>NC_090449.1:683718934-688718934 GCF_031143425.1 Pleurodeles waltl | reverse complement strand
CCACTGCCAGTATGTGGGCCATTAGGGGGGTCAGGGCTCGACAGGCACCCCTTCCTCATTGGGAGACCATCCCCAGCTGAGCCTCTGCCATCTTCCATGCTCCTCATCTCAGGTCCTCCCACTGTTTCTGACAGTGGGTGCTCCACCTGCCGTAGACCCCCAGGGTCTGCACGTCCTTGGCGATGGCACGCCATATACCCTTCTTTTGATGGGCACTGACCTGCAGGGAAATACACACATAAAAAGGTATTAGTCCGACCAAGTTACACTTATGGCCCACCATGCCCCTTCTCAGCCCCATTAGCACAGACATGGCCCAGCATACATGCTGCACGCTGCCCATGGCCCATCGACCAACCCCCCCTACACGAGGCCTTCACACACAGCACTCCATGCATTCATGGCCCATGCATCGTACTCACAGTGTACTAAACTGTTGGTCTGGAGATCCATGCAGCATTCGGTACTGTGGTAGGACCCAATCCACCATTCTCTCCAACTTCGCCAAGGTGAAGGCAGGGGCCCTTTCCGCAGTCACATGAGCCATGGTTGGTTCCAGACACAGGTCACAGCAGCACATGCAGTATAAGTCCTCTCCGGTTGAAGGTCATGTAGTGTGTGAACAGAAAGAAAATGGGGGTCACGTCTGCGGCAGTGCGAACCGTCACCGCTGGCGTAGATCACCATTGGCCACTGTACCCCATAGGGCCCAATGACAACCAATGAGGAGTTGCACGGCGGTTCTCGACCACCTCCCACGATGGCGGAATTACCTTACTTCCACCTGTCCCTCCATACTGGACAGGTAGACACCATTTCATGGGGGGTGCAGGTTATGGATCCTAACTCCGTCACAGTACAAAAATTCACATTTTGGACCTATCACACCTAAATAATGTAACAATCACAACATGCATAGAACTGTAGTAGTCACAATGTACAGATAATGACCAGCTGCTCACTCCTTTGCCACATAGATTGCAATTGCTGCAGATGAATAGGAAATGGAGACATCACCCCATGTACAGACCCCCTGGTGGACTTTCAACAATGGAGGACAGGCACATTATCCGTACTTATAGACTTGACAGGGCCACAATCATGGAGTTGTGTGCCCAATTGAAGCCTGACGTAATATCTGCTATCCGTCACCCCACCCGGATCCCCCCTCTTGTGCAAGTGCTTTCTGTGCTCTATTTCCTGGCAACTGGTTCTTTCCAAGTGACAGTGGGCTTGGCAGCAGGAATGTCAAAGCAAATGTTCCCAATAGGGCTGACCACAGTGTTGTCTGCCCTGATTAAGCACATGTGCAGCTACATTGTTTTCCCCCAAGTGGAAGGATTTGGCCACAGTGAAAGCTGACTTCTATACAATGGACATATCCTCAACATCATTGGGGCAATTGATGGAACACATATTGCATTTGTCGTCGTCCCCCCCGGCAGAATGAACAGGTGTTCAGAAATTGAAGGAGTTTTCACTCCATGAACATCCAGATGGTGTGCCTGGCGGACCAGTACATCTCCCACGTCAATGCACAGTATCCTGGGTCTGTGCATAATGCCTTTATCCTGAGGAATAGCACCATCCCAAATGTGATGGCCCAACTCCAGAGGCACCGGGTGTGGCTAACAGGTGAGCCCTGGTTCCCACCCAGTGTATGTTGGTGTATGGGTATGTTGTAAGCCCTAAGGATGAGTGTGTGGCTAACAGTTGTCCCTCGATATTTGCAGGTGACTCTGGTTACCCCAACCTCTGATGGCTACTGACCCCTGTGAGGAATCCCAGGACAAGGGCAGAGGAATGTTACAATGAGGCACATGGGTGAACAAGAGGATGATAGAAAGAACATTCGGCCTCCTGATGGCCAGGTTTGGTTGCCTCCATCGAACAGGTGGGTACCTGTGCTACTCACCCAAGAAGGTCTGCCAGATCATTGTGGCATGCTGTATGTTGCAGAACCTTGCCTTGCGCCACCGTGTGCCTTCTCTGCAGGAGGAGGAGGCTGGAGATGGCCGTGTGGCAGCAGTGGACCCTGTGGACAGCAAAGATGAGGATGCAGAAAATCAGGACAACAGAAGTGCAGTCTTTAAGCAATACTTCTAATGACACACAGGTAAGACAGTGTTATTTCACATTTCATTTACAGTTTCATGTGTGACATTGTCACTGGCAGGCTTTGAATTCCTACTTCTATGCCCACTCACTGTACCCTTTGGCATCTCTTTTGCAGATGTTGGTGCCGCACTATTGCTCCTGGTGTGTTCAGTGCAGCCAACTACAGGTCTTTCCTATGTAAACATTACTGTACAGTTGAATTGCAATGTCTGAACCTTGTATACGAATACATTTTGAAATCATTTGACATACACCGTACTTGTATTTTTTCTAAGTGTGTTTATTGCAGTGCTCTGAAGAAGAGAGGGTAGTGCAATGAGCTGGGTTGATGATGGAGGAAAATACAGAGTAGAGTCCAGTCTATTTGTATCACAGGTGCAGTGTCCAAGGGGGCATAGGAAGGGGAGCAATGGCAGTTCAAGGTGGACAGGGTGGCAGAGTGGGACACAAGGGTGACAATCAGGAGAGTCTCATTTCCTGGCATGGGTCTTGGCAATAGTCTGTGGCTTCTGCCTGGATCACAGGGAACATTTGCGGGCTGGTTCACCTTCTGCAGGGGGAGGGGTGCTGGTGGCCTGTTGGTCCTGAGACGGGGCCTCCTGTCCACTAGCGGCAGTGGAGATGGAAGGCTGTCCAGTAGTCAGGCCAGTGTCAGGGGCCCAGTTGTGTGCCACTGCCTCCCTCATACTGTTGGCCATGTCTGCCAGCACCCCTGCAATGGAGACCAGGGTGGTGTTAATGGACTTCAAGTCCTCCCTGATCCCCAGGTACTGTCCCTCCTGCAGCAACATGTTCTCCTGCATCTTGTCCAGAATCTGGCCCAGCGTATCCTGGGAATTTTGGTAGACTCCCAGGATCGTGGTGAGTGCCTCCTGGAGGGTCAGTTCCCTGGGCCTGTCCCCTCCCTGTCGCAGAGCAGTCCTCCCAGCTTCCCTGTTGTCCTGTGCCTCTGTCCTGGGTTTGTGGTGTGACCTGGGGTCCCTGTAGTGGTGGACACACTGCTGATTGACGTGTCCTGGGAACAGAGGTATGGGCCTGCTGGGTGGGTGCTGTGGTGGTGTTTCCTGAGGGGGGAGGCTCTGTGGTTGTGTGAGTCTGTGCCTGGGTAACCGACTGTCCAGCGGTCCCTGATGGGCCAGGTTCGTCATTCAGATCCAGGTAAGCAGAGCTGCTGTCATCATTATGGGCCTCTTCTGTGGGGGGACTGGATGTTGATGGCACCTCTTCTCCAGCGACATTGGCTGGGATACCTGTGGGGATGTATATGCAGTGTTATTGTTTCTGTGTGTGACCTCTTGTGCATGGATGTGTTGCCTTCTATGGTTGTTATTGTCCTGGCAGCTTTGCCTTGTGTGAGTTGTTATTTGGTGGGGTAGCTGATTCCCTCCAGTGTGGATGGTGTAGTGATAGGTGTACATGCATTGGTAGTGTATGCAGGGCTTGGCATTTGGATGAATGATATGTGATGATGGAGTGTGTGGGAGGTGGTGGAGTGATGGTAGTGAGAGTGGGGGTGGGGGTATGTGATGGCATGCAGGTAGGGGGGTGATAGTAGTATAGAGTTGACTTACCAGAGTCCAGTCCTCCTGCTATTCTTGCCAGGCCCTCAGGGTGAATGATTGCCAAGATTTGCTCCTCCCATGTTCGTTGTGGGGGAGGAGGTGAGCGTCCAACAACACTCTTCTGTATAGCGAGTTGGTGTCTTGCTGCAATGGAAGTACCTATCCCGTAGGTCGTTCCACCTCTTCCTGATATCATTTCTTATTCTGGGGTGCTGTCCCACAGCGTTGACGCTGTCCACGATTTTTCACCATAGCTCCATCTTCCTAGCAATGGATATCTGCTGCACCTGTGATACAAATAGTTGTGGCTCTACCCGGATGATCTCCTCCACCATGACCCTTAACTCCTCCTCAGAGAATCTGGGGTGTCGTTGTGGTGCCATGAGTATAGTGAGTGGTGTGTGTGAGGGTGTGTAGAGTGATGTGTTGGGGTGTGTGTTGTAAGGTGCGTGGGTGTTGTATAGGTGATGGTGGTGTGTGGGTCTGGTCTTGTCTGTACTCGTGATGTCAGTCTGTTGTCAGTCTGTTGGCAATGGTTTGTAGTCGTAAAGGATTGTGGGTAATGCAGGTGTGTGTTTTATAGTGGTGTGTGTGTGTGGTATGTGTATGAGTGTCAGTTGTGTGTTGTTTGAATTGTCCAATGTGGTGCTGTTTTGTTTGTGTGTGTGTGTATTTTGAGCGCAGCGGTATGTACCACCAATGGTTTACCACTACTGAATGTCACCATGGTGATTTGTGGGTCGTAATGTGATGGGCTTTGTTCTCTTGGCGTAACGGTGTGGGTTTTGCTTCTGCCACTTTATCACTGACCTTTGGGCAGGCGGATTTGTCTGTGTATCTGAATAGTGATGGATTTTTGTGTGTGTGTCATAATATGGTTAGCGGATATCTGCTGCGGCGGCAGTATGTTGGCAGCAGTCAGCATGGCAGTAAGTGGAATGTACTGCCAATGTCATAATGAAGGCCATAGTATTCAAAATTACTATATGTTAAAAAAAACATAGAAATTCACTGAAAAAAAACCAAAGGTTACATGGACGTTATAGTTAGGAAATAGAATTAAAAAAACACATAAATTCACCTAAAAAAACTAAAGGTTACAGGGACGTTATAGTTAGGCTCACATTTTAAACGTACGAATCCATAAAAATTCACCAGTTATAGTTACCACAAGTAATATAACTCGTGCCCTAAGGTAGCTAAAACTTGCGCTCTTGCCATGTACTGCTAATTACCACATAAATTACGGCACTCATGACATCTTTGATAACATCATTGATAATAATAATGTAATATTTGCAATCAAAATTTTGACAAAAAATACTGTGCATTGCAGGGCGCAAGACGTTGTTATCTTAGGAAACAAGTTATAGTTACTTGAGGTAACTAACTATAACTAGTGAATTTCTATGGTTTGTATGTTTGAAATATCCTCCTCGGATTTGCAAATTCATGCGCCAACAGTAATATTGTGATTGGCTGGCCGCAACCTAGGAGGAAAGTTGCACACACCATTTTGTTCATCGGGACTCAGTTCCCAGTGGGGAAATAAAGATGAAAAGTGATAGAAGGAGTCAGAGTAGAGGTACCTGCCCCCTTTGAACTGATGGAGGGGTATGTGAGGGAGCCCTCATGGGTAGGAAATTAAAAAAAAAACATGTGAGGAACCACGGATCCTCCTCGGATCCTTTCCACATCCTCCCCAGATTCTCACAGATTCCAGTGGATTCAGGGAGGATTTTGTGATCCAGAACACAATTTATAATAAAACATACACTTTCTCAGAGATCCACACACACTCATTCACACACCCACACAATCACTCACACACCCAGTCACATACCCATACAGCCACTCGCACACCCACTCACAGACCCACAAAACCACTCACCCCCTGCTCAGACTCACAAAGCCACTCACACACCCATTCAGACAACCACTTACACACCCACACACTCACACCCATACAACCACAACACACACACACAAACTCACACCCATACAACCACAACACACACTCGCACCCATACAACCACAACACACACACACTCACATACCCATACAGCCACTTGCACACCCAGTCACAGACCCTCAAAATCACTCATGTACCCACTCACAGACCCATACTGCCACTCATACCCCCACTCATAGATCTTCAAAAACACTCTCACACCCACACAGTCAGTCACACATACACTCACACACCCACCACTCGCTCACACACCAACTCACACACACCCTCACACATCTAGATTACAGGGGAATTATAGTTATGAAATAGCATTGAAAACCAGCATAATTCACTGAAAAAAGGTCATAGAGATGTTATAGAAATGAAATACAATTTTAACAAAAACTTAGAAAGTCTGTGAAAAAACAAAGGTTACAGGGATGTTATACTTAGGCTCAGATTTCACTCGGACAAAATCGTTGAAATACAGCAGTTATAGTTAGAGTTATTTCAAGTAACTAAAACTTGTGTCCTAAGGTAACTGTAACTCATGTCTGCGTACAGTTTTTTCTTAAATAATTTTACTTCTAATGTTTTGTTGATATTTTTATTGACATTATAAAAGTTGTCATGAGTGCTGTAATATCTGGGGTAATTAGCAGTGCATGGCGAGGGTTTGAGTTATAGTGACCTTAGATCTCGAGTTACAGTTACTTGAAATAAGTCTAACAGGTGGATTTCAATGGTTTGGCACAAGTGAAATCTGAGCCTAACTATAAAGGCCCTGTAACCTTTCATTTTTTTCAGTATGTATAGTACCAACTGGCAGTCAACAGTAGGCAGTTATAGTTAGGACCTAGTTTCTATTGACGGAGTGCTTTTTGTTTTGCCAAAAACTTGGCGCTGCTTGACGAATGTTGGCAACATTTTTAAAAATTATGCTTTGATCAGTTCAGCTGCAGTCTGGAAAGTTTCAGGGTAATCCGTTAAGTGGGGGCTCAGAAAAAGGGTGGGTCTCAAAACATATTTTCCCCCATTCATTTTTGTATTGGGGCTTTGAACATGACTGCAGCCTGGACCGCTGGTCAGACTTACACTAAATTTGACAGAAAGGTAGGTGTTCACTCAGAAAGAATACTTTTTGTGATTTGGTGTAAATCCATTGAGTGGTTTCTGAGATATTGAAAGGCAATAAATATAAATATCTGGGCATACGGATAATACACGGACGCTCTGAGAATTGATATGCTGAGTCACGAGCAAAAGAAAGAACCTGATTGGCAGGCCGCAACAGTTAAGAAAGTTGTGAGGGCTCCCCATGATGTCAGTTTGATCCGTTGCTGTTGCGGGTACTAGGCCCAGCCACACGAGTTGGGCAGAATTGATTTTGGGACAAATGGGAAAAGGGTGGGTGATAGGAATTTTTTGGTTTACTTGTGATTCTGAAAGTATATAGCATGGAAATGCAAGGGAAATGTGTGATTTTATTCACATTTTGAGATTTGCATGGTATTGTGGGTAAAAAGCTAATTTATGAGATCCACGGGAAGCAGACCACCCTGTATTCCCCCCATGTCTAGTTTACAAAAATATCTACAGTTGGTAGATTTTCCCTAGAAACAATGTACACCCTGGCAGGGAAACACAGAAAAGACAAATATTACTGCCCAACCATCTCTTCCTCAAGTAACACACATATTGGTTGGATTTGGCAGAAGGGTGAGTGAAAGGTTTAAAATGTACGTTTTAAATAACAATAGATTTAAAAAAAAATACACTGTTAATAATTGAACGTTCAGACAATTGAACCAATGACTCACAGCTCAGTTTGTTACAAGGCACCAACCGCTTTACAGACCATTCACACATCTTTCATGCATGACACAGACAAGACCAATAACACTGCCAGCCGTGGGCCCAGCATATTACAACACTCACTTCAATAGACAGTGCCATTCAAGGGGCCATCACTTCCATATGTCCACATGAAGGACACATCAATCACTCTGTCTGGCAGCTGACTGTGTGTGTGGACTGTCATTTGGCTATCAGTGTGTGTAGGGATCAACTGCAAGTCATTATTCACATGCTGCCAACCAAATGCCAGCTCACACACCACTAGCGAAGCAACAGTCCATGCACACCACCAACTAAGCTCCAGTTCACTCACACTGCCGGCCAAGAGACAGTCCAGAACACCGCCAGCCAAGGGCCAGTCCACACATACCACCAGCCAAGCACAAGTCCACGCACACTGCCAGCGAAGCACCATTTCACGCACACCACTAGCCAAGCACCAGTTCATGCACACTGCCAGCCAAGAGCCAGTCGAAGCACACCACCAGCGTAGTGCCAATCCACACATCCTCCCAGCCAAGCACAAGTCCACGCACACTGCCAGCGAAGCACCAGTTCACAAACACCGCTGGCCAAGTGCCAGTTCGCACACACTGCCAGCCAAGAGCCAGACCATGCCATCCAAGCACCAGTTCACGCACACTGCCAGGCAAGCACCAGACCATGCACACTGCCAGCCAAGTGCCAGTGCAAGCACACCACCAGCAAAGCAACAGTTCACGTACACTGTCAGCCAAGCGCCAGTTCACATGGACCGCCAGCCAATTACCAGTCCATGCACAGTACCAGCTAAATGCCAATCCATGCAAACCTCCATCACTTTTTATTAACAAAAAAGAAAACACAAACCAATTGGAAGTAGATGAAAAATTATAACTGCAAACCCAACAGCTCTAACTAAACACATCACACTAATGCCATCTGTGAAATCTGAACAAAAAATATAAAACAATACAGACCAGTAAGTTCACTTTTTAGCTCACAGTTGCTCCCAATAATTTTCTTGTGTGTGGTACAATTTAAAACATGTGGCCACACATAGCCTAGGGTTAGGAGGACACTCAGTGCAACGCATACAACTCTCTTCTGACACATACTTTGCATCTCCTAAACAGAAAGGTTTTTTTGGCTGTGGGAGGAATGTAATCAGGAAAGTAGCAATCTTTCAATCTAGCCACATCCACTACCACTCCAGCTCTAGGAACACATTCTTGCCCCACTACAACAAGGCTGCTTATCACACATTGCTGAAACTGAACAAATGTCATCTTTGAATCTGGAGAATATTCCTTGAATACAACAAAATTATTGAAGGTTGCTAAATTGAACAAATGGATAGCGAACGTCTTATAACAAATGTAAGACTTATGGACAGCAGTGTAAGGTCCCAACCTCTGATTGACTTTATCTACACTATACATGTGCTCATTGTGGTCTAAAATGCACACAGGTTCACATGCTTCAGCAACTTGACTCCAACCAGTCACGGTGAAGTACTTTCATCATGAATGGTTGTCTGCACTTAGACATCTCTCTCCTGTCTGCAGATTTCACAGCTAGAAGTTCATGACTACATAAGGCACTGCACTGTCCCCTCTGAAGCTTTTTACATATAAGCCCCTTTGGGTAACCTTTATGGTTAGGGAACATTGTACCACAAGCAACAGTGCCCACTTTGAACAATTGCCTGAATAATTGCACACCAGTGTAAATGTTATCTATGTATAAATGGAACCAATGACTCACAGCTCAATTTGTTACAAGGCACCAACTGCTTAACAGACCGTTGACACATCTTTCATGCATGACACTGACAAGACCAATAACACTGCCAGACGTGGGCCCAGCATATTACAACACTCACTTCAACAGACAGCGCCATTCAAGGGCCCATCACCTTTATTAAAAAGTCCTCTATCAAGTTCCCACACAATTTTCTCACTGACTCCAAAGGTGGGTGAGAAACCAGGGGGGTTAATAGATCAATCCCTACCAGTGTACACCCTGAAATATAGACATATCCAGTACTGTACTTCTCTCAGACAGGACATACATCTTAATTCCACATTGTGACCTGTTGCTAGGAATGTACTGCCTAACAACCAAAGAGCCATTGAACAGGACCGAAGACTCACCCATAGCTACTTCTTTCCCTGGTACACAGATCACTGAAAAGGGATCGACAAAGTGATTAAAGACAGGCTGAATCATAAAAAGACAGTGCCAATTAGGGTGATCTGATGGCAATGCTGAAACATTATCAACAAATTGCAGCATCTGAAGAAGACGCAAATAAAAATCATTACTCATGGTTGCCGGATATATAGCCGCTGCCATCAAGGAACTAGTAGACAAATTTGAAGTTGCAACAGCTTCCTTATCAAACCCATCCAAAAGCTTAATCCCAAGAACTTCTTCAACTCATCCAGATTTGTGGAAGTCTACCCGCTAGTTCTAGATTGGGGCTCAAGTCTGGCATTGTTGTCCCTCAAATACTGTTCAGCATACAAATTAGTCTGTGCAACAATCTCATCGAAAAATCCATCACCCATAAACAAATGATAGAAATGTATAGGCAAAAAGATTTCAGTATTCACTCCACACCCTGTAACACCAGTAAAGGCAGGCAGCAGCAGCATCAGGTTTGGGGCAACCCAGAATTCAGCACTTCCAATGGGAAGCCTTTCAGCCCCAGGCTGCAATTCATATGCTTTTTGCTGCACTGTCGGCATACTAGTGTCCTCCTCTAAAAGAGGCATTTCCTTAGATGATTCCTCTCTGACAGACAATTCATTGCCAGAATCTTAGACTTTCTCCTCTGCCCCAGATGCAGAGTCAGTCTCAGAATCCTGGTCAGAGGAAGATTTGGAAAGCAGACAAGCAACTTGCTGAGTAGTAATCCTGCAGCTAGCCCTAATCCTTACTAATAAAAGTAACTTGACAAACAAGTCAACAATAACCAATACTGTGTAAAATATGTAATAAACAAAGTGTGGCTTTATCAAACAGAAAGTAAAGCTACTGGTATTCTTTAAAGAATAGTCAATCAATACAAAGCACAAAGACCAATATACTCAAAAATGATACCACTCACTTGCCAGAGACAGTTAGACTCAGGATCACTTACACCTACTCTGCACAGACACAACAAGCACCAACAATATCCCACTAGAAAGGAGAAGCAAAAGAATATTACACACAAGACAAAACAATACACATCATGCACAAATCCAAGGACCATTTCACACTCAATAAAACAGAAGCTAAATATGCTGCTATTACTACCCCATTTGCAAAAAACAAATGCATGCAGGGCAGTGATACTCATTTGAAGTAAACAGGAAAAAAAGTTCTCATCAAAAACACGCAACTACAGAAACTGCAGAACTACCAGTGGCAAAAGCGCGGGCAGGAGTCACAGCAAAATAAATCAAAAGATTTGCACTAGAAAAAGGAGAAATAAAATATTACAAATGCAAATGACAAGGAATAAAACAGTTAACATTATGAAACGTTGGGGCCTCAATATGTGTCTGGGGTTCCAAGGACCCCAACACTCACAGTGACGGTCGGGTGGCTGTGCTCCAGGCAGTCTGACCGCCACATTATGACCCTGGCAGTCAGACCGCCAGGGGACCACTGTCACCACTGGGAACATGGTTCCCAAGGGACTGACAGCGTGCAGACTTGTGATCAGCCATGGGAGTGCTGAACTCAGCTCATCCATACTGATCGCGATTCCTGTTTCTACCAAACTTTCCTTGGGGGGACCACACCATGGAAAGGATGGTGGAAACAGTGCAGGGGGGCAAAGGGAGGCCCCTGCACTACCCATGGCATGAGGAATGCAGGGGCCCAAAGGGTGCTGGTGTGCCACAGTATTTGCTGTAGCACTGTTCCCACCAGTCAACCCGGTGGGAACACCATAATAGGATGGGGTGAAGGCAACTGGTAAGATGGCTGCCTCCTCCCCATGGCTTTGGAGGTCATACTGAGCCTCTATGTCTGTTCATCGCCACCAAATGCCAATCACACACATCCCCAGCCGGACGCCAGTCAACATAAAT
Source organism: Pleurodeles waltl (assembly GCF_031143425.1). Taxonomy (NCBI): domain Eukaryota; kingdom Metazoa; phylum Chordata; class Amphibia; order Caudata; family Salamandridae; genus Pleurodeles; species Pleurodeles waltl. Next base: position 688,707,379 of record NC_090449.1, on the reverse strand, counting down.
TGTCAGCCGGTAGCCAGTTGACACACACTGTCAGCAAAATCACCAGTTCAAACATCCTCCCCACATGACTGACACAGCAATCTCACCAGCTGACAGTTGACAGAATATGTAGACTGGTGTTTGGCTAGTAATGTGTGTAGGGACCAGCAGCAAGTCACTAGTCACACAACCCCAGTCAAATGCCAGCTCAAACACACCACCAGCCAAGAGCCAGTCCACACATACTGCCATCCAAGCACCAGTCCACACACGCCATCAGGCAAGCACCAGTCCACACACACTGCCAGGCAAGAACCAGTCCACACACCTCACCAGGCGCCAGTCCACACACACCACCAGTGAAGTGCTAGTTCACACACACACACCACCAAGCAAGTGCAAGTCCACAGAAAATGACAGTGCATGCAGACTGCCTGCCAAACTCCAGTTCACACCTACACAGAACTTTCCCTGGAGTCTAATGGGCCTACAGATATCACTGATCTGCCCCCAAGGGGGGCAGAAAAGATCAAAATATGTCCCACAAAGTAATCAAAAGTATCTAGGTTCCATAAAAATCAGAAAACGTGCTCTAAGAAAGACTCTAAGAAACCTGAAAAACTAAGGATTAATCATTGAGTTGTCATAAACCAAAACTGTTTTCCTTTAAAAAATACAAAAAGTAAACTCTAAATGCCCATGGCGAAAGGCGTTCACTGACAAAAACCTGTAAATTTTATATGAAAAAAAGCCCAAGATGCATTACAATCCCAAATATAAATATACAAGAAACTTATGGCCTGATTACAAACTTGGTGGTGGGGATTAGTCTGCCCCAAACATGACAGATGTCCCTTCCACCGTTTTACAAGTTCCATAGGATATAATGGAACTTATAATACAACGGGCGTGATATCCGTCAGTTTGGGACAGAGTAATCCCCTCCGCCAAACTCATAACGAGGCCTGTAGGGACCAGTTACGCCATCACAACGGTGCCGTATATCCCATTTGCCTTAATCTAAATTCCATGGGATTGTGACAGAGTAACCCATCTGCCAGTATCTAAATCAGGCCCACCAAAATATAGATGACATCAAATAATTAGACATAGAATATTCCTACATTGCTAAAACAATGCACCCAAATGCAAAATGGCAAGTTAGTGTAAAACACGAACAACAATACATCTAATTAGACATCAAAATTCCAGAAACAACACTATAACCAAGTTTTAACCCCCCCTCCTAATTTCCCCCTACACTCAAAACCCTTAACAAAATCCTTAAAAAGGACTTCCCTGTTCTGACAAATAGCAGCACCTTACCTCAACCTGGTTCTGGGGTGAAAGGCTCAAAAACACATTTAGATTAGTAAAAAAAAAAAATGGAAAAATGGCCACTAAATGAAACAAAAAAAGACTATCTCCCCGAAGAAATGAATGGGAGATATAGTACAAATTATGAAAAAAACTGTAACGTATCAATGAAACAATATTATAAAATACATACAAATATTTGATACATACTAATCAAATATATGTTGAAATAATGTTAAAAATATGTATGTAATAAAGTTAAGATATCTAAAAGTCATTAACAATAAAAAAATTGTTGGACATTTCCAGCATACAAATGTATATAAAATATGATTTAAATGTTTTTCACTATTTGAATATATTAAAAAAGAGTTTTACTTGACGATATTTTTCATTTTTACTTAAATATATGTTTTTAAATGTAACACTATATAATAAACACAAATTAAAAAGAAAGCAAAAAAAGTGTGATATCTCTTTACCATAATGTTGGATCCTAAAGGTGTGACATTTATAAATCCCACTTCAATCTGAAGAATTTGGGGATGGTGTTGAACACTAAAGGGGTGACATTTACTATTCCCACTGAAATCTAAACCAACTTGAGGAATGTGCTAGATGCTAAAGGGGTGGGATTTACTATTCACACTCCAACCTAAACCAATTTGGGAAAAGGTGCTGGGCACTAAAGGGGTGATATTTACTATTCTCATTTTAATCCAAGCAATTTTAGAGAAAGTATTGGATACTAAAGGGGTGATTTTTACTCCACTGTAAACCAATTTTCAATTTACAATATTCACTTAAAAATACAATATTTTACAAACCATATCACAACATAAAAATATTGCATACACAATCAATGCTCCACATTTTCACATATTTTTTGGATATGAAATTAACAAAAATATTATCTAAAACACAATAATATAAACTACAGACCTTTGTATACCTAGTTCTACTTTGAAATATAAAATTAATATTTTAATTGCTATTAAAAAGTAACATATTGTTGAAACTATTTACTACCATTAATAAACTTTAAGATATACAATTAAATACATTCCTTATACAAAATTAACAGTCATAAATCTGATAATTACTTTTTAATTATATATTTTAAATGTTTTTCAAAGATGTAATTTAAAATAACTTATACAATTAGAAGTTTCCTAAAAATGTGTTTTAATATTAACCTAAAAATAATTATAAATATTCTACAGATTTGAAATGTTTTAAATACTTTTAATATTGCCTATTTCCTTTGTATTATAAAATAATATAATATATATCTTAAATAACAAATTAAAAACTATTATAAATACTGATATACTAAAATCTATTTTGCAAATTAAAATTCTGCACTATTTATTTGCATATCTTTAAAATTATTAAAGTAGAATTCATATTTAGCATAAACCTTCTTAATACATCTCACCATCCTTATCCCTTAAGACTCAATATCTTGCTACTAAAAACATTCAATAATTAATAATATACATTAGCTCCATTAAAAATATAAATTTATCATGTTGATAAGTAAAAAACATATCTTTTAAAAAACACAATAAACAAAAAAAAACACATGCTATCGATCAAACTACAAATACATCACATACTAATTAACACTTCCAAATGAGATTAAATATAACAATATTTTCCACATCAATATTTTTATGCTTTTAAAACAACACTGAAAATATTTTACCATTGATATTCCCATCCACAATATTTTTGATGTCCCGATGTTCTTGACAGAATTGTTTTGTAGCACAAACTTTTTCCAATATTTTGCCTACCACTGTACGTCAATACACTGTACCTCACTCAAGTGTACACCACTCCACTCTACACCTCAGCAGTCTATGCCACTCGACTCTATGCTACTTCACTCTATACCACTCCAGTCTACACCAACCCACTCAACTCTAGAATATGCTATTCCACTGTACACCGCACCACTCTACTCCATGCTCTTCTAATTATGCCACTGCAGTCTGCGTCATTCCACTCTTCGCCACTCCACTCTACACCACTCCATTCTATGCCACTCTACTGTATGTTATTCCATTCCGCTCCATGCCACTCCGCTCCCCGCCATTTCACTATCTGCTATTCCATTGTACACCACTTCTCTCTATTGCACTCCACTCTATGACGCTGCACTCTGCACCACTCTAATATAAGCTATTCCACTGTATACCATTTCAGTCTATGCCGCTCCAATGTGTGTGACTCTACTGTATGCCACTACACTCTATGTTACTCCACACAATGCTATTCCACTGTACACAACTCCACTGTAAGCCATTCCACTTTATGCTATTCCACTCTATGCCACTCCACTGTACACTATTCGACTGTTGAACACTCCACACAATTCCACAATTCCACTGTATGCTATTCCACTCCACTCCACTGTATGCCACTCTCCTAAATGCTATTCTATTGTACACCATTACAACACTCTACTGTATGCTATGCTACTGTAAAACACTCCACACCACTCCACTCTATGCCATTTCACTGTATGCTATTCAACTGTACAGTACTCCCCTCTAACACCACTCCTCTCTATACCACTGTACTCTACACCACTCCACTGTACGCTATGCCTCCATACGCCATTTCACTCTATGCCACTCCATACCACTGTATTGTATGCACACCACTCCACTCTACACTATTCAACTGTGTGCAACTCCAGTGTATACCACTTTATTCTTAGCTATAACATCCTATGCCTCTCCACTTTACACGACTAGACTGTACCCCACTCAAATATAAGCTATTCCACTGTACGCCACTCCACTCTTGCAGCTCCCCTTATGCTATTCCACTGTGCACCACACCACTCTTCCACAGTCCACTCCATACCACATCACTCAAACTCGTCCAATGTACACTATTTCACTGTAGACCATTTTCTGCACGCCACTCCACGTTATTCGACTCTATGCCACTCCACTCTATTCCACTTGACTATAAGCTATTCCACTATAAGTGACTCCAATCCACGCCACTATACTCCACTACATACCACTTCACTTTACTCCACTCCATTGTACGGCACTTCACTATATGCTATTCCACTCTACGTCACTCCACTCTAAACTATTCCACTGTATGCCACTACACTGTGACTCACTCCACTGTATGACACTCAATTCTATGCCACTTTACACTACTCGACTGTATGCTACTCCACTGTATGTTACTCCACTGTATGCTATTTCATTGTACACTACTCTATTGTATGATATTTCACTATATGCCACTGCACTCTGTGGCAATTCCCTGTAGGCAACTCCACTGTACACTATTCCACTTTACTCCACTCTACCACTCTCCATTAAGCAACACTCCATTTTACACCACTTCAGTCTATGCTATTCCACCATATGCACTTTACACGACTAGACTGTACCCCACTCAAATATAAGCTATTCCACTGTACGCCACTCCACTCTTGCAGCTCCACTGTATGCTATTCCACTGTGCACCACACCACTCTTCCACAGTCCACTCCATACCACATCACTCAAACTCGTCCAATGTACACTATTTCACTGTAGACCATTTTCTGCACGCCACTCCACGTTATTCGACTCTATGCCACTCCACTCTATTCCACTTGACTATAAGCTATTCCACTATAAGTGACTCCAATCCACGCCACTATACTCCACCACATGCCACTTCACTTTACACCACTCCATTGTACGTCACTTCACTATATGCTATTCCACTCTACGTCACTCCACTCTAAACTATTCCACTGTATGCCACTACACTGTGACTCACTCCACTGTATGACACTCAATTCTATGCCACTTTACACTACTCGACTGTATGCTACTCCACTGTATGTTACTCCACTCTATGCTATTTCATTGTACACTACTCTAATGTATGATATTTCACTATATGCCACTGCACTCTGTGGCAATTCCCTGTAGGCAACTCCACTGTACACTATTCCACTTTACTCCACTCTACCACTCTCCATTAAGCAACACTCCATTTTACACCACTTCAGTCTATGCTATTCCACCATATGCACTTTACACGACTAGACTGTACCCCACTCAAATATAAGCTATTCCACTGTACGCCACTCCACTCTTGCAGCTCCACTGTATGCTATTCCACTGTGCACCACACCACTCTTCCACAGTCCACTCCATACCACATCACTCAAACTCGTCCAATGTACACTATTTCACTGTAGACCATTTTCTGCACGCCACTCCACGTTATTCGACTCTATGCCACTCCACTCTATTCCACTTGACTATAAGCTATTCCACTATAAGTGACTCCAATCCACGCCACTATACTCCACTACATACCACTTCACTTTACACCACTCCATTGTACGGCACTTCACTATATGCTATTCCACTCTACGTCACTCCACTCTAAACTATTCCACTGTATGCCACTACACTGTGACTCACTCCACTGTATGACACTCAATTCTATGCCACTTTACACTACTCGACTCTATGCTACTCCACTGTATGTTACTCCACTGTATGCTATTTCATTGTACACTACTCTATTGTATGATATTTCACTATATGCCACTGCACTCTGTGGCAATTCCCTGTAGGCAACTCCACTGTACACTATTCCACTTTACTCCACTCTACCACTCTCCATTAAGCAACACTCCATTTTACACCACTTCAGTCTATGCTATTCCACCATATGCTACTCCAGTCTGTGCAACTCCACTCTACCATACTGTACTGCACTCCACTCTTCTCCATGCCATTCCACTGTTCAACACCGTAATCAACTATGTGACACTCTACTGCACTCTATGAGACTTTATGACACATTACAACACACCAGTCTACTTAAATGTGCAACACACCACTCCACTCTAAAACATTTTACTCCACTGTGTGCTAGGCTGGTCCACTTTACTTCACTCCACACCACACTACAACAAGCTACTCCACTCTATGCTACCCCACTCTACTGGACTTCACTCCACTGTACTCCTGTACAACACTTAACCTCTGTCAACGACACTCTACAACACTCTACTCTACTCTGCTCCATTTTTCCAAACTCTACTCCTTTCCATGCAACTACACTATACAAAACTCTACCACACTCTGTGCCAGTACACCACATACTACTTGACTGTTCTGTACAAGACAGCACTCCAATTCATGACACTTTACTCAACTCTTTGCTATGCCTTTCCAATCTAGTGTACTTCGTACCACTGTACTATACAACAAGCCACTACACTATATGAAGCGTTAGTCTACTCTAAGCTACACCACTTCACTTCATTGTATCACACTCAACCATACCTCACTCCACTCTATAACACTACACTATACACCACTCCAATCTATAATACCCTCACTCCAATATATACTACCCCACAGTATGATATCCACTGTATGCCACTCCACTGTACCATACACCACTCAAGTCCACTCCACTGTGCTCTACTCTACAACACTACATTCTATGAAAATCTCCTTCACTCTATTGTACCACAGTCCACTTAAAGACAATCCACGCAATGGCAGTCAACTCCAGGATTTGAAACACCATTCAGATTCAATTAGAAAACCAAAGGTTAAACCTTTGTTATAATTAGGAAAACTTTATTTATTCATTCTATGCAAACCAGACAAACTACACAAATATAAAAAATAATTCACTTATAGAGCTAATTTATAATTTACATATCACCCTTAATTTAATATGACTTTATTTTAATCCATAAACCTTTGTTTGTTTAATATATCTTCTTATACATATTTCCATGAACTATTTTTCAGTGATATGAAACCCATTTTTAAACGTGGTGGAATATTTAGATCCCTACTCCATAATGTAGAGAATAACCCAACAAGTCACTATCACGACACTAGTAAACATATTTTATATCATTACTGTAAGATGGGTGATTTTACCGATTAACCTCCCAGGACTAACGTTGCATTATTTAGGTTTGCAGTTGTGCTGAACATAAACATGTTTTGTAATCTGATCACCTGGCATTCTTCCACTTTGCACAGATATTTACCAACCATTAGTTATCACCTTCGCTTTAAAACAATGTCCAACAATTTTATCTTTTAATTTACACATAGGGGATCATTACGACCCCGGCAGTCAATGTAATAGTGGAGGTATTACCGCCAAGAGGATGGCGGTACATACCTCCAATATTATAACACTGGCAGTTTGGCCAAAGCCAAACCACCAAGTTAACACACCATCCTCCGGGTTGGAGACTACAGTCTCCAGCACGGCAGCTGTCACTAGGCTGCCCATCTCAATATGATCCCGCCCACCGCCATGGTTTCCGTGGTTTCTGTACCACCACGGAAACCATGGCGGTAGGCACGATCAGTGCCAGGGAATTCCTTCCCTGGCACTGATAGGTGTCTCAGCCGCCCCCCTCCCCAGAGGTCTCCCCCCTCTCTCCACCCCCTCCGTATATACACACATACATACACACCCATACACTCACGCATATACACATTCACCCTTGCATGCATATATTCATACACACTCATAGCAACACTCAAGATCATACATCCAGGCACACGCAATCACACAACACAACATGCACGTACACACACACCCAGTCATGCACCCACACATTACACACGCATGCACGCATTCAAACACAGTCACGCACACCCCCACACATGCACACAACACCCCCCATCTTCTGTCAGAGAACCCAACTTACCTGCTTGCAGGGGGTCCTCCAGCAGGAGACTGGATGCAGCGCTGCTGCTAGCAACAGCGTCCTCCAGCAAAACACCACCAGGCCGTACCATGGAACATGATACAGTAGGTGGTGTTTTGCTGGTGTGGCGCTACTGCTGGCAGCAGCGCCACCTTAACGCCGTCCACTTCCATGACCGTAGCTGGAATTTGCCAGCCTTCTGGCGGAATTCCGGCTTCAATCATAATTCCATGGACGGTCGGTAGCCACGGCGACGGTATGTTGGCGCCCGTCGCCGTGGCAGTAGGCCGCATTTGCCACCAATGTCATAATGACGCCCTTAATGTTCATTACTTTTCACTAAAAGACTTTTAAAAAATGGGAGCTTCATAACAAGTTTGACAGTCTTGTGTTGGTGGCTGTATCGCAGCACTCCTGCCGGTCCAAATGCCAGGTTACATTCCTGGCGGTCCAACTGCCAGGAGACCGGCACCACCATCAGGATGAAAGATCAAGACAGGGTGGCAGTGGTCAAAGTAGTGGTTAACTACAGCAGCATTGAGTTCAGCCCCGGCATGCTGAACATAACTTCCCCTTAAGCCAGTCTTTTCAATGTGGGTCCCCGCCATTAAAAGGCTAGCAAAAATGCAGTGCTGTGGCCCCCACTGCCCAGCCCCCAGACAGTGCTCATTCTGAGGGTGCTGTGGGCATCCTTTGTCCGAAAGGCATTGGCCTCAGCTCCCTTAGGAGCTAAGGCCAATGATGTGGCACTGTTTTTACAAGGCCTACTGGCGGAACCCTCCTAATATGGAGGATTCCTCCAGTCAGCCTGTTAGAAACATTGTATTAGGGCTGGGGAGACCTTTAGCTTCAAAGAGGTCTCCTCCCCATGGGCCTTGTGGGCCGATGGTTGGCCCATCAAACTTGTAATGAGACCCTTAGTCATTGTTGTCAATTGAGATTTTGCATCTCCGCCAAGTTGACAAGATTCTGCCATCTTTTCATATCTCTACAAGGCTGGCTGATTTTACTCCACTGAAGTGGCAGCATCCATCACAAAGAGCCCATTGGCAAGGGTATCACAATCTCCTAATTGAAAACCTTCTTCGCTAAAGACTGATGTTCCCTTCTGTATTTAGAACTGCAGGAAGGTGTACTGATCCAACTGAGTGGCAATAATTCTGAAAGAAATGCTAGTATTGGAGTGAATTGTGTACAGAGGTAATGGTTCCTCATTGCGATACTATCTTAGTTGAACTGAATAATAAGAAAGCTTGATTCAGGCATTATTTGGGAATGCCAAGGTTGGTTAAATAATATGCTTACCAGTGCTTAAGTGATTGTCCTCTCTCCCTTAAAACATGGTAACAGTGGCTCATATCCAATTGGCATACTTAATTTACTAAACTGTACTACATGTGCTCATGGCCTGTACATTAAATGATTCTAGTGAGCCTGCAGCACTGATTGTGCCACCCAATTAAGTAGCCCCTTAACCATGTCTCAGGCCTGCTATTGCAGTGCCTGTCTGTGCAGTTTAAATTGCCATGTAGACCCGGCATGTTAAACCTCTTGCCAGGCCTAAAACTCCTCTTTTTATCAATCTAGGCCACCTCCAAGGTAGGCTCTATGTGACCCACAGGGCATTATGCCATGTATTTAAAAGGCAGGAGATGTACTTTAGGTTTTATATGCCCTGGTAGAGAAAAACTCCCAAATTCATTTTCACTACCGCAAGGACTCTCTCTCCCATAGGATGCCATTGGGATTACCTAATTACCTCTTATAAGATAAATTCTTTATTCAGTTAAAATAACCATTAAAAAAACATAAAATCATTATAGTCTAATCAAACTACAGACTTTTAGTGTAATTCCCAATCTGGAAGAGATACATTTGTCAAGTTTGGTGTCTTTGGACTCACAATTTCGAATCACAACTAATGGTGAAGTCGGAATTTCAACTGCAGTTCTGAAAAGGACACTTTTAGAAAGTTTGCATTTTCTTTGTTAAGCCATTTGGTACCCACTGCTTGTCTCCAATACACATCTGGGGTGGGAGGGACAGATGGGCTTGTGCATTACCTCTAGCCAGCCACACACAAAGGGAGCGTAGGTGTGACTGATAAGCCATCAACATTCTGAGGGTCTATGTTGGGCAGGATGGATGGGTGGGGCTTACACACATGAAAGAGCAATGTCCTGCCACACACAAAGAGCTGCATACCTCCTTGTAGTGAGTCTGGGTAGGAAAAGAGGGCATCAGTGCACCTCAAAGACCCTTCTTTGAAGTCTCCTCCACTTCAAAGGCACAACTGTGTGTAAATACTGGACCTCTGACACCACCAACTCAGTACACTTCTGGACCTGTGGATACTCTGCCAGGAAAAATGACTTCTGTGCAGCTACAAGAACTGCCACTCTGCTGAGCTGCTACTCTGTTGGACTCCTCTTTTGCTGAGTTGACCTGCTGCCTTCTTGCCTGGGAGTGAGAAGGACAGGACCTGCATGTCTCCATCTGAGAATCAAAGTGACTTGAAGGGCTTGCTGGCTTGCCACCTGTTATGAAATCTCTGGGACATCAAAGACTGCCCTTCAATCTACAAACAGGACCTGGACTTTACTTGCTGTAAATCTTGCTATGCCAAGTGGTGCCAATCTAGTCCAGGGTCCTTGGACGTACGCTCGAAGTGCTGCAACTGCCAGAGCCTGAGCATTGCTGTCTTTGTAATGATCAGAACCACCACATACCCTGCTGCGTGATTGTGATTAGCGCATCACTGCAGGGTTCACACAGGTGCATCGCATTTGGAACTGCCACACTGCCCAGAACCACCACTTCGGAGCCAATATATCACCGTCACTGCGTGGAGAAAATCAATGCATCGCCCCTCCAGCATGGACTGCCCTGATGCATCACATCTAGAACCAATGCATCGCACTCAGACCTGATGCACTACTGCCGTTGTGTGGAGAATTTCAGCGCAACAACCCAACTGCATGGGAGTCAATGACGCATCTTGTGCTGCAACAAGGATTAGGAAACGTTTGCTCAGTGGGCCCTGCGTAGGTTCTGTAGCTGGCTGTGCTCCACCGGGGGCAGCCTGAACTCTTGACTTTGTCCTGGCCCTTTGACCAGATATCCCAATAGGTGCTTCTTGCTTTGAGGCACTTCTTCCTTAAGAAATCATATCTCGACTTCTATTTATTAGTTTTTTTTGTCATTTTTGGTCATATTTGGTCTATTAAATTAAGCTTAGTTTTTCCAACCTGGTGTGGATTAATTTTGTGTGGTGTTTTCACTGTTTTACTGTACGAAGTTTTTCTCAAATACTTGCCACGTAAGACTGACTGCTCTGTGTCAAGCTACCAGAGGATGAGTACAGGTTAACTTCTAGTGTGTATATGACTTACCCTGACTAATTCTATGGTTCTTGCTTGGACAGGTGCATACCTCTGCCAACGAGAAACCCAATTCTTAATAGCATAATGTATGCAGTGCTTAAAAGTAGAATCACCATATAAAACACCATTATAGATCGCTCTCAGCTAACAATCAGAATGCTTCTTCCTTGTTTATACTTCCCCTTATTGCTTGTAAAGTATCTCTGTGTCTCCTAGTGTTTTAGATGGGCACATTTTTCTGAAGACGGCCACAAGGAGCATGTAGCTGTTTCTTCTGCAGTACTTTCTATCTTGTGATTTCCAGACAGATTTGTGACCATTACTGTCTGCAGGATGCTTTTACACACACACACTTCATTCAGGATGTGGCTGTGCCCTGTTAGCTAAATTGTGCTATGTGCTTTTTACAGCATGCATCAACTGTACAACAAAAAACTACTGTTTTGCAGACTACTACATGGACTGTACAAAATGACAATGTTACTAACATCTGGAAACTGTATGGGATGCTCAAACATCTGTGCCTTGCACCTTCATCACAAAAATGTGCACACTCCCAATACACAAAATGGATATTAATGATGTGCATTATTGCAAATAAGGCCACCAAGTGAATATACAGAATAGACTTCACCATCACTTATTCATTGCCTCCTATTAATTCCTCTAGAAAGCATTTTCCCATAATAGTAATTGTCATATGCTAAGCCTAAAATGATGGCTTTGTGAAAAACGTTCACCCTATTTCTCATTTTTTCATGCATAATGGAACTAGTTCTTGACATATTGTGATAGTTCTTCTTAAAATATCACCGACATCTGTAGAATGGTGGTAATTTGTGAAATATTGTATGTATTTTGGAACCTCAGTTACTACCCCGGTTCATTGCTTGTACTGATACAGTGATGGCAATTCTTATATGTAGGGTGTGTTCCTAGTGGGGCCTAGGAGTGTAGCGATGTTTGCACTATCATAAGCATGTTCATTTTTGTCATTTTTATAATAACCTCACTACTGTTGTCTGAGGTCTCAGTCTGTAAATGTGACGTTCAAGTATTGATTCATCCATGCACACTGATACTCGTTACTTAGGTATGCACTCAGTCATTTGCCTACTCTTTTGTTCTGGACATTGAGACAGCTTTCCCTGTCAAAACATACTATTATTTCTTTGAAAACTATATAACATACATATAAGGGTTTTTGATCAGTCAAACACACTTTGCTTCCACCGATCAAAGTATTAAGAATGGATCAGTCCGCTTGAGCCATAAGTCCCCCTTTCAGTGAGTGATAGCATTTTGATTGTACAGAGTGTGGTCATCTACACAAAGAATAGTGCACATTGATTCCAAAACTCCCAGGACCATGTTTTCTTTTATTCAAACTTTTTTATTTATTTATTATTTGCTATCTGAGGGTCTGATAGATTCCTGCACACTGCCACCTGGTGGCTCATTTGTCTTGATTAGTGTGGCCTCCGGTGCATGCTTTATTATTATTAAAATCTTCTAAGATGGCCATCAGCCAATGTAATGTAGTAAACAATTTTACAAGTGTGTCCAAACCTTTCCAAGATGGGTGGCTGTAGGTGTGCGTATTTGTACAGACATGAACAGTGATCTTGGAATGGTTTTTGCCATAGAGTATCCCAAAATAAACAAGCCAGATATTAAATGCCAGACCTAATGGCTTTGCCAAGTATTATTTTTGCATGCACTCACTGATTCTTATATTCAACTACTCCTGAATCCATAAAACCACAGCCACAATTGTGCCATGCAAAGAAAGGGTATTTATTTGTAAAACAGTCTGACCCCAATATCTGTTGTAAAGTGTATTTAAGATCTTTGCAAGAACCAATACATTAGACTAAAAACTAATCACCCAATGTTAAATAACAAAAGGGCTTCCAACTACAAAAATGGAATGCTGAATAAATAGCTATTCTTTATTGGGAATTAGTTTTATGGTGGGGTCCCTTTTGAACACTGAATTGGTATGACATGTATCAATGTTTTGCAGCTGAAATCCAGTCACAAAACATTAAAAAGTTACAAAACCTGAAAGGAGATTGTAAGACAGTCACAAAAGGAAAGGGCCCCTTTGTGTTTGCAGAGAGAGTTTCTTGAAGAGTAGACAATAGTCCAGCAGATCACTGCCAGCTATTAGATGAGTTTTATGAAAAAAGAAAACTTTTGTATTCAATTCAGTCCCATTTCCTTAAAGAAAATGTGCTGCATTGCTTTATTTAAAAGTAATCACAGACATGGGGGCTCATTACGGTTTTGGCGGTTTGTCGGTAAGACCGCCGCAGTGGCAACTGCCAAAAGACCACCATGTTGGCGGTAACCCAACAGCCGTATTAGGAGTTACACTGAGAAGTTTGTGAAAAAACTGCCACATTTCTGAAACCGGCAGGACACTGCAGGATGGAAAAGAGGTGGTCCCACCCCCAGCACCACCAGCCCGACATAAATCCACCCATCAGATTATGATCCACAAATCACGACAGCGGTTCTTCCATGGCGAATTACCTTTGGCGGTCTCAACTCACATCACAATTAACACAGCACCACATTGGATAGTTTGAATACCCCACATCTGACACACATCCATACACCCGACACACCTACACACTCCACTACATGACACAGCTCTACACAACCCACAGTCCTTTGGAACCTGAATACCACACATAGCCACAGACAAGCTAAATCGTTCACAGAAATAGAAAATCCAAAATTAGGCATCCACATACATTTTACTGTTCACACATCACATACCTGCACACCAACACAACACACATTTTACTACCAGACACAATCCACCCCAAATGTCACTCACTCCCTCACAGCACCTTTACCTCACCATTTTTCTTCAACTGCAGCCTTTTTTCTTTGAACACTACCACACCATCTTAACTACCACTACCATGTCCCCACAAAAACACCCATGTTTCACGAATAAGGAGTTGAGGGTCATGGTGTGCGAAATTGTCAGGGTAGAGCCACACCTGTTTGGAGCACTAGTCCAACAGACTTCAATTGCCAGGAAAATTGAGTTTTGGCAAAGAATAGTCTATAGGGTCAATTATTGAGGACATCAGGAAGAGGTGGAACAACTTCAGGGTGAAGGTACATTCCATGGCATGCAGACACCAGTTGGCGGTACTCAAGAATGGCAGTGGCCCCCCCCACATCCTCCCCCTACTTTCACATCTTGGGAGGAGAAGGTCATGGACATACTGCATCCTGAGGGCCTTATAGGAATTCCTGGTGAAGTATGGTAAGTCTTCACACTATCCATGTCACCCAATTGTTAGATCCTGCATGCTTACTCACCACCTAAACTGACCCCAAGTCACATACAACCCAACACACCTCTTTCCAAATGTTCCAATCCACCTATCTGGCATGCCACATGTCAACTACACTCACCTGGCTCCACAGCCCTTAGAAATGGCATGTGAAGTACTGGTAACTCATAGCACTACAGTTCCCAGAATAAAATATCCCACCATTGTGCAAATCTGAACATTGCATCAAATGTGAGATGTCATGCATGAGAAACTAACTACAAATATAAGCCATCTTGATTATGCAAGTGTGAACAGTGAATGGCAGTAACAGCAATGCAATGGCCCGCTCCCACTATCACCTCAAACAAAACACAGCTATAGCTGAGTGCCCAATCACAATGCCCTTAGAATAAAGATTCCTAAGATTAAAATATACCCACCTGGGGTGGACATCTAAATGCCAAAATGGATGCACATGCAGTACATCTAGTTAGAGGTTAATGTCTATTGTTTACTCCCATAGTGTGTCACTAATCTGACTATACTGTTCATTGTGCCATGTATCATATCAAACACTTCAGTAGGCAATAAAGATGAATACCTATGTCAATAATCAGTCAACATAAGATGGTATCAGCAGTCCAATCACTACCAACATAGTGTAGCAGCTACAAGCATGGTGTATGGTATTAGAATGACAGAGTCTCATGTTGTACAAAGCAAGATTGTGCAGCAGCTGCCATTGCTGTTTCTGGTGATCATGTTAAGGCACTGTCTGCATCTTTCACAACATCTATACTACCCTAAATGTAACAGCAATTCTGTGTTCCACTTCTACCACAGGTAACTTTGCCAATGTTACCATGGACAGCATACCATAGACTGCCACAACCCCTCTGGATGAAGGCCCCAGTGAGGCCAACACCCCTGGATGTGTGGACACTGAGAAGGAAGCTGGCCCATCAAGGACACTTGGTCAGTCAACAACTGTCATCCTCACACTGCCAACATCGACTCCTCCCAGCCCTGTTGCTTCTACATCACAGGCAACCATTCGGCACCAAACCTGTGTCACAATTAATGTATCATCCATGGTGTGCCCCACAGTAGAGGTACCTGAGTCTCCTTTTGTCACCCCTGACAATGATGGTGTTGCCACCATTGGTAGTTGGCATACTGTGCCAGGGGCACTGGCATGTGGGGGTAGGGTGCGTAGGTTGAATGGTGTGGGCCCGAGGATGGGGGCTCAGAGGGAAATACTATCCAGGAAACCATCTCCCAAGTCATGGGAGCTTTCCACAATTTCAAAGGCATGATGGGCCAGGTAATCATCATGAAGGGGGAAATCCAACAGCTGCAGAGAGACCACCACCAGGAAGTCATGCAGCAGTGGCAGGCACAAAATACCTGCCTTGCTTCCATTGTTGGGGTGCTGAGGGACATCAACACTACCCTGAGGAGGACTGCAGCACAACATCAGGCCTCCTTCACTAGTAATGAGTCTTCAGGCCCTTCAACATTTGTGGCAGCTAGTGGAATTGAGGCCCTGCCAGGGGAAGGACATGCCTCAGGCACCATCCCCTCTGTAGCAGAGGGACCCCCTCACCCCACAAATGTGGACGTCCAGCCAGACATCTAGGAGGAGCAGATGCCAAGACCAAACCCACTGCCAGGAAGTGAACTTCTCCTGACTTTTTCCCCTTATGTGCAATAGATACACCCCTTTGACTCTCATGAAACCAAACTCCTTTTTTCCATGAAACAAGGACACTAGACTTGTGTATCCTATTGGTAAAGCAAGTTACGCTCATGATTCCAGCCACTATGATGGAATCCTTCACTGTTTATACTGTGTTTTCATCAGTTACTAGTCACACATATTATTTTGCTATACACAATAAATCAAACTTGAACACAGGTCCTGTGTATGTGTCATTTATCAACCATGTACAACTGTTATGCATGGCAACTCTTCTATCAATCTGTCCCTTAGTATTGTACATTTTATGTTATGGATGTAACACGTGAACTCTATCACCAGGACACTGATTACATTAGGATTCAAACATGGACAAATTAAAAAACTGTTGTATGCTACATCTACAGACATTTATTGGTAGACTTGCAAACAGCACATAAAGTATAACTTATAGTTACATCAGGATGTTTGTTAAAGTGTCAGACACTGATAATCCACAGGATACAGACCTTAGGGACATGTCAGTCTTCCTACAAGCCAGAAGGCATACTGATTGGTCCTTTCTATTACCTGGTAAAGCCTTCTCACATAACCATACCTTAGCTTCCAAATATACATACCCCACAGTACAGACAGATTTCAGTTCTGAAGTCCCCAGTCCAGGGATCTTTCACTTACATTGGTCACATACCTGTAGTTTTGCCACTCACCTATGTCAGCCCACAGGTCCAAGAAAAGTTACATACAACAAAAACCATTGTGATAGAAGAGGCTATGGTTCTACATTTTCACATTTGCCAGACACATATGGACATACAAATTACACCATGTGACGACCTCCAGTACCCTACAGGTCATCTTGATGGGTAAACATAATTCCACCCTGGTGTCCTGACATTCCTGCCATGTTACTTATATTCCACATACTCATTGCAATCATACCTACTTTCTGCCATGTCAACTTCACATGTGTGCCTGTAATTCCCATCTGCTTTGGACACTGTCTGCGACTCGCCAAGGATGAGGCGCCAAACTGGAACTCAGCAAATCTGTGATTGACATACATAAGAGATAGGACAGAGCAGGAAACATTCCTCAATTCAACCAAGTCATGTTTACAAGAGTGACTTTGCATGTGCATTAATAAAACATGACACTGTAGACCACTCTGTTCTGTCCACAGTACCAAATAACAGTCTGCATGCACAACTCACTCATAGGCATTGGAGGTACCTAATACCTCATAGCTGATGGTAAAAAGGAGGTGGCATGCTACTCATCAGCCCTAGGTTACTAATTTGAATCACTTCATCAAGAATACACCACATACCTTGAGTCAGTTGAAGTACTGATTGATGAGATATACCCTGCTTCATCCTCATCTGGCTCACCTTCACTTTGCAATTCTGCATTTCCACCTACAGTTTCTGCTGGCTCCACCTCATCTGGTATAAATGGTATCTGACATCTCAGGGCAAGATTTTGGAGCATGCATCAGGCAACAATTATTTGACATACCTTGTTGGCTGAGTAGAGGAAGGCTCCTCCTGATCTGCTTAGGCAGCAAAATCTTGCCTTCAGGAGCCCAAAAATTCTCCTCTACGATACACCTTTTCCTTCCGTGGGCCTCACTGTAGCAGACTTCCTCTGACGTGGTTTGGTACCTCACTGGTGTCAACAACCAAGGATGGTAAGAATAGCCAGTCACATTTAAGCAAATAGGTAGAAATACACAAACATATTGAGAACATGCACAATTGTGATAGCAGGAGATAAGCTTTGCAAACACAAATGTCACATCTGACTCACCAACCAGCCAGGCCCTCTCTATGTTGTTCTGTCATCAGCAGTGAAATATTGCTGTTCCGCACGACCAAGGTATCATGGACTGATCCTGGAAACTTTGCACTGACTTGTGAAATGTACTGTTCTACCAAACACACAACTTGAATGTTGATGGAGAGGCAGTTTTTCCTGTTCCTATGTACCTGTTCATTTGCACTGGCTGGGGGGAACCAGTGCTTCCTGGGTGCCATCTATGGCTCCAACCACATGTGGAATGTGTCCCATTGCATAAAGTTCTGCCTACATGTAGACCAAATCCGCTTGTTGGGGAAACCTGATGTAGCTGTCCAGATGTTTCAACAATGTGCACAGTACATCCTTCAAAACTAGACTGAACATGGGCTGAGACATCCCTGAAGTTAAGGCCACTGTATTCTGAAAGGACTCAGTGGCCTGGAAGTGTAGCACTGACATCACTTGAATGATGGGAGGTATACTATAGGGATTGCGAATGGCAGGCATCAGATCAGGTTCCAACTGATCACAAAGATCCATGATTGTATGCCTATTCAGCCAATATGTTCAGAAAGAATGTCTCTCTTTTATGGTCTGCAAGACTACTGATGGGCAGTACACTAAACGTTTCCATACATGAAATGTGCTCAAAATGGCAGCCGCCTGACCTATTGTACTGGTCATGCGGAAGTGACCTAACTCTGCAGGTGGATGTCGTCATGGCAGTAGGCGGTCACAACCACTGTGTAAGCTGTCATTTGTAGAATTGGGCCAATGGCGATGTCCACCGATGGTGACGGTCCTGTACGTGGCAGGCGTGACCACCATCTTCTGTAGTATTCCTCACTTGACTCCTGACACGGCTGTCAGCAAGACCTCCACTACCTGAGCTGCTGTGTACTGCCTCTGGGAGCTATCATGCCGCGTCCTTCAGGTGATAGGGCCCCAGTCCTCACTGTAGAAGAGCTGGACAAGCTTGTGGAGGAGGTCCCACCCCTGTATGAACAGCTATATGGTGCACCAGATGAGCAGGTGAGTCCAATGGTATACCAATGTATGAAAGTTGAGGTGTATGATGAGTACATGAAATGTGAAGTTGTGAAGGTGTTGATGCATGCAGATAATAAATTGTGCATGAGTGTGAACTGAGGGGCTGGTAGTATTTGACTACTTGCTCTCACTGAAGTGTTCTGTCCACTTGTGTTGGTAGGGTGCATGTGGACATGACTTTTTGCTTTTATCTGCCAGTCAGTCAGACCCTGACCCCCCAATGGCCTGCATTTTGGTGGTGGCCTACCCTGAGGTATTAACAGTACTAAACATATCATTGACAAGTGTTTTCAAACATTTTGTACCATGTATACGATGTTGAGAAGGTACGTGGCTAGCCTTCTGATCCCTTGGGCCTTGTATTTTGTCCATGCTACATAGGGCGGTACCATACCTGTATGGGAGCAACATATACTGTTTGTGCCTACATCATGTGTCATTGTTACTTCATGCCTATTGTCATGTTGAGGCCTCTACTTTGCCAGACTTACCTTTGCTAATCTGAGGCATTCAGATAGATTTTCTAATAGATCAGCTCATTTCTGTCTCACTTAATAGTGTAGCTGGGGTTCCATTTGACAAATACATGTTGGATGCAATGGTATAAATTGTAGGTCAATTTGCTGGACTCTAGGTGTATGTGTCTATCGTAGTTACATTAGTAGTGGATAATGTCAGTGTTATTTCAGTCCTCAGGTGTTAGGTTACACATGTCTGGACATTTGTTAGTGATGTAGGTATTTTGATGTAATCATGTTGAAGTTTATACTCTGCATGAATAGTCGAATAGTATGTGGCTTTTATGCATGATTAGTGTCCATTGTGTTGAAGGTGTTGGTATGCTTCCTGTGGGCATCAGTGGGTGTATCCTGTGTGCTAAGTAGTCCCCTATTGCTGGACATGTATTTTTGTCTATGAGTCAATGAGTAAGATTAGTGTGTCGCAAAACTCTTTCTAAGTCTTTTAAAGATACTTTTGATAGATGTCTGTATGACATGCTATGTTATTTTATGAGGCTCACAATTTGGGTATTCCACATGTAGTGATTTCATCTAAGATATTTGACACTGTGACTGTTATGAACAGAGCCACATGTTAGATATGTGATTGCAAAGCTAAATGCTGTGATGTATTAGAAGTGAGATGATTTTACTTTCATGTAACATGACTACTAGTGATCGACTGGGCGTTAACAGCATTTTCTAAGGGTGATTTTGTTGATACACAGTGATGATTTGTATAGGGTGAGTTTTATGTTGTAGCCAATTCATCTTGTGCATGAATAGTTTGTGTCATAGCTGATTGGATGGGTTGGTGATGTAGTAGGCAAATGTGTGCCTTATGTTGTGGGTGAGACTGTCGTCATTTAGGATTGTTGGAAATATGTAGTTCAACATGATGTCGGATCGAAATTGTTCCTACCTGGGGCTTTTTAAGACATAGATTTGATGTTACTGTTGTGTTTGGGGTAATGTATGTGTATGTTAAGAACGTGATGACCATACCTCTCTCTCTGTTTCTCAACATCAGCATCGACAGGCAAAGGAAATGGGGCACAGCCAAGTGGGGAAGCTGCTGGCCACGGGAGGCCAGGTCAAGATACCACTGATATTGAGGGGTCAGATGGTTGCCTTATGTTGTGGTGATACTGTTGTCATATAGGATTGTTGTAAGTATGTAGTTGTGACATGATGTAGGCTCTAAATGGTCCCTAACTGGGGCTTTATTAGACATAGATGTTTTGTTAATGTTATGTATAGTGTAATGTATGTGTATGTTAAGAATGTGATGACCCCCTTTGTCTCTGTGACTCTGCATCAGCATCGGCAGGTGAAGGAGATAAGGCACAGCAGAGTGGGGAAGCTGCTGGCCACGGATCCGGGAGTGCTGATACCACCAACACCAACAGTGAAGGGGCAAAGGGAGTGCCACAAGATCTATGCCTTCATCTTTGGAATTCCCCTCCAGTGGACACCCTGGTGGTGGCAGACCCATCTGGGACCACCCCAGCACCATATCTGTTCATCATTCCCCTTACTATCACCACCCTCCCTGTAGCTCCCCAACCAGATGGGCGTGCCTGCTCACCCAAGAGGTTGGGCATTTCCTTTGCCCCAGGCACCTCAGCCCCTACCCCTATCAGGCCTGCTGCCCTCAGTGAGGAAGCTATTGACCCTCTGAGGCTGATCTCTGTCGGTCAGTCGACCATTGTGAATGCCATCCAGGGACTGGCAAATCAGATCCAACAGACTAATGCATTCCTGGAGGGGATTCACGGTGCACTGACTGGCCTACAGAGATCCTTTGAGGCTCTGGCCTTCACACTGATGGCAGCCAGTCACCCTTTGTCTACCACCCCTCCTCCACCTTCCACTTCCTCATCCCAACCGCTCTCCCAAAACAAATAGACAGGCAATCATGCATCCACCTGAACATCCAAGAGTAGTTCTGGCAAGCACAAGCACCACAAGATACACCACTGGCATACACACAACCAACACACACCTGCACACACAGCAACAGTCACAACCTGCCCTGTCACCCCCAACCCCAGCATCACAGACAGAACACTTGACACACCAGCAGACACCACAGCAACATTCACAGATCCAGCCACTATACCTATCCTACCCACAGACAGCACCACAGCAGACCCTTAGACATCCACCCCAGTCACCACACTCACAGACACCACAACCACAGACATGTTTACATACAGCACATCCACCATAGCTGCAGTCACCACCTGAACAGACATTCACCCACCCATCATGGCACCCACCAGTACCTCCACCTCACTCCTCCCAAGACACAAACACCTTCCCTCACCCACTCAACAGAAACCCACCACCCAAAAGCATACCTCGCATAAATATGGACCCGAGACATCCACTCCAACACCTCCTACAACCACACCCTCTCCCTCCACACCCAAAACATTTTGCTATGACCATCCCCATGTGCTTAAGAAAGCTTTCCTTTCAGGGTTTTCCCTTTTCCCTACTCCTCCCCCACCCTGTGATACCCCTAAACATGCTGTGTCCCTCCCTAAATCCAGCCCTACCACCTCCAAGACCTCCCCTGCTGGTTCCCATGCCCCTCCCACTGCCAAGAAGTCTACCCCTCCGCCTAAAGGCCAACCCTCCCCTAAGCCTAAGTCCAAGCCCAAACCCCCCAAGCCAGATCCCAAAGGCCCCCCTCCAAGACCTAAATCCAACTCCCTACTCTCCCACCAGAAAACCCTGATGTGTCTGCCTGCCCCATAGATGTCCCCTACCTATGGAGGTTACTTGATAGCCAGGAGTCAAGCTCGAGGCACACATCTGTGCACTGTGTACATGCGGACTTTTTCATTTAAGGACTGGCCTATGACCTTTGTTTTATGCAATAAGTTTGCTATTAATATTAAGTTAAACAAACATGTAGTTGATTTCCTGGTTACATCTTTGTCATGCATTTCTTTGTTGTTCCCCTGGCTGACATTAGTTGTGTGTCTGTATGTGTGTGTGTGTTCTGCTTGGGCTACATGTGTTGTTTAGGCAGCATGTGAGGTTGTGTGCTGTGCTTTTGTAATAGAGTGGTATGGTCTCAGTTGTGTGCTGGACATTTGTATGTCCAAGAGATTTTGTTGTGTTGCTGTTGTATGTTGTTTGTGTTGAGGTGTTCGAGTTAAGATGATTTTCTGGGTGTGCAGTGTGGCTTTGTGTGTATGTTATGTGCATGGAAGGTTAGATACGGTGTTCTTGGTAAATCGATCTGTAAATCGTGTGATTGTGTATTTGTATGTAATATTTTGCCTGTTTGTGTTACATTGTGATGTATGTGTGATGTGTTACCGGGTAGTGTCCCCGTGGGTTCTTGCCAAGTGATTGGAGACAGTGCTGTTGTGTTGTGTTCGTGATTTGTTGTGTTGTTGTGTGGTACTGTGTGAGTGTGGGCCTGTGCAGTGTTTCTATGTGTACCTGTGTGTGGTAGTGATGTGTGTATGTGTGTGGGTGGGTTTGTTGTTTGGTGGCTGTGGCGTGTTTGTTGTGTATGTGCAAATGTGTGTGTGACTGTATGTGAGTGTGCGTGTACGTATGCTAATAAGTGTGTGTGTCACCCTTGCACCCCCTTCCAGAATGTCTGTTGTGTGAGTGTGCAAACATTCCAGCCTCTTTGGGTGAGCAGGAGCAGCAGGAAGATGTGTAGTTCAGGTTCTGTAGTGGCTGGCTTCCTGAAGGTGAGTGTCTCCTTTGATGTTATAGGTTTCTGTCTGGGTTTCCCTGGTGGGACGACCGCAGCGGAAACCTTGTAACCTCATTATCTGTCCGGCAGAAACATGGTCTCTGCCGGCCTGCAGGTGGCAACTGTCGTCTGTGTCTGCCAGACCACAGTAGCAGTGCTGGCAGTGTTTTGGCTGTATTCTGTTCGGAATACTGCCATTGCCATAATTTGGCGGTCTTCTCTGCCAACCTGTTGGAGGTACGACCACCACCACCAACATGGCGGTCTTGAGACTGCCAAACTCATATTGAGACCCATGGTGTCCTGCTCCTCCCATCAGGCCTACATTTGCAGTGAGTCATAATTCACATGACATTAACAGTGATAGAGGTAGGCCAGCTTACAACCCATTAAGGGGCAGATTTATACTTTTTGACGCAAAACTGCGTTAGCGCAGGTTTGCGTCAAAAAGTATAGCGCTGGCTAGCGCCATTCCATGACGCCAACTGGGTGGCATATTTATGGAATGGCGCTAGCCGACGCTAAGGCCCTGTTAGCGTCCTTGGAAAGGACGCTAATAGGACTGGGGAGTTGTAGGGGGAACCGGGGCTTGTGCACCAAATTATGGCTCCACACTGTTTAGAGACAAAAAATTGCCTCTAAGCAGTGTAGCACCATTTTCTGGCGCACAACCCCCCTGGACATGGCTCCTGTCTTAGTAAAGACAGGAGCCATGCCCACCACCCCAATGGCCATGCCCAGGGGAGGAATACCCCCTGGGCATGGCCATTGGGACCAGCGCTGTGCAAGGGGCCCCAAGTCAGGGTCCCCCAAGCGGTGTTTGGCAAAAAAATAACAATACTCACCCGGACTTACCTGGGATGGGTCCTCCTTCCTAAGGTGACCTCCTGGTGTGGGTGGGGGTGTCCCTGGGGCAGGAAAGGGCACCTGTGGGCAATATACATGGTCTCTGACCATGGAAATATGCCTACAGGTCCCCTTACGCCTGCCCAGACCCAAGTGTTAAATAATGGCGCTAAGCAAGCTTAGCACCATAATTTAGGGCCCCAATTACCACGTGCTGGATTTTATCACAGGGGATAAATATGATGCAAAGGCCATATCGTCCTTTTCTGGATGGGAAGGCCTACCTTGCATCTCATTGACACAAGGTAGGCATTCCCCCAAAGAAAACAACGTAAACTCCATACCTTTGATGCTAGACGTATCTAGTGCCAAAGTATAAATTTGGAGTTAGGTTTGTGCTGAATTAGCATTAAAAAAATGATGCTAAATCAGCAGAATATAAATATGGGCCTAAGATTCTGATTGTTAAGATCTTCCTATTTCTACATAGGTAATTCCTAAATATCTTTACTGGTCGCAAAGTACTGATCAAAATATTTGACCAGTATTTTGCTGGCATATCCTGGTACAACTGACCCTGTGTTTTAGCTTACCTTTTTTTCACTCCATTTTTTTTTACATTTATATGTCATCATGTTTATATATTTCACTTCCCAAGGTTTCATCGGTTCACAGTATATTTTTTTAACGTTTCTGCTGCTCTCAGCATGCCCCCACTGTGCCTGCTTACCTCAGGCTACTGGGACTAACATCCAACAATTATTCAGCCTACATATATTGAGATTTTTTTTTTGTTCAACTAAACAAAAAATTCACGCTTTTCCCAAAATAAAATTATTCTTTTATTGAGCAAAACGAGGTACTCAGGGGCATATTTAGACTCCGTTTGCGCCGGAATTGCGTTGTTTTTTTTTACGCAATTCCGACGCAAAACTAACTCCATATTTATACTTTGGCGTTAGACGCGTCTAGCGCAAAAGTCCATGGAGTTAGCGTCATTTTTTAGCGTGGACACCTACTTTGCGTTAATTATATGCAAGGTAGGCGTTCCCGTCTAAAAAATCGACTCCGAGGCATGTGCGTCGGATTTATTCTCCCGGGCAAAATTCACGCCCGGGAGTGGGCGGGTCAAAAAAAATTACGTATGGCCACTTTTGCTCCGTTTTTTAGCGCCTGCAAAAGGCAGGCGTTAAGGGACCTGTGGGCTCTGAAGGAGCCCAGAGGTGCCCTCCCATGCCCCCAGGGACCCGCCCTGTCACCCTTGCCCACCCCAGGAGAACACCCAAGGCTGGAGGGACCCATCCCAGGGACATTAAGGTAAGTTCAGGTAAGTTTTGAAAAAAAATGTTTGCCTGATTTGTGCCCC
The DNA here is from genome assembly GCF_031143425.1 of Pleurodeles waltl. Lineage (NCBI taxonomy): Eukaryota > Metazoa > Chordata > Amphibia > Caudata > Salamandridae > Pleurodeles > Pleurodeles waltl. The sequence goes on along the minus strand of NC_090449.1, from coordinate 688,681,674 downwards.
CCTACATGCCACTATGCCCAATGGCCATGCCCAGGGGACAGAAGTCCCCTGGGCATGGCCATTGGGCAAGGGGGCATGACTCCTGTCTTTGCTAAGACAGGAGTCATTTCTATGGGGGTTGGGAGTGAAAAAAAAATGGCGCAAATCGGGTTGAGGCGAAAAAATTGCCTCAACCTGACTTGCCCCATTTCTTGACGCCCAAGCCCCATATCCCCCTACGTCGGCGCTGCCTGGTGTACGACGTTTTTTTTAACGCACACCAGGCAGCGCCGGCGGCTAATGCCGGCTAACGTCATTCAATAAATACGGCGCCCGCATGGCGCTTCAGAATGGCATTAGCCGCCGCTAATTTTTTTGACGCAAAACTGCGTTAGCGCAGTTTTGCGTCAAAAAGTATAAATATGGGCCTCAGTATGTATTTTTCTATTTCTTGACGCAAACAGTTCCCAAGAAGAACGATGTATATTTCCAAATTCCAAATATTACATTTAAAAAATACAAAATAAATCATGATACGTAGTGATTAAAGGAACATTACTGTTTGAAGGCTCAATTGCTCATCGAAGAATTACTAATTTTAGTCTTTTTATTACCAGGAGCCACCTTTCATAGAAAAGGAGCATTATAAAATCGGATTGATACCACTGCACTCACATGCAAATTAAACCAGTCTGGAACCATTAGTGTCTAAATTCATTTCCCGACAAATTGGGATTTGACATATCATGTCCTTCAGGAAATGTTTTCCAATTGTTAGCTGGTGGTTCACATGTAAGGCCTGACCACCCTGTCTTGTTGCATTATGTAATTCATTAAAACATGTTTGATAAAACTGAGCATTATGCACCTTAGAGAGCAAGCAGGCTATGTTTCTTCGGGCACCATAATCAGCAACTTAATTTAATTAAAAGTGGAAATTTTAGTACGGTTTGCAGGCGCAGGAGTATAGCTGTTATTAAAACTGCATTGCTGATTATATCTTTCCCTTTCTTTTAGTAAGATATCAATTTAGGAATACTTCTCAGAATATTTTGTAAAGCTTTTTTAAATTGTGCCACGTTTTTGCACAGCAGCATAGACTAGTTCGTGTGAGAGGAAAAATAACAAAACATTGCACAAAACAGCTTTAGTGCAAACAGTTTAACAAAAGATAAAGGGGCATATTTATACTCTGTTTGTGCCGAATTTGTGTCATTTTTTTTCAAAAATTCAGCACAAACTTAAGTCCATATTTATATTTTGCCGTTAGACATGTCTAATGTCAAAATATAGGAGTTTGCACCATTTTTTGGTTGTGTGAACCTACCTTGCATCGATGAGATGCAAGGTAGGCGTTCCCATCCAAAAAATGGTGCTATCCCCATAGCTCCATATTTATCCCTGTGCTAAAAGGATGCACGGTGGGAGGTGGGGCTAAATAATGGTGCTAAACGTGCTTAGCACCATTGTTTAACACCTGCGCCAGACCAGGCGTTAGGGGACCTGTGGAACCATTTCCATGGTCAGACACCATGGAATGGGTCCACAGGTGCCCACCCCAAGCCCCAGGAACACCCCCACCCACACCAGAGGGACACAATATGATGGGGGACCCCATCCCAAATACGTAGGCTAAGTATATATAAGTATGCTTCCATTATTTTTTAAAGTGCCATTGGGGGCCCTAACTTGGGGACCCCTACATTGAAAAGGGTGCAATGGCCATGCCCAGGGGACACTTGTCTACTGTGCTGGCCATTGGGGTGGTGGTCATGACTCCTGTCTTTCCTAAAGCCGGAGTTATGTTTTTGGAGATTGTACGCCAGGAAATGGCAGTAGTCTGGTTGGAGGATTTTTTTTTTTTTTTTGCCTCTTGCCAGGTTAGTGTCATTTTTTGAGGCACAACATTCTCCTTCTATACTGCCACCCCAAACCGGCTAGTGTCGTTTTTCAGGACGCTAGGCGGGCCTTACCGCCGGCTTGCACCATTCAATAAATATGACGTCCGGCATGCATCTGAGAATGACGCAAGCCAGCGGTAACGTTTTTGACCCAAAACTACACTAGTGCAGTTTTGCACCAAAAACTATAACTCTGGACCATCATTTTTAACATTCTAGCTCCTTCAGGAACACAGAAGGTGGCTTCTTAACTAGTCACCTTACCCATTTAGTGCAGAATAGTTTTCCTGCCTTCATGTTATATAGCCCCAAACTAATGAAAAAAGACCAATGGCCTCTAGTGCATACCCATTACAAACCTAGCAAAGTCATCAGCCCTTCTTCAGGGAATTAAATTTGGATGGCATAAAAGGGATTATCAGCAGTTTATCCTGCAGTGACAGCATGTACAGAACTAAGGGCCTCATTACCAGTTTGGGGCTCTTTTGCCAAGACCACTGCTGTGGCTGCTGCCAAAAGACCGCCATGTTGGTGGTGATCTGTCCACTGTATTAAGAGTCACACAGCTAAGTCTGCCAAAATCCAGCCAAATTTCAGAAACTGCCAGGATACTGTACAGCAAGAAAGAGGGGGTCCCATCACCGCCAGTCCGCCAAAGAAACCCTGATCATATTACGATCCACAAATCATGAGAGTGGTTCGTCTGTAGCAGAAAACCATTGGCGGTGCGAACCATGGTGGTTGGCGGTCACATCAGTTAAACACCAGACCACACAATGCTTTTCAACCAGAATGCGACACACAGCCAGAGCTAAGCCAAAAAGATAAATGTTGCCAAAGCACAAAACAGGCACCCCTACACATTTCACTCAGCACTCATCCCACACTTGCACAACACCCACCACAAAATTTAGTACCCCACACAATACAATACACACCAACAGTCACCCACTCACATCACAGAACCCACACCACATTACCTATTCTATTTTCCTCACAATTCTCACTACCTCATTGCCTCATCCACCACTACCATGTCCCCACAAAAACATCCATGTTCTACTGATGATGAGTTGAGTGTCATGGTAAATGAAATTTTCAGAGTAGAGTTATATCTTTTTGGAGCACAGGTCCAGCAAACATAAATAGCTAGGAAAATTGAGTTGTGGCAAAGGATAGTCGACAGGGAGAATTCTGTGGGCAGCTACCCAAGCACAAGGGAGGACATCAGGAAAGGGTGGAATTACCTCAGGGGGAAGGTACATTCCATGACTGAAGGAAACCAGCTTGCGGTCCTCAAGACTGATGGTGGACTCCCACCTTCTCCCCCTACCTTCACATCATGGGAGGAGAAGGTATTGGACATTCTGCATCCTGAGGGCATGACACGAAAACGAGTGGAGTCTGGTAAGTCACTACACCAATAATGTCACCAAACAGTTTTGTCTTGCATGCTCACTGATCACCTTTTACCATCTCAATGACCAAACCACCCACCATCCCTGTGTGCAGTTGTGTAAATACTCCTCTCTTGCATGCCACATGTCAACTAAACTCACCTGAAGCCACAGTGTTTGTGCATGGCATGTGAAGTACAGGGACTGAAAGCACTACAACTCCCAGCAGGCACTGTTCCACCTGTAAGAAAAAAACGAACATTGTTCTACAAGTGAAATTGCCTTGCATGTTAAATTAACAATCAATAGAAAACACCTGAATGCTCACAATTGAACAATCTATGACAATGACAGCAATGCTATGGCGTACTAACAGTCCTATTACAAGCAAAACACACCTACACACCTACAGATGTGCACCCTACTAAAATGGCCTTTGAAATTACCATCCAAACAATGTCATGTACTCACCTGGAAGGGGGGACTATATATGAAGCTGGATGTTCTTACAATACACCCATATGAGGCCCAGGTTAATTGGTAACTCCCATACTGTTGTATAGCTGTGTTACCATTGTCCATTGTGCAGCTGTTACTTGACTCAATGATGCCATACACCCTACCAGAAGATAACTTTAAATTGCCATGTCTTTACTCAGACAAGATATGAGTCAATCAACAGTCATCTAACCACCAAGATACTCTAAGAGAAATCTATGTGTCCCACAAAGCTCTAACCCAGAGTTTGAAGCAGCTGTAATTGTCATATCAGGGGATCATGTAAAGGCTTTGTGCGCATGTCACATAGCATGTCTAGTGGTCAAACCTAAATACCACTTGTTGCATTGCATTTAGCAACTCTGTCTTCCACTTCTCCCACAGGTAACCTTGCCATTATCAGCATGGAGTGGACACCAGACACTGCCACTACCCCTCTGGATGGAGGCCCCATTGAGGAAAACACTCCTGGATGTTTGAACAATGAGGATGAAGCTGGCTCATCAGGAACATCTGATCAGTCAACCACTGTGAGCCTCACCTTGCCCATATCAACTCCTCCCAGCCCTGTTGTATCTATATCACAGGCAACCACTCGTCCCCAAACATGTGTCCCAAAGGCAGTGTCTTCCTTTGTGTGCCCACCAGTACAAGTACCTGAGTCTCCTGTCGTAAACCCAGACAATGCTGGATCTCTCATCAGTGGGAGTGGGCAAACTGTGTCAGGGGCACAGGCACATTGGGGTATAGTGCTGGGGAGGGATGGTGGGGACCAAAGAATGGAGCTGCAAGGGATGCAACTGGCAAGGACACCATCTCCCAAGTCGTGGGAGCTTACCAAAAATCCCAAGGTGTGATGGGCCAGGTACAGACCATGATGGGGGAGATCAGACAGCTCCTTAGGCACAACCACTAGGAAGTCATGCAGCAGTGACATGCCAAAAATGCCCACCTGGCTTCCATTCCTGGGGTGTTGAGAGATATGAATACCATCCTCAGTATGGTTTGTACCCAATATCAGGCATTTTCCACTAGCAATGAAACATCAGGCCCTCCTACGTCAGTGGCAGCTAGTGGAATGGAGGTCCTGCCAGGGGAAGGATATGCCTCAGAAACCCCATCCTCTGTGGCTGAAGAACACCCCACAAATGTGGACGTAACCCAAACATCCTAGATGAGCAGATGCTAAGACCAAAACCACAGCCAGGAAGTGAACATCTACTGTTTGGTTACCCTTGTGTGGAACAGATATACCTTGTTGACTGTTGAAAGTTATCTCTATTTTCCTATGGTACAAGGACACTAAACTTGTGTTTCCAAATGGTGTAGCAATTACCCTGATGATTTCATCCACCATGACTAAACAATTCACTGTTTACTTTGTGTTATTTGTGTTAGATTTCACTCAATTAGCTGTGCACTCTCCAATAAATACCACTTAACCACAGATCATGTGTTAGTGTGACTTATCAACCATATACAACTGTCATGTCCGACAACTCTTGTACCAAACTTTTTCTCTCAAATGTTCATTACACATGTACTGTATAACCAGGCCAGGTATTGAATTGACTAATTTTAATAGACATTACTCAAATCACTTGAATTTTACTTTCCAACATATAGATTGGGAGAATACTAATTATCACACAGAGAAGTACTGCTGCTAAGCTCAGTGTTTCAGCATAGGTGTCATACACTCCCAACCTACAGACTACTGAGATTAGGGACATGTCAGTCTATCACTATCCCAGGAGGCAACCATATTGCTTCACCGTGTCATCAGCTAAAGCTTTATCACATACCTATACCATAACTCCCAAATTAACAGACCCCGTGAAACAGAGGTCAGTACTAATGTCCCCAGTCATGGAACCTTCTGCTTATCATGGTCATGTATCTGTGGGATTGTCATCCTCCTATGTCATTCTTCAGACACATGCACATTGGTCTGCAAAGATGAAACACACTAACAGCTACATACAAGTTAGTTCTCATACAACACAAACCATCCTTATAATAGAGGGTATGGATAACACATTATGACATGTCTGAGACAAATTAACACACACATGGCAGCATTGGCCAAACCTCCAATACCAAACAAGTCTTAGGGGGTCATTCCTACATTGGCGGGCGGCAGTCGCCGCCCGCCAAGCGGGAACCGCCACTTGGCCGCTCCGCGGTCAAAAGACCGCGGAGGCCATTCTGGCTTTCCCGCTGGGCCAGTGGGCCCCCGCCAAGGGAGCGCCCGCCGGCCCAGCGGGAAAGGCCCTGCAACCCAGAAGCCGGCTCCGAATAGAGCTGGCGGTGTTGCAGGGGTGCGACGGGTGCAGTTGCACCCGTCGCGATTTTCACTGTCTGCTAAGCAGACAGTGAAAATCATGCTGGGGCCCTGTTAGGGGGCCCCTGCACTGCCCATGCCAGTGGCATGGGCAGTGCAGGGGCCCCCAGGGGCCCCATGACACCAGTTCCCGCCATCCTGTTCCTAACGGTAAAAACCGCCAGAAACAGGGTGGCGGGAAGGGGGTCGGAATCTCCATGGCGAGATTCAGCCCAGACAGGGGAAATCCGTCAGGAAATCCGTCGGGAAACCGCCGGATCCCCTTTTCTGACCGCGGCTTTACCGCCGCGGTCAGAATGGGCAGGGAAGCACCGCCAGCCTGTTGGCGGTGCATCCGTCATTTTAGCCCTGGCGGTCGCGGACCGCCAGGGTTAGAATGACCCCCTTAGTGTGGAATAGGACACTACCATCCCGCTGTCCTGACAGTCTGGGTATAGAACTCACACAGCACAAATCTCATGCCTGACAGCACCTGGTTTAACCCATATTCACTTCACGTCAGTCTGCAAAACCAATCAGTCTGTGACACTGTCTGATATTGCCTAATGGGGATGGGCCAAAAGGTAAATCTGCAATCTGTAAATGGCAAATATAAGGTATATGCCACATGGATATATATACATAACACAGCCAATTCATATATACAAATGCAACTCTGATTGTGCATTGTGTGAAACTTGGACTATGTTTATTATGACTTACACAACTCCATGTAACAATTTGCATGCTTATTTGAGTCATGGGCTTTGGTGTCACTTATGACCTCTCTGGTGGTCATACTAAGAACCTTATCAGGCATTCCTAACCTCAGAAATTCCCCCCTTATTCACTTTAATTACAGCACATTACATACCTTAAGTCAGATGGAGGTACTGATTAATGAGATCAGCCCTGAGTCCTCCAGCTTCATTCTCATCTTCACTTGGCAAATCTGTATTTCCCCCTGCAGAAACTGTCAGATCCACCTCATCTTGTATGAATGGTATCTGACGTCTCAGGGAGAGGTTGTGGAGCATGCACCAGGCAACAATAATTTGACATACTTCGTTGGGTGAGTAGAGGAGGCATCCTCCAGACTTATCGGTGCAGCAAAATCTTGCCTTCAGGAGCTCAAAAGTCCTGTCAATGAGATGCCTTGTCCTTTCGTGGGCCTCATTGAAACAGCCTTCACCTGGCACTGTTGGGTACCTCATTATTGTCAACAGGCATGGACGGTTTGGGTAGCCAACAAGCCAAACATAAATCTTGGACATCCACATATTTGGTAGCAGATATAAGTTATAGACACACATGACATATATGACTGACCAACCAATCAGGCCCTCTTTGTGTATTGTTGTGTCATCAGCAGTGGGATATTGCTGTTCCGCTTGATGAAGGAATCATGGACTGAGCCTGGATACTTTGCACAAATTTGTGAAATGTAGAGATCGGCCAAGTAGACTACTTGGACATTAATGGAGTGGAGGTTTTTCCTTTTCCTATACACCTGTTCATTGGCATTTGGGGGACCAAGGCTACATGGGTGCCATCTGTGGCTCCAACCACATGTGGAATGTGTCCTGAGGCATAAAAATCAGCCTTTTCATGGGCCAAACCTTCACGTTGTGGAAATCTGATGTAGCTGTCCTGGTGTTTCAACAATGTAGACAGTACAGCCATCAAGACCAGATTGAACATAGGCTGAGATATCCTTGCAGATAGGGCAGCTTAATTTTGAAAGAACCCAGTGGCCAGAAAGTGCGGCATTACCATGACTTGTACAATACGAGGTATGCTTTTGGGACTACGAATGGCAGGCATCAGATCTGGCTCCAACTGACAACAGAGATCTATGATTGTCTGCCTATCCAGGCAGTAGATTGGAATTACACGTCTCCGTGGTCTGCGGGTCTGCTAGTGGACAGTACATTGGAGGTTGTCTTACTCTTCTCATGCCAGGGTAACTATGTGGGAAAATACACGAATGTATGTGTACCACCCAATCTGTACAACATAAATATGATCATACCTATGTCACATATAATGCTACTTATTAACACATGAAAATGTTGTAGTCAGCACATACCTAGGAAACACTTGGCTTATAGCTGCATTCAGATCCCCTAACCTCCATCATGTTCTTTGAATGAAGAAACATGTCACTGAATGTGAATGTGACATTAACTTACTTAACATGTTACACATATTTGGTACACCTAAACTACTTACAGATTGTCATTACTCTGCTGACAATATTATTTCATGAACATAACTCAGGATGCATTTATTTAACATCTTCTATACATGCACATATCTACATGTTTGCGTAAAGGCAGCAGTGAACACAATGTCATAGATACATTTCACAGTTAGTGACACACTAGCACATAGTATGATACGTTGAACTATGTGCCACATTCTTGCACATGACAGGTGTCCATTTTATTGAAAGAGTTGTTATACTATCTGTGTTTGTGTGTAGGTAAATGCTGAGGGCTAAATAGGCCCTCAAAGTGTGCAATACTTAGTTTACAGAAGGACAATGGCTTAGATGACATGGTCCACAAAGTATGTATCATCCTTTCCCACATCACTGATCGTACATGTGTTGGTGACATGTGTTCTAACTCTATCAAACTCCAAATTTGTATGTGCCAGTTAGAGTAGTTGCATGTTTGCTCATTTCCGTTGTGATTTCAGTGACATGAAATGGTTATGGCTTGTATGCAATGTGCTGTCTTGTGTTTAGTGTGCAAAAAATGGGCTGATTGCAGAGGCCTCCTAACTTTTTGTCCCCATTTTTCACTTGTTACTGGTGTTTTCCTGACTCTGATGGTGCCCTGGGTACTGCTAACCAGTCCCAGGGCCTGTGCTCTGTGTAAAATGAGTATGCATATTAAGCTAATTATAATTGGCTATGTCAACCTACCTATAAGTCCCTAGTACATAGTAGGGTATGTAGGTTTAGGGACCCCAGCACAGGTTGTGCCCCCCATAGGTGCACTTCTGGAGTGTCCAGGGTCATTTTAAAGGCAGGCCAGCCTTGCTGGCTGCTTTTAAATTAAAGTTTTGTGGGAATTCGATTTCGGAATTAACAGTACCTCCAAAGACTTAAACTACCTTATTATTATATACAGGTCAGCCCTAAAGTGTGCCCTAGGTGCCCCCAGGAGTGGGTACAATGTAGCTATAAGCTAGGACCCTATAAATTATGTTTTATAAGCTCTGGTGAGGAACAATAACCACATTTGTTTTTGCCTCATTGTGGTGAATAGGCTTAATAGGCTATAATGGCAAGACTTCATTTTAATTAATAAAGTCTCCAAAGGAGCTAGATATGGCAAGTTTGGTCTCAAACAATTGTTATAATAAATGCAACAACTTGTGATTGTTGGATTTAATATAACTAGTTCAGAGAAATAATTTTAGAACTCTTCCTAAAAGTTACCAGTTTCAGCACTGTAGTGCTCTTCTCTGATTTCCCAGCCTATGGCAGCCTGGCCAGGCTGCCTTGATGAGGTATGAAGTGGCCTGGGCTGAACACAAAGGAAGTGCATGGGGAGGAGATCAGCCTTAGCAGATGGTGAAACAGGATGGGGAGAGCGGCAAAACCGGTCTTCAAAGGAGGGAAGAACATTTGGAGCATCTGAGGTCCTCCCCCATTTCCTGCAAACCTAGTAAACCAGGTTCCCTCTTGATTAGATTAGGAGTGGGCAGGAGAGGGGTGTGTTAAGGCTTTCCAGCCACACCAGTGGGTGGGCTCAGCCAGATCTAATCTTCAAAATTCAGTTTCTGCCATTTTGGATTTTTAAGGAATGTTGCTCCCTGGGATTGATTTTTGCTACACTTTCCAGGAAGTGATCATCCAAAAGGGTAGTGGGCTGCCTGTGATTGAACAGTTACCCCCACCTCTCTATTTCACCCCAGGAACAGGGATACATTTGAGAGTGCTGTACCCACACCTCAGATCCCTACAAGGAACAACATCAGAAGAAGAAGCACTCTCCTGCTGGACCCCAGTTACACCTGGACACTGCACTCTGAAGGACTGCACCATCTGCACACTTGGGCTTCTCCCCAAGAAGGACTTTGCCTGTCTTCTACTGGTCCAAGAAGGGACTCCTTGTTTGCTACAGGCGCTACAGGTAAAAAATAACTAACCAGAGTCCCCTGCATCAAATTCTAAAGAAACTGACCACTGTTAAGTGGTAATTTTGAAGTTTGAGCCAGGTCCATTCAGGGAGTTGGAGTCCTAGCCCTCAAGAAGCAACTCGGAGCTTCTGGAACCTTGGAGTGAGCTGTAGACTCCTAAAGGACCTTCAAAGACCTTCTGGAAGTAAGATCCAGAATTTTGGAGAAGATTGGAGACATTTTGGTGAAAAGCTCCATAAAGGGACCGACCCACTGTCGTAAGTCAAGCCACATTATGTCAACCACGACCATGCCTGACTTGCAGGTTTGTCCTGCTGAAAAGCTCCAGAGCCCCAGACCATCAGGATTTCACTGGGAGCTCCTGAAAAGGCAATCGGACGATGTTGACTCGAAATCGGCTTGCTGTGGAGGGTCATCCAACAACGGGAAAAAAAAGTTCCAAAAAAGTGACAAAGTCTGAATGTGAAAAGTTGATCGGGACTTCCTGCGCAGCATATCCGAGGAGGGATTCAGGCACATCAGATCAAGATTCAGCTTTGGCTTGGATAAAGGTTTCCATCCTGAAAAATCATCTAAGTCCAAAGGTAGAATTCTTCACTGAGGTCTCCTGCGACACGTATCCGAAGAGGGCTCCAGGGAGGTTGGGTCAGATTGGTGACTTTTAGGGGGTCATTCTGACCCCGGCGGGCGGCGTGTGCCGCCCGCCTGGAGGGAACCTCCAGAATACCGCTGCGCGGTCAAAAGACCGCCGCGAGTATTCTGGGTTTCCCACTGGGCTGGCGGGCGACCGCCAAAAGGCCGCCCGCCAGCCCAGTGGGAAACACCCCTCCATGAGGATGCCGGCTCCGAATGGAGCCGGCGGAGTGGAGGATGTGCGACGGGTGCAGTAGCACCCGTCGCAAATTTCAGTGTCTGCTAAGCAGACACTGAAATTCAGGGTGGGGCCCCCAGGGGCCCCACGACACCCCATACCGCCATCCTTTTCCTGGCGGCCGAACCCGCCAGGAACAGGATGGCGGTATGGGGGTCAGAATCCCCATGGCGGCGCAGCAAGCTGAAGAAAATATTCAATAAAATTACTAAGTCTGAAGGTAAACTTATGACCGAGGCCTCCCACTTGTTATAGCCAAGCAGGGCTCCATCCCAGTTATTTAATTAATTCTTTAAAAATTAATATCATCAGTTCTGATATTATTTGTTTTGGTGTTAAATTAAAGATAAAAGTGTTTCCTATTTTTATAAATTGGTTTTGGATTTTTAAACTGTTTCCTATGTTTTATTTTATTACTGTTTTGTGATACTTGAATGCTTTACACACTTTGGTGGTCATTATGAACATGGCGGTAAACACCGCACCGCTGGCGGTGGCAGTAACTACCACCAACAGGCTGGAGGTCCGGACCGCCAAATAATGAAGCCCATGAGAAACAAGCAGCGCTCCATCCACACACCGCCATTTTTGTAGTCTCGTTAACGATGGAGGAGGCCGCCCTTAGGCCGGTGGAAAGGCCCTACCCACCCACCAAACAATGAAACACCACACTGCCATCAGTTCCGGGGCAGGAGCCATCGCCAGACAAGGCATGACTGAAACAAACAAATATAAAAGGAAACATTCACACAGAACATGCCGATGCAGACATGGAGCGAGAGTTGGAAATAATGGCAGTGCTTCTCCTTGCCATATTTCTACTGGACTGTGACCAACAACGAAGACGGTAAGTACTGCAGCCCAGTACACATGGGAAGAAAGGGCACAGTTACACACCAACCCCACCCACCCCACAACGCACTCTCAACCCAACCCACCATCCCAACCCATACATACCATAACAAAATGTACCCAACAGACACAAGCCAACAAATACCTGCACAAATGTACACAGCTGTGCACACCACACCCCCACAGTGAAATGCTGAACAACATCACCATATTGTGCCAACAGCACTGCTGGGAACTTTAGATTTATTTTAAATATCAATGGTAATGTCCAAATAAGGCCATTGGCCAGTCCATCGTAAAGTGCCTGAAGGGAGAAAATAGCCCAAACTTGACTCCCACATGTGCAAAGGGAACTCAACTGGAAAGGGGCATCAATGGGGCAGCCAGGCACCTCAGGGAACAGGGGCAGGGAGTGGTAGGGGTGGGAACTTAGGTCTGGAAGGGGGTGTCTTTGGATTAGGTGTTCGAGGTGGAGGGGGTTTGGGCTTGCCCTAGGAAGGAGGGGGAGTGGGCCTGGACCTGGGGATGGCTGAGGGACCTGGGGGCAACACAGGGCTTCTTCTTCTACCCTGGGGAAGGGGCATGGGAATGGGAAGGGCGGACTGGGGTGGACATAGATGAGGAAGGAGTGGGCTGGGCAAGGACATGGGACTGTTTAGGGACAAGCCCAGGTGGGCTAGTGGGTTCAAACAGGTCAAAACAGGATAGGAAAAGCTTCTTAGGTGCAGTTGGAGGGGATTTTGAGGCAGGTCTGGGAGTGGAGGTTGAGGGAGTGCTCGTACCAGGTGTAGGTGTGCCAGACGTGGATGCAGGTGCCTGTTTAATATGCTTATGTATGGTGGATATGTGTGGTGTGGATGTGTGTGAACGTTTGAGTGTTTTGGGAGGAGGGGGGTAGACACAGTGGGAGAAGACAGACTACCAGTGTAGATGGATGCTGGCGGGGTGTCTGCAGGTCTAGTGAGTGTGCTCCAGGTGTCTGTAAATGTAGTCGTGGTGAGTGCATGTGTGGTGTCTGGGGTACATGTCTTGATGTCAGATGTTGTGATGACTGCATGAATGGGGGTAGCAGCAGTGACTGAGGGTGCAGTGCATGTGGGTGTGCATGGTGAGGTGACAGACAGGGTGGCGGGGGAGGTTGACACACTGGGGGGAAGTGGATGTTGTTGTGTCTGCTTTGGTATGTTGGGTGTGTGCGTGCCTGTGGTGGGAAGTGTGGTGCTTGTGTTTGTCTGTGTGCTTCTTGTGTGTTGATCTGTGTGCATGGCTGTCTGTATGTGTGCTTGGGATGGGTGAAGGGAGTTGGGTGCTGGAAGGGGTAGATGTGGTTGGAGGGGGGACAGAAAGACCAGGGACACTGACCTAAACTCCAGGAGGCCTGAAATGATCTCTGTAGGCCAGACATGGTACTATCAATGCCTTCCAGGTATGCATTGAATTGCTGCATCTGGGATGCTGTCCCCTGGATGCCTACAGAGATGGTTCTCAGGAGGTCACTAGCCTCCTCCATGAGGGCAGCAGGGCTGACTGGGGCAGGGGATGAGGTGCTTGGCGCGAAGGAGATGCCCATCCTCCTGGGTAAGCGGGCATGGGCTACTGGGTAGGGAGCAATTGGGAGGGCGGTGATGGTATGATGGGTGTCGAAAGATGACAAAGAATGGGTGGGCCCAGGTGGGTCCACCACCACCAGGGAGCTGCCATTGGAGGAGGTATCAGAGACACTACCTCCAGTGGTAGTTGCCTTGCCCGTGGTACTCCCCTCACCCTCCAACCCACTGGTCACCTTAGCATCGGTCAACTCTGCCTCCTTGGAAACGTGGGCTGCTGCATCCCCACTCGCCGGTGCCTCAGCTCCCTCGCCAGATGATGTTAATGTACACAGAGACACAATAGCACAGGGGTGGGGAAACAAACCAAGGAAGAAGTACGTAAAACCTGAAAATATGTTCATTGTGAGTCACAGACACTCCCACCCAGGTCAGACATGAACCCTCAGCAGATACAACATGCATTATGAACGTGCCCCTGACTAGTAGGCATGACCCCAGAATAAACTGCATAACACTCATGAAACACGACTCTGATACACTGTGTCAAGTGCACCCATGAGAGACCATGACAAGCCAATGCACTTACTTAGTCCACAAGGCCACTACGAATACCAGATGACAAAAAGGGGACCCCTCATAGGCCTACAGACCCTGCAAAAATTAGCTATGACACTATCCCAAGGATGTGAGGAGGGCAGGACTGCAGGGACACACCTGTCTAAGTGCCTGGCACTATAATGCATGCATCCCACAGCACCCAAACACAACCATCAATGTGGTATCACAACAGTGTTGGCACCCTTGTGGCTGCTGTGCTGCCTTCAAGCGCCCATCCATATCCAGATAGGCCACCGCCAGAATGCGTGCCATTAGGGGCGGTCAGGGTCAGACGGGCACCCATTCATCGTTGGGAGGGCTTCCCCAGCTGGGCATCTCTGGTCTTCCTGGCCCAGCGCCACAGGTCCTCCAACCGCTACCTGCAGTGGGTGCTCTGCCGGTTGTAGACCCCAAGGGTCAGCACTTCCTTGGCGATGGCTTGCCACAGGCCTTTCTTTTGATGGGCGCTGACCTGCATAGGACACACGGAGCAAACAAACAGACGTCAGTGTAGGTGCCCTGGACACAAATGCCATGCTCTTTCATACTGACATGACCCATGTTGATATGCATTGAACACATTACAGGCAGAAAGTGCCAGACAACCTACGGCTTGGCAGTCACACATCGAGCACACATGCATACAGGCATCCGCCACAATCACACACATCGAAGGATGACAGATGGCAACTCACCTGCTCCTCTGGTCGTCCATACAACTTCGCATACAAGGGTAGGACCCCGTCCACCAGTGACACGTGCCCTGAGTCAGGACACAGCAGCACATGCAGTGGAGTACCACCCTTCACGTGATGCCGGAGTCAAGTGTCAAGGATCTGACAAAATGGCGGCAGATACCGCAGCTGCGATCATGATTGGCCCAGCTTCCCCATTGACAACCATGTAATCCAATGATCAGGTGTACGGCAGAGAGCACCGCCTTCCGCCATGATGACTTACGCCAGCAGAATGAAGTCACTTCCACACTACCATACCTGGATGGCAGGAGGCTGCCATTTTGCTCTCACCACGTCTCAATAGCCTTGCCCAGGGGCCTCATCCATGGCCCCGTTCTCTCTCCCATTTGTCGATTACTGACATGATTCCTTGATCCACACATTCAGTCATTGTTGGAAGTGTTTATACAATGTGATGCCATTATGCCAGAGAAACCTCAGTACACATTAGCCTGACTGTGTACCTCATTCTTTCTGTTTTTGTGCATTACCTATGTGATGCATTTTGAAAAGTACAGTGACATCATGTGATGCAAGTGTATGTTGACACTCAAAATGTGTTCTTTCCTCCCCCATAGGTACAGACCCATGTGGCTATCTGGCCACTATGGAGGAATGCCACATCATTATCACCTACCAACTCACTAGAGCTACAATCCATGACCTCTGTGCATTAATGGATCCTGTTCTGAAGCCGACCAATCGGAATCAGCATGCCATTCCTACAACTATGAAAGTGCTATCTGTGCTCCATTTTTTGGCCAAGGGCTCATTTCAGGTGAAAGTGGGCATGGCTGCAGGGGCCTCACAGCCAATGTTCAGCCTCATCCTGTACAATTTCCAGGATGCCTTCGTTCAACACTTGCAAACTTATGTCCAGTTTCCCATAAGGGCTGAACTCACCGCCATCAAATCCGGATTCTATGCCTACGCTAATATCCCCCATGTGATAGGTGCCATTGATGGAACCTACATATCTCTCATACCCCCAAGAGTGAATGAACAGGTGTATAGGAATCGTAAGACCTATCACTCCATGAATGTACAATAGGTGTGTACTGCTGATCAGTACATATCACATGTCAATGCCCGGTTCCCAGGATCAGTCTATGATTTATTTGTCCTGAGCAACAGCAGTGTGCCACATGGGATGGGACAACTACAGGGGTACAGAGCTTGGCTCATAGGTAAGTGTGTATGACACTGGATCAGTTACATAGCTGACAGCCAGGCTGTAAGCAAGTAAAGGCAGTTTGTTCAATTCCTCTTTTGCCAACATTTGCAGGCGATTCTGGCTACCCCAACTTGCAATGGCTCCTGGCACCTGTGAGGAATCCCAGGACAGATGCAGAGAGGAATTAGAATGAGGCCCATGGTAGTACTAGGAGGGTGATGGAGCGCACTATAGGACTCCTGAAGGTAAGATGTTGTTGACTCCATCTCTCTTGGGGATCCCTGTTATATGCCCCTGACAAAGTGTGTAAGACAGTGTTGGCCTACTGCATGCTGCACAACGTGCCTGTGAGGAAAGCTATCCCCCTTCTAGAAGAGGAGGGTGCTGTCCAACCAGCCCTGCAACCTCAGAGAGGGGTTGAGAGTAATGGTGAGGAAGAAGAGGGGGAAGACCAAAACTGCAGGACCCGGCTAACCCAGCTATACTTCTAGTGACTCCAAGGTACTATTCAATGATGCTGATGTCTTCACTGGATAGTTACAGTCTGTCTCATGTAATAAGTACTGTGGTGTCTTTTATCAGTGACAATGCTAAATCATGACTGAAGTGGCATGTGCCAGGGCACGCAATTTCAGGTACAGTGTGACATACTTCAGACACTACAGTGTGTTGGATACCAACAAAAGTGTGAATATGATAGTAACTGGCTAATTCATTCACATTCACAATTGATCTCTCCTATTGATGAAGCACATATAGTTTTAGTGCATAGGTGTATTTATTTAATGGCAATATATACATATAGTTTTGCAACAGTGAAAGGGCGTGGGCACATGGTGAAGAACATATCCAGGTACATATGCTCAGCTTTTGGTTGCATTGGGGTATAGTCCAATTGACCATTGGAAGATGGCGTGATGGCAGTGGCATATCAACAAGGTAGCTTAATGGCACACAAGGGAGATAGTTCAGGGCAGAGTCACTTCCTGGCACTGGGCTTGGTCTTGGCTGGTGTTTCAGTGGGATATCTAGGTCTGAGGGCACGTTTGCGAAAGTACAGCTGGGCTGCAGGGGTAGAGGTGCTGGTTTCCTGTGAGTCCTCTGCCAGTGCCACCAGTCCAGTGGATGCTGCAGATGTAGATGGCAGGGCAGTGTCCTTGCTAGTGGTAGGGGCTTGCAGGTGGGCTGAGGACTCCGGCTGGCTATGGTACTGGTGCTGCAGCACCCCTGCAATGGAGTCCATGGTGGCATTGAGCTGTTTCCATTGCTTCCATTGCTCCATGGCCTCCTGGTGGTGTGCTATCTGCAGCCTTTGATTCTGCTCAAGGGTGGCCAGGATCTGGCCCATCCTGTTCTGGGTATGGTGGTATGCTCCCAGGACCTCAGATATCACCTCCTGGGCTGCAGCATCCATACTTTGGCCACCCCCCTGTGCCACTGATGCCCCTCCACTGGCCCTAGCCCATTGTGCCTGTGTCCCTTGCACAGGTCTGGCAGTTCCACTTGCACTGGGTCCTTCATCATCCTGTCTTTTGGTGAGTGGAGACTCAGGCCCCTGTAATTGTGGGCAGCCAGTCCGTGGCCAGGAGACACTGGTGTGGGGTCGTTTGGCCAGAGCTGATGATTGTAGCTGTGTGGTAGGGGTGTCAGTGGTGTCCTGGGTGGGGCTTCTGGAGGGTGACAGTCCAGGACTGTGGGATGGGCTGGGGATTTCCTCTGTGTGGGGCCTCCATCTTCAGGTGGAGGGCTGGCACTCCTTGATGTCTCCGTCCGGGTGACATGGGTGATAGTGCCTGTGTGTGGGAGACTAGACATGTGGGTGATCTGTACTTTTTCGCCAATTGCTGCACTGGTCTGTACTATTGTATGCCTATATTTCCCTGTAGTGGCATTCAAGGTCCCTTCCTGTACATTTAGGTGCATTTTTTGTGGGGAGTAGAGGTGCATTTTAGGTGCTGTAGTGCCACTGGGATTCCATGCAGGGGTAGGTGACTGTGCACAGGGGGCTGGATCGAGATTTGTTTGTGGGATTCTGGGCATGCAGGGGACTTGGATATGGGTGTTGTGGACTGGGTAGTGGATGGGGTTGTGATGATAGTGAGGGGTGGGGTGATACATGCATTTCAGGTGTGATGACTATGAAGATATTGTAGTTGACTTACCCGAGTCCAGTCTTCCAGTGAGTCTGGTAAGGCCCTCCCGGTGCAGGATAGCTAGGACCTTCTCCTTCCAGTCGGTGTATTTGGGGAGAGGAGGACCACCACCAGTCTTCTGTACGGCGATGTTGTGGCTGGATTCCGTAGTCCGAACCTGCCCGCGCAGGTCGTTCCATCTCTTCCTGATGTCTTCCCTTGTGCATGGATGG
Organism: Pleurodeles waltl; assembly: GCF_031143425.1. Lineage (NCBI taxonomy): Eukaryota > Metazoa > Chordata > Amphibia > Caudata > Salamandridae > Pleurodeles > Pleurodeles waltl. The sequence goes on along the minus strand of NC_090449.1, from coordinate 688,663,275 downwards.
TTTCCCACTTCGTTGACCTTGTTGACTATCCTCTGCCATAGCTCCATCTTTCTGGCCATGGGTGTCTCCTGCACCTGTGCCCCGAATAGTTGTGGCTCAACCATGAGTATTTTGTCCACCATGGTCCTAAGCTCCCTGTCTGGGAAGCAGGGGTGTTTAGAGGGTGCCATAATGTATGTTGTGGGTGGTGTGTTGTGGGTGTATTGTGATGGTGCTGTTGTGTGGTTGGGCGTGTGGCTTCTGATGTTGTTTGGGGTATGTATGGGTTTTGGTGGTGTATTTGTGTGTGTGACATGTGTGATGTTGAATTCGGTGTATGTGTGTTGTGTTGTCAATATCTGTCGTACTACTGACACTGTAAAGGATTGTGTTATAGTGTTGTGGATGTTTGTCATGTGTGTGGGTTTCAAACTTGCCAATATGTGCATTTGTTGTTGGTGGGTCCCATTGCTGGCCGTGATGATTTGTACCGCCAATGGTTGTTCAGCATTCATTGACCGCCATGGTGATTTGTGCATTATTATTTGGTGGGCCGAGGATTTGTCTGCATGGCGGTGGTGGGTTGGGGTGTACTGCCTTTTTCAGCCATCGTTGGCCCTGGCAGTGGGTGGAGGTTGCAGGACTTTTGGAGGTTTATCTTTTTGGCATCATTATTCAGCGGTGTGCAGATCACCGCCACTGCCAGTCTTTTGTTTACCGTCAGCACGGCGGTCGCAGTGATTACCACCAAGTTCATAATAAGGGCCTTTGTCTCATAAGTCAAGCCTTGCTGCTTTTTAAGAAGCTACCAAGAGTTCAGCTGGGGTTAATTTATTAATACCTAACTAAACCTAGTGGGGGTTAGTGGCCCATTGCTAAGTGTAGGTACTTACCTGCCCTTACCAATAATCCACTTTCCATCATTTAGCATATGATATGGTCCCTTGCCTGGTACGTGACATCAGGTCAATATATTAATATGTGTAGATTTTGTGTATGTGGAAAGCAATGTGACCACTCTTTTCCATAGATCAGTTATTGGTTGACTGTGATGCTGTGGATAGGGAACAGTATCATGTGGCCAAGTTCTCTTCTCTTCTCTTCTCTTCTGGCGATAAGAAATCCTCCACCGTCACGCCAACAGGAATACGCCCACACTATCATGACCCATGAATCCTTGCGGCGGTCTTTCAACTGCGGTATTCCATTGGCAGTACACACCCTCACACTCAAAATACACATACATTTATACAACACATCCACATTGGACAATTCGAAAGACACACACCTGATACACATACACACACCACTCCCACTCACCCAATACAATATACAACACACATCCACATTACCCACAAACCCTTACTACCATTATTGCGACTAAAGGCCACAGAGAGACACCACCATCTACAAACGAGCATCCACATGCACTCAACACCATCTCCCACATAACATACACGCACCTCACACAACACACCACTAACTATCACCCCACACATCACAACACACACCACCCCACACATCACCCACACCACCCCATGGCACGACAAAGACACCCCAGGTTCTCGGAGGAGGAGTTCAGGGTCATGGTGGAGGAAATCATCCGGGTAGAGCCACAGCTATTCGGATCACAGGTGCAGCACACCTCCGTAGCTAGGAAGATGGAGCTATGGCAAAGAATCGTGGACAGGGTCAACGCAGTGGGACAGCACCCAAGAAATAGGGATGACATCAGGAAGAGGTGGAACGACCTACGGGGGAAGGTGCGTTCCGTTGTCTCAAGACACCACATGGCGGTACAGAGGACTGGTGGCGGACCCCCACCTCCTCTCCCACAACTAACAACATGGGAGGAGCAGGTCTTGGCTATTCTGCATCCTGAGGGCCTCGCAGGAGTAGCTGGAGGAATGGACTCTGGTAAGTCAAACCTTTACTATTATGTCCCCCACCCCACCTGCATGCCATCACATATCCCCACCCTCGCCCTCACCCCCATCACTCCTACTCCTCACACATGTCCCAATATCACAAACCACCCATCCAACACCAAGCCCTGCATGTAACACCAAAGCATGGACACCCATTACCAAAGCATGGCCACTGCATGTGCCCATACACCCCCCTAACCCATCATCACACAAGGTCCTACACAGGAATGCAAGCACTGGGTTACACGGTCACCCACCCATTGCACACCATGGCACACACAAATGCAATAATCATGCTTTTACACCCCTGCAGGACCCCTACCCAACGTCACCGGACAGGAAGGTCCAGACATGTCCACTCTTCCCACAGAAGAGGCCCACAGTGATGACAGCAGCTCTGTCCAACTGGATCTAGACAACCAGCCCGGACCATCTGGGACCTCGGGACAGTTGATTCCCCTCACACTGGCACAGGCCACTACAGAGCTTCCCCCCTCTGGAAACACAAGCAGAGCACCCACCCAGCGGGCCCATCCCTCTGTCCCCAGGACACGTCAAGCAGCAGTGTGTCCACCACTACATGGAACCCAGGGTAACCCACCACCCCAACAACACCAGGGACCTGGTGGCAGTGGCAGTGGGCACACCGTTCAGGGGACAGAGGCCCAGGAACACAGGGGAACTGGGAGGGCTGCTGTGCGACAGGGGGAGGACAGGCCTAGGGAACCCACTCTCCACGAGACCCTCTCCAACATCATGGGAGCCTACCACCATTCCCAGGAGATGATGGCAAAGGTACTGGCCAAGTTTCAGGAGACCCAGCAGCTGCAGGAGAAACAGTATTTGGGCTTCAGGGAGGAACTCAAATCCATCAATTCCACCCTGGGCACCATTGTAGGGGTGCTGAAGGAACTCCTCAACACCAGGAGGGACACATTGGCACAACAAGGGGCCCCTGACACTAGCCTGGAGATGAACTGCCCACCACCTCCGCCAGCGCTAGTGGACAGGAGGCACCACCATAGGGCCACCTCACCAGCACCCCACCTCCTGCAGATGGAGAACCGCCCCACAAATGGTCCCTGAGATCCAGGACAAAGACAGAGAACGATGCCAAGACCCCCGCCAAGAAATGAGACCACCCTGATTGTCATGCATTTGTCCCACTCTGTCACCCTGTCCATCCTTAAACTGCCCCAGCTCCACTTCCTATGCCCCTTTGAACAATGCACCTGTGAGACTAATAGACTGGACTCCACCATCACCCCAGCCCATTTTACAACCCCTTCCAATATTGAGCACTAAAATAAACTCCCTTAAAGCACAAAACAATCTGGAGTCATTCTGTGATTTCAAAATAGTGTATTAGCAATTACAGGGCCAAAATGCTCTTTCAAATGTAATGTCAACATACCTATGTCACACAGCTCTAGTCCGTGAGGAAACAAAGCAGATGTCACACAGTGGGACCCACATCTGTGAATACGGAAGGGGAATTGTCCACTCAGTGACCATTCTATGGGTGAAAATGACAGACAGTAGAGAGGTAGTAGATTTTAATTAGATGTAGGAGGCAGGTTTGTCTTCTTACCTGTCTCTCACTGGAAGTATCGCAGGATCACTGTGTTCCTGTTGTCGATGTCCTCTTCTTCTGCTTCCTCGTCTTCACTGTCCACAGGCTCCACAGTTCCCAAAACACCTCCATCTGGACCATCCTCCTGCAGAAAAGGCACCTGTCGTCGCAAAGCCAAGTTGTGAAGCATACATCAGGTCACGATGATCTAGCACACCTTCTTTGGTGAGTAGAATAGGGAACCACCTGTCATATGGAGGCAACTGAACCTGGCCTTTAGGAGTCCGAAGGTCCGCTCTATAATCTTCCTAGTTCGCCAATGGGCCTCATTGTAGCGTTCCTCTGCCCTTGTCCTGGGAATCCTCACTGGGGTCAGTAGCCATGACAGGTTGGGGTAACCAGAGTCACCTGCAAATGGCGAGGGACAACTGTTAGACACACACTGACTCATAGGGACATCCACAGACCCAGACAACTATTCCCACTGATTTGGGTCCAGGTGCTCACCTAATAGCCACACCCGGTGCCTCTGTAGTTGCCCCATCACATAAGGGATGCTGCTATTCAGCAGGATGTAAGGGTCATGCACTGAGCCAGGGAATTTTGCATTAACATGGGAGATGTACTGGTCTGCCAAACACACCATCTGCACATTCATAGGATGGTAACTCTTCCGTATTCTGTACACCTGTTCACTCCTGCGGGGGGGACCAAGGCCACATGTGTCCCATCAAGTGCACCTATGATGTTGGGGATATGTCCCAGGGCATAGAAGTCACCTTTCACTGTCTGCAAATCCTCCACCTGAGGGAATATGATGTAGCTCCGCAAGCGTTTCAGCAGGGCAGACAACACTCTGGACAACACGTTGGAAAACATTGGCTGGGACATCCCTGATGCTATGGCCCCTGTTGTTTGAAAAGACCCACTTGCTAGGAAATGGAGTACTGACAGCACCTGCACTTGAGGGGGGATTCCTGTGGGATGGCGGATAGCTGACATCAGGTCTGGCTCCAACTGGGCACACAGTTCCAGGATTGTGGCACAATCAAGCCTGTAGGTGATGAACACATGTCTTTCCTCCATTGTCGATAGTTCCACCAGTGATCTGTACACTGGAGGATGCCTTCATCTCCTCGCATGCCCCAGCGGACGGTGCCTATTGAGTAATACAGAGGCACAGAGTCAACCAACTCTGAGGTACGTAAACACAGCTTACTCTGAACATATTCATAAATTTAAATTTGCCTGTATGAGTGGTTAGGCAAGGCCTAGGTATGTGTGACACAGTCAAAAATAAAGCCATGTGGGCCCTGAAATGGCGGCTGCCTGACCTGTAAGGTGGGACAAGGGGATATGAGGTAACTGCGCTGGTGTTGTACACCGTCGCGGTAGGCGGTCGAAGACCGCAGCACAATTCTGCATTGGTTAACATTGGACCCTATGGGTCCCAGGAGCCAATGACGATGTACGCCGGCGGTGACGGTACGCACTGCCGCGGAAGTGACCGCCATTTTCTCTCTGTTCAATCACTCGATACCTGATCTTCGACAGGAGAGGACGAACACTGCAAGTGCTGCTGTGACCTCAGTCTGGAAGAGACAATGGCTCGTGTGTCTAGGGAAAGGGCCCCTGCTTTCAGCACGGAGGAGTTGGAGAAACTCGTGGATGGGTCCTCCCCCAGTACACGCTACTCTACGGCCCTCCAGACAAACAGGCAAGTACATTGTGAGCATGCTGTGTGGGCAATGCCTGTGTGGAGTGGGGTGGATGAAAGATAGGGGGGTGAGAATGAGGCGTGCATGAAACGATGAGTGCATGTGCGTCATGGCAAGGGTAGGGATGCAGGCCAATGACTGTGACGGTGCAGTTGGTAATTACTTCCCTTTTCCCCTGTACAATTCCTGTAGGTCAGCGCCCACCAGAAGAAGGACATCAGGCGTGCCATCGCCAAGGAAGTTCGGACCCTGGGGGTCTACCACAAACGGAGCACCCACTGCCAGAAAAGATGGGAGGACATTGCCGCTGGAGCAAGAAGACGGCGGAGGCCCAGCTGGGGATGGCCTCCCAACGTGGGAGGGGTGCCCGTTACACCATGACCCCCATGATGTTCAGGATCCTAGCGGTGGCGTATCCGGACTTGGATGGGCGCTTGAGGGCATCACAGCAGTCACAAGGGGGTGAGTACACTCTCATTTTGCTGATTCAGCATGCAGTTTAGGTGTCTGGGTGGGGGAGGTGGGATGTGGGATCCCCTAGGCCAGGGTGAGTTTGCTAGGCAAGGTACCTTCTTCAGGCAGACCCTGTGGCACCCCACCCCACCTGTGTACAGTGCCAACTACACCTAGACAGGCTCCTGTGACATCCATGTGTGCTGAAATCAGCCATACCCTTGTGAGCCATGTCCCTGGGATTGAATAGTGGACCCCAAGTGCGCGGCGTAGTGCAGGGGGATTCTGTGTCTGTCGTGTCCGGCAACTGTAGCGGTATTGCATGCACTAAACATGTCTTTCTTCTGTCTCCACCCCCCTTTTTGTGGTCTCCCTGTACTTGTGTGCATTAGCATCATCAGGCGGAGGCGCAGTGGCACCAGAGCAGGAGGGAGCTGCATCCCACATGGCCCTGGAGTGCGATAGTACCGACTCCTAATTCACCAGTGGGACGGAGGGCGAGGGGAGCTCCACGGCGGGAACAGGAGATGACACTAGCGAGAAGGACTCCTCCTCTGATGGGAGCTCCCTTGTGGTGGCATCCCCCCATCTGTGCACCCGCATCTACAGGTACAGCCTCCACCCCCCCGCCAGCACCGCTCTCCCAGCAGCCCCTCAGCCTTTGCCCCGTAGCCGCTCACCCAGGAGGGTGGGCATCACCTTCGCCCCAGGCACCTCAGCCCCTGCCCCTGCCCCTGTCACCCCTGCTGCCCACAGTGAGGAGGCCATTGACCTCCTCCGGTCCATCACTGTTGGGCAGTCTACCATTTTGAATGCCATCCAGGGTGTAGAGAGGCAGTTGCAACAGACAAATGCATACCTGGAGGGCATTGATTCTGGTCAGGCAGCCCTTCAGCAAGCTTTTCAGACTCTGGCCTCAGCACTGATGGCAGCCATTGTCCCTGTCTCTAGCCTCCCCCCTCCAACTTCCTCCACCCAGACCAACATCCCTGTACCTCAGCCTATCCCAAGAACACCACCAGACCAGCATGCACACACCTCAACACACAAGGTAAGCTCTGAAAAACATAAGCACCACACATCCCACAGGCACTCACGCAAGCATCACACACATGCAGACACACCAACGTCCACTGCCTCCACTGTGTCCCCCTCCTCCTCGTCTCCCTCCTCCCTCCCTGTCTCATCTCCACTCACACCTGCATGCACCACATCCTCAGCCACTACGTCCATCACCAGCACACCCACCACCACACCCGCACACGTGCAGTCACCACCCCCACTACCATTCACACATCCCGTGTCCTCTCCCAGTGTGTCTGTGAGGCCACCTCCCAAGGTACACAAACGCAGCCACAAGCCACCCAACAGCCATCCACCTCAAGACAGCCTCCAGCGCATGCACCTTCACCAAAACTCGGCAAACGTACACCTCCTACACCACAACCTCTTCCTCCACTCCCAAACCCCCTCCAGCTACCCGTCCGAGTGTTCCTAAGAAACTTTTCCTGTCCAGCCTTGACCTCTTTCCCTCACCTCCCCCACCCCGTCAGTCTTCTAGGGCCCGACTCTCCAGGTCCCAACCTAGCACCTCAGCCACAACATCGGCGGGACCAGTGGTGCCAGTAGTCACCAGATTATGGAGTGCACCAGGCAGCAGGGCAGCCAGTGAGGCAAGGAGCACACAGCACGGACAGTCACCCACCTGTCGTGGAGCTGGCGTTGTGCACTCATCGGGCTGAGATGCCACCCCTTCCCTTCCCCCTGAGGTGCCTGTTTTATTTCTGTCTGATGCCCCTGCAGTGTTCTCTCCGTTTTGATCGGGTATTGAGTGTGGACCTCGCCCATGCCTTTTGGGCCCAGTGATCCACGGACTATGATGGTGGAATCTCTTGGACTTGTGTTCTTGGTGTATATAATTTTATATAGTATAAACGTATGTAATTGTAAATATTTTGAATGTATGTAATTGAATACATCACAATTATTCAACTTATTTCCTTTTGTCCTTGAATTCTTCCGGGGCGGCTGGGGGGTGTAACTGTTATGTATCAATATGTATTAGCGTGTGTGTTGTAGTGGGTGATGGTGGGGGTGTTGCGTGTTTATGTCCCTGTTTTTTCCCTCCCCTGTGTCGTAGGTGCAGTACTCACCATTGTCTTCGCCGCCGGTGTTCGTGCTCCTGGTAGGGAAGCAGGAAGATAAAGGCTGGGAGTATCTGAAGTTCCAGTTCCATGGCGTCCTTGTTCCTCGTGTGGTGTGTAGAGTTGAGTGTTTTCCCTTCAAAGTCCTGTTTCGGCCGTGTTTTTGTTCGCAGGGAATCCGCCCCGGAAAAGCTGGCGGATTGGTGGGTTGTAATAGTGTGGGCAGTACATTGTCCTCCGCCTGTCTGTTGGCGGTTACTGCCGCAGTGTTTGTTTGTACCGCTGTGGCGGTCGGAGTGTTAAAGTGGCTGTCTATGTTGGCGGGTTCCGCCACAGCCGTAATTCCACTTTTTTACCGCCGGGCTGTTGGCGGTTTTACCGCCGCTTTAACACCGACCGCCAGGGTTGTAATGACCACTTAAGTGCTTAAATTGGGGTTGAGCATCTCTCTGGCTCCATCTTAGGGTCAATTGGAGGATAATGTCCTTGTTTGACATTCACAGTGTTTTCTATGTTCAGGGATTAATTTCTTACTGTTGACAAAAAGCATAAGTGATGCTGAAAGGTCCTCATTAAACACCATAGCAGAGCAACAAATGTGACATTCATAAGCTCTTTTCTAAGCCATAAGCAATGAAAAACACTCAAAGAGATAAATGCTCACTTTTGATTTCTCTATATCCCCTTCCAGTCACAATTATGAATGCATCTAACGGCAACTCTGCCTTTTATACTTCCAAGGTCAACAAATCAACTACATTACATTTAGTTATAACAAATGCAATCTAAATGATTTGGAAAGAGCAAAGACTGCTATATGAAAAGCTTGTAACTGTAATTTTTTATATCATATTATGTTGTTTGCTTGTAGCTTTCTACATGTTGCTGCTGGCACACTGCGGCCAGGATGATTTTTCCCCACTCCAGGTTCAATAACTGCAACCACACAGGTAAGGAACCATCACTATTCTTACCTATAGAGGTCAACTAGATCTTTGGAATTGGCAAAGAGTGTAGTAGTCAGAATAATTACATCACAAATCAATAACATTATATCATAAACAATTATAGACGCTATGAGCAATATAACACCAAATCAAACTCCAAACTGGATAATGTTTCAAAGCTTTATTAGAATCCCAAAATCAATGTCACATACTTGATGTCCAAAACTAAGAAGATCCTTATGACCCCGGCAGTCGGTGTAAATGTGGCAGTAGTACCGCCAACAGGCTGGAGGTACATACCGCCACCATAAGAGGCCAATGTACCACACCGACCTACAATCTCCAACCCGCTACTGACCCGCCACTGACCCGCCGGTGGTATTATGACCCTGCCTGCTGCCATGGTTTTCGTGGCATTCGTAATGCCACGAAAACAATGACTGTAGGCCCTACCAGTGACAGGGAATTCCTTCCCTGTCACTGGTAGGAGGCCCACCCCCAACACTCCCCATACAAACCAAAACCCTCCCCTCCATCCATGCTCCCCCCTTCCAATCCACCCCCCATACACGCACACACGCAGGCACACACCACGCATTCACACACTCACTCACACAGGAATACATGCATTCATACACGCATGCATCCATTCAGTCTCACACACACATCCTTACACACATCCAAACTTACACGCAGACAAGCATTCACTTTTCCATTCATTCACACATTCTCACACATGCACAAACACATGCAAACAACACTACACACTCATGAGCATGGACGCACACACTCACACAGTTATGCACACACTCCCCACACACACACAACATCCCCCAGCCCCCTCCCCTGTCGGAAAACTGACTTATCAGAATCCAGGGGATCTTCCAGCAGGGAACGGGATGGGTGCTGCTACTGCCAGCAGCACCCACCAGCAGGACATGGCCAGGGTGTATTATTTTTCATAATGTGGCTGACGGTGGTCTACTGGCGTGGCGCTGCTGGGGGTAGCAGCGCCACCTTAACACCGTCCGCTAGTATGGCCCCAGCCGGATTTCCGCCCTTCTTGTAGTGGAAATCTGGCTGTGGTCATATTATGGCAGATGGATGTTAGCCGTGGCAACAGTCTTTCGTGGCAATCGCCGTGGCGATAGGCATCACTTACCACCAATGTTTTAATGAGGGCCTAAGTTATTAACATATATAAAAACCATATGCTGACCAAAACATATGAAGAGACATCAATATTGTTAAACACTCCAAAAAATGTATACAACTTATCAACAACACAATAGACACATTATTGTCAATTTTCAAAGCAGATGATGGTGTCATCAATAAAAAATCAATATACAGTTCCCACAATAAATTCCAGATTTCAGGGATGACCCATTCCTATCATTAACACAAATAACTAGAACAACTCACTATAAAAATACTCTGGTGTAGTTATCTAATGGAAAAGGATACAAGAAGCCACATTTAGTTACACCTCTTCACATGGAACAGCAAGCAGCTTACCTCTCCTCATGGAACAGCTAGCAGAAATGTTTCATCAGGCAGAACAGTCACTTCCTTCCAGTATAAATTGACAATAGAACCAGGACAGTGCAGAACAAAGGTTGCACATAAGACAGATCAAGAGTTCAGAATTAGTTGAGCTTATAAATACTTAACCGCATAACAGAATAGGACCATTAAAACTAAGACTTTTTTTTCTTCAGAAGGCAGCTAATGGTTAAGGGGATTCAGAAGATGGAGAGACCAGCTGGACATCTTTAGCACATCAGGACCAACTCAAACTCACACCAACACAAACTAACTACCAATTTCCAAGGGTCCTCACTAATTAAAAGTATATGCAACCCATTCATTGGTCCTTCATGCGGCCACACTCCAAACGTCAGATTCAGTGCCCAATCACTGTCAACGGTACCATTAAATGTGCAACTATTTCAAATCTTCTCAACTAAAGTGCTTTGTCATTTGAATTATTTCACACAATTCCCACAAAATATTTCATTCTCTAATAATTGTTAGTAGAGAATTTTCTCTCATGAAACTAAACCTGTTTCACATGGAAATATGAGTTTCCTGTTTTGTTCAACAGCTAGAACTAATACTGCAACATTGTTAATTTTGAAACATGTTTCTTGCCTTCAATACAATAGGACATTCAACATCACATTAACAACATAAGAAACAATTCAGGTCAGAGGGGACAGAATAAACAAGTATGAATAAGTTATGGGTCACACAGCCCAAGCACATACAGTCTGCACTTGCTCTGTGTGGCTCATAACTGGGCTGCGGTGTGCACTCAGCCAAAAGAGGTTGGCAAGCTGCTTGTGAGGGGTTGCACCAGCAATGGATCCAGGCCTCCCTCCTCTAGGGGCAAGTGGAGGCAGAGAGCCAGGCTGCTGGCAACACAGGTCCTGGAGTGAGGAGTCCTGGACACAGGCAAGACCCTTGTTTCACTTCCTCTTCTATGTGCACACAAGGGCCGGCACTGGGCATGGACAGTGTTTTCATATGAGGGGGAATGAAGGGGTCTTTGCTTGGTAAAAAGGAAACTTGCAGTCAAATCTCCACTTGAAAAGAATCTGTCTCCCCAGAGTCCCTGAGAAAGGAAATTGTGTTATGGGTATGGTGCTGAGGCCAGCAGGAAGAGCTGGAGACTGGGGGGGGGGCGAGGGGGGCATCAGCTGCTAAGTGGTAGTCCAGGGGCCCCTGCCAGATAGAGGTGTGTGGGGCTGGAGAGTGTGTCTTAGAGCCCAGTGGCAAGCAAAGCTAGGGACTTTGTGAAAATGTCAGCCTGCTGCTGTTGTGCTGGTTTGCTGCTGCTACTGCTGTGTAGCAAAGAAAGGGCAGTCTGAGGCTGTGTGAAAGTTCAGAGTGATTGTAAGGCTGGTGCAAGACAGAGGGTGTGCATGGCCCTCCAAAGCAAGTTGGTGAAATAGGGAAGTTGATGAAGGGCAGTGTGCAAGTGCGGTTGAGAGCAGCAGCTTCCAAGTCGGTGGGCTCTGTCAGCAGAAGAGGCCTGAAACAGCAGCAAAAGCTGGTGTTACAGCATAACCTGGCCTGAATGTGCCTGATCTCAGAAGCACTAAGCAGCATCAACCCTGGTTAGTAGTACTAACCAGGCCCATCCCTACATAGCACATTTGAGATTAGGCACATTCAGCACCAGGGTGGTAGGGCAGGCGGTTCTCTGCCTCATGCAGAAGTCCACAGAGTTTTTACCCACCTCCACACAGTAGAACTCTGTGAACTCTGACCACCACTATTTCATACCACGCCACAGCACAATGCAAAATAATTACCTGTCGCACATCTAAGTGACAACTCCTACATCCTCACACTTATTGATATTGAGCAGACATTTGACTCAGTGGAATAGGAATAACTGTGGTTCATTATGGATAGGATGGGCCTAGGTCCGAACAACATTGCATGAGATAAACTGTTATATATGTCCCCAGTGCGCACAGAAAAACTGGTGTGTGAAAGGATACATTTGTCCAGAGGGACCTGAGAGGGATGCCTCTTGTTACCCTCCTGTTCGCCATGGAACCACTGGACAAAGTCTGCTGAGTGCTGGGGCCATGATAGCCCTGAGTAGAGGTGACCACACATGTGGTAGCCTTATACAAGGAAGACACCCTAATTTATGTCTGTCAGCCGGAGTACTCAATTCCGATATTACTGAACGCCTTGCAACTATTCGGGGAGTATTTCCAATGGGTACTTTGATTAGACACAACATGCCTCCTTGCCATGTGTAGGACTTCCGTGGGGGGCTGAAGGGCTCAGATATCTAGAGATTAGTTTGGCCCACACTGAAAATAAATACCATGACTTTACCATGGGCAGAGTACTGGAGGGACTTAGGGCCTCCATTAGATTCTAAAGGGAACTTTTGCTCTGATGGGCAGCGCAGGTGTTTTCAAAATGGTAGTGCTGCCCAGATTCCTGTATGGACTTCAGAACATGCTTTATGAGATGCTCAGCTGGCTGGCCTGATTCTAGAATTGCTTTCGGCAAACAAGAGAAAAGGTTTAGCCTCTCCATGCTTCAACAGACATGGGATGGGGTGGGATCAAACTCCCCCACCTGAAATTATAATATTTAGCATCCCAGTTGCAGCATTTGGTACAATGGTTTGATCATGATGATAACTGGGAGAAAACTCTTAAAGGGCACCTATGGAGGCCGGACTTTAGCAGCTTTTCTCATAGGAGGCAAACAATCGCAGAAGGATGCACCACTTGTGGTGCATCAAGTATGTGATGCACTCTGTTCCATATGTAATATGTCAAACCCCCATATGTGAGAGAGGTGCAGATTTGGGGTGTGCAGGTGTTTCCCAGCATTGCTGTGACAGTGTCCCTACAAAATGGGTGGGAGGGGGAGGATCATGCAATGTCCTTGGGAACCTCGATCCGGGAGGTCAATTTACTTACAAAAGAGGGAGCGATTTAGTCCTTTTCATTTTGGAATGGGTCATTATTTACAGTACGCAATAATGCAGGTAACGGTCTGGGCGATATGGCCTTTGCATCCCAACAGAATTGTCAGTTTCTCACACATTAACAACCCTCCTGAATATGGTGGGGGGGTTGCAGCCTGATATCCCACATTTACAGTTCTCTATGAGAAGACCCCCCAAGATAATACCTCAAGCACCACTTAAATGGAAGGAAACACTGGGGGAGACAATGACAGCATGGGAGAGCGATCATGTGTTTGAGAGAGCCAAGAAAGTGAGCGCCAACACACAATTCAAAAGTATTCAATACAACTTTACTCATCAGGCTTCCCTTGCCAGACAACTCTACTACATATTTCCTCCATCTTGGTCAGATGACTGCCCACATTATGGCACAGGTGAACTACATATTGTGTGGCAGTGTCCCTCCAACACTCTCTTGGAAGGAGGTGTGGACCACTTTAGAGAGGGCCATGGGCTGGACATTTACACCCAGGGCCAATTTGCTGCGGCTGATACCCGAACTGTGGGTGTGGGGACTGTGGGGGAGGGACTACAGAGGGGTAAGGGAACACTTAATCACAAATTTGTACTACTAGGCCTCTGCTAGCAAAATGTTGTATTGACATTCAATTGGCTTAGCCCAGTACCACATAGATTTAAAGACTGGATCGGGGATGTATCAGAATGGGCAGTGTGAGAGGAAATAAGGATGAAACACGCATTCAGAGATGAGAAACTGGCGTATGACTTGGCTGCATATGCACATATGCTTCAAGAACTCAAGTCTGAGCCTGATGACCACTGAGCAGTTCTTAATTTGAGCCAGTAGTTTCCAGTGTGTGGCACCAGCATTTATATATGAGGGCTGACACTTATGTTTCTTCCTCAAGCATTTACTGCCAGCAAAAGACATATGGGAAAGACGGAGGAAGAGAAAAACTAAAAAACTTCAAAAGGGAGAAAGCAGAAAGTTGCAGGAATGAGCTGAAGTGGTAGGGAGTGGCTGTAAATGGATTAAAGAAACACTGAGATGGCTTCATGATTCCGCTGCCTCAGTATTTCATGCCCCCACATTTAATTGTGGCAGCTGTGTGTTTCAGAGGAGCGCACCTGCATGATTTAATTTAAAAACTAAGCACTGAAACTGAAACATAGAGTGAGAATCTGATGGGAAATACAGACAGCTAGATTTTGTGGAAAAGAGCAGTTTGGAACTGTCAGTGTGTTTGTGGGGTCAACCCTGTGGACGTTTCTGGGTCGATATTTCAATTAACAAGCTGTTCAGTGATTTACAGGGAGGGGTGGATGTGTGGATAAAGATTAAGTGGGTAACATCCACCACATATCAATGACAAACTACCATATAAATGTGGCATTCAGAAAAATGTTGCAAGCAAAGAGCAACAAAGGGGCCGTAGGGTGGGGGAGTTGCAAATGTGTTTCCAATTATTACATTTGGACACTGTTGTACTACTGTTTTTTTCCCTCTTTTTTCACTGCCGGTATTATTGAACAGTGCCCCTTCTGTGTTATATTTAAAAGCTAATAAAAATCATATATAAAAAAATGATATTTTATATTTGTCAAATTATCATTATTTAAAATCAGTCATTTATACAGCTGAAAAATGAGCTGTAATGCAAATCTCAATGATAATCACACATCAACATAGGAAGGCTGAAAAGCTAATCTAGCCCTATGTGAATTAGAAACCATAGTTATTGAATTCATATTACACCCTTATATTACAAACAAGCCCTCAACAGTGAGCTATCTGTGAGTGACAGACACAGGAATTGAGCCAGCATGGTAATTTGTTGTTAATTGCTGCTGAAATGGAACTATGAAAATTGGTGGAGGACCTTTGAATGCAAATCTTGCTTTTATTTCCTCCTAACGGGGGAACGCCCCCTTTGCATACATTATGTCTCGTGCTGGCATAATGTAGCGCAAAGGGTTACAGAATGGCACAATGCATGCATTGCCCCACTCTATAAATATGGCGTGTGGATTTTGGCCTCGTTGGGCCACATTAACATAAAAAATAATGACACTAATGTGGCACAAGGTAGTGCTAGGGGATTATAAATATGCCCCTTAGTATGTTACATAAGAAGAGGCATTTTTTACAGTCACAAATGGCCCAGTTTGCAAATCAAAGGCTTTGTGACTACAAAAAGGCTTCATACATCGAGCCCTGTATCAGCACAAATCTCTTTAGGATTCTGTTTCTCCCACTACATCGGATACAAGGCAGGTCCATGCACTTAGTACTATGTTGCAATCAATGAATAATAATATGGTGCCTGAAAATGGTTGAGGTTGCTTTGTGAAGTTCTGACTTGAAGTTCTGACCGACCATTGGGTAACAAAGGAGCTCTTCGACTAAATTGAGGACAGCCTGCTGACTTCAGAAATCATACATGTCTTTCAGCAATTTATGGTACATAAAAAAGCTATTTCACAAAAGGCTTTTGGTGACCAAAAGGCTAAAAGAAGTAGAGATGTGCAATCCAACAAATTCATATAGAGATCTGATCATAGACACTGGCCTGAAATTGGTATAATCACTAGCCGAGCTATTTGGTTTAACAATGATACAACATTTGCCATTTAATTTTGATATATATTCTTTCCAAATTAAAAACAGATTAGGTCTTGAATGCTTCAGTTTCTCTTTAATACATAAGGACATATCACTGCTTTGACATCTATTCAAAGTGATAGGTTTAAAAAAGCTAAGCTAGGTTAAGAATTATTCAGCAAAATGCCTTGATGATGATATGACTGAAACAAAAGATGACAGCTTATATATTGTATCTAAAGTCATTATTGAATATGTGTGTGGAGCTACATTATTGCATTTTAAAATCATACATAAGTGAGATAATTATATATAGCTGTTAGAAATGGGGTTTCTGGTTGGCTGGGGCATATACCTAAGCCAGGCAGAACCCACCACTCTAGTCAGGTCAAGTCAGATACACAGACTAAATTAACCTGTGCTCACCCCCTGGTGTCTTGTGCAGAGCAGGCAGGCAGGCTTAACTTAGAAGGCAATGTGTAAAGTATTCGCGCAACATGCAGCAAGATTTACAATGAGGCACCATGAAAAATAATGTAACTCCACACAAGAATATGAAGAAAAAAGATACGTTTTTATAGTTGCGAAAAGGTGTTGTCAACTCGACAATGATTCACTTAGGAAATCACTCAAAGGTTAACCTCAAATATTGTCATGAAAAGGCAGTGCTCTTATTATTGCAATTTCAGTTTAGGTGGTAAACAAGCAGTCCCTTTATGAAGGCTTGGACTGGCAAAAGAGTCTTGTGACACCTACAATCCCTGTGGGCTGCTGACGTGATTCAATGCAGGCCAGAAGATAGCCGCAGACTGGCAGTGAACTGCCCGAGGGTCCACCACACCCAATACCTCTAGTGTTCTGGAGCTGAGGTCTGATCCCCAGGTTCAGAAATACAGCAGTGGCCCCAGTGATAGCTGTGGGGACCACAGGTCTGAAGAGGGAGGGCCACACTGGGGGATGGCAAAGGACAGCTGTCATTGGATCTGGCCTGTTAGCGGGAGGGGGCCATACAGAGAGAGGTCCCAAAGGCAGCGGTCACTGGATCCGGCATGCTCAGCTGAAGGGGCCACATAGCTGGATTTCCTCAATGCTGTGCAGTGCCTTTGCTCAGTACTCAGGCAAGGTTGATTGGTCATCCCTGGGGCGGAAAGGTGCATTAACAGCAGAGACCATTCCTGATTTCTGCAGAGCAGAGCTCTGGGATTATTCTAAACAGTCATTTAGATGGGGCAAAGTAGTTTGAGATGGAAAGCAAGGTATTTGATGGACCTGAGACCTTGTGGAGAACAGGGGGCTGGCCAGAAAACCCTTTGAGACACCCTGTGGCAGAAAGTTCTGGAATCTGAGAGGAGCCACAAATTTCCACCACCCAGCGTTCCCCCAAGTCTCTTGATAAAAACGATACCTCACTTGTGTGGGTAGGCCTAGCGCCCGCGACAGGAAACGCCCCAAAGCGCAACGTGGACACATCCAAATTTTTGAAAGAAAACAGAGGTGTTTTTTGCAAAGTGCCTACCTGTAGATTTTGGCCTCTAGCTCAGCCGGCACCTAGGGAAACCTACCAAACCTGTGCATTTCTGAAACCTAGAGACCTAGGGGAATCCAAGGAGGGGTGACTTGCCGGGCTCGGACCAGGTTCTGTTACCCAAATCCTTTGCAAACCTCAACATTTGGCTAAAAAAACACATGTTCCTCACATTTCTGTGGCAGAAAGTTCTGGAATCTGAGAGGAGCCAAAGATTTCCTTTCACCCAGCGTTCCCCCAAGTCTCCCGATAAAAATGATACCTCACTTGTGTGGGTAGGCCTAGCGCCCGTGACAGGAAACGCCCCAAAGCGCAACGTGGACACATCCAAATTTTTGAAAGAAAACAGTGCCTACCTGTGGATTTTGGCCTGTAGCTCAGCCGGCACCTAGGGAAACCTACCAACCCTGTGCATTTATGAAAACTAGAGACCTAGGGGAATCCAAGATGGGGTGACTTATGGGGCTCGGACCAGGTTCTGTTGCCCAGAATCCTTTGCAAACCTCAAAATTTGGCTAAAAAAAACATGTTCCTCACATTTCTGTGGCAGAAAGTTCTGGAATCTGAGAGGAGCCACAAATTTCTCTCCACCCACCCTTCCTCCAAGTCTCCCGCTAACAATGGAACCTCACTTGTGTGGCTAGGCCTAGAGCCAATGACAGAAAATGCCCCAAAACGCAATGTGGACACATCACATTTTCCCAAAGAAAGCAGAGCTGGTTTTTGCAAAGTGCCTAGCTGTGGATTTTGGCCTCTACCTCAGCCGGCACCTAGGGAAATCTATGAAACCTGTACTTTGTTGGAAACTAGACACCTAGGGAAATTCAGAATGATGTGGCTTGGAGGGATCCCGCCAGGTTCTGTTACCCAGAATCCTTTGCAAACATTAAAATTTGTTTAAAAAAAACACTTTTTCCTCACATTTCGGTGATAGAAAGTTCTGGAATCTGAGGGGAGTTACAAATTTCCTTCCACCCAGCATTTCCCCAGGTCTCCAGATAAAAATGGTACCTCACTTGTGTGGGTAGGCCTAATGCCTGCAACAGGAAATGACCCAGAACAAAACATGGTCGCATCACATTTTCCCAAAGAAAACTGAGCTGCTTTTTGCAAAATGCCTAGCTGTGGATTTTAGCCTCTAGCTCAGCTAGCACATAGGGAAACCTAGCAAACCTATACCTTTTGTTAAAACTAGACACTTAGGGAAATTCTGAATGGTGTGACTTATAGCACTCCCACCAGGTTCTGTTACCCAGAATCCTTTGCAAACATTAACATTTGTCCAAAAATACTTTTTCCTCACATTTTGGTGATAGAAAGTTCTGGAATCTGAGAGGAGCCACAAATTTCCTTCCACCCAGCATTCCCCAAGTCTCCCGATAAAAATGGTTCAGCACTTGTGTGGGTAGGCCTAGTGCCCCTGGCAGGAAATGCCCCAGAGGAAAACATGGCCACATCACATTTTCACAAAGAAAACTGAGCTGTTTTTTGCAAAGTTCCCAGCTGTGGATTTTAGACTCTACCTCAGCTGGCACTTAGGAAACCTACCAAACCTGTGTATTTTGAAAACTAGACACCTAGGGGAATCCAAGATGGAGTGACTTGTGGGGCTCTCACCAGGTTCTGTTACCCAGATGTCCTTTGCAAACCTCAAAATTTGACCAAAAAACACTTTTTCCTTACATTTCGGTGACGGAAAGTTCTGGAATGTGAGAGGAGCCACAAATTTCCTTCCACCTAGCGTTTCTCCATGTCTCCTGATTAAAATAGTACCTCACTTGTGTGGGTAGGCCTAGTGCCCGTGGCAGGGAATGCCCCAAAACACAATAAGGACACATCACATTTTCCCAAAGAAAACAGAGCTGTTTTTTGTGAAGTGCCTAGCTGTGGATTTTGGCCTCTAGCTCAGCCGGCACCTAGGGAAACCTACCAAACCTATACTTTTTTTTAAAAACTAGACACCTAGGGGACTTCATAATGAGGTGACTTGTAGGTCTCCCGCCAGGTTCTGTTACCCAGAATCCTTTGCATACATTAAATTAAAATCTGTGCATTTTTGAAAACTAGACAACCAGGGGAATCCAAAATGGGGTGACTTGTGGGGTTCTCACCAGGTTCTGTTATCCAGAATCCTTTGCAAACCTCAAAATGTGGGCCAAAAAACACTTTTTCCTCACATTTCGGTGACAGAAAGTTCAGGAATCTGAGAGGAGCCACAAATTTCTTCTACCCAGCGTTTCCCCAAGTCTCCCGATAAAAATGGTACCTCACTTGTGGTTATTGACTTAGTGCCGATAACAGGAAATGCTCCAAAACAAAACATGACCACATCACATTTTCCCAAAGAAAACTGACCTGTTTTTTTAAAAAGTGCCTAGCTGTGGATTTTGGCCTCTAGCTCAGCTGGCACATAGGGAAACCTAGCAAACCTATACTTTTTTTTTAAACTATACTTTTTTTTTAAACTAGACACCTAGGGGATTCATAATGAGATGACTTGTACGTCTCCCTCCAGGTTCTGTTACCCAGAATGCTTTGCAAACATTAACATTTGTAAAAAAAAAACACTTTTTCCTCACATTTCGGTGATGGAAAGTTCTGGAATCTGAGAGGAGCCCCACATTTTCTTCCACCCAGCATTCCCCCAGGTCACTCGATAAAAATGGTATGGTCACATCACATTTTCCCAAAGAAAACTGACCTGTTTTTTGCAAAGTGCTGAGCTGTGGATTGTGGCCTCTTGCCCAGCTGGCATTTAGGGAAACCTAGTAAAACTATACATTTTTTTAAAACTAGACACCTAGGAAAATTCAGATTGGGGTGACTTGTAGGGCTCCCGCCAGGTTCTGATATCCAGAATTGTTTGCAAACATTAGAATTTGTAAAAAAAACATGTTTTCCTCAGATTTCGGTGATGGGAAGTTCTGGAATCTGAGAGGAGCCACAAATGTCCTTCCAACGAGCATTCCCCCAAGTCTCCTAATAAAAATGGTACAGAACTTGTGTGGGTAGGCCTAGTGCCCGCAACAGGAAATGTCCCAGAACAAAAAATGGCCACATCACATTTTCCCAAAGAAAACTGACCTGGCAGTGCCGAGCTGTGGATTTCGGCCTCTAGCTCAGCTGACACTTAGGGAAGCCTAGCAAACCTATACATTTCTGAAAACTAGACACGTAGGGTAATTCAGAATGGGATGACTTGTAGGGCTCTCACCATGTTCTGTTACACAGAATCCTTTGCAAACCTCAAACTTTGATAAAAAAACACTTTTTCCTCACATTTCGGCGATGGAAAGTTCTGGAATCTGAGGGGAGCCACAAATTTCCATCTACCCAGCGTTCCTCCAGGTCTCCCACTAAAAATGATATTTCACTTGTGTGTGTGGCCCAGGTGCCTGCAACAGGAAAAGGCCAAAAACATGTAGAGATTAAGGGTATAACACAGCGAGTTGATAAGCACAATTTTTTGTTTTATACATTTTTAGACTGACTCTGCTTTGGGGGACCCACGCAAGTGAGGTATCATTTTACTTGGTAGACTGAGGGGAACGCTGGGTGGTAGGAAATGTGTGCTGGCATGGTGATCCTACAAAGAAAAATGAGGAAAATAAGCTTTTTTAAGCACATTTTGTGGTTTGCAAATGAGTCTGGGTAAGAAAATGTTTGGGGATCTGCGCAAGCCACACCTCCCTGGACTCCTCTGGGTGTCTAGTTTTTTAGGGTTTGGTAGGTTTCCCTAGATGACCGCAGCACCCGGGACTAAAAACATAGGTGACCCCCCTTGAAAATTACATAGTGTTGCAAAAGTTCATTTTGATGTGTCTACGTCCTTCGGTCATAATCCAGACACTAAAAATGTGAAAAGAAACACACTTAGGTAATGTTTAGAAGACCCCTCATCCACCAACACAGTTGGTGGTGTGCTTCATCATCGGGGTCCACCAGAGACACCTAGCATGTCACAGGTGTGCTCCGACGCCTGATTACAGCAGAGCAGGTTTTGTCATTTTTACCACACATACTGTTTGGATTTGGCATGAGTGTGAGTGATTTATCAGCAGATCAAATTTTATTAACAAGAGATTTCACAAAAATGAAATTCACTGTTAATAACTGAAAGGCCAAAAAACTGAACCAATGACTCACAGCTCCTGAGCTGTAAAGCCACATCAAGGCAGCAACCACTTTACAGTCCTTTCACACACCTTTCATACATGACATGCACAAGACCATTCACGCCGCCAGCGGGGGATCCAGCACATTCCTGATATAGCAATCACACCAGCTGAAGAAAGCATGTGTACTGGCATTTGGCTGACAGTGTGTTGCAATGGTCAACAGCAAGTCACTATTTACACTACCAGCCAAGCGCCACTCCATGCACACCGACATCACTCTTTTTTTTTACGAAAAAGAGACCACTAACTTATTACAAATAAGTACATAACTACAAACTCAAGAGCTTTAACTAAATGCATGACAGTAATTCCAACTGTGAAACAGAACAAAAATATAGAACAATACAGAGCAGGCAGTTTTCACTTATGGTAGTTCCCAATAATTCTTTTGGGTGTGGTAGCTACTAAAACAGCCGGCCACACACAGCCCAGAATTAGAAGGACAATCAGGGCAGTCATTCCGAGTCTCACTCCAGATACCTCTTCAGGCACAGATTCTACATTTCTTAGTGAGAAAGTATTTTTTGGGAGAGGGGAGGAATGTGATCAGGAAAGTGGCGATCTTTCAATCTAGCCTAATCCACCATCAATGTTACTCTAGGAACTCTTACCTGTTCCACCACAATAAGACTCTCTTTCACCAACTCCTGAAGTTTAACAAATTTCATCCTTGGCTCAGGGAAACAATCCTCGAACACAATAAAACCATTTAAAGTTGCTACAGGAAACAACTGGATGGCCAACTTTTTATACCAACCGCAAGACTTACGAATAGCAGTGTAGAGTTCCAACTACTCTATAAACACCACCCATGTGCTTATTGTAGTCTAAAATGTACACAGGTTTGTGCACTTCAGCAACTTGACCCTAAACAGCCACAGGCGACGTACTCTCATCATGTATGGTAGTTAACAATTAGGCATCCCTTCTGTCTTCAAATTTCAGAGCTAGCAGCTCATCATTCCGCAAGGCTCTCACTGTCCCCTTTCAAGTTTTTTACAGACAAGCTCCCCTGGATAGCTTTTCCGGTTAGAGCAGTTTGTTCCATCCGCAACAGTGTCCACTCTGAACAATTCTTTGAACAACTGCACTCCAGTGTCGAAGTTATCTGCATACAACTGGTGACCTTTGTTAAACAGTCATCTACCAAGTTCCCACACACTTTTCTCACTAGCTCCAAAATTGGGCGGACAACCAGGGGGGTCAATACTGGAATCCCTACCAGGGTAGACCCAGAAATTGTACACATATCATGCATTACTTTCTGACAGCTTATACAATTTAATTCCATACCGTTCCCTCTTGCTAGGAATGTACTCCTTAAAAACGAAACGTCCCTTGAACAGGACCAAAGACTCATCTACAGATATTTCTTTCCCTGGAACATGAACCTCAGAAAACTGATCTACAAAATGATCAAGGACAGGCCTAATCTTAAAAAGACGGTCAAGGTCAGGGTGATCTTGTGGTAAGACCAAAGCATTGTCAACAAAATGCAGCATCCGAAGAAGAAGCAAATACCGATTACGAGTCATGGTTGCAGGAAATACAAATGTTGCTCAAAAAAGTCAAACCTAGGAACTTTTTCAACTGTTCCAGATTTTTGGGGAATCTACAGGGTAACTCTAGACTGAGGCCTAAATCTGGCAGCATTGTCCCTCAAATACTGCTCTGCATACAAATTAGTCTGCGCATCAATCTCTTCCAAAAATACATCTTCCATAAACAACTGAAAGAAATTGACAGGCAAACAATTTTCCGTATTGACCCTACACCCTGGGAGACCAGTAAATGCAGGCAACTGTGGCTGCTCCGTGTTTGGGGCACTCCAGGTGTCAGGTGTTTCAATGGGAAACCCTTCACCCCCTGGCTGCTGCACTATTGGCACATCAATGTCCTCCTCTAAAATATGCCCTTCGTCTGCACTGAGAGTGGCCTCCTCATCAGAAGATTCCTCTCGGACAGAAAACTCACTGCCAGAATCTCTCACTTCCTCCTCTGCCTCAGATGCAGAGTCAGTCTCATAATCATGGTCAGAAGATGACTCAAAAAGCATGTCAACAACCTGCTGAGCGGTCACTCTGCGACTAGCCATGATCCTTTCTAAAAGTGTGTGAGAAAGTAGCCTCTTTCTACCATGGTTATCCCAACCTTTGGCCTTTTTGAAAGTGCATGTCAGTGTGTTTTTACTGAGTCACTGGGATCCTGCTAGCCAGGCCCCCAGTGCTCATAGTTTGTGTCCTGATGTATGTTTGTCAGTAGTGCTTGACTGTATCATTGAGGCTCTGCTAACCAGAACCTCAGTGCTTCTGCTCTCTCTGCTTTTAAATTTGTCACTGTAGGCTAGTGACTTCATTTACCAATTTCAATTGGCACACTGGACCCCCCTTATAAGTCCCTAGTATATGATACCTAGGTACCCAGGGCATTGGGGATCCAGGAGATCCATATGGGATGCAGCATTTCTTTTGCCGCCCATAGGGAGCTCAGACAAACCCTTGTACAGGCCTGCCATTGCAGCCTGCGTGAAATAACGCACACGTTATTTCAAAGCCATTTTCAATGCATTTAAGTAACTTATAAGTGACCTATATGTCTAACCTTCACTTTAAGAAGGCTAGGTGCAAAGTTACTAAGTGTGAGGGCACCCGTGCACTAGCAAAGGTGCCCCCACATAGTTCAGGGCCATTTCCCGGGACTTTGTGAGTGCGGGGATACCATTACACGTGTGCACTACAAATAGGTCAATACCTATATGTAGCTTCACAATGGTAACTCCGAATATGGCCATGTCTAAGATCATGGAATTGTCCCCCAATTACTAATCTGGTATCAGGGAGCCAATTCCATGCATCCTGGGGGCTCCACTATCGACCCCAGTACTGCTAAACCAGCTTTCTGAGGTTTACACTGAAGCTACAGCTGCTGCCACCTCACAGACAGCAGCTCAGTCCCAGGAAGGCAGAACAAAGCATTTCCTCTGAGAGCAGGGTGTTACACCATCTCCCTTTGGAAATAGTTGTTGCAGGCTGGGGAGGGGTAGCCTCCCCAGCCTCTGGAAATGCTTTGAAGGGTACAGATGGTGCCCTCCTTGCATAAGCCAGTCTACACCAGTACAGGGACCCCTTCTCCCCTGCTCTGGCATGAAACTGGACAAAGGAAAGGGGACGACCACTCCCCTGTCCATCACCCCCTAGGGGTGGTGCCAGAGCTCCTCCAGTGTGTCCCGACTTCAGCCTGCAAGGTGTGGGGGCACTCTGGAGGCCTCTGAACGGCCAGTGCCAGCAGGTGACGTCAGAGACCCCCCTGATAGATCCATACCTAATAAGGTAGCCAATCTCCCTCTCAGGGCCATCTAGGGTCTCTCCTGTGGGTTCTCTTCAGAACGCATTCTACACAGGCATCCCAACGAAAGACATCAAACGACTCCAACGCATCCAGAACGCATCCTCCCGCCTGATCCTCGACATACCCCGCCGATGTCACATCTCCCCCCACCTGAAGGACCTCCACTGGCTCCCTGTGGATAAAAGGATCACCTTCAAACTCCTCACCCACGCACAGAAGGCACTACACAACATCGGACCCACCTACCTGAACACCAGACTCAACTTCTACGTCCCCACACGTCAACTCCGCTCTGCCAAACTCGCCTTCGTCCCCCGAATCCAGCGCAAGACCTCTGGCGGCAGATCCTTCTCCTTCCTCGCCGCCAAGACCTGGAACTCTCTCCCCACCTCACTACGCCAGACCCAGGACCTCCTCACCTTCAGGAGACTCCTCAAGACATGGCGCTTCGAACGCTAGCAGCACCCCCCCCCCCAGCGCCTCGAAACCCTGTTGGGTACATAGCGTGCTTTATAAATTCACTGATTGATTGATTGATGATTGATTCTGCTTGCAAGTTTCCTTCAGGAATCCTCTACAACAACTTCAGCATCCTCTGATCTCGGATCAACCGCAGCCTGCTCCACTGAACCACTGTAACTGCAACAAAGTATCTACAAGAGATACTTTTCTTCAGCAACCTGAGCTCCAAGTCAGCAACTGCAACAGTTTCCACGGTGTGCATGCTCTGAGGACTCCCTGTCTTCATCCTGCACCCGAAGGACCGAAGAAATCTCCCGTGAGGTGATGGAGTCACTCCCCTGCTCCCACAGGCACCTTCTAAGATGACAACTGGTATCCCTGGCATCCTCTCACAGTGACGAGTGTGCTCCTAAGGACACAGATGGACATCATTGACATAGACTGTCCTGAGGCCCTTCTGACACAATTTGGAGGAGGTAAGACCTTGTCTTTCTTTAGACCTATGGTACTCCTGTCCACTGCCTCTTCTTCACCTCCTGAGGCTTCTCTGCACTATTTGCAAAATTCCTTCATGCACAGCCTGGCCCAGGTCCCCAGCACTCCATCCTGTGACGCTCAACTCGTTGAGTTGTTCTCCGGTGGTGTGGGACCTTCTTTTGTTGTGCTGCATCAACCATGTTTTGCACCTCCTTGGTTACTGTGTCCTGGGACCTCCGGGGGTGCTGGCTGGCAAGCTGAGGGCTCACTAAAGTGTGACGAGCCCCCTCTTCCTCCTCACACAGAGTTGAGGTCCCCAGGTCCCTCCTGGGTCCATCAGCGCCATTTTGACGCAAAACGCACTTTTTTGTCGTAGCCAAGGGTTGTTGGCGACTTCCAACACGAAACCACATCTGCAACGATCTTCATGTTGTATGACATCCTTTGCATCATGCAGGAACCCACTGGCATCTTCCTAGGGTACATTTCTGCAGTTTTCAACTAACCATGGGCTCTTCTTTTGCACCCTCTTCTGGGTTGGCAGGGGCTCCTGTCCTTCCTAGAAATTCTTTCGACTTCTGGACTTGGTCGCCTTCCTTTGCAGGTCTTCAGGTCCAGGAATCCAGCAGTTGTTCTTTGCAGACTTGGTCAGTTGCTGCAAAATCCCAATCATGAGGTGTAGTGTGTCCTAAGGAAACTTGCAGTACTTCACTCCTGCTTTTCTGGGCTCTGGAGTTGGGTAATTTGCTTACCTTTTTTGTATTCTTACTCTCCTAGCAATTCTGCACACACTACACTTGTCTAAGGGGAATTTGTGATTCACATTCCACTTTCTTAGTATATGGTTTGTGTTGCCGCTAGACCTATTTTCTCCCATTGCAATCTATAGCATTTCCTATTGCTTGCATTGTTCTATGACTATTTACTTGTCTAATTTTGGTGTCTGGTGTATATATTGTGTATAATACTTACCTCCAGAGGGGTATTGTCTCTAAGATATTTTTGCTACTGTGTCACCCAACAAAATACCTTTATTTTTGGTAACACTGAGTATTGTCTTTACTTGTGTATAAGTACTGTGTAACTATAAGTAGTATTGCAGGAGCTATGCATGTCTCCTAGTTCAGCCTAAGCTGCTCTGCGATAGCTACCTCTATCATCCTAAGCTGCTAGAACACTACTACATTTCACTAATAAGTGATAACTGGACCTGTTATAAGGTGTAAGTACCCAAGGAACCCACTACAAACCAGGCCAGCCTCCTACAAAATGGAACTTGACAAAAGCGCCAAGAACAACCAGCACTGTCTCAAATAAGTAATAAACAAAGTGTTGCATTATCAAAAGAGTTATGTACTCAAAAACTATACCAGTCACTTGTCTGAAAAAGCTAAACTCACCAGCAACTACTCTACACAGACACAGCAATTACCAATGATACCCCACTAAAAAGAAAAAAAGAAAAGCAAATTAGACATAAGACAACACAAGTATCATTGTTCACAAATATAAGGACAATTTCACACACAATCCTGCATTGAGTACACTACCTACAAACATGTCCTTCATGCATGTCAACAATACTCCTTTGGAGTAAATTGCTTTTACTCACCTAAAACATGCAACTACGCAAACCACAGGTCAACTACTGCCAAAACAGCAAGGATTCACAGGAAAGGAAGCAAAAGCTTTGAACTAGAACAAAAAGGAGAAATAAACTGTTATAATCACAAATACTTCGCCAGTTGACACCCCCGCCAAGCAGTTCCAAGTTTTCCCTGGTGCCTAGGTGGATTCTACCCCCCATGGGGGCAGATGGGCCTACACAAAATAGGCTGAACTGCCCCCAAGGGGGGGCAGAAATGGCCATCAGTAATGTGCCCTCTTTAAAGGGCGAACCTTACCAAAGGGGCTGCCCCCTCACACAAAACACACACAAGATCTCTCGTACCTAAGAGGATTCTGTGATGGCCCTAAAAAAAATGGCTGATCTTCCCCCAAGGGGGGCAGAAGTGGCCAACAGTTCTGTGCCCCCAGCACACAAAAAAACAAAGGGCAACAAAAAAAAAAATCCCTGGCACGTTGGTGGCTTCTGCCCCATTTGGAGGCAGATGAGCCTAAAAAAATAGGTCTTGGGGAAGAAATGGCCATCAGTCATGTGCCCCCTTCGGGGGGTGACCCTTGCCAAAGGATCCGCCCCACACAAAACACACACACACATACAAAAGATCCCTGGTGCCTAAATGGATTCTGCCCCCTTTAGGGGAAGATGGCCCTAAAAAAATAGGCCCATATGCCCCAAAGGGGGGCAGAAATGGCCAACAGTTCTGTGCCCCAGCACAAAAAATACCAAAGGGGAACAAAAAATAAAAATCCCAGGCATCTTGGTGAATTCTGCCCCCCCCTGGGGCAGATGGGCCTAAAAAAAAATAGGCCGATCTGCCCCAAAAAAGGCAGAAATGGCCAATACTAATTTCCCCCCTTTGGGGGGCAACCCTTGCCCAAGTGATGCTCCCAAGACACAAAATACACACACACACAAAACACAATCCCTGGGGCCTAGTGGGTTTCGACCTCCCCGGGGGCAAGATCGGCCAAAAACATGGCTCATCTAGCCCCGGGGGGGATGAAACTTATAACACATTATTGCCCCAGGACAGTGACCTTTGCCTAAGGCACCTAGTGGGTTTTGACACCCCCCCCCGGGCAGATGGGCCAAAAAAATGGCAAATATATTTATTTCCTCAGGGGAGCTACCCTTTCCGAAGGGGTCGCTCCGCAAAACAAACTAAGAAAACATCCCAGGCGATCGCGGATCAGGAATCCACTCAAAACAGGCACAGGGGGAAAGAAAAAGCTCTTTCCTTTCCCCCTGTGTCTATTTCACCCTCTCCAAACCCCCGAAGGAGAAGGACTCACCTTTAGTAGGTCATCTCTCCAATCGCACTGGAAGCAAATGGCTTCCAGCGCGTTCCCGGCAGCATTTGATGACGTCGGCATGCTGTGAATGCTCTGACATCATCAGATTGCCGGGGTGGAATGGGGTGGAAGAGGAAGCAATTCCCCTTCCATCCCTGATGGGGGGTGTAGGCCAGGTGCAGGAAGAGCTGGGCTCATCCTCGGAACACGGCAACTGTGGTCGAGCCCAGCTCGTCCAAAGCACTAGAGGCGTTAATTCACTGTCGGAAATGAACTTTCCCTGAAGAGGAAGCTTGGCTGTATACTTAAGCAATATTACACCATTCAGTCTTTAGGACTTCCAAAAAGAAGAAAAAATAACCTAACCTCCTGGATCAGTCTGGAACAGGTTCATGGGGTAAGGGAAGGCCAGGGAATCCTGGAATGGATGATGTTGCAGTGCAAAGAATGTATAACATCCCTGAAAAACTTTGGGGCATATTTATTATTTTTCTTTGCTTGTGCCAGATTTGCGTATTATTTTTTTACGCAAATTTGGTGCAAAACTAAGACCATATTTATACTTTGATGCTAGACGCCGCTAACATTAAAATATCTCAGTGTGCGTCATTTTCTGAATGCATCAAACTGCCTTGAGTTAATGACATGCAAAGTAGGCGTTCCCGTCCCAAAAATGACTTAAACACTAGTGTGCCATATTTATCCAACCGGGCAAAAATGGCGCACGGCCTGGAGGCTCAGCGGGAAAAATTATGTAAATCTCTATTTGCATCAAACATTTATGCCTGGGTCAGGGCAGGTGTTAATGGACCTGTGGGCTCTTTTCCATGGTGGGAGGCCATGGACGCAGTCCACAGGTGCCCTTCCCTGCACCCAAGGACACCCCCGCCACCCTAGCCCACCCCTGGAGGACACCCATGGATGGGGGGACCTATCTATGTTGAGTGCAGGTAAGTATTTTTTTTAATTTATTTTAAGTGGCATAGGGGGGCCTAACTTGGGCCCCCTTACATGCCACTGTGCCCAATGGTCATGCCCAGGGGACAGAAGTCCCCTGGGCATGGCCATGATCAGGGGGACATGACTCTGTCTTTGCTAAGACGGTAGTAATTTCCATGGGAGTTGTGCGTCAAAAAATGGCGCAAGTCAGGTTAGAGCCAATTTTTTTTACTCTAACCTGACTTGCACCATTATTTGACGCACAAAGTCATTTATTTTGACGCTAACCAGGCCGCAGCGCCCGCTAACGTCATTCCATAAACAAGGCCCCCAGCTGGCACATTGGAATGGCGTTAGCCGGCGGTAAGCGTTTTACACAAATCTGCCCAAGCACTGATTTGAGTCAAAAAGTATAAATATGGGACTTTGTTTTTTCAGTAAATTTCGATATATTTTTTTTTCATGTAAAGTAATTCATTACTCTGGTCCTCATTACAACCCTGGCGGTTGGTGATAAAGTGGCAGCAATACTGCCAACAGGGTGGCGATAACTACCGCCAAATTATGACCATGGCGGTGAGACCTCAGATAGACCGTGGTGGCCTCCAAATGCCAGGCGGAAATCAATGTTCTGCCCACCGTATTATGAGACAAGAAACCGCCACCTTTTCTGGGGCGGTACCAACAGCATCAAAAGCCTGGCGGAAACACTGCACAGAAAGGAAAGGACTCACCTTTGGAGACACAGGGAAGATCCACGTTGCCATGGAGCCTGAACTTCAAATATTTACAATGATTTTCTGCATCCTGCTTCAACACGAACACCAATGACGGCGAAGGCGAACACAGTGAGTACAGCCGCCTAGCACACAGGTGACAGGGGGAGGAAAAAGAGAGTGAAACACACACACACAACACACACCCCCCCACCTCCAACACCCTACACACATACAGCTGCAGTAATAAAACATATTTACCCCGTACCCCTGAGGAATAATGCAAGGACAACAGGAATGTGCAAAAGTGAGTGTAATAATAAGAATACAGTAGAAATACGAAAATACAATGTAATGGTATATACATATGTACAATTCAAGGGACACTGCCAGTCCTCATTGTGCGTGGGCCACAAGGCCACAGGCCAAAGTCCAAGGCCCCACTTGTCACTTGCACCAACACAGAGAGAACACTGCAGGGACATCAGTTGGAAAATAGGACAAGCACCTCATGGGGACGGGGAATGGGGACACCTCAGACGACAGATGGAACAACACCACTGGTTCTGGAGGGGGCAACATGCCCATGCCTTGGTCCTGGGAAGTGCAAGGCCACCGTCTCTCAAGTGGGTGACTTGCCCACTAGCTCTGGAGGGGGCAACATGCCCTGTGCTTGGTACTTGGGAGTGCCAGGAAACATCCTCTCAAGTGGGTAACTTGCCCACTGGCTCTGGAGGCAGCAATATGCCCTGTGCTCTGTCCTGGGGAGGGCAAGGCCACAGTCTTTCAGGTAGGTGTCTTCCCCACTGGTTTTGCAGGGGGCATCGGGCCCTGTGCTCTTGATCCAAGGGAGGCTGGGGTTGGTGGGTGTCTTACCCACTGGTTCTGGAGGAGGCATCGTGCCCTGTGCTCTTGATCCTGGGTAAGCAGGGGTCAGTGGGTGTCCTCCCCACTGGTTCTGGAGGGGGCATCGTGCCCTGTGCTCTTGGTCCTGGGGAGGCTGGAGTGGGTGGATTTTTCCCCACTGGTCCTGGAGGGGGCATCATGCCCTGTGTTCTTGATCCTGGGGAGGCTGGGGTTGGTGGGTGTCTTCCCCACTGGTTCTGGAGGGGGCATTGTGCCCTGTGCTCTTGATCCTGGGGAGGTTGCGGTTGGTGAGTGTCTTACCCACTGGATTTGCAGGGGGCAGGCCGCACAGCAGCCCAACAAGGCAGGGCTACATACTGTCTGTCGGCGGTGATGACTGCTTAGTGGTGGTGGTGGTGGTGGTGCTGCTGCAGCTGCTGGTGAGGGGAGGCTCCAGACCATCCCCTGCAGCCTCAGACGGCTGCCCACAAGTGGTGGTGGTGCTGCTGCTGCTGCTGGTAGGGGGAGGCTCCAGCCCATCCCCTGCAGCCTCGGACAGTTGCCCACTAATGGTGGTGGTGCTGCTGCTGCTGCTGGTGGGGGGAAGCTCCAGCCCATTCCCTACTGCCCACTGGTGGTAGTGGTGGTGGTACTGCTGCTTCTGCTGGTGGTGGTGGGGGGATCCTCCTGCCCATCACCTGCAGACTCTGATGGCTGCACAGCCAGGGTTGGTGGTGGAGGCCCTGTCTGAGTCCCTGCACCAGGCCCCTTGTCCTTCCTGCCTGCTGGTGCTGGCTCCTTGTCCTTCCTGGCAGCAGTTGGGGCAGGCTCCATGCCCTTCCTGGCAGCAGCTGGGGCAGGCTCCTTGCCCTTCCTGGCAGCAGCTGGGGCTGGCTCTTTGCCGTTCTTGGCAGCAGCTGGGGCTGCCTGGTGGCCTTCCTGGCAGCAGCAAAGGCTGGCTCCTTACCCTTCCTGGCAACAGCTGGCTCCTTGGTCTTTGAGTCTGCCTGGTAGCCTGATCCTTTCCCACGCTGAGTGGCTGTGGAGACTACTGGGCCTGTGGACTGGGTTGCTGAGGTGCTTGCCTGGGTTTTTGCCACCCAGGCCAGATGTGAAGGACTTGGGGGGAGGAGGGAAAAGGTCAATGGTGGAGAAGAAAAACTTCTTAGGGACATTTGGTCGGGAAGAGGGAGAAGGTTTGGGAGTGGAGGAAGAGGGAGTGGTTCTAGGAGGTGTCTGCCTGCTGTGTTTGGGTGCCGGTGCATGGGCTGGATGCTGTTGTGAGGTGAATGACTGTTGGGTGTCTGAATGCTTGCATTTGTGTACCTCGGGAAGGGGGTGACAGACACAGTGGGAGAAGACACAGGGGACATGTACATGGCTGTTGTGGAAGTGTCTGCCAGTGAGGTGTGTGTTCTGCTAGGTGTGGTGGTGATGCTGCTAGTGGATGAGGATGTAGTGCATGCAGGTGTGAGTGTAGACACAACTGGGAGGGAAGTGGAGGAGGAGGAGGTGGGGGAGACAGTTGAAATTGTGGATATTGGTATGTCTGCATCTGGATGGTATTTATGTGAGTGTCTGTGGGATGATTTGTGGAGCTTGTGTTTGCCTGTGCCACTCTTGTGTGTTCATCTTACTGTGTGCTTGGGATAGGTTGGGGTTGAGGAGAATGGAATTGGGAAGAGGAAGTTGGAGGGGGAGGGTGAAAACAGGGATGATGGCTGCCATTACAGAGAAGCCCAGAGCCTTTATTGATCTCTGTTGGGCAGCCAAGCCAGTGTGAATGCCCTCCAGGAATGCATTAGTCTGTTGCATCTGGGCTGCCAGCCCCTGAATGGCATTCACAATGGTTGACTTCCCTACGGAGATGGATCTCAGGAGGTCAATAGCCTCCTCACTCAGGGCAGTAGGGCTAACTGGGGAATGGCCTGAGGTGCCTGGGGTGAAGGAGATGCCCACCCTCCTGGGTGAGTGGGCACAGGCAACTTGCTGAGGGGCTGCTGGGAGAGCGGTGCTGGTACAGGGGTGGTGGCTGTACCTGGGGTGGGCACAGAGGTGTCTGCCACCACTAGGGAGCTTCCATCGGAGGAGGTATCTGTGTCCAAACAGTCCCCTCCTGTCTCTGCTGTGGAGCTCCCCTTGCCCTCTGTCCTACTGGTGCCCTCAGCTTCGGTTGACTCTGCCTCCTGGGTCCTGTGGAATGCCACTCCCTCTGTCGCCGGTGCCTCTGCTCCTCCGCCAGATGATGCTAATACACATAAGGACAGGGTGACAAAACAACAAGGGGGGGAGAGACAAAGGATACACTGGGTCAATGGTTGCACCAACACCACAGTTGACGTACATACTACCGTTACACACAGGGTACAGGCCTACACACTATGCATTGCACTACCTGTTATAATGCTAGCCACCAAGGCATGGGGAGGGGCACATACCGCCAAATGCAGCACACCTGGGACCCACACAGCCCTGACCAGTTGTGAATGGCTACAAACTAGGTAGAAGGATTATCACTTCAGAACCCTGGCCAACATGGGACCTACTCTGCAATGTCAGGCCTGGCCTATGGGCACCCACTGACAAACATCCCCTACCCAGGTACCCCCCCTACAATGGGTAAGTTGTGATGATGGGCACTGTACTCACCCTCTTGTGGTTGCTGTGATGCCCTCAAGTGCCCATCCAGCTCCGGATAGCCCACCGCCAGTATGCAGCCATCATGGGGGTCAGTATTCAACTGGCACCCCTTCCTCATTGGGAGGCCATCCTCAGCTGGGCCTCTGCTGTGTTCCGTGCCCAGAGTCTCAGCTCCTCCCACCATTTATGACAGCGGATGCTCCACCTGCTGTAGACCCCCAGGGTCCGCACATCTTTGGCGATAGCATGCCATATACCCTTCTTTTGATGGACGCTGACCTGCAGAGAAATTCACACAGGAAATGGTATCAGTCAGACCGTCCTGCCTGTTACACTTATGGGCCACCATATCCCTTCACATCACCATTTGCACACACATGGCCCAGCACACAAGCTGTACGCCGCCCAGGGGACATCCCACTAAACCCCCCTACACGAGGCCTTCACACTCATGACTCCATGCATTCATGCCACATGCATCGTGCACACAGTGTACTCACCTGCTGGTTTGGAGGCCCATGCAGCAGTCTGTAATGGGGTAGGACCCCATCCAGCAGTAGCTCTAACTCCGCCAAGGTGACCGCCTACCACAATGGTGCACAACATCATCAGAATTACCTTACTTCCACCTCTCACTCCTCACAGGACAGGCAGATGCCATTTCGGGGGTGGAGGCCCTGGATAATAACTCCGTCACAGTTACAAATAGGACACACAGGACGAATACCAGTTAACCATTACAAATTAACATCATGCATTGTACTGTTGTGGCTCGATGTTCATTTTGTGAATGGCTTCGCACTCTTTTGTCCCTTAGACTGCAACTGCTGCAGATGAATAGGAGATGGAGACATACCCCCGTGTACAGACCCCTGCTGTACTTGTCAACAATGGAGGACAGGTACATTATCCTCACCTATAGACTTGACATAGCATTTGTCCCCCCCTTCAAAATGAACAGGTGTTCACAAATCGTAAGAGTTTCCACTTCATGAATGTACAGATGGTGTGCTTGGCGTACCAGTACATCTCCCATGTCAATGTTAAGTATCCAGGGTCGGTGCATGATGCCTTTATCCTGAGGAATAGTAGCATTCCTAATGTGATTGTCCAACTACAGAGGGACCGGGTGAGCCCTGGTTCCTACCCAGTGGGTGTTGATGTATGGGATAGTGCATGGCTAAATGTTGTCCCTCAATATTTGCAGGTGACTCTGGGTACCCCAACCTATCATGGCTACTGACCCCTTTGAGGAATGCCGGGACAAGGGCAGAAGAACGTTACAATGAGGCACATGGGCGAACCAGAAGCATAATTGAAAGGAAATTTGGCCTCCTGAAGTCCATGTTCAGGTGCCTCCATCTAACTGGGGATCTCTGTGCTACTCACCCAAGAAGGTCTGCCAAATAATCGTGGCATGCTGCATGTTGCACAACCTTGCCTTGAGATGCCATTTGCCTTTTCTACAGGAGGAGGCTGGAGATGGCCATGTGGTAGCAGTGGACCCTGTGGACAGTGAGGATGAGGAGGCAGAGGATGAGGATGAGGATGAGGATGAGGAGAAAAGAACAGAAGTGATTTGACAATATTTCCAATGACACACAGGTAAGACAGTGTTACTTCACATGTCATTGTCATTATTTTGTAAATCTTTGGCACTGGCATGCTGTTATTTCCCACTTCTATGCCCACTCACTGTACCCTTTTGCAACTCATTTTGTAGATGTTGCCGCTCCACTATCACTCCTGGTGTGATCACTGTGGCCAAAAACGGGTCTTTCCTATGTGACCATTACTGTAAAGTTGATTTGCAATGTTTGAACCTGGTTAAACGAATACATACTTAAATTAGTTTGTCATACTCCATACTTGTATTTTTTCAAACTGTCTTCATTGAAGTGCTAAGAAGAAGAGGGGCAAGTGCACTGGGATGGGGAGATGATGGAGGAAAGTCTAGGGTATTTTTCCAGTTTATTTGTAGCAAAGGTGCATTGTCGAAGGGGATAGAGGAAGGGGAGCAATGGCAGTTCAAGGTGGATAGGGTGACAGAGTGGGACACAAGGGTGACAATCAGGAGAGACTCATTTTCTGGTGGGGGTCTTAGCAATAGTCTCTGACTTCTGCCTGGATCACAGGGAACGTTTGCAGGGTGGTTCACTTTCGGCAGGGGGAGAGGTGCTGGTGGCCTGTTGGTCCTGTGGCGGGGCCTCCTGTCCACTAGCGGCAGCGGAGGTGGAAGGCAGTTCAGATGTCTGGCTAGTGGCAGGGGCACGCTGTTATGAGACTGCCTCCTTCATAATGTTGGACAAGTCTGCCAGCACCCCTGCTATGGAGACCAGGGTGGTGTTGATGGTCTGCAAGTCCTCCCTGATCCCCTGGCACTGTCCCTCATGCGACCGCCTGTTCTCCTGTACATTGTCCAGAATCTGGCCCAGCGTATCCTGGGAATGTTGGTAGGCTTCCAGGATCTCAGTGAGTGCCTCCTGGTGAGTCAGTTCCTTGGGCCTGTTCTCCTCCTGGTGCACAGCAGTCTTCCAAGTTTCCCTGTTGTCCTGTGCCTCTGTACCCTGAACTGTGTGCCCATTGCCACTGACCCCAGGTCCCTGATTGTCTTGGGTATGAGGTGTGCTCTGGGGACCCTGTAGTGGTGGACACACTGCTGATTGATGTGTCCTGGGGACAGAGGTATGGGTATGCAGGGTGGGTGCTGAGGTGGTGTTTCCAGATAGGGGAGGCTCTGTGGTGGTATGTGACTGTAGCTAGGTAGCCGACTGTCCAGAGGTCCCTGATGGGCCAGGTTGAACATCCAGAACCAGGCGACCACAGTTGCTGCCATCATTGTGGGCCTCTTCAGTTTGGGGACTGGATAGTGCTGGCACCTCTTCTCCGCTGACATTGGCTGGGATACCTGTGGGGATGTAAAAGCTGTGTTATTGTTTCTCTGTGTGACATAGTGTGCATCTGTGGATTGCCCTCTTTGTTTGTATTTGCCCTGGCAGCTTTCACTTGTGTACATTGGTGTATGGTGGGACTATTAGTTCTCTCTAGTGTGCATGCTTTAGTGATAAGTGTCCATGCAAGTCTGTGAGTGGTGTCCATGTATTGGTATGGCTTGCAGGGCTTGGCATTGGGATGATCTGATGGTGGGGGGAGTGGGAGGTGGTGAAGTAATGGGAGTGAGGGTGGGGGTATGCGTTGGCATGCAGCTAGGGGGGTGATAGTACTATAGAGTTGACTTACCAGAGTCCAGTCCTCCTGCTACTCTGGCCAGGCCCTCAGGATGCATGATTGCCAAGACTTTCTCCTCCAATGTTGTTAGTTGTGGGGGAGGAGGTGGGGGTCCACCACCAGTCCTCTGTACAGCGAGTTGGTGTCTTGCTACAATGCAATGCATCTTCTCTGTTAGGTTGTTCCACTTCTTCTTGATGTCGTCCCTTGTTCTGGGATGCTGCCCCATGGCGTTGACCCTGTCCACGATCCTCCGCTATAGCTCCATCTTCCCAGCAATGGATATCTGCTGCCACTGTGCTCCAAATAGCTGTAGCTCTACCCGGATGATTTCCTCCCCCATGACCTTAATTCCTTCTCTGAGAATCTGGGGTGTCTTTGTGGTGCCATGGGTGATGTGTGAGTTGTGTAGGTGAGGGTGTGTAGGGTGATGTGTTGGGGTGTGTGATGCGGGTGCGGGTAGTGTATAGGTGTAGGTGGTGTGTGGCTCTGGTTTTGCCTCTAGTCATGGTGTCTGTCTCGTGCTAATGGTTTGTATTCGTGAGGGGTTGTGGGTAATGTAGGTGTGTGTTTAATAGTGGTGTGTGGGTGTGGTGTGTGTATGAGTGTCAGGTGTGTGTTATTTAAATTGACCAATGTAGTGTTGTTTTGTATGTGTGTGTGTATGTTGAGTGCGGCAGTATGTACCGCCAATGGTTTACCGCCATTGAATATCCGCTGTGGTGATTCGTGGGTCATAATGTGGTGGGCGTTGTTCTGTTGGCTTAACGATGTGGTTTTTGATACCAACAGTTTATCACTGACCTTTGGTGTGGCAGACTTGTGTCTGTGGCTGAATACTGATGGATTGGGGTGTGTGTTTCATAATATGGTGAACGGATTTTCCGTGGTGGCAGCAGTATGTTGGCGGCAGTCAGCATGGCGGTAAGTGGGATTTACCACCAATGTCATAATGAGGGCCTAAATTTTAATCCAGCCTTCAGTTTGCCCCCCACCTAGCCTATAACCACCCAAGCCTGGGCCATGCGCATCAGGGGTTGGCTGCAGGGCCGGTCTCTCTGGGTCTGTGCGTGCATGTCTGGGTACCCGAGTAGGTCAGTAGCTGGGCCACAAAGAAACCTCACATGCCCTTTCATCCAATAAGATTCCACAGTTTTGCACAAAATATCTACACAAGTGGTGATCTTTCTGTTTCCTTGGGTAAATGTTAAGTATTCAGGTGTGTAATGGACCATGAGGAAATGTCACCAGGGACTTTAAGGGTGTTTGGGCAACATAATTGTTCCTCTTGCCTCTTTCTCTAGAATTCTGTGAGAACATGAATCCTCCTATAGAGAGTCCAATGACACTACAAAGACACAAACCTCCATCAAACCAGGGTCCTTCTTCTTATCTATATGAAGAAAATGCTTCTTTGTTTTGTGGAGATGTCCTCATATTCCTTAGCCTCAAGAACATACCATCAAAACTAGCAGGAAACACACTTGGGCACTTTGGGAAGCTATCCTGGTAAAATGTAGGAGGAAAGTCCAGGGCCAAGCGGGAAGAGCTTCCAGGTGATTTGCACATTTGCATACTGATAATAGTTTAGAGGAAGAACTATGTATTCTAGGGAAGAGTTGCTGTTCATCCCCCATCCCTCTGCCGATTTCAGCCCCATGGCCTCCCATCCAAAAATTGAGGAGGGGGCTGTGCTGACCCCCATCTCCAGGATGAATTTAGCCCTGGGGGTCTCAGCCCCTGGCCTTCATTTATTTAATAGCCATACATATTTCATGCCCTGGGCCTTCATCCCCTGGGGCCTGGCCATGTCTTCTAGGTTCCCCTCAGGGTACCCATTGTGCAATGGGACTGCAGGTGGGACCTCGAGGACCCCACAGTCCAGGACGACTTCCCACCTCCTGCGGAAGCTGATGCTGCTCTTGTACACAGGGAGCTGCTAAACACACAGCTCCTTGTGTGCAAGAGCAATTGTTTCTTTTGTTTCCCTGCCAGCATCTTTGTAGGCAGGGAAGGAGATAAAACGTCTGCTTCCAGTGGGTGGGAGCGCTTTAACAGCTCTCACCTGCTGAAAGCAGAGTGTTTCCTCTGACTTTGGGGGTGGAGAGAGCTGTCAAATCTTCCACCAAGTGAGAGCATGTATCTATGTCCCGGGAGTGGGCACCCTGGGACATCGCAGGAGACTGCCCTGGGGTGGCTGTCCCCAGGGCCATTATTAAGTCCATGAGGGGGGGCCATGTGCACCCCAACAGTGTTTTAACTAAGCCCCTGCAATAGACCACCTTCATTATTTGTTTTCAGCCCCACGGAGGTGGTGGTCCCCGGGGGGACAAGCAATTATATATCTATATAGATATAGATACACACACACAAATATATATGCATGCATAGTTCTTCATTCAATAATTTTCTGCAAATTTTACAGTGATATTATCAATTATGTCACAGAAGAGGTCATGAGTGCTGTACTATCTGGGGTAATTAGCAGTGCGTGGCGAGGATGCGAATTGTAGGTACCTTAGGGCACAAGTTAGTTACTTGAAATAACTCTAACTATAACAGCAACATTTCTATGGTTTTGTGTGTGTAAAATTTTAACCCATCTATAACGTCCATGTAAATATTGATTTTGTAGTGAATTTGTGTTTTTTAATTCTATTTCCTAACTATGACAAACATGTACCCTTTGGTAGTGAATTTTTAGTTTCTTTTTTTTAAAGTTAATTACAATGTAAGGGGGGAAGCTGGACGTAGGTCCTGGCATTGTGCTGCCCCCATCCAAGCTTGCTGCTCCTGTTCCCCTCCTCCTTGCCATCCATTGTTCAAATCCATGCTACTGCTCCCTCATTACAGCCCTGTGTGGCCATTGTTCTGCTACTGCTTTTCCCACCTGCTCTGAACAGTTCGGCAGTTAGCTTACTGTCCGATCCGCCTCCTCCCTACCCTCTGTTTTTCCTAGTCCATGCACGAGCCCCCTCCCTTCTGCCCTCCATTGTCCTATGTGATGCCACTGCCCTCCACTTAACTTGATGTCCCTGTCTCTCCGATATGGTCAGCTTGGTGCCCTAGCCTCTTTCTCCTCTGCTCTTGGTTATCCATTAGCATGTCCCTGTCCCCTATCTATTGCTTTCTATGGTCCTTTGTGCTGCATTGCTGTCCCATTGCTTGCCCAGTGTGGTGGATTGCGCTGTAGTAACCGCCGACATGGGCCCTGTAAGGTTAGTTTGGCACCTTGCCCATCTCCCTCCTGCCCTCTGTTATCAGAGGACATGTGCCTACCCGATTCCTCCATGAACCAATGTCTCATACTTGCTGTTAAAAATGAGGTTTCTGGTTAGCTAGAGCTCGCACCTCAGCCAGGCAGAACTCACCACTCTAGTCAGTGTGAGTAAGTTACATACCAGAGACAACCTGTGCTCACCCCCGGTAACTTGGCACAGAGCAGTCAGGCTTATTCTCATGTGTAAAGTGCTTATACTACACACACACACCAGTGACACAATAAATGCACCACAAAAGATACTCTATAACAGGTTATATAAAAACAAAATAATGTATTCCACATAAACCATTAGACCAAAGACAACATGAGCAGTAGAATTCTGCTACACAAGCAGTTGTCAGGTCATCATTATCGCTGATGCCCAAAGAGTGAAGCCTTACCAAAATTCAAAATCAAATTAAAAAAATACTTTATTTGATTGTATCTCACAATCATAAAAGCAGATAAAATATGCAAGATAGCACCAATCAACATCCACATAGTATCAATAAAATAAAGTAAATCAAAACATACAACAATTAATACCATGTGATAAAATTCACTACAAAAACTAAATCCAGTTATTCTTCTGAAAAACAGTATAAGATCAATAAAAGCAAATATTTGAAGAACAAGAAACTATTAACCAAGCTAAAGACATTTTAAGAAGGAAGGCATCCTCAATTTTGCCTAGAGATTTCATCCTGCCTTCATTACTGTGCACAGATATACAGCTAGACCATTACAGATTTTGATCGACGGGAGAGACAACAAATAAATAAAGGCAGGACAACACTGTTTAAAATACAGAGATTTTAAGAGTGGAATCACAAACACTTTTCTTAAATCAGAGTAAAATGTACAGAAAAAAACTATATGCATTGTGCTTTGGTCTGACACTGAGTCACAAGGACATTTTTCCAAGACTGGACTCCAGTCGTTGGTAAGCGGAAAAATGACAAGTCGATGAAATGTCTCTAGTCTTAGGCGTGTGAGGACATATCGATGCCTCGGGTTCAATACATA
Organism: Pleurodeles waltl; assembly: GCF_031143425.1. Taxonomy (NCBI): domain Eukaryota; kingdom Metazoa; phylum Chordata; class Amphibia; order Caudata; family Salamandridae; genus Pleurodeles; species Pleurodeles waltl. The sequence continues at coordinate 688,621,894 of NC_090449.1, read as the reverse complement.
TTTTAAATATTGTTCCATGCTATCTGATTGCTGCAACAGAAGATTCCTCCTTACACTAGATTTCTTTGACTCAGTAGCCCACCTCAGGTCAGCCAGGTGGGTAAGGCAGATAGTTTTCAGGTCTTTCCTGGAAAGTGTTTCCATTTTTTCTGGTGTAAAGTAACACTCAGGATGGCCCAGGTCCGTAAAATAATTATTTATGTAATCCAGCCATGGAATTTGCAACAAATGACTTAGTGATTGAGCGTCTTCTATAATGGCCCTATTCAGGCTAGCAAATTCAGAGGTCCACACTTTATGCCAAAGTAAAATTGGTTGCATGCTTATTATATCTGTGATGTATGTTACCCCCATTTCTGAATGGCACACCAAGGTTGTGGTAGATTTTGGCACACTTAGGATAGACTTTAAAAAAAAAAAAATCAGCTAGCTGTAGGGCGTTACAATTCCTATATCCCCATAAGCCTGCCCCATACAGTGCAACAGAGACACATTTTGCGTTATAAGTTGTCATCATGTCTTTAGGAGTGGCCCTACCAACCTTTTTAGAGAATTTGTTTACAGCCATAATAGTTTTTGTGAAGAATAATATACTAGACCTAATGGCTTGCAGCCAGGTGCCTTTGTTATCAAGCATAATTCCCAGGTAGGAAAAGGTTTCTATGTCATCTAATTTGACACCCTTTAAAGTGACATGTTTTTTTTGTTGCAGATTTTATACCACAGGTCATCATGAAGGTTTTAGAATGATTGATTTTAAGGCCTAAGTCTTCCATATAGTTGTCAATGGTTGCCAGTAGTCGCTGAAAAGCTACTGGGGTAGGTGCCATCAAAAGAGCATCATCCGCATACATAAGTGCTGGAATCTTTCAGAAGCCAACTTGTGGAAGATCTCTACAAGCAGTAGATAGAACAGCCTCTAGTTTATTAATGTATAGGGAGAACAATAGGGGAGATAGCCTTGGCGTACCCCCTGCTTTATAGGAAAGAGGGAGGTGCACTCCCCCTGAGACCCGTTATGCACTCTAGCTTTAGCTACAGAATATAGTTCCCTGATAAAGTGAACTATTGTATTATCTACCCCCAACTGCAGCAAAATGGGCCAAAGTTTGCTGTGAATTACACAGTCAAACGCAGAGGTCAAGTCTACAAATACAAGGTGTAGAGCTCCTGTCTTAGCCTTCGTGTATTTACCAATCAAAATCTCTAAGTTCACGGCCTTTTCCACAGTCCCTATCCTAACCCTGAAGCCGTATTGTAGGTCCGTTAGTATATTATTAGCTTTCGTCCATTCCTGCAACCTATTTAGGACAATACGTCCTGCAATCTTTGCATGGGTGTCGAGCAGTGAAATTGGCCTGTAACATGCTGGATTTTGACGGTCGCCTTTTTTAAATATTGGGACAATAATGGACTCTGCCCAGGTCGGTATAAAGGCTGTGGCGCAACAGGCTCATAAGACCTGTGTCAATAAAGGGCCCAAAGTGAAACATTAGGCTTATAGATGTCAATTGGTACTCCGACTGGGCCTGTGCTTTCCCACTCTTGCTGGCATCAATGACCTCGTTTAAACTGAATGGTGGAGTAATAGGCTGAAAATCCACTCTATGGGCATTTGTACCTGGGACTAAGTTTCTTGAGGAGTATATTTTGGAAAAATAGGTAACCCACTCCTCTTCCATGATGGCTAATTCAATACTTGGTGACGTTCCATCACCCAGGAGAGGGGAGTTCACTATCTTCCAGAATTTGGCATTGTTGTTCTGGAGGCTTGCATTATAGAGGGTATGCCATGCCTCATCTTTTAACTTTTTTTCCTGGTTTTTATGGCCTTTTTATACTTGTGTCTGAGAGTGGTGATCTCGTGCTTGTCAGGGTTCTGTCTATGTAGATGCTGTTTAAGTCTCTTATGGGCCCGTGTACATTCAGTATCAAACCACCCTTCGTTTCCCCGTGGTCTAGATTTGCCTGTGCTTACTGTAAGAGACTGTTTGATTCCCGTGGTGATTACTATAAATGCTTTAATACACTTCTGTGGACTAATGTTGTCTGAGAGGCAGGTTTCAATCTCATTTGCATAATCACTCAACAGTTGTTCCATAAAACCTATTGGTTCAATCTGTGACCAATGAATAGAATAACCATTCTTTGAGCCCAATTCAATGTTCGCTACCTTATCTACTACTACCTTGTGTTTGTTTATGGCTTGAGGCAATGCAAGGCATAAGCTTTGAAGATAGTGATCGCTGAGCCCAATATCATGGATTTTGTACTCAGATGTGCAAAAAACTAGATTATTAGATATTAATATAAAATCAATTATAGTATTTGCACATCTACCATTAAAGGTAGGTTTAAGCTGTGAATTACTATTATTTAAACCATTACAGAAAAAGAGATCAAATTTGAATAGTACGTCATTCAACAAATTGCCGTAATAGTTATGAGTGAAATGAAATAAGTTTTCGTTTTCACCTACACCATCACATACATCATAACCGACCACCCTCCCTCTGTAAATATCACCACATCATTGCCCAGCAAGTAGTCACTACATGCAGAATGCACAAGGGTTAATAGAACAGCATGAAATAATTACTCCTGTGCTTATCCCTCCCATTAGATCGTATTCTTTTTCCTAACCAACCGAAGGAAATAAAAAACACTATCAGAGCTGGATATACAGCAGGTGATGAACCCGTGCAGACACCTCCTTCACAAAGGTTGCCATGCACCTCCTTTAGAAGGTACATGGTAATTGCAAAAAATAAAAGAAAGAAAGAAAAACATAACTTCAGTGCCGCTATTCTGGACGTGGTACTCTCTGCTAGCAGGAACAATACCTCCATTGAGGTCTTCAGCCCGTACTAAACATGGGCCTCCAGGCACAAGTAGGGCGTAGGCACATATGGAAGCACACCTCAAGCAGGGGAGGATGGGGAAACCCTCATTGGCTTCCCCGGTGCAAGTTCTCCAAAAGGGGGAGGGGTTGTTGTCTACTAGCATGCAGAGTAGCATCTCAGGGAAAACAGCTTCTTTCTTCCCTGGGTGGCAAGACTCTCACACGGGGGTTCCTGTGGGGATGTGAAGACCTCCCTGGGCCCTTCTCACCTGGTCCTGGCAGTAACTCTGCTTCTTCCTGGGATGGGCTAGTAGGCTACGGTGCTCTTCCTCCTGTCTCTGCATGAATGCACCAGAGTTTGTGCCTGCTTGTGCCCCAAGGGCACTGGAGAGTGCACGCTTCCTGATTGCTTATGCACAGGAAGATGTCCCTCCCTGCACATAACCAATCAGTTCAAAATGATGCTTTGGCACTTCTGAAGTGCCAAATCGCCTTTAGTGATTGTTTATGTGCAGGAAGGGACACCTTCTCAGACAAAAACATTCAAACCCCGCAACGCAGACATCCTTGCACGAAGGTCTTTTAAATATGGGCCTTAGTTTACAGGCCCTGGGTAGATGATATACCACTTCACAAGGGACTTACAGGTGAGTAAAGTAATTCAAACAGATGTAAACCAATTATACCAAGATGTGGAGGAGAGAACACATGCATTTTAGGACTGATTAGCAGTGGTTAGTTTCCTAGAGTCATAAAGCCAACAAAAAGAGGGTAAAAAAATAGGAGGAGAAAAGCAAAAGGTTTGGTGACAACCCTGCAGAAAGAGCCATTTCCAAAGCAACCCCCCTCCTGCCTAAAGCCAGGGTAGACCAATCAATACCTTGATGGGCTTCCCTGCTTGAGGCTATAAAACGTGGGCATTGGCGAGCAACTGCAGGGGCAACACTTGCCAGTTCTATACCGCTCTGTACCCAGTTGGATCCCTCTGTCTGTACTCTCAGAACCTACCCGGGGGAACCCTTTTCACCGGTGGTCCCCATCTGTGAAGCATGCAACTTTAACTTGCTCACAGATCCACAAGAATAGGCAGACAGTACCACCATGGCCAACAAAGGGATATGGCTCATACCACCCCTTGGATCTGACTTCTGTTCCCATCCCAAGGACAACTCTTTCCAGAAGGACAGCAACCATCAGAGGCACTGACAGCTGTTATTGTCAAGAACCAGGCACCAGATCATCTTCGGTTCTGCCCTCTGTGAATTCTCAGAATGGGGTGCAGTAGCCATAGATGCATTGCATCCTTTCTCCACCATCTCAGGGGTGGTATCCTGAGACTTATCTTCCAGCCTAAGGTCTGTACCTGTAGGCTGGACAGGGGCTAGGGGCAAGGCTTTCCCCCCCCCCCCCCATTCTGGGGTTCCATACTCTCCTTTTGGGAGTGGTACCCCCAGTTTCTAGAATTGTCAGGGTACTTGTGTCAGCCATCCTCCTCAGCTCTCCCACCAGTTCAGGGGAGCTACCCTGCAACTGGTATCCCAACCCAGGATCTGCACCCTTGGGCTGAACTGGGGTCATGAGAGAGTCCATCCTCCCCCTGCCCCTCCTTCTAGACTTCTGCACCCTCCCACCAGCATTGGTACCCTCAGAAGACACAACTGAAGTGATGCTGGTGAGAGTCACCTCTTTCTCTGAGTCAGGGGAGATAGCTTGAACCTGACCCTCCCACCAAGGGTCTGTACCCTTAGACTGGTCTGGGGTCAGAGGTGAGTCCTTCCTCCCCTTTCCCCTCTTTCTAGAGTTCTACACCCTCCCACCTGGAGTAGAACCCCGTGAAGACAGAATGGTAGGGGGTGCTTGTACAGCTACCTCTCCACCCAGGCCAAAGGGGATACCTTTGACCTGGTTCCCCAACCCAGGGTCTGTACCCTTGGGCTGCACAGGAATTAGTGGAGTCCTTCCCCCTCTCAATCCCTCTCCATCTGGACCTCTGGATCCTCTTGTGTATAGTTATACTGCCAGATACCTGAACTGGTTGGACGCTAACTTCAGTCTCGCCCCCCCACCCCAGGTTTTAATGACACTTGCTACAGACTAAATTCTGTTCCAAGGGGTACTCTCCAGGTTCTGCAGTTGGGCATAGTACACCCTGGGACATCTCCCACCCCACCTATCCTCTTCTGTTGAGAAGGAACATGGGACCCTGCATCCACCCCACTACAAGTGGACCTGTCTGGGCTACTCTGAACCTCCCCCGCCCTCAGTTGGAGGGGGGCTGATCCATTCCCTTCAGGATCACTGTCTCACCAGGCTCTCTGGTACTCACCAATGAAGGTGCTTCCTTTGCAATTTACCTTGAGTCAGAGAACTTTCCCTTCAACAGGTGTTGGCATAGCCCATGAAAAAAAACAACAACAGAACATGTGCTTTCTGACAATCAAATTGTACAGCCCTTCATAATTGTTTGCTGTGCTACCCTTCACCCATCCATCTAGTGTTTTGCAAAAATCCTCCACACTAGATTCAGTACTGCTGCCACCACTGGACTCCACCTGCAGTGCTGGTAGGCCAGAACTTCAAAACTATGCTCAGGCATCAGTTTCTTTCCCTCAAAAGCAAGCTTTTCCCTGGCGAAGGCCCTTTCAGTCTCTACCATCCTGTGCTGACTTTTTCAGCCTCTAGCCTTCTCTCCTCTACAGAGAGATGCTGCAACATCAGGTCCCTCTCAGCCTGCCTCTCCTTGAGTTCCTCAAGGGACAAGTAATAGGAAGTGACACTGCGGCTGGCACTAGACCCAGTAAATGACTCCCTGTCTATGGGTCTTCTCTCTACTGGTGTCAGTACGTAGTAATTTACTCCCGCTGTTTCAAACTCTTCGGGGTCACTATCCCCCTGGGGTGTGAACTAGGAACCCTTCCACTCAGAGTCCTCACCAATCTCAGGGTCTTCCTCAAAACCACAACTCCCCCTCCCACCCCTGGTCCTTTGTTGTTGCTGCCTCCCTGTGTTGAAGCTCAAATTCACGAAGGGCTAATCTGAGTTCCAACCTACCTGAACCTCTCCCTACAGGTAGTCCCCTCTCTTTGCAGAGCGTCCTCAGCTCCTTAATACTACATGATGACATGCAGCTGAGGTCTAATTTCATCCTTCCGAGGTGACTACAACAAAACACAAGTGTAAAACAACAATAGTTCAAAGTGCAGGAATAGAAAATCGGGGTCATAAATAAAAATGACTGGTGTCAGAACAGAAGAATCACAGAATACAACACATAATGGTCGCATTGCAGAGTTGTAGTGCAAAATGAGTCACTGAGGCATTGCGCAAACGCAACTCTAATCCTCACCAATAATCACAAATGGGGTTTCTGGTTGGCTAGGGTTTGCACCTCAGCCAGGCAGAACCCGCCACTCTAGTGAGGGCGAGTAAGTTATACCAAAGATTACCTGTGCTTACCCACAGTAGCTTGGCACAGACCAGTCAGGCTTATCCTCAGAGATCATGTGTGAAGCACCTGCAGAGCACACACCCTAGTGATATAATAAATACACCACAAAAAAGGCTCAACAGGTTATATAAAAATATACTTTGTTGCACATGAAACAGTAGACCAAAAACAACATGATCAGTACTACTCTGCTACACAAGCAGTTGTCAGATTACAGATTACTAGTACTCTGTTAAACGAGCTGTCAGATCATCATCACTGATGCACATAGAGTGAGCACACTGCTACACCTGCAGTTATCAGATCATTACATTGATTATTAGTCTGTGAAACAAAGTCAGATCATCATCATTGCTGATGCCCATAGACTGAAACCTTCTCATATCACATACATCATAACTCACTACCCTCCCTCTGTAAATATTATCACATCAGGGCCCAACATGTAGTAGCTAGATGCACAATGTACAAGGCTAAAACATAAGGAAAGGAGCACTACTGTGCTTATCATCCCACCCCTTAGATCATATTTGTTATCCTGGCCAACCTAAGGAAATATAAAACACTTCTATCAGAGCGGAATTTACAACAAGCGATGAATCCCTGATGACACCTCCTTCACGAAGTTTGCAGCACACCTGTACCTCTTTTAGAGGGTGCATGGTAATAAAAATAAAAAATCTCATGCCCTACTCCTGACAATGCAGAACTCTCCTAGCAGGAATGGGGCCTCTGTTGAGGTCTTTGTCACACTATTTATTAAACACAGACCCCCAGGCACAAGTAGGGTACGGACACATAGGGAGGCACACCTCTTTAAGGGGAAGACGGGGAAACCTTCCTTGGCTTCCCAAGTGCAAAGTTTCAAAAAGGGGCTGCTGCCTACGAGGATCAGCATATCAGCTCGGGAAAACAGCTCTTTTCTTCCCGGGTGGCAAGACTGCCAGCCAGGGGCTCCCATGGGGGCACAAAGACCTCCACTGACCCTTTTCATTTCAGAGCACTCGCAGGTGGTGCTGGGGTTAACTCTGCCTCTCCCCGGGACACACTGGAAGGCACTGGTGATCCTCCTCCTGCCTCGGCTGGGTTGTGGCTTGAATGCACCAGAGTTGGTGCCTGATTTTGCCCCCCAGGGGCACTGGACAGTGCACACTTCCTCCAAGCTTTGGAAGCACCTGCCAGCAGCTATCGCTGCTCTCCTTCCTTCTCTCTGCCCTCTCCTCACCAGCAAGGGGGTTCACACCAAATCTCAGCACTCACCATGCTCTTACGGAGACAAAGACCAGAGCTTCCGCGGCCCAGTCAATCCTCAAACCCTCTTCTCAGGCAAGGCAAGATGGAGGGGAAACAACGCACCCTGCAGGCTCTTTTGTTTATGGCACTCCAATGTAAAATATAGCGCTCCACAAGTGCTGTAGCTGCAAGGCAGGGGGCAGCACTAGTAGCAGGGGGAATCCCCTGCTGACCCCTGGGAGAGCACTGTTGTGCCAGGGGCAAAGCAAACAAACAGCAGGCCAGTATATCAGGCAACAAGGTCAGGGATAGTCCCTACACCCACTCAACAATCAGTTGGTACCAAACCAGTCTAGAAAGGCCAGCAGTCCTGATGGGAGGGTTCCTCTGAATATCTTTATTCCTCCCAGCAGCATATGATGCAGTGTCCTAGCAGAACCCAAAAATTCAGGGAGCAGCTGGCAGCCGGGGCAACACAAAGGAAAGCAATTCTGATGAATCCTGTGTGTCACCAAGCAGACACCGGGCAGCAGTTCAACAAACAGTCCAGTTGAGTCCTTGGTGCAGTCCAGTAGTCCCTCTGACAGAGGTATAGTCCCAGTTCCAAAAGTGTTCTCGTCAGGGGCAGAGCCGTATACATCTACTAAAAAATGTCTTTGTTTTTGGGGGGCAACTTCAAAGGAGTCCCTGCACACCCTGTCAACCCAGCCCTGTCTCCCGGCATCAGTGGGGGGAAATAAGTCAGTTGAGGGCAGGACAGAGCCTATTCGCAAGTAAGGTGTGAACGACTCTCCCTCTCCCCAGCCCAGGAAGATTATCAGTATGTAGATGCCTCTTCTGTAACACCCAGCCCCTCCTGTGATGGCTGTCTGGAACGTATGCACCAAGTGGAGCTGTCACTCTACCCCAGACGTCACTTGGAGTCAGGCCACAAAAGCACTAGAGTTATAGGCACAGAGAAATTCCCACTTTCTAAAGGTGGCATTTCTACAATGGTAATAAAAAATCCACCTACATCATTGAGCAGAATTGCTCGCTACCATTCCAAGCATACTAAACATGCCCATGCTTTTTCTCATAGATCAGAAGATACCACTTAGACAGATGTCAGGGCATTTCCAATGCAATCCTATGAGAGGAGCAGTACTCACAGTAGTGAGAATCTAAATAGGCTGTTTGTCACTACTAGGAAATGTAGTTCATAAATATGTCTGTCCTTCCTTTTATATACATAGCACTCTGCCCATAGGGCTATCTGCGGCCTACCTTAGGAGAGTTTAGGCCTTCACTAGTAGTTTGACTTGCCAATTCAATGTGGCAGCAAACTGCCCACGCAGGCCCTTCTGTGGCACCCCTGAGATATGTTTGAAAGGCTACTTCTGTGAGTGGCACAATCTGCCCTGCAGGCCCACTAGTAGCATTTCATTTAGGAGACATGGGTATATGGTATACCACTTTCCAAGGAACTTAAAGGTAAATTAAATAAGCCAAATAGGGGTAAACCAATTATATCAAGTTGCCGGGGGAAAGAGTACATGCACATTAGCACAGATGAGCAGTGTTAAAGTGCCCGGAGTCCTAAAGCCGACAAAAAGAGGTACAGAAAAATAGGAGGAGAAAGGCAAAATGCTTCAGGATAACCCTGCACAAAAGGACCATTTCCAAAACTTACCAACATTTTGAACTTGTTAAGAGGGAGTGTTTGAAAAAAGAACCTAGGGAATTGAATTTCCCCATTGATATACATGGGTAAAGAGGTGATTTTAGACAAGCAACAGATAAAAGAAAGCCCTTTTCAGCTTAAAAACATTGGAAATGGAATAGTGTGCCTGAATAAGGTCTGTTGGCATGTATGGTTGTACTGCCATTGCCTCTTCCTTTGGCCCTCAGTGGTCTGTCATATTGCCTCTGCCTCTCTCACCTGTCCTGTATAGTTGGTTTGGTGTCCATGCCCCCTTTCTCCTGTGTCCATGCCCCCTTTCTCCTGACACCCATGGTCCATTGTGCTGCCACTGCCTGTCCCACCTGTCCAGCATGGTCAACTTATTGCCTCTAACCCTCCTCCCTGCCTTCAATGATCTGAGTCCATGCCCCTGACCTCTGCCTCCCCACACTAATGAATTGCAAAAATTCTATACTCATTACAAAAGTGTGACATGCTTGAATTTGTCTTAATGTTATTAGAACTGTAATGCCTAAAGCATTTCCTTTATAAATTATAAAATGAGGGTCTTATTCCCATAGAAATTTCAGTTAGTGCTTTAAAAAACTAAAATGAGGACATTTTCTGAGCTCTCAAATAGAGATAAAGTACTTATAAATTGTTTGATATCTTTATTTTTGTTATCCAGTGGATGACTTGTTTATTTATTACACCGAGAGATCAAATTTTCTAACACATTAGTGGCATAGAAGTTGACATATGGTGTCTCAGAAACCTTCGTTTAAAAGACTAACAGAAAAATTAATGTGGAAATGTAAATTGTGCACGGTTGAATCATGGTGGATAATGTGGCTGTCATTCATAGTCGACATCATGTTTAAAATGAAATACATTGTGCATTTATGATTGAATTATTTACATGAGATAATCTAGTAAAATAGTTTTTTGCATTAATATTAGAAGTGAAGTATTGAATGAACATGAATTATCTGTGCTTAAATTGAATTAAGTGAATTTAACGTGTTACAGGTGTGCAGAAAAATAAATGCACGTTTGAACTATGTTCCAATGTATTGTAATTAATGTTTGAAATAAAATAATTTGCTTTAAATTGTAAGGTGTGCAGTAGGTTATACTAGAGTATAAATTGTTTTAATGTGCATTTACATTTTCTTAGCTTGACTAGGCCTGAGAGATTCATTTTGCTGTGGTAAAGGAAAATTACTTCCCTATTCTTTTACCTCTGACCTGAATTATTTCCCTAGGTTGCTGATGTGATGTTGAATGTCCTACTGTATTGAATGCTAAGACCATGTTTTTGTGCCAACTATGTAACAATATTTGTTCAAGCTGTTGAACGAAACAGGAAACTTATAATTCCCATGTGAGAAATGCTTAGCTTTGTGTTCAGTGAGATAGAAATAAAACTAGAAATTGTAATACTTTATTGGAACTGTATGAAATCTTTGAAATTACAACACACCTTAGCTGAGAAAATTTGGAATAGTTGCAAACTTGATTGTGCTGTTGAAAACCATTGGGCGCCGAATCTTGTGTGTAAGATGAGCCCACCTGCAGGACTAATCAAGAAGCCAATGGATTTTTCGAATTAGTGAGAGACTTTGAAACTTTGAGTTAGTCTGTCCAGAACTCTGCCAGAGTCCATCTACACCTTCTTGAATCTGCTGCTGTCACTTTCTGTCTTCTGAAGATTTTCCTCTTAATTGCCAAATTTGTTAATGCTGTTCAATACTAATATGCCCAACTAATTCTGAACTCCTGACTTGCCCTATGTGCAGCCTGTGTTCTGCACTGTCCTGATGCTGCCATCTACTGTTGTCGGGAGAAGGTAAATGGTATATCTGATGAAGAATTCCTGTGTGGGGTTCCATGAGGAGAGGTATAATTAAATGTGGCTTATTTTCTCAGATTAGATAATTAAATCAGCATATTTTCTATTGAGAGTTCCCTTAGATAGATGTTTTTTCCAAATTGTTTTTGTCTTTCTCTTTTTGCCAGCATGTGTTAGACTGTTCCCACACATGCAAGTTTGAAGAGAAAAGGATGGCCCAGCTCTGCAATTGACTGCTGAAATTTTTATTTGATGATTTACTGATGTCATCATCACCTGCTTTGAAATATGATTAAGGTGCATGTTGTGGTTTTGGTGATCAATGTCATTCTTTAGGAGTGTTTAACGGTATTGATGTTTAGTAGACAATCTGTAGACATTTTGGTCAACCTATGTTTTTTATGTATGGTTATAATTTAGTTTTGCGCACCATATATGTGACATTGATTTTGGGATTGTAATAAAGCTTTGAAACCTATTCAGTTTTGAGTTTTAGTGTTTAATTGCTTGTAGTCTCCAAAATTGTTTCTGAATGTATGTCATTGATTTGTGATTGAATGATTCTGACTACTACACTCTTCAACAAGTCCAAAGATCTAGTCGACCGCTGGTAGTGGGAATAGTGATGATGTCTCAACAAAGTGCTTGGGGTTTCTGAACCCGTGGTGGGAAGAAGACTTACACAAGCACATCAGCAACACATAGGGGAGATGATGTGGCATTACAGCCATGGCTGATGACTTTCCAACTGGGAAACAGATTTGAGTTTCAGCTCGACATCCTATGTTTTTGGGCAAGTCATTTAGGGCCATATTTATACTTTTTGACGCAAAACTGCGCTAACGCAGTTTTGCGTCAAAAAAATTAGTGCCGGCTAACGCCATTCTGAAGCACCATGCGGGCGCCGTATTTATTCAATGACGTTAGCCGGCGTTAGCCGCCGGCGCTGCCTGATGTGCGTGAAAAAAAATTACGTACACCAGGCAGCGCCGGCGTAGGGGAATATGGAGCTTGGGCGCCAAAAAATGGGGCTGAGGCAAATTGTTCGCCTCAACCCGATTTGCGCCATTTTTTTCGACTCCCAACCCCCATTGAAATGACTCCTGTCTTAGCAAAGACAGGAGTCATGCCCCGTTGCCCAATGGCCATGCCCAGGGGACTTCTGTCCCCTGGGCATGGTCATTGGGCATAGTGGCATGTAGGGGGGCACAAATCAGGCCCCCCTATGCCACACAAAAATAAAAATAAAAATACTTACCTGAACTTACCTTAATGTCCCTGGGATGGGTCCCTCCAGCCTTGGGTGTCCTCCTGGGGTGGGCAAGGGTGGCAGGGGGTGTCCCTGGGAGCATGGGAGGGCACCTCTGGGCTCCTTCCGAGCCCACAGGTCCCTTAATGCCTGCCCTGACCAGGCACAAAAAAACGGCGCAAAAGCGGCTGGACGTCATTTTTTTTTGACCCGCCCACTCCCGGGCGTGAATTTTGCCCGGGAGTGTAAATACGGCGCACATGCCTCGGAGTCAATTTTTTAGACGGGAACGCCTACCTTGCATATCATTAACGCAAAGTAGGTGTCCACGCTAAAAAATGATGCAAACTCCATGGACTTTGGCGCTAGACGTGTCTAACGCCAAAGTATAAATATGGAGTTAGTTTTGCGTCGGAATTGCGTAAAAAAAAACGACGCAATTCCGGCGCAAACAGGGTATAAATATGCCCCTTAATCTTCCCATGCCTAAAATCAAAATGAAAGTGTCTGTGTGTTATGAAGCCAATGCTCATGTAAAGCACTTCGATATTTTTGAGCTAGGTCTGTGCAGTACAAAACTGCAAATAAAATAAAAAAATAAGGGTCTGATTTAGAACTCGGCAGATGGCTACTCATCACAAAAGTGACAGATATAACATCCACTGAAATCTAAGTCACAATATATTCTATGTGATTTAGATTTTAGTGGACGGGATATCCATCACTGTTGTGATGGAGTAACCTGCCCACCAACTTCTAAATCAGGCTCTATGTGTTTTACACACTTTTGTCATTGGGCTATACTTGGGCTACATTTGGGCAATATTTGTGCTACATTTAGGCTTTTTTTCCCTCTGGCAGTCATCTTGGGAGACATATTTGTTATGAAGCTATCTAATTTCCTCATTTACAGCAATACCCTCAATAGAAAATGCTTTCAGTTTTCCCCTCTGATTCCTTGAAGATGGTATTCGGCAGTGCCACACGTTTGGCATGAATTTAGAATGATAGCACTCTAGTAGCTCATTAGAACACTGTAGAAAAGTGGCTGATTGCCTGCTGATGTTGAAAGTGCATGTTTCAGTCTGCATGCCATAATGTTTTAATTAAATACAAAAGATAGAAAGTTAAGAACTCACTTAAAGAATGTCCTAATTTTTCTTTCTATAACACTACTCTTAATTTCCATACAAAACGAATCCCCTCACTGTCTTCCTTTCTAAATTCAATGTTTTACCAATTTGATTCAATAAAGATAGCTTTAGGTGTGCCTCACACTTTTGTCAGAAGTGAGACTGTTAGTGTTCCAGTTGTTTTTAAAACACTCTGGGAGGCTGCAGTAGAACACAAGTGAATCAACTGACAGATTACTCCTGTTGGAACTACCTGTTTTACTGAGAATGTCAGACTTCAGTCTCAATCAAGCAATCAATAATTTGTTAAGCGCGCTACTCCCCCAGTATGGTCTCAAGGCGCTGGGGTGGGAGGGGGGCGGGTGCTACTGCTCGAAGTGCCATGTTTTGAATTGCTTTTTGAAGGCTAGGAGGTCCTGGGTCTTGCGTAGGTTGGTGGGGAGGGAGTTCCAGGTTTTGTCGGCAAGGTGGGAGAAGGATCTGCTGCCAGAGGTGGTGCGTTGGATGCAGGGGACTGTTGCGAGGGCGAGGTCGGCGAAGCGGAGCTGGCGGGTCGGGGTGTGGAAGTTAAGTCATTCGACCTTGAGGTAGGCCGTTCCGGTGTCGTGGAGGGCTTTGTGAGCGTGCATTAGGATTTTGAAGATGATCCTTTTGTTGATGGGCAGCCAGAGTAGGGATCTGAGGTAGGCGGATATGTGCTTGTGGCGAGGGAGGTTGAGGATGAGATGTGCGGCGGCGTTCTGGATGCGCTGGCGTTTTCTCTGAAGCTTGGCTGTGGTCCCCACGTAGAGGGCGTTTTCGTAGTCCAGTCCGCTGCTGACGAGGGCGTGGGTGACTGTTCTTCTGGTTTCTATCGGAATCTACTTGAAAATCTTGCGTAGCATATGGAGGGTGTTGAAGCAAGAGGATGATGTGGCGTTGACTAGCTGAGTCATGGAAAGAGACGAGTCTAGTATGAAACCGAGATTGCATGCGTGGGTGTCGGGGGTGGTCCTAGAGTGGCAGGCCAACATGAGTCATTCCATGCTGTCTTGTTGGGTCCGAAGATGATGATCTCGGTTTTTCCTGAGTTCAATTTGAGGTGGCTTGCAGTCATCCAATTAGCGATGGCGAGGAGTCTGGCGTGGAGGTTGTTCTTGGTGAAAGAGGGGTTCCTCGTGAGGGAGAGGATGAGTTGCGTGTCATCTGCGTAGGAAATTATGTTGAAGCTGTGGTGGGGGACGATGCTGGCAAGCGGAGCCATGTAGATATTGAAGAGGGTGGGGCTGAGTGAGGATCCTTGGGGGACTCTACACATGGTCCTGATGGCTTTAGACCGGAATGGAGGGAGGCAAACTCTTTGGGTTCTTTCAGAGAGGAAGGAGGTGAGCCAGTCCAGGGCGTGTGTGAAGGGTTTGGTGGCATACAGTGTCAAAGGCTGCAGAGAGGTCGAGAACGATGAGAGCAACGGGTTCATGCGTGTCAAGTCTGGTCAAAATCACCTTACAACACACCACAATTCCATTCCTAAAACTAGTGTGGTACCATGGGCAAATGATTTATATTTTAACTAAAATGTAATATCACCCTTTAAGTGGTCTCCCTTTTAGGACTGTCCTAACCTGATGTTCACAACAATGCATTTCAATGGAGTCCATGTCACAGAGTCCTGTAATGGTTGCCACAGTGTGATGTATTTACGCACTGCTTATGACCTCACATTACATCACTGATGACATCTCAAATGACATCACTGATTAAATGCAGTGGGGGTTAGCTGCAGGGCCTTATATGGGTCAAACTCCACACTGTAAGGGGAGAACAAGGGCTAGCTACTTATAAAATGCGGAAAAATAAGGAGGAAATAGTAAAAATTAGGGAAAAGTAAAGAGAAGGTACTCTGAAAAATAGGGAAAAAAGCAAGGAGAAAGCAGTGAAAATGAGGGAAAAAATATGAAAGTCAAAAAAAAACTTGGACAGACTAAGAAAGTATTGACTATTTAAAGATATCTAAGGATCCTCTGCGGTCCTAAAAATGTGGATGGGACATACTCTATGGTTATTGTTCTGACTCTGTGTGACTGGGTTTGTTAGTTCATACATCAGCATGTGCCTGGGTGTGTGAGTATGTATAATTCTCTGCCTGGGTGTGTTAGTGTACATGAGTGTATGACTGGGAATGTTAATGTATGCATCAGTGTGTACGTGCTCAGAAACATTTTTAAGTGTTCCTCATCAACACAAGAAATACAGTTACTCATGCTTTCATTACTAGCTGGAAAAGAAGTGGTAACACACTCTTATAGGTACCTACATCAAACTCATGCAAAGGCTCTAAACAATGCAGAACACTACCACCAGACTGGTGCTCGACCTGCCCAAGAGAACCCACATCTCCCAGCACTTGAAAGACCTCCATGACCAAGCTCCTCACCCATGCCAACAAAGTCCTCCATGACCAAGAACCTACCTACCTGAACCAGCACCTGTACTTCCACTACTCCAGCAAGAACCTCTGCTCACCAGGACCTCACACAGATCCCTCACACTAGCCGCTGCCACACTGGAGGACGTCCCTTCTCCTTTCTTGCTGCCAATGCCCTCCCCCTTTGTACCACCCCTTCACTGACCAAATTCAAGAAAGTGCTCAAAACCTGGCTTTTTGAATTAGACCTATCTCAGCACCTGAAATCACTCACAGGTAACAAGTCTCACTTCACAAATGCATGATTGATTGATAAGTTTGTACCTGGATTTGTCAGTGTATGTATCAGTGTGTGCCTGGGTATGTTAATGTATACATCAAGGTGTGCCTGGTATGTTAGCTAACGCATCCGTGTGTGCCTGGGTGTGTCAGTGTATGCATGACTGTGTTATGTAATACATGTTATGGGTGGGTCAGTGTCTACTGTGGTGTATGCATGGGGTCTCAGTGTATGGATGACTGTGGCTGGGTGTGTGAGACTGTATCACTGTATAGTTTGGTATATAAGTGTCTGCATTGTTGTGTTGCTAGGTGTGTCAGTGTGTACAGGAATATGTGCCTAGATGTGTTACTTTATACAGGTGTGTGCATGAGTGTATAATTGAAAACAATATTGTTTGTCTGTGTGTATCAGTTTATGTGTCAGTGTATGACTCCATTTCTCAATGTATGCACTAGTGTGTGTTTGGTTGCGTCTGTGCCTGCATTAGAGTATGTCTGGGTGTGTCAATGTATGGATGAGTGTGTGCCTAGATCAGACAGTGTACCTACAAGAATGCATGTGGATATATCCATTTACATGACAGAACACTAAGGCCCTCATTACAACTCTGGCGGTCAAAGACCGCCAGGGCTGTTTTGGCGATTGCCCCGCCAACAGGCTGGTGGTGCAATCTTGCGTATTTTGACAACGGCGGAAGCACTGCGGTCGCACCGCTGGGACTGGCGGTTTTCCGCCATGGTGGTCCCGGCCGTTGCAATCCGCCAGGGCAGCGCTGCCCAGGGGATTACGAGTCCCCTTCCCACCAGCCTTTCCATGGTGGTAGGAACCTATACAAACCTGCCAAACCTGTGCATTTAAAAACTAGACACCTAGGGGAATCCAAGATGGGGTGACTTGTGGAGCTCTCACCAGGTTCTGTTACCCAGAATCCCTTGCAAACCTCAAAAGTTGGCCAAAAAACACTTTTTCCTCACATTTTGGTGACAGAAAGGTATGGAATCTGAGAGGAGCCACACATTTCCTTCCATGCAGCATTCCCCCAAGTCTCCCGATAAAAATGGTACCTCACTTGTGTGAGTAGGCCTAGTGCCCACGACAGGAAATGCCCCAAAATACTATGTGGACACATCAAAGTTATCAAATACAAAACTACCTGTTTTTGCGGGGCACCTGTGTTTTTGGTCCGGGGCTCAGCAGCCATATAGGGAAACCTATCAAACCCAAACATTTCTGAAACCTTGACACCGAAGGAAGTCCATGGAGGTGTGACTTGTGTTGATCCCCCAGTGTTTTCTTACCTAGAATCCTCAGCAAACCTCAAATTTAGCTAAAAAAATCAAATTTGTCCCACATTTCTGTGAGGGATCATCACACCAGTACAAATTTCCTACCACCCAATGTTCCCCTCAGTCTTCAGGTAAAAATGATACCTCACTTGTGTAGGTAGAGCCAAGTGCCTGGAACAGGTAAGAGCCAAAAACATGTTGAAAATGAGGGGGTACCAAAGCGGGTCCAAAAGGGCAGTTTGAAAAAAAAAATGACAAGTGGGGCAGAATTTTCATTGGTATAGATGTGACAATGCTGGGTGGTAGGATTATTGTGGATTCTTGCAGATTCAGGAAGGTTCCGTCCCAAAACTGTGGGGAAGATGTGTGATTTCCAGCAAGGTTGGAGGTTTGCAGGGCATTGTGGGAAAGAAAATGGTGCGGTGTGCATGTGAAGCACACCACCCTGGACTCACCCAGATGTTTAGTTTTCAGATGTGTCCATGCCTTCCAGATTTTTCTACATGGCGTCGACACAAAGTCCAAAAAGTGCAGCCCTCACCATTCCAAGTGGGATGATTTTGAGAGTTAGACAAGCTCTCATGGCCCAAATGTAAAACCAGAACCCAAAATAATCAAATGTTCTCTTGCTTGCAGTGGGATAAGATGTTCTAGTGTGCAGGTGGAGAGCTGAGAGACTGTTACCCCCTTCAGTTAGGGTGTGGGTGTAACCATGCCCATACTGGGTGGTAGCCACCACTCCAGTATTTATTTTAATCCCCTGAAATCTAGTAGGCTTTCTCCAATCCCCTGGAAGTGGCTCGGGGGTAATTGCCCCATCTACTCACCAATGGGAAGAACAACTTTGTCCCCATTTATTTAGGGCGTGGGTGGCACGTAAGCCTTCCAAAAATAGGCCAAAGGGGGGCAGAAATGGTCTAAAATAAATTGCTCCCCCAAGAGAACGACCATTGCCTAAGGGGTCGCTCCCAATCTGTAAAAAAACCAACAAGAAAAAAAATCCCTGGTGCCTAGGGTTTACTGCCCCACTTGGGGGCAGATTGGCCTAAAATCAATTTGCCCCCCCCAGGGGAGCGACCTTTGCCTGGCCCATTGTTTTATCTTAGAAGGAAAAATTTAGCATTCGGAACGCTTGCATTGGTGACATCCTTTAAGGTTGGAATGAGGGTTACAACATTTATGTGCTTCCCCTGAGCCAAGTGTCTTCACTTTATAACAGCTGTCTGGACTGCAGTCATTATTTTTCTGTTGGTGAAAAATCTCACTTCAGCATTAGAATATAAATGTGATTTATACGCAATTGTCAGTCTCATCTACGTTGAAGGTGACATATGTATAACCAGTAAATCCCAGTAAATCCCACAGTTATGCAGATCACTTAATTTGTTTTGTTGACACAAGTATGCAACACGTCAGTTTGCAGTGTTTTGATAATCTATGTATGCTCAGTTGTCCAATGTGTACTGGAGAAATATGGGTGAATTCAATCATACAACATTGTAACCTGTTGTGTATAATCTGGTATGTATGTTCTAGCAAAATTCAGAAAGCCTAAAAATGATTGTAGTTTTTTTATGGTGCTTGGTGGTTGCAATAAAGCACATTTCTCTAAGAAATGTGGCACAATTCTTTTGCCATTTTGGACAGCTCTTATCCCACATAAGGGATCCTGAGAACAGCCTTTTTTATTTTCTAAAAAATAAATCTGTAGCCCTTTTCAACAAGTCCCAAAATTATACGATCTACTCTCGCTAAGTGTCAGTTCAAGTCATCATACATGAGACATATGTCATTAATGTAAGACAATGCTTCTGAATCATTTTCTTGAAAAACTGGCATTACTGGGGCAGCAATCAATCCTGAACTGTTCTTGTACCCTTGAGGAAGTCAGCAGAATCCTCTCTGTGACCCTAGGACAGAGAACACCATCAAACCTCTGCTTTCAGGTGATATTTTTTGACAGATTTTTTTTTTCAAAATGTGCAATGTTGAGCATTTTTCTTTGCAAATACACAGGGTTCAATTACGCATTAGCACTCTAGTTCTAAGACAAGTTCTCTCACAGAGAATGTTGCTTTGTGTTTAATTGGGTATTGTGGCTGCACTTGTGGGCTAGAGCATTTAGGTAGTATTTGGTAAGGGAATCCCCTATACCATTCTACATAGTTGCTGTATACTGTAATGGCCAGGCTTCGGCAAGAGCCCATTCTTTGGCATACGCTTATTTAAATGCTTCAGGGACAAGAACAGAGAAGGAAGGTACTATTACATCTTCTCCTCATGGGACTTATATAGCAACCTCAGGTGGACATTCTACCTCAGCCAGGAGAATGTCGTAAGTGTTTGTTACATTTTCCCAGGAAATTACTCTAATAGTACTTTTCCCGACTGCACACTGTCGGAATGCGGAAGACACAGTACGCTACCAACTAGACCTTGCTGGATTTTTGGTAACTAATTATCGTCACAGTACCATTATAACCTTGTACTTAACGAGTAACGTACACACAATGTACAGAAGTAACTCTTATGTAGTTTTTGTGGGCAGTTTATATGTAATTATGTAATTCCTGCATGTTACAGTAGTGTACTTTACTTTCGTCACCACAATCATTTAAACTAATAGTGAGTGGTATAGGTGGACGAGGGTTTCTTTTTGATGATACTTGTAAGGCAGTCGGTACTGCGGGACGTATCTCTACCACTCCATTTATGTAAGATCTTCTGGCTACGAGCACTGCATGGAATTTTGGCTGTGTTTTCCACATCTTCTTTATGTATTTATGTGGAGGGTATAATAATTTCACACAAACTAATATACTCGTACTCCACTTACACATGGTGGACCAGGTTACCATCTTTGTTTACACATGCACTTGTTAAGTAGTCAGCACAGCTTGGCACATCTCTACCAGTACATATCTGCAAAATTCCTGGCTTTGAGCACCCCAAAGGAGATGTGGTTGTGTCTTCTATACCTTCATTATGTATTTTAACTGAAGATTACACTTAACTCTTGATAACTATAATACTCGTTCTATATTCACACATGGCTACTACGTAACTACCTATGGTCACTTCACCAGGGTCTCCTCATTGTCAGCTCATCCTCCGTTTTTCTCCACCTACAGATTATTGGGCTTATCATGGCCCGTACCTAATAGTCTCTGAAAACACCCCTGAAGATGTGAACTTTTGAAGTATTGTTTACACAGAGTACTCTACCTATACTCATTTATACAAACACACCACCATTACTCACAACATTGATATTCTGTGGAGCTAAGCTACAGACGTGATTATATGACATTTTGGACATTATTGGAATAAGGGTTGGTTAATAATACACTGATACCTATCAGGCTGTTTAAGTGTATCACAGTTACGTAAATTATAACGTTTTTCAGAAGACTCCAGTTGCAGACACCCACCCACGTTTTCTGTTTCACTTTTTTAGTAATTTTGTCCCAGCATTTTACAGAAGACCCAGGTGTCTCTTTGGTATTATCTTACCCCATTTGCTTTTAAGTTCCAACTTACTATACCTGGCTTTTAAATTGTTTCAACCTATGGCTGTGTAGGTGTCAGCAATAATTTTTTGTAGTCTGCGCTCTTGGTCCACAGCAGGACTCTGCACAAGGTGTGCTGCCTCCCCTTCAATATTAATTAAAATAATTGAGGACACAGTGGCACAATTTCTGATGAATTTCAGCGCCAAATCCAGGGCAGGGGGACCCTGTATTCATTCTGAATCTGTTTTAGCACTTTGTGCAAAGCAGCAATAGACTGTGTGCCAGGAATTATAGTAATTATAGAATTATAGTATATATGGCAGCAAAGACAGTGCTTGTGGTGGCACATTCTTCTATAGGGGTAACCATACCAAGTGGGAGACACATTGTAAGAACTCTATGTCATGGGGTCCCATATGGAGAATTACTGCTTTAAGCTGGGTTGTTTTGTTGTTTGTGCAGTCCTTAACAGAATTTCCTTCTATCTGGTGGGAACCTTACACATGATTGCAATAATAGTGAATTGACTAATTTCAAGCACAGCTTGAACACCCCTTGCTGGTGCCGTTGTTATTGCATGCATAACAAACTGTGTTAAACGTCTATGTGGTCTAACCAGACCTGCCTACATGGTATGGCATTTACCAGCATTTAATGGTGCCAAATTTGGATATGTAGCCTGCTATAACTAGCCAGGTCACTCAATCATTGCTGATGGGACCCAGTGTTGCATTTTGCAGGGCATGTGTAATGGCACCTTGAACCAATTTTCATGTTCAAAGAAACATTAATGAAATTTCAAATTGTTGATAGGCCAGTATCGGTCGGTGCTATGACCTCATTGTATATGTGAAATGCTTGTGTATTTTCATCTGCTGTAGGAAAATGGACCCACAAATTAAAAAACAAAAAGCATTTATATGCTTTGTGGGTCCCTACCACTAAGGTAACATCTGCTTTCATAAGAAGGATTGCGGATGCCACTAAATGTGCTGTAAGATCATGTCTACAATTAAAAGGGATGTTAATTGCATTTCCTATTGTACAGAAAGAGATTCAGAGAGCAAATACTATAGTAGAGTGATCCTTTTAAAGGTCATAGCTTGAACATAGATCACACTAAAAAAGGAGTTTCCTATTAAGCTGAGTATTAATCCCTAACGCTACAGATGTCTCAGTTTAGAGGTAAAAAGGGGACCTTGGGCACATGCAAGAACTTCTCAGGAGACCGGTTAAATAAGTACCTGACTGAGAACATTGGTGGCACTATGGTGTACAGTTCTTACAAATCAAGTAGGACTGTGCATTTGGTCAGTATGGTCTTCAGAATATAGGGACTCAGTCCACATATAGGGGCTCAGTCCACATTAACCATATATGATGTCATGATTTCTAGCTACCTCTCTGTGCCCCATCTGAACCCCTAGTCTTCCCATGGTACCAGACAGTATCAACAACCTTGAACGGGACCACTCTGTCTCCCAAATAAGTTGTGGAAATGGATCTAACCTTTCATGATTACTCTGCATGCCCAAAGTGAGACAGATCAATAATCTAAAAATAGATTTTCTAACATTTATTAAAACAATCATATTCTTGTAAAGAAAGCAAGAGCTGAGGTTTTTAGGCAGATGAAGCAAAGCATGGTAACCAGCATTATAAGAATGGTAAAAAAGATAAACAAATAACCATGGTCATGTTACTACATTGTTATAATCCAATCTATAACTACCTACACCATTGAGAGTATAGTGGGACCATAGTGGTAGGACCCTTTGCCAGATCTATTGGTTTAGCCTACTCGCCCATACCTGATATGATGTGCCAGGAAACCAGTCTGATGTAGTGCAGGCTATTGTTCTTTGTGGGGTGGAGGTTAGAGTCAGCTGGGTTGCATCTCAGTCACAGTGCCCCAGGTTAATCCCAGCAAAAGTGCTGAATGTAACATAGAGGCAGTTTATATAATGAAAGCACTGTTCATATTACACTGTGTCAGAGAATCAGAGCTGGTAGCGCATTGAAATGTCTGTAACTTGGGAGCTATCTCAAATGGACAATCATGATACCAGGACATTGTATTCTACATACCCAACCTTGGACAGCAGTATGACAGCAGTGTTTTCTATGAGCAAGCATCTCAGCACGTTGTTGTGTAAGGGTAAAATATGCAAAAGGTCACCATCAGAAGAGATGCCAAGCTAAAATGGAAAATGGAAACCATATGTGGAAGGAAGGAAGTAGGAGAAGTAGGAGGATGAAAACTAGCAGAATAAGGGCCAAGAAGTGGACCACTAGGAAGACTATCTTGACGAGAAGAACCAGTCCAGGGAGACATACTCCATGAGGGCCAGGCTCACCAATGCCAGAGGGGACCAGGAACAAGTGGATGATGAGGAACAGGACAATAAAAAACAGTGCTAGGGGTACTAGGATGAGAAGGAACAGGAGGGTCAGGAGGATGTGGAACGGGGGATCTCGACTCAGTGGCCCAATGGAATAGAAGGACCAGAGGTAGAAGGATCAGAAAGCCACGGGCCATAATGACAAGGAGGTCTATGAGGGCCTGTGCACACCAACAATGACCAGTAGGACAAGGACAACCAGGAGTAGCAGACCCTACGAGAAAGACAAAAGAGGACAAGACCAGGAGCCCAGTGTGGAGAAGGATCAGAGACAGGAGGGCCAAGATCACAGACAACAGATCAAGGAGGACCAAGAGGCCAAAAGCAAAGGGACCAGGACTGGGAAGACAACAACTAAAAAGGAACAAGGCTTGCAGGACCAGGAGACCCTAGATGAGAATGACCAGAGTGATTGTTATAATGGATCAAAAGTCTAGGTGGAGTGGGACCAGGATGAGAAGGTTCAGGAGTGTCAGACTCAGGGGGATCCTAAAACACGGTGACAAGAGCTACATGAACCAGGGTGAACCAAAACATAGGAACTAGGAGACACAGTGCCAGAGGGATTGGGTGGACCATACTCAATAAACCATTACTAGGAGGACAATGATAGAGGGGGGCATGGTCAGAGGGACAGGAACAAGGTAGAATAGGCAAACCAGGATGCCGGGAGGACTATAAAGAGTAGGATGGGGAATTAGAGCCAGTGATTAGGAGGGTTACTGTCAGTCAGGGTAAGTCACACACACAATCCAAATTATCTTGTGCCCACCCTCTGGTAGCTTGTCACTGAGCAGTCAGGCTTAACGTAGAAGGCAATGTGTACATTCAAGAACACATTATAACACCACAAAAATACACCACACAGTGTTTAGAAAAATATATAATATGTATCTGGTTAAATGCAGGTCAGAATGATCAAGGTTTGATAAGTACACGTTAAAATATCACTTTAGAGAATGATGAAAGGAGTCTTTAATCTTTCAAAACCATCAAGTGTCTTTTGCAAGCACAAAGTACCTGGTTTGCTTTCAAATTCTCCTCAGGGGACCATAGAGGAGGAGATGAGTGGAAAACGGAGAGGTGTTGGTCGGTTTCTCTGGGCGCACACACACAATGTGTCTATAATGTTCCACTCAGGGAAGAGTTTGCGTCGATATCCGGGGCGCTGACTTGGATCCTCTTCAGGTTACGGGGTTTTCGGATGCCCCTGGGATGATGCAAAGAAATCCTGGGTGTGCAGGACAAAGTTACAGGAGCTGCATCGATCCGGTGGGTGATACAGGGAAATTTCTGTCGTACGGCAGGCGCTGCGTTGATTCTTCTCGCAGGAAGTCAGGCTGCATCTTTCCGACTCAGCTATGTGTCGAACCAGTAGGCTGTGCAGTGAAGTTCTGGTCGCAACGCTGGCGCTGCATCGATCTCCTCTCAGGGAGCCAGGCTGCGTCGTTCCGGTTCGGCGTGCAGTGATTTTCTCACCGCAATGCAGGCTGTGTGTCGTTTTTGGCAGGCTGTGCATTAAATTTTCACTGCACAAGTAGTTCTTTGCAGGAGGAAGTCTTTTTGGTCCTGAGACTTCAAGGAACATGAGGAAAGCTCTATCCAAGCCCTTGGAGAGCACTTCTCAGCATAGCCAGAGGGCAGCAAGGCAGAAGTTCAACAGCAGGGCAGCAGTCCTTTATAGAAAAGCAGTTCCTCTTGGTGTTGCGGGTCTGGTTCAGAGTTTTTTCACCATTGGTAGCTTGTCTAGAAGTGTCTAACTTCAGAGGTGTCTGAGATGGTAGAGTCAGAGGCACTGTTTAAATACCAAATGTGCCTTTGAAGTGGGGGAAACTTCAAAGAGTGGCTTAGAAGTGCACCAGGTCCCCTTTCAGTCCCATCCTGTCAGCCAGGTCCCAGTAGGGGTTTTGGCAGTCTATTGTGTGAGGGCAGGCAGCTGTCCTTTCAAATGTAAGTGTCAGGCCCTCAACCCTCCCAGCCCAGGAAGACCCATTCAGTATGCAGATGTGTGCAGGTGTGACTGAGCATCCTGTGTTTGGGGTTGTCTGGGTGAAATGCACAAGGAAGCTGTCAACTAACCTAGCCAGCCATGGATTGGAAGGCACAGAAGGATTTGAGTGTAGCGAAATGCTCACTTTCTAAAAGTGGCATTTCTAGAATAGCAATATTAAATCCAACTTCACTAATAAGCAGGATTTTCTATTATTATTCTAGCCATACTAAATATGACTTGGCTAATCCTTTAAGATCAGAATCTATCACTCAAACAGTGTTTTAGGGTAGTCCTAATGCTATCCTATGAAAGGAGCAGGCATCACAGCAGTGTAAAATGAATTTAGGGTTTTTACATTACCAGGAGATGTAGAACACACATGTTCATGTCCTGCCTTTTACCCACATAGCACCCTGCTCTATGTGCTACCTACGGCCTACCACAGGGGTGACTTATAGGTAGAAAAAGGGGATTTTAAGACTTGGTAATTACTTTTAAATGCCAAGTTGAAATGACAGTGAAACTGCACACACAGGCCCTGCAATGGCAGGCCTGAGATATGGTTAAGGGCTACGTATGTGGGTGGCACAACCAGTGCTGCAGGCCACTAGTAGTATATAATTTACAGGCCCTGGGCACATGTAGTGCACTTTGCTAGGGGCTTACAAGTAAATTAAATATTCCAATTAGGTATGAGTCAATGTCACCATGTCTTAGGGAGAGAGCATATGCACTTTAGCACTGTTTAGCAGTATTAAAGTGTGCAGAGTCCTAAAGCCAGCAAAAATGAGGTCAGAAACATAGAAGGAGGAAGGCAAAAAGTTTGGGGTGACTCTGCAGAAAGGCCATTTCCAACATATACAGAAACCAAACCCAGTGGAACTGGTATCAGAAGACCTTTAACATGAGAGCCAGACAAAGGAGTACCAGAATTAGGACCACAACTACATGGACCAAGGTGACCAGGATCAGAAGGATTAGGAATAAGCAGACAGAGGACCAGATAATCCAATGGAGTCCGACTAGGAGGACTGATAGATGAGAATTAGGGTGAGAAGGATGAAAAGGTCCAAAACTCGGAACCAGTGGAGCAGGAGATCCAGCATCCAAACAAGTAGGAATATGCAAATAAGGACCAGGAAGTAAAATGCCAGGATGTCCTTAGACTAGCATGAACCAGGGGTCAAGGAACATCAGTACTAGGAAAGGCTAGAGTGATCTGTGATAGGGCAGTTTATTATGGAGCAATGAGGGCAAGGAGCAGGAGGATGAGGACCAGGAGAATCAGGATCAGATTGAAGAGGACTAAAAAGATCAGGACCTGTGGGGTTATGGCTAGTATGCCCAAGATACTAGGATAGCAGGACAGTGATTAGGAGAACTGAGGAAGACAATACAAAGGTCACCCAGAAGACCAGAACAAGAGGTCTAGGTAAAATATAAGTATCAAGGCCAGGAGGACAAAAGCAAGACTAAGAGGGTCATGAAGGTCAGTGCCTAGGGCACCAGGGTTCTGATTACCAAGTGATGCAGAGCAATCATTACAAGTGGCAGGATGAGGAGGATTTGAGGTAAGAATGCCACCCAGTATCTGGAAGTCCAAGTGGAATGAACATTTGTGGGCAGGTGGACCAGAACCAAAATGGCTAGACTCGGGGGGACACAAACAAGGACAACATGGATAAAGAGGACCTGGATCAATGGCTGCTGTACCAGTAGGACTGGGAAACAGCCTTCACCATGACGGCTGACCCATGCACTGCAGTTACAACATGGCTGTTACAATGAATGCGTCTTTACCACACATTCCTTTACAACGCATGTCGTGAGAAACACATGCCTTAGGCATAGTGGTGTTGTATTTTAAAGACCCACACTTTACCTCCTGTTGCGCACACTGGAGTTGGAATAATAAATTATCCCTAAGGCATCTTGATGTAATTACATGCGAGGTAAAGGAACGTGAGGTAAAGAAGTTTTTGTTGTAAAGACTGCACAGTAACGCCATGCATGGTCAAGGCATGCATTTTTCTGACACACAAACAGGAAGACTCCTTGGACAAGGAACAGAAGAGATCTAGGAAAATAAGGACAACCCAAACCAGGATGAAAAAGGCTAGGAGTACCAGGACATAAGAAGCAACATGGGCATAACCTGCAGTATTAGGGCTAGGAGGTTGAAATTAGGAGAACAAGGACATGGTGAGGAACAATAGAATCACAAAGGGACAGGGCCAAATGGGACAAGGCTAGGGGAACCAGGAAGGGCCATGATGGTCAAAAGACAATGTTTATGATATAAAGTACAAGTGGTCAAGAAGGACCAGGATGAACAGGACTGAAGAGCCCCAGATTAAGATAGAAGGTGGGTTAGGACAAGGATAATTAGATCCAGAATAGCCCTAACCTCAAGGAACAGGACCAAGAGGATCAGAGACAATAGGCACAGAATCTCAAAAAGGACAAGCATTATGAAAACAAGAATAACATGACATTGGCCAGGAGTGCCAGGTATCTGAGACCAGGGACACAGACAGCCAGAGTCAAAAGCAAACATTCTAAGAAGACACAGAAACAAAGGACTAAGGAGACCAGGGAGATCAGGGCAAACAGGACCAGGATCCTTAGTAACAGGACCAGGAGGACCAGGGTGAATAGAAAAAGGATGATCAGTCCACAAGTCAGGAAGATGCTCAATATGATGGCCAGCCCCAGGATGCCCAGATAAAGGAGGACCATGATGAGGTTATATAGCAGCATGAAGACAAGCAGCAGGAAGACCAGGGGAAAGAGGATCAGGACCAGATCTAAGCAGATAAGATCCAGGCTGATAGGACAGGGGACCAGAATAAGCAAAAAAGATGAGAGAGTAAGCACCAAGAGCCACACGAGGACCAGAGGCAGAAGGATAATGACCAGAGCAAAGATGATTTGAAGCATCACTACCACTAGGACAAGGAACAGGCCTAGGAGTGCCAGGGGGACCATGACCATGGGACCAGGGTGAAGAGTGGTGCAGAAATACCAGGACCTGGGAAGTAGAATGACCAGGATGAGGAAGATCAGGAGGACCAGAACAGCCAGAGCAGGAAGACTAAGGAGATTAGACCTGGATGTTCAGGAGAACCAGGACCAAAATTAAGAGGCTCAGAAGGACCTTAACGGACAGAACCAAGGCCAAGAGGGCCCAGACCTATGGGTACAGTGCCAGAAGGACCATGAGAACAAGCACAAGTCTAGGAGGACAAGGATGCTTGAAAACAAGAAGACAAGAGCTAGGAAGGCAAGGCCTAAGAGGGTCTGGAAAAAGGAGGCCAGGTAGACTGAGGGGACCAGCAGACACAGGAACTGATGTTTTGGGAATCAGATGAGCAGGGTGAGAAGTAGGAGAAAGACCAAGTTCAAGAGGGTCAAGAAGACAAAAAAAAAGGTAAGAGAAGTGGGCTTTAACACACCAGGACTGCCAGTCAGAAGGACCAGAACCAAGAAGATTATGCATGGAAAGATCCAAAAAAAGAAAACCAGAAGCAAAACGATCAAGTTTAGTGGGCATGAAACCAGGAAGCAAACATAGACTTGGAGGACCAGGAATAGGAGCACCATTGCTAGGCAAACCAGATTGAGAGTGAGGAAAACTAGGAGAATATGAGAATCTGAAGAATCCCATACACCATCCACACACCTTCACAGCACACACCCCAACACATCATTCCACACACCCTCACACATACCACTCACACTACACCCATGGCACCACAAAGACAACCCAGGTTCTCAGAGGAGGAACCTAAGGGTCATGGTGGAGGAAATCATCCGAGGAGATCCACAGCTATTTGGATCACAGGTGCAGCAGACATCCATTGCAAGGAAGATGGAGCTATGGCGGAGAGTTGTGCACAGGGTCAATGCCGTGGGACAGCACCCAAGAACAAGGGATGACATCAGGAAGAGGTGGAACAACCTACGGGGGAAGGTACGTTCCGTGGTAGCAAGACACCAGATAGCAGTACAGAGGAATGGCGGTGGACCCCCACCTCCTCCCCCACAACTAACAACATGGGAAAAACAAGTCTTTGCGATCATGCAACTCTGGACTCTGGTAAGTCAAATCTTTACTACCTTATCCCCCACCCTACCTGCATGCCATCACAAACAACAACCCCTACCCACACCCCATCACCCCACCACCTCACATATACCCCACCATCACAACCCACCCATCCCAATACCAAGGCCTGCATGCAACACCAATGAATGAACCCCCATCACAGCCCTGCATGGACACCCATCACCACAGCATGCACACTAGTGACAATCACTTATCCAAACCAAGCACAATTCACACAAGACAAAGCTACCTTGCTAATAACAACCATAGAGGGAAACATATCCATGCACAAGATGGCACACGCAGATAAAATAACACTGCATTTACATCCCTACAGGACCCCCACTCAACGTCACCGGAGAGGAGGTGCCAGACATATCCAGTCCCCCCCTGAAGAGGCCCACAGTGATGACTGCAGCTCTGCACACCTGGATCACGATGACCAATCTGTCCCATCAGGGACCACTGGACAGTTGGTTACCCAGGCACAGTCCCACCCCACCACAGAGCCTCGCCCCTCAGGAAACACCACCACAGCACCCACTCAGTGGGCCTATCCTTCTGTCCCCAAGACACGTCAATCAGCAGTGTGTCCACCACTAAAGGGACCCCAGGCAACCCCACAAACACAGGACGATTAGGGACCTGGGGTCAGTGGCAGTGGGCACACGGCACTGGACAACAGGGAAGCTGGGAGGACCGCTGTGCGACAGGGGGAGGACAGGGCCAGGGAACCGACTCTCCATGAGGCACTCACCAACATCCTGGGAGCATACCACCATTCCCAGGGGACCATGGGCCAGATACTGGCCAAGTTGCATAAGACCCAGTGGCTATAGGAGGGACAGTACCTGGGGATCAGGGACGACCTGAGGGACATTCACACCACCCTGGTCACCATTGCAGGGGTGCTGGCAGACATGGCCAACACCATGAGGGAGGCAGTGGCACACCAACTGGCCCCTGACACTAGCCAAACCAAAGAACAGCCCTCCATTCGGCCACGGCTAGTGGACAGGAGTCCCTGCCACATGAACAACAGACCACCAGCACCCCACCACCTGCAGAAGGAGAACCACCCTAAAAACGGTCCCTGCAATCCAGGCAGAAGCCAGAGAACATTGCCAAGACCCAGCCAGAAAATAAGACTCTCCTGATTGTCACCCTTCTGTCCCACACTGTCACCCTGTCCAGCTTGAACTTCCATTGCTCCCCTTCCTATGCCCCCTTGGACAATGCACCTGTGATACAAATAGACTGGACTCTACCCTGGACTTTCCTCCAGCAGAAACCCAGCCCATTGCAATACCCTCTACA
This sequence comes from Pleurodeles waltl, assembly GCF_031143425.1. Lineage (NCBI taxonomy): Eukaryota > Metazoa > Chordata > Amphibia > Caudata > Salamandridae > Pleurodeles > Pleurodeles waltl. Next base: position 688,591,169 of record NC_090449.1, on the reverse strand, counting down.
CTTATTATCACCAAAATAAACACCCTTGGAACAAAATCAAATATGGAGTCTGCCAATTCTTTGACAAATGTATTAGTTTCACAAACTGTAAACATTGCAATTCAAATGTACTGTAATATTTACATAGGTATGATCTGCAGTGGGCAGCAGTAAACACGCCAGGAGCCATAGTGGGGCACAGAGATCTGAAAATAGAGATGCCAAAGGGTACAGTAAGTGTCCATAGAAAGAGGGAAATCAGTCTGCCATGTTCAATATCAAATAAAAAACTGCAATGGAAGGTGAAGTTACAGTGTCTTACCTGTGTGTCACTGGAAGTACTGTTGAATTAGTGTACTTCTTTTGTCCACATCTTCTTCCTCTGCCTCCTCTTCGTCACTGTCCATAGGCTTCACCGCTGCCACGTGACCATCCCCAGGCTCATCCTCCTGCAGAAAAGGCACCTGGCTTCTCAAGACCAGGTTGAGCAACATGCAACATGCAACATGCAACAATGATGTAGCACACCTTCTTGGGTGAGTAGTACAGGGATCCACCTGTCAGATGGAGGCACCGGAATCTGGCCTTCAGAAGGCCAAAGGTTCTCTCACTGATCCTCCTTGTTCGCCCATGTGCCTCATTGCAATGTTCCTCTGCCCTTGTCCTGGCATTCCTCACTGGGGTCAGTAGCCATGAGAGGTTGGGGTAACCAAAGTCACCTGCAAATATTTGAGGGATACCTGTTAGCCACACACTCACCCTTAGGGCCCAACCCACATCAACTGGGTGGGGACCATTGGCTCACCTACTACCCACAGCCAGTGCCTCTGGAGTTGAGACATCATATATGGGATGCTGCTCTTCCTCAAGATAAAGGCATCATGCACAGAGCCAGGATACTTGGCATTGACATGGGAGGTGTACTGGTCGGCAAAAAACACACCATCTGCACATTCAGAGAGTGAAAGCTTTTCCTATTTTTGAACACTTTTTCATTTCTCCAAGGGGGGACAAATGCAATATGTGTACTGTCAATGGCACCAATGATGTTGGGGATATGTCCCAGTTCATAGACGTCAGCCTTCACTGTGGCCAAATCCTCCACCTGGGGGAATACGATGTAGCTTCACATGTGTTTCAGCAGGGCAGACAACACTCTGGTCAGCACGTTTGAGAACATAGGCTGTGACATCTCTGATGCCATGGCCACTGTCGATTGGAAGGAACCACTTGCCAGGAAATGGAGCACTGACAGGACCTGCACTAGAGGGGGGATACCCGTGGGGTGGCGGATAGCTGAAATCAGGTCCGGCTCCAATTGGGCACACAGTTCTTGGATTGTGGCCCTATCAAGTCTGTGGATTAGTATCATGTGCATGACCTCTATTGCCGCCAGGTCCACCAGGGGTCTTTACACAGGGGATGTCTCCACCTCCTATTCATCCTCAGTGGTTGAACTCTAGGGTAGAAAACTATGAGCAGAAGGTCATATTCACAGATATGTCAAAATCAATATGCAATTCTTCCTTTACAGAAACAGTATGTAAACTCGTAAGTCAGTTGATGTGCCAATGTCTTCTGTGACACAGTTAGGTGCCATGGCCTGTGCCCCCCTGAAATGGCGGCTGCCTGACCTCTGAGGAGACACAAGTGGAAATTAGATAATTCTGCTGGCGTTGTGTGCCGTTGCTGTCGGCAGTCGATGACCGCTGCACAACATCGCATTGGTTATCATTGGGCCCTATGGGTTCCAGGAGCCAATGGTATGCACCTCCGCGGACGTGACCGCCATTTTCTGTCTGTGAACTCACTTACTACCGGACCTTCAACAGGAGAGGACATACACTGCAAGTGCTGATGTGACCTGTGTCTGGAAGCGACAATGGCTTGAGTGTCTGGGGGAAGGGCCCCTGCATTCACTTCCGAGGAGTTGGAGAAACTAGTGGATGGAGTCCTACTCCAGTACACTTTAATCTATGGTCCTCCAGACAAACAGGTGTGAACACTGTGACCATGATGGGTGGGCCATGAATGTATGGATTGCTGTGTGTGTAAGCCCTGTGTAGGGGGGGCCTGAGGGGTCCTGGGCAGAGTGCTGCATATATGGTGGCCAATGTATGTGCGTAAGAGATGGAGGGGTATGGTGGGCCATGAGTATAACAGTCCGGACGGTATGACTAATACCTTTTCTGCTGTACTTTTTTCTGCAGGTCAACGCACATCAGAAAAACAGTATTTGGCGTGCCATCGCCAAGGAGGTGCGCACCCTGGGGGTCTTTGACAGGTGGAGCACCCACTGCCGCAAACGGTGGGAGGACCTGCGCCGCTGGGGCTGGCCTCCCAATGAGGAAGGGGTGCCCATTGTACCCTGACCCCCTGATGTTACGCATCCTGGTGGTGGCCTATCTGGAGTTGGATGGGCGCTTGAAGGCCTCACAGCAGCCACAAGGGGGTGAGTAGAGATTCAGAATCATGACTTTGCACGCGTTAAGGTATTACCTGGGTGGGGGATGTGGCCTAGGCCAGGGCAAACATGGCAGGGTATGTTCAATGATGGGCAAGATCAGATGCACTTCAACCCCAATAGTGTTAGTGGGCATCTACTATTGGGCAGGGTCCTGTGGGTTTCAGGTGTGCAGCTAATGGCATTAGGCATTGTACCCCATGGGCTGGTAACTAGCAGTGTACCTGGTAGTGCATGGCCTAGTGCATAGGGCTGTTCCCTGTGTGTTGTGTGCGCCAACGGTAGTGTTGTTGCTGGCATTGACCAAGTGTATCCTCAATCTCTCCCCCCCCTTTTTGCTTTGTCACCCTGTCCTTGTGTGCATTAGCATCATCTGGCGGAGGAGCAGAGGCACCGGCGACGGAGGAAACTGCATCCCACATGGGCCTGGAGGCCAAGTCCACCGACGCTGAGGGCACCAGTGGGATGGAGGGTGAGGGGAGCACCACAACGGAGACAGGAGGGGACACTACTGACAGCGACTCCTCCTCCAATGGAAGCTCCCTGGCAGCGGCGGACACCTCTGTGCCCACCCCAACAACAGGTACAGTTGCCACCCCCGTACCAGCACCTCCCTCCCAGCAGCCTCTCAGCGTGTTTCCCATACCCACTCACCCAGGAGGGTGGGCATATCCTTCACCCCAGGCACCTCAGGGCCTGCCTCAGTCAGCCCTGCTGCCCTCAGTGAGGAGGCTATTGACCTTCTGAGATACCTCTCTGTTGGGCAGTCAACCATACTGAATGCCATCCAGGGTGTAGCAGGGCATTTGCAACAAACAAATGAATACCTGGAGGACATTCATTCTGGCTTGGCGGCCCAATAGAGAGCTTTCCCTGCTCTGGCCAACACACTGATGGTAGCCATTGTCCCTGTCTCCAGCCTCCTCGCTCCAACTTCGTCTACCCAGTCCCAATCCCCTCAACCCCAGCCTGCCCCAAGCACACCTTCAGACCAGCAATCACCCACATCAACACACAGAAGTGGCTCAGGCAAACACAAGCACCACACTTCATCTCACAGGCACTCACACAAGCACCATCCACATGCAGACACACCAACATCCACTGCCTCCACCATGTTCCCTTCCTCCTCGTCATCCACCTCCCTCCAAGTAGCATCTCCACTCACACCTGCATGCACTACATCCTCATCCACTACCTTCATCACCATCACGCCTATCACTACATGCCCCTCACTGGTAGTCACCACCCCCACATCCATGCACACGTCTCCTATGTCCTTTCCCACTGTGTCTGTGACACCTCCTCCCAAAGTACACAAACGCCAGCACACAGCCATCCACATCACAACAGCATCCAGCCCATGCGCCTGCACCCAAACACAGCAGACTGACACCTCTTAAAACCATTCCCTCTTCCTCCACTGCCAAACCTTCACCCTCTTCCTGCCTCGGTGTCCCTAAGAAGCTTTTCCCTCGCCAACAGTGACCTATTCCCTACCTCTCCCCTGTCCTTCACCTCAGGCCAGGGTGGCCAGAACCCAGCCCAACACCTCAGCCACCCAGTCCACAGCCACTGTGGTTTCTGCTGCTACTACAACGTGAGAGGCTCCAAGGAGGCACCCGTCAGCCTAGCCAGTGTGCCAGCACCACCTGCCAAGGCCAAGAAGGGTCCGCCACCTAGCAAGGGCAAGAAGGGGACTCCAGCCAGCAAGGAGAAGGAGGCACAACCAGCCATCAAGGGCAAGAAAAATACACCAGCTGTCAGAAGCAAAGAGGCACCACCATCTGCCAAGGTCAGAAAGGGGCACACAACACCAGCCAAGGCACTTCAGGTGTCCGAGGCTGCAGGGGAAGGCCTAGAGGCTACCACCACCACTGCCAGCACCGCCACCTGTACCATGGCCAGCACCGCCACATGCCCCACTGCCAGCAGCTCCACTGCCTGCAGCAGTAACCCCAGTGGGCAGCCGTGTGAGGCTGCAGGTGAAGGCCAGGAGGCTACCACCACCACTGCCAGCACCGCCACCTGCACCGCGGCCAGCACCGCCACATGCCCCACCGCCAGCAGCACCACTGCCAGCAGCAGCAGCCCCATTGGGCAGCCGTCCGAGGATGCAGGCGAAAGCTTGGAGGCTACCACCACCACTGCTAGCACCGCCACCTGCAGCATAACTGGCATCCACTGAGCAGCAGTCACTTCCGGCATGCAGTGTGTAGTGGTGACTACATGGGCTGCAGTGCGTCCTGTCCCCCAACACCTATTGGTGTGACACACAGGTGACAGACTGTGACCTTGCCCTATCCAGGATAAAGCACACTGGGCACAAGGCCCCTTCTAGAACCAGTGGAAGAAGCCATCCACTCACCGCATACTTGCCAGGATGAAGCACACTGGGCATAAGGCCCCCTCCTGAACCTGTTGAAGAAGCCATCCACTCACCACATCCTTGCCAGGATGAAGCACATTGGGCACAAGGCCCCCTCCAGAACCAGTGGAAGAAGCCATCCACTCACCCCCTCCTTGCCAGGATGAATCACACTGGGCACAAGGCCCCCTCCAGAACCAGTGGAAGAAGGCATCCACTCGAGAGACTGTGGCCTTGCACTCCCCAGGACCAAGCAGTGGGCAAACCACCCATTTGAGAGGCTGTGGCCTTGCACTCCCCAGGACCAAGCAGTGGGCAAACCACCCACTTGAGAGGCAGTGGCCTTGCACTCTCTACGACCAAGCAGTGGGCAAACCACCCACTTGAGAGACTGTGGCCTTGCACTCCCCAGGGCCAAGCAGTGGGCAAACCACCCACTTGAGAGACTGTGGCCTTGCACTTCCCAGGACCAAGCAGTGGGCAAACCACCCACTAGAGAGACTGTGGCCCTGAACTGCCAAGGACCATCAGTGGGCATGGAGCCCCCTCCAGGCCAGTGGCATTGTACCATCTTCCGGCTGAGGTGCCCCCCATTCATCGTCCCCCTGAGGTGCCTGTGTGTTTTCGACCTGATGCCCCTGCAGTGTTCTCTGCGTATTGAGGCAGAGTCAAGTGTGGTCTTGGCCTATGTGTTTTGGTCTAGTGGGCCATGGACTTTTTGGAGTGTGCATTGTCCCTCCTTTTGTACATATTTTATATATTGTACACACTGTTTATTGCTTTAAGAACGTATTTCTAAAAACTTTTAATATTACACTCATTTTATTCCATTCCTTTTGTCCTTGCGTTATTCCTGAGGATTACAGGGCGTATATGTAATGTTGTTGCATGTATTTGTGTGTATGGTGTTGGGGGTAGGGGTGTGAGTGTTCCGTGTGTGTGCCACTCTCTTTTTCCTCCCCTCTCCTTTGTGTGCTAGGTGCAGTGCTCACTGTAGTCATCTTCGCCCGCGTTATCGTTCCTGGTATATGAGAAGGTAGACCAGCATGGGGAACACCTGCAGTACGGGCACCATGACGTTGCAGTTCTTCCTTGAGTGTCAAGATGTGAGTCGTTTCCTTTCAGAGTATCGTTTCCGCCGTGCTTTTGATGGCATTGGTACTGTCCCGGAAAAGCTGGCGGATAGGCATGTTGTAATGCAGTGGACGGTACATTGTCTTCCGCCTGGCTGTTGGCAGTTACCGCCGCGGTGTTTGTTGCTACCGCTGTGGCGGTCGGTGTATTAAAGTGGCTGTTTGTGTTGGTGATTTCCTCCGTGGTCATGATTCCAATTTTTTTACAGTCGGCCTGTTGGCGGTATTATCACCATTTTATCATCGACTGCCAGGATTATAATGAGGGCCTATGTGTAGCTCCATTCTAAGACACCACACTTTGTGGTTTTAGCTCTACCCCACTCAACTGTACCCTACTCCACTGTACACTATTCCACTCTTCACCACTCCACTCAATGCTATGCCACTGTATGCCACTGGAATCTACGCCACTCAACTGTATAGTATTCTTCTCTACCCCACTCCACTGTATGCCAGCCCAGTCTATGCCACTCCACTGTGCACCTGTGCTATACTCTAAATCCTACAATTGCCCTTACCTCATTTTACCTCTACCCACCCTTAAACCCTAAAATCACTCTTACCTCCCTTTACTGCATGGTAAAGGTAGAAATACTTACCTGTGTGGTACTTACCTGGGTAATAAACCTATGAGTGGTAATGATGCATAATAAAATGTTTCCTTTTTTATATTTGGTTAACTAATTCTGTTCATTTTAATTTGTTAATTTTTGTCCATATCATATACTTTCAGAATATTTCAGAATATGAGATGTTAGTTCCAGTATCTCATATTAATTTTAAATCAAATAGGCACACCTTTAATACATACCATTTCCATTTAAACCTGTCATAGTCAGTTAAGCATGGCTCTTGTCCACTTCAAATTGTGATTTTTTTCATTGCAATGTATGCCACATTTAGCTCAGATCATTTGACATATTCAATGTAGCATGGGTGATATACAGTTCAACATATGTTATACATTTTAGCATCGGTCATATACATTTCAAAATATGTTATAATTATTTCAATGCATGTCATATTCATTTCAATGCATTTCGATGTATATCATATTAAGCTCAGAGAATGCCATATTCATTTTGACAAGTGTCATTTTTTTCAGCCTTTGTGGACATGCATTTTAATACATCCATTTTAGTGTCTATTGAAATCATTTCAATGAGTTTCATATTCATTTCATATTCAGTTCACTAAATTTCCTATTCAGCTTAGCATGGATCATGTTCCTTCCAATGTATGTTGCATGCATATTAAAACTTTTTTATAATAATTTTTAAAAAGTGACATCCATTTCAACACATGTAATATTCAGTTTTAAAATATAAATTTTGATATATATCATGTTCATTTCAACGTTACTCATATTCATTATATATATTCTCTTTATTCGGTGTGAAAATTATCAACCATACAAATAAAACAAATAACAAAATACAATACATTCTCAAACATCATTATCCAAAATAAAAAAAAATCTACACCTACCCTACCCATTAAATACATAAAACAGATTATTAAAAAAAGTTCATTAAACCAGTTTCAAAGACCTATTAACCATTTTACACATCTAAAAATTAAATTTCAAAATTTGCTAAAAATATAAAATATTACAATTGGATTACAGATTAAGACTCAATTGAAAAAGCCTCTATATTATTCTGCCAAGTTATAGCTCCCTTTAGAAAAGACCCCACATCCGCCACACCAATGCATCCGAGGACATACGCAGCCACGGGAAGCTGGGCGGTATTGCACAAAACCCCCATCCTTCAGTATGGGAACTAAATACCGACACCGAAAGGGGGCATTAAAAACCACAAAACAGAGTAAAATTTATTAAAGTCTGTAAAGACACTCCATTGCAGGGGCATGGTTTTATATCTTTTTCATCAAATTGACATAGTGGGAAACACAAACTGCTTCTAATGACCCCAAAATGGAATTTGCGAGATAAGAGTCCTTTCCCTCACATTTCTTATCGCCAAGAGATAAGCCTCAGGACCCACCCCCATCTTTAGCATTATAAAGTCCCTAACTGATTTCATCCTTAATTCCTCTGCCTCCCTCTTAGCCCCCAAAATTTTTGAGAAATTCTCCTTAACCCAGCATTTATCAGATTTAGAGAGACTCTCTGGAGCCTGATACATAGCCGGCGGCCTCAATACGGAAGATACTTTTCTAATATACATCAGCCAGGGAATATCCTTCACATGCTCACTTGCCATACAATCCAGCAAAATCTCTCTATTAAAAGCGGCAAACTCATTCGTCCAGATAGAGATCCATAACATAAGGGCGGCAATCTAGAAACGTTTTGACCAACTCCTAACAACCTCCTACAGAAGCGATTCTCCTCTATAGCAGGGGCCCTATTTTCTGTGTGCCCCCACAATGACGCCCCATACAGCAAAACTGGGAGACAACTTCGCCTATATATTTCAAGCAGGGCCTTAACAGGTTTATTACCCACCCTGGCAGCAAACTCAAAAGTGGCACCTACTCTTGCATTAAAAAGTGCCCCTCTACTAGAAATACAGGGTTTCTTGTCATAAAAATTCATCCATAAATAGGGGAATTCCTGAACCTTAATGATCGCTTGCTCATTGATCTTCAGCCCCCCCAACCTATTGAGTGGTTTCCCATACACCATAAAGTGCGATTTATTGCAATTTATCTCTAAATCCAAGGCTGTCATAAATATTTCAGAAGCTCTGACCGCCTCTCGAAGGCCATTCATATTGCGAGCCACAAGTACTGCATCATCTGCATAAATCAAAATTGTGACGTTCTTCCCATTAATTTTAGGGGCATCCTTACAGCGTTCTGCCAAAAAGTCGAACAGCCCATTTGGGTACAGAATTAAAAGGGTAGGAGCCAGTACACATCCCTGTCACACCCCCCTGCCAAGCTCAAAAGCATCCAAGCATTCCCTATTTACCCCAACCCTCACATTAGCATGCGTTCCTAAATGGAGGTACCGAAGCAACTCCACAATTGAGGGGTCCATTCCCAGCAGCATATGCTTATCCAACAGCTTAGACCGATTGACCTCATATTAATTTTAAAATCATCTGAAATTTATTTCAGTGCAACTCATATTCATATTAGTATGTCATATTCATTATCTTGTGTCAAATACCTTTAAATTAATATTATATTTGTTTCAATGGATGTTATAATCATATTAACACTTGTCATAGGCTTTTAGCATGCATCATAACCATTTTAACCTACGTCATATCCATTTCAACATTTATCTTATTAATTTCAATGCACACCATATTCAATTTAAAGAACGTCATGAGAATTGGAGTGTTGGTCACATTCATTTTGAGGCATGTCAAATTAATTTTAATGGAGCTTTTCAATACAAGTCATATTCATTTTAAATCATCTCATATTCTTTTCTGTGGATCTCATATTCTTTCCAATCTGAGTAATTTTCATTTCATCTCATTTCCTAGTCATTGCAAAATGTGTCATTTCCATTTTAAAGTATGTGATATTATTTTTAGTTTGCATTACATTTTTTTAATATAACATATTCACTGCTGTAACTGATATTCATTTCAATCTGTCATATTCATTTCAACTCATGTCATATTCCACTTGGTATATGTCAGTCATTTCAAGAAATGTCCCATTTTTGATGCATATTATATTAATTTCAGTCCTTACTATGTAGTTTACAATGAGGACCATATTCATTTCAGTATATCTGAAATATATTTCAGTATATCTCTTATTCAATACAGTGTTTTATTCATCATAATCACTAAGTAGCATATTCTCTCCTCCATTTTTCTTATTTGTTATGGAACAAGTCAGATTCCTTCTACCAGGTATCATATTTATTTTGACACAGATTGCATTCATTCTGTGTCTTATTCGTTTTGCAGCACACCATGCATTTCACAAGGTGTCTTATATGGGGACCGGTAATTTTGATGTGAACATCATCCCATAGTGATGCTAAAGACTGGAGAGGACTTCTTAAGGAAATGACATCAAGGAAGCACTTTACGTGTTTTATCTGTAGTGGAACATTTACGTTTCTTGAAGAGAGTCAAATGTTACTTGTAAAAAACACAATGTTTGAAGTGTATTATATCAAGTATAAGAACTGAAAAGCTACACCCAATGGAGGGGAGGGGGTGTGAGCAATGTGGTGGGGTCAAGGGCATGGCCAAGAAAACAAATATTCTAAAACTTTTTTTTAGTCTTTCTCCTTTATATAGGAAAACGTACAACTTAAGTGAAAATTAAATACAGGTTATGTTAATCAGTGCGAAATGCTCTATCATACCTCTATTAGTTAATGCACTGAACCAGAGAGCCACAGAATTGAATACTGGCTGGTGCAGTGGAGAATTGTGACTTGTATATGCTTATTCCTACCAGGTCCCGGTCTGACAGAAAGCACTGGGAATATTTACAGCATTATTTTTAACTACCTTTGTACACAGGATAAGATAGGCTGCTACAAAATGTACATGAAGGTTTAAGGTATAAAAGTTATTCCTGTAGATAGATGGGTTTTAGTAATACCCAGACTGTACATAGTACAATTATTTGATAACTTTCCACTAACTTCACAGCTCATACGGTAGCTCTCTTACAATACATCTCAAAAACAATATATCTGTGTCACCAAAAAGCTGCAAACGAAGGCTAACACTGGCTTCCAAGTACACTTTACATTTTCAGATTAACCAATTCCACACATTTACATTTCTTTGGACAAGCAGACACCCTGGCAAGAAAGCTTGGTTACCTGTCTGCCCTCTCTTGGTTTCACAACACAAGATACTCCCTGAAGAAATTTCACCTCTCAGAAATACCTAGTGAGTTGTTTTTGCACAAAAATAAGGTAACTGTTTTCTTAAACTAAAAAGGTATGGGCACCATACTTTGACTCTGGCCCACAGAAGATCAACTGCTTTTTATAAATTATATTTTTTCTCTTTTGATGCAGATATTAATTTACATTATTCTGCCTGTGAAGTAAAGACAATCTGTAGGGTCAACTTTAGCCCAGGATATTGTGAACAGGTTACTAACCTCAGTGAACATGGAGAATTCTAAAATTATAAGATACTCTATACCTCTTAGGGGTTTCGGAGAGGATCTTAGGAATGGGTTGTAGGTGCAAGCTGCAGTGTTCCTAAACAATGCAATTAATATTATTTCACAAGTCAATAATGAGAGTTTTAATTTAAGTTTTTATGTTTTTATTTTATCATAAATGGCAATTTTATTAGTCAATTAGAGTTTACAGGACATTGCATAAAGTATGCCCTACCATCTATTCCGATCCAAGTATTCCAAATCAGTAAAGTAAAACATCTGAGTCAATGAATGGTAAAGAGAACATATTCTAGTAGCAGTCCAATCTGCAAAGTTATGAGTACTCATGAAGAATAATGTAACAAACTTCTAATAGAGAATAGTCTAGGCAGAGAGCAAAACTGTCTCTGTCAAAAGCTCAGAGATATAGAGAGTCTGAGAGCATGTGGCCAAGCCAAAATCCCAAGTCCCATCATAGAAGCAGTCTCTTTACCTGGGACACTTTTATACATGAATGCAAAAGATATACAAGCTATTACATTTTGTTTTCTCAGATATTTGACAGACAATCAAATACATTGAAACTCGGATGACAAGATCAGTTTCCTTTGGAATGGAAATGTTCAACAAAGACAGCATTATTAAAAGATATATTTTATTACTTTTCTACACAAATTGAAATAATCTAGCATATTCCCACTCGTCTTGGTCTCTGAAAGAAAAGACATTCATAAAAATGTTTGGTAGGAATGGAAATAGATCATGCTTTTCTCATACATTTGCACGCTAGGGCCTATTCATAAAGAAGCAAATATCAGATTAGTTTAGCAAGTTTTGAAATCGCAATGCAGGTCAGGCAGATAGAAAGAATACAATGATATATTTTTCTTTGTTAGAATATAAAGTTGGTGTTATGCAAAGGCCATGCAAAGAAATAGAAACATTTTTACTGATTTAAAGTATGTTAAGCAAAACGTGGGTCATGCAAAGTTTAGAAGGGAAAGTGGACATTTAAATGTGGCTTTTGGTTAGGCCTAATTTTAACTCATATGTGTCTTTAAATTACTGGTTTCTATTTTCTCCTAAAAATCTCTAACACCACCTTCCCCAAAGAAGCAATCACAACTTGCTGGCTTCCTTTGTTTACAAATCTTTTAAAATATTTCACCATTCCTGAAACTACAAATGAGACATAGGCCCTCATTACAACATTGGTGGTAACTACCGCCTACCACCATGGCAACGGCCGCCAACATACTGCCGTCATGGCTACTAGCCGTCTACGATTATCATGACCGCCAACGGTATACCGCCAGCAGCGCACGCAGACCGCCTCCAGCCAGAGGACCCCCTGCAAGCAGGTAAGTTGGGTTCTCTGACCGGAGAGGGGGGTGGGGGGTGTTGTGTGTATATGGGGGCGGGGGGGTGTTTTGGAATGCGAGTGTGAGTCATGTTGGATGCATGCGTGAATAAGTGATTGTGAGTGTTGTGTGTGGGTATGTATGTGTGCATGCGTGTGTGGTGGTGGGTATGAATGTGTGTGCATGTGTGTATATGGGTGTGCATGCGGGTGTATATATGTGCGGGGGCAGGAAAGGGCTCTGGGGAAGGGAAGGGAGACCCCTATCAGTGCCAGGGAAGGGATTCCCTGGCACTGATAGTGCCTACCACCATGGTTTTCGTGGTGGTAAGTTTGGCACGAAAACCATGGCGGTAGGCTGGGTCGTAATCCTGAGGGTCTGACTGTGGCAGCCGCTGGGCTGGAGACCGAAGTCTCCAGCCCAGCGGCCGTTACCACCCTGGCGGTCGGAGTGTTAAAGTGGCAGTCTTGGATGGCGGTTACCACCAGGGACATAATCCCATTTTTTTTACCGCCGGCCTGTTGGAGGTATTAACGTCGCTTTAACACCTGCCACCAGGGTTATAATGAGGGCCATAATACCTTTAAATGGTAGACTGTAATATGGAAAAGTGTCTGACACTCAAAGCTATTACCAGTCTGATTTTGTATTGTTCTTTTTTTAATGTACCCTTTTATTGTTAAAATTTACTCACTTTTACACCCAAAAATGAGTACATGCTATGGCTCAAGAGTGAATCTAATATAGAACAGGAGTACACTATACACACATTTTAATCCTACACACTGAGTTTCTTTGAACGTGGTGATCTGGAAATGTCTGGAATCCTTTCAACTACATTCTGCTGCATCATGGTGTGCTTTGTTGTACCATTCCCTACTATGTTATTGCATCAGATGTTCTGCTTCAGTCGTGATCTGTCCCTCTATTTGGACAGTTACTTGGTTACAGGACCATTAGGCAGTTGTTCCACCAAAGTAATATTTGGCTATTGGGATACTTGCTATTTAGTTTGTTCCTGGCTCAGCAAGGGATGAGATATGACCAAGGAGCAGTAGCTATTAACTTTGTAATTGGGGACCCAGGTTCAAGTCCCATCCTTGACTCAACTTTCTGTGAAGCTGTGAAAATCACGTATTATCCCCGTCATGAATCTGGTGCTCATGGATGTAGTCTGTACTGTGCCATCCTTAATAATTAAGGGACTAACTACATTTATGTTGTGCGTTCTACCAAGAAGGTTAGCTTTGTTTTAGATTTTATCAGTTGATATAAGTAGGATTCATATATTCATGAAAATGAGTGTGACTCTTCGCATAAGACATTTTCATGTTCATAACTTATGTGTGTTCGGAAAATTTCCCAAAAAACTGCAACTTCCTTTGACTTTCGCTTTCATAGATAAAAGGCATAATGGAATGATGGGCATTAGTTACAACATGGGTTAAAACTGCATTTATTTCTTCATGTAGCTTTTGATTTTCTTTGTCTTTTAATAAGAAATTATTTTTCTTTAAAAAGTCTCCCCTTCAGGTAGATTTTTACTAGTAGTTTAAGGAGACCAACATGTGACCAGGCATGGATCTTGGGCTGTATATTATATTCTGCACACATGATATAAAATGTGGTAGGTCCTTAGTACAAACCCTTTCTTGTCTTTGCCACTACCTACTTATTCCTTCTTGTAGGCCCTACTATGGATCTTGTTTGGTGGCTGTTAGGTATATTAATAAGCTGAAACATAAATTATACTTAACAATTTCTAACAATCAATGATGAGAGTTGGAAAAAAATTGAAGTATTTATTATAGTTTAAGTAATGAATTTATTAGTCATTTGTAATACACAGACCATATGCATTGAATGTGACCCTTTTCTACTAATCTCAGTCTATACAGCAGAAATTCTCTACAAGAATGAGTCAGTAACTTATATAGTCTAGTTGTATTATGGCAGTCTGAGAGTGTTCATAAAACATTTAAAAACTGTTCAATTTTCTATCGCTAACGTGGTTTCAAAGAGCTATCGGTAAAGGTGCTTAAACTATCAGGCTGCACTGCAGCAGTCTATTCAGCTCTCCACTCTCCGTCTATCTCTAGCAATAGTCAAAGGGACTATTCTGCAGCAGAGTGAACAACAAATATAAGGTGCCCAAAATGCCAGGAACTTAGGCAGCACCCTCTCGTATCTACCCTACAGTGCATTAGAAACCCCTTACTCTTTCCTTTAGCCATCTTTCATTCATTTTCAAAATGCAACAGTATGCAATAAATGTAATTATTTTTTTGCATGTTACAATTCTCATCAGTGGACCCATTCACAAGCAGGGAGGGATCCAATACATCAGTCTAAAGCCCTGAGTTACAGTTTGGAAGATGGGGTTGCTCCATTACAGATTTGACTGATATCCCGTCCACTGTATTACGATCCCCTTATATCCTATGGGAATTGTAATACAGCTGACGGGATACCGACGTAGTAATCCCTCCACCAAACTCTAAATAGGCCCCAGGTTCTCATGCATATTTTTGCTTCTGTAAGAATAATACACTTACATGAATGTGTTATCCACTTCCTTTCACACCACATTCACACTATTGTGCCATTCATGTGGGATGCAATTTTGTTATATATTTTATGAACTTCAGCGCGTTCCGAAGAAGATTAGCAAGAAAAAGAGAATTCTCTTAATAGTAATTCCATAAATAAAACAAATAGGATTTGTTGCACACATTAGTCATGCAGAGGTTATAAGTGAACATATATTGTAGAGAATGTTTTAACGTTAGCAGGTTTCCTGGAAGTCAAGCAGCATAGGTTATGCAGAGTTCAAACATATTTAAAAAACTTAGAAGCAACTGCAGTTAGGCATAGCTTCCTTGTCTCATATTAATAATTGCATTTTAATATTTATTTTTATTGAACACCTTCACAGATGCAAAGAGTGTAGATAAGAGATACTGGGGGTACACCTGATGTTCCTGAGCATGGCAAACACATATCTGGAATTTGATGTGGTATTCCATCAAAATGTGAGTTACACAAATTAATGCTGCCTTGCTAGTCATCTTTCAGAGACCAGAGACAGGAGGCGTCTTAGGAATTAGAAGTACTACTCAAGAAATGTGATACTTCCTACCCTCAACTGTATTTAGTTTTGGGATATGTTGCAGTTCGTGAAAGAAATGTCCAAAATTAGTATATGCTCTGGTAGATATTAGGATTTGTGATTAAAGTGTAATATCTCATGTGGAAAAAATAAAGCTTATTTGAAACAATAAAGGATTCCTGTCACACGCATTCCTTGTGAAAAATGGAGGAACAAGGGCACTTTTTCACATAAATTTAATATGCGCCGAAAGTTGTGTATACTGATAATGAAGGGCAAAGTTCTCACTGATGGGATAGATCATGAAGAACAATAGAACTATAGCAAAACTTAGCAAAACTGTATTGGAAGCACACTATCCTGATCACACAGCTTTCATTGTTACTCTCAATAATGTTGGGTATTGAACATAACTACATCATATCAAATTACATGGAATTTATTTAAATAAAAATCATTACCTGGTCAGTGGAGATACTGAAAATATAGCATTGATAAGATCCTACTGGCCTTTTGCTGGACACACTTTTAGGGAATAAGGATACATTTGTGACATGTGTCTGGCAAGCTGTGTTCAAAAATCTACTCTGTTTCTAACAGACAGTGATCACAAGGAATTTGTTTCCACAGAATGTTCTGAAGTTATATTCTTTGACATAACATTTCGCGAGTAAAGTCTGGAGCTTTTTCAACTTACGCTGTTCTTAGGGACATTGCTCCATTTCACAATAGATTTGTGTTATAATATATGGGATTCTACAATCCCTGTATCAAACAGTCTCTAATTTCTTCATACTAGGCAACTTGTGACGCATTATAAGGAAATTACGTCAGAACTCAATCACAATAACTTATTATAGTTAAGTTCTGACATTTCAATGCCTGCAGCCAGAGCCGCAAGCCCAGAGAAAAGGCAGGTCAGGGCACAAAGAATAATTAATGCAGCTGTTAAAGAACAAAGCATAAGCAAAGACAATTCGTCTTACCTATGCAATATTTTTTTGGCTTGGTAATTATTTTTGGATATATATATATATATATATATATATATATATATATATATATATATATATATATATAAAACACCAACGTTGCCAGACATCCGAGGCTGCTATTTCAGTAGTGGTCCAGGCGTGGACCTAGCCATCCACATATTATTACCAACAATCCTCCTGTTACATGCAGAGAGTTCCCGGACACCAAGTGGAGGTCCAAAAGATTTTAATTACCAATGCTTCCTCCCAGAACAACGCGTTTCAGCCGTAGCCATGATCACGTAACAATTTAGAGTGTCTCGCAAACCAACTATATACCACACCCAACATGCACATAAGGACAAAAATAAAAGAAGGACTATCAGATCACCCAGCTACCACATAGTGGCAAATGTCAGCACCATCTTGAAATGTCTAGAATAGCCCATAAGCTGTACCAAAATTGATCTCACAGTTACAAAATTATCCGCATCATTTACTCTCTTTATACATTAATTAAATTCCTATATAATCCTCCAAATAACCTACATATTGCATCTCAAATATTAAATATTAAATATTATTAATAACCCAAATGGTCAAGACAATTATTTGCATTCATTAAATATGCAATATTAAATACAAAATATTAAATATTAAATATTACATATTATTAATATCCAAAGTGGTCCTAAACAATTTTAAAAAGAACATAATGTTCACTGGATAATATTCTATTCCTAAAATATCCACATTTGTTTCTCTCGTTGACCTTTGAATAATTATAATCATTTGACTGACCTTCATATTAAATATTAAGTATTCAAATATTTTAAATGCTGTAAATATCAAAAGATAATCCAAGACTGTAAAATATGATATATATCGGATAACATTGTATTCCTAAACACATAAATACACTTTAGTATGCGAGTATACCTTGACAGCCCTATATTGATATTCAACAATTCCTATGCATGTGTACAAATATGTGCCTCTTATTCCATACCACATGTCAAAACACCACCAACAATGTCACATCTATCACAGATTTGTTTTTTCTATAAACAACCCACAAAAATACATCATGTTTTTACATCATATCACAGCATTTCTGCTGGAAAAAATATATACATAAGAGACAAGTTCAGCGTGGCTCAATATTTTCTGGGCAGTATTTTTATTGTTTTGATTGACTCTGTACAATTTGTCCATTGAAGGTTTAGTTAACTTATTAGCACAAATACTTCAATGGAAAACATGTTAAACTCTAAATACCAAAGCACAACAGTGGCACATTTATAGCACATTTACCTATAAATTTGGGAACACATACCTCATAATATTCCAGTAAATGCTCTTTTCCCCAAAAACTTTTAAAAACTTCAAAAACACTGAATAACTTTGACACATTCTCTACTTTTATAGTCTAATATCAGACCTGACATTGTTGGCGTGGTATTCCTATAAATGTTTTCTCTCATCCCTCCTGGTTTCTCAATTAATTTTTGTTGGCATTAGGACTCTGTGCACTTTACCGCTGATACCATGGTGCTTGTGCGCTCTCCCTAAAACATGGGAAAACAGGTGTACAACAGATTGACACATTTAATTTAAGTTAAATGCTACTAGAGGGGGTTTACAGCACACATTATGGCACCCACTCACGTAGCGCTTTAAGACATATCTCAGGCCTACAATTGCAGCCTCAATTGCTGTTTTAAACTCCTATTTCAAGATGGTAAAAAAAAAATAGGCCTAGACCTTACTTTGTAATACTTATGAGTCATCCCTAAATGAGGCCCTAAAAGCCCATAGGGTAGG
Organism: Pleurodeles waltl; assembly: GCF_031143425.1. Lineage (NCBI taxonomy): Eukaryota > Metazoa > Chordata > Amphibia > Caudata > Salamandridae > Pleurodeles > Pleurodeles waltl. The sequence continues at coordinate 688,572,884 of NC_090449.1, read as the reverse complement.
GTGGATGATATATAAAAAGTAGGACATGTGTATTTAAGTTTTACATGTTCTGGTAGTGGAAAACTCCTAAAGTTGTTTATCACAACTGTGAGGCCTATCGCTCCCATTGACTAACATTTACATTTAATGCTAACTTTGAGAGGGACCAGATAGAGATGTCATGTTTAGCCTCAAATAAATTGCAATTTAAAATTATCTTTAATAGTAAAATCTGATTTTAAGTCACAATTCTAAAAACACAACTGTAAGAAAGTTGCTATGTTCTTGTCCTAACCATTTCTGTCTTCTACTAGAGTTCTGGGTTGCCTGACTGTGAATGGCTCTAATGTTGGGGTTTGATTAATCCTCCCAAACAGAAACACAAAGGGGACTAGGTGTTGGCATTATGGGCCATCCTGGGGGTACGCTGGGAACATGGCGGCCAGTTAGCGAGCTGGACCGCAAGCTCTCCGTCCGAGGGGTAGGAAGGCGTCAGGACGTCAGGACGTAGCGTTGTGCCTGGAGTGCGGAGTCAGGGCGTTGAGGCTCCCAAGCTGTGCGCGTCCGCAGCGGCGTTTTTTGGGGGCCGTTCCGCTGCTTTTCTTCGTGGGTTGTAAGGCGTTACCTGGAGCCCCCTTTCCCCGAGACGCCTGTCAAAACTGCAGATTTCTTAGCGCTGGGCGGAGCGCTGCTGTCCTCAGGGTTCTTCCCACTTTTCTCTTTGCGCTGCAGCCTCGCTGGATCAGTTTCTTGCTCGGGGCGGCGATATGGCAGAGTTGTACGCCGTGGGCTGACTCGAGGGAAGGGCCTGGCTGACATTTGTCGGTTGGGGTCGTTGGCTCTTGTAATCTGTACAACCTATGTTTTTTAAAAGGGATAAAAAAGGGTTTCACGCTAAAAAAGAAGTTTAACATGCGGCTTTTGAAAATGTTTATAACAGAATCCTGGAGATGTATAACATGAAGTGAGGTCTCCTCAGTATGTCTATGGCACAGAAATTTGGATTAGATTGTGAAACCTAGGTACAAATTACACAGGGTTGCTACTGACTATATTGGCGAAATATACATTTGTTGAGACAAAAAAGAGATTTTCTACCATCTAGTAAGAATAGTAACAAAACTTTTAGAAAGTACAGAGGTACGTGCTTCTTTTGCTGGTACGGCACGTTGTATTAGATCAAGGAAGCTGTTCTTGTATGTTTTTTGTTTTTTTTCTCCTTTTTTGCGCTCATTCACAGCCCTGAAGGAGCTCCAAAATCGCATACTGCTTTGTGGCCTTTTTTTTTTTTAATCATATATCCTTTTTTTCCTCTGCTACATTGTTTTCCTGGCCCGCGACGGGCCATCAGGAAAAACGGCAGATAGGAGAGGGGAGACACGTGCTCCGGCGAAAGGCGGTGAGGTGGTGAGTTGGAAGCGCGCATCGGACTCCAGTATCTGGGCAGAGGCGGTGAGGGGTGTACGCCGCGGGAGATGCTACACCTCACGCTGCTCTCTTCGTGGAGGATTGCCAGAGACTTCCGAGTCTTTAATTAGGAGAAACCTAAGTGGAAGTTTGAGAAGAGGAGCACGGAACGGCGTTGGAGTTTCACATTGTATGTCGCCAGTCAAGCGTCACCCCAGGGGTGTCCGGGCAGAGGCCAGTGAGTTGGAGGGTGCGAAGAAAGGTAAGCCTGGCCCCCTGGGGGCGAGTATTAATCCCCACTTACCAGTAAACATAGCAACGGCTAGTGTAAGTACAGGTTTAGAGGCCTGTAGTGAAGGTTCAGTGAGGAGGGGAATTGAGTACACAAGATCACATTTGGAAGTGCCCCAATTTTCCCTAGAGGGAGGCCGAGTTGAACCTGTCGGAAAAACTGAATCTTTGATTACAAGGTATTTCCGGAACACAATCCTCCCCCCGCAGAGTATGGTGAATGTTTAATCTCTTTCAGGTGACTTGGGGTCATCCAAACAATCTGTGAGCTCCGATAATAATATGTCAGATCAAGTAGCAAAGGAGTTAGAAGGGCAGAAGGAGGCCTCTTCCGTTACATTAACCTTGCCGGAAGTTTAGGGCATCCCACCAGCCGTTCTAGCGACTCATAGTACAGACGTGCAGGATTTGTTAATTTCTCTTACTAAAGAGATTAGGGAGAAATTTGAGATTTCAAAAAATAATCAAGCTAGAATCCGGGAGGCCTGTAAAGTTTTGGAGAGCAAAATTAATTTGTTATCGGATCGGTTGGGTAAGCTGGAGGCTGTGGTGGAGACTCAGGAGGAGCAGTTGATGGTTCAGTCTAAGGGTATTTCACAGTTAAAACGTGGAGAAAAGATGCTGCAGGATAAGCTGGAGTCATTGGAAAACAATATGAGGAAAAACAATATTAGGCTCTTGGGAGTTCCGGAAGGAATGGAAGGGGAGGATATAAAAGGTTATGTGATTTCTTTAATCAAGGAGGTTATACCGAGTTTAGCATCTTTGAATTTAGACGAGGATATCCAAAGAGTCCATCGGGATCCGTACAGGAAGAACCCCGGAAGGAAAAACCCCAAGAGGATTTTGATAAACTTCAGTACATATACAATTAAGGAGAGAATTCTATCTGAAGCCCTTAAAGTTCGAGCCTTTTCTAAAGGAGACTGGTCTTTTCGTGTAAGATCAGATGTGTCTAAAGCAACGTTAGATAGGCAGTGGGAATTGGGGAATTTTATGCAGGAGCTCCGTTCTCTTGGGCTACGGTTCAGCTAAGGTTTCCGGCTGCCTTACGTATTATGTGGAAAAACAAAATGTACAATATGAGGGATCCGGGAGAGGTTAGCGCTTTCATAGAGCAGATTAAGGCATCTTAATAGAACTGGGAAAATCCCGTCAGATGGAGAGCTCGAATAAAGATAGCAGGATGGTTATCCTAGAAGAAATAGGGAGGGTTCCCATGGGGGGGGGGGGTTTGGGTGTGTGTTGGTGTTGGTTTGGTGGGGGTAGGGCTGGTGTGGCACTGGGTGTAGGGGTATGCGGGTAGGAAAAGATAAAAATAGGAGAGTCCTCATAACTTGCTTAGATAGGTGGGGGGGAAGATTGTGCCCAAGTCTTTTTTTTTCTCTTTTTTGAAAATGACCAAATATGGTAATTTACGATTAAAATTTCTTTCATGGAATGTCAATGGTCTAAGGGTAAGCCATAGGAGGAGGAATATTTTCGAGTATTTAAGATTGGTCGAGGAGGAGATCATTATACTACAGGAGACTCATCTACAACGAGAAGAGTGGGAAAATTGGCTTAAACGAATGAAATGGGTATCATTTAGTGCATGCTCTACTCAATCGGGGGCGATCAAAGGTGTAAACATTTTGATTAAAAATTCTATAAGGCATAAGATAGGAGAGGTGCAAGTAGACTCCAGGGGTAGATGGGTAGTGGTAGAAGTTTGTGTATATGGCTACTGGGTCACAGTGGCAGGTTATTATGGTCCAAACGTAGATGATCCTACGCCATTACAAGAATTATTTAATATCCTACTTCTAGCTAGGTACCCAGTGGTGTTAGCTGGGGACTTTAATATATTGTTGGATCCTGCTATTGATAAATCGACACCTCGGGGTACGGTTAATTCACCTAAAACTAGGGCACAGGTGAATCAAGCCATGCGTGATTTAGGTTTGATAGATATTTGGCACTGGAAAGGGGGTGAAGGAGATAGATATACATTCCACAATAAAAAATATGGACATAAATCTAGGATAGATTTTATTTTAATACATAAAAGCTTATGTTCAGACGTGATAAAGGCAGCCCACAACCCAGCACACCTTTCGGATCATTCAGCTGTAAAATTACATTTGGGTATTAAGGTGGTAAGCCAGGGTATTAGGAGTACAATCAATCGCTCTTTACTTTTAGACGACTCAATAGTAGAAATATTAAAGAAAGATACAAGAGATTTTTTTGATTTAAACCGAGGAACAGCAAGTCTATGGTGCGTTTGGGACACTTATAAGGCCTATATTAGAGGGAGGCTTGTGAGCTTGGCAATATACAAGCGTCGCAAAGAAAAGGAGAAGCTGGGGGGGATGGAATCATCTTTAAATACCTTTCGGGCATTAATTCAAAATGCACAAAGAGAAGGGAAGGAAGAGCTACTAGAGGAGCTGGCACGTCAGGAGAAAAAGGTTCGGATGGACTTAGAATTCTTTTTAGAGAATCGCAATAGGTTAAAGTGGGAAAGTAGTCGATATGCGTATTATGAATACGGAGAAGGTTGCAGTAAACTGTTAGCTTGGAAGGTTAAGTCTGACTGTGCCAAAAGGCATATTTGATCGGTTAAATTAGACCCTACAAACCAGATTTGTGTTGAGCAATCTGAGATTGAGGGAGCATTTGTATCCTTTTTCCAAGAAATATATTCAGAAAGCTTGGTAAATTCAGAGGAGTCGATTAGAGCATTATTGAAAAAAACGCATCTCACAGTTTTGGATGAGTCAGCAAAGCAGTCATTGGGTTGTGAGATAAGTGGGGGAGAGCTTGTTGAAGTTATAAAAGCCTTGAAGAAAGGGAAGGCAGTTGGGCCAGATAGTCTACCTAATGAGCTATATAAGGTACTGGGGGAGGAACTTACTCCGATTTTATTGGAATTATTCAATTCTATGCTCTTAGAAGGGGCACAGGTGCCTAAATCATGGAATGAAACTATAATCTGTTTATTGTTAAAACCAGGTAAGGATTCAACGTCTTGTTCATCGTATAGACCAATTTCTTTGCTGAATGCGGACTATAAATTGTATACAGGGATTTTATCTAGGAGATTGGGGAAAGTTATAGGTAATTTGGTTCATTCAGATCAGAAAGGCTTTATGAAGGGTAGACAACTTTACGAGTTAACTCACAAGTTATTTGCTGCTATAGATTTGGCGGAACAAGAAAAGGCTCCATTGCCAGTTTTGACTTTCGATGCAGCAAAAGCTTTTGATCGTGTTAACTGTTCCTTTTTGGGGGTAGTGATGGAAATAGGTGGTTTGGGAATACCTATTATTAGGGCTGTTAGGGAACTGTGTAGGTGCCCTTCTGTGAGAATCTTGGTTAACGGTCAGCTATCTCAGGAATTTAGGATTAGTCGGGGTACTCGACAGGGTTGTCCTTTGTCTCCCTTGCTATTTAATTTATATATTGAGCCTCTGGCAACCTCATTACAAGCTTGTAGGGACATTCCCCTGTTTCGGATTGGGGGGTGGGAAAAGAAAGTAGCATTATATGCGGATGATCTTATGCTATATACTAGTAATGTGGCGACTACTTTACCCATTATCAATACACTGATGGAGCAATTTGGTAGATTTTCGGGTTACAGTATAAACACAGAAAAGACGGAAATTATGTGTTGGAATATGGCTCATGTTATTCCCTTAGCTAAACAGAAGATTAAATACTTGGGAATTTGGTTTATAACTGATCTTAATGATGTAGCTAAATTAAATTTTGATAGAGCCTATAGGGAAACTAAAAAATTGTTAAAGGCGTGGGCTGCTCTTCCACTCTCTATAATTGGACGATCCAATATATTGAAGATGTGTATCCTTCCAAAGTTCACCTTCTTATTTAATACTATCCCTTTAGAGTTTAAAGTGAGCTGGTTCAAAAAACTACAGGGTGATCTATCCTCGTTTGTTTGGGCCTCCAAGGAGTAAGGATTTCTTGGAAAAAGATGAGTAGAAAGAATGAGTGGGGGGGTATTATATCTCCAGATTTTTTTAGGTATTATCTGGTTTTTCAACTAAAAAATATTAGAATGTTATTGAATAAGAAGTCAGAGTACTCATTGGTCTGGAGAGCTTTGACGGCACATCTTGAGGAATGAGCGGATAATTTCTTATATAAATTTTGACATCCAAAGTACTTTAAGAAGGTGCGCTTGACGCTCCCCAGACATGCCTGTAAGGTTTGGATACATTTTCGGAAGGTGCTAGGGATACCTTATTATTGCAGTTCTGCTCCCATCTGGGATTCACCCGGTACTCCTGACTGTCTTATGGACAAATTATCAATTCCTTTGAGAATAAGCGGGATGGTAAAATGGGGACAGATTATAGAAGGTTCTGAATTGTTAACCTGGTTTGCATTGCAGGAGTGTACTAGAGGGACAATCTCTAAGTTTAAGTATCTTCAGTTATCTAGTTGGGTTAAGTCTCGACGAGTAGGAGAAATAGGGAGGAGCTCATGGGAAGGGAAACTAAATCAGACATGTTTTAAAAAAGAAATTGCTTTTTGGTATCATGCACACTTGGAAACAGTAGAAGATGCTTTTTCCCTCCCCTTGTTGAAATGGGGGAGGATTTTTCCAACCCTAGAAGTTATATCTTTGTGGCAGAAGTCATGTTCAGAATTGTAGTTTACTATTAAACCTGCGGGGTTGAAGAAAAACCATTTGTTTACACTACACAGGGTATATTGGTCACCAGCTAGATTAACGGCTTTCGGGAAATTCAATAAAAACTGTCCACGGTGTGAGGAAACCAATGCAGATGATGTTCATATGTTTTGGCAATGCTCAATTTTGAGTAAGTATGGGGAAGATATAGGAAGTATTCTTAGGGTAATTTTTGATGTAAATTTAAGAATAAATCTTCTTATGGTGGTGTTTGGAGTTTGTGAACCGGGCATAAATTATCAGAAAATGTCAGTACAACAGGAGCACTTGTTGTTTGTACTAATGCTTTTGTCTAGATGGGAAATATGTTGTATATGGGTGGATCCATCTCCCCCCCTTGTTCAGGACTGGCAATTATCAGTAAATCGATTGTGTAAAATGGAACAATGTGGTCCTCATACTAGAAGAGACAATTTTTGGGTGGATTGGGAAAATGCTTACCAGTAGCTTATAAGTTTGGAGTAGTTTCAGTTGTGTAATTTTTGATTTGCGGTTTGTTTTTCTGGTCTCCTCCTCCTGGAAGTTAAGTCCAATGATTAGAACTCCCCTCACCTAATTGGGTACCGCTTTGGTTATGATCATATCTTGAAGAGAATAGTAAGACATGGTCGATGGCAGTCGATGGGGAAAAGTGCAGTATGTAGAACAGGTGGGGTGGTCCAGCAGTGCTGTGGACCGCACACTTGGAATCATACTTTAAGGGCCTCGGCCTTTGCCTTTTTTCTCTTAGCCAAAGCGAGGGTGGCAAAATTAGGACAAAAAAAAATTATGGGCCATCCAGCCAGGACGGCAGAGAGAGAGCAGCTGTGCCCTGCCTCACTTGCACTTTAAAGGACTTACCTCCAGCATACACAAAGGACCCTAACACCAGCCTTTTGTCACCCCAGACTTTTTGGAACATTTACAGAGGAATGGAAGAACCTTCTAGAACCAGATGTAGGAGTAGGACAGCAGCTTACACCAAGTATAAATACTGGATCCTCACAACAACACTTCAGTACACTTCTAGACCTGTGGAAGATTCAGAATGACTGCCTTGCTGCTTGACGCATTGCCTTGCTTCTTAGAGGAGAACAGTACTATCTCCTTGAACCCAGGACCACTGGAGTGACTCCAAAGGCTAGATGGCTAGACTCCTGTGTGAGCTACAGAGACATAACAAGCTTCTGAGGCCTGCCTTGATGCCTGCTGCTGGCCTCTGCATGGGTGAGTCCTAACTTGCAGTGGTACCCCAGTTCTAGACCCTTGGAAGTTGTATTGGCAATACCACGGCTGCCTAACTCTAAAACCTGGGACATAGAAACATTTTTCAAGTAAAGTGCCTGGAGAACCAACAGAGGTTAGAGACGTACCTGCCACCCAATCTGCCAAAGTTGTATCGCTAGTTGTCCTGACTTTGGGGGAGTGTAGGAGGTTGGCCTGGTTTGCAGTGGGTACCTTAAGGAATTACACCTTATACCAGGTCCAGTTATCCTTTATTAGTGCAATGTAGTAGTGTTCAAGCAGCTTAGGCTGATAGAGGTAGGTGTAGCAGAGCAGCTTACGCTGAACTAGGAGACATGCAAAGCTCCTGCAATATCACTATAGTTACACATGCCCATATTTATACTTTTTGACGCAAAACTGCGCTAACGCAGTTTTGCGTCAAAAAAATTAGCGCCGGCTAACGCCATTCTGAAGCGCCATGCGGGCGCCGTATTTATTGAATGACGTTAGCCGGCGTTATCCGCCGGCGCTGTCTGGTGTGCATTAAAAAAAAACGACGTACACCAGGCAGCGCCAGCGTAGGGGGATATGGGGCTTGGGCGTCAAGAAATGGGGCAAGTCAGGTTGAGGCAATTTTTTCGCCTCAACCCGATTTGCGCCATTTTTTTTCAATCCCAACCCCCATAGAAATGACTCCTGTCTTAGCAAAGACAGGAGTCATGCCCCCTTGCCCAATGGCCATGCCCAGGGGACTTCTGTCCCCTGGGCATGGTCATTGGGCATAGTGGCATGTAGGGGGGCACAAATCTGCCCCCCCTATGCCACAAACAAAATAAAAATAAAAACTTACCTGAACTTACCTTAATGTCCCTGGGACGGGTCCCTCCAGCCTTGGGTGTCCTCCTGGGGTGGGCAAGGGTGACAGGGGGTGTCCCTGGGGGCATGGGAGGGCACCTCTGGGCTCCTTCAGAGCCCACAGGTCCCTTAACGCCTGCCTTTTGCAGGCGCTAAAAAACGTCACAAAAGCGGCCGTACATCATTTTTTTTGATCCGCCCACTCCCGGGCATGAATTTTGCCCGGGAGTATAAATCCGACGCACATGCCTCGGAGTCGATTTTTTATACGGGAACGCCTACCTTGCATATAATTAACGCAAAGTAGGTGTCCACGCTAAAAAATGACGCAAACTCCATGGACTTTGGCGCTAGATGCATCTAACGCCAAAGTATAAATATGGAGTTAGTTTTGCGTCGGAATTGCGTAAAAAAAAAAGACGCAATTCCGGCGCAAACGGAGTATAAATATGCCCCACAGTACTTATACTCAAGTAAAGACAATCCTCAGTGTTACCAAAAATAAAGGTAGTTTATTTTAGTGACACAAGGCCAAAAATATCTTAGAGGCAATACTCCTTCTAGAGGTCAGTATTATACACAATATATATATACCAGACATCAAAGTAAGGTAAGTGCATAGTCATAGGATAGTGCAAACAATAGGAAATGCTATAGAATGCAATAGGAGAAAATAGGTCTAGGGTCAACACAAACCTTATACTAAGAAAGTGGAATGCGAATCACGAATTCCCCCAGACAAGTGTAGTGTGTAGAGAATCTCTGGGTGAGTAGGAAAACCACAAAGGTGAGTAAAATACCCCACCCCAGAGCCCAGGAATGTAGGAGTAAAGTGCTGCAAGTTTCCTTAGGACATACTACAAGTTGTGATTAGAGTTATTGCTAGAACCAAGCAAGACTGCAAACAACAAAGGGTGGATTCCTGGACCTGAAGACCTGTAAAGAGAGGAGACAGAGTCCAGAAGTCGCAGAATATTCCAGGAAGGACAGGAGCCCCTGCCAACCTAGAAGAAGGTGCAAAAGAAGAGTCTCCAGTTGGAAAAAGACTGCAGAAATGCACCAAGGGAAGGTGGCTGCACAGAGATATGTTGGATGCAAGTGAGTTTCGGCACTGGATTCAGCCAACAAGTCTTTGTTCAAGCAATGTTGTGATTTGCGTCAAAATGGCGCAGCCTCGACCAAGGAGGGACCTCGGGCTCCACTCAGACTGAGGAGGCAGAGAGTGCTCCCAACACTGGAGGAAACCCACAGATAACCAGGCAGCATCCACGGAGGTCCCAGGGCATGGGGACAAAGAAGGTGCAAATTGCGGTTGTTGCAGCACTACAAAAGAAGGTTCCACGCTGCCGGAGAACCACTCAGCGAGTTGAGCGACACAGGATAGAGTGCTGGGGACCTAGGCCAGGCTGTGCACGAAGGATTCTTGCAAATAGTGCACAGAGGCCTTAGGAGGTGAAGATGACACAGTGCACAGGGATACTGTCACAAACGGGGAAGGCAAGCTCTTACCTCCTCCAACTTTGGACAGCAGGACCTTAGGACAGTCTGTGTCGAAGGGGCAGGGGTCCACCACCTGTGTTCCAAAGAGCATGCTCGTCACCAGGAGAGGAGTACAAGAGAACCGGTCATCGCTGTGGAAGGTGCCTGCTGGAGCAGGAAAGTGACTCCGTCACTTCCCGGGAGATTTCTTTGGTCCTTCTGGTGCAGGGTGAAGATAGTGAGTCCCCAGAGCATGCACACCATGGAAACTGTTGCAGTTGCTGCTGGAGCTAAAGTTGCAGACAAAAAGTAGCCATTCTAGGTACTTTGTTGCTGTTACAGCAGTTCCTGGAGCAGTCTGCGGTCAATCCGAGGTCAGAGGATGAAGTATTAGTTGAAGAGGATTCCTGATGGAAACTTGCAAACAGAATCTGAAGAGAAACCTATAGGAGAGACCCTAAATAGCCCTGAAAGGAGGATTGGCTACCTTATCAGGTATGACCTATCAAGAGGGGTCTTTGACGTCACCTGCTGACACTGGCCACTCAGAGGAGTCCAGAGTGTTCCCACAACTTGGAAAACAAGATGGCTGAAGTCTGGGAAACACTGGAGGAGCTTTGGGCACCACCCCTGAGGTGGTGTTGGACAGGGGAGTGGGTACTCCCCTTCCTTTGTCCAGTTTCGAGCCAGAGCAGGGGCTGGGGATCCTTGAACTGGCGTAGACTGGCTTATGCAAGGAGGGCACCATCTGTGGCCTTCAAAGCACTTGCTGAGGCTCTGGGAGGCTACCCCTCCCAATCCTGTAACACCTATTTACAAAGGGAGAGGGTGTAACACCCTCCTCCCAAAGGAAATGCTTTGTTCTGCCTTCCTGGGACTGAGCTGCTCAGACCCCAGGTGGGCAGAACCCTGTCTGTGAGGTAGCAGCAGCTACAACTGCAGTGCAAGCCTCAGAGAGCTGGTTTGGCAGTAGAAGGAGTCGATATTGGAGCCCCCAGGAGGCATGGAATTGGTTCCCCAATACCAGATTTGGAATGAGACGACAATTCCATGATCTTAGACATGTTACATGGCCATAGTCGGAGTTACCATTGTGAAGCTACATATAGGTATTGACCTATATGTAGTGCACGTGTGTAATGGCATCCCTGCACTCACAAAGTCTGAGGAATTGGCCCTGGACTGCATGGGGGCACCTTTGGTAGTGCAAGGGTGCCCTCACACTAAGTAACTTTGCACCTAACCTTCAATAAATTATGGTTAGACATATAGGTGACTTATAAGTTGATTAAGTGCAGTGAAAATGGCTGTGAAATAGTGTGTGCACTATTTCACGCAGGCTGCAATGGCAGGCCCGTGAAAAGGTTTGTCTGAGCTCCTTATGGGTGTCAAAAGAAATGCTGCAGCGCATAAGGATCTCCTGGAACCTCATTGCCCTGGGTACCTAGGTACCATATACAAGTGGGTTGTATGGGGGGTGTTGAGTCTGCCAATTGAAATTGGTAAATGAAGTCATTAGCCTAGAGTGACACATTTAAAAGCAGAGAGAGCATAAGCACTGAGGTTCTGGTTAGCAGAGCCTCAGTGACACAATTAAGCACTACTGGCAACACACATATTGGGCCATAAACTATGAGCACTGGGGTCCTGACCAGCAGGATCCCAGTGAGACAGGTCAAAAACATACTGACATACAGGTACAAATGGGGGTAACATGCCAAGAAAGATGGTACTTTCCTACACAACCCCCTCCCCTCAAACGAGGGACAATAAATCTAACCTTGCCCATATGAGTCTTCATTGTCTAAATGGAAATATCTGGAGAGTCCATCTGCATTGGAGTGGGTACTCCAAGGTCTATGTTCCACTGTAAAGTCCATACCCTGTAAGGCAATGGACCACCTCAACAATTTCGAGTTTTCACCTTTCATTTGTTTAAGCCATAATAGATGTTTGTGGTCTGTTTGAACAAAGAAGTGAGTCCCAAACAATTAGGGTCTCACATTCTTCAAGGCCCAGACCACAGCAAAGACCTCCCTGTCTATGGCAGACCAGCGCTTTTCTCTAGGGGTCAACCTTCTGTTGATAAACGCAACTGGTTATCCTGGCCCTCTGAGTTAAGTAGTGATAACACTGCCCCAACCCCTAATTCAAGAGCATCTGTTTGGACAATTAATTTTTTGAAGTAGTGGGGTTTTTAAGACAGGTGCAGTGCACGTAGCCTGCTGAAGCTCCTGAAAAGCTTTCTGACAGCTGGCTGTCCATAATACATTTTTAGGCATTTTCTTTGAAGTGAGGTCATTAAGACGGGCAACAATGGAGCCATAGTTCTTAATGAACCTCCTGTAATACCCAGTGAGACCTAAGAAGGCTCTGACCTAGGTTTGAGTAGTAGGGGGAGCCCAGTACATAATGTCTCAAATCTTCCCCTGTAGGGGTTCAATATGTTCTCCACCTACCAGGTGGCCCAGATAAACCACTTTACCCTGCTCTATCTGGCACTTTGAAGCCCTGATAGTTAGGCCTGCCTTTTGCACGGCCTCCAAAACTTTCCATAGGTGGACCAGGTGGTCATACCAGGTGGAGCTGAATATAGCAATATAATCTAAGTATGCTGCACTAAAAGCTTCCAAACCTTGGAGGACTGTATTAACCAGCCTCTGGAAAGTGACAGGTGCATTCTTCAAACCAAAGGGAATAACAGTGAATTGATAATGCCCTCCTATAGTAGAAAATGCAGTTTTTGCTTTAGCGTCCTCTGATAACTTGATCTGCCAATACCCTGCAGTCAAATCAAAGGTGCTTAGATACTTGGCAGAAGCCAATGTATCTATTAGCTCATCTGCCCTGGGTATAGGGTGAGCATCAGTTTTGGTTATAGTAATAAAGGCCCCTATAGTCCACACAAAACCACATTTCTCTCTTTCCTTCTTTGCTATGCAGTTTGGGGACAAGCAAAACTGGGCTGGCCCAGGAGCTATCAGAGGGCTCAATAACTCCTAGATCTAACATTTTCTGGACCTCAGTTTTTATGCAATCTCTGACATGGTCAGGCTGCCTGTAAATTTTACTTTTAACATGTAAACTGTCTCCAGTATCAATTGTATGTTCACACCAGGTAGTTGTACCATGTATGAGAGAAAGGAGGTCAGAAAACTGTTCTATGAGATTTTTGCAGTCCTCCCTCTGCTCAGCAGTGAGGCAGTCTGATAGCACCACTCCTTCCACTAAACCATCAGCTTCAGTGTTGGAGAAGAGGTCAGGGAGAGGGTCACTCCACTCTCTTCTTCCTGCCCCTCATCTGTGGCCATGAGCAGGGTTAAATCAGCCTTGTCATAATAAGGTTTAAGGCGGTTGACATGAAGCACCCTAAGGGGGCTTCTGGCAGTGCCCAGATCCACCAGATAGGTGACCTCACCTTTCTTCTCCACAATGAGATGGGGTCTACTTCGTTTGTCATGGACTGACTCCAATACCCATACCTTCAGTCCTGTGTGGTACTCTGTCAGGACAGCCTTCTGGTCATGCCATTGCTTTTGGAGCTCTTAGCTGGCCTTAAGGTTTTTAGTGGCCTTTTTCATACTTATTTATTCTGGATCTTAGGCCAAGTACATAGTCCACAGTGTCTTGCTTTGGAGGATTTAATGGTTGTTCCCAACCCTCCTTAACGAGAGCATGGGGACCCCTAACAGTGTGACCAACGAGGAGCTCAAAGGGTCTGTCGCCCACTCCTTTTTGGGGTACCTCCCTGTAGGTGAAAAGGAGGCATGGCAAGAGGACATCCCATCTCCTTCTGAGTTTCTCAGAGAGTCCCATGATCATGCCTTTGAGAGTTTTATTAAACCTCTCAACCAATCCCTTTGTTTGTGGATGTTAAGGGGTGGTAAATTTGTATGGTACATGTTGGACTTTTTGCCTTATGCAGGGTCATCCCCAGTCTTTTTGCCTCCTTCCTCCTGGTTTTTCTGACCTCTCGCTGTTGGCTCTAGGACTCTCAGCACTTTATCACTGCTGACCAGTGCTAAAGTTGGTATGATTGGCTTATGCCTAATTGGCATATTTAATTTACCTGTAAGTTCCTTGTACAGTGGTATCTCTATACCCAGGGCCTGTAAATTAAATACTACTAGTGGTCCTGCAGCGCTGCTTGCGCCACCCGCTGAAGTAGACTTTTAAACCTGTCTCAGGCCTGCTAGCGTAGGGCCTGTGTGCGCAGTTTTCTGCCACAGGGACCTGGCATCTAAATTTACTTGCCAGGCCCAGAACTACTCTTTTACTACATGTAAGTCACCCCTAAGGTATCCCCTAGGTAGCCCTATGGGCAGGGTGCCATGTATGTAGAAAGGCAGGACATGTGCCATATTGCATGGCCTGTCCTGGTAGTGACAAACAGCCTAACTTGGTGTCTCACTGCTGTGAGTGCTGCCTTCTCATAGGATTGCATTAGAAATGCTGTGCCTTATGTATAAAGGGTATTGTCTGATTTATGAGGGGTAGCGTAGGCGTGTTTGGTATGGTTGTGATGGTGATAATAAATACTGCTTACTGGTGTGGGTGTGTTTTTTATCACTATCACAGTAATGCCACTTCTAGAAAGTGCACATTTATCTGTGCTTATGACTCTGGTGTTTTGCAGCTTGACTTCAATCCACGTCTGGGCAGAGTGACAGTTGGGGCTTTGTGCATACTTTTCAGACAGCCTGTAACAGGGAGGGTGGAGGTGTCACAGAGGTGCCTCTGCATACTGAACAGTCTTCCTGGGCTGAGAGAAGGGAGAGGCGGGGCACACCTGCATTTGTAAAGACTGTGCCCTGGCCTCACACAATAGGGTCGTTAACCCCCCACTGATGTTTGGAGCCTGTGCTGAAAGGAGAGAGGGGGCACTCCCAGAACCAGTTGTAACTGGCTGGAACCTCCTCTCCCTACCATTGTAAAACACTGTAAGAACTGACTATAAGTACAGGGGAATTTTCCCCACAATTTGGAGACTCTTGGAATCATCTTGGAACTGGACACCAAAGGCTGAAAGGACTCACCAGGAACCGCCATGGACTGCTGCTGCTGTGCTGACGTGTGACCTGCCTGGTCACTGTGAAGGACTTGCCACTTCACTTACTGCCTTTCCCTTGTGCTGGCCTGTAGCTGGGCCCTCCACCTGAGGACCTTGTCTTAAGATTCTGCTCCCCAGGGGCAGGGTGCTGTGGCCCCTGACCCCTGCATCCATTTCTTCATGAGGGGTGCTTCTCCGTGGTTGCGGCTGCCATAGCGCTGATTGCAGCGCGCTTATGGAGCCTTGGGAGCTCGTAGGCTCCTTGCTGCATTGTGCCCCTTTAAATAAGATAACCGCAGCGGCCCGGGAAGCTGGAAGAACACTCGCGCACCGCATCGGGTGCAGGCGAGTGTCTGCTCGGGCCCCAGGAGGGGTCTGATCTTCTTGTGGCTTCACGGCAGGACCAGGGGAAGGCATGGGGAGTGCCCCCTTCCTCCTGGCCTCTGCGTTAGGAGCAGGACGCTCCTTTTCTGGTGTTAGGTAAAACGGGCATTATTGTGGGCCCCCCTTGGTGGAATTGCCAGTGGAAGCCCGGGGGGGCCCCCAGAGGTCGTGGGTCCCGGGAGGGGCCTGTCATTAAACCAGAGGGGGTGCGTAGTGCCCCCCTCCTGCCCTAAGTTGTTTCTGCTGGCTTTGGCCCCCCTCGTGCGGGCCGGTTGAGGCCCTGGGGGGGCCCCAGTAATCACGGTCCCCGGAGGGGCCTGTCTAGAAAAGAAAGGAGGTGCATGTCGCCCTCCTCTGACCCCAGAGTATAAGGGAGACCCCCGTTTTGTGCATAGGAGCGCCGGGGGCCCCATTGTTCACCTTCTAGGCACTGAAGGTGCCTTCATCCAACCAGGTACTGTTTAAAGGACCAATATAGTTGCAATCCAAAGTTCTTTCTACAAACTTTTGTTTGATTCATATATTACCTACCTGCGTTTGATGTTTTTACGTATGTGTATGCAAATGTTCCTTTTATGGACATGCTTGCTAATATGTTTTTCTAACTTGCCATAAGTTTTCTAATGTTCCTACTATGGGCATTTTATGATATTCTTATGACAAGTGCTGTGATGTAATAACATGTTTTCCTGACTACTGCTTCTGTTGAAGAATACAGAGTACTCTTTGTGTTGTGTGTGACTACTGCTAGTCTGCAGAGTAACTAATGTGTAACGTTCTGACAACTGCTAAGGTAGCAGGATAGTACTAATATGTGATGTTTGGTCTGATAATTGCGTTGTGTACAATACAGTATATTTTCATTTAATCTGGCGTTGTGCTTCCTTTGTGGTGGGGATATTGCGTCACATGTGTTGTGTGTGTTGTGCAAATGCTTTACACATTGTCTCCGGGTTAAGCCTGACTTCTCGTGCCAAGCTACCAAGGGGGTGAGCAAGGGTTATCTTGGACGTGTAACTCCCTTTCCCTCACTAGAGTGGGTAAGTTCTGCCTGGCTGAGGTGCATACCCTAGCCAAACAGAAACCCCATTTCTAACAGTACACCGCACTCCTTCCAACTTTGCCTTGAAGTATGCAGACATGAAGTTACTTCCTCTGCCTGATACCACTTCCTTAGGAAACCCACCCTGGAAAATATTCCCAGGAGGGCCTTAGCCACTGCATGTGCTGAAGTGGTCCTTCCGGGGATAGCTACTGGTTACCCTGTGGCATGATTCACTTCCACAAGGATGCATCTATTGCCACAAGCTGTTGAAGGGTCAAGGGGGCCAACTATGTCAACACCTACACTCTCAAAGGGCACCCCGACCCCTGGCAGTGGAATTAAGGGGAGCTTTGCTTTGAGGTGCCACCAGTCTTGCCACTGGCTTGGCAGGTGACACAGGAGTGACAAAACTCCTTAGTGTCTTCTGACATATGGGGCCAGTAAAAATGGGGTACAAGTCTGTCCCATGTTTTACTTTACTTTTTACTTTTTACTTTTTACTCAGCCAAGAGAATGTCTTGAGCTAGAGTTAGGAGGAATTACCTATACTGGAAGGAGATGACCAGTATCCTGGTGGCACCGGCTTTATGGTTCCTTGCTTCAGTATAGAGGAGATTGTTCTCCCAGTAAACTCTGTGGCTGTCATTGACATCCCTATTCTGCTGTTTGACAGCTTTCCGTCTGAGACCCTCTAGTGTGGGACAGGTCTGCTGTGCCACACTCAGTTCCTCCCTGGCAGGCCCCCCCTGCACCCAAAAGTTCAGCTGGTCCTTGCATGATGTGCTGCTCTAGTCCAGAGTTTTTATTGGAATTTTGGGACTTTTAGTCTTGTTTATCCCATTTTAAAATATTACTTCAAGTCCCAGACTTCAAAGTATAACAACCTGGACTGGAGCAGCACATCACTCATGGACCTGGGAAACTTGGCAGCTATGTATCGTCTGTGCTCACAGCCCCCAGGGGTACTACTGCTATCAGAATCTTTTGTCTCTAGTGAACCCAATACACACGATCCAAGACATAATAAAACCACCACTTACCAACAGTAGATTTTCATAAGGAGTTCATGCCAGTAATGACTATGGGCTTATTACGACTTTGGAGGTCTTTTGGGAAGACCACCGTGGCGGCAGCCACCAAAAGACCACCATGTTGGTGGTAATCTGACCCTGTATTAAGAATTACACTGTGAAGTCTGCCAAAAAACAGCCACTTTTCTAAAACTGTCAGGACACTGGAAGACGGAAAAGTGGCAGTTCTACCACCAGCACCACCAGCCCAACAAAATTCCACCCAACAAATTATGATCCACAAATCACCACAGTGGTCGTACCATGGTGGAAAACTATTGGCAGTGCGAAACACAGTGGTCTCAACTCACTTCTGTCAGAACACAGCACCACATTGGATAGTTTGAATACCCCACACCTGACACACATCCACACACCAGGTACACCTACTCACTACACTATATAACACACCCATACACAACTCACAATCCTTTGCAACCAGGACACCATATACAACCACTTCCACTCCAAAATCCTAGACATACACAACAGTTTCACGACACCAGCACCCACCACATCCAACACCGACACGGCCAACAACAACACATCTCCCCTCCTCAACACACCTCCCCTCCTCAACACACTACACCCCTGGGCCACCACCAGTGATGAAGAAACCGAAGCAACAATGAACTCCATCCACTCAGGCTCCCCCTCGGACCACTGCCCTCACCGCATTTTCAACAAGGCCAGCCCAACCATTGTACCCAAACTTGGTGCCATAATCAACAGCTCCTTCAACTCTGCCACCTTCCCTGACTCATGAAAGCGCACAGAAGTAACAGCTCTCCTCCAAAAACCCAAAGCAAACCCTGATGACCTCACAAACTACCGCCCTATCTCCCTTCTCCCCTTCCCCGCCAAGATGTTAGTGAACACCCGCCTATCTCACTTCCTAGACAAAAACAATGCACTTGACGCCTCCCAGTCCGGGTTCCAAAGGAACCACAGCACCGAGACTGCCCTCATCGCCTGCACCAACGTCATCAGAACCAGAGTCGACAAAGGCGAGACCTTGGCACTCATCCTCCTGGACCTCTCCGCAGCCTTTGACACTGTCTGCCACCAAATACTCCACACACGCCTCTACAACACAGGAATCCGACACAAGGCCCTGGACTGGCTCGTCTCCTTCCTCGCCAAAAGGACCCAGAGAGTCTGCCTCCCTCCCTTCCAATCTCCAGCAACCAAGATCATCTGCGGAGTTCCCCAAGGGTCCTCCCTCAGCCCCACCCTCTTCAACATTTACATTTCCCTGCTCGCCAACCTCCTCCACCCACACGGAATCACCATCATATCCTACGCAGACAACACCCAGCTCGCCATGTCCCTCACCAGGAACCCCACCACCGCCAAGACCAACCTCCACGCTGGACTCCTAGACACCGCCAACTGGAGGACAGCAAGCCACTTCAAACTAAACTCAAACAAGACCGAAATCATCATCTTCGGCCCCAACAAATCAATATGGGATGACTCCTGGTGGCCTACCACCCTAGGACCTCCTCCAACACCCGTCACCCACGCACGCAACCTCAGAGTCATCTTAGATTCTTTCCTCTCCATGACCCAACAAATTAACTCGATCATCTCCTCCTGCTTCAACCCCCTCAGCATACTGCGAAAAACCTTCACATGGATACCCATAGAAACTAGAAAGACAGTCACCCAGGCACTCATCAGCAGCCGGCTAGACTATGGAAACGCCCTTTACGCCGGCACCACAGTCAAGCCTCATCCTGAACCTCCCACGGCATGAACACATCTCTACCCACCTCAGATCCCTCCACTGGCTTCCTATCGACAAAAGAATCATCTTCAAAGTCCTCATCCACGCACACTAATCCCTCCACAACACTGGAACAGCCTAACTCAACGAAAGAGTGAACTTCCACACTCCCACCTCCCACCTCCGCTCCGCCAACCTCGTCCTCACCACAGTTCCTCGCATCCAATGCACTACCTCAGGAGGCAGATCCTTCTCCTACCTCGCACCCAAAACCAGGAACTCCCTCCCCACCGACCTCCGCAAGACCCAGGACCTCATGCCTTTCCAAAAGCTCCTCAAAACATTGCTCTTCAAACAGTAAATTGGCAGCCCCCCCCAGAGCCTTGAGACCCTTGCGGGTGAGTAGCGCGCTTTATACATTTTCTGATTGATTGATTGATACACCGAGAAGCCAAGAATTATTTGTGCTTCTACACTATAGGAACACATACACATTTCACAACCCACCTCAACACAACAATCACAATACACACATTACTAGCACACACAATCCCCTACAACTGCCTCCAACTCACATCACAGCACCCACTCCTCACTAATTACCCAACACTGCACCCTTATAATCACAACACCCCCACATGCCATCTACACAACCACTCGCATGTCCCCACAAAAACAACCACGTTTCACTGATGATGAGTTGAGGGTCATGGTGGATGAAATAGTAAAGGTAAAACCACATCTGTTCGGAGCACAGGTCCATCAAACATCTATTACCAGGAAAATGGAGTTGTGGTAAAGGATAGTTGTAGGAGGCTGGCCTGGCTTATAGTGGGTACCTGATGGTACTTACACCTTGTGCCAGGTCCAGTTATCCCTTATTAGTAGATTAGTAGTGTTCTAGCAGCTTAGGCTGATAGCGGTAGCTATAGCAGAGCAGGTTAGGCTGAACTAGGAGGCATGCAAAGCTCCTACTATACCACTTATATCATATAGGTACTATGGCGGTCATTCTGACTTTGGCGGGCGGCGGAGGCCGCCTGCCAAAGTCCCGCCGTCAGAATACCTCTGCGCGGTCAGAAGACCGCCGCGGTAATTCTGAGTTTCCAGCTGGGCTGGCGGGCGACCGCCAGAAGGCCGCCCGCCAGCCCAGCGGGAAACCCCCTTCCATGAGGATGCCGGCTCCGAATGGAGCCGGCGGAGTGGAAGGGGTGCGACGGGTGCAGTTGCACCCGTCGCGATTTTCAGTGTCTGCTTGGCAGACACTGAAAATCTTGGTGGGGCCCTGTTAGGGGGCCCCTGCAGTGCCCATGCCATTGGCATGGGCACTGCAGGGGTCCCCAGGGGCCCCACGACACCCGTTACCGCCAACCAGGTTCTGGCAGTCAAAACCGCCAGAACCAGGCTGGCGGTAAGGGGGTCGGAATCCCCATGGCGGCGCAGCTTGCAGTGCCGCCATGGAGGATTCCCCTGGGCAGCGGGAAAGCGGGGGGACACCGCCGGTTTCCCGTTTCTGACCGCGGCTGTACCGCCGCGGTCAGAATGCCCATGGGAGCACCACCAGCCTGTTGGCAGTGCTCCCGCGGTCGTTGGCCCTGGCGGTCCATGACCACCAGGGTCAGAATGACCCCCTATATCATAAGAAAGACAATACTGAGAGTTACTAAAAATGAAGGTACTTTATTTTAGTGTCAATGTGGCAAAAATATCTCAGAGGATATACTCCCTTAGGAGGTAAGTAAAATACACAAAATATACACACAAACCAAAATCAGGTAAGTAAAACAGTCAGAAAGTAGTTCAAACACTGTAGAATACAATAGGATGCAATAGGCCTAGGGGCAACACAAACCATATACCAAGAAAGTGGAATGCGAACCACAAATGGACCCCTAGGCTAGTGTAGTGTGTAGAGGGTCGCTGGGAGTGTAAGAAAACACTAAGGCCCATATTTATACTTTTTTTTTGCGCGCATTTGTGCCGCTTTTTTACTCATAACAGCGCTAGCTAACAAAATGCAATTGTATTTTGCTAGTTTGCGCTGCTTTTGCGTCAAAAAGTGACGCAAATGTGGCGCTAAAATAGTATAAATATGGGCCTAAGGGTGTCCAAGATACCCCACCTCAAGACCCTGGAAAGTAGGAGTAAAGTACTACTATTTCCCCAGAAACTCTCTAAAGTTGTGATAGAAGATTTTGCAAAGGCCACAACAGACTGCAAAGCACTGAAGACATATTCCTGGACCTGAGGACCTGCAGAGGAAGGGGACCAAGTCCAAGAGTCGTGAAAGTGTGCTGGGGGGCAGAACCCCACTAAACCCAGATGAAGGTGCAAAATGGCTGCCTCCGGATGGAAGAAGTTGAAGATCCTGCAACAACAAAAGATGCTAGGAACTTCTCCTTTGTGCAGAAGATGTCCCACGGAGTGCTGGAGGATACAGAGTTCTTTCTTTAGCAAAAGACCACAAACTAGCCTTGCTAGCTGCAAGAGTCACAGTTGAAGAAAAGGGTGCTGCCCGGGCCCAGGAAAAACCAGGACGTTGCCACTTTGGAGAAGGGGAAAGAGGGACCCACAGTAACATAGAGATCCCATGCACTAGAAGGTAGCACCTACAGAAGTACTTGAACATGGGTTCTAGAAGTCTGAACACAGTGGTCGTCTCAAAACTGCAAAAGAGGGTCCCACAAAGATGGAGATCAACTCAGGGAGCTGGGCATTGCAGGACAGAGTTCTGGGGACCTGGGCTTGGCTGTGCATGAAGGATTTTATGGAAATGTGCACAGAAGCCCTAGTAGCTGCAATTTACGCGTTACACAGGATTACTCTCTGGAGAGGGGAGGCAAGGACTTACCTCCTCCAAATTTGGACAGTTGGACCACTGGACAGTCAGGGTCACTTGGGTCTACCACCTGTGTTCCCAAGGCCAAGCTCGTCAGGATGAGAGGGGTCCCAGAGTACCAGTGATGCTGAAGTTTGGTGCCTGCTGGAGATTTCTTCGTGGCTTTCAGTGCAGGATGAAAGAAGGCACCACCAGGAAACAGTTGAGAAAGCCGGCAGGATTAGGCACTACAATGTCGATGGTAGTCTTCTTGCTACTTTTGTTGCAGTTTTGCAGGCGTCCTGGAGCAGTCAGCGGTCGATCCTTGGCAGAAGTCAAAGAGACAGGTGCAGAGGAACTCTGGTGAATTCTTGCAAGTCTTTATCTGAGGAAAAGCCCACAGAGAGACCCTAAATAGCCCTCAGAGGAGGATTGGCCAACTAGTCAGGTAAGCACCTATCAGGAGGGGTCTCTGATGTCACCTGCTGGCACTGGCCACTCAGAGGCCTCCAGAGTGCCCTCATATCTCTGGATCCAAGATGGCAGAGGTCTGGGACACACTGGAGGAGCTCTGGGACCACGCCTGGGTTGGTGATGGACAGGAGAGTGGTCACTTCCCTTTCCTTTGTCCAGTTTTGTCCCAGAGCAGGGACTAGGGGTTCCCTAAACCGGTGTAGACTGGCTTATGCAAGGCGGGCACCATCTGTGCCCTTCAAAGCATTTCCAGAGGATGGGAGAGGCTACCCCTCCCTAGACTTAAACACCTATTTCCAAAGGGAGAGGGTGTAACACCCTCTCTCAGAGGAAATTCTTTGCTCTGCCTTCCTGGGACTGGGCTGCCCAGACCCCAGGAGGACAGAACCATGTCTGTGGGGTAGCAGCAGCGGTAGCTGAAGAGAAAACCCCAGAGAGCTGGTTTGGCAGTACCCGGGGTCTATAGTGGAGCCCCGGGAATACATGGAATTGGCACCCCAATACCAGATTTGGCATGGGGGGACAATTCCATGATCTTAAACATATTACATGCCATATTCAGAGTTACCATTGTGAATCTACATATAGGTATTGACCTATATGTAGTGCACACGTGTAATGGTGTCCCCACACTCACAAAGTCCGTGGAAATGGCCCTGAACTATGTGGGGACACCTTTGCTAGTGCAAGGATGCCCTCACACTTAGCAACCTTGCACCTAACCTTCAGCAAGTGTAGGTTAGACTTAATAGGTAACTTATAAGTTACTTAACTGCAGTGAAAATGGCTGTGAAACAACATGTGCGTTATTTCACTCAGGCTGCAGTGGCAGTCCTGTGTAAGATTTGTCTGAGCTCCCTATGGGTGACAAAAGAAATGCTGCAGCCCATAGGGATCTCCTGGAACCCCAATACCCTGGGTACCTAGGTACCATATACTAGGGGATATGAGAGTGTTCCATTGTGGCAATTAGAATTGGTAAAAATGGTCACCAGCCTATAGTGACAATTTTAAAGGCAGAGAGAGCAAAAGCACTGAGGTTCTGGTTAGCAGAGCCTCAGTGACACAGTTAGGCACTACACAGATATACACATTCAGGCCAAAAACTTTGAACCCTGGGGTCCTGGCTAGCAGGGTCCCAGTGACATATAAAACACACTGACAAATAGGGTTTTCACTATGATCACTGGGGTCCTGGCTAGCAGGATTCCAGTGAAACAGTAAAAACACTCTGACATATACTCACAAACAGGCCAAAAGTGGGGGTGACAATGCTATAAAGAGGCTACCTTCCTACAATAGTCGACAGGGTAAATTCAGTTGGCAGTTATCCACGCACAAGGGAGGACATCAGGAAGAGGTGGAACAACCTACAGGGGAAGGTTCATTCCATGGCCCCTAGGCACCAACTAGCCGTACCGAAGACTGGTGGTGGGCCCCATCTCCTCCCCCTACTTTCACATCATGGGAGGAGAAGGTCTTGGATATGCTTCATCCTGAGGGCCTGACAGGCATACCTGGGGGATTGGAGTCCACAACATTTCGACATTTCCCACAACATTTCTGTCACACAATTGTTTTGTCATGCATGCTCCATCACCACCCAAACCCACCCTAATGAACTATTTTAATCACTACATCTCTCACCAAATCACGTAATGCTGCTCTCTGGTGTGCCACTTTTCCACTGAGCCCAACTGCCCTCACAGCCCTTGGAAATGGCATGTTAACTACTAGCTAATCATATCACTATGACTCCCAGAATGCACTAACCCATCATTGTGAAAACCTAGAATGTGCAGAACACATCACATGTAATGCATGTACAATTAAAAATTACTAGCTACACCATCTATATTTTTCTAGTGTGGAACAGTACCTGGCAATGGCAGCAATGCAATGTCACACTCACAATAGCAATCAAAGCAAAACACAGCTATAGCTTAGTTACCATTTATAGTAGCCACGGATCAAATACCCCAAAGCCAGAAATAGACTGACCTTTGTTGGAAAGTCAGATTGTTGAGATGATGCACATGCACTACATCTAGATACAGGTCAATGCCCCTTGCATACTCACATATGGTGTTCCTACAAGAACACCATTGTGCAATGTGCAGCTTTAATGTGTGACATCTAGCAATCCTGACTATTCACTAAGTAACAGAGGTGAATAGCCACGTCAATCCTCAGACAATATCAGATCCCTTCTGCAGTACAATCTGTACCAACCAAGTCTAACAACTCTTAGCATGGAGTATGGAAGTCAAGTCACAGAGTTGAATGAATAACTAAGGTATGCTGTGTAGCTGTCATCGCAGGGAATCATGTTAAGGCACTGTCTGCATCTTACACTAATGCAATGAAACACACATGTTAACCTGAGCTCTGTGTCTCCCTCCCTCCACAGGTAACCTTGTCAATGCCACCATGGAGACGACACCAAATGGTGTTAGTCCCCCTCTGGATGAAGGCCCCAGTGAGGACAACACCTTTGGATGTCTGGACACTGATGAAAAACCTGGCCCATCTGGGACACCTGGTCAGTCAAGTACTCTCAGCCTCACCCTGCCCACATCAATTCCTACCAACCCTGTTGTATTGACATCACAGGCAACCATTCACCCCAAACCTGTGTCCCAAGGACTGTATCATGGATTGTGTTTCCCATAGTACAGGTACCTGAGTCTATCCTTGTTACCCCTGAAAATGATGGACCTGCAACCACTGGGAGTGGGCACACTGTGCCAGTGGCACAGGCACGTGGGGGTAGGGTGCGTGGGAGGAATGCTGTGGTCCAGAGGATAGGCCCTCAAAGGGACACAACTGACCAGGAATCCATCTCCCAAGCCTTGGGAGCCTACCAATGTTCCCAAGACAGGATGGCCAAAATCATCACTGTGTTGGGGGAAAATCAAAGGCTGCAGAGGGACTACCACCAGGAAGTCATGCAGCAGTGGCAGGCACAAAATGCCCACATGGCTACCATTGAAGAGGTGCTGAGGGACATCAATACCACCTTGAGTACTTTCTCAAAACAACATCTGTCCCCTTCCACTAGCAATGAAACATCTGCTCCTTCAACATTTGCAGCTGCTAGTGGAATGGAGGCCCTGCCAGAGAAAGGTCATGCCTCAGACACCCCTTCCTCTGCAGCTGAAGAACAACCCCCACCCTCAAATGTGGATGTCCACCCAGACATCCAGCAGGAGCAGATGCCAAGACCAAACCCACTGCCAGAAAGTGAACCTCTCCTGATTATTCTCCCTTGTGTGCCACTGATACACCCTGTTGACTGTTCTGAAATCTAACTCCATTTTCCCATGGTGCAAGCACATTAGAGTCGTGTTACCAACTGGTGTAGTAGCTACCCTGATAAAATCATCCACCATGACTTTACCCATCACTGTTATGTTGTTTTATTTTAGTATCATTGTTACAAATTACCTTTTGATATGCCCAATAAATCACAGGTTCTGTGTATGTGTCCTTTACAATCCTTGTGCAATATTTATGCAAGCCAGCTCTGATGTGGTCATACCCCCCCCCGTATCGAACAGCCACTGTAATCAACATCAAATTGGGACTCCATCAGCAGGAGACTCATTACAACAAAAATGTTACAGGACAGATGTCAAACTGATTGAAATTCAGTTCTATGCAAAATTATAGTTAGTATTGCAATCAGCACACTGAGCATGACTGAGAGTACTGTCAGGATGTATGCAATGGTGTCATACAATACAAATACACAGGATACAGAAGTCTGGCTAATGGTAATCCACCTACAAAGCAGGGACACACTGATAGGTCCTCTGTATCACCTGGTATATGCTCTTCACATACTCATAGCTTTGAAATCACATATCCCATGGAACATGCAAAAATGATAACCGAGGTACCCAGTACCAAAACCACTCACTAATATTGGTCCCATATCTGTAGGATTGTCACTCACCTATGTCAGTTTGCAATGACATACACCTTGGACTGCAAAGTAAGAACAAAATGATAGCTAGGTCCATTGTCGATCGCAAAGTGCTCCACTGATTGTGAAGTGAAAGGCTATTATCCAACCTTTACACATGTGCCAGTCACTTCTCCAGACACTTCTCTGGACAAACCAATTGACAACCTCCTCTACTCCACAGGTGAAAGAAAATGTTAAAGCCTTTTCCTCCCCAGTATTATGATGATCAAACAATTAAGGTTACACCCACTTAAGCAACACTGACATTACCAGATACCTGTTATGTACACTTCTCTTGTCTGTCAGCAAAATACCCTCAGCTTCTGACACAGTATTACTCAAGCCAAGGTTGCAGAACCAAACAGGATCTAGGCAAATCTGTGAGTGAAAGGGAAAAAGGATAGGACATTGCACCGAACATATCTCACACCAGAAGTGTAAGTTAGCATCTGCTGTAACAATTCATGAGACTGCAGAACAATCTGTTGTGTATGCAATACAAACTTTCAATTTTCATTCACAACTCACTCAGAGGCATTTAAGCTCACTACGCCCCCACAGATGATGCAGGAAAGGAGGTGTGTTGACCGCCATCTACATCTGGCTGTACAATTATGTCACAACAATGGGTCTACTTTACATACCTGTTTGTCAGTTGAAGTACTGATTGATGAGATCTGCCCTAGAGTTTCCTGCTTGATCTTCCTCTGGCTCCTCATCACTTGGCATTTCAGTATTTCCATCCACAGGTTCAGCTGCCTCCACTCATCTGCTATCAATGGTATTTAACGGGGGCATGCAGCAGGCAAATGTTATTTGACATACCTTGTGGGGTGAGTAGAGGAGGGCTCCTTGAGATAAGCCTGGGCCCCCAAATCTTGCCTTAAGGAGCCCAAAAGTCAGCTCAACTATACTCCTTGTCCACTTGTGGGCCCTATTGTAGCGGATTTCCCCTCACTGGTGTCAACAGCCAAGGATGGTTTGTGTAGCCAGAGTCACCTGTGAACACAATGTGAAAACAACGCAAACATGTATGTGTGACATGGCAGGAGACAAATACACAGTTCAATGGTAACTTACCAACCAGCAAGGCCCTCTCTGTGTAGAATTGTGTCATTAGCAGTGGGACATTGCTGTTTTGCACTAAGGAATCATGCACAGAACCTGGGTACTTGGCTGTGACTTGTGAGATGTACTGGTCTGCCAGACACACAACCTGAACATTGATCAGGTGGTAGTTTTCCCTGTTCCTTAACACCTGTTCATTTGCACTGGGAGGGACCAAGGCTACATGGGTGCCATCAATGGCTCCTACCACATGTGGAATGTGTCGCAACTCATAAAAGTCTGCCTTCACATAGGCCAAATCTGCTATGTGAGGAAACCTGACGTAGTTGTCCAGGTGTTTTAACAATGCAGACAGTATATCCTTCAAAAACCAGACTGAACATGAGCTGAGACATCCCTCCTGTTAGAGCCACTGTATTCTAGAAGGACCCTGTGGCCAGGAACTGTAGCACTGACAAAACTTGAAAGACAGGAGGTATGTAATAGGGATTGCAAATGGCAGGCATCAAATCTGGCTCCAACTGATTACAAAGATCCATGATGGTGTGACGATTCAGATGATATGTCTGAATGACATGTCTTTTCTCCATTGTGCACAGGTCTACTAATTGACGGTACACTGGTGGTTGTCTTACTCTACTCATGCAGGATAACTATGTTAAAACATGTCAATATAAATGAGAAATGCAGAATGCACACATCATGAGCAGCTAATTACATTCTGCACATTTACCAACTGTAGAGGATGGCTACTACATCTGACATTTACAGTACTGCACATAGCTATGCATCCGATTACACCCTCCTTCATGCACATTGCTAACTATAACAATGGGATAAAACTTATGAAACAACTGTCATTGTCAAAATGTGTGAGACTAATCGGTTATACATGATTCACACATATTTCTGGACTTCATTGACATTTTCCTGACAAATAGTAACCTCTGAGTAGCTGTACATAGCTATCTCAACATGTCCTCAAACAACACAGCATTTATTACACAGATACACAATGGGGGTTATTCCAACTTTGGAGGAGGTGTTAATCTGTCCCAAAAGTGTCTGTAAAGTGACGGATATACCACCAGCCGTATTACGAGTCCATTATATCCTATGGAAGTCGTAATACGGCTGGTGGTATATCCGTCACTTTACCGTCACTTTTGGGACAGATTAACACCTCCTCCAAAGTTGTAATAACCCCCTAAGTCCCTTGGCGGAAGTCGTCATCAGCGGTCACAACCACGGTGTAACTTGCTATTGGACGACATTGCTGCCTTTGGCAATGGAGATGTCCACTGGTGGTGACGGTCGTGTTTGTACGGCCATGACCGCCATCTTCTGCAGTATTGCTCACTTGATTCCTGACACTGCTGCCAGCTAGACCTTCACAACCTGAGCAGCTGCGTACTGCCTCTGGGAGCTATTGTGTCACATCCTGCAGGTGATAGGGTCCCTGCTTTCACCCCTGAAGAGCTGGAGAAGCTAGTGGAGGAGGTCCTATCCCTGTGTGTACAGCTATATGTTGCACCAGAAGAGCAGGTGAGTCCAATGTCATACCAATGTGTGATAAGTGTAGTTTTTGACGGTGTACCGTTAATGTTAACTTGTGAAGGTGTTGATGCATGCATATGGTATATTGTGAAGGCGTGTGAGCTTATAGAATGGAAATGTTTGCCAACTTGCTGTGACTGATATGTACTGTCCACTGCTATTGGTATGGTGCATTTGGACATAACGTTCTCTGTTTCTCTGTGTCATCCATGCAGGTCAATGCCCATCAGAAGAAGGGGATTTGGCATGCCATCGCCAACCAAGTGCAGACCCTGGTGGTCCACAGCCAGCAGAGCACCCACTGTAGGAAGCAGTGGGAAGACCTGGGACGTTGGGCCCGCAAGACCGCTGAGGCCCAGCTGGGAATGTCCTCCCAGAGAGGAAGGGGTGCCTGTGGGACACTGACCCCCCCCCCCAAATGGCCTGCATTTTGGCTGTGGCCTACCCTAAGGTAGATGGGCATTTGAGGGCAGCACAGCAGCCACAAGGGGTAAGTACTGACAGACCAAAATGTACTTTCTTCTGATAGTGTGATGTATGCTGTCTCAGAATTGCAGCTGTGACAATGTTATAGGTGCTACAGGTATGTTGACTACTGGGAATACATGGTACTCCAGTTGCCAATAAACACACTGAGATCTGGCCTTTGAATTTTGCATGGAAACATGTTGATTAGCTGTGTCCAGCAAAATGTATGACTGCATGTGGAGATGCACATGTGACTGAGCCACATTTGTGATTCTACTCAGCAATATATGCTGGTAAGCTGCTG
This sequence comes from Pleurodeles waltl, assembly GCF_031143425.1. Classification (NCBI taxonomy): domain Eukaryota; kingdom Metazoa; phylum Chordata; class Amphibia; order Caudata; family Salamandridae; genus Pleurodeles; species Pleurodeles waltl. Next base: position 688,543,025 of record NC_090449.1, on the reverse strand, counting down.
TGTCATTATTCCCATCTAGTGTCCCCAGGTCCAATCATCCAAATAGTGTGTAACATAGCTTAAAGGTGTCAGACCACTCCCATTTAAATGGATCTGCTGTATATGCAACATTGGGCCTGACATATAAGTTCAAAGGTCTAGTTATTCTGTGTCCTGAAACAGTTGTAGTCTTCATGTGAGGCTGGCATCCAATTTAGCCAATTGGTAGGGCAAATATAATACTGCCTCATGAGGTTTGAGGAGATGTCCCCATTGTCATGTCATATTCATACAATGGGATTTGTGAAGTTAGTAAAGGATGGACATCCCACAATGGACGACTCATTTTGTCCATTAGCCCTTAACATTTCTTGGCCTTACATTGACATGTGGACAAATAACTTGTATCCCAATGCCTTTGTTGTAGATATGGCAAGTGGCTGGGCTGCTTGACCCTTTGCCCATGTGTGATGTCCATGCTAGATATACAAATGCCATACCTATAAGAGTGCTACATATGGTAGTAGCTGCCTACATCATGTCTCAATGGATACATTGTGGCGGATCATGTATAGTAGGTTATCTATTCCTACACTTACCTTAGCTGATCTGGCAAGTTTGGACAGTTTTGGTTTTAGCTCAGCTCAAATTTGCCTGATTTAATGGATCAGCTGAAGTTCCATTTCACATACACTTGTTGGTGTTGTGAAATATGGTGTCAGTAAAATATCAGTTGTGAAGGTACATGTGTAAATCATGTGTACATTGGTTTTCAGTGGTGTAAGTGTTTTGTCAGGACTTAGCTAGTGGGAATCACATGGCAGGACAACTGTACATGCTGCCATGTAGTGGCTCTGAATCAGCATGTCAGGTGGAATTTAATGAGCCCTCCTAGCAAATTGTATACTGTCCATAGTTGTGTTGCTGTAACTATGCTCTCTGTGATTGTCTTTGGATATATCATGTGTGCTCAGTAGCCCCCAATTACAGTACATAGAGTTATTGTGTATTTGACAATGTCTTTGAATAGTGAATGCAGAAAACCCTGTAAGAGTTTTTACAAGTGTTTACATAGCTGTTTTCCAGACAAGGAATGCCAAATTGTAATGTCCACTATATAGGACTGCCACATGTTGTGTATTCTTCAGAGAATGTTGCCATTGTGTCAGTTATGTACAGAGGGATCAGATAGGCATGTGATTGGAAGGCTACGTACTGTTGTATGTGAAGTGAGATGGCTTTCCTTTCATGGTTGCAGACCCATCTGGGACCACCCCAGCACCATTATTGTCTGCCACCCCTCTTTCTACCACTGGCCTCCTTGTAGCTCCCCATCCAGTTGGCTATGCCCACTCACCCAAGAGGAGGGACATCTCTTTTGCCGCAGGCACCTCTGTTCCAGCCCCTGTCAGCCCTGCTGCCTTTAGTGAGGAGGCTAGTGACCTCCTGAGGTTGATCTCTCAGTCGACCATCAGAAATACCATCCAGGGACTTGCAACTCAAGTCCAACAGAGTAATGCATTGCTGGAGGGCAGTTAAGGTACACTGGCAGGCCTACAGAGATCCTCTCAGGCTCTGGCCTTCACACAAATAGCAGCCAGTCACCGATTGTCTTTGCTACACCCCTTCACCTTCCTTTTCCCAATCACAAACCCTGAATGAATGTATAATTTTTGGGACAGAAAATAAAATCCAATAAAATTTTAAACAGAAAAAAATCAAGCATACATATACAATCAAAAGCTGAGTTCATGCTAAAAACACACCATGATTTAAACACACATGCTGTAATAAAAGATAGACATTCCTGCCTAGTAGTATAAAACCATCAACGAATATAAAAATAGAGCCAAATCGCAAAAGCCCAGAACCCCACATGATACATAATAAACAAAGGGGATCACAATACATGGGCCCTAAGGTGCTTTTGTGCATTGAATAACCGTTAAGTTAAATACCAATGGTGGGTGGAGTCCTACATATGACATTAGGGCTCCACAACCTAACCAACAACAGTCAGTAGGGCAAGAGCGGGAGAGAATTCCATTAACGCTTTTCCATTGCTCGCAGTGCCACTAAATTTAGTTTGGGCAATTTCGATAAATTTGGTCAATAACACATTCAGCATTGAATTTTCTGGGTCCAGAGACTGAATGATAGCCTGTTGGCAGGAACTAATTCCCAGTTTGTTCCATGTGCTCCAAAGTAGAAACATACGTTCCTTAAGTAAAGCTGGACACAGACAGACCACATGTTCAATAGTTTCATCCGCATTACTACAGCCTCTGCACATGACGCACATGCACCCGGGAGATAACTGCCATAGGGGCAGATGTTTAGAAAAAAAACAATTGTCCATCCTTAAGGCCATAAAGGCCTAATCCAACCAGAAACCATATGAACAGGAGAGATAGCTAGATGGCATACCTGACTTAAAAGATTTAGGGGGTCATTCTGACCCTGGCGGTAAAATCCGCCAGGGCCAACGACCGCGGGAGCACCGCCAACAGGCTGGCGGTGCTCCCTTGGGCATTCTGACCGCAGCGGTACAGCCGCGGTCAGAAACGGAAAACCGGCGGTGTACTGCCGGTTCTCCGCTGCCCTGGGGAATCCTCCATGGCGGCGCAGCTTGCTGCGCCGCCATGGGGATTCCGACCCCCATACCGCCATCCTGTTCTTGGCGGTTTTGGCCGCCAGGCAGAGGATGGCGGTATGGGGTGTCGTGGGCACTGCAGGGGCCCCCGTAACAGGGCCCCACCAAGATTTTCAGTGTCTGCCATGCAGACACTGAAAATCGCGACGGGTGCTACTGCATCCGTCGCACCCCTTCCACTCCGCCAGCTCCATTCGGAGCCGGCATCCTCATGGAAGGGTGTTTCCCGCTGGGCTGGCGGGCGTCCTTCTGGCGGTCGCCCGCCAGCCCAGCGGGAAACCCAGAATAACCGCAGCGGTCTTTTGACCGCGCAGCGGTATTCTGCCGGCGGGACTTTGGCGGGCGGCCTCCGCCGCCCGCCAAAGTCAGAATGACCCCCTTAATTACTGACCAGGCATGCTTATGTTTAGCAAGGAGGGAGTGATCCGAGTGATACGACTGTAGTTATTCAATCTTTTTCACACCTAGTTTAAACAGGGAATGCAGGGGTTGCTTTGCCCAAAGATCGTAGGCTTCCAGTCGCTGTTTACATTCAACCAAAAAGTGGAGTAAGATCCCTTTGTTTTTGACTCACTGATTTCTTGCCACAAAACTGCCTCCAAGCAGCCATCCGTAGCCCGACGCAGCTTATGACAGAGCTTCAAAAAAGTGCTGGCACCAACTGCCAGCTGATCTGGACACCCAAATTCCAGCCGTACCTACGCGGGTGAAGCAAGGAGCGGTACATGAAAGACTCTCTTGTAGATCTTATTACCAGCCTATTTAATGGACAGGACCCTTTGCCCAATAAAATTTCCTGACCATAGGCCAGTGAGGGTATAACCTTTGCTCTCATAACTTCCATTAGGAGAAGAAGGTTCGGCCCCTTTAAAACTTTGGATAATTTAGAAAAAGCCACATGCAGTGCCACAGCTTTGAATTCAATCTCCTTCTTAAGTTTAACAAAGCTGCCCCTAGAATTGAAGTGCCCCCTTAAATATTTAATAGACTGGTCTGAAACAAGTTTACAGCTTTTGTAATACCAACTGGATCCCAAATGTTTTTTCCTTCCGAAGGAGACCACTTTGGTTTTAAGCAAATTAACTTCCAACTGATTCACAGGAGTATAAGATGCAAGTTGGTTAAGCAGCCACTGAAGGCCATTCATAGTGTGACTGAACAATGCAAGATCATCAGTGTAAAGCAGATGGCTAAGCCCAAGGCCACCAATCCTGGTGGGGTGGGAATTAACGGCATCAAGGGACATTGACATACCTGCAATGAACAGATTTACCCTGTTTCACACCACGACTGGTAGGAATTTTTCTAGAAAGAGAACACCCGTCACCGAGCTCAATACGGACCCAAGTATATGTGTGTAGTTCTATGATGGCACCCAGGAGAAATTGAGGAAAAACACAGTTATGTAGTTTGGCCCACAGGGCACTCCGGGGGATCTGGTCAAACGTTGCCCTGAAATCAACAAAACAATACAGCATCAAGCTGGACAGAATCACCCTGTCAATGAGAATAGAAAGTGCTAACAAATTTGTTGATGTGCCTGAAACAGCGGACAATAGGGATTAATGCCTTTGATTCAGCCCAGGCACAAAGATCTTCCAACAAAAGACTAGCATAAAACTTGGCCTCATTATCAAGCAGGGCTATCATCCTAAAATTGACTAGGTCCGACCTTAAACCACTTTTAGATAGTGGATGAAGAATGGCACCACACCACTACTCGGGAATTGTTGAAGCCAGAAGGTAGTACTCAAACAGATGAGCAAGATGATTAGCACAAAAGAGGGAATTCTGTTTGAACAGTGTCTGTGAAAGGCCATTGGGACCGGGGGCTCCGTATTGCTTAGCCCTTGAGCTGATATGAGGGAGACATAGTTAAAAGGACTTCTTCACTCCCTGAGGGGGAATCAAAAACCCAATGAACAAGGGGCACGACTTAGACAAAGCAGCAGTGGGGCAATAAGGCCCCCCATCCAACAGTTTCCCATCCTTCTCACTTGTGGAAAAGTTGGTTTTCAAGTATGACGTCCAAACTCCTTCTGAAATATTGACAGCACCAATGCCCCTTTGATTGCTATTTAGATTGCTTATAAGGGACCAAAATTTCTCATAATTTGCACTTAGAAGTTTAGCCCAAAACTGATTGAGATGAATCTGATGGCCATCATAGACAGGCTTCCTATAATCTTTCCTCAATTGCTTATATCTAATTAATAGACACTCAGAATCATGGCTTTTCCTAATTGCCCTGCTAGTCTGTTACGTGCTTGCTTTAAACTCCTGGTTTCCCTAGAGATGCCAAGGGACTGGGATGAGTGCAATTATGCGCAGGTTGATGAAACCTTGACCAGAGAAAGCAAGAAAATGTGTTCCATAATGTGACACACAACCAGATTCCGCAGAGTCAGAAAAATTGATACATTCAGCCAATACTGTGCTGCCAATAGAAGAATTCCAATTTATGCACTTTTGTGACTCGAAGCAGACATCACCCCCCGCAGCCCACATAACATCATGCGAAGGGAAACTAGATTTTATGGATACAATTTGTGGACGGTGATCACTCTCGCTCCAGGGGTAAATTAAAAACTTTTCAATAAAGGGAAACGGTCCAATGTTACAAATAGTACAGTCTAGTGAGGTTGACCATATGATCTTGTACAACCGGTGGCATCATCGCATAAATGGCCGTTCAGAACTTTAAAGCCCATGCTATTTAGGTGCATTGATACATACTCTCTCAGCGGGCAGTGCAGGCAACCAGGTGGCCTCAATTGTTCGGGAATTAACTGACGATTACAAAGATCAAGACCATCAAGTGCTTCCATTGTGTCCTGAAACAAGTTCATATTAAAATCGCCAGTTATGAGATAATGGCAAATGGATGATTCCTGGCTAAATCACCAACAATCTGCATCAGTCGAGACAGCCCCTCCTTTTCTCCTTTGTTCCAGGAGCAATGTAAACATTAATTACTATAAGGATTTGCTGTGAAGTCCCATTCCTGATCACAATCCCCTGGATTCAATTGTCATGCCAAACCAATGGCAGAATGCACCCTTTTAGTTTGACAGTTGCATAGGTGGCCAACCCTCCCTTGGCACAACCATTCTTGCTCATTCTATGGGTGGGTTTCCATATTTCTAAATATCTTGGCAGCGGACAGCTGTTCTCAGCCCAAGTTTCCTGAAGGGTAATTACATCATAACTGTTTAAAACACAGATATTCAGTCAGCCAAATCAAATTTGTGCACAACCCCATTGATATTTCCATGTACATAGGGACAAACATCCAAACATTGACGCAGGTCCTCCCACCTGTGGAGGTCATTGGGGACGCCCAGCAAAAGGGCAGAGGGCATCCGATCCCCTGGCAACCAGGACCAGTACAGGAGGTGTCATTGAAAGTGGAAGTCCTGCATAGAGCACTTTTCAGAAAATCATGAGGCCCCTAGAGCAATATTCTGGCATGAACACAAGTTTGGAGGTTGTGCACTCCAATTATGCTGTTGTGGGGCACAGGGGGAACGTAGGCTGTAACGGTTCCACTGCATTGAGTTTGCCCACAGAGACCCCCAGCTCCAGTGCCGGGGTATTTGTAGGAGAAATTCAGTGGCTTGAGGGCAGGATTAAAGGGTGGCTTCTGTTATTGTCAACTTGTGAGAATTAGAAGGACCTGGACCCAGAACTTCACCATCAGTATTTCCACAAGCAGCTTTAAGGTTGAACAGTATGGCTGTGGTGAGGACTAGCACTCTACCCCCTCCCCTCCGGTGTGGAGCAGTCAGATCAGACACACTGCCTGTTTTGACTTCCTCACCTAGGATTACAGGGGCCTTGGGGGGGGGGGAAATTCAGTTTCCTGCAGACTGATGCTGGCCTACGGATCCTTGACATACTCACTGGGAGGGAGGGAGCCACCCAGTGAGGTCAACAAGGGATTGATCAATGAAGTTGCCCTGGAAACCTCCTGCAACGGCAGAAGCTGCTGTTCCTCAAGGCAAACCAACAGTAGAGCATTGTATGGGGATCCTTGAGGGGTCTTTTTTCCCCCTCTTGCTCAGCAGATGATGAGCCACGGAATCAACTCCTGAAGGCGATGGGTGCATTAAAGCAGGTTGTACAGGAATGCAAGAGAGATGAGAGAGGGCAGGCTCCAAGGACTCAGTTCTAGGTAGAGAAGAATTCTTGGGAACACAGTTGGCCAAGATGACATACTCTGAGACTCCAAAAGCAACTGGCCAAGAGTGGTTAATGATGGATGCTCTCCTGACTGGAAAGAAATAGTCATCCAATGTTTTTAGTTTAGTAGGTTTCTGAACCAAATCGGAATGGGACCTTGAATTTGCCAGGGACACTGGAGGGGCAGAAGCTGCAGATAGCCTCTTGATTTGACATAGAACTGAACTCAAAAAAGTAGGCATGGATGAGAAGATTTTAGTGCTTGAACGAAGGTGGAACTTGTTTGGGCTCCAGTAATTGGCTGGTTTAGATTTCCTATTTTGAGGTCAATACCAACTACATAGAAGAAGTGATTGATCGTTGAGCTCGCCCCTGTTAAACTCAATTTGGGAGCTGGAGTCACCAGCCCATCTGGAAGACCTTGTTGGTAACATTGGACGAATACTGCCAGTTGGGCTGCGAGTCCATTGTGCTGCTGGGGGACTGGTTAATGGGGAAATGCTGCAATCCTGTGGGTGATCTTGACAACTCGCTACCAGCCCATCCTGCCAATAGAGAGCAGCTGGAGAGGCAGCTAGAGAAATCACCCACTCTCTGACTTCAAAGGAATGGTTGCTTGAGATAATGATTGGGGAAAGCTCGTGCTTCGACAAAAACACGGTTGGCTGGCCCTCCTGAGATGGACAATGGCTCACTTCCTCATGAGATACTGACTGAGAGAGGGCGGGTGAAGCAGGACAATGAATTAGTGCCACTGTTGTCAAAGATCCACATGCGATGGGTAAAACATCTGTAACCGCAGACTCTGTGAGTTCACACCAACCTGACACCAGCTCAATCTCCCCACCATTCACCATGGATTCCAGCTTAGGTTTTTTCTTAAAGTAAGCCAGAAGAGAGGACTCACAGGATTTTAAGGAGCATGGGTGCGACAAATGAACAATAGAGTTGAGGCTTCAAAGCTGCCCATATAGGCAGATCAGCAGCCAATGGTGAAGGGACTGCTGCAATTAAAGTACGGGAAAGAGGACGAATCTGCTTTTCGGGGGCCGGTGATAAGTGCGAGGTGACATTATACACATTGTCACTGCAGCGACATTTCTTACGCTTTTGAGGATTGAGATGCTCCTTCCTTACTTTGCCTGACCTCATAACGTAACAAGTTCCAAAAGTCCTTCCTTCAAGTCTAGGGAGATTTAGATCAGGGAGCGAAGTAGATCAGTTTGAGTAAACACCTAAGAAGACACTTTGCGGCTCTTGTAATGGAGTGTCTGAACGCCACTTGGAAGCTCGAAAGAAGAAGTGGAACAATGGAGCCCAGTTGAATTTAGGAGAGGTGGCAGGACGATGCAGGGCAGGACAGCCCTGACAAGCCGCAATAGCCTAACGTCAGCTGTCTCTGTCAGAGACAGGTTGCCTGCAGCATCACTTGGCCCTGCTTGCAGCAGTGCTGGACAGTTGCCTTAGGCCCACAGTGGGGCATCCACTCATCATGTTACTCTGGTCCTGAGCAGTCCTGAGAGGATTGTCTAGTACCTTGCCAAGGAGCCCAGTATGGAAACTGTTGTCTGTAATCCACAGCGCAGATCCAGGGTAATTCTCACACGGCCCTCCAGGGACCTTTCATCGCAGAGTGGCCAAAACCACCAGGGGCTGCCGAGGTCCACCCGGAACCAAGGCCAAACAGCAGCAGAGACCGCCCAAGGGGCCAAAAGGGAGCCAGAAGGAACCAGGCCAGGGGGCCAAAGGGCCAGAGGGCTGGGGGGACGGGGACAGTTAGGCAAGAGGATCAGGCCGGAGGTGCAGGTTCAGCCCCCTCAGCCCTATCAGCCTTACTGAGCACCGCAGAGGCACCACAGCAGCTTGACTGCACAGCCGCAGCAACCGCCACTGCCGCTCACAGTCAGGACCAACGGCCAAGGAGTCCAGGAGGCCAAGTCGCCACCAGTGGACCCGAATGGCCCACCCACACGGAGGTTTGCAATCCGCGGCGGCTGCTGTGCTTCAGTGCGATCCGGGAAGCTCTGCGACTCCGCCCAGCAGCGTCCTCTAAGCATACTGGGGTGCTGGCTGCTTCCGCGTGGATACAGTGTGTCTGTTAAGTTTGAATGCATACTGATGTGGTCATTCCAGGTCCCAAACCCCTCTTCCCAGCCAAAGCATACAGACAGACAAGCATGCAGAAAAACAAGCATGTATCTCCCTCAACATTCAAGGGTAGCTCAGACAAACACAACCACTACAAGACACACCGCTGACATGCACACAGTCAACATACACCTGCAGACACATCAACAGTCACAACCTGCCTGACACCCTCACCTCCCCCAGCATCACAGACACAACACCTGACACACCTGCAGACACCACAGTAACAATCACAGATCCAGCCACTACACCTATCTTACCCACAGACATCATGACAGCAGACTTTAGATATCTACCCCAGTCACCACATCCGCAGATACCACACCCACAGACATGCCTACATGCAGAACATCCACCATACCTGCTGTCACCACCCCAACAGTCACACATCTTCCATGGCATCTCACAGCACCTCCACCCCCCTCCTCCCTAGACACATAAACGCCCACACTCACCCACTCAACAGACACCCACCATCCACAAGCACACCTCGCACAAACATGCACCCAAAAAATCCACAACAAAACCTCAGACAACTACTCCCTCTCCCTCAAACCCAAACCCTTTTGCCATGACCATCCCCGTGTGTCAAAGAAAGATTTCTCCTCAGAGTTTGCCCTTTTCCCTACTACTCTCCCACCCCGTGATATTCCTAAATGTTCTGTGTCCTTCTCCAAGTCCGGCCCTTCTACCTCAAAGAATGCCCCCGCTCCCTCTGCAAGCACCCATGCCCCTCTCCGCCAAGAAGTTAACCCCTCCCAAGAGTACCTAACCCTCCCCTAAGTCTTGACCTAAGCCCCCCTTCTAAGCCAAAACTCAAAGGTTCCCCTCCCAATCCAAAGCGCATACACCGACCTCCTCTAATTCTCAAGGTGCCTTTCTGCCCCCTTGACGCCCCTAGCTGTGGAGATCACATGGAAGTCGGGAGTCAAGTTGGTGCACAAAAGTGCTTTCTGTGCATTTTGCACAATCATTTCTTCAACTGGCTTCTGGCCTTGGACATTATTATTATATTTATACAAATATAATATATTGGCCCAACCTATTGTTGGTTTCAACGTTATATCTTAGTCCTGCATTTCTTTACTTAGGGCAGATTTGGTCTTGGCTGATATTGTTTGTGTGTGAGCATTTGTGTGTCAGTGGTGGTTGTGCTAACTGTTTTATCCAAACAGCATGGGTGGTCGTGCGCAGAGCATTTGTCCCCCAGTGATGAATGTGTGTTGTGTGATGGGCATGTGTATGTTTGGGACATGTAGTTGTGATGGTATTGAGTTGTGTTTGTGTTGATGTGTTAGTTGCAGTATTATGTTCCTTAGTGTGATTGGACTGTGTGTGTGGGGAATGGTGTGTCAAGATACATTGTGATGTGCGTTTGCGGAGTATGTTGTATGCTGCATTGTTTGATATGATTGTGTGTTTTCATTCCCTGGTGTTGGTACGTAGTGTTGTATGTATGATTTGTTGAGGGGTAGTGTCTATTGGGGTGCTTGCCACACTTTGCTGGTGTTGCAATTGTGGTTTTGTAGTGTAGTTTGGTGGTGTTGTGTGTTGTTGTGTGTGACTCCTGGTTCTGTGTATCTGGGTAGTTGGTGTGTGTTTTTGACATTTGTATGTGTGTGTTGGCCGTAGTGTGTGCAATATGTATGTGCAGGTGTTTATGCGGCTGTGTGTGAGAATGGTTGTCGGTGTGAGGATACATGTGTGTGTCGCTCTAACCAACCTTTCCCGATTTGTATGTTGTGTGTGTGTAGGTGCTTTGAAATATTACAATAGTGACAGGTAAGTGTGTGTACTCATGGTTGCTGTCATTGTCACTGGTTCTAAGCCATTGGGTGAGCAGGAGCAGCGGGAGGACATGTAGTTCAGGTTCCGCGGCGGCTACGGGAGAGCATGGCTTCCTGAAGGTGAGTGTCTCATTTTATACAGTTGTTTTCCACCTGGGTTTCCATGGTGGTGTGACCATGGCGGAAAGCTTGGTGGTGTGCAGCCTCATAATCTGTCTGGTGGAAACATGGTCTTTGTTGGCCTGCAGGTAGCTGCTGTTGTCTGTGGCTGCATGACCGCACTGGCGGTACTGGCGGTGGTTTGGCTGTATCCTGTTGAAAGTACCGCCACGGTCATACTTTGGTGGTCTTCCTGGCCATCCTGTTGATGGATGACCGCCAACTGCCTACAAAACACAGGCTAGTGGGTTCTGCAATGGCCTTGCAATAATCACAGAAGTACACTCAATCAATGCCCATATAGTACATTTCTCAGATATAAAATGTCTCTCATGCAGTCCTAACACAAATCCCACCGCATAATTCCACTGCACACAACACATTTAAACAACTCATAATTCCACACCACACAATTCAACTACACATACTTCCAGTACACACCAATCCACTTCATGCCATATAAATATAATCCAGTAAATTCAACTACAAATATTTCTACTCTTCTACACCACAGAATACCAATCCACACAACATAATTCCACTCCATATAATTCCACTACACATAATTCCACTCCAACCTACATAATTACAATTAACACCACATATTTACATTCCACATAGATGCAGTCAACTCCAAAACACATAATTACACAAAATTGAACTTTGTAACATGCCACATAATTACACACCACATACCACTCTACACCATGCCACATTATTGAATTCAGCATAATTCCACTCCACACATGCTACATAACTCCACTCCACATACATCCACTCCACATCATGACACATAATTCCTCACAAATCCACACAACTCAACACCACACAATTCCATACCATATAGCATATTTACACTTCACATATTATGACTCCAAACTCATAGTTTAACTCCAAGTATTTACACTCAACTCAATACCATATAAATACACCCCACACAATTCTACTCAATGTCAAATAACAACAATCCACATAAAAACACTCTACGCCATGCCACATTATTCCACTCAGCATAATTTCACTGCATGCCACACAGTTCCACACACCACAATTCAACTCCACACAATTCCATTCCACTCCACATATTTCGACAACAAACAACATAATTGCACTCCACAACATAATTCCTCTCCACATCACATATCCAATCCACAACAGAAGAGTCCACAGCAAGCCACAAAAATCAACAACACAATTTATAATTCCACTCCACTACATGCCACTTCATTACACACCATACCACTACACATAATTACACTCCATGTCACACAATCCCACTCCAAATAATTCCAGCACAATCAACACCACATAATTACTATCAACATTATTCCACTGAAAACAATGCCACATAATTTCACTACACATAACCCGTTCACACAACTCCATGCCACACAATTCCACAACAAACAATTCCAATCCCAACCCACAGAACACCACTCAACAACTCCATATAATTACAGTCTACTCAGTACCACATACCTACACCCCACATAAATCCACTCAGTGCCACATAACAATCCACATAAATACACTCTTAACCATACCACATAATTTCACTCAGCATAATTTCATTGAACATCACACAGTTCCACACACCACAATTGAACTCCTCAAAATTCCATTTCATGCTACGTATTTCCACGCCAAACCACACAATTCCACTCCACAACACAATTCCACTCCACACCACATTTATCCAATTCACAACACATAATTTCACATCATGCAACAAAATTCAACACCACACCACACAAAATAATTCCCATCACTACGTGCTACTTCACTACACACAATGCCACTACACTTAATTACACTCATTGTCACACAATCCCACTCCACATAATTCCAGTACACTCAAACCACATAATTACTATCCACATAATTCCACTGCACACCATACCACATAATTCCACTATGTAACTCCCCTCAACACCACACAATTCCATGCCACACAATTCCACAGCAGAGAATTTCAATCCAACCCACAGAATACCACTCCTCACCACACAATTCAACTTAACAAAATTACACTCTAATCAATATCATATAAATACATTTCACATGAATCCACTCAAAGCCACCTACCAACAATCCACCTAAATATACTATACCATGCCACATAATTCTACTCAGCATAATTTTATTGAATGCCACACAGTTCCACAGACCACAATTCAACTCCAAACAATCCCATTCCACACCACATATTTCCACAGCAAACCACATAATTCCACTCCACAACACAATTCCGCTCCACAGCACATATATCCAATCCACAATACAGAATTCCACTTCATACCATAGAATTCAACACCACATCACAAAATTCTTCTCCCCTACATGCCTCTTCATGACACACAATACCACTACACGTAATTACACTCAATGTCACCCAATCCCACCCCACATTTTTCTAATATATCAATGCCACATTATTTGTATCCCAATAATTCTACTGTACACCATGCCACATAATTCCACTACAAATAACTCCCCTCAACATCACACAATTCTATGCCACACAATTCCACAACAAACAATTCCAATCCAACCAATAGAATTCCACTCCACACAATATACATCCACTGTACTCCATGACATATTGCTAAAAGACATTAACATTGGCAATGCCAAGAGCTCTATGACCTCCAAATTAGCAAGGACATGCATACGTCATGTCTCTTCTCAGGTTTAGCCCTCCCTGAGCCCACCATCTAACTGCTGCCAAACCTAAGCAGTTGACATTTTCTGGTATTGTTCTGGGACCACTTTTCTTATTTGTAAATGGGTGATTGTCCCACCACATGCTATGAGGGCTGTATCAACTTTTATTCACAGAGTGGCCCTGCCCGTTCTGACCACTGATGGTAATGGATGGGCAAACTGCCTGTTACTGTTGTATTCCCTCCATGGTCTGCTTTCATGGAAGTGCAGCTGCTGACGGCAGAGTGCTGCGTACAGGCATGACTATCTTTGAGGCCCAAATCCAGGTGCAGTCTCATTGCTGCTCTGCCCCATCCTTGCTCTGACCTCAGCACTGCAAAAGCAAAGAACGCGGGCCACTGGTTTCTCACACACACACCCAGCCTCCCGTTCACCACCCCCACCTGTTCTCCCGTTCACCTCCCCCACCCAATTGCCAAAGTCATTAGGTCAACCATAGCCAAGACCTATTGTTAATGCCAATGCTTGTGTCTTTTGTGTCCTCCCATGGATCAGGGACAAAGTATTGTATCTTTGCACTTTGTTTGTTTATTTGTCATTTGAAAGATTCTTTTTTATTTCTTTCCTGCTCTGTTACACTGTGGGTGCGTGTTCATCTTGACACCCATATTTTATTGCATCTGCACTCCAGTGCCCTCCTTCCCCTGTTGTTGTTGCCATCCTTACCGCACCTCCCACTCCATTGCCTAATTTGAGGATTTCAGCCATTTGGCATAGCTTGCAAATCCCCCACACCATGTTGGTAGAATGTGTTAAGAATTTTAACGTTATTTTACAGCTGAAGCAGCACTCTTTCAGCTCTCCTGCGACGATGAAACATGTTTGTCACTGATCTTTCCTGTGTATACTCTACAGTTGTATTTGTATATCATCTACAGCTGTCTGGATTACACATGCAGACAGCATGCAGGGTTTGTCTGAGCCTCTCATCCTTTTAGTACATCAGGGGTGAGATTGTCATACTGTCGGCAAAACACGTTAAGACTGCACAATATTAAAGGACATGCTAGGTGGAGTGAAAGCTACAATACGTGTGAGGTAATTTACACCCAACATGGCCGCATCCATACACCATAACTGCTGCTCTGCTGCGAGAAGGGGTTGGAGCCCAAGACTGCCATGTGACACATGTCACACTCGCGTGAGACAAATGCCACAACTCTTGTGACATATACCACAGCATGTCATTGTTTTGTGACATGCTCTTTTGTGAATAATTGCAGATAGCGATAGTGTGTGTTTTCCAAAGGGCTTTTTTTCTTTTGGGTAAATTAAATAAAGAAAAAAAAGGAAAAACAATCTAAACAGTACTATCCGCGCCATGTTTGAACTTTAGTCTACAAGGCACATTATCATAGATATCAACCACTATACCAACTGCCCTGGGGACCTATTTAGCTTCCTAAAGCATTTTTAACTTACAGAAGGTGTAAATGTCCTCCTTCTTATATTTCTATGGTGGTTTTTATCTTACATGCCACAAATTTACAGTTGCTTCCACAATTAATTATCAAATACCCCTTCATCTCCTTCACCCAGGCACTGCCCCCATGCATTTATTTTTATTATACAAGCTTCCTCTATCTCTCATTCCACAAATTAAGGGATTTCTTTCATTTTAAACCATGCTCCCCCTTCAACATGTCACAAATTTCAAGCATAAAGTGCCATGACTAAATAGGCCACAAATTGTCCAGACAGTGTCAGGGAGTGATTTACAATGGGACCTCTTTTTCTTTGGCTAACATTTCAAAAACATATGAAAAACAACTTCAAGAACGATTTTTCTCCAGGTGACGTTTGAACCCTGTTCAAGATGGATGCAAACACGAGGAGCTCACCACTATACCAGACACCATTATGGTAACTTGAAATGGCAAAACGCCTTTTCATCATAGAGACAGTGCTAAAGTCATTCTTTTATTTCCAGGTGTTTTTAGGTTACATGCCTCAAATTCACAGTTGCTTTTTCCACTTATAAACAAATAACCCTTACTCTCTTTCACCCTGGCACTGGCCCCATGCACTTATGTTTAGTACACAATCTTCCTCTATCTCTCATTACACAAACTAAGGGATTTCTTTCATTGTAAACCTTGCTCCCCATTCCACATGCCACAGCGTGTCACAAATTCCTAGCATGCACTGCCATGACTAAATAGGCCACAAATCGTCCAGACAGTGCCAGGGGAGAATTTACAACGGTACCTCTTTAATTTGGCTAACATTTAAAAAAAACAAAAAAAAAAAAAAAATGATTTTTCTGTAGGTGAGGTTTGAACCCTGGTCAAAATCACTGTTAAGTCATGCAACTAAGTACTATACAAATTACTGCAATGGTAATTTTATTTTGTAAAAAGCCTAGACATCAAAGAGACAGTCATGTAGGCCACCTGTAATTTCCATGGTGCTTTTTAGATTACATGCCACAAATTCAGAGTTGCTTTTCACATTTAATAAGCAAATAACCCTTACTTTCTTTCACCCCGGTACTGGCCCCTGGCATTTATTTTTAGTACACAAGCTTCCTCTATCCCTCATTAAACAAATTAAGTGATTTATTTCATTGTAAACCTTGCTCCCCTTTCCACATGCACCAGCATGTCACAAGTTTTTAGCACACACTGCCATGACTAAAAGACAGTGCCAGGGGGTAATTTACAATTGGACCTCTTTCATTTGGCTAACATTTAAAAAAAGAAGAAAAACAACTTGAAAAACGATTTTTCTCTAGTTGAGGTTTGAACCCTAGTCAAAAGCAATATTAACATAAGCAGTTAACCACTAAATAATCCAGAGATACAGTGGGCACCTTGGCAAAATGCCTTGTAATTATAGAGACTGTGACACTGTCCCTCTTTTATTTCTATGGCGATTTTTAGGTTACATGCCTCAATTTCACAGTTGCTTTACACATTCAATAAACAAAAAACCCGTACTCTCTTTCACCCTGGTACTAGCCACACGCATTTATTTTTAGTACACAAGCTTCCTCTATCTCTCATTCCACAAACTAAGGAATTTCTTTCATTGTAAACCTTGCTCCCATTCCACATGTCACAGCATGTCACAAATTTCTAGCATGCACTGCCATGACTAACTAGGCCACAAATCGTCCAGACAGTGCCAGGGGGTAATTTATAATGGGACCGCTTTCATTTGACTAACATTTAAAAAAAAATGAAAAACAACTTTCACTTGGTGAGGTTTGAACACTGATTAAAGCAATTGTAATTCAAGTAGATAATCACTACACCAGGCACTGTACTGACCATTTCAGCTGGCAAATAGCCTTGTAATCAGAGAGACAGTGATGCAGTCTGTCTCTTATTTCCATGGCGATTTTTAGGTTAGATACCACAAATTCACAGTTGCTTTTCACATTTAATAAACAAATAACCCTTACCCTCTTTCGCCCTGGTACTGGCCACATGCATTTATATTTTGTGCACAAGCTTCCTCTATCTCTCATTCCACAGATTAAGTGATTTCTTTCATTGTAAACCTTGCTCCCCCTTCCACATGCCACAGCATATCACACATTTCTAGCATGCACTGCCATGACTAAGCAGGCCACAAATCGTCCAGACAGTGCCAGGGGGTGATTTACAATGGGACTTCTTTCATTTGGCTAACATAAAAAAAAAATGAAAAACAACTTCAAAAATGTTTTTTTCTCCAGGTGAGGATTGATCCCTGGTCAAAAGCAACATTACCCCAAGAAGATAACCACTAAATCAAGCACTGTTATAATTATTTGTGCTGGCAAAAGGCCTTGTCATCAGAGACACATTGATGCAGTCCTTCTTTTATTTCCATGGTGATTTTTAGGTTTCATGCCACAAATTCACAGTTGATTTTCACATCTAATAAACAAATAACCCTTAGTCTCTTTCACCCTGGTACTGTCCTCATGTATTTATTTTTAGTATAAAAACTTCCTCTCTCATTCCACAAACTAAGGTATTGCTTTCATTGTAAACCTTGCTCCCACTTCCACATGCCAAAGCATGTCACAAATTTCTAGCATCCACTGCCATGACTAAACAGGTCACAAATCGTCCGGACAGTGCCAGGGGGTAATTTACAATGGAACCTCTTTCATTTGGCTAACATTTGAAAAAAAATGAAAAACAACTCCAAAAAAGACTTTTCTCTAGGTGAGGTTTGAACCATGATCAACCAAAGTAACTATTCAAACAGTTAACCAATACAGTAAGCACTGTTATGACAGCTTTAACTGGCAAAAGGCCTTGTAATCAGAGAGACAGTGAAGCAGTCTGTCTTTTATCTCCGTGGCATTTTTAGGTTACATGCCACAAATTCACAGTTGCTTTACACATTTAATAAACAAATAACCCTTACTCTCTTTCATCCTAGAACTGGCCCATGCATTTATTTTTGGTGTACAAGCTTCCTCCATCCCTTATTCCACAGATTTTAGGTATTTCTTTAATTGTAAACTTTGCTCCCCCTTCCACATGCCACAGCATGTCACAAATTTCTAACATGCACTGCCATGACTAAATAGGCCACATATCGTCCAGACAGTGCCAGGGGGTAATTTACAATGGGACCTCTTTCATTTGGCTAACATTAAAAAAAAAGTAAAAACAACTTTAAAAACGATTTTTCTCTAGTTGAGGTTTGAACCCTAGTAAAAAGCAACATTAATATAAGCAGTTAACCACTAAACCAACCACAGATAGGGTGCTTGGATTTCGCAAAACGCCTTGTAATCAGAGAGACAGTGATGCAATTCCTCTTTTATTTCTAAGACGATTTTTAGGTTGCATGCTACAAATTCACAGTTGCTTTACACATTTAATAAACAAATAACTCTTACTGTCTTTCACCCTGGTACTGGCCACATGCATTTATTTTTAGTATACAAGCTTCCTCTATCTCTCATTCCAAAGATTAAGTGATTTCTTTCATTGTAAACCTTGCTCCCCCTTCCACATGCCACAGCATGTCACAAATTTCTAGCATGCACTGCCATGACTAAATAGGCCACAAATCGTCCACAGTGCCAGGGGGTAATTTACAATGGGACCTCTTTCATTTGGCTAACATTTAAAAAAAAATTAAAAACAGCCTCAAAAGCGAATTTTCTCTAGGTGAGGTTAGAACCCTGCTCAAAAGCAAAATTAACCACGACAGTTAACTACTACCACCAAGTACTGGGATGATGGCTGAAGCTTGGAAAAAGCATAGTAATCAAAGAGACAGTGATGCAGTCCGTCTGTTATTTCCATGGTGATTTTTAGATAACATGCCTCAAATTCACAGTTGCTTTTCACATTTAATAAAAAATGATCCTAATTCCCTTTCACCATGATACTGGCCCTATGCATTTATTTTTAGCACACAAGCTTCCTCTATCTCTCATTCCAAAGATTAAGCGATTTCGTTCATTGTAAACCTTGCTCCCCCTTCCACATGCCGCAGGATGTCATACATTTCTAGCATGCACTGCCATGACTAAATAGGCCATAAAATTGTGTGGATAGTGACGGGGGGAATTTGCAATGGGACCTCTTTCATTTGGCTAACATTTAAAAAACCCAATGAAAAACAACTTCAACAATGATTTTTCTCCAGGTGAGGTTTCAACCTTGGTCAAAAGAAACACTAATGCAAGAAGCTCACCACTAGACCATGCACTGTTATAACTAGCAGTACCCTGCAAATGACCTTGTAATCAGAGAGACAGTGATGAAGTCCCTCTTTTATTTTCTTGGCCATTTTTAGGTTACATGCCACAAATTCACAGTTGCTTTTCACACTTAATAAACACATAACTCTTGCTCTCTTTCACCCTGGCACTGGCCCTATGCTTTTATATTTAGTATGCAAGCTTCCTCTATTTCTCATTCCACAAATTAAGGGATTTCTTTCATTGTAAACATTGTTCCCACTTCCACATGCCACAGCATGTCACAAATTTCTAGCATGCACAGCCATGACTAAATAGGCCACAAATCGAGCTGACAGTGCCAGGCGTAATTTACAATGGGACCTCTTTTATTTGGCTAACATTTAAAAAACATGAAAAACAACTTCAAAAACGATTTTTCTCTAGGTGAGGTTTGAACTCTGGTCAAAAGCAATGGTGACCCATGCAGCAAACCACTACACAAATCACTGTGATGATGATTTGACTTGGCCAAATGCCTAGTAATCAGAAATACAGGGATGAAGTCCCTCTTTATTTCTATGGCGATTTTTAGGTTACATGCCACAAATTCACAGTTGCTTTACACATTTAATAAACAAATCACCCTTACTCTCTTTCACCCTAGTACTGATCCATGCATTTATTTTTAGTGTACAAGCTTCCTCTATCCCTCATTCCACGAATGTAACCCCTTCTGTGCCATGGACGTAATGGTTACGTCCTATAGCACAATGCTCATGTGCCGAGGACATAACCATTACGTCCTGGGCACGGAGCTCAGAGGGAGAGCTAGCGCTCCCTCTGTGGGCTGAGGCAGGGATAGAAGGTGAAGCCTTTCCCCTTCCAACCCTGCCCCCACAACCCCTGTGATGGCGTCAGCATGTGATCATGTGCTGAAATCATTACAGGGTGCCGGTCGCACTGGAAGCAATTTGCTTCCAGTGCATGATCACAGAAACTGGTACGTTTCTCCTCCGGCGGGTGGGGGGTTTAGAACAAAGAGGCACCGGGGAAAGGAAAGGTTTTTCCTTTCCCCCTGTGTCTCTTTGAGCATTCCTGCTGCCCGATTGCATTGCGATCGGACAGCAGGAATGCACACTAGACGCCAGGGATTTAGTTTTTCTTTATTTATGTAATGTTTTGTGTTGGGGAGCGGCCCCTTGAGCAAGGGTCGCTCCCATTTGGGGTTCATGTTTCTTGTGGCCACTTCTGCCCCCCTTGGGGGCAGATCAGCCTATTATTTTTAGGGGGGCAGAAACCACTAAAACACCAGGGATTTTTTTGTGTATGTTTATTTATGTGGGGGTGTGTCCCCTTGGGCAAGGGGTGCCCCCCCAAGGAGGGCATTGAACTGTTGGCCATTTCTGCTCCCCTTGGGGGCAGATTGGCCTATTATTTTTAGGCTGATCTGCCCCCAAGGGGAGCAGAAAGCCCTGGAACGTCAGGAAATTTTGGATATGTTTATTTATGTGGTGGGGTGTCCCCTTGGGCAAGGGGGTGCCCCCCCAAGGTGGGCATTGAACTGTTGCCCATTTCTGCCCATTTTGGGGGCAGATAGGCCTATTTTTGTTGTAGGCCCATCTGCCACCAAGGGGGGTAGAAGCCACTTAGACACCAGGGATAGTGTGTGTGTGTTAGTGAATGGGGGGTGCAGCACCTTGGGCAAGGGTCATCCCCCTTTGGGGGCACGTGTACCAAGGCAATTTCTACCCCCCCTTGGGGGCAGATGGGCCTATTTCTTTTTAGGCCCATTGCCCCCAAGCGGGGCAGTAGCCACTTAGGTACCAGGGATAGTGTGTGTGTGTTTGTCTTGTTTTTTTTGTTTTTGTTTGGGGGGGTGGACCCTTGGGCAAGGGTCGCTCCCCATGGTGACACACTACTAAATTAATTTTCTGCCCTCCTTGGGGCAGATATGCCTATTTTTTATTAGGCCCATCTGCCCTTATGGCAGAATCCACTTAGGCACCAATTTCTAAATGCTTGATGGTTGGGTGTTTGTCAACTGATGAAGTATTTTCATTTGTGATAAAAAATATAAAAAATCTCCTTTCTGTTCTAGTTCAAAGCCTTTGCTTTTTTTTGCTGTGGCTCCTTGCGGTTTTGGCGGTGGTTGACCTGCAGTTTGCATAGTTGCATGTTTTAGGTGAGTAAAAACTATTTATTCCAAAGGAGTATTCTTGCCATGCATGAATGACATGTTTGTAGGTGGTGTACTAAATGCAGGTTTGTGTGTGAAATTGTCGTTAGATTTGTGCACAATGATATTTGTGTTGTCTTATTTCTAATTTGCTTTTCTTTCTTTCTTTTTAGTGGGATATCATTGGTGATTACTGTGTCTGTGCAGAGTAGTTGCTGGTGAGTCAAGCTTTTTCAGGCAAGTGAGCGGTATAGCTTTTGAGTTTATAACCCTTACTGATAAAGCTACACTTTATTACTTATCTTACACAGTGCTGGTTGTTGGTGGTTCATTTGTCCTGTTAAGCTTCGTAGGAAAGATCATGGCTAGCCACAGGATGACTGCTCAGCAGGTGGTTGGTATGCTTTTTGAGTCATTGTCTGATCATGATTATGAGACGGACTCTGCATCTGAGGCAGAGAAGGAAGTGAGAGATTCTGGCAGTGAAGTTTCTGTCGGAAAGGAATCTTCTGATGAGGAAGCCACACTTAGTGCAGATGAAGTGCCTGTTTTAGAGGAGGACACTGATGTACCATTAGTGCAGCAACCTGGGGCTGAAAGGTTTCCTCTTAGAAGACCTGAACTCTGGGTTGCCCCAAACATGGCACAGCCAGAGTTGCCTGCCTTTACTGGTCTCCCAGGGAGTAGAGTCAATACAGAGAACTTTTTGCCTGTCAATTTCTTGAGTTATTTGTGGATGATGTGTTTTTGGAAGAGGTTGTTGAGCAGACTAATTTGTTTTTGGGTTTGACTGTTTTGATGAGTTTGATAATGAAGCCGCCACTGGCTTCTTATTGGTCTACTAGTCCCTTGATGGCAACATCTATATTTCCTACAACCATGAGTCGTAATCGGTATTTGCTTCTTCTTACGATGCTGCATTTTGTTGACAATGCATTAGCTTTGCCACGAGATCACCCTGATTCTGACCGTCTTTTTAACATTAGGCCTGTCCTTGATCATTTTGTGGATCAGATTTCAGAGGTCTATGTTCCAGGCAAAGAAATAGCTGTGGATGAGTCTTTGGTCCTCTTCAAGGGTATTTGGTTTTTAGGCAGTACATTCCTAGCAAGAGGGCACGATATGGAAATAAATTGTATATGCTGTCTGAAAGTAGTACAGGATACGTGTATAGTTTCCGTGTCTACACTGGTAGGGATTCCAGTATGGACCCCCCTGGTTGCCCTCCCACTTTTGGAGTTACTGAGAAAATTGTGTGGGAACTTGGTAGACAACTGTTCAACAAAGGTCACCATTTGTATGTATATAACTTCTACACTGGAGTGCAGTTGTTCAATGAATTGTTTAGAGTGGAGACTGTTACTTGTGGCACAATTAGTTGTAACCGGAAAGGCTATCCAAGGGAGCTTGTCTTTAAAAAACTTGAGAGGGGACAGTGCAGTGCCTTGTAGAATTATGGGCTGCTAGCTTTGAAAGTTTCAGACATGAGGGATGTCTACATGCTAAGTAACATCCATGATGAGAGAACTTCCCCAGTGACTGTTAGGGGCCAGGTTGCTCAAGTGCGCAATCCTGTGTGCATTTTAGATTGTAATAAATACATGGGAGGTGTAGATAGAGTTGATCAAGGGTTGGAACATTATACTGCTATTCGTAAGTCTTACGTTTGGTATAAAAAGTTATCAAGTCACCTCTTCCACTTAGCAACTTTTAATACTTTTATTGTGTTTAAGGTTAGGTCACCAGAGTCAAAGATGACATTTGTGAAACTTCAAGAGTCAGTGATAGAGAGCCTTATTGTAGTGGAACAGACCAGAGTTCCTAGAGAAGCAGTGGTGGAGGATGTGGCTAGATTAAAAGATCACTACTTTGCTGAGCACATTCCTCCCACACCCAAAAAAGACTTTCCAGCTAAGAAATGCAGAGTGTATGCTCAAAGAGGTATCCGGAGGGAGACTCAAATGTACTGCCCAGATTGTCCTTCAAAGCCTGGGCTGTGTGGGTGGTTGTTTCAAGAATTACTACACCCAGAAGAATTACTGGGAACAACCATGAGTGTGAACTGCCTGTTTTGTATTTTCATGTGTTCAGTTTCATGGTTGACATTTCTGTCATGTACTTAGTTAGAGCTTTTGTGTTTGTAGTTTTGTAATTATTTCTAATTAGTTAGGGGTTTCTTTGTTTAAAAAAAAAAAAAGATAAAATTGTGTGAGGAGTGGCGCTTGGCTGACGGTGTACATATTGACTTGCTGTTGGCTACTGCAACACACTGCCAGCCAAACGCCAGTCCACACACTCCCATCAGCTGGTGTGATTGCTGTATCAGGCATGTGGGCATATGTAAGTGATGAGCCTTTGAGTGGAGCTGTCTGTCGATGCGAGTATTGTAATGTGCTGGGCCCGTGGCTGGCGGCGTGAATGGTTCTTGTGCATGTCATGTATGAAAGGTGTGTGAATGGACTGTAAAGCGGTTGGTGCCTTGCCGTGGCTTTACAGCTCATGAGCTGTGAGCCATTGGTTCAGTTTTTTGGCCATTAAGTTATTAACAGCGCATTTCATTTTTGTGAAACCTCTTGTTAGTAAAATTTTATCCACTGAACCATCACTCACCCTCGTGCCAAATCCAACCAGTATGTGCGGTAAAAATGACAAAACCTACTCCGCTGTAATCAGGCGTCGCAGCACACCTGTGACATGCTAGGTGTCTCAGGTGGGACCCCGATGATGAAGCATGCCACCAACTTGGTTGGTGGGTGAGGGGTCTTTTTAACATAACCTAAGTGCATTTTTTTTCACAATTTTAGTGTTTGGAACATCACATAAGTATGTGGACAAACCAAAATGATCTATTGCAAAACTATCTGTTTTTGGGGGTGGGGCACCTATGTTTTTGGTCCCGGGTGCAGCCTTCATCAAGGGAAACCTACCAAACCCAGACATGTTTTAAAAATAGACACCCCAAGGAGTCCAAGGAGGTGTGGCTTGCCTGGATCCCCCAACATTTTCTTACCCAGACTCCTCGGCAAACCTCAAGATTTGCATAAAAAATCATATTTTCCTCACTTTTCTTTGTAGGATCACCGCTGAGGCACACATTTCCTACCACCCAGCATTCCCCTCAGTCCCCCAAGTAAAATGATACCTCACTTGCATGGGTCCCCAAAGTAGAGTCAGCCTAAAAAATGGATAAAAGAAAAATATGTGCTTATTAACTCGGTGTGCTATCCCCTTAATTTGTACAAGTGTATGGCCTTTTTCTGATGCAGGCACCTGGCCCCCCCACACAAGTGAGGTATCATTTTTATTCGCAGACTTGGGGGAGCGTTGGGTGGAAGGATATTTGTGGCTCCTCTCTGATTCCAGAACATTTTGTCACCGAAATGAGAGGGAAAAAGTGTTTTTTTTGTTTAGCCAAATTTGGAGGTTTGCAAAGGATTCTGGGTAACAGAACATGGTCAGAGCTCCACAAGTCACCCCATCTTGGATTCCCCTAAGTGTCTAGTTTTCAAAAATGCGCAGGTTTGGTTAGGTTTCCCTAGGTGCCAGCTGAGCTAGAGGCCCAAATCCACAGGTGGCATTTTGTAAAAAACACTTCTGTTTTCTGTGGAAAAATGTGATGTGTCCACGTTGTGTTTTGGGGCATTTCCTTTTGCGGGCGCTAGGCCTACCTCCAGAAGTGAGGTACCATTTCTATTAGGAGACTTGGGGGAACGCTGGGTGGAAGGAAATTTGTGGCTCCTCTCCGATTCCAGAACTTTCTGTCACCGAAATGAGAGGAAAAAAGTTTTTGGGCCCAATTTTGAGGTTTGCAAAGGATTCTGGGTAACAGAACCTGGTCAGAGCCCCACAAATCACCCCATCTTGGATTCCGCTAGGTGTCTAGTTTTTAAAAGTGCGCTGGTTTGCTAGGTTTCCCCAGGTGCCGGCTGAGCTAGAGGCCAAAATCCACAGCTAGGCACTTTGTAAAAAAACACCTCTGTTTTCTGTGGAAAAATGTGATGTGTCCACATTGTGTTTTGGGGCTTTTCCTGCTGCGGGCACTAGGCCTACACCCACAAGTGAGGTACCGTTTTTATTGGGAGACTTGGGGGAAGGCTGAGTGGAAGGACTTTTGTGGCTCCTCTCAGATTCCAGAATTTTCTGTCACCGAAATGAGAGGAAAAAGTGTTTTTTTGGCCAAATTTTGAGGTTTGCAAAGGATTCTAGGTAACAGAACCTGCTCAGAGCACCACAAGTCGCCCCATTTTGGATTCCCCTAGGTGTCTAGCTTTAAAAAATGAACTTGTTTGCTAGGTTTCCTAAGGTGCCGGCTGCGCTACAGGCCAAAATCCACAGGTAGGCAGTTTGTAAAAAACACCTCTGTTTTCTGTGGAAAAATGTGATGTGTCCACGTTGTGTTTTGGGGCATTTCCTTTTGCGGGCACTAGGCCTACCAACACAAGTGAGGTACTATTTTTACCGGGCGACTTGCGGGAATGCTGGGTGGAAGGAAATTTGTGGCTCCTCTCTGATTCCAGAATTTTCTGTCACCGAAATGAGAGGAAAAAGTGTTTTTTGGGCCACATTTTGAGGTTTACAAAGGATTCTAGGTAACAGAACGTGGTCAGAGCCCCACAAGTCACCCCATTTTGGATTCCCCTAGGCGTCTAGTTTTCAAAAATGCACTGGTTTGCTAGGTTTTCCCAGGTGCCGGCTGAGCTAGAGGCCAAAATCCACAGGTAGGCAGTTTGTAAAAAACACCTCTGTTTTCTGTGGAAAAATGTGATGTGTCCACGTTGTGTTTTGGGGCATTTCCTTTCGCGGGCACTAGGCCTTCCCACCCAAGTGAGGTACCATTTTTATCGGGCGACTTGGGGGAATGCTGGGTGGAAGGAAATGTGTGGCTCCTCTCAGATTCCAGAACTTTCTGTCACCGAAATGAGAGGATAAAGTCTTTTTTGGGCCAAATTTTGAGGTTTGCAAAGGATTCTGGGTAACAGAACCTGGTCAGAGCCCCACAAGTCACCCCATCCTGGATTCCTCTAGGTGTCTAGTTTTCAAAACTGTGCAGGTTTGCTAAGTTTTCCCTAGGTGCCAGCTGAGCTACAAGACAAAATCCACATCAAGGCACTTTGCAAAAACCAGCTCTGTTTTCTTTGTGAAAATGTGATGTGTCCATGTTGTGTTTTGGGGCATTTCCTGTTGCGGGCGCTAGGCCATCCTCCACAAGTGAGGTACCATTTTTATCGGGAGACTTGGGGAAATGCTGGGTTGAAGGAAATTTGTGGCTCCTCTCAGATTCCAGAACTTTCTGTCACCGAAATGAGAGGAAAAAGTGTTTTTTTGGCCAAATTTTGAGGTTTGCAAAGGATTCTGGGTAACAGAACCTGGTCAGAGTCCCACAAGTCACCCCATCCTGGAGTCCTCTAGGTGTCTAGTTTTCAAAACTGCGCAGGTTTGCTAGGTTTTCCCTAGGTGCCAGCTGAGCTACAGGCCAAAATCCACAGCTAGGCACTTTGCAAAAACCAGCTCTGTTTTCTTTGTGAAAATGTGATGTGTCCACGTTGTGTTTTGGGGCTTTTCCTGTCGCGGGCGCTAGGCCTACCCTCACAAGTGGGGTACCATTTTTATTGGGAGACTTGGGGGGAGTCTGAGAGGAAGGACATTTGTGGCTCCTCTCAGATTCTAGAAATTTCTGTCACCGAAATGAGAGGAAAAAGTGTTTTTTGGGCCAAATTTTGAGGTTTGCAAAGGATTCTGGGTAACAGAACATGGTCAGAGCCCCACAAGTCACCCCATCTTTGATTCCCCTAGGTGTCTAGTTTACAAAACTGTGCAGGTTTGCTAGGTTTCCCTAGGTGCCGGCTGAGCTACAGGCCAAAATCCACAGCTAGGCACTTTGCAAAAACCAGCTCTGTTTTCTTTGTGAAAATGTGATGTGTCCATATTGTGCTTTCTGGCTGTCCCTGTCGTGGGCGCTACGCCTACCTCCACAAGTGAGGTACCATTATTATCGGGAGACTTGGGGGAACACGTGGGGTGAAGGAAATTTGTGGCTCCTCTCAGATTCCAGAACTTTCTGTCACCGAAATGAGAGGAAAAAGTGTTTTTTTTAGCCAAATTCTGAGGTTTAAAAAGGATTCTTGGTAACAGAACCTGGTCAGAGCCCCACAAGTCACTCCATCTTGGATTCCCCTAGGTGTTTAGTTCTCAAAAAATGTGCTGGTTTGCTGGGTTTCCCCAGGTGCCGGCTGAGCTAGACGCCAAAATCCACAGGTAGGCACATTGTAAAAAACACCTCTGTTTTATGTGGAAAAATGTGATGTGTCCACGTTGTGTTTTGGGGCATTTCCTTTTGCGGGCGCTAGACCTACCCACACAAGTGAGATACTATTTTTATCAGGAGACTTGGGGGAACGCGAGGTGGAAGGAAATTTGTGGCTCCTCTCAGATTCCAGAACTTTCTGTCACCGAAATGAGAGGAAAAAGTGTTTTCTTGGCCAAATTTTGATGTTTGCAAAGGATTCTGGATAACAGAACATGGTCAGAGCCCCACAAGTCACCCCATCTTGGATTCCCCTAGGTGTCTAGTGTTTAAAACTGTACAGGTTTGCTAGGTTTCCCTAGGTGCCGGCTGAGCTACAGGCCAAAATCCACAGCTAGGCACTTTGCAAAAACCAGCTCTCTTTTCTCTGTGAAAACGTGATGTGTCCATGTTGTGTTTTGGAGCTGTCGCGGGCGCTAGGCCTACCTCCACAAGTGAGGTACCATTTTTATCGGGAGACTTGGGGGAAGGCTAGGTAAATGGAAATTTGTGGCTCCTCTAAGATTCCACAACTTTCTGTCACCGAAATGAGAGGAAAAAGTGTTTTTTGGGCCAAATGTTGAGGTTTGCAAAGGATTCTGGGTAACAGAACCAGGTCAGAGCCTCACAAGTCACTCCGTCTTGGATTCCCCTAGGTGTCTAGTTTTTAAAACTGTGCAGGTTTGCTATGTTTCCCTAGGTGCCGGCTGAGCTAGAGGCCAAAATCCACAGCTAGGCACTTTGCAAAAAACAGCTCTGTTTTCTCTGTGAAAATGTGATGTGTCCACGTTGTGTTTTGGGGCAGTTCTTGTCGTGGGTGCTAGGCCTATCCACGCAAGTGAGGTACCATTTTTATCGGGAGACATGAGGGAAGAGAGAATAGCAAAAAAAGTGTTATTGTCTTTCTCTACATTTTTTCCTTCCAAATGTAAGACAGTGTGTAAAAAAGACGTCTATTTGAGAAATGCCCTGTAATTCACATGCTAGTAATGGCACCCCGAAATTCAGAGATGTGCAAATAACCACTGCTTCTCAACACCTTATCTTGTGGTCATTTTGGAAATACAAAGGTTTTCTTGATACCTATTTTTCACTTTTTATATTTCAGCAAATGAATTGCTGTATACCCGGTATAGAATGAAAACCCATTGCAAGGTGCAGCTCATTTATTGGCTCTGGTACCTAGTGTTCTTGATGAACCTACAAGCCCTATATATCCCCGCAACCAGAATAGTCCAGCCAACGTAACAGTATATTGCTTTTAAAAATCTGACATCCCAGGAAAAAGTTACAGAGTAAAACAAGGAGAAAAATGGCTGTTTTTTTTCATCTCAATTTCTATATTTTTTTGTTTCAGCTGTTATTTTCTGTAGGAACCACTTGTAGGATCTACACAAATGACCCCTTGCTAAATTCAGAATTGTGTCTACTTTTCAGAAATGTTTAGCTTTCTGGGATCCAGCATTTGTTTCTCACCCATTTTGGTCACTAACTGGAAGGAGGCTGAAAGCACAAAAAATAGTAAAAATGGGGTCTGTCCAGTAAGATGTCAAAATTGTGTAGAAAAATTGGGTTTTCTAATTCAAGTCTGTTCCTGAAAGCTGAAAAGATGGTGATCTTACCACCGCAAACCTTTTGTTGATGCCATTTTCAGGGGAAAAACCACAAGCCTTCTTCTGCAGCCCTTTTTTCCAATTTTTTTGAAAAAATGAAATTTTCACTGTATTTTGGCTTATTTCTTGGTCTCCTTCAGGGGGAACCCACAAAGTCCTGGTACCTCTAGAATAGCTAGGATGTTTAGTAAAAAAGGATGCAAATTTGGCATAGGTAGCTTATGTGAACAAAACGTTATGAGGGCCTAAGTGCGAACTGCCCCAAATAGCCAAAAAAAGGCTCAGCACAGGAGGGGAAAAGCCCTGCAGCAAAGGGGTTAAGGGATTTCTTTCATTGTAAACCTTGCTCCCCCTTCCACGTGCCACAGCATGTCACAAAATTTCTAGCATGGACTGCCATGAATAAATAGGCATAGAGAGACAGTGATGCAGTCTGTATTCTATTTCCATGGCGATTTTTAGGTTACATACCACAAATTCACAGTTGCTTTTCACATTTAACAAACAAATAACCCTTACTCTCTTTCACCCTGGTACTGGCCGCTTGCATTTATTTTTAGTACACAAGCTTCCTCTATCTCTCTTTACACAAACTAAGGGATTTCTTTAATTGTAAATGTTGCACCCCCTTCCACATGCCCCAGCATGTAACAAATTTCTAGCATGCACTGCCTTGACTAAATAGGCCTCAAATCTTCCAGACAGTGTCAGGGGGTAATTTACAATGGGACCTCTTTCATTTGGCTAACATTTAAAAAAAAAAAAAAAAAAACAATTGCAAAAACGATTTTTCTTTAGGTGAGGTTTGAACCCTGGTCAAAAGCAATGTAAACCCAAGCAGCAAAATGGTACACAAGCACTGTGATGAGATTTAGAGCTGGTAAAATGCCTTGTAATCAGAGATACAATGATGCAGTCCGTCTTTTGTTTCCCTGGTGATTTTTATGTTACCAGCTTCCTCTATCCCTCGTTCCACAAATTTACGTATTTCTTTCATTGTAAATGTTACTACCCCTTCCACATGCCACAGCATGTCACAAATTTCTAGCATGCACTGCCATGACTAAATAGGCCTCAAATCATCCAGACACTGCCAGGGGGTAATTTTAGAAAAACTACTTCAAAAACGATTTTTCTCCATGTGAGGTTTGAACCCTAGTCAAAAGGAATGCTAACACAAGCAGACAACCACTAAACCAAGCACATATATGTAGGTTAAAGCTGGCAAAATGCCTTGCATTCAGAAAGACAGTGAAGGCGTCCCTCTTTTATTTCCATGATGATTTTTATGTTACGTGCCACAAATTCACAGTTGCTTATCACACTTAAAAAATAAGTAACCTTTACTCTCTTTCTCTCTGGCACTGGCCCCATGCATTTATATTTAGTATACAAGCTTCCTCTATCTCTCATTCCATAAATTAAGGAATCTCATACCTTAAAACAACCACCTTTCCTCTCTTTCACACTGTGCCTCAAGCCCTCAATTTTTCACTTATGCAATTTACATCTCAAGTCTGTTAGCTACCAACAGCTATTCATGTTTCTCTGTATGTGCTATAGAATTTGATTGGTAAATATTTTAAATCATGTTGGAAAATCTAATTAGAAACAATCCAGTGTCAGCCTAGAATCCGGGACAATAACCAAACAACTTTGTGGTTCCTGTACCAAGCCTAAAGGATCTTGCTTCCAATAATGCAGCAGCAGTCCCTTTTCTATCTCAAATAGCATAGTGATCAATTTATAGTCTTTCCTCTAATGTCATGTGACACCCATGTTTAGTTCCTATTATTGCGGGAGGCTGTTTTTCATCCACTATCCACTTCAGTCTATTTCATCATTGTTTTTTGCCACTTGTCATGCAAGTTTTACCATTCATCCTGGCAGAATCCTGGCACAACTGCTGACAGAAACAGGATTCTGAGATTGCCAGTGCACATTTTGCCATTAACACAAGGTAAGCACAAGCATGGGCCTAGATCAGTTGATTTGGGGTCCTGAGACTTACTAATGTATTCTCTATGTTACATGTTAATAAACTAAATTTGATCCCGTCAACGACACTTTGTAAAAGCAAAACTACGATGTGCTGATCAGTGATTAATTTAAGGTTGTGCAATGGGGTGGGGCACATAGCTTCCCTCTTTTTGGGCAGAGGGATAAACAATTAAATTTGACTTTGACCCAGAATGAAGGGTGAAAAATAAGAAAGAAAGAGCAAGACAGGAAACAGGAAGAAAGAGAGAAAACAGATATGAAAAAGACCTGCAAGAGTTAGATAAAGGAGCATGAATTATATGGTGATGAATGAAACAGGCATTTCAGAAAAAACAATATAGGATGTTGGAAAGCTTTGGCATTCTAGTTGTTAAGTTAGCATGCCTACACTAGCATACACAGAAGATAAGGCAGCAGGACTCAATCAGAGTAAATAGGTAGGACTACTGAACACAATAGGCATGTACTTCAGCTGCATGAAGAGTGATATGTGGTAATGTAACAAAAGGCCTATGGATGGTGTAATGATAACACTGGAGCAATGTTTACTTTGTGAAATACTGAGTGCTGGTGCCCGCAGCTCTTCTCAGATGATTGTGGCTGGTACAATAAAGGTTGGTGGGAATACCAAGGCTGGTTGTCTTAAAACTTTTGATGCCTCTTTGTTCTACTGCCAGACCTGCACCTGCCCATTTATCTCAAACTTGCCTCTCATTCTTTTCTCCTTTGTGAGGTTGTTCCAGCTTTTTCTTCCTCCATCTATGCTCATTGTTTGTTTTTCCCTCTGTTGCTCTCGGGAAATGACTGATGCTTAAAAATAATGTCAGTCCCCAAAAATGAATCCTGGTGCCCCCCAGTGGCAACCACTGGCTCACATTAAGCACTGACTGGTAGAAGGGTAAGCTAACTTTGCATATCAGACAACTATCATGGGACACTGAATAACTGAGTAAAATGAACTCTCAAAAAGCAAATGTTCTGTGGTATACTGCCCTGACACAGAACATTATGGCATCTTGTAATGTTAAGGATGACACACAGCTGTGTTATAGCTTATGGGCACAGATTTGCTAATCATTCACATTCATGATAAATTGTGCGAATAACATACAATTTAGGAGTGATTTCATATAGTGATATTTTGTTAGTAATTGCATTGCACTTCCTACTGGCTTGGCTGATTAATTAATTCCATGAGTTATGATTGTTGTCTTAAGATTTATATGGTTGTTTACATGTTTACATGGTACATTCATGTTGGGAGCTTGTAATACTAAAGCAGCTCATAAAGATTCATACAAATCCTGCCTTGTTTGGAAATACAATATCTCAGCATCAACTGTTTTGTAATACAAGGAATGTTGTCAACATAAATAATTGTCATATCCTTTTATTTTCTTTGGCTACGAAGCTGAAATGCTAACACTCTAAAGAAGGGCTCAAGATTGAGCCCGAAATGCAAAGGGGACTGGAGTGTAAAGACACACAGGGCCTCATTACGAACCTGGCGGTCATAGACCGCCAAGGTGGAGGCCAGAGGTAGCACCGCCAACAGGCTGGTGGTGCTACATCAGGTATTGCCGCGGTCGCCCAGCCGGGTCCGGCGGTTTCCCGCCAGATTTCCCCCGGCTGGGGGAATCCTTCATGGCGGCGCTGCATGCAGCGCCGCCATGAAGATTCCGACCCCCTTCCCGCCAGCCTGTTCCTGGCAGTTTACACCGCCAGGAAGAGGCTGGCGGGAACGGGTGTCGTGGGGCCCCTGGGGGCCCCTGCACTGCCCATGCCACTGGCATGGGCAGTGCAGGGGCCCCCTAACAGGGCCCCATTAAGATTTTCAGTGTCTGCTTGGCAGACACTGAAAATCGCGACGGGTGCAACTGCACCCGTCGCACCCCAGCAAATCCGCCGCAGCCATTCGGAGCCGGCTTTCATCTTTGCTGGGGCTTTCCCGCTGGGCCGGCGGGCGATCTTTTGAAGATCGCCCGCCGGCCCAGCGGGAAAGTTATAATGGTCCCCGCGGTCATTTGACTGCGGGGCGGTGTTTGGGCGGTTTCCGCCCGGCGGGCGGCACCCGCCGCCCGCCGGGGTCGGAATGACCCCCACAGTGACTAAGGACATTGAATTAATTGTATAAAGATTGTATAAAGATGCATTTATTAATATTAAAAAACATCCACAAATCATGAGGAGGTGTGAAGCGTATATTGATATAAATAAATATATATATATATATATATATATATATATATATATATATATATATATATATATATATATATATATATATATATATAAATATATATATATATATATATATATAAATATATATAAGAGTTGCACAATAAACATTTGTGTTTGTCTATATACTTGAGAGTCCGTCAGTTTTTGATATTTCAAAAACCTTTGTTTTTTTATGGGAACTTGTGTCTTCGACATAACACCAGCACGTCAATGAATATATCTATCTATCTATCTATCTATCTATCTATCTATCTATCTATCTATCTATCTATCTATATATATATACATATATATATGCATATATATATATATATATATAGATATAGATATATATATAATATATATATATATATATAGATTTATGTGTGTGTATTTACCACAACAACTCTTTTACTTAGAAAAAAGTATCGGACACTCGTAGATGCATTTGCCAAAATCAGGTTTAATATTGCAGATGGTTTACACTCAACGTGTTTCGGCCGTAGCCTTGATCACGGTATGGGGCACCGAATATTGTCTTCCTTTTAACTTCACCAAACAGTTGGAAACCAAAAAAGTGAAAGAGAAAATGCACATAGCATTTCCCACCCTTTTACATTGATCGTAAAATGGTCGCTATCTTGAAATGTTATACGGATACTTGTAAAATGCATGGCATTTATGTATTATCTGATTTAAATACTGTAGCACCAACTGTTACATCACGATATTTCATTATTGTGCAGTCTCTTATAAGTAATTCAGTTCCAGAATTCATAATCTTATTCAACTGTCAATCTTACTATCAAAACAGCATACTACCTAGAGGTCCATATATTAAATGACTGCGACATGTATATACACTTTAATATTAAAGGTCTATCAATTCAAATAAGTACATCACCCAACTTACTAATTCTTTTGGCTTAAGATGCATGATCACAATTAACCATTATCTTAGCACAACATTATACTGTCACTGCTATTCAATCAAGCCCAAGTGGGCATAATTCAGATGGGTTTCCACATTTATCTTTTATCTTCCCCATACTCCATATAATCCATGCTCTCATACCCCATTAAAGTGATAGTATATGGTCATATCCAGTTACACCATAGGGTGCTATGAATGGATGGAATTGTATAATCTTATGTAATCACATCAAGTTTGCAGTGCCCATTTATGTCTTAAGTGCCAATCACCACATGACAACCTATAAAATATAAAATGAGCATATTAGAAATATATATATATATATATTAGTCCCAAAAGGTCCACTCAAGGCGCGCTCTGTTTCGTCGGTGCCCACACCAGGGAAGGACCTATTCCCTTAACTTATTGTCACACAAACTTCACACTGCTGTCAAAGACGTGGCACTCACAGGATTCTTAAGTCTTCATTTTAATATGCAATATGATACCCACAACAAACACCAACGCGTTTCAACCTTTACAGTCTTGATCACGGTAATCAATCCCTCCATTTTGTGCTCTACTTATTCTCTTCATCTCAATATGCATTTATATGGCATTCTGGGATATGTAGTTCAATTAACATGTATGTACAAAACAAATAATAATAAATACTACTCTTACAACAAGAAAAATAATCTGTGCAACTACAACCCACCTATACAAAATAACATAGGAAAACACAATTATACATATCTAACGAGATAAAAAGAAAAATGCTAAGAAAAATACTCATATGAGAACAAATTCTACATATTATTCACTCTAGCCACAATTCAACTTGTCAGATATCTATCAAATACCCAATAGTACATCTAACTATATCTCATCACATTATTTGCTTATCTTTTAATTATACATTGGACTAGTCTGTTGCATTTTTCTTACTTCATTATGGGTTTAGTACCCCATTATTTAAGAATCTAACTGTAGAATTCATAGCATTCCTCTGCAACTGATAGTTCCTTGAACCATTAACTCTATAAAGAAATGATGTACCGTTCCTGTTACTTTTTCATGTGTATAGATGACAATATAACTCCTCATCACCATTGACCCCAAACGGAGTCTTGTTTTTTAGTCTAATGATGTATCTAGACTACAAACGTCTCAATTTCTGAACTCTATCACCTCCCCGTTCATGTTTCTTAATTGTAGCAATGCCATAATATTTCATATGTAGCCAATTAGATTCTGGATGTCTTTTTAGATGTTTGGTCACAGCATAGATATTGTCATTATTTTGTACAGCTCTGATATGTTCCAAGATGCGCTTTTTCAAAGGACAGATGGTACTGCCAACATATCGTTAACCGCATCGGCATTCTATGACGTACACCACAAAAGCTGTGTCACATGTGATCCTGTCTACCAATTGGGGGTAGTTGGAATCTCGAAGTGACTCCTCACTAATATATATATATGTATATACACACACACACATACAACAAAAAATACTAGGTCTCACTACACACTCTACATTTGTGCAATACAAGGGATGCTATCGACCCTAGGAAAGGAATGTGCTATTACACGTGGATTCAAGTATTGGAAATTGGGTTACCATTTGACCACAATGTAGCGCTGTCTGGTGACTGAGCAAAATACTTAAAGTTCTGGTGCACAGCCCTTGTGATGTTGCTTTGTGGAGCTTCACATTGTCTGGCACCCCTTTCGATGAAGCTGAGCAGCGATGGTTCATGGAGTTTTGTAGCACTTTGAGTTGATTCCTAGGAGGCTGGCTGACAGCTCCAGAGTGAGGCTTTGCAGTTCTCCGGGTCTCTTTACGTCAGTTACGTTAGTTACGTTAGTTACGTCAGTTACGGTAGGGATCACAGCTGGGCTGGTTGAGAACCTTCAGGTCTGCTTCCAAATGTCCAGGACTAGGGTGGCTTCACTTGACAAGAAGGACTCATAGCAAGCAGAGTTTAGGTGCATGATTCAAGGTCATTCCTGTCTCTGAGGCTCTGATTAGGAGGCAAGCCAACTAGTGCCTGGATTAACTCCAGTGGTCCTGGGTTCAAGATGCAGGTTTAATACTTATCTCATATAGCAGTGCAGCAGGCACAAGGCCAGCAGGGCAACAGAGTAGAAGTCCTTCTTGCAGAGCAGCAGGGCAGTCCTTTTGAACCTTCCAGAAGTCCAGAGGTGCACTGAAAAGTGGTGGCTGAGGGTCTAATATTTATATAAGGTGCCCACTTTGAGGTAAGAGAAGATTCTGGAGAATTCCCTTTGAAGTCTTGGAAGTTCTCTGCCTCCCCTGTGCTTGCCTCAAGCTGGCGTCATAACCAATGCAGTGGTGACGCGACCTTTATGTAAAGGCCAGACTCAGTTCATTCATTTGCAAGTGTGGGTGTGCCTAGTTTCATTCCCCCATCCTTCCAGTTGATGGCCCATTCAGAATCACCTAATTTGTCTATTGTGTGTTTGTCAGGGAGGAATAAATGAAGTCCAGCTGCCAACTACACCCAGTAATGTGGAGAAGTGTGGCTCAATGGTTAGAGCATCAGACCCTGAAGCAGAGCTCTGGCTCAAGACTAGGGTTCAAGTCCCGCTTCAGCAGGTCTTGGGCTCAATTCCCCTTGACCAGATAATTCTCCCCTTGGTGCCTAATCTAATTCATGGGTCCCACTCTGCAACTCTGGGCAATAGCTTGCTTAATCTCCACAACAACAGTGCTTGGATGCCTGGCTTCACCCTGGGGGTGCTCAGGAGTGGGTCCCTCACAGGGAAAAGCCAGGAGGGGTTCCATAGCGGTATGAGTACAGCGCATTGAGACCCTAATGGGTGAGTGGTGTGCTATACAAGTGCTAATTTACATTTACCCTGGGAAAAGGCTGCAGGCACCAAATAGTTATGGCAGTAACTCACTTTGTTTTATTAGAGAAATTAACTACTTCTTCATAAGTAGGCTAATGGTAACTATTATCTCAATGTAGCCCGTATAAGTACTAAAAAAAGCTCTATTTAATTTTAGTCTATGATATTTCCTCAGTCTTTCTACTAATATAAGCATCCATGCTTCAAATATCAAGATAACTAAATTAGTGATATATAGTGATTTTTGTCCACTCATATGTCTGTAGAAACAAAAGCGTATTTAATCAAAATAATTTGTGCAAAACAGCAACATAGAGATAGGCATTCATAGAATCTGTTTAACATCAACCACCAGGATGGCAATCATGAGTCTTTAATAACCCCTTCGCTGCCAGGCCTTTTCGCCCTCCTGTGCCGAGCCTTTTTTTGGCTATTTGGAACAGTTCGCGCTTAGGCCCTCATAACTTTTTGTTCACATAAGCTACCCACGCCAAATTTGCGTCCTTTTTTTCCAACATCCTAGGGATTCTAGAGGTACCCAGACTTGGTGGGTTCCCCAGAAGGAGGCCAAGAAATTAGCCAAAATACAGTGAAAATTTTGTTTTTTTCAAAAAAATGGGAAAAAGGGGCTGCAGAAGAAGGCTTGTGGTTTTTTCCCTGAAAAGGGCATCAACAAAGGAATTGCGGTGCTAAAATCACCAGCTTCCCAGCTTTCAGGAACAGGCAGACTTGAATCAGAAAACTCAATTTTTCAACACTATTTTGGCATTTTACTGGGACATACCCCATTTTTATGATTTTTTGTGCTTTCAGCCTCCTTCCAGTCAGTGACAGAAATGGGCATGAAACCAATGCTGGATCCCAGAAACCGCAACATTTCTGAAAAGTAGACAAAATTCTGAATTCAGCAAGGGGTAATTGTGTAGATCCTACAAGGGTTTCCTACAGAAAATAACAACTGAAAAAGAAAAATATTGAAACTGAGGTGTAACTTTTTCCTGCAATGTCAGATTTTCGAAAGCAATATACCGTTATGTCTGTTGGACTCTTCTGGTTGCGGGGATATATAGGGCTTGTAGGTTCATCAAGAACTCTAGGTACCCAGAGCCAATAAATGACCTGCACCCTGCAGTGGGTTTTCATTCTATTCCGGGTATACAGCAATTCATTTGCTGAAATATAAAGAGTAAAAAATAGCTATCAAGAAAACCTTTGTATTTCCAAAATGGGCACAGGATAAGGTGTTGAGAAGCAGTGGTTATTAGCACATCTCTGAATTCCGGGCTGCCCATAATAGCATGTGAATTACAGGGCATTTCTCAAATAGACGTCTTTTTTACACACTGTCTTACATTTGAAGGGAAAAATGAAGAGAAAGACAAGGGGCAATAACACTTGTTTTGCTATTCTATGTTCCCCCAAGTCTCCCGATAAAAATGATACCTCACTTGTGTGGGTAGGCCTAGCGCCTGCGACAGGAAACGCCCCAAAGTGCAACGTGGACACATCCACATTTTTGAAAGAAAACAGAGGTGTTTTTTGCAAAGTGCCTACCTGTAGATTTTGGCCTCTAGCTCAGCCAGGACCTAGGGAAACCTACCAAACCTCTGCATTTCTGAAAACTAGAGACCTAGGGGAATCCAAGATGGGGTGACTTGTGTGGCTCGGACCAGGTTCTGTTACCCAGAATCCTTTGCAAACCTCAAAATTTGGCTAAAAAAACACATGTTCCTCTCATTTCTGTGGCAGAAAGTTCTGGAATCTGAGAGGAGCCACAAATTTCCTTCCACCCAGCGTTCC
This sequence comes from Pleurodeles waltl, assembly GCF_031143425.1. Lineage (NCBI taxonomy): Eukaryota > Metazoa > Chordata > Amphibia > Caudata > Salamandridae > Pleurodeles > Pleurodeles waltl. The sequence goes on along the minus strand of NC_090449.1, from coordinate 688,503,866 downwards.
CCCAAGTCTCCCGATAAAAATTATACCTCACTTGTGTGGGTAGGCCTAGCGCACGCGACATGGAACGCCCCAAAGCGCAACGTGGACACATCCAAATTTTTGAAAGAAAACAGAGGTTTTTTTTGCAAAGTGCCTACCTGCAGATTTTGGCCTCTAGCTCAGTCAGCACCTAGGGAAACCTATCAAACCCGTGCATTTCTGAAAACTAGAGACCTAGGGGAATCCAAGATGGGGTGACTTGTGTGGCTCGGACCAGGTTCTGTTACCCAGAATCCTTTGCAAACCTCAAAATTTGGCTAAAAAAACACATGTTCCTCACATTTCCGTGGCAGAGCGTTCTGGAATCTGAGAGGAGCCACAAATTTCCTTCCACCCAGCGTTCCCCCAAGTCTCCCGATAAAAATGATACCTCACTTGTGTGGGTAGGCCTAGCGCCAGCGACAAGAAACGCCCCAAAGTGCATCGTGGACACATCTAAATTTTTGAAAGAAAACAGAGGTGTTTTTTGCAAAGTGCCTACCTTTAGATTTTGGCCTCTAGCTCAGCCGGCACCTAGGGAAACCTACCAAACCTCTGCATTTCTAAAAACTAGAGACCTAGGGGAATCCAAGATGGGGTGACTTGCGGGGCTCTGACCAGGTTCTGTTACCCAGAATCCTTTGCAAACCTCAAAATTTGGCTAAAAAAACACATGTTCCTCACATTTCTGTGGCAGAAAGTTCTGGAATCTGAGAGGAGCCACAAATTTCCTCCCACCCAGCGTTCCCCCAAGTCTCCCGATAAAAATGATACCTCACTTGTGTGGGTAGGCCTAGCGCTCGCGACAGGAAATGGCCCAAAAGACAACGTGGACACATCACATTTTTTCATAGAAAACAGAGCCTACCTGTGGATTTTGGCCTCTAGCTCAGCCGGCACCTAGGGAAACCTACCAAACCTCTGCATTTATGAAAACGAGAGACCTAGGGGAATCCAAGATGGGGTGACTTGTGCGGCTCGGACCAGGTTCTGTTACCCAGAATCCTTTGCAAACCTCAAAATTTGGCTAAAAAAACACATTTTCCTCACATTTCTGTGGCAGAAAGTTCTGGAATCTGAGAGGAGCCACAAATTTCCTTCCACCCAGCGTTCCCATAAGTCTCCCGATAAAAATGATACCTCACTTGTGTGGGTAGGCCTAGCGCCCGCGACAGGAAACGCCCCAAAGCGCAACATGGACACATCCAAATTTTTGAAAGAAAACAGATGCGTTTTTTGCAAAGTGCCTACCTGTAGATTTTGGCCTCTAGCTCAGCCGGCACCTAGGGAAACCTAACAAACCTGTGCATTTCTAAAAACTAGAGACCTAGGGGAATCCAAGATGGGGTGACTTGTGTGGCTCGGACCAGGTTCTGTTACCCAGAATCCTTTGCTAACCTCAAAATTTGGCTAAAAAAACACATGTTCCTCACATTTCTGTGGCAGAGCGTTCTGGAATCTGAGAGGAGCCACAAATTTCCTTCCACCCAGCGTTCCCCAAAGTCTCCCGATAAAAATGATACCTCACTTGTGTGGGTAGGCCTAGCGCCCGCGACAAGAAACGCCCCAAAGCGCAACGTGGACACATCCAAATTTTTTAAAGAAAACAGAGGTGTTTTTTGCAAAGTGCCTACCTGTAGATTTTGGCCTCTAGCTCAGCCGGCACCTAGGGAAACCTACAAAACCTCTGCATTTCTGAAAACTAGAGACCTAGGGGAATCCAAGATGGGGTGACTTGCGGGGCTCTGACCAGGTTCTGTTACCCAGAATCCTTTGCAAACCTCAAAATTTGGCAAAAAAACACATGTCCTGACATTTCTGTGGCAGAAAGTTCTGGAATCTGAGAGGAGCCACGAATTTCCTTCCACCCAGCGTTCCCCCAAGTCTCCCGATAAAAATGATACCTCAGTTGTGTGGGTAGGCCTAGCGCTCGCGACAGGAAATGGCCCAAAAGACAACGTGAACACATCACATTTTTTCATAGAAAACAGAAACTACCTGTGGATTTTGGCCTCTAGCTCAGCCGGCACCTTGGGAAACCTAGCAAACCAGCGCATTTATGAAAACTAGAGACCTAGGGGAATCCAAGATGGGGTGACTTGCGGGGCTCTGACCAGGTTCTGTTACCCAGAATCCTTTGCAAACAGCAAAATTTGGCCAAAAAACACTTTTTCCTCTCATTTCGGTGACAGAAAGTTCTGGAATCTGAGAGGAGCCACAAATTTCCTTCCACCCAGCGTTCCCCTAAGTCTCTCGATAAAAATGGTACCTCACTTGTGTGGTTAGGCCTAGTGCCCACAAAAGGAAATGGCCCAAAACAGAACGTGGACACAACATATTTTTTCACAGAAAACAGAGGTGTTTTTTGCAAAGTGCCTACCTGTGGATTTTGGCCTCTAGCTCAGCCGGCCCCAGGGGGGGCAGAAATGCCATAAAATAAATTTGACCCCCCACCCTCCCCAAACCGCCCCTGCCCGGGAGCGACCCTTGCCTACGGGGTCGCTCCCCGTGCGTGACATTGGCGCCAAAAAACAAATCTCCGGCGCCTAGTGGTTTCTGCCCCCTTGGGGGCAGATTGACCTAAAATCGACCAATCTGCCCCCAAGGGGGGCAGAAATGGTCTAAATACAATTTGCCCCCCAGGGGAGCGACCCTTGCCTGATGGGTCGCTCCCCATCTCTAAAAAAACAAACAAACAAAAAAAAAACACAAAAAAAAAAATTGCCCTGGCGCCTAGAGGTTTCTGCCCCCCCTGGGGGCAGATCGGCCTAATACCAATAGGCCGATCTGCCCCCAGGGAGGGCAGAGATGGCCTAAAATAATTTTGCCCCCCACCTCCTCCGGGGAGCGACCCTTGCCTACAAGGTCACTCCCCTTGTGTGACGGCGCAAAAAAAAGATCCCTGGTGCCTAGTGGTTTCTACCCCCCTTGGGGGCAGATTGACCTAAAATCGGCCGATCTGCCCCCAAAGCGGGCAGAAATGGCCTAAATACAATTTGCCCTTCCAGGGGAGCGACCCTTGTCCAAGGGGTCGCTCCCCATCTGTAAAACAAAAAAAACAAAAAATCCCTGGTGCCTAGTGGTTTCTGCCCTAAAATAATTCCCCCCCCCCAAGGGAGCGACCCTTGCCTAAGGGGTCACTCCCCTTGTGTGAAATTCACGGGAAAAAAAACCTCCCTGGTGTCTAATGGTTTCTGCCCCCCTTGGGGTGCAGATTGGCCTCATCAAAATAGGCCAATCTGCCCCCAAGGGGGGCAGAAATGGCCTAAATATATATTGCCCCCTAGGGGAGCGACCCTTGCCTAAGGGGTCGCTCCCCACCTAAAAAAAAAAAAGAAAACATAACAAAAAGAAAAAAAAAAGAAATGATCCCTGGTGCCTAGACCGATCTGCCCCCAGGGGGTGCAGAAAAGGCCTTCCCCAAAAAATGCCCCCCCGGGAGCGACCCTTGCGCAAGGGGTCGCTCCCGTTGCGTGAAATTCGCGCGCAAAAAAAAACCTCCCTGGTGTCTAATGGTTTCTGCCCCCCTTGGGGGCAGATTGGCCTCATCAAAATAGGCCAATCTGCCCCCAAGGGGGCAGAAATGGCCTAAATATATATTGCCCCCTAGTGGAGCGACCCTTGCCTAAGGGGTCGCTCCCCACCTAAAAAAAAAAAGAAAACATCACAAAAAAAATAAAAAAAATAAAGATCCCTGGTGCCTAGAGGTTTCTGCCCCCCCTGGAAGCAATCCGGCTTTTGAAACCCTGTGAGAGACTTCAAAGGGAAGGAAATACATTTCCTTCCCTTTGAAGCCTCTCGGGGCCTCCCCCATGGGACTGAAAGAGAAATGCAAAGCATTTCTCTTTCAATCGCGCTGGAAGCTCTGCTTCCAGCGCGATGGGGGAGACCCTGTGACTAATCAGCGCGCGCTCGCGCGCTGACGTCACAGGGGGGGTTGGGGGGGTCGGGGGTGGGAGGGGAAGGGCTTCCGCTTCCATCCCTGACTTGGGGGGTCGGGGGAAACCCCACAGAGGGAGCACTAGCGCTCCCTCTGGGCTCTGTGCACAGGACGTAATGGTTACGTCCTGGGCACAGCAGCACTGTGCCTCAGGATGTAACCATTACGTCCTGGGCACAGAAGGGGTTAATTGATTTCTGACCACAATATCCTTGAATATGTTATCCATATGAAGTTTTTAATTAATATTTTTCATTTATTGTATTAATATTCCTGCCAATTGATATTTTGCTTTTTCACTACCTAAATCATTATATTGTTGAAGCATGTTATGTGAAATAATTTTCATGCTAAAAGAAAACTATATTCCAGATTATTTTTTTAGTCACGAAATAATTAAGAAACATGGGCCAGATGTAGCAAAACGCCAATTTGCGAGGTGCAAAGTGCGAGTCCATGCGACTCGCAATTTGCACCTCGCAAATTGGTATGCAGTACGGTGTCTCAGACACCGACTGCAACTCGCTGTGGGGTCGCAATGACCCACCTCATGAATATTCATGAGGTGGGTCGCAAATTGCGGCCCCATAGCGAGTATAGGCACTCGCAAACATGGAGGCCTGCTGTCGTCAGCAGACCTCCATGTTCGTGACTGCTTTAAATAAAGCATTTTTTTTTTTTTTTTAAGTGTAGCCCGTTTTCCTTAAAGGAAAACGAGCAGCACTTAAAAAAAAAAACGAAACCTTTATTTTTATTTATTTTTTCAGGGCAGGGAGTGGTCCCAGCCCAGCGGGAAACACAGAATAACCGCAGCGGTCTTCTGACCGCGGTGCGGTATTCTGGAGGGGGGAACTCTGGCGGGCGGCCTCCGCCGCCCGCCAGAGTTAGAATGACCCCCTAAGAAACAACATCTCTAAGTAGGGTCCTATATTAGGCTCTCTTGTTTGTCCTTAATGGACCTTCGCTGTTGACTAACAACACAAACACATCTCCAAAAAGTAGATGTTCTTTATTTAATTTTGTTTTTATATGTTTATGTTTTGGCATTATTCAATCTAAGATTTTTTGAAATACAGAGCAATATCACAGCTTCCAGTAATTTTTGTGTAGTTGAATAATCATATAACTAACATTGACAAAACAAAGATGTTAGTATATGGAGAAAAGTATTACACATTCTCTTTTGCTGTATGCAGACCCAATGCAGATAGAGGATAATTTACATTATTTCCAGTATTAATCGTTTCTATAGGAATGCCATTTATTATCTATATGTATCAACTAAAAATGAAAACAGTTTGTTCACTTACTAAATCAATGCTGTTGTGGTATCATTTAATGTGTTGTCTCTCCAATGCAATCCAGGTACATCTTATCACATTACTATTAAATGGCTATGAACAACCTGTCCGTGCTACTGGGACTTGGTAAGCTACACCAGAATTGAATTAAATATTTTAAAACATTCCTTTAATGTTACAAAATTGATGAAGCTACAGGCTTTAAGAGTTGAACTTTAAGATTGCATTTGAGTTTCCATGGGCCAGCTATAACTTTGTACTCTTTGAAATGGACTCAACAAATCAAACGTTGCTGTCCGCGTGTCTCAATCAAAGCAAATACTGTGTAGCAAAAATTGTTGCTTGTCTTGGATTTATTTGGACCTTTTCCTTCAATTTCAGAATGAAGAGCCTTGTAAGAAGATAGAAAACTAATTATATGTAGAGTCATGCTAAATAGTGATTATAATATATATCGGGGCATATTTATACTCCGTTTGCGCCGAATTAGCGTCGTTTTTTCGACGCAAATTCGGCGCAAAACTAACGCCATATTTATACTTTGGCGTTAGACGCGTCTAGCGCCAAAGTATGAGGAAAGAGCGTCATTTTTTTGCGTGAACGCCTTCCTTGCGTTAATGAGATGCAAGGTAGGCGTTCCCGTCTAAAAAAATTACTGCGCCGCAAATGCGTCGTATTTATACTCCCGGGCAAAAATGACGCCCGGGAGTGGGCGGGGCAAAAAACCCCGCATTTGCGCCGGATTTTAGCGCCTGGGTCAGGGCAGGCGTTAAGGGACCTGTGGGCTCAAAATGAGCCCACAGCTGCCCTCCCATGCCCCCAGGGACCCCCCCTGCCACCCTTGCCCACCCCTGGAGGACACCCAAGGATGGAGGGACCCACCCCAGGGACATTCAGGTAAGTTCAGGTAAGTATAATTTTTTTATATTTTTTTTTGGCATAGGGGGGCCTGATTTGTGCCCCCCTACATGCCTCAATGCCCAATGACCATGCCCAGGGGACATGGCCATTGGGCAAGGGGGCATGACTCCTGTCTTTACTAAGACAGGAGTCATGTAAATGGCGTCTGGGCGTCGTTAAAAATGGCGCAAATCGGGTGGAGGCGATTTTTTGCGTCAACCTGACTTGCACCATTTTTAAGACGCCCTAGCGCCATTTTTCCCAACGCCGGCGCTGCCTGGTGTACGTGGTTTTTTTCCACGCACACCAGGCAGCGCCGGTCTGATTGCGCCGGCTAACGCCATTCAATAAATACGGCGCCCGCATGGCGCTTCAGAATGGCGTTAGCCGGCGCAAAACTTTTTGACGCTAAACTGCGTTAGCGCAGTTTAGCGTCAAAAAGTATAAATACGGGCCATCATGTATATCTGGAGGACAAAAGTTCTATGAAAGGAGTAGAAAGGTATAGGAAAGAAGGGGGAGAGAATACAACTGTTGCAGTCACTCGTCTGTGGTACTTCAGCAGGTGAATGCTACTGGAGAGATGGAATGTGTTTTCTAGCAGCAGGGTGACATTTTTAAAAAACAGAGTACATATTTCTGTAGTGGTTTAATAGGAATGACAACCTTCAACTCTCATGACACAATAGATTTAGCATAAGCTCTAAGTGGTGACTGTGAATACCACAGACCTTACCAAGACACTCACTCCAAGTCAGCAAGTCAGAAGGACAGGAGACAGTAGGGTGACACAATACAGGTAAATGCCACATGGAACATCAGTGAGATGAAATGTCATATAAATGAATGTAATTTACTCCAAGTCCCAGGCACCTCCTTGCTCCCACACACCTGGGGAACCTCGCGGGTGCTACTTAGCGCGCCGCGCAACGCCGCTGCTGCCACTTGTTCTTGCCTGGTGGGACTCTAAGTCCCAGGCACCTCCTCGCAACCACACACCTGGGGAGCCTCGCGGGCGCTATTAAGCACGCCACGCAACGCCGATGCGCGGGACGCACGCGTACCGCACCCGGGCAAAGCCCGGGCCAAAGGCGGGCCCATCCTTCGCCCGTCAGTGACCGTCAGAGGCCGGGCCGGGCCACCCCTCTTTAACTTTCGTTTGGGGGCATTCGTTATTTGGATTTGGATATCACGCAGTCAGTAATGGGGAAGCGGAAGGCAGATGATGTTCCTGCGCCACACTCTGGTGTTAAAAAATACAAGACGCGAGCCAGTAGGAAAGTAGACAACCCTCCTAAGCCTATTAGGAAACAATTTTAAGCTATTGACTCCCTGTTTGAGGAAGTAGAGGCAATATTGAGGAGTCCATCTATCACCCCCCCCCACTATTTCTGCCACTTTTATGCATAGGAAGATCTTGGATCTACTTAATAAGAAACTGCGGACACCTCATCTGACTGTGGAAGTGGGCCTCTATTCGCCTCCTATATCCCAGGCTGCAATTCCCTCACCATTAATGAGGCATATTTCGAACGCTGAGGCTGTAGAATGCACCCAAACCAAGGACTCCCTGCACTCAGGCTCTAAGACTATAATTTCTAGTGACATTCCCTGTTCAAACAGATTTCTACCCCTATCTACTTCTAGTGGGAGCCTAGGTTGTTCTCCACCTTTAATCCTAGCGGAACCAGATATAGAGGAACAGGACTGGTCGACCCAGCATAAAAGGTCGCTCGAACTGGAAACTATCTCCCAGAAGCTGGATGATTTAAAGTCCTTGGTAGTGGTAATTTTGGGAAACATTTCTGGACTATCTGATCAGAAGGTAACATGTAATTTTAAATTGCCCAGTACGAATGACCACAACCCTGAGCTGACCGGGGGGTCCAGCACGCTAGCAACACTAGACACTAGGGATAACTTAACTATTTTGCCCAAATGCTTAAAGTTGGGGGCGAAGCCCACGAGCATGGCAATGAACAAAAAGGGGAGTTGCTTACCCTCTCCCGTCGACACTCCCACTGATACTCGGCGTATGCTTCATCTTGCCTCAAAAAATAATGATCAGAGTCTTCGCTGTAAAAATTCTTTGTCCAAGGAAGCTAAGGATGGTAAGGGCATACAGGTGCCTGCTAGTCCACTCAGAGTTTTACATCGAGGCCAACCTAGACTAACTCGGCCGACTGATCCAAAGGGGAGATATGACCAGAGTAGGAAGGATGCTTATATTTACATGACAGTGGTCCCCAGGTTGCCTGCTGGCCAGAGAGAGTCTTATGAATCTCTCACTAATAAAGTTACTTATTGGATTCACATACAGAGGAAATGTCTCTCTGTCATTCGGTCTGATATTCGGAAGGTACGCAGACATGCCCAATCAGACTCAGATTTTGATTATATTTCAATTCTTCTTTTCGATACCACCATGGTCGATAACCTTATGGCTTTCAGTCTACGGACCAGCCCTCTGAAATCTGGCAGAGATACCGGAATTGGCCTCTATATGTACCCTTCAGGGGGCGAGATAAGAAGGATTGACAGACCATCTAATGTTCTCGTGGGAGGGGCTCAGGGTCCATTTAAGAGCAATCGACCATTTATGACCGAGATCCTTTTCCTTCTGTTATCCGATTTAGACTGACTAAATGCTGCTCCACCCTCAGAGTTCCCCATTGTAGTTACTACGGCCTACAGAGACAGATAATCAGGGGCTTTGGAGCTCACTGAACCCCTGAGAGCCAGGCCAACATTTGTGCTTCCTGAACTTAACATTATGGGGGCCATTCCGACCCCGGCGGGCGGCGGGCGCTGCCCGCCGGGCGGAGACCGCCAGAAGACCGCACCGCGGTCAAATGACCGCGACGGTCATTCTGACTTTCCCGCGGGGCCGGCTGGCGACCGCCAAAAGGCCGCCCGCCGGCCCAGCGGGAAAGATTCAGCAACGATGAAGCCGGCTCCGAATGGAGCCGGCGGAGTTGCTGGGGTGCGACGGGTGCAGTGGCACCCGTCACGATTTTAAGTGTCTGCCAAGCAGACACTGAAAATCTTGCTGGGGCCCTGTTAGGGGGCCCCTGCACTGCCCATGCCAGTGGCATGGGCAGTGCAGGGGCCCCCAGGGGCCCCACGACACCCGTTCCCGCCAGCCTCTTCCTGGCGGTGTAAACCGCCAGGAACAGGCTGGCGGGAAGGGGGTCGGAATCCCCATGGCGGCGCTGCTTGCAGAGCCGCCATGGAGGATTCCTTTGGCCAGGGGAAAACCGGCGGGAAACCGCCGGTTTCCCTTTTCTGACCGCGGCTTTACCGCTGCTGTCAGAATTGGCCAGGAAGCACCGCCAGCCTGTTGGCGGTGCTTCCGTGGTCGTTGGCCCTGGCGGTCAATGACCGCCAGGGTCAGAATGAACCCCTATGTCTTGGAATGTGGCTGGAATAGAGAAAAAGCTGGGAGATCCCAATTGGGTCAACCTTATCACTAAGCAAGATATATGTTTTTTTCAGGAAACTTGGGCAGAAGAGATAATATATGTTGAGGGGTTTACAACATATTTTTTCGCAGCTCAACCTGCCTCCGGAGGCTTTGGTAGACCTATGGGTGGGCTCATGATTTTATTGAATAAGAAATTGAAATGTGACTATTCTGTATTATCCCTAAACTCGTTAGATTTACTGGGTGTTAGACTTATATTTCAGCCTGGTTTTATAGTGATCATGGTCAATGTGTACGCGAGGTCCGTCCCCCGTAGTATGGAATCTAGGGCACTTGCTCAATTAGCTGAGTATATGGAACTTATGCATCCATCTAATTATCTGGTGGTAGGGGGTGATATAAACTGTTCCTTTGCATTCAAGAACCTTATAGGTAATCTGACAACTGACGAAGATGAATCTTGGGGTATTCCCCAAACGAAGGACGATACTCCCAGCATCGGCTCTTGTGCTGCTATGCAGATGGCTTCCCTTTGCTTACGGTTTGGACTTAGAGAATGCAATGGTCGTACTAGATCTGATCCAAATCGTGCTCCCACTTTCAAGCGAGGGTGCTCTTCCAGCACTATTGATTATTTCCTGGTCGATATTAGGCTCTGGTAAAATACTTTGGATACGAGAGTGGAAGCCCGCTATGATAGCGACCACCACCCTCTATGTCTTACTCTATCCAATCAAGCTTTTGGGAGAGCCCAGCATCTAGAGACCACTGATGTCCCGATCCCCCGTCTGAATCTTAGGCAAACTCGTGTCAGCTGGCCAAAAGTTACATCTAATCCATTCCTGATTAAGCAAATTTACTCTTCCTTTCTACAGCTGTTCTCTAGTTTTGATGAGCAAGAGGTTGATAGTATTCCAATCTTGAACATCCATGTTGAATTGATAAATATCCTACAGAACTTTTTCTACAAAGAAACCACTTCTAGGACTCCCGATACCATCCGATCTAGAGAATGGTTCAACCAAGATTGTGACCTTGCGAGGCTCAATCTTCAATTGGCCCTCCAAAAGCACTCAGAGGAGGAGACCAGGGATGCCAGACTTAGCTATACCAAGGCCCTGGATCTGGCAAAGAAAAATTGGGAATCTGAGATCTGGCAGAAGCTGCTAGAGGCAAATCGAGATGAGGGTTCTTTTTGGAGGTTGCTGACCAACAGGCCTAGAGGGGGTAATGATACTTTAAATTTGCACATCCAGCCCGAAGGATGGGTGGCCCATTTCTCTGAGATCTATACTCCATCCACACAGCATGACCCTGGGGACCATAGGGGTGATGAATGCAGACCTCTTACTGAAGGATCTACGGAGGACATTGTTTTCACAATTGCTGAAACTACAGCAGCTATTAATTCTCTGAAATCCGCTAAGGCTCCTGGTCCTGATAAGATACCGGGGGACCTGTTTAAGTCTGAACCTGTCACTTGGGCATGGTATATAAATACATATTCGAATGCCATCACAGCAGGTGGCCCTATCCCTGATTTGTGGCTCGGGGCAGAAATGATCCCTATCTATAAAAAAGGAGACGTGGGACTGCCTGCAAATTACCGCCCAATTAGTCTCATTGATAACCTAAAAAAGATTTTCTCTAAGCAAGTACTAGTTAGGCTTATGGATTGGGTACAAGCCAACCAGGTTTTATCCCCCCTCCAGGCCGGTTTTGCGCCCAAGAATTAGTACTATGGACCATGTTTTTAGGTTCTTCCTGCTACTCTGGAAATACGTTACTCTGGCTAAACAAAAATTGTATGTTGCTTTTGTTGACCTAAAGTCCGCCTTTGATCTCATTCCAAGAGAAAAACTGTGGGAAGTCCTAAACAAAATTGGTGTCCCGAGGAATCTGGTGGACCTAATCCAAAGGTTGCATGAGAACACCTACGCTCGGGTAAGTTGGGGCAGACAGGGGGAACTTACTGACCGCATAAATATCAGGCAGGGGGTACGCCAGGGCTGTGTCCTTGCACCCACTCTTTTTTCTTTGTTTATTAATGAGGTGGTGCAAGTTGTATCTGACTGCCAAAATGATGCCCCTTCACTGAACAATTCAAAAGTTCCAATCCTTTTATTTGCTGATGACTCCCTTTTGATCTCCAAAACACCTATGGCCCTTCAGGTTCTCCTGAATAGGTTCAGTGTGTTCTGTGCAGACCATGGATTGGAGCTTAATTCTAATAAAACTAAATTTGTTATTTTTGGTCTTGGTTGCACCAAACGGTGCAATATTTTACATAATGAGGTTCCTCTGAGCAAGGTATGTTCTATTGATTACCTAGGGGTGAGAATCAGCAACGACATGAACTGGCAGGCCCAGGTAGGAAAAAGTTTAGCTCTTTTAGCACATAGGTCAGGGGCAATTTTGCGTTTCCAAAAGTCTAATACTGCGAAAGTTGTTTCCCCAGCCATTAAAATCTAGCAAAGGCTCAGAGCACTGCGGTTTATGGTGCAGAGGTTTGGGGCTGCATTAAAACTAGTAAATTATCTGTGGGGGAAAATAACTTTGTAAGATTGCTTTTGGTATGTCCTCGCAGCACTCCATTGGTTCCAGTGTTTCTGGACTTAGGGTTCTCCCATATTTCTGATGTAATAGCCCTAAGGCCTCTAACCTTTTGGGTTCGTAGCTGGACCACCCCTGAATTAGTTGTATATAAGGAGTCTTTGCAAGATCTATTGGATAGACCAAACGTACTTTCTATCCCTCGGCTTAAGTACATTTCGGACTGGTTTCATACCTTGGGACTTAGTGACTTTTGGAGCCAGCCCCATAATTTAAGGAGGGCTCACAAGGAACATATGAAATCAGTTTACTGGTCCCATGTTAGGAACAATTATCTGTTATGCACTTCATATGGTAGGTTGACATCCCAATTTCTCGATTTCAAGTGGTATCCTCACTTTGAACCCTTTCTAGATTTGATTTCTGATCAACTAAGTAAAAGTCTGTATGTTCGGTTCAGGTATGGATGCCTTCCCCTGAAGTCTTTTACTAGTTCATGGTGCTCTACTCCGTTAACCGATCAATGCCCAAGTTGTAACGGCCCTGCACAAACTGTAATGCACTTTATGTTTATTTGTCCTGCCCATGGGTTCGTTTGGTGGAAATGGCTCTGCCCCGCCTGCAGGAATATGGGGTTGAGAACATGTAAAGATGCCCTAAGGTTGATGATGAGAGACTGTTCCTCCTTTTTAACTTGTGCGGTCAGCAAGTTCCTTGCATCCGCATGGCACATACGTACATATTTTTTTAAAAACCATAGTGACTTGCTATTAATTGAACATCAATCTCAGCTTATTTAATGTAACTATTGTATATATAATAGTTTTAAGCTCAATTAGTTTTTTATCAAATTAACAATGAGGAAGCTAAAGATTGACGATTCTTCCTCACATATAGGAGGGGAGATACATGTGAAGATTTATATCAATACTTTTTTGTATGTTCGCAGATTTTTATTTTTTATTTTCATTATTACTTTTTAACCTTTGACATTATATATTTATTATGTACAGATCATGGTTTTATTGCTCTAAGTTATTGCTTTGATGGTTACATTAGACCGAATAAAGCTTGTGTGACTGAATGTAATACAAATGGAGGTGCAAACAGGAGAACCAGGAACCTTACCTTAGGAAAAATATTGCTTGCCACTCAGTAATTCCTGTTGCTTGTAGTTAAGGTGCCCTGGAAGTGCCCATCCTGTAGCCTCAGAGGGGAACTCTGATTGGTCCTTATGCTCTGCCAGTATCTATTCCTCAGTCCCAGCACAATAGACCTATCCTCTAATGTCTTACACTGGCCCTGTTTTTGTCTCTTTATTTTTATTTTTCTCAATGTAACTCCCAGATTCCTTTTGAAGTACCACTGCAAATCTGGAAGGCTCCTACCTCCCTAAAAGTTGAGGTTCCCTTGGTAGCCCATCAACCAAGGAGACAATAGGTTATAGGAATGGTCATTCTCCAATATTGAATGCAGGGTGTCTATCACTCATTTTCCATACCTCTGTCTGCTGTTTGATGTACAGTGGACACGTGTAAGGACAGGTAATAATGGACTAAGTGGCCAGGGAGCAAATTCCCTGATATTGTGGCCATGATTTTGTTATCAAGAAACTCCTGCTTTGGCAGTGTTGTTTCTTGAAAATAAAAAACATTTGCAGAGCAGGTGCTTTAAACATTGGGCCCACTGTGAAAACCTCAGTGCTATCAACAGTATTATTACTGCGGTTGCTCTCTTCACAGTACAGATATCCCATTCAGGCATGAGACGATCTCTCAGTATGGTTAATATTTCTTTAGCTATCTGACAAAACAATGGATAATTTGCCACTGTCTAAATTATTTTATGATATTTATATATTTGATCAGGATGGTAAATTAAAGGTTTAATGGACTCTGTTAAAGTATGTGAGGTTTTATATGTTCGAGGAGTGGTGTGTGTTTTTGTCTCATAGAATTTTGTTTTGCTGCATGTTTGAAGCAGTTACTTGTGTATTGTCAATTGTGGCTTTCCCTAGCTGTAGTTAATAGGCAGGTAGTGGGTGGATGAGTACACATGTATTATGTAATGATCTTCTGGCAGCATAGGAACAATTTAAATATCAATTGTTTTAAATTTGTATTGTGTCTTGTACATCTAGTGTTCAACAGCACTATAACTTTCCAGTTCTGATATTTCATCATTATGGTTATTCTAAAGCATATTAGCTTATATAACAATCTACTATCTAATTATTATATGATATTGCAGAATAACTGAACAGACCTGAAGTTTGAATTTTCCAACAAACACAATTTTCTTCTAGTCTGCAGTGAAAGTGATTTTGCCCTTATTGCCCAAAGAAAAGAAAATGCACAGAGCATCATCTTCTTACTAAGCACTGGTGTTGGAAAATGGGTTATTGGTAAGGGCAGGTAGGTACCGACACTTAGCAATAGGCCACTAACCTCCACTTAGGTCCAGTTAAGTCTTAGTAAATTAAACCCAGCTCAACCCTTGGTAGCTTGGCAACGTGCGACAAGGCTTAACTTAAGAGACAGAAGGTAAAGCATTCAAATATCACAAAACAGTAATTAAATAAAACACAGAAAACAGTTAAAAAATCCAAAATCAATTTATGAAAATAGATTATATTTTTATCTTTACATTGACACAAAAACAAATACAATTGGATAAGGGGAACCAGAGATATGAATTTTTAAAGAATTATAGTTTTCTAGTGCCTAGAAACAAAAAAGCGCCAATCTGGTCATCTGGTCGCACCCTGACCAAGGCAAAGTCAAAGTTTTAAGGCCGACCGCAATGGAGCCCGGCTCGGCTACAGCCCGCGGGAGGCCCCGGTCAAAAGTTTACCTTCGGACGTAGTTGTTTTTCTGAAGATTTTATTCAGCGGGACGAACCTGCCAGTCCAATCCGACCTCCTGGAACTCTTCTCCGGATACGCGTCGCAGGAGCCCTTGGTGGAGATTTTTACCTTCGGACTTAGTCATTTTTTTTAGGTGAAAATCCTTCGACCGGGGTAAACCTGGATCTTGATCTGACTTCCTTGGAACCCTCCTCAGATACGCTGGCTGGGAGGTCCCGCTCAACTTCCTACGTTCGGATTTAGGCGGTCATTCTGACCCTGGCGGTCATGGACCGCCAGGGCCAACGACCGCGGGAGCACCGCCAACAGGCTGGCGGTGTTCCCATGGGCATTCTGACTGTGGCGGTACAGCCGCGGTCAGAAACGGGAAACCGGCGGTGTCCCGCCGGTTTCCCACTGCCCAAGGGAATCCTCCATGGCAGCGCTGCAAGCAGCGCCGCCATGGGGATTCCGACCCCCTTACCGCCAGCCTGGTTTTGGCGGTTTTGACCGCCAGAACCTGACTGGCGGTAACGGGTGTCGTGGGGCCCCTGGGGGCCCCACCAAGATTTTCAGTGTCTGCCAAGCAGACACTGAAAATCGCGACGGGTGCAACTGCACCCGTCGCACCCCTTCCACTCCGCCGGCTCCATTCGGAGCCAGCATCCTCATGGAAGGGGGTTTCCCGCTGGGCTTGCGAGCGGCCTTCTGGCGGTCGCCCGCCAGCCCAGCGGGAAACTCAGAATTACTGCGGCGGTCTTTTGACCGCGCAGCGGTATTCTGCCGGCGGGACTTTGGCCGGAGGCCTCCGCCGCCCGTCAAAGTCAGAATGACCCCCCTTAGTCTCTTTTTTGGAGATTTTCTTCACCGGGACGAACTTGCTAGTCAGGCCGGGTCGCGGTTGAGGCAAGCCAGCTAGAGTTGCCACAATGGGTCGGTCTCTCTATGGAGTTTTTTTCAAAAGTTCTCCAAACTTCCAGATCTTCTTCCAGATGTTCTTTTAAGGTTCTTTTGAGGTCCACAGTTCACCCCAAGGTTCCAGAAGCTCTGAGAGGCTCCTTGTGGGTGTGGACTACAACTCCCAGAATGCACCTGGCGCATACTCCTTTTTGGCCACTGGACAGTAGTCAGCTGGTTAGTTTCTTCAGGAGTTGGTGCAGGGGACTCTGGTTAGCAAGTTTTCACCTGTAGCAAACAGGGAGTCCCTCCTTGAACCAGTTGAAGCCAGGCAAAGCCCTTCTTGTGGTGAAGCCCAAGTGCAAGTGTGCAGCTGGTGCAGTCCTCCAGAGTGCAGTGTCCAGGTGCAGGCCAGGGGTCCAGCAGGACAGTCCTTCTTCTTCTGTAGTTCTTCCTTGTTGGAATCTGATAGGGATCTGAGGTATGGGTGCAGGTCTGCCTG
Organism: Pleurodeles waltl; assembly: GCF_031143425.1. Classification (NCBI taxonomy): domain Eukaryota; kingdom Metazoa; phylum Chordata; class Amphibia; order Caudata; family Salamandridae; genus Pleurodeles; species Pleurodeles waltl. The sequence continues at coordinate 688,487,486 of NC_090449.1, read as the reverse complement.
TTTTATCCTTGCTCCTGGTTGAAAAACAGGGGGGTCCTGGTTCTCCAATCAGGGGCAGGGTCCTTCCCCCTGTGATTACCACTTCCTGGGAAGTGTGGCAAAAATCAGTCCCAGGGAGCAACATTCTTCAAAAATCCATCATGGCTGAAAGTGATTTTTGGAGGTTACATCTAGCTGAGCCCACCCACTGGTGTGGCTAAAAATCCAAAACACACTTCTCTCCTAATCTAATCAAGGGGCACCTAATTGTCTGGGTTTGCAGGATGTGAGGGTGTTGCTGGTTTGCTCCAAACGTCCTTCCCTGCCTTTGAAGACCAGTTTGGCATCCCTCCCCCTTCCTGTTTCCCCATCTGCGGAGGGGAGATCTCCTCCCTCAGGTACATATCTTTGTGTTGAGCCAGGCCACTTCACACATCATCAAGGCAGCATGGCCAGGCTGCCAGAGGCTGGCCAATCAAAGCAAAGCAGCAAAAACACTGCAGGGCTGAAGTTGGCAACTTTTCAGGTAAAGTTTAAAACTCTTTACCTGAACAAGTTATATTAAATCCACCAACTGGAAGTTGTGGGATTTATTATAACAGTTAATTTGATACCAAAGTTGTGGTATCTGTTACATAAGGGGACTTTTAAAATTAAAATGAAGTCTCCCCATTCTAGCCTATGGGGGCCAGTCTCTACAATGAGAGAAAAATGAATTTGGCTGTTTTACCTCACCAGGGCTTATAAAACTATTGTTTTAGGGTCTCTGCTTATAGTTACATGGCACCAAGCCTAGGGGAACATAGGGCACACTTTAAGGGTTACTTATATGTAAAAATAAGGTAGTTTAAGACTTTTAATTCCAAAGTCAAAGTTGCATCTAACTTTAATTTAGAAGCAGCCAGCAAGGCAGGCCTGCCTTTAAAATGACATTGGGCACTCAGCAGTGCACCTATGGGGGCACTACCTATGCTGGGGTCCCTAAACCTACATACCCTATCATATACTAGGGACTTATGGGTATGTTAATTTTGCCAATTATAATTAGCCTAATTTGTATATCCACTTTACACAGAGCACTGGCCCTGGGACTGGTAAGCAGTACCCAGGGCACAGCCAAGAGTCAGTAACCACCAGTACCTGTCTAAAATGTTTGGGGGTGACCAGGGCAAAAAGGAGGACTTTCCTACACTGCCCCCCCAGATGAAAGGTGATGGGTACTAACCTACACCCTAGTAGTCCTCATCAGCTAAGTGGAAAAACCTGGAAAGGCCATCTGCATTTGCATTGGCAGTCTCAGGTCTGTGATCCACTGTGAAGTCCATCCCCTGTAGGGAAATGGACCGCCTTAACAGTTTTGGGTTCTCGCCCATCATTTGCATCAACCAACTAAGAGGTCTGTGCTATGGTCAGTTTGTACACGGACGTGAGTGCCAAATAGGTATGGCCTCAACGTCTTCAGGGACCAGACCACAGCAAAGGCCTCCCTCTCAATGGCACTCCATCTTTTCTCTCTGGGGAGTAGTCGCCTGCTGATGAAGGCACCTGGTTGATCTTGGCCCTCTTCATTAACTTGTGCTAACACTGCTCCAATCCCTTCCTCTGAAGCATCTGTTTGCACTATTAACTCCTTGCTATAGTCAGGGGCCAGTAGCACTGGTGCTCAACACATAGCCTGCTTTAGAGTGTCAAAAGCTTTCTGACACTCTGGGGTCCAAATTACCTTCTTGGGCTGTTTCTTGGGGATAAGCTCATTCAGAGGGGCCACTATGGTCCCATGATTCTGAACAAATCTCCGTTAGTACCCAGTCAGGGCAAGAAAGGCCCTGACCTGAGTCTGGGTTTCAGGAACCTCCCAATCCAGGATAGTCTGGATCTTGGGCTGGAGAGGTTGTACATGGCCTCCACCAACAAGTTGGCACAGGTACACAACTGAGCTCTGCCCTATCTGGCATATGCTTGCCTTGATAGGCAGGCCTGCTTGGAGCAGGGCCGGAAGCACTTCCTTCAGGTGGACCCGGTGGTCCTCCCAGGTGGAACTAAACACAGCTATATCATCCAGATAAGCTGCACTGAAGGATTCCAACCCAGACAATACTCTTTTCACCAACTGCTGGAAGGTGGCAGCAGCATATTTCGGTCCAAAGGCCATCACCTTTAACTAAAAGTGGCCCTCTGGTGTGGAAAATGCTGACCTCTCCTTTGCTCCTGGACTTAAGGCAATCTGCCAGTATCCTGAGGTCGGATCAAATGTGTTCAGGAATTTGTCAGACCCCAAATTATCAATGAGCTCATCAGATCTAGGTATGGAGTGAGCATCAGTCCTAGTGACTGCATTTAGACCTCTGTAGTCCACACATAATCTCAATTCCTTCTTCCCACCTTGGGGTTTAGGTTTGGGTACCACTGGACTGGACCAATGACTGTAAGAGGGTTCAATTACTTTGAGCTCCAACATCTTAGCCACTTCAGCTTTGTTGATGGCCTTAACCTGGTCAGACAGCCTGTACAGCTTGTTTTTGACATTTAAGCTGTCACCAGTGTCAATGTCATGGACACACCAATTGGTGAGTCCAGAGGTCAAGGAGAACAGACCAGCAAACTGCTCCAAAACTTCCCTGAAGTCTTTATGTTGCTGCTCTATCAACTTAGTAGAGAGTACCAGTCCTTCCACTGACCCATCTTGTTCATTTGAGGATAGGAAGTCTGGCAGAGGTTCACTCTCCTCCTCCTTCCCTTCATCAGTGACTATCAGCATGGTCATATCTGCCCTGTCCTGGTGGGGTTTCAATTTGTTGACATCCAGGATCCTATGAGGATTCCTGGGGGTGCCAAGATCTACCAGGTAGGTGACCTCACCCTTTTTCTCCACAATTGGATAAGGCCAAGTCCACTTGGCGTGAAGGGCCCTAGGAGCCATAGGCTCCAAGACCCACACCAGCTGGCCTGGGTGATACTCAGGCATGGTAGCCTTCTGGTCATGCCAGAGCTTCATGAGCTCTTGGATGGCCTCTAGGTTCCTGCTTGCCTTATTCATGTACTGAGTGACCGCAGGCCCAGCATATAATCCACCACATCCCCCTTGGATTATTTGAGAGGCTTCTCCCAAGACTCTCTCACCAAGCACAATTGGCCTCTAACAGGATGCCCAAACAGTAATTCAAAGGGGCTGAATCCCACCCCTTTCTGTGGCAACTCTCTGTAGGCAAAAAGCAGGCATGGGAGGAGAACATCCCATCTCCTCCTGAGTTTGTCAGACAAACCCTTGATCATGTCCTTCAGGGTCTTATTAAATATTTCCACCAAACCATTGGTCTGTAGATGATAGGGAGTGGTGAACTTATAAGTAACACCACACTCATCCCACATGGCTTTCAGATAGGCAGACATAAAATGTGTGCCCCTATCTGAAACCACCTCCTTTGGGACTCTCACTCTGTGAACACACCAAGTAGGGCCCTAGCCACTGTGGGACCAGTGACTGTTCTGAGGGGTATTGCCTCAGGGTACCTGGTGGCATGTTCCACAACCACCAACATTTACCTGTTGCCTGAGGCAGTTGGAGGGTCTAGGGGACCAACAATGTCAATCCGCACCCTCTCAAAGGGAGTCCCAACCACTGGCAGTGGTATCAAGGGAGCCTTTGACTTGCCCCCTGCCTTCCCACTGGCCTGGCAGGTAACACAGGAGCTGCAAAACTCCCTGACTTTTTCTGACGTTTGGGGCCAATACAAATGGTTGACCAGCCTGTTCCAGGTCATGATCTGTCCCAAATGTCCAGCTAAGGGAATATCATGGCTTAAAGTGAGGAGGAATTCACCATACTTATGGGGGGCCACCACTCTCCTGGTTGCCCCTGGTTTGGGGTTCCTTGCCTCGGTGTAGAGAACTCCATCCTCCCAGTAAACCTTGTGGGTTCCACTGGTATCCCCTTGTTCTTGCCTGGCAGTAGTCTGCCTTAGGCCCTCAAGAGTGGAACACTCTCTTTGTCCCTGGCACAGTTCTTCTCTGGTGGGCCCGCCTGCCCCTTGGAGTTCTGCCAAGTCAGGCAGAGCTTGCAGGGAAAGTGGTCCTCCCTCAGAGGTCAGATCCTCCACTCAGGTTTGGATTCCTCCTGATTCTCTGTACTGGTTGGGGCTGGCAAGCCAGACCCAGTGCCCTTTCTCTTTTTCTTGGAGGCTTGGCCCATTGTTCTAGGGTCCAAGTGTTCAGCACTTCCCTGCTGTGCTGCCTGTGACCTGGTCACAGCACACAACCATTCAGGGAGGTCCAGCATCTGTGCATGTACTCTTCTTTCCACCTCTGACCAGTCAGATGCTTCCAGATCATATCCCGGAAGACACTCTACTGGGAGGGCAGGAGCTACAGCTACCTTCTTAGGGCCAGTCACACCTCCCCATTTCAGGCTCACTATGACCATGGGGTGGAGTTTGGTTCTGCTATCAGCATATGTTACTTGGTGGAAGACACCAGGTAAGACCTGTTCTGGAGAAACCAGCTTCTCTGTGACCATTGCCACACTGGCTCCTGCATCTCTCAGAGCTTCCACCTCAGTCCCATTGACTTTAGGCCTCTGCTTATACCTCTCCATGCTGGGAGGTAAAGTGGCCATAGTTGCAATGTCCACCCAACCCACGGATACTAAGGTGACCTCGATGTGCCCTGATCCCAGCCCTGTGCCAACTTCCACCACCATCCCTACACTAGCAATCCCCTGGGATGGCCCACCGGTGCGGGGCTTCTTCGAGCAGATAGCATCTCCTCTTTTGTGTCCAGGTTGCTGACATTCAAAATACTTGCCAGCCTTAGCAAGCTCCTGAAACTTTTCTGCCTTAACAGGATCATAATGCTTCCCCTGAGACCCATTCCCTTAGAAGTGTGATCGCTCGGGGCGCCCCACCCTGAGAAGTTTTTGGGGACTCTTTTGAGGACTCCTTGGGCTTTTTATCATGTTTCCCTTGGTTCTTCCCCTGAGAAGAACTATGTCCTCCTTTTTCTGATCACCCCCTAGGGGTTTCTGGTTAACCCTAGTTCTTAACCAGTCATCTGCTGCCTCCCCCAGCTCTCTGGGGTTGGTCAACTTAGAATCAACTAGATAATGGCAGAGCTTCTCTTGGGCACAATTGGTTAGAAGGTGCTCCCTCATAATCAAATTGTAAAGCCCCTCAAAGGTACTTACCTTGTTGCCCTATATCCAGCCCTCTGGTGCTTTCACAGAGATGTCTACAAAGTTCACCCAGCACTGGGTACTTGTCTTTTGGGTGTCCCTAAACTTCAGCCTATACTGCTCTGGGGTCAGACCAAACTTTTTAGTTAAGCATCTCTTCATACTGGGGTATGAATCTGCCTCCTCCCCCTCTAGGTTAGGAGCCTATCCCTCCCAGAGTTAGAGAGCAACTCCCAAAGAAGTAAACCCCAGTACTGAGGCTTAACTCTCTTCATCTGGAGGGCCTTTTCAAAGGCCCCCACCCATTTATCTATGTCATCCCCCTCTACATAGGCAGTAATCACCCCCTTGGGTAATCTGGGGCAAGAGCCCCCACCCATGGACACCTCAGCTTCTCTGTCACTGCCACCATCTCTTTTCTGTTCACTTGCCCACTTTTTCTCTTCTAGCGCCAGCTACTGTGCATCCAAAGCTATAAATGCTAGCTAGGCCTCCAGCTCCCTTTCCCTGAGGGACAGGTTCTTTTTTCATTTTGTAATGCATCTTGTTTTCCTTTCAGGAAAATGGTCTTCATAAAAAAAAAAAAAATCGGCTTTATTTAAAAGCAGTCACAGACATGGTGGTCTGCTGTCTCCAGCAAGCCACCATCCCTGTGAGTGCTGCGAGTCGCAAGGTGGTCGCAAATTGCGACCCACCACATTAATATTAATGAGGTGGGCCTTTTCGACCCCTTTGCGAGTCGCAGATGGTGTAAGGGACACCATCCTGCATCCTGAATTGCGACTCGCAAATTGCGAGTCTCTCTGACTCACAATTTGTGAGTCACAATTCAGGAATTTCCTACATCTGGCCCTTAGTCGTTTTTCCAGAGAATTTCTTCAGCAGGACAAACCTGCCAGTCCAATCCGGCCTTCTGGCCCCATCAGATGGGAATCCCCGCCTCTGAGCTTCCAAGTTCAACGTCTCCCCTTCATAATCTGCCAATTTCAGGACTTCTTTGCACCAAGTTATCACCCGTCGGCCCTGAGGAGATTTCCAGTTGCAGGTAATTTCAGTTTGGCTATTATGAATCCAAAGTCCATACATTTACTGGTTGTTTTAGTCTTGGAGCTATGTGGGAATTCAATTAAGAGACAATAGGCGGGGTCTCTAGGACCTTCTCTTTTTACTAGTATTGAGAGGGAGTCCACTATCTCCCGTCAGTAGTGAAGGAGTTGAGGACAACTCAGGAACATATGAAGGAGAGTTGATCTCATTCACCGTGAGGATCTTGTTCAGCTTGTGAGGTGTCACATTTGCTCTATGTAAAATGTAAAAGTACATGTACTCATTCATTTACCCATATATTTGTTTCTGTGGACTATGCGTCTGATTCAAACATCTGTGAGAAACCAACATGACACTGATGCCTGAGATATACATATTGTGACATCAATAGAAGCTTATACTACTGTTGATACCAAGTACAAGGGTATAACAATCTTTTTAGTTTAGGTTAGTAAAAACCATACCAATGTTGCTACAATTTGCAAATACAAAATATAATACATGATAAAAAAGACTTAATAAAACTCCATATTCTCATCAGCGGTCTAAAGGGGAAAAAAACTTACTTGCACAAATAAATCATGGCATTTCCTTTCTTGGTGATGTACTGTTTGTGTGCTTGAAAGCTTAATGTACTGTCCATATACAATGCTAGATACTTGTATCTGTTAACCTCCTCTAATACAACAACGTCCAACTTGGTGGTGCTGCAGGTCAATTCGTAATGGTCATTTTCTTGGTATTTGTTGGATTAATTTCAAGTTTTATTTGCAATTACATAATTTTTTAATTCGGAGAGTGATCTATGAAGCCCAACTCTTGTTAGGCTGAGCAATACTACGTCATTGGCATAGAAAAAATGTGACATGCTTATCGGCCCTCTCTAGCTCATTGGAATTTAGCCTGCTAATTAAACTTCCTTGTACAGTACTGACAGCGGATTCACACAGTATTCATGGTTCAGTTCGAAGATAGCCTGCAAAATGCCATTTGGGCCAGGTGCCCCATCCCTTTTCCTCGTTGTTATTACTTTCACTACTTTATTTGGTGAATAGCACTTAGTTGGCCTGGGTGGACAGTCCATGATGATGCACAGGTTGTTATTTTCTGTTACTTTGGCATTACTAATATCTTTGTTCCAAATTCATCAGTATTACAGCTGCTTTTTTTGACCTCCAATTCTTCCCTGTTGTTAGGAGTAGGTATAAGACTTAGTATTGTGGAGACCCTTTCCTTGTTAGAAAGTCGTTTACCTTCAGCTCGCTCTGGGTTTTCTTGAACATGAACATCTCAGTCAGATGAGTGACCCAAGCTTTCTCTGGTATGCTAAAGTTGTTTATTATACTAGTGGATCTATCTAGACCCTTTATAATGTCCCAGAGGTTGGATTGCTAGGCACTAAATAGAAAGTTTGACAATAAGGCATCTACTTTCATTATCTGGCCTTCCCAAAATAGTTTTTTATATTTTCGGTAGTTGTTACCATTTTCCCGTAAAAATGCTTGGTTATTGATCTTTTTTGACTTCCAAACTGCCTTTTTTAATTCCCTTTTTAAAAGCTTGGGAAGATTGCTTGCCTGCTTGTCTCCTCGCTTCCTATTTTTTTTTTTTTTATTACAGAGGTGTGCACAGAGATAATCATGCTGTGAATTCTGTCCATACTTCCATTTGGCTGTTTCTGGGCATAGTGCAGGACTCCAGAAACTCTTTTGCCTAGGAGGCCAGGCCGGGTAATGAGAACTTCAAGCGATTTAAGTTGGTTGGTTTTAATAAACCAAAATCTACTGGAGCACTGTTGTGCCTTGAAGGGATTATGCTCAATTCTAGTTGTTGGTGAGAGTGGTCACTTTGCGTGCTGTATTTTATTTCATTTTCCTCAAGTACAGAAGTAGTGATATATAGAGGATTGTATAGTCTATAATGGAACCTGAATTTGCGCCATAATAAGTGTGACTATGGAGGGGTATCATCCTGTGATCTGCCGATTCTGACTCTCAACACTAAATATTCCAGTACTGTAACCAGTCTTTGCCTGCTATGGTTGGCACATTTTGATGTAGGTCCAGATTGTGGTTGCACAGCTCAAATGGAATAATCTGTGGCAAAATTCTCATCTTCATCAGGAATGTAAATTAAATTTGTGTTGAAGTCCCCGTCACTATTATCTTTCATGCCGGGTTTGCGAGTCTTACTTCTATTATTTCTGAGATTCATTTTGTAAATAAAATTAACTTTTCCTTTGGATATAGATGAGCATTAGACCTGGGCATAGAACCCAGCTCTGCTGGGGGAGTTTGTGGAATTGAGACACTATGTTCAACGCAGAGTAGCGTGGAGTTCTCAAATTCCTCAATCCGGGGCAGAGCAGATTTCATTCTCATGTGTGAGACTGGGTTTTGGTGCTCTCTTACAAGTGCCACTACATTCCCAGACTGCTACAGAGCAAGACTCTGTGTTTGCTCACACTGTTTCTGGTTGCATGGATATGACTTCACATTTACCTGTGGTGCTTTGGGCCGCCACAGGGCCAAAACAGTCCCACTCACAAGCATGAATGCACTTGGATAAATTTTCTACTTCAGATACATCTGACTCTAGTCAAAAAGTGTTAGTTGAGTGGATTTCCTTCTCTAATGGACCCTTTAGGTTGTTTTTAGTAATTACTTTTTTTTTTCCAAACAGGAAAGAAGTGTCCTAGGGACTCCAACTTCCTGTTCCGGTTCAGCAGGTTCCTCTGGGTGCTTTGTCCATCTCCTGTTCACTTTTCACTTGGATTTTGAGATGGAAGGATCACTCTCTTTGTCTCCTTGATATACCTTTGGGTTTAAGGACTTTGTTTTTGTGAAATCACACAAGTAAGTTCCAAAAACTAGTTTTTGGAAACTAAGTTCCCAAAATGCTTGGGCATGCACCTATATTTCTTTGTATTTTAATTTGATTTTAAACATTTATATTGTTTGGTGGCCTGGAGTTTAAGTATGGGCCTAGTCATTTATTTTGCATTTCACTGATTTTTTTATCTTTTCTAAAGGAAAATTGTTGGACAGCTTAGTGGTACCTGCCCTTTTCTACATGTTTGTAACTTTTGCAGTACTATTTTACTATGTGGACTAAATTTCCAAAGGGCCAGTACTAGTAGTCATAGGTATATGAAATACATATTTCAGTCATATATGTTCTTAAAACTTAATTTGGGGCAGGGATGGCATTGGATTCAATTAAAACTTGTTGCTATTTTTTGCATTTTATTTTTTTGCAAAAAGTGAATACGTTGTGTGGTACTATTTTATGTCATAGGAGAATGTGTGTAATGCTATTGTGAAAGTTGTATAGCTCTTTTTTCGTATTTAGCATTGCTGAATTAATGTTAGTATTTCTTCAGTGTTCCATGCCTCCTTATGGTCTGTGTGTGCATGTGTGTGTTAGTCATCATCCACCGTGTGTCTTTGTCCAGGGGCCATAATGTGTAGTTTATGTCCATAGGCTTGCATGAGTTTGTTTGTTCTCCACACCTCCTTGTTTGCAGTTGTTTGACCATGTGGTTGGCTGCCATTTTCTGCATCCAGCCAGTGTGACTTGCCATAGGCTTAAATGTGTTCTTCTATGTTCTCCATGCACTTTATTGTTGTTGTTTGATCATGTGGCTGGCAGTCACGTTATGCATACAGCCAGTATTCTTTTGCCATAGGCTTGCATGTGTTCTTTCTTTGTTTCCCATATCTCCTTTTTCCTTGTTGTTCTTGTTTGACCATGTAGCTGTTTTGTGGAGGTAGCGAGTGTTCCTTTGCCATAGACTTGCATGTGTTATTTCTTTGTTCCCCACCCTTCCTTGCTGTTGTTGTTGACCATGTGACTAGCGACCATTTTGTCCATCCAGCCAGTGTCCCTTTGCCACAGGTTTGCTTGTGTTTTTTGTTTGCCTTGCCTCCTTGCTCTGTGTTGTTGTTTTCCCTTGTGGCTGGCAGCCATTTTAGGCATCCAGCAAGTGTGTCTTTGCCATAGGCTTGCATGGGTTCTTCTTTGTTCCCCATGCCTCCTTGCTCCTTGTTGTTGTTTGACCATGTGTCTGATGGCCATTTTGTCCATCCAGCCAGTGTGCCTTTGCTATAGGCTTGCATCTGTTCTTTGCCATGCTGCCTTGTTCCTTGTTGTTGTTTTACCATGTGACTGGCAGCCATTTTGTGCATTCACCCACTGTATCTTTGTCAATTACCATGTAATAACACACATGCATTGTTGATTATTTATCATTTGTTTATTACAAGTTTATATTTTATCTTTTTAGTTTGATTTTCTATGGTTATTTTTATTTATTTTTTATGCCATTTTTAATGTGATTTTGTATTCCATGTTCTATTTTAATGTTTTATTTTATTTTTAATTTTATTTGTTATTTTAATTTTAGTTTTTAATTTTTATTTTATTTTTAATGTACATTTTAAAAAGTTTTTTCTTATAATGTTTCTTTTATTTTTTGTATTTTTTTTAGAACTTTTTAGTTTTTATTTCAATTGTTTTAATTCCGCATTTTGCCTTCATCTATCTATTCAAATCCATTCCTTCATCCATCTATCCATCCATCCACCCATCAAAGGCACACAACAGCATTACCTCATTCGGGTTATTTACGTGTACAATAATTTAATTTCCTCCTCCACACCCGGGCTGCAGAGCACTGCAGGCAAATCAGCAGCATAATTCATGTTTTATCAATTATTCAATTTCCCCTGGATGACCCTGCTGCCATAGTTTTTTTAAGGATTATTCCATTTACCCATGCACTTCTGTCTGACTACCACAGGTGTCTCCTTCAAAACAGATGGAGATAAAGCAACAAACTATTTCTGCATGCTGTGCTGTCTGATTTGAAAATAAATTTTATTGTGTGGTTTGACTTTACAATAATTGATAAAATTGGCATTTATTACATAAGTAACCAACTGCACTGAGATTGCATTTGTCCATACTATTTCAACCTGCAGCAACGCCACATTTCAATTACTACATGTTTTTCTTGCTTGGTTGCTTCTAGGTGCATAAGCGAAGAAACGTCACATCACCAGCAGTACAAAGAGAAGGCCTATACATTTACGTCAGTCCACCAAAATCTTCCGCTTAGTGCCACTGCCAACTGACAGCTTAGGATGGCCCCAAAGAAGGTTGCTTCCAAGAAAGTGGTCAGTGAGAAGATGCAGCTTTCCACGGGTGGAGTGCCAACTGAACCATTTTTGGGAGACGTGTGTTTGCCACACCAGCCTCCTAGGAGGAACATGGGAGCAGCACTCCTGCAGTAACAGCACCACCCCAGCTTAAGTAGAAGACCATGTCTGTCAGTGAAGCAGCCACTGCAATCAAAGCGACACCGACGAGCAGTGACGTTAAATTGGATCTGTCCCTTTCGTAAAGTAGTACCAAATCGTTTCAGGAAAAAGAGCAAAGTGGACAGCAGCCATATTCAGCAACAGTAGATCTTCCTGAAGTTGGAGCAGAACATGAGGTCAAGCTTCCTGACAAGCAGGAACCTCTTCTTTTAGGATCAATCGCTTCCAAATCCCCTGCAAGAGAAAGAAAGGGTACCACTCCACCTTCTTCTCCAAGCTTCACTTCTGATGACAATGATAGGGACATGGAGTGGATTCCAGCAGAGTCCAGGAGATGACAGCAAAGGCAGGGGTAAAGAAAAGTACCAAAAAGCCTTAGAAACGTGGAAGGAGAGGATGATGAAGAGGATGACAACGACGAGCCAGTCATTGTGGAAGATGGCACAGAGGAGCCTGACATTGCTATCCAACCTGCTCTGAGAGATGTGGCACAGGCAGCACTGCCAGCTCCCATATTTGTAAGGTCCAGCAGAGACCTGCCCCAACCTGTACCTCAGTAGAAGTACGCACTGCAGAGAGGCAATCGACAGGACACCCATCTACCTCCAGTTCTTCTTCAGGCATTGGCCCAATAAGAACGTACTCCTCCTCTGTTTGGGACTTTTTTATGATTAGCAAACAGGAGAAGAACATTGCGACTCCATTTGCCACTCAAGGGTTCGTCAAGGTAAGCCTGGTTCACATTATTATACTGGAGTCCAGAATACCCATATGAAAAAACATCACACATCTCAAAAGTCACCTGTATTACTGGCCCCACAAAAGAAGAAAATTTAGGCTACAATTACAGGCATGTTTAGGCAGGAGGGGCCCTACGACTACCACCAATCAATGGCACGTTTGTACAATTGGAAGATGGCAAAAATGTTAGCGCTGGACCTACTCCCTTTTTCTTTTGTGGAAGGAGTGGGATTCTTAGAGTTTGTACCAGTAATCTGCCCAAAATGGAAGGTTCCAAGTTGGAACTATTTTGCCACAGTTGCTGTTCTAGCACTGCATCATGATGTTATGCAATTGGTTTGACAAACTTTGCAGCAAAGTGTTGTCCGCATTATCTACCTAACTACAGACCTGTGGACCAATTGTAAAGCTACTAATTACCTGTGCATCACTGCATATTGAATCAATTTTGTGGGGGTGAAGCAAACGTTATCTGCAAGTCTTATCCCTGAAGACATTTTAGGAGCATTCAGTAGCATGCAACAGTAGCCATGTTCGCCATGGAGAAATCACATACAGCTGCAAACATCTCGGATGACTTTAATATCAAGGTGTCTGGATGGCTGCATCTCAGAGGTCTCCGAACTGGATTATTTGCCATGGACAATGGTAGTAACATAGTCAAGGCCAGGGCAGATGGTGGCTATTTCAGGGTCCTGTGTTTGGCACACTACATCAATCTGGTTGTTCAAGACTTTCTAAAAAAAAAGAAGACATAGTCAGCAGCATACTGACCACCTGCAGACGAATCAGCACTCATTTCAGCCATTCTTTTAAAGCATGGAAGTAGTTGTGGATTATTCAGCATGGTAACAGGGTACAAGTTCAAGCCCTGATACAGGAGGTGCCAACATGTTAGAACGCAACCTATTATATGTTACAACATCTGTTTGAGCAGTACAGGCAGATCAATGACTATATCATTCTAAGAGGGGATGCAATTGGGAAAGGTATGACCATGGATGCAGAAAATTGGGCCTAGTCAAATGCCAGGCACATATGCTGCTCCCTTTTGAGGTTTTCATTGGCGAACTTAGCAAGGAGGACAGCACGATGGGCCAAGCTATCCCTTGTTTCATCTACTACAGGAGAAGCTAAAGAAGCTGCCTGAAAGGTTCGCATTATGAGGTGTGAAGGAAAACCCAGAAGCGCATACCTTAGTTGAGAGCTTAATCCTTTGCTTGGTTTGTAATGCAAGGCTGCAAAATGACATTATCTCGTCCAAAGTGTCCATCTGTTCCACCCTACTTGAACAATGCTACAAAAACAATTCTTTCCAATTTCATTCCTTTTTCTGAAGGGGATGTTTCAAAATACAAGAGGTGATTTGTTGAGGAAGCTGGAGAACTGGTAGAAGAACAGCTGGAACTTAGGGGCCCACTCTGCAGTTCTGTGGTGCCCCCTTCAACTTCCAGAGAGGGTGCTGTTGTCTCATAGCTGTCAAAACCAGTCACAAGAACACTTGCAACAACAGCATGAGAAGAATTCGGCCCAACCTCTGCATTGGTTTGGTTTCAAGTGGAAGGCCTTGAGTCCACTGAAGAGGCAAAGGCGAAAGAGGCCAAGGAAGTGGCAGAACCAATGACACTTCAGAGAATGTTACAGAAATATTTGGATGAAAAGGAAGACATGTATGTGGATCAAAACCCATGGTTGTATTGGTATGGAAAGATGTGCCAATGGTCAGAGCTCAGCATGCTGGCAAAAAAGTATCTGGCTTGTCCTGTAGTCAGGGTGTCTGCTGAACTTGTGTTCAGTGCAGCTGGTACAGTTGTAACAGTGAAAAGGACCTGTCTCTCACCTCAAAACATGATCAACTTGAACCAGCATTTTATACTTCCTGATTACACCATTCATGAAACACCACAGGAGGAAAAAGAAGATGAATCTGTGTGCTGCCCAACTTCTGGGTGAACCACCTGAGGTTGATAACAAACTCTACTTCCCACGATGAGTATTTCAGTGCCACCATTGACATTTTTAATTATTTCTTGTTGAACTTCTTTCTTAGCCCCAAAAAAAAGAAAATGCTAGTGGAACATTATGTTTATGTGGGATTTATGTGCCCCACCATTTTGTGTTGCATATTATAAGGCCGGAATAGAGTTGGAACATTGTGCAATAAATACACCCCCACATTTACTTAAGGACATTGAAAACAATGCCTGCCTCCCTCACATGCCATTGCCTATACTTTTTTTTACATCTCTTCTAGCAGGGCTGCCGCAGAGGATCATTCATTAAAAGACTGCCAGTGCCAATGGCAAATTCCAATGTGTTTCTACTTGCTACCAATGGAGGAGATACTTTTGTTCTACCACCATGCTTGGATTGGAACAGGTGACTGCTAACTATTGCACAAATGAGTAGTGATATATTGAGTGATTGTGAGTGATGATTGATGATGTATGGGGTGGCTGACAGTGAAGGAAGGAGTTCAACAAATTCATAAACTTGATTCTGATGATTTGTAATGTTTTGGGCTGATGAGTGATAATTTTTTCCTGAAAGTGATTAGTCTTTCAAACTTAGTGAAATTTACTGGCAGGGTCTACACCTTTTTTCTTGTTCTTCAGACCAGACCAGTCACTTTAGTTACCAAACACAAATCAACACAAAATACTTTAGTTCTGTTTCTCTATTTGTTCTTCAATATCAGTGCACTTGACTGCACAGGTCTACCTTGCTTGGTTTGGGACTGGGACAGAGTTCTTCAGAATCAGGGGGAGGATGGAAGAACTCATGGTGGGACTACCTCAGCAGCTAGAAGGAAAAAGTTATTGACTTCAAAAAGAAACCCTTATGATGGTGAAGACTCTGCGGCCTAGTACTCATTAAGCTCTGTAGACTGGAGAGAGATACATTTTCGGAAATGCTGCTGAGTATGCATTTGTTGCATAGCTGGTTCAAACTTCAAACTATTCTTAGGTTTTTGTTCTGCTTCTGAGTTTCCTTGGTACATTCCTGACTCCTCATGAAGCTTTCCTTACTTCCTTTTGTCCTTCTCCTTTACTCTATAATACAGTTACTGTTTTTTTCTAATAATCAGGCCTTCTCCTAGTCCTTTCCTGTACTAACAAACTTGGGAAAAGCTCATGACTCCAGCTTATCTTCCGGACCGGTTCAGCCAGGTACCCAAGGGTGACGGACATTCTAAGAAGAATGGAGAAGTACCACCCAATTTGGCAATACAGTGTCATTGTCCTTTGAACAATCATAATTTTTAGAACTGGGTGGGTTAACTTCAATCCTCCATAAGTTGTATTTTTCAAACCTAGAAGACATAACTTTTAGAGATATACTATTTTGAATCCCGCTGGGGCAAAAGGACTGTTTGCAATGCATTTAACTGAACTGTGTCATACTTATCCCTTCAGTGTTTTCTTCCACAACAGATTAATGACAGTGTGCTGCTTAGTTCCACAATGAATATTGTGGTGCTTTTTCTTGTGAAGAGTTTGTATTTGTCACACCTTTCCCCAAATCCCCTTTCCCATCCTTTCATTGTGTCCCTAAACCTCTTTTCCCAGGTAATGTGACTTATTGAGATGTGACTTAATTTTACACAATAAACGGATCACACACTTGCTGGGGTGGATTTGGTGAAAGTGAACCAACTCACTGTTTGACCTCCTTTTACCTGAAAAATATTCCACACCAACCCCATCCACATAATCATTCATGTCTTGTCTTGTGTGTTGTGTAAACACTTAGGGCCATATTTCAACTTTTTGACGCAAAACTGCGCTAACGCAGTTTTGCGTAAAAAAAATTAGCGCCGGCTAACGCCATTCTGAAGCACCATGCGGGCGCCGTATTTAATCAATGACGTTAGCCGGCGTTAGCCGCCGGCGCTGCCTGGTGTGCGTGAAAAAAAACGACGTACACCAGGCAGCGCCGGCGTAGGGGGATATGGAGCTTGGGCGCCAAAAAATGGGGCAAGTCAGGCTGAGGCTAATTTTTCGCCTCAACCCGATTTGCGCCATTTTTTCGACTCCCAACGCCCATAGAAATGACTCCTGTCTTAGCAAAGACAGGAGTCATGCCCCCTTGCCCAATGGCCATGCCCAGGGGACATCTGTCCCCAGGGCATGGTCATTGGGCATAGTAGCATGTAGGGGGGCACAAATCAGGCCCCCCTATGCCACAAAAAAAATTTAAAAAAATACTTACCTGAACTTACCTTAATGTCCCTGGGATGGGTCCCTCCAGCCTTGGGTGTCCTCCTGGGGTGGGCAAGGGTGACAGGGGGTGTCCCTGGGGGCATGGGAGGGCACCTCTGGGCTCCTTCCGAGCCCACAGGTCCCTTAACGCCTGCCTTGTCCAGGCGCTAAAAAACGGCGCAAAAGTGGCCGTACATCATTTTTTTTTTACCCGCCCACTCCCGAGCGTAAATTTTGCCCGGGAGTGTAAATACGGCGCACATGCCTCGGAGTCAATTTTTTAGACGGGAACGCCTACCTTGCATATCATTAACGCAAAGTAGGTGTCCACGCTAAAAAATGACGCAAACTCCATGGACTTTGGCGCTAGACGCGTCTAACGCCAAAGTATAAATATGGAGTTAGTTTTGCGTCGGAATTGCGTTAAAAAAAACGACGCAATTCCGGCGCAAACAGAGTATAAATATGCCCCTTAACCTTGTCTAGCCACTCTTGACTCTGAACACACTTCTCCTGACTCCATGATTTCATATCCTAAGTTTAGTGTTTAAATACTAGCTCCCCACCATTGCTCAGAAGATAACATTGATAGTTGTTATTATCATTTCAGGTCTTCTTTGTCGTGTGTCAAATGCAGTCATTGTGGCAGTCCGGGCTCAGTATTCCTAAAGGTATGATATAACATGACCCACTAACCCTCTGTTTTCTTTCAATCTAGTTGACAGTGATCAATAACCCTTTGTTTCACGATGCAGTTGGAGTTCTCATAGGTGGCAGTGGCACCTTCTGTTTTTCCTGTTAGCATGCTAGCCTGCTACTAATGACACCCTCTCTTAAAAAATAAAGATGCCACCTTTGGAAAAGCCCTGCAGTAAAAAGGTTATCTCGCTTCATCTATTCAGGTAAGAGAAGAACTACGGATTGAAGTGAACTTGTTTAGCAATTAACTCCTACTGAAGAAGATGTCTGTCTGTATCTAGGTTTTTGAAGAAAAAATAGGCCATAGCAACCATCCCCTACTGGTCAATATGGTTGCAGAGGGCAGTAAAGCACAGGTATAAGTAAATCACATATACTTTTTTTTAGCAGATTTAAAAAGAGGATATACGAAAAGAAAGCAGTGTAAACTAAAAGACAAAATAAACGTTTTAGGTATAAATCAAGTAAAACAAATGATCTCCTTTTTATTTTTAACAAATGCAAAAACCCACCCTTTCTAAGCTCAACAGGCCCACCCCTTTCGCCAAACAAATAGCCCCATCCTAAAAAGTCTAGTGTGAAATCTGGTCCTAACTCCCTCTTCAACCTTTCCACCCATGACAATTCCCGCCCACCAAAACAAAGCATTTTAAAAAGGGCTTAGAAGTGGGCACTGTTTATATGGGTCCAGATATGGTCCAGGCTCTGCTCGATCCTCGTGAGTTTGCTCTCCATCTGGTCAAATTGCTGCAGGACACAGTGGAGCAATACCCTGTCAGAGTGAGAGGGGGCAGCAGCAGGTGCAGTAAGAGACCCTGACAACTGGTGGTAGTGCCAGCAATGTAGTGGCTGGGAGGCTGGGGCTGGAGGGTTGCTGAGCTGGGCCCTGGGTTAGAGGCAGCTATTTCACCCTCTTCTTTTTCCATGACCACCAGTCAGTAGCATTTGGCTTAGATGTTCTTCAGCCTCTGCCACCACAGATGGGCCACTATCTCCTGCCTGGTGGGTGGTGCTGGTCGACCAGCAGGAGTAGATATAATGAGAAATTATAAACAGTGCTCTGAACAAACACTTCTTCAAAAGTAGGTAGTGGATGGCCCAGTAGAAGTACATTGCTGGTCCCCTAGGGACATTGGGATTTGATGTGAGTTTTATTATTAGTTTACCCACACTTGCCTCACATAAAAAGCACTGACTGTCTGGTAGAAAAGAATTAAGGCAGAGTAAAACCAGATTTAAAAAAGACAGTGATTACATTTTTTTCTTCTTTTAAAGGCTTTTCTAGTAACTTAGCAGACTCTTTTAGTAGAAAAATAAAAATTATTTTTTTCTAATTTATGAATATGATATTATGCACTATGGAGTACAGGTTGCTGTGGAGGAATGCTAGCCAGTGCTCCGAGTACTTTGCTACTGTCTGCAGCTGGAAGAGTTGTAATTGACAATTATCTATCTTAAATTCCAATGGTCTTTCTCTTCTGGAAAGGCCTTTCACCTTTCTATGCTGACTTTAGAGAAGCAGATAAATAAATAATATACATCACACATGTCACATATGAAATGTGGATATATAATCTTTCCTGCCATAAGCAGATGGTGGGGAAAATGATACACTGCACTACAGGCAAAGGAACGGGCTATATAGATTGTATTTGGCATGTTCGTCATAGAGTATCCCTTACGACAAATTTGAAATAAAATCGGGCACCTACTAGTCTCACTCTACTCACTGGCCTCATCCACCACCACAACTTATTTCCAACAAAATATTTTGCTGGGCAGGAAGGAAAGGAAACTTGACTTACTCTACTGAAGAATAAGGCAGAGGGATTAGGCGGACTAGAGGGCTGTCACTGATCTTCGATTCACAATGTGCCTATGCTTTAGCTTATTCAGTCACTAAATAGATAAAAGTCTAAAGGGAAAAATCTGAAGTGGCATAAAAAACATATGCTATCGGAAACCATGAAATAGATGTTATAAACACTTCACATGGCCATAACAATGTGGTGCCCAAGAATGAATTTTTCAATTTGTTTTGTAGGCTGGGTTGGAAGAACTAAGGGAAGAATAAAGGAGTAAAGTGAAGCACTAAGAGGTGACTGTGTGAGCAAGGGGAAATATCACACCTTGTGTGTTCAGTTTGCAATGATTTATAAACTTTGTAAATACCACATTAACTGAAGCAGATGCACATTGCACAGCCAACACCGCAGGCACAAATTGAACCATACCTCACTTCTTTGGTCATGGGTGGTAAAATCAAATGCAATTGACAAGCAGGGGATTGATGAATGATGGGGTGGAATATATATCTGCCTCGTTTAACAAATACAGTGAGTGACTTTGAACCACAGCTTTGATAATCATAAAACACAAAGTAAGTGAAGCAGGCGGGCAGCATGCCTCTCTCCAGAAGAGCTCCCTTGTTTATTCATCCAAACAATTATTCAATCATCCTTTCATTCTTACGGCTGTATTCACCCATAGCCACCATGATTTAAGCTTTACTTTCACTCATCCAGTCTTTCACCAAAATTCACAATCCATTATCCATCAGTTCAGTATCCAATATCCAACCATTTTCAATCACCCTTTAACCCATTCATTTACTCAATACCCACCCACACATCTTTTCATCCACGCATGCATCCTTTCCTTTTGCTCATTTCATCCATCCTTTCTTTTAACCTCACGTTCTTTCCCGTTTGCATCAAGCCATCATTTTTACCATACATTATGGCCCTCATTATGACCCCGGCGGTGAGCGGAACACTGGCGGTAACTCCGCCAACAGGCTGGCGGTGTTCCACCAGCATATTATGACAGTGGCGCATTCGCCACGGTCATACCGCTGGTCCCGCCAGTATACCGCCAGGCTTCAGCCAGGCAGTCATAATCCCCAGGGCAGCTCTGCCAGCAGCGCTCCCCTGGGGATTATGAGTTCCCCACCACCAGCCTGTCCATGGCGGTAAACACTGCCATGGAAAGGCTGGCGGTAAGGGGGACTCAGTGTGCCCCTGGGGGCCCCTGCACTGCCCATGCACTTGGCATGGGCAGTGCAGGGCCCCCCAGGCACAGCCCCACCGCGCATCTCACTGTCCGAATTACAGGCCGTGAAATGTGCGACGGGTGCTGCTGCACCCGCTGCACAACAACATTGCCACCGGCTCTATTATCTTCAATGTTGATGTGACTTTTCTGCTGGGCCAACAGAAAGAAACACTGTTTCCGTCTGATGGCCCAGCAGAAATGTCATAATAGGAGGCCAAGCATATCAGCAGCAATGGCAGTATACTGGCTCCCATGGCTTCAGCGGTCTTTTTACAAGACCACCGAAGTCGTAATGAGGGCTTAAGTGTGCTTTTGCAGAGCTGCAGATAGAAGAGATCATAAATAACCCAGCCACTACTGTAGATGGTAATGCAGGGGGTTCATAATCACTACAACAGAAAAGTGACTTACCACTGCCCCGCCCAGCGGCCGCTTCTCCCCCTGCTCCACCTGCTCCTGCAGCAGAACATGAGCCAGCTCCACTGGAGGTCGATGTGGCTAGAAAAAAACATTATACAGTTTTTAGATGCCAGGGACACCTCCCCTTAATTGTTTTAATAAAAAAATGCAACTTCAATACATCACTACAGTTCACTTAGCACTTCAGTATCTTCTATCAAAAATATCACGCTGGGCATTTTGTTGGTTCACAATGCTAGAAAAGCCAGGCAGTCAAGCCAACCAAATACTTTGCGTAATGGAGGGTCAGAGCTATAGCCTATGATGACCCGGAATCATTGAAGAGCAATGAAGGGGTGGAATAAAAATGGTCAATGAAAGACAGAAAAAAAGATAATGCAGGGATAACAGGAGTTAAACAAAAATTGGATAGGGGCATTGAAAAAATGGAGACAGAAAAAAAAGTAAATAAGGCAAAATTAACAGTAGTATAAAGGTGGGACGAGGTACAAGGTACAAGGTAGGGAAATAATAATAATAATATAAAAGACTTAGGCCCATATTTATACATTTTTTGTGCTGCATTTGTATAATTTGATGCACTAGCGGAACAAACTTACAAAATATAATTGTATTTTGAAAGTTTGCACAGCTTTTGCCTAAAAAAATTAGGTAAATGCGGTGCAAGCAAAGTATAAATATGGGCCTTACTGGATCGAGCAGAGCCATCACCATTGGCACTGGTGGTCGCACAAAGAAGATAAAAAATTGATTTATGATACAGTTAATCTACACAATATTATTATAACAGGCAAACACAGTAAAAGTGTACTTATTTAAATCAGATCACCTATGGTATTAGTATGATCGACAATCGTTGATTTAGCTATGCTGCTAAAATCCGTTTTCCAAATTTCCCTAATAAAAACTACATTCAGAACTAATGCATTGCAATGAATAAACTTTGATTCTATTCGCATTTCACAACCCCGAGATGGATCACTTCAATATCCCTTTTTTAGTAATACATACATGCATACTAGTACTACACATCACTGTGAAAGTGCTTGGGACTATACAAGCTACATAAAGTCACAGAAAATGTTAACTCACTGATATCACTAATCCACTAGATTGACAGGAGTACAAAGGAGCCTGATTGCAATGGCTTCTTAAATAATCAGCTAAAGCGAGCACCGATAAGTGTTATGATGTAGCAGAGAGCACCTTCCTAGCTCAACCTGGATCACATAATAATATTCTTAATGTAAACTAAACATAGCTTAACTCTGAGTGTGAGCAGCATGCTATTTGGAAAAAAAGTTAGCATTGTAGAACACAAATATAGTTAATGCTCATCGAACCCAGGAATCTCTATGCCTAGCAGGTCAAGCAAATCCTGCTCACAGTCAATGATATCCACCCAGTGGTGTGTCAGCTGCTGAACTGAGAGATGGACCTGGGTGGTGTGCCGAACACACCTGCTCACCCTCCCCCAATGCAGCTGATGCTCCTGCAGGGGGTTACTGCTGTCAGGCCTGCCGCTTGCCGCCAGCATGGAAGGGAGGTGGTGCTGCATGTAAAATGTCAGTGCTGATATCTCTACCTCAAAAACGATGGACCACGGCTGCACCCCTTGTTGGTGTTGCTGATGGCTGTCTGGGGGACCTAGAGCTGCCTCTTCCCTGTTTGCTGGCACCACTCTAGTCTACCATGGAATTGGGTGGTGGGGCGAAGAAAAGAAACCGGAGAAGAAGAAAGGAAGAAAGCAATAAGAATAACTAAGGAAGTAAAGCTTGAACAAAAATGAAAAAAGTAAAAATACACAGACACAAAAAGCCACACTAATGCAATAAATAAAAATGAGGGGTAAATTAATTAGGAGGGTGGAGGATCGAAACGATTATTAAGGGATGAAAAAAACAGACCCAGCTCCAAAAAACAGAGTGAAAAACAAGATGGCCACACCCATGCAAACCGCGTGGTGCCATTTGTGCACAATTTTGAATGCAAGAACGTACTCCACGTTGCGTTTGACATAATACGCAGTCCGAACGGGCACGATGGGAAACTCTGCCCAACAGTGGCCCTCTGCCCAGGCCAAGTAAGTATAAACATTAAAAAGCAGGACTATCCGTGCCAATTTATTGTGCCAGGTGCTGATCTCGATTATTTGTAGGCCAGGGTCTAAGGATGGGAGCTGCTTCAAGGTAACGTTTAATGATCTCACTAGCCAGACTGTGAGGCCCCCTTTTGGTCTCCCAAACTGCTGTGGTTTTGTGGCCTTCACGTGGTGAAGTGAATAGCCGACCAAGTGAACAGGTTCGATTAACAAAGCCTCTTGCAAAGCTATGATCTCATATTTCTCCCAGTTTGACAGTGCAATACCATCTTGAAGCTCAGTTTTTAATCCTGCAATGTTCCTGGAAAGGTCACTTAGCAAATCACTCTGTGGCTTCTGTGGCCGTTTCTTATGGAGTCATTCTTTTCTTGGTGCATTTAGGACTGATGCTAGCCACTTCCACTTATCCTGGCTCTGATAATTTGACAGCCTTTTTTCATTTGTTCCATTTCTCCTGTTGCTTTAATTATACCATGGGCGCTGTGCAGGACTGAATACACAGGAGTTGATTTGCGATCTGTGCCCATTCCCCTGACCGGCATCAGCAGGGGATGAGGGTAAGGTGGTTTTGTGTTTTTGATAGAATTATTCCCCATGCTACAGTTGTTGACTAACATCCATGATTGAAGGTACTAATTTGCGTGTTCTCCATGTAGTAAGGGTTTGGTCAAGTAACTTGCAATGTTTATTCAAGAGAAATTTAACCAACAGCAGGTTTGATGATTTCAGGTGCCTCAAACTTGAGATTTCAGAAAGTAGTCTTTTTTTTGTCCTTATGCACCTCTGGCTCCTAGTCGACTCCATATCACCTGATCGCACTCTCTCGTATATGGAGATGACGAGCGCCAGGGAGCCATGATCTCTCTCACTTGAGCCTTAGCGCAGTTATCAGCCTCCAAGAAAAGAGAGTAATCTGTCCCCTAATCATAGGACGAAAACATGATAGTGTACCCCAGTTGTGTATTACTCTCCCATATCCCTCCATTCCAGCCGCCTTGACCATATTTTTACTTTCTTTTCCTCATTTAAATCGTTCACCTCCATGTCCATCTTTGATGTGCGGATAAGGGCATCAAACCAGTCTTTATATGAAGGGGAAGACTCAAATGCCCATTTCTGGCAAATTTCCCTCATAGCCAAGAGTATTGCATCGAACAATACTCTCTTTGTTGCTCTGCTACTTGCTTCCCCTCCTTCCGGTGTACTAAAAATTACTGAAGGAAGACTCACTGAAATATTTTGCTTCACAATGCTTGAGACTGTTTTGCATACCTTTTCCCAAAAGCAGTACATTCCAAGAACATATGAATATCAGAAGGGAAGAAGGTTCATAGGAATAGGCGCTCAAATTGAGTCACCAGGTTATTTTATAGATCAATCAATCATGGGCACGGTGCTCCTGGCAGGAGGGTCCTCCCCACTCCTCCAATGATTCTCTTAGAGAAACACAACATAGTCAACAAATGTAAAGGCACTTGTGAATCAATAAAGGATCAAAAGTCCGAGTTTGTATACAATAAGGGCCTCTTCCAAACAATCAGGTACACCGTAGACCGAGAAATGTTAGCATAAATCCAATTTATTCTTGAGGTGTGAATTTCATATACTGGTAAGACAGATAACAGCCAACCTATGTTTCGTCTTATGAGAAGATTATCTCAATGACTTGTTCAGGGCTGTAAAAGATACAATTGTGACCAGTATTACACACATAAACTCTGTGTCAAGTCTTAGAAAATATGACAAATTGGCAACTCATTAGTAAAATTCCAACACCAAAACCCAAGTGACTATGTGAAGAACAATATTGTGTAAACACCTAAGTTTACAAAATGTGACAATTTGTGAGTATCAAACAATACATGGAGCCACTTATAAATGTAATGATTGAATATATAAGACAATAAAAGGATTGATAAGGCATTCATTTTAAGTCAATGTATAGACATGATTAGTCATGAAACCCACGTGAAAAGGTGTGAGGTGCGGGGGAACTAAAATGCCCCATATTTGAAAATTAAAGAGAAGTAAAACAAAGTACCCCAAATAATTAGGAAAAAGATTCCTAAGTACCAGAAAGTAGATCCAAAAGGGAGGTTCATACTTCAATAAATTGTGTGTGCAGTAGTAATGATGATATGGAAGTATCCAGAGACAATTATTCCTTCTTGAAATCCCAATTATTAAGAGTCTGAGAGAAAATATATAAGCATAATGGCCAGATTCGTTAAAAAGATCTATACTGAGGCTATCGGCCCGAATTTATACGGATATAAGGTATCGAAAAACGATGCCCACCCAGTATTGAGCACCGCAATAATGAATCTGCGTTAATGCGTGAGGGGTGTGTGTGTATATACACCACTTATATCTGCAATCCAAAATTAAAACGTTACGGGAAAGTCTAAAACCACTGATTCGCAGTCATAATAAACCGCTACGAACAAAAATAACATTCGCTTAACTAAAGGGTAATAGAAGGACACAAAATAACGTGTCCGGAGAGCCTAGTCTCGCTCTCCGGTCGGCGTGTGAGCATGCCGACACGGAGAGGAGTCCATCCTTTAATGGCAGCTTGCTGTTGATATTGGAAAGCAAAAAGGGACTATAATCCCTAATTGCGAGCACCATCTAGGAAGAGTGTATACCGATCCCTGTGGAGTCAGTATAACAGAACAACCAGGTAACAAAAGTATTGTAAAGAGAAATTAGAAAGCAAGAAAGGACTATAATCCATGGTTTTGAGCGCCATCTTGGAAGAATGTATATCGATCCATGTGCAATTGGTATAACAGAATAGTCAGGTAACAAAAAGTATTGTAAAGTTAGTGGACACCATTATGGAGATGAGTAAAAGTAAATAAAAAGGAAATGGAGAATAAGGTAAGATCAGGGACTAAAACCCTAATTATAAACATCCTTTAGGATGAGTATAAATCTATTACCTGTACAGTCGGTTAATCAGATATGAATAGGAGACAAGAATATAAAAGGGACTGAGTTAGTAATAGTAGGTGGGCACCATTTTAAACAGAAAATAGAAAAAGAAGAGATTATGGATACATCAGTACATCACTGTCTATCATGGGGGAATAATAGAGCAAAAAAACAAAACCTGTTTAAACCCTTCGCTGCCCGTCCTTTTCCCCCTCCTGTGGCAGGCCTTTTTTTGCCTATTTGGAACAGTATTCGCTTAGCCCCTCATAACTTTTTGTCCACATAAGCTACCCACACCAAATTTGGGTCGTTTTTTTCCAACATCCTAGGGATTCTAGAGGTACCCAGACTTTGTGGGTTCCCCTGAAGGAGGCAAGAAATTCACCAAAAACCAGTGAAAATTTAGTTTTTTTTGAAAAATGGGAAAAGGGGCTGCAGAAGAAGGCTTGTGGTTCTTTCCCTGAAAATGGCATCAACAAAGGGTTTGCAGTGCTAAAATCACCAGCTTCCCAGCTTTCAGGAACAGGCAGACATGAACCAGAAACCCCAATTTTTCAACACAATTTTGCCATTTTACTGAGGACATACCCCCATTTTAATGATTTTTTTGCTTTCAGCCTCCTTCCAGTCAGTGACAGAAATGGGCATGAAACCAATGCTGGATCCCAGAAACCTAAACATTTATGAAAATTAGACAAAATTCTGAATTCAGCAAGGGGTAATTTGTGTACATCCTACAAGGGTTTCCTACAGAAAATAACAACTGAAATAAAAAAATATTGAAATTGGGGTAAAAAAAAACAGCAATTTTTCTTTACGTTTTCCTGCAATGTCAGATTTTTTAAATATATATACCGTTACGTCTGCTGGACTCTTCTGGTTGCGGGGATATATAGGACTTGTAGGTTCATCAAGAACCCTAGGTACCCAGAGCCAATAAATGAGCTGTACCCTGCAGTGGGTTTTCATTCTATACTGGGTATACAGCAATTCATTTTCTGAAATATAAACAGTGAAAAATTGCTATCAAGAAAACCTTTGTATTTCCAAAATGGGCACAAGATAAGGTGTGGAGTAGCAGTGGTTATTTGCACATCTCTGAATTCCGGGGTGCCCATACTAGCATGTGAATTACAGGGCATTTCTCAAATAGACGTCTTTTTTACACACTCTCTTCTATTTGGAAGTAAAAAATGTAGAGAAAGACAAGGGGCAAAAACACTTGTTTTGCTATTCTATGTTCCCCCAAGTCTTCAGATAAAAATGGTACCTCACCTGTGTGGGTAGGCCTAGTGCCCGCGACAGGAAATGCCCCAAAACTCAACATGGACACATCACAGTTTTCTACAGAAAACAGAGATATTTTTTGCAAAGTGCCTACCTGTAGATTTTGGCCTCTAGCTCAGCCGGCACCTAGGGAAACATACCAAACCTGTGCATTTTTAAAAACTAGAGACCTAGGGGAATCCAAGATGGGTGACTTGTGGGGCTTGCATCAGGTTCTGTTACCAAGAATCCTTTGCAAACCTCAAAATGTGGCTAAAAAAACACGTTTTCCTCATATTTCGGTGACAGAAAATTCTGGAATCTGAGAGGAGCCACAAATTTCCTTCCACCCAGCGTTCCCCCAAGTCTCCCGATAAAAATGATACCTCACTTGTGTAGGTAAGGCCAAGGGTTCTTGGTATGTAGTAGCTAAATCAATAGCACCTATTTCATTAAACGTTTGTTCATACTGAAATCTATTTTGAATAAAACCTTTCTTGTCTGGGTGAATGAAGTTGCTTATCACCCCACTTAACCTATTTGCTAATATTTTAGCAAATAGCTTATAATCACTATTTAACAAAGATATTGGTCTGTAGGATTCACATCACACTGGAGATTTTCTTGGTTTTAAAATAAGAGAGATAGTTACCTCACGTCAAGAAGCAGGCAATGGGATTCCTTCTTCAAAAATCTCTCAAAATAATGCAAGGATTAACAGAACTATAGAATCATCCAAAGCTTCGTAAAATTCAACAGGGATACATCTTTTTCTGCTGCTTCCCCGTCTTACTCTCTTTCAAAACTGCTCTTATTTCCCCCCCAGTAATAGATCTTGTCGGCTGAGTCTGCTTATCCTGTGTAAGACGAGGGAGCATGTCCATATCCAACCGATCACCAACTGCGTCATCCCGTGCTTCCCTCTCCTCTGTATGGTGTTGTGAGAAGAGCTTCTATAACATCAGGGGATATAAGCCTAACCCCGACTGGCTGTCCACTAACTCCTTTACACTATTCCGTGATTGATCCCTCTCAATCTTCCAAGCTAGTAATCTTCCCATCATTTCTCCATATTAAAATTGAGCTTGCTTACTTGCCTCCCATTTTTTTTCAATCCTCGTCTGCAAAATGGATTCCATCTGCTGCCTCAACTGACTTATACTATTGTTCAAACGCTTCTTGTCCCCGCCACGCATACTGAGTGTTACATAACAGGATTTCCTGCTCTATACCATTCAGTTCCTCTCTATAATGCTTGTTTCTAGAACTAACAAGACTTATAGAGCCTGATTACAACTTTGGAGGAGGGTGTTAATCCGTCCCAAATGTGACAGATATCCTGCCCACCATATTACGAGTTCCATGGGATATAATGGACTCGTAATACAGCGGGTGGTATATTCGTCACATTTGGGACGGATTAACACCCTCCTCCAAATTTGTAATCAGGCCCATAATCTTTCCCCTCATCAAAGCCCTAAAGGTATCCTAAACTACAATTGTATAAGCAGACCCCTGATGAATTCTGAAAAAATCCTCAGCCTCCTTACAAAGGTAACCGATGATTTCCCCCTCCAATAACAGAGTCTGATCAAAAGTCCATCTCGTCACACCTGCTTCCTGGGGGCAACCCATCCTTAAAATCACTTCTGCATGTTCTGATAAATAAACAGGTGAATACGTAATGTCCTCTACCAGAACACACAGCAAGTGATCAACTGAAAAATAGTCAATCCGAGAGGCAAGACCATACTTTCTATTGTGAATTGAAAATCCCTGCTTCCCCCTTACCCTCTCCCTCCAAAAATCACATAGTCGAAAATCTTTCTTCATCAATTTGAGATATTTTTGGGACGTTGGAGTACCCATCGACCTACATTTTACTGACCTATCTAGTTTATTATCTAGAACCACATTAAAGTCCCCAGCCATAATAATGGGATCTGAACTCCAAAAGGTGGGAGAAGACCATTCTGAGGGGTTCTATGTCATCGCAATTCGGACCATAAAAACCTACTAAAGTGAATTTCATACCACCCAGCTGCAGTCTAGCTATAATCCATCTGCCTTATCTATCCAATATCACCTCTGAAAGTGGTGAGTTTACCTGATGTTTAACTAGAATCGCAACCCTCTTAGTATTAAAGTTATGCTTAGTACTAACAAAAGTTTGTTCCCATTTCTGAGATTTGAATAGGGTTATGCTTTCCTCCTTAGTTAAATGTATTTCTTGCAGGATTATTAAATGAGCTGGGGAGTCCCTAGGAAACAACAACATTTTTCTAGCCCTCCCTTTAACCCACAGGCCATTAGTCTTTAACTGTCTCCCTGGCTCCCTTTAGCCTTATCCAGTTACATTTGAGTAGACCAAGGTGTAAGAGGTTATCTTTCCCACTTTCACCACATTCTTCCCACTCAGTGCCCCCATAATGCCCCCTACTGTGCCCTGTATCTTACCCTCCCCCCCCTGGAGAACCTCCCTTTCTATTGACAGACTTACTGGTCCAATTTAGGGCACCTGTGAGCTCCATGGCTTTCCTTACACTGTATCCCCCTTCCTTATAACTTCTAATAATTCATCCGCTGCAGTGCGGTCCCAGATGCTATCCATTTTATTATTGTGCATTACACAAAGGTTTTCTGGAAATTTAAGTTGGGCCACCACACCTACGTTTTTAAACTCCTCCAATCGCTTTCCCACTCCCATTGTCTATATCAAGTTGCCCTAGAGAGGTCAGATCTGATCTCAAATGAGAATTCCTTGACTCTTAGAGATCTCATGCTCAGCGCCTTTGCCAGTATTTTTTCTTCCAAAAGGTAAGTTTGAAAGTTCACCAAGATCTTTTATCTTTTGTTGTGAATCCTCTGAATCTCAACCTCCCTTTCGTCCGGCACAATTATCCTTTTGATAAGAGAAACTACATACTTTTTGAATGCACTCTCTCCACTCCTTCTGCCACATTTAAAATTCTTAGGATGTTCCTTCTGGAACCATTTTCTAAAGGTTCTAATCTCTCCAGCAGATTCTGTTTGTTCCCTGTTAGCAGTTGAATTTCTACTTTATTCCTCCTCAACTCCTCCTTTATAATCTTGACTGATTCATCAAGGGCTTGAGTTCTAAGTGCAAGGAGGTCAATTTTTTTTCCAGTGATTCACAAGCCAGCCTTATCTCTCCTTGATTTACTTCTCAAATCGCAAAAACTTTTTTTAAATGATCTCTGAGTGACAAGAACATGTTTTCCAAAGTACTACACTCCAGTGATGTGGCCTGTGCTTGATTATCCACTGAATCTAAAGAATGTGAGGGTTCCAAAGGCTCTGAGGGCCCAGGTGGGTCAAATGTTTCAAGCATCTCTGGTACCAACCTCTCCAAGACATCTGCTCCCCCATTGTCCTTGCCTTGAATTAAGGTGGCTTTCATCAAGGGGTAACTCTACCAGTGAGGAGGGTATAAAACCCCCCTTCTCAGGCTCTGGGCCTTGCAGAGGAGGGGAACCCTCCATCTGACTGCTAAGAGTGTTAGCTACTACTAATGGCAGAGCCTTAAAATAAGCCTGTAGGGATGGGGTAACTTTAGTATTAACAGTGTTAATTCTTTGCTTAATTTTAGTTTTCTTAGCAGAATTACACACCTCCTCCTTTCTCAGAGACCTTATTAACCTGTCCTTTAGCTTCCCCCCTCTTCTCCACCTCCCCAGCCTGAGGCTGAGCCTGTGCTGTCTGTAGTAGTCATTTTGTCTTTCCCCTTGTGCCCCCTTTGTTTACCTGCAACCAGAATATGGCCTCTTACTGTCAGATGCTTATCCTCCACTTCTGTGAACACAGTGGGCCCTCCTTTCTCTCCACCTGCCTTTGTAGGCCCCAGAAACTCCAGGGCAGTGTTTGACGTTAATCTCTCTGAAGAAGCCGCAGCACGACTTGTGCTGACTCTGCCTGCGCTCCCCCCAGGAGGGGAGTGCATGATACCGCTCGCCAGCTCCTACAGAGCGCCAGGGAGGCGCGAGCCCAGCTTGCGGCCCGCTGGGACCGTCCACACTCCAGCCGCGATCCCCAGCAAGCAAAACACACACTAACCTGCTACTCCGGGGTAGCAAAAACCCATGAGGGAATCCTTCCTACGGCGGCCGGGGAGCTCAGGTAAGCGCTCAGTGAGCAGCCGTCCTGCTGCCCGCCATGTTCTCCCCCGGCAAGTAGTCTTGTTATATTTCCTCTGTTGAGGATGTCCTGCTGGCCTTGTGAATCATGTTGTGGTTTTAAGATAAAATGCTGATTTGGGTTCTCCTTTTGTGGGGACCATAATGTGGTTATTGAGGACTGTAAGACGTCTCTGAGCTGATCCCTTGCTGATGTGTGTTTAGCTCCACTCCAACCGTAGGGGGATTTGCACTTCGTGGCTTGATGATAACAACTAACCTTTTATCTTTGGAGTTATTTGAATAACACTTTACCTCCCTCCACCAGACGACCTCATGTGATTTCTATTCAGGATCATTACTTAATAAAGTGATCATCCCACCAAAGGCAGATTAACCTTCAGTAAATTATCTTCTGTGATTTAGTGATCAGGGGAGATGATCATGGGAAAAGTTAGGTTCTATTTGAAATTTTTCCTGTGGTTTGAAAGACACAAGCGTATCTGGACCTGACACTTGGTTGTTTTGCAGAGGGTACTTCACCTTATTTGAATGTTGCATTCTTTTGACAGGACGGACATGAGGTGAGACGCTTTCGGGTGTCTTAAGAGCATTGCTTGTCATATCACCAGTTGTTTGCAATATGTCTAAATAGCCGAAGTTAGCAACTTCTCCTCAACTACTGACTCCATGTGAGAATTTGCTGAAGTATTATTTATGCCACTTTTTTCCCAGCTTTGCGTCGGATATGTGTCTGTCTCCCTGTTGTGTATAGCAAACCATACCCCAGGGCTGACGTCATTGTCTTGCCACTGCCTCAGGTCTATATTCCATTGTAAATCTGAGGCAGTACCAAATGCAATTCGTGTTGCATGGCTAAGACCACAGCAACACCAATTGCATGTCCCTCTACCACAGAAATCTTCAGTGGGGGAAGCCATGTATACAATGCTGTGTTCAGCCACCCAAAGTGGCTTTATGCTACCTTGAAAATATGTGAAAGGGCACAGTTCTACTAGAGTATCACACAGAGAGATGCTCTGGTGGTACCAGGGGCTTCCCATTATGTCCCTGAGTTCTTGTGGTAGGGATATGTGTGTACTTGTGACATTCACAGAGTCACACCACACACACTGACTGGAACATCATTGAGGTGACTGATAGCTATGTGAACAAGCAAGTTGAACTTGAGTATCCAAAGAATGGCATTTGACAGATAGCATGCATGTATTATGATAGCTGACGGCAATCACTAAACAGGTGGCTGGGCCTAGCAAGGATGGTAGTTACAGAAAAAACATGGATGTTACTGATAAATGATGCATGTGTAACAGTGTGAGGGACAGTCATGAGTGTCTCAGTCAAAATCTAGATTTAGAGGGAGTGCAATTACAACAACATAAAGACAATGCAAGTCACATTATTTCACAACACAGAGAAATACTGAATGAATACCTGTGGGGATGTGTATCCATGCACATCCAGAGTGTCACATGCATTGCTGAAAGATGTTTGCAGTTGCAGATGTAACACCATTGTCTACCTGACAGGAGCTTGACCATAGAGGATACACATGTAAACTAGCTACAACTTGTAAAGGTACATGCCCAACATGACCTGTGCATATATGCTACCACCTAAGTAGTAAATCAGAATGGAGACCATATATGAGGAATAGTAAAATTGTGGATTTAAGTACAAAACTAAGCTTAAAAATCCCAAACCAACTAAACTACCTAAACTAACTATATTACACTATCTTGGCCTAACTTATTCTTCGAACTAACTTAACTTACCTCTACTTATTCTAAACATATGACACCACATGAAAAACATCAACCCAGCCACCCTCCTTTAATATACATCTAACGACAAGGACATTAGTAACTAAAGCTTAACGTTGACTAACTAAACATATGGTCTAAACAATTATATCTATATATATTTTTGTAGGATTTCTAACAGTTATAATTTTTAAATTTTTCTATTTTATTTAGTACACATACCCTAACCAAAACCCCCCAACCAAAAAAATAAAAGAGAGTTACCCTACATACTCCACCCCTAGGAAAAAAACTATCACTCAGTAATACAAACTAATCTACACTATGCTAACTTACCATACCCTAATTAACTAACTGCCCCAACTATATACATTTGCATTTCCAAATGGAAGGGACATGCTGAGTCTGTGTCTAAGTGTCCCTTCAGCGTCTCATAATGTGTGAGCTCAGTTCGCATAGCAGTGACAAAATCTGCCCACTCTGGTGCTCCAACTGGGTAATAAGGTACTTTTGATCAGCCAACTCAGTGTGAAACTCCTGCACGTAGGGGGGTTCACGTTATTAAGTGCTGCAATTTTAGCCATCGCAGTACTAGTTCATGGAGCAAAGGTCGACGGTCTTGTCTCAGGAGAAGTGGCACTGCCTGTAGCCACAGGCCTTGCTGCTGCATGGGTGGTGGTGGTGGATGTTTCCTCCACTGCCCCCCCCCGCATGCTCCCAGTCGTATCTCCTCTGCATCCTCCGGTACACCTTGGCAACTTGTCTAATGCGGCGGTACCTCTCTGCCCTTTTTACAAATTGTTGCCTCCTGAAGGCACTCATAATTTCAGCTGTAACATGATTTGGACATGTCAGCCAATTGTATATTTTGGGAAATGAACAACACACATGCAATGAATACACCATCTGCAGTTGGAATACATTGGCCAGCACAAATCATCATAACATCCTGGGGGGCAAGGGGGACACACATCTGCACACCAACCATCAACCCTACATTGCCCTTGCCCATGGCATCGAGACTAGCTATTGTTGCACAATCAGAACCATCTTGGGAAATCTTTGAAGGACCATGTCACTATTGACTAAGATTGTCATACACATTAGTCATGTGACCATGCAACGTCATACTCATCATGGTGGTTTGCTCATCAATGTCCCTCATGCTTGCACAAGTGACCTCAGAGCCGTTGACATTTCACAAACTCCTATGAGGAAGGGCTGCAAGTAAAATGTGGTCTCACAACAGAATCACATATGGAAAGAACAGATGGCAGGACACATTGCTAAATGGTAAACTGCTTGCGACAGGCATCATGAAATTGTAGGATGGTGCAGTCACTCATATCATGTCATAACACTACTCTCATATTGACACAGGCCAGTACTTGGTGAGCTGTGCAGTGACTTGATGCATAGTCCTAGAGTAACTTGTTTCCTCACATCATGCGTCCATTGGTTGCATATGTGTTCTAACCTATGCCCACCATGTTGCATAACAGCACTCAGCACCATGACCTCATATGTAGGTGCATGCATGTTCTATACCACATCTGCACAGGGATTGTAGAGCAGAACTGCCTAATGCTGTATTGTGTGGTATTTGTTTTTACATCACTTCCTGGACAACATCTGGATCACCATGAGCAGATGATGCTGTGGTTAATGGCATGGCGTATGTCAATGTAGTATGGATATCCCTCTGGCCAAACATACATGATGAGATATTGGAGGATGACGTATATTAAAGCTTTTGCAAACTTTGCCTCAGATAATGGGGCATTACACCACAATGGTAGTTGAAATTTGAGCGTATCAATTGTGGTATGTTGACCACTGACCAGCTAATATTAGGTGACTATGCACATGGTAATGCATCACATCATAAACTGAGGTACTCAGTGCTATGTGTGGCACACATATCAGTTACATGTATAGTCAACAATATCCTGCAACCCTGCACACATGTGTTGGACCCTTGACTTCAGCCACATGTCCACATTGTCATCACTGTTACGGGACTCATGTACCATGTCCAACGTTTCCATGGCCTTTGCTACATATGTTGCCACCAAAGCAATCATTTCATGGGATGCACATCCTACACACAACTGCAACCATACAGTACATATCCTGGTTTAGCCTACCATATTTGTGGCAGCATACATGCACTTGGTACATGGTATTGCATACAACATACAACTGCACACACAACACTTCCACAGCACATTACACATACAGATTGTTACTCACTGGTCGCATCGGGATCATCAGAGCTTGTCACCTCTCTGATAGTGTATGGTTGGGGTCCACCTGCAAAAGGGAATGTGAGACTTGGCACTGTGAATGTTGCACAATCAACACTATGGACAACTATTGGACATCAGACATCATTTGTCAATAACCCTTGTATATCCTTGTTGATTATTTCTCAATAATGGCATCATATGTCACGGCTACATTGTTAAGCAATTGCAGATGACTTCCTACTGCAACATTTTTCAAACATTGGTGACTGTAAAGTCACTCTGCACATACATGGCTCACAGTTCACACTTAGCCATGACTGCCTTTACTCCTGTGTAATTTGTTACATCAAGTGTCCATGACTCTGCATCATACAAGAGCACTTATTGGACATGGACACATGTTTCCTTTAATCAAGTACCCTTTTGCCATGGCACAGTTGTGTCAACATTGGTGTACATCAGAAGTTAGTAGCAAAACCCAGTGGACAAGGACAGGACTAAGCATTTTGTCTCCTTAATGGTGCAGTGTTGCATTATCATGGCTGCTTTTTTGTGCCAACACAATACTTACAACCCTGCCCTTTGCCTTAGCTTTGTAAAAGAGGTCATTTGGCCCATGGCCAACTGACATGTACCTGCATATGTAAAACAAGAGTCAACCACAAAGATTGTGTACTCACCCACAGTTCCTTCGACCTAAAACCCAATGTGGTCCAGAAGGTCCTGCTCCCTGCTCACAATGTCTGCTCAGTGATGTTTGAATTACTGAGCAGTCCGCTCTACCTTGAAGATCCAGTTCATCCGGAGGAGGACATTCTCCTACCGCAGCTTCCTCGTCTCTGTCAAGTAGCCCTGGATCACTCGGCCACCCATGGTCACTATGTTGAACAGGTAAATGGAGTACCAGCCAGGTGAATCTGCCTAACTCCTCAGCACTGAGGTGACATGCCCTTTCCCTCCCTGACATACTGTCGCACACACCCACTGTACTCTGAACCCAAATAAAAATCACCCAAACAACCCCCAAGTAACCCAAGTTACTATGCTAATCGTGAGACAGACACCCAACAATGCAATAACAAAACAATACAAATGACTAATAGATAGGACAATACAGAGGTCAAGGACAAACATTGGACAGCAGACAGCACAAAAGACACCTCAAAGGCCACTCTCTGACACAGCTCTCAATACACCTCCTCTCACCAAGAAAGACAAAAAGACTGTGACTGTAAAAGAAAGTGAAAAGAAATTGTGCAGTTCCAGGTGTGCATGGTAGATCCATTACCTCACTTCCTATAATGATGCGTCACATTTTGTGTTGGTTTTTTTGATGCTACGCTCCTGGGTGTGTTTTTTATTGTCGCATGACATTAGACAGTTCTGACACATCGCATGGTATGTGTCATTTTTGATAAAGGCAAAGCCATAATAAACTAGATGGAGTTAACAGAGTTTTTGGCACTCCGTGCTCTACTTGGAGCATGGAGTATGGCCAAAAACTCTACTTGCCTGTGCAGCAGAGCGAAGCTCAGTGGCATGCGCACTACAGCCCAGTTGTGGGCCGCACAGTGCAAGCGCAGCCCAAAACGTGCCATGGAGCTGCTGGTGAGGGGCTGCACCAGTGACAGCTCTGGATCCAGGCCTCCCTCCTTTCATTGTCATCACTGCCATCAGCGGTCTGGGAGAAGGGCGAAGAGGGAGGCAGAGAGCCAGGCCACTGGCAATGGGGACCGTGGACCCAGACACCATGAGGTCAGATCCTTGTTTTGCTTTTTCTTTTACGTGCAAATGGTGGCCAGCCCTGGGCAAGGGCAGTATATGCATATGAGAGTTGGCTGTACTTGGAAAAAAATTAATTTGCAGTTAAAGCTCCACTTGAAAAGATCCTGTCTCCCCAGAGTCCCTGAAAAAGGAAGTGGTGTTATGAGGTATGGTGATGAGGCCAGCAGGGAGAGCTGGAGACCGAGGGAGCATCAGCTGCTGAGTGGTAGTCAGGCAGCCCCCACCAGATAGAGATGTTTGTGGCCTGAGAGAGTGCCTTAGAGCTCAGTGGCTAGAAAGGCTAGGCCCTTTGTGAAAATACCAGGCTGCTGATGGTGAGCTGGTTTGCAGCTGCTAGTGCTGGGTCCTAAAGAGAGGGAGGTCTGAGACTAAGTGCAGAGGAAGCAATTGCAAGGCTGGTGCAAGACAGCGGGTGTGCTTGGCCGTCCGTAGCAAGTTGGTGAAGGGAAGTGTGCATGTGTTGAGAGAAGCAGGCTCCAGGCTAGTGTGCTGTGTCAGCACAAGAGGCCTGAAGTGGTAGCTTTCGCTGCTGTTTCAGCATACCCTGTCCTGAATGCACCCGATCTCAAAAGTGCTAAGCAAGGTCGGGCCTGGTAGCCTGCTAGCACTTCTGAGATCGGGCGCATTCAGGCCAGTGTGGTAGGGTAGGTGGCACTCCGCCACTTACGGAACTCTGTGGAATTCCACAGAGTTTTTAGTCAACTCCGTGGAATTCTGCAGAGAAGAACTCTGTAAGTTCCACCCACCCCTACAAAAAACACACATAGCAGCAATGCATCAATCTTTTTGACGCAAGGCATTTTAAAAATACTAAAATGTATGGTTTTGTAGGGAAAATTATTTTTTTACATGTGATCAGTCATGTGTAGTGTTGTGTTACCTGTGGATATTTCAGATCAACATCCTGCTCTCTTTCCACGTATTTAAGGTACGTCTTGTAAGTGTACATGTGCAATGGTACATGCCTTACAAGGACCAAACAATACACATGCCACATTTCCCATGAGTCATGTCAATGGCAACTTCATAGGATGGCCTTATGTGCCAACAATGGGACACATTTCAAAGGCCTTGCTCACCTTTGTGCATCTGTAGTGTCATACAATTTTACACTACATGGCACTAAACAGGCCCTCACTATGCACCATATATGTACAAAGTGGCACAATGCTAACATTGCTCCATTGCGACACATCATACCTGCGCAAGGTATAATGTGTGCAAGATGGGCATACCCCTGCAGGGAGGTCCAATAGCTTTTGCACTAGGGAAGTTACAATATGTCCTTGCACAATTCTTGCATCATTTTTCAACGGCTGCCTATGGCAGGCATTAGACTGACGCTAGTGCTATGTCCTATGGGTCTTCCTGAGCTTTCATGGCCAAGTGCAACAGCTTTTTATAGCAGTTCAGCAAAGCCCCATATCTGCACCCTTTTTTAGACCAGTTGTGCTAACGAGTGCCATGGAGTACTGTATTGTGAATACAGTGCTACCATGGTGTTGTAAGGGAATCTCAGGGCAATCCAATAAAACTTGCTCATCACAGCCAATACTTCAGTTTCGCGTGAATATGCTCCTATGTGTAGTCACATTAGACCACTGATCAGTTGACACCCAGGGTTCCGAAGGACTAGCCATGGAATATTGCCCATACACCCACATGTAGGACTACACACATGCCGGACAGTATGTGCTTTGTCCCAGTGCACAGACAGCAGGCTGTCACGCAAGATGTGGTGGTTTTTAAATTACATTGTGATAGCAAGTGTGGTGATCTTATTGACGAGCCACTTGCTTGACAGGAGCTTCACTACTTCATACCGTCCTGTCTTCCCATGTGTACAATAAGTTTTCTGTAAGTGATTGTAGGGGTACATGCAGTCTTGGGATCTGACTCCACGGACGGAACATTTCACCCAGTTTGGGTAGCCACACAGTTTAAGATAGATAACCCATGTGTTTGACAAGTTCACTCACATGATACCCTTGCTAAGTTTATTTCCTGGGATGAATTCAAATTTCCCTAGATTGTGGCCAGCTAACCTACCCCTATGACAGTGCATGTGTGTGACAATCCAAGGTGTGTCCAAAGGAGCAGACATCAGCCTGTCATGCAACATGGATAACATACAGCTCCCCATGCAGGCAAGAGTTGGGATGTTTAGGACAAACATGTGTCATGGATGTGTTTGTCATGCTATGCATGTGGTTGGTTTGTGTTCTACATGTGTGATTCCTTCTTCATACTACAGTGGCAGGTTTGGGATACCAATGCAACAATCGACATCATCCAGCCATGGGTCAAAATACACTTTAAGGAAGATATGTTTGTTCATGTCAGTGACTGTCATGTAACACTATGTAGGTACATTACTAATGTTTATAAGTGTTAGGAGGTGTTTTACCAATACAAATCTGTCTATGATGATACTGAGCATTAGTCAGTGCTCACAATGTTGGGCCACACAGAGCCTGGTGCACCTAGAGGAGACCTTGAGGTTGCATATTCTGACAATGTTTTCTCAAGGTAAACTTTGACAGCACAACTCCTCAAAGCGTAGTTTTTCACAGAATTCCCTTCTTGCACACACTGTGCATGGCAGAGTGGGTATCAGACTGGGATGGCAGGCTATACACTAGTGTACACTAAAGTGCAGGTTCCCAAATGTACTTCTACACTCCCCTGTCCTATCATCTACTAGAGACTTACAGGATGTTGATGTCAGCCTTGCCCTATTATCTACTAGGGACTCACATGAAATTTCTGTCTGCCTTGCCCTGTTATCTACTTGGGACTTACAGGAGATTTCTGTCAGCCTTGGTCTCTTATCTACTGGGAATTACAAAAGTCTGTGATTTAGAATTGTATTTGAGCCTTTATTGCATTGGCACTCCATTTGTAGATAGTGGGACAGGGACATGTCTGTTGACGCCGGGTACAGATATTGTCATTTTACACATCCATCACATATACTTGTTTATTGTGGATTGATATACTGGAATTGTTTAGACATTCCTACCTGTAGAAGCCAGATAGTGTACTGTAGGCCTCAACTGCCACATTGCTGGCACTGTTTGGGCAATTGGTATTTTTGCTCCTCATCTTCTTCATCCTCACTGTCCAGTCCTTCATTAATGTATCTTATCCATGTGATATTTGCCAATGAACCTTGAGTTTGCTACAGGGCAAGCAATATTTACTGTTACTAAACCATTGTATGTAGGTTGGGCAACTTAAATTCACATCTCCGGACTCTTGCCACAGCACTTGTGTAGCCTGTGAGTTACCTCCACAAAGTGGTTGCACCAGTTCATTACAGGAGTGACTCATCTGTCCTCTAATATGTGTGTGTTTGACATAGACACCACATGGAGCTGTCTGCAACATCCTTTGTCAGATGCACAATGAGTGTGGGGGTGGATTGTATGTGTACTCCTGACAGCTATGGTACACACATGCGTGTACAAGTATGTCTGTGTCCTGACTGAAACACTGATTTTTGGCAGGGGAATGAGAGAGGCTGTGATATTTTTTGACAAACATGGGAGATGATTACTTATCTGAGTGGGACAGACCTAAACATACTGGTGATGTGTCTTCTGTACGTCAAACAATATTTGCTGTGCATGTAGGTGTCACCTGTGATTGGGAGATGAAGAAATTGTGTTGTCACATAGCTGATATTGACCTACAGTTGTGGGAGCTGACTGCTTTTGTTCTACCAGGGGCTGACATCTGGATAACATTCCTCACTAGGAGTAACATTGGGGATGATGTCAAATTTCAATATGACATTTATGTTACACTGGCAATGCAAACATTATACCCACGCATTCCATTCTTACTGCTTTGTGTATAGTTTGATGGTGTTCCTGAGTATGTTCCTACTTGTTTTCTCACTGCTTTGGCCTAGTCTTGCTTTTCTAAATGTGTATATTAGCTGTTCCATTTGCAAGTGACAAATACTCCAAGCCACTTGTGCCATTAAGAGATGTATTTACAAGTTCATTAGAAGTGGAATTTTCAGTGCTAGATTCAAAATCTGGCATTGTGAGGTTTCCTGTTTGCATGCAAGATTGTAGTTGTGTGTGATGGTGCACCTTCCAGTCAATGATACAGGCTTAGGGGCTTGGTGATAGTGTGATTTGTGTGCATAACAATTCACCCATGCAGGATGTGTGTGAAGTCACAGATGCTTGTACTTGTGTCCAATAACATGGGATCTGCAAATGAGCCATGTTGTCTGAGTTTTCTCTTGGTTTGTGTTAAGTGTGTTATGACACATGTGTTGTGCCATGTGTGTTGCATGCCCCCGTGGACATGGTACACCTCCTTTGTACACAGAGCTTTTATCCATATTTCCTGGCAGACATGCATGTATATGCTTAGACATCATGCAAAGTGTGGCATAGTGGCTTAAGATCTATTGCGATATTTGTGGCTGATTTACAACGTCGTGTGGCACAGGACAGGGCAGGATATGTGTTGCTGCGCTACCCTCCCTCACCCTAAAAGGTCAGAAATGTGCCATATCCACCAGATGCAGTGCATTTCTTGTACATAGGGCCCTAAGTGTAGGTGATGTGCATTGGATGTGTGGAGTGATGCATGTTGCATGTGTGTTGATGAGCAGTCATCTATTAGTGATTATTAATGTGTGCAGAGTGTGGTGTGTGCATTGCTTGGCCCATGTATCTTTTTAAAAAAAAAACATTAAAAACATTTTTTATTAATGAATATACAT
Source organism: Pleurodeles waltl (assembly GCF_031143425.1). NCBI lineage: Eukaryota > Metazoa > Chordata > Amphibia > Caudata > Salamandridae > Pleurodeles > Pleurodeles waltl. The sequence goes on along the minus strand of NC_090449.1, from coordinate 688,445,854 downwards.
ACATATAAATTATCTCATCCATGATAAGAAACAGCAGTTAATAATTAGGTTTGATAAAACCATCCTTAAAAAAGTAGTAAAAAGGAGATGAAGTGCAAGTAAAGTGCAAGATTTTAATTAAGCCTAGTGCAAATCCCCTGCGACCAGTGCTCAGCTATCATCAAGTCACTGTGCAAGTCAGGCCCAGACAGAATTACCAATCCGCCTGCGGGTGGGACCCTTAAACGCATAGGAACTCATCTCAAGATAAAATGTTGAGCATAGCCGGGACAGCCAACGATTGAAAGATGGAGGTATCGGTTCCAGCCAATCAGACATAATACAACAGCGAGCCACTGACATAGCTAAAAACAAAAACCTCGATAGCTGAACCGGATACACAGCTCCATCATCTCCTAATAATACAAGTTGAGGCGTAATCACAACCTCCTGATGAATGAGCCTAGACAAAAACTTAGCCACATCCTTAACAAATTCATGTAGTCTGCAGCAGCTAAAAAACATATGTACTAGGTTAGTCATTTCACTCTTTCAGCGGGGGCACACCACCCCCCTCAAGCCACCCCATTTAGCTAGCTTGGCAGGAGTGTAGTACAGATGGAATACTGTTTTATAATGTTGTGCTTGAGGGCCAGACACAAGCAAAAAATGCTGACCCATATCTAAAGAGGCCAAAAATGAAAGATCGGAAACCCTGATGCTCCGAGCCCACCTCTCAGCATGGTTACCCAAATCATCTAGCAGTAAGTCCAAGAAATTAGAGTATAAAGACCGAGCCAGCCATTTTATAGGCGTATGTAATTCCCCAAGAATATGGATTCTGACCCCAATGACCGAGGTACACAGGTAGAAGTTGTCAACAAAAAGTCTGTGATTTGTAGAAATTTAAAAAAATCTTTACTATCAAGCTTAAATTCTTTCATCAACTCCTCAAAGGATTTAAGATGAGTACCCGCATAAAAATCACCAATATACCGGACACCCCGCTGTGCCCATTTGGCACATTGTTTACTCTTAAAAATATCAGGAAGTATTGATGAATTCAAGATTGGGGTGTAAAAATTAATTTGTCCTATTCCAATTTGGGTTTTGGTGGGCCACACCTTCAAGGCCGCCCTGACGGTCTTAAACTAAACTTTTTTTAAATAGCGAGGCTCAACATTTCTCATAAAAGCTGCGTTAGCATGACTTCCCCAAATCATATTATAAATAGATGGGCACATTTCCCCGGCACGGCCATTTTCAAAATCTTGAGTAATTAACGGTTGGATAAATTGTAAAACGGTTGCCCAGTAACAAAATAGAAAATTAGGAGCAGTCCACCCACCTTTCTTTCTTGGGAGCACTAAATACTTATATGCCCGCCGTGTTTTGGAAAAAGACCATATAAAACCATTTGCTATATTCTCTATATGTTTAAACCAATCCATGCTAATTTTCAACGGGATGGTACGAAAAAGATACAAAACCCTGGGTAAAAATTGCATTTTAATAATGTTGCAGCGCCCAATAATCGTTAAATGTAAATTGTTCATGAGGTACAGCTCTTTCCTAGTTATAGCTAATATGGGGGCAATTTTTTTCTCAACAATCTGCTACAAGTTAGCCGTTGAAACAACACCTAAGTAGGTCACTTTTTTTACCCTTCTATTATCAACGATGGAAATCTATTCATTACCCAAAATTTGGCTCTTAGCCCTGTTTAATAAATAGCCCGATACCTTCCCAAACTCTGCCGTTAGCTTCTCTATTTCTTCAATTGCTAGCCCAGGATCGGGTGTTGTAATGGCTATATCATCAGCATAAGCCAGAATTTTAAGCGTGCCCTCTACCGTTACCATGGGCAGAATCAAGTTGCTATGAAAAAGTTTCCTAATTAAAGGGTCCATGTAAAGAGCGAAAAGTAAAGGGGAGCAGGGACACCCCTGTCTAGTACCCCTTGTAATAAAAATAGGGTCATAAGCTACCCCAAGCGATTGAATTCGCGTCGTGGGTTTCTGATATAAAGCCTGTATAGCCCTAATAAAACCAGGACCTATAGAGCTTTAAGGAGCAATGACCAGAGATACTCCCAGCTCACCCTGTCAAAGGCTTTTTCGGCGTCTAGAAGGATTACTGACATGGGGGCCGCCGAAACCTGGGATGCATCCAGCATGGCAATAACCTGCCTAACATGATCAGTGGTACCCCGCCCAGGAATAAGCCCATGCTGCAATGGGGAAACAAGTCCACCGATTATTCTTCTCAATCTGGTTGCGAGGATTTTCGCATATAGTTTGACATCTGTGTTTATTAACGAAATAGGGCGATAGGAACCTGGTAATAATGGATCCTTCTCTTTCTTTAAAAATACAATAATGTTAGCGTCTAGCCATGATCCCGGCACCTGCCCTCCATCCTGGAATGACACAAACAGCTCCAGGATATCATCTTTCAATTCCTCAAAAAAGGTCTTAAAAAATTCCAATGGGATCATGTCCAGCCTGGTAGCTTTCCCATTAGGCAGAGAGACTAATGATGCCATAATCTCGTTCAGCAAAATAGGGGTGGCCAACTGGCGACTCTCATCTATCGATAGTCTGGGGCTTGGAATTGGTTGGATGGTTTTCCTGCTGATACAGCACTGAGTAGTAATCTTTAAATACCTCCAGTATCGTCAGATCCCCCCATACAATCTGGCCCTGACTGTCCTTGATAGCAGAAATAATATCCGGGTCACCCTCTGCCTAGTGTTGTATGTAAGCAGTTTGCCCACCTTCTTGCTGATCTCGTAGCACTCCTGTTTGCGCATCTGGGCCTTAACAATATCTTGATCTAAATACTTTTGCGTAATCCCAGCTTTCATAGCGGCAATCTTATCTAGAGTACTCTGCATAGAGTGACTATTCATCATTAACCCCACTTTCTGCTGTTCCAAAGAGGCCAGCTCCTTCAGGGCCGTTGATATAACTGAGCTATGTTGTTTTTCGTGATTTAGAGCATAGCTTAAAGTTTCCCCTCAAACAGCTGCTTTTATTTAAGGTGTCCCAAAGCATCCCAGGAGGAGCTGTGCCCCCTGTTAAAACTCAAAAACTCCAGTATCCATTTTTTCATCAGTGACACAAAAGCTGAATCTAGAAGAAGCCCTCGGTCAAAAGACCAGTGTTTAAGACATCGCTCTTTACGCAGGACAGAAAATTGTGCCACCAAGGGATTATGATCAGACATAACCCTAGGAAACGTTTCAACAGAAAGCCCTTCACACAAAGAGGCTGACAACAAAAAATAATCTAACTGAACAGACTTCTTGTGTGGGGAAGAAAAAAGGGGTACCCCGGATCAGCAGGCATACAGTGCTGCCAGGCATCCACAAGGCCATAGCTCTGCACTAAAGTTTGTAAAGCACAATACACCTTCAGCTTCCTTCCTGCATATGAGTCCTGATTCTGCAAGGGGGTACCAGTCCCAATATGTATATTCAAGTCACCACACACAATAAGCAGTAAAGGCCAAACAGTGAGCTCCACGTTGAAACTATTAATACTATCCGGATCGTCAACGTTAGAGCCATAAATAGAGCACAGAATAAACTGTATACACTGTAATATAACCCAGCAGCCGTGCCTATCAACCCTTTTTTTAGCGACCATAAGGAGGTTGCGTCGTGCAAGCACTGCAACCCCTCTTGCTGTAGTGCCTGGGGTGGTATAGGCCAATACTTGAAAACCCTGAAAATCCCAAAAGTGTTTTTTAGTCAGGATAACATGCATCTCCTGCAAAGATTACATCTGCCTTTCGTGATTTTAAACCATGAGTGACAAGACGCCTTTTCACCAAATCATTTAGCCCACATATATTTATCGTGGTTATCTGGAGAGTATTACAGTGCCCCATTTAAAGATCTAACACATACTCCCATAGTTAAACCAAACCTAATCATACATGCAAAAAGAAGCTTAGATACTTCTTATACATCAATTTGTACATCTTCATTACTTTAATGCTATCCCAACCTTCCCAACATCACCCACCAACCACAAAACCCCCCGAACCAGAACCCACCTCAACCCCCCTCCCCCATACCCTACCAAATGAGGCAGCCAGACTAAAGGTCCGTAAGGTGGACAAGACACCCTCCCCTCAAGGACTCCAACAACCGCACCTAGAAAGAAGGAAGGTAGTGGCTTCTAAAACAAACCCTCCAAAAAAAACAAAAAAAATCAAGAAAAAATACCAACCAAGCAAATAAACGCCAGGCTATCAACCCACTAAACCAACAACATTTCTCAAACAAAATGTCCCCCTCTTCTCAATTCTTAACCCATTTGTCTCCCTTCTTTTCCTCCCTCCTTCCACTCCACCACTTATTCCACCCTCCTCAATCCTACCCCTCCTTTTACATGCGTTTCCCCTCTATGTTTTCCCTCTTTTTTCTCTTTTCTTCCCCTTCCTTCCTCTTCCCCTTCCCTCCTCTCCCCCCTTATGAAACTTCTCGAAGTTCAATTAAGTCAAAGATTGCAAATATCCTTTAGCTTTGATCTCCAACGACAACATGCGGACCGTGCATTTGTATATTGTCTTAAGTCCAGCAGGGGACAGTAAAAATGCTCCAGCTCCCCTCTCCTGAAAGGGACTAATCAGTTGTCTCAAATGCCATCGTCTATCTACTGTAGCGTGACAAAAATCTGGGCAAGAAAAAAGTTGCAGCCCTCACAGCTGATCCTGGAGTTGGGTCGAGCCTTTTCAAAAATTATCTGACGCAGCAAATAATTACCAAGGTAAACAATAAAAGCCCTGGGATGTTGCTGGTTCGCACCGGCTTCTCCTACCATTGACTGCTTCCTCAGCAGGGAACCAATGGGCTCTTTGAATCTCCTTCTCCCAATCCCATCCAGACTGCTCCGGAAATGCTGACCTAAACAATCTAATTATATAGGCCCTTAGGTCTTGCCCTTCTGCTCCTTCTTGTATTCCCAATATAAGTAGATTGTTACGACGTTGACGGTTTTCAAAGTCCTCTATTTTCCACTGAATGTCAGAGAGCTGAGTATCATGTATGGCCGCTTGTTGCACCACGCCTCAATTGTAGCAATCCGTTCCCTTATTTCTGAACAAGTCTTTGCAATCTTGCTGACTGCTACTTGTAGTTGTTTCGTGGCCACTCTAGTTTTTTGCTGTCCCCCTGTGTTTGTGTTGTGCCATGCTGGTCTGATAAATAAGGCCCAGTGAGGGGGGAGTCACCTTTGACTTTGTAGCATCAATCTCAAGACCAGCTGGATTCACCAAAGATCATCCAGCCTGTGCGGAATTTGCTGTATTCCTGTATAGTCCCATGACATTGCTCTCGCCCTTGTGCCTTTTTCTTTCTTATCTTTTTCTCCTTAGGCTCCAAATTGAGCCCTTCACCTTGCCTTTCATGACACTTGATTGCAGTACGCCTCATCATAGAGGTGAGGGCGGAGGAACTATTTCCAGTCTCTGTGCCCGAGGAAGAGCTGTTGTTAGCATCATCCGAATCCCTGGATTGCCTGAGATGGGATAAAAATTCTCTCCAGCCTCACCTACAACATGGCAATCCTCTTTTCCCTGCCGGGAATTAAGGGTGGCCCTGAGGGTGCAAACTGGGGTTAGCAGGTCCGCACCTGCCGTTGAAAGTCTTGCCACAGCCAGGTCATGGTGCTCTATCTCAGAGCTTTGGGCGGGCTTCACATTGTCTAAAGAGGAGAAGCCTTGTGGCAGCTGGCAAGTCTTTCCCTCAGGCAATACTTGCTGATTGTCACCGCTAGCACTGGGAGCAGAGAAACATAAAGATGCCATAGATAAACCCCGCAAGATTACTTATGTCCAAGCGTCCGTTGTCATCAGTGGCAGCATCAATCTGAAGCGACAACTTATTTTGGGTGGGGAATGCCGGGATCACTAAGTCACTGCTGACATCAGTCTCCTCAGCTGCAACTGCTCCCTGATCCTGGAGGGACTCAAGGTTAGAGGGCTCTGTTGGCATGCTGCCCACTGAAGATTCCAAAAAATGAGGGGCTTTAAACATTGAGGGTATAGTTACCCCCCATGTGTACCAGCCAGGCTAACATCACTTCCCAACTTACAGTTCTGGTCCGGAGCTGTATGTTTGTCTTCCATGGCCCCCTGGGCTCTTAAAGTAGTTTGCCTCCCAACATTACCATTACTGCCACTCCTGGAAGCACCCCCTCAGGTCAAAGACGGGGGTGGGAAGAACACCGGTCCTGTGATCCAGGTTTCGGTGGATACCGCACGCGACCTTCAGAGCCATCAATACTTGAAATCCACGTCAGGGTTGAGAGGAAAAAGAAAATGAAAAAAGAAAAAAAAAAGCCTCCAAAATGCTGTTGTCACGACCCCTATGGCTGGAGCTGTTTACACAGCCGACACAGCTCACCAAGCAGCAGCAGGAAACACAGCTGCGAAATAACGCAGCAGAACCACCTCCGTCAACTGCGGCGCTCGCCTCTTGCATTATCTAGTTCCTTCAAAAGGTGAGGATCACAAACACCGAACCGGAACCACGAGGGGAGAGAGAGCCTCGAGCCGCTAGCACCTTGCGGCCGCCATCTTGCCTCCTGGCCCATGTATCTTGTGTGTTGTATGTGTTATGTAGCATCTGCTGGCTTACCTACGAGCAGGCCATTTCCATATTGTCCATCCTGGAAATGTTAATTGATGAGAGAGTACCTGAAGATGAAGTCATCTTGAACGCTTCCACGATATTTCACTAGAACATTTGCAAAGGAGCCCTCATGTCCACTATGACCTGCACTTTTATTGAATGGGTATGCTTTCTGATGCAGTACAGGTATTTCATAGCAGAAGGAGGGGCAAGCTGCACATGTCTGCAGTTCATGGCACCCAAAATGTGAGGAAACCCAATGATGGCATGGAACCCTTCTTTAATCTCCTGTTATTTGTTGGGTGTTGGGGAAGAGGATGTGGCGGGGAGTTGGGCAGATGATGGCATCCAGTGCAGTAGGCAGGAATGCTAAGAAGGAGGGCTGGAATATTCCCCCCACTCATGCAGTTGTTTGAAAGAAGCCAGAGGCCAGCATGTTCAGCACCGCCAGGAGCTTTGTGAGGGGTGGAATTTTGGTTTGCCTTTCTGCTCTTTCCATAATAGCGGGTTGAATTGTTTTGAGCAGCCGGGTGACTGACTCCTGCTTCAAATGGTAATATCTTATGATATCCTTTTCTCTGACCCCAATAATTGTTGTTACTTGCTGATATATGCACTCCCTCCTCCTGTGCTGCCTTTCTGGTTGCTGTAGTGGTGATGGTGAGTGATACAGTGGTGCTGGTGGTGGCTGGTGGTGCCTGGCGTCATCACTGGTATCGTCTGCAGGTTCCAGGTTGGAGAAGTAGCAGATCCATGGTGTCCTGTAGGTTGCAAGAGTGTTTTGTGAGTGTTCTCCTTACATACCTGTGCATGTGCATCATTTTAAGGCATGGTATGGATGTTGTATTTAGTGGCTATTAGTAACTTTAACTTTAATCCTTTTAAAATCCTTTAATTTATTTTTAAATCCTTTAAAAATATGAGATGCACCTAACATTAATAGTACAATCATTAAGTATTGCCCACTATCCTTATGTGGGCCTATCATGATGATCTAACTGCAGTCTTCCCTCTGATTTGGCTGCCTCAACTGCCTTCACTGCCTGGGCTGCTGCACTGCTGATGATGTGTGGTATGCAAGGGGTATGCAACACGGGTGGGTAGTTTAAGGTGTGGCACCTCAACTCAATGCCACAATGATGGGTGGAATGCAAAGGTAAAAAGAAGCCAGCTGTCAAACCTCCAAGCTGCTGGGAGGATGTTGTGGCAGAGACGCAAGCGGCAAAGCAAAACAGTGATGTGGCAGTGGGGTGGCAGGTGTAAACAGGCAGTCCTACCGATCCCAGCAATGGCCCAGCAACAGTTGTACGGCAGTCATGGCCTTTTCCCAGAAGAGTGGAGGCCAGAGGAGCATGGTAAAACACGGTAAAGAAAAAACTAGCCGTTAGACTGCCAAGCCGCCGGGAAACAGTTGCCGCAGAGCAGCAAGCATCAAACTTGTTTTGATACTGTCATGCTGTATTATAAACTGTGAAGAAGTGAAGCTTGGATTACTGGAGCCCAATTTGTAGTTGTTCTTTGAGGTATAGCCCAAATTGCTGCTGAGTTGTATGTGTTCTAAAGGGAGCAAAGGGTGCACACATGCATTACTAATGCAATGGTGTATCACTTCTGTGAGGGAGGTAAGCTTGAAGTATTGCTGCAATACTGAACCTGTTCTACAGTGAAGGGATGCCTGCAGTGCTACTGCTTCATGGGCCTGTTCTTTGAAGGAGAAATGCTTGCACTATTGATGCTTGTGTTTATCTATTCCTAAAGGATTCCTAAGACGGTCACCCGCACATTTATCACTAGCAAACTGGACTACTTCAATGCACTCTAAGCCGGCATCACCAAGAAACTACAATCAAGACTACTACGAATTCTGAATGCAGAGGACAGACTCATCCAGCCAGGACATCCCCGACACAGCCACATCTCCTCCCACCAAAGAGAACTACAATGGCTCCCAGTCAACAAGCGCATCACATACAAACTCCTGATTCACACCTACCAGGCACTACACAACATAGGACCTGCATACCTCAACTACTGCCTCGCCTTCTACATACCCAACAGACATCTCTGTTCTTCCCAGCTCCTCCTTGCAGCTATTCCCAAGAACCGATTAGCACAGCAGGAGAAAGGTCCTCCTCCTTCCTCGCAGACTGGACATGGAACACGCCACATCTCAAGCTCAGACAGATCACATTACTGAAGCAGCTCCGGAAGGGCCTCAAGACATCTCTCTTCAATTGAGAAGCACGCACACAATCAGCACTTTGAGACCCTACGGGTGATTAGCCGCACTTTAAAAATCACTGATTGATTGATATGAGTTTGCTCATTTGCTACCTGTGCTGTTCCTGTGCTGTGTTGTGTCCTTATGTTTGTAGTATAAAATAGTTATAATGATTAGCACAGGCTTTTCTTGTTTTAAATCTTGGTGTGAATGAAAGAGTAAAAGCTCACATCACAGGCTTTTGATATGGCACATGAAACTAGCACTCACAGTTTTTCAAATAAAGTAGTCCACTTTGTAAAATTGTAAAAACAGCAGCTACGTGTTTCCATGTTATGTGTAACATCACTTTGAATGTTGACGTTTTTTAGTCCACAATGCCAATGTTAAATGCAAAACTATAAGCCCCAGAATGGGTTATGCTGTTGGCTGAAACATCAGGGCTGACCAGTAACATTATACATGACTTGGAACCATGTAGGCAGTAGCGTAACATTGGTCCCCACAGCTCCTGCGGTGCGGTGGGCCCCAGAGCTATGGTGGGCTCCCTCAGCACAATGGCCCCAGAGCTCCTGACTGATTCGGGCCCTTAAGTTTTGTTATGCCGCTGCACGTAGCACTAGTATACAAAAAAGAAAAAGAAAATACAGATCATTATTTATCTACTTCAACTTCCCCCACTGCAATTTGTACTTTTTATCTGAGTTGTTTTACATTTCCGTATGAAACATGAAAAGTGAGCTGTCCACAATTTAAGCACTAGGGTTAAGAGGGGTAGCATTGCCTCTCTCAATTTAGTGGGGGACTCTTTCCACTCACATCCACTGCTGTCTTGCTCCTCAAAATTAATATGTTAGTATCCAAGTTAGTGCATCAGAGTTAGTGACGTCTGTGTGATATTGAGGATGCACATTGAGTAATGTTAATATTACAATAATAACACTACTCTGGGGAAGATGCACATTCTGTAGCTTTAGCACAAGTTCAGTAACCTAAGATTGATGAAGATACACATGGGTTTGCTTTAGCATTAGACTTACTATTCCAGTGTGGAGAATGTGCATGGTGTGTAGGTCTAGTCCTGTATTATGTTATGTTAATTTGTATAATGCAATAATCACCTGTGTAAGGGTATTCAGGCACTTGAGCATGTGTGCAGGGTTGTGGTCCCACTACAGTTATTCAAAGAGACTGGTGTTCAACTTCTAGTGGAACTTCAGAAGTGAGAAGGGGGCTCTGATGAGTTGTGGTAGGTTGTCCTATGTTTTGGTTGCTATGTAGAAGAATGTACAACTTCCTGTTTTGCTGAATGTGAGGGGGTGTGCCAGAGAGTAAGGCTGAGCATAGGTGTATGGCAGCCTTGTGAAAATGAATACACAACACAGACTGAAAAGAGACCCTATTCCAGGTTGAGGGTGATACACATTAGGTAATGCGAGTAGGAGAGTAGGGTGGCTCTCCCACAGCAACACCCATTTCACACTTCTTCCACGCAAGGTGCTGCATGTGAAGGGGCTGCATTTACAAGGTGGCGTTAATCCACAAAAAGTGCATAGTGCCACCGGAGCATCACTAAAAGTGATGCTCCTGTGGCGATAGTGCCTTGTAAATCTGGCCCATTGTTTCTTAGAAGAACATGTTTCTCAGTTTACTTCCCATAAACTTTTCTTTTTCTCCCTAAACATTCTCTTCTGCATACAAACCTTGCCAAACGTTCTGCAAGATCAGACATAAAGTTCACAATATAATTTTTTTACAATATCTTTTTTTTACATCTTAGACACCAGTTTGCTTTTCTCAGGCTTATTTTCCTGCCACTGGAGGGTTGGTGCAGCTTTCTAAAGTCTCTATCTGTGACAGTTTCTAGGAAGACAAATCTTAATGTGTAGTCGAAATGTATTCAAATGTAACCTCCTTCCAAAACAAACACCAGCTGAAGCCTTGGGTAAGTAACAGAGAGGACAGATTGTCAACACTTAAAGGACCAAGCAGCACTCTTTCTTGTTTTCTGTGTAATAAAAAAGTATCAGAAACAAGGACCAAGCAAAAGTCTTTCATATCTCTGCATGTAATAAAGAAGGGTCACAGACAAGGACCAAATTCCTTCCTATCATATCTTCTTATGTAATAAATAAGTGTTGGAGACAAAGACCAAAAGGCAGTTTTTCTTCTCTATCCATGTAATTATCAAGGGCAAGAGACTAGGATCAAGTAATAGTCCTTTATATCACTCTGTGTAAAATACAAGGGCCAGACTCGAGGACCAAGCATTAACATTTCATAACTCCCCAAGTAATAACCAAGGGCATGGGGCAAGCAATAGTCTTTCTCAACTCTTTGTGCAGTAAACAAGTTACAGAGACAAGGACCAAGAAGGGTATTTCATAGCTCACCATGTAATTATCAAAGGTGAGAGACAGGAAAGGGATGGTCTTCATATCTCTCTCTGAAGTAAACAAGACCAGAAACAAGGACCAAGGTGTAATCTTTCATAGCTCTTCATGCAATAAACAAAGGCCAAAGAAAATAACCTGAAATGCCACTGAAACAGATCATCATAAACTGCACAACTCCTTCCTTGAAGGTGGTAAAGTAAGGGCACACTGCCTGACTTTTATCTTTTTGTGGTAAACTGAAGGACATACTGTCCTTGCACACAAGGAGTGGGGATAACTACCTTGAAGTTGAAAGGTAGGGTTGCATCATGTATGCGATAGGAGCAGCTGTATCCTAGTGCTGTCAGTGACACTTTATCAGCTGAATGTTGCAATAAACACTTATGCCCTAAAGGCCACTTACTCTGCAGCATTTGTTCAAAAGGTGCCCTGATCTGGAAAAATAACAAGGGTGATTTATTTCCTAAATTTAAGAAGATTATCAGTTTTTGAATTGAAATACATTTATTCAAACAGAAAACTCTATATTTGCATCCTGCGAAAAAAAAATTGGAGGACTGTTTAGAAGAGCTCAGTGCTGCACCCTTCAGAGGAGTTCCAGACAGACCTATCTTCTGCACGAGATAACATGGAGATCAAACACCTGAAGGACAACATTTTGAGTGAGACATATTAACACCACGTTTCATATTCCAACTTCCCAAGAAGGTATTGTGTGAAAGGATTGTCTGAGAACCATCCTTCAAGAGAAGATTACAGAAAGGTAACTAGTCATCGCTTATACTGACCTGAAGAAAGCCGCTTGAAGATCACTTCCTAAATCTTTTGTTTTCTGAGTGAGATATCATGAGGCCAGCCCTGATGTCTCGTGAACCTGTTGTTCATGTTTACAGCACCAGCTCTAAAACGAGACCCAATGATGGTTATACACTCTACTTGTCCAGCATGTAAAGGAAGCCTGAAATGATAGCGCAATCTCCAGGACATGGCTAGATGATGAAACACTGTACTCTCAACCTACGTAGTGCATGTGTACATGGTGAGATGAGATGGACAAAGGATCTGGCTACAAAAGTGACAGTCAGTATAGACAGTAGTAGTTGTTGTGGAAAACACATCATCCTGTTGCAAAGCGATACTGTTGTATAGCCATTTTACCTGTAGCTTCATACACGTTATTTTAGCAAACTAGGCCTGCTGCTGTGCACTTTAACCTAGATATATTTTATTCAGCTTCATTTATTATTTCAACAGTAGCCACATTTGCAGTCTTGTTTTATTTATCTCTGTCTAGCTGTTCTTTGCCTAAGTCAGCACTGCGTTGTTCTTAAACAAGACATTTCTTTCACTCTGTGGTTTTCTCAAGGCTGGATAGGTTGCTGGTAAATGTGGTATCGCTTTGTCTCCAGTGTTCATAGAAACATACACATCCTTAAGTAGGGGCATTTTCTCAGAACATCAGCTGTTTTTATATAAAAACACTTCTCTGTCCCATACACGTTAGAGGGAGATTCCAGCCAAATGACCACAACTGTATGCTGATTGCTAAATGCTTCGCTACAGCTGCTTATACAGACTACAGGCCTCTTGCTCAGGTATGAGGGATGATGTCTTCCAGGGCGAACCTGAAGGGCAGAAATAGAGCTTCACATGCTGTGCTCTAACATAGCCTAGGTAGGAATTATTTTAATGATCTTAGTGACAATATGGTTGCGTTATTTTTAAGCTTTACCCTCCTCGTCACTATTTTAATCCTGTCATGCTTTATTGTCCTGGTTATTGCAGTACATGCTTTATTATCTAAGATGCAGTTGCTTCATTAAAACCTTATTGAAATATATACTGCCTCTGAATGTCCTTGTGTATGTGAGACTAATGTAAATTAGAGAAACCGATGCAATCTGAGTGACCACGATTTCCCTGAGAAGTCAATTGTGTCATGGACTCGGCTGCCCAATCATCCCTGCTCTTAGGTAGAGGTGAGGCAAAGCTAGTTAGCCGGATCAAAACCCGGATTAGGTCAACAGGTGTCACCTGTAGTGAGTTCAAAATCCCCCACAGCGCAAGTGATTCTGCCCTCCAAATCCAGTAGTCTCATTAGAATAATGAGAGCCTGCGTGACAATACCACCACATTCTAACAAAACTAAACCTAACATTTAGGGAAGGCATACAGAAACTGGTTCTGCCAGCAGACAGTAGAGTATCCACTCTAGTAGATTTCGGGAAGTTCCTCATAAATGTGTTTGCCTGAATGTTAAGAGGTTTAACTATGGATTACTGAAATTTCAGTAGAACAACCTGAAGATGAATGCAGACATTTACCAATTTTGGGACAAGGAAAGCTAAATGCTGGTAAACTGCCCTTCCACTGACCAATGCTACAAATGTAAAATCTTAGATGGTCACAAGATTTTGTTCTGCTTAAGTGGAATCAATCAATCAGGAATTTGTAAAGTACACTACTCAGCCGTGAGGGTCTCAAGGCAATCTGAAACAACGGATTGGTAAATTCTTATAATCCTATTTCAGCCTAAGTTTGCCAGCAATTATCCCTTCATACAGTTTCTATCTTGTGATTGTGCTAAATGAATACGCTCAGGGCCATCTGTATGACAGTTATGCCCTACCAGGTGAAGGCAGCCATCCAATAGATGTTACCATTGTTCCACACTGTTATCCAGCATTTTTACCCTCTATATCCAGTGGCATCTACTATGGAGGGCCATGGAAAAGATAGGGGTAGATAGTAGCAGGGTTTCCATTATTGGATGGTCCCTGGTTATTGTATGGACTAATAACTGGAGGCAAAAGCATATTCTAGCAGCTGGCTGGGCTCTGGACCATGTTGATACAATGCAGTTTCCCATGTGATTTGATATAGACATGTTTATCAGTGGATATACAGTCTGTTGCATGTAGCTGTAAGAGAGGGCTTGTAGAGTGATAGTAAATGCTAACGGGTTGAGCCCTTTCTGGCTGTAGTAATGACGCATAATGATGCACGCCCCCCTCTTCTATTTCCAACTACAGATCCACTCTCTCACAGGCCTACCTCACCCTCTCGTCTTGCTCGCCTTCAATTGATTCGATAGAACCACTTTCAATTTAGTTTTCTGTAGTCACTGAATGTATTCATAGCCTGTTCAAGCTGACTTAGCTCGTCCATTTCTATTGCTATTGATTTTTACACATGCTGTGTGCGCTGCTGTCTTGCCTTTGTATCCTTCTTTTCTGAAACTTTTCCCGCTTCTTGCTGTCGCTCACTGCACTGCAAAAGTAACAGAGCCCTTAGATAGCTCTTTACACTCATGATTTCCTGCATGTGCTTTTTCAAGTGCATTCTGTGACTTTTTTAAATATCTGCCTCCACTATTTGAATCTTTTGTACCAGAAAATCATGTGAAGAGGATTGGACTGAATTAAATATGTACAGTTTTTGTCAGCGGAGAGAAAGAGATGAGACTAAAGAGGGATGTTCACGCATTAGTGAAGCCAACCACCAGAATGTTCCAGTGGATTTGTGATACTAGCAAGAGCTGTGTAATAAAGGACTTGCCTGAGAAGCTGCGGACATATGGATATTCATACAAGGGCACACACCATGACGTCAAGTCACTGAAAACCCAGGGGTAGCGAAAGTGAAATCACACACGCTTCGACCTACACTTTCAGAAACACACTTGAACATACACACAAATGCATATTTACTCACTATTATTGCAAAATTAACTTTAACTTGATAGAAAATCCCAGCATCCCCCAACATGAAACATTGGCCTTTCAACCACATATTGGCCAGGCTTTTGTGAAATATGTGTAATTTTCTTTACGCAAATGACACAACTGTTTTAGCGCAAAATGTGACCTCATCCATTTTTGTCACAAGGATGCATTTTGTGGCAAAAAATGGCACAAATTGGTGAAAAATACAAACAACAATTGTTTGCATTGAATCAGCTCACGTTCTTTCTGTCCTCTTGCAATAAGATTTTTACCCAAACAAAGTCTCAGTTACGTAATGTGGCATAATGGTATAATGCAGAAACACTGTGTCCTCCTATTTCGTAAGCTATCACAAGTTTGACTTCAATGTCACATTGGCTCTCCCATAGAATGGCCAACCTCAATTGTTTCATGGATTAAGTGACTGAAAAAACGGACCATATACTCAACCTGTGTGCTTTTCCTAATAATTTGCATTTTAGGACAAATTATCTTGGGCATGTGCTGCAGCAGTGGTATTGGAACTGTAGCGGTGAGTTGAAGATTCACGTTTATTTGTAATACAAGGTTCTTTTCTATCAGTCAATAAGTCTCTGTCTCCCAGTGAGTATAACTCTTTCTCTCTTCTTTCTTGTTAGGTCCTCTTCAATAAAGTCAGAGGTCTTGTGGTAGAGTTACGTCGTCAGAGGAACTGGGAAAAGAAAGAAGGCAAGATAAGTCTTTACTTCGGGTTTTCTTTGGGGTTGTGTTAGTAAAGTGGGAGGGTCTTGAGGAGGTGCGGTGAGGTGATAGGAAATCGGGGTTGTAGGGTGAATCACCATTTACTATAGTCTTCTATGTGGGCTAGACCTCTCAGGAAAATACCTGAATCTCTAAACCCCCGTGCAGGAAAGGTAAGTGTTAGTGTTAGAGATGGGGAATGTGCTTAAAGGATGGGATTCACCCCTTTCACCAAAACAACCAACAACAAAACAATTCACACAAAAAAAAAATACAATTGTGTTAGGTAATTCTTTTAGCAGTCCTGCTGTATAAGGGCCACACTACGTTTTCTTCCTTTCCTTGTCCTATACTTTGTTTTAGTTATCCTCCCCTTCCTCCCTCTTTCCCCTCTCACCTCCCGCTCCCTCCTCCCTCCCCACCAGGGCTTTATTCCTTCTCTAGAAGCAGGACCATACCTGCTTGAGCCACTTCCGTCCAGGGACGTGACGGAATCCTCGTGTCTCCGGGCCTCCTTGCCCTTCGTCTAGGGTTCCTTCCTTGCGCGGGCTTTCCGTTCTTCTGTGGTCACTAGACGAGGGGTCTGGCCGTCTCTCTGTTCCTTCCGCGTTCTTCTCCGTTCGAGCGAGCGGCCGCCGCAGGAGTCCATCTTTTATTGTTAAGGGAATCCGGATGTCCGGATACCTGTCGCCTTCTCCTTCCGGGTCATCCCCAGTGGTGCCCCCGGGGTATCCTGCTGCCAGTGAGCGCCATCGATGGTAGCCGGGTGTTCCGGCGCCCGGCTACATATCCCTCCCCTAGAGAGGGACTGTTGGAGTTCTGAGTTTATGGGGTAGCAGGACAGGTAATCCGCCGTGGATTGTTGCTCTTCCGGGATGTGGTGTACCTGAAATGAAAAGGGTTGCAGCTCCATGAACCACCGCAGAATGAGGGAATTCATGTTTTTGTGTTTGGACAACCAGGTGAGGGGATCATGGTCAGTATATAATAAAAAGGGGTGACCCAAAAGGTAATATTGTAATTTTTCAATGGCCCATTTGATAGCCAGGCATTCCCTCTCAATTACCGGGTAGCGTTGTTCTCGTTGCAAGAGTTTCTGGCTATAAATACTATAGGGTGTTTGTGGCCTGATTCATCTGTTTGAAAAAGTACGGCGCCTATCCCTACATCGGAGGCATCAGTCTGGAGATGGAATGTTTTTGTAAAGTCTGGGCAACGTAAGACGGGTTCGGTGGTAAGACTGTTCTTTAAGGTATGAAAACTAGACAGTTGAGTTGGGGTTAGACCTGATATTTTTGCTGATTGCCCTTTTCACAATAGGTCGGTAAGGGGGGCCGCCAGAGTGGAATAGTTGCGTATAAACCTCCCATAACACCCTACCAGACCAAGGAAGGATCCAAGTTCCCTCTTGGTGGCTGGGACCAGTACTTGGAGTATAGCCTCTACTTTGCTCTTTTATGGTCGGATTTGTCCTTTACCTATAAAATAACCAAGATACGCGATGTCATTGCAGGCCAGGTGACATTTGGCGGGTTGGCTGTGGGGCCAGAAGAGTATAATAAATGGAATATTCAGTCTAGGTGTTTAAGATGATCTTCCCAGGATTCACTATAGACTACTATATTGTCTAAATAATCTCCAGCGTATTCATAATGAGGCCTCAGAAGTTGATCCATCAGTCTTTGGAAGGTAGCGGGAGCACCATGTAACCCGAAGGGAAGCATGGTGAAATGGTATAGCCCTGAGGGTATAGAAAAGGCTGTCTTTTCTCAATCTGCCGGGGCCAAGGGTATTTGCCAATAGCCCTTGGTCAGATCTAGGGTTGATAGGTAGTGGGCTTTACCTAGTCTTTCCAACTACTCGTCAACCAGAGGGATGGGGTAGGTGTCAAATTGATATATTGCGTTAAGCCACCTAAAATCAATACAGAAACTAATCGAGCCATCTAGCTTTGGGACTAGAATAATTGGAGAACACCAGGGACTGACAAATGGTTCAATAACCCCCATCTGCAGCATTTTCTCTACTTCCTGCTCTACTAGGTGTTTCCGTGCTTCTGGGATACGGTACGGCCAGAGGCGTACGATCTGACCACCTGGTGTTCTAATATGGTGTTGTATCAGTGAGGTCCTCCCGGGTTTTGAGGAAAAGAATTGTGCATGTTGTTGGAGAAGAGTGTTGAGTTGTAGTTGTTGCTCGTTTTGCAATGTGGAACTAACCTGAGGTCTGTTTAGTTCCGAACTCGGAGCAGTGGGGCACTGTTCAATTTCCAAAGTCTTGTTAGGGGTCACTAGAAACCCTGTGGATATCAGAGGAAGGGAGGTATCGGGCTCTTCCCATTTCTTTAACAAGTTAATGTTGTAGATCTGTGTCTTCTTTGGTTCCTGGGATAACTCGACTAGGTAAGTGACAGGGGTTACTGCATTCACTATTCTATACGGGCCCTGCCATTTAGGGAGCAATTTATTGTCTGAGCTCGGGAGTAAAAGAAAAACTTTATCATCTGGTTATAGTTGTCTCAATTTAGTACCCTAATCATAGTACAGTTTTTGTTTTCCTTGTTCCCTTTCCATATGTAAACGTTCGTCTTCCCAGACCGTTTGTAACTGGGCTTTGAGTTGTTAAGTATATTCTACTATTGGTTTTTCACCCCCTTCTTCCTCCTCCCATAGTTCGGCAGCCATATCAAGAAGGGTCCGGGGTTGGCGTCCAAAGACCAATTCTAAGGGTTTATGGCCTGTGTACGCTTGGACGTTGGATCTTATAGTGTAGAGGACGAGGGGTCATTTCTTATCCCAATCTCGCCCAGACTCCGAAACGGTTTTTCTCTACAGGGATTTCAGGGTATGGTTGTATCTCTCAATGAGACCATCTGTTTGCGGACGGTACACAGAGGTTTTTAGTTGTCTGACTCCCATGATTTGGCAGATTTGTGCCATTAAGTTGGACATAAATGAAGTTTCTTGGTCGGTCAGGATTTCGTTTGGGAACCCCACTCTGGAGAAGAAACCAATCATAGCATGAGCCACATTTCTTTTTGTCTTGCTGGAGAGTGGTATGGCTTCGGGATATCTTATCGTATATGCTACCAGAACTAGTATATACGTATACGCTTTCGTTGATGGAAGGAGGGGAACTACAAAGTCCATTCCCACTCTTGAAAAGGGTTCATCAATAATAGGCAATGGCTGTAACTGTGCTTTCTTTTGGGGCCTTGGGTCTATCACCTGACATTTAGGGCATTGCATACAAAAATGGAATATTTGGGCTTATACTCCCAACCAGTAAAACCGGCATAGTAAATATTCTTCAATCTTGTCTCTACCGTAATGCCCCCCTCCAGGTTGGCTGTGGGCGAGATGAAGTACTTGGAGTCGGTATGGCTCCGGTACGACTAGCTGTCTTTTCTCGTGGTTGTTATTATTAGTGATTTTATACAGGAGCCCTTTTTGTATCATAAAATAAGGACCCACCTCGCTGCTGATCTCTGATTTCAACGCTTTCCAAGCGTTCTGGAGGGTGGGGTCCTCTTGTTGGCTACTACGGAATGGGACGGTTATATTCTGCACCTTTCCTGGTTCTTCCTTCTTTTCTCTCAAGATATACAGTTTTTTATTCTCATTTTTCTTTCTCTTGCTAGGTCTATACCACATGGTTCCTGTCTTTATCAGTCTCCGAAAAGGGGGCCTCCCCCACCATGACTCCAGACGATTCTTTCTCTCTATGCTCTGTAGCAGGTCAGTGAAATGTGCGTAGTCTGTGCCCACAATACATTTCTCCACCAGGTGTTCAATCATGCCCATGTTTAACGGATCCTGTGTCCCTTCCCACTCGAGGATAACTGAAGCCAAGGGATAGTCCTTCAGTTCCCCATGGATGCAGCAGATGGAAACTAGTTTCTCGGGTATTTGGACACTGGGGAAACCCAGGTCGGCCCTAATAACAGAATGGCTACACCCAGAGTCCACTAAGGCCATGATTCTCTGGCCATTAACCGTTATCTCCCGAGTATATCCGGAGCGCGTCCTCGGGTCATCCCAATCTCCATAGGTTCAACCATTTCCTCTTTGTGGGGGCATAGCCGGGCGATATGGCCCCACTCCCTGCAACTATAGCACTGAGGCTGTTGCATTGGGTTCTTTTCAGTAGTCCGAAGACTAGGAGCTTCTTCGGTATTCTTTAGGGTAGCAGGTCAGTAGGGTACCCCTGGAGTTTGGTTAGTGGAACTCGTTGACTTTGAAGGACCTGCTTTAAACTCGGTTGATCTATGGTATGCACAAGCCAGGTCAATCGCCATGTTGGTGTCCACATTGGGATGGTGTCGGATCCAATTGCGGGTAACGGCAGGGAGGGCCTCTAAATACTGTTCGAGGAGAATGGTCTTTATGATATCCTCCCATTCAGGATGGTCTTTATGATATCCTCCCGTTTAGTCCCATTCGGACCTAACCATTTGAGTCCTAGATCTTTCACTCTGTAATATAATGTTCTGGGATCCTCTGAAGGGTTCCACTTCTTCTTCTGAAATCTGAGCCCGTAATGTTCTGAATCATGTCCCATGCATTTTAGTATGCTCTTCTTTATTTCTTTTCATGGAGTGGTCCCATCAGGGTTAATGGCTTGATAGTTGACCTGCAAATTACCCGTTGATAATGGAGCTACATATCGTCCCCATCGCTCCTCGGGCCAAGCGGCAGAGGAAGCCACTTGCTCACAATTTATTAAAAACGTGTCGGGATCTTCCCCTTCCTGATATTTTTGAAGGACAGAACTTGGGACGTTGGAGTGAACTTTGCTGGCTGCTATAGTATCTGTCAGTTTTTGTAAGGCCGTCTCATGCACTAGCTGATTATTCGCGATAATAGTGGCCTGGCTCTTCAGAGCACTTTGAAGTGCTTCTCTATCGGCTTTAGCCTCCCGTTAGTGTGCTTCTCAAACTACTTGAAGCTGGCGTTGTCCCTCTGCCAGCTGCTGAATCATATATTCGAGGGTTGGCCACCTCCATAGATCTCTTAGTCTGCCGCTACTTCTTATCCCACTTCTGACACCACTGTAGCGGTAGGCGTAGCGGTAAAGACAGATAAGACAACTCAGGTTTAAGGTGAGTTGAAGATTCAAGTTTATTTGTAATACAAGGTTCTTTTCTATCAGTCAATAGGTCTCTGTCTCCCAGTGAGTATAACTCTTTCTCTCTTCTTTCTTGTTAGGTCCTCTTCAATCCAGTCGGAAGTCTCGTGGTGGAGTTACATTGTCAGAGGAACCGGGAAAGGAAAGAAGACACAGTAAGTCTCTACTTTAGGATTTCTTTGGGGTCGTGTTAGCAAAGTGGGAGGGTCTTGAGGAGGTGTAGTGAGGTGATAGGAAATCGGGGTTGTAGGGTGAATCACCAATTACTATAGTCTTCTATGTGGGCTAGACCTCTCAGGAAAATACCTGAATCTCTAAACCCCCTGTGCAGGAAAGGTGAGTGTTGGTGTTAGTGATGGGGAATGTACTTAAAGGGTGGGATTCACCCCTTTCACCAAAACAACCAACAACAAAACAATTCACAAAAAAACAAAAAACAATTGCGTTAGGTAATTCTTTTAGCAGTCCTGTATAGGGCCCACATTACATTTTCTTCCTTTCCTTGTCCTATACTTTGTTTTAGTTATCCTCCCCTTCCTCCCTCTTCCCCTCTCACCTCCCGCTCCCTCCTCCCTCCCCACCATGGTTTTAATCCCACTCTGGAAGCAGGTCCGTACCTGCTTGAGCCAAGTCCCTCCAGGGACATGGCGGACTCCTCGCGTCTCCAGGCCTCTTTGCCCTTCGTTTAGGGTTCCTTCCTTGCGTGGGCATTCCATTCTTCTGCGGTTGCTGGACAAACGGTCCGGCCGTCTCTCTGTTCCTTCCACGTTCTTCTCCGTTTGAGCATGTGGCCGCCACGGAAGTCCATCGTTTATTGCTAAGGGAATCTGGATGTCTGGATTCCCGTCGCCTTCTCCTTCCGGGTCATCCCCGGTGGTGCCCCGGGGTATCCTGCTGCCTGTGATCTGCCATCGATGGTAGCTGGGTGTTCCGTTGCCCGGCTACAGGAACAAACCTATGTAACATGAAACATTATGGCCCTCATTACAACCCTGGCGGTCGGTGTTAAAGCGGCGGTAATACCGCCAACAGGCCGGCAGAAAAAAAATGGGATTACGACCATGGCGGAAACCGCCAACATAGCCAGCCACTTTAACACCCCGACCGCCACGGCGGTAGAAACAAACAGCACGGCGGACACCGCCAACAGACAGCAGGGAGACAATGTACTACCCACCCTATCACAACACAGCTATCCGCCACCTTTTCTGGGGCGGAACCAACATAAATAAAAGCACGGCAGAAACAGTACACAGAAGGGAAAACACTCACCTATCCACACCCCACGAGGAACCAGGATGCCATGGAGCCCGAATTGCAGATTCTACCAATGATGTTCTTCCGGCTCCTCTATCAGGAGCTCCAACGATGGCGGCAACGACCACGGTGAGTACTGCATCTACAACACAGGGGAAGGGGGATGGAAAAGAGAGTGACATACATATGCAACACACAACACCCCCACCCCCACCACCATACACACAAATACATGCTGCAACATAACATATACACCCCCCACCCCCCTGGAAGAACGCAAGGACAAAAAAAAATAATTATAACGAGTGTAATAAATAAAAATCCATTAGTCAAAATCCAGTATATACATGTATGTACACGAACTACACAAGTCCGGATAGTGCACCAATCATTGTCCGTGGACCACTGGGCCCAAAATGCATGGGCAAGGCCCACACATGATACCTGACTGCAAACGGAGAGAACACTGGAGGGGCATCACATAGAAAATACACAGGCACCTCAGGGTGAGCGGGAGGGGGGCACCTCAGCCTGATGAACGCACGATGCCATTGCTCCACGAGGGGGCTCGATGCCCATTGATGTATCATGGGGAGTGCACAGCCACAGTCTCTAAAGTGGATAACGGTCTCCACTGGTTCTGGAGAGGGCTTTGTGCCCAGAGTTCTTTATCCTGCCAAGGACTGAGGTAGTGGATGCCTTTCTCCACTGGTTCTGGAGGTGGCCTGGTGCCCAGAGTGATTCATCCTGCCAAGGATTGAGGTAGTGGATGCCTTTCTCCACTGGTTCTAGAGAGGGCTTTGTGCCCAGATTGCTTCATCCTGCCAGGGACTGAGGTAGTGGATGCCTTTCTCCACTGTTTCTGGAGGGGGCCTGGTGCCCAGAGTGCTCCACGTGCAGTGTGGCCAGTACAATTCCCTCACCTGGGTGTGTGTGCCACGAGATTGCCGAGGTACAGGTAACATGATACGCCATGGAGGCAGCGACATACCCCACACTGCTGCGGCTTCGCATTCCATATGAAGGTGACAACTGTGATGAGAGTGATGCTTCATGGAAGCTGCCCAGGGTTCTGAAACTCACCACCAGCCTCGGACGACTGGCCACTGGGGATGGTAGCCATGTCTGCGGTGGTGCCACTGGCTGATGATGTCACGGGGCCGCTGGTGATGCTTGCCGGCGGTGGCAGTGGCGGCGGTGCTTGCGGCGGTGGCAGTCACGGTGGTGTTGGCTGCGGGGTCTGTGGTTGCGCAGCTGGCTGCGGGGTCTGTGGTGGCAGTGCTGGCTGCGGGCTCTGTGGCGGCAGTGCTGGCTGAGGGCTCTGTGGCGGCGGTGCTGGCTGCAGGGTCTGTGGCGGCGGTGCTGGCTGTGGGGTCTGTGGCGGCGGTGCTGGCTGCGGGGTCTGTGATGGCGGGGCTGCCGGCGGGCTCTGTGGCGGCAGTGCTGGCGGCGGGGTCTGTAGTGGCGGTGCTGGCGGCCGGGTCTGTGGTGGTGCAGGTAGCGGTGCAGGTGGTGGTGTTCTCCGCCGTACAGGTTGGCGTTGACGTGGACAGAAGGTGTGACACTGGTCCCTCAGTCGGTGCCACCATGCCCTCTCCTGACCTGCCCTTCAGTTTTTGGCCCTTCCCCACCTTTGATGGTGGCACAGCTGTCTTGCCACTATCTCCTTTCCTTTTCCCTGACCCCTTGGTGGGTTGTGTTTTCGGCTTCTCCATCCGGGATGTGGGCACCTTTTTCACCTTGGCAGGTGGCGGAATGTTCTTGCCCTCGCTCCGTGGCACACTGGCAGCCCTGATGGTTGGCGCACTCCATGACCCCGCAGTTGCTGGCACCACTGTGCCTGGGGATGTGGTGGCTGAGGTGCTGGGTTAGGACCTGGAAAGCCTGGCCCTAGAGGAAGGAGGGGGGAGGTGTAGGGAAGAGGTCAATATTAGCCAGGAAAAGTTTTTTAGACACACTGGGACGGGTAGATGGAGGGGGTTTGGGAGTGGAGGTAGAGGTAGTGGTTGTAAGAGGTGTACTTCTGCTGAATTTGGGTGAAGGTGCATGGGCTGGAGGCTGTTGTGAGGAGGATGGCTGTTGGGTGGGTGTGTGCCTGTGTTTGTGTACTTTGGGAGGAGGGCTCACAGACACACTAGGAGAGGACACAGAGGATGTGTGAATGGTAGTGGGGTTGGTGAGTGCACGTGATCGGTGTGTGGTGATGGGCGTGCTGGTGATGGAGGTAGTGGCTGAGGACGTAGTGCATGCAGGTGTGAGTGGAGATGAGACTAGGAGGGAGGAGGGAGACATGGAGGAGGGGGACACAGTGAAGGCAGTGGATGTTGGTATGTGTCCATGGGTATGTCTTATGTTTGCCTGAGCCACCCTTGTGTGTTGAGGTGTGTGCATGCTGGTCTGATGGTGTCCTTGGGATAGGCTGAGGTACAGGGGATTGGGTCTGGGTGGAGGAAGTTGGACGGGGGAGGCTGGACACTGGGACAATGACTGCCATCAGTGCTGAGGACAGAGCCTGATATGCTCTCTGTTGGGCTGCCTGGCCAGAATGAATGCCCTTCAGGTATGCATTTGTTTGTTGCAAATGCCTCTCAACACCCTGGATGGCATTCAGAATGGTAGACTGCCCAACAGTGAGGGATCTCAGGAGGTCAATAGCCTCCTCACTGAGAGCAGCAGGGCTGACTGGGGCAGGGCCTTAGGTGCCTGGGGCGAAGGAGATTCCCACCCTCCTGGGTGAGCGGACACAGGACACACGCTGAGGGGCTGCTGGGAGGGCAGTGCTGGTAGAGGGAGCTCCCATCAGAGGAGGAGTCTCTGTCACTGCTGTCTGCTCCTGTCCCCGCCGTGGAGCTCCCCTCGCCCTCCTTCCTACTGGTGGCTTCAGACTCCGTTGTTTCACCCTCCAGGGCCAAGTGGGATGCAGCTCCCTCCTGCTGCTGTGCCAATGCTCCTCCGCCTGATGATGCTATTGCACACAAGAGCAGGGAGACCACAAAAAAGGGGGGGAAAGACAAAAGAAAGACATGTTCAGTGCATGCAACACCACTACCATTGGCGGACACTACAGACACAGCAGCCCTCTGCACTACGCCATGCACTTATAGTTCCTAAAATAATCACATGCCCATGGGGTACAAGGCCTAAGCCCGATTGCTGCACACATGGAAGTCACAGGAGCCTGACTAGGTGTAGATGGCACTAACCACTAGTGGGGTTGGGGTGCCACTGAGCCTGCCTCACAAGGGACCTTGCCTACCAAGCTCACCCTGGCCTAGGGGAACCCACTGCCCACCTCCCCATCCAGACACTTCGTAATGCGTGCAGAGTCAGCTGAATGAGAGTGTACGCACCCCCTTATGGCTGCTGTGATGCCCTCAAGCGCCCATCCAACCCTGGATAACTCACCACCATGATCTGGAACATCAGGGGGGAAATGATGCGACGGGCACCCCTCCCACATTGGGAGGCCATCCCCAGCTGGGCCTCTGTCGTCTTCTTGCTCCAGCGGCGAGGGTCCTCCCATCTTTTCCAGCAGTGGGTGCTCTGTCTGTGGTGGACCCCCAGGGTCTGGACGTCCTTGGCGATGGCACGCCAAATAGCCTTCTTCTGGTGGGCGCTGACCTAGAGGAATAGTACAGGGGAAAAGGAAAATCTTTACCCGTCCGGACCGTCATACTCATTGGCCCACGTTCCCACCCTGGCCCTGATGCACATACACTCACTGTCTGCACATGCAGGCCTCAGTCCCCCCCCCCCATTTATATTCTATCCACACCACTCCAAACAGGCATTGCCCATGCAGCATGCTCACAGTTTACTTGCCTGTTTGTCTGGAGGACCGTACAGTTGTGTATACTGGGGGAGGACCCCATCCACTAGTTTCTCCAGCTCCTCCGAAGTGAAGTCAGGGGGTCTTTCCCCAGACACATGAGCCATTGTCGCTTCCAGACTGAGGTCACAGCAGCACTTGCAGTGTAGGTCCTCTCCTGTTGAAGGTCGGCTATCAAGTGAGTGAACAGACAGAAAATGTTGGTCACGTCCGCAGCGGTGCGTACCGTCGCCGCTGGCACACCCATAGGGTCCAATGTTAACCAATGCAGGATAGCGCCGCTGTCTTCGACCGCTTACCTCGTCGGTGTACAACGCCAGCGCAGTTACCTCATATCCCCTTGTCCCACCATACAGGTCAGCCAGCCGCCATTTCAGGGGGCCACATGGCATTAATATTAACTGCGTCACACCAATGTAGGCCTTGAATACACACAGTAATAGGCACATTGCAGATTAATAAATGTGTGCAAGTGACATGTTGTGATACCTCAGTGTTGGCTGACTCTCTGCTAGCTGTTCTCCTCCATAGGGCACGTCTGCTGGGGCAGGTGATGAGATGGCGGCATCCTCCGGTGTACAGACCGCTGGTGGACCTGTTGACAATGGAAGAGAGACACGTAATAGTCACCTACAGACTTGATCGTGCAACAATCCATGAACTGTGTGCCCAGTTGGAGCCAGACCTGATGTCAGCTATCTGCCATCCCACAGGAATCCCCCCTCTAGTGCAGGTCCTGTCAGTACTCAATTTCCTGGCAAGTGGTTCTTTTCAAACTACAGTGGCCATTGCATCAGGGATGTCCCAGCCAATGTTCTCTAACGTGTTGTCCAGAGTGTTGTCTGCCCTGCTGAAACACATGCACAGCTACATCGTGTTCCCTCAGGTGGAGGATTTGTCCACAGTGAAAGGTGACTTCTATGCCCTGGGACATATCCCCAACATCATAGGTGGCATTGATGGGACACATGTGGCCTTGGTACCCACGCAGAAGAGAACAGGTGTACAGAAACCGGAAGACCTACCATTCTATGAATGTGCAGATGGTGTGTTTGGCCGACCAGTACATCTCCCATGTGAATGGCAAATTTCCTGGCTCAATGCATGACGCTTACATTCTGAGGAATAGCAGCATCCATTATGTGATGGGGCAACTCCAGAGGCACCGTGTGTGGCTAATAGGTGAGGTCAAGGACCCTATACAGTGTAAATATTTTTCTGGGTATGAGGTTGTCCCTACGGGTTAGTGTCTGTCTAACAGTTGTCCCTCGATATTTGCAGGTGACTCTGGTTACCCCAACCTGTCATGGTTACTGACCCCAGTGAGAAATCCTAGGACAAGGGCAGAGGAATGCTACAATCATCGTATCCTGCTGTATGCTGCACAACCTGGCTTTGCGACGGCAGGTGCCTTTTCTGTAGGAAGATGGTCCAGCTGGTGGTCTTGTGGCAGCTGTGGAGCCTGTGGACAGTGAAGAAGAGGAGGAAGAAGAAGAGGAGATCGACAATAGAAACAACATAATCATGCAATACTTCCAGTGAGTCACAGGTAAGAAGACGTCACTGCCTCCCACATCTCATACTATTGTTGGAGCTAGCATAAGTGTGTCATTTTCACTTGATGTATGGACCTTGACTTGTCACTTTGCCTTCCCATTTCACAGATGTGGTCCCATTTTGTGCCCTCTGCTATATTTCCTCCAGCCCAACAGCTGTGTTACATCAGTATGTGAACAATTAAATTGACATTGCTAATTTCCATGGTTATTGCAAATACACGTTTGTGAAAGCACAGACTGACTCCAGATTGTTTTGTGATTGAAGTGTGTTTATTTCTGTGAAAATAAGTGGAGGGGGTTGTAAAATGGGCAGGGGGGATGGTTGAGGAATGTCCATGGCAGAGTCCAGTCTATTTGTTTCACAGGTGCATTGTCCAAAAGGGCATAGGAAATGGAGCAATGGCAGTTGAAGGAAGGACAGGGTGACAAAGTGAGAAAGAAGGGTGACCTTCAGGGGGGCTCTCATTTCCTGGCGGGAGTCTTGGCAATGTTCTCTGTCTTATTCCTGGATCTCAGGGACCATTTGCAGGGTGGCTCTCCATCTGTAGGGGGTGGAGTGCTGGTGTTGTGTACCTGTGGCGGTGCCTCCTGCCCACTAACGCCGGCGGAGGTGGAGGGCTGTTCATCATCCAGGCTACTGTCAGGAGCCCCTTGTTGTGCCACATTGTCCCTCCTGGTGTTGACAAGGTCTTGCAGCACCCCTACAATGGTGACCAGGGTGCTGTTAATGGACTTCAGGTCCTCCCTGATCCCAAGGTAGTGTTCCTCCTGCAGCCGCTGGGTATCCTGAAACTTGGCCAGTTCCATTGCCATTGTCTACTGGGAATGATGGTAAGCTCCCATGATGTTGGAGAGGGCCTCATGGAGAGTGGGTTCCCTGGGCCTGTCCTCCCCCGTCCCACAGCAGTCCTCCCAGTTTCCCTGTTTTCCTGAGCCTCTGTCCCCTGAACCGTGTGCCCACTGCCCCCAGGTCCCTGATTGTCTTGGGTTAGTGGGTTTGCCTGGGTTCCCTGTAGTGGTGGACACACTGCTGATTGATGTGTCCTAGGGATGGGCCCGCTGGGTGGGTGCTGTGCTGGTGTTTCCTGAGGGGGGAGGATCTGTGGTGGCTTATGCCAGTGTCAGGGGAACTGACTGTCCCCAGGTCCCTGATGGCCGGGCTGGTCATCTTGATCCACTTGTGCAGAGCTGCTGTCATCACTGTGGGTCTCTTCTGTGGGGGGACTGGACATGTCTGGTACCTCCTGTCCGGTGACGTTGGTTTGGGTTTTGCAGGGGTGCATTATTGTATCTGTGTGTGCCATTGTGTGCAATGGGTGAGTGACCCTGTACTCCAGTGCTTGCATTCTTGTCTTGGTCCTTGTGTGATATTTGGTCTGGGGTCTGGGTGGGTATCTTTAGTGGACATGTTTTTGTGATGGGTGTCCATGCTTTGGTGTTGCATGCAGGGCTTGGTGTTGGGATGGGTGGGTTGTGATAGTGGGGCATATGTGAGGTGTTGGAGTGATAGGGATGAGGGTGAGGGTGGGAGTATGTTTTGGCATGCAGGTAGGGTGGGGGATATAATAGTAAAGCTTTGACTTACCAGAGTCGAGTCCTCCTGTGAGGCCCTCAGGATGCAGTATTGCCAAGACCTGCTCCTCCCATGTTGTTAGTTGTGGGGGAGGAGGTGGGGGTCCACCGCCAGTCCTCTGTACAGCAATTTGGTGTCTGGAGACCATGGAACGCACCTTCCCCCGTAGGTCGTTCCACCGCTTCCTGATGTCATCCCTTGTTCTTGGATGCTGTCCCACTGCATTGACCCTGTCGAAGATTCTGTGCCATAGCTCCATCTTCCTTGCAATGGAGGTGTGCTGCACCTATGATCCGAATAGCTGTGGCTCTACCCGGACAATTTCTTCCACAATGTCCCTGAGCTCCTCCTCAGAGAACCTGGGGTGTTGTTGAGGTGCCATGATTTGGTGTGGGTGATGTGTGAGGTGGTGTGTGTTGTGGTGTTTGAGGGGATGTGTTGTTGTGTGTTGTTTGAGGTTCATGGATGTTGTGCTAGTGATAGTGTTGTGTGTCTGTGGATGCTGGTGTTGTTGATGGTGGTGTCTCTCTCTGGAGTGGTATCAGAATTCTGGTAGTAAGGGTTTGTGGGTGATGTGGGTGTGTGTTTTTTATTGGATTGGGTGTGTGGTTGTGGGTATGTGTATCAGGTGTGTGTATTTGGAATTGTCCAATGTGGTTGTGTTTTGTAAATTTGTGTGTATTTTGAGCGCGGCGGTGTGTACCGCCAATGGAAAACTGCGGTTGAAAGACCGCCAAGTGGATTCGTGGGTCGTGATAGTGTGGGTGTATTCCTGTTGGCGTGACGGTGTCGCTTTGTTATCACCAGTTTATCACTGACCTTTGGTGTGGCAGACTTGTGTGGGTGTCTGTATTGTGGCGGATTCCGAGCTCTGAGTCGTAATAGCTGTAGCAGAATTCTGCGGGCGCAGGGGTATGTTGGCGGTCTTCTGCATGGCAGTAAGTGGCATTTACCGCCAGGGTTGTAATGAGGGCCTATATATACATTTACATTTTGTAAATACACAAGTATTTGAATTTTTGGATCATTTTAATGTGTGCACATTGCACACCTCCAACATTCTTTGGGAAAATATTTCTAGTATGAACAGTTTCATTAAAGTATTGTATGGGCAGGTTGTAATGTTAGTTTAGCCAAGCCTTTCATTTGACATGATATCTGTAGTCACTAAGTAGTCCCTACCAACTGCGGTTCTTGAAAATAATGCTTGTCTGCTTGTAATGGAAGCGCTCAATAGAACGTTGAATAATTACCTAATAACCAATAGCAAAACAGTTAGAGTTATATAATCCTCAGCCCAGATACAAATTTAGCTGATATTGTCTCAAAGCAATGGAGAAGGGGGTTGCTTCGGAGCAATCAATGGTCCGCACTTTTTTACAAACAAAAGTTCCTGGGTTTGGTAGACCTAATGAAACATCTACTCAGACAATAGCTTTTATGATTACTCAGCTATGTCCAGTTCTACCCCTCCACTCTGGTATCTTACATCTTTGGTTAAGGTATGAAAAATGAAGCAAATAACATATTAGCAACTCATGTTTATGTTTTTTTTTTTACATGTCCGCGCTTCCTAGTCTATTCCTTCTTGGGGATCGACCCACGACTGCATTCCCGAGGCATGGATCCACCACCTTGAGACCAGTTAAAAGTTCTTTTTTGAGGGGAGGGCAGCTTCAGTGGCCATGGGCACGTTATCCCCTGTGGGCCACACTGTGTTCCTGAACCCCCAGAGCAAATATGGAGTATTTACCACAAGTCCACCCCCTCTAGACTCCATGGACAGGTTTGCAAAAAGGGTGTGTGGCCTGCCCCAGCATTTAGCCATTCCCCTATCCTAGAATGGGCTCAGCAGTCTCTCTGCTTCCCACTGGGGTAACAGATTGGGGGAGCCTACATTCAATTGGTCCAATGTGGGAGGCAGAAAGCCCACTAGACAGTAAAGGTCTATTTTTCGAGGAAGAGCAACTGGGGCATGAACAAGTGACCCTCCAAAAGGGGAACAACCATTTTTCTGACCCACCTGTTCTGAGTATGAAACGGTAGTGGGATCCATGCAAGTCACACTACCCTGGACTCCCCTTGGTGTCTAGATTTCAGAAATGTTGGCTGTGCCTAAATCCTGCAGTTATTCACATCAATAAAATGGGTCATTTTTCATGGTGAAATGTGATATTGCCATGTTGTGTATTCGGACAGTTTCAGTTGATAGGAACACTCACACAGGTGGGGCAGCATTCTTGTCAGGAAAAGTGTGGGAGCACAGGGTGGTATGAATTTTGCGGAGTCCCACAGATTATGGACCTTTTTTCTCACATAAATATGAGAAAAATGCATGATTGTAGCCAGAATTTGAGGTTTGCAGGACATCCTGGGTAAGAAACTGTGAGATCCATGCTAGTCATTCCATCT
This sequence comes from Pleurodeles waltl, assembly GCF_031143425.1. Classification (NCBI taxonomy): domain Eukaryota; kingdom Metazoa; phylum Chordata; class Amphibia; order Caudata; family Salamandridae; genus Pleurodeles; species Pleurodeles waltl. The sequence continues at coordinate 688,414,413 of NC_090449.1, read as the reverse complement.
TTTAATACACTGGATATTTATTTGTCTAAAATGTCATTGTTTGATAGGTCCCACTGGGTTTCCCTGAGTGATGGATAAGCGCAAGCCGAAAAGCCTCATTTACCCATATGGCCTAAATTAGCCATTTTTCATGGCGAGAACTTGATATTGCCCATGTTGTGTTTTGGGGCCTTTGCTGGTATGGGCAATAGGACTCTATACAAAAGTGAGATATAATTTTAATTAGGAGAAGCATGACAACACTGAACAGCAGAACGTGTTATTATCAAATACATTTTTCTCCATTTTTGGCATTCAATTGTAAGCCAGTGTGCAAAAATGAATACATTTTTCAGAATGACCTTTCAATCCCTGGATGGTATGGCTAACCACAAATTCAGAGTCGTACAGATAACGCAGGGCTTGGTTCACAAACGTAATATTACACTTTTGTGTAAGCTATTTTTTCATGTTCACAAATACATTTTACTGGTGGTATCTTTACGAATGAAGAATTTCTCACTTTTGGCAGAGACTCTGCACATAAAGATACAACTTATAAAATCACTTTTTAATTGCACAAAATTGTAAACTTACACAAAAGTGTTAATTTATATTTGTGAATCATGCCCTAAGAATGGAAGGCACATTCCAAAATGTATACGTTTCCTTCATGCATATTTTTAACTGGTTAGATTTTACCATTTGATTTTCTGCACAGTTGATGCACAATGAAAAATGATTAGAACCTGTAGCTCAGTTACTGACTCTGGGTATTGTGTGTTTTTGGGCAACAAGCAGACACTATCTACACCTACGATCAGAAGGGCTTCATCAAGGTAATGGTGTACTACTTTTGTAAATCAGCCACTGAGCAAAACAGTACAGGCAAAAATAACTGCTATTTCTATTTTTTATATATTTTACATTATTTTTTATTTCAATTATTTATTTATTTGTGAAAAGCAATACAAATAACTGCTTGCTGAATTGAACATTTTGGGCCTCATTTAGAGTTGGACGGATGGCTTACTCCGACGCAAATGTGAAGGATATCCTGTCTGCTGTATTGCAATTTCCATACGTAATACGGCAGATAGGATATCCATCACGTTTGTGAAAGAGTAACCCCATCCTCCAAACTGTAAATTAGGTCCTTTGCCTACTTTTCAGAAATGTATGTTTTCTGATTTTATCTATTGTTTTTACATCTGTTTCCAATACGTGCTGCCAGTATGTTGAAGCTACAAAGAATAGGAAAAATCCCCTACCACTTAAAAAAAGCAAACTGTGATAGTTTCTTTTTAATTCTGCTTGTTCCTGAAAGTTGGGAGGATGGTGATCTAAGCATAGCAAACCTTTTGTTGAAGATAATCAGTAATAAATAAACCTTTTTGCAGAGTACTTGTTTGCCCATTCAAAAACATTAACAACAACAGTGTGTACAGTTTGGCTATTTGCGTGGATTTTCCTGTGGAATCCACAAACACTGTGCACCTGTAAAATCTCAAATATGTGGGGAAAAAACCCGGATGTGGCCTGCACAGAGTTTGTGGGAAAACATGTTAGGGCAGCTTAAGACAGAAGTGCCCAAAACATCAAAAAAAGTCTCAGCACTGGGACTCGAAAAGCCTCAGCAGGTATTAAGTTACTATTTGTTATTGATACTATTGAGAGTTTTTTGTGTTTGTCGTTGATTATGTTAAACAGATAAACAACGACTGACAAAAATATAACGTTCTACATTTTTTTGTACTGGTCTAAAAAGGCTATATGAAGATACTGATGACCTGTATTTATTTAATAGTAGAATAAAACTTAACAAGTCTGAAATGTCATTCAGTCGGATAGAGGTGATTAAAATAATTGTAGCTCCAGGGTTCCCGAATAAACTTGAACAGGTAATATTACACACTTAATACAGTTACTGTAACATTTGCGAGGATCAAAAGGTAGTTGCATCAGTAACCATGCTCCCTTTAAATAACTATTGTACAACAAACACTCATTAGATATAAACTGTGTTGTTAATCATGTGCCAATTTGTAATGTTTCATCCATAGCTCCTGCCCTGTTTCCCGATTTTTTGGTTTTATGTAGATGTAAAGGGCACAGACCTTTTGAATATTCTCATTCCATAGGCACAGATTTGAATGAACCCAGACTTTTCCTTACGGAATATTCCAGAAATCCCTACATAATTTTAGTGGTAAGCATTCTGAAGTATATGTATAGTCTATAGTGTTTAATCCAGTGACTCTTGACTATTGTTGGGTATAGGGATTATTGCATACTCTAAGGAAACCATTCCATGCACTTACTCCTGTCTTTTTGTGATCATTTAAATTAATGGGAGTCGGATGTGATGTTTAGTGAGGGTTATAGGCTTTATGCAAATATTTGCCGATATGAAAATATAGTCTGGAAGAATTTAGGTAATGCTAGTTTGCAAGGATTTTAATTTAAAAAGAAGGGTTTGTGATCTATAAAATGACGTGTGAGTCTTTTGCAAAAGTACAGTAACTGAGAGTATTTCAGGCAGGTATTCAACTAACAGAAAGCTATATTCAGAAGGAGTTGGCATACAGAGAATAAAATATAAAGAGATGGTCATTCCAAGAAAAGGAAGAGGAGGATTTATTCCATAGTTTTTAAATCAAGGTCCATATTTCAAACACAGGTTTAAAAATATAGTAAAAGCAAGTTTTCTAAAATAGCATGCAATCTTAAGATGTAAACCAACAATAATGCTTTGTGGAAAGGGACGTTTGCTTAAACATGTAAATCCAAGTGTGCAGATTATTTAAACATTACAATGCCAAGGCTGTTGTGTGCCAAGCATAGGTCTGCCCTTTTCAACAGAGAGACTGGAGTATCCAAAATTTGGTACAGAGGACCTGATGGAGAGTACGTTGTTAGGGAATATCTAGTTTAATGACCTTACCTCGCTATCCTAACAGTACTCCACTAAAACATTGGTTTACCTGTTGCTTGAAAATGAGTTATTTGGCACTGGTTGAGAACATCTCCCCAGCACGTAATTGTACTCCACGTTACCTAATGCCATTCTAGGTTGTTTCTGTATATACAAAGGTACCTAATGATAACATGTAAATGGCATGCATTTCGGGAGCAGATGTTGGCACACAGTTTTCTTACATTTTATTCCACATATTACTTACAAAACATTGAGTGGGGAAAGTCGGAAGAGCATGTACTGATGAAAAATAGAATTGAACAGAATTATACTACAATATATTATTTAATGTCACACAGTCTGTTGTAATCTCCTATGGTGCTGTAGATATGAGGGTTGTGTGATGAGTTCCTTCATTTACCCTGATAGGCTATGTGTCCATTGTAACTGTGCAGACATTCAAAGATTGTGTTTGGAAATCATTTAGCTTTTTAGTGCTTAGAGACTGGAATGACTTTTGAGGCTCAGTGCATACAGAGGCCTGTAGCGCGGCTCATGGTTCTCCTCTGGCAAATGTATGTAGCACCCTTATCAGTCAAGGATCCCCACTGATAGAAAAGTTCAGTAAATGGTGGGCGGGAAGTTGGTGGTAGGTAGGAATATAGCAAGGAGTTTCAATGCTTTAAGCACAATACAATTTTGCCAGCAGGCATGGTCGTCACACAGAATGTAATGCTCTAGCCTTTGTATGCATCCATTAGATGAAAAACAAAGCAAATGCCGTGCCGCACCTAGAGATGCTAGATCTTGTGGTAAAGATCATTAGTGCCTTGTCCAGTTAAAATGCCACCTCTATGTTTGAGGTAGGTGACTGCGGTAGATGAACTGAAGTAAGGACAGTGAAATATTTCACTGTCTACGTATCTTACGGTATCCCATTTCATTTCCAGGTAATGCCTTCCACTGTCTGAAAAAGACAGACTTACATCACTAGCATGGAGAGATGAAGTGAAACATCCTTGTGTCCTCAAAGTCTCCACATAAGGCTTAACTTTGAATCAGAGAAGTTGATATTGTTTTTACTTTGGCAAATAGCAGCCTGTTGTGCTGCTAATTTTCTTGCAAGGGAGGCAAACCCTAATTTCCATGTTAACTCTCAACCAGGAGCGTGACTCTGCTCGTTTTCCTGCCTGACCTAGAGAGGGTTGCATGAAAGAATGTCGAGAACAACACTAACGAATGACATGAATTTCTTGTCAAAAATCACCTACAAAAATGTTGTGTTTATTTATTTACAATGAGAAGTACAAAAATATTATATCAAAATACCATGGAAAAGAATATCGCCCAAAAAAAAGAGAAAAGATGTATTTTTCATAACTATTAATGTACTTAACCTAATACATTAGTAAAAAAATGATATAATTTAAAAAACATAGGCCCTCATTATGACATTGGGGGCAAATGCTACTTACTGCCTCGGTGACAGGCGCCAGCATACTGTCATGGAGGTGAACATCTGTTCGACAAATTATGACACACACGCAGTAAACCGACAGAATACTTCCACAAACACAAATCTGCCAGATCAAAGGTAAGTGGTAAAGTGTTGGCACGAGCACCCACACCGTCACACCAACAAAACAACACCCTTCAAATTATGACCCACGAATCACCACGGCGGACATTCAACACCAGTAAACCATAGGCGTTACACACCGTCGAGGTCAGAATGGCCAACCAAAATCAATATAATACATCATTGGCCAATACCAAAAACACACACCTGACACTAATACACAAACCACACCCACCCACCCACAGCACTATAAAATACACACCCACATTACCCACAACCCTTTACCAACATAAAAAGTAGCCAAGAGACAGACACACAAATCACTGACACAACTACATACACCACTAACACCCAGCCGTCCGTCACGCACCCCACACCCCACCACATTATTCAACACTCACTTCACAACACACACCACACAACACCCATGTCCTCACAAAGGCACCCCTGTTTCACTGATGGGAAGTTGCAGGTCATGGTGGAGGAAATAGTCAGGTTAGAGCCACAGCTTTTTGGAGCACAGGTACAGCAAATATCCATAGCAAGGAAGATGGAGCTATGACGGAGAATTGTGTACCGGGTGAACGCTGTGGGACAGCATCCATGAACAAGGGACAGCATCAGGAAGAGGTGGAACGATCTACGGGGGAAGGCACGTTCTATGGCAGCAAGGTACCAGCTCACCAACCAGAGGACTGGCAGTAGACCGCCACCTCGTCCCCCACAGTTGACAGTATGAGAGGTGCAAGTCTCAGCAATACTGCATCCTGAGGGACTCATTGGAGGTGCCAGAGGACTGGACACTGGTGAGTCAATATTTTCTATATCCACCATACCTGCATGCCATCTCACCCCCTCACCCTGATTCCCAAAACTCCACTCCATCCCACACAGTACACCTAAACATATGACTAACCCCAATGCCAAGCCCTGCATGCCATACCCACTGTATGTGCAGCCCTCCCAGCCCTGCATGTACACACACCACTTATGCATGCACAGCATGGAGAACTAACAATCCCACAATCCATCACCATACACAAACAAAGGGGGCAGGGCAACAGCAACGATATAGGGGAAGCTAGGGATGTAGAATATGTCACAGACATGTTGCATAATACATCACCTACATCCCGCAGGTGCCCCAGCCAATCCTAGTGGTGAGGAGGTGCCACGACTATCCAGTCCCCCAACAGAAGATGCCCCCAGTGATGACAGTAACTCTGGACATCTGGATCTGGATGAACTTCCTGGCCTATCAGGGACCACTGGTCAGCCGGACACCCCAGCCCACTCCCAGTCCACCTCAGAGCCTCCCTCCTCAGTATCCAACACCACCGCACCCATCCAACATCCCCACACCTCTGTCCCCAGGACACGTTAATCACCACCTGTACAGGGACACCAGTCCACAGCTCACAGCCAAGACAATCAGGGTCCTGGGGTCGGTGGCAGTGGGCACACTGTTTGGGAGACACAGGCACAGGGGGACAGGGCCTACCAAGAATCCTAGGATAAGATGAGCCAGATTCTTGACATCATGCAGGAGAACCAGAGGATGCAGGAGGTACACCATCAGGAGATCACAAAAGAGTTGCAGGCCCTCAACACCACCATGGTCTCCATAGCAGGGGTGCTGGCTGATATGGCCAACATCATGAGGGAATATACAGCAAACCAGAGGGCCCCTTCAACTAGCCAGTCAACTGAACAGCCCACCACATCTGTTGCAGCTAGTGGACAGGAGGCCCTGCCACAGGACCCACAGGCCACCAGTACCTCTCCCCCTGCAGAAGGTGAACCACCCGCAAATGTTCCCTGCGACCCAGACAGATGTCAAAGACACCTGCCAAGACCAAACCAATCGCCAGGATAAGAGACCCTCCTGAATGTTCCCCTTGTGTCCCACCCTGTCATCTTTCCACTTTTAACTGCCTTTGCTCCCCTTCCTACTGCCCCTTGGACACTGGACCTGTGCTTCAAACAGACTGGACCAATACCCTAGACTTACCTCTACCACCACCCCTTTCTATTGCACTATTCCATCTATAAATTTCACTACAGTAAACTCCCTTGCACACAACTTAAGTGATAGTGTTCTATGTGATGAAAATGTGCAAATATGGTAACAGTTACATCTTTTTCAAATGACCTTAACACTGTGATAACAAACAAATAATGACCTGTAGCTGTCTGTAATCATCACATCAGTGCACAGTTGTTATTACACCAACATCTGCAAAATGAGAAGGCATAGGTGACAGTCATTTGAGATGCAAAGGAAGTGAATGCCATCCTGCTACAGCCACACTGCAAACATAAATAATCAGAGGAATGGTCAGTTCCACTGTCTCACCTGTGTGTCATTGGAAGTACTGACAAATAACTGATGTTCTCTTGCCCACATCCTCATCCTCTGCCTCCTCATCCTCGCTGTCCTCAGGGTCCACTGCTGCCACAGGGCCATTTCCAATCTCCTCCTCCTGCAAATTAGGCACATGTCATCTGAGGGCCAGATTGTGCAACATGCAGCATGCTACAACTATCTGGCAGACCTTCTCAGCAGAGTAGCACAGGGATCCACCTGTCAGATCGTGGCATCTGAACCTGGCCCTCAGGAGGCCCAAGGTAGGTTTTACGATCCACCTGTTTCACCCATGTGCATCATTATACTGATTCTCAGCCCCTGTCCTGACATTCCTCACAGGGGTCAGGAACCACGATAAGTGTGGGTAGCCAAAGTCACCTGCAAGTATTGAGGGTCAAACATTAGCCTTACACAATGGTATGGGGATAACTCCTGAAGGCATTCACTGACATACAGTGGATGGGGACACTGGCTCACCTATTAGCCACAACCTGTGCCTCTGTAATTGTGCCATCACATTTGGGGTGCTGCTATTCCTCAGGACAAAGGAGTCATGCACCGACCCAGGATACTTGGCAGTGACATGGGAGATGCACTGGTCCACCAGGCACACCATTTGCAGATTGAGAGAGTAGAAACTCTTCTGATTCATGAACACCTGTTCTTTGTGGCGGCGGCAGGACAAACGCAATATGTGTTCCACCAATCACCCCAATAATATTTGGTATATGTCCCATTGCATTGAATCCTGCCTTCACAGTGGCCAAATCTTCAACTTGGGGGAATGCGATGTAGCTACACATGTGTTTGATCTAGGCAACCAAAACCCTTGCCAGCATGATTGAGAACATTGGCTGTGACATTCCTGCTGCCAAGCCCACTGTCACTTGGAAATAACCAGTTTGCCAGGAGCACTGATAGAACTTGCACAAGAGGAGGGATCCCAGTGGGTTGTTGGATAGCTGATTTCAGATCAGGCTCCAATTGTGCACACAACTCTGTGATTGTGGCCCTGTCCTGTCTATAGGTCAGTATTATGTACCTGTCCTCCAGTGTAGCCAAGTCCACAAGGCGGTCTGTACACGGGGTCTTGTCTCCTCCTTCTATTCCTCCACAGTAGTAGGTACCTAAGGGACACAAGAGTGAGTAGGGGTGTCACAGATTGAACAATGGAACCACCACCTCAGTGTACGTAGAGCATTTATGTGATGGGACAATGTGAATGGCAATGTATGTGCAATTTACAGCAAAGACGAAGTTTCTAATTTGTGAATGTTGTCCACCACCATAAAATGGTGACTGCCTGTCCTGTAAGTATGGACAGGTGGAAGTGAGGTAACTCCGCCGGCGTTTGGCGTCATGGCTGAAGGCGGTCTTGCACCACAGTGATATTCCTCATTGGCTAATGGGGATCACCGGCAGCGGTGACGGTGTGCACGCCACAGACGTGACTGCCATCTTCTGTCTAAAACCTCACTTGATTCCTGACTTTCCACAGGAAAACACCTCCACTGCGTGTGCTGCTATGACCTGTGTCTGTATCCTGCCATGGTCCATGTGACCAGGGAAAGGTCCCCTGCCTTCACTTCAGGGGAGTTAGAGTGCTTGGTGGATGGGGTCCTACCCTTGTTTGGACCACTGAATGGGCCTCCGGACCAACAGGTGAGTACACGATGGGCACAATGCATGTGACAAGGTTGCACATGGAGATGTTTGTGCTAGCAGCATGTCATTTGGGTGGGGGGTTTGTCCGGTGGTAATGTTCATGGTGGGAGTTAGGTGATGTGTGTGCCAATGGAGATGGAAATGGTATTTGTGGGCCATATCTGTGGCATGCTGGATTGTATGGTTAATGGTGTCCTCCTGTCTGTGTTACCTCTGCAGGTCAATGCCCACCTGAAGAAGGGATTGTGCCATGCCATCGCCAAAGATGTGCATACCCTGGGGGTCTACAGCAGGTGGAGCACCCACTGTGGGAAAAGGTGGGAGGACCTGAGACACTGGGCCTGGAAGGAACATCACCCCCCTGATGGCCCGCATACCGACTGTGGCCTACCCAGAGCTGGATGGGCGCTTGAGGTCAGTACAGCAGCCACAACAAGGTGAGTACAGTGACAGTGACAACAATTATTGTTGGGGGGCACAGGATCCTGGTGGTGAGTTTCAGTTAGTAGGTGCCCTTTAATGCCATCTCAGCCATTGCTACGTGGTCCAGCTCAAGGTAAATGGGTGTACAGCCACCAGCCCCCGTACCAGCACCACCCTCCCAGTAGCCCCCCACTGAGTTGCCCGTGTCAGCTCACCCAGGAGGGTGGGGATCTCCTTTGCGCCAGGCATCTCAGGCTCTGTCCCAGTCAGCCCTGCTGCCCTTAGTGAAGAGGCTATTGACCTCCTGAGATCTATCTCTGTAGGGCAGTCTACCACTGTGAATGCCATCCAGGGGCTGGCATCCCAGATGCAGCAATGCAATGCATACCTGGAGGGCATCCACAGTGGGATGGAGGCCCGACAGAGATCATTTCAAGCTCTGAACTCCTCTCTGATGGCAGGCAGTGTCCCTATTCCTAACGTCCCCCCTCCAACTACCACTTCCCAGTCCCAGTCTCCTCAACCCCAACCCATCCCAGGCACAGATACAGACAAGCATGCACACAAAACATCACACAAGAGTAGCACAGTCAAACACAGGCAGCATACTTCAGGCAACAAGCACTTATACAAACAACAGACAGTTGCACACATTACCACATCCATTGCCTCCACTGTCTCCCCCTCCTCTTCCTCTCTCACAGTCACATCCACACTCACACCTGCATGTACTGCATCAACAGCCACCACCACCATCACCACATCAAGCAGCACACACACCTCACTTGCAGATACCTCCTCAACACTTATCCACACATCCCCTTTGTCCTCTTCAACCCTGTCTGCCCCCTTCTGAAGGGACACAAACACACGCACTCAGACACCCAACAGCCATCCACCTCACACATGCACACTGTCCATGCACCTTCACCTGTACACCTCCAACAACCACTCCCTCAACCTCCACCCACATCCAGCACCAACGACCCTAAGAAGCTTTTCCTTGCCCAACTTGACCTCATCTCTTCCCCTCTACCCCCGTCCTGCCCTTCAGAGCAGGGTCCCAAAGACTGAGCCCAGCACGTCAGCCAAACAGTCTGCCACTGCTCCCATCAAATCATCAGTGCTGGCACAAAGGGTCCTAGAGTGTGCCGCCTGCCACTCCTACTAAGAGCACACCTCTCGCTCAGAAAGGGAGGACTAGGGTGGTGAAAAGCAAGGGATAGGAGACAGGGACAGTTGACGCAACTCCTAGTCCTGGAAGCAAGGACACAAGTGACATCTCAAAGGCCAAGGGGACCCGTCACAAGAGGGAGCACATGGATCCCTCTCCAGCACCAAAGATTGCTAAAGATCCCCCTCCACGAGCAGAGAAAGGGAAGGTTCCCACTCAACCACCAATGAAAGGGAAGGTTCCCACTCAACCACCAATGAAAGGGAAGAGGCCCACTCAACCACCAATGAAAGGGAAGGTTCCCACTTAACCACCAATGAAAGGGAAGAGGCCCACTCAACCACCAATGAAAAGGAAGGTTCCCACTCAACCACCAATGAAAGGGAAGGTTACCACTCAACAAACAATGAAAAGCAAGAGGCCCACTCCACCAGCAGAGGGCAAAGAGCCCCAACTCCAGCACCGACACAGCAACCTTCACCTCCAGTACAGGCACAGCAGCCCTCAACACCTCCAGCTGAGGCACAGGAGCCCTCACCTCCAGCACAGGCACAGCAGCCCTCACCTCCAGCTGAGGCACAGGAGCCCTCACCTCCAGCCCAGGCACAGCAGCTCTTACCTCCGACTCAGGCACAGGAGCCCTTACCTCCAGCACAGGCACAGCAGCCCTCCCCTCCATCTGAAGCACAGGAGCCCTCACCTCCAGCACAGGCAGAGCAGCCCTCACCTCCAGCTGAGGCACAGGAGCCTTTACCTCCAGCACAGGCACATGAGCCCTTACCTTCAGCACAGGCACAGAAGCCCACACCTCCAGCAGAGGGCATGTAGGCCACCCTCCAGGGACTGTTGTACAAGGAGCTCCCTCCAGAACCAGTTGGATATTTCCCAACTTCAGAGACTGTGGCCTTGCACTCCCCACCAAAGACAAATGGGTATGGAGCCCCCTCCACAACCACTGGATAAGTTCTCCACTTCAGAGACTGTGGCCTTGCACTCCCCACCAAAGACAGATGGGAATGATGCCCCCACTTCAGCTGAGGTGCCCCCACCTCCACCCTGAGGTGCCTGCCTATTTCCAACATGAAGCCCCTACACAGTGGATTCTGGAGTGTGTCAGGAGTCAAGTTGGGCCTTGGACTGTGCTCTGTGGCCATGTGGCCCTTTTGTACTTTGGACTGGCCATTGGCCCATTCTGGACATTGTTGCCTGCATTTATATTCAAATGGACAATATGGTGGCTGTTGGCATCAAATTACATTGATTGGTGCTAATCATTGTGGTCCTTGTTTCAATTTAATGGGAGTCCTGTGACATTCATTTTACTCTGCAGCTGGTTCTGTGTATGGTGTGTGTGTGTGAATGGTGTGTGTTGAGTGCGTGTGTGTGTGTCACTCACCTTTTCCTCCCTCCCTCCTTTGTGTTGTAGGTGGCTATACTCACCGTCGTCATCTTCATCGGCGTTGGTGTTCCAGGAGGGCCATGGCGTAGAAGAGCGTCAGGAAAACTTGAAGTTTCGGTTCCATGGCGGCGGTGGAGTCCTCTGTTTACTTGTTGGTGAGTCTTTCATTTTCTGTGTTCTGTTTCCACCAGACTTTTGATGCCGTTGGTACCAACCCGGAAATTCTAGCGGTTTGCTGTGTCACAATATGGTGGGCAGTACCTTGTCTTTCACCTGGCTGTTGATGGCTACCGCCTTGGTCAGTGGTGTTAACACCCTGGCGGTTGGTGTGGTACATTGGCTGTCTATGGGAGGGATCACTCCATTGTCATAGTGTGGTGGTAATTACCGCCAGCCTGTTGGCGGTACTACCACCACTTTAACAGTCACCACCAATGTCATCATGACCACCATAGTTTTAACAATAATGCAAGAGTATATATACCCACCAAAAACAGTTTCCTCATTAATGTGGTTACTGCAAATTTTACAGTGAAATTATCGATCATGTCTTAGAAAATTCCGTGAGTGATGTAATGTCTGGGATAATTAGCAGTGCATGGGGAGGGGGCAGGGCACATGTTATAGTTGCTTGAATTATCTCTAACTATTATCTCTGTAACCAGTCTTTTTTTAAGTGGAATTCTATGTTTTTTAACATAAAGTAATTTTTATTACTATAAGATAATCCACCCCCGCAACATGCAGTTACTTTGGCCATGTATTGCACAGTTTTGGCACAGGTCCTGGCCTGTGGCCAGGCATTGAGTCCAAAGCACTATAACTACTCATTCCCACACTACGCATAGCCTTTGGCATGTTTGGGGGGGTTGGGCGCTCAGGCTAATCCCCTTAAACACCCACTTCTGCGCACATATAGCAATTGCAAACAAACACAACTGATCAATTAAACCCAGATCTGTGACTGGGGTGAATGTTTGATTTGCTCTACATTCTTACAGTCATCTGCTGTTTTTGCATTTGTCGCACCAAGTGGGAAGAGTATGCCCTGATGTTGGTCCTGTGCTTGCTATGCCATCAGATTCAAGCTAGCCTGGCTGATGAAGGGTGATACCCCGAAACCGGTCCCAGGATGCTTCTTTCTGGTCCAGGGAGTACCTGGCCTGGCGGTTTGGGCTGGACTGTTCTCATGGGGAACAGGGTCAAGACTGATTTGCATATGGCTGGGTCCAAACTAGAATGGCATGGCAAGCAGAAAAACGGATGGCTTGAACCCAGATCTATGACTGTGGGTGAGTGTTTGATTTGCCCTACATTCCGTCCATCATCTGTTGTTTTTGCACTTGTTGGGGAACAGGGTCAAGACTGATTTGCATATGTCTGGGTCCAAACTAGAATGGCATGGCAAGCAAACAAACTGATGGATTAAACTCAGATCTGTGACTGGGGGTGAATGTTTGATTTGCTCTACTTTCCTTTAAATCATCTGTTGTTTTTGCATTTGTTGCCCCAAGGGGGAAGGGTATGCCCAGACATAGGTCCCCTGCTTGCTATCCCACCAGATTCAAATTAGAGTGGCTGATGAAGGGTGATACCTTGAAACCTGTCCCTTGATGCTTGTTTCTGGTCTAGGAAGGAACACGGCTGACAGTTTGGGCAGGACTGTTCCCATGGTGAACAGGGTCAAGACTGATTTGCATATGGCTGGCTCCTAACAAGAATGGCAGGATAAGTAAAAAAAACAGATGGACTGAACACAGATCTGTGACTGGGGGTGAATGCTTGATTTGCCCCACATTCTGTCTGTCATCTGCTGTTTTTGCATTTGTTGTCCCAAGTGGGAAGGGTATGTCCATACGTGAGACCTGTTCTTGCTATGCCACCAGATTCGAGCTAGTCTTTCTGATGAAGGGTGATACCTTAGAAAACGGTCCCAGGGTGCTTGTTTCTGATCCAGGGAGGATCTGGCCTGGCAGTTCAGGCTGGACTGTTCCCAGGGGGAACAGAGTCAAAACTGATTTGCATATAGCTGGGTCCAAACTAGAATGGCATGGCAAGTAAAACACTGATGGATTAAACCCAGGTCTGTGACTGTGGGTGACTGTTTTATGTACTCTACATTCAGTCCATCATTTTTTGCTTTTACATGTAGCAATCAGCCATGCCTGGTGGGGATGGGTTGCTGGGCATGGTCTGCAATCCGATACTGTGGCCAACCCCCTATAACCACCCAACCCCTCCATCAAGGTTTACAGATAACTTTTTCAAGGTGAAAAGGAGGAGAAAACTACTTGCTTTGCTTTGCCAATGAGCAAGAAATTTGGATGATTAGTACTTTACAGAAGTGGAGCTTTAACTTGGGCATCTGCTTTGTTTGTATCTGGAAATGCTTCCCGTTGAGGTTTAATTTGTGTGAAATGAGCATTGTGCCAGATGAATTCTGCCCTTCATATTTATCCAAAAAGAGGCTAGCATTTTGTGTAGAACGTGTGTGTCACTCTTCCTTTCCTCCCTCCCTTCCTTGTGTGCCAGGTGGCTCTACTCACCATCATCGTCTTCATTAGTGTTGGTGTTCCAGGAAGGCCATGGCATAGAAGAGCATCGGGAAGACTTGAAGCTCTGGTTCCATGGCAGCGGCGGAGTCCTCTTTGTACTTGTTAGTGAGTCTTTCATTTTCTGTGTTCTGTTTCCACGAGGCTTTTGATGGCGTTGGTACCACGCTGTAATCCTAGCGGTTTTCTGTGTCATAATATGGTGGGCAGTCCCTTGTCTTTCACCTGGCTGATGATGGCTACTGCCGTGGTCAGTGGTGTTAACCATCCAACTCCATACCACAAATAGCAATCGCAAACAAACACAGATGATGGATTAAACTCAGATCTGTGTCTCAGGGTGAATGCTTGATTTGCTCTACATGCTGTCCATCATGTGTTGTTTTTGCATTTGTCGCCTCAAGTGGGAAGGGTATGCTTAGACATGGGCCCCGTGCTTGCTGTGCCTCCAGATTCAAGCTAGCCTTGCTGATGAAGGGTGATACCCTGAAACCGGTCCCAGGATGCTTGTTTCTGGTCCGGGGAGGACCTAGCCTGGCAGCTCGGGCTAGACTGTTCCCATGGGGAACAGGGTCAAGACTGATTTGCATATGGCTGGGTCCAAACTAGAATGGCATGGCAAGCAGAAAAACGGATGGCTTGAACCCAGATCTATGACTGTGGGTGAGTGTTTGATTTGCCCTACATTCCGTCCATCATCTGTTGTTTTTGCACTTGTTGCCCCAAGTGGGAAGGGTATGCACAGACGTGGGTCCTGTGTTTGGTATGCCACCAGACTTAACCTAGCTTGGTTGATGAAGGGTGATACCCTGAAACAGGTCCTAGGATGCTTGTTTCTGGTCCAGGGAGGACCTGGCCTGGCAGTTTGGGCTGGACTGTTCCCCTGGAGAACAGGGTCAAGGCTGACTTGAATATGGGTGGGTCCAAACTAGAAAAACATGGCAAACAAAAAAAACTGATTGACTAAACCCAGATCTGTGACTGGGGTGAATGTTTGATTTACTCTATATTCTCTCCATCATCTGTTGTTTTTGCATTTGTCACCCCAAGTGGGAACTGTTTGCCCAGACGTGGGTCCTGTGCTTGCTATGCCATGAGATTGAAGCTAGCTTGGCAGATGAAAGGTGATATTCTGAAACTGGTCCCAGAATGCTTGTTTCTGGTCCAGGGAGTAATTGACATGGCAGTTCGGGCTGGACTGTTCCCATGTGGAACAGGGTCAAGACTGCTTTGCACTTGGTTGCGTCCAAACTAGAATGGCATGGCATTACGTCCATCATCTGTTGTTTTTCCCTATAGCAATCAGCCATGCATGGTGGGGATGGTTTGCTGAGTATGGTCTGCAGCCAGATGCTGCGACCATCCCCCTATAACCACCCAACCCCTCCATCAAGGTTTACAGATAACATTTTCCAGGTGAAAAGGAGGAGAAAATTATTTGCTTTGCCTTGACAATGTACAAGACATTTGGTTGATTAGTACTTTACAGAAGTGGAGCTTTAACTTGGGCATCTGCTTTGTTTATATCTGGAAATGCTTCCCATTGAGGTTTAATTTGTGTGAAATGAGCATCGTGCCAGAATGAATTATGCCCTTCATATTTATCCAAAAAGAGGCTAGCATTTTGTGTAGAACGTGTGTGTCACTCTCCTTTTCCTCCCTCCCTCCCTTGTGTGCCAGGTAGCTCTACTCACCATCATCGTCTTCATTGGCGTTGGTGTTCCAGGAAGGCCATGGCATAGAAGAGCAATGGGAAGACTTGAAGTTCTGGTTCCATGGCGGTGGCGGAGTCCTCTGTGTACTTGTTAGTGAGTCTTTCTTTTTCTGTGTTCTGTTTCCACCAGGCTTTTGATGGAAAAAGCCTGGCGGTTTGTTGTGTCATAATATGGTGGGCAGTCCCTTGTCTTTCACCTGGCTGATGATGGCATACGCCGTGGTCAGTGGTGTTAAACACTCAACTCCATTCCACAACTAGCAATCGCAAACAACTGATGGATTAAACTCAGATCTGTGACTGGGGGTGAATGTTTGATTTGCTCTACATGTTGTCCATCATCTGTTGTTTTTGCATTTGTCACCTCAAGTGGGAAGGGTATGCTCAGACATGGGTCCCCTGCTTGCTATGCCTCCAAATTCAAGCTAGCCTGGCTGATGAAGGGTGATACCCTGAAACCGGTTCCAGGATGCTTGTTTCTGGTCCAGGGAGGACCTGGCCTGTCAGTTCCGGGTAGACTGTTCCCATGGGGAACAGGGTCAAGACTCATTTGCACATGGCTGGGTCCAAACTAGAATGGCATGGCAAGCAAAAAAACTCATGGACTAAACGCAGATCTGTGCCTGGGGTGAATGTTTGATTTGCTCTATATTCTGTCCATCATCTGTTGTTTTTGCATTTGTCACTCCAAATGGGAACGGTATGCCCAGACGTGGGTCCTGTGCTTGCTATGTCATGAAATTGAAGCTAGCTTGGTAGATGAATTGTGATATTCTGAAACTGGTCCCAGAATGCTTGTTTCTGGTCCAGGGAGAACTTGGCATGGCAGCTCGGGCTGGACTGTTCCCATGGGGGACAGGGTCAAGACTTATTTGCACTTGGTTGGATCCAAACTAGAATGCCATGGTAAGCAAAAAACTGATGGATTAAACCCAGATCTGTGACTGTGGTGAATGTTTGATTTGCTCTACATTCCATCCATCATCTGTTGTTTTTACATATAGCAATCAGCCATGCATGGTGGGTTGGTTTGCTGAGCATGGTCTGCAGCCAGATGCTGTGACCATCCCCCTAGAACCACCCAACCCCTCCATTAAGGTTTAGAGATAAGCATTTTAAGGTGAAAATGAGGAGGAAAGTATTTGTTTTGCCTTGACCAGGCGCCAGAAATTTGGATGATTAGTTCTTTACAGAAATGGAGCTTTAACTTGGGCATCCGGTTTTTGTTATGTCTGGAAATGCTTCCTGTTGAGGTTTAATTTCTGTGAAATTAGCATTGTGCCAGAATGAATTCTGCCCTTCATATTTATCCAAAAAGAGGATAGCATTTTGTGCAGAACATGTGTGTGTCACTCTCCTTTTCCTCCCTCCCTCCCTTGTGTGCTAGGTGGCTGTACTCACCGTTGTCTTCTTCATTGGCATTGGTGTTCTAGTAGGGCCATGGCGTAGAAGAGCATCAGGAAGACTTGAAGTCCAGTTCCACTGCAGCAGCGGAGTCCTCTGTGCACTTGTTGGTGAGTCCTTCATTTCCTGTGTTCTGTATCCGCCAGGCTTTTGATGGGGTTGGTACTGCCCCGGAAATCCTAGCGGTTTGCTGTGTTATAATATGGTGGGCAGTCCTTTGTCTTCCACCTGGCTGTTGATGACTACTGCTCCAGTCAGTGATGTTAACCACCCAACTCCATGCCACATATAGCAATCGCAAACAAACATAACTGATGGATAAAACCCAGATCTGTGACTGGGGGGTGAATGTTTGATTTGTTCTACATTCTGTCCATCATCTGTTGTTTTGCATTTGTCTTCTCAAGTGGGAAGGATATGCCCAGATGTGGGTCCCGTGTTTGCTATGCCTCCAGATTCAAGCTAGCCTGGCTGATGAAGGGTGATACCCTGAAACGTTTCTCAGGATGCTTGTTTCTGGTCCGGGGAGGACCTGGGCTGGCAGGTGCCACCTGGACAGTTCCCATGGGGAACAGGGTCAAGACTGATGTGCATAATTTGGGCCCAAACTAGAATGGCATGGCAAGCAAAAAAAATGATGGACTAAACCCAGATATGTGATTGGGGGTGAATGTTTGATTTGCTCTACATTCTGTCCATCATCTGTTGTTTTTGCATTTGTTGCCCCAAGTGGGAAGGGTATGCGCAGACATGGGTCCTGTGCTTGCTATGCCACTGGTTTCAAGCTAGCCTTGGTGATGAAAGGTGATACCCTGAAAATGGTCCCAGGATTTTTGCTTCTGGTCCAGGGAGGACTAGGCCTGGCAGTTCAGGCTGCAGTGTTCCTATGGGGAACAGGGTCAACATTGAGTTGCATATGGCTGGGTCCAAACGAGAATGGCACGATAAGCAAAAAAACTGATTGATTAAACCCAGATCTGTGACTGTGGGTGAATGTTTGATTTGCTCTACATTCTATCTCTCATCTGTTGTTTTTACATATTGTAGGAAAGTACCGTCTTTCTTGGCATGTTACCCCCAATTTTACCTGTATGTCAGTATGTTTTTGCCAATCTCACTGGGATCCTGCTGGTCAGGACCCCAGAGCTTATAGTTTATGGCCTAATGTGTGGGTATGTATAGTGCTTGACTGTGTCACTGAGGCTCTGCTAACCAGAACCTCAGTGCTTATGCGCTCTCTGCTTTTAAATTTGTCACTGTGGGCTAGTGACTTCATTTACCTATTTCAATTGGCACACTGGACCCCCCCTTATAAGTCCCTAGTAAATGGCACCTAGGTACCAAGGGCATTGGGGTTCCAGGAGATCCTTATGGGCTGCACCATTTCTTTTGCCACCCATAAGGAGCTCAGAAAAACCCTTTCACAGGACTGCCACTGCAGCCTGCGTGAAATAACGCACGTTATTTCACAGCCATTTTCACTGCACTTTAGTAACTTATAAGTCACCTATATGTCTAATCTTCACTTGCTGAAAGTTAGGTGCAAAGTTACTAAGTGTAAGGGCACCCTTGCACTAGCAAATGTACCCCCACATAGTTCAGGGCCATTTCCCGGGACTTTGTGAGTGTGGGGACACCATTACACCATGCACTACATATAGGTCCATGTAAGGTGTCTAAGATCATGGAATTGCCCCCATTCCAAATCTGGTATTGGGGAGCCAATTTGATGCATCCTGGGGGATCCACTATGGACCCCCAGTACTGCCAAATCAGCTCTCTGAGGCTTGCACTAAAACTACAGCTGCTGCCACCTCACAGACAGGGTTATGCCCTCCTGGGGTCTGAGCAACTCAGTCCCAGGAAGGCAGAACAAAGCATTTCCTCTGAGAGCAGGGTGCCACACCCTCTCCCTTTGGAAATAGGTGTTACAGGCTGGAGAGGGGTAGCCTCCCCCAGCATCTGGAAATGCTTTGAAGGGCACAGATGGTGCCCACCTTGCATAAGCCAGTCTACACCGGTTCAGGGACCCCTTGTCCCCTGCTCTGGTGTGAAACTGGACAAAGGAAAGGAGAGTGACCACTCCCCTGTTCATCACGACCCTAGGGGTGGTGCCCAGAGCTCCTCCACTGTGTCCCAGACTTTAGCTATCTTGCTTTGCAAGGTGTGGGGGCACTCTGGAGAGCTTTGAGTGGCCACTGCCAGCAGGTGACGTCAGAGACCCCGTCCTGATAGGTCCATACCTGATAAGGTAGCCAATCCCCCTCTCAGGGCTATTTAGGGTCTCTCCTGTAGGTTCTCTGCAAATTCTACTTGCAAGTTTCCAGCAGGAATCCTTTGCAACTACTACTTCATCCTCTGACCTCGGATCAATCGCAGCCTGCTCCAGGAACCACTGTAACTGCAACAAAGTATCCACAAGGGATACTTTTCTTTTGCAACTTCAGCTCCAGCCAGCAACTGCAACAGTTTCCACAGTGTCCACGCTCTGAGGACTCCCTTTGTTCACCCTGCACCAGAAGGACCGAAGAAATCTCCCGTGGGGTGATGGAGTCACTCCCCTGCTCACGCAGGCACCCTCTGAGTTGACAACTGGTTCTCTTGGACTCCCCTCACAGCAACGAGCTTGCTCCTTGGAACACAGGGGGTGGACCCCATCGACACAGACTGTCCTGAGGTCATTCTGACACAATTTGGAGGAGGTAAGACCTTGCCTTCCCTGAGAGCGACAGTACCCTTGTGTACCATGTCTTCTACACCTCCTGAGGCCTCTGTGCACTATTTGCAAAATTCCTTCATGCACAGCCTGGCCCAGGACCCAGAACTCTATCCTGCAATGCTTAACTCACTGAGTTGACCTCCGGTGGCGCGGGACCCTTCTTTGCAGTGCTGCACCAACTGCATTTAGCACCTCCTTTGTCCCAGTGTCCTGGGACTCCCGTGGGTGCTGTCTGGTGTCCTGAGGGCTCTCTGAAGTGCTGAGACCCCCCTCTTACTCATCACACAGAGCTGAGGTCCCCAGGTCCCTCCGGGGTCCAGCCAGCACCATTTTGAAGCAAAACGCAACTTGGTCATAACCAAGGCTTGTTGGCAACTTCCAACACAAAATCACGTCTGTAGCCATCTTCACATCGTGCGACACCATTGCATCATACAGGAACCCGCTGGCATTTTCCTAGGGTGCATTTCTGCAGTCTTCATCCAACCAGGGACTCTTCTTTTGCACCCTCTTCTGGATTGGCAGGGGCTCCTATCCTTCCTGGAACTTCTTTCGACTTCTGGGCTTGGTCCCGTTCTTTTGCAGGTCTTTAGGTCCAGGAATCCAGCAGTTGTTGTATGCAGACTTGGTTGGTTATTGCAATTATTCCAATCACGAGGTGTAGTGTGTCCTAAGGAATCTTGCAGTACTTTTCTCCTGCTTTTCTGGGCTCTGGGGTGGGGTAATTTACTTACCTTTACTCTATTCTTACTCTCCCAACGATTATGCACACACTACACTTGTCTAGGGGGGAATTCGTGATTCGCATTCCACTTTTTTTGTATATGGTTTGTGTTGCCCCAGACCTATTTTCTCCATCTGCATTCTTTAGCAATTCCTATTGTTTGCACATCCTATGTCTAATTACTTACCTTATTTTGGTGTCTAGTGTATATATTGTATATAATACTTACCTCCAGAAGGAGTTTGCCTCTAAGATATTTTTGGTACTGTGTCACCCAAATAAACTACCTTTATTTTTGGTAACACTGAGTATTGCCGTTACTTGTGTATAAGTACTGTGTAACTGTAAGTGGTATTGCATGAGCTTTGCATGTCCCCTAGTTAAGCCTAAGCTGCTCTGCAATAGCAACCTCTATCAGCCCAAGCTGCTAGAACATTACTACATTTCACTAATAAGGGACTGTACCTGGTATAAGGTGTAAGTACCCAAGGTACCCACTACAAACCAGGCCAGCCTCCTACACATTTAGTAATCAGCCATGCAAGGTGGGGATGGGTTGGAGGGCATGGTCTGCAGCCAAACACTGCGGCGAACCCCCTATAACCACCCAACCCCTCTATCAAGTTTTACAGATAACTATTTCAAGGTGAAAATGAGGAGAAAAGTACTTGCTTTGCCGTGACCATGCGCAAGAAATTTGGATGATTAGTACTTTACAGAAGTGGAACTTTACCTTGGGCATCTTCTTTGTTAATATCTGGAAATGCTTTCTGTTGAGGTTTAATTTCTGTGAAATGAGCATTGTGCCAGAATGAATTCTGCCCTTCTTATTTATCCAAAGAGAGGCTAGCTTTCTGTGCAGAACGTGGCTGTTGTACTTTCTACTGGCTAATTACATAAGTGCATATTGTAGCTAAAGTCCCAAAATGGCTGCCAAGACTTCCTGGTTGAAGTCTTGACAGACAATCAAATCTCAGAACGAGATCAGGACTTTTCACAAAGTATTTGCGCTTCTAGATATACACATTTGAATTTCCTTTTATATCTTGAAAACTACTGAATGGATTCACATCAAATCGCAAAAAACATGATCTGCAAACCCAAATCTACCTTTTTGCCATATTTGGTGTAATTTCATTCAGCGGTTCGGGCTTCAGACGTGTCTGAAAAATCTATGGGAATTAACGCTGGAAACAAATGTTTTTTGACGTCCCCCTTTTTTCATAGCCTCCTCTTGACGGATCACTCCCAAACTTTCCATGCTCAACAAGACCTGTATGGCACTTTTTGGGAAAATGTTGTGAAGATTTGTCAAACAAATGGCAAAGACCTAGCCTAGTCAAGAAACACATATATATATATATATATATATATATATATATATATATATATATATATATAGATTTGTTCTTTAAAAAATATAAAAAGAATATAATTTAAAATGTTAAAAGTAATGTAAAATTAACAAACATTTAGATGTCATCAGTGATGTCGTCAATGATGTCATAGACCATGTCAAGAGCAATGTAATATGTGAAGTCATAAGCAGTGCAAGACAGGGTGCAATGTATAGTTTAGTAGCTCAGTAAACTATATAACTGGTGCATTTCAGTGTTTGTTTTTTCAAAAATGATAGTTTTTTTTTTATTACAAGGCCTAACCATAACATCAGTTTAACTTTTGGATATTTCAGTTAATGTCTAGGAGTTTTCTGCGGTTAGCTAAAATCAAAGGCCCATATTTATACTTTTTGACGCAAACTATTGCCGGCGCTGGTTTGCTTCAAAAAATTTACCACCGGCAAATGCCATTCCAACGCGCCAGGCGGGCGCCTTATTTATGGATTGACGTTAGCCAGCACTGCGGCCTGGTTAGAGTAAAAAAATGACTCTAACCAGGCAACTTAGGTGTAGGGAAGAATGGGGGTTGTGCGTCACAAAATGGTGCAAGTAAGGTTAGAGTAAAAAATCATGGCTCTAACCGGACTAGCACCATTTTTTGATGCACAACCCCCACTGAAATGACTCCTGTCTTAGGAAAGACCAGAGTCAAGCCTCCCTGACCAATGGCCATGCCCAGGGGACTTCTGTCCCCTGGGCATGGTCTTTGGGCACAGTGGCACGTAGGGGGGCCAAGTTAGGCCCCCATTGCCACTTAAAAAAAATTACTTGCCTCTACTTACCTGTACTTACCTGGGATGGGTCCCCCCATCCATGGGTGCCCTCCAGGGGTGGGCGAGAGTGGCAGGGGGTGTTCCTGGGGGCAGGGAAGGGCATCTGTGGACTGCTTCCATGGTCAGAGACCATGGAAATGAGCTCACAGGTCCCTTAACATCTGCCCTCACCCATCCGTTAAAAAACAGCTCAAATCAGTCTGTGCACTATTTTTTAAGGCCTGCTCCCTCCTGTGCATCAAAATGACGCAGGAGTACAAATACGGTGCACATGCGTTAAAGTCAATTTTTGAGCGGGAACACCTACCTTGCATGTCATTAACGCAAGGTGGTTTCACGCATCCAGAAAATGACGCAAACTGCTGAATTTTGACGTTCGTGGGGTCGGTCATCAAAGTATAACTATGGTGTTAGGTTTGTGCCGAATTTGAGTTAAAAAGTTTGACGCAAATTCGGCGCAAACAGAGTATAAATGTGCCCCAAAGTACCTTATCTAACTATAACATACCTCAAGGCTTTGTTTTTCAGTGAATTTCTAAGCTTTTTTTAAATGTAAAGTAATTCATCTTTACCTGACCCAACTCTAATTTGACTTTAACCGCTCTTTTTTAGTGAATTGCTAAGGTTTTGTTTTTTAATGTAAAGTAAGATCGAATTGCCATATCTGACTTTAATATAATTTTAACTTTTGGTTCATTTCAGTGAATATCTTTGAATTTTGTGATCATATTCACCCAACTCATTCACTAAGCACACCTTTTGACCGTGCAAAGGAAATGAGCTGGATACATGGCTAGGCCTGCAGCCAGGCCCTATGCCCCATCTCCTCACTGGCAGTCATTTTCTTTGGGCAGCGAACCCCTCCCTCTCCTCCCACCTTTACTAGACATTTTTATTTTTTTTAATTTTTATTTTCGAGGTCCCTGGGTAGTCCCTTAGGACCGATCAGCAGTACCGCAGGACTCAGGGCACTGAAAATTCTTTTTTTGTTTTGGTGCTAGGTGGGGGTCCGCCATGATCCCTTCTACCCCCATTACCTTATTTTTTACTTATTTTCAGGACATTGAGACCCGAGTCCCCATGTCCTGTAATCTTGGACGCAACACCTCTTTTGATTTTAAGACAAGTCAATCAGATCTCTCTGCCCCACAGGACATGGGACTGGTACTGCAGGATCAAGGTGACTGACAGAAAATAAACCCCCTCTCAGTCAAATAGACTTTTTTTTTTTTTTTATTTGTAGTATCACAGGAGTTCTGCAGGACTCCAGGGGGATTAATCTCTATGACCAACTTCTGAAGTTTAGGCCCTGATTTATACTTTTTTTGCGCCGCATTACTGTCATTTTTTTACACAAATGTGTTGCAAACTTAAAAAATACAATTGTGTTTTGTACGTTTGTGCCGCTTTTGCATCAATAAATGACGGTAACGAGGCACAAAAAAAGTATAAATCAGGGCCCTAATTTCTCAAAAAACGCTAAACGGATTTACACTAAGGACTTGATTTAAAGTTTGGCAAAGGGGGTTAATCTATCACAAGTGTGACAGATATCCTGTCTTCGGTATTACAATTCCATTATAGACTATATAGCTTGTAATATGGCGGACAGGATATCCATCATGTTTGTGACAGAGTAACCTCTCCACCAAACTCTAAATCAGGCCCTATATCACCAAAAGAGTGCTCCGGAGTAAAGATATCCATTTCTGCCAAATTTGGTGTAATTCTGGTCAGCTGTTTTTTTCTGAGATAGTGTCTAACATTCCTATTGGAAATTGCATGGGGAAAACACGTTGTAGGAACCCTCACTTTTCCTTGGCCCCACATACAAAATGTGAAAATTTCAAGGACGGAGCTAAGGTGGATATTTTTTTTTTTAAAGATTCATCAAACAGGGCCAAAGTTATTGGTCAAACCAAACCCACTCTACCCACGGAAAGTCTGACCTAACTATAACTACACAGTGGCTACTGCCACTGTGTTAAAATATATGTGGAGAGATATACCTCAAGTAGCTAAAACTCAACTAGGTAATGAAAAAAATTAAATTACTTTCCACCCTGTTCCCCTGGAAACCCACAAACCTACTACTACAATATAAGCTCCTAATTAAATCAGAAATAAAACATACATTGAAATGACAAATTCAACTCAAATAAATAAAATACCAGTATTAAACAATTTATATAATTAATGTTCAACTAAATCTTAAATTTGGACAAAAAATAAAAATAAATTAAGTATAATTTAATAAACTTCCAATCCTACCTCCCTACATACCCAACAATTGCTACCACATTATACAGGTTTTAATAATTTAAAATTGCAAATCATATTTAAAAACTGTAACAAATATATTAACAATATAAACACCTAAAATGAATATACTAAATAAAATATATTGCAATAATGAAAAACAATACTTATTACTATATTAAAGAAAGTAATACTAAATAGAACTATTTTCTTATACATTAAATTGAATATAAAAACTATGACCCAGATTTAACAGGTTCTAGAGCCATTCCAATGCCACATAAGCATCATCTTTTTTTACACGAATGTGGCATTGGAGGCCAAAAACGCTGCACCATATTTACAAAGTAGCGCAATGCTTGCATTGCACCACTTTCTAACACCTTGAGCCACATTAGACCTGCACCATGCATAAAGTATGCAAGGGGGGCATTCTGGCACTAGGGGGGCCAAAGCAATGGCACAAAGAAATCTAAGAGATTTATTTGAGTCATTTGTATCAGCATTTTTAACACCTGGTAAGAGCAGACTTTAAAGGGAGGCTCCCATTGTTTTCATTGGGCCTCTGGATGCTTTTGCAGGATTAGCGTCAACATTTTTTATGCTAATACTGCAAAGCGCCAGACTAGCTTAAAAAAAATGGCATTAGTAACCCTGACTACCCCTATGGTGCACCGTATTTTAAATATGGTGCATACATGATAGTGTTAGGAGGGAACTAAGTGACACAAGAAAAGTTGCGCTGCACTAGGTGCAGCGCCACTTTTCATAAATCTGCCCTAATATTCTTAGCTTAGATGTTTCTGTTCTACAATATGTTTGAAGTGACAATATTTTTGTCATATTCTCATGGGGCTTTCTGTGTTTCCTTGCCTCTTTCTGACTCCTCTGTTGCCTAATCGTCCGCAACATCTCTGCACCTGTGCCTATCTGTTTCCTTGTGTATTTTGCCATCCTTGTTCCATGAGATTGAACTCCTTTAAAATGTTTGATTTTACTTCTTTTGGTTCTGACCTTACAGACACAACACTTTCACTTTTGTCTCTTTCACCTAGATTTTCTTGTCCGCGATTTAACATAGTTTGTTTGAGGGAGTATGCCAAGCTATTTCAAGACGTGGATGGATGTTCATCTTTGGCTTTTTTCAAATTTATGCCCACAAGTTAAAATGTGGCCTTTTTGTTGGAAAATACATCCAAATATGTTGATTTTTTTAAGGTCTTTTTTGTAATCTCTTCTCTCATACATTAAAGTTACTGGTGATGTTTAAGATGCATTGATGTCATCATATGGGATGAACAATACTGGTTATTATGCTTAGATATGAACAGTATGCACACGTGCACCTCTCATGATTTAGGAGCAAAAGCTTTTAGACATTCGAGGAGGAAACAATCTGTATCCCTACATATATAAACTTGGTTTTCATTTACTAACTAGAAAACTACTCAACAGATTCACACCAAATTACAAAGATGTAACTGGACAAATAGCTAGCTTTCTGCCAAATTTGGTGTAAATCCATCCAATGGCTCAGCCACTATCCCTGTTGAAAATCCCAATAAAAATTAACATGGAGAAAACACATTTTGGGACCCCCCTCCCTTTTTCTCAGCCTCCACTTGAATAATCATCCCAAAACGTTCCAGAAAGCAGCTGACGGCAGCGTCATATTTTTTAGAACAATCTAATGAAGATTTCTCTCTCTCTCTCTATATATATATATATACTGTATATATATATATATATATATATATATATATATATATATGTGTATATATATGCAATCCGGTCCTTCAGCATTATAACTCAAAAGGAAAAAACACAAACAATGTGACAGCGTCTTAAAATTATTTATTCGGCTACACGTTTCAACCCACAAGGGGTCTTAGTTACAGCTTTGTTTACATGTTATGTTCGTTTTTTCCTTTTGGATTATAACCCTGAAGAACTGGGTTGCAATTTACAAACGGGATCTGCACCCATTTTTCCAGCACCATCCACGATTCGTGGACGAGGCCTGTGGAATTGTGAAACTGTTTGGATTGTTATATATATATATACATATATATATACGTATTTGTAGTTAGGACCATGTCTACATCTTTGGCACTGTTTGACGAATCGTCATGAAATGTTCCAAAAAACGTTGCAGTGATTCTTGTTGTGCATGGAAAATTTCAGGGTGATCTATAAAGTGTGCGCCAAGAAAAAGAGGGGGTCAAAAAAGTTGTGTTTCCCATGTTAATGCACACAGGGCCTTTAGGCACGTCTACAGCCCTAACCACTCGACGGAATTACAGCAAATTTGGCATAAAACTAGCTTTTAGTACACAGATTACACTTTCACTTATTTGGAGTAAATCCCTTCTGTAGCTTTTGTGAGATTTAGGAAAATTCATATTTGTATATCTCTGGCCGTGAAGTGTTCACAAACAAAGATGATCTCATTTAGGAAAATACACAGCTTTGATTGTCTGGCAACATGTCAAACCAGGAAGTGTTGGACCTTTAGCTCTGGGGGGAGGGTCCCAGAGGCACCCCCAAGGAGCAAATAAGCTTTTTTAAATTATTTGTTTTGCTGCAATATTCATGAATTTGTGGCAAAAAAAGAAGTGCAGGTTCCTGTGTTTCTTTTTGATAGGCTCCTGGGTGGGCCAGCTACTGAGAGCATTATTAATTTTGAGAGTGGGGGGCCTCTGGGCCCCCAACAACCCTAGGGACCACTACCTCCCATGGGTGACTTTTCCGATATATCTGGGGGTCCGTGGACCCCATGTGCCATGGGGACCACCACCTCCCTAGGAAAAATTGGATTAAGTATGTGGGGAGGCCCGTTGGCCTCCCCCACAGCCCTGGGAACCACCAGCTCCCCGGGGCTTTAATTATAATAAATGCAGAGGACCACACTGCCCCCGAGCCCTTGGGTCCACCACCTTCCCAGGGCAATGTCTAAATTTGGTGCAGGAGGCCACATGGCCCCCAGCTGCCAACAGGAGGATCACTACTTCCCCACGGCAAACAATAAAAATATGGAAAGGGGGTCCGTTTTCTGACCCCCATTAGCCCCAGGAATCACTACATCCCTGGGACTATGATGTTGGAGGGGGGCCACTGATGGCCCTAAGGACTTCCATGTCCCATGGCAAGCTCCTGCTATGTTCTGGGGTGCTGTTTGCTTTGAAGCGGCAGCCAAGCCACATCAAACAGTCTGCTGTTTGACAGTGGGATCTGTAATGCAGGTCCTGTTGTCAGACAGGGTAGCTTTCATCCCTGTCACCTGCACGCATGCAGGGGACAGAGATGAAATGCTTCAACAAGCCCAGAGATGGACTAGTTTCCCTATTTTATTTTATAAAGTACAAATTATTATATTTTTTTTAAATTGCAGATACATTTTTCATTTTAAATTGTACACAAATATCTGAAAACAGAGCCTAAAAAAACTATCTCTCTCTAACATTCTTTCTCTCTCTCTTTCAATCAATTTCTCACACACCCACTTAGATACTTATGCACCTACAAACAGACCCACTTAGACACTCATGCACCCACTCACAGATGCACTCAGACCATCATGCACTCACTCACAGCCCCAGTCAGTACCTCACACACTCACTCACAGACCCACTCGGACAGTTACACACCCACTCACACACCCTCTCAGCATGGGGTTAGGGTGGTTAGGGGGGTTAGCCGCAGGGACTGGGTGCAGGCCAGCCTTTGCAGGCAACCCCTACTGTGAACATGTGATGGTCATGCCCAGTGCAAGGTTGAGCGCTTATAGTGGGTTGCTCTCCAGGCCATGTTCCCAGCCGTGGCGGTGGTTGGACTAACGTAGAGTAATGAAAATGCTACAACACTAAAGTCATAGAGATTGTGAAGAATCCAAGAGTTGCACAAGCAGTCTTTCTTTAGGGGCAGAGTGGCCACACACCCCCAACTTTTGGATGACATAAAAAGAGTCTGTCTGGCTGAGCAAAGGTCAGCCTGACAGATAATCCCACACCCCTGATAAACCTCTGTAAAAAAATTGTTGTCCAGCAGTTTTCATTTTTGATTTGTGTTTTTAGATCATTAGAGAGTAATTTAGTTTGGGTAGACATTGCTGACCCGGGCCAAATTTGACTGGACGACATTTTTAAAAATGGCAGATATGTTACAGTGATGATGTCATATTCTAGGAACCATGAGACCTATAAACATCATTTTGGTGTCAAAACATAGGTTTTGGGGGCCAGGTAGACTTTTAGAGACAGAAAATAAATCCCCAGAGCAACCCTTCTGCCATTTTCCAAAATGGCAGCTATAATAGAGGAAGAAGATATATATATATAGAAATGAAACAATAATGTTTTTATTCCTTTTATATATATACCAAACAGTGTTTATGATCTGAATATGAAAAAGTGATGTTTATTACTCCTGTTTTAGACACATTTTCATAGTTCACTTTATTTGTTTTGGCAATCAGTCATGGTACATGTACAAAATGTTGAACATTTGAGAAGAGCATATTGACAGGGACATCTTTTTGTTACACAGGTTTTGCAAGTACATGTGCGTGTAAGTTCTGTGGGTAGAGGCTTTTGAACTTTTGTAGGTTATAGCACCCCTTCAATATCTTCTGAACCTAATTCACACAGAACCTTCCTTACATATCCATGATCCAAAAGATTGACACATTTCTGATCCAGTATATTACTTTGTTACCATGTTCATGTATAGAATATGACGTTGATGGAAGGTCACTTAGCGGGACTGATATCTTGAACTCACTGTACTGCAGACCATCAAATGAGTGACAGTCAGAACTTGTTTTCCCACACACGCACAAGGTATTTTTGTATGTCTTTAAAGTCACATTCTTCTTCTATCTTAGCAAACCCTTTTAGAAATGTCTCAGGTTCAGCAGTTAATGTTCCAAGCTCTGATCCAATTTTGCTCATAGTATCATCTCCCGTAAGAATATGTGCCTTGAATAGCACTGGGCATCTCTGGGTCAAGTTTCATGTACAGAATATGAAGCGAGATTAAGGAGGATATTTATAGTCCCCTAGCGCCACCTTCCGCCACATCATTATTTATGACATTAATGTGGCCCAACGAGGCCTAAATCACAGCGCCGTATTTACAGGGTGAGCTGGCATTAAAATGGGGATTCCATTCCTTAGAATGGAGCCCTTGGTACTCTGCAGGAGTAGCGCCAATATTGTGGCACTACTCCTGCAGAGTACATCAATAGCGTCATGTAAAATTAAGCTATTGCCCCCTACCGTGCGCCATGGTGTGCCGTATTTTAAATACGGCGTACATATGGTAGCAGTAGGGGGGTGCTAAGGAGCACAGGGGAAGTGGCAATGCACTCGGTGTAGCGCCACTTTCCGTAAATCTGCCCGTTTTATGTTGCTAAAGTTCCCTAAGTGGGAATGGTATGCCCAGAAGTGGGTCCTGTGCTCACTGTGCTACTGGATTCAAGCTAGCATGGCTGATGAATGGTGATACCCTGAAACAGGTCCCACAATGCTGGTTTCCGGTCCACAGAGGACCTGGCTTGGCAGCTCAGGCTGGACTGTTCCCATGAGGAACAGGGTCAAGACTGATTTGCATATGGCTGGGTCCAAACTGGGATGGCAAGGTGAGCCAAAGAACAATGAATTAAACCCAGATCTGTGACTGGGGTGAGTGGTTGAATTGTTCAGCACTCCATCCATCATCTTTTTTTGTTACTAAAGTTGCCCTAAGTGGGAAGGGTATGCCCAGACGTGGGTCCGTACTCACTGTTCTACTGGATTCAAGCTAGCCTGACTGATGAAGGGTGATACTCTGAAACTGGTTCCAGGATGCTGGTTTCCGGTCCAGGGAGGACCTGGCTTGGCAGTTCAGACTTGACTGTTCCCATGAGGAACAGGGTCAAGACTGATTTGCATATGGTTGGGTCCAAACTGGGGTGGTGTGGTGAACAAAAGAAGGATGGATTAAACCCAGATCTGTGACTGGGGGTGAGGTTTTGCGTTGTTCAGCACTCCATCCATCATCCTTTTGTGTTGCGTAGGTTGCCCTAAGTGGGAAGCGTATGCCCAGACGTGGGTCACGTGCTCACTGTGCTACTGGATTCAAGCTAACCTGACTGATGAAGGGTGATACCCAGAAACTGGTCCCAGGATGCTTGTTTTTGGACCAAGGAGGACCTGGCTTGGCAGTTCGGGCTGGACTGTTCTCATGAGGAAGAGGGTCAAGACTGATTTGCATTTGACTGGGTCCAAACTGGGGTGGCATGGTGAGCAAAAGAATGATGGATTAAACCCAGATCTGTGACTGGGGGTGAGTGTTTGCATTGTTCAGCCCTCCGTCTGTCATCCTTTTGTGTTGCTATAGATATCTGCAGGCGCCAACTCCTCATTGACAACCATTCCACTTGCAATAATTGGAAATCCAGGCCCTGATTTTTACCTTTTTTGTGCCACATTAGCATCATTTTTTGACGCAAAAGCAGCATAAACTTACAAAATACAATTGTATTTCGTCAATTTGTGCCTCTTTTGTGTCAAAACATGATGCTAATGCAGCGCAAAAAAATTATAAATCAGGGCCTCAGTGTTCATCAAAGCATTAGCAATGTTTTGGTGATTTAACTTCTCCAAGTTCATCTTGTTCAATGTTGATGACAAGAACTTATCAAGTTGCACAAGTATAGGTGCGAAATTCTTGATGAAAGCAAGATCAATGGTTCCCCTTGTAGACATTCATGTGATTCTCTCACATTCTTTGACAGATAGTTCAAGATAACTGTCAAACACAATTTCAGTTGTCTGTACGACCACTACAAAGTTTCACATGGATGAAATCTTTACTATTTTCAGTTGTGACATATAGTCCACAACAACAGCGGTTTTCAATAAGGACACCTTTACGAATGGAAAGTGTAATATGTCTTTTTACATGAAGTATAGTTACTATTATGTGCATTAACAGCCATTAGAAGCCCTGAGGAAGTCAATGGGGGAAATACAACCCTGATGAAACACGTGTTGGCTTGGCTGTAGCTGTTGATGAAGAAACAATAAAGAAGAATTCTTTGGATACTCGCGCTGGAACTTGTTATTTACATGATATAGTGTATCTATACATTATGAACAAGAGTGCTTTCTTTTGTTTCTTATTTAGGGACGAATCTTAGGATTGTCCTATTTGCAAGGTTTTGTAGGGGGGTACCTTATATAAGCACCGTTCAAATACTTAAGAAGGACATTGTTGGTGACACTATTTTCACCCTTACCACCCCTGGAAGTAGCTATCATGTCCATAAAGTCATTTACCATCAGGCACTGTCACATACATAATGATGTACACAGCTAATGGATTATGGTGCAAGGATGGCTGCATTGAGGGGGAGATAATAGGTATGTAAGAAGGCGCACCTACCTGCACAGACAGAAGATGAAATTGAACTCAGCTAGGTCAATGTGTGCTCTGCAATGTAGCACACATACACATACATCAACATGAGGAGCTATCAATGGTAGCAAGGGCATAGTGTCCTAGCAATGCCAACCCTAGGGTGGTGCAAGGTTACAGTAACGTATGGGTGTAATGCTGTGGCTTGAGCACTGCAAAACCCATTGCAAGGGGCATCATTTTGGAAATGGGCAGACACCTCAGGGGGAAGGGGGTGGTGATGGGGTGCACCTCAGCTGAAGTGGGGA
Source organism: Pleurodeles waltl (assembly GCF_031143425.1). Classification (NCBI taxonomy): domain Eukaryota; kingdom Metazoa; phylum Chordata; class Amphibia; order Caudata; family Salamandridae; genus Pleurodeles; species Pleurodeles waltl. The sequence goes on along the minus strand of NC_090449.1, from coordinate 688,381,658 downwards.
ACATGCCCACTGGTTCTCGAGGAGGCTCCATGCCCAATTGTCCCTGGTGGGGAATGCAAGGCCTAAGTCTCTGAAGTGGGAAACATGATCACTGGCTCTGGAGGGGGCCCCATGCCTAATTGTCCCTCATGGGGGAGTGCAAGGCCTCAGTCTCTGAAGTGGGGAACGTGCCAACTAGTTCTGGAGGGGGCTCCATGCCCAATTGTCGCTGGTGGGGAGTGCAAGGCCTCAGTCTCTGAAGTGGGGAACATGCCCACTTGCTCTAGAGGGGGCTCCATGCCCAATTGTCCCTGGTGGGGAGTGCAAGGCCTCAGTCTCTGAAGGGGGAACATTCCCACTGGCTCTGGAGGGGGCTCCATCCCCAGTTGTCTCTGGTGGGGAGTACAAGGCCACAGTCTCTGGAGTGGGGAACATGCCCACTGGTTCTGGAGGGAGCTCCATGCCCAATTGTCTATGGTGGGGAGTGCAAGGCTACAGTCTCTGTAGTGGGGAACATGCCCACCGGTTCTGGAGGGGGCTCCATGCCCAATTGTCTCTGGTGGGTGGCCTACTTATCATCTGCTAGAGGTGAGGGCTCCTTGCCCACTGCTGGTGGAGGTGTTACCCTGGCTGCCTCTGCTGGGGGTGAGGGCTCCTTGCCCACTGCAATTGGAGGTGTTACCCTGGTTGCCTCTGCTGGAGGTGAGGGCTCCTTGCCCTCTGCTGGTGGAGGGGGCCTCTTGCCTCTCTTTGCTGGTGGAGTGGGATCCTTCCCGTTCTTGGGTGGTGGAGTGGGTACCTTCTCTTTCTTGGGTGGTGGGGTGGAAAACTTCCCTTTCTTGGGTGGTGGAGTGGGAACTTTCCCGTTCTTGCCTCCAGGACTAGGAGGTACCTCCACTGTCCCCGTCTCCTGACCTTGGTTTTCACCACCCTAGTCCTTCCTTTCTGAGGCAGAGGTGTGCTCACAGTAGGAGTGGCAGTCGTCACACTCTGAGGCCCCTTTGTGCGAGCAGCTGAGGATTTGATCGGAGCAGTGCCAGACTGGTTGGCTGAGGTGCTGTGCTGGGTAATTGAGACCCTGCTCTTACGGACAGGACGGGAGGGTGAAGGGGGATGGAAGATGTCAAGATGGGCAAGGAAAAGCTTCTTAGGTACATTAGGGCAGGATGTGGGAGGAGGGATAGGATTGGAGGTTGATGGAGTGGTTGTCAGAGGTGTACGTCTGCTGGACTTGAGTGCAGTGCATGGACAGTGAGCGTGTGTGAGGTGGATGGCTGTTGGGAGTCTGAGTGCGTGTTTGTGTTTCTTTGGAGGGGGGCTGGCAGGGTGGGAGAAGACAAAGGGGACGCATGGATGGATGTTGTGGAGGTGCTACATGATGTGGTGATGGTGGTGGTGCCTGTTGATGCAGTGCATGCATGTGTGAGTGCGGATTTGACTGTGAGGGAGGAGGAGGACGACGGGGAGGGGGAGACTGTAGGAAAGTACCATCTTGCCTGGAAAGTTACCCCCATTTTTACTATATGTATGTCTGTGTTTGCCTGTGTCGCTGGGATCCTGCTAGCCAGGGCCCCAGTGCTCATAAAGTGTGCCCTGTATGTGTTCCCTGTGTGGTGCCTAACTGTATCACTGAGACTCTGCTAATCAAAACCTCAGTGTTTATGCTCTTTCTGCTTTTAAAATTGCACTGCAGGCTAGTGACTAATTTTACCAATTCTTATTGCCACACTGGAACACCCTTATAATTCCCTAGTATATGGTACCTGGGTACCTGTGGTATTGGGGTTCCAGGAGATCCTTATGGGCTGCAGCATTTCTTTTGCCACCCAGAGGGAGCTCAGACAATTTGTATACAGGATTGCCACTGCAGCCTGAGTGAAATAACATCCACGTTATTTCACAGCCATTTTACACTGCACTTAAGTAACTTATAAGACACCTATATGTCTAACCCTCACTTAGTGAAGGTTAGGTGCAAAGTTACTTAGTGTGTGGGCAACCTGGCACCACATTGTTCAGGGCAATTTCCCCAGACTTTGTGAGTGCGGGGACACCATTTCACACGTGCACTACATATAGGTCAATACTATATGTAGCGTCACAATGGTAACTCCGAACATGGCCATGTAACATGTCTAGGATCATGGAATTTGTACCCCAGTACCATTCCGGTATTGGGGGGACAATTCCATGCATCCCCGGGGCTCCAGCATAGAGCCCGGGTACTGAAAACTAACTCTCTGAGGTTTTCACTGCAGCTACCGCTGCTGCCAACAAGGTAGAACAAAGGATTTCCTCTGAGAGAGGGTGTTACACCCTCTCCCTTTGGAAATAGGTGTGAAGGGCCTGAGAGGAGTAGCCTCTCCTGGCCTCTAGGAATGCTTTGAAGGGCACAGATGGTGCCCTCCTTCCATAAGCCAGTCTACACCGGGTCAGAGATCCCCCCAACCCTGTTCTGGCGTGAAACTGGACAAAGGAAAGGGGAGTGACCACTCCCCTGACCAGCACCTCCCAGGGGAGGTGCCCAGAGCATCTCCTGTCTGTCCCAGACCTCTGCCACCAGTGGACAGCTCTGAGTGGCCAGTGCCAGCAGGTGATGTCAGAGACCCCCCTGATAGGTGCTTACCTTTCTCTGTAGCCAATCCTCCTCTGAGGGCGATTTAGGGTCTCTCCTGTGGGTATGTCACCAGATAACGAATGCAAGAGCTCACCAGAGTTCCTCTGCACTTCCTTCTTCGACTTCTGCCAAGGATCGACCGCTGACTGCTCCAGGATGCCTGCATAATCGCAACAAAGTAGCAGTCGACTTTCTCGACTGTATCATGGTGGTGCATCCTCTGAGGGCTATTTGCCTTCACCCTGCACTGGAAGCCAAGAAGAAATCTCCCGTGGGTACAGGGAATCTTCCTCCTGCCAACGCAGGCACCAAACTTCTGCATCACCGGTCCTCTGGGTCCCCTCTCATCTTGATGTGCATGGTCCCTGGAACACAGGAGCTGGATCCAAGTATCCTCGACAGTCCAGCAACCCTTCTGTCCAAATTTGGTGGGGGTAAGTCCTTGCCTCCCCACACCAGACAGTAATCCTGTGTACTGCGTGAACTGCAGCTGCTAGGGCTTCTGTGCACTTTTGCAAGACTTCCTTTGTGCACACCCCAGCCCGGGTCCCCAGCACTCGGTCCTGCATTGCCCAACTTGCTGAGTTGGACTCCGACTTCGTGGGACTCCCTTTTGTTGTGCTAAGTCGACCGTCATGCTCTGATCTTCTGAATGCCTGTTCAGGTGCTTCTGCAGGTGATGTCTGCTTCTGCATGGGCTCTCCGTGTTGCTGAGTGCCCCCTCCGTCTCCTCCTCCAAGGAGCGACCTCCTGGTACTTCCTGGGCCCTGGCAGCACCCAAAATCCTCAGCCATGACTCTTGCATCTAGCAAGGCTTGTTTGCAGTCTTTCTGTGTGGAAACAACTCTGCATCCTCCAGCACGCCATGGGACATCTTCTGACCAAAGGAGAAGTTCCTGGCACCTTCCGTTGGTGCAGAATCTTTGGCTTCCTCCACCCAGAGGCAGCCCTTTTGCACCTTCATCCGGGGTTTAGTGGGCTCCTGCCCCCCCGGACACTTGCGTGACTCTTGGACTTGGTCCTCTTCCTTTACAGGTCCTCAGGTCCAGGAACCCATCTTCAGTGTTTTGCAGTCAGTTGTTGTCTTTGTAGAATCCCCTATCTCGACTTTACTGACTTTTTGGGGTAGTAGGGTAAATTTACTCCTACTTTTCAGGGTCTTGGGATGGGGTATCTTGGACACCCTTAGTGTTTCTTATACTCCCAGCGACCCTCTACACACACTACACTAGGCCTGGGGTCCATTTGTGGTTCGCATTCCACTTTTGGAGTATATGGTTTGTATTGCCCCTAGGCCTATTGTCTCCTATTGCATTCTATTGTGTTCTACAGTGTTTGCACTACTTTTCTAACTGTTTACTTACCTGATTTTGATTTGTGTGTGTATATTTTGTGTATTTTACTTACCTCCTAAGGGAGTATATCCTCTGAGATAATTTTGGCATATTGTCACTAAAATAAAGTACCTTTATTTTTAGTAACTCTGAGTGTTGTGTTTTCTTGTGATATAGTGGTATAGTAGGAACTTTGCATGTCTCCTAGTTCAGCCTAAGCTGCTCTGCTATAGCTACCTCTATCAGCCTAAGCTGCTAGAACACCTCTAATCTACAAAAAGGGATAACTGGACCTGCAAAAGGTGTAAGTACCACAAGGTACCCACTATAAACCAGGCCAGCCCCCTACAGAGACAGTGGAGGCAGTGGATGTGGTTGTGTGTGCAACTGTCTTTTGTTTGTGTGAGTGCTTGTGACCTGAAGTGTGCTGCCTGTGTTTGACTGTGCTACCCTTGCCTTGTCTTGTGTGCATGCTTGTCTGTATGTATGCTTGGGATGGGTTGGGGTTGAGGAGACTGGGACTGGGAAGTGTTAGTTGGAGGGGGGACAGTAGGAACAGGGACTCTGGCTGCCATCAGAGAGGAGGTCAAAGCCTGAAACGATCTGTGTAGCGCCGCCAAGCCACTGTGGATGCCCTCCAGGAATGTATTGCATTGCTGCATTTGGGATGCCAGCCCCGGGCGGCATTCACTGTGGTTAGCTGCCCTACAGAGATGGACCTTAGGAGGTTAATAGCCTCCTCATAGAGGGCAGCAGGGCTCACTTGGGCAGGGCCTGAGGGGTTTGGGGCAAAGGAGATGCCCACCTTCCTAAGTGAGCGGGCATGGGCAACTCGATGGGGGGCTACTGGGAGGGTGGTGCTGGTACAGGGGTGGCGGCTGTACTTGTAGTTGGGGTGGTTCCAGAGTTGTCCACCACCACCAGGGAGCTCCTATCAGAGGAGGTATCAGAGTTAGTGTTCTCACCTCCTGTCTCCGCTGTGGTGCTCCCCTCGCCCTCCATCCCACTGGTCCCTTCAGCATCAGTGGACTCTGCCTCCTGGGTCCTGTGGAATGCAGCTCCCTCAGTCACCAGTGCCCTTCATCCTCCACCAGATGATGCTAATGCACACATGGACAGGATGACAGAAGACAATGGGGGGGAGAGAAAGGGAGCACTGGGTCAATTATAGCACAAACACCACAGATGGCACGCCACAATCCCTTCTTCTGATGGGCGCTGACCTGCAGAGGTAATACAGACAAGAGGATACCATTAACCATACAATCTGGCCTGTCACACATATGACCCACAAAGTACATTTCCATCTCCATTGGCACACACATCACCCAGAGCCTTGCATGTACACTACCAGCAAACATACCCCACACCTTGTCACATGAATCGCCCCCATGGTGTACTCATCTGTTGGTCTGGAGGCCCATACAGGTGTCCATACAGGGGTAGGACCCCATCTAGCAGGTACTCTAACTCCTCCAAAGTGAAGGCAGGGGCCTTTTCCCCGGGCACACGGGCCATGGCACAATCCAGACACAGGTCAGAGCAGCACACGCAGTGGAGGTGTTGTCCTGTGGAAAATCAGGAATGAAGTGAGGTTATATATAGAAAATGGCGGTCACATCCATGGCGGTGTTCACTGTCTTTGCCGCCGGTGATCCTCATTGGATGCTGTACTCCATAGAGCCCCATGTTAGCCAATGAGGATTAGCATGGTGGTGCAAGACCGCCTTCTGCCATGATGCCCAACGCCGGCGGAGTTACATCACTTCCAACTGTCCATACTTACAGGACAGGCGGTCGCCATTTCATGGTGTTAGACAACAATCAGAAATTTGAAACTGCGTCATTGTTGTGAATTGTATGTAGATTGTCATTCATCATTTAATTACATACATGCCCAGTTGCACTGGGGTGATGGTTTCATTGTTCAGTTTGTGACACCCTTCTCACTCTTGTCTCCCTTAGATACCTACCACAACGGAGGAATAGGAGGCATGCCCCCATGTACAGACCCCTTGTGGACTTTGCTACACTGGAGGAGAGGCATATAATACTGACCTATAAACTGGAAAGGGCCACAATCACAGAGCTGTATACTCAATCGGAGCCTGATTTGATATCAACTATCCGTCATTCCTCAGGGATCCCCCCTCTTGTGCAAGTTCTATCAGTGCTCCATTTCCTGGCAATTGGTTCTTTTCAAGTGACAGTGGGCTTGGCAGCAGGAATGTCACAGCCAATGTTCTCAATAGTGCTGGCAAGGGTTTGGTCTGCCTTGGTCAAACACATCTGCAGCTACATCGCTTTCCCCCAAGTGGAAGATATGGCCACTGTGAGGGCTGGAGTTTATGCAATGGGGCATATTCCTAATATTATTCGGGCGCTTGACGGTACACATATTGCATTTGTCCTGCACCACAAGGAACAGGTGTTTAGGAATCAAAAGAGTTTCCATTCACTCAATGTGCAAATGGTGTGCCTGGGGGACTACTACATCTCCCACGTCACTGCGAAGTATCCCGGGTCAGTGCATGATGCTTTCATCCTGAGGAATAGCTGCATCCCAAATGTGATGGCACAATTACAGAGGCACATTGTGTGGCTGTTAGGTGAGCCTGAGTCCCCACCCAAGATATGTCAGCGTATGGAGTCATCCCTCATACCATTGTGCAAGGTTAATGTTTGTCCCTCAATTCTTGCAGGAGACTCTGGCTACCCAAACCTGTCTTGGCTCCTGACCCCTTTGAAGAATGCCAGGACAGAGACTGAGAATCGGTACAATCATGCACATGGGCGCACCAGGCGAATCATAGAACGTACCTTCGGCCTCCTGAAGGCCAGGTTCAGATGCCTCCATCTGACAGGTGAATCCCTGTGCTGCTCCCCTGAGAATGTCTGGCAGATAGCTTTAGTATGCCGCATGTTGCACAACCTGGCCCTCAGACGACATGTGTCTTATCTCGAGGAGGAGGAGATTGGAAAGGCCCTTGTGGCAGCAGTGGACCCTGAGGACAGTGAGGGTGAGGAAACAGAGGATGAGGATGTGGACAACAGAAGATCAGTAATACGGCAGTACTTCCGATGACACACAGGTGAGACAGTGGAACTGACCATTCCTCTAATTATGTTTTCAGTGTGGCTATAGCAGGATGGCATTCACTGTCACCTATGCCTCTCTATTTGCAGATATTGGTGTTATTACTACTGTGCACTGATGTCATGGCTACAGACAGCTGCAGCTCATCATTTTATTCTATTCCAAAGTTCATGTCAATTGTACAAGATGTAAATGTTAGCATAAGTTAACATTTTCATCACATAAAGCACTATCACTAAAGTTAAGTTTCTGTTATTTTTTGACACATTTTATCCAGGCTTTTTTCTTTTGTATATGGCTTGTAGCAAGTGTTGTTAAAATGATAAAATATTTGATCCTTTTCATCCATCAGTTTCAATCTTCTGTGAACTTTGTCTTGCTGTATTTCTGCAGCATCTCAAACTCTTTTTATGTTCATCCGCAGTTGATGTTAGCTTTTAATTTGGATTAGTTTGAAATATGACACATTTTTCTTTGTTGAAGGAGTCCTCAGATTTTGTAGTTAGCAACACTGTGTCAGGAGGTATAGGTCCACTGCTACCACCTGCTTTGCTCATGTTTATGACTTTGAATCTACTGACAACCTGAAACAAAAACAATAATAACATAGTTTACCAATATGGTGGCTAAAACACCTCATTATAGAGCTGCCATTTTGGACAATGGCATAAGGGTTGCTCTGAGGATTTATTTTGTGTCTCTATAACACTACTTGACCCCCAAAACCTATGTTTTGATACCAAAATTAGGTATATAGGTCTCATGGCCCCTGAAATATTACATCATCACTGCAACACATCAGCCATTTTTAAAAATGTCACCCTGAAGAAATTGACCTGGATTAGCAATGTCTACCCAAAGTAAATGACTTCTCTAATAAAACAAAAAGACACATTAAAAACGAAAATATCTGGACAACAATTTTTTTAACAAGGTATATTGAGGGGCCAGGACTAAGACAGACTTTTTTCAGGTCAGGCAGCCAGGAGCTGTCCATGTGCTTAATGTAAAATTGCCTGGTTGCCTGAGCTGAACCTTGATGAGCGGAAGATGTCACTACCCTGTGGGTATGACCTTTTGAGTGTGGCAAAGTGCCTTGAGGCCCGCCCCATCGTGATGAGCATCACTAAAAGCCTCAGACCTGGGCACTTCAGTTTAAGCCCCAAGGATCCCAGGAACAAGAGCCTACCATTGATGCCTCATCACTGAGGGGGGTGGAGTCAGTACTCTCACTGACCTAATCTCACTCTGTTAAGAGGTAGCAGTCCCAATCCTTTGGAACAATAAAGCCTCCCTCTCTGAGACTCTGCAGAAGGTACTTGTTATGTCTGTTAATGTTTGGTGCCTGTGTGTCTTTGTATGAATGTATGTGGATTGTCAAGTGCATGCTGTGAATAGGTGAATGTGTGTGCATGTGATTGGTGGGCATATTTAAACACTCTTGTGAATGCATGGGGGTGTGAGTTTGTATGTAGGTGTGTGAGTGTATGTGTGTGTAGCCCACCCCCACTCCTGCTTCCATTACTAACCTCCACTGAGTCACACAAAGAAATGAGCCATGCCAATTCAGCAGGAGTGTGGTAAGGATGTGGTACATTGCCGGTGGTGCGTTTTGGAAAACACTTCTGCAAATCTATTACTAAAGCATGGCATGACAGCACACTGTTATTTACAGAGAACGCATTTTCCATTGCATTGGTCACAAAATTCCACCGACGTAGTTTGGTAAAACTATATTGTGCACAAACGATAATGTGTGGAAAATGGGTTTTGTTAGAAATGTGATCGCTAGTTGGCAGAGGTATATACACTTTCCAAGTAGGGATCACAATCCTAGTCAGGCTAAGTCACACACAATCAAAATTATCCTGTGCCTACCCTCTGGTAGCTTAGCACTGAGCAGTCAGGCTTCACTTAGAAAGCAATGTGTAAAGTATTTGCGCAATAAATCATACACTAACACAGTGAGAACACCACAATAATACACCACACAGGTGTAGAAAAATAGATATTTATCTTAATAAACTATCATCAAAACTACAAAGATCCAATAAGCACAAGTTGAAATATCACTTTTAAAAGGTTTAAAAGAGTCTTAGGGGGTCATTCCAACCCTGGCGGTCGGTGTTAAAGCGGCGGCCAATCCGCCAACAGGCAGGCGGTAAAAAAAATGGAATTCTGACCCTGGCGGGAACCGCCAACCCAGACCGCCACTTTAACACTCCGACCGCCACGGCGGGACAAACAAACAGCGCGGCGGTCACCGCCAACAGACAGGCGGCAGACAATGTACCGCCCACCCTATCACAACTCACCAATCCGCCACCTTTTCCGGGGCGGGAGCCCCGCCGATAAAAACACGGCGGAAACAGACTACGAACGGGAAAACGCTCACCCTACACACTCCATGAGGAATCTGGACAGCATGGAACCAGAACTACACATTGTACCAGCAATTGTCTAACTGCTCCTCTAACAGGTGCACGAACGCCGGTGCAGAAGACAACGGTGAGTACTGCACCTACGACACAGGGGAGGGGGGAGGAGAAAAGAATACGGGCACACACATACGCGACACCCCCCCCCCCCAACTACCTACACACCAATGCAGAGCAACAACTCAGAGTGACACCCCCCAAACCCCCCGGAAGAATGCAAAGACAAAATAATATGTTATTGGAATTCAAATATATTGTAAGGCTAAGTAAATAAGTAAGTCGAACATCCCATAACTATATACACATATGTAAATTGTTCAGTCAAAATTGTCTTTCTGTCATTGTACGTGGGCCAATGGTCCTCAACACATGGGCAAAGCCCACACATGAGACCCGAATCCATTGGAGAGAACACTGCAGGGGCATCAGATAGGAAAACTACAGGCACCTCAGAGGGAAGGGAAGGGGGGGCACCTCAGCCACATGAGTCCACGACGCCAGATCCACGAGGGGCCTCCATGGCCACTGTTCAATCCTGGGGAGTGCAAAGCCACAGTCTCTCAAGTCCCTACAGTGGGTGGCCTGCCCACTGTGCCATCCTGGGGAGTGCAAAGCCACAGTCTCTCAAGTCCCTACAGTGGGTGGCTTGCCCACTGTGCCATCCTGGGGAGTGCAAAGCCACAGTCTCTGAAGTCCATACAGTGGGTGGCTTGCCCACTGTGCCATCCTGGGGAGTGCAAAGCCACAGTCTCTCAAGTCCCTACAGTGGGTGGCTTGCCCACTGTGCCATCCTTGGTAGTGCAAAGCCACAGTCTCTCAAGTCCCTACAGTGGGTGGCTTGCCCACTGTGCCATCCTGGGGAGTGCAAAGCCACAGTCTCTCAAGTCCATACAGTGGGTGGCTTGCCCACTGTGCCATCCTGGGGAGTGCAAAGCCACAGTCTCACAAGTGGATGACAGACAGCAGTACTGGAGGAGTCTTGGTGCCCAGAGTGTATCGTGCAGCCCTGTCCGACACTGATCCGGGTCTGCCCCTTCTGCCAATGTGTCAGCGGTGCTTGAGTTGAAGGGCCCAGCGGAGCGGTGCAGAGACGGAGGTGCCCAGCGGAGCGGTGCTTGGGAGGAAGGGCCCAGCGGAGCGGTGCTTGAGAGGAAGGGCCCAGCGGAGCGGTGCTTGAGAGGAAGGGCCCAGCGGAGCGGTGCTTGAGAGGAAGTGCCCAGCGGAGCGGTGCTTGAGAGGAAGTGCCCAGCGGAGCGGTGCTTGAGTTGAAGGGCCCAGCGGAGCGGTGCTTGAGTTGAAGGGCCCAGCGGAGCGGTGCTTGAGAGGAAGTGCCCAGCGGAGCGGTGCTTGAGTTGAAGGGCCCAGCGGAGCGGTGCAGAGACGGCGGTGCCCAGTGGAGCGGTGCTTGGGAGGAAGGGCCCAGCGGAGCGGTGCTTGTCTTGAAGGGCCCTGTTCAGCGGTTCTTCAGACGGCAGGGCCCTGTTCAGCGGTGCTTGTCTTGAAGGGCCCTGTTCAGCGGTTCTTGTCTTGAAGGGCCCTGTTCAGCGGTTCTTGTGACGGCGGTGCCCTGTTCAGCGGTGCTTGTCTTGAAGGGCCCTGTTCAGCGGTTCTTGAGACGGCGGGCCCTGTTCAGCGGTGCTTGTCTTGAAGGGCCCTGTTCAGCGGTTCTTGAGACGGCGGGCCCTGTTCAGCGGTTCTTCACATGTGTCTCCAGGGCACCAGATCTGGCCAATATCTGATGTTCACTCGCCATCCGACTTCTCGCTTGCGGGGCCCTCCTGTGCTGGTGTCCCGTGCCCGTGGGTGTACTCCTTCACCCCCGGAATGGGTCTGGTGGGGCCCTCCTGGGCAGCTCGCCTGCTGCCGGACTTGTCGGCCGTGCTGCCCTTGCCATCCTTGCCTGATCCTCTGTGTCCCTTGCCTCCCTTTGGAGATGTGCCAGGTGGAACCCCACTTCCTGACGGTGCCAGTGTGGTGCCTGTGGAGGCTGCTGTCTCTGTCCTCTCGTGCCGGCACTTGCCTTTTTTGGATTTTTTCCCAGGGGGTGGGCTGGCTGTCCCTTTGCTGCTGGCCGATGTAGCTGCCCTCGAAGGTGGTGGACTCCAATATCCCTGGACTATGGTCCTTGTAGGTCCAGGGCTTGTGGTGGCTGAGGTGCTGATTGGACTTTTACGAGATGGAGGGGGTGGGTCAGGTGATGGAAAGAGGTTAAGTTTGGAGAGGAAAAACTTTTTAGGAGCAATGGGAAGGGTAGGTGCAGTGGGTATGGGAGTGGAGGAAGAGGATGTGGTTGTAGGAGAGTCAAGTGTGCTGTCGTTGGGTGCAGGTGCTTGTGACGGAGGCTGTCGTGAGGTGGATGGCTGTTGGGTGGGTGGCTGCCTGCGTTTGTGTGGTTTGGAAGAGGGGGTGACAGACACACTGGGAGAGGACACAGGGGACGTGTAAATGGCAGTGGGGGTGGTGACTGCACGTGTGCGGAGTGTTCTGGTGGGTGTGCTGGTGATGGACGTAGTGGCTGATGAAGTGGTGCATGCAAGTGTGAGTGGAGACGTCACAGGGAGGGAGGAGGGAGACGAGGAGGAGGGGGACACAGAGGAGGCAGTGGCTGTTGGCATGTCTGCATGTGGATGTTGCTTGTGTGAATGCTTGTGGGATGTGTGGTGCTTATGTTTGGATGAGCTGACCTTGGGTGTAGAGGTGTGTGCAGGCTGGTCTGTAGGTGTGTCTGGGATAGGCAGAGGAACAGGGGAGTGGGACTGGGTGGAGGGAGTTGGAGGAGGGAGGCAGGAGACAGGGACAATGGCTGCCGTCAGTGCTGAGGCCAGAGCGTTGAACGATCGCTGATGGGCAGCCTGAGCCGAATGAATGCCCTCCAGGTATGCATTGCTCTGATGCACCTCCCTTTCCACCCCCTGGATGGCATTCAAAAGGGTAGAATGCCCAACAATGAGCGTCCGGATGAGGTCAATGACCTCCTCACTGAGGGCAGCAGGGGTAACTGGGGCAGGGCCTGAGGTGCCTGGGGCGAAGGAGATGCCTGCCTTGGTGTGCGAGCGGGCACGGGGTGAACGCTGAGGGGCTGCTTGGAGGGCGGAGCTGGTGCGCTGGGTGCCGGCTGTACCTGTTGTTGCGGTGGGCACGGATGTTGCCGCCACCACAAGGGAGCTCCCTTCCGAGGAGGTGTCGGTGTCGCTGATGTCTCCATGTGTCCCCGTTGTGGAGCCCCCCTCGCCCTCCGTCTCACTGGTGAAATCAGAGTCCGTTGCATGGCCCTCCAGGGCCATGTGAGATGCAGCTCCCTCGTGCTCCAATGCCACTTCTCCTCCGCCAGATGATGCTAATGCGCACATGAACAGGAAGAGCAGACAAAAAAAGGGGGGGAGAGAAATAAAGACATGTTGAGTGCATGCATTGACAACACAGTTGGCGGAGAGGACAGACACAGAAGCCCCCTCCACTACGCCGCGCACTTGGGGTACACTACTCAATCAGTGAGACTTGGCCTACAAGCCAATGGACGACATCTGCACATATAGGTGACACAAGGCCATGGATAGGTGTACTTGGCACCCTACAGAGGTGGAGGGCGGGGGCACAGGGCCATGCCTTACGGAGGGGACTAGCCTACAGAAATCGCCCTGGCCTAGGGATACCCACATCCCTCCTCCCCCACCCAGACACCTCCACTGCGCGCGAAGATAGCAGAATGTGCTTGTACTCACCCCCTTGTGTCTGCTGTGATGTCCTCATGCGCCCATCCAAATCTGGGTAGGCCACCGCCAGGATCCGAGACATCAGGGGGGTCAATTGACGGGTGGCACCCCTCCTACGTAGGGAGGCCATCCCCAGCAGAGCCTCCGCGGTCTTTCTGCTCCCGCGGTGGATGTCCTCCCACCTCTTGCGGCAGTGGGTGCCCCGTCTGTTGTGGCCCCCCAGGGTCCGGACGTCCTTGGCGATGGCACGCCAAATGTCGACTTTCTGATGGGCGCTGACCTATGTGACACGTACAGGGAGAGAAAATAAAATATCAACATTTTCTGCATGCTCGATGTGAGTGTCCCCCCATCCCCACCCTTGCCATGTGGCACATGCTCTCATCTGTCGTTTGATGCATGCCTCATACGCTCCCGTCCGCACCTTCGTTCATTCACCCCACTCAACCCAGGCATTGCCCACAAAGCATGGTCCCAGTGTACTAACCTGTTGGTCTAGAGGACCGTAGAGTAGCGCATACTGGGGGAGGACCCCATCCACGAGTTTCTCCAATTCTTCAGAAGTGAAGGCAGGGGCCCTTTCCCCAGTCGCAGCAGCCATTGTCTCTTCCAGACCGAGGTCACAGCAGCACTTGCAATATAGGTCCTCTCCTGTGGATGATCAGGTCTCGAGGGATTAAGCTGATAGAAAATGACGGTCACGCCCGCGGTGGTGCGTACCGCGCCCGCCGGCGCACTTCGTCATTGGCTCCTGAAACCCATAGGGTTTTATGTTAACCAATGCGGCTTTGCACCGCGGTCTTCGACTGCCTACCGCCACGGTGTGCCACGCCAGCGCATTGACCTCACATCCCATTGTCACACTTCACAGGTCAGGCAGCCGCCATTTCAAGGGCCCACATGGCTTAATTTCTACTGCGTCACACAGGCCTAGGCCTTGCATTGCCACTCATACAAGCCATTCAATGCATAGCGAATCGTTTACTGTGCAAGCTTTGGGAACGTACCTGGGGTTTGCTTGACTCTGTGCTCCATGTTGTCCTTCCTAGGCACCGTCCTCTGGGACTTGCGAGGAGATGGAGGAATGTTCCCGTGTACAGACCGCTGGTGGACCTGTCGACAATGGAAGAAAGACATGTCATACTGACATACAGACTTGACTATGCAGGAACTGTGTGCCCAGCTGGAGCCAGACCTGATGTCACCCATTCGCCAACCCACAGGGATTCCCCCTCTGGTGCAGGTTCTGTCAGTACTCCATTTTTTGGCAAGTGGGTCATTTCAAACAACAGTGGCCATTTCATCAGGGATGTCTCAGCCTATGTTTTCTAAGGTTTTGTCCAGAGTGTTGTCTGCCCTGATAAAATACATGCGGACCTACATTGTTTTCCCTGAGGTGGGCGATTTGGCTACAGTGAAGGGTGATTTCTATACCCTTGGACATATTCCCAACATCATTGGTGCTATTGATGGGACCCATGTGGCTTTGGTTCCCCCCAGTGAAAGTGAACAGGTGTACAGGAACAGAAAAAGTTATCATTCTATGAATGTCCAGGTGGTCTGTTTGGCTGACCAGTACATCTCCCATGTAAATGCCAAGTTCCCTGGATCAGTGCATGACGCGTACATCATGCGAAATAGCAGCATCCCTTATGTGATGGAACAGCTACAGAGACACTGTGTGTGGCTAATTGGTGACTCTGGTTACCCCAACCTGTCGTGGCTACTGACCCCAGTGAGGAATCCCCGGACCAGGGCAGAGGAACGGTACAATGAGGCCCATGGGCGGACTAGGAGGGTGATCGAGCGGACCTTTGGCCTCCTGAAGGCCAGGTTTAGGTGCATGCATATGACAGGTGGATCCCTAATGTACTCACCGAAGAAGGTGTGCCAGATCATCGTGGCCTGCTGTATGCTTCACAACCTGGCTTTGCGACGCCAGGTGCCTTTCCTGCAGGAGGATGGTCCAGAGGGTGGTGTTGTGGCAGCTGTGGAGCCTGTGGAGAGTGAAGAGGAGGAAGACGATGGGGACGACACAGACAACAGGGACACAGTGATACAACAGTATTTTCAATAACACACAGGTACGAATCAACACCGCCATTTTACATGTACTTACAGTCTTCTGCCTCTCTACTGTCTGAGTTTCCCCCCAGTTTATTTTAACTGAGTTGTGACTTTCCCGTCCGTTTTCAGAGATGTGGGCCCCACTGCGTGACCTCTGCTTTGTTTGCCCATGGACTACAGCTGTGTGACAGTGGTATGTTGTCATCACAATGTAACTGAACATTTTGGCACCGTTATGTCTAATACATTTGTTCAAAATACAAGCAGACTCCAGATAATTTTAGTGCAATAAGTGATTTTATTTAAGTGCTAAATTTAGGGACATGCTTGAAAATCGGTGATGGGTGATGGTGGAGTAATGTCCATGGCAGAGTCCAGATTTTCAGTCTCACAGGTGCATTGTCCATATGCCTGTGGAAGGATGGAGCAGGGGCAGTTCAAGGTTGGACAGGGTGACAATGTGGGACAGTGGGATGACATCAGGGGGTATCCTTTGCTGGCGGGGGTCTTGGCATCCTACTCTGTCTTCTTCCTAGATCTCAGGTACCGCTTGCGGGGTGGTTCTTCTTCTGCAGGAGGTGGGGTTCTGGTGGCCTGTTGTTGTGTGGGGGCCTCCTGTCCACAAGCGCCGGCGGAGGTGGTAGGCTGTTCCTGGTCCATGCTAGTGACAGGGGCCCTTTGTGGTGCCACATGGTCCCGCAATGTGGTGACAATCTGTGTAAGAGCCACGACGATGGTCCCCATTGAGGAACTAATGGCTCGGAGTTCTTCCCTGAACCCCATGTACTGTTCCTCCTGCAGTACCTGGATCTCCTGGAACCTGGCCAGTACCGTAGCCATCGTCTCCTGGGAGCGGTGGTATGCTCCCATGATGGAGAAGAGGGCCTCGTGGAGAGTCGGTTCCCTGGGCCTGTCCCCCTCCTGTCGCACAGCAGCCCTCACAGTTCCCCTGTTTCCCTGGGCCTCTGTCCCCTGGACCGTGTGCCCACTACCACTGCCCCCAGGTCCCTGCTGTTGTTGGGGTGGTGGGTCAACCTGGGTGCCCTGTAGTGGAGGACACACCGCTTATTGACGTGGCCTGGAGACAGAGGCATGGGCCCGCTGGGTGGGAGCTGTGCTGGTCGTTCCCAGAGGGGGGTAGGTCTGCTGTGGCCTGTGGCTGTGTGAGGGGAACCGACTGTCCCGAGGTCCCCGATGGGCCGGGCTGGTCATCTGGGTCCAGGGAGACAGAGCTGCTGTCATCACTGGGGGCCTCTTCTGGGGGTGGGATGGACATTTCTGGACCCTCTTGGGCGGTGTGGTGGCGTTCGGGTCCTGCAGGGGTATAAGAGTATAGTTATTGCTTCTGTGTGTACCATAGTGTGCAATGGTTGGGTGGCCGTGTACCCCAGTGCTGGCATTCCCTTGTGGGGGCTGTTGTGACGGTGGCTTGTGGGGGAGATGGGTATGTGCAGTGGGCATGCTTTGGTGATGGGTGTCCATGCTTTGTGGACGCATTCAGGGCTAGGTGTTGGGATGGGTGGGTTGTGATGGTGAGCCGTTAGCAATGAGGATGTGTGATGGTGGTGGGGGTAAGAGTTGGCATGCTGGTGGGGTGGGGGGGATGAAGTAGTGAAGATGAGACTTACCAGAGTCCATTCCTCCGCCTACTCCTGCGAGGCCCTCAGGATGCAGGATGTTCAAGACCTGTTCCTCCCATGTTGTAAATTCTGGGGGTTGAGGTGGGGGTCCGCCGCCAGTCCGCTGCACCGCAATGTTGTGCCTGGATACCATGGAACGCACCTTCCCCCGTAGGTCGTTCAACCGCTTCCTGATGTCGTCCCAATTTCGTGGATGCTGTCCCACAGCGTTGACCCTGTCCACTATTCTTTTGCCATAGCTCCATCTTCCTGGCAATGGTGGTGTGCTGCACCTGTGCCCCGAAGCTGGGGCTCTACCCAAACTATTTCCTCCACCATGACCCTGAGTTCTGCGTCAGAAAACCTGGGGTGTCTTTGGGGTGCCATGGGGTGGTGTGGATGAGGTGTGGGGTGGTGTATGTGTTGTAGAGTGTGGTGAGTGTGGTGGTGTATGGTGTTTTGTGCGTGGATATTGTGTGGGTGATGTTGGGATTTGCCTCTGTGTGATGGTGTACTCTATTCTGTGCTGTCTCTCTCTGCCCTTCAGTCGCAATTGTGGCCGTAAGGGTTTGTGGGTGATGTAGGTGTGTGTTTTAGATTGTAATGGGTGTGTGGGAGTGGTGTGTGTATGTGTCTCAGGTGTGTGTATTTTGAATTGTCCAATGTGGCTGTGTTTTGTAAAGGTGTGTGTATTTTGAGCGCAGCGGTGTGTACCGCCAATGGAATACCGCGGTTGAAAGACCGCTGTGGGGATTTGTGGGTCGGAATAGCATAAGCGTATTTCTGTTGGCGTGACGGTGGAGGTTTGGTCATCGCCAGTTTTTCGCTGGCCGTTGGTGTGGCGGACTTTTGTTGTTGTCGGGTTTTTGGCGGTTTGCCAGTTGCAGGTCAGAATGACCGTGGCGGTTTACAGCGACCGTGGCGGTGTTATGGCGGTCTTCTGACCGGCGGTAAGCGCCTTTTACCGCAGAGGTCAGAATGACCCCCTTAATCCTTGGAAATAAACAGTTATCTCTGTGATGCACAGAGTACATGGGATTTTCTGACATGCGTCATTTCTTTCCATGCTGCAAAGGGCTTGCGTAGGTTTTTGGCTCACAGTCTTGTTTCCTTACTGCAATGCAGGAATATTTTGATGCCCATGGGTGATGCAGGGAAAATCCTTGACGTGCTGGAAAAAGGCACGGGCGCTCTGTCGATCCGATATGTGATGTGTCAAATTTTCAATTGCAAAGAAGGCACTGCATCAAATGATCACTCGGGAAGTCAGACTGCGTCATTCAGCTGTGCAGCGATTCCTCAGTCGCAACGTAGGCTTTGCATCGATTTGGCAGGCGATGCATCTATTTTTGACACACAAATGAGTTTCCTGAAGAGATGAAGGCCCTCATTATGACACTGGCGGTAAATTCCACTTACCGCCATGCTGACTGCCACCAACATACCGCACCGCCACGGATATCCGCCCACCATATTATGACACACATACCAATCCGTCACCATGCAGCCACACACACAAGTCCACCAGCCCAAAGGTCTGTGATAAACTGGCCATGTCCAAACCCACACTGTTACGCCAACAGAACAACACCCACATCATTATGACCCATGAACCACTGCAGTGGACATTCATTGGGGGTAAACTATTGGTGGTACATACCGCTGCGCTCAAAGTACAAACACACATACAAAACAACACCACATTGGTCAATTTAAATATCACACACCTGACACCTATACACACACCACACCCACACACCCACACCACTATATAACACACACCCATTTTACCCACAACCCTTTACGACTACAAATCATTGCCAACAGAGAGAGAGACAGCAAGAGCATCCATACAACGAGAGCCACATAACACCATCACCTATACACCACCCACGCACATCACAACACCCACCCCAACACATCACCCTACACACCCTCATCCACACCACTCACACCACACTCATGGCACCACAACAAGACCCCAGGTTCTCTGGGGAGGAGCTAAGGGTCATGGTGGAGGAAGTCATCCAGGTAGAGCCACAGCTATTTGGATCACAGGTGCAGCAGATACCCATTGCTAGGAAGATAGAGCTATGGCAGAGGATTATGGACAGGGTCAACGCCGTGGGACAGCACCCCAGAACAAGGGATGACATCAGGAAGAGGTGGAACGACCTACGGGGGAAGGTAAATTCCATAGCAGCAAGACTCCAACTCGCTGTACAGAGGACTGGCAGTGGACCCCTACCTCCTCCCCTAAAACTAACAACATGGGAGGAGCAAGTCTTGGCAATCATGCATCCTGAGGGCCTGGCATAAGTAGCAGGAGGATTGGACTCTGTTAAGTCAATTCCCTATTACTACCACCCCCTACCTGCATGCCATCACATACCCCACCCACACACTCACTCCCATCACTCAAACACCTCCCACACATCCCACCATCACAACCAATTCATCCCAATGCCAAGCCCTGCATGCAACACCAACGCATGGACACCCCTCACAGACCTGCATGGACACCTATCACCACAGCATGCACACTAGAGAGAATCAGCTAGCCCACCAAATAACAACTCACACAAGGAAAAGCTGCCAGGGCAAATCCAACCAAAGAGGGCAACACACCCATGCACAATATGTCACACACAGAAACAATAACACCATTTACATCACCACAGGTAACCCAGCCAATGTCACCGACAAAGAGGTGCCAGCAACATCCAGTCCCCCCACAGAAGAGGCCCACAGTGATGACAACAGCTCTGGTCGCCTGCATCTGGATGACCAACCTGGCCCATCTGGGACCTCCAGACAGCCGGTTACCCAGGCACACTCACAAACCACCAAAGAGCCTCTGCCCTCAGGAAACACCACCACAGCATCCCCCCAGCGGGCCCATACCTCTGTCTTCAGGACACATTAATCAGCAGTGTGTCCACCACTACAAGGACCCCAGGCCACCCCACAAACCCAAGACAATCAGGGACCTGGGGTCAGTGGCTGTGGGCACACAGTTCAGGGGACAGAGGCACAGGACAACAGGGAAGCTGGGAGGAGTGCTCCTGCGAGGTGGGAGGACAGGCCCAGGGAACCGACCCTCCAGGAGGCACTCACTGCGATCCTGGGAGCATACCAACATTCCCAGGATACGCTGGGCCAGATTCTGGACAAGTTGCAGGAGAACATGCGGCTGCAGGAGGGACAGTACCTGGGGATCAGGGAGGACTTGAAGGCCATCAACACCACCCTGGTCTCCATTGCAGGGGTGCTGGCAAACATGGCCAACAGTATGAGGGAGGCAGAGGCACACCACCGGGCCCCTGACACTAGCCAAACCACTGAACAGTCCTCCACTTCTGCTGCCGCTATTGGACAGGAGGCCCTGCCTCAGGACCAACAGGCCACCAGCACCCCTCCCCCTGCAGAAGGAGAACCACCCCGCAAATGTTCCCTGCGATCCAGGCAGAAGCCATAGACTATTGCCAAGACCCCCACCTGGAAATAACACTCTCCTGAATGTAACCCTTGTGTCCCACTCTGTCACAATGTCTACTTTCAACTGCCATCGCTCTCATTGATATGCCCCCTTCGACAATGCACCTGTGATACAAATAGACTGGACTCTAACCTGGACTTTCCTCCATCACCACCCCAGCCCATTGCACTACCCCCTCTTCTTCAGAGCACTGCAATAAATACACTTTGATAAAATACAAATATGGTGTATGTCAAATGTTTTCAAAATGTATTCGTTTAACCAGGTTCAAACATTGCAATTCAACTCTACAGTAATGTTTACATTGGAAATACATGTAGTTGGCTGCACTGAACACACCAGGAGCAATAGTGGGGCACCAACATCTGTAAAAAGAGATGCCTAAGGGTACAGTGAGTGGGCATAGAAGTAGGAATAAACAACCCGCCCGTGACAATGTCACACACCAAACTGTCAACTGTATGTGTATTAACACTGTCTTACCTGTGTCTTAGTATTGACAAATAATTGCACTTCTGTTGTCCTCATCCTCATTCTCTGCCTCCTCATCTTCACTGTCCACAGGATCCACTGCTGCCACACGGCCATCTCCAGCCTCCTCCACCTGCAGAAAAGGTAGCTGGAGATGCAAGGCAAGATTGTGCAACATACAGCATGCCTCAATGATCTGACAGACCTTCTTGGGTGAGTAGCACAGGGATCCACTTGTTAGATGGAGGGAACGAAACCTGGCCTTCAAGAGGCCAAAGGTCTTCTCTATAATCCTTCTTGTTCACCCATATACCTCATTGTAATGTTCCTCTGTCCTTCTCCTGGTATTCCTCACGGGGGTCAGTAGCCATAAGAGGTTGGGGTAACCAGACTCACCTGCAAATATCGAGGGACAACTGTTAGCCAAACACTGACCCGTAGGGCCCACACCATGCCCATACACCAACATCCACTGGGTGGGAACCAGGGCTCACCTATTAGCCACATCCTGTGCCTCTGGAGTTGGGCCATCACATTTGGGATGCTGCCATTCCTCAGGATAAAGGCATCACGCACTTACCCAGGATACTTTGCATTGACGTGGGAGATGTACTGGTCCGCCAGGCACACCATCTGGACATTCATGGAGTGAAAACTCTTTCTATTTCTGAATACCTGTTCGTTTCACCAGGGGGAGGAGACAAATGCAATATGTGTTCCATCTATTTCCCCAAAGATGTTTGGGATATGTCCCATTGGATAGAAGTCAGCTTTCACTGTGGCCAAATCCTCCACCTGGGGGGAAACGATGTAGCTGCACATGTGTTCAATCAGGGCAGACACCACTCTGGTCAGCACTATTGAGAACATTGGCTGTGAGATTCCTACTGCCAAGCCCACTGTCACTTGGAAAGAGCCAGTTGCCCTGAAATGGAGCACAGATCGCACTTGCACAAGAGGGGGGTTCCTGGGGTGTGACGGATAGCAGATATTAGATCAGGCTCCAATTGGGCTCACAGCTCTGTGATTGTGGCCCTGTCAAGTCTACAGGTGGGGATAATGTGCCTGTCCTCCATTTTTTGCAAGTCCACCAGGGGTTTGTTCATGGGAGGGGATGTCTCCATCTCCTATTCATCCACAGTGGTTGCAATCTATAGGGCAAAAGAGTGAGCAGCTGGTCATTATCTCTACATTCCAACCATTACAGTTATATGCATATTGTGAGTGTAACATTATTTTGTTGGTGATGTCCAAATAGTGCATTTGTGTACTGTGACGCAGTTAGGATCCATGGCCCGCATCCCCTCTGAAATGGCGTCTGCCTGTCCTGTATGAAGGGACAGGTTGAAATGCGATAATTCCACTGACGTTGTGCGCCGTTGCAGGAGGCGGTCGAGAACCTCCGTGCAACTCCTCATTGGTTATCATTGGGTCCTATGGGGTCCAGGGGCCAATGGTGATGTACGGCGGCAGTGAAAGTACACACCGCCACGGACGTGACTGCCATTTTCCATCTGTGCACTCACTGGCTACCTGACCTTCAACAGGAGAGGACCTACACTGCAAGTGCTGCTGTGACCTGTGTCTGGAACCGACCATGGCTCGTGTTACTGGGGAAAGGGCCCCTGCCTTCACCTCAACGGAGTTAAAATGACTGGTGGATGGGGTCCTACCCCACTACCGACTGCTGCATGGGCCTCCAGACCAACAGGTGAGTACACCGTGAGTACGATGCATGGGGCGTGAATGCAATGAGGGCTGTGTGTGAAGGCCTCATGTGGAGGGGGTTGGTGGATGGGCCGTAGGCTGCATACAGCGAGTATGGTGGGCCATGTCTGCGATCATGGGGATTAGGAGGGGCATGGTGGGCCATGAGTGTAACAGGCAGGACAGTCGGACTAATACCTTTCCCTGTGTCTATTTCCCTACAGGTCAGCACCCCTCAAAAGAAGGTATATGGCATACCATCGCCGAGGACATGCAGACCCTGGGGGTCTACGGCAGGCGGAGCACCCACTGTTGGAGACAGTGGGTGGACCTGAGACGCTGGGCACGGAAGATGGCGGAGGCCCAGCTGGGCATGGCCGCCCAACGAGGAAGGGGTACCCGTCGAACCCTGACCACCCGATGGCCCGTATGCTGGCGGTGCCTATCCGGAGCTAGATGGGTGATGGGTGCTTGGGGGCATCACAGCAGCCACCAGGAGGTGAGTACAGTTGCCTAATTTACAACTTACGCCTGGTGGGGTGGTTTCCGGGTGAGGGGTGGGAGCCCTGTAGGTGCCCCAGGCTAGGCCTGGCATTGCAGAATAGGTCCCATGTTGTTCAGAATTGTGATGTGAAAGTCCTCCAACCAAGCTAGTAGGTATCCACTACTGGGAAGGGGTCTGTGGTTCAAAGGCATGCTGCAATTTGCATTAGATGTCCCTATCCATGGGCTGGGACTAGTATTGTGACTGGTAGTGCATTGCCTAATGCGTAGGGCTGTTCCCTGTGTGTGTGTGTTGTGTACGCCAATGGTGGTGTTGGTACCGCCATTGACCAAGTGTATCCTTTGTCTCTTCCCCCCTCTTTTTGTTTTGTCACCCTGTCCTTATGTGCATTAGCATCATCTGGTGGAGGATCAGAGGCACCAGTGACGGAGGAAGCTGCATCCCACAGGATCCAGGAGGCTGAATCCACCAACGCAGAGGGCACCAGTGGAATGGAGGGTGAGGGGAGCACCAAGACAGAGACTGGAGGGGACAGTTCAGACAGGGATACCTCCTCCAATAGAAGCTCCCTAGGGGTGGCGGACACCTCTGTGCCCACCCCAGCTACAAGTATAGTCGCCACCCCGTACCAACACCGCCCTCCCAACAGCCCCTAAGTGTGTTTCTCGTGCCCACTCACCCAGGAGGGTGGGCATCTCATTCACCCAGACACCTCAGGCACTGCCCTCAGGCCCTGCTGCCCTGAGTGAGGAGACTATTTACCTCCTGCTATCCATCTCTGTTGGGCAGTCAACCATTGTGAATGCCATCCAGTGGCTGGCAGCCCAAATGCAACAGTCCAATGCATTTCTGGAGGGCATTCACACTGGCTTGGTGGCCCAACAGAGATCAAATAGGTGCTGGCCTCCTCTCTGATGGCAGCCATTGTCGCTCTTTCTACCCTAACCCCTCCAACTTCCTCCACCCAATCACATTCCCCTCAATCCCAACCTATACCAAGCACACAGGCAGATGAGCAGGCACCCAGGACAACACTTAAGAGTGGACATGGCAAACACAAGCACCACACTTCATCCCACAGGCCCTTACACAAACAACATCCAGAATTCAGAAATACCAACATCCAATGCCTCCACTGTGTCCCCCTCCTCCTCCCTCCCAGTTGCACCACATCCTCATCCATTACCACCATCACCAGCACACCTATCAGTACACACCCCACACTGGCAGTCACCTCCCCCACATCCATGCACACGTCCCCTGTGTCCTCTCCCACTGTGTCTGTGCCCCCTCCTCCCAAAGTACACAAACACAAGCCTTCAGACATCCAACAGCCATCCAGCTCACAACAGCATCCAGCCCATGCACCTGCACCCAAACACAGCAGACTGACACCTCCTACCACCACTGCCTCTTTGTCCACTCCCATACCATCTCCCTTTTCCCGCCCCAATGTCCTTAAGAGGTTTTCCTCACCAACATTGACCTCTTCCCTAGCCTTTCTCCTGTCCCTCGCGTGAGGCCAGGGTGGTCAAACCCCGGGCAAGCACCTCAGTCACCCAGTCAATGGGCACAGTAGTGCTCCCAGCTGCTCCAAGTGGGAAAGGATCACGGGCACCAGCCAGCCAGACGGAAAGGGTGTCTGCCCCAAGTGCGTCAAGGAAGGGCAAGGAGTCAGCCCCAGATGCAGGAAGGAAGGGCAAGGAGGCAGCCCCAGATGCAGGAAGGAAGGGCAAGGAGGCAGCCCCAGCTGCAGGAAGGAAGGGAAAGGAGGCAGCCCTAGCTGCAGGAAGGAAGGGCAAGGAGGGAGCCCCAGCTGCTGGAAGGAAGGGCAAGGAGGAAGACCCAGCTGCAGGAAGGAAGGGCAAGGGGTCTGCAACAGCAGGCAGTAGAGACAAGGGGCCTGGTGCTGGGACCCAGTCAGAGCCCCCACCACCAAACATGGTGGTGCATCCATCCAAGCTGCAGGGGATGTGCTGGAGCGTCTCCCATTACTGCCAGCACCGCCACTATCACTGCCACCAGCAGCAGCCCCAGTGGGCAGCCATCCGAGGCTGCAGGGGATGGGCTGGAGCCACCCCACACCACTGCCAGCACTACCACCAGCACCACCACCAGCAGCAGCAGCCCGAGTGGGGAGCCATCCGAGGCTGCAGGGGATGGGCTGGAGCCTCCTATAGGAGGCTGGCCTGGCTTATAGTGAGTACCTGATGGTACTTACACCTTGTGCCAGGTCCAGTTATCCCTTATTAGTAGATTTGTAGTGTTCTAGCAGCTTAGGTAGCTATAGCAGAGCAGCTTAGGATGAACTAGGAGACATGCAAAGCTCCTACTATACCACTTATATCACATAGCACTATATCATAAGAAACACAATACTCAAAGTTACTAAAAATAAAGGTGCTTTATTTTAGTGACAATGTGCCAAAGATATCTCAGAGGATATACTCCCTTAGGAGGTAAGTAAAATACACAAAATATACACACAAACCAAAATTAGGTAAGCAAACAGTTATAAAAGTAGTGCAAACACTGTGGAACACAATAGGTTGCAAAAGGACACAATAGGCCTAGGGAAAACACAAACCATATACTCCAAAAGTGGAATGCGAACCACGAATGGACCCCAGGCCTAGTGTAGTGTGTAGAGGGTAGCTGGGAGTGTAAGAAAACAATAAGGGTGTCCAAGATACCCCACCCCAAAGACCCTGAAAAGTAGGAGTAAAGTTACCCTACTACTCCAGAAACACAGGAAAGACGCGATAGGGGATTCTGCAAGGACAACAGCTGACTGCAAAGCACTGAAGAAGGTTTCCTGGACCTCAGGCAAAGGAAGGGGACCAAGTCCTAGAGTCACGCAAGTGTCCGGAGGGGGCAGGAGCCCACTAAACCCCAGATTAAGGTGCAAAAGGGCTGCCTCCGGGTGGAAGAAGCTGAAGATTCTGCAGAAGGGGGGCCAGGAACTTCTCCTTTGCACAGAAGATGTCCCACGGCGTGCTGGAGGATGCAGAGTTGCTTCCACGCGAAAGACCGGAACAAAGCCTTGCTAGTTGCAAAAGTCACGGTTAGAGGAAAATGGGTGCTACCCGGGCCCAGGAAGGACCAGGAGGTCGCCCCTTGGAGGAGGAGACAGAGGGGGTGCTCAGCAGTACAGAGAGCCTACGCAGAAGCTTGCAGCACCCGCAGAAGCATTTGAACAGGCATTCAAGAAATCTGAGCATGGCGGTTGTCTCAACACTACGAAAGAGGGTCCCATGAAGCCGGTGGTCAGCTCAGCGAGTTGAGCAATGCAGGATGGACTACTGGGGACCTGGGCTATGCTGTGCACAAAGGATTCCTTGCAAAAGTGCACAGAAGCCCTAGCAGCTGCAGCTCATGCAATACACAGGATTACTGTCTGGCATGGGGAGGCAAGGACTTACCTCCACCAAATTTGGACAGATGGACCTCTGGGCTGTCAGGGTCACTTGGATCCAGCTCCTGTATTCCAGGGACCACACTCGTCTAGATGAGAGGGGACCCAGAGGACCGGTGATGCAGCAGAGGTTTGGTGCCTGCATTAGCAGGGGGAAGATTCCATCGACCCACAGGAGATTTCATCTTGGCTTCCAGTGCAGGGTGAAGGCAGACAGCCCTCAGAGCATGTCCCACCATGAAACAGTCGAGAAAGCCGGCACGATTAGGCGCTACAATGTTGCTGGTAGTCGTCTTGCTACTTTTTTTGCTGGCGTCCTGGAGCAGTCAGCGGTCGATCCTTGGCAGATGCCGAAGAGGGAGATGCAGAGGAACTCTGGTGAGCTCTTGCATTCGTTATCTGAAGAGAAACCCACAGGAGAAACCCTAAATATCCCTCAGAGGAGGTTTGGCCACTTACCCAGGGGTAAGCACCTATCAGGAGGAGTCTCTGGCGTCACCTGCTGGCACTGGCCACTCAGAGGCCTCCATTGTGCCCTCACACCTCTGCATTCAAGATGGCAGAGGTCTGGGACACACTGGAGGATCTCTGGGCACCACCCCTGGGGTGGTGATAGACAGGGGAGTGGTCACTCCCCTTTGCTTTGTCCAGTTTCGTGCCAGAGCAAGGGCTGGGGACTCCCTGAACCGGTGTAGACTGGTTTATGCAAGGAGGGCACCTTCTGTGCCCTTCAAAGCATTTCCAGAGGCCAGGGGAGGCTACTCCTCTCGGGCCCTTAACACCTATTTCCAAAGGGAGAGGGTGTAACACCCTCTCTCAGAGGAAATCCTTTGTTCTGCCTTCCTGGGACTGGGCTGCCCAGGCACCGGGGGGGGCAGAAACCTGTTTGAGCCTTGGCAGCAGCGGTAGCTGCAGACAAAACCCCAGAGAGTTAGTTTGCCAGTACCTGGGGTCCATGCTGGAGCTCTGGGGATGCATGGGATTGGCACCCCCAATACCAGATTTGGCTTGGGGGGACAATTCCATGATCTTAGACATGTTACATGGCCATGTTCGGAGTTACCATTGTGAAGCTACACATAGGTATTGACCTATATGTAGTTCACATGTGTAATGGTGTCCCCGCACTCACAAAGTCCGGGGGAATTGCCCTGAACAATGTGGGGGCACCTTGGCTAGTGCCAGGGTGCCCTCACACTTAGTTACTTTGCACCTAACCTTCACTAAGAGAGGGTTAGACATATAGGTGACTTATAAGTTACTTAAGTGCAGTGTAAAATGGCTGTGAAATAACGTGGACGCTATTTCATTCAGGCTGCAGTGGCAGTCCTGTGTAAGAATTGTCTGAGCTCCCTATGGGTGGCAAAAGAAATGCTGCAGCCCATAGGGATCTCCTGGAACCCAAATACCCTGGGTACCTAGGTACCATATCTTAGGGGATTATAAGGGTGTTCCAGTGTGCCAATCAGAATTGGTGAAAATAGTCACTAGCCTGCAGTGACAATTATAAAAGCAGAGAGAGCATAAACACGGAGGTTCTGGTTAGCAGAGCCTCAGTGATACAGTTAGGCACCACACAGGGAACACATGCAGGGCACAACATATGAGCACTGGGGTCCTGGCTAGCAGGATCCCAGTGACACAGGCAAAAACACACATACACACAAGTAAAAATGGGGGTAACATGCTAGGCAAGATGGTGCTTTCCTACAGTCCTACAGTGTAATGGAACTGGTGCTTATGTAAAGCGCTTCAACAATAGCACACCAATACCTTCGGTCGAGTTTGCACTATTTAAAAAAACAAACTGCAAGTCTGTTGTGGGTGTGGGGAAAAAAACAACTTGGCAAGAGCAGCAAATTCAAATAAAGTACACCAATCCATCTGAGAAGAACAATGAAGCTGTGAGTCTCGGCATCAGCTCAACACATACTGTGATTCTGGGCAAATCACGTATCTCCCAGTGCCTACTACAAATTGTGCCCTTGTGTAATGGATAGAACAGGTAGTCATGTAAAGCGCATCAACAGTACCTCACCAATACCTTCTATGGAGTTTGCACTGTATAAAAAAAGACAAACTGTAAGTCCATTGTAGGATTAAAAATAGCATGGCAAGAGCAGCAAGGTACTGTGTTGGAGACAGCAAAAATGTCCAGAAGCACGTGCATTCCCATGAGACATGGCCTACCAGTCCAAAAGTACTTGCATTTGCGTTGGAAAGAAAAGAACAATCCAGATGTCAGTGTATTAACAATGGAGAGACCGCAAACCCATCCAGAAAGCATGTGTATTCACATCAGAGACAGCAGAGCAGTCTGGCAGAAACACTTACATTTACTTAGGAACCAGTAGAACTAAACAGAAGCCCGTGTATTCATGCATCGTATCTTGTTCAAATCACAGGCACTGCTGCTGAATGGCAGGCGCGAATTTCGGTGAAAGAGAGACATGGAAAATAACTTCTACCATGTATTATTTACACTGAGCCTGTCTCCCTTTGTGCTGGCACTGCACGAAATGGGGAAAGCAAGAGGGACAGCCTCCTTCCACCCCATGCTGCCTCACAAACATTGTACCAGAGGCCCCAAGTAACTGCTATCGAGTCTCTAAGCCAAGCCAGATGCTGCTACTTCTGTTAAAACAGGGCCTGGATTGGCTGGTGATGGGAGCCTCAACCTCATTACTGACCCCGGGGGCCGTGGCTATTAGTCACCCCGGGCTCCAGTATGCCCAAGAGAAAAGACTCTAAGGGGTCTCTAGTGTGCATGTCTGGTTGGCCACAGAAAGGAAGCCATCCCACCAGACATGCACAGTTGGGCCCCTCTTAGGTGTCGGTCAATACCATTGCTAAGCCCCACCCTATCAGGCCCTCACTGGCTTCTTAAGAGACCCCCCTCCTCATGGTTCAATACTACAACTGGCCCGTGGCAAAATATAAAATACTTAAAATGTTTAGGACTTTACTTTCATTTAATTGGGGAGGCAGGGGTGCAAATATGAGTAGGCAATGCCCCAACACCCTAAAAGAGGCAATGCCCCTGGCTAACCACCACCTTGCACGTTGACACTATAAAGAACATTCACCTCTCCCACGGCATGGGACACCAGAACTGTTGCTGGCCTTGCTCTGCTAAGTCCCAGGCTAAACTGCCCTTTGGAAGAGAGGCTAACCACTCGCTTACTTGTTGGCGCTATAAAGTGCATTAACCTCTCACATGGCACGAAACACAGGACCTGCTGCTGACTTTGTTCTGCTGGGTAGGGACATCAAGTCCCAGGCTGCACTGCCCTGTGGAGGAGAGGCTAACCACCACCTTGCTTGTTGGTGCTAAAAAGTGCATTCATCTTTCCGTCAGTGACTGGAAATGGCAGGGCATGGCTACTCCCCTTGTCTGTGCATTAGGGACTCACCAGTCTGGTAAAAATAATATGGCTTTTTGCTGGGGCTCCTTAAGAAAACTCTGTACTATCTGCTGCTCGTGTAAAACACAGAGGAAACCTGCATGTCATCTTGTCTCCCCTTTTGCTGGAGGTTGTTTTTGTCGCTGTAAGACATGGGTAAACGTAACATACAAGAGGTTGCTTTCAGTACTACAGGTTCTACCCTTGACCGGTTTCTGTCACGTTGTAGATGCTCCTCAGACTCGGTGCGATGCAAATGGGAGTCCACCTCCTGACACCACCAAGTCACCGATAAAAACCATGGTGCATTGGAGTAATCAGGTGAGGGAAGGAAGGGGAAGGAACAGCAGGGAAGGGATATCTGTAAGGAGAAGAATACACAGCGTTAATATCACATTAGCCTGTCTATTCTCGCAATGTCTCGCTAAAGCACCAACGACCGTACCTGCCAATATCTCCTGAGGGCAGGACTAGTCCAACGCCTGTCTATGCTCCATCTGAATCATAGATGGACGCCACAGGCCAACGATGAACACTGATAATCTCTTATGGGTTGTTCAACACCCACTCTTGTACAAGATAGACATAAAATAGTGAGGAAACAAAACGAAGAGAGAGAAGAAAAAGAATGACGGTAAAACCCAACTCGGGCTCCTTTCTATAACTCAGTTAAAACACTGAGCCTCATGTCATAGTCACGCAAATGGTAGAAATGACCCATTCTTTCTACACCATGTACTGAAAAGCAAAAATGTCCCGGCAGTTCAATCCCCGCAAAAGTAAACATTAACACTGCGTCACAGCAGAATAAAAATGTTCTCCGGCTATGAAGACAACAGTTCATGAGTAACGAACAGTTCAAATAAAGGAACGTTGTGCCTCGGATACTAACTGTGTCCTGGTCGAACAGGATAGTGGGAAAAAGGCGACGGAATCCGGCACCAGATCGCCTCACCGCTTACCACCTCTCCTTCATGTTTCGAAGATCCAACTGGAAGAACTCGAGACTCCCGACGATATCGGGAATATCCAAGACTTGAGGGAAACAGGAGAAAAACAAGTACTCCACTGGAAGCAGAACGAGAATCCACCCTCGGGAACGCCGTCAACAAGAGCCCTTGTTGACCATCCGACTTTGATCTGGGAAACGAATAACGCACAACGCTTCCTGGATGTGCGTGGTTTTACGCGACCTCTTCCGGCGATAGGCGTCATGGGATATGTAGTCCAGAAGTACTACAATATCCCGATCGTCAATGCAGGCGCCGCGGTTAACTCCTGACAGTACGCCCGCCTCCAAAGCGCCTCCTCGGACCAGGCTTAGAGGGATGATGGGCATGAAACAGCCGCACAGCCCTAGGGGCATGGACATTGCGTTCCGGCTCCCATGAATCATCCTCGGCATTGTACCCCTTCCACGAAACCAAGTACCACAGCTTACCCCCCCGTCGCTTGGAATCCAACACTCTGCGCACCTCGTATTCCAGCTGCCCATCTCTGACCACCGGAGGCACCGCCTGCCGGGTCGCTGAAAGGGCCGGTTTCAAAAGGCTGCAATGAAACACCGGATGGATCCGTAAGGAAGCAGGTAAGTTGAGACGATAAGCCACAGGGTTTATCTTGCGTAACACCACATAGGGACCAATGTAACGAGGATGAAAGACGCTACGCATCTTGAAGCGTATATACTTGGTGGAAAGCCACACTCTATCGCCTGGCTGATATGCCGGTCCCTCACGCCGATGTTCATCCCCCCATTTCTTATACTGTTCTTTGGCTTTCTCCAGATTGAGTCGTATCTTCTTTTGCACGGATTGGAGATTCTTAATCACAGCATGAACCGTAGGTTGATCCGTGACATCCCTAGGTATGGTTATGGGCAACATCTCCACGTGGAAACCTGTGTTAGCACGAAAAGGAGACTCCCGTATCGAGCTATGGCAAGCATTGTTGTATGATAGTTCGGCAAGCCATAGCAACGAAACCCAGGATTCTTGAGCGTCCTTTGCATAGCACCTCAGATATTTTTTCAGGGTTTGGTTAAGGCGCTCCGTCTGGCCATCGGTTTGTGGGTGGAAGCTGGTGGACAGGGCGGATTCAATACGCAGAACCTTACACCACATGCGCCAAAACCTAGCGACAAACTGGGGGCCTCTGTCCGAGATAATGGTTCTCGGTAGACCGTGTAACCGCACCACTTGAGACAAAAGTAGGTGGGCGGTTTGACTTGCTGTAGGCAGATTTTTACAAGGGAGAAAATGACCCATCTTGGTAAGACTGTCGATTACCACCATGATAGCGTTGTACCCCTGGTCCATTGGTAATCCTACCACAAAATCCACGCTAATGGTTTGCCATGGCTTATCCGGAGTGGGCAAAGGCATCAGTCTGCCCTGGCTCTTCGCGTTTTCTCCCTTGGCTCGTGCACATATCTCACACCGAGCCACCCAGGCCGCAACGTCTTTAGCCCAACCTTCCCACCTGAAAGGTCGTTGAACAATTTGCGCAGTTTTGGTGTAACCAGGATGACCAGCCGTTACCGCATCATGACACCAATTGAAGGCTTGCACTCGGAGTTCTTGTGTTGGCAAATACAAACGATTACATTGCAACGGTATTCCATGCTTAAGGGTACGGTCCTGACTTAGTTCTGCCCATTTCTTCCACTGAGCAGCAGACTTATGCTTAGAAACCTTTTCTAGGAAATGGGAGATATGAAGGGCGCAAAGCACTCTTTCGGGTTTGATGATTGCTTCCTCGGGTCTTGAAACTATGGTTCTCACGTCCTCTTGTCGGGACAGTGAATCTGCCTTGCGATTGTCAACCCCAGGACGGAAGGTCACCACAAACTCATATTCCGAAAAAAACAGCATCCACCTCATTTGCCGCTGGGTAAGTTGTCTTGCCTCCTTCATATACTGCAGATTGCGATGATCAGTATACACCGTGACCGGGTGTTGAGCTCCCCAAAGGTAGTGTCGCCATTCCTGAAATGCCTTTTTGATGGCTAGCAGTTCCTTTTCTGCCACCGTATAGTTAAGTTCCGCAGCAGATAGCTTCCTGGATAAGAACGCAACAGGATGAAGCTGTCCGGTGGTTTTGTTTCGTTGTGATAACACGGCACCAATCGCTATATCAGAGGCATCTGCCTCAACGATGAAAGGTGCATTTGGCTGTGGATGTTGAAGTATAGGTGCGGAGCAGAAGGCCTGTTTTAAAAAGCAAAAAGCCTCCTCTGACCAAACAAAAGACACACCCTTTCTTAGCAACCTTGTTATAGGTGACACCATGTGGGAAAAATGAGAGATGAATCTTCTGTAATAATTAGAAAACCCAAGGAAGCATTGCACGTCTCTCATACTAGTGGGTACTGGCCACTCCTGAACAGCCTGTATTTTTCTTGTCGACATGCAAAACACCTCGGGGCTTAAATCCACCCCCAAGAACTCAACCTTCCGGACATGGAACTCGCATTTGCTCAGTTTGCAAAAAAGGCTATGCTGTCGCAATGCTTGGAGTACTAAGGAAACCTGGTCAAAGTGGCGCTCCAGGGATGTGGAATACACCAGAATGTCATCTATGTAAACGATCACGAAATGGTCTATGTATTCCTTGAGAACATCGTTCAGAAAATACTGGAATGCCGCCGGGGCGTTACACAACCCTAATGGCATTACCAAGTACTCAAACAGGCCATAACGGGTTTTGAACGCCGTTTTCCACTCGTCCCCTTCGCGGATTCTGACCAGATGGTAAGCTCCCTTCAGGTCCAACCTTGTATAGATTACCGCCTCTTTCACCTGGTCCAATAACACTGCGATGAGAGGAAGAGGGTATCTATTCCTCACCGTATTCTTGTTCAGCATTCGATAATCGATGCAGGTTCTCAACTCTTTATTAGCTTTAGCTATGAAAAAGAGTGGAGAGGCTGCCGGAGAACAAGACGGTCTAATGAACCCGATCTCCAGGAAGTGATCCAAGTATTTTCTCAAATGCTTGGTTTCTGGGTCTGATAGAGCATAAACCCTACAAGAAGGAAGGAGAGCTCCAGGGATCAGATCTATCTTGCAATCATACATACGATGGGGTGGCAATGTCTCAGCCTGACCCTCGTCGAACACATCCTTGAACTCGACATAAACGGAGGGCAATATCACTGTTTTCTCCACCACTGTGGCCAACTGTAACCCTTGAGCCAACGCTAACGTGGGGGGATCGTCGTACAAGAAGCAGCTATTCTCACACATCGAGGACTGAAAACTAACCGTCTTGGTTTGCCAATCGATAAAAGGATTGTGTTTTCTTAACCAAGGCATTCCCAAAATAATTTCGTACTGAGGAGCCTCTATTATATTCAGCCTGATTCTTTCTTTATGTTCCGGAGATACCCCATTGAAGATCAAACCAATGTCCTCCGTATGTTCTGTGAGGGGCCCAGATTTCAGCGGTGTACCATCAACCGCCAATACTATTTCGGGGTCCTTTCTCTGAATGCTAGGAAGTCCCAATCTCCTAACCACCCCTGCATCTATGAAATTTCCCGTGGCTCCGGAGTCTATCATCGCCCATACTGGATGCTTTCGTTCTTTGGTCACCAACTCTACTGATAACAAAAGGTGGGACGCTTTTTCTTCCTGTGGAAAAAGGGTTAAGGAAGTTAACCGTAGCACCGGTTGGGGTTCTGTAAAGGGCAAAACCTCTTTCTCAGATGTCTTTCCTGACATAACCGCCACCTTTTGAGTGGGGGAGTAGGAGAATCTCTTTTTAGGTTTGAGGGGACACTCTCTTACATAATTACCCTTCCTGCCGCAATACATGCACAACCCCTGTACCCTCCTACTCTCCTTCTCAGACTTCGACAAGGGTGCCCTAACGGCTCCCACGTCCATAGGCTCCACACCTATCTCATTGGGAGTAGAAGCAGATCACACCTCCCTTTCTGGAATGCAGGTCGCCTATCACCCGCTCTACGCTCTACCCCTCTTTCTGCTAATCTGTGGTTCAGTCTCAGGGTAAGATTCACAAGGTCTGTACAAGTGGAAGGCTGCGGATCTATTTGAGCGAGTATATCCTTCATGTCGTCTCGTAAGCCTTGATAATAGAGAGACATTCTCTTCTCCTCTGGCCACCCTGATTCCGCCACCAGTCTATTGAAGGTCGTAAGATAAGTGACCAGATCAGACCTCCCCTGTCTCAGCTCCAGTAATTCCCTATCAGCACTAAAAGTGGTTGTTCTATGATCAAACACCCTCTCGAAGGCAGTCCGAAAGACATTCCAATCCGATAACAAGGGGTCATCGTTCCTGACTAATGGCACGGCCCAATTAGCTGCGTCTCCAGAGAGATAAGAAATAGCGAAAGCTACCCTGGAAAGGTTAGAGGGAAAAGACGCGGGTTTACAAGAGAAATGTAGAGACAACTGAGTCAAAAAGGCCTGAATTTTCTTGGGGTCCCCCGAAAACCGTTCTGGGCTGGCTAAAGGGATAGGAGGGGAGACATTCACGGTTACCTGTGGTGTGGATGCTGAGGCGTCGAAGGGATTCCTAGTAAGCTTTTCTACCCTTTCTTTTAAAGCCGCTGCCTCAGCCCTAGAATTAGCCAACTCTTGTTGTACTACTACTAACGCCTGTAATACATCATCCATAGATGCCATCTTTGCATCACACCGAGCGGGAGGAGCGTTATTCGTGGGTGCGTTATTCTGTCACGTTGTAGATGCTCCTCAGACTCGGTGCGATGCAAATGGGAGTCCACCTCCTGACACCAC
This sequence comes from Pleurodeles waltl, assembly GCF_031143425.1. Taxonomy (NCBI): domain Eukaryota; kingdom Metazoa; phylum Chordata; class Amphibia; order Caudata; family Salamandridae; genus Pleurodeles; species Pleurodeles waltl. The sequence continues at coordinate 688,346,026 of NC_090449.1, read as the reverse complement.
CAAGTCACCGATAAAAACCACGGTGCATTGAAGTAATCAGGTGAGGGAAGGAAGGGGAAGGAACAGCAGGGAAGGGATATCTGTAAGGAGAAGAATACACAGCGTTAATATCACATTAGCCTGTCTATTCTCGCAATGTCTCGCTAAAGCACCAACGACCGTACCTGCCAATATCTCCTGAGGGCAGGACTAGTCCAACGCCTGTCTATGCTCCATCTGAATCATAGATGGACGCCACAGGCCAACGATGAACACCGATAATCTCTTATGGGTTGTTCAACACCCACTCTTGTACAAGATAGACATAAAATAGTGAGGAAACAAAACGAAGAGAGAGAAGAAAAAGAATGACGGTAAAACCCAACTCGGGCTCCTTTCTATAACTCAGTTAAAACACTGAGCCTCATGTCATAGTCACGCAAATGGTAGAAATGACCCATTCTTTCTACACCATGTACTGAAAAGCAAAAATGTCCCGGCAGTTCAATCCCCGCAAAAGTAAACATTAACACTGCGTCACAGCAGAATAAAAATGTTCTCCGGCTATGAAGACAACAGTTCATGAGTAACGAACAGTTCAAATAAAGGAACGCCGTGCCTCGGATACTAACTGTGTCCTGGTCGAACAGGATAGTGGGAAAAAGGCGAGGGAATCCGGCACCAGATCGCCTCACCGCTTACCACCTCTCCTTCATGTTTCGAAGATCCAAATGGAAGAACTCGAGACTCCCGACGATATCGGGAATATCCTAGACTTGAGGGAAACAGGAGAAAAACAAGTACTCCACTGGAAGCAGAACGAGAATCCACCCTCGGGAACGCCGTCAACAAGAGCCCTCATTGACCATCCGACTTTGATCTGGGAAACGAATAACGCACAACGCTTCCTGGATGTGCGTGGTTTTACGCGACCTCTTCCGGCGATAGGCGTCATGGGATATGTAGTCCAGAAGTACTACAATATCCCGATCGTCAATGCAGGCACCGCAGTTAACTCCTGACAGTTTCTACAATGAGCAGTATGGGTGCTCCCTGAAGAAATTGAGTTGCCAGATCGCCATCTATGTCTTCCATTTCCCCCAAATCGTCATGCAAGACTTACTTCCTCTACAAGGGAGAACCCAAATAGTGACAATAACAATGATCCTGTCAACTCAGTTCAGAAGACACCTCCCTCAGTTATACTTTTCTCTCCTGTATTTACAGTTCCCCAGAGGGAAATAGTCTACTCTCACACAGTTAGTCAGGGGTTGGAGTTGCCAGGCTGGGAAAATAAAGAGACCTACAGCAAGCTCTAAATCTAAGAGGCTCCAGATCACTGCTCCAACTCCAGAACCTCGAAAGGAGCAGGCTGACATGGATGACCTCAACTGGGGAATTGATGTTCTAGTCCACAACTTTAAGGCTCCTATAACAGATTTCATATCAAGCAAGTTTGAACTTATGCATGCCTGTTTAGGGGCAATTGAGGCTACATTTAAGTAGTGGTTATCACGGTCAGTCTCTATTTTTACATTGTGATGCCTTTTATGTTGTTTTAAATTTTAAAAATTGCATTTTACCTCTCAGGATGCCAGTGTTTAGGGCCATATTTATACTTTTCGACGCACAACTGCGCCAACGCAGTTGTGCGTCTAAAAATCTAACGCCATTCTGAAGCGCCATGCGGGCGCTGTATTTATTCAATGACGTTAGCCGGCGTTAGCCGGCGGAGCTGGCTGGTGTGCGTAAAAAAAAATGACTTACACCAGGCAGCGCCGGCGTAGGGGAATATGGAGCTTGGGCGTCAAAAAATGGGGCAAGTCAGGCTGAGGCAAAACTTTCGCCTCAACCCGCTTTGCGCCATTTTTATTTACTCCCAACCCCCATTGAAATGACTTCTGTCTTAGCAAAGACAGGAGTCATGCCCCCTTGCCCAATGGCCATGCCCAGGGGACTTATGTCCCCTGGGCATGGTCATTGGGCATAGTGGCATGTAGGGGGGCACAAATCAGGCCCCCCTATGCCACACAAAATAAAAATAAAAAATACTTACCTGAACTTACCTTAAGTTCCCTGGGATGGGTCCCTCCATCCTTGGGTGTCCTCCTGGGGTGGGCAAGGGTGGCAGGGGGTGTCCCTGAGGGCATGGGAGGGCACCTCTGGGCTCATTCCGAGCCCACAGGTCCCTTAACGCCTGCCCTGACCAGGCACTAAAAAAACGACGCAAAAGTGGCTGGATGTCATTTTTTTTGACCCGCCCACTCCTGGGCGTCATTTTTGACCGGGAGTGTAAATACGGCACACATGCCTCGGAGTCATTTTTTAGAAGGGAACGCCTACCTTGCATATCATTAACGCAAAGTAGGTGTCCACGCTAAAAAATGACGCAAACTCCATGAACTTTGGCGCTAGTTGCGTCTAACGCCAGAGTATAAATATGGAGTTCATTTTGCGTCGAATTTGCGCAAAAAAAACGACGCAAATCCGGCGCAAAAGGAGTATAAATATGGCCCTTAGTGGCTTCCGATAGGCATATCTTCTGTAAACCATTCAGCTGATGTTATGTTAGTGACTTCTCTCCTCCTTGCTGCTTTTTAGGACCGCCATTTTTATTCCTCTTCCAGTGCCATTATAGAGGCACCATTTTGGGAGGTGCTCTACTTGTTTTAGCTGCTCTTTCTTGCCTTATTAGTTACCTATTTAAAAGCTGATGAGTCGGGCGCGCAGCAGACCGGCACACATTTATGTAGTGGTTATCAAGGTCAGTCTATTTTTATATTGTGACACCTTTTATGTTGTTTTAAATTTCTAAAATGGCAGTTTACCTATCAGAATGCCCATGCTTAGTGGCTTTCGATATGCATATCTTTTTTAAACCATTCAGCTGATGTAAAGCTAGTGACCTCTCTCCTCCTTGTCGCCTTTTAGGACCGCCATTTTTATTCCCTTTCTGGTGCCATTATAGAGATGCCACTTTGGGAGGCGCTCTAGTTGTTTTAGCAGCTCTTTCTTGCTTAATTAGTTCCCTATTTAAAAGCCGATGAGACTGGCATGCAGTGGACACGTGCAGCGGGTGCACCAAAGACGCGCCTGTCGGAGCCTGTCCACGCCCAAATGGGCCCAGGGACCAGAATCTCTAGCCTAACTAATTCAGGTAAATTGACTTACTCCTCAAAGGATTTGTTAGGCATTAGGAGTAATTTCAGTCATTTTAGTAAAGTTTGTCAGCACTCTGTTCATCCTGGCTCCTGTCAAAGGCTCCCTCAGCTTAAATTGTCCCCTGCTTTTATGAACGATTCAGAGCGGATGGGCAGTTTTCTTTTAGTCATTTATTGTTCTTTTTCTGCACACAAATTAGATATCTACTCACTACTGAGCGAACGTGCCCCTGACGCTCTATTTTTAACTGAAAGCTGGCTTTCTGATGAATCCTCACCAGGTGTAGTTTTGGCTCTACCCAAAGATTATCTAATACATCGCCTGGATAGACCTCTCCTTAAAGGTGGAGGAGTCGCAATCATTTATAAAAATTCTATCAATTGCACTTCCCATCCCATTGCTCTACCTTATAGTGAGAGCCTATTCATCTCTTTAGCAATCAGCGCTATGTGTACATTCTCCGGAATTTTAGTATGCTGTCTCCCTGGTCCATATGGAAGGATTCTACAGGCTCTTCCAAATTTGGTTGCATACTTGGTCTGCAAACACCCCAATTTTACTATCCTGTGAGATTTTAACATACATATGGATGAGACGCACTAGTTCCCCTCAATTGCTTCTTTTAAAAAAAGGAGTGTAAAAAACTTGAAAGGAAATGGAGGAAAACCTACAAGATGCTTCCAAGTAGGAATACAGAAAATTGGTCAGATTATATAATATGGAAATCAAATCTGTACAGGCAGCTTATTGCTTCTAGAGTTGAACAATCCTCTAATTCTCCTAAGGAAATCTTCTCTATATTGAAGGAAATGACTCAGGAACCTGTTGCCTCCCGTCTTATAGTAGCTTCCAAAGAACAAAGCAATAATTTAGCTTGCTTTTTCCTTCATGAAATTTCTGAAATCCAGTCAACCTTTTCTAATGACTTATCTAAAGAGCCTAAAAAGTTATCTCAGACGGAGCACCATCCCTCCAGACCCTCTCTCTCAGTCATCCAACCGATGACAGGATATCTACTTGGAAAGTATTTGTCAAGAATAAAATCAGGTTCTTCTTTGGCTCCTGCTCCTCCAGCCATTTTAGTTCAAGGTTTGGATGTTATAGCGCTGATTTTAACCAATATTTTAAATGATTCTTTTATAGTTGGGAGTCTTCCCCAAATTTGGAAACAAGCTATTATTAAACCTCTAGTGAAAAAACCTAAGCTAGAGGCAGCAATTATTTTATTAGACTTAAGTGCAGCATTTGACACAGTCGATCATAAAATCCTTCTTCAAAGAATTAACCAAGTGGGATTTGAAGCTTGAATTTTTAACTGACTTTCTTCCTTCTTAGAAGGGAGGTAATTTCAGGTTTTGGATAGGTCTTTTTCCCCAGGGCTCCTCTCTAAGACCCACTCTTTTTAACACCTGTATGTCTCCCTTGGCTAAAATCATGGAACCCTATGGTCTCTCTCTGATATCTAATGCCGATGACATCAAGCTGGTTTATTCTTTTAGCACTAATGTAAACTCTGATTAAGAAGGGCTATCCTCCTGTCTTACAGACATTGCTAACTGAATTTCAGATAGTAAGTTCAAGCTTAATGATGAAATAACTGAAGTAATGTTGGTTGGGAATGTTTCTCTACTAACATCTTCCATCTCAATTCCAGAAGAATTGAAAAGACTCCCACCCCCAAAGGAAACCATAAAAAGCCTAGGAGCATGGCTGGACTCCCGTCTATCGATGGAACAGCATGCAACAAAAAATAGCTGTCTCTTGCTTCAATCTTCTAAGAATGCTTAGAATTTGTTTTTTAAATCTCTCCCTTTTCATGCTAAATGACTTATTATTTAAGCCCTCATATTATCCCGCCTAGACTATGGAAATGTGCTGTTCATCAGCTCTCCCATCTGTGTATTAAGGAGACTGCGGATAGTGCAGAATGCAGCAGCTCGGCTACTCATGGCCATCCCCAGAACTGCATCAGCCAAACCAGCCTTAGCCTCCCTCCATTGGCTTCCTATCCAGCAAAGGATTAATTTTAAAGCTCTGTTTATGGTACATCAAGCTCTTCATAATGGGGGACCTTCTTATATCAAGTGTATAATCACACCCTACACCCCCCAGAGAGCCCTTAGATCCTCCTCTGCTGGTTCAGTTGACATCTGTCATGTTAAAAAAACAAGATGGGGAGGTAGGTCCTTCACATTCAAAGCAGAGAAATTATGAAATTCCCTCCCCCTATCATTTCAAATGGACAATTCCGAACTTTCTTTTCGAGGTAAATTGTAGACTCTACTCTTTCCAGCATAATTTTCACTGTGATGCCCTCGTCCTCGTTCAGTGCTGGGAGGCCTTCGGGTAGCCATGCGCTTTATAAATCTATTAATCTAAACTAAACTAAACAAAATTATATAATCTTGCCATTCCTAGTCCTTCGTCTTCATCCTCAGTGACACCTTTGGATTCTGCAGGTCTTGGGGAGAGGCCAGGTTGCTTCTACCAGCAGTAAATGATCACAATATAGCACCATTGGTTGAGCCCTCCCTACCGCCATTGAAACCCCAGAAGTATTCTGTAAAAAAATGTCCCATGGGTGCAAAGGACAATAAGAATAACAAGAAAGCAAGAAGGGAACCAGGCTTCCAGCTAAATCTGGCTGAGAGAAGACAGCTGGGAAAGATAAAAGCACTGACTTTCCTTTATTCATAGAGAAAGATGATAGCTTTCCTCAACTTCCTCCCAAAGGCATCCCATATATTTTGGTTTTAAAAAACATTCCAACTGTTTCTCCCTCAACCCATGACAATTTTGTGAGACTGAAAAATAAAACTATCCTTTGGCTCAGAAGTAAGAGAGGGTGGGCTCAGGATTTATCAGCTGACATCCTGATGGTCAGAAGAATTCCGTGGATTGGTCCTAGTATTGGGGGAGAAGCAAAGGGAGACTATGTTATAGTGACTTTTAAGTCCCCTAGGATGGTGAAATCATTCTGAGATTTCATTGAGAATCAGTTTTACTCACCAGGCTTCATTCAGGTGTTACCACTGGGCTATTTTTATATACCATCAGTTCTGTCTAGAGTACATAATGGTGAGACCAGTTGTTATTGTATTTCACCTAGCTACACATATGTCATAATGACCCATAATTCTTTTGAACCATTGACTTCTTTAGAAAATATTGACTGACGTCACTCTTCTTTGATTGCTGTCAATAAAAAAGTAGAGTTCTCATCTGTAAACTCCAACACCACCCAGGAAGCAGCCATTGGAGACCTATACACTTATCAGTACCATCAATTTGATCACCATAACTCTGACCTTTCTCCTTTGGATGCAGTCCTGTTAGAAAAGCTCTCAATAAGCCCCCCATGGGTGTGATAAGTTTTGTCTCTTGGAACATTGCTGGAGCTCGGTCAAATCTGTCAAACACGGACTAGGTTGGTTTTATAAAAGTTCACAACATTATGGGGGTCATTCTGACCCTGGCGGCCAACGACCGCTGAAGCACCGCCAACAGGCTGGCGGTGCTTCCGGGGGCATTCTGACCGCGGCGGTACAGCAGCAGTCAGAAACGGGAAACCGGCGGTGTCCCGCCGGTTTCCCGCTGCCCCAGGGAATCCTCCACGGCGGCGCTGCAAGCAGTGCCGCCATGGGAATTCCGACCCCCTTCCCGCCAGCCTGGTTCTGGCGGTTTTCACCGACAGAACCTGGCTGGCGGGAACGGGTGTCGTGGGGCCCCTGGGGGCCCCTGCAGTGCCCATGCCATTGGCATGGGCACTGCAGGGGCCCCCTAACAGGGCCCCACATAGATTTTCAGTGTCTGCATGGCAGACACTGAAAATCGCGACGGGTGCAACTGCACCCGTCGCACCCCTTCCACTCCGCCGGCTCCATTCGGAGCCGGCATCCTTGTGGAAGGGGGTTTCCCGCTGGGCGGGCAGCCTTCTGGCGGTCGCCCGCCAGCCCAGCGGGAAACTCAGAATGACCGCAGCGGTCATTTGACCGCGGTGCGGTCATTCGGCGGCTCCCGCCGGGCGAGCGGTTACCGCCGCTGGCGGGAGTCAGAATGACCCCCTATATGTTGCCAAGAGACGTGAATGACAAAGGATTTCCATAACAATGGGTATCATGCCTTTTACCAACCTGCAAGACCTTCTAAGGAGGGTAGACCAAGAAAAGGCATTGCTAGTCTCCTCTCTGTGAAAGCAACTGCCCTTAAAATAAGAAAATGCTGGTCTTCTCCCCATTTTTGGTCACCCTTTTATCATGTTCTGCTGACTATGATATTCTCCTAATTATTTTTTATATAATATTTTTAACCAGTCGACAAGGAACATGATCGACCAACTGGGTCCAGAATACAGCCAAAGTGTACCTAGAACAACATGGCTGTCTTTAACATCTCTAAAGGCCGTCATTAACCAATCACAGAATGGCTTGTCACTGCTATGTACCACTATACTTTCACAAAATTGCAACTAGCATGACCACAGATACCAGTAAGTTAAAATGCAGTATAACTCTAAAACTATTTAAGCTATTTACCCCTACTACCCAAAATGATTATCTGCACATCATAATCGAAAGTCCTGCCAAATTTCATGGAAATCTGTTCAGCCATTTGGGGGTTACGTGTGAGTATAAAGTCTATGAAAAATGCAATGGTGCCACAAACCATTGTGGGACCCCCATTCTTTCTTTGTATCCCCTTTACGAATCTCTGTGAATCATGGCATTGTCCGCCAATGTAGAAAAAGGAATAGGTTTGCAAAGTTTCATGGAGATTCGTTACATGTTGGCAGTTATTAATGAGCAAATATCTGAGGTATTTCTATCTCTGGGAATCTTCCTACCAGGTAGTTATAGTTAAGACCGCTTTTCAATAGGAAAAGCATTTTTGTGTTGTTAATAACTTTAGCGCCATTTGATGAATCTCAACAAAGGTTTCCAAAAAGGTGTTGTATGACACAACCACACATGCCTTAACAACATGGTTGGAACCACAACCACATCTTTTCCACACATACCTTTACCACACCTGCCTTTACAACAAATTTTGTTGTAAAAGTCTGCTTAGTAAAGGACTATGTGGAAACGACATGCATGGTTGTGTTACACAACTCCCCCCTTAACCTAAAAAACTACCGAAACTCCCCCACCCACCATGAGGTGCAAAACTACCCCACCCCTAAAAACCTGTGCCCCCCAAAAATCTGGCCCTTGATTACATACAAAAATGACTGACCCCCCACATGCCCTGAGCCCTAAAACCTTGCTCACCCCATAACACTAAACTATCCCAACACCCCCCCACCCTAGCTCTAAAACGTTTCCCTACCACTAATAACTAAACCATCCCAACCCCTCACTAACCCTAAGCCCTAAAAAAATTAACTACCCCTAAGCCCCACCCTTGCCCCTAAAAAATAAACAACCCCAACACCCCCACCTACCCTGAGCCCTAAAACCTTCCCCACCACTAATAACTAAACTGCCTGACCCCCCACCAACCGTACTCCCTAAAAAATAAACTACCCTGACCACCACCCATCCTAAGCCCTAAATCAAACCCCACCAATAAAAACTACCCCCAAACAATACCCCAGCCCCACTTGCCTCACTAAATCCTCTCCCGATCCTTCGTCCTCTCCGCCCTTTCCACATTTCTTAAACCCTCCCTGCCCCTAAAAAATAAACTACCACAACTCCCCACCTGAGCTCCTAAAAGATAAACTACCCCGACACCCCCTACCCACCCTGAGCCCTAAAAACTTCCCCAACCCCTGATGACTAAACTATCCCGAACCCCAACCTACCTTAAGCCCTAAAAAATAAACTACCCCAAAACCTTTATCCTTTCTACTCTTATCTCCGCACCACTAGACCACTCTCTGCCTTATCTCTGCCTTTAAGCACATGCGTGGTTAAGGCAGAGAAAATGGCAGTTGTGGTTTAGGCAAGTTTTGTTCCATTGCGTGGTAAGCACCCTTGTGGCTTAGGCCTCATTGTTTAGGATGTTTCCCCCAAGAAAGGTGTTACTTTTTGGCTGGTTTGTGCATGTAAAGTTTCAGGGTAATCTGTCAAGCAGGCGCAGAGCAAAAAAAGGGGGTCACAAAATGAAAATTCTCCATTAATTTTCAATAAAGTTCTTTAAGCCGGGCTACAGCAAAAACTGTTGAATGGAATTACTCCAAATTGGAGAGGAATCTATATCTTGGACCTCAGATCGTAAGTTTTGTGATTTGGTGTTAATCTGTTTGGTAGATTTTGAGAAATGAAGGTTGAAATATAATTGTATGTCTGGATGGTTGGGTCTGCGAGAGTCTCAATAGACTCTCAAGGGAGTGGCAAGTTTAAAAGAGAGCATTCTGATTGGCCCAGGAAGCTTTATTTCCCTATGACTATCTCACTCCTGTTGGAGTCAGATGTCCATGAGAGTGAGCACTCTGATTGCCTGGGAGCAACACGAGAAAACTGTTGCTGGCAGCCATTACGGGACTCGTGGATTTAGTCCCCTGTCTTGAAGTTAGAAAAAAAAATAAAATTAAAGGAGCAAGTTAGGGCTACTCTGACCCCTTAGCCCCATGGGGAGACCCAGATGGACCTTCCCAGGTCCAAAAAGAATAAAAATCAGCAAAATATGAAAAAACCAAGCAAAATGCTGACCGGGCTGCATTTATAACCATAAACACCAGAGAGCTCACCCCTGAGGCTTATGAAGGGGTGCCCCTCCCCGAATCGCCGGGGTCCACAAGGAGCCCACCACTATGGCCAAAAACATTGTTTATGTGGAGATGAGATGTGCTGCAGCCCACCCTGAGCCATCAAAAGAGCCATCAAAAGCCCGGGGGAGCCCATCCCGAGTCCAAACATATTGTGTATGGGGTGGGGGAATGCGTGGCACCCCACCCAAAGTCCTGATAATCATTGGGCAGCCCACCCCTGGGCCAAACGTGTTCCAAAATGGGGAGAAGGAATAATCTACCCTCCTCCCTGAGATGTTAATGACCCCAAGAACCCCGTCCCCTGGGGCCAGCTTAGATGCTATGTCCTCGGGAGCCCACCCCTGTGACATAGTGGTTACCCTGCCCACACCGATGAGGCAGGGAAACCTGTATTTGGCCTCGCTTGGCAGAAGCAGTTTCAAAACGCCGGCACTGAAGCAGGCAGGGAAATAGATCAAGATATTGCTCCTGCATGGAGAAAGCAGAATTAGGAGCTGCTCCCTGCAGGTGGAAGCAATGTCAGTTCCCCCTGTATGTGGGGAAATGGCTGGGGCTATGGGGGCCTTGGGACACCCCCTTTCAGCCCCCAATGAGACTATGGTGGTTACCCTGGCTGGGCCCCCACCTTTAACAGCACAGGGCCTCAGGGATGGGTTTTGAGAGGACAAAATCAGCATGGGGGAGAGTGCCGCATAAGCCCTCCTTCAAAAAACCAAACCAGACCCAGGGGGATGAGGTCCCTGGGGCTGATATCGACTCGGAGAGTGGGGATGCATGCCCATCACCCCCTAAAAATCATGCCAGCTCTGCTAAATATAACTGGTGAATTTTTGTGGTTTTTGAGTTCAAAATGTTAATGAGTGATACTATTTGAAACATATGTCATCAGATATATAATCCTGTTTTTGAAGCAGATGTACTATTTAACAGTGAACTAGCCTCTACACTGGCACATGTTCCCTGCGATGCATGTGTATGGTGGGGCTTTGTGACATTCTAAGCTGTTCATCAAGACTTTCACTGTATAGTGATGGCTGAGTATTGTTCTTTTTTATGACATACTGACCAGTTTCCTTAGACCTCTCTCCCTTGTGATGAATGACTGTACTAGTAGAATGTGATAAATGCATCTGTTCATTCAAACATTTCTCTTGGGTGATGGCTTGGTGTAGTAGACATTTACAAGAGACTGGCCTCTCTGCTCACACCTTTCTTCAGGATAAAGAATAATATTACTAGTAGTTTGTGACACAGTGGCCTCTCTATTTCCTAACTATAATGTACCTGTAACCTTCGTGTTTTTTAGTGAATTTCACAGTATTATTTAATATAAATAGTACTACAATTTCACCCATAAATTCAATTTGGTAATATATATTTTCACAACTTTATAATTACATTTTATTCGCACATTGTTTTTTATTATACATTATAGTGACACTTAACAAATCAAGGTAAGGTAACTTATGTAGTCTTTCTATAAATACAACACATCAAATATTTCTATTTTTTTTATTATTTTTATGGATCCTCCACCAATTTGTGAATGGAGCCCATGCAAGTATTCTATGGATACTAATTCCTGTGATGAAATCGTGGTGGTGCCACTGACCAAAGAAAGCATTAAAAAGGTATACAACTATCATATACAGCCCACAAGTTTTAATATTTATAACAGGGAAACTATATAAATACATTAATATTTACAATCCTCTCTGTGTTTCACATCTATTTTGCGAGTTTGGCAAATCTTCAGATCTGACACGGGGCTCAGCCCAGCCCAGCCAAATAAGGGGTCTGCCAGCTATGTTGCAGGCAGATCTGTGATGGATCTGTGAATCAGTTCCCAACCAAAATCTCACATTCACTACAAAACAACAACACATTTAAAACAAACATATCTTATTGCACTTTATATAACTGTAACACTGCCTGTGTCTGGGTGTGTGAATACCTGTGTAAGTGACTGTGTGGGAGTATGAGTAGCTGTCTATATGGATGAGCGAGTGGTTGTCTGGATCTGTGAGTGGTTGTTTAAGTGGCTGTATAGATGTGTGAGTAGGTGTTTGAGTGGGAGCATGGATGTGTAAGTGGTTCTGTGAGTCTGTGAGTGGGTGTATGAGTGGGTCCATCACTGGATGTGTGGGTCTGCAACTGGGTGTGTAAGTGGCTGTATAGGTGTGTGTGTGTGTGTGTGTGGTTGTGTGTTTGTGTAACTGGGTTATTGTGTTTGTGTGGTTTGTGTGGGTGTATAAATGGGTGTGTAAGTAGTTCTCTGGGTTTGTAAGTGGGTGTGTGAAAGGCTGTGTAGGTGAATGAACTAAGCATCTGAACAGTTTTCAGGGTGTCTGGTGGGTGTGTGACTAGTTGTATGGATGTATGAGTGACTGTGTGAGTGGTTGTGTGAGTTTGTGAGTGGGTGTGGGAATGCCTGTGTGGATCTGTGAGTGGATCTGTAAGTCACTCTCTGCATCTCTGAGTGAATGTATCAGGAACTGTGCAAGTGTGTGAGTAACTGTATAGATGTGTGACTGGGTGTGTGAGTGGCTGAATGGGTGCATGAGTGGGCGTGTCAGTGGTTTTCTGGGTAGGTTTGTATTGCTATCCTTGTGGGCCCTGAAACCAAGTCCCCACAAGGCAATGTCTTCTAAATAATAAAAAAAATGACTTCAGGAACAGTTGTGTTATTTTTACAAATTGCCTTGTGGGGACCTGTGTTTCACTAAGTGTGTTTACATTTTTGCTGAGCTTTGCCCCTGTAGACATGAGGTGGTACTGCAGTCTTAAACACACTTTCATTTAAGCACACTTTGCTTATCGGAAACACAAACTAGCAGCAGAAAGGACAGACATTTCTAAGTAAAATCTGCAGAAGCCAATGTTTTTCAAAACATCTTTCATTCAAACGAAACCTTTCTGTATTTATTACAGTAAAACGTTATTGACATGAAGCTACTGATTTGAGACTTTTGCTTCTAAACATTGTTAGTGGCTTTCAAACTTTGATAAAATCAATTTGGGTCAGTTTTGAATCCTAGGATACTTCACTATTAACTTTTGATCCTTAACTGCAACTAAAGAATGATGGTGCAATTAATGTGATACAATATAAACTGATTAGATCACTTTTGGCAAGTAACCTAGAGGTGTCAGTGCCTGTTGTTACATTTGAATGCTTGTCCCAGAAATTCAGAGTATTTACTTTGCTTTTTAAAAATATTAATATGAGGACGTTCTTTTAGATGATGGCTAGATGAGTGAGAGACTAGCATAGCATTTCGGTGAGGGCTTCATCCTCGCAGGAGGCGAACTAAAGCATTGTTGTGCGCACAGCATGGGAAAGCTTATTTGTAAGAAAAGGCATATTCTTATAATAATAGTGAACATTTTAGAAGATATATTCAAATATCACCACAATGTGTATGTACATTTAAAACATTTGAACTGTTTCTAAACCTTTCCAAATTAAAACTGTTTGTTGACTTTCCCAGGGGCGGGTGAAGAACAATCATAACAACCTATACAACAGCGTTTGGCTTTGACAATGTGTTTTAGGCACGTTGTACACCAGTGTGGATGCCGGTCAGCATGGTTAAAAGTTAGTGGCATAGAGGATAGTGTTATGCAGTGGAGTGTCATAGAGTAGAGTGGCACAGATTGTCATGGAGTGGCATAGTGTTGAGTGGTGTCGAGTTGAGTAGTGTGTTGTAGAGTAAGGTGGAGTGGCATAGCATAGCATAAAGTGGCATGGAGTGCATAGAGGGAGTTACGGGGAGCAGAGTGAGAAGACTGCTGTACAGTGTTGTAGTTATTTTCAGAGTCACCAGATCCTTGGGGTCTGTGCACGTTCCCAACACGTCCACCACTGAACAGCTCCAAGACTCTGATAGATAAATCACAGAGACTGAGAGAGTTCAAGAGGGGAAGAAGGGATTAGGAAGGGAACAGCTGGGAAGGAGACCTGTAGTAAGAAAAAGGTTAGAACACACAATATGAAAATTATATCTCCTGAAATCAATACTAGACTATGATTCTAAGCCTAGTCACTCTGAAAACATGAACAATCTAAGAGTTAAGTTTAAAATGACTAAGTTTCAAGATGGCCGGATACCTGTAGGGGAATCAAGATGAATTAAATGAAAACTTTCTTATTCAACTACTTTCCTTTACATGAGAATACAAAAAAAACATTCTGACTACATTTTAAACCAGTTATATAAATCCTGTTTTGAGAATGTATACTAGGACAATACAATATTGCATCTAGAAACTCTGACCTTCTGTGTACTCTTAAAATGTTTCAACGCAAATTGCGCATATTGCAGATATATATATATATAGTAAACACCATAAAAGGATTGTGCACCATGAATAACACAATATGGATTCAGGAAACAAATCACATAACTTGTCAACTCGAATATTACATAATAAATATCTTAGAATAGTAGCATACAATAATCAACATGAATTAAACTCGAGGAGATGATCGTGCGTCTTGCCAATTCGAGTGTTACCATGTAAAATACCAAGAAATGTTAGCACGCAATGAATATCAAAGTCAAATCATCATTAATCAAATCGCGTGTCTTGCCGATTCGTAAAACACGATGTAAATGTCAAGGAATAACAGCTCAAAATAAATAACAAGATCAAAGTACAATGAAACAAATCGCGATTCTTTTGCCGATTCTTAAGCCACCATGTAAAATGTCAAGAAATGGTAGCGTGCAATGAACAGCAAAGTTAAATGCTCATGAAACGAGTTGTGCGTCTTGCCAATTCGTAAAACATCATGTAAATGTCAAGAAATAGTAGCGCGTAATGGACAACAATGTTTAAACATCATAAAACGAATTGCACGTATTGCTGATTCTTAAGCCACCATGTAAATGTCAAGAAATGGTAGCGCACAATGAATAACAATGTCAAACCTTTATGAAATAAATCATGCGTCTTGCCTATTTGTAAACTACCATATAAATGTCAAGAAATGGTAGTGCGCAAGTAATCTGTTACTCATTTAAGAATTTAGACCAAGAATATGAAAATTCTAAATAACGGTGTCGGGACAGTCCAACCACCGTCTTACCGTCTGGAACAATGATCACCAATGAAGGATTATGGCAGAAGACTGGAAGATCCAAATAGGCCGCCAGGACACGAGCTCAGGAAGAAGCTGCTGCTCTGCACCAGGGACCTCTGAATAGTGAGCACTGGGAGTTGGGCTGGCTCTCTTTTATAGAGTCTTGGCCCAGCCCAAAACCACGCCCAGGCATGTTGCAGGGAAAGTCTCTGGAAGGCCCTGGAAAGGGGCCACACCCTAACACACTCTGAAAATCTGCAGCAATACATTGCAAAGGAACAGTATTTGTATTAAAAATAAGTTTTCAGGATTGAACTCTGCAATGCAAAAGGTTAAACCACAACATATCAGCACAATGCATTAATTACTTTGTTTTGAGAGTGCTGTTTTTTTGCATTTTTGTCGCCAATAGAGCACGTACTGCTTTGGTGTTGACAGTACTCCCCGCTCCCAGACGTGCTCTAGGGCCTGGTTTGCTTGGATTAAGACGATGAAAGTGCCTCACAAGTACTGGAGCATGAACATCAGATGCGGAAACCCATGAGTTGCTTTCAGGACCATAACCTTTCCATGAGATGAAGTACCATAGATTACGCCCTCTCAGTTTAGAATCCAACACTTTCTTGACTTCGTATTCTTCTTCCCCTTGTACTAGAACAGGAGCTGGATGAGGGTGGACCTTTTGGACTGCCTTTTTCAAGAGGGAAGTGTGGAACACTGGATGAATCCGTAAGGATCTGGGCAATTGTAGTTTATAGGTCACCAGATTGATTTGCTGAAGGACATTATAAGGACCTATGAATTTAGGGTTAAGCATGTGCTTCTTCTTGAAGTCTATGGGCCTGATTACAAATTTGGAGTAGGTGTTAATCCGTCCCAAAAGTGACGGTAAAGTGACAGATATACCACCACCTGTATTACGAGTTCCATAGGATATAATGGACTCGTAATACGGCTGGTGGTATATCCGTCACTTTACCGTCACTTTTGGGACGGATTAACACGTCCTCCAAAGTTGTAATCAGGCCCTATATGTTTTGTGGAAAGCCACACTTTGTCATCTGGTTGATATTGCGGTCCCTCACAATGTTTCTTGTCATAATACCTTTTATATTTTTGTTTGGCTTTTTCTAAATGCTGTTGAATCAGTTTCTGGGTTTGATGTAAATGCTGAATGGTTTCTGACACAACTGGAGTAAGAGAACTTTCTTGAGGAATTGTGATGGGCAAGGTGTCAGGGTGATAGCCAAATAAACCAAAAAAGGGTGTAACGCCAATAGAAGTGCGGAATGAGTTATTGTTAGCTAACTCAGCTAACCAGAGCATAGATGTTCAAGAATGAAGTGCCTTTTCAGTGTAGGCATGTAGGTATTGTTTCAAAGTCTGATTTAGTCTCTCCGTTTGACCATCTGTTTGAGGATGGTGACTAGTAGATAGCGTAGATGTCACTTGGAGTGTTTTACACCATGTCTTCCAGAAATTGGAGGAAAATTGTGACCCCCGATCGGAGAGGATAACCTTTGGCAGTCCATGACAACGAACCACTCTGTTCAGTAAAATAGTTGCCAATTCACTAGAAGTGGGCAATTTTTTACAGGCGATGAAATGTCCATTTTTCGTGAGACTATCTATTACCACCAGAATTACTGAATGCTGTTGAACCACTGGCAGACCGGTAATAAAGTCTAAAGAAATGTGCTCCCATGGACGACTTGGGGTTGGAAGTGGATGTAACAACCCTTTTGGTTTTGAATGACTTGTTTTAATGCGAGCACAAATTTCACAGTTGTTTACCATTGCTTTTACATCTTTTGTTAGGGTAGGCCACCAAAAATAGCATTGGATCAGTTCAAGAGTTTTAGGAGTACCGGGTGACCTTCCGTAGGTATAACATGCAACCAATGAAACACTATCTTGTGAAGTTTGGTAGTGGGTACGAACAAACGAGCGTCATGAAAGGATAAACCTTGCTTGATTGACCTTTTGGAATCTGCTTGGGTCCATGTTTGCCATTTTTCAACAGTGAAAGAGTTGCGAATTTCTTCAAAGAAATCTTCAGTTTTTATGATACATAGAACCTTGTCAGGAGCACTAATAGCTCTGGAGGCTTGAAATGCAGGCAACGTGGTAGACTCTTGACGGGACAAGGCGTCAGCCTTGCGATTATCTTTACCAGGCCGGAAGGTTACTACAAAATCAAATTCGGCAAAAAAAAGCATCCAGCGTAATTGCCGAGGGGGTCAAAAGTCTGGTGGAACTCATGAATTGAAGATTACGATGATCAGTATATACTGTAACAGTGTATTTGGCACCCAACAAATGATGTCTCCATTCTTTAAAGGCATCACAAATCCCCAGAAGCTCTTTTTCAGCAATGACATAGTTCTGTTCGTCTTCGTTCAACTTCCGAGACATATAAGCTACTAGATGAAGTTGACCAGTGTCTTTAATCCGTTGTGATAAGAGGGCTCCTATTGCTACATTTGAATCATCAGCTTCCACTATGAAAGGTTGATTCGCATCAGGATGAGTCAAGACTGGGGCAGTAGAGAAAGCTTCCTTCAAAGTCGAGAAGGCTTGATCAGCTTCTGGGGACCATGCAAACTTTTCTTTCTTTCTTAGTAGCTTAGTGATTGGAGCCACTGTCTGGGAGAAATGATTTATGAACCTCCGGTAAAAATTAGCAAACCCCAGGAATCATTGTACATCACAAACAGTCTTTGAGGTGGGCCAATTAGATACGGCTTTTACTTTCTTTTCTGCCATCACCATAACTTGAGGGGTAAGAATAACCCCTAAAAACTCAACTGTGGTAACATGAAACTCACACTTGGTTAGTTTGCAATATAAATGGTGTTTTTGAAGGGCTGCAAGAATTTTCTTGACATGTTGGACATGTTCGTTTTCATTGTCTGAGTAGATCAAAATTTCATCAATGTAGACTATGGCAAATATGTTGAGGTACTCTCTAAGAACATCATTCAAGAAAATTGAAATGCTGCTGGAGCATTACACAGACCAAAAGGCATGACAGTGTATTCAAAAAGGCCATATCTTGTCTTGAACACTGTTTTCCATTCGTCACCCTCTCTCATTCTGACCAAATGATAAGCACCTCGAAGGTCAAGCTTCGTGTAGATTTTTGCTTTCTTTACTTGTTCCAATAAGACCGGAATTAGGGGCAAAGGATATTTATTCTTGATGGTGACTTTGTTCAAACCCCTATAGTCGATGCAAGTTTGAAGTTCTCCATTAGCTTTTGAAACAAAAAACAAAGGCGAAGCTGCAGGAGAGTTAGAGGGCCGAATTAAGCCATTCTCCAAAAATTGATCTAGGTATTTTCATAAATGTTGATTTTCATGTTCTGACAGGGCATATACACGACAATTGGGAAGTATCACACCTGGGGCTAGATCAATTTGACAGTCATAAGATCTATGAGGAGGCAGAGTCTCTGCTCCTTTCTCATCAAATACATCTTTGTGAGATGAATACTGTTTGGGCAGCAGAATTTCTTTCTCCGCGGCAGTAGCTATGTAAGAGTTGCAAACTTTTGGTACTTGAATCTTTTGGAGACATTGTTCTTTACACAGCACAGATGAGAACACGATTTTTCGTTCTTCCCAATTGATCTCCGGATTGTGATGAGTTAACCATGGCAAGCCGAGGATAATCCCATACTGGGGAGCATGGATCACGTCAAAGATGATTTTCTCTTTATGTTTCTTTTTTTGAATCTTATCTTCACAAATCATCGACAAGGGGATAGTCTGAAGAGTTACTGGACCTCCAGTCAAGAGTTTTCCATCGACTGCCTGGATGATTTCTGGGGTCTTCTTTTCAATACATGGGATCCCCCATGCACAAACCAATTGGACATCAACAAAATTCCCAGTAGCCCCAGAATCGACTAGAGCTTTTTTTAAATAGATCTTTTTCTTGACCTAAACTCTTATTTCCAGTTTAAGATGTCTAGATTGTGAAGGGTCCACAGTGACACCCAAGAGCAACCCTTCTCTGCATCTCAGGTGTTTTAGTTTTCCAACACGACTGGTGCATTGGCTGCGACCTTCTGAACTGGACCTTGCTTGTTCTTTGGTTTGATTGGACAATCTTTGGCAAAATGACCTTTTCACCCACAATAAAGACATTGTCCATTTTTTCTGCGGAGGTCCTTTTCATCTTTGGTCAAAGGTCTTCTGATTGTTCCAATTTCCATCGGTTCTGGCGTTCTTTCTTTCAGAGTTCTTGAGTCTCTGTTATCATGAATGCGCCATGAATATTTTTCAATCTTTTTGCGCGTTCCTTTACGTTATGCTAAACGATGATCAAGTCTCAAGACAAGATTGATTAATTCTTGACAGTCTGTAGGTTGTGGATCGATTTGCGCTAAGATATCTTTTAATTCCTCTTTGAGTACCTTGTAAAACAAGACCGCTTGTTTTTCTTCACGCCAGCATGTCTCGGCAACCAGCCGGTTAAAGTTGGCTAAATACGACATTAGGTCTTGATTTCCTTGGCGTAAATCTAATAATTCACGATCTGCTGACTGTGTTACAGTTCTACGATCAAAAACTCTCTCAAATTCACGAAACAAATTTCTCCAGTTATACAACAAGGGACTATTTTTACGCACAAGAGGAATTGCCCAAGTAGCTGCATCCGAAGACAGATATGATAACAAGAAAGCTACTTTGGACTGGGCATCGGGAAACGTATTTGGTCTGCAGGTGAAGTGTAGTTCCACTTGAACCAGGAAAGATTGCGCTTTCAAAGGGTCACCTGAGAAACGTTCTGGAGGAGCTAAAGGAATTGCAGAAGGAACATTTAGAGAAATCAGATTGCTTCCAGAAGCCTGGGAAGAAGTACCTGGCCAAGAAACACCTGTGGGACTTTGTTCCTTCTTCTCTGCCTTTTCTTGCAACTGACTCACTCTCTCTGCTAAGCTAGTTGTCAATTCTTTGGATGATACCACCTCTTCTTGGAGCTGGGTGACAGCCTTGACTAACTCGTCTAGCGTGGCCATGCTGAGAACATACACAAGCCAGGAGGATAATAATTTGTGGGCTCACAATTCTGTCAGAGTCACCAGATCCTCGGTGTCTGTGCACGTTTCCAATACGTTCACCACTGAACAGCTCCAAGACTCTGATAGATAAATCACAGCGACTGAGAGAGTTCAAGAGGGGAAGAGGGGATTAGGAAGGGAACAGCTGGGAAGGAGACCTGTAGTAAGAAAAAGGTTAGAACACACAATATGAAAATGATATCTCCTGAAATCAATACTAGACTATGATTCTAAGCTTAGTCAATCTGAAAACATGGACAATATAAGAGTTAACTTTAAAATGACTAAGTTTCAAGATGGCCGGATACCTGTAGGGGAATCAAGATTAATTAAATGAAAACTTTCTTATTCAAGTACTTTCCTTTACATGAGAATAAAAAAAAAAAAATTCTGATTACATTTTAAACCAGTCATATAAATCCTGTTTTGAGAATGTATACTAGGATCATACAATATTGCATCTAGAAACTCTGGCCTTCTGGGAACTCTTAAAATGTTTCAACATAAATTGCGCATATTGCCGATATATGGATTCAGGAAACAAATCACATAATTTGTCAACTCGGATATTACATAATAAATATCTTAGAATAGTAGCATACAATAAACAACATGAATTAAACTCGAGGACAGAATTGTGAGTCTTGCCAGTTCGAGTGTTACCATGTAAAATACCAAGAAATGGTAGCACACAATGAATATCAAAGTCAAATCATCATTAATCGAATCGCGCGTCTTGCCGATTCGTAAAACACGATGTAAATGTCAAGGAATAACAGCTCAAAATAAATAACAAGATCAAAGTACAATGAAACGAATCGTGCTTCTTTTTGCCGATTCTTAAGCCACCATGTAAAATGTCAAGAAATGGTAGCGCACAGTGAACAACAAAGTTAAATGCTCATGAAACGAGTTGTGCGTCTTGCCAATTCGTAAAACATCATGTAAATGTCAAGAAATAGAAGCGCGCAATGGACAACAATGTTTAAACACCATAAAACGAATCGCGTGTGTTGGAAAATAGGTTATTGATAGGGCAGGTAGGTACCTACACCTAGCAACAAGCCACAAACCTCCACAAAAGTACAGTTAGGTCTCAGTAAATTAATCCCAGCTCTACCCTTGGTAGCTTAGCATCGAGCGTCAAGGCTTAACTTAGGAGACAAAGTGTAAAGCATTCAAATATCACAAAACAGTAATTAAATAAAACACAGGAAACAGTTTAAAAATCCAAAACCAATTTATAAAAATAGCTTATATTTTTATCTTTAAAATGACACAAAAACGATTAAAATCGGTTCAGGGAAACCGGAGATATGAATTTTTAAAGTATTATTATTTTCTAGCGCATAGAAACAAAAAGCGCCAATCGGGTCATCTGGTTGCACCAGGACCGGGACAAAGTCAAACTTTCAGGCCGACCGCGATGGAGCCCTGCTCGGCTACAGGTCGCGGGAAGCCTCGGTTAAAAAGTTACCTTCTGACTTAGTCTTTATTTTGAAGTTTTTCTTCACCGGGACGAACCTGCCAGTTGGATCCGACCTCCTGGAGCCCTTGTCCGGATACGCGAAGTCGGTTTCCTCGGTGGTGATTTCTACCTTCGGACTTAGTCGTTTTTTCGAGATGAAAATCCTTCGACCGGGGTAAACCTGGATCTTGATCCGACGTCCGTGGAGCCCTTCTCGGATACGATGGCTGGAAGGTCCCGGTCAACTTTTTACGTTCTGACTTAGTCTCTTTTTCGGATGTTTTTCTTTACCGGGACGAACCACGAAGTCAGGCCGGGTCGCGGTTGAGGCAAGCCGGCTAGAATTTCCGCGTCGGGTCGGTCACTTTATGGAGCTTTTTTCCAAAATTTCTCCAATCTTTTCCAAACTTCTGGGGCTTCACCCAGATGTTCTTTTAAGGTTCTTTTGGGGTCCACAGCTCACCCCAAGGGTCCAGAAGTTCTGTGATGGTCCTTGGGAAGTGCGGACTTCAACTCCCAGAGTGCACCTGGCGCAAACTCCTTTTTGGCCACTGGGCAGTGGTCAGCTGGTCACTTTTTCAGGAGTTGGTGCAGGGGACTCTGGTTAGCAATTTTTCACCTGTAGCAAACAGGGAGTCCCTCCTTGAACCAGTGGAAGCCAGGCAAAGTCCTTCTTGTGGTGAAGCCCAAGTGTGCAGCTGGTGCAGTCTTTCTGAGTGCAGGGTCCAGGTGCAGGCCAGGGGTCCAGCAGGGCAGTCCTTCTTCTCCTTGTAGTTCTTTCTTCTTGAAATTTGGTGGGGATCTGAGGCGTGGGTGCAGGTCTGCCAGTTTTATCCTTGCTCCTGGGTGAAAAGCAGGGGGGCCCTGGTCCTCCAATCAGGGACAGGGTCGTCCCCCTGTGATGACCACTTCCTGGGAAGTGTGGCAAAAATCCATCCCAGAAGGCAACAGTCTCTAAAAATCCAAAATGGATGAATCTGATTTTTAGAGGAGAGATCTGGCTGAGCCCACCCACTGGTGTGGCTAAAAATCATAAACACACCCCTCTCCTGCCCTCTCCTAATCTAATCAAGGGGGCACCTAGCTGTCTGGGGTTGCAGGATGTGGGGGTGTTGCTGGGTGCTCCAGATGTCCTTCTCTGCCTTTGAAGACCAGTTTGGCAGCCCTCCCCCTTCCTGCCTCACCATGTGCTGAGGGGAGATTCTCTCCCCCAAGCACATTCCTTTGTGTGAAGTCAGGCCACTTCACACCTCATTAAAGTAGCCTGGCAGAAGCTGCTGCAGGCTGGCCAATCAGAGCACAGGAGCAAAAACAATGCAGAGCTGAAATTGGCAACTTTTTAGGTAAAGTCTAAACTTTTTACCTGCACTAGTTATATTAAATCCAACAACTGGAAGTTGTGGGATTTATTATAACAATCAATTTGATACCAAATTCTTGGTATGTAACATTTAAGGAGACTTTAAAATTTAAAATAAAGTCTGCCCATTCTAGCCTATGAAGGCCATTTACTTCAATGAGGGAAAAACGAATTTGGCTGTTTTTACCTCACCAGGGCTTATAAATCTATTTTTATAAAGTCCCTGCTTATAGTTACATGGCACCCAGCCCTAGGGGCACATAGGGCACACCTTAGGGGTGACTTATATGTAAAAATAAGGTAGTTTAAGACTTTGGAAGTACCTTTAATTCCAAAGTCGAATTTGCATATAACTTTAATTTAAAAGCAGCCAGCAAGGCAGGCTTGCTTTTAAAATGACACTGGGCACCTCAGCAATGCACCTAGGTGTGCACCACCTATGCTGTGGTCCCTAAACCTACATGCCCTACCATATACTAGGGACTTATAGGTAGGTTAACTTAGCCAATTATAATTAGCCTAATTTGCATATCCATTTTACACAGAGCACAGGCCCTGGGACTGGTTAGCAGTACCCAGGGCACCATCAGAGTCAGGAAAACACCAGCATAAAGTGGAAAATGGGGGCAAAAAGTTATGGGGCCTCTGCAATCAGCCCCAGTTTCTCACACAACCCCCCCCCCAGCCCACACGCCCAGGAGACTCAGCCCAACCCTGGGAGAGTCTTCCTGGCTTGTTAGGCGAGGAAGACAGTGAAGAAAACTGGCTGTCCCTTTGCAGGGCCTACTCTGCCTTACATCCCCCTGTCAGGGTCACTCCCTCTGGGTAGTGAAGCCATCCCAACAGTAAAAGGACCCAACTCAAACTGAAACTTCCCTCTAGGGGGGTCTTCCTCCTCTCTCTCTGCCAACTTGGGTAGTGAGGTGCCCACCTCCCCTACTCCAAACTTTGCTAGGGCAACACCTAGCTTACCCAAAGAGGTCACCCAACACTTGAGCAACCCCACCATGACCAATAGGGTCAGGGGGCCTACTTTGCTATTGGCTCTGGGGTCTGCCTCCCAGGCCAAGTACAGTGCTGCCAGGAAGGCTAGCACCCAGCAGAGGCTACTGACAGCTGTCAGTACCCAGAACCACACCCTAAGCTCTCCACTGACAGGTGGCTGAGCTGCTTTAGGGGCAACTTTGGGGTCCTGGCACCCCTCTTGCTGTCTAGAGTGGGGGGCTACCACCTCCTGTGGCAGACACCCTCCTTCCACTCTCCCTTCTGTCAGTGCAGGGGCAACACCTTGCATCTGGACAGCTGCCTGACTACTCAGGACTTCCTTGGGGTCAGGTGAGGCCTCACCAGTGCCACCTCTGGGCTCCCCCCTTACTGGGGCAGAAGGCCTTTGGCTCCCTGGAACTCTCTTTAAGAGTGGCCTACCCTTCCTTTTCTTCTTTCCTTTTCTTGGGGACCCCTGTCTCCTAACTGTAGGGACTGACTCCCCAGGACTTTGGGTTGGGGGGGCGCCCTGGGCGACCACCCCATCTGTGACCAGACTCAACTCTGGGAGGTCATTGCCCAGGATACAATCTAGGGGAAGGTCAGCACTGACTACCACCCTAATCCAGTCAAGGATACCCTCCCTCTCTAGGGGCACTATGGCTACAGGTTTGGAGGTGACCTCCCCTGTGGCTATCCTGACTTTCTTTGTCTTTCCTGGGACATACATGTCTGGGGTCACTAACCGGTCACTCACTACAGTGTGACTGGCACAGGTGTCTCTCAGGCCAGTGGTAGGGATCCCATTCACTTGAATGTGGTGGAAGTGCCTACTCCCACCCTCAGGGATCACCAGCTTACCATCTGGTCCTGTCTCCCAGCACAATGCTAGGAGGACTTCATCATCTGAGGAATCCTCCTCTATGGCTACACTGGACAGCCCAGTGCTAACCACCTTCTTTGGACAGGCTGCATCTCCTCTGAAGTGACCTGTCTGCTGACAGTCAAAGCAAGCCCTACTGTCCAAGAGCTTTTTTAACCCTGGGTCTCCCTGTCTCTGCATGTCAGATTGGGAGTGGGATTTACTCTCCTCCTTCTTAGGGTTCTGGGGTACAGAGGGAGTCTCTGTGGTGGGCTTACCACCTCCCTCCTTAGGTTTTTGGGGACCTGTCCCCCCCTTCTTGGAGTCTCCCCCCTGGGACTTGACAACCACCCTGGTTCTCAACCACTCATCAGCTGCCTCCCCTAGCTCTCTAGGGTTGGTCAGCTTAGAGTCCACTAGATGCTGGCGTAACCTTTCTTGGATACAATTGGTCAAGATGTGCTCTCTCATGATCAGATTGTATAACCCCTCATAAGTATTTACTTTGTTGCCAATAATCCAGCCCTCTAGTGCCTTTAGTGAGGTGTCCACAAAGTCAACCCAAGACTGGGTACTGACCTTCTGGGTGTCCCTGAACTTCATTCTATATTGCTCTGGGGTCAGACCAAACTTCTTGACTAAGCACCTCTTCATACTAGGGTATGAATCTGCCTCCTCCCCCCTTAAGGTCAGAAGCCTATCCCTCCCTGAGTTGGGGACCAACTCCCACAAAAGGGAACCCCAGTATTGAGGCCTAACCCTTCTCATTTGGAGTGCCCTCTCAAAGGCCCCTAGCCACTTATCTATGTCATCCCCCTCTACATAAGCAGGAACCACCCCCTTGGGTAATCTGGGGCAAACTCCCCCACCCATGGACACCTCAGCTTCTTTATCGCTGCTTCCATCTTTTTTTTCTTTGCTTGCCCACTTCTTTTTTTCTAGGGCAAGCTTATCTGCCTCCAAAGCTATGTAGGCTAGCTGGGCTTCCAGCTCTCTCTCCCTGATGGATGGGTTCTCTCCTCCTGAAAGGACCCCCTTCCTACCACTAGCTTTGGGTCTGCCCCTAGTGACTGTATTTACTGAGGACCGTTCCTCCTCTTCCTCACTTGGGGTCTGATGCCTTCCCTCCCCTGAGTGGTTAGAGTTAGCATCTTCCTCTTTTTCTTCCTCCTCTGGAGCTTCCTCTGTCTCTACCTCTTGGGCCTCAGCCCATGCTGTCAGGGATGTGATCAGGATTTGCTTCCTGAGATCAGTGGTTGCAGGCAACCCTCTTTCAATACACAACCCCCTAAGCTGGACTACTGTCAGTGTGGGTAGGCTAGCCAGATCAAGCTCCATGGTTCCCTAGTTTTGTGTCACCAAAAACTTTTTGCAAAAATTGGAAACAAGAATTTAGAAAAATTACAAAAATTCAATAATTGAAATTAATCCAAATTAATTTTTTAAAAAAATTAAAATTAAAAATTAAAAACAATTTTTGCACTAGGACAATTTAAAGGATTTTTAATTTGTTTTATCTAAAACTGTAACGTGATATTGAACACAAGTACAGGATCCCGTCGCTGCTTCCAATTATGTTGGAAAATAGGTTATTGATAGGGCAGGTAGGTACCTACACCTAGCAACAAGCCACAAACCTCCACAAAAGTACAGTTAGGTCTCAGTAAATTAATCCCAGCTCTACCCTTGGTAGCTTAGCATCGAGCGTCAAGGCTTAACTTAGGAGACAAAGTGTAAAGCATTCAAATATCACAAAACAGTAATTAAATAAAACACAGGAAACAGTTTAAAAATCCAAAACCAATTTATAAAAATAGCTTATATTTTTATCTTTAAAATGACACAAAAACGATTAAAATCGGTTCAGGGGAACCGGAGATATGAATTTTTAAAGTATTATTATTTTCTAGCACATAGAAACAAAAAGCGCCAATCGGGTCATCTGGTTGCACCAGGACCGGGACAAAGTCAAACTTTCAGGCCGACCGCGATGGAGCCCTGCTCGGCTACAGGTCGCGGGAAGCCTCGGTTAAAAAGTTACCTTCTGACTTAGTCTTTATTTTGAAGTTTTTCTTCACCGGGACGAACCTGCCAGTTGGATCCGACCTCCTGGAGCCCTTGTCCGGATACGCGAAGTCGGTTTCCTCGGTGGTGATTTCTACCTTCGGACTTAGTCGTTTTTTCGAGATGAAAATCCTTCGACCGGGGTAAACCTGGATCTTGATCCGACGTCCGTGGAGCCCTTCTCGGATACGATGGCTGGAAGGTCCCGGTCAACTTTTTACGTTCTGACTTAGTCTCTTTTTCGGATGTTTTTCTTTACCGGGACGAACCACGAAGTCAGGCCGGGTCGCGGTTGAGGCAAGCCGGCTAGAATTTCCGCGTCGGGTCGGTCACTTTATGGAGCTTTTTTCCAAAATTTCTCCAATCTTTTCCAAACTTCTGGGGCTTCACCCAGATGTTCTTTTAAGGTTCTTTTGGGGTCCACAGCTCACCCCAAGGGTCCAGAAGTTCTGTGATGGTCCTTGGGAAGTGCGGACTTCAACTCCCAGAGTGCACCTGGCGCAAACTCCTTTTTGGCCACTGGGCAGTGGTCAGCTGGTCACTTTTTCAGGAGTTGGTGCAGGGGACTCTGGTTAGCAATTTTTCACCTGTAGCAAACAGGGAGTCCCTCCTTGAACCAGTGGAAGCCAGGCAAAGTCCTTCTTGTGGTGAAGCCCAAGTGTGCAGCTGGTGCAGTCTTTCTGAGTGCAGGGTCCAGGTGCAGGCCAGGGGTCCAGCAGGGCAGTCCTTCTTCTCCTTGTAGTTCTTTCTTCTTGAAATTTGGTGGGGATCTGAGGCGTGGGTGCAGGTCTGCCAGTTTTATCCTTGCTCCTGGGTGAAAAGCAGGGGGGCCCTGGTCCTCCAATCAGGGACAGGGTCGTCCCCCTGTGATGACCACTTCCTGGGAAGTGTGGCAAAAATCCATCCCAGAAGGCAACAGTCTCTAAAAATCCAAAATGGATGAATCTGATTTTTAGAGGAGAGATCTGGCTGAGCCCACCCACTGGTGTGGCTAAAAATCATAAACACACCCCTCTCCTGCCCTCTCCTAATCTAATCAAGGGGGCACCTAGCTGTCTGGGGTTGCAGGATGTGGGGGTGTTGCTGGGTGCTCCAGATGTCCTTCTCTGCCTTTGAAGACCAGTTTGGCAGCCCTCCCCCTTCCTGCCTCACCATGTGCTGAGGGGAGATTCTCTCCCCCAAGCACATTCCTTTGTGTGAAGTCAGGCCACTTCACACCTCATTAAAGTAGCCTGGCAGAAGCTGCTGCAGGCTGGCCAATCAGAGCACAGGAGCAAAAACAATGCAGAGCTGAAATTGGCAACTTTTTAGGTAAAGTCTAAACTTTTTACCTGCACTAGTTATATTAAATCCAACAACTGGAAGTTGTGGGATTTATTATAACAATCAATTTGATACCAAATTCTTGGTATGTAACATTTAAGGAGACTTTAAAATTTAAAATAAAGTCTGCCCATTCTAGCCTATGAAGGCCATTTACTTCAATGAGGGAAAAACGAATTTGGCTGTTTTTACCTCACCAGGGCTTATAAATCTATTTTTATAAAGTCCCTGCTTATAGTTACATGGCACCCAGCCCTAGGGGCACATAGGGCACACCTTAGGGGTGACTTATATGTAAAAATAAGGTAGTTTAAGACTTTGGAAGTACCTTTAATTCCAAAGTCGAATTTGCATATAACTTTAATTTAAAAGCAGCCAGCAAGGCAGGCTTGCTTTTAAAATGACACTGGGCACCTCAGCAATGCACCTAGGTGTGCACCACCTATGCTGTGGTCCCTAAACCTACATGCCCTACCATATACTAGGGACTTATAGGTAGGTTAACTTAGCCAATTATAATTAGCCTAATTTGCATATCCATTTTACACAGAGCACAGGCCCTGGGACTGGTTAGCAGTACCCAGGGCACCATCAGAGTCAGGAAAACACCAGCATAAAGTGGAAAATGGGGGCAAAAAGTTATGGGGCCTCTGCAATCAGCCCCAGTTTCTCACAGCGTGTCTTGCCGATTCTTAAGCCACCATGTAAATGTCAAGAAATGGCAGCGCACAATGAATAACAAAGTCAAACCTTTATGAAATAAATTGCGCATCTTGCCTATTTGTAAACTTCCATATAAAGGTCAAGAAATGGTAGCGCGCAAGTAATCTGTTACTCATTTAAGAATTTAAACCAAGAATATGAAAATTCTAAATAACGGTGTCGGGACAGTCCAACCACTGTCTTACCGCCTGGAACAATGATCACCAATGAAGGATTAGGGCAGAAGACTGGAAGATCCAAATAGGCCGCAGGGACAGGAGCTCAGGAAGAAGCTGCTGCTCTGCACCGGGACCTCTGAATAGTGAGCACTGGGAGTTGGGCTGGCTCTCTTTTACAAGAGTCTTGGCCCAGCCCAGAACCACGCCCAGGCATGTTGCAGGGAAAGTCTCTGGAAGGCCCTGGAAAGGGGCAACACCCTAACACACTCTGAAAACCTGCAGCAATACATTGCAAAGGAACAGTATTTGTATTAAAAATAAGTTTTCAGGATTGGACTCTGCAATGCAAAAGGTTAAACCACAACATATCAACACAATGCATAAATTACTTTGTTTTGAGAGTGTTGGGTTTTTGCATTTTTATTGCCAATAGAGTGCGTACTGCTCTGGTGTTGACAGTTATTGAGTGGAGCAGCATAAAATGTTGAGTTCAGTGAAGTAGAGTTTTTGTGGAGTTTCGTAGAGTAGCATGGACTGTCACATAGGGTCTTAGACTGAAGAGGCCATAGAGTGGAGGTTCATACAATGAGATGCCATAGATTAAAGATGCATAGAGTGGAGGGGCATAGAGTGGAGCGGCATGGAGTAAAGTGTTGTAAAGTGGAGGAACA
This sequence comes from Pleurodeles waltl, assembly GCF_031143425.1. NCBI lineage: Eukaryota > Metazoa > Chordata > Amphibia > Caudata > Salamandridae > Pleurodeles > Pleurodeles waltl. The sequence continues at coordinate 688,316,403 of NC_090449.1, read as the reverse complement.
TAGAGTTGAATAGATTCTCATAGAGTGTAGTGTCCAATTGGAGGGGTATTCAGTGGAGGGGCATAGAGTGTCATGGAGTGTCATAAAGTGGAGTGTCATAGAATGGAGGGTCATGGAAGTGGAGGGTCATTGATTGGAGGGTAATACATCAGAGGGTTGTAGAGTGGAGTAGTGAAGAGTAGAGTGGAGGATAATAAAGTGTAGGGGTGTAGATTGGAGGGGTGGAGGGGCATAAAGGGCATAAAGTAGAGTACAGTGGCACAGAGTGGAGTAAAGTGGTGTAGAGTAGCACAGAGTTTCATAGAGCTGAGTGTCAAGAGAGGAGTGTCATAGAGGGGAGTTTCATACAATTAGGTAGAGTGGCATAAAGTGGCTTAGAGCGGAGTGGTGTAGAGTGGAGCTCAGTGGCCTAGAGTAAATTGGCATAGAGTATTGGATTGTGGAATTGTGTAGGGTGGCATAGTGTGGCATAGAATGTCATAGAGTGGAGTAGATTAGAGCGAAGTAGAGTGTCATGGCATGGAGTGACTTTGAGCGCAGGGGCAGAAGGTGGAGTGTCATAGAGTGGCGAAGTGTAGAGTGAAGTAAAGTGTTATAGACTGGAGTAAAGTGTTGTAGACTTGAAAAGGTTGCAGTGGCTCCATAGAGTGGAATGGATTAGAATAGAGTGTCGCGTGGGCTCTCATTATCCTAAATGAGACTACTGGATTTCTAGGCAGCAGTATCGATAACGGTGTGGGGGACTGAGTCTGACCCACGTGTAAGGAACTCTGTCACCCTAAATCCGGTTTTTGCTCCGGCTAACTAGCAGTGCCTCATTTCTCCCATGGGGAAGAGAAGATTGGGCAGCCGAGCGCATGACATCTTTGGAACTTCTCAGGGAAGTTGTGGTCACTCAGATCCAAACCAACTCTCTCATTTACAGTATGATCCCATATACAAATGACAAAGGCAGTATAAGTTTTATATAATGTTTTAATGAAACAACTGCATTTTAGATAATAAGGCGTGAGCCGCAATAACCAGAGCCATACAACACAGTAGGATTGAAATAGTCACCAGGAGAGTAAAACATAAGAACAAAGCTATTATCGTGTCTAACAGTTTCTACTCTCCCTCTGCTTGTTCTATTTCGAGCACAGCATGTTAAGCTTCTAACTTGCCTTCCTGAATCACTGGGGAGACATCAGCCCTCATACCTGAGCAAAGGCCTGTGATCTTGGTTCAGCATCTGCAACGAGGCAGTCAGCGTCTAGTTGTGGTTCCCTGGTCGGAATCTCCCTCTTGCGTGTATTGGGACAAGGAAGTGTTTTTATAACTAACATGTCAGAGTGATCACAAAATGTCCCTACGCAGAAATGCCAAAGACTAAACTCCTACCACGTCTATCGGCAATGTACCAGACTGTATCCTTGACTGAAGCATAGAGTGAACAGGAATGTGTTATGGAGAACTCCAGTGCTGAAGTAGGCTAAACAGTGTGATATGAATATAAAACAAGACCGTAGAACTGGCTATTTGAAAAATAACAGTACGAAGCCTAATAAAAAGTATTTAGAGCAAAGTGCACAGAGGCTCTAAGCTGCAAGCAAATGAATAAAATATATCCAGGGCAAAGTGCACAAAGGCCTAAAGCCTGAATGCTAATGCACAAAGGATACGTAAAACTAACCACACTACAGCATGGAGTGAAGTACAGGGTCATAGAGAGGAGTGATATAGCATGGAGTGGCGAATAGTGGAGTAAAGTGGAGGGGAGTAGAGTGGAGTGGCCTATAGTGGGATGATGTGACAGGAAGTGTAGTAGAGTGGAGTGGCATAGAGTGTTGTAGAGTGGCCCAGAGTATTGTGGAGGGGAATGACGTAGAGTGGCATAGAGTGTTGTAGAGTGGCATAGAGCATGATAGAGTGGTGTGCTGTGGAGTGAGGTGGTGTAGAGTGTGGTAGAGTGGCATGTGTTAGAGTGGAGTGTCATAGAGTGGAGATGAGTGACCTAGAGTATTGTGTCATAGAGTGTCATAGAGCAGAGTGGCACAGAATGGCCTAAAGTGTCATAGAGTAAAGTGTAATAGAGTGGAGTGACATAGAATGGCATAAAGTAGTGTTGTATAGTATCATAGAGTGTTGTGGGGTTGAGTAGAGTGAAGTGGGATAAAATGGAGTGGGATACAGTGGAGTGTCATAGAGTGGAGTGTCGTAGAATGGAGTATAGTGGTGGAGAGTGTAGTGGCATAGAGTATAGTAAAGTAGAATGAAATGGGAGAGTGTGGTAGAGTGTCACAACATGGAATTACAGTAGAGTAGTGTGTCGTAGAGTGGAGTGGCGAAGAGTGGAGTGGTATAGATTGGGATGGCATAGAGTGACGCATCATAGAGTGAATTAGAGTGGAGGAGAGTGACGTAGAGCAAAGTGTTGTAGAGTGGAGTACAGTAGAATGACGGAGAGTGGAGTGGAATACAGTGGAGTATGCATGCCACTGTTTGGTAGACTCCAACTTAAAAAACAATAATCAAGGAGATCGGCAAAACAGCGCACAGTGGCAATTGAGATTAAAATTAGAAAAAAAAGGGTTACTTTTTTCCATTTAATATAAAATGCTGTCAAAAAAAGAGAAACAATTGATCCTTCACAGCTAAGGTGTGTATTTCCACAATGTGGTTTTCCAAACCTAATATCCCAATCCCTACCGTGTGCTCTACAAAAGGTGGACGCTTTTTCTAAGTTCATAATTGGCAAATCAAATATATATATATATTTATTTATATATATATATATATAGATTTAGAATCACTAATTTGTTTCCAAACAGCATACATACAAAAAATTGTGAAAGACTGAATCCAACATTTAACTTAAGTTTCCAATATTTTATTGGGAAACAATTCCTAAGCTCCTTGTACACTTTTCTTGCTTGTAACAGATTCCATATCAAGTTTTTGGGGGATTCTTCAGAAGATTATTTGCCTCCTTTCTCAGTCCTCTCCTATGCCCCAGATCGTTGGTCTTCACCTTGCCCATGTCTACACGATTTTCATCCTCACTCCCAACATGGTGGCTGCCATCTCTCTACATCTGATGCCAAAGGAAAAAATGTCAGCTGCCCCACCCAGCTTTGATCTTTCTGTTATTTCACCAGACGCTGTCTGAACACTTCTTTGGTCTTCAGGAGGTTGGTAGCCTACTCTAGAGTTGTAACTACCGGTGGGCTACATACCCACAGAAAAAAGTGTTTTTCAACTAGTTTCCCCACTCTGTTCCCGCTGCCAGCCCATCTGCTGGAATGAAGGTGCAGCCCTATTCAAGTGTGATTACCATTGACCCATGAAAAGTGGATTCCCTTTTAAAGTAGCAAGCCTCCATTGTTTTGGAGCCTGGGAGTCATTTACACCACTCCCAGAAGAGCAGAAGGCTGTCTATTGGCCATCAACTGTGAATAATTGCAGGATAAACTGAGCAACAGAGTGGCAACTTTCTAAAAGTTGCTTTTCCTTAAAAGTGACATTCAAATCGACTTTGGCATTAAGTTGGGTTTAGAGCCACAATTAATTTGGTATCTTGAAGTGCCCATTTTAGTAGTCCCATTCTGAAGTTATCAGTGCTGAGATGTCAGTCTGGAACTCTGTACTAGCCAATGGGGCCACAAGCTTTTCCATAGTAAAATGACAATTTGGATGTTTTACTGTTGGGACATATAAATTACATGTCCCACTTAATAATATATTGCTTCCTGCACTTATGGGTTGACAGCTTTACTTAGGGGAGTTTAATATATATTGTTAAGGGAGCTGGGGGCTTTGCCATTGGTTTATTTGGAAACTTAGAACTAGCAGTTTTAAAACTGCTGTTCCAGGTTGCGGTTGCAGGCTGGGAGCCATTTTGTACCTTGTCACACTCATTATGGCAAAATCAGTGCTCCTGGGTGGACTTTCTAACTTACATGCCCTGGGTACCCCTGGTACTGTATACCAGGCACCTATAAGTAAATTAGCTTATACCAATTGGGGATAGCCAATTAACATTTTTTTTTCAGAGATTAGAACACTGACACTGAGGTTTGGTTAGCAGGCTTCAGTTCACTCTCAAAGTCGAAAAACCAGCAGCATCAGTCCAAAACACTGGGAGTACTAATGCAAAAAGAGGTTTTTCTTTATAATTTGTGTTGAACCCTGGTCCTTGTTGCAGGTTCATCCCCTGACTTTTTGCCTCCTAATCATTGCTAAAGTGCAGGTGCTCTCCCTTCTAAAGTTGGTAGGATTGACATATACCTATTTGGCATTTTTAATTTACCTATAAGTCCCTTGTACAGTGGTATCTCTAGACCCAGGGCCTGTAAATTAAATGCTACTAGTGGGCCTGCAACGCTGCTTGTGCCACCCATGAAAGTAGCCTTTCAAACCTGTCTCAGGCCTGCTAGCGCAGGGTGTGTATATGCAGTTTTCTGCCACAGGGACCTTGCATCTATATGTAATTTCCAGGCCCAGAACTCCCCTTTTACTACATATAAGTTACCCCTAGGGTAGGCCCTAGCTAGCCCAATGGGCAGGGTGCTATGTATGTTGAAGGCAGGACATGTGCCTAGTAGTGTGGCCTATCCTGGTAGTGACAAACAGCCTGTTTGGTTACTCACTGCTGTGAGTGCTGTCTTCTTATAGGATTGCATTGGAAATGCCCTGAATTATGTCTAGGGGGTATTGTCTGATTTATGAGGGGTAGTGTAGGTATGCTTTGTATGGTTGTAATGGTTGTAAGAAATGCTGCTTACTGGTGTACGTGGATGTATTATTACTATTACAGACTTGCCACTTTTAGAAAGTGGGCATTTTTCTGTGCATATGACACTGGTGTTTTGCAGCTTGACTCCAATCAACGTCTGGGCAGAGTGACAGTTGGGCAGTGTGCATACTTTTCAGACAGCCTATACACAGGGAGAGTGGAGGTGTCACAGAGGTGCATCTGCATACTGAATAGTCTTCCTTGGCAGAGAGAAGGGAGAGGCGGGGTACACCTGAATTTGTAAAGGCTGTGCCCTGGCCTCAAACAATAGGGTCGTTTACCCCCAGCTGATGTTTGGAGCATGTGCTGGAGGAGAGACGGGGCACTCCCAGAACCAGTTGTAACTGGTTGGAACCTCCTCTCCCCTTCCTTTGTAAACACACTGTAAAATTGAGTATAAGCACATGGGAGTTTTCCCCACAATGGGGAGACACTTTGGAACTTACTTGTATCTGGACACAGAATACTAGAGGGACTCATCAGATACTGCCATGGACTGCTGCTGCTGAGCTGACCTGTGACCTGTTGCGTCATGTGGAGGAAATGCCAACTGCCTGCATTCACCTTGTGCTGGCCTGCCACTGGGCCCTTCCGCCCTGTGCTTCTTGTGTACTTTGTCCCTTGCTATAGCCCTGCAGATGGGCAGGGGGGAAGGAAGCCTTATCGGAGGCTTCCCCTGCCCCACCGGAGCCCCCAAAGAGTTCAAAGAGGACCCGGGTGTGGTGGAACTCACTGGAGGCTCCACACCTGGGGCAGTCCTCCCTTTTTTATGTGGACCCCCGCGAGAGACGGGTGCCCTCCCCCCTCTGTGGCTCCTTGTTCTTTTGGGGCACTGTTGTGCTCCCCCTTGTTGGAGTGCCAGTGGAGGCCAGGGGGGTCCATTATAATCCCAGAGGAGGTGCGTGTCGCCCACCTCCTCCCCCAATCATCAGAGTGGGCCCCAAAGGGAGTGCACGGAGAACCAGGGGCCCCATTTTGTTGTTCTTGGCACTGGGAGTGCCTTCCATCATATAATCAGGTACTTTTAAAGGACATACATATGTCATGTGCTCCTTATATGGACATTCATGGTTTATATGTTAGCCTGCCCATTATTATGAGGTGTTTCATATATGTTTGCTAATGTTCCTTTTATGGGCATAACATGCTAATATGTTTTCCTGTCTCGCCATATGTTTTATAATGTTCCTGGTAGGAGCATTTATGATATTTGTATGACAAGTGCATTTGGTATGTAATGTGATTCCTGACTACTGCTTACGTTACAGAATAATAAGCAACCTGTGTGTTATATGACTGCTGCTGGATCTGCAGATCTGCAGAGTAACTAATGTGTAACATTCTGATAACTGCTTGGGTAGCAGGATATTACTGACATGTGGTGTTTGGACTAATAATTGCGTTGTGTACAATCCAGTATTTTCATATAACTTGGTGTTGTGTTCCCTTTGAGGTGGGGATGGTGCGTTATATGTGTTGTGTGTGCTGTGCAAACAATTTACACATTGCCTCTGGGATAGGCCTGACTGCTCATGCCAAGCTATCAAGGGGGTGAGCAGGGATTATCTTGGACATGTAACTCCCTTGCACTGACTAGAGTGGGTGGGTTCTGCCTGGCTAAGGTGCTTAATCTAGCCAACCAGAAACTTCATTTCTAACAATTTGCAATTGGGCAATGGTACCTTGTGTCTAGACGGCAAACACATTTACCACTATTTCACAACTTCTAACAGATTGCTAAGCATCCAATTTCAGTGATCAAGCTTTTCTTTGTTGAGTAATTCAAATAGGATGTTGGTTGAAAAACAATTGTATTGTGTGCTGTATTTGCTCTAAAATTATATGATATTAGGAAATGGCTGAACGTGTTTCCAGGGTACTGTGAAAGGTTTGATTTCTTTATTTAATTATTTTTGTTTTACTAATACAACTGATGTGTGAGCACCTCCTATGACACTTTTCGTGTCTAGAAAGAAAATCATCCACCAGTGCAATATTAGGCAGGACTGCTTGATGAATTAATGACCACAGTGGAAAGAACATGCAATCAGGGCCACTGGAGTAACAGTGCAGTGAAGGAAAAAAATTGTTGGAGTTCAACAGATTTTGTGCCATGAAAAGGCAAAGAAAACAAAAAATAAGTGACATGAAATTAAGGCAACTCACAATATTTACTAGCAATTTTACTTTGTGAGGCACGTTATACTGCTTATAGAAAATGTAACGGTTGTTAAAGAAATATTCAGCAAATTCTGCTCAAAATATTACTCACCAGCAAAATTATGGCTTTTCTTGCTTGGAGGAACATGAGTCCATTTTGTTAATGCTGTTCTTTCTACCTCCCAGAGTACAATAATTTGCACAAAACAAATACTTTGCACTATAGAAAACATAAATATACTTGTAATAAAATGTGTGCTTAGGCTATTCTGCACTTCTCATTTATGTTTTAGAACATGTTTTCAGTGTTTGGCTTAACCTGTGTTCACAGTTCACACCATAGAGCCTCTGGGCGAGCATGATTTCATTAAGATATTTTCTATTTATCACAAGCATTTAAATAGGAGGAACATTGACTCAGAAGCACTATCACCCTCACTACAATCCAGGTGGTCGGTGATAATGCAGCAGTAATACTGCCAACAGGCCGGCGGTTAAAAAAAAAGGAATTATGACCACAGCAGAAATCGCCCAGACAGCCACTTTAACGCACCGACCGCCACGGCGTTAGCAACAAGCACCACAGCGGTAACCTCCAACAGCCAGGCGGAAGACAATGTTCCACCCACTGTATTATGACAGGCCTATCCTCCACCTTTTCCAGGGTGGTACCAATGACAACAAAAGCACGGTGGAAACAGAACACAGAAGGCAAAAGGACTCACCTCTGGAGACTAAGGGAACAACCACGATGCCATGGAGCCAGAGTTGCACATCTTCCCATTGCTGCTATACCTTTTCCTGCATTACGAACATCAACGCCGACGAAGACCACAACGGTGAATACTGCTGCCTAGCACACAGGGGAGGGGGGAGGAAAAAGAGAGTGCCACATACACGCAACACGCAACACCCCCAACCCCATACACACAATCAGATGCACAAACATTACATATCCACCCCGTACTCCTCAGGAATAAAGCAAGGACAAAAGGAATTGATTAAAGTAAGCGTAATAAGATAAAATAGCATAAATATGTGCTTCAAAATCAAAAAGTGTATACATATTTACAAATGGAGGGACACTGCCTAGTCCTCAATGTCCGTGGGCCACAAGGCCACTACACATAGGCCAAGGCCCCACCTCACTCATGCAACAACACGGAGGGAACATTGAAGGGGCATCAGGTCGAAAATACACAGGCACCCAAGGGGGAATGGGAATGGGGGGGCAACTCAGCTGGGAGATGGTACAACACCATTGGTCCTGGAGGGGGCTACAAGCCCACTGCTTGGTCCTGGGGAGTGCAAGGCCACAGCCTCTCTAGTGGGTGGTTTGCCCACTGCTTGGTCCTGGGAAGTTCAACGCAACAGTCTCTCTAGTGGCTGGTTTTCCCACTGCTTGGTCCTGGGGAGTGGAAGGCCACAGTATCCCTAGTGGGTGGTTTGCCCACTGTTTGGTCCCGGTGAGTGCAAGGCCACCGTCTCTCTAGTGGATGGCTTCTTCCACTGGTTCTGGAGGGGACCTTGTCCCCAGTGTGCATCGTCCTGGCAAGTATGGGGAGAGTGGATGGCTTCTTCCACTGGTTCTGGAGGGGGCCTTGTGCCTATTGTGCTTCCTCCTGGCAAGGATGGGGTGAGTGGATGGCTTCTTCCATTGGTTCTGGAGGGGGCCTTGTGCCCTGTGATGCAGATGCAGATCTTGGGGTGCGCAAGGTCACAGTCTCTCACCTGGGTGTCACACCTACAGGATTTGCAGGGGCCAGGACGCACTACAGCCCATGGAGGCAGGACTACACACTGCCCGCCGGCGGTGACAGCTGCTCAGTGGTAGCAGTGGCGTGGCTGGTATCAGGGCTGGCAGTGATGGGGGGAGGCTCCAGCCCTTCTGATGCAGCCTTGGACGGCTGCCCACTGGGGCAGCTGCTGCTGGCAGTGGTGCTGGTGGTGGTCCTGGTGGCGGTACTGGTGGCAGTGCAGGCAGTGGTCAGGGAGGCTCCAGTGCTTCCCCTGCAGCCTCAGACGGCTGCCCACTGGGGCTGCTTCCGCTAGCTTTGGTGCTGCTGGCGGTGCTGGTGGCGATTCAGACAGTGGTGGGGGGAGGCTCCAGCCATTCCCCTGCAGCCTCAGATGGCTGCCCACTGGGGCTGCTGCTGCTGGCAGTGGTGCTGCAGGCGATGTTGGTGGCGGTGCAGGCAGTGTTGTGGGGAGGCTCCAGCCCTTCCCCTGCAGCCTCAGACGGCTGAACTGCCATGGTTGGTGGTGGGGGCTCAGAATCAGTCTCAGCACCAGGCCTCATGTCCTTCCTGCCTGCTGGTGTAAGCCCCTTGCCTTTCCCCTTGGCAGCTGGTGGTGCCTCCTTGTCCTTCCCTTTCGCAGCTGGTGTTGCCTCCTTGCTCTACCCTTTGGCAGCTGGTGGTGCCTCTTTGCCCTTCCCTTTGGTAGCTGTTGGTGCCTCCTTGCCCTTCCCTTTGGCAGCTGGTGGTGCGTCCTTGCCCTTCACTTTGCCAGCTGATGGTGCCTCCTTGCCCTTCCCTTTGGCAGCTGGTGCAGGCACACTTTCAGTGCTGATGCCTGGTTCCGTGGAGCCTCTCCCACCTGCAATAGCTGTCGACACTACTGTGGCCGGAAATTGGGTGGCTGAGGTGCTCACCTGGGTTCTGACCACCCTTGCCAAATGTGAAGGACGAGGGTAAGATGGGACAGAAGAGGTAACAGGTGGAGAGGAAAAGCTTCTTAGGGACATTGGGGTGGGAAGAGGGTGAAGGTTTGGGAGTGGAGGAAGAGGAAGTGGTTGTAGGAGGTGTCTGTCTGCTGACTTTGGGTGCAGGTGCATGAACTGGATGCTGTTGTGAGGTGGATGGTTGTCTGAGTGCTTGCGTTTGTGTACTTTAGGAGGAGGGGGCACAGACACAGTGGGAGAGAACACAGGGGACGTGTGCATGGATATGGGGGTGGTGACTGCCAGTGAGGGGTGTGTACTGATAGGTGTGCTGGTGATGGTGGTAATGGATGAGGACGTAGTGCATGCAGGTGTGAGAGGAGACATTACTGGGAGGGAGATGGAGGACGAGGAAGAGGGAGACAGTGGAGGCAGTGGATGTTGGTATGTCTGCATCTGGATGGTATTTGTGTGAGTGCCTGTGGGATGATGTGTGGTGCTTGTGTTTGCCAGAACCACTCCTGTGTGTTGTCTTGTGTGCATGCTGGTCTGCCTGTGTGCTTGGGATAGTTTGGGGTTGAGGGGAATGGGACTGGGTAGAGATATTTGGAGGGGGAGGCTAGAAACAGGGACAATGACTGCCATCAGAGATGAGGGCAGAGCCTGGATAGATCTCTGTTGGGCAGCCATGCCAGAGTGAATCCCCTCCAGGAATGCATTTGTTTGTTGCAAATGGGCTGTCAGCCCCTGGATGGCATTCACTATGGTTGACTGCCCAACAGATATGTGTCTCAGGAGGTCAATAGCATTCTCACTCAGGGCAGCAGGGCTACCTGGGGCAGGGACTGAGGTGCCTGGGGCAAAGGAGATGCCCACCCTCCTGGATGAGCTGGTACAGGAAACACACTGAGGGGCAGCTGGGAGGGCAGTGCCAGCAGTGGACCCTGTGAACAGTGAAGATGAGGAGGCAGAGGTTGAGGACAACAGAACAGCAATAATACGATAGTACTTCCAGTGACACACAAGTAAGACACTGTAACTTCACTTTACATTGACAGTTTTGTGTTTGACATTGTACATGGCAGGCAGATTCTCCCGATTCTATGGCCACTTACTGTACCCTTTGGCATCTCTATTTTCAGATATATGTGCCCCACTCTGACACCTTGTGTGTTGACTGCAGCCTACTACAGGTCATTCCTATGTATTTATTCCTGCACAGTTGTATTGCAGTTTTTCAAGCTTGATAAATGAATACATAGTTCAATCATTTTACAGGCACCATACATTTTTTCACTGGTGTTTATTTAAGTGTTAAGAAGTAGAGAGGTAGTGGAATGGGCAGGGTTGATGGTGGAGGAAAGTCCAGGATAGAGTCCAATCTATTTGTATCACAGGTGCATTGTCCAAGGGGGTATGGGAAGGGGAGCAATGACAGTTCAAGGTGGACAGGGAGAGAGATTGGGGGAAAAGGGTGACAATCAGGAGAGTCCTATTTCCTGGTGGGGGTCTTGGCAATGTTCTCTGGCTTCTCGCAGAGACCGTTTGCGTGGTGGTTCTCCTTCTGTAGGGGGAGTGGTGCTGGTGGCCTGTTGGTCCTGTGGCGGGGCCTCCTGTCCACCAGCAGCAGTGGAGGTGGAGGTCTATTCATCCGTGGGACTAGTGGTAGGAGCCCAGTGGTGTGCCACGATCTCCCTCATGGTGTTGGCCACGTCAGCCAGCACCCCTGCAATGGTGACCAGGGTAGTGTGGATGTCCTTCAGGTCCTCCCTGATCCCCAGGTGCTGTCCCTCCTGCAGCCGCTGGGTCTCCTCCAACTTGTCCAGTACCTGGCTCGTCATCTCCTGGGAATGGTGGTATGCTCCCAGGATCTTAGTGAGTTCCTCCTGGAGAGTTGGTTCCCTGGGCCTGTCCTCCCCCTGTTGCACATCAGTCCTTCCAGCTTCCCTGTAGTCCTGTGCCTCTGTCCCCTGAACCGTGTGCCCACTGCCACTGACCCCAGGTCCCTGATCTTCCTGTGTTTGTGGAGTGGCCTGGGGCCCCTGTAGGGGTGGACACACTGCTGATTGATGTGTCCTGGGGACAGAGGTATGGGCCTGCTGGGTGGGTACAGTAGTGGTGTTTTCTGTGGGGGGAGGCTCTGTGGTGGTATGGTACTAAGCCTGGGTAACCGACTGTCCAGAGATCTCTGATGGGGCCTCTTCTGTAGGGGGACTAGATGTTGCTGGCATCTCCTCTCCGGTGACGTTGTGTGGGGGACCTTTGAGAATGTAAATGCAGTTTACGTGTGTGACATCTTGTGCATGGGTGTGTTGCCCTCTATGGTTGTGATTGCCCTGTCAGCTTTGCCTTGTGTGAGTACTGATTTTGTGGGCTATGTGATTCTCTCTAATGTGCATGCTTTAGTAATGTATGTCCATGCAGGTCTGTTATGGGGATCCGTGCATTGGTGTTACATGCAGGGCTTGGTATTGGGATGGGTGGGTTATGATTGTGGGATGTATGTGAGGTGGTGGAGTGATGGGGGTGAGGGTAGGGGTGGGGGTATGTGCTGGCATGCAGGGAGTGGGGGTGAAAGTAGTAAAAAGTTGACTTACCAGAGTCCTGCTACTCCTGCCAGGCCCTCAGTATGCATGATTGCCAAGATTTGCTTCTCTCATGTTGTTAGTTGTAGGGGAGGAGGTGGGGGTCCACAGCCAGTCCTCTGTACTGCAATCTGGTGTCTTTCTGCAGTGGAACGCACCTTCCCTGGTAGGTCGTTCCACCTCTTCCTGATGTCATCCCTTGTTCTGGGGTGCTGTCCCACGGCGTTGACCCTGTCCACAATTGTCTGCCATAGCTCCATCTTCCAAGCAAATGGATGTCTGCTGCACCTGTGATCCAAATTGCTGTGGCTCTACCCGGATGATTTCCTCCACCATGACTCTTAACTCCTCCTCTGAGAACCAGGGGTGTCTTTGTGGTGCCATGGGTGTAATGTGCGTGGTGTGTGTGAGGATGTGTTGGGTGATGTGTTGAGGTGTGTGTTCTAAGGTGCATGGATGGTGTATGGGTGATGGTGTTCTGTGGCTCTGGTTCTGTGGGTGCTCTTGGTGTCTCTCTCTCTCTGTTGTCAATTTGTTTTAGTCATAAAGGGCTGTGGGTGTTGTGTGTGTGTGTTTTATAGTGGTGTGTGGGTGTGGTGTGTGTATGTGTGTCAGGTGGGTGTAGTTTGAATTGTCCAAATTGGTGTTGTTTTGTATGTGTGTGTGTGTTTTGAGCGCAGCGATATTTGTCGCCAATGTTTTACCGCAGGTGAATGTCCGCTGCAGTGATTCGTTGGTCATAATGTTGTGGGCGTAGTTCTGTTGGCGTAACGGTATGGATTTTGCTACCGCCAGTTTATCACTGACCTTTGGGCTGGCAGACTTGTGTGTGTGGCTGTATAGTGACAGATTGCTATGTGTGTGTCATAATATGGGTAGCGGTAAACCACTGCGCTGGCATTATGTTGGAGGCATGGCAGTAAACGAGACTTACCGCCAATGTCATAATGAGGGCCTAAATCTTTAAAAGAAACAGATGTGATATGTTAGGTATTTTTTTTAAAAGTACAAGTGTTCTCTTAAATTAATTACCAATTTCTGGAGAGTCTATAAATAAATTCTTACTTTTGCAATAGTTCATGTAATATAAACCTAAATGCACATCACTGTGAAACGCAGAATTTTCATGACTAAGGAGTAATCATTTTTCACATTGCATTTCAACAGTAGCTAAAGCATGCAAGCCGTTTTTTTCTCCATCATGTAGACAAAGCCCCTGCCTCAGTCCACCATTGGAGATTTTAATGTTTTCTGACTTGAAAGGAAGTTCAAGGCAAGACTTCGGAGTGGGCAGCTGCCTCCATGCTAGTACACCTATGCCTATAACAAAGGGCCATTAGCATTTGAAGAGGCCAGTGTGCCTGAAGCCCCTGAAGTCAGTTCATGCTGCAGACTGGGGGATCGCCCTGCTGCAAAGAAAACACCTTTGTGCATCAAGGAACATCAGGTGTCACTTATCCAAGACCCTGACGCCAGCAAGGATGGGGCTAAGGCATTCGCAAAGAGGCTGACTGATCGTAGTCTCCAGCTCTGAGCTATTTACATTAAACGGAATAAAGCAACATGTGTACGTTTAAAGTGCATAGTAAATTTGAATGTATCAGTGTTCCTTAATTACATGTACATTCGCAAATAATTCCTTCTCTCCACATTTACAGGTGCCTCGGGCATTTGCGTTCAGTAGAAGGGACATGTGCCTCTTAGATCCCATAAAAAGCTGAGCACCGACCTATTTAGTAACGTCATCCTAAGGTTCTCACATTGAAGGTAATGTGCCCTGGAAATTGACATATGTGGAGAAGAGCAGAAAGGAAGGGATGGAGACTGGGACATAGGGTGAGAAGGGGAGAATGAATGATCTGCAAAAACAGAGCATGAAAGGCTTGGAGAGTGTAATATAAGGAAGGGAAAGCATAGAAAGCCTGTCAAATTGAAGCACTGGAAAGGAGAAAATGGAAAGAGCTGCAGTAGAAACTGGAGAAAGGAGGTAATTAGAGGAAGTAAAAGTGGTAAGATCTAGTGTGATATGGAAGGGAAGGGGATGACTTGCATCCAACATTTGTACAACAGGAAATAATATTTGAGGTTTAAGAGGGTGATGTGTCTAGGATAGAAGGTAGTAATATAAAGAAAAAAATACTTCTGCCCCCACTGACGTGGACTACACTAGACATAGCAGCCATTAAAATAGCATAGATAGAGTTATACAGATAGAGTTATACAGATAGAGTTGTATTTATAGATAGAACAGAGAACGTTGTATAGATAGATGGACAGAGTTGTATAGGTAGAGTTGTAGAGATAGAGCTGTATATATAGAGTTGTACAGGTAGAGTTATATAGAAACAGACTTGTATTGATAGAATTGTAAAGAGATAGATAGATAGATAGATAGATAGATAGATAGATAGATAGATAGATAGATAGATAGATAGATGGATTGATAGTAGATAGATAGATAGAGAGATAGAGAGATAGATAGATAGATAGATAGATAGATAGATAGATAGATAGATAGATAGATAGATAGATAGATAGATAGACCAGTAAATTTCTGTTTTTGTAATTTAAGCTAAGGTCTTAGAACCTATCTTTTAGAGATTGGGATGCTGGTTGACCGAGGTATGACCTTGATCCGACAGGAACCATAATCCTAGTCCGACTAAGGCAAAAGCAAACCCCAAATGAACCTCTGCTCATCCTCTGGTAGCTTGGCACGAAGCTGTCAGGCTGAACTTTGAGGCAATGTGTAAAGCATTTGTGCAACACTTCAAACAGTAAGACAGTAAAAACACCATACAAAAAGATACCACACATGGTTAGACAACTAGCTCCAAAATTAATGAATAAAACAAGACCATAACAAAAAACATCCAATAAGTATAACTTGAGTTATGAATTTTTAAAGAATAAACTGTAAAATAGCACTTAAAAGCCTGAAGCACCAAATAGGGATATTTGGTAGCACTGGACCAAGACAAAGTCAAGAATTCATGCTGACTGCGATGGAGCATGGGCCTGCTACAGGGACACTGTCGGGCCTGCTGAACCAAAGTACCTTACGTCCTGGATGTGTAGTGTTGCATTGGTTTTGAACCGCAGTAGGGGTGATGCGTGGACTTTCCCTATCAATAGAGGAAATGCATCAATGTTCTACACACAGCAATGTCAATGCATTGGTATTGTGATGCAGTAGAGTTTGGGTGTGAGTTCCAGCTGCACCAAGGAGATGCATTGATTCTGATGGGCAGAGGCTGCGATATGGAGCATTGCATCGCATTGAAGCTGTTGTCGACAGGAATGCGGGGACCTTGCACCAAAGAAAGCGCTGCAGTGTTGGTTCCAAAGGAGATGTGCCTGTTCTGTTCCAAGGCACAGCAGGGATTGTGCGATTCCGCCCATGCAGAAGAGGATGCGTCTGTTCCACTGGAGCAAACACCTTAGGTCCACTTCCAAGGGCCCAGGACTGGGGTGGCACCTCTTGGCATGACAGACCCACAGAAGGCAGAGTTCAGGTGTAGAAGCAGTTTGGTGGGAAGAAGTTTATGTCGCTGAGACTTCAGATCAGGATGTCAGCCTACTAGCCCTTGGAGTCACTCTGGGTTTCAAGTGATGCGGGTCTAGTCCTTCTCATTCAGGCAGGGGAACAGCAAGCAGCAGACAGCACAGCAAGGCAGGCGTCTAGTAGAGCAACAGTCCAGCAGAGTGGCAGTATTTCAGCAGCAGAGCAGTCCTTCTTCCTGGTAGAAACATGACAGGTCCAAGTGTACTGACCCAGTTAGTCCTTTGAAGTGCACAGTTACTCTGCCCTTTCTGCCCTGGCACTATACTCACTAAAGTGGGGTATGCAGTAATATGTGTGGAGACAGGACACAGCCTATTCAGGTGTAAATGAGACTGGGTCCAGCTCCTCCCTCCCATTCTCCCAGGTTGGCCCATCAAGCCACACCTAAACTGTTGTTATATGGGGCTTTCTGGGGGAATACACAAAGCCCAGCTGTCACCCTCCCCAGACAGGTAATCAGAGACAGGCAGCAGGCATCAAATGGCTAAAGTAAGAAAATGCCAACATTTTAAAAGTGGAAGTTTTAGACTTCCAATTTAAAATCTGACTTCATTATAAGTTTAGGATTTTCAACTGGGATTCCAGAGACACCCGACTTGAAGGTTGTACCTCTTTCCAATTGGAAATTACACTTATAAATTGTACTAAGGTAATCCCAATGTTATCTTATGGGAGGCATAGGCCTTGCAGTAGTAAAAATTAATATGGGAGGTTTTTCACTACCAGAACATGCAAAACTTGAATGTACATATCCAACTTTGTAAATACAATGCAACCTGCCATCTGGGCTGTCCAGGGCGTACTGCAGGAGTGACATCTTTGTATTAAAAGGGAGGTTTGGGCCTGGCAAAAGGTAAATTTTACCAGGTGAAAATAACAGTTTAAGACTGTGCACACAGGCTCTGCAATAGTAGGTCTGAGACTTGGTTAAGGGGCTACTTAAGTTGGTAGAACAATCAGTTTTGCAGACCTACTGGTAGCATTTTACTTACAGGCCCTAGGACACATGTAGTGCACTTTACTAAGTAAATGAAATATGCCAGTTGGGTATAGGTCAAAGTTACCATGTGTTAAGGAGAGATCACATGCTCCTCAGCACTGGTTAGTAGTGGTAAAGTGCTCAATACCCCAAAGCCAGCAAGAATGAGGTCAGAAAAAAGGCAGGAAGTTTGGTAATAACCCTGCAGATAGGACCTTTTCCCCTATACACTCTCCCAGCCTAAAGAAATACTGAACTAATCAATCCCTTTATGCACTTCTCTGCTTAGGCAATAGAATGTTAACAATGGTCTTCTACTCTAGGGGCTCTTGCAAGATCTACTACTTTCTGAACTCAATTGGATCCCTCTGTTCATACTCTCTTGAGCCATTGAACTGACTCATTCGGAACCCTTTTCCTCATCTGTCGACCCCATCTGTGCAGCACCTAACCTTAACTTCCTCACAAATGCATCCCAGTAGGCAGATAGTGCCACCATGGCCAACATAGTGATGTGGCCCATTCTATCCCTTGGATCAGGCTTCTGTTCCCAACCCAAGGAAATCTGGGTCCATAAGGACAGTAACCAACAGAAGTGACGGACATCTGCCAGTGTCAAGAGCCAGGCCCTAGGTCATTAACTGCTAGGTGAAAGCCCTGAGTGGGGCCATTGGGTAAACCTCTCTGGACGTTTGCAATATCCACCCATTCATCCTTCATGAAGTACTACCATAAGGAAACTCTTGTTCTACAAACCACTTCACCCACACTCACACCCAGCCTTGTCCCAGCCAAAAGAAGATGGCATGTAATTGTACCTCCATGTGTAGTAACCACCCATTAGGAAAAATCACAATCACAGCCAGCATTCCGCTATAAACTTTAGGAGGCCCCAAGATGCAATGGAATGAGTAAATAATGTGCAATAAAAATGTGTACAGCACAGAAAATCTAGGCTTAAAAAATTATTTGATTACATTTTGCACTGTGTTATTTGTGAAAGAGAGTAGTCTTCGTGCATTTAGCTTATTATTTTGTGTGTTCTACATGTTTGTGTTTATTGTAGCTTGTAGATAACACTGTGATCTGTGTAGCCTGATTATTATCTTGATAGCATATAGTGCGTTCTTTTAATTTGGTGCCTTCTGGTGTTAGAGTGCAGTATTAATTAGGTGTCTTTTATGCTTGATGGTGTTGAATGGTTAGATACTGTCTGAGGGGGTCTGTTATGTTTATTGGTGTTAGCAGGTTAGTTTGGGTCACATGTTTGTGTCTGTGCATTGATACTTTGGAAGAATAACAAAATGAGACCTCAGGGACTTTGGTGCTGTATTGATTCTGTAAAAGTGGTTTCTTGTTATCTCTGTTGACAGAATTCAGAAAACATATATTTTAAAGTTAATTACCACCTTGTTGGTGGTGTTCATTTGCATACTTTGTGCTCTGGTTATATGATGTCTTGGAGCATCTTATGCCATTCGACTCTGCGTTGGCTGCATGAGAATGTGGTGTTTGGGTATCAAATGTATCTTGTTGTGTTGGTTTCTTCTTATGTTAAAGATTTCATCACTGATATGCATTTCCTTGTTCAACTGGACATAATAATCGGGTGATGACTTGCATATTTTGGTATGTTTGTTTTTCTTGGATTAACATGAGGTAAGGTAGTTGGCATTCTCAAGGGTGATTCCATTCTTATTATCGGTCATGTTTGAATGATGTCTTGGCATGTCCTGAGTATTCCTTGAGTTCTTCATGTTATATGCATTAAAAGGTATGATTCATTCAATTGGATCGTGTAGCATATGGGTCACATTTAGTGTTGTGCTACCATGGCTCAGTGTGCCCATTAGCATGGCGTTACCATTGGTGTGGACTTTGACATAGTTTCCACAGTAAGAGTAATGAGTGCCCCAAACGTTTTGTTCATTTATTTTGAATGTAAGTATCAGGTCACACTTTGGGTACGATTGCAACATCAGCATATATTAATAAATAACCATTGCAAACAGCATGTCTTGATTTAGCTTTGAGATAATTCCTGCTAACCGTTTCCCACCAATTGATCTCTAACTTCATGCCACAGGCAGGTGTAATGGCCATGAGTCCAGTAAAAGCACACGAACTGATGCAGCAGGGGTCACAAGATGATGTGAGGTATAGGGCATAGCATGATGCACAGTATGATAGCATGGGGTACTGTACAATGTGCCTTACAGGAGCAATTAGTAGTGCATTTCAGGAGAGCTCAGGATGCTATGCATGAATAAAGCACTTGGGCCCGTATTTATACTTTTTTAGCGCCGCATTTTCGTCATTTTTTGAAGCAAAAATGGCGCAAACTTGCAAAATACAATTGTATTTTGAAAGTTTGTGCCGTTTTGGCATTAAAAAATGGTGCAAGTGCGGCGCTAAAAAAGTATAAATATGGGCCTTGATTTGTAGATCAGGGGACCATTGGATGATATATGGGTGAAGGATATAAGACTAAGGGTGAATTGGGGATAATTAGGGACTCCGTTGGTGTGCAGCAGGGGGCACAAATTATGTACAATGTGGAAACATGTTGACACACAATAGGGAAAGCATGAGGAAATACAGTAGGTGGACAGTGGATGATGTTTGAGAGGTTTGAAAGTGTCCCATATCATGCATGAGCAGCTCGACATGCCCATGTTTTCCTCTTCACATTCTGGTACATATAGGGGGTCATTCTGACCCTGGCGGCCGGTGGCCGCCAGGGCCACCGACCACGGGAGCACCGCCAACAGGCTGGCGGTGCTCCCACGAGCATTCTGACCGCGGCGGTTCAGCCGCGGTCAGAAGCGGAAAGTCGGCGGTCTCCCGCCGACTTCCCGCTGCTCGGGGGAATCCTCCATGGCGGCGGAGCGCGCTCCGCCGCCATGGGGATTCTGACACCCCCTACCGCCATCCTGTTCCTGGCGGGTCTCCCGCCAGGAAGACGATGGCGGTAGGGGGTGCCGCGGGGCCCCTGGGGGCCCCTGCAGTGCCCATGCCAATGGCATGGGCACTGCAGGGGCCCCCGTAAGAGGGCCCCACTGTGTATTTCAGTGTCTGCAATGCAGACACTGAAATACGCGACGGGTGCAAACTGCACCCGTCGCACCCCTGCAACTACGCCGGCTCAATTCTGAGCCGGCGTCCTCGTTGCAGGGGCATTTCCTCTGGGCCGGCGGGCGCACTTTTGGAGAGCACCCGCCGGCCCAGAGGAAATGTCTGAATGGCTGCCGCGGTCTTTTGACCGCGGTGCGGTCATTTGGCGGCTCCCTCCAGGCGGGCGGCTCCCGCCGCCCGCTGGGCTCAGAATGAGCCCCATAGTCTGTGACACGGAGGGAGGAGATGCGGGGTGACAAAATGGACAACGAATGGGGTAGAAAAAGGGCTAAGATGCAGTCAGTGATGGCTGTGACATAGTGCTTTTTTTGCTTATTGCTGGATGGGAGTATGGGCAGAGGTATGTGTTAGTGCAGTTTTGCACCATAAAGTATAAATCAGGGCCAAAGTGTTTCCGATCATAAAGTTGTACTGTATTTATTTAGAATGGCCTTCGTAAGGCCTGCTGCCTGTGCCATCTCACAAATACAAGCATTGTTAACAGGAGGAGCTGTTGTGTGCCTACCCTGAGTTTAATACCGAATATAAAAGATTTTATGAATCCATGCGTTATTTAAGTGTGAAGTTTATGTCTGGGAGGTCTAGCTCCTCAAATAAATAATCTGAGCAAACTTGACTTTTAGAAGAAACAATACGAGGGGAATGATGGCTACTGGGAGGAGGTCTGCTCGGAACAAATGAAGCACCCTAGGTTCCTTTTTGAAAAAATAGAAGTATACAACAAAGATGGCATTTGGTTTAATCATAAAGATAGGGTCTCTTCCCGTGCAGACACTGAGAACATGGATTGAAAAGTGACTGGCAGGAGCTGGGAAAGTCAAGGGCTTTGTCATGTAGAACTGAGGCGAGCTCTCCTTCACATATCTTTCTCAGCCACGTGAAAAACAACAGAGGGTAAATTGCTTTGGAGGGCCCCAACCCTGCACACCGATGAGGAAGGAAGGGCTGCCATGGAGGACAGGCAATGGAAGGACTGTTTTCAGAGGAAGGAGAAGGATAAAATCAACAAAGGTACCTGAAAATAAACTGTTATCTTCGTCAGTGACACCTTCATTGCATGTTATCCAGTTAGGAGTGAGGATGAGAATGGAAACTCCATTCTGAGATCTATAAAACAGGCATCTCTGCACCTTGAAGCACTGGCTGGGAATTCAGTCTGAAAATGAACAGATACTATACACCAATTTAGGTAAACAGTTAAGTGTGCGTGACTAGAGGACCACTACATGCCTCATTTTAAATCTACAAATAGCTTTCTGTATCCGTGCATTACAGAGAGAGTGTTATGAACTGCACAGACTGTGAGATGTTTTTTTCATTTGCATGTACTGTTTCCCTTAGTTGAATTGTAGAGGTAAAATGGCTGACTTTGAATAAAGATTTTCCATTATGTGCAGCATGACTTCTTGGCATTAAGTTCTCCCAAGCCCCTACTTGAATAATTAGGAATATGTGCGTATACAAACTGAGCTCTTTCAAAGAGTAGGTAATCAAATTCTTCTTGTAAACTTTGCATTTTGGAACTTAAAAAGACTGGGTGTAATGTCCGATATACATGGTAACCATTTTTCTTTAATGAAAAGCATAAAATTCCACGAAGACAGGTGTAGAGCTATACCTTTGCACCGACCCAGGGCAACAGAATCGCTTAAATGGCAGTGTTCACAGAAGTAGAAAACACACACAAGGATGCACTAAGAGAAATCAATACAACGTTCACACAGTACTGTCTTTGTTAACAAAATAAGTTATTGGCTCTGGCACCTAACTGGTTCTGCACTACAACATATGGAAACTTGTGTTTCTCTGTGTTCAAGACCTTCTCTGAAAACCGGGACAGGTCCTAAATTAACTGAAATTTAAAACCAGGACAGTCAGAACAAATCAGGATATTTGGCTACCCTATCAATATTGGATAACTTCATGTGCGCAATTCTCGGCTTGCAGTAAGAATGTTAAATGTAAAGGTGCATTTGTTGAAATTGGCCCCATGTCACTGGGAATGAGTTCCCCCTGGTGAGCTTGGAGTAGCTATTACAGTACATTATAATCAAGACCTCTGGATTTAAACTGCAGCGGAGGATGAAATTATGCAACATGGTTGTCTATACTATGTGGCAAGAAAAGACAAATCATGCAGCATTATGGGGCACATTTCGCAATAGTATTACGAAAATAGTTTGTCATTTTTACATGTGAACACTAGCTGGGGAAAGGTTTCACCTAATTAGTACAAGTGTTTTTAGTAACGTTTCATCCGTTTGAGATAGAAACAATGTATTTCTCAAAATCTGCAGATTATGCATGGAGGTTATGTGATAAATGTGACAAATCCATAAGTATGCAGAAACTGCCATGATTTTAAAATTACATAATTCCTGTGGGCCAGACTATGGGGGTTATTCCAACTTTGGAGGAGGTGGTAATCCGTCCCAAATGTGACGGATTTACCACCAGCCGTATTACGAGTTCCATTGGATATAATGGACTTGTAATACGGCTGGTGGTATATCCGTCACTTTACCGTCACTTTTGGGACGGATTACCACTTCCTCCAAAGTTGGAATAACCCCCTATATATATGCATGAGTCACTTTTCCTTGCACTCGCACTGATCTAAGAATCCATCACACATTAAACAGTGTTTCACTGACTTTTGTTTTCGAAGTTCACAGACATGAGAAGGCCAACTTCCCAGTCTGACTTTTGCTGTAATGAAGGAAAGTGGTTGGATGTCTGGTCTTTCTTCAGTACAGGCAGCAAGGAAAAACATAGATTCTAAGTGCAGTGTTCCTTTAAAGGCCACACTTGTTTCAGACTGGGCAGTGCCACTTCTTCCTATCCAATCTAATACATTAATCAATGTATGAACTTGGGACAGTGTCTACTGTGTGAGAAATTGATGACTATGATATAGGCAAACATCAGGATCAATGGTAGAGCAGCAGCATTTTACTTACAGTCAGTTTGTTTACCTGCACCTTCCTTCAGCTCTGACTGAGTGGAGCTGCTGAAGGACACCTTTTCTGGCGCTGCCATTGCTAACATTGGCTCAGATTGCGGCCCCTGTTCCTGATGACTAGAAGGAGGTGCACCACACCTTACCCCTGGGTGCTGTGTGGGATTCAACCAGGAGAAGACTGACATGCCCAGTGCCCTGCTGAATGGGACACTGATGCCCAGGAGAACTTATTTTGGGGGGGCTTTGGTGCTTCATCATATTCCTGATATGTGCCGCTGGAGTGGTTGCTGACTGTGGGCCCAAGGCCAAGCTTGTACTGCTGGTCCCGAAGGTGCATGAGACCCTGAGTGCATGAGGCAGCTCACAGTGTCCCCCAGTGACAAGGAGCTCCACAAGACTGTATACCTTCTCCTTGTGGCGTCCCACTGAATGAGATTTTTGCTATGAACAGGAACAACCTGAATCTTTGACCTAAAAGCAATGCACCTTCGTCAGATTGACTTGGCATGTTGTTCCTGGTCTTTCAAGCCAAAAAGTTTGAGTCCCAGGTTTCAGGTTTTTTTTTGTAAGAGAACACTTTGACACCAGCCAAGGGACCAAAACCTTGCAGAGAACACTTGGATGTCAAGACTTTATCAAGAGGTGTCCAGCAGCAGGGTCCAGGGCAAGTCCAGTAGTAACTGGTCAACTCAGACATTGCAGGAAGGCCCCTTGTAGTTCATTGTGCCCCTGCAGCTGAAATAGTCTTCTTCTTTGTCTTGAGTATGAGAAGAAGAACAGGTCCAGCCTTCTTGGCTCTTCTCAGAACACAACTAGCAGGTCCATCCCTCTTCTGTTCTTCCACAGGTTCAGAAAGTGTTCTGAGGAGAGTACTGTTGGTGCCACATGTATGCCTGGCATGATCTCTTCTTATGAACTCAGGGGCTAATTTACAAGCGGCCTGCACCGCCAGTGCACCGCCTTTTGTGGTGCAGGCTACTGCCTCATATCTACAAGGACACACAAAGCCACTTTGCATGACTATTCATGGCTTTGTAGATATGCAGTAAGGCAATGCATTGCCTTACTTTGCACCAGGGAGGCATTTCAGGGGTGTTCCTTGGCTGTTCGCACGCAACATCCATGGATTTTGATGCATTCCCAGATTTACAAGTTTTTGTAAACCTGGGAATGCCTACACCATTCCAGTGGTGGTGTAAGGGTGATGAAATGGGGAGAAATATAATTATTTCTCCCCATTTCCTCTTTCTATGTGTGCTGCATTTTGCAGTGCAGCGTCACTTTTCCAGCATCCCTTAGTGCCCCCTACTGCCACCATGTGTGTGCCATATTTAAAATATGGTGCACCATGGCGTTGGGTAGGGGGCAATAGCATCAAAATTGTTGGCGCTATTGATGTACTATTTAGGGTTAGTGCCAACATTTTGGCACTAACTCTGAACAGTACACAGGGGCCCATTGTAACCAATGGTGTGCCCTATTTTAACATCTGCTCTTGAGCAGGTGTTAAAAAGGACCACAAGAAATGACTCATTGGAATCTCTGAGATTCCACTGAGCAATTTTTGCAGCCACTCTAATGGGGGAATGCCCCCTTTGAATACTTTATGCATGGTGCATGCATAATGTGGTGCAAAGGGTTACAAAGTGGCGCAGTGCATGCATTGTTCCACTTTGTGAATCTGGCGCAGTGATTTTTTAAACAACACTTTAGCGTCAATAAAATGGCACTAATGTGGCACTAGAGCTTCTTAAATCTGGGCCTAAATCTTTTGACCCCTGGGAAAATGTTTGTTAGTACTCATGATCTAGGACATGAAGAGAAAGAAACCCAGATTTGAGAGAGGATGCTCAAAACTGATCAGTGCCAAGGCCTTCCAACAACAGCCATGACCTTTTGACTTTGGTGGCAATGCAAGTCCCTCTATTCAGGACCCCTCCTTCAAAGCCACAAAATGATCTCCAAAAATAGATAGGGTAAGCATGGTAACAGAGGAGTGCTGCCTGCATGTCAGAACCTACCTTTTCCATAATCCCAACACCGCAATCCGATTGAGTACCTAGTGGCCTTTTGTACCATAAATCCCAACAGATCCTTCAAATGAGCATTAGTACTCCCCCTGAGGGATACAACCAGCCTTTCAGGATAAGTTCCTTTAACTCACACTCTTCCTACAGACCAAAGCTAACAAAAGTATGATATTGCCCACTTTAGTCTCTGGCCAAAAGATCAAATGACAAACTATTATTGGCCTTATTTGTAACATGGAAGTCCTTGGGTTCAAACAGATAGTGCATGGTCAACACAATCAGTAGGTTTAATGCTACGCTAATTTTAACACAAAAATAGAACCCACTAACCACAGTGTAACAAATAGTCCAACCTTTTTATCTCCATCAATCTCTCAAACCTAACCAACAAACCACCCACAAGAAGCAGAGATGAGAATCGCCACCCCCCCCCAATAAATTATGTATTTTTTATTCTGGATCCCTTTGACACATAGGGCCTCATTTAGGAGGCCCTAGTGGCACACTGCACCACCAGAACATCATTTTGTTTTAAGCTCTGCTGGTGCAGTATACCAGCCTATATTTATAAAGAAAGCCACCTTGTATTTATGGCCTTGTAAATATGGACCTCTTTCATGCATAACACTGTATGAAAGGGGCGTTCCATGGGTGTTGCTTGGGGTGTTCCCAATGAGCACCCATGGAACCTGAAAGAATCTGACACATTCCCAGATTACCTCATGGGTGGCATGAGAGTGACACATTGTGGAGAAATATCTTTATTTATCCACATTTTTTCCTCTATGTGTGCTACATTCTGAAGCACACATAGAAAGAAGAAAATACCTCTTCTTGCAATTGTTTTTGTGCAGGTAGGAGTCCCTTCCTGCACAAAACAATCATTTCCATAACGCAGGCACCCTAGCATGGTGCCAGGGTGCCTTCAGTGGCACGAGGCAGCATTTTGTGCCCCAGAGCAGGGGGAGAGGACAGAAATGTTCCATATCTTGTAGATATGTCGCATTTCTGCCCTTTCCAGGTGGCGCAGCAAGGCACTCGCTGCTCTGCCCTGCGCCATGGGCCTCATAAATGTGGCCACTAGAGTACAAAAAGATCGCTGTCAAACAGCTCCAAGGATGTCATGCCCATCCACACAGCCAGGATCGGGGTCCTAAAGAGGAACAAGCCAATAATGAAGCAGGCCATCTAGTTTGGTGGGTCAGAGCTTGCCTCTTTTTTTAAGGAAAAATAGTTGGTTCGCAGAGTTAGTCTGTCCCATTTTAGGTTTTTTCCAACTTTGGCACTAATTTATAAGTCAGAAATATGTTTTGATGAGCCTTTAGTAGTATATTGACTGATACATTTTTTGGCCAGTCCAACACTCTCATCTTCCCAGTTGAATATTATATCATTATACTCACATGCTATCTATGTGGTTACTTAAACACAACTATTGTAACACACTATGGGGGTCATTCCAAGTCTGGCGGGCGGCGGAGGCCGCCCGCCAGACTTCCCCCTCCGAAATACCGCTCCGCGGTCGAAAGACCGCGGAGGGTATTCTAAGTTTTTCCCTGGGCTGGCGGGCGGTCGCCAAAAGACCGCCCGCCAGCCCAGGGAAAAACTCCCTTCCCACGAGGATGCCGGCTCGTAATCGAGCCGGCGGAGTGGGAAGGTGCGACGGGTGCTGTTGCACCCGTCGCGTATTTCACTGTCTGCCAAGCAGACAGTGAAATACTTGTAGGGGCCCTCTTACGGGGGCCCCTGCAGTGCCCATGCCAGTGGCATGGGCACTGCAGGGGCCCCCAGGGGCCCCGCGACCCCCCCTACCGCCATCCGGTTCCCGGCGGGCGGACCGCCGGGAACTGGATGGCGGTAGGGGGGGTTGGAATCCCCTCGGCGGCGCAGCAAGCTGCGCCGCCTTGGAGGATTCCAAAGGGCGCCGGTACACTGGCGGGAGACCGCCAGTGTTGCCGGTCCGACCGCGGCTTTACCGCCGCGGTCGGAATGCCCTTGGGAGCACCGCCGGCCTGTCGGCGGTGCTCCCGCGGTCCTCCAACCCGGCGGTCATTGACCGCCAGGGTTGGAATGACCCCCTATCTCTGTAAGAACTTAAGCATGGCTGTCAAAACATGCTATCTGTGCAGGGATTTCAATATTATTAACACCACAGACTATCTTTGAGGTGAGTCAAACATGAGTATAATCATGCACTATCTCTGTGAGGACCTGAGAATCACTTTAATGCCACACTATTTTTGTCAGGACCAGGGCTTCACCACAATCATACACCCCTTTTGTGGGGCCATGAGCATTACTATAAATTCACACTATCTCTGCAAGGATTTATCATCACAAACTACCTCTGATGGGGCTTGAGCACAACTATAATCACACACTGTGGCCCCCATTTTGACTTTGAGGGTCAATTTGCCAGACCGCCAAAGCCAAACCCTTCTCTAGACCGCCAGTGCTGGCAGACTGCAGATCGCCATAATACGACTGGCAGTCGTCCACCAAACTTAATGCGGTTCCATCACCACCATGCCAACAGGACTCTGCCCACCGTATTACGTTCTGTGATATGGCCTGGTGGTGTTCTGATGGCAGGGGCTGCCAGCGGTGGAAGCGCCGGACCCTGATCCCTCCTGATGACCTCCTCGATGGAGAAGGAAAGTGGATCATTGGGGAGAGAGGGGGGATTTCTGTGGGGCATGTGTGAATGCGTGTGTCTGTGTGTGCAATTATTGTAAATGCGGGGGTGTCTGTGTGAATGCGGGCGGAAGGGTAGTGTCTGTGTGGGTGTTGCATGGGGTGGGGGGTGAGTGCGTGTATGAGGTGTTGGGGAGGGGCTGAGTGCTTGTATGCAGCGTTGGGGGTATGTATGCATGCACAGGGGGGAGGGG
The DNA here is from genome assembly GCF_031143425.1 of Pleurodeles waltl. NCBI lineage: Eukaryota > Metazoa > Chordata > Amphibia > Caudata > Salamandridae > Pleurodeles > Pleurodeles waltl. Next base: position 688,288,663 of record NC_090449.1, on the reverse strand, counting down.
GAGTGAATACGTGCATGTATGTGGATGTGTGAGCATGAATGGGTGTACATGGGTGTGAATGAAGGGGTAGGGGGTTGCATGCATGTGTATGCAGGGGTGGGGGGTTGCCTGCAGGTGTGTGGATGAGGGGGGTGCATGTGCGGGTGACAGGGATGGAGATTCCTGTCACCGGGTGTGTGACTGACAGGGTTCTTGTTGTGGGGTCACTGACAAGGAAAGCCTGAGGCCTGCCGTTGGGTTGGAAGTGCACACCGTCGGCCACGTCGGTGCGACCGCACCTGCGGGCCAGGTGGGGTTGGGGAGGCTTGGCATCTGCAAAGCCCCACAAATCACAATGTGGCAGTCTTTACCACCGGCTCTGCAGCAGTAAGACCGCCATGGCGAGGCTTGTGGTCTCATGAGCGCCAACCCCGTAGTGGGGACCTATATCTGAAGGGATTTGAGCATCACTTTAGTCACACGCTATCTCTGTGGGGACCTCAATATCTCTATAATCGGGTTTTTACCTCAGTGGGTACTACGGTATCTCTGTAATCGCATTTTACCTCAGTGGGGACGTCAGAACCACTATAATTGCACACTATCTTTGTGGGCGCATGGGCCTTACTATGAATACACACTACCTCTGAAAGGATTTCAACATGAGTATAATCACACGCTATCTCTGTGGGGACCTGGGCAGGGCTGTAATCACCCACTCAATTTCAACATGATTATCATTATAAACTATCTCCTAGGAGACTTCTACATGACAATAATTGCAAGCTATCTCTGCGGGGTCCTGGGAATTACTATAATTACACACACTATCTATGTGGGACCATGGGCATTACTATCAGTGAACATTATCTCTGCAAGGATTTCAACATGAGAACCATCACACACTATCTTTTAGGGGACTTGAATACAATCATATTCACACACTATCTCTGTGGAGTCCTGGACATCACTATAATCACACACTGCCTCTTTGGGTACCTGGGCATCACTATAATCACAGGTTATCTCTGTGGTGATATGGGCATGACTATAGTCACACACTATCTCTGTGGGGCCATGGACATTAATATAAATACACACTATCTCTGCAAGAATTTCAAAATTTGAATACAACTATAATCACACACTATGGCCCTCATTATGAACATTGTGTTAAACACTGTCGCCCGCCGTGGTGACGGTGAACAGAAGTCCGCCATTGGCGGTGAATAGAAACCCACCATGTAAAGATGCCAAAAACAGAAACCTCCAAAAATTCTGCTACCTCCAGCCACCGCCAGGGCCCTGGATGTCAGGAAGGCTGCACACCCCACCCCGCCACCGCCAAGCAGACAAATCCCCAGCCCTCCAAATAGTGATGCACAAATCTCCAAAGCGGATAGTTGATGTCGAATTACCAGTGGAGGTATGGACTGCCACGGCCAGCACTGGGACCCAAAGCCAGAAATGCACACGTTGGCAAATTCACACACCTGACACACATCCATAACACTATAAAACACGCACATACACACCCCACAATCCTTTGCATCACCAATACGACAACTGAGATTGACAATACAACAAGCATACACAGACTGCAACATCACACAAGTTACATACACAACCACACAACAGCACCATCACCAATATCCACACAACACACCACCCACAACACACACCATAGCACCCCTTAAGCACCCACGCTTCACAGATAGGGAGCTAAGAACAATAGTGGATGAAATACTCAAGGTCGAGCCACAAATCTTCGGCACAGGTCCAGCATACACCCATTGCCAGGAAGATGGAGTTATAGCAGACGAATGTCAACAAGGTCAACGCAGTGGGAAACCATCCACGCACGAGGAATGTCATCCGCAAGAGATGGAACGAGCTGCGTGGGAAGGTAAGGTCAATGGCATCCAGGCACAACATTGCGGTCCAGAAGACTGGGGAGGACCACCACCTACACCCCCTGACTACACCGACTGGGAGATAAAGGTACTGGCCATCCTCACTGGATGAATGGACTTGGGTAAGTCATATACAATCACCCCATATTTACCACACCTGCAATGCATGCACCACCCCACCCCTCCAACTACCACCAAGACCATTACCCCATCCACGCCGCAATCACTACATCCAGTCACACTGCGTGGCCAGAAACACACCAACAGGCCCACATCCCTCCCCTGTGCACAGCCCCCTATCCCTGCAAGGAATCACAATAGCACCACACCACCCACAATGCACCTCCACATCCCATACAAAATACAATGGCAACCCCACAATAGATCCCTGCATGGCCAAACAGGGGAACAAACAGCACAAAATAGGGCAGAGCTGTGCATCCTTAATAGAATTAGGACATGTAACATATATGTCCATTCCCCCCCACAGGCACCACCACCCATGCCACCCTGACGGAAAGGCCAAGGAGTGCAGCGCCCCACATGGAGACAGAGGCCCCACTCAGGACACTGGAGAGGGAAGTGTGGACAGTGAGGAATGCCATGGCCCATCACACAGTCCTGGACTGTCACCCTCCCGTAGCCCCACCCAGGACACCACTGAGACCCCTACCACCCACCCACCCACCAATAACAACTATGGCCAAACGACCCCACACTAGTGTCTCCAGGCCACAGACAACAAGTACAGAGGTCAGAATCTCCAGCTAGTAACAGGCAGGATGAAGATGGCCCCAGTGCAAGTGGTACTGCCAGACTTGTGCAGGGTACATAGGCACAGGGGACTAGGCCCAGTGGGAGGGTATCAGTGGCCCAGGGGGAGGGCAAAGGATGGATGCTGCAGCACAGGAGGTGATCTCTGAGGTACAGGGAGCATACCACCATACACAAGACAGGATGGGCCAGATCCTGGCCACCCTGGAACAGAGTCAAAGGCAGCAGATAGCCCAACATCAAAAGACCGTGGAGCAGTGGAAACAACTGAATGCCACCGTGGCCACTATTGCAGGGGTGCTGCAGCACCACTACCTAACCCAGCCTGAGACCCCAAAAACCTGAAAGCCTCAACCACTTCCCAGGACACAGACCTGCCCTCTACATCAGCAGAAGCTGGACTAGTGTCACTGGCAAAGAACACACAGTAGACCAGCACCCCTACTCATGCAGCCCAGCACTAGACACTCAAACGGTCCCTCAGACCCAGATATGGCACAGGAACATCTGCCAAGACCAAGGCCCCCACTAAAAAGTGACTGTGACATGGACTGTCTCCCAAGTGTGCCACTGTGCCACCATCCTCACCCACCAATAGCAACAAAACACCTTGCAAGGGAGAGATGGACCCATGCCCACTGCCACCAATCGCTAAGCCCATGCACCTAGTATGGACATCCACCATTAGCCCACTTCCTATCTCTGTAAAGCGCACCAATGCATTTATGACACCAAATAAAACACATGTACACCAAATCATATGTCTCCTGTCATAATGATGAATCAATTGTAAATGTGAATGCATTTGCCAGTCAATTCCATAATCAGACCTTTATTGCAGGAATGGCACCCCACGCACAACATTGTGTGGAGTAAACATGAATGTACACCATGTTTGTTTCCATGGCACATGCCACCTTATTCTTCAGGTAACAGTGTCAATGACTACAGACCCCACATACAAAAAGTGAATAATTCAGACAGACATAATGCTGTGCAGGCAACATCATCAGTGAATAGTACCTCATAGTCACTGGAAGTATAGTTGAATCAGCTGGTTCCTGGAATGAACATCTTCCACCTCATCATCCTCACCATCAGTCTCATCCCCTCTCAGAGGAAGCAGGTCTGGATATACAGCACCCTCCTCCTCTAGTAGGGGGAAAGTTTTCGTCTCAGCCATGTTGTTAACCATGCAGTAGGCCACCACTATTCTACACACCTTTGTAGTGAATCCTAGTTTGTTTTAATAGTATAACAGGAGTTAGCATAGTCTTTAGCTTGCAGACACGTGCCCCCGTCACCTAGTGACTTTTAACCAACTTAGCTTGCTCTGTCTTAGACTATTTATTTAAGTAATTCTTCTAAGATGGCTGCCTTGTATATAGTTAGGCCATTTTGTTTAGATTTATGTTATCAGTGTCACTGTGCTAAGGCATCAACTCCTACGACAAAGACAAACAAACTGTAGGGGTCCACATTAGAAATTACCGTCCCAAGCATGCTGTGTTATCTATTATTTTGAAACAACCTATGTCAGAGGTCCAAGTAGATCTGTATAAATACATCACATTTTAGACAGATAATCAGAGGGATTCCAACCAGATACAATCGCTGCTATCGATGCTGCACGTCACCTTGACGCTGACCAGGACTTCGTGTTCCTTCGGAGCCTGAGCACGAGACCTCATTCCAAGGTAACAAGGGTTGGGGGTTCCTTCCAGGAACATGGCATTGGCAGATTAGGTTTACCATACCCAGCTCTCTTCTAGGTAGAAGGTTAGGCCTCTTATTGTAGAGTATTAGGACATTTCACACACTTGATGTCTCTTTATGCTATTGCAAGGTGGTGGGGGTCTTTGTAATCATGACCCTTGTCTTTACAATTCTGTTTCTTGCACTGTTCATTATCATAATCATTGCAGCCCCTGGGATTTACCTCAGATTGTAGATTGTATTAAATAAAAACTATTGAAACATTACTACATCTGCGTTATTGCCTGTGTATGGTTGAGACATGATATATCTGTGAGAAAGGGGTAATCTCCATTTAACCACAACATTACCTGAGATGTCATACTTCTGAGTCCATGCGTAAAGGCTGACACAAATCCCCTTTAACTGTCTGGGTTTTTGGTGAGATACTGCTAGCGAGCCGGAAGGGTTGGGACTACAGTTGCGACTTGTTGTAGGATAGGCATAGTCACCTACAAACATAAGTACTGTCATCCTCGAACCACCAGTCTTGCCCAGAGCAAGAGTCCAAACTATGACATGGCACCACCAACTATGGTGTTTAGGCACTAATTTACGGATACCCCGACTATCACTGTCTCACAGACCTCAGGCACCCTAAGTACCATTATATGGAGCTGTCCGTGGTCTTTGGGAAAATCCTCCTCAGCTGAACAGGGAACACCTAATTAGACTGTAGGTTGTTCGAGCTCAAACTCATAAAAAGGAATATACTCCCTACTCGGTGTTCCATCTCTGCACCCATTTTTCTTTTTCAAATATGGACATAGACATTCCTGAGAACGCTAGACAAGCATTAACATTACATCTAGTAGCGCATGGCTTAAAAGAAGAGGGCGGGGATGTCACTTTCATAGTAGAAGCTAATGAGGCTTACCAAAGAGAAATATTCTACTGCTGGGTCACCTTTAATGAGGAAGACCGCAGGTCAGTCACATTCCACATATATCGAATTGCTAATGTACCTCAACAGTACGAAGCATACCAGTACCATGGAATACCGCTCACCTATCAAGAGCAGCAGAACTGGTTTGAAGTTGTTACCACATGTAATACAACATTTGAGATCAGGTCCTTTAGGGAATGACAGACCTACGTGGCCTATGTTTGCCACATTTACACCTTACCTAGGTATATAAAAATTGCAAGCAGCTGATCTGCAAAACCTATACAATGAAATAGTAACATTATATAGACAGCTTGTTCAGTTCATAATGCAGACTTTGAACACAACACCAGCGTGTCCAGCACCACCAGCACCTGCTGGATATCAATTGTCTACTGGGATTATTCCACAAACAGTACATACTATTATGGGTAAAGTACCCACAGAGCGGGAAAAAAATACCTTACTGGATAGCCCACAAAACAAATCACCTGGAAGCTGTGTTTCCTCTTACGGGACCAAAGAAGAAACATAGAATTCTAACAGTGTGCTTGCCCTTTGAGATGGTTCCCTCGGTGGATGACTGTGCCACATGGGGTACAGTCTTTGCTGCAATATATACTACCACACATGGTACCCTGAAACTTGCCAATTTACCGGAAGTGTTAAAACAAATACAGAACGAGCATGCGGCAGCACCTGCCCTAGATTTGGGGATGAAATTAATGCGTAATTTTGACGTGGTATCCTCGATAATACTCAGTAACATTAAAGGGGAAGTGGTAGCACTGGCTATACGCCAGCGTCTCCGAGAAACTCCACATTTGGATCAAGAGAGACAGCTACCAAAAATGATTTCCGATGCCCATACTAGTATAGGACGGGATAGTCTGGGAGCCAAGCTAAAGAAATTGGAAGTAGAGAGTACCACACCCAAGGAAGGTATGAAACAGACACAAGAGGGTTCCAAAAAGCGCTGGGAGAAACCAAAACAATTTAAGCCCTTCGCTGCCAGGCCTTTTCCCCCTACTGTGCCAGGCCTTTTTTTGCCTATTTGGGGCAGTTCGCGCTTAGGCCCTCATAACTTTTTGTCCACATAAGCTAACCAAGCCAAATTTGCGTCCTTTTTTTCCAACATCCTAGGGATTCTAGACGTACCCAGACTTTGTGGGTTCCCCTGAAGGAGGCAAAGAAATTGGCCAAAATACAGGGAACATTTCATTTTTTTCAAAACAAATTGGAAAACATGGCTGCAGAAGAAGGCTTGTGGTTTTTCCCCTGAAAATGGCATTAACAAAGAGTTTGCGGTGCTAAACTCAGAAGCTTCCCAGCTTTCAGGAACAGGCAGACTTGAATCAGAAAACCCAATTTTTCAACACAATTTTGGCATTTTACTGGGACATACCCCATTTTTGCAATTTTTTGTGCTTTCAGCCTCCTTCCAGTCAGTGACAGAAATGGGCATGAAACCAATGTTGCATCCCAGAAACCTAAACATTTCTGAAAAGTAGACACAATTCTGAATTTAGCAAGGGATCATTTGTGTAGATCCTACAAGGGTTTCCTACAGAAAATAACAACTGAAAAAGAAAAATATTGAAATTGAGGTGAAAAAAACATAAATGTTTCTCTACGTTTTACTCTGTAACTTTTCCCTGCAATGTCAGATTATCGAAAGCAATATACCGTTACATCTGCTGGACTCCTCTGGTTGCGGGGATATATAGGGCTTGTAGGTTCATCAAGAACCCAAGGAACCCAGAGCCAATAAATGAGCAGCACCCTTCAGTGCGTTTTCATTCTATACTGGGTATACAGCAATTAATTTGCTGAAATATAAAGAGTAAAAAATTGCTATCAAGAAAACCTTTCTATTTCCAAAAAGGGCACAAGATAAGGTGTTGAGGAGCAGTGGTTATTTGCACATCTCTGAATTCCGGGGTGACTATACTAACATGTGAATTACAGGGCATTTCTCAAATAGATGTCTTTTTTACACACTCTCCTATATTTGAAAGGAAAAAATGTAGAGAAAGACAAGGGGCAATAACACTTGTTGTGCTAATCTATGTTCCCCCAAGTCTCCCGATAAAAATGATACCTCACTTGTGTGGGTAGGCCTAGCGCCCGCGACAGGAAACGCCCCAAAGCGCAACGTGGACACATCCAATTTTTTTAAAGAAAACAGAGGTGTTTTTTGCGAATTGCCTACCTGTAGATTTTGGCCTCTAGCTCAGCCTGCACCTAGGGGAACCTACCAAACCTGTGCATTTCTGAAAACTAAAGACCTATGGGAATCCAAGGAGGGGTGACTTGCAGGGCTCGGACCAGGTTCTGTTACCCAGAATCCTTTGCAAACCTCAAAATTTGGCTAAAAAAACACATGTTCCTCACATTTCTGTGGCAGAAAGTTCTGGAATCTGAGAGGAGCCACAAATTTCCTTCCACCCAGCGTTCCCCCAAGTCTCCCGATAAAAATGATACCTCACTTGTGTGGGTAGGCCTAGCGCCCGCGACAGGAAACGCCCCAAAGCGCAACCTGGACACATCCAATTTTTGGAAGAAAACAGAGGTGTTTTTTGCAAAGTGCCTACATGTAGATTTTGGCCTCTAGCTCAGCCGACACCTAGGGGAACCCACCAAACCTGTGCATTTCTGAAAACTAGAGACCTAGGGGAATCCAAGGAGGGGTGACTTGCGGGGCTCGGACCAGGTTCTGTTACCCAGAATCCTTTGCAAACCTCAAAAATTGGCTAAAAAAACACATGTTCCTCACATTTCTGTGGCAGAAAGTTCTGGAATCTGAGAGGAGCCACAAATTTCCTTCCACCCAGCGTTCCCCCAAGTCTCCCGATAAAAATGATACCTCACTTGTGTGGGTAGGCCTAGCGCCCGCGACAGGAAACGCCCCAAAGCGCAACGTGGACACATCCAAATTTTAGGAAGAAAACAGAGGTGTTTTTTGCGAAGTGCCTACCTGTAGATTTTGGCCTCTAGCTCAGCCGGCACCTAGGGAAACCTACCAAACCTATGCATTTCTGAAAAGTAGAGACCTAGGGGAATCCAAGGAGGGGTGACTTTCGGGGCTCGGACCAGGTTCTGTTACCCAGAATCCTTTGCAAACCTCAAAATTTGGCTAAAAAAACACATGTTCCTCACATTTCTGTGGCAGAAAGTTCTGGAATCTGAGAGGAGCCACAAATTTCCTTCCACCCAGCGTTCCCCCAAGTCTCCCGATACAAATGATACCTCACTTGTGTGGGTAGGCCTAGCGCCCGCGACAGGAAACGCCACAAAGCGCAACGTGGACACATCCAAATTTTTGCAAGAAAACAGAGGTGTTTTTTGCGAAGTGCCTACCTGTAGATTTTGGCCTCTAGTTCAGCTGGCACCTAGGGAAACCTACCAAACCTGTGCATTGCTGAAAACTAGAGACCGAGGGGAATCCAAGGAGGGGTGACTTGCGGGGCTCGGACCAGGTCCTGTTACCCAGAATCCTTTGCAAACCTCAAAATTTGGCTAAAAAAACACATGTTCCTCACATTTCTGTGGCAGAAAGTTCTGGAATCTGAGAGGAGCCACAAATTTCCTTCCACCCAGCATTCCCCCAAGTCTCCCGATAAAAATGATACCTCACTTGTGTGGGTAGGCCTAGCGCCCGCGACAGGAAACGCCCCAAAGCGCAACGTGGACACATCCAAATTTTTGCAAGAAAACAGAGGTATTTTTTGCGAAGTGCCTTTCTGTAGATTTTGGCCTCTAGCTCAGCCGGCACCTAGGGAAACCTACCAAACCTGTGCATTTCTGAAAACTAGAGACTTAGGGGAATCCAAGGAGGGGTGACTTGTGGGGCTCGGACCAGGTTCTGTTACCCAGAATACTTTTCAAAACCCAAAATTTGGCTAAAAAAACACATGTTCCTCACATTTCTGTGGCAGAAAGTTCTGGAATCTGAGAGGAGCCACTAATTTCCTTCCACCCAGCGTTCCCCCAAGTCTCCCGATAAAAATGATACCTCACTTGTGTGGGTAGGTCTAGCGGCCGCGACAGGAAACGCCCCAAAGCGCAACGTGGACACATCCACATTTTTGGAAGAAAACAGAGGTGTTTTTTGCGAAGTGCCTACCTGTAGATTTTGGCCTCTAGCTCAGCCGGCACCTAGGGAAACCTACCAAACCTGTGCATTTCTGAAAACTAGAGACCTAGGGGAATCCAAGGAGGGGTGACTTGCGGGGCTCGGACCAGGTTCTGTTACCCAGAATCCTTTGCAAATCTCAAAATTTGGCTAAAAAAACACATGTTCCTCACATTTCTGTGGCAGAAAGTTCTGGGATCTGAGAGGAGCCTCAAATTTCCTTCCACCCAGCGTTCCCCCAAGTCTCCGGATAAGAATGATACCTCACTTGTGTGGGTAGGTCTAGCGGCCGCGACAGGAAACGCCCCAAAGCGCAACGTGGACACATCCACATTTTTGGAAGAAAACAGAGGTGTTTTTTGCGAAGTGCCTACCTGTAGATTTTGGCCTCTAGCTCAGCCGGCACCTAGGGAAACCTACCAAACCTGTGCATTTCTGAAAACTAGAGACCTAGGGGAATCCAAGGAGGGGTGACTTGCGGGGCTCGGACCAGGTTCTGTTACCCAGAATCCTTTGCAAATCTCAAAATTTGGCTAAAAAAACACATGTTCCTCACATTTCTGTGGCAGAAAGTTCTGGGATCTGAGAGGAGCCTCAAATTTCCTTCCACCCAGCGTTCCCCCAAGTCTCCGGATAAAAATGATACCTCACTTGTGTGGGTAGGCCTAGCGCCCGCGACAGGAAACGCCCCAAAGCGCAACGTGGACACATCCAAATTTTTGGAGGAAAACAAAGGTATTTTTTCTAAGTGCCTACGTGTAGATTTTGGCCTCTAGCTCAGCCGGCACCTAGGGAAACCTACCAAACCTGTGCATTTCTGAAAACTAGAGACCTAGGGGAATCCAAGGAGGGGTGACTTGCGGGGCTCGGACCAGGTTCTGTTACCCAGAATCCTTTCTAAACCTCAAAATGTGTCTAAAAAAACACATGTTCCTCACATTTCTGTGGCAGAAAGTTCTGGAATCTGAGAGGAGCCACAAATTTCCTTCCACCCAGCGTTCCCCCAGGTCTCCCGATAAAAATGATACCTCCCTTGTGTGGGTAGGCCTAGCGCCCGCGACAGGAAACGCCCCAAAGCGCAACGTGGACACATCCAAATTTTTGGAGGAAAACAAAGGTATTTTTTCTAAGTGCCTACGTGTAGATTTTGGCCTCTAGCTCAGCCGGCACCTAGGGAAACCTACCAAACCTGTGCATTTCTGAAAACTAGAGACCTAGGGGAATCCAAGGAGGGGTGACTTGCGGGGCTCGGACTAGGTTCTGTTACCCAGAATCCTTTCTAAACCTCAAAATTTGGCTAAAAAAACACATGTTCCTCACATTTCTGTGGCAGAAAGTTCTGGAATCTGAGAGGAGCCACAAATTTCCTTCCACCCAGCGTTCCCCCAAGTCTCCCGATAAAAATGATACCTCACTTGTGTGGGTAGGCCTAGCGCCCGCGACAGGAAACGCCCCAAAGCGCAACGTGGACACATCCAAATTTTAGGAAGAAAACAGAGGTGTTTTTTGCGAAGTGCCTACCTGTAGATTTTGGCCTCTAGCTCAGCCGGCACCTAGGGAAACCTACCAAACCTATGGATTTCTGAAAACTAGAGACCTAGGGGAATCCAAGGAGGGGTGACTTTCGGGGCTCGGACCAGGTTCTGTTACCCAGAATCCTTTGCAAACCTCAAAATTTGGCTAAAAAAACACATGTTCCTCACATTTCTGTGGCAGAAAGTTCTGGAATCTGAGAGGAGCCACAAATTTCCTTCCACCCAGCGTTCCCCCAAGTCTCCCGATACAAATGATACCTCACTTGTGTGGGTAGGCCTAGCGCCCGCGACAGGAAACGCCACAAAGCGCAACGTGGACACATCCAAATATTTGCAAGAAAACAGAGGTGTTTTTTGCGAAGTGCCTACCTGTAGATTTTGGCCTCTAGCTCAGCTGGCACCTAGGGAAACCTACCAAACCTGTGCATTGCTGAAAACTAGAGACCTAGGGGAATCCAAGGAGGGGTGACTTGCGGGGCTCGGACCAGGTCCTGTTACCCAGAATCCTTTGCAAACCTCAAAATTTGGCTAAAAAAACACATGTTCCTCACATTTCTGTGGCAGAAAGTTCTGGAATCTGAGAGGAGCCACAAATTTCCTTCCACCCAGCATTCCTCCAAGTCTCCCGATAAAAATGATACCTCACTTGTGTGGGTAGGCCTAGCGCCCGCGACAGGAAACGCCCCAAAGCGCAACGTGGACACATCCAAATTTTTGCAAGAAAACAGAGGTGTTTTTTGCGAAGTGCCTTTCTGTAGATTTTGGCCTCTAGCTCAGCCGGCACCTAGGGAAACCTACCAAACCTGTGCATTTCTGTAAACTAGAGACTTAGGGGAATCCAAGGAGGGGTGACTTGCGGGGCTCGGACCAGGTTCTGTTACCCAGAATACTTTTCAAACCTCAAAATTTGGCTAAAAAAACACATGTTCCTCACATTTCTGTGGCAGAAAGTTCTGGAATCTGAGAGGAGCCACAAATTTTCTTCCACCCAGCGTTCCCCCAAGTCTCCCGATAAAAATGATACCTCACTTGTGTGGGTAGGTCTAGCGGCCGCGACAGGAAACGCCCCAAAGCGCAACGTGGACACATCCACATTTTTGGAAGAAAACAGAGGTGTTTTTTGCGAAGTGCCTACCTGTAGATTTTGGCCTCTAGCTCAGCCGGCACCTAGGGAAACCTACCAAACCTGTGCATTTCTGAAAATGAGAGACCTAGGGGAATCCAAGGAGGGGTGACTTGCGGGGCTCGGACCAGGTTCTGTTACCCAGAATCCTTTCCAAAACTCACAATTTGGCTAAAAAAACACATGTTCCTCACATTTCTGTGGCAGAAAGTTCTGGGATCTGAGAGGAGCCTCAAATTTCCTTCCACCCAGCGTTCCCCCAAGTCTCCGGATAAAAATGATACCTCACTTGTGTGGGTAGGCCTAGCGCCCGCGACAGGAAACGCCCCAAAGCGCAACGTGGACACATCCAAATTTTTGGAGGAAAACAAAGGTATTTTTTCTAAGTGCCTACGTGTAGATTTTGGCCTCTAGCTCAGCCGGCACCTAGGGAAACCTACCAAACCTGTGCATTTCTGAAAACTAGAGACCTAGGGGAATCCAAGGAGGGGTGACTTGCGGGGCTCGGACCAGGTTCTGTTACCCAGAATCCTTTCTAAACCTCAAAATTTAGCTAAAAAAACACATGTTCCTCACATTTCTGTGGCAGAAAGTTCTGGAATCTGAGAGGAGCCACAAATTTCCTTCCACCCAGCGTTCCCCCAAGTCTCCCGATACAAATGATACCTCACTTGTGTGGGTAGGCCTAGCGCCCGCAACAGGAAACGCCACAAAGCGCAACGTGGACACATCCAAATGTTTGCAAGAAAACAGAGGTGTTTTTTGCGAAGTGCCTACCTGTAGATTTTGGCCTCTAGCTCAGCTGGCACCTAGGGAAACCTACCAAACCTGTGCATTTCTGAAAACTAGAGACCGAGGGGAATCCAAGGAGGGGTGACTTGCGGGGCTCGGACCAGGTTCTGTTACCCAGAATCCTTTGCAAACCTCAAAATTTGGCTAAAAAAACACATGTTCCTCACATTTCTGTGGCAGAAAGTTCTGGAATCTGAGAGGAGCCACAAATTTCCTTCCACCCAGCGTTCCCCCAAGTCTCCCGATAAAAATGATCCTTCACTTGAGTGGGTAGGCCTAGCGCCCGCGACAGGAAACGCCACAAAGCGCAACGTGGACACATCCAAATTTTTGGAAGAAAACAGAGGTGTTTTTTGCGAAGTGCCTACCTGTAGATTTTGGCCTCTAGCTCAGCTGGCACCTAGGGAAACTTACCAAACCTGTGCATTTCTGAAAACTAGAGACCGAGGGGAATCCAAGGAGGGGTGACTTGCGGGGCTCAGACCAGGTCCTGTTACCCAGAATCCTTTGCAAACCTCAAAATTTGGCTAAAAAAACACATGTTCCTCACATTTCTGTGGCAGAAAGTTCTGGAATCTGAGAGGAGCCACAAATTTCCTTCCACCCAGCGTTCCCCCAAGTCTCCCGATAAAAATGATACCTCACTTGTGTGGGTAGGCCTAGCGCCCGCGACAGGAAACGCCCCAAAGCGCAACGTGGACACATCCAAATTTTTGGAGGAAAACAAAGGTATTTTTTCTAAGTGCCTACCTGTAGATTTTGGCCTCTAGCTCAGCCGGCACCTAGGGAAACCTACCAAACCTGTGCATTTCTGAAAACTAGAGACCTAGGGGAATCCAAGGAGGGGTGACTTGCGGTGCTCGGACCAGGTTCTGTTACCCAGAATCCTTTCTAAACCTCAAAATTTGGCTAAAAAAACACATGTTCCTCACATTTCTGTGGCAGAAAGTTCTGGAATCTGAGAGGAGCCACAAATTTCCTTCCACCCAGCATTGCCCCAAGTCTCCCGATAAAAATGATACCTCACTTGTGTGGGTAGGCCTAGCGCCCGCGACAGGAAACGCCCCAAAGCGCAACGTGGACACATCCACATTTTTGGAGGAAAACAAAGGTGTTTTTTGCTAAGTGCCTAACTGTAGATTTTGGCCTCTAGCTCATCCGGCACCAAGGGAAACCTACCAAACCTGTGCATTTCTGAAAACTAGAGACCTAGGGGAATCCAAGGAGGGGTGACTTGCGGGGCTCGGACCAGGTTCTGTTACCCAGAATCCTTTGCGGACCTCAAAATTTGGTTAAAAAACACATGTTCCTCACATTTCTGTGGCAGAAAGTTCTGGAATCTGAGAGGAGCCACAAATTTCCTTCCACCCAGCATTCCCACAAGTCTTCCGATAAAAATGATACCTCACTTGTGTGGGTAGGCCAAGCGCCCGCGACAGGAAACGCCCCAAAGCGCAACGTGGACACATCCAAATTTTTGGAAGAAAACAGAGGTGTTTTTTGCGAAGTGCCTACCTGTAGATATTGGCCTCTAGCTCAGCCGGGACCTAGGGAAACCTACCAAATCTGTGCATTTCTGAAAACTAGATACCTAGGGGAATCCAAGGAGGGGTGACTTGCGGGGCTCGGACCAGGTTCTGTTACCCAGAATCCTTTGCAAAACTCAAAATTTGGCTAAAAAACACATGTTCCTCACATTTCGGTGACAGAAAGTGCTGGAATCTGAGAGGAGCCACAAATTTCCTTCCACCCAGCGTTCCCCCAAGTCTCCCGATAAAAATGATACCTCACTTGTGTGGGTAGGCCTAGCGCCCGCGACAGGAAACGCCCCAAAGCGCAACTTGGACACATCCAAATTTTTGGAAGAAAACAAAGGTGTTTTTTGCTAAGTGCCTACCTGTAGATTTTGGCCTCTAGCTCAGCCGGCACCTAGGGAAACGTACCAAACCTGTGCATTTCTGAAAACGAGAGACCTAGGGGAATCCAAGGAGGGGTGACTTGCGGGGCTCGGACCAGGTTCTGTTACCCAGAATCCTTTCGAAACCTCAAAATTTAGCTAAAAAAACACATGTTCCTCACATTCCTGTGGCAGAAAGTTCTGGAATCTGAGAGGAGCCACAAATTTTCTTCCACCCAGCGTTCCCCCAAGTCTCCCGATAAAAATGATACCTCACTTGTGTGGGTAGGTCTAGCGCCCGCGACAGGAAACGCCCCAAAGCGCAACGTGGACACGTCCACATTTTGGAAGAAAACAGAGGTGTTTTTTGCGAAGTGCCTACCTGTAGATTTTGGCCTCTAGCTCAGCCGGCACCTAGGGAAACCTACCAAACCTGTGCATTTCTGAAAACTAGAGACCTAGGGGAATCCAAGGAGGGGTGACTTGCGGGGCTCGGACCAGGTTCTGTTACCCAGAATCCTTTCTAAACCTCAAAATTTGGCTAAAAAAACACATGTTCCTCACATTTCTGTGGCAGAAAGTTCTGGAATCTGAGAGGAGCCACAAATTTCCTTCCACCCAGCGTTCCCCCAAGTCTTCCGATAAAAATGATACCTCACTTGTGTGGGTAGGCCTAGCGCCCGCGACAGGAAACGCCCCAAAGCGCAACGTGGACACATCCAAATTTTTGGAAGAAAACAGAGGTGTTTTTTGCGAAGTGCCTACCTGTAGATATTGGCCTCTAGCTCAGCCGGCACCTAAGGAAACCTACCAAATCTGTGCATTTCTGAAAACTAGATACCTAGGGGAATCCAAGGAGGGGTGACTTGCGGGGCTCGGACCAGGTTCTGTTACCCAGAATCCTTTGCAAAACTAAAAATGTGGCTAAAAAAACACATGTTCCTCACATTTCGGTGACAGAAAGTTCTGGAATCTGAGAGGAGCCACAAATTTCCTCCCACCCAGCGTTCCCCCAAGTCTCCCGATAAAAATGATACCTCACTTGTGTGGGTAGGCCTAGGGCCCGCGACAGGAAACGCCCCAAAGCGCAACGTGGACACATCCAAATTTTTGGAAGAAAACAAAGGTGTTTTTTGCTAAGTGCCTACCTGTAGATTTTGGCCTCTAGCTCAGCCGGCACCTAGGGAAACATACCAAACCTGTGCATTTCTGAAAACTAGAGACCTAGGGGAATCCAAGGAGGGGTGACTTGCGGGGCTCGGACCAGGTTCTGTTACCCAGAATCCTTTCTAAACCTCAAAATTTAGCTAAAAAAACACATGTTCTTCACATTTCTGTGGCAGGAAGTTCTGGAATCTGAGAGGAGCCACAAATTTCCTTCCACCCAGCGTTCCCCCAAGTCTCCCGATACAAATGATACCTCACTTGTGTGGGTAGGCCTAGCGCCCGCAACAGGAAACGCCACAAAGCGCAACGTGGACACATCCAAATGTT
This sequence comes from Pleurodeles waltl, assembly GCF_031143425.1. NCBI lineage: Eukaryota > Metazoa > Chordata > Amphibia > Caudata > Salamandridae > Pleurodeles > Pleurodeles waltl. The sequence continues at coordinate 688,272,380 of NC_090449.1, read as the reverse complement.
TGCAAGAAAACAGAGGTGTTTTTTGCGAAGTGCCTACCTGTAGATTTTGGCCTCTAGCTCAGCCGGCACCAAGGGAAACCTACCAAACCTGTGCATTTCTGAAAACTAGAGACCTAGGGGAATCCAAGGAGGGGTGACTTGCGGGGCTCGGACCAGGTTCTGTTACCCAGAATCCTTTGCAAAACTCAAAATTTGGCTAAAAAAACACATGTTCCTCACATTTCTGTGACAGAAAGTTCTGGAATCTGAGAGGAGCCACAAATTTCCTTCCACCCAGCATTGCCCCAAGTCTCCCGATAAAAATGATACCTCACTTGTGTGGGTAGGCCTAGCGCCCGCGACAGGAAACGCCCCAAAGCGCAACGTGGACACATCCAAATTTTTGGAAGAAAACAGAGGTGTTTTTTGCAAAGTGCCTACCTGTAGATTTTGGCCTCTAGCTCAGCCGGCACCTAGGACAACCTTCCAAATCTGTGCATTTCTGAAAACTAGAGACCTAGGGGAATCCAAGGAGGGGTGACTTGCAGGGCTCGGACCAAGTTCTGTTACCCAGAATCCTTTGCAAACCTCAAAATTTGGCTAAAAAAACACATGTTCCTCACATTTCTGTGGCAGAAAGTTCTGGAATCTGAGAGGAGCCACAAATTTCCTTCCACCCAGCGTTCCCCCATGTCTCCTGATAAAAATGATACCTCACTTGTGTGGGTAGGCCTTGCGCCAGCGACAGGAAACGCCCCAAAGTGCAACATGGACACATCCAAATTTTTGGAAGAAAACAGAGGTGTTTTTTGCGAAGTGCCTACCTGTAGATTTTGGCCTCTAGCTCACCCGGCACTTAGGGAAACCTACCGAACCTGTGCATTTCTGAAAACTAGAGACCTAGGGGAATCCAAGGAGGGGTGATTTGCGGTGCTCGGACCAGGTTCTGTTACCCAGAATCCTTTGCAAACCTCAAAATTTGGCAAAAAAAACACATGTTCCTCACATTTCTGTGGCAGAAAGTTCTGGAATCTGAGAGGAGCCACAAATTTCCTTCCACCCAGCGTTCCCCCAAGTCTCCCGATAAAAATGATACCTCACTTGTGTGGGTAGGCCTAGCGCCCGCGACAGGAAACGCCCCAAAGCGCAACGTGGACACATCCCATTTTTTGAAAGAAAACAGTGCCTACCTGTGGATTTTGGCCTGTAGCTCAGCCGGCACCTAGGGAAACCTACCAACCCTGTGCATGTTTGAAAACTAGAGACCTAGGGGAATCCAAGATGGGGTGACTTGTGGGGCTCGGACCAGGTTCTGTTACCCAGAATCCTTTGCAAACCTCAAAGTTGGGCTAAAAAAACACCCTTTCCTCTCATTTCGGTGACAGAAAGTTCTGGAATCTGAGAGGAGCCACAAATCTCCTTCCACCCTGCGTTCCCCCAAGTCTCCCGATAAAAATGATACCTCACTTGTGTGGGTGGGCCAGGTGCCTGCAACAGAATAAGGCCCAAAACTTGAAGAGATAGAAGGGATAGCACAGCGAGTTAATAAGGGCATATTCTTTTATACATCTTTAGACGGACTCTGCTTTGGGGACCCACATAACTTGGGAGACTGAAGGGAAAACTGGGGAGTAGGAATTTTGTGCTGGAGCGGTGATCCTACTAAGAAAAGTCAGGAAAATATACTTTTTTATGCAAATTTTGAGGTTTACAGAGGAGTCTGTGTAAGAAAATGTTGGGGGAGCCACACAAGCCACACCTCCCTGGACTCCTTGGGGTGTCTACTTTTAAAAAATGTCTGTGTTTTGTAGGTTTCCCTAGATGAAGGCCGCACCTAGGACCAAAAACATAGGTGGGCCCTCCCCCCCAAAACAGGTATTTTTGTAATATATCATATTGATGTGTGCACATACGTCTGTGATGTGCCAAACACTAAAATTGTGAAAAGAAACACTCTTAGGTTATGTGAAGAAGACCCCTCACCCACCAACCAAGTTGGTGGAATGCTTCATCATCGGGGTCCCACCCGAGGCACCTAGCGTGTCACAGGTGTGCTGCGACGCCTGATTACAGCGGAGCAGGTTTTGTCATTTTTACCACACATACTGGTTGGATTTGGCACGAGGGTGAGTGATGGTTCAGTCGATCAAATTTTATTAACAAGAGATTTCACAAAAATGAAATGCACTGCTAATAACTGAAAGGCAAAAAACTGAACCAATGACTCACAGCTCGTGAGCTGTAAAGCCGCGACAAGGCACCAACCGCTTTACAGTCCATTCACACACCTTTCATACATGACACGCACAAGACCATTCACACCGCCAGCCACGGGCCCAGCACATTACAACACTCACATCGACAGACCGCGCCACTCAAGGGCCCATCACTTACATACGCCCACATGCCTGATACAAGAATCACACCAGCTGATGGGAGTGTGGACTGCCGTTTGGCTGGCACCGCCAGCCAAGCGCCACCCCACGCACACTGCCAGCCAAGCGCCACCCCACGCACGCCGCCAGCCAAGCGCCACCCCAAGCACACCGCAAGCCAAGCACCACCCCACGCACACCGCCAGGCAAGCGCCACCCCACGCACACCGCCAGCCAAGCGCCACCCCACACACACCGCCAGCCAAGCGCCACCCCACGCACACCGCCAGCCAAGCGCCACGCCACGCACACCGCCAGCCAAGCGCCACCCCAAGCACACCGCCAGCCAAGCGCCACCCCACGCACACCGCCAGCCAAGCGCCACCCCATGCACACCACCAGCCAAGCGCCACCCCACGCACACTGCCAGCCAAGCGCCACCCCACGCACACTGCCAGCCAAGCGCCACCCCACGCACACCGCCAGCCAAGCGCCACCCCAAGCACACCACCAGCCAAGCGCCACCCCAAGCACACCACCATCACTTTTTTTGTTTATAAACAACAAAGAAACCACTAATGATAAAATAAGCACAAAACTACAAACACAAAAGCTCTAACTAAATACATGACAGAGATGCCAACCGTGAAACATATGAAAATATAAAACAGACAGCTTACGCTCAAGGTATTTCCCAGAATTTTTTTTTGGTATGGTAACTTCTGTAACAGCCGGGCACACACAGCCCAGGCTTTGAAGGGCATTCGGGGCAGTACATCCGGCTCTCCCTCCGGATTAATCTCCGGGCACATACTCTACATTTCTTTGTGGGCATGTCTTTTTTGAGAGTGGGAGGAATGTGATCTGGAAAGTGCCGATCTTTCAATCTAGCCACATCCTCCACCACTTCTACTCTAGGAACTCTTGCCGGTTCCACCACAATAAGGCTTTCTATCACCGACTCCTGAAATTTAACAAATGTCATCCTTGACTCAGGTGAACAATCCTTGTATACAATAAAGGCATTAAAAGTTGCCAAATGAAATAAATGTAGGGCCAAATTTTTATACCACACATAAGACTTACGAAGAGCAGTGTAAGGTTCCAACCTCTGATCTACTCTATCAACACCACCCATGTGCCTATTGTAGTCCAAAATGCACGTAGGTTTGCGCACTTCCGCAACCTGACCCCAAACAGCCACAGGGGAAGTACTCTCATCATGGATGGTCGATAGCATGTACACATCCCTCCTGTCTGAAAATTTCAGAGCTAGCAGCTCATTATTCCGCAAGGCACTGCAATGTCCCCCCTCAAGTTTTTTACAGACAAGCTCCCTTGGATAGCCTTTCCAGTTAGAACTGATTGTGCCACAAGCAACAGTGTCCACCCTAAACAACTCCTTGAACAACTGCACTCCAGTGTAGAAATTATCTACGTACAAATGGTGACATTTGTTAAACAGCCGTCTAGCAAGTTCCCACACAATGTTTTCGCTAACTCCAAAAGTGGCTGGACAACCAGGAGGGTCAATACTGGAATCCCTACCAGTGTAGACCCGGAAATTATACACATATCCTGTACTGCTTTCTGACAGCAGATACAATTTAATCCCATACCGTGCCCTCTTACTAGGAATGTACTGCTTAAAAACTAAGGCCCGTATTTATACTTTTTTTGCGCCGCATTTGCGTCGTTTTTTGACGCAAAAACGGTGCAAACTTGCAAAATACCATTGTATTTTGTAGGTTTGCGCCGTTTTGCGTCAAAAAGCGGCGCAAATGCGGCGCTAAAAAAAAGTATAAATACGGGCCTAAACGCCCCTTGAAAAGGACCAAAGACTCGTCCACACTTATCTCTTTGCCTGGAACATAGACCTCTGAAAACCGATCCACAAAATGATTAAGGACAGGCCTAATCTTAAAAAGGCGGTCACAATCAGGGTGATCTCGTGGCAAGGCTAAAGCATTGTCTACAAAATGCAGCATACGAAGAAGAAGCAAATACCGATTACGTGTCATAGTTGCAGGAAATATAGCAGTTGCCATCAAGGGACTAGTAGACCAATAAGAATCCAGTGACGGCTTCCTGATCAACCATATAAAAAAAGACAAACCTAAAAACCTTTTCATCTCTTCCAGATATGTGGGAACCCACTGAGTAGCTCTAGACTGAGGCTTAAGTCTGGCAGCGTTGTTCCGCAAATATTGCTCTGCATGCACATTTGTCTGCTCCACAATCTCTTCCAAAAATACATCGTCCATAAACAAGTGAAAGAAATGGACAGGCAAAAAGTTTTCCATATTAACTCTACACCCTGGGAGACCAGTAAATGCAGGTAACTGTGGCTGCTCCATGTTTGGGGCAATCCAGGTGTCTGGTCTTTCAATGGGAAACCCTTCAGCCCCAGGCTGCTGCACTCTTGGCACATCAATGTCCTCCTCTAACACAGGCCCTTCATCTGCACTGAGAGTAGCTTCCTCATCAGAAGAATACTCTCGGACAGAAAACTCACTTCCAGAATCTCCTGCTTCCTCCTCTGCCTCAGATGCAGAGTCAGTGTCGTAATCATGGTCTGAAGACGACTCAAAGAGCATGCGAACAACCTGCTGAGCGGTCACTTTGCGGCTAGCCATGATCCTAACAACAAATGGATTGCCAACAACAACTAGCACTAAAATAAGTAGTAAACAAAGTGTAACTTTATCACAAAGAATTATGTACTGCAAAAAACTATACCACTCAGTTTCCTGAAATAGCTACTCACCAAGCAACTACTCTGCACAGACACAGAAATCACCAATGATATCCCACTAAAAAGAAAAAAGCAAATTAGACATATGACAACACAAACATCACTGTGCTCAAATCTAAGGACAATGTCAAACACACAATACTGCATTTAGTACACCACCTACAAACATGTCATTCATGCATGTCAACAATACTCCTTTGGAGTAAATTGCTTTCACTTACCTAAAACATGCAACTATGCAAACCGCAGGACAACTACTGCCAAAACCGCAAAGATCCACAGCAAAGGAAGCAAAAGCGTTGAACTAGAAGAAAAAGAAGAAATAAATTGTTATAATCTCAAATACAAATACTTTGCCAGTTGACAAACACCCCACCACCAAGACACCACCAAGAACTTAGAAGTTGTCCCTGGTACCTAAGTGGATCCTGCCCCCCTCGGGGGTAGATGGGCGTAAAAAAATTGGCCAATCTGCCCCCAAGGGGGGCAGAAATGGGCAACACCTCTGTGCCCCCTTTTAGGGGGCGACCCTTCCCAAAGGGGGCACCCCCAGCACAACACAAAACAAAACAAAAAAGTCCCTGCCGTATTGGTGGTTCTGCCCTCCTTGGGGGCAGATGGGCCTACAAAATTAGGGGCAGAGATGGCCAATACGAATTTTCCCCACCTTAGGGGGGCGACTGTTGCCCAAGGGGTGCCCCCAAACACACACCACACACACACACCACACAATCCCTGGCGCCTAGTGTGCTTCCACCCCCCCGGGGGCCAGATCCTCCAAAAAATGGCTGGTCTGCCATCGGGGGGGACGAAACAGAAAAAAAAAATAGCTCCCCAGGGGAGCGACACTTGCCCAAGGGGTTGCCCCCAAAATAAACAATAAAAACAAAATCCCTGGTGTCTAGTGGATTTCGCACCGCCCCTGGCGGCAGATCAGCCCAAAAATTGGCAATCTGCCCCCGGGGGGGGGGGCGAAATAGTAAAAAAATAGCCCCCCAGTGGGGCGCCCCTTGCCCAAGGGGTCGCCCCCCCAAAAAACTTTACAATAACAATAAATCCCTGGTGTCTAGTGGTTTTCGCCCCCCCTGGGGCAGATCCGCCGGAAAATCGGTGGATCTGCCCCCAGGGGGGGCGAAATACAAAATAAAATTGCCCCTGGGGGGGGCAACCCTTGCCCAAGGGGTCGCCCCCAAAATACACACCAAAAATAAAATCCCTGGTGTCTAGTGGTTTTCGCCCCCCCCTGGGGGCAGATCCGCCGAAAAATCGGCGGATCTGCCCCCAGGGGGGGGCCAAATACAAAAAAAAATTGCCCCCGGGGGGTGCGACCCTTGCCCAAGGGGTCGCCCCCAAAATACACACAAAAAATAACATCCCTGGTGTCTAGTGGTTTTCGCCCCCCCTGGGGGCAGATCCGCAGAAAAATCGGCGGATCTGCCCCCGGGGGGGGGGGCGAAATTCCAAAAAAAATTGCCCCGGGGGGGAGTGACCCTTGCCCAAGGGGTCGCCCCCAAAATACACACAAATAATAAAATCCCTGGTGTCTAGTGGTTTTCGCCCCCCCCGGGGGCAGATCCGCCGAAAAATCAGCAGATCTGCCCCCAGGGGGGGCGAAATAAAAAAAAAAATGCCCCCGGGGGGGGGGGGGCGACCCTTGCCCAAGGTGTCGCCCCCAAAATACACATAAAAAATAACATCCCTGGTGTCTAGTGGTTTTGGCCCCCCCGGGGGCAGATCCGCCGAAAAAATGATACCTCACTTGTGTGGGTAGGCCTAGCGCCCGCGACAGGAAACGCCCCAAAGCGCAACGTGGACACATCCCATTTTTTGAAAGAAAACAGTGCCTACCTGTGGATTTTGGCCTGTAGCTCAGCCGGCACCTAGGGAAACCTACCAACCCTGTGCATGTTTGAAAACTAGAGACCTAGGGGAATCCAAGATGGGGTGACTTGTGGGGCTCGGACCAGGTTCTGTTACCCAGAATCCTTTGCAAACCTCAAAGTTGGGCTAAAAAAACACCCTTTCCTCTCATTTCGGTGACAGAAAGTTCTGGAATCTGAGAGGAGCCACAAATCTCCTTCCACCCTGCGTTCCCCCAAGTCTCCCGATAAAAATGATACCTCACTTGTGTGGGTGGGCCAGGTGCCTGCACCAGAATAAGGCCCAAAACTTGAAGAGATAGAAGGGATAGCACAGCGAGTTAATAAGGGCATATTCTTTTATACATCTTTAGACGGACTCTGCTTTGGGGACCCACATAACTTGGGAGACTGAAGGGAAAACTGGGGAGTAGGAATTTTGTGCTGGAGCGGTGATCCTACTAAGAAAAGTCAGGAAAATATACTTTTTTATGCAAATTTTGAGGTTTACAGAGGAGTCTGTGTAAGAAAATGTTGGGGGAGCCACGCAAGCCACACCTCCCTGGACTCCTTGGGGTGTCTAGTTTTAAAAAATGTCTGTGTTTTGTAGGTTTCCCTAGATGAAGGCCGCACCCAGGACCAAAAACATAGGTGGGCCCTCCCCCCCCAAAACAGGTATTTTTGTAATATATCATATTGATGTGTGCACATACGTCTGTGATGTGCCAAACACTAAAATTGTGAAAAGAAACACACTTAGGTTATGTGAAGAAGACCCCTCACCCACCAACCAAGTTGGTGGCATGCTTCATCATCGGGGTCCCACCCGAGGCACCTAGCGTGTCACAGGTGTGCTGCGACGCCTGATTACAGCGGAGCAGGTTTTGTCATTTTTACCACACATACTGGTTGGATTTGGCACGAGGGTGAGTGATGGTTCAGTCGATCAAATTTTATTAACAAGAGATTTCACAAAAATGAAATGCACTGCTAATAACTGAAAGGCAAAAAACTGAACCAATGACTCACAGCTCGTGAGCTGTAAAGCCGCGACAAGGCACCAAAAATCGGCGGATCTGCCCCCAGGGGGGGCCAAATACAAAAAAAAATTGCCCCCGGGGGGTGCGACCCTTGCCCAAGGGGTCGCCCCCAAAATACACACAAAAAATAACATCCCTGGTGTCTAGTGGTTTTCGACCCCCCTGGGGGCAGATCTGCCGAAAAATCGGCGGATCTGCCCCCAGGGGGGGGCGAAATACCAAAAAAAATTGCCCCGGGGGGGAGCGACCCTTGCCCAAGGGGTCGCCCCCAAAATACACACAAATAATAAAATCCCTGGTGTCTAGTGGTTTTCGCCCCCCCCTGGGGGCAGATCCGCCGAAAAATCAGCAGATCTGCCCCCAGGGGGGGCGAAATAAAAAAAAAAAATGCCCCCGGGGGGGGCGACCCTTGCCCAAGGTGTCGCCCCCAAAATACACATAAAAAATAACATCCCTGGTGTCTAGTGGTTTTGGCCCCCCCCCGGGGGCAGATCCGCCGAAAAATCGGCGGATCTGCCCCCAGGGGTGGGGGCGAAATACAAAAATAAATTCCCCCGGGGGGGGGCGACCCTTGCCCAAGGGGTCGCCTCCAAAATACACATCAAAAACAACATCCCTGGTGTCTAGTGGTTTTCGCCCCCCCCTGGGGGCAGATCCGCCGAAAAATCAGCAGATCTGCCCCCAGGGGGGGCGAAATAAAAAAAAAAAATGCCCCCGGGGGGGGCGACCCTTGCCCAAGGTGTCGCCCCCAAAATACACATAAAAAATAACATCCCTGGTGTCTAGTGGTTTTGGCCCCCCCCGGGGGAAGATCCGCCGAAAAATCTGCGGATCTGCCCCCGGGGGGGGCGAAATACTAAAAACAATTGCCCCCGGGGGGGCGACCCTTGCCCAAGGGGTCGCCCCCAAAATAAACAAAAAAGAAAATCCCTGGTGTCCTAGTGGAGATTCCTGCTCCACGATCGCGTGCCCTGCCCGCGATCGTGGAGCAGGAATCTTGTGAAAACAGGCACAGGGGGAAAGGAAAAACCCTTTCCTTTCCCCCCGTGTCTGTTTTCACCACCCCCCGCCCCCCAAAAACGGAAAGGACTCACCCTTTGGGTCCTTCTCCGAAGATGCGCTGGAAGCAAATGGCTTCCAGCGTGCCCGACAACACTAGATGACGTCAGCGCGCTGTGCGCGCGCTGACATCATCGGTTTGCGGTGGGGGGGACGGGGGTGGAAGGGGAAGGTCTTCCCCTTCCATCCCCGCCTGGGGGGGGAAGGGGGGTGCATGGGGGCGCGCTAGCGCTCCCCCAAGTTCCCCTGTGCCTAGGACGAGATGATCTCGTCCAAGGCACAGGGGAACTGTAGCCTTGGACGAGATCATCTCGTCCAAGGCATAGAAGCGGTTAAAGACAGACAGAATCAGAGAGCAGATTCTCCGCATCTGGAGAACTCCGAAAGGAGATATACTCTCAGAAATAGGGAGAATATTAGACCTCCTGATAGATATACTGATTCACGTCCCTCTTGTTCTTTTCAGGATGCTGCAGATAGGTGTAGCGAGAGAGGGGGCCGTCCTGACCGACGTCCGGAATACGTGAAACAAAAGAAAGATTCACCACAGTCTACAGTCAAAAAAGAAAAGAAGACTTTGCAACAAAAGTCACAGTTTAAAAATAAAAAAGTGGCGGCACTATCGGTCATAAATGCCAATACACTTGAGAACATTGCTGAAGAACAAGATGTGGGCAGTGACACTGCTAGACAGCGCAGCAGATGTCACAATATGTCACCAGAATCGGAAAGATCATCTGGATGCAACAGCAACTAGCGATTTTGTTGCAGTTGAAAGGGCGGACGGGCGTGTACTCCCACCAAATAGACTTTGGCCCTGATTATGACCTTGGCGGACGGCGGAGGCCGTCCGCCAAGGTACCGCCGCCAAATGACCGCACCGCGGTCAGAAGACCGCGGCGGCCATTCAGACATTTCCTCTGGGCCGGCGGGCGCTCTCCAAAAGAGCGCCCGCCGGCCCAGAGGAAATGCCCCTGCAACGAGGACGCCGGCTCAGAATTGAGCCGGCGTAGTTGCAGGGGTGCGACGGGTGCAGTTGCACCCGTCGCGTATTTCAGTGTCTGCTTTGCAGACACTGAAATACTTTGCGGGGCCCCGCGGCACCCCCTACCGCCATCCTGTTCCTGGCGGGAGTCCCGCCAGGAACAGGATGGCGGTAGGGGGTGTCAGAATCCCCATGGCTGCGGAGCGCGCTCCGCAGCCATGGAGGATTCTGTAGGGCAGTGGTAAACCGGCGGGAGACCGCCGGTTTACCCTTTCTGACCGCGGCTGAACCGCCGCGGTCAGAATGCCCTCGGGAGCACCGCCAGCCTGTTGGAGGAGCTCCCGTGGTCGGTGACCCTGGCGGTCACCGGCCGCCAGGGTCAGAATGACCCCCTTTATGATCTAAAGAAGCAAATTGAGAGAGACGTGGAACGCACCATTCACCATTGGTGTGATATGTTGGGACAAACTTAATTGTGACATCCTATTGGTCAAAAGAGATTGGCCGTCCGAACACGTCTGTAAGCTCCCACATAGGGAAAATGTCATTTTGCCTTTTTTTTTCTAATCTTGTTCCAGAGGCAGAAAGAGTACAGTACGCAGTCAAATGGGCTCTAGCGCAGTCACCTGCATTTTACCGTAATCATGTAGGTTAGAACAGGGATTCTCCATGTCATATAATAACTATCAGGTCTACACCCCAGCCTCAGACACAATATCAAGACAAACACAAGGCTAAAGCTCCAGTGAGAGAGATCCTTACTCAGCTAGAATATCAGGGGGTAATCAAGCCCTGCGCCTCTGCAATGAATAATCCATTATTCCCGGTTGCGAACCCAGACCTTTTACAGACACTTAAACAGTCATACACGTACATATGCAATACAAAATTCACATAGCACAGCACTGATAAACAACATAGGCCCTCATTACAACATTGGCGGTAAATCTCTCTTACCGCCATGAGGAAGACCACCAACACACCGCTGCGGCCGCGGAATCCCGCCACAGCTATTACGACCCACAGCTCAGATTCCACCAAAATCTAGACACCCACACAAGTCCACCACACCAAAGGTCAGTGATAAACTGGCGATAACAAAACCTCCACCGTCACGCCAACAGGAATACGCCCACACTATCACGACCCACGAATCCACGTGGCGGTCTTTCAACCGTGGTATTCCATTCACGGTACACACTGCTGCGCTCAAAATACACACACATTTACAAATTACAACCACATTGGACAATTCCAAATACATACACCTGAAACACATACACACACCACTGCCACACACCCAATACAATATAAACCACATACCCACATTACCCACAAACCCTTACAATGAACAATTTGGAAGAAGCAGAGAGACAGCAAAGCAAACAACACCATCACTCATACACATCCACGCACAAAACAACACACACCCCTAAACATCAGTACCACACATCACAACACACACCACCTCACACATCACTCACACCACCCCATAGCACTGCAAAGACACCCCAGGTTTTCTGAGGAGGAGTTCAGGGTCATTGTGGAGGAAATCATCTGGGTAGAGCCACATCTATTCTGATCACAGGTGCAACACACCACCATAGGTAGGAAGATGGAGCTATGGCGCAGAATCGTGGACAGGGTCAACGCAGTGGGACAGCACCCAAGAACACAGGATGACATCAGGAAGAGGTGGAACGACCTACGGGGAAGGTGCGTTCCGCGGTCTCAAGACACCACATTGCGGTTCAGAGGACTGGCGGCGGACCCGCACCTCCTCCCCCACAACTAACAACATGGGAGGGGCAGGTCTTGGCTATACTGCATCCTGAGGGCCTCGCAGGACTAGCTGGAGGAATGGGCTCTGGAAGTCAAGTCTTTCACTACTTCATCACCCACCCTACCTGCATGCTATCACATACCCCCACCCTCGCCCTCACCCCCATCACTCCAGCTCCTCACATATGTCCCACTATCACAAACCACACATCCCAACACCAATCCCTGCATGCAACAACAAAGCATGGACACCCAAAACCAATGCATGTCCAATACAGATACCCACACAGACCCCTAAACAATTATCACATAAGGTCCTACACAAAAATGTAAGCACTGGGGTACAGGGTCACCCACCCATTGCACACCATGGCACACACAGATGCAATAATCATGCCTTTACACCCCTGCAGGACCCCTACCCAACGTCACCGGACAGGAGGTTCCAGACATGTCCACTCCGCCCACAGAAGAGGCCCACAGTGATGACAGCAGCTCTGTCCAACTGGATCTAGATGACCAGCCCGGCCCATCTGGAACCTCGGGACAGTCGGTTCCCCTCACACAGGCCACTACATAGCCTCCCACCTCAGGAAACACTAGCACAGCACCCACCCAGCGGGCCCATAACTCTGTCCCCAGGACACGTAAAGCAGCAGTGTGTCCACCACTACAGAGAACCCAGGCTAACCCACCACCCAAAGAACAGCAGGGACCTGGGGGCAGTGGCAGTGGGCACACGGTTCAGGGGACAGAGGCCCAGGAAAACCGGGGAACTGAGAGGTCTGCTGTGCGACAGGTGGAGGACAGGCCCAGGGAACCCACTCTCCACGAGGCCCTCTCCAACATCATGGGAGCGTACTATCATTCCCAGGAGACGAAGGCAAAGGTACTGGCCAAGTTTCAGGAGACCAAGCGGCTGCAGGAGGAACAGTATTTGGGCTTCAGGGAGGAACTCAAATCTATCAACACCACCCTGGGCACCATTGTAGGGGTGCTGAAGGACCTCGTGAACACCAGGAGGGACACTGTGGCACAACAAGGGGCTCCTGACACTAGACTGGACGATGAACTGCCCACTACCTCCGCCGGCACTAGTGGACAGGAGGCACCGCCACAGGACAACGACACCAGCACCCCACCCCCTGCAGATGGAGAACCACCCCGCAAGTGGTCTCTGAGATCCAGGACAAAGACAGAGAACAATGCCAAGACCCCCGCCAAGGAATGAGACCACCCTGAATGTCATCCTTCTGCCCCACTTTGTCACCGTGTCCATCCTTAAACTTTCCTAGCTCCACTTCCTATGCCCCTTTGGACAATGCAAATGTGAGACAAATAACTGGACTCTGCCATGGACATTCCTCCACCATCATCCCTGCCCATTTTACAACCCCCTCCACTATATACCACTTACATAAACACCCTTGAATCACAAAAAAATCTGGAGTCAGTCTGTGGTTTCACAAATGTGTATTTGCAATAACTGAGGGAAATAGCAATGTCCATTGTATTGTCAACATACCTATGTCACATAGCTCTAGTCCATGAGGTAACATAGCAGAGGTCACACAGTGGGACCCACATCTGTGAAATTGAAAGGGAAAGTGACAAATTAGGGTCCATACACTGGGTGAATGTGCCAGACAGATGATAGGTCGAACAATGTTCTCAGATGTAGGAGGCAGTGATGTCTTCTTACCTGTGTCTCACTTGAAGTATTGCTGGATCACGGTGTTTCTGTTGTCCATGTCTTCTTCTTCTGCCTCCTCTTCTTCACTGTCCACAGGATCCACAGCTGCCACAAGACCTCCTTCTGAATCATCCTCCTGCAGAAAAGGCACCTGTTGTCGCAATGCCAAGTTGTGCAGCATACGGCAGGCCACGATGATCTGGCACACTTTCTTTGGTGAGTAGTATAGGGAACCACCTGTCATATTGAGGCACCGGAACCTGGCCTTCAGGAGACCGAAGGTCCTCTCTATAACCCTCCTAGTTCACCCATGTGCCTCATTGTAGGGTTCCTCTGCCCTTGTCCTGGGATTCCTCACTGGGGTCAGTAGCCATGAAAGGTTGGGGTAGCCAGAGTCACCTGCAAATGTCGAGGGACAACTGTAGACACACACTAACCATTAAGGACAACCCCAGACCCAGACAACTATTCACACTGTATTGGGTCCTTGTCCTCACCTAATAGCCACACACTGTGTCTCTGGAGTTGCCCCATCACATAAGGGATGCTGCTATTCCTCAGAATGTAAGCGTCATGCACTGAGCCAGGAAATTTGGCACTCACATGGGAGAAGTACTGGTCGGCCAAACACACCATCTGCACATTCATCGAATGGTAGCTCTTCCGGTTTCTGTACATCTGTTCACTCCTGCGGGGGTACCAAGGCCACATGTGTCCCATCAATGGCACCTATGATGTTGGAGATATGTCCCAGGGCATAGAAGTCACCTTTCACTGTAGGCAAATCCTCCACCTGAGGGAAAACGATGTAGCTGCGCATGTGTTTCAGCAGGGCAGACAATACTCTGGACATCACTTTTGAGAACATAGGCTGGGATATCCCTGATGCTATGGCTACTGTTCTTTGAAAAGACCCACTTGCCAGGAAATGGAGTACTGACAGGACCTGCACTAGAGGGGGGATTCCTGTGGGATTGCGGATAGCAGACATCAGGTCTGGCTCCAACTGGGCACACAGTTCCTGGACTGTGGCACGATCAAGTCTGTAGGTGACAATTACATGTCGCTATTCCATTGTGGCAGGTCCACCAGCGGTCTGTACACCGGAGGATGCCGCCATCTCACCACATGCCCCAGCGGATGTGCTCTATGGATGAGAACAGCAGGAAAAGGGTCAGCCAACACTGAGCTACTAAAACAACAACTTTATTGCACTCATTTGTCAATCCGCTATGTGCCTGTCTTAGTGTGTATGCAAGGCCTAGCTATGTGTGATGCATTTAAAAATAATGCCATGTGGCTCCCTGAAATGGCGGCTGCCTGACCTGTAATGTGGGACAAGGGGATATGAGGTAATGCACTGTCATTGTACACCCTTGCGGTAGGCGGTCGAAGACCGCGGCGCAATCCTGCATTGGTTAACATTGGACCCTATGGGTCCCAGGAGCCAATGACGATGTACGCCGGCGGTGACGGTACGCACCGCCGCGGACGTGACCGCCATTTTATGTCTGTTCACTCACTTGATACCTGATCTTCGACAGGAGAGGACCTACACTGCAAGTGCTGCTGTGACCTCAGTCTGCAAGCGACGATGGCTCATGTGTCTGTGGAAAGTCCCCTGCCTTCACATCGCAGGAGTTGGATAAACTAGTGGATGGGGTCCTCCCCCAGTACACGCTTATCTACGGTCCTCCAGACAAACAGATGAGTACACTCTGAGCATGCTGTATGGGCAAAGCCTGTTTGGAGTGGTGTTGATGGAAGATGAGGGGGGATGAGTCCTGCATGATCAGACGGTGAGTGTATGTGTGTCAGGGCAAGGGTGGGAACATGGGCCAATGACTGTGACAGTCCGGACGATTAATGTTTACCTTTTCCCCTGTACTATTCCTGTAGGTCAGCGCCCACCAGAAGAAGGATATTTGGTGTGCCATTGCCAAGGACATACGGGCCCTGGGGGTGCACCACAGACGGAGCACCCACTGGCGTAAAAGATGGGAGGACATTTGCCGCTGGAGCAAGAAGGCGGCGGAGGCCCAGCTGGGGATGGCCTCCCAATGTGGGAGGGGTGCCCGTCACACCATGCCCCCCTGATGTTCCGGATCCGGGCGGTGGCGTATCCGGAGTTGGATGGGTGCTTGAGGGCATCACAGCAGCCACAAGGGGGTGAGTACAGTCACATCCATCTGACTCTGCGTGCATTGGAGGTGTCTGGGTGTGATAGGTGGGTTGTAGGTTCCCCTAGGCTAGGGCGAGCTTTGTAGGCAAGAACCCTTTGTGAGGCAGGCTAAGTGGCACCCCAACCCCACCAGTAGTAAGAGCCATCTACACCTAGTCAGGCTCCTGTGACTTCCATGTGTGCAGCAATCGAACATAGGTCATGTACCCCATGTCCCTGTGAGGAATTAGGGAACTCTAAGTGCATTGCGTTGTGCAGAGGGCTGCTGTGTCTGTAGTGTCCGCCAACGGTAGCAGTATTGCATGTACTGAACATGTCTTTCTAGTTTCTTTCCCCCCTTTTTGTGGTCTCCCTTTTCTTGTGTGCATTAGCATCATCAGGCGGAGGAGCTGTGCCACCGGAGCAGCAGGGAGCTGCATCCCACATGGCCCTGGAGGGCGTCACCACGGAGTCAGAATTTACCAGTGGGACAGAGGGCGAGGGGAGCTCCACGGCGGGGACTGGAGCAGAGACCAGCGACACCGACTCCTCCTCTGATGGGAGCTCCCTTGCGGTGGTGGGCCCCTCTGTGCCCCCGCATCTACAGGTACACCCGCCACCCCCCCACCAGCACCGCCCTCCCAGAAGTCCCTCAGCATGTGCCCCGTGGCAACTCACCCAGGAGGGTGGGCATCTCCTTCGCCCCAGGCACCGCAGCCCCTGCCCCAGTCAGCCCTGCTGCCCTCAGTGAGGAGGCCATTGACCTCCTGAGATCCCTCACTGTTGGGCAGTCTACCATTCTGAATGCCATCCAGGGTGTAGTGAGGCAGTTGCAACAGACAAATGCATACCTGGAGGGCATTCATTCTGGCCAGGCAGCACAACAGCAAGCATTTCAAACTCTGGCCTCAGCACTGATGGCAGCCATTGTCCCTGTGTCCAACCTCCCCCTCCAACTTCCTCCACCCAGACCCAATCTGCAGTACCTCAGCCTATCCCAAGCACACCATCAGACCAGCATGCACACACCTCAACACACAGGGGTAGCTCTGGCAAACATGAGCACCACGCATCCCACAGGCACTCACACAAGCATCATACCCATGCACACATACCAACATCCACTGCCTCCACTGTGTTCCCCCTCCTCCATGTCTCCCTCCTCCCTCCTTGTCACATCTCCACTCACGCCTACATGCACAACATCGTCAGCCACTACCTCCATCACCAGCACGACCATCACCACACACCGCTCACGTGCAATCACCACCCCCACTACCATTCACACATCCCCAGTGTCCTTTACCAGTGTGTCTGTGAACCCTCCTCCCAAAGTACACAAACGCAGTCACACACCCACCCAACAGCCATCCACCTCACGACAGCCTCCAGCCTATGCACCTTCACCCAAAGTCAGCAAACAAACACCTCCTTCAACCACTACCTCTTCCTCCACTCCCAAACCCCCTCCATCTACCTGTCCCAGTGTGTCTAAAAAACTTTTCCTGTCAAACCTTGAGCTCTTCCCTTCACCTCCCCCACCCCTTCTGTCCCCTAGGGCCCGCCTTTTCAGGTCCCAACCCAGCACCTCAGCCACATCACCGGGCACAGTGGTGCCAGGAGTAACCGGATTCTGGAGTGCGCTAAGCAACAGGGCTGCCAGTGTCCCAAGGAGCGAGGCCAAGAACATTCCCCCACCTCCAAAACAGAAGAAGTTGCCCACATCCCGGAGGGAGAAGGCCAAAACACCTGCCACCAAGGGCTCAGCCAGGACAACAGTTGGGAGTGGCAAGACAGCTGGGCCATCATCCAAGGTGGGGTAGGGCCTGAAAAAGAAAGGCAAGCCAACGTCGCCGCCACCCTGCATGGCAGACAAGACCGGCACTGGCACCACCACATGCACCACCGCCACGGGCACCGCAGCCAGCACCCAAGATACTGAGCCCTTCACCTGCACTGCAGACACTGTGCCCTTCAGAAGCACCAAAGTCAGTGAGCTCGCCACCAGCACCGCCGCTCATGACACCGCCGCCAGCACCAAGGTCAGTGAGCCCGCCACCAGCACCGCCGTTCAGGACACCACCGCCAGCACCAAGGTCAGTGAGCCCCCCCACAGCACCGCCGCTCATGACACAGTCACCAGCACCGAGGTCAGTGAGCCCCCCACCAGCACCGCTGCCCAATGAGCGCCGCAAGCATCGCTGCTACTGAGCCTGCCGCCAGCACCGCCAGCGGCCACGTCACATCCTGAGCTAGTGGCACCACCGCAGACGTGGCTGCCATCCCAAGTGGTCATTCGTACAAGGCTGGTGGTCAGTTCCAGGGGCCTGGCCAGCTTGCATGTTGGACCACCGTCAGTGGAGTGTCGCATCCACTACCTCTGTCCTTGGCAGGATAAAGCACTCTGGGCACAAAGCCCCCTCCAGAACCAGTGGAGAAAGGCATCCACTACCTCAGTCCTTGGCAGGATGAAGCACTCTGGGCACAAAGCCCCCTCCAGACCCACTGGAGTTTCACATCCACTACCTCTGTCCTTGGCAGGGTGAAGCACACTGGGCACAAAGCCCCCTCCAGAACAAGTGGAGTATCACATCTACCACCTCTGTCCTTAGCAGGAAGAAGCACTCTGGGCACAAAGCCCCCTCCAGAACCAGTGGAGAAAGAATCCACTACATCTGTGCTTTTCCGGATGAAGCACTCTGGCCACAAAGCCCCCTCCAGAACCAGTGGAGAAAGGCATCCACTACATCTTTCCTTGGCAGGATGAAGTGCTCTGGGCAAAACGCCCCCTCCAGAACCAGTGGAGAAAGGCATCCACTACCTCAGTCTTTGGCAGGATGAAGCACTCTGGGCACAAAGCCCCCTCCAGAACCAGTGGAGTATCACATCCACTACCTCTGTCCTTGGCAGGATGAAGAACTCTGGGCACAAAGCCCCCTCCAGAACCAGTGGAGACTGTTATCCACTTGAGAGACTGTGGCTTTGCACTCCCTAGGATAAAGCAGTGGGCAACCCACCCACTGGAAAGACTTGAGAGACTGTGGCTTTGCACTCCCCAGGATAAAGCAGTGGGCAAACCACCCACTGGAAAGACATGAGAGACTGTGGCTTTGCACTCCCCAGGATAAACCAGTGGGCAAACTACCCACTGGAAAGACTTGAGAGACTGTGGCTTTGCACTCCCCAGGATAAAGCAGTGGGCAAATCACCCACTGGAAAGACTTGAGAGACTGTGGCTTTGCACTCCCCAGGATACATGAATGGGCATGGAGTCCCCTCGTGGAGCAGGCATCGTGCACTCATCTGGCTGAGGTGCCCCCCCTTCCCCCTGAGGGCCTGTGTTTTTTTTCAATCTGATGCCCCTGCAGTGTTCTCTCCATTTCGATCAGGTATCTTCTGTGGGCCTCGCCCATGCATTTTGGGCCCAGTGGTCCACAGACTATATTAGCGCAGTACCTGGACTTTAATTCTTGGTGTACAAATTTGTTCATAGAGTATATACATTTTTGATTAATGGATTTAACATGATTACAATTGTTCAACTCATTTCCTTTTGTCCTTGTGCTCTTCCAGGGGGGTTGGGGGTGTGAATGTAATATTTTAGCATGTATTGGTGTGTGTGTTGTTGTGGGTGAGGGCGGGGGTGGAGGTGTTGCGTGTTGGGTGTGTGATCCTGAGGCGCTTCCTATGTGGACGACATTTATCTCACAGACGATGACCTGAACATTCATCTTGTGAGGGTCGATCGAATAATTTTGGGGTATGTAGAAGTTGGTCCTAAATTCAACTTTAGGAAAAGAAAGTTCGCCTTTCTCAGTGTATTGTTCCTTTGATACGAGCTATCAAACGAAGGAAAGATCCTGGCCCGCACTTCCTAGAGAAGTGTGCACAACTGCACCCACCAAATACGCTAAGGAAACTACAGTCTTTACTTGGTTTCTTTAATTTTGACAGAACAATCATTCCTGACTATGCACAACGTATCAAGCCACTATATGGCTTAATACATCCTGATTTTTCTAGCAGACACTGGACAGTTGAACACACACGCATCCCAAGGGATTTGTAACAGGACATGCTGGAAGCTAAACACTTACACACCTGTGATAATAAAAACAATTTGGTCATCAGAATAATTGCTGGTGCCCTTGGGTTCACGTATGTCACCTTCAATGAGGATGACACGGTGGCCATAGCATATAAATCACATTTATACTCAAATGCAGAGCAACGCTTTGCACCCATAGAAAAAGTCTAACTGCAGTTCAGATGGCTGTCATAAAAGAGAGGCCACTTGCCCTGGGGAAACGCATCATTGTTGTTACCCCGGTGCCAGCTTTGGAGGCTGTCACCAAAGTGAGGGTTCCTAACGCTAAAGCATTACATCCACGTTGGATTCAGTGGGCAACTTCTCTGTCAGCTACTGATGTAGATTATATTTTTGATCCGAAACTTCAGACACAAGAATTTCTCAAATACGAACAAGAATGCCCCGCTCCTCTACATCTCTTACCTTTAGACAACTATGATACTATCATTTATACTGATGGTTCAGCCCAACTAGCTGTACGTACCAAACATCAATACAGCCATGAGTGGAGTAATGAAGGATGGAGTCTTCCGCCCTCATAATACCTGCTTGCAGACCCTAGGGTATTGCACAGCTCAGTTAGCGGAACTCAAAGCCCTTAATTTAGCGCTAGAAAGAACTGAGACAGGAAGAATGACTTTGATAGTCTGTGGTTCATATTACTGTGTTCAGTCTTACAATGATTATCTTGATCATTGGAAACTGAATGTGTTTAGAGATTCTAAAGGGAACACTATAAAACACAATACATTGTGGGGGAGAGTGGCTGATCTTAAGGATAAGCTACCATGCGTCCATGTAGTACATACATTGGGCCACCAACGTGTAGGAGTGCACATTATCGGTAACACTTTGGCTGACAAAGCAGCCAAATTCGCAGTAGCTACGGCTTCTGTGGCTGCAGTGACTCGTTCTCATATGAGATTGGATAATGAAATAGTGACTGCTGTGAAAGCTTCAGCTGAAGGCAGGTCTCTCCCGAAAGGGTACCCTACAAAATATTCTTACCACATCAGTGCACAGAATGTTTCTTATGCAATGCTTCCTGGAGTTGGAGATCAAACAATTCCCAATAAAGACCAGGGATTAGATCTAGTGACAGCAGCGCATGATGGTGTCACTTCAGCTCATGCTGGTATTTCAGCCACGGTAACACTCTTACAGAAAAGATTCTGGTTGCCGGGTCTATACAAACAGACTAAGCAATATGTCCTTTGTTGTGACGCCTGCCAGCAAATAAAGAGCTCTAATATCAAACGCCCACCACAGACTTCCCTCGTAGTGTCCAGCAGGTCATTACAATGTGTGTACCTGGACCATTGTGGTCCACTCCAACCGGATGGTGCATACAAATACATCCTAGTTGCTGAATATTCTTGTTCTAGATTCCTGTGGTTATGGCCACAGCGGTCGGCTGACACTCAAAGTCTTATAAAAGATTTGCTGATCTTTATCGGTACATATGCGGTTGCAGCATTCCACTCAGACTGTGGAATAGCATTTTACAGTTCTTAGGTATGCTATGCCTGGTGGCCCCTGTGATACACAATGACAATCTCTGCACAGGCCTATCATTGAGTAAAGAGGCCTACAAATATAATTCGCTACTGCTAGGAACGCATTATGTTGCAAGGCTTGCTCTCTGAACAGCCACCATGAAATATCATCGTCATTGCATGCTAACTGAAGCAATATCCCTTCTGGAAAGAACCAGTCTGAGTACGTGATGTCAGCCATAATGGAGAAATAATCATACGTCAATCATACGTCAATGTTTGTGGTTTAATACTATAAAAGATTGTGTATTACTTCTTTTAATTAGGCTGTTCGTGTACAACTGGTACCGAGCATCCTCCATGTACATGTCTTTCTATTCTATCTCTAATAAATTCTTTATGTTTACCTAGAAGAGCTGGCTAACGGTCGTTTGTATCCTGGATGGGTGCTGAATAATTAGGCTTCTACATTTGGTGGAAGAATTGCGGTCTCGTTCAGCGGATAGCTCCCTTCAACCCGGCTCCTGTTTCGGTTGGGGCGACAGCTGACCCATTGGACAGGGCCCCTCCTGCGACGGAGGCTGGAGCTGTCGTGAGTATCTATTGCTGCTTCGTGGTCCTGCTCTCGCTGTTTGCTGTACTGTATTTTTGGTGTAAATATTGTGAAACAGGGAGGTAACTGGGGTGTTTTTGTTAATACGTTTCCTGCATAGAGTGGTTATGCCTTTAGGGTTAATATTTCTATTTGCTGCACCCCTTAGCCTGCTCTTTTCTTTTTTTTTTTTTCTCTGTCTCCGGTGGCATGCCAAGGGCATTTCTTCCTCTGTTGTCCTCTGTTGCGGGCTCCGCTAATGCACCTCGTGAAAACATTCAGATGGTTACCTATAACTATTCGTTGGTTGTTCTTTTATTGCTTCTATATAGATATCTTCTCTCTTCCTCTCGTTTGTTCGCCACTAGGGTCACTGATATGCATTTTTGTAATCTTGTACACTGGGTGATACAACGACTCACTTCATAAAAACAGAAGTACGAACAGATATCAAATGAAATGAAAGGTGTATTGGAACGGGCGTGAGGGATCACACAATTTACTATGGGATATGTCCACGTATGCACATCACACAATCCATAAAATCAAGATGTGGAAGGAGGTGCTCAGCAATACAAACACACAGCTGTAGATCACAAGACACAGTCTCTCGACGTACATAAAAATGTACAGAGTTAAACAGAATAATAGCCAGGGGAAGGGCTGCTTTGGAAGGATCTGGATACATTGTTTAGCATTATTGTGCCATGAGATTTGTGGGAGGATTGTAAGAAAGCGATACACTGGCCTGAAATATGTGACCACTACTCCAATTACTACACTATCATTTGGCACTAGACTAAGTAAGGGAAAGGTTTGCAAGTAGACAAGGGATGGCTGTATCATGCTTACACACTGTAGAAAATTTAAGTTCAATTGTTAAGTTATCACACGTAATAAGACACAAGCTTCTGACTTTATTACTTAAGTTCAGGGGAGCATTTCACTATACAGCTGTGGATAGTGTACAACAGTGGTTCCCAACCTATAGTCCGTGGACCCACTGGGGTCTGTGACACATTCCCAGGGGGTCCCCAGGCCTGGCTGGGAGGAAGTCACTTCTCTAGCTGGTGCCTCTACAGAAACATATGTGTGAGTGTTTTTATATTTATTACTTCCTTTCTTCAGCAGGTTTAAAAGCACTGCAAAGATCATTGTACAGCGAAAATAAAGTGTCAAGATAACTCCAATGATTAATGTACCTGCTGGAGAGGAATGAGAGTTTTTGACAGTGGCAGTTTAGAACTGAAAGGCAGTGCAGATGGTTAATATGCCGGCTGCAAAGAATGTGTATCATGCAAAGAACAGTATTTTATGTGGATGGCACAGTGGGTTACTGCTTTTGTCACAGAGATTCTTTAGTTACTGTACAGTTCATAATCGTAATCTAGCACAGTGAGCTATGAACTGCAATTAGGGAGCTGCATGCCAACTGCATAGCACAAATTAGAAAGCTGTTTTTTCCCAGTCTTTCATTTTCCTTATGCTGCTCAAAAAAAAAAAAAAGGGGGTTTGTCTGTGTAGAAATACATTCTTATTATTAAAGTCAACGCTAACGACTGTGTAGTGTTCTGAATGCTGAGTTTGTGCTTCTCCAGACCAAGCACTCTTAGCAAAATGCCTACCAGTGTGGATGCCATGTGAATTCTGCACCTTGTACTCCGCTGTAAAGTGCTCCAACACCTACACTGGTATGAGAGATGCTATAATAAAAATTAATTACATGTGCCAAAAAGGATAGGGAGAGAAGAGAGGCACTTATGGTTTACTTCCTTTCCCCACCACATATTTATGTATAAAAGCTTTCTTAGATCTTATGTACCTAAAAATAATAACAGAAATAGCCCCGGAGATAATTTTAAAAAATTGCCCGAAGGATTCACCTTTCCTAAATAAAACGAAAAAAATTGAAAAGTTAATCGCCGAGATGCAGCACCAACATTTCCAAACATTTTTTTAGATTTTTGCATATTTTTTCAATATAAAATAATTATTTCATGTTTGAAATTTAAATTGTGCAAATTGCTTGGGGGTACCTGGCTTCCAGTAATGTTTCACTGGTGCTCCCCAGGAGTAAAAAGGTTAGGAACCACGGGTGTACAACAAATAAGAACTTTCTAATGTAGGGATTACATTTAAAAATATTTGACCCATGCAAAGGTTGCCAAAATTCTTACAGTGAACAAATTTAGTCTTGAGGGAACAGAGGATTCATTTGCAGCAGTTAACAATATGTTGTCAGAAGTGTGGAATTTTATAAAATGTCTACTTGTCCATGGGACAGTTTGTGTCATGAGTCTACTTTTCGTTAAAAACACATGCATATTTTCTCCTGCTAAAATGATGTTTACAAATATTGTCTAGGAGTCCGATTTCCTGGTCTGCCTCGTTAAATGCTAGCTCATGCATAAAAGCTGTAAAACTGCACTAATGCAGGAACAGATACCATGGGTGCACTTTGTGATTTTCTTTAAGAATTCTGCCACAAACTGGTTATCACAGACCTTTTGTTATTTGAATTCTGTCTCTCTGTTTATTGACTGGCTTCAGTAGTATTGACACCATTCTGCTCTTCCATACAAAGCATATTGGCACAAAGTAGTTTTGGCACAAAGTAGTTTAGTTCATGCCAGGAACTACTGTGGCAATGTGTAACTTTGCTGAAAAGGTTACATTGATTTTTCCGTTATGAATATAAATTTTGGAAATACCACCATGCATCCGCACATTTTATTAAACAATGCTTCAAAGAAATGACACCTAAAATATCATGATAGTTTAGCAAAATGTTTCTTTCCTAGTTACATTGTTTGTGAAGATATTCTGAAAGGAGAGAATAGCAAATTTTGCTTTCAAGCTTCTGCAAATATTTGCATCTTATAAGAGAGCATTCTGGAAGAATTGTGCTGGGCATTTGTTTACGGTAATTCCATACCCCTGGTTGTGTATTTATTCATAGCTCTATAGAGTACATACTAATAATTTAGTCATGTTCAATGATGGAAGAGATATAGAAATTAACAGAAGAGTTACTATGTGCTGAATTGTAAAAAATATAAGGAAATAATAGATATATAAAAATGTGGGTTCTTGTTGGGATGTAGAGTGAGTTAGTTATGTGATAACAAACTTCTACTAAGGTGTATTGATATTTAAAATAAACATATTAGTCCAGTAATAATAATGACACATGACATGTTAGTGACTGATCGATTTCACTTAATAAGAGGCTAAAAGAAAATAACACAAGTGGATGTTTAAACATCATCTGCTGTACATGTAGTATGTTGAAGTCATGTGAGTGCAACCAAAGTATGAAAAGAGCAATGAATAAATAAAAATGCAACACATTTGTCACAAATGTATTTTATTTTATAGCAGTAATGGCAATACTGCTTATATTGTATCAGGACAGTAGATCTTGTGTAAATATTAATGGATTCTTTAATGGATCTACCTAATTAATGTGCATTGCAAATTAGTTGTGGCAGTTAAGATTACCTTCCCCATTTCTGAAAACCACAGACTCTGGGCATGGCTCCAAGGGCAAAGCCACGGATTGTTGCGATATGTTACCATGACGGACAAAGTAGAAGTGTAAAATAAATAAATGTACAGCTGAATGTTACAGTTAATTTTAAAGTTTATAGGATTTTTTTGTTATATACACCATGGACACAGGATGTATGTATCTACGTATATATATGTGCATATAATTGGCGGCAGGAGGAGTATTTTTCTATCCATGTTTTTTCCTAGGTTTCAGAACATGGACGAGAAGATGTGGTTTCTGTATCTGTCGAAGGGAACCCGCTTTTAAAAACAAACGATCTAGGACTTTGAGCCCCTCTAACATGGCCCAACCTTCTAATAAGGATACGGTATCAATCCCCTTACACAACACAAACGAGTGTCATACAAATGAGTACACCAGGGATTTCATAAGAGATGAGCTTTCCAAACTTTTTCTTCCAATTTTAACCCGCCTCCAATCGATTGAGGACAAATTGGAAAGCCTTATCAATAGCCAGCCACCCAAAATTGCTCCATCCGTAGAAATTCAATCCCATCCCCTTGCCAACCATGACCCCATCACTGCCAACAGACCCACTGGCCAAATAGCAAAAATCCCTTTTTCCTCTTTAAACCAAGATTGGACCAGCTCCGTCAAAACAGCTAGTTTTTTAATGAATAAGCCCCATATGGTTCCAGTTCCCCTTTTAAAAGGAACCGCCACATGGAATAACCCTGTAACTAATCCGGGAGATGGCAACCCCACTTGGGATCACCTGCTTACAGAACACCAGAAGAGCGACAAGTCCAGGGGCCTGTCAGATCCAAAAGTGCTCCATTTGCCACCAGAATCATGTCATTATGTACTCATTATATCGAATGTTCCTGAACTCAAACCTCATTCCACTGAATCTTTTACCGAACTTAAAAACAAGGTTATTCATTAGTGGCACGTGAACGCAGGGTTTGCTTTTTCCATGACACCCTCAATACTGATGGTGAGAAGGGTAGGGTGGGTGGGTTCCCTAGCGAAGATCGGTTCAGGGGACTGCATAGTTATCAACTTTAATTCTCCAGACCTTGTCCAACGGCTCTTTATAAACGCTAATAGACCTTATCCTATAACTGGAAAAGCCTCCCTTTGCAGGTTACAAGTGTTTTATCCACCTCCCACGCCAGTTTGGAGTAGACAACCGCCACAGTTATACGGGGCTTCCCCGGCTATCCACACACAGTCTATCCCTCTATTTGGCCCCAGTTGCCCTTCGTCATCTCTTTCTGAAACAGACTGACTAGAAGACGACCTTTCGGAAGTGGCTCCGAGCAATGGTGATGCTGAGGACATTCACCCTACTGCCCTCAGCATCTCTAACTCTGGTGCCCCTTTGACCTTGGCAGATCCTGTTAACCAGGGATCACCCATAAGCACCACGAGCCAAGTCAGCGAGGAATGTATTCCGTCCCTGTCAATTGTGCCATACATTCTGGTGTCCACCCGCATGTCCAACCTACCTAATTCATATATAGCTGGGGCCACATCCAGCGAGGTTCACATGGCACATAGCGAGAAAGCCACTGGTCCTAATATACCCGAGGGAATTAGTATGGTTCCTAGCAGTTCCTCCCCCTGTAGGAAATATCCTCAGAATAAAGCAGGGTCCATAAAAACAGAGGATCTCGATAAGGTACTCAGCTGGAACATAGCAGGGTTGGAAAGCAAATTACAAAGTCCAGGATGGGGCAGTCTTATTGATGATCACCTGATCTGCCTCTTCCAAGAAACGTGGGCATTAGAACCCAAATATAGACTAGGCTTTAAAAGCTATTGGGTTCCAGCACGCAAGTCCTCTTCTGGGAGACCATCGGGAGGGCTGCTTGCGTGGATCAACACTTCTCTTAGGTGCAAGATAGAAGAAATAGATACGGGTTGCCCTGACTTGCAAGTCCTATTAATAATGATTTCTGAAGAGAGACCGTTACTTTTAATTAATATCTATAACAGGAATGTGAGCTCCCACACCGATTCTGATGTCCTGTCCATTTTGGACAGTTTTCTTAAAAACAATCCTTCCTTCTTTGTTTTGATTGGAGGGGATTTTAATGTCACTTTTGAACCTAATCCTCTAGTCCAAGGAATATGTAAAGAAGAGGATGCCCATTGGGGCATCCCTCAGCTAGTCTCCAACAAAAGACCAAGGCTGAATAAATCCGCGCGCTTACTGGCCGACATCACACTAGCCCATGGCCTCCGAGCCTGCAACGGTCGCTCACGCTCGGATGTAAATCTACAAGCTACCTTTAGGCGCGGAGGGCTCAGCAGTCGTATTGATTATATACTTCTTGACATCCGACTGTGGAGCCACATGTTTGATATGAGGGTTCAAAAGCAAATTGAGAGTGATCATGACCCGTTGATTTTATCAACCAGAGGACTTTTTCCTTCGTTTACTGTGCCCTACTCCAAGAGCCATGCCTCCCAGCTGGCTCTAACAAATAACAGACGCAACCTAAAATGGGAATCTGTCAATTCTTCCCCTAAACACCTGGCATCCATTTACAACCTGCTTGCCAACCAGATGGAGTGTATGATCCGCCTAAATGAGAACGGGGAGGGTGACAGAGTCTTAGCAGCCCACACTGAATTCTTCCAATCTTCAAAACATCTTTTCACAAAAAAGTTTCTCAATAAATCTAACAAAAAGCACTGCGCTCCTTGGTTTGACAACTGTTGCAGAGAAGCACAACTGTCTCTCCTGGAAGCAATAAAAGATGGCCATGTTGGGCTGTTAAGAACAGCCAGAAAAGTTTATAAGAAGGAATGTTCTAAGGCACGCAGAAGTTGGGAAGAGGCCAGATGGGTTATTATTTTGGAGACTGCTAAATCTAATGACACATCTAGGTTCTGGAAACTAATAACTGATGACTGTAGCAACTCCCCTGCCGCACCTGGCTCATCAATCCTCTCAGCATCATGGGTAGAGCACTTTGGGCAACTATATGAAGGGCCTTCTGAAGCATCTTTGTGGGCCCCTGATGCCCCAATAAACCATGAGACTACCCCGATCACATTCTCTCTATCCGAAACAAGAGCAGCAATAGACTCATTGAAATGGGGAAAATCCCCTGGCCCAGACAAGATCCCAGGCGATCTATACAAATCAAGATCAGATATATGGGCACCATATCTCAACCTTATCTGCAATGCTATTGCAGCAGGGGCCCCCGCTCCTCCCACTTGGAAAGGGGCCGAAATAGTACCCATTTTAAAAAAAGGAAATCCGAACATCCCTGCCAATTATCGCCCGATTAGTCTCCTTGATAACTCCCAAAAAATCTATGCAAAGCATCTTTTGCTCCATCTTGAGGAATGGATTATGGAGTCCGAAGCTCTTTCTGACCTACAAGCAGGCTTTAGACCTGCAGTGAGTACAGTTGACCAAGCCCTAAGATTCATGTCAATAAAATGGAAGAATGTTGACCTGGGGAGGGGTAATCTCTATGTGGTCTTCATAGATCTCAGAGCCGCATTTGATTTGATCCCCCGGAACCTGCTGTGGTCAACATTATCAAACATGGGAGTGCCATCTGGTCTCCTGAAACTCATTGCTCAACTGCATGAAAATACTTTCGCTCAAATTAGATGTGGCCAGGGGGGTGAGTTGACTGACCCCGTAGCTATTAAAAAAGGAGTTAGACAAGGATGTGTTCTGGCACCCACTCTTTTTTTGCTATATATCAATAATTGCATCCACTACTTAGAGAACTGTATAAATGATTCACCTAAATTGGTTGGGAAAAAAATCCTGTGTCTGCTATATGCAGATGACACAATTTTGATATCTAAATCGCCAATGGGAATCCAAAACCTGATCAACCAATTCTGTGTTTTTTGTAGTGACTATGGTCTGGATGTAAACATTAAGAAAACAAAACTCATGATGTATAGTACCTCCAAGAAACGCTCGCGCGTTAGCATAGAAATGAACTCGATTCTACTGGAGAAAGTAGAAGAGTTCGACTACTTGGGTTTCAGACTATCGACCACAGGCAAATGGATGGCAGCCATTGACAAAGGGGCTCTCATTATAAGCCAGAGAGGAGGGGCCCTTGTCCGTAGATCGAGAAAGGCTCCGAGTCCCCCCTTGAACATACTTGCGGAGATCTACAATGTCCAAATCAGAGCAGCGGCCCTCTATGGAGCGGAACTTTGGGGGTCCCACAAAAACCTTGATACTCTGCAATCCAATGAAAACCATTTCCTTAGACAGATTGCCCGGCTAGGTATGGGCTCTCCAATGACCCCTCTAAGGCTAGACCTAGGTCTAAACAGTATCAAAACCACAGCAGCCCTAAGGCCTCTCTCCTATTGGATCCGCTTATGGAAATCTGTTGAACTCGAACCATATAGGCTGGCTATAAGAGAGCTCATAGCCACCCCCCAGGCACTGGAGAAAATCCCATGGCTGAAGGAAATGAAATCTGCCTGGGTCAAAATAGGTTTTCCTTCCTACTGGAACTATCCGGATCAAATCCCCGATAATGCAAAGAAACTTGTCACAAAAAGATATTGGGAGAAAGTTAACGAAGACTCCTTGCACCAAAAAGGGGCGGGCAGGCTAACAATGGAATTTCTCCAATTCAAGCACGAGCCCTGGCCTGAGAACTTCTTGAACCTTCCCATGCCTCCGTACGCCCGTGCTTTATATCTCCAACTAAGATATGGTACACTGCCTATTAATGGTTTTACGGCTCACTGGTCATCTAACATTGCTTCAAATGATAGATGTATCTCTTGCCAAAATTGTAAAGAAACAATAGAGCATATACTATTTTTCTGCCCTCTGTATAAAAGTCCCAGAGGGAGGTGGATCATTCCCCTCTGCAAAAATATGTCATTACATGATAGAGCAAACGCCACCAGAATCTGTACATACGACTCATCCTCCGTGGTAGCTATTACAGTTACCAAATTTTTAGCGGAGGCCTGGTACATCCGGCGTAGGCTTATTGTTTCAAAGGGCATGTGAGCCATCCTGTCATTAGTCGACAGAAGGACTCTCTACTGTTATTTTTTTATTTTTTTTTATGAGGGCCAGGTCTTACGGGGAAACAATTGCAGACATTGGTTTGTCAGACAGAATTTTATATTTTATCTTTTATCTTTTTTATTCTTAATATTTTAGCCATGTCTTACTTATTGTACTTTTTATCTATAATCAAATACTTAGTCCTGTTGATCTTATTGTTATACTGTCCTGATTATTACTGTTTTTTTTATTGTTATCTTGTTTTTTTTAACAAATACTATTTTATCATGTATGATTGTTATCTTTGCTACTCAAAATGGCCTAGATCTCTAGACCGAATGAACTCAAATAAATTCTGTATCTGTCTGTCTATGTTACATTTTACGTTTTCATAATTAATGGGAGTCTTCCGTGGTACATCTTAATATGCACAGTGACATGGATTGCCTTCATGTGTTGGTAGATTGCAACTAAATATTCTCCAAACTGGTTTTGGGTATTGACCATACCTATATTAGGATAGAGTTATCACTACCTTAGGATGTGCTATGTAGTACTGCAATACAGCTATTAGTAATATACTTCTGATGAGGGTGCCAAATATAAATAAATAAAATAAATATAATATCTTAAATGAACATCTGCATTTCAGAACATCACAATTGTACGAGAAAGGGGAAGTGACTTCTGATGGCGGTGATGCCTGCAAAGTCCCAACCCTTCCAGCATTGATGCAGATATTCTGTGTGTTGAAATAGAATAATAGGATACAATGCTGTGTTCCAAAAATACTGGCTGTATACCAGTGTAACATGTGTTTTCTCCTGACCTTTGGATCACCATTTGTTTGGTGAAATAGTTTGTGTGAATATTCCACTGTTACTGAGTGTAATTGTTAGTTATTTTTTGAGTGTTGATTTCCGTTTAAGAGTGTACTAGTTACCCCATAAACCAGTCAGATATGTCCCTTTATAAGATTTTGTGCATCTGCTGAGCGGTTCTAGATTGATGCACTACCGCTTGCTTCATTGGTCAAGAGAGGCACCCTTGACAAAGTTGTCAAACTGAGCACCGACTGAGATACTGTTTGACTGGCCTATGAACATGGCTGGTGCTGAGAAGTTATTATCTGATAAGACATTTTGACAGCAGTTTGCATTACCTTCAGCATTAGGTGCTGCAGGCCCTTCCTGGCTGGACAACACTACCAGGATATGATCTCCAACAGGGAGATTGGGCTTGAGTCACCTGAAAAGTAGGAGGGACTGACCTCCTGGATCCCCAGCTATTACACCAAGAAGGTACACCACTGGAACACGGACTGCATCCTGGAGACTGGGTGTGGGTAAAGGCCACACCAGATGTCACTGCCTTCAACCACGGTGGAAGGGACCACACCAAGTCCTGTTGACAACAGCCACAGCAGTCAAGTGTGAGGGCATCACATCCTGGGTCCATACCTCACACACCAAGAAGGCCGCTGGACCAAAAGACGACCAGCCGCCAACAAAGTTGCCGCCGCGAGTAATGCCACCTTCACCACAGCGGTACAACCTTTGTTCAACAAGCGCCACCAGCCAACACTGACGGAACTGCTCGTGCTACACTCCCACAGGAGTCGGAGAGTGTAAGCGGGTTCCCCGGTACACCAGAACATTGTTTTTGGACTCCTTGTGCTGCAACCCCACAGGAGTCGGAGGGTGCAATCGGGTCCTTCAAGACACCAGGATACTCTTTCAGAACTGCTCGTGCTACTCTCCACAGGAGTCGGAGAGTCAAGTGAGCCCACTTAAGTATTAAAGACATCAGGATATAAACAAACAGAATACTAAAAGTCCGCAAGAAAAGTTTTCACCGAGAGGTACAGATCCCAGTAGTCCTACAGAAGCAGCCGGTCACTAGGATCGGTGTGGCTTGTAGCCCCATTGGGAGGTGCCTCTTCCAATTAGGAATAGAGCAAAAATAGGGCAAAAGGGCCATCCCTCGGGTCAGTGGACTATCACACCCAACTCCCTTAGAACTGGACATTGAGATTCATCCCTTTATACTCTGCATAACTACAAGTGTCAAATAGAATTCGACGTCGCCCCGAAAATATACCGAAGGAATAGACTACTCGTGTGGCACTCCTACAGGAATAAGGAGGTACCAAAGGTTACATACCAATATAACTGGTTGCAAGTTAGCCACATCCGACCACACCCTATAAGGCGACATGGATTTCAGATTACAACGTAAGAAAAAGGAGCAGAAGAAGTGGCCCGTGGTGGTCACAGCATTACTCACCCAGGTAGCAGCTATAGTACTAACAACGATCCTGACAGTATATAAAGACGACATACATATTCCATGGCTAGACCAGGAACACTACATCCCCAAAAGTGCCCAAGGTGAAAGAGCAACAGGTGGTGAGAACAACAATAACTCAAAACAACATGAGAGGGTGGAGGATAAAACAAAATGGGTGAAATATACAAAATGGAAAGAAGATGGAGAAGATTATAAGGACAATACATTTGTGCAAATCGTATCAATGTACAAAGAACTAGCAAATGTGTCTGATTGTTATATCTGTACCCACCTACCGACCACTAGCCAGGAGAAAAATAAATTACACTCAGATGCCCCTCACAGAATTCGTGGCATGTAACATATTAGATAATATGTTAGGGGGAAATTGAAAAGAAATGAGAACAAGGAAAAGGGAAAAGGAGAGAATAAGAGAAAAAAAAATAAACATAGGAGAAATAAAAACATTGGTGACGAGGAGAAAAAGGGATGACTATGGTTTGGACGACGAACCTTATGTAGGAGATATGGAAGAAAAATTGGTAGAAAGAGTGTCAAATAAATTGAAGGAAGAAGATAGAAGGAGAAGAAAGAAGTGTAGGAGATTAGATCCGAAGAAAGGAGAAGAGAATGTATTGAATGCATTTACAACAGAAAGAGGGAAGGGTTACACTGAAAGGGATCAGGGCTCAGAACAACGAATACCATGCCTGGCCATAGATACAGAAATAAAGGCACCATGGTGTTTTAAATACTCAAGAGGTACCGCAGACACTAGCAAAAACGGAATTGATGTGGGACAGAGTATTTGCAATACAACATTGAGCCTGGACTACAAAAGAAATGACACAACAGACTTGTCCATAGCCCTGACACCTCCCTAAGGAATATTTATTATATGTGGGACATCGGCATTTTTTAAATTGCCAGCAGGATGGCAAGGTACCTGCTACCTAGCATTTGTGCTACCAAAAATGGTGCATAGAACAGAATTACAGAAGGGGGAAAACAGAACACTTGGCGGGGTGCGCAGGAAGAGGACACCAACGTGGGTGGATGAGGTAATAGCAATAGAGGGGATCATAGTGATGCCATTAGGGATAGCACACTCACAATATGAAATTCACAGATTGGACGAATTAGTGGAAGGGCTAGCCATCAACACCGCAGCAGCCTTAGGGAACATCACTGAGGAACTCACAGACATGAGGGCAGTTGTAATCCAGAATAGGCTTGTGCTAGACATCATCCTGGCAAAAGAGGGAGGGGTCTGTGCAGTGATCCATCAGGAATGCTGCGTGTATACACTGGATAACAATGGGAATATAAGAAAGGAAATAGAGGACATAAAAAAGGTAGAAGAAGGAGCTGGGAAAGTGGCAGATGGGACAGACGTTGTAGGAATGCTGAATGGAATAGCAGCATGGTTCAGGGGTTTGGGTACCTGGTTGGTAGAGGTACTAGTGTTAGGGATCGTGGCACTGTTAACGCTATGTGTGCTCATACCAGTTTGTCCATCCTTCCTGACCCTACTTTTGAAAAAAACCTGTCACCAGAAACACACACATTATCGAAGCAAAAGATATAAGGATGACAACAGGGACGAGCAAGAGGTAGAAATGAGAGCAATACACCATGACCCTTAGATTTGTCATTGAGTATCAGAGGGCAGAATGTGGAATCGCATTTTACAGTTCTTAGGTATGCTATGCCTGGTGGCCCCTGTGATACACAATGACAATCTCTGCACAGGCCTATCATTAAGTAAAGAGGCCTACAAATGTAATTCGCTACTGCTAGGAACGCATTATGTTGCAAGGCTTGCTCTCTGAACAGCCACCATGAAATATCATCGTCATTGCATGCTAACTGAAGCAATATCCCTTCTGGAAAGTACCAGTCTGAGTACGTGATGTCAGCCATAATGGAGAAATAATCATACGTCAATCATATGTCAATGTTTGTGGTTTAATACTATAAAGATTGTGTATTACTTCCTTTAATTAGGCTGTTCGTGTGCAACTAGTACTGAGCATCCTCCATGTACATGTCTTTCTATTCTATCTCTAATAAATTCTTTATGTTTACCTAGAAGAGCTGGTTAACGGTTGTTTGTATCCTGGATGGGTGCTGAATAATTAGGCTTCTACAAGACCAGGGCCTTGCATTTGGCTCTAGGGCATTCAGGGACACCATGGGGATGATGGGTGTTGAACTCCGTTACTCCTCACCATACCATATTGAGGGAAATTTGGTCATGGAGAGGCAGAACCGTGATCTAAAGCAGTCCTTAACAGCACTGAATAATCTGCCAAGATGGTCCTTGGGGGGGACGAACTCCCTATGAGGTTCACTTTGGGATACCTACGTATGTCCCAGATTTTGATGGTTCTGGTATAGTGGCAGCAGAACCACCGTTTGACATAAATGAACTTCTCACTGTCTTACAGGAGCTTCAACAATTTTAAGATGATAAATCATCCACCAGTGCTGCCACCTTAGGAATAAGGGATGTTCTAACAACTTCCACTGGCTGGATTCCTAAAGTTGGGAATCTCGTTTGTGAAAAGATTGCTGTAAAGAAGGAATTCGGTCCATCCTACAGAGCACCAGTCTCAGTCTTGGGAATACAAGGTACCAGAACTGTAATCTTGCCACCATTGCCTGGTTCCTGAGGAAACAGATTTGTTTTGATTGATAATGTCAAACTACACCATGTGGCCGATCCTGCACAGTAGACCCAGAGGTCCCTTGAGAAGTTCCTGATCCCCTCACACTACCCAACAGGACATTCCTCTTCAGAATAGGGTGACCAACCCTACTATGGACTATGCTACAATGTCCAACAATGCTATAGATTCCTCCTCGACCATGGGGAGGGTGGAGAATGAGCTCTTGCTGGTTCTAGTCACCCCTTCCACGACAACACCTGGTCAAGAATTGGCCGTGTTACACACCAATACAACACAGACTGATGGTACTATTTACTATGAGCCTCCATGTGAAGTGAACACATCTTCAAGTACTGAACTTGCTCCTGTTTTTGCAAAGACTGCCTGTGGTCACTTCATCGACATTGATTACTTTTCTTCAGACTCATCCACTCAAGCAATTGAAAATGATTCAAAGACACACGAGCTATATCTATGGTTTCAAAAGGGGAAACATCCTGAACAACTAGGTCTAAACCACTACTTGCCTGAACCACTACTGCTAAACAACTAAACAGTCTCTACAACTAAGTACTGAACAACTACTGTCTAAACAACAATTGTGCCTGAATAACAATTGCCTGAACAACTAATTTTAAGGTAAGGTTTTATTTTTGTTTTTTTATGGTTTATTAGTTTTTTAGAATATATATTAAAATTAGTTGTTCGGCAATTGTTATTCAGGCACAATTGTTGTTTAGACAGTAGTTGTTCAGTACTTAGTTGTAGAGACTTTTTAGTTGTTTAGCAGTAGCGGTTTAGGCTATAGTTGTTTAGGACCTAGTTGTTCTGTCACATATTCATTGAGGTGGCAAGAAGCATTGAGGTTGCAAAGAGTTGCATAGAAATTATGAGGAAAGAAGTCAAGGATAATGACACTGTATGTACTGTGAGTAGTGACAGGGATTGCAAGGAAAAAAAGAAAAGGGTTGTAACATATTCTGTTGGGTGGGGGATAACAAATCTGGAATGAATAACAATATAAAATTGTGTTTTCGGTGTGGTGCCAGCTCGCATTTTGGAAGTTTTAGTGGATGTCCGGCTGTTAGCAAAATTTGTAGTACGTGCAAGAAAAAAGGACATTCTGCACAAGTTTGTCAAAGTTTTGGGTGGAAGGTGAGTCGCATTGTGGAGAGTGTGGATGATGATGAATTTGAGGAAGGCATGCAGAATATGGTGTTAAGCATTCAGAGTAGTAATGTTAAGTGGAAGAGATTTTCAGTTTCCCAAGTGTTGCTTCAGTATTGATGGAGTTCAGGTAAAAGTTATGAGGGACTCATGTGCATGGTACACTATAATGGGTAAACATCAATCAATTATGGCCTGCAAGAGAATTACCAAACACTAAAACCGTCCTTGTAGCTGTTCGGGTCATAAAATTGCGATTGTGGGAAAAATGCAGGCAGAAATTGAATTTGCTGGGAAGAAGTGTTCAGGAGAAATCCTCATAGCTAAAAGTGGGATGACAATTTTAGGTTGGCTGCATATACGTGAATTAGGGTTGGAAGTAGACTCAAGTGCCAGTCGACCAGTGTATACTGTGAGTGTGGATACAGTGCAAAATGATTTGTACTCTGACTTAAAGAAGATGTTTCCAACAGTTTTTAGAAGTCATTTGGGGAGTATGAAAAATTTCCAACATACAGTTGTATTAAAGGAGAATTCCGTTTCTGTTAGACAAAATTTGGAGAATGTTCCCTTCAATTAAAGAGGGAAATTGAAGGAAATGTTACAGTATTTGTGTGACAAGGATATTATTAAACCCTTTGAGTGCTCAGATTGGGTTTCTCCGATTGTAATTTCAGTGTGGGGACCTTTGGCTATCTGTTGACCTACGGGCACTCAATGATTCAATTTGGGTAGATGCTTTTCCATTGCCAAATTTGAAGGAATTGATGGCCTCCATTGGAGATGCTACAGTATTTTCAACTATTGATTTGGCAAGTGGATATTACCAAATACGTTTGAATCCTGAGTCTAAACATTGTACAGCATTTATTATACCAGAAGGAATGTTCTAGTATAAAAGGATGCCATTTGGATTGGCTAGTGCATCTGCAGTTTTCCAAAGGGAGTTATCCAAAATACTTTCAAATGTAAAGGGTGCAAAGGTGTTCCAAGACAATATATTAGTATATGGAAAAGTTAGAATCGAGCATGACAGTAATTTAAAGGCAGTATTGCAGGCACTGAGAGACTACAGACTAACTGTTAAAGATGAAAAGTGCAAATTTGGAGGAATATTTAGGCCATATTATCTCTAAGGATCGTATTCTGCCTAAGATTAGTCATGTGAAGACTGTTCATGAAGCTCCAGAACCTAAATGCAAGGAGAAATTGCTATCATTTTTTGGGTTAGAAGAATTTTATTCTTGTTTTGTGGAAAAGTTTCCATTCAAAGTGGAGAACCTCTGTGACTTGCTGAGGAAAAATGCAACATTTTGCTGGGAACAAATAAATGCCAAGGAATTTGAAACTATAAAGAAAGAAATTGTGAATGCATCCTGTCTAAGATCGTTTGATAGAACTGCTGAATGTACTATATCAGTGGATGCTTGTGGATGTGGTACTGGAGCAGTATTGTCTCAACAAAAGGAAGGGAACTCATGAGTAGTCGCATATGCATCTCGTACTTTATCTAATGCAAAGAGGAACAATTATGTGATTGCAAAAGCGTTGTTGGCTACTACTTGGGCTGTACAATGATTTAGAATGTATATCTGGGGCGCAAATTTTAAATTTGTATGGATCACAAGCATATGGTTAACATTTTGAATTCGGGAGGGGGAAGGAACCTTACTCCAAGATTAGCAAGGCTGGCATCGGAACTACAAATGTGTCATTTTGAGATTTCACATCTTCCGGGAAAGAGTAATTGTGTGGCAGATGGGTTGTGCCATCACCCTGGCCCCACTCAAGAAAACCACCAACACCTGTGCCAACAAGAAAGCTTCCTGGTTCACAGCAGACCTTCAGGCCTCCAAACGTGAATGCCGGAAAGCCCCATCCCGTCTCCTGCCAGAGGACCCCCTGAACACAGGTAAGTGGGTGCTCCGACAGGGTAGGGGGGTGTTGTGTGGGGGTGTGTGTGTGTATGTATGTGTGTGTATGCAGGTGTGTGTTGCGTGTTGTATGTGTGTGCATGTCTGGAGGTGTGAGTGAGTGAATGTTGAGTTGTGCAAATGCGTGTATGTAAGTGTTTGCGGATGTGTGTTTCAATGGATGTATGCATGCATGGATGAATGTGGGAATGGTGTGTGTTTGGGTGTGTGTGTGTGTGAAGGGAGGGGCGTGAATGAAGGGGGGGTCTGGAGAGGAAGGGGGGGTGGGGTAATCTGTGGAGAGGGGTGGTGAAGACCTCTATCAGTGACAGGGAAGGGATTCCCTGTCACTGATAGTGCCTACCTCCATGGTTTTCGTGATGGTAAGAAAGCCCCGAAAACCATGACGGTAGGCTGGGTTATTATCCTGGTAGTGGTATAGTGATGGCCGCCAGGCTGGAGATTGACATCTCCAGCCCGGCGGCCGTTACCACTGTGGCAGTCAGTTTGTTACAATGGCGGTTTGGCTTCAGCCAAACCGGCAACATCATAATATGGTGGAAACTACCGCCAGCCTGTTGGCAGTACTTTCCACCATATTACCGCAGCCAGGCACCTCAGGGAACAGGGCAGAGGGTGGCGGGGTGAGGACTTACGTCTGGTAGGGGGGCTTGGGCTTACGTTTGGGCGGTGGCGAGGGCTTGGGTGTGTTCTTGGAAGGTGAGGGAGTGGGCTTGGACCTGGGGTTGCCAGATGGACCTGGGCCAGCACGGGGCTTCTTGCTCACTGAGGAAGGGGCACAGGCATGGGAAGGGCAGACTGGGGTGGACTTAGACATGGAAGGAGTGGACAGGGCAAGGAGGTGGGCACGTTTAGGGATGAGACGGGGTGTGCCAGTGGGTTCAAAAAGGTCAATACGGGACAGGAAAAGTTTTTTAGGGCAGTTGGGGCGGACATGGAAGAAGGTGTGGGAATGGAGGTAGAGGGAGTGTTAGTAACTGGTGTAGGTGTGTTGGACTTGGATTCAGGTGCCGTGTGCTGAGGAGTATTTGATGTGTATTGGGTGGGTATCTGGGAATGTTTGAGTGTTTTGGGAGGAGGGGGGTGGACACAGTGGGACAAGACAGGCTGCCAGTGTAAATGGATGTTGTCTAGGTGTCTGCAGGTCTGGTGAGTGTGCTGCATGTGTCAGTCAATGTCGTTGTGGTGAGTGCCGGTGTCGTGTCTGGGGTGGAAGACTAGATGTCTGATGTTGTGGTTACTGCAAGAATGGAGCCAGCAACAGTGACTGAGGGTGCAGTGCATGTGGGTGTGCATGTTGTGGTGACAGATAGGGAGGCGGTAGGGGTGGACACACTGGGGGAAATGGATGCTGTTGTGTGTTTTTGTATGTTGGCTGTGTGTATGCCTGTGGTGGGAAGTGTGGTGCTTGTGTTTCTGAGTATGCTTCTTGTGTATCGAGGTGTGTGCATGGCTGTCTGAACGTGTGCTTGGGAAGGGTGAAGGAAGTGGGGTGCTGGAAGGGGCAGAGGTTGTTGGAGGGGGGTCAGAAAGATCAGGGACACTGGCTGCCATCAAAGAGGAGGTCAGAGCCTGAAAAGATCTCTGTAGTCCAGACATGGCACCGCAAATGCATTCCAGGTATGCACTGCATTGCTGCATCTGTGATGCTAGCCCCTGAATGGCATTCACAATGGTTGTCGGCCCTACAGAGATGGTCCTCAGGAGGTCAATAGCCTCCTCCATGAGGCCAGAAGGGCTGACTGGGGCAGGGGATGAGGTGGCTGGGGTGAAGGAGACGCCCACCCTTCTGGGTGAGCGGGCACGGGCAACTGGGTGGGGAAGCAACTGTGAGGGTGGTGATGGTATGGGGGTGGCAGAAGATGACACAGAATGGGTTGGCCCACTAGGGTACGCCACCATCAGGGAGCTCCCATCGGAGGAGGTATCAGAGTCACTACCTCCAGTGGTAGTTGCCTCCCTTGTGGTACCTTCCTCGCCCTACAACCCCCTGGTCCCCTTGGCCTCAGTAGACTCTGCCTCCTTGGAACCATGGGGCACTGCATCCCCACTCACCGGTGCCACTAATCCCTCGCCAGATGATGCTGATGTACACAGACCACACAAGAATACTTATCATGGGCACTGACCTGTATGGTACACACAGAAAAGAAAAACAGAGTTCAGGATATGGCCATGTGATACCACTGACTATATGTCCCGAATATGTGACAGAACAACTAGGACCTAAACAACTATAGCCTAAACCACTATTGCTAAACAACTAAAAAGTCTCTACAACTAAGTACTGAACAACTACTGTCTAAACAACAATTGTGCCTGAATAACAATTGCCTGAACAACTAATTTTAATATATATTCTAAAAAACTAATAAAGCATAAAAACCAAAAAGAAAACCTTACCTTACCTTACCTTGTCTTCAAAATGATAAAAAATGGCTTGAAGAACATCTGTGTCAATTTATACATCTTTTTCAAAAATTGCCTTGTGGGGACCTGTGTTTCATCAAGTGTGTTTATATTTTTGCCCAGCTCTGCCCCTGTAGACAGGAGGCTGTACTGCAGCCTTAAACTCACTTTGCATTTAAATACACTTTGCTCACCAGAAATGCCCGATGACAGTAGAAAGGGCAGACATTTCAAAGGAAAAGATGCATAACAAAGTACTTATCCAAATATTTTTTTATGCAACTTCCCTTTCTCTATTTCTCAATTTATTAAAATAAAACATTGTTTTCATTAAGTATTTAATTTAGACTTTTTGTGTCTGAATGTTCTTAATGGTTTAATAAATTTTACTAAAGGCAATTTGGGTCAGTTTAGAATCCTGTGATACAATATAAACTGGTTTTATCATTTTTGGCAAATACTTTAGCGGCATCAATGCTTATTAATCCATTTTAATGCTTGTACCAGGATTTGAAGGACTTTATGTTGCTTTGCCTTTGTAATGTTATGGTTTGGGTAATGGTAAAGTGTGGGCAGGGCAATTTTAGGGTGTAGGGGCAATAAGGTTATTTTTATGGTTTAAGGGTAGGTAGTCATAAAGGGTAGTAGGGTCATTTTGGTATGTAGGGGTTTATAGTGACAAAGGGTAATTTTAGGGTTTGAGGTGGGTAGTGGAAAAGGATTTTAAGGGTAATTTTATGGTTTGGGGTGGGTAGTGGTAAAGGACGGTAAGAATAATTTTAGGGATATCGGCTGGGTAGTAGTAAAGAGTGGTAAGGGTAATTTTGGGTTTGGGAAAAGGTAATTTGTGTTTTTAGGAGTAGGTTGTGGTAAATGGTGATTAGAGTAATTTTGGTGTTTGGGGTGGGTAGTAGTAAAGGAAGGCTAAGAGTAAATAAAAAACTATATATATATATATGTGTGTGTGTGTGTGGTGTATATATATATATATATATGTATATATATATATATATATATATAGGAAATAGATTGAGGGCAAAAATTCAATGAAAAAACTAAAGGTCAGAGTGACGTAATTTGTATGGTAATTAGCAGTGCATGGCAAGGGCGCCAGTTATAGTTACATTGGGGTATGAGTTATAGTTACAGGCGGAAACTCTAACCGCTGAATTTCTATGGTGTTGTACAGTTAAAATGTAAGCCTATCT
Source organism: Pleurodeles waltl (assembly GCF_031143425.1). NCBI lineage: Eukaryota > Metazoa > Chordata > Amphibia > Caudata > Salamandridae > Pleurodeles > Pleurodeles waltl. The sequence goes on along the minus strand of NC_090449.1, from coordinate 688,230,295 downwards.
ATAACATCCCTCTACACTTTGTTTTTTTTCAGTGAATTTCTGTTTTTTTTTCATCTTTTTCCTAACTTATAACTTCCCTGTAACCTTTGTTTTTTTCAGTGAATTTCTATGGTTTTTTAACATATAGTCATTTTCATTACTATTCGTTAATCCAACCACCATTGCAGCAGTAGTTGCCCAACCCCTTGGCCAACAGTTGAGTCCAACCCCTATAAGCACTTAAACTTGCTCCATGCACAGCCCTCACCTGTTCGCAGGGGCAGTTGCCTGCAAGACCTGGCCTGAAACCAGAGACTGCAGCACACTATCCCTAACCACTCATCCCCATGCAGTACATGGGCCTTTGGCTGTGCATGGCGGGAGTTGGCCGTGGCGTCTCGGGTGTGAGAATAGATGTTTAGAAGAAGGAGGCAACCAAGGACTCCAACTTCACTGGAAATCTGTCTAAAAGCCTGTCAACAAGAATATTACTGTTTTCAGCAGTCAACGGATGGGCCAACTGATCACAAGGAAAAGGTTGGTTGACTTCCTATGACAAGGCTCCCTTAGCAGGTTGTTTTTGATTTGAATTACAAGGAAGGGCAGGCCACCAGTTGAAGCACATTCAGTAATGCCGGGTGAATTGTGACCCCCAACTCAGTTCGGATCCTGGGCACACAGATAAGAAAAAAGGACTCTCTGTGGTGTGCGGAGGAACGTTCAATGATGTGGGTGGGTCAGTACCGCTATACCCTTGAGGGAGGTCTGTGGCCCTAAGTAAAGCTCAACTTCCACAGCACTTATTTTATAATTTATGGACTCCACTGCAGAGGTGAGAAGTGTCATGATATTGGCTCCTTCTTTGACTTCTCCAAAAATAGGATTAAGTTTGCACTTACCCATGTTTGAATGTCCAGTAGATGTAAATAGTTGACAAGCATGCAAAACACAAAGCCAAGTGGAAGGGCTTGGTCCTGTCTCAGCCGGGTGTAGAATGGCACAGACTGGCCTTCTCTTGTTCCGGTCTTTACCTAGGCATGCGCCAGTCTCGCACACCTCAGGTAACTGCTGCTGGTTAAGTAAGCTGTATACGGTATATGACAAGTGGCATTTCCACAAGGATCTAAACCAGCTCACTCTGCTTTCACGTCCTGCGCCATGGGTAACTGACATTGGTTATGTAAGCACTACACCTCCTTCTGACAACCAGCGACTTGTGGGGGGGGTGCAGTCCTCCTTCCCATAAGAATCTACACCAGCACACTCTGCTTTGGTAATAAGTAGAGAAAATATAAAATACTTACCTATATATAAGGCCCTAACCCAGGATACAGACAAAATTTACTTAAAACAACATGGTTGCCTTTAACTTTAGTAAAGGCAGACATTAGCCAATCACATAATGCCTTGTCATCTGCATTTAACATGGCACTCTCATGACAATTCGCCGAACTACAGTGGTCACAGTTATCACTAAGTTAAAATGCCTTATAACTTTAAAAATACTTACCCTACTTACCTGGATGACCTACACTCCATAAGCTATACTCCTGACAAATTTCATTAAAATCAATGCCGTTGTTTTTGCCCTATGTGCACACAAGTCTATGGAAAATGCATTGGTGGAAAAACTTGTTTTGGGACCCCTCTTTTATTTTTGCTCCCCTTTACAAATTACCACTAAACTTTCTATCAACAGGCAATGTAAAATAGCTATAGGTCTGAAAAGTTATGTTGATATTCGTCAAACAGGGGCAAAGTTATTAGGAAGCAAGAAAACTGAGGAATTCATATCTCTGAGAATTCTAACTATAACTACTGAGTAGCTACTGCCACTCTGTAATGTATATATATAAGTATATTCCTATATTTATATATTTTTGTTGTTTTTGGGGGGTTTTGGACCTAACACGCTCACTTTTTTTGGTCTGTTTTGGGGGTAATTCCCAAGTCCTATTTTCCTTTACTCTATCCACCCCTTCACCCTAAAATCACCCTTGGCTTCCGTTACCTCTACCCACCCCTTAACCCTAAAATCATCCTAACCTCCTGTGAGAAAGAGCCTCTTTTGACATGATTAGCTCCCCACTTTTTGCCCTGAAAGTGATGTTCGTTTCAAACTGTAAGTGCTCTGGGCCCCTTCTAAACAGGCTCCCAGGGCCATATCTCTTTCCCCAAAACTGTACTATGTTTGGCACTTCAGCCATCTATGTAAGTCCCTGGTAATTGGTTCCCCTGGAACTTAGGGCATGGCTACTGAAGAAGGCCCCTCAGAGCTGCAGCACCAATTGTGCCACTCTGAGAGGCCTCACACCAGCCTCATGTAGACTGCCATTGCAGATGCATCACAAGGTGAATCTAAAATCACAAACTCAACATGACACTCACTCACAGTGCCATGCCCACTAACACTGTATGCAATATAGGTATGTCACCCCTCTGATAGGCCTTTCAGCCCTAGGGCAGGGTGCACTATACTGCATGTGAGGGAATATGTTTGCATGAGCAACTATGCCCCTGCCATGCCTTTGTTAGACCTTAAGACTTAGTAAGTGTACAGGGATGCCATAGCAAATTCTGGACACTTGTCATTATGAGTTCCCATCTACTTGATAGCCTCCCTGATCCCTGGATTGTTTGGTATCAAACAACTCAGAATAATAAACCCACACTGATGCCAGTGTTAGTTTTATTATGAAGTGTACCCAGAGGGCACCTTAGAGGTGACCCCTGTGAAACCTAACAGTCCTGGCATGGTTGCTGACTGATCCTAGCCAGCCTGCCACCACCAGACATGATTCTGGACTCCTGAGGTGAGAGCCTTTTGCTCTCAGAAACCAGAACACAAAGCCTTTCCTGGGTGGATATGTTACACTTCCTCCCCAAGGCAGGCACTCTGCACCAGCGGTCACCTCCGAAGGCTTTACCGCCTTTGAAATCTGACCACTGTCTCAGCTGATAGCAGAAGATGGCTGCCTGATGGTTTTCCCCCCACTTGAGGTGGGCAAAATGGCTGGAAAAATAGCAAGACTAGTAGGAATGGCCATCCCCAGCCTGCACCATCCCTCAGGTGTGGTAGGCACGGTGACCACTTCATTTTACTTTCCTCCATCAGGGTTAGGGATGTGACCCCTTCACACAGGAAGTGGGTACGCCCACTGGCCACTACCAGGTGCACCTTCTAACACTCTCTAAATGCAGTATTTAGTGAGCATCCCTAGACCAATACATCATTTTTGATGGAAACAAGAAGACCAAGAACAAAGAAAACCCAAGGCAAGAGAACTGACGTCCTGCTGCACAAAGAACAATATGCCAAACCCTGCCTGCTGCTCCAAGGAATCAACCATCACCACTGAGGTGTCGCCTGGAAACTTGAAAGACTCTACAAATCCCCAGAGGACCACCAGCCTTCGAAAAATCATCAGAAACCTCCCTCCGAATGAAGGTATCGCTCCCTGCATCCTGCAGGTAGGATAGCCCACAAGTCTGGTAAAGTGACAAAATGCTGATCAGTGAACTGGACCAAGCAGCCCAACTAAACTCCACACTCCAACCCCTAAGGACAAGACCTGCGTCTGTGCCAAGATTGATGGCACTGCAACTCTCCAAGGCTGTGGTTAAGCAAATCTTGTGGTACTGGACCCCCAGTGTTGGACACCAAGCAGCAAAGGCCACTCCAGACTCTCAAAAGGTCAGAAGCAAGCACCTGTCGGGGGACTTCAGGACACCAATGAACCACCCCCAGAGTTGCCCTGCTGACCTGTACACTACCCTCAAAGTTGCTTGCTCCTTACTCCAATGACTCCAGTATGCACAGCCCTTGGTTGACCTATCTGTTCTACAGTTGGCCTCCCTGGCCCCTACATTGACTAACCAGCTGTGTTCTAGGGGCCTCTAACCCCCTGCAACCTCCACCTTCCAAGAGGACCCCAGGGCTTAACTTTAAGTCCACCTGTGCAGTGTGTTTTCAAGTGGTCCCCTTCTCCTCCTGATGCCAGCTTCAAGACCTTCAGCTCCTGCTCCCATTTGAACTTGGACATGCCAGACGTTCTCCAGTTGGCCCATTGGACACTTTGATGACCTCGACCTAAAAAACTAGAAGGTGACATTTGTGAGAGCATTGCTTATTTTACAGGCATTTGTAAAGTTTTTCCATTCATTCTTATGGTGCGTAATTATGCACAAAAACAGAACATTTTCTAAACTTTGAAAAATCATAACTAAAATTGTACTTAACGTATAGTGAAGATCTTGGTCTTAAAATTTTTATAAAAATCTGAAGTATTTTTGCAAATTGGTCTCAAGTTATTTTTCGGAGTGTGTGTCCACATTTATTGATACTGCGAGTACAACAAAGACTTAGCACATCTCCTGGATTAGCCTGAGTGCTCGCCCACACTACCACAAAAGCAGAGTATTAGGTGGTCTTCTTTTCACTTCTGGGTACCAAGGTAAGGTTGCTTGAACTGTCTGCATATTGCATGCCATTTTCATAAACTATATAGAGAGTCAGCCTCCTATACCTCCCTTTATATCTTTTAACCTGTTCACCCTAAACATACCCTTACCTCCATTAATTTCTAACCACCTTAACCCTGAACTCACACTTTCCTCCTTTTACCTCTACCCACCCTTCAATATTAAAATCAGCCTTACAACCCTTTACCTCTTACAACCCCTTCACACTAAACATACTCTTTTCACCATTTACCTCTACCTATGCATTAACCCTAGAATCACCCTTACCTCTATTTACCTCAACTGACCCATGAACCCAATATTCAACTTTACCCCATTACCTCTATGCACCCCATAACCTCGAAATCACCCTTAACCCTTTATTTCTATTCGCACCTTTACCCTGTTATGTTCTTTAAAATAACATTAACATAAAGCTATATTTAAAAATAAATGTATACTTACCTGTGGAGTAAATTACAGAGTGGTAAATGATTTGCGGTAAAAGTAAAAGCCCATTACCTTGATTTACCTTTATATAACGTACTTTCATGGTAAATACTGACAGGTAAATGTAATGCACAGTAAACAATCCCATGGTAAATGTTACATGCCTGAAACAGACCCAGTTAGAGCACAATTCACTGGTTGCTATGGATACAGTCCTGTCAGCATAGGTCTGGACTTGTTTACTTAATGTCGGGCACTTGCTACCGTGCACACTTAGGGGCCGATTTACCAACATTTTGCACTGTGTTTTGCATCACAAAAGTGATTTAAACCAGCACATTTTTTTAAAATTCACTTTCAATCGCAAAGCGTGTTTTGCCCTGGAAATTGCCTACAATTAACTAAAAGTAAAGCAAAGCCCCGCTTTGCATTACTTAGCATTACATATATATTCCCATGCAGCCACCCAAACTTTTTGATGCAAATCCCTTTTTTAAAACTGGTCTAAGCATAGTATTTTGTAGTGGAAGGGAATCCTTCAGTGCAAAATCTATGCTAGTCTCTCACACACACCATTTCACTGTAGTGCAAACACCAGTGAGTAGTGCACAGCAGCAAAATTCTGCACCGGCGCTAGGGAGAGGGGAGGAGAGAGCCATATCTCTGCAGATGAGGCAGTCTCATGCTCCTTTCCTACCACGCAACACAGCACAGTATGTTTGACTGTTGTGATGCTTTGACTGACACTAGTAAATATGCCCTTTAATGTGTTACTATGGAAGAGAGATGTCAGAGGCCCTTGTCTCCTCTCACATGGCATTTGGCCCAAGCACTGCTCTGACATGGCTTAACAGGAGAAACAGAAGAGGGGTTTGGCTCATTTTAGGAACAGCAAGGCAGAGTCATCAAAACGAAAACAACAAGCAAAATGCCTATGCTGACCATGCATATTTTTAATAAAAATCTTCTATGACCAAGATCACGTGACTCAATCAAGGTGATCTGCATCCATACTTGTATTCCAAGGATATATTGTCAACAACAGAAGGTCTACCACCTACAACAAATTTGTGTGCAAAAACGTTGTGCAGAACAACAATTATTATACAGCCCATACAAACTAAATATTTTCACATCAAATTAACACAAAAATTATAAGCAACACATCATGAGCAATACATAGCTAAAAATAGACAGATTTGTCCAGCCTCTAGATTAGCGGTCCCAACAGGGGATGAAATATGATTCACTTGCCGCCCCTTGTCAATGGGAAAAACCCAAAAAGGGCACCTGAAAAACACAAATCAAAATTAAGTTGCCATCAGGGGTAATCTCTGTTATGAATTTGAGTCCAATATTTCCTGTGTGCCTATCCAGTCTTTTTAGCAGCGCTCTGTGGTATGTAGAGTCAACGCATTTCAAACTCTATATCAGTTTGAGGGTTCTCATCAGGGCACTGAACCAGTGGATACATCAATGTGCTGTAAAGTTCATCACTAAATCTGTATGAGTGATGTGGACCAAGATAAACCAACAAATTGTTCCAATAAACGTAGATTTAGCTTGTGGTGTACCAGATCTTACACCATTCACTTAATTCAGCAACATAAGCTTAATCACCATTGTCCGTTTTTGTAGCATGGCGTGGCATGAATTTAACACCCCTCCTAGAGTCACATAACTCACACAGCTGAAGGAACAGATGGTCGATTTGGCTTGGTTTAGCAGCATGAAAGTCTTGGGCACATGTCACTTATGCCATCCATAGAATGTTAGTACACAGCCAAGGGATCGTAATAGCAAACATTGTGGAAGTCATTCCACACAGATGACCATGTCCCCCTGCTGCAGTGCACTTGATCATGCAGGCCGAGCAGTCATGAAGTGCAGGAACTTTGTGTTGCAGATTTCTTACTGGTGGTCTGACAGTGGGATGAAGCGTGACCTCCATCTCTGCCACCGCATGAATGAAAATCCTGACTAGTCAGAATCTCTCACTGTTCACATTTGCTCTCAGGCCGGCGGCCTTCCAGGCCAACCAAGGTATTATAAAGATGCAGCCTCAGCAGCTTCTGAATAGCATTGTCAGCTGCACTCAGACACCAACATTTGTCTATGGAGAGGCTAGTTCAGTTAACATCAGCGCTACCAGGCAAGCCCAACACTGACATGTGCTCTCAGCATTGCTAGAGATGGCAGAGGCAATCATCAATGACTACTAACTTTAGCAGCAAGGACACTGACATCCAGCTATGCCCCAGAGTTCCATGCACCTTGGTGGTGTCAGACTCGCAGCTAACTGAATTGTGCACAGACTTTATAGAAAAGACAAGTAGTAAGGTGTTTTAGTGCCCCCAGCTGGGGCCCAGTCACTGGTTTGTGAAATGTTAAAATAGACCACCAGGGTCAACTTTCGGGTTCATTGCCACCCAATTGTAGCAGAATAAATAGTAGCCATTTGTTTAAGGTTTAGCCATTCTGTATGATTCAAAGCTGTAGGTGAGAAAGAGTTTGTGTGAAATGATCAGTATTTGTTGGTAACCTGGCAAATTGTTCTCAGTATGATCAGCTTAGAAAAAGGAAGTGGGTTATTGACCTTCAGTTTTTTTGGGGGGGGCTGAAAACTTTCAACTTTGTTTTTAGAGCTTTTTAGTGCTCAAAAGTTGGTAATTTCTGATATGTACCTCATTAAATGGATTTCATTGCTTGGTTATTCACTAGAAAGTGTCATTCAGTGTGTCACATGTTTGTCATTAGAATGTCACTCATATGTACACTGAAACCATAAACACTTCACAGGCTGCCTTCAACCAGGCATCTGGGTGTGGCCTAGAGCCACTCTTCCAACCTCAACAACACCAAGCACCAGCAAGTCAGTGCTGCATGATGTTCCTCAGCCCCACACTTACCATACTCTTCTACATACTACTGCATCCAGATTAAGACCTCATAGACATGGCACACTCACACAACACACAATTCCAGCCTCATATACATCCTACTAAACACTGCACACCCACAAACTACCAAACACACCTCCAGACATTGCAGACTTTATCACAGGCCACAATTGCAGTGCATTCTTCATCATGGGGTCCTCCATATCCTAGTCATCCTCTTACCCACACGCTAAAATATTCCAACTATGTTCACTACAAACGGGGAGGCTTTGTGGACATCAAACCCTGACTGGCCCTGCATTCTTGGTAAACAACCAAAAATGTAATACTTGACATTGTTAAAATGCCACTTCCTACTTTACACTACTGAGTCTAGCACCTTCTGTTTTACCCAGATAGAGCAAAGAACCTGATGTTCTCACCACCCCATCCAATCAACACACCATGCCATCCTCTTCAGAGACTTCAAAGTCTCTGACAACTCAAACACATAGAAAGCATGTGGCAACCATTTCAACCCGATTGGCAAATTCAAGTTTAAATAGTTTTTTGCTGAACAATGCCATTCCAAAAGCCACATCCTCAATGTTGTCCTCTCAGCATCACCAACCATTCAATAGAAATTAACTATACCACTGAACTGGTTCAACAATTTTCCCATCTTCATCAGCTTGCTTCTCATTCTATGGACACATTGAAGTCGGCCCAAAAGAGAACAGCAAACCTTCAGATCCTTCCAGGGCACTTCCATTGACAATCTATAGCTGGAGCATATCCCCTGCTCTATTAACTTTGACTTATACCCCAGCTCTATGAAGTTGGTATTCTTCTTGGCAACATCAATGCATACCTGAAAAAGACATGCAAACATCCACGCTCCTATTAAAACATGTAAGATTAGAGCTTTAAGTGGGATGCAAATGGTGGAGGTTATGTTAAAGGGGCCTGCTCAAAGTAAGTTAACTAGCAATCCTTTCCAAGAGATGTAGCCTATGTAATCAACAATGTGGTGTACAACATGTGAACTAGAATCTTGTGCTTCATACAGCATGCCACCTGACCTTTATTTTTGTGCCTCTTTGTTAATTAGTTTTATTACCTCCCCACATATCACACTATCACACAAGAGCAAAAACATGCCTAAGACATGCCAGACCTAATTGCTTTTTCAAGGATTGTTGACTTTATCATAAAAATGAGTGACAATGATTTTGTGGTGAATAATTAAAATGGAAAATGTTTTAATTCTGGAAATATGAGATGGTGAATTAACCAAATGAACATTAGTGACAGTGGGTAATGGTCTTCAGAGTGGTTCAACACATCATTTTTCGTAACACATATTTCTGAAATCACCCATCTGCATATTTCACACATAACGATGCTCCACTTTTTTTTAAACTCTAATTTAATTCTGTTCTTCTGCAGGTACTTTCTTGTATCACCTCACCTTCACCATGTCCTCTCTCTCACACACACATACTCTCTCTTTCGTCTGACCTATAAAGATAGCATTTTATTCCCCTTTGGCACTGTCAATATGTTAACAGCAGTGTACTTCCATTACACACTTTCATACAAATTGGTAAATACACTTGGCACATAAGTGACATTCGATCTGCGCATTGTACATAGAGGTCAAGGATTAGATGAGCTTGTATCCTGAATCATTAATGACTCAGTGATATGCAGTGTGTGAAATTCTCACTGTCTTCATCCTCAATTCCAAAGCTCTCAGTAGTAACCTGTCATGAACTGCTGCCTTCAACCTGAATTCACTCAGACAGTTAAAGGAAACTGTTCCCAGTATGCACAAGGCAAACGTTCTATGTTGCAAGAAAAAAAATCAATAAAAACACAATTTCTAGGAAAAGAAAATACTGTTAGGGAATGCAAGATGAAGCAAGTTATGAATTTTAAAGGGCTACTGCATCACTGGCATTGATTACCTTTCAGGGTTTGTAGTCATTGGTGAAAGAACAATCAGTGTTTTTCTTCTGTAAAGTTAAGGACACAAATATAGGGCCTGGCAGGTGCCTATTTCAAAGCCATTTTTTATTAATTAATGCTGGATGAGAGACTAGATAGAACCTACCCCACTAAAAGCCATCTGCAATATATTACCAAACAACTGGCACCCTGGTATGTGAAGACCTCAATTACAACAATCGCTTCCTTCATCATTAAGGAATACCATGGAAAAAAGTAAATCCAAGCCCAAAAAAAGTAGAATACAATTCAAAACATTGCACCAAACCCTTACAAGACTGACCAACCCCACACTCAGCATAATCTATTCTTTACTGTAAAATGACAAACGATCTGACAGCACATAGATGATACTACATCTCACTGCCCTTAGACAGTCCCCTTCCCCTTTCTGAACCCCAGATGTTAACCCTATAACCTTAAGCAACCTCTGATTATATTTCTTTCCTTTTGTCTTGTTCTTCCCTTCTTTGCCAGTGGCAAGTGGTGTGCTGTATAAATACCCACATACATTTACAGTTCTGAAGTCAACAAAAATCGTCACTCACAATATCTGCTTTCTATTTGCATTCTAGTGTTTTTAGTACACTATTTGTAACAGGAAAAGCACAACTACAGTTTGCAGAATGCAAAGAATAAAACCATAATTTGACAAACTACTGAGAGGTTTGTGCACTCTTTATATGGATTAAAGCAAGAAACGGCTTGCTAGGACCCAGTCCGGAGCAGTCAAGCAGCATTTCGTGGGAAATCTCCAAACATTGGACCTGTAAAAGTTAAATTAAGAGAAAAAGCACAAATGCAAAAAAACTAGTTTACATTGTGCACGTTTCAATGATACCGCCTCTTTAATACAAATAGCCTTATTTTTAAGTACATGTTTCGGGGGCTTGAAATTAAACATGTTTCCTTTTACTGGGGATGTAAATTTGTATGTAGGAATGTGAAATTATTTTTATTTCTAAAAGTGTCATGGTTGCAATACGATTTTGACATTTCAAAGACCTCGAAGTGCAGAAATGCCTTTTTTCACCTACCTGAGATATCATTCTGCTTTTACTCTGAAACAAATATGGATGCTCCTTTCTTCCAACCCCCAATATGACACAACTATTTGGTCTCAACTAGAGCATTCACAAATCATGCCAATTACTTTTAAGGGTGTAATTCTGTTTTCAAAACCCCCTAAAACCCCCTAAATCCTATCTTTCTCCAGTGATTGCATACTCTATTTCTACTGCCAAACCATTACTCATTGCTTCTCAGTAGAATGTCCAGCAAACTTCTATTTGGTATAATACATATATTACATTAATTAACAGGGTTATTGCCTGGAGAGAATGGATACATAAAGATATTATAACCTTAGATCATTTATTCTCAGATGGTGGTCTGCTAGATTTTTATAATGAACAACAAAAGTTTCATATCACTTCTCAAAATGCTGTACAGTACCGATACCTTAAAAACATCCTTCAAATGTTTTATCTCAATCCTTACATTCATTTCCCTCTACACAGATCCCCCCAACCTTACAATTTTTCCGCATCTGTGAAGGCTTCCTTTATATAAAAAAAATCTTATAACTACCTACACTGTAAGACCAAAGTCTAAAATGGAACTAGCATGGGAACTAGATTTTAATCAAGTTTCTGTTACACGTGCGGAAGAAAATATGGTTAAAACTCCATAAGACATCTCGTTCAGCGTCTACAACTCAAACATTATATTATTTTTATAATGAACTTTATTATACTTCTATGGAGCTCTGTAAATTTAAGCTCACAGCAGACAACTAGTGCTGGTTGTGTTCTCTTAAAAATAGTCACTATAGGTAAAAAAAAATTAACATCCTTTAGTTAAACAGTTTTGGGTACAAGTTTGGGGTGAAATTAATAAGCTTCTGTCTACCCATATACCATTATTTTGGGTAGTGCTTCTTCCACATGGCAATCCCAGCTAATGCTTGGTTATTTCATTGATCTTATTGCTAGTGCACTACAGATTATAACCTCTAATTGGAAAGATACCTCAAAAATGTCTGTAGTTGCTTGGTGGAATTTGATTTGTTATAATCACAGAATGGATTGTGCAAATGCTAATACTACTCAATTACTAATCAAATCTATGGCTCTCTCTAACCTATTTTCTTTCGAAACAAAGGACCTTTCATACAACTACCAATACTGTTTTTGAATCTCTTTAATTTTCTAAATAGAATGAATGGTTACCCCATTCAAATATGTGTTTTACAATTTGCAATGTTCAGTTTCTTTTTGTTTTTCTCTTCCTCTTTTCTTTTATTTCATTATTAACTTTCTTCAATAAAAATGCTAGTATTATTTAGTACAATACAATATATATTTTATTGTTTATATAAAACCTTTTTCGTACGGACGCTTTTCTCTGTATTTCTCTAGTTTAACATATTTGTCCGATTTTATTTGGAAGTATATAATGTAATAATTTGTTCCTATTGTACTGCTGTTTACTATCAATTTTAAGAAAACAATATTAAACTGAGAATGAAAGTTCCCTTTTCCCTGCTTACAATCGAACTTGCATTGAATTGTCTAACTTTTACTAAACGACTGCAGACGAAATGAACACAGCGTTTCTTCTTCGGAGCAGAACACCTTCAGTGTCCCATCCCTTGCTGCAGCCCTCCCCCATATGCCTGTCGCCCGTGGGTGTTAGAGCTTCCTTTGTCAACCTCTGTTGCATAACAGTGATCAGATGTCAATGCGCTCTGTCCCCGGTTCAACATATCAAAGGGCTGAAGGCTTGACCATCCCCGTCTGCACAACAGAGAGCCATCAAAGAGCAACACCTGCATCCCAGGCTGTAGTCACTGGGGGAGAGGCGCCATTGGGACTGATGTGTTATGCTGATGTCTGTCCCCTCAAGTGAAGCATTGCCTGCAGACAATTTTAGCAGTTAAAATGCTGCATTGAAATAACTACATCCTTCTCTTTTAAACATTTCCAGAACCATATCACATTAACCATGCATCTCTTTAAACTTTTAGTCTGATAGGGATATGCTAGTATGAGGGTGGCCAGGAAACAGTGACAGGCTTGCACTCCCTTATTGCGCTCTGCTTTGGCTCGCAAAGCACACTGGGATGATGGTGGGAATCAGCTGAGGCTGCAGGAGCCGGTCCGTGTATCCATGTTACTTGTGGGGCCACATTGATGTGTTCAGGCCTAGAGGGCCCATAAGTCTCCTGACTTGTATTTATATTTTCACCCATAAGTGGGTTTTTTGGGGGTGGAGTACAGGATCTGCATTTCAGATAGAGGGCTTTCTATCCCTTGCCTGAGTTCCGTCTGTCACTGAGATTGCCCTGTGCTGCCAGTCACAGATATCAGTCTATTTAACTATAAATTAAGTGTGCTTAGACCTGACACGCCCTCGGCAAACCTCAAGCTCAAGATTTGCCAGTTCTGTATCCACAACTCAAACTGCACACACATGTTTTCTTCAAGACAAATTCAGTTTTGTACATTTTTGCATCCACAAGACGTTCCCTTTTTCCTGCTTTTTAACAATGAAATGTAGTTTAAGTATACTTTTGACAATTTTCTCTCAATTGTCCGGTGAAACTTTTAACAGTGCACAGAAAATGGATTCCTGCTAAGAGGTGTTTCATGGGGTTTATGTTCAAGAACGGGTACATACATAAGTACAAATATTTTTAATTTTCTTTTATTTCCCGAACAATGTTTTTTGCTTCAAACTCTTAATGTGTCTTAGTTGAATTTAATTGTATTCTTACTGATATGCCTTTCTTCACTCTGGACTATGATCATAAGATATACCAAAAAGGGACCTACAGAGCTGCTCAAGGCTGGCAACTTACTGAAAACCATAAGCCCCATGCCTATTTCACACAACTCTTCTTTCACTGCACTGCTAAATGCTCTGTTCCATACCATGATAACAGCACCTCAGTGGTCATCACGCACAGCATGGAAGCACTTCACACAATGTATTCCTACAAAGACAACACCCTTCCAGCCACACAACCCACATGGTCTAGAATGCTGCCCGAGTAGGCAAATGCTTCAGTGCCCACATAAGGGTAGGAAGCACTATATAAATATTGCAATAGAATACAACGCACTACTGTGTGAAAAGACTCAGGCCCAGATTTACCAATATTTGATGCAATCCAGTGCTGCCACCAAAGTTGCTGCACTACACTGAGTTGCATCAAAAGGAGAGAGAAAAATGCACCATATCTTCTAAGATATTGCAAATTTTTTCTTTGCCAAGAGATGGTGCACTTTTGACTTCCATGAGCGAAATCACACAGCCTTTGTACCATAGTGCAAGGGTATGAGAATTTTCTAAAGCATAGGGTTTGTACTGGAAGGGGCCCTTTCAGTACATTATCTATCTTTTAAAACTTTTTGCACGTTTTATGTGTGCTGTACAATGCAGCAAACATGCAAAGCGGGAAAAAGTAAGGTGAAATTAAAATATTATTTCTAGTCCTGCTGAGGAATCTGACCTCCAGAAAATCATCTGCGTCCAAAGGTAGGCAGCTTCACTATGCCCCACACTGAACGGCAGCAGATCAACATCAAGAAGCTCCTGTGTGACTTACTGATGGTTCCTGATCAAAACATTTCCTTCCTTCACGGTTTCACTGGAATTTCAACACCACCTGTGGATCCTGCCTACTGCCTCACCCTGCTGGAGGCTCTACCTTCTTAGAAAATTTCTAAGTCTAAAGCTAACTCTTTGACTAGTCCCAATCTGGGCCTCGTATCCAAGCCATGCGCCATCACGGTTGGTCTCAAACATTAGCCTTGTCCTGGTCTATCATGACCAGTTGCCCACTGTTGATGCTTTGCGCTTTTTGTCCCTATTTTTATTTAAAACTTTTAAAAAAGGATATCTCTAGTCCCCTTTTTGAATTTTTGTCATTTTGGTGTAATTCTCTCGATTAAAATATTCTCTATTTTTCTAATTTGGAGTGGGATGGTTATTGTGTGGTGTCTAGACTTTTTGTTACTGTTTTGTTATTTCTAAATGCTTTGCACATTCCTTAAGTTAAAACTCTGTGCCATAGCTACCACGGGTTGAGCTCAGGTTTAAACTACTAAAACCTTTACTAGACCTAACAAGAATAGTGATGCTGTTACTTGTGGTGATGTGCATCCACCCCACCTAAAAATCCACTATCTGATTGGGACCTCTAGGTTCAGACTCCTAACTTCAGAATATTCCTGAGGCGTTAGACTGAATCCAGATTTTGTTTGTACAATCATCTTGTGCACCAGTAGGTGACAATGTTCAGTGCTGTGTGGCATCGTCTGAGTTGTCCACACCAGAAGTGATATGCGTGGTGCCTATATAGGCACCACCACAGAGCAATGACCAGAATTCCTTCTTTCCTGCTCCATCAGCGCAGATCTGGATAAGCTCCGTCAGTGAATTTTGTACTGAATGTTACTGAATTTTTTGTTAAATTTGATCAGTGTGCCTTTTTTCTCACATTTATGGACTATGGCGGTCATTCCAACCGCGGCGGGCGGCGGTAGCCGCCTGCCTGGTGGGAACCGCCGAATGACCGCACCGCAGTCAAAAGACCACGGCGGCCATTCTGGCTTTCCCGCTGGGCCGGCGGGCGACCGCCAAAAGGCTGCCCGCCGGCCCAGCGGGAAAGACCCAGCAACGATGAAGCCGGCTCCGAATGGAGCCGGCGGAGTTGCTGGGGTGCGACGGGTGCAGTGGCACCCGTCGCGATTTTCAGTGTCTGCAAAGCAGACACTGAAAATCATTATGGGGCCCTGTTAGGGGGCCCCTGCACTGCCCATGCCAGTGGCATGGGCAGTGCAGGGGCCCCCAGGGGCCCCACGACACCCGTTCCCGCCATCCTGTTCCTGGCGGTAAAAACCGCCAGGAACGGGATGGCGGGAAGGGGGTCGGAATCCCCAAGGCGGCGCTGCAAGCAGCGCCGCCATGGAGGATTCCCTGGGCCAGGGGAAAACCGGCGGGAAACGCCGGTTCCCCTTTTCTGACCGTGGCTTTACCGCCGCGGTCAGAATGGCCCAGGAAGCACCGCCAGCCTGTTGGCGGTGCTTCCGCGGTCGTTGGCCCTGGCGGTCGGTGACCGCCAGGGTCAGAATGACCCCCTATGTCTCCAAAGAAAGTAACTGGTTTCAAGCTTCATGTGCCTATCACAGGCAAATGCATGCAACAGACCCCTACTTAGTGTGTCTTTGGTTCCTAAAACGGGCACCACGACCCCATGGCCTGCACGCATGGCAGGACCATGATTCCGAAGGCTATCTCGGAGTGTGCCATGAAGCTTCTTGCCACTTACCATATGACTCTATGCCACTTCAGCTCCCGTTAATGAGAGAGGCCTTTGGACCACTCCTGCAGTCACACCTGCTGATCATGGTCTTGATCCTGGACTTCTTCCAGTAATTCCCATAAGATGACATCCAAGAAGTTGAAGCGCTCTTCAGTTATCTATGGTTGAGGTCAATATCATTGTCTTGACAAAGGTTCTTCAGACTAGGGTACCCCTTCAGACCCGTACTCCCCTCTAATGAAGCCCTCAATGATGTCCTGCTCGGTGCCTAGACATGGCCTGCACAGGCATTCCTTTTCACAGGACTATTTCTCTCCGCCATCGCCCTACGCCCAGGGACCCAGCCTTCCTCTCCCATCATCCCAATCCTGAGAGCCCCAACCTTCAGGATAAATTCTTGTAGTAAATACGATTACAAGTGAAGGAAACCATAACATTATTAAAATAATTATAGACCGCTGCGATGTCGCAGCTACCGCCTTCCAACCGTCCTCTTGACTCGTAATGTCTTGAGAGCGCTATAGAACGCGAGATGCGAGTTGCGAGGACGCGGCATAATACCACATTATCGTCTTCCCTTACAAATGAGCAAGTAACAATTTTTTTCCATTACACATTACTCATCAAGTAAGCAACCTACAAGAGAACAATAACAAAAAAATAAAATAAAAGAATACAAAGCATTAAGGAAAATAAAACACAAAATCATAACCCAGCTAATACATTTCATCAGAAATGTAACACAATGGATGTATACACAAAGTTAACGGCATCTCAAGGGTTTCACCCTTTGTCTGGCGCGTCTGGGTACATAACGTTTAAGAGCAAATTTATCAACATCTCTTGGATTTGTTCCCTCAGTAACGGGTTCACTGTGAGATGGTTTGCTCTGACACCCTATAGATTGATCAGACTTACACATTTTGTTAGGAATTTCCTTGACATTAACCACCCTGTCAACATTCCACCAATTTCGCAAATTTACTCTAACAGCATTACCACATACCCCTACTTCAAACTGATGGGGATAGACCTTCTTTGATGAATCAAAGTACTCCTTTTGCTACGTCTGTGCCATCCGGACATTATTCCTGACAACATCATCAATCACACTCAGATCACTTCGTTCAACCCACTTGGACATCCAACCAGGAGAGATCTTAGAAGATAGTTTCCTTCCATGTAACAGTTTGAATGGAGAAACACCTGTAGAAGAATGGGGGATTGTGCGATAAAACCAAAGCATAGTCCATACAGAAATTTGAACATTTGACTTGTTAGCGATAGCCCATTGCACACAATTCCCCAACACTCGATTAATGCACTCTACAAGGCCATTAGTTTGACGATGATATAGTGAACTCTTTATGTGTTTGACATCACCTTCTAGTAAAAATTATTTAAAATCATGACTAACAAATTGCACACCATTGTCAGAAACAATAGCCAAAGGGAACGCTTCACATAGAAATACATCTCTCAATTATTCAATTACATTCTTTGATGAAGGTTCACTTATAAATTTGATTTCAGGCCACTTTGAGTAGTAGTCAATTAAGACTACAGCAAACCTAAATGAAATTGTCAAGGCATTGAAAGGACCAATAACATCAATTCCCAGTTTTTCCCAAGGTCTAGAGGATAGCTCAATAAGTTGTAACGGTGGGTTCCTCACCTTGAACTCCTTTTTACAACTGTTGGAAATCACACATTCATCCACACAAACATCGACACATTGATCCATTCCAGGCCACCAAAATGTTTCACGTAATCTGTGCTTAGTAAGTGTCCTGCCTAAATGACCCTCATGCGCAGCAGCAACTATTCTTTTCCTCATGCTCTCCGGGGGAACAAACCTCTCACCCCGCATCTTCAACGGACATTTCACTTGACACTTTGACGAAAGTTTGGAATTGAATTGGCACGTTTCTTTCTCTGGGCCACCCTTCTTTTACAAATTTTATAATCTGAGCCAACACAAAAATCTTTCGCCAATTCCCTCTTCCACTCAGATTCACTTCTCGCACACATATCTTCTAGATCAACAGCTGATATAAAACAGTTATCAACATCATCCTTTTCTTTATCCTCACCAACACCCGCTTCTTCAAGCATCGCAAATCTAGATAAAAATCTGCTCTGACATTCTTGTTACCTGGAACATAACAGACTTCAAAATCATGTTGTAATAATTTTGTGACTAATCTAGAAATACGAGGTGCTAATGCTCTGATTCTGTCTCCAGTCAAAATAGAAACAAGGGGACTATGATCTGTGCACAACACAAACTTGTTTCCCCAGACATACGGATGAAACTTCCTTATTGCCCACCAATATGCCAACAATTCTTTTTCAATAACAGAAAAGTTTAATTCAGATCCTCTCAAAACCCTTGATGCATATCCCAAGGTACTTTCCACACCTTCTTTTGCTTGAGTCAAAACCGTACCCACACCGAAACTGCTCGCATCCACAGCTATAATATACTGCACATCTGGATCAAAAGGTTTCAAAATCTGGGCCCAACTAATTGTGACTTGACCCACTCAAACGCCTCCTGACAATCCTTACTCCAAACAAAAACAGCATTTTTCTTTAACAAATTTGTCAAAGATTTAGTTTTAGCAGCGTAATCACTCATGAAGCGTGAATAAAATTCGCACAAACCAATGAAGGACTTCAACCCTGTTTTGCCAGACAGTGGAGAAGCATTCATAATTGCTTTGACTAACCCTGGTTTGGGTTCAATTCCTTGTTCGGACACAACATGTCCTAAATATTCAACTCTATTACACAAAAATTGGCATTTCTCACTTGTAAGAACCACTCCTCTTTCCTGCATGATTTTTAACACTCTTCTCACAATGTGATCATATTCCTCTTTGGATGATGCATGGATCAAAACATCACCTTGAAATACAGCTACCCCTTTTATGTCCTTTAACATCTGAGACATAACTCGCTGAAAAACAGCTGCTGCCGAAGCTATCCAAAATTCATCCTGCAATACTGAAATGTGCCTAAAGGTGAAACAAAAGCATAAAGATGCCTTGAAGCTGAATCTAAAACAATCTGATGGTACGCCGCAGCTAGATCCAACTTGGAAAACCATTTTGATTCACCAATAGTGGACAGCATCTCAGTAATTTTGGATAAAGGATGCAAATCTACCCAAATATGTTTATTCAAACTCCGAAGATCAGCACAGACTCTCAAATCGCCATTTTTCTTCCTTGCAACAACCAAGGGAGACAACCATAAAGAGGAATCTATAGGTTCAATTATACCCTTCATACACAAATCCTTTAACTTCTTTTCCAGTTTGTCCCTCACACTGAATGGTACACTCCTAATTGTATGTTTCACTGGAATGGCTCCCTCCTTGACTTTTATCACATGAGTAAATCCCTCAATGGTCCCCACTTTTTCCCAAAACACAGACGGAAAATCTTTTATTAGATTGGCTACATAATCACTTGATTCTACAACAGATACCTGATCTTTAGTGCCTGGCCTCAAAACCATTTGAAGCAAACCCTGATGAAACCAACCCTATATGTTTAGTCCTTTTATCAACATGTAAATCTTGCCAAAAATGTTCCTTCCCTTAAACTCAAGTACATCTTCGAAATATCCTGCCAATTCAATCTTTCTCCCTTCATAGGACACAGGTGCTCTGTCAGGGGCACAGAGAGTTCTCTCTCCCAAACCTCCTTGCATAGTTCTTGAGTAATCAGTGTGATCAGAGCCCCAGAGTCTACTAAAAGTTTGATTACTTTGTCACCAACACCAATTTCAATGTATTGATTTACACACATAGTAGGATCTCCAGTCCTATTGCCTCCTCGTTGCCAAACTCCTTGTAGTAAATACGAGTACAAGTGAGGGAAACCGTAAGTTTGTTAAAATAATTATGGACCGCTGCGATGTCGCAGCTACTGCCTTCCAACCGACCTCTTGATTCATAATGTCTTGAGCGCGCTATAGAATGCAAGACGCGAGTCACGAGGACGCAGTATAATACCACAAAATCCCAGCATGTTCTGATTCACACCTATGGATAGGGAATTCAAGGGGCAGGATACCTTTGGAAAGAAGATTTTCTCTTTCATCAGTCTGACACAGCATGGTTATTGGGCTGCTATTACCACGCTGTGTGGGATACAGTTGAGCAAGTGCGTCCTATGGTCTCAGAGGAAGCCCCATCCATATAGTCCTAAGCTAGTACTGATGGGAGAGATGCAGCTAATTTTACAATTAGATGCAGATTGGATGACAGACTAGCTGGGCAGAGCCCTTGACATCAGGACAGATTCAACAAGTGAGCATGTCAAACACAGAGGTGCCACTGCTAGGTCAATTGGGGCTCACCATAGTTCGCCTTGGCCCCGTGACTGTCACATTGTGCCTTCTGCCACTTCCCTGGCTACCGTAGGAGCTATCTGGAACATCCTTTTCCGCTTAGTCACCATGACCAGTAGGCATCACAGCCCTTTCATGGCCTTCCCCAAGCCTCTGCTCCCTCCTGGGCAGAGCCATTGCTTTCATGATGATGCTCTGAAGTCACGCCTGACAGAAGACAATGGCTTTCCAAGGGATGTACAAACATTTTTGGTGACAAGGCGGATTTGGTGCTTCAGCATTTCAAAGAAAGCAGGGCCATCAGTTTAACCCCCACTGGGCAGCCACAACCTCAAAGACTCTTTAGTTTACCCTCTTATGATCATGGGCAACTGTTTGGTGGCAGGATTTGGCACCACCTGCTCCAATAGTGGGAAATCAATTTGGATCAATGGGTACTTCAGATTGTCCAGTGGGGTTGTGCCCTATCTTTGTAATAGACCCAGCCATCTTTGCAACTGCCCAATGCTTGGCTGACAGAGAGGATCCTCTTGCGTCAGGAAGTACTAGCTCTTCTGGACAAATTAGCTATTGACAGCATCAGAGGAAGGTCATGGTTGCTATTCCACTATTTTCTGGTGCCAAAAACGAATGGAGGCCTCTAACTTATCCTAGACTTACGCCATTTCAACTATTTCCTGAAAAAGCAAAAATTCAACATGCACAATTTGGCTCATGTACTGTCTCCTCATTATCCTGGAAACTGGATGGCTAGCAGAGTCCTTGCAAGATTCCTGCTTCCATATATCCGTCCTGCCTGCCCACAGGTGCTACCTGCTGGTAGGCCAAGAGTATTTTCTGTTCACTCTGCTCCCCTTTGGCCTTACTAGTGCCCCTTGGGTGTTCATCAAATTGGTGGCGATGGGGATGGTTACAGCACATCTGCAGAGGTCAGAGGTTCCAGTCTTCTACTACTTCAATGACTCACTGTTGAAGGCAGTATTGCCCCAGGTATTTTTTTCACACCTCCAGACTACAGCAGACCTTCTGTGTTCACTGCAGTTCACTATCAATTTGCCAAAGTCACACCTGACTCGCACTCAGTTGCTCCCTTTCATCTGAGTTATTCTGGATGCAGTTCAGTTTCAGGCTTATCCTCCAGTACAGAGTGTGTGGGATATTTGGGCTAGGGTTCAGATGTTTCAACCTCTGTCCTGGATTTCGATGAGACTGATTCTAAGGATGGTGGATTTCATAGTATCCTCCATCCTGCTAGTAAAACATGCCTTTTGGCATATGCAGGCTTTGCAGTGGGATCTGGAGGACTAGTGGGCACAGCATCATGGGAATCTCTCTGACCTGGTCCAGATATCGGAGGGAACTGCAAAAGATCTGCAGTGGTGGCTCAATAACTGCACATGGGTCAATGGCAGACCCTCTCTCTTCCCCATCCAGATTTCATAGTAGTGACACATGCAAATGTAAAATGTAAACTTCACACTTGTATAGCTCACTACTCACCTGTTAGGGTCTCAAGGGGCTGTACACATACTGCTGCGGAACCCCTCCTGGCTCTTCCCTGTGAGGCACCCACACCTGGGCAGCCCCAGAGTGAAGCCAGGCATCCAAGCACTGTCAGGGGCATTGTGGAGATTAAGCAAGCTATTGCCCAGAGTTACAGAGTGGGACCCATTAATTAGATTAGGCACCGAGGCAAGAATTATCTAGTCCAAGGGAATTGAGCCCAAGCCCCACCAAGGTAAGAATTGAACTCTTGTCCCAGGCCAGATCTCTGCATTAGGGTCTGCCGCTCTAACCATTGTGCCACACTTCTCCACATGCATCACTTCTAGGTTGGGGTAGCCATCTGGGAGTGGTGGAGATGAGATGACTTTGGTCTCCAGCCGAGTCTCAGCTCGATATCAATTTGTTGGAACTGAGCATGGCTGTAATCACCCACTATCTCTGCAGTGATTTCAATATGATTCTCATTATAAACTATCTCTGAGGGGACTTGAACATGACAATAATTGCACACTATCTCTGTGGGGACTCAGGCATCACTATAATCACACACTATCTATGTGGGATCAGGGGCATTACTATCAATACATAATATCTCTGCAAGGATTTCAACACAATTATCATCACACACTATCTCTTAAAGGACATGAATATCATAGTCACACACTGGCCCTCATTACAACCCTGGCGGTCTGTGATAAAGCAGCGGTAATACCACTAGCAGGCCAGCGGTAAAAAAAATGGAATTACGACCATTGTGGAAACTGCCAACACAGACAGCCACTTTAACACACCGACCGCCACGGCGGTAGAAACAAAAACCGCAGCGGTAACCTCCAACAGACAGGCGGAACACAATGTACTGCCCACACTATTCCAAGGCACCAATCCGCCAGCTTTTCTGGGGCAGTAAAAATGCCATCAAAAGCACAGCAGAAACAGTCTTTGGAAGGGAAACCACACACCTCTTGACAACCAACGAAGAACCAGGATGCCATGGACCCCGAACTACAGGTATTACCAATGTTGGTGTATCTTCTCATCTACCAGGAGTACGAACGACGACAGCGACGACCACGGTGAGTACTGCACCTAGCACACAAGGGAGGGGAGGAAGGAAAAGAGAGTGACACATGAATGCAACACCCCCACCCACAACAACACACAGACACACATATCCAATCACATCACAGATACACCCCGTCACCCCCTGGAAGAACGTAAGGACCAAACAAAATGAGTTTAACTACTGTAATATTCGAACAATCAGATAGCCCAAGAGAACAGTAAATGATCAGTATATACACATATTTACAGCAAGTACACAAGTCTGTACACTGTCCCATGAAATGTCCGTGGACCAGTGGTCCCAAAAAGCATGGGCGAAGCCCACACATGACACCTGCCTCAAAACGGAGAGAACACTGCAGGGGCATCAGGTCGAGAAAAAAACAGGCACCTCAGGGGGAAGTGGAGGGGGTCACCTCAGCCGGATGATGGGACGACGCCACTGCTGCTCGAGGGGGCTCCATGCCCACTGCCTGGTCCTGGGCAGTGCAAAGCCACAGTCTCTCTAGTGGGTGGTTTGCCCACTGTTTGGTCCTGGTGAGTGCAAAGCCACAGTCTCTCAAGTGGGTGGTTTGCCCACTGCTGGCTCCTGGGGACTGCAAAGCCACAGTCTCTCAAGTGGGTGGTTTGCCCACTGCTTGGTCCTGGGGAGTGCAAGGTCACAGTCTCTCTAGTGGGTGGTTTGCCCACTGCTTTTTCCTGGGGAGTGCAAAGCCACAGTCTCTCAAGAGGGTGGTTTGCCCACTGCTTGGTCCTGGGGAGTGCAAGAGTGCTTCATCCTGCCAAGGACTGGGTTAGTGGATGCTTTTCTCCACTGGTTCTGGAGGGGGCTTGTGCCCAGAGTGCTTCATCCTGCCAAGGACTGGGTTAGTCTATTCTTTTCTCCACTGGTTCTGTAGGGGGCTTGGTGCCCAGAGTGCTTCATCCTGCCAAGGACTGTGTTAGTGGATGCTTCTCTCCACTGGTTCTGGAGGAGGCTTGGTGCCCAGTGATGCTGCACCTGGGGTGTGGCAGTTCCCATTCCCTCACCTGGGTGTCTGAGCCACGAAATTTTCAGGAAACAGGTAGCATGATACTCCATGGAGGCAGAGCCACACTCCACCCTGAGGCGACTTAGGATGTAAACTGCTGGTAGTGCCTGTGTTGGTGCCTCATCCTGCAGCCTCGGACGGCTGCCCACTGGGGATGCTGCTTATGTCCGCTGTAGTGGCAGTGGCTGGGCACGTGGCGGGCAGGTGGCGGTAGCTGCGGCGGTGTCTGCAGTGGAGATGCTGCAGGTGCTGCCCATGGTGCAGGTGTCTGTAGTAGTGGAGGGAGACACCAGGCCGTCTCCAGCAGCCTCGGACGGCTGCCCACTGGGGATGATACTGGTGACTATAGTTGTAGCAGCTGCTGTGCAGGTGGCGGTACAGATGGCGGAGCAGGTGGCGGTGCAGGTGGTGGTGCAGGTAGAGGTGCAGGTGGCGGTCATTGCGGAGGTGCTCACCGTGGTACAGGTTGCTGGCCTGACATGAGAAATGGGGGTCACCAGACCATCACCAGGAGGCTCCGTGCAATGAGGTGACTTGGTAGTCACTGCTGGGACCTTCGCACTGTCCTCTTTGGCTCTGGATGAGGCATTGCTGGGTGGGTGGTGCGACTTTTCCCTTCTGCATGCTGGCCCCTTCTTTACCTTGGCATGTGGCGGAATCGGGTGGACCTTATCTTCCGTAGGTGGCACACTGGCAGCCCTGATGGGTGTCCCCTTCGATCCTCCCGGACTTGCAGAGACCACAGTGGATGCCGATTTGGTGGCTGTGGTCCTGGTTTGGGCTCTAGACATCCTGACCCAATGAGGAAGGATGGGGGGGAGGTGTAGGGAAGAGGTCAATGTTAGCCAGGAAAAGTTTCTTTGAGACACTGGGACGGGAAGATGGAGGGGGTGTGGGAGTGGAGGACGAGGTAGTGGTTATAGGAGGTGTACGTCTGCTGAGTTTGGGTGAAGGTGCATGGGTTTGAGGCTGTTGTGAGGTGGATGGCCGTTAAGTGGTTGTGTGCCTGCGGTTGTGTACTTTGGGAGGAGGGCTCACAGACACACTGGGAGAGGACACAGGGGACGTGTGCATGGTAGTGGGGGTGGTGAGTGCACGTGATGGAGGTAGTGGCTGAGGATGTAATGCATGCAGGTGTGAGTGGAGACGAGACAGGGAGGTAGGTGGAGGATGTGGAGGAGGGGGACACAGTGGAGGAAGTGGATGTTGGTGTGTCTGTTTGGGTATGGTGCTTGTGTGAGTGCCTATGTTTGCCTGAGCCATTTTTGTGTGTTGATGTGTGTGCATGCTGGTCTGATGATGTGCTTGGGATAGGCTGAGGTAGAGGGGATTTGGTCTGGATAGAGGAAGTTTAAGGGGGGAGTCTGTCCACAGGGACAATAGCTGCCATCAGTGCTGAGGCCAGAGCCTGAAATGCTCTCTGTTGGGCCACCATGTCAGAATGAATGCCCTCCAGGTATGCATTTTTTTGCTGCAAATGCCTCTCGACACCCTAGATGGCATTCAAAATGGTTGACTGACCAACAGTGAGGGATCTCAGGAGGTCAATAGCCTCACGGAGAGCAGCAGGGCTGACTGGGACAGGGCCTGAGGTGCCTGGGGCAAAGGAGATGCCCACCCTCCTGGGTGAGCGGGCACGACAAACACGCTGAGGGGCTGCTGGGAGGGCGGTGCTGGTGGGGGGGTGGCAGCTGTACCTATTGTTGTGTTGGGCACAGAGGTGCCCGCCACCGCAAGGGAGCTCCCATCAGAGGAGGAGTCGCTGTCGCTGGTGTCCCCTCCTGTCCCCGTCGTGGAGCTCCCCTCGCCCTCTGTCCTACTAGTGCCTTCAGACTCCGTACATTCACCCTCCTGGGCCATGTGGGATGCAGCTCCCTCTGTTTCCGGTGCCTCTGCTCCTCTGCCAGATGATGCTAATGCACACAAGGACAGGGTGACAAAACAAGATGGGGGAAAGACAGAGGAGACACATGGTCAATGCCAGCAACACCACTACAGTTGGTGGACACAACACACAGGGAGCAGTCATATGCACTAGGCCATGCACTAGCAGTTAGTATGAAAAACACCTGCCCATGGGGGACTATGCTTAACCCCATTTGCTGCACACCTGGAACCCACAGGAAGCCGACTAATTGTAGATGGCCACTACCACTATTGGGGTTGGAGTGCCACAGAGCCTGCCTAACAAGGGACCTACCCTACCAAGTTTGCCCTGGCCTAGGGGAGCCCACAGCCCACATCCCCCACCCAGACACCTTGTAAAGCGCGCAGGGTCAGCTGAATGAGACTGTACTCACCGCCTTGTGGCTACTGTGATGCCCTCAAGCGCCCATCCAACTCCGGATTTGCCACAACCAGGATTCATAACATCAGGGGGGTCATGGTGCTACGAGCACCCCTTCCACGTTGGGAGGCCATCCCCAGCTGGGCCTCAGCCGTCTTCTTGCTCCAGCAGCACAGGTCCTCCCTTCTCTTGCAGCAGTGGGTGCTTTATCTATGATAGACCCCCAGGGTCCGCAAATTCCTTAGCAATGGCACGCCAAATACCCTTCTTCTGGGGGGCGCTGACCTATAGGAAAGGTATAGAATGATAGGAAATTACTCCCCCATCCGGATCTTCATAGTCATTGCCCTCCACTTCCCACCCATGAACTGACACACATACACTCACCATCCTCTCATGCAGGCCTCAGCCCCCAACCCAACATGTATCTTCCATCCACACCACTCCATACATTCATGTCCCACGCATCATGCTCACAGTGTACTCACCTATTTGTCTGGAGGACCATAGAGTAGCATGTACTGGGGGAGGACCCCATCCCCTAGTCTCTCCAACTCCTCCGAAGTGAAGGCAGGGGCCCTTTCCCCAGACACTCGAGACATTGTTGCTTCCAGACACAGATCACAGCACCACTTGCAGTGTAGGTCCTCTGCTGTTGAAGGTCAGGTATCAAGTGAGTGAACAGATAGAAAATGGCAGTCACGTCCACGGCGGTGCGTACCGTCACCGCCAGCGTACATCGTCATTGGCTCCTCGAACCCTTAGGGCCCAATGATAACCAATGTAGAATTGTGCGGAGGTCTTCGACCACCTACTGCGATGCTGCACAACGCCAGCGCAGTTACCTCATTTCCCCTTGTCCCTCCTTACAGGTCAGGCAGCCACCATTTCACATGGCATGGCACCTAACTGTGTCACAGCACATTTGGGCAGAAATACGGACAGACAACACCACACACGGATTTACTCGCATAACTGCAAAAACACTTGTGCAACCTATGTGGTACATGGTCCTCTGCTCACCATTCTCCTCCATAGGGCACATCCGCTGGGGCAGATGATGAGATGGCATCATTCTCCGGTGTACAGACCCCTGGAGGACCAGTCGACACATCATTATCACCTACAGACTTGATCATGCCACAATCCAAGAACTGTGTGCCCAATTGGAGCCTGACCTGATGTCAGCTATCCACCAGCCCACAGGTCCTGTCAGTCCTCCATCTCCTGGCAAGTGGTTCCTTCCAAACAACAGTGGCCATGGCATCAGGGATGTCTCAGCCAATGTTCTCTAACGTGTTGACCAGAGTGTTATCTGCCCTGCTGAAACACAGGCGCAGCTACATCGTTTTCCCCCAGGTGGAGGATTTGGCCACAGTGAAAGCTGACTTCTATGCCCTGGGACATATCCCCAACATATCTGGTGCCATTGATGGTACACATGTGGCATTTGTCCCCCCCCGCAGGAATGAACAGGTGTGCAGAAATCAAAAAAGCTACCATGCAGATGGTGTGTTTGCCAGACAAGTACATCTCTCATGTGAATGCCAAGTATCCTGGCTCTGTGCATGATGCTTACATTGTGAGGAATATCAGTATCTCTTATGTGATGGTGCAACTCCAGAGCCACCGGATGTGGCTAATAGGTGAGCCCAAGGTCCCCACACAGTATGAATAGGTGTCTGGGTATGGGGTAGTCCCTAAGGGTTAGTGTGTCTAACAGATATCCATCAACATTTGCAGGTGACTCTGGTTACCCCAACCTCTCATGGCTTCTGACCCCAGTGAGGAATGCCAGGACAAGTGCAGAGGAATGCTACAATGAGGCACATGGGTGAACTAGGCGTATTATTGAGCAGACTTTCGGCCTCCTGAAGGCCAGATTCCAGTGCCTCCATCTAACAGGTGGCTCCCCATACTACTCACAGAAGAAGGTGTGCCAAATGCTGCATGTTGCACAACCTGGCTTTGCGATGCCAGGTGTCTTTTCTGCATGAGGATGGACCTGATGATGGTCTTGTGCCAGCTGTGGAGCCTGTGGACAGTGAGGAAGAGGAGGCAGAGGGAGAAGACATTGACAACTGAAACAACATCATCATGCAGGACTTTCATTGAGACACAGGTAAGAGACTGACACTGCTCATCTCATATCTGACTACTGTAGGACACTGTATAAGTCAGCCTCTTAACCTCTGTGTATGGACCCTGACAGTTCACTTTGGCTTTCCTTTTCACAGATCTGGGTGCCTCATTCTGCCTTCTGCTATGTTTACTGCTGCCTAACAACTGTCATACATTGGTATGTGGAAATGGACATTAACATTGATATTTGTCAAAGAAGTTGGAATAATACATTTGTGAAAGTACAGACTGACTCCAGATTGTTTGGTGATTGGTGGGCTGGGGTGATGATGGAGGAATATCCATGGTAGAGTCCAGTCTCTTGGTATCACAGGTGCATTGTCCAAGGGGGCATAGGAAGTGGAGCAATGCCAGTTCAAGGTGGAGAGGGTGACATAGAGGGACACAAGGTTGACAATCAGGAGAGTCTTATTTCCTGGTGGGGGTCTTGGCAGTGTTCTCTGTCTTCTGCCTGGGTCGCAGGGACTGTTTGCAGGATGGTTCTCCTTCTGCAGGGGGTGGGGTGCTGGTGGCCTGTTGGTCCTGTGGCGGGACCTCCTGTCCACTAGCGCCAGCGGACGTGGAAGGCAGTTCATCGTTTGGGCTGGTGTCAGGGGCCCGATGGTATGCCACTGTCTCCCTCATGGTGTTGGCCATGTCTGCCAGCACCCCTGCAATGGTGACCAGGGTGGTGTTAATGGACTTCAAGTCCTCCCTGATCCCCAGGTACTGTTTCTCCTGCAGCTGCTGGGTCTCCTAAAACTTGGCCAGTACCGTGCCCATGGTCTCCTGGGAATCGTGGTATGCTCCTATGATGTTTGAGAGTGCCTCGTGGAGAGTGGGTTCCCTGGGCCTATCCTACCCCTGTCGCACAGCATTCCTCCCAGCTTTCCTCTTATCCTGTGCCTCTGTCCCATGAACCGTGTGCCCACTGCCACTAACCCCAGGTCCCTGATTGTCCTGTGTTAGTGGGGTTGCCTGGGGTCCCTGTAGTTGTGGACACACTCCTGATTAACGTGACCTGGGGACAGTGGCATGGGCCCGCTGGGTGGGTGCTGTGGTGGTGTTTCCTGAGGGGGGAGGTTCAGTGGTAGTTTGGGACTGTGGCAGGGGAACCGACTATCCAGAGGTCCCTGATGGGCCAGGCTGGTCATCTTGATCCAGGCGTGCAGAGCTGCTGTCGTCACTGTGGGCCTCTTCTGTGGGGGGACTGGATATGGCTGGCACCTCCTGTCTGGTGACGTTGTGTTGATGTCCTGTTGGGGTGTAATGCATTGTTATTGTATCTATGTGTGCCATCTTGTGCAATGGGTGTGTTTCCCTCTAGTAGTGTGCTTGCAATATCGCCTTGGCCCTTGTGTGAGTAGTGATTGTGTGCCCTGGGTGAGTCTCTCCCTTGGACATGCTTTGGTGATGGGTGTCCATGCAGGTCTGTGATGGGTGTCCATGCATTGTTGTCACATGTAGGGCTTGGTATTGGGATGTGTGGGTTGTGACAGTGGGGTATATGTGAGGTATTGGAGTGATGGGTGTGAGGGTAGGGGTTGGGGTTTGTGATGGCATGCAGGTAGGGTGGGGGGGATATAATAGTAAAGATATGACTTACCAGAGTCCAGTCCTCCTGCTACTCCTACGAGGCCCTCATGATGCATAATTGACAAGACTTGCTCCTCCCATGTTGTTAGTTGTGGAGGAGGAGGTGGGGGTCCACTGCCAGTCCTCTGTACGGCTACCTGGTGTCTTGATACCACGGAACGTACCTTCCCCGTAGGTCGTTCCACCTCTCTCTGATGTCATCCCTAGTTCTTGGATGCTGTCCCACTGCGTTGACCCTGTTGACAATTCTCCTCCATAGCTCCATCTTCCTTGCAGTGGATGTCTGCTGCACCTGTGATCTGAATAGCTGAGGCTCTACCCGGATTATTTCCTCCACCATGACCCTGAGCTCCACCTCAGAAAACCTGGGGTGTCTTTGAGGTGCCATGATGTGGCGTGGGTGATGTGTGATGTGATGTGTGGTGTGATGGGTTGGGGTGTGTTCTTTGAGGTGCATGGATGGTGTATGAGTGGTGGTGTTGTGTGCCTCTGGATGCTGGTGTATGTCACTATAATTACACACTATCTCTGTGGGGACCTGGGTATCACTATAGTCATGAATGATCTCTTTGGGAATATGGGCGTCACTGTAATCACACACTATCTCTGTGAAGCCATGGGCAATAATATAAATACACACCATCTCTGGAAGAATTTCAACATTTGAACATGACTATAATCACACACTTCTTGGCTGAAGGTGCAGGCTCCTTCCCTCCTTGGCCAAAGGTGCAGGCTCCTTCCCCTTCTTGGCTGGAGGTGTGAGATCCTTCCCCTTCTTGGACGGTGGAGTGGGATCCTTCACTGACTTCCCACCACAACTAGGTGGTACCACCAATGGTACCACCTCTGTCCGCGTGGACTGTTTGGCTGCAGTGCTGGGCTGGGTCATTGGGACCATGCTCTTACGGGCAGGACGGGAGGAGGGGGAGGGAGGAGGTAAAATGTGGGCAAGGAAAAGCTTCTTAGGGACGGTGGGGCAAGAGGAAAGAGGAGGGATGGGAGTGGAGGTTCAATGAGTGGTGGTAGGAGATGTATGTCTGCCGGATTTGGGTTCAGGTGCATGGGCAGTATGCTGATATGAGGTGGATGGCTGTTGTGTGTTTGAGTGCTCGCGTTTTTGTCCCTTGGCGGGGACAGACAGGGTGGGAGAGGATACAGGGGATGCTAGTGAGGTGCATGTGCTGATTGGTGTGGTGATGCTGGTGGTTTTTGTTGGTGCAGTGCATGCAGGTGTAAGTGTGGACGTGACTGGGCAGAGGATGTTGTTGTGTTTGCAGCTGTCTGGTGTTGGTGTGAGTGCTTGTGCGATGAAGTGTGGTGCCTGTGTTTGCCTGTGCCACTCTTGGGTGTTGTCTTGTGCGCATGCTCGTCAGTATGTGTGCATGGGATGGGTTGTGGTTGAGGAGACTGGGAAGTGGTAGTTGGAGGGGGGATGGTAGAAACAGGGACAATGGCTGCCATCAGAGAGGAGGCCAGGGCCTGAATTGATCTCTGTTGGGCTGCCAATACACCATGGTTGCCCTCCAGGAATGCATTGCATTGCTGCATCTGGGATGCCAGTCCCTGGATGGGATTCACAATGGTTGATTGCCCAACAGAGATTGATCTCAGGAGGTCAATATCCTCCTCACTCAGGGCAACAGGGCTAACTTGGGCAGGGCCCGAGGTGCCTGGGGCGAAGGAGATGCCCACCCTCCTGGGTGAGCGGGCACAGGCAACTAGATGAGGGGCTACTGGGAGGGTGGTACTGGTATGGGGATGGTGGCTGTACCTGCAACTGGGGTAGTCATAGAGGTGTCAGCCACCACCAAGGAGCTCCCATTGGAGGAGGTTTCTAAGTCTGTGTTGTCACCTCCTGCTCTGCCGTGGTGCTCCCCTCGCCCTCTGTCCCACTGGTTCCCTCGGCGTCGGTGGACTCTGCCTCCTGGGTCTTGTGGGATACAGCTCCCTCTGTCGCTGGTGCCCCTGCTCCTCTCCCAGATGATGCTAATGCACACAAGGACAGGATGACAGAACAAAAAAGGTGGGGAGAGAGAAAAAGGAAACACTGGGTCAATTACTGCACCAAAATCACAGTTGGCATACACAGCACCATCAAACACAGAGATCATGCTTAAGCACTATGCATTGAACTGCCAGTGATATGGCTAGATGCTAAGGCAAGATGAGGGCCACACACCACAAACTGCACCCCTCCTGGTACCCACAAAGCCCTGCCTGAAATTGAATGCTAACAAGCTAGGTTACCTGCGTTTGCCATACACCCATTACCCTAGAGTTGACCCACGCTGCAATGTCTGGCCTGGCCTTAGAGGTACCCACTAACTCACATCCACCACCCGGATCCCACCCCACCTGCCAAATTTTAGAATAATACGCACTGTACTCAGCCCCTTGTGGCTGCTGTGATTCCTTCAAGCGCCCATCCAGCTCTGGGTAGGCCACTGCCAGTATGTGGGCCTTCAGGGGGGTCAGGTTCCGATGGGCACCCCTTCCTCATTGGGAGGCCATCCCCAGATGGGCCTCCGCAGTCTTCTGTGCCCAGCGACTCAGGTCCTCCCACCGTTTCCCACAGTGGGTGCTCTGCCTGCCATAGACCAGCAGGGTCTGCATGTCCTTGGCGATGGCACACCATAATCCCTCATTTTGATGGGTGCTCACCTGCAGAGGCAATACAGACAGGAGAACACCATTAAACAAACAGTCCAGCCTGTCACTCAAGTGGCCCACCATTCCCGTTTCCATCACCATTGTCACACACATCGCCCGGCGCACACCATGTACACCACCACAAGACATTCCCCCCTGCCCCCGATGACACAATGCTTGCACACACATCTCCATACATCCTTCCCACATGCATCGCGCCCAATGTGTACTCACCTGTTGGTCTGGAGGCCCATATAGCAGTCCGTACTGGGGTAGGACCACATCCACCAGTCGTTCCAACTCCTCCGAAGTGAAGGCAGGAGCCCTTTCCCCAGTCACATGGGCCATGGTGGGTTCCAGACACAGGTCACAGCAGCACACGCAGTGTAGGTGTTCTCCTGTTGAAGGTCAGGAAACAAGAGAGAAATCAGATAAGAAATGGCGGTCACGTCCAAGGCAGTGATCACCGTCACTACTGGTGCAGATCCCCATTGGCCACTGTACTCCATAGAGCCCTATATTATCCAATGATGAATTGCACGGTGGTGCAAGACCACCTTCAGCCACAACACCCAACTTTAGCGGAATTACCCCACTTCCACCTGTCCCTACATAGAGGACAGTCGGTCGTCATTACGTGGGGGGGACAACGGTCATATTGACATTAACTGCATCACAGAATAGATTGGCACATACCTCGCCATTAACACTGGCCCATAACATAAATACACCATTTATACTGAAGTTGTGGTTCCATTGTTCCAATTGTGACAACCTACTCACTCTTGTGTCCCTTAGATACCTACCGCTGCGGATGAATAGGAGGTTGAGACATACCCCTGTGTACATCCCCCTTGTGGACTTGGCTACACTCGAGGACAGGCACATTATCCTCATCTATAGACAGGATAGGGCCACAATAATAGAGCTGTGTGCCCAATTGGAGCCAGACCTCATCTAACAGTGCTCCATCTCTTGGCAACTGGTTCTTCCAAGTGACAGTGGGCTTCGCAGCAGCCAATGTTCTCAATTGTGCTGGCAAGAGTCTTGTCTGCCCTGGTAAAACACATGTACAGCTACATTTCTTTCCCCCAGGTGGAAGATTTGGCCACTGTGAAGGCCGGATTATATGCAATAGGACATATCCTGAATATTATTGGGGTGAATGACGGGACACATATTGCATTTGTCCCCACCGCCAGAATGAACAGGTGTTCAGGAATCGTAAGAGTTTCCACTCACTGAATGTGCAAATGGTGTGCCTGGCGGACCAGTACATCTCCCACGTCAATATTAAATATTCTAGGTTGGTGCATGATGCCTTTGTTCTGAGGAATAGCAGCATCCCAAATGTGATGGCCCAACTACAGAGGCAGAGAGAGTTGCTATTAGGTGAGCCTTGGTCCCCATCCAATGTAGGTTAGTGTCTATCTTCAGGTGTTCCCCCATAGGATTCTAGAAGGCTAAATGTGGTCCCTCAATACTTGCAGGTGACTCTGCCTACCCAAACCTATTGTGGCTGCTGACCCATGTGAGGAATGCAGGACAGGGACTGAGGAATGTTATAATGAGGCACATGGGCGAACCAGATGGATCATCAAGAGGACCTTCGAGCTCCTAAAGACCAGGTTCAGGTGCCTCCATCTGACACGTGTATCACTGTGCTACTCAGCTGAGACGGTCTGCTAGATAATAGTGGCATGCTGCATGTTGCACAGCCTAGCCCTGAGACAACATGTGCCTTTTATGCAGTAGGAGGAGATTGTAGATGCCCCTGTGGCAGCAGTAGACCCTGAGGACAGTGAGGATGAAGAGGCTGAGGATGAGGACAAAAAAGCATCAGTTATCTGTCAATACTTCCAATGACACACAGGTGAGACAGAGCAACTGACCATTCCTATGACCGTTGGTGTATTCTGTGTGGCTGTAGCATGATGGCATTAACTTCCTTTGCATCTCAACTTACTGTTACCTATGGCTTGTAATTTTACAGATGTTGGTGATATAACAACTGTGATGTGCTGACTACAGACAGCTACAGGTCATTATTTCTATGCTCTCACAGTGTTCAGATCATTTGCACTAGATGTGACTGTTTCCATAAATGCACATTTTCAAAACATAAAACATTAGTCGTCAAGTTGTGTTGAAGAGTGTTTATTGTAGTGCTACAAAATGGAGGGGAAAGTGCAATGGAATAGGGTAATGATGGAGGTAAGTCCATGGTATTGTTCCTTTCTGTTTGTAGCACAGGTCCAGTGTTCAAGTGGCGATAGGAAGGGGATCAAGTGCAGTTCAAAGTGGACAAGGTGACTGTGTGGGACACAAGGGGGACAATCAGGAGAGTCTCATTTCCTGTCAGTGGTCTTGGCAAGTGTCTCTGGCTTCTGTCTGGTTCTCAGGGAATATTTGTGGGGTGGTTCACCTTCTGCAGGGGGAGGGGTACTGTTGGCCTGTGGGTTCTGTGGGGGGCCTCCTGCCCACTAGCTGCAGCGGAAGTGGAGGGCTGGTCAATGGACTGGTTAGTGGTAGGGGCCCGCTGCTGTGCTGTTGCCTCCCTCATGATGTTGGTTGTGTCTGTCAGCACCCCTGCTATGGAGATCAGGGTGGTGTTAATGGCCTGCAAGTCCTCCCTGATCCCCTGATACTGTCCCTCCTGCAGCTGCCAGTTCTCCTGCACGTGTAAAGGATCTGGCCCATCATGTTCTGGGAATGTTGGTAGGCTCCCAGGATCTCGGACAGTGCCTCCTGGAGAGTCGGTTCCCTGGTCCTGTCCTCCCCCTGGTGCACAGTAGTCCTCTCAGTGTCCCTTATGGCCTGTGCCTCTGTCCCCTGAATGGTGTGCCCACTGCCACTGACCCCAGGTCCCTGATTGTCTTGGGTATGAGGTGTGGACTTCGGTCCCCGTACAGGTGGGCACACTGCTGATTGACGTGTCCCAGGGACAGAGGTGTGCGTATGCTGGGTGGGTGCTGTGGTGTTGGATACTGATGAGGGAGGCTCTGTGGTGGACTGTGAGTGGGCTGGGGTGACCGGCTGTCCAGTGGTCCATGATGGACCAGGTTGTTAGTCCTGATCCTGAACTCCAGAGTTACTGTCATCACTTGGGGCATCTTCTGTTGAGGGACTGGATAGTTGTGGCACCTCCTTTCCGCTGAGATTGGATGGGGCACCGGTGGGGATGTAAGTGATGTATTATGCTTCATGTATGAGACATACTATAGATCCCTATCTTCCCCTGTGTTGTTGGTGTTGCCCTGCCACCTTTTGCTTGTGTATGGTGATGTACTGTGTGATTGTTAGTTTCCCTATGTTGGGCATGCTTTTGTGATGGTTGTCCATGCAGGGCTGGGAGGGCTGTCCATGCATTGGTTTAGCATGCAGGGCTTGGCATTGGGGTTAGTCATATGTGTAGGTGAGGTATGTTGGATGTGGTGAAGTGATGGGAGTGAGGGTGAGGGGGTGAGATGGCATGCAGGTATGGGTGGTGATTAGTAGTAAGTATTGACTTACCAGTGTCCAGTCCTCCGGCTACTCCAGCAAGTCCCTCAGGATGCAATACTGCCAAGACTTGCTCCTCCCATGCTGTGAGCTGTGGGGGAGGAGGTCCGGGTCCACCGCCAGTCCTACCTTCCTCCGTGGGGGGCGTGTGGGATGTATGAGTGTAAGGGATGTGTGTGCCTAGTTTTTGCAGTGGTCTTGGTGTCAGTCTGGTGGCAATAATTTGTATTAGTAAAGGATTGTGGGTAATGTGGGTGGGTGTTTTATAGTGCTTGGGTGTGGAGGTGTGGTGTGTGTATGAGTGTCAGGTGTGTGTTTTTAGTATTGGCAAATGTGGTGTTTTTTTGTAGGTGGGTGTCCATTCTGAGCGCGGCGGTATATACTGCCAATGGTTTACCACCATTGAATGTCCGCCGTGGTGATTCGTGGGTCATAATATGATGGGCGGTGTTTTGTTGGCGTAAAGGTATGGGTGTTGGGACCGCCACTTTTCCACTGATCTTTTGGCTGGCGGATTTGTGTATGTGGCTGTATTCTGTCAGATTGGTGTGTGTGTGTCATAATATGACGAATGGATATTCGCTATCGTGGTGGTATGGTGGCGTCCGTCACCGTGGCGGTAAGCAGGATTTACCGCCAATGTCATAATGAGGGCCTATGTCTCAGGGGACTTGAATACAGCTATAATCACACACTGTCTCTGTGGGTACCTGGGCATTAATATAGATACACACTATTTCTGCAAGAATTTCAACATTTGAACAAAACTATAATCACACACTATCTCTCTGGGGACCTGAGCATCGCCATAATCACACACTACTCTGTGGGGCCATGGGCATTAATATAAATACACACTATCTCTGCAAGAATTTCAACATTTGAGAAAAACTATAATCACACACTATTTCAGTGGGACATGGGCATCACTAAAATCACTTGTTAGCTCTGTTGGGACCTGGGCATCACTACTGTCAACCAATTTCTCTGTGGGGATCTGAGCATGGCTGTAATCACTCACTATCTCTGCATGAATTTCAAAGTGATTATATTATACACTATGGGCCTCATTACAACCCTGGCGGATGGTGTTAAAGCGGCGGTAATACCGTCAACAGGTCGGAGGTTAAAGAAATGGAATCACGACCATGGCGGAAACCTCCAACACAGACAGCCACTTTAACACTCTGACCGCCCCGGCGATAGAAACAAACACCGCGGTGGTAACCACCAACAGACAGGCGGAACACAATGTACCGCCCACTGCATTACAACAGGCCTATCCGCCACCTTTTCCGGGGCGGTATCAACGTCATCAAAAGCACGGCGGAAACAGTCTTTGGAACGGAAACCACTCACCTCTCGACACCCAACGAGGAACCAGGGCGCCATGGAGCCCAAATTACAGGTGCTACCAATGTTGGTTTACTTCCTCTTCTACCAGGAGCAGCAAAGATGGTGGCGACGACCACAGTGAGTACTGCTCCTAGCACACAGGGGAGGGGGGAAGAAAGAGAGAGTGACACACACACACACTCAACACGCAATACCCCAACCCCCACCCTCACCTACAACAACATACACACAAATACATGCAGCAACATTACATTTACACCTCGTCACCCCCTGGAAGAACGCAAGGGCAAAATGCAATGATTGTAACAAGTGTAATCATCGAAAATTCAGATAGGCCAAGATAACTTTAAATCATCAGTTTATACAAATATGTACAGCAACTACACAAGTCCGGATAGTGTTCCAATCATTGTCCGTGGACCAGTGGTCCCAAAATGCATGGGCAAAGCCCACACATGATACCTAACTCGAAACGAAGAGAACACCGCTGGACATCAGCTCGAAAATAAACAGGCACCTCAGGGAGAAGGGGAGGAGGGGCACCTCACCTGAGTGAAGGGACGACACCACTGCTCCATGAGGGGTCTCCAGCTCACTGATTGGTCCTGGGGAGTGCAAAGCCACAGTCTCTCAAGTCTCTCAAGAGGGTGGTTTGCCCACTGATTGGTCCTGGGTAGTGCAAAGCCACAGTCTCTCAAGTGTCTCAAGTGGGTGGTTTGCCCACTGATTGGTCCTGGGGAGCACAAAACCATAGTCTCTCAAGTCCCTCAAGTGGGTGGTTTGCCCACTGACTGGTCCTGGGGAGTGCAAAGCCACAGTCTTTCAAGTCTCTCAAGTGGGTGATTTGGCCACTGATTGGTCCTGGGGAGTGCAAAGCCCCAGTCTCTCAAGTTAGTGACATGTTCCACTGGTTCTTGAGGGGGCTTTGTGCCCAGAGTGCTTCATCCTGCCAAGGACTGGGCTAGTGGATGCTCTTCTCCACTGGTTCTGGAGGGGGCTTTGTGCCCACAGTGCTTCATTCTGCCAAGGGCGGGAATAGTGGATGCTCTTCTCCACTGGTTCTGGAGGGGGTTTTGTGCCAAGTGTGCTTCATACTGCCAAGGACTGAGGTAGTGGATGCTCTTCTCCACTGGTTCTGGAGGGGGCTTTGTGCCCAGTGTGCTCCATCCTGCCAAGGACTGAGATAGTGGATGCTCTTCTCCACTGGTTCCGGAGGGGGTTTTGTGCCCAGTGTGCTTCATCCTGCCAAGGACTGGGGTAGTGGATGCTCTTCTCCACTGGTTCTGGAGGGGGGCTTTGTGCCCAGAGTGCTTCATCCTGCCAAGGACAGGGGTATTGGATGCTCTTCTCCACTGGTTCTGGAGGAAGCTTTGTGCCAGTGTGCTTCATCGTGCCAAGGACTAGGGTAGTGGATGCTCTTCTCCACTGGTTCTGGAGGAGGCTTTGTGCCCAGAGTGCTGCACATGCAGTGTGGCAGGTCCTATTCCCTCACCTGACTGTGTGTGCCACAAGATTACCTGGGAATAGGTAGCATGACACTCCACGGAGTCAGAGATACACTCCACCCTGCCATGACTTTGCCTGCCACCTGCTGGTTCTAACAGTG
The DNA here is from genome assembly GCF_031143425.1 of Pleurodeles waltl. Lineage (NCBI taxonomy): Eukaryota > Metazoa > Chordata > Amphibia > Caudata > Salamandridae > Pleurodeles > Pleurodeles waltl. Next base: position 688,191,102 of record NC_090449.1, on the reverse strand, counting down.
CTGGGTGTGGTGCTTCATGAACGCTGTGCAGGGTCCAGGATGTCTTCTGCAGCCTCAGATGGCTGTCCACTGGGAATGTTTGCCATGTCAGCTATGGTGGCACTGTCTGTGCACGTCGCAGGGCTGGTGGCGGTGGTTGCGGCGGTTTCTGTGGCGGAGATTCTGCTGGTGGTGCATGTGTCAGCACCTGTGGAGGGAGACAGCAGGACGTCTCCTGCAGCCTCGGATGGCTGCCCACTGGGAATGATGCTGGAGAATGTTGCTGAGGCAGCAGATGTGCAGGTGGTGGTGCAGGTGGCGGTGTCCACCGCCGTACAGGTTGCTGTTCTGTTTGCCAGAAGGGGTGACACTAGTCCCTCAGCCGGAGGCTCCGTGCCCTGTGCTGACTTCTCCTTAGCCTTTTGTCCCTTCCCCACCTCGGTTGTTGCTGCTGGGCCCTTGGCACTGTCCCCTTTTGGCTTGGAGGAGGCCATGCTGGGTGGTTGGTGCGGATTTTCCCTACGGCAGGTGGGCCCCTTCTTCACCTTGGCAGGTGGGGGAATGTGCTGATGCTTGGCCTCGCTAGGTGGCACACTAGCAGCCCTGATGGGTGCCGCCCCCGATGTTACTGGACTTGCTGAGACCACAGTGCTGGAGGATTTGGTAGCTGAGGAGCTGGGCTGGGACCTTGACATCCTGGCCCTAGGGGAAGGACGGGGGGAGGTGTAGGGAAGAGGTCAATGTTAGCCAGGAAACGTTTTTTAGACACACTGGGATGGGAAGATGGGGGGGTTTGGGAGTGGAGGAAGAGGCAGAGGTTGTAGGTGTATGTCTGCTGAATTTGGGTGAAGGTGCATGGGCCAGAGGCTGTTGTGAGGTGGATGGCTGTTGGGTGGGTGTGTGCCTGCGTTTGTGTAGTTTGGGAGGAGGGCTCACAGACACACTGGGAGAGGACACAGGGGACGTGTGCATGGTAGTGGGGGTGGTGAGTGCACGTGATGGAGGTAGTGGCTGAGGATGTAATACATGCAGGTGTGAGTGGAGACGAGACAGGGAGGGAGGAGGAGGAAGTGGAGGGGGGGACTCAGTGGAGGCAGTGGACCTAGTGTGTCTGCATGGGGTGGTGCTTGTGTGAGTGCATGTGGGATGTGTGGTGCTTATGTTTGCCATGTCCACTCTTGTGTGTTGATGAGTGTGCATGCTGGTCTGATGGTGTGCTTGGGACAGGCTGAGGTACAGAGGATTGGGTCTGGGTAGTAGAAGTTGGAGGGGGAGGCTGGACACAGGGACAATGGCTGCCATCAGTGCTGAGGCCACAGCCTGAAATGCTCTCTGTTGGGCTGCCACGCCAGAATGAATGCCCACCAGGTATGCATTTGTTTGCTGCAAATGCTTCTGGACAGACTGGATGGCATTCAAAATGGTTGGTTGCCCAGCAGTGAGGGATCTCAGTAGGTCAATAGCCTCCTCACTGAGGGCAGCAGGACTGACTGGAGCAGGGCCTGAGGTGCTTGGGGAGAAGGAAATGCCCACATTTCCTTGGTGAGCAGGAATGGGAAACTCGATGAGGGGCTACTGGGAGGGCGGTGCTGGTAGGGGGGGTGGCAGCTGTACCTGTTTTTGCGGTGGTCACAGAGATGCCCGCCACCGCAAGGGAGCTCCCATCAGAGGAGGAGTCGCTATCGCTGGTGTCTGCTCCTGTCCCCGTTGTGGAGCTCCCCTCACCCTCCGTCCCACTGGTGCCTTCAGACTCTGTAAATTCACCCTCCTGGGCCATGTGCGTTGCAGCTCCCTCCTGCTCCGGTGCCAATGCTCCTCCGCCAGATGATGCTAATGCACACAAGGACAGGGTGACAAAACAAAAAGGGGGGGAAGACAGAAGAGACACATGGTCAATGCCTGCAACACCACTACTGTTGGCGGACACAACACACAGGGAGAAGCCCTATGCACTAGCCCATGCACTAACAGTGCAGGGGAAAAGCACATGCCCATGGGGGATTCTGCCTAGACCCATTTGATGCACAGCTGGAACCCACAGGAGCCTGACTAGATGTGGAGGGCCACTACCACCTTTGGGTTTGGAGTGGCACTGAGCCTGCAAAACAATGGATCTACCTTGACGTGTCTGCCCTGGCCTAGGAGAACCCACAGCCTGCGTCCCCCACCCAGACCCCTCATAAAGCGTGCAGAGTCAGCTGAATGAGACTGTACTCACCCCCTTGTGGCTGCTGTGATGCCCTCAAGCGTCCATCCAACTCAAGATATGCCACCGCCAGGATCCGGTACATCAGGGGGGTTATGGTGCAACAGGCACCCCATCCACGTTGGGAGGCCATCCCCAGCTGGGCCTCCGCCGTCTTCTTGCTCCAGCGGCGCAGGTCCTCTCATCTTTTGCGGCTGTGGGTGCTCTGTCTATGGTAGACCCCCAGGGTCCGCACTTCCTTGGCGATGGCACGCCAAGTACCCTTCTTCTGGTGGGTGCTGACCTAGAGCAATAGTGAAGTAAGAATGGATGTTACTCCCCCGTCCGGTTCTTCTTACTCATTGCCCACAAACTTCCCACCCTGGCCCAGAAAAACATACACTCACCATCCTCACATTCTGGCCTGTGCTCCCACCTGTCTCTTCCATCCACAACACTCCATACATTCATGTGCCATCCCCCATGCACAAAGTTTACTCACCTGTTTGTCTGGAGGACCGTAGAGTAGCATGTACTGGGGGAGGACCCCATCCACCAGTTTCCACCAGTTTCCACCAGTTTCTCCAACTCCTCCGCAGTGAAGGCAGGGGCCCTTTCCCCAGACATTGTAGCCATTGTTGCTTCTAGACTCAGGTCACAGCAGCACTTGCAGTGTAGGTCCTCTCCTGTTGAAGGTCAGGTATCAAGTGAGTGAACAGATAGAAAATGGCAGTCACATCCGCGGCTGGGTGTACCATCACCACCGGTGTACATTGTCATTGGCTCCTGGAACCCATAGGGCCCAATGATAACTAATGCAGATTTGTGCAGCAGTCTTCGACCGCCTAGCACCGACGCTGCACAACTCCAGTGCAGTTACCGCATTTGTCCTTGTCCCTCCTTACAGGTCTGGCAGCTGCCATTTCAGGGGGCCACATGGCAGGCCAACTAACTGCGTCACAGCACTTTTGGCAAGGAATATGGACAGACAAAGGCACACACCGATTATATCACGATTGTGCTAAGCAGCCTTGTGAAACCTATGTGGTGTATGACCCTCTGCTCACCCTTCTCCTCCATAGGACACGTCCGCTGGGGTAGGTGATGAGATGGCGGCATCCTCCGGTATACAGACCCCTGGTGGACCTGTCGACAATGGAAGACAGAAACATCATTATCACATACAGACTTGATTGTGCCACAATCCAAGAACTGCGTGCCCAGTTGGAGCCAGAGCTGATGTCAGCTATCCACCATCCCACAGGAATCCCCCCTGTAGTGCAGGTCCTGTCAGTACTCCATTTCCTGGCCAGTGGTTCCTTTCAAACAACAGTGGCCATGGCATCAGGGATATCACAGCCAATGTTCTCTAAGGTGTTGTCCAGAGTGTTATCTGTCCTGCTGAAACACATGCGCAGCTACATCGTGTTCCCTCAGGTGGAGTATTTGCCCACAGTGAAAGGTGACTTCTATGCCCTGGGACATATCCCCAACATCATTGGTGTTATTGATGGTACACATGTGGCATTTGTCCCCCCACAGGAATTAACAGGTGTACAGAAACTGCAAAAGCTACCATTCTATGAATGTGCAGATGGTGTGTTTGGCAGACCTGTACACCTCCCATGTGAATGCCAAGTATCCTGGCTCTGTGCATGATGCTTACAATTTGAGGAATAGCAGCATCTCTTATGTGATGGGGCAACTACAGAGGCACCGAGTGTGGCTAATAGGTGAGCCCAAGGTTCCAATACAGTTGACATAGGTGTCTGGGTATGGGAGAGTCCCTAAGGGTTGGAGAATGTCTAACAGTTGTCCCTTGATATTTACAGGTGACTCTGGTTACCCCAACCTGTCATGGCTACTGACTCCAGTGCGGAATCCCAGGACAAGGGCAGAGGAACGCCACAATGAGGCACATGGGCGAACTAGGAGGATGATAGAGCGCACTTTCGGCCTCCTGAAGACCAGATTCCGGTGCCTCCATCTGACAGGTGGCTCATTGTACTACTCACCGAAGAAGGTGTGCCAGATAATCGTGGCATGCTGTATGTTGCACAACCTGGCTTTGCGATGCCAGGTGCCTTTTCTGCAGTAGGATGGGCCTGATGCTGGTCTCGTGGCAGCTGTGAAGCCTGTGGACAGTGAAGAAGAGGAGGTAGAAGAAGAAGATATAGAGAACAGAAACAACATCATCATGCAATACTTCCAGTGAGACACAGTTAAGAGGATAGCACTGCTTCTCACATATCATACTACTGTAGGACATTGCATGAATCTGCCTTTTTACCTCTGTTTATGCACCCTGACATGTCAATTTGCCTTTCCATTTCACAGATCTGGGTCCCACTTTGTGCCCACTGCTATGTGTACTGCTGCCCAACAACTGTAACATTGGTTTGTGAACATGAACATTGACATTGCTATATTTCTGAGAGGTTGCAATTACACATTTGTGAAAGTACAGACTGATTCCAGATTGATTTGTGGTTCAAGGGTGTTCATTTCTGTGCTAATAAGTGGAGGGGTGTGTGCAATGGGCTGGGTGATGGTGGAGGAATGTCCATGGTAGAGTTCAGTCTCTTGGTCTCACAGGTGCATTGTCCAAGGGGGCATAGCAAGTGGAGTAATGGCAGTTCAAAGTTGTCAGGGTGACAAAGTGGAACAAAAGTGTGACAATCAGGAGGGTCTTATTTCCTGGCAGGGGTCTTGGCAATGTTCTCTGTCTTGTGCCTGGATCTCAGGGACCGTTTGCGAGGTGGTTCTCCTTCTGCAGGGGATAGGGTGCTGGTGGCCTGTTGTTCCTGTGGCGGGACCTCCTGTCCACTAGCGCAGGCGGAGGCTGCGGTCTGTTCATCGTTCAGGCTAGTGTCAGGGGCCCGTTTGTGTGCCACTGTGTCCCTCATGGTGTTGGCCAGGTCTGCCAGCACCGCTGCAATGGTGTCCAGGGCGGTGTTGATAGACTTCAAGTCCTCCCTGATCCCCAGGTAGTGTTCCTCCTGCAGCCGCTGGGTCTCCTGAAACTTTGCCAGTCCGTGCCCATGGTCCCCTGGGAATTGTGGCATACTCCCATGATGTTGGAGAGTGCCTCGTGGACAGTGGGATCCCTGGGCCTGTCCTCCCCCTGCCGCACAGCAATCCTCCCAGTTTCCCTGTTATCCTGTGCCTCTGCCACTTGGCCCAGGTTCCTGATTGTCTTGGGTTGGTGGTTCACCTGGCATCCCTGTAGTGGTGGACACATTGCCGATTGACATGTCCTGGGGACAGGGGGATGGCCCCGCTGGGTGGGTGCTATGGTGGTGTTTCCTGAGGGGGGAGGCTCTGTGGTGGTTTGTGACAGTGGCAGGGTAACTGACTGTCCAGAGGTCCCTTATGTGCCGGGTTGGTCATCTTGATCCAGACGTGCAGAGCTGCTGTGGTCATTGTGGGGGGACTGGATATGTCTGGCATCTCCTGTCCGGTGAGGTTGGGGTGTAAATGCATAGTTCTTCTATCTGTGTGTGCCATCTTGTGCATTGGGTGAGTTACACTCTACTCATGTGGTTGCATTGTTGTGTTTACCATTGTGTGATTGGTGTTTTGTGGTCTGTGTGGATATCTGTAGTGGAAATGCTTTGGTAATGGGCGTGCATGTTTTGGTGTTGCATGCAGGGCTTGGTATTGGGATGGGTGGGTTGTGATAGTGAGGCATATGTGAGGTGTTAGAGTGATGGGGAGGGTAAGGGTGGGGGTATGTGATGGCATGCAGGTGGGGTGGGGGATATGGTAGTTAAGATATGACTTACCAGAGTCCAGTCCTCCTGCTACTCCTGCGAGGCCCTCAGGATGCATAATTGCCAAGACTTGCTCCTCCCATGTTGTTAGTTGTGGGGTAGGAGGTGGGGGTACACCGCCAGTCCTCTGTACTGCTACCTGGTGTCTGGATACCACGGAACGCACCTTCTCCCATAGGTCGTTCCACCTCTTCCTGACGTCATCCCGTGTTCTTAGGTGCTGCGTTGACCCTGTCGACGGTTCTCTGCCATATCTCCATCTTCTTAGCAATGGAGGTGTGCTGCACCTGTGATCCGAAAAGTTGTGGCTCTACCCTGATGATTTCCTCCACCATGACCCTGAGCTCCTCCTCAGAAAACCTGGGGTGTCTTTGAGGTGCCATGATGTGGTGTGGGGAATGTGTGAGGTGATGTTTGTTGTACTGTGTTGTGTTGAGGTGTGTTGTTTGAGGTGAGTGGATGTTGTATGAGTGATGGTGTTGTGTGCTTGTGGATGCTGGTGTAGTTTTTAGCTATTCTCTCTCTCTGCTTCTTCACAAAAATATAATTGTAAGGGGTTGTGGGTAATGTGGGTGTGTGTTTTATAGTGTTGTGAGTGTGTGGGTGTGGTGTGTGTATGTGTATCAGGTGTGCGTATTTCGAATTTTCTAATGTGGTTGTGTTTTGTAAGTGTGTGTATTTTGAGTGCAGCGGTGTGTACCGCCAATGGATTACCGCAGTTGCAAGACCGCGGCGTTGATTAGTGGGTCGTGATAGTGTGGGCGTATTCTTGTTGGTGTGACAGTGTGGGTTTTGGTATCGCCAGTTTATCACTGACCTGTGGGTGTCTGTATTGTGGTGGATTACGAGATGTGGGTCGTAATACCTGTAGCAGATTTCCGCCACGGCCACAGTATTTTGGCAGCCTTCAGCACGGCGGTAAGCGAGATTTACCGCCAGAGTTGTAATAAGGGCCTATATCTGAGGGGAACATGACAATAATTGCAAACTATCTCTGTGGGTACCTTGGCACCACATTGTATTGTACTGTATTGTAATAGTATTTATATAGCGCTTACTACCCCTGATGAGGCGTTGAAGCGCTTTTCGGTGAATAGCACGCTACTTCGGACCCAACAAGAATTAGTGATGGATTAGTATCTGGAAATATGAGTACAGTTTTAGTATTATTATGAGTTAATTTGAACCGTGGATATGAGAGTTTGTTAGTTAGATTGACTGAAGTAATGGAGTGGTGGAGGAGGCAAGAATCCAAGGAGTATATGGTAATAGGATTTAGGCTTGGGATGAGTAAAGGGGGATGGAAGAGGGAAGAGTCTGTGTAAGCGGTTAGGGAGATCATAGTAGCAGGGTGAGAGAAATGAGGGCGAATTTAGTAGGGCTGTTTGGGAGGTCATGGTAGTGAAGTGAGGTTTGGTGAGTTAGATGCGGAAGCGGATGGAAGAGCTTAGGCAGAGTTATTTAGGAGATGAAAGTAGCAGAATGGATTTGGGATGAGTCAGATTGGGAATGGAGGATAGATTGAAAGAGACATGACATATGATGATGGGTAGATAAGTGTGATATAAGCTGAGAGCAGGGATTCATAGATATCTAGTATAAAAACCCACCCAGGAGCCATGCAATGACCCACTAACATGCCAAGCACAGAACAACATACACACATACATACACACACACTAAATATATATATATATGTATATATATATATATACACACACACACACACATACATACACACACACATATGCACACATATATGTACATGCAATACATATTTAGAACTATGGGTAAATATACTTAGTTAAACAGGTTTAAAGAGAGTGTTTGTATTTTATTGTTATGACATAGTAGCAATACATATTTTCTGAAGAACTATACATAACTAGAAATATACACATAATCAGAAAAAATATTTTTCAACATAGGCATATGCAGTCCATAGTTGTTTGAATATGGTGGTTATGAAGGAAAGAGCCAGCTCTTGAGGAGTTTTCTGAAGACAAGAAAGTTATCTGTGGCTTCTATAGTTGGGGGTAATGAAATCCATAGTTTTGCTGCTTGAACGGATAAGGATGTACCACCTATAGTCTTTTAATACTGCAAACCAGCTCCAAGGAGGGATAGCAAGGCTACTTGGTATAGCTCCTGGAAGGACGCCTCCTCGGAGGCAGCTGTGCGCCACACAAATGCCTTCTATTGTTTTGTGTAAGTGGTAGGGCTGCAAGCAGGAACAGTATGTAAGTTTACAAGTTCCAACAGATGGAAAAGGCAGATAAATAGTACTCCTTCTGCTACACACCTCACCCAAGAGGCAGGACAGTCTCATGCCAGAGCTCGAAGTGTCACCTGTCTCCCATCTCAGCCTTTAGACAGCATCATGGTCTTTTCCATCCAGTAGGCAGCATCACGGTCTCTCTCAGCCTGCAGGCAGCATCACAGTCTCTCTCAGTATACAGGCAGCGTCACTGTCCACCTCAGCCACATTATCTGTGTGGGGCCTTGGACATTACTACTGATGCATATTATCTATGCGAGGATTTAAACATGATTATCATCACACACTGGGGCAGAATTAAGAGCCCCTAGTGCCTTTTTGCACCACATTAGCATCATTTTGTTTATGCTAATGTGGCCCAAAGAGGCCAAAATCGACACACCAAATTTACAAAGTGCTGCAATGCATGCATTGTGTCACTTTGTGACCCTTTGCTCTAGATTATGCCTGTGCCAGGCATAATGTATGTAAAGGTTGTATTCCCCCTTTAGGGGTGCAGACAAAATGGTGCAAAGCAATCTAAGAGATTATTTTGCATCATTTTTTTCTGCACTTTTAACGCCTGCTCAGAGCAGGCATTAAAAGGAAGCCTTCATTGGTTTCAGTGGGCCTGTGGGTGCGTTGCAGGATTAGAGTCAGACTTTTTTACACTAATCCTGCAAAGGGCCAAACTAGCATCAAAAACTCTGAGTTCCCTAACTACTGCCATGGTGTGTTGTATATCAAGTACAGTACACACATGGTGGCGTTAGGGGGGTGCTAAAGGACATAAGAAAAGTGGCGCTGCACTTGATACCATTTCACCACATATCTTGCTACATCGCCTACATCAGGTGGGTGTCAGGAGTAAGGCACTAAAATTACTTAGATCTTTTGTGACCAACAGAAGTATCACAGTGGCATGTGGTGAGCAGCGGGTCACCCCTTTTCAACTGCCTTGCAGTGTGCCCCAGGGATCTTCCCTTAGTCCCACCCTTTTTAACTTGTATGTGGCACCTTTAGCCAACTTGGTGCGTTCTTTTGGCATTCACATTGTTTCATATGCTGACGATACTCAGCTTATCATCCCTATAGCCCATAATTGGGAAGAGTCTAGGGAGAAATTCTGACAGTGTATGTTAGCTAATAACAACTGGATGGCCAGTAACTGGCTCAAACTTAACGGGGCTAAGACCAAAATTATTTGTTTCGGTCGTAACAACATCTTCTGGGACGTCAGTTGGTGGCCTGAACAATGTGGAGGCTGCCCTCTTCCCAGACCCTCGGCTAAAATTCTCTGCACTATTTTTGATGGTGCCCTCTCCTTTGAACCACAAATTAATAATTCAATCAAAATGTGTTTCTGGTCTTTGAAAACTCTCAGGAAAATCCTCCATCTTCTGGAGGCTGACCTGAGAATTCCAGTTGTATTGGCTTTAGTTATGTCAAAACTTGACTATTGTAATGCACTTTTGCTAAATGCGAGTAAAACTGCCATACATAAACTCCAGATGATTCAGAATACTGCAGCCCACCTTATTTTGAATCTCCCTTGCAATTCCTCAGCAAGTAGTAGCTTGAAACGGCTACACTGGCTCCCGGTTGATAGGAGGATCAAATTAAAATCTTTGTGCCTAACCCATAAAGCTCTCCAGGATGAGGGTTGTGATTATTTGAAGTCTGTACTTCAATTTTACCAGCCCTCAAGATCGCTTAGATCTGCTTCTAAACACTTGATTGCGGTCCCTCGCTGCCATAAGGCCAGATGGGGGACTGAGCTTTCACAGTGGAAGCGGCTAGACTATGGAATGCCCTTCCCAATTCGCTCCGACAAATAGATACATATGCCATTTTTAGGAAGAAATTAAAAACTTGGCTTTTTACCCAAAAGGGGGGTTTCTTTAGGCTGGGCGCACCAGGAACTCAGTTCTTTTCATTTGCCGGAATGCTCTCTAGTAATACTATATACAATACAATACAATAATTGAGAGAATCAGTTATCCCACCATATACCAGCTCACACAAGTGAAAGCTGCCAGGGCGAATACAACCAAAGAGAGCAACCCACTGATGCACAATATGTCACACATAGAATCAATAACACTGCATTCACATCACCACAGGTACCCCAGCCAATGTCAGCGGAGAAGAGGTGCCAGCACTATCTAGTCCCCTCACAGAAGATGCCCACACTGATGACAGCGACTCTGGTCGCCTGGATCTGGGTGACGAACCTGGCCCATCAGGGACCTCTGGACAACCGGTAACCCAGCCACAGCCACACACCACCATAGAGCCTCTCCCCTCAGGAAAAACCACCACAGCACACACCCAGCGTACCCATACATCTGTCCCCAGGACACGTCAATCAGCAGTGTGTCCACCACAACAGGGACACCAGGGCACACCTCGCCCCCAAGACAATCAGGGACCTGGGGTGAGATCAGAGGCAGCAGCCACACGGTTCAGGAGACAGGGGCACAGGACAACAGGGAAACTGGGAGTAGTGTTGTGCGGAAGGGGAGGACAGGCCCAGGGAACCGACTCTCCAGGAGGCACTCACGAGATCCTGGGAGCATACCAACATTCCCAGGATACATTGGGCCAGATCCTGGCCAACATGCAGGAGAACAGGCTGCTGCGGGAGGGACAGTACCAGGGGATCAGGGAGGGTTTGCAGGCCATTTACACCACCCTGGTCTCCATTGCAGGAGTGTTGGCAGACATGGCCAACATTATGAGGGAGGAAGCCTCACAACAGCGGGCCCCTGCCACTAGCCAGACATCTGAACTGCCTTCCACCTCTGCTGCCGCTAGTGGACAGGAGGCCCTGCCACAAGACCAACATGCCACCAGCACCCCTCCCCCTGCAGAAGGTGAACCATCCCGCAAACATTCCCTGTGAGACTATTGCCAAGACCCCCACCAGGAAATGAGACTCTCCTGATTGTCACCCTTGTGTCTCACTCTGTCACCCTGTCCACCTTGATCTGCCATTGCTCCCCTTCCTATGTCCCGTTGGACAATGCACCTGTGGTACCAATAGACTGGAACTATACCCTGAACATTCCTCATCATCACCCCAGCCCAAAGCCCTTGCCCCTCTACTTCTTAGCACTTACCAGAGCAATGCTTCATTAGATAATATTAGCCCCTATGGGGAACAGTGGCCAAAGGTGATGTATGCCGGCGGTGACGGTATACACCACTGCAGATGTCACCACCATTTTCTATCTTGTCTCTCACTTGCTACCTGACCTTCAACAGGAGAGGACCTACACTGCATGTGCTGCTGTGACCTGTTTCTGGAACCTACCATGGTGCATGTGACTGGGGAAAGGGCCCCTGCCTGCACCTCAACAGAGTTAGAGTGACTGGTGGATGGGTCCTACCCCAGTATGGACTGCTGTATGGGCCTCCAGACTAACAGGTGAGTACACTGTGAGCACGATGTACGGGACATGAATGCGTGGAGTGGTGTCTATGAAGGCCTCATGTAGGGGGGTTGGTGGATATCCCCTGGGTGGCGTGCAGCTTGTGTGCTGGGCCCTGTGTGTGCAAATGGTGAAGTGAAGGGGTATGGTGGTCCATAAGTGTAACAGGCAGGACAGTCTGACTAATACCTTTCCCTGTGTGTATTTCTCTGCTGGTCAGTGCCCATCAAAAGAAGGGTATATGGTGTGCCATCGCTACAGCAGGCAGAGCACCGACTGTCGGAAAAGGTGGGAGGACCTGAGCATGGGCACAAAAGATGGCGGAGGCCCAGCTGGGGGTGGCCTTCCAACAAGGAAGGGGTGCCCATTGAACCCTGACCCTCCTGATTGCCCGCATACTGGTGGTGGCCTATCCAGAGCTGCATGGTCGCTTGAGGGCATCACAGCAGCCACAAGAGGGTGAGTACAGTGCCCATCATTACAACCTACGCCTGGCGGAGTGGTATCCGGGTGGTGGATGTGTGTCAGTGGGTGTCCCTAGGCCAGGCCTGACACTGCAGAGTAGGTCCCGTGTTGGGTAGGGTTCTGATGTGATATTTCTCCTACCTAGCTTGCAGGCATCCAATACTGGGCAGGGCTGTGTGGGTCCTAGTATGCTGCAGTTGGCAGTATGTATCCCTCCTCATGTCCTGGTGGCTAGCATTGTTACTGGTAGTGCATTGCATAGTGCATAGGCCTGTTCCCTGTGTGTGAGGGTGGCATGTACCCCAATGGTGGTGTTGGTGCAGCCATTGACCCAGTGTATCCTTTGTCTCCTCCCCCCCTTTTTGTTTTGTCATCCTGTCCTTTTGTACATTAGCATCATCTGGAGGAGGAGCAGAGGCACCAGTGACAGAGGGAGCTGGTTACCACAGTACCCAGGAGTCAGAGTCCACCGATGGTGAGGGCACCAGTGGGATGGAGGGTGAGGGGAGCAACACGGTGGAGACTGGAGGGGACGGTTCGGACACAGAAACCTCCTTCGATGGAAGTTCCCTGGTGGTGGCGGAAACTTCTGTGACCACCCCAGCTACAAGTACAGCTGCCACCCCCGTACCAGCACGACCGTCCCAGCAGCCCCTCATCGAGATGCCCGTGCCCGCTCATCCAGGAGGGTGGGCATCTCCTTCGCCAAAGCACCTCAGGCCCTCCCCCTGTGAGCCCTGATGCCCTGAGTGAGTAGGCTTTTGACCTCCTGAGATCCATCTCTGTTGGGCAGTAAACCATTGTGAATGCCTTCCAGGGGCTAGCAGCCCAAATGCAACAGACAAATTCATTTCTGGAGGGCATTCACACTGTCTTGGCGGCCCAACACAGATCATTCCAGGCTCTGGCCTCCACTCTGATGGAGGCCATTGTCCCTGTTTCCACCATCCAACTTCCTCTTCCCAAATCCCATTCCCCTCAACCCCAACCTATCCCAAGCACACATGCAGACAAGCATGCACACAGGACAACACACAAGAGTGGCACAGGCAAACACAAGCACCACACATCACCCCACAGGCACTCACACAAACGCCATCCAAATGCAGACATACCAACATACACTGCCTCCATTGTGGCCCCCTCCTCCTCCACCTCCCTCCCAGTTGTGTCTACACTCACACCTGCAGGCACTACATCCTCATCCACTACCACCATCACCAGCACACTTAGCAGAATACACACCAAACTGGCAGATACCACCGCAACAGCCATGCACACGATCCCTGTGTCCTCTTCCACTGTGTCTGCCCCCCCCAAGGTACACAAATGCAAGCACTCAGGCACCCAACAGCCATCCACCTCACAACAGCATCCAGCCCATGCACCTGCACCCAAACACAGCAGACAGACACAACCCACAGCCACTCGCTCTGCCTCCACTCCCAAACCTTCTCCCTCTTCCCACCCCAATATCCCGAAGCAGCTTTTCCTCTCCACCGTTGACCTCTTCCCTACACCTCCCCCTGTCCTTCACATCTGGCCTGGGTGGCAAAAACCCAGGCAAGCACTTCAGCCACCCAGTCCATGGGCCCAGTAGTCTCCACACCCACTCATAGTAGTAAAGAATCCAGGGTACCAGGCAGCCTCAAGGAAAGGGTGCCTGCCCCAAGTGCAACCTGGAAGAGCAAGGAGCCCTCCCCATCTGTTGCCCTGAATGGTGCCATCCTCAGCTGCTGCCAGGAAGGGCAAGGAGCCTGCCCCAGTGCTGCCCTGAAGGGCAAGGTGCCATCCCCAGCTGCTGCCAGGAAGGGCAGGAGCCTGCCCCAAGTGCTGCCAAGAAGAGCAAGGGGCCATCCCCAGCTGCTGCCATTAAGGCAGGAAGGAGAAGGGGCCTGGTGCTGGGACTCAATCAGAACCCCAACAACACTCATGGTTGTGCAGCCACCCGAGGCTGCAGGGGATGGGCAGGAGCTTCCCTCCACAAATACCAGCACCAGCAGCACCAGCAGCAGTAGGCAGCCGTCCGAGGCTGCAAGGGATGGGCAGAAGCTTCCCCCCACAACCACCAGCAGTACCACCAGCAGTGGGCAGCTGTTCAAGGCTGCAGGGGATGGGCAGGAGCTTCCCTCCACAACCAGCAGGAGCACCACCACCAGCAGCAGTGGGCAGTCATCCGAGGCTGCATTTGATGGGCAGGAGCTTCCCCCCACAACCACCAGCAGCAGCACCACCACCACCACCACCCCCAGCAGTGGACAGCCACCTGAGGCTGCAGGGAATGGGCTGGACCTTCCCCCCACAACCACCACCAGCAGAAGCAGCAGCAGCACCATCACCACTAGCAGTGGGCAGCCGCCTGAGACTGCAGGGGATGGGCAGGAGCTTCCCCCCACAAACACCAGCAGCAGCACCACCACCTGCAGTGGGCAGCTGTCCGAGGCTGCAGGGGATGGGCTGGAGCTTCCCCCCATAACCACCATCAGAAGCAGCACCACCACCACCAGCAGTGGGCAGCCGTCCGAGGCTGCAGGGGATGGGCTGGAGCCTCCCTCCACACCACCAGCAGCAGCACCACTACCACCACTGAGCAGCCGTCACTGCCGACGGACGGCATGTAGACCTGCCTCCATGGGCTGTTGTGTGGCCTGCCCCCTGCAAATCCTGTGGGTATGACACCCAGCAGAGAGACTGTGACCTTGCACTCCCCAGGATCTGAAGCACAGGGCACGGTGTCCTCTCCAGAACCAGTGGGTATGACACCCACTCATCCCATCCTCCCAGGATCTGCAGCACAGGGCACGATGGCCCCTCCAGAACCAGTAGGTATGACACCCACTCACCCCATCTTCCCCAGGATGTGAAGCACAGGGAATGATGCCCCCTCCAGAACCAGTGGGATTGACGCCCACTCATCCCATCCTCCCCAGGATCTGAAGCACAAGGAACGATGCCCCCTCCAGAACCAGTGGTATGACACCTGCTCACCCCATCCTCCCCAGGATCTGAAGCACAGGGCATTTGCCCCCTCCATAGCATGTGGGCAAAACACCCACTTGAGAGACTGTGACCTTGCACTCCCCAGGACCAAGCACAGGGCATGTTGTCCCCTCCAGAACCAGTGGTGTTGTTCCATCTGTCAGCTGTCCCCCTGAGGTGCCTGCCTATTTTCCAACTGATGCCCCTGCAGTGTTCTCTCCGTGTTGGTACAGGAGACAGGTGGGGCCTCGGACTTTGTCATGTGGCCCTGTGGCCTAAGCACATTGTGGACTGGGCAGTGTCCCTTGAACTGTACATATGTATATACTTTTAGATTGAATGTTTGTATTGTTACTGTATTTATATTATTACACTTGCCTTCATCTATTCGTGTTGTCCTTGCATTATTCCTGACGGGTACTGGGTCAATATGTTTTCTACTGCATCTGATTGTGTGTATGGTGTTGGGGGTGTGTGCTGTGCGTGTGTGTGTCACTCTCTTCCCCCACTCCCCTGTGTGCTAGGCAGCTGTACTCACCATGGTCGTCTTCACTGTCATTGGTGTTAGTGGTGGAGCAGGACGTAAAATATCATAGGAAAGATTTGCAGCTCGGGCTCCATGGTGTCGTGGTTGTTCCCTGTGTCTCCAAAGGTGAGTCCTTTCCCTTCTTTGCAATGTTTCTACCAGGCTTTTGCTGTCGTTGATACCACTCCGGAAAAGGTGGCAATTTCCAGCGTCTTAATATGGTGGGTGGAACATTGACTTCCGCCTGGCTGTAGGAGGCTACCGCCGTGGTGCCTATTATTTCAGTGTGGTAAAGTATGGTAAAGTGGCTGTCTATCTGAGATCTTTCTGTCATGGTCATAATTTGGCGGTAGTTTCAGCCAGCCTGTTTGTGGTATTACCGCCACTTTATCTCTGACCCCCAGAGTTGTAATGAGGGCCACTATCTCTCTGGGGACCTGGGAATCACTGTAATCACAAACTATCTTTTTTTATTTATTTTTTATTTGTTTTTATTAATTTTTTATCAAGATACAGCAAAATAACAAAAATAACAAAAAACATTACAATGCCATACTTTGTCTTAAACATCCTTCCCAATAATTTCCAGTAGGATAACTCCAGATAAATACAATCAATTATACAATTATACCATGCCCAGCCTCTGGTAGCTTAGCACTGAGCAGTCAGGCTTAACTTAGAAGCCAATGTGTAAAGTATTTGTGCAATAAATCATACAATAACACAATATAGCACGACAAAAATACACCATACATTGTTTAGAAAAGCATATAATATTTATCTGGGTATTTGCAGGTCAAATCATACAAAGATGCAATAACTAAATGTAGAGATATCACTGAAAAGTGATATAAAGGGGCTCATTCCGACCCCGGCGGTCAGGCTGGCGGTGCCCCGCAGGGCATTCTGACCGCGGTGGTTTGGCCGCGGTCAGAAGAGGAAAACCGGCGGTCTCCCGCCGGTTTTCCGCTGCCCGACGGAATCCTCCATGGCGGCGCAGCTTGCTGCGCCGCCATGGGGATTCCGACACCCCATACGGCCATCCTGTTCCTGGCGGTTCGCCCGCCAGGAACAGGATGGCGGTATGGGGTGTCGTGGGGCCCCTGGGGGCCCCTGCAGTGCCCATGCCAATGGCATGGGCACTGCAGGGGCCCCCGTAAGAGGGCCCCACAAAGGATTTCAGTGTCTGCTGTGCAGACACTGAAATCCGCGACGGGTGCAACTGCACCCGTCGCACCTTCCCACTCCGCCGGCTCCATTCGGAGCCGGCTTCCTCGTGGGAAAGGGTTTCCCGCTGGGCTGGCGGGCGGCCTTCTGGCGGTCGCCCGCCAGCCCAGCGGGAAAACCAGAATGGCCTCCGCGGTCTTTCGACCGCGGAGCGGCCATTTGGCGGTTCCCGCCAGGCGGGCGGCTACCGCCGCCCGCCAGCCTCAAAATGAGGCCCAAAGTGTCTTAAGTCTTTTTAAAGCAAACAAAGGGGGTCATTCCGACCCCGGCGGTCAAGGACCGCCGGGGCCGGGGATGCGGGAGCACCGCCAACAGGCTGGCGGTGCCCCGCCGGGCATTCTGACCGCGGCGGTTTGGCCGCGGTCAGACAAGGAAAACCGGCGGTCTCCCGCTGGTTTTCCGCTGCCCTTGGAATCCCCCATGGCGGCGCAGCTTGCTGCGCCGCCATGGGGGATTCTGACACCCCCTACCGCCATCCTGTTCCTGGCGGTTCGCCCGCCAGGAACAGGATGGCGGTAGGGGGTGCCGCGGGGCCCCTGGGGGCCCCTGCAGTGCCCATGCCAATGGCATGGGCACTGCAGGGGCCCCCGTAAGAGGGCCCCACTGTGTATTTCAGTGTCTGCAATGCAGACACTGAAATACGCGACGGGTGCAAACTGCACCCGTCGCACATACCCACTCCGCCGGCTCCATTCGGAGCCGGCTTCCTCGTGGGGAGGGGTTTCCCGCTGGGCTGGTGGGCGGCCTTCTGGCGGTCGCACGCCAGCCCAGCGGGAAAGCCTGAATGGCCTCCGCGGTCTTTCGACCGCGGAGCGGCCATATGGCGGTTCCCGCGAATCAGGCCCAAAGTCTCTTTCAAGCACAAAGTACCTGGTTTGCGTGAAAAATCTCCGCATTGGGCCGCAGAGGAGGAGAAGCGTGGAAACGAAGGGGGCGTGCGTTGATTTCTCAGGCCGCACATGGTGATGCTTCATTTAGTTTCCATGCAGGGACAGCTGTGCGTCAATTTCTGGTGCTCGGTCATGGATCCTCTTCGGGGTGCGGGGTTTTCAGACGCCCCATGGTCTGTGCCTGGAATCCTGGGCTTGTGGAGTGAAGTCACAAGCGCTGCGTCATTACAGTGGGCATTGCGGGGAAGTTTCCTCCGCACAGCAGGCACTGCGTTGATTTTCCCTCTGGAAGTCGGGCTGCGTTGTCCCAGGTCAGCTGTGCGTCGATCTGGTGGGCTGTGCGTAGAAGTTACAGTCGCAACGCAGGCTCCACGTCGACCTTCTCCTTGCAAAGTTACGCTGCATCATTCCGGTTCGGCGTGCGGTGAATTTCACACCGCGGGACAGGTTGTGCGTCGGTTTTAGCAAGCTGTGCGGTGAATTTTCGCTGCACAAGGAGTCCAGTTGCAAGAGAGAAGTCTTTTTGGTCCTGAGACTTCAGGGAACAGGAGGCAAGCTCTATCCAAGTCCTTGGAGAGCACTTCTTTACCACAGCCAGGATGGAGCAAAGCAGCAGGGCAACAGCAAGGCAGCAGTCCTTCACATAAAGCAGTCAGGTGAGTCCTTTGGCCAACCAGGCAGTTCATGGCAGGCTGCAGGTTCTGTTTACAAGTTTCTTCTCCAGGAAGTGTCTGAGTTGGAAGGGGCAGAGGCCCTGTTTATATACCCAAATATGCCTTTGAAGTGGGGAAGACTTCAAAGAGTGGCTTAGAAGTACACCAGGTCCCCTGTCAGTTCAATCCTGTGTGCTAGGATCCAAGTATGATATGTGGCAGTCCTTTGTGTGAGAGCAGGCCCTCCACCCGCCCAGCCCAGGAAGACCCATTCAAAATGCAGATGTATGCATGTGAGGCTGAGTATCCTGTGTTTGGGGTGTGTCTGAGTGAATGCACAAGGAGGATTGTAAGGCACAGAAAGATTTAAGTACAGAGAAATGCTCACTTTTCTAAAAGTGACATTTCTAAAATAGTAATATTACAACTTCACCAGTCAGTAGGATTTTATATCACCATTCTGGCCATACTAAATATGACCATCCTACTCCTTTCAGATCAGCAGCTACCACTCAAACAATATATGAGGACAGCTCCATTGTTAGCCTATGAAGGGAGCAGGCCTCACAGCAGTGTAAAAACAACTTTGGGAGTTTTACACTACCAGGACAAGTAAACCACATTATTACATATCCTGCCTTTTGCCTACACTGCACCCTGTCCCATGGGTTACCTAGGGCACACCTTAGGGGTTGTCTTATGTGTAGAAAAAGGGGAGTTTTAGGCTTGGCAAATACTTTTACATTCCAAGTAGAATTGGCAGAGAAACTGCACACACAGGCCTTGCAATGGCAGGCCTGAGACAAGGTTAAGAGGCTACTTAAGTGGGTGGCACAACCAGTGCTACAGGCTCACTAGTAGCATTTAATTTACAGGCCCTGGGCACATACAGTGCATGCTACTAGGGACTTATAAGTAAATTAATTAGTCCAATTGGGTATTATCAAATGTTACCATGTTTAAAGGGAGAGAGCATATGCACTTTAGCACTGCTTAGTAGTAGAGTCTAAAAACCAGCAAAAACAGTGTCCAAAAAGTGGAGGAAGGCAGGCAAAAAGTTACGGGTGACCACCCTAAGGCTGTCAGGTCTAACAGGCACCATCCTGGATACGGCTTGCCGGGTGCGATATAATAACCATTTACTAAAAAATATGATGCGGTGGCAATTTGCGCCTCTAAGTACTGTATAATTTGAATGATTGATCTTCTCCCAACACACCCTGTACAGGTCGAGGCCTTCTTAGTGATCCCATTTTCTCCTCGGGTTTGCCCAGAGATTAGTCTTTGCCCGCTCGAGGAGTAACTTTATCCATGCACCTGCTCACCTTACCCCAGGAGGGTCTACTAGTTCAGCAACTAATTGTAGGAGGCTGGCCTGGCTTACAGTGGGTACCAGATGGCACTTACACCTTGTGGCAGGTCCAGTTATCCCTTATTAGTATATTAGTAGTGTTCTAGCAGCTTTGGCTGATAGAGGTAGTTATAGCAGAGCAGCTTAGGCTGAATTAGGAGAAATGCAAAGCTCCTGCTATACCACTTATATCATATAGGTGCTATATCATAAGAAAGACTATACTCAGAGTTACTAAAAATAAAGGTACTTTATTTTAGTGACAATGTGCCAAAAATATCTTAGAGGATATACTCCCTTAGGAGGTAAGTAAAATACACAAAATATACACACAAACCAAAATCAGGTAAGTAAAACAGTCAGAAAGTAGTGCAAACACTGTAGAATACAATAGGATGCAAAAGGCCTAGGGGCAACACAAACCATATACTAAGAACGTGGAATGTGAACAACGAATGAACCCCTAGGCTAGTGTAGTGTGTAGAGTGTCACTGGGAGTATAAGAAAACACTAAGGGTGTCCAAGATACCCCACCCCAAGACCCTGGAAAGTAGGAGTAAAGTACTTCTATTCCCCCAGAAACATACTAAAGTTGTGATAGAGGATTCTGCACAGACCACAACAGACTGCAAAGCACTGAAGACGGATTCCTGGACCTAAGGACCTGCAAAGAAAGAGGACCAAGTCCAAGAGTCGTGAAAGTGACTAGGGGGGCAGGAGCCCACTAAACGCCAGATGAAGGAGCAAAGTGGCTGCCTCTAGATAGAAGAAGCTGAAGATTCTGCGACAACAAAAGTTGCTAGGAACTTCTCCTTCATGCAGAAGATGTCCCACGGAGTGCTGGATGCAGAGTTGTTTCCTTGGCAAAATGCCGAAAACAGGCCTTGCTAGCTGCAAGACTCTCAGTCGAAGAAAAAGGGTGCTGCCCGAGTCTAGGAAGGACCAGAAGGTCGCCACTTGGGAGTGGAGACAGAGGGGCCCTCAGCAATGTGGAGAGCCCACTCACAAGAATGATGCACCCACAGAAGTCTGAACATGGAGGTCGTCTCAACACCGCAAAAGAGGGTCCCACGACACCGGAGATCAACTCATGGAGCTGAGCATCACATGACAGAATGCAGGGGACCTAGGCTGGGCTTTGCATCCAGGATTTCATGGAAATGTGCACAGAAGCACTTGTAGCTGCAGTTCACGCAGTGCACAGGGTTACTGTCTGGAGAGGGGAGGCAAGGACTTACCTCCTCCAAATTTGGACAGTTGGACCACTGGACAGTCTGGGTCACTTGAGTCCACCACCTGTGTTCCGGGGGCCACGCTTGTCGGGATGAGAGTGGTCCCAGAGTACCGGTGATGCTGAAGTTTGGTGCCTGCTGAAGCAGGGGGAAGATTCAGTCGACCCACAGGAGATTTCTTTGTGACTTCTAGTGCAGGGTGAAGGCAGGAAGCCCCCAAACGTATGCACCACCTGGAAAGAGTCAAGAAATCCAGCAGGATAAGGTGTTACAATGTAGCTGGTAGTCTTCTTGCTACTTTGTTCCTTGGCAGAAATTGGAGAGAGAGATGCAGAGGAACTCTGGTGAATTCTTGGAAGTCGTTATCTGAGGAAAAGCCCACTGGAGAGACCCTAAATAGCCCTCAGAGGAGGACTGGCCACCTAGTCAGGTAAGCACCTATCAGGAGGGGTCTCTGACATCACCAGCTGGTACCTGCCACTCAGAAGCCTCCAGATTGCCCTCTGGATCCAAGATGGCAGAGGTCTGGGACACACTGGAGGAGCTCTGGGCACCCCTTTCCTTTGTCCAGTTTCACACCAGACCAGGGACTGGGGGTTCCCTAAACTGGTGTAGACTGGCTTATGCAAAGAGGGCACCATATGTGCCCTTCAAAGCATTTCCATAGGCTGGAATAGGCTACCCCTACCCAGCCTACAACACCTTTTTCCAAAGAGAGAGGGTGTAACACCCTCCCTCAGAGTAAATTCTTTGTTCTGCCTTCCTGGGACTGGGCTGCCCAGACCCAAGGAAAGCAGAACCCTGTCTGTGGGGTGGCAGCAGCGGTAGCTGCAGAGAAAAGCCCAGAGAGCTAGTTTGGCAGTACCCGGGGTCCATAGTGGAGCCCCGGGGATGCATGGAATTGGCACCCCAATACCAGATTTGGAATGAGGGGACAATTCCATGATCTTAGACTTGTTACATGGCCATATTTGGAGTTACCATTGTGAAGCTACATATAGGTATTGATCTATATGTAGTGCACACGTGTAATGGTGTCCCCGCACTTACAAAGTCCGGGGAAATGGCCCTGAACTATGTGGGGGCACCTTTGCTAGTGCAAGGGTGCCCTCACACTTAGTAACTTTGCACCTAACCTACAGCAAGTGAAGGTTAGACATATAGGTGACTTATAGGTTACTTAAGTGCAGTGAAAAGGGCTATGAAATAACGTGTGCGTTATTTCACTCAGGCTGCAGTGGCAGCCCTGTGTAAAAGTTTGTCTGAGCTCCCTATGGGTGGCAAAAGAATGTTGCAGCCCATAGGGATCTCCTGGAACCCCAATACCCTGGGTACCCAGGTACCATATTCTAGGGAATTATAAGGGTGTTCCAGTGTGGCAATTGAAATTGGTAAAAGTGGTCACTAGCCTATAGTGACACATTTAACAGCAGAGAGAGCATAAGCACTGAGGTTCTGGTTAGCAGAGCCTCAGTGACACAGTTAGTCACTACACAGGTATACACATTCAGGCCACAAACTATGAGCACTGTGTAGGAAAGTGCCATCTTGCCTGGCATGTTACCCCCAATTTCACTGTATGTATGTTTATGTTTGCCTATGTGTCACTGGGATCCTGCTAGTCAGGACCCCAGTGCTCATAAAGTATGCCCTGTATGTATTCCCTATGTGTTGCCTAACTGTATCACTGAGGCTCTGCTAACCAGAACCTCAGTGTTTATGCTCTCTCTGCTTTTAAAATTGTCACTGCAGGCTAGTGACTAATTTTACAAATTCTCATTGGCACACTGGAACACTGTTATAATTCCCTTGTATATGGTACCTAGGTATTGGGGTTCCAGGAGATCCCTATGGGCTGCAGCATTTCTTTTGCCACCCATAGGGGGCTCTGACAATTCTTACATAGGACTGCCACTGCAGCCTGAGTGAAATAACGTCCATGTTATTTCACAGCCATTTTACACTGCACTTAAGTAACTTATAAGTCACCTATATGTCTAACCCTCACTTGGAGAAGGTTAGGTGCAAAGTTACTTAGGGCCTCATTCTGACCCTGGCGGTCTATGACCGCCAGGGTGGAGGCCGGCTGAAGCACCGCCAACACGCTGGCGGTGCTTCATTTTGTATTCCGACCGCGGCTGTGAAGCCGCGGTCGTCCAGCCGGGTCCGACGGTTTCCCGCCGGATTTCCCCCGGCTGGGGGAATCCTCCATGGCGGCGCTGCAGGATTCCGACCCCCTTCCCGCCATCCAACAGGATGGCGGGAATGGGTGTTGTGGGGCTCCTGGGTGCCCCTGCACTGCCCATGCCACTGGCATGGGCAGTGCAGGGGCCCCCTAACTGGGCCCCATAAAGATTTTCACTGTCTGCATTGCAGACAGTGAAAATCGCAACGGGTGCAAATGCACCCGTCGCACCCCTGGAACTCCGCCGGCTTCATTCGGAGCCGGCTTCATTGTTGCAGGGACTTTCCTTTGGCGGGCGCCCGCCGGCCCAGCGGGAAAGCCAGAATGGCCTCCGCGGTCTTTTGACTGCAGAGCGGCCAAATGGCGGTTTCCGCTTGGCGGGCAGCGCCCACCGCCCGCCAATGTCGGAATGGGGACCTTAGTGTGTGGGCACCCTGGCATTAGCCAAGGTACCCCCACATTGTTCAGGGCAAATCCCCCGGACTTTGTGAGTGCGGGGACACCATTACACATGTTCACTACATATAGGTCAATACCTATATGTAGCTTCACAATGGTAACTCCGAATATGGCCATGTAACATGTCTAGGATCATGAAATTGTACCATTCTGGTATTGGGGGTACAATTCCATGCATCCCTGGGTCTCCAGCATAGAGCCCGGGTACTGCCAAACTAACTTTCCGGGGTCTCCTCTGCAGCTACTGCTGCTGCCAACCCCTCAGACAGGTTTATGCCCCCTGGGGCCTTGGCAGCTCAGTCCCAGGTAGGCAGAACAAAGGATTTCCTCTGAGAGAGGGTGTTACACCCTCTACCTTTGGAAATAGGTGTGAAGGGCCTGGGAGAAGTAACCTTTCCTGGCCTCTGGAAATGCTTTGAAGGGCACAGATGGTGCCTTCCTTGGATAAGCCAGTCTACCCTGGTTCAGGGACCCCCCCAGCCCTGCTCTGGTGCGAAACTGTAGAAAGGAAAGGGGAGTGACTACTCCCCTGACCAGCACCTTCCTGTGGAGGTGCCCAAAGCTCCTCCAGTGTGTCCCAGACCTCTGCCATGTTGGATACAGAGGTGTGAGGGCACAATGGACAACTCTGAGTGGCCAGTGCCAGCAGATGACATCAGAGACCCCTCCTGATAGGTGCTTACCTTTCTCTGCAGCCAATCCTCCTCCGTGGGCTATTTAGGGTCTCTCCTGTGGACATCTCACCAGATAACGAATGCAAGAGCTCATCAGAGTTCCTCTGCACTTCCCTCTTCGACTTCTGCCAAGGATCGACCGCTGACTGCTCCAGGACGCCTGCATAACCGCAAAAAAGTAGCAAGAAGACTACCAGCAACATTGTAGCGCCTCATCTTGCCTGCTTTCTCGAGTGTTTCCTGGTGGTGCATGCTCTGAGGGCTGTCTGCCTTCACCCTGCACTGGAATCCAAGAAGAAATCACCGGTCCTCTGGGTCCCCTCTCATCCTGACGAGTGTGGTCCCTGGAACACAGGAGCTGGGTCCAAGTATCTTCGACAGTCCAGTGGCCCTTCTGTCCAAATTTGGTGGAGGTAAGTCCTTGCCTCCCCACACCAGATAGTAATCCTGCGTACTGCATGAACTGCAGCTGCTCGGGCTTCTGTGCACTTTTGCAAGACTTCCTTCGTGCACAGCCTAGCCCAGGTCCCCAGCACTCCGTCCTGCATTGTCCAACTCACTGAATTAGACTCCGACATCGTGGGACCCTCTTTTGTGGCTCTCAGTTGACCATTTTCCTCAGATCTTCTAAGTGCCGGTTCAGGTGCTTCTACTAGTGCTGTCTGCTTCTGCATCAGCTGTGTGTGTTTTGCTTAGCACCCCCTCTGTCTCCTCCTCCAAGGAGCGACCTCCTGGTCCTTTCTGGGCCCTAGCAGCACCCAAAAACCTCAACTGTGACCCTTGCAGCTAGCAAGGCTTGTTTGTGGTCTTTCTGCATGGAAACAACTCTGCATCCTCCAGCACGCCGCGGGACATCTTCTGACCAAAGGAGAAGTTCCTGGCACCTTCTGTTGTTGCAGAATCTTTGGCTTCTTCCACCCAGAGGCAGCCCTTTTGCACCTTCATCCGGGGTTTAGTGGGCTCCTGCCCCCCCTGGACACTTGCATGACTCTTGGACTTGGTCCCCTTCCTTTACAGGTCCTCAGGTCCAGGAATCCGTCTTCAGTGTTTTGCATTCAGTTGTTGTCCTTGCAGAATCCCCTATCTCGACTTTACTGTCTTTCTGGGGTAGTAGGGTAACTTTACTCCTACTTTTCAGGGTCTTGGGGTGCGGTATCTTGGACACCCTTAGTGTGTTCTTAAACTCCCAGTGACCCTTTGCACATTACTCTAGGCCTGGGGTCCATTCCTGGTTTGCATTCCACTTTTGGAGTATATGGTTTGTGTTGCCCCTAGGCCTATTTCTCCCTATTGCATTCTATTGTGTTCTACATTGTTTGCACTACTTTTCTAACTGTTACTTACCTGATTTTGGTTTGTGTGTATATATTTGGTGTATATTACTTACCTCCTAAGGGAGTATGGCGGTCATTCCTACTTTGGCGGGCGGCGGTCGCCGCCCACCTGGCGGGAACCGCCAGAAGACCGTAGGCGGTCATTCTGTCTTTCCCGCTGGGCTGGCGGGCGACCGCCAAAAGGCCGCCCGCCCGCCCAGCGGGAAAGCACCAGCAACGAGGAAGCCGGCTCCGAATGGAGCCGGCGGAGTTGCTGGTGTGCGACGGGTGCAGTTGCACCCGTCATGATTTTCAGTGTCTGCCAAGCAGACACTGAAAATCAATGTGGGGCCCTGTTAGAGGGCCCCTGCAGTGCCCATGCCAGTGGCATGGGCACTGCAGGGGCCCCCAGGGGCCCCACGACACCCGTTCCCGCCAGAACCAGAACCAGGCTGGCGGGAAGGGGGTCGGAATCCCCATGGCGGCGCTGCTTGCAGCGCCGCCGTGGAGGATTCACAGGGGCAGCGGGAAGCCGGCGGGAAACCGCCGGCTTCCCTTTTCTGACCGTGGCTTTACTGCCACGGTCAGAATAGCCCCAGGAGCACCGCCAGCCTGTTGGCGGTGCTTCCTCCGTCTCCTACCCTGGCGGTCTCGGACCGCCAGGGTAGGAATGACCCCCTATATCCTCTGAGATACTTTTGGCATATTGCGACTAAAATAAAGTATCTTTATTTTTAGTACCTCTGAGTATTGTGTTTTTTTATGATATAGTGCTAAGTGATATAAGTGGTATAGTAGGAGCTTTGCATGTCTCCTAGTTCAGCCTAAGCTGCTCTGCTGTAGCTACCTCTATCAGTCTAAGTTGCTAGAACACCTCTAATCTACTAATAAGGGATAACTGGACCTGGCACAAGGTGTAAGTACGACAAGGTACCCACTATAAGCCAGGCCATTCTCCTACACACTGGGGTCCGGGCTAGCAGGATCCCAGTGAGACAGGCAAAAACATACTGGCATACATATAAAAATGGGGTTAAGCCAGTCAAGATGGTACTTTACTACAATGCCCCACTAAACGAGGGACCATAAGGCTAACCTTGCCCAGATGAGTCTTCATTGTCTAAGTGGAAATATCTGGAGAGTCTATCTGCATTGGAGTTTATGTTCCACTGTATAGTCCATTCCCTGTAGGGAGATGGACCACCTCAACAATTTAGGGTTTTCATCTTTCATTTGTTTAAGCCATAATAGAGGTTTGTGGTCTGTCTGGACAATTAAGTGAGTACCAAAGAGGTATGGTTTCAACTTCTTCAGGGCCCAGACCACAGCAAAGACCTCCCTCTCAATGGCAGACCAACGCTTTTCTCTAGGGGTAAACGTCCTGCTGATAAAAGCAACAGGTTGATCCTGGCCCTCAGTGTTAAGCTGTGATAGAACTGCCCCTACCCATAATTCAGAAGCATCAGTCTGAACTATACATTTTTTGGTGCAACAAGGGATTTTTAGGACAGGTGCAGAGTACATGGCCTGTTTGAGCTCCTCAAAAGCCTTTTGACAGCTAGCTGTCCATAATACCTTTTTGGGCATCTTTTTGGATGTAAGGTCATTAAAAGGGGCAGCTATAGTGCCATAATTCTTAATGAACCTCCTATAGTACCCTGTGAGGCCTAGGAAGGCTCTCACCTGGGTTTGAGTTGTAGGGGGAGCCCATTCCATAATGGTTTTGATCTTACCCTGCAGTGGTGCAATCTGTTCCCCACCTACCAGGTGACCCAAATAAACCACTTTCCCCTGTCCTATCTAGCACTTTGAAGCCTTGATAGTGAGGCCTGGCTTTTGCAGGGCCTCCAAAACTTTCCACAGGTGTACCAGGTGATCATTTCAGGTGGAGCTAAAGATCGCTATATCATCTAGATATGCTCACTAAAAGTGTCTAATCCTTGGAGGACTGATTTCCCCAACCTCTGAAAAGAGGCAGGGTCATTTTAGCAATCCAAAGGGTAGAACAGTGAACCAATAGTGCCCTCCAATGGTTGAAAATGCTGTTTTATGTTTAGCATCTTCTGACAACTTAATCTGCCAATACTGTGCAGTTAAGTCAAAAGTGCTTAGGTACTTAGCAGAAGCCAGTGTATCTATCCGCTCATCTGCCCTGGGTATAGGGTGAGCATCAGTTTTGGTTACTTGATTGAGACCCTATAGTTCACACATAAACTCATTTCCTTTTTACCATCCTTACTGTGAGGTTTGGGGACAAGAACCACAGGGCTAACCCAGGGACTTTCAGAGGGTTCAATCACTCCCAGATCCAACATTTTCTTGACCTTTTCTTTAATGCAATCTCTGATATGGTCAGGCTGCCTATAAATCTTACTTTTGACAGGTAAACTGTCTCCAGTGTTGATTATGTGCTCACATCAGGTAGTTGTGCCTGGGATCAGTGAGAAGAGGTCAGAGAACTGATCAAGGAGATTTATGCAGTTGTCCTTCTGCTCAGCAGTGAGGCAATCTGCAAGTACAACTCCCTCCACTAAGCCATCAGCTTCAGTGGTGGAGAAGAGGTCAGGGAGAGGGTCACTCTCTTCTTCCTGCCCCTCATCAGTGGCCATTAGCAGGGTTAAGTCAGTCCTGTCATAATAAGGTTTTAGGCGATTGACATCAAGCACCCTAAAGGGACTTCTGGTAGTGCCGAGGTCTAACAAATAGATGACCTCACCTTTTTTCTCCACAATAAGATGGGGTCCACTCCATTAGTCCTGGAGTGCTCTTGGGACCACAGGCTCAACTACCCACACCTTCTGTCCTGGGTGGGCCTGAGTCAGGACAGCCTTTTAGTCATGCCATTGCTTTTGTAGCTCTTGGCTGGCCTGAAGGTTTTTGCTGGCCTTTTTCATGTACTCAGCCATTCTAGATCTGATACTAAGTGCATAATCCACAATGTCTTGCTTGGGAGCTTTTAAAGGTTGTTCCCAACCCTCCTTCACAAGAGCAAAGTGGCCTCTCACAGGGTGTGCACAAAGGAGTTCAAAGGGGCTGAAGCCCACTCCTTTCTGGGGTACCTCCCTATAAGCAAGAAGGAGGCATGGCAACCCATCTCCTCCTGAGTTTATTCAGGGAGCCCCATGATCATGCCTTGGGGAGTTTTATTAAACCTCTCAACCAGTCCATTTGTCTGTGGATGATAAGGAGTAGTGAACTTGTAAGTTACACCACACTCCTTCCTCATAGCTTTGAGGTATGCAGACATGAAGTTACTTCCTCTGTCTGACACCACTTCCTTAGGGAAACCCACTTTGGAAAATATTCCCAGGAGGGTTTTTGCCACTGCAGGAGCTGTAGTGGTCCTTAAGGGAATAGCTTCAGGATACCTAGTGGCATGGTCCACTACCACAAGGATAAAACTATTTCCTGAAGCTGTTGGAGGGTCAAGGGGGCCAACAATGTCATCCCCTACCCTCCCAACCACTGGGAGTGGAATTAAGGGGGCCTTATGTGTGCCATCAGTCTTGCCATTGGCTTGGCAAGTCACACAGGAGCGACAAAACTCCTTGGTGTCCTCTGACATATGAGGCCAGTGAAACAATGGAACAAGTCTGTCCCAAGTCTAACTTTGGCCCAAACGCCCAGCCAAAGGAATATCATGAGCCAAAGTCAGAAGAAACTCCCTATATTGCAAAGGGATGGCCAATCTCCTGGCAGCGCCAGGTTTAGGGTCCCTTGACTCAGTATAGAGCAGGTTGTCTTCCCAATAGACTTTATGGCTATCAGTGATATCCCCATTCTGCTCTTTGACAGCTTGCTGTCTTAAACCCTCTAGTGTGGGACAGGTTTGCTGTGTCACACTCAGCTCTTCCCTAGCAGCCCCCCGCACCCAAAAGCTCAGCAGTGTCTGCTGTCAGCTCATCTGGTGTAGGTTTTGCACAGGGAGAGGATTCCTCTTCCTCCAAAGGGGCATTTTCTGGAGAGGGAGGGATAGTGGGCAAGGATTTACCCTTTCTTCCTCTAGGTTTTGGGAGCACTTGGTCCATTTTTCCAGGATCCACGTTTCCTTGTCCTCCTTGCTTCTGGGCCTGAGCCCTTGTGAGAGCAAAGATATGCCCTGGAATGCCCAGCATTGCTGCATGATCCTCCAACTCCACTTCATCCCAAGCTGATGTCTCCAAATCATTGCCTAGTAAGCAGTCTACAGGTAAATCAGTGGCTACCACAACTTTCTTTGGACCAGTAACCCCCCAGTTGAGATTCACAACAGCCATGGGGTGGCTAAGAGTGTTGTTCTGAGCATCAGTCACTTGGTAATGCTGACCAAGTAGGTGTTGTTCAGGGGCAACCAGTTTCTCAATCACCATAGTGACACTGGCTCCTGAATCCCTGTAGGCGTCAACCTTAACACCATTTATTAGGGGCAGTTGCTTGTACTTACCCATATTAAGGGGACAAGCAACCAAGGTGGCAAAATCAATACCACCATCAGAGACTAAAACAGCATCTGTGGACTCCCTAACAAAACCAACCCCAACTACATTACCAATGGTGAGCCCAGCTACACCCTTTGATTGGCTATTTGTAGTGTTCTTCCCACCACCACGGCTATTACTAGGGGCACTAGTGGAAGCAGTGGGGGTTGTGGTGGGAGCCTCTGTGTTTTTCTTTGGGCAGGTGGGTCACTTGCCCAATGGCCTTTGCTTTTACATAAATAACAACATGGCTTCTTTTGATTGTTTGAAGATGATTTTGACCCACCTCCCCGAGAGGATTTTTGTGGACCTGATATAGACTCAGAATTATTTTTATCTTTGTCCCCACCCTTGTCAGAAGACTTACCATCCTTCTTCTTGCCATCCTTGTCACCACCTGTATGAACTTTTCTGCTCACTCTTGTTCTGACCCATTTGTCTGCATTTTTTTCCAATTCTTGGTGAGAAGTCAGATCTCAGTCTACAAAGTACTGACGCAACAAGTCAGACACACAATCATTCAAAATATGCTCTCTCAAAAAAATATTATATAGGCTTTCACAGTCAGTCACCTTACTGCCATATAACCATCCCTCCAAGGCCTTCACTGAACAGTCTACAAAGTCTTCCCAGTCTAGAGAGAACTCTTTTCTGGTATTTCTGAACGTTATCCTGTATTGTTCAGTGGTTAAGCCAAATCCATCTAAGAGTGCATCTTTAAAAACTTTGTAGTTGTTGGGATCACTCTCCCTGACAGTAAGGAGTCTGTCCCTACCTTTGCCAGCAAAAGATAACCACAAGATAGCAACTCACTGCCATTGAGGGACCAACTGTACCACACAGGACCTCTCCAGTGCAGAACACCACTTGTTTATGTCAACCCTCTCCTTGTAAGGGGGGACAATCTTATGCAGGTTTCTTGAATCAGTTTCT
The DNA here is from genome assembly GCF_031143425.1 of Pleurodeles waltl. Taxonomy (NCBI): domain Eukaryota; kingdom Metazoa; phylum Chordata; class Amphibia; order Caudata; family Salamandridae; genus Pleurodeles; species Pleurodeles waltl. The sequence goes on along the minus strand of NC_090449.1, from coordinate 688,160,130 downwards.
CTAACAGGATGACTATCAAGATGACTGTTGCTGCCACCATGGGGAGCTAACCCTAAGGTCTGTCTTTCCCTCTCTACATCTAGAGACTCCCTGTCTAAGGTCAACTGCTGCTGTCTCAGCTTCAGTCTGGCCTCTTCCAACCTCATCTTTCTGAGTTCCTTGTCTAGGGTGTTATCCTCAGAGTGGGAGGCTTGTGAATTCCCTGACATGGAGGTAATGTGGGAATGGGCAGAACAGGACCTTTCTGTAACTACCTGAACTCTAGTTACCTGGCCTTTTGGAGTTAAAGGTGCCCTGCTAGTGTGTGACCCCTTCCCACTACCAGCTTCACAAGATGCCCTGTTAACTGAAAGGTCTTTGGAGGTACCCTCCCCAGAGTCCTCAGGGACCTCCACTGGAATGATCTGGGTACCCCTCTCCTCTACCTCCTGATCCTGGGTTTGACCAGTCTGGTTCTGGTCACTTTCAAGGAGAAGGCTAAGAAGGAGATCTTTGGTAGGGTTCTTACCAATCCCTAAACTCCTTTCTATACAGAGACCTCTCAAACTTTTAAAGTTTAAATTGTCATAAGTTTTCTGCACAACTTTGGGAGTGGACTCTATTACAGACATAGTTGAAAGAAAGAGTTTAGAGGAGAAAGAAAAAAGTTTAGAAACGTTTAAAGAAAAGAGAAAAACGTTTTCAAACTTTTCTGAAACTTTTTGAAAGTTTTTAGAAAGAAGGAAAGACTGTTAAGGTTACCTGTGTATATTTCTAAGTATTTAGAATTTGTTTTTCTTATGAAAAGCACCAATGACAAAGTGGTAAGGCAGTTACAAGTACCTATTCCACCGCTCCACCACCAATGTAGGAGGCTGAACTGTCTTATAGTGGGTACCAGATGGTACTTACAACTTTTACCACGTCCAGTTATCCCCTATTAGTAGATTAGTAGTGTTCTAACAGCTTAGGCTGATAGAGGTAGCTATAGCAGAGCAGCTTAGGCTGAGCTAGGAGACATGCAAACCTCCTACCATGCCACTTATATCATAAGAAAGACAACACTCAGAGTTACTAAAAATAAAGGTACTTTATTTTAGTGACAATGGGCCAGATGTATCAAACGGTTTTACCCATTCTGTGTCTATGGGAAAATGTATTCATACATATGGCCCAATGTGTAAAACATATCTCAGAGGATATACTCCCTAAGGAGGTAAGTAAAATACACAAAATATACACACAAACCAAAATCAGGTAAGTAAAACAGTCAGAAAGTAGTGCAAACACTGTAGAATAAAATAGGATGCAAAAGGCCTAGGGGCAACACAAACCATATACTAAGAAAGTGGAATGCACACCACGAATGGACCCCTAAGCTAGTGCAGTGTGTAGAGGGTTGCTGGGAGTGTGAGAAAACACTAAGGGTGTCCAAGATACCCCACCCCAAGACCCTGGAAAGTAGGAGTAAAGTTCTACTATTTCACCAGAAACACACTTGGGGGGTCATTATGACCCTGGTGGAAGGCGGAGAACCGGCGGTAAGACCGCCAACAGGCTGGCGGTCTTACTTTGTGTAATTATGACCATGGCAGTTACCGCCATGGTCATCCACCGGTTCTCCGTTCCGCCCACCAGGGCGGAGACGACCGCTGGGCTGGAGACCTGGGTTTCCAGCCCGGCGGCCGTCGCTATACTGCAGGCGGTATTTTGACCCAGCTTACCACCGTGAATTTTCTGCGGTTTGAACCGCCATGAAATCCATGGTGGTAAGCACTATCAGTGCCAGGGAATTCCTTCCCTGGCACTGATAGGGGTCTCCACCACCCCCCACCCCCAAACGGACTCCCTCCCCTACCCCCTCCACCACCCCTGCCACCCCCAAAAGGTGGCAGGGCCCCCCTCCCCACCCCGACCCCCAACATGACATCACCCGTACCCACACGACACGCACGCAGGCACCACCTACACACTTACACGCACACACGCCGACATACATGCCTAATCCACACACACAGTCAGATACGCACACCCACATTCAAACATACACGCACACATCCATACAGACATACCCACAGACATACTCGCACTCATTCCCATACACACAACACCCCCGCAAGCATACACGCACTCACACACCCCCTCTACATACACACACGCACGCACACCCCCATGCAACCAAACAACACACAACACCCCCCCACCCCCTCCCCTCATGGACGATCGACTTACTTGGTCCGACGATCCTCTGGGAGGGGACGGGAGCCATGGGGGCAGCTCCGCCGACACCACACCGTCAACAGAACACCGCCACGGCGAATCACAGGACGTGATCCACTGGGCGGTGTTTTGTTGGCGTGGCGGTGGAGGTGGAGCAACCTCCACTTCCCCGCCTCCCGCCAGTATGGCTGTTGGCGGCTCTCTGTCCGTAAAAGGATGGAGAGCTGCCAACGGTCATAATAGGCCGAGTGGCAAACTGCCACCATTGGCGGTCTTCCGCATGGCGGTCCCTCGGTGGTCTTTGAAAAAGACCGCCAAGGTCAAAATGATCCCCTAAATTTATGATAGAGGATTTTGAAAAGACCACAACAGATTGCAAAGCACTGAAGACGGATTCCTGGACCTGAGAACCTGCAAAGGAAGGGGACCAAGTCCAAGAGTCACGAAAGTGTCCAGGGGGGGCAGGAGCCCACTAAACCCCGGATGAGACGGCAAAATGGCTGCCTCTGGATGGAAGAAGCTGAAAATGCTGCAACAACAAAAGGTGCTAGGAACTTCTCCTTTGTGCACAAGATGTCCCACGGAGTGCTGGAGGATGCAGAGTTGTTTCCTTGGCAAAATACTGTAAACAAGCCTTGCTACCTGCAAGAGTCGCAGTTGAAGAAAAAGGGTGCTGCCAGGGCCCAGGAAGGACCAGGATGTCGCCACTTGGGAGAGGAAACAGAGGGGTCCCTCAGAAATGTAGAGCCCATGCACAAAAAGGAAGCACCCATGTAAGTCCTTGAACACAGGTTCAGGAAGTCTGAACATGGCGGTCATCTCAACCCTGCAAAAGAGGTTCCCACGACACCGGAGATCAACTCATGGAGCTGAGCATCACAGGACAGAGTGCTGAAGACCTAGGCTGGGCTGTGCAGGCAGGATTTCATGAAAATGTGCACAGAAGCCCTTGTAGCTGGATTACTGTCTGGAGAGGGGTGGCAAGGACTTACCTCCTCCAAATTTGAACAGTTGGACCACTGGACAGTCTGGGTCACTTGGGTCTACCACCTGTGTTCCAGGGGCCACGCTTGTCAGGATGAGAGGGGTCCCAGAGTAGCGGTGACGCTGAAGTTTGGTGCCTGCTGAAGCAGGGGGAAGATTCCGTTGACCCACAGGAGATTTCTTTGTGGCTTGCTTCCAGTGCAGGATGAAGGCAGCCAGCCCCCAAAGCATGAACCACCAGGAAACAGTCAAGAAAGCCAGCAGGATTAGGCACTGCAATGTCGCTGGTAGTCTTCTTGCTACTGTGTTGCAGTTTTGCAGGTGTCCTGGAGCAGTCAGAGGTCGATCCTTGGCAGAAGTCAAAGAGAGAGGTGCAGAGGAACTCTGGTGATTTCTTGCAAGTTGTTATCTGAGGAAAAGCCCACTGGAGAGACCCTAAATAGCCCTCAGAGGAGGATTGGCCACCTAGTCAGGTAAGCACCTATCAGGAGGGGTGTCTTACATCACCTGCTGGTACTGGCCACTCAGAGGCCTCCAGAGTGCCCTCATACCTCTGGATCCAAGATGGCAGAGGTCTGGAACACACTGGAGGAGCTCTGGGCACCACCCCTGGGGTGGTGATGGACAGAGGAGTGGTCACTCCCCTTTCCTTTGTCCAGTTTCATGCCAGAGCAGGGACTGGGGGTTCCCTAAACAGGTGTAGACTGGCTTATGAAAGGAGGGCACCATCTGTGCACTTCAAAGCATTTCCAGAGGCTGGGAGAGGCTACCCCTCCCCAACCTTTTACACCTATTTCCAAAGGGAGAGGGTGTAACACCCTCTCTCAGAGGAAATTCTTTGTTCTGCCTTCCTGGGACTGGGCTGCCCAGACCCCAAGAGGGTAGAACCCTGTCTATGGGGTGGCAGCAGAGGTAGCTGCAGAGAAAACCCCAGAGAGCTGGTTTTGCAGTACCCGGGGTCCATAGTGGAGCACTGGAGATACATGGAATTGGCATCCCAATACCATATTTGGAATGGGAGGACAATTCCATGATCTTAGACTGTTACATGTTACATGGCCATATTCAGAGTTACCATTGTGAAGCTACATATAGGTATTGACCTGCATGTAGTGCACACGTGTAATGGTGTCCCCGCACTCACAAGGTCCGGGGAAATGGCCCTGACCTATGTGGGGACACCTTTGCTAGTGCAAGGGTGCCCTCACATTTAGTAACTGTGCACCTAACCTTCAGTCAGTGAAGGTTAGACATATAGGTGACATATAAGTTACCTAAGTGCAGTGTAAATTGCTGTGAAATAACGTGTACGTTATTTCACTCAGGCTGCAGTGGCAGTCCTGTGTAAAGGTTTGCCTGAGCTCCCTATGGGTGGCAAAAGAAATGCTGCAGCCCATAGGGATCTCCCGAAACCCTAATACCCTGGGTACCTAGGTACCATATACTGGGGAATTATAAGGGTGTTGCAGTGTGCCAATTGAAATTGGTAAATATGGTCACTAGTCTATAGTGACAAATGTAAAGGCAGAGAGAGCATAAGCACTGAAGTTCTGGTTAGCAGAGCCTCAGTTACTTAGTTAGTCACTACACAGGTATGCACACTCAGGCCACAAACTATGAGCACTGGGGTCCTGGCTAGCAGGATCCCAGTGAGACAGGCAAAAACAAACTTGCATACATTTAAAAATGGGGGTAACATGCCAGGCAAGATGGTACTTTCCTACACTAATGCGTGTGTATTAATGAGTAAATCAATATCAGGTCCCTTAATATAGGGAGCATAATACTATAGGATGCCACCAGGAATAAGTCATTCTGGACGGCCATCTGAATATTTGACAGGGTTTCCCAATTGTCATTGATGCGAAAATCCCCAATTTTACTAAATCCTGTGTTATCCCATCTCCTCGCTATCTCTAAATCAAACTGAGAACCAAAAGGCAATGTAAACTGTGTGAAAGGAGTAAGAAAATTTAGATATGGGATTGAATATCTTCTAGAAAAATCGGATTTTCTTCTAAAGAGCCATTTAAGAATATTGTATCTAACTTTTCTTGGAGATTTCACCAACAGTGCAGGGTTCTGAATATCATGCTCCAAGCAGATTAATTCACAAAAATCTTTAGTAAATAGGCAGCCCATAGGTTGGTTAGCTTTGAAATTGGTCACGTAATGTGCAAAAAAAGCAAAAGAATAATCTTTGAAGTATGGTAGTGTCAAGCCTCCCTTTTCTCTATTATCATATAATGTACTTAATGCAGCCCGCGCCTTCTGATTTTGCCAGATAAATGGGCCAAATATAGACTCTAATTTCTTTAAAAATAGAGACTTTAATACGTAAGGGATAGCCAAGAACAGAAAGTTAAATAATGGTAGTATAGACATTTTGATCAACGCAATTCGGCCAAGTATAGAGAGGGGGAGAGATCCCCAGTGCGCAAGCAGGGCCTGGGTTTTCAGAAGCAAACAAACGTAATTGAGATCATACAGATCTCCTATTTCAGATGAAAAATTAATCCCAAGGTATCTCTGTGTCCTAGTATTCACACAGTGCTTTAATTTGGGTGTCAGTCTAATAGAAGAAGTGCCACAAAGAATAATATCGGTCTTCCTCATCTTACTCTTGTAGCCACCAATTTGCTCAAATTTGGTGAACGCCTTAATAGCCTCCTCCTGGTAGGATCACTCTTCATCTAAAAACATAATAATATCATCAGCGTAGAGTTTAATCTTACCCATTGACTTCAGCTGGGAATGAATCTGAATATTCTGTCTGACTTTAATCACTAAGGGTTCAATGAAGAGAGCATAGAGAATAGGGGGTAGGGGGTCCCGCGTCGAACTTGAAGTTGACCAATATAAGCAGAATTAATAATGATATTGGTATCAGAACTTTGATACAGCCTTTGAATTAAAGCGGAAACCTGGGAGGGCACCGTGTATCTAGACAATTTTTCCAACAGTGAGTCCCATTCAACCAGATCGAAAGCTTTTTCCGCAACTAATAAAAGAATATTGACAGAAACGTTATTAGAAGCAAAATATTCTATAGCCTTGGCTAAATAGTGCATTTTATTTGCAACTTGTCGACCGGCAATAAACCTGTTCTGATCAGGGTGCACCAGTTTAGTGACAACCCCGTTGAGCCTATTGGCCAAAAGTTTCATCATTATTATATAGTCCGTATTTAGCAAAGAAATTGGACGATATGCATTGGGGTCTTCCGGGTCCTTATTCTTCTTGGGAAAGCTAACCACATTCCCTGAATACCAAGAATTGGGGATCCGCTCGCCCTTGAGCAATCCATTAATTAAAGACAAAAAAATCATCTATAAATATATTATTTATTTTTTTATAAAATTCAACCTCATGGAGTTCTGACTTTGTGAATGGCTGCATTAGAACATCACTGTCTTCCTCTGTGAGAGCATGAATATCCAATGTTCCCAAGTAATCCCTAATGGTCTGAAGATCAATATCCTGGGTTTGGCTATAGATTCATCTATAATGTTCTAGCATGATTTTATCCACAACTTTGGGGTCAGTATGCCTTACCCCAGAGACAGGGCACCTCACTGCATGTATCATATTGCTAGCAATTTGGTCTCGAGCTTGCCAGGCCAAACATTTGCCTTTAAAATGACTCTCTTTATAGATCCACGGTTGTGATTTGGATATCCTATGTCAACCTTTTTAAGAAAACTATTAGATAATGCCAGTTTAGCTTATTCAAAAGATTTTCTATTGGGGCATGAAGATAGATAGCTAAACTCCTCTGCGCTGCTTCTTCCAGTACCCTAGCTTGTTGTCTCTGATGAGATTTATCTGCCCACCCTTAGCGATTACGAAGCCCCTAGAAAAGGCGTTAAACGCATCCCAGACCATAGCTGGAGTTGAATATCCCTGATTACATTTGAAGAATTCACTTATTTTGACTCTAGAGGCCTGTACCCATCCCTCATCTTGAAGAAGTTGCTGGTTGAACACCCACCTTCTAGGTTGGGATGTAGAGTGTTCTGGAAAAATTGCACCGGAGTGGCATGGTCGGATAAACCAGAATGCCTCACCGATTGGCTCTTAAATCACATTGTTTTGGATATCAGAAATAAATCGATTCAGGAGGCGCTTTTAAACTGGCTTGAGATACACGTATAATCTTTCTCATTTGGGGCATTTATTGTCCAAGGATCATAGAGCGTCAACACTTTGACGTAATCTTTAAAGATTTTAGCGACTCTAGGTTTGTGTTGTTTTTTACCCTTAACAGTGGTGTCCATGAATGGATCCTGAAGAAATTTTGAATCCCCACTAATAATTATTTTACCCAGAAGTTGCAAAATGGATTGAAACTGTTCCACATAGGGAGCCGGATCATCTATTAGAGGCGCATAAAAACTGATGAAAATAAAAATTTATTTGGCGATTAGGCAGTGCACCCAGCACCATCGCCCTTCAGGGTCACTGAGAGAATCGAGTGCCCGAGCACCAAGATCCCTAGCTAAAAAGATTGCCACACCTCTGTGAGCGGCTGGAGCTGCAGCAACCACCTCGAGATCAACGAAACTCTTGAACATATTCAAGCCCACAATTTAATTTTCTTAGTCAGAATATGAGTGTCTTGTAATAAAATGACAGAGGGATTTAGAGGATTCACCCTCTCTTCAATTGCACTACTCTTCCTCCGATTATTTACCTCATTGACATTCCAGGAGACTATTCTTAGTGGAGAGTTCAATCTTGCCTTTGGATTTTTATAAATGATTGCCTAAATATTGAGTAATCTGAAACCACCAGAAAGCTTTGACCTTGGCCTGTGTTGGATGGTGTCATCCGCACTGTAGACTTAGGCCCTCATTACAACCCCGGCGGTCGGTGATAGAGCAGTGGTAATACCGCCAACAGGCCAGCGGTAATAAATATGAAATTATAACCATGACGGAAACTGCTCAGACATACAGCCACTTTAACACACCGACCACCTGGGCGAAACCAACAGGCACCCCGGCGGTAACTGCCAACAGCCAGGCAGAAGATAATGTACCACCCATAGTGATATGACACACCTATCCGCTACCTTTCCTTGGGAAGTACAAATGACATCAAAAGCCTGGTGGAAACACTGCACAGAAGAAAAACTACTACCCTCTCGAGACTCAGGGAAGAACAACGCCGCCACGGAGCCCAAGCTGCATGCCTACCCCATGCTCTGCTACGTTCTGCTCCATTACGAAAACCAACGCCGGTGAAGACAACCACAGGGAGTACTGCCATCTACTACAAAGGGAGGGGGGAGGAAAAAGAGAGTGACACACACACGCAACATGCAACATCCCACTCCCAACACCATACACACAACCAGATGGAGTAACATAACATACATACCCCGTACCCCTCAGGAATAATGCAAGAACATCTACTATAGTGTAAAAATGCTGTAATAAGATAAATATGGGTGAAATACGTGCATCCAAATCAAAAAGTATATACATATTTACAATGCAAGGGACACTGCTCAGTCCTCAATGTCCATGGACCACAGGGCCACATCAAAAAGTCCAAGGCCCATCCTCACTCCTGCAGCAACACCGAGAGAACACTGCAGGGGCATCAGGTCGAAAATAGACAGGCACCTCAGGGAGACAGGGAATGGGGGGCACCTCAGCCGAAGATGGTACAATGCCACTGGTTCTGGAGGGGGCAACTTGCCCTGTGCTTGGTCCTGTGGAGTGCAAGGCCACAGTCTTTCAAGTGGGTGATTTGCCCACTTGTTCTGGAGGGGGCAACATGCCCTGTATTTGGTCCTGGGAAGTGCAAGACCACAGTCTCTCAAGTAGGTGATTTTCCCACTGGTTCTGGAGGGGGCATAGTGCCCAGTGAGCTTCATCCTGGGGAGGATGGGGTGAGTGGATGGCTTCTCAACTGGTTCTGGAGGGGGCATTGTGCCCAGTGAGCTTCCTCCTGGGGAGGATGGGGTGAGTGGATGGCTTCTTCCACTGGTTCAGGAGGGGGGGTGGTGCCCAGTGAGCTTCATCCTGGGAAGGATGGGGTGAGTGGATGGCTTCTTCCACCGGTTCTGGAGGGGGTATTGTGCCCAGTGAGCTTCATCCTGGGAAGGAAGGGGTGGGTGGATGGCTTCTTCCACTGGTTCTGGAGGGTGCATTGTGCCCAGTGAGCTTCATCCTGTGAAGGATGGGGTGAGTGGATGGCTTCTCCACTGGCTCTGGGGAGGGCATTGTGCCCAGTGAGCTTCATCCTGGGAAGGATAGGGAGAGTGGATGGCTTCTTCACTGGAGGGGACAACATACCCTGTGATGCAGAGCTTGGGGAGTGCAAGGTCACAGTCTCTCACCTGGGTGTCAGCCCATGGATGCAGGACTACACACTGTCCGCAGGCGGTGGTGGATGCTCAGTGATGGCAGTGGAGGTGCTGGTGGCGGTGCTGGCAGTGGTCAGGGGAGGCTCCAGCCCTTCCCCTGCAGCTTTGGATGGCTGCCCACTGGGGCTACTGCTGCTGGCAGTGGTGCTGGTAGTGGTGCTGGTAGTGGAGGGGGGAGGCTCTGGCCCTTCCCCTGCAGCCTCAGATGGCTGCCCACCGGGGCTGCTGCTGCTGGCAGTGGTGCTGGTGGCGGTGCAGGCAGTGGTGGGGGAATGCTCCAGCCCTTCCCCTGCAGCCTCGGACGGCTGCCCACTGGGGCTGCTGCTGGTGGTGGTGCTGGTGGCGGTGCTGGTGCTAGAAGTGGGGGGGAGGCTCCAGCCCTTCCACTGTAGCCTCGGATGGCTGAACCACCATGGTTGGTGGTGGGGGCTAAGACTTAGTTTCAGCACCAGGCCTCTTGTCCTTTTTGCCTGCTGATGCAGCCCCTTGCCCTTCTTCTTGCCAGTAGCTGGGGATGGCTCCTTGCTCCTTTTGGCAACAGCTGGGGACTGCTCCTTGCCCATCCTTTCAGCAGCCTGGGATTGCTCCCTGCCCTTCCTTTTACCAGCTGGGGGTGCCTTCTTGCCTTTCCTTTTTGCAGCTGGGGGTGCCTCCTGCCCTTCCCTGCAGCTGCTGGGAGTGCCTCCTTGCCCTTCTTTGCAGCACTTGTTGCAGGCAACCTATCAGTGTGGCTGCCGGGTGCCCGGGATCCTCTCCCACCTGGAGTAGCTGTGGACACTACTGTGCCCCTGGACTGGGTGGCTGAGGTGCTTGTCTGGGTTTTGACCACCCTGGCCTGATGTGAGGGAGGGCTAGGGAAGAGGTCATTGTTGGTGAGGAAAAACTTGTTAGGGGTGGGAAGAGGGAGATGGTTTGGGAGTGGAGGAAGAGGGAGTGGTTGTAAGAGGTGTCAGTCTGCTGTGTTTGGGTGAAGGTGCATGGGCTGGATGCTGTTGTGAGGTGGATGGCTGTTGGGTGTCTGAATGCTTGCGTTTGTGTACTTTGGGAGGAGGGGGCACAGACACAGTGTGAGAGGACACAGGGGACGTGTGCATGGATGTGGGGGTGGTGACTTCCACTGAGGGGCAGGTGCTGTTAGGTGTCCTGGTGATGAGGGTAGTGGATGAGGATGTAGTACATGCAGGCGTGAGTGTAGACACAACTGGGAGAGAGGTGGAGGACGAGGAGGAAGGGGCCACAGCGAAGGCAGTGGATGTTGGTATTTCTGCATTTGGCTGGGGTTTGTGTAAGTGCCTGTGTGATGAAGTGTGGTGCTTATGTTTGCCATGTCCACTCTTGTGTGTTGTCCTGGGTGCACGCTCGTCTGTCTGTGTCCTCGGGGTTGAGGGGAATGGGATTGGGTGGAGGAAGTTGGAAAGGGAAGGCTGGAAACAGGGACAATGGCTGCCATCAGAGAGGAGGCCAAAGCCTGGATTGATCCCTGTGTGACTCCCCCCCAGGAATGCATTTATCTGTTGCATTTGGGCTGCCAGCCCCTGGATGTCATTCACAATGGTTGACTGCCCAACAGAGATGCATCTCAGGAGTTCAATGGCCTCCTCACAGAGGGCAGCAGGGCTAACTGGGGCAGGGCCTGAGGTGCCTGGGGCGAAGGAGATGCCCACCCTCCTGGGTGAGCGGGGACGGGAAACTCGCTGAGGGGCTGCTTGGAGGGCGGTGCTGGTATGGGGGTGGCGGTACCTGTACCTGTAGATGAGCTGGGCACAGAGGTGTCCTTCACCACCAGAGATCTTTCATCGGAGGAGGAATCCGTGTCAGAACTCTCTCCTCCTGTCTCTGCTGTGTTGTTCCCCTCGCCCTCCGTCCCACTGGTGCCCTCACCGTCAGTGGATTTAGCCTCCTGGGTCCTGTGGGATGCAGCTCCCTCTGTCGCCGGTGCCTCTGCTCCTCCGCCAGATGATGCTAATGCACATGAAGACAGGGTGACAGAACAAAAAGGAGTGGGGAGAGACAAAGGATACACTTGGTCAATGGTGGCAACAACATCACCGTTGGACTACACAACACACACACACAGGGAACAGCCCTTTCACTAGGCAATGCACTACCAGTCACAATGCTAGTCACCGGGCCATGGATAGGAACACCTAACACCAATTGCAGCACACTAGGATCCACAGACCCCTGCCCAGTAGTGGATGCCTACTAGCTTGGTTTGAGGTATTTTACATAGAACACGGCCCAACATGAGACCTACGCTGCACTGTCAGGCCTGGCCTAGGGGCACCCACAGGCCCACATCCCCACCCGGATACCATCCCACAAGGCTCAAGTTGTATATTGGGGCACTGTACTCACCCCCTTGTGGCTACTGTGATGCCCCCAAGCACCAAAACAGCTCTGGATAGTCCACTGCCAGTATGTGGGCCATCGGGGGGGTCAGGGTTCAACTGGCACCCCTTCCTCATTGGGAGGCCATCCCCAGCTGGGCCTCCGCCGTCTTCCGTGCCCAGCGTCTCAGGTCCTCCCACCGTTTGCGACAGTGGGTGCTCCGCTTGCCATAGACCCCTAAGGTCCACACGTCCTTGGTGATGGCACGCCATGTACCCTTTTTCTGATGGGTGCTGAACTGCAGGGAAATGGACACAGGGAAAGGTTTTAGTCCGACCATCCTGCCTGTTACACTTATGGCCCACCATGCCCCTTCCCACCCCCATTAGCACAGACATGGCCCACCATACATTCTGCACGTTGCCCAGGGCCCATCCATCATCCCCCACCTACATGAGGCCTTCACAAACAGCACTCCATGAATTCACGCCCCATGTAATGTATTCACGGTATACTCAACTGTTGGTCTGGAGGCCCAGACAGCATTCTGCACTGGGGTAAGACCCCATCCACCAGTCTTTCCAACTCTGTTGAGGTGAAGGCAGGGGCCCTTTCCCCAGTAACACGAGCCATGGTCAGTTCCTGACACAGGTCACAGCAGCACATGCAGTGCCAGTCCTCTCCTGTTGAAGGTCAGGTAGCAAGTGAGTGAACAGATAGAAAATGGCAGTGACGTCTCCGGCGATGCATACCGTCACTGCCAACGTACATCACCATTGGCCATTGTTCCCAATAGGGCCAAATGTTAACCAATGAGGAGTTGCACGGCGGTTTTCAACCGCCTACCACAACGGCACACAACGTCAGCGGAATTACCTCATTTCCACCTGTCCATCCAAACAGGCAGGCTGATGTCATTTCAGGGGGGGTGCAGGCCATGGCTCCTAACGGCTTCACAGTACACAAATGCACCATTTGGATAGCTCCAACAAAATACTGTTACAATCACAACATGCAGTGAAGTGTAGTGGTTGGAAAAAAGAGATACTGACCAGCTGCTCATCATTTTGCCCCATAGATTGCAACTGCTGCAGATGAATAGGAGATGGAGACATCCCTCTGTGTACAGACTCCTGGTGGACTTGGCAACAATGGAGGACAGGCACATTATCCCCACCTATAGACTGGACAGGGCCACAATCACAGAGCTGTATGCCAAATTGGAGCCTGACCTAATCTCTACTATCTGTCAACCCACTAGGATCCCCCCTCTTGTGCAAGTGCTATCAGTGCTCCTTTTCCTGGCAACTGGCTCCTTCAAAGTGACAGTGGGCTTGGCAACTGGAATGTCTCAGCCAATGTTCTCAATAGTGCTGACCAGAGTGTTGTCTGCCCTGATTAAACACATGCGCAGCTACATTGTTTTCCCCCAGGTGGAGGATTTGGCCACAGTGAAAGCTGATTTCGATGCAATGGTACATATCCCCAACATTATTTGGGCAACTGATGGTACACATATTGCTTTTGTCCCCCCCTCGCTGAAAGAACAGGTGTTCAGAAACCAAAAAAGCTTTCACTCCATGAATGTGCAGATGGTGTGCCTGGCGGACCAGTACATCTCCCACGCCATGCTAAATTTCCTGGGTCTGTTCATGATGCCTTTATCCTGAGGAATAGCAGCATCCCATATGTGATGGCTAAATTCCAGAGGCACAGGGTGTGGCTAATCGGTGTGCAATGGTTCCAACCCAGTATATGTTGGTGTATGGGTATGGTGTGGTCACTAAGGGTTGGTGTGTGGCTAACAGTTGTCACTCGACATTTGCAGGTGACTCTGGTTACCCCAACCTCTTATGGCTACTGACCCCTGTGAGGAATCCCAGGACAAGGGCAGAGGAATGTTACAATGAGGCACATGGGCAAAAAAGAAGAATTATAGAGAGGACCTTTGGCCTCCTGAAGGCCAGGATTCGTTGCCTCCATCTAACAGGAGGTGGATACCTGTACTACTCACCCAAGAAGGTCTGCCAGATCATCGTGGCATGCTGTATGTTGCACACCCTTGCCTTAAGTCGCCAGGTGCATTTTCTGCAGGAGTATGAGGCTGGAGATGGGTGTGTGGCAGCAGTGGACCCTGTGGACAGTGAAGATGAGGAGGCAGAGGATGAGGATGAGGACAACAGAAGTGCAATAACTTCACATTTAAATGACTGTTTTGTGTTTCACATTGTCACAGGCAGGCTGATTTTCCCACTTCTATGGCCATACACTGTACCCTTTGGCATCTCTATTTGCAGATATTTGTGTCCCACTATCGCTCCTGGTGCGTTGACTGCAGCCAACGACAGGTCATTCTTATGTATATATTACTGTACAGTTGATTTTCAATGTTTAAACCTTGTTAAACAAATACATACTTAGGGGGTCATTCTGACCCCGGCCGGCGGCTGGAACCGCCAGAATACCGCTGCGCGGTCAAAAGACCGCCGCGGGTATTCTGGGTTTCCCGCTGGGCTGGCGGGCGACCGCCAGAAGGCCGCCCGCCAGCCCAGCGGGAAACACCCTTCCATGAGGATGCCGGCTCCGAATGGAGCCGGCGGAGTGGAAGGGGTGCGACGGGTGCAGTTGCACCCGTCGCGATTTTCAGTGTCTGCATGGCAGACACTGAAAATCTTTGTGGGGCCCTGTTACAGGGGCCCCTGCAGTGCCCATGCCATTGGCATGGGCACTGCTGGGGCCCCCAGGGGCCCCACGACACTGGAACAGGAACAGGAACAGGATGGCGGTATGGGGGTCGAAATCCCCATGGCGGCGCAGCAAGCTGGAGGATTCCCCAGGGCAGCGGGAAACCGGCGGTACACCGCAGTCAGAATGCCCATGGGAGGACCGCCAGCCTGTTGGCGGTGCTTCCACGGTCGTTGGCCCTGGCGGATTTTACCGCCAGGGTCAGAATGACCCCCTTAATTCATTTGACATACTCCATACTTTTTTCCAAAGGGTGTTTATTTAAGTGCTAAGAAGTAGAGGGGGTGTGCAATGGGCTAGGGTGATGGTGGAGGAAAGTCCAGGTTACAGTCTAGTCTATTTGTATAACAGGTGCATTGTCCAAGGGGGCATAGGAATTGGAGCAATGGTAGTTCAAGGTGGACAGGGTGACAGAGTGGGACAGAAGGGTGACAATCAGGAGAGTCTTATTTACTGGCATGGTTCTTGGCTTCTGCTTCACAGGGTATGTTTGTGGGGTGGTTCTCCTTCTGCAGGGGGAGAGGTGCTGGTGGCCTGTTGGTCCTGTGGCGGGGCCTCCTGTCCACTAACGGCAGCAGAGGTGGAAGGCTGTTCATCAGTTTGGCTAGTGGCAGCGGCCCAGTGGGGTGCCACTGCCTCCCTCATAGTGTTGGCCATGTCAGCCAGCACCCCTGCAATGGAGACCAGGGTGGTATTGATGTCCTTCAAGTTCTCCTTGATCCCCAGGTACTGTCTCTCCTGCAGACACATGTTCTCCTGCAACCTGTCCAGTATCTGACCCAGCGTACCATGGGAATGTTGGTATGCTCCCAGGATCGCAGTGAGTGCTTCCTAGAGAGTCGGTTCTCTGGGCCTGTCCTCCTCCTGGCGCACAGCACTCCTCCCAGCTTCCCAGTTGTCCTGTGCCTCTGTCCCCTGAACCGTGTGCCCACTGCCCCTGACCCCAGGTCCCTGATCGTCCTGTGTTTATGGGTGGCCTGGGATCCCTGTAGTGGTGGACACACTGCTGATTGACGTGTCCTGGGGACAGAGGTATGGGCCCACTGGGTGGGTGCTGTGGTGGTGTTTCCCGAGAGGGTAGTCTCTGTTGTGTTGTGAGAGTGTGCATGGGAAACCAACTGGTCGGAGATCCCTGATGGGCCAGGTTGGTCATCCGGATGCAGGCAAGCAGAGCTGCTGTCATCACTGTGGGCCTCTTCTGTGGGGGGACTGGATGTTGCTGGCACCACTTCTCCAGTGACATTCGCTGGGTGACGTGTGGGGATTTAAATGCAATGTTATTGTTTTTGCGTGTGACATCATGTGCATGGGTGTGTTGCCCTCTATGGTTGTTGTTGCCCTGGCAGATTTGCCTTTGTGTGAGTTACTATTTTGTGGGCTAGGTGATTCTCTCTAGTGTGAATACAGTGGTGATAGGTGTCCATGGAAGTCTGTGAGAGGTATACAAGTATTGGTGTTACATGCAGGGCTTCGTATTGGGATGAGAGGGTTGTGATGTTGGGGTATGTGGGAAGTGGTGAAGTGATGGGAGTGAGGGTAAGGGTGGGGGTTTGTGATGATATGCAGGTAGGGGGGTGATAGTAATAGAGATTTGACTTACCAGAGTCCAGTCCTCCTCCTACTCCTGCCAGGGCCTCAGGATGCATGATTGCCAAGACTTGCTCCTCCCATATTGTTAGTTGTGGGGGAGGAGGTCGGGGTCCAACGCCAGTCCTCGGTAGAACTAGTTGGTGTCTTGCTGCTATGGAATGCACCTTCCCCCGTAGGTCATTCCACCTCTTACTGATGTTGTCCCTTGTTCTTGGGTGCTGTCCCACGACGTTGACCCTGTCCACGATTCTCCGCCATAGCTCCTTCTTCCTAGCAATGGATTTCTGCTGCACCTGTGATCCAAATAGCTGTGGCTCTACCCGGCTGATTTCCTCCACCATGACCCTTATCTCATCCTCAGAGAATCTGGGGTGTTGTTGTTCTGGTGCCATGGGTGTAGTGTGAGTGGTGTGGATGAGGGTGTGTTGGGTAATGTGTTGCAGTGTGTGGATGGTGTATAAGTGATGATGTTATTTGGCTCTGGTTGTGTGGGTGCTCTTGCTCTCCCTCTCTCTCTTGGCAATGGTTTGTCTTCGTAAAGGGTTGTGGGTAATGTGGGTGGGTGTTTTATAGTGGTGTGGGTGTGTGGGTGTGGCATGTGTATGTATGTCAGGTGGGTGTAGTTTGAATTGTCCCATGTGGTGTAGTTTTGTTTGAGTGTGTTAATTTTGAGTGCGGCAGGATGTACCGCCAATGGTTTACCACCATTGAATGTCTGGCGCGGTGAATTGTGTGTCATAATGCTGTGGGTCTAGTTCTGTTGCCTTAATGGTGTGGGTTTTTCTACTGCCAGTTTATCACTGACCTTTCGGCTGGTGGACTTGTGTGTGTGCTGTATAGTGACGGATTGGTATATTTGTGTCATAATATGCTTGGCAGTTATTCTCTGCAGCGGCGTTAGGTTGGCCACAGTCGGCATGGCAGTAAGCGGGATTTACGGCCAATGTCATAATGAGGGCCTTAGTCATTCTACATTGCACATAGCTATATTTTAGTAAGGTAAAAAAAGGATCTTGTACCCCCTTGCCACCACCCCGCCTCCTCCACCCATCCGTCTTTACCCTCAACCCATCCCTTAGGTGGCATTACCTGGGGCCCTCTCCTCTGGACAGTCCGGGACCACCGCCCACCCCCTGACCCCTTCCTTCCCAACCCGGGTGCCTTGACATGGCCCCCTCAAAAGCATAGACTGCAATGGGACTGGAAAGTAAGTGCCAAGATAATGAGCTATGTTACACTCTGCGAAATCCAATTCACCCCTCTTAGTGCATAATGTGCCCGCTCCTTGCATTCTCTTATTTATATTTTTTCGCCTCACCCCCTTTGTCCTAATCAATCAGGGTTTTGAATGGAATACAAAAGAGTCTTAGCAGCATCAACTGTGTGAACTAAATTTGAATGTCCCTGAAAAAAAACTTTAAGTTTAGATTGCTACACAAGTCCTGCTGGAGCTCCAGCTTTTTGAAATGCTGGGATCATCCCCTTCAGTTCCCTCCTCCGATGCATGGCAGCCACCGACATATCTGAAAAACTTCTAAAGACGTAATCACCAGGGATCTGGTGTATTTTATTCTTGATTGCTTGTTGAAGAATGTGTTCCTTGACACAAAAGTCACCAAAGTTTACAAGAATAGTTTGAGGGTATTTTGCTTTGGGTGGCTGTACTGCAGGAACCCGGTGTGTCCACATGATGGTAAGATCTAAATGTTTATCTGTTGGTTCTGAGAGAAAATGATGTAAGATAAGGTCGGTGATTAGATCTGTAACAGTCTGCCCATTTTCACGCCCTTCAGGGACTCCCGTAAATCTCAGATTAGATCTGCATGAGCGGTTCTCAGCATCATCTAGCTGAATCAGTCAGATCTGCTTGACATTTTGCCACTGACGGCTCCAAAGCAGAGTGTACATCCTTCAGATCTGACACTCACTGCTCTACTCTTTTGTATGTGAGTTGAGTTGCTGTATATTACTGCAGATTAAATTTAGTTGTGATTCCGTTCTCTGGTTTGCTTCTTCTTGTGAGATGTACAAGGTTTTTAGCTCACTTAAAATCTGAAGGAGCAGATTTTCTGAGGGGATGCCAATGCTTGACTTGTCTTTAAGCTCCTGAGATGGATGCCCAGCTTGTAAGTTCAACTAACCTTTAGCAGGCTTGGGGGGGGGGGTCCATTTACAATGGAATTTGGAGGAGCCCCCATTGCAGTGCTAATCCCGGAAATACGGATTGGCTCGCAAAGTGCATCAAGCAAGGAGCTGTCTACCTGGAGAGCGGAGATGGAGCCACTAATCAGCAGAGGAGTAACATCTTTTTGGCCCCTCCACACTCCACCACTAAACAGGGGATAAAGCAACTTGGATGCAGAGCCCGTATCCTGGGCTTTATTGTAATTAGCCTCAGAATTAAAGCCGGGGGTTGATTGCTTCAAAGGTGAGAAAGCTTTGTTAGCTGACTCCAGATTCGAGTCCAGGTCTTTGACCTCCTCGAGCAAAGAGTCAGAGCCAAGACACAGACCTGTAATGTTGATCATAGAGGGTGGTGAGTTGTGAGGCAGGGTAGAGCTGAGAGATGAGTCAGTGGTTGGCAGAGGGGCAGTGTTTGAGGGTGAGTCCATGTTTATACGGTTATCGGAGGGAGCTGAATGCTTTGCTTTGATACATCCTTTACCCTGAAATTGATGTGGAGATCTCCGCATTGTAGATGTTACTCCCTGTCCTTTTTTACCCCCAGCGCAGTTGACTCTGACTCTAACAGAGGAGTGCTTGTCACGTAGCAGATTACACCAGATTACACCAGAGGTAGTGAACACTATATCACCAGGGTTAGTGTCTTTTAGCGAGTAACTTTAAAGTTCATAGTGTAGTGAGCGTTGAGAGCACTGAAAGAAGCTAAAATAATTTAGTCTGGATGCAATGAATGTTTTTGAGACAGGTACAAAGCAAAGCTGCCCCCTCTGCTTGAGTCTGTTTAGGTCTCGTAACCTCTGCCTCACCTCCGTATTTTTGCTGATCTGGTCTCCTCTCCCGTGGCAGAACAGAGTTGGGCATCTGTAAACTTTTCTGCCGCTGAGTCAGGTTCCAAGTACAACAAGGCAGTGGAAAGTCAGCTTTCCAATCCTTTCCACAGTTTGTGGCAATCAAGGGGGAGCAGGAACCCCCTCTGTGAATTTGGCAGCTTCAGAGCAATCAGGAACGTTGAAGCGTGAATATAAAACATCCTACTCCCAATGCGTGTCCTTTCCTCTGCATCTGTGGCTAGCCACGGAGCATGACTGGAGCTCCGACGCAGCCCCAGCAGCTCAAGTTGCAGCAGTCGTAATCACACACTATCATTGAGAGTAACTGGGCATCACTATAATCACACACCATCTCTGCGGGGACTACAGCATCTTTATAATCAAACAGCGTCTCTGAGATGCCTTGAACACGAGTATCATCACACTCTATCTCTGAGTGGACTCAAAACATAAGAAGAATCACGGACTATTTCTGTGGGGACCTATCCATCACTAAAATCACACTCTGGGGGTGATTCTGACCGCGGCGGACGGCGGTCGCCGACCGCCACGCGGTTCCCGCCGAAAGACCGCTCCGCGGTCAAAAGACCGCGGCGGTCATTCTGGCTTTCCCACTGGGCTGGCGGGCGACCGCCGAAAGTCCGCCCGCCAGCCCAGCGGGAAACACCCTTCCCACGAGGACGCCGGCTCAGAATTGAGCCGGCGGAGTGGGAAGGTGCGACGGGTGCAGTTGCACCCGTCGCGAATTTCAGTGTCTGCTAGGCAGACACTGAAATTCTTTTTGGGGCCCTCTTACGGGGGCCCCTGCAGTGCCCATGCCATTGGCATGGGCACTGAAGGGGCCCCCAGGGGCCCCGCGGCACCCCCTACCGCCATCCTGTTCCCGGCGGGAGAACCGCCAGGAACTGGATGGCGGTAGGGGGTGTCAGAATCCCCATGGCGGCGGAGCGCGCTCCGCCGCCATGGAGGATTCTCAAGGGCAGCGGAAAGTCGGCGGGACACCGCTGACTTTCCGTTTCTGGCCGCGGCTGAACCGCCGCGGTCAGAATGCCCAGCGGTGCACCGCCAGCCTGTTGGCGGTGCTACCGCCGACCTCCGCCATGGCGGTAATTACCGCCAGGGGCAGAATGACCCCCTCTGTCTCTATCAGTTATTGAACATTATTATACTCACATGTTACCTCCAGTCGTGCAAAGACAACAACATCTTGGGGTGAAGTTCTTGAAAATGGAACCAGGTAATTTGAACCAGGCTTTCCCACCTAATCACACTGAATTATATTTGGCTAGCCAGTTAGTTTATTTAACTATTGTTTCCCTTTTTATTTCCATTTTACTTTTTGTTTCTCTCTTAAAATGTGTTAACTGAAATATATGTGAGTCTCATTACATGGACTTGCTCTGCTAAGTTTCTGGTTACAAATGTGTAATCATTAAAATATGTTGTAAATGTGCCCCAATGACACAAGCAGATATTCATATGTGAATAATCTGTCATATAATTTAAGAACAGTACTGGAAAAAACAATAAGCCATTTTCTCATGAATATATTCAATCACACATGGCAATTTTGGAGTAAGTCTTCACAAGGTTAGTAACACGTGTTCAAGTCCCCATAATGATGGTTCGGTGCATGTGATTAAATTAAGCTATATTTGCACATTTGATGCAGGATCCTGTATTATGATTTTTTTCTTAACATTTTTCTGCAATTCGAATATCTTGAAAACTTTGGGAAAGGTTAGTCTCCATAAGGCAGGTATCCACACATAGTCCTCACAAGGATGGTAACACGTGTATGTGTGATAATCTGTCCCCTTCCATTTAGCTCAGAATTACACATTCTGACATACACTAACTGGAGAAAACATCCCACTCACAGTAGAGGAGACTGTACATTAGGTGAGAAGGCTAGCCTCATAAACAATTCTATCTGCACCATGCAAAAAAGATAATATAGTAATAATATATAGCATTTGGTATCACAGTTTCATTAGTCATCGGAATTGTTTCACAAAGAAGTACTGACAAAGCACAAGCGAGACCATAATGAGTCTGGTAAAGGTATAGATATAAGGAATTCCACCATAATAAATGTAGAATTTAATGGGGTTTTTCATTTAAAGTAATGATTCCTGTAAATCATTATAATTGGACACTGGCCACATTGCAAATCTGCTGCACTTGCCTTTATCCTTATGGGTGCAGTAATTTCATGTCCTTGAAGATCATTTTTCCTGTGAATTGAATAGTTCTCTCAAGGAAGAAGGGCATGTTTCTTCTGTCGGTGTCTAACACTACTTGGCGTATTTTGAGAAAATAAAGTTACAAATGACTTTGAGCCACTTACAACCAGATTACCAAAAACATGCAGTCAGTTAAATATGGATTTTATTCTATTATCGCTCCGTTGGTTATAAAAAAATCATGTAAACTAAAATGGGCTCACACGTAGCTTCTTTTCCCACGTTTTAAAAGGGAAGATAACTTTATTTGCTTCAGGCCTTCGTATGAAAATAAAGCAAAAATAAAACCGCGAAAATACAGTTTGCTCCACTTTTTATCATTCTAAAACATCCTAATACGTGATATGAATTACACGGGAAGAAAACTAGGTGCAAAGTAGCGCGTACCTAATTTGTGCACTCAAATTCATTTCTGTTGTTTACAAGTGGCTCATGGCTAGCACATTGACATTTTCATGTATTTGTTTTGGTCATACGTTATTTTATCAAGGAGTTTCTCCATCTTTCGATTCATTCAGGAGTTGCTCATCTCTGCGCAGTTCCAAAAAAAAAAAAATTACGGGTCCTATCATGAATGTGAGCGTCCACCCAAGTAAGGATCTCCATCTCTTTTATGTAATTGCTCTGTCTAAAGCACATACATTTGACTTAGAATTTCTACGAGTTCCTGCATGAGCAACAGGCAGCACAGCTCGAAAATAGGGAGTGCAACCACTACTCACGGTTTCTGAGCTATGCTATCTACAGCTCATGCACAAACTTAGAAAATCCAGAGTTAAATACATGTGTCTTAGGCCCATATTTATACTTTTTTTGCGCCGCGTTTGCATCATTTTGTGACGCAAAAGTGGCGCAAACTTACAAAACACAATTATACTTTGTAAGTTTGCACCCCTTTTGTGTCAAGAAATGACGCAAATGTGGCGCTAAAAATAAGTATAAATAGGGGCCTTAGTGTAATGACTTGAAAACAAGAGCACAACAGTGCCATGCGCCAGTGCGCTCTTTCATAATATGGGCCTTATTGTTTGTTGTCCCTATTTGAGACTGTAAACAGTTGGTACATTCTACTACTAGTCATTGAGATAATGTGCATCCAATGTAATAAGAGATAAAATGCTAATTCCATTTCGTATAGTTGTGCTGCTGGTGGAAATGGGAGTGCAGAACAAACGTTTTATGTAATTTAAGGTTTTGGTAATGGTTATCACATGGAGAAAAACTGATCTCACACTATTTTTGTTGTCTACACAATAATTAATCAGAGTTTGTAGTCCACTACTCACCTGTAAGGCCTCAAGGCGCTGGGGGGTGGCTTGGTCTTCTGTGTTTCAGTCGAAGAACCAGGTCTTAAGGTCCCTCCTGCATTGAGATAAGGATGGTGACTGCCTGAGGTGAAGAGGCGAGGTGTGTTCCAGCTCTTTGCCATGAGGTAGGCAAAGGATCTTCCTCCAGCAAAGGTCTTCTTCATGCAGGGTACGGTGGCTAGTGCCTGTTGCCTGGAGTGGAGAGGTCTGGCGGGCGAGTAGAAGATGATGTGGTAGATGAGGTAGGTGGGTCCTAGGTCATTGAGAGCTTTGATGTGCGGACAAGGAGTATGGAGTTGATCCTTTTTTTGATGAGGAGCCATTGGAGGTCTCTTAGGTGTCTGGTGAGGTGTTCTCAGTGGGGGGCATCCAGGATAAAGTGTCACTGTTAGTGGATATACTTTCCTCCAATTGCATGGTATTCAGTTTCTTGAAAAATCGCTTCTGAGTGTATACTTCCACCCATGTGTACACTTCATCAAGCTTATCATCAATAGTGTCTCTCTTGTATTTCTGTATTTTGTGCTCATGTATATCCTTAGCATAAACATCCATTTTGGAATTGATAGCATTGACAGAGGTCTGCCAGGTGTCTGCATCCATACATCTCTCTGTATGCCCTTCAAATCATGAATCTCTGCTTCCAAATCCTGAAGTATTTGGGAAAGTTCTTCAGTGATCAACAGTATGTGATCTAGTGAGCATTTAATGAGTATGGCATGTCATTTCATCATACTGTAAATTGTTTGTTGAACTTAAATAGCATGGATTTAATCGGCAGCCCCATACCACAAAGAATCCACTGTGCTTTATGATACTAAATCAAAGTAGTTCCATTCAATTGCTGGTTGATCACTTTCTTTATATGATATTCAAGTTCTCTGAGTTGTTGTGCTATTGAACATCGTGATGTATTAAATAATCTGACTTCATGTATGAGTTCATAAATGTTAGATGCTTCTTCTGAAGTATATGCTTTTGTGCCTCCTTTATTCTCAGTTATGTGAGACATATCCTCAAAATACATTTTAAACCTGGTAGTGCAGAGCAACCCAAGCTACAGTAATCACTTGTAAATATTATAACACAGGTTGCCGTGCACTCAGATGATACAACATAATCAAGAATATTGAACAAATTTCACCAGTGTAAACAAACTTAGTTTGCAGTGCTCAAACGAGCCCTGCCATGCTTGTGACTACTATGAAATAAGTAGGACAACACAGTGTACTAAACTTAGCATGCACAGCTCAAAGGCAAAAGATAATCAGAATAATTCATACTTAGGTCCAGGTCACCTAAATATACCACAAGTGATGACAAAGAAAATCCAAAGCAAAGAGCTGTCTGTCAATGTCCAATGAAAAATATTTTAATTGCTTGTTGGTAACTCACATAGCATCAACGCTGTTTCACATGTACACGTTACTTGAGTCTGGCAATCTAAACTGGAACAACTTCTGATGATCAAAGTCATAACCCAATGAATTTCGGGTGACAACACCCTTCTTCAGGAATAACTGTAAATCACAAATCAAACATCCTAAATGAATAGCATCCCAAATTTGTTGATGGCTTAAACAGTTCAATGTCACCACATATACAGACTTAAACGATTTGTGACATCTACATGGTTTATGTATCTTACCTCAAAGTAACATGGATCTTGCTGTAAAGTAGAAGAGATGCAAAATAAATCAAAAGTATCTCCACATGGAAGAAGTGAGCAAACATTTTAGACAAATGTGAGAACATGTGGATGAAAGACGAGAAGTTAAAGACAATTACAAGAGAGTGGTTTTGACAGTAGCATCTCAACCAAAGATCTAGTCAAACCATACAGGGGATCAAGAAGGCAAATGCAAGCTATTAAAAATAAGATACCAGCAACATCAGGTGCAGAACTGCTGTCAACACGAAAGAACAGACAAAACCTCTAAAGAAAATATTGAAGGAAATTAGACCACTATGAAAAGGAGCCATACAACGTCTACATCCTATAGAATTTTAGGGAAATTGCACATATGTTGATTTTACGACAAATGGTCTGTATGTTTGGAGTAGTATTCTTATGGTGCTAATGTGAACAGGTTTCTGTTAAATTGATCTATACAAATTGTGCCAGATTTTCACTAATGTATCCTTCTGATACTTATTTTGAGGTGGGATAATATATGTATCATTTACCTTTCATTAATGTGTTTAGAAGCAATTGATATTGATGTGTTTGTGTAAGTTTTTAATTTTAACATGTAATGTTTGCACCACAGTGTATATGCACACACGAGCAGTTTTTTGTCAGTGCCAGTTAGGCCTAATACAACTTTCAATAATACAAATTTCACATTGAGATGAAATATACAATGATTAACTATGGCTTATGAATGTCTCCACATTACAGAGTGTACACTGACTGAGTCCTCATGGAGTGTGTGCAGTACCTTACATATGTTGCTTTACATTTTTCTGAGCCACAATACACCTGCATCACATAGCTAATCTACATCATTTCTCACAGACTTAAATACAGTTAGAAGTATCTAGGTCTCAACATTTAGAGAGTGTGTACATTTGCTCACCGTCACCTTTTAATATTTTGTGGAACATTTATAAACTGAACAGGCCGATTGCCTGTTAGCCTTGTCTCATCACTCTCTGAGTAATCAATTCATATGATGAAATGGTTACGTGGTAAAGAAATTATTCACTACATCCTACTTATGACTAACACCTTCTTGTGATTCTAAATCTCTATTTTCATGCAGAGTTCTGACATCTCCTTCAGATACATAGCTGTTATCATGATCTTCTTCAATATCAGTGTTTGCTTTTACCTCAATGTTATGTAATGTACAGCAAATGACAATCATCTTACACACAATGTCAAAGTGTATTAATATCAGTTAGTTAAGGCCTTACAATTTTCTTCAGTAAACTATAAAAGTTAGAATATTAAAATCATTATGTTTGGAAATTCTCGCAATATCAAATGATGCTTCAACCATGCTTCTAAATTCTAAAGTGTTAAGATGTTAGTGCAAAACAGTACAATTGTAAACTAGTCAGATTGTATCACCACATTCATACCTTATTTCTTTAGTCGGCAAAGAATGGAGATGGAAATATTGGTGTAAACCATGCTCATGGAAGCACCAAGTGGGGACAATATTACAGACCCATAACAGCAACTCAAAATATTCATTGTGCCGGCTACAAAACAGTCACTGATCTTTTTGCTGCTATTAACCTGTCCGCTTTTATAATACATTTTATAAAGGCTGTAGTTGCTTGCAAGTTCCACCGTTCAAACAAAAAAGTAGCCAATTTTACCAAGATTCAATACGATGCAGGTTAAAAAAAAAATCACAACAAACCCTTGTGTTCAGTTAGCAGCAGGGGGAAAATAAATAAGATATGTGCCAAGCTTTGTTCATGTAGGTGGCAAAGTGTACACTTGTTAGTAGGAGATTTTGGTAGTCATTTAGCCATGCAGTCAACTGTTTGTCACAGGCCAAAGCACAGAGGAAGCAACTTATTTTGGAGAAAAAAAATTAAGTCAAGCTGTTAGATATAGCTGGGGACAGGGCTGCTCATAGGAGTCAACGTTTGTCCATGCATGTCTTCTTTTGCTAAACTCCTGTTCATTCCAGTTATATGATAACGTCTTTATTTGTTTGTTTAGGGCTATTTTAATGGGTTATAATGCAGTGACAGATCCCACAGCTGTTTTGCATTTAAATCAATCCCTGCCTGCTCAAAGGCCTTAGCCCAGCTATTTACCTTTGTCAAAAGGCCAGTTTGAATTTCTTTCCGTAGCAGGTAATGTAATGTAGCTTGATCTGAGAGTCTTAATAACAACACGTACTTGAGTATTGAGGTAGTTTGTATTAGTTCTTGCCTCATCAGGTCAAATTCCAACGTAATCTGGGATAGGGATGCGTTCTGGGGAAAATAAAAAAGAAGGCGGAATACCTTACCTTGTGCAGAATTAAGAAAATACCTGAACTTTCCTGAAAAGGCTTCTCATCCAAAACTGATTTTTGGAATAAGTTTAGCCTTTATCAGTGTAAGAAGCAGCAGGAATGCCAGCCTATGCAATGTACTATGTAGAGATTGAAATGCTGCAATCAAGGATGCAATCTTTGTCTTTAATAAATTGAGATGTAACTGATATGACAGATGGTCCTGCAACCAGATGCTAATGTATATTTATAACATGGGCTTCTTGTGACAGGTAATCCACCCAGGGACCAGCTTCCTTTCTTTTCAATCTTCCTGCTACACAGCACAACTTGAGTTTTTGTTAGGTTGATGTCCATTTCATTTTCAATACAGTAGATATGCAAATTGTTTAGTAATCTCTGTAGCCCAGATCCGGTCAGATTTTGAAGAAGTACATCATCAGCGTATTGTAATGAAGATATTTGACACAGCCCCATGCTCAGAGGCTGAGAGTTGGCTGCACTGAGGTGTGAGCTTAGGTCAGCTATAAAACACATTGGCGCAAGAACACAATCTTACTTCAGCCCCCTCTTAATTGGTATTTTGACCAACAGTGCATCAAATGAGCCTGGTGCACTGTGGTGTTGACAGTTTTGAAACTCTGAGCCCATGTGTACTGTGGTTATTTGATAGTGTTTTATATAAAATCAAACTTTCATGTGAGGTTCTGTTGCAAATACCCATGTTACACTTAAAGCATGCTCCCTTGACAAAGACAGACGCTAAGCTCCACTATCTGCTGGTTTGCATGACTCTCAGGGACTTTAGAAGTGCTAAAAAAGTTTAGTGTTGTATATAAATTATTACATATGTATTTGTAGGCCAGTATAGCTTATTTTTTGTGACACTTACCAAAGACAAGATGTTTGGTTTTCAACCCCAACAACTGCTATGCTTTTAACAGAACTATATATCTATGTTTGTAAAGACTTAACTATTGTTGAGATGATTCCAACACTGACCAACCAATAGACCCTCTCCATACATTCCACTTTGTAAACATTGATTGATGTTGCAATGCTTGAAGATGTAAGAAACATGTGCAGGCTTGTTCATTTCTGGAGTAGGTGTGCTTTCCATTCCTATATCAAGTTCACATGTATACAATCTATTACACCTACGATGTGTGAGAATTAGGTGATTTGATGGAATCTTTGCTTTCCTCTGAACCTGTGCTGAATTTAGAAATCACAGGTATTGTGATATTATTTTCATTATAACTTCCAGGACATGTGGCAGAAATGAAAATAGGGAACTCTGAGACACACCAGCCACTGTAGCTCAAGTAGTTTGGAATGAACAAGAGGCAAGAAGGTGAAGTACATTACCTTCACGAGCTTTTATGGCATTTGATCTCCCAGTTATAGGCGCAAGGGATGGTCCAATTTGATGTAACAGGGAGATGTTCATTTCCCTAGTGAGCCTGAATTTCTTTATAGCTTCTTCTTCACACAAGACAAATGACTTTTCCAGAAGTATATTTTTTCCTTTTCTCTTTTGTCCTTTTGACAGGGTGAGAATACACTGATGTGTTTTACTATGACAATGCCCATGGTTGTTTGCACATAATAAGGTGCTATGGTATGCTAAGGCAGGTTCCAGAGAATAGCCCTATTTTTTGCCCCTGCTTTTCAAATGTGCTATTTTTTTCATGCACTTTACTTTCGCACATCTTTGTGTCATTCTGCATGACTTCATGAAATTGGGCCTCATTTTAACCCTGGTGGTCTTAAGACCACCAAGGCCGTGGTGGTGGTCTCAATGTTGATGGGCCAGGGGTGATGACCGCCACATTATGAGTGTGGCGGATTGACCTCTACCAACCCACCACATCTCCACTTGTACCGCCAGCATCTCCAACTCTGCGTTCCACTGAAGACTGCCAACAGTATAACGAGTCAGCTTCCCACCAGGGTTTCTGTGGTGGTAGCTCTGCCACGAAAACCCTGGTGGAAATGCTACTGGTGACAGGAAATTTCTTTCCTGTCACCGGCAGATGACTCCCCCAACCCCCTGCAAGTCCAATACCTCCCACCACCTTCCATACCAGCACCCCCTTCCCCCACTCCCTTCCAGAACACCCTCCTCCCATGACACCCCCACTCCCCACATACACATATACGTACACACACCCCCACACACACCCCGCATACGCTCATTCACCTACGCTTACATACATACATTCACTCACATGCATCCATACTCACATTCACTCACACACATCCATGCTCGCATTCACTCATTTGAATCCATACTTGCATTCACTCACACACATCCATATTCACATTCACTCACACACATCCATACTCGCATTCACACAAACATTCCAACACACACTCACTTCAACAATCATACACTCATTCAAACACCCATACATACAACCATTGAAATGTGCATTCAAACACCCATACACACATGCATATACACATGCACACACACGGACATTTACACATGCAGATAACACCTACTCCCACATGCAGACACAACACCGCACCACCCTCCCACCCTCCTCCCCTATTGGACGATCAACTTACCTTGTCCGGCATGAAGGTCGTCCAAGAGGGAACGAGAACAGGCCCTTCCACCGATGGCAGTGCCCCACCATCAGGACACAGCCAGGCCCTATTACAGGTTGTAATTTGGCTGGCAGAGTCCTTTTGGTGCGGCTGGGCCAGTGGTGGAACCGCCCCTGTGCCTCCGACCTTCAGCACGACTACTGGAGGATTTCTGCCCAAATTGTGGCAAACAAACCTTCAGTACTCATAATATTGTGGTCAGAAGATCGCCAGCACTGGTGGTCTTCTGGCACCCGTGGATTCGGTGGTCTTCTGAAAAGACTGCCAAAGTCATAATGAGGGCCTATATGTAGCACCACTTTGGAGGCCTTTTAGCTTGAGTTCAGTCCTACTGTGCCCACATTGTATATACTATTTTTTGGGCACATACCAATGCAACTTCTTTTTAGCCCCACGCAATCATTCAAATGTGAAGAAAATATTAATTTACGCCCAAAAGTGAATATGTGTAAAAGTATGCGTTGGATTGCATCACATGAGTGCCAGTGCTAAACTTTAGCAAGTCTGCCCTCTTGTCTCATGCAATGATTTAATTGCGGCTTTAGCTAAAATTTCACAAACTAATATCCACAATATGTGCCATGTCAGAGACTGTTGTTTCTGTTCATCCCTACAATGCAACTGACAATGACAGAGAAACATTGCAATTACCTTGGTGTTATTAAACAGTTATAGTTTACTCACTGTTGGAAATCCTATGGGAGTGATACATATTCCAACTATAATCAATACCTGGCAGCCATAAAGATATCCAGTCATTGTTTTTGTCAAGTGAAGAAAAGGAAGAAGTTCCAAGATGCCTCAAATTTTATCTAACAGTTAATGTCTTGCACACTGAGGTAGGAAAAGTGATCCAAGTGGTGCAAGTTAAGGATGACATGGAAATTAAGAACATTCTTTACTTTCCAATATCTATCTATACAAGTGCTGTATCTTGGGCTTTCAGTCCAGTCCAGTAACAAGTTCTGTTTAAACACGTTGAAAAGCTAACTTTGCTCTCAGTGGGAAGGTATGATGAACTGAGTGTTGTGTGTTCCTTTTGTTGAGTTTTAATGCATTTTCCATATTTTAGAGGATCTGCTGGTTAGCATCATACATGTTGGCATGGTAAACATACATATAGCTCTACTGCGTTGTGATTTACCATACCCACCAAATTAATTTTCACTTAATAAAATGGCTTTCCAAAGGTGTAGGGGTGCCAGGTGTAGGGGTGCCAGAAAGAAAGGGCTATACTGCATTCAGGTAATGTGTGATACTAATTGCCATTTAGTGGCCAAATCAGCAATTCTGACATACTAACCCAAATGTTTGTACCCAGTTTAAAAAAAAAAAAAATACTCAAAATAGCCTGCAAACCAGGTTCAACACCACACTGTGTAAAAGGGGTTGGTGCTGACGAGCTCAATGGATGAATACTTGTGCATTCCAGCTCAAACTGGGGGAGATCTATCTTATTTAGTATTTGAGACCTTTGCATCTTTTCATGGGTGGTGCAAATATGTGTGGCTTTTTGGGTATGAAGGCACCATGTAGAGCATGACAATAAGTTTTAACTATTTGCAATGTCTGTCTCTTCAATGTCTATACCCCACGTGATGACAAACTTAATTTGTGGAAAAGTTCTTGATTTAGGCTGACATATATGTAGTCGCATCAGTGCTACCAGCTCTCTGAGAAGAGTGGCAGTCATTGAGCCATTGCCTTCCTTTGAGTTGTCACTTTGGTCTTTTGGTTTTTTAAGTGATCTGGGATTTCCTTTGAATATTTCCACATTCCATGGTATTTTCATGTAGCTTGTAATAATGATACTTGGGCATTTGGCTCACCTATTTTTGTAAGAGGACACATTTTATGACTTCTATTACAATCTCTAGGTAAGTGTGGAGATCAATCAAGATTATACTGGTCCTTCAAGGAGGTCAGGTTCACCATCTCTATTTTTCCAGCTCAATGTTATCTCCCAAACTTCCTGAATTTTATCCTAGAGGAGCTCCATGACTCCAGTTCTTCCAATCTGCAATTATGCTCTCACCAATAGTATGCCATAAAATTGTCCCTTGTTCACCCTTATATATAAAAATTATTTGAATGCCTTGATAGTTCTCTTGTTAACTGACTCAATGGTCTGCCAGCGTAGTAGGATACTACATGCTCACAATCAACACTCTTTAAACGGCAGGGTGAAGGGAGATACTCTAATGAAATACACACATTTTTCGCAACATTGAAACACAGTTTTACACTATACTTTTGGTCCGTTGAGTTTTTGTGTTGCTTTTCCTCTTTTGGTAATATTTACCAACTGGAAAGTGACCATGCTGACCAACAGCCTTGTACATTTTAATATCCAAGAATGCACTCAATACTTCAATCAATCAGAGTTCCAATCAACTCATAGTTTTTAAGGTGACTTAGATGGTCTTCCACCAAAGGTCCACATATAGATACTTGACTCATCCATATATGCACTCGGGATCTCACACAGGCCTTACACGAACACACAGGTTTGCAGCTAAATGTGTCTAACATCTGGTCATATCTAGTAAACAAGTATTACACTTTTATCCATATAATTTATGAAGGCCCTATTTCTCTGGTTTAAAAAGGAAAGCAGAGAGTTAAAGAAACATGTAAACAGGGTGATGAACAAGTTGGAGCTCTACCCTTTAAATTCACAAACATCAGAGGGTTCAATCCCTTCGTAAACAATATAAGCAGAAGATATGGGAGGCAAGAAAGATCCACAAGGAATCACAGTGGGTAAAGATAGTTAATATCTGTAAATCAAGTTCAATATAAAAAAAATATTAGCTGTTTATAAACATACTAGGTGTACAGCATTCTGCAACCCTGGGTAACAATACTTCTGAGCCTGTTTGGACCTCATATATAGAGTCACTATATGTTGACCAGTCATAGGGGTGGGTCTGCCCAATTTCACATGCTTATACCCCTTCGTTGGTGGAGGCCAATGCAATGCGGGTGATAATCAAGGGTTCTAAACCTGATGGTGCCTCACGACTTCCCCAAAAACTTATTTCATTCAATTTGACCTATTGACTGACACCTTTATCAAATTTAGCTTCTTAAGCATCTGAAACACAGGGGGCCAGATTTATACTTTTTGACACAAAATAAAAAAAATGCAGTTTAGCATCAAAAAGGTTAGTGCTGACTAGAGCCATTTTTTACGCCACCCTGGCATCATATTTATACTATGACGGTGCGTGGCACTAAATATTGGTTAGTGTCCTTTTTTCCGACATTAAGCATTGCGCCTTGTCATAAAGCAAAATGACATTAACAGAGGAAAAATGATTCTAATCTGGTTTACGACATGTAAACACATTGCAAAATGGAAATGCACCATTTTTGCCCACAATAGCATCAAATACAGACACAAACGGAGAAAACAGTGCAAAGGAGAAGGAAAATGGAGCCAAGAAGACAGGAGAGATCCGAGGGAGATCCCATTCAACCAGGAACCAGCCAGGATGACAGAGACCAGACCAAGGCGAGGGAAAAAAAAAAGAGAAAGTATTGTTTCAGCACAAAGAAGAACAAAATAGTGGTGAGAGAAGTGATGGAGCATCAACATCAACTCTTTATCACCTCAAAAGTGCCAATTGGAAGGAGAGAGGCTATCTGGCAGCAGATAGTGAATAACATAAACAGCGTGGCAGAGGTCAGGAGAACTGTAACTGAGTGCAAGAAATGCTGGCATGACTGCAAGTGAAGGACAAAAAAAAATGGCAAGGAACAGGAAGGTAGCACTGCAAACTGGAGGTGGGAGTCCAGCACCACAAGAGGACTTGGATGAGAGGGAGGAGATGGTTGCAGCGGTCATCTCGGAGGAAATCGTCACAGGAATCCCAGGACAGTGCAGACTACCAGGAAACACCACAAATGCAGGGTAAGTTGCAAAAGGGAAATTTATGGTAAAATGTTAAGTGCAAGAAGGGGGAGGCACATAGGACTCACACAATGCATGTCAAAGGAGCGCAGAGGGACACAATGCACATTAAGCAAGTTCCACCATGCTGACGTAAGCTATACATATACCTACACCTTAGTAGTGCCATGCACCATGACACATACACAACCTGGACATACGTTGAACACCAGGCCTAAATACCTACATTTACATATGCAGCACATGGGATAAATGCCATGAATAATCATTGTGCCACTGGTTGCATCATCACAATATCTCTTGCATGTAGTCATATCAATACCACCAACACGACCAAGACCTCAGAGACCAGGTAGTCAGTCAACACCATTCCTGGGGTTACTTCATAGTCGTGTCCCTTGCAGTAATACCTTGCAACTGCCAGTGCAGTGTACTCTTTGTGGTTGCCAGTACTTTTGGGCTGCATTGGGTGTGACAGGACACAATGCACTCAGCCCTGCAAATCAGGCAGTGGAAAGGGCAAAGGGCCTGGGCATGGGACCCCCTGCACTGCTCATGCCAAATGCTTCGGTTGTGCAGGGGCATCTAGGACCACACCACATCACCAACAACCTTTGCATGAGGGTTTCACCACCATGCAAAGGCTGGTGGAAATGCGGGAACAGACCTGGAGGGTAGTGTTGAACATAATACTGGTCTGGTGTCATAGGACAGATGGCATTGCCAGTCCGTAAGCGGCTAGAAACCTACCAGTGGCAGGCCATTGGCACATAGGGCACTCCACATTGACAACAGTTGGCACTTCCAACTGTGCTGTTGGGGGTGGTCAAATACACAATGGCAGCCAGGTGCCCATAGGACTGACGCACTTGAAATGAGGGACCAGTATGACTACCTGCAGAATTACCTCTAACTAGCTTTAGACCCTGCACTCATGTATCATAGTGCAAGGATGGCTGCATTGAGTGGAGGACATAGGTATGTAGGAAGGCAAACACACCGACAAAGGCAGAAGATGAAACTGAACTCTGCCAGGTCCATGAGTGCCATGCAATGTAGCACACATACACAAACAACAACATGAGGAGCCATCAAGGGTGACAAGAGAATAGTGTTCTGGCAATGCCATCTCTGGGGTGGTGCAAGGTCTCAGCAAGGCATGGGTGTATGTGAAACATGTAAGACTGTGACAGGTGAAAACTGCCATGTGTGGTGCTGTAGCATGAGATCAGCAACACCCATTTCAATGCCTCACCATGCAAATGGATGCATAGGGAGGATAGAAAATGAAAAGATGGTGTCAACCCACAAAAAGGATAAACATCACACTTAGAAGATACGACGCAGTCACTTGTACCAACTGGGCTTCCCTTCATGTGACATGCAGGTCAGGCATAGGGCTCTAGACTGCAGTCATGATGTATAGGAACAATGCTTTGGTACTAAGGGGCGCATTATATGCCCCTAGTGCCACAGGAGAGTCACTTTTAGTGACACTCCCATGGCCCTAAACACTGTGCCATATTGGCAAGGTGGTGTTAAGCCACTTTTTGTGGCTTAAAGTCACCTTGTAAATACGGCTCCTTCCCATGCGGCACTGTGCATGGAAGGGGCGTGCAATGGGTGTTGCTGTGGGCCTGCCACAGCAGCACCCATTGTATTTTGGTGCTACCTCAGATTTCTGGAAATTTGTTAACCTGAGGCAGCGCCAAAATCTAACGTCACCCGCAGGGGTGGCGTTAGCAGGGTGGAACGAGGAGGAATACTTTTATATCTTCTTGTTTTTTGCTTTTCCAATGCGTGCTGCATTTTGCAGCATGCATAGGAAGAGCAAAATGCCAGAAATTACTATTTATGTGCCTGAAGTTTGAAAATAACGCTTTTGCACTTCTGTGTGTGCAGCTCACACAGAAGTGCCAAAGTGTCATTAGTGATTGTTAATGTGCAGGAAGGGACACCTTCACGCACATAAACAGTTACACCCTTAAATGCATACATTCTTGCACAATGGTGCAAGGATGCCTGCGTTGGCACTGGCAGCTGAATTGGTCACCAGCGTGGGGGACAATACATCGGTGCACCGTATTCACTTACATACGGCGCATCCCTGTGTTTCTAAAGTGATGCAGCGTGGCACTGGCAATTTTTGCGCAGCACCGTGCTTCACCACTTTTCCATAAATCTGTCCCTAAGATGACAATCCTCTCCTTGGCTTTTGGCACACCGCCCGACGTCTCCGGCGTTTTGGAGAAGGCAAATCCGTGGGAAAAGACTCCGCTGGCTCCCGCACTGTGAATGGGAGCGCCCCGGCGGCATAGTAAGGGCCTCGTTGGGGGTCCCGGTGCTTCTCCTTCCAGGTTAGGGCAGGCAGAGTCAGCACTGATGCTGACAGGCTGCTGAACGAAGACAGGGAGGCTGCTAACTTGAAGCAAGTGGCAAGACGGTGCAGTAGCAGCTACAGTATTTGTCTCTTCTCCGGCATAACAGCACTCCATGAGAAGGTAGGATGCGGTGGGAGTGTGGAGAGGGAGGAGAGCCAGCTGGGCATGGTACATTGTAAAGTGGATTCTATGAGGCGCTATACTCTT
Organism: Pleurodeles waltl; assembly: GCF_031143425.1. NCBI lineage: Eukaryota > Metazoa > Chordata > Amphibia > Caudata > Salamandridae > Pleurodeles > Pleurodeles waltl. Next base: position 688,124,256 of record NC_090449.1, on the reverse strand, counting down.
CTTGGTAGGCAAAGTCTGCCACAGGCTAAAGTGGACACTGGGGAAGGAAGTGGAGATGGTGGTTTTAAGCCCCTAAAAGGTATAAAAACTAGGAAGAAAACAGTAGGCTCTAAACTGACTCCATCGGCAAAAACTTTTTTCAAAGTTAAGTCCCCTGATAAATCGGCGAGTTTTGAAAGCGAGATGGACGGGTGTGTTTCAAGGGGTTCAGAGGTGGAGGCAGAAGGGGAAGATGGTTGCAAAGGTGGGAGACACTCTCTTGATAGTCAACAGCAACCCTCAACGTTTTAAGGGACTCTAGTTGGTCAGCAGAAGGTTGGAGAAGTTATTATTAATGAGGAGACAGTCCCCCAATCTGTATCATCATTGGTTGATATGTCGCAGGGGAGTGGGGCTCCTGTTTCCCCACCCTTGACATCCAGCCTTGGCTCAGTAGATCTGGGTAGTAATCCTGGCTCCCCTATTGAGGCAGTGCTCTCAACCTTATCGAAGGACATTAAAAAGAGTTTTGCCATTTCTGAAATTAACCAAGGGGAAATAAGAGAGGCTTGTGGAGCTTTGGAGAAAAAATTGGATCTTCTGATATTAAGAACACAAGCACTGGAAGAGGCAGTGGGAGAAATGAGAGTGGAAATTAGAGACCACAAAAAAGAAATTGATCTGTTAAAGGGAAATGAGCAGGCTCTTCAGAGCAAGTTGGAACAATTGGAGAACAACTCTATGAGAAATAATTTAAGAGTGCTGAATGTCCCGGAGGGCGTGGAAGGTGGAAACTTAAAAATGTTCCTGAGCTCTCTTCTTAAAACTTAAAAGTTCGCTTTCATTGGAAGAGTCTCTTGAGGAAATAGCAGGGGATATTCAGTAAATTCATAGAGACCCCTTTAAGAAGAGGCCAGGTAGTCTCAAACCTCAGAAGATTTTGATAAATTTTCAAACTTATTCTTTGAAAGAGAAAATCTTGACCTTGGCTCTTAAATAGAAAACTTGAAAGGGAGATCATTTTACGTTTGAGGTCAGGTCTGATTTGTCTAGTGCGACTATAAATAGGCAGTGGGAGCTAGGGAGGCGGATGGAAGAGTTTAGGAAACTAGGTGCCTCGGTTCAGATAAAGTTCCCTGCTACTCTCAAGATTGTGCATAACAACAAAATGTATAACATAAGAGAGGTGAAAGCAGCGGATGAGCTGCTGGAGACTATTAAAGATGGAGGCGTCGAGAAGTAATCTGTGCCCGCCGAGCGATGGCCGAATGGTGCTTCAAAACTGGGTCATGGACCTGAATAAAGGGGGGGTTCTCCTGGGAGGGGAAGGAAGGGCTCGGGAGGGGGGAGAGGGGAGCACAGGATGGGGAAGGGAAGGTTTTTCTTGGGTGGGGAAGGAGGGGCACGACAGGAGGGGGTAAGAGGAGCACAGGGTGGGGAGCAGATGGGAGGAATATTGGCAAAAGAAAAAAGTCCTGTACACCTCAGCTTATTAGTCAAACCGTAAGGGTTGTATAAGGAAGAGGCAGCCCAAGGTGTTTGCTCTCAGGAGAAACTTCAAATACTTTCTTGGAACGTGACTGGTTTGAGGGTGAGTGGTAGGAGAGACAGGATTCTACAATATTTGAGGGATTTTTCTGCTCAGGTTTTGATACTGCAAGAAATGCATTTAACTGGTGAAGAATGTAAAGCCCTGTTTAGAAAACAGAAGTGGGTTCGCTGTTGTGTATGTACTGGACAGGGCTCTCATATTAGCGGGGTGGCAATAGTGTTTAAACATCAGTGTGATCCAGTAATATTGAAAGCTAGTGTAGATACTGCAGGGAGGTGGGTAATAATTAAAATTAAGTTACTTGGCAGACCTGTTACCCTGGTTGGGTTTTATGGTCCCAATAGCGACAATACTGAGCCTCATAAGAAGCTGTTTTGTTAGTTGTTGGATTTTTCACATCCAGTGTTAATGGCAGGAGATTTCAACATAATATTAGACAATAAGTTGGATAGATCAACTAAAAGTAGATCAGTAGTTAATTCAAACTCTCAGCAGTTTCTGAAAAAGATGATGAAGGAAAGGCCATTGGAGGATTGGTGGAGAGACAGAGTGGGACCTCCACAGGCTTTTTCATATAATAATAAGAAGTATAACCATTCATCGCGTATTGATTATGTTATGGTGGATCAGTTATGGCGCAGTCAAGAGTGAGTATCTCCCCTCTCATTTATCGGATCATGGTGGACTCGTATTAAGAATGAATTTATTGAAAGAGAGGGAGGTGAGTCGGTGGACATTGGATCGCTCTTTATTATTAGATAAAGAAGTCAGAATCAGGCTGCGTGTAGAAACGGAGGAGATTTTTTAAGGTGAATATGGGTTCAGCTCCATTTTATGTGGTTTGGGACACCTATAAGGCGGTGATACGAGGGATTCTTATTAATATTGCCAGTTATAAAAATAAGCTGTATAGGGAGGAGTTGGAGCGTATGGTGGAAGAAACGAGGATTTGTAGAGAACGGTTATTGATGAGTATAGACGAAGATGAGAAGCAGGTAAGGCAGCAAAGATTGGTCATTTTGAAACATCAAGTAGAAGCTCTTTTGCAAGCAAGACTTATGAAGCGATGGAAGGTGAATAAGTTGGCACATTTTGAATATGGGGAAAACCCAGGGAAACTACTGGCTTGGAAAGCAAAAAGGGATCAAGTAAGAAATTCTACTAAGGAAATTGAGGTAGAGCAAGGGCAGAGGACTAGATAGAGTGGGGAAATAAACAGGGCCTTTGTACAATTTTTCTCTCAACTTTATACAGAAGAGGTCGAGGTTACTGAACGGGCTGTTCAAACTTGGCTGGGGGAAGATATTCTCCCCTGTTTATCCTCGGAGCAGCAGCATTGGTTGAATAGGCCTGTTACCCCAGATGAAATCATAGCTGCCTTGAGGGGAAGTAAGGGGGGTAAGGCCCAGGTCCAGATGGTCTCCCGGGTGAATCGTATAAGGTCTTGGAGCAGGTATTAATGCCCTTTCTGTTAAAATTGTTCTCTGAGGTATTTGCTAATGACTCCCCTACTCCGGCATCTTGGAATTTACAGGTAGGTATTTACATGAGTTGACGCACACCGTGATCGGGGCAATAGATTTGGCAACTACTTATAGGAGCCCCCTGGGGGTTATAGCTTTGGACACTACAAAGGCTTTTGATACAGTCAACTGGAGTTATTTAGTTCACATTTTGAATAGTTATAATTTAGGGAATAATTTTTGTAAAGCCATTAAACGGATTTACTTTTACCCCTCTGCTAGAATCTTAATTAATGGGAAACTAACAAATTGCTTTAGAATATCGAGGTGACCTAGGCAGGGGTGTCCGCTATCTCCACTCTTGTTCAATCTGTATATTGAACCCTTTGCCAGGAAATAAGACAGTGTTCTGAAATAGCTTCTTTTAAATGGGAGCAGTGGGAGAGGAAAGTTACACTTTACGCTGATGATTTAATGGTATTTACCGCTGATTTATCGACTGCTCTCCCAGCCCTACGAAGATTAGCTAAGGATTTTGGTTTTGTCTCTGGCTACCAGGTTAACTCAGAGAAGTCTGAAATTATGGTATGGAACCAGGATTGGCAAGGGAAGGCTGAAATACGTTATTTAGGGTTACTAATTACACATGATATTGAGAAGTTAGTGGTGAAAAACCAAGAAGCACTGTTTGTAGAGTGCATTAATTTAATGAAGGGATGGGCCTACCTGCCGCTGACAGTATTGGGAAGGGTAAACCTGGTTAAAATGGTTCTTCTTCCAAAAGTTAACTTTAATCAGAATGCCATTCCGTTATTAATTGAACAGCAGATATCTTAATAAACTTCAACAGGCTATCACTTTCTTTATTTGGGCTTGCAAGGGTCCCAGGATTGCGTGGAAAGAGCTGCGGAGGAGGAGAGAGAAGGGAGGTTTATCATTGCCAGATCTACAGCTATATGCCTGGGCCTTCCTGTTGAGAAATTCAAGATTGTTATTTACTTCCCTGGATGATTCAGTTGTAGGTGTAATGTTTAAAGCAATGACATGTTACATTCAAGGGGAGGCAAAACAGTTTCTTTTTAAGTTTGGGGACCCAATTTTTTTTTAAAAAATACGATTAAAAGTTCTGAGGGAGGCTGCAATGTGCTGGTATCAGGTGAAATCCACTATGAAGATCGATTATTATAATTAGCTAGCCCCTATTTGGGATTCTCCGGGCACTCCAGAATGTCTGAAGGACGCTTTGGCCAAACCGTTAAGAGATGCCGGTTTAGAATATTGGGGTGATCTTATACAGGATGCAACGTTACTTTCTTGGGAAGAAATGAGGAGTATGACAGGAGGCACTTTGTCTAGATTTAAATATTTCCAACTGGTTGCCTGGGTACAGTCTACTCAAAGAAGCCGTCTGGGGGTGAACCTTTTATCAGAAGATCCTTTTAATGGCTCCCCCAATGGCTGTAAGATTGCAAGGTGGTATTGGGAGATTTTGGAGCTGATGGACTGAGATTTTAAGTTGCCAGAGCAGCTGTGGCAAAGTACTATGACAAAAGGAATGACGCAATTGGGGTGGCAAGAATCAATGAGAATGTGTTTTGAGGTAGTTAAGGCCGCCCCGTTGAGGAAGAATCATCTATATGTGATACATAGAGCCTATATCACCCCAGCGACACTCACGAAGACAAAAAAAGGGGAATGTGGAGCTTCGAAGGCTGCAGATGTTTATATGTTCATGGAGTGCCCGGGAGTTATCTCCTTTTGGTCGGAAGTGGTGGGTGCGCTATCACAGATGGTAGGAAAGGAATTATTTGTAAGTCTCCCCCTAATTATTTTTGGTAAACCCGGCGATTCGGTAGGGTGGTCTAGAAATAATAGGAATTTTGTGTTCTTTGCTATTTTGTTAGCTAGAATGGAGATATGTTTAAAATGGATGATGGCTGCCCCTCCACTGTATAGGAGCAGGCTGGAAATATGTGTGAAAACAGCTAAACTAGATCTTAAGGTGGGCAGCCCTGATCAGAGGAGGAAAAAAAGTAAACTATGGCCGCGCTTTTGGAATGGGCTCCCCCTCCCTTTTGTAGGGGTACACTGTCCGATGATTTAAATCCTTCCACCCTTACATCTGGGCCAGCCACTGGGGGTACCCCAGGTGGGCTGAGCAGGTGATTCAGGGTCCTCCTTGGGCGGTATGTCCACCTTTGGTTTCTAATACAAGTGAGAACTTGCTGGAAATAAGGTGTGACTTATCGGTGAGGTGTATGAGGACAAAAAAAAAAATAGTACGACCTGCCAGCACCAACACAGCTGAGGACTCTGAGGACCCAGGGACCATCTTTGAGAGGACAGTGTAGGAGTCCAGCAGGAGCTGGCCATGGAGGTGCAGGTGGGGATGCAAACTATGGCAGCCAGCCTGGAGGGGATGCACATGTGCATGGTAACAGCTACTGAACAGACTGCAGTTAACCGACGCACACACTCCCCAATGCGTGGAGTCCAGGAGTGTCTGAGGGACATAGCTGCTACCATGAGGGAGAGGCCACAACAACTGCCCTCCCAAACTGGCATCAGTGCGCTTGAGGACAAGATGGACTCCATGCACCAGGAAATTATCTCCCTCAGGGCAGACATGGCTACCTACCACAGGGATGTTGTTGCTCTACTCAAATATCAGCAGCTCCTCCCTGCTGCAGTGATGCCATATATAGTTACCCAGATGCAGCTGCCGGGAAATGGGAGTCCGCATCTCCAACCACTTAAGTGTGTGTGGCCCGTCTACCTCCCCACTACCACAATCAAGGGCAGAGTAGACACAACACACATCGGAGGATGAAGATGTGGAACAGATCATCTTCACCCGTAGGAGTTCCAGGTAGCACCAGCCCATGACACATGGGCAGTGTTTTCCTTTGTCCTGTGCTTGACATCTTGCCAGTGTTAGCACTGTTGCAGATATGCACTCTTCACTGACACACTGTTGACCTTTCTGCTATGGACTGCAATTCTCTCTAACTTTTCAATTGGCAGTTTAAGTTCCCCTGCACTGAAAGACACTTTACCCAAGCATGTCCCATGATGTGTCCCTCAACCCTGGGCTTGTGCTGTGTCACAATTGGATGGATTCCACTAATGGGGTCACAGACCTGGACATTGTAAATATTGCACTATGACCCTTGTAAGTAAACATTACCTACACAACCAGCATGTCTTTGTGTGTTGTGACACATCTACTATGCTTAGAAATTGTGATGTGTGTAACATGTCTTTAGTTACAGAGTGTCAGTACAAGAGTACAGGAATATGCGGGCACATATCCAGACACATGGTATCTACATGATGAACGTTGATGCTGGGCTCATGCCCTTCAAGTATGTCAAAAATGTTGAACACATGTATGCTTCACACACTACATACAGCAGGAATGGCTGTGAAACAGTTCTCAGGCAATATCATCAGCTGGGAGTACCAGTAGAACACAGTGGTGTGAAACAGAGGGACTTAACCTCATCTGTAATTGCCACTGGTCAGTTTAGCAGGATAGATATGAAATGTAGGCTGTTGTCAGATGTCCCACAGTGCCCAACATTCTGACACAGGTTCCAAACAATGGCAGCTGAATTACCACACCTACCTGTCCAATACATGGTCAACATAGTCACCTTGAGTGGTGGGTATACTGTTTGGCACATGCACAGACAAGTAGATGTGTTGTAGCTGCCAATGTGACAGCTCAGTTGTAAGAAGGTGATGAACATGTCCAAAGAGGGATCTGGAGGCAGGTCAACACAAAATTTTCACTGTACACCCATGGGAAACCCCCGAGACCCAAGCATAAGACGCACGAAGTAAGGGAGTACCCAAAGACTTTTCATTAGAATTAAAATAAAATAAAAAGAATGAAGAATACCTATCCTAACCTAAGCTAACCTATCCTAACTATCCATAACCAACAACTGACCCTAACTACTCTATGCTAAACTTACCTAACACATTTAATGACACACTCTAAACATTGCCCCCCCAAGCCCCTTATATCACGAGACACATGCAGGACAACATATACTAAACTACAAATAATCAATAATCAATAATTTATTCGGTCCTAATTTGGACCATTTGAATAGTTGGTAGTGATCATACATACAAAAAGATAGAAGCCATGAACCATCACTTAGTAAAAAAACATTTGGCAGTTAATACAGAAAGAAAAAAATTCATAAAATTAGATAAACGGTTTCATAAATAATTAAAACAAAGCTCTCTAAATAATCTCTGTATCAAGAGGCTAAGTGCTAAAATAGTGCTAACCAATTGTTAAAAGCATGAAAATCATTCTAAAACAGGTTTATATATAAAATAAGACATAAAAACTACATATAGTAGCTCCAATTGGCAAAGGCTAGGAGTCAACCAGTGGAAAATAATGCCATAAGTTAATCAGTTCCATTAAATAGGATGATCGAATAGATTGCAACTTGCGGTTTTTAAAATTATATATGCTGAGGAACTATGAGTCACTTCAATTGGGGTAACCCACTGGCCATCATGCGCGGGGCTACATTCTTTCATCGTCGATAGGTCATACTAATCGTTTTATTTGAAATCCCAGATTAATATAGCAGGGTGCTAGTTCGCTAACTTCTAGACCGTTCTTCGACCGATGGGTTCAAATCTGTAGTAGTCCTACTGTGGATTTTCCATGCTGCTGCCAAATATTTGGAAACCGAACTCACTATCAGCATGGAAGTGTCATATTTGCATATTCTATATACACTGTTTCGGTTTTGTGATGGCAGTGTTTTACACAGAGGGATAATCCACTTCCCACGAGGGCATTTGTACAGAGGACAGAAAAATAGGACATGCTCAGAGGTTTCCTTGCATAGATGACAGTTTATGCATTTGTCAGATAGAGAACTATTGGTTGGCCAGCAAGCTGTGAAGCTGTTGACTGCCAATGTTCCGTATCTGAACTGAAGTAATAAGGAACGAGCACGGGCTGGCATAGGGAGATCCAGGAAGCTTTCAGGCAGAGGTTCATGCTTAACCAGCAGAAACTCTGCTGTCAACCGACCCAACCCAATTGAGCCGAGGGATTCCTCATGGATCTTTTCCCAATAGCGGTCTTTGATCAGGCGTTTTGCATTGCCAGGGATCATCTCGGGATTCTCCCAATACTGGGCTAAGTTCAGTTTAACCCAAGCCGCCCTCATCTCCCTAAGCCACCGTACTTTTTCCCATCCATAGCAAGGTGGCAATAGTTCTTTGACTGCTAATCTGAAGGGTTCGAGTTCCTCCGTTTTCCATAATCTGACCCAGTACAGAAGTGGTCTTAGGTATGCTGTGTCCTTAATGCTATTTAGACCCAGGTCCAGTCTTAGGGGGAGCATCGGCGTGCCCTTCCCCAGTCTGGATATGCGTCTAAGGAAATTATTTTCTTTGGTTTGAAGAGTGTCCATTTGTCTGTGGAATCCCCAAAGTTCCGCTCCATATAGGGCTGCGGCACGAATTTGGGCTTTGTAGATTTCAGAGATGAGGGTCAGAGGAGGACTTGTTGCAGTGCTAGCCTTAAGTCCTATCACTCCACATCTTTGGCTAATTGTTAGTGCCCCTTTCCTTATAGCTGGGTCCCAGCTGCCCTTATCAGATAGTCTAATACCCAAATAATCGTATTCCATTACCCTCTCCAGATGAATTGAATCCATCCTAATGTTTGCTCTAAGCTTCTTATTCGGGGCACTGTATATCATGAGTTTAGTTTTCTTAAGATTTATGTCTAACCCGTAGTCTCTGCAGAAAACACCGAACTGGTTGACCAGACTCTGAATTCCCATGGATGATTTAGACAGAAGGATAGTGTCATCTGCATAAAGTAGGCATGGTACTTTGGTCCCGGCCAGTTTGGGGGAATCATTAGTGCAGTTTGCTAAATACTTAATACAATTATTTATGTATAGAAGAAAAAGGGTGGGGGCCAAAACACACCCCTGCCTGACTCCCCTCTCAATAGCCACTGCTTTTGTTAGGTCACCTTTCTTGCCACTCCTGATTTGAGCATAAGTATTCTCATGTAGTCGGATAATGAGTTTCAGGAGGCCATGTGGGACACCCATATTAGCTAGTGTCAGCCATAGCTGATTTCTGGGGACCAGATCAAATGCGGCTCTAAGGTCAATAAAAACTACGAAAAGGTTACCTCCGCCTACTTCTACAGTCTTCCATTTTAATGTTAAGAATCTTAGCACCTGATCTATGGTACTAACTGCGGGCCTAAACCCTGCTTGCAAATCAGAAATGGCGTTAGTTTCCAGAATCCATTCTTCTAAACGAGACAAAATTTGCTTAGCAAAAAGTTTTTGGAAGTTGTCAAGTAAGGAGATTGGACGGTAGTTAACAGGGTTAGAGGGGTTACCTTTCTTAAAGATGGGAACTATCTCTGCTCCCATCCAGGAGCTCGGGACAGGTGCTCCTGCAGTTACCGCATTGGAAATGAGGTTCAGATATGGGGCCCATATATCTGGGTTTGTTTTGTATAAATCGCCTGGTATTTTATCAAGGCCGGGGCCTTTCCCCATTTCAGTGAAGCGATCGCAGCCTTGGTTTCTGCCAGGGTAAATTCAATTTTGGGACTCTCAGTAATCATGGTATGGGTCAGTTCCCTAGAAGTAACACCAGTAATCCCAGAATATAATCGGGAAAAGTGATCTGTCCACTCTACAGGGAGTATTGAGGCACCAGGCGAACAATTAGGGTCTTCGCTGGCATCAGCCACTATTTTCCAAAATTTCGAGGTGTCGTTTATTTTAGCAGACTCCAAGAGGGAAACCCATCTAGATTCATCCCATGTCCTACGGGCTCTACTTTGTTCCTGTCTATACTCTTTCCTGGCTTCCCTTATATGGTCTGATTGGCCTCCTCTTAAAGCTCTCAGGAGTTTGTGTTGTGCTTCCCTACATGCGGCATTGAACCACCTTGCGTTACACTTCTTTTTAACTTCTTTTGCAGACTCTTTAGTGAAAAGATTTTTTAGAGAGTTAAAAAATTGCGTGTGTGCTGCTATAAGCACACCGCTATCTTCTATAGGCTGAGATATACGATCCATATGATCAGCCAACTGCCTGAACACAGATGCCAAGGTGGCTGTGTCGGTGCTCAGGGATTCCCATCTAACATTCCGTCTATTGTTGGTCAATGCTAGCGGTTGTTCGTGGGTCTTGGAGCAAGAGACTTCAAGTAGGGGAAATAGGTTCCTAAGAAGTAAAATCAATGGTTCGTGGTCACTTTCCTCATGTTCTACAATGTTCATGTCGACCATATAGCCCCATAGGCGGATATCAAGCAAAATATAGTCTATCTGGCTCTTCTGTGTCCCGCGCCTGAATGTATGGTGAAGATTGGGATCCGAGCGGGAACGCCCATTGCAAGCCCGCAAGCCATGTGCCAGTGTAATATCCACAACCTGGTGTGTTAATCTATTTGTTTTTGGTCTTTTGCTAGATACCAGTTGAGGGATACCCCAGTAGGCGTCTTCATCTTTATATAATTCCTGGGCCAGCGAGTAGGGTTCAAAAGTGACGTTAAAATCTCCAGCAATAAGAATAAAGTGAGAAGGTGATTTACAAGAAAGAAAGCTATCCAAAATAGTCAGTGTGTCGGACTCATATTTGCTACCCAGGCTCCTGTTATAAATATTAATTATTAGAAGTGGTTTCTCGCTGAGGGATGGTATTGATAACCCCATTAAATCAGGGCAGCCTAAGTCGATTATTTCAATCCGACATTTGAAGGAACAACTGAGCCATATAAGCAGCCCACCTGAGGGTCTCCCTGAATTCACCTTAGTTGCTGGGACCCAGTAACTTTTGTAGCCAATTCTGTATTTGGGCTCCAGAGCCCATGTTTCTTGGAAAAGGCATATTTTATGTTTGTCTATGAATTTGCCCCATTCAGGGTTGTTCATTTTATTCTCCAACCCTGCAATATTCCAACTAAGGATGGTATCTAGGCCGTCTATTTTGTCTTGGGGAGCTTCAACCGCAGGGTTCTCTCTTGCAAATGGGATACCGTGGGGAAGTTTTATACCCTTTTCAGTTGTGTCTATACCAGCCGTATTTGGATTTCCCACTACAGTATTTCCCAGAGTATTTCTTGTCCCGTCTAGATCGGGGGATGACGTGAGCAGTTCGGGTGTCTGAAGTAGTGGTGGATATCCAAGTTTACTGAGGTCTACTAAATCTATGGCTAAGTTAGTCTCCATCGCCTCGCGCTCTATGTTTGCACCCCCAGTACAGATTTCAGAACTCTGGGCACAGGAGGAAGGCCAGATGCTAGTTTCCATCTTAGAAGGATCTGGCTGGGCAAGTGCAGGGATTGGCGTAGGGTCTCTGGTGTCTGCAGTGGGGGATTGTTCAACCTCGGGATTACCTTGCCCTATTGCATGAGTTTTATTATTTTTAACTATGGAGTACTTTTTATCCCAATTATTTGGACCTTGTGGCTGAGATGAACTGTGCTTAGTGCTGTCTTTTAGTCAATCAATTTCAGAAAGCGAAAGCGAGAAAGGGCTGGGTCTCGGCTGAGAATCAGTCTGCATCTGTGCCCTAGTGGGACCTCTGGGTGACATTGTTACCCCCTTGATAGCTGGTACAGCTTTGTGAGGGTAAAAAGCCTGGAGCCTGCAAAGTGAGATTACTCCCCCTAGAGGGTTAGAATGACACACATTCAAGGAGAGCTGTTGGACAAGGGAGGGTGCATTGAAGTTAATAACAATACAATCCCCTGTACCGGGGTTTTTGAGTGGACCCACCCAACCCACCCTCCTCACCATTAATATTGAGGGTATCATGTGAAAAGCAAATCTAGCATATCTATGAAGCCAGTGGATGACCTTATTTTTCAGTTCTGTAAATGATTCGGGAATATTAGGCTTAAGCTTAGGAACATTCGTAATAACAAGCACATAAGGGCAAGCTTCCGGTGGTAGGTGCAAAGTTCTCGTGTTGGTTCCTAGATCCCTATGCATCCGGTCTGCTGGAGAGTTTGTATGGACCTTAAGCAGTTTTGTGCCCATGTTCATGGAAGAAGCAATTTCATCAGTCCGCCTTGGGAGGAGGGAATCTCTCTTTGGTAGGGGGTTGGCCAGTCTGGTAGTAGAAGCCTTCACTGGTTGGTGCGAAGAATCAGGGCGAAGTGGTTGAGAGATGTGGGCCATACTTGGTGGTAGAGGAGGGTTACTGGCACTGTTGACTGGAGGGCAAGGGGGAAAATATTGCTGCGAATATTGTGAATCTAATGAGGAAGAAGTATTTGGCTTATTAAGTTTGATGAGAACATCAAGTTTCTCCTCAATAGCTGATAGGCGAGTTGTTATAGGGTATAGTTTTTTGGAGAGCTCGTCTTTTATAAAATCTATTATGAAAGCTATGTCTAGGCTGCCGTTATTAGTAGCTTGGGCAGGTGTACAGTCCTTGGTCCGAGTAGGCACGGCATGATTGGGGGAGTTCAAAACGCGGGCCCGTTTGTTCTTTAGGTTTACCTCCCCTCGTTTCCTTTTGCCCTTTGAGCTATGCTCTGGGGAGGATGCAGGCCTATCTGGCATAGACTGTATAATTTCTGACGGATATTTGACCTTGTCCAGGGGCTCTGCGACGGGCATTCGGGTAGTTTGGATAGTTGGAGGTGGAGTTGGCGGGGCAGGCTGGAGTGCTGGTGGGTGTAAAGGTTGTGGTGGAGTTTTCGACAAAGCCTCCGTTGGTGGGGGGGCAGTCAGACGGCGCTCTACCAGTTCAATTTCTTTTTCTAATGCCCCAACCGCTTTTTGAAGGAAACCATCTAGAGTCTTGTTATTGTCGGCTTTTACCAAAGGCATCCCCCCCTTCCGTCTACCCATCTTGCTTTGATAAGGCACTTAAGTCCAGTCCCAAAGTTTGGCAGTTTATTTCCGTGGGTGCCCTTCCTCTCCTGCTCCCACCTTGTTTTAGCTCTACTGGGGCTTTGTTAGGAAAAACTGAGACACCAGGAGGGCCAGAAGTGCAGCTCACCTATATTAAGAAGTTGTCCAGGTGGGTAAGTTATGTTCGTCCACTGGTCACCGACCTCGGAAGTCTGAAAGAAAATAATATGGCCCAGCCCGGCCTCTTCCGGTCGCTGACGGGCGCAGGACGGGCCCGCCCTTGGCCCGGGCTTCGCCCGGGCGCGTCCCGCGCGCGTCCCGCGAGGCGGGAGCGCTGTCTCCGATTTAAAGGGCTCCTGCCCGTCACGAGGGTTGCCGGGGGTTTTCTCCTCCCCTGAGCACGTCCCGCGAGGCGGGAGCGCTGTCTCCGATTTAAAGGGCTCCTGCCCGTCACGAGGGTTGCCGGGGGTTTTCTCCTCCCCTGAGCGCGTAAACTACAAATATACTACCTATATCTAAATAAATCTATATATTTTTTGATATATATATATATATATATATATATATATATATATATATATATATATATATATATATATTTTTTATTATTTATATGTATATACATTTTTATATAACACATAAATGCCCCAGCATCACCATACATAGACCAACCCACATAGTAAAATGTAAAATGTAGAAAACCTACCCCCTAAACCTACTTATCCTAACTAAACTACTAACCTAATCTAACCTTACACTATACCCCCTAAAACCCACTACAAAACACTAAAATAAATGAGGAGGGAGGGGACTGAAGTGGGGGTGAGAGTCATTAAGCCAATCACAGATTGGCCATCTTTAGTTTCCTCTTGATAAACATGAGTCTCTTGTTGTTTTTCTCCACCTCCTTCTCAAGAGTGTTTAACATTTTGAGGAATAGTGTGACATCCCTCTGTAGGTCCTTAATTGCATTCATGTCTATGGCAGCAGGTGGGGTCGGCTGTGCCACGGATGTTGAGGGTGCAGTAGCTGGGACTGTTGTGATGGTGGAAACTGTGACCCCCTGCATAGCTGTGGTACTTGGTCCTCCCTGTGTGGGCAGTGTGGGTCCCTCTTGGGTGAAAGCCCGCCACTCCCTGGTGGATCTCTCCATGCGATAGCAGCGTGCCATCCTCCGTAAGCCAGATTCCACTGCCAGGATGTGCCTGTAGCAGACTGCCCTCTTCTGAAAAGCCTCCAGTTCCTCATTGTTCATGTTGGCAACTGTTAAGTTGAGACAGACAAACATCAGTGTCAGCATTGTGTGGAGTATGTACAGATTATTAGCTTACACTCTACATCGAATTGCACATGCACTCCAACTCACATTCTGAATAATACAATGGCTCTGATGAATGAAATGACAACGCTGCCTTAGCATCATTTCATTGACACCAAAGCCACTCACAACAACATTAGGAAACAAACCAAATTAGGTGTGCATTGATTTTATGTCATGCGTAACAATGCAAAGGCAGCGTCAACTTGACATAGATCGGGCCACTATTCCTCTTCATCTGTGTCCATTTTCAACCAAAATCACCAGTAAGTTGAATCTGTTATTGGGAGTATGGGATGCAGTTGGTAACTGTAAGGGGTCATTGTTGATAGGTACACATGCAAGCCTTACCAAAATGACTGTCACCTACACTGTGAGCATCACATCTACCTATGAATTTGTTGTCCCTCACCCCCTGTGCCTCAGGGGGATGGGCATGCAATCCATCATCTCAAATGTCCAGGTCATCCACCAAGGCATGCCCACTCATACATTGAGTCAGGGAATGGACCATATGTTAGGAGGGCTGACAATTTCACATCTAGATTCCTGTGTCCAGCTGTAGACACCCATCAATACCTGATCAGCCAATACCATTCCTTACACACCCAAATCCATGCCAGCACACGTTTGGACTTGACCTGCATGCACGCCTATCACATTCCATATAAGTGTCACATAAGTGGAGTACAAAATATGTGGCACAATGCTGGGGGACAATTTTCCACTCAGTCCTACATGTACATCACAATACAGGAATGCACCAATTTGTGTACAAAATGGTACACCAGTGTGTTGAGGGAATGACAGTGTGTCCCAGGGCCAGTATTTTCATAGTGGTGCACATCTAAGTCACATATGGGCCATCATGTGGCTTGTCATCACCTTGTTTACAGAATGCTGTCCATTAAGCACCACAAGCCTCACAAGATATGACTATCTGCTCGAGCATGGGAATCCCTTAAATGGGACACAGTGTCCCCATCCAGCCTACTTTGATATCTTATCATTTGACAGCTCACCACTTCTAGCATTGCGTGCAACACACATGATTCACTCACACAAAAGCCTTAATCACTACACAGACATAATCACACTTACTGGATACATCTGGGTCCTCAAATCTTGCCACTTCACCTATGGTGTAGGGGGCTGGTCTACCTGTAAGATATGGATGGAAAAACATGGCTAGTATCATATCACTGTCACTACCAGTGGACAACATATTACAGTGTGTGCTATTTTAGAGGAGTGAGCTAATTATCCAGGTTGTAGACACTCCAACAGACACACCACTAGAAACTCACAATGACACTGACACTCAGGTGAGTGAGAGCCACACATCTGCACACTTACACTGGGCCTGAGACTCATGTAGTGCTACACCCTGCAACAACCATATGAGGCCAATCTATAGAAGACAGAACTCCATGGTATGAGGGGGAGTTGGGTGACGGATACATGACACTACCCTGGTGCTGTGCAAGACAACTGACTCATGTAAGCTGGCTTGTCCTGTAAGATACACAGATGCACTTTATGAAGGACAAGCGGCTCAATTTTTAGTCTGCAATGATCATGCATTGTGTAATCCATGACTGATGTGTCAAAGTTGTCTGATGGTATCAGATGCCCCATTGCCAGTGCCCCTATGGCGGGTGTGACCCTTTTGCTAACATAATGGCAGGAATAATGTGTGTGAAATTATGGCAATGTAGCCCTATACATGGATTGCTAGACTTTTTGTTATCACAATCCAGTTACATATGGTATGCTGGCGGTGTCTTGGCTTAGCATACATGACACCATGCTGAGACACAGGTGTTGTCATGGCCCCTGAAATGTGTGACTTAATGGCGGTTGTGCATGACTCACCAAACATCTGACTTGCATTGGTAAAATGATAGGATATGTGAACTCCACGTCTATACTGGCGCAGTTACACTTCATTCTGGTTGCATGCAACCTGTCCACAAGCATTGCATGCATCACGCCAACACATCAGCTACTGTCATTCAAGTGCGGTGAAAAGTAAATAGTTTGCCAATGGGAGACTCACCAACAGGGCCACCGATCACCACAGCAGGATGGTCAAGCAGATCCTGCTCCCTGACCACCAGATCTGTCCAACGATGCTTCAGCTGGTGCTCGTTGCGGCTCCAGCGGTAACCCTCTTTAGGGGGTGGAGCACCTTTCCCCACCACAGCCGTCTCACCTCCGTCCGATAGCCCTGGATCACATGCCCCCCCATCTCCAACATTAATGGGAGGTAGTGGGCTGCAAACCACACAAAGCCTCCCAGCTCCTCCTCCCCCATCCTTGTCAGCCTCCATCTACCAGACATATCTCTGAGGTGCAGGTTGACAAAAATTCTGATTATAAACAAAAATAAAATAAAGGAAACTTAACATCAAAAATTAACAATCCCAACTAACCCAATTTAACAACTACACGGGACAGACACTCCACAGCACAAGTACAATGAAAGATACAAAAAACATACACATTTACTAACACTTGGATGAAGTACAGTCAAATACTACAAAAAAAACACAACAGGAGGGACACCACAAGATACAATAGAGAGCAAGAACACACCACCAACTCCAGGACACAACCACACAGTCAAAATAGGCACAGATTGTAAAGACAAAGTGAAAGTACACCCACTGTACCATGCCTGTAAACAGGGTTTCCTATTACATCACTTCCTGTCCCCATGTGTCACTTTTTCTGTTATGCGTGTATTTATTTGACGTATCTGATATTTGTGTGAGTATTTCAGACGCATGACCTACGTGCGTCTTTTTTCTTTGATGCATTACCTTAATGCATCAATTTCACAGAAAATCAGCATTGAGATGAGTGCGAAGGTGGAATTCACGCTAATGGCGCATCAGTCATATACTTTGCATTTGCGGATGTTTTCGACGCATTGGCATAATTTTTTTGCTCTATTCCTGACTGCATAATTTTGTCCATTGTCTATGGATACACCCTGTATCAACATACAAATTGAATGGGCTGGGCTGCAGTGTGGCATTTTGTGTATGGCCACATGTGGTAGTCCATACAACAATGTGATTGGGTATGATTAGTCTGTTACAACAATGTGTGTGTTACACAATCAACAGCATGCAAATGTATTCACGTCATGCATATGTATACATTTGTGACAACAGTGTATCCATCTATGTATGGCAGTCAGTACTATGCAACATTTATGGGATGTGATTGTGAATTGTGTTTACTTCTGTGGTGTGTTTAGTTGTCTTACAGAGCATACCATTTTAGACGACTTGCACAGCTCGGGCATTGTTGATGATGGCTGATGAATGCTATCTAGGAAATGATACCCAACAACTCTCTCCATATGTTGATCTTGAGGATATGGTGACTTGTGTGTGGACTACACATGCGTCTGACATGTGTACACATTTGGTGCATACTGTGATTGACACACTCTGCCTACATTCCACCCATATTGTGTTTTTAACACAATATTCAGATTGAAGTCATTACATTTAGCAGTATTATTTTTATTTTTGTGTGGTGGACCTGCAGCCCTAGCTGCATATGTTTTGATCCATTCTGATGTGCATTCCACAGACGTGTCCATCCAAAGTGTGAGGTTATGTGTAGACTGTGTCAGGATTTCCATGGATGTACTGCGCAGGCTCAATTTCTTCCATTGCTTGTCATACCTGGGTTAATCATGATGATCATTGTCACCAATGAGGTCTCCCCCCTTGTCACACATGCTCCATGTAGCCATTGTAACTCTCACACTGAGTTGTGTCAGTGGTCTCTTCAAACGATACAGTCTCACCATATTTTGACATCCACTGCCTCATGTGTAGGCCCCTTGTTTACCTCCTATTTGGACATGTTGTAGTTGTGTGTGATGAGCTATTGTTGTATAAGTTGTCAACAAGGATGTAAATAATATGTTGTGGTCCATAGATTGTGTCCTTCAGTTGTCACATTCAAGTGATGAGGCTATTTGTGGTGTGTGTGATGGTAGTAGTTCAATCTTACACATCACATGTGATGTTGCTACTGTACTCATCAGATTACTGTTTGTGATATGCTCCCTGAGGTTAGACTGACAATCCTTATGTATATGTTGTGTAGATTAAAGAGACCAAACATGGATTTTGTGAATAAGTGAGGTGTTTATTGACAAAATGTACAAGGTGAGTTACATGATTATTAAGTGAAGAAGTTCTCAACGATGTGCAGTCTGCGGTGTATCCCAGCAGCTGTGTTGTGCTGTTCCCCCTCATTTTCTTCTCCTCCATCCTCCTCCTCCTCCTAAGGCAGGTCATCAACTTGCTCATATAAGGGGACCTTTATCCCCACACATATGTTGTGCAGGATAGCACATGTCATAATAATCTTGCAGACAATGTGTGGGGCGTATATGAGGCTGCCTCCTGCGATGTCCAGGCACCTGAACAGACTTCAGGATGGCAATGTCCTCTCCACCATTGTCTGTCTCCTCCAATGTCCCTCATTATACGCACGCTCTGCTGCTGTGCTTAGTTTGGGAAATGGGGTCATTATCGATGGCTGTATGCCATAACCCTGATCAACTGCAAACGTTTAATGGAGCTTGCCCAGTACCAATGCTAGGTCTAGAAATCTAGAACCAAATGGAGTAAGTTGTTGTTAGGGCTTGCAACAAGTATGTCATGTAGCACGGCAGTTGATATTTTGAGCTGGTTGTGACTCATATGTATTTGAGGTATGGTGTGAGTTCCTATCCTTGTGTAATGTCTCCTCAGCACTGGGTTGACATGACAACCTTGTGTTTGGCTCAAGAACCTAGGACATATGATTTGGATTCCAAATTGATGGTCATAATATATGTACCTGCGTTGTGTACCATGCATTGTGCAGTGCACCCTTGTCTCAGTGTGGTATCACTAGAGGGGACATTACACATTCCCACAACACAATGGGGTCAGGTGTGGTGGCAACATGGTAGCATTATAGAGCCTGGACATCCCATCCATTTTTACATGTGTCATTGCAGATGATGTGTGACACACTAGGGCCTTTGAAATTGGTAAGTGTGAATGCACACACAGCTCCAAAATTGGCTGCTCTGTCCTGCAACATTTAGACTATGCGAGAATGCCCTATGTGTGACATGTTACTTGGCAACCCTTTGTTGTGCCCTGCGCCAGTTGCTGATATGCAGCTGTGCACTAATACTACCTACCTTGCACTAGGGTACTTGGCTAGCAGCCTTGTGGAGGTGGATGTATCTGTGCACGAAGGGACACCGACCATACATATGCTGTTTTGATGGCCAATTTGCTCTTTCTGTGTGTGCAGCAGTATGCAGCATGCATTGGTGGCACAATCATCTGAGTTCATGGCACAGTATATACTTCCTTATTGCAACCTGCATACGGCACCCCTGGGGTGGTGTTTGTTGTTGGCACTTCCTCAGGTTTTAGGTGACAGCCACATCTGAGTCAGTATCATCATGCTATGTAACTTGTGGTGACAGACCTGCAGTGACACAAATTGCACACCCCTTCCACACTACATACAGCATAGGAGGTGGCCGATTTACAATATGTCTTCAAGTTATTATGAAATGGTCATCTGCCAAGTTGTACGTACTGTGCAGGCCATGACAATGGTACTGTGGGCTACTTCATAGGTCCATTGGTGATCCAGAAAGGCAGCTAATGTTTGTGGCAGCCATAATGTGTCCAAGGGTGTGCATTCCATTGTTACAGGATGATCAACATAACTACCAGTGTCTCTCATATCTTCCAAAACATTGATCAGTGTTTATACTGTTGACACATGCACAGTGCAGGATATGGGATGGAGGTCAGCTACTTAGCAAATGTTTTCCCTACTTGGTCTCACTGTGGCATACATGATGTGCACTGTCTCACAGTGACTCTGCCCATGTTGGGCCATTTATTGTATCTGGTACAGACATGACAGTGTTGTGAGTCAGTGAGTGTTGCATGTGAGGTGGAACTGAAGTAGGTGTGGTACCACTTATCACACATCTGGCACATGGTATGTGATGGCCATTGATCCTGTATTCCTATGTGTGTAAGCCAATGCGTCAGGCAGATGTCTCTGTACACTACATGTAAGTCAAGTATGTGTTGATGAGATGTAGTTGGTAGAGGCGCAAGTTGTCTGTTATTTGATATTTGTTCTGACAGTGATTTGCCTGGCACGACTTGAGGGATCTGTGCCTATATGGAATTTACATGATATGGGCATGGTGTATGCCATTGACATGTCTGTGCTATTCTTTCTTTGGTGTACTGTGTGTGAAGTGTACGTAGTAGGCAACCTGTGAGCACTTGTAGTGGTCTGTGTAGTTCTTCAATTAGCAAAGGGTACATGTCTGCACCTGTCCTTCCCGTGGTTTGCTTTTAGGTTGTGAGTGTGTTACGTACATGTGGCTGTATGTGTTTGTGGTGTACACTGACTGTGCTGTACTGCAGCATGGTACATATGTATTATTACCTGCACATCTGTGTTACCCTGGCCATGTGTTAATATAGTGGTGTATGTCTTGTGTGTCCGACAGGGTTGGTGTGAGGTGTGTACATAGCTAGATTTGTTGACTTACCCACAAGTAAGCCATTTCCAAATTGTCGATCCTGGAATTGTTCATTGATCCTGCTGTGCCGGAATATGTAGGCGTCATGGACACTCCCAGGATACTTGGCCAAAACGGTTATGAATAGTACCAGGTGGTCCACTATTCCCTGCACATTAATGGAATGTGTGTGCTTGCGATTCTGGTGTAAGTGATCTGTTGCTGCAGATGGTATGCGCAGGACATGGGTGCAGTCAAGTGCACCAAGCACTTGTGGGAAGCCATGGATTTGCTTGAACCCCTGTTTGTTCTCCTGCTGCTTTTGCTGGGTGTTGGGGAAGCTGACGTGGTGGGGTATCAGGGAGATGATAGCTTATCAACACCTTTGACAGGAATGCAGAGAAGTAGTGGTGTGTTTGCCTCATTTTAACAGCTGCCCTGACCGAGGTGTAAAATTTTGACTCAAATCAGTGTAACGTCATTTTTTGGGTCCACCTCCCACCCATGCGTCTTTTTTGCTCGGATGGATAAATATGGCGCTGGGGGGTGAGTCATTTTTTGGACAGGAACACCTACCTTGCATTTCATTGACGCAAGGAGGTTTCACTCATGAAAAATGACGTTAACACCAATATTTTGACATTAGACGGGTCTAGCATCAAAATATAAATATGGCACTGAGTTTGTGTAAAAACAAAAATCACATTAGTCCAGCACAAACAGAGTATAAATGTGCCCCAGAGTGTTCCCACATCATGGGAGGGGTCGATCCTTGAGCCATGTTTTTAAGAAATGTGAACCCCCATACCTAGGAACAATGGGATGATCGCCTTGATTGATGGAGAGGCCTTATATTGTGCCAGATTACTTCTAAATAAATTAGTAACCTGGGCTGATTCTGCTAAATTAATACCTCCTACACACATTTGTTTTAGGGGATCCAGTAGCACTTTAGATAACATCCTCAGTTTCTCTTTAATTATGCAGGAGACATTAAAAATAAAAGGAACAGTCTGCTTGCTTGCTTTATGGATTACAGAATGGCTTTAGATACAGTGGACCTTCCAGTTCTATGGTCCAAACTTCACAAATTGTGCCTACTGTGTCTGGGTGAAAGTGAAACTAATTCATAACTAATTCATAATGAGTAGATCTAAAAAAAGATGAAAACAGGTAGAGTGCTGAAACAGGGGTGTGTGCTGGCTCCATTTATTTTCACTTATATGCTGCTTATTTGCCTGTTGCTGTAAAGCTTCAAGGGGCTTGTACCCCTAAATTAGCTTTCCTGCAATTAGAGTATTTGAATTATAGAGTTGATATAGTCATCTTGGGCCATACTGATTCCAGTCTTTAATAAGCTCTCAATGCTCTGAAGACTTATAAGGTAATCAGTAATTTCATACTGAATATATACAGTCTTACAGACAAAGAATGGAGCACCGTAGTGTAGTACCCTAATAAGGTGTCCCATAATACAGGACTCAAATATATCCAATTTAACTTCTTACATATGAGGTTCCCTCACACTTCATCGATTACTAATTATATGGTGAGAACCAGTTGGGTTGCAATCGATGTAGACGCACCGGAGCTAAATTTGATCATGTGACCTGGAGTTTCTATACCCCTCAAGTGTACTGGCAGGTGGTTCTTCAGCGCCTGTGCCTCTTGCTTCAATATACTGCCCAGTGCCTGATAGAAGGCTATATAGTGGGAAACTTTCCTAGACCTAAAAAAAAGTCAGTTCTAGATTTCTAGACCTAGCATTGGTACTGGCCAAGCTTAGCATAACGATGTCCTGGAAATCTGAGAAGGGCCCCATAATAGACTTATGGGCCCAAGGTGTTAATTTATGGGCAATGGCTGAGGAGAGGGTTCTTCGGACGGAAGATGGGGGGGGCATATGGCGACAAACCATGGCGGGACAGAGATTCTACCTAACTGGAAACACCAGGGGAATTATGTAAACTCAGAGTAGGTAGACCAGGTGGCTTCAGAGGACAACTCCTGAGATAATAGATTGGATGGGGATGCTGATGGGGGTCTGGCAGTGGATGAATGGGTAGATGGCAATGACCACCGACACTGACTGGAATGCACCAGAAAACATTGACTATGCTATCTTTCCTCCATCACCTGGGAGTATGGCAATCACTCCCCCCCTACTATGGCAGACATGTGCCATAGTTTGATTCCCATTAATACAAGAGTTGGCCTGACCAATTACCCTCCTGCCTGCATGTTTCATTCTTGTTCCCTGTCTTTATTAGGCAGGTTGGCTAAACGTCATTGCAGGTACCCTGGTGAATTAAGAAACTTTTTCTCTGGGAATCGTCCTGAGTTGCCCCCCCCCACACCCATCTCACACTGACTCTTTCAGAAAATCGCCCACACTAGATTCATACACACCACCCTAGGATCTCACCTGAATATTGGTTAAGATCTGATGGACTGATGAGGGCAGAGTCCTTACATGTGAGTGAGTGCAAGTGGAACAGCACAGATATCAGTCATATGTGTGACTGCCCAAGGTTATGTGAGATGCTTTGATCCAAAATAAGCTGTAGTTACTAACAGGGTGTTAATGTTTGTGCTGTAAAAACATATACGGATAGCAAAAAGGTGGTAATGTAGTGAAATATATAACTGCATGTAAAAGAATATTAGTAAATGGCAATAAAATCTGTTACAAAAACAACTATGCAGTCTCATGGCCTGATTGTGGCCTTGGCGGATGGGATACCCTGTCACAAATGTGATGGATAGCCCGTCCACCATTTTACAAGTTCCATAGGTTATAATAGGACTTGGAATGTGGCAAGTGAGTATCCCATCAGCCAAGGTCATAATCAGGATCTTAGGGCCTGATTTATGAAAAGTTAGCACAACCTTTGTGTAATGTTTTGATGCAAAAGCGGCAAACTTAGAAAATATAATTATATAATTCTAAGTTTGCTCCTCTTTTGTGTGAAAAAATCACACAAAGGTGGCATCAACGTTTCATAAATCAAGCCCTTGGTGTTCAGTATAAAGCACTGTAAGCTGACTTGGTGGGTAATTGGGGATGAGTATGATGTGAGACAAGGCACATATTGTTTTTCAGGGGTTTCCCTAAATCCAATCCAGGCACTGCTCCAGCCTTCTGCTGCGGGAAGCAGAGGCAGTCCTCTGCTATCTCTGCTTCTGGCAGCAGAGGAGATGCCAAACATGTCTCAGCTCTGCTGTGCGCTATGTAGGAAGAAATTAAATGGCAATAAAATATTTTCATTGCCATTCTATTTCTTCCTGCTGGCCTAGCAGCGGGGATGGAGGGTGAGTGGGGACTCATTCCTCCACCCTCAAAGAGAAACTATGACTGCTTAAATCTGTGATGATCACTCCGTAGACAGAAAATTTATTGAACTCACCTGTCGACACTGTTTAGGAAACTTCGAAATAAATAGGTGAAAGTTATCTCTCACACAGGAAATCTGGTTGCTTTCAAATGCAAAAAGATTTATTTTTCTATGGCCGCTTCATACAGAGCTAATGCAACTTAGGCACAAAAGAATTTAATGGTTAAAACCAGGCTTCCTAAAAGTTGTCAGTCCTAAGTTGAATGATGCCATAGAGTTTGCCTTAAATGGGGGAAACATGCAAATGTTGTGTGCTTTAGTTAAATTTATGCACTAGACAACTAACCTGTTAACTCCAAGGGAGTTAAGCCCATGATTTTAATTTAGTTATCTTTTTGGTCACAGTTTTAAAGGGGCTCAACTGGCATCATATGTGAGATAGGGGACAACTACAGTTAATGTCTATATATAGTTGAGTTTTTTTATTTCTAAAGCACATTGTTAGAAATGGGGTCTCTGGTTGGCAATCAGTTTGCACTCTGTCCAAGCAGGGACCCTCACTCTAGTCAGGGTAAAGGAGAAACACACCCAGTTAACTCCCACACACACCTTGGTAGTTGGGCACAAGCAGAAAGGCTTAACCCAGAGGTAATGTGTGAATTATATGTACCAACACCCACATTCATACAGTGAAAACACTACAAAATGGACACCATACCAGTTTAGAAAAGTAGCCAATATTTTTCTAAATCAAACAAGACGAAAACAACAAAAATCCAACATACACAAGTCAAGATATGAATTTTCAAAATATTAGAATCTTACTCTATAGAAAACAATGGAAACATTGCTGTTACACAAAGTATGTGGTTTGCGTAAAAAATGAAGCCACATGGCCGAGCGTGCGTCAGAAAAGTCAGCAATGCATCGATTCCTTACCCTCAAGTGAGTCTCTGCGTCACTTCTTCTCCAGTCAGGTAGGTGATGCATGGTATTTCTCTCCCACAAGAAATTGATGCGTCGATTTCTAGACGTGGCACCTCAGATACGTGTAGGTTCACGTTGATTTTGACACCCAGTGATGATGCATGCTAAATCCGGCCACACAGTGATGGAAAACAGCGCTGCATGGGGTTTGCGTCATTTTCAGCAGCTGCAAGTAGGTGTTGCATCGTTTCTCCAACCACGATGTAGGCAATGCATTGATTTCCCAGTCGTGATGCAGGTGGTGCGTCGATTTCAGCTGCAAGGTGGGTGTCACATAGTTTTTGCAGCCGCGTTGCAGGTGGCATGTCAAAATTTTCCCTGCACTGCTTCCTGTGCTTGGATTTAGTCCTTGTTTTGCCAGCTTCACCTTTCAGGTGACCAGGGACTGGATAGGGCACCACTTGGTAGGGCAGGAGTCTTAGCAGAGAGTACAGGTGCTGGCAGAGGAAGTCTTTGATGCCCTGAGACTTCAAAACAGGAAGCTCAGTCCAAACCCTTAAAAACATTTCACAAGCAGGATTATGCCATAAAGTCCAGGCTTTTTCTTCTTTCAGGCTGAAGCACCAACTGCAGGCCAACCCAGCAAAGCACAGTCACAGGCAAAGGGGCAGTACTCCTCCTCCAGCTCTTCAGCTCTTCTCCTTGGCAGAGGTTCCTCTTGGTTCCAGAAGTAATCTGAAAATCTGGGGTTTTGGGTCCACTGCTTATACCCCTTTCTGCCTGTGAAGTAGACAAACTTCAAAGTAAAGCCTATGTGGTTCACAATGTACTGCCTTGCCCAGGCCTGGCTCCAGACACACACCAAGGAGTTGGAAACTGCATTGTGTGAGGGCAGGCACAGCCCACTGAGGTGTAAGTGACCACTCCTCCCTCCACGCTAGCACAGATGGCCCATTAGGATATGCAAGCTACACCCCAGCTCCCTATGTGTCCCTGTCTAGTGGGGATTTCACAAACAGCCAAACTGTTAGACTGACTCAGAGAGGGAATACACAAGCAGGCAGAGTCACAGAATGGTTTAAGCAAGATGGCATTTTCAAACTGACAATCTAAAAACCAACTTAACTAAAATATATAGTTATAAATTGTGAGTTCAGAGACCCCAAACTCAAATATCTATCGGTTCCCAAATGAAGACTGCACTTAATATTTAAAGGCAGCACCCATGTTAAGCTATGAGAGAGATAAGTCTTGCAACACTGAAAACCACATTTATCACTATTTCACTGTTAGGACATGTAAAACATACCAGTACATGTCCCACTTTTAACATGCACTGCACCTTTTCCATGGGGCTACCTGGCTACCTTAGGGGTGACTTACATGTGTAAAAAGGAAAGGTTTGGGACTTTCAAGTGGGTATACTTGCTAGGTCAAAATGGCAGTTTAAAACTGCACACACAGACACTCCAGTGGCAGGACTGAGTCATGTTTACAGGGCTACTCATGTGGGTGGCACAACTAGTGCTGCAGCCCCACTAGTAGCATTTGATTTACAGGCCCTGGGCACCTCTAGTGCACTTTACTAGGGAGGCATTAGTAAATCAAATATGCCAATCATGGAAATTCCAATTACACCTACAATTTACATAGGGAGCATTTGTACTTTAGCACTGGTCAGCAGTGGTAAAGTACACAGAGTACCAAAACCAGCAAAAAATCAAGTCCAGCACACAGTCAAAACATGGAAAGCAGAGGCAAAAAAGTCAGGGGAGACTACGCCGAGGATGCCAGGTCTAACACGTGTCCCCCCCCAGCTGAAAGTGGGGAGAACTACCCAACCTAATGGGAGTTCTCATCACTAAACCGGAAGAATCAGGACAGACCATCTGCATTAGCGTGTTCTGTATCAAGGCGGTGCTCCGCAGTAATGTCCATTCCCTGTACGGAGATAGACCACCTCTAAAGGTTTGGATTCTAACCCCTCATCTGCATTAACCTTCAGAAAAAGCTTCAATCTCAATTGCACTGCACTTATGTTTCCAGGGAAGTAACCTCCCACCAATGAAGGCTACAGGCAGGTTGAGGCCCTCTTCATTTACCTGTGTAAGTACTGCTCCGCTCCATGCAAATGCTTTACAGACGTCAGGTGCCTTCAGAACGTGTGCCATGCACATGGCTGCCTTTAGGGCATTAAAAGCTGGTTGGCAAGTCTCACTCCAGATCACCTTTTAAGATTGCTTTTTGGAGGTTAACTCAGTCAAGGGAGCAAGAATAGTGCCATACCCCTTGACAAACCTCCTATAGTATCCTGTGAGACCTAAAAAGGTTCTCACCTCAGTCTGGGTCTTGGTGGGCTCCCAAACCAGAATGTTGTCTAACTTTGGTTGTAGGGGTGTCATCTAGCCACTCCCCACCTGGTGTCTCAACCACAAAACTCTGCCCTATTTGGCACTTACTTGCCTTAATAGTGAGGCCTGCCTTCTCGCAGAGCCTTCAACACTCTGCAGAAGTGCTGCATGTGTCCCTCCCAGCTGGAGCTGAAAACAGCAATGTCTTTGAGGTAAGCCACACTGAAGTCCTCCAATCCAGCCAAAACCTGGTTAACTAACCTCTGAAAAGTGGCAGGGGCATTTTTCATTCCAAAGGGCATCACCCTGAAATGGTAGTGCCCACCTGGGGTAGAAAATGTAGACCTCTTCTTGGCCCCCTCACTTAGAGCAATCTACCAATTCCCAGATGTTAAATCAATCAAGCTGAAATATTTGGCAGCCCCCAACCCATCAATGAGATCATCGTCTCAGGGGAAGGGGTGTGCATCAGTCTTTGTAATGACTTTGAGTCCACAGTGGACCCCACACAGAAACTGAGTTCTTGAGTGGCACCTGGAGCCGTAGGCTTTGGGACAAAAACCACTTGACTGGCCCAGGGTTACTGGAGAACTCAACAACCCCAAGGACTAACATTTTGGATACCTCATCCTTAATGTTAGTCCTGACCTTGTCAGTCACCCTGTGAATCTTGTGTTTTACAGGTAAACTGTTCCTAGTGTCCACATCATGTGTACACAAATGATTGACCCCTTTGATCAAGGAAAACAATGAGGCAAACTGTCCCAATACCTGGTGAAAGTCCCTCTGTTGCTCTGGGGTCAGTGAGGGGGAGAGGTTCACACCCTCCACAGACCCATCTTGGCAGACAGGAGGTCAGGAAAAGGCTCATTCTCTCACTTCACCCCATCATCTGTTGCTAGGAGCATTGTCACTTCAGACACCTCAAAGTGAGGCTTTAGGTGGTTCACCTGCAGGACCCTCAAAAGGCTCCTGGGAGTCTGCAAGCTCTCCAGATATGTGATATCACTCTTGCGCTCCACCACCTCAAAAGGCCCAGTCCACTTGTCTTGGAGAACGCAAGGTCCCACTGGGGCCATCACCCACACTTTCTGGCAAGGCTGAAAAACAACCAGAGTGGCATTCTGGTCATGCTAGCGTTTCATGCTTTCTTGGCTTGCTTCCAGGTTTTCCTGAGCGAGCTTCCTGAAGCAGGCTGTCTGGTCCCTAAAAGCCAGCATGTAGCTAAATACATCATTGGGGGCTTACTGGAAGCCTTCCTTACACAGACTCAAAGGTCTCTTTAGAGGATGGCCAAACAACAACTCAAAAGGGCTAAAGACTTCCCACTTACACCTCAAGGGTTCTGACAGGCCCATAATCATGCCCTTCAAGGTGTGGTTGAACCTCTCAACCAGGCACTGTTTCCCTGGGGATGGTAAGGAGGAGTAAACTTTTAGATTACCCAAACTCCTTCCATAGAGACTTCATATATGTAGATATCAAGTTAGTACCCCTGTCAGATACCACCTCTTTGGGGAACCCCATGTGGGTAAAGACCCCCATCAATGCACATCCCACCACAGGGGCAGTGATTGATCTGAAAGGAATAGCTTCTGGGTTCCTGCTGGCGTGGTCCACCAAGATCAGGATGAACCTGTTGCTCATGGGTGTTTGGAGATCCGGAGGCCCCACAATGTTAATACCAACACTTTCAAAGGGGGTGCTGACACATTAAAAGTTGGAGGGGAAACTTACATTTCCCCTCACTCTTGCCACTTGCTTGACAAGTTTGGCAAGACCTACAGTGCGCATCAGAGTGCCTGCGCATTTGAGGCCAGTAAAAGTCAGTAACAAGCCGTTCAAAGGTCTTTGTCCTACCCCAAATATCTAGCTAAAGGCACATCATGAGCTAGACCTAGTAGGAAGGCTCTGAAGCACAGGAGTACCACCAGCACATGGGCTGCCCCAGGCTCAGCAACCTTGGGCTCACTGTTTAGGAGACCATCCTTGGAATAGATCACGT
Source organism: Pleurodeles waltl (assembly GCF_031143425.1). Lineage (NCBI taxonomy): Eukaryota > Metazoa > Chordata > Amphibia > Caudata > Salamandridae > Pleurodeles > Pleurodeles waltl. Next base: position 688,094,848 of record NC_090449.1, on the reverse strand, counting down.
GTGATCCAGACTTCTTGCTGGATGCTTTGTCTGTAGCCTCCTGCCACAAACCCTCTAGAGTAGAGCATGATTGTTGTGCCTCATAGAATGCTTCCCTGGTGGGACCCCCTTTATGCTGAGTCAGCTTGGGCACCTCCCCAGATCAGCCACCTGTTTTCCTATAGGCTTCGGGGCGTCCCCTCAGATTCAGTCTCCACTCGGACCGTGGGATCGTCTGGGGTAGGTGTCCCGCGCTCATTGCCCTTCCTGCTTCTGGCAGGCACCTAGGTCACTATTTTAGGCTCCAGCACCTCCTGATCCCACTGATGGGCCACTATTGACTGGGTATACACACACATCCACCCAGGCAAACCCAACATCTCCATGTGAGACCCGTGTTCTACCTCCTTCCAAGGGGAATCCTCCAGGTCACTGCCAAACAGACAATCTACAGGCATGGTTGGACTCACAGTTACCCTCAAGGCATCTGAGACCCCTTCCCATTCAAAGAGAACCTGCACCATTCTGCACAGGTTCTCTGAGTTGTCTACAGCAACTACATGGTGAAGCACATGGGGAACTACCTGCTTCTCATACACCAGGTGACTTCTCACAGTAGTCAAACTGCCACCTGTGTCTCTCAGAGTCTCCACCCTCTATCCATTTACGGTCGCTCACTTCCTGTATTTCTCAGTGTTCTCAGGCACGAGGGTCCTCTGACCATGTCACTGTCCCCTAGTGAGACAAGGGTCATCTCAGCAAGCTCCCACCCACCTGGAACCAACTTCTCCCCAAGAGCTACACTGGCCAAACCCTGTGACTGAGCACCAGCAGGTGCCAGTGTCCCCTTTGGACATTTGGGATCCCCCCTCATGTGATACACCTGATCACATGCATAGCCCTTGAGGGGACCCCTTTCTGCAGGTTTCCTTGTAGAGACCCATGGTTTCTTTTCAAATGGGGGCTGCAAATATTTACCCTGGAAACTAGGTTGGGGCCCTTTAGAGAACTCCCCCTGCTTACCCTTCCACTTCTTCTGAAGGGGACCCTACCCACCATTGGCATGGTCTCCCCTGTACCTCTTTTGGACCCTGGTGCTCTCCCAACATTCTGCTTCCTGCACAAGCTTCCTGGGGTCAGTCAGCTTGCTGTCAATCAAGCACTGGTGCAGCTTTGTAAAAAAAAAAGACTGTACACGTGCTCTCAAGCAATTAAGTTCCAAACCCTCATAAGTTGTCACTTTGATGCCCTTCACCCAACCATCCAGTGACCTGCAATCAGAGTCAACAGATTCTAACCAGGTTTGGGATAACTTCTTTTTGTAGGACCTAAACTTCTCCTTGTACTGCTCAGGGATGAGGCCATATCTTGTGAGTAGATTGTCCTTAATGTTAGAGTAAGTGAGTCCATGGGGATCCCCTAAGGATGTCAGAGTGCCCCCCACCCCAAAGTGCTTCCACAGTCCCGCCCTCCAATGTACTTCAGAAACCATGTTCATGTGGAGAGCTGACTCATACCTCTTTAACCACAGAGAGATGTCATCCTCCTTCTTGTAACCCTTCACCAGATCTTTAGGAATGTGTACCCTCCTCTCAGGCTGCACTGAGGTACTGCTGCCAACATCTCTATTACACTGACTCCTCTGATCCAGCTCCCTTAAACTGAGCTCATGAGCCAGGAGCATCTTTTTCTCCTCTATGGCCAACCTTCTCTCTTCTATCTCCATTTAAAGCTTCTCTAGCTCAAACTGCTGCACCCTCTCTGCCTGTCTGTCCTGCACCTCCTCAGGAGTCAGACCCTTAGATGAGACATTGCTTACTGTCCTGGAGACCCGCCACCCAGGCAGAAGATTACACCCACTACACCGCCTTGATTACTCTGCAACTCCTCATCCTCATCTTCCTCCTCTCTGTGCTTCTGAGCCTCCTTGGCTGCCACCCAACCCCTGAATGCCTTTTGCAGCTCCTTCTTTATAGCCGAGCTCTTGAATGGACCGGCAAGATCCTTACAAAACTGCTTCAGTTGAGCCACTGTGTATTCCTCCAGTTTCTACAACTCAAAAACAGTCTTTGTAGCCACAGTTGGTGCATCCCCAGATTGAGACATGTTGGTGAGTTCTCAAAAATGCAAGTAGTTCAAAGAGTTTCCAAGAGAAGTTCAAAAATCACAAAAAATATAGAAGCAGGAAAAGCCCAAAAAGAGAAGAAGCAAAAACAAGTACTATGTGGTCACATGGTGGTCTGCAATGAAAGCAATAGTGTACACTTAATCAATGTATGTAAAGTACAAATACAAGTTCCGTCCTCATCCCAGATCACCAATGTTAGAAATGAGGTCTCAGGTTGGCAGTCAGTTTGCACTCTGACCAAGCAGGGAGCCTCACTCCAGTCAGGGTAAAGGAGAAACACACCCAGTTAACACCTGCTCACCCCCTCTGTAGCTTGGCATAAGTAGAAAGGCTTAACCCAGAGGCAATGTGTAAAGAATTTGTACCAACACCCACATTCTTACAGTGTCATTTCAGGCAGGCTGTGCGTCGATGTTTCACCTCACACAGAGTTCTTTGCAGAGATGAAGTCTTTTTTGCCCCAGAGACTTCAGGAAACAGGAACGCAAGCTCAATCCAAGCCCTTAGAGAGCACTTTTCAGCAGAAACAGAGGCCAGAAAGGCAGCAGGGCAACAGCAAGGCAGCAGTCATTTACAGCACAGCAGTGCCAAACAGTCCTTTGGGCAGCCAGGCAACTTCTCTTGGCAGGTTGGAGGTTCTGGTTCAGAGTATCTTTACCAGGAAGTGTCTGAGTTAGAAGGGTCAGGGACCCAGTTTATATACCCAAATGTGCCTTTGAAGTGGGGGAGACTTCAAAGATTGGCTTAGAAGTGTACATTGTCTCCTTGCAGTACAATCCTGTCTGCCAGGGCCCCAGTAGGGGATTTTGTAGTCCATTGTGTGAGGGCAGGCCACTGTCATTTGAAATGTAAGTGTCAGTCCCTCTACCCTTCAAGCCCAGGAAGACCCATTCTGTATGCAGGTGTGGCTGAGTATCCTGTGTTTGTGGTTGTCTAGGGGAAAGGCACAAAGGAGCTGTCAACCAGCCCAGCCCAGACGTGGATTGTAAGGCACAGAAGGATTTAAGTGCAGAGAAATGCTCACTTTCTAAAAGTGGCATTTCTAAAATAGTAATATAAAATCCAACTTCACCAGTCAGCAGGATTTTGTATTACCATTCTGGCCATACTACATATGACCTATTTACCCCTTTCTAATCAGAATCTACCACTCAAACAGTTTATGAGGGTAGCCTTAATATTAGTCTATGAAAGGAGCAGGGCTTGCAGCACTGGAAAATACATTTAAGAGTTTTCCACTACCAGGACATATGAACACACAGATATATTTCCTGGCTTTTACCCTGCCCTCTGGGTTACCTAGGGCCTACCTTAGGGGAGACCTATAATTAGAAAAAGGGGTGTTTAAGGCTTGGCAAGTACTGTTAAATGCCAAGTCGAAGTGGCAGTGAAACTGCACACACAGGCCTTGCAATGGCAGGCCTGAGACATGGTTAAGGGGCTATTTATGTGGGTGGCACAACCTGTGCCATAGGCCCACTTGTAGCATTCAATTTACATGCCCTGGGCACATGTAGTGCACTTTACGAGGGACCTACCAGTAGATCAAACATGATAAATTGGGTATGAACCAATGCTACCATGATTTAAAGGAGAGGGTATATGCACTTTAGCACTTCTTAGCAGTCCAGTCGTAAAGTGCACAGAGTCTTAAAACCAGCAAAAGCAGGGTCAAAAAGCAGAGGGAGCCAGGCAAAAATGTTGAGGGTGACCACCCTAAGGCTGTCAGGTCTAACAGGGGGACATGTACATATGTGTTTTACATGTCATAACAGTGAAATACTGCCAAATTTGGTTTTCACTTTGCAAGGCCTATCTCTCTCATAGGTTAACCTGGTTAAACACACAAGTTTGTATACCACCTTTGACATACACTGCACTCTACCCATGGGGGCACCTTCGACCTTCTTTAGGGATGCCTCACATGTATAAAAAGGAAAGGTTTCGGCCTGGCAAGAGGGTACACTTGGCAGGTAGAATTGACAGTTTAAAACTGCACACACATACACTGCAGGTCTGAGCCATACTTAGAGGGCTACTCATGTGCATGGCACAATCAGTGCTGCAGGCCCACTAGTAGTATTTGATTTACAGGGCCTGTGCACCTCAAGTGCACTTTACTAGGGACTTACTAGTAAATCAAATATGCCAATCATGAAAAAGTCAATTACACATGCAATTTACACAGGGTGCACTTGCACTTTAGCACTGGTCAGCGGTGGTAAAGTACCCACAGTACCAAAACCACTAAAAACAAAGTCCAGCACACAGTCAAAACATGGGAGGCAGAGCAAAAAAGACAGGAGAGACTACGCCAAGGATGCCAGATCTAACACACATTTCTAATGTTCACAGATAAGATTGGTTCTATTTTGAAGGCCATCATAGAGGCTATGTTATTTATTAATGTGCTCCCCTAAACTTTGTTAGGTTCTTAACTGTTGTTTTAGCCTGTTTTAACTATGGTATTGCCAGAGAGGTCACTATTTGCTTTTATAAAGATGTCAAACTTTTAAATTTTAATGCTTTACATATTGATGTGTATTGCATTATATGGTTGGTGGTGCTACACGCCTTTATAGATTTAATTAACTAAATGAAGGTTTCTGTCTGTCATAACCATGGTCTTTTGTAGGATACATTTTGCTGAAGTAGTTTGCCAAATGGTGACTGCTGCACTGCACTACTGATTGTGGAGATGTAGGGTTTTAACTAAACATTTTTCTGTGGCATCTGGCTAATAGAAATTAAAATATATTTTTTTAATTTGGTGTTGTCAAGTCAGTTCTATAGCTGAGCCACACCATTCTGCAGATTAACACTTTTCAGCCAGTGAGGCTTTAATCTGTTTTCAGTTTCCAGTTCCTTAATATGCGCAACCTGATATGTAACGCGAGATGTAATCACTAAATTTAGTAAATGGTTACTCACTTTGCAACACTTCTGAATGAGTAATTGGCCCATAGTAAGTTGACATGTTTTGATGTAAATGGTGCCACAGGGCCACCACATTATGATACTGTGTCCCATTTTATTGCTATCTACTTCAGGTGATCCATATTTGTGAACCTTAAATCGTAACATTCCAGAAACTACAATTTGGATTGAGTGAGGGGAATCAAATATATTGGAAGCATTGATCAAAACAGAAAACACAGATTAGGCATGCCGGTTAATGATTCAATGGAACATTCACACACAGTATCACCTGTGTTAATTAATTTGCTTTGATGAGGACTGCTAACAAATGCTGCACCAGAAATCCTGAAAACTTAAGACCAGATTTACAAACCTCTAACGCGACTGGAGCGTCACTTTCATTGAAGCTCTGGTGGCTCTTTTCGCTGCTCCATATTTACAAGAAGGTGTTAAACCATTTTTTTTGTGGCTTAACGCGGCCTTGTTAATATGGCCCCCAACGCAGTTTTCTCCATCAGAGGGGCATGCTATAGGTGTTGCTGTGGGCATTCCACCACAACACCCATTGTTTTTGATGCTGTCCCAGATTTACAACAAGGTGTAAATCTGAAGCAGGGACAAAAACTAACACCACCCCGGGGTGGTGTTAGCATGACACAACGAGGATGAATACTTTTATTCCTCCTCGTTTTTGCTCTTACTATGTGTGCTGCATTCTGTAGCACTCATAGAAGGAGTTAAAGGCCATGAATGATTATTTATGTGCATTCCAAAATGATGCTTTGTTACATCTATGTGTGCTGCGTTTTGCAGAACACATAGGAATGCCAAATCGCAATTATGTGCAGAAAGGGACACCCTCCTGCACATAAACAATCTATCCCCTCAACCCAGACACCCTTGTACTATGGTGCAAGGATGCTTGCGTTAGTGCAGGCAGCTTAATTCATCACCGGCACAGGGGAAAACACAGAGGTGCGCAGTATTCCTGTATATACTGTGCGTCCCTGCTTTTCAAAAGTGGCACAGTGCGGTGCTGCTAGTGCTGCTATTTGTGGTGCAGCACCAGACTGCGCCACTTTGTCGTAAATCTGGGCCTTAGTTTCCTGTGTTCAGTCAACCTTCTCTGAAAACAGAAATCTGTGCAATGCTTATTAAAATGTTCCAAGACAGTTGGTGTAAAGCCAGGACTGTCCCGGCAAATCTGTGATGCCTGGCCACCCTGCATCTACTGCTTAATGTTTAGTGACGGAACTATCAAAAGGGTCTACCTTGTCTGGTGTCTGTATGCCTTTACTTCCACTACCTCCCCCTATTCTGGCACCTGATGTTTTATCTAGTGTTAATACTGTATTTTCTGCCCCCCTGTCGGCCTCCCTCTTGACCCTGCTGTATAGTCAGTTAGGAAATGTAATCATTGATGTTACTAAATGTATATGTGTATAGTGATATTTTCCCTAATTTCTGGTGTCACGGTTATTTAGTCTCCCACACGGTAACTGTTATAAATTGTTCAATTTGTGATAGTTTCATTTGTGAAAATTCAAAATGGATCTTGCTTGGCCATAACATTTCTGTCTCTAGAACAATGAGTTGCTTATCTTCTCGCAGGCAAGCTCTTGTAATGAACATCAAAATAGCAGCTTGGCAATTACTTCTTGTAAGAAATTGGGTCACCGATGGGGGGAGATGAAACCCTAGTCAAGTAGCAACTACAATTCTTGTCAGGGTGAAACATGAGCAAACCCCAGATTAACATGTGCTTAACTTTCTGGTAGCTTGTCACAAAAGTCATCAATCTGAACTTAAAGGCGATGTGTAAAGTATGTATTCATGATACAAACACAAATAAATTTAAAACGCAGCTCAAGAAAAATCCTACACCAATTTACAAAAATAGAGTAACTTTTTAAAAATTATTCAACACCAAAATGACAAGAAATCCAATTAGTAGAACAGGAGATATGCAATTTTAATGATTTAGGTAAAAATAGTCCTTAAATGCACAAAGTGCCAACTTTGGTTATCTGGATGGAAAAAAGTCACAAAGTTACGCTGACCACAATGCAGCACGGGCCAGCTACAAAGGCAGGTTAGGCCCACTGATCCAAGTACCTTAACTCCTGGTTGCAGAGAGTTGTGAGGTCCCGAGTCAAGGATGTGTTGTGCACTGGTGAGTCAGGAATGCGAAGTAAGGTCCTCTGTTCCTCTGTTGAGGAGGCATCACACATCAGTGGTTCTGGGGAGCAGCTGAGCTGTGATGCGAAGTTCTGTGTCAATGATGTGCCACCAAGTGTTGGTTCCAGGGAGATACGAGATTCTGCTTCAGGAATGCGTCACACAGCTGTGGTTCCGATACAAGGCTGTGAGGATGTGTGGATTCTGCTTGGACCACAACTGGACTCGCAGACCAATCCGGCCCACTTCCAAGGGTCCAGGACTGGGAGGCACCACTTTGGAGGAAAGACTCACAGCAGACAGTCCTGATAGTGGGCTCAAGGGGGTTAGGGCCTTTTCTGTTTCTGGCCCTCTGATCAGGAGGCCAGCCAACTAGCACTCAGAGTGACTTTGGTGCTCCTAGGTTCAAGGTGCAGGTCCAGTCCTTCTCACTCTGGCAGCAAGACAGCAGAGTAGTAGGGCAGCAGATTAGAAGTCATGCTTGCAGCAGTACAGCACAGCAGTACTTCTGAGTCTTCTTCCACAGGTCCAGAGGTGTACTGAAAAGATGGGCCTGAGGGTTCAACATTTATACCTGGTGCCCACTTTGAATGGGAGAAGCTACTGAAGTCCTTCCCCTTCTGAGGTGTTTGAAATGTCATGCCTACCTGCCCTGGCCTCAGCTGGTCTAGGGGCACAAGTTACTAGTGTAAAACCTGTTGTGAGTGTGCTGTGGAAGAGTCTTTATGATGTGTAAGTGTGGTAGGTGACTGCTACGACTCCCATCAAGCTAGAGATGGCCAAACCTGCCAATAATTATTTGCCCTTTGTCTCACTGCATAGGAGTAAAACACAAAGACCACTGTCAGTTATACCCAGCCATGTGACCCAGGATGCAGGCCACAGGTACCAAATGGTTAGGACAAGAAAAGGACAACTCTCTAGCAGTGTCATTCCTGGAATTGTGATTTAAAATCTTACTTTACCAATAAAAAGTTTTAAATTCCAATTCTTTAGTTACAAAACTTAGCTTTCCTACCTGCTTCCAATTGAAAGGTATCACTTATTAAAGGTAATAATGTAAACCACTGCTATCGTATGGTAGAGGTAGGCCTCACTGTAGTGAATCACAAATTTAGGAGTTTTTCCAATGCCAAGACATGTCCAACTTAAAAGAACATGTCCAAGTTTTAAAACAGATTGCCCCTTCCCTGTGGGCTGCTTAGGGCCTGCCCTATAGGTGTCATATGTATTAAAAAGAGAGATTTTGGCCTGGCAAACAGTTTACTTTGCCAGGTCAAAATAGCAGTATAAGGATGCACACACAGGTTGCAATGACAGGCCTGAGACATGTTTAAAAGGGCTACTTAAATGGGTGGCACAGTTAGGGCCACAGCCCCACTAATAGCATTTAATATACAGGCCCTGAGAACCTGAAGTACTCCTTTACTAGGGACTTACAAAATTAAATGTGCCAATTGGAGATAAGCCAATTTCACCATGTTTAAAGGAGAGAGCACAAACATATTAGCATTAGTTAGCAGTGCTAAAGTTCTCAGAATGCTAAAGCCAACAAAGATGACTTCTGCAAAAACTATAAGGCAAACAGTTTGAGGGAAGACCAAGTTAAGGCTGACAGGTCTAACCCCTCCTCAAAAACCATGAGGATCATTTCACGAGACTCACTATATCAGGTCCTATTGACTTTCAACAGATGTGTCAGCAAACTCAAAGTTGTGCTTCCAGATTTACCGCCACTTCTCTTCTTTCACGGAGAGTTGCTTTGCTGGGTGACTTTTGCTGGTATTTTGATTGAGTAAAAGCCATAATAGTAACAGAAAAGGATGGGGGAGGTCTGAGAATTGCACGATTGCTGAGCATTTAAGAGACCACTTTAAGCTTCTGAGCCTCCGATTTGTCTTTAAATTTGTTATAGGCTATTTTCGCTTTTGAACGACTCCCTGAGCCACTCACCTCACTCCTTCCACACCAGTTGAGATGTTCACAAATCTGATCTGATCCTGTTGCAAAGTGCAGGAGGAACCCATCAGGCACATTACTTAATTGCTGCTTTCCCTTTTATTTGATCTGGAGACCTCTTCTTTAGGAAAGAGACATTTTCAAACGTCCACAGAAATGTAACTGACTTTGTAATTTTAAGACATTGAGTTTAACTAATTACTCTCCCAAATATGTAACTAAATATAACTTTTTAAATAGTGTTGCAAAAGAGAGGCTTCTAGTTTGGACGGCATTTTCACTGCCAATTCTCAAACACATTTTCAGTGGTGCCATATTCACGGCCATTTAGAGTTCTTGCCCACAAATGTGAACGGTCGTTCTCGGGACTGGAATTATAATATGCACAGTTTATATTGGTGACAGCTTTGGAATGCAACTTCCACAAGCTAAACCGTATATCACAAACATGAAGGCATACAAACACAATGACACTTTAACATATGTGCTCAAACTTTGGAGCATGCCATGTCCTAATTTTGGGCTTTCCAAGTAATTATTACACATTTCCGACCAATCCGTAAATTAGACTGTGAAACTAACATGCCGAGAGGACAGTAGAATTGAAGTGTATGCGAGAGCTGAGTTGCAAATATCCATTATCACTTGTCTAGAAATAAAAATGCTTAATCAGAGACAGGAGCTTTGTGAAATGAAGTGTGAGAAAAGCATGGAGGACATTAGTAGCTACATTGATTTATTTAGAACCCTTAGGCACGATTTCTGAGTAGTATGCAAATTCTCTTCTATCATATTAGTGGATAAATGATTGAACATTAAGGAAAATTGCAAAAGTGTTTACATAGTGAGTTTATATAACTTCTAAACAGATGAACCAGCATCCTGAACATACTTGAATAATTCAGGTCATGCAACATCTAAAAGAATGAATTTTTTTTTTTTTTATAAACTCTGCTGTAGCTAGAAATACACATATTATTACCCAAAGGGTAAACTTGAAGTTCATTTTTCATCTAAAGCAATCAATCGGAGCCTCATTTCCTATTTTGTTTCACTGCTGTAGCAGTAATGGAACATTGGGGCCTTGGTTCCAAGCTGTACATATCCATGCCTCAGGTCAACAACCACATATCTGTACATGCCGAACTGCCTTGGTGCATTTGTTGCCCTCTCCTCTACTCATTGCTGAAAATCCACTAAATGGCAATGGTGGCCCAAGTGACATCAAACCCTTTAAAAGCTGATGACATTACAGGTTCGACTCTTGCCCTGCCTTTATCTTTAATCAGCTTCTGAGAGGCCAGCGGTCGAGCAGGGAGAGAGAACTTCTGAATTTAACGAGCAGTGGCAAAGTAAATAGGTTTCTTCTGTGCAAGAGCTATTGGCTTTGCCAATGTGTTTTAGCACTGTTGTACAGCACATGGCTACTGTTCAGCTTGGCTAAAAGTTAGTGGCATGGAGAAGAGTGCCGTGGAGCATCATAGAGTGGAATGGCGAAGAGTAGAGTGTCGCACAGTGGAGTGGCAGAGACTGTTCTGTTTTGGAAGTGGCAAGGAGTGCAGTGGCTTAGAGTGGTGCAGAGTAGAGTAGCATAGAGTGGTGCAGAGTAGAGTGTAGTGCCATACAGTGCAGTGGGGTAGAGTGGAGTAGCATAGATTGGAGTACTGCAGAGTAGACTGGGGTAGAGTTCGGTGGCAGAAAGTGTAGTGTTTCAGAGTAGAGTGTTAGAGTGCAATGGTACGAGTGGAATAGAGTGGCACAGAGTGGCATAGAGAGCAGTGACGTAGAGTACAGTGATACAGAGTAGAGTGCAATGGCATACATAGCAGTGACAGAGTTAAGTTGTGGAGAGTGCATTGACAAAGATTGCGTGGAGTGCAGTGACATGGAGTAGAGTGACGTAGAGTGCAGTGGCACAGAGTAGGATGTTTCAAAGTAGAGTGAAGTGGCGTAGAGTAGAGTGGTGCAGGGTAGAATGCAGTAGCATAAAGTGACAGAGTGTGATGGCTTAAAATGGAGTAGAGTGCAGTGGTGCAGAGTAGATTAGAGCAGCGTACAGTGGAATGGCGTAGAGTGCAGGGACATAGAGTTAAGTGCTACAGAGTAAAGTGCACTGGTGTAGAGTACATTGGCCGTGACTGCAGTGTTGGAGAGTGTTGTAGAGTGTCATAGAGTACAACGGCATAGAGTGGAGCTGTGCAGTTTAGTTTGGTGTGGGCTAGACTGGAGTGCTGTAGAGTGCATTGGCAAAAAGTACAGTGGTGTAGAGTGGGGAAGATTGCATTGGCATATAGAAGAATGGTACAGGGTAGAGTAGAGACGCGCAGTTTGAAGTGGCGTAGAGTGCTGTGGCATGGAGTGGTGCAGAATGCAGTGAAGTGGTGGCAGAGAAGAGTACAATGGTGTGGAGTGGAGCACAGTAGAGTGGAGTGGCATATAGTGCAGTATTCATGGTGTGGTAGCACACTGCTATTACAAACAACACATTTTCAATTAAAGAAACCAGTACATCTGCACAGGCATACAGTGTTACTAATAAAACTCTACAGTGCACAGATGAAAATCTGTGGAAATAGCATGACCTAAATTAATGATTCATTTTGATCACAATGAATTATTTGTTTCCAACACGCTTCAGAAATAACGAAAAATGTGCTTCAATTGTGAGTTCATAATACCGATATATTCTGAAATACTTACAAAGTTTATTTAAATGTTGTTATGTGCTAGAAAAAAACTCTTTCGTACCCCAATATTCAGCAGGATTGTCACATAAATCCTCTGACTTTGATGAAAGTAAACAAGTACCCATGGAAGACAGTGCCTGACATTTGACCTAGGTCTTTGACTGCACAGCAAATGCGACAAGAACAAGATTTACAGCCCTGTTTACGGAAACGGAGAACTCAAAAGGCTTCTGTGAGTAAGGTTTTGGCAAGGGAAGGACGGAAATCCAGCTGGCCAGCCTAAAAACAAATGAAGCCAGCAAATGGAAAGCAAGAAAATGTGAGTTACAAACCACAAAGCCAATGGAAAGCAACGGGCAGAATGCATTCCTAGGTCAACTCTCTGAATGTCCCCAAGATGTCTTTAGCAAACCAGAAAGCTCTGCTTTCTGGTAGGCTGTGGTCCAAAAAGGGCTATTAGAGCACTGGTTAACTTTGCTACTACTGCTATCTTAATCAGTAGCATAAAGCAATGTGATTTCCCTCCCCTGCAGAATGTGATGAGGGGCACCTGAGTCTCCCACATCTAATGGTTAATCATTTGCTTTGGTTGGAAGAGGTCCTCCTGAAAGATAGGGAGCGGGTCCCACTGAATTGCAGGGGCTTGCACTACACCCCCCCAGACAACGGGAGAGGGTGGAAAGGCAATATTGGGGGAACACAAAGACATGTCTGGGACACCAACTGCTACTGCTGGACACTCTTAATTCACACAATGACTCTACTTATTCTGCTGCTTTAACACTGTAATCCAGGATTCCAACTATGTCCTTCTTGTGAAGTCTGGAGGGTGGTGCAAGACTGTATATACTTCATAATAAGTTATTTCCATTGCATATGATCACAAGGTGTGACTTTTGCTAATTTGATTGTATATAGAGTTTTATACATAACATGTTACTGTTTTTTAACTTTTATGTTGCTGTCAGTTACTTTTCCTTAATGTCTTTGAAGTGGTCTCTTTAATTTTAAATGTATGGGTTTTAATTTTGCCCTGCAATGATTCAGTTGAAAACACTACCACTTCACTGGACTTGAACAGATTTAACACAGGTTAATGACACAAGTGCCAATCTTAGCAAAAAATGTAGGGCCAATAGAACAAGTTCAGCTGAATCCCCAAACTTCTTCAAGCTTCTTAAATTTTCTCGCTATTCAGATTTTCACAAGCCTGGTCATTTTTCAGAAGCTTGGATGATGGAATGATTGGATGATGGAATCCATTTAGGAGGAATATTTGAATCAAGTGAGGCACTGACAACCAGATTGGATTGGATGATTTGGTTGCAGATGCTAAAAAGTAATGAATTCAAAGAAAGTCCCTTTCTTGGAGTTCAAAGACCTCAAGTGAAAGACAGTCAATGATGGTAATTAATAATTAAGTCAGAAGGTGATCACACGCCTTTGGCAAGCTGATATAAACAAATGTTTCAGAACAATACATTTCAAAGCATGACAGGACGTTGTGCATATGGCCAGGTGGGTGTTCTAGCTCATCTCCAGTTCTCGATAATCTGCAAACGAGGATGTGGGGTTGTCCTGCAATTCAGGATACTATCTTTTTAAGGTAAAGCATGCTTCATCAAGCGTTTCTCAAGCTGACATCTTCTAGGATGAACTAAGTTGCAGATACTGTGCTAAAACTTGTGCTGATCACAAACAATGTCCCCAGTAGCAAAGGTCTTAAACTGGATTGTGTGACTTGATACCTAGTCTGCAGTTTCTCCAAATACTTGGGGCCAGATTTATACTTCTTCACACAAAACTGCGTTAGCGCAGTTTATCGTGAGAAAGTATAGCGCCGGCTAGCGCCATTCTAAGATGCCGGACGGGTGCCATATTTATGGATGGCGCTAGCCATCGCTAATGCCCTGTCAGCGTCCTTGGGAAGGAGGCTAACAGTGCTGGGGATCCATAGGGGGACCGGGTCTTGTCACCGAATTATGGCGCTACACTGTTTACAGGCAAAAAATTGCCTCTTAGCAGTGTAGCGCCATTTTCTGGTGCACAACCCTCATGGACATGGCTCCTGTCTTACTAAAGACAGGAGCCATGCCCACCACCCCAATGGCCATGCCCAGGGGACAAATGTCCCCTGGGCATGGCCATTGGGGCCAGTGCCATGCAGGGGCCCCTAGTCAGGGCCCCCAAGCGGGTTTGTTGGGAAAAAAATAACTTACCGGGACTTACCTGGGATGGGTCCCCCATCCTTCGGAGTCCTCCTGATGTGGGTGGCGGTGTCCCTGGGGCCAGGGAAGGGCACCTGTGGGCAATTTCCATGGTCTCCAACCATGGAAATATGCCTACAGGTCCCCTTACGCCTGCCCAGACCCAGGCATTAAATAATGGTGCTAAGCAAGCTTAGCGCAATTATGTAAGGCCCCCAACCCTCTGTGCTGGATTTTAGCATGGGGTATAAATATGGCGCAAAGGCCATATTGTCCTTTTCTGGACAGGAACGCCTACCTTGCATCTCATTGACGCAAGGTAGGTTTTCCCGTACAGAAAACAAAGTTAACTGCATAACTTTGGTGCTAGACATGTCTAGCACCAAAGTAAAAATATGGAGTTAGGGTTGCGCTGAATTAGAGTAAAAAAAAATGACGCTAATTCAGCGCAAACTAAGTATAAATATGGGCCTTGGTCTTCTGACTGTGTAACATGTTCCCTGAGTGAAAAGAGAACTTTCCCCAAGAGCGATAGTTCAAAAAGCAGTACATTGTGCCTAAGTATTTTATGATGAAACATTTGCAAATTTACAGGTTTGTTGTTGCTCCATGTTGATTTTTGCTTCCCATCGAGATGAAACACAAGTGCAACAAATGCAGTTAATGTAGAATGTGATCCCTAGGTAAAGGGGAAAAAAACGTAATCAGACACGTTTTTTCTTTAGTTTGTTTGCCACACGCCAGCATGAAATAGAGAAACCTAACAACCTGTGTTTTTAAAATATGTCTAACGGTTGCTTTTTCCCTTGGTTTCTGCATGTTTGAGAATCTGTACCTTCTAGTGGAATTTGCACATCACTACCTCCTGGAGTTTTATAGTGGGATTCCTACCTCCATCCTCACTTCTTCTCTTGATTCAGTCCTTGCTTTTATAGCCACTGGCTATAAACCTTTTAGGCACAAACTCATGCCCAACAACTCCCCCACTACCTGGGCTGCATACTTATTAGGCCTTCAAACTAGACCTTGTCTGCATTACCAAAACCTGAATTGGAGATAAATCAACACCCAATCTTCACTAGGCTAACCCACTTAACCATGAAATTGCTATTAGGAAGAACCCCTAGAAAAAAGGTCGAAAAATAGCAATCATCTTTATACATTTCTTAGCAAACTACTGTCTTCTGGGATTTCCTAATAGGATTCACAATAGGAGAAAGAACATTACTTCTCATCCAATTCTCACTTATCTCCATCTACTTCTGTTTAGTCCTAATAATATGTAAGTCTCCATCATGCAACACAGCATTTGGAAACAACTTCCTTGATGTTGTGACCATCAGATCCATGACTGCCTATACATCTTGAGACACTTTTTTTTTATTAAACAAAACGTTTTCATATGAGATCCTGTCTCTCAATCCCAGAAGCCTTCAGTTCTACCACCCAATTCAATGCCAACCTGCTCACCAGTTCAGCTACTATGACAGTAATGAATGGCAAGTTACATTCCCATGCAATGGGACAATCTAAGCATTCGTGTTCTCAATTTTCCTCTAATTGTATCTGTATAATCGAGCTGAATTGTTGAAATGAAATAATTATGTCTCTGGCTCTCAGGAGGCTTCAGCAAACTGATACTCCTCAAATACACAATAGTGGAGTAAGTCCCACCAGCTTGATTCAAATGTGAAGGCAGCAAAGACACAAAACTGAAACCTTGAAAATTATGAAAAAATGAATCACTTCCTTGGAAAGCTCCAATTACAACACACTAATCTGCTACCTATCGATCTTTATAGCAAAATACCCATTCACATCTCCTTTCAAAATTCTGTGATCTGTAATCTGAATCGGCCAACATCCCTCACATCCACATCCTGTGTGACACTGTTGCAGACCACCTAATAGGAGCAAACCATCAGCTTCTTTCCTGGTGTCACTACTTTCAAAACACTGTCCTCTAGTTACTAAATGTAAGCAACTCCTACCTATCCATTTCAGGCAACTACTCAAGGCTGGTACCTGTCAAGACTGTATGTGATGTCTTGCTGACCTCAGGGTTTTTAAACATCATACACTCTAACAACACTGCAATCCTGGGCAGAGGAACTGAATCTTCCTTGATCTCTATTTCAGCTAGGCTAGAGATCACAGGCAAATAAAATTGACCTTTAGCTCTATTACTATTTGACCTGCTAATAGAGTCCATCACCATATTCTACTCCAAAGTATAAGATATCTCTGGATTCAAAGAACCACTAGTGACGTTATCTCTACCAACCCATCTGCCAGATCAAGCATCATCTGTCTTCCATTGTATTCTCCAATTGTTTTCTGAACCAATTCTGGCAACAGGAAGTCTTCCATTATCTCTTCACTACTCTCCAATGCATATCTCAGACCACTATTGAATCTCATTAAGTCTTCAGTCTACATGTGACCTCCAAATAATCCTTAAACTCAAACCCTGCTCTCCTGTGGCCTTTACCACTTAATCAGAAAATGGACCAATAAATTATGTTAAGCCCCCCTATGGCACATTAAACAAATATTTAAAAAACTCACCTGCACTCACCGGACCTAACTGGAATGGGGTCCCCCATCCTCTGCTGTCCCTCTGGTGTGGGTGAGGGTGTCCCTGGGGCTAGGGAAGGGCACCTATGGGCTCTTTCCATCGTGTTTGACCATGTAAAAAGGCCCACAGGTCCCATAACATCTGTCCTGACCCAGGCATTAAATAATGGCGTCATTATTTAAGGCTCCATCCACCGTGCCTGATTATAGCACGGGAGGCTAAATATGGCGCTAAGGCCATATAGTCATTTTTTGCGCAGGAACACCTACCGTGCATCTCATTAATGCAAGGTAGTTTTCCACAGGCAAATAATGACTTTAACTCCAAAACTTTGGTGCTAGACGGCATTAGCTACAAAGTTTAAATATGGAGTTAAGTTGGTGCTGAATTAGTGTAGAAAAAAATGATGCTAATTTGGTGCAAACTGAGTATAAATATGCCCCTAAATACTGTGGATTGCAAAAGAACTTGTAAAATAGCATAATAAATTATTACTAAAGAAATGGATTCAATTAAGTTAGGTAACAGTTTCAGGATTACTTACATGAGCTGGCTTCCTTAATGAAATCAACTCAAAAGTACCTCTTATTCAGAAAGGTGCAGTCTATCGGTCTTTGTACAGTTTACCATGAATTCAGTAGTTTTTTTGTCTTTCCAAAACGACAGGCCTGATCTTCTTTCGCTCATCTTTCCATCCTTACTCTTCCTCCTTTCCCTGTTTTCAAAACAGGAAGGCACATTTCCTCAATCAGAGAAAAAAAATCCAAAATATCATTAGATACTGTTACTTGATTATTCAGTTTACATATCGTTAATTTGTTGGATGCCATCACCCTAGTCGTTTCTAACCATGCTTCAAATGTAGGTATTATTCTCGATTTCCATCATCGAACTAGGAACAATTTTACTTTAGCTGGTGCAGTATCTATCTTTTGGATGGTATGTCATCCCCATTCTACTGTATATGTCAAGTAGAAACTCCAATTATAATGATGATTTGATGTGCAGTGTCATTCTTATTTTCCATAATGTACCACTGTCATCACCAGAACGGTGGCAGGTTTGGGCATGAGCTAAAGATGGGTATTAGGTCTCCCTCTGGTCACAGCCCCAACAACAAAAAGTAGGTGCCCCTTTTTGTTCTTGTAGATTAAATGGGGATCAGTGCCCATCTACCAAAACCTTAAAAAAGCGGAACTTTTAAGTTCGTTTTTTCAAACCCCTCTATCATGAGTGCAAGTAAATCTGACTATTCCTCTTCTGTCTATGCCTTTTGTAGATGCATTTGCCATTTGTGCCTGAGAAGGCATCCGATAACTTTGCAGGGCAGTTCTTTTTCATAGTTTCGTATACACCTGTGATCCATTCCCCAGCTCATTAAATAGTTAGGTAAAGTGCAGTCTGAGAGGCTGAATACTGTTTTTATAACTTTGTTCTTTGATCAGTGCCTCAGATATTTCCAAAATTGATTGCAGTCGGTCTGGAACTCTGCTTCCAGAGCTAACAAGATTTCAGGCAATCATCACATGTAATTTGCTTACATGGCATGTTTCCTTTTGAGGATCAATCAGGTCAATGAAATGATCAGCCCTCTGTCGAAAATTCAGCATTATTTCAAATAGGGGAGTTAAGATAGATATAGGGGGTCATTCTGACCCTGGCGGCCGGTGACCGCCAGGGTCACCGACCACGGGAGCACCGCCAACAGGCTGGCAGTGCTCCCGAGGGCATTCTGACCACGGCGGTTCAGCCGCGGCCAGAAAGGGTAAACCGGCGGTCTCCCGCCGGTTTACCACTGCCCTTGTGAATCCTCCATGGCTGCGGAGCGCGCTCCGCAGCCATGGGGATTCTGACACCCCCTACCGCCATCCTGTTCCTGGCGGGTCTCCCGCCAGGAACAGGATGGCGGTAGGGGGTGCCGCGGGGCCCCTGGGGGCCCCTGCAGTGCCCATGCCCATGGCATGGGCACTGCAGGGGCCCCCATAAGAGGGCCCCGCAAAGTATTTCAGTGTCTGCTAAGCAGACACTGAAATAAGCGACGGGTGCAACTGCACCCGTCGCACCCCTGCAACTACGCCGGCTCAATTCTGAGCCGGCGTCCTCGTTGCAGGGGCATTTCCTCTGGGCCGGCGGGCGCTCTTTTGGAGAGCGCCCGCCGGCCCAGAGGAAATGTCTGAATGGCCGCTGTAGGAGGCTGGACTGGCTTGTAGTGAGTACCAAGGGGTACTTGCACCTTGCACCAGGCCCAGTTATCCCTTATTAGTGTATAGGGTGTCTAGCAGCTTAGGCTGATAGATAATGGTAGCTTAGCAGAGCAGCTTAGGCTGAACTAGGAGACGTGTGAAGCTACTACAGTACCACTTAGTGTCATATGCACAATATCATAAGAAAACACAATACACAGTTATACTAAAAATAAAGGTACTTTATTTTTATGACAATATGCCAAAGTATCTTAGAGTGTACCCTCAGTGAGAGGATAGGAAATATACACAAGATATATATACACAATAGCAAAAATATGCAGTATAGTCTTAGAAAACAGTGCAAACAATGTATAGTTACAATAGGATGCAATGGGGAAACATAGGGATAGGGGCAACACAAACCATATACTCCAAAAGTGGAATGCGAACCACGAATGGACCCCAAACCTATGTGACCTTGTAGAGGGTCGCTGGGACTATTAGAAAATAGTGAGAGTTAGAAAAATAACCCTCCCCAAGACCCTGAAAAGTGAGTGCAAAGTGCACTAAAGTTCCCCTAAGGACAAAGTAGTCGTGTTAGAGGAATAATGCAGGAAAGACACAAACCAGCAATGCAACAACTGTGGATTTCCAATCTAGGGTACCTGTGGAACAAGGGGACCAAGTCCAAAAGTCACAAGCAAGTCAGAGATGGGCAGATGCCCAGGAAATGCCAGCTGCGGGTGCAAAGAAGCTTCGATTGGACAGAAGAAGCTGAGGTTTCTGAAGGAACGAAAAGGGCTAGAGACTTCCCCTTTGGTGGACGGGTTCCTCTCGCCTTGGAGAGTCGTGCAGAAGTGTTTTCCCGCCGGAAGGATGCCAACAAGCCTTGCTAGTTGCAAATCGTGCGTTTGGTGTTTTTGGACGCTGCCGGGGCCCAGGAGGGACCAGGAGGTCGCAAATTGGACCTGAAGAGAGAGGGGACGTCGAGCAAGACAAAAAGCCCTCACTGAAGCAGGTAGCACCCGGAGAAGTGCCAGAAACAGGCACTACGAGGATGCGTGAAACAGTGCTTGCCGAAGTTGCACAAAGGAGTCCCACGTCGCCGGAGACCAACTTAGAAAGTCGTGCAATGTAGGTTAGAGTGCTGTGGACCCAGGCTTGGCTGTGCACAAAGGATTTCTGCCGGAAGTGCACAGGGGCCGGAGCAGCTGCAAAGTCGCGTTTCCCAGCAATGCAGCCCAGCGAGGTGAGGCAAGGACTTACCTCCACCAAACTTGGACTGAAGAGTCACTGGACTGTGGGAGTCACTTGGACAGAGTCGCTGGATTCGAGGGACCTCGCTCGTCGTGCTGAGAGGAGACCCAAGGGACCGGTAATGCAGCTTTTTGGTGCCTGCGGTTGCAGGGGGAAGATTCCGTCGACCCACGGGAGATTTCTTCGGAGCTTCTGGTGCAGAGAGGAGGCAGGCTACCCCCACAGCATGCACAAGCAGGAAAACAGTCGAGAAGGCGGCAGGATCAGCGTTACAGAGTTGCAGTAGTCGTCTTTGCTACTATGTTGCAGGTTTGCAGGTTTGCAGGCTTCCAGCGCGGTCAGCAGTCGATTCCTTATCAGAAGGTGAAGAGAGAGATGCAGAGGAACTCGGATGAGCTCTTGCATTCGTTATCTAACGTTTCCCCAGAGACAGAGACCCTAAATAGCCAGAAAAGAGGGTTTGGCTACCTAGGAGAGAGGATAGGCTACTAACACCTGAAGGAGCCTATCAGCAGGAGTCTCTGACGTCACCTGGTGGCACTGGCCACTCAGAGCAGTCCAGTGTGCCAGCAGCACCTCTGTTTCCATGATGGCAGAGGTCTGGAGCACACTGGAGGAGCTCTGGACACCTCCCAGGGGAGGTGCAGGTCAGGGGAGTGGTCACTCCCCTTTCCTTTGTCCAGTTTCGCGCCAGAGCAGGGGCTAAGGGGTCCCTGAACCGGTGTAGACTGGCTTATGCAGAATTGGGCACCTCTGTGCCCAACAAAGCATTTCCAGAGGCTGGGGGAGGCTACTCCTCCCCTGCCTTCACACCATTTTCCAAAGGGAGAGGGTGTCACACCCTCTCTCAGAGGAAGTTCTTTGTTCTGCCATCCTGGGCCAGGCCTGGCTGGACCCTAGGAGGGCAGATGCCTGTCTGAGGGGTTGGCAGCAGCAGCAGCTGCAGTGAAACCCCAGGAAGGGCAGTTTGGCAGTACCAGGGTCTGTGCTACAGACCACTGGGATCATGGGATTGTGCCAACTATGCCAGGATGGCATAGAGGGGGCAATTCCATGATCATAGACATGTTACATGGCCATATTCGGAGTTACCATTGTGAAGCTACATATAGGTAGTGACCTATATGTAGTGCATGCTTGTAATGGTGTCCCCGCACTCACAAAGTTCAGGGAATTGGCCCTGAACAATGTGGGGGCACCTTGGCTAGTGCCAGGGTGCCCTCACACTAAGTAACTTTGCACCTAACCTTTACCAGGTAAAGGTTAGACATATAGGTGACTTATAAGTTACTTAAGTGCAGTGTAAAATGGCTGTGAAATAACGTGGACGTTATTTCACTCAGGCTGCAGTGGCAGGCCTGTGTAAGAATTGTCAGAGCTCCCTATGGGTGGCAAAAGAAATGCTGCAGCCCATAGGGATCTCCTGGAACCCCAATACCCTGGGTACCTTAGTACCATATACTAGGGAATTATAAGGGTGTTCCAGTAAGCCAATGTAAATTGGTAAAATTGGTCACTAGCCTGTTAGTGACAATTTAAAAGTAATGAGAGAGCATAACCACTGAGGTTCTGGTTAGCAGAGCCTCAGTGAGACAGTTAGGCACCACACAGGGAACACATACATGCACACCTATGAGCACTGGGGCCCTGTGTGACAGGGTCCCAGTGACACATACATATAGGCCACAACCTTATGAGCACTGGGGTCCTGACTAGCAGGGTCCCAGTGACACATAACAAACATACTGAAAACATAGTGTTTTCACTATGAGCAATGGGGCCTAGCCATCAGGATCCCAGTGAGACAGTGAAAACAGTGACAAACATCCTGACATACACTCACAAACAGGCCAAAAGTGGGGGTAACAAGGCTAGAAAGAGGCTACTTTCTCACAGCCGCCGCGGTCTTTTGACCGCGGTGCGGTCATTCAGCGGCGGTACCTTGGCGGACGGCCTCCGCCGTCCGCCAAGGTCAAAATGACCCCCATAGTTGCTTTGACAAAATATCTTGTGTGAGGAGGACCAAATATGTGTCATCCCTGGTGGAATTTTGACGCCTGTACAACACCTGAGTACCTCAGAGCCCTCAACGTTATTGCAAATGTTTTTAGTAGCACTTAGTCAAGTGTTTTCATGTCACAGATAAATTGATGTCCCATTTGGGAAAGATCCTGCTCCTTGTAATGAAATTCGATGTAAGGGATATGTTGACTGTCTCAGGTGGTATCAGCAAATAGTTTGAACATTACCATTCTTGGTGCTATCGCCCCGCAGGCATGAGCCTTGGCGGGAGCCTTCAAGAGGGTGCATTGATTAGTAACAGCCATCATGCCAAAAACATAATTAAACATGTGGTCTACCAAACTTTTCATTGTCTAGGCCCTGCTCTATAAGGAAAGTTGACGTTTTTCCCATTTAACAAAGTCCCTCTTTACTAGATCAATCAGGATCGATATGCCGTCATGTGCCATATCGATCATGGTGCTACTCCAGGGTCTCCAGATATTTTTGTTTGCAGGGTACACATTAAAATGGTTCATTAGTCAAGGATCTTACTGTTGTATAGGTTGCATAGACAAGCTCTCCTTTTTAAACAATTTATTTTGTATTCTGAAACGTGTGAAAAGGTATTATTGGTTTCCATTAAAGCTATCATCATCAAGATATTTTTAACTAGGCCTCAGCAGACGTTTGATTACACCAGGTCAGTTAGGGAGTTCCGGGTTACTCTTTTACGCAACGTACAGACATTTACGCAATTTCTCCTGCTCACATGATTAAGAGTAATTTGGGATAAAAAATCCTTGCGCAAGAGCAGATTTAGCAAGTGCAAGCGGCTACTCACGCTCACTATACATGTTCTGCTGCATTTAGTGCTGTTTCTTATTTCAAAATGCATCCAAGCGTCAAATTTGGACAAGGGAGTGAATTTTGTGCTAATTACAGGTAGTAGGTTGGAAGCCAATCTTAGCCCAATACCACATTTAGCAATTGTGAGAGACTGCCACACTCACTATTCATGTTCTGTTGCTTTTAGTGCTATTTTGTAGCACAAAATGCATCTTTGCATCTATTTTGGGGATAAGACGTTAGTGGGTTCCCCCGCCAGGGAAATGCTGGTGCAAGGGGTGCTCTGGGGGCCCCCTGGGGGCCACTTGTCAACACCAGAGCAGTACGCGCTCTATTGGCGACAAAAATGCAAAAACCTAGCACTCTCAAAACTGCATAATTGGTGCATTGTGCTGATATGTTGTGGTTTAACCTTTTGCATTGCAGAGTTCAATCCTGAAAACGTATTTTTAATATGCTTACAAATACTGTTCCTTTGCAATGTATTGCTGCAGGTTTTCAGAGTGTGTTAGGGTGTGGCCCCTTTCCAGGGCCTTCCAAAGACTTTCCCTGCAACATGCCTGGGTGTGGTTCTGGGCTGGGCCAAGACTCTATAAAAGAGAGCCAGCCCAACTCCCAGGGCTCACTATTCAGAGGTTCCGGTGCAGAGCAGCAGCTTCTTCCTGAGCTCCTGTCCCGGCGGCCTATTTGGATCTTCCAGTCTTCTGCCCTTCATCCTTCATTGGTGATCATTGTTCCAGGCGGTAAGACGGTGGTTGGACTATTCCAACACCGTTATTGAGAATTTTCATATTCTTGGTTTAATTCTTAAATGAGTAACAGATTACTTGCGCGCTACCATTTCTTGACATTTATATGGTAGTTTACAAATAGGCAAGACGCGCGATTTGTTTCATAAATGTTTGACTTTGTTATTCATTGCGTGCTACCATTTCTTGACATTGGCATGGTGGCTTAAGAATCGGCAAGACGCGCAATTCGTTTTATGGTGCTTAAACATTGTTGTCCTTTCTTGACATTTAAATTATGTTTTACGAATTGGCAAGACGCGCAACTCATTTCATGAGGATTTAACTTTGTTGTTCATTGCGCGCTACCATTTCTTGACATTTACATGGTGGCTTAAGAATCTGCAAAAGAAGCGCAATTCGTTTCATTGTACTTTGATCTTGTTATTTATTGTGAGCTGTTATTTGTTGACACTTACATCGTGTTTTACGAATCAGCAAGACGCACGATTCGATTAATGATGATTTGACTTTGATATTCATTGCGTGCTACCATTTCTTGGTATTTTACATGGTGACACTCGAATCGGCAAGACGCACGATTCTCTCCTAGAGTTTATTTCATGTTGTTTATTGTATGCCACTATTCTAAGATATTTATTATGTAATATTCGAGTTGACAAGTTATGTGATTTGTTTCCTGAATCCATATTGTGTTATTCATGGTGCACAATCCTTTTATGGTGTTTACTATATATATATATATATATATATATATATATATATATATACTGTATATCTGAAATATGCAGAATTCGTGTTGAAACATTTTAAGAGTACACAGAAAGCCAGAGTTTCTAGATGCAATATTGTATGGTCCTAGTCTACATTCGCAAAACAGGATTTATATGACTGGTTTAAAATTTAGCCTGAATGTTTTTCCTGATTCTCATGTAAAGGAAAGTACTTGAATAAGAAAGTTTTCATTTAATTCATCTTGATTCCCTTACAGGTATCCGGCCATCTTGAAACTTAGTCATTTTAAACTTAACTCTTAGATTGTTCATGTTTTCAGAGTGACTAGGCTTAGAATCATAGTCTATTATTGATTTCAGGAGATATAATTTTCATATCATGTGTTCTAACCTTTTTCTTACTACAGGTCTCCTTCCCAGCAGTTCCCTTCCTAATCCCCTTTTCCCCTCTTGAACTCTCTCAGTCTCTGTGATTTATCTATCAGAGTCTTGGAGCTGTTCAGTGGTGGACGTGTTGGGAACGTGCACAGACCCCAAGGATCTGGTGACTCTGACACCACTGCACTACCCATGAACTTGGCACGGGCAGTGCAGGGGCCCCTGTGCAGTTTCCCATCTCGCAGGTCACTGCCCGATTTACAGGCAGTGATCTGCACGACGGGTGCAGCTGCACCCGCTGCACAGAGGCATTGATGGCGGCTCCATTTAGAGCCGCCAGCAATGTCCCGGGCATGCATTTTGCTGCCCATTGTTTCCACCCGCCGAGCAAAAGGTTCAATATGCTGCTGGCGTGGTCCCAGGGGGTCTGGCGGTCAGTTGAATGACCGCCAGCCAGAACACAGCAGTAAACACCACTGTGTTCATAATGAGGGACTATGTCTTCTGCATGAGGGAGGCACAGCAGATGATTGCTCCAATATCCCATGTGAAGTGATGCAAGCAATCCCAGTAGCTACTCCTGTGTGGTGGTCCCGGATAGCAGTCATCTTCAGCTGCATAGTGCTGACACATACTACCTCTACATGCAGCACATAATCTGCACCACAAAGCACATAACCAAGAAAGAGAAGTACCATAGGACCCTGATGGGAAGGTAGTAGGTGAGTCCTGGCACTGTCTAATTTCAATATGAAAATGAGCGTGGTGGACTTTGGAAAGTATGGTCACAAGACCTGAACCCCATGAAAGCTTACACATTCCATAACAACCTGAACAGGTATGAAGACCCAATGTTGAAATCCTTTTTAGCCTAGAACCCTGAAGCATGAAGTACTGCATAGTGACACTATAGCAGTGATTACAATATGGTAATTGGGTTATTTAGACATCAATGCCACCAAATAAGCTTGGAGCCCAACTTATTGGTGATCTACTGAATCCAAGCAACACTATCTATCTGGGAAGATACGGATGTCATTGAGAAAGGAGAATTCTCACTCTCCACTTACCAAGGAGAATCTTTAGAAGTGTCATAGTAATCTCTATGATTCAATAGCCAATGGTCAATACAAAAATGCAAGAATTGAATCCTAACTTGGAAGTGGTCCTCTCTGCTATGACGAAGGGCTTTCAAGCCCAGGGGTAGCTGGTATCAACCAACACAGATGATATAGTGGCCATGAGCCAAGAACTGTCAAAACTCAAGATCACGAGACCAAGGTGAGGGAGGACATAAAAACATTGTGGAAAAAGTGCACATATCCAGGAAACTGCTCACAATGTGATAACATCAGGATCTGGAATGTGAGATAGAATCACAGAATCCAATGTGGTCCAAAGCAAGCATATTTTGCAGAACACCCTCAACAAATGCTATCTGCTCTGCTTGTGCCAAAAACAGCAGAACTGCAGAGGAGACAAGTGCAATAGTGCTGGAATTTACCAATTGCATTATAGTTTTAACTGAACTCCAGACCTTATGTGGTGTGCAGCTCCTGACTATAGAGAGGGGACTGGGATTGCTAGAAATAGAACTTTATTACCTTGCAATCCAGCTCCAATGGACAGCACAGTGGCTATCATGCACGGCGGGAGTGGACTTGCGATATGCAATAGTGTGGGGGTAGGGCATGATCCCTTTCACTGTCTGCTAGAGAGATATGACAGGCATGGTGAATATACTGTGTAAGTGAAGCATTGTGTCACCAGGGTGCTGGAACACACAAACAGCAAGGTACCTCTTGTGCTGACTATGTCTCAACAACAAGGTGAAGTTTGAATTAATCTAGGCCATTGCCAAACGCATGTGCTGCATTCCAGTCCACAATTTTTTGCCCACCATGCCATTCTAGGCAAAGGTTGCCTTATTTGAATCAGTACCGACCCTGGTCCCCATGAAAACAGCCCATCCCGAACTGCCAAGCAAGTCAGAACCAAACCTGCTCCACATGAGAACAGTCCACCCTGAACTGCAAAGCAAGGCCTTCTCCAGAACAGATGACAAGCAACCAAAGACAGGTTTCGGCCTACTTAGGTTTCATCAGTGAGGTACAGCTTGAGTCCTGTAACACATTCAGCATGAGAACCAAGTCTGGGCATACAAGTCGCACTTAGGACACCAACTGCAACAACAACAAGGTGATGGATAAAATGGTTGAATTAACCTCATCCACAGTGAAATGTTCAGGCCCACGTTTTATTCCATCATTTTTGCACACAATGCCACTCTAGACAAAGGTCCACCTTATGCAACTCAGCACAGACCCTGCTCCTCATGCAAACAGTCCATCCCAGTCTGCTGGGTGAGGCCCCCTCCAGAAGGGATCACAAGCAACCCTAGACTGATTTTGAGCGAGGACCTAGCCTGACAGTAGAGGCTGGGCTGTCCCCACTGGAGCGCATTCAAGATTGTTTTGCATATGGCTGAGCCCAAACTGTGGTGGCATGGTGGGCAAAATAATGATGGATTGGGATACTGCCCAAAGAATTACGAGTGGCTGAGACTCATTCAAGCATTCTATCCATCACATTTTTGTATACTTTAGTGTGACTATATCTCTATAGATAATGCCTACTTTCTCCAAAGTGACACGTGAGATACAGTTTAAGGCATGGGGTGCAGCTAAGGTATTGTCTTTTGAGGACTTTTTTGAAGGGAGAGAGTTTGACGTGTTCAAATAGCTTTAATATACATTAATGTCAGTGCTTGGCAACTTCTGCTGTATAAAAAAGTCCTTCACACAATACATACAGTATGGGTATAGAGCAACCACCAGCTACGTATGGGGCGCTAGCCATGCTGCTGACTCTGGGTATTTCCAAAATGTGGTCAGACGGCTGTAACAGGTGTTTATAAGTATGAGGAAAGTACTTTTGAATACACTGAGGTAGTTGTGGACAGCAGACATGGAAGGATACTTTACAGACAAAGACTGGGGAGGTGTAGTGATGTTCCCAAAAATAGTGCCAAGAAATGTCAGATTCTGATGGCTTCAGTTTAACATCCTGCACCATGGGAAAATAGTAATAAGGGGATTCCCTGAACTAATAATCGTAGCTCTAGCAGGGAAATAATCAATATAGAGAAAAACTACTAATAGAGCTACTCAAATAAGCATGAAGATACAATCATCTTCACGTACCAACACTATGGGTTGGAATGATACTAACTATATATTACTGACCAGTTATATGCTCATGATATCAGGCTACTATACTTAGGTGCTTGGTCACAGATAAAGTAATCCTACTACATAATTGATGTAAACTCATTTTATAAATACAAATACTTTATTGTTCAATAATAACACAATCATGAAAAATATATATTAAATCAAGAAAAATAGAAAAAACATACAAAGCGCCTAAATCAAACATACCACATGCACACTGGACTAAACAGATAAATAAACATGTCTCATTTACAAGTGAAACAACACATCAAAAAGCTAATCAGAATGACATAATAAAGCTAAAACAATTTAAATAATAAAAAGAATGTAGAAATATAAATTGTTTTGATGTATTAACATTGATAGTCTGATACACAAAAAGGAAACAATGTTGATATAGTTCTATCCAAATGGTACCGTAGGGACCGAAGGCCTACGCGCGTTTTGGTGTTTTAGAATATTATGGACAACCTTCCTCAGGGCCGTTCCCAGTGGTACTATTCAATGATGCTCTAGTCTAAGCAGCCAAATCTTCTGGTCAGATTGGTTATAGGTTTGTAATGTTCTTTTTGATGTAGTAGTCAAAAAATCTTGCTTGAAGAGTCTTTTCTAACGTTTTTATAGGGCAATAATTTTTCCAGCCATTTCTGCTTCACTGCAGAACATGTTGATATCCATTATTATGTAGAAGGATGAGCACGCAGAAATCATTCTTTTAGGCCAATCTGAATTGCATTTGAATTTTGAAGGATTTTTTTCACACGACAGACAATAGCCTTTCTCCCAGTCCATCTCTAATTAAATCCGTGGGAGAGGAGAAAATGCAGTGTTTTCTTGTGGGAAACCAGGTTTGGAAAAGTACCGTCTCCCTTTGATATAAATAAAAGCGTTTCCTCGGCTGGCCTAACATCCTGCACCATACCCACGTCACCCCTAGTAGGTAACATAAGATGTTTTCTACCATGAATTGTGCCTGCCCCAGATGTGGAGCAGGGCAGGCTGATATTTTGCATATTTTGAGTTTGCCCGCAGTAGCAGTCAAACTGGATTGGGATTTATGACTATGTCTATGACTATAAGATAATGACTTGCAAGTGCAACAAAACCCTCATGTGGTACTACTGGGGTCGGTGCTTTAGTCAGGGGCAGGTAATGTATCATTTTGCTGCTTGGTGTTACTTCTGGCTAAAAGGCAGGATATGCTGGAAAAGCATGCAAGTCTTGATACAGAAACAAGAACAGTGAAATCTGTTGACAGCAGACGTTGACTCCTTACATATGCTTAAGGTAAACTATAGACACAATTATTACACAAGTAGGTGGTTGGAACCTGAGGTAGGCTTCTGTGCTGTCTTGTTGCAACATTAAACAAACAAAGGGGGTCATTACAATATTGGCGGTAAAAGGCGCTTACCGCCGTGCAGAAGACCGCCAATACACCGCCGTGGCGGCGGTAGTCCGCCACAGCTATTATGACACACATCTCGGAATCCGCCGAAATACAGACACCCACACAACTCCGCCACACCAAAGGTCAGTGTTAAAGTGGCGAATACAAAACCTCCACCTCCACGCCAACAGAAACACAATGCTATTACGACCCACAAATCCACGCGGCGGTCTTTCAACCGCGGTATTCCATTGGCGGTCTACACCGCCGCGCTCAAAATTCACACACATCTCCAAAACACCGCCACATTGGACAATTCCAAATACACACACCTGATACACATACAAACACCACTCCCACACACCCAATACAATATAAAACACACACCCACATCACCCACAAACCCCTACGACCAACATTCACGGACGAAGGCCAGAGAGACAGCACAGCCAAGACAACACCACCATACAGAGGCACACAACACCATCACCCACACCACATCCACGCACAAAACACCACACACCACTACACATCACCACACACATCAACACTCACACCGCCCCACACATCACACACACCACCCCATGGCACGCCAAAGACACCCCCGCTTCTCCGAGGAGGAGCTCAGGGTCATGGTGGAGGAAATCATCCGGGTAGAGCCACAACTATTTGGCTCACAGGTACAGCACACCTCCATAGCCAGGAAGATGGAGCTATGGCGCAGAATCGTGGACAGGGTCAACGCTGTAGGACAGCACCCAAGAAATAGGGAGGACATCAGGAAGAGGTGGAACGACCTACGGGGGAAGGTGCGTTCAACGGTCTCCAGACACAACATCGCGGTTCAGCGGACTGGCTGCGGACCCCCACCTCCTCCACCACAACTAACAACATGGGAGGAGCAAGTCTTGACCATCATGCATCCAGAGGGCCTTGGAGGAGTCGGTGGTGGATGGGACACTGGTAAGTCAAATCTTAACTATCATATCCCCCACCCTACCTGCATGCTATAACACACCACCACCCTCACCCCCTCCCCTCCCCTATCACTCCAACTCCTCACTAATGTACTAATAATACAAACCACACATCCCAACACCAAGCCCTGCATGACACAACTAAGCATGGTCACTCCTCACTAAAGCATGCCCACTGCACATACCAAGAACACCCCCTAACCATCATCACACAAGCCCCCACACAGGAATGCCTGCACTGGGGTACACAGACACCCACCCATTGCACACCATCACACACACAAATGTATTAATTATGCTCTTATGCCCCTGCAGGAACCCGAAGGACCATCACCACACCAGAGGGTCCAGACAACACCACTCCACCCACAGAAGAGGCCCACAGTGACGATAACAGCTCTGCCCTACTGGATCCAGATGACCAGCCCAGACCATCGTGGGCCTCAGGACAGTCGGTTCCCCTTGCACAGGCACAGCCCAACACTGACCTTCCACCCTCTGGTAACACCTGCACAGTACCCACCCAGCGGGCCCATATCTCCCTACCCAGGACAGGTC
This sequence comes from Pleurodeles waltl, assembly GCF_031143425.1. Classification (NCBI taxonomy): domain Eukaryota; kingdom Metazoa; phylum Chordata; class Amphibia; order Caudata; family Salamandridae; genus Pleurodeles; species Pleurodeles waltl. The sequence goes on along the minus strand of NC_090449.1, from coordinate 688,063,901 downwards.
AATCAGCGGTGTGTCCACCACTACAGGGAACCCAGGAGAACCCACCACTCCAACAACAACAGGCACCTGGGGGCAGTGGTAGTGGGCACACGGTCCAGGGGACGGAGGCACAGGAACACAGGGGAACTGGGAGGGCTGCTGTGCGACAGGGGGCAGACGGGCCAAGGGAACCCACTCTCCACGAGGCCCTCACCTCCATCATGGGAGCATATCACCACTCCCAGGAGACGATGGCCACAATCCTGGCCAAGTTGCAGGAGACCCAGCGCCTGCAGAACGAACAGTATTTGGGGTTCAGGGAGGAGCTCAGGACCATCAGCTCCGCCCTGGGCACAATCGTAGGGGTGCTGAAGGACATACAGAACACCTTGAGGGACACCGTGGCACTCCAAGGGGCCCTTGACACTAGCATTGACAATGAACTGCCCACCACCTCCGCCGGCGCTAGTGGACAGGACGCCCGCCACAGGACCACCACACCAGCACCCCACCCCCTGCAGACGGACAACCACCACGCAAGCGGTCCCTGAGAGCAGGAACAGGACAGAGCAAGATGGCAAGACCCCCGCCAGGAAATTAGACCACCTTGATTGTCCCCCCACTGACCCACTTTGTTACCCTGTCCATACTTGAACTGCCCCAGCTCCACTTCCTATGCCCAGATGGGCAGTGCACCTGTGAGACTAATAGACTGGACTCTGCCATGGACATTCTTCCGCCATCACCCATCCTCATATTACAACCCCCTCCCATTTCTGAGCACTTCAATAAACACCCTTGAAACACAAAACAATCTGGAGTCAGTCTGCGAGATTGTAAATATGTATTATCAATGACAGAGTCATAATGCGTTTCCCATTGTAAAGCCAATATACCTATGTCACACATCACAAGTCCTTGAAGGATGCAAGCAGATGACACACGTTGGTAACCACACCTGTGAAACCGTAATGGAAAGGTACAACTCAGTTACCAAATACTGCTTGAAATCGACAGACAGGATAGAGGCAGACGTGTGAAAGTTAATGTAATGGTAAAAATTAAAATGTTCTCACTTGTGTCTCACTGGAAATATTGCTGTATGACTGACTCCCTGTTGTTGTTGTCTTCTTCCTCAGCTTCCTCCTCATCACTGTCCACAGGCTCCACAGGCTCCACAGCTGCCACAACACCGTCATCTGGACCATCCTCCTGCAGAAAAGGCACCCGGCGTCGCAAAGCCAAATTATGAAGCATTGAGCAGGCGATGATGATCTCGCACACCTTCTTCGGTGAGTAGAATAGGGAACCACCTGTCATATAGAGGCACCTGAACCTGGCCTTCAGGAGGCCGAAGGTGCGTTCGATCACCCTCCTAGTCCGCCCATGGGCCTCATTGTAGCGTTCCTCTGCCCTGGTCCTGGGATTCCTCACTGGGGTCAATAGCCATGACAGATTGGGGTAACCAGAGTACCCCAATAGCCACACACGGTGCCTCTGGAGTTGAGCCATCATATCAGGGATGCTGCTATTCCGCAGGATGTAGGTGTCATGGACTGAGCCAGGGAACATAGCATTTACCTGCGAGATGTACTGGTCTGCCAAACATACCATCTGTACATTCATGGAATGATAACTCTTCCGGTTCCTGTACACCTGTTCACTCCTGTGTGGGGGACCAGAGCTACATGGGTCCCATCAATAGCACCTATGACGTTGGGGATATGTCCAAGGGAATACAAGTCACCTTTAACTGTAGGCAAATCTTCCACCTCAGGGAAAATGATGTATCTCCTTACGTGTTTCAGCAGGGCAGACAACACTCTGGACAACACGTTGGAAAACATAGGCTGGGACATCCCTGATGCCATGGCCACTGTTGTCTGGAATGACCCACTTGCAAGGAAATGGAGCACTGACAGCACCTGCACGTCAGGGGGGATTCCAGTCAGATGGCGGATTGGTGACATCAGGTCTGGCTCCAACTGGGTACATAGTTCCGGGATTGTGGCACGGTCAAAACTGTAGGTGACGATTAAATGTCGCTCTTCCATTGTCAATAGGTCCACCAGCGGTCGGTACACCGGAGGATTCCGCCATCTTCTCACATGCCCCAGCTGACGGTGCCTACGAAGGACAACAGCGACGAATCAGTCATTTTTCATCCAGGTATGTACCCACAGTTACACACAAGACTACACCAATCACAAAACCCTTACTGTATGTGTGTTGAGTGTAGGCCTAGCTATGTGTGACGCAGAGGTAAATGAAGCCATGTGGGCCCCTGAAATGGCGGCTGCCTGACCTCTAAACGTGGACAATGGGATTGTGGGGTAACAGCGATGGCGTTGCGCACCGTGGCGGTAGGCGGTCGTAGACCGCGGCGCAATGCTGCATTGGTTAACATTGGACCCTATGGGTCCCAGGAGCCAATGAACAGGTGCGCCGTCGGTGATGATGCGCACTGCCGCGGACATCACCGCCACGGACGTCACCGCCGCGGACGTCACTGCCATTTTCTATCTGTTCAATCACTAGATACCTGACCTTCGACAGGAGAGGACCTACACTGCAAGTGCTGCTGTGACCTCGGTCTGGAAGCGACGATGGCTGCTGTGTATGGGGAAAGGGCCCCTGCATTCACTGCTCAGGAGTTGGAGAAACTGGTAGACAGGGTCCTCCCCCAGGACACGCTACTCTACGGTCCTCCAGACCAACAGGTTAGTACACAGGGAGCACGTTGTATGGGCTAGGCCTGGGTGGAGAGGGCTGGTTGGAAGAGGGAAGGGGACAGAGTTCATAGAACATTAATGCATGTGAATGAATGGGCCACATGGCCAGCGTAGGGAGGGGGCCACTCACATCGACGGTGCAGTTGGTAATGACTGTTCCTCTTCCCTTTGTGCATGTCATGTAGGTCAGCGCCCACCAGAAGAGGGACAGTTGGCGTGCCAACTCCAAGGAGGTCCGGACCCTGGGGGCCCACCAGAGACGGGGCACCCACTGCCGGAAAAGATGGGAGGACATTCGCCGCTGCAGCAAGAAGACGGCAGAGGCTCAGCTGGGGATGGCCTCCCAGCGTGGGAGGGGTGCCCGTCGCACCATGACCCCCCTGATGTTCCGGATCCTGGCGGTGGCCTACCCGGAGTTGGATGGGCGCTTGAGGGCATCAAAGCAGACACAAGGGGGTGAGTACAACCTCATTCTGCGGAGTTTGCACGCAGTAGAGGGGTCTGGGTGGGGGAGGAGGCCTGTGGGTGTACCTAGGCCAGCCAGAAACACAAAGACTAGGCCCCTCTGTAATGCAGCCCATGTGGCACTCTACCCCACCTCAGTAGAGTGCCAAGTTGAGGTATAGTTGCCCCTGTGGCATCCATGTGTGCAGATGTCCACCATTGCCATGTAGGTCATATCCCAGAAATTGCATATACAGAGGCCAGGAGCACGGCGTAATGCAGGGGGCTGCTGTGTCTGTCTTGTCCGCCAATGGTAGCGGTATGCCATGCACTCAACCTGTCTTTCTTCTGTCCCCCCCCTTTTTCTGCTCTCCCTGTTCTTTTGTGCATCAGCATCATCAGGCAGAGGTACAGTGGCACCGGAGCATGAGGGAGCTGCATCCCACATGGCCATGGAGGGCCACACCACGGACTCAGAATGCACCAGTGGGACGGAGGGCGAGGGGAGCTTCACGTCAGCCACCGGATCACCAAGCAGCGACACGGACTCATCTGCTGATGGGGGCTCCCTTGTGGTGGCGGCACCATCTGTGCGCCCCACTTCTACAGGTACAGCCACCACCTCCCCTACCAGTACTGCCCTCCAAGCAGCCCCTCAGCGTTCGCCCCGTGCCCACTCACCCAGGAGGGTGGGCATCACCTTCGCCCCAGGCACCTTAGGCCCTGCCCCAGTCACCCCTGCTGCCCTCAGTGAGGAGGCCATTGACCTCCTCAGGTCACTCACTCTTGGGCAGTCTAGCATTGTGAATGCCATCCAGGGTGTAGAACGAGAGTTGCAACACGGTAATGCATTCCTGGAGGGCATTCATTCTGGTCAGGATGTCCTTCAGCGAACCCTGCAATCTCTGGCCTCAGCACTGATGGCAGCCATTGTCCCTGTGTCTAGCCTCCCCACTCCAACCTCCCCCACCCAGACCCAATCCCCTGTACCCCAGCCCATCCCAAGCACACCTACAGACCAGCATGCACACAAGTCAGCACACACAAGTAGCTCAAGCAAACATAGGCACCACACAACCCACAGCCACTCACGCAAGCCTTACCCACATACAGACACAGCAACATTTACTGCCTCCATTGTGTCCCCCTACTCCTCTTCTCCCTCCCCCCTCCCAGTCTCGTCTACACACACACCTGCATGCACCACATCTACAGGCACCAGGAATCGCACGAGGACACCCAGCACCACAAGCCGCTCACCTGCACTCACCACCTCCACTGCCATTTACACGTCCCCTGTGTCCTCTCCCAGTGTGTTTGTGACGCCCCCTCCCAAAGTACACAAACGCCGGCAATCACACACCCAACATCCATCCAACTCACGACAGCCTCCAGTACCTGCACCAAAAACACCTAAAGTGACACCTCCTACAACCACCTCCTCTTCCTCCACTCCCAGGCCACCTCCAACTACCCATCCCAGTGTTCGTCAGAAACTGTCCCTCTGTAAAATTGACCTTTTTGCCCCCACCTCCCCCTCCAATTCATCAGTCCCGTCGTAGCGCCTCAGTCAAAAAGCCTCCAATGGAAGTGGTGCCTGTTCAAGGTATGTGGAGTGCACCGGCCAACAGGGCAGGCAGTGTGACCCGGAGCCAAGGCACTGGCAGCCAACCCCCTGTAAAGGCTCTGAAATTGGAGAGTGGACGAAGGGACCGTGTGAAGACTCCTGGTGGGAAAACAACTCACATGGGTTCCAAGGGGATTGGAGAGTCAGTTGTGACTCCACCAAAGGTGGGGAAGGGCCAGAGGAAGTCTGCCCAGCCTGTTGTGAGTATCACAGTGGAGAAGGGCGCCATCATTCCTGGCGGTCGAGACCCAACCGCCAGCACCGTCGTCACTGGTCAGGAGACCACCGCCGGAGTCATTGCCCAGGAGGGCCCAAGTATCGTCACTGGTCAGGAGACCACCGCCACCGACGGCGTCAGTGCCCAGGAGGGCCCAAGTATCATCACTGGTCAGGAGACCACCGCCGGAGTCAGTGCCCAGGAGGGCCCAAGTATCGTCACTGGTCAGGAGACCTCCGCCAGAGTCAGTACCCAAGAGGGCCCCGGCTGCCACAGCCCAGGTGGGCTATGAGGGAACGTCATGCCACACACCAATGCCCAGTCTAGGGAACGTCATGCCACACACCAATGCCCAGTCTAGGGAACGTCATGCCACACACCAATGTCCGTACCAGAACCTCCATGGCAAAGCACCGATGAACAGTCCTGAACCACCATGGTGAAGACCGCTGAACAGGGCAAGCACCGCCATGGCAAAGCACCGCTGAACAGGGCAATGACCGCCATGGTGAAGACCGCTGAACAGTCCAGAACCGCCATGGCAAAGCACCGCTGAACAGTCCCGAACCGCCGTGGTGAAGACCGCTGAACAGGGCAAGCACCGCCATGGCAAAGCACCGCTGAACAGGGCAATGTCCGCCATGGTGAAGACAGCTGAACAGGGCATGCACCGGGTAAGAATGGATAGACCGCCACATCAAGCACCCTTATCCCATGTGCAGCTGGGACACTGACGGGACAGGAACTTTCACGGGGAGACTAATCCAGTCTGGGCACCAGTCCCCCTCACGAGCCACTGGTGGATGTTATCGACTTGCGAAATTGAGGCTTTGCACTCCCCAGGATGGCACAGTGGGCAAGCCACCCACTGTAGAGACTTGAGAGACTGTGGCTTTGCACTCCCCAGGATGGCACAGTGGGCAAGCCACCCACTGTAGAGACTTGAGAGACTGTGGCTTTGCACTCCCCAGGATTGAACAGTGGGCAAGCCACCCTCTGTAGAGACTTGAGAGGCTGTGGCTTTGCACTCCCCAGGATGGCACAGTGGGCAAGCCACCCACTGTAGAGACTTGAGAGACTGTGGCTTTGCACTCCCCAGGATTGAAAAGTGGGCATGGATCCCCGTCGTGGATCTGGCTTTGCAGTTATCCGGCTGAGGTGCCCCCCCTTCCCTTCCCCCTTGAGACAGTGAAGTGGTGTATAGTGGATTGGCATACAGTGGAGTATGGAGTAAATGAGTATGGAGTGGAGTAAAGTGTAGTGATATAAAGTAGAGTGGTGTAGATTGGAATGGCATGGAGTGGAGTTGTATAGAGTGGAGTATATTACTTAAAACAGATGTAGCATGAAAGTGGGTGAACAGATGCAGATGTAATGTGCCAGGAATATAGAAAATGAGGTGTAAATGCTAATTTTTGGTAGTAGGTGCAAATAATGTAAGTAGTGCTGACATTATTAGTGTTAAAATACTAAGGGGCAGATTTAAGAAAAGTGGCAATGCACCCAGTGCACTGTCACTTTCCTTGTTCCCCTTAGCGCCCCCCTACCGCCATCATGTGTGCGCCATATTTAAAATACGGTGCACCGTGGTGCAGGGTAGGGGGGCAACAGCAGCAGAATTCTTCATGCTATTAATGTACTGTTCAGGGTTAGCACCAAAATTTAGATGTTAACCCTGAACAGTACCTAGAAGCCCATGGCGTAAACAATTGTGAAACAAATGGCGCAAGCAAATCCTTTAGATTTCTTTGCGCCACTTTTTCAGCCCCCATAACAGGGGAATGTTCCCCTTGCATACATTATGCCTGGGGCAGGCATAATGTGGGGCAAGGGTGTACAAAGTAGAGCAATGAATGCAGGGGTTCAAAAAGAATTAAAAAAAAAAAAAAAAAAAAAATATGAAATTGAGGGGCCCCCCAGGGAAACCATACAGCTATTAAAAAATATATATAGATCTACATATATATATTTATGTATATATAGATCTATATATAGCTGTAGCTATAAGGATATATATATATATATATATATATATATATATATATATATATATATATAGATATATCAATCGATAGATAGATAGATAGATAGATAGATAGATAGATAGATAGATAGATAGATAGATAGATAGATAGATAGATAGATAGATAGATATATATGCATAGAGAGAGAAAGAGCAAGATCACTTTTGTCAGTGTGTGTGTGGTTTTCCTGGGGGCTGCGATTGGCCCTCAGGAAAAACATACCCGCATATAAAAGTGATCTCTTCACATATATATATTTGCCACCAGTTGTCTTGCGGTTGCAGCTTGTGTCTTCAAAGCAATGCACATACTTCAACTGACGTGTTTCAACTGTAGCTTTTAGGCAGTAATAAATAAGTCAAGTAACTCTTGTGTTTATGGTTCTACTACCGAAGGATCTGACTTATGTCTAGTGGTAGTTTTGATGTCATAAAGTAGCGCAGAAGGTTGCTATGCTTATTCAAAGATCAAATCTGTATTTTATATAAATAGCTGAGTGGATTAGTAAAGTGAGCTATTACCTGCGCTATAATACAAATGAAATGTATGTGCGGGGGGGCTATGGAGAGATGAAGGGTACTTTTGCTGGGTGGTAGTGAGGGAATCCGAGGAGGAGGTCATGGGAGTGGGAGCACCAATAATGACTGCTGGACTGGGTGCCAGAGGTGCTAAAGACTGTGTTGATTGGTATGTGAAAAGGTGAAGTAGTAGTGTGTCTTTTTTGTTTTTTTGAGTGTCTTGAGAGAACGTGCTGGTTGAGGGAAGAAGCGAAGGTAAGGTGACTGACCTTTACTGTTACACACATCACACACACACACCAGCAATTTTGTGAGTGTCTATGTAAGCTAGTGTTTTAGAGCAAGAGTTTAGCCAGTAGCAGAGATGGTGTCTCGTTGGATGACTACTTCTCAAGCAGGTTATAGAGGACAGCTCTGACGTAGGATCAGAGACTCAGACAGCAGATACTGAGACAGCATCTGAGGGATAGGACAATGGCGCAGACCCTGGGAGTGATTTTTCTGACAACTCCTCCTCCAGTAATTCTGAGGGAGGTGATGAGGACAGTCCTGCTGACCCTTTGCAAGCACAGGCTGTGCAGCAGGACAAAAGCGGATTAGCCCAACCCAGAGAGCAGGTGCATGTGGCGGCAAGCACAGAGAGAGGGCTTTCTTGGGAACTCCCCAATTTAGTTCAGCCCCACATTCCACCACCTAAATGGTATTGTGGAGACATCAACATTATCTATTACAAAACAACCTGGTTTTGTAAGGCAGGCACCTGTTTTTGGTCCCTGGCTCGGCAGCCATACAAAGAAACCTATCAAACCCAGTCATTTCTGGATTCTAGGTAACAGAACCTGGTGAGAGCCCTAAAAGTCACCCCATTCTGAATTCCCCTAGGTGTCTAGCTTTCAAAAATATGTAGGCTTGCTAGGTTTCCTTGGGTGCCGGCTGAGTTAGAGGCCAAAATCTACAGTGAGGCACTTTGCAAAAAAGAGGTCAGTTTTCTTTGGGAAAATGTGATGTGTCCACGTTGTGTTTTAGGGCATTTCCTGCCGCCAGCACTAGGCCTGTCCACACAAGTGAGGTACCATTTTTATTGGGAGACTTGGGGTAATGCTGGATGAAAGGACGTTTGTGGCTCCTCTCGGATTCCAGAACTTTCTATCACTGCAATCTGAGGGGAAAGTGTTTTTATGCCCAATTTTGAGGTTTGCAAAGGATTCTTAGTAACAGAACCTGGTGAGAGCCCCAAAAGTCACCCCATCCTGGATTCCCCTAGGTGTCTAGCTCTAAAACATATGTAGGCTTGCTAGGTTTCCCTAGGTGCCGGATGAGCTAGAGGCCAAAATCCACAGCTCGGCACTTTGTAAAAAAGAGGTCAGTTTTCTTTGGGAAAATGTGATGTGTCCATGTTGTGTTTTAGGGCATTTCCTGTCACGGGCACTAGGCTTACTCGCACAAGTGAGGTACCATTATTATCGAGATATTTGGGGTAATGCTGGGTAGAAGGAAGTTTGTGGCTCCTCTCAGATTCCAGAACTTTCTATCACTGAAATCTAAGGGAAAAGAGGTTTTATGCCAAATTGTGAGGTTTGAAAAGGATTCTGTGTAACAGAATTTGGTGAGACTCCCACAAGTCACCCCATCTTGGATTCCCCTAGGTGTCTAGTTTTAAAAAATGCACAGGTTTGGTAGGTTTCCTTAGGTGCCGGCTGAGCTAGATGCCAAAATCCACAGCTAGGCACTTTGCAAAAAAGAGGTCAGTTTTCTTCGGAAAAATGTGATTTGTCCACGTTGTGTTTTGGGGCATTTCCTGTCACGGGCACTAGGCCTACCCACACAAGTTGTCGTGTAGGCTCTCATTATCCTAATGAGACTACTGGATTTTGAGCGGCAAGATCTTTCACAGTGTGGAGGACTAAGTCTGACCCACAGTGGATGACACTTGTCACTCTAAATCCGGGTTTTGCTCCGGCTAGCTTGCAGTGCCTCATCTCTCCCAAATGGAAGAGACAATTGGGCAGCCGAGCGCATGACATCTTAGCACTTCCCAGGGAAGACGTGGTCACTCTGGTCACAACCGGTTCTCTCATACACAGTACGGTCTCATATATAAATGACAAAGGCAGTTTAAGTTTTAAAGATTGGTTTAATAAAACAACTGCATTTTAGATAGCAAAGCCTGAGCTGCAATAACCAGAACTACACAACACAGTAAGATTAAAATAGTAACGATGAGAGTGAAGCACAAGAATAAGGCTATCATAGTGCCGCTAGATTATTTTCTCTCTAAGTTATATTTCGAGCACAGCATGTGAAGCTCTAAGCCTGCCTTTCATGTTCCCCCCGGAGGACATCAACTCTCATACCTGAGCAAAGGCCTGTAATCTGTATCAGCACCTGCAACAAGGCATTCAGCATCTAGTTGTAGGTTCCTGGCTGGAATCTCCCTCTTAACGTATACTAGGACTAGGAAGTGTTTATATAACTAACACACAGATGTTCTAAGAAAATGTCCCTACATAAGAATGTGTATCTTCTACGAATACTGAAGACTAAACTTCTACCACGTTTACCGGCAATGTACCAGACTGTAGCCTTGACTGAAGCACAGGGCGATCAAGAATGCATTATTTGAGAACACAGTGCTGAACTAAGTTAAATAGTGCGATAGAAGAAATTAAAACAAGACCGTAAAACTGGTTACTGTAAAATAACAGTGCGAAGCTGAATAAAATATATCTAGGGCAAAGTGCACACCGGCCTAGTATGTAAAAACGAATGCACATAAAACTATATTAAAATTGCTGCACTACACCCTTCCCTTGTCGGTAGAAAGTGGTTTAAGCCTAAGCTAAAAATGTCCTAAACTATAACATTAATCTAAAACCCTATTCAATTTTAACAAGTTAAGAGAACACATAAGCCTACCATTTGGTAATTTAAAAAATGAGCATGCTGCTAAAAAGCCGAATTCAAAAGAAAATGTCAATTTAGGACAGTTCCAAATCAAGCATCAATCATAGAAAGCAGGAGATTCTCCACCTCGGCAGATGACAAAACCGGTAAATCGACGCCAAAAACTAGTAAGGAGCAGGTGTGTTACAGAGCCCCAGTGTCAACCAAGGAGGCATCCCGTGCAGTGCCTGTGAATGAGTGAATGGTAACTTCCTCCAGGAAGGGTAGCTCGTAATCAGCTTCTCTAAGCAAATGCAGCCGCAGCGCGCACGTCTGGTAATGAACACTCAACGAGAACATTAACAGATGAGCATCAATCACTGAGGGGCATTGCTGTGAGAGACAAACTTCCAGTGCATGTTCAAAAGAGCACCAACGGCACCGAAACACGGGCTGCACACAATCCAAAACCTGTCTGAATGACAGAGACCAGTCACACCCCAAATGTTCCAGGAGTGTTGCTCCAAAATGCTGCATCATGCGTTCAACAACACAGCTGCGCTGATGGGAGCGCCTTCATTTGTCCTTGTTGCGGCCAGACAGCCATTGCGGAAAAACAACAGCAACAGCAAAATGCCGGCTAATAAAGCCAAAGTTATCGGAAATCCCCCAAAAATGTTTCAGAAAATTGAATGAATAGCCGAAGGTATTAAACCGAATATAGATGAAAAGGTTGTGAACAAAACCAATACCAACAGCTTTAAAAAAATGTACTAATCCAGCCGTGCTGGACGCATTAAATATACATCCCACGAATTCACCAAAGTGTCTCGGAAAGTTTGTATTTAACAGGGACTGTATTTCTGCCGATGACCTCGCCACCTGAAGTGCGTAGGTCTCGTGTGCAGATGTAAGGGCCACATGCTTCTGAAACAATAAAGCCTTCAGTTTACTTAACTTGTCAAAATTCACCTTGGAAGTAGCAATGTGAGGCCAAATATCTGCTACCTCCCTAAACTTAGTGGGGGAAAACAACACGTTCCCGCAGCATGTAACGACCTTAGAGACCGAAACAATGTAAACTATTCCGGCCCGCATGCCCCAACAGTCTTCCCTAGTGAGGAGGATGTAGCTGCCATTTGAAAGCACCTGGATCGTGCGTTTAATCAAGGGGACTGGAACTCCCTTCAGATAGCAAGCCAAGTTCGCAACCGAGGCATAACATGCCCCATGCAAGGACAGCTACTTACAAATCATCGAATAGCTGACTGAAGTCTTGCATTCACTTCTGCTAAGAAAGACCTCTTTCAAGCCATTGAGGCATTTGTACGAGAAGGGAAGCATCCACACCTCATGGATGTAACTATCTCCCAACTTTTCATATCTGCCTACCGGAACATGTTTCAAACTAGAATTGAATTGTAATGTAGAAATAGGCAGATTAATAACCCGTGTATCAACCACTCTGCTGAAGCAATCTCCGCCACAGTAAAGGGCAATCTTTCTATCTTTTCAATGTTAAGCATGACATAAGTCGCCTTCTTTTTAGCCATTAGTTGTCGCGTCAAATTGAAGGAAAAAAATATTTCCCTGGCACTGATGTGCTGCTACGGAACGCGACCCGCCTTTAATGTCTGGAGTGTCCAACCCAACTGCATAATGGACCTGGTTTGACTCTGTCCATAATATAAAGAAGACATATCAGATCGTATAATGTCTATAGCACAAAAAACAATTGCATATTTCCGGTCGGACAAGGTGTGAATCCCATTATCCACAACAGCTAATGCCTTTTTCAGATTTTAATGATCTGTCTGCTGTAACCGGGCTGCAGCCTCTTGTTGGGAAAGTTTCCATATTTCATTGTATACCTCATACAAGAAACGCTTCCTACGTGGTATCTTTGGGCCTGACAAAAAATCCTGTGAGTCAGTGTTGTTAGACAGGAGACTGAGATGTGTTTTAACTGCATCTAGTGAGGATGATTTTAGCGACTGTTGACACAATTTTCCTACACTATATGTTGTAATTATTTCAGCATGTTCTGGTGATATATAGCGCGGGTCTGACCTACTCGTTCGGAAACCTCCTGAGGAGGTGACAAAAAGTTGATGACACCCGTTGGTATCTATTGGCCACAATAACCACCCGACTTGACGTGTCAGTGAAGCATTAAACATACCATTCTGGACCCACACATTAAGCTCACTAAATGTTGCATTTGTGTATTTTTGCCAGTTATTACATTTTGCAGGGGCAGGTATACTGGGCATGTTTAATTCCCTAATTGTTACTAAGCCCAAACAACTTGTCTGTTGTATTGTTTCATTTAAAAAGATCATTTGAACGGGGATGAGACATGCTCTAAACAATGTTTCTCTACCCTTGGTATGCCAATTTTTTGTTCCCCAAACACTTTTCAAATCCACATTCTTTGACCAATATTCATACCTTTCAATTAATAACCGGGAAACAAAGGAGTCCGAATACATACATTTCGTGTTGGTCAATAACATATGTTTATCCCTAGTCGGAGTTACCTTAAAATACTATGACTCAGCAGTTTTTTGATGATGCCCAGAAAAATACGCAAACTTTTCAAAATAAGTTTTTGAACTCCCTTGCGGGGGAGTTGGGCAATGTTTCCATTGTGTATAATCAAATATCATCTTTGGACTGCTTGCTTTATGTATGAAGTGGTGCCAATAATAATTATAGCAAAACATGTCACCATAATTTTCTTTAAACTGGTAAACATCTTCATTTTCATAGACAGTATAGTATTGCAATTCTGTTATCATTGAATCAACTGTTTTCACATCCCAATCATCAGAAACAATGCCTGGTATAAATATATCGTTCATAGATAACTTTAACACATACGATATTTGAATAATCTCAGTGGGACCATATATATCAAACATTACTTTGTCCCACACAATCCCATCAGGAATTGGCACTGCAGAAATGTTCACAAAAGACAAGTCTCTTTGAATCTTATGTGATGAAAAGTGTGGTTTCAAAACCTCCTCCACCTGTTCAACTGCTGATCTCTTGGGAAGAAAATGACCATGTATTACCAAAAAGAAAGTAACGACAAAACCAATCCAAATCAGGAAGGCTAGGACAGTCAAGAAAAGCCATACATAGTTCCATGGAAAAACAAAGTATATTTCTTTAAGCCAATGTTTCTAACTTGCTTGTTGTTAGTGGAACCAATGGAAGATCATCATCATCCACCCTCCCCAAGCTCGGAGAGGCATCAGTGTTGATATAAACAACTTGAAGCGGAACTTCTTCTCCAGTAGTGAGAGGGATTCAGGAACTACTGGACGTTCCTCTTGGTCGGCAATGTAGAATCGGCCACATGTTGTAGCTTGACATTGTCAATGGAAACAAAGCGTTTTTCTTTGGCACCTGGCAACAGTGGTAGAATAACAGTTCTGGTACCGTGTATCCCCAACACAGGGACTGGTGCTCGATAAGAAGGGCCAAATTATTTTTTCACTTCGACCTTTTCACGTACAAGATCCCCAACTCTGGGAATCCAGCCGGTAGGTGTTACTGGCACATCCTTAATTCCTGTGGAGGCAGCACTTTTAGAAGAGTCATCTTCACAGAACTGTTGTAATTCCTGTAAAACAGTGACACGATCATTTATGTCAAAAGGTGTTTCCGCTGCCTCCACACCAGGACCATCAAGATTCGGAACAAACATTCGTGTTCCGAACAAGCACTCATATGAAGTATGACCCGCCAGGGACCTTCTAGGCAGGTTATTTAGTGCTCTCTGAACTCCATACAGGTGGGTGAGCCAACAACGACCCGTACCTAAGACTCTGGCTGTTAAGGATTGCTTTAAATAGCGGTTTAATCGCTCCATGACAGAATTTCCCTCGGGATGAAATGGAGACGAGTACTGGAGCTGGAACCCCAATGAAGCCATGGTGTCCCTGAATGCCCTTGAGGCAAAAGCAGGGCCCTGGTCTGAATGGAATGCCGCAACTACATATTTACCGACAAAGACTCACAAATCTTTAATAACAGACCGAGCATCAGCCGAGCGTTGTGGCCACACTCACACAAATCTGGAGCAAGAATCGACAGCGACGAATATATATTTGTATGCACTATCAGGTGTTAATGGACCGCAATGATACAAGTACCCACATTGTAATGGTCTATTTGAGATTAAGAGGGGTGTCTGCGGCGGGCGCTTAGCCGTGGAAACTTTAATTTGTTGACAGATGTCACAACAAAGGACATACTGCTTAGTCTCAATATAGAGACCAGGCCACAAATAACGGGCCTGCAATAGTGAAATTGTAGCCACCACGCCAGCATGTGCAGATGCCACCCCTTCATGCGCTGCTTTAATCAATTGTGGTCTTACATCTTTATTGGGGATGTCGCGTACGCCTACGCCCTGGAATTTTAACTTCAGCGTTCAGCATACTTCCCATCAAGTATTGATATTTATTAGGAAATCCTCTAGGATAAGGTGTACCATCAACCATAGCTTTTATGGCAGCCATAATGTCTGTGTCTGGTTTGGAACTCGAACGAGTCACTGCAGCTACAGTGGCGACTGCCACTGCCGACTTTGCGGCTTCATCAGCCAAAGTATTTCCAGCAACGTGTATTCCAACGCGCTGGTGTCCAAGTGTATGCACCACATGAACTTTGGGTAGCGTCTATTTCAGGTTGCTACCTTCCCCCACAGTAGTCTGTGTTTTATGGTGTTACCTTTTGAATCTCTGAACCCATTCAAGCGTCAGTAATGCAGGTATTCATTAAAAGACTGGACGCAATAATATGAATCACAAACAATCAGTGTGAACTGTGTCGGATCTGTATGTTCTAGTGCCAATAGTAGAGCTTTTAGCTCAGCCAATTGTGCTGTACAATCCCCTAAGGTCTGTGTATAGGTATGTTGGGGACTGAATTTCTCCCCCTCCATATAGCCGCTGACTACCGCACATGCAGCAGAATATTGATGTTTAGTTCCAATCACTGGTTACGCAGAGCCATCGGTGTATATGACTACATGATATTGACCAATAGGCAAAGTGTCAGCGGGAACTGGATATTCTACTTCATATTGTAGAAATTCTTGAGTTTGTAACTTTGGGTCGAAGATGTAGTCTACATCAGTGGCTGTTAAAGACGTAGCCCATTGTATCCATTGTGGATGAAGTGCTTTTGTGCTCGGGATGCTAGCTTTTGTAACAGCCTCTAGGGCCGGAATAGGAGAAACGACAATAATGCATTTTCCTTGGGCAAGAGGTCTTTCTTTAATAACAGCCATCTGCACAGCAGTGAGAATTTTCTCCGTGGGTGCAAAGCTTTGTTCAGCAGTGGAATACAGGTGCTATTTGTATGCAATCAGGACTGTCTCACCTTCATTAAATGTGACATAAGTAAAACCGATGGCCCCAGCTATGACCCTGATGACCAAATGTGTCTTATTGTACCGTGTGTGTAAATGTTTTGCTGCTAACATATCTGCCTGTAACTCGCGGAGAGTATGTGTATGTTCAATTGTCCAGAATTTGCTTGAAAAATGAGGACGTATTAACTCATATAAAGGTTTTATGTGTGTAGCATAATCAGGAATGTATGTTCTGCCAAAATTTAGAAAGCCCAACAATGATTGTAATTTTTTAATCGTATTTGGTGGTTGCAATTGTGTACATTTTTGAAAAAATTGTGGCGCTAGGCTCTTCCCTTCATTCGACAGCTCATATCCCAGGAGCAGGACGCTTAGGAAGACAATTTTTGACTTTTTGAAGTTAAATTTGTAGCCAAGTTCGGCAAACCCTACAAAATGTTGTAGTAATTCGTCATCCATGAGATATATATCATCTCCATATGACAAAGCGGCAGGGTCTATCTCGTGCAATATAGCAGTCACAAGAGCAGCAAACAGTCCTGGGCTGCTCTTATACCCCTAAGGCAAATGACAGAATTTTTTCTGGGAGCCCAGCGCGCTAAAGCTCATTAAGTCTCTGCTTTCATTAGTGCAGTGCTATGTGAGTTTTGTATAGCATATGTACATGTATGTCCGTTTAAATGTCTGTAGTCTAAGACTATTCTGTATGAATGGTCCGGCTTAGCTACAGGGAATAAGGGGTTATTCATCGGTGAGACACAGGGTTCAATCGCACCCTGGTATTCTAATTGCGTAAGTATCTCCCTCACGGTGCCCTTGCTTCATGTTTTATTGGATACTGCGGTTGTGGCTGAGGTTCACTTTTAATGGGAATGACATGGTATGGAGAATCCCTGTCCCATCCTACGTGATTTCTATATAACGCAGGTGCTTGTGCTAGAGCCCATTCTATAGAATCGGACTCAGCGAGTTCCTCTGGAACAAGGGGCGAGAAAGAAGGTTTAATAACCTCTTCTCCATATGGGCAGGTGCGGACAAAATCAGGCGGCCAATCTTGTTCGGCGAACAAAATGTCATATATTTTGACTACACGGTCCCAAAAGATTGCGTGTATGCTGCGTTCAATGTCTCCTTCTAACTGTAAATTTACTCTATACACCCTATCGGGTTCGGAGACACGCATGTCCGCTGTTTCTACTTGTATAAAGTCATCAGTTGCTTTCACCTCCAGATGCTCTAGGAGATTCCGGAGAAATACTGTGACCTCTGCCGTGCTGTCTAGCAGTGGTAGAGCCCAGTTCTTGTTCTTCAAGAGAACCCTCTTCCTGAGTGGCATGTCTTACTGAGACAGCGGCCACTTTTTTCTTTTTAAATTGTTGTTTTTGTTGTACCGGTTTCTCTTCCTTCTTAATAGAAACCTCTGAAGAGCGTTGTGATCCCTGTCTCGGTTTCACATACCCTGTTCTCCGCTCTGATCGCCCACCTCTCTCGTTTCTCTTTCCCGATGAGTCCTGAAAGGAACGAGATTGGCCTGTATCAGTATATTGATATATATCAGGCGTTTTTATATTTTCTCTATTTCTGAGATTATATCTATTCTGTGGGGTCTCCACTCGTGGAGATTCTCCCCTCTCTTTTTTAGGTGTTTGTTGTTTTTTCTCCCAGCATTTATTATTACCCTCAGTTTGTTGTTTAGTATTGTCTTTATTAATTTTACCCAGAAATTGAGGTTTTTGTGGTCTAGCCCCTAGCTTATCTCGACCGATACTGGAATATGTTTCCGCTATTATTTTAGGCAGTTCTCGATCCTGATCTTGTTGCGGAACGTCACGAAGACGCATGCGCACTGCAAGTGCAACTGCTTCCCCTTTAAGATTACTTAGGATAATTGAAGAAACTGTGGCAAAGTTGCCCATCAGTTGCATTCCCAAATCTAGGGCCGGGGCAGCCCCGTATTCATCATGAATTTGTTTAAGCACCTCCGGTAGGTTGGCTAGCGTCTGTGTACCATATGCTGTTGTATAGAGCGCGGCAAATACCGGGCCCCATGTATTACAGTGTTCAACTGTAGGAACCATCCCAAAGGGCAAGCACATAGTTAATATTCTATGTTTATCCTGAGGTCTCGTATGGGGAAATACTGGTTCCAGCATATTAATTTTTTGTGCTAGCCAAAACGGAGTCTCCTCTCGTTTGGCTGGGACTGCTCCCATAATAGAGTGTACTGTCACCGGATTTATACCTGGTGTTATTGCATGTTGTTGTGCTGGAGCAGCACACGCTGGGTTTATATTTAGTGTCTGCATCACAAATTGTACTAATCGTCTGTATATTGCTGTTAACTCAATATATAAGCGTCGAACCTCAGCTACCGCCATATTTGCAGCCACAGGATGAGGAGTATATGTGGCCAACAAAGGCCAGGTAGGACCATCATTACTTAGTGGACCTAACCTTACTGGTAATATTGTATGGGGTAGGGGGCCATCAAGCCAATTATTATGTTCTTGATAAGATAGAGGTATCTCTAAGTATGCGTACGCCCTGTATTGTCCAAGTGCGTTCGCAACTGTATATGTATGAAATGTATTTGTGTTCCCATCAACTGCTGGAAATGTGACCCAAGAGTAGAAAAGTTCTGATCTATAGGCTGTGTGGGTGTCCACCACAAACATGACTGGACCACCCTGGGCCGTATGGCCATGTGCTAGCAAATGTGTTGTGAGCGGTTGTCTCATGTTAAGAGCTATTTGTATAACCTGGGGATTCACCATCATAAAAGCACAAAGAGTTCAGCGAAGGCACACCAAGATGAGATTTTTTCCTTTTAAGGTTCAAGCTTGAAAACCACCCGCTGAAAAATAGGATTACCTATACGGCGGTGGTGGAAATCCTCAGTACCACGGACGTCTCCGTATACGGGACTGATGGGTCATTATATAAAAATGAGACTGAGATCTGCCGGTGGACCCAAAAATTAGAGCCTGACCAAACGTTGGCGGCGCCACGTCGCATAGGCTCTCATTATCCTAATGAGACTATTGGATGTTGAACGGCAAGATGGTTCACAGTGTGTGGGACTAAGTCTGACCCACAGTGGATGACTCTAAATCTGGGTTTTGCTCCGGTTAACTAGCAGTGCCTGATCTCTCCCAAATGGAAGAGACAATTGGGCAGCCGAGCGCATGACATCTTAGCACTTTCCAGGGAAGTCGTGGTCACTCTGGTCACAACCGGTTCTCTCATACACAGTACGGTCTCATATATAAATGACAAAGGCAGTTTAAGTTTTAAAGATTGGTTTAATAAAACAACTGCATTTTAGATAGCAAAGCGTGAGCTGCAATAACCAGAACTACACAACACAGTAAGATTAAAATAGTAACGATGAGAGTGAAGCACAAGAATAAGGCTATCATAGTGTCGCTAGATTATTTTCTGTCTAAGTTATATTTTGAGCACAGCATGTGAAGCTCTAAGCCTGCCTTTCAGGTCCCCCCGGGAGGACATCAACCCTCATACCTGAGCAAAGGCCTGTAATCTGTATCAGCATCTGCAACGAGGCATTCAGCATCTAGTTGTAGGTTCCTGGCTGGAATCTCCCTCTTAACGAATTCTAGGACTTGGAAGTGTTTTTTAACTAACACGCAGATGTTCTAAGAAAATGTCCCTACGTAAGAATGTGTATCTTCGACGAATACTGAAGACTAAACTTCTACCACGTTTACCGGCAATGTACCAGACTGTAGCCTTGACTGAAGCACCGGTCGATCAAGAATGCATTATTTGGGAACACAGTGCTGAACTAAGCTAAACAGTGCGATAGAAGAAATTAAAGCAAGACTGTAAAACTGGTTATTGTTAAATAAATAACAGAGAGAAGCTGAATAAAATATATGTAGGGCAAAGTGCACAGCGGCCTAGTATGGGAAAACGAATGTGCATAAAACTATATTAAAAATGGCTACACTACAAAGTGATATACCATTTTTATCCCAAACCTTCTTGGAATGCTGGGTGGAAGGAATAATAAGACTCAGGATTAGTAGCATGATGCCCAGAAAAATAAGTAAACTGTTCTACTTATATTTTAGAGCTAGCTACTGTAGGAGTGAGACAATGTACCCATTATGTATAATTGAAAACTGTTCTTTGAGTGCCAGCTCTATGTAAATAATGATGTCCATAATAGTGGTAACAGAACAGTTCTCCATAATTTGCCCTATTTAACATCTCAGTCATAATTTGCACTATTTAACATCCTAGGTCTAATAACGTCATTCATAGAAATCTTAAACACATATAGAATTTGTATTGTTTCAGTTGGTCCAAATATATTAAAAAGCACTTTACCCCAAACAATCCCATCAGAAACTGGATCAGCAGATAGGTTCAATAGGGACAAGTCTCTTTGCACTTGGTGGGCAGACAAATAAGGCTTTAAAACCTCATCCACCATTTTAACAGCAGAGCGTTCAGGCAAATAATTGTTATACATGAGCAAACTGAGACAACAAGTCAAATCCATAGAAAATATGCAAGCAATGCCATGTAATCCACAGGTTGTACCATGGACTAATCAAATAGCTGTGTTTAACCTGTTGAAAAGCTTGCTATACCATGTGGTGTAGCAGTGATAGATGCCGAAGAATGTGAAGAAAAATCATCAATGTCAGCAAAATAGCCAGAAGCAGCTTGTGCAAAAACTGGAGTCAGTGCTGGTGGAAGAAAATAAGTGGATGTCTCCAATGGAGGTTTATCATAGACAATTTAACAGTTTGTGATTAATTTGTAAATTGCAAATTAAAATTTTGGACATTTCATGTCGATGTAGTGCTGACCTGAATCAACAAAAGTTCATTCTCCACCTTCCCCAATCTTGAGGAAACAATTTCAGCATTATTTAATGCTTGTAGAGGAATTTCCTGTATGGTAGTGGGAGGGGCAAAGGAACTACCCACGAATCCTTGTGGTCTACTATGCAGAATCAGTCACAAGATTGCAATTTCATGTAATCAATGGAGAGAAAACGATTGTAGGCAGTGGCAGTAGAATGACAGTCCTTGTGCCTTGTATTCCAACAACTGGCACCAGAACTTGGTAGGGCAAGCCAAATTCTTTTTTAACGGAAAACTTTTTCTCAAACCAGATCCCTAACTTTTGGAATCCAGCCTATTGACATTGTTGTATCCCCCATTTCCCAAGTGGCTGCATTAACTGCTGAGTTTTTATCACAGAATTGTTGTAATTCCTGTGAGACAGTGACATGTTCATTTATATCAAAAGGTGTATCTGCCGCAATCACACCAGGACCATTAAGATCTGGGACAAACAGAGGGATGCCAAGCAGGACTTCATGGGGGTACGGCCTCCCGGAGATCCTCTAGGCAGATTTTTGAATGCTCTGTGGACTCCATACAGGTGTTGAAGCCAATTACGATCTGAGCCTAGTACTGTAGCAGTTAAGGATTGCTTTAAATCTTATTGTTTTCTCTCCCCTACCGATTTTACCTCTGGATGGTAAGGACTAGAATATTGTACCCCAACACCCATTGTTCCCATGGCATCCCTGTATGCCCTGGATCTGAAAGAAGGGCCCTGATCCAAGTGGAATGCTGTGACTGCATATATCCCAATAAAGACTTGCAAATCTTTAACCCCCAGGGTGCCTGGGGCGAGCTGGTCTCGTCCAGGCACACGGTTCCCGTGTGACTGGGACTAGACCAGCTCATCCTGCACCCGGCCCACGGGGGAGAGCTAGCGTACATGGGCCTCCCTCCCAGACCACCCAGTCAGGGATGGAAGGGGAATCGCTTCCCCTTCCACCCGCGACCACCCCACTCGGCAATCTGATGACGTCAGCACGCTCACAGAGCGCCAACATCATCAGAAGCTGCCGAGGACGCGCTGGAAGCCATTTGCTTTCAGCGTGTCGAGAGAGAGGACCATCGTAAGGTGAGTCCTTCTCTTTTAGGGGGATTTGGGGGAGGAAACGGACACAGGGGAAAAGGAAAGTTTTTCCTTTCCCCCTGTGCCTGTTTTCAATGGATTCGTGCTCCACGATCGCGGGCGGGGCCTGCGATCGTGGAGTAGGAATCCCCACTAGGCACCAGGGATTTACTTTCAGTATTAAATTGGGGAGCGACCCCTTGGCCAAGGGTCGCTCCCCTGGGGGCACTAATAAATTCTGTTTTGGCCCCCCCCCGGGGCTAGACTGGCCATGTTTTTGGCCGATCAGGCCCCCAGGGGGTCGAAACCCACTAGGCCCCAGGGATTGTGTGGTGTGTGTTTTGTGTGTTTGAGGGCATCCCTTAGCAAGGGTTTCCCCCCCCCGGGGGGAAATTTGTATTGGCCATTTCTGCCCCCCTTGAGGCCTATTTCTTTTAGTCCCATCTGCCCCCAAGTGGGGCAGAAACCACAAATACGCCAGGGATATTTTTTTTCCTGTTTTTTTGTTTTGTGCTGGGGGTGCCCCCGTTCACCCCCTAAAGGGGGCACAGAGCTGTTGGCCATTTCTGACTGGCCTATTTTTTTAATGTCCATCTGCCCCCAAGGGGGACAGAATGCACTTAAGCACCAGGGATCCTGGGTGTGTGTGTTTTGGGTGGCGGGCGGCATCTTTGGCAGGGGTCGACCCCCCAAATGGGGGCACATTACTGATGGCCATTTCTGTCCCCCTTGGGGGCAGATTGGCATCGAAATGTTAGAGATTTGTTTTTTTTTGGGTTCCCTTTGCTTTTTGTGTGATGGGGGCACCCCCTTTGACAAGGGTCACACCCCCAAAGGGGGGCACATTACTGATGGCCATTTCTGCTCCTGTTGGGGGCAGATCTGCCTATTTTTTTTAGTCCCATCTGCCCCCAAGGAGGGCAGAAGCCACTTAGGCAGCAGGGACAATTTCTAAGTTATTGGTGGCGGGGTGTTTGTCAACTGGCAAAGTATTTGTATTTGTGATTTTTGTTCTTGTTCAAAGCTTTTGCTTCCTTTGCTGTGAATCCTTGCAGTTTTGGCAATAGTTGTCCTGCAGGTTGCATAGTTGCATGTTTTAGGTAAGTAAAAGTAATTTACTCCAAAGGAGTATTGTTGACATGCATGAATGGCATGTTTGTAGGTGGTGTACTAAATGCAGGATTGTGTGTGAAATTGTCCTTAGATTTGAGCACAATGATATTTGTGTTGTCATATGTTTCATTTTCTTTTTTCTTTTTATGTTTTTGGTGGGATATCATTGGTAATTGCTGTGTCTGGGCAGAGTAGTTGCTGATGAGTGGATTTTTCAGGCAAGTGAGTGGTATAGTTTTTTAGTACATAACTCTTTGTGATAAAGCTACACTTTGTTTATTACTCATTTTTGTGCTGGTTGTTGTTGGCAATCCATTTGTTGTTAGAAAAGATCATGGCTAGCCGCAGAGTAACCACTCAGCAGGTTGTTGGCATGCTTTTTGAGTAGTCTTCTGACCATGATTATGAGACTGACTCTGCATCCGAGGCAGAGGAGGAAGTGAGAGATTCTGGCAGTGAGTTTTCTGTACGAGAGGATTCTTCTGATGAGGAAGCCACTCTCAGTGCAGATGAAGGGCCTGTTTTAGAGGAGGACATTGATGCACCAAGAGTGCAGCCTGAGGCTGAAGGGTTTCCCATTAGAAGACCTGACACTTGGATTGCCCCAAACACGGAGCACCCACAGTTACCTGCATTTACTGGTCTCCCAGGGTGTAGAGTCAATACGGAAAACTTTTTGCCTGTAAATTTCTTTCACTTGTTTATGGACGATGTATTTTTGGAAGAGAATGTTGAGCGGACTAATTTGTATGCGGAGCAATATTTGAGGGACTAGGCTGGCAGACTTAGGCCTCAGTCTAGAGCTACCCATATATCTGGAAGAGATAAAAAAGTTTTAGGTTTGACTTTTTTGATGGGGTTGATAAGAAAGCAGACACTGGCTTCTTATTGGTCTACTAGTC
The DNA here is from genome assembly GCF_031143425.1 of Pleurodeles waltl. NCBI lineage: Eukaryota > Metazoa > Chordata > Amphibia > Caudata > Salamandridae > Pleurodeles > Pleurodeles waltl. The sequence continues at coordinate 688,040,121 of NC_090449.1, read as the reverse complement.
CCTTGATGGGAACGGCTATATTTCCTGAAACTATGACTCGTAATCGCTATTTGCTTCTTCTTCGTATGCTGCATTTTGTAGACAATGCTTTAGCCTTGCCATGAGATCACCCTGATTGTGACCATCTTTTTAAGATTAGGCCTGTCCTTGATCATTTTGTAGATCAGTTTTCAGAGGTTTATGTTCCAGGCAAGAGATAAGTGTGGACGAGTCTTTGGTCCTTTTCAATGGGCGTTTATTTTTTAAGCAGTACATTCCTAGTAAGAGGGCACGGTATGGAATTAAATTGTATATGCTGTCAGAAAGTAGTACAGGATACTTGTATAATTTCCAGGTCTACACTAGTAGGGATTCCAGTATTGACCCTCCTGGTTGTCTGCCCACTTTTGGAGTTAGCGAGAAAATTGTGTGGGAACTTAGTAGACGACTGTTTAACAAAGGTCACCATTTGTACGTAGATAATTTCTACACTGGAGTGCAGTTGTTCAAGGAGTTGTTTTGAGTGGACACTGTTGCTTGAGGCACAATCAGTTCTAACTGGAAAGGCTATCCAAGGGAGCTTGTCTGTAAAAAGCTTGAGAGGGGACAGTGCAGTGCCTTGTGGAATAATGAGCTGCTAGCTCTGAAATTTTCAGACAGGAGGGATGTGTACATGCTATCTACCATCCATGATGAGAGTACTTCCCCTGTGACTATTTGGGGTCAGGTTGCCGAAGTGCGCAAACCTGCATGCAGTTTGGACTACAATAGGCACATGGGTGGTGTTGATAGAGTAGATCAGAGGTTGGAACCTTACACTGCTCTTCGTAAGTCTTACGTGTGGTATAACAAGTTGGCCCTACATTTATTTCATTTGGCAACTTTTAATGCTTTTATTGTGTTCAATGATTGTTCACCTGGGTCAAGGAAGAAATGTGTTTAAATCAGGAGTCAGTGATAGAGAGCCTTATTGTGGTGGAACAGGCAAGAGTTCCTAGAGTAGCAGTGGTGAAGGATGTGGCTAGATTGAAAGATTGCCACTTTCCAGATCACATTCCTCCCACTCCCAAAAAAGACTTTCCCACTAAGAAATGTAGAGTATGTGCCCGAAGAGGTATCCAGAGGGAGAGCCGGATGTACTGCCCTGATTGCCCTTCAAAGCCTGGGCTTTGTGTGGCCGGCTGTTTCAGGAGTTACACACCAACAAAACATTTTGGGCAATACCGTGAGCATAAACTGCCTATTTTATAATTTCATATGTTCAGTTTCACGGTTGGCATTACTGTTGTCAGGAATATGGCTGTGCACGGTCCAGGTCCCGCCTGAAAATCCGCTGCGTGTATTTGCGGCGCTTCATGCGCACCATTTGTCCTCCCTTCCTGTTCTAAAAGTGGTCATCAGCATCGCCTGCCCTGTGGTAAAGCTCATGTTGCTGCAGAGTCAGGACATTGGTGGACAAGATGGACTTATCAGTGGTATTTTATGAAGGGACTACAATTCCCAGGTTTTAGAGGCAGTGGCCATCTTGGGGTGTGGCAGGCCTATGAAGCTCAGCCACACCCAACCACATTGCTTACTATTTTGAAGACTTCAATGCAGTCAGACCTTGTGGGGGTTTGTCTGAAGAAGAGCAGATTTCCATCAAGGCAGATTGACAGCAAGTTGGGGTATCCTTGTTTCCATGGTGAATTCAGATACGAGTAGGTCATACTCGTAGCAGTAAGGTCTTGATGAGCCCAATATTGAAGGAAGTTGTTACTTCCAAAAGTACAGCACCCCTTAGTACAACAAGCAAAGTGTTTCCAGTTCTAAGAGTAAAGCGGCCTTGGTGCAACGATCAAAGTGCTTTGGATCACAGGAGTAAAGCGCCCCTTAGCACAACGAGCAAAGCGCTTCAGGCCACACGTGTAAAGCTCCCTTGGCATGATAATCAAAGCATTTCAGTCCACATGAGTAAAGAGCCCTTGGCACGACAATCAAAGCATTTCAGTCCACATGAGTAAAGCGCCTTTGGCACGACAATCAAAGCATTTCAGTCCACATGAGTAAAGCACCCTTGGCATGACAATCAACGCGTTTCAGGCCACATGAGTAAAGTGGTCTTGGCACGAGGATCAAAACGCCTTAGTCCACATGAGTAAAAGCGCCCCCTTAGCACAACGAGCAAAGCACTTCAAGTCACAAGAGTAAAGCGCCCTGGGTATGACAATCAAAGCGTTTCAGGCTACCTGAGTAAAGCGATCTGGGCATGAGTATCAAAACGCTTCAGGCCACATGAGTGAAGCGCTCCTTGTTATAATGAGCGTAGTGCTTCAGACAAAGCAAGTAAAAGTGCTCTCTGGCATAATGAACAAAGCACTTCATGTATGATGATTAAAGCGCTTCATGAACAACAAACAAGGTGCTCCTGCCCAATGAACAAAACGCTTCAAGTTCAATGAGTACACTGTCAGGCCTAGGTAGCAAATGTGAAAATGATTCAGAGATAAGCAAATTATAGTTTCATTGTTTTTTGGGAAGCATAATATGTGAGCTACATATTTAAGTCTTTGATAATTTCTGGGCTGAGATCAATTGTTTATCTTATGAATGCATAATTGTTACATGATTGATATTTAGAGTATGACCATAGTCCAAAGCTCTTGCCATCTCTAGGTTTAGAGGTTGCAGTTTGTTCTTGTTCCTTGATTCAAAGAAGGGGCTATGCCCAATTCACAAAGGGTCTCAATTTGATATCATGGAGACTCCTTTATTCAAGAGTCTGTTGGTGAGTTATACTGTTATGAATGAATGTATGCATATTTGTTCTAACCGTTTCTTTTCAGATCTCTCTCCCTGCAGTTCCCTACCCTAATTCCCTTCCCCCCGCCTGGCTTCATCATAACTCTGTGCTATCATACCCTTCTGAGTTGGTGACGCCTGGAGGTGGGCCTTTTGTTCAGCAGCGTGCAGATCCTGAGGAAAGGGCACTGTGGCAACTGTCATGTATTTAGTTAGAGCTTTTGTGTTTGTAGCTTTGTACTTATTTTATAATTAGTTAGTAGTTTATTTGCTGTTTATAAACAGAAAAAAGTGATAACGGTGTGTGTGGGGTGGCTCTTGGCTGGCGGTGTGCGTGGGGTGGCGCTTGGCTGGCAGTGTGTGTGGGGTGGCACTTGCCTGGCGGTGTGCGTGGGGTGGGGCTTGGCTGGCGGTGTGCGTGGAATGGCGCTTGGCTTGCAGTGTGCGTAGAGTGGTGCTTGGCTGGTGGTGTGTGTGGAGTGGCGCTTAGCTGGCAATGCCAGCCAATCATCAGTCCCATCAGCTAGTGTGATTGCTGTATCAGGCATGTGGGAGTATGTAAGTGATGGGCCCCTGAATGGCGCTGTCTGTTGATGCAAGTGTTGTTATGTGCTGGGCCCGTGGCTGGCGGCGTGAATGGTCTTGTGCATGTCATGTATGAAAGGTGTGTGAAGGGACTGTAAAACGGTTAGTGCTGTGACGCGGCTTTACAGCTCATGAGCTGTGAGTCTTTGGTTCAGTTTTTTGGCCTTTCAGTTATTAACAGTGCATTCCACTTTTGTGAAATCTCTTGTTAATAAAATTTGATCTACTAAACCATCACTCACCCTCGTGCCAAATCCAACCGGCATGTGTGGTAAAAACAACAAAACCTACTCCGCTGAAATCAGGTGTTGCAGCACACCTGTGACATGCTTGGTGTCTCAGGTGGGACCCCGATGATGAAGTATGCTACCAACTTGGTTGTTGGGTGAGGAGTCTTTTTCACATAACCTAAGTGCGTTTCTTTTCACAATTTTAGTGTTTGGCACATCACAGACGTACGTGGACACATCAAAATGATATATTACAAAACTATCTGTGTTTGGGGGAGAGGGGGCACCTATGTTTTTGTTCCTGGGTGTGGCCTTCATCTAAGGAAACCTACCAAACCCAGACATTTTTTTAAACTAGACACCCCAAGGAGTCCAGGGAGGTGTGGCTTGCACGGATCCCCCAACATTTTCTTACCCAGACTCCTCTGAAAACCTCAAAATGTGCCTAGAAAATCCTATGTTCCTGACTTTTCTTTGTAGGATCACCGCTCTGGCACAAAATTCATACTCCCAGCATTCCCCTCAGTCTTCCAAGTAGAATAACACCTCACTTGTGTGGGTCCCTGTTATGTTCCAACAGGATACAGAAAATGCAAAGAAGAGGTGAGTTGGCTTCCAATACTTTTCTTCAAGTGCGGGAAATACAGCGTGTCCCTCAATGACCCACCATGTTCACCAACGCTGCCCCAAACTGTCATTGAATCTCCACTCGCAATCAAACCCAAACATTCCACTTGCTGTTCCTGTGCACACCACAAGCCCGGCGCAGCACGAGAACAGCAAGTGGGGCAATATAACATATCTCCCCCTTAACACAACAATAATAGAAACCCCAACACAAAATAAACTAACCCAACACATAATCCTCCAAATATTTAGGATACCTGACAACCCTTTTGGATTTTAGAACACCCTCATCATCAGGACAGTAGTTTCTCCTTCTCCACACATATGATCCAAACTTGAACTTGCCTCACACTCCTCCACAACCCCCCTACCCATGCCACCCATCTCCATCACATCTCCACCCAAGATTCCACCAGAAAATCTGCCTTCACTCCAACTTTTATGCACATCACCCTTCATGACTACCTTGGCCACCTTCCTCTTGCTCCACCACTTCCCCCCATCAACCATGACAGAATGCTTAGAAACCTGCACCACATTACTCGCCTGGAAATATTTAGAACTGTTACACTTAAAAGGTCTTCATATTCTCACCCAATCCCCAACTGAGAAATCAATTTTTTTAATTTTTTTTTTTTAGTTCATCACTCCTGCATTTAGCCTTACTTTGTGACACCTCCACTTTGGTCCTAATAAAATCTATATTAGGTATCCATTTGTCTGGTGCAGATTTCTAAATCACCCATTTCGTGGGCAATTCATTAAATGAGTGTCTACCCCTCAACAAAGCAAAAGGAGTGACGCCAGTCGTGGCATGAGGTGTGTTTAGATAACACCATACTCTTTCAGCAACTGCTTCCTGAATGGAATTGCCACCCTGCATCGCCATCTGAATTGTGTCTTTAAACTTTAAACATGGGATTAACTCTCTCCACCATGCCATTACCTTATGGACTATATAACGCTGTTGACAAATGTTTAATTACAAGCTCATCCAAAAACCCTCTCATGGAATGGGACACAAACTGCACCCCATTGTCCGTCACCACAAACGCTGGAACACCTTCTGAATGAAACAGGTCCTTCAAACATTTTATTAATTCAGTTGTGTTAGGTTTTTTCAAAAACGTATATGATGTCCATATAGAATGATAGTCCACAACAACCAAAACAAACCTCCTACCCTCAGTCATGCCACCAATAGGACCAATGAAATCGATACCAATTTTCTCCCAAGGAGATTCAGTAAACCTCACCAGGCACATCAGAGTGTTCCACACACATACAGACTTCTCAGATTGCGCACACACTCCACAACTGCCAACCATCACCTCCACACCAGCATCCATTTCAGGCCACCAATAATACAGCCAAACCTTCTTTCTGGTACCTATCACTCTTGCATGCCCCTTGTGGGCCAACATGACCAGTTTATGTCTAAGCTCAACAGGAGGAATCAATTTTGTACTTCTCATAACCATCCTTGATCTTGAAAAATGGCTTCACATCTTCCATCACTTGACCTTCCCTAGGCCAGCCATTCTTATTATAGCCCTTTAAGCTATTCGACATCCGATCATTATTAACCTCCTTCTCTCAACTCTCCTTCAAAATCAATCCTTCCGGAATCACCAACCCATCAACCACACCAATGACCACTTCTTTGTCTTCAGAACCAGCAGTCGAGGCATTAACCTCTTCAGTGACAGGACAGCATGACAAAAAATCTGCACTGGAATTCTGCCCTCCTTGAATGTGTATCATCCTGAAGTTGAATGCATGCCTTTTGGATAACAATCGAATCAAACGAGGACTTGCATTTTCCATCCCTTTTTCATTCCACAAATACATCAACGGCTTATGATCCGTGACCACCACAAAATCCCAGCCCCACAAATATGTTAAAAAATGATGAAACCCCCCAAACACAAACTAAAGCTTCTTTCTCAATAGTGCTGTAGTTGTACTCAGATGTCGTTTATCTGCATGATGCAAAGGCGACTGTGTGTTCATGACCTTCCTGGAGTTGAGTGAGAACAGCTCCAATTCCCGCACAAAATTCCTATCCCCAGCATTCCCCACAGTCTCCCAAGTAAAATGACACCTCACTTGTGTGGGTCCCCAAAGCAGAGTCAGCCTAAAGATGTATAAAATAAAAATATGTGCTTATCAACTCGTTGTGCTATCCCGTCAATCTCTACAGGTTTTTGGCCTTTTTCTGTTTCAGGCACCCGGCCAACCCACACAAGAGAAAAAACATTTTAATCGGGAGACCTGGGGGAATGCTGGGTGGAAATAAATTTGTGGCTCTTCTCAGATTTCAGAATGTTCTACCACTGAAATGTGAGGAAAAAGTGTTTTTTTAGCCAAATGTTGAGGTTTGCAAAAGATTCTGGGTAACGGAACCTGGTGAGAGCCACACAAGTCACCCCATCTTGGATTCCCCTAGTTGTCTAGCTTTCAAAAATGCACACGTTTGGTAAGTTTTCTTACGTGCCTGCTGAGCTAGACACCAAAATCCACAGGTAGGCACTTTGCAAAAAACACCTCTGTTTTCTTTGGAAAAATGTGATGTGTCCACGTTGTGTTTCGGGGAATTTCCTGTTGCGGGTACGAGGCCTACCCACACAACTGCGATATCATTTTTATCGGGAGACATGGGGGAACGCTGGGTGGAAAGAAATTTGTGACTCCTCTCAGATTCCAGAACTTGCTGTCACCGAAATGTGAGGAAAAAGTGTTTTTTTAGCCAAATTTTGAAGTTTGCAAAGGATTCTGGGTATCAGAACCTGGTGACAGCCCCACAAGGTCCCCCATCTTGGAGTCCCCTAGATGTCTAGTGTTAAAAAATGCACATGTTTGGTAGGTTTCCATAGGCGTCGGCTGAGCTAGAGGCCAAAATCCACAGGTAGGCACTGTGCAAAAAACACTTCTGTTTTCTTTGGAAAAATGTGATGTGTTCATGTTGTGTTTTGGGGAATTTTCTGTCGCAGGCACAAGGCCTACCCATACAAGTGAAGTATCATTTTTATCGGGAGACTTGGGGGAACACTGGGTGGAAGGAAATACGTGGTTCCTCTCAGATTCCAGAACTTTCTGTCACAGAAATGTGAGGAAAAAGTGTTTTTTTTAGCCAAATATTGAGGTTTGCAAAAGATTCTGGGTAACAGAACCTGGTGAGAGCCACACAAGTCACCCAATCTTGGATTCCCCTAGGTGTCTTGTTTTTAAAAAAATGCACAGGTTTGTTAGGTTTCCCTAGGTGACAGATGTGTTAGAGGCCAAAATCCACAGGTAGGCACTTTGCAAAAAACACCTCTGTTCTCTTTGGAAAAATGTGATGTGTCCATGTTGGGTTTTGGGGGATTTCCTGTCGCACGCACTAGACCTACCAACACAAGTGAGGTATCATTTTTATTGGGAGACTTGGGGGAACGCTGGGTGGATGGAAATATACGTGGCTCCTCTCAGATTCCAGAACTTTCTGTCACCATAATGTGAGGAAAAAGTGTTTTTTAGCCAAATATTGAGGTTTGCAAAAGATTCTGGGTAACGGAACCTGGTGAGAGCCCCACAGGTCACCCCATCTTAGATTCCTCTAGGTGTCTAGTTTTAAAAAATGCAAAGGTTTGATAGGTTTCCATAGGTGCCGGCTGAGCTAGAGTCCAAAATCAACAGGTATGCACTGTTCAAAAAACACCTCTGTTTTCTTTGGGAAAATATGATGTGTCCACGTTGTGTTTTGGGGGACTTCCTGTCGCAGGCACCAGGCCTACCCTCACAAGTGAGGTATCATTTTTATCAGACGACTTGGGGGAACACTGGGTGAAAGGAAATGTATGGCTCCCCTAAGATTCTAGAACTTTCTGTCACCGAAATGTGAGGAAAAAGTGTGTTTTTCTTTTGCCAAATGTTGAGGTTTGCAAAGGATTCTGGGTAACAGAACCTGGTGAGAGCCCCACAAGTCACCCCATCTTGGATTACTCTAGGTGTCTTGTTTTCAAAAATGCACAGGATTGGTACATTTCCCTAGGAGCTGGCTGAGCTAGAGGCCGAAATCCACAGGTAGGCACTTTGCAAAAAACACCTCTGTTTTCTTTGGAAAATGTGATGTGTCCATTTTGTGTTTTGGGGGGGTTCCTGTCACAGGAACTAGGCCTACCCACCCAAGTGAGGTACCATTTTTATCGGGAGACTTGGGGGAGTGGTGGGTAGAAGGAAATTTGTGGCTCCTCTCAGATTCCAGAATCTTCTGTCACCGAAATATGAGGAAAAAGTGTTTTCTTTAGCCAGATTTGAGGGTTTGCAAAGGATTCTGGGTAACAGAACCTGGGGAAAGGCCCACAAGTCACCACCATCTTGGATTCCTCTAGGTGTCTAGTTTTCAGAAATGCACAGGTTTGGTAGGTTTCCTTAGGTGCCGGCTGATCTAGAGGCCAAAATCCACAGGTAGGATCTTTGAAAAAAACACCTCTGTTTTCTTTGGGAAAATGTGATGTGTCCACGTTGTGTTTTGGGGCATTTCCTGTCGCAGGCACCAGGCCTACCCACAAAACTGAGGTATCATTTTTATGGGGAGACATGGGGGAACGCTGGGTGGAAAGAAATTTGTGACTCCTCTCAGATTCCAGAACTTGCTGTCACCGAAATGTGAGGAAAAAGTGTTTTTTTAGCCAAATTTTGAAGTTTGCAAAGGATTCTGGGTAACAGAACCTGGTGAGAGCCCCCTAAGGCCCCCCATCTTGGAGTCCCCTATGTATCTAATTTTAAAAAATGCACAGGTTTGGTAGGCTTCCCTAGCTGCCAGCTGAGCTGGAGGGCAAAATCCACAGCTAGGCACTATGCAAAAAACAGATCTGTTTTCTTTGGGCAAATGTGATGTGTTCATGTTGTGTTTTGGGGCATTTCCTGTCGCAGGCACAAGGACTACCCACACAAGTAAAGTATCATATTTATCGGGAGACTTGGGGGAATGCAGGGTGGATGGAAATATGTGGCTCCTCTCAGATTCCAGAACTTTCTGTCACCGAAATGTGAGGAAAAAGTGTTTTTTAGCCAAATTTTGAGGCTTGTAAAGGATTCTGGGTAACAGAACCTGGTGAGAGCCCTACAAGTCACCCCATCTTGGATTACTCTAGGTGTCTTGTTTTAAAAAATGCACAGGTTTGGTATGCTTCCATAGGTGCCGGCTGAGCTAGAGGCCAAAATCCACAGGTAGGCACTTTGTAAAAAAACACCTCTGTTTTCTTTGGGAAAATATGATGTGTCCACGTTGTGTTTTGGGGGAGGGGGGTTTCCTGTCACGGGCACTAGGCCTACCCACACAAGTGAGGTATCATTTTTATTGGGAGACTTGGGAGAACATTGGGTGGATGGAAATACATGGCTCCTCTCAGATTCCAGAACTTTCTGTCACAGAAATGTGAGTAAAAAGTGTTTTTTTTGTGCCGAATGTTGAGCATTGCAAATGATTCTGGGTAACAGAACCTTGTGAGAGCCTCACAAGTCACCCCATCTTGGATTCCCCTGGATGTCTACTTTTAATAAATGCACAGGTTTGTTAGGTTTCCCTAGGTGACGGATGTGTTAGAGGCCAAAATCCACAGGTAGGCACTTTGTAAAAAAACACCTCTGTTTTCTTTGGAAAAATGTGATGTGTCCATGTTGGGTTTTGGGGGATTTCCTGTCGCACGCACTAGACCTACCAACACAAGTGAGGTATCATTTTTATTGGGAGACTTGGGGGAACGCTGGGTGGATGGAAATACGTGGCTCCTCTCAGATTCCAGAACTTTCTGTCACCATAATGTGAGGAAAAAGTGTTTTTTAGCCAAATATTGAGGTTTGCAAAAGATTCTGGGTAACGGAACCTGGTGAGAGCCCCACAGGTCACCCCATCTTAGATTCCTCTAGGTGTCTAGTTTTAAAAAATGCAAAGGTTTGATAGGTTTCCATAGGTGCCGGCTGAGCTAGAGTCCAAAATCAACAGGTATGCACTTTTCAAAAAACACCTCTGTTTTCTTTGGGAAAATATGATGTGTCCACGTTGTGTTTTGGGGGACTTCCTGTCGCAGGCACCAGGCCTACCCTCACAAGTGAGGTATCATTTTTATCAGACGACTTGGGGGAACACTGGGTCAAAGGAAATGTATGGCTCCCCTAAGATTCTAGAACTTTCTGTCACCGAAATGTGAGGAAAAAGTGTGTTTTTTTTTTGCCAAATGTTGAGGTTTGCAAAGGATTCTGGGTAACAGAACCTGGTGAGAGCCCCACAAGTCACCCCATCTTGGATTACTCTAGGTGTCTTGTTTTCAAAAATGCACAGGATTGGTACATTTCCCTAGGAGCCGGCTGAGCTAGAGGCTGAAATCCACAGGTAGGCACTTTGCAAAAAACACCTCTGTTTTCTTTGGAAAATGTGATGTGTCCATTTTGTGTTTTGGGGGGGTTCCTGTCACAGGAACTAGGCCTACCCACCCAAGTGAGGTACCATTTTTATCAGGAGACTTGGGGGAGTGGTGGGTAGAAGGAAATTTGTGGCTCCTCTCAGATTCCAGAATCTTCTGTCACCGAAATATGAGGAAAAAGTGTTTTCTTTAGCCAGATTTGAGGGTTTGCAAAGGATTCTGGGTAACAGAACCTGGGGAAAGGCCCACAAGTCACCACCATCTTGGATTCCTCTAGGTGTCTAGTTTTCAGAAATGCACAGGTTTGGTAGGTTTCCTTAGGTGCCGGCTGATCTAGAGGCCAAAATCCACAGGTAGGATCTTTGAAAAAAACACCTCTGTTTTCTTTGGGAAAATGTGATGTGTCCACGTTGTGTTTTGGGGCATTTCCTGTCGCAGGCACCAGGCCTACCCACAAAACTGAGGTATCATTTTTATGGGGAGACATGGGGGAACGCTGGGTGGAAAGAAATTTGTGACTCCTCTCAGATTCCAGAACTTGCTGTCACCGAAATGTGAGGAAAAAGAGTTTTTTTAGCCAAATTTTGAAGTTTGCAAAGGATTCTGGGTAACAGAACCTGGTGAGAGCCCCCTAAGGCCCCCCATCTTGGAGTCCCCTATGTATCTAATTTTAAAAAATGCACAGGTTTGGTAGGCTTCCCTAGCTGCCAGCTGAGCTGGAGGGCAAAATCCACAGCTAGGCACTATGCAAAAAACAGATCTGTTTTCTTTGGGCAAATGTGATGTGTTCATGTTGTGTTTTGGGGCATTTCCTGTCGCAGGCACAAGGACTACCCACACAAGTAAAGTATCATATTTATCGGGAGACTTGGGGGAATGCAGGGTGGATGGAAATATGTGGCTCCTCTCAGATTCCAGAACTTTCTGTCACCGAAATGTGAGGAAAAAGTGTTTTTTAGCCAAATTTTGAGGCTTGTAAAGGATTCTGGGTAACAGAACCTGGTGAGAGCCCTACAAGTCACCCCATCTTGAATTACTCTAGGTGTCTTGTTTTAAAAAATGCACAGGTTTGGTATGCTTCCATAGGTGCCGGCTGAGCTAGAGGCCGAAATCCACAGGTAGGCACTTTGTAAAAAAACACCTCTGTTTTCTTTGGGAAAATGTGATGTGTCCACGTTGTGTTTTGGGGGAGGGGGGTTTCCTGTCACGGGCACTAGGCCTACCCACACAAGTGAGGTATCATTTTTATTGGGAGACTTGGGGGAACATTGGGTGGATGGAAATACATGGCTCCTCTAGGATTCCAGAACTTTCTGTCACCGAAATGTGAGTAAAAAGTGTTTTTTTTGTGCCGAATGTTGAGCATTGCAAATGATTCTGGGTAACAGAACCTTGTGAGAGCCTCACAAGTCACCCCATCTTGGATTCCCCTGGATGTCTACTTTTAAAAAATGCACAGGTTTGTTAGGTTTCCCTATGTGACGGCTGAGTTAGAGGCCAAAATCCACAGGTAGGCACTTTGCAAAAAACACCTGTTTTCTTTGGAAAACATTTATGTGTCCATGTTGTGTTTTGGGGCATTTCCTGTCGCAGGCACTAGGCCTACCAACACAAGTGAGGTATCATTTTTATCGGGAGACTTGGGGGAATGCTGGGTGAATGGAAATACATGGCTCCTTTGAGATTCCAGAACCTTCTGTCACCAAAATGTGAGAAAAAAGTGTTTTTTAGCTAAATTTTGAGGTTTGTAAAGGATTCAGGGTAACAGAACCTGGTAAGAGCCCCACAAGTCACCCCATCTTGGATTACTCTACGTGTCTTCTTTTAAAGAATGCACAGGATTGGTACGTTTCCATAGGAGCCGGCTGAGCTAGAGGCCGAAATCCACAGGTAGGCACTTTGCAAAAACACCTCTGTTTTCTTTGGAAAATGTGATGTGTCCATGTTGTGTTTTGGGGGGGTTCCTGTCACGGGAACTAGGCCTACCCACACAAGTGAGGTACCATTTTTATCGGGAGACTTGGGGGAATGGTGGGTAGAAGGAAATTTGTGGCTCCTCTCTGATTCCAGAACTTTCTGTCACCGAAATGTGAGGAAAAAGTGTTTTTTTAGCCATATGTTGAGGTTTGCAAAGGATTCTGGGTAACAGAACCTGGGGAAAGGCCCACAATTCAACCCATCCTGGATTCCTCTAGGTGTCTAGTTTTAAAAAATGCACAGGTTTGTTACATTTCCCTAGGTGACTGCTGAGCTAGAGGCCAAAATCCACAAGTAGGCACTTTGTAAAAAACACTTCTGTTTTCTTTGGAGAAATGTGATGTGTTCATGTTGTGTTTTGGGGGCATTTCCTGTCGCAGGCACAAGGCCTACCCACACAAGTAAGGTATCATTTTTATCGGGAGACTTGGGGGAATGCAGGGTGGATGGAAATACCTGGCTCCTCTCAGATTTCAGAACTTTCTGGCACCGAAATATGAGGAAAAAGTGTTTTTTTGTGCCAAATTTTGAGGATTGCAAATGATTCTGTGTAACAAAACCTGGTGAGAGCCCCACAAGGCCCCCCATCTTGGAGTCCCCTAGATGTCTAGTTTTCAAAAATGCACACATTTGGTATGTTTCCCCAGGTCCCAGCTGAGCTAGAGGCCAAAACCCACAGGTAAGCACTTTGCAAAAAACACCTCTGTTTTCTTTGGGAAAATGTGATGTGTCCACGTTGTGTTTTGGGGGCTTTCCTGTCGCGGACACTAGGCCTACCCACACAAGTGAGGTATCATTTTTATCGGGAGACTTGGGGGAATGCTTGGTGGAAGAACATTTTTGGCTCCTCTCATATTCCAGAACTTTCTGTCACTAAAATGTGAGGAAAAGGTGTTTTTTTAGCCAAATTTTGAGGTTTGCAAAGGATTTTTGGTAACAGAACCTGGTGAGAGTCCCACAAGTCACCCCATCTTAGATTCCCCTAGGTGTCTAGTTTTTAAAAAAATATACAGGTTTTGGTAGGTTTCCTGAGGTGCCGACTGAGCTGGAGGCCAAAATCCACAGGTTGGCACTTTGCAAAAACCACCTATGTTTTCATTGGGAAAATGTGATGTGTCCATGTTGTGTTTTGGGGCATTTCCTTTCGCAGGCGCTAGGCCTACCCACACAAGTGAGTTACCATTTTTATCGGGAGACTGGGGGAACATAGAATAGCAAAACAAGTGTTATTGCCCCTTGTCTTTCTCTAAATTTTTTCCTTCCAAATATAAGAAAGTGTGTAAAAAGGACATCTATTTGAGAAATGCCCTGTAATTCACTTGCTAGTATTGGCACCCCAGAATTCAGAGATGTGCAAATAACCACTCCTTCTCCACACCTTATCTTGTGCCCAATTTGGAAATACAAAGGTTTTCTTGATATCTATTTTTCACTCTTTATATTTCAACAAATCAATTGCTGTATACCCGGCATAGAATGAAAACTCACTGCAAGATGCAGCTCATTTATTGGCCCTCAGTACTTAATGTTCTTGATGAACCTACAAGCCCTATATATCCTCACAACCAGAAGAGTCCAGCAGACGTAACAGTATATTTCTTTCAAAAATCTGACATCGCAGGAAAAAGTTACAGAGTAAAACGTAGAGAAAAAGGGCTGTTTTTTTAACCTCAATTTCAATACTTTCTTATTTCAGTTTTTCTTTTCTGTAGGACACTCTTGTAGGATCTACACAAATTATCCATTGCTGAATTCAGAATTTCATCTACTTTTCAGAAATGTTTAGGTTTCTGGCATCCAGCATTAGTTTCACACCCATTTCTGTCACTGACTGGAAAGAGGCTGAAAGCACAGAAAATTGTGAAAATGGGGTATGTCCTAGTAAAATACCAACAGTGTGTTGAAAAATTAGGTTTTCTGATTGAAGTCTGCCTGTTCCTGAAAGCTGGGAAGCTGGTGATTTTATTCCTGCAAACCCTTTGTCAATGCCATTTTCAGGGAAAAAAACCACAAGCCTTCTTCTGCAGCCCTTTTTTCCAGTTTAAAAATAATGATATTTTCGCTGTATTTTGGCTAATTTCTTGGTCTCCTTCAGGGAAACCCACAAACTCTGGGCACCTCTAGAATGCCTAGGATGTTGGAAAAAATGGATGCTAATATGATGTGGGTAACTTATGTGGGCAAAAAGTTATTAGGGTCTAAGTATTAACTGCCCCACATAGCAAAAAAGGGCCTGGCACCTGAGGGGGAAAAGGCCTGGCAGCAAAGGGGTTAATAACAGTTTAAGCGACAGATGATCATTGTGGCCCTACCCATAAGAATCTGCAGCAAGAGTCTACTGCAAGTAGAATGCATGTGCATGCATCATCAGATTGCAAGGAACTGTAGTGGTCCCGGTAAACACACTGCATGGGTTTGTTTGATATAAGGAGGGGTGTCTGGGGTGGGCGTTTAAAGGTGGAACCTTTTTTTTGCTGACAGATGTCACAACAGGACATACTGTTTGGTCTGTTTGTATAGACCATGCCACCAGTAGTGTTTTTGTAATAGTGCAGTTGTAGCCACCACACAAGCATCAGTAGAAGCAGAACCTTCAGGAGCCGCTTTGATCAGTTATAGCCTACATTCTTCATTGGGGATAACACGAGCTCCCACCCCTGGTATTGTGACAAAGGAAATATCTTGGGTACTTAAGTGTTAGGAATATTTTTTGGGTTATGCTTTTGGCAAAGGCATGCCATCAGCAGAGGTATTCATGGCAGCTAGTATGTCATCATCTACCCTTGTATGAGAGTGAGTTATCCCAGCAACTGCAGATTGTGCCACTTCATCAGCCATTAAGTTTCCTAAACTGCGTATACCAGCACATTGGTGGCCCAGTGTATGAATTACAGAAGCCTGTGCCAGCTTGCCTTTAAGCTCTGCCACTTTCCCTCAACAAAATGTGTGTTTTGTGGTGTTTCCTTTGGAATCTCTGAATACATTGATGCACCAATAGTGCAAGCGTTCATTGAAGAACTGGACACAATAATATGGATTACACGCAATAAGTGTTGAGAGTTCTTGATCCATTTGTTCCAGTGCCAAAAGCAAGACCTTAAGATCAGCAAGTTGTGCTGTGCAATCCCCTAGGGACTATGTTTAGCTTTCCTGAGGTTGGAACTCATCGTCCATCATTACTCTACAAACAGCTGTGCACGATGCGGAGTACAGATGTTTGGTACCATCAGTGTAATTGATTATTCTATAATTGTCAAGAAGCATGACATTAGCGGGCTTTGGGTACTTAAGCTAGTATTGGAGATATTCTTGGGTCTGTAGTTTTAGATAAAAAATATAATCAACATCAGTGGCAATCAAGGAGGTAGCCCACAGTATCCAACTCGTATGAAAAGGTTTGGCATTTGGGACACTAGCTTTCATAACTGTCTCAAGGGCTGGTACTGGGGTAACAGCAATAGTGCATTTTCCCTGGGCCAGTGGTCTCTCCTAGATGATGGCATCTGAACTGTAATCAGTATGTTTCTGTGGGTACAAACCAGAGATCAGCATTTGAATATAATATAAATGTGATTTGTATGCTATTGGACTATGTCACGTTCATTGAATGTAACATATCGGAAACTGATGGCACTGATGAGATTATCCAGATCATCAGGTTTGTTTTGTTTACATATGTGCATAAATATTTTGCTTCAAGTATGTCAGTCTGTAATGATCCTAGAACTTGTGAACGTTGTGGTGTCCAGTGTTTACTTGAGAAATCTGGATGTATTAAGTCATATAGTGGCTTCATGCGTTGTGTATAGTTCCAAATGTATGTTCTGTCAAAATGAAAGAAACTTAACAAGAACTGTAGTTTTTTTTAATGGTATTTGGCAGTTGTAGTTATGCACACTTCCCTAGGAAGTTTGGTACCAGACTGTACCTCTCATTTGACAACTCGTATCCCTAGGAACCCTAGACTGTAACTGTGCTGGATAAAGAGCAGCACCCAACAGATGTGGCGCAAAACAGAGTCCATTTTTAGTGTACGCACACCTATGATTTCTTAAAGGGAAAGTCACCTGCGCATGTAAACTTCAGGAGACACTAAAATGAAATTTAAAGGAGGCCTCGTAGCATGTACTTTTTACTGGTGATACGTACAACTGCAATTTTTATATTATAAATTGTTTTTTTAGGAAAACTTAAGTTTCACTCTATATTTCCTATATAATAATTTATTCTAGAGAATTTGGGTGTCCTTTTGGACACCGGCGAGCTATGTGTAACCAAACAGCATAATTTTATTAATTTTGTTTAAAAGTACCTGAATTTAAATGACGTGTTTTTACAACACTTTTTGGAAAGTTTGTTATATGTGGCATTTAGCAAATGACAAGAGTTGTCCTTCTCTTTTGGCTACGTATCGTATTTGTGAAAAGGTAGAGCATTTTGCCAAGAACTGCAGGTCTTCTCAAAAGAAGAGTAAAGTCAAAAAAGTAAAAGAAGTCAGTTTATGAAGATACAATGAGATACATTTTGAAGCATGGTGTGAAGCCTAAAGGAGCACTGGTTAATACCATTGTAAATCTGTGTGCTCCTGAAAACAAAGAGGAATTGCTAACATTCTTCGGAATTGCTGAAAACTACAGTGAATTTGGTCCGTCGTTTGTATGTCGTACTCACAACTTAAGATCCTTGTTAAAAAATGGTGTAAAGTTTACTTGGTTCGGCAATGTGAAAGTGAAAGTCTGCCCTGAACAATGCCCTATGATTGGAAAAGTTCAATGTCTGAGATTGTTCCATCTTAATCACTGATGCCAGCTCTAAGGCACTGGATGCAGTGCTTAAGCAAGAAAAGGAAAGAGTGGAGAAAACCATTTTGTTTATTTCTAGGAATTTACTGGGACCAGAAAATAGTTTTTCTGTAACTGATTGGGAAGTTCTTTGCATTTTTGTGCCACATGAAAATTTAAGAAATTTGTTTGGTGAATGGATTTTGTGCTGAGGACACATCATAAGCCTCTCAAAGATATATTTTGTAAGACAGGTTAGGCTCCGTTTCAGATCACATTTGTAATTGGGATGTGGCTCTACAAGACTATGGCCCTCATTACAACCCTGGCGGCCGATGATAAAGTGGCGGTAACAGGCTGGCGGTAAAAAAAAATGGAATTTTGACCAATGGCGGAAACCGCAAACACAGCCAGACACTTTAACACACTGACTGCCACGGCGGTAGCAATAAGCACTGCAGCAGTAACCGCCAACAGCCAGGCGGAAGACAATGTACCGCCTACTGTATTTTGAGAGGCCAATCCGCCTGATTTTCTGGGGTGGTACCAATGCTATCAAAAGCACGGTGGAAACAGAACACTGAAGGGAACCTCTCGACACTCAAGGAAGAACCACGATGCGATGGAGCCCGAGCCGCACTTTTTCCACTGCTGGTGTACCTTCTCCTTACACCAGAAACACGAACGCCGGCGAAGACCACAGTGAGTACTGCACCTAGCACACAATGGAGGGGGGAGGAAAAAGAGAGTGACACACACACTCAACACCCCCACCACCATCCCCAACACCATACACACAAACAGATGCAACAACATTACACATATACCCCATAACCCTCAGGAATAATGCAAGGACAAAAGGAATTGATTAACTTGAGTGTAGTGTTATACATTTAGAAAAATATGTTCTTAAAGCAATAAAAAGTATGTACAATATATACAAAAGGAGGGACAATGCCCACTCCAAAATGTCCGTGGCCCACTGGAAGGGTATCAGGTCAAAAACACACAACCACCTCAGGGGGATAGGGAATGGGGGGCACCTCAGCCGGAAGAGGGTACAATGCCACTAGTCTGGAAGGGGCTCCATGCCCACTGCTTGGTCCTGGGGAGTGCAAAGCAACAGTCTCTCAAGTCGGTGGTTTGCCCACTGCTTGGTCCTGGGGAGTGCAAAGCCACAGTCTCTCTAGTGGGTGGTTTGCCCACTGCTTGGTCCTGGGGAGTGCAAAGCCACAGTCTCTGTAGTGGGTGGTTTGCCCACTGCTTGGTCCTGGGGAATGCAAAGCCACAGTCCCTCCAGTGGGTGGTTTGCCCACTGCTTGGTCCTGCAGAGTTCAAGGCCACAGTCTCTCTAGTGGATGCTTTCTTCCACTGGTTCTGAAGGGGGCCTTGTGCCCAGTGTGCTTCATCCTGGCAAGGAAGGGGTGAGTGGATGCCTTCTTCCACTGGTTCTGGAGGGGGCTTTGTGCCCAGTGTGCTTCATCCTGTCAAGGAGGGGCTGAGTGGATGTCTTCTTCCACTGGTTCTGGAGGGGGCCTTGTGCCCATTGTGCTTCATCCTGGATGGGGCAAGGTCACAGTCTCTCACCTGTGTGTCACACCAACAGGTCTTGCAGGGGCCAGGACGCACTGCAGGCCATATAGTCACCACTATACAATGCTCGTCGGCGGTGATGGCTGCTCAGTGGATGCCAGTTGCCCTGCAGGTGGCGGTGCTGGCACCCTCCAGGCCTTCACCTGCAGCCTCGGATGGCTGCCCACTGGGGCTGCTGCTGCTGGCAGTGGCGCTTCTGGTGGCAGTGCATGTGGCGGTGCTGCCCGTGGTGCAGGTGGCAGTGTTGGCTGCGGTGTAGGTGGCGGTGGTGTCAGTGGTGGTGGTAGCCTCCAGTCCTTCACCTGCAGCCTCGGACGGCTGCCCAATGGGGTTGCTGCTGCTGGTAGTGGTGCTACTAGCGGCGGTGCATGTAGCGGTGCTGCCTGCAGTGCAGGTGATGGTGCTGGCTGTGGTGCAGGTAGCGGTGGTGCCAGTGGTGGTGGTAGCCTCCAGTCCTTTACTTGCAGCCTCGGACGGCTGCCCAATGGGGTTGCTGCTGCTGGCAGTGGTGCTTCTGGTGGCAGTGCATGTGGCGGTGCTGTCCGTGGTGCAGGTGGCGGTGCTGGCCACGGTGCAGGTGGTGGTGGTGCCAGTGGTGGTGGTAGCCTCCAGTACTTCACCTGCAGCCTCGGACGGCTGCCCAATGGGGTTGCTGCTGCTGGCAGTGGTGCTGCTGCCGGCGGTGCATGTAGCGGTGCTGCCTGCAGTGCAGGTGGTGGTGCCGGCTGTGGTGCAGGTGGCGGTGGTGCCAGTGGTGGTGGTAGCCTCCAGGCCTTCACCTGCAGCCTCAGACGGCTGAAATGCCATGGCAGGTGTTGTGTGCCCCTTCCTGCCATTGGCAGATGGAGGAGCCTCCTTGCTTCTTCCAGCTGGTGTCTTTTTCTTGTCCTTGCTGGCTGGTGGCGCCTCCTTCCCCTTGCTCGCTGGTTTCCCCTTCTTGCCCTTGCTAGGTGGTGGACTCTTCTTAGCCTTAGCAGGTGGTGCTGGCACACTGGCTGGGCTGACGGGTACCTCATTGGAGCCTCTCACTCCTGCAGGTGGTGCAGAAACTACAGTGGCCGTGGGCTGGGTGGCTGAGGTGCTGGGCTGGGTTTTGGCCACCCTGGCCTGCAGTGAATGATGGGGGGAGGGGCAGGGAATAGGTCAAGGGTGGCGAGGAAAAGCTTCTTACGGACACTGGGGTGGGAAGAGGGTGAAGGTTTGGGAGTGGAGGAAGAGGGAGTGGTGGTAGGAGGTGTCTGTCTAGTGTGTTTGGGTGCAGGTGCATGGGCTGGATGCTGTTGTGAGGTGGATGGCGGTTGGGTGTCTGAGTGCTTGTGTTGTTGTACTTTGGGAGGAGGGGTCTCAGACACAGTGGAAGAGGACACAGGGGATGTGTGCATGGATTCGGGGGTGGTGACTGCAAGTGAGCGGCATGTAGTGATAGACATGCTGGTGACGGAGGTAGTGAATGAGGATGTAGTGCATGCAGGTGTGAGCGGAGACGCTACTGGGAGGGAGGTGGACGAGGAGGGGGATACAGTGGAGGCAGTGGATGTTGGTGTGTTTGCATGTGGATAGTGCTTATGTGAGTGCCTGTGAGATGAAGTGTGGTGCTTGTGTTTGCCTCAGCCACTTCTGTGTGTTGATTTGGATGATTGCTGGTCTGAAGGTGTGCTTGGGATAGGCTGGAGATGAGGGGATTGGGACTGTGTAGAGGAAGTTGGAGGGGGAGGCTGGAGACAGGGACAATGGCGACCATCAGTGAGTTGGCCAGAGCCTGGAATGCTCTCTGTTGGGCTGCCACGCCAGAGTGAATGCCCTCCAGGTATGCATTAGTTTGTTGCAAATGCCCTGCTAGACCCTGGATGGCATTCAGTATGGTTGACTGCCCAACAGAGAGGGGTCTCAGGAGGGCAATAGCCTCCTCACTGAGGGCAGCAGGGCTGACTGGGGCAGGGCCTGAGGTGCCTGGGGTGAAGAAAATGCCCACCTTCCTGGGTGAGTGGGCAATGAAACATGCTGAGGGGCTGCTGGGAGGGCAGTGCTGATACGGGGGGTGGCAGCTGTACCTCTAATTGGGGTGGGCACAGAGGTGTCCACCACTGCCAAGGAGCTGCCATCAGAGGAGGTGTCGCTGTCGGTACTGTCCCCTCCTGTCTCCGTCGTGGTGCTCCCCTCGCCCTCTGTCCCACTGGTACTCTCACCGTTGGTGGAGTCGGCCTCCAGGCCCATGTGGGATGCAGCTCCCTCTGTCACTGGTGCCTCTGCTCCTCTGCCAGATGATGCTAATGCACACAGGGATAGGGTGACAAAACAAAAAGGTGAGGAGAGACGGAGGATATACTTGGCCAATGTCAGCAACAACACTACTGTTGGCATACACAACTCATAGCAACAGCCCTATGCACTAGGCCATGCACTTGTTGGGAGGCCAGCCCCAGCTGGGCCTCCACTGCCTTCCTTTCCCAGCGGCGCAGGTCTTCCCACCGTTTGCAGCAGCTGCCTGTCAAAGACCCCCAGGGTCCGCACTTCCTTGGCAATGGCACGTCAAATACCCTTTTTCTGAGGGGAGCTGACCGGCAGAAAAAGATACAGCAGAAAAGGTATTAGTCATACTGTCCGGACTGTTATACTCACGGCCCAACATATCCTCCCCATCCCTTTATACACATACATTGACCACCATACATGTAGCACTCTGCTCAGGACCCCTCAGACCCCCCCACACAAGGCTTACACACACAGCAATCCATACATTCATGCCCCACGCATCATGCTCACAGTGTACTCACCTGTTTGTCTGTAGGACCATAGAGAAAAACTCAGACAAGATAAAGATGTTATTATTAGACAAGCTGACAAGGGTGGGAATGTTGTTCTCATGAATAAGGTAGACTATGATAATGAGATCTTGTCACAACTAAATGATTCGGCATGCTATGAGAGTGTTACTGGTAACCCCATCCCCTACCTGGTAGATGTGATAAATAAAAAACGATGTGCATGGCAACAAGAAGGGTTACTGAGTAGAGATGAATATTTATACTTAAAGGTTACTCATCCAAGATATCCATGTCTGTACACACTACCTAAGGTTCATAAAGGTCTGCCTTTTCCACCTGGAAGACCGATTGTCTCAAGTTTACAAGGTCCAACGGAAAAACTTTCGGAATTCGTGGATTGTTTTTTACAACCAATAGTGTGTAATCTCCCATCTTTTATTAAGGATACTACCCATATTCTTAGTATTTTTAATGATGTAGAATGGGATAGGAATATGTTGTTAGTAACACTTGACGTAGTATCCCTGTACACTTGCATTAAACACGAGTTAGGACTAGAAGCCACTCGTTTTTTTCTAACCAAAAGATCAGAAAGTCTTTGGCAACATACTGCAATGGTAATGGAAAAGATTGACTTAATTCTTGATAACAACTTCTTCCTATCTAATAATGGCTGGTTTAGACAAAAAAGGGGTGTTGCAATGGGCTCCAAATTCTCTCCTTCCTATGCGAATCTATTCATGGGTTGGTTCGAATACAAATGGGTTTGGGGCTCTGAATCTACTCACTGGCAAACTGATATTCTCTTCTGGGGCAGATTCATAGACGATTGCTTCCTGATTTGGACTGGTGGAGAACAAAAGTTGCTGGAATTTTGTACCTTTTTAAACTCCAACACCATGAATGTGAAATTTACATATCAGTACAGTGCAGAGAAGATAGTTTTTTTAGACGTAGAGGTCTTTATTGCAGATAATAAGATCCAAAGTAGACTTTTCAGGAAAACTACAGCTTGTAACTCAATCTTACGTGCTGCGAGTGCACACCCGCGACATCAAATTGCTTCAATTCCATTTGGTGAAATGGTGAGGGCACGACGAAATTGTAGTTTGGATGATGAATTTTTGTATCATGTGAATGATATGGGTAGAAGATTTAGAGCATGTGGCTACTCTAATAAAGTGATCAAGAAGGCACAATCAAGAAGTAAAAATGTTAACAGGATTGACACCTTGAAAGCTAAAAAACCTAAGAACATGTTAGATGAATCTAATAAGGTACGTCTTATAACAAATTTTAATCATGCTTCTTTGATTATGGTTAAGCTCGTGGCTAAACATTGGCATTTATTATCACAGGATGAGTCAATTAAAAATTTAATACAAGCAAGAGTGCCCACTACATACCGGAGAGAGAGAACTTTAAAGAACATTTTGAGTCCCAGTTTTACTACTGTGTCTCCCAACAAAACTTGGCTATCTGCACAAACGATGGGTTTCTTCAAATGTGGTAGTTGTGGAGTATGTCGGTGGGCTTGTCATGGGATTAAGAATTTTCTTTGGAGGGGAAAGTTTACAAAATTTGTACTATGATTAACTGTATCACCACTCATGTTGTTTACATAATACGATGCAAATGTACTCGCATTTATGTAGGAAGTACAATACGCCCACTAAAGGCTAGGATTGGAGAACATATTCGCATGCTTAAAAATGGTGATGTAAGATATCCATTAGTTGCTCATATTTTATCATGTAACTCACAATCAATTCATAAGAATTTTGAATTTTTTGGACTAGAACATGTTCCCGTAATCCAAGAGGGGATAATAGAGAATTAATGCTACGTAGGAAAGAGGCAATTTGGATAATGAGGTTAAAGGCTGTGGAATCAGGCCTTAACTCTGACAGGGAGTTGGAGTTCTTTTTGGGTGATCGATGATAACACAATTGTGATAATCACCAGTCATGTTGAAGATGCATGGATTGTTCCATATTTCAATTTATGTACACAGATATTGTCATTATTAACCAAAATTCTCACACTAATAATACTACTCTATTAGTGGATAATAGATGTTAATTCAGGGGTATCATAGTTTTTTTGTTGACTACTAATTATCCTTTTCTGTTATCTTTCTCTCAACTTGTTGATTTCTCTTGATCTCTTAGTTTCGAAATAAGTGCCCTGATTATAATAAGGACGACGACATGTGTCAATGTTTATAGTTACTTGGAACTATTTGATTGATTAGCCTGGAACAGTTAATGTACCTAATAGGGGTTGGCATTTGTTGTTAGTTGTTTCCTTTTTTAGTTGGGAAGCAATTGTCAATTGCAACGGTAAGCGCCAATTAGCATGTTTTATTTTAGTCAGTTTACACTTGTATGTACAAGATAGGAGCTTATTTCTTATCTATAACACGGTTGTGTTAGATGCACTGGCAGTTTGTAGTTCCGTCCTATATTAACTATTGACCTGCAGTTCTTGTTGATAGAGGATTTACTGTTAATACTTGTCCGGAAGCTTCTCTCGTCTGTGAAACGCGGTAGTGTCAAACGCACCGGCATTCTTTAGTTTCGTCCTATATTAATTAATGACCAGCAGTTCTTGGTGCTAGAGGATACATTGTTAATAATTGCCTGAAAGCTTTTTACAGCTTTCGCGCGTGAAATTGATTCACGCATTCGTACTTTGGCTTTGCACTTCACAACCTCGTTCTGTGATAGTAACGGATTACAGTCCGTCTTTGATATTGATTACGCAAGGTGATTTCGCGCTCCGGAAATGCATTTAACCTCTATTGAGGCGAGGCGCACTGGTGCGTACTCGCAGCGTAGCGTTTCCTTAGCATGGAAACGCCGTATCTGGATTGTCTATAATATAATAGCTAAGGACGCTGAGGACAATGTTGTGGACTGTCTGGGCTTTTGTCATTTTGAGTAATGATTAACAAGGACTACAGACTCGGCATTTATTTGTTTTATAGCTTTGAACTATACAGCTTTCAAATACTGAGCATATAAGAACCAAGGAACTTGATGTAAGATATATATTTTCAATTTATTGGTGTGCTTTTGGATTTGGGATTATTGGTCATAATTTGAGTTATATGTGGTGCTCTTCTTTGCTTAAATAGGTATGCTTGTGGTGTACTAAGCAGTCATAATAAGAACAGTACCTACCTTTTGAAGTAACATAAAATTATTTGGAATTGGGAGTATATAAGGTATGATTAGGCAAATAATACAAGTGTTGTACAATTTATTTGTAGATGTCCATTAATATTTCACTTGATTTTTTGTTTGGTGAGTGTCCTTTGGGTGTTTGATATCAGCATAGATTATTCTCTTTGGTGAACGAAGGAGTGGGTTACGGTGACATTTGTGATTTTAATTGCTTGTGATGTTGCAGTTTTTCTGGTGATTGGTAGCACTTTGACCATCTTTACATGGTGACTTGGTGGATCACTAATGTGGGTGTGCTTTTATTTTGAATTAATCAAATGGGATTTTCACAACTAAGAGAATCACTTTTCCTCTCATACTACTTGGGGATCTGCTTTCTTTTACCATAGAGGGGACCTTTATATATTATAATTTAGCATTATGCAGTTTGAGCATTTTGGTTTCTAATATAAACTATTTACTTACAATGTAGAGCCCTGAAGAAGTCGTTGGGGACTAGAGGACTTTCCCATGACGAAACACGTGTTGGCTCGGAGTGTATTTCCATGAAGGATGCTGTAAATTTCAAGATGTGATCCAATAAATTTCTGGATTGGATTGGACTTTATAAAAAATTGGCGTGAGATTTCAGATTGCGTTCTTTTGAACTTTACTCACTTGAGTTTTGACTTACTTGATTTTTGATTAGAAAACTTTGGGCGATGGGGGCCTCACATTGTGTTAAACCATAGAGTAAAGGGTACTGGGGTAGGACCCCATCCACCAGTCTCTCCAACTGCTGCGAAGTGAAGGCAGGGGCCCTTTCCCCAGACACTCGAGCCATTGTCGCTTCCAGACACAAGTCACAGTAGCACTTGCAGTGCGGGTCCTCTCCTGTTGAAGGTCAGGTAGCAAGTGAGTGAACAGATAGAAAATGTTGGTCATGTCCATGGCGGTGCATACAGTCACCGCCGGCGTACATCACTATTGGCTCCTGGAACCCATAGGTCCCAATGATAACCAATGCGGTGTTGCCCGGCGGTCGTCGACCACCGACCGCCAGGGCGCACAACCCCAGCTGAATTACCTCATTTCCACTTGTCCCTCCTCACAGGTCAGGCAGCCGCCATTTCAGGTGGGCACAGGCCATGGCACCTAACTGTGTCACAGCAGACATTGGCACATCAACTGACTTACGAGTTCACATACTGTTTCTATAAAGCAAAAATTGCATGTTAATGTTGAAATATGTGTGAATATGACCTGCTCATCGTTTTTCACTCTAGAGTTCAAGCCATGAGGATGAATAAGAGATGGAGACATGCCTCCGTGTACAGACCCCTGGTGGACCTGGCGACAATTGAGGACAGGCACATTATCCTAATCTACAGGCTTGATAGGGCCACAATCCAAGAACTGTGTGCCCAATTGGAACCCGACCTAATATCTGCTAATTTTCACCCCACTGGGATCCCCCCTCTAGTGAAGGTCATGTCAGTGCTCCATTTCCTGGCAAGTGGTTCCTTCCAAGCGACAGTGGCCATGACATCAGGGATGTCACAGCCTATGTTCTCAAACATGCTGACCAGAGTGTTGTCTGCCCTGCTGAAACACATGCACAACTACATTGTAAAACCCCCAGGTAGAGGATTGGGCCACAGTGAAGATTGACTTCTATGTACTGGGACAGAGCCCCAACATCATTGGTGCCACTGATGGTACACATTTCGCATTTGTCCCCCCCACCGGAGTAATGAATAAGTATTCAGAAATAGAAAAAGCTTTCACTTTCTGAACCTGAAGATGGTGTGTTTGGCGGACCAGTACATCTCCCATGTGAATGCAAAGTATCCTGGCTCTGTGCATGACACCTTTATCTTGAGGAATAGCAGCATCCCATATGTAATATCTCAACTCCAGAGGCACCAGGTGTGGCTAATAGGTGAGCCCATGGTCCCCACCCAGTTGATGTACATATATGGATGTGGGTTTGGCCCTAAGGGTGAGTGTGTGGCTAACAGGTATCCCTCAATATTTGCAGGTGACTCTGGTTACCCCAACCTGTGATGGCTACTGACCCCAGTGACGAATGCCAGGACAAGGGCAGAGGAACATTACAATGAGGCACATGGGCAAACAAGGAGGATCATTGAGCAAACCTTTGGCCTCCTGAAGGCCAGATTCCGGTGCCTCCATCTGACAGGTGAATCCCTGTAGTACTCACCCAAGAAGGTGTGCCAGATCATCGTTGCATGTTGCACAACCTTGCCTTGAGACGCCAGGTGCCTTTTCTGCAGGAGGATGAGCCTGGGGATGGTCATGTGGCAGTGTTGGAGCCTGTGGACAGTGACAAATAGGAGGCAGGGGAAGAAGATATTGACAACAAAACTACACCAATTCAACAGCACTTCCAGTGACACACAGGTAAGACACTGTAACTTCACCTTCCGTTGCAGTTTTGTGTTTGACATTGAACATGGCAGCCTGATTTCCCTATTTCTATGGCCACTTACTGTACCCTTTGGCATTACCCTTTGGCATCTCTATTTTCAGATCTCTGTGCCCCACTCTGGCTCCTGGTGTGTTTACTGCTGCCCACTACAGGTCATACCTATGTAAATATTACAGTACATTTGAATTGCAATGTATACAGTTTGTAAAACTAATACATATGTCAAACAATTGACAGACTCCATATTTGAATTTTTTCCAAGGGTGTTTATTTAGGTGCTAATAAGTGGAGGGGGTATTGCAATGGGCTGGGTTGCTGATGGAGAAATGTCCAGGATAAAGTCAAGTCTATTTGTATCACAGGTGCATTGTCCACGGGGGCATAGGAAGTGGAGAAATGGCAGTTCAAGGTGAACAGGGTGACAGAGTGGGATAGAAGGGTGACAATCAGGAGAGTCTTATTTCCTGGCGGGGTCTTGGCAATGTTCTCTGGCTTCTGCCTGGATCACAGGGACCGTTTGAGGGTGGTTCTCCTTCTGCAGGGGGTGGGGTGCTGGTGGCCTGTTTTTCCTCTGGCGGGGCTTCCTGTCCACTAGCGTCGGCAGAAGTGGAGGTCTGTTCTTCGGTGTGGCTAGTGTCAGGGGCCCATTGGTGTGCCACTGCCTCCCTCATGGTGTTGGCTATGTCTGCCAGCAACCCTGCAATGGTGACCAGGGTGGTGTGGATGTGTTTCAGGTCCTCCCTGATCCCCAGGTATGGTCCCTCCTGCAGCCGCTGGGTCTCCTGCAACTTGGGTAGTATCTGGCCCATGGTCTCCTGGGAATGGTGGTATGCTCCCAGGATGGTGAGTGCATCGTGAAGAGTCAGTTCCCTTGGCCTGTCCTTCCCCTGTCACACAGCAGTCCTCCCAGCTTCATGGTTGTCCTGTGCCTCTGTCCCCTGAACTGTGTGCCCACTGCCACTGACCCCAGGTCCCTGATTGTCCTGTGTTTGTGGGGTTGCCTGGGGTCCCTGTAGTGGTGGACACACTGCTGATTGACGTGCGCTGGGGACAGAAGGATGGGCCTGCTGGGTGGGTGCTGTGCAGGTGTTTCCTGAGGGGGGAGGCTCTATGGTGGGTTGGGACTGTGCCTGGGTTACCGACTGTCCAGGGGACCCTGATGGGCCAGGTTGGTCATCGTTATCCAGGCGTGCAGAGCTGCCGTCATCACTGTGGGCCTCTTCTTGGGGGGACTGGATGTGGCTGGCACCTCCTCTCCGGTGACGTTGAGTGGGGGTCCTGTGAGGATGTAAATGCAGTGTTATTGTTTCTGCGTGTGCCATCTTGTGCATGGGTATGTTTCCCTCTATGGTTGCTATTAGCAAGGCAACTTTGGCTTGTGTGAGTTGTGATTGGTTTGGCTAAGTGATTGTCACTAGTGTGCATGCTGTGGTGATGGGTGTCCATGCAGGTCTGTGATGGGGCTCAATGTATTGATGTTGCATGCAGGGCTTGGTATTGGGATGGGTGGGTTGTGATGGTGGGGTATATGTGAGGTGGTGGGGAGATGGGGGTGAGGGAAACGGTTGTTGTTAGTGATGGCATGCAGGTAGGGTGGAGGATAAAGCAGTAAGGATTTGACTTACCAGAGTCCAGTCCTCGTACTACTCCTGCCAGGCCCTCAGGATGCATGATCGCCTAGACTTGCATCTCCCA
Organism: Pleurodeles waltl; assembly: GCF_031143425.1. Classification (NCBI taxonomy): domain Eukaryota; kingdom Metazoa; phylum Chordata; class Amphibia; order Caudata; family Salamandridae; genus Pleurodeles; species Pleurodeles waltl. The sequence continues at coordinate 688,011,082 of NC_090449.1, read as the reverse complement.
TGTTGTTAGGTGTGGGGGAGGAGGTGGGGGTCCACCACCAGTCCTCTGTACTGCTATCTGGTTTCTTGCAACCACGGAACATACCTTCCACCGTAGGTCATTCCACCTCTTCCTGATGTCATCCCTTGTTCTTTGGCGCTGTCCCATGGTATTGACCCGGTCCATGACTCTCTGCCATAGCTCCATCTTCCTTGCAATAGATGTCTGCTGCACCTGTGCTCCAAATAGCTGTGGCTCTACCCAGATGATTTCCTCCACCATGACCCTTAGCTCCTCCTCTGAGAACCGGGGGTGTCTTTGTGGTACCAGTGGTGTAGTGTGAGTGGTATGTGTGAGGGTGTGCGGGTTGATGTGCTGTGGTGTGTGCTGTGAGGTGCATGGATGGTGTATGGGTAATGGTGTTTTGTGGCTCAGATTCAGTGGGTGCTCCTGGCTTGTCTCTCTCTCACTTGTCAAAATCTTTGGGTCTTAAAGGGTTGTGGGTAGTGTGTGTGTGTGTTTATATTGGTGTGGTGTGTGGTGTGTGTGTGTATGTGTGTCAGGTGTGTGTATTTTGAATTTTCCAACGTGGTGTAGTTTTGTATGTGTGTGTGTATTTTGAGCACGGCGGTCTGTACCGCCAATGGTTTACCGCAGTAGAATGACTGCCGCTGTGATTCGTGAGTCATGATGCTGTGGGCGTATTTCTGTTGTCATAATGGTGTGGGTTTTGGTACTGCCATTTTATCACTGACCTTTGGTCTAGCGGACTTGTGTGTGTGTCTCTATAGTGGCGGATTTCTATGTGTGGGTCATAATACGGGTAGCTATACCGCTGTGGTCACGGTATGTTGGAGGCAGTCAGCATGGCGGTAAGCGGCACTTACCATCAATGTTGTAATGATGGCCTATATTTTTAAGGTGGAGTACATTCCTGGTGCAGAGTTTAAAGTAGCAGATTGTTTGTCACAATTAATACCAGGAGAGATTGGTTCTGAACCTAATGAAGTTGATGACGATATTCAGAACTGGAAGGTTTGTGAAGTCACTGATGGTGTTTTTAGAGAGTTAGAATGGAAATTGTTTCTTGAGAAGGATGTGACTTTAAAAGAGATTTTAGATTTAGTCAGAAAAGGACAGAAGAAAGATGTGAGTGAAGATACCTTGAAACTTTGGAATGTAAATAACAAACTGTCTAAATCTGGTGGAATTCTGTGGAGAGGTATGAGATTGGTTTCTCCTTGTATAGTTCGTAGAAAGCTTGTACAGTTGGGCCACCATGGTCTCTTGGGATTTCTAAAACAAAAGAGGGGTTCTCAATTACATTTTTAGTGACCAGGGATGGCTACACAAATTGAGAGATATGTTAGGGTTTGCACTGAATGCTTTTCCACAGAAAACATTTATAAAACAAGAATACAGCCAATGGTGGTGAAAGCCACCCCTTACACAGTGTGGCAGGAAGTATCTTTAAACATTCTAGGACTGGTCACCAGTAAGACAGACCAGTACAATGTATTAGTTTGATGGATATGTTCTCGTGTTGGCCAGAAATCTACATCACACAAAGTGTAGAGACAGGAAAAATAGATGACTTTCACAATGAAGAAAAGTTCTTCCTGAATGAATTTTTAACAGATAATGGAATCCAACCAGTTTTTAGAAAAATGGAAGAGTTTTTATCCCTAAGCTCCCTCTACCCTCCTGAGACAAATTGAATGGTAGAGAGATCCAACAGAGCATTTAAAGAGTCTATATTGATTTCTAAAACAGAAAATAAGGATTGGAAAAACAGTTTGCTTGACAAAGTTGAAATACACCACTTGATTCCCCTCTCCATCACTGGTAGAGTGCCCTTTGAGTTATTTCAAGGTAGGATACCGAGGCCCCATATTTATACTTTTTTAGCACCGCATTTGCGACGCTTTTTGACGCAAAAACGGCGCAAACTTACAAAATACAATTGTATTTTGCAAGTTTGTGCCGATTTTGCATCAAAAAATGAAGAAAATGCAGCGATAAAAAAGTATAAATATGGGCCCTAATACATTGGTAAAACTAACATGGATGTTATGTGGCTGTTCTGCAGGTGTGTTGTCTGACAAGGGTGATTGGTAGAAATCTCAGCATGATAAGGTGTGGGAGCAAAAACAAAACTTTGACAAATGTAAAGCTATTTGCAACACTGAAGTAAGAGTTGGAGACTGTGTGAAAATTAAAGCCCATATTTATGAAAAGTTTGTGCTGCCTTTGCATCATTTTTTTTAATGCAAAAGCAGTGCTAACTTAACTCCAAATTTATCTATTGACGCTAGACCCGCTTGCATCAAAATATTGGAGTTAGAGCCATTTTTAGGAAGCACCATCCTGCCTTGGGTCTCTTTGTGACAATGAGATGCAAGGTAGGTGTTCCCATTCTAAAAATGACGCTAGCCCTCCAGCGCCATATTTACCCCTGATGCAAAAACAAAACATACCAAGGAAGTGGACTGCAAAAATGATGCTAAATCTGCTTAGCGTCAAAATTTCACGCTGTTGTAGTTTGACTCTTGGTCTAGGCAAGACTGCTGGTTTAAGGGTGACAGCACTGCTATTTGTAGGTGACTAAGCCAGTTCTACACATTGTCATCCCAACCCTACCGGCTCAAAAGCAGTACATCACCAAAAATCCAAACAGTAAAAGGTGATTTGTGACAACATGGACCCAAGAGTGCATCATCTCAGGGAGGTCGTGGTTAAATGGAGATTACCACTTTCTCACGTGAACAACATGTCTCAGTCAAACACAGGCAATGAAGGAGATGCAGTAACATTTCAATAGGTTTTATTAACAAGACTCCACTCTACGATAATTTGCATGGGCTTCAATGATGAGCATAATGAACAATGCACAAAACAGAATGGTAAAAAACAAGAGTTATGAATACAAAGACCCCCACTATCTTGCAATATCATGGAATATGAAATAGATGTAAAGTATGCCCTAACACCCTAGCATGATGAACCTAATCTCTAACCTAAAGAGAGCTAGGTGTTTCAAACCTAATCTCCCAGTACCATGTCCATGAGAAGCGCCCTCCAACCCTTATTACCTAGGAATGAGGTCTCTAGGTCAGACTCTGTGGGAACACAAAGACTGGGTCAGCATCAAGGTGATCTATATCATAGATAGCGTCAATGGCATCTGGTAGGGATTCCTATGATTATCTTGTCTGTGTGAAATGTATATGAACAGATCTGGTAAGACCCCTGAACCAGATAAGTTCCCAAACAATAGATAAGAAGGCATGCTTGGGGAGGCAATTATCTAAACAATTCCTTGAAAAGATACACTATGTTATTGTCACACAAAAGTGGGGGAGTACATGATGTGAATACCTACGTATCTCATTTATGTTTGACACTGATAGTGACACCTTTAAAAAGTGGCACAGATAATGTGAAACTAAAACATCTTCCTAACTATAAACATGGCAGCCATCTTGGAAGAAATAATGAAAAAAATAACAGAGCAAGCTAAGAAGGTTCAAAGTCACTAGGGGACGGGGGCACAGGCCTGCAAGCCAAAGGCTAAGCTAAACTCCTGATTCCCATTAAACCTAAATCAGATCCACTACAAAGCCTGGTCAGACCAGGCATTTAAAAGAGGCTGCAGACAACCACTCAAGGAAAACACACAAAGGGAGCATTTGCAACCTCCAGGACAACATGGAAGTGGTACTGCTCCAGCTTGGCACACGCTGCAGAAGTCAGTGAAGACAGCAGGTCCCTCCACCGCCACTGCTGCAATCTCACACATCACCACAGCAGCCACAAAGGCAGTGCAGAAGGTGGGACAGGATCTTCAGACAGCAGACAACCATCCTTGGCCTCAGAGAACAAGATGTGCTCAGGATGTAACCACTGAACAGGGAGTCTATTGTACTCCTGCTGCACCACATTGCACCACACATCACAGCAAGGGTGCAAACTCCTACAACTAGTCCACCCATGACAAAACTCCTCACTGTCCTTCATATGCTGGCATCTGGATCTTTTCAGATAATAGACACACTAGTGGGTGGTATCTCCCAGCCATTCTTCTCAGTCTTACTACCGAATGTTCTGGATGAAATCATATGCCTCACTCCCCTCCACATCTGTTTCCCAAACACACAGCAACTGCAGCAGGAGACCAAGCAAGGTTTTTACCAAATTGCTGGGTTCCCGCATGTGCTGGTTGCAATGGACTGCACCCATGTACAACTGGTGCCACCTGTAGCAAATAGATTATCTAAATAGGAACCACAAGCACACCCATTGGATCAATGTGCAGGCCATTGTGGACCTCCATAGGCTCTTCATTAACATCCTAAGCAAAATATCCCGGCAGCGTCCATGGGACCTACATATTCTGCAATTCCACTATCTACAAGTGGTTCCAGGATGGCCAATATGGCACCCTATCAATCATAACACACACAACACACCAACCATGTAGGACAAACAAGACATAAACCACAATAAATACACATGTTCAGGGGAACACAGATGTATAGGCAAAAACACGTGCAACATGCCACACTACACTGCAATCATTGCACAGCACAAAAACATACACCCACATGTACACAACACAGCCACAATCTGACTTGCACGCTACATGTGGAAAAGTGGAGCTACGTCTCCTTTGCAAACAGAAGCTGCCCACAAACCACTACAAGTGTCCACTGGTTGACAATTAAATACAGATCTCACACACAATACACCAAACAAAGAATAGCTCAGCTATGTCAATGGCATAGGCCATGGCCATCTAAAGTAAGTCAGACATAGGCACAACCCCATGTAAATCATAGTGTGCAAGCCTCTGATAGAACCTACTTCAAATGCCACCCAAGTGGTGCCATTACCAACTTCATATCATCAACACATACCTACTCCAGTGCCACCTCACGTGCACCCCATTAGCCCCCCTAACACTACCATGTCTGTTCTGTATATTAGAAATGGTCCACCACGGTACAGAGTTTGTGCAAAACTGTAAAGAGCATGTATGCCATAGTATGACTCGGCATGAGTATAGAGGACATACCTAACCTTTGATGCACCATAGATAGGAACCCATGTGAAAAATAGGTGTACCTCTCCCAAAGCCTGCACTGTGCAAGTGTCTGTGATAAATCATGTATTGGAAGCTAGGAAATACTACTGAACCAAATTAGATCATCCTACGAATGTGTGAAACACATCCTCGTGCACCTGATGGCTGGGAGGCACGGTTTGGCTTTGTAGGGCTACCATGGTGTCTCTACATCTGACAACATTGTGGTGCAAGGAGGTGGTAAGTTTCATCCAACAAGAGGACACTACCTCAAATATGGAGTACACAACACATCTTTCCAATGGTTTAGCCATCAGTTTGGAATCAATATGAAAATTCCCAGGTCCCTGAGGCACTACCCAGGATTGTCATGTCCAACAACACAGACCTATGAAACCATTTCACAAAAACATGAACATACACTATACCACAAGCAAGTCTGAGACAACTAACAACTATCATAGTATATTCTAAAATACTGTCAAGCTTTACCAACACATCTTCTCTCATTCCTTTCCAGCTGATCAAGGTTACATCATACAGCCATGGGCAATGACCACATCTACCATATCCCACAATGGTGGAAGAGCGTGCATATAACGAAGGGCACAGAAGAACACACAATGTGGTGGAGAGGACGTTTGGGCTTCTGAAGTCAAGGTTCAGGTGCCTGGCCCTGACAGGAGGAAGCCACCACTGGTATGTAAAATCAAATTGGCACGTGCAATCCTAAATAACATATGTATTGAAACAAATTTATCTTGGGATGAACAGGTTGACTTGCCCAAAGAGGAGGATGATGATGATAGAGCACCTAATTTGGAGGAGGACCAACAGAACATTGCTGCAGAGAGGAGTTTGCAGGAGACTTCACATAGCACAGAACATTTATACATAGTGACTGGACTTTCATCATCACATTGTAAATAGCACAAATAAAACACTTTGCACCTGAATCTCCTTAGTCTACTCATTCTCCACTATATATACCATTAGAATCTAACTCAAACCTCAGGGATCAGGTAAGAAACACAATAGTTACGAGTATGGCAGCAACATCAATTGTGATGTAAGAGTGTCTACTGCCTCTTTTTCACATATCAGTGACACTCAATTCATGGGCATGTGACTCCAGAAAGCCTAGATCTATGCACCACAACGTATATAGTGCCATCAAGTGGGCAAGATGCTAATTCCTATCCCTTTCTCCACATCAACGCCACACCTACCAGGATGTATGTAAAGGGGGCACACATTAGGTAGGGGCTGTGATCAAATGGTGTTTAAGTAATATAGGAACTGAAGACTGTCACATCACAGGGTGATTGCTGCCTTGCCTGCACGGTGAATGTGTGACAAGGAGGGGACATCGCTGGTAACTATGGGCCTTCAGCAATTGTACAGGGATTGTAACAAATGTTAGAGGCAGAGCCTGCACAGTGTATACATGGGATTAGGTCCTGGCACTGCCATTGGGCACAACCCTGACACAGGGTGGACTTTACCTCACTTATGGAATACACATGTTGGCTGTGGAGTGTGCTATGGGTTGCTAGCCAAATTAAGCAGGTATAGGTGCTGAATCACTATCCAAACACATGACCCATTGTCACGATCTAAGAACTAAATGGGACGATGCACCACCAAATTATTGTTTGGGTGGAATATAGGCAGTTACACTCCCTATGTATATAAGACACACTTTTCACACAAATCTGCTGTCTTGACACATGCCTACAGAAATTCCAGATAAACATGTGAAGATTGATATACAGGTGTATGTCCTAAGTAGCAAGGGGTTTGCTAGTACCAACAATGCTTGACATGAGTCAGTATGGTTGCCTTGTATGTTCTGTATAACAACATCACACATCACATAGCAATACACACCACTCATTTTCAATCACATGCCAAGTGCAAGGTAGCAACAGTTACAAATTATCCCAATAATGTTTTGGGCTTCAACATGGCAGTCGGGTGTGGGATGTGCAACTATGCCCAGCAATGGTACAAAAGGTTAGAGATACATAAAAAAAATGAATGAGAGTAGAATTAACACACTCTCTTAGAGGAAATCCTTTGTTCTGCCTTCCTGGGACCAGGCTGCCCAGGCCCCAGGGGACAGAAACCTGTCTGAGGGATTGGCAGCAGCAGTAGCTGCAGTGGAGACCCCGGAAAGTTAGTTTGGCAGTACCCGGGCTCTGGGCTGGAGACCCGGGGATGCATGGAATTTTCCCCCCAATACCAATGGGGTGACAACTCCATGATCCTAGAAAAGTTACATGGCCATGTTCGGAGTTACCTTTGTGACGCTACATATAGGTAATGACCTATATGTAGTGCACGCGTGTAATGGTGTCCCCGCACTAACAAAGTCTGGGGAATTTGCCCTGAACAATGTGGGGGTACCTTGGCTAGTGCCAGGGTGCCCACACACTAAGTAACTTTTCACCTAACCTTCACCAAGTGAGGGTTAGACATATAGGTGACTTATAAGTTACTTAAGTGCAGTGTAAAATGGTTGTGAAATAACGTGGACGTTATTTCACTCAGGCTGCAGTGGCAGTCCTGTGTAAGATTTGTCTGAGCTACCTATAGGTGGCAAAAGAAATGCTGCAGCCCATAGGGATCTCCTGGAACCCCAATACCCTGGTTACCTAGGTACCATATACAAGGGAATTATAAGGGTGTTCCAGTGTGCCAATGAGAATTGGTAAAATTAGTCACTAGCCTGCAGTGACAATTTTAAAAGCAGAGAGAGCACAAACACTGAGGTTCTGGTTAGCAGAGCCTCAGTGATACAGTTAGGCACCACACAGGGAGCACATACAGGGCATACTTTATGAGCACTGGGGTCTTGAGTAGCAAGATCCCAGTGACACGTAGGCAAAAACAAACATACATACAGTAAAAATGGGGGTAGCATGCCAGGCAAGATGGTACTTTCCTACACATACCACTGTACAAGGGACTTAGAGGTAAATTAAAAATGCCAGATAGGTATAAGCCAATCATGCCAACTTTGGATGGGAGAGCACCTGCCCTTTAGCACTGGTCAGCAGTGATGAGGTGCTCAGAGTCCTAGAGCCAACAGTGAGAGGTAACAAAAACCAAGGGGAAGGAGGCAAAAAGAATGGGGATGACCCTGTGTAAGGAAAAAAGTCCAACAGCTAATGAAAAAAACAGCACTGAAATGATGTCACACCTCAACACCATTCAGTCATGGTAAGAGTTACCTAGGTTGCATGCTGGAAGAAAGGCATACCCAGTTTCAATTGAGGATTTGGATGGACAGCTGAGAGATAACCACAGATACTTGTAAATACAACATGGGAGGTCACTTAGGTAGAACACAAGTGCTGTGGCAGGTCTAATGTCATGTGTGCTTGGCACTTATTATATCTCACAAATACTGTCAATGGGATGGTAAGTATGAAGTAGCCACTGGTAGATGTGTATATCTGCAATATACACATGTCACATGTATTATTCTGTCCATGCATGACCCTACAATGTTGCTGTAGAAGATGTGTACAAAGTGCAAGCAAGCCTAAAGAATGGGAGCAATGTAGGAAACAACACCTACCTTACAGGTAATGCGGGAAAACATGGGGAAGGAACACTCATAGACCAATAATCACTGTGCAACACATCAATGTCTACATGTGACCATCCAACATATATACGGAGAGGATGGCTAGTTCAGGACATAACCCAGTCATTATTGCCACTACTATAACCTGGTAGTTGCCCATCACATGCCAACATGACAGGAGGCAGTGACATATAACACCATCTTTACCCTGGCACATTCTCAAAATAGGAGTCACAACAGATATACAACCCCCTAACCAAGCTGTCCATGGAAATTACTAAGGACATCAAATGATTAGACATGTCCTACACATGCAAGTACCCAGTTCTCTGTAGATGAGAGGGGGGGCTGAAATCAAGGACCGCAGAGGAAAATGTGATATCCCGGTCTGTTTAATTACAATTCTGCATGTGTCTGTCTGCAAGGGAGTGTGCATTGTTCTGCTGAGTAGCAATTATGTAGAGGCTAAATCGCTGCTCAAAATACCCTAACACCATAGCTCTGGCTACATAGACCTATGACATTGTCAAGGGCCTGATGCATGTTCACAGTGGCCTGGGTTAACTGGAGCTCTGTAAACCTGCCCCTTCACAAGCAACCATGGGTTTGTGTTGCCATACCTACTCCCACAGTAGTGATGAAGAGTAGGCTGCCAGCTATGCCAGACTGCAACACTGCTACACAGTGGTATGCCATTGTATGTGACAGTCAGAACAAACATGTTGTGGACAAATGTGAGTGTCTAGTTGTTGGAATGCACACATATATCACATAGCTCAGCACACAAGTACCAGTGTAATGGTTCTGGCATGGTAATGAGTATAGGATTCTGAATAACAGGCAACCTATCACAATTGTAAGGGCATAGGTATCACAAGATCAGTGACTTAAAGAAGTGACCTTCACATGTGTTCTGACATACAGAAACATAGGTGGCACTGATATAACTACACAGGCATTTGCAAAAGTCCAACATGTGTCCATGCAGGAAGATAGTAATGTGAGGTTTCATAGCTCATGAACACACCACTGTGGTCATATCTTCCTGAAGTGACACTACACATATGTAGGAGGCTGGCCTGCCTTATAGTGGGTACCTGATGGTACTTACACCTTGTGCGAGGTCCAGTTATCCTTTATTAGTAGATTAGCAGTGTTCTAGCAGCTTAGGCTGATAAAGGTAGCTATAGCAGAGCAGCATAGGCTGAACTAGGAGCCATGCAAAGCTACTCCAATACCACTTATATCATATACCACTATATCACAAGAATCACAATACTCAGAATTACTAAAAATAAAGGTACTTTATTTTAGTGAAAATGTGCCAAAAATATCTCAGAGGAGATACTCCCTTAGGAGGTAAGTAAAATACACAAAATATACACACAAACCAAAATCAGGTAAGTAAACAGTTAGAAAAGTAGTGCAAACACTGTGGCATATAATAGGATGCAATAGACCTAGGGGCAACACAAACCATATGCTAAGAAAGTAGAATGCGAACCACTTAGGGACCCAGGCCTAGAGTAGGTTGTAGAGGGTCACTGAGAGTGTAGGAAAATACTAAGGGTGTCCAAGATACCCCACCCCAAGACCCTGAAAAGTAGGAATAAAGTTACCATACTTCCCCAGAAACACACTAAAGTCGTGAGAGGAGATTCTGCAAAGACCACAACTGACTGCAAAGCACTGAAGATGGATTCCTGGACCTGAGGACCTGTAAAGGAAGGGGACCAAGTCCAAGAGATCTGAAAGTGTCCAGGGGAGGCAGGAGTCCACTAAACCCCGGATGAAGGTGCAAAATGGCTGCCTCCAGTTGGAAGAAGCTGAAGATTCTGCAACAATGGAAGATGCCAAACACTTCTCCTTTGCACAGAAGATGTCCCACAGCGTGCTGGAGGATGCAGGTTTGTTTCCACGCAGAAAGACTGCAAACAAGCCTTGCTAGCTGCAAAGGTCACAGTTGAAGAAAATGGGTGCTGCCCAAGCCCAGGAAGGACCAAGAGGTCGCCGCTTGGAGGAGGAGACAGAGAGGGTGCTCAGCAACACAGAGAGCCCATGCAGAAGCAGGCAGCCCCCGCCAAAGTACTTGAACACGGGTTCAAGAAAACTGAGCATGGCGGTCATCTCAACACTACAAAAGAGGGTCCCACGAAGCCGGTGGTCAACTCAGCGAGTTGAGCAATGCAGGACAGAGTGCTGGGGAACTGGGCTGTGCTGTGCATGAAGGATTCCTTACAAAAGTGCACAGAAGCCCTAGCAGCTGCAGTTCACACAGAACACAGGATTACTGTCTGGGATGGGGAGGCAAAGACTTACCTCCCCCAATTTTGGACAGATGGACCACTGGACTGTCGGGGTCACTTGGATCCAGCTCCTGTGTTCCAGGGACCATGCTCCTCATGATGAGAGGGGACCTAGAGGACCAGTAAAGCAGAAGGTGGGTACCTGCGTTAGCTGGGGGAAGTTTCCGTCGACCCACAGGAGATTTCTTCTTGGCTTCCAGTGCAGGGTCAAGGCAGGCAGCCCCCAAAGCATGCACCACCAGAAAACAGTTGAGAAAGCCGGCAGGATCAGGCGCTACTATGTCTTCTTGCTACTTTGTTGCAGTTTTGCTGGTGTCCTGGAGCAGTCAGAGGTCAATCCTTGGCAGAAGTCAAAGAGGAAGATGCAGAGGAACTCTGGTGAGCTCTTGCATTCATTATCTGAAGAGAAGCCCACAGGAGAGACCCTAAATAGCCCTCAGAGGAGGATTGGCCACCTAGTCAGGTAAGCATCTATCAGGAGGGGTCTCTGACATCACCTGCTGGCACTGGCCACTCAGAGACCTCCATTGTGCCCTCACACCTCTGCATTCAAGATGGCAAAGGTCTGGGACACACTGGAGGAGCTCTGGACACCACCCCTGGGGTGGTGATGGACAGAGGAGTGGTCACTCCCCTTTCCTCTGTCCAGTTTCATGCCAGAGCAGGGGTTGGGGGTTCCCTGAATCAGTGTAGACTGGCTTATGCAAGGAGGGCACCATCTGTGCGTTTCAAAGCATTTCCAGAGGCTGTAGTAGGCTACTCCCCACAGCCCTTAACACCTATTTCCAAACTGAGAGGGTGTAACACCCTCTCTCAGAGGAAATTCTTTGTTCTGCCCCCCTGGGTCTGGGCTGCCCAGACCCCAGGAGGGCAGAAGCCTGTCTGTGGGTTGGCAGCAGCAGAAAAGCTGCAGTGAAAACCCCAGAGAGCTGGTTTGGCAGTACCTTGGGTCCATGCTGGAACCACGGGGATACATGGGATTGGCACCCCAATACCAGATTTGGGGTGGGGGGGCAATTCCATGATCTTAGACATGTTACATGGCCATATTCGGAGTTACCATTGTGAAGCTACATATAGGTATTGACCTACATGTAGTGCACACGTGTAATGGTGTACCCACACTCACAAAGTCCAGGGAAATGGCCCTGAACTATGTGGGGGCACCTTGATTAGTGCCAGGGTGCCCTCACACTTAGTAATTGTGCACCTAACCTTCACTAAGTGAGGGTTAGACATATAGGTGACTTATAAGTTACTTAATTGCAGTGTAAAAGGGCTGTGAAATAATATGGATGTTATTTCACTCAGGCTGCAGTGGCAGCCCTGTGTAAGAATTGTCTGAGCTCCCTGTGGGTGGCAAAAGAAATGCTGCAGCTCATGGAGATCTCCTGGAACCCCAATACCCTGGGTACCTAGGTACCATATACTAGGAAATTATAAGGGTGTTCCAGTGTGCCAATCAGAATTGATAAAAATGGTCACTAGCCTGCAGTGACAATTTTAAAGACAGAGAGAGCATAATCACTGAGGTTCTGGTTAGCAGAGCCTCAGTGACACAGTAAGGCACCACACAGGGAACACATTCAGGCCACAACTATGAGCACTGGGGTCCTGGCTAGCAGGATCCAAGTGAGACAGGCAAAAACAAACTGACACACAAGTAAAAATGGGGGTAACATTCCAGGCAAGATGGTACTTTCCTACACAACCCTCCCACCCCTAAATAAGGGACAATAAGGCTAACCTTGCCCAGATGAGTATTCATTGTCTAAGTTGAAATATCTGGAGAGTCCATCTGTATTGGACTGGGTACTCCCAGGTCTATGTTCCACTGTATAGTGCATTCCCTGTAGGGAGATGGACCACCTCAACAATTTAGGGTTTTCACCTTTTATTTGTTTAAGCCATAATAGAGGTTGTTGGTCTATCTGAACAATAAAGTGAGTACCAAACAGGTATGGTCTCAACTTTTTCAGGGCCCAGACCACAGCAAAGGCCTCCCTCTCTATGGCAGACTAACACTTTTATCTAGGGGTCAAACTCCTGCTGATAAAAGCAACAGGTTAATCTTGGCCCTCAGTGTTAATCTGTGATAGCACTGCCCCACCCCTAATTCAGAAGCATCAGTCTGGACTATGAACTTCTTGGAGTAACAAGGACTTTTTAGGACAGGTGCAGAGCACACGGCTTGTTTGAGCTCATCAAAGCCTTTTGACAGCTACCTATCCACAATACCTTTTTAGGCATCTTTTTACTAGTGAGGTCATTAAGAGGAGCTGCAATGGAGCCATAGTTCTTAATGAACCTCCTATAGTACCCTGTGATGCCTAAGAAGGCTCTCACCTGGGTTTGAGGTGTAGGGGGAGCCCCTTCTATAATGGTCTGGATCGTCCTCTGCAGTGGTGCAATCTGTTTCCCACCTACCAGGTGGCCCAGATAAACCACTTTCCCCTGCCCTATCTGGCACTTTGAAGCCTTGATAGTGAGGCCTGCCTTTTGCAGGGCCTCCACAACTTTCCATAGGTTTACCAGGTGCTCATCCCAGGTGGAGCTAAAGAGAGCTATATCAACTAGATATGCTGCACTAAAAGCTTCCAAACCTTGCAGGACTGTGTTCACTAACCTCTGAAAAATGGCAGGTGCATTCTTCAACCCAAAGGGCATAACAGTGAACTGATAGTGCCGTCCAATGGTAGAAAATGCAGTTTTAGGTTTAGCATCTTCTGTTAATTTAATCTGCCAAAACCCTGCCATTAAATCAAAAGTGCTCAGATACTTGGCTGAAGCCAGTGTATCTATTAGCTCATCTGCACTGGGTATAGGGTGAGCATCAGTCTTGGTTACTTGATTGAGACCTCTGTAGTCAACACAAAACCTCATTTCTCTTTTACCATCCTTACTGTGAGGTTTTGGGACAAGCACCACTGGGCTAGCCCATGGGCTTTCTGAAGGCACAATCACTCCTAAATCCAGCATTTTCTGTACCTCTTGTTTTATGCAATCTATGACATGGTGAGGCTGCCTATAAATCTTACCTTTGACATGTCAACTGTCTCCAGTGTTGATTGTGTGCTCACACCAGGTAGTGGTACCTGGTATCAGTGAGAAGAGGTCAGAAAATTGGCCTCGGAGATTTATACAGTTGTCCTTCTGCTCAGCAGTAAGGCAATCTGCCACCACCACTCTCTCCACTAAGCCATCAGCTTCAGTGGTGGAGAAGAGGTCAGGGGGAGTGTCACTCTCTTCTTCCTGCCCCTCATCAGTTGCCATGAACACGGTTAAGTCAGCCCTGTCATAGTAGGGTTTTAGGTGATTGACATGGAGCACCCTAAGGGGACTCCTGGCAGTGCCCAGGTCTACCAAATAGGTAATCTCACCCTTCTTTTCAACAATGAGATGGGGTCCACTCCATGTGTCTTGGAGTGCTCTTGGGGTCACAGGCTCCAATACCCATACCTTCTGTCCTGGATGGTACTGGGTCAGGACAGCCTTCTGGTTATGCCATTGCGTTTGGAGCTCTTGGCTGGCCTGAAGGTTTTTACTGGCCTTTTTCATGTACTCAGCCATTCTGAATCTTAGGCCAAGTACATAGTCCACAATGTCTTGCTTTGGAACTTTTAAAGGTTGTTCCCAACCCTCCTTCACCAGTGAAAGGGGACCTCTTATAGGGTGTCCAAAGATGAGTTCAAAGGGGCTAAAGCCCACTCCTTTTTGGGGTATCTCCCTGTAAGCAAAAAGGAGGCATGGCAACAGGACATCCCATCTCCTTCTGAGTTTTTCAGGGAGTCCGATAATCATATAATTGAGAGTTTTATCAAACCTCTCAACCAGACCATTTGTCTGTAGATGATAAGGAGTAGTGAACTTAAAAGTTACACCACACTCCTTCCACATAGCTTTCAGGTATGCAGACATAAAGTTACTACCTCTGTCTGTCACCACTTACTTAGGGAAGCCCACTCTGGAAAAGATTCCCAGGAGGGCCTTTGCCACTGCAGGAGCCGTAGTGGTCCTTAAGGGAATTGCTTCAGGATACCTAGTGGCATGGTCTACTACCACAAGGATAAACCTATTGCCTGAAGCTGTTGGGTCAAGGGGGGCAACTATGTCAACCCCTACCTTTTTAAAGGGCACCCCAACCACTGGGAGTGGAATTAAGGGGGCCTTAGGTGCGCCAGCAGTCTTGCCACTGGCTTGGCAGGTCGTACAGGAGCGACAAAACTCCTTAGTGCCCTCTGACATGTGAGGCCAGTGAAACAATGGAACAAGTCTGTCCCAAGTTTTGCTCTGGCCCAAATGCCCAGGCAAAGGAATCTCATGTGCCAAGGTCAGAAGAAACTGCCTATATGGCAAAGGGATAAACAATCTCCTCGCAGCTCCAGATTTAGGGTCCCTTAACTCAGAATGAAGGAGTTTGTCTTCCCAATAGACCTTATGGCTATCAGTGACACCCCCATTCTGCTGTTTGACAGCTTGCTGTCTTAAACCCTCTAGTGTGGGACAGGTCTGCTGTGCCACATTCAGCTCTTCCCTAGCAGGCCCCCCTGCACCCAAAATCTCAGCAGTGTCTGCTGCCAGCTCATCTGGTGTAGGTTCTTCACAGGGAGAGGATTCCTCTTCCTCAAAAAGGGAATCATCTGGAGAGGGAGGGATAGTGGGCAAGGATTTACCCTTTTCACCCCTAGCTTTTGGGAGCACGTGGTCCATTGTTCCAGAATCCAAGCATCCCTATCCTCTTTGCTTTTTGGCCTGAGTCCTTGTCAAAGCAAAGATATGCTAAAGAATGCCCAGCATTGCTGCATGAGCCTCCAACTCCACTTCAGCCCAGGCTGATGTCTCCAAATCATTGTCTAGTAAGCAGTCTACAGGTAAATCAGTGGCTCCCACAACTTTCTTTTGACCAGTAACCCCTACCCCCAGTTGAGATTCGCAACAGCCATGGGATGGCTAAGAGTGTTGTTATGAGCGTCAGTCACTTGGTACTGCTGACCAAGTAGGTGTTGATCAGGGTGAACCAGTTTCTCAATCACCATAGTGTCACTGGCTCCTGTATCCCTGTAGGTCTCAACCTCAACACCATTTATTAGGGGCAGTTGCTTGTTCTTACCCATATAAAGGGGACAAACAGCCAAGGTGGCAAAATCAATACCACCATCAGAGACTAAAGTAGCCTCTGTGGTCTCCCTAATAAGACCAACACCAACTACACTACCAATGATGAGCCCACCTACACCCTTTGATTGGCTATTTGTAGTAGACTTCCCACCAACACTGCTATTACTAGGGGCACTAGAAGACGCAGTTGGGGTTGTGGTAGTGGGATCCTTGGTGTTTTTTTTTGGACAAGTGGAATCACTTGCCCAATGGCCTTTACTGTTACATAAATAACACCATGGCTTCTTTTAATTGTTGGAAGAGGATTTGGACCCACCACCCCCAGAGGATTGTTGTGGGTATGATGAAGACTCAGAATGTTTTTTATCTTTGTCCCCACCCTTGTCAGAAGACTTACCATCCTTCTTCTTGCCATCCTTGTCACCACCTGTATGAACTTTTCTGTTCACTCTTGTTCTGACCCATTTGTCTGCCTTCTTTCCCAATTCTTGGGTAGAGGTCAGATCTGAGTCTACCACGTACTGATGCAACAAGTCAGACACACAATTAGTCAAAATATGCTCTCTCAGGATTAGATTATACAGGCTTTCATAGTCAGTCACCTTACTGCCATGTAACCATCCCTCCAAGGCCTTCACTGTCCAGTCTACAAAGCCTATCCAGTCGTGAGAGGACTCTTTTCTGGTATCTCTGAACTTTATCCTGTATTGTTCAGTGGGTAGGCCAAATCCATTGAGGAGTGCATCCTTCAAAACTTTGTAATTATTAGCATTACTTTCTCTGACAGTAAGGAGCCTATCCCTACCCTTACTAGTGAAAGATAGCCACAAGATAGCAGCCCACCACCTTTGAGGGACCAACTGTAGCATACCGACCCTCTCAAGTGCAGCAAACCACTTGTTAATGTCATCCCCCTCCTTGTAAGGGGGGACTATCTTATGCAGGTTCCTAGAATCTTGTTCTCTTACAGGATTACTATCAAGGATGCTGCTGTTGCCCCCATGGGAAACTAACCCCAACCTCTGCCTTTCCCTCTCTACATCTAGAGATTCCCTGTCTAAGGCCAACTGCTGCTGTCTCAGCTTCAGTTTGGCCTCTTCCAACCTCAGCTTTCTGAGTTCCCTCTCTATGGTGTGATCCTCAGGGTGGGAGGCTTGGGAATTCTGAGACACAGAGGAAATGTGGGAATTGGCAGAAGTGGACCTTTCTCTAAATGGTTGGACTCTAGTTACCTGGCCTTTTGGAGTGAAAGGTGCCCTACTAGTGTGTGATCCCCTCCCACTACCAGTGTCACTAGGTGACCTGTTAGCTGGCAAGTCTTTGGATGAACCCTCCCCAGCATCCTCAGGGCCCTCCCCTGATTCTTACTGGGTACCACCCTCCTCTACCTCCTGATCCTGGGATGGGCCAGACTGGTTATGGCCATTTTCTAGGAGAAGGCTAAGAAAAAGATCTTTGGTAGGGTTCTTACCAATGATTAAACCTCTTTCTATGCAGAGACCCCTCAAACTTTTAAAGTTTAAACTACCATAGGTTGCCTGGACAACTGTGGGAGTACGTTCTACTACAGACATGTTTAGAAAGGGTTTAGGACAGAGAGAAAAAAGTTTTTAGAAACTTTTAAAGAAAAGAGAAAAACTTTTCAAACTTTTGAAAACTTTTCAGAAAGTTTTTAGAAAGTTTTGAGAAAGAGAGTTACACTTTTTAGGTTAACTGTGTATATTTTTAAGTATTTGGAATATGTTTTTCTTATGAAAAGCACCAATGACAAAGTAGTAAAGCAGTTACAAGTACTTATCCCACCGCTGCACCACCAATGTAGGAGGCTGTCCTGGCTTATAGTGGCTACCTGATGGTACTTACACCTTGTGCCACATCCAGTTATCCCTTATTAGTAGATAAGAAGTGTTCCAGCAGCTTAGGCTGATAGAGGTAGCTACAGCAGAGTAGTTTAGACTGGACTAGGAAACATGCAAAGCTCCTATTATACCACTTATATCATATAGCATTATATCAGAAGAATCACAATTCTCAGAGTTACTAAAAATAAAGATACTTTATTTTAGTGACAATGTGCCAAAAATATCTCAGAGGATATACTCCCTTAGGAGGTAAGTAAAATACACACAATATACACACAAACCAAAATCAGGTAAGTAAACAGTTAGAAAAGTAGTGCAAACACTGTAGAATACAATAGGATGCAATAGGCCTGGGGCAACACAAACCATGTACTAAGAAAGTGGAATGCGAACCACTTAGGGACCCCAGGCCTAGTGTAGTGTGTAGAGGGTCACTGGGAGTGTAAGAAAACACTAAGGGTGTCCAGGATACCCCACCCCATGACCCTGAAAAGTAGGAGTAAAGTTACCCTACTTCCCCAGAAACACACTAAAGTCGTGATAGGAGATTCGGCACAACTGACTGCAAAGCACTGAAGACGGATTCCTGGACCTAAGGACCTGTAAAGGAAGGGGACCAAGTCCAAGAGTCACAAAAGTGTCCCGGGGCGGCAAGAGCCCACTAAACCCCGGATGAAGGTGCAAAATGGCTGCCTCCGGGTGGAAGAAGCTGAAGATTCTGCAACAACAGAAGATGCCAGGAACTTCTCCTTGGCACAGAAGATGTCGCACGGCGTGCTGGGGGATACAGAGTTATTTACATGCAGAAAGACCACAAACAAGCCTTGCTAGCTGCAAAGGTTGCCATTAAAGAAAATGGGTGCTGCCCGGGCCCAGGAAGGACCAGGAGGTCGCTTCTTGGAGGAGGAGACAGAGGGGGCATTCAGCAACACAGAGAGCCCATGCAGAAACAGGCAGCACCCATCAAATTACTTGAACATGGGTTCAAGAAAACTGAGCACAGCGGTTGTCTCAACACTACAAAAGTGAGTTGAGCAAAGTAGGACAGAGTGCTGGGGACCTGGGCTCAGCTGTGCATGAAGGATTCCTTGCAAGAGTGCACAGAAGCCCTAGCAGCTGCAGTTCACCAGAACAGAGGATTACTGTCTGGCATGGGGAAGCAAGGACTTAACTCCACCAAATTTGGACAGATGAGATTTCTTCTTGGCTTCCAGTGCAGGGTGAAGGTAGACAACCCCCAGAGCATGCACCACCAGGAAACAGTTGAGAAAGTCATCAGGATTAGGCGCTACAATGTTGCTGGTAGTCTTCTTGCTACTTTGTTGCAGTTTTGCAGGCGTCCTGGGGCAGTCAGCGGTCGATCCTTGGCAGAAGATGAAGAGGGAGATGCAGAGGAACTCTGGTGAGCTCTTTTATTCGTTATCTGAAGAGAAGCCCACAGGAGAGACCCTAAATAGCCCTCAGGGGAGGATTGGCCAACTGGTCAGGTAAGCACCAATCAGAAGGGGTATCTGACGTCACCTGCTTGCACTGTCCACTCAGAGGCCTCCATTGTGCCATAACACCTCAGCATTCAAGATGGCAGAGGTCTGGAACACACTGGAGGAGCTCTGGGCACCACCCCTGGGGTGTTGATGGACAGGGGAGTGGTCACTCCCCTTTCCTTTGTCCAGTTTTGCACCAGAGCAGGGGCTGGGGAATTCTTGAACCGGTGTAGACTGGCTTATGCAAGGAGGCACCATCTGTGCCCTTCAAAGCATTTCCAGAGGCTGTGGTAGGCTACTCCTCCCCAGCCCTTAACACCTATTTCCAAAGGGAGAAGGTGTAACACCCTCTCTCAGAGGAAATTCTTTGTTCTGCCTTCCTGGGACTGGGCCGCCCAGACCCCAGGAGGGCAGAAGCCTGTCTGTGGGTTGGTAGCAGCAGTAACTGCTGTGAAACCCCCAGAGAGCTGGTTTGGCAGTACCTTGGGTCCATGCTGTAGCCCCAGGGATGCGTGGGATTGGCACCCCAATACCAGATTTGGCATGGGGGGACAATTCCATGATCTTAGATATGTTACATGGCCATATTCAGAGTTACCATTGCGAAGCTACATATCGGTATTGACCTCTATGTAGTGCACACTTGTAATGGTGTACCCGAACTCGCAAAGTCTGGGGAAATTGCCCTGAACTATGTGGGGGCACCTTGGCTAGTGCCAGGGTGCCCTCACACTTAGTAACTTTGCACCTAACCTTCACTAAGTGAGGGTTAGACATATAGGTGACGTATAAGTTACTTAATTGCAGTGTAAAATGGCTGTGAAATAACGTGGACATTATTTCACTCAGGCTGCAGTGGCAGTCCTGTGTAAGAATTTTCTGAGCTCCCTATGGGTGGCAAAATAAATGTTGCAGCCCATAGGGATCTCCTGGAACCCCAATACCCTGGGTACCTAGGTACCATATACCAGGGAATTATAAGGGTGTTCCAGTATGCAAATCAGAATTGGTAAAAATGGTCACTAGCCTGCAGTGACAATTTTAAAGACAGAGAGAGCATAAGCACTGAGGTTCTGGTTAGCAGAGCCTTAGTGACAAAGTTAGGCACCACACAGGGAACACAATCAGGCCACAAACTATGAGTCCTGGTTTCCTGGCTAGCAGGATCCCAGTGAGACAGGCAAAAACAAACTGACATACATGTAAAAAGGGAGGTAACATGCCAGGCAAGATGGTACTTTCCTACAGTCAGTACTTCCAATGACAAACAGGTGAGACCGTGCAACTTCACATTTCTATGACTATTGGTGTATTCTGTGTGGCATTAGTGTGCTGGAATTACCCACTTCTTTCCCATACTTACTGTTACCTATGGGTATTCATTTTACAGATGTTGGTGATATGACAACATTGTCCTGATGTGATCACAACAGCCAGCAACAGGTCACTCATTCTATGCTCATTCTATTTACAGTTTATTTGCGATGGTTGTAGCTGTTTCAATCAATACAAATTTGCAATACATGAAATACTAGTAGTCGAGTTTTATCCAAGGGTGTTTATTGCTGTGCTAAACTAAAGGGGGGAAGTGCAATGGAATGGGGTGATGATGGAGGAAAGTCCAGGGTATTGTTTCAGTCTATTTGTAGCACAGGTGCAGTGTCCATGGGGACATAGGAAGGGGAGCTATGGCAGTTCAAGGTGGACAAGGTGACAGAGTGGGACACAAGGGGAACAATCAGGAGAGTCTAATTTCCTGGCGGTGGTCCTGGCAAGTGTCTCCAGATTCTGTCTGTGTCCCAGGGAACGTTTGCTGGGTGGTTCACCTTCTGCAAGGAGAGGGGTGCTAGTGGTCTGAGAGTCCTGGGGCGAGGCCTCTTAGCCCATATGGATCTCCTGGAACCCCAATACCCTGGGTACCCAGATACCATATAATAGGAAATTATAATGGTGTTCCAGTATGCCAATTGTAATTGGTGAAAGTAGTCACTAGCCTATAGTGACACATTTGAAGGCAGAGTGAGCTTGAGCACCGAGGTTCTGATTAGCAGAGCCTCAGTGGCACAGTTAGGCACTACACAGGTATACACATTCAGGCCACAAACTATGAGCCTGGCTAGCAGGATCCCAGTGAGACAGGCAAAAACATACTGCCATGCATGTAAAATTAAGGGTAACATGCTAAGAAAGATGGTACTTTCCTACAGTGAGGGTGTGTGGACCTGGTGCTGTTGAGGTTTTGGAGTATTTGCAGTGTTTTTGTGCTGTGTCCTGTAGCTGTTGTGTTTTAATTGTCATTTGATCTGTCTTTTGTATTGTAAGTGTTCTATATCTGTCACTGTATTGTGGGGTGTTTTCTGGGGTAGGATCGTTTTTGGGGTAGTTGGGGAAGTCTTAGGGCATTTAGTTTTTCTGTAAACTGCATTTGCAGCCCATTATGTCATGGAAAGTGAGCATGACCAGGATGTTGGCCGGTGAGCTGAGGGGCATTGTGTGACTGGTACAACATTACTTCCCCATGGTGCAGGTATTGGGTGCCCTGTCATACAGGGCTACCACAGAGGCCAGGAAGCTGCGGTGGGACAAGGTGCTCCACCACCTGACATGAGTTTTTGCCACAGGAAGGAATGACCACCAATTGAAACACCGATGTGCTGACCTCATCACAAGGGAGCGAGATCTGCTGGATCACCTGGGCATTGAGATTGGTAGAGCAGTGATCACATTTCCATACCAAGTCCATTATTTGCATGTGTATGACAGGTGCTGATACGGTTGAATGCAGCATGTCATATTTAAGGATCTGGACATGTCACATGCTACCTGTATGGGGATTTTATTCTAATGTACAATAATGCAGCCGAGGCAGGGCAGATGTGCTATCTTCCCTGCACAACCATTACAAAGTGCTGTGATGCATGCATAGGCAACTCGGTTTTAAGCAGAACAACATGAAGCCTGCGCCATGCATCATGTATGGGAGAGGGACCCAAAACCTGTTTGGGGGGCAAATGGGAAAAATGAGAAATACCTAAATTCCATATTTCATGCACTTTGAATGACTGCTGAGAGCAGGTGTTTTATGAGGGTATATACATGTATGTGATGAGCCCCCATGTACTTAGCAGAAGTCGTGATGACATTATTTTCCTACACATAAATAGATGCAGTTGTACCCACCTGCATCATGCTGTGCCTTAATTCTCTTTAGGCACACACATGGTGAGGGTAAGGGGTGCACTGAAGGACACAATGACTATAGTGATGCACTTGGTGATGCACCATTGTCGTTCAATCTGCCCCTTTGTGTCATTGGACAAGGTCATGTAAGAGAGCTTGACTATGCACTGGGTCCAAACTACTAGCACTTTCCTCTTCCTGTACATTGTATATCACATACACCCCAAACAATGGCCCCCATTATGACATTGGTGGTAAGTACCGCTTACCGCCATGCTGACTGCCGCCAACATACCTCCGCCGCAGTGGATTGCTGCCACCCATATTATGACCGACACATAGCAATCCGTCACTATACAGCCACACACACAAGTCCGCCAGCCCAAAGGTCAGTGATAAACTGGCAGTAGCAAATCCCACATCGTTACGCCAACAGAACTTTGCCCACTGCATTATGACCCACGAATCACTGTGGCGGACATTCAATGGTACTAAACCATTGATGGTACAGACCGCTGCGCTCAAAATACACACACACTAACAAAACACCACATTGGATAATTTGACACCTGACACCCATACACACACCACATACCCACACCACTATAAAACACACACCCACATTACCCACAACCCTTTACGACTATAAACAATTGCCACAACGGAGATAACAAGACCACAGACAAGACCACAGCCACACACCACCATCACCTGCACACCATCCACACACCTTACATCATACACCCCGTCACAGCACCCCACACACCGTCACCCACACCACTCACTCTACACCCATGGCCCCACAACGACACCCCAGGTTCTCAGAGGAAGAGCTAAGGGTCATGGTGGAGGAAATCATCCGGGTAGAGCCACAGCTATTCGGATCACAGGTGCAGCAGACATCCATTGCTAGGAAGATGGAGCTATGGCAGAGAATCGTGGACAGGATCAACACCGTGGGACAACACCCCAGAGCAAGGGTTGACATCAGGAAGAGGTGGAACAACCTACGGGGGAAGGTGTGTTCCACAGCAGCAAAACACCAAATAGCTGTACAGAGGACTGGCGGTGGACCCCCACCTCTTCCCTTACAACTAACAACATGGGAGGGGCAAGTCTTGGCAATCAATCATCCTGAGGGCCTGGCAGGAGTAGGAGGAGGATTGGACTCTGATAAGTCAAATCTCTATTACTATCAGTCCCCCTACCTGCATGCCATCACAAACCCCCACACTTACCCTCACTCCCATCACTCCACCTCCTCACACACACCACACCATCACAACCCACCACTCCAAATACCAAGTCCGGCATGCAACACCAATGCACGGACCCCCATCAGAGACCTGCATGGACACCCATCACTAAAGCATGCACACTAGAGACAATCATCTAGCCCACAAAATAACTACTCACACAAGGTAAAGCTGACAGGGCAATAACAACCACAGAGGGCAACACACCCATGCACAAGATGACACACACAGAAACAATAACACTGCATTTACATCCCCATAGGTCCCCCAGCCAACGTCACCGAAGAGGGGGTGCCAGCAACATTCAGTCCACCCCCAGAAGAGGCCCACAGTGATGACAGCAACTCTGGACGCCTGGATCTGGATGACCACCCTGGCCCATTAGGGATCTCCGGACAGTCGGTAACCCAGACACAGTCCCATACCACCACAGAGCCTCCCCCATTAGTAAACACCAGCACAGTACCCAGCTAGCAGGCCCATACCTCTGTCCCCAGGACACGTCAATCAGCAGTATGTCCACCACTACAGGGACCCCAGGGCACACCACAAACACAGGACGATCAGGGATCTGGGATCAGTGGCAGTGGGCACACGGTTCAGGGGACAGAGGCACAGGACAACAGGGAATCTGGGAGGACTGCTGTGCGACAGGGGTAGGACAGGCCCAGGGAACTGACTCTCCAGGAGGCACTCACCACCGTCCTGGGAGCATACCACCATTCCCAGGAGACGATGGGCCAGATACTGGACAAGTTGCAAGAGACCCAGTGGCTGCAGGAGAGACAGTACCTGGGGATCCGGGAGGACTTGAAGGACATCAACACCACTCTGGTCATCATTGCAGGGGTGTTGGCAGACATGGCCAACACCATGAGGGAGGCAGTGGCACACCAGCGAGCCCCTGACACTAGCCAAACCGATGAACAGCCTTCCACCTCTGCTGTCACTAGTGGACAGGAGGCCCCGCAACAGGAACAACAGGCCACCACCAACTCATCCCCTACAGATGGAGAACCCCCCCGCAAACAGTCCCTGCGATCCAGGCAGAAGCCGGAGACTATTGCCAAGACCCCGGCCAGGAAATAAAACTTTCCTGATTCTCACCTTTGTGTCCCACTCTGTCACCCTGTCCACCTTTAACTGCCATTGCTCCACTTCCTATGTTCCCTTGGACAATGCACCTGTGATACAAATAGACTGGACTCTATCCTGGACATTCCTCCACCATCACCCCAGCCCATTGCACATCCCCCACTACTTCTTAGCACTTAAATAAACACCATTTGAAGAAATGCAAGTATGGTGTTTGTCAAATGATTGAACTATGTATTCGTTTAACAAGCTTTAAACACTGCAATACAACTGTGCAGTAATTTACACATAGGAATGACCTGTAGTTCGCTGCAGTCAACACACCAGGAGTGATAGTGGGGCACAAATATCTGAAATTAGAGATGCCAACGGGTACAGTAAGTGGCCTTAGATGTGGGAAAATCAGCATGCCAGGGACAATGTCAAACACAAAACTGTCAACGTAATGTGAAATTACAGTGTCTTACCTGTGTGTCATTGGAAGTATTGTCGTATTATTGCACTTCTGTTGTCCTCATCCCCTACCTCCTCATCTTCACTGTCCACAGGGTCCACTGCTGCCACATGCCCATCTCAAGCCTCATCCTCCTGCAGAAAAGGTACCTGGTGACGTAAGGCAAGGTTGTGCAACATACAGCATGACACGATGATCTGGCACACCTTCTTAGGTGAGTAGTACAGGGATCCACCTGTTAGATGGAGGCAACAAAACCTGGCCCTCAGGAGCCGAATGTCCTTTCTAGTATTCTTCTTGTTCACCCATGTGCCTCATTGTAACGTTCCTCTGCCCTTGTCCTGGTATTCCTCACAGGGGTCAGTAGCAATGAGAGGTTGGGGTAACCAGGGTCACCAGAAAATATTGACGGACAACTGTTAGACACACACACTAACCATTAGAGCCCACACCATACCCATACACCAGCACCTACTGGGTGGGAACCAGGGCTTACCTATTAGCCACACCCGGTGCCTCTGGAGTTGAGCCATCACACATAGAATGTTGCTATTCCTCAGGATAAAGGCATCATGCACAGTCCCAGGATACTTTGCATTGACACAGAAGATTAACTGTTCCGCCAGGCACACTATCTGCACATTCATGGATTGAAAGCTCATTTGATTTCTCAACATCTGTTCGTTTCTCTATTGCCCCAATAATGTTGGGGATATGTCCCATTGCATAGAAATCAGCTTCCACTGTGGCCAAATCATCTACCTGGGGTAGAACGATGTAGGTGTGCATGTGTTTAATCAGGGCAGAGAACACTCTGGTCAGCACTATTGAGAACATTGGCTGAGATATTCCTGCTGCCGAGCCTTCTGTCACTTGGAAGGAGCCAGTTGCCAGGAAATGGAGCACTGATAGGACTTGCACAAGAGGAGGGATCCCGGTGGACTGATGGATAGCAGATATCAGGTCAGGTTCCAATTGGGCACACAGCTCTGTGCTTGTCGCCCTCTCCAGTCTATAGGTGAGGATAATGTGCCTGTCTTCCTTTGTTGCCAATTCCACCAGGGGCCTGTACACGAGGGGGATGTCTCCATCTCCTATTCATGCGGAGAGTTTGCAATATAGGTGGCAAACGGTGAGCAGCTGGTCAGTATTCCATATTTACAAACACTACACTGCATTGCATGTTGTGACTGTAACAGTATATTGTTGAATAGGCCCAAATGGTGCCTATGTGTACTGTGATGCAGTTGGGTGCCATGGCCTCCCCTCCCCCTGAAATGGCGTCCACCTGCCCTGTATGGAGGGACAAGTGGAAATGAGGTAATTCCGCTGACATTGTGCTCCGTTGTTGGAGGCGGTCGAGAACCGCTGTGCAGCTCCTCATTGGATACAATTGGGCACTATGGGTTACAGTGGCCAATGGTGATGTACGCCGGCGGTGACTGTACGCACCGCCGTGGACATCACAGCCATTTTCTATCTGTTCACTCACTTGCTACCTGACCTTCAAATGGAGAGGACCTACACTGCAAGTGCTGCTGTGACCTGTGTCTGGAACCAACCATGCCTCGTGTCACTGGGGAAAGGGCCCCTGCCTTCACTGCTGCGGAGTTGGAGAGACTGATGGAAGGGACCCTACCTCAGTACCGAATGCTGTATCGGCCTCCAGACCAACAGGTGAGTGCACTGTGAGCATGATGCATGGGGAATGAATGTATGGAGTGCTGTGTGTGAGGGCCTCGTGTAGGGGGAGTTGGTAGACGGGCCCTGGGCAGCGTACTGCATGTATGGTGGGCAATGTCTGTGCGTAAGGGGATGTGAGGGCTATGGTGGGGCATGAGTGTACCAGGCAGGACATACTGACTGATACCTTTTCCTATGTGTTTTTCTCAGCAGGTCACCGTCCATCAAAAAAAGGGTATATGGTGTGCCATCGCCAAGGACGTGTGGACCCTGGGGGTCTATGGCAGGTAGAGAACACACTGTTGCAAATGGTGGGAGGACCTGAGATGCTGGGCATGGAAGACGGTGGAGGCCCAGCTGGGGATGGATTCCCATCGAGGAAGGGGTGCCCGTCGAACCCTGATCCCCTCTGATGGCCCACATACTGGCAATGGCCAATCCGGAGGTGGATGGGCGCTTGGGGGCATCACAGCAGCCACAAGGGTTTGAGTACAGAACCCCACTATACTACTTGCCCGTGGTGGGTGGCATCCGGGTGGGGGATGCAGGCCTGTGGGTGCCCCTAAGCCAGGCCGGACATTGCAGGGTAGGGCCCATGTTGGGCAGGGTCTGATGTAAGCCTCCTCCAACCAAGCTAGTAGTCATCCACTACTAGGCAGATGTCTGTGGGTCTCAGGTATGCTGCAATTGGCGTTAGGCATCCCTGTCCATGGGCTGGTGACTAGCATTGTGACTGTTAGTGCATTGCCTAGTGTGCAGGTGTGTGTGTGGTGTACGCCAACGATGGTGTTGTTGTCGCCATTGACCAAGGGTATGCTTTGTCTCTCTCCCCTTTTTTGTTTTGTCACCCTGTCCTTATGTGCATTAGCATCATCTGACGGAGGAGCAGAGGCACCAGCGATGGGGAGAACTGCATCCCACAGTGCCCAGGAGGCCGAATCCACTGTTGGTAAGGGCACCAGTGGGACGGAGGGGCAGGGGAGCACCACGGTGGAGACTGGAGAGGCCAGTGCTGACAGTAAAATCTCCTCCGATGGGAGCTCCCTGGTAGAGGTAGACACCTCTGTGTCCACTCCAACAACAGATACAGCCGCCACCCTGTACCAGCACCGCTCTCCCAGCAGCCCATCAACGTGTTTCCTGTGCCCGCTCACCCAGGAGGACAAAATGATTTGAAGAATGTGAGTGTAATAGGATAAAATAACATGAATACGTCCATCACAATACAAACGTATAGACATATTTACAAGTGTAGGGACACTGCCCAGTCCTCAATGTCTGTAGGCCACAGGGCCACATCACATAGGCCAAGACCCCACCTCACTCCTGCAACAACGCAGAGAGAACACTGCAGGGGCATCAGGTCAAAAATACACAGGCACCTCGGGGGACAGAGAATGTGGGGGGCACCTCAGCTGGAAGATGGTACACCACCACTGGTCCTAGAGGGGGCTACATGCCCTGTGTGATGTCCTGGGGAGTGCAAGGCCAGA
The DNA here is from genome assembly GCF_031143425.1 of Pleurodeles waltl. Classification (NCBI taxonomy): domain Eukaryota; kingdom Metazoa; phylum Chordata; class Amphibia; order Caudata; family Salamandridae; genus Pleurodeles; species Pleurodeles waltl. Next base: position 687,982,494 of record NC_090449.1, on the reverse strand, counting down.
GTCTCTCACTTGGGTGGTTTGCCCACTGCTTGGTCCTGGGGAGTGCAAGGCCACAGTCTCTCAAATGGGTGGTTTGCCCACTGCTTGGTCCTGGGAAGTGCAAGGCCACAGTCTCTCTAATGGGTGGCTTCTCCACTGGTTCTGGAAGGGACTGTGTGCCCAGTGTGCTTCATTCTGCCAAGGACAGGGTGAGTGGATGCCTTCTTCCACTGGTTCTGGAGGGGGCTTGGTGCCTAGTGTGCTTCATCCTGCCAAGGAGGTGGTGAGTGGATGCCTTCTTCCACTGGTTCTGGAGGGGGCTTGGTGCCCAGTGTCCTTCATCCTGCCAAGGAGGGGATGAGTGGATGCATATCTCCACTGGTTCTTGAAGGGGCCTTGTGCCCAGTGATGCAGCACTTGGGGTGTGGCAGTTCAAATTCCCTCACCCGGGAGTCTGAGGCATGTGATTTGCAGGGACCAGGTTGCATGATAGTCCATGGAGGCAGCGCTAGACTCCATCCTGTGGCAACTAAGGCTGCAAACTGGTGGTAGTGCCGGGGCTGGTGGGGTTGCTGCCAGTAGTGGTGGAAGGCTACAGTCCATCTCCTGCAGCTTCGGACGGCTGTCCACTTGGGGCTGCTGCTGCTGGTAGTGGTCCTACTGTCAGCGGTGCAGGTTGCAGTGTCTGCAGCGGTGCTTGCGGTGGGGCTGCTGACGGTGCTGGCCATGGTGCAGATGCCGGTGCTGCAAGTGGTTTAGGGAGTCTTCAACCCTTCTCCTGCAGCCTTGGACGGCATCCCACTGGGGATGCTGCTGCTGACAGTAGTGGTGCTAGTGGTGGTGCAGGTGGTGGTGCTTGCAGCGGGGCTGCTAGCGGTGCTACGCACGGCACAGGTGGCGGGGCTGGCGTTTGTGCTGGTGGGCACCAGGCCTTCACCTGCAGCCTCCGACGGCTGAAGTGCCTTGCCTTGGATTTTCTGCCCCTTCCTCATCTTGGCAGATGCTGTTGCGACCTTGGCCCTGGCAGCTGGAGTTTTGGAGGAGGCCTTGCTGGGTGGGTCGTGCTCTTCGCCCTTGCTGCATGCTGTCCCCTTCTTCACCTTGGCAGGTGGAGGGATGGTTTTGTCCTTTGCTGGGGTTGGTGGCACACTGGCTGGGCTGACGGGTGTCCCCTTTGAGCCTCTGTGAGTTGCAGGTACCACAGCGGATGCCGACTTGGTGGCTGAGGTGCTGGCCGGGGTTCTGGACACCATGGCCCGAGGGGAAGGACAGGGGGAGGGGTAGGGAAGAGGTCAATGTGTGCCAGGAAAAGCTTTTTAGACACACTGGGGCAGGAAGAGGGAGAGGGTTTGGGAGTGGAGCAAGAGGGAGTGGTTGTAGGAGGTGTCTGTCTGCTGCGTTTGGGTGAAGGTGAATGGGCTAGATGCTGGTGTGAGGTGGATGGCTGTTGGGTGGGTGGGTGCTTGCGTTTGTGTACTTTGGGAGGAGAGGTCACAGACACACTGGGAGAGGACACAGGGGACATGTGCATGTATGTGGGGGTGGTGACTGCCAGTGAGGGTTGAGTAGTGATGGTCGTGCTGGTGATGGAGATAGTGGATGAGTATGTAGTGCATGCAGGTGTGAGTTGAGACGATACTGGGAGGGAGGTGGACGATAAGGAGGAGAGGGACACAGTGGAGGCAGTGGATGTTGCTGTGTCTGCATGGGAATGGTGCTTGTGTGAGTGCCTGCAGGATGATGTGTGGTGCTTGTGTTTGCCTGAGCCACTTCTGTGTGTTGATTTGGGCTGGGTTTGAGGGGATTGGGAATGGGCAGAGGAAGTTGGAGGGGGGAGGCTAGAGACAGGAACAATGGCTGCCATCAGTGCGGAGGCCAAAGCCTGAAATGCTCACTGTTGGGCCGCCACACCAGAGTGAATGCCCTCCAGGTATGCATTTGTTTGCTACAAATGCCTCTCAACACCCTGGATGGCATTCAGAATGGTTGACTGTCCATCAGTGAGGGATCTCAGGAGGTCAATAGCCTCCTCACTGAGGGCAGCAGGGCTGACTGGGGCAGGGCCTGAGGTGCCTGGGACGAAGGAGATGCCCACCCTCCTGGGTGAGCGGGCATGGGAAACATGCTGAGGGGCTGCTGGGAGGGAGGTACTGGTAGGGGGGGTGGCAGCTGTAGCTGTTGTTGGGGTGGGCACAGAGGTGTCCGCTACCGCCAGGGAGCTTCCATCAGAGGAGGAGTCACTGTCTGTGGTATCCCCTCCTGTCCCCATCATGGTGCTCCCCTCGTCCTCCACCCCACTGGTGCCCTCACCGTCGGTGGATTGAGCCTCCAGGCCCATATGGGATACAGCTCCCTCTGTTGCCGGTGCCTCTGCTCCTCCGCCATATGATGCTAATGCACACAAGGACATGGTGACAAAACAATAAGGGGGGGAGACAGAGGATACACTTGGTCAATGCCAGCAACACAACTACTGTTGGCGTACACAACACACAGGAAGCAGCCCTATGCACTAGGCCATGCCCAACCATTTACTAAGATAGTCACCAGCCCATGGGGTACAATGCCTAACGCCATTAGCTGCACACCTGAAACCCACAGGACCCTGCCCAGTAGTAGATGGCCACCAACACTATTGGGGGTAGGAGTGCTTCAGAGCCCTCCCAAAAAGGGACCTACCCTGCCATCTTCGCCCTGGCCTACGGGCACCCATAGCCCACATCCCCCACCCAGGTACCTCTTAATGTGCACAAAGTCAGGATTCAGAATCTGTACTCACCCCCTTGTGGCTGCTGTGATGCCTTCAAGCGCCCATCCAACTCCTGATAGGCCACCACCAGGATGTGGAACATCAGGGGGTCATGGTGCGACAGGCACCCCTTCCTCGCTGGGAGACCAGCCCCAGCTGGGCCTCTGCCATCTTCTTTGCCCAGCGGCACAGGTCCTCCCACCTCTTTGGGCAGTGGGTGCTCCGCCTGTCAAAGACCACCAGGGTCTGCACCTCCTTGGCAATAGCACAGCAAATACCCTTTTTCTGGTGAGCGCTGACCTTCATGGGAAAGACAGCAGAAAATAGAATTATTCAACCGTCCGGACCATCACAGAAATGGCCCACCATATCCCTCCCATCCACTGATGGACATACATTGACCACCTTACATGCAGCACTCTGACCAGGATGCCTCTGCCCCCCAACATGTGGCTTACATACACAGAACTCCATACCTACATGGCCCACGCCTTATGCTCACAGTGTACCCTCCTGTTTGTCTGGAGGCCTGTAGAGTAACATGTACTGTGGTAGAACCCCATCCACCAGTTTCTCCAACTCCTCCGCAGTGAAGGCAGGGGCCCTTTCCCCAGACACATGAGCCATTGTCGCTTCCAGACACAGGTCACAGCAGCACTTGCAGTATAGGTCCTCTCCATTTGATGGTCAGGTAGCAAGTGAGTGAACAGATAGAAAATGGCAGTGACGTTCGTGGCGGTGCGTACCGTCACCGCCGGCATACATCGCCATTGAATCCTGGAACCCATAGGGCCCTATGATAACCAATGAGAAGTTGCGAGACGGTCTTCGACCGCCTACCGCGACGGCACACAACACCAGCACAGTTACCTCATTTCCACTTGTCGATCCTCACAGGTCAGGCAGCCACCATTTCAGGAGGGCACAGGGCATGGCACCTAACTGCATCACAGCAGACATTAGCACAGCAACTGATTGTCAGATTCACATCTTGTTTCTTCCATAGGCTTCAACCGCTGAGGCTGAATATGAGATGGCAGCATCCTCTGGTGTACAGACCCCTGGTGGACCTGGCGACAATGGAGGACAGACACAGTATCATAACATACAGACTTGATAGGGCCACAATCCAAGAACTGTGTGCCCAATTGGAGCCAGACCTGATGTCAGCTATCCGCCAGCCCACAGGTATCCCCCCTCTAGTGCAGGTCCTGTCAGTGCTCCATTTCCTTCAAAGTGGTTCCTTCCAAACAACAGTGGCCATGGCATCAGGGATGTCTCAGCCAATGTTCTCCAACGTGCTGATCAGAGTGTTGTCAGCCCTGCTGAAACACATGCACAGGTACATCGTGTTCCCCCAGGTGGAGGATTTGGCCACAGTGAAAGCTGAATTTTATGTCCTGGTACATATCCCCAACGTCATTGGTGCCACTGATGTTACACATGTGACATGTGTCCACTCCCCAGAGATATGAACAAGTTTTCAGGAATAAAAAAAGCAATCACTCTCTGGATGTGCATATGGTGTGTTCGGCTGACCAGTACATCTCCCATGTGAATGTCAAATATCCTGGCTCTGTGCATGACGCCTTTATCTTGAGGAATAGCAGCATCCCATATGTGAGGGGCCAACCCCAGAGGCACTGGGTTTGGCTAATAGGTGAGCCCAAGGTCCCCACACAGTATGAGTAGGTGTCTGGGTATGGGGTTGTCCCTAAGGGTTAGTGTGTGTCTAACAGTTGTCCCTGGATTTTTGCAGGTGACTCTGGTTACCCCAACCTCTCATGGCTACTGACCCCAGTGAGGAACACCAGGCCAAGGGCAGAGGAACGTTAGAATGAGGCACATGGGCGTACAAGGAGGATTATTGAAAGGACCTTCGGCCTCCTGAAGACCAGGTTCCGGTGTTTCCATCTGACAGGTGGATCCCTGTACTACTCACCCAAGAAGTTGTGCCAGATCATTGTTGCATGTTGCACAACCTGGCCTTGAGATGCCAGTGCCTTTTCTGCAGGAGGATGTGCCCAGAGATGGTCTTGTGGCAGCGGTGGAGCTGTCGGGGGTCTTGGCAATGTTCTCTGGCTTCTGCCTGTATCGCAGGGACCATTTGTGGGGTGGTTGTCCTTCTCCAGGGGGTGGGGTGCAGGTGACCTGTTGTTCCTGTGGTGGAGCCTCCTGTCCACTAGCGCCGGCGGAGGTGGAGCGCTGTTCTTCGGTGTGGCTAGTGTCAGGGACCTGTTGTTGTGTCACTGCCTCCCTCATGGTATTGCCCATGTCAGCCAGCACCCCTGCAATGGTGATCAGGATTGTGTAGATGTTTTTGAGGTCATCCATGATCCCCAGGTGCTGTCCCTCCTGCAGCCGCTTGGTGTCCTGCAACTTGGCCAGTATCTCCTGGGAATTTTGGTATGCTCCCAGGATGTTGGAGAGTGCCTTGTGGGGAGTGGGTTCCCTGGGCCTGTCCTACCCCTGTCACACAGCAGTCCTCCCAGCTTCCCTGTTGTCCTGTGCCTCTGTCCCCTGAACCGTGTGCCCACTGCCACTGACCCCAGGTTCCTGATCGTCCTGGGTTTGTGGGGTTGCCTGGGGTCCCTGTAGTGGTGGACACACTGCTGATTGACGTGTCTTGGGGACAGTGGCATGGGCCCGCTGGGTGGGTGCTGTGGTGGTGTTTCCTGAGGGGGGAGGGTCTGTGGTGGGTTGGGACTGTGGCAGGGGAACTGACTGTCCAGTGGTCCCTGATGGGCCAGGTTGGTCATCCTGATCCAGGTGTGCAGAGCTGATGTCTTCACTGTGGGCCTCTTCAGGGGGGGACTGGATGTAGCTAGCACCTCCTCTTCGGTGACGTTGAGTATGGGTCATGTGGGGATGCAAATGCAGTGTTATTGTATCTGTGTGTGCCATCTTGTGCATGGGTGTGTTTCCCTGTTTGATTGTGATTTTCCTGTCAGCTTGGCCTTGTGTGAGTGGTGAATTTGTGGCCTGGGTGAGTCTCTCTACTGGACATGCTGTGATGATGGGTGTCCATGCAGGTCTGTGTTGGGGGTCCACGCATTTGTGTTACATGCAGGGCTTGGTATTGGGATGGGTGGATTGTGATGGTGTGGTATATTTGAGCTGGTGGAGTGATGGGGTGGGGGTAGGTGTAGGAGTTTGTGATGGCATGCAGCTAGGGTGGGGAATATAGTAGTGTAGATTTGACTTACCAGAGTCCAGTCCTCCCGCTACTCCTGCGAGGCCCTCAGACTGCATTATTGCCAAGACTTGCTCCTCCCATATTGTTAGTTGTGGGGGAGGAAGTGAGGGTCCGCCGCCAGTCCTCTGTGCTGCTACCTGGTGTCTCGCAACCATGGAACGCACCTTCCCTCGTAGGTCGTTTCACCTCTTCCTGATGTCATCCCTTGTTCTTGGGTGCTGTCCCACAGCGTTGACCCTTTCCACTATTCTCCGCCATAGCTCCATCTTCCTTGCAATGGACGTCTGCTGCACCTATGATCCGAATAGCTGTGGCTCTACCCGGATGATTTCCTCCACCATCACCCTTAGCTCCTCCTCTGAGAACCTGGGGTGTCTTTGGGGTGCCATGGATGTGGTGTGAGTGATATGTGTGAAGGTGTGTGGGTTGATGTGTGGGGTGATGTGTTGGGGTGTATGCTGTGATGTGTATGGGTGATGGTGTTCTGTGCCTCTGATTGAGTGGGTGATCCTGGCTTGTATCTCTCTGTTTGCTATATTTTTTTCTTAAAAGGGGTTGTAGGTAATGTGGTTGTGTGTTTTATAGTGATGTGAGTGTGTGGGTGTGGTGTGTGTATGTGTGCCAGGTATGTGTTGTTTGACTTGTCCAATGTGGTAGTGTTTTGTAAATGTGTGTGTATTGTGAGCACGGCGGTGTATACCGCCAATGGTTTACCACGTTTGAAAGACCGCTGTGGTGATTTGTGGGTCGTGATACTGTGGGCGTATTCCTGTTGGTGTAATGGTGTGGGTTTTGCTATCGCCAGTTTATCACTGAGCTTTGGCCTGGCAGACTTGTGTGGGTGTCTGTATAGTGCCGGAATTCTCAGTGTGGGTCATAATACCTGTAGTGGAATAACGCTGTGGTTACGGTATGTTGGTGGCCATCAGCACAGCGGTAGGTGGCATTTACCGCCACGGTTGTAATGAGGGCCTCTGTGTGATTGACTGATCATAGATGTTTGCCAGTTGTTCTGATCTACCACTAGGATGACTTGCTCACTCAGCCTAAAACGTTGATAGTAAATAATGTCACCCCTTAACTGATATTAAAAAATATCATCAAGCAATGTTTTTCATTCATGTCTTGCAGGTGGACCTCCATCCTACACCGTGAGGTGGCCCAATTTGAAAACCCTGATGCAGTCAGTAAGTGTCATCTTGTGCGTCATGTGTGCCAATCCAGGGTTTGGTGTGAGTCAGTCTGATGTGTGGAATGCTATGAATAATGGTTTTGCCTGACCAATGATATGATATCATTGGGGTAAGGATGGTGACATCATATCTTTTGGAATGTTGAGCATTGAGAATGTCTTGCTTGTAGCAAAAGGGGCAATCTATGCTGGCATGGAATTGTGGATGGTGGGAAATGGAATGGCTGGCCACATATTCATTGATGTCTATCATGACAGGTGTCAGAGCAGCTGTTTGTGTAAATAGCATGCCTGTTGACAACTTTGTCACAGCACTATTGACAGCACTGCCACACATAGCTTGCACTTACTCACAAGACAGTACAGATGTAGGTTATATCTCTAGAGGTCTCAAGAGGGATTATCTAGGAGACACATGCACCACAGATGCCTCACTACCCTCCAGATATATATTGAGTCTGTACTACTGCAAGGACCCATATTGTGCTGGACAGCAGTCAGTAGTGTACACAATTAGGTGACAACTCAGCTCGAAACGGTTGTGGGTAAAGTCTATGATTTTTCCCAAAGCAGATCTCAGCAGTTTTCACAACATGGTCCTGCCACCATGATATTTGTGAGTGATGTATGTCACATCACATGTGCATATGATGTGAAGGCTGAGTGCGTACCTGGTACTTTGATGATGTCTTACATGCATATGCACATGATGTTCAATATATTAGGATACTGTTGCAGCACCCAGTGCAGTGCCAAACTCACTTTGGACCTAAGGGTACCCATACAGCCACCATGTGGTTGCCGTTTTCCACATGTAACACAACATAGCACAGGGTAGGGTTTTTTTAGTTCTGTAATGTATAGACAACTTTGATTTGCAGGTCAAGCTTTGGCCAAACTTGCTGGGAACATTGTAGGAAGGTAGCCTCTTTCTAGTCTTGTTATCCCCACTTTTGGCCTGTTTGTGAGTATATGTCAGGGAGTTTTTGCTGTCTCATTGGGATCCTGCTAGCCAGGACCACAGTGCTCATAGTGGAAACCCTATTTGTCAGTGTGTTTGATATGTGTCACTGGGATCCTGCTAGCCAGGATCCAAGTGCTCATAGTTTGTGGCCTATATGTGTTCCCTGTGTGGGGCCTAACTGTATCACTGAGGCTCTGTTAACCAGAACCTCAGTGTTTATCCTCTCTCTGCCTTTAAAATTGTCACTGCAGGCTAGTGACCATTTTTACCAATTCTAATTGGCACGCTGGACACCCTTATAATTCCCTAGTATTTGGTACCTAGGTACCCAGGGTATTGGGGTTCCAGAAGATCCCTATGGGCTGCAGCATTTATTTTGCCATCCATAGGGAGTTCAGACAATTTTTACACAGGACTGCCACTGCAGGCTGAGTGAAATAACGTCCACATTATTTCACAGCCATTTTACACTGCACTTAAGTAACTTATAAGTCACCTAAATGTCTAACCCTCACTTAGTGAAGGTTAGGTGCAAAGTTATTAAGTGTGAGGGCACCCTGGCACTAGCCAAGGTACCCCCACATTGTTAAGGGCAACTTCCCTGGACTTTGTGAGTGCGGGGACACCATTACACGTGTGCACTACATATAGGTCAATACCTATATGTAGCTTCACAATGGTAACTCCGAATATGGCCATGTAACATGTCTAAAATCATGGAATTGCCCCCCATGCCAAATCTGGTATTGGGGTGATTATCCCATGCATCCCCGGGGCTTCAGCATGGACCCCGGGTACTGCCAAACTAGCTCTCTGGGGTTTTCTCTGCAGCTACCGCTGCTGCCAATCCTCAGATAGGTTTCTGCCCTCCTGGGGTCTGGGCAGCCCAGTCCCAAGAAGGCAGAACAAAGGATTTCATTTGAGAGATGGTGTTACACCCTCTCCCTTTGGAAATAGGTGTTACGGGCTGGGGAGGAGTAGCCTCCCCCAGCCTCTGGAAATGCTTTGAAGGGCACAGATGGTGCCCTCCTTGCATAAGCCAGTCTATATCGGTTCAGGGATCCCCATCCCCTGCTTTGGCACGAAACTGGACAAAGGAAAGGGGAGTGACCACTCCCCTGTCCATCACCACCCCCAGGGGTGGTGCCCAGAGCTCCTCCAGTGTGTCCCAGACTTCTGTCATCTTGAATGCAGAGGTGTGAGGGCACAATGGAGGCCTCTGAGTGGTCAGTGCCAGCAGGTGATGTCAGAGAACCCTCCTGATAGGTGCTTACCTGGTTAGGTGGCCAATCCTCCTCTGAGGACTATTTAGGGTCTCTCCTGTAGGTTTCTCTGCAGATAACGAATGCAAGAGCTCACCAAAGTTCCTCTGCATCTCACTCTTTAACTTCTGCCAAGGAACGACTGCTGACTGCTCCAGGATGCCTGCAAAACCACAACAATGTAGCAAGACGACTACCAGCAACATTGTAGCGCCTAATCCTGCCAGCGTTCTCTACTGTTTCCTGGTGGTGCATGCTCTGAGGGCTGTCTGCCTTCACCCTGCACTGGAAGCCAAGAAGAAATATCCTGTGGGTCGACGGAATCTTCCCCCTGCTAACACAAGCACCAAACTTCAGCTTCACCGGTCCTCTGGGTCCCCTCTCATCTTGATGATCGTGCTCCCTGGAACACAGGAGCTGGATCCAAGTGACCCCGACAGTCCAGTGGTCCTTTTGTCCAAATTTGGTGGAGGTAAGTCTTTGCCTCCCCATGCCAGACAGTAATCCTGTGTATTGCGTGATCTGCAGCTGCTAGGGCTTCTGTGCACTTTTACAAGGAATCCTTCATGCACAGCATAGCCAGGTCCCCGCACTCCGTCCTGCATTGCTTAACTCGCTGAGTTGACCACCGACTTTGTGGGACCCTCTTTTTTTGTGTTGAGATGATCTCCGTCCTCAGATTACTTGAACACCTGTTCAAGTGCTTCTGCGGGTGCTGTCTGCTTCTGCATGGGCTCTCTGTGCTGCTGAGTACCCCCTTTGTCTCCTCCTCCAAGGGGTGACCTTCTGGTCCTTCCTGGGCCCGGGTATCACCCATTTTCTTTAACTGCGACTCTTGCAGCTAGCAAGGCGTATTTGCAGTCTTTCTACGTGGAAACAACTCTGCATCCTTCAGCACACCATGGGACATCTTCTGACCAAAGGAGAAGTTCCTGGCATCTTCAGTTTTTGCAAAATCTTCAGCTTCTTCCACCCAGAGGCAGCCTTTTTGCACCTTCATCCGAGGGTTATTAGGCTCCTGCCCCCCCCCAGACACTTGCGTGACTCTTGGACTTGGTCCCCTTCCTTTACAGGTCCTCAGGTCCAGGAGTCCGTCTTCAGTGCTTTGCAGTCAGTTGTTGCCTTAGCAGAATCCCTTATCTCAACTTTACTGTGTTTCTGGTGTAGTAGGGTAACTTTACTCGTACATTTCAGGGTCTTAGGGTGGGGTATCTTGGACACCCTTAGTGTTTTCTTACACTCCTAGCGACCCTCTACACACTACACTAGGCCTGGGGTCCATTCATGGTTCCCATTCCACTTTTGGAGTATATGGTTTGTGTTGCCCCTAGGCCTTTTGTGTTCTACTGCTTCCTATTGTAATCTACAGTGTTTAAACTACTTTTCTAACTATTTACTTACCTGATTTTGGTTTGTGTGTATATTTTGTGTATTTTACTTACCTTCTAAGGGTGTATATCCTCTGAGATACTTTTGGCATATTGTCACTAAAAGAAAGTACCTTTATTTTTAGTAACTCTGAGTATTGTGTTTCTTATGATATAAGTGGTATAGTAGGAGCTTTGCATGTCTCCTAGTTCAGCCTAAGCTGCTTTGCTATAGCTACCTCTATCAGCCTAAGCTGCTACAACACTACTCATCTACTAATAAGGGATAACTGGACCTGGCACAAGGTGTAAGTACCATCAGGTACCCACTAGAAGCCAGTCCAGCCTCCTACAAACATTGTATTAGTTGTATATGTGGGCACATATGTTGCAAGGGAGCAATGGTGTGCCCCCTTATAACATATGCTCAGGCCAGGTATTAAACTAGGACACATGAATAATGATTTACCAAACCTTAGACTAGCTGTTGAGATGTTTTCAGACCCCCTATCATGTGGCCCCCACCTTGCATCGATGATTGCTCGGCAATCCCTGATGTTTCACCAGGGGTGTCGAGGTGGTGGATTGCATGCACATCCCCCCTTATGAGAAGGACACAGGAAATCCAGACTTGTTGGAGCACGTGATCCTCACAACTTTGATAACACAAATGTTGATCATGGATAATTTAGTCCACTCACCAATGGACCCTGATGGTCAACAATGGATAGCCGTCATTCCAGTGACATGTACATGATGCTGTAGATGGCTGGTAGGAAATAGTCATAGATGAGGAGTAAGTAGTTGTGGAGGAATTTGTGGTGGACTGTATGTGTCAACTGCAGTTGTAATGTATATTATGGCCCTCATTTCGACCCTGTCAGTTGGTGATAAAGCAGCGGTAATACTGCCAACAGGCCGGTGGTTATAAATATGAAATTATGACCACGGCGGAAACCGCTCAGACAGACAGTCACTTTAACACACTGTTGGACTTTTTTGCTTATGCAGGGTCATCCCCCATCTTTTTGCCTCCTGCCTCCTATTTTTTCTTACCCGTTGCTGTTGGCTTTTGAACTCTGAGCATTTTACCACTGCTAACCAGTGCTAAAGTGTATATGCTCTCTGTGTAAAATTATATGTAATTGGTTTATTCATGATTGGCATATTTGATTTACTAGTAAGTCCCTAGTAACGTGCACTAGAGATGCCAGGGTCTGTAAATCAAATGCTACTAGTGGGCCTACAGCACTGGTTGTGCCACCCACATAAGTAGCTCTGTAATCATGTCTCAGACCCGCCACTGCAGTGTCTGTGTGTGCAATTTTAACTGTAAATTCGACTTGGCAAGTGTACCCAATTGCCAGACCTAAACCTTCCCTTTTCTTACATGTAAGACACCCCTAAGGTAGGCCCCAGATAGCCCCAAGTGCAGGGTGCACTGTATGGTTAAGGTAGGACATATAGGGGGTCATTCTGACCCTGGCGGTCATTGACCGCCAGGGTCAACGACCACGAGAGCACCGCCAACAGGCTGGCGGTGCTCTCAAGGGCATTCTGACCGCGGCGGTTTGGCCGCGGTCAGAAAGGGAAAACCGGAGGTCTCCCGCCGGTTTTTCCGCTGCCCTCAGGAATCCTCCATGGCGGCGCAGCTTGCTGGGGATTCCGACACCCCATACCGCCATCCTGTTCCTGGCGGTTCGCCTGCCAGGAACAGGATGGCGGTATGGGGTGTCGTGGGGCCCCTGGGGGCCCCTGCAGTGCCCATGCCACTGGCATGGGCACTGCAGGGGTCCCCGAACAGGGCCCCACTAAGATTTTCAGTGTCAGCCGGCATCCTCGTAGAAGGGGGTTTCCCGCTGGGCCGGCGGGCGGCCTTCTGGCGGTCGCCCGCCGGCCCAGTGGGAAAGCCAGAATGGCCGCCACGGTCTTTTGACCGCGGTGCAGTCATTCGGCGGTTCCCGCTTGGCGGGCGGCGACCGCCGCCCGCCAATGTAGGAATGACCGCCTGTGTGTTTGAAAATGCCACTTTTAGAAAGTGAGCATTTTCTTGCTTCTTATACCATTTCTGTGACTCTGCCTGTTTGTGATTCCCTGTCTGGGTCAGTTTGACAGTTGGGCAGGATGCACCCCACACTAGACAGTGACACAAAGGGAGCTGGGGTGTAGCCTGCATTTCCTGATGAGCCATCTGTGCTAGGAGGGAGGGGAGGAGTGGTCATTCACACCTGAAAGGGCTGTGCCTGCCCTCACACAATGCAGTCTCCAACCCCCTGGTGAGTGTCTGGGGGCTGGCCTGGGCAAGGCAGGATTTCACATTCCAAAGAGACTTTACTTTGAAGTAGGCCTACCTCAAAGGAGAAATTGGGTATAAGAAGGGCACCCAAAACCACAGACTTTAGAAACACTTCTGGAACCAAGAGGAACCTCTACCTGGAGAAGAGCTGAATAGCTGAGGAAGAAGAGCTGCCCTGCCTGTGACTGTGTTTTGTGGAGCTATCCTGCAGTTGCTGCTTCTGCCAGAGTAAGAGGGCAACGACTGGACTTTGTGTGCCTTCCATCTTGAGAAGAAATCTCCAAGGGCTTGATCTAGAGCTTGCCTCCTGTTGTTTGAAGTCTCAGGGACAGCAAAGACTTCTCTCTGCCAGCACCTGGAGTTTCTGGAGAGACTCCTACTCTGCCCTGTGTTGCCCATCCAGTTCCTGGGATCCTGAAAGGAGAAGCTGGCAGCCTAAAGACAAGAAAATCCACGCACAGAGCGTTGTGCGGGGAAAAGATTGACGTGAATCCGATCAGCGGCTGAAAAAATGACGCGCCGCCGGCTCCGCAGCTGAGAAACGATGCTCGCAGGAAACGCGACCGAAGAATCTACGCACGGAGCAGGAGAAACGACGCACAGCATCGCTGACGGAGGCTGGGAGATCACAACCTGCGCTATGGGATTTTCAGATCATCGTGCGGCTGGATTTTTGACTCAAGTACTGCTGTGCGGAGTTATTTTTAACGCACACCCACCCGTGCGGGGTTATTTTTGTCGCACACCAGGTACATTTTCACTCTAGCATCGCTAAGGTGTTTTTAAAACTACTTAAAGACTCTTTTTGATTTGTAATTGATAACTTGACTTGTGTATGGTGGATTTTTGTCATTTTGGTCTTGTTTTGTATAGATAAATATTTCCTATTTTTCTAAACCTGTGTTGTGTCATTTTGTGGTGTTTTCATTAAGTTACTGTGTGTGATGGTACAAATACTTTACACCTAGCGCTCTGAAGTTAAGCATACTGCTCTGCCAAGTTACCAAGGGGGTAAGCAGGGGTTAGCTGAGGGTGATTCTCCTTTACCCTGACTAGAGTGAGGGGTCCTTGCTTGAACAGTGGGTAACCTAACTGTCAACCAAAGACCCCATTTCTAAACATTGGTGACTAGCGGTTGGGATTTGGACTTGTATTTGTACTTGACATACAGTGATTAAGTGTACACTACTGTTTTGAGTTCAAACCACTATGTGACCACATACTACTTGTCTTGTGGTTCTGCTTTTTGTTCTCTGATGTCCTCCTGGAAATATTGCTAATATTTTTGGACTCTGGTTTTTGGTTGTGAAGCCTTTGCAGAATGGAAGTCAATTTCTGGCACCTATTTATCTGTAAAAAATGGCAGCTTAAAGCATTCTGCATGGAAAGGGGACTGGCTGTGAACAAGAAATCCAGAAGGGTGGATCTTGAGTCAGCCCTGTTTCAGTATGAGTTAAAACATTGTCAGGCAACACCACCAAATGAGTCTGAGGAGGAGAACTACTCTGAGGAGGAGGACTACTCTGAGGAGGAGGGCGGTGGCCCTGAGGAGGGAACAGAAAGAGATGATTGGCTCCTAGCTCGAATCCGGAGTCTGGAAGAGCTAGAAGCAGAGCTTGAGAGGGCTGAGGAGAAGAGAGCCTTAGCCCTGGAAAAAGAAAGGATTGCAGCTCAAGAGCTGAGCTGTGAAGAGCTGAAGCTGGAGGCTATGAGGGCTGAGTCCAGTTCAGATGGTGGCAGCAAAAATCTTGTATCCAGTACTGCTGAAGAAGTGCACATGCCCAGAGATGTGGTGCCCTACTTGAAGGAGGGAGTTAACACACGCCAGGAGGTTCAGGGGTATGAGGTAACTCCAGTAATGCACAGGGTCCCTGAGGTGGATTGGGGAATTGGCATGGGTAGTCATATTTCTACTGGTGGGAGGGACACTCTACTGACTCTAGGTGAGAGGGACAGGGGGAAGGGTTCCCCCCAGGTAGAAGTCCTGGTTATGGAGTGTGAAAACATCCCAGAAGAGTGTGGGTTGAGTGTCAGGGACAGTCAGGTACTGTCTCACCAGTCTCAGGAGGGTGATGTGGGGTGCTTTTTCAAAGCAGAGTCACTGGATGGTTGGGTGAAGGGTACTTTGGTTAATTCATGTGAGGGGCTGTGTAATGTAATTGCTGGAGAGCATATGTCTAGTCCTTATTTTCAGAGCTACGCCAACACCAGGTGGAAGGTGAGTTCTCTGACCCCAGGGCGCTTACAATGGAGGCAGACTTCTGGGTGAGTACCAGAGGGTCTGAAGAGGCATTTGGGGGTACTCCTGAGAGGACTGGTCTAGGTATTACCCTGAGGTAGGGAAGGATTGTAGTGTACCAGGTAGGTCCAGTGTAGTGGGATCGGTGAGGGACCCCATGTCCAGTCTCAGAGGAGAGGGAATGGGGATGGGCTGAGGCCCAAGGTGCCCACGATCCGGTCCCACGTCCTGGAGGGTTCCATGAGGGTACACCAGGAGGGGAGCCTAGCCTGTACCATAGGGCCATCTGTTGAGGGAGACCCCACAGTGTCAGGAGAACTTGGGGGGGGGGCGACTGTAGCCAGCGTCCCACCAGTTTTGGTGTCTGTCATTACCACTCCTAGTGAGGGGATGCAGAAGTCCAGAGAAGAGGGTTGAGAGGGGGTTGCGGACTTCAGTGGAGAACCTGGAGGGTCAGCTCTGAGAGCAGAGCCCCCCAAGGATTGACCTTGGTGAGAATATTTCTGGGTTGGGGGGATTCCAGACTCTGTCAGATGGGCTGAGGTCAGGAGACCTGCGCCAGCCAGACTCTTGTGTGGCCCTTTGTGACGGTGTGTCCCTTGAGGGTGGTAAGTATGCCGCCCTGGAAGTCCTGGTGTTCCAGGCAATGGTTCAACCGCAGGGTGGTGACTCTGGGTTGAATGATCAGGTTCAGGGGGTAAACTCTGACCTGATGGGGGTAAGTGTGCTCCCAAGGAAGTCCTGGTGCGCCAGGCAGTGGTGCAACCGCAGGGTGGTGACCAGGTTCAGAGGGTAAACTCTGACCTGGTGGGGGGTAGGTATGCCCCCCACGAAGTCCTGGGTTGGCAGGCGGTGGTCCAGTCTGTGGGTCCAGACCCTGGACTGGAGGATCAGGTGCAGGGGGTAAACCCTGACCTGAAAGTGGGGGCGGTTTGCCCAATCACCCCCCCTGGTGTGATTTCAAGGGGTACTCTCCCTGACCGGTGGGTGCAGAACCCTGAGAGTAGGGGCAGGGGAGAGAGAGACTCACCCCTGACCCAGTGATATCTAAGGGTACAGACTCTGGATTGGAAAGCCAAGTTCAGGGTGTCCCCCCTGACCTGGAGGAAGGGGCTACTGCTAACAGTGCCCCTACTATGTTGTCTTCTGGGGGGACGCTCCTTGTTAGGGGGTGCAGGACCCCAGAAGGGAGGGCATGGGGAGGGAAGCCTCACCCCTGTCCCTGGTCTAGCCTGAAGGTACAGACCCATGGTTGGAGGACCATTTGCAGGTTTACATCCCTGTACTGGTGGAGGAATTGTGCAGGACTGCTTCTACAAGCACCCTGACAATTTTGGACTCTGGGGGTTCCGCTCCCGCAGGGACGGTACAGAGCCCCAGAGGGGAGGACCAGGGTCAGGTTGTCATCCCTGACCTGGTGGAAGAGAGAGTGGTCAAAGGGTGGCAGGCACCTGGGGCTACCGCCCCCCACTCTCCGCAGTCACAGTGTTTGGAGAGGCCTGAGGTCGGGAACTCATCCCTGACAGTTGTCCGGGGCCACTGTGGCTTGCTGTCCTGGTGGACAGAGTTGCCCCTGGGGGGGGGAAACGAGTCACACCCCGAGGGTGGAGTGGGCAACACCACTGTGTTGGCCCTGGAGGTACTATCTGCCCATTTGGATACATCTGTGAGCAAGGTGAAGTTAGGTGCTGCACAGATGGTATCTGAAGATGTGGAGAAGGGTTTCCCATGGGTTAGCTTAGTGGGTCCTGAGAGTATGGACAGAGGGATCCAACTGGAGTCAGGAAGGCGTAGAACTGGAACATGCCCCTGCTGTTGTGGGCCTGGGTCCTTGTTCTATCGCCCCAATCAGAGAAGTACATCAAGGTATTGATTGTTCTCCCCTGGCTTTAGGCTGGTAGGGGGTCGTGTTGGACTTTTTTGCTTATGCAGGGTCATCCGCAATCTTTTTGCCTCCTGCCTCCTATTTTTTCTTACTTGTTGCTGTTGGCTTTTGAACACTGAGCACTTTACCACTGCTAACCAGTGCTAAAGTGTATATGCTCTCTGTGTAAAATTATATGTAATTGGTTTATTCATGATTGGCATATTTGATTTACTAGTAAGTCCCTAGTAAAGTGCACTAGAGGTGCCAGGGTCTGTAAATCAAATGCTACTAGTGGGCCTGCAGCACTGGTTGTGCCACCCACATAAGTAGCTCTGTAATCATGTCTCAGACCTGCCACTGCAGTGTCTGTGTGTGCAATGTTAACTGTAAATTCGACTTGGCAAGTGTACCCACTTGCCAGGCCTAAACCCTCCCCTTTCTTACATGTAAGACACCCCTAAGGTAGGCCCCAGGTAGCCCCAAGGGCAGGGTGCAATGTATGGTTAAGGTATTTAGCAATATTTCACTGTCAGGACATATAAAACACATTACTATATGTCCTGACAGTGAAATATTGCTAAATTCGTTTTTCACTGTTGCAAGGCCTGTCCCTCTCATAGGTTAACATGAGGGCTACCTTTAAATCTGATTAAAGTGTAGATTCCCTTTGGGAACGGATGGACATGTGGAGTTTGGGGTCTCTGAGCTCACAATTTCAAAAATACATCTTTTAGTAAAGTTGATTTTAAGATTGTGTGTTTGAAAATGCCACTTTTAGAAAGTGAGCATTTCCTTGCTTATACCATTTCTGTGACTCTGCCTGTTTGTGGATTCCCTGTCTGGGTCCATTTGACAGTTGGGCTGGATGCACCCCACACTAGACAGTGACACAAAGGGAGCTGGGGTGTAGCCTGCATTTCCTGATGAGCCATCTGTGCTAGGAGGGAGGGGAGGAGTGGTCATTCACACCTGAAAGGGCTGTGCCTGCCCTCACATAATGCAGTCTCCAACCCCCTGGTGAGTGTCTGGGGCCTGGCCTGGGCAAGGCAGGATTTCACATTCCAAAGAGACTTTATTTTGAAGTAGGCCTACTTCAAAGGAGAAATTGGGTATAAGAAGGGCACCCAAAACCACAGACTTTAGAAACACTTCTGGAACCAAGAGGAACCTCTACCTGGAGAAAAGCTGAATAGCTGAGGAAGAAGAGCTGCCCTGCCTGTGACTGTGTTTTGTGGAGCTATCCTGCAGTTGCTGCTTCTGCCAGAGTAAGAGGGCAAAGACTGGATTTTGTGTGCCTTTCATCTTGAGAAGAAATCTCCAAGGGCTTGATCTAGAGCTTGCCTCCTGTTGTTTGAAGTCTCAGAGACAGCAAAGACCTCTCTCTGCCAGCACCTGGAGTTTCTGGAGAGACTCCTACTCTGCCCTGTGGTGCCCATCCAGTTCCTGCGACCCTGAAAGGAGAAGCTGGCAGCCTAAAGACAAGAAAATCCACGCACAGAGCGCCGTGCTTGGAAAAGATTGACGCAAATCCGATCTGCAGCTGAAAAAATGACGCGCCGCCGGTTCCGCAGCTGAGAAACGACGCTCGCAGGAAACGCAACCGAAGAATCGACGCACGGAGCAGGAGAAACGACGCGCAGCATCGCTGACGGAGGCTGGGAGATCACAACCTGCGCTGCAGGATTTTCGGATCATCATGCGGCTGGATTTTTGACTCAAGTACTGCCGTGCTGAGTTATTTTTAACGCACACCAGGTACATTTTCACTCTAGCAGCGCTAAGGTGTTTTTAAAATTACTTAAAGACTCTTTTTGATTTTTAATTGATAACTTGACTTGTGTATGGTGGATTTTTGTCGTTTTGGTCTTGTTTTGTATAGATAAATATTTCCTATTTTTCTAAACCTGTGTTGTGTCATTTTGTAGTGTTTTCATTAAGTTACTGTGTGTGTTGGTACAAATACTTTACACCTAGCACTTTGAAGTTAAGCCTACTGCTCTGCCAAGCTACCAAGGGGGTAAGCAGGGGTTAGCTGAGGGTGATTCTCTTTTACCCTGACTAGAGTGAGGGTCCTTGCTTGAACAGGGGGTAACCTAACTGTCAATCAAAGACCCCATTTCTAACACACACCGACTGCCAGGGCGAAACCAACAGGCACAACGGCGGTAACCACCTACAGCCAGACGGAAGACAATGTTCTACCCACTGTATTATGACACACCAATCCGCCACCTTTTCTGGGGCGGTACCAATGACATCAAAAGCCTGGCAGACACACTGCACAGAAGGGAAACGAATCACAATTGGAGACTCAGGGAAGAACCACTGCGCCATGGAGCCTGAGTTGCATGTGTTCCCCATGATCTTCTACCTTCTGCTCCATTACGAACACCAACACCGGCGAAGATGACCACGGTGAGTACTGGCACCTAGCACACAGGGAAAGGGGGAGGAAAAAGTAAGTGACACACACACGCAACACCCCCAACCCAACACCATAAACATAACCAGATGCAGTAACATTACATATACACCCCGTACCCCTCAGGAATCATGCAAGGACAAAAGGAATTGGTTAAAGTGAGTGTAATAAGACAAAATAGTATAAATACTACATCAGAATCAAAATGTATATACATATTTACACATTTAGGGACACTGCACAGTCCTCAATGTCCGTGGGCCACAGGGACACATCACATAGTCAAAGGCCCCACCTTACTCCTACAACAACACGGAGAGATCTCTGAAGGGGCATCAGGTCAAAAATAGACAGGCACCTCAGGGGGATGGGGAATGGGGGGGTACCTCAGCTGGAAGATGGTACAATGCCACTGGTCCTGGAAGGGCCAACATGCCCTGTGCATGGTCCTAGGGAGTGCAAGGCCACAGTCCTTCAAGTGGGTCATTTGCCCATTGCTTGGTCCTGGGAGTGCAATGCCACAGTCTTTCAAGTGTGTGATTTGCCCACTGCCTGGTCATGGGGAGTGCAAGGCCACAGTCCTTCAAGTGAGTGACTTCTTCCACTGGTTCTGGAGGGGGAATTGTGCCCAGTGAGCTTCATCCTGTGGAGGATTGGGCGAGTGGATAGCGTCTTCCACTCGTTCTGGAGGGGGCATTGTGCCCAGTGAGCTTCATCCTATGGAGGATTGGGTGAGTGGATGGCTACTTCCACTGGATCTGGAGGAGGCATTGTGCCCAGTGATCTTCATCCTGTGGAGGAGGGGGTTGAGTGGAAGGCTTCTTCCACTGGTTCTGGAGGGGGAATTGTGCCCAGTGAGCTTCACCCTGTGGAGGATGGGTTGAGTGGATTGCTTCTTCCACTGGTTCTGAAGGGCGTATTGTGCTCTGTGATGCAGATCTTGGGGAGTGCAAGGTCACAGTCTCTCACCTGGGTGTCAGACCCACAAGATTTGCTGGGGCCAGGCCACACAACAGCCCATGGAGGCAGGACACCACACTGTCTGCCGGCGGTGACTGCTGCTCAGTGGTGGTAGTGGTGGTGCTGCTGTTGGAGCTGGCAGTGGTGGAGGGAGTCTCCAGCCCTTCCCATGCAGCCTTAGACGGCTGCCGACTGGGGCTGCTGCTGCTGGCAGTGGTGCTTGTGGTGGTGCTGGCACTGGTGGGGGGAGGCTCCAGCCCATCCCCTGCAGCCTCGTACGGCTGCCCACTCGGGCTGCTGCTGCTGGCAGTGTTACTGGTGGGGATGCTGGTGGCGGTGCTGTTGGCGGTGCTGGTAGGGGTGGGGGGAGGCTCCAGCCCATCCCCTGCAGCCTAGGATGGCTGCCCACTGGGGCTGCTGTTGCTGGAAGTGGTACTGGTGGCAGTGCTGGTGGCAGTGCAGATGGCGGGGCTGTTGGCAGTGCTGGAAGTGGTGGGGGGTGGCTCCAGCCCATCCCCTGAAGCCTCGGGCGGCTGCCCACTGGGCTGCTGCTGCTGGTAGTGGTGCTGGTGGTGGTGCTGGTGGTGGTGGAGGTGGCGGTGCTGGTGGCTATGCTGGCAGTGGTAGGGGGAGGCTCCAGTCCATCCCCTGCAGCCTCGGATGGCTGAACTACAATGGTTGGTGTTGGGGGCTCCGACTGAGTCCCAGCACCAGGCTTCTTGTCCTTTCTTCCTGCTGGAGCAGGCCCCTTGAAATTCCTTTCAGCAGCCGGGGATTGCTCCTTGCCCTTCTTTTTGCAACTGGGGGTGCCACCTGCCCTTCCTTTTAGCAGCTATGGGTGCCTCCTTGCCCTTCCTTTCAGCAGCTGGGGGTGCCTCCTTGCCCTTCCTTTCAGCAGCTGGGGTGCCTCCTTGCACTTCCTTGCAGAACTTGGTGCAGGCACTCTTTCAGTGTGGCTGCCTGGGTCCCAGGATTTTCTCCCACCTGGAATAGCTGTGGACACTACTGCGCCCGTGGACTTGGTGGCTGAGGTGCTTGCCAGGGTTTTGACTGCCCTGGCCTGATGTGAGGGACAGGGGGGAGTGGTAGGGAAGAGGTCAATGGGGGAGAGGAAAAGCTGCTTAGGAACATTGGGGTGGGAAGAGGTAGAAAGTTTGGGAGTGGAGTAAGAGGGAGTGGTTGTAGGAGGTGTCAGTCTGCTGTGTTTGGGTGCAGCTGCATGGGATGGATGTTTTTGCTAGGTGGATGGCTGTTGGGTGTCTGAGTGCTTGCGTTTGTGTACTTTGGGAGGAGTGGGCACAGACACAGTGGGAGAGGACACAGGAAACATGTGCATGGATGTGGGGGTGGTGACTGCCAGTGAGGGGAGTGTACTGTTAGGTGTGCTGGTGATGGTGGTAGTGGATAAGGATGGAGTGCATTCAGGTGTGAGTGGAGATGCCACTTGGAGGGAGGTGGACAAGAAGGAGAAAGGGGCGACAGTAGAGGCAGTGGATGTTGGCATGTCTACTTCTGGATGGTGTTTGTGTGAGTGCCTGTGGGATGAAGTGTGGTGCTTGTGTTTGGCATGTCCACTCTTGTTTGTTGTCCTGGGTACATGCTCGTCTGAAGGTGTGCTTGGGATAGGTTGTAGTTGAGGGGAATGGGATTGGGTAGAGGAAGTTGGAGGGGGGAGGCTGGAAACAGGGACAATGGCTGCCATCAGAGAGGAGGCTAGAGCCTGGATTGATCTACGTTGGGCCACCATCCCAGTGTGAATGCCCCCCAGGAATGCACTTGTATGTTGAATTTGGGCTGCCAGCACCTGGATGACATTCACAATGGTTTACTGCCCAACAGAGATGGATCGCAGGAGGTCAATAACCTCCTCACTCAGTGCAGCGGGTGTAGGAGGCTGGCCAGGCTTGTAGTGGGTACCAGAGGTGCTTACAAGCAGCTTAGGCTGATAGAAGGTAGTTATGGCAAAGCAGCTTAGGCTGAACTAGGAGACATGTAAGGCTCCTACTATACCACTGGTGTCATATGCACAATATCTTAAGAAAACACAATACACAGAAGTACTAAAAATAAATGTACTTTATATTTATGACAATATGCCAAAAGTATCTCAGTGAGTACCCTCAGTATGAGGATAAGTTATATACACAAGATATATGTACACAAACCAGAATTATGCAGATAATAGCAAAAGGAAGTAATGCAAGCAATGTAAAGTTACAGTAGATTGCAATAGGAGCACATAGGTATAGGGGCAACACAAACCATATACTCCAAAAGTGGAATGCGAACCACGAATGGACCCCAAACCTATGTGAGCCTGTAGAGGGTCGCTGGGACTGTAAGAAAACAGTGAGGGTTAGAAAAATAGCCCACCTCAAGACCATGAAAGGTAGGTGTAAAGTGCACCTACCACCCCCAGAGAGCACAGAAGTCGTGATAGGGGGTTTCTGAAGGAAGAACAAACACCAGCAATGCAACAACAGTGGATTTCTGAACCTGAGTATCTGTAAGACAAGGGGACCAAGCCCAATAGTCTCGACAGTGTCGAGAGTGGGCAGGAGCCCGGGAAATGCCAGCTGAGGGTGCAAGAAAGCTGCCACCTGTTGGAAGAAGCTTGGAGTTCTGCAAGAAAGAAGAGGACTAGGAACTTCCCCTTTGGAGGATGGATGTCCCACGTTGCGATGAAGCGTGCAGAGGTGTTCCCACGCAGAAAGACGACAAACAAGCCTTGCTAGCTTCAAGGGTTGCGGTTCGGGTTTTTGGGTGCTGCTGTCGCCATAGAGAGACCAGGATGTTGCCACTTGGATGAGGAGACAGAGGGGGTGCCCTGCAATGTAGGGAGCCCTCACAGAAGCAGGCAGCACCCGCGGAAGTACCTGAGCAGGCACTAAGAAGAAAAGTTAACCTGAGTCCACCCGAAGTCACAAAAGGAAGTCACCTGACACCAGAGGACAACTCAGAAGGTTGTGCACTGCAGGTTAGAGTGTCGGGGACCCAGGCTTGGCTGTGCAAGAAGGAAATCCTGGAAGACTGCACAGGAGCCGGAGCAGCTGCAAATCACGTGGTACCCAACAATGCAGTCTAGCGTGGGGAGCCAAGGACTTACCTCCACCAAATTTGGACTGAAGCGTCACTGGACTGTGGGAGTCACTTGGACAGAGTTGCTGAGTTCCAGGGACCACGCTCGTCAGTGATGCAGTCTTTTGTTGCCTGCGGTTGCAGGAGGAAGATTCCGTCTACCCACTGGAGATTTCTTCAGAGCTCCTGGTGCAGAGAGGAGGCAGGCTACCCCCAGAGCATGCACCACCTGGAAACAGTCGAGAAAGCCGGCAGGATGAAGCGTTACAAGGTTGCTAGTAGATGTCTTGCTACTTTGTTGCGGCTTTGCAGGCGTCCTGAGCAGTCAGCTGTCGATCCTTTGGCAGAAGGTGAAGAGGGAGATGCAGAGGAACTCTGATGAGCTCTTGCATTCTTTATCTGGTGAGATCCCCAAAGCAGAGACCCTAAATAGCCAGAAAATGAGGTTTGGCTACCTAGGAAGGAGGATTGGCTACCAAGAGAGGTAAGAGCCTATCAGAAGGAGCCTCTGATGTCACCTGCTGGCACTGGTAACTCAGAGCAATCCAGTCTGCCACAAACACCTCTGTTTCCAAGATGACAGAGGTCTGGGACACACTGGAGGAGCTCTGGGCACCTCCCCCCTGGAATTACGACCGTGGCGGAAACCGGCAACAAAGACAGCCACTTTAACACTCCGACCGCCACGGCGGTACAGACCAACAGTGCGGCGGTCTTCGCCAACAGACAGGCGGGAGACAATGTACCACCCACACTATTATGACAGGCCAATCCGCCACCTTTTCTGGGGTGGATTCGCCGTGGATAAAAACACAGCGGAAACAGACATTTCGAAGGAAAAACACTCACCTCTACACACTCCACGAGGAAGGAGGACACCATGGAGCAGGAACTTCATATTCTCCCTGCACTAGTCTTCCTGCTCCTCTACCAGGACCACCAATGCCGACGGCGAAGACCACGGTGAGTACTGCACCTACGACACAGGGGAAGGGGGAGGGAAAAAACAGGGACACTCACACGCAACGCCCCAACCCCCACCCCCAACCTCACCCACTACAACACACACACCAATGCATATCTATACATTACAGTAACACCCCCCTGGAAGAATGCAAAGACAAAAGGAAATGAGTGTAACTATTGTAATATATCAAAAATCAATAAGCAAAAACAAATATATATATATACACTATTAACAAAATATACACCACGATTAGTAGTCCAGGTATTGCATCATTCATAGTCCGTGGACCACTGGGCCCAAAAGGCATGGGCGAGGCGCACACAAGATACCCGAACATGACGGAGAGAATACTGCAGGGGCATCAGATAGAAATACAACAGGCACCTCAGGGGGAAGGGAAGGGGGGGCACCTCAGCCGGATGAGTGCACAACGCAAGATCCACGAGGGGGCTCCATGCCCATTGATGTATCCTGGGGAGTGCAAAGCCACAGTCTCTCAAGTCTCTCCAGTGGGTGGTTTGCCCACTGCTGTATCCTTGGGAGTGCAAAGCCACAGTCTCTCAAGTCTCTCCAGTGTGTGGTTTGCCCACTGCTGTATCCTGGGGAGTGCAAAGCCACAGTCTCTCAAGTCTCTCCAATGGGTGGGTTGCCCACTGCTGTATCCTGGGGAGTGCAAAGCCACAGTCTCTCAAGTCTCTCCAGTGGGTGGTTTGCCCACTGCTGTATCCTGGGGAGTGCAAAGCTGCAGTCTCTCAAGTCTCTACAGTGGGTGGGTTGCCCACTGTTCCATCCTGGGGATTGCAAAGCCACAGTCTCTCAAGTGGATGTCTTTCTCCACTGGTTCTGGAGGGGGCTTGGTGCCCAGAGTCCTTCATCCTGTGAAGGACAGAGGTAGTGGATGCTGTTCTCCATTGGTTCTGGAGGGGGACTGGTGCCCAGAGTGCTTCATCCTGCCAAGGACAGAGGTAGTGGATGCTGTTCTCCACTAGTTCTGGAGGGGGACTGGTGCCCAGAGTGCTTCATTCTGTGCAGGACAGAGGTAGTGGATGCTGTTCTCCACTGTTTCTGGAGGGGGCTTGGTGCCCAGAGTGCTTCATCCTGTGAAGGATAGAGGTAGTGGATGCTTTTCTCCACTGGTTCTGGAGGGGGACTGGTGCCCAGAGTGCTTCATCCTGTGCAGGACAGAGGTAGTGGATGCTGTTCTCCAGTGGTTCTGGAGGGGGACTGGTGCCCAGAGTGCTTCATCCTGTGAAGGACAGAGGTAGTGGATGGATGTCTCCACTGGTTCTGGAGGGGGACTGGTGCCCAGAGTGCTTCATCCTGTGCATGACAGAGGTAGTGGATGTTGTTCTCGACTGGTCTGGAGGGGGACTGGTGCCCAGAGTGCTTCATCCTGCCAAGGACAGAGGTAGTGGATGCTGTTATCCACTGGTTCTGGAGGGGGACTGGTGCCCAGAGTGCTTCATCCTGCCAAGGACAGAGGTAATGGATGCTGTTCTCCACTGGTTCTGGAGGGGGACTGGTGCCCAGAGTGCATCACTCACCCCGTGACGGTCCCAGTTGCGTCACTGCCCCTGCTGCTCATGGGCTAGCGGTCCTTGAGTTGGCGGGCCTTGCCCTGTTCGGTGGTGCTTGCCTTGGCGGTCTCTGCCCTGTTCAACGGTGCTTGCCCTGTTCAGCGGTCTTTGCCTTGTTCAGCGGTGCTTGCCTTGGCGGTCTCTGCCCTGTTCAGCGGTGCTTGCCCTGTTCAGTGGTCTTTGCCCTGTTCAGCGGTGCTTGCCTTGGCGGTCTCTGCCCAGTTCAGCGGTGCTTGCCCTGTTCAGCGGTGCTTGCCTTGGCGGTCTTTGCCCTGTTCAGCGGTGCTTGCCTTGGCAGTCTCTGCCCTGTTCAGCGGTGCTTGCCCTGTTCAGCGGTGCTTGTCTTGGCGGTCTCTGCCCTGTTCAGCGGTGCTTGCCCTGTTCAGCGGTGCTTGCCTTGGCGGTCTCTGCCCTGTTCAGCGGTGCTTGCCTTGGCGGTCTTTGCCCTGTTCAGCGGTGCTTGCCTTAGCGGTCTCTGCCCTGGTCAGCGGTGCTTGCCTTGGCGGTCTCTGCCCTGTTCAGCGGTGCTTGCCCTGTTCAGCGGTGCTTGTCTTGGCGGTCTCTGCCCTGTTCAGCGGTGCTTGCCCTGTTCAGCGGTGCTTGCCTTGGCGGTCTCTGCCCTGTTCAGCGGTGCTTGCCTTGGCGGTCTTTGCCCTGTTCAGCGGTGCTTGCCTTGGCGGTCTCTGCCCTGGTCAGCGGTGCTTGCCTTGGCGGTCTCTGCCCTGTTCAGCGGTGCTTGCCCTGTTCAGCGGTGCTTGCCTTGGTAGTCTTTGCCCTGTTCAGCAGTGCTTGCCTTGGCGGTCTCTGCCCTGTTCAGCGGTGCTTGCCTTGGCGGTCTCTGCCCTATTCAGTGGTGCTTGCCCTGTTTAGGGGTGCTTGCCCTGGCGGTCCGTCATTGCCCAGCTGGGCTGTGTGGTGGTCCTTCATTGGTCAGATGGGCTGTGGCTGGCGGGCCCTCTTGGGCAGCTGGGCTGTGGCTGGTGGGGCCCTCCTGGGCAGCTGGGCTGTGGCTGGCGGGCCCTCCTGGGCAGCTGGGCTGTGGCTGGCGGGCCCTCCTGGGCACCTGGCGGGGGCCTCCTGGGCAGCGACGATGGGGCTGGCGGTGGCCTCCTGGGCAGCGACGATGAGGCTGGTGGGGCCCTCCTGGCCAGCGGGGATGATGGCGGTCTTCTTCGCCGTGCTGCTCCTCCTAGACTTTGCAGGTTTCTTCTGCCCCTTCCCCACCTTGGGAGGAGTCACAGCTGAGTCCACACTCCCCCCGGGACCCCTGTGAGCGGCATGGCTGGCTGGAGTCTTCCCCCTCTCCCGCCGGGCACTGGCCAACTTCTGGTGCTTTACAGGGGGGGGACAGGCTGTTCTGTGGCTCCGTGACAGACTGGCTGGCCTGGTGGCCGGTGAACTCCACATACCTGTGACAACAGGCACCACTGGTCCCGGAGATTTTGTGGCTGAGGTGCTAGTACGGGACCTATGAGTTGGACAGGGGCGTGGAGGAAAATAGGTTAAGGGTGGACAGGAAAAGTTGTTTGGAGACCCCGGTGACAGGTAGCTGGAGGGGGTTTGGGAGTGGAGGAAGAGGTGGTGGTTGTAGGAGGTGTACGTTTTGTGGCTTTGGGTGCAGGTGCATGCGCTGGAGGCTGTTGTGCGGTGGATGTATGTTGGGTGGGTGTGTGCCTGCGTTTGTGTATCTTCGGAGGGGGTGTCACAGACACACTGGGAGAGGACACAGGGGACGTGTGAATGGTAGTGGGGTGGTGAGTGCACATGAGTGGGGTGTGGTGGTGGGTGTGCTGGTGCGGGACATAGTGGCTGTAGTGGTAGTGCATGCAGGTGTGAGTGTAGACGAGACTGGGAGGGAGGAGGGAGACGAGGAGGAGGGGGACACGGAGGCAGTGGATGTTGATGTGTCTGTATGTGTGTGATGCTTGCATGAGTGCCTGTGGGATGTGTGGTGCTTATGTTTGCCTGAGCTTCCCTTGTGTGGTGAGGTGTGTGCAGGCTGGTCTGATGGTGTGCTTGGGATAGGCAGAGGCACAGGGCATTGGGTCTGGGTGGAGGAAGTTGGAGGGGGGAGGCTAGACACAGGGACAATGGCTGCCATCACTGCTGAGGCCAGAGTTTGAAAGGTTCGATGAAGGGCAGCCTGACCAGAATGAATGCCCTCAAGGAATGCATTGGTTTGTTGCAACTCCCTTTCTACACCCTGGATGGCATTCAAAATGGTGGACTGCCCAACAGTGAGTGACCTGAGGAGGTCCTTGGCCTCCTCACTGAGGGCAGCAGAGGTGACAGGGGCAGGGGCTGAGGTGCCTGGGGCGAAGGTGATGCCCACCCTCCTGGGTGAGCAGGCACAGGGCGAAGGCTGAGGGGCTGCTGGGAGGGCGGTGCTGGTAGGGGGGTGGCGGCTGTACCTGTAGAAGTGGGGGGCACAGATGTTGCCGCCACCACAAGGAAGCTCCCATCGGAGGACGAGTCCGTGTAGCTGGTTGCAGATCCTGTGACCGCCGTGGTGCTCCCCTCACCCTCCGTCCCACTGGTGTATTCAGAGTCCGTAGTGTGGGCCTCCATGCCCATGTGGGATGCAGCTCCCTTGTGCTCCGGTGCCACTGCTCCTCCACATGATGATGCTAATGCACACAAGAAAAGGGAGACCACAAAAAAAGGGGGGTGGAACATAAGAAAGACAGGTTGAGTGCATGGCTTACCGCTACCGTTGACGGACAAGACAGACACAGCAGCCCTCTGCACTACGTCGCACTCTTGGGCTCTACAGTGCAATTCCTGGGAAATGGCCTACAAGGCTATGGAGAACATCTGTACACATAGATGACACAGGTGCATGAATAGCAGTACTTGGCACTCTACAGAGGTGGGGTGGGGAGCCAGAGGGCCATGCCTTACCAAGGGTCCTAGCCTACGGAACTCGCCCTGGCATAGGGAAACCCACAGCCCTCCTGCTTCACCCAGACCCCTCCACTGCACGCAAAGTCAGCAGAATGAGAGTGTGCTCACCCCATTGTGTCTGCTGTGATGCCCTCAAGCGCCCATCCAATTCAGGGTAGGCCACCGCCAGGATCTGGAACATCAGCGGGGTCATGGTTCGACGGGCACCCCTCCCACGTTGGGAGGCCATCCCCAGCTGATCCTGCGCCGTCTTCTTGCTCCAGCGGCGAATATCCTCCCATCTCTTCCGGCAGTGGGTGCTCCATCTGTGGTGGACCCCCAGGGTCCGGACGTCCTTGGCATTGCACGCCAAATATCCTTCTTCTGGTGTGCGCTGACCTACATGAAATGTAGAGGGGAAGAAGAGAAGTCATTAACAACTGCACCATCAAAGTGAGTGGCCCCCATCCCTACCCTTGCCATGTGGCACATGCACCCACCGTCTTTCATGCATGCAGAACTCTGGCCCCTTCCTTCTTACAACCAGCCCTCTCCACACAGGCATAGCCCATACAACATGCTCCCTGTGTACTTACCTGTTGGTCTGGAGGACCATAGAGTAGCGTGTACTGGGGGAGAACCCCGTCGACGAGCTTCTCCAACTCCTCCGATGTGAAGGCAGGGGCCCTTTCCCCAGATGCACGAGCCATTGTCTCTTCCAGACCGAGGTCACAGCAGCACTTGCAGTGCAGGTCCTCTCCTGTCGAAGATCAGGTATCGAGTGATTCAACAGCTAGAAAATGTCGGTCATGTCCGCGGCGGTCACGTCCGCGGCGGTGCGTACCATCACCGCTGGAGTACATCGTCATTGGCTCCTGGGACCCATAGGGCCCAACGCGACGGTGTACAACGCCAGCGCAGTTACCTCACATCCCATTGTCCCGCTTTAGAGGTCAGGCAGCCGCCATTTCAGGGGCCCACATGGCCTAATTACCAACTGCGTCACACATACCTAGGCCTACTCTCAACACACATACAGGCCAGATTTTGTGTATGAATCGTGTTCTGTGTAGACTGTGGGTACATACCTCTGAGTTGTTTGACTCTGTGCTCACTGTTGTCCTTCATAGGCACAGTCCGCTGGGACATGTGAGGAGATGGCGGAATCCTCCGGTGTACCGACTGCTGGTGGACCTGTCAACAATGGAGGAAAGAAATTTGATCATCACCTACAGGTTTGACCGTGCCACAATCCAGGAACTGTGTACCAAGTTGGAGCCAGACCTGATGTCAGCAATCCGCCATCCCACAGGAATCCCCCCTCAAGTGCAGGTGCTATCAGTGCTCCATTTCCTTGCAAGTGGGTCTTTTCAAACAACTGTGGCCATGGCACCAGGGATGTCCCAGCCTATTGTCCCAACGTATTGTCCAGCGTGTTGTCTGCCCTGCTGAAACACATGCGGAGCTTCATCGTTTTCCCTCAGGTGGAGGACTTGCCTACAGTGAAAGGTGACTTCTATGCCCTTGGACATATCCCCAACATCATAGGTGCCATTGATGGGACCCATGTGGCTTTGGTACCTCCCCACAGTAGTGAACAGGTGTACAGGAACCGGAAGAGTTATCATTGGATGAATGTACAGATGGTATGTTTGGCAGACCAGTACATCTCCCATGTGAATGCCATGTTCGTTGGCTCAGTGCATAACGCCTACATCATGCGGAATAGCAGCATCCCTTATGTGATGGGTCAACTACAGAGGCACCGGGTGTGGCTATTAGGTGACTCTGGTTACCCCAACCTGTCATGGCTACTGACCTCAGTGAGGAATCCCAGGACCAGGGCAGAGGAACGCCACAATGAGGCCCATGGGCGGACTAGGAGGGTGATCGAACGCACCTTCGGCCTCCTGAAGGCCAGGTTTAGGTGCCTCCATATGACAGGTGGATCCCTATTCTACTCACCAAAGAAGGTGTGCCAGATCATCGTGACCTGCTGTATGCTTCATAACTTGGCTTTGCGACGACAGGTGCCTTTTCTGCAGGAGGATGGTCCAGATGGCGGTGTTGTGGCAGCTGTGGAGCCTGTGGACAGTGATGAGGAGGAAGCAGAGGAAGAAGACATTGACAACAGGGACTCAGTCACCAAGCAATATTTCCAGTGAAACACAGGTGGGAATACATTCCTGCCTACTACAAGTACTTTTACACTTCTACCTCTATCCTGTCTGTTGATTTCACCCAGTGTATGGTCACTGAGTTGTCACTTTACCTTACGGTTTAACAGGTGTGGGTACCAACGTGTGTCATCTGCTTAGATTCCTCACGACTAGAGCTGTGTGACATAGGTATGTTGACATTACCAATTCCTGAAAATTGTGTCACTGTAATTGCAAATACACTATTTCGAAATTACAGACAGACTCCAGATCTTTTGGTGCTTTAGGTGTGTTTAATTACATACAAAATATTGGAGGGGGAAGTCAAATGGTGAAGGGTAATGGCGGAGGAGTGTCCATAGCAGAGTCCAGTCTATTAGCCTCACAGGTGCATTGCCCATATGGGCATAGGAAGTGGAGCTGGGGCAGTTTTATTATGGACAGGGTGACAAAGTGGGACAGTGGGATGACAATCAGGGTGGTCTCATTTCTTGGCGGGGGTCTTGGCATCGTGCTCTGTCTTGTTCCTGGATCTCAGGGACCGTTTACGGGGTGATTCTCCCTCTGCAGGGGGTGGAGTGCTGGTGTGGTGGTCCTGTGGCGGTGCCTCCTGTCCACTAGCGCCGGCGGAGGTGGTGGGCAGTTCATCGTCCATGCTAGTGTCAGAGGCCCCTTGTAGTGCCACAGTGTCCCTCCTGGTGTTGAGTATTTCCTTCAGCACCCCTACGATGGTGCCCAGGGCGGAGTTGATGGTTCTGAGTTCCTCCCTGAAGCCCAAATACTGTTCCTCCTGCATGCGCTGGGTCTCCTGAAACTTGGCCAGGACTGTTGCCATTGTCTCCTGGGAGTGGTGGTATGCTCCCATGATGGAGGAGAGGGCCTTGTGGAGAGTGGGTTCCCTTGGCCTGTCCGCCCCCTGTCGCACAGCAGCCCTCCCAGTTCCCCTGTGTTCCTGGGCCTCCGTCCCCTGGACCGTGTGCCTACTACCACTGCCCCCAGGTCCCTGTTGTTGTTGGGGTGGTGGGTTATCCTGGGTTCCCTGTAGTGGTGGACACACAGCTGATTGACGTGTCCTTGGGACGGAGGCATGGGCCCGCTGGGTGGGTGCTGTGCTGGTGTTACCAGAGGGGGGAAGGTCTGTGGTGGCCTATGCCTGTGTGAGGGGAACCGACTGTCCCTAGGCCCACGATGGTCCGGGCTGGTCATCTAGATCCAGATGTACAGAGCTGCTGTCATCACTGTGGGTCTCTTCTGTGGGTGGAATGGAGATGTCTGGACCCTCCTGTCTGGTGACGTTGAGTTGTGGTCCTGCAGGGGTGGAAAAGCATGATTATTGCATCTGTGTGTGTCATGGTGTGCAATGGGTGGGTGACCGTGTACCCCAGTGCTTGCATTCCTGTGTGGGGGCTTGTGTGATGATGGTTTAGGGGGGTGTATGGGTATGTGCAGTGGGCATGGTTTAGTGATGGGTGTCCATGCGTTGTTGTTGCATGCAGGGCTTGGTGTTAGGATGGGTGTTTTGTGATATTGGTACATTTGTGAGGAGTTGGAGTGATAGGGGTGGGGGTATGTGATAGCATGCAGTTAGGGTGGGGGATGTAATAGTTAAGATTTGACTTACCAGAGTCCATTCCTCCACCGACTCCTGCGAGGCCCTCAGGATGCAGAATCGCCAAGACCTGCTCCTCCCATGTTGTTAGTTGTGGGTGAGGAGGTGGGGGTCCGCCGCCAGTCCGCTGAACCGCCTGGTGGTGTCTTGAGACCACGGAACGCACCTTCCCCCGTAGGTCGTTCCACCTCTTCCTGATGTCCTCCCGATTTCTTGGGTATTGTCCCACTGCGTTGACCCTGTCGACTATTCTTCGCCATTGCTCCATCTTCCTTGCAATTGAGGTGTGCTACACCTGTGCTCCAAATAGTTGTGTCTCTACCCGGACGATTTACACCACTATGACCCTGAGCTCCTCCTCCGAAAACCTGGGGTGTCTTTGCCGTGCCATGGGGTGGTGTAGGTGATGTGTGGGGTAGTGTGTGTGGTGATAAGTGTGGTGATATGTAGTGGTGTGTGGTGTTTTGTGCGCGGAAGTTGTATGGGTGATGGTGTTGTGTGCCTGTGGCTGCTAGTTTGTGGATGGTGGTGTCTCTCTCTGGCCTTCTCTCTGTAAATGTGGTCGTAAGGGTTTGTGGGTGATGTGGGTGTGTGTTTTATATTGTATTGGGTGTGTGGGAGTGGTATGTGTATGTGTATCAGGTGTGTGTATTTCGAATTGTCCAATGTGGCTGTGTTGTGGAGATGTGTGTGTATTTTGAGCGCAGCGGTGTGTACCGCCAATGGAATACTGCGTTTGAAAGACTGCCGCGTGGATTCGTGTGTCGTGATAGTGTGGGCGTATTTCTGTTGGCGTGACGGTGGAGGTTTTGTTTTCGCCAGTTTATCACTGACCTTTGGTGAGGCGGACTTGTGTGGGTGTCTGAGTTTTGGCGGATTCCGAGATGTGGGCCATAATAGCTGTGGTGGAATTTCGCGGCGGTGTGTTGGCGGTCTTCTGCACGGCGGTAAGTGGCTTTTACTGCCAATGTTGTAATGACCCCCTGAGTAACTTTGCACCAAACCTTCCCCAGGTGAAGGTTAGACATATAGGTGACTTATAAGTTACTTAAGTGCAGTGGTAAATGGCTGTGAAATAACGTGGACATTATTTCACGCAGGCTGCAGTGGCAGGCCTGTGTAAGAATTGTCAGAGCTCCCTATGGGTGGCAAAAGAAATGCTGCAGCCCATAGGGATCTCCTGGTACCCCAATACCCTGGGTACCTCAGTACCACATACTAGGGAATTTTATGGGTGTACCAGTATGCCAATGTGAATTGGTAAATTTAGTCACTAGCCTGTTAGTGACAAATTTGGAAAGCAGAGAGAGCATAATCACTGAGGTTCTGGTTAGCAGAGCCTCAGTGAGACAGTTAGGCATCACACAGGGAACACATACAGGGCACATACCTATGAGCACTGTGGCCCTGCCTGGCAGGGTCCCAGTGACACATAGACTAAAACAACATATATATACAGTGAAATATGGGGGTAAAATGTCAGGCAAGATGGTACTTTCCTACAGCGGGGCTAACTGGAGCAGGGCCTGAGGTGCCTGGGGCGAAGGAGATGCCCACCATCCTGGGTGAGTGGGCATGGGAAACACACTGATGGGCTGCTAGGAGGGCGGTGCTGGTGCGGGGGTGGTGGCTGTACCTGTAGCTGGGGTAGGCACAGAGGTGTCTGCCACCACCAGGGAGCTTCCATCAGAGGAGGAATCTGTGTCTGAACTGTCCCCTCCAGTCTCTGCCTTGGTGCTCCCATCACCCTCCATCCCACTGATGCCCTCACAGTCGTTGGATTCGGCCTCCTGGGTCCTGTGGGATGCAGCTCCCTCCGTCCCCTGTGACACTCCTCCTCCGCCAGATTATGCTAATGCACATAAGGACATGGTGACAAAACAAAAAAGGGGGGGTCAATGGCACCAACACCACCACCATTGGCATACACAACACACTCACACACAGGGAACAGCCCTATGCACTAAGCAATGCACTACCAGTCACAATGCTAGTCACCAGGCCATAGATACGGACACCTAACGCCAATTGCAGTATAACTGAACCAACAAACCCCTGCGTAGTGGATGCCTACTAGCTGGGTTGGAGTACTTTCACATCAGATCCCTGCCCAACCTGGGACCTACCCTGCTATACCAGGCCTGGCCTAGGGGCACCCACAGGTCTCATACCCCTCACCCGGATCCCACCCCACCGGGCGCAAGTTGTACATTGGGGCACTGTATTCACCCCCTTGTGGCTGCTGTGATGACCCGAAGTGCCCATCCAGCTCCGGATAGGCCACTGCCAGTATGCGGGCCATCAGGGGGGTCAGGGTTGGATGGGCCCCCCTTCCTCATTGGGAGGCCATCCCTAGCTGGGCCTCTGCTGTCTTCCATGCCCAGCGTCTCAGGTCCTCCCACCGTTTCTGACAGTGGGTGCTCCATCTGCCGTAGACCCCCAGGGTCCACACGTCCTTGGTGATGGCACGCCATATACCCTTCTTTTCATGGGCGCTGACCTGCAGGGAAATTGACACAGGGAAAGTTATTAGTCTGACCGTCCTGCCTGTTACACTCATGGCCCACCATGCCCTTTCCCATCCCCATCAGCACAGACATGGCCGACCATACATGCTGCACGCTGCCCAGGGCCCATCCACACCACCCCCTACATGAGGCCTTCACACTCAGCACTCCATGCATTGAAGCACCATGCATCGAACTCACGCTGTACTTACCTTTTGGTCTGGAGGCCCATACAGCATTCAGTACTGGGGAAGGACCCCATCCACCAGCTTCTCCAACTCCACCGAGGTAAAAGCAGGGGCCCTTTCCCCAGTCACACGAGCCATGGTCAGTTCCAGACACATGTCACAGCAGCACATGCAGTGTAGGTCCTTTCCTTTTGAAGGTCATATAGAAAGTGAGTGAGCAGATAGAAAATGTCGGTGACGTCCGTGGCGGTACATACTGTTGGCATACATCCCCATTGGCCACTGTACCCCACAGGACCCAATGTTATCCAATGAGGAGTTGTGTGGCGGTTTTCGACCACCTCCTGCAACGGTGCACAAAGTCAGCGGAATTACCTCATATCCACCTGTCCCTCCATACAGGACAGGAGGACGCCATTTCGGGTGGGGGCAGGCTATGGATCCTAACTGCATCACAGTACACAAATGCACCATTTGGACATCACAAACAAAATAACATTACAATCACAACATGCATTGAACTGCAGTGGTTGGAATTAAGAGATAATGACCAGCTGCTCACCATTTTGCCCCATAGATTTCAAACGCTGTGGATGAATAGGAGACGGAGACATCCCCCGTGTACAGACCCCTGGTGGACTTGGCAAAAATGGAGGACAGGCACATTATCCTCACCTACAGACTGGACAGGGCCACAATAACAGAGCTGTGTGCCCAATTGAAGCCTGACCTAATCTCTGCTATTCGCCACCCCACCGGGATTCCCCCTCTTGTGCAACTGCTATCTGTGCTCCTCTATTTCCTGGCAACTAGCTCATTCCAAGTGACAGTGGGCTTGGCAGCAGGAATGTCTCAGCCAATGTTCTCAATAGTACTGTTATTTGCCCTGATTAAACACATGTGCAGCTACATTGTTTTCCCCCAGGGGGAGGATTTGGCCACAGTGAAAGCTGATTTCTATGCTATGGGACATATCCCCAACATTATTGGGGCAATTGATGGAACACATATTGCATTTGTACCCCCCGGCGAAATGAACAGGTGTTCAGAAATCTAAAGAGCTTTCACTCCATGAATGTACAGATTGTGTGCCTGGCGGACCAGTACATCTCCCACGTCAATGCAAATTATCCTGGGTCTGTGCATGATGCTTTTATCCTGAGGAATAGCAGCATCCCAAATGTGATGGCTCAACTCCAGAGGCACAGGGTGTGGCTAGTAGGTGATCCCTTGTTCCCACCCAGTATATGTTGGTCTATGGGTATGGTGTGGGCCCTAAGTGTTGGTGTGTGTCTAACAGTTGTCTCTCGATATTTGCAGGTGACTCTGGGTACCCCAACCTCTCATGGCTACTGAGAGGAATCCCAGGACAAGGGCAGAGGAACATTAGAATGAGGCACATGGGCGAACAAGAAGAATTATGGAGAGGACCTTTGGCCTCCTGAAGGCCAGGCTTTGTTGCCTCCTTCTAAATGGTGGATCCCTGTGCTATTCACCCAAGAAGGTCTACCAGATCATTGTGGCATGCTGTAAGTTGCACAACCTTGCCTTGTGTCGCCAGGTGCCCTTTCTGCAGGAGTAGGAGGCTGGAGATGGCTGTGTGGCAGCAGTGTACCCTGTGGACAGTGAAGATGAGCAGGCAGAGAATGAGGATGAGGACAGCAGAAGTGCAATAATTTGTCAATACTTCCAATGACACACAGGTAAGACAGTGTAAATTCACATTTAATTGACGGCTTTGTGTTTGACATTGTCACTGGCAGGCTGTTTTTCCCACTTCTATGGCAACTCACTGTACCCTTTGGCATCTCTATTTCCAGATATTTGTGCCCCACTAACTCTCCTGGTGTGTTGACTGCAGCCAATTACAGGCCTTTCCTATGTGTACATTACTGTACAGTTGAATTGCAATGTTTAAACCTAGAAAAACAAATATATACTTAAATCATTTGACATACTCCATACTTGTATTTTTTCAAAGGGTGTTTATTTAAGTGCTAAGAAGTAGAGGGGGTAGTGGAATGGGCTAGGTTGATGATGGAGGAAAGTCCAGGATAGTGTCCAGTCTATTTGTCTCACAGGTGCATTGTCCAAGGGGGCCTAGGAATGGGAGCAATGGCAGTTCAAGGTGGACAGGGTGACAGAGTGGGACACAAGAGTGACAATCAGGAGAGTCTTATTTCCTGGCGTGGGTCTTGGCAACAGTCTCTTGCTTCACTGTGTCACTTCCTCCCTCATAGTGTTGGCCATGTCTGCCAACACCCCTGCAATTGAGACCAGGGTGGTGTTGATGTCCTTCAAGTCTTCCCTGATCCTCAGGTACTGTCCCTCCTGCAACCGCATGTTCTCCTGCAACTTGTCCAGAATCTGGCCCAGAATATCCTTGGAATGTTGGTATGCTCCCAGGATCACGGTGAGTGCCTCCTGGAGAGTCGGTTCCCTAGGCCTGTCTCCCCCTGTCGCACAGCAGTTCTCCCAGCTTCCCTGTTGTCCTGTGCCTCTGTCCCCTGAACATTGTGCCCACTGCCACTGACCCCAGGTCCCTGATCGTCTTGTGTTTGTGGGGTGGCCTCGTGTCCCTGTAGTGATGGACACACTGCTGATTGACGTGTCCTGGGGACAGAGGTATGGGCCTGCTGGGTGGGTACTGTGCTGGTGTTTCCTGATGGGGGAGGCTCTGTGGTGGTATGGGACTGTGCCTGGGTTACCGACTGTCCGGAGATCCTTGATGGGCCAGGTTGGTCATCCAGATCCAGGCAAGCAGAGTTGCTGTCATCACCGTGGGCCTCTTCTGGGGGGAATTGGATGTTGCTGGCACCTCTTCTCCGGTGACATTGGATGGGGTACCTGTGGGGATGTGAATGCAGTGTTATTGTTTCTGC
The DNA here is from genome assembly GCF_031143425.1 of Pleurodeles waltl. Taxonomy (NCBI): domain Eukaryota; kingdom Metazoa; phylum Chordata; class Amphibia; order Caudata; family Salamandridae; genus Pleurodeles; species Pleurodeles waltl. The sequence goes on along the minus strand of NC_090449.1, from coordinate 687,944,151 downwards.
ATGTGACATATTGTGCATGGGTGTGTTGCCCTCTATGGTTGTTGTCGCCCTGGCAGATTTGCCTTTGTATGTGTTACTATTTGTTGGGCTAGATGATTGTCTCTAGTGTGCATGCAGCGGCGATAGGTGTCCATGCAGGTCTGTGAGGGGTGTCCATGCATTGGTGTTGCATGCAGGGCTTGGTATTGGGATGAGAGGCTTGTGATGTTGGGAAATGTGGGAAGTGGTAAAGTTATGTGAGTGAGGGTAGGGCTGGGGCTTTGTGATGGCATGCAGGTAGGGGGGTGATAGTTATAGAGATTTGACTTACCAGAGTCCAGTCCTCCTCCTACTCCTGCCAGGCCCTCAGGATGCATGATTGCCAAGACTTGCTCCTCCCATGTTGTTAGTTGTGGGGAAGGAGGTGGGGGTCCACCGCCAGTCCTCTGTACAGCTAGTTGGTGTCTTGCTGCCACGGAACACACCTTCTCCGTAGGTGATTCCACCTCTTCCTGATGTCATCCTTTGTTCTGGGGTGCTGTCCCACGGCGTTGACCCTGTCCACGATCCTCCGCCATAGCTCCATCTTCCTAGCAATGGATGTCTGCTGCACCTGTGCTCCAAATAGCTGTGGCTCTACCCGGATGATTTCCTCCACCATGACCCTGAAATCCTCCTCTGAGAACCTGGTGTGTCATTGTGGTGCCATGGGTGTAGTGTGAGGGGTGTGGGTGAGGGTGTGTGGGGTGATGTGTTGAAGTGTATGATGTAAGGTGCATGGATGGTGTATAGGTGATGATGTTATGTGGCTCTGGTTGTGTTGGTGCTCTTGCTGTATCTCTCTCTTGTGGCAATTATTTCTAGTCGTAAAGGGATGTGGGTAATGTGGGGGTGTGTTTTATAGTGGTGTGGGTGTGCTGTGTGTATGGGTGTCAGGTGTGTGTAGTTTGAATTGTCCATTGTGGTGTAGTTTTGCTTGAGTGTATGTATTTTGAGTGAGCTGGCATGTCCCCCCAATGGTTTACCGTCATTGAATTTCCGCTGCCGTGATTCGTGGGTCATAATATGTGGGGTGTAGTTCTGTTGGTGTAACAGTGTGGATTTGGATACGCCCAGTTTATCACTGACCTTTGGGCTGGCGGACTGGTGTGTGTGGCTGAATAGTGACGGATTGTTAGGTGTCTGTCATAATATGCTTGGCGGTTATCCGCAACATTATGCTGGCGTAGTCGGCATGGCGGTAAGTGGGATATACCGCCAATGTCATAATGAGGGCCACTATGATTGTTCAACCTCCACCCAATGCTGAATGTGATGCTTGATGCTCCTCATTTTTTAACTGCTAAAATGACACCTGACCAACGGCACGCATTCCACAAAAGGGCAGGATGCTACAGGCACATTATGGAGGTGGGTGCTGGATACTGTAGGATGAGAAGAAGGTCCCACAAGGAAAAGGAGACTGGGGAATGGCATGCATTTACACATGGGGATCTCCACAACAGATGCAGCAAAAGAAGGACAGTGTTGGGGAAACATCAGAGGTGCAGGGGGCCTGTGCAGGTCCAAGCCCCTCCAAGTCAGTTGCACCTGATAGGAGCCAGGCATCTATTCAGCCACCTGCTGCAGTAATAGGCTGCCAATCTGAAGCTGACATAAGACTGGACACGGCCAAGATAATGGCCAGACTGGACAAATTGGAAGAGGAGAGTGCTGACAACAGAAAGATGTTGAAGTATGTCAAGAAAAAAATGAAATTAGTGTTTGTGAATAAAATATATATATACACACTTGTTTAGGCAATCGGGTAGGTTAGTACATGTGAAATCATAGCATGGCATGTTGTCCTACTTGTATCTTGTCTCTTTCTTAAGGGTGGGGGGACAATGTTTAGAGTGTGGTGTTGCATGTGGAAGATGTATTTAGAATAGGTTAAATGGATATAGTTGATAGTTAAGTTACTTTAGGTTAGGTTGGTATAGGGTAGTGCTTAGGTTAGTAGTAGGTAAATGGTTGTTAGAATTTTTACAATAAATCCTGGTTCTATTAGACTCATTTTTTTGTAAGTTGATTGAGTGTCTGGGGATTCTCATGAGTGCACTGGCCAAGTTGGAGGAATGGCCTAGGGTATGCTTACTGTCTTGATTTCCAAGGATTACCATGTGCATCCCCTATGACCAAGGAGCTGTCAGATTGTCTGCTAAATACCATCAACTAGTCCATACATTTGCCATCCACTGTTCCAGCCATTCACAATGTGTATGTATACTTTATCTTGGACAGGAAAGTACAGAACTTCAACTGTGATTGGTGGGGTCCTGCAGTTTCATTTTTGGCAAGTGTGGCACATCTCACAACAGGCAGAATTGGAACTGTATCCTCCAACACTGAGAGGTGCCTACCACTGATAAGGTTAGTTTCTTCTGTACCACACAATTAAGTTGTACTGGTACTCCCATCTGGGTAAATTACCATTGAGTTGGTTCAGAGCCATATATGCCGTACTTCATCTTCAAAGGATATCTGTTCAACATTTGTATAGAATACTCAGTAAGTAATACTCAGTAGTCGACAACACCATCATTCACCTTTCTCATGTTAGGATCCTAGTGGTTGGATGTTATTCCTTTCACATCTTCATCCTCTGATGTGTGTGGTGCCTCCTGTGCCATGGTTGGTGCTGTTGTAGAGGTAGAGGGGTCCACACACACATCAGGGGATAGAGATGTGGAGTCAAAGGTCCCGGCAGCTGCCGTTTGTGGGAATACATAAGGCATCACTACAGGAAGGAGGAACTGCTGATTTTTCAAAACTGCAGCAATATCACAGCGGTAGGCAGCTATGTTTTCCCTGAGGGAGGCCACTTCCCGCGTATGGACTCCAGGGTATTTTGCATATCCCCCAGCCTGTTATCTGCTATGCTGCTGCCAGTTTGGGAAGGCAATTGTTGTAGCCTCTGCCTCATGACAGCAGCTATGTCAGCCAGAGACTGCAGGAGTCTACGTATCAGGGAATGGGTGCCTCTGCTGGAAGCTGAGTTGTCCTTATTTGGACTGAGGCACGTCTCCACTCCTTCTGCCTGGTCTCTATCCTCACCAACACCTGCTTGGCCAGCTCCCGTTGGTCTCCTGCCACTGTCCTCTGAAAGGTGATCTCTGGGTCCTCGGAGTGCAGGGCTGAGTGAGTAGTGGCTGGTGGTGTGTGCTGGTAGCTGGGTGGTTCATGTGGAGACCCTGCAACACTGTGGCCCTCATTCTAACTCTGGCGGGTGGCGGTTGCCGCCCGCCAGGCGGGAAGCGCCATTTGGCCGCCACGCGGCCAAAATACCGCTTCCCGCATTCTGACATTCCCGCTGGGCCGGCGGGCGCTAAGCAAGTTAGAGCCAGCCGGCCCAGCGGGAATGAGGGCCGCAACACAGGAGCCGGCTCCGAATGGAGCCGGCGGTGTTGCAGCGGTGCGACGGGTGCAGTTGCACCCGTCGCGCTTTTCACTGTCTGCTAAGCAGACAGTGAAAAGCCACCCTGGGCCCTGTTAGGGGACCCCTGCACTGCCCATGCCAGTGGCATGGGCAGTGCAGGGGCCCCCAGGGGCCCCAGGACACCCGTTCCCGCCAGCCTCTTCCTGGCGGTGAAAACCGCCAGAAACAGGCTGGCGGGAAGGGGGGCAGAATCCCCAAGGCAGCGCTGCGTGCAGTGCTGCCCTGGCGGATTCACCCAGCTGGGGGTAAACCGGCGGGAAACCGCCGGCCCCGGTTTTCTGACCGCAGCTTTACCACAGCGGTCAGAATGGGCTAGGAAGCACCGCCAGCCTGTTGGCGGTGCTTCCGTCATTACCGCCAGGGTCGAAATGACCCCCTGTGTGTTTTCCCTGCGACTGGAGGTGGTGTCTTGAGGGATCCCAGGACATTCTGGAGAGTCTGTTCATTGATGGTTGGCAGGTGGTCATCCATGTTATCTGAAAAATCCAAGACAGGCAGCTCGGCAGGAGGTAAGCCATCATCCTCTGCAATGAGATAATGTAAAGTCAATCTTAGATTGTTTTGGCTTGTGACATGGCACATTATTCTTTAGCCACTGGAGGCTCAGTGACATGTTTCTGACCCAATGTTGTAGTTGTACTTATGTATTTCATTGTGCATCACAAATGTGTCAAGGTCACAAGGTATTTTGGGGCAAATTTAGGTGCCCAGAGTGCCACATAAGTGTCACTTTTGGTGAGGCTCTGGTGGCGCAATGCCCTGCACCATATTTACAGGGTGAGAGACAGCCACTTTTTGTGCCTTTACATCCCCTTGCATATTTGGCCCCTTCACATGCAGCACTTTGCATGGAAGGCTGTGCAATGGGTATTGCTGTGGGCATTCCACAGCAACACCCATTGTGTTTTTACACTACCTCAGATTTAATACTTTTAGTAAACCGGAAGCAGTGCCAAATTCTAACGCATGCTTATGTTTCTCCTTTATTTTTGCAGCACACATAGAAAGAGCAAATCACCATTTAAGTTTGTTGTGCAGGAAGGTGTTCCTTCCTGCACAAAAACAATCTCCCCCTCAATGCAGCCATCTTTGTATTATGGTGCAAGAGTGGCTACATTGGTGCACAACAGCTAATTTACTGCTGGCACATGGGGGAACACAGAGGTTTGCCATATCCATATGAACGTGGCGCATCCCTACATTTTGAAACTGACAATACGTGAAGCTGCATAATTTGGCACAGCGCCATGCACCATAATTTCCTATTTGATCTGGACCTCTATCTTGTCAGATGGTGAGATTGCAGCTACTTCTACAGCAGTACACATGATGTTCACATACATTCTCCATGTGTTTTATGTGGTTTTTTTTGTGGCCATTCCCATATGTCGCATATGGTTGTCGCTTAGTTGTTCACCTTGTATGGTTTGATTTCCACAGGTTGTAAGCTTTAGGGCAGATGTTTCTCATGTGGCATGGCTCAGGGCAGCAGCAATATGTTTTGCACTACACTGCACCAGTTTAGATATGCAGGGCTGTGCCATATTCACTTGAATACGGTAAAACCCTGCAATTCCCCCTGTGCCTGCCCAGATTTGGTCTTATTGCACCAACACAGGCATTGTTGCAGCATGATGAAGGGGTGCCAGCCTTGAGGGGATGATTTGTTCTTGTGCAGGGAGTTGTCCCTTCCTGCACGTGTACAAGCTATTTTTCCCAGGGTGACATTTCAATGTGTGCTGCAAGATGCAGCACACATGAGTAAAGGCAATGCAACAAGGAGGAAGGGAACCATTTTGGCCTGATTCACCACCCTGACACCACCCCTGGGGTGGTATTGACTTCCGTACTAGTCTCTGATGTTTAAGTTATGTAGGTACAGGGGCTTTGGCAATAGGCAGTGGGTGTTGTCATGGCACATCCACACTATTTGCAAATCCCTTCCAGGCAATGTGCAGCATATTAACATGGTGGAGTATAGCCATAGTGAGTGGCCTATGTCAAATGTTGTGTATATGTTGGCGTGCATAGCACAATCAAAGCGTCAGTACATGTGTGGCTTGGATGGGGATGATGAGTCTTGATTCAGGCTCTATGTGTCCTGATGCGACCCTTTAGCATGCACTGAGTGTGTCCTATGTGCTTCCACATTCTGCCATTTGTGGAATTACAGAAATTCCCTTCCTGCAACTTACCCGGAATTTGTGGTGGTTCTTGGTAATCTGTGCTGTCCTGCTATTCAAGTGATCAGCTCCTCCAGGATGACCGCTGCAACCATCTCCTCCAGATCATCCAGGCCCTCCTGTGGAGTGGGACTTCCACCTCCAATCTGCAGTGCAGTCTTTCGGTTCTGGGACAGTTTCTCCTTAGTCCTGCACTTGCTATCTTGCCAGTGCTTCTTGCACTCGGTGACAGTCCTCTTCACCTCTGCCACGCTCTTGACTTTGTCTACTATTTCCTGCCATATTGCGTCTCTCCTGCCAACTGGCAATTTGGAGGTGACGAAGAGCTGGTGTTGGTGCTCTGTCACCTCTCCTCCTCACTAAAGCAACACTTGCACTTTTCCTTTTCCTTCTCATTCTTCTGGGACTTTTCTGGACCCTCTTGGCTGGAACCTGGGTGATTGGGGTCTCCCTGGGGTATCTCCTGGCTTGAAAACGCCATCTTCTCTTCAATTTGCAAGTTTTCCTGCTTGTGAGTTTTGATTTGCCACTAATGCGGTCAAAAAATGGTGCTTGCCCTTTTGCGACATATTTAGTGATTGGCAAAGAAGATGGTACCAACTGCCGACCCCTGGTAACTTTGTACCATAGATGTACCCCACCAGAACTTGAACACTCTCCTGCATGGACACATAGGCCCTCATTATGACCCTGCAGCAGTCTCACCACCGACAGGCTGGCGGTCAAAACAGCCACATTATGAGTGTGGTGGTTTGGTCTGTGCCAAACTGCCACATCCCCATTTGTACCCTGGGGCGGTTAGACAGCCGGAGCAGAGATCAGCATCTTTACTGACCCGACAGTCTACTGAAAACCACCGGCGGTATAATGAGTCAGCTTTCTGCCAGGGTTTCGGCAGCAGAGGCACCTCCACAAAAACCCTAGCAGAAAGGCTACCAGTGACAGGAAATGACATCTTAACTCTGGGTTGTTTCTAAGCCCAAACAAATCCCCCGATCAACATATCTAACTCCTTGAAATATGCACCAGGAGTTTTCAAGTGGAGATTTATAAAAAGAAAAAGAAAGGGAAGGAGAATAGACATATTAATTAAGAAGACTTGCATAATTAAAGTCAGTGGCAAGTGAGACCAATAGCTTTTTCACATTTATGAGCTAAGCCTCGTAATTAAGCTGGAACAACTCAGCTAAGTCATCAACAGAGATTTGTGGCTGTGTATATATGGTGCGCACATCCAAAGTTTCTATTGTCCTAAATATTGCAAGTTCATGATGGTATGTCCAATTGGACACGCGGAGATGCTCAAGTGGTAGTACACCCAGCCACAGGGTGCGGTAAGCTGTCACCCGAGGGTCACAGTCCATGTAGGAGAAGGAAAACCACGGCACATCCCAGGATCAAGATGCAAAAGACTGGATACGTAGTGTGGAAGCACTGTACAATTTTCATATTTTTGTAAGCATGGTGTACAAGTTATAGTATGTGTAGAGTTTACTGCCTGAGACCATGGTAAGTCTTCAGGCTATCCATGTTGCGTTAGAGCCAGTAAGTGAAGGGCGTCGTCACGGAGACCGTGACGACGCCATTCACTTACTGACTTACCATGGTCTCAGGCAGTAAACTCTACACATACTATAACTTGTACACCATGCTGTACGGTTCAGTTTTCTTGGAATTTTATCAAGAACAACCTTTTAGTTCGTATACTACAAGACTTACCGTGGTCTCAGTCATTGAACTCTACCCATATTACAACCTATACACCATGCTGTACGGTTCAGTTTTTTCTTGGATTTTATCAGGACTAACCATCTAGTTCGTATACTGCAAGCCTTGAAAAAGTCAAGGATGACGAAACACGTGTCGGCTGTTTTTACAAAAATATGAAAATTGTACAGTGCTTCCACACTACGTATCCAGTGCATTTCATGATATCAGAGGATTTTTACCCTGATTCAACACAAAGGAATAAAAAAAGTATTTTGCATCTTGATCCTGGGATGTGCCGTGGTTTTCCTTCTCCTAACTCAGCTAAGTCATTTGTAACATGCATTCCCAGATATCCAATAGGGTGTTGAAGAACATTTTGCACACAAAGAGAGAGTTCTGCATGACTAGAATTGAAAAGAAGAAACTCAGGCCCTCATTACAACATTGGAGGTAAATCCCGCTTACCGCCATGCAGAAGACTGCCAACACACCGCTGCGGCCGCGGAATTCCGCCACAGCTATTACGACCCACAGCTCGGAATCCGCCAAAATCTAGACACCCACACAAGTCCGCCACACCAAAGGTCAGTGATAAACTGGCGATAACAAAACCTCCACCGTCACGCCAACAGGAATACGCCCACACTATCACAACCCACGAATCCACGCAGCGGTCTTTCAACTGCGGTATTCCATTGGCGGTACACACTGCTGCGCTCAAAATACCCACACATTTACAAAACACTACCACATTGGACAAATCGAAATACACACACCGGATACACATACACACCGCACTCCCACACACCCAACACAATATAAAACACACACCCACATTACCCACAAATCCTTACTACCAAAAATTTTAAAGAAGCTGAGATACAGAAAAGCAAAGACCACACCAGCAAACAGAGGCACACAATACCATTACTCATACACATCCATGCACAAAACACCACACACCCCTAAACATCACCCCACACATCACAACACACACCACCTCACACATCACCCACACCACCCCATGGCACCACAAAGACACCCCCGGTTTTCTGAGGAGGAGTTCAGGGTCATGGTGGAGGAAATAGTCTGGGCAGAGCCACAGCTATCCGGATCACAGGTGCAGCACACCTCCATAGCTAGGAAGATGGAGCTATGGCGCAGAATCGTGGACAGGGTCAACGCAGTCGGACAGCACCCAAGAACACAGGATGACATCAGGAAGAGGTGGAACGACCTAAGGGGGAAGGTGCGTTCCGTGGTCTCAAGACACCACATTGCGGTTCAGAGGACTGGCGGCGGACCCCCACCTCCTCCCCCACAACTAACAACATGGGAGGAGCAGGTCTTCGCTGTATTGCATCCTGAGGGCCTTGCAGGAGTAGCTGGAGGAATGGACTCTGGTAAGTCAAATCTTTAACTACCATATACCCCACCCTACCTGCATGCTATCACATACCCCCACCCTCACCCCCATCATTCCAAATCCTCACATATGTCCCAATATCACAAACCACACATCCCAACACCAAGCCCTGCATGCAACAACAGAGCATGGACACCCATCACCAATGCATGTCCACTACACATACCCACACAGATCCCCAAACCAAATATCACACAAGGTCCTACACAAGAATGTAAGCACTGGGGTACAGGGTCACCCACTCATTGCACTCCATGGCACACACAGATGCAATAATCATGCCTTTACACCCCTGCAGGACCTCTACCCAACGTCACCGAACAGGAGGTTCCAGACATGTCCACTCCCCCCCACAGAAGAGGCCCACAGTGATGACAGCAGCTCTGTCCAACTGGATCTAGATGACCAGCCCGGCCCACCTGGGACCTCGGGACAGTCGGTTCCCCTGGCACAGTCACAGGCCACCACAGAGCCTACCCCCTCAGGAAACAACAGCACAGCACCCACCCAGAGGGCCCATACCTCTGTCCCCAGGACACGTCAAGCAGCAGTCTGTCCACCACTACAGGGAACCCAGGCAAACCCACCACCCCAAAAACAGCAGGGACCTGGGGCAGTGGCAGTGGGCACACGGTTCAGGGGACAGAGGTCCAGGAAAACAGGGGAACTGGGAGGTCTGCTGTGCGACAGGGGGAGGACAGGCCCAGGAAACCCACTCTCCACGAGGCCCTCTCCAACTTCATGGGAGCGTACCATCATTCCCAGGAGATGATGGCAACGGTACTGGCCAAATTTCAGGAGATCTAGTGGCTGCAGGAGGAACAGTATTTGGGGTTCAGGGAGGAACTCAAATCCATCAATTCCACCCTGGGCACCATTGTAGGGGTGCTGAGGACCTTGTGAACACCAGGAGGGACACTGTGGCACAGGAAGGGGCCCCTGACACTAGCCTGGATAATGAACTGCCTACCACCTCCGCCGGCGCTAGTGGACAGGAGGCACCACCACAGGACCACCACACCAGCACCCCACCCCCTGCAGATGGAGAAGCACCCCGCAAGTGGTCCCTGAGATCCAGGACAAAGACAGAGAACAATGCCAAGACCCCCGCCAAGAAATGAGACCACCCTGATTGTCATCCTTCTGTCCCATTGGGTCACCCTGTCCATCCTTAAACTGCCCTAGCTCCACTTCCTATGCCCCTTTGGACAATGCACCTGTGAGACAAATAGACTGCACTCTGCCATGAGCATTCTTCCACCATCACCCCTGACCACTTTAATACCACCTCCACTATTTTTCACTTAAGTAAACACCCTTGAATCACAAAACAATCTGGAGTCAGCCTGTGCTTTCAAAAATGTGTATTTGCAATAACTGAGGAAAATACCAATGTCTATTCAATTTGTCAACATACCTATGTCACACAGCTCTAGTCCATGAGGTAACATACCAGAGGTCACACAGTGGGACCCACATCTGTGAAATGGGAATGCAAAGTGACAAGTCAGGGCCCATACACTGGGTGAAAGTGACAGACAGATGATAGGTCTTACAATGTTATCAGATGCAGGAGGCGGTGATGTCTTCTTACCTGTGTCTCACTGGAAGTATTGCTGGATCACGGTGTTTCTGTTGTCTATGTCCTCCTCTTCTGCCTTCTCTTCTTCACTGTCCACAGGCTCCAAAGCAGCCACAAGACCCCCATCTGGACCGTCCTCCTGCAGAAAAGGCACCTGTCGTCGCAAAGCCAAGTTGTGCAGCATACAGCAGGCCACGATGATCTGGCACACCTTCTTTGGTGAGTAGTAGAGGGAACCACCTGTCATATGGAGGCGCCGGAACCTGGCCTTCAGGAGGCCGAAGGTCCTCTCTATGACTTTCCTAGTTCGCCCATGTGCCTCAATGTAGCATTCCTCTGCCCTTGTCCTCGGATTTCTCACTCGGGTCAGCAGCCATGACAGGTTGGGGTACCCAAAGTGACTTGCAAATTTCGAGGGACAACTGTTAGACACACACTAAATCTTAGGGACAACCCCAGACCCAGACAACTATTCACACGGTATAGGGTCCTTGTCCTCACCTATTAGCCACACACAGTGCCTCTGGAGTTGCCCTATCACAAAAGGGATGCTGCTTTTCCTCAGAATTTAAGCGTCATGCACTGAGCCAGGAAACTTGGGGTTCACATGGGAGATGTACTGGTCGGCCAAACACACCATCTGCACATTCATAGAATGGTTGCTCTTCCGGTTTCTGTACACCTGTTCACTCCTGCGTAGGGGGACCAAGACCACATGTGTCCCCTCAATGACACCTTTGATGTTGGGGATATGTCCCAGGGCATAGAAGTCACCTTTCATTGTAGGCAAATCCTCCACCTGAAGGAACATGATGCAGCTGTGCATGTGTTTCAGCAGGACAGACAACACTCTGGACAACAAGTTGGGGAACATTGGCTGGGACATCCCTGATGCTATGGGCACTGTTGTTTAAAAAGACCCACTTGCCAGGAAATGGAGTACTGACAGGACCTGCACTAGAGGGGAGATCCCTGTGGAATGGCGGATAGCTGAAATCAGGTCTGGCTACAACTGGGCACACAGTTCCTGGATTGTGGCACGATCAAGTCTGTAGGTGACTATTACATGTCTCTCTTTCATTGACGACAGGTCCACCAGCGGTCTGTACACCGGAGGATGCCGCCATCTCCTCACCTGCCCCAGCGGACGTGCCCTATGGATGAGAACAGCGAGCATAGGGTCAGCCAACACTGAGGTAGGAAAAATACAATTTTATTGCACACATTTGTCAATCCGCTTTGTGCCTGTCTCTGTGTGTATGCAAGGTCTAAATATGTGTGACGCATTTAAAATAATGCCATGTGGCCCCCTAAAATGGCGGCTGCCTGACCTGTAATGTGGGACTAGGAGATATGAGGTAACTGCGCTGGCGTTGTACACCGTCGCGGTAGGCGGTCGAAGACCGCGGTGCAATCCTGCATTGGTTAACATTGGACCCTATGGGACGTGACTGCCATTTTCTGTCTGTTCAATCACTTGATACCTGATCTTCGACAGGAGAGGACCTACACTGCAAGTGCTGCTGTGACCTCAGTCTGGAAGCGACTATGGCTCATGTGTCTGGGGAAAGGGCCCCTGCCTTCACATCGGAGGAGTTGGATAAACTAGTGGATGGGGTCCTCCCCCAGTACACGCTACTCTACGGTCCTCCAGACAAACAGGTGAGTACACTGTGAGCATGCTGTATGGGCAATGCCTGTTTGGAGTGGTGTGGATGGAAGATACCGTCCAAATGCACGCATTGGAGGTGTCACCCTTTGTGAGGCAGGCTAAGTGGCACCCCAACCCCATCAGTGGTAAGAGCCATCAACACCTAGTCAGGCTCCTGTGACTTCAAGGTGTGCAGCAATTGGGCATAGGCCATGTACCCCATGTCCCTGTTATTAATTAGGGAACTCTAAGTGCATGGCCTAGTGCAGAGGGCTGCTGTGTCTGTAGTGTCCGCCAACGGTAGTGGTACTGCATGCACTGAACATGTCTTTCTTTCTTTCTCCCCCCCTTTTTGTGGTCTACCTGTTCTTGTGTGTATTTGCATCATTAGGCGGAGGAGCTGTGCCACCGGAGCAGGAGGGAGCTGCATCCCACATGGCCCTGGAGGCCGAGACAACGGAGTCAGAAGTCACCAGTGGGACGGATGGAGAGGGGAACTCCACGGTGGGGACAGGAGCAGAGACCAGTGACACCGACTCCTTATCTGATGGGAGCTCCCTTGGGGTGGTGGGCCCCTCTGTGCCCCCCGCATCAACAGGAAAAGCCACCACCCCCCCTACCAGCAGCCCCTCAGCGTGTGTCCCGTGGCCGCTCACCCAGGAGGGTGGGCATCTCCTTCTCCCCAGGAAACCTCAGGCCCTGCCCCAGTCAGCCCTGCTGCCCTCAGTGAGGAGGCTGTTGATTTCCTGGGATCCCTCACTGTTGGGCAGTCTACCATTCTGAATGCCATCCAGCGTGTAGAGAGGTAGTTGTAACAGACCAATGCATACCTGGAGGGCATTCATTCTGGTCAGGCTGCCAATAGAGAGCATTTCAGGCTCTGGCCTCTGCACTGATGGCAGCCATTGTCCCTGTGTCCAGCCTCCCCCCTCCAACTTCCTCCACCCAGACCCAATCCCCTGTACCTCAGCCTATCCCAAACACACCATCAGACCAGCATGCACACACCTCAACTCACAAGGGTGGCTCTGGCAAACAAAAGCACCACACATCCCACAAGCACTCACACAAGCATTATACCCATGCAGACATGCCAACATCCACTGCCTCCACTGTGTCCCCCTCCTCCACGTCTCCCTCCTCCCTCCCTGTCACGTCTCCACTCACACCAGCATGCACTATATCTTCAGCCACTACCTCCATCACCGGCACACCCATCACCACACACCGCTCACGTGCAGTCACCACCCCCACTACCATTCACACATCCCCTGTGTCCTCTCCCAGTGTGTCTGTGAGCCCTCCTCCCAAACTACACAAACGCAGCCACACACCCACCCAACAGCCATTCACCTCACGACAGCCTCCAGCCCATGCACCTTCACCCAAAGTCAACATACGAACACCTCCTACAACCACTACCTCTTCCTCCACTACCAAACCCCCTGCATCTACCCGTCCCAGTGTGTCAAAAAAGCTTTTCCTCTTAAATGTTGACCTCTTCCCTACACCTCCCCCCGTCCGTCCCCTAGGGCCCGCCTATCCAGGTCCCAACCCAGCACCTCAGCCACCACATCACCGGGCACAGTGGTGCAAGAAATATGCTGATTCAGGAGTGCGCCAAGCAACAGGGCTGGCAGTGTCCCAAGGAGCGAGTCCAAGGACATTCCCCCACCTCCAAAACAGAAGAAGTTGCCCACATCCCAGAGGGAGAAGGCCAAAATACCTGCCACCAAGGGCTCAGCCAAGACAACAGTTGGGAGTGGCAAGACAGCTGCGCCACCATCGAGGGTGAGGAAGGGCCTGAAAAAGAAGGGCAAGTCAACGTTGCCGCCAACCTGCATGGCGGACAAGACCGCCACCACCACATGCACTGCCGCAACGGGCACCGCCGTCAGCAACCAAGATACTGAGCCCTTCACCAGCACCGCAGACACTGTGTCCTTCAGCAGCACTGCGGTCAGTGAGCCCACCACCAGCACTGCCGCTCATGTCACCGCCGCTAGCACCGAGGTCAGTGAGCCTGCCACCAGCACCGAGGACAGTGACTCCCCAACCAACACCACTGCTCATGACACCGCCGCCAACACCGAGGGCAGCAAGCCTGCCACCAGCACTGCTGCCCAATGTCCGCCGCAAGCACTGCCGCTACTGAGCCCACCGCCAGCACCACCAGCGGCCACGCCACATCCTGAGCCAGTGGCACCACCGCAGACATGGCTGCCATCCCCAGTGGTCATTCATACTAGGCTGGTGGTCAGTTCCAGGGGCCTGGGCAGCTTCCATGTTGCCCCACCATCAGTGGACTGTCACATCCACTACCTCAGTCCTTGGCAGGATGAAGCATTCTGGGCACAAAGTCCCCTCCACAACCAGTGGAGAAAGGCATCCACTACCTCAGTCCATGGCAGGATGAAGCACTCTGGGCACAAAGCCCCCTCCAGAACCAGTGGAGGAAGGCATCCACTACCTCAGTCCTTGGCAGGATGAAGCACTCTGAGCAGAAAGCCCCCTCCAGAACCTGTGGAGAAAGGCATCCACTACCTCAGTCCTTGGCAGGATGAAGCACTCTGGGCACAAAGCCCCCTCCAGAACCAGTGGAGACTGTTATCCACTTGAGAGACTGTGGCTTTGCACTCCCCAGGATAAAGCAGTGGGCAACCCACCAACTGAAAAGACTTGAGAGACTGTGGCTTTGCACTCCCCAGGATGCAGCAGTGGCCAAACCACCCACTGGAGACACTTGAGAGACTGTGGCTTTACACTTCCCAGGATAAAGCAGTGGGCAACCCACCCACTGAAAAGATTTGAGAGACTGTGGCTTTGCACTCCCCAGGATAAACAGTGGCAAACCACCCATTGGAGAGACTTAAGAGACTGGCTTTGCACTCCCCAGGATTAAGCAGTGGGCAAACCACCAACTGTAGAGACTTGAGAGACTGAGGCTTTGCACTCCCCAGGATAAAGCAGTGGGCAACCCACCTGTCGAAGTAAGCCTCAGCAAGGCCTACTAGTGCAAGGGGTTCACCCTTCTCTGCACAAAGTCCTCAGACCCTAGGATAAGTCACCGGATTATGGCAACAAAGTGGCTGGATTTAGTGTTGCACATCTCTTCAGTGTAATGTGAGGAGCCAGCAAGGTCAATTCATATCCTGTCAGGCGAGCGCTAGTTAAATGTTGCGTCTTTGTTTGATTTAAAAGAGCATCAACCGCATGGGGTACTAACACCAACAGCTTATGTGACAAAACCATCCCTTCACTCTGACATATTGACACAGCTGTTGCCACAACTGAACAAAAACACCCAGGCAACGCTCGAGCGACAGGATGTGTCTGTACTAAAACTGACAATGCACATCCATCTTTCTCATGTATGTAAAGTGCAAAAGGCTTCGTGTAATCTGGAGTACCTAACACTGGTGCTGAACAAAGGGCTTGTCATAGCTCCCGGAAAGCAGTCTCACATTCATCTGTCCATGGGAGGGGCATTAGAGTATCTTTAGTCAAAAGTGCTAGCAAAGGTTTGACAATGTGTGAAAGCCCTAATATCCATTGCCTACAAAAAGAAGTAAGACCAAGGAATGCACAAACATCTTTCTGAGTAGAGGGTACTGGTGTGTATAAAATTGCTTGAATACAATCTGATGTAAGTGCACGGCCCTGCTTAGACAAAAGGTGACCTAAATAGGTTACCTTTGGTCTACAATATTGCAATTTCTTTCGTGACACTTTATGATGGTGTGAAGCAAGAAAAGAAAGTAAGAACAAAGTGAACTTTTCACATTGCTCAGGGGTATCAGCTGCCAACAAAATATCATCAACATATTATATGAGAGCCACACCTTCAGGCAAAACAAAAGAATCAAGTTGTCGTTTTAACGCTTGACTATAAATACTAGAACTTTCAGTACAGCCTTGAGGAACTCTGCAAAATCTAAATGATCATTTATTCAAAGTAAAACCAAACAAATATCGGCTGTCAGGATGAATAGGGATCGAAAAGAAAGCATTCTTCAAGTCTATCACAGAGAACGTAGTTGCTGTCGGGGGAACCAAAGTAAGAAGTGATGTCAGATACCACAGGATATTGTGGTACCACAATCTTATTTACTTCTCGTAAATCAATAATGAATTGGTAAATCCTAGTATCAGTATCCTTTTTCAGAATAGGAATAATCGGACTGTTACAAACATTATACGGAACTTCCTCAACAACTCCAACTGCAATAAGATCATGCACAATTAGTGTGAGTGCTTCTTCGCCCTCCTGTGAAATTTTGTATTGAGGCAAACGTGGCAATACAGCTCCCTCCTTGACACTAATATGTACCGGTGGAATAATCATTTGTCCCACATCAGTATCTGAAGTAGCCCACAAAGTACTAGGGAGTGAAGCTAATGCAATATCCTCTTTAGCTAGACAAACTCTTTCCATCACAGGATGATTATCATTCAGAATTACACGCAACCCTTCAGGAGAGCATTGTATTGTAGCCCTGAAATACTTGAGCATATCAAGACCCACAATATTGTCTGGTGTATTTGGAGAAAGCAAAAACGGACATGGAGCAGTAAATTTATCAACATGGAATGCAAGTGGTTTTGACAATGGGCTAGGGGAAGGTGTTCCATCGAAACCTATTGATATAATGGTTAAGCCAGACAGGGGAGCCCTTGGAACCAATTGTTTAGACAAGGCGCTACGAGTAGCTCTTGTATCAACCAGAAACTGATCAGTAGAACCCAAAACATGTGCTGTAACATTGGGACCCCTCTGATCTACTGGAACTTCAACTGATTCCTTACCCCATCCTAGGCAATCCCATGCATAAGCAGAATCTTGGAAATCAGGCTGCACATACTTAGACATCTGGTATTGGTTCCGTCTATCAAAAGTGTTAAACTCATCCTGCCTTCGTACATTAGCATCAAACCTAGCATGATCATTCGTGCTTCTTCTAGGCCCTGAATATCCTGAGCGATTTCTCATTTTTTCCCTACCATGTGAACACTGCTGAACACGTAGTGCTGGACAATCGGCAGCCCAATGCCCACATTTCTTACAATACTCACACTGATCAACAGACAAATTCAAACGAGTGTAAGAAGAACCATAAGATCCATGTCCACCTCTATCACTACCTCTAAAAGGCGGACCATAAGCTTGAGCCAACATAACCTTCGTCTTTAATTCTTTAATCTTTTTATCCTCGCTACCTTTTGCTTTTAATTCCTGACGTTCATAATACTGAGCCATAGTCAAAGGAGAAACCGGAGTAGAGGTAGTCCATGAACTTTCACTAGCTTTTAGACGAGTAGCTATTCCTGCTAACAGATTTGCAACATATTTATCGACGAACAAATGTCTGCCCATATCATCTGACAATAACTGGCCGCTAAAATCATGAAATGCTTCTTCAAAGCGTGTAGAGAAATCAGAGACCGATTCATCTGCCTTTTGCTTACAAGACGCTAGAACAGTCCAATCTATCTTTTTAGGGGGAATAATTGTTTTTTAACTTAACTAATATGGCTGCGGGAAGATCTAGAATCAACTGATACAGCTTTTTCGCTGGTTCCCTATCCCCGTCCATCTGTTCTAATTCTTTCTATGACGCCCCAAAAACTACACAATCATCAACTTTACGAACAGTTCTCCACATATCTGGCGGTAATATCAATCTGAAAAATAAATCAATGTCAACCAAAGTCATAGTACAAGAACTAATTGCTCCCTCAACTTCCTCATAAACGGCGGCTGGATTTTTCCGCGGGTCAGGTAATGCTGTTTTAAGTGCCATTACATCTGCCCTATTCCAAGGAGTATACAACCAATTATAAATAAAATAACCCTTAGCATCATCAGAAGTTTTATCATCTCTTGTGCCTGATCCTTTAAGAGGAACATACAAAGGCGCGGCCTCCCGTGTTGGTTTCACGTGAACTAAGATAGTTGTATCTGTTCCGAAGATGGAAGCTTGCACCCCGCCGGTCTGAGTTGTCCTTGCAACTATGTCCACGGCCCTTTTCTCCTCTTGCAAACGGACTGCTGCAACACATAATTTCACTAAACGCCTGATTGCATCAGCCACCTGGGAGAAAACAAAAAGACCATCACGCATTTGATTATGATCAGCTGCTACATCATTGGGCTCTAACTCATCAGAATATTTCCGAAGTAGTTCAGTAACTTCTGTGCCAAATGCCTCAGTAAAATATAGCTACTCCTTTTCCGTCCACCCTTTCATGTTGTCTAAAAGTTCAGAAGCAGAGACAACGCTACGAATTGTTTTACGAGCAGCAGATCTAAGCTCAGACGCACGGTCAGCAGGCAACATAGAGCGACTGTCTCGTATCTTCTGTTGCTCCGTACTGGGGACCTCAGCTAACTCATGAGGGGCAGAAGGAACGACATACGGAGGTGGAGGGTGATCTAGTAACAGTGCGGTTTATTAAGGATAGAATAGAGAGGTTGCCGAACAGTGTATTGGCCAGTTACCTGTAATTTACATTCTTTCTCTTCTATCTCCTTTAAGTAATTTTTTTTTTTCTCATTTCCAATGCTTTCACATATACATTCTTCTGCTGCTCTTTCTCAAGCAAGGCTTGCTCATGCTTCACTCGTCCACGCACTTCTTTCTCAGACATTCGTACACAGTTAAACATCTCTTGCCTAGACCTTCGCTTACACATACATTGTTCCACATACTCAATCTTTCGCAAATCAAATGACCCATGCATAGGCCAATGTAACCCAGGATCCGTATGAGTGTATTTATTCCATAATGTGCTGTACATTATAGAAGAAAGACCATGTTTAACATGCATATCTCTATTGGGCGTCCCCTCTAGGGGTGCCGGTTGCGATTCTTCCAGTCTCAAATTGGTACCATTGCAAAAGCAACACATCCTACGAAGTGCGCTAAATACAGGCATGCCAAAAATAGTGCAGAATATGCAGTATTATATTCAAAGTACCACTTAAGGTGCTGTTCAATCAAAATTAAATTGGAGAAAATTCTCCTCATTACCTGCCTATATAAATTGCAATTTATATATCAATTCAAAGGACACAAATTGACTAGTCACCCAAAACACAAGAGCCACAGTAAGTGGTGAAACAAGGGCATCAAAACCCACAGTAAGTGCCGTAAAACGGCTCTTACCAATCACAGGCTGTCCAGGTTTCAACTGCCAAGTTCTAAAAACGACCAAATGGTCACTGCACGATGAATAAACAAAAAAGGATCTCAGTCGAAGACCGGCGCCACCTGGATGGATGACCAGAAAGAAAGGAAAAACGTTGTGGTTGCCAAGACTTGGGTCTCCTCAGGCATTGATCGTCCGCAGTGAGAACCCAATCCTTCGACGCGACCAATCCGTTGGGCGTCTGAGTCGCCGATGAGTCACTGTTCGGGCGCCAATTTGTCAAAGTAAGCCTCAGCAAAGCCTACTAGTGCAAGGGGTTCGCCCTTCTCTGCACAAAGTCTTCAGACCGTAGGAAGAAGTTGGCACAGAAACTGAAATAAGAGACAAAGTTTATTAAACCTCAAGAGGTGGTACTACAGTTCAAACAGCACCCTTCGGTAGTGTTTGAAGTAGCACACTGAACTAAGGGAGCATGGTCCTTTTATACCCACGCAGGGGCTAAAAGAAGGTGGTACAATTATAGAAGCAAGACTTATATACATATAAGGTCATATGGAAATGCACAGTCAACAGGTAGGAGGGGCTAACAGTTTTCAAGGACTAGTTGACACATTACTGTCTGTTACTAATTACTAACAGCTGCAGATCTTACTGGGCATGTGCGAAAGTGGGAGATGCTAAATATAACTTGTCACTAGACAGATTTTCAAAAGTAGTTAACAGGAAGGTAGGACAGAGCACATGGCGAGCACATGGCAGCATGTGGCAGAAATAATGGCTGCCATGAATACAAAATGGATTCCGTGAAATGTTCACAATAGTTGCTAAATACAAGATGTCTTCCGTTAATGCTTAATCTAATAGCTACTAAATTACAACACACCCACTGAAAAGACTTGAGAGACTGTGGCTTTACACTCCCCAGGATAAAGCAGTGGGCAAACCACCCACTGGAGAGACTTGAGAGACTGTGGCTTTGCACTCCCCAGGATAAAGCAGTGGGCAACCCACCCACCGAAAAGACTTGAGAGACTGTGGCTTTGCACTCCCCAGGATATATCAATGGGCATGGAGCCCCTCGTGGAGCTGGCATCGTACACTCATCCGGCTGAGATGCCCCCCCTTCCCCTTCCCCTGAGGTGCCTGTTTTTTTTTCCATCTGATGCCCCTGCAGTGTTCTCTCCGTTTCGATCGGGTATCTTGTGTGGGCCTCGCCCATGCATTTTGGGCCCAGTGGTCCATGGATTATATAGGTGCAGTACCTGGACTTGAATTCTTGGTGTACATATTTGTTTATAGTGTATATAAATTTTGGACTAATGGATGTTTATTGATTACAACGGTTACAATCAATTCCTTTTGTCCTTGCATTCTTCCAGAGGGGGTTGGCGGTGTAAATGTAATGTTTCAGCATGTTTTGGTGTGTGTGTTGTTGTGGGTGAGGGTGGGGGTGTTTTGCATGTTGCGTGTGTGTGTCACTCTCTTTTCCCTCACCCCTCCCCTGTGTTGTAGGTGCAGTACTCACCGTGGTCGTCACCCCAGTCGGTCGTGCTCCTGGTAGAGGAACAGGAAGACAATCACAGGGAGTATTTGGAGTTCAGGCTCCATGGCATCCTGGTTCCTCGTGGGTTGTGTAGAGGTGAGTGTTTCCCCTTCAAGTCCTGTTTCCGCCGTGTTTTTGTTTGCATTGAATCTGCCCCGGAAAAGGTGTCGGATTGGCCTGTCATAATAGTGTGGGCGGTACATTGTCTTCCGCCTGACTGTTGGTGGTGACCACCATGCTGTTTGTCTGTACCACTGTGGCGGTCGGAGTGTTAAAGTGGCTGTCTATTTTGGCGTTTTCCGCCGTGGTCGTAATCCCATTTTTTTTCCCGCTGGCCTTTTGGCGGTCTTACTGCTGCTTTACCACCGACCACCAGGGTTGTAATGAGGGCCCCAGTTTGAATCTGATTTACTCGATAAACCCATTAATATAAAACCCTAAATTCTTTCAACGGCGTTCTGAATATTTGCCCTCTTGCTCTTCTAATATAAGATCACGTCATTGGCGAGCAGTTTAATTTTTTTCACCCATTCCATAAGTGGCTGAATCAATGACATTGAACAGATTCTTGCTTCTAACGATTCTATGAAAAAAGGTGGCAAAAGCGGGGACATGGACAACCCTGTCAGGTGTCACGTTTTATTGCCACCACCCCCCCTATAGTGTTAACAATAATTTTGCCCTCTGCTCCACTATAAAGCTCTTTGAGCATATCAATTACCAGAGAGGGAAACACAAACTTTTCTAAAATAGAGAACATTGTGTTCTAGTTAACAGGTCAAAAGCCTTTCCAGCATCTATCATTAATACTATGGCTGTATCTTTATTCACAGTAAATAAATCAATAACTTGGATAGAAAATAAGCATTGGCAACCATTGTTCTAGCTGACAAAACAGGTTCTCATCATAATAAACGTACAGTGTGGTAAGAATTAGGATCTGTAGAGTCTTTATCTTTTTAAAGAAAACTGACCAGGACTGATTCAGTAATGTTTTTAGGGACTGGCACCCCCATCCTTAATTTGATTAAACAGGTCTGTTAGAACAGGCAGCAATTCTGCCACAAAGGCCTTATAAACTTCAACTGAAATGCCATCACTCACACTTGCCTTTGCATTAGCCATATTCTTTAGTGTTACAGCTACCTAGGGATGATTCAATCTTTATTAGTCAATGCACTTTTTTTGGCTGTTGGAGAAGCAAGATAGCTGAATTTGAGCCAGATACAGTTCAGTTGCCCCGGTGGCACTATCTGGGTATTTCCAGAAATCCACCTATAGTGATGGTAAAAAAATCCTCTGTTATCCTCATGCTGTCATCTGAGATCACTCCTATAGTTGAGTCTTGCACCTGAGTGATTAACTGTCTGCTCTTTAGGGCTTTGATTGACCATGCCAGATATATCCACACTTGCTGGCTCTCCTCAGAAAGCCTTTTCTGAAATGCTCTGCTGCCTGAAATCTCTTCTGTAGAAAAAAGTCCCTTAACTCGTGCTTAGCCCTTTCTACCTACTCTTGCAATTGTGCCTGAACAAATGAAAGACCTCGGGTTAGGCTTGCCAATTGGGTCAAGGACTTATCAAGCATTGTTTTGAGCTGCTGAATTTTGGCTGAGCAAACTCTTGAGAGCCTAACTTTATATTCTATTACTTGACCCCTAAATGCATCTTAAACGCTTCCCACACCATAAAGGTTTTAGGTTTGAACTGTCTCCTGGCCTGATTTGACACATTGAGCATGGGGTTTAGCAAGAAATTAAAATCATACCCTATAACTAAGGGGATTTCTTCCTGAGTTGTGAAGTTGTCGATTTGTTTGAGTGCCTCCATATTTTCAGAGATAGGACTATAGTAATTCAAAAGATTCAGAATATTGCCAGCCACTTTAACACTATTCCAAATCCAACTGCCCTTCTTATCCTGCAAAATCTGGTTAGTCTCCCAATCCAAACTATTTGAGAGTAAAATGGCCACTACCCATAAAGTTGCCCTTGCAGAGGCAACATATGCCTGTGAGTACCTTGAGGGATTAGCGATTTGGCATGTATTCCACTTGAGATGAGTTTCTTGTGAAAAAATAACCTCAGAGTTAAATGAGGGTAACCATTTTAGCAGAGCACCACATTTTCACTTGTTCTCCAATCGATTAACATTGCAGGTAATAAATCTTATGTGATGTGTCAATCTTTATCAAAGGAAACAGCATTGTAACCCACTCCTTGCACCTTTCCCAATACCCTGGAGCCAGCAGCAGCCTGAAAGTTCCTGGCATATCATGTGCCTACCACCCTTGAAAAAAAACATCTTGACGGAACCCTGTCCTGCCTGGGCCGACCACATTAACTGCACCCACCTTGCCCTAACCCTCTTCCCCTCCCCCACTCCCGTGCCCGCCTCCGGGAGGGAAGGTTGCCCACCTCCCCCGACCTATCCTCCACCTGTTTGTGCCATGACATAGCGCCCAAAATCCTCCATATGTGACCCCCCTTCCTCTTCCTCCTGGAAAAAAAGAAAAAAAAATCTTGATCAAACATTGCCTTGCCCCTACTGCCATTGACACTTTATCAAGATTCAGCGTCCTCTTCTTAGGTTTTGGCCATCCTAGCCAGCAGCACCCGTGCCTCCTTTACCACTAAAAAAAGATGAAATTGACCATCTACGAGCATGTTCAACTTGGATTGCTGGACCAAGGAGGCCTGTCGCCCAAAAACTCTTGTTTCTGCTCGTAGAATGCCTTCTGGTGATGTGCAGTGGCAACAGATAAATCCAAAAACGCCCTCATGTGGACATTCTCAGAAATGACAAGGGATTTCTGCTTAGTGGCTGTCGCCAAGAATTGCTCTTTAATGAGAAAGTCAGAGAATTTCACCAGAATCGTCCTGGGATATTTTGCTATGGAGGATCGATGCGCCGGGACCCTATAAGCCATCATAATTGTCAAATCAGGAGGAGCATCTAATAAAATATGTTTCTTGATTAATGCCTCTATTCAATGTGTTAATGACTTTATTGAATGTGGAACACTCTGAGTATACCCTTGTGATTCACTGCCCTCTAGAATGCATGTAACTCAAAGATTAGAGCATCTGGAATGATTTTCCATTTCCTCCACTTTCATCATCAATTGCTCCATCTTTCTCTGTTCCTGGGCCACATCTTTATGACAAGTAACTAGTTTGTCCTTGAAGCCAGATATTCTCTGTTCGGCCTCCTGCAGCCTATTAGGTAGAAGGTTAAAATTCTCTTCTATTTTAGCCGGTTTTTGATGCAGCATCTCAACTTTGATAGTTGCGCTTTGAAATCTCGAACCTCAGCCAGAATAGTTCTAATAATAATTTTCGAGTCTCTGGTTGCTGCATCAGAAGCTGAGAGGTCGCGTTAGTGTACTTAGTGAGATTCTCCCTTTGGAAGTCATGTGGTGAGATGGATGGTGTAGATGTCTTTTCGCTCACTCGCCCGGCCATCTGAATAACCTCCAAAACGTCACTTGAACATTGCACAGATGTTGGGCCTAATGTTGAGTCTGATGTCAGTTTACTCCTGGTGACACTGTATTAACAATGACCAACCCCAAATGTTCTTGTGAACGCATGTCACTGCAGTATCATGGTGGTTGGTATTATGCAGGTTAGAGTCCAATCCGGGCCCCCTCTTGGAGAGGGATTTTTGAAGCAGAAGTGTTCCTTAAGTCTCACAGTTGTCATGGTTGCAGTTACTGAGTTTGAGCAGGATGTTGCTGCATCTACTTCCAGCCCACCCTGTGGATTTTCAACATGAAGCTGTTACTGTCCAGATAATGTTAGGATGCAATAATGGGGGATCATCACATACACTCAAGGGTTCAGTGAGCAATGGTAGTGTGAAGCTGGCTGTACAAAATGTGCATCCTGCTATCACTCAGCCAACAGGAGGCTGGTCAAGCCTGGAGAATCTTCTGTCTTGCTTACACATTTGGGATACTTGGAACAGTGGGTTTAGCACGGTGCTGCTGTATATCATCAGGGGAGGTATGAGACCCTAAAGGATCTTTCTAGCAGGCCCCCTCACTAAGACTCCTTGCAGATAGTAGACGCCTACCTCAGGTCCCTACCTGACCCCTCATTCCTTATTCCCACTCAGCAGACCTCAATGTGTTGACATCAATCTCCTGTGCCCCACTGGTCCAGTTTGCCATTTCTCTCCCATCCAGGGTAATTTACTCCTCACCACCTCTTGAGTTTCTGTGGAGGTATGCCACTTCGACACCATCCATTGTTACCTGTCAGGGCACAGAAGGATCAAAGCACTAAACCACTGTAGCAGCAGAGCGATGCTGCTGCCGTGATACCACTGTGCCACGATCTCGTGTGATGTCACTGGGGGAGGAAGGAGGGGTCACTGATCCAGGTAGTGGCAGGCCATTCGGGATTCTGCTTATTAATTGTTTTTTTTGTCATAGGTTCCTAAGGGAACTAACCATGTTTTGTAATTGGACACTGATTCATTTAAGCCTCATAATGTTATGTCATATCACTGGGAATTGTGTTAAAAAAAAACTTTATTAATGGGGGAAGATGTGTGGTATCTTAATGTTCTTCAAATTGCGTTTTGTAAATGCTTATTGTATAGAATGTTATATAGAAACTTAGAATGTAGAATGGCTTTGCTTTAGAGAGTGTTAAGTGTGAAGTTGCTCTCTAGAAGCTGTGGTGGCTGGAGCGTTCCTTGCATCCTGGAATAGTCCAATAAATTATCCTTGAATTGGACAATCCTTCATGTTGTACTTCAACACACCAAGACTATTCTGTAAGAATGGTTCGGCTTAGCTTTGGAAAGCAAACGATGATTCATAGCCAATAAACTGGGTTCATTTTCTCCCTGGTACTCAAGTTGTGAGAGTATTTCCCTCACTGGGGCATTTGTCTCATGTTTTAATGGATTTTGAGGGTGTATTTTGAGGCTCAGACTGTATTGATATAAGGTGATAAGGGGAACCCCTATCCCAGCTCACATGGTTGCGGTACAGCATGGATGCCTGTGCTAGGGCCCAATCTACAGCATAGGCTTTTTTCACTGGATCTGAAACAAGGACTGAGAAAGAAGGCAAAATGACATCTTACCCGTGTGGGAGTGTTCAGACAAACTCTGGCGGACAATCCTCCCTAGGATCATAGCTTAGAGGTAATCTTTCCCAGAAATGTACTTTAATTCTGCACTTAATGTCCCCTTTATTTTGAAGTTTTATTTTGTAGACTCTGTCAGGTGGGGTGATGCATCTGCCTGGGGTTTCAGCTTCACAGCAGTTGTTAGTAACTGTCACCTCAAGAAAGGCTTGAAGAGCTGGTGAACTATTGTGACCTCTCCTGCGCTGTCTAGCAGGGTCACTGCCCACGTCCTGTTCTTCAGTAATGTTATTCATATGTGTGGCTTATTTAAAATCCTTGCAACCTTCTTCTTTTTAAATTGTGGTTTTTGTTGTGGAAGTTTCCCTTTCTTCTTTATCGTGATGTCAGATGAGCGTAGTTAGTCCTTTTTTCGGTTTCAACTATGTTTAGAAATCTCTTGCATTTGCTTGGTATTATCCTTTTCAGAATTATCCTTAAGTTGTAGTTTATACCAACTGATACTATTATACGTTTTGGCAATAGTTTTTGGTAGCTCACGCTCCTGGTCTGCTGCAGGAACATCTCTTAGCAGCTGGGGTACTGCCAATGATGCTGCTTCCCCCTTTATGTTGCTTAAACTGATTGAGGGGACTGTGGTAAAATTGCCCATTAATTTTATTACCAAATCCAGGGCAGGGACAGCCCTGTGTTTATTTTGCATTTCTTTTCACACGTCTGGAAGATTCCCAAGTGATGGTGTACCATACAGTGTGGTATATATTGCAGCAAATACTGATTCGCCAAGTGGCACAGTTGTCTACAGTGGGAGCCATTCCTAATTGCAAGCAAATTGTGAGAATGCTATGTTTATCTTGAGGTCCTAGAGGGACTAATGCTTCATATTTGGTGGGAACCTTACCCATAATTGCATTGATGGTTACTGGGTTTATACCAGCTGTTGACAGATGCTGTTTAGCTGGAGTGACCTTTCCTGGGGTAGTATTCAGAGTTTACAATACAACTTGTATTAAGCGTCTGTATTTTCTAACTAGATTAGTATATAGTGGGTGCAGATCCGCTGCCTGTAAATTTTGTATGTTTGGAAATGATGTGCAAGCAGCTAGAACGAGCCATGAGACTACATCATTACTGAAGGGTCCCAGAATAACATGATCTAAAACATGTGGAAGGGCACCCTGAAACCAATTTTAGTTTTCTCAATATATGAATGGTCATTCTAAATATGCATAATCTCTGCATTGTGTAGGTGGATTTGCTACAGTGTATGTTTGAAAAGTGTTTGAATTTTTGTCAACTGCGGGAAAGGTGATCCAGGATTAGAAAGACCCTGTTCTGTACGCATTGTGTGCCTCTGCCACAAATGTAACATCTCCAAGCCCATTAGAAAGCCCCTTAGTAAGTAAAAATTGTATGACTACTGGTCTACAGTTTACTGGAATTAGTATTGGTGCTGGTTGTGCTACCTCAGTAAGAAAATGTTCCAAGACAGAAACACCAACTGGGGAATCCTTCTAATGTTCAAGCTTGAACAACTTACAGGCTAACATAGGACCCAACTATATAGCTGAGGAGGATTTTTCCCTAACTCCACTGATGTCTTCAGATAAAAGGTGATTAGGAGATCTTTGACATGCACAAGAGAGCTACTCTGGAGATATGTTAAATAAATACCTGGCCAACATTGGGAGCCATGTCTCATGACTCTTGTTATAATAATAATAATAATAATAATACTGAATGCATGTTTAGGGGGGTAGCACCATTGTATATGGGAGACTAAGTCAATCCCACAACATCTGGAAGCTGTCATCCAACTCTTGGCTAGCCTGCAGTACCTAACCCACCCCATTTAGGGTGGCAGTGATTTGTGGCAACCTAAACCTGACACTCTGACTCCTCATGGAAATGGTGGTAAACAATTAACACTTCCTTCACTCAGTAACCCAAAGACTCACACATGTCTAGGCAAGACAATAGGTACAAGCTGAGTTTCAATCTATTTTTTCCTGGTATATAAAGCAAGGGCTGCGATGATAAAGCAGGTAAAACATAATACAGTGATCATTGTTAAAATGAGCTTGAAAAAGATAAACAACCCCACCTATGTTTCTAGAAAGTCTAGTGGTTTCTGCCTAACTTCTATGTATGACAGCTGTTAGAAATGGGGTCTTTGGTTGGAAGTCAGGTTACCCCCTGTCCAAGCATGGACCCTCACTCTAGTCAGGGTAAGTCACACACAATCCAAATTATCCTGTGCCCACTGAGAAGTCAGGCTTAAATTAGAAGGCAATGTGTAAAGTATTTGTGCAATAAATCATACAATAACACCAATCAATCAATCAATAAATAACTTTATTTCGGCTGAAAGCCATAAAAGCGCCCAATAAACAACAAACCATAATCGTACAGTAAAATAAAAAATAGGTTAAAAAAAAAGGTTCCACATAATGCATTAAAAAACGCTAGTATTATTGCTAAGTTAAATCGTTAAAACTCAATTATAAAAAAAACAATACAGGACAAATATCAAATTTCATGGGCCTATCTTGTCTTAGTTCCACGTAGTGACCTGTTTCTACCTAAAATAATTTAAGTTAAAATGGGTTATTGGTACACATGGTTATAACAATACAAGACTAATATCAGAGTTTATTTTTCTTTGAAAGGTAAGCCTTCCTATCTCCATTGCATTTAGTAGTCTTCTTTACCCTAAAGTGATTATGGCTATACCAATCAATTTGCAGTTTTCTTATGTTCTCTGGATCTTATGGACCATGTGCTTTGTAGGTACCTAGCAACAGCAAAAACTATCTTGTCACTTGTGTCACTAGCGAGATTTCGCAAGGATGTATTGTGTTTCCTTATCCCCATTAGTCTACATAAGGGGATAATCCACTTCTTCCTGGACGCCGAATAACTAGGACAAAAAAACATGACAATTACACTATATAGCACCACAAAAATACACCACACAGGGGGTCATTCTGACCCTGGCGGTCTCTGACCGCCAGGGTCGCGGATGACTGAAGCACCGCCAACAGGCTGGCGGTGCTTCAAAGCCCATTTCGACCACGGCGGTAAAGCAGCGGTCGGAAAACCGGGTCCGGCTGGGCTAATCCTCCATGGTGGCGCTGCAAGCAGCGCCACCATGGGGATTCCGACCCCCTTCCGCCAGCCTGTTCCTGGTGGTTTTCACCGCCAGGAACAGGATGGCGGGAACGGGTGTCCTGGGGCCCCTGGGGGCCCCTGCACTGCCCATGCCACTGGCATGGGCAGTGCAGGGGCCCCCTAACAGGGCCCCAGCATGCTTTTCACTGTCTGCTTAGCAGACAGTGAAAAGCGCGACGGGTGCAACTGCACCCGTCGCACACCTGCAACACCGCCAGCTCCATTCGGAGCCGGCTTCAGTGTTGCAGGCCGCCTTCCAGCTGGGCCGGCGGGCGCTAACAATGTTAGCGCCCGCCGGCCCAGCGGGAAGGTCGGAATGGCCCCAGCGGTCTTTCGACCACGGAGCGGCCATATGGCTGTTCCCGCCTGGCGGGCGAGAGTAGGAATCAGTGCCACAGTGTTTAGAAAAATATATAATATTTATCTGGATATTTGCAGATCAAAACGATCAAAGATGCAATAAGTAAATAGAGAGATATCACTAAGAAGAGATATTAAGGGGGTTATTACAACTTTGGAGGAGGTGTTAATCCACTATGGAACTCGTAATACGGCTGGTGGTATATCCGTCACTTTACCATCACTTTTGGGACGGATTACCACCTCCTCCAAAGTTGTAATAACCCCCAAAGTATCTTAAGTCTTTAAAAAGCAAACAATGACCCTCATTACAACCCTGGTGGTAAATGCCGCCTACCGCCATGCTGACGGCCGCCAACATACCGTGAGCGCGGTGGTAATCCGCCACTGGTATTATGAGCCACACATAGAATTCTGCCTCTATACAGACACCCACATAAGTCCGCCACACCGAAGGTCAATGATAAACTGGTGATAGCAAAACCCACACCATGACGCCAACAGGAATAGGCCCACAGTATCACGACCAACGAATCACCGCGGTGGTCTTTCAACCACGGTAAGCCATTGGCGGTACACACCGCTGCGCTCAAAATACACACACTCAAACAAGACAACACCACATTGGACAATTCAAAATACACACACCTGACATTCATACACACACCACACTCACACACCCAAACCACTATAAAACACACACCCACAATACCCACAACCCCTTACGTCGAAAAAAAAGAGACCAACCACAGAGAGACAAGCAAGGAGCACCCACTCAATCAGAGGCACAGAACACCATCACCCATACACCATTCACGCACATCACAGCATATATCACAACACATCACCCTACACATCACCCCACATATCCTCACACAGATCACTCACACCACATCCATGGCACCCCAAAGACACCCCGGGTTTTCAGAGGAGGAAATAAGGGTAATGGTGGAGGAAATCATCCCGGTAGAATCACAGCTTTTTGGATCACAGGTGCAGCAGATGTCCATTGCAAGGAAGAGGGAGCTATGGCAGAGGATCGTGGACAGGGTCAATACCGTGGGACAGCACCCAAGAAGCAGGGATGACATCAGGAAGAGGTGGAACGACCTACAGGGGAAGGTGCGTTCTGTGGTATCAAGGCCCTAGATCGCTGTACAGAGGACTGGCCATGGGCCCCCAACTCCTCCCCCACAACTAACAACATGGGAGGAGCAAGTCTTGGCAATCATGTATCTTGAGGGCCTCGCAGGAGCAACAGGAGGACTGGACTCTGGTAAGTCAAATCTTTACTACTGTATCCCCTACCCTACATGCATGCCATCACAAACCCCTACCCCTACCCTCACCACATCACTCTACCAACTCACAAATACCCCACTATCACAACCCACCCATCCAATTACCAAGACCTGCATGCAACACCAGTGCATGGACACCCATCACAGACCTGTATGGACACCCAGCATGCCCAGTAGAGAGACTCACCCAGCCCACAAAATCGCCACCCACACAAGGGCAAGTCGACAGGGAAATCACAATCAGAGATGGAAACACACCTATTCACAATATGGCCCACTCAGATTTATTAACAATGCATTTGCATCCCAACACGACCCCTACTCAACGTCACCGGAGAGGAGGTGCCAGCTACATCCAGTGCCCCCCTGAAGAGGCCCATAGTGACGACAGCAGCTCTGCACACCTGTATCACGATGACCAATCTGGCCCACCAAAGGCCTCTGGACAGTCGGTTCCCCTGCCACAGTCCCAAACCACCACAGAGCCTCCCCCCTCAGGAAACACCAGCACAGCACCCACCCAGCATGCCCATGTCACTATCCCCAGGACACATCAGTCAGCAGTGTGTCCACCACTACAGGGACCCCAGGCAACCCCACAAACCCAAGACGATCAGAGACCTGGGGTCAGTGGCAGTGGGCACACGGTTCAGGGGACAGAGGCACAGGACAACAGGAAAGCTGGGAGGACTGTTGTGTGACAGGGGAAGGACAGGCCCAGGGAACCCACTCTCCACGAGGCACTCTCCAACATCCTGGGAGCATACCACCATTCCCAGGAGACCATGGGCCAGATACTGGACAAGTTGCAGGAGACCAAGCGGCTGCAGGAGGGACAGTACTTGGGGATCAGGGATTACCTAACAAAAATCTACACCATCCTGGTCACCATTGCAGGGGTGTTAGCTGACATGGGCAACACCATGAGGGAGGAAGTGGCACAACAAAGGGCGCCTGACTCTAAATCAAATCAAATCATTAACATTTATAAAGCGCGCTACTCACCCGTGCGGGTCTCAAGGCGCTAGGGGGAAGGGGTTACTGCTGCTCAAAGAGCCAGGTCTTGAGGAGTCTCCGGAATACGGAGTGGTCCTGGGTGGTCCTGAGGATGGTGTGGAGGGTGTTCCATGTCTCGGCCGCCAGGTAGGAGAAGGACCTCCCACCCGCCGTGGAGCGGCGGATGCGAGGGACGGCGGTGAGAGCGAGGCTGGTGGAGCGGAGAAGACGGGTGGGAGCGTAGAAGCTGAGGCGACGGTTGAGGTATTCTGGTCCCTTGTTGTGGAGGGCTTTGTGTGCGTGGGTGAGGAGACGGAAGGTGATCCTTTTGCTGACGGGAAGCCAGTGCAGGTGTCTCAGGTGGGCGGAGATGTGGCTGTTGCGGGGTATGTCGAGGATGAGGCGGGCGGAGGCGTTTTGAATTTGTTGCAGATGTTTCTGGAGTTTCGCGGTGGTCCCAGCGTAAAGGGTGTTGCCGTAGTACAGGCGGCTCGTGACGAGGGCGTGGGTCACGGTCTCTCTGGTGTCGGCGGGGATCCAGCGGAAGATCTTCCGGAGCATGCGGAGGGTGAGGAAGCAGGAGGAGGATACGGCATTGACTTGTTTGGTCATGGTGAGAAGTGGATCCAAGATGAAGCCGAGGTTGCGTGCGTGGTCTGAGGGGGTCGGTGCGGTGCCAAGGGCCGTGGGCCACCAGGAGTCATCCCAGGCGGTCGGGGTGTTACCAAGGATGAGGACTTCCGT
The DNA here is from genome assembly GCF_031143425.1 of Pleurodeles waltl. Taxonomy (NCBI): domain Eukaryota; kingdom Metazoa; phylum Chordata; class Amphibia; order Caudata; family Salamandridae; genus Pleurodeles; species Pleurodeles waltl. The sequence goes on along the minus strand of NC_090449.1, from coordinate 687,911,777 downwards.
TTTGTCTGAGTTCAGTTTCAGACGGCTGAGTTTCATCCAATCTGCGACGTCCTTCATTCCATCTTGCAGGTTGGTCTTTGCGCTGGTGGGGTCCTTGGTGAGGGAGAGTATAAGTTGAGTGTCGTCGGCGTAGGAGGTGATGATGATGCTGTGTTTGCATACGATGTCGGCGAGGGGGCTCATGTAGACATTGAAGAGTGTCGGGCTGAGCGAGGAGCCTTGTGGGACGCCGCAAATGATCTCGGTGGGGTCTGAGCGAAAAGGAGGGAGGTAGACTCTTTGAGAGCGGTTGGAGAGGAAGGAGGCGATCCAGTCCAGGGCCTGGCGTTGGATCCCGGTGGAGCGGAGGCGGGTTATTAGGGTGCGGTGACAGACGGTGTCGAAGGCAGCCAAGAGGTCGAGGAGGATGAGGGCGACTGTTTCACCGTTGTCCATCAGGGTTCTGATGTCGTCTGTGACTGAGATGAGGGCGGTTTCAGTGCTGTGGTTGGCTCGGAATCCGGATTGAGAGGGGTCGAGAAGGTTGTTGTCTTCAAGGAAGTTGGTAAGCTGCTTGTTGACGGTCTTCTCTATGACTTTGGCAGGGAAGGGGAGGAGCGAGATGGGGCGGAAGTTCTTCAGGTCGCTTGGGTCAGCCGTAGGTTTCTTCAGTAGGGCGTTGACTTTAGCGTGTTTCAAGCTCCCGGGGAAGGTGGCAGAAGAAAACGAGGAGTTGATGATGGTCTGGAGGTGCGGGGCGATGATGTTGTCGGGTTTATTGAAGATGAAGTGTGGGCAGGGGTCCGAGGGGGCACCGGAGTGGATTGAGTTCATGGTGGTTTTGGTCTCTTCTGTGTTGATGGGGGTCCAGGCGTTGAGGGTGATGGCTGGGGGTGTGGGTTCAGTGGTGGTCGGCTGGGTCTGGTGTCCGAAGCTGTCGTGTAGGTCGGTGATCTTACGATGGAAGAAGGTGGCAAGGGAGTTGCACAGGTCTTGTGAGGGCGTGATGAGGATGGCGTTGGCGTTGGGGTTGGAGAGCTCTTTTACGATGTTGAAGAGTTCTCTGCTGTTGTGGCTGTTTTTGTCCAGTCTGTCTGTGAAGAAATTCCTTTTGGCTGCGCGGATCAGGTGGTGGTGTTCGCGGGTAGCATTCTTGAGGGCAGTCATGTTGTCTGCGGTGTGGTCCTTACGCCAGGCTTTCTCGAGGGTACGACAAGTTTTCTTTGATTCCTTAAGGGTGTCAGAGAACCAGAGAGGTTTTTTGGTGTTGGACTGTCTTGGAAGGCGTCTGAGGGGAGCGAGGTTGTCTGCGCAGTTGGTGATCCAGTTTGTGAAGCTGAGGGCTGCGTCGTTGGGGTCGGCGGAGAAGGTGGGTTAGTTGTCGATGAGCGTGGAGAAAACTGTTCTTCGGGGATTTTGTTCCACTGTCGACGAGGGATAGGTTGAGTGCGGAGGTGGTGAGTCTCGCGTCGGAAGGTGAAGTGGACACAACTGTGGTCGGTCCAGTGTAGAGCGGAGGCGTGGCTGAAGGAAACGTGTTTGCTGGCGGAGAAGATGGGGTCGAGCGTGTGTCCGGCGATGTGGGTGGGGGTTGCTTGAGGCCGAGGTTGGCGAGGTTGTTGAACAGGGCGGTGGTGTTGGGGTCGTTGTTCTGTTCTAGATGGAAGTTGAGGTCGCCGAGGAGGATGTAGTCTGGCGAGGTGAGGGCGTGCGGGGAGATGAAGTCGGTGATGGAGTCGCTGAAGAGGGCGCGCGGTCCGGGGGGACGGTAGATGAGGGATCCTCTGAGGGTGGTCCTGGGGTCTGTGCGGATCTGGAAGTGCAGGTGTTCGGCGGTGAGGGGGGTGTCTTCGGTGGAGGTGGTGACGCTGATGGAGTCTTTGAAGACAATGGCGATTCCTCCTCCTACTTGGTTGGTGCGGTCTTTCCTGGAAATTTTGTAGCCTTCGGGGATGGCTATGGCGATGTCGGGGGCCGAAGAGGCGTTCATCCAGGTCTCAGTGATGAAGGCGACGTCTGGTGCGGTGGAGTCCAGGAGGTCCCAGAGTTCAACGGCGTGCTTGTGGACGGATCGAGCGTTGATCAGGATGCATTTGAGGTGGTTGATGGCGCGTGGGCTGGTGGTCGTGGTGGTTTCGTGGTGGAAGGTAAGTTTGCAGGTGTGACATGCGAAGGGTCCGTGGGTAAGTTTCGGGTTAGCTTGGAAGCAGGTACTGGAGCGCCCTGGGTTGAGGGCGTGGAGGGTGATGGGGTCGTAACGGTGCCGCGGGGTTTGGGAGTGCTGAGGGACAGGGGTCGTGGCGCTGGGCGCGGACCAGGCACGGAGGGGCGCAGACGGGCTTGCCTTTGGCGCGCCTTCGGCGTGCCAGCGGCGCGGTCGTGCAGCAGCCGCCATAAGAGGGAGGAGGGGTCAGCTGGGGCGGAGGACAGGAGTAGGGCGACGAATGGGAGCTGGGGGGGCGGGGGCGTGCAGGAGGTGGCGGTGGGAGAGCGGAGGGAGGGGGGACAGGTAGAGGGGAGAAAAGATGGGGGAGGGGGGTTAAGGGTGGCGGCGAGTTTAGGAAGAAAGTTAGGAGGAAAGTTAGGAGGAAAGTTAGGAAGATAGGGGAGGGGGGGTTATAGAGGTGGAGGTGGGTGAGGGTGAGAGGTAGAAGATAGATTAGGGTGAGAGATAGAGTGAAAGGATAGGAAGATAGGGGGGGATACAGAGGAGGTGGCGAGTGAGGGGGAAAGATAGAGAGATAGGTAGATAGAGAGATAGGTAGATGGGGCGTTACAGAGGGGGTGGCGAGTGAGGGAGGTCAGGGAGATGAGACAGGAGCAGGAGGGCAGACGCGGGAAGAACCAAGCAGAAGGTAAAAGAAGAAGAGGAGAAGAAGAGGGAAGAGCAGAAGACAGAAGATCACAGAAGAAGGTAAAGAAGAAGAGGAGCGGAAGATCAGAAGACAGAAGATCACAGAAGAAGGTAAAGAAGAAGAGGAGCGGAAGATCAGAAGACAGAAGAACACAGAAGAAGGTAAAGAAGAAGAGGAGCGACGAGCAGCAAAGGGAAGAGCCAAGAAGAGGGACACAGAAGAAGAAAGCACACGCAGGTCGCGGTGCAAAGGAGAGAGAAAGAAGCACACAGAAGAAGAACACAGATGAAGACAGAAGACGGGGAGCAGGAAAGCAAGAAGAGTACAGATGAAGAATACAGAAGAAGAGCACAGAGGAAGAACAGAGATGAAGAAAAGAAGCAGGAGAGGAGGTGAGTAGCGCGGGGCAGGGCGAGGGGCTGGGCGGTGGGGGGGTACTTACTGTGAATTCGCTGGGCTTGCTAGGAGGTCTCAGGAGCCTGGGCTGGTGGAGCTGCAGCAGCAGGGGGAGCGACCTACCCTTGGGACAAGGGTCGCTAACTTTGTCGCGCAGCGGCCGCAATAAGAGGGAGGAGGGGCGAGAGGGGGCAGCTGGGGGTGGGGGATGGGGGACGGGAGTGGGGCGACGAATGGGAGCTGGGGGGGCGGGGCGTGCAGGAGGTGGCGGCGGGAAAAGCGGAGGGAGGGGGGAGAGGTAGAGGGGAGAAAAGATGGTGGAGGGGGGTTAAGGGTGGCGGGGAGTTTAGGAAGAAAGTTAGGAGGAAAGTTAGGAGGAAAGTTAGGAGAAAAGTTAGGAAGATAGGGAAGGGGGGTTATAGAGGTGGAGGTGGGTGAGGGTGAGAGGTAGAAGATAGATTAGGGTGAGGGTGAGAGATAGAGTGAAAGGATAGGAAGATAGGGGGGGTTACAGAGGAGGTGGCGAGTGAGGGGGAAGATAGAGAGATAGGTAGATAGAGCGATATGTAGATGGGGGCGTTACAGAGGGGGTGGCGAGTGAGGGAGGTCAGGGAGACGAGACAGGAGCAGGAGGGCAGAAGCGGGAAGAACCAAGCAGAAGGTAAAAGAAGAAGAGGAGCAGAAGAGGGAAGAGCAGAAGACAGAAGATCACAGAAGAAGGTAAAGAAGAAGAGGAGCGGAAGATCAGAAGACAGAAGAACACAGAAGAAGGTAAAGAAGAAGAGGAGCCGAAGATCAGAAGACAGAAGAACAGAGAAGAAGGTAAAGAAGAAGAGGAGCGACGAGCAGCAGAGGGAAGAGCCAAGAAGAGGGACACAGAAGAAGAAAGCACACGCAGGTCGCGGTGCAAAGGAGAGAGAAAGAAGCACACAGAAGAAGAACACAGATGAAGACAGAAGACGGGGAGCAGGAAAGCAAGAAGAGTACAGATGAAGAATACAGAAGAAGAGCACAGAGGAAGAACAGAGATGAAGAAAAGAAGCAGGAGAGGAGGTGAGTAGCGCGGGGCAGGTTGAGGGGCTAGGCGGTGGGGGGGTACTTACTGTGAATTCGCTGGGCTTGCTAGGAGGTCTCAGGAGCCTGGGCTGGTGGAGCTGCAGCGGCAGGGGGAGCAACCTACCCTAGCCAAGCCGAGGAACAGCCTTCCACCTCCGCCGCCGCTAGTGGACAGGAGGCCCCGCCACAGGAACAACAGGCCACCAGCACCCCACTCCCTGCAGAAGGAGAACCACCCTGAAAACAGTCCCTGCAATCCAGGCAGAAGACAGAGAACATTGCCAAGACCCCAGCCAGGAAACAGGACTCTCCTGATTTTCACCCTTCTGTCCCACTCTGTTACGCGGTCCACCTTTAACTGCCATTGCTCCCCTTCACATGCCCCCTTGGACAATGCACCTGTGATACCAAGAGACTGGACTCTACCATGGACTTTCCTCCACCATCACCCCAGCCCCTTGCACATGCCTCTATACTTATTAGCACCTAAGCTTAAAACAAAGAACAATCTATAGTCAGCCTAATGATTCACAAATGTATTAGTACAATGTTATCAAAGCATTGTAATGTGTATGTACTGTGAAATATACTACAGGATGACCTTTGGTGGGCAGCAGTACATATAGCAGGAGCCAGAATGGGGCACAATGATCTGAAAATAGAGATTCCAAAGGGAACAGTCAGTGGCCATAGACATAGGCCATATACAATGTTGTGCAACATACAGTATGCCACAACGATCTGGCACACTTTCTTGGGTGAGTAGTACAGGGATCCACCTATCAGATGGAGGCACCAGAACCTGGCCTTCAGGGGGCCGAAGGTCCTATCTATAATCCTCCTTGTACGCCCATGTGCCTCATTGTAACAATCCTCTGCCCTTGTCCTGGCATTCCTCACTGGGTCAGTAGCCATGAGAGGTTGGGGTAACCAGAGTCACCTGCAGATTTTGAGGGACAACTGTTAGACACACAATAACCCTTAGGGGCAATCCCATACCCAGACATCAAGATATACTCGGATGGGGACCTTTGGCTCACCTATTGGCCACACCCGGTGCCTCTGGAGTTGGCCCATCACATATGGGATGTTGCTATTCCTCAGTATATAGGCGTCATGCACAGAGACAGGATATTTGGCATTCACATGGGAGATGTACTGGTCCGTGAAACACACCATCTGCACATTCATCGAGTGATAGCTCTTTCCATTCCTGTAAACCTTTTCATTTCTCCAGGGGGGGAAAAATGCTACATGTGTACCATCAATGGCACCAATGATGTTGGAGATATGTCCGAGGGCATAAAAGTCAGCTTTCACTGTGGCCAGATCCTCCACCTGGGGGAACACAATGTAGCTGTGCATGTGTTTCAGCAGGGCTGACACCACTCTGCTCAACACGTTGGAGAACATTGGCTGAGAAATCCCTCATGCCATGGCCACTGTTGGTTGGAAGGAACCACTTTCCAGGAAATGGAGCGCTGACAGGATCTGCACTAGAAGAGGGATCCCTATGGGCTGGGGGATAGCTGACATCAGTTCTGGCTCCAATTGGGCACACAGTTCTAGGATTGTGGCACGATCAAGTCTGTATGTGATGATAATGGGTCTGTCCTCCATTGTCTCAAGGTCCACCAGGGGTCTGTACCCCGGAGTATGCCGCCATCTCATATGCTGCCTCAGCTGTTGAAGCCTAAGGAAGAGAACGGTGAGCAGAGGGTCATATTTCCACATCTATTGCACTAATGTTGATTTTTTTTACTTTACAGAAGCAGTATGTGAATTTGAGAGTCAGTTGATGTGCCAATGTCTGCTGTGATGCAGTTAGGTGCCATGGCCTATGCCCCCTGAAATCGTGGCTGCCTGACCTGTGAGGAGGGACAGGTGGCAATGAGGTAACTGCTCTGGCGTTGTGCGCCGTAGCGGTAGGTGGTCGATGACCGCCGCGCAACTTCGCATTGGTTATTATTGGGTCCTATGGGTTCCAGAAGCCAATGGCGATGTACACCAGCGGTGATGGTATGCACCGCCACGAACGTGACCACCATTTTCTAATTATTTACTCTCTTGCTACCTGACCTTCAACAGGAGGGGACCTACACTGCAAGTGCTGCTGAGACCTGTGTCTGAAAGGGACAATGGCTCATGTGTCTGGGGAAAGGGCACCTGCCTTCTCTGCGGAAGAGTTGGAGAAACTGGTGGATGGGGTCCTACCCCAGTACACATTACTCTATGGTCCTCCAGACAAACAGGTGAGTAAACTGTGAGCATGATGTGTGGGCCATGAATGTATGGAGTACTGTGGATGCAAGCCAAATGTTGGGGGATGAGGAGGCGTCCTGGCCAGAGTGCAGCACTTAAGGTGGTCAGTGTATGTGTGTCAGGGCATGGGTGGGAACTGGTGGTCAATGAGTATGACGGTCCGGACGGGTGAGTGATTTCCATTTCTGCTGTCTTTTCCCTCCAGGTCAGCGCCCACCAGAAAAAGGGTATTTGGCGTGCCATAGCCAAGGAGGCGTGGACCCTGAGGGGATTTCACAGGTGGAGCTCCCACTGCCGCAAGAGATGGGAGGGCCTGCGCCGCTGGTCAAGGAAGACGGCAGAGGCCCAGCTGGGTCTGGCCTCCCAACGTGGAAGAGGTGCCCGTCGCACCAGTGGGACGGAGGGCGAGGGGAGCACCACGACGGGGACAGGAGGGGAGACCACAGACAGCGACTCCTCCTCCAATGGAAGCTTCACAGCGGTGGCGGACACCTCTGTGCCCACCCCAACAACAGGTACAGCCGCCACCCCCCCTACCAGCACCGCCCTCCCAGCAGCCCCTCAGCGTGTTTCCCATACCAGCTCACCCAGGAATGTGGGTATCTCCTTTGCCCCAGGCACCTCAGGCCCTGCCCCAGTCAGCCCTGCTGCCCTCAGTGAGGAGGCTATTGACCTCCTGAGATCCCTCTCTGTTGGGCAGTCAACCATTCTGAATGCCATCCAGGGTGTCGAGAGGCATTTGCAACAAACAAATGCAGACCTGGAGGGCATTCACTCTGGCGTGGCAGCCCAACAGAGAGCATGTCAGGCTCTGGCCTCTGCACTGATGGCAGCCATTGTCCCTGTGTCTAGCCTCCCCTCTCCAACTTCCTCTACCCAGTCCCAATCCCCTCAACCTCAGCCTATCCCAAGCACAGCTTCTGGTCAGCATTCACCCAAATCAACACACAAACGTGGCTCAGCAAACATAAGCACCACACTTCATCTCACAGGCACTCACACAAGCACCATGCCAATGGAGACACACCAACAACCACTGCCTCCACTGGGTCCCCCTCCTCCTCTGCGTCCACCTCCCTCCCAGTATCATCTCCACTCACACCTGCATGCACTACATCCTCATCCACTACCTCCATCACCAGCACACCCATCACACCATACCCCTCACTGCGAGTCACCACTCCCACAACCATGCACACATCCCCTGTGTCCTCTCACAGTGTGTCTGTGACCCCTCCTACCAAAGTACACAAATGCAAGCACCAACCCACCCAACAGGCAGCCACCCCACAACACCATCCAGCCCATGCGCCTTCACCCAATCTCAGCAGACAGACACCACCTACAACCACTTCCTCTTCCTCCACTCCCAAATCCTCTCCATCTTCCCATCCCAGTGTGTCTAAAAAACTTTCCTGGCTAACGTTGACCTGTTCTCTACCCCTCCCCCCATCCTTCCCCCTCGGGCCAGGGTGTCCAGATCCCAGGCCAACACCTCAGCCACCAAGTCGGCGTCCGCTGTGGTCACTGCAACTCCCAGAGGATCAAAGGGGGCAACCGTCAGGCCAGGCAGTGTGCCACGACCCCTGCAAAGGAGCAACTCTTTGCCACCTGGCAAGGTGAAGAAGAGGCCAGCATGCAGCACGGCCAATGAGCACGACCCACTCAGCAAGGCCTCCTCCGAAACTCAAGCTGCCAGTGCCAAGGTCCCAGCAGAAAAGCCATGGCAAAGCACCACAGGCCTCGAGGGCACCAGGTGAGGGCCTGGTGTCCACCATCAGAACCGACAGCCCAGCCACCTGTACCGCGGCAAGCACCACCACAAGCAGCGCTACAAGCACCGCCGCAAGCACCGCCACCTGCACCGCCACCTGCCCCACCGCTGCCACAAGAACTATCAGCAGCAGCATCCCCAGTGGGCAGCCATCTGGGGCTGCGGGAGACGGGCTGGTGCCTCCCACTACCAGCACCTGCGCGACGGACAGCACCACCAGCATCCCCGCCGCAGTCCCCGCCACCTGCACCGCAACCTGCCCCTCTGCTGCCACAACAAATGTCAGCAGCAGCATCCCCAGTGGGCAGCCGTCCAACCACCACTGGAAGCTCCCCCACCAGTACCAGCACCATTAGTATGCAGCCTTAGTTGCCGCAGGATGGAGTTGGGCCCTGCCTCCATGGAGTATCAGGCTACCTGTTCCCTGCAAATCTCGTACCTCAGACACCCAGATGAGGGAATGTGAACTACCATACCCCAAGTGCAGCACCACTGGGCAAAAAGCCCCGTTCAGAACAAGTGGAGAAATGCATCCACTCCCTCTATCCTTGGCAGGATGAAGCAGACTAGTCACAAAGCCCTCTCCAGAACAAGTGGAGAATTGCATCCACTCACCCTATCCTTGGTAGGATGTAGGAGACTGGGCACAAAGCCACCTCCAGAACCAGTGGAGATGCCACCCCCTTGAGAGACTGTGACTTTGCACTCCCCAGGACCAAGCAGTGGGCAATCCACCCACTTGAGAGACGTGAGAGGCTGTGGCTTTGTACTTCCCAGGACCAAGCAGTGGGCAACCCACCCACTTGAGAGACTGTGGCTTTGCACTCCCCAATACATCGCTGTGGGCATGAGGAGCAGTGGCGTAGTACCATCTTCCGGCTGAGGTGCCCTCCCCTTCCCCATCCCCCTGAGCTGCCTGTGTGTTTTCGAGCTGATGCCCCTGCAGTGTTCTCTCCGTATTGAGGCAGGAGTCAAGTGTGGGCTTTGTCCATGATTTTTGGCCCAGTGGGCCACGGACGTTTACAAAGGACAGTGTACGGCCTTCTGTGCATATTGTAAATAATTATATATACTGTTTTTCAATCATCTGCCTATTTCTAATATATCACTGATTTGACTCCATTCCTTTTGTCCTTGCATTCTTCCAGGGGGTTACGGGGTGTAATGTAATGTTGATGCATGTTTTTGTGTGTTTGTTGTTGTGGGTGGGGGTCGGGGTGTTGCGTTTTGCGTGTGTGTGTTACTCTCTTTTTCCTCCCCCCTCCCCTGTGTGCTAGGTGCAGTACTCACTGTGGTCGTCGCCGCCGCCTACTGTGATATTCCTCCTGTATGCGGAGGTAGACCAGCATGGGTAGGACCTGCAGCTCAGGCTCCATGGCGTCCTGGTTCTTCGTTGATTGTCGGAAGGTGTGTGGTTTCCCTTCCAAGTCCTGTTTCTGCCGTGCTTTTGATGGCATTGGTACTGCCCCAGAAAAGCTGGAGGATTGGCGGGTTGTGATGGGGTGGCGGTACATTGGCTTCTGCCTGTCTGTTGGCGGTGACCGCCGCAGTGCCTGTTGCTACCGCTGTGGAGGTCGGTGTGTTAAAGTGGCTGTCTGTTTTGACGGTTTCTGCCGTGGTCGTGATTCTATTGCCGGCCTGTTGGCAATAGAAGGTCAAGGGAGTAGGAAGGTCATAGTCAGTATGGCCAGAATGATAATACAAAATCCTGCTGACTGGTGAAGTTGGATTTAATATTACTATTTTAGAAATGCCACTTTTAGAAAGTGAGCATTTCTCTGCACTTAAATCTTTCTGTGCCTTACAATCCACGTCTGGCTAGGTTTAGTTGACAGCTCCTTGTGCATTCACTCAGACACACCCCAAACACAGGGTACTCAGCCTCACTTGCATTCATCTGCATTGTGAATGGGTCTTCCTGGGCTGGGAGGGTGGAGGGCCTGCTCTCACACAAAGGACTGCCATACCCCCTATGGACCCTGGCAGACAGGATTGAACTGAAAGGGGAGCTGGTGCATTTCTAAGCCACTCTTTGTAGTCTCCCCCACTTCAAAGGCACATTTGGGTATAAAACTGGGCCTCTGTCCTACCACCTCAGACACTTGCTGGAGAAGAAACCTGAACCAGAACCTGCATCCTGCCAAGAAGAACTGCATTGCTGCTCAAAGGACTCACCTGTCTGCTTTCTACAAAGGACTGCTGCCTTGCTGTTGGCCTGCTGCCTTGCTGAACTCTTGTCTGGCTGTAAAAGTGCTCTCCAAGGGCTTGGATAGAGCTTGCCTCCTGTTCCCTGAAGTCTCAGGACCAAAAAGACTTCTCTTTTTCATTTGGACTATTCGTGCGCCGAAAATTTCGACGCACAGCTTGTTCCGCGGCGAGAAAATCACCGCACACGGCGCTGATCGACGCGATGCCTTCGGGGTGACCGGAACTTCGACGCACGGCCTCGCAAGGAAAACACCGCCCGACTTCCAGACGGGAAATCGGCGCGACGCCTGCCGTGAGAACGAAAATTCCACGCACAGCCTCCCGGAATGACGCGCAGACAGAAAACAAGCCGAAGAATCCACCACAGACCCCGGGACATCTGGTAATCCCGCAAACCACAGAAAGAGACTGTCCGTGCACCGGAAAATGACGCACGACTTCCCCGTGTGAAAAATAACGACGCAAGTCCGTGTGTGCAGGGGATAAATCGATGCACACACCATTTTTTCCACGTATCTCTTCTTCTGCGGCCCTTTGCAGAGATTTTCCACTGTAAATCAGGTACTTTGTGCTTGAAAGAGACTTTGGTGGTCATTCTGACCCTGGCGGTCTTTGACCGCCAGGGCGGAGGACCGCGGGAGCACCGCCGACAGGCCGGCGGTGCTCCAATGGGGATTCCGACCGCGGCGGTAAAGCCGCGGTCGGACCGGCACCACTGGCGGGCTCCCGCCAGTGTACCGCCGCCCCATTGAATCCTCCACGGCGGCGCAGCTTGCTGCACCGCCGCGGGGATTCCGACCCCCCCTACCGCCATCCAGATCCCGGCGGTCCGACCGCCGGGATCCGGATGGCGGTAGGGGGGGTCGCGGGGCCCCTGGGGGCCCCTGCAGTGCCCATGCCACTGGCATGGGCATTGCAGGGGCCCCCGTAAGAGGGCCCCTACATGTATTTCACTGTCTGCTGTGCAGACAGTGAAATACGCGACGGGTGCAACTGCACCCGTCGCACAGCTTCCACTCCGCCGGCTCGATTCCGAGCCGGCTTCATCGTGGAAGCCTCTTTCCCGCTGGGCTGGCGGGCGGTCTGAAGGCGACCGCCCGCCAGCCCAGCGGGAAAGTCAGAATTACCGCCGCGGTCTTTCGACCGCGGAACGGTAATCTGACGGCGGGACTTTGGCGGGCGGCCTCCGCCGCCCGCCAAGGTCAGAATGAGGGCCTTTGTTTGCTTTTTAAAGACTTAAGACAACCGCCAAGTTGTAACTGCCGTGCGGCCACCAATGTGGCCACACTCCCGCGGTGCCCATTATGACATGTGGGCTGCAACATGGGAGCCGGCGGTGTTGTGGCCGTGCGACAGGTGCAGTTGCACCCATCGCGCTTTTCACTGTCTGCAGAGCAGACAGTGAAAAGCCGCATGGGGCCCTGTCAGGGAGCCCCTGCACTGCCCATGCCAGTGGCATGGGCAGTGCAGGGACCCCCAGGGGCCCGCGACTCCCCGTTCCACCAGCCTTTTCCTGGCGGTTCAAACCGCCAGGAAAAGGGCGGCGGTAGGGGGACTCGTAATCCCATGGGCAGCGCTGCAAGCAGCGCTGCCCTGGTGGATTACTACCGCCGGGGCCATTGTGGCGGGAAACTGCCGGCCCCGGCGGTGCGACCATGACGCTTCCGCCGCAGTCGTAATGACCAGGGGGCCAGCCTTTTGGCGGTGCTTCCGACATTTCAGCCCTGGCGGACCTGTACCGCCAGGGTTGTAATGACCCCCTTAATATCACTTTTCAGTGATATCTCTACAATTTCACATTGCATCTTCATTCGTTTTGACCTACAATTATCCAGATAAATATTCTATATTTTTCCAACCAGTGTGTGGTGTATTTTTGTGGTGCTATATGGTGTTATTGTATGATTTATTGCACAAATACTTTACACATTGCCTTCTAAGTTAAGCCTGACTGCTCGTGCCAAGCTACCAGAGGGTGGGCACAGGATAATTTTGGATTGTGTGTGACTTACCCTGACTAGAGTGAGGGTTCTTGCTTGGACAGAGGGTAACCTGACTGCCAACCAAAAACCAGATTTCTAACATGTCCACAATGTCTTATCCTTTGCATGCTCTCAGTATGGAGTTTATTACGGATCTTCCAAGCTCCAATGCTATTGCTTTGGCTTTAATTGGCCTTTCTTCAAAGATGGCATATTTTAATGCTCTTAAAGAAATACCTACTGCCAGAACCCTTGCCATGTTATTTGTTCAATTCGTCATACGATTGCACAGACAAACTTTGGTTGTAGTGTCTCAAAGGGGCCCGTAGTTTGTTTCAAGATTATGGTGCAGTCTTTTCACATTGTTGAACATTGAGGTCTGACCCTCGGATGCCTGTCCCCATATGCTGATGGACAGATAGAATGGGTAAATACAGTTTGAGAGCATGCATTACAATGTCTTGTGACTAATGTTCCCAATTGTTGGGAGTCCTTGTTGACAGTTTTTGAGTTTGCTTATCATAACACTCCACAGTCGGTTACCGGATTTTCCATTTCAGTTCAGATTTTGTTAAGAACCTCTACAACCCTCGCAAGAGGTATCACAACATTTACAACAGTTTTGAGGAAACTTTGATATTAAGATTACTAAAAGCCTTTGGCAACCTCCAGACTACAAAAGTGGGGCTCAGGTTTGACTTGTCACAAGAAAGCAAAACCTCATAAAATGCAAGCCTTTTTTTTGGACCCTTTCAAATTGAAAAAGTGATTCATTCTGTAACATTTCGGTACACAATTACCAAGTAAATTGCCTGTTCACACTGTGTTTTATGATTCTCCTCTCAAACCATGTCATGTCCAATCTCAGCCCATTCTTTTGAAGTCACCTTTGACCCTAGAGGGTAATCCAGAATTTGGGATCTGTAGAATTTTATATTCACAACAGGTTAAAAGCATCTTTTTTGTATCTAATTGCATGGAAAAGAATATGTTCAAAGAGAAATTTGTTGGAAACAAACTGTAACATCCGTGCCCCTGGCCTGGTTCGCTCATTTCATTCATGCCATTCTGACAAGCCATGTCTGGTGGGTCATCCTTTGAGGGGGGACCCCATGACTCGATTTTGTACTATATGTACAGTGCGTACATAGGGCACACCAGCCTCGTGTCATTCATCCCACTGTAGGGCCTCTCTGTATCAAATGCTCCATGACTTCCCCTCATGTTAGGCCTGAGCCATTGACCCTCCTGTATCAAATGCTCTATGACTTCCCTTCCCATTTGGTCTGAACCATTGACCCTCCTGTGTGTGTTGCTATGCAAGTCTCATCTAGTTTGCACCTCCATACATCATGTGCCCTCTTAGAAATAGTTACATTTCCATTGTGAACCATTCGATTGTAACATCATGCATTTGGGCTCTGCTGTACTTGTTGTCAATTACCATTTGTAACTACTGCCTGTTAAGCCATGTCAGTTCATATGTAGCACATGACTTTTCCTAGGTTCCTTTGAAAGCCTCCAGACGAGCCATGTCAGTTCATATGTAGCACATGACTTTTCCAAGGTTCCTTTGAAAGCCTCCAGGCGAGAAATTTCCCCTTCTGGAACACTCTTGTCTTCATATATAAATAGCCCCTCTGAACTGGCAGCAAGGCTTGGTCTAGAACATGTATCAGGACCCACAGGAGCTTCCATCAAGTCCTGCCCGAACAGCTTCCATGCACTCACCTCCTGAGTTACCTGTATCTTCCGTGTTCCTGTTCAGCTCAAGCTTCGTCCCTGCACTAATCTCATGAGCCGCCTGGACCTTCCTCACTTTGTTTTTTCCCCAATCTTGTTTCTTCGACATCTGCCAAGTTTTCTGGAAACCAATCAATAGTCCAGTCTTCCAGGTTGCTTCTGGTTACTCTGAGATCCTGACTCCTTGGAACCCTCCATGAGATACAATCCTGCCTCTTCTCTAACTTCTAGCAAAAACTCACCTGCCACCTCTGAACTCCTGTAAACTACTTTCCAGGTTAAATACTTGCCTCCAGGTTAGTGCGCACTAATCCTTAGTAGTCATTGCAGGCCTCTCTGTTGTCTCCTTGCTCCTCTTGCTCCAAGTCTTGTTTTTCTGAACTGTGTTGTTCATGAACTGAGACTGTTTCCTGAACCAACCTATGCCTCCAATGTATTTACTGAGTGTTATCACAATTTCTAGCATACCTTGGAAGTGTTTATGACTTCAGCCTTGAACTGAGTGATACCATGTTTTCGAGTATACCTGCGGATGACTGTGATTTCAAACTATGTACCAAAAGTAATACTGTTTCTAAATTCCCTTGGGAGTGCCTCTTAACTCCAATCCCTGTTCCCAGCACAACCAAAGTATCAGTGATTTTTAACTTTTGACTTGAAGTAATCTTGTTTCATGTATTGTCATGTTTACAAGTGTAAATCAACGCACATACTTTAATACTGGAAGTGTCAAAAACTCCAACCTTGTATCAAGAACAATTCTGTTTCAGGGGCAGGTGTATAGTTGAGATTTGACCTTTGTGAGGAACACAACCTTGGGAGAGTCAGTATCCCAACCTTGTCTCCCACCTAGTCTTGTTTCAGGTTCATGTAATTCTGAATATAAGCCATTTTCAAAGTTAACCTGGCTTCAAACAAACCTTGAGAGTGTTTTATCTTCCAATCTATGTACCCAGAGATACGTAATTTTCAACGACCTTGTGAATGTCTTTATTTCCAAAATATGTAAAGAGTGCTGGTTTTGGAGTGCCATTAAATCCAATCTATGTTCTGAGTTTTCTGTGGATTGACTTAACTCTACCTAGTACTTCCAGTTCTTCGGTTCTAGAAGATTCTACTAGAGTATCTGTCCCATGTTCTGATTATGCTAGAAACCTGTAAGTGTTAAATATAGTAAATATTGTATCCTAAACTGTGTAGAGAATCTGTGCAGTGCTGGTAAATGCCCTTTCTTGTTGTTTCCAGTGCATTGCATTTCCATGAGTGCCCGAAGAGCTGATTTTTAAATATTCATCTTCAATTAGATGAGAATGTTCAGAAAGTGATAACCCTTTTAAGCAAAGTAGCACAGTCGCGGAGCAGAAATAGTACCACAAGTTTATTAGTTTGCCCCCTTCCCCCTTCTAGAAGTCTGTGAGTACTAAGAGTTCTATCCCTGGGCTCTCTTTCTTCTAGATTTGGGAGTGGGGACCTGGACATTGGCTCCAGTGTCATCCACATGGTTAGAACCAGGTGAATGTGTGACATCTGAGAAGATAGAAATTCAGTGGTGAAAGACTGTAGGCAATGCAAGCTTTAGGACAGAGCGACCAGTGAGGACACACTGGGCACAGATCGGGATGGAGGGCACTGAACTCCCGGGGGCACTGTGTTGAGCAATAACGTACTATTTAAAAGCTATGGAGTTGCTTGTGTGTCCAGCTTTCAGGCAGCAATAAAAATATCAAGTTAACTCTTGTGATTAATGTCCCAACAAGAGAGAGAGAAAAATACGAGTTTTTTCAAGTGGCAGTTTTGACTCACCATAAAGTAGTGCAGAGGGTTAATATGCCTGTTGCAAAAAACACATCTGTATTTTATGTGGCTAGCTGAGTGGATTAGTAAAGCCAGCCTTTACTGGCCCTTTAAAACAAATAAAATGAATGGGGGAGAGTGGCTATGGAGAAATGAGGGGCACTTTTACTGAGTGGTAGTGAAAAAATCCAAGGAGGAGGTCAAGGGGGCACAAAAAAAGACTGTTGCACCAGGTGCTACCAGCGCTAAAGCCAGCCCTGGCTGTAGGCAAATTCTGAGGAGGAGGTGGACGGAGATGTGGTAGAGATTTCTACATTAGGAATTAATCTCTTTTTTAGAACTCGAAAATCTTCAGCGGAGTGAGTCTTGAGGTAGTAACTGACAAAAGATCCACAAGGCCAGAAACCCCTTTGGTGAATGTCCACTGAACAGTTTTTGCTTCTGCAGGTACGAACATAGGCTGTCATTACGACCCTGGCGATCGGTGATAAAGTGGTGGTAATACCGCCAACAGGCCGGCTGTAACTACCGCCAAATCATGACCATGGCAGAAAGATCTCTGAAAGACAGCCAATGTACTACTCTGACCGCCAGGACAGAAACAACAGCCCCCACGGTGGTAGCGGAAGTCAATGATTCGCCCAGCATATTAAGACACCACCTTTTCCAGGGCGGTACCAATGACATCAAAAGTCTGACAGAAACTGAGCTCAGAAGGGACAGGACTCACCATTGGAAACACAGGGAAGAACTACGCCGCCATGGAACCTGAACTGCATGTCTTCCCGATGATATTCTACATTCTGCTCCACCACGAACACCAACGCTGGAGAAGACGACAACAGTGACTACAGATGCCTAGCACACAAGGGAGGGGGAGGAAAACAAGAGTGACACACACACACGCACAACACACACCCCATACGCACACACCATACACACAACCTGATGCATTACAAAAACAATTTTACTCCGTAACGCGGTTAAATAATGCAAGGAGAAAAGGATTTCGCAAAAGTGAATGTAATGAGATCAACACAGTAGGAAAAATAAGTTAGGCAAGATAATAGATATATACATATGTACAGAAAAAGGGACATAGCCCAGTCCACAATTTGCATTGGCCACATGGCCACAGGCCAAATTCCAAGGCCAGGCATGTCACCTGCTTCAACACGGAGAGAACACTGCAGGGGCATCAGCTGGTAAATAGGCAGGCACCTCACGGGGGACGGGGACGCGGGGGCATCTCATCCGGGAGATGTAACAAGGCTACTGTTTCTGGAGGGGGCAACATGCCCTGTGCTTGGTCATGTGGAATGCAAGGTCACAGTCTCTCATCTAGGTGTCTCACCCACTGGTTCTGGAGTGGGCAACCTGCCCTGTCCTTGATCCTGGGGAGTGATGGGCCACAGTCTATCAGGTGGGTGTCATACCCACTGGTTCTGAAGGGGCAACATGCCCTGTGCTTGATCCTGGGGAGTGCAAGGCCACAGTCTCTCAGGTGGGTGTCATGCCCACTGGTTTTGGAGAGGGCAGGCCGCACAGCAGCCCATGGAGGCAGGATTACATACCTTTCCACCGGAGGAGACCGCTGCACAGTGGTGGTGCTGTGGGTGGGAGGAGGCTCCTGCACATCTCCTGCAATCTCATACGGCTGCACAGTAGTGATGCTGCTGGTGGGGCGAGGCTCCTGCCCATCCCCTGCAACCTCAGACGGCTGCACAACCATGGTTGGTGGTGGTGGCTTTGTCACAGTTCCTGGTCCAGGATCCTTGCTCTTCCTGCCTGCTGACGCAGGCTCCTTGGCCTTTCAGGTGGCAGGTGTAGGCTCCTTTCCCTTCTTGCCTGCTGGGGAAGTCTCCTTCCCATTTAGGCTGGCTGCTGCAGGCTCCCTCCCCTTCAGGACATGGGGCCTGGATCACTTTCTACCACGAGTGGGTGCGGTGAGGACTGGGCACGTGGACTGTGTGGCTGAGGTGCTTGGCTGGGTTCTTGCTACTCTGGCCATACGTGCAGCATGGGGGAGGGGTAGGGAAGAGGTCAATGGTGGATAGGAAAAGTTTTTTAGGGACATTGGGGCAGGAAGAGGGAGAAGGAATGGGAGTGGAGGATGGGGGAGTGGTTGTTGGAGGTGTCTCCTGCTTTTGGGTGCAGGTTCATGAGCTATATGCTGTTGTGAGGTGGATGGCTGTTGGGTGCCTGAGTGCTTGCGTTTGTGTGTTTAGGAGGGGGACAGAAACAGCGGGAGAGGATGCAGGGATTGTGTGCATGGCTGCTGTGGAGGTGCCTGCCAGTGAGGTGTGTGTTCTGCTTGGTGTGGTGATGCTGGTAGTGGTTGATGATGTAGTGCATGCAGGTGTGAGTGTGGACGTAACTAGGTGGAAGGCAGAGGAGGAGGAGGCGGAGGAGGGGGAAGACAGTGGAAATAGTGGATGTTGTTGTGTCTGCAACTGGATGGTGTTTGTGTGAGTGCCTGTGGAGTGAAGTGTGGTGCTTGTATTTGCCTGTGACACTCTTGTGTGTTGTCTTGTGTGTATGCTCGCCTGGCTGTGTGCTTGGGATAGGTTGGGGTTGAGGGGAATGGGACTGGGCAGTGGATGTTGGAGGGGGGGCGGTAGGAACAGGGACCATGGCTGCCATCAGAGAGGAGGCCAGAGCCTAAATCAATCTCTGTTGGGCCGCCAATCCAGTGTGAATGCCCTCCATGAATGCATTAGATTGTTGCATCTGGGCTGCCAGCCCCTGGATGGCATTCACAATGGATGATTGCCCTACAGAGATGATGGATCTCGGGAGGTCAATAGCCTCCTCATTCAGGGCAGCAGGACTCACTGGGGCAGGGCCTGAGATGCCTGGGGCAAAGGAGATGCCCACTCTCCTGGGTGAGCGGGCACAGGCAACTTGATGAGGGGCTGCTGGTAGGGCAGTGCTGGTACGGGGTGGCGGCTGTACCTGTAGCTGAGGTGGTTCCATAAGTGTTGGAGAAGGTATCTGGGTCAGAACTGTCCCCTCCAGTCTCCGCTGTGGTGCTCCCCTCACCCTCTATTCCACTGGTGCCCTCATCATCGGTGGACTCTGCCTTCTGGCTCCTGGGTCCTGTGGGATGCAGCTCCCTACATTGTCGGTGCCTCTGGTCCCCCAACAGATTAAACTAAAGCACATAAGGACTCGATGACAAAACAAAAACGGGGGGAAGAGACAAAGGATAGACTTGGTCAATGGCTGCACCAACACCAACGTTGGTGTACACAGCACCGTCACACACAGGGAAGAGCCCTACGCAATATGCATTGCACTACCAGAGAAATAGGTGACCAGTAGTGGATGCCTACGAGCCAGGTTGCAAGATTTTTCCTTCTGAACCTAGCCACCAGGGTACCTATGCTGCAATGACAGGCCTGCCCTAGGGGTACCCAGTGACACACATCCCTCACCCGGATACCACCCTACTATGCGTAAGTTGTAATGATGGGCACAATAATCACTCCCTTGTGGCTGCTGTGATGCCCTTAAGCCGCCACCGCCAGTATGCTGGCCATCAGAGGGGTCAGGGTTCGATGGGCACCCTTCCTTGTTGGGAGGCCATCCCCAGCTGGGCCTCGGCCGTCTTCCGTGCCTATCGTCTTAGGTCTTCCACTGCTTGCGACAGTGGGTTCTCCACCTGCCATAGACCCCCAGGGTCCACACGTTCTTTGTGATGGCACGCCATATACCCTTTTTTTGATGGGCGCTGACCTGCAGAGGAAATCAACACAGGAAAATAGATTTAGACAAACAGTCCTGTCTGTTACACGTATGGCCCACCATACCTGTTTCCATCACCATTTACATACACATGGCCTAGCACACAACCTGTACGCCACCAAGAGGACATCAACCCACCTCCCTTGCACGAGACCTTCACACACACAACTCCATGCATTCGTGCCACATGCAACGTGCTCACAGTGTACTCACCTGGTGGTCTGGAGGCCCATACAGCAGTCCGTACTGGGGTAGGACCCCATCCACCAGTCTCTCTGAATCCTCTGAAGTGAAGGCTGGGGCCCTTTCCCCGGTCACACGGGCCATGGTGGGTTCCAGACACAGGTCACAGCAGCTCATGCAGTGTAGGTCCTCTCCTATGGAAGGTCATGTAGCAAGTGAGGAATATGATAGAGAATGGCGGTCACGTCCACGGCGATGCATACCGTCACCACCGGCGTAGATCACCATTTTTCACTGTACCACATAGGGCCCAATGTTAACCAATGAGGAGCTGCACAGCGGTTCCTGACCACCTCCTGCAACGGCGCACAACATTAACGGAATTTCCACAGTTCCACCTGTCCCTCCACACAGCACAGGCAGACGTCATTTCAGGGGGGGACAGGTCCTGGACTAATGATGTGTCACATGATATATTATGCCATACTGGACAAATCACAATGACCCATTACATGTTTACTGGATGCAAAGTTCTGTTGTAACTCCATTGTTCAGTTTGTGACCGGCTCCTCACTCTTGTGTCCCTTAGATTGCTACTGCTGCAGATGAATAGGAGATGGAGACATACCTCTGTGTACAGACCCCTGGTGGACTTTGCAACACTGGAGGACAGGCACATTATCCTCACCTATAGACTGGACAGGGCCACAATAACAGAGCTGTGTGCCCAGTTGGAACATGACCTGATATCTGCTATCCGTCACACCACTGGGATCCCCCCTCTTGTGTAAGTGCTATCAGTACTCTATTTCCTGGCAATTGGTCCTTTCCAAGAGACACAGCCAATGTTCTCAATGGTGCTGACAAGAGTGTTGTCTGCCCTGATTAAACACATGTGCAGCTACATTGTTTTCCCTCAGGTTGAAGATTTGGGCACAGTGAAGGCCGAGTTCTATGCAATGGGACGTATCCCCAACATCATTGGGGCAGTTGATGGAACACATATTGCATTTGTTCCCCCTGCCAGAATGAAAAGGTGTTCAGGAATCGGAAGACTTTCCACTCTATGAATGTAAATATGGTGTGCCTTGCGAACCAGTACATCTCCCACGTCAATGTTAAGTATCATGGGTCGGTGCATGATGCCTTTTGTAGGAGGCTGGCTCATAGTGAGTACCTGATGGTACTTACACCTTGTGCCAGGTCCATTTATCCCTTATTAGTAGATGAGTAGTGTTGTAGCAGCTTAGGCTGATAGGGGTAGCTATAGCAGAGCAGCTTAGGCTGAACTAGGAGACATGCAAAGCTCCTACTATACCACTTACATCATATAGCACTATATCATAAGAAACACAATACTCAGAGTTACTAAAAATAAAGGTACTTTATTTTAGTAACAATATGCCAAAAGTATCTCAGAGGATATACACCCTTAGAAGGTAAGTAAAATACACAAAATATATACACAAACCAAAATCGGGTAAGTAAACAGTTAGAGAAGTAGTGCAAACACTGAATAATACAATAGGATGCAATAGGCCTAGGGGCAACACAAACCTTATACTAAGAAAGTGGAATGCAAATGACTTAGGAACCCCAGGCCTAGTGTAGTGTGTAGAAGGTCGCTGGGAGTGTAAGAAAACACTAAGAGTGTCCAAGATACCCCACCCCAGGATCCTGAAAAGTAGGAGAAAATGGACCCTACTTCCCCAGAAGCACACTAATGTCATGGTAGGAGATTCTGCAGAGGCAACAACTGACTGCAAAGCACTGAAGATGGATTCCTGGACCTGAGGACCTACAAAGGAAGGGTACCAATTTCAAGAGTCACGCAAGTGTCTGGGGGGGCAGGAGCCCACTAAACCCCGGATGAAGGTGCAAAAGGACTGCATCTGGGTGGAAGAAGCTGAAGATTCTGCAACAATGGAAGGTGCCAGGAACTTCTCCTTTGCACAGAAGATGTCCCACGGCGTGCTGGAGGATGCCGAGTTGGTTCCACACAGAAAGACTGCAAACAAGTCTTGCTAGCTGCAAGAGTTGTGGTTGAAGACAATGGATGCTGCCTGGGCCCAGGAAGTACCAGGAGGTCACCCCTTGGAGAAGGGGGTGCTCAGCAGCTCAGTGAGCCCATGCAGAAGCAGGCAGCACCCGCAGAAGCACTTGAACAGGTGTTCAAGAAATCTGAGCACGGCAGTCATCTCATCACTACAAAGGAGGGTCCCACGAAGTCGGTGGGCAACTCAGCAAGTTGAGCAATGCAGCACAGAGTGCTGGGGACCTGGGCAATGCTGTGCATGATGGATTCCTTGCAAAAGGCAATGGCATGGTGATATTTCCCACTTCTATGCCCACTTACTGTTCCCTCTGGAAATTCATTTTGCAGATGTTGGTGACCTTACATATACTTCCGGTGTTCACACTGCAGCCAGCTACAGGTCATTAATCTATGCTCATTTTCTGTACAGTTGATTTGCAATGTTTGTATCTGTTTCAATTAATACATAATTGATATACATGACTTACTCCAAACATCTTTTTTTCCAAGGGTGTTTATTGAAGTGCTAAAATATGTAGGGGCAACTGCAATGGGATGGGGTGATGATGGAGGAAAGTCCAGGGTATTGTTCCAGTCTGTTTGTTGCACAGGTGCATTGTCCATGGGGACATAGGATGGGTAGCCATGGCAGTTCAAGGTGGACAAGGTGACTGTGTGGGACACAAGGGTGAAAATCAGGAGAGTGTCATTTCCTGACGGTGGTCTTGGCAATAGTCTCTGGCTTTTGCCTGGATTGCAGGGTGGTTCTCCTTCTGCAGGTGGAGGGGTGCTGGTGGCCTGTGAGTCCTGTGGTGGGGTCTCTTGACCACTAGTGGCAGCCGAGGTGGAGGGATTCTCAGTAGTGTGGTTAGTGTCAGGGTCACACTGGTGTGCCACTGCCTAGCTCATACTGTTGGCCATGTCTGCCAGCACCCCTGCCATGGAGATCAGGGTGTTGTTGATGGCCTTCAAGTCCTTCCTGATCCCCAGGTACTGTCCCTCTTTCAGCGCATGTTCTCATGAATCTTGTCCATGATCTGGCCCAGAGTACCCTGGGAATGTTGATATGCTCCCAGGATCAAGGTGAGTCCTGTCCTCCCCCTGTTGCACAGCAGTCCTTCTAGCTTCCCTGTTGGCCTGTGCCTCTGTACCCTGAACTGTGTGCCCACTGCCACTGACCCAGGTCCCTGATTGTCCTGTGTTTGTGGGGTGGCCTGGGTTCCCTCTAGTGGTGGACATACTTCTGATTGATGTGTCCTGGGGACAGAGGTATGGGCCCACTGGGTGGGTGCTGTGGTCGTGTTTCCTGAGGGAGGAGTCTTTGTTGTGGTGTGAGAGTGTGTCTGGGTAACCAACTGTCCAGAGGTCCCTGATGGGCCAGGTAGGTCATCCAGATCCTGAAGACCAGAGCTGCTGTCATCACTGTGGGCCTCTTCTGGGGGGGGGACTGGATGTTGTTGGCACCTCTTCGCCAGTGATATTGGCTGGGTTACCTATGGGGAAGTAAATGCAGTGTTATTGTTTCTGCGTGTGACATCTTGTGCATGGGTGTGTTGCCCTCTATGATTGTTATTGCCCTGGCAGCTTTGCCTTGTGTGAGTTGTTATTTGGTGGGCTAGCTGATTCTCTCTAGTGTGCATGCTGTGGTGATAGGTGTCCATGCAGGTCTGTGAGTGGTGTCCATGAATTGGTGGTGCATGCAGGGCTTGGCATTGGGATGAATGGGTTGTGATGATGGTGGGGTGTGTGGGAGGTGGTAGAGTGATGGGAGTGAGGGTAAGGGGGGGGGTATGTGATGGCATGCAGATAGGGGGTGAAAGTAGTTAAGAGTTGACTTACCAGAGTCCAGTCCTCCTGCTACTCTTGCCAGGCCCTCAGGATGCATGATTGCCAAGACTTGCTCTTCCATCTCCAGCCTCCTCCTCCTGCAGAAAAGGCACATGGCGGCGCAAGGCAAGGTTGTGCAACATACAGCGTGGCACGATTATCTGGCAGACCTTCTTGGGAGGTACATCGTTTTCCCCCAGGTGGAGGATTTGGCCACAGTGGAAGCTGACTTCTATACAATGGGACACATCCCCAACATCATTGGGGCAATAGATGGAACACATATTGCATTTGTCCACCCTCCGGGCGAAATGAACAGGTGTTCAGATATCAAAAGAATTTTCACTCCATGAATGTCCAGATGGTATGTCTGTCAGACCAGTACATCTCCCACGTCAATGCAAAGTATCCTTGGTCTGTGCATGATGCCTTTATCCTGAGGAATAGCAGCATCCCAAATGTGATGGGCCAATTCCAGAGGCACAGGGTGTGGCAAATAGGTGAGCCCTGGTTCCCACCCAGTAGATGTTGGTGTATGGGTATGTTGTGGGCCTTAAGTGTGAGTGTGTGTCTAACAGTTGTCCCTCGATATTTGCAGGTGACTCTGGTTACCACAACCTCTCTTGGCTACTGACCCCTGTGAGGAATGCCAGGACAAGGGCGGAGAAACATTACAATGAGGCACATGGGTGAACAAGAGGGATGATAGAAAGGCCCTTTAGCCTCCTGAAGGCCAGGTTTTGATGCCTCCATCTAACTTGTGGTTCCCTGTGCTTCTCACCTAAGAAGGTCTGCCAGATCATCGAGCCATGCTGTATGTTGCACAACTTTGCCTTGTGCCACCATGTGCCTTTTCTGCAGGAGGCTGGAGGCATGTACAGCCAGTGGTTTACCGCCATTGAATGTCCGCCGTGGTGATTCGTGGGTCATAGGCCTTTAGAAGGCTAGTCAAAACTTTTCCCGCACTAATTTCTTTTAAAACTTCCTTCATTCTTTCGGCACCTCACTTTACCTTCTGAGCGATTCGATGCCTTGGCAGGAATGCGCTTTATAAATATAAATACAAACAATGTTGTGGGTGTTGTTCTGTTGGTGTAACGGTGTTGGTTTTGATACTGCCAGTTTATCACTGACTTTTGGGCTGGCGTACTTTTGTGTGTGGCTGTATAGTGACGGATTGGTATGTGTGTGTCATAATATGGTAAGTGGATATCCGCTGCCACCGCAGTATGTTGGTGGCAGTCGGCATGGCGGTAAGTGGGATTTACTGCCAATATCTAATGAGGGCCTATGTCTCTTTAAGCCATATAGGAAAACATGGTTGATGTTCTGACCTCTAATAATTTATGAGGTCTCCTTAGGACACTGTTGTCCACAGTTCACAACTACAAAGATTTTAATGAACCTTAATTAATAAAGAATCCAGCATACCATAGTCACTAGTGCTTGCCCATCATCAAGGGCCAGATTTACGACCATGAGTTTTGTGACTCGTAATTTGCAACTCATTTGCGAGTCGCAAAGCATATGTATACCAGTTTACTTCACACTGTTTGCGATTCCCAATGGGGTTGCAAATTACCTACCTCATTAATATTCATGAGGTAGGTTACAATTTGTGACCCCATTTTAAATGGCTGAACTCACAAGGATTGTGGCCTGCTGGGGACAGCAGACCACCATGTCTGTGACTGCTTTTAAAATACAGCACGTTTTCCTTAAAGGAAAACGGGATGCATTTTGAAAACAAAAATGAAAAGCTTTCTTTTCATTTTTTCAGAGCCGGCAGTGGTCCGTGGGACGTACTCATGAGAGTTCCCCAATGCAAAGATCGATCCAACTGGAGTGGTTTGTCAGGATGGCAATCATGAAATGAGCAAACCACGCAAGGGGCTTGAACTTTACTTGCTGGTCCCCAGCAGTTTTTCTTTGGTCCATTACTTTTTCATGCAATTAAATAAAACAACCAACCCTTAACATGTTGTGAATGTAGAATCCTTCAGATTCCAAACTCCAAGTGGCCCTCCAGGGTTACTGGTGACAGAGGAGGAACAGGCCAAGGTTGGACATGATATGGTTTGAGGAGGGCAACATGGAACACAGGGTAAACAGGCAAATCATCTGGTTGTTGAAGTGGAGTTGTCAGAGAATTAATAACCTTTTCAATCTGAAAGGAGCCAAAAAAAACAAGGTTGCCTTTTACAGGGACCATTTAGACTTAAGTTTCTTGTGAAAAGCCAAACCTGATCTCCACTTTTGTACTCTGGTGGTTGTCATAGGTTTTCATTTTATTTTTTCTCAAGGTTCACCTGAACCTGTTGTAAGTGTTGTAACGCATCTTGTTGGGAATCAGAGAGGATTTTTACAAAGTCTTGCATTGCAGGTACATTTTCAAAGGTTATTGCAAAGTTTTTGGGTATTTTATATGGATGTATGTCAGTTACAGAACAGAAAGTGAGACCCCCGTGACTGAATGTGCTGTGTGATTACAGGCGAAGTCAGCGAATGGCAACAAGGAGTCCAACAATCGGCAGTAGTGTTCACAAGGCATCACACTGCATGCTCTAAAACCTGATTTACACACTCCGTCTGTCCGTCTGTGTATGGGGAACAGACAGGCGAGAGTTGGACTTCAATATCCATAATGTGCGAAGACTGCTCCAAAATCTTGAAATGAACTGTGGGCCCCTGTTAGACATAATGACCAAAGGCAGCCCGTGTAATCACATAATATGTTGAACAAACAACATGGCAAGAGTTTTGGCCGGAGGTATTTATTTAAGAGCAATTAAATGTGGCATCTTGGAGGAAGGAACAGTTACCATCAAGAAAATAGTATAGCTGTTGCAGTTAGGAAGATCAGCACAAAACCCCATGCTAATGGCATGTGAGGGATAAGGTGTTAAAGGCAAGACACTTGAATCACCAGGAGGGGCGAAGTGGGATGTTTTCTCTTGAAAACATATTGAGCTAGTCTTAACAATGTCATGCACATCCTTAGACACTGTCGACCACTCAATCCATAATTGACAATCTAATAAAATCTCTTAGATTTTTAGAAGCTCTACTAATGGAAGGTCAGAATACCTGATCAAGGCTTCTTGTTTTAATTCTTTCATGGGAGTAGATATTGTGATATAATGATGAAGGAACTGCAGGTGTACAGGGCAATCTTTTCCAGTTACGCAAGGGTCGATTTTATCCCTACTTCCTCTCTGTATAACTCTACCCAGAAAGGATCTTTGGTCCCTGCGATTGTGTTCACAGTGGGCCGTGTTCAGGGACTTCATTTTCAGATTGTCCTTAATGAAAGTACTTTGTTGTGCTGGCAATATCCTCTTTAATACTGGGGAAACTGGAAGCATGTATCTAGTAATGCTATTGTCTGGTGTAGAAACTCTTCCAACAGTTATCTGTGAGGCACTGACTTCTGCAAGACAATGCTGCATGGGGCTTAAAAGTCTAAAAACTGGAGTATCTTTTTTACCCATGGTCACACCCTCAGATGACAAGATAGGTTCTGGGAATTTGTGAGCTGTACTTTTACTCAAATTGGTAGAAAGGAAATATTCTGTCTCTGGCCCTGAAGGAGGGCAAGTTTGACTATAGGAAAGTGATGAGCCTGGTGCTAAATCTATGCGGCAACCAGATTCCTTATGAGAGGTAGTGTAGGAGACTGGCATGGTGTGTGGTGGGTACCTATGGTACCTACACCTTATACCAGGCCAAGGTATCCCTTATCAGTGTAGTGTAGTCAGTGTCTAGAAGCCAGGCTCTCTCAAGGTAGCTGTGGATGAGCAGCCAAGGCTTATCTAGGAGACATGCAAACTCATGCAATACCACTGTAGTCAACTTGGTACTTCCACACATGAAAGAAAACACTCAGTGTTACAAAAATAAAGGCACTTTATTTTAGTGCCACAAATACTAAAATACCATAGAGACTATACTCCCTTAGGAGGTACGTAATACACAAATTATATACATTAGTACGCAGAAATAGGCATAAAAACTGTGAGAAAAAGTGCAATTAGTGAAAATCACAATCGGAAGAAATGGGCCTGGGGGAACACAAACAATATACTCAGCAAGTGGAATGCAAAAGACGGTCCCCCACCTAGGTAAGTGTAGTGTGTAGATGGGAGCTGGGAGTACTAGAAAAGCCCAAAGGTAAGCACCACAGCCCACCCCAGTGACCAGGAAAACAGGAGTAAATCACAAAAAGTTTTCCCAGAACACACACAGAAGTAAACCCAGAAGAGACTGCAAGACACCAACAGTGGATTCCTGGACCAGAGGACCTGTGGAAAAAGGGGATCAAGTCCAAGAAGCACAGAAGAGTCCAGGAAGGGCAGGAGCCCCTACCCATCAGGATGAATGTGCAAGAAGTGAACCACCGGTGAAGAAGAAGAGTCAGCACTACACCCAAGAAGACAAAGTCAGGCTCCTAGAGGGTGAAGGTGATGTCCCACGCGGGATGGAGGCTTGCAGTCAGGTTTGCGTCATCAGAGTCACCAACAAGCCTTGGCACATGCAAAGCTCACGGTTAGTGGAAAATGGTGCTGCTGGGAAGCAGGAAGGACCAGGTGGACTCTACCCAGGAGGGGGAGCCAGAGGGGACCTCTAGCAACACTGAGAGCCCACAGAAGACCAGGCAGTACACACAGGAGTCCCATGAGCCGGGGACAGGAGAGTCACAGAAGAGCCCCATGAAGCACTATGAAAAAGGCTTCCATGCCGCAGGAGAACCACTCAGGGAGCTGTGCCTGAAGATCTCGAAGGAAGGATCCCAACAAGCCTTGGCAGCTGCAAAGGACACGTGGCATGGGGATACTGTCCTGCGTGGGCAGGCAAGGGCTTACCTTCTCCTAAGTTGGACAGTTGGAAGAGAGGACTGTCGGGACCACTTCAGTCCACCACCTGTGATACAGGATCCACGCAACTCAGCAGGAGAGGGGATCCAGGCAGACTGTCGTCGTCGAAGTTGGTGCCTGCAGAAGCAGGGGAGTGACTCCTTCACTCCAAGGGAGATTCCTTCTTTCTTCTGATGCAGGCTGAAGACAGACTGTCCTCAAAGGATGCATGACTGGGAAAATGTTGCAGTTGCTGGAAGTGGCAGGAGACACAATGTTGCAGAAGGCATCTTGCTTCTTTGTTGCAGCTTGTAGGGTCCTGAACAGTTGAGATGCAGTTTCTTTGGTCAGAAGTTGATATGGAGGGAACAGAGGATTCCTGCTGGAGTCTTGCAATCCGAATCTAAGGAACCACCCAAAGGAGAGACCCTAAATTGCCCTGAAAGGGGGATTGGTTACCCAGCTGGGTGACCACCTATCAGGAGGGGGTTCTGACATCACATGCTGGTACTGGCCACTTAGATGCTCCCAGAATTTCCTGCCAACCTTGGATCCAAGATGGCAAAACCCAGGGACCCTCTGGAGGAGCTCTGAGCACCACCCTTAGGGTGGTGATGAACAGGGGAGTGGTCACTCCCCTTTCCTTTGTCAAGTTTGAGCAGGGACTGGGGGACCCTGAACCGGTGTAGACTAGTTTATGCAAGAAGGGCACCAAATGCGGCCTTCATAGCATTTCCAGTGGCTTGGGCAGGCACACCTCCCAAGCCTGTAACACCTATTTCCAAAGGTAGAGGGTATAACAACCCTCTCCCAAAGGAAATCCTTCTTTCTGCCTTGCCCGGCCAAGCTTCACAAGGAACAGGAGGGCAGAAAACCTCTCTGGGAGGTGGCAGCAGCTTGGGCCGCATAGAACCCCTCAGAAGGCTGTAATGGCAATACTGGGGTTCCTATAAGGAGCCCCCAAAGTGCATGGAATCACACAACCAATGCTTGCAAAAGCCTTGGGGTATGATTCCAACATGTTTGATACCAAACATGCGCATGCTCTGAGTTACCATGTAGATAGACATAGGTAGTGACCTATGTACAGTACACGCGTAACATGGCATCCCCACACTCACAAAGTCTGGGAAAATAGGCCTGGAGTTTGTAGGGGGCACCTCTGCTAGTGCAGGGGTGCCCTCACACACAGGTACTTGGCACCCTGCCCTCTGGGATGGAAGGCATACCATAGTGGTGACTTATAAGTAACCTGGTGTGGTGAAAAGTGGCAGTGAAAGGGTGCTTGCACCTTTTCACGGAGGCTGCAATGGCAGTCCTGCAGAAGCCTTTGCTTGGGCTCGCTATGGGTGGAAAAATATATGCTGCAGCACATAGGGATCCCTTGGAACCCCAATGACCTGGGTACCTAGGTACCATATGCTAAGGACTTATAATGGGGCACCAGTGTGCCAATTATGGGTGAAATACAGAGTTTTTGGAGAGAAAGAATAATCACTGGGGTCCAGGCTAGCAGGATCCCACTGAACACAGTCAAACCATGCCAAGAAAGAGGGTACTTTCCTACATAACCCCCCAGGTACAAGAAGGCTAACCTTGCCCACATGAGTCTTTCTTGTCTAAGTGGAAACATCTGGAGAGTCCATCTGCTTTGGACTGGTTGCTCCCAGGTCTATGTTCCACTGTGAAGTTCATACCCTTTAGGGAAAGGTACCACCTCAACAATCTTGGGTTTCCTCCTTTCATCTGTTTAAGCCATAAGAGAGGTTTGCTGTCTGTCTGAAAAATGAAATGAGTACCAAAGAGGTATGGTCTTTTTCAGGGCCCAGACCACAGCAAAGGCTGACCTCTCTATGGCTGACCAGCGCTTTTCTCTGGGGGTCAACCT
The DNA here is from genome assembly GCF_031143425.1 of Pleurodeles waltl. Classification (NCBI taxonomy): domain Eukaryota; kingdom Metazoa; phylum Chordata; class Amphibia; order Caudata; family Salamandridae; genus Pleurodeles; species Pleurodeles waltl. Next base: position 687,881,195 of record NC_090449.1, on the reverse strand, counting down.
TCTACTAATAAAAGCTACTGGTTGATTCTGTCCCTCTGTATTAAGTTATGAGAGAACTGTCCTAACACCTACCTCTGAAGCATCAGTCTGAACTATGGTCTTCTTGAAGTAGTTTCGGCTCTTTAGAACAGGTGCAGAGCACATGGCCTGTTTGAATTCCTCAAAAGCTTTCTGACAGCTGGCTGTCCATAATAACCTTTTAGCCATTTTCTTGGAGGTGAGGTAATTTAGAGGGGCAGCAATGGAGCAATAATTCTTAGTTAAACTCCTATAATACCCAGTGAGGCCTAAGAAGGCTCTGACCTGGCTTTGTTTGGTAGGAGGAGTCCAATCCACAATGGTTTGGATCTCCCCCTGTAGTGGCTGAATCTGTTCTCCACCTACTAGGTGTGGCAGATAAACCACCTTCGCCTGCCCTACATGGCACTTTGAAGCCTTGATAGTAAAGTCTGCTTTCAGTAGAGCCTTTGAAACATTCCAAAGGTGGACCAGGTGATCATCCCAGGTGGAGCTAAAGACAGCTATATCATCTTGATATGCTGAGCTGAAGGCATCCAGACCTTGGAGGATTGTGTTCACCAACCTCTGAAAATTGGCAGGTGCATTCTTCAGACCAAAGGGCATTACTGTGAATTGGTAGTGCCCTCCAATGGTTGAAAATGCTGTCTTGGGTTTAGCCTCTTCCGAAAACTTAAGCTGCCAATAGCCAGCAGTCAGGTCAAAAGTGCTAAGATACTTGGCAGATGCAATTGTATCAATAAGCTCATCTGCCCTAGGGATAGGAAAGCATCTGTTTTGGTTACTGTATTGAACTCTCTATAGTCAACACAAACTTTATCCCTCTTTTGCCATTTTGAGAGTGTGGCTTTGGGACTAGTGCCACTGGGCTAGCCCAGGGGCTATCTGAGTGCTCAATAACTCCCAGGTCGCGCATCTTTTGCACCTCTGCTTTGATGCAGTTCCTTACATGATCAGGTTGCTTGTAGATTTTACTCTTGACAGGCAGGCTGTCCCCTATATCAATGGTGTGTTCCCACCACCTGGTTTGACCAGGTGTAAGGGAAAACAGTTCTGAGAACTGTCCCAGGAGATTTCTGCAGTCTTTCTTTTGAAACTGAGAAAGGCAATCTGCTAAGACTACCCCCTCAACGAAGCCATCAGCTGCAGAATTTGAAAAGTGGTCAGGGTGAGGGTCACTCTCATCTTCCTGACCCTCCTCAGTTACCATTAGCAGTGTTAGGTCACCCCTGTCATAGTAGGGCTTTAGGCGATTCACATGAAGTACTCTGAGAGGACGTCTTGGAGTGCCCAGGTCTACTAAATAAGTGACCTATTCCTTCGTTTCCACTATGATGTGTGGTCCACTCTATTTGTCTTGAGTGCTCTTGGTACCAGAGGCTTCAGGACCCACACATTCTGTCCTGGTTGGTACACAGTCAGGACAGCCTTCTGGTCATGCCATTGCTTTTGCAATTCTTGGCTTGCTTGAAGGTTCTTACTGGCCTTCTTCATGTACTCAGCCATCCTTGATCTGAGGCCAAGTACATAATCCACTATATCTTGTTTAGGGTGCTCCAGGGGTTGTTCCCAACCATCCTTCACAAGTGCAAGTAGATCCCTAACAGGGTGACCAAAGATGAGTTCAAAAGGGCTGTAGCCCACTCCTTTTTCGGGTACCTTCCTGTAGGCAAAGAGGAGGTACAGTAACAGGACATCCACCTCCTCCTGAGTTTTTCAGAGAGTCCCATTATCGTACCTTTGAGTTTTTTGTTAAAACGCTCAATCAACCCATTTATTTGGGGATGGTAAGGTGTGGGAACTTGTAGGTCACACCACACTCTTTCCACATTGCTTTCAAATATCAAATCAAATCAAATCAAAGCATAAACATTTATAAAGCGCACTACTCACCCGTGCGGGTCTCAAGGCGCTAGGGGGATGGGGTTACTGCTGCTCGAAAGCCAGGTTTTGAGTTGCCTCCGGAATGCGGAATGGTCCTGGGTGGTCCTGAGGTTGGTGGGGAGGGAATTCCATGTCTTGGCCGCCAGGTAGGAGAAGGACCTCCCACCTGCCGTGGTGAGGCGGATGGGAGGGACGGCGGCGAGAGCAAGGTTGTCGGAGCGAAGTTGACGGGTGGGTGTGTAGAAACTGAGGAGGCGGTTGAGGTATTCGGGTCCCTTGTTGTGGAGGGCTTTGTGTGCGTGGGTGAGGAGTCGGAAGGTGATCCTTTTGTTGACGGGAAGCCAGTGCAGGTGTCTCAGGTGGGCGGAGATGTGGCTGTTGCGGGGTATGTTGAGGATGAGGCGGGCGGAGGCGTTTTGAATTCGTTGCAGACGTTTCTGGAGTTTAGCGGTGGTTCCTGCCTATAGGGTGTTGCCGTAGTCCAGGCGGCTCGGGACGAGGGCGTGGGTCACGGTCTTTCTGGTGTCGGCGGGGATCCAACGGAAGATCTTTCGGAGCATGCGGAGGGTGAGGAAGCAGGAGGATGATACAGCGTTGACTTGTTTGGTCATGGTGAGAAGTGGGTCCAGGATGAAACCGAGGTTGCGTGCGTGGTCTGAGGGGGTAGGTGCGGTGCCAAGGGCCGTGGGCCACCAGGAGTCGTCCCAGGCGGACGGGGTGTTTCCGAGGATGAGGACTTCCTTTTTGTCTGAGTTCAGTTTCAGACGGCTGAGTTTCATCCAATCTGTGACGTCCTTCATTCCATCTTGCAGGTTGGTCTTGGCGCTGGTGGGGTCCTTGGTGAGGGAGAGTATAAGTTGAGTGTCGTTGGCGTAGGAGGTGATGATGATGCTGTGCTTGCGTACGATGTCGGCGAGGGGGCTCATGTAGACATTGAAGAGTGTCGGACTGAGCGAGGAGCCTTGAGGGACGCCGCAGATGATCTCGGTGGGGTCTGAGCGAAAAGGAGGGAGGTAGCCTCTTTGAGAGCGGTTGGAGAGGAAGGAGGCAATCCAGTCCAGGGCCTGGCCTTGGATCCCGGTGGAGCGGAGGCGGGTTATTAGGGTGCGGTGACAGACGGTGTCAAAGGCAGCCGAGAGGTCGAGGAGGATGAGGGCGACTGTTTCACTGTTGTCCATCAGGGTTCTGATGTCGTCTGTGACTGAGATGAGGGCGGTTTCAGTGCTGTGGTTAGCTCGGAATCCGGATTGTGAGGGGTCGAGAAGGTTGTTGTCTTCAAGGAAGTTGGTAAGCTGTTTGTTGACGGTCTTCTCTATGACTTTGGCAGGGAAGGGGAGGAGCAAGATGGGGCGGAAGTTCTTCAGGTTGCTTGGGTCCACCGTAGGTTTCTTCAGTAGGGCGTTGTTCAGTTGGTGGTGTTCACGGGAAGCGTTCTTGAGGGCAGTCATGTTATCTGCGGTGTGGTCCTTACGCCAGGCTTTCTCAAGGGTGCGGCAGTTTTTTTTCTATTCCTTGAGGGTATCAGTGAACCAGAGGTTTTTTTGGTGTTGGTCTGTCTTGGGAGGCGTCTGAGGGGAGCGAGGTTGTCTGCGCAGTTGGTGATCCAATGCGTGAGACTGAGGGCTGCGTCATTGGTGTCGGTGGAGAAGGTGGGTTGGTTGACGCTGAGAGTGGAGAGAAGCTGTTCCGCGGGGATTTTGTTCCACTGTCGGCGTGGGATGGGTTGTGTGTGGAGGTGGCGAGTCTTGCGTCGGAAGGTGAAATGGACACATCTGTGGTCAGTCCAGTGTATAGCGGAGGAGTGGCTGAAGGATACATGGTTGCTGGCGGAGAAGATGGGGTCGAGCGTGTGTCCGGCGATGTGGGTGGGGGTGTTCACCAGTTGCTTGAGACCGAGGTTGGCGAGGTTGTCGAGCAGGGCGGTGGTGTTGTTCTGTTCCAGGTGGAAGTTGAGGTCACCGAGGAGGATGTAGTCCGGCGAGGCAAGGGAGTGCGGGGAGATGAATTCAGAGATAGAGTCCCTGAAGAGGGCGCGTGGTCCAGGGGGTCGGTAGATGAGAGTTCCTCTGAGGGTGGTCCTGGGGTTGGTGTGGATCTGGAAGTGCAGGTGTTCGGCGGCGAGGGGGGTGTCTTCGATGGAGATGGTGACGTTGATGGAGTCCTTGAAGACGATGGCGATTCCTCCTCCTACTTGGTTGGTGCGGTCTCTCCTGCAAATCTTGTAGCCGTCGGGGATGGCTATGGCGATGTAAGGGGCAGAGGAGGCGTTCATCCAGGTCTCAGTGATGAAGGCGATGTCCGGTGCGATGGAGTCCAGGAGGTCCCAAAGTTCAACGGCGTGCTTGTGGATGGAGCGTGCGTTGATCAGGATGCATTTGAGGTGGTTTTTGGCATGTGGGCTGGCGGACGTGGTGGTTTCGTGGTGGAAGGTGAGTTTGCAGGTGTGACATACGAAGGGTCCGTGGGTACGTTTCGGGTTGGCTTGGAAGCAGGTGCTGGAGCGCCCCGGGTTGAGGCCGTGGAGGGTGATGGGGTCGTAGCGATGCTGCAGGGTTTGGGAGTGCTGGGGGCCAGGGGTCGTGGCGCTGGGCGCAGACGGGCACAGACGAACGCAGATGGGCTTGCATTTGGCGCGCCTTTGGCGCGCGAACGGCGCGCCCGCTGCACGCGGCCGCACAGCGGCCGCCATAAGATGGAGGAGGGGGAGGGGGGGAGGGGTCAGCTGGGGGCGGGAGTGGGGCGATGAATGGGAGCAGGGGGGGCGGGGGCTAGCAGGAGGTGGCAGCGGGAAAGCGGAGGGTGGGGGGGTCAGGTAGAAGGGAGGGGAGAAAAGATAGGGGAGGGGGGTTAAAGGTGGAGGGGAGTAAGGAATAAAGATAGGAAGATAGGGGAGGGGGGTTAAAGGTGGAGGGGAGTAAGGAATAAAGATAGGAAGATAGGGGAGGGGGGGTTACAGAGGTGGAGGGAGTAAGGAAGGACAGAGAGAAGAGTCAGGAGCAGAAGAACAGAAGAGAGAAGAGCCAAGAAGAAGGTAAAGAAGAAGAGGAGCGAGGAGTCAGGAGCAGAAGAACAGAAGAGAGAAGAGCCAAGAAGAAGGTAAAGAAGAAGAGGAGCGAGGAGTCCAGAACAAAAGAACAGAGGAGAGAAGAGCCAAGAAGAAGAGTAAAGAAGAGGAGGAGAGAAGAGTCAAGGAAGAGGAGTCAGGCAGAGGCAGAAGCAGAGGAGCAGATGATACGAAGAACACAGATGAAGAACACAGAAGAAGGACCAAATAAGAAGAGAGAACACGCAGGACGGGGTGCAGGGAAGAAAGAAGAACACAGATGAAGAACACAGATGAAGAAAGAAGAAAGCACACGCAGGACGCGGTGCAGAAGAGAAGGAAGAAACACAGATGAAGTACACAGAAGAAGAACACAGATGAAGTACACAGAAGAAGAACACAGATGAAGAATACGGATGAAGAACACAGAAGAAGGACTAAGAAGAAGAGAGAAACACGCAGGACGGGGTGCAGGGAAGAAAGAAGAACACAGATGAAGAATACAGAAGAAGAACACAGAAGAAGACCAAAGATGAAGAAAGAAGCAGGAAGAGAACGCGGTGAGGAAGAGGAGCGAGGCCGAGGAAGAGCAGAACACGCAGCAAGAGGGCTGCAGAAGAGGAGCAGAGAGCAAAGGGAAGAAGGACGGCGGAGGAGCGGAGAGAGGTAGGAGGGGAGAGCGGAAGGCAGAAGACAGAGGCACAGGAGAAGAGGTGAGTAGCGTGGGGCAGGGCGTGGGGCTGGGCGGGGGGAGTACTTACTGTATAGGACTTGCTTGGAGGTTTCAGGAGCCTGGGCTGGTGGAGCTGCAGCGGCAGGGGGAGCAACCTACCCCTGGGTCAAGGGTCGCTAACTCTGTCGCGCAGCGGCCGCCATAAGAGGGAGGAGGGGGGAGGTGGGTCAGCTAGGGGCGGGGTGCGGGAGTGGGGCGACAAATGGGAGCAGAGGGGGCGGGGGCTAGCAGGAGGTGGCGGCGGGAAAGCGGAGGGTGGGGGGGTCAGGTAGAGGGGAGGGGAGAGAAGATAGGGGGGTTAAAGGTGGAGGGGAGTAAGGAATAAAGATAGGAAGATAGTGGAGGGGGGTTAAAGGTGGAGGGGAGTAAGGAATAAAGATAGGAAGATAGGGGAGGGGGTGTTACAGAGGTGGAGGGGAGTAAGGAAGGACAGAGAGAAGAGTCAGGAGCAGAAGAACAGAAGAGAGAAGAGCCAAGAAGAAGGTAAAGAAGAAGAGGAGCGAGGAGTCAGGAGCAGAAGAACAGAAGAGAGAAGAGCCAAGAAGAAAGTAAAGAAGAAGAGGAGCGAGGAGTCCAGAACAAAAGAACAGAGGAGAGAAGAGCCAAGAAGAAGAGTAAAGAAGAGGAGGAGAGAAGAGTCAAGGAAGAGGAGTCAGGCAGAGGCAGAAGCAGAGGAGCAGATGATACGAAGAACACAGATGAAGAACACAGAAGAAGGACCAAATAAGAAGAGAGAACACGCAGGACGGGGTGCAGGGAAGAAAGAAGAACACAGATGAAGAACACAGATGAAGAAAGAAGAAAGCACACGCAGGATGCGGTGCAGAAGAGAAGGAAGAAACACAGATGAAGTACACAGAAGAAGAACACAGATGAAGTACACAGAAGAAGAACACAGATGAAGTACACAGAAGAAGAACACAGATGAAGAATACGGATGAAGAACACAGAAGAAGGACTAAGAAGAAGAGAGAACACGCAGGACGGGGTGCAGGAAAGAAAGAAGAACACAGATGAAGAATACAGAAGAAGAACACAGAAGAAGACCAAAGATGAAGAAAGAAGCAGGAAGAGAACGCGGTGAGGAAGAGGAGCGAGGCCGAGGAAGAGCAGAACACGCAGCAAGAGGGCTGCAGAAGAGGAGCAGAGAGCGAAGGGAAGAAGGACGGCGGAGGAGCGGAGAGAGGTAGGAGGGGAGAGCGGAAGGCAGAAGACAGAGGCACAGGACAAGAGGTGAGTAGCGCGGGGCAGGGCGAGGGGCTGGGCGGGGGGAGTACTTACTGTATAGGACTTGCTTGGAGGTTTCAGGAGCCTGGGCTGGTGGAGCTGCAGCAGCAGGAGGAGCGACATACCCTTGGGTCAAGGGTCGCTAACTCTGTCGCGCAGCGGCCGCCATAGGAGGGAGGAGGGGGTAGGAGGGGTCAGCTGGGGGCGGGGGCGGGGGCGGGAGTGGTGTGATGAATGAGAGCAGGGGGGGCGGGGGCTAGCAGGAGGTGGCGGCGGGAAAGCGGAGGGTGGGGGGGTCAGGTAGAGGGGAGGGGAGAAAAGATAGGGGAGGGGAGGTTAAAGGTGGAGGGGAGTAAGGAATAAAGATAGGAAGATAGTGGAGGGTGGTTAAAGGTGGAGGGGAGTAAGGAATAAAGATAGGAAGATAGGGGAGGGGGGTTACAGAGGTGGAGGGGAGTAAGGAAGGACAGAGAGAAGAGTCAGGAGCAGAAGAACAGAAGAGAGAAGAGCCAAGAAGAAGGTAAAAAAGAAGAGGAGCGAGGAGTCAGGCGCAGAAGAACAGAAGAGAGAAGAGCCAAGAAGAAGGTAAAGAAGAAGAGGAGCGAGGAGTCCAGAACAAAAGAACAGAGGAGAGAAGAGCCAAGAAGAAGGGTAAAGAAGAGGAGGAGAGAAGAGTCAAGGAAGAGGAGTCAGACAGAGGCAGAAGCAGAGGAGCAGAGGATACGAAGGACACAGATGAAGAACACAGATGAAGACCACAGATGAAGAAAGAAGAAAGCACACGCAGGACGCGGAACAGAAGAGAAGGAAGAAATATGCAGACATGAAGTTGCTGCCTCTGTCTGACACAACCTCTTTTGGGAAACCCACCCTAGAAAAGATTCCCAGGAGGGCTTTGGCCACTGCAGGAGCTGTAATGGTCCTAAGAGGTATGGCGAAAAGACTATAGAGGGTCCCTGGTATAATGCGTAGCCCATCCAGGGAAATACTTGAACACAAGAAAAGAAAATGAGCTACAGCTAATATTCGCTGTTATTTACAATGTAAAACAACCAAACAATCAAGATAAATATAATACAAAAAATGATATTTATTCCATATGTATGTACATCAACAAAACAACAATAATCCAAGTACAATATATAAATATTTACATGTTCAAAGGGAAAGACACACACACTGATATATAGTGAGTAGACAAAGACAAAGTGTTATACAAGACAAGACACAAAAGATAATAGAAACATAACATAAAAAGAAGAAAAACAAGAAGTCCAAACTGTACAAAGTACAATAAAATACAAATTGAATATATACTTTCTCTATGGCACTACTTTAAAGCCTTGATAACATTCACAGTTGTAACATATAATAACTTAGAACAGGATCACGTCTCCACCTAATTCATAAGAGAAAATTACTTGGACCCTAGAATTTCATATTCCATTCTAACAACTGTAGGAACTGAGCCTACGCGCGTTTCGGCGGCAAAACTCCGATTTGTAGAACCGCCTTCATCAGGGCAATTCCTTTTTAATATTCGGTGACTGATATTGCAGATCTTATAAATTCTGGTCTTTCCCATCTGAATCAAATCATGACAATGCTGATGCGTTCCCTAATAGAGTGAACATCTCTAATGCACCGATTTTATTCGTCCTCGTCCTCGTGTAACATTCGCCATTGGAAAATCGGTGCATTAGAAGATGGAAGATTGATGGAAGCTGTGAATATTTTTCCCCTAGAAATCCGGTTATTTTGAAGACTATTATGAGATGGATCTGTGAGTCTGGCTGCATGCCGGTATAAGGAGCCCCGTGTGACCAGAAGTTGAAGCTAGAGGATCATTTTTTCTGTGTTCTCTCTTAAGGCTTTAAAGTAGTGCCATAGAGAAAGTATATATTCAATTTGTATTTTATTGTACTTTGTACAGTTTGGACTTCTTATTTTTCTTCTTTTTATGTTATTTTTCTATTATCTTTTGTGTCTTGTCTTGTATAACACTTTGGGGGTCATTCTGACCCTGGCGGTCAATCAACGACCGCGAGAGCACCGCCAACAGGCTGGCGGTGCTCTCAAGGGCATTCTGACCGTGGCGGTTTGGCCGCGGTCAGAAAGGGAAAACCGGCGGTCTCCCGCCGGTTTTCCGCTGCCCTTAGGAATCCTCCATGGCGGCGCAGCTTGCTGCGCCGCCATGGGGATTCCGACACCCCATACCGCCATCCTGTTCCTGGCGGTTCGGCCGCCAGGAACAGGATGGCGGTATGGGGTGTTGTGGGGCCCCTGGGGGCCCCTGCAGTGCCCATGCCAATGGCATGGGCACTGCAGGGGCCCCCGTAAGAGGGCCCCACAAGGAATTTCAGTGTCTGCTTAGCAGACACTGAAATTTGCGACGGGTGCAACTGCACCCATCACACCCTTCCCACTCCGCCGGCTCCATTCGGAGCCGGCTTCCTCGTGGGAAGGGGTTTCCCGCTGGGCTGGCGGGCGGCCTTCTGGCGGTCGACCGCCAGCCCAGCGGGTAACACAGAATCACCGCGGCGGTCTTCGGACCGCGGAGCGGTGTTCTGGAGGGGGAACTCTGGCGGCGGCCTCCGCCGCCCGCCAGAGTTAGAATGACCCCCTTTGTCTTTGTCTACTCACTATATATCAGTGTGTGTGTCTTTCCCTTTGAACATGTAAATATTTATATATTGTACTTGGATTATTGTTGTTTTGTTGTTGTACATACATATGGAATAAATATCATTTTTTGTATTATATTTATCTTGATTGTTTGGTTGTTTTACATCCTAAGAGGTATGGCATCTGGATACCTGGTGGTATGTTCCACCACCATCAGTATAAACCTGTTTCCAGATGCTGTGGGAGGGTCCTGGGGAGGCCAACAATGTCAACCCATACCCTTTCAAAGGCTACCCCAACCACTGGCACAGGGAATAAGGGTGCCTTTGGAGTGCCACCTATCTTGCCACTGGCTTGACAGATGACACGGGAGTGACAAAACTCCTTTGTGTCTTCTGACATATGGGGGCCAGTGAAAGTGAGGGACCAGTCTGTCCCAAGTTTTACTTTGACCCAGGTGATCAGCAAGGGGAATGTCATAGGCTCCGGTCAACAAAAACTCTCTGTATTGCAGAGTAATGACCAATCAACTGGTGGAACCTGGTTTTGGTCCCCTTGGTTCCGAACACATGAGGTTGTTTTCCCAGTACAGCCTGTGGGTGCCACTGACATCCCCTGCTTCCTGTTTGACAACTTGCTGCCTCAAACCCTCAAGTGTGGGACAAGTATGTTGAGCCACACTTAACTCACCCTTGGCAGGCCCCCCTGCACCTAAGAGTTCAGCTATGTCAGCTTGAAGTTCCTCAGGTATCGGTTCAGTCCAATGAGTAGATTCCTCCTCCTCAAAGGAGGAATCATCAGTGGAGGGAGGGATAGGGGATAATTTCTTACCCTTTCTACCCCTGCTTTTAGGAAGCTCTTGGTCCACAGTTTAAGGATTTAGGTTTCCCTGTTCTCTTCGCTTCTTGGTCTGAGCCCTTGTCAAAGCAAAGATATGCCCAGGAATGCCCAGCATTGCTGCATGGGCCTCCAACTGCTCCACTTCAAGCTGAAGTCTCCAATTCGTTTCGTGGTAGACATTCTACAGGGAGGTCCGTGGGCACTACAACTTTTTTAGGACCAGTAACCGCCCCCCAGCTGAGATCAACAACTGCCATGGGGTGGCTCACAATATTGTTGTGGGTATCATTCACTTGGTACTGGTGACCAAGTAGGTGTTGCTCAGGGGACACCAGTTTTTCAATCATCATGGTGACACTGGCACCTGTGTCCCCGTAGACCTCAACCTGAACACGATTTATTAGGGATTGTTGCTTGTACTTATCCATATTAAGGGGACAAGCAACAAGGGTGGCAAGGTCAATGCCACCATCAGAGACTAAATCAGCCCCAGTGGTTTCCCTAACTTAACCAGTCCCCACTACACTTCCCAGAATAAGCCCTGATACACACTTGGATTGACTATTGGTAGTATTAGTCTTCCCACCACCACTGTTATTGCTAGGGGTACTATTTCTAGTAGTGGGGACAGTAGTGGTGGGAGGTTTGGTGCTTTTTGTTGGACAGGAGCTGTCTCCTGCCCTGTGGCCTTTGTTTCTACAAATATAGCACCAAGGCTTTTTGTTCTGATTGTTGTGTGACGAGGATTTAGACCCACCCCCAGAAGAAGTTTGTGGCCCTAATAAATATTCTTTCTTTACTTTGTCCCCACCTTTGTCATGTGACTTACCAACCTTCTTCTTGTCCTTGTCACCCCCTGTATGAGCTTTTCTGCTCACGCTTGTTCTGACCCATTTGTCTGCCTTCTTTCCCAATTCTTGGAGAGAGGTCCGATCTGAGTCTACCAATTACTGGTGCAACAAGTCAGACACACAATTATTCAAAATATGCTCTCTCAGTAGCAGATTATATAAACCCTCAAAGCAGACACTTTGCTTCCCTGTAACCAGCCTCCTAAAGCTTTAACAGAGCAGTCCAAAAATTCAAACCAATCATGTGAGGCCTCTTTTCTGGACCCTCTGAACTTGATTGATATTGCTCAGGAGTGAGACCAAAACCATTTAAGAGTGCAGTTTTCATAATATTGCAATTTTCTGCATCCTCCTCTTTGACAGTGAGAAGTCTCTCCCCTTGTCAGAGAATGACAACCAGAGATTAATGGCACACTGCCTTAAAGGGACTATCTGAACTTTACAGGCCCTCTCAAGTGCAGCAAACCCCTTGTAAATACTATCCCATCACCTTGTATGGGGGAACAATTTTCTGCAAGTTTCTGGAATCCAAGGAGTCCTCCCTGACTCTGTAATCCCTGAAACTTGAGCTGCTGCTGCCACCATAGGGTGGTAACACCAACCTTGTCTCTCTCTCTCTTTACTGCCAATGCCTCTCTATCTAGAGCTAGCTGTTTGCTGCTGCAGTCTCATCCTGGCTTCCTCCAGTCTCAGTTTTCTGAACTCTCTATCAATAGAGTCATCCCCTGAAGTTGTACAGTGTGACCCCTCAGACACTGAAGTGACATAAGAGTGAGCAGAGGTGGATCTTTCCCTAGTCTCAGTGTCATTTTCTACCTGCACTCTGGGTGTAAGGGTACCCTACCTGTGTAACTTTCCCTCCCACTACTAGCTGGGTCAGTTGGTCTGATAGGGACCTTTAGATCCTTTGAGGAACCCTCCCCCTGGGCCTAGAATATCATCCTCTACCTCAGTGAGGTTAGGGTCTACTTCTTCTTCCTCCTCCTCCTGATCAACAGCTTGATCCTGGTCATCCTGGAGGAGGAGGAGGCCCAAGAGCAGACTCTTATTAGGGTTCCTCCTCATGTCGAGTTGCCTCTCTGCACATAGTATGAGAGCTCAACCACTCACCTGAAAAGCAGGTCATCTGCAGGGGCAATGACAGTTCCCCTGTTCTCTCAGGACACCTCTTGGCACTGTCGATCTTAACACAGGAGTCCCAGCAGATGTCCCAAAAAGAGAGGGGGATTTGGATGACAGAGAGAGAGAGATATTGCCACTGCTGCCTGGTCCAGCCTGGCCCCTACTCTCGAGGGTGCAGGTGGTCGGTGTCACTGCGTTGTTGAGGGGTCAGGTTCTATACGGGAAATGAAGAGGTATTCTCCTGTTAACTCCTGTTCTCCTAGGAGTTATCCTTGGAATCATAACCTTTCCAAGCCAAGAGATAATGTAACACTCCAATAATATGTTTGGAATCCAATGCTTTAGTGACTTCAAACTCCAGTGGCCAGCTACTTTCAAGGGAGGCGGTGGAGGAGTGGAGCGGGTGCCTGGGGAATAGGGTTGAAGCAAGGACACATGGAAAACAGGATGTATCTTATAATCAGTGGGCAGTGCCAGTTCTACAGCTACTGGGTTAATAATCTTTGTGATGGTGAAAGGGCCAATGAAACAGGTATGTAGCTTCTGTGATACTACAAGCCGGAGATTTTTTGTGGACAACCAGAACTGGTTGCCTTCCTGATAATCAGGGGCTGGTTTTCTATGTTTATCAGCCTGCCTTTTCATTTGTTTGTGAGTTTGGTCCCTGTATTTGAGGGCATGTGATTGGATTTCCAGCAACCTAATGTGATGTTCCTGTACTGAAGGTACCTTGGAGGACGTTCTAGGGTCCAATATAGGAAGCATTCTAGGATGTTGACCATAAATACAATGAAAAGAAGAAAACTCTGTAGCTGCATGGGTACTATTTCTGTAAACAAAGTCTACCAGAGGTAAGGCTTTCTCCCATTCATTGGAGCATGAGGATACAAAACATCTCAATATCTGTTATAGGGACTGATTGGTTCTTTCCGTTTGACCATGCGTTTTTGGGGTGGTGAGCGGAGGACAGGCGTACATCTATACCCAAGACAGAACAAAAGCTTTCACCAAAATCAAGAGACAAACTGAGACTAACGATCGGACACAATTACCGAGGGCAAACCATGTAGTCTCATTATATGCTAAATAAATAAGCTTGCTAGAGTTAAAATGCTAGGGACCCTTTTTAAGTGGGTAAAGTGAGCCATTTGAGTCAAGTAGTCTACCACTACCTAGATGACCGAGTACCCATTTGAAACAGGAAGGTCAGTAATGAAGTCCATGCTTTTGGTGTGACATGGAGCAGGAGGGATTGGGAGGGGTTGAAGAAACCCAACCTGTTGTTGATGGTGGGTTTTAGCTTGGACACAGATGGAGTAGTTTTGGAAATAAGTCATGACATCTTGTGTCAGGGACGGCCACCAAAACCATCTTTTGCAGATCTCTAACATATTTCTCTCACCCAGATGGCCTGCAAGTGCCGAATCATGTCCCCGATGAAGGATGGTTTCCTACAGATCTGGAATAGGGATATGCAGTTTGTCAGCATGATAAAGGAAAACTCCCTGTATGGTAACATTTGGAGGGCAGTCACTAGCCAATTGAGCAATTTGTAGCTTGTCGAGAAACTCATGTGGTGAGCATGCTGGTAAAATCTTTTCAGTAGGTATAAGAGGACAGACCTGTGTCCACCTGTATATAACCCAACTTGGATAGGGTGTGATCCTTTTGGTGGACTGTCCCAGGTATGTAAGTAATAATAAAATCAGGTTCATTGAAGAATAGTAACCAATGCAATTTTGGTGGTGTGAGTGCTCTGGTGGCTTGAAAAAATTTAAGATTTTTGTGGTTGGTATATATGTTTATGGTATGTCTTGCCCTGAAAAGGTGTTGGCGCTATTCTTGGAAAGTGAGGTTTATGGCCATTAACTCTTGTTCTGCACTGTGTAATTCTGTTCTCCTGGGAGTAGTTTGTTTAGAAAAGTATGCCACTGGATGAATACAGCCTGTATCTGGGTGTCTTTGGGAAAGGACACCACCCACAGGCACCTGAGAAGTATCTGCTTCCACGAAGAAGGTTTGCGAGGGATCGGGGTGGTAGAGAATAGGGGCTCGACTGAAGGCCTCTTTGAGATGCTGGAAAGAATCTTCCTCTTGCTGATCCCAAAGGAAGGTCACTCCTTTTATCAAAAAGTGTCACCACTGTAGAAAACTGGGAGACGAATCACCAATAAAAGTTGGCGAACACCAGGAACCGTTGGATGTCTTTGAGAGATTTTGATCTTTCCCATCTTAGGATGGCTTGTACTTTAGCCTGATCGAGGGAAATACCCTGCAGAGTTATGATATAACTCAGGAAATCAATTGTTTGGGCATGAAACACACTTAGCTAATTTACCGAACAGTTGGTGTTCCCCTTAACCACTACAACACAGCTCGGACATGTCCAATATGTTACTCAGTAGAGATGGAATAAATAAGGATGTCATCTATGTTGACTATTACAGAGACATCAAGGAACTCCTGTAGCACTTCAATGATGAAAAATTGAAATGCTGCAGGAGCATTGCAGAGGCCAAAGGGCATTACAGGATACTTCTACAGCCCAAACTTGGTCCGAAGGATGGTTTTTCACTCACCACCCTCGTGTACACAGATCAAATGATAGGCTCCTCAAAGATCGAGTTTGTTATAAATGGTGGAATTGCGTACCTGAACCAGTAACACGGGTATCAGAGGGAGAGGGTACCTATTCTTTATTGTTGCCTTGTTTACCACATGGAAGTCAGTGCAAGCGCGCAGTTCACCGCTTTGTTTTGAGACAAAGAACAAAGCTGAAGATACTGGGGATGTGGAGTGATGTATAAAATCCTTGGCTAACAGGTCATCTAGGTACTCCCAAAGGTACTGGGTCTCTGGCTCGGATAAGTTAAGAAACCTACTGCATGGCAATGTTACTCCTCTAAGTAAGTCTATGCGACAGTCGTGGACCTATGAGGTGGCAACTGAGTAGCTTTCTGCTCACAAAACACATTGTGGAAGTCCTGGTAAGGTTTTGGTAAGGTTTGCGGGTCAAGAGTCTCTGGAGTAAGTGAGGACTCACAATCCAAAGGGGTAATCAGGCTATGAGGTTCTTGGTAACAGGAACGCCAACAATGTTTGGAGTCCAGGGTTACCTTTCTAGCGATCCAATCAATCTTGTGGTTGTACAAGTGCAACCATGGAATAAGCCAGGATGGCCCCAAATATGGGTGTGACAATTAAATCAAATTGTATTTGCTCAGAGTTGTTTGGATTGGAAGGACCTCATCGGCTTGTGGGGAAAGTGTTAAGGTCACAATAAGGGTCAAGTGTCAGGGTGCAAGGGGTGAGAAAGTAGCCTCTTTACAGCATGGTTACCCCCACTTTTGGCCTGTTTGTGAGTGTGTGTAAGTGTGTTTTTACTGTGTCACTGGGATCCTGCTAGCCAGGTCCCCAGTTCTCATAGATAAAAACCTATATCACAGTATGTTTTGCCTGTCTCACTGGGATCCTGCTAGCCAGGACTCCAGTGCTCATAGTTTGTTGCCTAATGCGTGTTAGAAATAGGGTCTTTGGTTGACAGTCAGGTTACCCCCTGTTCAAGCAAGGACCCTCACTCTAGTCAGGGTAAAAGAGAATCACCCTCAGCTAACCCCTGCTTAACACCTTGGTAGCTTGGCAGAGCAGTATGTTTAACTTCAGAGTGCTAGGTGTAAAATATTTGTACCAACACACACAGTAACTTAATGAAAACACTACAAAATGACACAACACCAGTTTAGAAAAAAATCGAAATATTTATCTAAACAAAACAAGACCAAAACGACAAACATCCGACATACACAAGACGAGTTATGAATATTTAAAGATTAAACTCAAAAATAGCGCTTAGAAACACAAAGGTGGTCATTCCAACATTGGCGATAAAAGCCAATTACCGCCGTGCAGAAGACCGCTAACACGCCGCCCCGGCCACAGAATACCGCCACCACCATTGTGACCCACAGCTCGGAATCCGCCAAAATCTAGACACCCACACAAGTTCACCACACCAAAGGTCAGTGATAAACTGGTGATAACAAAACCTCCACCATCACGCCAACAGGAATACGCCCACACTATCATGACCCTCAAATCCACGCTCAAAGTACAAATTCACTTACAAAACACAACCACATTGGACAATTCTAAATACACACACCTGATACACATACACACACCACTCCCACACACTCAATACAATATAAAACACAAACCCACATCACCCACAAACCCTTACGACAACAATTGCAACAGAAGGCCAGAGAGAGACACCACCAGAAAGAACAATAGCATCCACAGGCACTCAACACCATCACTCACACAACGTCCACGCACCTCACACAACACACCTCTAAATATCACCCACACATCACAACACACACCACCCCACACATCACGCAGACCACCCCATGGCACAGCAAAGACACCCCAGGCTTTCTGAGGAGGAGCTCAGGGTCATGGTGGAGGAAATCATCAGAGTAGAGACACAGCTATTCGGATCACAGGTGCAGCACACCACCATAGCTAGGAAGATGGAGCTATGGCGAAGAATCGTGGGCATGGTCAACGCAGTGGAACAGCACCCAAGAACTAGGGATGACATCAGGAAGAGTTGGAACGACCTATGGGGGAAGGTACGTTCCGTGGTCTCAAGACACCACATTGCGGTTCAGAGGACTGGTGGCGGACCCCCACCTCCACCCCCAGAACTTACTACATGGGAGGAGGAGGTCTTGGATATACTGCATCCTGAGGGCCTTGCAGGAGTAGCTGGTGGAATGGACTCTGGTAAGTCAAACCTTTAACTACTTCATCCCCCACACACCTGCATGCTTTCACATACCCCTACCCTCGCCCTCACCCCCATCACTCCAACTCCTCACACATGTCCCAATATCACAAACCACACTTCCCAAACCCAAGCTCTGCATGTAACACCAAAGCATGGACACCCATCACCGAAGCATGTCCACTGCACATACCCAAACACCCCTTAAACCATTATCACACAAGGTCCCACACAAGAATGCAAGCACTGGGCTACAGGGTCACCCACCCATTGCACACCATGGCACACACAGATGCAATAATCAGGCTTTTACACCCCTGTAGGACCCCTACCCAATGTCACCGGACAGGAAGGTTCAGACATGTCCACAGAGATGACAGCAGCTCTGTCCAACTGCATCTAGATGACCTGCTCGGTCCATCTGGGACCTCGGGACAGTCGGTTCCCATCACACTGGCACAAGCCACAAAAGAGCCTCTCCCTTCTGGAAACACCAGCACAGCACCCACCCAGCGGGCCCATACCTCTGTCCCCAGGACATGTCAAGCAGCAGTGTGCCCACCACTACAGGGAACACAGGCTAACCCACCACCCCAACAACACCAGGGACCTGGGGGCAGTGGTAGTGGGCACACGGTTCAGGGGACAGAGGCCCAGGGAAACAGGGGAACTGGGAGCGCTGCTGTGCGACAGGGGGAGGACAGGCCCAGGGAACCCACTCTCCACAAGGCCCTGTCCAACATCATGGGATCCTACCACCATTCCCAGGAGACGATGGCAACGGTACTGGCCAAGTTTCAGGAGACCCAGCAGCTGCAGGAGGAACAGTATTTGGGGTTCAGGGTGGAACTCAAATCCATCAATTCCACCCTGGGCACCATTGTAGTGGTGCTGAAGGAACTCGTCAACACCAGGAGGGACACTGTGGCACAAGAAGTGGCCCCTGACACTAGCCTGGACGATGAACTGCCCACCACCTCCACCAGCGCTAGTGGACAGGAGGCACCGCCACAGGACCACAACACCAGCACCCCACCCACCGCAGATGGAGAACCACCCCGCAAGCGGTCCCTGAGATCCAGGGCAAAGACAGAGAACAATGCCAAGACCCCTGCCAAGAAATGAGACCACCCTGATTGTCATCCTTCTGTCCCACTTTGTCACCCTGTCCATCCATCAACTGCCCCAGCTGCACTTCCTATGCCCCTTTGGACAATGCATCTGTGAGACTAATAGACTGGACTCTGCCATGGACATTCCTCCACTGTAGAAAAGTCCTCCTTTTTGCCCTGGTCACCCCCACACTTTTTGGACAGGTACTGGTGGTACTGACTCTTGGCTTTGCCCTGGGTACTGTTTTCCAGTCCCAGGGCCAGTGCTCTGTGTAAAATGGAAATGCAAATTAGGCTAATTATAATTGGCTAAGTTAACCTACCTATAAGTCCCTAGTATTGCATTTAATATAACTTGTTCAGGTAAAGAGTTTTAAACTTTACCTGAAAAGTTGCCAATTTCAGCCCTGCATTGTTTTTGCTGCTGTGCTCTGATTGGCCAGCCTCTAGCAGCCTGGCCAGGCTGCTTGATGAGGTTTGAAGCTGCCTGGCTTCACACAAAGGAATGTGCCTGTAGGAGGGAATCTCCCCTCAGCAGATGGTGAGGCAGGAAGGGGGAGGGCTGCCAAACTGGTCTTCAAAGGCAGAGAAGGA
Organism: Pleurodeles waltl; assembly: GCF_031143425.1. Lineage (NCBI taxonomy): Eukaryota > Metazoa > Chordata > Amphibia > Caudata > Salamandridae > Pleurodeles > Pleurodeles waltl. The sequence goes on along the minus strand of NC_090449.1, from coordinate 687,862,354 downwards.
CATTTGGAGCAACCAGCAACACCCCCACATCCTGCAACCCCAGACAACTAGGTGCCCCTTTGATTAGAGGGCAGGAGAGGGGTGTGTTTATGATTTTTAGCCACACCAGTGGGTGGGCTCAGCCAGATGTAACCTCCAAAAATCAGATTCAGCCATGATGGATTTTTGGAGAATGTTGCCTCCTGGGATTGATTTTTGCCACACTTCCCAGGAAGTGGTCATCACAGGGGGAAGGGCCCTGCACCTGATTGGAGAACCAGGACCCCCCTGCTTTTCACCCAGGAGCAAGGATACAACTGGCAGACCTGCACCCACATCTCAGACCCCCATCAGATTCCAACAAGGAAGAACCGAAGGAGAAGAAGGACTGCCCTGCTGGACCCCTGGCCTGCACCTGAAACCTGCACTCAGAAGGACTACACCAGCTGCACACATGGGCTTCACCACAAGAAGGACTTTGCCTGGCTTCAACTGGTTCAAGGAGGGACTCCCTGTTTGCTACAGGTGAAAAATTGCTATCCAGAGTCCCCTGCACCAACTCCTGAAGAAATCAACCAGCTGGCCACTGCCCAGTGGCCAAAAAGGAGTCTGCACCAGGTGCATTCTGGGAGTTGTAGTCTACACCCCAAAGAACCATCTCAGAACTTCTGGACCCTTGGGGTGAGCTGTGGACCTCAAAAGAACCTTAAAAGGACATCTAGTAGAAGCACCAGAAGTTTGGAGAAGTTTGGAGAACTTTTGTAAAAAAGCTCCATAGAGGGACCGACCCGCCGCGGCAACTCTAGCCGGCTTGCCTCAACCGTGACCCGGCCTGATTTGCTGGTTCATCCCGGTAAAGAAAATCTCTGAAAAAGAGACTAAGTGCGAAGGTAAAAAGTTGACCGGGACCTCCCAGCCAGCGTATCCGAGGAGTGCTCCAGGGACGTCGGATCAAGATCCAGGTTTACCCCGGTCGAAGGTAAAAATCTCCACTGAGGATTCCTGCATCGCGTATCCGGAGAAGGGCTCCAGGAGGTCGGATTGGACTGGCAGGTTCGTCCCGCTGAAGAAATTTTTTGAAAAAGAGACTAATTCCCATATTTATACTTTTTTTAGCGTCGCATTTGCGTAGTTTTTTGACGCAAAAGCAGCGCAAACTTGCAAAATACAATTGTATTTTGTAAGTTTGCGCCGTTTTTGCGTCAAAAAATGACGCAAATGCAGCGCTAAAAAAGTTAAATATGGGCCTAAGTGTGAAGGTAAACTTTTAACCGAGGCCTCCCGCGGCCTGTAGCCGAGCAGGGCTCCATCGCGGTCAGACTTAAACTTTGACTTTGCCCCGGTCGAGGTGCAACCAGATGACCCGATTGGCACTTTATGTTTCTAGACGCTAAAAAACAATAATTCCTTAAAAATTCATATCTCCGGTTCCCTTATCCAATTGTATTCGTTTTTGTGTCATTTTAAAGATAAAAATATAATCGATTTTTATAAACTGGTTTTGGATTTTTAAACTTTTTCCTGTGTTTTATTTAATTACTGTTTTGAGATATGTGAATGCTTTACACTCTGTCTCCTAAGTTAAGCCTTGACGCTCGTTGCCAAGCTACCAAGGGTTGAGCTGGGTTTAATTTACTGAGACCTAACTGGACCTTAGTGGAGGTTAGTGGCCTATTTCTAAGTGTAGGTACCTACCTGCCCTTACCAATAACCCATTTTCCAACATCCACCATCACCCCTGACCATTTTACAACCCCTCCACTATTTTGCACTTAAATAAACACCCTTAAATCACAAAACAAACTGGAGTCAGTCTGTGCTTTCGAAAATGTGTATTAGCAATAACTGTGGCAAAATGCTATATCTAATGTAATGTCAACATACCTATGTCACACAGCTCTAGTCCATGCGGAAACAAAGCAGAGGCCACACAGTGGGACCCACATCTGTGAAATTAAAAGGGAAAGTGACAACTCAGTGTCCATACACTGGGTGAAAATGACAGACAGATGAGAGGTAGAAGAATTAAATCAGATGTAACAGGCAGTGTTGTCTTCTTACCTGTATCTCACTGGAAGTATAGCTGGATCACTGTGTTCCTGTTGTCTATGTCCTATTCTTCTGCTTCCTCATCTTCACTGTCCACAGCCTTCACAGCTGTCACCACACCTCCATCTGGACCATCCTCCAGCAGAAAAGGCACCTGTCGTCGCAAAGTCAAGTTGTGACGCATACATCAGGCTACGATGATCTGGCACACCTTCTTTGGTGAGTAGAATAGGGAACCACCTCTCATATGGAGACACCGGAACCTGGCCTTCAGGAGGCCGAAGGTCCTCTCTATAACCCTCCTAGTTCGCCCATGTGCCTCATTGTAGCATGCCTCTGCCCTTGTCCTGGGATTTCTCACTGGGGTCAGTAGCCATGACAGGTTGGGGTAGCCAGAGACACCTGCAAATGTCGAGGGACAACTGTTAGACACACACTAACCCTTAGGGACAACCCCAGACAACTATTCACCCTGTATAGGGTCCATGTCCTCACCTAATAGCCACACACGGTGCCTCTGGAGTTGCCCCATCACATAAGGGATGCTGCTATTCCTCAGAATGTAAGCGTCATGCATTGAACTAGGAAACTTGGCGTTCACATGGGAGATGTACTGGTCTGCCAAACTCACCATCTGCACATTCATGGAATGATAACTCTTCCGGTTTCTGTACACCTGTTCACTCCTGCGGGGAGGACCAAGACCACATGTGTCCCCTCAATGACACCTATGATGTTGGGGATATGTCCCAGGGCATAGAAGTCACCTTTCATTGTAGGAAAATCCTCCACCTGAGGGAAAACGATGTAGCTGCGCATGTGTTTCGGCAGGACAGACAACACTCTGGACAACACGTTGGAAAACATAGGCTGGGACATCCCTGATGCTATGGCCACTGTCGTCTGAAAATACCCACTTGCCAGGAAATGGAGTACTGACAGCACCTGCACTAGAGAGGGTATCCCTGTGGGATGGTGGATAGCTGACATCAGTTCCGGCTCCAACTGGGCACACAGTTCCAGGATTGTGGCACGGTCCAGTCTGTAGGTGCCAATTACATATCGCTCTTCCATTGTCGACAGGTCCACCAGCGGTCTGTACACCGGAGGATACCGCCATCTCCTCACCTGCCCCAGCGAACGTGCTCTATGGAGGACAACAGCGAGCAGAGGGCCAGCCAACACTGAGGTAAGAAAACACTACTTTATTGCACACATTGTTAATCCGCTATGTCCCTGTCGTAATGTGTATGTAAGGCCTAGATATGTGTGACGCATTTAAAATTAATGCCATGTGGCCCCCTGAAATGGCGGATGCCTGACCTGTAATGTGGAACAAGGGGATATGAGGTAAATGGGCTGGCGTTGTACACCGTCGCGGTAGGCGGTCGAAGACCGCGGCGCAATCCTGCATTGGTTAACATTGGACCCTATGGGTCCCAGGAGCCAATGACGATGTACGCCGGCGGTGACGGTACGCACCGCAGCGGACATGACCGCCATTTTCTATCTGTTCACTTACTTGATACCTGATCTTCGACAGGAGAGGACCTACACTGCAAGTGCTGCTGTGACCTCAGTCTGGAAGAGACAATGGATCATGTGTCTGGGGAAAGGGCCCCTGCCTTCACCACAGAGAAGGTGGAGAAACTAGTGGATGGGGTCCTCCCCCAGTACACGCTACTCTATGGTCATCCAAACAGGTAAGTACACTGTGAGCATGCTGTATGGGCAATGCCTGTGTGGAGTGGTGTGGATGGAAGATAGAGGGGGGGAGAATGAGGCGTGCATGAAACAACGGTGAGTGCATGTGCGTCATGGCAAGGGTAGGAACACGGGCCAATGACTGTGATGGTCCCGACGGTTGTATCTTCTCCTTTTCCCCTGTACTATTCCTGTAGGTCAGCGCCCACCAGAAGAAGGATATTTGGCGTGCCATCGCCAAGGAAGTCCGGACCCTGGGGGTCCACCACAGACGGAGCACCCACTGCCGGAAAAGATGGGAGGACATTCGCGGTTGGAGCAAGAAGATGGCGGAGGCCCAGCTGGGGATGGCCTCCCAACGTGGGAGGGTTGCCAGTTGCACCATGACCCCCCTGATGTTCCGGATCCTGCTAGTGGCGTATCAGGAGTTGGATGGGCGCTTGAGAGAATCACAGCAGCCACAAGGGGACGAGTACACTCTCATTCTGCTGATTCAGCACGCATTACGAGGTGTCTGGGTGGGGGAGGTGGGCTGTGGGTTCCCCTAGGCCAGGGCAAGTTTAGTTGGCAAGGTCCCTTCGTAAGGCAGGCCATGTGGCACCCCACCACACCAGTGTTCAGAGGCAACTACACCTAGTCAGGCTCATGTGACTTCCATGTGTGCATCAATCGGGCATAGGCCTTGTACCCCATGTCCCTGTGATGAATTAGGGAACTCTAAGTGCATGGCGTAGTGCAGAGGTCTTCTGTGTCTGTAGTGTCCGCCAACGGTAGCGGTATTGCATGCAATCAACATGTCTTTCTTCTGTCTTCCCCCCCTTTTTTTGGTCTCCCTGTTCTTGTGTGCAATAGCATCAGCAGGCAGGGGAGCAGTGGCACCGGAGCAGGAGGGAGCTGCATCCCACATGGCCCTGGAAGGTGACACAAAAGAGTCTGAATCCACCAGTGGAACGAGGGCGAGGGGAGCTCCACGGCGGGGACAGGAGCTGAGACCAGCAACCGGACTCCTCCTCTGAAGGGAGTTTCCTTGCGGTGGCCGGGCCCCTCTGTGCCCCCCGCATCTGCAGGCACAGCCGCCACCCCTCCTACCAGCACCGCCCTCCCAGCAGCCCCTCAGCGTCTGCCCCGTGCCCGCTCACCCAGGAGGGTGGGCATTTCCTTCGCCCCAGGCACCTCAGCCCCTGCCCCTGTCAGCCCTGCTGCCCTCAGTGAGGAGGCCATTGACCTCCTCAGATCCCTCACTGTTGGGCAGTCTACCATTCTGAATGCCATCCAGGGTGTAGAGAGGCAGTTGCAATAGACAAATGCATACCTTGAGGCCATTCATTCTGGTCAGGTAGCCCGACAGCAAGCTTTTCAGACTCTGGCCTCAGCACTGATGGCAGCCATTGTCCCTGTGTCCAGCCTCCCCCCTCCAACTTCCTCAACCCAGACACAAACCCCTGTACCTCAGCCTATCCCAAGCACACCATCAGACCAGCATGCACACACCTCAACACACAAGGGAAGCTCTGGCAAACATAAGTACCACACATCCCACAGGTACTCACACAAGCATCATACCCATGCAGACATACCAACAGCCACTGCCTTCACTGTGTCCCCCTCCTCCTCGTCTCCCTCATCCCTCCCTGTCACGTCTCACTCACACCTGCATGCACTACATCTTCATCCACTCCGTCCATCACCAGCACACCCATCACCACACACCGCTCACATGCACTCACCACCCCCACTACCATTCACACATCCCTTCTGTCCTCTCCCAGTGTGTCTGTGAGCCCACCTGCCAAACTACACAAACACAGTCACACACCCACCTAACAGCAATCCACCTCACGACAGCCTCCTGCCCATGCACCTTCACCCAAAGTCAGCAAACGTACACCTCCTACAACCACTACCTCTTCCTCCCCTCCCAAACCCCCTCCATCTACCCGTCACAGTGTGTCTAAAAAACTTTTCCTGTCCAACCTTGACCTCTTCCCCTCACCTCCCCCACCCCTTCAGTCCCCTAGGGCACGCCTTTCCAGTTCCCAAACCAGGACCTCAGCCACCACATCAGCAGGAACAGGTGTGCCAGCAGTAACCAGTGTCTGGAGTGCGCCAAGCAGCAGGGCAGCCAGTGTGCCAAGGAACCAGACCACGGACAGTCCCCCACCTCAGAAGCATAAGAAGTTGGCCACTGCCCAGAGGGAGAAGGTTAAAACACCTGCCACCAAGGACCCACCCAGACTACAGTTTGGAGTTGGAAGAAAGCTGCGCCACCAACCAAGGTGGGGAAGGGACACAGAAAGAAAAGGGAAGTCGCCGCCAACCTGCACGGCGGACAAGACCGCTACCGGCACCACTGCCCAGGACACCGCCGCCACCAGCACCGCTGCCAAGGACACCGCCGCCACCAGCATCACTGCCAAGGACACCGGCGCCAGCAGCACCGCTGCCAAGGTGCTGCCAAGGACACCGCCGCCACCAGCACCGCTGCCCAGGACACCGCTGCCAGCAGCACCGCTGCCAAGGACACCGCCACCACCAGCACCGCTGCCCAGGACACCACCGCCAGCAGCACCGCTGCCCAGAACACCGCCGCCAGCAGCACGCTCACTGAGCCACCCACCAGCACCGCAGGCCAATGAGCGCCGCAAGCACCGCCGCTACTGAGGCCGCCATGAGCAGGATGAAGCAGTCTGGGCACAAAGCCCCCTCCAGAACCAGTGGAGTATCACATCCACTATCTCAGTCCTTGGCAGGATGAAGCACTCTGGGCACAAAGCCCAATCCAGAACCAGTGGAGTAAGGCATCCACTACCTCAGTCCTTGGCAGGATGAATCACTCTGGGCACAAAGCCCCCTCCAGAACCAGTGGAGTATCACATCCACTACCTCAGTTCTTGGCAGGATGAAGCACTCTGGGCACAAAGCCCCCTCCAGAACCAGTGGAGACTGTTATTTACTTGAGAGACTGTGGCTTTGCACTCCCTAGGATGAAGCAGTGGGCAACCCACCCACTGGAGAGACTTGAGAGACTGTGGCTTTGCACTCTCCAGGATAAAGCAGTGGGCAAACCACCTACTTGAGAGACTTGAGAGACTGTGGCTTTGCACTCCCCAGGATAAAGTAGTGGGCAAACCACCCACTGGAGATAATTGAGAGACTGTGGCTTTGCACTCCCCAGGATAAAGCAGTGGGCAAACCACCCACTGGAGAGACTTGAGAGGCTGTGGCTTTGCACTCCCCAGGATACAGCAGTGGGCATGGAGCCCCCTCGTGGACCTGACGTTGTGCACTCATCCGTCTGAGGTGCCCCCCCTTTCCCTTCCCCCTGAGGTACCTGTTGTATTTCGATCTGATGCCCCTGCAGTGTTCTCTCTGGTTTGATCGGGTATCTTGTGTGGGCCTCGCCCATGCATTTTGGGCCCAGTGGTCCATGGACTTTAATGGTGCAATACCTGGACTTGTATTTTTGGTGTATATATTTGTTTATAGTGTATATATATTTTTGAGTACTGGATTTTAATAGATTACAATCGTTCAAATCATTTCCTTTTGTCTTTGCCTTCTTCCGGGGGGTTAGGGGTTGTAACTATATTGTATCAACATTTATTAGTGTGTGTGTTGTAGTGGGTGAGGGTGGGGGTGGGAGTGGGGGTGTTGTGTGTGTGTGTGTCACTCTCTTTTCCCTCCCCCCTCCCCTGTGTCGTAGGTGCAGTACTCACCATGGTCTTCGCCACCAGAGTTCGTGCTCTTGGCAGAGGAGCAGGAAGACAAAGGCAGGGAGAATATGGAGTTCCAGCTCCATGGCGTCCTGGTTCCTCGTGGGGTGTGTAGACGTGAGCGTTTTCCATTTCAAGTCCTGTTTCCGCCGTGAAAAAGATGGTGGATTGGCCTGTTGTAATATTGTGGGCAGTACATTGTCTTCCGCCTGTCTGTTGGCGGTTACCGCTGCGGTGTTTGTTTTTACCGCCATGGCGGTCGGAGTGTTCAAGTGGCTGTCTTTGTTGGCGGTTTCCGCCATGGTGTTGATTCAATTTTTTTTCTGCCGGCCTGTTGGCGGTTTTACCGCCGCTTTATCACTGACCGCCAGGGTTGTAATGACCACCAATATGTCCTACCTTAACCATACACTGCACCCTGCCCTTGGGGCTGCCTAGGGCCTACCTTAGGGGTGCCTTACATGTAAGAAAAGGGAAGGTTTAGGCCCGGGAAGTGTGTACACTTGCCAAGCGAATTTACAGTTAAAACTGCACACACAGACACTGCAGTGGCAGGTCTGAGACATGATTACAGAGCTACTTATGTGGGTGGCACAACCAGTGCTGCAGGTCCACTAGTAGCATTTGATTTACAGGCCCTGGCACCTCTAGGGACTTACTAGTAAATCAAATATGCCAATCATGAATAAACCAATCAACATTACAATTTACACAGACAGCATATGCACTTTAGCACTGGTTAGCACCGCTGCACCACAGATGCTTCTTTTTCTTCTTTATTCTTCAGATAAGAAATACACATCCAACCCTGGCAGGTCTTATCAACAACTGCCTGCCTTACAATCTAATCATAACATTCCAGTTTCCTCCCAGTTGCTAAACAGCCCACTAAGATTCCTTTGAATAGAATACAACATATCTCCCTTCTTACAATAACAAAATTATCTAAAAACAACAAGAAAAAAACAATAAATAACATAAACTAACACAAGAAAACACGTAAACACAACTACTCTGTATAATAATCTTTCATATATTCTGGTTTCTTGAATACTCTCTGTGACCTTCTCACCCCTCTTGACTCCTCGACACCACGGCCACACCCAACCTGCTTCTTCCACTCAGCTACTTCCATTTCACTACATCTGACAACATCAGCCATATTCCATCTTTTACCGTCACTTAAAACCACACTATAACACTTCACTCCCCCAACCATTTTTTGTTCTGACCACTTTGACAAACCCTTCCTGCCACCATGCCATACTCTGGTTCGCACCCAGTCCCCAACTGCAACCACACATTCCTTCGGTTTTCCCAATACACTTTCGTCATACTTCTCTTGCACCCCCTGCACTCTAAATGCAAGATTCCTTACACTTACACATTTTTTACCAGCTTTCCCCATCCAACCAGGAACAGCTTTGGTACACGGTTTCCTTCCCTTCAACAAAACAAACGGGGTTTCTCGCGTCGTTGAATGCGGAGTCGTCCGATAATTCCATAGCATGTTTTTCACTTCAGTCCTCCAACACAAACCAGTCTGAATTGACAGTTGAATATTGTCACACAACACTCTGTTAAACCTTTCTACTAACCCATTCTCTCTTGGATGTGCCACAGCTGTCCTCACATGGTTTACTCCACACAATGTTAAATAGTCCTCAAACTCAAACAAAGTAAATTGTGTCCCATTGTCAGTCACCACCTCCTCGGGATAACCTTCCCTTTTCCAAATTTCCTCACAAAATTCAATCACCACTCCAGCTTTAGTGTCTTTGACGATACTAACTTCTGGCCATTTGGAGTGGTAATCTACCATAACCATGGCATAAAACTTTCCACCATCACCAAAATCAAACGGGCCACACACATCTATTGCTATCTTTTGCCATGGTTTAACAGGAAAAGGTACAGGAATGACAGGTGTCCTCTCACACACGTGTGTTTTGTCACTACAAGCACAGCTTACACAATTCCTAACAAATCTTTCAACCTCTTTGTCCATGCCTGGCCACCAAAAATCTTCCCTGGCTTTCCTCTTCATACCCGACATACCACCATGTCCCTCATGTACAATCTCTAAAACAGTCTGCCTCAACTTATGTGGCACTACCAACCTATCACCTCTCCTAAGTAAATTACTCTGTAATGACAACTCAGACCACACACTTTTGAAATTTGAAAACATACTGGTTTCATCACCCAATTCAGACCAACACTTATGCAAATTCCTTATTATTGCCTGAAGTTCAGTATCCTCCTGAACCGCCGCCTTCCAAACTTCCTCACTGATAGCCTTTGTCTTGATGTCTTGCAGGTCAGCCACAACCCATTCTTCCTCTTCTTCTCCACATACATTTTCTAATGGCAACCTCGACAAACAGTCCACATTTACATTCATTATACCAGGCAAGTATTTTACTGTGAAAGTGTATTCCTGTAACCTATATAACCACTTGGCAATCCTAGAAGAAGCACGACTTGCACCTGCAGTAGTGAAAATGTCCAGAAGCGGTTTGTGGTCTGTACGTAATTCAAAACTTCTACCCCACACATAGTTTTTAAAGTACGTGATGCCCCACCAACAAGCAAGAGCTTCTTTTTCTACAGCAGAGTATGTTGTTTCCGCTCCCTTCAATGTACGTGAAGCAAACGCTACCACACGTTCCTTTCCATTATGCACTTGCATTAGTACCGCACCCAACCCGTACATGCTTGCATCCGTTGTTATTATAGTGTGATAATGAGCCACAAAAGGGTTTAATTCAACTGCTTCTATAATGTTTTTCTTCAATTTATCAAACGCTTGTTGGCACTCATCCGACCAGATATATTTTTGATTTTTTTTCATTACACTCTTAAAGGATATGCTATGTCAGCGAAATTCCTCACAAACTTAGCATAATATTCCGCTAATCCAAGGAATGATCTCAGTTGATCTTTGTTAACTGGACTAGGTGCCCGCTCAATTGCTTCCATAAGATTAACCTTGGGCGTTATACCCTTCCATGAAATAGTATGGCCCAAATACTCAACACTGTGACATGCAAATTTACATTTGCAAGCCTCAACAGTCAAACCTGCATTCTCAAGAATATGGCATACTTTCTCCAGAATGGTATCATGCTCTTGTAAATCCTTTGCCCATACTAGCACATCATCCTGAAAAAACCTCACACCCTTTACACCACCCAGTAGATTTTGCATAACCCTTTGGAAAACAGCTGAGGCAGACGCAAGCCCAAACGGCATGCGCACAAATCTGAAAGCTCCCTCAGGCGTTATAAACGACGTGAGATGCCTGGACTCTGGGTGCAACATTATTTGGTGGTACGCACTGGATAAATCTAGGGTTGAGTACACCTTTCCCCCTTGAATACCACTCAATAGTTCATTAATATTAGGAATAGGATGTCTGTCTACCCAAATATTACTGTTAAGGTCCCTCAAATCTACACACATTCTAATCTTGCCATTAGGTTTGCGGGCCAAAACCACTGGACTCAACCATTCCGATGCTTCAATTCTCTCAATCACACCCAAACTCAATAATCTAGATAATTCAATTTTTAATGCATCTCTCAGAACAACCGGCACACTCCTGACCTTATGTACACTGGGAACAGCCCCACTTTTCAGCACAATGCGATGTTGGAACTTCTGCAAACAACCTAACTCGCTATTGAAAAGATTTGGAAACTTCTTACTCCATTTTTCTGAACTCTCTTCCCCTACTGACAAAACCTGTCTTTCACTATTTGGATCTAACACAATCTTCAGCGTTCTTTGTTCATTCCATCCTAACAAACATCGACCATTTTCAACCACATACACATCACATATTGCCTGTCTTTGATTAAATAACACCTCCCTTTGAAAATATCCCAACACAGAAATGTTGTTGCCTCCATAACCCACCAAATCCACTTCCGCTTTAGCCAATTCGCCACCCTCCACTGCTTTCCACGTTGCTTTGTCAATTATGGTATAATGTGAACATGAGTCAGCCCACACGTTTATCACCACACCATTTATGCTTATCGCACACTTAGGAGGTTTATAAGCAGTCTCCATGGATAAAACATTAAGCATTAAAATTTCAAAATGGTTATCCACTTCCTCACCGGAACACAACATCTGACCGTTAGAATACGATTGTTGTCCTTGATTACCATCTTGTAAACAATTTACATTTCTTCTGTTGTAAGTACTTTTTTTCTGATTACACATTTTCGAAAAATGTCCCCTTCTGTCGCACTTGAAACACTTAGCCTCTCTTGCAGGACAATTCATCGAGGATGCCAGATGTTTTATGCTTCCACATTTAAAACATTTCTTTCTTTCATCCATTACAGTCGTATTTTTGCTGATTTTCACAGAATTTACAACTTGTACTAGTGCAGCCTCGGTATCATTTCTACTTAACTCCTTAACATACCTAGATGTGTTTTCAACACGTTTAGCCACTGCTATGGCCTCCTCCAAAGATGGATCTTTTAAATTTAACAACTTTTCCTGAATTTTCAAACAACATGTACGATTTATTAATTGATCTCTAATAATTTCTTCATGCAAGTCTTTAAATCTACACGATTTAGCCAGCGTACGTAACGCACACACAAATTGATCGACCGATTCATGAGACGCTTGGGTCCTAGAAAAAAATTTGTGGCGTTCTACAACAATGCTTACTTTCTTGCTAAAATGCTCCTCCAACACCCCCAACGCCATCATATACACATCGTCCTCACTGTCATTCTCCTCATCCTCAGACCTTCCATCGTTATTCGTTACAAAATTTGCAAATGGCAACGTTTTCAAAATCTTTCTACCTTCCACACCCAAATTGTGTTTTAACAAAACCAACTTCCTTTTGTCCGTAAAAATGGCACCTCCCAAAGCCTCTAAATATGTTTCAAACGCTTCCCTCCAATCTTCCCATGACATGGTTGGTTTGCCAGGCTTTCTCAAAAATGTAGGTGGTGGTGCAATCGACTGCATGTCTGCTACGTAAGTTATTTAACTATTATGAGCATAAATAATCCCATAAATAATCTAAAAAACTAATGAAATATGACGAGAGAAGAGAAAAAAAAAATTAACATAAATAAAGTAGTCACCGTTGTCACCGTCCTCAGGCTGATTGTTTCCGTTGTCACCGTTGAGTAAACTAAAATACAGCACTGCAGAGTTGAAAGTTGAAAGCGCTGCAAAGTTAAAAGTCGAAGGCAATATGTTACAGTTGTTATGTTTTTACTGTTGCTTCGACCTCTTTCTACAAGAGGTTTCCCTTGTTTTGCCGCAAACACCGCTGACGTCACATCCAACTGGGCACCGGTCTCTGGGCAGGGTCCGCGAGACTCATCAGGTAAGTGCCTCATTCAAAATGCCAACCCAACAGCACAAACGTTTTTCTTCTTTTTTTTTTTCTTTAAGATAGAAAAAAAACGCGCTACCTCCACAACTCGGTCAACTTGAAAAACCGAGTTCGGAATCCATCACAAAATCCACCATTCAATTTATGGTCATTAAGATCACCGCTTTCTCGCACCACCAGTCACAGTACACTGCTGCCAGGGTTGGTCCACGTCTTATTCCTTATGATCCCATCCTCGTCGCCACTGTAAAGAAATCGCTGCACCACAGATGCTTTTTTTTCTTCTTTATTCTTCAGATAAGAAATACACATCCAACCCTGGCAGGTCTTATCAACAACTGCCTGCCTTGCAATCTAATCATAACATTCCAGTTTCCTCCCAGTTGCTAAGCAGCCCACTAAGATTCCTTTGAATAAACCAATCAACATTACAATTTACACAGACAGCATATGCACTTTAGCACTGGTTAGCAGTGGTAAAGTGCTCAGAGTTCAAAAGCCAACAGCAACAGGTCAGAAAAAAAGGAGGCAGGAGGCAAAAAGATTGGGTATGACCGTGCATAAGCAAAAAAGTCAAACAATGCGTATGCCTGTGTAGTGCCTAACTGTGTCACTGAGGCTCTGCTAATCAGAACCTCAGTGCTTATGCTCTCTCTGCTTTTAAATTTGTCACTGTATGCCAGTGACTTCATTTACCAGTTTCAATTGGCACACCGGACCCCCCTTATAAGTCCCTAGTATATGGTACTTAGGTACCCAGGGCATTGGGGTTCCAGGAGATCTATATGGGCTGCAGCATTTCTTTTGCCACCCATAGGGAGCTCAAACAAACCCTTCCACAGGACTGCCATTGCAGCCTGAGTGAATATTTTCACTGCACTTAAGTAACTTATAAGTCACCTATATGTATAACCTTCACTTGCAGAAACTTAGGTGCAAAGTTACTAAGTGTGAGGGCACCCTTGCACTAACAAAGGTGCCCCCACATAATTCAGGGCCATTTCCCCGGATGTTGTGAGTGCGGGACGCCATTACATGTGTGCATTACATATAGGTCAATACCTATATGAAGCTTCACAATGGTAACTCTGAATATGGCCATGTAACATGTCTAAGACCATGGAATTGTCCCCTCATTCCAAATCTGGTATCGGGGAGCCAATTCCATGCATCCTGGGGGCTCCACCATGGACCCCCAGTACTGCCAAACCAGCTCTCTGAGGCTTGCACTGCTGCTACATCGGCTGCCACCTCACAGACATGGTTCTGCCCTCCGGGGTCAGGGCAGCCCAGTCCCAGGAAGGCAGAACAAAGCATTTCCTCTGAGAGCAGGGTGTTACACCCTCTCCCTTTGGAAATAGGTGTGACAGGGCATCAGGAAATGCTTTGAAGGACACAGATGGTGCCCTCCTTGCATAAACCAGTCTATACCGGTTCAGGGACCCATTCTCTCCTGCTCTGATGGGAAACTGGACAAAGGAAAGGGGAGTGACCACTCCCCTGTCCATCACCACCCTTGGGGTGGTGCCCAGAGCTCCTCCAGTGTGTCCCAGACTTCAGCAATCTTGCTTTGCAAGGTGTGGGGGCACTCTGGAGAGCTCTGAGTGGCCAGTGCCATCAGGTGACGTCAGAGACCCCTCCTGATAGGTCCATACCTGATAAGGTAGCCAATCCCCCTCTCAGGGCTATTTAGGGTCTCTCCTGTGGGTTCTCTTCAGATTCTGATTGCAGGAATCCTCTGCAACAACCTCAGATTCTTCTGACCTCAGATGAACTGCAGACTGATCCAAGAAACGCTGTAACTGCAACAAAGTGTCTACAAGGACATAGAGGGTGGACATCCTCAACCTAGACTGTCCTGAGGTCCTGCTGATGCAATTTGGAGGAGGTAAGACCTTGCCTTCCCTGAGAACTACAGTACCCCTGTGTATTGTGTCTTCTTCGCCTCATGAGGCCTCTGAGCACTCCACCATGTGATGCTCAACTCATTGAGTTGTTCCCTGGCGGCGTGTGACCTTCTTTTGTTCTGCTGCATCAACTGAGTTCTGCACCTCCCTTGAACCCATATCCTGTGGCTTCTAGGGGTACTGGCAGGCATCCTGAGGGCTCTCTAAAGTGCTGAGAGCCCCCTCTTCCTCCTTACACAGAGTTGAAGCCCCTAGGTCCCTCCTGGGTCCATCCAGCGCCATTTTGATGAAAAATGCACTTTTGCCATAGCCAAGGCTTGTTGGTGCCTTCCAACATAAAATCTCATCTGCAACGATCTTCATGCAGCGGGACATCTTTTGCATTATGAAGAAACCCGCTTGCATCTTCCTAGGGTGTTTTTCTGCAGTCTTCGACTAACCAGGCACTCTTCTTTTGCACCCTCTTCTGGGTTGGCAGGGGCTCCTGTCCTTCCTGGAACTTCTTTCAACCTCTGAGCACTCCACCCTGTGATGCTCAACTCATTGAGTTGTTCCCTGGCGGCATGTGACCTTCTTTTGTTCTGCTGCATCAACTGAGTTCTGTACCTCCCTTGAACCCATATCCTGCGGCTTCTAGGGGTACTGGCAGGCATCCTGAGGGCTCTCTAAAGTGCTGAGAGCCCCCTCTTCCTCCTTGCACAGAGTTGAAGCCCCTAGGTCCCTCCTGTGTCCATCCAGCGCCATTTTGATGAAAAATGCACTTTTGCCATAGCCAAGGCTTGTTGGTGCCTTCCAACATAAAATCTCATCTGCAACGATCTTCATGCAGCGGGACATCTTTTGCATTATGCAGAAACCCGCTTGCATCTTCCTAGGGTGTATTTCTGCAGTCATCATCATCAAACAGACTTTATTCGGCTTTCAACAAGCCATAAAAGTATCAAGTAATAGCACATTAGTAATAAATATGTATAAGAAAAATTATAAATAAATAGGGAAGATAATAAGACACATCCTTAATTCATTCAAGGACAGGTATATAAAACTTGATAAATTTACATCAGTGCAAAATCGAGTTCAATTACAGTATTTTCTAGAGAGTGAGGAGTTTACCGGAAATTCCAGATTTTCAAATAAAATTAGTTCAGTACGCCCATAGACTTCCTTACAGAGAGTACTGTACATAAAAAGTTTGCTAAAATTCCACACATTTCAATAGAGGATAAAATCTGTAAGCTGAAATACGCATCGCGGCACTGACGCAAATTAGTCGATCTTAAAAAAGGCAATAAAAAACGTTTTCTTGGTATATCATAAAATTTACAAAAGAGGACCACATGCATTGTAGATTGGGAAGCTTTCGCATCACATGGACATACTCTTAAAACTGTACTCCAGTCACACATAATCGGAAAGGTTACTAGCCGATGGAAGATATTTAAGCGGAATCTTGTAAGAACAAATCGATGTTGGGGATTTACCACGCTTACTAAGTAGGGCTGGACTGCATCCGTCGACAGAATTAGTTGGTTAGACATTACTGTAGATTTTTTTGATTCCACTTCCCATCTCTGTTCATCCAAGTGCTTCAAAGTCAGAGCCCTCAAATCTCTCCTGGTTATTTTATCCAGTGATTGTGGGTTTTGGTAATATGCTTCGCAGCCCATATTTTAAAAAAAGGTCATAATATATCTTAGCCAGGGAACTCTAAGCGAGTGTGTTAGATTCATGCAGTCGGATAGTATGGCCTGGTTTAATCCGGTATGCTCAGAGGTCCACACTTTATGCCATAATAATAGAGGCTGTATCTTAATTAGATCAATTACAAAGTGGACCCCTAGTTCCGAATGGCTAATATATGATGACGTGCTATTTGGTGCCATTAGCAGGTATCTCAGGAAGTCATTTTCCCACCAACTGAATCGCATGGCAGTTCGTATACCCCCAGATACATGCTCCATAAGTAGCCGCTGGGATACATTTGGCTTTGTAGATTTTTACCATGTTTGACAGGGAGATCCCCCCTAGTTTTTTGGAAAAAATCTTCAAGGCCGCCGTTGTTTTAATAATCTGGTCTTTTTTTGTTTTCACGCAGTGTGCCCAGGTGGCCTGTTTATCAAACATTATGCCCAAATATGAGAAGGTGGGAGCTATCTTCACCTTGTCCTCGTGAATAGTGATTTTATAGGACTTGCTCAGTTTCCTGCCACAGTTCATTATGAACGTTTTTGAACGGTTGACTGTGAGGCCCAGGGCTGTCATGTAATTTATACAAGTGGTTAGGAGTTTCTGGAGGGCTAGCGGTGTCCTGGCCATGAGTACTGCATCGTCTGCGTAAAGGAGTGCAGGGACTAACCAGGCACTCTTCTTTTGCACCCTCTTCTGGGTTGGCAGGGGCTCCTGTCCTTCCTGGAACTTCTTTCAACTTCTGTACTTGGTCCAATTCCTTTGCAGGTCTTCAGGTCCAATAATACTGCAGTTGTTCTTTGCAGACTGGGTTGGCTGATGCAAAATCCCCAAAAAGCGGTGTACTGTGTCCTAAGGAAACTTGCAGTACTTTACTCCTGCTTTTCTGGGCTCTGGGGTGGGGTAATTTACTTACCTTTGTCATAGTTTGGACTCTTGCTCTAGGCAAGACTGCTGGTTTTAGGATGACAGTACTTATGTTTGTAGTCGACTATGCCTATCCTACAGCAAGTCGCAGCTGTCGTCCCAACTCTTTGGCTCACTAGCAGCACCTCTCCAAAAACCCAAAATAGTAAAAGGTGATTTGTGGCAGCCTTTACGCATGGACCTGAGAATAAGACATCTCAGAGAGTGTCGTGGTTAAACGGAGATAACCCCTTCCTCACAGATACATCATGTTTCATCCAAACACAGGCAATAACGAAGATGCAGTAAAGTTTCAAAAGTTTTTATTTAACACATCTACAATCTGCGATAAGTTGTATGGGCTGCAATGATCAGGATAATGAACAGTGCAAGAAACAGAATTGTAAAGACAAGAGTCATTATTACAAAGACCCCCACCATCTTGCAATAGCATGAAATGACACAAGGTGTGTAATATGTCCTGATACCCTAATATGATAGGCCTAACCTCTTACCTAAAGGAGAGCTGGGTTTGTTAAACCTAATCTGCCAATGCCTTGTCCATGAGAGGAGCCCCCAACCCTTGTTACCTTGTAATGAGGTATCTATTTCAGACTCTGCATGGACACGAAGACTGGGTCAGCGTCAAGACGATGTGCAGCATCGAAATCAGCGATGGTGGCGATGCCCTCTGGTCGGAATCCCTCTGATTATACGTCTAAAGTGTGATGTATTTATACAGATCTACTAGGACCCCTGACGTTTACTGTACCCTTTGGCATGTCTATTTACAGATATATGTGCCCCACTCTGGCTCCTGGTGTGTTGACTGCAGCAAACTACAGGCCATTCCTATGTATACATTATTGTACAGTTGAATTGCAATGTTTGCAGCTTGTTAAACAAATACATAATTAAATCAATTGACAGACGCAATACTTGTATTTCTTACAAGGGTGTTTATTTATATGCTAATAAGTGGATGGGGTATTGCTATAGGCTGGGGTGGTGGTGGAGGAGAGTCCAGGGTAAAGTTCCAGTGTATTTGTATCACAGGTGCACTGTCTAAGGGGGCATAGGAAGTGGAGCAATGGCAGTTCAAGGTGGACAGGGTGACATAGTGGGACACAAGGGTGACATTCAGGAGAGTCTTATTTCCTGGCAGGGGTCTTGGCAATGGTCTCCGGCTTCTGCCTAGATCGCAGGGATCGTTTGCTTGGTGGTCCTCCTTCTGCCGGGCGAGGGGTGCTGATGGCCTGTAGTTCCTGTGGCGGGTCCTCCTGTCCACTAGTGTCAGCGGAGGTGGAAGGCTGTTCATCGGTGTTGCTAATTTCAGGGGCCTGTTGGTGTGCGACTGTTTCCCTCACAGTGTTGGCCATGTCTGCCATCCCCAGGTACTGTCCCTCCTGCAGCCACTGGGTCTCCTGCAACTTGGCCAGTATCTGGCCCATGGTCTCCTGGGAATGGTGGTATGCTCCAAGGATGTTGGTGAGTGCCTCGTGGAGAATCGGATCCCTGGGCCTGTCCCCCCCGTTGCACAGCAGTCCTCCCAGTTTCTCTGTTGTCCTGTGCCTCTGTCCCCTGAACCATGTGCCCACTGACCCCAGGTTCCTGATCATCATGTGTTTGTAGGTTGCCTGGGATCCCTGTAGTGGTGGACACACTGCTGATTGACGTGTCCTGGGAACAGAGGTATGGGCCTGCTGGGTGGGTACTGTGCTGGTATGTCCTGAGGGGGGAGGCTCTGTGATGGTATTGGACTGTGCCTGTCTGGAGGTCCCTGATGGGCCAGGTTGGTCATCCTGATCCACGCTTGCAGAGCTGCTGTCATCACTGTGGGCCTCTTCTAGGGGTGACTGGATGTTGCTGGCACCTCCTCTCCGGTGACGTTGTGTGGGGGCCTGTGGGGATGTAAATGCAGTATTATTGTTTCTGCGTGTGACATCTTGTGCTTGTGTGTGTTGCCCTCTATTGTTGTGATTGCCCTGGCAGCTTAGGCTTGTGTGAGTGGTGATTTGGTTGGCTCGGTGAATGTCTCAAGTGTGCATGCTATGGTGATGGGTGTCCATGCAGGTCTGTGATGGGTGTCCATACATTTGTATTGCATGCAGGGCTTGGTTGTGGGAGGGGTTGGGTTGTGATGGTGGGGTGTGTGAGAGGTGGTGGAGTGATGGGAGTGAGGGTGAGGTTGAGAGTGGGGTATGTGATGGTATGCAGGTATGGGGGTGATAGTATTAGAGAGTTGACTTACCAGAATCCAGTCCTCTTGCTACTCCTGCCAGGCACTCAGGATGTAGTATTGCCAAGACTTGCTTCTCCCATGTTATTAGTTGTGGGGGAGGAGGTGGGGGTCCACTGCCAGTCCTCTGCACTGTTATCTGGTGTCTTGCTACCACGGAACGCACCTTCCACTGTAGGTCATTCCGCCTCTTCCTGATGTCATCCCTTGTTCTTGGGTGCTGTCCCGCGGTGTTGACCCTGTCCACGATCCTCTGCCATAGCTCCATCTTCCCGGCAATGAATGTCTGCTGCACCTGTGATCCAAATAGCTGTGGCTCTACCTGGATGATTTCATCCACCATGACCCTTAATTCCTCCTCAGAGAATCTGGGGTGTCTTTGTGGATCCATGGGTGTAGTGTGAGTGGTGTGTGTGAGGGTATGGGGGTGATGTGTTGGGGTGTGTGCTGTGAGGTGTGTGGATGGTGTATGGGTGATGGTGTTTTGTGGATCTGGTTCTGTGGGTGCTCTTGGTGTGTCTCTCCCTCAGTTGTCAATTTTCTTGAGTTGTAAAGGGTTGTGGGTAATGTGGGTGTGTGTTTCATAGTGGTGTCGGTGTGTGGGTGTGGTGTGTGTATGGGTGTGAGGTGTGTGTTATTCAAATTGTCCAATGTGGTGTTGTTTTGTTAGTGTGTGTGTGTATTTTGAGTGCAGCGATATGTAACACCAATGGTTTACCGCGGATGAATGTCCGCGGTGGTGATTCGTGGGTCATAATGCTGTGGGCATAGTTCTGTTGGCCTAACGGTGTTGGTTTTGCTACCGCCAGTTTTTCACTGACCTTTGGGCTGGCGGACTTGTGTGTGTGTCTATATAATGAAAGAAAGCTATGTGTGTCATAATATGGGTAGCGGTAAACCGATGCGGCAGCGGTATATTGGCGGCAGTCAGCATGGTGGTAAGCGGGACTTACCGTTGTCCTGCCATTTGATTAATTTTGTTTGACCAATGACTTTGTGTTTCACCACTGCACATATTAGTTGCTCAATGTTCACCAGTAGCACATTGTATGTTTTGTTTAGTTGAGCCGCCTATGGGCTTTGACATGGCATTAGCCATTATTTTCTGTATTTAGTTTAGCCGCCTATGGGCTTTGACGTTGCATTAGCCATTACATTCTGTATTCTGCCTATTGGCTTTGACATGCTGTATTCAGTCTAGCTGCCTATTGGCTTTGACATGCTATTAGATATTACATTCTGTATTCAGCTCAGCTGCCTATGGGCTTTGACATGATATTATACATTGCATTTTGTATTCAGCTCAGCTGCCTATTGGCTTTGACATGATATTATACATTGCATTTTGTATTCAGCTCAGCTGCCTATTGGCTTTGATATGACATTAGACATTGCATTTGATATTTAGGTTAGCTGCCTATTGCCTTTAACGTGGAGTTAGACATTGCAGTTGAGAATCCAAGCTGTATTTTTCCAAGCTGTGTTTTTGCACAAGATGAACCAAGCTGTTTTCTTCTCACAGTAGACTAGACCTGATAAGAGAGGGTACATTGGTTGTTTTTCTCTCCGCTTGAGCTTGGGAAGAGGAGTAGTCTAAGAGATCTGGCCAGTCTCCAAAGGCTTGCGTGGTTTTCCCGAGTCTGAGAGGAGGGGGCACACCTTTGTAACGAATGTCACAGGCTTCAGAGAATTAGATTCGAATCTGCCTGACTTTGTGCTGGAGCTTGCCGCCAGTTGCCAGCATCCTGTGTGGGTAGATAAATCTCTTTCTCGCAGCTGACAGGGAGTCATCAGCTTGCAGACCCTAGAAAGATGAAGCTGTAAATAGTTTCTCACACGGTGAAGTATTTGTTTTGCTTTGCATTCAATATCTTATAAATATAACCTGCTGTGTATATTGCAAACTGATATATTTTGTTTTCATTAACGTGTGCTTGAAATCTAATAATTCGTCAGTTACTAAATTGCGGCTAGAAAAGAATTAACAACAATAAAAGTCTTCTTTGAACTCAGAAGTGCATTCCTGATATGTTATTTAAGTGCTAAAAACTCGATAAGAGCAAAAGCACTACAACCGTCAATGTCATTATGAGGGCGTATGTATCTCTAGGTATGGAGGGGTCTTTCCTGTGGAAAGAACCATGTGACAGAGTGATATGGCAATTGCAAGCACTTATCCCACCGCTGCACCACCAATGTAAGAGGCTGGCATGGTGTGTGGTGGGTACCTATGGTACCTACACCTTATACCAGGTCCAGGTATCCCTTATTAGTGTGGTGTAGTCGGTGTCTAGAAGCCAGGCTCTCTTGAGGTAGCTGTGGATGAGCAGCCAAGGCTTATCTAGGAGACATGCAAAGCTCATGCAATACCACTGTAGTCACACTCAGGGGCATATTTATACTCTGTTTGCGCCGAATGTGCATCAAACATTTTGACGCACATTCGGCGCAAACCTTGCCCCATATTTATACAATGACGCCCGACCCCGTGAATGTCAAAATCCCTTTGTGTGCGTAATTTTCTGGATACGGGAAACCGCCTTACGTTAATGACATGCAAGGTAGGCGTTCCCATCCAATAAATGACTTTAAGGCCTGTGCGCCTTATTTATACCCCTGCGTCATTTTGACGCACAGGAGTGGGAGGGCCTTAAAAAACAGCACACAGCCTGATGTGTGCTGTTTTTTAACACCTTGGTGAGGGCATGCATTAAGGGACATGTGGGCCCACTTCCATGGTCTCTGACAATGGAAGCAGTCCAGAGGTGCCCTTCCCTGCCCCCAGGGACACCCCCTGACACCCTTGCCCACCCAGGAGGACACCCATGGATGGGGGACCCATACCAGGTAAGTACAGGTAAGTTGGGGTAACTATAATTTTTTTAATTTTTTAAAGTGACATGGGCCCCCCTACATGCCACTGTGCCCAATGGCCATGCCCAGGGGACAGAAGTCCCCTGGGAACGGCCATTGAGCAAGGGGGCATGACTCCTGTCTTTGCTAAGACAGGAGTCATTTCAATGGGGGTTGTGCGTCAAAAAATGGCGCAAGTCCGGTTTGAGCCATGATTTTTGACTCAAACCTGACTTGCACAATTTTTTGACGCACAACCCCCATTTTTCCCTATGCCGGCTAACTTTAATCCTTAAATAAGGCGCCCACCTGGTGCGTAGGATGGCATTAGCGGGCGGTAAATTTGTTGGCGCAAACTAGTGCCGGTGCTGGTTTGCGTCAAAATGTAGAAATATGGGCCCTAGCACTTACACACATGAAAGAAAACACTCAGGCATAAATTTATACTTTTTTAGCGTTGCATTTGCTTAATTTTTTAATGCAAAAACAGTGCAAACTTGCTAAACATAATTGTATTTTGTAAGTTTGTGCCGCTTTTGCGTCAAAAAATGACACAAATGTAGTGCTAAAAAGTATAACTATGGGCCTCAGTGCTACAAAAATAAAGGTACTTTATTTTGGTGACACAAATACCAAAAATACTATAAAGGCTATACTTCCGTAGGAGGTAGGTAATACACAAATTATATACACTAGTATGCAGAAATAGGCATAAAAACAATTAGAAGAAAACTGTGCAATTAGTGAAAATTACAATAGGAAGAAATGGGCCTGAGGGAGCACAAACCATATACTAAGAAAGTCTGTCCCCCACCTAGGTAAGTGTAGTGTGTAGAGGGGAGCTGGGGATACTAGAAAAGCTCAAAGGTAAGTACCACAACCCACCCCAACGGCCAGGATAACAGGAGTAAATCACAGTAAGTTTCCCAGAACACACACAGATAGTTAAAGACTGCAAAACCCAGAAGAGGCTGCAAGACACCAACAGTGGATTCCTGGACCAGAGGACCTGTGGAAAAAGGGGACCAAGTGCAAAAAATACAGAAGAGTTCTGGAAAGGCAGAAGCCCCTACCCACCAGGATGAAGGTGCAAGAAGTGAACCACTGGTGAAGAAGAGTCAGCACGGCACCTAAGAAGATGAAGTTGGGTTCCTAAAGAGTGCAGGTGATGTCCCACGCAAGATGGAGGATTGCAGTAGGGGTTGTGTCGTTGGAGTCTGCCAACAAGCCTTGCACACGCAAAGCTTGTGGTTAGTGGAAAATGGGGACCAGGAAGGACCAGGGGGACTCTACCCAGGAGGGGGAGTCAGAGGGGGCTCTCAGCAACACAGAGAGCTCACAGAAGACCAGGCAGCACCTACAGGAGTCCCATAGGACGGGCACAGGCGAGTTGCAGAAGAGGCCCACGCAGCACTACGAAAAAGGCTCCCATGCAGCCCGAGAACCATTCATGGAGCTGTGCATCACAGGAAGGAAAGCCCGGGCCTGGAGCTTCAAGATTCCTTGAGATCTTGAAGGAAGGATGCCAACAAGCTTTGGCAGCTGCAAAGGACGTGGTGCATAGAGGTACTGTCCTGTGTGGGCAGGCAAGGGCTTACCTTCACCCAAATTGGATAGTTGGAAGAGAAGATGGTAGGGACCACTTCAGTTCACCACCCTTGATGCAGGATCCACGCAACTCATCATGAGAGGTCATTCACAGTTGGTGCCTGCACGGGAGTGACTCCTTCACTCCAAGGGAGATTCCTTCTTTCTTCTAACGCAGGCGGAAGATGGACTCTCCTCAGAGGATGCACAACCGGGAAAATGTTGCAGTTGCTGGAAGGAGCCGGAGATACAATGTTGCAGAAGGTGTCTTGCTTTTTTGTTGCAGCTTGTAGGGTCCTGATGCAGTTTCTTTGGTCAGAATTCCAAGTGGAAGGTGCATAGGATTCCTGCTGGAGTCTTGCCATCTGAATCTGATGACCCGGGATTGGTCACCTAGATGGGTGACCACCTATCAGGAGGGGGATCTGACGTCACCTGCTGTCACTGGCCACTCAGATGCTCCCAGAGTTCCCTGCCAACCTTGAATCCAAGATGGCAAAAACCCAGGGACCCTCTGGAGGAGCTCTGAATACCACCCCTGAGGTGGTGATGGACAAGGGCGTGGTCACTCCCTTTTCCTTTGTCAAGTTTCATGCCAGAGCAGGGACTGGGGTCCCTGAACCGGTGTAGACTGGTTTATGCAAGAAGGGCACCAATTGCGCCCTTTAAAACATTTCCAGTGGCTTGGGAGGCTAACCATCGTAAGCCTGTAACACCTATTTCCAAAGGGAGAGGGTGTAACACCCCTTTCCCAAAGGAAATCCTTTGTTCTGCCTTCTTCGGCTCAAGCTTCTCAAGTAACAGGAGGGCAGAAACCTCTCTGGGAGGGGGCAGCAGCTTGGGATGTTTGGAAACCTTCAGAAGGCTGTAATGGCAATACTGGGGGTCCTCTAAGAAGCCCCCAGAGTGCATAGAATCATGCAATGCTTGCAAAAGCCTTGGGGTATGATTCCAACATGTTTGATACCAAACATACGTGTGTTCGAAGTTACCATTCTGTAGCTGGACATAGGTAGTGAACTATGTCCAGTACACGGATTAAATGGCGTCCCCGCACTCACGAAGCCTGGGAAACCCAGCCTGGAGTTTGTGGGGGCAGCTGTGCTAGTGCAGGGGTGCACTCACACACAGGTACTTGGCACCCTGCCCTCTGGGCTGGAAGGCCTGCCATGGGGTGACTTATAAGTAACCTGGGGCCATATGTAGAAACACTTTTTCCCATAGACACAGAATGGGAAAAAACCCTTTGCTTCATCTGGCACCTGGTGTAGTGAAAAGTGGCAGGAAAAGGGTGCTTGCACTTTTTCACGCAGGCTGCAAGGGCAGTCCAGCAGAACCGTTTGCTTGGGCTCCCTATGGGTGGCAAAATATATGTAGCAGCCCATAGGGATCCCTTGGAACCCCAATGCCCTGGGTACCTAGGTACCATATACTAGAGACTTATAATGGGGCACCAGTGTGCCAATTGTGATGAAATACAGAGTTTTGGGAGAGAGAGCATAATCACTGGGTCCTGGTTAGCAGGATCCCAGTGAACACAGTCAAACACACTGACATCAGGCAGAAAAATGGGGTAAACATGCCAAGACAGAAGGTACTTTCTTCAGGTAGTTGTGTACCACGTTGTTAGTCAAAGGTGTCTTGAATATCTGGTTACTCCCTGTGGGTAGGGTCAAAGAGTCAAGAGGAAAAGCTGCACATGCCAAGAGAGAGAGGCTTTTCAGCACATTATCATAATAATGAGTTTGACAATAATCAGATTCAAAGGTGACATGATGGAGGGACCAGTCAATGGTAGGGCTGTGCAACTGAAACCAAGGAGTTCCTAATATAGTGCCACAGGTAGGTACATCAATGAGACTGTGGTGAAGCCAATTCAGTTGTGTTTTTGGGCACATTATTTTAGCAAATATGCTTGCTGCTGGTGCTCTTTAGATTTCATTTCATTTCATCCATTTTATTATTTTATTTTAGAATCAATCACATTTGTGGTGATGTTGTATTTTTCTCTATCTTGCTGTTCTTTCGCCTAGGACTGCATTTACCTTTCTTAGCACAACATTCTTTCACTCTGTGCTTTATTCAAGGCTTCGACAAGATAGGTTTGACGGCACAAACTTGTACATCTTGTCTATAACATTTCACAGTCACATACTTATTTTACATGTGGACACTTTCGCAGTACACTAGCTGTTTTTTTTATAAAGCATCTATTTACCCCCTGTATGTTAGAGGGAGGTTCGAGCCAGACGATTGCCTTAGTATCCTGTTTGACTTCTCTACATCTGCTTGCTGAGACTGCCAGTTCCCTGGCCTATATGGGGAAGGTGTCTCAATAGACAACAGGCTTCTTCACTACTGCCATATTCAGGTATGAGGGATGATGTCTTCCCAGGGGGGTCCTGAAGGGCGGATTAGGACTTGTCCTGCTGTGCTCTAACATTGAACATTAGTGGCGTAGGTAGAATTCCTACATCTTGCATAATGACAGTATGGAGGGTCTTTTCCTGAGCTTTACTTTTATTGTTACCATTCTGTTATTAGAATGTTTTATCATCCTAAATATTGCACTCCATATCTTTTTATCTGGAACACAACTGATTCAATAAACCTTATTGAATCTTTTTCTGCTTCTGTTTTGTCTTTGCATGTGTGGGATGAATGTAACTGGGAGAAAGGGATAAGATCTGATCTACCACAATTTCCCTGAGGGGTCACAATGTCATGTGACCAGCTACTACAAACCACCCCTGCTCTTGGGCATAAGGAAGGTGTTGCTAGCTACCCCAAAGCAGATTAGGTCAACAGTTGTCACATGGTGTGGGGTGAAACTCAGTTCCCCACAATTAAGGCGATGCTGCTGCATAAATTCAGCAGCATCATAGGTACAATGAGAGCTGATGTGACATGACCAAAATACAAGGGCCCATATTTATACTTTATATTTGCGCCGGATTTGCGTAAATTTTTTTAACGCAAATTCTGTGCAAACTTTGCTCCATATTTATATTTTGGTGCTAGACCCGTCTAGCGCCAAAGATATGGAGTTTGAGTCATTTTTTTACGTAAAAACCTACCTTGCACTAATGACATGCAAGGTAGGCATTCCCATGCAAAAAATGACCCTAAGGCATGTGCGCCTTATTTATCCTTCGGCGTCAAAATGACGCACAGGAGGAGGCGGGCCTCAAAACATGACGCCCAGCCGGATTTGCGCCGTTTTTTTAACTCCTGGGTCAGGGCAGGCGTTAAGGGGCCTGTGGGCTCATTTCCATGGTGGGAGACCATGGAAGCAGTCCACAGGTGCCCTTCCCTGCACCCAGGGTCACCCCCTGCCTCCCTTGCCCACCCCTGCAGGACACCCATGGATGGGGGGACCATCCATGGTGAGTGCAGGTAAGTGCAGATAAGTATAAGTGTTTTTTTTAAAAGTGGCATGGGGGGCCTAACTTGGGCCCCTCTACATGCCACTGTGCCCAATGGCCATGCCCAAGAGACAAAAGTCCCATTGGCATGGCCATTGGCCAGGGGGGCATGACTCCTGTCTTTGCTAAACAGGAGTAATTTCCATGGGGGTTGTGCATCAATAAATGGCGCAAGTCAGGTTAGAGCCAATATTTTTGACTCTAACCTGACTTGCACCATTCTTTGGCGCACAACCACCAGTCTTCCCTTCGCCTCCGCTGCCCGGTTACCGTCATTTATTTTGACGCTAACCAGGCCACAGCGCTGGCTAATGTCATTCCATATATAAAGTACCCGGCTGGCGCGTTGGAATGACGATTGCCAGTGGTAAACTTTTTGACACAAATCTGCCCTAGCGCTGATTTGTGTAAAAAGTATAAATATGGGCCAAACTCTCTCTGTGCCCTTTCTTACATACTGAGGATAGTGGAATAGTTTGGTGTACAATCACCCCAGAAGAGAGCTCAGAGCCATCTACGGTTCTACCCTGCCAAGGCTCCCTCTTAACAACTTGGGAAACTTGCAAGGAACTGGCTACGGTTAAATCTACAAAATTCTCAATGGCCCCAGAATCAGTCTGCATGGATAACTTCAGTCACTGTTGGGGTGAAAGGATCAGGGTTGCTGGTATCATTTTGGGTTGTAGAACCATAAGCGAGGTAGAAGGCATGTAAGGGGGTCAGATTAAGAGTTGTGTCTAACTGACGGACCTCTATGACAGCTGGATGCTCAAGTTGTTTAAGTACTGTTTTCTAAGTCAAGGCACTAACCATCCAAATTCTCTTCAGTTCAGCAGTACATTTTTGTGTAGAATGTTCCGCCTTACTGCAATAAAGATACAGTTTACATTTCTATCTATGTTCTATTATCTTATGGTCTAACCTGACAACTGAGTCAATGAACATTGAACAGTCCAAGGGTAGATTTACAAGGTGTGTCAAGGAAATCTTTAATTCGCTACTCAATTCCCTATAAAAGGGAAATGTTTTTGTTTTGACATGCCTGTGGAAGCTCATAACTAGTTTACCCAAAACAGTAATGTAGAGAAGAAAGTTTGCACTACCCTGACAATGATGTAGAAACTCAATGTCACTGGTCTTAGTAAGGGTTTGTCCATCCAGATGATGAAGCATTGTCTCTTTAAGGTTTCCAAGGTCATGTAAAGGTGGGTCATTAAGTTCTAGTGGTAGATTAGCTTAAATAACTGTGACATGGGCAGGAATACCTCTTCTGTTAATGAAGTCGAATACCCTTGATTTCTTAATTTGCCAGAGTGTACTACAGACTGCACGTTTACTAAGGCCTTGACTAGATCTGAACCTTTCAGGATATCCTTGGGTGGGGTCTGGGCCAGAACCAAAACATGCATCTGATCATCCATGTCGTCCGATCGGTGGAAAGGGCGAGGCTTGGCCTACTGTCATGCACTCAACTGGTTTCAACCACATGGATGACACTAGAGGCAATGCTGGACGTCCACTCCAGCTCAGGAAGACGCAAGAACCATGAACGGTACACCTAGATCCAGCCGGCTTCCAGAGGTGGAAGAGGGAAAAGCACAAAATACTAACATAATACTTGCAGTACATGTTCTGTTCAGCAATTATACTGCTCTGCCTAACAGGATGTGTCACTCCTGGGATCTTCTGGATATGCAAAGATGGAAGTTTACAGGACTAGCATCTGTGGTGTCATGAAGACACAATACACTGGGAACAACAAGATGAGGTAATTACCATCAAGACCTTTAGAAGCCTTTATTCAATTTACAACGCGCTGCTTCAATACCCAACACTCACTGGTTTCTTCATAATCGCAGCATAAGAGCAGAATAACCAGGAACTTGAATGAGAATCTTCTGGAATGCTCATGTCAGAACTTGAAATACTGATTGGAGTCTTTGACACTCCCAGGATAAACTCAGAACATAGAATAGAGTTACCTGCACTCCGTAGGTTACACTCGGTACATGGATTAGAGTCAAAGACTCTTCCAAGGAATACTAGATGCAAGGTTGCTCCCATTACATAGGTTGGAGTTAACATAAACTCTCAAAGTATGCTAGAGACCATATTACACCCAGGAAAAGGTTAAGCTCAGTACATTGGTCATACTTGGAACAAGGTTACACCTGAATCAAGATTATACTCAGTAGGAATTAATGACACTCTCAGGGTTGTACTCAGTATATAGGTTATACTCTGAACACTGTTATACTAGAAACTTGGTTATACTTGACACAAGGATTGAGTTATTGACACTCTAGAGGTTGTACTTAGTATATAGGCTACACTTGAAACAAGGTTATACTAGAAACAAGGTTATACTCGGCACAAGGTTGGAGTTACTAAAACTTCCAATAAATACTACAAAACAAGATTACACTCAGTACATAGATTGAAGTTACAAGGTTCCATCAGAATTCAGTCTCCATTCCATGAGCAACACAGTTCAGTAAGAGAGGTTTAGAGAGAATGTCTGGAGCAAGGGCAAACAATGAGCGCTTAAAGGAGAATTATGGAGAAGGAACTGGAGCAACTCAAGAGTCTTGAAAATGTTGATTGACAGGCCTGATACTACTATGAAGGACTAGTGGGCACTAACCTGAAAGAAAAGTGCTTAGCACTTTTACAGGAGTTTGAGAAGGGCAGATGGGTCAGTGTAAGAAGTTCAAGAGGACTCTCAATCGTACCTCATGAGGGGAGGCACTAGAAGCATTGTAAAAATCAGGATCACAAAATAATGATGAAGGCTTGAAGACTAGAGCACTGTGAGTTTCCGGGCAACTCAGAAGATGAGTGCCAGGTCAAATCTTGTTACTGGACAGGAGTACAAGAAGACCTAGACAACTACAGAGGTGAATGCAGGGATGTTGCTTGCGCAGGATGGGTATGGGTCCGAGGCCAAGCACTGGTGCAAGTTCCAAGGGGTTATTTATACAGGAAGCCAAGAGCATTCCAGAAAGACATGTTTCCCAAGTGGCAGTGCATAATATTTCAATGAACCTAAGGAAAGTCATGTTACATACAACAGACATGAGGCCTAGCAACTAGCAGGTGCAAACGGTAACTGACAACAATAAAAGTACAATGAATCCCACAGTGCATGATGGTACAATCCATGGGTTCACAGTGGAAACACGACTATCGTAAATGGGCATGTGATATCTGCAGGTACAAACTAGACTAAACTTGTATATCGACAGAACAGGGGGTAATTTGTTCAGGCTTCCTGGGAGGGGGAGCCATGGAGTACTCGAGATGCGAAGGCACCACAAGGGAAGGAATTATGTGAGGCTGGTGAGTAATACCCATCACCCATAGGGCACAAGATGGTGTTGTGACATTACATCTGGCTTTCCTCGACCTAAGCTCAGCTTTGAACTTTGTGAATCATGCACAATTAGGGTACAGAATGATTGAAGTCATGGCTCACTGCACTATGGTCTGGGACCTTATTGATCCTCTTGTTCCTTACATTGTCTACCTCACCAAGACCTGGTTCTACCCCATGTCATCCCCCAGCATCACCACCACCATACCAGCCGGATACAGAATCACCCACTACGACCACAACAAGCCAGGTGGAGGAATCCCCATCATCCACAGAGACTCCCTCAAATGTCACCACCTCCAAGAAAACCTCACCTCAACTTCACTATCCAATTGGGCGAGAACTCTGCCATTAGGGGAACCCTCCCATTCTGTTCACAACGCCCTCGAACCACCTACTGCAACCTCATCACTGTAATCATTGTCCCTTCACCATTGCCTTGAAGGACTACATGTTCCTTGGTGACCTGAACTTTCACCTCAAAGAAAAATTTGGTCCTAACTCTGCCAACCTCCTTGACAGCTTAAAGAGCATTGGCCTCACCCAACTTATACATGACCTTGACCCCATATTCACCTCCAACGACCACATCAAATTCAGCCACACCACCAAACCCACAAGGCCCAACCACTTAATCATCCACTTCATCATCACGCCCCATGTCCTCCCACAACGCAACCCAGTGTCACCCACTGCAGTAGAAAAAAGGCCGTACAGACCAAATGGACCAACACCATTGTCAACAGCCTGCCCAAACACCACAACTACATGAACCAGGACATCAGTAGCTTCAAAACCAGGATCACTTACTGCGCTGACATTACCGCCCCATCAAGAACAAGAAACACAGAAGATCTACGAAGCAAGCCAGCTAGTATACCAAGGACATCAGGACAGCCAAGCTCCATTGCAAGCACCTCAAGAGAAAGTGTTGCACCAACAAAGACCCAGCCAGCAGAACCGCCTATAAATCAGCACTCAACCTATACCACCGCCAACTATGTTAGACGAAAGAAAAGCCCTGGCATCTCACAGTGAAGCTCACCCCAATGTCAGCAAAGAACTATTCTGCATAGACAAGAAATTCACCAACCCTGCAACAATGGCAAGCAACATCACTCCCTCTCAGGATCTATGCAACAGCCTTGCTAATTTCTTCCACAACAACATTGCCAAAATCTACAGAAACGTCAAACCCCAACTCAAGTCCGAAGAGTTTTCCAATAGCCATATCTCCACACACACAACCGACCCAAGGCAATCCACCTGGAACCACTGCACCACTCAAAACAATATCACCGTCATGAAATCTATCCACTCAGGGCCGACATTCGACCCATGCCCCCACCAAATCTTCAACTAGGAGCATCCAGGATCAGCCTCAAACTTTCAACACCACTCAACACCTTCCTAGATTTTGCCACCCTCTCAAAAGACTGGAAGCACGCAGAAAGCAAACCAGTGCTGAAGAAACCTTTAGCGGACTCCAACAAACTCAGCAACTACAGACCAACCTCCCTGCTCTCTTTCTTGGATTAAGTCATCGAAAAGCCATCAACCAACAACTCATCATATATATGTAACACAGTCACCTCCTAGATGACTCCCAATCCAGATTCCACATCAACCACGTCTCTGAGATAGCCCTGACTGCAGCCACAAATGACATCTGGTTCCTCCTCAACACAGCTGCCTTTATGCTCCTCGAACTTGCAGTGACCTTCAACACCATCTCCAACCATATGCTCATTGACAGAATTCATGACATAGGCATCCAAGGATTCACCCTCAGATGGGTTGCCTTCTTCCTCACTGACAGAACACAATAAGTTCAACGTCCACCTTACACCTGAAACCCCAAAATAATCCTCTGCAGAGTCCCTCAAGGCTCATCACTTAGCCCAACCATCTTTAACATCTAAATGTCCCTCCTTGCCAACATAGTCAGATCCCATGACTCAACATTAAATCCTACAACAACACACAACTCATATATTCTCTTGCTCCTAAAACCCCACAGCCTCCAGAACCAACTTCCACCAATGCATGACAAGCATCGCCAATTGGATGACGAATAACTGCCTCAAGTTTAACACAGATAAGATGGACGTTTGCTTCGTTGCCAGCAACAACTCCCACTGGGATACCTCCTAGTAGCCCACAGAACTGGGGCCAACACCAACCCCAGCTGAGCACACCAAGAACCTTTGCATCATCATGGACAGCAAACTCACCAAGAGATCCCAAGTCAATGCAGTGACGTCCTCCTCCTTCTTCATCCTGTGCATGTTATGTAAGATTTTGAAGTGGCTTCCACAAAATGTAAGTCGTACCATCACCCAAGCCCTCATCACCAGTTGACTGGTCTACGGAAACATCCTCTACATGGGAAACAAGGCCCACCTAGTTCAAAGACTGCAGACCATCCATAACACCACAGCAAGACTCTTTCCTAGATCTCCTTTGTCGTGCCCACATCACCCCATTTCAAAAAACTCCACTGGCTCCCTGTTCAGAAGAGAAGCTAGTTCAAGCTCCTCACCCACATGTTCAAGGCCTTGCATGACTTTGGACTTGCCTACATCAACCACTGTCCAAGATTCCACATACCCTCCAGACACCTCTGCTCCACGTCTCACGTGCTGGCCCATAGCCCAGCATACAAGGCAGAGCAGGAGGACCCTTCTTCTCCTACCTCACAGCCAAAGCCTGGAACGGCCTACCACTGCATCTCAGGACTACCCCTACTCTACATGAGTTCCATAGGAAGCTGAAAACCTGGCTCCTCAACTGAGACCCTGGACCCTGCCAGCACCTGATCTACACGTCGACTGATTGATTGATTGAAATAGAGGTGGAGGGTGTGCTGGTGCACTTCATAATTCAACTGCATACTGATTTGTCTGGGTGGATTAGGTATGATCCTAATGGAGAGTGCACAGCCCCTCTTTCAAATAGAGCGGGGTGTAAGGCAAGGTTGTGTCCTTGCTCCTTTCTTTTTTTGTCACTACATCAATGTGCTATTATCCTCTTTGTTAAATGTTATGGCTGTTACTCCTAAGATGGAGACTAGACATCTCCCAGTTTTGATATTTGCAGTTCACTGTGTTTTAATGGTGAGATCCGAGGTGGGGTTACAGAGGTTACTAGATGGCTTTGATCATTTTATGAATGATCTGGATTTGTTCATCAATACCACTAAATAGTTTTCCCTGGTATGTGGTTGGCAGCCTTGCAATGTGAAGTCTCATTTTGTTAATAATTCCAGATTGCTGCCTGCACATATTTATGGATTCCTTTCTATGACAAAGGTACCTGGTCACACCTAGTGAAAGTAAAGAAAGTTCATCTGGAACAGTCCATATGACCAATCTTCAGGTTCTCTGTTAAATTGGGTTCTAGCCCATTGACGTGATGTTCTATATTTGTAGGACCAAGGGCATCATGGT
Source organism: Pleurodeles waltl (assembly GCF_031143425.1). NCBI lineage: Eukaryota > Metazoa > Chordata > Amphibia > Caudata > Salamandridae > Pleurodeles > Pleurodeles waltl. Next base: position 687,828,104 of record NC_090449.1, on the reverse strand, counting down.
GGCCACTTTTGTGGCAGCATTGTCAGGTATTCGAGAGAAACCAGATCTGCAGATTATTGAAATACATTTGTGATGTAATTGCTATGTTTTCTCCTTGGTACGGAATCATAACTACGCCGTTTTGAGATAAGGTTAAGATACATAGAGGACTAAGCAAAATTGTACCACCTGTTACCTGGCTCTCTGTGTGGTCAAAACTAGAAACCTTGCTCAGCCATCTGTGATTTCAGACTGTCTGAGACACAAAAAAGTTGACATTCCATGGTTGATGTATATTAAAAATCAATTTGCTTTGATAGGGAAACCAGAGCTGTTTCAGAATCCAGAGAACATCACCTCCCCTTGCAAAGTGAGTGCTTAACACAGCTATCTTGACCTATTAAAAAGGAAGAGGGAGGTAGAGGGAGTAGTAAACAGAAAGTGGCTGCTTACCAACTTCTGTCAACTACAGCTTAAATGGAACCCTATCTCTGTTATGTCCCTACATACTATCATTGTTTTTACCTGGTGAGATTAATTTTTTAATATAGCTAATTTTTTATTTAGCTTCATATCCTGGACCTGTGTTTAGAGAGGCAGGTTTGATACTCTGTCCGTGTGTTTCTTTACCCCACGGTCTATGCTCCATTTTCTATTTATCTGTAAACTCTACACAGTCCCACGGAAAATGTTTTTATCACCCAAATTGAATGTTCTCTTTTTAAAGAACTATTTTTATTGAGCAGAGATGACATATGTTATACAAAAGAAGATATGGAAAAATATTTTAGAGACAGAAGCAAATTCTTCCCCGTCTCCCATTAACAAAGATACACTGATGAGCTCAAACAGTGCTCTTTCGGTTTATCAAAAACAGAATATATACCTCACATCAGATTCCTAATGTACAGTATCCATAGTATCCATAGAAGACACAGTAAAGAGCAAACTAAAACCCCCAACATTAATTTCCAAAGGTCAAATAAAATGAACATGTGCTAAAGTGAACTAACATTTGAAAAAGTGCTAAATGGGCAGGTGTTAAAGTGCACATGTGCTAAAGAGCATACACATAATGTCACCTAACGAGCACTTACGCAACATTCACAAAAAGATAAACGGATAATACAAGATCCCTAACATTAAATACCAGGGCCCAGACAAAGTGAGCACCAACAAGATCCTGTAAACATCCCCTGCTCCCTAAAGAACTGGTCTCTTGATTGATTCTGCAAACCGGAATTATAAAATCCGAAGCAAAGACTGTTATTACCTAACACAGCACTAGTAAAGTGAACCTGTGCTAAAGTGCAAACAAATAGGGAGGCCTGTAATAACACCACGTATGTCAAGGATTGATATAAATAATGTGTTGCTTCTCTACATATCCTACTATTACACAGTAATGATCCTGAAACCCGATTTATCCACTGGGAAGCCTCACTCACATGTTGGATTAAATCAAAATAGTGCCATGAAGCCCATAATCTCTTTAAGCCCCCCAGCCTTTTAGCATAGGTCTCCTCAAACCTCCTTGGTCTGGATATTTTTTTCAGCCAATCTTTGTATGAAGGGACCATTTCTGTATGCCAGAATTGTACAATCAGCTAACAGGTTATTTAGAGTGCAATTGACAAGAATATTTGTGCTGATTTGCTCACTAGACAGCCCTGAGCCTGCCTAGTAAAGCCAAAGAGAACTAGTGATGGTTCCTATTTTATGCCAGCTCCAAGATCCTAGCTCGAAGCTGACGAAAGATGGTGCCAGAAAAGCACCAATCCTGGGCAGGAGTAAATCACACGGAGCCTCTCCCTGGCCCGCTGCTGATTACACTGAAAGCACAGGTACTCTACCAAGGGAAACATTCTGTGAAAGGCTACCGGTGTACCATATGCCATCCAATGCAAAAGAAACAACAGCCTTTTACAATTTGCAGCCCTTAAGGTCTTGTGGCCTAAAATTGATATAGTTTGCCAATCATCCTCTAAAAACCGACACTATGTAGCCTCCCCAATTTTTTCTAGGAAATCAGTCAAGTGCTTCTGCTACCCTTGGTTGCATACCAGCCTATATCACTTCCCCATACCCGAAGGTCGGGACCTAAAAAGTGTCTGCAGCACAGGATGAATATCTTGGAAAGGATCCTGCTACTGAGACCTCAAGAAATGGGCAATCTGTTGAAAACCAAGAAGGGATTGTTTGCAGGAATCCCCACACCAGGCACAAATATCTTACCATATCATGCATTCATCCTGCAGCAGGAAATGTCCCAGCTCTTTGTGCTTTCAGCCTTCTTCCAGTTTGTGACAAAAATGGGTGTGAAACCAATGCTGGATCCCTGAAAGCTAAATATTTCTGAAAATTAGTAAAAAGTCTAAATTCAGCAATGGATAATTTGTGTAGATGCTACAAGGCTTTGCAACAGAAAATAACAGCTGTAATAAAAAAATATTGAAATTCAGGTAACAAAACAGCTATTTTCCTCAACATTTTACTCTATAACTTTTTCCTGGACCACTGCTTGCTCTGAAAAAACATTAATGGCGACATTCACAAAGGGGAAGGGGCTCCATGGGGACCCTTTCCCTTTTGCGAATGGGTTACCACTAGTGTGACACTGGTGGTAACAGCGAATTGCTTTGCGACCACGTTTGCGGTCACAAAGCAATTCTGCATCACGGTGTGAGTCGTAAATAGGAAGGGAACACCCCTTCCTATTTGCAAGTCGCATTCCCATTTTGCGAGTCGGTCAAATTTTTGCAGTTTGCACCATGCAAAACGCTTCCTGCATCTGGCCCCAAGTCTCTTGATACAGCAGGAGACAAAGAAAAAGTCGATATGAGAAGCAGTGCAGTAGTGTTGTGAAAAGCAAATTTATTGAGAGAAATCTGGAGGATTCTGCCTCCAGGGACCCACTAAGAAAAAGTCATGCTTGATTGTATCTATAACCTTTTTTTACTATTAAATTTGTGTTGCTTTTTCAATTTATTCAAAGTATCTGGAGCTAAATCCTGACTAAAATTAAAGTCGACTCCCAGAATCAGAGGCCCAACCTCACCTTGACAATCTTGTAGATCTACATCAATAGAACTGTCTCGTGGGACACTGGGCCATAATAATTCACTAAGTTCATTGGGACACCGTTGACTAGAAACTTCAACCATAGCCATCTGCCCAGTGGGTCCATGATTACATTGCTGACATGCCAATTGTGCCCCCTTCCTAAGGAGATGGCTACCCTCTATTACAATAAATCCCGCCAAGGCAAAGTAAGCCTGGGCATATTTCTTGGAAATGTGAATTTTTGGGCAGTTTGTCTCAAGATGGGTTTCTTGTAGAAACGTGACGACTGGCTGGAAAGGCCCCAAAGCGGCGCTTCCCCCATATTTCCTTCTATTTGAGATACCAAATACAGTACAAGATAAATATCTAATTTCAGATACCATGGCAGACAACATTTTGCAGTTTTGAAACAACCTTGCACCATTCCTCACCCAGGCTGATTCCATCTTTTTACATACATATCCTTTTATCACTTACCCCCACCAAAAAACAGTACTCAATTCTGCTAATTTTTATAATGAGTGAACTCCACATCCCCTTGGCCCAACTCCCAACCCCAGAAAGTGCATCAGAAAAAAAAACATCTAAACACAAAACCGCCACCCGTAGCAGGAGGGTTAGCTAACACTCAGCCATCTAATTGCTCCACCCACCCACATTAGAAAATCAAGATGCCATCAAACCCTTCCAGTCCTGAGGACAACCTTCAGTTTTTGGGCCATTCAGGTGCGTGGGAGGGTTTGGGGGCAACAGAGCAGGGGTTTGGCTCCCGTGTGGGCTCACCGCAGGTTTTCTCAGTTGTTACAATAGTTATCGACATTCTAGACCCTTCTAATACTTCTAATACTCTTAGGGATTCTGCTGGTATCACAACTGCTGTATTTTCTTCTGCCTTAGCTTCTGGAATATTATCCTCCGGTGCGTTGGCCCGGATCTGGGAGTGAACCTTGGCAAGGCCAAGGACTATCCTCAGTTCTCTAAGGGTACAGCAGGTGTGGGTCTCCCAGAATATATACAGCAAGCTGCAGTACACTTTATGGCCTATCGAATTAAAGAAAAGGTGCGAGCAGAGGTGATCAGGCGAAAATAATTTTCCACCACAGAGATTCCCCAATGTTGCATTCTTTCTTCAGCTGCTCGTCGGAGAAAAGACTTTGTGAAAAAGTTGCACTTGTTCAAAGTTCAGGGCTTACAAGCATCAACTGTTCAACAATCTAAATTGAAGGTTTTCTCCAGGGGACTATTTAATCTTTTTACCATTGTTGCGGAGGCTTAGCAGCTTCTGCATGAGAGCCCTAATTTGTCCAGTGCCTAATTAAAAATTCTCAATATTCTAAGATACAGACCTGCGATGTTTTATTTATCAACACTCACAAACTGAATCAATCTATATAGCGGTTGATCGATACATTTTGGCAGCAATCAGGTTAAGAAATATGGTTGGTAAATGAATTTAACTGTGCATACCTGTATGAATTAATTTTAACTTGCCATATTTGCAATAATGTATTGTCACACTTAGTAGTATACCCGGGTATCTAATCTACGCTGAATTTGTTTGATATACTGAATAATTTTTTTAATCTATTTTAACAAACTATGGCTCCCGGCGGTTGGTGTTAAAGTGGCGGTATTACCGCCAACAGGCCGGCGGTAATTACCACCAAATTATGACCATGACGGAAAGATCTCCGATAGGCAGCCAATGTACCACACCGACCACTAGAGCAGAAACAACAGCCACCACGGCGGTAGCCTCCTACAGCCAGGTGGAAGTCAATGTTCTGCCCACCATATTATGACCCAGGAAACCACCACCTTTTCCGGGGCGGCACCAATGACATCAAAAGCCTGGCAGAAACAGACCTCAGAAGGGAAAGGACTCACCATTGGAGACACAGGGAACAACCACACTGCGACACGGAGCCAGAGCTGCATGTCTTCCCCATGATCTTCTACGTGCTGCTCCACCACAAGCACTAACGCCAGCGAAGACGCCGACAGTGAGTACAGCCACCTAGCACACAAGGAGGGAGGGAGGAAAACGAGAGTGACACACACATTCACCACACACCCCCAACACCATACACACAATCAGCAGCATTACTAAAACATTTTTACCCCATACCTCGGATGAATGATGCAAGGACAAAACGATTTTGAAAAAGTGAATGTAATGAGGGCAACACATCGAGATAGATAAGTGAGGCAAGATAATAGATATATACATATGTATATAAAAAGGGACACAGCCCAGTCCACAATGTACGTTGCCCACATGGCCACAGGCCAAAGTCAAAGGCCAAACATGGCACCTGCCTCAACACGGAGAGAACACAGCAGGGGCATCAGTTGGTAAATAGGCAGACACCTCAGGGGGATGGGGCACGGGGGGCACCTCAGCCGGGAGATGGAACAAGACCACTGGTTCTGGAGGGAGCAACATGCCCTGTGCTTGGTCCTGGGGAGTGCAAGGCCACAGTCTCTCAACTGGGTGACTTGCCCACTTGCTCTGGAGTGGGCAAGATGTCCTGTGCTTGGTCCTGGGGAGTGCAAGGCCACGATCTCTCAAGTGGGTGACTTGCCCACTGGTTCTGGAGGGGGCACCGTGCCCTGTGCTCTTGATCCTGGGGAGTGTGGGGTGGATGGGTGTCTTACCCACTGGTTCTGGTGGGGGCATCGTGCCCTGTGCTCTTGAACCTGGGGAGTCTGGGGTAGGTGGGTGTCCTACCCACTGGTCTGGGGGGCATCATGTCCTGTGCTCTTGATCCTGGGGAGTCTGGGGTAGATGGGTGCCTTACCCTCTGGTTCTGGAGGGGGCATCGTACCCTGTGCTCTTGATCCTGGGGGGTCTGGGATAGGCGTGTGTCTTACCCACTGGTTCCGGAGGGGGCATTGTGCCCTGTGCTCTTGATGCTGGGGAGTCTGGGGTAGGTAGGGTTCTTACCCACTGGTTCTGGAGGGGGCATTGTGCCCTGTGCTCTTGATCCTGGGGAGTACAAAGTCACAGTCTCTAAGGTGGGTGTCATAGCAACTGGATTTGCAGGGGGCAGGCCGCACAGCAGCCCATGGCATCAGGATTACATACCATCTGCCGGTGGTGACGGCTGCTCACTGGAGGTGTTCTGATGCTGGTGGGGGGAGGCTTCTGCCCATCCCCTGCAACATCAGATGGCTGCACAACCATGGTTGGTGGTGGGGGCTCCATCACAGTTCCTGCCCCAGGCCCCCTGATCTTCCTGCCTATTGGGCCAGGCTCTTTAGTCTTCCTGGCAGTTGCGGCAGGCTTCTTAGTCTTCCTGGCAGCTGGAGCAGGCTCCTTTACCTTTTTAGCAGCAGCTGGGGCAGGTTCATTTGTCTTCCTGGTAACAACTTCGGCAGGCTCCTTGCTCTTTCCGGCAGCTGTTGCAGGCTCCTTTCCCTTGAGGCTGCCTGGTGCAGGCTCCTTCAACCTCAGGACATGTGCTCTGGATCCTTTTCCACGACGACTGGGTGTTGTGACGACTGGGCCCGTGGACTGGGTGGTTGAGGTGCTAGGCTGGGTTCTTCCCACCCTGGGCAAATGTGCAGGACATGGGGAGGGGTAGAACAGTTTTATAGGGACATTGGGGCGGGAAGAGGGAGAAGGTTTGGGAGTGGAAGAAGAGGGAGTGGTTGTAGGAGGTGTCTTTCTGCTGATTTTGGGTGCAGGCGCATGGGCTGCATGCTGTTGTGAGGTGAATGGCTGTTGGGTGTCTGAGTGCTTGCGTTTGTATACCTTAGGAGGGGGGGACATACACAGTGGGAGAGGATACAGGTGACATGTGAATGGCTGTTGTGGAGGTGTCTGCCAGTGAGGTGCGTGTTCTGCTTGGTGTGGTGGTGTGGTGGTGAGGCTGGTAGTGGATGATGAAGTAGTGCATGCATGTGTGAGTGTAGACGGAATTGGGAGGGAGGTGGAGGAAAAGGAGAGGGAGACAGTGGAAATTGTGGATGTTGGTGTGTCTGCATCTGGATGGTGTTTGTGTGAGTGCCTGTGGGATGATGTGTGGTACTTGTGTTTGCTTTTGCCTCTCTTGGGTGTTGTCTTGTGTGCATGCTCTTCGGCCTGTGTGCTTAGGATAGGTTGGCGTTGAGGAGAATGGTATTGGGAAGAGCAATTTGGAGGAGGGAGGGTGGAAACAAGGACAATGGCTGCTATCAGAGAGGAGGCCACAGCCTGGATCGATCTCTCTTGGGCCGCCAAGCCAGTGTGAATGCCCTACAGTAATGCACTAGATTGTTGCATCTGGGCTGGTAGCCCCTGGATGGCATTCCCATTGGTTGACTGCCCTACAGAGATGGATCTCAGAAGGTCAATAGTCTCCTCACTCAGGGCAGCAGGGCTCACTGGGGCAGGGCCTGAGGTGCCTGGGGTGAAGGAGATGTCCACCCTCCTGGGTGAGCCGGCACGGGCAACTCGATGAGGGGTTACTGGGAGGGTGGTGCTGGTACAGGGATGACGGCGGTATCTGTAGTTGAGGTGGTCACAGAGGTGTCCGCCACCACCAGGGAGCTTCCATTGGAGGAGGTTTCTGTGTCAGAACTCTCCCCTCCAGTCTCTGCTGTGGTGCTCCCCTAGCCCTGCATCCCACTGGTGCCCTCATCGTCGCTGGACTCTGCCTCCTGGGTCCTGTGGGATGCAGCTCCCTCCGTCGCTGGTGCCTCTGCTCCTCCGCCAGATGATGCTCATGCACATAAGGACAGGGTGACAAAACAAGTAAGGGGGGAAGAGACAAAGGATACACTTGGTCAATGGCTGCACCAACACCACTGTTGGCCTACACAGCACCCTCACACCCAGAGAACAGCCCTATGCACTACGCATTGGACTGCCAGTGATATTGCTAGCCACAAGTCATGGGGAGGGGCACACACCAGCAAATGCAGTACACCTGGGACCCACACAGCCCTGACCAGTAGTGGATGCCTACGAGCTAGGTAGCAGGATTTACTCTTCTGAACCCTAGCCAGCAGAGGACCCATGCTGCTATGTCAGGCCTGGCCTAGGGGCACCCATTGACACACATCCACCACCCGGATACCACCCCACCAGGTGTAAGTAGTAATGATGGGCACTGTACTCACCCCCTTGTGGCTGCTGTGATGCCCTCAAGTGCCCATCCAGCTCTGGATAGGCCACTGCCAGTATCCGAGCCATCAGGGGGGTCATGGTTCGACGAGCACCTCTTTCTCGTTGGGGGGCCATCCCCAGCTGGGCCTCCGCCGTCTTTCGTGCCCAGCGTCTCAGGATCTCCAACATTTTCCAATAGTGGGTGCTCCGCCTGCCATAGACCCCCAGGGCCTGCACGTCCTTGGCGATGGAACGCCATATGCCCTTCTTTTGATGGGCGCTGACCTGCAGAGGAAATACACACAGGAAAATAGTATTAGACAAACAGTCCTGCCTGTTACACTTATGGCCCACCATTCCCCTTCACATCACCATTTGCACACACATGGCCCAGCACACAAACCAATACACCACCTAGAGGACATCCACCCCCCTCTTTACATGTAGCCTTCACACACACCACTCCATACATTCATGCCACATGCATTGTGCCCACAGTGTTCTCACCTGTTGGTCTGGAGGGCCATGCAGCAGTCTGTACTGGGGTCGGACCCCATCCACCAGTCTCTCCAACTCTGCTGAAGTGAAGGCTGGGATCCTTTCCCCAGTCACACGGACCATGGTAGGTTTCAGAGACAGGTCACAGCAGCACATGCAGTGTAGGTCCTCTCCTGTTGAAGTTAAGGTAGCAAGTGAGGAATCAGATAGAAAATGGCAGTCACGTCCGCAGCGGTGTGTACCGTCGCCGCCGGCGTAGATCACCATTGGCCACTGTACCCCATAGGGCCCAATGTTAACCAACGAGCAGTTGAACAGCGGTTCACGTCCGATCCCGCAACGCCGCACAACGTCTGCGAAATTATCTCACTTCCACCTGTCCCTCCACACAGGACAGGTGAGATGCTATTTCAGGGAGGCAGGCCATGCAAAATTGCTGCGTTACTGGTTGAATTTGGACATACTGGACAATTCACTCTTACCCATTACAGGTTCATAGCATGCAACGTTCTGTTGTTTCCCCATTGTTTCGTTTGTGACAGGCTCCTCACTCTTTTGCCCCATAGATTGCTACCGCTGCGGATAAATAGGAGATGGAGACATACCCCCTTGTACAGACACCTGGTGGACTTGGCAACAATGGAGGACAGGCACATCATCCTCACCTATAGACTTGACAGGGCCACAATCACAGAGCTGTGTGCCCAATTGGAGCTTGACCTGATATCTGCTATCCGTCACCCCACCGGGATCCCCCCTCTTGTGCAAGTTCTGTCAGTGCTCCATTTCCTGGCAACTGGTTCTTTCCAAGTGACAGTGGGTTTGGCAGCAGGGATGTCACCACCAATGTTCTCAAATGTGCTGACCAGAGTGTTGTCTGCCCTGATTAACACATGTGCAGCTACATTGTATTTCCCCAGTTTGAAGATTTGGCCAGAGTGAAGGCCGAGTTCTATGCAATGAGACATATCCCCAACATAATTGGGGCTATTGATGGAACACATATTGCATTTCCCCCCGTCAAAATGAACAGGATCTTCAGAAATCGTAAGAGTTTCCACTCTATGAATGTGCAGATGGTGTGCTTGGCGGACCAGTACATCTCCCACTTCAATGCTAAGTATCCTGGGTTGGTGGATGATTCCTTTATCATGAGGAATAGCAGCATCCCATATGTGATGGGCCAACTACAGAGGCACAGGGTGTGGCTAATAGGTGAGCCCTGGTCCCCACCCAGTATATATTGGTGTATGGGTATGGTGTTGGCCCAATGGGATAGTGTGTGGCTAAATGTTGTCCTTCAATATTGCAGGTGACTCTGGTTACTCCAATCTATCATAGCTGCTGACCCCTATAAGGAATGCCAGGACAAGGGCAGAAGAACGTTATAATGAGGCACATGGGTGAACCAGAACGATAATAGAAAGGACGTTTGGCCTCCTGAAGGCCAGATTCAGGTGCCTCCATCTAAAAGGTGGATCCCTGTGCTACTCACCTAAGAAGGTCTGCCAGATAATAGTGGCATGCTGCATGTTGCACAACCTTGCCCTGAGACGCTGTGTGCCTTTTCTGCAGAAGGAGGAGACTGGAGATGCCCGTGTGGCAGCAGTAGAGCCTGTGGACAGTGAGGATGAGGAGGCAGATGATGAGGTTGAGGATGAGGACAACAGAACATCAGTCATCAGAAAATACTTCAAATGACACACAGGTAAGACAGTGTTACTTCACATTTCAATGACATTATGTGGAATTTGTGTGGCACTGGCATGCTATTAATTCCACTTCTATGCCCACTTACTGTACCCTTTGGCAATTCATTTTACAGATGTTGATGACCTCACATTTCCTCCTGGTGTGATCACTGCAGCCAGCTACAGGTCATTTACCTATGCTCATTTTATGTACAGTTGAATTGCAATGTTTGTACCTGTTTAAATGAATACATATTTTAAAAAGTTGACATACTCCATACCTCTTTTTTTTCCAAGGGTGTTTATTGAAGTGCTAAAATATTGAGGGGCAAGTGCAATGGGTTCAGGTGATGTTGGAGGAAAGGCCAGTGTATTGTTCCAGTCTGTAGCACAGGTGCATTTTCCAAGGGGACATTGGAAGGGGGTAATGGCAGTTCAAGGTGGACAGGGTGACAGGCTGAGACACAAGGGTGACAATCAGGAGAGTCTCATTTCCTGGCGGGGTCTTGGTGAGTGTCTCTGGCTTCTGTCTGGATTGCAGGGAACGTTTGCGGGGTGGTTCACTTTCTGCAGGGGGAGAGTTGCCGGTGGCCTGTTGGTCCTGTGGCAGGGCCTCCTGGCCACTAGCAGCAGCAGATGCAGAAGGCTGTTCAGATGTCTGGCTAGTGGCAGGGGCCTGCTGTTGTGTGACTGCCTCCCTCATAATATTGGCCATGTCTGCCAGCACCCCTGCTATGGAGACCATGGTGGTGTTAATGGCATACAAGTCATCCCTGATCCCCTGGTACTGTCCCTCCTGCAGCCGCCTGTTCTGCTGCACATTGCCCAGGATCTGGCCCATCCTGTCCTGGGAATGTTGATATGCTCCCAAGATCGCTGCAAGTGCCTCCTGGAGAGTTGGATCCCATGGCCTGTCCTCCCCCTGGCACACAGCAGTCCTTCAAGTGTCCCTGGTGGCCTGTGCCTCTGTCCCCTGAACGGTGTGCCCACTGCCACTGATCCCAGGTCCCAGATTGTCTTGTGTGCGAGGTGTAGCCTGGGGTCCCTGTAGAAGTGGACACACTGCTGATTGACATGTCCTGGGGACAGAGGTATAGGTACACTGGGTGGGTGCTGTGGTGGCGTGTCCTAATGGGGGAGGCTCTGTGGTGGCGTGTGACTGGGCCTGGGTAACTGGCTGTCCAGAGGTCCCTGATGGGCCAGGTTGGTCAGCCAGATCCTGAAGACCATAGTTGCTGTCATCACTGTGAGTCTCTTCTTTTGGGGGACTGGATAATGCTGGCACCTCCTCTCCAGTGACATTGGCTAGGGCACCTGTGGGGATGTGAAAGATGTGTTATTGTTTTTGTGTCTGACATAATGTGCATCCATGGGTTGCCCTCTTTGTTTGTATTTGCCCTGGAAGCTTTCACTTGTGTACGTTGGTATATGGTGGGATAGCTGATGCTCTCTAGTGTAAATGCTTTAGTGAGAAGTGTCCATGCAGGGCTGTGAGTGGTGTCCATGCATTGGTATGGCATGCAGGGCCTGGCATTGGGGTGAGTGAGATGTGATGGTGGGATGTGTGGGACGTGGTGGAGTGATGGGAGTGAGGGTGAGGGTGGGGGCATGTGATGCATGCAGGTAGGGGGTGATAGTAGTAAAGAGTTCAGTACTCCTCCTACTCTGGCCAGACCTTCAGGATGCAGGATTGCCAAGACTTGCTACTCCCATGCTGTGAGTTGTGGGGGAGGAGGTGGGGGTCCACCGCCAGTCCTCTGTACAGCGAGTTGGTATCTTGCTGCTATGGAATCTACCTTCCCCGGTAGGTTGTTCGACCTCTTCCCGATGTCATCCCTAGTTCTTGGGTGCTGTCCCACGGCATTGACCCTGTCCACGATTCTCCACCCTAGCTCCGTCTTCTTAGCTATCCATATCTGCTGCACCTGTTCTCTAAATAGCTGTAGCTCTTCCCCAATGATTTCCTCCACCATGACACTTAGAACCTCCTCTGTGAAGCGGGGGGGTCTTTGTGGTGCCATGGGTGTTGTTTGAGGTGTGTAGGTGAGGGTGTGTAGGGTAATGTTTTGGGGTGTGTGATGTGGGGTGCGTGGGTGGTGTATAGGTGTAGGTAGTGTATGGCTCTGGTTTTGTCTGTGGTCTTGGTATCTGTCTTGTGCCAATGGTTTGTAGTTGTAAAGGGTTGTGGGTAATATGGATGTGTGTTTTATAGTGGTGTGGATGTGTGGGTGTGGTGTGTGTATGGCTGTCAGGTATGTGTTATTTAAATTGACCAATGGAATATTGTTTTGTGAGTGTGGGGGCATGTACCGTCAATGGTTTACCGCAATTCAATGTCCCTGTGGTTATTCATGGGTCATATTGTGATGGGCGTTGTTCTGTTGGTGTAACATTGTGGGTTTTGATACTGCAACTTTATCACTGACCTTTGGTGTGGTGGAATTGTGTATGTGGCGGAATAGTGATGGATTGGTGTATGTGTGTCATAATATGGTGAACTGATGGGTAACTTGGCAGCAGTGAGTGTGGCGGTAAGTTGGATTTACCGCCAAAGTCTTAATGAGGGCCTATTTATCTTGTGATATTTTTTAAGGCAGTTTAATTCATTGTATCTTCCTGTGCAATTTTGATATGCATTTTACGTGTTAATGCACTTTTATTGCTCAAAAAGCTGAATAAGGTAAATTTTAAATTTACTAAAGATTAGACTGCACCAGGGTAATATTTTTACCAGGGCCCTTATTACAAGCTGAGTGGAATAAGGTGTGGTATTTGTAAATGCTCTGCCCTTTTCCTGACAACGTGTAATCAGAACGTGAGCATTGGATGAGAAGGACAGTTACTCATGTAAATTTCTGCTTCTATGCACTTACCAAGTCCTTTGTTCTAACGTCCTGCTCGCATGGTGAGTAAGTGGCTGTGTGTAGTCTGCATGGTACATGCATGGTGTATGTGAATGAACAAGAGTAATGGAGGCTAGTATGATGCATTTTAGATATCCGTTCCCTGATCTTGCACAAAATGGAGGTGAGGTGTTTGCTGCTAGACGGTGGACGTATATTCATCATGCGCTGGAACTTAGGGGGGAGATCTAGACAATGAAGTGAAGGGAGAGGAGACACTGCTCCTTTAGCTATTTCACGAGGCCTTTCCTTAGTAAAAAGCATCTGATCAGTCTTCATAAACACTGCAGTTTGATGGATGGTAAAGGTGTGCAGTGAGACTGCAGCCTTTGTGATGAAAAGTTGGGGCACCTTTACGTGAGGCCTACCCATTTTATAATTCTCTGAGTATTCCTTCAGTTGGGTTGATGACAGCAAGGTACAAAAACCTCACACCTGTTTGTACAAACCACCCTAATTCATTTCAACATTTTAGACAGTGGATCCACATCGCTTGTGTGAAAGCTGTGCATACAACAGGGACCTAAACCTCCTTCCTTTGTTTCATCTCCAAGTCCACTATGGCTAAGGGAGGGTGTGCTCTGCAGAGTACCACAGGGCTGCTGTCTAATCAGGGCTGGTGACTGCCTAATATTCAGCCTCCTAGAGGTAAGGTAGCGTCTCCTGAACTCTGGATCTCTTCCAGGAGGAGGAGTCCTGAGGCGTTAAGAATCCTTCATGTCTGCTGAGAGAGAGAAAAAGAGCCTACCTACCCTGCAGGAGGATAGACTATCCAGGAAGGAGTGAAATGCTGTGCATCCCCAGTGGCTGTGGGGTGCTCAGAATAGAATATTGCTGCATAGCAATCAATAAGAACCCAAGCGCCAAAGGATACCACACGATTCTTCCGACAGTTCCAGGTGGAAACTTAAACTGTGTGATCATGTGATTGTTAAGGCCCAGTCAGTGCTGTGGTTATTTGTTGCAGTTAGGTTGCATCTGCTTAACCTTCTAAGGCCTTTACAAGCCTTCCACTGCCAAGGTGGCAGGGGACCCATGCAGGTCTGCAACTACCAAAGTTGTGACTTGCTGGAGTGAGGCTGCAAATGGGGAAATTCAGCCAGCCCATTTTGGGCTGCCAATGACATGTATTGCAAGGCTCTGTCATGGCTTCATCTGAGGTCCAGTCAGGCCCAGTGTGGGCCCCAACCTGCCACCATCAGAGGCTGGAGGCATGACAATCACCACCTGGTCCAAGTAGGACACTACCATCTGAGCACTGCTGCTTTCTACACCTCATGTCAAAAGACTTGTGAATGTGCACTAACGAACATCACTCAGCACCTAAATCAAGTGGTACTCTAAGCTGCATGTCAGCATTCAGCTACTCCTCAGAGTGAGCAGGTGTTTTCCCAAAGTATCATACGGTCTGAGCAGGACCCTGACAGGACTGTTTCACTCATAAATGGGTAAGCAAACATATACTGTTAGGGTAGGACAGAAGCACCATGGACAGAGGTAGTATTGAGACATCCCCCAAAATACTCAGGGCAAAATTTAAGAAAAGTGGTGCAGCATCATATTCAGCGACACTGTTCCCGAGCCCCTTAGAACTCCCTTATCGCCACCATGTGTGTGCCATATTTAACACACACACTACACCATGGCGGTAGTAAGGGAACTAGCATCAGAATTTTTGACACTAGTTTGGTACTTTGCACGAATATTGTCAAAAATGTTGACGCTAATCCTGTAAAGCACCTAGGGGCCCATTGAAAACAATGGGAGCCTCCTTTTAACGCCTGCTCCGCACAGGCATTATGAATGCCGAGACAATGGCACAAAGAAATCTCTTCGATTTCTTTGGGCCATTTTTTTGGTCCCCCTAAGGGGGAAGGCCCCCTTTCCATACATTATGCCTGGCCCAGGCATAATGTGGTACAAAAGGTTACAAAGGGGCCCAATGCATGCATTAGGCCATTTTGTAAATACAGCGCATAAAAAAAGCCACTTTAGCACCGTCTTAGCGTAAAAAAAAGAACTCTATGGCTGCATTAAGGTGGCGCTAGGGGCTCTTAAATATGCCCCTTAGGGCCTCATTTACAAGGCCAATGGCGCAGGGTGGCGACGTAAGTGCCTTGCTGCACTGCCTTGCTCCACAGGGAAAGAGCAGAAGTGTGCCATATCTACAAGATTCAGCATATTTCTATCCTCTCCCCCTGTGCTGGCGCACAAATTGCTGCCTAGCGCCAATGGTGGCAGCCTTGCATCATGGGCAAAAGACACCTGTGTTGCGGGGATGATTGTTTTTGTGCAGGAAGGGATACTTCCTGAACAAAAACAATCCCAAGAGAAAAAAATGGGGAGAAATGAAGATATTTCTCCCTGTTGTGTCATTCTTATGCCACCCCTGAGGTGTGTAGGAATCTGACTTATTCCCAGATTGTACATCTGGGAATGCAACAGATTCCTTTGGGTTCCATGGGTGTTGCATGGGAATACCCCAAGCAACACACATGGAATGTCCCTTTCATGCAATGTTATGCATGAAAGGGGTCCGTAATTTATAAAGCCATGGAAAGCCACCCAAGGTGGCTTTGCGTAGCCTTGTAAATATGGACTTGCACACTGTGCCACAGGAGCATAAAAAAAATAAAGCTTGGGTGGCGCAATGTGTTGCTAGGGCCTCATAAATGAAGCCCTTAATTTTCAAAAGTGATGATCACTCAATTTGGATAGGTGCAAAAGTACCTGTCTTAGACGTGGCTACTATGCTCATCGTAGAATGATTACTTGAGGAGGAAATTATTGCCTCTACAAAATCTACACTGCTAATCTAGGGCCCAAAATGGTAGCACAAAATGGCATAATGTAGACTAGCATGCACCTCAGATCCACTAACATCTCAGGCATCATTTCCACATGTGATCACACCAGTTGACAAAACTGGGCAAAGTGACATTCAACACTAATTAACAATATGATTGTTGGTTAATAAAGACACTCCTTTCTTCAAGGGAAGAAGAAATTATCTTTTCTTGTACATCTGTCTGCTCCTTATTTACTTCAATGACCTGGATATCAGCTGCTTTAGACTTTATGAGAACTGTACTGGGCTCTTCCCCATTGAAGAGAAGATTGCTCAGTGGAGAACCCACTCGGGCAACGTGAAGTGTTCATCTTCACTGCAGCCCTACATGCAACTGTAAAACTTTCACTTGCAGTTTCTGTCTCAACGTCTTCAACTACTATATTTCCTCTTCTAAGCCCAACATTTTCTTTGTGTGTTTCATTTCCTGTTCTCTGACTTCAAACTCCATGACAAGAATTTTCTGTTCTACTCTGATTTCTGATCTCCCAAACTCAGAAACCTTTCTGGAGTCATCTTCATAAATTCTAATAACTGAACTTTGAATATTTCGCTTTTTTTATCTTATGGTTATGCTTTTCACATATGTCTTGCATGCAGGAAACTGGTTCAGGTAGAAAATATTTTGCAGCAACCCTCAAATTAATTGAGCAGGTATTTAGCTTGATTTGCGCACCTAAGGGCATACCTAGACAGCTGCCCAAAACATTGAGTAGGTACTTCCCATGAGTTTAGTGCATGAGGGCACACCTCAAATACATTCATGCAGAGAACTACCTAAAAGTAATTTACTCACTATGCATAATATTAAGCAAAGAAAAAATACACAATTTCGTCCACCCTAAGTAGTGACATTGAACAGTCAATGCGTAAGAGGCCATTTAAAGCTTAATGGAAAAGCGGAGTACCGCTTTAATAAATGCAGAAGTTCCCATCCACCTTGCGATTCACATTCTCATTAGGAGGTAGGATGAACACAGGGCTTCTATTTGTAGACCCTTAACTGGATGCACCAGTCGAAAGAAACACGTGTAACCTTAATCTCAAATGATAGCTATTTTTGAAATGTTTCTAGGTGTGTTACTTCTAGCTGAAGTGAGAAACAATGCTTTCCCAATTCAGTCATCTAGATTATAGCAGTTGAATGTGTCAAAATATACTGTCTAGGATGAAGTCAATGTGACTCCTTCGTCCCTCTTAAGAGTAGTCACCTCATAGGAGAGACTGGTGGGTACATAGATTTGTTGTTATTCTGCCCCAGCTTCTCATCATCACTGTACTTCCTCTTTACTTTCATGAGAGTGGTGTGTATCGATGGATAAGGTGGGCCTCCTGTATTGCCCGTTCCTAAGAGCTTACTATGGCTAACGTGCTCACTGAATGTGGTTGAGAGTGTCCTTAACGTCATCAATCGGATCCTTAGTGAACAGTTAAAAATAGGTCTAGAAACACTATTCTACTTTAAGGAGAAAGTCAACTATGATGAAGTGGGGTCGACGTGTTTCACTGCCTGAATATGCTGACAAATTATTCTGTACCAATGAACCCTGCAGAATATGTAGGGTGTCACCCGGGCTTTTTGATATCCAATGCATTGCTACCACTTCAAAAGTGCACAATGAAAACTTCTTAGAACTGTTGTGAAAGAGGCCACATTAAAATATGCAGCACCAACGTTTCCAAATATAAACACTTTGCCTTAGGTATTATGCATCTACAGGGGTACTATAGAAAGATTTACCCATTGGGATCCAATAATTAGGCACTTTCTGTGCTCCTAACTATTTGAAAAGTATGCTGGTGAGAGAAAAGCAGAAACCCTTGACCAGGCAGTCTGTCAGGCAATAATGTGGCAAGATCATAATGTCACTCATCCCACCATGTTGAAGGTGTGAGAACCATCACAGGATTTGCCTGCCAAGGACTTCCATGGAGGCATAGCTGTCCAGGGCAGGAAGAGAACACTGTAGCCCGACACCCAGAGAGAAATCTTCCTCCACACCAGGAGCGTTGCTTCATTTTTTTTTAAACAAACCCCCCTTTGGCAATACAGATTGTTATTCTGAGCATTTAGTTCCATCTTATTTGCCTTGGCAGTCAGATCTTTACACTGGTTGAGGCAGTAAGCATCCGTGTCATCTACACATGCAGGTGTCTACACTGAGGTTGTAAAATGTCAAGAGGAACTTATGGGTGAAGCCACAGCCAACCTTGAAAAAACCACCAGTGGCACAACAGTGAAACACAAGCACAGATGATATGATGAGGGTTGTCCCATAGAAGCAGAGTTTACTGCCCTCAGAGCCAGGTTTGCTGCCTTTGGGGTTGGGTATTTCAGAGTGATCTCAAATGGGAGGATACAGTACAGTATCTAATCACTTTCACAGGTCACAACACCCATGGAAACCTGCCAATGACTGCAAGAGAATAACCATAACATGGACACCCAACACATAAGCAATGATTTGCTCCAGAGGATTCTTTTTTAACCCCTTTAGCTGCATGGGCGTAATGGTTCCGTCCATACACCGCTCCCCCCGAGGGCCACTCCCCCAAGTCCCCAGGTCAGGGCTGGAAGGGGAATCGCTTCCCCTTCCACCCCGACCCCCGATTCCCGACCCCCCCAGTGACGTCTGATGATGTCAGCATGCAAAAGCATGCTGACCTCATCAGAGGTCACCTCCATCGCGCTGGAAGCTTGCTTCCAGTGCAATTGCAGAAAAGAAATGCTCAGCATTTCTCTTCCGCTCGGGAGGAGAGGTCCTTTCCTTTGTTTTTCTGTCTCTCAAGCATTTTTGCTGCCGATCGCGATGCGATTGGGCAACAGTAATGTCCACTAGACACAAGGGATTTTTTGGGGGGGATAATAGAAATAAGGGGAGTGGCCCTTTGGGCAAGGGCCGCTCCCCAGGGGGGCAAATAATTTTCAGGCCATTTGTGCCAACCCTGGGTGCAGATCGGCCTACTATAATTAGGCCGATCTGCCCCCAGAGGGGGGCAGAAATCCCCCTAGAAACCAGGGATTTTTTTTCTTCTCTTTTTTCTTTCTTTTATGTTTAGGGAGAGACCCCTTCAGAAAGGGTCGCTCCCTGGGGGGGGCAAATTGTTTCTAAGCCATTTCTGCCCCCCCCGGGGGCAGACCGGCCTAATATAATTAGGCCGATCTGCCCCCGGGGGGGGCAGAAACCACTAGACACAAGGGCATTTTTTTTTTAAATAAACATAAGGGGAAAGCCCCCTTCGGCAAGGGCCTCTCCCCAGGGGGGCAAACAATTTTTAGGCCATTTCTGCCCCCGGGGGCAGAAACGACTTGGCACCAGGGATTGGTGTGTGTATGTGTGTGTTTTGTTTGGGGGTGCTGCCCCTTGGGCAAGGGTCGTTCCCCATGGGGGCACATTATTGTTGGCCATATCAGCCCCCCCTGGGGGCAGATTGGCCTATTTTTGGGAGGCCCATCTGCCCCAAGTGGGGCAGAAAGCCCACCAGAGACCAGGGAGATTTTTTTTCAAAATAAGATGGTGGGGGTACCACCACCCCAAATAAATGGGACCAAAGTTATTCTGCCCACAAGTAGGCAGATGGGGCAATTACCCCCGATCCACACCCGGGGGTGGGGGGGCAGAAAGTCTACTAGATGGCATGGAATAAAAAAAAAAAAAAAAATGGTGGGGTGGTGGCTACCAACCAGTATGGGCCTGGTTATGCCCCCACCCCAACTGAAGAGGGTAACAGTCTTTCAGCTCTCCCCCTGAACAATAAAACATTTTGACCTACTACAAGCAAGAAGATGTTTGGGTTCTGGTTTTACATTTGGGCCATGAGAGCTTGGTAACTCTCAAAATCGTCCAACTTGGAATGGTGAGGGCTGCACTTTTTTTACTTTGGGACGCTGCCATGAAGAAAAATCCACAAGACCCAGACACATCTGAAAACTCAACATCTAGGTGATTCGAGGGTGGTGTGCTTCACGTGCACCCCACACCATTTTTTTACCCACAATATCCTGCAAACCTCCAACTTTGCTGGAAATCACACATTTTTCCCACATTTTGTGATGGAACCTTCCGGAATCTGCAGGAATCCACAAAATTTCTACCACCCAGCATTGTCCCATCTATACCAATACAAATTCTGCTGCACTTGTCAGCCTAAAAATGTTTTTTTCAAACTGCCCTTTTGGACTCGCTTTGGTTCCCCCTCAATTTTGACATGTTTTTGGCTCTTCCCTCTCATAGGCATTTGGCCCACTTACACAAGTGAGGTATCATTTTTACTGGGAGGCTGAGGGGAACGTTGGGTGGTAGGAAATTTGCCCCGGTGCAGTGATCCCACACAGAAATGTGGGAAAAAAGTGATTTTTTAGCTAAATATGAGGTTTGCTGAGGATTCTGGGTAAGAAATCATTGGGGATCCACGCAAGTCACACCTCCCTGGACTCCCTCGGGTGTCTAGTTTTCAGAAATGTCTGGGTTTGGTAGGTTTCCCTAGGTGGCTGCTGAGCTCAGGACCAAAAACACAGGTGCCTCCCCCCAAAAACAGGTAGTTTTGTATTTGATAATTTTGATGTGTCCAGATAGTGTTTTGAGGCATTTCCTGTCGCGGGCACTAGGCCTACCCACACAAGTGAGGTATCATTTTTATCGGGACACTTGGGGGAACGTTGGGTGGTAGGAAATTTGCCCAGGTGCGGTGAACTCACACAGAAATGTGGGAAAAAAGTGATTTTTGATATCTAAATGTGAGGTTTGCTGAGGATTCTGGGTAAGAAATCATTGGGGATCCACGCATGTCACACCTCCCTGGACCCCCCTAGGTGTCTAGTTTTAAAAAATGCGCAGGTTTGCTAGGTTTCGCTGGGTGCCGGCTGAGCTAGAGCCAAAATCTACAGCTAGGCACTTTGCAAAAAACACATTAGATTTCAATGTAAAAATGTGATGTGTCCATGTTGCGTTTCCTTTAGCGAGCATCAGGCCTACCCACGCACGTGAGGTACCATTTTTATCAGGAGACTTGGGGGAACACAGAATAGCAAAACAAGTGTTATTGCCCCTTGTCTTTCTCTTCATTTTTTCCTTCCAAATGTAAGACAGTGTGTAAAAAAGATGTGTAATTGAGAAATGCCCTGGAATTCACATGCTAGTATGGGCATCCCGGAATTCAGAGATGTGCAAATAAGCACAACTTCTCAACACCTTATTGTGTGCCCATTTAGAAATACAAAGGTTTTCTTGATACCTATTTTTCACTCTTTATATTTCAGCAAATTAATTGCTGTATACCAGGTATAGAATGAAAACCTATTGCAAGGTGCAGCTCATTTATTGGCTCTGGGTACCTGGGGTTCTTGATGAACCTACAAGCCCTGTATATCCCTGCAACCAGAAGAGTCCAGCAGGTGTAACGGTATATTGGTTTAAAAAATCTAACATCGCAGTAAAAAGCTACAGAGTAAAACATTGAGAAAATTTTTTGTTTTTTTACCTCAATTTCAATATTTTTTTTAATTCAGCTGTTATTTTCTGTAGGAAACCCTTGTAGGATCTACATGAATGACCCCTTGCTGAATTCACAATTTTGTCTACTTTGCAGAAATGTTTAGCTTTCTGGGATCCAGCATTGGTTTTACACTCATCATCATCATCAGTTTACTTTATTCGGTACAGAAAAGACCATAAAAGACATCCAATAAATAAAACATACAAGTTTCTTAATCATAAAATTCCTAAGAACATTATTAATACATATTTCGAATTCCATAAGCTGCATTTATAAAATTTAACATGGCCTGAATTATTTCCACATTTCCCAGGTTATGTATGTATAAATAAACAAGCTGACTAGTTCTAATACTTTTAGATAAAAATAACGGATGTAAAAACCTTTTTCTTGGAACAACATAAAGAGTGCAAAAGAGCATAAAGTCCAGTATACTCTGGGGTGTCTTTCCATCACAGCAACATGGAGGAAGGTTCTTGAACCAAGTTCCACGTACTGGAAATGCTACCAAACAGTGTAATGTATTTAAGCGTAACATTGTAAGTAGGAACCTTTGTCGCTCGAGACTAGTGGTAATCAGATATATCTTTGGATGCAGTTGCTGTATCCGATTCCCCGCCACTGTTCTATTTGTACCCGGGGTTAACTTAATGTCAAAGGTTTTCTGCCAATATATATCTTTTACCTTTTTAATATCCTGTTTTGTTAAAATATCCGGTTTGAGGAAAAATTCTCCTAGTCCTAAAGATAGTAGGGAGAAGCGAACATATCTAAGCCAAGGTATATCCAAAGATCGTGATAAAAGAAGACAATCCTGTATCACCTTTCTACATAAAGAGGCTTCTGGCTTAGTACACATTTTTAACCATAATAATACGGGTTGAAGCTTTATATACCTAGATATGCATCTCAAAACTACTTCTTCATGACAGAACATTACTGATGTTGATTGGGGGACTGCTAGTAGCCTTCTTAAAAACTTACTTTCTACAATCTGGAGGCTCGAACATTCTGCATATCCCCAAACCCCGGCTCCAAATGTCGCGATAGAAAGACATTTGGTGGAAAAAACAGTCATCATTTCTTTAACAGGTTTGTGTCGCAGTCTTTTCGCAAACCTAAAAACTGCTTATATGGCTTTTTGAAATTGTATTGAACGTATATTTACTAAAAATTTCCAGTTAAAATCTACATCAATGGGGACCCCCAAATACGTAATGTGTGGGACCTTGAGTATCTCATGCCCATCTAAAGCAAATTGTTTTGTTTTTGCTAGTTTGGGCCCGGTCTTCATCACAAATGACTTAGAACTATTAATTTTAAGTCCAAGGTTCCCCATAAATGTATGAAAAGCATTCAATAAAATCTGGAGGCCATTTGCTGTCCTTGAAATAAGTACAGCGTCATCCGCATACAATAATAGAGAAACTGGGGAATTGTTAATAACTGGAGAGTCCTTCCCTGATTCACAGAGAAATTTCTCTAACCCATTTCTGTATAAAAGAAAAAGAAAAGGGGCCAGCACGCAGCCCTGTCTGACCCCCTTTATTGAGGAAAACTTCTCTGTTAAACCGCCCTCCTGGGAATAGCGAACTAGAGCCACTGTGCAGGCGTGGAGTCTACTGAGTAAAATGATTATATCTTTGTCCACACCCATATTCAACATGACCATCCACAATTTCTCTCTGTTAACTGTGTCAAAAGCGCAGGACAGATCCATAAATGCTAGGTGTATGAACCCCCTTTTAACTTTGGTACATTTTTGTACTATAAGGGTCAAATTGAGAGTTTGTTCTACTGTGCCCACACCGGGCCGAAAGCCAAATTGGACTTCTGAGAGAGAATGAGATTCAATCGCCCAGTTTTCCAACTTCTTCAGGATCACTCGGCCTAAACTTTTAACCGAGCTGTCCAATAAAGAAATTGGTCGATAGCATAAAGGATCTGCCCTTCTTAAAAATTGGGACGATAATCGCCTCTCTCCAGGTATCTACTAATGGGCCTGTCACAACAGATCTCAAGACATTACACTCATTTCTGTCACTAAGTGGAAGGAGGCTGAACGCACAACAAATAGTAAAAATGGGGTATGTCCCAGTAAAATGCCAAAATTGTGTTGAAAAATTGGGTTTTCTGATTCAAGTATGCCTGTTCCCGGAAGCTGGGAATATGGTAATTTTCACACCGCAAAGCCTCTGTTGATGTCATTTTCAGGGGAAAAAAACACAAGCCTTCTTCTGCAGCCCTTTTTTCCAATTCTTTTTTTTTACAAAAATGAAATATTCACTGTATTTTGGCTAATTTCTTGGTCTCCTTCAGGGGAACCCACAAAGTCTGGATACCTCTAGAATCACTAGGATGTTGGAGAAAAGGACACATATTTGGTGTGGGTAGCTTATGTGGACAAAAAGTTATGAGGGCCTAAGCCCGAACTGCCCCAAATAGCCAAAAAAAGGCTTGGCACCTGAGGGGGAAAAAGCCTGGCAGCGAAGGGGTTAACAAACAACTAGGGTCCTCCGATTCCAGAGATGTTTGCAAACCACTGCGGTCCTCTGGTTCAAGAGATATAAGTTTGGGCGAAGATCACAAAAATGCACACCAGCACGTTAAGTAATTATGCTACAAATACCCATAAAGCATGCTAAAATTGATACAATAACAAGCACCAACGTGTTTTGAAAATCAACAACTTTTGCACTACAACCCGCCCCAGCCTCCTACATAAGAAAACACATAGATGCAGTGCTGGACTAAGATAGCCACAGGAAAAAAACTGAAATGGTGGCTTAACATAGCTGGTAGTGCAAGATTACAAACTATACAAAAACGCTTTGAAATGTCATAATTATTGCTTACAACAAATTTATTGGGGGGGGATTGTCTACTGCCCTCAATAGTATAATAACGCCAAAACATGTAAACCTACATGAAAATGCACACTTTCTTGAATAAATAGGAACAATTAAAAAAAGTAAAAGTAGCTAAACCAACCTAACCCACACTATAATGCAAAAAAAAAACAAGATACATTCTTAACCAGGAGTGCGGGAAAGCTCTCCGGCTACAGCTGACAATAATTTTGCCAAAGCCCCACAGACCACCATATTATTACCACACAAAATTAGATTTATTAGGTCACTAATATGATGGACCTGCAGCTGTCTAAAAACAGGCAGTAATAAGTCTTACCTTCTGTTAGTAAAAAAAAGCACAAAAAACAATAAGATGTGAGAATGATAATGTATTAAGATTATGGAAAGTGCAAAGATCCCTGTAGCCTCCCTCCTTGGTTGGATCCCATCCATTAAAAAAAGACAGGGACCTGGCCCAACCGAACCTTCAGAGACCATCTCTTCACAGATCTACTCTTGATGTCCCTCAAATAAGGTTGAAGTAAGCCATTGTAATCAATTTCCACCAGGTGCTGCAGACTACCTCTCTTGTGCACATCAATCGAATCACTATGGAGTGAGTGCTCTTTAATTAAACATTTTAATGCTTGTGTCAGGGACGCTTCCACTACCTGTAGGTTAGTTATCCATTGTCCCTTGGGTTTCCCTTGCAGGTGCAGCACGGAACATTCAACCAATTTCAATAATTAAGCAATAATGCCCAATAATTCAGCAGCCACTGTCTATATTGAGACAAAATATTAGTGAGGCCCAACTCTAGCCTCAGCACACTGCTCACTGAGCCTGTGGGTAACCCCAACCATTTCTTCCAATTAGTTGTTTCAATGTTTTGCAAGCATTTGACTTATTTTTGTGACAGACCTTTACACCCATAAAGTAACAGGGAGACACCCATAAAGTAAAAGGGAGACAATTTTTCATTATATGCCTCTCTTAGCACTTCTACTGACTTATGTCCCCGAGCCAAATCTAATCTCTGGAGCGAGCCTGTGATGGCCTTGGCCCTTGATTCCTGCAAAGAAACACAAACCCGAAAATCAAGGCTATAGCTAAATAACACGTCAAGGTATCTGTATTCTTTAGCTACCTCTATTTAGACACCAGTCATCATTGACCTGAACCTCAAGGGAAGCCTCCAACCTTTTTAAAAAAATTACCTTTGTTTTGGACTTATTAACCTTAAAATCATTCCACCTACAATAGTGAGAAAGGGCGTCCAATTGCCACTGAAACCCCACTGGCGTAAGATCTAATAGCACCCTGTCATCTCCATTGAACAGCGCAGTTATAGCAACTGTCCCCAGTTTTGGGGGGAAGGCCATGACCTGCTCTAAGCCATCCAAGGCTTGCACTATGTAGATTGAAAACAGGAGTGGGACCAAAATACACTCCTGTTATCTTTTTGGACTGGGCTCCATCCCTTCCAACTTCCACTTGAGTCCAGGAATCTTCATGCAATTGAGCCAACAACTTCAAAAGACCGGGGGACACATATCTGGCCTTCTTTTCCTATTAGATAACTCTGTTTATAGTGTCAAATGTGGATAGCATAAGCTGCATACAGGGGCTGTTTCTGTGAGACGGCATTATCCTCCACCAGCAATTTTCATATAACACAGCCATCTGTAGTTGAGTACCTCTTTCCGAAAGGGACAGAGTTAAAGTTCCAACTGCACTCATCCAATCCTCCAAAAGGCCTAAGAGACAACAACCCAATCTCTTATGGAGGAGCTATATTTATCAAAGGCCTTTACTGTGCAATGTGATGGTGCGTTAAGTTGCTTCGTGAGTTACCACCTCAAACCACTTATAACATGTTGTTTTAATTTGGCTGACCGCACAATTCTACACATATTTGTGCAATGCAAAGGGCAGCATTTAGGCCACATCTCTTGTGTGTTCGTCCCCCTAAACAGTGAGAGAATAAGAGGCATGTGGTCACTACCCCTGTGGTCAACTACAAAGAGATCCTTCACCATATCAAAATGCTGAGAGAATATTATGACATAATCAATCAGGGATGTTTCTCCCCCATTGTCAAACGTTGGCCGAGCCAGATGATCCCCAGGGCACCTACCATTTATTAAGGTCATATTACTGTTGTTAAGTAGGGATTTCAAGTGCCTCTGGAGCGAACCCCTCTCTGACTACCCAAGACCTGACAGGGAATGTTTAGTGCCATCTCATAATCCCTTTGATTGGAATACCTCCTCTGCCTAGGAGAAATTATTTTATTTAAATCACCCATCGGAAAGACATATTTTTGCCAATTTGTCGGGAAAAATATGTGTTTATGAGAATCAGGTATGGTTCCCTCTACTCCAATCTGACAATCCCTTCTTCTCAATCTTACATGTCACACCAGATATGGCATAATTAGAAAGTTCAGAGAGTCACTGGATAGCAGAAACCAAAAAGGCAAGGATCCCAGCAGGTCTGCCAAAATAATCCTTAGCTGCCTTCACAGTAAACATGATCAGGCAACCTCAAGTCTTTAGTTTCCCAGGGTTCTTGAAGGGCTGATATCACCACTTGATTGACCTGGACCACCTGTAAAGTGACCCACATTTTTTTAAATCCCAGCTATGTTTCAGGACAACAAATTGACCCAAAGGCATCAGGATCCCTGGAAAAGGGGGTTTGAGAACTCCCTGTTTGTATTAATGGACCCTGCAATCTAATTCCAAGCAGACTAATTTTTTTCAGATGACTCCCCCCGGGTAGTGAAAATGTGCCTGTCCAACTTTGTTTTCACCACCAAGGGCTTTACAAGACCAACTGCCCCCCTGGCAAATCACAGCCAGGGCGGGGGTGTCATTGATGGACGAGTGAGGATGAGGATCCCACCTATCCCCCTTTCTCTTGATGGCCATTAACTGGGAAAGCAGGAAAAACTGAGACGGGGTAGGAGAGACATAGATATCAAATCCTTCTCTCCTGAGCTCAAGTGAGAACTTCAAAACTTCTTCAGCCACCAGCCTAGAATAAAAATTAACCCACACATAAGGCCAGGCTGCAGATAACTCCCAGGGTTTCAACTGTACAACCAAGTCTATGTCTTTTGTGGAAACTTTCGTTAGCTGAGAAATCGAGTGCAGCAGAGATAAAATACAAGATCTATTGAGGAACCCATCAGACAATGAGTCAGGAAAAGTGTCTACAAACTGGAGGACCCAGACAACATCATCATCAGAATTTATGGCAGGTTTTAATCCCCACCAGGTGTTGTTCACCAGGCTTTCATTCCCCACTCAAGCTCTGAAAAAGTGAACCCCCTCCACATGGAAGCAAAGGGAATAGCTTGGTCAGCCTGAGTGGGTCTCAGTACAACCTCAGTGGCTGACCCAACAGGGTCAGCTGGCATCGAGGTAGCACCAAGAGGTGCAGAGCCCTGAGGAAAAGGAGCTGATTCAGGCAGCACCACAGTATCAAATAATATCCCTACATCTGGAAATGTAAGCTTCCTTGTTCTTGTTGGTTAGTCTCTGAACTTTCCTTTTTGACATCTTTTTATTCCTCTTGTGATCGTTATTACTGCACTCTTTTTCATGCTGCAGTCCTGACTCATGGGTTGTAGCATCAGGGATGGATCTCATGACTTATTTGAAGACTGGAAAGACTTTGCAGGGTTTCCCTAGAGCCATAGCTTAGGCCAGAGGGTACAGCCTCACGGATCATGCCCTCCTGAGCAGTGAGCCCCTCCTCTAAAAACAGGGCTTTCAAATCACGTAGGACCAGGGATTGATCACAACTTTTTCATGGTCTGTGAGGCCTGATCCTGGAATCACCCGCCTGGGTGTTCCTATCTGTAGTACAAGTAACACAACTATTAGCAGGAGTCTTATGCTCTTCTCCAGTCCCATTGATTGGCAGATTATTCAATATTACTATTTAAATTTCTAAAATATGTTTGGAGCTGTCTGTGTTCTTTCCTCAAAGAGAAAGAATCGAAGCCAGGATGCAATCAAGACTCTGCAGAGATCTCGAGAGGGAAACATAATCTGCTGAAATATTCACTGGGGGATTCAACAATAAATCAGTGCAAATAGACTAATTAACATGATCCAATGATGTAAGACTGGGAGTGCTCAAATATAAGGCCAAAGATTGTTTGTGCTGCTTTGGCATTTCAGACGGAACATCCATCCTCCCCCAGACATAGGTTTAAAAGGTGAATATCAGGTAACATGTAATCCAGACTTGGAGAAGGATGAGAGGCCAGAGGGACATGTGAGGCCTCGATGACTTACCCCCTGTTGATTCATGCAAGGGATGCCACTCCCCTGGAGAACAACACAGTGCCCCCACTAGTCCTGCCCATGGATTTGAGAGGGGGATGGGGATAGAGCGATCCGTAACTCTACTGCCTTATGCCTATGGGGCTGACCTCCTCATTTGCAGTCCCCAAACAGGGATGATTGCATGATTTCTCCAAACTGGGGACTATCCTCTAATACTTTCTAATAGATGGCCTTTTGGTACAGCACGGCTCCTCAGCTGGTTCGCTTTAGTCTTCTGGCAGTCTGGTGGTTAAAATGCACCCATTCCTCAATTTTTTGGCTGTCATCTTTTACCAAAGTTATGGGCTGCAGCACACAATATGAGTAAAGAAAAGCCTTAACCTTCTCTTCCACTAGACGTCAATCCTGAGGCCCAAGGTACTAGGCCAGACCTAAATGGGATCAACACAGGACATTTGTCAGGGAGGAAAAGGACTGTTCAACCCTGTACCCAAAAGATAACTGCTACTGAGACTCACTCACAATAACCTTCAGGCACACTCCTGCTGGTAGGGACCAGCACTCCACAGTCTCAAGTGTTCAAGGACTTCTAACTCCACTTCCCCCATGTAAGGAGGTCAATTGATCCACAAACACACATATCAGGGCCACAAGCCATACCCAAACGACCAGCCAAGCAGCCCAAGGAAACCCCATGTACAGCTCCCACACATGGCGGTGTGACCTGCAGCTGGGCCTGGCCAAGCACTCTCACTGCCCACTCTCCCTGCTCTGCCAGCTGTTCCCTCTTGCTCCCCCAGCAGCAGGAACTCCATTCCGCTCCCACTGCCCACATGATGAGAGAGGGGCATGCTCTGCTCAAAATGATCCACAAGAGCAGGGGCACTATTAGGGGCCACTGCTTCCACCATGTCTGAAGAGGGATATGGGGGTGTAGTACATTGCCATGGTGCACGCACCAGGCTGCTTCCATGGGCACAACTGGGTTCAGTGGGGTCTAAACTTCCATGACAAGCACACTCCAAATGGCCTCTAATCTTCAGCCTCCGGATTCTCCTCTGGAAAAGATTCTGCTCCACTGCTCCTGATTCTCCTCAAAAACTCCTCACCTGGTGCCACCCCCTCCGACCTTGGCACCCTCTGGGACTGGAGCGGCTGCTTCCCCGATGTACTGCACAGCATACTTGAGACCCTGCGTCTCTCTCAGGATCATGCAGTGGACTCAAAGGAATCAGTCCCTCCTAGCTCCATTTGCTCTGACCGTGCAGGAGCAAAAAACATCAGGCAGGGCCAAAGTGAAGATATGGGGCTGGGAGAACTGCAGCAGCAGGACAGAAAGGCCACAGCACTTACGGAGAGTCGGGCGTATCACGCAACCATGTCACCACACCACCACCAAGTCCAAATCCAAAATAGTCAATCAAGAAAAAACAATACTTTAAAAAATAAATAAATGAAGAACAAAAAGGAGATGAAACACGAGTGAAGGTAAAAACATTGAAGGTTAAAGGCGGGGTCGTGAAGGACTTGGAACAATAATCATAGGGGTGGATTGTATGTTGAAGGTAATAAATAAAGAACTGTTGTGAGAAAACGATAGGTAAAGATCAGAAAAGGCAAGATATATAGGCTGGAGACAATGAAGGTAGGATGGAATATTAAATTATTAAGGTGTCACCCCAGCAGCGCTGGTTAGCTTACTCCAATGAATTAAGTTGAGAGCGGGCTCTTCTAACGTCCTTCAAACAGGTTGATGGTGAGAGCAGTCTACAATCATACCCCATCACTGCTTGCTCCCCATCCCCCACCAAACAGAGCACAATCAGAAGATAATTTACTCTGTTGCGCCATTGAGGTCAAAACTAAAAACCGAATATTTGGGTATTTTTCAATCTGTAATGCTGCTGCCAATGATATTTTTTGCCTTATTAGGTAAAGAGAATCGAATTAATCACATGTAATAAGTGCACGTACGTGACATGGATATCAAGAACCATAATTCTGAGAAACATTGACGGAAACAATTCCAAAATAATATATTCATTGAACAATTTATTTAAAAAAAGCAAATTAAGAACAGCAGTGAGAACATTTATCACAGAATAAGATGAAGGAGAAGAAAGGTAAACTCATACAAATCCGGTTGCCCATACACAGCATTACCCTCATTGCCCCTGCTAATGTATGTCAATGTGTCAGTTTCCTGCTTTAATCTCAATCTGTCAATCTGGCAAGAAGAAACATCAGTCACAAAATGCAACTATTGTTTCGTAGGAAAAACCATATCCAACACTTACAAGAAAGCTGCCAGAAGGCAGTGAGCACAGTAACTGGTAAGCAGACAAGCAGAACATGATTGCATCAAGACTTGTAAATCAAACCAGCGATGCACACAATTTCACAAACTAAAAATAATTTCTTTCCAGAGGTTTGTGTAAATAAATTTTCAGGCTCTCTTTTCTCTGCTTATTTTTGACATATGGTTTGTTATTTCGAAAGAAAGTAGATATGGCTACAAAAATATTTGACTAGTCTGCGCATGCACATACATGCATAGTTATGTATGGCATAAACATGTAATTCTTTGATGACAGATATTAATCCTTATTAAATGCATGTAGCAGTGTTTGAAATAAAATAAAAATAAATTAGGTACATGATTACATTCACTACCCAGGTGATGGCACTTAGAAATTCTGTTTAAATTAGCAGTATATTGCGTATTAAACCGGCATATAATTTGTTCCATTACATTTTGTTGTGCCAGTGTTGTTGACAGCACTCAAATTAAAGTACATATGCTGGACAAAATGTGAACAAATACACTTTAGTGTTTGTTATGCTGCAGACGTCCTTAAGGCCAAAGGAACCAAATTTCACACTCATAACAATCGGCCACTATTCTTAAAGCTATTTACAGTTGCGAACCTTTTTATTTAGCCAAAAAGGCGCCATTTTCACCTGACACCTTGCCACAAAATTATACCGGTCAAGCATAAATGGTTTTACTACTTGCTAATTATTGTATACTAGATTTGTATACTGATCAAGCCTAAACCTAAATGTAGTATTATTATTTTTATTGTGTTTTTTCACAGATATATAATTTGGATTTATATCTCCTGTGCATACCCTGGTACTGTTATTACTGCTTCTGATTTTTATACTATTGTTACCCTAAATTTTACGTGTACTTTGTATATTCTTCTGCCTAGTTGATGTACAACTCTCCGAACTCCTCTTGGGTCACTTTCCTAACGTGGAAATGGTGATAAAGTCACTCCTGCCAAAGGCTAGAAGAACTCCTCTTTCAGGCTGGGAAGTGGAACGGGTCATCCCATATTTGGTGTGAAGGGAAGAAGAGGCGTTTACGTCCATAGAGAAAAAGAAAAAGTGTGCCTTTGGAAAGTGGTTTCATTCCTCCAGTTCAGAATACTACGCTGTGTAGAATTCCACCAAAGAGGAACGGGATCCCACAGATGACATAAAATGACATTCTCCATTTGCAAACTCTGAATGTGTGCGCATGCCGAAGAGCAGAGGTGTAACGTTCTACCTTTCCGTTTATGTATGTTTTCTAATAAGGTTCACTGTTCGTCGTTTTTAAGTTTATTTGGCTATGTGTATTTCAAGGAGAATTCAAACATTTTTGTATCTACAGGCATTCTATAAAATTCTCTATTGTGACTGGAACGTGAACTCTCCAAACCTCTATTATTACGTTAACAGAATGTGTTTCTCCACACAAGAAGACACATTTCTCAAGTCTTGACCTTCATGCAATCCTCTCCACCAAGCAGGCAGCCTAGATGTCGTGAAGACAGGCACCTAGCCGTGAATGGAGACGGCAAGATTTTTTTTATTTCGTCCTCTGCGTTTATGTATTGATATGATGTGCCTGGAACCACTGTTAAAGCTTGAATGAACCATTGCAACTCAAAAATCACTGACCAGTGGCAACTTATTCTCATCCTTTATTCATTCGTTATATGGCCAATTTCATGACAGATGTTCTGCTTATTGTGGTAGGTGCATTTCTTTATATATGTAGGGGCATATTTATACTCCGTTTGCGCCGGAATTGCGTCGTTTTTTTTTACGCAATTCCGACGCAAAAGTAACTCCATATTTATACTTTGGCGTTAGACGCGTCTAGCGCCAAAGTCCATGGAGTTTGCGTCCTTTTTTAGCGTGGACACCTACTTTGCGTTAATTATATGCAAGGTAGGCGTTCCCGTCTAAAAAATTGACTCCGCGGCATGTGCGCCGTATTTACACTCCCGGGCAAAATTCACGCCCGGGAGTGGGCGGGTCAAAAAAAATGATGTACGGCCGCTTTTGCGCCGTTTTTTAGCGCCTGGGTCAGGGCAGGCGTTAAGGGACCTGTGGGCTCGGAAGGAGCCCAGAGTTGCCCTCCCATGCCCCCAGGGACACCCCCTGTCACCCTTGCCCACCCAAGGAGGACACCCAAGGCTGGAGGGACCCATCCCATGGACAATAAGGTAAGTTCTGGTAAGTATATATATATATTTTTTTGGTGGCATAGGGGGGCCTGATTTGTGCCCCCCTACATGCCACTATGCCCAATGACCATGCCCAGGGGACAGAAGTCCCCTGGGCATGGCCATTGGGCAAGGGGGCATGACTCCTGTCTTTGCTAAGACAGGAGTCATTTCAATGGGGGTGGGGAGTGAGAAAAAATTACGCAAATCGGGTTGAGGCAAAAAATTTGCCTCAGCCTGACTTGCCCCATTTTTTCACGCCCAAGCCCCATATCCCCCTACGCCGGCGCTGCCTGGTGTACGTCGTTTTTTTCAACGCACACCAGGCAGCGCCGGCGGCTAACGCCGGCTAACGTCATTGAATAAATACGGCGCCCGCATGGCGCTTCAGAATGGCGTTAGCCGGCGCTAATTTTTTTGACGCAAAACTGCGTTAGCACAGTTTTGCGTCAAAAAGTATAAATATGGCCCGTAATGTCTCATTCTGACAAAAGGCTATTATTGGCGAACATTTGGTTGCAATGAATGGGTCACCTGGCAGAGAAGAGCTTACTTTGAATTGTAGGAACATATTATTATTATTATTATTTAGTTGGTAAAACTTGCAAATCCCGGAAGGGTGTCCTGGAGCTAAGGAAAGGGAATACACAAATATCATTAAATAGGAAGCAACGAGTCAGATACGCTTTTGTTTTTTTCCCCTACGGACAAAGACTGTGGGATTGTTTTTAATGTGCACTGGGACACTGTTCCAGAGTTCTGCTGCCACAAAGGAGATAGCATGATATCCTCACCTTCCCTCATCTAGTCTTCTCTTCATTATGGTTGAAACCTAACTAGTAAAACATGCATATCTAAGGGTACGGCTGATGGCGGAATTTGATGTTGTCCTTCAGGGAGGCGGATCCAGAATTGTAGACAGTGTGATGTACAAAACAGAGTGCCAATAATTGGTAGCACTGCTACACTGGAAGCTGGTGAATACCATTAAGATGGGAGAAGATGGAAGCAAAGGTTGGCAGATTAGGAATAAGCCTGGTGACTGAATTTTACACAATCTGTAGTCAATGATTTAGATATTCAGAAATACCCCTTTAAGTAGCATTAACATAGTCCAGGCAAGATGTATAAGGGTATGAATCATGGTTCTTGGAACAGTCATTTGGAGAAAGAGACAATCAATATCCACAAAAGAGTGAATCAGGTGGTAGAGACCTAGCTGATTTGTCTTTACTCTACACAAGAAATTATGTGCTTTATGTGGCGGCACATGAAGTTACTGGGGTCTTTTCATCAGAAAGGACCTTACCAGCTAAAAGTGTCCTTGCAAATTCCCAGATGAAAGAGTCCTTGAAGAAGGATAGGATTAGTGGTGTGTAATATGTGTATAATTTGCTTTTGCTTAATTACAGTAAAATTATGCAAAATTGTGCATAATTATGCAAAATGCAAATCCGTAATTTGGCGCAATATTTTGAGCATCCTCATATCAATTTTTAGTGGCAGGTTCCTCTAATATAAAGCAACACAAACACCAGCTCTTAGCTTTCAGTTGCACTACATACTTTTTAAATAACTCATTCGCTGGTATTTTATACCAAGTGGCTTACTGGCATAACTTTGGGAAATTCACATAACAAGCATGATGTAACATTTTGTGAATTATCTGAATTACGATGGTGTAGTTAAAACTTTGCCCAGGCTTAGATAGGATGAGGAACTGTATTGAATACTGCAGACAGATCCAAGAGAATGTTTGCAGCAGAGTGCCATTTGTCAAGCAGCATTCTAAGATCATCTTAAATTATTATTAAGGATGATTCAGGTCTGTGGAGTGGCTTGAATCCGAATTATGAAAGATCAAGAAGGATAATATTTTCAAAATATATGGGTAGCTGACAATCAATATTTTTCTTCAGAATTTTGTCAAGGAGAGGGAGCAAAGTGATGGAGCAGTATTCTTCATAAGGAATCAAGTTGGGATTTTTTTTTAAAGTGGAATAATGTGAGCATACTTCCAAGTATCCAGGATCCACAAGGACTGAATGGAAAGATTGCACGTCATTAAGGACCAAACTGTATATATCAGATGTTATAGTCACTATATGTAGCGCACAGGGATCCAACAGGGAGCAAGATTTCATGTCCAGCACGGCATGTACCACATTATAGATTGAGAAAATGTCAAAAGTAGGCAAAGAGGTATTGCTCACATGTTCAAGCTGGATGTACTTCAAACGTTCTAAATTCATATTTTGACGTTTAAAGCTAGACTGGATTATCGATATTTCCAGTAGAAAACAAATATTTGAACTTTATTCAGAGCTCTTGGGAGGGTTGTATACGGTTCATATAGGTAGTAGGATGTACCAAATACCTTACAATGGAAAATATGTCACAAGAAGAATATCCTGCCAACTCGACCTTCTTTGCATAGAAGCTGTCCCGAACTAG
This sequence comes from Pleurodeles waltl, assembly GCF_031143425.1. Lineage (NCBI taxonomy): Eukaryota > Metazoa > Chordata > Amphibia > Caudata > Salamandridae > Pleurodeles > Pleurodeles waltl. The sequence continues at coordinate 687,792,425 of NC_090449.1, read as the reverse complement.
TCAGATAAGATGATGGTAGTTTTTGCCTGCTTCTTTATAGACTGATTTAGATTCATGATCTTATGTGCGAAACCAGAGGCATTCCAGCTTTTTACATTCCAGTATTATCAATCTAGGATCATCAGTGTACCAGGGAGCAGTGGTAAGAGCCAAATAATTTTTACGGATTTTCCAGGCATCAATGTTAATAAACGTATTTCAATTAGTATTTATATTAGTGATTCCGGTGTTCTAAAACTTGCATGAGGAAGACATTTCTGGAGGAGGGATAGGCAGCACAGACTGAAGTACAGAAATAAAATTAGCGTAATTAAACTTGGACCATAATTTAATGAAGACGGCCATTAGGAGAGGGGGCAGTGGACATTGATAAGGACTGCATAGTGGTGAGCCCAACTTAAGGTAAATCGTACAAGACGGCAAAATGAGAGTGATTAGAGAAAATAGAACCTAAAAGGTTGCGTCCTTTGAGTCTAAGCTTAAGGAAATATATGGGAAAGTAGCGCTGCGGCAGTATAACTAAAAAACGCGGCATATGCATTTCCCTCAATGTGGAAGTTTATTTGCAGATACCCTATGGACAGCTTTTAACATACGATGGGCCGATACGTGGCTAATTTCAAGAGTAAAACTGCCTTCGGGACCCTGAGGGTGGTGAATTAAGACCCTAGAGAACGACTGAGTACAGTGAAGCTTAAGTATTAAACCATAGCTTCACACTAGATTACGTTAATTTTGAGCAAAAAAGCATATTTTTTGGATTATGGAATCTTATGATGAAATAAGTAAACTGCGCTATCTAGAAATCGTATGTAAGGTATAATTAGAGGGAGAATTATATTTCAGGTTCTTGTTTTTCCCTACGCATGAATGCCGAAGTAAGCTTAGCATTGTGATTTGGAATAAAAAACTGAACTGAAATGAAATTCAAAACTAGAGTCTGCAACACATTCAATGCTGTTCCTGGCATTAAGTGAAAAGATGAGGTTGCTATTGCCCTAGAATTTCCAACTGAGACAAGCACCGGAGGTGTAAACGTCTGTCAGTCAGTCAAAACAAGTTATTCGAGGGGAGGCATTAGCGATTAAAAATGTACATAAGGGATGCAATCGGTTTGCCCCCAATATTAGATACTACATTAAACAAACGTACAACCAACTGCAAAGCCGTTGCTTAGTGATACACAGACAGAGGGTTCCCCGGTCCCACGTTCTTCAAAAGTTACAGCGAAATAGGGAAATAATGTGTCCTATTTAAGCCATAGCCCTTGATGGGACAAATCTGGCACTCATATTTTTATGACCACAGTTCATAAAAATGTTTTGCTAAGATGGGTTGGAGATCAAGCTTACCCATAACATCTAGAAAGACATCTAATAACTTTTTCACGCCCCCATGGGTTATTGCAATAAGGACTATGTCATCTGCATAGAACAATACTTATAATGGTCTATTCTATTTGGATTTTGCATATGTGTATTTACTAATTACCAGGTGTAAATTTAGACATTGTTCTAGTGTTGCAACATCTTTCCTGAACCCATACTGGACCTCTGTCAGGAAGTTCAAGTCTGAATCCCGTCCCTAATGTTATCTGTTACAATGTGTCCTATGACTATTACCAGTGAATTCAGTAACGAAATTGGGCAATAATATTGTGAGTCATCACTGTTACCCGTTTTCCTGATCAGTACTATAGAGGCAGATCTTAAAGAGTTAAATATTTCCAATTACAGGCTAAGTTGATAGAATTGGCAAGAAGGATTGCCCACATATCTGTTCTCCGTATAGATACATAGGAACCGTTTTGGGGCTCGAGGCTTTGTTGGAGGAGCTCCTCCTGATAGCAGATATAACTTCGGCCACTGTAAATTTTATTAAGAGTGGAAAAGCAGGAGTTACTTTCTTGCACTCATCTATGCTCACTTCTGGAGGACCATACATTTTATTAAAGTGCTCCATCTAGTTCCTAGGGGAAATGTTAATTGCCAGGCTCAAGACAGGGTTATCTAAAGTTCTGATTGAGTCAAGTGTTTTCCAAAAGTCACTTACTTCTCTAGACTTACAGGAATCTACTAGAGCTTCCCATGCCTCATTCTGCAGGTGCTTTCCCCATTTTTTACCTCCTTGTTTATAAACAATTATTGAATCATATATTCTGACCACGATTAGTTATTTTAATAGGGCTCACAAGAAGGTCCTGGAGTGCCCCACCCAGCCTATCAAAGATGTCTATACCTTCAGTTGGGGTATTATCTACTGATAAACAGCTAAACACAAGATTGGAGTTATCCCTGATTAACATCTGAAGAAGTTGACCTATATCAGCATTATTCCACACTAATCGTCTACCATTGTCTTTAATTTTCATCTTTACACGACCCTCATTTGTAACTAAAGATCTACCTATAGGAGTAGTCAGATTCATGATCACAGGGCTGTGGTCACTATAGATACTAGGAATGACAGACAGTGTTAGGATGTAATGATTAAGTGATCTGGAAACAAAGTCATAAACTGTGCTTGAGCCTCCCATGTGTCCAACGAAAGTGGGAAGCAATGCATCTCAGAATTTTCCGGATTCAAAAACATTACATAAATCAAACTGTGCTAAATAATTGAGTGATAATTTACTTCTGGAGTCCTAATTAATGGTGTAAACATTTACATCAGGGCAAATAATAGAATAAGTCATAAGAAAACAAAAGCCCATTATTCAGCTTAGCATTAAAATCACCTCCCACAAAACATTGGTATCTTTCCCTTAGATCCGCCTCTATATTAGGCAGATCTTCAATAAAACTAAATGATCTGTAAAAGTTCAGATTATCAAAACCGTAAAAATGTATTATAAAAACTGATTAAAACCACAGTGAACTTATCTGGCAACTTTAGTAAAATGGCTTGCATCAGGGGGCTGTTGATCAACAGTTCTGCTATAATACAGGGTAGAGTGGTTCTAATCCAATAAACCAATTCTGCTTTGGCTCCGCCAGAGGGGAACAGCATGGCGGTTCGAGAAAAAAACACACACAACAATCCCTACATATATATATATATACTCCCTAACCCATGTCTCTTTTAGCAAAATATTCTCGAATTCACTAGTGAACTCCAGCCAATTTTCACTCTTAAGTTTTATTTTTAATACAGGTGGAATGGTTTATCCCTCCGAGTCCCAACACAAGTGGCATTGGTTCAACTAGCCTTGGTATGCAGAGTCATTGTGGGCTCTAAGTGTCAATTGTTAGCAAATAGGTCAGCTAGTGCCTCAAGCCTATTTGAGGTGTTAACTTCTGCAGTAATAGATGGTTTGGCAGAGAACAGTTGGACAGTGCTGGGCTTAAAGTTTTGGCCAGGTTAACACACAATTGGTCTCAAAAAGCTGTTAGACAATCCGGATGGCAATGCTTTAGTCTGACTAGTAGATGATTCAGAAGCACCCACATACAAAAATGGGTTTCTAAAATTAACCGCCACACAATATCCCTCTATTGACTTTGCCAATAGACATATTCAAGCCACTCTGCATACCATTAAGATCTTGCAGAAGTTGCTGAAATTAAATTTTGCATGACTCCATTGGCAGGTAGTGGGCACAATCCTGCCTCAATGAAGTGGGGGACCTGTATTTGATAGATCAGCTTTGTTCTTTTTCTGAACCTCAGCTGGATTATGGTTTAAATCATCATACTTTCTTTAAGTATCTACTACTAAGAGATCTTTTGAGTAGGATTAATCCGGGAATATCTCACTCAAAAGGACCCCCTTGTTGGATGGCTTGCTGCAGACAGGCTGCAGAATTGGGTCTATCTTTACATTCTTAATAAGCATTCAACCAGATGATCTTGAACAACAGGAAGGTAAATGGATACACAAGTTAGGGGAAGAAGCTGCAGATATACAAACAGTTTAGCAATATGGTGAAAAGTCCTTCTTTTATTTAACTTGCGAGCACAACACTATAAAACTCTCTGCAGATTTATTTTACTCCTAATAGGCTGATTAGATGTGGGAAGAGGGAGGATGACAAATGTTCTAGATGTGGGGAAGGCCCAGTAGACATGCTACACATGTTTTTTTAGCTGTGGCGAACTGCAGCCTCTCTTTATGGGAATCAAGTCATTTTTTAACAGATTTTCAGGAGGGAGGTTTGAATTACCCCCACCGTGATGCTTCTCATGGATGATCATTGCTTTGAGGGGGAGTTAAATGAGCTGTATTTTATCTTTGTTTGCCTTGCAATAACATGTATTCTTATTATTACAATGGTATGGAAAAGGGTTGAATCACCTTCAATTCATCTCTGGGTTGGGCATTTATTGACAGTCTCTGTATAAATGTAAGGAGAAACGAGCTAGATACCGCGGCAAACTGATCTGGTTACCTTTGTCTAGGTGGATCTCACCTTGAGTAGTATAGGTAGACTGGCAGGCAGCCTAGAAAGAATTAGATCCAATCATATCTAATGGCTCTGGAATTAATTTTTGCTGATGTTTTTTCCTTTCTACATCATATACTGTAAGTTTTCTTGCTCAAATATCCTGAATGAATGTACTATACTGATTTGCTTGAATGATCAATGTTGGTTATTGGACTTATTTGACTCTGTAAAGTGATTGTGGGATATATTAATTAAAAAAATAAATTACATTTGAATTTGTATTTAATCAACCAGCTACCTTTTTCCCTGCAATTAAGTTCTGCAACATTCATGTTCTGAGAAGTGTTCCAACTTTAACAGTTCTCTTCTTTCACTTAGTGTCCTGTCCCAAGTCCATTGAGGGTGTAATTGAGGAGTAATTAAGGAAGCCTCTTACTTGGTGCTGTAAGCAAGATTCAGTACAGACGACTGCCATAAGGACTCGTACTCCAACGAGGCTGTTGGATGTGGGGCAGCAGCACCTCTTCGTTGTAGGCAACTGAGAAATCGTGGTGAAACAAGCCTTAGCCTTTTCTCTGCAAATGCAAGTCTCTTACACACACATAGGCAAGAAAAGAGGTGTAGGATAGTTTTCAATACATTTATTTAAAAGACTGCAATCTACAATAAAATGCATGAGCTGCAATGATTAGGATAATGAAGAATAACAAAATCAGGATTGTGAAAATTAGAGACACGTAAATATAAACAACCCCAACATATTGTCATGACATGAGTAGACAATTCTGACCTAAAAGCCTAATCTCTAGTCCCTGAGAGAGAGCATGTTGATGTAAGCCCAATCTGTCCATACAGTGTCCATGAGAATAACACCACACCCCTGTTATCTTGATACAAGGTCAGGCTGCCAGTCTCCATGTCAGGATCCGTGGAGACACAAAGGCTGAGGTCAGCTGAAAACAGGCATGCAGCATGAATGGAAATTCTGTCTGGAACACACTCTAATGCCCTTTGTCCTACAAGATGTTTTTATAGGGGACATGTTTATGTTCATGCACAGAAGCCTGACACGTGTATGACCTAAGCACTGGACTGTTTACACAGTCTTGGGGCCGGTAATACAAAATATTATTCTGTGTGCCTTCCATTCCATTCTTGCAAATCCGAGGAAAGGAACATGATGCAAAGTATGTTATCCACAGCACTGATAATGACACTTTCACAGAATAGCGACTGATAATGAAATTAAAAACCTTGCCACTAAAAGAAGCAGAAATAAAATGAATAAAAATGAATACAGGGATACAGAGCATAATAACTAGGTAAAAAGGGACAGGCAGCAAGCCAACTCTAAGCTATCTCTGTGCCCAAGCAACAAACTAAAATGGACCCACGACAGGACGAGGCTGCAGCACAGATCTGCTCTCACAACGGACAAATAACTATTAAAAGATAAACACCTTTCATTAAACTCTATTTGCTCTATTTCCTTCCAAATGACACCCACAGCTCTAACAAGGAAACAATCAATAGTCATGTTTCTAGCCTCCTTGCCCCAAGATCTGGTTACTTTACACTTAGACATTGTTCCCAACTGTGTAATAAAAGAGGGGTGCCCCGGCCAGGCCTCTCACCAGCATGGACAGGCCCGCTCTTGGCCTAGTCTTTGCCCATGCTTACACCCAGGTGTGTCCTGTGCACGTCACAAACCACTGTCTCCAATGGGTGTTTAATAATGCTGCTGTCAGAGCCCCCCAACATCCAGCAGATGGATTATGGGTAACTGAGCCCTCCACCTAAACTGTCTGCAAGTGCGGCAAAAGAGTATCCTGCTCTGCGGTCTCCAAGTGCTGTTTCATAGAGCTGCTGACAGAATCCCCTCTTTTCCTTCAGCAGAACGATTATGGGTGACATAGTCCTGCACCCAAACAGGCTCCAAATACCAGAAAGTCAAGTCTGTCTTAAAAACAGTACTGTATCTGTCTTGCTAAGCTTTTTCATTTAGTATTTAAAAAGCTGTTTGTGTTACCTAGTTACTAATACAATGTACCTATTTACTAGTTTGCTTATAATTATCCGTTAATCGTGAGTTGATTTTATTAACTTGCTCTCCAAAGAGGTTTTACACAAGTTGTAGTTCTTCTTGTAGAAAGATATGTTGTGGGTTTGACTACATTTTTAGCTTCTGTTAATATTAGGATAGCCCTAGTTCGCACTGGGCATATGTAGTTGATTATTTTATCATAATAGTTTTGATTAATTGATACATTAACAAACATTTGCACTACCTGAAACGAGTGGCAATTAAGTATGCTGCACTTTTTTAGTGAACATATTGGTGAACATTCATGAAAACCCCCCATAATGGGAATGCTGAGCCTATAGGCCGGATTACAAAAATGTTATGCAGAAGCTGTTTCATGCCAATGGTGATAACTTAAGGAAGTCCTTGGTGCAAATACTTTTCACAACAGCATTATCAAAGCAGGTTTCTGGAGTTTTTTATATGTGACAAAAATATTTGTGTAGATTTGTTATGTGGTATTTTGTTGTGGTGATGCGCTCTGTTTATTTGTGCTGCTGTGTGCTTGAGTGCCATTATTGCATTGTGTGTTTGTGTTGTACCATAGTCATTCTGCTTTGATTATTTTGTTGTGTAGTGCCCTGTTTTAAACCTTTGCTGATGAGGCTTTCCACACCCAGTGCTGACTCATTTTTCCAGATTTGGGGCAAATAGTGCAAATGTTGTCTGGACTGTTTTTACAATAAAGTATCCAGTCAAATTTGTGTTCCCACTTCCCAAATATTGGGATTTGAAATTTACTCCAGATTTGTGGATTTCCCTGGAGAGAACCAAGAAATTATACAAAATATATCAACATTTGTTTTTTAATTGGAAAAATGTAACAAACCAGGTTGTTCTCAGCCTGTCATGAGAGGTTTTCTGGAGGGGGGGGTTGGTTTGAGAAGCCTACTTTGGGGGTCATTGACTGCTTAGCAAATTAAATAATATTAACAGATTAGTAAAGTGGATGCAGATGAAGAAGCAAAATGTACAACTGAAAATGTCTACATTTTCTGTCAATGTGAAGGAATATGAAATTGCAGGCTGAACATTAAGTTAGTAGCCTCAGATTTATTTGTGAGAGCAGTGTGAATGCCTCAAACAGAGTAGAGTATGGACAATGAGTGGCCTCAATTGAATTTAGAAATGCTCCAAACTTTCTATTAAAATTTTGTTTTGCTTGTGCATTAAATAAAATATTTAATAATTTGTGTATCTGTTTGATGAATGCTTGTTTCTCTATTTTTTGTGTATTGGTTTTTGGGTCAAATAATCAAAAATGCTGAGGAAGTGCTCCCTGGATTCCAGTATTGATTCAGCGGGGGTCCCCAAGTTAAAGTAATGATTAGGTAGGGTTCCTCAGAAGTCAAATGGTTCAGAACCACTGTTGTAAACTGTTGCTATCAGGAGAAATGTCTGACTTCTGGGAGGTAGAATTGTTTTGAATGTCCACAGGATCTGGAACTTTCCCCAAATAGAAATTGAAAAAATGCATGATTTTAGCTAAATCACATCCACATAAGCCGCAGTGTTAGCACATCTGACCTCAATAAGTAAACTTACAAGGGGACGCGAATAGGTCGATGAACCTTTTGACTCGCAATTAAGATATTCATACCATAAATCCAGTACATAATCAGTAATCAATACACAGTAGTCAATAATGATCAATAATCAAGAACAGTGATATTCAATGCAGTCAGTCGTTGTCACGCACCATGACCTTTCAGTCATGAACAACAACACCTTTTAGTAAAAGTTAGAATATTTATTTCCCTATATTAACAATGCTAAAGTCATGTAGGTTAATCTCAAAATCAAATGTAACACATACAGAAACATTACTGGCTGTCCAAAGCGGTGGAAGAAACGTAATCTAATCAATGCTTGAACTACAACACATTGTAAGGTTATGGTGCAAATCAACTGCCTCGAAGTAATTTCATACATTAAGTTTAGCAGAGAAATTCATCAAGCATTAATCCCCATTAACATGATTTCATTAGTGAGGACCCTCAACTAACATCAGAATAGCTTCAGCATGTTGGGCTTCATGCAAAACAATTTAGTAACACAAATTTGGAAAAACATCTAACTTTGGCTCTATCAAAACAATGCAGTTGATACCTAGAAAGAAAAACCAAATGTGCATAATAATCAACAGTTTAAGTCATAATACCTATCCTCAATGTGGATCAGCAAGCAGAGTCAGTCTTCGTCCTCAAGACATAAGTCGATCAGTAAGGCATCAGGATTTAGCATCAAAGTTCAGAAAACGCAAAGTCTCTAAGCATCAAATTTAAGCACACCTCTTGTCAAGACACACAAGAAATATTGACCTTTCGGCCAGCAAGAAAATGGGGAATGAATGTGTCTTCTCTCAGTGTAGCATTGTTAGATTAAAACTAGTAAAACTACTTCCCAAATCCCTATTGGTCAGTTAATCGCATACTCACTCAACAAGCGATAAAAAACATAAGAAGAAAGTTATCCTTGCACATTAATATCGCTATGCAAATATTTCTCATCTAACCTAAACTTCTCTATTTCCGTTAGTGCAGTAGTCATCTCAAAAGCAGAAGTATGGTTGGCTTCACTCTTATCTAGAACAGACATACCCACAATCAACACCACAAACAATATTCCACACATAACCACCAAACCAATGCTCATATATTTACAGTGCCTAGCATTCCTACCTTGTTCACTAATGTTACTCCTGATCTGTAAAGAATCAGGAAGCAGAAGAAATTTAGAAAACTTGCAGCAAAAATAAAAAATAGACAACTCTTCTTTGAGCGATTAGTTACAGCTTTCAGTCTCTCTTCCAGGATCCCTTGTCAAAATCGGTTGGCTGCTTTGTCAAAATCAGTTTAAAAATTCAAATCAGGTTATCAATGTCTCTTCTGGTTACTTTCAACAGTCTCCTTCTCTAAAATCTTCTCTCAGATTGTTTCAACGGTTCTGTTCACCAGCTTCCTTCAAATGCCAAAATATTGACCCGGAATTTCTCTATCAAAACAAAAAGACAAAAACTCTTGTTGCCATTCATTTGTAGTTGCATATACCCATTCAGGACCTGCATACCTTCGACTAGCTATTCTCTTTCCTTTCAATTTTTGATCACCGTTCAGTTCTCCTTCAATTAGATCTTCTCTCCTTGTGGTATCTACTTCTTCCTCTATGATTGTCTCAACAACCACTTCTTTTACTCTTTCTACTTGTGACTCCGGCCACTTATCTCCTCTTAGTGGACCTTTTGCCAGTGTTCTCTTCAGTGTCGAACTTGAACCTTCTCCTTGTTCTGCAGTGTTTTCTCTTGATGGACCTGCAATCGGTTCAGGAGGAGTCGGATAACAGTGACTTTGATCAACCTCAACTCCTTTCCCCTCTTGGTCTCGCAATAGCTCTGTTTGTCTCTCAAGAACGTCTGCTTCTGGGAAAGCCCTCCTTTGTCCAGGCTCTCCTGCTGCCTCAATTCAGATAGGCTTTCCGTCACCCTCCTAGAGGTTTTCTCCTTCGTCTCTCACAGGCGTGACTGAACCATCCTCAATGGGCTCAGATCAGGTCTCAGTTCCCCTTTGTTTTCCTTCCGGCTCTGAAACTTGTCTCACTGTTGTTGGTACTCTCAACAACGCTTCTTCATGATCCAGTGGACATGCCACTTTGTTCGTGTGGCCTGCGTGAATCCAGTTCGGAATTCAAGCACACTTCATAGCTGTGGCACTTGTCAAAACTACCTGATAAGGTCCCTTCCAACCAGGCTCCAAACACGTTTTCTGCATGTGTTTCCAGATCACAACCCAGTCTCCAGCTGTCAGATTGTGCCCTGAGTCATTGATCGGTGGCAGTGTGGTGGCTTCCACCTGCAGAGAGAAAGAGTGCACCACATCAGCCAGACCTTTGCAGTAATCCAACACCATATCATCTGTAATGTTGACAAGGGCATTTGCAGGCACTGCTGGCAACCTCATTGCTTTGCCCATGAGGATTTATGCAACATTAATCCTGTCTTCTTGTCAGGTGTGTTTCTCATTGACATCAACACTAAAGGCACTGCATCAGGCCATTTCAAATTCGTGGATGCACACATTTTGCAACTCTTGACTTCAAGGTACCATTCATCTGTTCCACTAGTCCTGATGCTTCAGGGTGGTAACTACAATGCAACTTCTGCTCAAAGTTCAATGCTGCACACAGTAATTTAATTATTTCATTGTTGAAGTAACTTCCCCTATCTGATTCTGAAGAGATCGGAAATCGGAAATCCAAAACGTGGTATCAGTTCACTAAGCAGTAGTTTTGCTACTGTGAGACTATCATTTCTTCGTGTCGGGTAAGCTTCAATCCAGTGACTAAAGATACAAACAATCACCAACATATATCTCAAACATCCACACACAGGCATCTCAATAAAATCTATATGCATTCTGCTGAATGGACCTCCCGCTCTTCCACTGTGGCTCAAATTAACCACTGTCTCTGCGTTTAGCTGTTGGCAAATGACGCAACAATGGCAAACTGCTTCACCAACTTGTCTAAACTTTGGGTTGAACCAATCATGTTTGAACAAACAAATAATTGCATCTCTCCCAATATGTGCTTGACCATGATAATACCTCGCCATTTGAGACAACAGGCTATTTGGCAAAACCAATTGACCCTCTTCTGAAACCCACAATTCACCTTGTCTTTGCACACATTTCATTTTGCTCCATGAAGGCTTTTCCTCCCAGTCAACATTATTCTGCAACGTTTTAAATTCTTCCACAGTATCAATTATGTTTAATGCATAGCTTGTACAAGTTTCATCTTCTTCAGGTAACAGTTCCCACTTGTCTTTGAATGACACTTCAAAGCGCAAAACCTTGCAACTTGATCTGCATATCCATTTCCCAATGACACAAAGTCTTGCGACTTCAGATGCGCACTGCATTTCACCATGGCAATCTTTTCAGGCATTTGAATAGCATGTAATAATTCTTTAATTCTCTCACCATTTCTCACTGGTGAACCAGAAGAGGGCATGCTACAAATGGACTAAGGTCCAACAATGATCTTGATCCGTCAAAAGTCTGTCCCACAGGAGAGACCACCTGAAAATTTGCACTACGTCCTCCCCTCATTATACTCTGGGTCATTACTCCCTGTTTACCTACAGTAGGTTTCTTCTGTGCAAACAATGGTACAGCTGGATCAACACTAATAGGTAGTGGTATAGCATCTGTGGCTGTTCTAGCACTTACACTCTGTGGGAGAGTAACTCCCATATTTTGATTCATCATTGGAGTCATATCTGATTGTGTCCCTGTTACTGGAGTAAATCTTGGCATTACCTGCTGCTGCACTTGGGGCAGTAAAATTGGAGTTGGTTCAATCAGAACCAATATCGGTCTCAAGTAAACCTGTTCTGTAGGCACCATTATGTTTAAAGTCATTTCCATAATGGGCACATCAGGATAAATTCTCTGAACCTATGGTGGATGCACCTGGTTTTGCACTACAGGAGTAGTAGGCACATTAAGACCACACTGCATCGCTTTCTGTGTCAGGCTAGCATTAACCTGCATCGAACTCATTGTCCCATTAACCTGTGTCGGGGTTGTGGGATCAGTACTGGTACTTTGACCACTCTTATGTACTGTATATGGTGGTGGGCGATCTCTCAATAAGTGTGTAATAAACTCATCATCGTTCGATTCCTCCCCACTGTTAAAGGCTTTCTAGCCTCCCTACTCTCAGCGGACTTTTGTTAATCTTCCTAGTAGCTTTCCTGCCTTCCTTCTCATTGTCCTGTATAATTGCTGGAAACAACTTAATTCTGTGCAAAGTCTCCATCCTCCTAACTCTCTGAGCATAGTCCCATCTAGCCTTCGCTAAAGACTTTTCTGCCTTTCTCATCCTCCTCTTGAATTTCTGTTGCTGTCTGGCTACTAGCACCCAAATCGCAAATGGCTCAAACTGTGCTAGTCTCGGAAGGGGCTTCGATTCATATAGCACCATCATTAAATGCTCCAAAACTCTAAAAAAACATTCCATTTGTAGGAAACGGTAAGTTGCTGTCCTTTTCTGTCAATTTGCACTATTGCTTTAGCCAAAGTCATGGTGCAACACCTTTCTCTTTCATTACAATGTAAGCCGGTGTACCTTCTGGCAGTGTAGCCTTACCTACACTCATTGTAATATACGTATCTCCCCTTAAGGCACTTTTTAGAGCTTTGAAAAATGTCAGCTTTTCTGCCTTTTTGTTATTCAAAATCAAATCAGGAAGTGACTTTTAATCCCAAGATTCCTTTCACCTACATTCTCAACCATTTGGCTCTCATGGACGGCTGCCAATCCATGCATGACCCTTCTCACTAACCGACTGTTGGAAATGGCCCTTCTGCAGGGTTATCCCCAGAGTTTTTGCCTTCCTCCTTCTCTTTTTCTGACCTCATTTGTGCTGGTTTCTAGACTCTGCGCACTTTACCACTGCTAACCAGTGCTAAAGTGCATATGTTCTCTCCCTTTAAACATGGTAACATTGGATCATACCCAATTGGACTATTTAATTTACCTATAAGTCCCTAGTAATGTGCACTGTATGTGCCTAGGGCCTGTAGATTAAATGCTACTAGTGGGCCTGCAGCACTGGTTGTGCCACCCACTTAAGTAGCCACTTCCCCTTGTCTCAGGCCTGCCATCGCAAGGCCTGTGTGTGCAGTTTCACTGCCACTTCGACTTGGCATTTAAAAGTACTTGCCAAGCCTAAAACTCCCCTTTTTCTACATATAAGTCACCCCTAATGTGTGCCCTAGGTAACCCCTAGAGTAGGGTGCTGTGTGGGTAAAAGGCAGGACATGTACCTGTGTAGTTTATATGTCCTGCTAGTGTAAAACTCCTAAATTCGTTTTTATACTACTGTGAGGCCTGCTCCCTTCATAGGCTAACATTGGGGCTGCCCTCATACATTGTTGAGGTGGCAGCTGCTGATCTGAAAGGAGCAGGAAGGTCATATTTAGTATGGCCAGAATGGTAATACAAAATCCTGCTGACTGCTGAAGTTGGATTTAACATTACTACAGTATTCTAGAAATGCCACTTTTAGAAAGTGAGCATTTCTGTGCACTTAAATCTTTCTGTGCCTTACAATCCACGTCTGGCTAGGTTTAGTTGACAGCTCCTTGTGCATTCACTCAGACACACCCCAAACACAGGGTATTCGGCCTCACTTGCATACATCTGCATTTTGAATGGGTCTTCCTGGGCTGGGAGGGTGGAGGGCCTGCCCTAACACTAAGGACTGCCACACCCCCTACTGGGACCCTGGCAGACAGGATTGAACTGAAAGGGGACCTGGTGCACTTCTTAGCCACTCTTTGAAGTCTCTCCCACTTGAAAGGCACATTTGGGTATAAAACAGGGCCTCTGCCCTACCACCTCAGACACTTGCTGGAGAAGAAACCTGAACCAGAACCTACATCCTGCCAAGAAGAACTGCCTGGCTGCTCAAAGGACTCACCTGTCTTCTTTCTACAGAGGAGTGCTGAATTGCTGTTGGCCTGCTGCCTTGCTGAACTCTTGTCTGGCTGTACAAGTGCTCTCCAAGGGCTTGGATAGAGCTTGCCTTCTGTTCCCTGAAGTCTCAGGACCAAAAAGACTTCTCTTTTTCATCTGGACTCTTCGTGTGCCGAAAAGTTCGATGCACAGCTTGTTCCGGGGTGAGAAATTCACCGCACGCCGATCCAGAAAGATGGCGCTCGACGTGACGCCTGCAGTGCGACCGGAACTTAGACGCACGACCTCGCATGGACAACGGTGCCTGACTTCCAGAGGGGAAATCGATGCGACGCCTGCCGTGAGAAAGAAAATTCCACGCATAGCTGCCCGGAATGACGTGCAGCTGGATAACCAGCCCGAGGAATCCACGCACAGACCCTGGGACATCTGGTAATCCCGCGACCCATAGAAGGAGACGGTCCGCGTGCCGGAAAACGACGCACGTCTTCCCCGAGTGAAAAATAATGACGCAAGTCCGTATGTGAAGGGGCGAAACCAACGCACACACCATTTTTTCTCCCGTAGAACGACGCTTGTCTCCCCGCTTGAAAAATAACGATGCAAGTCCGTGTGTGAAGGGGCGTAACCGACGCACACACCATTTTTCCACGCATCTCCTCTTCTGCAGCCCTCTGCGGAGATTTTCCACTCCAAACCAGGTACTTTGTGCTTGAAAGAGACTTTGGGGGTCATTCTGACCTTGGCGGTCTTTTCGCAAGACCGCCGAGTTACCGCCGCGGTGAAGACCGCCGACCGCGGCGGTATGCCGCTGTGCGCATTCTGACCGCTGGGAGCGTTCCGCCGGAAAACCGCCAGCAGCCACACTGGCGGTCGGCGGGAAAGTGGAGACTGGTCAACCTCCACCGCCACGCCAGCAGAACACCGCCCACAGAATTACGACCCACATTTCTGTGTGGCGGTCTTCTGTTGGCGGTCACCTCCCCATGGCTCCTGTCACCTCCCGGAGGACCAACGCACAAGGTAAGTTGATCGTCCGTGAGGGGAGGGGGTGGGGGGGTGTTGTGTGATGTGTGCGTGCATGGGGGTGTGCGTGTGAGTGTGTAGAGGGGGTGTGTGAGTGCGTGCATGCGGGCGGGGAGTGCTGCTGTGCCTATGGGCAATGTGTGTAGTTCGGCGGGTGCGCATGTCGGCATGTATGTGTGCGGGTATGTGTCCCCGTTGTGTATGTGTGTGTGTAGGGGGTGTGTATATGTGCATGTTGGGGGTGTGTGCATGTCGGGGTGCGTGTATGTGCATGTCGGGGTGGGGGTGGGGAGGGGGTTCTTACCACCTCTGGGGGGTGGCAGGGGGGTGGAGGGTGTGGGGGGAGGACTCGGGGGGGCAGTGGGGGGTGGGGGAGACCCCTATCAGTGCCAGGGAAGGAATTCCCTGGCCCCGATAGTGCCTACCGCCATGGTTCGCATGGCGGTTCCCGAACGCCAGAAACCGCGGCGGTAAGCAGGGTCATGATACCGTTGGCGGTCTTGGGTCGACCGCCGGACCGGAGTGCGCAGACTCCAGCCCGTCGGTCATGACCGCCGTGGCTGTCGGAGTGGGGAAGTGGCGGTCGGTCGCGGCGGTGACCGCCGCGGTCAGAATGCCATTTTTAATACCGCCGGTCTGTTCGCGGTCCGACCGCCGCCTCTCTGCCGACCGCCAAGGTCAGAATGAGGGCCTTTGTTTACTTTTTAAAGACTTAAGACACTTCATATCACTTTTTAGTGATATCTTTACAAATTCATATTGCATCTTTGATCGTTTTGACCTGCAAATACCCAGATAAATATTATATATTTTTATAAACACTGTGTGGTGTATGTTTGTGGTGCTGTATTGTATTATTGTGTGATTTATTGCACAAACGCTTTACACATTGCCTGCTAAGTTAAGCCTGACTGCTCGTGCCAAGCTACCAGAGGATGGGCACAGGATAATTTGGATTGTGTGTGACTTACCCTGACTAGAGTGAGGGTTCTTGCTTGGACAGAGGGTAATCTGACTAACAACCAAAAACCCCATTTTTAACACCGACCTATCCCAGCGTGGCACCAATGATGTCACATTAACATGTACTGCAGCTGACAAAGTCTTGCGGCTTGTCCTCCCAAACTCTGATTCACACAAACTAATGCAAAAATTGCGAGCACTAATCAAAAAACAAAAACAAATCTGATGGTTTACTACAGGAAAAGGTAACACAATTGCTTCAGACACATTACGGATTTTTCACTGATGGCTCTTCCTGCACTTACAGCTACTCCTTCTTTCTCGGCCTCCCAGATTCGCAAGCAATATTCAACCTGCAAATTTTACTCTCATCTGATCAATGGGTCTGTCCTGGTGCACATAGGACTCGCCAAATCTCAGTTAAAATTTTCCTTCACTCCCTTTGACTCA
The DNA here is from genome assembly GCF_031143425.1 of Pleurodeles waltl. Lineage (NCBI taxonomy): Eukaryota > Metazoa > Chordata > Amphibia > Caudata > Salamandridae > Pleurodeles > Pleurodeles waltl. The sequence goes on along the minus strand of NC_090449.1, from coordinate 687,776,037 downwards.
CACTCCGCCTTGTTGACCACGCCCAATCAACCTACTAAACCAAACAGATTACAACATAAAACCAAGCATCTCATACACTTGTCAATAATCTCCGGAGTCTTAGGTCACGCATGGTCCGTACATCAAAAACCACGTGGACAATTTTTTAGCACAAAGCGCCACACACATGTGGAGTTCGACAACTTCCCTACCCTCACATTAAAGAGTATGCACACTCCTTCTACAACTTCTTTTGGAGTAGGCAAACTCCTTAAAACCCTCACAAACCTCACAATTCTCCTGCAATTTGCAAAAGCTGTGCAAACGCAACCTACTTCATTCACATTGTCACTAGAATGCCGAGAACATCCTCAAACAACCATTAGCAGGATCTAGGATTCTGGGAAAGTCATTCCTGGACTTAAGGGAACATTTTCTCTCCAATTAACATCACTGAAAAATAAAATCCAAATCTCAATAATGATGAACTCTCAAAGGACCAACTCATCAAGCTGCTACCATCTCTGGGACCTTTTATTCTGCCACTATCTCTGTTATAAGCTCTTAAAGAGATAAACCATCAGTCTCTTACCATCTATTCGTCTATTATTCTATACTGGACGTCTATAGCAAGCTCTTAAGGAGACGAACCATCAGTCTGCTACCATCTCTGTTAGTGCATCTGACCTCAATAAGTAAACTTAAAAGGCGACATGAATGGGTCGATGAACCTTTTGACTCTCAATTAAGATGTTCTTACCATAGATCCAGTACATAATCAATAATCAATACACAGTAGTCAATAATCATAAATAATCAATAAGAGTAATAATCAATGGAGTCAGTAATTGTCACTCACCATGACCTTTCAGTCATTAATAACCAAACTTTATAGTACAAATTTGAATATTTATTTCCCTATATTAACAATGCAAAGGTCATGTAGGTTAATCTCAAAATCAAATGAAACACAAACAGAATCATTACTGGCTGTCCAAAGTGGTGAAAGAAGCGTAATCTAATCAAAGCTTGAACTACAACACATTCTAAGGTTATAGTGCAAATCAAGAACAAAGTCAACTGCGTTGAAGTAATTTCATACATTAAATTTAACAGAGAAATTCATAAAGTCTTAATCCCTATTAACATGATTTCATTAGTGAGGACCCTTAATTAACATCAAATTAGCATCAGCATGTTGGGCTTCATGCAAAACAATTTAGTAACACAAATTTGGAAAAAGATCTAACTATGGCATCAAAACAATGCAGTTGGTACCTAGAAAGAAAAAGCAAATGTGCATAATAATGCACAGTTTAAGTCATAATGCCTATCCTCAATGTGGATCTGCAAGCAGAGTCAGTCTTTGTCCTAAGGACATCTGTCGATCAGTAAGGCATCAGGACCCAACATCAAAGTTAATTAAACGCAAAGGGGGTGATTCTGACCGCGGCGGACGGCGGTCGCCGCCCGCCAAACGGTTCCCGCCGAAACACCGCTCCGCGGTCAAAAGACCGCGGCGGTCATTCTGGCTTTCCCACTGGGCTGGCGGGCGACCGCCGAAAGTCCGCCCGCCAGCCCAGCGGGAAACACCCTTCCCACGAGGAAGATGGCTCAGAATGGAGCCGGCGGAGTGGGAAGGTGCGACGGGTGCAGTTGCACCCGTCGCGAATTTCAGTGTCTGCAAAGCAGACACTGAAATTCTTTGTGGGGCCCTCTTACGGGGGCCCCTGCAGTGCCCATGCCATTGGCATGGGCACTGCAGGGGCCCCCAGGGGCCCCATGACACCCCATACCGTCATCCTGTTCACGGCGGGCGAACCGCCAGGAACAGGATGGCGGTATGGGCTGTCAGAATCCCCATGGCGGATTCCCATGGGCAGCGGAAAGTCGGCGGTACACCGCCGGCTTTCCGCTTCTGGCCGCGGCTGTACCACCGCGGTCAGAATGCCCGACGGAGCACCGCCAGCCTGTTGGCGGTGCTACCGCCAACCTCCGCCATGGCGGTAATTACCGCCAGGGTCAGAATGACCCCCAAAGTCTCTAAGCACTAAAATTAAGCACGCCTCTTGTCAAGACGCACAAGAAATATTGACCTTTCGGCCAGCAAGAAAATGGGCAATGACTGTGTCTTCTCTCAGAGTAGCATCATTATATTAAAACTAGTAAAACTACTTCCCAAATATTGGTCAGTTAATCGCATGTTCACACTTTGTCCAATAAAACTAAAACTCCAAATCTATGAATTCTACTATTACTCATTCACGTGTCATTGATTGGTTTGTCCTGCAATGTCCTCATCATCCGGCTTGTTAGGTAACAATATTGATGCAGCTTCCACTCCAATCGGTATCTCCATTGTTCTAATCCTGAGAAAGTCAGTCTGACACACATTACACACAAAATGTTACATTTATAGGAACATCATCTTCTAGCAGTTGGTTCTCATGAGAAAGCCTCTGTTATGAGCACATTTGAACAAAACAATAGAAATCACAGTTTAACTCTCTAGGGCAGCCATTTTATTAAACGTTAAGAAATACAGCTTTTACATGAGGCCTGGCAAGTAGGCAATGACACTTGCTAAGTTAAGGCCTACAATTAATAAAGCTAAAGCATACTGCATAACCCTTAATATGACATATTACTACATTAGTCAAACATATATTCAACATTTCATATTATTAAATCATCGATTAGTACATTTCATTAACATTGGTGGCCACTCTTCGTAATCAGATTTTAAAATGCGTTCATTATTTTTCTACATTATTACATTTTCTACACAAACTTATTCAGAATACATGAACACTCAATAATATTTTTTTTTTATTAAAACACCTGCGCAAGCAACACCAACCTGGATTTCCTCAGAATCTGTTGGTTTTAAATATACCCAGTGTTTGTAGGGTGGCTGGTTGTTGGCTGACCATGAGCCTGAATAGTGTGAGCATTAACCATGGCAAGTGAGTCATTTGAAAACAATCCATATGAGATGAAAAAAGATTTGTAATGGGTTGGTTAGCCCAATGTCAGACATTAAAGATTTCATTTTCTAAAGGATTTGTTTTCGGAAAACTAATAATGTGTTCATGTTGGTCAAGGTTGTTGTAGATATAAACATTCAGTATCGAGGATGGTAATTCTTTACAACTCTATTGAGAGTGCTCTTCCAAACACTGGTATAAAAAATCATATGCATTTCTACTGTTAATTTCGCCTCTATATACATGAATCCACAATGAACCAGTTAAAATAGAGTGAAACTATGCAAAGGTCTTTTGAAAATGTCATGCTGCTGATCCTGCGATGCAGCCTCAGCATCAGCGTTACTAAAAGCTATTCCATATGGGTAGTAGGAAACCTAGGCCATTTTTAGAATAAACATTGTGTGAAGATGTAGGAGATTCACGTGTGCTTTGAGTGTGATAGCTTCTTTATACAAGTAGAAAGGTTCCAACATTCATCTGATGTCTGACCACTTCAGCTTCTCAACTCCAACTCCTCATCCCTTTCTTCTTCTAATTTTGGATGTACGATATCTGAGATGCACTGTGATTCCCAGATGATTTCTGCAGTGTGTTACGTTCTGTGGTAAGCTCACAGTTATATTGCTAGCAAATAACTAAAATATGGTTCCAGCGTGTTGCAGTCTGTGCCATGCATCCAGGTGAATTCATATTTTTCCTGTCGTAGCATCCCAATTGCACGACTATCTGTGACATGCACACAAATGTTCAGAAATGCTCATTATTGGATCTGCGTGTTATATCTGTGATGCGCGCACACTTTAGCTAAAAGAGTGTTATTAATTTATTGTTGTTGTATAATTCTGTTTCTAGTTGCAAGAGCAACATGCAAAACGTGTCTCCACCTCCATTCTTTCTTTTCTCTCCCAGTGAACCAACCATTTCTTGGCAGAGATAGAAGAACGTTTTCATTCATTATGCCAGGGTATGTGGTACCTCTCCTGGTGCTGAGAGGAAAATCTCTTTATTTATGCACTGTTTGGGTTTGGGAGGGCAGGAGGTGTTTGAACACTTATATGAATTGTCCATGGAGGAAGCAAATGATCTCTATGAATACGAAATAAATATGTACTATTTACCAAAGTTAGGCACCGTTTTAAAGTGATATCATTTTGGAAGGAGAATATAGCATATGGACGAGTCGGTGGAAACGTACATAACTGCTTTAAGGTGCAAAGAAAGATGAGAGGTTGTGTGACCTATTTATGTTGGGATGTGCTTTGGACAAAGCAAAGGAGGCTTTTTGGCTAAAGGACAATCCCACACTAAATGAAGAAATAGCCATGGCAAAGTTGTGTGAGCATTCACAGGCATGTGTACAGATTAATCACAAACGTAATGATGAGAACAAGGAAACGGAGACAGTGCATGTAGTGAAATCCAAAGGGTTATAATAACCATGAGAGAACCGAACGACAAAGTAGCAAAGAAAGTTACAATCAAATGCTTTAGGTGTGGCAATGTGGGTCATGTAGCAAATTTCGAAGAACGCCCTCGGTAGAATGCTACATGCAAACTTGTGGAATGAAGGGGACTTTTCTGTAGGTCAGTGAAAAAACGCGAAGAAAATGAATGAAGTATTGTGTGATTCAGATAAGGAGTGTGAGGAATTTGTTTTACAAATTTACAAATTGGAAGTCAAGGGTGTGGGGGGCCATTCCCAGTGTAAATGTTATTTCATTCAAGTGCAAGATTACTTTAATTCCTAGAAAATTCTTTGAGGACAGTCTACTGAGTTCGGCGAGCAGTGAAATTAATAAAACCTGATATCAAGTCCAAGGGTTGTGGGGGATCAACCCATTAATAAAATTTAGTGGTCAAACTGTTCTGCCTTTGTAGCTTCATTGTAAGGGCAGAAGTAAATATAGTTCACAAAAATGGTATTGCAGTTCATCCACTCCCTGGTTATAAACTCATGTATTTCAATTAGGCCTGGGTGGAGTTTTGCTGTGCAGAACTCTGTGAAGTGCCAAAAAACCTTGGCCATTCTCTGAGGAGTTCCGTGAGTGAAGGAGTGTGGTAACTCACGCTGTTCACACTGATTTTTTGCACCAGGAGTTTGTCTCACACTGTAAAATCATTGCAAACAACACAATGCGCAGCACAAGAGCGCGCTGCTTCTTTTTGCCACTGGAGTAGATTTTTTACTCGAGCTGCAGCTTCCTCAGTGCGAGATGCAGGTTTCTCAACGTGGGCAGTAGTGACCTGCTGCTATCACCTGCATTGAAAAATCTCACCGGGATGTGGTCAAGTGTGTGATTTTTCTCACTCACACTTGTCAACCTAACATTGGCGAGCCACACGAGAAGAAAACCACCTCTCTATGATGCTCCATGTAGTTTGAGGAACTCCGCACTCCATATGGAGTGTGGAGTGGGGAAAACTCTGCGAACTCTGCCGGCGAATTCACTGTGCACCCCTAATTTCACTATGAAAACTAGCTGTTTTTTTCAAACCCAGCAAACAGATTAAGCTGTGTACCTATGTGTGAACATATGAAGATTCCTTAAGGCTTAGGAAATGAAACTGGACATACATTATAGGCCCTCATGTATTGAAAAGGGTTTCAGCAAAGATTAAATTCTGGGCGCCTAAAAAGGTGTTCTGCAAAAACAATAGGCACATATTACAGAACAAAGTGGCATGATTGGAGGAATAGGCTCTACTACTCATCTGCTCACTACTCAATAGCCGATTCCACTTACAAGGCAAAATAAGCAACCAACTAGGCCAGGAGAGGATGATCGTCTACCCAGCGAGTCCCTCACAGAGCACCAAGTAGGGTCACAATTGTTGGACAAATGTAGCTCTTCTGAGGATCTATCTGGGGACGGGGAGAAGACCATCACAAGAATACCCCTTAATGCCATCTCATGGCTGCACCTGGGAAGTGCAAAGCAGCTCTATGGAAAAAGAGAACTGCTGGGGCACCCACCTCCAACTGCCTACCAGCAGCCCTACTAAAATCTGACCTGAGTCTCTAGATGCCCATCCAAACCCAGCTTCACCAGTTCTTTCAACAACATCCTCCGCAGCAGGTTATGAGGAAAACCAAAGTGGCTGATTCCACCACACCTCCTAATGACAATAGAATCATTATACAGTACTACTTAGGTTAGTGTTAAATTATCAGCTAATTGGGCAACCCCAGAGAAAATGTTCACTAACAAAGGGCTGAAACAGAGCTGCATTCTCATCCCCCTGCTCTTCAACTTCTACATGGCAGATCTGGAAAGCCATATGATAGTCCCAAGGACCTGTCCGCTCACATGATGAAGTGGAAGATACAAATCCTGCAATATGCAGATGACATGGTGGTACTTGATAACACCCAAAGTAGCCTCCAGAGATCGCTGGATGCACTTGAAAAATACTATGCAATAAACGAGATTACCATCAGTCTGAGCAAGACTAAAACATGGATCTTTGGTAGACACATGATAAAAAAGGGTGCCTGGTTCAATGAAAGGTCACGATTAAAAAGAACAACAAGCTTCAAGTACCTCGATGTTACTATTGAGAAAAGCGGGGGAAGAAAGCCTAGTTGGGCTCTCTGAAAATGAGGGCTAAACATCTCTCATGTAGGATGGGCCAACTCAAGAGAAGCATCGCATGCCAAAGTTTAAATGCCTTTCTAATGGTGGAGCCAGCAAAGGTGATGCCTGATTTAACCTATGATGCAATGGTGTTTAAGGACAACAGCAATGTATATTTGAACCAGTCAATCACAAATAAGACTAGAATTCAAATTGCAAAAAGAGGACCTGATCCTGTGGGCCAAATTTGAACATTGCAAATGGCTTGCTCTGGTTCAAGAAACATCTGCTCTGAGAGAAATTCCATGAGCCTGGGTCGCCATTGTGCCAGCTCCTTGCACCCTCTGTCAAGGCACTACACACAGTAGACCTATTAAAAAACTCTCTAACACATAGAGCAACAGCAAGACTATTAACAAAACAAGCCAAAATAATCTCATGGGACTAGGATCTTGAGGACCTTAAAACCAAACATCATGGATGCTGGGCCATGAATGTGTACTGCGCTGGTTCCCTATCAGATTATCTGAGCTTACTCCTTCCAGACCACACCAAGGATACTCTCATGATAATGCCCCTCAGTCTAATTCCTCTAAGGGTCTATTGGTATGATAATAAAGAGGGAGAAGTTGATGTACAATGCCAATGGTGTGGCACTTTAGGGGAGTTCCTATCACATGTGAAGCCCTCAAACCCTTTAGGTGCTACTTGCTCCGGGCCATATTTCGCATCCTAAATGTGAGGACATGCTGGGCAACCGATCTAACCTGTTTACAAAGAGAATCATGCCAGTTATCTAGGCTTTTTGTCAAGTTTGTGAAAGCAGCAATGTGTAATCCAAAATGCCCATGTTAGCCTCACATGCGAGTAAGGAGCACCATCGTTAGACTTCGCATTCTTGGCGTGGTCTCCACTAACTTTTTGCCTCTGCTTCCCAGGCTGTTGATGTGTGCTGGACTCTGTTTTTGCTGTTTGTGATACTCTGGGCACTTTACCACTGCTAACCAGTTCTAAAGTGGAAGTGCTCCTTTGTAAAATGTGTGTGTAACTGGCTTATCCGTGATTGGCATATTTGATTTACTAGTACGTCCCTAGTGAAGTGCATTAGAGGTGCCCTAGACCTGTAAATAAAATGCTACCAGTGGGCCTGCAGCACTGGTTGTGCTACCCGCATGAGTAGCCCTGTAAACATGGCTCAGACCTGCTACTGCCATTACGACCTGGCAAGTGTACCCAACTGCCAGGCCTAGACCTTACCCTTTTCATACATGTAAGGCACCCCTGGGCAGGGTGCAGTGTATTGTAAAGGTGGGACATGTACTGTTGTGTGTTACATGTCATAACAGTGAAATATTGCTAAATTCAGTCTTCACTGTTGCAAGGCCTATCTCTCATAGGTTAACATGGGGGCTGCCTTTAAATAACATTAAAGTGCAGATTCCCTTTGAGAGCAGATCAAAATTTGGAGTTTGCGGTCTCTGAACTCACAATTTAAAAACAATATTTGAGTGAAGTTGTTTTTTAGACTGCTAGTTTGAAAATGCCACTTTTAGAAAGTAGGCATTTTCTTGCTTAAACCATTCTGTGACTCTGGCTGTTTGTGAATTCCCTGTCTGGGTCAGTTTGACAGTTGGGCTGTTTGTCAATCCCCTCTAGACAGTGAGACAAAGGGAGCTGGGGTTTAGCCTGCATATCCTGATGAGCCATCTGTGCTAGAGTGGAAGGAGAAGTGGTCACTTACACCGGAGTGGGCTGTCCCCACCCTCTACCAATGCAGACTCCAGTCCCCTGCTGTGTGTCTGGGGCCTGGCCTAGGCAAGGCAGGATCTTGTGAACAACAGAGACTTTCCTTTGAAATATACCTACTTCAAATGCAGAAAGGGGTATAAGTAGTGGCCTGAAAACCCCTGAAAATTAGATCACTTCTGGAACCAAGACAAACTTCTGCCAAGGAGAAGATATGAAGAGCTGAGCAGGAGTTCTGCCCTTGCCTGTGACTGTGCTTTGTTGGGCTATCCTGCAGTTGCTGCTTCTGTCTGTGAAAGGGGACAAAGACTGGACTTTGCGGTATATTCCTGCATGTGAAGAATCTCCAAGGGCTTGAACTGAGCTTGCCCCCTATTTTTAAGTCTCAGGGCCATCAAAGATTTCCTCTGCCAGCACCTGGACTCTCTGCTGAGACTACTGCCTTGCCAAGTGATGTCCTATCCAGTCCCTGGGCCCTTGAAAGGTGAAGTTGACAGATCAAGAGCTGATAAATCCACACACAGAATGCCATGTGGGGAAATTTTCAGCACATCATCTGCAACGCGGCTGATAAACAATGCACCCCTGGCTTTGCAGCTAAAAACGATGCATCCTGGCGAGAGAAACGATGTGCAGCACTTGCTTGTGGCTGCTGATAACAATGCAAACCCCAAGCAGCGTAATTTTCTAACACTGTGCAACTCGATTTTGATGCTAACCAGGTACTTTGTGCAAAATCATAATTTCCATTTTTTTCTATGCAGTCAGACTCTTAGGCCCTCATTCCAACGGGACACAGAAGCACCGCCAACAGGCTGGCGGTGCTTCCAGGGCCATTCTGACCGCGGCGGTAAAGCCGTGGTCAGAAAAGGGGATCCAGCGGTTTCCCGACGGATTTCCCCTGGCCCGGAGAATCAAGCAGCGCCGCCATGGGGATTCCGACCCCCTTCCCGCCAGCCTGTTTCTGGCGGTTTACACAGCCAGAAACAGGATGGCGGGAACGGGTGTCGTGGGGCCCCTGGGGGCCCCTGCACTGCCCATGCCACTGGCATGGGCAGTGCAGGGGCCCCCTAACAGGGCCCCATAAAGATTTTCACTGTCTGCTTTGCAGACAGTGAAAATCGCGACGGGTGCAACTGCACCCGTCGCACCCCTGCAACTCCGCCGGCTCCATTCGGAGCCAGCTTCATTGTTGCAGGGTCTTTCCCGCTGGGCCTGCGGGCGCCCTTTTGGCGGTCGCCCAGCGGAGCGGTCTTTCGACGGGGTTACTTTGGCGGGCGGCGTCCGCTGCCCGCCAAAGTCAGAATGACCCCCTTATTCTTTTGAAAAATCATATTTTAACTTGTGTATGTTGGATTTTCTAAACTGGTGTGATGTCCATTTTGTAGTGTTTTCACTGTATTGCTGTGTGTGTTGGTACAAACACTTTACACATTGCTTCGGAGTTAAGCCTGCTTGCTTGTGCCAAGCTACCAAGAGGCTGAGTGGGGCTGAACCAGGTGTGTTTCTCCTTTGCCCTGACTAGAGTGAAGGTCCTTGCTTAGACAGGGGGTAACCTGACTGCCAAACAAAGACCCTGTTTCTAACAACCATTGATCTCCTGGACTGCACCCCAGTGTGCTGTTGCTTGCCTATAAGAACCAAAGAAGAACTGCACTTTAGAGCTTTACACCGCTGCTTCCACAACTAAGAGCAATGATTTGCACTCTACTAGGCTGCACCTTAACTGCACAGACAGATGAAGTACATTCTGTCCCCAAACACACATGCTCTGTATTCGTGAAGCCTTCAAACCACGGTGGTGTTACTGGCTCTGGTCTATATTTCATATCTTCAACGTGAGGCAGCCATCTCTAACCTGATGCATGAAGTATCTCTGATGACCAGGGCCGGCACCCCAGTGTCCCATTTTGCTACTGTTAATATTGATAAAAATGATGTCAATGTATGCCATGATATGTGTATGCAGAACAACCAACTCCCATCACTGTTGTTGAATCCACCCAGTGCGACCACCTCATCAATCCCTAGTCAGAAATACGTGGTCAGTCAAGCCCTACGACCTAAGCCTGAAGCAACGGATTGACAGATCACAGGTGGGGTGACATGTACCCCGCAAACAAATGCACAAACAGAAAAAAAACCTGAACTATCCTTCAGATAGGTAGTTAAACCACAATGGTCTTAGGAGATTGGCCACCAATAAAATATATTTGGCTGGAGGGGTCAAATATATTCCCTAAACATCATAAAAATAAGATGCCACATGAAGTTAAGAACACTCAGCCAATCAGAACACAACACAATCACACAACACTCAGAGATCATGCATTCCCCATGCCGGACATGTGGACATGTTACCTACTGGCCCGCATTTTGACCACGCAAGGTCGAGACCCACCTGAGCTCTTTATCAGATGGTCAGATTTACGAAAGTGACTAGGCCAGTATTTCTTTCACTAAAGAATGCATAGAATTACTTTAGGATGTTTTAACCGGTTCTGTGCCCAGGACGTAATGGTTACGTCCTGAGGCACAGTGCTGCTGTGCCCAGGACGTAACCATTACGTCCTGGTCACAGAGCCCAGAGGGAGCGCTAGCGCTCCCTCTGTGGGGTTCCCCCACCCCCCCAAGTCAGGGATGGAAGGGGAAGCCCTTCCCCTTCCACCCCGACCCCCCCCAACCCCATTGTGATGTCAGCACGCAAGCGCGCGCTGACAATCACAGGAGCCTCCCCCATCGCGCTGGAAGCTCAGCTTCCAGTGCAATCGAAAGAGAAATGCTTTGCATTTCTCTTCCGATCACGTGGGGGAGGCCCGGAGAGGCTTCAAAGGGAAGGAAATGTATTTCCTTCCCTTTGAAGTCTCTCCAAGCGTTTCAAAAGCCGGATTGCTTGCAATCCGGCTTTTGAAACGCCCATTAGACACCAGGGATGTTTCTTTTTTTTTTAAATGAACATAAGGGAGCGACCCCTTGGGCAAGGGTCGCTCCCAGGGGGGGCATTTTTGGGAAGGCCTTTTCTGCCCCCCCTGGGTGCAGATCGGCCTATTATTAGGCCGATCTGCCCCCAGGGGGGGCAGAAACCTCTAGGCACCAGGGATCATTTTTTTAGTTTTTTTTGTTTTTTGTTTACTTTCTTGTTTTAGGTGTGGGGAGCGACCCCTTAGGCAAGGGTCGCTCCCCTAGGGGGCAAATTATATTTAGGCCATTTCTGCTGGCCTATTTTGATGAGGCCAATCTGCCCCAAAGGGGGGCAGAAACCACTAGACACCAGGGAGTTTTTTTTTTTTACTTGAATTTCACGTAAGGGGAGCGATCCCTTAGGCAAGGGTCGCTCCCCTGGGGGGGGGGGAATTATTTTAGGCCATTTCTGCCGCCCTGGGGGGTAGATCAGCCTATTTTGATTAGGCCGATCTGCCCCCAAGGGGGGCAGAAACCACTAGGCACCAGGGATTTTTTGTTTTTTTTGTTTTACAGAAGGGGAGCGACCCCTTGGACAAGGGTCGCTCCCCTGGAGGGGAAAATTGTATTTAGGCCATTTCTGCCCCCCCTGGGGCAGATCGGCCTATTGTTATTAGGTCGATCTGCCCCCAGGGGGGGGCAGAAACCTCTAGGCGCCAGGGACATTTTTTTTTTTTGTTTTTTATTGGTTTGTTTTTTTAGAAATGGGGAGCGACCCATTAGGCAAGGGTCGCTCCCCTGGGGGGCAAATTGTATTTAGACCATTTCTGCCCCCCGGGCCGATTTTAGGTCAATCTGCCCCCAAGGGGGCAGGAACCACTAGGCACTGGGGATTTTTTTTTTGGTGCCAATGCCACGCAGGGGGAGCGACCCCGTAGGCAAGGGTCGCTCCGGGGGGGGGGGGGACAAATTTATTTTAGGCCATTTCTGCCCCCCATGGGGGCAGATTGGCCTATTGTTAATAGGCCGATCTGCCCCCAGGGGGGGCAGAAACCGCTAGGCACCAGGGCAATTTTTTTTTTATGTTTTTTTTTTTGTGTTTGTTTATTTAGAGAAGGGGCAGAAACCACTAGGCACCAGGGATTTTTTTTTTTGGCGCCAATGTCACGCAGGGGGAGCGACCCCCGTAGGTAAGGGTCGCTCCGGGGGGGGGGGTTTGGGGGTGGGGGACAAATTAATTTTAGGCCATTTCTGCCCCCCCTGGGGCCGGCTGAGCTAGAGGCCATAATCCACAGGTAGGCACTTTGCAAAAAACACCTCTGTTTTCTGTGAAAAAATGTGATGTGTCCACGTTGTGTTTTGGGCCATTTCCTTTCGTGGGCGCTAGGCCTACCCACACAAGTGAGGTACCATTTTTATCGAGAGACTTGGGGGAACGCTGGGTGGAAGGAAATTTGTGGCTCCTCTCAGATTCCAGAACTTTCTGTCACCGAAATGAGAGGAAAAAGTGTTTTTTTTTTGCAAAATGTTGATGTTTGCAAAGGATTCTGGGTAACAGAACCTGATTAGAGCCCCACAAGTCACCCCATCTTGGATTCCCCTGGGTTTCTAGTTTTCAAAAATGCCCTGGTTTGCTAGGTTTCCCCAGGTGTCGGCTGAGCTAGAGGCCAAAATCCACAGGTAGGCACTGTTTTCTATGAAAAAATGTGATGTGTCCACGTTGTGTTTTGGGCCATTTCCTGTCGCGGGCGCTAGGCCTACCCACACAAGTGAGGTATCATTTTTATCGGGAGACTTGGAGGAACGCTGGGTGGAAGGAAATTCGTGGCTCCTCTCTGATTCCAGAACTTTCTGTCACCAAAATGTGAGGAAAACTTGTTTTTTTAGCCAAATTTTGAGGTTTGCAAAGGATTCTGGGTAACTGAACCTGGTCAGAGCCCCACAAGTCACCACATCTTGGATTACCCTAGGTCTCTAGTTTTAAAAAATGCACAGGTTTGGTAGGTTTCCCTACGTGCCGGCTGAGCTAGAGGCCAAAATCTACAGGTAGGCTCTTTGCAAAAAACACCTCTGTTTTCTTTAAAAAAATGTGATGTGTCCATATTGGGTTTTGGGGCATTTCCTGTCACGGGCGCTAGGCCTATCCACACAAGTGAGGTATCATTTTTATCGGGAGACTTGGGGGAACGCTGGGTGGAAGGAAATTTGTGGCTCCTCTCCGATTCCAGAACTTTCTGTCAGCAAAATGTGAGGAAAATGTGTTTTTTTAGCCAAATTTTGAGGTTTGCAAAGGATGTTGGGTAACAGAACCTGGTCAGAGCCCCACAAGTCACCCCATCTTGGATTCCCCTAGGTCTCTAGTTTTAAAAAATGCACAGGTTTGGTAGGTTTCCCTAGGTGCCGGCTGAACTAGAAGCCAAAATCTACAGGTAGGCACTTTGCAAAAAACACCTCTGTTTTCTTTCAAAAAATGTGATGTGTCCACGATGCGTTTTGGGGCATTTCCTGTCGCGGGCGCTAGGCCTACCCACACAAGTGAGGTATAATTTTTATCTGGAGACTTGGGGGAACGCTGGGTGGAAGGAAATTCGTGGCTCCTCTCTGATTCCAGAACTTTCTGTCACCAAAATGTGAGGAAAATGAGTTTTTTTAGCCAAATTTTGAGGTTTGCAAAGGAGTCTGGGTAACTGAACCTGGTCAGAGCCCCACAGGTCACCCCATCTTGGATTCCCCTAGGTCTCTAGTTTTAAAAAATGCAGAGGTTTGGTAGGTTTCCCTACGTGCCGGCTGAGCTAGAGGCCAAAATCTACAGGTAGGCTCTTTGCAAAAATCACCTCTGTTTTCTTTCAAAAAATGTGATGTGTCCACATTGCGTTTTGGGGCATTTCCTGTCACGGGCGCTAGGCCAATCCACAAAAGTGAGGTATCATTTTTATCCGGAGACTTGGGGGAACGCTGGGTGGAAGGAAATTTGTGGCTCCTCTCCGATTCCAGAACTTTCTGTCACCAAAATGTGAGGAAAATGAGTTTTTTTAGCCAAATTTTGAGGTTTGCAAAGGATTTTGGGTAACAGAACCTGGTCAGAGCCCCACAAGTCACCCCATCTTGGATTCCCCTAGGTCTCTAGTTTTCAAAAATGCACAGGTTTGATAGGTTTCCCTAGGTGCCTGCTGAGCTAGAGGCCAAAATCTACAGGCAGGCACTTTGCAAAAAACACCACTGTTTTCTTTCAAAAAATGTGATGTGTCCACGTTGCGTTTTGGGGCATTTCCTGTCGCGGGCGCTAGGCCTACCCACACAAGTGAGGTATCATTTTTATCGGGAGACTTGGGGGAACATAGATTAGCAAAACAAGTGTTATTGTCCCTTGTCTTTCTCTAAATTTTTTCCTTCCAAACATAAGACAGTGTGTAAAAAAGACATCTATTTGAGAAATGCCCTGTAATTCACATGCTAGTATGGTCACCCCGGAATTCAGAGATGTGCAAATAACCACTGCCCCTCAACACCTTATCTTGTGCCCATTTTGGAAATACAAAGGTTTTCTTGATAGCTATTTTTCACTCTTTATATTTCAGCAAATGAATTGCTGTATACCCGGATTAGAATGAAGACCCACTGCAGGGTGCAGCTCATTTATTGGCTCTGGGTACCTAGAGTTCTTGATGAACCTACAAGCCCTATATATCCCCGCAACCAGAAGAGTCCAGCAGACGTAACGGTATATTGCTTTAAAAGATCTGACATTGCAGGAAAAAGTTACAGAGTAAAACGTAGAGAAAAATTGCAGTTTTTTTCACCTCAATTTCAATATTGTTATTTTCAGTTGTTATTTTCTGTAGGAAACCCTTGTAGGACTACACAAATTACCCCTTGCTGAATTCAGAATTTTGTCTACGTTTCAGAACTGTTTTGCTTTCTGGGATCCAGCATTGGTTTCATGCCCATTTCTGTCACTGACTGGAAGGAGGCTGAAAGCACAAAAAATCATAAAAATGGGGTATGTCCCAGTAAAATGCCAAAATTGTGTTGAAAAATTGGGTTTTCTGATTCAAGTCTGCCTGTTCCTGAAAGCTGGGAAGCTGGTGATTTTAGCTCTGCAAACCCTTTGTTGATGCCGTCTTCAGGTAAAAAACCACAAGCCTTCTTCTGCAGCCCCTTTTTCCCATTTTTCTGAAAAAAACGAAATTTTCACTGTATTTTGGCAAATTTCTTGGCCTCCTTCTGGGGAACCCACAAAGTCTGGGTACCTCTAGAATCCCTAGGATGTTGGAAAAAAAGGACACAGGTTTGGCATGGGTAGCTTATGTGAACAAAAAGCTATGAGGGCCTAAGCGCGAACTGCCCCAAATAGCCAAAAAAAGGCTCTGCACAGGAGGGGGAAAAGGCCTGGCAGCGAAGGGGTTAAGAAGTCTATTTAATGGCAGTCAGAACTCATGTTCTTTGAGACAGTTATATAAACCCAACTCTGTACTGCTCTACCGGCCGTGGCGTTTTCTTAAACCAACTGTTCCTGCTTTGCAAAATGCCCCTTGTTTTTAATTTCTTTAAGGAAAATACACATTTGAGCAACTCTACCTGCAATGAATGCACTGCCACTGTCCCTTAGAACCCTATACTGCTACCTCAACTAAGACTTGGACCAAGAGCCTGTCCATGATGAAAGCAAGGAGCACTTTACCAGTAAGGACTCTCTACCCCAAGTGCAATAGTTTTTCCCAATGCTAAGCACCCAACCATACTTAAATTATACAGAATGTTGTAGGCAGTTTTAGTTATTTAAAGCATCTTTTAGCCTCAAGCACCCTAGAACTGTATATTACTATGTGGCTCTCACTTTGGGAACAGGGAGCTTAACAGGCTCACAAACTTGACACACATTTTTTGTGTAAAAGTGTTTTTATGCCCTATTGATCTTTTTTCATATGTACAGTTTCTATGCCCAGATATTATGATTTTAATTAATTGAACATCAATGAAAATAAACAAGCTACAGAACAACACAACTCTCATAATGTTGATGTCTATTGTTTCAAAAGCTGAATGAAATCGAAGCTGTCACCTTTTTGAAAGTGGATAATAGATCTGATTTCCATTGTATGTTTTGTTTAGGTTTTATTGCTAATAACTGTGGTCATCCAGTGATTCCAATCTTCTCTTTAGTGTTTATGTTTTTCTTTTTGGAATCTTTATATAGGCCTTAACATAGGGCTTGCCTCATAATTATAGATCTCTCCCTGAACACTCCTATGATGTGTTTAATCTACTTTCAGATACCAAATGGGATTGTATGTTTCTTACTGAAACATGGCTGAAGGAAGCATCTGCTCCAGACATAGCATTCACTATTCCCCCAGGTTATCAAATTCTTATGTTAATCACAAGGGGAATAAATTGCAGAGGGTGTTGCTGTTATTTTTAGGGATATGTTTGTGGGTACCTCTGCTACCTTGATGCAAGCAGGGAATATTGAGGGGCTTATTTTTACATTTAAATTGTCCCACTCTTTCTCCTTTTCGGGTATTCTGATACATAGACGTCTTGCCTGCCCTAATAGCAGTCTCCCTAAATTGTTTGACATAATTGCTCAACTTTCCGTGCAATAATCAAATGTTTCTGTTTTAGGGGATTTTAATTTGCATATGGATAACCCCACATGCCCTTAGGCTGTCCAGCTTAGTCATAACTTGGAAGATATGAACCTCCAATAGCTGGTCTTGACCCTCAAACATAACTCTTGACTTGATCTTCTCTAACCGGCCTGATCTGCAAGTACTTCCTGCAGGTTGCCTTATTTGACCGGATCCTTTTATAGTTCCATTCTTTTTTAGTTGTGGATCAGAGGAAGGTAGATAAGCTCCCTTCTCTTTCCTGAGCATCGCATAACATTTCTGAGGCACCTCTAATTGCAACCTGCATACAGATTGGCTAATTTTAATAATTTTAATAAATAGGTTACTAATGCCCTTGATCTCATGCAGCTGTTAAATTCTCAGGCTGCAAATAGGGTACAACCCTTGGTTTCTTGGTTCTCATCCACCGTAAGGGAAAAGAAGGGCTGATGCAAATACAGGGAGAGACACTGGAGAAAGTTCTATTGGCCTCAGGTGAAGGCGAAATACACAATAGCATTAAAAACGTTCTGAAATCTATGAAAAGAGTTGAAAGTATATTTCTCTTCTTGAATCTCTGCAGCTTCTAATACTCCATGTGAAGTTCCGTTTTATCCCATGAGGCTTTAAAAAGTAGTTTCTGCTCATCCCTTGAACTCTGTATCAATTTCTCATTATTTTTCTATAAGAAAACCCAGAAAATCTACAGAACTTTCTCTCCTGGAAACAACTCCAAGGGGCAGGCAGAACATGCACAAGCTCAAGTTAATCTTTTCTTAAATGTTTTCCCTGTCCCAGAAGACGTTTCTCTGAAGCAACTTGAGAAATGTAAATTGGGATCCCCAGGAGACCCTTTTCCTCCTTGAATTCCAAGGATAATCACTCAGTAATTTTGTAGGTCATCACTTGAAGAAGGAATATTTCCTTCTCCCTTGAAATTAGCTTTTCCTCTGCCCTTATTGAATTATCCTAATGCACACCTGGCTATACTAAATAACTTAGTCTCTCTTACCAGTGAAGGCAAAAATCTTGGAAAAACTGGTAAACAGTCATCTATCTTCCTTTGTGGAATCCAATAGCCTGCTGCATGACTTGCAATGTGGCTTCTTGTCAGGTGTCAGTAATGAGTTCACCTTATTTGAGGTCACGGAATACATTAAAGCAAATATGTAATGTGGACAATCAGCAATGGTAGTTTTGCTTGACCTATCCGACCAGTTTAATACAGTCCTGCATGATACCCTTTTAGACAGAATTAGTTAGGCTGGTACTCAGCGTAAGGCTTTCGTATGTTAAAAAATACTTTTTGGAGGAAAGATCACAGCTGGTTTATCTCCACCCTTTTACGTCCTCCCATAAGCCTCTACTGTATGAAGTTTTGCAGGACTTAGCTTTAAGCCCCACTCTCTTCAAACTATATCTAATACTGCTGCATCAGCTTATTGAAATTTGGGGTGTGCAGGCACTGTCCTATGCTGATGACACCCAGCTCCTGTTGTATTTTCAAGTTCATTCGGAAAATGCCCTGATTAGGTTTAAAGAATGCCTGAAGGGAGTAGCTTGTTGGGTGGCTGCCAACTCCCTCAGATTAAATTCAAATGAAGCAAAAGTCCTTTTCTTCAGACCAAGTCTTCCACCTTTCCCTAGCATTTGGTGGGTGAGGGAACTGAATTCCCCCATCCTCCCTGTTCCCATCTCCTCATCCAGATATTTGCAAACAACATTTGATTCCAGCCTTTCTTTTTCTGTATAAATCCAATAAGTAACGTCAGTCTGCTTTGCTAAGCTTTAATCCTTGAAGAAGGTGCAGCATTCGGTTCTAAAGGACTTGAGAAAAATGGTAATTCACACCATGGTAACCTCTAAATTAGACTATGCTAATTATCTCTATTTGGGCCAGCATACTTTCCTAATATGAAGACTTCAATTAGTACAAAATGCAGCAGCAAGGTTCTTTAGAGTTCTTTATCGGCAATCTATGTCATCTCATTTGAAGCATTAACATTGGCTGTCAGTAGCCACTTGCATCAAATTTAAAACCCTTTTTTTGCATTTAGGGCTTTTTCAGGTGAGGGCTCTAATTATCTGAGTAAAAGATTCTGCCCTTATAAGCAAAGCTGATCGGTTAGGTGGACAATCTTTAACTTATACAGGTCCCAAAGTTCTCAAAGGCCAGGTGAGGAGGGCAGATCTTTTTTGTTTCAGGTAGTGTGGAACACACTTCATGTTAGCCTTCAGGGGGCTTCTTCTGTGCCTCTCTCTAAAATAAAATAAAAACCTTTCTTTTTTATAAGGTTTAGGTTCCTCTGTTCTGCTGCCACCCAGTCAGTTTCTCTGGCAATTAGGGTCAGGATGCCTCTTGATTGAACCTCACTTGCTAAATTGAGAACATGCTTCATCTGAGGTTGTCTTTCAGACATCATCTTTACCACAATTCAATTCTCTCTTAGAGCTGTTTTAAATCTGGCGATTAGAAATGACTACTGAATGCTTGTAAAATTCATTTGCACTAAGTGGCATTTCTGTGACTATTTTGAGTTGCAGTCTAGCTTCATTTTCATATTGTTCTGAATCATTGATTGCTGTGCTTGTTTTGCTAGTTAGTTTTATAATGAAATGGTAGGTTTTTGCCAGTTGAGATAGTGAGAAGGTAGGTGCTCTGTCCCTTGCCAGATAATCAGAAAATCATATATGAAACAGTCTTGAATCACAATGAGTTGAATTAATTCTATTGGCATCTCATCCCAAGACAATGCCTTTAAATAAAACCCATGACGATATTTTGGTGAAATTAATAGTACATTTTTGGCCTGATTTCGATCTTGGCGGTAACAGTCCTGCCGCCAGTTTTCCTCCAGAAAACCAGTCCACCGCCTTGGTAGTCCACCCGTTAGATGTTGGCGGGACCATAGGCAAAAGAGTGCCAGAGTCTCACAGACCCCCTCAAGAATATCCAGCAGCCTTGAGGGCGGCCTTAAGAATTGGGCTTCTGTTTCAACTGGACACGACTGGCCAACACTTCAGTCCCTGCTGCCACTGGACCATGGAGAAAACACAATGCCCACTGACGCCAGACTGACAGGTAGGTAACCCGCATCGGCTGTGAAAGTTGTGTGGTTACCACACACAGGCACCACACCACTGCAGTCATATACATGGCACAGTAATTTTTTGAATTGCTTTGACATGCATATATTGGGAACACATTTGTGCGTGACATGGATGGGGACACACTGATACATGACACATATCGCACACATAGACAACAATCATTGTGGTGTAAGTATTCATTGCCAAATGAATGCTGGCATCACAGTGACATTACATTCACACCTCTCAACAATGTTCATGCACGCACATTGTAAGGGGACCTGTACCTCTGATGTTGTGTTACAAGTTGTGTATGTGAGTTAGTACGTGTATGTGTATGTGTATGTGCGATGCAATTGGCTAGTTGTGGTGAGGGAGTTGGAGTGGGTGAGATGATTGTCTGCATGTGTGCTACTTGCATCTGGGTATGATGTGTTGCTGTGTGTAACATTCAGTTGAGTGTTGTGTGGTCATCGTTTACATGATGTGTGTAGTTGTGCTTGAGTGTGAGTGTGTTTGTGTAGATGAGTGTGCAGTTGTGTTGATTATTTGTGTGTGGGTGCAGTGTCAACAATGTGCATGTGTTGTGTCCTGGGTGTATAGCAATGTGTGTTTCCTGCATGTTTGTGTTCGGTTGTGGTAGATTGGCAATGGATATAAGTGTGCATGCAGTGTGTTGTGTAGTGCAGTGGACACATGTGGCCAAGATACAGTGTGTGTATGAGACTTACCTCTTTTCCATGGTCAGTGTCATTGGCCGATGTCCATTGGGTCCAGCCTTGGTTTCCCTCATTCAGATATCTGCAGCTAGTACACCACATGCAGGACTGTAGCATCTAAATAAGGTTGACGGGGACCCGCCAACCTGATGTCTAGGCAGAGCTCCCCATTCTGGCCTGGTTCAGCTCGGCTGCAATAGAACAAATGATGGTTGGTGGAACATTGTTGACTTAACGGTCTTTTGGGGTCAGCGGATTTGCGGTAACACAGCCAATCAGGCCCTTTATTATCAATGTGAAAAAGTTTTGGGTTAGACAGAACTTTAACATATTTAACAATATTTCATTGATGGTAGCTTAGTGAGAGATCAGGTTTGCAGTATTTATTTAACCACTTTCATTATGTCTGTATTCTTGTGTGTGTGTGTTTGTGTGTGTGTGCGTGGGTGTGTGTATGTCTCTGTGTGTGTATATATAACTATATATATATATATATATATATATATATATATATATATATATATATATATATGTATATATATATTGTTAGAAATGGGGTCTTTGGTTGGCAGTCAGGTTACTCCCTGTCCAAGCAAGGACCCTCACTCTAGTCAGGGTAAAGTAGAATCACCCTCAGCTAACTCCCACTCACCCCCTTGGTAGCTGGGCACGAGCAGGCAGGCTTAACTTTAGAGATCTAGGTGTAAAGTATTTGTTCCAACACACACAGTAACTTAATGAAAATACTACAAGATGCCACAACACAGGTTTAGAAAAATAGGAAATATTTATCTAAACAAACCAAGACCAAAATTACAAAAGTCCAACATACACAAGTCAAGTTATTAATTTTAAAAGCAAAAGAGTCTTAAATCCTTGAGAGAACAGTAAAAACACTGTTAGTGTGTCCTGAGTAGCATCAAAACAACACGCACAGGCGAATGTGCATCAAAAAAGGTAAGCAGTGTGTCAATTTCTCACCTGCAAGCGAGATCGTGCATAGTTTCTCCTTCTCCAGTCGGAGACCGCGTGCGTCGGTTTTCCTCTCTGCAAGAGAGCGATGCATCGATCCAGGCAGCGCTTGGATCCGGGCAGGCGTTGCATCGTTTTTCCTCATCCAGTATGGTTTGTGTCGAAAATCCGGCCACACGGTATCTGAAAAACTGTGCAGTGTGGGTTGTGACCTGTCAGCCTCCGTCAGCAGTGTTGTGCGTCGTTTCTCTAGCCGCGTGCATCTATCTTCCTGCCGCACTGCAAGTGGAGCATCAATTTCAGCCGTGAAGCCGGTGGCGCGTCTTTTCTCAGCCGCGTTCAGGAGGTTATTTTGAAAATGTCCCCACATGGCGGACTCTGAGTGGATTTTCAAGCTTAGTCTGCCAGCTTCACCATTCAAGGCCCCAGGAACTGGATAGGGCACCACTTGGCAGGGCAGAAGTCTCAGCAGAGCATCCAGGTGCTGGCAGGGGAAATTTTTGATGGCCATGAGACTTCAACAACAGGAGGCAAGCTCAGGACAAGCCCTTGGAGATTTCTTCACAAGCAGGAATGCACAACAAAGTCCACTCTTTGTCCTCTTTCACCAGGCAGAAGCAGCAACTGCAGGATAGCTCCACAAAGCACAGGCAGGGCAGCACTTCTCCTCAGCTCTTCAGCTCTTCTCCAGGAAGAGGTCCCTCTTGATTTCCAGAAGTGATCTAAAGTCTGTGGTTTTGGGTGCCCTTCTTATACCCATTTTGGCCTTTGAAGTAGGCTTACTTCAAAGGAAAGTCTCTTTTGTTTGTGAAATCCTGCCTTGCCCAGGCCAGGCCCCAGACACACACCAGGGGGATGGAGGCTGCATTGTGTGAGGGCAGGCACAGCCCTTTCCAGGTGTGAGTGATCATTCCTCCCTTCCCTCCTAGCACAGATGGCTCATCAGGAAATGCAGGCTACACCTCAGCTCCCTTTGTGTCACTGTCCAGAGAGAGGTGCAAGCATCCCAACTGTCAAACTGACCCAGACAGGGAATCCACAAACAGGCAGAGTCACAGAACGGGTTCAGCAAAAAAATGCTCACTTTCTAAAAGTGACATTTTCAAACACACAATCTTAAAATCAACTTTACTAAAATATGTATTTTTAGATTTTGAGCTCAGAGACCCCAAACTCCACATGTCTATCTACTCCCAAAGGGAATCTACGCATTAATCACATTTAAAGGTAGCCCCCATGTTAACCTATGAGAGGGATAGGCCTTGCAACAGTGAAAAACAAATGTGGCAGTATTTCACTGTTAGGACAAATAAAACACATTAGTATATGTCCTACCTTAAACATACACTGCACCCTGCCCATTGGGCTACCTAGGGCCTACCTTAGGGGTGTCTTACATGTAAGAAAAGGGAAGGTTTAGGCCTGGCAAGTGGGTCCTCTTGCCAAGTCAAATTGGCAGTTTAAAACTGCACACACAGACACTGCAGTGGCAGGTCTGAGACATGATCACAGAGCTACTCATGTGGGTGGCACAACCAGTGCTGCAGGCCCACTAGTAGCATTTGATTTACAGGCTCTGGGATCCTCTAGTGCACTGTATTAGGGACTTACCAGTAAATCAAATATGCCAATCATGGAAATCCAATCAACAATATAATTCACACAGAGAGCATATGCATTTTAGTACTGGTTAGCAGTGGTAAAGTGCTCAGAGTTCTAAAGCCAACAACAACAGGTCTGAAAAAATAGGAGGCAGGAGGCAAAATGATTAGGGATGACCCTGCATAAGGGAAAAAGTCCGACACGACCCCCTACCGGCCTAAAGCCAGCAGAGACCAATTAATACCTTGACGGACCTCCCTGATTGGGGCGATAGAACAGGGACCCAGGCCCACAACAGCAGGGGCATGTTCCAGTTCTACGCCTTCCTGACTCCACTTGGATCCCTCTGTCCATACTCTCAGGGCCCACTAAGCTAATCCATGGGTAACCCTTCTCCTCATCTGCAGATACCATCTGTGCAGTACCTAACTTCACTTTGCTCACAAATGTATCCCAGTGGGGAGATAGTACCACCATGGCCAACACAGTGATATGGCCCACTCTACCCCTGGGGCGTGACTCTTGTCCCTCCCAAGGGGTAACTCTGTCCAGCAGGACAGCAAGCCGCGGTGGCCACTGAACTTGGGTCAGGGGTGAGTCTCTCCCTCCCCTGCCCCTACTTCCAGGGTTCTCACCCCCCTCATGGAGAGTACCCCTAGAAATCATACTGGGGGATGATTGAGCAAACCGCCCCACCTTCAGGTCAGGGTTTACCCCCTGCACCTGATCCTCCAGCCCAGGTTCTTTACCCTCAGACTGGACCACCGCCTGGCAAACCAGGACCTCTGGGGGGCACACCTCCCCCCCCACCAGGTCAGAGTTAACCCCCTGAACCTGGTCATCCAACCCAGAGTCACCACCCTGCAGTTGAACCATTGCCTGGCACATCAGGACTTCCTGGGGGGCACACTTACCCCCCACAAGGGACACACCATCCCCAAGGGCCACACAAGAGTCTGGCTGGCGCAGGTCTCCCGACCCCTTCCCATCTGGCAAACTCTAGATTCCCCCAACCCAGAAATGGTCTCACCAAGGTCTTTCCTGCCGGCTCTGACATCAGAGCTAACCCTTGACCCTCCAGGTTCTCCACTGGGATACGCAACCCCCTCTCAACCCTCTGCCTAGACTTCAGCACCCCCATCACTAGGAGTGGTACTGCCAGACACCGGAACTGGTGGGATGCTGGCTACAGCTGCCCCCCTGCAAGTTCTCCTGACACTGTGGGCTCTCCCTCAGCAGCTGGCCCTATGGTACAGGCTAGGCTCCCCTCCTGGTGTTCCCTCTAGGACCTGGGACTGGATCTCGGGCACCTTGAGCTGCAACCCATCCCTATTCCCTTTCCTCTGAGGTTGGACATGGGGTCCCTCACCCATCCCACTACACTGGGACCTACCTGGGACACTGCAATCCTTCCCTACCTCACCTGGTTGAGAAATACCTTAACCACACCATTCAGGAGCACCCCCAAATGCCTCTTCAGACCCTCTGGTACTTACCCAGAGGTCTGCCTCCAATGTAAGATCCCTGGGGTCAGAGAACTCACACTCCACCTGGTGTTGGTGTAGCTCTGGAAAATAAAGACTAGACATGTACTCTTCATCGTTTACATCACCCACGCCCTCACATGAATTAACCAAACTACCCTTCACCCAACCATCCACTGACTCAGCCTTAAAAAAGTACCCCACCTCATCCTCCTAAGACTGGTGAAGCAGTACCTGACAGTCCCTGACACACAACCCACACTCTTCTGGGATGTCTCTAAACTCCATAACGAGGACCTCTACCTGGGGGGAACCTCTCTCCCTGTCACTCTCACCTAGAGTCAGTAGAGTGCCTCTCCCACCAGTAGGAAAATTACTCCCCATGCCAGTTCCCCAATACACCTGAGGGACCCTGTGCATCACTGGAGCCACCTCATAGCCCTGAACATCCTGGTGTGTGTTCACTCCCTCCTTTAAGTAGGGCACCACATCTCTGGGCATGTGCACTTCTTCAGCAGCACTGGATACAAGATTTTTGCTGCAACCATATGAACTGGACTCCACCCTCATGGCTTCCAGCTTCAGCTCTTCACAGCTCAGAGTATGAAAGTACCATCTTTCTTTGCATGTTACCCCCATTTTTACCTGCATGTCAGGGTATTTTATTCTGTCTCACTGGGCTCTTGCTGGTCAGGACCCCAGTGCTCATACTTTATGGCCTAATGTGTGTGTTGTGTATAGTGTTTGACTGTGTCACTGAGGCTCTGCTAATCAGAACCTCAGTGCTTATGCTCTCTCTGCTTTTAAATTTGTCACTATAGGCTAGTGACGTCATTAACCAATTTCAATTGGCACACTGGACCCCCCCTTATAAGTCCCTATTATATGGTACCGAGGTACCCATTGAGGTCCCAGGAGATCCTTGTGGGCTGCAGCATTTCTTTTGCCACCCATAAGGAGCTCAGGCAAACCATTCCACAGGCCTGCCATTGCAGCCTGCTTGAAATAGTGCACACACTATTTCACATTCATTTTCACTGCACTTAAGTGGCTTATAATTCACCTATATGTCTAACCTTCACTTGCTGAAGGTTAGGTGCAAAGTGACTAAGTGTGAGGGCATCCTTGCACTAGCAAAGGTGCCCCCACATAGTTCAGGGCCAATTCCCCGGATTTTATGAGTGTGGGGACGCCATTACACGCGTGCACTACATATAGGTCAATATAAGGTGTCTAAGATCATTGAATTGTCCCCCCATTCCAAATCTGGTATTGGAAAGCCAATTCCATGCATCCTGGGGGCTCCACAATGGACCCCCAACACTGCCAAACCAGCTCTCTGAGGCTTGCACTGCAGCTACGGCTGCTGCCACCTCGCAGCCAGGGTTCTGCCCTCCTGGGGTCTGAACAGCTCAGTCTCAGGTAGGCAGAACAAAACATTTCCTTTGGGAGCAGGGTGTTACACCCTCTCCCTTTGGAAATAGGTGTAACAGGCTGGGGAGGGGTAGCCTCCCCCAGCCTCTGAATATGCTTTGAAGGGCACAGGTGGTGCCCTACCTGCATAAGCCATTCTACACCAGTTCAGGGAGTCCCAGTCCCTGCTCTGGTGCAGAACTGGGCAAAGGGAAGAAGAGTGACCACTCCCCTGTCCATCTCCACCCCAGGGGTGGTGCCCAGAGCTCCTCCAGTGTATCCCAGACTTCAGCCATCTTGTTTTCCAAGGTGTGGGAACACTCAGGAGGCCTCTGAGTGGCCAGTGCCAGCAGGTGACATCAGAGACCCCTCCTGATACGTCCATACTTGATAAGGTAGCCAATCCCCCTGTTAGGGCTATTTAGGGGCTCTCCTGTGGGTTTATCTTCAGATTCTGCTTGCAAGTTTCCTGTGGGTTTCTCTTCAGATTCTGCTTGCAAGTTTCCATCAGGAATCCTCTGCAACTACTACTTCATCCTTTGACCTCAGATCGACCACAGACTGCTCCAGGAACCGCTGTAACAGCAACAAAGTATCCAGAAGGGCTACTTTCCCTCTGCAACTTCAGCTCCAGCAAGCAGCTGTAACAGTTTAAATGGTGTGCATGCTTTGGGGACTCCCTGTCTTCACTGTGCACCAGAAGTACCGAGGAAATCTCCTGTGAAGTGATGGAGTCACTTCCCTGCTCACGCAGGCACCTTCTAAGTCAACGACTAGTTCTCTTGGACTCCTCTCCTGGTGACGAGCATGCTCCTTGGAACACAGAGGGTGGACCCCATTGAAACAGACTGTCCTGACGACCTGCTGTCCCAGTTTGGAGGAGGTAAGACCTTGCCTTCCCCGAGAATCACAGTACCCCTGTGCATCGCATCTTCTTCACCTCCTGAAGCCTCTGTGCACTATTTGCAAACTTCCTTCATGCAAAGCCTGGCCCAGGTCCCCAGCATTCTATGCTGTGATGCTCAACTTGCTGAGTTGTTTTCCACCGGCGTGGGACCTTCCTTTGTAGTGCTTCACCAACTGCATTTTGCACTTCCTTTGTCCCCATGTCGTGGGACTCCTGTGGGTACTATCTGACATTCTTGGGGCTCTCTAAAGTGCTGAGAGGCCTCTCTTCCTCCTCACACAGAGTTGGGGGCCCCAAGTCCCTCCTGGGTCCAGATAGCGCCACTTTGATTCAAAACATGACTTTGCCGGAACCAAGGCTTGTCGGAGGAATCCAGTGCCAAAACTCACCTGCATCCAACTTCTATTCGTAGGACATCCAGTGCATCATGCAGGAACCCGCTGATATCTTCCTTGGGTGCATTTCTGCACTCTTCTTCCAACCAGGGACTCTTCTTTTGCACCCTCTTCTGGGTTGACAGGGGCTCCTGTCCTTCCTGGAACTTTTATGACTTCTGGACTTGGTCTCCTTCCTTTGCAGGTCTTCAGGTCCGGGAATCCACCATTTGTTGTTTGCAGTCTTGCTTGGTTCTTGCAATAACTCTAATCACAACTTGCAGTGTGCCCTAAGGAAACTTGCAGTACTTTACTCCTGCTTTTCTGGGCTCTGGGTGGGGTAATTTACTGACCTTTACTGTATTCTTATGCTCCCAGCGATTCTCTACACACTACACTTGTCTTGGGGGGAATTTGTGGTTCGCATTCCACTTTCTTAGTGTATGGTTTGTGTTGCCCCTAGACCTATTTTCTCCCATTGCATTCTATAGCATTTCCTATTGTTTGCACTATCCTATGTCTAATTACTTACCTTGTTTCGATGTCTAGTGTAATATATTGTGTATTATACTTACCTCCAGAAGGAGTATTGCCTCTAAGATATTTTTGGCCCTGTGTCACCCAAATAAACTACCTTTATTTTTGGTAACACTGAGTATTGTCCTTACTTGTGTATCAATACTGTGTAACTATGAGTGGTATTGCAGGAGCTTTGTTTGTCTCCTAGTTCAGCCTAAGCTGCTCTGCTATAGCTAACTCTATCAGCCTAAGCTGCTAGAACACTACTATATTTCACTAATAAGGGATAACTGGACCTGGTGTAAGGTGTAAGTACCCAAGGTACCCACTACAAACCTGGCCAGCCTCCTACACTCAGCTCTTGAGCTGCCAACATTTCTTTTTTCCAGAGCTAAGGCTCTCTCCTACCCAGCCCTCTCAAGCTCTGCATCTAGCTCTTCCAGTCTCTGGACTTGAGCTAGGAGCCATTCATCTTTCTGTCCTCTCCTCAGGGCCACTGCCCTCCTCCTCAGAGTAGTCTTTCTCCTCAGAATTATCTGGTAGTGTTTCCTGCCAGCGTTTCAACTCATAACAAAATAGGGCTGGCTCGAGATCCTCCCTTCTGGACCTCTTCTTTACAGCCAGTCCCCTTTCCTTGCAGAATACATTTAGCTCCCTCATTGTATAGATGAATAGGTGCCAGAAGTTGATTTCTATTCTGTGAAGGCCTCACAAGTGTAACCCCTAACCAGAATCCAAGTATCAACAATATATCCAGGACGACATCAGAGAACAAAAAGAAAAACTGTATGTGGACAAGTAATGGTCTGCACTAAAAACAGTAGTGTACACTTACTCACTGTATGTCAAGTACAAATACAAGTCCAATCCCAACCGCTGATCACCAATGTTTATACACATATATATATTTATTTATTACTATGTATTTTTAATTCTATTTTCTAATTATAATGTCTCTGTAACCTTTGGTTATTTTGTTTTCTCCCTATTAAAAACTACATGCATGTAAAAGTATGTAAAAGCCCCAGCATGATCTCTGGTCTCAGCAGCAGATGATAACAAGGAATTGACTCATCACAGTCACTACATAACATGTTGCACGTGAAAGGGCAAGGATGCAATCACCTACACCAAGGATTACAGATAACTTTTCAAGGTGGAAATGCAGAGAAAACATACTTGCCTTGCCTTGGCCATAGTCAAGAAGTTAGGATGATTAGTACTTCACAAAAGTTGAGCTTTGTTTACATCTGTAAGTGTTTCTTGTTGAAGTTCATTTCTGTGAAATGAACATCTTGCCAGAATTAATCCTACCCGACGTATTCCTCCAAGAAGAGGCCACCATTTTATGCAAAATGGCTACCTAACTGGAGTACTTTCTGCTGGCTAATTAGTAAGTGCTACCTCGTTGGGTAAATGTGTAGTGCATCTCCTACACTACAGCTGCATAAAGGATACTGAAATAATGTCTTGCTTGTGTGTCTGTAACGTTGTCAATGTGATTGTTCCTCGAGCGTTTTCATCAGATAACTTTTCCAGCTGCAACTTCAGGGAAAGTACACTTGCTTTACCTTGGCCATGCACAAGAAGTGAGGATGATGTGTACTTTATAGAGATAAGTGCTTCTTTGATTTGATCTGAGGGGGACTGTGGGAGGAGCTTCAAGGCCCCTGCGGTCCCAGCTGGCTCCCCCCTCTAGTGGGAGCTGGCATTGCTACTGCACACAGGAAGCTGCTAATTATGCAGCTTCCTGTGTGCAGGAGCAATATTTCATCTCTTTCCCTGCCCACATGACAGCTGGCAGGGAAACAGATGAAAACTCCACTCCCAGCAAGCAGGAGCAGTTTTCATACTCTTTGGCCCCAGGGAGGCAGTAGTCCCTGGGGCACAGAGGGTCTCCATGGCCCCACACGCATTTTTTCTTTAATAGCCCAAGGGAGTTGGTATTCCCTGGGGATTGCAAAAGCCCAAGAAGGGGAGTCTGCACAGCCCCTCTAATTTTTTAATCAAGCCCCCAGGAGGTGATGGTCTCTAGGGCTCCTATGAGCCCAAAGGAGGGGGGGTCCGCATGTCCACCCTGGATTTTTACAATAAAGGCACAGGGAGGTAGCAGTCCCTGGGGCTTTGAAGAGCCCTAGGTGCAGGGGCCGTGTATTCCTCCCCCTGTTATTTTTTGTATTGACCTATGCCCCCAGGACCTGGCCCACCCTGGGGGCTACACTTTAAGCAAGCATGAGAGACTGTGCTTGTTTTTTTAATTTTTTTTATTTTCAGTGGATTCATGGATCCTCAACCACTTTTGCCAAAAATTTAAATAAAATATTTTTTTGCCCAGACAGGGTCCCCAGTGAGACCCTAGCACCAAGGCTAGGGAGTTAGGGTATTCCTAAACTGCCCCCTTTTTTAAAATGTTTTCTTTTGCCAAGTCCGGTTGAAGTGTTGCCAACCAATCAGATCTCAACACAAGATCTCCAAGATCCACGGAGCCACTGCATCCCTAGATATCTATATTTCTTTTTCCTTTAATATCTCCCAAACTACTGAAAGGACTTAAGCCAAATCACAAGAAGCACGCTTTCTGGACCAAAAGCTATTTTTTTTCCACATTTTGTGTAATTCCGTCCTGCGGTTTAGGATGTAGTCATGTTCAAAATCTTCAGGGGAATTAGCATGGGAAACACTTTTTGGGAAAATTGTGTGAAGATTTGTTGAACTACGCCAAAGTTATACGCAAGTCAAAAAATGCTTCTCTTATGGAAAGTAAGTCCTAACTATAACTATGGTGACTGCCAGTAGGTAATGTTTATGTGTGTGTGTGTGTATGTATATATATATAAATATATATATATATATATATATATATATTTATATATATATATACATATATATAAAACTCATGCAACCACCATGCACAGTTTTTTATGCATACATTTACAACAAATGTACAGTGATATTATGAATGATGTTAGAAAAGATGTCATGATTGATGTGTTATCTGGGGTAATTAGCAGTGCACGGCGAGGGCGCAAGTTGTAGTTACTGTTGGAAAGTGGATTATTGGTAAGGACAGATAAGTACCTAAACCTAGCAATAGGCGGCTAACTCCCACTTAGGTCCAGTTAGGTCTCAATAAATTAAACCCAGATCAACCTTTGGTTGTTTGGCAATGAGCGACAAGGCTTAACTTAGAAGACAAGTCTGTAAAGCATTTAAAAATCACAAAACAGTAAATAAGTAAAACACCAAAAAATCCAATACCAATTTATAAAAATAGAATATATTTAAAATGACAGCAAAACGAGTAAAATTGGATAAGGGGAACCGGAGATAGGAATTTATAATGATTAAATGACACTGGGAACCTAAGCAGTACACCTATGAGTGCACCCCCTATGCAGGGGACCCTAAACCTACGTGCCCTATCATATACTAGGGACTTATAGGTAGGTTAACATAGCCAATTATAATTAGCCTAATTTGCATACTCATTTTACACAGAGCACAGGCCCTGGGACTGGTTAGCAGTACCCGGGGCACCATCAGAGTCAGGAAAACACTAGCAAAAAGTCAAAAATTGAGGTAAAATGTTAGGGGACCTCTGCAATCAGCCCTGTTTCCTCACAGTTACCTTAGGGCATGAGTTATATTTATTTGAAATAATTATCGCTATAATTGGTGAATTTCTAAGGTTTCACATGAGTAAATTCAGAACCTACCTATAACATCCATGTATTTTTTTTTTAAGTGAATTTCTATGTTGTTCCTAACTATAATGTCCCTTTAGCCTTAGTTTTTTTTTAGTGAATTTCTATGTTTTTTTTTTGTTTAACATAAAGTAATTTTCATTACTATGGGGGTCATTCTGACCCTGGCGGTAGACTACCGCCTGGGCCAACGACCGCGGATGCACCGCCAACAGGCTGGCGGTGCATCCCAGGTCATTCTGACCGCAGCGGTACAGCCGCGGTCAGAAACGTAAAACCGGCGGTGTCCCGCCGTTTTTCCACTGCCCTGAGGAATCCTCCATGGCGGCGCTGCAGGCAGCGCCGCCATGGGGATTCCGACCCCCTTACCGCCAGCCTGGTTCTGGCGGTTTTGACCGCCAGAACCTGGCTGGCGGTAATGGGTGTCGTGGGGCCCCTGGGGGCCCCTGCAGTGCCCATGCTAATGGCATGGGCACTGCAGGGGCCCCCTAACAGGGCCCCACCAAGATTTTCTGTGTCTGCATAGCAGAAAGTGAAAATCGCGACGGGTGCAACTGCACCCGTCGCACCCTTCCCACTCCGCCGGCTCCATTCGGAGCCGGCATCCTCGTGGGAAGGTGTTTCCCGCTGGGCTGGCGGGCGGCCTTCTGGCGGTCGCCCGCCAGCCCAGCGGGAAACTCAGAATTACCACGGCGGTCTTCTGACCGCGTAGCGGTATTCTGCCGCCGGAACTTTGGCGGGCGTTAGAATGACCGCCTACATGTTAATCTAACCACTGCCGCACACAGCCTGTGGCCAAGCCCTGCAGACAATCCCCCTAACCACCCAACCCCACTCTGCACTCAACCTTTGGCCAAGTGCAGCGGCTGATGGCCACAGGGCTTGTCTCTCTGGGTGTGAGAATAGGTGTGAGAGGGTGCCTCTGGGTTTGAGTAGCTGTGAGAGTGTCTGTCTGGGTCTGATAGTGGGTGTGAGAGGGTTGATTTGGGTGTGAGAGTGAGTGTGAGTGTGTCTGATTGTGTTCCAATAGATGTAAGATGCGTTCACATTAACCTCCACAAAGGATTTCAGATTGTTTTTCAATTTTGGAAACACTGAGTAAGCACATTTGCTTTGCCTTGCCAAGTGCAGGAGTTAGGATCATTTATCCTTTCCAGAAGTGGAGCTTCAGCTGAGACACCTTCTACATCTATATCTGTAAGTGCTTCCTGCTGAGGGTTAATTTATGTGGAATGAGCATCATGGCCAGAACAGAAGCTCACATGCTCATTAAACTAATAAGAAGCCACAGTTTTGAACAAAAAGTCTACCTAACTGGAGCACTTTATAATGGTTAGGTAGTAAGTGCTACCTCGTTGGGTTACAGTGCATTGTGGGGTAGAAGGGCCACACGGTTTCTGCCCAAGGGATACCATCCCCCAGGGCATGGCCTTTTATATTTCTTTCTTTTTTTGGGGAGGGGGATGCGAGGCCCCCTCTCCTGGCTGATTTCAGCTCCAGGGACCTATTTCCTGGGTCCTCAACATTATATTTCTTTGTGGGAAGAGGGTTGCCATGTGGGCCCCCTCCCTGGCTGAATTTAGCCATGGGGACCCAATTATCCAGGGCCTGGCCTCAACATTATCTTTATTATGGGAGGGGGAGAGCAGGGGCTGTTTGACAGCTCTCACTTGCTGGATCTCGATTGTCTGCTGTGAGATGGCAGGAACTGTCAAGGGTCCTGCCAAATCACAACAAACAGATATGCCCCGGGGTGGGCATCCCAGGACATAGCATGGTGGTTCCCAGGGCGGTTATTGGCTCCTTGAGGGGGCCCCCTCCAACATGTCATTTAGCCCAGGGGAGATGGTGATCCTTGGGGGTCCACAATGGACCCACTTCATTATTTTACATCAGCCCCAGGGAGGAGACAGTCCCTGGGGGAGGAGACAGTTCCTGGGGCTGTGAGAGGGCAATGGCCCCCATAATTTAAATGAATAGCCCTGGGGAGGTGGCGGGGTGCACCTGCATTCATTATTCTATAGCCCGGGGGAGGTGATGGGCCCCAGGGCTGTGGGAGGACCCCTAATATACGTAATGCTGATTAAGCCATGGGAAGGTGGCTGTCCCCGGGGCATGAACATATCATATGAGGGGGGTGCCCCGTGTGTTCCCTCCTTTATCTTTACATGACCCTGGGACCTTGCCTACCCGGGGCTTTAGTAAAACAAGCGCAAGAGCATGCACTTGTTTTTTTTTTCACCATTTTTGATGCCGATTTGTGAATCCACTGTGATAATGCAGCAAAAATGTTAAAACAAAAAATTATTTTTTGCCCTGAGACGCCCCTCAGAGAACCCAGCACCTGAATGAAGGGTTCAGGTTGTCCCTACCCTGGCCCCTTCTCTTGGTTTTTATATTTTTTACTGGTGCTTATCTGAAGCCGAGATCCAAGATGGCTGCCAACACTTGCAGGTTGAAGTGTTGGGAGCCAATCAGAGCTCTGCATTTCCTTGCACAAGCTCATTATTATTTGCGAACACTTCAGGCCTCTAGATATCTATATTACTTCTTCCTTTGATGTCTCAAAAACTAATGAATTTATTACATCACATAACTGAAAGCACTCTTTCTGGACCAAGAGCTACATTTGTGCCAAATTTGGTGTTATTCTGTTCACCGGTACGGGCTGTAATTGTGTCTAAAATCCCTAACTATTAGGTAATATACCCACAAAGTTATAGTTAGGACCATGTTTCCATTTGAAAACAGTATTTTGACTTGTCTATGGCTCTCATTACAACCCTGGCGGTAAATGCCGCTTACCGCCGTGCAGAAGACCGCCAACATACTGCTGCGCCCGCGGAATTCCGCTACAGCTATTATGACCCACAGCTCGGAAACCGCCGCGCTCAAAATACACACACATTTACAAAACACAACCACATTGGACAATTCGAAATACACACACCTGATATACATACACACACCACACCCACACACCCAATCCAATATAAAACAAACACCCACATCACCCACAAACCCTTACTATCAGAATTCTGATACCACGCCAGAGAGAGACACCACCATAAACAACACCAGCATCCACAGACACTCAACACCATTACTTACACAACATCCACGCACCTCAAACAACACACAACAACACATCCCCTCAAACATCACAACACACAACACCTTACACATCACCCACACCACATCATGGCACCTCACTTACACCCCAGGTTCTCTGAGGAGGAGCTCAGGGTCATGGTGGAGGAAATCGTTCAGGTAGAGCCACAGCTATTCGGATCACAGGTGCAGCAAACCTCCATTGCAAGGAAGATGGAGCTATGGCCCAGAATCGTCGACAGGGTCAACGCAGTGGGACAGCACCCCAGAACACAGTATGACATCAGAAAGAGGTGGAACGACCTACAGGGAAAGGTGCGTTCCGTGGTCTCCAGACACCAGATTGCTGTACAGAGGACTGGTGGTGGACCCCACCTCCTCCCCCACAACTAACAACATGGGAGGAGCAGGTATTGGCAATACTGCATCCTGACGGCCTCGCAGGAGTAGCAGGAGGACTCGACTCTGGTAAGTCAGAGCTTTACTATTATATCCCCCACCCTACTTGCATAACATCACATACTCCCACCCTCACCCCTATCACTCCAACACCTCACATATGCCCCACTATCACAACCTACCCATCCCAACACCAAGCCCTGCATGCAACACCAAAGCATGGACACCCATCACCAAAGCATTTCCACTACAGATACTCACACAGACCCCCAACCCAAATATCACACAAGGACCAAGACAAGAATGCAAGCACTGGAGTACAGGGTCACTCACCCATTGCACACAATGGCACACACAGATGCAATAATCATGCCTTCACACACCTGCAGGACCCCAACACAACGTTACCGGACAGGAGGTAACAGACATGTACAGTCCCCCCACAGAAGAGACCCACAGTGATGACAGCAGCTCTGCACAACTGGATCAAGATGCCCAGCCTGGCCCAGCAGGGACCTCGGGACAGTCGGTTCCCCTGACACTGGCACAAGCAACCACAGAGCCTCCCCCGTCAGAAAACACCAGGACAGCACCCACCCAGCGGACCCATCCCTCTGTCCCCAGACTCGACAATCAGCAGTGTGTCCACCACTACAGGGACCCCAGGCAAACCCACTAACCCAAGACAATCAGGGACCTGGGGGCAGTGGCAGTGGGCACACGGTTCAGGGGACAGAGGCTCAGGAAAACAGGAAAACTGGGAGGACTGCTGTGCGACAGGGGAAAGACAGGCCCAGGGAACCCACTCTCCATGAGGCCCTCTCCAACATCATGGGAGCTTACCATCATTCCCAGGAGACAATGCCAACGGTACTGGCCAAGTTTCAGGAAACCCAGAGGCTGCAGGAGGAACACTATCTGGGGATCAGGGAGGACCTGAAGTCCATTAACAACACCCTGGTGACCATTGGAGGGGTGCTGCAAGACCTTGTCAACACCAGGAGGGACATGTGGCACAACAAGGGGCCCCTGACACTAGCCTGGATGATGAACAGCCCTCCACCTCTGCCGGCGATAGTGGACAGGAGACACCGCCACAGGAACACGACAACAGCACCCCACCCCCTGCAGATGGAGAACCACCGTGCAGACGGTCCCTGCAATCCAGGAACAAGACATAGAACATTGCCAAGACCCCCGCCAGGAAATGAGACCCCCCCTGAATGTCACCCTTCTGTCCCACTTTGTCACCCTGTCCATCCTTCAACTGCCATTGCTCCACTTCCTACGCCCCTTTGGACAATGCACCTGTGAAACAAATAGACTGCACGCTGCCATGGACACTCCTCCACCATCACCTCTGCCCATTTTACAACCCCCTCCACTTATTTGCACAGAAATAAACATACTTCAATCACAAAACAATCTGGAGTCAGTCTGTGCTTTCCCAAACGTGTAATTGCAATAACCATGGAATCCAGCAATGTCAATTTAATTGTTCACATACCAATATAACACAGCTGTAGGGCTGGAGGAAATATAGCAGAGGGCACAAAATGGGACCCACATCTGTGAAATGGAAAGGCAAAGTGACAAGTCAGGGTCCATACACTGAGTGAAAATGACAGACTTATGCTAGCTCCAACAATGGTATGAGATGTGGGAGGCAGTGACATCTTCTTACCTGTGTCTCACTGGAAGTATTGCAGGATTATGTTGTTTCTGTTGTCGATATCCTCTTCGTCTGTCTCTTCTTCTTCACTGTCCACAGGCACCACAGCTGCCACAAGACCACCAGCTGGACCATCCTCCTGCAGAATAGGCACCTGCCGTCTCAAAGCCAGGTTGTGCAGCATACAGCAGATGATCTGACACACCTTTTTTGGTGAGTAGTAGAGAGAACCACCTGTCATATGGAGGCACTGGAACCTGGCCTTCAGGAGGCCGAATGTGCATTCAATCACTCTCCTAGTTCGCCCATGTGCCTCATTGTAGCGTTCCTCTGCCCTTGTCCTGGGATTTCTCACTGGGGTCAGTAGCAATGACAGATTGGGGTAACCAGAGTCACCTGCAAATATCGAGGGACAACTGTGAGACACACACTAACCCGTAGGGAGAACCCCATCCCCAGACAACTATTCACACTGTATAGGGTCCTTGTCCTCACCTATTAGCCACACACGGTGCCTCTGGAGTTGCCCCATCACATAAGGGATGCTGCTACTCCTCAGAATGTAAGGGTCATGCACTGAGCCAGGAAATTTGGCATTCACATGGGAGATGTACTGGTCGGCCAAACACACCATCTGCACATTCATAGAATGGTAGCTCATCCGGTTTCTGTACACCTGTTCACTCCTGTGGGGGGGTACCAAGGCCACATGTGTCCCATCAATGGCACCAATGATGTTGGGGATATGTCCCAGGGCATAGAAGTCACCTTTCACTGTGGGCAAATCCTCCACCTGAGGGAACACGATGTAGCTGCACATGTGTTTCAGCAGGGCAGACAACACTCTGGACAACACGTTAGAGAACATTGGCTGGGGCATCCCTGATGCAACGGCCACTGTAGTTTGAAAGGAACCACTTGCCAGGAAATGGAGTACTGACAGGACCTGCACTAGAGGAGGGATTCATGTGGGATGGGGGATAGCTGACATCAGGTTTGGCTCCAACTGGGCACACAGTTCATGGATTGTTGCACGATCAAGTCTGTAAGTGACTATTAGGTGTCTCTCTTCCATTGTCGACAGGTCCACCAGGGGTCTGTACACCGGAGGATGCCGCCATCTCATCACCTGCCCCAGCAGACGTGCCCTATTGAGGAGAACAGCAGCAGAGAGTCAGCCAACACTGAGGTATCACAACTTGTCATTTGCACATATTTATTAATCCGCAATGTGCCTGTTACTGTGTGTATTCAAGGCCTACATTGGTGTGATGCAGTTAATATTAATGCCATGTGGCCCCCTGAAATGGCGGCTGCCTGACCTGTAAGGTGGGACAGGGGATATGAGGTAACTGCGCTGGTGTTAACATTGGACCCTATGGGTCTGAGGAGCCAATGACGATGTACGCCGGCGGCACGGTACGCACCGCCGGGGACGTGACCGCCATTTTCTGTCTGTTCACTCACTTGATACCTGACCTTCAACAGGAGAGGACCTACACTGCAAGTGCTGCTGTGACCTCAGCCTGGAAGCGACGATGGCTCATATGTCTGGGGAAAGGGCCCCTGCCTTCACTTCAGAGGAGTTGGAGATGCTAGTGGATGGGGTCCTCCCCCAGGACACACAACTGTACGGTCCTCCAGACAAACAGGTGAGTACACTGTGAGCATGCTGCATGGACAATGCCTGTTTGGAGTGGTGTGGATGGAAGATAAATGGGGGGGACTGAGGCTTGCATGTGCGGACGGTGAGTATATGTGCGTCAGGGCAAGGGTGGGAATGTGGGCCAATGAGTATGACGGTCCGGACGGGTAAAGATTTTCCTTTTCCCCTGTACTATTCCTCTAGGTCAGCGCCCACCAGAAGAAGGCTATTTGGCGTGCCATCGCCAAGGCTGTCCGGACCCTACGGGTCTACCTCAGACGGAGCACCCACTGGCAGAAAAGATGAGAGGACCTTTGCCGCTGGAGCAAGAAGATGGCAGAGGCCCAGCTGGGGATGGCCTCCCATTGTAGGAGGGGTGCCCGTCGCACCATGACCCCCTTGATGTTCCGGATCCTGGCAGTGGCGTATCCGGAGTTAGATTGGCGCTTGAGGGCATAACAGCAGCCACAAGGGGGTGAGTACACTCTCATTCAGCTGACTCTGCGCGCATTACAAGGTGTCTGGGTGGGGGAGGTGGGCAGTGGGTTCCCCTAGGCCAGGGCGATCTTGGTAGGCAAGGTCCCTTGTGAGGCAGGCTCAGTGGCACCACAACCCCACTAGTGGTTAGTGCCATCTACACCTAGTCAGGCTCCTGTGACTTCCATGTGTGCAACAATCAGGCTTACGCCTTGTACCCCATGGGCATTAGATTAATCTAGGAACTATAAGTGCATGGCGTAGTGCAGAGGGCTGCTATGTCTGTAGTGTCCGCCAACGGTAGTGGTGTTGCATGCACTGAACATGTCTTTCTTCTGTCTTCCCCCCCTTTTTGTGGTCTCCCTGTTCTTGTGTGCAATAGCATCATCAGGCGGAGGAGCATTGGCACCGGAGCAGGAGGGAGCTGCATCCCACTTGGCCCTTGAGGGCGAAACAACGGAGTCTGAAGCCACCGGTGGGACGGAGGGCGAGGGGTGCTCCACGGCGGGGACAGGAGCAGACAGCAGTGACTCCTCCTCTGATGGGAGCTCCCTTGTGGTGGCGGGCCCCTCTGTGACCCCGCATCAACAGGTACAGCCGCAGCCCCTCAGCGTGTGTCCCGTGCCCGCTCACCCAGGAGGGTGGGCATCTCCTTCGCCCCAGGCACCTCAGGCCCTGCCCCAGTTAGTCCCGCTGCCCTCAGTGAGGAGGCTCTTGACCTCCTGAGATCCCTCACTGCTGGGCAGTCTACCATTCTGATTGCCATCCATGGTATTGAGAGACATTTGCAACAAACAAATGCATACCTGGAGGGCATTCATTCTGAACAGGCAGCCCAACAGAGAGCATTTCAGGCTCTGGCCTCAGCAGTGATGGCAGCCATTGTCCCTGTGTCCAGCCTCCCCCTCCAACTTCCTCCACCCAGACCCAATCCCCTGTACCCCAGCCTATCCCAAGCACACCATCAGACCAGCATGCACACACCTCAACACACAAGGGTGGCTCAGGCAAACATAAGCACCACACATCCCACAGGCACTCACACAAGCATCATACCCATGTATACATGCCAACATCCACTGCCTCCACTGTGTCCCCCTTCTCCACGTCTCCCTCCTCCCTCCCAATCTCGTCTCCACTCACACCTGCATGCACTACATCCTCAGCCACTACCTCCATCACCAGCACGCCCATCACCACAAAATGCTCACGTGCACACACCACCCCCACTACCATTCACACATCCCCTGTGTCCTCTCCCAGTGTGTGTGTGAGCCCTCCTCCCAAAGTACACAAACGCAGGCACACACCCACCCAACAGCCATCCACCTCACAACATCCTCCAGCCCATGCACCCTCACCCAAATTCAGCAGACGTACACCTCCTACAACCACTACCTTCACCTCCACTCCCAAACCCCCTCCATCTACCCGTCCCAGTGTGTCTAAAACACTTTTCCTGGCTAATATTGACCTCTTCCCTACACCCCCCCCCGTCCTTCCCCTAGGTCCAGGCTTTCCAGGTCCTAGCCCAGCACCTCAGCCACCACATCCCCAGGCACAGTGGTGCCAGCAACTGCGGGGTCATGGAGTGTGTCAACCATCAGGGCTGCCAGTGTGCCACGGAGCGAGGGCAAGGACATTCCGCCACCTGCCAAGGAGAAAAAGGTGCCCACATCCCAGAGGGAGAAGCCGAAAACACCTGCCACCAAGGGGTCAGGGAAAACGAAAGGGGATATTGGCAAGATAGCTGCGCCACCATCAAAGGTGGGGAAGGGCCAAAAACTGAAGGGCATGTCAGGAGAGGGCATGGTGGCACCGACTGAGGGACCAGTGTCACACCTTCTGTCCATGTCGACGCTAACCTGTACGGCGGAGAACACCGCCACCTGCACCGCCAACTGCACCACCACCTGCACCACCACAGACCCCGCCGCCAGCACCGCCGCCACAGACCTCGCAGCCAGCACCACCACCACAGACCCCGCAGCCAGCACCGCTGCCACAGACCCGCAGCCAGCACCGCCGCGACTGCCACCGCCGCAAGCACCGCCACGACTGCCACAGCCACAAGCACCGCCAGCGGCCCTGCGACATCCTCAGGCAGTGGCACCACCGCAGACATGGCTACCATCCCCAGCGGTCAGTCGTCCGAGGCTGGTGGTGAGTTCCAGGACCCTGGGCAGCTTCCATGAAGCATCACTGTCATCCCAGTTGTCACCTGCATATGGAATGCGAAGCCTCAGCAGTGTGGGGTATGTCGCTGCCTCCATGGTGTATCATGCTACCTGTACCTTGGCAATCTCGTGGCACACACACCCAGGTGAGGGAATTGTACCGGCCACACTGCACGTGGAGCACTCTGGGCACCAGGTCCCCTCCAGAACCAGTGGAAAAAGGCATCCACTACCTCAGTCCTTGGCAGGATGAAGCACTCTGGGCACAAAGCCCTCTCCAGAACCAGTGGAGAATGACATCCACTACCTCAGTCCTTGGCAGGATGAAGCACTCTGGGCATAAAGCCCCCTCCA
The DNA here is from genome assembly GCF_031143425.1 of Pleurodeles waltl. Lineage (NCBI taxonomy): Eukaryota > Metazoa > Chordata > Amphibia > Caudata > Salamandridae > Pleurodeles > Pleurodeles waltl. Next base: position 687,734,615 of record NC_090449.1, on the reverse strand, counting down.
GAACCAGTGGGGTTACTCATCCACTACCTCAGTCCTTGGCAGGATGAAGCACTCTGGGCACAAAGCCCCCTCCAGAACCAGTGGAGAAAGGCATCCACTACTTCAGTCCTTGGCAGGATGAAGCACTCTGGGCACAAAGCCCCCTCCAGAACCAGTGGGGTATCTCATCCACTACCTCAGTCCTTGGCAGGATGAAGCACTCTGGGCACAAAGCTCCATCCAGAACCAGTGGAGAAAGGCATCCACTACCTCAGTCCTTGGCAGGATGAAGCACTCTGGGCACCAGGCCCCCTCCAGAACCAGTGGAGAAAGGCATCCACTACCTCAGTCCTTGGCAGGATGAAGCACTCTGGGCACCAGGCCCCCTCCAGAACCAGTGGAGACTGTTATCCACTTTAGAGACTGTGGCTTTGCACTCCTCAGGATAAAGCAGTGGGCAAACCACCCACTTGAGAGACTTGAGAGACTGTGGCTTTGCACTCCCCAGGATAAAGCAGTGGGCAAACCAGCCACTGAAAAGACTTGAGAGACTGTGGCTTTGCACTCCCCAGGATAAAGCAGTGGGCAAACCACCCACTGAAAATACTTGAGAGACTGTGGCTGTGTACTCCCCAGGATAAAGCAGTCGGCAAACCACCCACTTGAGAGACTGTTGCTTTGCACTCCCAAGGATAAAGCAGTGGGCAAACCACCCACTGAAAAGACTTGAGAGACTGTGGCATTGCACTCCCAGGATACATCAATGGGCATGGAGCCCCCTCGTGGAGCAGTGGGGGTGTGCGTTCATCAGGCTGAGGTGCCCTCCCCGCCCCCTGAGGTGCCTGTATATTTTCTATGTGATGCCCCTCCAGTGTTCTCTCCGTTTGGAGTCAGCTATCATGTGTGGGCCTTGCCCATGCATTTTGGGCCCAGTGGTCCACAGACAATGATTGGTGCACTATCCGGACTTGTGTAGTTGGTGTACATATTTGTGTATACTGAATTTGGACTTTTGACTAATGGATTTTTATTGATTACAATTGTTGCAATAATTTCCTTTTGTCCTTGCGTTCTTCCATAGGGGATGGGGGGTGTATATGTAATGTTGCAGCATGTATTTGTGTGTATGCTGTTGTGGGTGGTGGTGGGGGTGTTGCGTGTTGCGTGTGTGTGTCACACTCTTTTCCCTCCCCCTCCCCCCTCCCCTGTGTTGTAGGTTCAGTACTCACCGTGGTCGCCGCCGCCGTCGTTGGAGCTCCTGATAGAGGAGCAGGAAGACCATCTCCGGCAGAATCTGCAATTCGGGCTCCATGGCGTCCTGGTTCCTCGTGGGGTGTGGAGAGGTGAGTGTTTTCCCGTCTGTGTACTGTTTCCGCCATGTTTTTATTTGCGTTGTTTCCACCCCGGAAAAGGTGTCGGATAGCCGTGTTGTGATAGTGTGGGCGGTACATTGTCTCCCGCCAGTCTATTGGCGGTGTCCGCCGCGCTGTTTGTTTGTACCGCAGTGGCGGGCGGAATGTTAAAGTGGCTGTCTATGTTGGCGGTTTCCGCCATGGTCATAATCCCATTTTTTTTCCGCAGGCCTGTTGGCAGTATTACCTCCGCTTTAACACCGACTGCCAGGGTTGTAATGAGGGCATATATCCTTAGACATATCTATATCGTTTTACATGGAAACATGGTCCTAACTATAACGTCGTTGTGACCTTTGGTTTTGTAAGTGAATTTCTATTTATTTTACTTCTATTTCCTAACTATAATGTCCCTTTAACCTAGCCAAATAAACTTCACTTTTGCAAGGCAAAGTGACCGAGGCTGCTTTCCTTAGTCCGGTGTGCTTTGTAGGGAGAACACCCAATTTATATATATATATATGTACATATACATATATATATATATGTGTGTATATGTATATACATATATACCTATAACTTGCGCCCTCACCATGCACTGCTAATTACCCCAGATATTGCAGCAATCATGGCAACTTTTATAGCATCATTAAAAATATCAATGAAGCATTAGCAGTCAAATTAATGAAGAAAAAACTGTGCATGGTGGTGTGAAATGTATAGTTACCTTAGGGCATGAGTTATAGTTACTTGAAATAACTCTAATTATAACTGCTGAATTTCTAAGGTTTTGTATGAGTAAATTCAGAACCTAACTCTGTGGGTCTGTGTGTCTGTTGAGTGGAAGTGTCAATGTCTGAGTGGGTCTTTGAGTGGATGCCTCAGTGTATGAGTGAGTCTGCGAGTCTGTGAGTTGGTGTATGGGTGTCTAAGTAGGTCTGTGAGTGGATGTGTGGTTGTGTGATGGTGTGAGTGCATCTATGATACCTTCACCCTGACCCCTTGTGCCACCTTTCATTTTATTTTTCAGCCCCAGGTACAGTGTCCCATTACTTAAAATGGTGGCTGCATATTTTCTGGTCAGGTTACAACCAGCCAATCACAGCATTCTTGTTGGTGCGTGCATTCACGACTTCACTGAGAAAATAGAGGAAACTTCACAACTGATCCATGGCCCTAGATATATAAATGTATTTCCCCTTTAATATCTCAAAAACAACTGAACATATTTACACCAAATATCCAAAAGCGTACTCTGTGGACCTAAACCTACCTTTCTCCCAGGTTTGGTGTAATTCTGTCAAGGGGTTCGGACTGCAGTGGTGTTCAAACTCCTATGGGACTTAAAATGGGAAACACATGTTTTTTGCCCCCCCCCACCCTTTTCCTCAGCCTCTGCTTGACGGATCACCCTGAAGCTTTCCATGCACAACAAGAATCACCAGCATGCTTTTCTTTTTAAAAAACTTTGTGAAGATTTGTCAAAAAGTGCCAAAGAGATAGGCAAGTCAAAAATCACTTTTTCTATCTTTTTCTATCGAAACATGGTCCTAACTATAACTACCTACTGGCACTTACAACGTAAATGATGCTAGACTTCTAAGAGTTTTAATCTTTCAAATTATTTATTAATATTTTCACCTTGCATATCACCAAACCATACCAACCATACCAACACTTTTCAACTTTTTCAGCCTTGTTCACAAGTGATTGTTTTTTAACTACTCACTCATCTGGCGATTATAACATTCATTCACATTATACATACAATGAAAATACTCATGGGCCCATTTTTTCTGCAACATTCTCCAGTCCATGGGCCACATCAATCCCAAAGAGTTCAAAACATATGCTCACTATTATCCTCAGTAAGGCTATCCTTGTAAAACACATTTACCAAGTTTTGCACAAGGTGTATTTGGAGTTCTCCAATCCAGGGTCAAAATTGCCTCCAAATGTTCAGTATACACACAGGAGATTAGTATCCTCTTGCAACTCAGTGACTCATTTTGATCTCCTTAAACTCCTTCATGGATCGGGTGCTGCCATCATTTTACTTATTATTTGTATATATTACACCTAAAGACCACAGGAGTCAACTGCGGAGTTCCCCAAGAATTCTGAGTCCCACACTGTTCAATGTATACATGCTCCCTCTTGCTGCCATCATCAAAAGCCACGGTACGAACATCGTGTCACATGCCGATGACACACAACTCAACATTACTCTCACCAAAGACCCGGACACAGCCAAAAGGAACTTTCAAGCAGGAATGGAAGCCGTCACCACCTGGATGAGAGAAAGCTGCCTCAGACTCAACTCCAACAAGACGGAGCTCATCATTTTTGGAAACGCCACCTCAGCTTGGGACGACTTATGGTGGCCCACAACCCTCAGCGCCCCCCTGCACTGGCCAAGCATGCCCGCAACTTAGGAATCATCCTCAACTCCTCCCATTCCATGACCTGCCAGGTAAACTCTGTCACCTCTTCCTGCTGGCACACCCTCTGCAAACTCCGGAAGATCTTCAGATGGATGATTCCAGGAGACTGTTGCAGGACAGCCACCCACACCTTAGTCACGAGCAAGCTTGACTATGGCAACGCCCTCTACTCCAGCACCTCAACTAGGAAAATCAAAAAACATCAACTCATCCAGAACGCTGCCGCCAGACTCATTCTTGACCTCCCCCACCGAGAACACATTGCCCAACACCTGAAGACACTCCACTCGCTACCAGTCAAGAAGCAAATCCCCTTCAAGCTTCTCACCCATACGTACAAGGCCATACACAACGCAGGATCAGCCTACCTAAACTACTGCGTCTCCTTCCACACCCCCACCAGATCACTCAGCTCTGCCCAGGTGGCCCTAGCCACCGTCCCTCACATCCACAAAACCACCACCAGAGGACGATCTTTTACCTACACTGCAGTGAAGACCTGGAACAACCTCCCCCTGCACGTCAGACAAAGCTCGTCGCTCACCATCTTCAGGAAGAACCTCAAGATGTGGCTCTTCGGATGAGGCCCCTCCCCCCCAGTGCCTTGAGACCCTCACGGGTGAGTAACCGTGACTTACAAATACTGATATACATATATATATATATATATATATATATATATATATATATATATATATACTTACTAGGGGTGGGCGGTGAACTCCGCTCCGCTTGCGGAGTTTGCAGAGTTTTTCACACTCTGGGCTCCACTGAGAGCATGGATTTCCGAAAAAACTCTGCAGAGCGGAGCAGAATTTTTTCCTCCTTTGTACTTGCAAATGTTAAGCCTGAGCGAGGAAAATCACCACCTCCAAGCAAGATTTTTCAATGCGGGCGTTAGCAGATGGTCACTACCGCCTGTGTTGAGAAATCTTCAGTTCGCATTGAGGAAGTTGTTGCTCGTGTAGAAAACCTACTCTAGAGGCAGAAAAAAAACAGCACTCTCTTGTACTGAATATGGTGCCGTTCACACTGATTTTTCAGTACAAGACAAACATGAGGCACTAAAAATCAGCGCAAACAGCGTGACCTAATGCACTCCACCACTTGCAGAACTCTGGATAGCTTTGTGGGATTTCACTTTGTGAAAAAGCAAAAACGAGGAGAAATGAAGGCATTTCTCCTTGTAGTGCCAGTCTAAAGCCACCCCTGGGGTGGCGTTAGCTTTTGATGCTGCCACAAATTCACAGATTCTTGTAAATCTAGGGCAGCATCAAAAGCAATGGGTGTTGCAGTGGAACTCCAACAGCAGCACCCATTGCACACACCTCTGCTGCAAGAAACTGCATCAGGGGAGGCATATTTACAAGGCAGCGCTAAGACACAAAAATGCACAGCGCTAACGGAGCGCCCCAAAAAATGACGCTCCAGTGACACTATTGGGCATGTAAATATACCCCCAGGTGCTTTCTGGCTCCCTTTGTGGGAGAGTTATGGACTTTTCCAGTTTGGGACCACCATGGTAGTCTATGACAGGAAAATAAAACATTGTACATGGCATCTGACAGGTAACCCTTAAAGAGAATGATCTTTCTATGTCATGTACACTAACAGCAGTTCCACTGACAGGGATTTCCCAACAGTCGAGTAGGTGTCAGCAGCTCTGCCATCAGGAAAACTATGATACTCTAGTCTCTAAATGAGGCAGGTGATGTGACAGGTGGGCAAAAAAGCAACACAGCAGTGAATTTTTTACCGCAGTCTCTTTACTGACTTACTTACACTGAGGAAGTAGGTTAATACACAGCAATAGACAAATAATTAAACTAAAACTAAAATTGATTAGTGGATTTTATTAGTTAGAAGAATATTAGAAAATGAATGATGTCTTTGCTGATGTATAAACCTACTGGTACCAAGATATTTTTTTAATCCTAATGGTGACGGCAAAAGTAATGCCCAGCTGATGTTCATGATTTCCAAAAACAAAAGAAATAAATAGGAATGGAACAACTTCCTATATTGCTCAAGTTCCTCATCTGTTGTCAGCATCTTCTGATTAGTGTTTATAATGGGCCAACAATGGATTTCAGTAAGTCTTCTGATCTATAAATTTACAGGCGTCCCCCAATAACACTGTAATATTTGACAACAGAGGTTCCACTGACATATGGTAAATAATGGTAAATGCTATATTTTGAATACTTTCTATTATAGAACCTTTGGAATTCAAATGTGGGCTAAAACTCCCAAGTGCAACATTTATATGGCTAATCTTCCATGAATGAAATCAAGCTTTTCCACATGATCTCTTTACAGATGCCAATACAACTTTGTGTGAACTGCTCATTTCAATTTTCATGACTGTATCTTCCAATCTGCAAATGTTTCAGTCCTTCCTTTTTGACTGACCTGTGAATTGCTCGTTTCAGTATTTGATATTGTTGAAGCAGATAATCTAATTAAGAAGATTTATTTATGGTCTATATGTTATAACTAATGAGAAATTGTGTAGAGAAATTAATTAGAGAAAAATAATATGCACGTTTGAAAATGTGCCCTCAGGGTATGATCACCATGTGTACTAAAATGACTAAAATTGTATGAAATAATGAAAATATATGAGAAAAATTTAATATGTCATAATGTTATGTATAACCTATGTTTGAATTAATTTGTAGTATTAAGTTAGCAGGACTAAATGCCTAGTTTCCCTGGCCTCACATGCTTGAGAATCTTAAATGCTGAATGTTTTGCAGAGGACTCGAAGTTGCAATAGACTTGACCCGCTCGAAGTTCAAATTACTTAGCTAATAATTTTCTGCAATGTACCGGCAGACAGGAGATGATGAAGACAATTTGAAACAATTATGTGTAGAGCAGGCTAAATGTACTTTCCCAGGACTTGAACAATACACCGAAGAAAAATATGCAACAATTTCGATACCTGAAGGGTCAGAAGATGAGAACATTGTATAGAAAAACCAATCCGCTTCTTGTGAATGGGGACATATGAAAATTAGTAGATTTGGTAAACAAAAACTATAGTTTGAAGTCATATCTGCCGACTGACTGACCAATTAGCAATTAGGGGGATGGACTGGGAGACCCTAATAAAAAGTCATGACAAAGGGCAAGAAATCAGAGTAGCAGGAGAAAAGTTGATGACGTAAGGAGACGCTGTCCGAGGTGCTGATATTGGGCTCATGGTCCGTGAGCCTGATCCGTGGCTGACTAATAGATGACCTGAAGACAAAGACTGACTTGTTGCTGATCCATCCTGGATAAGTAGCTATGAAAATGTGACTGACTATTTTTATGCCGTTTCTTCTAGGTACCAACTGCGCTGTGTTTTTAAGATTCTCACTTAAGTAGATTTTTCCAAATTACTGTTTTCTCTAAAATTGTTTTTGCATGAAGGCCCCCATGCTAATGCTAATTTTTGTTATGTAGGCTGTTAGGGTGACGTTGACAGTGACAAATGACTGACAAACTTAATTGCCGAATTTCACTATTAATGCCGGTTTTCTTAGTTGTGGTATTGCATTGTCGTATAAGCTTTCTTTCAGAATTTATGTCTTTTATGATGGATTAATAAAAAGATAAATGTGAATAAAGATTGAACTAACGGATGATTTAGAATTGTAATCAATAAGTAATAAAATGTGTTATCTCCTTCCTGAATCTGTGGTTATTCTTGAGTATTATGGTTTAAAGCTGTTTTTCATAGAGTGTTTCTTGATTTATTGGTGTCGATCCAGTAGTTACTACATGACTAGGATACCCCATGCGATTCAAAAGGTTCATCAACCTACACACGTCCACTTGTAAGTTTACTTACTAAGGACAAGGCGCGCTAGCAGTTTTTGGTAGCAGCTTGATGGTTAGTTTCCTTGGAGAACTAGTTATGTGGTGATTTTTGGTTATGTTATTAGTTTAAGTTATGGTTAGTTGTTCATATTTTTATGAGGTTTAAATTTTGTTTTTCTGAAATGGCAATTGTAGCAAAGATGATGTCCCCTTAAACCCAGAAATGACTTTCTCAGATCCTGGATCCTGCTCGTAAAGTTGGGTATGTTCCTAGTGTGTTTTGAGATAGTGTGAAAGTGAGAGGTTGCGCTTGCACAGGCTAAAAGCAAACCGCAGATGAATTGTGATGTATGTGAGGTAAAAGTAGGGAGTCTGTGTACTCCAGCTGAGGTTAGTAGGAGTGTGCGTACTCCATAGTATGAGAGTAGGGAAGTTGTCGAACTACACATGTGTGTGGCACTTGGTGCTCAAAAATTATCCACGTGGTTGTTGTCAGTGTGTGAGATAGATGAGTAGAAAATTTTTTCCGACTGAGATTTGGCGAGTTCTATGTCCACCAGGACAGACCCATTGATCAGTTGAGAGTAAAATTTGCGGGTTGAATTTTGCTTGCGAATGTGGGAGACTGAGAAAGAGGAATGGCTACATGAGCGAAAAGTGCCATTAGTGAAAATCCGTAAGGTCTCTGAAGCTATTGTGTCCCTTCCTGTAGTATGCCAGCAGGTTTGTTTTAGTCATTGGTATTTGGTCAAAGTGCCCACAATAAATTGCCTTAATTGTGTGAATTGAAGTAGGAGGACGAGCAGCAACACTTTGTCAGCCGCTGTGTTTGTGTGTGACGTCAGAGTGTGCCATGCTGGGATAGGTTGGTTAGAGAGAAGAGTCGCGAGCGGATTGGCAGCCGTCCACAAGAGGCAATTGATTGAGTAAGGGGTTGAAGAGAGTCTTGGGAGTAAAAGTCATTTCATTATTGAATCGAAGTAAACAAACAGACAAAATGAAGTTTTCAAGGCATTTAGACGTGCAAAGAAGGGTGGTACTTACATTAAGGCATCAGTGGGGGAACCGACCCCACCGGAAAATTCTCCGGCTTATATTGTGATGGAGGAGCGAGGTGTAGCACCATGTCTTTGGTTAAAGCAGTGGTGTAAGCTAACAAAGAAGCGAGGGTCCTTAGCGTTTCCAGAGCAAGGAACGTTTAATTTGAGAATTGTGGATGAATTGCGAATGGCATTATATGAGATGAAGCCATTACTGAGACCAGCACAGTTTGAGGCTTTAGAGGTTTGGGAATTAGTGGTCAGACAGTAACAAGAAATTAAGTTCAAAAAAAGGATGAAACAAGTAGAGAAATCCTTAACCAAGGCTAGGTGGGATTGGGAGCATAAAAGGTGGAGAGCAGAGACTCTACAGGGTGTAAAAAAAAATCCTGCAAGAACAGAGGAAAGCGAGGCAGAGAAGGAAGACAGTGCTAAAAAAGATGAGAGTGCAGGGAAAAAGAAAAGGAGGAAGTCATATATAGACGATGAAGATTCTGATGCTGAGGACTTCATTACGCAGCTCTTGAGGGATCGACCTCCACCCTTTGTAACATATTCAGGGGGTCCAAGTACCAGTCCCAATGCAACTGCTCCAACACAAGCACAGGGATCTGAGGGAGCAGCTCAGACAGATAGTCAAAAGATACCATGGGTAGTACAGAGTACACCTAATGCAGGGACTACTACTGTGGTCCAAGCACAGATGCATCCACCTTAGGTACAGAGAATTTACCCAGATGTACCAGTTCTTGAGATAGTCTTGCACATAATGGTGCCAACGGTGCAAGTGCTTCCAAAGCCAATGCTAGTTCAGACAGACCCAACTCCAATGTTATTTCCATCGACACAGGCACAGGGTTTGAAAAAGTTTACACCAATGACAGGAACACAGTCATAGGTTACACCAGTCATGAACCAGGCAATGGGGGTAACATTCCAGCAAGGTGCAAGCATTAGGGCAGCTCCAGATGCAATATCGCTACCAATTACAGCTGGTCTAGCAGTACCCTTGTTTGAATGGAAGAAGGCAAGTGTGAGAGAACAGAACGAGATGTCAAAAAGTCTTGTAAGAAGGGGAGCAATTGATCGGGTGCAAGTGATGTCATCAATAGGTCAGACTTTCAATGGATCTAGACCATTAATGGATCTTAGTCCACTTGTAGCGCTTCCAGATGCAGTAAATGGCCTGAATGCGAGTCAAAGTTTGAAACTTTAGACACCGCAGACTCCAGGTGCAATGGTGCGACAGCTACCAGTGCCAAATGCGAGTAACATCTCATTACAGGAATTGTCAACAAAGCAGCTGAGTGAGTGGTTAGACAGTCTAAATACTCCTCAAAATGCATCCAAAGGCGAAGAGCAGATAAATCGTGTGAGGCTGAATATAGAAGCAACCAAACTAGTTGAGGGACCAATAGGTGTGAACAGATTAGAGTCCTACACTAAAGAAGAGCTGAGGTATTTATGCCTAAAGATTACAAGAGACATGAATAAAATACATCAGAAATTGGCAGAATAAGCAGAGAAACATGACATTGAGATTGAGAAAACAAAGCAGTTGAAATGCAGTTACAGATTAGATTTCGAGGCAAAGGATTTTGAACACATGAGATCAACAGGAATGAAAGATCATTTGAAAGAATTACTACAGAGTGCTCGGATCTTGGGAGCATTTGAGAAGTGGGAAGGTAGATGGACAAAGAAAAAAACAAGTGAAAGCGGAATTCACAAGAGGGATCTGTAGATGTTCAAAAGGAAAAGGAATCGGTAAAGATGCTTCCAATGAGAGAGATTCTCGGAGGGCAGTTTTTTCATGTTCCATGGCACAGGAGTGATATATTGTCATTTACAAATAATTACCCAAAATTGAGAGAGTAGCCGGTCAGGTGGTATCAGCAGACAGAAAGATTTGTGAAACTTTCTAAATGTTTGTGGGAGGACTTGAACACATTATTGGAGATAGTGGTGCCAGACGACTTATTGGTCGAGTGTAAAAGAGCAGTGGATTGGCCGACAAGAGAATCAGAGAGGGTTAAAGTAACTGGTGCACCTTCACCTGAGGAAATGAAAAATTATTATCAGGTGATCGAGTTTCTGAAGACAAGAATTTCTTTCAAAAATATTGATTGGCAGCGAATTGAAAGAACAGTTCAGAAGTGTAAAGAGTCAATACAAACCTACTATGAAAGCTTGTTAAAAGCATTCAAGGAGTACAGTGGCAAGGAAGCAATTGAGCAGAAAGACATGTTGCATTTTGTGTTAACGTTCATGGGATTGAGACCAGAAGTAGGGCAGATAATTAAGAGTCATTTGATTTGCTGGCAGGCAAAGCCGATTGATGAAGTGCTGCAATATGCAAAATACTGTAGTGACAAGATTGAATTGAAGCAGAAAAAGTTGAAGGAGAAAGCAATGGTAATGCAAAACAAGGCAGCTCAGAAAGGAGTGCAGGGAGCTATAGTGCCGCCTATACCCCCACAGTAGAGAGCTGTTATGTTCCAGCCTCAAATGAGAGGTAGAGGACGTGGAGTTGCCATGATGTGTAGTCCGGAATTAGGGACTGTAGTGGTTCAGAATGACATGCAGGGGATGAAAAAGATGCTGCCGTGTCATTTGTGCGGAAACGTGGGACACTGGAAACTGGAGTGTCCGTTGATGGTGCAGGATGGTGTTGTTCAGCAATGTGATATTAGTATATTTCAAAATGTGAAATTCCCGAGACTGAAGGTATTTATTCCGAATGTTCAGAATAAAGGACAGAATTTCCTACTGGTGCAGCAAATGCAGGTGCCACACGCACAATTTACACAGATGCAACCAGTACAGCAGCAGGTTCCCATGGTACCTAGACAGCAAATGCAGATAACTCAAGCACCGATGGAACAGCAACAGGTGAAGCTTACTCAGCAGGTCACAGGTCAGAGACAAGACAGTAGTTATAACACAGTGCTCCAATTTCCATTTTATAGTGAGGATGAAATAAACGAACAATGGATGATTGACAGTTCGGATGAAGGAGCTTGTATGCTTGCAGCTTCCCTAGAAGTAGATCAGAGAGGACCTTTCGTAAAGGGAAAGGTGATGGGACACAAGGTCTCATTCTTAGTTGATACAGGAGCTACACATTCTACAGTAAGAAGTATAGAGATCCTGAATTTACCTCTTTCAGGCAGGACAGTTCAAGTTGTGGGAGTGGAAAATAGACAGTTGACAAACCCAATCACAGAACCAGTGCGGGTTGAAATTGGAAATTACCAGGGACTACATAGATTTGTGGTGTGTGATTCAAGTCCCGTATCCCTATTGGGGAGAGATTTACTGTGTAAGACAAAATGCTCCATTAATTGTTCAGACACTGGAATAGAAGTTCAAACAAATAGTGATGATGAGGAAGAACAGGTGACTGAAATGATGGTTAACCATGCCAATGAAAAATACCAGTTGATTGAATTTTTCCCAATGTTTACTGTGAAGGAATTGCATGCAGATTTACAGGGAACAGTGAAGGAAGAAGTCTGGGACCTGACAGGTAAAGAAGTAAGTCTGATTAAGGGAATGGAGCTAATTAAGATCACTTTAAAGCCCAATGTAGTATTCGCGCAGCTTCCACAGTAGAACATGCCACAAGATGTTTTGATGAAAGTGGCGCAAATAATTGGAGACTTTCTAAAACAAGGAGTTTTGAAAGAAGTGTTAAGCAGCCCATGCAATTCACCAATGTTGGGCTTGAAAAAGCCATGTGGGAAAGTACGTGTTGTGCAGGATTTGCGAAAAGTGAATGATTTGGTGGTTAAATGTTGTCCAGTGGTGCCAAATCCAGCAGTGGTACTGTTTCAGATTCCTTGCCATGCAGAGTGGTTCACAGTGGTTGACGTGTCACATACCTTCTTTTCTGTGTCTCTTCATGTTTCTTTTTAGTTTCAAATTCCTAGACAGAGTCTACAGCTGGTGCTGGCTTCCACAAGGGTATACGGAGTCACCATAACTGTTTAATCGGATTTTGAAAAAGAACTTGGAGTCATTGGAATTACCATACCAATCGACTCTAGTGCAATACATTGATGATTTGATGATCGCATCCAGAACAAGGGACGAGTGTAAGTATGACTTGATTCATTTGGGAGAATTTGGGCATAAAGTTTCACCTCACAGAGAGATGTTGCAATGTTTCTGGGAATGGTGGGGTACTGTAGGCAGTGGATTCCAAATTTTACTGAAATTGCTAAAACCCTTCCAGCAGTTGACACATAAGGAAGTTACAGATCCCATTACCCTAGATGAAGATCAGATGAAAGCATTACCTGAATTGAGAGAGAGTTTGTGCAGAGCTCCAGCGTTGGGAATGCCTGATTACACGAAGCCTTTTACATTGTTTTGCCATGAGCGTGATGTTTGTTTTTTGTCTGTTTTGACACAGGTCCATGGACGTGCTTATCGCCCAGTAGCTTATTTTTCAGGTACTTTGGACCCGGTCGCAGCAGCTTTACCAGGTTGCCTGCGTGCAGTAGCTGCAGTTGGTCAAAGTCCTTCCCAATGTGAGGGGGTAGTCATGGGATACCTTTTGACGGTAATGGTACCACATTCTGTTGAAATTTTACTGACAAGGACAAAAACGTAATACTTGGCGGGTGCAAGACTGAGAAGGTATGAGACAAGCATATTGGGTGCTCTAAATATAACGTTAAAGAGATGTACAGTGCTAAATCCAGCAACATTGCTTCCAGGTGATACTGTTGAAATTGAAAAAGAAGAAGACATTGAGCATGATTGTCTTGAGGTAACTGAATTATGTACAAAACCAAGACCTGACATTAGAGACACGCGATTAGAAGAAAATGACCAAATTGTCTTTGTTGAAGGTTCGTGTCTCAAAGATGGAACAGGGACTTTGAGAGCAGGATGTGCAGTATGCACAATTACAGGCACATTAGAAGCTTCATGGCTTCCAGGTGTATACTCTGCACAGGTGGCATAATTAGTAGCTCTTACTAGAGCATGCTATGTTTCTGCAAGATTAAGAGTGACAATCTATACTGACAGTCAATATGGATTTGGAATTGTTCATGATTTTGGCCAGTTGTGGTCGCAACAAGGTTTTATGACCTCTACTGAAACACCAGTGAGAAATGGCGACCAAATACAAGAGTTGTTGTATGCAATACAGTTACCGGAAGAAATTGCTGTGGTAAAATGTAGTGTACATCAAAAGACACAGGATTACATTTCATTGGAAAATGGATATGCAGACCAAGACACAAGGTTTTGCGCATTGAACTTTATATTGTTTAAAGGCAAGTGGGAACAAATGCCTGAAGAATAGAGTAATTGCACAGGTTTTGCTTTAAAAGTAATTGATACACTGGAGGAATTGAAAACATTGCATGAGAATGTAGATAAGGAAGAGAACCAACTTTGAGTCAGATTAAAATGCATTCAAAGATCTGATGAAATCTGGGTATCTGAGAAGGGTCAGATGGTGTTGCCAAATAGTTTGGTAACTCAGATGGCCCGCTACTACCATGGCCAGGCACATATTGGAAGGGATGCCATGGTCAGGTTGTGCAAAGTTGATTGGTTCAATCCAAAATTCAGACAGGCAGCAGAGGCAGCATGTCATCGATGTGTAATTTGTCAGTAACTAAATGTGGGAAAAGGGACATTGGTGAATTTGAGCCACATTGGAAGAGCAGGAGGACCATTCATCAGAATGCAGTTGGATTTCATTGAAATGCCAGCATGTGGTGGGTTGAAGTACGTATTGGTGATTGTGTGCGTCTTTAGTCATTGGATTGAAGCATATCCTACACGAAGAAATGACAGTCTCACAGTTGCAACGTTGTTGCTTAGAGAGTTAATACCACGGTTCGGATTTTCGATCTCTTTAGAATCAGATAGGGGAACTCACTTCAATAACGAAGTGATTAAACTCTTATGTGCAGCCCTAAACATTGTGCAGAAGTTGCACTGCAGCTATTGCCCTGAAGCATCAGGACTAGCGGAACAAATGAATGGTACATTGAAATCAAGAATTGCTAAGATGTGTGCCGCAACTAATCTGAAATGGCTAGATGTCTTACCTTTGTTACTGCTGTCAATGCGAAATATCCCTGACAGAAAGACAAGACTGTCATCCCATGAGATCCTCATGGGCAGAGCAATGAGGTTGCCAGCAATTCCCGCCAATGCACTTGTCAATATTGCAGATGATATGGTGTTGGACTACTGCAAAAGTCTGGCTGATGTGGTTCGCTCTTTCTCTCAGCAGGTGCATGCTGTTACCCTGCCACCCATCGATGACCCAGGTCAGAATCTGAGAGCTGGAAATTGGGTCGTCATTAAAAACATGTTCAAAAGACCTGTTTAGAAGCGCATTGGAAAGGTCCATACCAGGTGGTGCTAACAACTATGACAGCTGTAAAGTGTGCAGGACTGCCAAATTGGATACATGCAAGCCATACAAAGAGAGTGGTGAGCCCGCAAGAACATGAAGAAGTGTTGTTGAGAGCACTAACAGCAGCAAAAGAAGTGGCTATACCTGAGCCGGAACAAGGGCAAGCTGAACCTGAAGTTGATCCTGAACTTGTGGAAGATGGGTCAATCACCCCTGTAAGGGACAAAAGTGAAGAATTACAGGAGAGTGAGCAACAGTCTAACCCCACGGATACAGCAGGAGAACCGAGCACAGTATGGTTTCTCCCAGAAGCAGACAGTGTTGAAAAACAAACAGAGCAAGTGCCAGATCAAGAGGGGGAAAGAGTTGAGACGGATCAAAGTCAAAGTGGTCCGACTCCTCCTGAACCCGTTGCAGGTCCATCAAGAGAAAACACCATAGAGAGAGAAAAGGAAAAGAGTCCAATTCTGAAGAGAATATTGACAGAAGGATTGAGAAAAGGAGATAATTGGCCTGAGTCGCAAATTGGAAAGAAGAAGAAATTGGTCATACATGAACCAATAGAGAAAGAAGTGAATACTACAAGAAAGGAGGAACTAAGTGAAGGAGAAATTGGTGGAGAATGAAGGTTGAAAGGAAAGAGAGTAGCAAGTTGAAGATACGCAGGTTCCGAGTGGACATATGCAGCAACAAGTGAATGGCAAAATGAGTTCATGTCTTTTTGTTTTGATAGAGAAGTTCCGAATCAGTACTTTGATGCAACTTGAAGGTGATCAATAGACTGAGTTCTTGAGCTCATCTAGATAAATCTGAAAAGAGACTGCAAGAGAAAACTGGAAAAGACTTTGATAACCTGGTGTGGCAATTGAAAACCCGGATGTGACAAGCTGCTAACCAATTTTTGACAACTGAGAAAAGGGTTCCTGTGTGTGAAGCTGAACTGTGAGAAATAAATATTTTTCTTCATCTTTTTATTTTTTCTGGTGATTGTGGGAATGTCTGTTCATGAAATGAAGGAGGCTACTATTGCCTCTGTTCCTGAGACTACTGCACTAACAGCTTTAGAGAGGTTTAAGTTAGATGAAAAATACTTGCATGACTATACTAATGCTCAAGGAGAGCTTTCTTCTAATCTGTTCTATCGGGTGTTGAGTGAGTATGTTGAGACAATGGGTGCAAGGAATTGTCTTGTGTGTACGCAAATTCTTTCCTCTGTGGAAGAAGGGGTTACGTACCATAGTCTGCCATTAACATGTGGCATAAGTTGTAGTTTGCTACTAACCAGATTCTATAACCAAGAATATATTCAGTATTTTTATTCTAACCATGATGTTGTGTTTTCTTTTGTTCCTATTATTAGATATTTGAGTAACGTGGCCAAAGAGCATGATATAGTATTAGTTAGAGGATTCTTTGAGCCAACACTAACATTTGGTACTGCTTATGCTCATAAAAAACAATTTGACCTGCTTACTAATCCCATTAGAAAAGAGCTTTATAGGGCATATTGATGACAGTACGAAGGCTTGAAGGAAAAGTTAGAGAAAGGACTGGAGAAAAGGACTTATAAGAATAATTATGCTTACACTGCTATTAAAACGCAAGGGGTAATTAGCTTTAGATGCATTACATATAGGGAAGCTTTGTGTATATATAGGCCAAAATCATGCACTGACACTTTATTTGTTGGAACAAATGAATGTAGGCATGTGTTTTTGTTTCAAGTAAATGGACTTTTATGGAATCTACTATATTAGTGGACTTAATGCTTATTAACATCTTCCTGGAAGATGGTGTGGCATGCTATTTGGGGATAGTTTTCCCTAAAATTTATCAAATTGACGATTTAAAGACATTTCTGAAAGTGACTGAACTAAATCATGAGCGACGGAGAAGGGAAACCTCTTCTGCAATTGTGGGAGACATTTTTGGTACAGTAATTCCTTCTGTAGGAGTTATTTTGAAAGCAATCAAGATACAAAAAGTTGTCTACTATTGTGGATAATATGCTGACAAATTTTACAGGGGCAATACTCCTGTTAGATACTGAATTGGCTGCAGATAGAGCTATGACGCTTCAGAATAGACGTGCATTAGATATAGTCTTAGCAAAAGACGGCGGAGTCTGTAGGATGATTAGCGCTAGGCATTGTTGCTCGTATATTCCCAATAGTGATAAGGAGATATGAGACTTACTTACTAATTTAACTAATTCAAGCAAGGATTTGAAGGAATTAAAAGAACCAGGAGTTTGGGAAAAGGTTGGGAATGGATTTGCTTCCGTGGGTAATTGGTTTAGTCAAATTTAGAATGGGGTGTTATTGAAAATTGTAGAGGGAATAATAATTGTGATTGTTTCTATGTTACGATTATGGGGTACATGTAAATTATGGTAGAAAATAAAACTAAAGAGATCTAAGAATAATCAGAGGAGGGAAGAACAGCCTAGGAGAAGAATCTATAGAGAAAATTTAAGGAGAAGTCAAGGTACGTCAGAAACTGAGCTGTGAATTAATGATAAAGGAAGGTGTGATGACATATTTAGTCACCAGAGGAGGGACTGTTGAAGCAGATATGCTAATTAAGAAAATTTATTAATGGTCTATATGTTATTACTAATGAGAAATTGTGTAGAGAAATTAATTATAGAAAAATAATATGCACATTTGAAAATGTGCCCTAGGGGTATGATCAGCATGTGTACTAAAATGACTAAAAATGTATGAAATAACGAAAATACATGACAAAAATATAATAATATGTCATTATGATATGTATAACCTATATTTGTATTCATTTGTAGTATTAAGTTAGCTGGACTAAAGGCCTAGTTTCCCTGGTCTCACATGCTCGAGAATCTTAAATGCTGAATGCTTTGCAGAGGACTCGAAGTCGCAATAGCCTTGACCCGCTCGAAGTTCAAGTTACTTAGCTAACAATTTTCTGCAATATACCGGCGGACAGGAGATGATGAAGACAATTTGATACAATTATGTGTAGGGCAGGCTAAATGTACTTTCCCAGGACAATAGAAGCACTGACCAAAGAAGAATATACAACAATTTTGATACCTAAAGGGCTGGAAGATGAGAACATCGTATGGATAAACCTATCCGCTTCTTTTGAATGGGGACATATGAAAATTAGTAGATTTGTTAAACAAAAACTATAGGTTAAAGTCACATCTGCCAACTGACTGACCAATTAGCAATTAGGGGGATGGACTGGGAGACCCTAATAAAAAGTCATGACAAAGGGCAAGAAATCAGAGTAGCAGGAGAAAAGTTGATGACGTCAGTAGACGCTGCCCGAGGTGCTGATATTGGGGTCATGGTCCATGAGCCATGAGCATAATCCGTAGCTGACTAATAGATGACCTGAAGACGAAGACTGACTTGTTGCTGATCCATCCTGGATAGGTCGCTATATTTACTTTTACAATTGTGACACACTGCCATCATTTCATCAGAAAGTATTTCCAATTCAAGTTGTGAAATCAGAAATGGATGTTGTGAAGAAGCCATTGTTCAACCACTGACCATCACAATTTGGCCCACTGTGAATCCAAGTTTTTTGAACAGTTGTATGTCAGAATCTGACTGACACTGACACGCAAACAAAGGGCAATGACACAGATATTTTGTCAACATGCCTAGGATCTTAGAGCAAAGCAACCTAATAAAACACTGAAACATTAGTAGTGACCATCCATCTGTTTAAATCTTCACTGATTGTCACTACTCTGCAACCAAGCTTTCTTATTACTTCTAATAAACCTATTATTAAGCATTTCTGCTACCTCAAAACACACATTTTAGTTATGTAGAGTACCTGAAAAGGAAAGAAAACACAAATTGGGAAATTATCAACATTGTGACCATATTGATCTCATCTACTATGGCGACTGCAACCTCACTTTGTAATGGTATCTTTGATTTCGTCTGGAAGTAGAATATATCTTTTTTATTAACTTCATATATTCCAAGTGGGACTATAAATCAGTAACATCAAAAGCTGCCTTAATGTTCTGGAGGTCAGTTTTCTAACAGCCCAGGGCTATCTGTATGTAACAAAATGCAGTGAGTGTGATGACTCTGAATGTTTCTGGGAGTTATACTTATTTTCCGTGCCCTAATGTTGCTTAGAATAAATTGTGCTGGAGTACATTAGAACCAATTATCTGGCGAGGTGGAATGAAATGGCGTCTATTTCAAATGCCCATTCTAAACTCCTAGTTCATGAGATCAAACACCTCTGAGATTAAACATTCAGAGGACACTGAAGTCAAAATTTCTTCTGTGATAGCAGAGCTGTCTTTCTAAACCAAAGACTGGAAATCAGCTGAAAAAGCTGTTCTAGGAGTAACCCCTATTCAACTATCATGCACTAATAATGTGTCTTGGTTCAAACTGTTTTTCCTTTTTTGAGAAATGTTTTATAATCATTAATATTGTAGTGGCTGATCTAAAGTACATTTGATATCTTTGCAAGATTTCAATATGCATAACATAATCCTTTTTAAAAATGATACAGAACAACAGTGGTTCCCTTATTGCAGTTAAATAGCTAACTATCCTCTAAGATATGAAAAATATTTTATAGATCTCAGTGGAAAACCTATATTGGGGTTGGACCCTTGCAGTAGCTTCCATTATTTTCTGTATAGTAATAAATTTGATCCTTGAGTCAAAACCATGTCTCTTGGATGTGTGAAACATTCATTATAGTCTAGTGAGAAGAAACATTAATTAGCTTTATATGCTTAACCTTTTTTGCATTCCACGAACATTCTCTTTCAGCCTTTAATTGGCCACATCAGAAATTCTATTGTGGGGATACTTAGGCCCATATTTAACAGAAAATGATGGTGTGTGATTCTGCGCCCAAATTGGCAACGCTGTGCTCCATCATTTTCACAATGCAGAGATGCGGCGCATTTAACTGAAAACGGTGCACCCCTGTGTTGTCCCCTGTGCTGGCACTCAATTGGGCTGCCTCGTGCCAACACAGGCATGTTGCACCATTGTGCAAGGATGTCTGCATTGAGGGCTTTGATTGTTTATGTGCGGGAAGGTGTCCCTTGCTGCACATAAACAATCACTAATGGCGATTTGGCACTTCTGTGTGTACTGCAGAATGCAGCACACACAGAAGTGCCAAAGCGCCATTTTGAAATGAGTGTTTATGTGCAGGAAGGGACACCTTCCAGCACATAAACAATAATGTTTGCCATTTTGTTGTTTATTTGTGTGCTGTATTCTGCAGCACACATAGAAAAAGCAAAAAACAAGGAAGAATAATAGTATTCCTCCTCGTTGTGCAGCTCGAAAGCCAGCCCTGGCCAGGAACAGACTCTGGTCCCCTGAACCACAGCCTGCTTCCTCGAGGCTGTCAAACGTGATACCCGAAGGAAAGATGTCAAACAAGAACAGCCTCTCCTTTTGGAACCTGCTACCATCCCTTTGAGGCGTTTGTAACATTTCAATAGTTTTCTGATACAATTGTGACCAGAAGCCATTGATACCCCCCACTGCAACTCACAAACAGAGAGAGTGCAGCTTTCATCCACACCTTTACAATTCAGAATGAGTCAGAAACCCAATTATATAATTTGGAAACCCTTGTCCAAATCACTGAATGGATTATTTCATAACAGAAGCATTTTGCAATCACAAACCAATGATTTTGTCAATTCTTCTGAGGTGCAATCATAGATTACTTCCCCATGCTTGCGTACAGATGTGGACTTACTAGGAATGGATCATAAATTTTGCAATTGTTGAAGTAAGCCTCAGCAAGGCCTGCTAGTGCAAGGGGTTCGCCCTTCTCTGCACAAAGTCCTCAGACCATATAGGAAGAAGTTGGCACAGAAACTGAAGTAAAAGAC
The DNA here is from genome assembly GCF_031143425.1 of Pleurodeles waltl. NCBI lineage: Eukaryota > Metazoa > Chordata > Amphibia > Caudata > Salamandridae > Pleurodeles > Pleurodeles waltl. The sequence goes on along the minus strand of NC_090449.1, from coordinate 687,713,712 downwards.
AAAGGGGGTGATTCTAACCCTGGTGGTCGGTGATAAAGCGGTGGCCAACCCGCCAACAGGCCGGCGGTCCAAAAAATGGAATTCTGACCCTGGCGGGAACCGCCAACACAGCCCGCCACTTTAACACTCCGACCGCCACGGCGGGACAAACAAACAACTCGGCGGTCACCGCCAACAGACAGGCGGCAGACAATGTACCGCCCACACTATCACAACTCACCAATCCGCCACCTTTTCCGGGGCGGGAGCACCGCCAATAAAAACACGGTGGAAACAGACTACGAATGGGAAAACGCTCACCTCTACGCACTCCACGAGGAAGGAGGACAGCATGGAACCCGAATTAAACATACCACCTGCTCTCGTCTACCTGCTCAGCTACCACGAGTACGAACGGCGGCGCAGACGACAACGGTGAGTACCGCACCTACGACACAGGGGAGGGGGGAGGAGGAAAGGTTACGGCACACACATATGCGACCCCCACCCCCCAAACTATGTACATACCAATGCAGAGCAACAAGTCACAGTGACACCACCCAAACCCCCGCTGAAAAATGCAAAGACATAATTAAATTGTGAATCAAAATTTATGTAAAAATAGCCTCTGATAAGTAATGGTCAAATAGCAATAAAAATTTAAATAATTCAATTCAATATTTAGTGCAATCGATAAACCGAGGCAATTAGTCCTGCACATTTAACGAAATTCCAAGTGTCCGTGGGCCAAAGTGTATCAACACAAGGGCAAAGCCCACACAGGAGACCTGAGTCTTTGGAGAGAACACTGCAGGGGCATCTGATGACAAAACTACAGGCACCTCAGGGGGAAGGGAAGGGGGGGGGCACCACAGCCACATGAGTCCACGACGCCAGATCCACGAAGGGGCCACCATGCCCACTGTGCCATCCTGGGGAGTGCAAAGCCACAGTCTCTCAAGTCTCTACAGTGGGTGGGTTGCCCACTGTGCCATCCTGGGGAGTGCAAAGCCACAGTCCATCAGGTGGATAACAGTCACCACTGGTCAAGGAGGAGGCATGGTGGGCACAGTGAACCGTGAACAGTAGCTCGACACAGATCCGGCACTGTCATTGTGCCAGTGGTGCTTGAGACGGCGGGGCCCAGCGGAGCGGTGCTTGACAGGAAGGGCCCAGCGGAGCGGTGCTTGACAGGAAGGGGCCAGCGGAGCGGTGCTTGACAGGAAGGGCCCAGCGGAGCGGTGCTTGACAGGAAGGGGCCAGCGGAGCGGTGCTTGACAGGAAGGGCCCAGCGGAGCGGTGCTTGAGACGGCGGGGCCCAGCGGAGCGGTGCTTGACAGGAAGGGCCCAGCGGAGCGGTGCTTGAGACGGCGGGGCCCAGCGGAGCGGTGCTTGACAGGAAGGGCCCAGCGGAGCGGTGCTTGACAGGAAGGGCCCAGCGGAGCGGTGCTTGAGAGTGCGGGGCCCAGCGGAGCGGTGCTTGACAGGAAGGGCCCAGCGGAGCGGTGCTTGACAGGAAGGGCCCAGCGGAGCGGTGCTTGACAGGAAGGGGCCAGCGGAGCAGTGCTTGACAGGAAGGGCCCAGCGGAGCGGTGCTTGAGACGGCGGGGCCCAGCGGAGCGGTGCTTGAGACGGCGGGGCCCAGCGGAGCGGTGCTTGACAGGAAGGGCCCAGCGGAGCGGTGCTTGACAGGAAGGGCCCCGCGGAGCAGTGCTTGAGACAGCGGGGCCCAGCGGAGCGGTGCTTGACAGGAAGGGCCCAGCGGAGCGGTGCTTGACAGGAAGGGCCCCGCGGAGCAGTGCTTGACAGGAAGGGCCCAGCGGAGCGGTGCTTGACAGGAAGGGCCCAGCGGAGCGGTGCTTGAGAGGAAGGGCCCAGCGGAGCAGTGCTTGACAGGAAGGGCCCAGCGGAGCGGTGCTTGACAGGAAGGGCCCAGCGGAGCGGTGCTTGAGACGGCGGGGCCCAGCGGAGCGGTGCTTGACAGGAAGGGCCCAGCGGAGCGGTGCTTGACAGGAAGGGCCCAGCGGAGCGGTGCTTGACAGGAAGGGCCCAGCGGAGCGGTGCTTGAGACGGCGGGGCCCAGCGGAGCGGTGCTTGACAGGAAGGGCACAGTGGAGCGGTGCTTGACAGGAAGGGCCCAGCGGAGCGGTGCTTGAGACGGCGGGGCCCAGCGGAGCGGTGCTTGACAGGAAGGGCCCAGCAGAGCGGTGCTTGACAGGAAGGGCCCAGCGGAGCGGTGCTTGACAGGAAGGGCCCAGCGGAGCGGTAAGTGACAGGAAGGGCCCAGCGGAGCGGTGCTTGAGACGGCGGGGCCCTGTTCAGCGGTGCTCTTCTGCACGGCGGGGCCCTGTTCCTGCGGTGCTCTTCTGCACGGCGGGGCCCTGTTCAGCGGTGCTCTTCTGCACGGCGGGGCCCTGTTCAGCGGTGCTCTTCTGCACAGCGGGGCCCTGTTCAGCGGTGCTCTTCTGCACGGCGGGGCCCTGTTCAGCGGTGCTCTTCTGCACGGCGGGGCCCTGTTCAGCGGTGCTCTTCTGCACGGCGGGGCCCTGTTCAGCGGTGCTTGTTCAGTAATTCAAGGGAGCCAGACCTGGCCTGGACTCCCTGCTCAGTCGTGCAGTTGCTGGACCCTTCGGTGACTGAGTCCTGGGCCCTTTGGTGTCCTCCCTTACAGCCGGGATGGGGCTTGTGGGTCCCTCCTGCTCCGCGCTCCTAATGACTGACTTCTCCGCCCTGCTGCTCTTTCGCTCCTTAGAAGAGGCTCTCTGGCCCTTGCCTCCCCTGGATGTTGTGGCAGGTGAAGTGGCCGAACTTTGGTCCTTGGGGGCAGCCGTGGCACTCCTCTCACGGCGGCCCTTGAGTTTCCGGGTCCTCTTGCCTGGGGGGGGCTGGCTGTCCCCTTGCTGCTGATGGAAGTGGCACTGCTGCCAAAGGGTGGGCTCCAGAACCCATGCACCACAGTGACACTCGAAGCTGGGCTGGTGGTGGCTGAGGTGCTCTTGGGACTCTTAGCAGATGGAGGGGGTGGGTCAGGGGAGGGAAAGAGGTCAAGATTAGAGAGGTAAAAAAATTTAGGACCAAGGTAAAGGGTGGGAGTAGTGGTGATGGGAGTGGAGGAAGAGGATGTGGTTGTAGGAGAGTCAGGTGTGCTGTCTTTGGATGCAGGTGATTGTGACGTAGGCTGTCGTTAGGTGGATGGCTGTTGGGTGGGTGGCTGCCTGCGTTTGTGTGTCTTGGAAGAGGGGGTGACAGACACAGTGGGAGAGGACACAGGGGACGTGTAAATGGCAGTGGGGGTGGTGACTGCACGTGTGCGTACTGGACTGGAGGGTGTGCTGGTGATGGAAGCACTGGCTGATGGTGGTGTGCATGCAGGTGTGAGTGTAGACGTCACAGGGAGGGAGGAGGGAGACGAGGAGGAGGGGGACACAGAGGTGGTAGTGACTGTTGGCATGTCTGCATCTGGGTGTTGCTTGGGTGAGTGTTTGTGGGATCTGTGGTGCTTGTGTCTGGATGAGCTGCCCTTGGGTGTTGAGGTGTGTGCAGGCTGGTCTGATGGTGTGGATGGGATAGGCAGAGGAACAGGAGACAGAGACAGGCTGGAGGCAGTTAGAAGAGGGAGGCTGGAAACAGAGACAATGGCTGTCGTCAGTGCTGAGGCCAGAGCATTGAACGATCGTTGATGGGCAGCCTGACCCGAATGAATGCCCTCCAGGTAGGCATTGCTCCGATGCACCTCCCTTTCTACTCCCTGGATGGCATTCAAAAGGGTAGTCTGCCCAACAATGATGGTCTGAAGGAGGTCAATGACCTCCTCACTGAGGGCAGCAGGGGTGACAGGGGCAGGGGCTGAGGTGCCTGGGGCGAAGGAGATGCCCGCATTCTTGGGCGAGCGGGCACGGAGCGTAGGCTGAGGGGCTGCTGGGAGGGCGGGGCTGGTGCGCTGGGTGGCAGCTGTACCTGTAGAGGCGGGGGGCCCGGATGTTGCCGCCACCGCTAGGGAGCTCTAATCCGAGGCCGTGTCGGTGTCGCTGGTGTCACCACCGGTCCCCGTTGTGGTGCTCCCCTCGCCCTCCGTATCACTGGTGCCCTCGGTGACTGTACCACGGCCCACCGGTGCCTTGTGACTTGCAGCTCCCTCGTGCTCCGATGCCAAATCTCCTCCGCCTGATGATGCGAATGCACAAGCAGATTAAGAAAAAGGGGGGGGGAGAAATAATAAAACAGGTTGAGTGCATGCAATGTCAACACCGTTGGCGGAGAGGACAGACACAGGAGCCTCATGCACTACGCTGCGCAATCGGGGTATACTACTCAGTACTTGTGACCAGGCCTACAGGTCTATGCACAACAAATACAGACCTGGATGATGCAGGACCATGGATAGCTGTACTTGGCACCCTACAGAGGTGGGGGGCGGGGGCACAGGGCCATGCCTAAAGGAGAGGACTACACTGCAGGAAACGCCCTGGCCTAATGTCACCCACAACCCTCCTCCCCCACCCAGACGCCTCCACTGCGCATAAAGATAGCAGAATGTGCTGATACTCACCCCCTTGTGTCTGCTGTGATGTCCTCAAGCGCCCATCCAAATCAGGGTAGGCCACCGCCAGGATCCGGGACATCAGGGGGGTCAGGGTACGACTGGCACCCCTCCTAGGTTGGGAGGCCATCCCCAGCAGTGACTCGGCGGTCTTCCTGGTCCCGCGGCGGATGTCCTCCCACCTCTTGCGGCAGTGGGTGCCCCGTCTGATGTGGACCCCCAGGGCCCGGACTTCCTTGGCGATGGCACGCCAAATGTCGACTTTCTGATGGGCGCTGACCTATTTGACATGTACAGGGTGGGAAAGGAAAATTCATCATTTATCTGCATGTTAGATGCGATTGCCCCCCCCTCCCCAACTTTGCCATGTGGCACATGCTCTCATCTGTCGTGCGTTGCACTCCTCATTCGCTCCCCTCCCCACCATCTTACATCCACCCCACTCAACACAGGCATAGCCCAATCAATGTGCACCCAGTGTACTTACCTGTTGGTCTGGAGGACCGTAGAGTAACGCATACTGGGGGAGGACCCCATCCACAAGTTTCTCCAACTCTTCAGACGTGAAGGCAGGGGCCCTTTCCCCAGTCGCAGCAGCCATTGTCTCTTCCAGACCGAGGTCACAGCAGCACATGCAGGTCGTCTCCTGTGGATGATCAGGTCTCAAGTGATTAAGCAGATAGAAAATGGCGGTCACGCCCGCGGCGGGGCGTACCGCGGCGGTGCGTACCGCGACCGCCGGCGCACCTCGTCATTGCCTCCTGAAACCCATAGGCTTCAATGTTAACCAATGCGGCTTCGTATAGCGGTCTCCGACCGCCTACCGCCACGGTGTGCCACGCCAGCGCATTGACCTCACATCCCACTGTCCCACTTCACAGGTCAGGCAGCCGCCATTTCAAGGGCCCACATGGCCTAATCTGTACTGCGTCACACAGGCCTAGGCCTTGCATTGACACACATACACGCATTTCAAAACATAGATAATCGTGTGCTATGCAAGCTGTGGTGAACGTACCTGTGATTTGCTTGACTCTGTGCTCCATGTTGTCCTTCCTAGGCACCGTCCGCTGGGACTTGCGAGGAGAAGGATGAATCCTCGCGTGTACCGACCGCTGGTGGACCTGTCGACAATGGAAGAACGCCATATCATACTACGATACCGACTTGACCGAGCCACTATACATGAACTGTGTGCCCAGCTGGAGCCAGCCCTGATGTCCCCCATCCGCCAACCCACAGGAATTCCCCCTCTTGTGCAGGTTCTGTCAGTCCTCCATTTTTTGGCAAGTGGCTCATTCCAGACAACAGTGGCCATGTCATCTGGAATGTCTCAGCCTATGTTTTCTAAGGTTTTGTCCAGAGTGTTGTCTGCCCTGATGAAACACATGCGGAGCTACATTGTTTTCCCTGAGGAGGTTGATTTGGCCACTGTGAAGGGTGATTTCTATGCCCTTGGACATATCCCCAACATCATTGGTGCCATTGATGGGACCCATGTTGCTTTAGTACCCCCAAAAGACAATGAGCAGGTGTACAGAAACAGGAAAAGTTACCATTCTATGAATATCCAGGTAGTCTGTTTGGCTGACCAGTACATCTCCCATGTAAATGCCAAGTTCCCTGGGTCAGTGCATGACGCGTATGTTATGCGTAATAGCAGCATCCCTTATGTGATGGAACAGCTACAGAGACAACGTGTGTGGCTAATAGGTGACTCTGGTTACCCCAACCTGCCTTGGCTATTGACCCCAGTGAGGAATCCCCGGACCAGGGCAGAGGAACGGTACAATGAGGCCCATGGGCGAACTAGGAGGATCATAGAAAGAACCTTTGGCCTCCTGAAGGCCAGGTTTAGGTGCCTGCATATGACAGGTGGATCCCTGATGTACTCACCAAAGAAGGTGTGCCAGATCATCGTGGCCTGCTGCATGCTTCACAACCTGGCTTTGCGACGCCAGGTGCCTTTCCTACAGGAGGATGGTCCAGATGGTGGTGTTGTGGCAGCTGTGGAGCCTGTGGAGAGTGGAGAGGAGGAAGACGACGGGGACGACACAGACAACAGGGACACAGTTATCCAACAGTATTTTCAGTAGCACACAGGTAAGAATCAACCACGCCATTTAACATTTGCAGAAAGCCTCCTGCATCTTTACTTTGTGTATTTCCCCCCAGTTCTTTTAAAATTATGTTTGATTTTCCCTTCCCTTTTCAGTGCTGTATGACCCACTGCGTGACTTCAGCTTGGTTAGCCCATGGACTAATGCTTATTGACATCGGTATGTTGTCATCACAAAATTACCTGAACATTATTGATCAATAATGTGTTATACATTTGTAAATAATACAGGCTGACTCCTGAATGATTTCAGTGCAATGAGTGATTTATTTTAGTGCTAGATATTGGTACATGATATTAAAGCGGTGATGGGTGAGGGTGGAGTTATGTCCATGGCAGAGTCCAGTTCTCAGTCGCACAGGTGCATTGTCCATATGCCTGTGGAAGGATGGAGCAGGGGCAGTTCAAGGTTGGACAGGGTGACAATGTGGGACAGTGGGATGACATCCGGGGGTATCTTATGCTGGCGGGGGTCTTGGCATCCTACTCTGTCTTCCTTTGGGATCTCAGGCTCCTCTTGCGGGGTGGTTGTTCTTCAGCAGGAGGTGGGGTTCTGGTGGCCTGTCGTTGTGGTGGGGCCTCCTGTCCACTAGCGCCGGCGGAGGTGGTAGGCTGTTCCTGGTCCTGGCTAGTGACAGGGGCCCTTTGTGGTGCCACATGGTCCCGCAATGTGGTTTCTATACGGTTGAGGGCCTGGACTATGGTCCCGTTAGCGGTACCGATGTTCCTGAGTTCATTGCTGAACCCCATGTACCGTTCCTCCTGCTGTGCCTGGATCTCAGTGAACCTGGCCAGTACCATCGCCATCGTCTCCTGGGAGTGATGGTATGCTCCCATGATGGTGGTGAGGGCCTCTTGGAGAGTCGGTTCCCTGGGCCTGTCCTCCCCCCCCTGTCGCTCAGCAGCCCTCCCAGTTGCCCTGTTTCCCCGGGCCTCTGTCCCCTGGACGGTGTGCCCACTACCACTGCCCCCAGGTCCCTGTTGTTGTTGGGGTGTTGGGTCAGCCTGGGTGCCCTGTAGTGGCGGACACACCGCTGATTGACGCGTCCTGGAGACAGAGGCATGGGCCCGCTGGGTGGGAGCTGTGCTGGTGGTCCCAGAGGGGGTTGGGTCTGCTGTGGCCTGTGTCTGTGTGTGGGGAACTGACTGTCCAGAGGTCCCTGATGGTCCGGGCTGGTCATCAGGTTCTAGGTCGACAGAGCTGCTGTCCTCACTGGGGGCCTGTTCTGTGGGTGGGATGGACATATCTGGACCCTCCGTGGCGGTGTGTTGGCGTTCGGGCCCTGCAGGGGTGAAAGAGTATGGTTATTGTTTTTGTGTGTGCCATGGCGTGCATTTTGAGTGCCCTTGTCCCCCAGTGCTGGCATTCCCTTGTGGGAGGTGTTGTGAGGGTGGGGGGGGTGTATGGGTATGTGCAATGGTCATGCTTTGGTGATGGCTGTCTATGGGTTGTGTTGGCATTCAGGGGTTGGTGTTGTTTAGGGTGGGTTGTGCTGGTGAGACATTGGCAGGGAGGATGTGTGCTGGGGGGTTGAGATTGGGGGTGAGGGTGGGGGTGGGGGTTGGCATGCTGGTGGTTGGGGGGGGTGAAGTAGTTGAGATTCGACTTACCAGAGTCCATTCCTCCGTGTACTCCAGCGAGGCCATCAGGATGCAGGATGTTTACTATCTCTTGCTCCCATGCTGTGAATTGGGGTGGTGTGGGTGGGGGTCCGCCGCCAGTCTTCTGCACAGCGATGTTGTGTCGCGACACCATCGAGCGCACCTTCCCCCGTAGGTCGTTCCATCGCTTTCGGATATCTTCCCGATTTCTGGGATGCTGTCCCACAGCGTTGACCCTGTCTACGATCCTTTGCCATAGCTCCGCCTACCTTGCTATAGTGGTGTGCTTCACCTGTGTGCCAAAGAGCTGGGGCTCTACCCTTATAATTTCCTCCACCATGACCCTCAGTTCTTGGTCCGAGAACCTGCGGTGTCTTTGGGGTGCCATGGGGTGGTGTGGATGAGGTGTGGTGTTTGTGGTGATGTGCGTGGTGATGTGTGGTGATGTGTGCGTAGATGTGGTGTGTGTGAGGATGTTGTGTTCCTGTGTGTGTTGTGCTTTGCATTCCCTGTGCTCTCTCTCAGTGTATTGCGCCTTCTCTCAGATATTTGTGGTTGTAGGGGTTTGTGGGTGAAGTGGGTGTGTGTTTTATAGTTAATTGGGTGTGTGGGTGTGGTGTGTGTATGTGTCTCAGGTGTGTGGATTTCGAATTGTCCAATGTGGCAGTGTTTTGGAGCTGTGTGTGTATTTTGAGCGCAGCGGTGTGTACCGCCAATGGAATACCGCGGTTGAAAGACCGCCGCGTGGATTCGTGGGTCAGAATGGCATGGGCGTGATTGTGTTGGCGTGGCGGTGGAGGTTTGGTCATCTCCAGTTTATCGCTGCCCGCTGATGAGGCGGAGTTCCATGGATGTCGGGTTTTTGGCGGTTGCCCAGTTGGTGGTCAGAATGACCGTGGCGGTTTACCGCGGCGGTAGAATGGCAGACTTCTGGCCGGCGGTAAGGGCCTTTTACCGCCGAGGTCAGAATGACCCCCAAAGTTTATTAAACCTCATGAGGTGGTACTACAGTTCCAACAGCACCCATCGGTAATGTTTGAAGTAGCACACTGAACTAAGAGAGTATGCTCCTTTTATACCCACACAGGGGCTAAAAGAAGGTGGTACAATTATAGAAGCAAGACTTACATACATGTAAGGTCATATGAAAATGCACAGTCGACAGGTAGGAGGGGCTAACAGTTTCAAGGACTAGTTGACACATTACTGTCTGTTACTGATTACTAACAGCTGCAGATCTTACTGGGCATGTGCGAAAGTGGGAGATGCCAAATATAACTTGTCACTAGACAGATTTTCAAGAGTAGTTAACAGAAAGGTAGGACAGAGCACATGGTGAGCACATGGCAGAGAAAATGGCTGCCATGAATACAAAATGGATTCCGCCAAATGTTCACAATAGTTGCTAAATACAAGATGTCTTCTGCTAATGCTTAATCTAATCGCTATTAAGTTACAACAGACGACCCTTTCAGCATTATCTGAAGACATTCTTCTTTCTGGGATAATCTAAATATTCATCTTGTATATTTATGCTCATCATTTCAGCTATTTCCTTATCTAACATATGTTGTGCTTTCTTTTCTGTAATATGTCTTTTGGTAGACATACAAGCAGTAATACACATGGAGCAGAACATTGGACCACACTGAATACAGATACAGCATGTGAAAAATATTGCAATCATTACACACAGGATAGTCAGTAGTTTCCAGCCCCAAGCGGAAATAAGAGCCCAAAACCATCCAGAAAAAGTCCAAGTACCAGTCTCTGTGTGGATTTCTGCAGCATTTTTATGCAATTCAGATATTGCATCATATACTGAAGGTGATTGATCTGGAATAAAAACACAGCAACTACTACCGATGATGCGACATGCACCACCTCGATCAGCTAATATCACATCTAGTACCATACGATTTTGGAGCGCTACAATCCTCGCAATTTGGAGCTCCTCTGTAATATTCCCAAGTGCCAGAGCTGCCTGATTGGTAACAGCTTCCACAACCCTAGTCAATCGTCTCATTTTCCTACTGTTTAACGCAGCACCCACAAAGGAGAACAACCCTAAATTAAAATCAACATATTGTTGCAGTCTAGTATCCGTTTGGTCTACCTCATTTGTACTTATTGTTCTTTTATATCTATTTTTAATGATGTCATTGAACAGTTTAAAATCTTGGTGATATGATGCAGGGGCCAAAAACACAGGGGGTAATAGAAAAGATACATAACAGACACCTGACCACCCAACAGGTAGTTGGTAATATCCATAGTTACCACAAACAAAATATGTATTATGTGAAGCTGTAAAACTACTATTATTTACAACCTCAATAGTTAAAATCAAGGTACAATCGCTTATCCCTACTGGAATTCGCCCAATGCTACGTATACATAAATCTGCTTTAGTTTTTGTAACAGAAATCACAAATTGTTATTTCTTGTCAGAGTCTCTTGTATTTGTGAAGACATATGGTATTGAAACATTGTCCGGTTGATACTCTTCCCATTCCCATTTAGTTCCTTTGGCTTGGGGATACCCATCTTTGTCTTGGTAGCATACTTTATTAAGGCAAAAAAGAAGTCCGCCCTCTGTACGTTTTCCAGATGCAAACAAAAGCGTATACCAAGCTTGACAAGAACCATTGTGTGAAAAAGGAAGAGGAATGAAAGGTGTTCCTCCTTTCTTTGATGCGCAGGTATCATTCCATATACCCAACAGTTAGTACTATTTGTAGAATTATGAGTATGATGCAACATCTGAATGAAAGTATTATTGAAGTACGATTGACGGTGCTTCTGCTCCTGATAGGGAAGCATAAAGTAATAGTGATCCTCTGGTACTGGAGTAGTGGCAACAAAAAACTCACGAGCAGGAGCCTTCTTTTAAAAAAAACAGGTGATTATTGTTATAACCACCAAAACAACAAAAAACCTCATAGTACTAATGATCAGTTTGTTATTCATTTTAGTAACAGTGATAATTGACCCTTTCAGAAATTAATTAAAAACAATTGTTGGAGCTCTTATCCCTGGGCAGCCGCTGATTTCTTCACCACGGGCCAAGACGGGTGTCACTACTCTAATGCATGGCTGAATCCTCCCCCTTGCCACATTGGCTCTCCGTTTCACTAACCCAGGGCGGTAGCTCAACCAGTTTTCTCCAGCACTACGGGGTCTTTCCTCGGTCTCAAATTATATCGCGACACTACAGAAATCGTATGGTCCGGGAAGAACTCCGCAGATTCGTCAGGTGATATAGCACGGCCTTTTTCCGTAGTCAAAATCTCTCGATGATCGATCAGCACGGCAGGTTCCACCAAGGTAGATAGCACTCTCTTGCAGTGAGTACTATGGACCCAATTCTTTCGGTTCGTCACTCGAACTGCTGTCCTTGTCGCAAGGAGCACCTGTTCTGGGCCTCGCCACCTTGGTTCCAAGCTGCTTGATCTTTCAAAGGACTTAATCATCACCTCGTCACCAGGTCGGAGTTCATGGCCTTCACCTGTAGATCTGTCAGGAAGTGCTTCTCGAACCTGTTGATGAATAGAAACCAAATTGTCGGTTAACTGTGCCAAATAATCATTCATCAGGACACAAGGTACATCATATACAGAATTTGGCTTAGGAACTCCCCAAATGTTCATTGGCCTTCCAAACACCACTTTGTAAGGACTAAGGCCGATTCGAGAGTGTGGCACTGACCTAATAGACAATAATGCCAACGGTAATGCATCCGGCCAAGTTAAGGATGTGGAAGCCTGTATCTTCGCTAACTTCAGCTTCAAAGTAGCATTATACCTTTCCACCAACCCTGCTGATTGTGGGTAAAAACCACGTGGAACTTCTGTTTGATCCCTAATCCTTTCAGGACATACTTAATAACTTCCCCAACAAAATGAGGTCCGTTATCATTCCATAAAAGTCTGCAAACACCAAACCTAGGGAAAAATTCTTTCAAAAGCACCTTCGCTGTGGTAATGGCAGTATTATCCTTTGTGGGGTACGCCTCTATCCATTTACTGAAGGCACATACCACCACCAAGACATACTTTAAATTGTCGCAGCGTTCAAGCTGAATATAATCCATTTGTAGAACTTCAAAAGGTGCAGTTGGTGTAGCAAACCATCCCGCAGGAGTACGTGTCCGTTTTCCAGGAGTTTATCGCAAACAGATCAAACAAGACTGTACTACTCTCTTAGCTATACTGGAAATTTCTGGATGCTCCCAAACTTGCGTAAGCAACTTTGTTATTGTTGAAGCTCCAACATGTGCCATCTGAACCATAGGTTGTACAAAAGCTATAGGCAATTTCCATTTATCCATCTGCTTATTCCGCCAACAGCCCTCATCATCCAATTCTCCTTCTTCAGACCAGTGCTCACGTTCTTTCACCGAAGCAGATTTCTGTACATCTAATACGTCTTGTCTAGCATTATGCCAACGTTCAGCTTGTGACTTCACTACATACATACAAGTAGTACTTCGCTGCATCGCAGTCTCACGTGCTACGCGGTCCGCAAGGGCATTACCTTGCCCTATCTTATCGGTCACTTTCATGTGTGCACTACATTTCACAATAGCTAGTTTCTTTGGACATGTCAATGCAGTCAAGAGGTTATGCACTAATTCGCCGTGCATTATCTGCATCCCGTGGGATGTGAGAAAGCCTCTCTCCTTCCAAAGCAAACCAAAATCATGAGCCACTCCGAAAGCATAGCGGCTGTCTGTATAAATGTTCACACATAAGTCAGTACTAAGCTCACATGCTCGTGTCAAAGCTATTAGTTCAGCTGCTTGAGCTGACTTTTGTTGTATACGAGCTGTCTCCACTACCGTGTGTATTGTGGTGATTGCATATGCAGCTGAGGTTGTACCGTCTGGCAACTTCAAACAAGACCCATCAACCCACAATTCCCCGTCTACATCTGGAAGGGGCATATCTTGTAAATCAATACGACCCTTTGTCTGTTCTTCGGTAAGGAATATACAATCATGTGTTTCTTGTGACTGAGGCTGAGTCACCGGATATGGCAACAAAGTGGCTGGATTTAGTGTTGCACATCTCTTCAGTGTAATGTGAGGAGCCAGCAATGTCAATTCATATCCTGTCAGGTGAGCGCTAGTTAAATGTTGTATCTTTGTTTGATTTAAAAGAGCATCAACGGCATGGGGTACTAACACCAACAGCTTATGTGACAAAACTATCCCTTCACTCTGACGTATTGACACAGCTGTTGCGGCAACTGAACGAAAACACCCAGGCAACGCTCGTGCGACAGGATCAAGTACTGCTGAAAAATATGCACAGGGACGCTACTTATCGCCATGTGTCTGTACTAAAACTGACAATGCACATCCATCTTTCTCATGTACGTAAAGTGCAAAAGGCTTCATGTAATCTGGAGTACCTAACACTGGTGCTGAACAAAGGGCTTGTCGTAGCGGCCGGAAAGCAGTCTCACATTCCTCTGTCCATGGGAGGGGCATTGGAGTATCTTTAGTCAAAAGTGCTAGCAAAGGTTTGACAATGTGTGAAAACCCTAGCATCCATTGCCTACAAAAAGAAGTAAGACCAAGGAATGCACGAACATCTTTCTGAGTAGAGGGTACTGGTGTGTCTAAAATTGCTTGAATACGATCTGATGTAAGAGCACAGCCCTCCTTAGACAAAAGGTGACCTAAATAGGTTACCTTTGGTCTACAATATTGCAATTTCTTTCGTGACACTTTATGATGGTGTGAAGCAAGAAAAGAAAGTAAGGACAAAGTGCACTTTTCACATTGCTCAGGGGTATCAGCTGCCAACAAATTATCATCAACATATTGTATGAGAGCCACACCTTCAGGCAAAACAAAAGAATCAAGTTGTTGTTTTAACGCTTGACTATAAATACTTGGACTCTCTGTATAGCCTTGAGGAACTCTGCAAAATCTATTCAAAGTAAAACCAAACAAATATCGGCTGTCAGGGTGAATAGGGATCGAAAAGAAAGCATTCTTCAAGTCTATCACAGAGAACGTAGTTGCTGTCAGGGGAACCAAAGTAAGAAGTGTTGTGATGTCAAATACCACAGGATATTGTGGTATCACAATCTTATTGACGTCTCGTAAATCAATAATGAATCGGTAAATCCTAGTGTCAGTATCCTTTTTCAGTATAGGAAGAATCGGACTGTTACAAACATTATACGGAACTTCCTCACAAACTCCAACTGCAATAAGATCATGCACAATTTGTGTGAGTGCTTCTTCGCCCTCCTGTGAAATTTTGTACTGAGGCAAACGTTGCAATACAGCTCCCTCCTTGACACTAATATGTACCGGTGGAATAATCATTTGTCCCACATCAGTATCTGAAGTAGCCCACAAAGTATTAGGGAGCAAAGCTAATGCAATATCCTCTTTAACAAGACAAACTCTTTCCATCACAGGATGATTATCATTTAAAATAACACGCACCCCTTCAGGAGAGCATCGTATTGTAGCCCTGAAATACTTGAGCATATCAAGACCCACAATATTGTCTGGTGTATTTGGAGAAAGCAAAAATGGACATGGAGCAGTAAATTTATCAACATGGAATGCAAGTGGTTGTGACAATGGGCTAGGGGAAGGTGTTCCATCTAAACCTATCGATGTAATGGTTAAGCCAGACAGGGGAGCCCTTGGAATCAATTGTTTAGACAAGGCGCTATGAGTAGCTCCTGTATCAACCAGAAACTGATCAGTAGAACCCAAAACATGTTTTGTAACATAGGGAACCCTCTGATCTACTGGAACTTCAACTGATTCCTTACCCCATCCTAGGCAATCCTATGCAGAAGCAGAATCTTGGAAATCAGGCTGCACATGGTTAGACATCTGGTATTGGTTCCGTCTATCAAAAGTGTTAAACCCATCCTGCCCTCGTACATTAGCATCAACCCTAGCATGATCATTCGTGCTTCTTCTAGGCCCTGAATATCCTGAGCGATTTCTCATTTGTCCCCAACCACGTGAACACTGCTGAACACATAGTGCAGGACAATCGGCAGCCCAATGCCCAAACTTCTTACAATACGCACACTGATCAACAGACAAATTCGAACGAGTGTAAGAAGAACCATAAGATCCACGTCCACCTCTATCACTACCTCTAAAAGGCGGACCATAAGCTAGAGCCAACATAACCTTCGTCTTTAATTCTTTAATCTTTTTATCCTCGCTACCTTTTGCTTCTAATTCGTGACGTTCATAATACTGAGCCATAGTCAAAAGAGAAACCGGAGTAGAGGTAGTCCATGAACTTTCACTAGCTTTTAGACGACTAGCTATTCCTGGTAACAGATTTGCGACATATTTATCGACAAACAAATGTCTGCCCGTATCATCTGACAATAACTGGCCGCTAAAATCATGAAATGCTTCTTCAAAGCGTGTAAAGAAATCAGAGACCGATTCATCTGCCTTTTGCTTACAAGACACTAAAACAGTCCAATCTATCTTTTTAGGGGGAATAATAGTTTTTAACGTAACTAATATGGCTGCGGGAAGATCTAGAATCAACTGATATGGCTTTTTCGCAGGTTTCCTATCCCCATCCATCTGTTCTAATTCTTTCCATGACGCCACAAAAACTACACGGTCATCAATTTTACAAACAGTTCTCCACATATATGGCGGTAATATCAATCCGAAAAATAAATCAATGTCAGCCAAAGTCATAGTACAAGAACTAATTGCTCCCTCAACTTCCTCATAAAAGGCGGCTGGATTTTTCCGCGGGTCAGGTAATGCTGTTTTAAGTACCATTACATCTGCCCTATTCCAAGGAGTATACACCCAATTATAAATAAAATACCCCTTAGCATAAACAGAAGTTTTATCATCACTTGTACACAATCCTTTAGGAGGAACATACAAAGGCGCGGCCTCCCGCATTGGTTTCGCGTGAACTATCATAGTCTTATATGTTCCGAGGATGGAAGCTTGCACGTCCACGGCCCTTTTCTCCTCTTGCAAACGGACTGCCACAACACATAATTTCATCAAACGCCTGATTGCATCAGCTACCTGGGAGAAAACAAAAAGACCATCACGCATTTGCTTATGATCAGCTGCTACATCATCGGGCTCTAGCTCATCAGAATATTTCCGATATAGTTCAATAGCTTCTGTGCCAAATGCCTCAGTAAAATATAGCTGCTCCATTTCCGTCCACCCTTTCATGTTGTCTATAAGTTCAGAAGCAGAGACAACGCTACGAATTGTTTTACGAGCAATAGATCTAAGCTCAGACGCATGGTCAGCAGGCAACATTGAGCGACTGTCTCGTATCTTCTGTTGCTCCGAACCGGAGACCTTAGCTAACTCATGAGGGGCAGAAGGAACGACATACGATGGTGGAGGGCGATCAAGTAACAAAAAATCATCCTGTGGTTTATTAAGGATAGGATAGAGAGGTTGCCTAATGGTGTATTGGCCAGTTACCTGTAATTTACGTTCTAGCTCCTTTAAGTCATTTATTTCTTTCTTTCTCATTTCCAATGCTTTCACATATATATTCTTCCGCTGCTCTTTCTCAAGCAAGGCTTGCTCACGCTTCACTCGTCCACGCACTTCTTTCTCCCACATTCGTACACAGTCAAACATATCTTGCCTAGACTTTCGCTTACACATACATTGTTCCACATACTCAATCTTTCGCAAATCAAATGACCCATGCATAGGCCAACGTAAATCAGGATCCGCACAGTGTATTTATTCCACAATGTGCTGTACATTATAGAAGAAAGACCATGTTTAACATACATATCTCTATTGGGCGTCCCCTCTGGGGGTGCCGGTTGCGATTTTTCCAGTCTCAAATTGGTGCCATTACAAAAGCAAGACATCCTACGAAGTGCGCTAAAAACAGGCATGCCAAAAATAGTGCAGAATATGCAATATTATAATCAAAGTAGCACTTAAGGTGCCATTCAAATCAAAATTTAATTGGAGAAAATTCTCCTCATTACCTGCCTATATATATTGCAATTTATATATCAATTCAAAGGACACAAATTGACTAGTCACCCAAAACACGAGAGCCACAGTAAGTAGTGCTAAACTTCATTACCAAACAAAGGCATCAAGACCCACAGCATGTGCCGTAAAACGTCTCTTACCAATCACAGGGTGTCCAGGTTCCAACTGCCAAGTTCTAAAATCGACCAAATGGTCACTGCATGACGAATGAACAAAAAGGATCTCAGTCGAGGACTGGCGCCACCTGGATGGTCAAATCAGAAAGAAGGGAAAAACGCCGTGGTTGCCAAGACTCGGGTCTCCTCAGGCATTGATCGTCCGCAGCGAGATCCCAATCCTTCGTCGCGACCAATCCGTTGGGCGTCCGAGTCGCCGATGAGTCCCTGTTCGGGCGTCAATTTGTTGAAGTAAGCCTCAGCAAGGCCTACTAGTGCAAGGGGGTCGCCCTTCTCTGCACAAAGTCCTCAGACCATATAGGAAGAAGTTGGCACAGAAACTGAAATAAAAGACAAAGTTTATTAAACCTCATGAGGTGGTACTACAGTTCAAACAGCACCCTTCGGTAATGTTTGGAGTAGCACACTGAACTAAGAGAGCATGCTCCTTTTATACCCACACAGGAGCTAAAAGAAGGTGGTACAATTATAGAAGCAAGACTTACATACATGTAAGGTCATATGAAAATGCACAGTCGACAGGTAGGAGGGGCTAACAGTTTCACGGACTAGTTGACACATTACTGTCTGTTACTGATTACTGACAGCTGCAGATCTTACTGGGCATGTGCGAAAGTGGGAGATGCTAAATATAACTTGTCACTAGACAGATTTTCAAGAGTAGTTAACAGAAAGGTAGGACAGAGCACATGGTGAGCACATGGCAGAGAAAATGGCTGCCATGAATACAAAATGGATTCCGCCAAATGTTCACAATAGTTGCTAAATACAAGATGTCTTCTGCTAATGCTTAATCTAATCGCTATTAAGTTACAACACAATGATCCACCATGCCTGCAGATTTGTACCTACCTGCTGCCGTCTATTGTTAGGTGAACCCAGAATTTCAGAACTCTCTGGCCCTGTTGCCCTTTGTCAGCCATACAGTGTAGGAAACCACATGTCACATACACTGCTTCTCTTTATGAGGCATACAGTCTGAAGAACCACATGCCACTTTTGGGAGCATGTAAAAGCAAATCATGTGCACAGCCTGAGCTTCCCAGATCTTCTGTCTCACATAATACCAGACAAGTGCCTTACTCCTCATTAAAATGTTACCTTTGCCCTTGGGTTTCCCTGTTTTTCACCTTTATCGGACTAAGGCCCATATTTATACTTTTTGACGCAAACCAGCGCCAGTGCTGGTTTGCATAAAAACATTTATCGCCGGCTAACGCCATTCCTACACGCCAGGCGGGTGCCTTATTTAAGGAATGATGTTAGCCGGGGTAGGGAAAAATGGGGGTTGTGCATCAAAAAATGGTGCAAGTCAGGTTTGAATCAAAAATCATGGCTCAAACCGGGCTTGCGCCATGTTTTGATGCACAACCCCATTGAAATGACTCCTGTCTTAGCAAAGACAGGGTCATGCCCCCTTGGCCAATGGCCATGCACAGGGGACTTCTGTCCACTGGGCCTGGCCATTGGGCACAGTGGCATGTATGGGGGGCCAAGTTAGGCCCCCACTATGCCACTTTAAAAAAATAAAAATTATACTTACCTCTACTTACCTCTACTTACCTGGGATGGGTCCCCCCATCCATGGGTGTCCTCCAGGGGTGGGCGAGGGTTGCAGGGGGTGTCCCTGGGGGCAGGAGCGGGCACCTCTGGACTGCTTCCATGGTCAGAGACCATGGAAGTGAGCCTACAGGCCCCTTAACGCTTGCCCTCATCCATGTGTTAAGAAACGGCGCACATCAGGCTGTGCGCCATTTTTTACGGCCCGCCCCCTCCTGTGTGTCAAAATGACGCAGGAGTATAAATAAGGCACACAGGCCTTAAAGTCATTTTTTGGACGGGAACGCCTACCTTGCATGTCATTAACGCAAGGTGGTTTCCCTCATCCAGAAAATGACGCACACGGAGGAATTTTGACGTTCGCGGGGTCGGGCGTCAAAGTCTAAATATGGGGCAAGGTTTGCGCTGAATGTGCGTCAATTTTTTTTTACACACATTTGACGCAAACAGAATATAAATATGCCCCTATGTTTGCTAACATTTGCGCTCTGGGTACCATGAGAATGCAATTCAGCCTCACAGTGTGTATGTTCTTTCACTAAAGAATGAGGTAAAATTGGCTGCATCTAATTGACTATTCAACTTTAGAGTAAGGATAAAAGTAAGGCCAAAGTAAACTGTTGTACAAAACAGCACCAGTGGCATAAAATGTAAACAAAAAATGTGAGTTGCAGTATATTTTAACCACCTTCGAATGTGAATGGAAATCACGACTTTAGGTACCCCATTGTGGTCAGACTGTGTGCAGTAATACAGGCCAAAAATAAACTATTTGGGCATCAAGAAAGCCTTGATATTTTACATAGTAATTAAGCCACCCATAAGGCCCTCATTATGAGTCTACCTTAGCAGTATCCTTGAGGGTTTGCCACAATGCTTCATATCAAGTGATCGGGTACTCATGCAGTAGAAATCATCTGGTGAGTGCCTTTGGGACCGCACAGGCCTTTATGCAGGTGGTATGAGTAGAAGCTGATCCCATCCCCCTCCAACTCCTTATCACCACTGGAGTAGTATTCAGTGCTCCTTCAATGCACACAATAACCTACTCTGCACCATTCGACCCTTCTGAGCCCTGCTCCCATAACCCTGTGCCTTCTCACCCACATTTTTCACTTGCTTAGAACATGTGGTAGATCTGACCCACTTTGTACCCTGAATTTGACATAACCATGTGAACAAGACATTGTAATCCTAAGTTTTTCTGGTTATTTCCCAATCAAGGGAGAAAAGCTCATAACGGCAGAATTTAGGTATTGGATAGCGGCTGGAATTGGAAATGATCGGCCCAGTATTTCCACAACCTATAGCTGTACATCTCAATGGGGATCTCTAGTGTGCTTTGTTACTCACAAGCCAGGGGCTTCATTTATAAAAATGGGACATGCTAGGTGTTAAGAAAAGTACATCCCCTACATCCCCACAATGATTTACTGAAAATGTTATTTTCATAGTGTCAGTTTTCAGTGAAAAGGCCTTACTGTAACCTAACTTTTGACTATTCAGACAAGATATTGTAAGTTGGTTGGGTACTCTCCTCTTAAAATAATAATGTTAAATAGTATACTTCCAATTGGTTTATTTTGTGCTTCAGTCGGTAACTATGACTATCCCTGGCACTCACAACCATTTCACAGAATCAAGTAGCCACCATCCATAATTTCATTCCTGTGAAGCTCCCTCATGTCCGCAAGGTGAAAGTCAGAGCTATTAGAAGGCTCAAGCACAGCATTAGCTTTAAGGCTGCCTTCCTTGATTATATAATACATAGGGAAATCAGGGAGCATGAACGGCACTCTGTTATCACATTGCACAGGATGTGAGGGGATAGAAGAATGTTGGGCCACATTCACTAACATTTTGTGTCAAGGTAGTTCCATTGTTTTTTACATAGCCCCCAATTTACTAAGCCACTCAGATCTAGATTTGTGTGACTTCACACAGCTTAGTAAAAAGTGCTTAGTGCTGCCTTGCCCTACCTTCTGTTAGGGCCGTGTTCCATTGGTGGATCAGGGCATTTCCATGCATCTTCTCATGGATACAGATGTAAACCCAGATTGACTAAAGGCAGTAAACCTGTTTTTTCACCAAAATAGTGCACCTACCTGAGTCTGGCCTAATGAGGAGAAATATTTTCTTCTCTCCTAATGACTTCCTCTTCCATACCTGCTGCATTCTTCAGCACACATACTAAGAGGATTGTTTTTGTGGTGGAACGCATCCCATCCTGCACAAGAACAAACCTTGGCCGTCATCTGGCATTCTTGCACCATCGTGCAAGGGTGCCTGCCTGCATTGACACTAGGATGCCTGAAGGGCGCCAGTGATATGAGCGAGCAGAAGTGTACCATATCTTAGTAGATGTCACATCTCTGCTCTCCTTTTCACACAGCACAGCAAAGCAAGTTGCCTTGCTGCATTGCTTTCCTTTATAGGTTAGTAAATCTGCCCCTTTGTTTTCATTATTTAAGAAATTTAGAACTGGCACCTCATTATAAAGTTCCTTGACAAGGAAAGCGGATGTGGGATTGCACGTTAAGCTTTATGCACGAATTACATTTATTGTGCTCTGACTTTTAAAAGTCTTTAATATTGCACAGCAGCAGATGATTGAAGAAGGAAATATAAGGAGATCAAGCTCATGTGTGAATTTATTTTTGGAGTACTTTTAGTCGTTCTGCTCTTCTCCATTTCAGTGAAGCCCACCTCTCAAATCATGAGAATAAGTTTGCTTTATGATTCAGTCAGAGTGATGAATTGGTGTGGAATGTTTTGGAAAACCTTGGCAACTTAAGGAAATGTCTAGTTTGCAAAACTATGTTTGCCACGACAAAACATCTTCACCTTGTTTTGGGGACCTAGCGCAATATTTTACTGTGTAAATGTTTATCAACATCCAGCTTCAGAAATGTAACAAATGTTTGAGCTAGAGAGAAAAACTATTTCATTTATCACATTGTTTTGTAGCGTTACTTAAAGCTATACCAGTACTATTGTTGCAGACATATATCTAATGCACTCTGCTGGCCGTAGCCTGTAATATAGCTAAGCATAGCTTTACTGTTGATTTCATTGCTGTAACCTGCTGTAAAAATAAAGGACATAAGCTACCATGTAACTAGAACGTTTAAAAAAGTTCACATTTTTAAAACAAAACAAAACACGATCTAATTGTTTTAGTAATTGGAGAGTTATTGTTTTTATTTTTCAACGAGTTATTTTACTTTCAATACAGGAAAGATATTCGGGTCGCACACCTGTTTTTGTTTTATGATATTGCGTGCATTCACTTTAAACATGAAACCAGATTCGCGCTGTTATTTAATAGAAACTTCAAGAAATAAAATGATTGCATTGTAACATATTAGAATAAACATTGAAAATAAAGTAACAGTCGAAATTAAGTAGAGAATGACAAAGTGCTGAAATACACATAAGATGTAATTGTTTTTGTTGAATGTTTAATAAGATATCCCAAAATGGATACTGTATGGTACTTTTTTCAATGTGGATATTAAGGGCGACTTTTACTATAGTTAGTGGTCGAGCAACTCAATTTAGCATCGCACACAGAAGCCTTTAAAATGGTAAGTAAACTGTCTTTGGGGAGGCATTGTGTTGAGTGATTGAACTTTAGTAAATGAGGGTTTAAGATTTAGACAATATCCCTGAATTAGGTTTAAAAGAAATGTATTCACATGCCTAAATAAATTGAAAAACAACTTGTAAATTAAAAAAGAGGATTCCCCAGCAAACAGTGAGCGTGTGCACAAGCTACAGTTAAACTTTTTTACACAAGGTTCCAATAGAGTAGCAAAACTGAAACAAAGGGACGTTTTGCAGGTGTAGAGGCAGAACGTGGTATAGTTCACATTCAATACTCAAAATATTACAAAAATATAAACTTTCAGAGTAAGCCAGCTACCAGCTACGTGAGAATTTCCTGCTTACAGTGCCAGTGGTGCTTTACCCATCAAAAGTGGTGCAGCTTGTTTAACATTAGCACAAAAATTACAATGGCTATCACAGTTAAGCTAAGGCAAAATATAAAGTTTTCACAGTATCATTTACCTGAGGCGGAGTTTTGTCGGTGTTTTCTTCATACTCATCAGTAAAGCATGAAGATGGACCGAAGTGGCAATAGAGTGTTGTTAGACCTAACAGCCTTAGGGTGGTCACCCCTAACTTTTTGCCTTCCTCCCTCCACTTTTTGGACACAGTTTGTGCTGGTTTTTAGACTCTGTGCACTTTACAACTGCTAACCAGTGCTAAAGTGCATATGCTCTCTCCCTTTAAACCTGGTAACATTGGATCATACCCAATTGGACTATTTGATTTACTTATAAATCCCTAGTAGTGTGCACTATATGTGCCCAGGGCCTGTACATTAAATGCTACTAGTGGGCCTGCAGCACTGGATGTACAACCCACTTAAGTAGCCCCTTAACCTTTTCTCAGGCCTGCCATTGCAAGGCCTGTGTGTGCAGTTTCTCTGCCAATTCGACTTGGCATTTAAAATTATTTTCCAAGCCTAAAACTCCCCTTTTTCTACATACCTAAGGTATGTCCTAGGTAACCCATAGGGCAGGGTGCTGTGTAGGCCAAAGGCAAGACATGTACCTATGTAGTTTACTTGTCCTGGTAGTGTAAAACTCCCAAATAATTTTTTACACTGCTGTGAGGCCTGCTCCCTTCATAGGCTAACATTGGGGCTGCCCTCATATATTGTTTGAGTGGTAGCTGCTGTTCTGAGAGGAGTAGGAAGGTCATATTTAGTATGGCCAGAATGGTGAGATACAATCCTGCTGACTGGTGAAGTTGGAATTAATATTACTATTTTAGAAATGTCACTTTTAGAAAGTGAGCATTTCTCTGCACTTAAAGCTTTCTGTGCCTTACAATCCACGTCTGGCTGGGTTTAGCTGACAGCTCCTTGTGCATTCACTCAGACACACCCCAAACACAGGATACTCAGCCTCACTTGCATACATCTGCAGTTTGAATGGGACTTCCTGGGCTGGGAGGGTGGAGAGCCTGCTCTGACACAAAGGACTGCCACACCCCCTACTGGGACCCTGGCAGACAGAATTTAACTGAAATGGGACCTGGTGCACTTATAAGCCACTCTTTGAATTCTCCCCCACTTCAAAGGCACATTTGGGTATATAAACAGGGCCTCTGCCCCTTCCAGGAGAAGAAACTTGTAACCAGAACCTGCATCCTGCCAAGAAGAACGGTGTGGTTGCCCAAAGGACTCACCTGACTGCTTTCTGTGAAGGACTTCTGCCTTGCTGTTATCCTGCTGCCTTGCTGCTCCCTGGTTGTGGTGAAGAAGTGCTCTCCAAGGGTTTGGATAGAGCTTGCCTCCTGTTCTCTGAAGTCTCAGGACCAAAAAGACTTCTCTCTTGCAACTGGACTCCTTGTGCGGTGAAAATTTGACGCACAGCTTGCTAAAACCGACGCACAGCCTATCCCGCCGTGAGAAATTCACCACGCGCCGAACCAGAATGATGCAGCTCGACTTTGCAGGGAGAAGATCGATGCGGCGCCTATGTTGCAACCGGAACTTCAACGCATGGCCCACCGGATCGATGCACAGCCGACCTGGGGCGACGCAGCCTGACTTCCAGAGGGGAAATCGACGTAGCACCTGCCGTGTGGAAGAAACTTCCACGCAACGCCCACCATTGTGACTCCGCTCCACAAGACCAGGATTCCACGCACAGACACTGGGAAGTCTGAAAACCCCACAACCCAAAGAGGATCCACAACCGAGCACCGGAAATCGATGCACACCCGTCCCTGCATGGAAACTAAAGACTCATCACTGTGTGCGGCCCGAGAAATCGACGCACACCCCCTTTGTTTCCATGCTTCTCCTCCTGTGCAGTCCACTGCAGAGATTTTTCATGCAAACAAGGTACCTTGTGCTTAAAAGAGACTTTGTTGCTTTAAAAAGACTTAGGACACTTTATATCACTTTTCAGTGATAGCTCTACATTTACTTATTACATCTTTGATCGTTTTGACCTGTAAATAGCCAGATAAAAAATAGATATTTTTCTAACACTGTGTGGTGTATTTTTGTACTGCTATATTGTGTTATTGTATGAGTTATTGCACAAATACCTTACACATTGCCTTCTAAGTTAAACCTGACTGCTCAGTGCCAAGCTACCAGAGGGTGGGCACAGGATAATTTGGATTGTGTGTGACTTACCCTGACTAGAGTGAGGGTCCTTGCTTGGACAGGGGGTAACCTGACTGCCAACCACAGACCTCATTTCTAACAAGTGTCTATTAAACCACAGTGTCAGTAGAAGTGAAACCATGCTATTGGAACTTGAATAAAAGAAATGGACCTTGAAAAAAGGTGCACCCTGAGGTAAGTCAATCAACATACACCCATGCATAGCTAAAATAGTTCTTCATCTGATTGGAGCTCCTTCTGCTCAGGCACATATTCACAAACTGTTTTCTCTAGTACGGACCTGATTATGAGCTCGGGTAACCTCTGATAAGAAGGTTGCCATGTACTGGCTACCTTCCCGCCAGGCCCATTATGACTTTCCTGCTGGGCTGATAGGTGGAAACCAAGGTCCAAGGTTCTCCCGGTGGAAAGGCTGGTGGAGAACCAGGTTGTAATCAGCAGGGGGGCGCTGAGGACCACCACACTTGTAATCAGGCCCTATGTTTTTTGAAGTTTAATAAACCTAAATCATTTGGGGGCAGAGATCTCCCTATGGTAAAGTATCAGAAAAAGTTTTGAAAAGTTTATTATATTTTAACACAATAGTAGAAATCATTTCATGTTCAATATTAATGTAAATTTGTTTTTTATTGGTTATATTAAGTGTAGTGAACAATAAAAAATGCAGCAGCACTATTAATTTAAAATAAATGTTAAAAAGGGGTAAAATAGCTTATCATTAAATAGTACTTATTTTGATATATATAAATTTAAGGTTCACACTTTAATTATTCAGTTTAATATATACATATATGTATATATATATATATATATGTATATATATATATATATCTCAAAGCTCAATATTCGCGTTGTTAATCTGCACCCTACACGGCAGACTGCGAAAGGGTTGCGATCCCCTCACATTCCCAAAAAGAGGCTTCTTAGCACAAAAGAAGACGTTGCAGTCACTTACTTATGCTTCAGACAGTGATTTATTCAATCAGGCAGGTAAAACAATGGCACTGATTCATTCCCCAAAGCGTTTCAGGAGACTCTGCTCCCTTGTTCACGGAGATATTCAAAGTCTCTCTTCCATTTTCTATTATAACTTAAACCACATGCATAAACATAAAAAGCGGACTACATTCCTTTCAAAATACTGGCAGCCATCTTAAAGTATATACCTATTACTACTCATTACTTAACTCCATATAGCCAAAAAAAGGGGTATACATATTCCAAATCAATAATAATTTACACTTATTTCTTGTACAAAAAACATTTCTATTTTTTATTCTTTATTCTTTGTTGCTATATTATATATTTAATCAATATACTCACAATCCAAATCTCCGGCTTGTCTCCTACTGATTCCTTCATTATATTATCCTGAAGTAGTCAAGATATAACAGCTCTTTTGCTTTTTGTTCATTTTGGCAGACATACCTCCTGCCAAACTTGCGGCTCTTCACCTTATTGTTAATTCTTTATGTAGTCCTAAAATAGTTATAATAGCTCCTTTGTTTTTCATTTTGGCAATATTGCCTCCTGTAAACAAATGGAAATGGAGGAGAGACATTTAAACATATATATATATATATATATATTCCATAACGATGAGAAACTGCTCACCAAGTGGCTGCACCATACCAATCACTGACTGGAATTGAGGAAACAACAGTATCTCTTCCGTAAATGTCCATCTGCTTTATTCCAAATACGTTACAAAATCAATGCTGCTTCCAAACAAAAATGTCTACGCGTTTCGGCTGACGCCTTCTACAGGACATTTTCACCCCACACAAAGACCTCTACAAATACACACCTTAGACCCTCATCTATTTTGATTGTTCACTGGTGCAGACTAAAGGGGCAGCCATCTTGTAACATACAGATAGTTCACTTGCTGTCTCTCATACCTACTATTTAGTTATTATCTATCAACATTTGCTTGATGAGGAACAACGCAATTATAACAGACATACAGAATTACTAATTTGTGTGCATCATTTGGTCACTATTATATTAAAAAAAAAACACTGGAGCATATTCAAGGCAATGTTGAATTGATAGATGCAATTCCCTGCATCAAAATCAATGGTATATTTTCATCTTTTCGTTGTTTTTTACCATGAAATAAAGTGACTAGTGCCTTATGTGCCACTGAAGATATAAAATGACTTATGTAGCAATATATAGATGTACACGTTCATATATATAAATTTGTCCATAAATAATTTGTTGTTTCACTGAAGTATACATTCACATAATCTGTAACATTAAACCTAATTAAAAAATGTAAAACTGAACATCAACTGTCCATTCTGTATATTAAATACCCCAAAGTGCGATGACAGTTGCAACATGCACTCCTAAATCTATTGAAAAATGATAAGAGTGTCATATAGCACTCAAGTCTATAAATATGTGATCTGTTTTAGACTGTGTCTACTGCCCCAATGTTTCCTTAAAAAATGAGCCTCATCAATTCTGCTGCAGCTGCACAGCTATCCTGCCCTATTCTCAATTACACAACTAAATAATCTAATACTTCCTCTCAACAATTTCCACAGGCCACCACCAGTAGTCCACACCAATTGATTCAACCGAATAAATCGGTGAATCCCTATTCTAGTATATAATTCTAACCATGCTACATAAAGTGCCCAGTGCAAAAGTGCTACAACATCTGTATGATAATAAGTGTTCTAAAAACCAAAGAAATAAAGAATATATTTAAAAAAGAGATCATGGTAATTTCAGCAACCAAGATGTATACTCTCAACATATCTTAGGAAATGTCAATTGTCAAAACTGTTTCAGAGCAACATCACTATTCGTGGCCCATTATATTAAATATTTCAGATTACAACACGACGAATGAGAAGATGTAAACATGGCAGCAAAACAGTCTATTCTAATATCATAATGGCTATGTTCTATCTATTCATCATAAATGTACATATAATTCTGCATCAAGATTATGTCCCCATGGATTTTCTGAACCAAGCAGTAAAATCATCTTGGATTCCATTTGTCATAACTCCAATGTCCTATCACCTGATCTAGGGCCCAATTTGATCGATTTGATTCCATAAAATTTAAAGTGCTACAATCTCCTCCATGTGTATCCCAAAAATGTTTGGCCAAAGGATAGGATCTATCATGATTCTTGATTGCTCTAAAATGTCGTAAGAACCTGATCTTGAGTTTATGAATGGTGCTGCCTACATATTTCTTCCGACCGCCACTTTCAATAACATAAACAACATATTCAGTTTCACACGTAATGCGGCCTTTGATCACGCATTTTCTACCATCAAATGTTTGATAACTCTACACATTTTCGGCACATTTTCACGCCTTACAATGGCCACATTTCCAGAAGCCTAAGCTCTTTTCAGTCAACCACAGCATATTGCTTTTATTGTTATTTGTAACAAATAGGCTCCTGGTCAAATGGCCTCCCAATGAATACGTTTTGCGATAAGTGATTTGAGGATGTTGACCAATTACCTCTTTTATGTGAGGATCTTGTTGTAAAACATACCAATTGTGTTGCAGAATGTTCTTAAGTGCCACATGTTGATGATTGAATTTAAGAAACAGTCTCGGAGGAGATCATTCATATTAGAATTGTCATAGGTGAATTGATTCTTTAAGAACAATTCTTCTCCGGTTTTGCCTTTGACTCTGTTCCGTGCATCAATCAGAATTTTGTAAGGATATCCCCTCCTCAAGAATCTTTGTGTGATTGCCATAATTTCCCTTCTAAAACCAACATAATCTGAGCATATCCTGCGAGCCTGAGGAATTGGCTATAGGATATACTCCATTTTAATGCTTTTGGATGCCCACTGTTGCCATGTAATATGGAATTGCATGCAGTGGGCTTATGGTATACTGTGGTCTCCAATTTGTCATTCTTGACTTCATGCAGGACATCCAAAAATCTCAATAGTGTTTCTACTCCAGACTGTCTCAAGATGAATATTTAACTCAATATTGTTCAACACATGAACATACTCCTGCAATATATGTTTGAAATTAACTATTTTAATTCAGTTTATTCCTATGGGTTTCTATTTAAGTCCTTGCCTCTATTCTTTTCAAAGGATGATGTTGATTTCTCCCATACACCAAAATGCCTAAGGGCCAAATTACGACCCTAGCGCTCCGGCCCCCATACTGCCAATGCGGCAGTCAGAAGGACACTGCCAAGCCACCAGCCTCCTGACCCCACCATTATGAAGTTTCTGCAGGGCTGGAGGTGCAGTCAGTGTGGTGACATTGGCTTCAGCTCTAAGTGAGAGCAAAGGACACTGCCAGCTGCACGGACTGCGCCCCCAGTACAGTCGGCATGTGCACTGTTGCCATGGCAGACAGTGCGCATACCAACTGTGCTGGCAGGGTGGCCAATGCACTGCCTGCAAATGGGCAATATCGGTGAAGGGGCCCCCTATGGCCCCTTCTCTGCCTTTTAGTACACATATTCATGGCGGTGTCCCCGTCATGAAAAGGTTGGTGGAAAGGAAGATAATAATATGGATGGCATTGCCACTGCCGGCACTGACTTCATATTCCGCAGCTCTCCTGACCACACCATTGATTTGGGTCAGGAGTTAGTGGTGGCAGTGGTCCTGTGGCAGTCTATCCACCACCATCCATATCAGGCAGTCTAACTGCCACAGGACGTGGTTGTCGTACCACCAAAGTCAATATGGTAGTCTTTGGACTGCTGTACTGTAAATCAGGCACTAAATCATAGATAATGGCATGAAATGGACGAACCCATTTCATGTGTCATGTCACACTCTCTTTCAAGACATGCCAAAATATGCAAACAACATTGTATAGTGTTGGATGGCTTTTCATCACTGCTAGGTTGACTATGCCCTTTCCTGTCATTAAAATGACATAAAAGTCAGAACACCTCTAAACCTGTATTACGCTAATCCTAATGTAAGTGATGTAATAACAATTTACATTAACTTTTGTTCCATCTTTATGCAATACGACTCCTACATGTCACCAGGGAAAGAGCACATCATTTCCATGCGGCAACAAAGGCACTATCATATTGTTACATAAAAACATAACTGATGCACCACCACGAAAACAACCAATAGTTTGTATCAAGAAAAGATCGATCAAACTAAAGTCATGCCTGCAACAGACAAAGAAATACCCACCAAAGTCAAGATTGTCCTGCTGAACTATGATAAAGAGATCAGATTCCGCAGTTTTCACACAAATGCGGAGCCACTGAACACCACGAGTGAGCAAGCCAAGTTAAAGAGCAGCTACTTGACAGGAATAGATCACGCACTAATAGACAGCAAACTATCCAAAGGGGTCCAAGTTAAGCTGTCTGACAAGAGCCATCATAAAATAGCAAGAGAAAACTAATGGGCAAATTTTCTGAGGACATTGCTTAAGCTCTTCATGCTAAGCAGATGCACTTGAAGTTATGTATCTCCCCTATACCACCACCCTTCACCTCAGTTCCTGGCAAGGACAGGCGTACAAGTGTCTTTCATCTCTAACATCACAGAGGTATGGGCATGGTACTCAAGAGGGGACGCTAGGACTACACAGTGGAAATCTGCTTCACAGTCCTGAAAAAAACAGTAGTCAAATCTCTGACAGCATTATTAATCTTTCATTTGATTTTCCATTACTTACATTCTGATGTCAATGGGCATGCCACTATGTGGCAGCACGTGACCAAACATTGCTTCTCAGTGATACCTGCATGTAATGAATTACTCTTTTCTTTACACTTAATGTGAAGAAGTTCTACCCCCCTTACAGATCCCTCCTGTGAGTCTGTGTCACTGTTCTGATCTTTGTTAATGAAATCTTTGTGAGATTTCACATGGCTGTCTGGGTATTCTTCAAAAACAATTTCACCTTGCACAGATGTGCAAACTCAACAACTATGTCACAGGCAATTTTGGAGATGGAAAGAAGTCTACCACCAGACATATCTAGCTGTGGAATCTGGAAATGAGTATGTGAAAATAGTGTCTGCTTTGTTGACGGTTCTTGAAAAGGGGTCTTTGGATGTGTGAAAAATGTCATCAGTCATATTAGTCATTATATCAAAACATAAACATGAGCACCTATGGTGGGGAATTGAGTAGATGTTACAAATGTTGCATTTGGCGCGTTTCCATTATCTTCAAAAGACTGATATAGCCCTGCAGACACTTATTCAAGATGATTCTGATTTTGACACACCGGAGACTCTCTTGCAAACACAAGGGAGCACCCCGTCTACCAAACCCTCGGTCTAGTTGCCTTAGTTAGAAATGGGAAGCCCTTAAGTCTTCTGTGGACGGTGCTCCATTTAGGGTGGATCATGTAATGCCTGTATTTATTTGTCCATCATTGCCAAAAATTATTGGTGAGGTAAAGAAAAAAAATCATGATTCCAACCCCTGGGAGAAAAGTCCCAGGGTTTAGCGGTTATTAGTTCATTATTTTATAGAAACAAACTCCCATGTTGGGAATTTGTGTTTGAAAAACAAACATGTTGAAAAGGCTTGGTGAATAGTCATAAAAATCGAAGGAGGCTGTCTATCAAACTTTTTGTACATGGAAAGGAGCCACCATAGCCTGACTGTCATCTCTGAATCTAACAGACGGTAGGGAAATTTGCCAGGTATAGTTATCTCTGTACAAAAACAAGGTATACACAGTTCCACAATGTAAGTATGATCAGGGAAACCACATTGGGTCCTGATCTAAGGAAAAGATCGTAAAGAAAAGAAAAAAAGCCAGGTCCCTAGAAAATTAATTATTTTGGAACAAGAGCCCTCACTCACCAAAGGTGACATGCTTCATCCTTGGGCTTTGCTCCACGTCAGGCCGGCGCTGCAATGCCTGACGGGCCCCTCAAGGGGGGCTCTTTGCCGGAGATCTTTTGAGATATATGCCCGGTTTAGAAAGAATAGGGTATAGGATTGGAAAAATTATATTTAAAAATAACTAGAGGTTAGGCAAATTTTATTAAATAATCCAACCACTGTCATGATTAAAACCAAAGAGCGGGGAGAGAAAAGAACAAGGTCTACGCTCCCCCAAAAAATTATTATTAACTTCCTCACTCAATTTGAGGTTAGGAATTGTACGTACAGGATCCCCTGTACGATTCACCAGAAGGTCAACATGTTTCTCGCTATTGATGTCCTATGGATCTAACGCGATTCTTCAGGACCTAAACTACCTAATCCTATATGTACATGTAACCTATAGTAAGGAATATTAGTACAATGCAGGGACCCTCCTCATACTAGTGGATGGGCCGCATCAGGTAAAGCACCAAGTAACGGAGGTCCTACTGAGTTGGGACCTGTCCGAAGTTCGCGGCATCACCTGCCCAGTCTCGGTGTTCCTGGAATAGTTATCTCTAACAACTATAACTTAGCCATAATGTAGCTATAATTTGTGTCCCCGTCATGCACAGTTTTGTCATTGCAAATGTTGCCGTGATAGTATCAATGATGTCATGGAAGGTGTCATGAGTGAAGTAATATATGGGGTGCAGGCCTGAGTAGTAGTTACCTTAGGGAGCAGGTTGCAGTTATTAGTGATAAATATAACCAGTGAGTTTCTGTGTGCCAACTCCCCTTAGTGCATGGCTAAAGGCTTGCGGCCATGCTCTGTGGCCAAACCCCTCTCCCAATAGGCAGCTGAGCCCAAGACGCGTGGGCTTTCAGCTGTGCGTGGAGTGGAGTTGGCTGCAGGGCCTAGCCTGGGACCAAGCCCAGTGGCTAACCTACCTATGGGTGGCCAGCCCTCCACAGGCAGCCAACAACCTTATGTTCAACCCATTGGCACACCCCATTCTCCAAACCACTTTGGGTCATGAGGACCCCATGCCCAGGGGCCTTTAATTCAGGGACCGGAGCCTGCAGCCCTCTCCCATATCCACTTTGAGCCCTGGGAACCTCATTCACTGGGACAATAGTCTTTTAAGGGGAGAGGGTCCCCCTCCCCCGGACCGAAATATATGTGTAAAGGGGAGGCAGGAGCACAACACCCCATCCACGGGCCTTTCAGAGAAGGGGACCGATGGTTACCCAGCCTGAGCCAATTGTTGCCCCAGGGGTCCCATCCCCCGAGGGCCACAGAATATTTTAAAGCTGAGAGAGACACATGGCCCCTTCTCCCGAGCACCTATAGGTCCTGGGGAGCCCATCCACCTGGGCCTTCTTTGTTTAAAAAGCATAAGGGACACACTTCCCCCCTCCCTGAACCTCTTAAGGCCCAATGGTTTAAAAAGGGGAGGAGTGCATGGTCCCGCTGCCCAAACCTCAATGAGGCCCCCAGGAACCCATCCCCGGGGCCAATGTTTACTTTTAAAAAGTGGAGGGGACCACCTGGCCCCCTCCTCGCCTGTTCAGGCCACATGCCCCTCCCTTTTTTAAAAAAAAGTGGACACCAGGGATGGGGTCCCCATGGCCCTAATCGGCACAGGTGCAGGGGATCCAGTTATGCCCCTCCTCCTAGTACTTAGGAAAAATGTTAGGCTAGTATTTTCTTTTGTTTTTGCTGTGACTCTTTAGGAGTCCCACTGGATCAATGAAAACCACTGTTTTTGTATTTTGAGTTCGTGCAGTGTCCCTCTGGGACCACCACAAGGACTAGAGGAGCATGGTATCCCTACTATGCCCCATATAATTTTTTTGTTGAAAACGTTGCAGGACAGGGGACCCAGTCCACAGTCCTGTAATGGCTGTAAGCATCATTTTACTTCATGTTGTTGACAGCCAATGGCCCAAGGGATAAAAAGCTCCATTGGCAAATCAGAACACTCTAGATTTTTAAAATATGGAATCAAGGAACTCTTGTGAGAGTCCCTCAAACTCAACCGTACAGATATCCAAAAACCTTTGAACCTAAGTATCTCAAAACGTCTGAATGGATTTACATCAAATTACAAAAAGCATGCTTTTAGGACCAAGAGCTGGCTTCCTGCCATACTTAATGTAATTCTACTCAGCAGTAATAAATTAATAAAAAGTTAGAAATTGAAACTGCACGGTAGTACAAATATAGGACAGTACAGTGTATTCAACAAATTTATATCTTCACTCAAAAGTCGATGGAGTGCCGTAGTAATACCTACAAAATACCATGCTACTTAATTAAAAAAATTCCATTCTCCCTAAACAGATGTCAAAATATATAGAAAATTATAAATACATGTTTCTATCTATTAACACTTTAATGAAGTGGTACAAGGTAAGGAACAACAGTAAAACCTACTACTTGCCTAGAGTTAAGACCCTAACCTAGAATGCAGTGGAACGCAGAACACATACAAAATGTGCTGAAAAAGCCGCAGCTGCCTTTTACATTTGGTAAACACAGCCATTATAAAAATTACATACTGCCGTATCATGTAACACTGCAAATGTACGGTGGTATACCACAGGACAATATAAGCTAAGTCTTGTGGTGACTGTCAGACCACCGCCATTGTGGCGATCCAACCACCATGTTACACCCTTGGTGGGCAGACCTGCCAGGGGACCGCCGTCTCCACTGCTAATGTGATTCCCGATGGATCAACAGCAGCTGGAGTTGTACACCATGGCAGCTCTGAGCCCCACTTTCTGGCTGCCTTTTCATGGGGGTGACCACGTCATGGAAAGGCTGGTAGAAAGCCAGTGCCTGGGGCTACAGGGGTGCCCCCAGCACCTGTACTGGGGATAAAAGGTGGGGCCCCTGCACTTCCAATGCCAGTGGCATGGGCAGTGCAGGAGTCCCCCTGCCAAGCACCATCGGAATGCGCATTGCCTGCTTTGTAGACATTGTGCATTCCAATGGTGCTGGGGTGCTACAATTTTGGCCTCAGCTCCCTTAAGGGAGCCAATGTCAAACCCTTACACTGTTCCAACCGGGCACCCTGACGGGAACCTCACAATGCAGCCGGTCAGCCCGGTAGGAACATTGCAAAACGTACAGGGGGGACGCCTCCACCATGGACATGGCATCCTCCCTGTGGTTTTGCCGACCGCCAAACCCCACCTGAGGCCCTTATTATTTTATAAATTAGCATTTTAACCTTACTTGCACTATTCACACATGCTTCCAAAAATTACCATTTACACCAAATAATAATTTTTAAGCCATATGACATCTACATCTGTTAAAACACAATCACGCTCTGTTTCAAATACTACAATCCACTGTACCTCACTATACTCTATGCCACTCCATTCTATGCCTTTCCAATCTATGCTATTACACTCTACACCAATCCGTTCCATGTCACCCCACTCTACACCACAGCACTCCATGCTAATCCACTGCACACTGCTCAACTCAACCCCATTCCACTCTACGCACCGCCACTCTACACCACTCCACTCTTTACCACTCCAATCTATGCCCCTTCATTTTATGACACTCCAGTGTGCCCCACTACACTGTACGTCCTTCCACTGTATGTTACTCCACTGTATGCTTTGCCGCTATATGCAATTCAACTCCATAACACTACACACTATTCTATTCTACTCTATGCCATTCCACTGTATGCCACTTAAGTATCCAGCAATGCAATTTATGGTATTCCTCTGTACAACACTGCACTTTATGCCACTCCATTATATGCCACTACACTAATGACAATCCACTGTAGGCTTTTACACTGTGCATCACTCCATTGTACAGCACTTCGCTCTACTCCACTCCACTCTATGCCAGTCCACTCTACCGTACCAGAATCTGAGGTATTCCATTGCATGTCACTCTACTTAATGCAACTCTACTTAATGCCACTCTACTCACTGCTATTCCAATATATGCTCCTCCACTGTATGCCAGTACATTGTATGCCACTAACACTCAACATTATTCCACTCTACACCACTGGACTGTAGGCTGCTCCACTGTATGCCACTTCACTCTCCACCACTCTACTCTATGCCAGTACACTCTTTACTATTCCACTGTACGCCACTCCACTAAACAACACGTCTGTCCCTCTACACCACTACACAGTATGCTATTACACTGTGCACACTACAGTCTACCCCACTACACTCTACCTGTTTCTGCTCTACAACACTCCACATTGCAGTTTCCACTCTACTACACTCCACCCTACACCAGTATGCTGTAGGCCACTCCACACTATGCACTTCCATTGTGCACCAATACACTGTGCGTCACTCCACTCTGTGCCAATCTGCTCCACGCTAGTCCACTAAATGCCACTCCTCTCTATGCTATTAAATTCTTCACCTCTCTACTCTGTGCTACTCCACTCATCTCACTCCAGTGTACACTGTTCCCTTTTATGCCACTGCAGTATTCACCACTCCACTCTATACCACTCCACTCTATGCCACTCCACTCTACTATATTCCACTATATACTATTCCACCCGACACACTCCACCGTGTGCTCATTCACTGTATACCACTAGACTGTACCCTGTACCACTCTTTGCCACTCCACTGTACGCCACTTCACTATATGCCATTGCACTTGCACTGAACACAACTCCACTCATGCCACTACACTCTGTGCTATTCCATTCTATGCAACTCCACTGTACACCACTCCATTCTATGCTGTTGCACTTTATGCTACCCAACTGTACAACACTCTCCTATATGCTATTTCACTCTGCGGTACTCCACTCTACGCTATTGTACTGTATGCCACTACAGGGTAACTCTTTCCACTGTATGCTGCTCCTCTCTTTGCCACACCAATGTACCCTATTCTACTGTATACCCCTTCACTTTATGCTATTGTACTGTATGTCACCTCACTCTAAGCCATTCCACTCCACTTCAGTCTTCTCCTCTCTACTATACTCTATTCTACTGTAAGTCACTCCAATCTACGTCGCTCCACTTTACAACCCTCCACAGTAGGCTAATCCACTCTATGCCATGCCACTGTATGACACTCCAATGTATAACACTCCACTGCATGTCACTCCAATGTACCCTATTCAACTTAACCCCACTCCACTGTATCAAGTTCCACTCTCCTTCACTTTACTATACCATGCTTCACATAATGACACTCCACTCAGTGACAGTACACTCTAGGTTTTCAAGAAATTTTTTTATTAAAAATATAAAACCATTGAAATTCAATGAAAAAACAAAACAAAGGTTAAAACTCTGTTGTAGTTAGGAAAACTTTATTTATTCTTGTTGTACAAACCAAACTTAAAATACACAAACAGTAGAAATTCTTAAGTTACCTTTTTTCATAACAACCACATTTAATTTAGTATGACTTTACTCATTAGCTACGAACAAAAGTTAAAGTACACAAACATTTAAATTTCAACATTTATACTTATACCTTTAATTTATAACTTACACAACACCTTAAAATTAGAACTCGCCTACCTCCATACATAATGTATTCAACTCAGTAGCCACATTACATTAACAATGAGTGGACATTCTACCATGTACTGTGTTCTCACAAAAGATGTTATTTGATATATTATAACTGTTCCTGTAAATACTATTATTTTACATAGTATAAGTGTGATAATATAAAACACTATAAGCTGTGCGTGGAGAATGCCTGTGTACTAGTTAAAGTTGTGTGCTACCTCGTATAATATATAGGGGGTGATTCTAACTTCGGCGGGCGGCGGAGGCCGCCCGCCAAAGTTCCCCTACCAAAATACTGCTCCGCGGTCGAAAGACCGCTGAGGGTATTTTGGGATTTGCACTGGGCTGGCGGGCGGCCGCCAAAAGGCCGCCCGCCAGCCCAGGGTAAATCAACCTTCCCACGAGGACGCCGGCTCAGAATTGAGCCGGCGTAGTGGGAAGGTGCGACGGGTACAGTGGCACCCGTCGCGTATTTCAGTGTCTGCAAAGCAGACACTGAAATACTTTGTGGGGCCCTCTTACGGGGGCCCCTGCAGTGCCCATGCCATGGGCATGGGCACTGCAGGGGCTCCCAGGGGCCCCGCGGCACCCCCTACCGCCATCCTGTTCCTGGCGGGAGACCCGCCAGGAACAGGATTGCGGTAGGGGGTGTCAGAATCCCCATGGCGGCGGAGCGCGCTCCGCCGCCATGGAGGATTCTGCAGGGCAGCGGGAAACCGGCGGGAGACCGCCGGTTTCCCGCATCTGACCGCGGCCGAACCGCCGCGGTCAGAATGCCCTGCGGGGCACCGCCGGTCTGTCGGCGGTGCTCCCGCCGACCCTGGCCCCGGCGGTCAGAATGACCCCCATAGTCTATATTTTGGCAGAAGAATCAACAGATAACGAGTTTCCACAAAAATGGGTCTTGGTCACATGTCCTGCAGTCCGATTCCATGCATTTTATCGACGTCCTTACATGCAACAAACAGAATAGAAAGACGAAACACCAGGTGTCCATTTATATCATGCAATCAATATATTGCATTTTGCTCTTAGTATTCTACTTTACGTACTTCAATCATATGAATGAAAATGATTCACTTTTCATCATTCTTTAAATGCTTAAGGCTACAGTAGCCACTTCCTGGTTCACATTTTGCATTTATTATTCCACATTACTCAACATTACTTATTTCACTCTTAGAAATGTAAACCCTCAGTTATTATTGTTGGATCAAAAAACATTATGGCCCTCATTACAACCCTGGCGGTCGGTGATAAAGCGGTGGTAATACCGCCAACTAGCCGGCAGTAAAACAAAATGGAATTATGACCACGGCGGAAACCGCCCACACAGACAGCCACTTTAACACACCGACCGCCACAGTGGTAGCAACAAGCACCGCGGCTGTAACCGCCAACAGCCAGGCGGAAGACAATGTACCGCCCACTGTAATACAAGAGGCCTATCCTCCACCTTTTCCGGGGCGGTACTAATGACATCAAAAGCACGACGGAAACTGTACACAGAAGGCAAAGGACTCACCTCTGGAGACTCAGGGAAGAACCACGCCCCCTTGGAGCCCAAACTGCAGGTGTTACCCATGCTGATCTAACTCCTCCTACACCAGGAATACCAAAACCGGCGACGATGACCATGGTGAGTACTGCCACCTAGCACACGGGGAAGGGGGAGGAAAAAGAGAGTGACACACACACCCAACACTCCCACCCCCACCCCCACTCCCAACAGCATACACACAAACAGATGCAACAACATTACACATCCACCCCGTACCCCTCAGGAATAATGCAAGGACAAAAGGAAGTGATTGAAGTGAGTGTAATAAGTTAATAAGATAAAATACTAGAAATATGTCCTCAAAAATCTAATTTGTATTTACATATATACAAATGGAGGGACACTGCCCAGTACATTATGTCCGTAGGCCACAGGGCCCCATCACATAGGCCTAGGCCCCATCTTACTCCTGCATCAACACAGAGAGAACACTGTAGAGGCATCAGATCGAAAATATATAGGCATCTCAGGGGGACGGGGAATGGGGGGGGCACCTCAGCCGGAAGCTGGTGCATCACCACTTGGTCCTGGGGAATACAAAGCCACAGTCTCTCAAGTGGGTGGTTTGCCCGCTGCTTGGACCTGGGGAGTGCAAAGCCACAGTCTCTCTAGTAGGTGGTTTGCCCACTGCTTGGTCCTGGGGAGTGCAAAGCCACAGTCTCTCCAGTGGGTGGTGTGCCCCTGCTTGGTCCTGGGGAGTGTAAGGCCACAGTCTCTCAAGTGGATGGCTTCTCCACTGGTTCTGGAGGGGACTTTGTGCCCAGTGTGCTTCATCCTGGCAAGAAGGGGGTGAGTGGATGCCTTCTTCCACTGGTTCTGGAGGTGGCTTTGTGTCCAGTGTGCTTAATCCTGGCAAGGAGGGGGTGAGTGGATGCCTTCTTCCACTGGTTCTGGAGGGGGTCTTGTGCCCAGTGTGCTTCATCCTGGCAAGGAGGGGGTGAGTGGATGCCTTCTTCCACTGGTTCTGGAGGGGGTCTTGTGCCCAGTGTGCTTCATCCTGGCAAGGAGGGGGTGCGTGGATGCCTTCTTCCACTGGTTCTGGAGGGGGCTTTGTGCCCTGTGATGCAGCACTTGGGGAGTGCAAGGTCACAGTCACTCACCAGGGTGTCAGACCCACAAGATTTGCCGTGGTCAGGATGCATTACAGTCCATGGAGGCAGGACTACACACTGGCCAGCTGCGGAGGCGGCTGCTCAGTGGCGGCAGTGCTGGTGTCGGTGTTGCCAGTGGTAGGGGGAGGCTCCAGCCCTTCCCCTGCAGCCTCGGACAGCTGCCCACTGAGGCTACTGCTGCTGGCAGTGGTGCTAGAAGTGGTGCAGGTGGTGGTGCAGGTGGCGGTGCAGGTGGAGGTGCTGGTGGCGGTGCAGGAAGTGGTGGGGGGAAGCTCCAACCCTTCGCCTGCAGCCTCGGACGGCTGCCCACTGGGGCTGCTGCTGCTGGCAGTGGTGCTGGTGACAGTGAAGACAGTGGTGGGAGAGGCTCCAGCCCTTCCCCTGCAGCCTCGGATGGCTGCCCACTGGGGATGCTGGTGGCGGTGCAGGCAGTGGTGGGGGGAGGCTACAGCCTTCTGCTGCAGCCTCGAATGGCTGAAGCGCTATGGTTGGTTTTGGGGGCTCAGATTCTGTCCCAGCACCAGGGCTCCTGTCCTTCCTGCCTGCAGGGGTAGGCACTTTGCCCTTGCTGTCTGGTGGTGCCTCCTTGCCCTTGCCAGTGGGTGGTGCCTCCTTGCCATCTGGTGGTGCCTCCTTTCCCCTGACCTTGCCAGCTGGTGGTGCCTCCTTGCCCTTGACCTTGCCAGCTGGTGGTGCCTCCTTGCCCTTGCCAGCTGGTGGCACATCC
Organism: Pleurodeles waltl; assembly: GCF_031143425.1. Taxonomy (NCBI): domain Eukaryota; kingdom Metazoa; phylum Chordata; class Amphibia; order Caudata; family Salamandridae; genus Pleurodeles; species Pleurodeles waltl. Next base: position 687,672,744 of record NC_090449.1, on the reverse strand, counting down.
TGGCCCTTCCCCTTGGCAGCTGGTGATACATCTTGCCCTTCCCCTTGGCAGCTGTTGGTACATCCTTGCACTTTCCCTTGGCAGCTGGTGGTACATCCTTGCCCTTCCCCTTGGCAGCTGGTGCAGACACACTACCAGTGCTGATGGGTGTCTCTTTGGAGCCTCTAACACCTGCAGTAGCTGCCAAAACTACTGTGGCCATGGACTGGGTAGCTAAGGTGCTAGCTTGGGTTCTGCCCACCCTGGTCCGACATGAAGGATGAGGGGGAGGGGTAGGAAAGAGGTCAACAGTGGAGAGGAAAAGCTTCTTAGGGACACTCAGGCACGAAGAGTGTGAAGGTTTGGGAGTGGAGGAAGAGGGAGTGGTTGTTGGAGGTGTCTGTCTGCTGTGTTTGGGTGCCGGTGCATGGGCTGGATGCTGTTGTGAGGTGGATGGCTGTTGGGTGTCTGAGTGCTTGCGTTTGTGTACTTTGGGAGGAGGGTGCACAGACATAGTGGGAGAGGACACAGGGGACGTGTGCATGGATGTGGGGGTGGTGACTGCAAGTGAGAGGCATTTAGTGATAGGCGTGACGGTGATGGAGGCAGTGGGTGTGGATGTAGTGCATGCATGTGTGAGTGGAGACGCTACTGGGAGGGAGGTGGACAATGAGGAGGAGGGGGAAACAGTGGAGGCAGTGGATGTTGGTGTGTCTGCATCTGGATGGTGTTTGTGTGAGTGCCTGTGGGATGATGTTTGGTGTTTGTGTTTGCCTGAGCCACTCCTGTGTGTTGTCTTGGGTGCATGCTAGTCTGAATGTGTGCTTGGGATAGGCTGGGGTTCAGGCGAATGGGAATGGGCAGAGGAAGTTGGAAGGGGGAGGCTAGAGACAGGAACAATAGCTGCCATCAGGGAGGAGGCCAGAGCCTGGAATGATCTCAGTTGGGCTGCCATGCCAGAGTAAATGCCCTCCAGGAATGTATTTCCCCTGGATGGCATTCACTATGGTTGACTGCCCAACAGAGATGAATCTCAGGAGGTCAATAGCCTCCTCATTCAGGGCAGTAGAGCTAACTAGGGCAGGGCCTGAGGTGCCTGGGGCAAAGGAGATGCCCACCCTCCTGGGTGAGCAGGCACGGGAAACTCGCTGAGGGGCTGCTGGGAGGCCGGTGCTGGTACGGGGGTGGCGGCTGTACCTGTAGTTGGGGTGGCCACAGAACTGTCAGACACCACTAGGGAGCTTCCATCGGAGGATGTATCACTTTCAGAACTGTCCCCTCCTGTCTCTGCCGTGGTGCTCCCCTCGCCCTCCGTCCCACTGGTGCCATCACCGTCAGTGGATTTGGCCTCATGGGCCCTGTGGGATGCAGCTCCCTCCATTGCCGGTGCCTCTGCTCCTCCGCCAGATGATGCTAATGTACATATGGACAGGATGACAAAACAAAAAGGGGAGGAAGAGGCAGAGGATACACTTGGTCAATGGCAGCAACAACACCACCGTTGGTGTACACAACAACACAGGGAACAGCCCTACGCAGTAGGCAATGCACTACCAGTCACAATGCTAGTCACCATTCCATTGACAGTAATACCTAACGCCAAATACAGCATACCTGAGACCCACAGAGCCCTACCCAGTAGTGGATGCCCTCTAGCTTGGTTGGAGGTGGAATTCATCAGCCCCTGCCCAACAAGGAACCTACCCAGCAGTGTCTGGCCTGGCCTAGGGGCACCAACAGGCCCACATCCCCCACCTGGAGACCACCCCACCATGTGCAAGTAGTATATTGGGAAACTGTACTCATCCCCTTGTGGCTGCTGTGATGGCCTCAAGCGCCAATTCAGCTCCGGATAGGCCACTGCCAGTATGCGGAACATCAGGGGGGTCAGGGTTCGATAGGCACCTCTTCCTCATTGGGAGGCCATCCCCAGCTGGGCCTCCGCCGTCTTCCTTGTCCAGTATCTCAGGACTTCCCACTGTTTGTGACAGTGGGTGCTCCGCCTGTCGTAGACCCCCAGGGTCCGCACATCCTTGGCAGTGGCACCCCACATTTCCTTTTTCTGATGGGGGCTGACCTGCAGAGGAAATACACATAGAAAAAGGGCATCAGTGATACCGTCAGGCCTGTTACACTAATGGCCCACCATATCCCTCCCATCCCCTTACGCACAGACATTGCCCACCATACATGCATCACGCTGCCCAGGACCCTTCAACCACCCCCCTTACATGAGGCCCTCACATACAGCACTCCATGCATTCATGACCCATGCATCGTGCTAACAGTGTACTCACTTGTTGGTCTGGAGGTCCATACAGCATTCAGTACTGGGGTAGGACCCCATTTACCAGCCTCTCCAACTCCGCAGCGGCAAAGGCAGGGGCCCTTTCCCCAGTGACACGAGCCATGGTCGGTTCCATACACAGGTCACAGCACCACATGCAGTGTGGCTCCTCTCCTGTTGAAGGTCAGGTAGCAAGTGAGAGAACAGATAGAAAAATGGCGGTCACGTCCACGGCGGTGCGTGCCATCACCGCCGGCGTACATCACCATTGGCTACAGTAACCCATAGGGCCCAATGACAACCAATGAGGAGTTGCACGACGGTACTCAACCGCCTCCCGCAAAGACGCACAACATCAGCGGTATTACCTCATTTCCACGTGTACATCCACACAGGACAGGCAGGGTCTATTTCAAGGGGGGGACAGGCCATGGCACCTAACTGCGTCACAGCACACATAGGCACCATTTGGGCCTATACAACAACATACTGTTTCTGTCACAACATGCAATGCTCTGTATCTTTTTGGAAATGTTGAATACCGACCAGATGTTCATCGTTTTGCCCCCTAGATTACAACCGCTGAGGATGAATAGGAGATGGAGACATCCCCCCGTTTACAGACACATGGTGGACTTGGCTACAATGGAGGACAGGCACACTATCCTTACCTACAGACTTGACAGGGCCACAATCCAAGAACTGTGTGCCCAATTGGAGCCAGGCCTGATCTCTGCTATCCGTCACCCCACTGGGATCCCCTCTCTTGTGCAAGTCCTGTCTCTGCTCCATTTCTTGGCAAGTGGGCTTGGCAGCAGGAATGTCATAACCAATGTTCTCAATAGTGCTGACCAAAGTGTTGTCTGCCCCGATGAAACATATGCGCAGCTAAATTGTTTTACCCCAGGTGGAACATTTGGCTACAGTGAAAGCTGCCTTCTATGCAATGGGACATATCCCCAAAATCATTGGGGCAATTGATGGTACACATATTCCATTTGTTCCCCCCTGGAGAAATGAACAGGTGTTCCGAAATCGAAAGAACTTTCACTTCATGAATGTGCAGATAGTGTGCCTGGCGGACCAGTACATCTCCCATGTCAATGCAAAGTATCCTGGGTCAGTGCATGATGCCTTCATCCTGAGGAATAGCAGCATCCCATATGTGATGGCTCAACTCAAGAGGCACAGGGTGTGGCTAATAGGTGAGCCCATGGTCCCCACCCAGTATATGTTGCTGTATGTGTATGGGGTTGGCCCTAAGGGTTAGTGTATGGCTAACAGGTATCCCTCAGTATTTGCAGGTGACTCTGGTTACCCCAACCTCTCTTGGCTACTGACCCCAGTGAGGAATGCCAGGACAAGGGCAGAGGAACGTTACAATGAGGCACATGGGTGAACAAGAATTATAGAGCTAACCTTCTGCCTCCTGAAGGCCAGGTTTTGGTGCCTCCATTTAACAGGTGGTTCCCTGTACTACTCACCCAAGAAGGTGTGTCAGATCATCGTGGCATGTTGCATGTTGTATAACCTTGCCTTATGTCACTAGGTGCCTTTTCTGCAGGAGGGTGAGGCTGGAGATGGGCGTGTGGCAGCGGTGAAGCCTGTGGACAGTGACGAAGATGAGGCAGAGGATGAGGATGTGGACAATAGAACATCAATCATATGACAGTACTTCCAGGGACACATAGGTAAGACACTGTAACTTCACCTTCCATTGCAGTTTTGTATTGTAAATTTTCATTGGCAGGCTGATATTCCCACCACTATGGCCACTTACTGTACCCTTTGACATGTCTATTTACAGATATCTGTGCTCCACTCTGGCTCCTGGTGTATTGACAGCAGCCAACTAGAGGTCATACCTATGTATACATTACTGTACAGTTGCATTTCAATGTCTACAGGTTGTTATACGAATACATAGTTCAATCACTTGACAGACTCAACACTTTTGTACAAGGATGTTTATTAATGTGCTAATAAGTGGATGGGGTATTGCTATAGGCTGGGGAAGGGGTGGTGGAGGAGAGTCCAGGTAAGAGTTCCAGTCTGTTTGTTTCACAGGTGCATTGTCCAAGGGTGACAGAGTGGGACAGAATGGTGACAATCAGGAGAGTCTTATTTCCTGGCGGGGGTCTTGGCAATGTTCTCTGGCTTCTGCCTGGATCGCAGGGACCGTTTGCTGGGTGGTTCTCGTTCTGCAGGGGGCGGGGTGCTGGTGGCCTGTTTTTCCTGTGGCGGGGCCTCTTGTCCACTAGTGTCAGTGAAGGTGGAGGGCTGTTCATCATTTTGGCTAGTGTCAGGGGTCCGTTGGTGTGCCACTGCCTCCCTCATGGTGTTGGCCATGTCTGCCAGCAACCCGGCAATGGTGACCAGGGTGGTGTGGATGTCCCTCAGGTCCTCCCTGATCCCCTGGTACTGTCCCTCCTGTAGCCTCTGGGTCTCCTGCAACTTGGCCAGTATCTGGCCCATCCTCTCCTGGGAATGGTGGTATGTTCCCAGGATGTTGGTGAGTGCCTCGTGGAGAGTTGCTTCCCTGTGCCTGTCCTCCCCCTGGGGCACAGCAGTCCTCCCAGCTTCCCTATTGACCTGTGCCTCTGCACCCTGAAACGTGTGCCCACTGCCACTGACCCCAGGTCTCTGATCGTCCTGTGTTTGTGGTGTGGCCTGGGGTCCCTGTAGTGGTGGACACACTGCTGATTGACATGTCCTGGGGACAGAGGTATGGGCCTGCTGGGTGGGTACTGTGCTGGTGTTTCCTGAGGGGGGAAGCTCTGTGGTGGTATGGGACTGTGCCTAGGTAACCGACTGTCTGGAGATCCCTGATGGACCAGGTTGATCATCCTGATCCAGGTGTGCAGAGCTGCTGTTGTCACTGTGGGTCTCTTCTGTGGGGGGACTGGATGTTGCTGGTACTCTCCGGTGACGTTGGGTGGGGGACCTGTGGGGATGTAAATGCAGGGTTATTGTTTGTGCGTGTAACATCTTGTGCATGGGTGTGTTGCCCTGTATGGTTGTGATTGCCCTGGAGACTTAGGCTTGTGTGGGTGGTGATCTGGTTGGATAGGTGATTGTCTCAAGTGTGCATGCTTTGGTGGTGGGTGTCTAGCAGGTCTGTGATGGGTGTCAATGCATTGGTGTTGCATGCAGGGCTTGGTAGTGGGAGGTGTGGGTTGTGATGGTAGGGTGTATGTGAGGTGGTAGAGTGATGGGAGTGAGGGTAAGGGTCAGGGTGTGTGATGTCATGCAGGTATGATAGTAATAGAGATTTGACTTACCAGAGTCCAGTCTTGCCAAGACGTGCTCCTCCCATATTGTTAGTTGTGGGGGAAGAGGTGGGGGTCCACCGCCAGTCCTCTGTACTGCTATCTGGTGTCTTGCAGCCATGGAATGCACCTTCCCCCATAGGTTATTCCACCTCTTCCTGATGTCATCCCTTGTTCTTGGGTGCTGTCCCACGGCATTGACCCTGTCCACGATTCTCTGCCATAGCTCCATCTTCCTAGCAATGGATGTCTGCTGCACCTGTGATCTGAATAGCTGTGGCTCTACACGGATGATTTCCTCCACTATGACCCTTAGCTCCTCCTCTAAGAACCTGGGGTGTCTTTGTGGTGTCATGGGTGTAGTGTGAGTGGTGTGGGTGGGGTGTGTGGGGTGATGTGTTGGGGTGTGTGCTGTGAGGTACGTGGAGGGTGTATGGGTGATGGTGTTCTGTGGCTCTAGTTGTGTGGGTGCTCTTGCAGTACCTCTCTCTAGTGGCAATGATTTTGAGTCATAAAGGGGTGTGGGTAATGTGTGTGTGTGTGTTTTATAGTGGTGTTGGTGTGTGGGTGTGGTGTGTGTATGGGTGTCAGATATGTGTTATTCAAATTGTCCAATTAGGTGTTGTTCTGTTGGTGTGTGTGTATTTTGAGCGCAGTGGTATGTACCGCCAATGGTTTACCATCATTCAATGTCCGCCGCAGTGATTCGTGGGTTATAATGCTGTGGGCGTAGTTCTGTTGGCGTAAGGGTGTGGGTTTTGGTACCGCCAGTTTATCACTGACCTTTGGGCTGGCTGAGTTGTGTGTGGGTTTGTATAGTGATGGATTGCTATGTGTGTGTCATAATATGAGTAGCGGTAAACCGCAGCGGCGGTATGTTGGCAGCAGTCAGCATGGCGGTAAGCAGGACTTACCGCCAATGTCATAATGAGGGCCTATGTATCCATATATCAATATATCCATATATCCATATCCATATGTCCATATTATTCATCACTGTATTTCCATGGCCCCAAGTAACCAATGTATCCTTTTCACACTACTATTGGTGCAATTTTAAATCAACACAGCCAGCACTTATGTAATTAATTTTTCTATTATTAAAGTACTGTTGTGCAAACGCTTGAGGGCTATAGCAGCCACTTACAAAATACCATGTTACATGTCATGCATCTAGTCCATATGTCACTGATTTAATTTCATATTTACAGACTCTAATTGACTCATTGTACATGATTCATCTTGGTATTTATAAATAATTGTGAAGACATCAGTTATACTAAATAATTTTCTTCATGCTTGCTATACCACTCATGTAATATTGTGTGTGGATTGGATCATGGTAGACCATCACTCAACTGTTTATTCACTTGCATATTCATTCAAGTTCAACTAATCATATGTCTTCATCTCAAGTACACCAATTTCCTACAAAAAGCAATATATATAACTTAATGACACATCCTAATACCCGCAAAAGCTTCCTTAAAAAGGCATCTTTATGTATGACTTAAGTCTAGACAAACTCTTCACGCAACAAAGCCCCCCAAAAAATCTCAATCTAAAAAGTGTACAGAAAGTCTAATGTTCCAATTTACCTATTGATGTGCAAAGAGTTCTTCATCTGCATTCTTCCCTGTTGGAATATTACATCCTGCTTTCATGATAAACCTGATAACCCTGAATTCCAATCTGCGAAGTGATGCTACTCTAGCCCCCAACCCCACGGGGTGTTTTGGGTACTGTGTTAGCCCAAAGTATGTAGCTTGTGTCCAATCATCTTCACAATGCTCACTGAGGTGTTTTGTGTTGTTATGACTCTGATCATTATTTGTAAAGGCTATCCAGTGTTCTAAAATCCATCTTTAATCAGGAATGTGGTTGTGCGGATTTTCCACTTGCCTTACAGGCATGTAATGACATACCATGAAATCAGTTTTACAAGTGATATATTTGACATTTTTTCTTCCTTGTGGTACACTTGTTTCTTGTACATTGCAATATGTTTGCAGGCCTTACACTGGGCACATTGTTTGAAACCCCTTCGCTGTTTAAGCCAGTTTGATTATGTGACAAATGGCAATGGGCCAGCAGGTCTCTTAGGGATGTATTTCAGATGCATTATAGAGGGGCCTGTCCCCATCTTATTTGTTAATATATGGTCCTGTACCAATATGTCCCACCTATCCCACAAGATCATTTTCAACATCCATTATTTCTATGTGTAGTTGGTGATGAAACATATAGGCGGTCATTCCAACCCTGGCGGTCCGAGACCGCCAGGGTTGGGGACCGCGGGAGCACCGCCAACAGGCTGGCGGTGCTCCCTTGGGCATTCTGACCGTGGCGGTACAGCTGCGGTCAGAAACGGAAAACCGGCGGTGTACCGCCGGTTTTCCGCTGCCATGGGGATTCCGACCCCCATACCGCCATCCTGTTCCTGGCGGTGTTGGCCGCCAGGAACAGGATGGCGGTATGGGGTGTCGTGGGGCCCATGGGGGCCCCTGCAGTGCCCATGCCAATGGCATGGGCACTGCAGGGGCCCCCGTAACAGGGCCCCACAAAGATTTTCAGTGTCTGCCATGCAGACACTGAAAATCGGGACGGGTGCAACTGCACCCGTCGCAACCCTTCCACTCCGCCGGCTCCATTCGGAGCCGGCATCCTCATGGAAGGGTGTTTCCGCTGGGCTGGTGGGCGGCCTTCTGGCGGTCGCCCGCCAGCCCAGCGGAAACCCAGAATAACCGCGGCGGTCTTCTGACCGTGCAGCGGTATTCTGGCGGCTCCCGCCGGCCCTGCGGTTACCGCGGCCGGCGGGAGTCAGAATGACCCCCATAGATTCCCTGTCACATGGAATCTTTTTTTGGGTAGGCCTAAATAGGGCTTCCCCTCCACTGATCTTATCAGCATGTGTGCCTGCAAATATAAAGGTTTTCTTAGGGTAACTCCCTGATTTTAATCTTTCAGTCATCTCATCCTTCTCTTTGTAATAGTTCTTCTCAGAGTTACAATTCTGCTTTATGTGGAGCTATACAGTGAAGGGAATGCTCTACCTAAAGTTCGGTGTATGGCTGCTTGCTGTATGTAAGATCGAGTTCCCAGCAGTGTCTGAAATATTCAGTTACCAGGGTTTCATCTCTGACCATGAGTCAGAGGTTCACAAAATCCACCATATCTTGGCTGTAATTCATTGTAAATTAGAGATTCAAGTTATTCTCATTCAGGGCCATAGCAAACAATTTTAGATCATCTTCACTTCCTTTCCAATTAAAAAACACATCATCAATGTATCTTTCCCAAATGCTTATCTTGCCTGTCCACTTTGCCAATTTGGTACCCCATAGCACCTGCTCCTCCCACCATATCATAACCAATTTTGGCATAACTGGAGGTCAAGCAAGGGCCAATAGCAGCACATTGTATTTGTTTAATAAAATCATTATCAAGCACAAAGACAATCTCAGATAAGAATATCCTCTTCATTTTCAGTAATGTGTTTGTGGATCAAATAGTTTATCCCCCAAGCTCTTAAAAAGTATTTGCATGCCCAGAGTCCATCCTTGTGTCTTATGCTTGTGTAGAGACTTTCTTCATCTAGACACACACTATTATGCAAGTGTGTTCCCATTGTAGATTTTGTACCTTCATTACAAAATCCTTAGTGTCCCTTATAAATAAGTTTAAGTTACAAATAATCAGAAAAATGAAATAATAAACACAGATAGAGGTGTTTTCAACATATATTATATATTTCATTTTTAAAAATCCAATGTAACAACAAAAGTTACATTTTATAACATAAATGTTATAGTAAGGGATGGTAATAAGATTTTAGCTTATGTTAAAGAAACACCTAGAAATTCACTGTAGAATACAAAGGTTATGAGGACATTATAATTAGGTGTTGAAATTACAATAAAACTAACATTTCAAAAGCACAAAAACGCTAATGTTCACCAACTTATCATTTACTGAGTAAACTATAGCTTGTGCTCCATGTTAAATAACATCAGTGATCACGTAACTGATGAAACCTTAAAAGACATAATTGATGACTACATTGATGAGATCACTGATATCCCCATTGTCATATACAGGATAGAGTTGCTGTGTGAACCTGTGTGGGTTCATAGAACGCAAATAGTGGAAGTCAATGAAGCAAGTGTCAGTGTGCATATTCAAAGTTAAAGGCTATAACGTTTTCATACCCATAAAGTTTGTAATTCAATTAGTACTCCATGTTAAACAAGTTAAAGTTTGAGCGCGCATGATGTGGGTTGCAGGGCAGTCTTTCACAGTACAATATTCCTTATTGCAAAAGCAAATTGAAAAATAAATATTACTAAGCACAAAGCTTCTGCTGACAGTAGAATATCAACCTTTGTACATCTAGGCATATGTCCAAATTTAATAGTTAGCAATTAAGTGCTATAGACAATTTCTTTATAACGAGAATGTTTATGTTGTAAGGTATGGATCTTTATTTACAGAACTCTTCAGAAAATTGTGGTGATTTGTAAATTATCGAATGAAGTAGAAATAGGGGTGTTCCATTTAGAGAGTTTATCTCATATTGGTGTTGTAAATATGGCTGTACATTTTTAGGCCATTGTGCCCACCTCAAGGATGTATGTAGAATATTTCACCAAACTACTGTTATTTTTTGTATCAAATTCAGGACATGGGGAGTGAATCGCCAAATCCTGTAATGGCAGCTGCAATATTTTTCATTGGGTTGTGACCAGGCAACCAGATTGCTTGGTACTGCAGGACTGGCTGCAAAGTACCAAAGGGCTGACAGGAAAAAAAAGAGCTCCCAGGCAAAAAGATGGCTCTATTATCCTGATATTCTGTACTATGTGAAAACAGCAAAACTCCCATCTAGATAAACCTATTTTTTGCCCCATCATGACTACCCTAAGTTTCTCTGTAGATGCAAATTTTTCAAAAACATCTGAATAGGTTTACACCAAATCATGAAAAACATGCTTTCTGAGTAAAGTTCTAGTTTTCTGACAAATTTTGTGTAATTCATTCAGCGGTTTCCATGTACTTGCAACAGAAGATTCATACAGAATTACAATGGGAAATCAATAATTTGGGACCCCCTTTTCTTGACCCCCATTTGACAGATCAGACTGAAATCAAATGCTTTAGTGGGTCTGCAGTACTGGTTGTGCCACCCACATTAGTGTACCCACTAAACCTTCACTTTTCTTACATGTAAGACACCCGTAAGGTAAGTCCTCCAGATCACATTCTTTGGTTGCTTCTTGGAAGTCAACTTATTCAAGGGGGCCACAATGGTGCCATATCCCTTGTCAAACCTACTGTAATAGCCAGTGAGGCCTAAAAAGACTCTTACCGCAGTCTGGGTCTTGGGAGGATCCCAAGCCAGAATGCTGTAAAGTTTTAGCTATAGGGGTGCAACCTGGCCACTCCCTACCTGGTGTTCCAAATACACCACTGAACCCTGCCCTATTTGGCACTTGCTTGCCTTATTAGTGAGACCTTCCTTTTGCTGAGCCTCCAACACTCTGCAGAGGTGCTTCAAGGGTTCCTCCAAAATGGAACTGAACACTGCAGTGTCATCGAGGAATGTTACACTGACGTTGCCTAGTCAACACTTGGTTGACCAACCTTTGGAATGTGGCAGGGGCATTTTTCATCCCAAATGGCATCACTTTAAACTGGAAGTGTCCATCTGGGACAGAAAATGCTGACCTCTCCTTGGCCCCCTCAGTTAGGGCAATCTACCAATACCCAGACATCAAATCAAATGTGCTGCGGTATTGGGCAGCTCCCAACCGATCAGTGAGCTCATCAGTCGGGGGATGGGGTGTGCATCATTTTTAGTGATGGCATTGAGACGCCAGTAGTCCACACTGAACCGGAGTTCTGGGGTTGCACCAGGAGCAGCAGCCCTTGGGACCAAGACCACATGGCTGGCCCAAAGGCTGCTACAAAACTCAATCACCCCCCAGGAATAACATCTTAGACACCACATCTTTGATGCTACCCCTGACCTTATCAGTCACCATGTAAACCTATTTAATGGGTGAACTGTCCCCAGTGTTCACATCATGTGTACACAAGTGTATGACCCCTGGGATCAGGGAAAACAGGAAGGCAAACTGACCCAATACCTGGCGACAGTCCCACTGTTGTTCTGGAGAGGTTCACTCCCTCCACAGACCCATCTTTCTCTCCAGCAGACAGGAGGTCAGAAAGAGGCTGACTCTCTTCCTCCACCCCATCATCTGTTGCTAGGAACATGGACAATACAGTTGGCTCAAAGTGTGGCTTGAGACGGTTCACATGCAGGACCCTTACGGGGTTCCTGGGAGTCCGCAAGTCCACTAGATAGGTGACTTCACTCTTGCGTTCCACCACCTCAAATGGCACAGACCACTTGTCCTGTACTGCCCTAGGCCCCACTGGTGCCATTACTCACCTTCTTTGCCCAGGCTGAAACCCGACCAGAGTTGCATTCTAGTCATACCACCATTTTATGTCTTCCTGGCTTTCTTCTAGGTTCCCTTGTGAAGAGATCTGAAGCGGGCAGTTTGGTTCCTAAACGTCAGCATGTAACTGAATACATCCTCGGCAGGTTTACTGGGGGCTTTCTCTAAGCCCTCCTTCACCAGACTCAAAGGTCCCCTGATAGGGTCGCCATAAAGTAACTCAAAAGGACTGAATCCAAGCCCTTTTTGAGGCACCTCCCTGTAGGCAAACGTAAGGCATGGCAAGAGGACTTCCCACTTCCACCTCCAGGGCTCTGACAGGCCCATGATCATGCCCTTTAAGGTGAGGTTGAACCTTTTAACCAGACCATTGCTTTGGGGGTGGTAAGGAGTGGTGAACATATGTTACACCTACCACAGAGAATTCATATATGTAGATATGAAGTTTGTACCCAGATGCTAATTCCTTGGGGATTCCCATGCAGGTAAAAACCCCCATCAAACCACGACCCACCACAAGGGAGGTGATTGACCTCAGCGGAATGACTTCTGGGTACCGGGTGGCATGGTCCACCAAGACCAGGATAAACCTGTTGCCCATGGCTCTCTTGGGATCCAGAGGCCCCACAGTGTCAATACCAACCCTTTCAAAGGGGGTACTAACCACAGAAAAAGGTTGGAGGGGAGCCTTGCACTACCCCCTCAATCCACAGGCATGGTTGGACTCACTGTTACTTTCAAGGAACCTGAGACACCCCCTATTTAAAGGGAACCTGTGCCACTCTGCACAGGCGCTCCGAGTGCAACTACTTGGTGTAGTATACGGGGATCAATCTACTCTTCAAATACCAGGTGACCCCTCACTCTAGTCACACTGGCTCCTGTGTTTCTCAGAGCCTCTACCCTCTGTCCATTGATTGTCACCTACTGCCTGTACCTTTTAGTGTACTCAGGCATGAGGGTTCTCTGGACCATCTCACTGTCCCCTAGTGAGACAAGGGTCATCTCAGCTGGCTCCCACTTACCTGGAACCAACTTCTCTCCAAGCTTTACACTGGCCAAACACTGTGACTGAGCACCAGTGGGTGCCGGTGTACCCTTGGGACATTTGGGATCCCCCTCACATGACCCACCTTGTCACATGCATAACAATTCCGGGGAGTACCCCCTCCACAAGTTTCCTTTTGGAAAACCATGGTTTCCTTTCTCAAGGAGGCTGGGAATCCTTACCCTGGAAACTAGGTCGGGGCTATTTAGAGAACTCCCTCTGTTTATACTTACCCCCACCTCTCTTCTGAGAGGGACCCTGCCCACCTTTGACGTAGTTTCTCCCATACCTCTTCAGGACCCTGGTGCTCTCCTAGTGGTCCGCTTCCTGCATAAGCTTCCTGGGATCAGTCAGCTTGCTGTCAATCAGGGGCTGGCGCAGCTCTGGAAACATAAAGGGGGTCATTCCGACCCCGGCGGTCAAGGACCGCCGGGGCCGGGGTTGGCGGGAGCACCGCCAACAGGCTGGCGGTGCCCCGCAGGGCATTCTGACCACGGCGGTTTGGCTGCGGTCAGAACAGGAAAACCGGCGGTGTCCCGCCGGTTATCCGATGCCCTGAGGAATCCCCGATGGCGGCGCAGCTTGCTGCGCCGCCATGGGGGATTCCGACCCCCTCACCGCCATCCTGAACCGCCAGGAACAGGATGGCGGTGAGGGGTGTCGTGGGGCCCCTGGGGGCCCCTGCAGTGCCCATGCCAATGGCATGGGCACTGCAGGGGCCCCCGTAAGCGGGCCCCACATAGAATTTCAGTGTCTGCATTGCAGACACTGAAATTTGCGACGGGTGCAACTGCACCCGTCGCACCCTTCCCATTCGGAGCCGGCGTCCTCGTGGGAAGGGGTTTCCCGCTGGGCTGGCGGGCGGCCTTCTGGCTGTCGCCCGCCAGCCCAGCGGGAAACACAGAATGGCTGCCGCGGTCTTTTGACCGCGGTGCGGTCATTCGGTGGTTCCCACCTGGCGGGCGGCTCCCGCCGCCCGCCGGGTTCTGAATGACCCCCAAACTGTACAAGTGCTCCCAAGAAATTAAATTTTAAAGCCCCTCACACGTTGTCACCTTACATATCCTTCCCCCAACCATTCAGTGACCTGCAAAAAGAATCAACACAGTCTAACCATGTTTGGGATTCCTTCTTCTTATATGACCTAAACTTGTCCTTATACTGCTCAGGGGTGAGACCATACCTTATGAGTAGGGTGTCCTTCTTGATAGAGTAAGTGAGCCCCTGAGTATCCCCTAAGGATGTCAGAGTATCCCTCCCCTCTACCTCAATGTGCTTCTACAGACCCGCCCCCCAATGAGCTTCAGGGACCAGATTCATACCCCTTGACCCATAAGAATATGTCATCCTCCCTTTTGTAATCTTTCACAATGCCTTTAGGAATGTGCACCCTCCTCTCAGGCTGCACTGTGATATTGCTGCCACCATCCCGACTGGACTGGCTCCTCTGAACTAGCTCCCTCAAGCTGTGCTCATGGGCCAGCAGTAACTTTTCTCTTCTATTGCCATCCTTATCTTTTCTAACTCCAACTGGTGAGCTATCTCTGCGTGTCTGTCCTGTAACTCTTCAGGAGTCAGACCCTTGGATGACACACTGCTACCTGCCCTGGAGGCCCTCTCTCTGGACATAACACGCCCACCCACTGTACCATTGTGTATGGATTGCACCTCTTCACTCTCATCCTCCCCCTCCTCTGTGTGCCCCTCAGCTTCCTTGGCTATCACCCAGGCCCAGGCCAGACCCTTGGCTATCACCCAGTGCCTTTTGGAGCTCCTCCTTCCTATTGGAGCTCTTAATGGGACATGTAAGATTCTTGCATAACTGCTTTAACTGAGCAACTGTATAGCTCTCTAGTTTTCCTAAGTCAAATGCATCTCCAGCTGATGCATCTCCAGATTGAGAAATGTTGAAGAATCAACAAAAGTGCAACGTTCCAAGGCAGAACATGAGTTCTCAATGAAGTTTAATGGTCAATAAAAGATCAGCAAAAATATGGAAGTAGGGAAAAATCCAAAAGAGAAAAAGCAATGTATGTGGTCACATAATGGTCTGCACTGAAAACAGAAGTATGCACTTAATCACAGTATGTCAAGTACAAATACAAGTTCAAATCCTAACCACTGAACACCAATGTCAGAAATAGGAGTCTTTGGTTGGCAGTCAGGTTAACCCCTGTCCAAGCAAGGACCCTCACTCTAGTCAGGATAAAGGTGAATCACACTCAATCAACCCTCACTCATTCCCTTGGTAGCTTGGCACGAGCAGGCAGGCTTAACTTCAGAAGCAATGTTTAAAGTATTTGTACCAACACACACAGTAATACAGTGAAACACTACAAAATGACACAGGTTTAGAAAAATAGGTAATATTAATCTAAACAAAACAAGACCAAAATGACAAAAATCCAACATAGACAAGTCAAGATATGAAGATATGAATTTTCAAAAGAATAAGGGGGTCATTCCTACCCTGGCGGTCTATGACCGCCAGGGTAGGTGACGGAGGAAGCACCGCCAACAGGCTGGCGGTGCTTCCGGGGGCATTCTGACCGTGGCGGTAAAGCCGCGGTCAGAAAAGGGAAGCCTGCGGTTTCCCGCCGGCTTCCCGCTGCCCGAGGGAATCCTCCACGGCGGCGCTGCAAGCAGCGCTGCCATGGGGATTCCAACCCCCTTCCCGCCAGCCTGGTTCTGGTGGTTTTCTAACAGGGCCCCACATAGATTTTCAGTGTCTGCGTGGCAGACACTGAAAATCGCGACGGGTGCAACTGCACCCGTCGCACCCCTTCGACTCTGCCGGCTCCATTCGGAGCCGGCATCCTCGTGGAAGGGGGTTTCCCGCTGGGCGGGTGGGCGGCCTTCTGGCGGTCGCCCGCCAGCCCAGCGGGAAACTCAGAATGACCGCCGCGGTCTTTTGACCACGGTACGGTCTTCTGGCGGTTCCCGCTTGGCGGGCGGCGGTCTAGGAATGACCGCCTAAGAGTCTTAATCCTTAGAAAACAGTGAGAATGCGTTTGTTACACAAAGTACCTGGTTAGTGTAAAAAAGAAAGCTGCATGGGCATGCATCGGAAAAGTCAGTGATGCGTCGATGGCTTACCTGCAAGTGAGGCAGTGAGACGTTTCCGTCTCTAGTTTGGTCACTGATTTGTCATTTTTCTCCCTCACAAGAGAGTGATGTGTCGATTTCTGGATGAGGCAACTTGGATCTGTGCAGAGTCAGGTTCACTTGGACGCCCACGGACAATGAATGGAAAATCCAGTCGCACGGTGTTAGAAAACCGCGCTGTGTGGGGTTTGCATTGTTATCAGCCTCCGTAAGTGGGTGTTGTGTGTCATTTCTCCACTGGCAATGCGTTGATCTCACATCCACGATGCAGGTAGAGCGTTGATTTTGGCCGCAAAGCCAGCGGCACGTTATTTATCAGCCGCGTTGTGGAAGGTGCATTGTAAATTTCCCCACATGGCGTTCTGTGCATACATTTCCAGTTCTTAGCTTCCAGCTTCACCTCTCAGTGGCTCAGGGACTGGATAGGGCACCACTTGACAGATCAGGTGTCTCAGCAGAGAGTCCAGGTGCTGGCAGGGGAAGTCTTTATTGGCCCTGAGACTTCAACAACAGGAGGCAAGCTCAGTTCAAGCCCTTGGAGATTCTTCTCAAGCAGGAATGCACAAAAAAATCCAGTCTTTGTCCCCTTTCACAGGCAGAAGCAGCAACTGCAGGAGAGCCAAACAAAGCACAGCCACGGGAAGCACTTCTCCTTAGCTCTTCAGCTCTTGTCCTTGGCAGAGGTTCCTCTTGAATCCAGAAGTGATCTAATCTTCAGAGGTTTTGGGTCCACTACTTAATCCTCTTTCTGCCTTTGAAGTAGGCAAACCTCAAAGGAGAGTGTCTCTTGTTTGTAAGATCCTGTATTGTCCAGGCCAGGCCCCTGACACAAACCAGGGGGTTGGAGACTGTATTGTTTGAGGGCAGGCACAGCCCTTTCAGGTGTGAGTGACCACTGCCCCCCTCCCTCCCAGCACAGATTGATCAACAGGATATGCAGGCTACACCCCAACTGCCTTTGTGTCACTGTCTAGAGGAGAGGTTCAAACAGCCAAACTGTTAAACTAACCCAGACAGGGAATCTACAAAAAATGCAGAGTCACAGAATGGCTTAAGCAAGAAAATGCCTACTCTCTAAAAATTGCATTTTCAAACAACAATCTAAAAACAATCTTTACTAAAGGATGCAGTTTTAAATTCTGAGTTCAGAGACCCTAAACTCCAAACTTCTATCTGCTCGCAAAGGGAATCTGTACTTTAATAATATTTAAAGGCAGCCCCCATGTTAACGTATGAGAGAGATAGGCCTTGCACATTGAAAACCAAATTTGGCAGTATTTCACTGTCAGGACATATAAAATACATTAGTATATGTCCTACTTCAAACATACACTGTACCCTGCCCATGGGGCTAACTAGGGCCTACCTCCTGGGTGTCTTACATATAAGAAAAGGGAAGGTTTTGGCCTGCCATGTCAAATTGACAGTTTAAGGGGGTCATTACTACCTGACAACAGGCTGGCGGTAAACTTTTTGAAATTATGACCATGGCGGTTACCGCCATGGTCATCCGCCACTTCTCCGTCCCGACTGCCAGGGCGGAGACGACCGCTGGGCTGGAGACCTGGGTCTCCAGCCCAGTGGCTGTCACAATACCGCTGGCGGTATCATGACCCGGCTGACCGCCATGGATTCCCTGGCACTGATAGGGGTCTCCCCCACCCCCACCCAGAGTCCTTCCCCTACACCCCCACTACCCCTGCCACCCCCAAAGGTGGCAGGACCCCCCTCCCCACCCCTACCCCCAACATTACATTACACATACACACCCGACATGCACGCAGGCACCACCAACACACATACCCGCACACACATCAACATACATGCCAACACCCACACACACACAGTCATACGCACACACCCACATTCAGACATACATGCACACATCCATACAGACATACATACAGACATACAGGCACTCAGTTCCAAACACACAACACCCTGCATGCATACACGCACTCACACACCCCCTCTACATACACACACGCACACCCCCATGCACGCACATAACACCCCCCCACCCCCCTCCCCTAACGGACGATCAACTTACCTGGTCCGTTGATCCCCCGGGAGGGGACGGGATCCATGGGGGCTGCTCCGCCGCCACCACACCGTCAACAGAACACCGCCACGCCGAATCACAGGACGTGATTCGGTGGGCGGTGTTCTGTTGACGTGGCAGTAGATATGGAGCAACCTCCACTTCCCCGCCACCCGCCAGTGTGGCTGCTGGCGGCTCTCCATCCGAAAAAGGACGGAGGGCTGCCAGCAGTCATAATACGCAGAGCGGAAAAACGCCACCACTGGCGGTCTTCAGCACCGCGGTCCCTCGGCGGTCTTGTCAAAAGACCACCGAGGTCAAAATGACCCCCTAAATCTGCGCACACAGATAGTGTAGTGGCTGGTCTGAGCCGTGTTTACAGAGCTTCTAATGTGCGTGGCCCAACCAGTGCTGCAGGCCCACTAGTAGCATTTGATTTGCAGGACCTCGGCAAGTCTAGTGCACCTCACTATGGACTTACCAGTAAATCAAATATGCCAGTCATGGAAAGCCAATCACACATACATTTTACATAGGAGCACTTGCACCTTAGCACTGGATAGCAGTATCAAAAACAGCAAAAACAGAATCCAGCACACATTAACAACCTGGGAAACAGAGTCAAAACATAAGTAGAGACCACGCCAAGAATGCCAAGTCTAACAGTTCCCTTTCCGGAATGACTTGACCATGTCCAAGTAGCACAGTAAAGACGTCTCACATCCAAACAATGCAATTTACACTCATCAATGCAATTTACACTCCTCAATGCAATTTACACTCCTCAATTTACAGAGGAGAGGTCTGGACAAAATCAAGGCAAAATCACCTCCTGACTAACATGAAAGGCAGAATTGGCCTTAAGCACAAATGATGGGACTGGAACCAGAACAATCCTATCCTGAAACACTTTACAAAAATTATATTTACAAAATAAAGCCCCTAACCCCCCCATCGTTAGCAGAAGTAATGGCCACCAAGAAGCAAGCCTTAAACATCATGAATGTCAAATGAAACTCATTGAAGGGGCTCAGATGGAGGCCAGTCAAGGCCTCATCATCAGCTGTAGGTTCCAACTAGCAAGACAATGCGCCACTTTAGGAAGCAAGATCAACAGCCCCTTGAAAAACATAGGCATCAGCTCTTCCTGATCCTTCAGATGTCATCAAGAGCCAAAAATCTCTGAATTGCCACCCACTGAACCCTCAAAGTAGCGACTGACAGACCCATGCTAGCCCCAGCCTGCAAAAAGTGCATAGTCAGAAAAAGACTGGTGAAAATAGGCTCCACCTGCTTCCCCGAACACCAGATCCAAAAGGCCTTCCAATGCCTGGCATATGAATGCAGAGTAGGTGACCTAGATGCCTGTAAAGTCATTGCCAACTTCTCAGTAACCCTTAGATCCGCTAAACCTCTTGTTTTTACCTCCATGCAGTCAAATGCAACTTTCTCAAAGACCCCAGTGGAAGAGCCTGAAAGAATACAGGGAACAAGACAACTGGAAGAAGCCATTCCTGACCGACCTTCAACAACTACAGGAGAGGGAACCAATTTACTCGGGCCACCATGAAACAATGAGCCTTCTCTCTCCTGACCCTCACTAGAAATGCCCTAATCAACTGAAAGGGTGGAAAAGCATATATCAGATCCATAGACCAACGACAAGTCAACTTGAGGAAAACTTCCCCTTGAACAAAACTTCTGAACCTTGGCATTCTCTGGAGAAGCAAACAGGTCTAACTCAGGAAGAGCCCTCCTCAGAACAATCATCTTGAACAGACACAGGTGCAGGGAGAAATCTTTGGAGGAATGATTTTCCCTACTTAATGATGTACCCGGACATTCTCCTGTCCCTGAATGCACAGAGCACTCAGAGACAGAACATACTGCTGTGCCCAGATGAAGATGTCCTGTGCAATCAAGTTCAGGGACTTGGACCTGGTACATCTGTGGCTTTTGGCGTAAGACTTTGCCACTAGATTGTCTGTCTGGACCAGCACCAAAATCCCCTTCAGGAGCACCTGAAAATGAACTAGAGCCAATAGAACAGTCTTTAACTCCCTCCAGTTCGAAGACGTCCAACAGTCCTTAAGTGACCAGAACCCCTGGACTTGCTCTGACTCCAGCCAAGCCCCAACCCGGAGAGGCTGTAATCCATCCTCACCACCACTGGAGCCAGAGGAGAAGGGGAGATCCCTTCCTCAAGATGCTCTCATTCGAGCCACCACAACAGATCCCTGCGGACCTACGCCAACATCTAGATATGGACCTGAAGAATGTGTTCTCTAGGTGGCCAATGGGAGAGATTCCAGTTGACTAGTTTGTGCAGGTGAAACCTGGCCCAAGGAACTATAAATACACTTGATGTCAAGTGACCCTGTGACCACTCCACTGCCTGAGGTGCTTCCTGAGCCACCAATGATTGGATCTGATTCTGCAAGCTGACCAGCCTCCTTTCTCAAAGAGTCACTAAAGCCCTGTGAATCAGAAAAAACACTCCAATGAGCACCATGTCCTGGGACGGAACCAAAGACTTTTCCCAATTTATCAAAAATCCGTGCATCTGTAGGACCTGCAACACCTTTTTCACATGAAACACCAATTGGACTGCACCAACAGATCATCTAAATAGGGATGAATGAACACCCCTTCTGCAGGTAGAAAAGCCACCAGAGGAGACAGAACCTGGTGACTTGAGCCCAAAGGGAAGAACACAGATTTGAAAATGATGTTGTCCTATCACAAACCTGAGAAATCGTTGAGATGGAGCTGTGAGATAGATGTGCAGATAGGGATCCAGAAGATCCATTGAGACCAAAAGATCTCCTCACCTTTCAGAGGGATAATCACTTGAATTGTCAACATTCGAAAATGAATAGATTTTATCCATTAATTGACCCATTTGAGACCCAGGACTGGCTGAAATGCCTCTGACACCTTCTGAACCAAAAGCAGGATGGAATAGGCCTATTCTCCTTGCTCTGCAGGTGGCTCTCTGCAGATGGCCCCTTTTGCTGTAAAGTCCCTGATTCCACCTAGAAGAGCCAGTCTTTCCCCTTGGCTCCCAGAACCAGACTCAGAAGGATGCTAGAATCTGGGGGAGCGTGCTCAAACTCTATTGCATAGCCACAAAGTCAAGGACTATTCTGACATATCCTGTTGCCACACTGAAAGAAAATGCCAAATCCTGCATCCCACTGGCAGAGTCCCACAAGGACTGTGACTGTCAGGACCCCTTCTTTGAGGTCCCCGTCAGAGATAGAACATTACACTTGGGAGAAAAATGGGGTTGAAACCTCCTCCTCCTAAAGGAAGAGTGATGGCCCTCATTCTTTGGGGATTATAAGAGGACTAATTCCACCCCTTCCCAGCTGAAGAACCTTATAGGGCAAGGCATGCTTGAAAGCCTTAGAGATCATGGTAGGCAACTGATCCCCAAGGACGCTATGAGGGGTAGTAGTTGATATTGTTGATCGCACCTCCCAGTGTACCTAGTATTTGTGGGTAAATTAGTGCTGAACCAATGGGTTCAGATGGTGCTACTTGGTATGGTATGCTCTACTACCAAAAGGCATAAACAGCAATGGCTGAAACAGCTTTACTGTATAAGCATACACAGAACTATATCATAGCACTCAAAATAAGTCAACAAATATTATAAGTCCTCAAAAATAAGGGTTTGTAGAAAGCAGGTAAAATTCAATTATTTTATTGTCATGCAGAAGCAATCGTTCTTCACAAGACATCTGTCATGACATCAATAGCCACACATGTTTTGTTAGCCTCGTGACTTTTCAAGGCTAATGGTTGCAAAACTGTTATTGGTTGAAGTGCTAGAGGAGTGAAATGAGGGGATGCCAGCAGGGAAAACACAGACATCAACCAATCAGAACCAAAAAACAGTAAGAAAAAAGGGGCTCAAACTTGTTTCTACCGCCCAGCATATTCCCCATTGCTTCCCAGGTGCCACCAGGATGCACACCCCCAGCCACCACAGGACTGCTGGACTCTGTCACGGCATCTGTTGACAGCGCTCCTTCCCTGCCATGCTGAGGGTATGAGGCCAACACCAACAAGCCAGGAGATCACAGCCTGGAGCACTGCTCAAACAAGCATTGAGATAAAGAAGCCCCACCATGAAGGAAAATCCTACCAGAAGATAAGTCCCTTGAGACAAAGAAAAATCAGGATGAGAAAAGGGCAGGAGGCATTTTTATTCTTAGAGGGAGGGGTCTATTGGAGGCAAGGGAGCCACACTGGTTATTGTTAGAAATTGAGTTCTCTACTCGGCAGAGGTATGCACCCTATCCAAATAGGTACCAAAATCCTAGTCAGGGTAAGTCACAACACAATCCAAATTATCCTGTGCTCATCCTCTGGTAGGTTGGCACAGAGCAGGTAGGCTTAACTTAGCAGGCAATGTGTAAAGTATTTGGTCAATAACAGATACAGTAAAACAGTGAAAACACCACAAAAAGTACTCCACACCAGTTTAGAAAAATAGATAATATTTATCTGAATAAAATAATATAAAAACAACAAAAATCCAAAATGCACAAGTCGAGGGACTTTTTAAGTGTTGAAATGAGTCTCAATCCTGAAAAATCAGTGGTTATATCTTTGTAGCACACAATACCTGGGATTCATAAAAAATAAGAATGCACCGGCCGCAGAGGAGGATATTCATTGAAAAGTAAGGTGCTGCGTTGGATTTTCTGGTGCAGCGCAGACGATGTGTCATTTAATTCCACACTGCAAGGTGATGCATCAATTTCCAGGAGTGCAGCCTTGGTTTTTTACTACAATTCAGGGATATTTTGATGCCCAGGAACAATGTTTCAAAAACCTTGGCACATTGGTAGAAGGAGCAGGCCCTGCTTCGATTCCTGCAGGCATTGCGTTGATTTTCTGATGCACTGGGATTTTCTTCTTTGTGGCCCTGAGACTTCAGAACAGAAGGCAAGCTCAATCCAATCCCTTGCTGAGCACTTGTGGAGGCAGAGTCATACCCGCAGAGTCAGTGGTCAGCAGGCAGCAGGGCCACAAGCAGGGCAGTCCACATTAGTCCCTTGGGCAGCCAAGCAGTCCCTCTGATGGAGAACAGGTGTACATCCAGAAGTGTCTGATTTGGTGGGGTCAGAGACCCACTATATACACCCAAAAATGCCTTTGAAGTGGGGGGATCTTCAAGAGTGGTTTTGAAGTGCACAGATTCCCCTTTTAGCCCAGGCATGTCTGCCAGGATCCCTGTGGGGGTTATCAATTCTTTGTGTGAGGGCAGGCGACTGGCCTTTAAAGGGTATGAGAGAGCCCCTCCACCCTTCCTGACCAGGGAGACCCATTCAGTATGCAGATGAATGCAGATGTGACGGAGAGTCTTTTGTTTATGTCTGTCCGGGTGGAATGCACAAGTGAAATTGTCAACCAGCACATACCTGACGTGGATTGGAGATAGGCTGTAGGGCACAGATGGCAGTAAGTGCAGAAAAATGCCCACTATCTAAAAGTGTCATTTCTAAAATAGTAATATTAAATCCAACTTCACCAGTAAGCAGGATTTTCTATTACTGTTCTGGCCATACTATTCATTACAAAGCTACTCCTTCCAGATCAGAATCTACCACTTAAAAGTATATGGGGGCAGTTCTAATGCTAGTCTATGAGAGGAGCAGGCCTCACAGTAGTGGAATACACATTTCTGAGTTGTTCATTACCAGGACATGTAAAACACATACGTACATGTCCTGCCTTTAACTAACATAGCACCCTGCCCTATGGGTAATCTAGGGCCTACCTTAGGGGTGACATATGTAGAAAAAGGAGAGTTTGAGGCTTGGCAAGTAGTTTTAAATGCCAAGTTGAAGTGGCAGTTAAACTGCACACACAGGCCTTGCAATGGCAGGCATGAGGCATGGCTAAGGGGCTACTTGTGTGGGTGGCACAATCTGTGTTGCTGGTCAACTAGTAGCAATTAATTTATAGGTCCTGGGTCCCTACAGAGCACTTTACTAGAGATTTACAAGTAAATGAAATATGCCAATTGGGTAGGAACCAATGTTACCATGTCTAGGGGAGATGATGCATGCACGTTAGCACTGATCATCAGTGATAAAGTGTGCAGAGTCCTAAAACCTGAACAAACATGGTCAGAAAAATGGAGGGAGGCAGGCAAAAAGTTAAGGAATGACCACCCTAACGCTGTCAGGTCTAACAGTTAAGAAGGAAGGCAATGGAGGGATGTGAGGTAATAGAAAAGACTGTCATTAAAAAATCTGACAAGGGTGGAAACCTAGAACTGAGTCCAAAATAAATGTATTTAAATTAGGCTTACATAGGATACTATGAGGACAATTGTTATAAGAAAAATGAGGGATGAACTAAGAAATGTAAAAAGAGAGTATTTTGAAGAACTGCATGAATGGGGAAACCAAGGGTTACTCAGACAAGAAGAGTATTTTCCCTGAGAAATGACCATCTTAGAAACTAAATTCTGTACCTTAAACTGGAAGCACACAAAGATGAACTCAACCATCCTGGAAGAGCCATAATATCTGCAATTGGCAGCTTATTTGAGAGCACTTCTACATATGTAGACTTTTTGTAAGGGAACAAGTAGAAAAAGCTTCCTTCTTACATTAAGGATGTAGGACCTCATTTTGACATTGGCGGTATATCCCACTTTCTGCCACACTGATGGATACCAGCCTAGCGCCGCAGATATCTGTTCACCATATCATGACACACACACACCAATCCGTCAGTATTTAGCCACCTACACAAATCCGCTAGCTCAAAGGTCAGTGATAAACTGACGGTATCAAAACCCACACCGTTACACCAACAGAACAACACCCACCACAATATGATCCACGAATCACCATGGCGGACATTCAACGGCGGTAAACCATTGGTGGTACATACCGACACGCTCAAAATGGACACACACAAACAAAATAACACTACATTGGACAATTTAAACAAACACACCTGACACCCATACAAACACCACACCCACACACCCACAGCACTATAAAACATACACCCACATTACCCACAAACCTATACAATTACAAACCATTACCAGCAGAGAGACACCAAGACCACTGACACAACTAGATCCATACACTATTCACACCTATACACCACTCACGCACTCCACATCACACACCCCAACACATTACCAAACACACCCTCACCAACACACCTCACACAACACCCATGGCACCACAAAGACACCCCTGTTTCACAGAAGAGTTAAGGGTCATGGTGGAGGAAATTGTCAGTGCAGAGTCACAGCTATTTGGAGCACAGGTGCAGCAGATATCCATAGCTAGGAAGATGGAGCTATGGCAGAAAATCGTGGACAGAGTCAACGCCGTGGGACAGCACCCAAGAACTAGGGATGACATCAGGAAGAGGTGGAATGACCTACGGGGGAAGGTACGTTCCATTGCAAAAAGACACCTGCTCACTATCCAGAGGACTGGCAGTAGACCCCCACCTCATCCCCCACAACTCACAGCATGGGATGAGCAAGTCTTGGCAATACTGCATCCTGAGGGACTGGCCGTAGTCGGAGGAGGACTGGACTCTGGTAAGTCAACTCTCAACTACTATCAACCTCCTACCTGCATGCCATCACATACCCTCACCCTCACTCCCATCACTCCACTACATCCCACACACCCCACCATCACATCTCACTAAACCCAATGGCAAACCCTGCATGCTGTAAAATTAATGTACACCCCTCACAGCCCTGCATGGACACTCATCACTAAAGCATGCACACCATAGAGAATTACCTATTCCACCATACACTAACAGACACAAGTGAAAGCTGGCAGGGCAAATCAAACCATAGAGGGCAAGCCACGGATGTACAATATGTCAGACACAGAAACCATAGCACATTATTTACATCCCCCACATGTACCCCAGCCAATGTCAGAGGAGAGGAGGTGCCACCACTATGCAGTCCTCCAAATGAAGAGGCCCATAGTGATGAGAGCAACTCTGGTCTTCAGGATCTGGATGACCTACCTGGCCCATCAGGGACCACTGGACAGCCAGTTACCCAGGCCCAGTCACACAACACCACAGAACCTCCCCCATAAGGAAACACCACCACAGCACCCACCCAGCGTACCCATACCTCTGTCCCCAGGACACGTCAATCAGCAGTGTGTCCACCTCTACAGGGACCCCAGAGCACACCTCACCGCAAGATAATCAGGGACCTGCGGTCAGTGGCAGTAGGCACATGGTTTAGGGAACAGCAGCACAAGACAACAGGGACACTGGGACTACCGCTGTACACCAGGGGGAGGACAGGTCCTGGCAACCCACTCTCCAGGAGGACCTCGACGAGACCCTGGGAGCCTATCAACATTTTCAGGACATGATGGGCCAGATCCTGGACAATATGCAGGAGAACAGGCGGCTGCAGGAGGGACAGTACAAGGGGATCAGGAAGAACTTGCAGGCCATTAAAACACCCTGATCTCCATAGCAGGGGTGCTGGGAGACATGGCCAACATTATGAGGGAGGCAGTCTCACACCAGCGGGGCCCTGCCACTAGCCAGACATCTGAACAGCCTTCCACCTCCGCTGACGCTAGTGGCCAGGAGGCCCCACC
The DNA here is from genome assembly GCF_031143425.1 of Pleurodeles waltl. Lineage (NCBI taxonomy): Eukaryota > Metazoa > Chordata > Amphibia > Caudata > Salamandridae > Pleurodeles > Pleurodeles waltl. Next base: position 687,645,912 of record NC_090449.1, on the reverse strand, counting down.
ACAGGACTCACAGGCCACCAGCACCCCTCCCCTGCAGAAGGTGAACCACCCCGCAAACGTTCCCTGCGATCCAGACAGAAGCCAGAGACACTTGCCAATACCCCGTCTGAAAATGAGACTCTCCTGATTGTCTCCCTTGTATCCCACTCAGTCACCCTGTCCACCTTGAACTGCCATTGCTCCCCTTCCTATGTTCTCTTGGACAGTGCACCTGTGCTACAAACAGACTGGAACTATACCCTGCGCATTCCTCCATCATCACCCTATCCCATTGCACTTGCCCCTCTATATATTAGCACTTCAATAAACACCCTTTGAAAAAAATCCATTTGCAGTATGCCATGTATTTCAAATATGTATTCATTGATACAGGTACAAACATTGCAAATCAATTGTACAGAGAATGAGCATTGACTAATGACCTGGAGCTGGCTGTAGTGATCACACCAGGAGGATTTCTCAAATCACCAACATTTGCAAAATGAATTGCCAGAGGGAATAGTAAGTAGGCATAGAAGAGGAAAATAAAATTACAACCAAAGTCACTGAAATGTGAAGTAACACTGTCCTACCTGTGTGTCATTGGAAGTATTGTCGGATCACATATGTTCTGTTGTCCTCATCCTCATCCTCTGCCTCCTCATCCTCACTGTCCACAGGGTCTACTGCTGCCACACAGGCATCTCCAGCCTCCTCCTCCTGCAGGAATGGGACATGGAGTCTGAGGGACAGGTTATGCAACGTGCAGCATGCCACCACTATCTGGCAGACCTTCTTTGGTGAGCAGCACAGGGAACCCCCTGTTAGATGGAGGCACCGGAACCTGGCCTTCAGGAGGCCAAAGGTTCTCTCAATAATCCTTCTGGTTCGCCCATGTGCCTCATTATAATGTTCTTCTGCCCTTGTCCTGGCATTCCTCACAGGGGTCAGCAGCCATGATAGGTTTGGGTAACCAGAGTCCCCTGCAAATATTGAGGGACAACATTTAGCTACACACTCTCCTATGTGGCCCACACCATACCCATAAACCAACATCTACAGGGAGGGAACCAGGGCTCACCTCTTAGCCACACCATGTGCCTCTGTTGTTGGGCCATCACATATGGGATTCTGCTATTCCACAGGACAAAGGCATCATGCACCGACCCAGGATACTTAGCAGTGATGTGGGAGATGTACTGGTCCGCCAAGCACACCATCTGAACATTCATGGAGTGGAGACTCTTACGATTCCTGTTCATTCCGGCGGGGCGACAAATGCAATATGTGTACCATCAATTTCCCCAATTATGTTGGGGATATGTCCCATTGCATAAAATGTGGCCTTCACAGTGGCCAAATCCTCAACATCAGGGAAAACAATGTAGCTGCATGTGTGTTTTATCAGGGCAGACAACACTCTTGTCATTACGTTTGAGAACATTGGCTGTGACATTCCTGCTGCCAAGCCACCTGTCACTTGGAAAGAACCAGTTGTCAGGAAATGGAGCACAGATAGCACTTGCACAAGAGTGGGGATCCCAGTGGGGTGATGGATAGCAAATATCAGGTCAGGTTCCAACTGGGCACACAGCTCAGTGATTGTGGCCCTGTCAAGTATATAGGTGAGGATAATGTGCCTGTCCTCCAGCGTTGCCAAGTCCACCAGGGTTCTGTAAACGGGGTTATGTCTCCATTTCCTATTCATCTGCAGCGGTAGCAATCTAAGGCACAAAAGAGTTAGGAGCCGGTCACAAACTGAACGATGGAGCTACAACAGTAGTTTGCACCCTGTAAACATGTAATAGGTCAGTGTAATTTGTCCAGTATGTGCTAATTTCTGATGCAGCATTATTCCAGGGCCTGCCCCCCCCCCCCCGAAATGGTGTCTGCCTGTCCTGGGTGTAGGGTACAGGTGGAAGTGAGGTTATTCCGCTGACGGTGGGCGCAGTTGCGGGAGGCCATCAGGAACCACTGTGCAACTCCTCATTGGTTAACATTGGGCCCTATCGGGTACAGTGGCCAATGGTGATCTACACCGGCGGTGACGGTATGCAACACCGTGAACGTGACTGACATTTTCTATCATATTCCTCACTGGCTACATGACCTCCCGTAGGAGAGGACCTGCACTGCATGTGCTGCTGTGAACTGTGTCTGGAACATACCATGGCCCATGTGACCGGGGAAAGGGCCCCAGCCTTCACTTCGGAGGAGTTGTAGAGACTGGTGGATGGGGTCCTACCCCAGTACGGACTGCTGTATGGGTCTCCATGCCAACAGGTGAGTAGACTGTGAGCACGATGTATGTGGCATGAATGCATGGAGTTGTGTGTGTGAAGGCCTTGTGTAAGGGGGGTGGGTGGATGTCCTCTTGGTGGCGTACAGGTTGTGTGCTGGGCCATGTATGTGGAAATGGTGATGGAACGGGTATGGTGGGCCAAATGTGTAACAGGCACCACTGTTGGTCTAATGGTATTTTCCTGTGTGTATTGCCTTTGCAGGTCAGCGCCCATCAAAAGAAGGGTATATGGCGTGCCATCACCAAGGAGGTGCGGACCCTGGGGGTCTATGGCATGTGGAGCACCAACTGTTGCAAACGGTGGGAGGACCTGAGATGCTGGGCACGGAAGACTGCAGAGGCCCAGCTGGGTATGGCCTCCCAACGAGGAAGGGGTGCCCGTTGAACTCTGACCCCCCTGATAGCCGCATACTGGTGGTGGCCTATCCAGAGCTGGATGGGCATTTGAGGGTATCACAGCAGCTACGTGGGGGAGAGTACAGTGCCCATCATTACAACTTATGCATGGTATAGTGGTATCCGGGTGGTGTATGTGTGTCAGTGAGTGCCCCCAGGCCAGGCCTGACATTGCAGTGTAGGTCCCCAGGTGGCTAGGGTTCTGAACGGATAATCCTGCTACCTAGCTCGTAGGCATCCACTATTGGTCAGGGCTGCGTGGGTCCCAGGTGTGCTGCATTTGGCAGTGTGTGCCCCTCCACATGCCTTGGTGGCTAGCAATATCACTGGTAGTGCAATGCATAATGCGTAGGCCTGTTCCCTGTGTGTGAGTGTGCTGTGTACGCGAACGGTGGTGTTAGTGCAGCCATTGACCCAATGTATCCTTTGTCTCTTCCCCCCTTTTTTGTTTCGTCATTGTTTCGTCATCCTGCCCTTAAGTGCATTAGCATCATCTGGCGGAGGAGTAGAGGCACCGGCGATGTATGTAGCTGCATCCCACAGGACCCAGGAGGCAGAGTCCACCGATGCTGAGGGCACTAGTGGGACAGAGGGCGAGGGAAGCATCACAGCGGGGACTGGAGGGGACAGTTCAGACACAGATACCTCCTCCGATGGAAGCTCCCTGGTGGTGGCTGACCCTTCTGTGACCTCCGCAGCTACAGGTACAGCCGCCACCCCCATACCAGCACCGCCCTCCCAGCAGCCGCTCATCAAGTTGCCTGTGCCCACTCACCCAGTAGGGTGGGCATCTCCTTTGCCCCAGGCACCCCATGCCCTGCCCCAGTGAGCCCTGCTGCCCTGAGTGAGGAGGCTATTGACCTCCTGAGATCCATCTCTGTAGGGCAGTCAACCATTGTGAATGCCATCCAGGGGTGGGCAGCCCAGATGCAACAATCTAATGCATTCCTGGAGGGAATTCTCACTGGATTGGCAGCCCAACAGAGATCGATTCAGGCTCTGGCCTCCTCTCTGATGGCAGCCATTGTCCCTGTGTCTACTGTCCCCCCTCCAACTTCCACTGCCCAGTCCCATTCCCCTCAACCCCAACCTATCCCAGGCACACATACAGACAAGCATGCACACAAGACAACACCCAAGAGTGTCACAGGCAAACACAAGCACCACACTTCATCCCACAGGCACTCACACAAACATCATCCAGTTGCAGACACAACGACATCCACTATCCTCCTTCCCCTCCACCACCTCCCTACCAGCCACGTCTAAACTCACACTTGCATGCACTGCATCATCATCCACTACCAGCATCATCACCACACCAAACAGAACACACACCTCACTGGCAGACACCTCCACAACATCCATGCACAAGTATCCTGTGTCCTCTCCCTCTGTGTCTGTTCCCCCTCCTAAAGTACACAAACGCAAGCACTCAGACACCCAACAGCCATCCACCTCACAACTGCATACGGCCCATGCACCTGAACCCAAATCCAGCAGACAGACACCTCCAACAACCACTCCCTCATCCTCCACTCCCATTCCTTCTCCCTCTTCCCACCCCAATGTCCCTAAAAATCTGTTTCGATCCACCATTGAACTCTTACTACCCCTCCCTCCCATCCTGCACGGATGGCCAGGGTATCACAAACCCAGCCAAGCACCTCAGCCACACAGTCCACAGGCCCAGTCCTAACAGCACCCACTTGTGGTGGAAAGGGATCCAGGCCACATGTACTGAAGGGAAAGGAGCCTGCGCCAGCCAGCCTAAAGGGGAAGAGGTCAGCCCCAGCAGGCAAGAAGGGCAAGGAGCCTGCTCCTGCCACCCGAAAAACCAAAGAGCCTGCACCTACCACCCGAAAGGCCAAGGAGCCTGCACCAACAGGTAAGAAGGGCAAGGAGCCTGCAGCAGCTGGCAGGAAGGGCAAGGAGCCTGCACCAACAACTGAGACAGAGCCCCCACCACCAACCATGGTTGTGCAGCCATCCGAGGGTGAAGGGGATGTGCAGGAGCATCCCCCCACCAGCAACACCACCACTGTGCATCCGTCCGAGGGTGCAGGGGATGTGCAGGAGCCTCCCCCCACCAGCAGCACCACACATTGCAGCCGCCAACACCAGCGGGTGATAAGTAATCCTGCCTCAGTGGGCTGCTGTGTGGCCTGCCCCCTCCAGGGCCAGTGGGCAAGACACCCACTTGAAAGACTGTGGCCCATCACTCCCCAGGATCAAGCACAGGGCATGTTGCCCCCTCCAGAACCAGTGGGCAAGACACCCACTCGACAACTGTGGCCATCACTCCCCAGGATCAGGCACAGGGCATGTGGCCCCCTCCAGAAACAGTGGGCAATACGCCGACTCGACACACAGTGGCCCACCAGTCCCCAGGATCAATCACAGGGCATGTTGCCCATCCAGAACCAGTGTACAAGACACCCACTCGAGAGACTGTGGCCCATCACGCCCCAGGATCTAGAAAAGGGCGCATTTCCCCCTGCAGAAACAGAGGTCTTGTTTCATCTCCCGGCTGAGGTGCCCCCCTGAACCCCTGAGGTGCCTCACTATTTACCAACTAATGTCCCTGCAGTGTTCTCTACGTGTTAAAGCAGGTGACAAGTGGGACCTTGGCTTTGGCCTGTGGCCATGTGGCCCACACAAATTGAGGACTGGGCTGTGTCCCTTTTTCTGTAAATTTGTATATATCTGTTATACTACCTCTACTGTGTTGATCTTATTACAAACACTTACATAATTTTTTTTCTCCTTGCTTCAGCCGATTTACGGGGATAAATTGTTTTTCTTTTGCAGCTGGTTGTGTGTATGGTGTGTGTGTGAGGATGGTGTGTGTGGTGCTTATGTGGGTCACTCTAATTTTCCTCCCACCCTCCCTTGTGCGCTAAGCGGCTGTACTCACTGTCGTCGTCTTCGCCGGCTTTGGTGTTCGTGGTGGAGCAGAACGTAGAATATCATCGGAAAAACATCCAGTTCAGGCTCCATGGCGGCGTGGTTCTTCCCTGTGTCTCTAAAGGTGAGCCCTTTCACTTCTGAGCTCAGTTTCCACCAGGCTTTTGATGTCGTTGGTACCGCCCCGGAAAAGGTGGCGGTTTGCAAGGTCTTATTATGGTGGGCGGAACATTGATATCTGCCTGGCTTTAGGCAGCTACCACCGTGGTGCCTGTTTTTTTCGCCATGGCGGTCGGTGTGGTACATTGGCTGTGTTTTGGAGATATTTCCGCCATGGTCATAATTTGGTGGTAGTTACAACCAGCCTGTTGGTGGTATTACCGCCACTTTATCACCGACTGCCGTGGTCGTAATGAAGGCCCTAATGTCTTTGGTGTTGCATGGGAAAAGGACTGCCTACCCATGACTTTAGATGTGGAATCACTCATTAGGAGTATCAGACGTGAGTTTGGTTTAAAAGCAGTAGAACACTTCCTCAGAGAGGTTGACCATGTTTACTTAAACAAACTGAATGATCTTTAAAATGGCACATTGGTGTTCTAACAGTAATATTTTCGTTTTCAATGGTGAACGGATGTTCACACTGTTCCTGCACTGTTCCTGCACTGTAATACACACTCGGCATGCTGTAACGGATATTTTGCACAATGCAGGACAAAATGTTTTGACGTGGGTTTGATTGAGGTCTGCACTTATCCTAGAAATCTTTTTTGTGAATGAAGGTTTCTCTCCACACTCTCTTTTTCCATCTTTCTATTCTCTATCTCTGCTCCTAACCTTTATCTCTTCTTCTCTGATCTTTTTCTCTCCAACCCTCCCTCCCTACCGCCTTTTCTGACCCCCTTTCTTTCGTATCCCCCAAACAGCCCCCCACCCCTGGTTGCAAGCAATCTCAGGGAGATAGCAAAAGTGATAGAGGTGCGAGCAGCTGCGCTTGGCTTTGAAAAGCAGCCTTCATCGGCCACAGCCCTCTTGGAAAATGACTGATGAAATATAGGGCTGGTCCGGCCTAGGTGTTCTAGTATGATGCTGGCACCCACATAATATTTTACTATACCTAATAAGCCTTGTTTTCTAAATGTCAATTTCCGGTTGGAGATGTTTCCAAGTTCGACACTTGGCTTGCCGATTTGGGCAACAACTAAGCTACTTAACGGCAATCCACAGTATGTAATTTAGGTTTCTTGAATTAGCATACGGCCCTCTGGCAGCTGTACCGTGTCCTGATGTACACAGATATTCCGGTTCATTGTTAATGTGTCTAGAGCTTTGAATTAATTCATGAAAAACCCCCCGTTTATTGTTCCTTTCAATATTTTTATTGACATTGTGCTTGAATTTAAAAGTGCAAAATATGACAAGCAAAGATAAAGTGGTGATTAATTACATTTATCCAATTTATATTAATGTATTGTGAAGAACGTTTATTTAGCTGGCCTCTTCTCAAACTTGCTTGCATGATTTCAAATGACATGTGTGACATCCCAAAATCCTCTCGCCTGCTCAGTGCTTACAGATTATTCCTGGTAGTTGCAACATGAGTATGCAATGACAGCACCACACACTTAATGAGAAGTTTATTAAAAAATGTAGAACTGATTATCAGCAGCAAATTAGCTCTAATGTGAGTAATCAGCAAAGGTGTCACATTGGCGGAAGAAAGATGATAAACAGAAGACTGCTCATAGCCGTGATAATCAAAATACCTGAACATTATTATGAATGCTCTCTGGAAGTCGTTTGGAATAACAGCATTAAAGGAAGTAAATATGCTGACGGGAAGCTCTAAGCGCACTATTAGACCAGTTTAAAACACTATGGCAAGAATTTACAAAGATTTTGAGTCGGGGTTGCTTAACTGTTTTGACACAGCCTGATGCAAAAATTTTGTTGGTATTTTCATTGCTTTGAAAAAATAAGATAACTCACTGTACAGCATTGTGCTGCTTTGCATTACCTTGCATTAGAGAGGCGTTCCGCGGATGGTGTATGTGTGTTCCTGTGCACCCACTAATGGATTTTGATGCACACCCATAATTAAAAAGATTTATAGATATTAGTTTGGGCCACAATGGTGCATCACCTGACGCTGGAGTAAGGAGGATAAACATTTGTATTTCTCCTTGTTATTTCCTCTTTGTATTCCACAGCACGCACACACTTCTTCACACACAACAATTATCCTTATCACTACTCAGGCACCCATGTACTATGCCACAAGGATTCATGTGTTGGTTCTAGGCTGCAAAGAGGCCCAGATTTACTAAGCTTTTCTATTGGGGTGTCATCATGTTCATGCTACAGTCCTGATGCAAAGTTCATTTGGTGTTTAATATGCTGTGCAAAGTCCATTTTCATGGTTGAGTCAATACAAAGTAATGCTGCACATCTCTTAGTGTTGCCTTGCATTGCTTTGAGTCTGGTAGACGTTATGTGGGTGGATCACAAGTATTCCTGTGCATTTACCCATCCATTTTGGCACAAACTTAGATTTACAAACCTAAGTAAACCTGGGTTTGCACCAAAATGGTGTGCCTACCCAACAGAGGCATACAGAGGAGAAATATCTCAATTTCTCCTTGTTATTTGCTCTTTCCATGGCAGCACACAGTGCACCAGCACTGGGAGAGAGCAGAAATGCACCATATCTTATTGGATATAGAGCATTTCTGCTCTCTCCCTTTTCACAAAACGCAATACAGCAAGTTGCTTTGCTATGTTCAGTTCTGTGAAATATTAGTAAATCTGCCCTACATGGTGGAGGCGCAAGGAGGGCGCAGAACTGTACAATTTCTTTGTGCACACTTTATCTCACCCAGCAAGTGCATCAACTCCGCCTGTTGCACTGCATCACATGAAATCTTTGTAAATACGCCCCATAAACATTATGGAAGAAGCAAGATATTCTCTGCCTACTTTTATTTCAGATTCTAATTTTATCCACTGCTGCATGCATAAATGATTAACTATCCTATCCACAAGCTTTCAAAATGTGCTAATGCAACTTATATTATTCACAAATGGCTAGGAGATCCATAATATTGGTCTTCGAACAAGCACCACACTACAGACTTGTTTAGAATATACATAATTGAGTGGTATATGGGTGATTTTGCAACTATTTGGGGCTTGATTCACAAAGGAAAACAATTGCTTGTTTTTCACAAAGGAAGTTTTCAAGCAATATCTTTATGACTGAGGAGTCTCTGGACATAAAAAGATAGGACTGTCCTATCTTTTTATGTGTGGAGACTGAACAGCCGTAAATAAACTACTTGTAAAATACCTTTGTGAATGTCAAACAATAATAAACGCATACAAAATCACCTCTAAAATTCATAAAGTATATTTGTAGGCCTTTCCTTGAGTCATAACATTTCATTCAGTCCATCTTGTCTCATTAGACTATGGGCCTCATTACGAGTAGCAGCCAGACTCGCGGTGGCGGTTGGACCAACACATTTCTACCCTGGCAGTTGGACTGCCTTGGGACTGCAGTCCGTGCCAGAAACATGCTTCCCGACAGGCTGACGGTGGTCTAACTCATGCTCAGCCACAGTGGTGCTGAGTTCAGCACCTCCGTGCTGAGCATGAGTCCCCTTTCCATCAGCCTTTCCATGTCAACCGACATGGAAAGGCTGGCGAGAAGACTGTGCATGCGGGCCCCCATGCCCAGCACCCTCGGAATTCATACTTAGCAGACAGTGTGCATTCCAAGGGTGCTATTTGCTACAGTATTGGCCTTGGCTCCCTTAAGGGAGCCGAGACCAGTACCGTAGCACTATTTCTGCTGGGCTGACTGGCAGGAGCATCGTAATACGATGTTCCCACCGGCCAGCTTGGTGGGAACACCATTATACAGTGGGGGTGAGGCAGCTAGATTGAGGGCTTGTCCGACCGATAAATTCATAATGAGCCCCTATGTCTTTCCCTTATTAACATTGTCATAGTTATGTAGCATGTGCCTCTCTCCATAGCTGAGATAGGAAACATGCATTTGGGTGCAGACAATGTGTTCTAGAGAGTTACCATACACTGGTATAGAGTGCAATGTATGGAAAGTCCCAGCAATCCACTGAGGGACAAATCACAGTTCCACAGACGCTACAGAGGACTAAGACATGGGACAGTCCCAGTATTGAAAGTGCAGCAATGACATCAACTATGCTGAAGTAGATGTAGTTTACTTTATAACCTGCAGTGCATGGCATTGCAATTAATTTGATATTAATGAGTACATGCATATGTGTGAATCAGGTGCACCTTTTTTTCATTACCCACCTTTGTTTAGAAATCCACTGTTTCACATTCTAAATTTGCTTGAACAGCTAGATCCTTAGCAGTGCTAGTTAAGTCTGTGTACATAGATGCTCACACCACCTATTCATCTTCCTTTGTGCATTCATGCTAGTGTCGGAATATTTTGACTCCAGCACTGTGGCTTCAGGGATACACTCAGCAATCATGGGTATGCTCATTTTTATTCACTCAAGGTGATAGAAGGGCAAGGCAATCTTTAAGTAAGATTTACCATACCATTAGATGCCTCTTGTGTGGCCCCGCATGTTGTGGTGTTGTGTGAGTGTGTAAGATAGAAGCCTTTTAGTTTCTGAAAGACTCCGTTGAGTGATGACTTAGTCTTAAAATGTGGTTATCTAAATGCAGGTTTAGATTGTTGAGCTCGTGGTTACACACAAAAGAATAAAGATGTGTGATAAAGAGCTCCTTGTGTAGTGTATTCATTAAGGGGTAAACAGGCTGGGGAGAATGTTACAACTGGTGACGAGATAGGGGATAAGTAACAAAAAGATCAACAGTGCTGTCCCTGAGAGTTTGCCAAAGTCCAAGTAAACTGCTTGTGCATGCCTCGTGTGCCTTTATCGAAGTGCTGAAGATCGACCATTCGTGTAGTTGGAGATTTAAACATTGATTAATTATCCCTAGAATGGGTCTAAAGCCATATTAAGTATCAGAAATTACCTTGTTATTTGAGGCCCACACCATCAGTCTGTGAAGGATTATGCACCCCATGATCTTGACCAGTGAATCAATGAGGAAAATAGGCCTGTAGCAACAGAGTTCATCCCTATCTCCCTGTTAAAACTAGGCACTATAACAGTTTGAGACCAGGATTTGGGAAGACCATGTTTCACTGCAGTATTAATTTAATAATTATTGAAGAAGCTACAAGAGAAGCTACATATTGTAACATATTGAGTGGGACACCATCTGGTCCTGGAGCTTGATTTTTAGATGACAAATTAAAAGTATCTGTAACCTGCTCTGACATTACCTGCAGAAAAGAATCAACTGTTGCACTAAAAGGGGCAGTACTAGATGGCAAGCAGAGAGGAACATTGTATATTTCCTCAAATTGATTAACCTATTTATCCCCAGGAATATAAGAATATAGAATTTCTCTGCATTGATGAAAAAAAGGACGGTCAACAGCTTCCCAAAAAATGGCTGGGTTTTTTGAGCCGCTAGCATACTGCAGCTGGTACCAGGCTTCTTGCTGTGGAGCCCTTTTCCTACATTGGATTGCTTGCTTATAAGAAGTTGTACAAGCAGTCACCTAAATCTGTATCCTTGGTATTTGTTTTAAAGCAGGAATGATCAAACCATCTACAGGAACTAACTCTAGTGGACTTCAGAAGTATACTCAATGACTTCACATTCATACCAATAGAGTTGTATGAATTCAAAATTGTCTGTGGTATAAAATGATCAACCAAGCAAATTTCAAAAATCATTTAACCAAAGTTTCATGAGGTTCCCATGAAAAACACTCCATACTTTTGACCCATCTATGCCTTCATCCCCAATCAATGTCTCTCACCTTGGTTGACACTGAGTTGGTAACTGGGCTAGGAATAACACCCTAGGCAACAACAACCCTTTGAGAGTTGTGACCACTACAAGGGTCACAGGTTACTTCATGTTCAATAACCAATGAACGAGAGGGCAGAAACCAGAATAAAATCTATGACTCAGGAAAAACTTGTCCTTGTAAAAGTTGGAGTCATCTTTCCCAGCAGTACTAGTAAAGTATAGATTAAACTCAGCCAAAATACAGTTCATAATTTCCCCCTGATGATAATGCTTAAAATGCATCCTGGAAGTTAGATCTCTAAAATGAGGTTTACTCAGGACAAGTGGACATATACAACATAAACGTAAATTAGAATTGCCAACTAGAACAAATGGTGAATGATAATCATATTTTTCTCTAAGGCATCCCAAAAACATATCTTTAGACTGAACATGGTCAGGATTCCGTGGCATGTTATTCAAATTATTCAAATTAATGTCCATCAGATTGACAGTATTTGAAAGGAAAAGTAATATAGCTGAGAAATTGAGAGAGTTAGTACAAATCTCCTCAAATTTGCAATTCAAAACAAAGGCAACCAAGATAAGTACTCTCTTCCTGTCACAAAAGACCAAGGAATAGTGGGAGTAGCAGGAGTAGTGGGAGTCAAAACTGAACTGAACTCATCAAGTTGAAAGGAATTTGAAATGGTCTAATATTCCTGAAAGCAGATGATCTTAAAGCCCTTTAAAAAAGAACACCTACTCAGATCACCTTTTCTGACTCAATACCTGCCACATTCCAACCCAAATACATAAAGAATTTAGTGATATTTCCTCAGGAAGGTAATTTAGCTGCACAGAATGTAGCCAGGCACAATCATTAGTAGCAACAAAAAGAGTGACTGAAGAATCAATATGAGTCAATCAGTCAATATTTTCCAGTGTGCACAGGGGTTAAAATACGGGTTGGTATACCTTATGAGTCTTGAATCCTTGACCAGGTGATCAAAAATTAGTGTGTGTATAAAATAGCCTACAGAAGAATCTGAATTGAAGTATAATTACCACGATGAGGGGTGAAAAAAAGTTAGAATATCAGATCACTGATTTAATATAGATCCAATAAATATTGGCAGCGGGATCTGTGCCGGAGGTGCTGGTGGCGGGCTCAGTGACTGCGGTGCTGGTGGCAGGCTCTGTGGCGGCAGTGCTGGTGGTGGGCTCAGTGACTGTGGTGCTGGTGGCGGGCTCTGTGGCGGCAATGCTGGTGGCGGGCACAGTGACTGCGGTGCTGGTGGCAGGCTCTGTGGCAGCGGTGCTGGTGGCCGGCTCAGTGACTGTGGTCCTGGTGGCGGGCTCAGTTACTGCGGTGCTGGTGGCGGGCTCTGTGGCGGAGGTGCTGGTGGTGGGCTCAGTGACTGTGGTGCTGGTGGCGACCTCAATGACAGCGGTGCTGGTGGCGGTGCAGGTGGCGGTGCAGGTGGCGGTGCAGATGGCGGTCTTCTCTGCTGTACAGGTTGGCGTCGACGTGGACAGAAGGTGTGACACTGGTCCCATTGTCGGTCCCACCATGCCCTCTCCTGACCTGCCCTTTATTTTCTGGCACTTCCCCACCTTGGACGGTGGTGCAGCTGTCTTGCCGCTATCCCCTTTCGTTTTCCCTGAGCCCTTGGTGGCAGGTGTTTTCTGCTTGGGCAACTTTTTAACTTTTGCATTTGGCAGAATGTCCTTGCCTTGCTCCGTGGCACACTGGCAGCCCTGTTGGTTGGCGCACTCCAATAGCCCGCAGTTGCTGGCACCACTGTGCCTGTTGATGTAGTGGATGAGGTGCTGGGTTGGGAAATGGAAAGCCTGGCCCTAGGGGACGAACGGGGGAGGGAGGTGTAGGCAAGAGGTCAATATTAGCCAGGAAAAGTATCTTAGACACACTGGGACGGGTAGATGGAGTGGGTTTGGGAGTGGAGGAAGAGGTAGTGGTTGTAGGAGGTGTACATTAGCTGAATTTGGGTGAAGGTGCATGGGCTGGAGTCTGTTGTGAGGGTGTGTGCCTGCGTCTGTGTACTTTGGGAGGAGGGCTCACAGACACACTGGGAGAGGACACAGGGGATGTGTGAATGGTAGTCGGGGTGGTGAGTGCACGTGAGCGGTGTGTGGTGATGAGCGTGCTGGTGATGGAGGTAGTGGCTGAAGATGTAGTGCATGCAGGTGTGAGTGGAGATGAGACAGGGAGGGAGGAGGAGGACGTGGAGGAGGGGGACACATTGGAGGCAGTGGATGTTGGTATGTCTGAATGGGTATGATGCTTGTGTGAGTGCCTGTGGGATGTGTGGTGCTTCTGTTTGCCTGAGCCACCCTTGTGTGTTGAGGTGTGTGCATGCTGGTCTGATGGTGTGCTTGGGATAGGCTGAGGTACAGGGGATTTGGTCTGGGTGGAGAAAGTTGGAGGGGGGAGGCTGGACACAGGGACAATGGCTTCATCAGTGCTGAGCCCAGAGCCTGAAATGCTCTCTGTTGGGCTGCCTGGCCAGAATGAATACCCTCCAGGTATGCATTTGTTTGTTGCAAATGCCTCTCGACACCCTGGATGGCATTCACAATGGTAGATTGCCCAACAGTGAGGGATCTCAGGAGGTCAATAGCCTCCTCACTGAGGGCTGCAGGGCTGACAGGGACAGGGCCTGAGGTGCCTGGGGTGAAGGAGATGCCCACTCTCCTGGGTGAGCGGCCACAGAACACATGCTGAGGGGCTGCTGGGAGGGCGATCCTGGTAGGGGGGGTGGTGGCTGTACCTGTTGATGCGGGGGCATAGAGGGGCCCGCCACCGCAGGGGAGCTCCCATCAGAGGAGGAGTCGCTGTCACTGCTGTCACCTCCTGTCCCCGCCGTGGAGTTCCCCTCGCCCTCCGACCCACTGGTGGCTTCAGACTCTGTTGTCTCGCCCTCCAGGGCCAAGTGGGATGCAGCTCCCTCCTGCTCCAGTGCCACTTGTCCTCCGCCTGATGATGCTATTGCAGACAAGAACAGGGAGACCACAAAAAGGGGGGGAGACAGAAGAAAGACATGTTCAGTGCATGCAGTACCACTACCATTGGCGGACACTAGAGACACAGCAGCCCTCTGCACTATTCCATGCACTTATAGTTCCTAGATTATTGACAGGGCAATGGGGTACAAGGCCTATGCCCGATTGCTGCACACATGGAAGTCACAGGAGCCTGACTAGGTGTAGATGGCTCTTACCACTGGTGGGGCTGAGGTGCCACATAGGCTGCCTCACAAAGGGACCTTGCCTACAAAGCTTGCCCTGGCCTAGGGTAACCCACTGCCCACTGCCCACCTCCCCCACCCAGACACCTCGTAATGCACACAGAGTCAGATGGATGTGACTGTACTCACCCCCTTGTGGCTGCTGTGATGCCCTCAAGCGCCCATCCAATTCCGAATACGCCACAGCCAGGATCCGGAACATCAGGGGTGTCATGGTGCAACGGGCACCCCTCCCACATTGGGAGGCCATCCCCAGCTGGGCCTCCGCCATCTTCTTGCTCCAGCGGCGAATGTCCTCCCATCTTTTCTGGCAATGGGTGCTCCATCTGTGGTGGACACCCAGGGTCCGGAGGTCCTTGGCGATGGCATGCCAAATATCCTTCTTCTGGTGGGCACTGACCTACAGGAATAGTACAGGGGAAAAGGAAAAACTTTAACCGTCCGGACTGTCACAGTCATTGGCCCACGTTCCCACCCTTGCCCTGATGCACATACACTCACCGTCCGCTCATGCAGGGCTCAGTCCCCCCCATGTATCTTCCATCCACACCACTCCAAACAGGCATTGCCCATGCAGCATGCTCACAGTGTACTCACCTGTTTGTCTGGAGGACCTTAGAGTAGCGTGTACTGGGGGAGGACCCCATCCACTAACTTCTCCAACTCCTCCGAAGTGAAGGCAGGGGCCCTTTCCCCAGACACATGAGCCATCGTCACTTCCAGACTGAGGTCACAGCAGCACTTGCAGTGTAGGTCCTCTCCTGTTGAAGGTCAGGTATCAAGTGAGTTTACAGATAGTAAATGGCAGTCACGTCCGCAGCGGTCCGTACCGTCACCACTGGCGTACATCTTCATTGGCTCCTGGGACCCATAGGGTCCAATGTTAACCAATGCAGGATTGCGCCGCGGTCTTCGACCACCTACCGCAACAGTGTTGAACGCCAGCGCAGTTACCTCATATCCCCTTGTCCCACCTTAGAGGTCAGGCAGCCGCCATTTCAGGGGGCCACATGGCATAAATAATAACTGCGTCACACCTATCTAGGCCTTGAATACACACAGTAACAGGCACATTGCGGATTAACAAATGTGTACAAATGACATTTTGTAATACCTCAGTGTTGGCTGACTCTCTGCTCGCTGTTCTCGTCCATAAGGCACGTCCGCTGGGGCGGATGATTAGATGGCGGCATCCTCCGGTGTACAGACCGCTGGTGGACCTGTCGACAATGGAAGAGAGACACATAATAGTCACCTACAGACTTGATCGTGCAACAATCCATGAACTGCGTGCCCAGTTGGACCCAGACCTGATGTCAGCAATCTGCCATCCCACAGGGACACCCCCTCTAGTGCAGGTCCTGTCAGTACTCCATTTCCTGGCAAGTGGGTCTTTTCAAACTACATTGGCCATTGCATCAGGGATGTCCCAGCCAATGTTCTCAAACGTGTTGTCCAGAGTGTTGTCTGCCCTGCTGAAACACATGAGCAGCTTCATTGTTTTCCCTCAGGTGGAGGATTTGCCTTCATTGAAAGGTGACTTCTATGCCCTGGGAAATATCCCCAACATCATAGGTGCCATTGATGGGACACATTTGGCCTTGGTACCCCCCGCAGGAGTGAACAGGTGTACAGAAACCATTCTATGAATGTGCAGATGGTGTGTTTGGCTGACCAGTACATCTCCCATGTGAATGCCAAGTTTCCTGGCTCAGTGCATGACGCTTACATTCTGAGGAATAGCAGCATCCCTTATGTGATGGGGCAACTCCAGAGGCACCGTGTGTGGCTAATAGGTGAGGACAAGGACCCTATACCCTGTGAATAGTTGTCTGGGTCTGGGTTTGTCCCTACGGGTTAGTGTGTGTCTAACAGTTGTCCCTCAACATTTGCAGGTGACTCTGGGTACCCCAACCTGTCATGGCTACTGACCCCAGTGAGAAATCCCAGGACAAGAGCAGAGGAATGCTACAATGAGGCACATGGGCGAATTTTTTTTTTTTAGTATTCCCCCCCCCACCGGGGGCAGATTGCCAATTTTTTGGCTGATCTGCCCCCAAGGGGGGGGGGGGGGGGAAATCCACTAGACACCAGGGATTTTGTTTTTATTGTTTATTTTGGGGGCAACCCCTTGGGCAAGGGTCGCTCCCCTGGGGGGCTATTTTTTTTTTCTGTTTCGGCCCCCCCGATGGCAGACCAGCCATTCTTTTGGACGATCTGGCCCCCGGGGGGGTGGAAGCACACTAGGCGCCAGGGATTGTGTGGTGTGTGTGTGTGTGGTGTGTGTTTGGGGGCACCCCTTGGGCAACGGTCGCCCCCCTAAAGTGGGGAAAGTTCGTATTGGCCATCTCTGCAGATGGGCCTATTTTTGTAGGCCCATCTGCCCCCAAGGAGGGCAGAAACCACCAATACGCCAGGGATATATATATTTTTTGTTTGTTTTGTGCTGGGGGTGCCCCCTTTGGGAAGGGTCGCCCCCTAAAGGGGGCACAGAGGTGTTGCCCATTTCTGTCCCTTGGGGGCAGATTGTCCAATTTCTTTACGCCCATCTAGGGGGGCGTGATCCACTTAGGTACCAGGGACAACTTCTAAGTTCTTGGTGGTGGGGTGTTTGTCAACTGGCGAAGTATTTGTATTTGTGATTATAACAATTAATTTCTTCTTTTTCTTCTAGTTCAACGCTTTTGCTTCCTTTGCTGTGGATCCTTGCGGTTTTGGCAGTAGTTGTCCTACGGTTTGCATAGTTGCATGTTTTATGTAAGTGAAAGCAATTTACTATAAAGGATTATTGTTGACATGCATAAATGACATGTTTGTAGGCGGTGTAATAAATGCAGTATTGTGTGTTTGACATTGTCCTTAGATTTGAGCACAGTGATGTTTGTGTTGTCATATGTCTAATTTGCTTTTTTCTTTTTAGTGGGATATCATTGGTGATTGCTGTGTCTGTGCAGAGTAGTTGCTTGGTGAGTAGCTTCTTCAGGCAAGTGAGTGGTATTGTTTTTTGTAGTACATAACTCTTTGTGATAAAGCTACACTTTGTTTATTACTTATTTTAGTGCTAGTTGTTGTTGGCAATCCATTTGTTGCTAGTGAGGATCATGGCTAGCCGCAGAGAGACCACTCAGCAGGTTGTTCGCATGCTCTTTGAGTCGTCTTCAGACCATGATTACGACACTGACTCTGCATCTGAGGCAGAGGAGGAAGCAGGAGATCCTGGAAGTGAGTTTTCTGTCCGAGAGTATTCTTCTGATGAGGAAGCTACTCACCAGTGCAGATGAAGGGCCTGTGTTAGAGAAGGACATTGATGTGCCAAGAGTGCAGCAGCCTGGGGCTGAAGGGTTTCCCACTAGAAGACCTGACACCTGGATTGCCCCAAACATGGAGCAGCCACAGTTACCTGCATTTACTGGTCTCCCAGGGTGTAGAGTTAATACGGTAAACTTTTTGCCTGTTCATTTCTTTCACTTGTTCATGGACGATGTATTTTTGGAAGAGATTGTGGAGCAGAGCAATATTTGCGGGACAACGCTGCCAGACTTAAGCCTCAGTCTAGAGCTACTCAGTGGGTTCCCACATATCTGGAAGATATGAAAAGGTTTTTAGGTTTGACTTTTTTGCTGGGGTTGATCAGGAAGCCGTCACTGGCTTCTTATTGGTCTACTAGTCCCTTGATGGCAACCGCTATATTTCCTGCAACTATGACACGTAATTGGTATTTGCTTCTTCTTCGTATGCTGCATTTTGTAGACAATGCTTTAGCCTTGCCACGAGATCACCCTGATTGTAAGAGTCTTTTTAAGATTAGACCTGTCCTTGATCATTTTGTGGATCGGTTTTCAGAGGTCTATGTTCCAGGCAAAGAGATAAGTGTGGACGAGTCTTTGGTCCTTTTCAAGGGGCGTTTAGTTTTTAAGCAGTACATTCCTAGTAAGAGGGCACGTATGGGATTAAATTGTATCTGCTGTTAGAAAGCAGTACAGGATATGTGTATAATTTCCGGGTCTACACTGGTAGGGATTCCTGTATTGACCCTCCTGGTTGTCCGGCCACTTTTGGAGTTAGTGAAACAATTGTGTGGGAACTTGCTAGACGGCTGTTTAACAAAGGTTACCATTTGTACGTAGATAATTTCTACACTGGAGAGCAGTTGTTCAAGGAGTTGTTTAGAGTGGACACTGTTGCTTGTGGCACAATCCGTTCTAACCGGAAAGGCTATCCAAGGGAGCTTGTCTGTAAGAAACTTGTGAGGGGACAGTGCAGTGCCTTGCGGAATAATGAGCTGCTAGCTATGAAATTTTCAGACAGGAGGGATGTGTACATGCTATCGACCATCCATGATGAGAGTACTTCCCCTGTGGCTGTTTTGGGTCAGGTTGCGGAAGTGCGCAAACCTGCGTGCATTTTGGACTCCAATAGGCACATGGGTGGTGTTGATAGAGTAGATCAGAGGTTGGAACCTTACACTGCTCTTCGTAAGTCTTATGTGTGGTATAAAAATTTGGCCCTACATTTATTTCATTTGGCAACTTTTAATGCCTTTATTGTATACAAGGATTGTTCACCTGAGTCAAGGATGACATTTGTTAAATTTCAGGAGTCGGTGATAGAAAGCCTTATTGTGGTAGAACCGGCAAGAGTTCCTAGAGTAGAAGTGGTGGAGGATGTGGCTAGATTGAAAGATCATCACTTTCCAGATCACATTCCTCCCACTCCCAAAAAAGACTTGCCCACAAAGAAATGTAGAGTATGTGCCCGGAGATTAATCTGGAGGGAGAGCCGGATGTACTGCCCCGAATGCCCTTCAAAGCCTGGGCTGTGTGTGCCCAGCTGTTATAGAAGTTACCATACAAAAAAAAACTTCTGGGAAATACCGTGAGCGTTAGATGTCTGTTTTATATTTTCATATGATTCACGGTTGGCATCTCTGTCATGTATTTAGTTAGAGCTTTTGTGTTTGTAGTTTTGTGCTTATTTTATAATTAGTGGTTTCTTTGTTGTTTATAAACAAAAAAAAGTGATGGCGGTGTGCATGGGGTGGCGCTTGGCTGGCGGTGTGCGTGGGGTGGCGCTTGGCTGGCGGTGTGTGTGGGGTGGCGCTTGGCTGGCGGTGTGCGTGGGGTGGCGCTTGGAAGGCGGTGTGCGCGGGGTGAGGCTTGGAAGGTGGTGTGCTTGGGGTGGGGCTTGGCTGGCGGTGTGCTTGGAGTGGCGCTTGGCTGGCGGTGTGTGTGGGGTGGGGCTTGGAAGGCGGTGTGCTTGGGGTGGGGCTTGGCTGGCGGTGTGCTTGGGGTGGTGCTTGGCTGGCGGTGTGCTTAGGGTGGCGCTTGGCTGGCGGTGTGCTTGGGGTGGCACTTGGCTGGCGGTGTACGTGGGGTGGGTCTTGGAAGGCGGTGTGCTTGGGGAGGCGCTTGGCTGGCGGTGCGAGCCAAACGCCAGTCCACACTCCCATCAGCTGGTGTGATTCTTGTATCAGGCATGTGGGCATATGTAAGTGATGGGCCCTTGAGTGGCGCGGTCTGTCGATGTGAGTGTTTTAAAGTGCTGGGCCCGTGGCTGGCGGTGTTAATGGTCTTGTGAGTGTCATGTATGAAAGGTGTGTGAATGGACTGTAAAGCGGTTGGTGCCTTGTCGCGGCTTTACAGCTCACGAGCTGTGAGTCATTGGTTCATTTTTTTGCCTTTCAGTTATTAACAGTGCATTTCATTTTTGTGAAATCTCTTGTTAATAAAATTTGATCCACTGAACCATCACTCACCCTTGTGCCAAATCCAACCAGTATGTGTGGTAAAAATGACAAAACCTGCTCCGCTGTAATCAGGCGTCGCAGCACACCTGTGACAAGGTAGGTGCCTCGGGTGGGACCCTGATGATGAAGCATGCCACCAACTTGGTTGGTGGGTGAGGGGTCTTTTTTACATAACCTAATTGTGTTTCTTTTCACAATTTTAGTGTTTGGCACATCACAGACGTATGTGCACACATCAAAATGATATATTACAAAAACACCTGTGTTTGGGGGGGAGGGCCCACCTATGTTTTTGGTCCTGGGTGCGGCCTTCATCTAGGGAAACCTACAAAATCCAGACATTTTTTAAAACTAGACACCCCAAGGAGTCCAGGGAGGTGTGGCTTGCGTGGCTCCCCCAACATTTTCTTAACCAGACTCCTCTGTAAACCTCAAAAATTTGCATAAAAAAGCATATTTTCCTGACTTTTCTTAGTAGGATCACCGCTCCAGCACAAAATTCCTACTCCCCAGTTTCCCCTCAGTCTCCCAAGTAAAATGAAACCTCACTTATGTGAGTCCCCAAAGCAGAGTCCGTCTAAAGATGTATAAAAGAATATGTCCTTATAAACTCGCAGTGCTATCCCCTCTATCTCTACAAGTTTTGGGCCTTATTCTGTTGCAGGCACCTGGCCCTCCCACACAAGTGAGGTATCATTTTTATCGGGAGACTTGGGGGAACGCTGGGTGGAAGGAAATTTGTGGCTCTTCTCAGATTCCAGAACTTTCTGTCACCGAAATGAGAGGAAAAGGTGTTTTTTTAGCCAAATTTTGAGGTTTGCAAAGGATTCTGGGTAACAGAACCTGGCCAGAGCCCCATAAGTCACCCCATCTTGGATTCCCCTAGGTCTCTAGTTTTCAACAATGCACAGGTTTGATAGGTTTCCCTAGGTGCCGGCTGAGCTAGAGGCCAAAATCTACAGATAGGCACTTTGCAAAAAACACCTCTGTTTTCTTTAAAAAAATGGGATGTGTCCACGTTGCGCTTTGGGGCATTTCCTGTCGCGGGCGCTAGGCCTACCCACACAAGTGAGGTATCATTTTTATCAGGAGACTTGGGGGAACGCTGGGTGGAAGGTAATTTGTGGCTCCTCTCACATTCCAGAACTTTCTGTCACCGAAATGAGAGGAAAATGTGTTTTTTTAGCCAAATTTTGAGGTTTGCAAAGGATTCTGGGTAACAGAACCTGGTCAGAGCCCCACACGTCACCCCATCTTGGATTCCCCTAGGTCTCTATTTTTCAAAAATGCACAGGTTTGGTAGGTTTCCCTAGTTGCCGGCTGAGCTAGAGGCCAAAATCTACAGGTAGGCACTTTGCAAAAAACAGCTCAGTTTTCTTTCAAAAAATGGGATGTGTCCACGTTGCGCTTTGGGGCATTTCCTGTCGTGGGCGCTAGGCCTACCCACACAAGTGAGGTATCATTTTTATCGGGAGACTTGGGGGAACGCTGGGTGGAAGGAAATTTGTGGCTCCTCTCAGATTCCAGAACTTTCTGCCACAGAAATGTGAGGAACATGTGTTTTTTTAGCCAAATTTTGAGGTTTGCAAAGGATTCTGGGAAACAGAACCTGGTCAGAGCCCCACAAGTCACCCCATCTTGGATTCCCCTAGGTCTCTAGTTTTAAAAAATGCACAGGTTTGGTTGGTTTCCCTAGGTGCCGGCTGAGCTAGAGGCCAAAATCTACAGGTAGGCACTTTGCAAAAAACAGCTCTGTTTTCTTTCAAAAAATGGGATGTGTCCACGTTGCACTTTGGGGCATTTCCTGTCGCGGGCGCTAGGCCTACCCCCACAAGTGAGGGATCATTTTTATTGGGAGACTTGGGGGAACGCTGGGTTGAAGGAAATTTGTGGCTCCTCTCAGATTCCAGAACTTTCTGCCACAGAAATGTGAGGAACACATGTTTCTTTAGCCAAATTTTGAGGTCTGCAAAGATTCTGGGTAACAGAACCTGATCAGAGCCCCACAAGTCACCCCATCATGGATTCCCCTAGGTCTCTTGTTTTTAAAAATGCACAGGTTTGGTAGGTTTCCCTAGGTGCCGGCTGAGCTAGAGGCCAAAATCTACAGGTAGGCACTTTGCAAAAAACACCTCTGTTTTCTTTAAAAAAATTGGATGTGTCCACGTTGCGCTTTGGGTCATTTCCTGTCGCGGGCGCTAGGCCTACCCACACAAGTGAGGTATCATTTTTATCGGGAGACTTGAGGGAGCGCTGGGTAGAAGGAAATTTGTGCATCCTCTCAGATTCCAGAACTTTTTGCCAAAGAAATGTTAGGAACATGTGTTTTTTTAGCCAAATTTTGAGGTTTGCAAAGGATTCTGGGTAACAGAACCTGGTCAGAGCCACATAAGTCACCCCATCTTGGATTCCCCCATGTCTCTAGTTTTAAAAAATGCACAGGTTTGGTAGGTTTCCCTATGTGCCGGCTGAGCTAGAGGCCAAAATCTACAGGTAGACACTTTGCAAAAAACAGCTCAGTTTTCTTTCAAAAAATGGGATGTGTCCACATTGCGCTTTGGGGCATATCCTGTTGCGGGCGCTAGGCCTACCCACACAAGTGTGGTATCATTTTTATCGGGAGACTTGGGGGAACGTTGGGTGGAAGGACATTTTTGCCTCCTCTCAGATTCCAGAACTTTCTGCCACAGAAATGTGAGGAACATGTGTTTTTTTAGCCAAATTTTGAGGTTTGCAAAGGATTCTGGGTAACAGAACCTGGCCAGAGCCCCACAAGTCACCCCATCTTGGATTCCCCTAGGTCTCTAGTTTTCAAAAATACACAGGTTTGGTAGGTTTCCCTAGGTGCCGGCTGAGCTAGAGGCCAAAATCTACAGGTAGGCACTTTGCAAAAAACACCTCTGTTTTCTTTAAAAAAATTAGATGTGTCCACGTTGCGCTTTGGGGCATTTCCTGTCGCGGGCGCTAGGCCTACCCACACAAGTGAGGTATCATTTTTATTGGGAGACTTGGGGGAACGCTGGGTGGAAGGAAATGTGTGCCTCCTCTCAGATTCCAGAACGTTCTGCCACAGAAATGTGAGGAACATGTGTTTTTTTAGCCAAATTTTGAGGTTTGCAAAGGATTCTGGGAAACAGAACCTGGTCAGAGCCCCACAAGTCACCCCATCTTGGATTCCCATAGGTCTCTAGTTTTAAAAAATGCACAGGTTTGGTTGGTTTCCCTAGGTGCCAGCTGAGCTAGAGGCCAAAATCTACAGGTAGGCACTTTGCAAAAAACACCTCTGTTTTCTTTCAAAAAATTGGATGTGTCCACTTTGCGCTTTGGGGCATTTCCTGTCGCAGGCGCTAGGCCTACCCACACAAGTGAGGTATCATTTTTATCGGGAGACTTGGGGGAGCGCTGGGTAGAAGGAAATTTGTGCGTCCTCTCAGATTCCAGAACTTTCTGCCACAGAAATGTGAGGAACACATGTTTTTTTAGCCAAATTTTGAGGTCTGCAAAGGATTCTGGGTAACAGAACCAGATCAGAGCCCCACAAGTCACCCCATCGTGGATTCCCCTAGGTCTCTTGTTTTAAAAAATGCACAGGTTTGGTAGGTTTCCCTAGGTGCCGGCTGAGCTAGAGGCCAAAATCTACAGGTAGGCACTTTGCAAAAAACACCTCTGTTTTCTTTCAAAAAATTGGATGTGTCCACTTTGCGCTTTGGGGCATTTCCTGTCGCAGGCGCTAGGCCTACCCACACAAGTGAGGTATCATTTTTATCGGGAGACTTGGGGGAGCGCTGGGTAGAAGGAAATTTGTGCGTCCTCTCAGATTCCAGAACTTTCTGCCACAGAAATGTGAGGAACATGTGTTTTTTTAGCCAAATTTTGAGGTTTGCAAAGGATTCTGGGTAACAGAACCTGGTCAAAGCCCCATAATTCACCCCATCTTGGATTCCCCTATGTCTCTTGTTTTAAAAAATGCACAGGTTTGGTAGGTTTCCCTAGGTGCCGGCTGAGCTAGAGGGCAAAATCTACAGGTAGGCACTTTGCAAAAAACAGCTCTGTTTTCTTTAAAAAAATGGGATGTGTCCACGTTGCGCTTTGGAGCATTTCCTGTTGCGGGCGCTAGGCCTACCCACACAAGTGAGGTATCATTTTTATCGGGAGACTTGGGGGAACGTTGGGTGGAAGGAAATGTGTGGCTCCTCTCAGATTCCAGAACTTTCTGCCACAGAAATGTGAGGAACATGTGTTTTTTTAGCCAAATTTTGAGGTTTGCAAAGCATTCTGGGTAACAGAACCTGGCCAGAGCCCCACAAGTCACCCCATCTTGGATTCCCCTAGGTCTCTAGTTTTCAAAAATACACAGGTTTGGTAGGTTTCCCTAGGTGCCGGCTGAGCTAGAGGCCAAAATCTACAGGTAGGCACTTTGCAAAAAACACCTCTGTTTTCTTTAAAAAAATTAGATGTGTCCACGTTGCGCTTTGGGGCATTTCCTGTCGCGGGCGCTAGGCCTACCCACACAAGTGAGGTATCATTTTTATTGGGAGACTTGGGGGAACGCTGGGTGGAAGGAAATGTGTGCCTCCTCTCAGATTCCAGAACGTTCTGCCACAGAAATGTGAGGAACATGTGTTTTTTTAGCCAAATTTTGAGGTTTGCAAAGGATTCTGGGAAACAGAACCTGGTCAGAGCCCCACAAGTCACCCCATCTTGGATTCCCATAGGTCTCTAGTTTTAAAAAATGCACAGGTTTGGTTGGTTTCCCTAGGTGCCGGCTGAGCTAGAGGCCAAAATCTACAGGTAGGCACTTTGCAAAAAACACCTCTGTTTTCTTTCAAAAAATTGGATGTGTCCACGTTGCGCTTTGGGGAATTTCCTGTTGTGGGCGCTAGGCCTACCCCCACAAGTGAAGGATCATTTTTATCGGGAGACTTGGGGGAACGCTGGGTGGAAGGATATTTGTGGCTCCTCTCAGATTCCAGAACTTTCTGCCACAGAAATGTGAGGAACACATGTTTTTTTAGCCAAATTTTGAGGTCTGCAAAGGATTCTGGGTAACAGAACCAGATCAGAGCCCCACAAGTCACCCCATCGTGGATTCCCCTAGGTCTCTTGTTTTAAAAAATGCACAGGTTTGGTAGGTTTCCCTAGGTGCCGGCTGAACTAGAGGCCAAAATCTACAGGTAGGCACTTTGCAAAAAACACCTCTGTTTTCTTTCAAAAAATTGGATGTGTCCACTTTGCGCTTTGGGGCATTTCCTGTCGCAGGCGCTAGGCCTACCCACACAAGTGAGGTATCATTTTTATCGGGAGACTTGGGGGAGCGCTGGGTAGAAGGAAATTTGTGCGTCCTCTCAGATTCCAGAACTTTCTGCCACAGAAATGTGAGGAACATGTGTTTTTTTAGCCAAATTTTGAGGTTTGCAAAGGATTCTGGGTAACAGAACCTGGTCAAAGCCCCATAATTCACCCCATCTTGGATTCCCCTATGTCTCTTGTTTTAAAAAATGCACAGGTTTGGTAGGTTTCCCTAGGTGCCGGCTGAGCTAGAGGCCAAAATCTACAGGTAGGCACTTTGCAAAAAACAGCTCTGTTTTCTTTAAAAAAATGGGATGTGTCCACGTTGCGCTTTGGAGCATTTCCTGTTGCGGGCGCTAGGCCTACCCACACAAGTGAGGTATCATTTTTATCGGGAGACTTGGGGGAACGTTGGGTGGAAGGAAATGTGTGGCTCCTCTCAGATTCCAGAACTTTCTGCCACAGAAATGTGAGGAACATGTGTTTTTTTAGCCAAATTTTGAGGTTTGCAAAGCATTCTGGGTAACAGAACCTGGCCAGAGCCCCACAAGTCACCCCATCTTGGATTCCCCTAGGTCTCTAGTTTTCAAAAATACACAGCTTTGGTAGGTTTCCCTAGGTGCAGGCTGAGCTAGAGGCCAAAATCTACAGGTAGGCACTTTGCAAAAAACACTTCTGTTTTCTTTCAAAAAATGAGATGTGTCCACGTTGCGCTTTGGGGCATTTCCTGTCACAGGCGCTAGGCCTACCCACACAAGTGAGGTATCATTTTTATTGGGAGACTTGGGGGAACGCTGGGTGGAAGAAAATGTGTGCCTCCTCTCAGATTCCAGAACTTTCTGCCACAGAAATGTGAGGAACATGTGTTTTTTTAGCCAAATTTTGAGGTTTGCAAAGGATTCTGGGTAACAGAACCTGGTCAGAGCCCCACAAGTCACCCCATTTTGGATTCCCCTAGGTCTCTAGTTTAAAAAAATGCACAGGTTTGGTAGGTTTCCCTAGGTGCCGGCTGAGCTAGAGGCCAAAATCTACAGGTAGGCACTTTGCAAAAATCCCCTCTGTTTTCTTTAAAAAAAATGGGATATGTCCACGTTGCGTTTTGGGGCGTTTCCAGTCACGGGCGCTAGGCCTACCCACACAAGTGAGGTATCATTTTTATCGGGAGACTTGGGGGAACATAGATTATAAAAACAAGTGTTATTGCCCCTTGTCTTTCTCTACATTTTTTCCTTCCAAATATAGGAGAGTGTGCAAAAAAGACATCTATTTGAGAAATGCCCTGTAATTCACATGCTAGTATGGTCACCCCGGAATTCAGAGATGTGCAAATAACCACTGCTCCTCAACACCTTATCTTGTGCCCTTTTTGGAAATACAAAGGTTTTCTTGATAGCTATTTTTTACTCTTTATATTTCAGCAAATTAATTGCTGCATACCTGGTATAGAATGAAAACGCACTGCAGGGTGCAGCTCATTTATTGGCTCTGGGTGCCTAGGGTTCTTGATGGACATACAAGCCCCATATATCCCCGCAACCAGAGGAGTCCAGCAGACGTAACAGTATATTGCTTTCGATAATCTGACATTGAAGGAAAAGGTTACAGAGTAAAACGTAGAGAAAAATTGATGTTTTTTTCACCTCAATTTCAATATTTTTATTTTCTGTAGGAAACCCTTGTAGGATCTACACATTGACCCCTTGCTGAATTCAGAATTTTGTCTACTTTTCAGAAATGTTTAGGTTTCTGGGATCCAGCATTGGTTTCATGCCCATTTCTGTCACTGACTTGAAGGAGGCTGAAAGCACAAAAAAGTGTAAAAATGTGGTATGTCCCAGTAAAATGCCGAAATTGTGTTGAAAAATTGGGTTTTCTGATTCAAATCTGCCTGTTCCTGAAAGCTGGGAAGCTGCTGAGTTTAGCAGCGTAAACCCTTTGTTGATGCCATTTTCAGGGGAAAAACCACAAGCCTTCTTCTGCAGCCACTTTTTCCCATTTTTTAGAAAAAAACGAAATGTTCACTGTATTTTGGCTAATTTCTTGGCCTCCTTCAGGGGAACCCACAAAGTCTGGGTACCTCTAGATTCCCTAGGATGTTGGAAAAAAAGGACGCAAATTTGGCTTGGTTAGCTTATGTAGACAAAAAGTTATGAGGGCCTAAGCGCGAACTGCCCCAAATAGGCAAAAAAAGGCCTGGCACAGGAGGGGGAAAAGGCCTGGCAGCGAACGGGTTAAACTAACTTTTTTTGTGTGCTTTTAGCAGAAAGTAAAAAATCTGCTCCACATTAAAACATGGTCAACAGAAAAGCTATGAAACCGTCCAAAATATCTCAACAAAACATATGAATCAGTAAACAAAATACAAATTATTTAAATGTTTAACATAATAAAAAACATGCAGAAATTAAAATATAATATATACTTCTACTATTAAACTACGTATAGAAACAATGACACAAGCTACCAAATATTTCACTTCACAGAAGGGAAAACACTTATGACACCACATGGGCTACACCTACAGCAAAGAAAGTGCATCAACAGAAACTGTTTACTGGAAATATGGTAAATATTATTTCAATGCAAGCTATGGGAGGACACCTATAAATTATGACATTATAATTCATGTCAAAGAGCACAACCAACCCCAAATGTGACAGAAATATAAATTAGAAAAATCTTGCAAGATATAAGAGAGGCAACCACTAACTCCCAGGAACCCACAAGCAACATTGTGAAAGACATAGGGGGTCATTCCGACCTCGGCGGTCTATTGAAAAGACCGCCGAGGGACCGCCGTACGGAAGACCGCCAGTGCTGGCGGTCTTCCGCTCGGGCCATTATGACCATTGGCAGCGCTCCGCCCGTTTCCGGACGAAGAAATCCATGGCGGTAAGCCGGGGTCAGGCGGGTTGGAATACCGCCGGCGGTATGTGACGACCACCGGGCTGGAGACCCAGGTCTCCAGCCCGGCGGTCGTTACCGCCGTGGCGGTCGGAACGGTGAAGCGGCGGCTGGCCATGGCGGTAACCGCCATGGTCAGAATTCATGAAAAAAGACCACCAGCCTGTTGGCGGTCTTACCGCCGCTTCACCGCCGACCGCCACGATCGGAATGACCGCCTTATTATCCAAAATCCCTGATTAGGATCTTGGCGGCAAATGCCACCTACTGTCACAGCGACAGCTGCCAACATACCATCGCCGTGGCTACTGACTGTCCATGGCATTATGACCGTACACCGAATTACACCAGAAGGCTGGCGGAGTTCCAACTACGGTCAAGGAGGCAGACGCCAGTAAGGTGGTGCTGCTGCCAGCAGCAGCGCTACACCAGCAAAACACCGCCTCCCGTATCATGTTCCATGATATGGCCTGGCAGTGTTTTGCTAGCGGATGCTGCTGCTGGCAGCAGGGCAGTGTCCCGTCTCCTGCCAGATGACCCCCTGTAACCAGGTAAGTCGGGTTCTCTGACAGGAGAGTGGGGTGGGGAGTGTTGTGTGCATGTGTGGGTGTGTGTGACTGTGTGTGAATGCATGCATGCATGTGTAGTGCATATGTGCATGAGTAGGTGTGAGTGTCAGTGCATGTTGTGTCGTGAGATTGCGTATGTGCCCGGATATATGGTTGTGAGTGTTGCTGTGAGTGTGTATGAATGTGTGTATGTGTGTGTCTATGGGTGTGTATGTATGTGCGTGTATGTGTGTAAATGTGCAGGAGTCGGGAGAGGGAGGGATGGGAAGGACTCTGGGGAGGGGGAAGGGGGCGGGGGAGACCCCTATCAGTTCCAGGGAAGGAATTCTCTGGCAATGATAGTGCCTACCACCATGGCTTCAGTGGCGGAACAGAAACCACTGAAACCATGGCGGTGGGCGGGGTCATAATGCCATGGGAAGCCTAGTGACGGCTGCCGGGCTGGAGACTGAAGTCTCCAGCCTGGCGGTCATTACTGCTGTGGCGGTCGGTGTGTTGACTAGGCGATTTGGCTTTGGCCAAACCGCCAATGTCATAATGGTGGAGGTAGGTACCACCAGCCTGTTAGCGGTAATACCTCCACTATACCGCCGACCGCTGGAGTCGTAATGACCCCCATAATGAGGAATCTTTCCTTTTACATGAAAATCTAAATAATAAGAAATAATTCCTAATATTCTCTGCAGCAAACAACTTAGGGAACCTTTCCCAGTGTCAAACCTGGATGATAGATGGGAACTTCAAAATGTGTACCCCAACAATTCACTCAGATATGCACAATGCATAGTGGATCTCAACACTGTCGTAGTTCGACTCTTGCTCTAGGCAAGACTGCTGGTTGAAGGATAACAGTACTTATGTTTGTAGGTGACTATGCCAGTCCTACAACAAGTCGCAACTGTCATCCCAACCCTCCCGGCTTACAAGCAGCACCTCATCAAAAACCCAAACAGTGAAAGGTGACTTGTGGAAGCCTTTACACATGGACTCAAGAATGTGATATCTCAAGGAGTGTTGTGGTTAAATGGAGATTACCCCTTTCTCACATGAACAACATGTCTCAATCAAACACAGGCAATTCATGAGATGCAGTAAAGTTTTCAATAGGTTTTATTTAACAAAACTGAAATCTAGAATAAGTTGCATGGGCTGCAATGATTAGGATAATGAACAGTGAGTGCAAGAAAGAGAATGGTAAAGACAAGTCTCATTAATACAAAGACCCCCACCATCTTGCAATTACATGAAATGACATGAGATATGAAAAATGTCCTAATAACCTAATAATGTGAACCTAATCTCTAACCTAGAAAAGAGCTAGGGGCCAGATGTAGCAAAAAGCCAATTTGCGACTTGCAAATTGCGAGTCCCTGCGACTCGCAATTCGCAACTCGCAAATTGGTATGCAGAACGGTGTCTCAGACACCGTCTGCGAGTCGCTATGGGGTCGCAATGACCCACCTCATTAATATTAATGAGGTGGGTCGCAAATTGCGGCCCCAGAGCGAGTCTAGGCACTCGCAAACATGGAGGCCTGCTGTCGTCAGCAGACCTCCATGTTCGTGACTGCTTTATCAATAAAGCAGTTTTTTTTTTTTTAAGTGTAGCCCGTTTTCCTTAAAGGAAAACGAGCTGCACTTAAAAAAAAAAAAAACCTTTAGTTTTGGTATTTTTTCAGGGCAGGCAGTGGTCCCTTGGACCACTACATGCCCTGAAAAAATTGTTTTGGGTCCATGGGGACCCCTTCCAATTTGCGAGTGGGTTACCATCCACTTGAAGTGGATGGTAACTGCGACACCATTTGCGACCGCATATGCGGTCGCAAATGGTATTGCATACCACTCCGAATCACAAATAGGAAGGGAACACCCCTTCCTATTTGCGATTCTGAAATGCATATTGCGAGTCGGTCCCGACTCGCAATATGCATTTCTGCATGGCAAAGAGGCATTTGCGCCTCGCAAACGGCAATTTTCACAGTTTGCGACGCGCAAATCCTTTGCTACATCTGGCCTTAGGTGTCTTAAACCTAATCTGCCAATGCCATGTCCGAGAGGAGACCCCCCCTAACCCTTGTTACCTTGGAATGAATTCTCTAGCTCAGACTCTGTAGAGACATGAAGACTGGGTCAGTGTCAAGGTGACGTGCAGCATCGATACCAGTGATGGAATTTGGTCAGAATCCCTCTGACTATCTGTCTGATTGAGGAGCATTTATACAGATCTGCTCAGATCCCTGATGTAGGTCTGTTCCCAAACAAAAGATAATAAGACATGCTTGGGACGGCAATTTACATAAACATTTCCCTTGAAGGCGTGAAGAGGGGAAGTACCTTATGTGAACACCTTCAGTTTGTTCATCTTTGTCGCTTGATATTGACACCTTAGTGAGGTGGCACTGATAACATGAAACTAAAACATTGACCTAACTAGAAGCAAGTCAGTCATCTTAAAATATATAATTAAATAAATGTGCTAAAACAGGGCAAAGTAAGTATGGTAAAAGTCACTAGGTGACAGGGGCATGAGTCTGCAAGCCAACGGCTAAGGTAGCTCCTGTTTCCCATTAAAACAAGATAGGATTCACTACACCCTCCCCATTGCCATAACAAATATGACACCATAAGTTGACGCCACTGAAGGTGAATGAATCCAATGCTAAAAAGTGCTCTGGACTAAAAACTAAAAGCATAAAACTAGATTAAAAAATCACATTTAAAAACGTGTTAAAAAACAATAGCTAAAAGACATATAAAGAGCTATAGGACCTCATTATAACATTGGCGGTAAATCCCGCTTACAGTCGCGTTGATGGCCACCAACATACCGACGTGGAGGCGAACATCCGTTCGCCCTATTATGACACATACACACTAAACCGACAAAATACTGCCACAAACACAAATCTGCCAAATCAAAGGTAAGTGGTAAAGTGTCGTACAAACACCCACACCGTCACGCCCTCCACATTATGATCCACGAATCACCATGGCAGACATTCAACGGTGGTAAACCATTGGGGGTACACACCAACGCAGTCAGAATGGCCACCCAAAAACAATACAACACAACATTGGCCAATACTAAGAACACACACCTGACAAAAATACACACACCACACCCACCTACCCACAGCACTATAAAACACAAACCCATATAACCCACAACCCTTTACGAATGCAAACAATAGCCAAGAGACAGACACGCTAATCACAGACACAACTACACACACCATTAACACCCAGCCATCCATCACGGACTCCACACCCCAATACATCATTCAACACCTCCCGCACACCACACACCACACAACACCCATGTCCCCACAAAGGCACCCCGTTTCACTGATGAGGAGTTGCAGGTCATGGTGGAGGAAATAGTCAGGGCAGAGCCACAGCTGTCTGGAGCAAAGCCACAGCAAATATCCATATCAAGGAAGATGGAGCTATGGCGGAGAATTGTGGACCAGGTGAATATCGTGGGACAGCATCTAAGAACAAGGGACAACATCAGGAAGAGGTGGAACGACCTACGGGGGAAAGTACGTTCCATGACATCAAGGCACCAGGTTGCCATCCAGAGAACTTGCAGTTGATCCCTACCTCCTCCCCCACGGCTGACAGCATGGTAGAAGCATTTCCTGGCAATCCTGCATCCTAACGATTCACTGGAGTTGATGGAGGACTGGACACTAGTGAGTCAAAATTTACAACCTATCAACTCCATACATGCATGCCATCTCACCCCCTCACCCTGACTCCCAACACTCCACTCCATCCCACACAATGCACCTAAACCTATGACTAACCCCAATGCCAAGCCCTGCATGCCATACCCACTGCATGTACTGCCCTCCCAGCCCTGCATGTACACCCACCACCTATGGTTGCACAGCATAGAGAACTAAGAATCCCACAATCCATCACCAAAAACAAACAAAGGTGGCAGGGCAACAGCAATGATACAGGGGAAGCTAGGATGTAGAATATGTCACAGACATAATGCATAATACATCCATTACATCCCCACATGTACCCCAGCCAAATCCAGCGGCGAGGAGGTGCCATGGCTATCCAGTCCCCCAACAAAAGATGCCCCCAGTGATAACAGTAACTCAGACATCAGGGACCACTGATCATTTGGCCACCCCAGCCCACTCCCAGTCCACCACAGAGCCTCTCCCCTCAGTATCTAACATCACAGTACCCACCCAATGTCCCCACACCTCTGTCCCCAGGACACGTCAATCAGCAGTGTGCCCACCTGTACAGGGACCCAGTGCACTCCTTAAAAGAAAGACAATCAGAGTCCTGGGGTCAGTGGCAGTGGGCATCCCATTAATGGGACACAGGCACAAAGGGACAGGGACACTGGGAGGACAGCTGTGCGCCAGGGGGAGGACAGGCTCAGGGAACCGACTGTCCTACAGGCACTCACTAATGTCCTGGGGCCTACCAACAATCCCAGGACAAGATGGGCCAGATTCTTGACATCATGCAGGAGAATCAGCGGCTGCAGGAGGTACACTTCAGGAGATCAGGAAGGATTTGCAGGCCCTCAACACCACCATGGTCTCCATTGCAGGGGTGCTGGCTGATATGGCCAACATAATGAGGGAATAAACAGAAAAACAGCTGGCTCCTTCCACTAGCCAGACAAATGAACAACCCACCATATCTGCTGCAGCTAGTTAACAGTAGGCCCTGCCACAGGACCCACAGGCCCCCAGCACACCTCCCCTTGCAGAAGGTGAACCACCCCACAAATGTTCCCTGTGACCTAGACAGATGCCAGAGACACTTGCCAGGACCAAGACCACCGCCACTAAATGAGATCCTTTGGAATGTCTCCCTTGTGTCCCACTTTGTTACCTTGTCCATTTTGAACTGCCTTTGCTCCCCTTCCTATGGCCCCTTGGACACTTGACCTGTGCTACAAACAGACTGGACTAATACCCTGGACTTACTTCTACCATCACCGCATACCATTGCACTATTCCGTATATAAATTTGACTACCAGAAACACCCTTGAACACAACTTGAGTGATAGTGCTTTCTGTGATGAAAATGTGTAATTATGGTAACAGTTACATCTTGTGCAAATTACCTGAACTCTGTGATAGCATACAAATAATGAGCTGTAGTTGTCAGTAGTCATTACATCAGTACAGAGTTGTCATAACACCAACATCTGCAAAATGAGAAGGCATAAGTGACAGTCAGTTGAGATGCAAAGGAAGTGAATGGCATCCTGCTATAGCCACACTGACAACATAATCATAGGAATGGTCAGTTCCACTGCCTCACCTGTGTGTCATTGGAAGTACTGATGTATAACTGATGTTTTTTTTGTCAACATCCTCATTCTCTGTCTCCTCATCCTCACTTTCCTCAGAGTCCACAGCTGCCACAGGGGCATTTCCAATCTCCTCCTCCTGCAGATAAGGCACATGTCGTCTGAGGGCCAGGTTGTGCAACATGTAGCATGCTCCAACTATTTGGCAAACCTTCTCAGGGGAGTAGCAGAGTGATCCACCTGTCAGATGGAGGTATCTGAACCTGGCCTTCAGGGGGCCGAAGATACATTCTTTGATCCGCCTGGTTCGCCCATGTGCATAATTATACCGATTCTCAGCCCCTGTCCTGGCAATCCTCACAGGGGTCAGGAGCCACAATAGGTTTGGGTAGCCAGAGTCACCTGCAAGTATCGAGGGACAAACATTAGCCTTACACAATGGTATGGGGGATTACTTCTGAAGGCTTACACTGACATACATTGGGTTGGGACTCTGGCTCACCTACGAGCAACACCTTGTGCCTCTGTAGTTGTGCCATCACGTTTGGGATGCTGGTATTCTGCAGGACGAAGGCATCATGCACCGACCCAGGATACTTGGCAGTGACGTGGAAGATGTACTGGTCCACCAGGCACACCATTTACACATTAAGTGAGTGGAAACTCTTCCTATTCCTGAAGACCTGTTCATTGTGCTGGGGGGACAAACACATTATATGTTCCGTCAACCGCCCCAATAATATTTGGTATATGTCCCATTGCATACAATCCAGACTTCACCTTGGCCCCTTGGCCACATTTTCAACTTGGGGAAAAGCGATGCAGCTGCATATGTGTTTGACCAAGGCAGACAAAACCCTTGCCAGCATGATTGAGAACACTGGCTGTGTCCTTCCTGCTGCCAAGCCCACTGTCACTTGGAAAGAACCAGTTGCCAGAAAATAAAGCACTGATAGAACTTGCAAAAGAGGGGGGGATCCAGTGGGATGACAGAAAGCTGACATCAGGCTCCAATTGTGCACACAGTTCTGTGATTGTGGCCCTGTCCAGTCAATAGGAGAGTATAATGTGCCTGTCCACCAGTGCAGCCAAGTCCACAAGGGGTCTGTACACAGGGTCTTGTCTCCTCCTCCTATTTCTCCGCAGTGGTAGGGATCTAAGGTACACAAGACTGAGTAGGGTGTCACAAATTGAACAATGGAACCACCACCTTAGTGTACATAGAGCATGTATGTAATTGGACAATGTGAATGGCAATGTATGTGCAATTTACAGCAATGACACAGTTTCTAAATTCTGAATGTTGTCCACCACCATAAAATGGAGGCCGCCTGTCCTGTAAGTGTGGACAGCTGGAAGTGAGGTAACTCCCCTGGCGTTGGGCGTCATGCTGGAAGGCTCTCTTGCAGTCTTGCACCGAGGTGCTATTCGTCATTGGCTGAAATGGGGCTCTCTGGAGTACAGTGTCCAATGGGGATCACCGGCGGTGGTGACTGTGTACACTGCCGCGGGTGTGACTATCATATTCTGTCTAAAACCTCACTTGATTCCTGCTTATTTTCCACAGTACAACACTTCCACTGCGTGTGCTGCTGTGACCTGTGTCTGGATCCTGCCATTACCCATGTGACCAGGGAAAGGGCCCCTGCCGTCACTTCGGAGGAGTTAGAGCGCCTAGTGGATGGGGTCCTTCCCCTTTATGTACAGCTGTATGGGCCTCCAGATTAACAGGTAAGTACACCATGGGCACAATGCATTTGACAAGATTGCATGGAGATGTGTGTGCTAGCAGCGTGTAATTTGGGTAGAATGTATGTCTGGTGGTAGTGAACATGCAGGGCTCTGGTGGGCGATGTGTGTCCCAATGGAGATGTAAATGGTATTTGTGAGCCACATGTGTGACAGGCTGGATTGTATGGTTAATGGTGTCCTCCTATATGTATTACCTCTGCATGTCAGCGCCCTCAGGAGAAGGGATTGTGGCATGCCATCGCCAAGGACGTGTGGACCCTGGGGGTCTATAGCAGGCAGAGCATCACTGTAGGAAAATGTGCGAGGACCTGAGACGCTGAGCCCCGGAAGACTGCGGAGGACCAGCTGGGGATGGCCTCCCAATGAGGGCAGTTTGCCCGTCTGAACCTGACCGCACTGATGGCCTGCATACTGGCGTGGATGGGCGCTTGAGGGCAGCACAGCAGCCACAAGGGGGTGAGTACAGTGAGCGTGACAACAACTATTGTTGGGTGGCATAGGATCCTTGTGGGTGGTTTCAGTTAGTGGGTACCCTTTAATACCAGCTCAGCCATTGCTGCGTGATCCAGTTCAAGGTAGCTAGGTTGCATTCCATGTCAGACAGGGCTTAGTGGGTCCCAGGAGGGATGCAGTTGGCGATGGTTGGTTCTCATCTTGCTGTGGCACCTAGCCAATGGAATGCCAGTGCGATGCAGAGTGCTCAATCCTGATCCCTGTGTGGAATGGTAATGCGTATGCCAACTGTGATGTTTGTTCTGTAATTAACCCAGTGCTCCCTTTCTCTCTCTCCTCCCTATTTTCCTCTGTCATCCTGTCATCCTGTCCATGTGTGAATTAGCATCATCTGGTGGAGGAGCAAGGGCACCGGCAACTGAGGGAGCTGCATCCCACAGGACCCAGGAGGTAGGGTCCACCGATGCAGAGGGTACCAGTGCAACGGAGGGTGAGGGGAGCACCACAGCAGAGACAGGAGGTCACAACACTGACACTGATTTCTCCTCTGGAACCACCCCAGGCCCTGCCCTATTGAGCCCTGCTACCCTCAGTGAGGAGGCTATTGACCGCCTGAGATCCATCTTTGTTAAACAGTCAACCATAGTGAATGCCATCCAGGTCTGGCATCCCAGATGCAGCAATGCAATGAATGCCTGGAGGGCATTCACACTGGATTGGTGGCGCAACAGAGATTGATTGAGGTTCTGGACTCCTCTCTGATGGCAGCCAGTGTCCCTGTTCCTGCCGTGCCCCCTCCAACTACCACTTGTCTCCTCAACCCCAACCCATCCCAGGCACAGATACAGACAAGCATGCACACAAAACATCACACAAAAGTAGCTCAAACACAGACGGCACACTTCAGGACACAAGCATTCACACAAACAACAGACAGTTGCACACAAAACCACATCCACTGCCTCCACTGTCTCCCCCTCCTCCCTCACAGTCACATCCTCACTCGCACCTGCATGCATTGCATCAACACCCACCACAACCATCACCACATCAGGCAGCACACACAACTCACTTGCAGACACCTGCACTACATCCATCCATGTGTCCCCTTTGTCCTCTCCCACCCTGTTGGCCACCCCAGGGGACACAAACACACGCACTCAGACACCCAACAGTCATCCACCTCACACACACACACACACTGTCCATTCACCTGCACCCAAAGTCCAGGAGAAGTACACCTCCAACAACTACTCCCTCAACCTCCACTCCCATGCCACCCCAACGTCTCTATGAAGCTTTTCCTTGCCCAACTTGACCTCTTCCCTCCCCCTCCACCCCCTGTCCTGCCCGTAAGAGCAGGGTCCCTACGATCCATCACAGCACCTCAGGCAGAGAGTCTGCCACTGCTCCCATCAAATCATTAGCTGCTGGCACAAAGGGGCCCCAGAGTGTGACACCTACAACTCCTACTGAGAGCACATCTCCAGCTCCGAAAGGGAGTACTAGGGTGGTGAAACGCAAGGGACAGGAGACGGGGACAGTGGAGGCAACTCCTAGTCCTGGAGGCAAGGCTTGAAGTTCTCACAATCTGGAGAGCATACGTCTCTTTAGCTCATGTCAACGTGACTTGTTTTTGGAACTGTAGCACCTTTAGTCTGCTCAGCTTGTTATAATTTACATTAGCAGTATCAATGTGAGGGCACATTTCTGATACTTTTATCTCTTTTGTGGGGGGGAATAAAACTTGTCCACAACACGTAACGGCCTTAGAGAGTGAAATTGCATAGCCAGTTCATGGTCGCATACCGCAACAGCTTTGGTCACTTAATACAACATAACTTTGTTTCAAAAGTACATGAAATGTAGGTCGAATCAAAGGGACGGGAGTACCCTTCAGAAAACAGGCCAAGTTTGCGACTCCCGTGTTGCAAAGGCCTTGAAGAGACACCTGCTTGCAGATCATTGAATCACTAACAGTAGCCCTGCATTCGCTTCTCTGAGAAAGACCTCTATTTCGCCGTTCAGACATTTGTATTCAAAGGGCAACTCCCACTCTTCCTTAATATAGCTAACGCCTAGTCACTCATACCTACCCACAGCAAGATGGTTCAGGCATTCTGAAAAATGAAAAGTGGAAATGGGCAGATTAATAATGCTAGAGCCAAACTGTTCATGGACTTTCTGCAACTGTGAAAGCCAACTTTTATGAGGCTCACCTGGTTTGTAGTGGGAACTTTGGGTACTTAAACCTTACACCAGGTCCAGTTATCCCTTGTTAGTGAATATAGTAGTGGTCTAGCAGCATAGGCTGAGAGAGGTAGCTATAGCAGAGCAGCTTAGGCTGAATTAGGAGACATGCAAAGCTCATGCAATACCACTTATAGTTACACAGTACTTATACACAAGTAAAGACAATACTCAGTATTACCAAAAATAAAGGTATTTATTTGGATGACACAGTACCAAAAATATCTTAGAGACAATACTCCTTCTGGAGGTAAGTATTATACACAATATACACTAGACACCAAAATTAGACAAGTAAATAGTCACAGAACAATGCAAACAGGAAGTCCTACAGCATGCAATGGGAGAAAATAGGTCTAGGGCCAACACATGCCATATACTAAAAAAGTGGAATGTGAATCACAAATTCCCCCCTAGACAAGTGTAGTGTGTTTAGAATCACTGGGAGAGTAAGAATACAGTAAAGTTAAGTAAATTACCCCACTTCAGAGCCCAGAAAAGCAGGAGTAAAGTACTGCAAGTTTCCTTAGGACACACTACACCTCGTTTTTGGGACTTTGCAGCAGCCAACCAAGTCTGCAAAGAACAACTGCTGGATTATTGGACCTGAAGACCTGCAAAGGAAGGGGACCGAGTCCAGAAGTTGAAAGAAGTTCCAGGAAGGACAGGAGCCCCTGCCAACCCAGAAGAGGGTGCAAAAGAAGAGTCCCTGGTTAGTTGAAGACTGCTGAAATGCACCCTAGGAAGACGCCAGTGGGTTTTTGCATGATGCAAAAGATGTCCCATGGTGTGAAGATTGTTGCAGATGAGATTTCGTGTTGGAAGGCAACAACAAACCTTGGCTACGGCAAAAGTGCATTTTTCATCAAAACGGCACTGGATGGACCCAGGAGGGACCTGGGGTCCTCAACTCTGTGTCAGGAGGAAGAGGGGACTTTCAGCATTTTAGTGAGGCCTCACAATTCCTGCCAGCACCCCCAGAAGGGACAGGATCTTTGTTCAAAGGAAGTGGAAAATGCAGTTGATGCAGCACAACAAAAGAAGGTCCCACACCACCGAATAACAACTTAGTGAGTTGAGCATCACAGGGTGGAGTGCTGGGGTTCTGGGCCGGGCTGTGCATGAAGGAATTTTGCTAAGAGTGCACAGAGACCTCAGAAGGTGAAGAAGACACAAAACACAGGGGTACTATTGTTCTTGGGGAAGGCAAGGTCT
Organism: Pleurodeles waltl; assembly: GCF_031143425.1. Lineage (NCBI taxonomy): Eukaryota > Metazoa > Chordata > Amphibia > Caudata > Salamandridae > Pleurodeles > Pleurodeles waltl. The sequence continues at coordinate 687,605,714 of NC_090449.1, read as the reverse complement.
TACCTCCTCCAAATTGCATCAGCAAGACCTCAGGACAGTCTATGTTGATGATGTCTACCCGCTGTGTCCTTAGGAGCATGCTCGTTGCCATGAGAGGAGTCCCAGGGTGCCGGTCGTCCCCTTAGAAGGTGCCTGCTTGGAGCAGGGGAGTGACTCTGTCACTCCACTGGAGATTTCCTCAGTCCTTTTGGTGCAGGATGAAGACAGGGAGTCTCTAGAGCATGCACACTATGGAAACTGTTGCAGTTGCTGACTTGGAGCTGAGGTTTCTGAAGAAAAGTGTCTCTTGTAGACACTTTGTTGCAGTTACAGTATTTCTTGGAGGAGGCTGCGGTTGATCCGGGGTCAAAGGATGCTGAAGTTGTTGCAGAGGATTCCTGAAGGAAACTTGCAAGCAGAATCTGAAGAGAACCCACAGGAGCGACCCTAAATAGCCCTGAGAGAGCGATTGGCTACCTTGCCAGGTATGGACCTATCAGGAGGGGTCTCTGACGTTGCCTGCTGGCACTGGCCACTCAGACCCTCCTCCAGAGTGCCCCCATACCTTGCAAAGCAAGATGGCTGAAGTCTGGGACACACTGGAGGAGCTCTGGGCACCACCCCTGGGGTGGTGATGGACAGGGGAATGGTCACTCCCCTTTCCTTTGTCCAGGTTCCCACCAGAGCAGGGGACAAGGGGTCCCTGAACCGGTGTAGACTAGTTTATGCAAGGAGGACATCATCTGAGCCCTTCAAAGCATTTCCAGAGGCTGGGGAAGGCTACCCCTCCCCAGCTTGTAACACCTATTTCCAAAGGGGAAGGGTGTAACACCCTGCTCTCACAGGAAATGTTTTGTTCTGCCTTCCAGGGACTGGGCTGCCCAGAACCCAGGAGGGCAGAACCCTGTATGTGAGATGGCAGCAGCTGTAGCTGCAGTGCAAGCCTCAGAGAGCTGGTTTGGCAGTACTGGCAGTGCATGGTGGACCCCCCTAGGATGCATGGAATTGGCACCCCAATACCAGATTTGGAATGGGGGGACAATTCCAGGATCTTAGACATGTTACATGGCCATATTCGGAGTTACCATTGTGAAGCTACATATAGGTATTGACCTATATGTAGTGCACGTGTGTAATGGCGTCCCTGCACTCATGAATTCCGGTGAAATGGCCCTGAACTATGTGGGGGCACCTTCGCTAGTGCAAGGGTGCTCTCACACTTAGTAACTTTGCACCTAACCTTCAGCAAGTGAATGTTAGACATATAGGTGACTTAAAAGTTACTTAAGTGCAGTGAAAATGGCTGTGAAATAGTGTGTGCACTATTTCAGACAGGCTGCAATGGCAGTCCTGTGTAAGGGTTTGTCTGAGCTCCCTATTGGTGGCAAAATAAATGCTGCAGCCCATATGGATCTCCTGGAACCCCAATGCCCTGGGTACCTAGGTACCATATACTAGGGACTTATCAGGAGGGGTCCAGTATGCCAATTGAAATTGGTAAATGAAGTCACTGGCCTACAGTGACAATTTTAAAAGCAGAGAGAGCATAAGCACTGAGGTTTTGGTTAACAGAGCCTCAGTGAAACAATTAGGCACTACACAGGCATACGCATTCAGGCCACAAACTATGAGCACTGGGGTCCTGGCTAGCAGGATCCTAGTGAGACAGACAAAAACGCACTGACATATAGGTTTTTATCGCTGAGCACTGGGGTCCTGGCTAGCAGGATCCAAGTGACACAGTAAAAACACACTGACATACACTCACAAACAGGCCAAAAGTGGGGGTAATCATGCTAGAAAGAGGCTACTTTCTCACACAACTTCTGTAACTTTTCTATGTGAAGCATGGTGAAACTCGCCTCCCTTTTAGCCATTGTCTGTGGGTCCTTGTATGAATTAAAATCAGTGAACAATTTACTACCGTTAATATACTTCCATGGAACTCGTCATTTTGTCAAAGTCTGTAACGTCCAACCTAACTGCATGATGTAACTCAGCTGACTTTGCCTATGATATAAAAAGGGACATGTCTGTCTGAATGATATCTATCGCATACAATACTATGGCGGTCATTATGAACATGGCGGGAAAGACCGTCGGCCGCTGTGTCGACGGTGAACAGAATTCCTCCGTTGGCGGTGAATGGAAACCCGCCATATAATGAACGAAAAACCCAGCCCAGCTAAAAATTCCCAGACCACCACTCCTCGCTAGGACTCTGTTGGCGGGAATCCCGGCTCAACCCACCCCGCCACCGCCAAGCACATCCACATCCCACCCTCCAAATAATGATGCACAAATCACCTCGGCAGACAGTAGAGGCCCGGACGACCATTGGACTCAACAGCAACAAGTGCACACATTGGATAGGCGTATCACCCACACACCTGACACACATTCAGAACCCCATAAAACACCCCCAGACATACCCCACAATCCCTTGCAACGAAAGTAGGCCAAGAAGACTGAGAGCACCAGAGCCAGACAGCGAACAACAGCATACAGGAGACGCACATCGACCTGCAGAGTTGCACCCTTACCTCGTCCCCAGTCTCGACACCATCCACCACACTCACCATGTCCCCCCAAATATCCACGCTTCACCGAAAGGGAGCTAAGGACCATGGTGGACGAGATCCTGAAGGTGGAGCCACAAATATTCGGGGCCGAGGTGCAGCACACACCCATCGCCCAGAAATTGGAGCTATGGCAGACATTGTCAACAGGGTGAATGCAGTGGGATACCATCCACGCACCAGGGACGACATCCGGAAGAGATGGATCGACCTGCGGGGGAAGGTCAGGGCCATGGCATCTAGGCACCACATTGCAGTGCAGAAGACTGGGGGAGGGCCGCCACCAACACCACACGATTACACCGACTGGGAGGAGAAGGTCCTCACCATCCTGCACCCAGAGGGACTCACTGGACTCACTAGAGGAATGGACTCGGGTAAGTCATCTACAATTACCCCATATACACCACAGCTGCAATGCATGCACCACCCCACCCCACTACACCCACACCCACCTGGACCTACACCCCACACAGCCATTACCCACCACATCCACTACACTGCATGACCTACAATCCACTAACTGGCCCACATCACTCCCGCTGTGCACAGCCACCCACCCCTGCACATACCCACAATGGAACAATACCCCCACCACAATGCAACCCCACCACTGGCGCTAAATGCTATGTCAACCTCACAAAGGCACCCTAGAAGGCCACTGAAATGAACACCAGCACAAAATAACACAGTCCTGTACACCTCAAGCCTACATGCATATGTAACAGACATGTGTATGTCCCCCAACAGGCACAACCACCCATGCAACCCTAACGGACGGGATAAGGAGTGCCACTGCCCTCCAGGGAGACAGAGCCACCTCACAAGACCTTTGCGAAGGATCCCACGACACTGATGAGCAGGCAGGCCCCTCACACAGTACAGGATTTTCACCATGCAGCAGCCCCACCCAGGAAATCACTGTCACCCCTAACACCCAGTCAAGACCAGCAGGCCAGGGGAGGCTTTCCCACACCAGTGTACCTAGGGCACAGACTGGTAGAACACAGCTACAGAGGCCACAGTCTCCCACTCCCAACATGCAGGAAGGCGAGGGCCCCAGTACAAGTGGCATGTCCAGACCTGTGCAGGGGACACAGGCGCAAGGGGCTAGGGCAAGTTCAAGTGTCCCAGTGGGCCAGGGGGGAGGCCACAGGATGGATGCAGCAGCCCAGGACATTATTGCAGCGGTATTGGGGGCCTACCAACATACCCAAGACAGGTTGGCAAAGATTGTGTCCACCCTCGAGCAAAGTCAGAGGATGCAGCAGCAACAACACCAACAGACCATGGAGCAGTGGAATGAGCACAATGCCACAATGGCCACCATTACTGGAGCACTGCTACAGTTGGTAAAAAAACAGTCTGACACCCACACAGGACAAGAAGCCCCCACTACAGCCCAGGACAACCAGCATCTGATGACCCAAGCAGCAGAAACATCCCAGGAAATTCCCTCCCAGGAAACCCAAGGGCCAACCATGCCAACCCAAGAAGCTGCACAGCAGGCGCCTAAACGTACTCTTAGGCCAAGATATTTCACTGGAAACCCAGCTAAGAACAAGGCCCCCTCCAACAATTGACTCTGCTACTAATGCAAAGCAACCATCCCACCCATTCACCAACAACACTTAGCTGAGGGCAATATGAAGTACTATTCGACAAAATGGACCTATCTAAACCATCCGACAAGGCTGCCACCAAGTTGGTTTTGAGGACACCCAACCCTTACAACTCCCATCACTTTATATAGCACAATTCACTCAATTCTACCAATAAAACACATTTCACACCTGTAACACTGTCCCCTGTCTTAAATTGTGAACAAAGTGGAGTATGGATGCAACTGGCAGGGAAAAAATGTATTGTCAATTTGTGCATGATGGTGATACTGTGTGCCCAAATTGTGGCAAGGAGGGAATGCATATATTTTCTGTCAGTACCATGCAGAAGTGTTCCATGTCTCGCCTATCATGATCAACCCCCCATATGACAGAGCACACTGACAGTATTAGTCACTAACCCCAATGACAGGCTTAAGACCCACACAGTTATTGGAAGTAGAGTTGTATCAGTTAGTTCCTGGAATGGACATCTTCCCCTTCCTCATCCTCACCATCACTTTCCTCACCTCTCTGAGGTAGCTGATCAGAACCTATAGCACCCTCCACCTCCAAGAGGGGGATAGAATGTCTCACTGCCACGTTGTGCATCATGCAGCAGGCCACCACTATTCTACACACCTTATCAGGCCTATAGTCCAGGGAACCCCCAGATATATGTAGACACCGGAATCTAGCCTTCAGGAGACCTATAGTACGCTCTATTACCCTCCTAGTGTGTCCATGGACCTCATTGTATTTCCTCTCTGCATCCATCCAGGGATTCCTCACTGGTGTCAGGAGCCAACGCAAGTTTGGATAGCCAGAATCACCTACAAAATGACTTGTTATGTCCCTTAGTCAGACAGGCTGGTTTTCTGCTGCAATGTGTCAGTTATTGACAGGCAAACTTACCTATGATCCACCCTCTGTCCTCTTGTAGTTGTTCCATCTTCTGTGGCACACACTGTTCCTCAACACAATGAATCATAGACTGAACCTGAAAACATGGCATTCACATGGGAAGTGTACTGATCTGCAATCATACCAATTGAATGTTCATGGAGTGAATGTTCTTCCTGTTTCTGTATACCTGTTCACTCACTCTTGGGGGGATGATGGGTATGTCTGTGCCATCGATGGCACCTATGACATGGGGAATGTTTGCAAAGGCATAGAAGTCAGACTTGATGGCAGGGAGGTCACTACTTTGGGGAAACCGTGCATAGGATTGCAGATGTTGTACAAATGCATTCAGAAATCTTGTCAGTACCTGGTTGAACATTGGTTGTGAGAAACCAGCACCCATGCCCACTGTCACTTGAAACGAGCCTGTGGCCAGGAAATGGAGTGCGGAGAGCACCTGCACCTCAGTTGGAATGGCATGCTGATTACGATTTCCCAGAGTTAGTGCAGGATCCAGTAATGCACAAAGGTCCTGAATAGTTGCACGTGTGAATCTGTAAGTGATTATGATCCGACGCTCCACCATGGTCCCCATATCCACAAGTGGTCTGTACACCGATGGCGCCCTTCCTTGCCACAAGGGTCGGTACCTACGAGGGGTTACAAAAAGGAGTGATGAAGACACATACATAGGCACACTTCTCATAATTTCTGCACTGCATTGTTCATTGTAGTGTCTCAACAGTAACTTCTATTTGACAGATGTACATGTACCACACTAGGAGGGAACAGATTAATTCATGTGTGCAACTATACAGAATGGATAGAGGCCTAGGTGCTTCATGTGGCTAGTAGGCCCTGCATTGTGAGTAGTAGGAAATGCGAGATGTGTAGGTGATGGCAAAATGACTGCCCACTGTAGATCTGCCTCTTCATTGTGAAAGTGACCTCATCGCGCTAGCGGTTGACGTCACAGCGTAAGGGGGTGTTGACCGCTGTTCACACCCTCATTGGCTAACATGGATGCCAATGGTGAATCCTAGCATATCATGATCGCCGCCGGTGGTGACGGTGCATACCGCTGCGGAACGTATGCGCATTCGTCATCGTTTGATCACTTGACTCCTTGATCTCGTGCGGACAGGTACTCCACTCTGTGTACTGCTGTGGCCTGCCTCTGACTATGGATGTGCCGCATGGTGCAGGTGAAAGGGCCACGGCCTTCACCCAGGAAGAACTTGACAAGCTAGTGTACGGGGTCCTGCCCCTGTATGGCAGACTCTACAGATGGCCAGAGATACAGGTGAGTCTGGGTTTGGAGGGCACTGTCCGTCCCATGTTGGATAATTTGCCAGCTGTTCCTATTGTACAAGTGCCTGACCTCTGCGTTCCATTTCTGTGTCACCCTTCTAGGTCAGCGCCCACCAGAAGATGGCACATTGGCATGACATCGCCAAGGAGGTGCGGACCCAGGACATCTACAACCGTCGGAGCACCCACTGTTGAAAGAGGTGGGAGGACCTGAGACGCTGGGCACGAAAGATCAGTGAGGACCAGCTGGGTAAGTCCTCCCAACGTGGAAGGGGTGCCCATCGGGCACTGACCCCCCTCATGCGATGGATCCTGGCGGTGGCGTACCCAGATCTGGATAGGCGCTTGAAGGCTGCACAGCAGTCACAAAGGGGTGAGTACTCATTGACCATACTTCAGTCTGGAAGGATGTCTGGGTGTGCAATAGGGCTCATGCTGCTTAGAGCGGTGAATTTGACTGGTGTCCATCTACTGTATGTTCCCCAAAGGGTATAGGGGTGTCCCTGTCAGGTTTCACCTACCTCAGCTCCAAAAGTATTTCAGGGGATTGGTGCAGAGCAGTATTCTGGTCAGTAGTCAGGGGCATGGCCATGGGCATAGTGTACGGTGCTGCCTTTTGGGTGGGTTTGCTGGGTGGGTGTATGTCTGGCCATTCTGTATCTGCCGTCAGCTATTTACAAGTGTCTCTCCTGTTTTGTCTCCCCATCTCTGTTCTCTTGTGTTGGTTTGGTACAGCATCAACATCAGGCGAGGGAGCTGCAGCACTGGCAAGTGGGGAGGCAGTGGCCCACGGATCCTTCGAGGCAGAGACAACGGATGCCCAGGGGACCAGTGAGTGGGAGGGTGAGGGGACATCCATGGGGGAGGCTACCACCACAGGAGGTAGTGACTCTGAGACCTCCAACGATGGGGGTCCCCTGGCATTGGCGGACCCTAGTGCACACACCACTACTGTGAGATCTTCTGCCACCCCCCCATATCATCACCGCCCTCCCTTCTGCTCCCCACTGAGATGCCCGTGCCCACCCACCCAGAAAGGTGGCCGTCTCCTTCGCCCCAGGCACCTCCTCCCCTGCCCCAGTCAGCCCTGCTGCCCTCACAGAGGAGGCTATTGACCTACTGAGAAACATCTCTGTAGGGCAGACAACCGTCGTCAATGCCATCCGGGGGCTAGCATCAGAGGTGCAGCAGACAAATGCCTATCTGGATGGCATTCATGGTGCCGTGTCTGCCCTACAGAGATCTTTTCAGGCTCTGGCCTCCTCTCGGACGGCAGACAGTTTCCCTGGCCATTCCATCCCCTCTCTAACCTCCTCTACCCCTTCCAGCACCCCACTCCCTCTGCCCATCCAAAGCACACAATCAGACCCGCTGACAGGCACATCAAAACACAAGAAGCACACTGCAAAACACAAGCACCACACCTCCCACCACAAGCATTCACACAGCCAACAGACACCTGCACACACAACAACATCCACTTCACCGTTTGCTCACCTCTTCCGCCTCCCTGTCTGTCCCCTCTACATCCACACCCTCATGCACTGCACCTTCACTCACTGTTACTGCTCCTCTTCCTGCACTCACCACAATCGCAGACAGCCATTCATGCACCCCATACACCACACCTGCACTCACCACCTCTACTGTAGTTGACACATGCAGCACACTCACCAGACTTGCAGACACCCACACAACATACAGCCACACTAGCTGTCTGTCTTCTCCCACTGTGTCCACCCCCACCTCCCAAGACACAGAAATGCACCAAGACACCCACCCATCAGACATCCACCACACAACAGCACACTGAGCAGTCACCTGCACCCACTACACGCACCTCTACATCCCATACATCCACTCCCTCTGCCTCCACTCCCATGCCTTCATCCACGCCCACCCCAATTGCTCCCAAGAAACTTTTCCTCTCCCTTGCTGACCTCTTCCAACCCACTGGCCCACTCCGTCTTGTCCCCAAACTTACCCACCTCCTTGCCCTTTTCACTCCTTCCACATCAGAGCCCACCCCGGTCCACCCTTCACATTCACGTGCCCCTTCCCCAGAGAAGAAGAAGGCCCGGTCAGAGCCTAGGCCATCCAGCTCCACCCGAGCCAAACAGCCCCCACCCCCTTCAAAGGAGAAGCCCACCCCGCCTCCACCCTCCACAAGGAAGTCAAAGTCCCACCCCGGTCATAAATCCCCACACCCACCACCCCTTGCCCCCCTTCCGTGAGGTGCCTGGATCCCCATATGGTGCCCCGTTCTGTGGAGTAGCCAGCACTTGTGGGAGTCAGGTGGGGCCCATTGTGGCCCATGATGATTGGGAGTTTACGGACTGACCATTGGCCCTATTTGCACTGTTTGGCTCAGTGAGCTTCTTATTAAAATTTCTGTGTGGCCTGTGTTTGGGCTGCATGCAGTTACAACCTGGTGTTTTTATACTTTTTTATGGCTGTGGGGCTTTTGTATTTACTATGGTCAAGTTGCATTAGCCTTCGGTCGGGTACGTACCTCTTGGAGTGGGGTGTATGACTTGTGCTGCTGAGAAGGGTTGGGGGGGCGTTGCCTTATGCGTGGAGTGGGTGGGTATGTAACTGTGACCTTTCCTCCTTTGTGTCGTAGTTTGTGGTACTTACCATCGTCGTCTTCGTCGATGGTCTCGTCGTGTAGGTATATGGCAAGGAGCAGGGCTGGCATGATCTGCAACTCTCTATCCATGGCTGCCACAGCGCGTTCTGTGGGACTCCTGTACTTGATTCCTTATATTTGGTTCATTTCCGCCTGGCTTTGTGTGGCGGTGGTTCCAGCCCCGGAACTGGCAGCAGGATGGTGGTTCATTATTTGATGAGTGGGTTGGGCCTTTCTGATGTCCTGTGGGCGGACACTGCCGTCGTCGGCGGGACTCCTCTCCTGGCGGTGGGTGGTTCGCGGGATGAGTGTGTTTGGTTTGGTTCATTATTTGGCGGTCCGGACCACTCTTCTGTTGGCGGTTTCTACCGCCACCGTCGGCGTTGCAGAACGGACCGCCATGTTCGTAATGAGGGCCTATGTCTGTCAGGGAATAAATCCTGTTGGACAGAGTGCTCATGCCGTTGTCAACAACAGCTAAAGCCTTTTCTAGACTTTTCTTATCTATTTGCCTTAAACACGCAGCAGCTTCTATCTGGGAAAGCTATCAAATCTCATTGTATTTGGCATAGATCAATCTTTTAAAGCGTGGCTTTCTAGGACCTAACACAAAGTCCTGCAAGTCTACATCTTCAGAAAGAGTGTTAAGATGTTACTTCACTGTGTCTAATGTGTTAGTCTTTACCTACTGTTGGTACAGTTTAGCCACACTGCTTGTTGTAACTCTACCCGTGTGTTGACTCAAGACAAAGCGAGGGTATGGCCAGCTAATCTTGAAACCCCCTGAGAAATTCACAAGACGTGCCTGACACCCATTTGTGTCTATTGGCCAAACTATCCACCTGCTGGTACTGGAAAGTGAAGAGTTATAGGTACCAGCCTGAACCTTTGCATCTAGTTCTTCCTCAGTGACATTCAGGAAGGACCACCAATTATTAAACTTTGCTGGTGTTGGGATACTGGGAATGTTCATTGCTTTTATTTTTGCTAACCCCAGACACAATGTCTGTGAATGGTATCATTTGAAAAGATAATTTCCACAGGAATCAGGCATGCTCTAAATAAAGCTTCCTTACCCTGTATTTGCCAATCTTGTGTTCCCCATACACTCTTTAAATCAATAGTGTTCCGCCAGTATTTGTAACCTTCAACTGCAACACGGGAAACAAAGAAATCTGAATAAATCAGTTTTGTGTCAGTTAGCACAATTTTCCTAGTTTTTGAAGGAGGTGATTTGAAATTATATGACTCTGGATGTTTTGTGTCATGCCCAGAAAAATAAGTACATTTATCTGAATAACTTTTTGCCCCCCCCCCGGTGATGTTTCACAGTGTTCCCACTGTGTGTAGTTAAGTACTGGTCTATGTCTAGTGGCACAGTGCAGGTAGTAATGTCCCCAGTTGTTATAGCAGAACATTTTCCCATAATTATTTGTACTTGTGTATACATCATCACTTTCAAATACTGAATAGTCCTTCATTTCAGTTAACATAGAATCAACTGTCTGGACATCCCAATCATCAGATACCACACCAGGTGTAATTACATCAGTGATAGAAAATTTTGAAGACATATGGAATTTGAATGACCTCCATCGGCCCATATATATCAAATGGAACATTCTTCCACACAATCTCACCAGGAATAGATATAGCTGAAATATTCACAAGGGACAAGTCTCTTCGGACCTTGTGTGAGGAATGATATGGAGTTAAGACTTCATCCAGAGGCTAAACAGAGGAGCGTTCAGGAAGGTAATGACCATTTATAAGTAAAAGGAAAACAGTCATAAAATCAATCCTTAGAGATAGTGCAAAAAATGTCAAGCAGAACCATAAATAGTTCCATGGGTGAATTAAATAGTTATTTTTAAGCCATAAATACAGCTTACGTGTTTTTGAAACATTTTTAATCACAGGAGTGGATGAGTCTCAAGAAAAGTCATCAATGTTGATGAAAAAAACTGAAGCAGTCTCTGCAAACGCAGAAGCAGGTGCATTACCAGTGGATGGATCCACTTTGCGTGGAGGCTCATAGTAGACCATGTTGTCAGTCTCTGTTGTGTTGGTGTAGGAAACAGCCAAATCTTGGAGGGGTGCTGTAGTTGAAGTGGTAACTGGAATCAGCAAGAGCTCATTTTCCACCCTCCTCATGGTTGAGGAGGTATTTTTAGCATCAATGGACATTGTTGTGTAGTCTGAAGTAGTGTTGTTATTTCTGCTTTGAAGAGGTATGTCCGGTTGGGTATTGAGAGGGGATCAGGAACTACCCAAGGGACCTGTGGGTACACTGTGCAGAATTGGCCACATGGTGAAGTTTGACATCATCAATGGAAATTAATCTGTTTGCTTTGGAACCAAGCAGCTTTGGTAAGATTACAGTTTTTGTTCCTTTTTGTTCCTTGTACTTCCAGGACTGGTACCGGTGCTCTGTAGGATGGACCAAATTCCTTCTTCACAGCGATCTTCTCACAAACCAGATTCCCGACTCTAGGAATCAAGCCAGATTCCCGACTCTAGGAATCAAGCTAGTTGTTGGCAAGTTCCTTATTCCTAAGGTGGCAGCACTGGTGGATGATTTAACACCACAAAATTGCTAAAGCTCCTGTAAAACAGTGAGACGTTCATTTATGTCAAAAGATGTATCTGCTGCGACCAAACTAGGGCCATCAAAATCTGGGACATACATAGGTATCCCAAAGAGAACCTCATAGGGAGTGCATCTCTCCAAGGACCCTCTTGTCAGATTATTCAGTGCTCTCTGGACCCCATTTAGGCAATGAAGTCAACTACAGTCAGAATCTAATACTCTAGCTGTTAAAGACTGCTTTAGATCACAATTCATCCTCTCCACGACCAAATTTCCCTCAGGATGGTATGGTAAGGAGTAATGGAGTTCAACATACATCGTCCCCATGGTGTCCCTGGATGCCTTAGAGGCAAAGAGAGGGCCGTGGTCCAAATGGAATGCTGCAACTGTATATGTACCAATAAAGATCAGCAAGGCTTTTTATAACAGTTCGAGCGTCAGCTGATGACTGTGGCCACTCCCACAGGAATCTAGAACAAGAATCTACAGTGACTAAGATGTATTTGTGTGCACCATCAGATTGAACGGGACCCCAATGGTCTAGGTACACACATTTTATTGGCCTATTAGAGATTAAGAGGGATGTCTTTGGTGTCCGTTTAATGTTGGAGCCCTTAATCTGCTGGCAAATGTCATAACAAAGGATATATTTTTTGGTCTGTTTGTATAGTCCTGGCCATCAGAAGCGTTTCTGTGAGAGGTTGACTGTGGCCGAAATACTAGTATGAGCAGAAGCGACACCCTCATGCGCTTCTTAAATGAGAGGTAATCTCTGGTCTTGATTGGGGATCACTTGATCTCCAACCCCAGGAACTGTTGCATAGGCAACATTCTGTGCACTCATGTGATAAGAATAATTTATAGTGTATGCTTTTGAAAGAGACTTGCCTTCAGCCGAAGCTTCCACAGCAGTCAGAATTTCATTATCCAATCTCATCTGAGAATGAGTCACTGCAGCCACAGAAGCTGTAGCTACTGCAGATTTGGCTGCTTCATCAGCCAAAGTGTTGTCTATAATGTGTACCCCTACACGTTGGTGGCCCAATGTATGTACTACATGGCACAAGATAGCTTATCCTTGAGATCATCCACCCTCCCCTACAGAGTTCTGGGTTTTATGGTGTTCCCTTTGGAATCTCTAAACCCATTCAATCGCCAATGATTAAGATAATCAGTATAGGACTGGATGCAGTAGTATGAGTCAAAGACAGTAATCCTGGATCTGTATGTTCTAGCGCTAATGTCAGGGCCTTAAGCTCAGCCAGCTGAGCTGTGCAGTCCCCTAGGATCTGCATGTAGGTATTGTGAGGGTGGAAGATTCCATCTTTCATTACTCCGCTCACAGCTGTGCAAGCAGCTGAATATTGATGTTTGGTACCTACAGATGGTTGTGCTGAACCATCGGTTTAAATGACAGCATGATATTTGTCAACTGCCAGGATATCTAGAGGCGCGTGGTACTCCTGTTCATAGTGGAGAAATTCTTGTGTCTGAAGTTTTGGATCACAGATGTAATCAACATCTGTGGTAATCAGGGAGGTCGCCCACTGAATCCAGCGTGGATGTAATGGTTTAGCATTAGGAACACTTGCTTTGGTGACAGCCTCTAAGGCTGGCACAGGGATAACGACAATGCTGCGTTTCCCTTGGGCAAGTGGCCTCTCCTTAATGACAGCCATCTGAACTGCAGCTAAAAAAAAATTCTGAGGGTGCAAAACGTTGTTCTGCATTAGAGTATAAATGTGATTTATATGCTATGGGCACACTGTCACCTTCATTAAAGGTGACATAAGTGAACCCAATGGCACCAGCAATTATTCTGATGACTAAATTTGTTTTGTTGTGACGGCTGTGCAAGTGTTTTGCTCCAAGCATGTCCTGTTGCAATTCCCTAAGGATGCATGTGTGTTCAACTGTCCAGTGTCTGATAGAAAAATCAGGGCGGATTAAGTCATAAAGTAGCTTCATATGTTGTGCATAGTCAGGAATATATGTTCTGCCAAAATTAAAGAAACCAAGCAAAGACTGTACTTCCTTAAGAGTTATAGGTGGGTTGAGTTGAGCAAATTTTTCCAGAAAATGTGGGGCCAAGCTCTTCCCCTCGTTTGATAGCTCGTGTCCCAAGAACAATATGCTGAGAAAGGCTATTTTAGTTTTCCTAAAATTAAATTTGTAGCCAAGGGCTGCGAATCCTAAAACAATCCGATTGACCCTGGCAAGATGTGGTCGTTATCTGTGAGATAGATGTCATCCATGTAGGACAACATCTCGGGATCAATATCATGTATATTGGTGTTATGTGGGCTGAGAACAGCTCTGGGCTGTTCTTATGGCCCTGGAGCAAATAGCAGAAGCGTTTTTGTAAGCCAAATGAGAATGCATTCATGTGCTAAGTTTTGGCAGAAAGAAATTTGGAAATACCCACGGTTGTTTTGTATTTTTTGCACACTTTGGCCCTCATTATAACATGGTGGTAAATCCCACTTACCACCATGCTGATGGCCACCAACTTACCGCTGCCACGGCGGATATCCATTCACCATATTATGACACACACACACACACCAATCTGTCAGTATTCAGCCACATACTCAAATCTGCTAGCCCAAAGTTCAGTGATAAACTGGCGGTATCAAAACCTACACCGTTACGCCAACAGAAAAACGCCCACCACAATATGACCCATGAATCACCACAGCGGACATTCAACAGCAGTAAACCATTGGTGGTACATTCCGCATGCTCACAATGGACACCAACATGCAAAAAAAAAACACAATGGACAATTCAAACAACACACACCTGACATTCATATGCACACCACACCCACAGCACTATAAAACACACACCCTCATTACCCACAACCATCTACAATTACAAACCATTGCCAGCTGAGAGACACCAAGACTACTGACACAACTAGAGCCACACCCTATTCACACCTATACACCACTCACACACTCCACATCACACACCCCAACACATTACCAAACACACCCTCGCCAACACACCTCACACAACACCCATAGCACCACAAATACACCCCTGTTTCACAGAGAAGTTAAGGGTCATGGTGGAGGAAATTGTCAGTGCAGAGTCACAGCTATTTGGAGCACAGGTACAGCAGATATCCATAACTAGGAAGATGGAGCTATGGCAGAGAATCGTGGACAGGGTCAATGCCGTGGGACAGCACCCAAGAACTAGGGATGACATCAGGAAGAGGTGGAATGACCTACGGGGGAAGGTACGTTCCATAGCAAAAAAACACCACCTCACTATCCAGAGGACTGGCAGTAGACCCCCACCTCCTCCCCCACAACTCACAGCATGGGATGAGCAAGTCTTGGCAATACTGCATCCTGAGGGACTGGCCGGAGTCGGAGGAGGACTGGACTCTGGTAAGTCAATTCTCTACTACTATCAACCCCCTACCTACATGCAATCACATGCCCTCACCCTTAACCCCATCACTCCACTACATCTCACACACCCCACCATCACAACCCTCTCCTCCTAATGCAAAGCCCTGTATGCTGTACCAATGCATGTACACTCCTCACAGCCCTGCATGAGCACTCATCACTAAAGGATGCACACCATAGATAATTAACTATCCCACAATACACTAACAGACACAAGTGAAAGCTGGCAGGGCAAATCCAACCATAGAGGGGAAGCCATGGATGTACAATATGTCAGACAGAAACCATAACACATCATTTACATCCCCACAGGTACCCAGCCAATGTCAGCAGAGAGGAAGTGCCAGCACTATCCAGTCCCCCAACTGAAGAGGCCCACAGTGATGACAGCAACTCTGGTCTTCAGGAGCTGGATGACCTACCTGGCCCATCAGGAACCACTGGACAGCCGGATAACCAGGCCCAGTCACACATCACCACACAGCCTCCTCATCAGGAAACATCACCACAGCACCCACCCAGCATATCCATACCTCTGTAACGTGGACACATCAATCAGCAGTGTGGCCTCTACAGGGACTCCAGGGCACACTTTGCCCCCAAGACAATCAGGGACCTGGGGTCAGTGGCAGTGGGCACACGGTTCAGGGGACAGAGGCACAGGCCACCATGGACACTAGCAGGACTGCTGTGCACCAGGGGGAGGACAGGCCCAGGGAACCGACTCTCCAGGAGGCACTCACCGAGATCCTGGGAGCCTAACAACATTCCTTGAACACAATGGGCCAGATCCTGGACAAAGTACAGGAGAACAGGTGGCTGCAGGAGAGACAGTACCAGGGGATCAGGGAGGACTTGCAGGCCATCAACAAAACCTGATCTCCATAGCAGGGGTGCTAACAGACATGGCCAATGTTATGAGGGAGGCAGCCTCACACCAGTGGGCCCCTGCCACTGGCCAGACATCTGAACAACCTTCCACCTCTGCTGCCGCTAGTGGCCAGGAGGCCCCACCACAGGACTCACAAGCCACTAGCACCCCTCTCTCTGCAGAAGGTGAACCACCCCGCAAACATTCCCTGCGATCCAGACAGAAGCCAGAGACAATTGCCAGGACCCCGGCCGGGAAATGAGACCCTCCTGATTGTCACCCTTGTGTCCGACTCAGTCACCCTGTTCACCTTGAACTGCCATTGCTCCCCTTCCTATGTCCCCTTGGACAATGCACCTCTGCTACAAACAGACTGGAACAATACCCTGGACTTTCCTCCTTCATCACCCCATCCCATTGCACTTGCCCCTCCATATATTTGCACTTCAATAAACATCCTTTGAAAAACATCAATTTGGAGTATGTCATGTATATAAAATATGTACTCATTGATACAGGTACAAACATTGAAAATCAAATGTATAGAGAATGAGCATTGACTAATGACCTGTAGCTGGCTGTAGTGATTACTCCAGGAGTATATGTCAAATCACCAACATCTAAAAAATGAACTGCCAAGGGGAATAGTAAGTGGGCATAGAAGTGGAAAATATCAGCATGCCATTGCAACACAAATTACAACCAAAGTCATTGAAATGTGAAGTAACACTGTCCTAGATGTGAGTCATTAGAAGTATTGTCGGATCACATATGTTCTATTGTCCTCATCCTCATCCTCTGCCTCCTCATCCTCACTGCACACAGGGTCTACTGCTGCCACACAGGTATCTCCAGCCTCCTCCTCCTGCAGGAATGGTACATGGCATCTGAGGGCCAGGTTGTGCAACATGCAGCATGCCACCACTAACTGACAGACCTTCTTTGGAGAGTAGCACAGGGAACCACCTGTTAGATGAGGCACCAGAATCTGGCCTTCAGGAGGACAAAGTTTATCTCAATAACCCTTCTGGTTCGCCCATGTGCCTCATTATAACGTTCTTGTCCTGGTATTCCTCACAGGGGTCAGCAGCCATGATAGGTTTGGGAAACCAGAGTCACCTGCAAATACTGATGGAAACATTTAGCCACACACTATCCTATATGGCCCACACCATACCCATACACCAACATATACTGGGTGGGAACCAGGGCTCACCTGTTAGCCACACCCTGTGCCTCTGTAGTTGGCCCATCACATTCAGGATGCTGCTATTCCTCAGGACAAAGGCATCATGCAACGACCCAGGGTACTTAGCATTGAGGTGGGAGATGTACTGGTCCTCCAAGCATACCATCTGAACATTCATGAGTGGAAACTCTTACGATTCCTGAACACCTGTTCATTCTGTTGGAGAGGGGGGCAAATGCAATATGTGTACCATCAATTTCCCCAATTATGTTGGGGAAATGTCCCATTGCATTAAACTCGGCCTTCACAGTGGCCAAATCATCAACCTGGAGGAAAACAATGTAGCTGTATGTGTGTTTTATCAAGGCAGACAACACTCTTCTCAGCACATTTGAGAACATTGTCTGTGACATTCCAGCTGCCAAGCCCACTGTCACTTGGAAAGAACCAGTTGCCAGGAAATGGAGTACTGATAGCACTTGCACAAGAGGGGGATCCTAGTGGGGTGACAGATAGCAGATATCAGGTCAGGTTCCAGCTGGGCACACAGCTCTGTGACTGTGGCCCTGTCAAGTCTTTAGGTGATGATAATGTGCCTGACTTCCAGTGTTGCCAAGTCCACTAGGGTTCTGTACATGGGGGTATGTCTCCATCTCCTATTCATCTGCAGCAGTAGCAATCTAAGGGACAAAAGAGTGAGGAGCCGGTCACAAACTGGACAATGTAGCTACAACAGTAGTTTGCATCCTGTAAACATGTAATGGGTCAGTGTGATTTGCCCAGTATGTGCTAATTTCTCTTGTGAAGCAGCATTATTCCAGGCTCTGCCCCCCCTGAAATGGCATCCGCCTGTCTTTTGTGGAGGGACAGGTGGAATTGAGGTAATTCTGCTGACGTTGTGTGCCGCTGAGGGAGGCGGTCTGGAACCGCAGTGCAACTCCTCATTGGTTAACATTGGGCCCCATGGGGTACAGTGGCCAATGGTGATCTACGCCGGCAGTGACGGTATGCACCGCTGTGGATGTGACCGCCATTTTCTATCATATTCCTCACTTGCTACCTGACCTTTCATAGAAGACCTACACAGCATGTGCTGCTGTGACATGTGTCTGGAACATAGTATGGCCTGTGTGACCAGAGAAAGGGCCCTATCCTTCACTTCAGAGGAGCTGGAGAGACTGGTGGATGGGATCCTACCCCAGTATTGACTGCTATATGGGACTCCAGACCAACAGGTGAGTACGCTGTGAGCACGATGTATGTGGTATGAATGCATGGAGTTGTGTGTGTGATGTCCTCGTGTAAGGGGGTGTGGGTGTTTGTCCTCTTGGTGGCGTACATGTTGTGTGCTGGGCCATCTGTGTGGAAATGGTGATGGGAACGGGTATGGTGGACCATATGTGTAACAGGCAGCACGTTTTGTCTAATGGTATTTTCCGGTTTGTATTGCCTTTACAGGTCAGCGCCCATCCTAAGAAGGGTATATGGCGTGCCATTGCCAAGGACATGCAGTCCCTGGGGGTCTATGGCAGGCGGAGCACCCTCTGTCGCAAATGGTGGGAGGACCTGAGACACTGGACACAGAAGACGGCAGAGGCCCAGCTGGGGATGGCCTCTCAATGAGAAAGGCATGCCCGTTGAACCCTGACTCCCCCGAGGGCCCACATACTGGCGGTGACCTATCCAGAGCTGGATGAGCGCTTGAGGACATCACAGCAGCCACAAGGGGGTGAGTACAGTGCCCATCATTACAACTTACACATGGTATGGTGGTATCCAGGTGGTGGCTGTGTGTCAGTGGGTGCCCCTAGGCCAAGTCTGACCTGACATTGCAGCATAGGTCCCCTGGTGGCTAGGGTTCTGAAGGGATAATCCTTCTACCTAGCTCGTAGGCATCCACTATTGGTCATGGCTGCGTGGGTCCCAGGTGTGCTGCATTTTGCGGTGTGTGCCCCTCCCCATGCCTTGGTGGCTAGCAATATCACTGGAATTGCAAAGCATAGTGCATAGGGCTCTTCCCTGTATGTGAGTGTGCTGTGTACTCCAACCGTGGTGTTGGTACAGCCATTGACCCAGTGTATTCTTTCTCTCTTTACCCCAAGTTCTTGTTTTGTCATCCTGTCCTTACGTGCATTAGCATCATCTGGCGGAGGAGCAGAGGCACCAGTGACAGAGAAAGCTGCATCCCACAGGACCCAGGAGGAAGAGTCCACCAGTGGGACAGAGGGTGAGGGGAGCCCCACGGGGAGGCTGGAGGGGACAGTTCAGACACAGATACCTCCTCCGATGGAAGCTCCCTGGTGGCAGCAGAGACTTCTGTGACCACCCCAGCTACAGTATCAACACTGTCCTCCCAGCAGCACCACCACTGTGCCGCTGTCCGAGAGTGCAGGGGATGTGCAGGAGCCTCCCCCCACCAGCAGCACCACCACTGTACAGCCATCACCGCCGGCAGACGCTAAGTAATCCTGTCTCCATGGGCTGCTGTGCGGCCTGCCCCCACCAGAACCAGTGGGCAAGACACCCACTTGAGAGACTGTGGCCTTGCACTCCTCAGGACCAAGCACATGGCATGTTGCCCCCTCCAGAACCAGTGGGGAAGACACCCACTAGAGAGACTGTGGCCTTGCACTCCCCAGGACCAAGCACAGGGCATGTTGTTCCCTCCAGAACCAGTGGGATAGACACCCAATCAAGAGACTGTGGCCTAGCACACCCTAGGACCAAGCACAGGGCATGTTGCCCCTTCCAGAACCAGTAGTCTTGTTTCATCTGCTGGCTGAGGTGCCCCTCCATTCCCCGATGTACCTGCTATTTACCAACTGATGCCCCTGCAGTGTTCTCTCCGTGTTGAAGCAGGTGACAAGTGGGGCCTTGGACTTTGGCCTGTGGCCATGTGGCCCGCGCAAATTGAGGACTTGGCTGTGTCCCCTTTGTTGTAAATTTGAATATATCTGTTAAATTGCCTAACTTATTATTTCTACTGTGTTGTTCTTATTACAAACAGTTTGGCGAAATCATTTTGTTCTTGCATTTTTCAGCCGATTTATGGGGATGAATTGTTTTTCTTGTGCATATGGTTGTGTATATGCGTGTGTATGTCGGGTGTGTGTGGTGAGTGTGTGTGTCACTGTTTTTTTCCTCCCCCCTTCCCTTGTGTACTAGGCGGCTGTACTCACCGTCATCGTCTTCGCCGGCGTTGGTGTTTGTGGTGGAGCAGTACGTAGAATATCATCGGAAAGACATACAGTTTGGGCTCCATGGTGCTGTGGTTCTTCCGTGTGTCTCAAAAGGTGAGTCCTTTCACTTCTGAGCTCTGTTTCCACCAGTCTTTTGATGTCGTTGGTACTGCCCCAGTTTGCAGGCTCTTAATATGGTGGGCGGAACATTGACTTCCGCCTGGCTGTAGGCGGCTACCGCTGTGGTGGCTGTCGGTGTGGTATATTGGCAGTCTTTCGGAGATCTTTCTGCCATGGTCATAATTTGGCTGTAGTTACCGCCAGCCTGTTGTTGGTATTACCGCCACTTTATCACCAACTGCCCGGGTTGTAATGAGGGTATATGTTGTTTATCAGAGCACTGCTTTGTGCATTTGTATAGGGTATGTACATGTATGACTGTTTAACTGTCTGTAATCTAAGACTATTCCATAGGAATGGTCTGGTTTTGCAACAGGGAAAATCGGGTTGTTCATTGCAGAGACACAGTGCTCAATTACTCCCTGGTACTCAAGTTGAATGAGGATCTCTCTCACTGGAGCTTTTGCTTCGTGTTTAACAGGCTATTGTGGCTGAGGCTGAGGTGTAGACCTGATAGATATTACATGACAAGGAGAGTCCTTGTCCCAACCTCCATGATTACGGTACAATGCAGGTGCCTGCGCTGAAGCACAATTGACTGCGTAGGCTTGATTTACTGTTTCTGAACAAGATCAGAGAAAAAAGGCAAAATGACATCTTCCCATGTGGGAGCTTACAGATGTGCTCGAGTGGTCAGTCCCTCTCGGCCAGCAGGATATCACCACTAAGTTCATCCCAAAATATCACACCAGTGGTGCACTCCACGTCTCCCTCAATTTCAATATTTAAATCATAAACTCTGTCGGGTGGGAGTACGTGCCCATCCACAGTCCCAGCTGCAATGAAATCGATAGGTGCTGTCGCATCCAGCTGATCTTTCAGACTCTGACGACGTATCATGACCTCTGCTGCACTGTCTAACAGTGTCAATGCCCACGTTTTGTTCTTCAGCAATGTTCTCAAGTGTACTGGCATTTTTAACTGACAGTGCTGCCACTTTTTTTTTAAACTGTGGCTTTTGTGGAAGGGACTTATCTTCTTTTTTGTCTGAAGACTGTAGTGAGTCTTTCTTCTGTTTCACATATTCAGGATGTCAATCAGGACTGCCCCTTCTCTCCCTACATCAATCCGATGCATCCTGAAAGGAACGAGAGGGACATAAATCAGTATATCTGTCAGGAGCTTTTATGCTTTCTCCATTTCTGACAGTATATCTCCTGTCGGAGTTCTCTGGGTGTGGAGAATCAGCTCTCTGATTTTGTCTATCTTTAAAAAAAAAGAAATTATCTCAGCACTTATTAGAACCCTCCTGTGCTTGTTTAGTACCCTCCTTAAGGGTGGTACTCTGTATTTCAAGCTTCTTTGGCTTGGCTACCAAACTATTCTGTCCTACGCTAGTATAGGTGTTGAAAAAAAAAATTGGTAGCTGTTTCTCCTGGTCCAAGTCTGGAATCTCTCGGAGGCACTGGTGTATAGCCAGTGCTACTGCTTCCCCTTCAATATTACTGAGCATAGTTGAGGAGACTGTGTCAAAGTTATGCAATAATTTAATCTCCAAATCTAGAGCTGGTGCAGCCCCGTGCTCACTCTGAATTTGTTTTAACACTTCCGGTAAATTGGCAAGTGTCGGAGTCCCATGTATGGTGGTACAAATTGCAGAGAAGGCTCTACCCCATGCAGCGCAGTCATCCACCAAGGGAAAAATCCCAAAGGGCAAGCATATTGTGAGAATTCTATGTTTCTGCTGTGGTCCCGTATGGGGAAACACAGCTTCCAGCTGATTTGTTTTCTGGGCTAACCAGATTGGGATATTCTCTCATTCTGTGGGTACCTTACCCAGGATAGTATGCAATGATTGTGGATTAATCCCAGTAGCCAGTTGGTATCCAGCAGGTGCTGTTGGTGCTGGACTCGCTGGTATAGTGTTCAGAGTCCGCATTACAAACTGAACGAGTCGTCTGTAGAGTGTTACTATCTCAATGTATAAGTTTTGCAGGTCTGCTGCCTGCATGTTTTGTATACCTGGGTGAGGTGTGTATGTGGCAAACATAGGCCACGTTGGTCTGTCATTACCTGAAGGACCTAATCTCACGGGCTGTATTACATGTGGTAGGGTGTCTTCAAACCAGTTCTGATACTCCTGATAAGTGAGCGGTATTTCATAATACTGGTATGCTTGGTACCGATAAGGTACATTTGCAATTCTATATGTGTGGAATGTGAATGTAGTGATGTCTTTCTTAGGAAAGTGAATCCAGAAATAAAATGTTTCTGTCTGATGAGCTTCACTAGTTTCCACTATGAATGTCACATCCCCGCCCTCTTCTCTTAAGCCATGT
The DNA here is from genome assembly GCF_031143425.1 of Pleurodeles waltl. Lineage (NCBI taxonomy): Eukaryota > Metazoa > Chordata > Amphibia > Caudata > Salamandridae > Pleurodeles > Pleurodeles waltl. The sequence continues at coordinate 687,582,996 of NC_090449.1, read as the reverse complement.
GCTACTAGGTGTAATGTTAATGCTTGTCTAGCATTCTCAGGGATTTCTATGGCGTTAGCCATATTGTGAAATGGGTAAAAGAGATGGAACACCAAGTGGGGAGAAAAATCCTTATATGAGTTTGAGCTCGGACAACTTACAGCCTTATTAGGTGCTCCCTGTTCAGCTGAGGAGGATCTTCCCTAAGACCACAGACCTCTCCATATAATGATACTTAGGGTACCTGCTGTATGTGAGACAGTGATAGTCAGGGTATCCGTATAGTGCCTAAACACCATTGGTGGCACCATGTTGTAGTTTGACTCTTGCTCTAGGCAAAACTACTGGTTTAAGGATGGCAGTACTTATGTTTGGAAGCCAATATGCCTGTCCTACAATAAGTCACAACTGTCATCCCAACCCTCCTGGCTCACAAGCAGCACCTCACCAAAAACCCAAACAGGAGAAGGTGATTTGTGGCAGCCTTTATGCATGGACTCAAGAGTGTGACATCTCAGGGAGTATTGTCGTTAAACAGAGATTACCCCTTTCTCACATGAACAACATGTCTCAATCAAACACAGGCAATGAAAGAGATGCAGTAAAGTTGTCAATAGGTTTTATTTAACAAAACTGAAATCTACAATAAGTTGCATGGGCTGCAATGATTAGGATAATGAACAGCGCAAGAAACAGAATGGTGAAGACAAGAGTCATTAATACAAAGACCCCCACCATCTTGCAATGACATGAAATGACATGAGATATGGAATATGTCCCAATACCTCGATATTGTGAACCTAATCTCTCAATCAGAAGACAGCTAGGTGTGTTAAACCTAATCTGCCAATGCCATTTCCATGAGAAGAGCCCCCCAGCCTTTGTTACCTTTGAATGAGGTCTCTGGCTCAGACTCGTTAGAGACATGAAGACTGGGTCAGCATCAAGGCGACATTTAGCATCGATAGCAGCTATGGCATCTGGACAGAATCCCTCTGACTATCTGTCTAAGTGAGGTGCATTTATACAGATCTGCTCAGACCCCTGACATAGGTCTGTTCCCAAACAATAGATAACAAGACATGCTTGGGATGGCAATTTATGTAAATAAGTCCCTCAAAGGCATGAAGAGGGAAAGTACCTAAAGTGAACACCTACAATTTGTTTATCTTCGTCACTTGATATTGACGCCTTAGCACGGTGGCACTGATAACGTGAATCAAAAACATTGGCCTAACTAAAAACAAGGCAGCCATCTTAAAAGATATAATTAAATAAATGCACTAAAACAGAGCAAACTAAGTAGGGTAAAAGTCACTAGGTGATGGGGGCATGAGTCTGAAAGCCAATGGCTAAGCTAACTCCTGTGTCTAAATAAGACAAGATAGGATTCACTACAACACACCAATATCCCTTTTATATATGCTTTACTACCAAAACAAACAATGCAGCACATACAACAAACTCTCTTAAACTATGTAAAACAGCAAACAAATAACTATTACCCCCCAAAAATAATTATTGACTTTGAGCATGCCATGATTAAAACTATTCTAAAAAATATATCCTCACACATCCACACAAGATTGTTACCTTCACTTTAATCAAAATATCTACATGTAGAATATTCCACTAACAGCCAATTTCCCTATCACCGAAGTAGCCAACCATTGTAACTAACTAATACAAAGCCCTTTATATGAACAAGATGAAGACAAACCTAGGGCCTGATTACGAGTTTGGCGGCTGGACTGCCAGACCGCCATGTTGGTGGTTCTAAAAAGACCACTGCACTGGCAGTCCCTAGTCTGCTGTATTATGACAGAAACAGGCAGAACCGCCACCCTCCAAGAAAAAAGGCAGACAGCCAGTGGTGCAGCATTCTTGTGTCTAGTTGGTCTGACTTCCAGCGCCGTCAGTGCCACGGCCAACCACAGAGCCTATTACAAACACACAGTTACCATGGCACTTCCCTTGGGGCAGTTAGCAAAGGGCAGTTGACCAATGTGGTCCGTGTTCATCAAGATAACAGACATGTGCACATTAGATGGATTAAAAAACAACATACCTGACACAGATTGGTCCAGTGGACACACCTGCAAATCACACTAAAAAGCACACCCCTTCACAGACCATAATACTTTGAATCTCCACTAGAAGACAAAGTACACCCACCATTGTTTTTTAAATTTTCCATAGATTAGACACCCCTTTTTTCACCGTCCCATTTAACGCCTTGCACACACTTTTGTCTATTCACTCAGTATTGCATTTTCCTGTTAACTAAGTCCCTGTCACCCAGGTTAGCTGTCCACCATGTCATGGCCTAAAATCCCTGCTTCTCTGAAGATGAGTTGAGAGTCATGGTGGATGAAATCATAAGAGTAGATCCACAAATGTTTGGCGCCAAAGTCTAGCACACTTCTCTCAGTAGGAAAATGGAACTGTGGCAAAGAATAGTTGACAGAGTTAATGCTTCACACAAAGGAGGACATTAGGAAGAGGTTGAATGACCTGAAGGGCAAGGTGCCTTCCCTAGTCTCCAGTCAACCAATGTAGGCCAACAAGACTGGCGGTGGCCCTCCCGGTGCTCCTTTAAGACTCTTTCCCTGGGAGGAGAAAGTCTTGGGCATCCTGCATCCTGAGAACTTGATAGGAATACCAGGGGGAGTGGAGTCTGGTAAGTTACTACACAAAAACTGTTCAAAACCTCAATGTACTAATGCTAACAGCTCAGCTTTTGCCAGTGTGTTGATCATATACTTCACCAACATTCAATACTCAGGGTACCTCAGATGTAACACTGTTAAAGTGTGTTATTAGACCCAACATCACAGCTACTGAGGCCATCACATGCCATAAGTTGAAATGGTGCCTGTAAGTCTTTCAATATCACAAAATCAGGAATCATGGTATGTCTCAACATGTAAATGTATGTCCAAACCGAAATGCAGTCTGTCTAAGGATATGTAATAACCAATATTTGTCTAGTGTGTGAAGTAGAGAGAGTGACCTGACTGCAACTCCCAGGAGACCCTGTGTCTTTAATTCCAACCACCAGCCCAGTGGTCAGTTGCCCCTATTCCCCTGTTTGTTAACTCTCAATTGCAGGGTACTCAGCTGGCAGGATACCATTTGTCAAGTGTGTGATGCACAGGGAGTGACCTGACTGCAACTCCCAGAAAGGTCTGTGTCTTTAATTTCAACCACCAGCCCAGTGGTCACTTGCCCATATACCCATGTTTGTTAATTCTCAGTTGAAGTGTTCTCATCTAGGAGGATACCATTTGTGAAGTGTTGGAAGTACAGGGAGAGACCTGACTGCATCTCACATGAAACCCTGTGTCTGTAATTCCAACCACCAGCCCAGTGGTCATTTCCTCAGCTGGGGGACACCATTTGTCAAGCATGTCAGTTAGAGGGAGTGACCTGACTGCAACTCCAGGAAGGCCTGTGGCTATAATTCCAAAAAGCAGCCCAGTGGTCACTTGTCCATATACCCTGTTTGTTAACTTTCAATTGAGGTGTACTTAGCTGGGAGGATACCATTTGTCAAGTGTGAGTAGTATAGGAAGTGATTTGACTACAACTCCCAGGAGGCCCTATGTCTGTAATTCCAAACACCAGCCCAGTGGTCACTTGCCCTTATACCCCTGTTTGTTAACTTTCAAATTAAGTGTACTCAGCTGGGAGGATACCATTTGTCAAGTGTGGGAAGTATAGGGAGTGACCTGACTGGAACTCCCAGGAGGCCCTGTGTCTGTAATTCCGACCACCAGCCCAGTGGCCGTTTGCCCATATACCCCTGTTTCTTAACTCTCAATTGAAATATACTCAGCTGTGAGGATTCGTTTTGCCACATGTGTGGAGTACAGGGAGTGACCTGACTGCAACTCCCAGAAGGGTCTGTGTATGTAATTCTAATCAACAGCCCAGTGGTCACTTGCCCATGCACCCATGTTTGTTGACTCTCAATTGAAGTGTACTCAGCTGGTAGAATACCATTTGTCAAGTGTGAGAAGTATAGGGAGTGGCCTGACTGCAAACTCCCAAGAGTCCCTGTGTCTGTAATTCCAACCACCAGCCCAGAGGCCACTTGCCCATATACCCTTGTTTGTTAACTCTCAATTGCAGGGTACTCAGCTGGGAGGATACCATTTGTCAAGTGTGGGAAGTAAAGGGAGTGACCTGACTGCAACTCCCAGGAGGCCCTGTGCCTGTAATTCCAAGCACCAGCCCAGTGGTCACTTGCCCTTATACCCCTGTTTTTAACTTTCAAATTAAGTGTACTCCACTGGGAGGATACCATTTGTCAAGTGTGTGAGGTAGAGGGAGTGACCTCTGCAACTCCCAGGAGGCCCTGTGTCTGTAATTCCAACAACCAGCCCAGTGGTTACTTGCCCATATTCCCCTGTTTGTTAACTCTCAATTGCAGGGTACTCAGCTGGGAGGATACCATTTGTCAAGTGTGGGAAGTACAGGGAGTGATTTGACTACAAATCCCAGGAGGTCCTGTGTCTGTAATTCCATCCACCACCCCAGTAGTCACTTGCCCATTTATCCCTGTTTATTAACTCTCAATTGAAGTGTACTCAGCTGGAAGGATACTATTTGTCAAGTGTGTGAAGTGCAGGGAGAGACCTGACTGCAACTCCCAGGAGGCCCAGTGTCTGTAATTCCAACCACCAGCCCAGTGGTCACTTGCCCATATCCCCCTATTTGTTAACTCTCAATTGCAGGGTGCTCAGCTGGGAGGATACCATTTGTCAAGTCTGGGAAGTACAGGGAGTGATTTGACTGCAAATCCCAGGAGGTCCTGTGTCTGTAATTCCATCCACCAGCCCAGTAGTCACTTGCCCATTTACCCCTTTTTATTAACTCTCACTTGCAGTGTACTCAGCAGGAAGGATATCATTTGTCACGTGTGGGAAGTACAGGCAGTGACCTGACTCCAACTCCCAGGAGGTCCTTTGTCTGTAATTCGTACCACAAGCCCAGTGGTCACTTTCCCAAATGTCATCTGCTCAACTCAGAGACTTGTCTGTCTACCTAGCTCCATCTTGACCTGCTATCCCAAGATTAAACTATTGAAGACAGGAATGACACTTTATCAAGTGTGTACACTACACATTCCTAAGGCCTCAAGCTGCATCACCAGATTGGTAGCGGCAGCAAACTCTTTGCACAGCACTGCACACATGATGACTGCAGTTAAATATACAATAAAGGCCTGTGTTCGCCTGTAGCTCATTCACCTAGGCCTCCAAATGGTCAAAGGTGTATGTTGCCTCGCCACTGTGTTAGCTTCACTGTTGGTAAAATGTCATTTTCATTCCATCATCCAAAGTGCAACTGATCTGAACATCTCATGAGCTGCTTGAGTCAAATAGTTAGGCAAGCTTTACACATGTCATGTCAAATACTCCAATATCATGGTAACATGCCACAACAGGCTAACCTACAACTTAAGACTGCCCAATGTCTCTGCTCACTGCTACACACAACCTTTGGGGGTAGTTGTCACACTTCAACCAGTAATGTAGAAGATCCTGTTTAGTTTTATCAGGAATCAGGAGTTTGCTTAGCCTTCTGATTTGCAGACCTCCGCCCCATCACCTAGGGACTTTTAATCTACTTAGCCAGCTCTGTTTTAGCATATTTGTTTAATTATTTCTTCCAAGGTGGCTGCTATGTTTATATTTAGGAAGATGTTTTGATTTAATGTTATCATTGCCACTCTGTGATGGCGTCACTAACAGGGTCAAAGACAAGTGATATGCGTAGGCATTCACATCATGTCGTTTTCCTACTTTCATGTGACAGGAACATAATGTACTTTTGGAGGGAATTGTTCATATAATTGCCTCCCCAAGCATGCCTTCTTATCTATTGTTTGGGAATGTACCTGTGTCAGGAGTCCCACAAGATCTATAAAAATATATCTCATGCATACAAGGTTAATACAGGGGTTCCTACCAGATGCCATCAATGCTATTTATGCTACACATTGCATTGATGCAGACACAGCCTTTGTGTCACCACGGAGTGTGATCTAGAGACCCCTTTCCAAGGTAACAAGGGGTGGGGGGCTCTTTTCATGGACATGGTACTGGCAGATTAGGTTTATCACACCTAGCTCTCTTTAAGTTAGAGATTAGGTTCCACATGCAAGGGTTTTAGGGACATTTTACATCTTATGTTGTTGCAAAATGGTGGGAGTCTTTATAGTAACACTCTCGTTTTTACAGTTCTGCTTCATGCATTGTTCATTATCCTAATCATTGCAGTTCGTGCATTTTACAGTAGATTGCAGTCTTGTTAATAAACCCTATTGAAAACTTCACTGCATCTCCCTCATTGCATGTGTGTGACTGAGACTTATTGCTCATGTGAGAAAAAGGGTAATTTCTGTTTAACCACGACTCTCCTGAGATGTCACACTCTAGACTCCATGCGTGAAGGCTGCCAGCAATCACCTTTTACTGTTTGGGTTTTTGGTGAGGTACTGCTTGAGAGCCGAGAGGGTTAGGCCGACAGTTGCGACTTGTTGTAGGAATGGACTAGTCGCCTACAAGCAAATGTGCTGTCATCCCCAAACCAGCAGTCCTTCCTAGAGCAGGAGTCCAACTATGACATGGAGCTGCCAACTGTGGTGTTTTGGCACTAATTTACAGATGCCCTGAGTATCTCTGTCTTATACACAACAGGTACCCTAAACACCATTATACGGAGATGTCTGTGGTCTTTGGGATAATCCTCCTCAGCTGAACAGGGAGCACCTATCTAGGCTGCAGGATGTTTGAGCGGGAACTCTTAAAAGAACTTTCTCCCCACCTGGTGTTCCATCTCTTTACCCATTCTTCAATATGGCGAACACTATAGACATTCCTGAGAATGTCAGACATGCATTAACACTACATTTGATAGCGCATGGCTTACCAGATTGGGGAGGGAGGGGGGGGTGAGTTCACATTAATTGTAGAAGCTCATGAAGCTTACCAAACAGAAACTTTCTATTCCTGGGACACCTTCCTGAGGAAGATTCTATAACATACACATTCTACAAATACAGAGTTAAAAACGTAACACAACAATACCAAGTACACCAGTATCTTGAAATACCGAACATCAGAACTGGTTTAATGCCATCCTACCACACATAATACAACCCATGAGATTAGGTCCTTTAGGTAATGACGGACCAACTTGGCCTATGTTTGCCACATACACACCACGCCCAGGTATACAAACAGTGCAGCCAATGTATCTGTGTGACCTGTACAAAGAACTAGTAACATAATATAGTTGACTTGTTCAGTTCATAATGTAAACTTTGAACACAACACAAGAGCGTCCAGCACCAACAGCACCTGCTAGATACCAATTGGCTGTTACTGGGATCAATCCACAAACAGTACATTCCATCATGGGTAAAGTGCCAGCGGGCCAAGAGAAAATTCCATTCTGGATAGCCCAGAAAACTAATCAGCTGGAAGCTGTGTTTCCCCATACAGGACCACAGGAAAAACATGGAATTCCTACAATGTGCTTGCCATTCAGAATGGTTCCCTCAGTGGACGACTGCACCACATGTGGTACAGTCTTCGCTACAATTTACATTACCACACATGGTACCCCAACACTTGCCAATTTACCCAAAGTGTTAAAACAAATTAAGAACAAACATGGGGCTGCACCAGCCCTGGAATTGGGGATGAAATTGATGCGTAACTTTGACGCAGTCTCCTTAATAATACTGAGTAATATTAAAGGGGAAGCGGTAGCAGGGGCTATACACCAGTGGCTTTGAGACATTCCAAACTTGAAACAGCTACCGAAAATTATTTTGGACACCTATACTAGTAAGGACAAGATAGTTTAGGAGCTAAGATCAAAAAGCCTGAAATTCAGAGTACCACCTATATGGAAGGTACCAAACAAGCACAGGCGGGTTCTAAAAAGCACTGGGATAACAAAGACAAAATAAAGACAGACAAAGTCAGAGGGCAGACTCTCCATGCCAGGAGAACTCCTAAAGGAGATATAATTTCAGAAATAGGGAAAATATAAAGGCTCCTGACAGATATACTAATTCACATCCCTCTTGTTCCTTTCAGGATACACCGGATTGATGTAGCGAGAGAGTGGGCCAGTCAGAGCAACGTCCCAACTATGTGAAACAGAAGAAAGACTCACAGTGGTCTTCACACAAGAAAGAAGACAAAGCCCCACAACAAAAGTCACAGTTTAAAAAGAAAAAGGTAATAGCTATATCAATTAAAAATGCCATCAAACTTGAGAAAATTGCTGAAGAACAAGATGTGGGCTGTGACACTGCTGGACAGTGCCACAGAAGTCATGATATGTCATCAGAGTCTAAAAGATCATCTGGATGCAACAGCAACTAGTGCCTTTATTGCAGGCAAGACTGCGGACTGGCCCATTCTCCCACCTGCCAGGGTATATAATTTAAATATCCAAATCGAGGGAGATATAGAGTGCACCAGTAGTGTAATATCCTGGGATGAACTTAGTTATGATATCCTATTGGCTGAAAGGACTGGCCTCCAGAACACGTCCATAAACTCCCACATGGGGAAGATGTAATTTTGTCTTCTTTCTCTGATCTTGTTCCAGCCTATGCTGTCAACTGGGCTTTAGTTCAGGCACCTATGCTATACCGCAGTCATGTAGGTTGGGATAAAGATTCTCCTTCCCATGTAATATCGATTAGGTCTACATCCCAGCCTCAGCCCAAATATCCTGTTAAACATGAAGCCAAAGCTCCAGTGAGGGAGATCCTAACTCAGCTTGAGTACCAGGGAGTAATGGAGCAATGGAGCCCTGTGTGTCTGTAATTAATAACCTGTTACTTCCCGTTGCAAAATCTGACCATTCATAAAGAATAATCTTAGACTACAGACACTTAAACAGTCATACACACACTTCTACAGTACAAAATTCGCACAGCACAGCAACAATTAACAGCATAGTGCACAAAACAAACTTGAATATATCCATTGGTTTCTTCTTCCAAAACTTAGCACACGAAAGTCGGTACCTGAGTGCATTTTCATTTGGCTCACAAAAATGCTTCTGTTGTTTGCCCCAAGGCTATAAGAACAGGCCAGGGTTGTTCTCAACCCGTGTAACATCAATACTTCATGATTCTGATCCAGAGGCATTGTCTTATGTGTATGACATCTATCTCACAGAAGACGACCTCAACTTTCATCTTGTCAGGGTCGATCGGATCGTTCTAGGATTCGCAACCCTTGGCTACAAATTAAATTTTGAGAAAAATAAAATAGCCTTGTTCCTGGGATATAAGCTATCAAATGAGGGCAAGAGCCTGGCCCCGCACTCCTTAGAAAAATGTACTCAACTACAACGACCCAAGAGTATCAAGAAACTGCAATCTTTACTTGGTTTCTTTAACTTTGGCAGAACTTACATTCCTGACTATGCACAACGCATCCTGCCACTTTATGATTTAATACACCCAGATTTCTCAAACAAACACTGGATAGTTCAACATACATGCATCCTTAGAGGATTGCAACAGGACATGCTAGAAGCAAAACACTTACACACCAGTGACAACAAAACACATTTGGTCATCAGAATAATTACTGGTGCTACTGGATTCACTTATGTCACCTTTAATGGAGGTGACACGGTGCCCGTAGCTTATAAATAACATTTATATTCCAATGCAGGTCAATGCTTTGTACCCACAGAAAAAAGTTTAACTGCAATACAGATGGCTGTCTTCAAGGAGAGGCCACTTACCCAAGGGAAACACATTATTGTTGTTACCCCTGTGCCTGACTTAGACCCTAATTAAGATATTGGCGCTAATGACCACCTACCGCCGTGGCTACAGCCACCAAAACACCATCGCCGCAGCCACCTACTGTCTGCCATATTATGACCGTAGCCGGAACTCCACCAGAAGGATGGCGGAATTCCGGCTATGGTCATGGCGGCGGGCAGCGGGCCGCTGCTGCCAGCAGCAGCGCCACTCCAGTAGACCACCGCAGACCGTATCATGATCCATGATACAGCCTGGCAGTGTTCTGCTGACGGATGCTTCTGCTGGCAGCAGCGCTGCGTCCCATCTCCTGCTGGAGGACCCCTGCAAGAAGGTAAGTCAGGCGCTCCGACAGGGGAGGGGGGTGACGGTGTTGTGTGTGTGTGGGGGGGGCGTGGGTGTATGTGATTACATGCGTGCATGTGGGTGTGTGGCGTGTGGCGTGTGGAATGCTTGCGTGCATGAATGGGTGTGAGTGTGCGTGTATTTTGTGTTGTGTGAATGCGTGTGTGCTAGAATGAATGTCAGTGTGTGCTGATGTGTGTGTGAATGAATGTATGCATGCATGGGTGCATGCGGGTATGAGTGTGTGTATGCATGTGTATGTTGGTGCGTGACTGTGTGTGTATGTCAGGGGGTCAGGAGGGGGAGGGGGGTAAGACTATGGGGAGGGAGTGGACGAGACCCCTATCAGTGTCAAGGAAGGAATTCCCTGTCACTGATAATGCCTACCACCATGGTTTTCGAGGTAGTAAGAGTGCCACGAAAACCATGGTGGTAGGCAGGGTCATAATCCCGCAGGTGGGACAGTTATGGCCACCTGGCTGGAGACCGAAGTCTCTAGCCCAGCGGCTGTTACCGCCCTGGGGGACGGAGTGGTACATTGGCAGTTTGGGTTGAGCCAAACTGCCAGTGTAATATTTTGGGGAAAGGTACCTCCAGCCTGTTGGCAGTACCTTTCTCCAAAATACCACTATCCACCAGGAACGTAATGAGGGCCTTAGAGGCCGTCACCAAAGCTAGTGTTCCTAACACTAAAGCATTACATCCATGTTGGATTCAATGGGCAACCTTTCTCACTGCCACTGATGTTGATTACAAAACTTCAAACACAAGAATTTCTCCAATATGAACAGGAGTGCCCTGCACCTCTTGAAATCTTGCAGCTTGACAGATACCATACTGTCATTTATACTGATGGTTCACACAAACTAAACATACTAAACATATTTAACATCAGTACTCAGCTGCTTGCTCACCCGTGAGCGGAGTAATGAAGGATGGGATATTCCACCCTTACAATACCTACATGCAAATCCTGAGGGACTGCACAGCTCAGCTGGCTGAACTTGAAGCCCTTATCCAGTGCTGGAACACACGGATCCCGGACAACTCACATTGATTGTCTGTGATTCGTACTATTGTGTCCAGTCCTACAATGATTATATTAATCATTGGTGATTAAACGGGTTCAGAGACTCAAAGGGAAACACCATAAAACACAGAACTCCGTTGGGGAGAGTGGCTGATCTTTTTAAGGATAAGCTACCTGATGCTCATGTAGTTCATACATTGGGCCACCAACGTGTAGGGGTACACGTTATTTGGAACACCTTGGCTGATGAAGCATCCAAATCCGCAGTGGCTACGGCTTCTGTTGCTGCTGTGACTCATTCCCAGATGAGAATGGATAATGAAATTGTGACTGCTCTGAAAGCTTCGGATGAAGGCAAGCCTCTCCAAAAGCATACCCTACAAAATATTCATACCATATTAGTGCACAGAATGTAGCCTTTGCAACAATTCCTGGGGTGGGAGATCAGGTGATCCCAAAACAAGACCAGAAGTTAGATCTCATCAAAGCAGCGCATGAAGGTGTTGCATCTGCTCATGCTGGGGTTGTGGCCACAAACACTCTTGCAGAAACGCTTCTGATGGCCAGGTCTATACAAACATACCAAGCAATATGTCCTTTTTGTGACATTTGCCAGCAAATCAAGGGCTCAAACATGAAATGGCCACCGCAGACATCCCTCTTAGTGTTCAATAGGCCACTACAATGTGTGTATCTGGACCACTGTGGCCCATTACAACCTGATGGTGCATACAAGTGCATCTTAGTCACTGCAGATTCTTGTTCTAGAGGCCTATGTGTGGCCAGCTGACGCGTGAACTATTATAAAAGACGTGCTGGCCTTTATCGGTACATATGAGATTGCAGCATTCCATTCAGACCAGGGTCCTCCCTTTGCCTCTAAGGCATTCAGGGACACCATGAGGACGATGGGTGTTGAATTCCATTACTCCTCACCCTACCACCTTGAGGATAACTCAGTCATGTAAAGGAGGAATCAAGATTAAGGCAGTCCTTAAAAGTTAGAGTGTTGGGCTCAGGCCACAGTTGGCTTGATCACCTATATGGGGTCCAGACTGCACTGAATAATCTGCCAAGACGGTCCTTGGGAGGAGGCACTCCTTATGAGGTTCTCTTTGGGGTACCTATATATGTCCCAGATCTAGATGGCCCTGATTTGGTGGCAGTGGATACACCTTTTGACATGAAAAAAGTCTCACTGTCTTACAGGAGCTCCAGCAATTTCATGATGATAATTCATCCGCAAGTTCCTGGCCCCCTCACTACCCAACCTGACATACCTCTTCAAATTAAAAACAACTCTTCTGATTACACCAGCATGTATAACAATGCTGCAAATGCCTAATCCAGCATGGGAAGGATGGAGAATGATCTTCGTCTGATTCCTGTTACCAATTCACCCACAACAACTGTCCAAGATAAGGCTGTCATCTATTCCAACTAAACACAAACAGATGACATTGTCTACTATGAACCTCCACATGAAGTGGATCCATCCATCAGTAATGCACTGGCTCCTTTGTTTGCAGAGGCTGCTTCTGGTTATTTCATTCACCTTGATGACTTTTCTTCAACTTCATCTGCACCTGCAACTGAAACAGTTTGAAAGACACGAAAGCTGACCATATGGCTTAAAAATAACTATTTGGTTTATCCATGGTACTATCTGTGGATATTTCTGACATTGCTTGCCTTTCTATTATGGATTGGTTTTGTAACTGTTTTCTTTCTCCTTATAGTCATTATCTTCCTGATCTGTCAAGCCAGTGGATGACGTTCCAACTCCATATCTTTCCTCACATAAGGTCTAAAGAAACTTGTCCCTTGTGAACATTCCTACGGTACCAATTCCAAATGGGATTGTGTGGGACAAAGTTCCATTTGATATATACCGGCGTACTAAGGTAATTCAAATTCCATATGTTTTCAGAATTTCAATGACTGATGTAAATACACCTGATGTTGTGTCTAATGACTGGAATGTTCAAACTGTTGATTCGATGCTTGCTGAGCTGCAAAACTATGTTGTATTTGAAACTGATGATGTGTATACTAACACAAAGAATTATGGAGAAATGTTCTGTTATAATAATTGGGAACATTACTACCTGCACGGAGCAACAAGACATAGATGAGTATTTAATTACACATAGTGGGAACACTGTTCACCTCTTCCTGTGGGGAGTCCAATACATTATTCAGATAAATGTGCATATTTTTCTGGGTATGACATTAGAAATGGAGAATCATACTACTTCAATTTACCACCTTCTAAAATTAGGAAGATTTTGCTAACAGACACTAAATTGGTTTATTCAGATTCCTTTGTTTCCTGGCTTGCAGTTGAAGGATACGAATACTGGAAGAACACTATTGATGTAAAAAGTGTATGGGTGACACAATATTGGCAAATTCAGTGTAGGGAAGCTTTGTGTTGAGCATGCCTTATTCCTGTTAAAATTATATTTTTAAATGACACAGTCCAGCAGACATCCTGCCTAGGGTTCGCAAAAATGAAAGAAATTAATGCCCCCAGCTGTAGCTTGACACCAGGGTCACGACTGCAGAAGGACCACACCTCCCAGGCACACCGGTGGGAGGAGGCCACCAACGACACTTTGCCGTGCCTGAACGCACATAAATTAAGACTCGCGCTTCTGCTGCATAGAATACACTGCAGCTTGACACAAGGGTCACCAGCCCAAAAGGACTACACCTCCTAGGCACACTGGCAGGAGGAGGCTGCCAACGACGCTTTGCAGTGCCGTAATGTGCATAAATTACAACTTGGTCTTCCGCTGTGAAGAATACTCTGCAGCTTGACACGAGGGTCACAAGCCCAGAAGGACCACACCTCCAAGGCGCACCGGTGGGAGGAGGCCACCTACGATGCTTTGCCATGCCAGAAGGCGCATAAATTAAGACTTGCGCTTCCGCTGTGTGGAATACTCTGCAGCTTGACATGAGGGTCACGAGTCCAGAAAGTCCACACCTCCCAGGCACACCGGCGGGAGGAGGCCACCAACGACACTTTGCCATGCCAGAAGGCATATAAATTAAGACTTGAGCTTCAGCTGTGCATGATGCGCCCGGGCAAGAGCGGGCCAGTCTGCAGCAGGCCGAGGCTGGGCTGGGCCAGCCACCTTGGTTTTGGTTGTTATTATTGGCCGTCCATTTTAATGTTGTATGTATATAGTAAATAGGCTGGTAAATAAGTAGTGACGAGTAAGTAACTGGGACATCAATTTGTGCTGTCATTGCTAACCTATCCTGGGTGCTTATTATAGATATGAGGCTGACTTATAGAATTGGGTGTTAATATTCAGTATAAAATAAAGGCAAATGTAAAGTTGGAAGTCAGAAGGCAGTCACTGAACCAAGTTGCTCCACCTTTGACTCCTTTTTAGTACAGATGGTGGGGGTTATCACCAAAGAAATAGACCTGGCTGAAAGGCGCCTACCTCTAGGGGCAGCTGGATTGAATAAAGCCCAACAGACATAGTAACTGATATTCATCACGGCTTAGAGATGGGCGTAACGAGGAATGGTGAAGAATACCTAGGATATATCATACCAGTCGCACATTCACATGCCGTAAAAAGGAACAAACAGTGCATACAGGGGGTTGATGGTGACTTGGGCCTCTTGTGTCAGCCAACCCTGATCTATATCATGGAACAATTTTATACCTGCTATTAATGATTTCCTGAGGCCCATACCATCCCTCCCATGCACCCTACCCCCACATGCCTGTGTCACTGGTACTGTTTGCCCACTCTCACTGGTGCCAGGTTCATAATTGTCTGAGCTTACGACTGGTGATTCAAGTACCTGTGCTGGAGTGCACATGATGGTTAACATTGTCTTTGGAATACAGGATTGGGGGTGAAAGGCTGCCTGAGATGTTGTAGCAATAGTGCTGGGAGGAGTTGATGTAGGCAGGGTGAGGCTGACAGTTGTTGACTTACCAAGGGGCCCAGTCATCCTCAATGTCCACACATCCAGGGGTGATTTTCTCACTCAGGGCTTCATCCAGAGGGGAAGTGGCTGTCGGTGGTGTCCTCTCCATTGACACAATGGCTAGGTTACCTTTAGGGGAAGTGAAACACACAGTTACTGAAAATTATACAACAACTGACATCAAAATTTAACTAGTACACATGCTATGTGACATGCACACAGAGCCTTTACTTGATGGCCTGATATGACATTGACACCTGCTTTAAAATCTGGGTTAGAGCTATTTGGGAAACAGAGGTTTCCTATATCATACATATTGCTACAAGATGTTGGGGTATCTTCGTGGTTAGATGTAGGAAAGTACCATCTTGCCAGGAATGTTTCCCCCATTTTTACTTGCATGTCAGTTTGTTTTTGCCTGTCTCACTGGGATCCTGCTAGCCAGGACCCCAGTGCTCATAGTTTGTGGTCTGAATGTGTGTCCCTGTGTAGTGACTAACTGTGTCACTGAAGCTCTGCTAATCAGAACCTCAGTGCTTATGCTCTCTCTGCCTTTAAAATTGTCACTATAGGCTAGTGACCATTTTCGCCAATTCTAATTGGCACACGGGAACACCGTTATAATTCCCTCGTATACGGTACCTAGGTAACCAGGGTATTGGGGTTCCAAGAGATCCCTACGGGCTGCAGCATTTCTTTTTCCACCCATAGGGAGCTCAGACAAATCCTACACAGTACTGCCACCACAGCCTGAGTAAAATAACATCCATGTTATTTCGCAGCCATTTTACACTGCACTTAAGTAACTTATAAGTCACCTATATGTCTAACCCTCACTTGGTGAAGGTTAGGTGCAAAGTTACTAAGTGTGAGGGCACCCTGGCACCAGCCAATGTGCCCCCACATAGTTCAGGGCAATTTCCCCGGACTTTGCGAGTGCGGGGACACCATTACACGCATGCACTACATATACGTCAATAC
Source organism: Pleurodeles waltl (assembly GCF_031143425.1). Taxonomy (NCBI): domain Eukaryota; kingdom Metazoa; phylum Chordata; class Amphibia; order Caudata; family Salamandridae; genus Pleurodeles; species Pleurodeles waltl. The sequence continues at coordinate 687,566,887 of NC_090449.1, read as the reverse complement.
CTATATGTAGCTGCACAATGGTAACTCCGAATATGGCCATGTAACATATCTAAGGTCATGGAATTGCCCCCCCCCCATGGCAAATCTGGTATTGGGGTGCCAATCCCACGCACCCCAGGGTTCCAGCATGGACCCCGGTACTGCCAAACCAGCTCTGTGGGGTTTTCAATGCAGCTACAGCTACTGCCAAACCACAGACAGGCTTATGCCCTCCTGGGGTCTGGGCAGCCCAGTTCCAGGAAGGCAGAACAAAGGATTTCCTCTGAGAGGGGGTGTTACACCCTCTCCCTTTGGATATGGGTGTTTAGGGCCAGAGAGGAGTAACCTCTCCTGGCCTCTGGAAATGCTTTGAAGGGCACAGATGGTGCCCTTCTTGCATAAACAAGTCTACACCGGTTTAGGGAACCCCCAGCCCTGCTCTGGCACGAAACTGAACAAAGGAAAGGGGAGTGACCACTCCCCTGTCCATTACCACCCCAGGGGTGGTGCCCAGAGATCCTCCAATGTGTCCAAGACCTCTGCCATCTTGAATCCAGAGGTGTGAGGGCAGAATGGAGGCCTCTGAGTGGCCAGTGCCAGCAGGTGACGTCAGAGACCCCTCCTGATAGGTGCTTACCTGACTAGGTGGCCAATCCTCATCTGAGGGCTATTTAGGGTCTCTCCTGTGGGCTTTTCCTCAGATAACGAATGCAAGATCTCACCAGAGTTCCGCTCCATCTCCCTCTTCAACTTCTGCCGTGGATCAACCGCTGACTGCTCCAGGACGCCTGCAAAACTGCAACAAAGTAGCAAGAAGACTACCAGCAACATTGTAGCAACTAATCCTGCCTGCTTTCTCAACTGTTTCCTGGTGGTGCATGCTTGGGGGATGTCTGCCTTCACCCTGCACTGGAAGCCAAGAAGAAATCTCCTGTGGGTCGACGGAATCTTCCCCCTGCTACCGCAGGCACCAAACGTCTACATCACCGGTACACTGGGTCCCCTCTCATCGTGACGAGCGTGGTTCCTGGAAAACAGGTGCTCGATCTAAGTGACCGCGACAGTCGAGTGGTCCATCTGTCCAAATTTGATGGAGGTAAGTCCTTGCCTCCCATCGCCAGACAGTAATCCTGTGTACTGTGTGAACTGCAGCTGCTAGGGCTTCTGTGCAGTTTTGCAAGGAATCTTTTATGCACAGCACAGCCCAGGTCCCCAGCACTCTGTCCTGCATTGTTCAACTCGCTGAGTTGACCACCGGCTTCGTGGGACCCTCCTTTGTAGTGGACTAGTGTGTTAGTAGCACAGGTCCAGTGTCCATGGGGCCATAGGTAGGTGAGCAATTGCAGCCCAAAGTGAACAAGGTGAGTCTGTGGAACACAAGGGGGGGCATTTCTGAGGGACTCATTTCCTGGTGGTGGTCTTGGCAACAATCTCTGGTGTCTTTCTGGGTCAGAGGGAACGCAGGTGGGAAGATTCACCATCTGCAGTGGAGGAGTGCCAGTGGCATGTGAGTCCTGTGGCAGGGCCTCCTGTCCACTTGCTGCAGCAGATGTGAAGGGCTGGTCAGTACACTGGTTGATGGAAGGGGCCCGCTTGTGTGTTGTGTACTCATGCATGCTGTTCGTCATGTCACTCAGCACCCCTGCAATGGAGGCCATGGTAGTATTCAAGGCCTGCAATTGTTACATGATCTCCTGGTGGTGTTCCCTCTGCAGCCGCTGGTTCTCCTGCATGATGTTGATCACCTAACCCATCCTGTTCTGGGATTGTTGTTATCACCCGAGGACATTTGTGAATGCCTCCTGGGCAGTTGGTTCCCTGGGCCTAGCCTCCCCCTGGCCACAGCTGTCCTCACTTATACCAGGAACAAAATTGTCTTGCTGTGTGGTGTCGACTTGGGTCCTGGTACAGGTGAGCACATAACTGATTAATGTGTCCTGGGGACAGAGGTTAGGGAACTTTGGCTGGCTGCTGTGGTGTTTAAGTCTGAGGGGGGGTCGTGTAGTAGACTGGCTGTGGGATGTGCTTGCTGACTGATCTGTGGTCCCACTTGGGCCAGGGAGTTTATCCAGATCAAGTCCTCCAGAGTTGCTTTCATCACTGAGGGCATCTTTTGGTGGGGGACTGGGTTGCCGTAACACATCCTTGCCGCTCACGTTGGCTGGTGCACCTGTAGGGATGCAAGTGATATGTTAGGGTGATTGTCTGTCACATATTCTACATTACTAGCTCTACCTATGGGTTTGGTGTTTTCCTCCCACATTTGGTAGTGTATGGTGATGGATTGTGGGATTGGTAGTTCTAAATGCTGTCTGTGCATTGGTGGTCGGTGTGCATGCAAAGCTGAGAGGGATGTGCTTGCAGTGGGCATAGCATGCAGGAATAGACATTCAGGTGAGGAAATAGGGAGTGGTGCACTGTGTGGTATGGAGTGGGGTATTGGAAGTCATAGTGACGGGGTGAAATGGCATGCAGGTCTGGGTGGTGGTCAGTTGGTAATGGTAACTCACCAGTGTCCAGTCCTCCAGGTACTCCAGTGAGGCCCTCCGGATGCGGTATTGCCAAGACTTTCTCCTCCCATGCTGTCAACTGTGGGGGAGGAGGAGGGGGTCCAACGCCAGTCCTCCTGATCGCGAGCTGGTGCCTTGCTGCAATGGAATGAACCTTTCCCGTAAGTCGTTCCACCTCTTCCTTATGTCGTCCCTTGTGCATGGGTTTGTTCTCATGGCATTCACCCTGTTCGCAATCCTCTGCCATAGCTCCATCTTCCTGGCAATGGAGATCTGCTGTAACTGTGCTCCAAACAGCTGTGGCTCTACCCTGACTATTTCCTCCACAATCACCCACAACTCCTCATCAGTGAAACAGGGGTGCCTTTGTGGAGACATGGGTGTTTTGTGTGTTGTGCAGAGGGTGATTAGGAATGTGGTGTGGTGTGTGGTGTGCGACAGATGAATGGCTAGTTGTGATGCGTGTGTGCAGTTATCACAGGGATTGGCATGGTGTCAACATCAGGGCAGTGCACGCTCTACAGGCGACTAGAATGCAAAAACCTAACAATTTCAATCTAACATAATGTATACATTGTGCTGATATGATGTTGTTTAACCTTTTCAGTTGCAGAGTTCAATCTTGAAGACTTATGTTCAGCATGCATATAAATACTCTTCACATGTAATGTACTGTTGTAGGCTTTCAGACTGTGTTAGGGTGCGGTCCCTTTCCAGGGCCTTCTAGAATCTTCCCCTGCAGCATGCCTGGGTGTGGTTGTTGGGCTGGGCTAAGACTCTATAAAAGGGAGCCATCCCATCTCCACGTGCTCACTATGCAGAGGTCCCGGTGCAGAGCAGCAGCAACTTCCTGAGCTCCTGTTCCGGTGGCCTACTTTGATCTTCCAGGCCTCTGCCCTTCATTTACATTGGTGATCCTTGATCAGGGTGGTAAGACGGAGGTGGGCTGGGCCCCCGATCCCGTTTTTGAAGACATCTTAGTTCTTGGGCCTACTTTTCATAATTAGAGATTTTACCTTGTGTGTGTGAATGTGGTCTGGGTTTTTCTGGCATTTACACGTTAACATTCGAATCGGCAAGAAGCGCGATTCGTTTCTCATGATTTAACCCTTGATATTCATTGTGCGCTACCATTTCTTGGCAGTTTCATGGTGGCATTCGAATCGGCAAGACACGCGATTCGTTTCTCATGATTTAACCCTTGATATTCATTGTGCGCTACCATTTCTAGGTAGTCTCATGGTGGCATTCGAATCGGCAAGACGCGCAGATTCGAATCGGCAAGACACGCGATTCGTTTCTCGTGATTTAACCCTTGATATTCATTGTGCACTACCATTTCTTGGCAGTTTCATGGTGGCATTCGAATCGGCAAGATGCGCGATTAGTTTCTTGTGATTTAACCCTTGATATTCATTGTGCGCTACCATTTCTTGGCAGTCTCATGGTGGCATTCGAATCGGCAAGACGCGCAATTTGTTTCCCGTGATTTAACCCTTGATATTCATTGTGCGTTACCATTTCTTGGTAGTTTCATGGTAGCATTCGAATCGGCAAGACGCGCGATTCGTTTCTCGTGATTTAACCCTTAATATTCATTGTGCGCTACCATTTCTTGGCAGTTTCATGGTGGCATTCGAATCGGCAAGAGGCATGATTCGTTTCTCGTGATTTAACCCTTGATATTCATTGTGCACTACCATTTCTTGGCAGTTTCATGGTGGCATTCAAATCGGCAAGACGCGCGATTCTTTTCTCGTGCTTTAACCCTTGATATTCATTGAGCGCTACCATTTCTTGGCAGTTACATGGTGGCATTCGAATCAGCAAGACGAGCGATTCATTTCTCGTGTGTTATTCTTGTTCTTCATTGTACGTTATCATTTCCTGACATTTATATGGTGACATTCGAATCGGCAAGTCGCATGATTCCGTTCCTTGTGTCTAATTCATGATATTCATTGTGTGTTACCACTTCATGGCATTTACTTGGTGACCTTCGAATCGGCTAGACGCGCGATTCATTTCTCGTGCCTAACTCATGCTATTCATTGTGCACAATCATTTCACGGCATTTATAAACCTTTGTGGAAATCTGCAATGTGCGCATTTCATGTTCCTGCATTTTAAGAAAACTAAAGTGTTAGAATTTTAGATGTTATATTGTATGTGCACAATAAGTCCCTCTAGTACAATTCATATAATGTTATAGAAACCTTTCAGATGATTTCCTGGTCCTCATGCAAAGACTATTCTTGAATTTGAAAGTGTAATGCTAGAAGGTTCTGATGTTTCTAATCCATGTGTAACATTTCATTGAGTGGTTCATTAGAAAATGGTACTAATCTTTCTTGATTCCCTCACAGGTATCCAGACATCTTGAGGCCTAGGTATTTAAGTTCATGCTTAAGTTATTCATGTGTCCGATATGACAATGCTTAGAGTCATAGCCTAGTAATGATTAATATGGTATAATCATGATATTGTGTGTTTTAACCTATTGCTTCCTACAGGTCTCCTTCCCAGCTGTTCCCTTCCTAATTCCCTTTTCCCCACTTGGACTCTCTTAGACTCTGTGACAATTCAAATCAGAGTATTGGAGCTGTCTTGTGGTGGAAGTGTTGGGAACGTGCACAGACCCGAGGATCTGTTGACTCTGACACATGGCAAGGTGTAGCAGTCTTCTTGTGTTTGCAAATGTTTGTGGGTGATATGGGGGGTGTTTATAGTGTTGCTTGTGGGTGTATTTGTGTCAGGTGTGGGTTGTTTGTTCTGGCCAATGTTTGTCTTGTTTTGTTTTTGGGTGGCCATTTCGGCCGCAGCGGTATGCACCTCCAATAGTTCGCCACCGTTGAGTGTCTGCTGTAGTGATTTGAGGGTCAATCTATGGAGGGCGTTGTTTTGGTGGAATAATGGGATGGGTGCTAGTTTCAACAGTTTATCGCGTTCATTGGGTCTGGCAGATTTGTGGTTGTGGCTGGTTTATGTCAGTTTTGTGTGTGTATGTCATATTATGGCAGACGGATGTTCACCTCTGCGGCAGTATGCTGGTGGCCGTCACCACGGCAGTATTTGGAATTTACCGCCAATGTCATAATGAGGGCCATAGCTTCCCTGGCATGAGAAGAGTGACTGAACCTTCAGTGTACCGTCAACTAGCTGACCTGCAGACCATGAAGAATTGACATATCATCCAAACCTACTACCTGGATAGTCATACAATCATGGATCTCTGACGTCAGTTGAAGCCAGATCTGATGCCTTGCATTCATAAACCCTGTAGCATACCACCCATTGTATAAGTTATGTCAGTGACGCACTTTTTGGCCACAGGCTCTTTTCAAAATACTGTGGCCTTAACTGCAGGGATGTTTCAGCATGTGTTCAATCTGGTTTTGAAGACTGTACTGTCTGCATTGTTGAAACACCTGGACAGCTACATCAGACTTCCACCACATGTAGATTTGGTCCATGTGAAGACAGATTTTTATGCTTTGGCACTCATCCCACATGTGGTGGGTGCCATTGATGGCACCCATATAGCCCTGGTTCCCCCCAAAAGTTAATGAACAGTTTTTTAGGAACAAGAAAAACTACCACTCCATTAATGTCCGAGTGGTCTGTTTGGCTGACCTCTACATTTCACAAGCTTGTGCAAGGTACCCCGGGTCAGTCAATGAAATCTTCTTCCAGCGTAACAGCAATATCCCACTGCTGATGACACAACTGCACGCATAGAGGTCCTAGCTGGTTGGTAAGTCCTATATGTCATACATGTCGGCAACTTTCAACTGCTACCAAATGTGTACCTGCCCAAGATTTAAGTATGCCTCTTTGTATCTATTTCATACAGGGGACTCTGACTACCCAAACTGTCCTTGGTTGTTGACACCTGTGAGGTTCCCAACCACACATGGGGAAGTCCCCTTCAATGATGCCCACGGGAAGACAAGGCGTGTCGTGAAGCTGAGTTTTGGGTTTCTGAAGGAAAGATTCTGTAGCATTGATAAGTCTGGTGGAGCACTCCTCTACTCATCTACCAAAGTATGGAAAATTATTGTTCCCTGCTGCATGCTCCACAACCTCACCTGAAACATCTAACCCCATTCATACCAGATTAGGGGGAGCCAGGAGTTCCAGCGGGTGAGAATGCATATGTGCCAAGTGAGTTTGACCGTGATGAGGATGAAGCAGGAGACATCTGGGCAGATCTAATCAATCAGTAATTCACCTGACTGTAGGTATGTCCTGTGCTGTAATTTTAGTAACTCAGTAGGGTATTGGAGGGGTTAGGGATGCTTGATAAGGGTCTTAGTATGACCATCAGACAGGTCATAAGTAGCTTCAAAGCACAATACTCAGATGTGCATGCAGATTACTACATTGAGTAGTGTACAGCTTTTTGATTGCCATAGTCTAAGTTTGTCACAATGCACCATTGTGTATAGGACATAGCTGTATGACGTTTTACAATCAATTTCTGTCTATACCTTATGCATTGCATTATTATTTTGCAGATTACTTCACAAGGTGAACCTCATTTGGCAATATCTGACAGTGTCACAGGCAGGAAGGATTTGCAGACTGACATGTGAAGTGAAAATGGATTGAACCAGGTACTGTTAGGCATGCGATCTTGGTGAGTGAATTCTATACCAAGACTCTCAGGACAGTGGCATGGTAATGTCCTATTCCACAATATAGACCTGTTTACAAACGTAGGTGAGCCCTATGGTGCCATGTGTGTGGTCTTGTGCCTCTGACACATGTCATCCTTTGCAATCCATACTCTCAACCATCTTAATGGCTTGATTTTGGTAATATCTTATTTGTATGTAGCCATCAGTGTGTTTCCTCATTTCAGGCCACTGTGCATGTGTGTCAAGATTAACATAGGAGAGTAGCATGCCTACGGATACCTGCCCATGGTAAGTGGAACGTTCAATGATTGGGGGTATTTGTATAGACCTCTGTCTCTATTATGGGGTATGGTAATTGGGGAGGTATGGTGTCGGTATTTAATAAGTCTTTAGCTGATGATGCAGTGAATCAATCTGTTTGAACATTCAGATAGTGAAGGACTGAAGTCTCTACCATCTGTGGTCTGTGGGGTTATTCATCCCTATGCTGAGTCACTAAAGTGGACATCAGTACTGTACTGTGTGATCATTTGCATTTTCCCAACCTATATGTAGGAAAGAGTAATGAAAGTAAAAACAAATTTGTCCCTCAGTGTCATCAAATGCAAATTAAACTGTACATGTGAGATGGGGCTTTAAAAAGTTGGTAAATATGTTCATATTTTTTATGTGCAAGAGGTATTGCAGTTAACTGTTATATATAGCTCAAAAATGACTTTTACACATGATATGTGGTTTAGTAGTGTTTAATAAGGAGTGTACAGTCACCTGTGGGATTTGGATCAAATCAAATGCTCATAAACAGTGAAGGGTTCAGTCATGGTGGATGAAATCATCAGGGTAGCTGCAACAACATTTGGAGTCTCGAGTCCAGTGTTCTTGTACCATTGGAAAATGGAGATTGGTTTTAAGACAGTCAACAGGGTCTATCAGTGACAAACAAGGGGAACCAATGAGTAGAGGATCACTTCCTGGCAGTGGTTGAAGTCTTGACACCTGCTCCTCCTGGATGTTTAGGTGATCATCCACGTTCGTGGAGGGGGTCGTCAGCTATAGAGGCAGGAGTGTCTGATGAATGTCTTTCCTCTGGCAGGGTCTCCATTCCACTTGCTGCCACTGATGTTGGCGGGGCAGATGTCACATTGCTAGTGGAAGGGGCCAGCTGTTGTGGACATAACCTACTCAGGGTGGTATTCATGCCTCTCCTCTCAGCACCCCTGCAATGGCAGCCAAATGGACATTTTGAGCCTCCTACTGCTACATCACTTCCTGGTGGTTGTCCCTCTGCAGTTGCTTGATCTCCCCTATAATGGTGGGTACCTGGCCCATCATGCCTGGGGATTGTTGGTAAGTTCCCAAGACTTCCGAGATGGTGTTCTGGCCAGATGTATCCCTGGAAGCCTCATCCTTGGGCCCACACCATCCCTCCCATGCACCCTACCCCCACATGCCTGTGCCACTGGTACTGTTTGCCCACTCTCACTGATGCCAGGTTCATAATTATCTGAGTTTATGACTGGTGATTCAAGTACCTGTGCTGGAGTGCACATGATGGTTAACATTGTCTTTGGAATACAGGATTGGGGGCGAAAGGCTGCCTGAGATGTTGTAGCAACAGCTCTGGGAGGAGTTGATGTAGGCAGTGTGAGGCTGACAGTTGTTGACTTACCAGGGGTGCCAGTCATCCTCAATGTCCACACATCCATGGGTGATTTTCTCACTCAGGGTTTCACCCAGAGGGGAAGTGGCTGTCTGTGGTGTCCTCTCCATTGACACAATGGCTAGGTTACCTTTAGGGGAAGTGGAACACACAGTTACTGAAAATTATACAACAAATGACATCAAAATTTAACTAGTACACATGCTATGTGACATGCACACAGAGCCTTTACTTGATCGCCTGATATGACATTGACACCTGCTTTAAAATCTGGGTTAGAGCTATTTGGGAAACAGAAGTTTCCTATATCATACACATTGCTACAAGATGTTGGAGTATCTTCGTGATTAGATGTAGGAAAATACCATCTTGCCTGGCATGTTACCCCCATTTTTACTGGCATGACCGTTTGTTTTTGCCTGTCTCACTGGGATCCTTCTAGCCAGGACCCCAGTGCTCATAGTTCATGGCCTGAATGTGTGTCCTTGTGTAGTGACTAACTGTGTCACTGAGGCTCTGCTAATCAGAACCTCAGTGGTTATGCTCTCTCTGCTAGTGACCATTTTCGCCAATTCTAATTGGCACACGGGAACACTGTTATAGTTCCCTAGTATACGGTACCTAGGTAACCAGGGTATTGGGGTTCCAAGAGATCCCTATGGGCTGCAGCATTTCTTTTGCCACCCATAGGGAGCTCAGACAAATCTTAGACAGTACTGCCACCACAGCCTGAGTGAAATAACATCTACGTTATTTCACAGCCATTCTACACTGCACTTAAGTACTTTATAAGTCACCTATATGTCTAACCCTCACTTGGTGAAGGTTAGGTGCAAAGTTACTAAGTGTGAGGGCACCCTGGCACCAGCCAATGTGCCCCCACATAGTTCAGGGCAATTTCCCCGGACTTTGTGAGTGCGGGGACACCATTACACACATGCGCTACACATAGGTTAATACCTATATGTAGCTTCACAATGGTAACTCCGAATATGGTCATGTAACTTATCTAAGATCATGGAATTGCCCCCCCATGCCAAATATGGTATTGGGGTGCCAATCCCACACACCCCGTGGGCTCCAGCATGGACCCCGGGTACTGCCGAACCAGCTCTGTGTGGTTTACACTGCAGCTACCGCTGCTGCCAACCCAGAGACAGGCTTCTGCCCTCCTGGGGTCTGGGCAGCCCAGCCCCAGGAAGGCAGAACAAAGGATTTCCTCTGAGAGAGTGTGTTACACCCTCTCCCTTTGGAAATGGGTGTTAAGGGCCTGAGAGGAGTAGCCTCTCCTGGCCTCTGGAAATGCTTTGAGGGGCACAGATGGTGCCCTCCTTGCATAAACAAGTCTACACCGGTTCAGGGAACCCCCAGCCCTGCTCTGGCACGAAACTGAACAAAGGAAAGGGGAGTGACCACTCCCCTGTCCATTACCACCCCAGGGGTGGTGCCCAGAGATCCTCCAGTGTGTCCCAGACCTCTGCCTTCTTGAATCCAGAGGTGTGAGGGCAGAATGGAGGCCTCTGAGTGGCCACTGCCAGCAGGTGACGTCAGAGACCCCTCCTGATAGGTGCTTTCCTGACTAGGTGGCCAATTCTCTTCTGAGGGCTATTTAGGGTCTCTCCTGTGGGCTTTTCCTCAGATAATGAATGCAAGATCTCACCAGAGTTCCTCTGCATCTCCCTCTTCGACTTCTGCCATGGATCAACCTCTGACTGCTCCAGGATGCCTGCAAAACTGCAACAAAGTAGCAAGAAGACTACCAACAACATTGTAGCACCTAATCCTGCCCGCTTTCTCTACTGTTTCCTGGTGGTGCATGCTCTGGGTGATGTCTGCCTTCACCCTGCAATGGAAGCCAAGAAGAAATCTCCTGTGGGTCGACAAATCTTCCCCCTGCTTCCGCAGGCACCTAACTTCTGCATCACCAGTCCTCTGGGTCCCCTCTCATCGTGACGAGCGTGGTCTCTGGAACACAGGTGCTAGACCCAATTCACCGCGACAGTCCGGTGGTCCATCTGTCCAAATTTGGTGGAGGTAAGTCCTTGCCTCCTCTCGCCAGACAGTAATCCTTTGTACTGTGTGAACTGCAGCTGCTAGGGCTTCTGTGCAGTTTTGCAAGGAATCCTTCATGCACAGCACAGCCCAGGTCCCCAGCACTCCATCCTGCATTGTTCAATTGCTGAGTTGACCACCGGCTTCGTGGGACCCTCCTTTGTAGTGTTGAGATGACTGCAGTGCTCAGTTTTCTTGAACCTGTGTTCAAGTACTTCTGCGGGTGCTGCCTGCCTGTGCATTGGCTCTCTGCATTGCTGAGGGCCTCCTCTGTCTCCTCTTCCAAGTAGACACCTCCTGGTCCTGACTGGGCCCAGGAAGCACCCATTTTCTTCAACCGCGACCTTTGCAGCTAGCAAGGCTTATTTGTGGTCTTTCTGCATAGAAACAACTCTGCATCCTCCAGCATTCCGTGGGACATCTTCTGAGCAAAGGAGAAGTTCCTGGCATCTTCTGTTGTTGCTAAATCTTCAGCATCTTCCAACCAGAGGCAACAGTTTTGCACCTTCATTCAGGGTTTAGTGGGCTCCTGCCCCCCTGGACACTTTCGTGACTCTTGAACTTGGTCCCCTTCCTTTGCAGGTCCTCAGGTCCTGGAATCCATCATCAGTGCTTTGCGGTCAGTTTTGGTCTTTAAGAATCTCCTATCACAACTTTGGTGTGTTTCTGGGGAAGTAGGGTCACTTTACGCCTACTTTTCAGGGTCTTGGGGTGGGGTATCTGGACACCGTTTGTGTTTTCTTATACTCCCAGTGACCCTCTACACACTACACCAGGGCAGGGGTCTCTAAGTGGTTCGCATTCCACCTTTTTAGTATATGGTTTGTGTTGCCCCTAGGCCTATTGTATCCTATTGTATTCTACAGTGTTTACACTACTTACTGACTGTTTTACTTACCTGATTTTGGTTTGTGTGTATATTTTGTGTATTTTACTTACCTCCTAAGGGAGTATATCCTCTGAGATATTTTTGGCACATTGTCACTAAAATAAAGTACCTTTATTTTTAGTAACTCTGAATATTGTGATTCTCATGATGTAGTGCTATATGATATAAGAGGTATAGTAGGAGCTTTGCATGTCTCCTAGTTCAGCCTAAGCCACTCTGCTATAGCTACCACTATCAGCCTAAGCTGCTAGAACACTACTAATCTACTAATAAGGGATAACTGGACCTGGCACAAGGTGTAAGTACCATCAGGTACCCACTATAAGCCAGGCCAGCCTCCTACATTGGTGGTGCAGCGTTGGGATAAGTACTTGTAACTGCTTTACCACTTTGTCATTGGTGCTTTTCCTAAGAAAAACATATTCCAAATACTTAAAAATATACACAGTTAACCTAAACAGTTTAACTCTCTTTCTAAAAACTTTCTGAGAAGTTTCTAAAAAGTTTTAAAAAGTTATTAAAAGGTTTGAAAAGTTTTCCCCTTTTTCTTTAACAGTTCTAAAAACATTTTTCTCTCTATCGTAAACTCTTTTTTACAACCATGCCTGCAGTGGAGCTTACTCCCACAGTTGTCCAGGCAACCTATGGTAGTTTAAACTTTAAAAGTTTGAGGGGTCCCTGCATAGAAAGAGGTATAAGCATTGGTGAGAATCCTACCAAAGATCTTCTCATTAGCCTTCTCCTAAAAGTCTGGCCCATCTCAGGATCAAGAGCTAGAGGAGGGAGGTACCCAGCAAGAAACAGGGGAGGGCCCTGAGGACTCTGGGAAGGGTTTATCCAAAGACCTATCAGCTAACAGGCCATCTAGTGAAGCTGGCAGTGAGGGGGTCACACATCTGTAGGGCACCTTTCACTCCAAAAGGCCAGGTAGCTAGAGTCCAGCCAGTTAGAGGCAGGTCCACTTCTGCCAATTCCCAAATTTCCGCTGTGTCTCAGAATTCCCAAGCGTCCCACCCTTAGGATGACACCCTAGACAAGTAACTCAGAAAGTTGAGGTTGGAAGACGCCAGACTGAAGCTGAGACAGCAGCAGTTGGCCTTAGACAGGGAGTCTCTAGATGTAGACAGGGAAAGACAGAAGTTGGGGTTAGTTCGCCAAGGTGGCAGCAGCAGTGTTCTTGATAGTAATCCTGTAAGAGAACAAGATTCTAGGAACCTGCTCAAAATTGTCCCCCCTTACAAGGAGGGGGATGACATTAGCAAGTGGTTTGCTGCACTTGAGAGGGCCTGTATGGTACAGTTGGTCCCTCAAAGACAGTGGGCTGCTATCTTGTGGTTATAATCCACTGGAAAGGGTAGGGATAGGCTCCTTACTATTAGAGAACGTGATGCCAATAACTACAAAGTTTTGAAGGATACACTCTAAGATGGATTTGGCTTAACCACTGAACAATACAGGATAAAGTTCAGAGATACCAGAAAAGAGTCCTCTCAAGACTGGGCAGACTTTGTAGACTGTTCAGTGAAGGCCTTGGAGGGATGGTTACATGGCAGTAAAGTGACTGACTATGAAAGCCTATATCATCTAATCCTGAGAGAGCATATTTAGAAAAATTGTGTGTCTGACTTGTTGCATCAGTACTTGGTAGACTCAGATCTGACCTCTCCCCAAGAATTGGGAAAGAAGGCAAACAAATGGGTCAGAAAAAGAGTGAACAGAAAAGTTCATACAGGTGGTGACAAGGAAAACAAGAAGAAGGATGGTAAGTCTTCTGACAAGGGTGGGGACAAAGATAAAAAACATTCGGAGTCTTCATCAGGCCCACAAAAATCCTCTAGGGTTGTTGGGTCCAAATCCTCTTCTAACAATCAAAAGAAGCCATGGTGTTATTTATGTAAAAGTAAAGGCCATTCGGCAAGTGATTCCACCTGCCCAAAGAAAATTACCAAGGCTCCCACTACCACAACCCCAACTGCGTCCTCTAGTGCCCCTAGTAGGAGCCGTGGTAGAGGGAAGTCTCCTACAAATAGCCAAACAAAGGGTTTATCTGGGCTCATCATTGGTAGTGTAGTTGGGGTTGGTCTTGTTAGGGAGACCACAGAGGCTGTTTTAGTCTCAGATGGTGGTATTGACTTTGCCACCTTGGTTGTTTGTCCCCTTAATATGGATACATACAAGCAACTTCCCCTAATAAATGGTGTTGAGGTTGAGGCCTACAGGGATACAGGAGCCAGTGTCACTATGGTGATTGAGAAACTGGTTCACCCTGATCAACACCTACTTGGTCAGCAGTACCAAGTGACTGATGCTCACAACAACACTCTTAGCCACCCCATGGCTGTTGTGAATCTCAACTGGGTGGGGGGGTTTTACTGGTCCAAAGAAAGTTGTGGTAGCCACTGATTTACCTGTAGACTGCTTACTAGGCAATGATTTGGAGACATCAGCTTGGGCTGAAATGGAGTTGGAGGCTCATGCAGCAATGCTGGGCATTCCAGGGCATATCTTTGCTCTCCCAAGCGCTCAGGCCCAGAAGCAAAGAGGACAGGGAAGCTTGGATCCTGGAACAATGGACCCAGTGCTCCCAAAAGCTAGGGGCAGAAAGGGTAAATCCTTGCCCACTATCCCTCCCTCTCCAGAAGATTCCCCTTTTGAGGAAGAGGAATCCTCTCCCTGTGCAGAACCTACACCAGATGAGCTGGCAGCAGACACTGCTGAGGTTTTGGGTGCAGGAGTCCCTGCTAGGGAAGAGCTGAGTGTGGCACAACAGACCGGTCCCATACTAGAGGGTTTAAGACAGCAAGCTGTCAAACAGCAGAACAGGGATATCACTGATAGCCATAAGGTCTATTGGGAAGATAACCTCCTTTATACTGAGTCAAGGGACCCTAAACCTGGAGCTGCCAGGAGATTAGTTATCCCTTTGCAGTATAGGGAGTTTCTTTTGACCTTGGCACATGATATTCCTTAGGCTGGGCATTTGGGCCAGAGTAAAACTTGGGACAGACTTGTTCCATTGTTTCACTGGCCTCGCATGTCAGAGGACACTAAGGAGTTTTGTCGCTCCTGTGTGACCTGCCAAGCCAGTGGCAAGACTGGTGGCACACCTAAGGCCCCCTTAATTCCACTCCCAGTGGTTGGGGTGCTGTTTGAAAGGGTAGTGGTTGACATACTTGCCCCCCTTGACCCTCCAACAGCTTCAGGAAATAGATTTATCATTGTGGTAGTGGACCATGCCACTAGGTATCCTGAAGCAATTCCCTTAGGACCACCACACCTCCTGCAGTGACAAAAGCCCTCCTGGGAATCTTTTCCAGAGTTGGTTTCCCTAAGAAAGTGGTGTCAGACAGAGGTAGTAACTTCATGTCTGCACACCTCAAAGCTATGTGGAAGGAGTGTGGTGTAACTTATAAGTTCACTACTCCTTATAATCCACAGACAAATGGTCTGGTTGAGAGGTTTAATAAAACTCTCAAAGGTATTATTCTGAGACTCCATGAAAAACTCAGGAGATGGGATGTCCTGTTGCCATGCCTCCTTTTTGCTTACATATAGGTACCCCAAAAAGGAGTGCGCTTTAGCCCCTTTGAACTCCTCTTTGGACACCCTGTAAGAGGTCCCCTTGCTCTTGTGAAGGAGTGATTGGAACAACCTTTAAAAGCTCCAAAGCAAGACATTGTGGACTATGTACTTGGCCTAAGATCCAGAATGTCTGAGTACATGAAGAAGGCCGGTAAAAACCTTCAGGCCAGCCAAGAGCTCCAAAAGCAATGGCATGACCGGAAGGCTGTCCTGACCCAGTACCACGCAGGACAGATGGTGTGGGTATTGGAGCCTGTGGCCCCAAGAGCACTCCAGGACAAATGGAGTGGACCCCATCTCAATGTTGAAAAGAAAGGTAAGGTCATCTACTTGGTAGATCTGTTCACTGCCAGGAGTCCCCTTAGGGTGCTCCATGTCAATCGCCTGAAACCTTCCTATGACAGGGCTGACTTATTCCTGATCATGGCAACTGATAAGGGGCAGGAGGAAGAGAGTGGCCCTCTCCGTGACCTCTTCTCCACCACTGAAGCTGATGGCTTAGTGGAGGGAGTGGTGCTTGCAGATTGCCTTACTGCTGAGCAGAAGGACAACTGTATAAATCTCCTAGGCCAATTCCCTGACCTCTTCTCACTGATCCCAGGAACAACTACCTGGTGTCTGAACACAATCAACACTGGAGACAGTTTACCTGTCAAAAGTAAGATTTATAGGCAGCCTGACCATGTCAGGAGTGCATAAAACAAGAGGTACAGAAAATGATGGACCTAGGAGTGATTGAGCCTTCAGAGAGCCCATGGGCTAGCTCAGTGGTGCTTGTCCCAAAACCTCACAGTAAAGATGGTAAAAGAGAAATGGGGTTTTGTGTTGACTACAGAGGTCTCAATCAAGTAACCAAAACTGATGCTCACCCTATACCCAGGGCAGATGAGCTAATAGATACACTGGCTTCTGCCAAGTATCTAAGCACTTTTGATTTAACTGCAGGGTATTGGCAGATTAAATTGTCAGAAGATGCTAAACCTAAAACAACATTTTCCACCATTAGAGGGCACTATCAGTTCACTGTTATGCCATTCGGTTTGAAAAATGCACCTGCCACCTTTCAGAGGTTGGCGAACACAGTCATGCAAGGGTTGGAAGCATTTAGTGCAGCATAACTTGATGGTATAGCTGTCTTTAGCTCCACCTGGGATGAGCACCTGGTCCACCTATGGAAAGTTCTGGAGGCTCTGCAAAAGGCAGGCCTCACTATCAAGGATTGAAAGTCCCAGATAGGGCAGGGGAAAGTGGTTTATCTGGGCCACCTGGTAGGTGGGGAACAGATTGCACCACTGCAAAGGAAGATCCAAACCATTATGGAATGGGCTCCCCTACAACTCAAACCCAGGTGAGAGCCTTCTTAGGCCTCACAGGGTACTACAGGAGGTTCATTACGAACTATGGCTCCAGTGCTGCTCCTCTAAATGACCTCACTAGCAAGAAGATGCCTAAAAAGGTATTGTGGACAGCTAGCTGTCAAAAGGCTTTTGATGAGCTCAAACAGGCCATGTGTTCTGCACCTGTCCTAAAAAGCTCTTGTTACTCCAAGAAATTCATAGTCCATACTGATGCTTCTGAATCAGGGGTAGGGGCAGCTCTAACACAGCTTAACACTGAGGGCCAGGATCAACCTGTTGCTTTTATCAGCAGGAGGTTGACATCCTAGAGAACAGCGTTGGTCTACCATAGAGAGGAAGGCCTTTGCTGTGGTCTGGGCACTGAAAACGTTGAGACCATACCTTTTTGGACTCACTTTATTGTTCAGACAGACCACAAACCTCTATTATGGCTTAAACAAACGAAAGGTGAAAACCCTAAATTGTTGAGGTGGTCCATCTCCCTGCAGGGAATGGACTATACAGTGGAACATAGACCTGGGAGTACCCACTCCAATGCAGATGGACTCTCCAGATATTTCCACTTAGACAATGAAGACTCATCTGGGCAAGGTTAGCCTTATAGTCCCTTGTTTGTGAGAGGGTTGTGTAGAAAAGTACCATCCTGCCTGGCATGTTACCCCCATTTTTACTTGTATGTCAGTTTGTTTTTGCCTGTCTCACTGGGATCCTGCTAGCCAGGACCCCAGAGCTCATAGTTTGTGGCCTGAATGTGTGCCCCTGTGTAGTGACTAACTGTGTCACTGAGGCTCTGCTAATCAGAACTTTAGTGCTTATGCTCTCTCTGCCTTTACAATTGTCACTATAGCATAGTGACCATTTTCACCAATTCTAATTGGCACACTGGAACACCCTTATAATTCCCTAGTATATGGTACCTAGGTACCCAGGATATTGGGTTTCCAAGAGATCCCTATGGCCTGCAGCATTTCTTTTACCACCTATAGGGAGCTCAGACAAATCTTACACAGTACTGCCACTGCAGCCTGAGTGAAATAATGTCCACGTTATTTCACAACCATTTTACACTGCACTTAAGTAACGTATAAGCCACCTATATGTCTAACCCTCACTTGGTGAAGGTTAGGTGCAAAGTTGCTAAGTGTGAGGGAACCCTGGCACTAGCCAAGGTGCCCCCACATAGTTCAGGGCAATTTCCCCAGACTATGTGAGTGCAGGGACACCATTACA
The DNA here is from genome assembly GCF_031143425.1 of Pleurodeles waltl. Classification (NCBI taxonomy): domain Eukaryota; kingdom Metazoa; phylum Chordata; class Amphibia; order Caudata; family Salamandridae; genus Pleurodeles; species Pleurodeles waltl. Next base: position 687,548,987 of record NC_090449.1, on the reverse strand, counting down.
CTCATGCACTACATATAGGTCAATACCTATACGTAGCTTCACAATGGTAACTCCGAATATGGCCATGTAACATGTCTAAGATCATGGAATTGTCCCCCATGCCATATCTGGTATTGGGGTGCCAATCCCATGCACCCCCAGGGCTCCAGCATGGACCCCGGTACTGCCAAACCAGCACTCTTGGGTTTTCACTGCAGCTACCGCTGCTGCCAACCCACAGGCAGTCTTCTGCCCTCCTGGTGGTCTGGGAGGCCCAGTCCCAGTAAGGCAGAACAAAGGATTTCCTCTGAGAGAGGGTGTTACACTCTCTTCCTTTGGAAATCGGTGTTAAGGACCTGAGAGGAGTAGCCTCTCCTGGCCTCTGGACATGCTTTGAAGAGCACAGATGGTGCCCTCCTTGCATAAACCAGTCTACACCAGTTCAGTGAGCCCCTAGCCCTGCTTTGGCATGAAACTGGACAAAGGAAAGGGGAGTGACCACTCCCCTGTCCATCACCACCCCCAAGGGTGGTGCCCAGAGCTCCTCCAGTGTGTCCCAGACCTCTGCCATCTTGAATCCAGAGGTGTGAGGGCACAGTGAAGGCCTTGAAGTTTTCAGTTCCAGCAGGTGACGTCCGAGACCCCTCATGATAGGTGCTTACCTGACTAGGTGGCCAATCCTCCTCTGAGGGTTATTTAGGGTCTCTCCTGAGGGCTTTTCCGCAGATAACGAAAGCAAGAGCTCACAGGAGTTCCTCTGCATCTTCCTCTTCGACTTTTGCCAAGGATCGACCACTGACTGCTCCAGGACACCCGCAAAACTGCAACAAAGTAGCAAGAAGACTACCAGCGACATTGTAGCACCTAATCCTGCCTGCCTTCTTGACTGTTTCCTGGTGGTGCATGCTCTGGGGGCTGTCTCCCTTCACCTTGCACTGAAAGCCAAGAAGAAATCCCCTGGGGGTCAACAGAATCTTCCCCCTTCTACAGCAGGCACCTAACTTCTGCTTCACCGGTCCTCTGGTTCCCCTCTCATTGTGACGAGCATGGTCCCTGGAACACAGGTGCTGGACCCATGTGACCTCAACTGTCCAGTAGTCCATCTGTCCAAATTTGATGGAGTTAAGTCCTTGCCTCCCCTCGCCAGACAGTAATCCTGTGTAATGCGTGAACTGCTTCAACAGAAGAGGGTCCAAAACCAAGATAGCTTCCTGTGTAAAATGCCAGTTCGTATTACATGTGTGGGAGCTTAAAGCCGGAGGACATGGACCCTAGTCCTCCATATGAGATAAACGTTACTGGGTGGTGGTAAGGTCCTACTTCAAGAGTAAATCAATTAAAGCATCTAATTGCTGGTTGTAAAAGTGTTCATAGAAGGAGACTTCATTCGAGGTTTATTGTGGAGTGCTCAATGGTTTCAAGTGAAGTTCCACAGCACTGGATCACAACATAAGGTAGACGCTCAGCCAACACGTGTTTCGCCCTTCATGGCGTGTATGCCAGGGCTTTTTCAAGGCATGTTATTTCAGATAAACTTTCTGAGGCAAATTGCAGTGATTTGAGCTGAAAATCTAAGGTACGAGAGTGAGTAAGGTTGAGCTGCGTTCAACGTCCGTCGCCTCTATTTCGGGGGAACAGCAGCTGCCAGAGCTTCTGTGTAGTTATGCAAGGAATCCTTCATGCACAGCACAGCCCAGGTCCCCAGCACTCTGTCCTGCATTGCTCAACTCACTGAGTTGACCACCAGCTTCGTGGGACCCTCCTTTGTAGTGCTGAGATGACTGCGGTGCTCAGTTTTCTTGAACCCATTTTCAAGTACTTCTGTGGGTACTGCCTTCTTGTGTGTGGGCTCTCTGTGTTGCTGATGGCCCCCTCTGTCTCCTCTTCCAAGTGGTGACCTCCTGGTCCTTCCTGAGCCCAAGCAGCATCCATTTTCTTCAACTGCGACCTTTGCAGCTAGCAAGGCTTGTTTGTGGTCTTTCTGCATAGAACAACTCTGCATCCTCCACTATTCCGTCGGACATCTTCTGAGCAAAGGAGAAGTTCCTGGCATCTTCAGCTTCTTTCACCAAGGGGCAGCCATTTTGCACCTTCATCTGGGGTTTAGTGGGCTCCTGCCCCCCTGGACACTTTCAGGACTCTTGGACTTGGTGTCCTTCCTTTGAAGGTCCTCAGGTCCAGGAATCCACCTTCCATGCTTTGCTGTCAGTTGTGGTCTTTGCAAAATCTCCTATCACGCCTTTGGTGTGTTTCTGGGGAAGTAGGGTCACTTTACCCCTACTTTTCAGGGTCTTGGGTTGGGGTATCTTGGACACCCTTAGTGTTATCTTCACACTACACTAGGGCAGAGGTCTCTAAGTTGTTCGCATTCCACTTTCTTAGTATATGGTTTGTGTTGCCCCCAGGCCTATTGCATGCTATTGTATTCTACAGTGTTTGCACTAATTTTCTAACTGTTTGCTTATATGATTTTGGTTTGTGTGTATATTTTGTGTATTTTATTTACCTCCTAAGGGAGTATATTTTCTGAGATATTTTTGGCACATTGTCACTAAAATAAAGTACCTTTATTTTTGGTAACTCTGAGTATTGTGATTCTTATGATATAGTGCTATATGATATAAGTGGTATAGTAGGAGCTTTGCATGTCTCCTAGTTCAGCCTAAGCTGCTCTGCTATAGCTACCTCTATGAGCTTAAGCTGCTAGAACACTACTAATCTACTAATAAGGGATAACTGGACCTGGCACAAGGTGTAAGTACCATCAGGTACCCACTATAAGCCAGGCCAGCCTCCTACATTAGACATCTGTTCATAGACTCAGATCTTGCCTGCTAAATTAATTTACATTTTTAAGGTATCTTCCAGTTAGGTGTATGACATCATTGAGTCCACTAACAGCTGCACAATGTACAATGGAAACCAAGCTGACCAACAGTATCGGAGTAAGCATTATACCTGAGCCTCTGTATGGGGGTACTCCAGGTACATCCAGCTTCCTATATGTGCGTGCCCCCAAATGAGTACATTACATTGTTTGAATGGAGATTTGAAGGTCAGTTTAGCAGGGAACACAGCTGCAGCTGTATGTTGGATAGTATTCTACTGGCAGAGGCCCAAAGCATTGCTGTCATTGCCATAGACTGTACAATTGTAGAGCATTCAGGTGTGTTGAATTGTTTGTTAGTTCAACATGCAAGACAAATCTATTTATAGTACACTGTTCTGGTTTTCTTTATGGTGGAACACCACATGCTAGGAGTTGTAGTGATATCAGTCCCTGTACTACTCATGCCATACACAGACAGTGGGGCCCCAGGATAGTTTAGTTGACATGTGGGATGGCAGAGAGGGGTATTTGGACAGTTGGACACAGGGGTGGTAAGTGATTTGACAGTTAAGATGTCAAAAGATGATCAGTGATATGTAAGACAAAGGTTTTGGGTGACATCATAGGTTCTGTGACTTACCTGACTCTACTCCCCCAGGTATTCCTGTCAAGCCCTCAGGATGCAGGATGTCCAAGACCTTCTCCTCCCATGATGTGAATTGTGGGGGGCTCACCTCCAATCTTGCTGACCGCCAGCTGGCGACTGGCGATAATGGAATGTACCTTCCCCCAAGGGCATTCCCCCGTTCCTGAGGTCCTCCCCTGTGTGTGGAATTGACCCTGTTGACTATTCTTTGTCACATCTCCATTTTCCTGGTGGCAAATGTTTGATGGATGTGTGCTCCAAATAGGTATGGCTCTACTCTGAAGATTTCGTCCACAATGACCCTCAAGTATTCATCCTCAAAACTGGAATGTTTTTGTGGGAACATGGTAGTGGTGGACGAGACGATAAGGTTGTAAAAAAATAGGGAAATAGAATTGGTGATGCAGTGTGGGTGCTGTGATGTGAGTGGATGACCGATGGCGTTTATTGTGTGGGATACTTGTTGTGTTGGGTGTGTTGTGAATTTGTGTGATGTATGCAATGTGAAGTGTGTAGGGGTACCTAATCTATGGATACTGATATTTTAGTACAGACGTTTTTAAGCTGTGTATGGCATTCTGGTTGCAAAGGATTGTGTAATGTGAAGGGTGTGGTTTATATTGCAGTGTGTAGGTGTGTCAGATGTGTGGATGTATGTCAGTTGTGGTGTTTTCAAATTATCCAATGTGGTATAGTGTATAACTGTGGTGACCACCGACCGCCGTGATTCCCACCACCATTGGTCTTCCACTAAGGAAGAATCGCTATTGTGATTTGTGGGTCCTAATAGGTTCGGTGATTTTTTGGCAGGCTTGCGGTGTTGATAGTGGGACTCCCTCTTTTCCACCCTCAAAAGTCCTAGCGGGGTCGGGATTCTGCCTGTCTTTTGGCGGGCTTGGCTGTGTGTCATGTAATATGGCGGTCTGTATGACCACCAGCATGGCAGTCTTTTGGCAGCCGCAACCACAGTTGTCTTACTGTCAGACCACCAAACTAGTAATGAGGCCCACAATTGATAAAACATTCTATTCCCACTCCAGCATAACCAACTTTGGGGAATGTACTGGACACTAAAGGGGTGAGATTTACCATTCCCTCTCCATTGTAAACAAATTCAAAGAAGGTGGTGGACACTAAAGGGGTAGCATTTACTATTCCAACTCCAACCAAAACCAATTTGTATTCTTAATTATTTTTTTATTTCAAGTTCACAAAAATGTAATCTAAAAACACACTATTGTAATCAACGCACCTTTATATAAAATTTTATTTTTTTAAATTAAAAGATAATATTTTAATTACTATTACAAATTAAAATATAATTCAAAATATTTACTCCTATTCATAAACTTTGGAAACAAAAGTAACTACAATTCTGAAAACAAAATGAACAATCAGATTTAAGGAAGATTACTTAAATGTTTATATAAAAAAAAAAAAATCTAAAATGTATTTAAGTTTTTAACAATATTTATACAATTATAAACATTTTCCAAAAATAATATTTTTCATTTTAACCTAAAAATAATTCAAAATATATTTATTTTAAAATGTCAAAATATGTTTAACGATTTATAATACTTAGGGGGTCATTCCGACCCTGGCGGTAAAAACCGCCAGGGCCGGGGACCGCGGATGCACCGCCAACAGGCTGGCGGTGCATCCTTGGGCATTCTGACCGTGGCGGTACAGCCGCGGTCAGAAACGGGAAACCGGCGGTGTCCCGCCGGTTTCCCGCCGCCCTAGGGAATCCTCCATGGCAGCGCTGCAGGCAGCGCCGCCATGGGGATTCCGACCCCCTTACCGCCAGCCTGGCTCTGGCAGTTTTGACCGCCAGAACCTGGCTGGCGGTAACGGGTGTCGTGGGGCCCCTGGGGGCCCCTGCAGTTCCCATGCCAATGGCATGGGCACTGCAGGGGCCCCCTAACAGGGTCCCACCAAGATTTTCAGTGTCTGCCAAGCAGACACTGAAAATCGCAATGGGTGCAACTGCACCCGTCGCACCCCTTCCACTCCGCCGGCTCCATTCGGAGCCGGCATCCTCATGGAAGGGGGTTTCCCGCTGAGCTGGCGGGCGGCCTTCTGGCGGTTGCCCGCCAGCCCAGCGGGAAACTCAGAATTACCGTGGCGGTCTTTTGACCGCGCAGCAGTATTCTGACGGCGGGACTTTGGTGGGCGGCCTCCGCCGCCCGCCAAAGTCAGAATGAGGCCCTTAATGTTTTAGTTGAAAATCATTAACATATGTCTTGCTTAACATCACATTTAAAATATAAAAACATAATATAATAAAATACACTTTATAATTAAAAACTATTAATTTGCATATGTTTAAAATTATTAACTTACAATCCAAAATTAAAACATATTTTTTTTAAATCTCCCCACACTTAGCGCCTGAAACACCAACATCCAGCTACCAAAAATACTATAAATAATTCTAAACATTTACACAATAAAAAACAAATTAATACAATTTCATGAATGAAAATCCATACTAAAAACACTAATAAAAACATTAATAAACCTACAATAAAAAAACAATTCATTGCATACTAATTAACACTAAATAACAATATGATATATAAAGATATTCCCTGAATTAATATGAAATACAACAATAATAAAAACAACACTGCAAATTATATTTTTATCTTTGATATGCCTGTCCACAATATTTCTGAAATCTCAATATTCTTGACACAATATTGTGTTCCGATATTTTGTCCAAACACTGAGAATAGCAGGAAGGGATGGTTAAAGTTCGCCACTATACAATCTCCCTTTATGATTTTAGGCCTTCTCCCTACCCAGAGCACCTTTCAAACCATGTTAGTATGTTGGAGCAATTGAAATCTCCTCTTAGCTCTACAGTCAAGCCAATGTGCACTTTGTTTTTCAACTAGGAATAGTTTTCTGTACAGACACTGCTAAACTGATGATCATTAGCCAAAATCAAGACAAGCAGGTGGCATCATGTGGTAAGTCAAATTCACCAATGAGAAGGTTACTACTGAATGGAGGCTGAGACCCTCGACTACTCACCCAAGCCCCTTCATCTGACCTGACAGAAGTTGAATATAGAGCCTTCCTATGGTGTAGGTTCTTTACCACAATTTAAAGCAAAGGCACTGGTGCGATTAATGTGAAAGTTATCCAAAGTGTTAGAAATGTGGTCTTTGGTTGGCAGTCAGGTTACCCCCGTCCAAGCAAGGACCCTCACTCTAGTCAGGGTAAAGGAGAATCACCCTCAGTTAACCCCCGCTAACCCCTTTGGTAGCTTGGCACAAGCAGGCAGGCTTAACTTCAGAGAGCTAGGTGTAAAGTATTTGTACCAACACCCACTGTAACTCAGTGAAAACACTACAAAATGACACAACACAGGTTTAGAAAAATAGGAAACGTGTCTAAACAAAACAAGACCAAAACGACAACAAATCCAACGTACCCAAGTCTAATTATTAATTTTAAAAGCAAAAGAGTCTTAAATCCTTGAGAAAATAGTAAAAACACTGTTAGCATTGAAAAGTACTTTGGTAGCATCAAAATAACATGCACGGGTGAGTGTGTGTTGAAAAAGGTAAGCGATACGTTGATTTCTCACTCACAAGCGAGACCGTGCATCTTTCCTCCTTCTCGGGTCAGGTCGACGTGTGTTGTTTTCCTCCCCACAGCGGAGCGATGTGTTGATCCGGGCAGCACTCGGTCCGGGCAGGCGTTGTGTAGTTTTTTCGTGCCCAGAAAGGTTTGCGTCGAAAATCCTGCCCCACAGTATCAGCAAAACCGAGCAATGTGGGTTGCAACGTTAGCCTCCATCAGCGGGTGTTGCGCGCTGTTCTTCCAGCTACATATGACAATTTTCCAGCCTTGATGCCGGTAGAGCGTCGATTTCGGCTGCGAAGCCGGCGGAGCCCTGTTTTTCAGCCGTAACTCGGAAGATGCGTCAATATTTTCTCTGAACGGTGGTCTGTTTGTGGATTTTCAGTCTTGGTCTGCCAGCTTCACCTTCCAAGGCCCCAGGAACTGGATAGGGCACCACTTGGCAGGGCAGGAGTCTCAGCAGAGAGTCCAGGTGCTGGCAGGAGAATTCCTTGATGGCCCTGAGAATTTAACAACCGGAGGCAAACTCAGGACAAGCCCTTGGAGATTTCTTCACAAGCAGGAATGCACAACAAAGTCTAGTCTTTGTATCCTTGCACACGCAGAAGCAACAACTGTAGGATAGCTCCACAAAGCAGTCACAGGCAGGGCAGCACTTCTCCTCACCTCTTCAGCTCTTCTCCAGGCAGAGGTTCCTCTTGATGTCCAGAAGTGATCTAAAGTCTGTGGTTTTGGGTGCCCTTCTTATACCCATGTTGGCCTTTGCAGTAGGCTTACTTCAAAGGAAAGTCTCTCTTGTTTGTGAAATCCTGCCTTGCCCTAGCCAGGCCCCAGACACACACCAGGAGGTTGGAGACTGCATTGTCATGAGAGCAGACACAGCCCTTTCAGGTGTGAGTGACCACTCCTCCCCTTCCTCCTAGCACAAATGGCTCATCAGGATATGCAGGCTCTCTTTGTATCACTGTCTAGAGAGAGCTGCAAACAGCCCAACTGTCAAACTGACCCAGACAGGGAATCCACAAACAGTCATAGAATGGTTTAAGCAAGAAAATGCTCACTTTCTAAAAGTCACATTTTCAAACACACAATCTTAAATCCAACTTTACAAAAAGAAGTATTTTTAAACTGTGAGCTCAGAGACCCAAACTCCACATGTCTATCCGCTCCCAAAGGGTATCCACACTTTAATCATATTTAAAGTCAGCTTCCATGTTAACCTATGGGAGGGATAGGCCTTGCAACAGTGAAAACCGAATTTGGCAGTATTTCACTGTTAGGCCATATAAAACAAATTTGTATATGTCCCACCTTAAACATACATTGCACCCTTCCCACGGGGATATATAGGGCCTACCTTAGTGGTGTCTTACATGTAAGAAAAGGGCAGGTTTAGGCCTGGCAAGTATGTACACTTGCCAAGTCGAAATGGCAGTTTAAAAATGCACACACAGACACTGCAGTGGCAGGTCTGAGACATGATTACAGGGCTACTAATGTAGGTGGCAAAACCAGTGCTGCAAGCCCACTAGTAGCATTTGATTTACAGGCCCTGGGCACCTCTAATGCCCTGTACAAGAGACTTACCAGTAATTCAAAGATGCCAATCATGGAAATCCAATCAACTATACAATTTACACAGAGAGCATATGCACGTTAGCACTGGTTAGCAGTCGTAAAGTGCCCTGAGTTTTAAAGCCAACAAAAACAGGTCAGAAAAACAGGAGGCAGGAGGCAAAAAGATGGGGATGACCCTGCATAAGGGAAAAAGTCCAATACAAAGGTTCGATCATCTTTCTTACTTTAGACATCGATGAGGAATTTGGTTCAGAAACCATAAGTGGGCTCATCTGAGACCTTGGAATAGAGGGAGGAAAAGGAAGTGATTCAAGACCAGTAGAACCTGTAATAAAACCAAACTGCGTGTTAGTATTTTTAATTCATACCTACACCTCTGAAATAACATCTTAAATTTTAGCCAACCCTGGGAAAAGCTATCAAGGGAGTTAGACACTGAAGTCTCAATTTGTCATAAAAAACATGTCCAACTCAGAATCCAAAAGATTGGATAATAAACAAGAAATAGAATCCCTCTCCCCTCCCCCAAACACTTGGCTGGTGCTGTTTTGACAGCTGAGCCATTCCTCCTTTTGTTCTTTACAGTTAATGGGTGGTCAGTCACTCACTGTGACTCAGTTTAGTGTGAATCAGCAATAATCATCAATACATTTCTCCACTAACCGGACCAAGGTCAGTGATGCATAAAAAACTCCCTGTCGGTGTAACAGAAATGGACGACTCCTCAATGGCACCCTCAAGTGCTTCACCCTGAACATTCAACCCCAACTCTATCTCCACACTTGAAGTTTCACTGTTAATTGCTCCCGCAGCAGAGCTACAATTGATTGTTATTAGGGCCAGAGTTTTCAGAGGAGATTTGGCACTTATAAGTGGCTTTGGCTCTAATAAGCCAGATAACTGAGCAAAGAGGAGTGGAGCAGCCCAGCTTCCTCCGAGCTCTGACAGGTGCAGATGGGCCCACTGTTTGTCCAGTCTCAGCCTCGGAATGCACCCGGGCACATCTTATGGCGCAGGCTTCACAGCAGTTTTTAATGTACCCATTTGGCTCTAACAGGGCATCCTGACTCCTCCTGTACAGTGGTATCATGCGGAATGAAGTCCTGTCCCAGCTCCAGCAGTAATGCATTCAGCACAGTGGGATTAATAGTAGTCTTTATAGTATCCATGTGTCCAGGGCAGCCCCACCTCCTCCTGGATAGCAGTATTATGGGGAATTTAGTCCTGTCCCCAGCTCCAGCAGCAACACGTGCCATCTAGGCAGTATAATTACTACTGATAATTCTAATGTGTTACCAGGGATTTTGATGGTGAGTTAAAAATGAATCGACCAATGATGACTTTTACTATTACAAATGACTAAGGAAATTTATGGAAAATAAAACAGGTTGTTTTAGGTGAGTACAATCTTGAATCCTTGTGTAAATATGTTATTCACATACAGCTCCTATATGTGGCAGTAACAAACTATGCAAATTCTAGAATAAAATACAATGCTCCTCTCACCAGTGAGTTATATCCATTTAACACTTGTGATTTAACACCGAAAATTTGCTACAGTGACTTTAACTTGTATGCCTTAAGGAGGACATCATAACTCACTTGCAAAAAAAAAAAAAAAAACACGTTTACAAATCATATTTTTTCTTATTGGCTTAAAAAATGTGGTAATTTAACCCACAGTTTTTGAATTTGTAACACCTCAAATTTGTGCTGAAAATAGCCATTTTGCACAACATGAAGCCCAGGATTAAATATAGGTATCTGCCTAGAAGCCTTATGTGTAGCTAAAATGTAATTAGTTCTTTCTTTTTTTAATGAATATGATGACGTTGCAATGTAATAACTATGGGGCGTATGTATTAGTTACTAGTCGCATAATACTGCTCACAAATTACGACCAGTATTTTTGTGACCAGTAAAAAAAATGTAAAACCCACCAGTAGCATCCTACGCAGTCTGGCTACCCACCAATGAATGTGCCACACACAGAGCTAGGTATTACACGTCTTTAATCATCTGCTTGCAACTGCAAGCTCAGCACTGCAATTCTGCATTCACTTCACCACATTCTAACACTCATGTCATCACTCTACGGAGTCTTTTAGGAGCCAAGGGTCCTCTCATTCACACTCACAGAACACTACATCACCCCCTCTGTTCAATATTATTTTTTTTTTTTTACGAATGTATGCACAATAATGACACTTCAATACGCTTTCCTGGCACATAGATGACTCATTCTGTTCTTGTCATCGGAAACTAGTAATCAGCAACAGGAATATTCATAATGTTCATTGGAAAAACAGGAGCAACAGCAGTCTGTGGTTTTTGAATTGTCTTTTCTGAAGCAGTCTCTGCATTGACATCAGAATTTGACGAGCAATGAGCCACATGTCCTAAATGCAAGGAGTCTTGTGTGATGGACTTCCCAGGACGTTGAGCAGTCACCATGTGTACTTTGCTGGTTATAGTATGGAATGAATCTGCATCAAATGGAGCATTAGATTTACGTTTCTCAGCTGACGGAAAAGCACTCAATCTCCTCTTGTGAAAAAAATGGTGCTGATAACGAGTTTGGTGGTTGGAAAAACCCACCGCCAGACCTGTGGTGAGGAGACCGGCATCAAGGTGGCAGTCTCTCCACCAGACCTATTACAACTTTCCCACTAGGCTGATGAGTGGGAACCTAGCCCAGTGGGAAAGGTGAGGCAGCATTGTCCCCAGCTCATAATGGAGCAGGCGGCAATGCTGCTGCATGCAGGGTTCACCAGCACCCTTAAAATGCGTACTGTCCGCAAAGCAGACACAGCTCATTTCAAGGATGCTGGACAGTGGGCCCCTGCACTGCCCATGCCATGGGTATGGGCAGTGCAGGGCCCCTCCTGTGGCCCCTGCACTTGTTCTCCATAAGCCTTTTTATGGCGATCAGACCACCAAGAAAGGCCTGCCAGAGAACAAGGTTGTAATCAGCAGGGCGACGCTGACTTCAGGCCTGCTCTGGCTGATTACAACCAGGAACACCGTCAGCCGGTTGAGATCTTGAATTCTGGCATTGATGGCAGTAGGATGGAAGCTCTGCCTGCCAACCTCGTAATGTGACACTCGGACCGCCACAGCCATGGCCGTCTGACCGCCACCACGAGGCTGGTGGTCTTCAGACTGTCAGCTCCATGACTAAGCCCAATTGTTAGACTCTGTTTCCCAGGTTGTTGATGTGTACTGGGCTCAGATTTTGCTGTTTTTGTTACTCTGGGCACTTTACCACTGCTAACTAGTGCTAAAGTGCAAGTGCTCCTTTACAAAATGTGTATGTAATTGGTTTATCCATGATTGGCATATTTGATTTATTAGTAAGTCCCTAGTACAGTGCACTAGAGGTGCCCAGGGCCTGTAAATCAAATGGTACTAGTGGGTCTGCAGCACTGGTTGTGCCACCCATAGCTCTGTAATCATGGCTCAGACCTGGAGGAAATCATCCGGGTAGAGCCACAGCTATTCGGATCACAGGTGCAGCAGACATCCATTGCAAGGAAGATAGCGCTATGGCGGATAATCGTGGACAGGGTCAACGCCATGGGACAGCACCCCAGAACAAGGGATGACATCAGGAAGAGGTGGAACAACCTATGGGGGAAGGTGCATTCCGTGGTTGCGAGACACCAGATAGCTGTACAGAGGACTGGCAGTGGACCCCACCTCCTCCCCCACAACTAACAACATGGGAGGAGCAAGTCTTGGCAATACTGCATCCTAAGGGCCTGGCAGGAGTAGCAGGAGGACTGGACTCTGGTAATTCAACTCTATACTACTATCACCCCCCTACCTGCATGCCATCACATAACCCCACCCCTACCCTCTCCCCCATTACCCCACCACCTTACAAACACCCCACCATCACAACCCACTCACCCCATTACCTAGCACTGCATGTACCACCAATGCATGGACATCACTCGCAGGTCCCACACCCAATGTCACCGGAGAGGAGGTGCTAGCAATAACCAGTCCCCCCTGAAGAGGTCCACAGTGATGACAGCAGCTCTGCTCACCTGCATCTGGATGACCAACTTGGCCTACCAGGGACCTCTGGACAGCCAGTTACCCAGCCACAGTTCCATACCACCACAGAGCTTCCCCCCTCAGGAAACACCACCACAGCACCCACCCAGCAGGCCCATACCTCTGTCACCAGGACACGTCAATCAGCAGTGTGTCCACCACTACAGGGACCCCAGAGCACACCACAAACACAGGATGATCAGGGACCTGGGGACAGGGGACAGAGGCACAGGACAACAGGGAAGCTGGGAAGATTGCTGTGCGGCAGGGGGAGGACAAGCCCAGGGAACCGACTCTCCAGGATGCACTCACCAACATCCTGGGAGCATACCACCATTCACAGGACACGATGGGCTAGATACTGGACAAGTTGCTGGAGACCCAGTGTCTGCAGTAGGGACAGTACCTGGGGCTCAGGGAGGACTTAAAGGACATAAACACCATCCTGGTCACCATTGCAGGGGTGATATCAGATATGGCAAACACCATGAGGGAGGCAGTGGCCCACCAACAGCCCCCTGACACTAGCCACACCGATGAACAGCCCTCCACCTCCACTGACGCTAGTGGCCAGGAGGCCCACTACAGGAACAACAGGCCACCAGCACCCCTCCCCCTGCAGAAAGAGAACCACCCCAGAAACGGTCCCTGCGATCTAGGCAGAAGCCAGAGAACATTGCCAAGACCCCTGCCAGGAAATAAGACTTTCCTGATTGTCACCCTTGTGTCACACTCAGTCACCCTGTCCACCTTGAATTGCCATTGCTCCACTTCCTGTGCCCCTTTGGACAAAGCACCTGTGATACAAAGAGAATGGACTCAATCCTGGACTCTCCTCCACCATCACCCAAGCCCACTGCACATCCCCATTAAATTCTCAGCAATTAAATAAACACCCTTTGAAAAAATATGTAGTACGTCAAATGATTTAGGTATGCATTCCTTTAACAATCTGTAGACATTGCAATTAGACTTTACAGTAATGTATACATAGGTATGACATGTATTGTGCTGCAGTCAATACACCAAGAGCCAGAGTAGGGTACAGATATATGTGAATAGACATGTCAAAGGGTACAGTAAGTGGCCATAGTAGTGGGAACAGCAGCCTGCCAGTGGAAATTTACAACACAAAGATGCAATGGAAGGTGAAGTTACAATGTATTACCTGTGTGTCACTGGAAGTACTGTTGAATGATAGATGTTTTGTTGTCCACATCCTCATCCTTTGCCTCCTCTTCATCACTGTCCACAGGCTCCTCCACTGCCACACACCCATCTCCAGCCTCATCCTCCTGCAGAAAAGGCACCTGGCGTCTCAGGCAAGGTTGCGCAATGTGCAACATGCCATGATGATCTGGCACACCTTCTTGGGTGAGTAGCACAGGGAACCACCTGTTAGATGGAGACACTGAAACCTGGCTTTCAGGAGGCCAAAGGTTTGCTCTATAATTCATGTTCGCCCATGTGCCTCACTGCAATGTTCCTCTGCCCTTGTTCTGGGATTCCTCACTGGGGTCAGTAGCCATGAGAGGTTGGGGTAACCAGAGTCACACACTCACCCTTAGGGCCAACCCCACACCCATATACCAACATACACTGGGTGGGGACCATGGGCTCACCTATTAGCCACACCTGGTGCCTCTGGAATTGAGCCATCACATATGGGATGCTGCTATTCCTCAGGATAAAGGCATCATGCACAGACCCTGGATACTTTGCATTCACATGGGAGATGTAATGGTCCACCAGGCACTCTATCTGAACCTTCATCGAGTGAAAGCTATTTTGATTTCTGAACACCTGTTAATTTCTCTGGAGGGGGGACAAAGGCAATATGTGTACAATCAATTGCCCTAACAATATCGGGGATATGTCCCATTGCATAGAAGTCAGCTTTCACTGTCGCCAAATCCGCCACCTGGTGGAATACGATGTAGCTGGGCATGTGTTTCATCAGGGCAGACAGCACTCTGGTCAGCACGTTTGAGAACATTAGCTGTGACATTCCTGCTGCCAAGGACACTGTCACTAGGAAGGAGCCACTTGCCAAGAAATGGAGCACAGATAGGACTTGCACAAGAGGGGGATCCCAGTAGGCTGACGGATAGCTGAGATCAGGTCTGGCTTCAATTGGGCACCCATCTCTTGGATTGTGACCCTATCAAGTCTGTAGGTGAGGTTAATGTGCCTGTCCTCCACTATTGCCAAGTCCACCAGGGACCTGTACACAGGGGATGTCTCCCTCTCCTATTCATCTGCAGCGGTTGTAACGTAGTGGGCAAAACAATGAGCAACTGAACAGTTTCTGACATTTCCTCAATGTACATTGCATTGCATGTTGTGACCGAAACAGTATGTTGATGTTTAGTCCCAAAATGTGTTTATGGCTGCTGTGACGCAATTAGGTGCCATAGCCTGGCCCCCCTGAAATGGCAGATGCCATTCAGGTGGAAATGAGGTAATGCCGCTGACATTTTAAGCTGTTGTAGGAGGCGGTCAAGTACCGCGGTGCAACTCCTCATTGGTTATCAATGGGCCCTGTGGGTTACAGTAGCCAATGGTGATGTACGCAGATGGTGACGGTACGCACCGCTTTGAAAGTGACCGCCATTTTCTATCTGTTCACTCACTTGCTTCCTGACCTTCAACAGGAGAGGACCTACACTGCAATTGCTGCTGTGACCTGTGTCTGGAAGTGACCATGGCTTGAGTAACTGGGGAAAGGGCCCCTGCCTTCACCACTGCGGAGTTGGAGAGACAGGTGGATGGGGTCCTACCCCAGTACCGATTGCTCTATGGGCCTCCAGACCAAAAGGTGAGTACACTTTGTGCACGATGCATGGGGCATGAATGCATGGAGTGCTGTGTGTGAAGGCCTCGTGTAAGGGTGGGTGGTTTAGGGGTCCAGGGCAGCGTGCTGCATGTATGGTGGGCAATGTATGTGCATAAGAGGATGGGAGGGATATGGTGGGCCATGAGTGTAACAGGCCGGACGGCATGACTGATACCGATTTCTATTTTTATTTTTCTGCAGGTCAGCGCCCATCAGAAAAAGGGTATATGGCGTGCCATTGCAAAGGATGTGGGGACCCTGGGGGTCTACGGCAGGCGGAGCACCCACTGTGGCAAATGGTGGGAGGACATGAGACGCAGGGCAAGGAAGACGGCAGAGGCCCAGCTGGGGATGGCCCCCCAACAAGGAAGGGCCCGTCGAACCCTGACCACACTGATGTTCTGCATACTGACGGTGGCCTATCCGGAGCTGGATGGGCGCTTGAGGCCATCACAGCAACCACAAGGGTGTGAGTACAGTTCCCAAAATACAACTTGCGCATGGAGGGGTGGCACCTGTGTGGGGGATGTGCACCTGTTGGTGCCCCTAGGCCAGGCCGGACATTTCATGGTAGGTTCCATGTTGGCCAGTGGCTGATGTACTCCTCCCCAAACAAGCTAGTGGGCATCCACTACTAGGCAGGGATATGTGGGTCTCAGGCATGTTGCAACTGGCGTTAGGTATTATTGTCCATGGCCTGGTGACTAGCATTGTGACTGGTAGTGCATTGCCTAGTGTGTAGGGCTGTCCCCTGTGTGTTGTGTACGCCAACAGTGGTGTTGCTGCTGGCATTGACCAAGTGTATCCTTTGTCTCTTCCTCCCCCTTTTTGTTTTGTGACCCTGTCCTTCTGTGCATTAGCATCATCTGGCGGAGGAGCAGAGGCACCGGTGATGGAGGGAGCTGCATCCCACAGGGCCCAGGAGGCTAAATCCACCGACGGTGAAGGCACCAGTGGGATGGAGGGCGAGGGGAGCACCACAGCAGAGACAGGAGGGGACAGTTCTGAAAGGGATACCTCCTCTAATGGAAGCTCCCTGGTGGTGGCGGACCATCCCAACTACAGGAACAGCAGCCACCCCCTCCCAGCACCGCCCTCCCAGCAGCCCCTCAGCGTGTTTCCCATGCCCGCTCACCCAGGAGGGTGGGCATCGCCTTTGCCCCAGGCACCTCAGGCCTTGACCCAGTTAGCCCTGCTGCCCTAAGTGAGGAGGCTATTGACCTCCTGCGATCCATCTCTGTTGGGCAGTCGACCATTGTGAATGCCATCCAGGGGCTGGCAGGGCACTTGCAACAAACAAATGCATTCCTGGAGGGCATTCACTCTGGTGTGGCGGCCCAACAGAGATCATTCCAGGCTCTGGCCTCCTCACTGATGGCAGCCATTGTCCCTGTCTCTAGCCTCCCCCCTACAACTTCCTCTACCCAGTACCATTACCCTGAACCCCAACCTATCCCAAGCACACATTCAGACCAGCATGCACCCAAGACAACACACAGGAGTGGCTCAGGCAAACACAAGCACCACACATCATCCCTTAGGCACTCACACAAACACCATCCAGAAGCAGACATACCAACATCCACTGCCTCCACTGTGTCCCCCTCCTCCTCGTGATCCACCTCCCTCCCAGTAGCCTCTACACTCACACCTCCATGCACTACAACCTCATCCACTATCTCCATCACGCCTATCACTACACGCCTCTCACTGGCAGTCACCCCCTCACATCCATACACACGTCATCTGTGTCTTCTCCCACTGTGTCTGTGCCCCCTCCTCCCAAAGTACACAAACGCAAACAATCAGACACCCAACAGCCATCCACCTCACAGCAGCATCCAGCCCATGCACCTGCACCCAAACACAGCAGACAGATACCTCCTACAACCACTCCCTCTTCCTCCACTCCTAAACATTCTCCCTCCTTCCGCCCCAGTGTCCCTAAGAAGCTTTTCCTCTCCACCCTTGACCTCTTCCCTTCACCTCCCCAGTCCTTCACTTTGGGCCAGGGTGGACTGAACCTTGGCCAGCACCTCAGCCACACAGTCCAAGGCCACTGTAGTTTCGGCAGCTACTGCAGGTGTGAGAGGCTCCATGAAGACACCCATCAGCACTGGCAGTGTGCCTGCACCAGCTGCCAAGGGAAAGGGCAAGGAGGCATCACCACAGAGCAAGGGGAAGGGCAATCAGGCACTACCACACAGCAAGGGAAAGGGCAAAGAGGCACTACCAGCTGCCAAGAGTAAGGAGGCACAATCTGCTGCTAAGGGCAAGGAGGCACCACCAGCTGCCAAGGGAAAAGGGCCTGCCTCTGCAGACAGGAGGCCTGGTGCTGTGACTGGATCTGAGCCCCCACCACCAACCATGTCGCTTCAGCCGTACAAGGCTGCAGGAGAAGGGCTGGAGCCTCCCTCCACCACTGGCAGCACCAACACCAACCCCAACACCAGCACCACCACCAGCACCAACACCTGCACCACAACATGCACCTTCACCAGCACCACTGGCAGCCCCAGTGGGCAGCCGTCTGAGGCTGCAGGGTAAGGGCTGGAGCCTCCCCCCACCACTGGCAGCACCGCCACCAGCACCGTCCCATGCACTGCCACCAGCACCACTGGCAGCAGCAGCCCCAGTGGGCAGTCGTCCAAGGCTGCAGGTGAAGGGCTGTAGCCTCCCTCCCATCATTGGCAGCACTGACACTAGCACTGGCACTGCCACCACTGTGCAGCTGTCACCGCCGGTGGATGGACTGTAGTCCTTCCTCCATGGAGTGTTATGCATCCTGCCCACTGTAATCCTAGGGGTTCTGACACCTAGGTGAGAGACTGTGACCTTGCACTCCCAAAGATCTGCATCACAGGGCACAATGCCCCCTCCAGAACAGGTGGAAGAAGGCATCCACTCACCCCCTCCTTGCCAGGATGAAGCACACTGGGCACAAGGCCCCCTCCAGAACCAGTGGAAGAAGGCATCTACTTGAGAGACTGTGGCTTTGCACTCCCCAGGACCAAGCAGTAGCAAACTACCCACTTGTGAGACTGTGGCTTTGCACTCCCCAGGATATTGCAGAGGGCATGTAGCCCCTTCCGGGACCAGTGGCGTTGTACCATCTTCTGGCTGAGGTGCCCCCCCATTCCCCTTCCCCCTGAGGTGCCTGTGTATTTCGACCTGGTGCCCCAGCAGTGTTCTCTCCGTGTTGAGGCAGGAGTCAAGGGGAGCCTTGGCCTATGTGATATTGCCCTGTGGCCCATGGACATTATAGACTGGGCAGTGTCCCTCCATTTGTATATCTGTAAATACTGTTTTGAATTTTGAGGACATATTTCTAGTATTTTATCTTATTACACTCACTTTAATCACTTCCTTTTGTCCTTGTATTATTCCTGAGGGGTACGGGGTGGATATGTAATGTTTGTTGCATCTGTTTGTGTGTAGGGTGTTAGGGGTGGGGGTGTTGCGTGTTGCATGTGTGTATCACTCTCTTTTTCCTCCCCCCTCCCCTGTGTGCTAGGCATCACTACTCCCTGTGGTCATTGTCACCGGCGTTGGTATTTCTGGTGTAGGAGGAGGTAGACCAGCATGGGGAAGATCTGCAGTTCAGGCTCCATGGCGTTGTGGTTCTTCCTTGAAACTCCAGAGGTGAGTCGTTTCCCTTCTGTGTACTGTGTCTGCCGTGCTATTGATGCCGTTGGTACCGCCCTGGAAAAGGTGACGGAGAGGCCTGTTTTAATATTGTGGGTGGTACATTGTCTTCAGCCTGGCTGTTGGAGGTTACCACCGCAGTGCTTTTTGCTACCACCGTGGCGGTCGTTGTGTTAAAGTGGCTGTCTGTGTTGGCTGTTTCCACCGTGGTCATAATTTTTTTTTTTTTACCGCCAGCCTGTTGCCGATATTACCGCCACTTTATCACCGACTGCCAGGGTTGTAATGAGGGCCATAGTAATGTGTTTTATATGTCTTGATAGTTGAATATTGCTAAATTAGTTTTTCACTGTTGCAAGGACTGTCCCTTTCATAGGTTAACATGGGGGCTACCTTTAAATATGATTAAAGTGTAGATTCCCTTTGGGAGCAGATGGACATGTGGAGTTTGGAGTCTCTGAGCTCATAATTTAAAAATACATCTTTTAGTAAAGTTGATTTTAAGATTGTGTATTTGAAAATGCCACTTTAGAAAGTGAACATTTTCTTGCTTATACCATTTCTGTGACTCTGCCTGTTTGTGGATTCCCTGTCTGGGTCAGTTTGACAGTTGGGCCGGTTGCACCTCATACTAGACAGTGACACAAAGGGAGCTGGGGTCTAGCCTGCATTTCCTGATGAGCCATCTGTGTTAGGAGGGAGAGGAGGAGTGGTCACTTTTACCTGAAAGGGCTGTGCCTGCCCTCACACAATGCAGTCTCCAACCCCCTGGTGAGTGTCTGGGGCCTGGCCTGGGCAAGGCAGGATTTCACATTCAAGAGAGACTTTGCTTTGAAGTAGGCCTGCTTCAAAAGAGAAATTAGGTGGAAGATGGGCACCCAAAACCACAGACTTTAGAACACTTCTGGAAACCAAGAGGAACCTCTGCCTGGAGAAGAGCTGAAGAGCTGAGGAAGAAGAGCTGCCCTGCCTGTAACTGTGCTTTGTGGAGCTATCCTGCAGTTGCTGCTTCTGCAAGAGTAAGAGGGGAAAAGAAGGGACTTTTTGTACCTTCCATCTTGTGAAGATCTCCAAGGGCTTGATTTAGAGCTTGCCTCCTGTTGTTTGAAGTCTCAGTGACAGCAAAAACTTCTCTCTGCCAGCATCTGGAGTCTCTGGAGAAACTCCTACTCTGCCCTGTGGTGCCCATCCAGTTCCTAGGACCCTGAAAGGAGAAGCTGGCAGCCTACGAGGAAGGAATCCGTGCACAGAACGCCGTGGGGGGGAAAGATCAACGCAACCCTGATCTGCGGCTGAAAAATTGATGCGCCGCTGGCTTCGTGGCTGAAAATCGATGCTCGTCTGCAGCACGACCAAAGAATCAACACACAGAGCTGGAGAAACGACGCCCAGCATCGCTGACAGAGGCTGGTGAGATCGCAAACCGCGCTGCGTGGTTTTCGGATCATAGTGAGGCTGGATTCCCGACGCAAGTACCACTGGGCGTGTTAAAACAAATCAAGTCCTGCTCGGACCCGAGAGTGCTGACCGGATCGATGCATCACTCTCCTGTGGAGAGAAGAAACAGCACACCCCCGATCCGACGAAAGGTGAAACGACGCAAGGTCTAGCTCGTGAGTGAAATCAACACATTGCAAGCCCTTTTTGACACACTCGCCTGTGTGTTTTTTTTTTGATGCACCCAAGGTACATTTTGACGCTAACAGTGTTAGGGGGTCATTACAACATTGGCGGTAAAAGGCGCTTAACGCCGTGCAGAAGACCGCCAATACACCGCCGCGGAATTCCGCCACAGCTATTATGACACACATCTCGGAATCTGCCGAAATTCAGTCACCCACACAAGTCCGCCACACCAAAGGTCAGTGTTAAACTGGCGAAAACAAAACCTCCACCTCCACGCCAACAGAAACACGCCCATGCTATTACGACCCACGAATCCACGCAGCGGTCTTTCAACCGCGGTATTCCATTGGCGGTACACACCGCCGCGCTCAAAATACACACACATCTCCAAAACACCGCCACATTAGACAATCAAAATACACACACCTGATACACATACAAACGCCACCCCCATACACCCAATTCAATATAAAACACACACCCACATTACCCACAAACCCCTACGACCCAAAATTAGTCACGAAGGCCAGAGAGAGAGCACTGATTAGACAATCCCACCACACAGAGGCACACAACACCATCACCCACACACCATCCACGCACAAAACACCACACACCACTACACATCACTACACTCATCACCACATACACCACCTCACACATCACACACACCACCCTATGGCACGCCAAAGACACCCACGCTTTTCCGAGGAGGTGCTCAGGGTCATGGTGGAGGAAATCGTCCAGGTAGAGCCACAGCTATTTGGCTCACAGGTGCAGCACACATCCACAGCCTGGAAGATGGAGCTATGGTGCAGAATAGTCGACAGGGTCAACGCAGTGGGACAGCACCCAAGAAATCAGGAGGACATCAGGAAGAGGTGGAACGACCTACGGGGGAGGGTGTGTTCAGCGGTCTCCAGGCACAACATTGCGGTACAGCGGACTGGGGCAGACCCCCACCTCCTACCCCACAACTAACAACATGGGAGAAGCAAGTCTTGACCATCATACATCCAGAGGGCCTCGGCGGAGTCGGTGGAGGAATGGACACTCGTAAGACAAATCTTAACTATCATATACCCCACCCTACCTGCATGCTATCACACACCCCCACCCTCACACCCTCCCCTATCACCCCAAATCCTCAATAATGTACTAATAACACAAACCACTCATCCCAACACCAAGCCCTGCATGACACAACTAAGCATGGTCACCTCACACCAAAGCATACTCACTGCACATACCCAGAACAACCCCCTAACCATCATCACATAAGCCCCCACACAGGAATGCTAGTACTGGGGTACACAAACACCCACCCATTGCACACCATGACACACACACATGAAATAATCATGCTCTTATGCCCCTGCAGGATCACGAAGGACCGTCACCAAACCGGAGGGTCCAGACATCTCCACTCCACCCAAAGAAGAGGCCCACAGTGACGATAGCAGCTTCACCCTACTGGAGCCTGATGACCAGCCCGGACCATCGTGGGCCTCGGGACAGTCGGTTCCCCTCGCATAGGCACAGCCCAACACTGACCTTCCACCCTCTGGTAACACCAGCACAGCACCCACCCAGCGGGACCAAACCTCCGTACCCAGGACAGGTCAATCAGCTGAGTGTCCACCACTACAGGGAACCCAGGATAACCCACCACCCCAACAACAACAGGGACCTGGTCGCAGTGGTAGTGGGCACACGGTTCAGGGGATGGAGGCACAGGAACACAGGGGAACTGGGAGGGCTGCTGTGCGACAAGGGGCGGACAGGGAAAGGGAACCCACTCTCCACGAGGCCCTCTCCTCCATCATGGGAGCATACCACCACTCCCAGGAGACGATGACGACGGTCCTGGACAAGTTTCAGGAGACCCAGCACATGCAGGACGAACTGTAGTTTGGGTACAGGGAGGAGCTCAGGACCATCAGCTCCGCCTTGGGCACCATCGTAGGGGTGCTGAAGGACATACAGCAGACCTTGAGGGACACTGTGGCACTCCAAGGGGCCCCTGACACTAGCCAGGACGATGAACTGCCCACCAACCTCCGCCGGCGCTAGTGGACAGGACGCCCCGCCACAGGACCACCACACCAGCACCCCACCCCCTGCAGATGGACAACCACCACGCAAGCGGTCCCTGAGATCCAGGAACAGGACAGAGCAAGATGGCAAGACCCCAGCCAGGAAATGAGACCACCCTGATTGTCCCCCCACTGTCTCACTTTGTTACCCTGTCCATACTTAAACTGCCCCAGCTCCACTTCCTATGCCCAGATGGGCAGTGCACCTGTGAGACTAATAGACTGGACTCTGCCATGGACATTCCTCCACCATCACCCATCACCATTTTACAACCCCCCTCCATTTTTGAGCACTTAAATAAACACCCATTGAACAACAAAACATTCTGGAGTGAGTCTATGATATTGTAAAATGTATTATCAATGACATTGTCAAAATGCTTTTTTAGTTGTTAAGGCAACATATCAATGTCACACATCACAAGTCCTTGAAGGATGCATGCAGATGACACACGTTGGTAACTACACCTGTGAAACCGTAATGGAAAGGAACAACTCAGTTACCAAATAATCCCAGTTAATTACACACAGGATAGAGTAAGACGTGTGACAGTGAATGTAATGTAAAAAATGAAAATTTTCTCACCTGTGTGTCACTGGAAATATTGCTCTATGACTGACTCCCTGTTGTCGTTGTCTTCTTCCTCAGCTTCCTCCTCATCACTGTCCACAGGCTCCACAGGTTCCACAGCTGCCACAACACCGTCATCTGGACCATCCTCCTGCAGAAAAGGCACCTGGCGTTGCAAAGCAAGATTGTGAAGCGTTGAGCGGGCGATGATGATCTGGCACACCTTCTTCGGTGAGTTGAATAGGGAACCACCTGTCATATGGAGGCACCTGAACCTGGCCTTCAGGAGGCCGAAGGTGCGTTCGATCACCCTCCTAGTCCGCACATGGGCCTCATTGTAGCGTTCCTCTGCCCTGGTCCTGGGATTCCTCACTGGGGTCAATAGCCAGGAAAGGTTGGGGTAACCAGAGTCCCCTAATAGCCACACACGGTGCCTCTGGAGTTGACCCATCATATCAGGGATGCTGCTATTCCGCAGGATGTAGGCGTCATGCACTGAGCCAGGGAACATAGCATTTACCTGGGAGATGTACTGGTCTGCCAAACAGACCATCTGTACATTCATCGAATGATAACTCTTACGGTTCCTGCACACCTGTTCACTCCTGTGGGGGGGGACCAGAGCTACATGGGTCCCATCAATAGCACCTATGACGTTGGGGATATGTCCAAGGGCATAGAATTCACCTTTCACTGTAGCCAAATCTTCCACCTCAGGGAAAATTATGTATCTCCTTACGTGTTTCAGCAGGGCAGCCAACACTCTGGACAGCACTTTGGAAAACATAGGCTGGGACATCCCTGATGCCATGGCCACTGTTGTCTGAAAAGACCCACTTGCAAGGAAATGGAGCACTGACAGCACCTGCACGTCAGGGGGGATTCCAGTGGGATGGCGGATTGGTGACATCAGGTCTGGCTCCAACTGGGTACATAGTTCATGGATTGTGGCACGGTCAAACCTGTAGGTCACGATTAAATGTCGCTCCTCCATTGTCAAAAGGTCCACCAGCGGTTGGTACACCGGAGGATTCCACCATCTTCTCAAATGTCCAAGCTGACGGCGCCTAGGAAGGACAACAGCGAGGATCGGGTCAACTTTTTTCCAGGTATGTACCCACAGTTACACAGAACACGACACCAACCACAAAACCCTTCCTGTATGTGTGTTGAGTGTAGGCCTAGCTATGTGTGACGCAGAAGTAAATGAAGCCATGTGGGCCCCTGAAATGGCGGCTGCCTGACCTCTAAACTGGGACAATGGGATTGTGGGGTAACTGCATTGCTGTTGCACACCGTCGCGGTAGGTGGTCGTAGACCGCGGCGCAATGCTGCATTGGTTAACATTGGACCCTATGGGTCCCACGAGCCAATGAGGAAGTGCGCCGGCGGTGATGATACGCACCGCCGCGGACGTCACTGCTGCGGACGTCACCGCCATTTCCTATCTGTTCAATCACTAGATACCTGATCTTCGACAGGAGAGGACCTACACTGCAAGTGCTGCTGTGACCTCGGTCTGGAAGAGACAATGGCTGCTACGTCTGGGGAAAGGGCCCCTGCCTTCACTGCTCAGGAGTTGGAGAGACTGGTAGATGGGGTCCTCCCCAAGTACACGCTACTCTACGGTCCTCCAGACCAACAGGTTAGTACAAAGGTAGCACGTTGTATGGGCTAGGCCTGGGTGGAGAGGGCTGGTTGGAAGAGGGAAGGGGGCAGAGTTCAGGGAACATTAATGCATGTGAATGAATGTGCCATATGGCTAGGGTAGGGAGGGGGGCCACGCACATTGACGGTGCGGTTGTTAATTACTTCTCTTCTTCCCTTGTGCATGTCATGTAGGTCAGCGCCCACCAGAAGAAGGACATTTGTCATGCCATCGCCAAGGACATCCGGACCCTGGGGGTCCACCAGAGACGGGGCACCCACTGCCGGAAAAGATGGGAGGACATTCGCCGCTGGAGCAAGAAGACGGCGGAGGCTCAGCTGGGGATGGCCTCCCAACGTGGGAGGGGTGCCCGTCGCCCCATGACCCCCCTGATGTTCAGGATCCTGGCGGTGGCCTACCCTGAGTTGGATGGGCGCTTGAGGGCATCACAGAGACACAAGGGGGTGAGTACAACATCATTCTGCGGACTTTGCGCGCAGTGGAGGGGTCTGGGTGGGGGAGGAGGCCTTTGGGTGTACCTTGGCCCGGCAGAAATAGGTAGACTAGGCCCCTCCGTAATGCAGGCCATGTGGCACCCTACCCCACCGCAGTAGAGTGCCATGTACACGTATAGATGCCCCTGTGGCATCCATTTGTGCAGATGTCCACCATAGCCATGTAGGCCAGATCCCAGGAATTGCATCTGTAGAGGCCAGGAGCACGGCGTAGTGCAGGGGGCTGCTGTGTCTGTATTGTCCGCCAACGGTAGCGGTATGCCATGCACTCAACCTGTCTTTCTTCTGTCTCCCCCCCCCTTTTTGTGCTCCCCCTGTTCTTTTGTGCATCAGCATCATCAGGCGGAGGTACAGTGGTACCGGGGCACAAGGGAGCTGCATCCCACATGGCCATGGAGGGCCACACCACGGACTCAGAATGCACCAGTGCGACGGAGGGCGAGGGGAGCTTCACGTCGGCCACCGGATCACCAAGCAGCGACACGGACTCGTCCACCGATGGGAGCTCCCTTGTGGTGGTGGCACCATCTGTGCGCCTCACTTCTACAGGTACAGCCACCACCTCCCCTACCAGCACCGCCCTCCCAGCAGCCCCTCAGCGTTCACCCGTGCCCGCTCACCCAGGAGGGTGGGCATCATCTTCGCCCCAGGCACCTCAGCCCCTGCCCCAGTCACCCCTGCTGCCCTCAGTGAGGAGGCCATTGACCTCCTCAGGTCACTCACTGTTGGGCAGTCTACCATTGTGAATGCCATCCAGGGTGTAGAAAGGGAGTTGCAACATGGTAATGCATTCCTGGAGGGCTTTCATTCTGGTCAGGCTGTCCTTCAGCGAACCCTGCAATCTCTGGCCTCAGCACTGATGGCAGCCATTGTCCCTGTGTCTAGCCTCCCCCCTCCAACCTCCTCCACCCAGACCCAATCCCCTGTACCCCAGCCTATCCCAAGCACACCATCAGACCAGCATGCACACACCTCAACACACAAAAGTAGGGCCAGAGGAAGTCTGCACAGCCTAGTGTGAGCAGCACGGCGGAGAAGGGTGGCACCCTTCCCGGCGGTCGGGACGCCACCGCCAGCACCGTCCTCACTGGTCAGGAGACCACCGCCACCGCCGGAGTCAGTGCCCAGGAGGGCCGAAGTATCGTCACTGGTCAGGAGACCACCGCCACCGCCGGAGTCAGTGCCCAGGAGGGCCCAAGTATCGTCACTGGTCAGGAGACCACCGCCACCGCCGGAGTCAGTGCCCAGGAGGGCCCAAGTATTGTCACTGGTCAGGAGACCACCGCCAGAGTCAGTGCCCAGGAGGGCCCAAGTATCGTCACTGGTCAGGACACCACCGCCACTGCCGGAGTCAGTGGCCAGGAGGGCCCAAGTATCGTCACTGGTCAGGAGACCACCACCAGCATCAGTGCCCAGGACGGCCCAAGTATCGTCACTGGTCAGGAGACCACCGCCGGAGTCAGTGCCCAGGAGGACCCCGGCTGCCACAGCCCCGCTGGGCAATGAGGGAACATCATGCCACACACCAATGGCAAAGCACCGCTGAACAGTCCAGAACCGCCATGGCAAAGCACCGCTGAACAGTCCAGAACTGCCATGGTAAAGCACCGCTGAACAGTCCAGACACCGCCATGGTAAAGCACCGCTGAACAGTCCAGACACCGCCATGGCAAAGCACCGCTGAACAGTCCAGAACCGCCATGGTAAAGCACCGCTGAACAGTCCAGACACCGCCATGGTAAAGCACCGCTGAACAGTCCAGAACCGCCATGGCAAAGCACCGCTGAACAGTCCAGAACCGCCATAGTAAAGCACCGCTGAACAGTCCAGACACCGCCATGGCAAAGCACAGCTGAACAGGGCATGCACCGGGGAAGAATGAAAAGGCCGCCACTTCAAGCATCGTTATCCCATGTGCAGGTGGGACAGTGACGGGACAGGAACTTCCACGGGGAAACCAATCCAGTCTGGGCACCAGTCCCCCTCCAGAACCAGTGGAGGCTGTTATCTACTTGCGAAACTGTGGCTTTGCACTCCCCATGATGGTACAGTGGGCAAACCACCCACTGTAGAGACTTGAGAGACTGTGGCTTTGCACTCCCCAGGATGGGTCAGTGGGCAAACCACCCACTGTAGAGACTTTAGAGACTGTGGCTTTGCACTCCCCAGGATGGTACAGTGGGCAAACCACCCACTGTAGAGAGTTGAGAGACTGTGGCTTTGCACTCCCCAGGATGGGACAGTGGGCAAACCACCCACTGTAGAGACTTGAGAGACTGTGGCTTTGCACTCCCAGGATGGTACAGTGGGCAAACCACCCACTTGTGAGACTTGAGAGACTGTGGCTTTGCACTCCCCAGGATACATCAATGGGCATGGAGCCCCGTCGTGGATCTGGCTTTGCACTCCTCCGGCTGAGGTGCCCCCTCTTCCCTTCCCCCTGAGGTGCCTGTAGTATTTCGATCTGATGCCCCGGCAGTGTTCTCTCCGTGTGTGGACAGGTATCTTTTGTGGGCCTCGCCCATGCATTTTTGGACTAGTGGTGCACGGATCTTGATATGTGCATATCTGCACTACTTCTCGGAATGGATATACTTTTGTATGATTTTCTAATATATGTGTATATTTTTGAGACATGTATATTGATACATTACAATGTTTAGACTGATTTAGTTTTGTCTTTGCATTCTTCCGGGGGGGTTGTGGGTTGTTACTGTGATTTTTGTGAATGCATTGGTGTGTGTGTTGTAATATTCGAGGGTGGGGGTGGGGGTGTTGCGTGTGTGTGTCCCTGACTTTTGCCTCCCCCCTCCCCTATGTCATAGGTGCAGTACTCATCGTTGTCTTCGGCGCCTACGTAGATGGTGATCGTAGAGGAGCAGAAAGACAAGCGCAGGGAGTATTTGGAGTTCCGGTTCCATGGAGTCCTTCTTCCTCGTGGGATGTGTTCAGGTGAGCGTTTTCCCATTGTAATAGCTGTTTCCGCCATGTTTTTAGCCACGGTGAATCCTCCCCGGAAAAGGTGACGGATTGGCGGGTTGTGATACTATGGGCGGTACATTGTCTTCCGCCTGTCTGTTGGCGGTGACCGCCGCGCTGCTTGTCTGTACCGCCATGGCGGGTGGTGTGTTAAAGTGGCTGTCTTTGTTGGCGGTTTTCCTCCAGGGTCATGATTCCCTTTTTTGGTCCGCCGGCCTGTTTGCGGTATTACCGCACCTTTAACACCGTCCGCCAGGGTTGTAATGACCCCCTTAGTGTGTGTTTTGAACTACATAAAGACTCTTTTTGCCTTTTAATTGATAACTTGACTTGTGTATTGTGGATGTTTGTCATTTGGTCTTGTTTTGTTTAGATACATATTCTCTATTTTTCTAAACCTGTCTTGTGTCATTTTGTAGTGTTTTCATTGTTACTGTGTGTGTTGGTACAAACACTGTACACCTAGCACTCTGAAGTTAAGTCTACTGCTCGTGCCAAGCTACCAAGGGGGTAGGCAGGGGTTAGCTGAGGTTGATTCTCTTTTACACTGACTAGAGTGAGGCTCCTTGCTTGGACAGGGGGTAACCTGACTGCCAACCAAAGACCCCATTTCTAACATTGGTGATCAGCAGATGGGATTGGACTTGTATTTGTACTTGACATACAGTAATTAAGTGTACACTCCTGTTTGAGGTCAGACCACTACATGACCACATATTACTTGTCTTGTGATTTTTGCTTTTCTCATTGGAACTTTTTTTTGCTCTACTTCTTGCTGATCCCTGGATTGACATTTTTGTTTGAAACTTCTTTTGGAAACTTGTTTTTCTGCCTTTGGAACTTTGCACTTGTTTTAAATCTTCATCATGTCGCAATCTGGAGATGCATCATCTGGAGTTGCCTTTGACATAGAGAAAGTGGAGAGCTAGACAGTAGCTCAGTTGAAGCAATTCTGCAAGGATTTTGCCTGTCCCATTAAGAGCTCATCCAAGAAGAGGAAGTTGCAAAATGTGCTGAGGCCCTGGGTGACAGCCAAATAAGCTGAAGGGCACACAGATGTTGAGCAGGAAGGAGAGGAAGGGGTACAACTCATTCACAATGATGTAGTGGGTGGGCCTGGTCTGTCTAGGGAGAGAGTCTCTAAGGCAGGTAGCAGTGTGTCCTCCAAAGTTCTGACACCTGGAGAGTTGCAGGACAGACAGGCAGAAAGAGAGTACCAATTGGAGCTGAAGAAGCTAAGTCTAGAGATGGAAGAGAGAAGGATGGCCATTGAGGAAAGGAAGCTAATGCTTGTTCATGAGCTTAGCTTGAAACAGTTAGATCACAGGAGCCAGTCCAGTAGAGATGGTGGCAGCAACAGTACAGTGCAGCCTGAAAGAAGGGTACACACCCCAAAAGACCTAGTGAAGGATTACAAGAGGGAGGATGACATATACTTGTGGTTCTAGGGGTATGATACAGCTCTCCACATGAATCTGGTCCCTGAAGCTCATTTGGGGGCAGATCTGTGGAAGCACTTTGAGGTAGAGGGGAGGGATACATTGACAGCCTTAGGGGATGCTTATAATCTCACCTACACTATCATGAAGGATGCCCTACTCACAAGATATGGTCTCACCCCTGAGCAGTATAAGGATACGTTTAGGTCCTATAAGAAGAAGGAAACCCAAACATGGTTGGAATTTGTTGATTCTTATTACAGGTCACTGGATGGTTCGGTGAAAGGCAGTGAGGTAACTACTTATGAGGGGCTTTGCAATCTGATTGCTTGGGAACACTTGTACAGTTTATGCTTTCCAGAGCTGTGCCAGCACTTGATTGACAGCAAGCAAACTGATCCCAGGAAGTTTGCACAGGAAGCTGACCACTGGGAGAGCACCAGGGTCCAGAAGAGTTATGAGGGAAACCACGCTAAGGGTGGGCAGGGTCCCTCTCAGAAGAAAGGGAGGTAAGGATAAACAGGGGGAGTTCCCCAAAAGGCCCCAAACTGATTCCCAGGGTAAGGATTCCCAACCCCTCAGTGAGAAGAAGCCATGGCTCTCCAAAGGGAATCCAGTGGCAGGTGGTCCCATCACGTAAGTGCTATGCATGTGACCAGGTGGGTCATGTGAGGGGGGGCCCAAATGCCCCAAAAGTACACTGGCACCCACTGGTGCACCGCCCCAGGGTTTGGCCAATGAAGAACTTGGGGAGGAGTTGGTTCCAGGTGGGTGGGAGCCAGCTGAGATTACCCTTGTCTTACTAGGAGAAAGTGAGATGGTCCAGAGAACCCTCGTGCCTGAGAACACTAAGAAGTACAGGCAGTGGGTGACCATCAATGGACAGAGAGTGGAGGCTCTGAGAGACACAGGAGCCAATGTGAATACAGTGAGTAGTTACCTGGTGTCTGAAGAGCAGATAGATCCCCAGATACTTCACCAAGTAGTTGCAGTGGACAAGTCAGAGCGCCTGTGCAGAGTGGCGCAGGTTCCCTTTGAATGGGGGGGATCTCAGGTTCCTTTTAGGTAGCTGTGAGTCCAACTATGCCTGTTGATTGTATGCTAGGCAATGACCTGGAGGATTCCCATTGGAAGGAGGTGGAACACAGGTCTCACTTGGAGATGTTGGTTCTGCCTGGGTGGGTATGCATATTCACCCAGTCGATGGCAGCCCGTCAGGCTGGTCAAGAGCCCCTGGAGCCTGAAACAGTGGCCCAGGAGACCACCAAGAAGAGGAAGGGCAGGGTGTGTGGGAAACTGGCCCCAGAAGTTCCCATGGTGTGGGAAGAAAAAAGGGGACCCACCAGGGAGGCATTCTGTGAAGCTCAGAAAACTTGCCCTACTCTAGAGGGACTGCGGCAGCAGGCTGCAGCCCAGGCAGCTGGCGAGGAGCCCAGTACTCACCTGATCTATTAGGAGGATGGTCTCCTGTATAGTGAACCTAAGGTTCCTGAGCCTGGGTCAGCTCGTATGCTGGTGGTACCCCAGTGCTTCATTGCCTTCCTAATGGGGTTGACTCATGATGTACCTTTGGCAGGACATCTGGGGCAGGACAAGACCTATAAGAAGCTTGTCTCCCACTTCTATTGACATTCTGCTGCACACTTTAGGCCTTGCCCAACTTGCCAGGTGAGTGGCAAGAGTGGGGGGAAATGTAAGGCTCCCCTCCAACCTTTACCTGTGGTTAACACTCCCTTTAAGAGGGTAGGTATTGATATTGTGGGGCCTCTGGACCCCAAGACAGACTTGGGCAACAGGCTCATCCTGGTCTTGGTGGACCATGCCTCCCGGTACCCAAAAGTCATTCCTCTGAGCTCAGTCACTTCCCCTGTGGTGGTACGTGCACTGATGGGGGTTTTTACCTGCATGGGGTTCCCCAAGGAAGTGGTATCTGATAGGGTTACCAACTTCATATCCATGTATATGAAGTCTCTGTGGGAAGTATGTGGAGTGACCTACAAGTTCACCACACCTTACCACCCCCAAACTAATGGTCTGGTTTAGAGATTCAATCGCACCTTGAAAGGCATAATTCAGGGCCTGTCAGAGCCCTTGAGGCTGAAGTGGAACATCCTCTTGCCATGCCTTCTGTTCGCTTACAGGGAGGTGCCTCAAAAGGGACTTGGGTTTAGTCCCTATGAGCTCATCTATGGCCACCCTGTGAGGGGACATTTGAGTCTGTTGTAGGATGCTTTGGAAGAAGCTCCTAGTAAACCCCCCAGGATGCATTTAGCTACATGCTGACTTTGAGAAACCAGACTGCCGGCTTTGGACTGTCGCACAGTAGAACCTAGAAGCAAGCCAGGAGGATATGAAATGGTGGTATGACCGGAATGCCACTCTGGTCGAGTTTCAACCTGGTCAGAAAGTGAGGATGATGGCGCCAGTGGAGCCTAGGGCACTCCAGGATAAGTGGACTGGGCCATTTGAGGTGGTGGAGCGCAAGAGTGAAGTCACCTACCTGATGGACTTGCAGTCTCCTCACTTTGTGCGGATTGAACTGTCCATGCGCCTTGCAACAGATGATGGGGTGGAGGAGGAGAGTGAGCCTCTTCCTGACCTTCTGTCTGCAGGAGAAAAAGATGAGCCTGTGGAGGGAGTGATCCTCTCCTCCTCCCTGACTAAAGAGCAGCAGAGTGAGTGTTGCATGTGTTGGGGCAGTTCGCCTCGCTGTTTTCCCTGATCCCAGGAGTCACACACTTGTGCACACATGATGTGGACACTGGGGACAGTACACCCACACAACATTTACAGGGTGACTGACAGTGTGACTGACAGGGTGAGGGCATGCATTAAGGATGAAGTATCCAATATGCTTAATGTATGGGTTATTGAGCACTCCAGCAGTCCTTGGGTCCGCCCAGTGGTATTGGTCCCAATGGCTGCTGGACCTGGTGCCACTCCAGAACTCAGGTTCTGTGTGGACTACTGGGGACTCAATGCAGTCAGTAAGACTGATGCACACCCCATCCCCTGAGCTGATGAGCTCATTGACTGGTTAGGAGCTGCCATGTACCTCAGTACGTTTGACTTAACATCTGGGTCCTGGCTGATTGCCTTAACTGAGGGGGCCAAGGAGAGGTCACCATTCTCTACCCCAGATGGACTCTTTCAATTTAAAGTCATGCCATTTAGGATGAAGAATGCCCCTGCCACCTTTCAGAGGTTGGTCAACCAGATGTTGGCTGGGCTGGATGAGTTCAGTGCCGCCTACCTGGATGACAATGCTGTGTTTAGTTCCATATGGGAGGAACACCTTTGAAGAGTGTTAGAGGCCCTGCAGAAGGCAGGCCTCACTATTAAGGCAAGCAAGTGCCAAATAAGGCAGGGTTCTGTGGTGTACTTAGGACACCAGGTGGGGAGTGGCCAGGTGGCACCCCTACAGATTAAGGCCCTCATTCTGAGTTTGGCTGGTGGCGGTAGCCGCCAGCCAAACGGGAACCACCACTTGGCCGCTCTGCGGTCAAAAGACCGCGGAGGCCATTCTGGCTTTCCCGCTGGGCCGGCGGGCGCCCGCCATAGGAGCGCCCACCGGCCCATCGGGAAAGGCCCTGCAACAATGAAGCCGGCTCCGAATGGAGCCGGCGGAGTTGCAGGAGTGCGAACGGTGCAGTTGCACCCGTCGTGATTTTCACTGTCTGCAATGCAGACAGTGAAAATCTTTCTGGGGCCCTGTTAGGGGGCCCCTGCACTGCCCATGCCAGTGGGCCCCACGACACCCGTTCCAGCCATCCTGGTTCTGGCAGTGAAAACCGCCAGATACAGGCTGGCGGGAAGGGGGTCGGAATCCCCATGGCGGCGCAGCCAGGGGTAATCTGTCGGGAAACCGTCGGACCCGGCTTGGCGACCGTGGCTTCACAGCCGCGGTCGGAATACATAAGGAAGCACCGCCAGCCTGTTGGCGGTGCTTCCGTGGTCGTCGGGGTCAGAATGACCCCCTAAGATCTATACCATTCTAGCTTGGGAGCCTCCCAAGATCCAGACTGAAGTGAGAGCCTTCTTAGGTCTCACAGGATACTACAGGAGGTTTGTCAAGGGTTATGGTACCATTGTTGCCCCCTTCACTGAGTTGACTTCGAAGAAGCAACCCAGGAAGGTGATCTGGACAGAGGCTTGCGAGACCGCTTTTGATGCCCTGAAGGCTGCCATGTGCACAGCACCTGTGCTGAAGGCACCTGACTACTCCAAGGAGTTTGTTGTGCAAACAGACGCCTCAGAGCATGGTATTGGAGCAGTAGTATTGTAATAGTATTGTAAAAGTATTTATATAGCGCTTACTACCCCGGATGAGGCATCAAAGCCCTTTTCGGCAAGTAGCACGCTACTCCGGAACCCAACAAGAATTAGTGATGGATTAGTATCTGGAAATATGAGTACAGTTTTAGTATTATTATGAGTTAATTTGAGCCGCGGATATGAGAGTTTGTTACTTAGACTGACTGGAGTAATGGAGGGGTGGAGGAGGAAAGAAATACAGAAGTGTTAAATGAGAGTATATGGTAATAGGATTTAGGCTTGGGATGAGTAAAGGGGGATGGAGGAGGGAAGAGTCTGTGGAAGGGTTAGGGAGATCATAGTAGCAGGGTGAGGTAAATGAGGGCGAATTTAGTAGGGTTGTTTGGGAGGTTATGGTAGTACAGTGAGGTTTGGTGAGTTAGATGTGGAAGCGGAGGGAAGAGCTTAGGCAGAGTTATTTAGGAGATGAAAGTAGTAGAATGGATTTGGGATGAGTCAGAGTGGGAATGGAGGATAGATTGATAGAGACATGACATATGAAGATGGGTAGATAAGTGTGATAAGATGAGAGCAGAGATTCATAGATATCTAGTACAACAACCCACCCAGGAGCCACACAATGACCCATGAACATGCCAAGCACAGAACAACACACACACATACATACATATAGCTATATATATACATATACACACACACACATAAATACACACACAAATGCACACATATATGTACATACAATACATATTAGGACCATGGGTAAATAGACTTAGTTAAACAGGTTTAAAGAGTGTGTGTGTATTTTATTGGTATGACATAGTAGTGATACATATTTTCTAAAGAACTATACATAACTAGAAATTTACACATAGGGGGTCATTCTGACCTCGGCGGTAAAAGGCCCTTACCGCCGGTCAGAAGTCCGCCATTCTACCGCCGCGGCCGCGGTAAACCGCCACGGTCATTCTGACCACCAACTGTGAAACCGCCAAAAACCCGACATCCAAGGAAGGCCGCCTCATCAGCGGGCCGCGGAAAACTGGAGATGACCAAACCTCCACCGTCACGCCAACACAAACACGCCCATGCCATTCTGACCCACGAATCCACGCGGCGGTCTTTCAACCGCGGTATTCCATTGGCGGTACACACCGCCGCGCTCAAAATACACACACAGCTCCAAAACACAGCCACATTGGACAATTTGAAATACACACACCTGAGACACATACAAACAACACTCCCACACATCCAATCAACTATAAAACACACACCCACATCACCCACAAACCCCCACTAGTTGGAAATCGGAGAGAAGGCGATAGAGATAGAGATAGAGAGAGCGAGCACAGCAATCGAAAACCCCAACACACACAGGAACCCAACTTCATCACCCACACCACATTTACGCACACATCACCACATATCACCACGCACATCACCACAAACACCACCCCACACCTCATCCACACCACCCCATGGCACCCCAAAGACACCCCAGGTTCTCGGACCAAGAACTCAGGGTCATGGTGGAGGAAATTATAAGGGTTGAGCCCCAGCTCTTCGGCACAGAGGTGCAGCACACCACTATAGCAAGGAAGGCTGAGCTATGGCAAAGGATCGTAGACAGGGTCAACGCTGTGGGACAGCATCCCAGAAATCGGGAAGATATCAGAAAGCGATGGAACGACCTACGGGGGAAGGTGCGCTCGATGGTGTCGTGACACAACATCGCTGTGCAGAAGACTGGCGGCGGACCCCCACCCACTCCACCCCAATTCACAGCATGGGAGCAAGAGGTAGTAAACATCCTGCATCCTGATGGCCTCGCTGGAGTACACGGAGGAATGGACTCTGGTAAGTCGAATCTCAACTACTTCACCCCCCCCCAACCACCAGCATGCCAACCCCCCCCCTCACCCCCAATCTCAACCCTCCCAGCACACAACCTCCCTGCCAATGTCTCACCAGCACAACCCACCCTAAACAACACCAACCCCTGAATGCCAACACAAACCATAGACAGCCACCACCAAAGCATGACCATTGCACATACCCATACACCCCCCCCCCCACAACCCTCACAACACCTCCCACAAGGGAATGCCAGCACTGGGGGACACGGGCACTCAAAATGCACGCCATGGCACACACAGAAACAATAACCATACTCCTTTACCCCTGCAGGGCCCGAACGCCAACACACCGCCACGGAGGGTCCAGATTTGTCCATCCCACCCCCAGAACAGGCCCCCAGCGAGGACAGCAGCTCTGTCGACCTAGAACCTGATGACCAGCCCGGACCATCGGGGACCTCTGGACAGTCGGTTCCCCAATCACAGACACAGGCCACAGCAGACCCAACCCCCTCTGGGAACACCAGCACAGCTCCCACCCAGCGGGCCCATGCCTCTGTCTCGCAGACGCGTCAATCAGCGGTGTGTCCGCCACTACAGGGCACCCAGGCTGACCCAACAACAACAGGGACCTGGGGGCAGTGGTAGTGGGCACACCGTCCAGGGGACAGAGGCCCGGGGAAACAGGGCAACTGGGAGGGCTGCTGTGCGACGGGGGGGGAGGACAGGCCCAGGGAACCCACTCTCCAAGAGGCCCTCACCACCATCATGGGAGCATACCATCACTCCCAGGAGACGATGGCGACGGTACTGGCCAGGTTCACCGAGATCCAGGCACAGCAGGAGGAACAGTACATGGGGTTCAGCAATGAACTCAGGAACATCGCTACCGCTATGGGGACCATAGTCCAGGCCCTCAACCGGATAGAAACCGCATTGCGGGACCATGTGGCAACCCAAAGGGCCCCTGTCACTAGCCAGGAACAGCCTACCACCTCCGCCGGCGCTAGTGGTCAGGAGGCCCCCACAGAACGACGGCCCACCAGAACCCCACCTCCTGCTGAAGAACAACCACCCCGCAAGAGGAACCTGAGATCTCACAGGAAGACAGAGTAGGATGCCAAGACCCCCGCAAGCATAAGATACCCCCTGATGTCATCCCACTGTCCCACAGTGTCACCCTGTCCAACCTTGAACTGCCCCTGCTCCATCCTTCCACAGGCATATGGAAAATGCACCTGTGAAACTGAGAACTGGACTCTGCCATGGACATAACTCCACCCTCACCCATCTCCGTTTTAATATCATGTACCAATATCTAGCACTAAAAATAAATCACTCATTGCACTGAAATCATTCAGGAGTCAGCCTGTATTATTTACAAATGTATAACACATTACTGATCAATAATATTCTGTTATTTTTGTGATGACAACATACCGATGTCAATAAGCATTAGTCCATGGGCTAACCAAGCAGAAGTCACGCAGTGGGTCATACAGCACTGAAAAGGGAAGGGAAAATCAAACATCAGTTTAAAAGAACTGGGGGGAAATACACAAAGTAAAGATGCAGGGGGCTTTCAGTAAATGTTAAATGGCGTGGGTGAATCTTACCTGTGTGCTACTGAAAATACTGTTGGATAACTCTGTCCCTGTTGTCTGTGTCGTCCCCGTCGTCTTCCTCCTCTTCACTCTCCGCAGGCTCCACAGCTGCTTCAACACCACCATCTGGTCCATCCTCCTGCAGGAAAGGCACCTGACGTCGCAATGCCAGATTGTGAAGCATACAGCAGGCCACGATGATCTGGCACACCTTCTTTGGTGAGTACATCAGGGATCCCCCTGTCATATGCAGGCACCTAAACCTGGCCTTCAGGAGGCCAAAGGTTCTTTCTATGATCCTCCTAGTTCGCCCATGGGCCTCATTGTACCGTTCCTCTGCCCTGGTCCGGGGATTCCTCACTGGGGTCAATAGCCAAGGCAGGTGGGGGTAACCAGAGTCACCAATTAGCCACACACGTTGTCTCTGTAGCTGTTCCATCACATAAGGGATGCTGCTATTACGCATCACATACGCGTCATGCACTGACCCAGGGAACTTGGCATTCACATGGGAGATGTACTGGTCAGCCAAACAGACCACCTGGACGTTCATAGAATGGTAACTTTTCCTGTTTCTGTACACCTGCTCATCGTCTTTTGGGGGTACTAAAGCCACATGGGTCCCATCAATGGCACCAATTATGTTGGGGATATGTCCAAGGGCATAAAAATCACCCTTCACAGTGGCCAAATCAACCTCCTCAGGGAATACAATGTAGCTCCGCATGTGTTTCGTCAGGGCAGACAACACTCTAGACAAAATTTTTGAAAACATAGGCTGAGACATTCTAGATGACATGGCCACTGTTGTCTGGAATGAGCCACTTGCCAAAAAATGGAGGACTGACAGAACCTGCACTAGAGGGGGAATTCCTGTGGGTTGGCGGATGGGGGACATCAGGGCTGGCTCCAGCTGGGCACACAGTTCAAGTATAGTGGCTCGGTCAAGTCGGTATCGTAGTATGATATGGCGTTCTTCCATTGTCGACAGGTCCACCAGTGGTCGGTACACGCGAGGATTCATCCTTCTCCTCGCAAGTCCCAGTGGACGGTGCCTAGGAAGGACAACATGGAGCACAGAGTCAAGCAAATCACAGGTACGTTCACCACAGCATGCCTAGCACACGATTATCTATGTATTGAAAGGCGTGTATGTGTGGCAATGCAAGGCCTAGGCCTGTGTGACGCAGTACAAATTATGCCATGTGGGCCCTTGAAATGGCGGCTGCCTGACCTGTGAAGTGGGACAATGGGATGTGAGGTCAATGCGCTGGCGTGGCACACCGTGGCGGTAGGCGGTCGAAGACCGCTATACGAAGCCGCATTGTTTAACATTGAAGCCTATGGGTTTCAGGAGCCAATGACGAGGTGCGCCGGCGGTCGCGGTACGCACCGCCGCAGTACGCACCGCCGTGGGCGTGACCGCCATTTTCTATCTGCTTAATCACTCGAGACCTGATCATCCACAGGAGAGGACCTATACTGCAAGTGCTGCTGTGACCTCGGTCTGGAAGTGACAATGGCTGCTGCGACTGGGGAAAGGGCCCCTGCCTTCACGTCTGAGGAGTTGGAGAAACTTGTGGATGGGGTCCTCCCCCAGTATGCGTTACTCTACGGTCCTCCAGACCAACAGGTAAGTACACTGGGTGCACATTGATTGGGCTATGCCTGTGTGGAGTGGGGTGGAAGTAAGTTGGTGGGGTGGGAGGCGAATGAGGAGTGCAACGCACGACAGATGAGAGCATGTGCCATATGGCAAGGTTGGGGAGGGGGGGCCAATCACATCTAACATGCAGAAAATTGATGAATTTTTCCTTCCCACCCTGTACATGTCAAATAGGTCAGCGCCCATCAGAAAGTGGACATTTGGCGTGCCATCGCCAAGGAAGTCCGGGCCCTGGGGGTCCACGTCAGATGGGGCACCCACTGCCGCAAGAGGTGGGAGGACATCCGCCGCGGGACCAGGAAGACCGCCGAGTCACTGCTGGGGATGGCCTCCCAACCTAGGAGGGGTGCCAGTCGTACCCTGACCCCCCTGATGTCCCGGATCCTGGCGGTGGCCTACCCTGATTTGGATGGGCGCTTGAGGACATCACAGCAC
Organism: Pleurodeles waltl; assembly: GCF_031143425.1. Classification (NCBI taxonomy): domain Eukaryota; kingdom Metazoa; phylum Chordata; class Amphibia; order Caudata; family Salamandridae; genus Pleurodeles; species Pleurodeles waltl. The sequence goes on along the minus strand of NC_090449.1, from coordinate 687,509,104 downwards.
ACACAAGGGGGTGAGTATCAGCACATTCTGCTATCTTTCTGTGCAGTGGAGGCGTCTGGGTGGGGGAGGAGGGTTGTGGGTGACATTAGGCCAGGGCGCTTTCTGTAGTGTAGTCCTCTCCTTTAGGCATGGCCCTGTGCTCCCGGCCCCCACCTCTGTAGGGTGACAAGTACAGCTATCGATGGTCCAGCATCACACATGTGCGCGTTTGTCGTCTCTAGACCTGTTGTCCTAGTCAGAAGTACTGTGTAGTTTTCCCCCAATGCGCGGCTTAGTGCATGAGGCTCCTGTGTCTGTCCTCTCCGCCAACGGTGTTGACATTGCATGCACTCAACCTGGTCTTCGTTTTTCTCCCCCCACCCTTCTTCTTCATCTTCTTGTGTATGTGTGCATTAGCATCATCAGGCGGAGGAGAATTGGCATCGGAGCACGAGGGAGCTGCAAGTCACAAGGCCCCGGTGGGCCCAGGAACAGACACCGAGGGCACCAGTGATCCGGAGGGCGAGGGGAGCACCACAACGGGGACCGGTGGTGACACCAGCGACACCGACACGTCCTCGGATGGGAGCTCCCTAGCGGTGGCGGCAACATCCGGGCCCCCCGCCTCTACAGGTACAGCCGCCACCCAGCGCACCAGCCCCGCCCTCCCAGCAGCCCCTCAGCCTACGCTCCGTGCCCGCTCGCCCAGGAAGGCGGGCGTCTCCTTCGCCCCAGGCACCTCAGCCCCTGCCCCTGTCACCCCTGCTGCCCTCAGTGAGGAGGTCATTGACCTCCTTCAGACCATCATTGTTGGGCAGACTACCCTTTTGAATGCCATCCAGGGGGTAGAAAGGGAGGTGCATCGGAGCAATGCCTACCTGGAGGGCATTCATTCGGGTCAGGCTGCCCATCAACGATCGTTCAATGCTCTGGCCTCAGCACTGACGGCAGCCATTGTCCCTGTTTCCAGCCTCCCTCTTCTGACTGCCTCCACCCTGTCTCTGTCTCCTGTTCCTCAGCCTATCCCATCCACACCATCAGACCAGCCTGCACACACCTCAACACCCAAGGGCAGCTCATCCAGACACAAGCACCACAGAACCCACAAGCATTCACCCAAGCAACACCCAGATGCAGACATTCCAACAGTCACTACCACCTCTGTGTCCCCCTCCTCCTCGTCTCCCTCCTCCCTCCCTGTGACGTCTACACTCACACCTGCATGCACACCACCATCAGCCAGTGCTTCCATCACCAGCACACCCTCCAGTACAGTCCGCACACGTGCAGTCACCACCCCCACTACCATTTACACGTCCCCTGTGTCCTCTCCCACTGTGTCTGTCACCCCCTCTTCCAAGACACACAAACGCAGGCAGACACCCACACAACAGCCATCCACCTCACGACAGCCTCCAGCACAAGCACCTGCACCCAAAGACAGCACAACTGACTCTCCTACAACCACATCCTCTTCCTCCACTCCCATCACCACTACTCCTACCCTTTACCTTGGTCCTAAAAAACTTTTCCTCGCTAATCTTAACCTCTTTCCCTCCCCTGACCCACCCCCTCCATCTGCAAAGAGTCCCAAGAGCACCTCAGCCACCACCAGCCCAGCTTCGAGTGTCACTGTGGTGCATGGGTTCTGGAGTCCACCCTTTGCCAGCAGTGACACTTCAATCAGCAGCAAGGGGACAGCCAGCCCCCCCCAGGCAAGAGGACCAGGAAACTAAAGGGCCGCCGTGAGAGGACTGACACGGCTGCCCCCAAGGAGCAAAGTTCGCCCACTTCACCAGCCACAACATCTAGGGGAGGCAAGGGCCCGAGAGCCCCATCTAAGGAGCGAAAGGGCAGCAGGGCGGAGAAGTCAGCCAGCAGGAGCGCGGAGCAGGAGGGCCCCACAAGCCCCATCCCGGGTGTTAGGGAGGACACCAAAGGGCCCAGGACTCCGTCACCGAAGGGTCCAGCAACAGCACGGTCGGAGGGCGACTGAGCAGGGAGTCCAGGCCAGGTCTGGCTCCCTTGACTTACTGGACGAGCACCGCTGAAGAGGGCCCCGCTGTGCAGAAGAGCACCGCTGAAGAGGGCCCCGCCGTGCAGAAGAGCACCGCTGAACAGGGCCCCGCCGTGCAGAAGAGCACCGCTGAACAGGGCCCCGCCGTGCAGAAGAGCACCGCTGAAGAGGGCCCCGCCGTGCAGAAGAGCACCGCTGAACAGGGCCCCGCCGTGCAGAAGAGCACCGCTGAACAGGGCCCCGCCGTGCAGAAGAGCACCGCTGAAGAGGGCCCCGGCGTGCAGAAGAGCACCGCTGAAGAGGGCCCCACCGTGCAGAAGAGCACCGCTGAAGAGGGCCCCGCCGTGCAGAAGAGCACCGCTGAAGAGGGCCCCGCCGTGCAGAAGAGCACCGCTGAACAGGGCCCCGCCGTGCAGAAGAGCACCGCTGAACAGGGCCCTTCCTGTCAAGCACCGCTCCGCTGGGCCCCGCCGTCTCAAGCACCGCTCCGCTAGGTCCTTCCTGTCAAGCACTGCTCCGCTGGGCCCTTCCTGTCAAGCACCGCTCCGCTGGGCCCTTCCTGTCAAGCACCGCTGCGCTGGGCCCCGCCGTCTCAAGCACCGCTCCGCTGGGCCCTTCCTGTCAAGCACCGCTCCTCTGGGCCCTTCCTGTCAAGCACCGCTCCGCTGGGCCCCGCCGTCTCAAGCACCGCTCCGCTGGGACCTTCCTGCATGCACTGTTAACGGTTCACTGTGCCCACCATGCCTCCTCCTTGACCAGTGGAGACTGTAATCCACCTGATGGACTGTGGCTTTGCACTCCCCAGGATGGAACAGTGGGCAACCCACCTACTGTATAGACTTGAGAGACTGTGGCTTTGCACTCCCCAGGATGGCACAGTAGGCATGGTGGCCCCTTCGTGGATCTGGCGTCGTGGACTCATGTGGCTGTGGTGCCCCCCCTTCCCTTCCCCCTGAGGTGCCTGTAGTTTTTTCATCAGATGCCCCTGCAGTGTTCTCTCCAAAGGACTCAGGTCTCCTGTGTGGGCTTTGCTCTTGTGTTGTTACACTTTGGCCCACGGACACTTCGATTTTCTTTTGATGTGCAGGACTAATTGCCTCGGTTATCCATTGCAATGTATATAGAATTATTTTGATATTGATTTTTTGGCTAGTTGACCAATACTTTTCAGAGCCTATTTTGTACATAAATTTTTATTCACAATTTAATTATGTCTTGGCATTTTTCAGGGGGGTTTGGGTGGTGTCACTGTGACTTGTTGCTCTGCATTGGTGTGTACATAGTTTGGGGGGGTGGGGGTCGCATATGTGTGTGCCGTAAGCTTTCCTCCTCCCCCCTCCCGTGTGTCGTAGGTGCAGTACTCACCGTTGTCGTCTGCGCCGGCGTTCGTACTCGTGGTAGATGAGCAGGTAGACGAGAGTAGGTAGGATGTTTAATTCGGGTTCCATGCTGTCCTCCTTCCTCGTGGAGTGCGTAGAGGTGAGCGTTTTCCCGTTCGTAGTCTGTTTCCGCCGTGTTTTTATCGGCGGGGCTCCCGCCCCGGAAAAGGTGGCGGATTGGTGAGTTATGATACTGTGGGCGGTACATTGTCTGCCGCCTCTCTGTTGGCGGTGACCGCCGCGCTGTTTGTCTGTACCGCCGTGGCGGTCGGAGTGTTAAAGTGGCGGTCTCTGTTGGCGGTTCCCGCCAGGGTCAGAATTCCATTTTTTGGACCGCCAGCCTGTTGGCGGGTTGGCCGCCGCTTTATCACCGACCGCTAGGGTTAGAATCACCACCATAATCAGAAAAAATATTTATCAACATAGGCATATGCAGTCCATAGTTGCTTGAATATGGTGGTTATGAAGGAAAGAGGCAACTCTTGAGTAGTTTTATGAAGACAAGAAAGTTATCTGTGGCTCTCATAGTTGGGGGTAATGAATTCCATAGTTTGGCTGCTTGAACGGAGAAGGATGTACCACCTATAGGGGGTTATTACAACTTTGGAGGAGGTGTTAATCCGTCCCAAAAGTGACGGTAAAGTGACGGATATACCACCAGCCATATTACGAGTCCAATATATCCTATGGAACTGTAATATGGCTGGTGGTATATCTGTCACTTTACCGTCACTTTTGGGACGGATTAACACCTCCTCCAAAGTCCCGCCAAGCGGTAACCGCCGTGCGGCCGCCAATGCAGCCGCACTCCCGTGGCCCCCATCACGACATTCCCGCTGGGCCGGCGGGCGCAAACCAAGTTTGCGCCCGCTGGCCCAGCGAGAATGAGGCTGCAACATAGGAGCCGGCTCCTAATCGAGCCGGCGGTTTTGCGGCCGTGCGACGGGTGCAGTTGCACCCGTCGTGCTTTTCACTGTCTGCTATGCAGACAGTGAAAAGCTGGCCGGGGCCCTGTTAGGGGGCCCCTGCACTCCCCATGCCAGTGGCATGGGCAGTGCAGGGGCCCCCAGGGGCCCCGGACACCCTTTACCGCCAACCTCTTCCTGCCAGAAACAGGCTGGCGGTAGGGGTGTCATAATCCCCAGGGCAGCGCTGCCCTGGCGGATTATCACCGCCGGGGCTAAAACGGCGGGAATCCGCCGGGCCCGGTGGTGCGACCGCGGCGCTACCGCCACGATCGTAATAGGCCAGGAAGCACCGCCAGCCTGTTGGCGCTGCTTCCGTCATTTTAGCCCTGGCGGTCTCAGACCGCCAGGGTCAAAATGACCCCCATAGTCTTTTTCTTGTATTGTGGTGTTCTAAGGCGGGGTTCCAATCTTGAGCAGAGGTTTCTTTGTTGGATGTAGTTGGTTATTTTGTTTCTGATAAAAAGCGGTCCTGTTCCATGTACAGCTTTGTGGGTGATACAAAGCAGCTCAAAAGTACATCTTCTGGCAACGGGTAACCAGTGTAGTGCTCTCAAGGCAGGGGAGGTGTGGGCTTGCGGCTCTACATATAATAGCAGCCTGGCTGCGGAGGTCTGAATATGTTGTCGTTTTTTCATAATAGATGAAGATGATCCATGGTAGAGGACATTGGCATAATCCAGTTTGGATAGTACAAGCGAGATAGTAGCTTGCACCTTGTGTGGAAATCCGAGGTGGGGAAGATGCGTCGTAGAGACTTCAAGGTGATGAAGCTTGTTCGTGCTAATTTGTCCACTTGGGCTTTGATAGTTAACTTGGAGTCCATGGTGATGCAAAGGTTTTTAACTTCCTTGGATAATTGAGGAGGTGGTCTGAGATCGTCAGGCCAGACGCACAGAGGGTCATCACTTTTCCAGTCACCACATATGAGTATTTCTGTTTTGGAGGTATTTAGTTTGAGATGGCTCTAGGTCATCCACTGATCAACGGCTCTGAGGCAACTGAAGATTTCTGAGTTTTCACTGTTTTTGGGGGATTCTAATTTAAGTAGTATTTGTGTGTCATCTGCATAGTTATAGCATGTGAGATGAAAATCATTGATCAGTTCTGGTAATGATATTGTATAGATGTTGAAAAGCAAAGGTGAGATGATTGATCCTTGGGGGACCCCTGCTTTTGTGGGGTAGGGTTTGTATGAGAAGGGGGGCGAGTAGATGATATTAGATCTTTTTTGAAGATAGGAAGTAATCCAGTCGAGAGCAGTCCCCTGTATGCCGGCTTCGTGGAGTCTTTGAATTAGGGTGTCATGGTCAACCGTATCAAAGGCAGCCAAGAGGTCCAAGAGAAATAGTGCAGCAACTCCATTGCGGTCAACTGTGATTTTAAGATCATCCCAGACTGCTATGAGTGCCGATTCAGTGCCTCTTCCTGTCCTGGGCAGAATCCAGTTTGGAAGTCTGAAAGTATAGAATTGTCTTCAATGAATTGTGACAGCTGGGCGAATGCAGCTCTTTCTATCAGTTTGCCCAGGAAAGGTCCATTTGTGATTGGTCTGTAGTTGTTGGGGTCCTGCGGGTCTAGGTTTGTTTTCTTTAATAATGGTCGTATGTATGCCTTTTTTAGGTCTACAGGAAAAGTTCCTGTAGTTAAAGAGTTGTTGATTCTTCTTACAGGTATGGCAGCAGAAGTAGATAAAATAATGTTCTTGAAGATGTGTGGTGGACAAGGGTCAAAGGGCAACCAAAAGGCCTGCTTGCTTTGACCAAATTCATAAATTCACCTTGGGATATTTGTTGGAAGGACTGTAGAGGCTGGGTTGGTTTATTCTTAGAGGGTATTTTAGGAAAGGGGTTGGTGCCGATGGTTTTCAGCAGTACTCCCACAGTTTAATGAAGAGGGCTTAGATCAACCCGTAGCCTTCATTAGCTGGAGGTTACTTCCCAGGGAATGTAGGTGGAGTGCCATAGAACGTGAAGCGTTTGCTGTGGTCTGGGCACTGAAGAAGCTAAGACCCCACTTGTTTGGGACTCACTTCGAGTTCAGACCGACCGCAGGCCCCTCAGATAGTTAATGCAGATGAGGGGTGAGAATCGAAAACTGTTGAGGTGGTTCATTTCCCTACATGGGATGGACTTTACGGTGGAACACCATCCTGGTACAGAACACGCCAGTGCTGATGGTCTGTCCAGGCTCCTCCGCCTTAGAGATTAGAACTCCCATGAGGTTGGGTAGTTCCTCCCCACTTTCAGCTGGGAGGGGACACGTGTTAGACTTTTCATCCTAGGCAAGGTCTCCCTTAACTTTTTGCCTCCGTTTCCCAGGTTGTTGATTGTGCTGTTTTTGTTACTCTGGGCACTTTACCACTGCTAACCAGTGCTAAAGTGCAAGTGCTCCTTTACAAAATGTGTATGTAATTGGTTTATCCATGATTGGCATATTTGATTTATTAGTAAGTCCCTGGAACAGTGCATTAGAGTTGCCCAGGCCCTGTAAATCAAATGCTACTAGTGGGCTTGCAGCACTGGTTGTGCCACCCACATAAGAAGCTCTGTAATCGCGTCTCAGACCTGCCACTGTAGTGTCTGTGTGTGCAGTTTTAACTGTAAATTCGACTTAGCAAGTGTACCCACTTGCCAGGCCTAAACCTTCCCTTTTCATAGATGTCAGACACCCCTAAGGTAGGCCCTAGGTAGCCCCAAGGGCAGGGTGCAGTGTATGGTTAAGGTAGGACATATAGGCCCTCATTACAACCCTGGTGGACAGTTTTAAAGTGGTGTTAATACCGCCAACAGGCCGGTGGTAAACAAAATGGGATCACAACCATGGTGGAAACCGCCATCACAGACAGCCACTTTAACACTCCGACCGCCACGGCGGTAGCAACAAACACCGCAGCGGTCACCACCAACAGACAGGTGGAAGACAATGTATCGCCCAGCCCATTAAAACCCACCAATCCGCCAGCGTTTCTGGGGCAGTATCAACGCCATCAAAAGCGTAGCAGAAACAGTCTTTGAAAGGGAAACCACTCACAGCTCGACACTCAATGAAGAACTAGGAAGGCGTGGAGCCCGAGGTGCAGGTCCTGCCGCTGATGGTGTATCAGCTCATACACCAGGAACACCAATGACGGCGGCACGGCGGCGACAACCACGTTGAGTACTGCACCTAGTACACAAGGGAATGGGGGAGAAAAAAGAGAGTGACACACACACACACAAGACCAATAACCCCACCCACAACACCATACACACAGGTGCTGGTGGCGGGGCTGGTGCTTCTGCTGGTGGGCACCAGGGCTTCACCTGCATCCTCCGTCGGATGAAGTGCCTTGCCATCAATTTTCTTCCCCTTCCTCAATTTGGCAGATGCTATTGTGCCCTTGGCTCTGTCAGCTGGAGGTTTGGAGGAGGCCTTGCTGGGTGGGTCGTGCTCCTTGCCCTTGCTGCATGCTGGCCCCTTCTTCACCTTGGAAGGTGGCGGAATGGTTTGATCCTTTGCAAGGGTTGGTGGCACACTGGCTTTCCTGACGGGTACCCCCTCTGAGCCTTTGGGAGTTGCAGGTTCCACACTGGATGGCGACTTGGTGGCCGAGGTGCTGGGATGGGCTCTAGACACCCTGGCCCGTGGGGAAGGACAGGGGGGAGGGATAGGGAACAGGTCAATGTTTGCCAGGAAAAGTTTTTTAGACACACTGGGGTGGGAAGATGGAGAGGGTTTGGGAGTGGAGGAAGAGGGAGTGGTTGTAGGAGGTGTCTTTCTGCTGAGTTTGGGTGAGGGTGCATGGGCTGGATGCTGTTGTGAGGTGGATGGCTGCTGAGTGGGTGGGTAATTGCGTTTGTGTACTTTGGGAGGAGTGGTCACAGACACACAGGGAGAGGACACTGGGGACGTGTGCATGGTTGTGGAGGTGGTGACTGCCAGTGAGGGGTGTGTTGTGATAGGCGTGTTGGTGATGGAGGTAGTGGATGAGGATATAGTGCATGCAGGTGTGAGTGGAGACGAAACTGGGGGGGAGGTGGACAAAGAGGAGAAGGCGGACACAGTGGTGGCAGTGGATGTTGGTGTGTCTGCATGGGTATGGTGTTTGTGTGAGTGCCTGTGAGATTAAGTTTGGTGCTCATGTTTGCCTGAGCCACCTTTGTGTGTTGATTTGGGTGAATGCTGGTCTGAAGGTGTGCCTGGATAGGCTGGGGTTGAGGGGATTGGGTCTGAGTAGAGGAAGTTGGAGGGGGAGGCTAGACACAGGGACAAGGGCTGCCATCAGTGCTGAGGCCAGAGCTTGAAATGCTCTCTGTTGGGACGCCACGCTAGAGTGAATGCCCTCCAGGTATGCATTTGTTTGATGCAAATGCCCTGCTGGACCCTGGATGGCATTCAGAATTGTTGACCTCCCAACAGTGAGGGATCTCAGGAGGTCAATAGCCTCCTCACTGAGGGCAGCGGGGCTGACTGGGGCAGGGCCAGAGGTTCCTGGGGCGGAGGAGATTCCCACCCTCCTGGATGAGCGGGCACGGGAAACACACTGAGGGGCTGTTGAGAGGGCGGTGCTGGTAGGAAGGGTGGTGGCTGTACCTGTTGTTGGGGTGGGCACCAAGGTGTCCACCACACCAGGGAGCTTCCATCAGAGGAGGAGCCTCCTGTCTCCCCTCCGTGGTCTCCCCTCCTGTCCCCGTCATGGTGCTCCCCTCGCCCTCCATCCCACTGGTGCCCTCACCCTCGGTGGATTCGGCCTCCAGGCTCATGTGGGATGCAGCTCCCTCCATCACCGGTGCCTCTGCTCCTCCGCCAGATGATGCTAATGCACACAAGGACAGGGTGACAAAACAAAAAGGGGGGAAGAGACAGAGGATAGACTTGGTCAATGCCACCAACAACACTACCGTTGGCGTACACAACACACAGGGAGCAGCCGTACGCACTAGGCCAGGCAGTACCAGTTACTAAGACAGTCACTAGCCCATGGCGTTCAATGCCGAACACCATTAGCTGTACACATGAAACCCACAGGACCCTGCCCAGGAGTAGATGGCCACCAACACTTTGGGGTAGGAGTGATTCTGAGCCTGCCCAACAAGGGACTACACTGTCATGTTTGCGTTGGCCTGGGGGCACCCACAGCCCACATCCCCCACCCAGGTACCTCCTAACGCACACAAAGTCAGGGTTCAGATTCTATACTCACCTCCTCGTGGCTGCTGTGAGGCCTTCAAGCTCCCATCCAACTCCAGATAGGCCACCGCCAGGATGCTGAACATCAGGGGGGTCATGGTGCAACAGGCACCCCTTCCTCGTTGGGAGGCCAGCCCCAGCTGGGCCTCTGTCGTCTTCTTTGCCCAACGGCACAGGTCCTCCCACCTCTTGGGGTGCTCCACCTGTCAAAGACCCCCAGTGTCCGCACCTCCTTGGCGATGGCACGCCAAATACCCTTTTTCTGGTGGGCGCTGACCTGCATGGAAAAGACAGCAGAAAAGGGAATTAGTCACCCGTCCGGACCGTCATACACATTGCCCACCAGATCCCTCCCATCCCCTGATGCACATACATGTGACCACCTTACATGCTGCACTCTGGCCAGGACCCCTTTGCCCCCCTACATGTGGCTTACACACACACAGCAGTCCATACATTCATGGCCCACGCATCATGCTCACAGTGTACCCACCTGTTTGCCTGGAGGCCCGTAGAGTATCATGTACTGGGGTAGTACCCCATCCACCAGTTTCTCCAAATCCTCCACAGTGAAGGCTGGGGCCCTTTTCCCAGACACATGAGCCATAGTTGCTTCCAGACACAGGTCACAGCAGCACTTGCAATTTAGGTCCTCTCCTGTTGAAGGCCAGGTAGCAAGTGAGTGAACAGATAGAAAATGGCGGTGACGTCCGCGGCGGTGTGACCGTCACTGCCACCGTACATCGCCATTGGCTCCAGGAACCCATAGGGCCCAATGATAAACAATGTAAATTTGTGCGGCGGTCATCAACTGCCTACTGTGACAGTACAGAACGCCAGCACAATGACATCATTTCCACTTGTCCATCCTCACAGGTCAGGCAGACGCCATTTCAGGGGGCACAGGGCATGGCACCTAACTGCGTCACAGCAGACATTGGCACATCCACGGACTCTCGAGTTTGCATACTGTTTCTGTAAAGTAAACAAATCATCATTAGTGCTATGTAAGTGTGAATATGACCCTCTGCTCACCGTTCTCTTCCATAGGCTTCAACTGCTGAGGCAGAATATAAGATGGCGGCATCCTCTGGTGTACAGACCCCTGATGGACCTAGCGACAATGGAGGACAGACAAATTATCATTACCTACAGACTTGATTGTGCCACAATCCAAGAACTGTGTGCCCAATTGGAGCCAGACCAGATGTCTGCTATGCGCCAACCCACAGGTATACCCCCTCTAGTGCAGGTCCTGTAAGTGCTCCATTTCCTGGCAAGTGGTTCCTTGCAAACAACAATTGCCATGGCATCAAGGATGTCACAGCCTATGTTCTCTAATGTGTTGACCAGAGTGTTGTCTGCCCTGCTGAAACACATACGCAGCTACATCGTGTTCCCCCAGGTGGAGGATTGGGCCACAGTGAAGGCTGACTTTTATGCCCTGGGACATATCCCCAACATCATTGGTGCCATTGATGGGACACATGTGGCATTTGTCTCCCCCCCCCCGGAGGACTGAACAAGGTTAAGGAATAGAAAAAGCTATCACTCAATGAATGTGCTGATGGTGTGTTTGGCGGACGAATAAATCTCCCATGTGAATGCCAAATATCCTGGCTCTGTGCATGACGCCTATATCTTAAGGAATAGCAGTATCCCATATGTGATGGGCCAACTTCAGAGGCACTGGGTGTGGCTAATAGGTGAGCCCAAGTTCCCCACAAAGTATGAGTAGGTGTCTGTGTATGGGGCTGTCCCTAATGGTTAGGGTGTGTCTAACAGTTGTAACTCGTTGTTTTCAGGTGACTCTGGTTACCCCAACCACTCATGGCTACTGACCCCAGTGTGGAATGCCAGGACAAGGACAGAGGAATGTTACAATGAGGCACATGAGCGTACAAGGAGGATTATAGAGCAAACCTTTGGCCTCCTGAAGGCCAGGTTCCGGTGCCTCCATCTGACAGGTGGCTCCCTGTTCCACTCACCCAAGAAGATGTGCCAGATCATCGTAGCATGTTGCACAACCTGGCTTTCAGATGCCAGGTGCCTTTTCTGCAGGAGGATGTGCCTGGAGATGGTCTTGTGGCAGTGGTGGAGCTTGTGGACTGTGAGGAAGAGGAGACAGAGGAAGAAGATGTTGACAACAGAACCAATGTTATTCGTCAGTACTTCCAGTGACACACAGGTAAGACACTAACTTCACTTAACATTTCAGTTATCTGTTGGACATTGTACAAAGCAGCCTGTTTCCCAATGCCTATGGCCATTGACTGTTCCCTTTGGCATCTCCATTTTCAGGTCTCTGTGCACAACTCTGGCTCCTGCTATGTGTACTGCTGCCCACCAGAGGTCATCCTAAAGTATTAGTCACTGTACTTTTGAGTTGCAATGCTTTGATTATGTTGTATTAATACATATTTGAATCATTTGACAGACTCCCGATTGGTATTTGTTCCAAGGGTGTTTATTTAAGTGCTCATATGTAGAGGGGGTGGTGCAAGGGGCTAGGATGATGGTGGAGGAATGTCCAGTTACAGTCCAGTCTCTTGGTATCACAGGTGCATTGTCCAATGGGGCATAGGAAGGGGAGTAATGGCAGTTCAAGGTGGACAGGGTGACAGAGAGGGATAGAAGGGTGACAATCAGGAGAGTCCTATTTCCTGGTGGGGTCTTGTCATTGTTCTCTGACTTCTGCCAGGATCGCAGGGACCATTTGCGGGGTGGTTCTCCTTCTGAAGGGGGTGGGGTGCTGGTGGTCTGTTGGTCCTGTGGTGGTCCCTCCTGTCCTCCAGCGCTGGCAGAGGTGGAACCTGTTCCTCGGTGGGACTAGTGTCAGGGGCCTGTTGTGCCACTGCCTCCCTCATGGTCTTGCCCATGTCTGCCAACACCCCTGCAATGGTGACCAGGATGGTGTATATTTTTGTTAGGTCATACCTGATCCCCAGGTACTGTCCCTCCTGCAGGCGCTAGGTCTCCTGCAGCTTGGCCAGTATTTGGCCAATCATCTCCTGGGAATGGTGGTATGCTGCCAGGATGTTGGAGAGTGCCTTGTGGAGAGTGGGTTCCCTGGGCCTGTCCTCTCCCTGTCGTACAGCAGTCCTCCCAGCTTCCTTGGTGTCCTGTGCCTCTGTCCCCATAACTGTGTGCCCTCTGCCACTGACCCCAGGTCCCTGATCGTCCTGGGTTTGGGGGTTGCCTGGGGTCCCTGTAGTGGTGGACACACTGCTGATTGACATGTCCTGGGTACAGTGGCATGGGCCCGCTGGGTGGGTGCTGTGCTGGTGTTTCCTGAGGGGGGAGGGTCTGTGTTGGTGTTGAAGTAAGCCTCAGCAAGGTCTACTAGTGCAAGGGGTTCAGCCTTCTCTGCACAAAGTCCTCAGACCATATAGGAAGAAGTTGGCAAAGAAACTGAAATAAAAGACAAAGGGCCTCATTACAACATTGGTGGGCGGCTACCGCCGCCCGCCAAGCTGTAACCGCCGTGCGGCCGCCAATGCGGCCGCACTCCCGTGGTGCCCATTTGGACATCCCCGCTGGGCCGGCTGTTGGAAACCAAGATTCTGCCCGCCGGCCCAGCGGGGATGTGGGCCGCAACATGGGAGCCGGCTCCAAATTGAGCCGGCGGTGTTGCGGCCGTGCGACGGGTGCAGTTGCACCCGTCGCGCTTTTCACTGTCTGCACAGCAGACAGTGAAAAGCCGCATGGGGCCCTGTCAGGGGGCCCCTGCACTGCCCATGCCAGTGGCATGGGCAGTGCAGGGGACCCCAGGGGCCCCACGACTCCCCGTACCACCAGCCTTTTCCTGGTGGTTCAGACCGCCAGAAAAAGGCTGGCGGTCAGGGACTCGTAATCCCCTAGGCAGCGCTGCAAGCAGCGCTGCCCTGGTGGATTACAACCGCCGGGGCCATTGTGGCGGAAAACCGCCGGCCCCGGCGGAAAACCACCGGCACTACCGCCGCGGTCAAAATACGCCGGGAGGCACCGCCAGCATGTTGGCGGTGCTCCCATCGTTTTGGCCCTGGCGTTGTAATACCGCCAGGGTCATAATGACCACCAAAGTTTATTAAACCTCATGAGGTGGTACTACAGTTCAAACAGCACCCTTCGGTAATGTTTGAAGTAGCACACTGAACTGAGATAGCATGGTCCTTTTATACCCACGCAGGGGCTAAAAGGAGGTGGTACAATTATAGAAGCAAGACTTCCATACATGTAAGGTCATGTGGAAATGCACAGTCGACAGGTAGGAGGGGCTAACAGTTTCAAGGACTAGTTGACACATTACTGTCTGTTACTGATTACTAACAGCTGCAGATCTTACTGGGCATGTGTGAAAGTGGGAGATGCTAAATATAACTTGTCACTAGGCAGATTTTCAAGAGTAGTTAACAGAAAGGTAGGACAGAGCACATGGTGAGCACAGGGCAGCATGTGGCAGAGAAAATGGCTACCATGAATACAAAATGGATTCCGCGAAATGTTCACAATAGTTGCTAAATACAAGATGTCTTCTGCTAATGCTTAATCTAATCGCTGCTAAACTACAACAGTGGGTTGGGACTGTGGCAGGGTAACCGACTGTCCAGAGGTCCCTGATGGGCCAGGTTGGTCATCGTGATCCAGGCGTGCAGAGCTGCTGTCATCACTGTGGTCCTCTTCTGTGGGGGGACTGGATGTAGCTGGCACCCCCTCTCTGGTGACGTTGAGTAGGGGTCCTGTGGGGATGCAAATGCAGTGTTATTGTATCTGAGTGGACCATATTGTGCATGGGTGTGTTTCCCTCTATGATTGTGATTTCCCTGTCAGCTTGGCCTTGTGTGAGAGGTGATTTACAAGGCAAGCTGTGGTGATAGGTGTCCATGCATTGCTGTTGCATGCAGGGTTTGGTATTGGGATGGGTGGGGCGTGATGGTGGGGTATATGTGAAGTGATGGAGTGATGGGAGTGTGGGTAAGGGTGGGGGTATGTGATGGCATACAGGTAGGGTGGGGGAAATAATAGTAAAGATATGACTTACCAGAGTCCAGTCCTCCTGCTACTCCTGCGAGGCCCTCAGGATGCATGATCACCAAGACTTTTTCTGCGTTGACCCTGTCCACGATCCTCTGCCATAGCTCCATCTTCCTTGCAATTGATGTCTGCTGCACCTGTGATCCAAAAAACTGTGGCTCTACCCGGATGATTTCCTCCACCATTACCCTTAGCCACTCCTCAGAAAACCTGGGGTGTCTTTGGGGTGCGATTCATGTGGTGCGAGTGATATGTGTGAGGATGTGTGAGGTGATGTGTTGGGGTGTGTGCTGTAAGGTGCATGGATGGTGTATGGGTGATGGTGTTATGTGGCTCTGGTTCTGTGGGTGCTCTTGGTGTGTCTCTCTCTCTCAGTTGACTTTTTTTTAGTCATAAAGGGTTCTGGGTAGTGTATGTGTGTATGTTTTATAGTGTTGTGGGGGTGGTGTGTGTATGTGTGTCAGGTGTGTGTAGTTTGAATTGTCCAATGTAGTGTTGTTTTATATGTGTGTGTATTTTGAGTGAAGCAGTAAGTGCGGCCAATGGTTTACCGTGGTTGAATGTCTGCTGCGGTGATTTTGTGGGTCATAATGCTGTGGGCGTAGTTCTGTTGATGTAACGGTGTGAATTTTGTTACCGCCAGTTTATCACTGCCCTTTGGGCTGGCGTACTTGTGTGTGTGACTTTATAGTGACGGATTGCTATGTGTGTGTCATAATATGGGCAGTAGTAATCCGCCGTGCCGGTGGTATGTTGGCGGCAGTCAGCATGGCAGTAAGCGGGACTTACCGCCAATGTCATAATGAGGGCCATAGTGTAGTACAGTATATTTTGCTTTGGTGTATGCTGTGATGTGCATGGATGGTGTATGGGTGATGGTGTTCTATGCCTCTGATTGAGTGGGTGCTCCTTCCTTGTCTCTCTCTGTGTGCTATTTTTCTTTTTGTGGAAAGGGTTGTGGGTAATGTGGGTGTGTGTTTTATAGTGGTGTGAGTGTGTGGGTGTGGTGTGTGTATGTGTGTCAGGTGTGTGTAGTTTGAATTGTCTAATGTGGTGTAGTTTTGTAAATGTGTGTGTATTTTGAGCGCTGCGGTGTGTACTGCCAATTGTTTACCTCGGTTGAATGTCTACCACGGTGATTCGTGGGTCATGATACTGTAGGCGTATTCCTGTTGGTGTAACAGTGTGGGTTTGGATATCGCCAGTTTATCAATGACCTTTCGTCTGGCGGACTTGTGTGTGTGTCTATATAGTGGCATATTTCTCTGTGTGGGTCATAATACCTGTAGCGGAATGATGCTG
Source organism: Pleurodeles waltl (assembly GCF_031143425.1). Taxonomy (NCBI): domain Eukaryota; kingdom Metazoa; phylum Chordata; class Amphibia; order Caudata; family Salamandridae; genus Pleurodeles; species Pleurodeles waltl. The sequence continues at coordinate 687,493,277 of NC_090449.1, read as the reverse complement.
TGGTCACGGTATGTTGGGGACTGTCAGGACGGCGGTAGGCGACATTTACCGCCAAGGTTGTAATGAGGGCCATAGTAATGTGTTTTATATGTACTGACAGTAAATATTGCTACATTTGTTTTTCACTGTTGCAAGGCTTGTCCCTCTCATAGGTTTACATGGGGGGCTACCTTTAAATATGATTAAAGTGTAGATTCCCTTTGGGAGTGGATGGACATGTGGAGTTTGGGGTCTCTGAGCTCACAATTTAAAAATACATCTTTTAGTAAAGTTGATTTTAAGATTGTGTGTTTGAAAATGCCACTTTTAGAAAGTAAGAATTTTCTTGCTTATACCATTTCTGAGACTCTGTCTGTTTGTGGATTCCCTGTCTGGGTCAGTTTGACAGTTGGGCTGGTTGCACCTCACACTAGACAGTGTAGCCTGCATTTCCTGATGAGCCATCTGTGCTAAGAGGGGGGATAGAAGTGGTCACTCACACCTGAAAGGGCTGTGCCTGCCCTCACACAATGCAGTCTCCAACCCCCTGGTGAGTGTCTGGGGCCTGGCCTGGGCAAGGCAGGATTTCAAATTCAAGAGAGACTTTGCTTTGAAATAGGCCTACTTCATAGGAGAAATTGGGTATAAGAATGGCACCCAAAACCACAGACTTTAGAACACTTCTGGAAACCAAGAGGAACCTCTGCCAGGAGAAGAGCTGAAGAGCTGAGGAAGAAGAGCTGACCTGACTGTGACTGTGCTTTGTGGAGTTATCCTCCAGTTGCTGCTTCTGCCAGACTAAGAAGGCAAAGACTGAACTTTGTGTGCCTTCCATCTTGTGAAGATCTCCAAGGGCTTGATTTAGAGCTTGCCTCCTGCTGTTTGAAGTCTCAGGGACAGAAAATACTTCTCTTGGCCAGCACCTGGAGTCTATGGAGAGACTCCTACTTTGTCCTGTGGTGCCCAACCAGGTCCTGGACCCTGAAAGGAGAAGCTGGCAGCCTAAGAGGAAGAAATCCACGCACAGAACGTCATGCAGGGAAAAGATCGACGCACCTCCGATCTGCGGCTGAAAAATCGATGCGCTGCAGGCTTTGCGGTTGAAAATCGACATTCGCCTGCAACGGGACCGAAGAATCGACGCACGGAGCTGGAGAAATGATACGCAGCATCACTGACGGTGAGGCTGGTGAGATCGCATCCCACATTGTGTGGTTTTCGGATTATCGTGCGGCTGGATTCCTGATGCAAGTACCGCTGGGCATGTAAAAACAACACAAGGCCTACTTGGACCCAAGAGTGCTGAACGGATCGACGCAATGCTCTCCTGCGAAGAGAAGAAACGACGCACCCTGATCCGACAAAAGGAGAAACAGTGCTAGGTCTCGCTCGTGAGTGAAATCGAGGCATCGCAAGCCCTTTTTGACACACACTCGCCCATTGCAGGGTTATTTTTGATGCACCCAAGATACATTTTCATGCTAACAGTGTTAGTGTGTGTTTAAAACTACATGAAGACTATTTTTGCTTTTTAATTGATGACTTGTGTATTTTTGTCATTTTGGTCTTGTTTTGTTTAGATAAATATTCTCTATTTTTCTAAACCTGTGTTGTTTCATTCTGTAGTGTTTTCATTAAGTTACTGTGCGTGTTGGTACAAATACTTTACACCTAGCACTCTGAAGTTAAGCCTACTGCTTGTGCCAAGCTACCAAGCGGGGTAGGCAGGGGTTAGCTGAGGGTGATTCTCTTTTACCCTGACTAGAGTGAGGGTCCTTGCTTGGACTGGGGGTAACCTGACTGCCAACCAAAGACCCCATTTCTAACACCAATGCTTTTTGCATTCTGTCTTTTGTTGGCATAGGCCTTCATTTTTATTTTAAGATCCAAGCCTTTAGTGCGGGTCTCTTTATCAGTGCTTGATCTTGTGCTGGTGCACTGAGGTAACTTGGTCGTCATTGCTCCCCCAAACATCAAAGTTGCAGAGCTTTCATCCGGTGTTGAGTGAAGAGTCTAACTATATGCTTGTAGGGTGGAACTCAAGACAGCCTTGAGGTCAAGCTTTTCTAATGCAGCATGCTGAACAGCTTTCTTTAATGTGCTCATGATATGTTCAACAAGGCCATTTGCTTGTGGCCAAAGAGGTGTGCTCTTCGGTTGCGTCACATTAAGCAGGTTAAGAAATTCTCTGAATTCTTAGCCATTGAAAAGTGGGCCACTGTTAGATTTTAAAATTGCAGGAATGCCCCATGATGCAAAGATGCCTTCAAATCTCTCAATGGCTCTTTCCTTAGTGATAGAGGAGAGATCTTCTAGTCATGGAAAGCAGGAGTATTTATTCACAGTCACCATCAGTCACCATCAGGTGAGGTGCATTGTCAAGTGGACGAAAAAAAGACTATAACAATTCTATCGACAGAGGTAGCGTCAACAACAACATCTGTGTGTAACATTGAATCCAAATATGCAATTTCTGTAGCATTTTTAAAAGCTTGTTTGATTCTCTCAAAACATTCTTCACATTCATGTGACCAGTGAAATGAAATATCTTTTTCGTTAGCTCTCTCAATGGGGAACTCACAGTGGCAAAATCTCCTATGTATCTGGAACAGTAATTGGCCATGGCAAGAAATAAGCGGGGCATGGCACATCTTATTGGGGACTGGCAATTGACAGTGCTTGTACTTTAGCTGGAGCTGATGTCATGCACATATCAGAAAAAATATGGCCAAATAATTGAATTAACATTTCTCTGGATTTAGCATTAAATCTTCGTCAGTTGATAAACAACATACTTGAGAGCATTATCGTGCTCCTTCTGTGTGGCTTTGAAAACCAATATTTCATCGCTATTGTTAAAAGCATTCACAACAGGTTGTTTGATATGTCTAAGCCCATCTTGAAAAAACTCTGCAACTGATGACACACTGAAACTTAGGGCCTGATTTAGATCTTAGCGATGGAATATTCCATCACAACATATGTATACCCCATCTGCCGTACTACAATCTCTACAGGACATAATGGGATCGTAAACAGCGGATGAGAGATCCGTCACATTGGTGACAGAGTATTTCCCTTTGCCAAGATCTAAACCAGGCCCTTAAGGCCTGATTTATCTCTTGGCAGTGTTATCGCCAAGCCAAGTCAGCAGTGCACCAAAAACACTGCCAAGCCAACTGCGTTCTGCCAGCTATATTTAGATGTTTCAGCTCTCCAGGTGGTGAACTGGTGATGGATTGCTGACGGAGGGAGATAGCTGTGGTACTCAATGGACTTTGTACAATGGCAGGGGCTATGGAATAAAGGTAAGTGACAGATGCACACTGGTCCTTAGTCATATGTGTGTACCTACATTACACACTACACAACACACCACGTACACACCATCATCCATTGCAATTCCAACACAAGACAACCCATACATGCCGAAAACACATATTGACATACACCCATGACACAACATACATACACCATTGACACAGCATCCACACATGAGACAACCACTACAACCAACACAACTACACACTCAGATACACAAATACACTCACACACAAGCACAACTACACACAGCTCGTCATCCTTCACCACACAGCAACAACACTCACCTGAATGTGCCACACGGCAACACAACATACACAAAACATTGGTCTTACAAGCAAGTGTATATAGACACAAACACACATCCACGCCAGCTCCCTCTGTTTCAACAGCCAATCCACAACCACAAACACACACACACACATACGAACATGCACACACACACACACGTACATGTACTGATTCGCATGCACAACAGATAGCATAAACCTACCTATTCAGCTCCCCTTGCAATGCACAAACATGGATACCATTGTCCAGTGTGAGTTTACCTTCATTGTGGTGCCAGCATTAATTTTTCAATGTATGATGACACCGTAATGACATTTGTGTATGTGTGTGATATGTATGTTGTTCCTGTGTGTCCCCAGCCATGTGAGACACAATTTTCTCCCTGGCTTATGCATGTCACAGTGATTAAAAAAAATAATTACTGTGACATGTATATGCCTGCAGTGGTCCCGACCTCCTGTGCAATGCCCACCTAACGTACGCTGTCAATGTGGCAACCCTACCTTCAGGTCTAGCGATGGGGGGGCTGTTTTTTTGTCATGGATTGGTGGCAGCAGTGATGGCAGGTGTTGTCCAGTACCGTCCAGTCGAAGTCAGAGGTGGAATGGGGGAAAAAAGGTGGGTTTTCTCTTGATGGTAAGGCACATCCAAATCTGCACAGTGGAAAGGGTGGCTGGTATCTCTCTGGCATCCAGCTTCCCTCTAATGCTATCAATGGGAGCTGTGTTTTTGGCGGAGACAGGGGTTCGAAAGCAGGCTCTTGGCTATAGGACCGGCAACATCTAAATACAGTGGGTGGACCATCACAGCGGCGGATGGGCTTTCAGTTGAAAAGTCAATGGAGGGACAGTTGCCGCCAAGATCTAAATCAGGCCCTGTCTTAGATATCGGCGAGAGGAATACTGTGTCACAAACGTGAGGGATATCCAGTCTGCCATATTACAATCTCCATAGGACATGATGGGGTTGTAATATGGCGGAAGGGATATCTGTTGCGTTTCTGACAGAGTAGTCCCCTCTGCTAAGATCTACACAGGTCCTTAGTCTTTTATATCATATAAACCAATATGTGTAGAAAAGGTTGTAATGTTATAGCAATTCTCCTTGAGTTCCAACTGATGATATCCTTTACTTAAATCAAGTTGTGAGAAGACCTTCACACCATTCAGTTGTGTTATTATGTCAGCAATATGCTGACCTGGATTGTGTTCTCTTTCAATTGCAATTATATGTGCTTACAGATCCTTTACTGTCCTTTTTTGGCACTACCACTATGGGAGAAACCCATGATGCTGGACCAGTAAAGCACTCAATGATGTCATGCTTGAGTAATGATTCAAGTTCCTTTTCAACAGCTTCTTATAAGTGAAATGCAAATCTTCTGGCCTTTGAGCAACAGGACAGACATCCTCATTAAATTGCAATTGCACTTCCATCATAGTCTTAATTTTTCATAATCCATGACTTAGGGGGTCATTAAGAGTTTAGCGGATGGAGACATCCATCCGCCAAATTCCATACAAGGAGACTGCCACAGCGCTGGCAATCTCCCCACAGGCCCCATTAAAACTTTCCCACTGGGCTGACGGGTGGAAGCCAAGGTTTCCATCAGTCAGTCAAGTGGGAAAGGTGCTGCAGCATTGTTCTGGGCTCATAATTGAGCCAGCGACAAAGCTGCAGCATGCGATGTGCACCAGCATCCTTGAAATGCACACTGTCTGCACAGCAGCTGTGCTGAAAATGAATAAACAGGTACCTTGAAGTATGTGAATGGGTGCTTGAAATGTTCTTTTCTTATGTTTCATAGCTGCTACGAATGAATCCTTATTTTTCAAGAGTGTCTATGTAGCCCAGGTGTACACTTTGGTTTTCAATGGTGTCTGTCGTGGCAATGGAAATAGTTTATTATGTTTCTCCTCAGGCATAATGTTTAACAATGCTCCACTGTCAATCATGAAAGGTGTTGAACAACCATTTATCTCCAGTGTAAACTTCGGACAATCTTTGAATGACTTGGGTACTTTTTCAGGTCGACTTTTCCTTGACTGGTATTTTCCTGCTCATGCATCCAGTCCAACATGTGCACATTTTTTCTGAGGTAAACATCGATATTGCACTATCATCTTCTTCACTTTTACTTGATATTGATGAACATTTCAACAATGATTTAGATGACTATCAACTTCATTTGGTGTTGATTTGTCTCAACTGATATTGTCGCTTGTCCACTTCTAGAAGAGTTGATTGGCCATTGTGTCTTCTCCCGGTGATGTACTTACTTTTTCTTTTGCCTTGTAAATCGTTACAATATGGTTCTCTTTAACACCGCATTTGCGTATCTGTCCAATGATGGGATATTTATCTTCAAGGAGAAATCATAATCCACATCTGAAACACAACTTCTTTTTCCGAGGAGACACCACCTTGTGTCCTTCAGCTTCGTGTCTCATGTTCATGACTGACTCACTCTGGGCACATTTGGCATCTATGTCAGCAGCTTTTCAATCATGATGCTCTTCAGCTCTGGCAGCCATGAGAACTCACTCTAGACAAAGAGTTTCTCTCAGCATTCGTTGTCTGAATTAATCTGACAGGCATCTCTCTATAACTCTGAGTCATATTACTTCTTTGTCATTATATTTATTAAATTTACAGTGTATGATGAGCATATCCAGTCTCTCAACAAATTAGTGCACGGTTTCACCAACTCTTTGTCGCTCTTGAATGAAAATGTATCTTTCATAATCTACATTCGGCATTGGATTGAATTTGAGATTCAAGGCTTCTTTAATTTCACAGTATGAAACTTCATCAGCTCTCTGCATTTTCATTACTTCTTTTACACCTTCACCAGCAAGATTCTTCAGGTACTTGTTAATGTTTTTTTTATCTGTTTCTTCTAGTGCATCAATGAAATCATCAAGGGCCATATTTATACTTTTTGACGCAAAACTGCGCTAACGCAGTTTTGCGCCAAAAAATTTAGCACCGGCTAACGCCATTCTGAAGCGCCATGCGGGCGCCGTATTTATTCAATGACGTTAGCCGGCGTTAGCCAGCGGCGCTGTCTGGTGTGCGTTAAAAAAAACGACGTACACCAGGCAGTGCCGGCGTAGGGGGAAAATGGCGTATGGGTGTCCACAAATGGTGCAAGTCATGCTGAGGCAAAAAAATCACCACAACCCGATTTGCGCCATTTTTTTACGACGCCCATCCCCCATTGAAATGACTCCTGTCTTAGCAAAGACAGGAGTCATGCCCCCTTGCCCAATGACCATGCCCAGGGGACTTCTGTCCCCTGGGCATGGTCATTGGGCATAGTGGCATGTAGGGGGGCACAAATCAGGCCCCCCTATGCCACAATTTTTTTTAAAAAAAAATACTTACCTGAACTTACCTTAATGTCCCTGGGGTGGGTCCCCCCATCCTTGGGTGTCCTCCTGGGGTGGGCAAGGGTGGCAGGGGGTGTCCCTGGGGCAGGGGAGGGCACCTCTGGGCTCATTCTGAGCCCACAGGTCCCTTAACGCCTGCCCTGACCCAGGCGCTAAAATCCGGCGCTAATGCGGGTTTTTTAGACCCGCCCACTCCGGGGCGCCATTTTTGCCCGGGAGTATAAATACGACGCATATGCATCAGAGTAATTTTTTAAGACGGGAACGCCTACCTTGCATATCATTAACGCAAGGAAGGTGTTCACGCAAAAAAATGACGCTAACTCCATGAACTTTGGCGCTAGACGCGTCTAACGCCAAAGTATAAATATGGAGTTCGTTTTGCGTCGAATTTGCGTCGAAAAAAATGACGCAAATTCGGCGCAAACGGAGTATAAATATGCCCCCAAATGTCCCTATTGAAGCAGTCCATCTATCACCAATATTTTGCTTCTTGGCAAGATTGAACGGTGGTGGTTGTTTCAGGAAGGTGGCAGCATTAAAACCATTCACAGAATTGGCTGTCAGTGTGACTGGAGCTCTATCTGATTCCATCTGATGGTCTTGGTAAATTTTCTTGCACACCAGCTCTGAGACCTGGTGATGTGCTTGCCTTTGGGTCATCTAGGCAGTCTGTGGAACTGTGACTCATTTCTTGGTCTCCATTGGAGACCTTCACTTTCTGGAGACTTTTGGAGTTGTACTGAGAGTCCACCTGACAGCTTTGGTGGTGTGCTGCTGCAGGTTAGGGATAGCTCAGTAAGCACAACCATTTTGCTTCTTCTTGGGTCTCCTCACCTGCTGCTGAGGTCATAGAGTTGTTCTTCTCAAGGCTTAGTTAAGTGTAACTATAATATGCTTTGTTAACACTTGTTCTGTCTGCTAGCACTCTTTTCTGTATCTGTTTGTCGCTACCTTTAGCATTATCACTCAATGCACTGTATAGCTGTATACTGCGTAGTAGCGCGATACCTTTCAGCATGGCCCTGCTAATTTGTTTTACCAGTGATACCTGGACTTCTCAGGGAAGCTTTCTTTGGCCCTCATTACAACATTGGGGATAAAAGCCACTTACCGCTGTGCAGAAGACCGCCAACACACCACCGCAGTCGTGGAATTCCGCCACAGCTATTATGACCCACAGCTTGTAATCAGCCAAAATCTAGACACCCACACAAGTCCGCCACACCAAAGGTCATAAACTGGTGAAAACAAAACCTCCACTGTCACACCAACAGAAATACGCCCACACTATCACGACACACAAATCCATGCGGCGGTCTTTCAACTGCGGTATTCCATTGGCGGTCCACACCGCTGCGCTCAAAATACACACACATCTACAAAACACTACCACATTGGACAATTCAAAATACACACACCTGATACACATAAACACACCACTCCCACACACCCATTACAATATAAAACACACACACACATATCACCCACAAACCCCTACGACCACAATTACAGAAAGAAGGCCAGAGAGAGACACCACAAACTACTACCAAGCATCCACAGGCACACAATACTATCACCCACATAACTTCCACGCACCTCACACAACACACCACTAAATATTACCCCACTAATCACTAAACACACCACCTCACACATCACCCACACCACCCCATGGCACGGCAAAGACACCCCAGGTTCTCTGAGGAGGAGCTCAGGGTCATGGTGGAGGAAATCGTCCAGGTAGAGCCACAGCTATTCGGATCCCAGGTGTAGCACACCTCCATAGCTAGGAAAATGGAGCTATGGCAAAGAATAGTGGACAGGGTTAACGCAGTGGGAGAGGTGGAACGACCTACGGGGGAAGGTGCATTCCGTGGTCTCAAGACACCACCTTGCAGTTCAGCGGACTGGCGGCAGACCCCAACCTCCTCCCCCACAACAAACAACATGGGAGGAGCAGGTCTTGGCGATTCTGCATCCTGAGGGCCTCGCAGGAGTAGATGGAGGAATGGACTCTGGTAAGGCAAAGCTTTACTATTACATCCCCTACCCTACCTGCATGTCATCACATACCCCCACCCTCACCGCCATCACTCCTACTTTTACCAAATGTCCCACTATCACAACCCACCCATCCCAACACCAAGCCCTGCATGCAACAACAAAGCATGGACATCCATCACCAAAGCATGGCCACTGCACATACCCATACACCCCCTTAAACCACCATCACACAAGGTCCCACACAGGAATGCAAGCACTGGGGTACACGGTCACCCACCTATTGCACACCATGGCACACACAGGTGTAATAAACATCCTTTTATTCCCCTGCAGGACCCCTACCCAATGTCATCGGACAGGAGGGTCCACACATGTCCACACCACCAACAGAAGAGGCCCACAGTGATGACAGCATCTCTGTCCAACTGAAGCTAGATGACCAGCCCGGCCCATCGGGTACCTCGGGACAGTCGGTTCCCCTGACACAATCACAGGCCACTACAGAGCTTCCCCCCCTCTGGAAACACCAGCATAGCACCCACCCAGTGGGCCCATACCTCTATCCCCAGGACACGTCAATCATCAGTGTGTCCACCACTACAGGGAACCCAGGCTAACCCTCCACCCCAACAACAACAGGGACCTGGGGGCAGTGGTAGTGGCCACACGGTCCAGGGGACGGAGGCCCAGGTCACAGGGGAAAGGGGAGGGCTGCTGTGAGACAGGGGGAGGACAGGACAAGGGAACCCACTCTCCACAAGGCCCTCTCCTCCATCATGTGAGCCTACCACCACTCCCAGGAGACGATGGCAACGGTACTGGCCAAGTTTCAAGAGACCCAGCGCTGCAGGAGGAACAGTATTTGGGCTTCAGGGAGAAACTCAGAGTCATCAATTCCACCCTGGGCACCATAGTAGGGGTGATGAAGTAAGTACTCAATACCAGGAGGGACACTGTGGCACAACAAGGGGCCCCTGACACTAGCCTGGACAATGAGCTGCCCACCACCTCCGCCGGCGCTGGTGGACAGGAGGCACCACCACACGACCACCACACCAGCACCCCACCCCCTGCAGAGGGAGAACCACCCCGCAAATGGTCCATGAGATCCAGGACAAAGACAGAGAACGATGCCAAGACCCCCGCCAAGAAATGAGACCACCCTGAATGTCATCTTTCTGTCCCACTTTGTCACCCTGTCCATCCTCAACCTGCCCCAGCTCCACTTCCAATGCCCATTTGGGCAATGCACCTGTAAGACTAATAGACTGGACTCTGCATGGACATTCCGCCACCATCACCCCTCACCATTTTACAACCCCCCACAATATTGAGCACTTAAATAAACACCCTTGAAGCACAAAACAATCTGGAGTCAGTCTGTGATTTCGAAATAGTGTATTAGCAATTACAGTGGCAAAATGCTCTTGTAGCTGGGTGAATAACTCCCCGACTACATTACATGCAGAAGCCGGAGCAGAACTGCGCTCCGACGCTCTTAGCGAGACCGCATCTGATGAAACTGGGAATCCGGATGTCCAGGTTCCCGTGAACGTACCTGCGGAAGGACGTCGAGCGGAGAAAACAGAGGAGGAAAAGACTGCCGGCGCCGGGAACCCTAAGCGCGCGCGACGCGGAAGGAGAGGAGGACACCAAGGAGCGAGAAACCGGGAAGGCAGAACAAACAGACAACAGAGGAAACGAGGAGGAAAACGAGCTAAACATTGGGGAGTGGCAGCCGTTTGACAGTCAGGAAGACACCACAAGGGGACAGGACAGTCCCACTAAACCCGAACTCCGCCAAGTCCCTGGAGGGACGTCACTACAGCAGGTACGGTCCTGCCTAAGGGGCAAATTACGTTATATGGTGGGAAGGGAAGAGGGTGGAGGAGAGGGATAGGGGAAGAGAGGAGGAGGAGGAGGGGAAGGCTGGGAGCTTTGAAAGTGAACTCCACAGAGCATGTGACAAAGTAGTTTATGGCACTTGAAGTAGATTAAGCACACAGAGGTGCAAACACAGGATTCTCGTGACCCTGTACCTTCATCTCTACTTTCTTTACTTCCTTTCCTAGGGAAAGCACACATTTCCCCATTCACCCGAGCTCACTCTCACTCTCTCTCTCACTCTCTCTCTCTCTCGCTCTCTCTCTCTACACACCCTTCCCACACGGTAAAGAATACCAATTGCAAAACAAAGCCACTACTTACCAGTCTTTTGGTTCCTCTTTTTCCGGTCTTCCTGACAACACCATCGCCGAGAAACCATCGTCAGTCACCAGGGACCCTGAGGGAAAAGACCACAGAGGAGATCAACAGCCCGAAAGAATTTAGATACTGGTTATTATAAAACCATAATTATCTCACAATAAAAGCACCTATATACATCCACCAACTGAGTATTGTTTTACTCCCTATCGCTATACCCACGGCCATAGTGGTGTCAGAACTGGACAGATCACGGAGGGACAAAATGGAAGTAAAACCCACGTTAGAAGATATGATACAGCAACTGGCCGAAGGCCAACGCCACCTTCAAATGGTGTGGGAGGCCCAACAAAGAGAAGCCAAGGAAGATAGAGAGGCCCTCCAGAATGCTAGGCTACCATCCTGGCGAACAATCAGTTGGTACACGAAACAGCCCTACAAAAGCTGACAGACACCATTGCGGCTAGTAAGGTTCACCCTAACGTACCTAGCTCGGTCCTCCAAAAGTACCAAGAGGGGGAGGATCCCGATGCATTCTTTACAAACTTTGAAAGAGTGACTTCCTCCGCCCAATGGCCTGAAGAACGATGGGGTCAATATGTGGCCCCCTTACTTACAGGTACCCTGTAAACGGCCTATTAGGCAGCCAATCCGGATGGGACAACTCCATATAAAGACATCAAAAAGAGTATCGTGGAGAGTGTAGGGCACGACGCAGAGTATTACCAGCTACGATTTCGGAAAATAAAATGGAGCCCTACCGAAGACCCCCGGACATTATATTATAAAGTAAAAGACCTGGGACTCAAATGGTTAGGCCCCATAGGAACAGAAAGAGAAGATGTTATAAAAGTGGTCATCCTGGAACAGTACTTGGAATCCCTTCTTCCGCTCACCTGTAGTTGGATCCGACAGCACCCTAATGTCGATATGACTATGGCTGTGGATCTGGCCTGTACCTATAACAGGTCGACTGAGTTTAAGAGTGGAACCTCTAAAATGTCAAATCCTTTAACCCGACCTCAACCAGTACCTGCTCGGTCCTTTCCCCGAAAAACTGGGGAGGATGTTACTTTACGCAGAGTGAATGAAAAGCCTCCTATGCAGCAACCTCAAAGCTACAGTTGTGGTGAATGGGGACATATAGCGCGGCTATGCCCTCGCAAAGAGGATAAACCCAAACCTATGGAAATAGGGATTACTAGGGGAAGGTTCCTATGTACAGGGAGAGGTAGTCCCAGATATATGCAGTGTTAGAAATGGGGTTTTTGGTTGGCAGTCAGGTTACCCTCTGTCCAAGCAAGAACCCTCACTCTGGTCAGGGTAAGTCACACACAATCCAAAATTATCCTGGGCCCACCCTCTGGTAGCTTGGCACGAGCAGTCAGGCTTAACTTAGAAGGCAATGTGTAAAGTATTTGTGCAATAAATCATACAATACCACAATATAGCACCACAAAAATACATCACCAAGTGTTTAGAAAAATATATAATATTTATCAGGATAATTGTAGGTCAAAATGAATAAAGATGCAATGTGAAATTGTAGCGATATCACTGAAAAATGATATAAAGGAGGTCATTACAACATTGGTGGTATAAGGCGCTTACCAACGTGCAGAAGCCCGCCAATACACTGCCGCGGCGGTGGTAGACCGCCATAGCTATTGTGACACACATCACGGAATCCGCCGAAATTCAGACACCCACACAACACCGCCACACCAAAGGTCAGCGATAAACATGCGGAAACAAATCCTCCACCTCCACGCCAACAGAAACACGCCCATGCTATTACGACCCACGAATCCACGCGGCGGTCTTTCAACCGCGGTATTCCATTGGCGGTACACACCGCCGCGCTCAAAATACACACACATCTCCAAAACACCGCCACATTGGACAATTCAAAATACACACACCTGATACACATACAAACAACACTCCTACACACGCAACACAATATAAAACACATACCCACATCACCCACAAACCCCTACAACCAGAAATTCTGAGAGAAGGCCAGAGAGAGAGCACAGCTATTGACAACCCCATCACACAGAGGCACACAACACCAGCACCCACACAACATCCACGCACAAAACACCACATACCACTACACTCACCACACTCATTACCACATACACCACCCCACACCTCACACACACCACCCCATGTCACGCCAAAGACACCCCCGCTTCTCCGAGGAGGAGCTCCGGGTCATGGTGGAGGAAATCGTACGGGTAGAGCCACAGCTATTTGGCTCACAAGTACAGCACACATCAATAGCCAGGAAGATGGAGTTATGGCGCAGAATAGTGGACAGGGTGAACGCCGTGGGACAGCACCCATGAAATAGGGAGGACATCAGGAAGAGGTGGAACGACCTATGGGGGAAGGTGCGTTCCACGGTATCCAGGCAAAACATCGCGGTGTAGCCTACTGGCGGCGGACCCCCGCCTCCTCCCCCACAACTAACAACATGGGAGGAGCAAGTCTTGACCATCTTGCATCCTGAGGGCCTCGGAGGAGTTGGTGGAGGATGGGACACTGTTAAGTCAAATCTTAACTATCACATCCCCACCCTACCTGCATGCTATCACACACCCCCACCCTCACACCCTCCCCTATCTCCCCAAATCCTCAGTAATGTACCCATAACACAAACCACCCGTCCTAACACCAAGCCCTGCATGACACAACTAAGCATGGGCACCCCTCACTAAAGCATGCTCACTGCACATACCCAGAACACCCCCCAACCATCATCACACAAGCCCCCACACAGGAATGCTTGCACTGGGGTACACAAACACCCACCCATTGCACACCATGAAACACACACATGCAATAATCATGTTCTCATACCCCTGCAGGAACCCGAAGGACCGTCACCACACCAGAGGGTCCAGACAACACCACTCCACCCCCAGAAGAGGCCCACAGTGACGACAGCAGCTCTGCCCCACTGGATCTTGATGACCAGCCCGGACCATCGTGGGCCTCCGGACAGTCGGTTCCCCTTGCCCAGTCGCAGCCCAACACCGAGCTGCCACCCTCTGGTAACACCAACACAGCACCCACCCAGCTGGCCCAAACCTCCCTAACCAGGACAGGTCAATCAGCGGTGTGTCCACCACTACAGGGCACCCAGGCTGACCCACCACCCCAACAACAGGGACCGGGGGGCAGTGGTAGTGGGCACACGGTCCAGGGGACGGAGGCACAGGAACACCGGGGAACTGGGAGGGCTGCTGTGCGACAGAGGGAGGACAGGCCAAGGGAACCAACTCTCCACGAGGCCCTCTCCTCCATCATGGGAGCATACCACCACTCCCAGGAGACGATGGCGACGGTCCTGGACAAGTTGCAGGAGACCCTGCGCCTGCAGGAGGAGCAGTATTTGGGGTTCAGGGAGGAGCTCAGGACCATCGTCTCCACCCTGAGCGCCATCATAGGGGTGCTGATGGACATTCAAAAGACCTTGAGGGACACCGTGGCACTCCAAGGGGCCCCTGACACTAGCATGGACGATGAAATGCCCACCACCTCCGCCGGCGCTAGTGGACAGGACTCCCCGCCACAGGACCAACACACCAGCACCCCACCCCCGGCAGACGGACAACCACCACGCAAGCGGTCCCTGAGATCCAGGAATAGGACAGAGCAAGATGGCAAGACCCCCGCCAGGAAATAAGACCACCCTGATTGTCCTCCCACTGTCCTACTTTGTTACCCTGTCCATATTCGAACTGCCCCAGCTCCACTTCCTATGCCAAGATGGGCGGTGCACCTGGGAGACTAATAGACTGGACTCTGCCATGGACATTCCTCCACCATCACCTATCACCATTTTACAACCCCCCTTCATTTTTTGAGCACTTAAATAAACACCCTTGAAACACCAAAAAATCTGGAGTCAGTCTATGATTTGGTACTTTGTATTATCAATCACAGTGTCATAATGGGTTACCCGTTGTAAGGCTAACATACCTATGTCACACATCACAAGCCCTTGAAGGATGCAAGCAGTTGACACGTAGGTTACCACACTTGTGAAACTGAAATGGAAGGGTCCAACTCAATTAACAAATAGTGAGTGAAATGTAGGTACAGGATAGAGGTAGACGTGTGAAAGTTAATGTAATGTTAAACCAGAAAATGTTCTCACCTGTGTGTCACTGGAAATATTGCTGTATGACTGAATCCCTGTTGTTGTTTTCTTCTTCCTCAGCTTCATCCTCATCACTGTCCACAGGCTCCACAGCTGCTACAACACCGTCATCTGGATCATCCTCCTTCAGAAAAGGCACCTGGCATCGCAATTCCAAATTATGGAGCATGGAGCAGGTGACGATGATGTCGCACACCTTCTTCGGTGAGTAGAATAGGGATCCACCTGTGATATGGAGGCACCTGAACCTGGCCTTAAGGAGGCCGAAGGTGCGTTCGATAACCCTCCTAGTCTGCCCATGGGCATCATTGTACCGTTCTTCTGCCCTGGTCCTGGGATTCCTCACTGGGGTTAATAGCCAGGAAAGGTTGGGGTAACCAGAGTCCCCCAATAGCCATACACAGTGCCTCTGGAGTTGACCCATCATATCAGGGATGCTGCTATGGCGCAGGATGTAGGTGTCATGCACTGAGCCAGGGAACAGCATTTACCTGCGAGATGTACTGGTCTGCCAAACAGACCATCTGGACATTCATAGAATGATAACTCTTCCTGTTCCTGTACGCCTGTTCCTGTACACCTGTTCACTCCTGCGGGGGGACCAGAGCTACATGGGTCCCATCAATGGCACCTATGATGTTGGGAATATGTCTAAGGGCATAGAAGTCACCTTTCACTGTAGGTAAATCCTCCACCTGAGGGAATATGATGTATCTCCTTACGTGTTTCAGCAGGGCAGACAACACTCGGGACAAGACGTTGGACAACATAGGCTGGGACATCCCTGATGCCATGGCCACTGTTGTCTGAAATGACCCACTTGCAAGGAAATGGAGCACTGACAGCACCTGCACGTCAGGGGGGATTCCAGTCGGATGGCAGATCGGTGACATCAGGTCTGGCTCCAACTGGGTACATAGTTCCTGGATAGTGGCACGGTCAGACCTGTAGGTGACGATGACATGTCTTTCTTCCATTGTCAAGAGGTCCACCAGCGGTCAGTACACCGGAGGATTCAGCGATCTTCTCATATGTCCCAGCTGACGGTGCCTACGAAGGACAACAGCGAAGAACCAGTCATTAATCCTCCAGGTATGTACCCACTGTTACACACAAGACTACACCAGACACAAAACCCTTCCTGTATGTGTGTTGAGTGTAGGCCTAGCTATGTGTGACGCAGTAGTAAATGAAGCCATGTGGGCCCCTGAAATGGCGGCTGCCTGACCTCTAAACTGGGACAATGGGATTGTGGGGTAACTGCGCTGGCGTTGCACACCATCGCGGTAGGCGGTCGTAGACCGCGGCACAATGCTGCATTGGTTAACATTGGACCCTATGGGTCCCAGGAGCCAATCAACAGGTGCGCTGGCGGTGATGATGCGCACCGCCGTGGACGTCACCGCCGCAGACGTCACCGCCATTTTCTATCTGTTCACTCACTAGATACCTGACCTTCGACAGGAGAGGACCTACACTGCTAGTGCTGCTGTGACCTCGGTGTGGAAGCGACGATGGCTGCTGCGTCTGGGGAAAGGGCCCCTGCCTTCACTGCACAGGAGTTGGAGAAACTTGTGGATGGGGTCCTCCCCCAGTACGCGCTACTCTACGGTCCTCCAGACCAACAGGTTAGTACAGAGGGAGCACGTTGTATGGGCTAGGCCTGGGTGAAGAGGGCTGGGTGGAAGAGGGAAGGGGGCAGAGTACATAGAACAGTTATGCATGGGAATGAATGGGCCACATGGCCAGAGTAGGGAGGGGGCCACTCACATTGACGGTGCAGTTGGTAATGACTGTACCTCTTCCCTTGTGCATGTCATGTAGGTCAGCACCCACCAGAAGAGGGACATTTGGCGTGCCATCGCCAAGGAGGTCCGGACCCTGGGGGCCCACCAGAGACGGGGCACCCACTGCCGTAAGAGATGGGAGTACATTTGCTGCTGCAGCAAGAAGACAGCGGAGGCTCAGCTGGGGATGGCCTCCCAACGTGGGAGGGGTGCCTGTCGCACCATGACCCCCCTGATGTTCCAGATCCTGGCGGTGGCCTACCCGGAGTTGGATGGACGCTTGAGGACATCACAGCAGACACAAGGGGGTGAGTACAACCTCATTCTGCAGAGTTTGCGTGCAGTGGAGGGGTCTGGTCGGGGGAGGTGGTCTGTGGGTGTCCCTAGGCTTGGGCGAATTCGGTAGGCAAGGCCCCTCCGTAATGTAGGCCATGTGGCACTCTACCCCACCTCACCAGAATGCCAAGTTGAGGTATAGTTGCCCCTGTGGCCTCCATGTGCGCAGATGTCCACCATTGCCATGTAGGCCATATCCCAGAAATTGCATGTGCAGAGGGCAGGAGCATGGCGTAATGCAGGGGGCTGCTGCGTCTGTCTTGTCCGCCAACGGTAGCGGAATGCCATGCACTAAAACTCTCTTTCTTCTGTCTCCCCCCCTTTTCCTGCTCTCCCTGTCCCTTTGTACATCAGCATCATCAGGCGGAGGTACAGTGGCACCGGAGCATGAGGGAGCTGCATCCCACATGGCCATGGAGGGCCACACCACAGACTCTGAATGCACCAGTGGGACGGAGGGCGAGGGGAGCTTCACGTCGGCCACAGGATCACCAACCAGCGACACGGACTCGTTCGCCGATGGGAGCTCCTCTGTGGTGGCGGCATAATCTGTGCACCCCACTTCTACAGGTACAGCCACCACCTCCCCTACCAGCACCGCCCTCCCAGCAGCCCCTCAGCGTTCGCCCCGTGCCCGCTCACCCAGGAGGGTGGGCATCACCTTCGCCCCAGGCACCTCAGGCCCTGCCCCAGTCACCCCTGCTGCCCTCAGTGAGGAGGCCATTGACCTCCTCAGGTCACTCACTGTTGGGCAGTCTACCATTGTGAATGCCATCCAGGGTGTAGAACGAGAGTTGCAACACGGTAATGCATTCCTGGAGGGCATTCATTCTGGTCAGGCTGTCCTTCAGCGAACCCTGCAATCTCTGGCCTCAGCACTGATGGCAGCCATTGTCCCTGTGTCCAGCCTCCCCCCTCCAACTTCCTCCACCCAGACCCAATCTCCTGTACCCCAGCCCATCCCAAACACACCTACAGACCAGCATGCACACAAGTCAACACACACAAGTAGCTCAAGCAAACATAGGCACCACACACACCACAGGCACTCACGCAAGCCTCACCCACATACAGACACAGCAACATCCACTGTCTCCAATGTGTCCCCCTCCTCCTCTTCTTCCTCCTCCCTCCCAGTCTCATCTACACACACACCTGCATGCACCACATCTACAGGCACTAGGACTCGCACCAGGACACCCAGCACCACAAGCCGCTCACCTGCAATCACCACCTCCACTGCCATTTACACGTCCCCTGTGTCCTCTCCCAGTGTGTCTGTGACGCCCCCTCCCAAAGTACACAAACGCCGGCAATCACTCACCCAACATCCATCCACCTCACGACTGCCTCCAGTACCTGCACCTCCACCCAAAACACCTAAAGTGACACCTCCTACAACCACCTCCTCTTCCTCCACTCCCAGACCCCCTCCAGCTACCCATCCCAGTGTTCGTCAGAAACTGTCCCTATGTCAAATTGACCTTTTTGCCCCCACCGCCCCCTCGAATTCATCAGTACTGTTGTAGCGCCTCAGCCAAAAAGCCTCCAATACCAGTGGTGCGTGTTCAAGGTTTGTGGAGTGCACCGGCCACCAGGGCAGGCAGTAGGACCCGGAGCCAAGGCACTGGCAGCCCACCCCCTGTAAAGGCTCTAAAATTGGAGAGTGGACGACGGGACCGTGTAAAGACTCCTGGTGGGACAACAAGTGACATGGGTTCGAAGGGGATTGATGAGTCAGCTGTAACTCCAACAAAGGTGGGGAAGGTCCAGAGGAAGTCTGCTCAGCCTGTTGTGAGTGTCACGGCAGAGAAGTGCGCCATCATTTCCGGCGGTCCAGACACAACCGCCAGCACCGTCGTCACTGGTCCAGAGACCACCGCCACTGCCGGAGTCACAGCCCAGAAGGGCCCAAGTATCGTCACTGGTCCAGAGACCACCGCCAGAGTCACAGCCCAGTAGGGCCCAAGTATCGTCACTGGTCCGGAGACCACCGCCAGAGTCACAGCCCAGGAGGGCCCAAGTATCGTCACTGGTCCAGAGACCACCGCCAGAGTCACAGCCCAGGAGGGCCCAAGTATCGTCACTGGTCCAGAGACCACCGCCAGAGTCACAGCCCAGAAGGGCCCAAGTATCGTCACTGGTCAGGAGACCACCGCCACCGCCGGAGTCACAGCCCAGGAGGGCCCAAGTATCGTCACTGGTCCAGAGACCACCGCCAGAGTCACAGCCCAGGAGGGCCCAAGTATCGTCACTGGTCCAGAGACCACCGCCAGAGTCACAGCCCAGGAGGGCCCAAGTATCGTCACTGGTCAGGAGACCACCGCCACCGCCGGAGTCACAGCCCAGGAGGGCCCAAGTATCGTCACTGGTCCAGAGACCACCGCCAGAGTCACAGCACAGGAGGGCCCAAGTATCGTCACTGGTCCAGAGGTGTGTTAAGGTGGCTGTCTTTGTTGGCGGTTACCGCCAGGGTCATAATTCCCTTTTTTTGTCTGCCGTCCTGTTTGCGGTATTTCCGCAGCTTTAACACCGTCCGCCAGGGTTGTAATGACCACCAAAGTGTCTTAAGTCTTTAAAAAGCAAACAAAGTCTCTTTCAATCACAAAGTACCTGGTTTAAAGTGGAAAATCTCTGCAAAGGGCTGCAGAAGAAGAGATACGTGGAAAAATGGTGTGTGCGTCAATCTCTCCCCTGCACACACGGACTTGCGTCGTTATTTTTCACACGGGGAAGTCGTGCGTCATTTTCCGCTGCGCGGACAGTCTCTTTCTGTGGTTGCGGGATTACCAGATGTCCCGGGGTCTGTGCGTGGAATCTTCGGCTTGTTTTCTGGCTGTGTGTCATTCCAGGAGGCTGTGCTTGGAATTCTCATTCTCACGGCAGGCGTTGCGTCGATTTCCCCTCTGGAAGTCAGGCGGCGTTGTCCTTGCGAGGCCGTGCGTCGAAGTTCCGGTCGCCCCGAAGGTGTCGCGTCGATCAGCATCGGTGTGCGGCGATTCTCTCGCCGCGGAGCAAGCTGTGCATTGAAATTTTTGGCGCACGAAGAGTCCAAATGAAAAAGAGAAGTCTTTTTGGTCCTGAGATTTCAAGGAACAGGAGGCAAGCTCTATCCAAGCCCTTGGAGAGCACTTTTACAGCCAGACAAGAGTTCAGCAAGGCAGCAGGGCAACAGCAAGGCAGCAGTCCTTTGTAGAAAGCAGTCAGGTGAGTCCTTTAGGCAGCCAGGCAGTTCTTCTTCGCAGATGCATGTTCTGGTTCAGGTTTCTTCTCCAGCAAGTGTCTGATGAGGTAGGGCAGAGGACCTGTTTTATACTAAATTGTGCCTTTGAAGTGGGGGTGACTTCAAAGAGTGGCTAAGAAATGCACCAGGTCCCCTTTCAGTTCAATCCTGTCTGCCAGGGTCCCAGTAAGGGGAGTGGCAGTCCTTTGTTTGAGGGCAGGCCCTCCACCCTCCCAGCCCAGGAAGACCCATTCAAAATGCAGATGAATGCAAGTCAGGCTGAGTACCCTGTGTTTGGGGTGTGTCTGAGTGAATGCACAAGGAGCTGTCAACTAAACCTAGCCAGACGTGGATTGAAAGGCACAGAAAGATTTAAGTGCAGAGAAATGCTCACTTTCTAAAAGTGGTAGTTCTAGAATAGTAATATTAAATCCGACTTCACCAGTCAGCAGGATTTTGGATTACCATTCTGGCCATATTAAATGTGACCTTCCTGCTCCTTTCAGATCAGCAGCTGCCACTTCAACAATGTATGAGGGCAGCCCCAATGTTTGCCTATGAAGGAAGCAGGCCTCACAGTAGTGTAAAAACGAATTTAGGAGTTTTACACTACCAGGACATATAAACTACACAGGTACATGTCCTTCCTTTTCCCCACACAGCACCCCGCTCTAGGGGTTACCTAGGGAACACATTAGGGGTGACTTATATGTGGAAAAAGGGAAGGTTTAGGCTTGGCAAGTACTTTTAAATGCAAGTCAAAGTGGCAGTGAAACTGCACACACAGGCCTTGCAATGGCAGGCCTGAGAAAAGGTTAAGGGGCTACTGAAGTGGGTGGCACAACCAGTGCTGCAGGCCCACTAGTAGCATTTAATCTACAGGCCCTAGGCACATATAGTGCACTCTACTAGGTACTTACAAGTAAATTAAATAGCCAATCATGGATAAACCAATCAACAGTACAATTTACACAGAGAACATATGCACTTTAGCACTGGTTAGCAGTGGTAAAGTGCCCAGAGTTCAAAAGCCAACAACAACAGGTCAGAAAAAATAGGAGGAAGGAGGCAAAAAGTTTGGGGATGACCCTGTCAAAAAAGCCAGGTCCAACATGCAGGAGATAAGAGTCAATGGAAAATACATTACAGCCCTGATAGATTCAGGCTGTAGTCATTCTGTCCTCAGAACTGATGTGATAGACCTACCGGGAAACCAGTCATCACAATGGGTTTCCATATGCTTTATCCATGGGGACAAAAGAGAATATCCCCTGGCCTCCGTTTATGTAAAGTGGGACGGGAGACAGGATGTGGTTCCAATGGGAGTAATGGACCGCCTGGTTGAAGAATGTATCTTAGGGACCGACTATATACACTTCCCTGAAGTGTTACGGAGTGTAAAAGACAGAATCCAACCAAACTCTTGGTGGTCCGAGGCTCCCTTCTCAGAGAGCCCAATAGACAGTACACCTATCCATTATAGACCTACTAAACGGGAGAAGAGGTGCGAAAAACAGTTCTATTGGACACAAGAGAAGTAAGAGAATCCAGGGAAGGTCTTGGGTACTATCCCAACCCCATTGACCTCCTTCCGGAGCAGTCACCGTGAGGATCCTTCTCTCCAAAATGTATGGAAAGCAGCTAAGACAGAAAGTACAGGCGAGGTGGGTCCCTATTTTCTTATTTACAAAAACCTCCTATATTGAGTCATCAGACATGATGATAGTGAGAAAAGACAACTAGTGGTACCCGAACCCTACCGTACACAAGTGCTATATTTTGCTCACAATCAACCGGGAGGGGGACACTATGGCAGAGAGAAAACGGAAGAATATTTCTTACGCCGGTTTTATTGGCTGGGAGTATATGCACATATCTGACGGTACTGTACCCAATGTCCCAAATGTCAACTAGTAGACCCAGGACCCCAGAGAAAAGCACCATTACAACCCTTACCAATAATAGACATTCCCTTTTCTAGAGCTGGAATGGACTTGATAGGCCCTCTCCTCCCCTCCACAAAGGACACACATACATTTTAGTTCTAGTTGACTACGCTACCAGATATCCAGAAGCCATACCTCTCACTAGTATGACAGCAAGAAACATAGCCCAGGCCATGATTAGCTTCTTTGCCAGGGTTGGATTTCCCAATGAAATCTTAACTGATCAAGGTACACCGTTCATGTCGTCCTTGATGGCACACATCTGTAAGGCTTTAGGTGTCAAACAACTCGAAACCCCGGTATATCATCCCCAAACCGATGGACTAGTTGAAAGGTATAATCGTAGAATAAAATCATTATTAAAGAAAACCGTATCAGAATCAGGACGAGACTGGGACCGAAAACTCCCACTGGTTCTCTACGCCATCAGGTCCCATGAACAAGCCTCTACCGGACATAGGGCCTGATTACAACTTTGGAGGAGGTATTAATCCGTCCCAAAAGTGATGGTAAAGTGATGGATATACCACCAGCCGTATTACGAGTCCATTACATCCTATGGAACTCGTAATACAGCTGGTGGTATATCCGTCACATTTGGGACAGTTAACATCTCCTCCAAAGTTGTAATCAGGCCCATAGTCCTTTTGGAACTCGTCTTTGGGCGTCAGCCCCACAGTTTGTTAGATATGGTGGCTGAGATATGGGAAGAAGAAGAAGAAAGTGAAAACCCCCTATTAGAATATGTACATGAAGTTAAGTCCCAATTACAAAAAGTATGGGACGATGTACGCACTCATATGGAGAAAGCCCAAAGCAAACAAAAAAAGTATTACGAACAAGGTACGGAACCAAGAAGCTTACAACCCAACGATAAAGTTCTCATATTACGTCCCAGTTCCGACAATAAACTATTAGCTAAATGGAAGGGTCCCTATACAGTATTAATACCAGTCTCTCCTGTTACCTACCTCATAGAATTATCAAAGAACCCAAAACGAGTACAAATCTATCATATCAGCCTGCTAAAGAGGTGGGAGGAACCAACTATGTCGGTAACCCCTACAGCTACAGGTTTTCTGATAACGCCAGAGAAATCCTTTGATATTGAATTCTGCCCCACCAAATCGGATACATCCTTAGAACGGCCCCAAATTAATCCCAATATCACAGAACACCAACAAAGATAGATAGATTACCTTTTAGCCCAAAATAATAGCTTCTTTTCAGGAAAACCCGGTAAAACCAATTTAATCCAACATCATATTAGAAACCCGGAGTGTCAAATAGTACGACTACAACCCTACCGTATCGCAGAAGCCCGCCGACATCTAATTGAACAAGAAGTAAAGACCATGTTACAAATGAAAGTGATAGAACCATCTGTCAGCCCTTGGTGTTCACCCGTCGTCCTAGTACCGAAACCGGATGTTTCTGTCCGTTTCTGTATCGACTTTCGCCGATTGAATGCCATATCACTTTTTGATACATACCCCATTTCCCGAGTTGCCGATCTGCTCAAGAAGCTAGGCAAGGCCCGATATATGTCAACTCTCGATCTAACCAAGGGGTATTGGCAGATACCTCTGCCTCCACCCGACTGAGAAAAGACTGCTTTCTCAACGCCCTCAGGGCTTTACCAATTCACGGTAATTCTGTTTGGTCTGCATGGTGCTCCGGCTACCTTTCAAAGGTTAATGGACCACCTCCTAAGACCCCTGCATTACTGCGCAGCCGCCTATCTCGATGATATAGTGATCTTTAGCGAAACGTAGGAAGACCATCTTAAACATCTAAACCGCATTTTCCATGTTCTACACTCAGCAGGTCTTACCGTGAATCCAAAAAAATGTAATCTGGCACAAGATCACATAGCATACCTCGGATATTTTATAGGGAAGGGACAGCTACGACCTCAAAAAAATAAGGTAGAGGCCATCCAACAGGTACCTGTTCCAACAACAAAGAAAGAAGTTTGTTCCTTTTTGGGGTTAATAGGCTATTATCGATGGTTCATACCCGAATATTCCACATTAGCGGCACCCCTTACAGACCTCTTACAAAAACACCAGCCATCCAAACTATCAGCCTTGACAGCAGAGCAACTGTCTAGCTTTCAACGCCTTAAGCACTCCCTCACGACTGAACCAGTCTTAAAGTGTCCCGATTTTACTAAAACATTTTACCTTCAAACGGATGCCTCAGATGTTGGATTAGGAGCATTACTGTCTCAAACGGACGAGAACGGTCATAACCATCTTATTGTATTTATTAGTAGGAAATTGTTACCTAGGGAACAACATTATCCAATAATCGAGAGGGAGTGTCTCGTCATCAAATGGGTCATTGAGAACTTACAATACTACCTCTTAGGACATCCCTTTATTCTGTATACAGATCATGCACCTCTCACTTGGTTGGCCTCCAACAAGAACACCAACGCACGCATACTCAGATGGTTTATGGAACTCCAAACCTTTTCTTTTCAGGTCTGTCACATTCCAGGTGATCTTCAGTGTGCTGCTGAATATTTATCCCGTTTTCCTGAGCCTAGTCCTGCGGTACTGTATCAGTCCCGTCCTTGGGAAGGGACGTGTAGCCGGGTGAATAACTCCACGACTACATTACACGCCAAAGCCGGAGCAGAACCGCGCTCGGATGGTCTTGGCGAGACCGCATCTGATGAAACCGGGAATCCGGACGTCCGGGTTCCCGTGAACGTACCTGCGGAAGGACGTTGAGCGGAGAAGACAGAGGAGGAAAAGACTGCCTGTGCAGGGAAGCCGGATATCCGGGTTCCTGATAGGTTAAAAAGAAAAGAAGGACTACGCGCATGCGACGTGAAAGGAGAGGAGGACGCCAAGGAGCGAGAAGCTGGGAAGGCAGAACAAACAGACAACGGAGGAAACAAGGAGGAAAACGAGCTATACATTGGGGAGTGGCGGCCGTTTGACAGTCGGGAAGACACCACAAGGGGACAGGACAGTCCCACTAAACCCGAACTCCGCCACGTCCCTGGAGGGACGTGGCTACAGCAGGTACGGTCCTGCTAAGGGGCACATTACATTATCTGGTGGGAAGGGAAGAGGGTGGAGAAGAGGGATAGGGGAGAGAGGAGGAGGAGGGGAAGGCTGGAAGCTTTGAAAGTGAACTCCACAGAGCATGTGACAGAGTAGTTTATGGCACTTGAAGTAGATTAAGCACACACAGGTGTAAACACGGGATTCTCGTGACCCTGTACCTTAATCTCTACTTTCTTTATTTCCTTTCCTTGGGAAAGCACACATTTCCCCATTCACCCGAGCTCACTCTCACTCTCTCTCTCTCTCTCTTGCTCTCTCTCTAAACACACCCTTCCCACACGCTAAAGAATACCAATTGCAAAACAAAGCCACTACTTACCAGTCTTTTGGTTCCTCTTTTTCCGGTCTTCCTGCCAACACCATCGCCGAGAAACCATCGTCAGTCACCAGGGACCCTGAGGGAGAAGACCACAGAGGAGATCAACAGCCCAAAAGACTTTAGATATTGGTTATTATAAAACCATAATTATCTCACAATAAAAGCACCTATATACAGCCACCAACTGAGTATTGTTTTACTCCCTATTGCTACACCCATGGCCACAGCTCTTTCAATTGTAATGTCAACATACCTATGTCACACAGCTCTAGTCCATGAGGAAACCAAGCAGATGTCACACTGTGGGACACACATCTGTGAAATCGTAAGGGAAAGTGACAACCCAGTGACCATACACTGGGTGAAAACGACAGACAGTAGAGAGGTAGTAGTGTTAAAGTACCTGTAGTAGGCAGGTTTGTATTCTTACCTGTGTTTCACTGGAAATATTGCAGGCTCACCGAGTTCCTGTTGTCCATGTCCTCTTCTTCTGCTTCCTCGTCTTCACTGTCCACAGGCTCCATAGCTGCAAGAACACCACCATCTGGACCATCCTCCTGCAGAAAAGGCACCTGTCGTCGCAAAGCTAAGTTGTGAAGCATACAGCAGGCCACGATGATCTGGCACACCTTCTTTGGTGAGTAGAATGGGGATCCACCTGTCATATGGAGGCACCTGAACCTGGCCTTCAGGAGGCTGAAGGTCCGCTCT
Source organism: Pleurodeles waltl (assembly GCF_031143425.1). NCBI lineage: Eukaryota > Metazoa > Chordata > Amphibia > Caudata > Salamandridae > Pleurodeles > Pleurodeles waltl. The sequence goes on along the minus strand of NC_090449.1, from coordinate 687,466,503 downwards.
ATTATCCGCTGAGTTCACCCATGTGCCTCATTGTAGCGTTCCTCTGCCCTTCTCCTGGGATTCCTCACTTGGGTCAGTAGCCATGACAGGTTGGGGAAACCAAAGTCGCCTGCAAATGGCGAGAGACAACTGTTAGACACACACTAACCCTTAGGGATATCCCCAGACCCAGAAAACCTTTCCCACTGACTTGCTTCCAGGTGCTCACCTAATAGCCACACACAGTGCCTCTGGAGTTGACCCATCACATAAGGGAAGCTGCTATTCTGCAGGATGTAAGCGTCATGCACCGAGCCAGGGAACTTGGCATTAACATGAGAGATGTACTGGTCTGCCAAACACACCATCTGCACATTCATGGAATGATAACTCTTCCGGTTTCTGTACACCTGTTCACTCCTGCGGGGGGTACCAAAGCCACATGTGTCCCATCAATGGCACCTATGATGTTGGAGATATGTCCAGGGCATTGAAGTCTCCTTTCAATGTAGGCAAATCCTCCACTCGAGGGAAAACGATGTAGCTCCGCATGTGTTTCAGCAGGGCAGACAACACTCTGGACAACATGTTGGAAAACATAGGCTGGGACATCCCTGATGCTATGGCCACTGTTGTTTGAAATGACCCACTTGCAAGGAAATGGAGTACTGACAGCACCTGCACTTGAGGGGGGATTCCTGTGGGATGGCAGATAGCTGACATCAGGTCTTGCTCCAACTGGGCACACAGTTCCTGGATTGTGGCACGGTCAAGCCTGTAGGTGATGACCACATGTCTTTCCTCCATTGTCGACAGGTCCACCAGTGGTCTGTACACCGGAGGATGCCGCCATCTCCTCACATGTCCCAACGGAGGGTGCCTATGAAGGACAACAGCGAGCACAGAGTCAACCAACTCAGAGGTACGTACCCACAGCTTACACCGAACACTAATCATAATCCGAAAATTGGCCTGTATGAGTGTTGAGGCAAGGCCTAGGTATGTGTGATGCAGTTAAAAATTAAGACATGTGGGCCCCTGAAATGGCGGCTGCCTGAACTGTAAAATGGGACAATGGGACGTGAGGTAACTGCGCTGGCGTTTTACACCGTTGCGGTAGGCGGTCGAAGACCGCGGCGCAATGCTGCATTGGTTAACATTGGACCCTATGGGTCCCAGGAGCCAATGACGATGTACGCCGGTGGTGACGGTACGCACCGCCACGGACGTGACTGCCATTTTCTATCTGTTCAATCACTCGATACCTGATCTTCGACAGGAAAGGACCTACACTGCAAGTGCTGCTGTGACCTCGGTCTGGAAGACACAATGGCTTGTGCATCTGGGGAAAGGGCCCCTGCCTTCACATCGGAGGAATTGGAGAAACTCGTGGATGGGGTCCTCCCCCAGTACACGCTACTCTACGTCCTCCAGACAAACAGGTAAATACACTGGGAGCATGCTGTATGGGCTATGCCTGTGTGGAGTGGGGTGGATGAAAGATGGGGGGGGAGATTGAGGCGTGCATGAAACGACAGTGAGTGCATGTGCATCATGGCAAGGGAAGGGATGGGGGCCAATGATTGTGATGGTGCATTTGGTCATAACTTTTCTTTTCCCCCTGTACAATTCATGTAGGTCAGCGCCCACCAGAAAAAAGATATTTGGCGTGCCATCCCCAAGGACGTCCGGACCCTGGGGGTCTACCAAAGACGGAGCACCCACTGCCGTAAAAGATGGGAGGACATTTGCCACTGGAGCAAGAAGACGGCGGAGGCCCAGCTGCGGATGGCCTCCCAACGTGGGAGGGGTGCCCGTCACACCATGACCCCACTGATGTTCAGGATCCTGGTTGTGGCGTACCCAGAGTTGGATGGGCGCTTTGGGGCATCACAGCAGCCACAAGGGGGTGAGTACACTCTCATTCTGCTGATTTTGCGTGCAGTGGAGGTGATTGGGTGGGGGAGATGGGCTGTGGCTTTCCCTAGGCCAGGGCGAGTGTGCTAGTTAGTTCCCCTTGTTCTGGCAGACTGTGGCACCCCACCCCACCTGTGTACAGTGCCAAGTACACCTAGTCAGGCTCCTGTGTCATCCATGTGTGCAGATGTCGTCCATAGCTTTGTAGGCCATGTCCCAGGGATTGAACAGTGGAGCCCAAGTGCGCGGCGTAGTGCAGGGGGCTTCTGTGTTTGTCGTGTCTGCCAACGGTAGCGGTAATGCATGCACTTAACATGTCTTTCTTCTGTCGTCCCCCCCTTTTTGTGGTCTCCCTGTTCTTGTGTGCATTAGCATCATCAGGCGGAGGAGCAGTGGCACCGGAGCAGGAGGGAGCTGCATCCCACATGGCCCTGGAGGGCGACACTATGGACTCGGAGTTCACCAGTGGGATGGAGGGTGAGGGGAGCTCCATGGCGGGGACAGGAGCTGATACCAGTGACACAGACTCGTCCTCTGATGGGAGCTCCCTTGTGGTGGCGGCAACATCTGTGCCCCCCGCATCTACAGGTACAGCAGCCACCTCCCCACCAACACCGCCCTCCCATCAGCCCCTCAGCCTTTGCCCCGTGCCCGCTCACCCAGCAGGGTGGGCATCACCTTCGCCCCAGGCACCTCAGGCCCTGCCCCAGTCACCCCTGCTGCCCTCAGTGAGGAGGCCCTTGACCTCCTCAGGTCCCTCACTGTTAGGCAGTCTATCATTTTGAATGCCATCCAGGGTGTAGAAAGGCAGTTGCAACAAACAAATGCATTCCTGGAGGGCATTCATTCTGGTCAGGCGGCCCTTCAGCGAGCTTTTCAGACTCTGGCGTCAGCACTGATGTCAGCCATTGTCCCTGTCTCAAGCCTCCCCCCTCCAACTTCCTCCACTCAGACCCAATACCCTCTACCTCAGCCTATCCCAAGCACACCTTCAGACCAGCATGCACACATGTCAACACACAAGGGAAGCTCAGGCAAACATAAGCACCACACATCCCACAGGCACTCACGCAAGCATCAAACACATGCAGACACACCAACATCCACTGCCTCCACTGTGTCCCCCTCCTCGTCTTCCTCCTCCCTCCCAGTCTTGTCTACACGCACACCTGCATGCACTACATCTACAGCCACTACTGCCATCACCAGCACACAAACCACCACACCCCGCTCACGTGCAGTCACCACCCCCACTGCCATTCACACGTCCCCTGTGTCCTCTCCCAGTGTGTCTGTGACGCCACCTCCCAAGATACACAAACGCAGGCACACACCCACCCAACAGCCATCCACCTCACGACAGCCTCCAGCGCATGCACCTTCACCCAAAGTCACCAAACGTACACCTCCTACAACCACAACCTCTTCCTCCACTCCCAAACCCCCTCCAGCTACCCGTCCCAGTGTTTCCAAAAAACTTCACCTGCCCAACCTTGACCTCTTTCCCACATCTCTCGGACCCCGTCCGTCTTCTAGGGCCCGACTCTCCAGGTCCCAACCTAGCACCTCAGCCACAACATCTCCGAGACCAGTTGTGCCTGTAGTCACTGGACTCTAGAGTGCACCGGCCCCCAGGGCAGCCAGTGTGGCGCAGAGCCACAGCACGGACAGTCCCCCACCTGTGAAGCATCAAAAGTTGGCCAGTGCCCGGCGGGAGAGGGGGAAGACTCCAGCCACCAAAGCTGCTCCCAGGGGTACAGGTGGGAGTGTGGAGTCAGCTGCGACACCTTTCAAGGTGGGGAAGGGCCGCAAGAAAGTCAGCAAGTCTGGGAAGAGCAGCACGGCGGAGAAGACCGCCATCATCCCCGCTGCCTAGGAGGCCGCCGCCATCATCCCAACTGCCCAGGAGGCCACCGCCAGCACCTGCCCTGCTGCCCAAGAGGCCACCGCCATCATCCTCGCTGCCCAGGAGGCCACCGCCATCATCCCTGCTGCCCAGGAGGCCATCGCCAGCACCTGCCCTGCTGCCCAAGAGGCCATCATCCCCACTGCCCAAGAGGCCACCGTCATCATCCCTGCTGCCCAAGAGGCCACCGCCATCATCCCCGCTGCCCAGGAGGCCACTGCCAGCACCTGCCCTGCTGCCCAGGAGGCCACCGCCATCAGCCCCACTGGGCCAGAGAGGACAGCCAGCACCTGCCCTGCTGGGCCAGAGAGGACCGTCGGCACCAGCCCCGCTGGGCCAGAGAGGACTGGCAGCACCAGCCCCGCTGGGCCAGAGAGGACCGCCAGCACCAGCCCCGCTGGGCCACGAAGGACCGGCAGCAGCGGAGTCGCTGCAAAGGACTCCGCCGCCACAAGCACCGCTGAACAGGGCACCGCCACCACAACCACCGCTGAACAGGGCACCACCGCAACAAGCACAGCTGAACAGGGCACCATGGCCAAAAGCACCGCTGGCCCATGAGCGCCAAGGGCACTGACGCTACTGAGTTAGTCACGAGCAGGATGAAGCACTGTGGCCACCAAGCCCCGTCCAGAACCAGTGGAGAAAGACATCCACTACCTCAGTCCTTGGCAGGATGAAGCACTCTGGGCACCAAGCCCCCTCCAGAACCAGTGGAGAAAGACATCCACTACCTCAGTCCTTGGCAGGATGAAGCACTCTGGGCACCAAGCCCCCTCCAGAACCAGTGGAGAAAGACATCCACTTGAGAGACTGTGGCTTTGCACTCCCCAGGATAAAGCAGTGAGCAAACCACCCACTGTTAGCCACTTGAGAGACTGTGGCTTTGCACTCCCCAGGATGAAGCAGTGGGAAAACCACCCACTGTGGAGACTTGAGAGACTGTGGCTTTGCACTCCCCAGGATGAAGCAGTGGGCAAACCACCCACTGTAGAGACTTGAGAGACTGTGGCTTTGCACTCCCCAGGATAATGCAGTGGGCAAACCACCGACTGTAGAGACTTGAGAGACTGTGGCTTTGCACTCCCCAGGACTGAACAGTGGACATGTGCCCCCCTCGTGGATTTGGCGTCGTGCACTCAACCGGCTGAGGTGCCCCCCCTTTTCCTCCCCCTGAGCTGCCTGTTTTATTGCTATTTGATGCTCTTGCAGTGTTCTCTCCGTCATGGTCGGGGATCTTGTGTGGGCCTCGCCCATACCATGTGGGCCTAGTGTTCCACTGACTTCAATGGAGCACTACCTGGACTACTATTATTGGTGTATATTTTGTTTATAGTGTATATATGTATATTTATATTTTTGCGTACTGGATTTTAATATATTACAATGGTTACACTCATTTTTTTTGGTCTTTGCATTCTTACGGGAGGGTTGCGGGGTGTAACTGTAATGTATCATGCTGTATTAGTGTGTGTGTTGTGGTGGGTGAGGGTGGGGGTGGGGGTGGGGGTGTTGCGTGTGTATGTCCCTGTTTTTTCCCTCCCCCCTACCCTGTGTCGTAGGTGCAGTACTCACCGTGGTATTTGCCGCCGGCGTTCGTGCTCCTGGTAGAGGAGCAAGAAGATAAGGGCTGGCAGGATCTGCAGCTCTGGTTCCATGGCATCCTTGTTCCTCGTGGGGTGTGTAGAGGGGAGCGTTTTCCCTTCGAATTCCTGTTTCCGCCGTGTTTTTGTCCGTGGTGATTCCGCCTCGGAAAAGGTGGTGGATTGGTAGGTTGTGATACTGTGGGCGGTACTTTGTCCTCTGACGGTCTGTTGGCGGTGACCGCCGTGCTGTTTATTTGTACCGCCTTGATGGTCGGAGTGATAAAGTGGCTGTCTTTGTTGGCGTACCGCCGCTTTAACACTGTCCGCCAGGGTTGCAATGACCACCTTTATCTTCAAGTGCTTCACACCAGCTGGAGTTGCACTTTGACTCCACATATGCCAAACATCGAGTCTGAATTTCAACAAAGCCACACATGGCACGCACTAGCAGTTTGCTTCAACTACATCAAACTCCCAGGGAAAGCACTGTTGATCTTTGGGTTACTTATCCCTTATCTCATCACCAGTTGTAGCGTCCTCCCCAGCATGGATTCCCGTCAATGAGTACACCACATACAGAGGTATGCACTGCACATCTTTATTTCTCTGCGTGTAACCGCAAACTAAACATTTTGAATCTGCATTCATTTCACCACATTTTAACACTCATGTCATTACTCTACAGAGTCTTTCAGGAGCCAAAAGGGTTCTGTCATTCATACTCATATAATATTACATGACCTATGTACCAATAGGTAATTTCCTAAAGTTCCTAATAGAAGTAGGTTGGAATATGAGCTACCTCATAAATATTAATTAGGTAGGTGCCTGTGATTGCTTTTTCATAAGGCAAACATTTTAAAAAGTCAGTTTTCCTTAAAGGAAAGAAACATTTACCTTATTTGCCCCCAAACCACTGCTTACCCCTCAACAAGCTTCTTTTTTACATTTACAAAGGGGAAGTGTGCCAAAGAGACACTTTCCCTTTTGCAAATGCATTACTACCCCCTTTGAAGGGTTGGTAAAATATCAATATTACAAATCCTGATTTCAGTTGGAAAACATTGATATACGAGATACTGATTTGGTAGTTACTCCATTTGTGTGTTTGTAATGCATATTTCTATAGCGCAAACTCGACCTGAAGATATTGGAATGATTTACATGAGCACCAGTTACATTACAGAAGTTTAGATTCATTTTGTTTTTTTGTAGGCATGGGGAAATTAAATAATTTGCCCATAATTACAGGATGTTCAGCCAACATTGGGACTTGAACTTGGTTCCCCAATTCCAAAGTCAGCAGCTGTTTGTGTCAGGCTACATCTTCACGCCTTGCAGGTACCATAATGATATCCATGCAGACTTCCATTTTATAAATCGGAAAAAAAGGCTGACTCCTAATATGGGATTAGTACATAAGAAAAAGTATTTTAACAGCCAAAGGCGCCGAAATGCTGAATTTTGCAGCCATTAAACCGATTAGTACATCTTGAACTAGGGTTGCCGTATTTTGAGGGTGTTCTGATTACATTTGTACTAGTGTGCTATCTAGTATAAGTGAATTGTTGTTTAGTATTACCAGCATTCTGTTTTATTGGCCACATGTCACAAAACCACTTGTATAAATCATTTCATTTATAGTGTGCGAATGGCTAGATTAACAAAATCTAACTCACATCTAAACAATAGGTGCATGTGCAAATGAGTTTAGGTGAGAATTTACACAAGCATAAATGTACATAGGGGGTTATTCCAACTTTGGAGGAGGTGGTAATCCGTCCCAAATGTGACGGATTTACCACCAGCCGTATTACGAGTTCCATAGGATATAGGCCCTCATTCTGACCTTGGCGGTCTTTTCGCAAGACCGCTGAGTTACCGCCGCGGTGAAGACCGCCGACCGCGGCGGTGTGCCGCTGTGCGCATTCTGACCGCTGGGAGCGTTCCGCCGGAAAACCGCCAGCAGCCACACTGGCGGTCGGCGGGAAAGTGGAGACTGGTCAACCTCCACCGCCACGCCAGCAGAACACCGCCCACAGAATTACGACCCACATTTCTGTGTGGCGGTCTTCTGTTGGCGGTCTTCTGTTGGCGGTCACGTCCCTATGGCTCCCGTCGCCTCCCGGAGGACCAACGCACAAGGTAAGTTGATCGTCCGTGAGGGGAGGGGGTGGGGGGGTGTTGTGTGATGTGGGCGTGCATGGGGGTGTGCGTGTGAGTGTGTAGAGTGGGTGTGTGAGTGCGTGTATGCGGGCGGGGGGTGCTGCTGTGTCTATGGGTAATGTGTGCTGTTCGGCAGGTGCGCATGTCGGCATGTATGTGTGCGGGTATGTGTCCCCGTTGTGTATGTGTGTGTAGGGGGTGTGTATATGTGCATGTTGGGGGTGTGTGCATGTCGGGGTACATGTATGTGCATGTCGGGGTGGGGGTGGGGAGGGGGTTCGTACCACCTCTGGGGGGTGGCAGGGGGGTGGAGGGTGTGGGGGGAGGACTCGGGTGGGTAGTGGGGGGTGGGGGAGACCCCTATCAGTGCCAGGGAAGGAATTCCCTGGCCCCGATAGTGCTTACCGCCATGGTTCGCACGGCGGTTCCCGCCCGCAAGAAACCGCGGCGGTAGGCAGGGTCATAATACCCTTGGCGGTCTTGGGACGACCGCCGGGCCGGAGTGCGCAAACTCCAGCCCCGCGGTCATGACCGCCGCGGCGGTCGGAGTGGAGAAGTAGCGGTCGGTCGCGGCGGGGACCGCCGCGGTCAGAATGCCATTTTTAATACCGCCGGTCTGTTCGCGGTCCGACCGCCGTCTCTCCGCCGACCGCCAGGGTCAGAATGAGGGCCATAATGGACTCGTAATATGGCTGGTGGTATATCCGTCACTTTACCGTCACTTTTGGGACGGATTACCACTTCCTCCAAAGTTGGAATAACCCCCATAATTTCCAAAATGCCTGTGTAACTGCTTATGCGTGTGCTAGCGCAGGTGTTTTGATTAGAGTTATTAATGAGTTTGAATAATGAGTTTATGTAGAAAATTAATTAACAAAGAAAAATAATGCACACATTTGAAAATGTGACCTCGAAGAATGGCAACCAATGTTCATGAAATGTACTAATTAATGATGAATACATATGAAATGTTGAAAGACAATAGGATTAATGCAGTAATATGCCATATTAAGGGTTCTGAAGCATGCTTTAGCTTTATTAATTGTAGGCCTTAACTTAGCGAGTGTCTTGGCCTATTTTGCCAGGCCACATGCAGAAGCTGTAGTTCTTAATGTTTAATAAAAATGCTTACCAAGTAAATTAAACTGTGAAATATCTATTGTATTGTTTAAATGTGCTTAACCGAAGATTTTCATGAGAACCGACTGCTAGGAGATGTTGTTCTTGCTAATAAAACATTTTATGTGTAACATGTATGAGATGGACTTTCCCAGGACAAGAGCAATGAAGATATTGACTGAGTGGAAGCTTCAACAATATTGTTACCTCACAAGCCGGATGATGAGAGCATCATAAAATGGACCAATCAACTATATGAGAATGGAGAAATATTAGAATTCATAGATTTGATATAGTAGTATTATTGGACAGAGTGTGAACATACGATTAACTGACCAATAGGTAATTGGGGATAGTTTAGGTGACTTTGATGTAACAACGCCGCAGAGGGAAGAAACTTTAGGAGAGGGAAAGACTTTACACATTTTAGGAGAGAGAGATTAATTCCAACATTTGGCTCAAATACCCGGACTGACAGCCTGATGCTTTGCTGATTGACTGATGTCCTGAGGACGAAGACTGTGATGATTATTATGCATATTTGCTTTTTCTTTCTAGGTACCAACTGCGCTGTTTTGTCTATGGCTCTACCATAGTTAGATGTTTTTCCAAATTTGTGTTACTAAATTGGTTTGTATGGAGCCCAACATGCTGATGCTAATATGGTGTTAATTAAGGATTCTGACTTATGACGAAAGAGACTAATGTTTGATGTATTTCCCTGCTGAACTACATGTATTACATCTCGTTAACGCAGCTGACTCTGCTATTGATTTGCAATATACCTTAGAATGTGGTGTAGTTCAAGCTTTGATTAGATTGCATTTCTTTCACCGCTTTGGACAGCCAGTGTTGTTTTTGTATGTGTTTCATTTGATTTCCAGATTAATATACATGACCTTAGCATTGTTAATATAGGGAAATAAACATTCTAAACTTTTACTAAAGGTGTGGTTATTCATGGCTGAAAGGTCATGGTGAGTGACAATTTCTGACTCCATTGATTATTGATTTTATTGGTTACTAATGATCGTTGATTATTGTGGTAAGAACTTCTTAATTGCGAGTCAAAAGGTTCATCGACCTATTTGCGTCCCCTTGTAAGTATACTTATTAAGGTCTGACACGGTAACAGTTATGCTAGCAGACTGATGGTTAGTCTCCTTAAGAGCTTGCCATAGATGTCAGGTACAGAGTGATAACAGAGACCATAAGAGACCGATGGTTCGTCTCCTTAGGAGCCTACCATAGACGTCAGTACACAGTGACGGGCTCCCAGAGATAGTAGCAGTTTGAAGTTGGTCCTTTCGAGAGTCATTATTATTGAGATTTGGATTCCGTTTTTCAATGATGATAATTGGAGAGAAAATGATGTTCCCTTAAGTCCAGAAATTACTTTCCCAGATCCAGGATCCTGATAATGGTTGTTTAAGGATTTTCCCAGCGTTCTAGTGATAGAGTGAGTGAAATAGGTCATGCTTGCATAGCTTATGCAAATTGCAGGTGAATTGTGAGGTTTGCGAGGGTTTAGGGAGTTTGCGTACTCCAAATGAAGTCATAGTAGGAGTGAGCATACTCTGCAGTATGAGAGCAGGGAAGTCATCCAACTTAATTTGTGTGTGGTGCTTTGTTCTCAGTCAGTCAGTCAGTCAGTCAGAAAAACTTTATTCAGCATATTGCCATAAAAGTGCACATGCATATATATGTATATCACCATAAAAAATACAATACGTATTGCTTAACTCTAAAAACAAACTTCTTCAATCTGCTAATTTACAAAACTAAAAATCCAAATGTGTCCCTTAGCCCTTCTAAATCAGGATAATAGTTAATTCTTATAAAATCATATGCAACAATAAAACAATATTTAAAATTACGTCAACAAATAGTCACATCAACTAATTCATATTGATTTCTAATAGAAATAGCTGATTTGATAAAACTTAAAATAGAACTACACATTTGTTTAGATGAAAGACTTTGTATACCAATCAGTCCTTCCTTATAGGAAAGAGTATGTAAGTTGCGCAAAATTGGTAGTATAAAAGTCTTCTTAGGAACTGAGTAAAGTGAACAAAATAGGATAAAATGAAAAGTGCTTTGTTTCAAGATGTTGTCACAAGGACATGGCGGTAGTATTTTTCCCACACACATTTTGTTGGAAACGCCACCCTAAAATGAATCATATTGAATCTAAAAAGTACAAGTAAAGAATAGAGGGAGGGAAGCGGAAACCAGACAAAATAGGGTTCTATTGAGTTTGAGGATGAAATTTGTACATATAACTCAAAGGATCTCAGTTTCTCTGCCACTTGGTATCTAAGATTCATGACATAGTCCTTGTGATGGAATTTTACAATTTTCTTTGCGTTAGCAGGCATAAGCTCTGGATTAAGATACATAGGGGGTCATTACAACCCTGGCGGACGGTGTTAAAGCAGCGGTAAGACCGCAAACAGTCTGGCGGTCTTTTCTTTTATATTATGACCATGGCGGTTAAGCCATGGTCATCCGCCGCTTCTCCGTTCCACCTGCTGGGCTGGAGATCTGGGTCTCCAGCCCAGTGGCCGGGACAATACCGCCGCCGGTATTTGGACCCGGCTTACCGCCGTGGATTTACAGCAGTAGGAACCGCCATGAAATCCATGGCGGTAAGCACTATCAGTGCCAGGGAATTCCTTCCCTGGCACTGATAGGGGTCTCCACCACCCCCCACCCCGACTCCCTCCCCTACACCCCCTGCCACCCCCAAAGGTGGCAGGGCCCCCCTCCCCACCCGACCCCGACATTACCTTGCACATACACACCTGACACGCACTCAGGCACCACCAACACACAAACACGCACACACACCGACATACATGCCAACATCCACACACACAGTCAGATACGCACACCCACATGCAAACATACACGCACACATCCATACAGACATACACGCACTCATTCCCAAAACACGCAACACCCCCGCAAGCATATGCGCACTCACACACCCCCTCTACATACACAGATGCACACCCCCATGCACCCACACAACACACTACACCCCCCACCCCCCCTCCCCTAACGGACGAACAACTTACCTGTTCCGTCGATCCTTCGGGAGGGGACGGGAGCCATGGGGGCAGCTCCGCCGACACCACACCGCCAACAGAACAACGCTGCGCTGAATCACAGGACGTGATTCGCTGGGCGGTGTTCTGTTGGCGTGGCGGTGGAGGTGGAGCAACCTCCACTTCCCCGCCGCCCGTCAGTATGGGTGTTGGCGGCTCTCCGTCAGAAAAACGACGGAGGGCAACCAACAGTCATAATACACCGAGCAGCAAACCTCCACTACTGGTGGTCTTCCGCACAGCGGTCCCTCGGCGGTCTTGTTAAAAGACCGCCAAGGTTGTAATGACCCCCATAATCTCCAGGTCCAAATTCCGAAAACTATTTTGAATAAAATTTAACCATGGAATTTTGTTGTAGTTTGCTAATGAAGAACAATCTTTTACATAGTCCTGTGTTAAAATGGCTGCCAGATTTGACCATACTTTTACCCATAGCAAAAGGGGGGCAATGTCTATCAGATCAGTAATGTAGCCGATTCCCAGCTCCTAATGACATATGATATTCGCTACATTCTTGGGTACCATAAGTAGCCAATGGAGAAATTTATTCTCCCCCGTTGTAATGTAATTGAGCTGTTGTATCCCCAAAGGCTCCCCCATAAATCGACGCCGAGACACATTTGGATTTATAGAGCGTAATGATCTGATGAACTGGTTTGTGCCCTAGTCTACGAGCAAAGCGAAAAATTGCTTCAACATTTCTATCCATTTGTTGGAACTTAAAATTCAAGTGGGGTTTCCATGTCAAAGAGGAACTTAGGTACAAATCTAAATGACAAATATCTTTTACCGTTGTTAAGGTGTTCCCCCCCATTTAAAAACATTTAGTACGTGTATTTCGAGGGCCACAGATCATTACATGTGACTTTTTTAAATTAACTTTCAGATCAAGCTCTTGTGTATACGTTAAAAAAAGATCCAAAAGTGTCTGTAGACCATTAACGGCATCGTCAGCATACAATAAAATCAGCAATTGTCTAAAACTCATTCTTGGGCAATCCTTACCATTTTGGGCTAAATAACTGTACAAGCCGTTAATGTATAGTAGATGTAAAAAAGGTACCAAAGTACAGCCCTGTCTTACACCCCGATTGGATGCAAGGAGATGGGACCTTTCACCATGTTGACCAAACTGAATAGAGATAGTAAGATCAGAGTATAAATGTTTGATCAGATCCAACAAATCTTGCTCAACCCCCATTGTATCTATTAGCGCCCACAATTTCACTCTGTTCACCGTGTCAAATGCACTGGATAGGTCTATTAAGGCTAAGTGGATAGATTCCCTTTTAGCAGTGACCTATTTGCTAAGAATAAGGTGCAAGTTTAGGGCCTGATCCGCTGTACCTAATCCAGGCCTAAACCCATATTGATTTGGCGATAGGATATTTGTACTTGCCACCCACTCCTTGAGCCGATTCAAGATGATACTCCCCAGGATCTTTGTCGTACAGTCAATGAGAAAAATAGGTCTGTAACAAAAGGGGTCAAGCCTATTACCTTTTTTAAATATCGGGACAATTATTGCCATTAGCCATGATGAAGGAATAGAGCTTTGAATGGCACTATTCAAAACATTTGTGATTATCGGAACCCACAAATCAGGTAGAGATTTAAATAAGTCCACTAGTACCCCATCAGGGCCGGGGGCTTTCCCTGGTTTCATTTTGTTTATTGCTATGGCATTATTGCGTATCTCAAATGAGATTCCACTCTTATTTGGAATGGAAGTAATCAGTGCCGGAGAGCAACATACCTCCGTACCATGATTAGGGTCATTTGTGGACTGAAATACAGATGAAAAATTTTCTACCCAAACCCTCTCTGGTATCAGACAGTCATCCTCCCTATTCTCCTGTCCTGAAAAATATGGATGATTAACCACCTTCCAAAATTGAGAGGGGTCCCTCAATTCCGTGGCTGCCATGAGATCTTCCCATGCTCTAGTACGTATTTTATTCTTCCTATCCTCAAGGACTGACTTATATCGACCCCTAGCCTGTATAACTAAGTCACGGCTAAATGGAATAGTTTTAATAGCTATTTTTAAATCTCTGTGGTCAGCCGTACAGGCCGAGTTAAACCAGCATTGAGGTTTTATGGCTTTAGAGTGTTCAGCATATGTCAATGCCTCAGAAATAGCACGACTTATAGACTCATAAGCAGCTACAAGATAGGCACAAACAGGTTGGTGAGACAAACAAGTATTAATGTGGACCTCATTTTGTGTTATAAACTCCTCGTGAAAATTGTACTTTCTCCCACTTCATACAGGGGGCAAAGTTTCTTTTAAAGACCACTTTCCCCTTACATTCTATCCTAGGTAAAATTACCCTAGTTTTAAGGGCTAGTTTTATACTCAAGGGACTATGGTTACTGGCACAGTGGGATATAATCTTAAAATCCACGATTTCACGTTGGAGTGAAGGGCAGATAAGGATAAAATCAATAATGCTACCATTCATGCTCCCTGTATAGGTAGGTATTTTCCTTATCTCAATATTTGTCGTATCCCTTGCAAAAACTAAGTCAAATTTGTAAATGAGGGAATTAAGAGCGTTACCTAAATTAGAGTGAATAAAATGTGTAAATGACTATCTGCCTTCTATAGGGGCACCACATATATGAGGTAATTCATGATTACACAACTGAACATTAAAACCTCCGACCCAAATCATATCAGATTCCCTATCCTGAAGTTTTCCTGCAGAATCTAAAAAGTATGTTAACTCTTCAAGGCTTCCTGGTAAAGCATTGCACGGAATGTTATTATAGAAGTTTAAAAGTAGAATATCCTTACGCCCGGCCATTGATAACAAAAACCACCATAAAAAAGGCAGAAGACCAAATCAGAGAGACCTTGATTTTTGGAAGTAGTAAAGACACAAGTACCAGGAGCTCACAACTTGCTCTGCCCGCTATGGATGGAAGAGCTGGCTGAAACACAGAATAATAACCATCCAAATAAAAAGGGGTCATAGACCAAGTTTCTTGAAAACAAATAATATCATAAGTAGATACAAACTCCAACCATTCTAGGTTTCCAACTTTGGATCGAAGCCCTGCAATGTTCCAACTAATAAATGATAGAGATGTAATACTTTCCTGAGACTTTTTCCCTGGCTCCTTAATGATAGCAATATCTGTTACATCCTGTAATAGTATAACTGGCTCGTCAGACCCTGTTGATAGTGCCAAAGATATATGCCCTCCCACCATCTCATTTCCCTGCGGAGTATCAATTGGAAACCCCTTCCCATCTGCTTGTCAATCATTAGCATCCAGGGGTGACAGATTTTGATTACTTTCAAAGTTGAAGGTGGGGTTCCATGGTGATACCTTTAACGGAGCTACATTTAATCCATAAGGAACCTTCATAGAGGGAATTGGTAAAACAGTCGGCTCATAGAAAAAAACTTGAGGGGTGAATTTTGATCCCACCATCCCCCTTCGCACACAGTGGCAGGGTCACCAGCAGATAGTTAACCAAATGAGGGTTGCCAGAATTAATCACTATACAATCACCTTCATATGCTTTTTTAGACAGACCTACCCACTTCACCCTTCTTGCCATAATAATTCTGTTATTTAAGTCATCTTGATATCTAAGTTTTCTCCTCATCCAGTGTGCACATTTCCTTATTAGAGCCCGAGTATCTTCCTTCTGAGAACAATCAAGAGGGGGCACATTAGCTAAAACTAAAACATATGGCATACTGTCTGGCGGAAGCTGTAAAACCTCCATTGGAGTGATGAAAGATCCAGGGCTAGAGGCTGTATCAGGTTTCAACAAAGTAGTCATACTGCCAGTCAGAATAGGCAAAGGGTCTATGGGTAAGTCACCATGAAAGCCACCAGTAGGTTTACGGGGGGCCCAAGTCTGATCGGCATCCATTAAGCAATTAACTTGCTGTAAACCTTTAGGATGAGATGCAATTTCCTGGATAGAAGAAACCACAGGATTTATATCAGTTTTTATAATGGACTGTTGAGACAGAAATTTAGAAACAGTTTCTTGTAGCTGCTTGAATTTTGAATTAATTAATGATGTTAATTTCTCCTGTAAAGCCACGAAAAGCGGTTTGAGAATTTGGTCCAAGTTGGGCAGAGAGTTGTCATTTAAATTCCTACTACCTGAACCCAATTCTCCTGATGGTAGACCTGTTGCGGAAAAGTGATCAACCGGGGCATCCAAAGGTGAAGAAATAGGTTCCTTAGCCCTCGGCGCTTGTTTTAAAAGCTTGGTGCTTTTACGATGTCCTCCAGCTTTCCTTTTTTTAGGAGGAGGAGAGATAGCAGCTGAGTGTTCTTTAGTGGCTTCATTACATACATTAGGGGACTGTAGGGAGTACGAAATGTTAATTTTGTCTTTAGATTGAGGCACACCAAAATTGGAAGGGGCAGTTAAAGAATCTGTAGACTGTATATGAACCGTAGGCTCTAAAGGGATTCTTTGAGTTAAATTGTTGGCTACCCCAATCCTTTCTTCTACTTGACCAATTTCAGTTTCAATGGCCCCAATAACTGTAGATAAATAGCTGGTTATTGATGATTGAATTGGCACAGCATGTACTCCTTCAGCCCCGGATGTGATGTTCTTCCTTTTGCCCATCGTGTTCAAATAATAATAGGGCAGAACACCCTCAAAATTAACCAAAACAAATAATAATAAGGCACAAAAGGTGCTGTGTGATGGTTTAAATACGTAAATATATAAACTACTCAGCTAGCAGGACAAGAATTTGGCTTACTTCTCCTCTCGTGCTTGAATGCTGGATACTCAAGGCCTCCTGGTCTGCAAGCCTCAGAAGCGGGGCCCAGCCTGGCCTCAACCGGTCACAGACGGGCACAGGACAGGCCCGCCCTTGGCCCGGGCTTTGCCCGGGCACGTCCCGCGAAGCGGGCGCGCTTTCCACATTTAAAGGGGCCAAATGTCCCGCCCCCGCAGCAAGCCGGTATCCAGTAGCGCGTCCCACGAAGCAGGCACGCTTTCCAAATTTAAAGGGGCCAAAGGTCCCGCCCCGCAGCAAGCCGGTATCCAGTAGCGTGTCTCCTTTCTTCTCAAAAAATTGTCCACGTGGGTTTTGATGTACAGACCCTGTGTGGTCTAAGACTCCAGAGTATAATGAAGAGTGTATGAAACACTTGGTTTATGTTGTAATTTGTCTGGCTTAGTAGTTTGATCGGGCGTGGTCAACAAGTCAGTGTGTGTGTTAAAGTGAAAGAGAGAGGAAATTTAGACTGAGATTTGGCAAGTACTATGTGCACCAGGACAGACCCATTGATCAGTTAAGAGTAAAATTTGCGGGTCAAATTTTGCTTGCGAATCTGGGAGACCGAGAAAGAGGAGTAGCTGTAAGTGCGGTAAGGGCCATCAGTGAAAAATACATAAGGTTTCTGAAGCAATTGTGTTACCTTTCCTGTAGTAAACCAGCAGATTTGTTTTTGGTTTATGTTTTTGGTTAGTGCTCGCAATATTTTGCATTAGTTTTGTGTGGATTGAAGTTTAGGAGGACAAGCTGGAAGACTTTGTCAGTTGCAGTACGTGTGAGTGTGACGTCATTGGATCTGCACTGTGATAGGTCGGTTAGTGAGAAGGGTCGCGCAAAGATTGGCAGCCGTCTGTGAGAGGCAATTGGTTGAGATTGTGGGTGTAAGGAATCTTGGGATTAAAAGTCACTTCCTGATTTGATTTTGAATAAACAAAAAGTAGAACAGATGACATTTTTCAAAGCGTTGAGAATTGCCCTGAGGGAAGATACCTATATTACAGGGAGTGTAAGCGAGCCTACACCACCAGAGAACACACCGGCTTACATTGTAATGGAGGAGAGAGGTGTCGCGCCATAGCGTTGGTTGAAGCAATGGTGCAAATTGACAGAGAAAGATAGGAGCTTAGCGTTTCCTACAAATGGGATGTTCACTTTGAGGGTTTTGGAGCATTTGCAGATGGCGCTATGTGAATCGAAGCACCTTCCGAGACCAGCACAGTTTGAAGCATTAGCGATCTGGCAACTAGTGGCCAGACAGCAACAGCAATTGAAATTCGAGAGAAGGATGAGAAAGGCAGAAAATACTATAGTGAAGGCCTGATGAGATTGTGTTCAGAAGATATGGAGAACAGAGACTTTGCAGGGAATTAAGTTGTTTCCAGCAATTATGCAGGAGAATGAGAAGGAGGGAAAGAAAGTGACAAGGAAGACTACTAAAAGTCAGTTCGAAAGTAAGGGAGCTAGAAAGTCTTCAATAGTAGAGGAGGAATCAGATGCTGATGAGCTCCTTACACAATTATTGAGAGATCGACCACCACCATATACAGTACATGAGAGGGGTCTGAGTACTAGTGCTGATCTGACAGCCCCGACTCAGGTTAACGGGACAGCAAGTCTGGTGCAGGTTAATGCTAACCTGACACAGAATGTGGTGCAAAGTGGTCATAATGTGCCAACTACTCCTCTAGTGCAGACTCAGATGCAGCCCCCACAGTTACAGAGAATATATCCTGATCTGCCCATTTTTAAAACAACTTCGAACTTAGTGGTGCCCACGGAGCAGGTGGTTCCGAGACCAATACTGGCCCAGACTGAGCCGACTCCGATTTTGTTTCCCCAAGTACATCCGCAGGTAATGGCGAGATTTACGTCAGTGACAAGGACACAGTCAGACAGGACTCCAATGATAAATCTGAATATGGGAGTTACTCTCCCACAGAATGTAGGTGCCAGAGCAGCACTGGATGCTATATCACTACCAATTACTGTTGGTCCAGGGGTATCATTATTTGCACAAAAGAATTTGACTCTCAGTGGACAGGAAGCAATGACCCAGAGCCCAATGAGGGGAGGAAACAATGAACATGTTTAGGTAGTCTCTTCTGTGGGTCAGATCATTGTTAGATTTTTATCCACTTGTTGCAGTTCCAGAGGCTATGACAGGACCCTGAAATTATTGACACCATAGACTCCGAATGTAGTTGCACAGCAGGTGCACCCGATCCAAGTGAGTAACATTTCGTTACAGGGACTGACAGCTCAGCAATTGACTGAATGGTTAGACAAGCTGAAGACCTCGCAGAGTGCCCCTAAAGGAGAGGAGTATTTGAATTGTGCCAGACTAAGCATGGAAGCATATGAGCTCATTGAGGGAACGATGGGGGTGAATAGGTTAGAACCCGACACAGAGGCAGAATTTAGATATTTGTGCCCAAAGATTACAAGAGAAGTGAGCAGGGGGTTGCATCAGAGATTAGCAGACTTGACAGAGAAATACAGCATAGAGAATGAGAAAATGAAGCATTTGAAAAGGAGCTACAGATTAGATTTATAGGCGAAAGACCTGGGGAGCATTAGACAAATGGGAAGGCAGATGGGTAAAGAAAAGAGACAAGGGAAAAAGGGTTTCTTTGGAGCTCACTGAAAATGTGCAGCCGGACAAAGATCCAGTAAAGATTTTACCAATAGGGAGATTCCAGGGGGAAATTTTGTTCACATCCCTTGGAGCAGAAGTGACATTCTATCATTTACAAGTGATTATCCAAAATTGAGAGAAAAGCCAGTAGAGTGGTATCAGCACACAGATAGTTGTGTGAAACTTGCAAAGTGTTTGTGGAAGGACTTGAACACATTCCTAGATATAGTGGTTCCAGCTCATCTGTGGATCGAATGGAAGAGGAGTGTAGATTGGCCAAAACATGAACCGGAGAGAGATAAGAATACAGGTGCACCGTCTCCTGAGGTAATGAAATATTACTATGAGGTGATAGAGTTTCTGAAATCGAGGATCTCGCCCAAAAATATTGGTTGGCAAAGAATTGACAGGACTGCTCAGAAAGCAAAAGAGTCGATACATGCGTATTAATGAGAGATTGTTGCAGGCATTCACACCTTACAGTGTCCAGAGACTATTGGAGCAAAAGGCATTCTACATTTTGTGTTCAGATTTGTAGAAGGATTGAGACCTGAAATTGGCCTGATGATTAAGAGTCATTTGATTTGCTGGCAAGCAAAGCCAATTGATGAGGTGTTGTAGAATGAAAAATACTGTTGTGATGCGATTGAATTGAAGCAGAAAAAGTTGAAAGAGAAAGCGATGGTGGTGCAGATTAAAGCAGCTCAAATAGGAGTACAAGGGAATTTTTCACAGCAGATGCCACAGCAGCAGGGAAATATCATGTTTCAGCCACAGATGAGAGGTAGAGGTCGTCGTAGAGGTAATAGGAATCGTGGTCCGGATTTGAATACTGTAGTGGTCCAGAATGATGTGCAGGGAATGAAGAAGCTATTGCCGTGTCACATTTGCAGAGCCGTGGGACATTGAAAACAGGAGTGTCCGATGATGGTACAGGAAGGTGTTGTTCAGCAGAGTAATGATATCAATTCATTTCAGAATGTGAGAGGACCGAGAATAAGGGGTCCTAATCCAAATTTTCAGAATAATGTGAATCAAATGCAAAATCTTCAGCCCATGCAGAAGGTGCAAATGCCCCGTGCACAAGTGTCACAGTTGCAGCCGCTGCAGCAGCAGGTCACCGTGGTTCCTAGACAGCAAATGCAAATACCTCCAGCCCAGATGGAGCAGCAAGAGATGATGCTTTCTCAACAGGTCACAGGACAGAGGCAAAACATAAGTAGTAACACAGTGCATCAATTCCCATTACACAGTGAGGATGGAATAAATGGTGAATGGACGAGTGATAGTTCAGATGAGGAGCCATGTGTGCCTGCGACATCTTTAGAAGTAGATCAGAGAGGACCCTATGTGAAGGGAAACGTTATGGGTCACAGAGTTTCATTCTTAGTGGACACAGGAGCTACACGCTGTACAGTGAGAAGTTCATAGGTTACAAATTTGCCCCTTTCAGGTAAAACAGTACAGGTTGTGGGGGTAGCAAACCAGTATTTGATGAACTCAATTACAGACCCAGTTCAAGTCCAGATTGGCAATTTTCAGGGATTGCATAAATTTGTAGTCTGGGATTCAAGTCTGGTATCCCTACTGGGAAGAGGCTTGCTGTGTAAAACAAAATGTTTGATTACTTGCTCAAATGACGGAATTGAGATCCAGAAGAACAGTGATGAAGAGGAAGACCAAGTTCTAGAAATAGAGTGTGAAACTACTAATGAGGAGTACCCTTTGATTGAGTTTTTCCCGATGCTCATTGTGAAAGAGCTCCATCCTGATTTGCAGGGAACAGTACAAGAGAAGGTGTGGGATTTGACAGAGAAAGAAGTACGTTTGATTAAGGGAGTGGAGCCAGTCAAAGTTACCATAAAACCAAATGTGATTTTCCACCAACTTCCACAGTATCAAATGCCACAAGATATCCTGATGAAAGTTGCTCAGATAATTGCAGATTTTGTGAAGCAAGGGGTTCTGAAGGAAATGTTGAGCAGTCCATGTAACTCACCGATAATGGGTTTGAAGAAGGCCTATGGGAAGGTTCAGGTTGTTCAGGATTTGAGAAAAATAAATGAGATTGTGGTCAAATGTTGTCCCATAGTGCCTAATCCATTTGTGATAATGTTCCAAATTCCATGTGATGTAGAGTGGTTCATGGTCATTGATCTGTCACAAGCGTTCTTTTCTGTGCCTCTTCATGAGGATAGCCAATTTCTCTTTTGTTTCAAATTCCTGGATTGAGTCTATTGCTGGTGTCGAATTCCTCAAGGGTTTTCAGAGTCACCTTCCATATTCAATCAGATCTTGAAAACGAATTTGGAGTTGTTGGAATTGCTTTTCTGATCGACTTTGGTGCAGTACATTGATGACTTACTGATTGCATCCAAGACAAGGGACGAGTGCAAATATGATACGATTGCCCTGTTGAACCATTTGGGAAAGAATGGTCATAAAGTATCTCCGCTGAAATTGCAGTATGTCAGAAAGTAGTGAAGTATTTGGGTCAGCAGATTAAGAAAGGGTCGAGAAAGATATCCAAAGGAAGGATTACAACTATATTGCAGATAAGTCCCCCAACCACACAGAGAAATGTCAAGATATTTTTGAGAATGGTGGGTTATTGTCACCAATGGATTCCACATTTTTCAGTCATTTCAAGACCATTGCAGAAGCTGACTCATAAGGAAGTCACTGATCCCATAGTGTTAGACCAGAATGAAATGAAAGCGTTCACTGAGTTGAGCAAGAGTTTGTGCAGCACTCCAGCGTTGGGTATGCCTGATTACACAAAGCCTTTCAAATTTTTTTGTCGTGAGCGTGATGTATGTTCATTGTCTGTCTTGACACAAGTCCATTGATGCGCCCATTGCCCAGTAGCATATTTTTCAGCTACTTTGGACCCAGTTGCAGCAACCTTACCAGGTTGTTTGCGTGCAATTGCTGCAGTTGGTCAAATTCTTTCACAATATGAAGGCGTGGTGATGGGATATCGCCTGGCTGTAATGGTCCCTCACTCTACTGAGGTTTTACTGACAAGGACAAAAACCCAATACTTGACTGATGCTAGGCTGACTAGGTCTGAAACTAGTATTTTGGGGTCGCCAAATGTAACATTGAAAAGGTATACAGTGCTGGACCCGGCAACCTTGCTACCGAGTGAAAATGCTGAAATAAAAAAAGAGGAAGATGTTGAACATGACTGTCTCAAAGTAGCTGATTTGTGCACAAAACCGAGACATTAGAGATACCCGATTGGAAGAAAATGACCAAATTATTTTTGTTGATGGTTCTTGTCTGAGAGACAATACAGGGACACTGACAACAGGATATGCTGTGGGCACAATTACAGGTACCTTGGAAGATTCTTGGCTTTGAGAAGTGTATTGTGCCCAGGTAGCGGAACCTGTAGCCCTTACTAGAGTGTGCCATGTTTCTGCTCAGCTGAAAGTTACTATCTATATGGATAGCCAGTACAGATTTAGAATAGTTCATGATTTTGGTCAATTGTGGTCACAAAGAGGTTTCCTGACCTCTTCTGGTTCATCAGTGAGAAATGGTGAGAGAATCAAAGAATTTTTCCATGCAATTCAAATTGCCTGAAAAAAATGCCGTGGTGAAATGCAGGGGACATCTGAAGTCGCAAGACTACGTGTCATTGAGTAATGGATATGCAGATCAAGTCGCAAGGTTTTGCGCATTGAACTGTATATAATTCAAAGACAAGTGGGAACTGTTATACGAAGAAGATGAAACTTGTACAAGTTATGCATTGAAAATAGTTGACACTTTGGAAGAATTAAAATCTTTGCAGAATAATGTTAACAGGGAGGAAAATCGTTCAAGGAGCAATTTGAAATGTGTACCAAACAAGATGAATTGTGGGTTTCTGAGGATGGTCAAATGATTTTGCCAAATAGCCTGCTGTCTCAAATGGCAAGATACTATCATGGTCAAGCACATATTGGGAGAGATGCCATGGTTTATCTGTTCAAACAAGATTGGTTCAACCCAAAGTTTGGACAAGTTGCTGAAGCAGTTTGCCATTGTTGTTTCATTTGCCAACAGTCAAATCCAGGGAAAGGGACGGTGGTTAATTTGAGCAACATTGGAAGAGCAGAAGGTCCATTCAGCAGAAAGCAAATGGATTTTATTGAGATGCCTGTGTGTGGAGGTTTGAGATATGTGTTGGTGATTGTATGCATCTTTAGTCACTGGATTGAAGCGTACCCTACACGAAGAAATGATAGTCTCACAGTAGCAAAGCTACTGCTTAGGGAAATTATACCGCCGTTCGGGTTTCCAATCTTTTTGGAGTCAGATAGGGGAAGTCACTTCAATAATTAAGTAATTCAATTACTGTGTGCAGCATTGAACATTGAGCAGACGTTGCATTGTCGTTACTGCCCTAAAGCATCAGGACCAGTGGAACAGATGAATGGTACCTTGAAGTCAAAAGTTGCAAAGATGTGTGCAGCTACGAATTTGAAATGGCCTGACACATTGCCTCTAGTGTTAATGTCAATGAGGAACATACCTGACAGGAAGACAGAATTGTCACCCCATGAGATCCCTATTGGCAGAGCAATGAGGTTACCAGCGGTGCCAGCAAATGCACTTGTCAACGTTACAGGTGATATTGTGTTGGATTACTGCAAAGGTCTGGCTGATGTAGTTCGCTCTTTTTCTCATCAGGTGGAGGCCACCACACTGCCACCAATCCATGACCCAGGGCACAACCTGAGAGCTGGGGACTGGGATGTCATGCGAAAGCACGTGAGAAAGGCGTGCTTGGAGCCTTGTTGGAAGGGACCATAAAAAGTGGTCCTGACGACTACTACAGCTGTGAAGTGTGCTAGAATTCCGAACTGGAATCACGCCACCACACGAAGAAAGTGGCATGTCCACTGGATCATGAAGAAGTGTTGTTGAGAGTACCAACAACAGTGAGACAAGTCTCAGGGCCAGAAGGAGAGCAATGAGGAACTGAGACCAGATCTGAGCTGGTTAAGGACGGTTCAGTCAGTCCTGTGAGAGACGAGGGAGGAGACATCCAGGAGAGTATCGAAGAGCCTATCTCAACTGAAGCAGCAAGAGAGCCTAGTCAGAGGAGGGCTTTCCCAGAAGCAGATGATCCTGAGAGACAAACAGACCAATTGCCTGACCCAGAAGGGGAAGGAGTTGAGGTAGATCAAAGTCAAAGTGATCAGACTCCTCCTGAACTGGTTGTAGGTCTGTCAAGAGAAAAAACCACAGAAGAAGTAAAAGGTTCAAGTTCAATCTTGAAGAGAATACTGGCAAAGGGCCCACTGAAAGGAGATAAGTGTCCGGAATCGCAAGCGGAAAAAGGGAAAGAAGTGATCGTCGAACCAACAATAGAGGAAGAAGTAGATACCACAAAAATTGAAAAGAAAGACAGTAGCAAGTTCAAAATACGCAGGTCCTGAATGGGCATATGCAACTACAAACGAATGGCAGAAAGAATTGTTGTCTCTTTGTTTTAATAAAGAAGTTTCGGGTCAGTATTTTGGCATGTGAGGGAAGCTAATGAACTGAACTGTTGAAATAATCTGAGAGAAAATTTTGAGAAAGAGACTGTTGAAAGTAACCAGAATAAACATTGATAACCGGATTTTGACAAAGCTGCTAACCGATTTTGACAAAAAGGGATCCTGGAAGTGAAACTGAACTGCTGAAAGAAGAATTGTCTATGTTTTTCTAAATTTCTTCTGCTTTCTAATTCTTTACAGATCATGAATAACCTTAGTCAACAAGGTAGGGGTGCTAGTCACTGTAAATATATGAGCATCTGTTTGGCAATTACGTGTGGGATATTGTTTGTGGTTGTGATTGTGGGTATGTGTGTTCTGGATACAAGAGGAGCCAACCATACTTCTGCTCTTGAGACAACTACTGCACTAACAGCATTAGAGAAGTTTAAATTAGATGAGAAATATTTGCATGAGTATACTAATGCGCAGGGAGAGCTTTCTTCTCACGTTTTCTATCGCTTATTGAGTGAACATGTTGAGACAATTGATGCGAAGAATTGCTTTGTGTGTACGCAGATTCCTTCATCAGTCGAAGAAGGAGTCACATATCATAGCTTACCTTTAACCTATGGGATAAGTTGTAGTCTGTTATTAACAAGGTTTTATAATCAGGAGTACATTCAGTAATTCTATTCAAATCATGATTTTGTGTTTTAGTTTGTTGCTATAATTAGGCATTTGAGTAAAGTAGCTAAGGATAATGACATAGTATTAGATGAAGGGTTCTTAGAACCTACATTGATGTTTTGGCACAGCTTATGCACACCACAGTAGTCTGACATGCTTGCTTACACCTTTAGAGAAGAGCTTTTTAGATCACACAAATGTCAGGAGAAAAGCATTAAAGGAGAAATTTGAAAAAGGCTTAGAGAAAAGGACTTATAAGAATGATTATGCTCATAGTGCCACTAAAAAGCAATAGAAATTAGCTTTAGGTGTACAACATGTAGAGAAGCTTTGTATATATATAGGCCTAAATTGCACGCTAACACTTTATTTGTGGGTATGAGTGAATGGCATGTGGGTTTGTTTCAGAGTAAATGGACTTTTATGTCAAGTGGACAGAACCCTGGAATTCCAGGGATATACTATACTTGTGGACTTAATGCTTATTACTGTCTTCCAAGAGGATGGTATGGGACATGTTATTTGGGGATAGTATTCCCAAAGATTTATCAAATGGAGGATTTGAAAAAGTTTCTGAAAGTGACTGAATTACATCATAAGAGAGAGAGGAGGGAATCCTCTTCTGCGATAGTCGGAGACATGTTTGGAGTGGTGATTCCTTCAGTGAGAGTCATCCTGAATTCGATTAAGATTTGAAAGTTGTCTACTATTGTGGATAACATGCTGACAAATTTTTCAGGGGCCATACCCCTGATAGATACTGAATTAGCTGCTGATAGAGCTGTGACTCTTCAAAATCGTCTTGCTTTAGACATTCTTGTAGTGAAGGATGGTGGAGTCTGTAAAATGATTAATTCTAGGCATCGCTGGTCACATGTACCAGATAACAGTAAGAGATAAGAGACTTAGGGCTTGATTTATACTTTTTTGCGCTGCTTTTGCGTCATTTGCAAAAGTGGCGCAAACTTACAAAATGTAATTGAATTTTGTAAGCTTGTCCTGCTTTTGCGTCAAACAATGATGCAAATGCGGCACTAAAAAAGTATAAATCAGGCGCTTTGCAAGTGCTGAATTGAAAGAACCAGGTGTGTAGGAAAAGGTTGGCGAAAGGTTTGCTTCAGAGGGAAATTGGCTCAGCAACATTTGGAATAGGGTACTATTGAAAATATTACAGGGAATATAAATTGTTGTGGTTTGTCTATTGTGGATATGTGGATTATGAAAATTATGTAAACAGATTAAATTGAAAAGGTCTAAGAATAATCAGAGGAGGGAAGAAAAGAAAAGGGAAACATTTTACTGGAAAAATTCAAGGGGAAGACAAAATTATGAAGAAATTGAATTCTAAGGATTTTAGCTGATGTGAAATTTGTGAGTAATACTTAGTGTGATGACACATGTAGTCATCAGAGGAGGGATTGCTAGCACAGGTGTTTTGATTATAGTTAATAATGAGAGTTTATGTATTTTGAATAATGAGTTTATGTAGAAAATTAATTAACAAAGAAAAATAATGCACACATTTGAAAATGTGACCTTGAAGAATGGCCACCTATGTTCACGAAATGTACTAATTAATTATTAATACATATGAAATGTTGAAAGAGTATTAGATTAATGCATTAACGTGCCATATTAAGGGTTATGAAATATGCTTTAGCTTTATTAATTGAAGGACTTAACTTAGCAAGTGTCTTGGCCTATTTTGCCAGGCCTCATGCAGAAGCTGTATTTCTTAGCGTTTATTAATAATGCTGACCAAGTGAATTAAACTGTGAAATGTCTGTTGTATTGCTTAAATGTGCTTAACGGAAGCCTTTCGTGAGAACCGACTGCTAGGAGATGATGTTCTTGTTAAAGCAGCATTTTGTCTGTAATGTGTGTGAGCTGGTCTTTCCCAAGACAAGAACAATGAAGATACTGACTGGAGTGGAAGCCGCAAAAATATTGTTACCTGACAACTCGGATGATGAGAGCATTGTAAAATGGACCAATCAACTGTATGAGAATGGAGAAATATTAGAATTCATAGATTTGATATAGTAGTATTATTGGAAGAGTGTGCACATACGATTAACTGACCAATAGGGAATTATGGGATAGTTTAGGTGACTTTGATATAACAACGCAACAGAGGGAAGAGACTTCAGAGAGACACTTTAGGAGAGGGAGAGACTTTACAGATTTTAGGAGACATTCATTCTGACATTGGGCTCATATTCCCTGACTGAGAGCCTGATGCCTTGCTGAGGACGAAGTCTTATTCTGCTTTGCTGAGCCATACCGAGGATATGTATAATGCAATAAAACTGTGATTATTATGCATATTTGCTTTTTCTTTCTAGGTTCCAACTGAGCTGCTTTGTCTATGGCTCTACCATAGTAGATGTTTTTCCAAATTTGTGTTACTAAATTGTTTTACATGAAGCCCAACAAGCTGATGCTAATTTGGTGTTAATTAAGGATTCTGACTTATGACGAAAGAGACTTGATGGATTTCTCTGCTTACCTACATCTCGTTAATGCAGATGACTCTGCTATTGATTTGCACCATAAATTAGAATGTGCTGTAGTTCAAGCTTTGATTAGATTGTGTTTTGCCGCTTTGGACAGTCAGTGTTGCTTTTGTATGTGTTTCATTTGATTTTGACATTAATACACATGACCTTAACATTGTTAATATAGGGAAATAAACATTCAAAACTTTTACTAAAGGTGTGGTTACTCATGGCTGAAAGGTCATGGTGTGTGAAAATTACTGACTCCATTGATTATTGATTTTATTGATTAATAATGATCATTGTTTATTGTGTATTGATTATTGATTATGTACTGGAGCTATGGTAAGAACTTCTTAAATGCGAGTCAAAAGGTTCATCAACCTATTCGCGTCCTCTTGTAAGTATACTAATTAAGGTCTGACGTGCTAACACGTGTGAATACTTTTTGAAAGCTGCAATACTTTCAGCTTCCTAGAATTACTCATGAAGGCTTTGATATTAAAAAAAATTTTCACATCTACACCCAAAGTAGATGTGCGCCTACTGTGCAAATTTACAAATTTACAAATTTAATGGTAAATCAGGGCCAACTAGGGAATATACTTGCATTTCAACTATTAAAAATCTTTATTCCTCCATTGTTTCGAATAATAAAATATTCCTCCATTGCTTGGGATAATGAAATAATTTTGCTCAAACCTTTTCAATGCAATTAACTTCATTAATGTCAATCTTTTCTATTTTGATGAAGAAGCTATTCCAGAAATGATTTCCTCTGCTTCTACAAGATGCGCAGCATGTCCCTGGCACCACCATACCCATTATGCTTTTTTTCTTCTGAGCATGACATTATCTGTTCCCCTTACTTTTCAATACTGTGATATAATTGTGCTATAGGTGAGAAATACATTATTCTTCGTAGTTACTATGAACTTCCTTCCTTAATTATGAAACTAATTTTTCCTTCACATTCAGCTTACTCATTACTCAATTTCAATTATGAAGCAGGTTTCATTTTGACTTTAATGACTTCTTGTGGCGAAAGAATGCATTAATTTTCACATTAACTCTTTGGCACATTAAGTCCTGTGATGCTGCTAGTCCAGCAAGCCCTGCTGTGCTTATCTTTTCTCTTGGCTGTCCTTCTTTGCATGCAGTGATTGACCTGTACTAAAAAGATCAATAGTATAAAATATACAATAGAAAATACTGAAACAAAACGCATATCTTGTGTTCATTTGTATAACAGTAGGCGTTGTGCTTTCTATACTAGTTTCAAGAAACCCTAGGATTCAGGAATAAATATTCAGCAAGTGTTAAGCTATGCCTTCTCTTGTCTGGACTGCTATTGAATAACAAGGGTCAGCAGTGAATATGGATCCATTTCACAAAACTATTTGTACATCTAACTTCTATTTAGATGTGAAAAATGTACAAGTGTGAGTTTTTAGGAACTGCTTCATCAACATGAAAGTATGCCCATGGATCCATCCATGACCATATATCTTCTATTTTCCATATTACAAAATACTTTTAAATGCATTTTTAGGAATGCTAAGAAATATAATTGTCCACCTACACATTTTTATAATGTGCCCCTGCTGGACTCACCTGGACTGCCGGGCCATTACCAGTGCAGGATTCCATACACCATTCTCCTACAGTACACTATTGTAAATCCCTATGGTATGCAGGGAACATTGACCATGTGTTTGTGGTAGAAGGAACCTGAGCAGACTTCTGCAATGGGAGAGTATATTTTTTTCAACAGCAAGAGCAGTGCATCATAAATATCCAGGCGGATATCTAAACAATAGTCCCTTTGACCAGTCCCCAGCTCCCTTTGCCTCAGTGGCTCTCTCCCTCTTCTGCTCTTCCACACTCCGTCTCCCTTTTTTTTACAGAGCTGGTGGCAAACTGCGTGTTAAGTGAAGGATTATGATATGCTCATGCGTAGATGCAGAATTTCCCTTATGTTTTTGAGTAATTCCACATTGTTGAATAATGAAACATATAAAGCTGACCATTTACACATTTGTTAAATCACAGTATGATTTTAAGTATGGGTCTAAATTTGTATGGCATTGTTCTTATTTCAGTGAGGTATGTGATGTATTTTAAAAAACAATGGAGGGATGTCCATTGCACTTTGGTGAAGGGAGCTTATCTTTGACAAATGTATGTATCTCAAGCTTTTCACTGTGAATCTTTTGACTTGATTTTGGTGGTGTTTCAATGAAAGTCGGTTATTAACACATACTTTTTTTATTGGTGATCAAACGTTAAAAGTCTTGAAGAGGCTATTTGTTTCCTAAGCAAGTGATTAAAGGTAGAAAGAGAGTGACATTGAATAAATGTGGGTGAGTTGACACATATGCAATCTCTATTGTAAAATAATAAAAGTCATTTTCATTCTGCTAATTAATTTTAGAGGTCTGGTCTCATGTTTAACTAGTTTGATTTCTCCCAGGCAAAACAAAGCTTGTAGCTCACTTACATTATTGTATGATGACATCAATTATGTCATCAATTATGCCATTTGAGATAACATCAGTGATGTCACCAATGATGTCTTTTAACATGTCATGGTGATGTAATATCTGAAGTAACAAGCAGTGTGTGATGGGGGCGCAAGTTTGTTCACTAAATTATAATTGACGAACTTCAGTGTTTTTCATTTTTTAAATGCAAGTTTTTATCTTGTTTCCACACATAAATATGACATCAGATTAACCTTTATTTCTGTAGTCAATATATATATATATATCTGTATGTGTGCATTACAGAGTGGTGGCAACCATTCTGTAGTTACAGTTAGGGTGACCAGGGATAGGGATTTTTCTGACTTTTGCCCCTTTAGAACTTTGCACCCATTTGACGAATGTTCATGAAACATTGCAGACCTTCTGCCCTCATTTCATTTTGGGAGGATTGAAAATTTCATGGTGTTTGGTCAAGGGTGTGCACAGAGAAAAGGGGATCCAAAAACGGTAATAAAATCTGATGCATTTTGCATAGACTTCTGCATTTCACAATTTGACAATGTACCTGCTTGACGTGCTTTGTTCCAATTAAAAGGATCTGCAGATTGATCACCCGATCCCCCTATCATGTTTGGATCATTATTCAATCCTATTTTCCTTACCTATTTCTTCCACACCAGGAACTCGAGAGCAACTCTTTTTCCAGGAATTGATCTAAACTTGAAATTTCCACCCTGTACTCCATGCTGGAGATAGGTTGCCCAGCTTTGAGCAGCTCTGCAGAGGTTGAGTTTACTACCGTTGATAATTGGGCTTGATCCTTAATCGACTCTGTGTTACCCACAACTCGGGTCACGCATCACAGAACATTGCCCACTGCTCCATGTTTTACTGACATTTTGCATGAAAAAAAGGCATGCAAACATTTAGAAAAAATATGGTGTAAATCATATTGTGAAAAAGAGACATACAAGCAGGCTTTAAAATCCCGTCACAAAAACTGTCACACAGCCAAAGCATCTTTTTACTTGGAAAAGATTACTGTGGTTCAGAACTGCCTCAAACCCTTTTCCAAGAGGTAAGAACTCTATGTGATGAACTAGCAGGCTTTTTTATTAAACAATTGTTGACATTCAGACCTTTTTTTATCTCAATGCCCATTCTGAACAGTCCTCTGGGGTTAACAGATACAGCCACTGGTTGTGGTACATCGGGAAACCACCAATTGCATGTTAGAGAGGATTACTGTATCAGACATGTTGTGCCTTGTTCACTGGTCAATTTTATACACCTGAACCTTTCAACCTTTATGGGCCTTTTCAATGCCATTAAGTCGGGATAACCATTAGATCTGTTTCCTCCCTCACTTTTGGGTAAGTTTGTCCCACAACTTCTAGAGCTTCTAGCTCATCATTTAAATGTTTCTCTCTTAGAATAATGTGTCCCCAAGGTGTGCAAACATCCAGTGGTCATGCCGTTGCTAATAAAGCTGAACTTAGATATCTCTAACTGGTCTAACAATAGGTCTATTTCGCTCTTGCCGACACTGACCAAAAAATGTAAATGAAAAACTCACAGGCTCTTATTATGAGTGTGGTGGTCTTGACCCCCACACTTGCGGTGGCAGTCGGACCGCCACCAAAGTGGTCTTCCGATCGACAACCTACAACCATGCAGAGCTGCAACGATTGGACCGCCGGCACCTAGATTACGAGTCCCCTCTCTGCCAGCTTTTACATGGCAGTTCCACCACCACACAAAGGCTGACAAAGACCACTGGTCCAATTGGAGCCCTTGTACTTGGCATGGGCAGTGCAGGGGCACATGCAATGCCCATGCACTTGGCATGGGCAGTGCAGTGACCCCCATGGACAGCCCCGTCACGCTTTTCACTGCCTGAATTACAAGCAGTGAAAGCGTGACGGGTGCTGTCGCACCTGACCTACCGCAACATTGCCGCCGGCTCAATTATGAGCCGGCGTCAGTGTTGTGGCCTGTTTCCCACTATAGGGCCAGTGACCATAAAAATGAAGTGGGGGTTTGCTGACCCAACGAGTTTGGCAGGCGCCCTTCACCACTTGCCAAACTTTTAATAAGGCCCACAGTGTTTATTGACTCTAATTGTCTGTTTCTTCACTCATAATCCGGATTTAGAACAGAGTATGCCCTACCTGGTGTCACAGAAAATCTAAGTCTTCAGCTAGACCAATGCAGCACCGCTGCTCTGGTTTTACTGAATCTGAGTGCCTCCCTTGGGACAATATATTACATCATTCTTCTGCAAAGATGAAAAGAGACAGGTGTGTGCGCTAATGCCTTGAGATGGCTTAGATCTTTTCCAAAGGATCGCTCCTTTCAAGTGGATTGCTAAAAAAATTACCCAATATAATCTGCCCTACCTCAGGGTTCCACCCTCAGCCCACCCTTGTTTAATATTCATGTAGGACCTCTTGCAGACATTGTAGAGAGTTGTGGTTGCACACTTCTTTCGTATGCAGACAAGACTCAGATTATTGTCCCCTTGTCATCTCAGAAGAATCAAATGCTGCTGCTTTAAACAGCTGCCCAACAAATGTGATGGATTAATATTAACTCCCTTAAATTGAATGGTGATAAGTCTGAGATCCTGCTACTGGGTGACTAACCCCATCTCTGGGGGCCTCATCCGTGACCTAAGGTTCCAGGGAAACTCCGAACGCCAGTGCTGGCTTTTAAGAATTTTGGTGTCTGGCTGGATAATAAACTATCAATGAACACCCAGATTACAAAGGAAAAATTAGGATTTCAGGCTTACATGAGGAAAAAAATAATTATCCTAATTTGTCTACAATGATTGGCGTTCATTCACTTTGGGTTTCATATGTAGCACAATCCTACTAATAGTAGCAAGGAGGCCCAAAAATAAACTGAATAGTTTCAGAAATACTACATAAACAATTGGAAGACATATGTATGGTCATATCATTATGTAAACCGATACACCAATACCTAACAAATACAATAGATAAGAAGTAACATTAAGAGGGTCATTACAACCCCGGCGGTGAGTGGAAATGTGGCAGTAGTACCGCCAACAGGCTTGCAGTACATACCGCCACATTATGAGAATGGCGGGTTGGCTGCAGCCAACCCGTTATTTCTCCCCTCATATCGCCATTGCAGTATCAGCTGTTGGGCCAGAGATGTCAGTTTCCAGCCCGGTGGCATAGTACAGTCGGCGGCATTATGAGCCTGCCTACCACCATGTTTTTGTGGCATTAGCAATGCCACAAAAACAATAGCGGTAGGCCCTACCCGTGACATGGAATTCCTTCCCTGTCACTGGTAGACGGCTCGCCCACCCCCAACACACACCTGACCCCCTAACCCCCCTTCATCCAAATCTGATTGCCACTCTGTAGTTATAGTTATTATCCACAAAGATAGGAATTCCTCAGATGTTACTGCCTTCATAGCTTTCCACTACTGGAGGAATCACCAAATTTTCAGACCTGTAGCATTTTCTACATTTTGAAATTATATAAATTTTTGTGGTGACTCGTTAAGGGTTTGCAAAGATAAAAGGGGGACCCAAAACATGTTTTTCCACCGATGTATTTTCCATGTATTATTGTATTTGATGTGGCACAAAAACGACTGAATAGATTTACATGAAATTTGGCAGTAATATGATTTATGGTGTAGAGAAGACATTTTTGAGGACTGCAGTCAAGTAGGGTAAGTATTTTTTGTTATAAGGCATTTCAAGTTACAGACATCTGACACTGCAGTACTTTCGCTGAGTTTCTCTAAATTTTGTGAAACTACCACAGTACATGACTGTAAACCTTTTTAAAGCTATGTCAGAAATATAAATAAATGTTCCCATCTATTACCACTTTAATAAAGTGTTAATAGGTAGGGACCTACAATACCTGTATCTAAGAACCTATCACTGAACACATCCAAAGTGCTGTAAAATCAATATGGCTGCCTTTTTATTCTCCAAAAACAGCCATTACCCAATTATATACTGGCTTGTCATCACCCTGTACCATGGTATATTGCAAAGTTATCATGGTATACCAGGGCTACAGAGGAATAGTATACAGTAGAATTCAGTGAAGTGGCATAAAGGGAAGTGGCGCACAGTGGAGTAGTGTAGACAAGAGTAGAGTACAGTGGAGTGAGATAGACTGAAATAGCTTATACTGGAGTGGCATAGAGTGATGTGGCATCCAATGACCTAGTATAGAATGGAGCAGCATAGTGTGTAGTGGTGTACACTGGGGTAGCATAGATTGGAGTAGAATATAGTGTAGTGGCATACAGTGAAATAGTGTAGAGTGGAGTGGTGTACGGTAAAGCAGCATAGACTGGATTAGCATAAAGTGGAGTAGCATACACTGAAGTTGAGAAGAATGAAGTGGTGTAGACTGGTGTGGTATACACTGGGATGGGGTAGAGTGCAACAGCATACAGTGGAGTGGTATCCAAATGGAATAACATTGAAAGGAGTGGGATAGAGTGGAGTGACATACGCTGGAGTGGCATAGGGTAGAGTAGCCTACATTGTAATGCCATACAGTGGAATAGCATAGAGTGGAGTGGCATACAGTGGAATAGAATATACTGGAGTAGCATGTAGGGGAATGACATACAGAGAATTGGCAAAGAGGCAATTGCATACAGTGTAATAGCATAGAGTGGTCTGACATAGAGTAGAGTAGTATACAGTGTAATAGTATAGAGTGGAGTGGTGGAAACCATAGTGTTGTACAATGGAGAGGCATAGACTGTAATAATGTATCATTAGAAAAGCATACAGTGGTCTGAAGTGCAGTGGAGTGGCATAC
The DNA here is from genome assembly GCF_031143425.1 of Pleurodeles waltl. NCBI lineage: Eukaryota > Metazoa > Chordata > Amphibia > Caudata > Salamandridae > Pleurodeles > Pleurodeles waltl. The sequence goes on along the minus strand of NC_090449.1, from coordinate 687,431,324 downwards.
AGTGGGGTGCAGCTGAGTGGTGCACAGTGGCTTAGCATAGAGTGGAGTCTTGTACAGTGGAAAGGCATAGAGTTGGATGGTGTTGAGTGGAATAGCATATAGTGGCATGACTACAGTGGCGCAGCATTTGGATATATGTGAAATTAAGCAGCAATGTAGATTATGGTGTGCAGACAAATGGAAAACAATGAATTGTGCTGCCTTGCATTTCTCCAGATTAACCAATCGACACAGGGCCATGCATGATTGCCTTGTGTCCCTCTGTGAATCTGACTTAAGTATTGCACTGCCCATACAACACCATGAGTCAAGTAAGAGCACTGCAATCAAATAAAACAGCTAGGACTTAGTTATATTTTGGGCCATGGTATATCATGGTAACTTAGCAGTATACAAGGGGGGTGGCCTGGCAACATGGCCAAGAGGACTAGAGTTCCTGGTCAGTCTAGCAGTAAAATCCTTTTTAATCCTCCATAATAATGCCTAAAACTAGTTTTCTATGGGTCCCTGGAATGCTAGCAACTATTACCCCACTTCTCCCCTCCAGCACTGGTGGAACTGCAGTGACCATGTTTCGGGCCTTGCGCGCACAGCAGAGGCTTCCAGCATTGTTCTGGCTTTGTTCAGAGCACAGTCCTTACCTCCTGACCTCTGGGGAGAGCAGTCGATTGCAAAAATTCCATCTCTGCACTGACTCTACTGCGCTTGGCCATAGCGGCGGCTCCAGCGTGGGTCAGGAGACATCCCTGTTAGAAGTGGCTGGGTTGCGGGCCATGCTCCAAGACAACGTGTGGCTGCGTTGCACAAACGAGGATGCCCTCTGTTGAAGTGCCTCCTCCCTGGACTGTAAGAGCCTGAGGGGAGTTTTGGACCTGCAGCTTGCATGGAGAGCAGCGAGTGCCTCCCTCCACGTCCCCCACCAGCAACAGAGGCCCGATCAGTGGTGTGCGGAGAGCTCTCGACTTTTACTCGGCCTCAGGCAGTGCCTGGTGATGGCAGAGTGCTCCTGACCTTAGCATTCCTGCACAGAGGTGAGTGATGATGCTGGTGGGGAGAGGCCCCCTCAGGCATACTATGCAGCTTCCATCACCTTGAATTATTGACACTGCCACCGATATTTAGACTTTCCATGGGCATCCGCATGAGGCCTGGTACACAGCACTTGCTTTCTGGTCTTCTATGGACAGAGGGGGTTGTCTCGCCCCATGCACCCAGTGCTTTAAGTCCCCTTGAGGGCCGGACATGAAGCAATTGAACTTACCAGCTTGCCCCCTCATGGATGTCGGTGCAGGGGTTGCATGCAGCTTGAGAATATAGCAGCCCAGATTCTTCATTGTATGAAAGAAAGTATTATTCAGACCGTTGGAACCACTGTGCCATAAGCCTACCCTGCTGGATCCCCTGCACTGACTGATGCATCGCAGGGGCCCGGCATACTAACTATGCGTAATCCTTGTGTACTTTGCCTCTTGAATCCACTGACCATTTGGCCCTTGTGAGAGCTTGGTGACATTCTGCCCCAGGGGGACTCCTCTGGTGCTGACGGTGACTCCAGACATTGATGGGGAGGGTTCAGTGCCAGTTCTCCAGGGATGTTGTCGAAGGCCTGATGCTGGCTGCTGGAGGTGCAATGGGGACTGGACCTGTGGTTTGGGGATCAAACCTACTGATAGTCAACTGGGCCTCTTCTCTGTGCAGATCTTCAGAAGGTAGCAGATAATGTCACTAATGCTGAAAAATACATTGAGGCTTTGCACGGTGAAGTAGCGGCTCTCAAACTACAAATGGCCCAATTGACAACAATTACAGTGGAGATGGGACACCACACAGAAGATGCAGAGGGCTGATCCCATCATAGCAATATATGGGTCTTGGGTTTCTCCAAGAGAGTGGAAGGGTTCTCCATGGAATAGTTCTTGGAAAACTGGGTGTGCACTGTCTTGAAACCCCAGGACATATCAGATTACTTTGTGGTGGATAGGGTACATAGAGTCCCGGTGCTCACCCCCTGAAACCAGAGACTCCCCCAGGGCCATCATTGCTAATGTACTACAGAGACAGAGATTGCATCCTGAAAACGGTGCAGGAGTAAGAGATTCCCCACTTTGACATCAGCAAACTTGTCATTTACCCAGATTACATGAAACAAGTGGAGGAAAAGGGCAATTCCTTTCTTGCTGTGAAGGAGAAATTGAGCACTCTCCAGCTACAGTACATGCTCCTGTATCCAGCATGGCTAAAAGTCACCTTCCAGGATAAAGCTAATTTTTTTGACTGTCTGGAAGATGTATGGTATTGACTGGAACTTAGAAATTGTATTATAGCACCCCGGCCTGGAGGTAGTATATGAAAATGTTGGGAAACATGTCCCCTCTCGAGCGCCCCTGCTCTAAGCAACCTCATGTCAATCCAAATTTAACTCTCTTGGGGATATAAAGAGTGGTGATCAGGGAAGATGGAGTTATGCACCTGAAAGCCATGGACTGGACATATGAGATGGATGGCTTTGCCACATGGATATCTTCAGACAGGAAGAGCTGTAAGTCCCAGATCTCAACACTGGACATGATACTTGACACAATCACCACTCTTGGGTGAATGATGGTGAGAGCTAAATATAACAGCTACTTCTGATACTATATGGGGTGATTTGCTTGCATGCTGAATATTCAGGGCTTGTCCGGTGTGTGAATGGGGGTAAAAGAAAGTGCTTTGAAACTACCAGAATAAGCCTATGTTTGCTGTGGTCGGGGGCGATGGGTTGAGTGAAGCTTATGGTAGTGATTTCTTGTGCGGAGTTTTATCTTTGGGACTATCATGGAGCCAGAGGGTCAAGATTCTTCCAACCCATGTGTATACAGCTGGCTGGCTGTGTAGCTTCTTGGTTAAGTTTGTGCTTCGGTCCCTGTTGGATTTAGGGGGTGATGTGCTCATCCTGGCACATGCATTGGCTGGGCTTAAATGCCTGAAAGGATCAGCCATATTTACTGGAGTGTGGGGGGTTGTTACTGGTTGGTTTGCATTGTTCAGCTATGTAGTTTTTCAGGTTCTGCAGCAGTTGGGGGTGGCCTGGGTGCCACAGTTGGATGGATTCCGTGAGTCTACCTTTACAAAACATGATGCTGGGTGACTACAGGATTCTCTACTGGAGCATACGGGGACTGGACACATATGTTAAGAGATATAGGGGCATATTTATACTCCGTTTGCGCCGAATTAGCGTCGTTTTTTTAGACGCAAATTCGGCGCAAAACTAACGCCATATTTATACTTTGGCGTTAGACGCGTCTAGCGCCAAAGTATGAGGAAAGAGCGTCATTTTTTGGCGTGAACGCCTTCCTTGCGTTAATGAGATGCAAGGTAGGCTTTCCCGTCTAAAAAAATGACTGCGATGCAAATGCGTCGTATTTATACTCCCGGGCAAAAATGACGCCCGGGAGTGGGCGGGGCAAAAAAAACCCGCATTTGCGCCGGATTTTAGCGCCTGGGTCAGGGCAGGCGTTAAGGAACCTGTGGGCTCAAAATGAGCCCACAGCTGCCCTCCCATGCCCCCAGGGACCCCCCCTGCCACCCTTGCCCACCCCAGGAGGACACCCAAGGATGGAGGGACCCACCCCAGGGACATTCAGGTAAGTTCAGGTAAGTATAATTTTTTTTAATTTTTTTTTTTTTTTTGGCATAGGGGGGCCTGATTTGTGCCCCCCTACATGCCTCAATGCCCAATGACCATGCCCAGGGGACATTATTCCCCTGGGCATGGCCATTGGGCAAGGGGGCATGACTCCTGTCTTTACTAAGACAGGAGTCATGTAAATGGCGTCTGGGCGTCGTTAAAAATGGTGCAAATCGGGAGGAGGCGATTTTTTGCGTCAACCTGACTTGCACCATTTTTAAGACGCCCTAGCGCCATTTTTCCCAACGCCGGCGCTGCCTGGTGTACATGTTTTTTTTCCACGCACACCAGGCAGCGCCGGTCTGCTTGCACCGGCTAATGCCATTCAATAAATACGGCGTCCGCATGGCACTTCAGAATGGCGTTAGCCGGGGCAAAAATTTTTGACGCTAAACTGCGTTAGCGCAGTTTAGCGTCAAAAAGTATAAATACGGGCCATAGGGTCTACTTCTTCTTAAAGCAGCATAAATTACACATTTCATGTCTACAAGAAATGCACTTGGAGGACCTGGGGCCACGTGATTGACTAAGAAATAGAAAGTCCAGATGTTTCACTCCTCCCACTCACATGTGCTAGAGGTACACTAATATGGGTGGCTCTGGGAGTCCCGCTCGCACACACATACTCAGAGGCTGACATGGGGAAGTTGGTATGTCCTGTTGCAAGGTACCTTAGATGGTCAGGACTTGACCATATTAGATACATATGCTCCCAAGACTGACAACGCAGGATGCTTCTATGGAATGCAGGACCTATAGACACACACACTGGACTCACCCATGTTCTGGTTTGGGGATTTCAACTGTGTACTGGACACCATGCTGGTCATGGGACCCCTCAGGGCAGGACTGAAGCTGCACATGGCAGAGGCCTTGCAGAGTGTAATGCAGAATTTGGAACTGAATAATGAATGATGTACGGCAGTCGGAACACTGTCACACAATGGACCTTCACATGCCAATCCTTAACACATGACATCTATAGCTGACTCAATAGAGTGTTGGTTGGTGGACTCTCGAGAATGGGAGAAGTCAAAGTCACGCATATGGAAAAAAATGTGTCTGATCACTCATCTCTTTCCTGCCGGGTGACCTGGAGGATACCACTTGGGGTGGCAGCTCATGGCGAATGGTGGTAGACATATTTGACAATTATCTGGGGCATGAAGCATTATCTCACACACTCACTGATTATGTGGACATCAACTGGGGCACCATGGGTCATAGACCCACGGAGTGGAAGGCCTTCAAAGAGGTTCTGAGGGGCACCTGTCAGGGACTTATTTTTTGGGTGTGCTGCCAATATACGGTGGAACTCCAACAGCTGGAAGCCAAGCTGACGGGTTTGCAATCACCAGCTTTGCCTGGGACTGACCTGCCTACTAGCACTCCGGGGGCAGGTAGCAGACGTTTGGGAAGGCCTGGACAAACAGACACTACAGCAGTATAGGCAGATATTGAACAGGAAGGGTAACAAATACAGGAGGCTATTGGCCTGGATAACACTCAGGGAACAAGCCCCCACCACTAGAGACACACTTAACCCAGGAGGGCCCGAGGTTTACCTTCAAGTTACACACCTTTCAGCAGCACCTGCAGCAGGCATATAAGGTTGACCCTGTATGCACACACAACATTACACTCCCTTCTTGAACGGGTTGGGGCTCCCCCTGCTGGGGGTGGAGGTAGTGGAGGCCCCCAATGCACCCTTAAAAATTTTGAAGATTGGAGGGCCATCCCTCATCTGAAGGCTTCTGGTAGTGATGGAATCCCGCCAGAACTCTTTCACACTCTCCCTGAGACACTAATTCAAGGACTTCTGGAGGTCTATCTAGAGGCCAGGGACGCCGGCATCTTGCCCCTGACAATAAGAGAAGCAAGGATACTCATGCTGCTTAAAACAGGTGGGAATGAGTCCGACCCATCGACTTACAGGCCCCTCACAATGAATAATACAGACATGAAGATCATCTGCAATGTGCTCACCACAGCTGACCGGCTACCTATATGCCTTGCCTGGTCCATGAAGACCAGGGTGGATTCATACCGGGACATAGCGCCAGAATGATCCTGTGGCAATTGTCTCATGTTCTCCTCGAGGTACAGCACCAGAAGGAGGAAATGGTGCTTATGGCCATTGACTTAGAGACGCCCTTTGACACGGTGGACTTGAGATATCTCCTGGAAGTCCTTTGTGAAATGGGCTTAGGTCCACAATATTGCAGCTAGGTGCGTCTACTATACACAATGAACCTCAAGCCAGGGTACGGGTGGGCCGTTACTGTTTTGAAGCTTGGACGATAGAGCAGGTACGCTCCGGGGTTCCCCACTCTCACCGCTACAATGTGCACTTGTGATGGAGCTGTTGGCAATTTGGGTGTGTCGGGAGATGCAGGAGTGGGGTATTAATTCTGAAAACTGGGGTTACATCATCTCACCATTGGCCTGATTACGAGTCTGGCGGTCACAAGACCACCAGACTCATGGTGGCAGTTGAACCGCTGTAGCTTTTGCGGTCCAACTGCCACATTATGACTCTGGCAGTCAGACTGCAAAGGGACTGCTGTCTCCACCAGGATCTCAGATCCTGATGGGCTGACGATAGTCTTGGTTGTGATCAGCCAGGGCAGCACTGAAGTCAGCTCCACCCTGCTGATTACAACCAGTTCTCCATAAGCCTTTTGATGGTGGTTCAACTCCATGAAAAGGCTGGCAGAGAACAAGTGCTGGGGGCCACAGGGGGAGCCCTGCACTGCCCACAACATCATCATGAGCAGTACAGGTGTCCCCCTCCCCAGCTCCGTCAGAATGGGCACTGTCTGCTCAGCAAACAGTGCCCATTCTGAGGGTGCTGGTCAGCCCCTCTGTGCAACGGCATTAGACTTTGCTCCACCGCATGTTTTCCACTAGGCTGACTGGTAAAAACTCTGGTTTCTGCTGGTCAGCCCCATGGAAAACTCGTAATAGGGCAGGTGGGGAGGCGGCCAGGTCCGCAAAGGCCTCCTCACCACACGTCTGGAAGTCGGGTTTTCTGACCGCCAAACTCGTAATCAGGTCATATATGCTGATGACATGTTGTTATACCTGACCACCCCCCGAGTGACAGTTTCAGGTTTGCTGGGATTGTTGTAGGAATTTGGGTCATATTCTGGGATGCAGCTCAACCATGCCAAGTTGGTGCTATTCTTGCTTGCCTCCCTGGTTGTGACCACAGCAGAAAAACTACCTAATCTAGGCTTCTATTGGGAGACATCCCGCTTTCGATACTTGGGGAATAAAGTTGCGCACACTCAGAAGCTCAAGCTTCATCATATTATTAACAGGGTAGTGGAGGGACTGAAGTCCTCAGTGCCATTTTGGAACACAATGCCACTTTTGCTCATGGGCAGAATGGCAGTCGCTAAGATAGTGCTCCTTCCTAGGTGGTTATACGTTCTGCAGAATTCACTATTCTTGTTCCCTTCGCATATATTTAGGCAGTTGGACAACATCTTCATTTCCCTTCTGGGGTGGGTAAGTGCAGTAGAGTAGCATTACCGACACTGACAAGATAGTATGCAGACGGAGGTCTTGAGGTAACACACTTACATTACTTTACTGCTCAATTGCAGCATGTGGCCTGTTGGTTGGACCCAGTCGACAACTGCGAAAAATGGCAGAACTCCTGATAGAGGGCGGGGATATCCCCCTGGACTTCCATCATATAGTTCGGCACACAGCCATAATTTGGCATCTGTTTGTACAGATGGTGTTGGAACAGGCCCCATTCAGAACTTCTGATTTGGATTTTGAAGCCCATGAGGCAAGTAATAGACCATGTGTCCTTCCAGACTTGACAAGAATGCGGCTGGAACTTCATTTTCTTTGATGAGGGTCGCAATACATTTATACCGGGACATGTCGTTTCTTGCAACACACTAGACTGGCGGATATTGCTAAAGTGGCATGGTCCTCCTATCCTGGTGCCCCCAATCCTACACACACTCTTGGTCTCCTCCTAACATGTGTGCTGGACGTCATTTAATCACACTCCTATATAAAGCTATGAGTATGAACACAGTGGAGCCTAATCTGAGATTGTGCTTTGCCGGGGACACTGAGCAGGATTCACCATTCACTGACAGAGACTTGGCATGTGTAAATGACCTCACACATACATTATCTCACACATATAGTATCCTTTAACTAAAACGTCATACACAGGTCTTTTCAGTTTGAATCCCATTTGCCCAACTGTGTGCCCTAGGTTTGGGGCAGACAGGGCAGAATTGTTATACTTAGTTTCACAGTGCCAGGAGGTTCACAATTACTGGGCTCTTATATTGCCAGAGGTTCAGAGGATGGTGCCATTACTCCTCAACCTTTATGCGATCCCGTTGTCTACTGGGTAATGTTCTAAGGCCTAAGGGTAAGAAGATGATCTATACATTCTTGCACATGCTGCTAATTTTGGCTAGGCATAGAGTCATCCTCACTTCGATGCCCCTGACTTAGATAACTGGTGTGGGGACGTTATGGAATGAACAGTAGCCAAGGACTCCCTCATGAGACTAAGCAGATGGGACTATAAAGCTGAGGTAGGCATTGCAGTAAGGGGGGGGTACCTTCATTCTATATTTTTAGATCCAGATGTTGTCACTGACTCTGCAGACAATGAAAGTTTGGATGTCTCAGAGTGAGAGAACAGCAGCAGGTAGGAATGGGGTCCACTCCTGGAGGTGAAACACTGGGAAGTTGAGGAGTGCCCAGTGATGTGAACCAAAAGAGGTTTGGGGAATATGGCCCTCATTATGACATTGGCGGTAAGTTCCGCTTACCTCCATGCTGACTGCTGCCAACATACCGCGGCGCAGTGGATTACCGCTACCCATATTATGACACACACATAACAATTTTTCACTATGCAGCCACACACACAAGTCCACCAGCCCAAAGGTCAGTGATAAACTGGCGGTACCAAAACCCACACCGTTACGCCAACAGAACTATGCCCACAGCATTATGACCACAAATCATTGCGGCAGACATTCAACCGCAGTAAACCATTAACGATACATACCGGTGCGTCCAACATATACACACACATATAAAACAACACTACATTGGACAATTAAAACTACACACACCTGACACACATACACACACCACACCCACACCATGAAAAAACACACACACACACTACCCACAACCCTTTACAACTAACAAAAATTATCAACCTAGAGAGATAGCCCAAGAGCACCCACAGAACCAGAACCACATAACACAATAACCCATACACCATCCACGTACCTTACAGCACACACCCCAACACAGCACCCCACACACCCTCACAAACACCACTCACACTACACCCATGGCACCACAAAGACACCCCAGGTTCTCAGAGGAGGAGCTAGTGTCATAGTGGAGGAAACCATCCGCTTAGAGCCACAGCTATTCAGATCACAGGTGCAGTAGACATCCATAGCTAGGAAGATGGAGCTATGGCGGAGAATCGTGGACAGGGTCAACGCTGTAGGACAGCACCCCAGAACAAAGGATGACATCAGAAAAGGTGGAACGACCTACGGGGAAGGTGCGATCCGTGGTAGCAAGACACCAAATAACATTACAGAGGACTGGCAGTGGACCACCACCTCCTCCCCTAAAACTAACAATATGGGTGGAGCAGGACTTGGCAATCATGCGTCCTGAGTGCCTGACAGGAGTAGCAGGAGGACTGGACCCTTGTAAGTAAAATCTTTGTTACTAATACCCCCCCTACCTGCATGCCATAACAAACCCCCACCCGTACCCTCACCCCCATAACTCCACCACCTCACATACAACCCACCCATCCCAATGCCAACCCTACACGTAATACCAATGCATGGACCACCATCACAGACCTGCATGGACACCAATCACTAAAGCATGCACACTAGAGACAATCACGTACCCCAGCAAATGACCACTCACAGAAGTCAAAGCTGCCAGGGCAATCACAACTATAGAGGGCAACACACCCACGCACAAGATGTCACATGCAGAAACAATAACACTGCATTTACATCCCCACAGGCCCGCACACAACGTCACCGGAGAGGAGGTGCCAGCAACATTCAGTCCCCCCATAGAAGAGGCCCAAAGTGATGACACAAGGTCTGGACACCTGGATCTGGATGACCAACCTGGCCCATCAGGGACTTCCAGACAGTCGGTTACCCAGGCACAGTCCCATACCACCACAGAGCCTCCCCCTCAGGAAACACTAGCACAGCACCCACCCAGTGGGCCCATACCTTTGTCCCCAGGACACGTCAATCAGCAGTGTGTCCACCACTGCAGGGACCCCAGGACACCCCACAAACACAGGACAATCAGGGACCTGGGGTCAGTGGCAGTGGGCACACAGTTCAGGGGGACTGAGGCACAGGACAACAGGGAAGCTGGGAGGACTGCTGTGCAGGACAGGCCCAGGGAACTGACTCTCCAGGAGGCACATGCAGGGATCCTGGGAGCATACCACCATTTTCAGGAGATGATGGGCCAGATACTGGACAAGTTGCAGGAGATGCAGCGGCTTCAGGAGGGGCAGTACCTGGGGATCAGGGAGGAACTGAAGGACATCAACACCTCCCTGATCACCATTGCAGGGGTGTTGGCAGACATGGCCAACACCATGAGGGAGGCAGTGGCACGCCACCAGGCACCTGACACTAGCCACACTGATGAACAACCCTCCACCTCCGCTGCCGCTAGTGAACATGAGGCCTCACCACAGGAACAACAGGCCACTAGCACTAGCACCCTTCCCCCTGCAGAAGGAGAACCACCCCTCAAACGGTCCCTGAGATCCAGGCAGAAGCCAGAATCTATTGCCAATACCCCCACCAGTAAATAATACTCTCCTGATTGTCACCATTGTGTCCCACTCTGTCACCCTATCCACCTTGAACTGCCATTGTTCCCCTTCCTATGCCCCCTTGGACAATGCACCTGTGATACAAATAGACTGGACTCTCTTCTGGACTTTCCTCCACCATCACCCCAGCCCATTGCACATACCCCTCTACTCAATGGCACTTAAATAAATACCATCTAAAAAAATATAAGTATGGAGTATGTCAAATGATTGAATTATATTTGTTTAACAAGCTTTAAACACTGCAATACAACTGTATAGGAATGTATACATAGGAATGACCTGTAATAGGCTGCAGTCAACACACCAGGAGCCAGAGTGAGGCACAGATATCTGAAAATGGAGATGGCAAATGGAATGGTAAGTGGCCATAGAATTGGGAGAATCTGCCTGCCATGTACAATGTCAAACACAAAACTGTCACTGCAAAGTGAAGTTACAGTGTCTTACCTGTGTGTCACTGGAAGTATTGTCGTATTATTGCTGTTCTGTTGTCCTCATCCTCATCCTCTGCCTCCACATCTTCACTGTCGACAGGGACCACTGCTGCCACTCGGCCATCTCCAGCCGCATCCTCTTGCAGAAAAGTCACATGGCGTCTCAAGGCAAGGTTGTGCAACATGCAGCATGCCACGATGATCTTGCAGACCTTCTTCGGTGAGTAGTACAGGGATCCACCAGTTAGATGGAGGCAACAAGACCTGTCCTTCGGGAGGCCAAAGGTCTTCTCGATAATCCTTCTAGTATGCCCATGTGCCTCATTGTAACATTCCTTTGCCCTTGTCCTGGCATTCCTCACTGGGGTCCGTAGCCATGAGAGGTTAGGGTAACCAGAGTTACCTGCAAATATTAATGGACAACTGTTAGCCACACACTCACTGTTAGGGCCCACACCATACCCATATACCAGCATCCACTTGGTGGGAACCAGGGCTCACCTATTAGCCACACCCTGTGCCTCTGGAGTTGGCCCATCACATTTGGGATGTTGCTATTCCTCAGGATAAAGGCATCGTGCACAAACCCAGGATATTTTGCATTGATGTGGGACTGGTCCGCCAGGCACACTATCTGCACATTCATCGAGTGAAAGCTCTTTCCATTCCTGAACACCTGTTCATTTCTCGTGGAGGGGACAAATGCAATATGTGTACCAGCAATAGCCCCAATAATGTTGGGGATATGTCCCATTGCATAGAAGTCAGCTTTCACTGTGGCCCAATCCTCCACCTCGGGGAATACGATATAGCTGCACATGTGTTTTTTCAGAGCAGCCAACACTCTGGTCAGCACTATTGAGAACATTGACTTTCACATTTCTGCTACCAAGCCCAATTTCACTTGGAAGGAGCCAGTTGCCTAGAAATGGAGCACAGATTGAACTTACACAAGAGGGAGGATCCTGGTGGGCTGACGGATAGCAGATATCAGGTCAGGCTCAAATTCGGCTCACAGCTCTGTGATTGTGGCCCTCTCAAGTCTATAGGTGAGGATGATGTGCCTGTCCTCCATAGTTGTCAAGTCCACCAGGGGTCCTACACGGGGATGTCTCCATCTCCTATTCATCCACAGTGGTTGTAATCTAGGGGGGCAAAACGGTGAGCAGCTGGTCAATATTCCACATTTCCAATGTTGTGACTGTAACAGTATATTGCTGTATAGGCCCAAAAGGTGTATATGTGTACTGTGATGCAGTTAGGTGCCATGGCCTGCCCCCCTGAAATGTTGTCCTCCTGTCCTGTGTGGATGGACATGTGGAAATGAGGTAATTCCGCTGACGTTGTGCACCGTTGTGGGAGGCGGTCAAGAACCGCCATGCAACTCCTCATTGGTTTTCATTGGGCCCAATGGGTTACAGTGGCCAATGGTGATGTACGCCGGGGTGACGGTAAGCACCGCTGTGGACTTGACCGCCATTTTCTATCTCTTCACTCACTTGCTACCTGACCTTCAACAGGAGAGGACCTACATTGCAAGTGCTTCTGTGACCTGTGTCTGGAACCGACCATGGCTCGTGTCACTGGGGAAATGGGCCCTCCCTTCACAGCTGTGGAGTTGGAGAGACTGGTGGATGGGGTCCTACCCCAGTACGGAATGATGTATGGGCCACAAGATCAACAGGTGAGTACACAGTGAGCACGATGCATTCGGCATGTATGCATGGAGTGCTGTGTGTGAGGGCCTCGTGTGAGGGGGGTGGAAGGGTCCTGGGCAGCATGATGCATGTATGGTGGGCAATTTCTGTGCATAAGGGGAAGTGAGGGCTATGGTAGGACATGAGTGCAACAGGCCGGACAGTCTGACAGATACCTTTTTCTATGTGTATTTTTCTGCAGGTCAGTGCCCATCAGAAAAAGGGGGTATGGCGTGCCATCGCCAAGGAGGTGCGGACCCTGGGGTCTATGGCAGGCGGAGCACCCACTGTCGCAAACGGTGGGAGGACCAGAGACACTGGGCAAAGAAGACAGTGGAGGCCCAGCTGGGAATGGCCTCCAAATGAGGAAGGGGTGCCCGTCAAACCCTGACCCCCTGATGGAACGCATACTGGTTGTGACCTATTCAGGGCTGACTGGGCACTTGAGGGCATCACAGCAGCCACAAGGGGGTGAGTACAGTTTCCCAATATAGTACTTGTGCATGGTGGGGTGGTCTCTGGGTGGAGGATGTGGGCCTGTGGGTGCCCCTAGGCCACGCCGGACATTGCAGGGTAGGTCTCATGTGAACCACCTCCAACCAAGCTAGTAAGCATCCACTACTGGGCAGGGGTCTGTGGGTCTCAGGTATGCTGCTATTGGCGTTAGGTATTCCTGTCCATGGCCTGGTGACTAGCATTGTTTCTGTTAGTGCATTGCCTAGTGCGTAGGGCTGTTCCCTGTGTGTGTGTGTCTGTGTGTGTCATGTACGCCAACGGTGGTGTAAGAGCAGCCATTGACCAAGTGTATCCTTTGTCTCCCCGTCCTTATGTGCATTAGCATCATCTGGTAGAGGAGCAGAGGCACCAGCGATGGAGGGAGCTGGATCCCACATTGAACTCGAGGCCAAATCCACCGATGGTGAGGCACCAGTGGGACGAAGGGTGAGAAGAGCACCAAAGCGGAAACAGGAGGGGACAGTTCTGACTGTGATTCCTCCTCTGACGGAAGCTCCCTGGTGGTGGCGGACACCTCTGTGGCAACCCCAACTACAGCCCCCGTACCAGCACCGCCCTCCCAGCAGCCCTCACCATGTTTCCTGTGCCCACTCATCTAGGAGGGTGGGCATCTCCTTCGTCCCAGGCACCTCAGGCCCTACCCCAGTTAGCCCTGCTGCCCTGAGTGAGGAGTCTATTGACCTCCTCTGATCCATCTGTGTTGGGCAATCAACCATTGTGAATGCCATCCAGGGGCTGGCATCCCACTTGCATCAAACAAGTGCATTCCTGGAGGGCATTCACTCTGGCATGGCGGCCCAACAGAGATCAATCCAGGCTCTAACCATCACTCTGATGGCAGCCATTGTCCCTGTTTCTAGCCTTCCCCTCCAACTTCCTCTACCCAGTCCCATTCCCCTCAACCCCAACCTATCCCAAATACACAGGCAGATCAGCATGCACCCAGGACAACACACAGGAGTGGCTCAGGTAAACATAAGCACCACACATCACCCCACAGGCAGCCACACAAACACCATCCAGATGCAGACATACCAACAACCATGCCTCCACTGTGGCCCCTTCCTCCTCGTCCTCTACCTCCCTCCCAGTAGCATCTCCACTCACACCTGCATGCATTACATCCTCATCCACTACCTCCATCACCAGCACGCCTATCACTACACACCCCTCACTGGCAGTCACCACCCCCACATCCATGCACACATCCCCTGCGTCCTCTCCCACTGAGTCTGTGCCCCCTCCTCCCAAACTACACAAACGTAAGCACTCAGACACCCAACAGCTATCCACCTCACAACAGCATCCAGCCCATGTACCTGCACCCAAACACAGCAGACTGACACATCCTACAACTACTTCCTCTTCCTCCACTCCCAAACCTTCACCCTCATCCTGCCCCAATGTCCCTAAGAAGCTTTTCCTCGCCACCGTTGACCTCTTCCTTACCCCTCCCCCTGTCCTTCATGTCGGGCCGGGGTGGTCAGAACCCAGGCGAGCACCTCAGTCACCCAGTCCACAGCCACAGTAGTGTCGACAGCTACTGCAGGTGGGAGAGGATCCTGGTAACCAGCCAGCAGCACTGAAAGTATGCCTGCACCAGGTGCATCAAGGAAGGTCAAGGAGGCACCACCAGCTGCGAAAGGGAAGGGTAAGGAGGCACCACCAGCTGCAAGAGGGAAGGGCAAGGAGGCACCACCAGCTGCAAAAGGGAAAGGCAAGAAGGCACCACCAGCTGCAAAAGAGAAGGTCGAAGAGGCACCACCAGCTGTGAAAGGGAAGGGAAAGGGGACTGCACATGCAGGCAGGAAGGACAGGAGGCCTGGTGCTGGGACTCATTCCAAGCCCCCACCACCAACCATGGCGGTTCAGCCATCCGGGTTTGCAGGGGATGGGCTGGAGCCTCCCCCCACCACTGCCAGCACCACTGACAGCAGCAGCAGCCCCAGTGGGCATCTGTCCGAGGCTACAGGGGATGGGCTGGAGCCTCCCCCCACCACTTCCAGCACCGCTGTTGAAGTAAGCCTCAGCAAGGCCTACTAGTGCAAGGGGTTCACCCTTCTCTGCACAAAGTCCTCAGACCACATAGGAAGAAGTTGGCACAGAAACTGAAATAAAAGACAAAAGTTTATTAAACCTCATGAGGTGGTACTACAGTTCAAACAGCACCCTTCGGTAATGTTTGAAGTGGCACACTGAACTGAGAGAGCATGGTCCTTTCATACCCATGCAGGGGCTAAAAGGAGGTGGTACAATTATATAAGCAAGACTTCTATACATATAAGGTCATGTGGAAATGCACAGTCGACAGGTAGGAGGGGCTAACAGTTTTCAAGGACTAACAGCTGCAGACCTTACTGGGCATGTGCGAAAGTGGGAGATGCTAAATATAACTTGTCACTAGGCAGATTTTCAAGAGTAGTTAACAGAAAGGTAGGACAGAGCACATGGTGAGCACATGGCAGCATGTGGCAGAGAAAATGTCTGACATGAATACAAAATGGTTTCCGCGAAATGTTCACAATAGTTGCTAAATACAAGATGTCTTCTGCTAATGCTTAATCTAATCACTGCTAAATTACAACACCGCCACCAGCACCACGACCAGCAGCCTTAGTGGGCAGCCTTCCGAGGCTGCAGGGGATGGGCTGGAGCCTCCCCCCACCACTGCCAGCACCACCACCATCACCACTGCCAGCAGCAGCAGCCCCAGTGGGCAGCCGTCCGAGGCTGCAGAGGAAGGGCTGGAGCCTCCCCCCACCACTGCCAGCCCCGACACCAGTCCCGCCACTGCCACCACTGAGCAGCCTTTGACTTCTGTGTTCTGTTTCTGCCTTGCTTTTGATGTCATTGGTACTGCCCCGGAAAAGGTGGGGGATAGGTGAGTCATAATAGTGTGGGTGGTATATTGTCTTCCACCTCGCTGTTGGAGGTTATAGCTGTGGTGCTTGTTGCTACTGCCGTGGCGGTCGGTGTGTTAAAGTAGCTGTCTGTCTGAGCAGTTTCTGCCGTGGTCATGATTCCGTTTTGGTTATCGCCGGCCTGTTGGCAAGATTACCTCCGTTTTATCACCAACCACCATGGTTGTAATGAGGGCCTATGTGCTCTTGATATTTAATGCTTTGCTTGACCACCTTTTCTGAGACGCATGACCCTTCTTTCCCCAAACTGCAGTACTGTTATTTCTGAAATGAAAAAGAAAGGTTCTAATAAAAAACAAACTTTGCACTATACTGTGGTACATGGCAATGACAAACCATTATGTAATTGGGTGATGGCTGTTGTTTGAGAATGAAGAGGCAGCCATACATGTTTTAGTACACTTTGGTTGTATTCAGTGTTTGGGCCTTAGATATAGACAACTAGTAGGTCCCCACCAATTACAACTTTATTAAATTGGCAGTAATTACTTATTTTTTATATATTTTTAAATAGGTTTAAGGCCACGTGCTGCACTATTTTTACAAAATGTAGTGAAGTTCCACAAAAGTACTTCCATGACAGATGTTGCTAAATTTAAATGCTTTATGAGTTAAAAATACTCACCCTACAAAAAGCGTCATCTCTACATCATAATATATGATCCTGCCAAATTTTGTGTAAATTCATTCCTCTGTTACGTGCTACATCAAATACAATAGTCTGTGGAAAATACATTGGTGAAAAAATGCGTTTTGGGACCCCCTTTCATCTTTGCACCCCCTTAACAATTCACCGCAAAAAATGAATAAAATGCTACCTGCATCGACGGTTTTGTGGTGATAAGTAAAAACGCATGGCGAGGTATTAGAGAGGTATTATCTGAGGAATTCCTGTCTTTGGGAATACTAACTGTAACTACTGAGTGCAATCAAATTTAATGTGATTTATTTCATTTTATATATTGTTATTGTCATATATTTGTTTATTGGTTCACATAATCAGGTGGCCTTACATATGTCTTCTAATTGTTCATGTAGTAATTCTGAAACTTTACATACGCAGTCTAGTTTATTTTCTGGGATTACTTGCTACTTTTAGTAGGATTGCATGAAGGCCAAAGTGAACAAAAGGCAGTCATTGTTATTTTTATACAAATTGAGATTATTTGTTTTTCCTGGTGGCCAATTAACATGCCCTCCAAATATTAGCATTTGTTGTTCACTGTTAGGTCAATTTTTCATTTTGTTGCACGAAGGTGCATAAGAAAGATGTTTTTTGTTTGCATTATTAGGCTAGCTTTATTTTGTGAGTAGGAGGCATGAATAGAAAACTCATGTAGATTAAGATTTATTCTATTCATTATGTATTTGTTTATAGATTTCCAATAGCATGTGACTATAAATGTTTCTATTGTACATGCAGTAAATCTGACACTTTACATATACAGTCTAGTTCAGTGGTTCCCAACCTGTGGTCCGCGGACCCCTGGGGGTCCATGAAGCCTCCTCAGGAGGTTCATAGCTGCTTAGACAATGTCATAATATTAACAAATTAGGTCCCCAGCTTTCACTAATGACTCATTGGGAGGGTCCCTGGATTCCAATAATGATCCAGTGGGGGTCCCCAGTTTCCAGTACTGATAAAGTGGGGGTCCACACTAGTCAAAAGATTGGTAACCATTGGTCTAGTTTATTTCTTTGGTTTCCTTGCTACTTTTAGTAGTATTGTTCTACATGATATTACTAAGTTGGGAACCTTACAACTTAATATTTACTTACTCTACTTACCTGCCATACTCCACAAAATCATCTGTGCCCCTTATATGAACAGCGCAAACGTTCATACAAATCCAGCTGATGGTTTTTGCTCTATGTGAAATACAAAGGCCTATGGAAAATGCATTCGATTTGAACCTGTTTTTCGACCCCCCCTTTTTTCTTTGCACATCCTTGACCTAATGTTGTGAAACATTTAGCCCTACCAAAATGAAACTGGAACAGCAGGTTTGCAAAGTTTCATGCACATTCGTCAAACGGGTTCAAAGTCATAAAGGGACAAAAATCTGAAAATCTCAAAAAATTCGTATATCTGGTCATGCTAACTATAACAACAGTGTGGCTTCAGCCTATCTATCTATCTATCTATCTATCTATCTATCTATCTATCTATCTATCTATCTATCTATCTATCTATCTATCTATCTATCAGTGGTGGTGGCTACTGCCAATCAAAAGTGGTAGGGCAGGGGTGGTGTTGGGGGTGTGTAAAAATAATAAAAAACTTACCTGTTGTTGCTGATCGAGGTCCTGCTGCCGGCCACTCCTCTCCTCCCGGCAGTCACCATAAAATCACAGACTCCTAATCCAGATTCTGCTATTATGCTATACCAAGCATGAGAGCAGCCCCGGGATTGGCCTGAACAGGTTGGTCTGACGCTTGCTCAGGCACAGGGAGCCTGTGCCATTTCTCCAAGCTGGCTGTGCAATACAGCTGGGTTGGAGAAATGTAATTGCACATTTGGGTTTAGCTGGCCTAAAATGGCTGGCCAAACCGACATGCACACTTTACAGTGCCCATCACTACTCTGTCCTGCCATGGCCCGACCCCTTCCTAGATTCCTTGACTGTCAGAGGGACAGAGACAAATAAAATGATAATCAAATTGTTTATAGTTTTATTTGTCACTGCCTGACTCTGAGCAGGGAGGCAACGCTCCTCTGCTATTATGGAAGACTCACCCCTGCAATCAATCAATCTATCTATCTATCTATCTATCTATCTATCAATCTGTCTGTCCATCCGTCTACTGGTTTTTGTTAGGTTATTGAGAAATAATGCAATTGTTGTTGAAAGAAGAAAGGAAAAAGTTTTTTAGTTTTTTTTTATTTGTCACGAACTACCTTGGTTCACCATGGACAGCCCTAAACTACTGTTCTGAGCAGAACTATTTTTGAGTAACTGGTTGCAAGGTTGTTTAAAAGAAGGCCTCTCAAATTTTACATTAAACTCATTGAGGAAGACGATTCCGTTCTACTAGCAGCAGGTAGCAAAATCTACTATTTTTCTATGTTTAGCCAGAAGGGTTGAACTCATAAATCAGCTTTGACTTTTACATTCCTTCCCTTTGACCTTCTCACAGATAGTCATAACAGCGCAGGGATGCTGAGCATCAATCAGTTTTCAAAAAGGAAGCTGCCCTCTTATTGTTAATCTTCTATTATTAATTTCGCTAAAGAAGACAAGCAGGAAGACAAGATGGGTCTCGGTGCTATTTACACCCCTAAAATACTTCCGGCTGATAATAAACAAACACATTTCCATTCCGGTGAAGCTGTAAATGTGCAGCCTTCATGAAAATTAATTTAAATGAATGTGCCTATGAGGTTGGGATTGTAAAGATTAGATGGACTCCTGTAGATCTAATTGCCTGTTCAACTCATCTGCTGCTCTGTCACTCAAGAGTGGCACAGCTGCATTAACAACTCTAATGGTAATCTAATTTTGAGATCAAATTCCCATCTTCAAAATATCCCTTAATAAACCTTCTATTCCTCATCTTTTATCCTTAATTATTGCTTCCTGTATCCCCTGACGACCAAATTAAAAGGTACACGCTGCATTTCTTATATAAAAAATGCACAGATGCAACTGGAGCAAAGCCACACTAACCTTCTGAAGGTTGGATGTCGCTAGATAAGATTTTTTTTGTGATAGCGCGACTTCTGGGAGAATGGAAATGCCATTTTATAATCACCGATTGATTTTTCACTTTTCAATCGTTAGTGCAGTTTTTTGCCCTTCCTACGGGATGTTTATCATCATGTCTGCATTTCTTTATGCTGCATGTCTATGGAAGCATTATGGGCCTCATCTACAAGAAAATGGAGCAGTGCGGTGCCGCAAGAAATCTTGCTGCGCCGAGCTGCGTTGTTTCCAAAGCGCAAGGATGGGCCATATTTAAAAGAATTAAGCACACCCCTGTGTTTCCCCCTGCATTGGCTCTAAATTAGCTAGCTAGCACCAATGCAGCCACCCTTGCGCCATGGTGTAAGGATGGCTGCGTTGCAGGGAAGATTGTTTTTGTGCAGTAAGGGAAACCTTCCTACACAAAAACAAACTTTAATGGTGATTTCCTCCTTCTATGTGTGGTGTACAATGCAGCACACATAGAAAGAGCTACAAATGAGGAGAAATAAAAGTATTTCTCCACGTTGCGCCATTCTAATGCCTCCCCTGGGGAGGCGTTTGTTTTTTGCCCTGCCTCAGGTTTATGATTTCTTGTGTCAAAAAGCAGAGGGTGTTGCGTGGCCACGCACACAGCCACACCCATTGCATGCCCCTTAGCTGCAGAAGGCTGCATTGGGCCACTCATATCTACAAGGCCATGTTAAGGCAGGAAAATTGGCTTAACGCCACCTTGTAGACAAGCTGCACTACACAGCACCTCCAGAGCATTGCAAAAAGTGATGCTCCGGTGGTGCTAGGGCCTCATAAATGAGGACCTAAATTCTTGAGCAGTGCAGTTAGAACAGTGCAACACTGTGAGGTTCAAAGTGCAAACTGGTGCAAGTTTGGGCCACATGATTTAGCACATGTCCAGTAAACTTGAAATAATACAAAAATGTCCTACATTTACTACCATTTGTAGAAAAAAGAAATGTGTTTATTAGCAAGATGGCAAAACAAACACAACAAACGTTGTTAACGTAGCTAGACAAATATGTTTGTTTGTTATTGTTAATAATGTGTGTTTGAAGAACAGGAATGTATTTCTTTTGTTTTATTTTGATTGCCTAAAATTAGGTTTTTGCATGAGGTAGTTATTTCCAAAGACCCTTAATGATCCAATAATTTTGACCTGTATTTCTGAAAAGACAATCGACAACAAGTCACGGAAAGGACAACATTCTGCCATCTATATACTGCTACTGATTGAGGAGAAGTTAACCCTTTTAGTCCACTGGTGGTACAGCTCCATGTAGCATCCAGGTCAAGTTTGGGGTATCCAGTCATGTGATAACAGAAAATCAGTGCTAATGAGCACAGCAGTTAATTGATCATATTCTGAATGATTTTTTTTGGGGGGGAGGTGGGATTACAGGCATATATCCATTAAAACACCTACTTGTGGTAGATTTCATTGACAAAAAGTGGTGTGCCTTACCTCCCATTCATGCAGCTCCTGGCGGGACTCATTCCATCCAGTAGTAACACATGCCAATGGGGCATTTCATCTCTCAGTCACAGAAGGGGTTGGGGGTGTGTGGGGGTGTAGGGTGTGTGTGTGTGTGTGTGTGCGTGTGTGCGTGCATGTGTGTGTGTTGTGTGTGTGTGAAAGAAGCTGTATTTTATCATTCTTATGATACCAATATAAAGATATGGCTGGAGACTGAGCTAAGAGCCCAAAATCCCACAAGTGGAACAAGCAAAGGGCCAGTACCAACCAACTCAGTTTGTGCACTGAGTAGGACACTCACATTCTACCTTTCCCTACTCATCTCCAAATCCTGCCTTCATATCCTGCATTCCACCACTGTATCTCTACATGTGTCTTAATGTCTAGCATCTCTGGAACTCTGTTCCAGAAAACATCCAGGCTTTGTGCTAGACCTGTCAGCGTTAGGGTGGTTTTCCCCTAAACGTTTTGCCTTTGTCCTCCTATGTTTCAGTATTTGTTTTGTTCTTTCCTTGGGACTACCTGCACTTTACCACTGCTAACCCATGCTGATGTGCTTGTGCTCATTCCCTAAAACATGGTAAAAGTGGCTTACAGCTCATTGGGATGTTTAATTTACATATTACTTTCTAGTAAAGTGGTATACAATGTAACCCGGGCCTGTAAATTTAAGTGTTCCCCATGGGCCTGCAGCACTCATTGTTGTCTGTCATTGTAGCTTTATAGCAATTTTAAACTGCCAATTTGACTTGGCAGTGGAACCCCCTTGCCCAGTCTTAAGCTCCCTTTTGTAACATATAACCCTCTGCTAGGCCTTAGGTAGCCAATACAGCAGGCTGCGTTGTAATTCAACAGATGGACATGTTCTTTTAAGTTTTACATGTTCTGGTAGTGAAAACCTCTTACATTCATGTTTCACTACTGTGAGACCTACCTTTCCCATACAATAACATTGGGTTGCCTTATTACTTTTATTAAGTGTTCACTTTTGATTAGGAGCAGGTAGAAAATTTATGTTTGGTGCCTAAGAAAGTGTAACCTTTAATGGTAAAGTCACATATTAAAGTACAATTTTGAAAATGTCACTTTTAGAAAGTTGGCAGTTTTTGCCTTTGCTACGTTGTGCCTGCACCCTGGTCTGGTTCACATGACTAGGTGTAGTTGGCAGTTGGAATTTTTTTATTCTTCCCTGACAACCTCACAATAGAGGGTTTAGGTATACCTGGATGGGCCATCAGTGACGGGATGCGGCAGAGCACAGCCCCATTTGCAAATCAATAGGTTGTGCTCTGCCTTCACACAAAGGACTTCTCACCACTGCAATTTTCAGGCAGCCAGGCTGGAGCGAGGGCAGGGGAGGGAGTTAAGTCCAAACACTTCAAGATGAATTCTCTAGGCACAAAATATAAAAATAGGATGTTATAGAGCTCATAGGCAGTGATTATTCCAGCCTCAAAACTCATCAGAATGAACTGCCAAAGCTACTGTATCGTAAATATATATGTACTCTGGCAATAGCAGCATGATATTAATGCACTTGTCCGTTGTTCCTCATATTTTATTAAAAGATGCAATGTGCTTGTTTGTATTCCTGTTACCACCATCTGGCACAATACTTCCAATTTTGTTTGACATTCATGTTCATTTTTTAATGTTGTTCATTATTGAATCAGTGACTTCTATCATACCAATGTACTTTTGTATGTGGGTGCCTCTCGTGCAATGTGATAAATCAGTGTTTGAAATGTAAAGCAATGATAACAATTGCCTGTCAATGAGTATCAAAATTAATAAAATTGGTTAAAAAAACATATAAAAATAGAGCTCTGAGACCCACTCTTCAGTTTACTTCCTGGACATGTGGAAAGGCTCTGAGAGGACTGTCTGATGCTATGGCCTGCTTTGGACTTCAGAAGACTACTTTGCTGCACCTGGATTGACTGCTTTGCTATCTGAAGCCTGGCTTGAACCCTCAAAGGCCTGTCCTACTGTTTGAGCCCTGTTCCACTTGTTGAACCCAGGACTATCAGAGTGACTCTAAAGGGCTAGTTGGCTGTCCCCCAGATCAGAGCCTCAAGAGCAGAAAAGGCCACAACCTTCTTTAACTCACACCTGGACCCAGCATGAGTGAGTCGTAACCCCCCAAAATGGTGCCTCTCCAATCCTGGAGCCTTTGTGGTGATGCTGAAGGTGGGCATATAGCCAAAATCTAAAACTTGAGACTTAGAAAATGTTTGGCTAAAAATCACTCTGCAAGCAGATTGGAGACCGATACCAACCTGCTGGTCTATCTACCTAAGGTGCATTGCCAGTCAACCTGACTTTGTGGCAGCTACTGCTAGGTTTTTCTCCTCAGCAGCAAATCCTGTTTAGTGTTCCTTCGCAGAAGGGGTATCTGGTCCAGTGAAGCATTTATCCACCCAAGTTCGGCTGCAGATTTGTAGCTTCCAAAAAAGAGACTCAGAGAATGTGGAAATCTTCACTGTGACTTTGTTCAATATTCTTTTGTTGATGAAACCCCCTTCTCGGACACCACCTGCAGCCTTGCCTCACTAAACTTCACAGAACATTTTTGTTGCACCAATAGCACCCAATACACTTTATGTATTCGAATTGTGCTCCATCATAATCAGCCCAATTTTTTTACTTTGCCCTATTAGGTACTAGGTTTTATGTTAAATTTTAAAAATCTATAACTCCAATTCTACCTATTAGATTTTTGTTGTTTTGGTATCTAATAATTTATTAAAATTTAGCCTCCAATTCTAATTTGTTATGGGGTTCTTCTTGTGTTATGTTTTTACTTTATTACTGTTTGTGCACTCCATATATACTTTACACACTGTCTCTAGGTTAAAGCTGACTGTTTTTGTGCCAAGCCACCAGAGGGTTAATCAAAGGTTAATTTAGTAACTTTTGTGGTTCACCTTGACAGAGAATGTGGATGTTGTTTGAGTAGGGTTTACACCCTCTCTAAAAACCCAGTTTCTCACACTTGGGAACACCTTTTCATTTAGGACACGCCGTGTTGGTGCTGGTATCAGATGAACATGTTTGCAAGTACTTCAAAGTCCACAATATATATTATATTCTTATAGCCTGCTGAATAAGGCCATACCGGTCACTAAAAGCCCATTGTACCCATAACAAGGGAGTCAGTCTTCAATGGCTGGTAAACTCTGCTACAGCAGGCAATAAGGCTATTAGAACACCCCCCCCCCCATGAATATGGAATGTTCTAATTAAACAACAAATGTTTGTAGCTTTTGTTTCACAGCTTTTCCAGTAATTGGTCAACAATAACAGCTGCATGCAGGGTCATGGTTCTTAACTGTTAAACATACACAGCAAAATATGTGAAATGAGTTTGAAGCCAGTCTATGGTTCTTACTGAGCTCTGGTTTTCCTTCTTCAGTTAAGCCACAAAGGCCCAAAGGCTGAGCAGATTCCCCCTATTCCTCCTTCCAAAGCCTCGGTCACCCTGAGAGCTTTAGAAGGATGGGGTGGGGGAGACTCCTGTGTGCCCTGGTCCACAGACTCTGCCTCCCTCTTTCCCCTGCCCAATCCACATATACTGGAGAGTCAAGGAAAAGAGAAAGAGACAGAGATTGTGGTTTAAGACATTGCAATGTTGAGACAAGTTGTATGTAATGAAACCTGATAAGTCACTGCTGGTCCCATATCTTAAATGGAATGTTCAAATTCTAATACTAAAATACTTTATAGATGATGAAGATCATCATTGTTCAGTGCCAACTTAGCAATAAAGTGTGGTCAGTGAGATACTTTCTATGCCCAACAGATCCCAAAACTATCTGATGTTATTAATCAATAATTTGAAAGATACTATGATAGTGCATAAGTGCCTGAGTTGGGATGTAGTGTAAAATACATAGGCGGTCATTACAACATTGGCGGTAAAAGCAGCTTACTGCCGTGCAGAAGACCGCCAACACACCGCTGCAGCCGCGGAATTCCGCCACTGCTATTATGACCCACAGCACGTAATCCGACAATATTAAGACACCCACACAAGTCCGCCACACCAAAGGTCAGTGATAAACTGGCGAAAACAAAACCTCCACCATCAGGCCAACAGAAATACGCCCACACTATCACGACCCATGAATCCACGTGGCAGTCTTTCAACCGCAGTATTTCATTGGCGGTTCCATTGGCGGTACACACCGCCGCGCTCAAAATACACACACACATACAATACACAACCACATTGGACAATTCTAAATACACACACCTGATACACATACACACACAACTCCCACACACCCAATACAAAATAAAACACATACCTACATCAACCACAAACCCCTACGACCACAATTGAGAAAGAAGCACAGAGAGAGACACCACCATCAACAATACTAGCATCCACAGGCACACAACACCATCACCCACATAACTTCCACACACCTCACACAACACCCCACTACATATCAGCACACTTATCACCACACACACCATCCCACACATCACCCACACCACACCATGGCACGGCAAAGACACCCCAGGTTCTCGGAGGAGGAGCTCAGGGTCATGGTGGAGGAAACCATCCGGGTAGAGCCACAGCTATTCGGATCACAGGTGCAGCACACCTCCATTGCAAGGAACATGGAGCTATGGCGAAGAATAGTGGACAAGGTCAACGCAGTGGGACAGCACCCAAGAAATCGGGATGACATCAGGAAGAGCTGGAACAACCTACGGGGGAAGGTGCGTTCCGAGTTCTCAAGACACTACCTTGCGGTTCAGCGGACTGGCGGCGGACCCCCACTTCCTCCCCCACAACTAACAACATGGGAGGAGCAGGTCTTGGCGATTCTGCATCCTGAGGGCCTCACAGGAGTAGTTGGAGGAATGGACTCTGGTAAGTCAAATCTTAACTATTACATCCCCCACCCTACCTGCATGCCATCACATACCCCCACCCTCACCCACATCATTCTAACTCCTCACAAATGTCCTAGCATCACAAACCACACATCCTAACACCAGGCCCTGCATGCAACAACAAAGCATGGACACCCATCACTAAAGCATGTCCACTGCACATACCCATACACCCCCCTAAACCATCATCACACAAGGTACCACACAGGATTGCAAGCACTGGGGTACATGGTAACCCACCC
The DNA here is from genome assembly GCF_031143425.1 of Pleurodeles waltl. Classification (NCBI taxonomy): domain Eukaryota; kingdom Metazoa; phylum Chordata; class Amphibia; order Caudata; family Salamandridae; genus Pleurodeles; species Pleurodeles waltl. Next base: position 687,404,850 of record NC_090449.1, on the reverse strand, counting down.
ATTGCACACCATGTCAAACACAGATGTAATAAACATCCTTTTATACCCCTGCAGGACCCCTACCCAACGTCACCGGACAGGAGGGTCCACACATGTCCACATCATCAACAGAAGAGGCCCACAGTGATGACAGCACCTCTGTCCAACTGGATCTAGATGACCAGCCCGGCCCATCGGGGACCTCAGGACAGTCAGTTCCCATCACACAGTCACAGGCCACTACAGAGATTCCCCCCTCTGGAAACACCAGCACAGCACCCACCCAGTGGGCCCATACCTCTGTCCCCAGGACACGTCAATCAGCAGTGTGTCCACCACTACAGGGAACCCAGGATAACCCACCACCCCAACAACAACAGGGACCTGGGGGCAGTGGCAGTGGGCACATGGTCCAGGGGACGGAGGCCCAGGAACACAGGGGAACTGGGAGGGCTGCTGTGCGACAGGGGAAGGACAGGCCAATGGAACCTACTCTCCACGAGGCCCTCTCCAACATCATGGCAGCCTACCACCACTCCCAGGAGACGATGGCAACCTTACTGGCCACGTTTCAGGAGACCCAGTACCTGCAGGAGGAACAGTATTTGGGCTTCAGGGAGGAACTCAGAGCCATCATTTCCACCCTGGGCACCATTGAAGGGGTGCTGAAGGAAGTAATCAACACCAGGAGGGACACTGTGGCACTACAAGGGGCCCCTGACACTAGCCTGGACGATGAACTGCCCACCACCTCCGCCAGCACTAGTGGACAGGAGGCACCGCCACAGGACCACCACACCAGGACCCCACCCCCTGTAGAGGGAGAACCACCTCGCAAACGGTCCCTGAGATCCAGGACAAAGACAGAGAACGATGCCAAGACCCCCGCCAAGAAATGAGACCAACCTGAATGTCATCCTTCTGTCCCACTTTGTCACCCTGTCCATCCTTAAACTGTCCTAGCTCCACTTCCTATTCCCATTTGGGAAATGCACCTGTGAGACTAATAGACTGGACTCTGCCATGGACATTCCTCCACCATCACCCCTCACCATTTTGGAACCCCTCCAATATTGAGCACTAAAATAAACACCCTTAAAGGACAAAACAATCTGGAGTCAGTCTGTGATTTCAGAATAGTGTATTAGCAATTACAGTGTCAAAAAGCTCTTTCGTTTGTAATGTCAACATACCTATGTCACACAGCTGTAGTCCATAAGGAATAAAAGCAGATGTCACACTGTGGGACCCACATCTGTGAAATCGTAAGGGAAAGTGACAACTCAGTGACCATACACTGGGTGAAAACGACAGACAGTAGAGAGGTAGTAGTGTTAATGTACATGTAGTAGGCAGGTTTGTATTCTTACCTGTGTTTCTCTTGAAATATTGCTGGATCACTGAGTCCCTGTTGTCCATGTCTTCTTCTTCTGCGTCCTCGTCTTCACTGTCCACAGGCTCCACATCTGCAACAACACCGCCAGCTGGACCATCCTCCTGCAGAAAAGGTACCTGTCATCGCAAAGCTAAGTTGTGAAGCATACAGCATGCCACGATGATCTGGCACACCTTCTTTGGTGAGTAGAATAGGGATCCACCTGTCATATGGAGGCACCGGAACCTGGCCTTCAGGAGGCCGAAGGTCCGCTCGATTATCTGCTGTGTTCGCCCATGGGCCTCATTGTAGCGTTCCTCTGCCCTTGTCCTGGGATTCCTCACTGGGGTCAGTAGCCATGACAGGTTTGGTTAACCAGAGTCACCTGCAAATGGCGAGGGACAACTGTTAGACACACACTAACTCATAGGGACATCCACAGACCCAGACAACCATTCCCACTGTCTTGCACCCAGGTGCTCACCTAATAGCCACACACAGTGCTTCTGGAGTTGAACCATCACATAAGGGATGCTGCTATTCCGCAGGATGTAGGCGTCATGCACTGAGCCAGGGAACTTGGCATTAACATGGGAGATGTACTGGTCTGCCAAACATACCATCGGTACATTCATGGAATGGTAACTCTTCCGGTTTCTGTACACCTGTTCACTCCTGCGGGAGGGGACCAAAGCCACATGGGTCCCATCAATGGCACCTATGATGTTGGGGATATGTCCCAGGGCATAGAAATCAACTTTTACTGTAGGCAAATCCTCCACCTGAGAGAAAACGATGTAGCTCCGCATGTGTTTCAGCTGGGCAGACAACACTCTGAACAACACGTTGGAAAACATAGGCTGGGACATCCCTGATGCAATGGCCACAGTTGTTTGAAATGACCCACTTGCAAGGAAATGGAGCACTGACAGCACCTGCACTTCAGGTGGGATTCCTGTGGGATGGCGGATAGCTGACATCAGGTCTGGCTCCAGCTGAGTACACAGTTCCTGGATTGTGGCACAGTCAAGCCTGTAGGTGATGATCACATGTCTTTCCTCCATTGTCGAGAGGTCCACCAACGGTCGGTACACCGGAGGATGCCGCCATCTCCTCACATGTCCCAGCGGACGGTGCCTATGAAGGACAACAGCGATCACAGGGTCAACCAACTCAGAGGTACGGACCCACAGCTTACACAGAACACGAATCATAATCCAAAAATTGGGCTGTATGTGTGTTGAGTCTAGGCCTAGGTATGTGTGACGCAGTTAAAAATGAAGCCATGTGGGCCCCTGAAATGGCGGCTGCCTGACCTCTAAAGTGGGACAATGGGATGTGAGATAACTGCGGCTCATTAGTGAATTGGTTAACATTGGACCCTATGGGTCCCATGAGCCAATTTTTCCCTAGGCAGTGACGGTACGCACCGTCCCGGACGTGACCGCCATTTTCTATCTGTTCAATCACTCGATACCTGATATTCGACACTAGAGGACCTACACTGCAAGTGACGCTGTGACCTCGGTCTGGAAGAGACAATGGCTCAAGTGTCTGGGGAAAGGGCCCCTGCCTTCACATCGGAGGAGTTAGAGAAACTCGTGGACGGGGTCCTCCCTCAGTACACGCTACTCACCGGTCCTCCAGACAAACAGGTAAGTACACTGGGAGCATGTTGTATGGGCTATGCCTGTGTGGAGTGGGGTGGATGTAAGAGGGGGGGGATTGCGGCATGCATGAAACGATGGTGAGTGCATGTGCCACATGGCAAGGGTAGAGATGGGGGCCAATGACTGTGATGGTGCAGTTGGTAATAAGTTTCTCTTCCCCCTGTGCAATTCATGTAGGTCAGCGCCCAACATAAAAAATATATTTGGCGTGCCATCGCCAAGGACGTCTGGACCCTGGGGTTCTACCACAGATGGAGCACCCACTGCCAGAAAAGATGGGAGGACATTCGCCGCTGGAGCAAGAAGACGGCGGAGGCTCAGCTGGGGATGGCCTCCCAATGTGGGAGGGGTGCCCGTCGCACCATGACCCCCCTGATGTTCAGGATCCTGGTGGTGGCGTACCCGGAGTTGTATGGGCGCTTGAGGGCATCACAGCAGCCACAAGGGGGTGAGTACACTCTCATCCTGCTGATTTTGCACGCAGTGGAGGTGTCTGGGTGGGGTAGGTGGGTTGTGGGTTTCCCTAGGCCAGGGCGAGTTTCGTAGGCAAGGTCCCTCCATAAGGCAGGCCATGTGGCACCCCACCCCCCCTCTGTAGAGTGCCATGTACACCTAGTCCTGCCCCTGTGTCATCCATGTGTGCAGATGTCGTCCATAGCCTAGTAGGCCATTTCCCAGGGATTGAATAGTGGAGCCCAAGAGCGCGGCATAGTGCAGGGGTCTTCTGTGTCTGTCGTGTCCACCAACGGTAGCGGTAATGCATGCACTCAACATGTCTTTCTTCTGTCGTCCCCCCCCCTTTTTGTGGTCTCCCTGTTCTTGTGTGCATTAGCATAATCAGGCAGAGGAGCAGTGGCACCGGAGCACGAGGGGGCTGCATCCCACATGGCCATGGAGGGCCATACTATGGACTCGGACTTCACCAGTTAGACGGAGGGCGAGGGGAGCTCCATGGCGGGGACAGGAGCTGAGACAAGCGACACAGACTCGTCCTCTGATGGGAGCTCCCTCGTGGTGGTGGCAACATCTGTGCCCCCCATCTACAGGTACAGCCACCACCCCTCCTACCAGCACTGCCCTCCCAGCAGCCCCTCAGCCTTTGCCCTCATGCCCGCTCACCCGGGAGGGTGGGCATCACCTTCGCCCCAGGCACCTCAGCCCCTGCTCCAGTCACCCCTGCTGCCCTCAGTGAGGAGGCCATTGACCTCCTCAGGTCCCTCACTGTTGGGCAGTCTACCATTTTGAATGCCATCCAGGGTGTTGAAAGGCAGTTGCAACAAACAAATGCATTCCTGGAGGGCATTCATTCCGGTCAGGCAGCCCTTCAGCAAGCTTTTCAGACTCTGGCCTCAGCACTGATGGCAGCCATTGTCCTTGTCTCTAGCCTCCCCCCTCCAACTTTCTCCACCTAGACCCAATCCCCTGTACCCCAGCCTATCACAAGCACACCTACAGACCAGCATGCACACACGTCAACACACAAGGGAAGCTCTGGCAAACATAAGCACCACACATCCCACAGGCACTCATGCAAGCATCAGACACATGCAGACACACCAACATCCACTGCATCCACTGTGTCCCCCTCCTCCTCGTCTCCCTCCTCCCTCCCAGTCTCGTCTACACTCATACCTGCATGCACTACATCTACTGCCAATACTGCCATCACCAGCACACCCACCACCACACCCCGCTCACGTGCAGTCACCACCCCCACTACCATTCACACGTCCCCTGTGTCCTCTCCCAGTGTGTCTGTGACGCCACCTCCCAAGATACACAAACGCAGGCACACACCCACCCAACAGGAATCCACCTCACGACAGCCTCCAGCCTATGCACCTTCACCCAAAGTCAGCAAATGAACACCTCCTACAACCACAACCTCTTCCTCCACTCCCGAACCCCCTCTAGCTACCCGTCCCAGTGTCTCCCAAAAACTTTACCTGTCCAACCTTGACCTCTTTCCCACACCTCCCCCACCCCGTCCATCTCCTAGGTCCCGAACTAGCACCTCAGCCACAACATCTCCGGGACCAGTGGTGCCTGTAGTCACCGGAATCTGGAGTTCACCGGCTACCAGGGCAGCCAGTGTGGCATGGAGCCACAGCACGGACTTTCCCCCACCTGTGAAGCATCAAAAGTTGGCCAGTGCACGGCGGGAGAGGGGGAAGACTCCAGCCACCAAAGCTGCTCCCAGGGGTCCCGGTGGGAGTGTGGAGTCAGCTGCGACACCTTCCAAGGTGGGGAAGGGCCACAAGAAACCAGGAAAGTCTGGGAAGAGCAGCACGGCGGAGGAGACCGCCATCATCCCCGCTGCCCAGGAGGCCACAGCCATCATCCCCGCTGGCCACGAGGCCACCGCCATCATCCCCTCTGCCCAGGAGGCCATGGCCATCATCCCGGCTGCCCAGGAGGCCACAGCCATCATCCCCGCTGGCCAGGAGGCCACCGCCATCATCCCCGCAGGAGGCCACAGCCATCATCCCCGCTGCCCGGGAGGCCACAGCCATCATCCCCGATGACCAGCAGGCCATCGCCATGATCCCCGCTGCCCAGGAGGCCACCGCCATCATCCCCGCTGGCCAGGAGGCTACCGCCATCATCACCGCTGGGACAGAGAGGAATGCCAGCACAAGCCCCGCTGGTACAGGGAGGACCGCCAGCACAAGCCCTGCTGGGCTAGAGAGGAACGCCAGCACAAGCCGCGCTGGGACAGAGAGGACCGCCAGCACAAGCCCCGCTGGGCTAGAGAGGACCGCCAGCACAAGCCCTGCTGGGACAAGAGGAATGCCAGCACAAGCCCCGCTTGGACAGAGAGGACCGCCAGCACAAGCCCCGCTGGGCTAGAGAGGACCGCCAGCACAAGCCCCGCTGGAACAGAGAGGACCGCCAGCACAAGCCCCGCTGGGCTAGAGAGGACCTCCAGCACAAGCCCCACTGGGACAGAAAGGACCGCCAGTACAAGCCCCGCTGGGACAGAGAGGACTACCAGCAGCTGAGTCACTGCAAAGGAGCCAGCCGCCTAAAGCACCGCTGAACAGGGCACCGCCGCATCAAGCACAGCTGAACAGGGCACCGCCGCCTCAAGCACCGCTGAACAGGGCACCACCACCTCAAGCACCGCTGAACAGGGCACCGCCGCCTCAAGCACCGCTGAACAGGGCACCGCTGCCTCAAGCACCACTGAACAGGGCACCGCCGCCTCAGGCACCGCTGAACAGGGCACCGCCGCCTCAAGCACCGTTGGCCCATGGGCGCCAAGGGCACTGACGCTACTGAGTCCGTCACGAGCAGGTTGAAACACTCTGGGCACCATGCCCCTTCCAGAACCAGTGGAGAGATACATCCACTACCTCTGTCCTTAGCAGGATGAAGCACTCTGGGCAAAGAGCCCCCTCCAGAACCAGTGGAGACTGTCATCCTCTACCTCTGTCCTTAGCAGGATGAAGCACACTGGGCACAATGCCCCCTCCAGAACCAGTGGAGAGATACATCCACTACCTCTGTCCTCAGCAGGATGAAGCACTCTGGGCACAAGTCCCCCTCCAGAACCAGTGGAGAGATACGTCCACTACCTCTGTCCTTAGCAGGATGAAGCACTCTGGGCACAGAGCCCCCTCCAGAACCTATGGAGACAGTCATCCTTTACCTCTGTCCTTAGCAGGATGAAGCACTCTGGGCACCATGCCCCCTCCCGAACCAGTGGAGAGATACATCCACTACCTTTGTCCTTAGCAGGATGAAGCACTCTGGGCACAAGGCCCCCTCCAGAACCAGTGGAGAGATACATCCACTACCTCTGTCCTTAGCAGGATGAAGCTCTCTGGGCACAGAGCCCCCTCCAGAACGAGTGGAGAGATACATCCACTACCTCTGTCCTTAGCAGGATGAAGCACTCTGGGCACCATGCCCCCTCCAGAACCAGTGGAGAGATACATCCACTACCTCTGTCCTTAGCAGGATGAAGCACACTGGGCACAAGGCCCCCTCCAGAACCAGTGGAGACTGTCATCCACTTGAGATACTGTGGCTTTGCACTCCCCAGGATGGAACAGTGGGCAACCCACCCACTGTAGAGACTTGAGAGACTGTGGCTTTGCACTCCCCAGGATGGAACAGTTGGCAACCCACCCACTGTAGGGACTTGAGAGACTGTGGCTTTGCACTCCCCAGGATTGAACAGTGGGCAACCCACCCACTGAATAGGCTTGAGATACTGTGGCTTTGCACTCCCCAGGATTGAACAGTGGGCAACCCACCCACTGTAGAGGCTTGAGAGATTGCAGCTTTGCACTCCCCAGGATGGAACAGTGGGCAACCCACCCACTGTATAGACTTAAGAGACTGCGGCTTTGCACTCCCCAGGACTGAACAGTGGGCAACCCACCCACTATATAGACTTGAGAGACTGTGGCTTTGCACTCCCCAGGATTGAACAGTGGGCATCCCACCCATTCGAGAGACTTGAGAGACTGTGGCTTTGCACTCCCCAGGATGGAACAGTGGGCAACCCACCCACTGTATAGACTTGAGAGACTGTGGCTTTGCACTCCCCAGGATGGAACAGTGGGTAACCCACCCACTGTAGAGACTTGAGAGACTGTGGCTTTGCACTCCCCAGGATGGAACAGTGGGCATGTGGCCCTCTCGTGGACCGGCTGAGGTGCCCCCCCTTTCCTTCCCCTTGAGGTGCCTGTTTTCTTGCTCTCTGATGCCCCTGCAGTGTTCTCTCCGTCATAGTTGGGGATCTTGTGTGGGTCTCGCCCATACCGTGTGGGCCCAGTGTTCCACGGACTTCATTGGAGCACTACCTGGACTACTAAGCTTGGTGTATATTTTGTTTATGGTTTATATATATTTTTGCCTAATTGATTTTAGTATATTACAATGGTTACACTCATTTTCTTTTGTCTTTGCATTCTTCCAGGGGGGTTGGGGGGTGTAACTATCATGTTTAAATATGTATTAGTGTGTGTGTTGTAGTGGGTGAGGGTGGGGGTGGGGGTGTTGCGTGTGTGTGTCCCTGTTTTTTCCCTCCCCTTCCCCTGTGTCGTAGGTGCAGTACTCACTGTGGTCTTCGCCGCCGGCGTTCGTGGTCCTGGTAGAGGAGCAGGAAGACTATCGCAGGGAGAATTTGGAGTTCTGGCTCCATGGTGTCCTGGTTCCTTGTGGGGTGTGTAGAAGTGAGCGTTTTCCCTTCAAAATCCTGTTTCCGCCGTGTTTTTATCCGCAGTGAATCCGCCCCGGAAAAGGTGGCGGATTGGTAGGTTGTGATACTGTGGGCGTTACTTTGTCTTCCGCCTGTCTGTTGGCAAGGACCGCCAAGCTGTTTGTCTGTACCGCTGTGGCGGTCGGAGTGTTAAAGTGGCTATCTTTGTTGGCGGTTTCCGCCACGGTCGTAATTGCAATTTTTTACCGCCGGCCTGTTGGCAGTCTTACTGCCGCATTAACACCGACCGCCAGGGTTGTAATGACCACCATAAAAATGAAACATAAGATCAGAGACTCAGAAATCATTATTATGGACCAAACATGCCTTAAACATCACTGGTGAACAAAGGGATTGAACCCAAAGCCCGCTCAGCCCATGATTGAGAGAATGAGTGAGGCTTCCATCAAGCAAATTCTATAAAAAATGATTGAAGACTGCATTGTTCAGAACAATTTTCCACAGATATTGACTAAAGACTGTATAGATTTTACATTTCTGAATTAGTACACCTCACAAAATAGTCTAATCTTCTGAAAGCATAATTAAACTTTCATAGCCCAAAGGTGCCTCTGAATACATGGAATTTGTGTCATAACTTTAGTGTTGAGTCCCCACAACAGTTTGGGCTAACAGTAAAATGTCAGCTTAAAATGCTGCTGAAGTTTATTCCATTTTTACAACTTTACTGGTTCTTCATCAATTCCTATTTTGTCCTGGCATTATAATATTTATTAAATCAACTAAATCAACTCAAAACATCAACTTGCCATTTTCTAATTTACTCTTTTTCGTTCCTGAATGCTAGCTTAACATGTTTAGTAAATAAACTCTTTTGGCACCTGTTAGGCCTGACAGCAATAGGGTGGTGTTCGTCCCAGCCTTTTGCCAACATCTTTTCTGACCTTGTTTTTGCTGGCTTTAGGACTCTGTGCACTTTACCACTTTTAACCAGTGCTAAAGTACTTTTGCTGTCTCCCTTAAGCATGGTAATATTGGCTTATCCCCCAATTTACATATTAAATTTACTTATAAGTCCCTAATACAGTGCAGTACATTTGCCTAGGGCTTGTAAATTAAATACTACTTGTGGGACTGCAGCTCTGATTGTGCGCCCCCTCAAGTAGCCCTTTAACCATAACTCATGCCTGCCATTTCAGATCCTGTATGTGCAGTTAACACTACCATGTCGACCAGGCAAAAAAATCATGTTTCCAGGGACGAACATTCCCTTTGAATACATATGGCACCCATAAAGTATGCCCTGGACTACTCAGAAAGCAGGGTGCAATGTATTTAAAATTAGGACATGTACATGTAAGTTGTACATGTCCTGGCAGTGAAAACCCCCAAACAAATTTTTCACTACTGCAAGGCCTATTACTCCCATTGGAAAACATTGGTATTACCTTATTGCATCTTATAAGTCTAAAACACAATCTGGAAGATATAAGTGTTTTTCGTGTTTGGTGTTTCTGGAATCACAATTTAAAATCACTACTTATGGTGACGTTGGATTTTAAAGTGTACTTCTGAAAATGCCACTTTTAGAAAGTTTGCAGTGTCTTACTTTAGCCATTTGGTGCCTGTCTTTGATCAGATGTCTGGGGTGGGGTGTCAGGTGGGCTTTCAGTATTCCTCCCAGACAGTCACACAATGGGAGCTTAGGTGTGGGCTGATGGGCTATCCACATCCTTATGGGCCATCTTAGGAAAGATAGTAATGAGGAACTGGGCAAGGCTTTATACTTACACCGGAATAGGCTGTGGCCTGTCCCCACACAAAGGGCTGTATAACCCCCTGTAGTGAGTGTGGAACCAGGGCAGAAAAGGAAGGACCTCTGTGCACTTAAAAGGCCTGTCTTTGAAGACTACCCAATTTCAAAGGCCAAACTGGATGTAAGTACTGGAACTCTGACCCCACCAATTAAGTACACTTCTAGACCTGTGGATACTCTGCCAGAAAGATGGACTGCTGTGCTGCTGCAAGGGCTGCCACTCTGCTGAACTACTACTCTCCTGGACTCCTGCTCTGCTGACCTTCTTCCTGCAGCCCTGTTGCCTGGGAATGAGAATGACAGGACCTGCATCTCTCTAACCCAGAACCCAGAGTGACTGGTCTCCTGATCGAAGTCTCAGGAACACAAAAGACTTCCAACCCACCTACATCTACACCTGGACTTTGTCATCCATGAGTCTACCCTTCCAAGTGGTGCTACCCTGTTCCTGACCCTTGGAAGTGGGCGTATGATGTTTGATGCAGCTGAAATGCTGTGCAGATCGGAATTGGTGCGTCATCCATGCTGCGAGAATTAGAAGAGGTGCATCGGCACTTTGCATGGATTGGAGTCAATTCTTCACCGCTGCAGTGAGGATCGACCTCAGGGCATTGCCTTTGGAACAACTGCATCTCGGACCTGTTGCATTTCAGCTGTTGCGTGGCAGAAATAGACACATCTTCGCTACTGTTCCCTTGTAGTGAAACACTATAAAATTTGTTTGTTACTACTGCAAGGTCTATCTGTCCCATAGATTAACATTGGGATTGCCTTAAAACAGCTTTTAGATATAATTTCCCAAATTGGGAAAATATAGAAATCTGGAGTTTGGTGTCTCTGGACTCACAATTTAAAATCACAGCTGATAGTGCAGTCAGATTTTAAATCGTAAGTTTGAAAATGCCACTTTTAGAAAGTTGTCATTTTCTTACTTTAACCATGTTGTGCCTCTATCTGTCTCTAAATACAAGTCTAGTGTGGTTGACATCTGGGCTTTGTGCCTTATTTCTGAACAGTCACATGCAAAGGGAGCTGGGGGTGTGACATTTGTATCTTGATGGCCCATCACCAAGCTGATGGGTCTTCCTGGACCAAATGGGAGAGAGAAGCTGACACTTAAACCTGAATAGTGCTTGCCTCTCTCCAAACAAAGGTCTGCATAACCCCCTGTAGTGTCCAGAGCCAGGAAAGGAAAGGGCAGGGACCTTGTGTACTTAAAAGGCCTCTCTTCAAAGTCTCCCCCACTTCAAAAGCTCAACTGGGTATAAGTACTGGACCTCAAAACCCCACGAAATCAGTCCTTTGCTGGAACCAAGGACATTCTGCCTAGAAGAAGAGCTGTACATCCGTTGCACTGCTCAGAATCGCCGCAATGCCTTCCGATGCAATGCATTGCTGATATGATGATGACGCAGGACCCGACTGGGAGGTTTAACAACGACGCCGCGCCAATCCAAGGACATCACTGTGTGACTCAATGTCTTTGCATTGCATACATCTGAACGGAGTTTGATGTCGACATGGGACCCGATTGCGAGGCTCTGCACTGATGCACCTACCTGATAGCATGGATCGGACCGACACATTGCCTTTGCATTGCTCCTGGATGTCGATGTTTGCGCCATCCAAGGTACTTTTTCAGCGGGATCTGCATGAGTCTTGTAGCCAGGCTGCCTTCCATAGTGGTCAGTCTGATCTTTGGATTTTCCCCGCTCTAGCAAGATCTCAAGTAACCTGTTAGCTCTCTTGATTTCTAAGCACTACATTGCAGTCCAATCTTTAAAAATTCATACCTTGAGTTATACTTATTGGATGTTTGTCATTCTGGTCTTGTTTTACTCAGATAAATATTCTGTATTTTCATAAACTGGTGTGGAGTCTTTCTTTGGGTTTTCACTGTGTTACTGTCATTTAAGTGTTCCACAAATACTTTACATATTGCCTCAAGTTAATCCAGACTCTGTGCCAAGCTACCAGAGAGTAAGCACAGCTTAATTTAGGTTGTGCATCTGACTTTTCCTGACTAGGAGTGTGGTACCTACTTGGAGAGTGTTCATACCTCTGCCAGCTAGAGAACTAATTTCTAAAACTTCTCAATTAGGAATTACATCTTGTTGAATGTAATAAGGAATCCCCAATGTTCACCTGTGAGAGGGGTAGGCCTCAAAGTAGTTAAAAATTAATTTGGGAGTTTTCACTACCAGATATGTAATATGTAAAAGTATGAGTCCTGTCTTTAAATTACATAGCACCCTGACCTATGGGCTACCTAGGGTCTATCTTTGATATTACTTATATGAAATAAAAGGGGAGTTTGAGGCTTGGTGAGAGGTTTTAAATGCCAAGTCAACATGACAATGCAATGCAATGTCAAGCCTGAGACAGGTTGACAGGCTATTTGATTGGGTGGCACAAGCAGTCCTGCATTCCCACTGGTAGGCCCTGGGCACATGTAGGTACTTATAAGTAAATTAAATATGCCACTTAGGTATATAATAATTAAACCACGTTTTAGTGAGAGTGCACATGCACTTAACACTGGTCAGCAATTGTAAAGTTCTCAGAACCCTAAGGCCAACCAAAACAAAGTTCACAGAAGGTGGAGGGAAATAGGCAAAGGCAAAAAGTGTGGGTGTGACCCTGCGGTGAGGGCTATTTCCAACACAAGCCCCCTCCAGCCTAAAGCCAAGGTAGAATAACCCATGTCTTCCTGCTTAAGGGATAGAATGTGGACAATGGCTCCCTACTGCAGGACCACTTAACAATTCTACACCTTTCTGAACTCAGTTGGATCCCTCTGCCTATGCCCTAGTGAGTCACTGGACTGACCCCTGGGGAACCCTTCTTCTCACCTATGGACCTCATCTGTGCAGCTCACAATTTATCACAGTAGGGAAACAGTGCCACCAAGTCTTTGTATCAGACCTCTAACCGCCAATCCAGGCAAAACTCTGTCCATAAGGATAGCAACCAACAGAGGCCACTGACAAGAACCAGGCACCAGGCTGTTAAGTGGTCCCTCAATCTACCTCCTATCACTTCAGGGCTGGTAGACTGAAACAGGTTTCTCAACCCGGGGTCTGTACCCTTAGGCTGAACAGGGGATGGGGGTGCCTTCCCTCACCCTGTCCCTACATCTGGGTTCCATTAGCTCCTCTCGGTAGTGATATTTCCAGACAACTGAATTGTCAGGGCACCCTTCACAGCCATTCCTCCCAGTTCCCCTGTCACCAGGGGAAACTCATTCCCTAGAATGTAGTCTATGGGAATCCGGGGACTAACTATGACCCTCCACTGGTTCAACTTCCCACCCCATTCCAGGGATACCAGGACTATAGGGCGGGAAAAGTCCTGCCCATGTCCCGGGGTCACCTTACACACTTGACCAGTGTACTGCTCTGGGAAGTCTAGCCTTTCCACTATCACAGTGTGGCAAGCCCTCAGATCAGTCATTGGGACCCCATTCACTTCTACCTGGTAGAAATGATGACTCCCAGCCTTAGGGATCACCAGAGCACCAGCTGAGTCTATCTCCTAATTAAGGGGGATTAGGGAATGTTCTGTTTCCTGCCCCTGGGGACTACCTCCTTCTAAGGCCCTATGGGGCACTCCTGTAGTGTTCCCACTAGGGGTGGTTTCTTTCAAAAGAGTCCACCTGCTTGTGACCTAGTTAACAACAATCAAAGCAGCGATGTTGGAAATAGGGTGCACGGGGTCACCGCCCAGCAGAACCTCCCCTCTTCTTCTCAGAAGAGCCATGGGAACCCCCTCCTTCCCTTTAACCTGAGATTTGTCTGGGTCTCTCTTATGCTCTCCCTCACTCGGCTGAGGGGAACCTGAACTACCCTTCTTGGGGTCACCCCAGGAATCTATTTTGACACTTCTGCTGAACCATATTTCTGCCTCCTCAATAACCTTCCTGGGGTGAGTCAGCTTGCTGTCAGCTAGGTTTTGGGGCAACTCTGGAAAACAAATATCTAGAATGCACTTCTTCAAAATCATGTGGTACAGCCCAGTATAATCATCAACCTTGCTGCCCGTCACCAAGCTCTTCAGTGCCTTGTTAGCATAATCAAGGAAATCCACACGTATGTGCACAGGTCATATGCTGCCCCTGAACCTCTGTCTATATACATTCCAGGGGTAAGACCAAGTTTTTCACCAAAATGGCCGTCATGGGGGTGTGCTGTATTTGATCCTCCACCTCTAGTGTTAGGAGTGTGTATCTCCCCACTGTTGGCATGTATCTCCACAAGACACTTCCCTCCCACAACTTCTCTGGAAACTTGTGGACACTTAGAACCGCTTCATTGCCTGCAAACCATTTAGTTATGTCATCTCCCAACACATAACTCTGCACCAAATCTTTTGGGATGCAGACCTTCCTTTCTCCAGCAGACATAGCAAATATGCTGGCACCATTACTGCTCGATCCATCTGCTCAGATCTGATATCCAGCTCTCTGATACTAAGCTCATGTGCATTCTTCACTCCTCCATGAACAGTCTCCTCTCCTCTATAGCCTGCACCTTCCCAAAATTTGCAAGTTCTAGACTTAACTTTCTCTCCTGCCTCCTATCCTCCAGCTTGTCTGGGGATAGGTTTCTAAATGGCACACTGCTTCCTGCATGTGGATGGACTTCCAGTCTTGGATGGAGTAGTAGTGTACACAAAGTTGGTGTATGGCACTGCACAAGCACAAGTCCTATCCTCACCACTAATCCCCAATGTTAGAAATTGTGCTTTTGGTTGGCAGAGGTGTGCACGCTGTCCAAGCAAGTTTTTTGCTCGAAAGGGACAGCTAGAGCCAACATTTTGGGCAGTGTTTGCTCTAGCTTCCCGCCGGCTACAAATGTTTAGGACAGCACATGGTGCAGACACGCCGCTGGAGCACCAAATGCACATCAAAGGCAATCCTATCTGCACCCGCCAGTGACCCAGAAGTGGCCAGTGCCAACCATTATAAGATTAATTTAAGCTATAGTTCAGAGCAACTGACCAGCTTAGCCCCTGTATGGAAATGTACGTTAAAGCCCCTATTGCCTACTTTTTCAAATGACTACTCCTGTTCGCAGTGTGGTTTTCATGTCAGTTTTACATACTAATGAACACACTCTTCCATTTAGCCCTAAGTCTAGCATGCATTCAAGATTCTCTGCAGCTTTGATTAAAGTCTGGACATTGCCTAAACCAGCTGATAATATTTTCAATTTTTTATATGAAGATAACCCAGATGTGCTGTTTTGAACTAAAATCTGTCTATCTGAATTTTCAAACACTGCAATTACCTCTGCTATTCCTAAGGGTTACAAAATATACAATAAGGACCACTTGAGTTGAAGAAGAGGCAGGACAGCCTTGATTTATAGAAATAACTTTGATTGTGTAGAAATCCCATTAGTGGACCTGGAAGGTGCTGAGGTACTTGATTTTTGCCTCTCTCTCTCCCCACTTAAATCCATGGCCATGGCTTTAGCATATAGGCCCCAGGCCCTGCTGGGCCATTCCTGAACCATCTCTGTAATGCCTTGGCCCATTTGGTCATGAGGTATGTCCATTTTATACTATTGCGAGACTTTAAGCTCCACACGGACAAAAAGGCTATTGAGGTGGTTTCCCTCTTTGAAAATATATCTTACCTGGCACTATCGCCATTTGTGTTCAGCTCCATACACCAAGCAGGACATGTTTTGGACCAGATATTCTCTAATGAGACACTGGAAGTACACACTCCCATTCCTCAAGGCTGGTCTGACCACTACCTGATTAAATCCGAGTGAGCGAGCATAGTGAAAGTTCAATCATAGACATTGATCGCATCTCACGTTTCTAGAGCTTTTCATAAAATCTTTCCAGAAGAGTTTATTAGAGCACTGGAAGAATGTTTTCCCTGTCTTTTAGGTGATGTGGAAAAAGATGTTGGCCTTCTGAACAGTTGGAATGGCATTACTGCTCATGACCTGGTGCCAGAATGTACACTGTCCTCGCGCAAAGTTAAGCCATCTTGTCCCATGTGCACAGACTTCCTTAAACAAGGCAAGAAACAGTGTAAGACCTTAGTAAGACAGTCAAGGAAACTAGTTGACCCTGATGTTAAAGTTAAGTAGAAGTAGGCTTTAATGAAATATTACAGAGGTGTTAAAATAGCTACAAAGCCTACTTGGGGGGTAGAATTGAAATGGCTGGAACAAGTCCAGAGACATTTTCAAAATTGTGCAAAGTTTTATGTCCCCTGAGGTCAACTTTAAGCATCAGGACCCTCAGCTGTATGGTAGGAACAGGTTGCACACTTTTTTCAGAATAAGATCATCAATATTCAGGCCAGTCTCTCCTCCAATAAGCAGCCTGTGGAGACAATGCACAATGGCTTTACATATAATTCAACTGTGTCTCTTTCAAGGTTCAAACCCATTTCCCTAGAAAGATTATTTACTGCTATATGTGGCCTAAAGGACATGAGGTATATTGGAGAGCTATTTGAGTGGCTGGCACAAGCAGTGCTGCAGTCCCACTAGTAGCATTTATTGTACAGGTCCTGAGCACATGTAGTTCACTTTACTAGGGACTTATAAGTAAATTAAAAATGTCACTTAGGTATATACCAATTAAACCATATTTTAGGAAGAGAGCACATGCACTTTAGCTCTGGTCAACAGTGGTAAAGTGCTCAGAGTCCTAAAGCCAACAAAAACAATTTTAGCAAAAAGGGGAAGGAAAAAAGCAAAGGTTTTTATGGTGATCCTGAAAGGAAGCCATTTAAACATGGTCCCACTCCAGCCTAAGGCCAAGGTGGACCGATTAATACCTTGATGGACTTACCTTCTTGGTTGATAGAATGTGGACAATGGCCCACTACTGCAGGGGCACTTGTGAGTTCTATGCCTCTCTGAACTCAGTTGGATCCCTCTGTCCAAGCTCTTCTGGACCACTGGACTGACTCATGGGGACCCCTTCTCACCGCTGGACCCGATGTGTGTAGCACCTAACCTTAATTTGCTCACAGGAGCACTCCAGTAAGCAGACAGTATCACCATGGCTAACAAAGTGATGTGGCCAATTCCACCCCTTGGATCAGACCACTGCCCCAACCCAAGAAAAACTCTGTCCATAGGATACCAACCAACAAAAGCCACTGGCAGCTGTTGGTGTCAAGAGCCAGGCACCAGGTCTTCCATTGGTCTCTGATCTCTTTGGTTTCTCACAGTGGGAGCAGTAGTCCCACAGGTCTTGAACCCTTTCACCACTCTACCTCCCACCAGTTGAGGGGGTAGCCTGAGGCTGGTCCTTCAACCCAGGGTCTGTACCCTTAGGCTGAGCAGGGGCAGTCCTCCCTCACCCTGCCCCTACATCTGGGCTCCCTTACATTCTTCTGGGGAGTGGCACTTCCAGACAACTGAACTGTGAAAGCATTCTTGGCATTCTACCATAAAGTCCATTCCCTGTAGGAACAGCTTGTGATTTTCACCGCTCATTTGCATGAGTCATCTGAGAGGCCTGTTGTAGGAAAGTACCATCTTGCCTGACATGTTACCCCCTTTCTTTTACATGTATGTCAGTTTGTTTTTGCCTGTATCACTGGGATCCTGCTATCCAGGACCGAAGTGCTAATAGTTTGTGGCCTGAATGTGTATACCTTTGTAGTGACTAACTGTGTCACTGAGGCTCTGCTAACCAGAACCTCAGTGCTTATGCTGTCTCTCCTTTTAAATTTGACACTATGGGCTAGTGGCCACTTTTAGCAATTGCAATTGGCATACTGGAACACCCTTATAATTCCCTAGTATGTGGTACCTAGGTACCCAAGGTATTGAGGTTCCATTAGATCCCTATGGGCTGCAGCATTTCTTTTGCCACCCATAGGGAGCTCAGATAAACCTTTACACAGGACTGCCATTGCAGCCTGAGTGAAATAACGCAGATGTTATTTCACAGCCACTTTCACTGCACTTATGTAACTTATGTCACCTATATGTCTAACCTTCACTTGCTGAAGGTTAGGTGCAAAGTTACTAAGTGTGAGGGCACCCTTGCACTAGCAAAGGTGCCCCCACATAGTGTAGGGCCATTTCCCCGGACTTTGTGAGTGCAGGGACACCATTACATGCGTGCACTACATATAGGTCAATACCTATATGTAGCTGCACAATGGTAACTCAGAACATGGTCATGTAACATGTCTAAGATCATGGAATTGTCCCCCCATGCCAAATTTGGTATTACAGAGACAATTCAATGCATCCCGGGGGCTCCACTATGGACCCCAGGTACTGCCAAACCAGCTCTCTGGGGTTTTCTCTGCAGCTACTGCTGCTGCCACCCCACAGACAGTGTTCTGCCCTCCTAGGGTCTGGGCAGCCCAGTCCCAGGAAGGCAGAACAAAGAATTTCCTCTGTGAGAGGCTGTTACACCCTCTCCCTTTGGAAATAGGTGTTAAAGGCTGGGGAGGAGTAGCCTCTCCCAGCCTCTGGAAATGCTTTGAAGGGCACAGATGGTGCCCTTCTTGCATAAGTCAGTCTACACCGGTTTAGGCAATCCCCAGTCCCAGCTCTGGTGCGAAACTGGACAAAGAAAAGGGGAGTGGCCACTGCCCTGTCCACCACCACCCCAGCGGTAGTGCCCAGAGCTCCTCCAGTGTGTCTCAGACCTCTGTCATCTTGGATCCAGAGGTGTGGGGGCACTCTGGAGGCCTCTGAGTGGCCAGTGTCGCGGGTGACGTTAGAGACCCCTCCTGATAGGTGCTTACCTGACTAGGTGGCCAATCCTCCTCTGAGGGCTATTTAGGGTCTCTCCAGTGGGCTTTTCCTCATATAACGACTTGCAAGAATTCACCAGAGTTCCTCTGCACCTCTCTCTTTGACTTCTGCCAAGGAGCTGACTGCTCCAGGACGTCTGCAAAACTGCAACAAAGTAGCAAGAAGACTACCAGAGACATTGTAGTGCCTAATCCTGCCAGCTTTCTTGACTGTTTCCTGGTGGTGCGTAGTCTGGGGGCTGCCTGCCTTCACCCTGCACTGGAAGCCATGAAGAAATCTCCCATGGGTTGACAGAATCTTTCTCCTGCTCCAGCAGGCACCAAACTTCAGCCTCACCGGTACTCTGGGAACCCTCTCATCCTGACGAGCTTGGCCCCTGGAACACAGGTGGTGGACCCAAGTGACCCAGACTGTCCAGTGGTCCAACTGTCCAAATTTGGAGGAGGTAAGTCCTTGCATCCCCTCTCCAGACAGTAATCCTTTGCACCACGTGATCTGCAGCTACAAGGGCTTCTGTGCACATTTCCAAGAAATCCTGCATGCACAACTGAGCCTAGGTTCCCAGCACTCTGTCCTGCGATGCCCAGCTCCCTGAGTTGATCTCCGGTGTCGTGGGACCTCCTTTAGCAGTGTTGAGATGACTGCCATGTTCAGACTTCTTGAATCTGTGTTCAAGGACTTCTGCAGGAGCTACCTTCTTGTGTGTGGTCTCTCTGTGTTGCTGAGGGCCCTCTCTGTCTCCTCTCCCAAGTGGTGACATCCTGGTCCTTCCTGGGCCCAGGCAGCACCCTTTTTCTTTAACCATGACTCCTGTAGCTAGCAAGGCTTGTTTGCAGTATTTTGCCAAGGAAACAACTCTGCATCCTCCAGCACACCATGGGACATCTTCTCCATGAAGAAGAAGTTCCTACCACCTTTTGTTGTTGCAGTATCTTCAGCTTTTTCCATTCAGAGGCAGCCATTTTGCACCTTCATCCGGGGTTAAGTGGGCTCCTGCCACCCCGGACACTTGAGGGACTCTTGGACTTGGTCCCCTTCCTTTGCAAGTCCTCGGGTCCAGGAATCTGTCTTCAGTGCTTTGCAGTCAGTTGTGGTCCTTGCAAAATCCTTTATCACAACTTAAGTGTGTTTCTGGGGAAATAGTAGTACTTTACTCCTACTCTCCAGGGTCTTGGGGTGGGGTACCCTTGACACACTTCCGTGACCCTCTACACACTACCCTAGCCTAGGGGTCAATTTGTGGTTCGCATTCCACTTTCTTAGTATATGGTTTGTGTTGCCCCTAGGTCTAATGCATCCTATTGTATTCTACTGTGTTTGTACTACTTTCTGACTGTTTTACTTACCTGATTTGGTCTTATGTGTATATTTTGTGTATTTTACTTACTTCCTAAGGGAGTATATCCTCTGAGATATTTTTGGCACATTGTCACTAAAAGTACCTTTATTTTTAGTAACACTGAGGCCCATATTTATACTTTTTAGCGCCACAGTTGCATCATTTTTTACGCAAAAGCGGCACAAACTTATAAAATACAAATGTATTGCATCAATAAGCTGTGCAAAAGCGGTGCAAATGCGGCGCTAAAAAAGTATAAATATGGGCCTGAGTATTGTCTTTCTTATGACAGAGTACCTATATGATATAAGTGGTATTGGATGAGCTTTGCATGTCTCCTAGTTCAGCCTTGGCTGCTCTGCTATAGCTACCGCTATCAGCCTAAGCTGCTAGAACACTACTAATCTACTAATAAGGGATAACTGGACCTAGCACAAGGTGTAAGTAACACTGGTACCCACTATAAGCCAGGCCAGCCTCCTACACCTATGATCTCTCTGAATCAGGGAGTGAGTCCCAAAAAAGTATGGTCTCATCTTCTCAGTGCCCAAACCACAGCAAAGGCCACCCTCTTGATCACAGTCCACCTCTGATCCTGTGGAAATAACCTCCTGCTAATGAAGGGTACTGGTTGATTTAGGCCCTCTTCCTTTAATTGTGCTAAGGCAGACACTATGCCATGCTCTGTATGCACTATAAACTCCGTAGAGAGGTCAGGAGCCTTGAGCACGAGTGCTGTATACATAGCCTCCTTAAGGGAATCAAAGGATTTCTGGCAGGCCTCTGTTCAGACCACCTTTCTAAGCTCCTTCTTTAAAGTCAGCTGTGTCAGGGGGGCACAAATACTGCCTTATCCCTTAACAAACCTCCTATTGTATTCTGTGAGGCCCAGGAACACCCTCACCTTAGTTTGTTTTTTAGAGGGTAGCCAGGATAGTTTCAATCTTGCGCTGAGGGGCTGCACCTTGCCGTTACCTACTGTGTGGTCCAGATACACCATGGAGCCCTGCTATATTTGTCAATACTGGCCTTAATAGTCAGGTGCACTTACTGTGGGCCTGAAGCACCTCCTGGGGGTCCTACAGGTCTTCCTCCAAGCTAGAGCTGTAGAAGGCTATGTCATCCAGGTAGGAAGCACAGAATGCCCTGCTCCCATCTAGGATCCTGTTGACCTACCTCTGAATGGTGGCAGATAATTTTTGTAAGCCAAAAAGTATCACTCTAATTTGGAAGTGGCCCTCTGGAGTGGAGATCGCAGACCTCTTTTTTGGCCCCTCAGTAAGAGCGTTCTGTCAGTATCCTGATGTAAGATCAAAGTTATTGAGGAACTTGGCAGTATCTGACTATCAATAAACTCCTCAGTTCAGGGGATGGGATGTGCGTCAGTCTTGGAGATGGAATTGAGTCCCCTGTAGCCACCACAAACCTAAATTCTAGAGTGGTGTCTGGTGAGGCAGCCTTGGGTAAATAGAACCACAGTGGTTGACCTGGGCTGTTGGAGGGCTCAATCACCCCTAACTCCAGCATTTTGAATACCTCCTCATTGATACTGGCCCTCATCTTGCCTGACAAGCTGTAAAACATATTTTTAAAAGGCCGACTATCTCCAAAGTCAATATCATGGATGCACAGGTGTGTGAGTCCAGGGGTGAAAGTGCCAGCAGCTAGTAACAGTTATTCTGCTGTTCTCGTTCAGAGTAGGGGAGAGGTTGACACCCTCCACTGACCTATTGTGTGCTTGGGAAGACAGGAGGTCGGGGAAAGGCTTGCTCTCCTCTTCCACTCTTATATCTGTCACCAGGAGTATTCTTACTTCAGACCTCTCAAAGTCTGGTTTGAGGCAGTTCACAAGATGCACCCTTTAAGGGTTTTTAGGGGTTTTGAGATCCACCAGCTAGGTGGACTCTCCCTTCTGCTACTTCCCCTCATATTGGCCTGCCCAGTGATCTTGGAGAGCTTGGGTCTCCACAGACTCCATGACCCATACCTTCTGGCTAGGGTGACATTCTACCAGAATGACCTCCTGGTCATGCCAGAGCTTCATAATTTCTTGACTGGCCTCAAGGTTTATTTTCTCCTTTTTCCAGAAGAAATGCATCTTGTTACTGAGGGTCAGCATGTAGCTGACCACAACCTGAAGGGATTTTCCAGGCGCATGCTCCCACCCTTTTCTTACAAGGCTAAGAGGTCACCTAACAAGGTGGCGGTAGAGGAGGTTGAAGGGGCTAAAACCATCCCGGTTTTGTGTCACCTCCCTGTAGGCAAAGAGAAGGCATGACATAAGGACATCCAACCTTCACCTCATGGGCTCAGGTAGGTTTGTTATCATGTCCTTTAGGTCGTATTATAACACAAAACTATTGTATGGAACTGCACAAACACAAGTCCAAATCTTCACTGCAGCCTACTGGATGAGAGAGATGAGACCCTTCTCAAGCAGCAACCATAGTTCTTTTCAGAACTCACTCAGGGGCAATGTGTAAAGTACTTGTGCAACTGTTCAAAACGCATACTATAACAGATTAAGAAAAATAGAATGATTTTTGATGAATAAAACACAACCAAAAGAAAAAGAAATCCAACCAGTAGAACTGGAGATATTCAGTTTTAAAGAGTTTAGTAAATATATTCCAAAAGGTGTAAAGTGCCAATTGTGGTTTTCTGGTCGCGCCAAACTGGGAGCACCCAAGATATGCTGCTCGGGGGCGGTTCCAATGCTGCAATGGGCTGTGATGCAGGTCTTTGTGGAAATTCCGATAAACATTGCAGTGGCGATGAGTAGGTTCTGATCTGAGTTGCGCCACTCAGGAGATGAGATGCGTTGGTTCCACTGGATCCACAGATGCTGGCAGAGCACCTTATACCCACTTTCAAGGCTCCGGGATTGGAGTGGCATCTCTTGACAGGGTAGACTCACAGAGGGAATAGTCCAGACACAGGAGCAAGTTTGTTAGAGACTTCTATCCCTGAGGTTCAAGTCAGGAGACCAACGAAACCCATGCAGGAAGACAGATGGCAGAAGGTCAGCAGGGCAGCAGTTCAGCAAAGTGGTAGTCCTTCAGCAGCACATCAGTCTTGCTTTCTGGCTTTTCATATAAGAACCTTGGGACCAAACAATACACACTAATACATCTTGCCCAAGCACATGGATACCCTCTCTGGTGATTAGTATACTATACTAATCAACAAACCATAACAGTATCTACAGGTCCAGAAGTGAACTGAAATGGTGCTGTCTGATGTCCAGGACTTTTACCCAGTTGTGTCTTTGAAGTGGCAGAGAATCATCTACAGGTTTTCCTTTGAAGTCCCCAGGCATTCTGTCTTCCCTGTCCTGGTTCCAGGCTAACTACATGGGGTACACAGCCCTTTGTGTGGAGGCAGGACACAGTCAATTCAACTGTATTAGGAGCTGCACCCATCTCTTCCCTCCCATCCTGCCAGTGATGGCCCATCCACGCACACCTCTGCTCCATTTTTTGTACCGCTCCCTAGCAGAAATATACAAAGCCCAACTGTCAGCTACACCCGGTCATGTGGCGCAGGTACTGGCTACAGGCACTAAATGGCTAAGTCAGGAAAATGTCAACATTCTAAAAGTGGCATCTGCAAAACTGTAATTTGAAATCCAACTAAACCATAAGTTAGGATTTTTCATAACAATTCCAAAGACACCAAAAATAAACCGGTTACCTGTTCTCATTTGTATTAAATGTAATAAGGTAACTCCAATGTAGCAGTGGAAAAAAATGTAATAGTTTTTCACCACCAGAGCATTTAAAACCCAAAGTTACTCACACCCTATCATTTGGCCTGTCCAGGGCCTGTCCCAGGGGTGCCTTCTATGTATTAAAAAGGAAGGATTGGGCCTGGCAGAAGGCTTATTTTGCCAGTTTGAAATGGTAGTTTAAAATTGCACACACAGGCTGCAATGGCACGCCTGAGACATGTTAGGTCTACGTTAGTGGGTGTCACAATCAGTGCTTCATTTCCACTAGTAGTTTTAACTTACAGGCCCTGGGCACATGTAGTGCCACTTTACTAGGGACCTATAAGTAAATTAAATATGCAAATTGGGCATAAGCCAATGTTAACATGTTTTTGGAGTGAGCACATCCCACCTTAGCACAAGCTAGCAGTCATATAGGGGGCATATTTATACTCCGTTTGTGCCGGATTTGCGTAGTTTTTATTGACGCAAATTCGACGCAAAACGAACTCCATATTTATACTCTGGCGTTAGACGCGTCTAGCGCCAAAGTTCATGGAGTTTGCGTCATTTTTTTGCGTGGACACCTACTTTGCGTTAATGATATGCAAGGTAGGCGTTCCCGTCTAAAAAATGACTCCGAGGCATGTGCGCCGTATTTACACTCCCGGGCAAAAATGACGCCCGGGAGTGGGCGGGTCCAAAAAAATGACGTCCGGCCACTTTTGCGTCATTTTTTAGCGCCTGGTCAGGGCAGGCGTTAAGGGACCTGTGGGCTCGGAAGGAGCCCAGAGGTGCCCTCCCATGCCCCCAGGGACACCTCCTGTCACCCCAGGAGGACGCCCAAGGATGGAGGGACCCATCCCAGGGAACTTAAGGTAAGTTCAGGTAAGTATTTTTTTTAAAAAAAATTTGTGGCATAGGGGGGCCTGATTTGTGCCCCCCTACATGCCACTATGCCCAATGACCATGCCCAGGGGACATAAGTCACCTGGGCATGGCCATTGGGCAAGGGGGCATGACTCCTGTCTTTGCTAAGACAGGAGTCATTTTAATGGGTGTTGGGAGTCAAAAAAAATGGCGCAAATCGGGTTGAGGCGAAAATTTTGCCTCAGCCTGACTTGCCCCATTTTTTGACGCCCAAGCTCCATATTCCCCTACGCCGGCGCCGCCTGGTGTACGTCATTTTTTTTACGCACACCAGGCAGCTCCGCCGGCTAACGCCGGCTAACATCATTGAATAAATACGGCGCCCGCATGGCGCTTCAGAATGGCGTTAGCCGCCGTTAGATTTTTTAACGCACAACTGCGTTGGCGCAGTTGTGCGTCGAAAAGTATAAATATGGCCCATAGTGTGCTAAGGCCAGCAGAAATGAGATCAGAAAAAAAATAGAGAAGGGAGGAAAAAGGTTTAGAGGTAGACAAACCTAAAAGTGACAGTAAAGTTCTACTCTTGAGAGCAGGATTTATGGATATTACCCTTCAAAAAAAAAAGTTCAATGGTGCAGTGGTCAAGTGGGAGGAGTAAATTAGCTAGCTGCACATATTAACATGGCTAGGAGAACAGAATGGGTGGGCAGTAGAAAGAAAGAGTGGAAGGGTGATTGTGTTGTTAATAGCTTTCATTAAGCAGATACTGCTGGTCATCTAATGCAGCACATTTATCAAAGCAGCTCTCCCCTGTCTAGGATTAAGGTACTCCCATTAGCCTACTTTTACCCACTGGTGACTGAATTTGATGTTGGGAACTGTAAGTGCCATACAGAGGGACGTCCAAACCAGCGAGACATAGTCATGCAGTTATCAAACTAATTTAAGGCCGTTAGTTACTTAACAGTAATGATTGACTGGGCATTCCCAACAATATTTTATTGCTTCTACAGGATATGGAAGCTCCTTAGTTATCAACTCAACTATCTCCCGTGGGAGGGAATTCAAATTCACTCATCAAGCTTTTGTGCTGGAAAATAGCTGGCCTAGGGAATACGATCAGATCCAACGTGGTTTAACTTTATTAAATATTATAATATTGTTAGGTTGCAGGAAATATGGGATTCAGTTAACTCTCTTTATTTGGATGGTCATATCTCATCCTTTTGTTCTGCTACCCCCTCTATGTCTGGAAGAGCGAGGGGGAGGGGTGGCAACTGTTTAAACCCTATTTGTAAAACTTCTCAAATTGATTCTGGAACCTCGTATTTGATAGCGGTCATCCGGATGTTTTAAGAATCCCCAAATATTCTGTTACTTAACTTCTACAACTCAAATCCCCTGGCCCAAACTCCTGGACATCTATTGGCCTTAAAGTCATTTTTGAATGCCTGTTCTGAAAAACAATACCAACCATATATAGTGGTTTTTAACATGCATATAGGTGATTGTAACACGCATCCCTGTTCTATCCCCTGTCATGTTAGTTCTATGTACAATATGATACGAATACTGGAACATCTGAAGCACACCAGACAAGGGGATTTTTCTACCATGATCTTGGCTGATCATAATTTGATGTTTTCTGATTTGTTTTTTAAGGGTATGAAAGATATTGTCGTTACCGGCACATTTGTAGGTAGATGTTTACAACGACCATTGACTATGTTTTTATTTCTGCTTATTTAGCTAATTATGTTAAATATTTTGGAGTTGTTGAGAATCAGCATAGTGAGCGTAATTATGTATATCTTGCTATAAAGTGGGAACAAGAGAAGGACGTTTTAAATAAAGAGTGCACAGTCAACCAGTTTTTAGGTCAACTGCGTAAGCCCTCAGACTGAAATGGAATATGTTGGTCAGAGAGACCTTTTTTGATAATTTGACTATTGTCTGTGGACAGAAAATGTATATTTTTTAGAGACCTCATCTCATCTACAAATAACTTTAAGTGCCTTTAGCAGGGCCTGTGAAAATATCACAGTATATTTAACTAGTCCAATGACCAAGCATAGGAAATCTAATGATAGATCGTTTGATCACAAAGGCGTAGTGGCTCATCGAACCTTGCTGAAAGCTCCAAAGAAAATTCCCATAACCACATCTAAAGTTGTTAAAAAAATTATGTTAGCTGCAATTGAACTGAAAAATGAAAAGCGTGGGGCCAACTTTTACAGGCAAGCACTTTATCACGTAGCGCAAGGTTCTGAGACATAGTCAATTGTCCGCATTTTGCTGCAGATGATAGAGGGTTGGTGGATTGTCATATTGCTCTTTTGCACCAGATAAATGAGTACAACAGTTTGAGGGTTTATCGCCCAGATTCTAATGAAGTGTTAGTTACCGATAAACAGAGTCATTTAGATAAATGCAAATTCGAATTTCAGTTGGCAGAGGTAGCTGAGGCAATTATATATTTATGTAATGACGAGGCTGACGGGGTACCTGCCAATCTATATAAATCAGACCCTTGCCATTGGGAAAAAATATAAACAGATATTTTGAATGCTGTATGCAAAGTTGGTATTACAGCATTATGGACTAGATCTGTTATTGTCCTTGTCTTTGAAAAAGGTAGAGTGTTGACCTGTGATGCTGCCGGCCCACTTTGCTTATTTACTCTGTGGTCAAGGTCATGTCACGGGTCATCCTTTCAAGATTAACCACTTTGATGGAAGATATTAACACACTTTCTGAATTGCAATACGGTCTTAAAGCAGTCCCAGGCCATCTGGATCAGCGTATTAACCTACAGATGATAATAGGGGAATATACAGTTGCAAAAGGTGGTCTGGTCCGTATGGGAATCATGGAACTTATATTAACTTCTGATCGAATTAACAGGAGAAAATTATGGCAAATCCTTCTTAATATGAGAGTCGACAGAGACATAGGGCCTCATTACAAGTGTGGTGGTCCAAGGACCGCAACACTCACTGTGGTTGGACTGCGGCAACCGCCACATTGCAACCCTGGTGGGCTGACCTGCCAGGTGACTGTTGTCACCTCCAGGAACATCGTTCCCAACAGGCTGACCATAGTCTGAGTTGTATTCAACAACAGCAGCGGTGAACTCAGTGCCGTCGTACTGATTACAACTCAGATTTCTACCAGCTTTTCCATTGTGGTCACCCCACCACGGAAGAGCTGGTGGAAAGCCAGTGCAGGGGGCCACAGAGGAGTCCCTGCAATGCCGATGCTCATCGCATGCTCAGTGCAAGGTCCCCACGGCACAGCACCATCTGAATGCGGCAGAAACATTGCAATACACTTGGGGGGATGCCACCAGTAGGACAGTGGCGCTCCCCCCACGAGTATGGCGGTCAGCACATCCGACCGCCAAACTCATAATGAGGCCCATAGTTAATTTTTTTACATGAATTACAAAAAGGCCTAATGGCTCTGGAAAGATATGATCTACATGGGAGCTGTACTACATGTTTAATGTTTAGCAGGGGCAGAGACTCAGATGTATTTTGGCACCATATTTTGGCACCATTTTGGCACCTCTCCTCCTTACCCTGAATATTACTGGCTTTTGCCCTATATTATGTTCAGCATGCAAAGAAATCCCACAGGTGGGAATTCATTTCATCCCAGCAATATTATATGCTGAAGATGTGCTGTTAATAGCAAGAACTGCCATCAGCCTTCAGCACCTCCTTAATTCCTTTGTTGCTTTTATGAATATTTTGGATTTAATTACCAACAATAATAAATCACATTTATTGGTTATGGGACCTATGGGCACTGGGCAAAAAAAGTGCATTATAAAGGAGATTGAGCTCTACAGGGTAAAGAAAGAAAGTGCATTATGGAGGGGACTGAGATCTCCAGGTTGAAGACCTTTCCTTATCGTCTTATTAATTGAAAGATGTTCATGGGTGCCATTAATGATAGGAAAGCGGAAGTGAGGTGTCCCCTTTGCGGATGTACTTCCGGTAGCACAGTTGGTGAATTGTACAGAGTAGGGAAGGAGTTGAGGTGTCTGGTGGGACCTAGGAGAACGCCATGAATGCTGTGAACACTGTGAGATGCTGCGTAGGACCCGGAAATCATCCGCCCGCCAACCCGGAACCAGCTGCCTGTGGACGCCGCGGACACAGACGTGGATGGGGGAAGCTCTCTGAGTACCCTCTCCCACAGGCTGAAAGGAGGTGCGGCTGACTCGCGCACATTTTAAGGACACTTTAAGGAAGCTTTCTTAGCAAGGCGAGGCCCCGCAAGGCCCCCCAAGGCCTAGGGCACAGAGTACAGGCCCTAACATTAGTCGGGCTGAGGGGGAGGCAGGGGCCCGTGCTGTTTTGTGCTGGGAAAGCGGTGGCCTCCTCTGCGCACTACGTGCTACGCAGGAGCTGGGTGGTGATCACCGCCACAATCCCTCCATGATCCCTGTAAGAAAGTCACCAGCCTCGAACCCAGGTGAGGAGTCAGTGGGGTCCTGTAGATTTGTGGGAGTCTCCGAGTCTTGGCGCCTCGGTGGAGTCTTGGTGGTGAGCAGCTGCAGTATCCCCTTTAAGTGGCGTGTTAAGGGAGTGGAGTAAAGGGCGGAAGTGTTACCCTGTTTTTGGAGTGGTGATTAGAGACTGCAAGCCTGGGAGCTGAGGTCTAAAAACCAAGAAGCCCTGAAACAGTAGCGGGTGGAGTCTAAAGTAAGTGCGAAGCCCTGTACAGGCCAGTGCTTTGGCAGGGGCCAGACACTCGTAGTTTCAGCAGGCCCATAGGGGGATAAAACAGGCCCCAGGAGTCTTTTCTGTCAGACCGGGCACATTGGTGAAGGTGGTGCTGAAGGGGAGCCATCTTGCCCATGTTGCCCGAGCAGCAAGGTGTTCATGTTATTCCCTTTGTG
Source organism: Pleurodeles waltl (assembly GCF_031143425.1). Classification (NCBI taxonomy): domain Eukaryota; kingdom Metazoa; phylum Chordata; class Amphibia; order Caudata; family Salamandridae; genus Pleurodeles; species Pleurodeles waltl. Next base: position 687,375,257 of record NC_090449.1, on the reverse strand, counting down.
CCCTTTAGAGGGAGTACATTTAACGATGACCATGAAAAAGCTACGCTCAGGTTGTTTGCTCCTAGGAAGATCATGCCTAAAAACTAAATCCAACCCTCTATGGAATAAGGCAAATCCTGCATTCCTGCTGAAGGGTCAGACGCAGAAGCAATTATTTACCTTCTGGGGAAAAGAGAAAATCTCATCACAGGAAACAAATGGAGTAGCCCCCTACAGTATACTTTCTGACTTTGAGCCACCCAAGAGGGAGCCCTCAAGGGAGTTTTAATTGAAATTACTTCAGGCAGAGGAAAGCCAGCAAAGAGGAGTTATGGTTTTGGAACAGGGTCACTCAGTGCCCTCTGCGGAGATTGAAGAAAATGTCCGGCATGCTCGGCTTTCTCAGAGTCTGCCCAGGCCACAGCTCTGTTCCTCCCCTCCCTCCACACCTGCCCGGTCAGTCAACTCATTCTTGTTAGTTGGCATGGCTCTAAAAAGCCCCCAGGAAAGTGGTGCCATTTTATCAACAGTGTCTGCAGCCACTGGGCCTCAAACTTTATGCTGCTGTATCTGGATTTAGATGTATACCACAGACGTGGTTTCCAGGCTAACGATCTTTGTCCTCCTCCAGAGGATTCTGGCCCTCATTACAACCCTGGCGGTCGGTGTTAAACACGTCCCGCAGAGAAAGAAATGGGATTATGACGTGGCAGAAACCGACAATATAGCCAGCCACTTTAACACTCCGACCGCAATGGCGGTACAAACAAACAGTGCGGCGGACACCGCCAACAGACAGGCGGAAGACAATGTACCGCCCACCCTATCACAACAGGCCTATCCGCCACCTTTTCCGGGGCGGAACCAGCGCAAACAAAAACAATGCGGAAACAGTACACAGAAGGGAAAACACTCACCTTTCCAAACCCCACGAGGAACCAGGATGCCATGGAGCCGGAATTGCAGATACTGCCGATGATGGTCTTCCTGCTTCTCTATCAGGAGCTCCAACGACGGCGGTGATGACCACGGTGAGTACTGCGCCTACAACACATGGGAGGGGGGAGAGAAAAGAGAGTGACACACACACGCAACATCTCCACCCACAACACCATACACACAAATACATGCTGCAACATTACTTATACACCCCCCCACACTCTGGAAGAACGCAAGGACAAAAGGAAATGATTTGAACAAATGTAATCATGTGAAATATTATTATCAAAATTCTAAATCCAGTATATAGAATTATGTACACCAAATACACAAGTCCGGATAGTGCACCAATCATTGTCCGGGGAGCACTGGGCCCAAAATGCATGGGCGAGTCCCACACATGATACCTGACTCCAAACGGAGAGAACACTGGAGGGTCATCAGATAGAAAATATACAGGCACCTCAGGGGAAGGGAGAGAGGGACACCGCAGCCTGATGAACGCACAACACCACTGCTCCATGAGGGGGCTCCATGCCCACAGTCTGGTCCTGGGGAGTGCAAAGCCACAGTCTCTCAAGTCTTTCCAGTGGGTGGTTTGCCCACTGCTTTATCCTGGGGAGTGCAAAGCCACAATCTCTCAAGTCTCTCCAGTGGGTGGTTTGCCCACTGCTTTATCCTGGGGAATGCAGAGCCACAGTCTCTCAAGTCTTTCCAGTGGGTGGTTTGCCCACTGCTGTATCCTGGGGAGTGCAAAGCCACAGTCTCTCAAGTCTCTCCAGTGGGTGGTTTGACTACTGCTGTATCCTGGGGAGTGCAAAGCCACAGTCTCTCAAGTGGATAACAGTCTCCACTGGTTCTGGAGGGGGCTTTGTGCCCAGAGTGCTTCATCCTGCCAAGGACTGAGGTAGTGGATGTATCTCTCCACTGTTTCTGGAGGGGGCTTTGTCCCCAGAGTGCTTCATCCTGCCAAGGACTGAGGTAGTGGATGTATCTCCCCACTGACTCTGGAAGGGGCTTTGTGTGCAGAGTGCTTCATCCTGCCAAGGACTGAGGTAGTGGGTGTATCTCTCCACTGGTTCTGGAGGGGGCATGGTGCCCAGAGTGCTTCATCCTGCCAAGGACTGAGGTAGTGGATGTATCTCTACACTGGTTCTGGAGGGGGCTTTGTGCCCAGAGTGCTTCATCCTGCCAAGGACTGAGGTAGTGGATGTACCTCTCCACTGGTTCTGGAGGGGGCATGGTGCCCAGAGTGCTCCATGTGCAGTGTGGCCGGAACAATACACTCTCCTGGGTGTGTGTGCCACGAGATTGCCGAGGTACAGGTTGCATGATACGCCATGGAGGCAGAAACATACACCCCCCATGAATCTTCCATCCACACCACTCCAAACCGGCGTTGCCCATGCAGCATGTTCACAATGTACTCACCTGTTTGTCTGGAGGACCGTACAGTTGTGTGTACTGAGGGAGGACCCCATCCACTAATTTCTCCAACTCCTACAAAGTGAAAGCAGGGGCCCTTTCCCCAGACACATGAGCCATTGTCGCTTCCAGACACAGGTCACAGCAGCACTTGCAGTGTAGGTCCTCTCCTGTTGAAGGTCAGGTATCAAGTGAGTGAACAGACAGAAAATGGTGGTCACGTCTGCGGCGGTGCGTACCGTCACCGCTGGCGTACATCGTCATTGGCTCCTCCGACCCATAGGGTCCAATGTTAACCAATGCAGAATTGCGCCGCAGTCTTCGACCGCCAACCGTGACAGTGCACTGCGCCAGCATAGTTACCTCATATCCCCTTTTCCCACCTACAGGTCAAGCAGCCGCCATTTCAGGGGGCCACATGGCATTAATAATAACTGCGTCAGACCAATGTAGGCCTTGAATACACGAAGTTACAGGCACATTGCGGTTTAATAAATGTGTGCAAATTACATTTTGTGATTCCTCAGTGTTAGCTAACTCTCTGCTCGCTGTTCTCCTCCATAGGGCACGTCTGCTGGGGCAGGTGATGAGATGGCGGCATCCTCCGGTGTATAGAGCGCTAGTGGACCTGTCGACAATGGAAGAGAGACACATCATAGTCACCTACAGACTTGATCGTGCAACAATCCAGGAACTGTGTGCCCAGTTGGAGCCAGGCCTGATGTCACCTATCCGCCATCCCACAGGGATACCCCCTCTAGTGCATGTCCTGTCAGTACTACATTTCCTGGCAAGTGGTTCCTTTCAAACAACAGTGGCCACTGCATCAGGGATGTCCCAACCAATGTTCTCTAACATGTTGTCCAGAGTGTTGTCTGCCCTGCTGAAACACATTCGCAGCTACATCATGTTCCCTCAGGTGGAGGATTTGCCCACAGTGAAAGGTGACTTCTATGGCCTCGGACATATCCCCAACATCATTGGTGCCATTGATGGGACACATGTGGCATTGCTACCCCCATGCAGGAGTGAACAGGTGTACAGAAACCGGAAGAGCTACCATTCTATGAATGTGCAGATGGTGTGTTTGGCAGACCAGTACATCTCCCATGTGAATGCCAAGTTTCCTGGCTCAGTGCATGATGCTTACATTTTGAGAAATAGCAGCATCCCTTAAGTGATGGGGCAACTCCAGAGGCACCGTGTGTGGCTTATAGGTGAGGACAAGGACCCTATACAGTGTGAATAGGTGTATGGGTATGGGGTTGTCCCTAAGGGTTAGTGTGTGTCTAACAGTTGTCCCTCAATATTTGCATGTGACTCTGGTTACCCCAACCTGTCATGGCTACTGACCCCAGTGAGGAATGCCAGGACAAGGGCAGAAGAAGGTTACAATGAGGCACATGGGCGAACAAGAAGAATTAAAGAGAGGACATTCGGCTTCCTGAAGGCTAGGTTTCGTTGCCCCCATCTCACAGGTGGTTCCCTGTGCTACTCATCCAAGAAGGTTTGCCAGATCATCGTGGCATGCTGTATGTTGCACAACCTTGGCTTACGTCCCCAGGTGCCTTTTCTGCAGGAAGATGAGGCTGGAGATGGCTGTGTAGCAGCAGTGGACCCTGTGGACAGTAAAGATGAGGAGGCAGATGATAAGGATGAGGACAACAGAAGTGCAATAATTTGTCAATACTTCCAATTACACACGGGTAAGACAGTGTAACTTCACTTAGAATTGACAGTTTTGTGTTTGACATTGTCACTGCCAGGCTGTTTTTCCTATTTCCATGCCCACTCACTCTACCCTTTGGCATCTCTATTTGCAGATATTTATGCCCCGCTATCGCTCCTGGTGTGTTGACTGCAGCCAACTACAGGTCATTCCTATGTATACATTACTGTACAGTTGTATTGCAGTGTTTATCCCTTGTTAAACAAATACATAGTTAAAGTATTTGACATACTCCATACTTGTATTCTTTTCAAAGGGTGTTATTTAAGTGCACATTAGTAGAGGGGGATGTGCAATGGGTTGTGTTGATGGTGGAGGAAAGTACAGGATAGAGTCCAGTCTATGTGGATTACAGGTGCATTGTCCAAGGTGGCATTTGAAGGGGAGCAATGGCAGTTCAAGGTGGACAGGGTGAAAGGGTGGGACATAAGGGTGACAATCAGGAGAGTCTTATTTCCTGGCGGGGGTCTTGGCAATAGCCTCTGGCTTCTGCCTGGATCGCAGGGAACATGTGCGTGATGGTTCTCCTTCTGCAGGGGTAGGGGTGCTGGTGGCCTGTTAGTCTTGTGGCGGGGCCTCCTGTCCTCTAGCAGCAGCGAAGGGGGAGTGCTGTTCTTCGGTTTGGCTAGTGGTAGGGGCCCGTGGTGAGCCACTGTCTCCCTCATAGTGTTGGCCATGTCTGCCAGCACCCCTGCAATGGTGACCTGGGTTGTGTTTATGTCCTTCAAGTCCTCCCTGATCCGCAGGTACTGTCTCTCCTGCAGCCGCTGGTTCTCCTGCATTTTGTCCAGTATCTGGCCCATCGTCTCCTGGGAATGGTGGTATGTGCCCAGGATCTTAGTGAGTGCTTCCTGGAGTCGGTTCCCTGGGCCTGTCCTCCCCCTGTCACATAGAAGTCCTCTAATCTTCCCTGTTGTCCTGTGCCTCTGTCCCCTGAACCGTGTGCCCATTGCCACTGACCCCAGGTCCCTGATCGCCCTGTGTTTGTGGGGTGGCCTGGGGTCCCTGTAGTGTTGGACACACTGCTGATTGACATGTCCTGGGGACAGAGGTATGGGCCCACTGGGTGGGTACTGTGCTGGTGTTTCCTGAGGGGGGAATCTCTGTGATGGTATGGGACTGTGTCTCTGTAACAGACTGTCCAGATATCCCTGATGGGCCAGGTTGGTCATCCAGATCCAGGTGTCCAGAGCTGCTGTCATCACTGTGGGCCTCTTCTGGGGGAGAACTGGATGTTGCTGGCACCTCCTCTCCGGTGATGTTGGGTGGGGGACCTGTGGGGATGTAAATGCAGTGATATTGTTTCTGAGTGTGACATCTTGTGCGTGGGTGTGTTGCCCTCTAAGGTTGCTTTTGCCCTCGTAGCTTTGCGTTGTGTGAGTTGTTATTTGGTGGGCTAGCTGTTTATCTCTGGTGTACATGCTTTAGTGATAGGTGTCCATGCAGGTCTGTGATGGGTGTCCATGCATTGGTGTTGCATGCGCAAGGTTTGTTATTTGGATGGGTGGGATGTGATGGTGGGGTGTGTGGGAGGTGGGGGAGAGAGGGTGAGGGTAGAGGTATGTGATGGGATGTAGGTAGGTGGGGTGATAGTAATAGAGATTTGACTTACCAGAGTCCAGTCCTCCTCCTACTCCTGCCAGGCCCTCAGGATGCATGATTGTCAAGACTTGCTCCTCCCATGTTGTTAGTTGGGGGAGGAGGTAGAGGTCCACCTCCAGTCCTCTGTACAGCTAGTTAGTGTCTTTCTGCTGTGGAATCCACCATCCCCGGTAGGTCGTTCCACCTCTTCCTGATGTCATCCCTTGTTCCGGGGTGCTGTCCTTTGGCATTGACCCTGTCCACGATTCTCCGCCATAACTCCATCTTCCTTGCAATGGATGTCTGCTGCACCTGTGATCCAAATAGCTGTGGCTCTACCTGGATGATTTCCTCCACCATGACCCTTAGCTCCTCCTCTGAGAACCTGGGGTATCATTGTGGTGCAATGGGTGTATTGTGAGTGGTGTGGGTGAGGGTGTGTGGAGTGATGTGTTGGGGTGTGTGATGTAAGGTGCGTGGATGCTGTATAGGTGATGGTGGTGTGTGGCTGTGGTCTTGTCTGTGGTCTCTCTTGTGGTACTTGTTTGTAATGGGTTGTAGGTAATGTGAGTGTATAATTTATAGTGGTTTGGGTGTGTGGGTGTGGTTTGTGAATGGGTGTCAGGTGTGCATAGTTTGAATTTTCCAATGTGGTGTGGTTTTGTATATATGTGTATATTTTGAGCGCAATGGTATGTACAGCCAATGGTTTACCGCTATTGAATGTCCGCCGTGGTGATTCGTGGGTCATAATGTTGTTGGCGTGGTTCTGTTGGCGTAACTGTGTGGGTTTTGTTACCGCCAGTTTATCACCGACCTTTGGGCTGGCGGACTTGTGCGTGTGGCTGTGTAGTGACGGATTGCTATGTGTGTGTCATAATATGTGTAGTGGTGATCCGCGGCGGCAGTATGTCGGTGGCAGTCAGCATGGTGGTAAAAGGTACTTACCGCCAATGTCATAATGAAGGCCTTAAATTGCAAAATTTCCAACTATGCCCTTTGCCAAATGTGCAAAGCGAAGAGAGAATCAGCGCTTCGAATTCCAGCTTGTCTTTTACCCCCTTCAATAAAAACCAACAAAAGAGGGAAACTTCTCCTTAGCCTTCTTAAGAAAAATGACTGTATTATTGTCAATGGTAGGCCTCCCTCTGATTCCCCAGCCTCTTATACACATATGTACCCGGGGGAGGGCAATGGATTATTTGGTGTTTGCTTGTTCATCCTACTGTCTATTGGAAGATCTTAGAATTATAAACACCTCCTATAATGACCATAATTTGCTTTATATTACCTTAGAAATAAACATTCCATCTATAGAGTCTTGGAAGTTTGGTGGGCTATCTCAGAGATCACAAAGTTTTGATAAAAAGACAGGGAGGACACAGTGGAATTTCAAAAGGGTAGCAGGCGTATCTGCGATGTTATTATCTGTGGTTGCTGACCTGATTAGTTGGAACGAGGTGGAACTGCAAAATGTTTCCAAATTTATGAAGCAGCTGTTAGTAAGTACCTCTTCTGGAAAGTTAAAAACCGCCCAAAAATGAATCCCCTGCTCACTATTTGATCTAAATAGAGAAATAAATACCTTGGTTAGATCCCAGTAATTAGATTACTCTGGGGAAAGATAAGCCAGGGTCACCCTGTTAAAAAGGAGAAAGAGGCGTTTGAAGGTACGCCTCGAAAAATTATCTGGGGACAGGCTCTGGATTCATCTCTGGGAAGTAGCAACTAAGGGTCAGGTAAGGCGCTTTTGGGCATTGGTTGGTGAAGGTTGCAGGTCTAGAGTCTGCCCATTACCTGTTGGTATCACTGAAGCTCTCTTGTCCGAATTCATCACCCTCCTGTATGCCTCAAATGGGGTCGAACTGTTCCGGACTCCCAGATTGTAAGAGGACGCACACTCATATCCCTCCAACAATAAAAGAGATGGATTTTGCTATTCGTTCTATGCGTTCCTCTGTCGCTATGGGACCTGATGAACTTCCCATCTCGGTAATAAAACAAGAGAGCAGCTCTTGGAGCAAGATCTTATATGTGGTCTTCAGAAAATGTTGTCTTTCCAGTAGTATACCTACCTCTTGGGTTGGTAGCATCGTTGTGCCCTTATTTTAAAAGGCCGACCAAAATTGTCCTGCAAACTACCGGCAGATTGCCCTTTTGGACGCAGTGGGTAAAATTCACTCCAAATGTCTGCTTTGCAGACTGATGTGCTGGGCAGAGGAGAATAACATCATCCCCCTGGAACAATCAGGATTTAGACGCAAACATAGTGCCCTGGATAACATTGCCGTGTTACAAGTTATCTCAGAAAAATATGTAAAACTGAGAGGCGGGGTGGTATATGCAGCCTTCATTGATTTTTCCACTGACCTCGACAAAGTGGACAGAGATCTATTATTGGCGAAGATGGCCAGTATAGGGATGCCTCTACCCCTCATAGAGCTGGTAATAGCTCACCATTCCAAAACCTGGTATAGAATCCTTCTAGGGGTGATAAAGGGTTATCCCATAAGATACCAACTTCGAATGGGCTAAAGCACAGCTGTCTATTGGCACCCTTGCTTTTTTCCCTATACATCTCAGACCTCCCCTCCTCCCTGTCTCAGGGTAAGGGATTTCCTCGGCAATTAGGTGGGTACCCAATATGTTGCCTGTTATATGCTGATGACATCATCATTTTTCATCTAACTCCTAAAGGTTTTCAGAACTGTCTTCAGCTTTTGTCAAAATACTCAGAATCTCACTTCTTGAAGATCAACTTCTCAAAAAGTAAGGTTCTTTGGTTTCTTGGGAAGAAAAAGATGCTTTTTCCCAATTTCTATTGGTCATTGGAAAGCAAAAACTAGAAATAGTGAAAACACATCCCTTTTTAGGGAAAATAGTCAGCGGGAATCTTAGTGACGTCGCCCACATTGCCTCCAGTAAATCGAAGGCTGGCTGTCAGGTAAGAAGCCTAGGGGCCCTATATATAGCTACAGGGATAAGACATTTTTCATACCTCTTATCAGTATACCGAGCCTAAATTCCTGCATCCCTCTTGTATGGTGTGGAATTTATTGATATTTTCAAATGGGGGTTCCTGAATCAGTCAGAAGGAAATATCCTTTGAAAACTTATGTCTGTTAATACAGCTGTTACAGTGACAGCCTTAAGGCTAGATTGGGGCTTCGAAGTGGTATGTTCAAGGATTAGCAGGGGTTATTCATTTGGCCACTTCACTAGTAAGGAGTGAGGAAAATACTATAAGATCTATATTAAAGAAATAACTCTTCTCAGAAAAAAAGAGTCAGGCCAAATACTCCTTTTGTAAGAATCTTTCTTATGCACTTGGAAGGTTGGAGCTGGACCAAAGGTTGGTATGGGAACTATCCCCTTGCATTAAAAAGTTAATCTGAAGCAGGCAACGTGGGCGTTGAGTTTCCTCCTTGATCTTGAGAGCTGCAAAAAGAAAACTTATTTTAAGAATTTAGCAAACACTCTAGTAATAACAAAAACACAACCTCATATTATATGGAATATTCCACATAGAGTTAGGCATTTTTAGTTGCTACTTCACCAGGGCTTGCTCCCTTTGAATACCTTGTTGGTGAAATGGCATGGTACAGCTAAAGAGTGTAATTTCTGCTCAGCTGAATTCCAAGATCGATTCCACATATTATTTGTATGCCCGTCCCTTGCTTTATTCCGGCGTAAATGGCTAAAACCAATTTACCTTCAGCTCTATTTGCTGTCTACGTCTGAGTTCCTCCGAGCCTTGTGTGACCCACCTAATGAATTATTTTGTTTTAGAATTTTTAACTTTTTCAAATGTTTTTTATAGTTATTCTAATTGTATCTGTTGTAAATCAAGTTAATTGATTTACAAGGAAATAGACAGTTGATGTTATATGAGACAAAATAATTAGGTGGTTCCTGTATAATAATACATCTTACTAAACCCGGGTCCATAGAGGATGGGGTAATAGCACTTATTATATGATCACATGAAGGGTTCTTTGGTGAAGTCGAACAAGGCAATGTTTTAATTAGATTGTAACTACATGATTTGCACAAGGCTTTGGAAGCGAAGTACTGCAGTAAGAAGCATTTAACGAAGAATTGGGCTTGTCCTACGATTATCTCATTACATGCACATGTTTATATTTGTAGTATTTCGGGTAGATTGGCACTGTTTTAGCCCACTGGTATTTGTATTTAGTGTACTCCACTGCTTTATTGATACTAGTGTTTTATCTATGTTCTGGCACTTGGCCCTTTTAAGGTGGAAATGGTTGGTGATGACCTTAAATAGTATAATATTTTTGTACTTAATGATACTCTGATTACATTGATGTGAGCATTTGTACTTTGATAAGAGTAAAGTAGTGAATAAGTGTCAGCTTAGAAAAGTATTGTTGAACACTTTTATAGAACCTTTAACTATAAATTTTAAATGTGTCCAACTAGATTTTAGGTGCGAAGAGTGCTTGAGACAAAAAAGTACTGTTGTTATGTTTATTTTTATGTGGACCTCAATTGAGTTCCAAAACATAAATAAATAAAATTTTATTGAATTGATAGGAAAAGGAAATTTGATGGCCAGGGTGGTTACACCTGTGTTTGACTTTGCCTCTAGACTGTGTGCAAAACCTAATGAAGTTCTGATTAAATCTATCAAGCCAAATGCATCCCATGAAAAGTTATGGCAGCAACATTTAGTGATACAAAGATACCACTGAACTACAAATAATAGAAACTAGATTTATGAGGGGTTTATTAACTGTGCCACCTTCTAACCTTTTTAATTTAATCTACGAAGAATTATGGGTAGTATATATATCTGGTCAACTTGCCATGCGACCTCTGCTCAGATGGATGTGGTATGGTCAAACACAGAGCTGGGGCTAAATCTGACCATAGTGAAAGACTGTATGAACCTCGATAAATGTGGTAGTATTCCATGGTTAAGGTACGTTGTCTTCACAGAACTAGGACACCCAGAGTTGTTCATGTTTCCTGATTGGATTGTTTGAGCAGTCTGACCATTCCTTAAGGTGGTTATGAAGGTCCACCATCGATTTCTACTAACTATATTTAGATTAAACCTACTGCACTGCCTTTTGGCTGGACCCCATTGATGGAATGGAGTTGAAAAACTAGGAACATGCAGTTGTTGTTCCTTTTGAATTCAAGACACCATGCAGTTTGTAATGTATGAGAGCACTTTAGAGCTCTGCGACAAAGGTACATCTTGCCCTATTGAGAGATAATTCACTGGAGTGAAAACTGCCTTGATTTTTTTACAAATGATATCTAATGAATGTGTGGGCCTGATTGACAAACACAAACGTGTAAGTTTATGTTTGTTTTGTAATTCACAAACTGCATTTTAATACTAAGGCCCATATTTATACTTGTTTTGTGCAGCATCTGCATTATTTTTTTGATGCAAAAGCGGCACAAACTTACAAAATATAATTGTATTTAGCAAGTTTGCGCTACTTTTGCGGCAAAAAAATTGCAAAAAAATTGTGTAAAAGCAGCACAAAAAAGTATCAATATGGGCATAAGTTTACAAGTCAGAGACCCCACAGTTGGTCGTAGAACTCTACACATAAAAAGATACAATATCTATCTTTTTATGAATGGAGTTCTATGCCCTGACTACGGAGTCTCCACACTGTAAACATAGCATTAAAATAAAGTTTTGTGAATTCTTAAACAAAGGTAAACTTACACAAACATGTATGTTTACCTTTGTGAATCAGGCATCGAATGATTTAACATGGCCTGTTTTTTTAAATGGGTCTGTCAGACTTAAAATACATTTAGGTCACTGAAATGCATTATTAAAAGGGGTTATTTGCATGGTATTAGGAATTAGCTGAACTGTCCGATGTACAATAATGAATGATGATTTTACTGCATTGTATTTTAATTATTAATGTGTGTAGATTTGTAATTGGAGCTAATGATACTGTTGTTTTACTGTTTTAACTAATGATGAATGTAGATTAATACTAACACTAACATGATCGTCTACTTGGAAATATCAGTCTGTTCTTAAATTGTTTTGTGTGTTTTATGGTTTTAATTAACCACTTAAAGAAAAGTTTGATTGCTTGACGGATAGTAGACATTCTTTCTTGCAAAGTTCAAAAACAATTCTAATTACATCAGTGCATGGTATTTAATCATTACGACAACAAATACATATTTTTAAAATAATATTGCCTGAATTTAGTCTTTCCAACACATTGTAATCCTCCTGGACATACCAGTGTCATTTGATGTGACTTCTCATGCCATTCTTCTCAATTGTTTGCACATAATTGGCATTGCTATGTGATTTCTGAAGTGCCTTCCCTCACTTATCACCGGCAGAGCCCAACGGTCCTTATTTTGCTGTCCAACTTTCCTATGACGTGCCCCAGGGCCCATCTCTGATACTAGCATTGTTCAACAGCCTCTGTCGCATTTAGCAGGAATAGTTAAATTCTTTACATAATTTCAAATGCCAGCTACAGTGAGAATATTGTCTCCATCTGGAAGAACACTGGAAAGTCTCAGTCTAGAATTTTTGATCAATGAGATCCATTGTATTCTGGTTGAGTAACAATTGCTTGAAATTAAACAGTGTAGGAGGCTGGCCTGGCTTATAGTGGGTACCTGATGATACTTACACATTGTACCAGGTCCAGTTATCCCTTATTAGTAGATTAGTAGTGTTCTAGCAGCATAGGCTCATAAAGGTAGCTATAGCAGAGCAGCTTAGGCTGAACTAGGAGACATGCAAAGCTCATATTATACCACTTATATCACATAGATACTATATCATAAGAAACACAATACTCAGAGTTACTAAAAATAAAGATACTTTATTTTAGTGACAATGTGCCAAAAATATCTCAGAGGATATACTCCCTTAGGAGGTAAGTAAAATACACAAAATATACACACAAACCAAATTCAGGTAAGTAAAACAGTCAGAAAGTAGTGCAAACACTGTAGCATACAATAGGATACAATAGGCCTAGGGGCAACACAAACCATACACCCAAAAAAGTGGAATGCAAACCACGAATGGACCCCTAGGCTAGTGTAGTGTGTAGAGGGTCACTGGGAGTGTAAGAAAACACTAAGGGTGTCCAAGATACCCCAACCCAAGACCCTGAAAAGTAGGAGTAAAGTAATACTACACACTAAACCCGTGATAGAGGATTCTGCAAAGACCACAACAGACTGCAAAGCAATGAAGATGGATTCCTGGACCTGAGGACCTGCAAAGGAGGGGACCAAGTCCAAGAGTCGCTAAAGTGTCCAGGGGAGGCAGGAGCCCACTAAATCGCGGATGAAAGTGCAAAATGGGTGCCTCCAGGTGGAAGAAGCTGAAGATTCTGCAACAGCGAAAGGTGCTAGGAACTTCACCTTTGTGCAGAAGATGTCCCATGGAGAGCTGGAGGATGCAGAATTGTTTCCTTGGATAAGGACAGCAAACAAGCCTTGCTAGCTCCAAAGGTCACAGTTGAAGAAAAGGGTGCTGCCAGGGCCCAGGAAGGACTAGGATGTTGCCACTTGGGAGAGGAGACAGAGGGGCCCTCAGCAACACAGCGAGCCCATGCACGAGAAGGCAGCACCCACAGAAGTCCTTGAACACGGGTTCAAGAATACTGAGCACAGCAGTCATCTCAACACTACAAAAGAGGGTCCCACGAAGCCAGAGGTCAACTCATTGAGTTGAGCAATGCAGGACGGAGTGCTGGGGACATGGGCTAGGCTGTGCATGAAGGATTCCTTGCAAAAGTGAACAGAAGCCCTAGCAGCAGTTCACACGGTGCACAGGATTACTGTCTGAAGAAGGGAGGCAAGGACTTACTTCCTCTAAATTTGGACAGTTTGACCACTGGACAGTCTGGGTCACTGCGGTCCACTACCTGTGTTCCAGGGGCCACGCTCTTCAGGAAGAGAGGGATCCCAGAGTACTGGTGATGCTGAAGTTTGGTGCCTGCTGGAGCAGGGGAAAGATTCCGTCGACCCATGGGAGATTTCTTTGTGGCTTCCAGTGTAGGATGAAGGCAGGAAGCCCCCAAAGCATGCACCACCAGGAAACAGTGGAGAAAGCTGGCAGGATTAGGCACTACAATGTCACTGGTAGTCTTCTTGCTACTTTGTTGCAATTTTGCAGGAGTCCTGGAGCAGTCAGCAGTCGATCCTTGGCAGAAGTTGAAGAGAGAGGTGCAGAGGAACTCTGGTAAATTCTTGCAAGTCGTTATCTGAGGAAAAGCCCACAGGAGAGACCCTAAATAGCCCTCAGAGGAGGATCTGATGTCACCTGCTGGCACTGGCCACACAGAGGCCTCCATTGTGCCCTCACACCTCTGGATTCAAGATGGCAGAGGTTTGGGACACACTGGAGGAGCTCTGAGGTGGTGATGGACAGGGGAGTGGTCACTCCCCTTTCCTTTGTCCTGTTTCGCACCAGAGCAGGGACTGGGGGTTGCCTGAACCAGTGTAGACTGGCTTATGCAAGGAGGGCACCATTTGTGACCTTCAAAGCATTTCCCGAGGCTGAGGGAGGCTACTCCTCCCCAGCCCTTAACACCTATTTCCAAAGGGAGAGGGTGTAACACCCTCTCTCAGAGGAAATTCTTTGTTCTGCTTTCCTGGGACTGAGCTGACCAAATCCCAGGAGGGAAGAACCCTGTCTGTCGGTTGGCAGCAGTGGTAGCTGCAGAGAAAACCCCTGAGAGCTGGTTTGGCAGTACCCGGTGTCCATAGTGGAGCCCCGGGTATGCATGGGATTGGCACCCCACTACCAGATTTGGCATGGGGGGACAATTCTATGATCTTAGACATGCTATATGGCCATATTCTGAGTTACCATTGTGAAGCTACATATAGGTGGTCATTACAACCCTGGCGGACGGTGTTAAAGCTGCGGAAATACCGCAAACAGGCCGGCGGACAAAAAAAGGGAATTATGACCCTGGCGGAAACCGCCAACAAAGACAGCCCCTTTAACACACCGCCCGCCACGGCGGTACAGACAAGCAGCGCGGCGGTTACTGCCAACAGACAGGCGGAAGACAATGTACTGCCCACAGTATTACAACCCGCCAATCCGCCACCTTTTCTGGGGCGGATTCACCGTGGATAAAAACACGGCGGAAACAGCTTTTGCTATGGGAAAACGCTCACCTGAACACATCCCACGAGGAAGGAGGCCACCATGGAGCTGGAATTACAAATACTCCCTGCCCTTGTCTTTCTGCTCCTCTACGACCAACAGCTACCTAGGCGCCGAAGACACTGGTGAGTACTGCACCTACGACATGGGGGAGGGGGGAGGCAAAAGTTAGGGGGACACCCACCAAACACCCCCACCCTCGCATATTACAACATACACACCAATGCATTATCAAAAATCACAAGAACAACCCACAATCCCCCCGGAAGAATGAATAGGCAATGCGAAATTCGGTCAAACATTATAATGTGCCAATATACATGTGATACAAAAATATACAGATATATATTTCAAATTCACTCATAATTATATATACAATACGAGAAGTAGTGCAGATATGTACACAACGATGTCCGTGCACAGTCCAAAAATGCATGGGCGAGGCCCACAAACGATACCTGAGCACAATCGGAGAGAACACTGCCGGGGCATCAGATCGAAATACTACAGGCACCTCAGGGGGAAGGGAAGGGGGGGCACCTCAGCCAGATGAATGCGAAGCCAGATCCACGACGGGGCTCCATGCCCATTGATGTATCCTGGGGAGTGCAAAGCCACAGTCTCACAAGTCTCTACAGTGGGTGGTTTGCCCACTGTGCCATCCTGGGGAGTGCAAAGCCACAGTCTCACAAGTCTCTACAGCGAGTGGGTTACCCACTGTGCCATCCTGGGGAGTGCAAAGCCACAGTCTCTCAACTAGATGCAGTTCTCTACTGGTACTGGCTGGGACTGGTGCCCAGACTGGATGAGCCTCCCCGTGAAAGTTCATGTCCTGTCACTGTCCCAGCTGCACATGGGATAAGGATGCCTGATGTGGCGGCCTTTTCATTCCTACACGATGCTTGCCCTGTTCAGAGGTCTTCACCATGGCGGTCTTTGCCCTGTTCAGCGGTGCTTTGCCATGGCGGTTCTGGACTTTTCAGCGGTGCTTTGCCATGGCGGTCTTTGCCCTGTTCAGCGGTGCTTTGCCATGTCGGTTCTGGACTGTTCAGCGGTCTTCACCATGGCGGTCTTTGCCCTGTTCAGCGGTGCTTTGCCATAGAGGTCTTTGCCCTGTTCAGCTGTGCTTTGCCATGGCGGTCTTTGCCCTGTTCAGCGGTGCTTTGCCATGGCGGTTCTGGACTGTTCAGCGGTCTTCACCATGGCGGTCTTTGCCCTGTTCAGCGGTGCTTTGCCATGGCGGTTCTGGACTGTTCAGCGGTGCTTTGCCAATGGCGGGCTTTGCCCTGTTCAGCGGTGCTTTGCCATGGCGGTTCTGGACTGTTCAGCGGTGCTTTGCCATGGCGGTCTTTGCCCTGTTCAGTGGTGCTTTGCCATGGCGGTCTTTGCCCTGTTCAGCTGTGCTTTGCCATGGCGGTTCTGGACTGTTCAGCAGTGCTTTGCCATGGCGGTCTTTGCCCTGTTCAGCAGTGCTTTGCCATGGCGGTCTTTGCCCTGTTCAGCGGTACTTTGCCATGGCGGTCTTTGCCCTGTTCAGCGGTGCTTTGCCATGGCGGTTCTGGACTGTTCAGCGGTGCTTTGCCATGGCGGTCTTTGCCCTGTTCAGCGGTCTTCACCATGGCGGTCTTTGCCCTGTTCAGCGGTTCTTTGCCATGGCGGTTCTGTACTGTTCAGTGGTGCTTTGCCATGGCGGTCTTTGCCCTGTTCAGCGGTGCTTTGCCATGGCGGTCTTTGCCCTGTTCAGCTGTGCTTTGCCATGGCGGTTCTGGACTGTTCAGCGGTGCTTTGCCATGGCGGTCTTTGCCCTGTTCAGTGGTGCTTTGCCATGGCGGTCTTTGCCCTGTTCAGCGGTGCTTTGACATGGTGGTTCTGATACGGACATTGGTGTGTGGCATGACGATCACTACACTGGGCATTGCTGTGTGGCATGACGTTCTCTAAACTGGGCATTGGTGTGTGGCATGACGTTCTCTACACTGGGCATTGGTGTGTGGCATGACGTTCCATCATTGCCCAGCGGGGCTGAGGCAGCCGGGGCCCTCCTGGGCTGTGACTCCGGCGGTGGACTCCTGACCAGTGACGATACTTGGGCCCTCCTGGGCTGTGACCTGAGGAGGTCAATGGCCTCCTCACTGAGGGCAGCAGGGGTGACTGGGGCAGGGCCTGAGGTGCCTGGGGCGAAGGTGATGCCCACCCTCCTGGGTGAGCGGGCACGGGGCAAACGCTGAGGGGCTGCTGGGAGGGCGGTGCTGGTAGGGGAGGTGGCGGCTGTACCTGTTGAAGTGGGGGGCACAGATGGTGCCACCACCACAGGGGAGCTCCCATCGGCGGACGAATCCGCGTCGCTGGTTGGTGATCCTGTGGCCGACGTGAAGCTCCCCTCGCCCTCCGTCCCACTGGTGCATTCAGAGTCTGTGGTGTGGCCCTCCATGGCCATGTGGGATGCAGCTCCCTCGTGCTCCGGTGCCACTGTACCTCCGCCTGATGATGCTGATGTACAAAAGGACAGGGAGAGCAGGAAAAGGGGGGGAGACAGAAGAAAGAGAGTTTTAGTGCATGGCATTCCGCTACCATTGGCGGACAAGACAGACGCAGCAGCCCACTCATAACGCCGTGCTCCTGCACTCTGCACACGCAATTTCTGGGTTATGGCCTACATGGCAATGGTGGACATCTGCACACATGCATGCCACAGTGGCAACTATACCTCGACTTGGCACTCTGCTGAGGTGGGGTTGAGTGCCACATGGCCTACATTACAGAGGGGCCTTGCCTACCCAACTCGCCCTGGCCTAGGGAGACCGACAGCCCACCTCCTCCACCCAGCCCCCTCCACTCCACGCAAAGTCCGCAGAATGAGGTTGTACTCACCCCCTTGTGTCTGCTGTGATGTCCTCAAGCGCCCATCCAACTCCAGGTAGGCCACCGCCAGGATCCGGAACATCAGGGGGGTCATGGTGCGACGGGCACCCCTCCCACATTGGGAGGCCATCCCCAGCTGAGCCTCCGCCGTCTTCTTGCTGCAGCGGCGAACGTCCTCCCATCTCTTCCGGCAGTGGGTGCCCCGTCTCTGGTGGGCCCCCAGGGTCCGGACCTCCTTGGCGATGGCACGCCAAATGTCCCTCTTCTGGTGGGCGCTGACCTACATGACATGCACAAGGGAAGAGGAACAGTCATTACCAACTACACCGTCAATGTGAGTGGCCCCCTCCCTACTCTGGCCATGTGGCCCATTCATTCCCATGCATTAATGTTCTATGAACTCTGCCCCCTTCCCTCTTCCACCCAGGACTAGCCCATACAACGTGCTCCCTGTGTACTAACCTGTTGGTCTGGAGGACCGAAGAGTAGCGTGTACTGGGGGAGGACCCCTTCCACAAGTTTCTCCAACTCCTGTGCAGTGAAGGCAGGGGCCCTTTCCCCAGACGCAGCAGCCATCGTCGCTTCCAGACCGAGGTCACAGCAGCACTAGCAGTGTAGGTCCTCTCCTGTCGAAGGTCAGGTATCTAGTGATTGAACAGATAGAAAATGGCGGTGACGTCCGCGGCGGTGACGTCCGCGGCGGTGCGCATCATCACCGCCGACGCAGCTGTTCATTGGCTCCTGGGACCCATAGGGTCCAATGTTAACCAATTCAGCATTGCGCCGCGGTCTACGACCGCCTACCGCAACGGTGTGCAACGCCAGCGCAGTTACCCCACAATCCCATTGTCCCAGTTTAGAGGTCAGGCAGCCGCCATTTCAGGGGCCCACATGGCTTCATTCATGACTGCGTCACACATAGCTAGGCATACACTCAGCACACATACAGGAAGGGTTTTGTGTCTGGTGTAGTCTTGTGTGTAACTGTGGGTACATACCTGGAGGAATAGTGACTGGTTCTTCGCTGTTGTCCTTCGTAGGCACCGTCAGCTGGGACATATGAGAAGATGGCAGAATCCTCCGGTGTACCGACCGCTGGTGGACCTGTTGACAATGGAAGAAAGAGATGTGATTGTCCCCTACCGGTTTGACCGTGCCACTATCCAAGAACTATGTACCCAGTTGGAGCCAGACCTGATGTCACCAACCCGCCATCCGACTGGAATCCCCCCTGACGTGCAGGTGCTGTCAGTGCTCCATTTCCTTGCAAGTGGGTCATTTCAGACTACTGTGGAAATGGCATCAGGGAAGTCCCAACCTATGTTTTCCAACGTGTTGTCCAGAGTGTTGTCTGCCCTGCTGAAACACGTAAGGAGATACATCATTTTCCCTCAGGTGGAGGATTTGCCTACAGTGAAAGGTGACTTTTATGCCCTTGGACATATCCCCAACGTCATAGGTGCCATTTATGGGACCCATGTAGCTCTGGTCCCCCCCCACAGGAGTGAACAGGTGTACAGGAACAGGAAGAGTTATCATTCCATGAATGTCCAGATGGTCTGTTTGGCAGACCAGTACATCTTGCAGGTAAATGCTATGTTCCCTGGCTCAGTGCATGACGCCTACATCCTGCGGAATAGCAGCATCCCTGATATGATGGGTCAACTCCAGAGGCACCGTGTATGGCTATTGGGGGACTCTGGTTACCCCAACCTGTCCTGGCTACTGACCCCAGTGAGGAATCCCAGGACCAGGGCAGAGGAACGTTACAATGAGGCCCATGGGAGGACTAGGAGGGTGATCAAACGCACCTTCGGCCTCCTGAAGGCCAGGTTCAGGTGCCTTCATGTGACAGGTGGATCCATATTCTACTCACCGAAGAAGGTGTGCAACATCATCATCGCCTGCTCCATGCTCCATAATTTGGCTTTGCGACGCCAGGTGCCTTTTCTGCAGGAGGATGATCCAGATGATGGTGTTGTAGCAGCTGTGGAGCCTGAGGAGCCTGTGGACAGTGATGAGGATGAAGCTGAGGAAGAAGAAAACGACAACAGGGAGTCAGTCATACAGCAATATTTCCAGTGACACACAGGTGAGAACATTTTCTGGTTTAACATTACATTAACTTTCACACGTCTACCTCTATCCCGTTCCTCTATTTCAATCACTATTTGTTAACTGAGTTGTACCCTTCCATTTCAGTTTCACAGGTGTGGTAACCTACGTGTCAACTGTTTGCATCCTTCATGGGCTTGTGATGTGTGACATAGGTATGTTAGCCTTACAATGGTACAGCCATTATGACACTGTCATTGATAATACAAAGTACCAAATCATAGACTGACTCCAGATTGTTTTGTGTTTCAAGGGTGTTTATTTAAGTGCTCAAAAAATGAAGGGGGGTTGTAAAATGGTGATGGGGGATGGTGGAGGAATGTCCATGGCAGAGTCCAGTCTATTAGTCTCACAGGTGCACTGCCCATCTGGGCATAGGAAGTGGATCTGGGGCAGTTCGAATATGGACAGGGTAACAAAGTGGGACAGTGGGAGGACAATCAGGGTGGTCTTATTTCCTGGCGGGGGTCTTGCCATCTTGCTCTGTCCTGTTCCTGGATCTCAGGGACCGCTTGCGTGGTGGTTGTCCGTCTGCAGGGGATGGGGTGCTGGTGTGGTGGTCCTGTGCGGGGCGTCCTGTCCACTAGCGCCGGCGGAGGTGGTGGGCAGTTCATCGTCGTGGCTAGTGTCAGGGGCCCCTTGGAGTGCCACGGTGTCCCTTAAGGTCTGCTGTATGTCCTTCAGCACCCCTACGATGGTGCCCAGGGTGGAGCCGATGGTCCTGAGCTCCTCCCTGAACCCCAAATACTGCTCCTCCTGCAGGTGCAGGGTCTCCTGCAACTTGTCCAGGACCGTCGCCATCGTCTCCTGGGAGTGGTGGTATGCTCCCATGATGGAGGAGAGGGCCTCGTGGAGAGTTGGTTCCCTTGGCCTGTCCTCCCTCTGTCGCACAGCAGCCCTCCCAGTTCCCCTATGTTCCTGTGCCTCCGTCCCCTGGACAGTGTGCCCACTACCACTGCCCCCAGGTCCCTGTTGTTGTTGGGGTGGTGGGCTACCCTGGATGCCCTGTAGTGGTGGACACACCGCTGATTGACCTGTCCTGGGTAGGGAGGTTTGGGCCCGCTGGGTGGGTGCTGTGCTGGTGTTACCAGAGTGTGGAAGGTCGGTGTTGGGCTGTGCCTGTGCAAGGGGAACCGACTGTCCTGAGGCCCACGATGGTCCGGGCTGGTCATCAAGATCCAGTAGGGCAGAGCTGCTCTCGTCACTGTGGGCCTCTTCTGGGGGTGGAGTGGTGTTGTCTGGATCCTCTGGTGTGGTGACGGTCCTTCGGGTTCCTGCAGGGGCATAAGAGCATGATTATTGCATGCGTGTGTGTAATGGTGTGCAATGGGTGGGTGTTCGTGAACCCCAGTGCAAGCATTCCTGTGTGGGGGCTTGTGTGATGATGGTTGGGGGGGTGTTCTGGGTATGTGCAGTGAGCATGCTTTAGTGAGGGGTGACCATGCTTAGTTGTGTCATGCAGGGCTTGGTGTTGGGATGGGTGGTTTGTGTTATGGGTACATTAGTGAGGAGTTGTAGTGATAGGGGAGGGGGTGAGGGTGGGGGTGTGTGACAGCATGCAGGTAGGGTGGGGGATATGATAGTTAAGATTTGACTTACCAGTGTCCCATCCTCCACCGACTCCTCCGAGGCCCTCAGGATGCAAGATGGTCAAGACTTGCTCCTCCCATGTTGTTAGTTGTGGGGGAGGAGGTGGGGGTCCGCCGCCAGTCCGCTGCACCTCGATGTTGTGCCTGGAGACCGTGGAACGCACCTTCCCCGTAGGTCATTCAACCTCTTCCTGATGTCCTCCCTATTTCTTGGGTGTTGTCCCACGGCGTTGACCCTGTCCACTATTCTGCGCCATAACTCCATCTTCCTGGCTATTGATGTGTGCTGTACCTGTGAGCCAAATAGCTGTGGCTCTACCCGGACGATTTCCTCCACCATGACCCTGAGCTCCTCCTCGGAGAAGCGGGGGTGTCTTTGGCGTGCCATGGGGTGGTGTGGGTGAGGTGTGGGGTGGTGTATGTGGTGATGAGTGTGGTGAGTGTAGTGGTGTGTGGTGTTTTGTGCATGGATGTTGTGTGGGTGATGGTGTTGTGTGCCTCTGTGTGATGGGGTTGTCAGTTGCTGTGCTGTCTCTCTGGCCTTCTTTCAGAATTTCTGGTCGTAGGGGTTTGTGGGTGATGTGGGTGTGTATTTTATATTGTGTTGGGTGTGTGGGAGTGGTGTTTGTATGTGTATCAGGTGTGTGTATTTGGAATTGTCCAATGTGGCGGTGTTTTGTAGATGTGTGTGTATTTTGAGCGCGGCGGTGTGTACCGCCAATGGAATACCACGGTTGACTGACCGCCGCGTGGATTCGTGGGTCGTAATAGCATGGGCGTGTTCTGTTGGCGTGGAGGTGGAGGTGGAGGATTTGTTTCTGCCAATTTATCACTGACCTTTGATGTGGCGGTGTTGTGTGGGTGTCTGAATTTCGGCGGATTCCGAGATGTGTGTCATAATAGCTGTGGCGATCTACCGCGGCCGCGGTGGTGTATTGGCGGTCTTCTGCACGGCGGTAAGCACCTTTTACCGCCAATGTTGTAATGATCACCATAGATATTTACCTATATGTAGTGCACGTGTGTAATGGTGTCCCCACACTCACAAAGTCTGTGGAAATTACCCTGAACTATGTGGGGGCACCTTGCCAAGGTGCCCTCACACTTAGTAACTTTACACCTAGGTTCTGATAAGCAGAGCCTCAGTGACACAGTTTGTCACTACACAGGTACACACACATTCAGGCCACAAACTATGAGCACTGGGGTCTTGGCTAGCAGGATCCCAGTGCGACAGGCAAAAACAAACTGACATACATGTAAAAATGGGGGTAACATGCTAGGCAAGTTGGTACTTTCCTACATAACCCCCCCAAACGAGGGACAATAAAGCTAACGTTGCCCAGGTGAGTCTTCATTGTCTAAGAGGAAATATCTAGAGAGTCCATCTGCATTGGAGTGGGTAATCCTACGTCTATGTTCCACTGTATAGTCCATTCACTGTAGGGAGATGGACCACCCTAACAATTTAGGGTTTTCACCTTTCATTTGTTTAAGCCGTAATAGAGATTTGGGTCTGTCTGAACAATAAAGTGAGTACCAAAGAGGTATGGTCTCAACTTTTTCAGTGCCCAGACCACAGCAATGGCCTCCCTCTCTATGGCAGACCAACACTTTTCTCTAGGGGTCAACCTCCTGCTGATGAAAGCAACCGGTTGATCCTGGCCCTCAGTGTTAAGCTACTATAGAACTGGCCCCACCCCTGATTCAGAAGCACCAGTCTGCACTATCAATTTTTTGGAGTAACAAGGGATTTTTAGGACAGGTGGAGAGCCTTTTGACAGCTAGCTATCCACAATACCTTTCTAGGCATTTCTAGGCATTTCTTTTCTGGTGAGGTCATTAAGAGGGGCTGGTATGGAGCCATATTTCTTAATGAATCTCCTGTAGTACCCGGTAAGGCCTAGGAAGGCTCTCACCTGGGTTTGAGTTGTAGGGGGAGCCCATTCCATAATGGTTTGAGTCTTCCCCTGCAGTGATGCAATCTGTTCCCCACTAACCAGGTGGCCCAGATAAACCACTACTTTCCTCTGCCCTGTCTAGCACTTTGAAGCCTTGATAGTGAGGCCTGCCTTTTGCAGGGCCTCTAAAACTTTCCATAGGTGGACCAGGTGATCATCCCAGGTGGAGCCGAAGACAGCTATATCATCTAGATATGCTGCACTAAAAGCTTCCAATCCTTGCAGGACTGTATTCACCAACTTCTGAAAAGTGGCAGGTCCATTTTTCAAACCAAAGGGCATAACAGTGAACTGATAGTGCCCTCCAATGGTGGAAAATGCTGTTTTAGGTTTAGCATCTTCTGACAACTTAATCTGCCAATACCCTGCTGGTAAGTTAAACGTGCTTAGATACTTGCCAGAAGCCAGTGTATCTCTTAGCTCATCTGCTCTGGGTATTGGATGAACATCAGTTTTGGTTACTTGATTGAGACTTCTATAGTCAACACAAAACCTCATTTCCTTTTTATCATCTTTACTATGCGGTTTGGGGACAAGCACCACTGGGCTAGCCCATGGGCTTTCAGAAGGCTCAATCACTCCCAGATATAACATTTTCTGTACCTCTTGGGGCCGTGGCCAAGGCGTCAAGATGGGGGTCGCACTTTCTTAGTGCTCAGGACTCCTCCGTCATTCGCCACTTATACAACCATCATCCGATCACATCGACCCCACAGGTGTTCTTCTGGGGCTCCACCTCAAAACCAGTGGCGAGGTTTCTGGGTCTCCGCGTCCCCGCAGGGCCGGGGAATTGCTGGTGTCGTTCCCAAACGCGGCTGCCTCCGATAAAAATGTCAGCCATGAGGCAGGCCTGAGACGCGACCTATTCGAGGTGAAGGACGACTGAAATGGCAGGGAATGCCAGAGGTCTTGCCGCTGAGCCCCGAAGCAGGAGAGACATAACCCGCTACTGAAGAGCCGCGGTGGCTGGGAAAGCCGCGGCGCGCCTTCGAACTCCGAGGCGGGAGACCAGCGAGTTGCGTCCGAGGGGTCGCATAGACCGAGGGAGACTCTGGTGAGCCCGGGCCGGCAGCCACGATATTCTGGCGTCCCTTGGTTCCCCCCCGGGTCCCTTTCTTTCTCCCCCTCTCCTGAAGTGACCGGAGACCGGGGGGGGGACTAGGGTAGTTCCCCTAGGCCTGAAGCGAAAGCGCAAGATGGGTGGAGGCCGGAGGACCCGGCTCCCAATTGTCTGACGGAGGGAGACGACCCGCCAAGGGCCGCTGGAGGCGCCGCTGGATTAAAGGAGAATCTGCGGAGGCACGGGGACCCGCTGCGAAGGGCAGGGACGAGGAGTCAGAGAGGAGATGCCCGGGAAGCCGCCTTTGGATACGCAGGTGGGGCGCGCAGTGATAGGGATACACCCCGAGGGGAGAAGCGGCTGCCCTCCTCCTCCCGAGGTGTGCGACCCCCCCTTTGGGCAAGGGGGAGGCCCGTTGGACCAGAGCCTGGAGACGGTGAGGGGGCCCAGAACGGCGGCCCAAAACAACTGAAAACCACAGGGGGAGAGGGAATGACCTGACCGGGGAAGGGCTGGGGCCAGATCAGACTATTCCATACCCACAGGCCCAATAAAGAAAGACAGAACAAAAGAGAAAGATACTGAAGCCAAGTCAGAGGGCAGTAAGAACAATCTGCAAGCCAAGATAGATACTGGGTCACAAAACAGAAATTTGACCTGGCCAGGGGACATCACACCGTGAATCTTGAGAAGCGATCTGCTCCCCATCTCTCTGGGCTGATCTCCTTGTTCCCTGACACTGGACATCCTCATCAAACGGATACCGGAGACCCGAGGCCATACCAGAAGGACAAAAGAAACATTATCAGGACAAATTAATGACGAGAAGAAGCAAAAACAACAAAAAAGAGAAAATTAGACTCTATAACATCGCATATCCCAAAACCCTGGAAATAACCGGCGAACCCATAAGGTATGATACACTATAATGAGACGCAGTTGAGTCTTACGGTCAGACCTATATCAGGACGACACGATCCTATCCCGGACAATTGATTGTTCATTGAGATCCTAGTGAGACCAGAACCACACTCAAACACCATGGGCAAAGACAAACCAACCAAGCAACCAACGGCACAGACCCGCATGGACCAATTCACCACGGGCGCAGCGGGCTCCCGGCACGGCGACTCAACCCCACATGGTGATGGGGACCCACGGACGTCATCCGGAAATCTGGCGGCAAACCTCCAGGCAATTCAGGCTTCCCAGACAGCAGTTGAATATAAAATAGGAGAAGTTGGAGCAGATGTCGGCCTGATCCGCCAGGACCTCCCTAACGTAGTGACCAGAATCAAGGAAGCCGAATCCAGAATCTCCACAGCAGAGGATGAGATAACCATTCTTAAAGCCCAAGTCTCAATGCTGACCACACGCACCCCAGAACTGCACAGGAGGGCAGAAGATGCCGAAAACAGGTCTAGACGTAACAACCTGCACATGGTGGGTCTGCCTGAAACCACAGCAGAATCATCGCTGGCCACGTTCCTGGAGGAATGGTTCAGATCCTGGATGCCGAAGGACCGCCTCACACTGTGGTTCACAATCGAACGAGCCCACAGGTCATTGCGTGCAAGACCGCCTGCGGGTTCCCCACCCAGACCGGTGATAATCTGTATGTTCAATTTTAAAGACAGAGATTGGATCCTACAGGAAGCCCGCACCAGAGGAGACCTCCTCTGCCATTGGGCGAAAGTCCTCCTATTCCCGGACTATACATTTGAAGTACAGCAACAACGCCGCTCATTCGTAGAGGTAAAGCAAAAACTAAGATCAATGGACATCCAATATCGCCTCCTATTCCCAGTGAGACTCCGGGTGATCTACAATAACAAAACCTACTTCTTTGACTAGCCGGCCACGGCGTGGACCTGGATAACGGAAGAAACCCCGCTGGATATACACATACCAGGAACACTTCCGCCCCTCAAGGCGACGCCGGCTCACCAAAGGGGTCAGCAACTGGAGAGAAGTCAGCGTACACGCTCACGGCGAAGAAGAGGGAGATGTGGATCCGGATCGGGCTCCCCCTCCGTGGTGCACCGCTCGGAACCACAAAACACACAATTGATAGAGAGACTGGAAACCAATCAACTAAGTCAAAACTAACAGGATACAACCCAAATCCAACTAGAGATGCAGGATGACACAGACTTGTCTCGCAGCCCGGTCCTATGACTATACTACACAAAAAAAGTGACCCATGTGAGGGATAGCCTAGAGACACCAGAAAACAGGAGCAATGAACCTAAATTAAACACACAACAAATACTATATATTCCTATATGATCCGATACTATGGAGGGGTCCACCGCCACTACCACAGCCTCACCAATTGAAAAGACACCTCACCAGTTTTAGAAGTGAGGGAGTATTTATATATGGGTGACAGATGCTTCTGGGGGGAAGTATGGGGAGGGGAGGGAGTTGGGGGGCAAGGGAGTCAGGCCTCGTTTCAAAGGCCAATGTTAGAAACTTTATGCGACTGCACAGTCCACATCTGTTCATTAACGCACAGGGCGAGAGGCATAGCAATACGACTGACAACACAGGTACTCAAGACAAACAACAAAGAAAGGCGAAGATGAATCCCCCTAAGTCTCACAACCTAAGTACCAAAAGCCGGAATAACTGTTGTGAAATCCTAATTCAAAACACTCATCCCCTATGAAGCAAATGCAGATTATATCGTGGAATAATAATGGACTCCTTGATAAGATCAAACGCACAGCAATATTTACTTTTATATACAGGTACCGCCCAGAAATACTCTTACTGCAAGAAACTCACCTCTTAGGGGATAAATGTCCCTTCCTGGCCTGTCGGGGATCCGACAGGGTGTATCATGCGGGGTTTACACGGGGATCACGAGGGGTAGCCATACTACTACATCGTACCTTTCCCATGACACACATCCAGATATGGAGGGACCAACAGGGGTGATATGTAGCCATTACAGGTAAGATAGAAGGGGTCACATTCAACATAATCAGCGTCTACGCACCCCCCTCCCTGATTAGCCCAACCCTCCAGGCACTCACCAAACTACTCTCGGACCTACCCCCCGGGCACACCATAATAGGTGGCGACTTCAATGCAACGCCAGACCCGACCATAGATGTGGAAGGTCCAATCTCCACACATAGACACACACTATCACTGGAAATTAATGGATTGTTGTCTGCTACGGGGCTTTGTGACACCTGGCGAATCTGGCACCCGAGGTGGAGACAATTTACACACACCTCAGCAGCTCATGGCTCCCAATCCAGAATAGATCTGGTGCTCCTTCCGAGCACAGACTGTATGACGCTTTCACACATAGAGATTCTAGGTAGAGGAATCTCTGATCATGCCCCTATCCGACTCACATTGAGCTCGGCTCGTCCCCAGCATCGGCCTATATGACGACTAAACTCATGATATCTTCAAGATGAACAATTTTGTGAAAGGCTGCACCAGATATGGGAGTAGTATTTTCACTTAAACGAAGGCTCTGTCCCTTCGGAAGGCACAATATGGGCGGCCGGGAAAGCAGTGGTTCGAGATATGGCCAAAAACATAATACGTACTCAGGAACACGCTAAAACCCAACATATTGAGCAACTGGAGCTCCAGGCTTTGAGCCTCGAAAGAGATAACATAATAAACCCAAGTGAGAAATTGACGCGACAAATCTGTCTCATCCAAGAAGAAATGCAGGATCAATCCCTAGAAGCCGAGAAACACATATGGAGGGCAAGTAATGGGAGGATATATAGCTGGGGGGACAAAACTAGGAAAATGTTGTATTGGCTGATCTCCTGCAATCAGGCCTCTAAGATTGTTCCCGAAATTTATGATGGGGATGGGATTTTAGTGACAGGACACGCCAAAATTGCGAATGCATTTGCCAATTATTATCACTCGCTATACTAGGCATCCACACAAATAGATATGCACCAAGCCCGTCGACTTCTGCACGAGATTCCCCTCCCGAAATTACCCATGATGAAAACACAGCTCTTAGAAGAACCCATTAAAGAAGAGGAAATTGAAATGGCGATCTCGGCACTGAACACCGGTAAGACGCCAGGCCCTGATGGGTTCCCACCAGAATACTACAAAACATTTAGAAAAGACCTGACCCCACGCCTGTTATGCCTTTTTGCACAGGTAGAACAAGGCGGATCCTTTCCCACGGAGTTAGACACTGCCACAATAGTAGTGATCCCCAAAACCCAGCCCCCTTCACCACACTGCGTGGACTTCAGACCAATATCGCTGACCAACACCGAAATTAAAATCTTCGCCTCTATCCTCGCCACCCGCATAAAAAGGGTCCTGCCACAGTTGGTTCACCCGGACCAATGTGGATTCATGGCAACCCGCAGTACATGACACTGCATTCGCAGACTACACGTAGCCCTGGCCGAAAGACACCGACTGCCCCAGAACCTGGCCCTCTTGTTTATAGATTTCGAGAAAGCTTTCGATTTAGTTGACTGGGGATTCCTTCTCCTGGTGCTCCACAGGGCAGGCATGAAGAATCAATTTTGCCGCCTTATTCAAGTGCTATACACCAATCCTACGGCATATGTCCAAGTTAACGGGTCATATCCCGATTTGACATCCGCAGAGGTACAGGACAGGGATCCCCCCTATCCCCTCTCCTATTCACCCTGGCCATTGAACCTCTGGCACAGATGGTCAGGACTGACTCAATATACCGAGGTTGCAAATGGAGCCCATCCCATGAAGACAAGATAGCCTTATACGCAGACGATGTTCTGCTGTATATGGAGGAGCCCAATATAACTGGTCCCAGAAGCCTGTGCCTTCTGCAGAAATACGAACAGATCTCGGGCCTCAGGATGAATCCTACTAAATCAATTCTAGTTCCGCTTACGAACACACGTGATTGATTTGACTGGCAAAACACAATACCCCTATGCAGATTGAGTTTTAAGTACCTAAGCGTATGGATATCCCTCCTACCTGAACTGTCCTGGGCGAAAAATATATCCCCTCTACTAACACGAATCAAAACTGACTTGCAGAGATGGCAAACATTGCACTAAATGTGATGGGTCGGGTGGCCTTATACCAAAATGATGATCGCACCGAGGCTCCTGTATGTATTCCAAAACTTTCCAATCCCCATACCCAACTCTTGGTTCAAAAATCTTGAAACTATCACGGGAAGATTTCTGTGGCGGGGCAACAGACACCGTGTAGCGATACAACACTGCAGGAGAGGGACATACGACGGGGGCTTAGGTGCATTAGACCCCTACTGATATTATTTGGCTACCCAATTGATAGTGATCCATGACTGGTTTAATGGGGGGTGGGAAGACCCGGCATACAGGACAGAATTGACACTCTTAGGCTTCCCACAGATCCTTAACATGTTATGTGGATCACCGCTTCCTCGTGACATGGAGGAAGTAACCAAGGTGGTCTTCCGGGCGTGGCGAGCAGCATTACGCTACACTCACTGGAATACGGTTATCACTCATCAAACTCCACTATGGAGAGGGAAGTGGCTAGGTGCCTCGGCTGCGCTGGAGGGGTTCACCAACTGGGACCTGATTGGTATTTCCCTAGTCAAAGATATTTGGGAAGGGAGGGCTATGAAATCGTTTCAGGACCTACAAACAGAATTCCAGCTAAACCAGGCACAATTCTTCAAATACCTCCAGTTGATACATGCACTGAGGGTCCACTTACCTACCACAGGCCCCGTACCGGACTTTAACCCATTGGAAAGCAAATGACTTATGGGACGTCTAGAGGGGAAAGGTGTCTCTCAAATTTACAAAACACTAATAAACAATGCCCCTGATAACATAGCCGTCCTTAGGAATAAATGGGAATCATGGGTTGGTCCCCTAGAAGAAGCAGAATGGAGGGTGGCACTGATGGCGCCCAAAGTACTGGCGATATCGGCAAGATTCCGTACGATACAATTCTACTATCTACATGGAGCATATCTGACACCATCCAAACTACATAAAATGGGCGCACGCCCATCTGCCAAATGCCCAAGATGCCCGAGTGACCCAGCAGACTTTTTCCATATGGTGTGGACCAGCAGCGTAATACAGAAATATTGTGAGGGAGTGCTCCAGAAGATAGGAAGGGCCCTGGGACAAGAAATCCCTTAATCGGCGAAGCTTATCCTACTGGGGATAATGGAGGAGATGGGAGGGACACGTGCTACACAAACATTCACAGCCACAACACTATTAGTCGCGAAGAGGGACATTGCCGCAACTTGGACCCTCCCTGAGGGCCCATCGATCCAAAAGTGGACAAAAGGGGTGGACTGGTGTGCATGCCAAGAGAAACTAGTATTCGAATCCAGAGGATGTCCGAATAAATTTGGAAAGATATGGGGACGATGGCTGGAACTACTGACATAAACCAGACAAATTTCACAACACATGATATCATAGGGAGAAATGAAAGGTTGACGGTTTTACTGATAGGCCTAAAAGTCATAATATTGTTGATTGGAAACTCTGATGCATTGCTGCTAATGGACCGGCATATAATACATGTGTATTTTGCCCTGTGCATTAACCCCGTTTGTAATGTATTGTTATTCCCATTCCCTTTTCCCATGCAAAAAACAATAAAAAAATTGTTTATAAAAAAAAAACATTTTCTGTACATCTTGTTTAATGCAATCTCTGACATGGTCAGGTTGCTCATAAATCTTACTTTTGACAGGCAAACTGTCCCAGTGTCGATTGTGTGCTCACACCAGGTAGATGTACCTGGGATTAGTGAGAAGAGGTCGGAAAACTGATCTAGAGATTTATGCAGTTGTCCTTCTGCTCAGCAGTCAGGCAATCTGCAAGCACAACTCCCTCCTCAAAACCATCAGTTTCAGTGGTGGAGAAGAGGTCCGGGAGATGGTCGCTCTCTTCTTTCTGCCCCTCATCAGTTGCCATGAGCAGGGTTAAATCAGCCCTGTCATAATAAGTTTTCAAGAGATTGACATGGAGCACCCTAAGGGGACTCCTGGCAGTGCCTAGGTCTACCAAATAGGTGACCTCACCTTTCTTTTCTGCTATGAGATGGGGTCCACTCCATTTGTCCTGGAGTGCGCTTGGGGCCACGGGCTCCAATACCCACACCTTCTGTCCTGGGTGGTATTGGGTCAGGACAGCCTTCTGGTCATGCCATTGCTTTTGGAGCTCTTGGCTGGCCTGAAGGTTTTTACTGGCCTTTTTCGTGTACTCAGCCATCCTGGATCTCAGGCCAAGTACATAATCCACAATGTCTTGCTTGGGAGCTTTTAAAGGTTGTTCCCAACCCTCCTTTACAAGAGCAAAGGGACCTCTTACAGGGTGCCCAAAGAAGAGTTCAAAGAGGCTAAAACCCACTCCTTTTTGGGGTACCTCCCTATAAGCAAAAAGGAGGCATGGCAACAGGACATCCCATCTGCTTCTGAGTTTTTCAGGGAGTCCCATGATCATGCCTTTGAGAGTTTTATTAAACCTCTCAACCATACCATTTGTCTGTGGATGACAAGGAGTAGTGAACTTGTTAGTTACACCACACTCCTTCCACATAGCTTTGAGGTAAGCAGACATGAAGTTACTACCTCTGTCTGAAACCACTTCTTTAGGGAAACATACTCTGGAAAAGATTCACAGGAGGGGTTTTGCCACTGTAGGAGCTTTAGTGGTCCTTAAGGATATAGCTTCAGGATACCTAGTGGCATGGTCCACTATCACAAGGATAAACCTATTGCCTGAAGCTGTTGGAGGGTCAAGGGGGCCAACTATGTTAACCCCTACCCTCTCAAAGGACACCCCAACCACTGGGAGTGGAATTCAGGGGGCCTTAGGGGTGCCACCAGTCTTGCCACTGGCTTGGCAGGTCACACAGGAGCAACAAAACTCCTTGGTGTCCTCTGACATATGAAGCCAGTGAAACAATGGAACAAGTCTGTCCCAAGTTTTACTCTGGCCGAAAAGCCCAGCCAAAGTAATATCATCTGCCAAAGTCAGAAGAAACTCCCTATACCGCAAATGGATGACGAAAATATCCTGGCAGCTCCAAGTTTAGGGTCCCTTGACTCAGTGTAGAGGAGGTTATCTTCCTAATAGACTTTATGGCTATCAGTGATATCCCCATTCTGCTGTTTGACAGCTTGCTGTCTCAAACCCTCTAGTGTGGGACGGGTCTGCTGTGCCACACTCAGCTCTTCCCTAGCAGGCCCCCCTGCACCCCAAAGCTCAGCAGTGTCTGCTGCCAGCTCATCTGGTGAAGGTTCTGCACAGGGAGAGGATTCCTCTTCCTCAAAAGGGGAATCTTCTGGAGAGGGAGGGATAGTGGGCAAGGATTTATTCTTTTTACTTCTAGCTTTTGGGAGCACTTGGTCCATTGTTCCAGGATCTAAGTTTCCCTGTCCTCTTTGCTTCTGGGCCTGATCCCTTGTGAGAGCAAAGATATGCCCTGGAATACCCAGCATTGCTGCATGAGCCTCCAACTCCACTTAAGCCTAAGCTGATGTCTCCAAATCATTGCCTAGTGAGCAGTCTACAGGTAAATCAGTGGTTACCACAACTTTCTTTGGACCTGTAATCCCCCCCCAGTTGTGATTCACAACAGCCATGGGGTGGCTAAGAGCGTTTTTATGAGCATCAGTCACTTGGCACTGCTGACCAAGTAGGTATTGATCAGGGTGAACCAGTTTCTCAATCACCATAGTGACACTGGCTCCTGTATCCCTGTAAGGCCTCAACCTCAACACCATTTATTAGGGGAAGTTGCTTGTACTTACCCATATTAAGGGGACAAGCAACCAAGGTGGCAAGGTCAATACCACCAACAGAGACTAAAATAGCCTCCGTGGTCTCCCTAACAAGACCAACCCCAACTACATTACCAGTGGTAAGCCCAGCTACACCCTTTGATTGGCTATTTGTAGTATTCTTCCCACCACCACTGCTATTCCTAGGGGCACTAGAGGTCGCAGTTGGGGTTGTGGTGGTGGGAGCCTTAGTGTTTTTCTTTGGACAAGTGGAATCACTTGCCCAATGGCCTTTACTTTTACATAAATAACACCATAGCTTCTTTTCATTGTTAGAAGAGGATTTGTACCCACCTCCTCAAGAGGATTTTTGTGGGCCTGATAAAGACTCAGAATGATTTTTATCTTTGTCCCCACCGTTGTCAGACGACTTACCATCCTTCTTCTTGTTTTCCTTGTAACCACCTGTATGAGCTTTTCTGCTCACTCTTGTTCTGACCCATTTGTCTGCCTTCTTTCCCAATTCTTGGGGAGATGTCAGATCTGAGTCTACCAAGTACTGATGTAACAAGTCAGACACACAATTATTCAACATATGCTCTCTCAAAATAAGATTGTATAGGCTTTCATAGTCAGTCACCTTACTGCCATGTAACCATCCCTCCAAGGCCTTCACTGAACAGTCTACAAAGTCTGTCCGGTCTTGAGAGGACTTTTTTCTTGTATCTCTGAACTTCATCCTGTATTGTTTAGTGGTTAAGCCAAATCCATTTAGGAGTGCATCTTTCAAAACTTTGTAGTTTTTGCCATCACTCTCTCTGACAGTAAGGAGCCTATCCCTACCCTTGCCAGTGAAAGATAGCCACAAGATAGCAGCCCACTGCCTTTGAGGGACCAACTGTTCCATACAGGCCCTCTCAAGTGCAGAATATCACTTGTTTATGTCATCCCCCTCCTTGTAAGGGGGGGCAATTTTGTGCAGGTTTCTTGAATCTGTTTCTCTTACAGGATGACTATCAAGAACACTGCTGCTGCCACCATAGGGAATTAACCCCAACTTCTGTCCCTCCCTCTCTACATCTAGAGACTCCCTGTCTAAGACCAACTGCTGGTGTCTCAGGTCAGTCTGGCCTCTTCCAACCTCAGTTTTCTGAGTTCCTTGTCTAGGGTGTTATCCTCAGGGTGGGAGGCTTAGGAATTCTCTGACACAGAGGTGATGTGGGAATTGGCAGAAGTGGACCTGTCTCTAACTGCCTGAACTCTATCCCTACTGATGTGTGACCCCCTCCGACTACCTGCTTCACTAGATGGCCTATTAGCTGACAGGACTTTGGAGAAAACCTCCCCAGGGTCCTCAAGGCCCTCTCCTGATTCTACCTGGGTACCCTCCTCCTCTACCTCCAGTGCATGGGGAGGGCCAGACTTGTTCCGGTCACTTTCTAGGAGAAGGCTAAGGAGTAGATCTTTGGTAGGGTTCTTACTAATACTTAAACTACTTTCTATGCAGAGACCCCTCAAACTTTGAAAGTTTAAATTTCCAAAAGATGTCTGGACAACATTGAGAGTGGCCTCTAATACAGACATAGTTGCAAGAAAGAGTTTAGGATAGAGAAAAAAAAAAGTTTAGACACTTTTACAAAAAAGAGAAAAACTTTTTCAAACTTTTCAAAACTTTTTAGAAACTTTGTAGAAAGGTTTTAGAAAGAGAGTTAGACTGTTTAGGTTAACTGTGTATATTTTTAAATATTTGGAATTTGGTTTTCTTTGGAAAAGAACCAAAGACAAAGTGGTAAAGCAGTTACAAGTACTTATCCCACATCTGCACCACCAATGTAGTAGGCTGGCCTGGCTTATAGTAGGTACCTGATGGTACTTACACCTTGTGCCAGGTCGAGTTATCACTTATTAGTAGATTAGTAGTGTTCTAGCAGCTTAGGCTGATAGACATAGCTATAGCAGAGCAGCTTAGGCTGAACTAGGAGACATGCAAAGCTCCTACTATACCACGTATATCACATAGGTACTACATCATAAGAAACACAATACTCAGAGTTACTAAAAATAAAGGTACTTTATTTTAGTGACAATGTGCCAAAAATATCTCAGAGGATGTACTCCCTTAGGAGGCAAGTAAAATACACAAAATATACACACAAACCAAAATCAGGTAAGTAAAATAGTCAGAAAGTAGTGCAAACACTGTAGAATACAATAGGATGCAATAGGCCTGGGGCAACACAAACCATGAACTAAGAAAGTGGAATGCGAACCACGACTGGACCCCTAGGCTAGTGTAGTGTGTAGAGGGTCACTGGGAGTGTAAGAAAATACTAAGGGTGTCCAAGATACCCCACCCCAAGACCATGAAAAGTAGGAGTAAAGTGATACTACTTCCCCAGAAACACACTAAACTTGTGATAGAGGATTCTGCAAAGACTACAACAGACTGCAAAGCACTGAAGATGGATTCCTGGACCTGAGGACCTGCAAAGGAAGGGGACCAAGTCCATGAGTCACAAAAGTGTCCAGTGGGGGCAGGAGCCCACTAAACCATGGATGAAGGTGCAAAATGGCTGCCTCTGGATGGAAGAAGCTGAAGATTCATCAACAACGAAAGATGCTAGAAAATTCTCCTTTGTGCAGAAGATGTCCCACAGAGTGCTGGAGGATGCAGAGTTGTTTCCTTGGAGAACGACCATAAACAAGCCTTGCTAGCTGCAAAGGCCTTAGTTGAAGAAAAAGGGTGCTGTCTGGGCCCAGGAAGGACTAGGATGTTGCCTTTTAGGAGAGGAGACAAAGGAGGCTCTCAGCAATACAGAGAGCCCATGCACAAGAAGGCAGCACCCACAGAAGTCCTTGAACACGGGTTCAAGAAGACTGAGCATGGCGGTCATCTCAACACTACAAAAGAGGGTCCCACAAAGCCGGAGGTCAACTCAGAGAATTGAGCAATGCAGGACTGGGTGCTGGGGGCCTAGTCTAAGCTGTGCATGAAGGACTCCTTGCAAAAGTGCACAGAAGCCCTAGCAGTAGCACTTCACATGGTGCACAGGATTACTGTCTGTAGAGGGGAAGCAAGGACTTACCTCCTCCAAATTTGGACAGTTGGACCACTGGACAGTCTCGGTCACTTGGGTCCACCATCTGTGTTCCAGGGGCCACACCCGTCAGGATGAGAGGGATCCCAGAGTACGGGTGACACTGAAGTTTGGTGCCTGCTGGAGCAGGGGGAAGCTTCCGTCAACCCACAAGAGATATATTTGTAGCTTCCAGTGCAGGATGAAGGCAGGGAGCCCCCAAAGCATGCACCACCAGGAAACAGTTGAGAAAGCCGGCAAGATTAGGTGCTACAATGTCACTGGTAGTCGTCTTGCTACTTTGTTGCAGTTTTGCAGGCGTCCTGGAGCAGTCAGCTGTCGATTTTTGGCAGAAGTCAAAGAGAGGGTTGCAGAGGAACTCTGGTGAATTCTTGCAAGTCGTTATATGAGGAAAAGCCCACAGGAGAGACCCTAAATAGCCCTCAGAGGAGAATTGGCCACTTAGTCAGGTAAGCACCTATCAGGAGGGGTCTCCGACGCAACCTGCTGGCACTGGCCACTCAAATGCCTTCATTGTGCCCTCACACCTCTGTATTCAAGGAGGCAGAGGTCTGGGTCACACTGGAGGTGCTCTGGGCACCACCCCTGGGGTGGTGATGGACAGGGGAGTGCTCACTCCCCTTTCCTTTGTCCAGTTTCGCTTGAGAGCAGGGACTGGGGGGTTCCCTGAACCGGCTTATGCAAGTAGGGAACCATCTGTGCCCTTCAAAGCATTTCCCAAGGCTGGGGGAGGCTACTCCTCCCCAGCACTTAACACCTATTTCCAAAGGGAGAGGGTGTAACACTCGCTCTCAGAGGAAATTCTTTGTTCTGCCTTCCTGGGGCTGGGCTGCCCAGACCCCAGGAGGGTAGAAGCCTGTCTGTTGGTTGGCAGCAGCTGTAGCTGCAGAGAAAACCCCAGAGAACTGGTTTGGCAGTACCGGGGTTCCATAGTGGAGCCCTGGGGATGCATGGGATTTGCACCCCACTACCAGATTTGGCATGGGAGGACAACTCTATGATCTTAGACATGTTACATGGCCGTATTCGGACTTACCATTGTGAAGCTACCTAAAGGTATTGGCCTATATGTAGTGCACGTGTGTAATGGTGTCCCCACACTCACAAAGTCGGGGGAAATTGCCCTGAACTATATGGGGGCAACTTGGCTAGTGCCAAGGTGTCCTCACACTAAGTAACTTTGCACCTAAACTTCACTAAATGAAGGTTAGACATATAGGTGACTTAGAAGTTACTTAAGAGCAGTGTAAAATGGCTGTGAAATAACGTGTGCGTTACTTCACTCAAGCTGCTGTGGCAGACATGTGTAGGATTTGTCTGAGCTCCCTATGGGTGGCTAAAGAAATGCTACAGCCCATAGGGATCTCCTGGAACCCCAATACCCTTGGTACCTAGGCTCCATATACTAGGGAATTATAAGGGTGTTCCAGTGTGCCAATTAGAATTGGTGAAAATGGTCACTAGCCTATAGTGACAATTTTAAAGGCAGAGAGAGCATGAGCACTGAGGTTCTCATTAGCAGAGCCTCAGTAACACAGTTAGTCACTACACATGTACACACATTCAGGCCACAAACTGTGAGCACTGGAATCCTGGCTAACAGGATCCCAGTGAGACAGGCAAAAACAAACTGACATACACGTAAAAATGGGGGTAACATGCCAGGCAAGATGGTACTTTCCTATAAACAGCTATAAGATTGAGGTCCTCATGTTCTTCAAATTAGCATCCACGTGATCAGCCTCTTTTTGGCTGGTGTAACTATGCAGTGCTCCTATCCCTACTTCCAGAAATCTTGGAATCATCTTGGATAGGTAGCTCACCATGTCATCCCAAGTTAACCATATAACAGCCCATTGGTTTCGCATTTTGAGAATGTCACTGACAGTTTTTCACTGGCTTCCCCCTGAAATCCACAATATCCACAGTAATCTAGGCAGGCCTGTACTATGGGAATGCTCTTTACTTGGGTATCCAAGTCTTTCCAATAAACAGACTCCAGGTCATCCAAAACTCAGCAGCGATCTTATTCTTATTCTCATGGCTCACTCCTCAGTCTCCTCTAATCTCCGCATAGCCTCCATATGCACGGGACAGCAGTGTTCAAGACTTAGGGGCATATTTATACTCTGTTTGCACCATTTATGCATCATTTTTATGACAGAAAAATGGTGCAAACGTATCTCCATATTTATATTTTGACGCTAGACCCATGCAAGGTAGGTGTTTGCCATCCACAAAATGACGCTATCCCCATAGCGCCACATTTCTCCCCCTGTGCTGAAATAATGCACGGGTGGGGGGGCAGAACCAAATAATGGCGTTAAGCTTGCTTAGTGCCATTATTTATCACCTTGGTCAGCCCAGCCATTAGGTGACCTGTGGACCCATTTCCATGGCTAAACGCCATGGAATAGGCCCACAGGTGCCCACCCCAAGCCCCCGGAACACCCACACCAGAGGGACACCACAGGATGGGAGACCCCTTCCCAGGTAAGTAGAGGTAAGTATTTGTTAAAAAATGTTGAAGTGCCATTGGGTGCCATACATGAGGTCCCCTGCATGGCACTGGGTGCAATGGCCATGCCCAGGGGATACTGGTCCCCTGTGCAGGCTACTGGTGTGGTGGGCATGACTCCTGTCATGTGTTATGGATGGTTGTGCATCAGTATATGACACTACGCTGGTTAGTGGCATTTTTTGTGCCTCTAACCAGCCTAGCGTCATTGTTTGATGCTCAAACTCCATCTCCTCTACCGCCCGGCTAGTGTCTTTTATTTTGATGCTAGCCCAAGCTTAGCACTGGCTTGTGCCATTCCTTAAATATGGTGCCCAGCTGGCGCTGTAGCATGGCCCAAGCAGGCACTAAACTTTTTAAATGCAAAATAGCGTTAGCGCAATTCTGTGTCAAAAAGTATAAATATGCCACTTAATGCTTTGCTCATAAATCTTTGCACAGTACATATCCTTTCTACATAAGCTTGAAGCTTTCCGTTTACCACTTTACACGTGCTCTATACCCAGCTAACCTTAAATTATCAGCCAATACGTACGTTCATCGGGTTCAAACGGGCCGATGTTCATTGTCATGCTTGGCAGCAATGAACTGAAACACACTTCCTCATTTTTTTCACCAACTATACAGTTATCTACCTTTTAACAAACAACTTAAGAACTGGCTTTCAAACAAAACAATTTGATTTCTTTCCATTTCTGGAATAGACTCTGCTTTCAGCACCAGAGGAAAGCAGATGCCTTTAACAAATCAAAATATCAATTAACATATTAATTAAGCAGGTAATACATTGTGCCCTGATTTATACTTTTTTGCACCCATTAATGTAATTTTTTGATGCAAAAGCGGCACAAACGTACAAGATATAATTGTAATTTGTAAGTTTGCGCCACATTTGCATAAAAAAATGATGCAAATGCGGGGCAAAAAAAGTATAACTATGGGCCACAATTGTATTTTGAAAGTTTGCGTAAAAAAAATTACGCTAATGCTGTGCACAAAAAGTATAAATCATGGCCTAAATCTTATTTTGTCTACTACTCTTAGCATGCTGGGGCAGTAATGATTGATTAATACTCCTTGTATGCAATTGCAATTGTCTGTAGACAAATGTGGAAACAACTACTGCTCTGTCTACACATGATCCAGTGGGGCACGGTGATAATGACACAATTGCATGTGGAGACTATTGATGCTGACATCCACTATAAATCGTTAATACCCCAGCAAGGATGTACACTGCTTGAAGGTAATATGTCACACGTCACGTTTTGTCCTGAGGAGACCCTTATGATGTGACAGGAGAGTCGAAATGCCGACACTTTTAGAAGGAATTGTCTGTTCAATTAAATTCCTGACGGGATAATTTGAAGGGTTTTCTGACTGTTCCGTTTTTTCTAAACTTGTGAGACACCCAGTGTACATATGTATCACTGCAAATATTGCACTCCACCGCACCGTTTGAGAAATGCGCCGTCTGTATTTAATTGATTATGGTGACATGTACATTTATGTTTGTGAATACATAGAGCAATATATTTAGAAGACATATTCAGAGAGAGCTGTTTTGAAAATATTTTAAAAGAGACCCACGGAACCAATGTTATTTGTTTGTGTGTTGTATCCTGGTTCTGATATTGGGCATGAGGGGTTGGTTTTGTGTATTATTGTATGTTAATGTTGAGCAATGTTGTCATATCCTAGTTCTGGATTTTTGCAAATATGGACTGCAGTCTCTCATGTACAAATGAGACAATATGTTGTGTGCAGCCTGTTTTAAAAAAGTTCATCATTGCCAACTTTTTCTGAAGGGGTGCTTTCGTAGTGCATATGCAATATTGAACTCCAGCACAACTCCCAGTGAGTCAAGAAGGTGACATAATGTGCCTATGTGGTTTCTTTAAGTGGTAACTATGTCACTGTATGAGGTGTGTAATCAATTTTGTCATGTCCTGCCAATCCTGGAAGTTTCCTGCATCTTTGTCTCTTTGGTCTGTGAACCACTGCCTTCTGTTGAGGGTGCAGCTGCATGGCATATACCTGCAGTAGAGGTATTTGTCTGAGCAGCATGAAGTGCACTAATAATGTTGCATTCATGGTAGCATTGCGTAAAAAACTCACATGGTAGGTTTTTGTTTTAGGCAGCTGATTTAGTACACCAATGTACTTGTTGTTAGGTGTGTACCTAGGTGTATTTAATTGCCATGTGGTTGTTGCAGGATATTAATTTTCATTTTTGTGTGCCACAGTGTGTATATGTGAATGTTAAAGTTTAAATTTAAATGTTTTCTTTCTAAAATGTTTATTTTAAAAATCCATATTTGTTAGGACTCTTACTCACATACATCCCACGCATGTACAGTAAAAGATCAGAAGGACAAGCTTTCACTTAACGTTGTTCCTAAAAAGTGGCATGCCCTCTCACTCCTCATCAGAGAACCCTCCTCTCTCCTTGACTCCCACAAGACGCTGAAGATCTGGCTTTTCAAATAACCAACCTACCAGACAGAACTTGGTATACATATCTGCTCAGCACCAGGATACCCTTGCAAGTGATAGAGCACTTTGCAAATACACATAAAATAACATGTTGAATCATTTGCCTTCTGCTACATGATGGAAGTACATTTCAGTGCTATTTATCAATGCTTTTCACACAGAAAACACACATGTAATAGTTTTTTTTTTATTCTGCATCTGCTAAATTTTGAGAGAATTAGGTATGGCTAGCTGGCCCTTTTAATCCAGGTCACAAAGGCTGGATTGATCTGCCCTTGATCCTAAAATCATAGTCAACTAATGTTTAGTAAGCATTCAAAATTTGCTCTTTTAGCCAAGCGTTTTAAGATGGGGTCCTGTTGACAGAGAATACGTCTGGTGTTATAAGTGCACCAAGAAGGTCCACAAGTCTGTATGTTGCACTTTACTAAAGACAAAAAATAGCATAACTTAAAGTAACAACACGAGAATCTACCTGCAAGATGTTTGTGGATGCCCACACGTGTGTTCACCTACATTAAAAGAGTTCTCTTCTGAGCAGCAACCACAATTGCACAATAAAGATGTGCATGCTGCAGTTTCTCTACAATAGCAACATTTCTGCGTTCACAAGGCTACCTTATGAAGGTAACATTCCACCAGTCATTAGCCAACTATTTCTTATGTTTAGGTGTTCAACTTGCTTTATAACTTGAGGTACAGTGCTATGGGTTGATGCTAAGATGTGCTAGTAACAGTAATAAAGCTAAATGCTTTCAAACCTCCTACCATGCTTTAAGGAAAACATGTGTTCTCCATTCTTGCTTTGAAAGTAAATTCTCTTTCTTTTCAAGAGCTGTCACTGTGCTTGAAAACTTTTTCCATGCTGTCACTACTAGAAAGAAGAAACACTTCACCGGTTTGAATAGATTTATAACTGTACTAACATTTTAAAGATGAACGCAGACATTCATGCCGATAAATTCAGAGTTTGATATTTAATCTTCTTTCACATTTTGTGTTTTTTTTACCTCTGCACGACAAAAAATAATGCTTCTCTGTCAAAATAATGTTTCTTCTGTTCTGTTACTGGCAGGTATTTTGCAATTACCATCATTATGGTGGCAATATTGCGTAGTCTTAGTCTGGGCATCTTTCTTGCTATCAGATTTTTGTGCCTCTTAGGGCTGTATAATGAACAGCTGTGCTGGCGCAGAGAAGAGCTGAACACCTGTTTTTATGTGTTTGTATTATCTAAAGTTCATACATTTTACCAGAATTTCTTTAAGTTAGTACTTGAACTGCTGACATCAGAGCTCAGAAACAGTGAGCAGTGGCAGCATCTCTTTTTCCAACCTTTGCTATTTTCAGCACCTGTACTCACGAGGTATGTGCTCTAGACAGTGCAAATGTATAAAACAAACAGTAGCAATGCCATAGGTCTAGCTTATGAATGAAAGTGTATTTTGTGTCACTGATGGATGTAGCCACTCAGTTAGTCATTCTACATGTGCTCTGTCACTCATCTTTACATTCATCCATCCATCCATCAATCCACTGGTTCATCCATACATTCACTCTCTTCAGTAAAACAGAAAAAATGAAAACATGCTGCCTTCTCAACACTGCAGCCTTATATTGCATTCACTAATATAAACATAGCAGCGTGTCTTCTTCTTCCAAAGGTATTATAGACTATCATCAAATTTAAGTTTAAGCATAGTTGCCACATTTAGAACCAATATGCTGGCCTTCTAGGAATGGTAAACCAATGATACATTGTGGAAAACTGTACTCCATAATGGTCTTTTGACTTGAGGAAGTGGCCATGTGGAATGCTATACATTGCAGATTAAATGAGTTGAAAGGAAGCAGCCGTTAGCTCTACCTGGAGAGCTGTGGTATCCTTATAACAAACATTAAAACAAAGAAAGGATAAGCAAAGAAATGAAAGGGTGCTAGACCTGACATCCTTGGTGTGATATTCCCCCAAATTTTTTGCCTTCAGTCCCTTACTCTGCTGAACTTGTTTATATTGGCTTTAGGACACTCTGCAATTTATCTCTGCTAACAAGTACTAATATTCTCTCTCCTTAACCCCTTTGCTGCGAGGCCTTTTCCCCCGCAGGTGGCAAGCCTTTTTTTGGCTGTTTGGGGCAGTTTGCACTTAGGCCCTCATAACTTTTTTGTCCACATAAGCAACCCACGCCAAATGTGTGTCCTTTTTTTACAACATCCTAGGGATTCTAGAGGTATCCAGACTTTGTGGGTTCAACTGAAGGAGACCAAGAAATTAGCCAAAATACAGCGAAAAATGTGTTTTTTCCAAACAAATGGGAAAAAAGGCTGCAGAAGAGGTTTGTGGTGCTAAAATCACCATGTGCCCAGCTTTCAGGAACAGGCGGACTTGAATCAGAAAACCCAATTTTTCAACACAATTTTGACATTTTACTGGGACATACCCCATTTTTACTATTTTTTATGCTTTCAGCCTCCTTCCAGTTAGTGACAGAAATGGGTGTGAAACCAATGCTGGATCCCAGAAAGCAAACCTTTTCTGAACAGTAGACAAAATTCTGAATTCAGTAAGGGGTGATTTGTGTAGATCCTACAAGGGTTTCCTACAGAAAATAACAGCTGAAATAAAAGAATATTGAAATTGAGGGGAAAAAAACAGCAATTTTTCTCCATGTTTTACTCTGTAACTTTTTCCTGTGAAGTCAGATGTTTTAAAGCAATATACTGTTATGTCTGCTGGACTCTTCTGGTTGTGGGGATTTATAGGGCTTGTAGGTTCATCAAGAACCCTAGGTACCCAGAGCCAATAAATGAGCTGCACCTTGCAATGGGTTTTCATTCTAAACCAGGTATACATTAATTCCTTTGCTGAAATATAAAGAATGAAAAATAGGTATCAAGAAAACCTTTGCATTTTCAAAATGGGCACAAGATAAGGTGTTGAGAAGTAGTGGTTATTTGCACATCTCTGAATTCCGGGGTGCCCAGACTAGCATGTGAATTACAGGGCATTTCTCAAATAGCCGTCTTTTATACACACCGTCTTACATTTGGAAGACAAAATTGTAGAGAAAGACAAGGGGCAATAACACTTCTTTTGCTATGCTTTGTTTCCCCAAGTCTCCCGATATAAATGGTACCTCACTTGTGTGGGTAGGCCTAATGCTCGCTACAGGAGACGCAACATGGACACATCACATTT
This sequence comes from Pleurodeles waltl, assembly GCF_031143425.1. Taxonomy (NCBI): domain Eukaryota; kingdom Metazoa; phylum Chordata; class Amphibia; order Caudata; family Salamandridae; genus Pleurodeles; species Pleurodeles waltl. Next base: position 687,330,788 of record NC_090449.1, on the reverse strand, counting down.
TTACATTGAAATCTGACGTGTTTTTTGCAAAGTGCCTAGCTGTAGATTTTGGCCTCTAGCTCAGCCAGCACCTAGGGAAACCTACCAAACCTGTGCATTTTTTCAAACTAGACACCGAGGGAAATCCAAGATGGGGTGACCTGTGGGGCTCTCACCAGGTTCTGTTACCCAAATTCCTTTGCAAACATCAAAAAAACGTTTTCCTCTCATTTTGGTGACTGAAATTTCTGGAACCTGAGGGGAGCCACAAATTTCCTTCCACCCAGCGTTCCCCAAAGTCTCCTGATAAAAATGGCACCTCACTTGTGTGGGTAGGCCTAGCGCCTGCATCAGGAAATGCCCCAAAAGACAACCTGGACGCATCACATTTTCCCAAAGAAAACAGAGCTGTTTTTTGCAAAGTGCCTAGCTGTGGATTTTGGCCTCTAACCCAGCTGCACCTAGGGAATCCTACCAAACCTGTACATTTTTGAAAATTAGACACCTAGGGGAATCCAAGATGGGGTGATTTGTGGGGCACTCACCAGGTTCTGTTACCCAGAATCCTTTGAAAACCTCACAATTAGGCCAAAAAAACACCTTTTCCTCTCATTTCGGTGACAGAAAGTTCTGGAATCCAAGAGGAGCCACAAATTTCCTTCCACCCAGCATTCCCCCAAGTTTCCCGATAAAAATGGTACCTCACGTGTGTGGGTAGGCCTAGTGCTCGCGACAGGAAATGCCCCAAAACACTATCTGGACACATCAAAATTATTAAAATATAAAACTACCTGTTTTTGCGGGGGGCACTTGCATTTTTGGTCCTGGGCTCAGCAGCCATCTAGGGAAACCTACCATACCCAGGCATTTCTGAAAACTAGACACCTGAGGGACTCCAGGGAGATGGATTCCCTAATGTTTTCTTACCCAGAATCCTGAGCAAACCTCAAATTTAGCTTAAAAATCACATTTTTCCCACATTTTTCTGAGGGATCACTGCACAGGGACACATTTCCTACCACCCAACATTTCCCTTAGTCTCCCGGTAAAAATGGTACCTCACTTGTGTAGGTGGCTCAAGTGCCTGTGACAGGAAAGAGCCAAAAACATGTCACAATTGAGGGGGAACCAAAGCGGGTCCAAAAGGGCAGTTTGAGAAAAAAACATTTTTAGGCTCACAAGTGCAGCAGAATTCTTATTGGTATAGATGAGACAATGCTGGGTGGTAGGAATTGGGTGGATTCCTGCAGATTCCGGAAGGTTCCATCACAAAAATGTGGGAAAATGTGTGATTTCCAGCAAAGTTGGAGGTTTGCAGGCCATTGTGGGTAAGAAAATGGGGCAGGTACATGTGTAGCACACCACCCTGGACTCAGGCAAATGTTTAATTTTCAGATGTGTCTAGGTCTTGTGGATCTTTCTACATAGCAGCGTCCAAAAGTCCAAAAAGTGCAGCCATTCCAAGTGGGACGATTTTAAGAGTTAGCCAAGCTCTCATGGCCCACATGTAAAACCAAAACCCAAAATAATCAAATGTCCTCTTGCTTGTCTTGGGATAAGATGTTTTAGTGTGCGGGGGAGAGCTGAAAGACTGTTAGCCCCTTTAGTTGGGGTGGGTGCATAACCAGGCCCATACTGGTTGGTAGCCAAAACCCCACTATTATTATTTTTTTTTTATTCCATGGCATCTAGTAGACTTTCTGCCCCCCCCCCCCCCAGGAACTGGTGGGCAGAAAAACTTTGGTCCCATTTATTTGGGGTGGGGGTATGGCCATACCCCCACCCTCCTATTTTGAAAAAAAATCTTCCTGGGTCTCTGGTGGGCTTTCTGCCCCCCTTGAGGGCAGATGAGCCTTCCAAAAATAGGCAGCAGATATGGTCAACAGTAATGTGCCCCCATGGGGGGTGACCCTTGCATAAGGGGCTGCCCCCCCAAAAAAACCCACACACATGCACACACACCAATCCCTGGTGCCTAAGGGGTTTCTGCCCCCCCCCCCCCAGGGCACATCGGCCTAAAATAAATTTGCCCCTCAGGGGGAGTGACCCTTGCCTAAGGGGTCGCTCCCCATATAATAAAAAACAAAAGTAAACATAAACAACAATATATCCCTGGTGTCTAGGGGTTTCTGCCCCCCCGGGGGAAGAGCGGCCTAATTACAATAGGCCGATCTAGCCCCAGGGTGGGCAGAAAAGCCCTAAAAATATTCCCCCCCCCGGGGAGCGGCCCTTGCCCAAGGTGCCGCTCCACTCATTGAATAATATATATTAAACACAATCCCTGTTCTCTAGTAGTTTCTGCCCCCCTTGAGGGCAGATTGGCCAAATAAAAATAGGCCGATCTGCCACCAAGGGGGGCAGAAATGGCCTAAAAGTAATTTTGCCCCCCCGGGAGCGACCCTTCCCTGAGGGATAGCTCTCCACATATAAAAAAAAATAAACACAAAAAAATCCCTGGTGTCTAGAGGGTTTCTGCCCCCCCGGGGGCAGATTGGCCTAATTATATTAGGCTGATCTGCCCCTGGTGGGTTGGGGGGGGAGGCAGAAATGGGCTAAAAACAATTTGGCCCCCTGAGGAGCAGCCCTTGCCCAAGGGGCTGCTCCCTTCATGACAATTACCTAAGGAAAAAAACCTCCCTGGTGTCTAGTGGGCATTTCTGCTGCCCGATCGCATCGCGATTGGGCAGCAGAAATGCTGAGAAAGACATCAAAGTAAAGGAAAGGACTTTCCTTTCCTTTGATGCCTTTCTCGGCCCCTCCATGTGATCGGAGGAGAAATGCAAGAGCATTTCTCCTCCGATCTGCGCTGGAAGCTCAGGACTGCACGTTGACGTCATCAGACGCCATGGGGGGGCCAGGGAGGGTGAGGGTAGAAGGGGAAGCGATTCCCCTTTCATCCCTGCAGTGGGGGCGCTGAGGCGAGGCTCATGGGGGGAGTGCTGGTGCTCCCCCATGAGCCGGTAACAGGACATAACAGTTACGGCCTTGGTGCCTCAGCACTGCAGCCAAGGACGTAACCATTACTTCCTTGGCTGCGAAGGGGTTAAAACATGGTAACATTGTCCTACACCTAATTAGCACACTTAATTTACTTGTAAGTTACTAATAAAGGGTACTACGTGCACCCAGGCTCGTAAAATAAATTACATTTTGCTAGTAGGCTGCAGCACCCATTGTGCCAGCCACTAAAGTAGATTTTTGAAACATGTCTCAACTGCAGCTTGTAGTGCTGTTTTAAACTGCCATTTTGACCTAGTAAAACATAACACTTTTTCCAAACCTTCCTTTGTATTACTTATAAGTCAATCCTAAGGTAGGCCTTAAAGGCTCATAGTACAGGATGTGTGGTATTTAAGGATGTTTCATGTATACATGCCCAGAAAGTAAAAAAAAAAACCTTCTAAAGTGTTTTTTCTCTGTTGTAAGGCTTATCCCATCCATCGACTAACACTTTGATTCAATACCTCATTATCTTTAACAAGTGCAAATTTCAGATTGGGAGCAGATAGCGTACCAATGTTTACCCTCAAATGAATTATAATTTAAAATCCTTGTTAGTGGTGAAGTCAAATTTTTGGTTACAATTTTAAAAATGCTCTTTGGCCTAAATAAACTGTGTCTTCCTGCTAGTGTCCTGGGTCACATAACTGTGAATAGCTCTGCTGTTGTGGGTTGTCTGTTGCTTCCGGATAGGAAGACAAAGTAAGATTAGGTGTGAGGGGAGAGGGTCTTTCTGACAGAATGACTAGGGAAGGCCTGTCTCCAGGCCTGTCTTTGCCACCCTAGACAGTTTGGAGTCAGGGGAAGGGGAAGCCTGACCAGAACCAGTTTTGTAGGTAGTTCAAGTAATTCCAATACATGAAGACTGGCACCAGGTATAAAAGTGGGACATCCAGGACCTCTCATCAGAACACTCCTAGACGTGTGGGAGATTCAGAAGGACTGTTGTCTAAAAAAGAAGGACTGACCTGTTGACTACATGGACACAACAAGCTTCCAAATGGCACTTTAGAACTGACCAGCACCAACTGGAGATGCCTGGACATTCCTGAGGCTGGCTGCTGGTCTTTGCTGAATTGAATCCAGATCCCTAAGAGGTTCCTCCAGGTCATGTACCCTTGGCTGGTATTAGTGAGAACTTCTTCTGAAGAAAATGTGAAGTTACATGGGTTTTGGGCTCCTTGTGACCACAAAGAGCTCTTTTTGCTCTGAGGATTGACCACCTGTGATGACTGCCAAAGCACCGAACTGGTGGGACCTGCTCTTCACACTCACAATGACCGTCAGCAGCGACCAACAATGCGAAACCTGCACTTTGAGTGATCAGCAAACTTCCATGAAGGTTATCCAACTCAAAGCTCTGGTGACAACAACAATGAACGTCCACAACGCTCAACCTGCTCCTCCTGCCAACAGCCTCCATCTCATGGTTCCCCCACCAACACAAATAAAGGCCTTTGTGCTAGACTTGAGACGGTAACTCTTCAGTGGGACTATGTTGGTCCCTGTAATCAACCCGCCCTCCATCGCAGTCATCCTGAAATTCTGACATTCGCCTGGTCTAGCGCGACCAGAAAATCAGAGTCACACTTTCTGCTTCTTGTCACCCGTTTCACCTACAACTTTAAAAAATCATATCTTTGGTTCTACTAATTAGATTTTGATCATTTAAGTGTAATTTTATTTCTTGACATTTACTGTATTTCAGGTGGATGTACTCATGTGACAACATCTACCTTATTGGTTCATAGGGCTTCCCATATGGCAACCATATATCATAATACATTTTCTAATATGTAGAATTTGGAGTTGTCAAAATAATACAACATTTCTACTAATAATTCTTAATAAGGATTAGTGCAACTGGTCTAACCCCATGGTTTGTTCAGGTGGGTCACCAGGACAATATCCTTGCCTACTACAGTTGTCTATGAGACTCCATAGAACTGAATACCTGCCTACAGGCTTTAGCCCAGTGTATGTGTTTATCTTTAACACATATTTGTCACAACAAGTTAGAAAGACCAACCTTCATAACCTTTAATTATAAAAAATCACACCTAAATAATGTGGCATATCCTTTCCCAAATAAACTAAGAAGGCCTCAAACTATTACCAGTGGGATGACACTTTACACAACCCTGGCCTACAGAAGTGTGCCAAACCTGGCAACAATCAGGCATACATTTATAAAATTACAAATATGTCTAAAAATCAGTTGGCAAAACAAGATGCATCCCCTGTCAATAGGGCTCAGCAAGAATCATCACAGTGAAATTTGACTTGTAAGATTTTGTCAGAGTGGGTAGCCAACACCAGGACCCTTGTCTTTGATTGTGATCAGTGAGTTTACAAGTAACTTAATATCTTTCTATGGTCTGTAACATAATGTTGCTAACAGTCCACCGCTAGAGGCCATCTGGCTTTACCATGTACTTTTCACAATAAATAAACTAGACCTAGTGCCTTTGTAATAACTTTTCTAGTAAACAGGCCAGACCAAAGACATCACCCATAATATATGCTTTTCACAATCAATATGTCAGGCCTACTGCCTTTATTGTAACTTTTCTAAATAAGTCATCAAGCATACTTCTTTTATCATTGGCTTGTCTCTATACCTCAGGCCATTTTACTGAACGTAAGCTTTCACCAGGCAAACATCCGGAATATAGTCATAACAGTAAAATTGTATACAAAGTTACAGTTGAGAAAGCAAAATACTATGGCCCTCATTCTGACCCTCGCGGTCCTAAACCGCCAGGGCCACGGGCAACGGAAGCACCGCCAACAGGCTGGCGGTGCTTCAGTGCCCATTCTGACCGCGGCGGTAAAGCCAGGAACAGGATGGCGGGAACGGGTGTCGTGGGCCCCTGGCATGGGCAGTGCAGGGGCCCCCTAACAGGGCCCCACAAAGATTTTCACTGTCTGCTATGCAGACAGTGAAAATCGCGACGGATGCTACTGCACCCGTCGCACCCCTGCAACTCCGCCGGCTCCATTCGGAGCCGGCTTCCTCGTTGCAGGGGCTTTCCCGCTGGGCCGGCGGGCGATCTTCTGGCGATCGCCCGCCGGCCCAGCGGGAATGTCAAAATGACCCCCACCGTCTATTGACTGCTGTGCGGTCTTTCGCCGGTTTCCGCCCGGCGGGTAGTACCCGCCGCCCGCCGGGCTCAGAATGAGCCCCTATTTCTCCTACTAAGGATTATTGTAGCGCATATCTTCTATATCCACAGTATTTTCAGATAGCTTGCCATTACTAAAACCTTTGCCTACTATGGTAATTTATTACATTTTATCAATCCATCCTTAAAAGCCTATTTTCATTAGTGCATGCTTTTCACAATAATAAGAGAAGCCTACTAACTTTGTCATAATGTTTCATAATAAACAGATCAAACCTATGAAATTGGGCATGCTTTTCCAAATTAACTGATGAAACCTTTACCCTTTAACATTGGCTGAACAATTTGCCTACCAACAACCCTTTTCAAGTACTCATGAACTGAACGCCATCACACATAAAGTTATAAAATTACAAATATATAGAAAAACACAGCTTGCAAAACCATATACAGCCCCTCTTAATGGGACCTAATAAGATACATTACAGTGAAATGCCCCAAGATTTCCTAAAGTAAGAGGCCAAGGTCAGAAACCTTGCCTAATACAGTAATCTGTATCATCCCATGCAACAAAATAGCTATCTGTTGGCTTTTGTGTTGAATAATAACAATTCACACCTAAATGCCTATCAACTTTAACATGTGCTTTTCATACTAAATACTTCTGGCCTAGTACCTTTACAATAACATTTCAAAACAAACAGATCAGACCTATGGCGCTGCTCATTGGCTTGCCACATTAAGCACCTCAGTCCTGTTGCATCAAGTATAAACTTTCCCATATGCCATAAAGTGGGGTTCGTGCAGTCCTTTTAGTGTAAGCCCACAAATTTGGCTCAATGAAATACTGTACTCAGGGGGACCAACATGTGAGTGGACCAAAGGCCCTCTCCCAGTTGGTCTCTGAAAGCTCTTTTTTGTTGATCACATAAGGTCAAGTGACAGTTGTACTGTCAAGCCAGATGTAAAAATCCATGTAGGTTAATGACTGCCCTCCTCCCATCTGTGCTGCTGCCAGATAAAAACACTGTAAATTATCTCAATATTGACATTACTTTAATAGCTTTACAATGTCATATGTGTGTCACTGAAAATTCAAGGTAAAGCAGCTGGATAAATAAAAATAAAAAAGATCACTGCTGCAAGGAGGGCAAGAGCTCTTTTGTGGAAGCACACAGCTTCTGACCAGTCAAAGCAAGTACTCCAGGCTCTCAAAATGTGGGCAGAGCCAAATCCCCCCTCCTGGTGTTTTCTACATTTTTGTCTGGTGACAGCTGCGCTGTCGAGCCAGACCATAAGCAGAATCTTATCTCTACTCTGAGCATGTGCAACTATTTATGATATAGCTTTTGTTGTACATTGTGTGGCATTAGTGAAGAGTTTGTTAATGTTTATTTTAGAAGTGAATGATTTGGTACAGTGTGAAGGCAAAATTAGTTCAATCTTGGATGATATTTGTACAGGTTTTATATAGGGGTAGCCATGCAACAGGACCTATCTGAAAAAAAAGTTTCAACCTTTAAAAGTGTATGATTGTATTTCAATAGTTTACCATAGAAGTAGTAAATTAGATTTCAGGAATTAAAGAAAAACAATCATTTTGTATCCTATAAAAATGTGAACATGTTAATAACCTTTAAAACCACTTTCTGCCACTGTTTCGCAATATCATGGAAATTTAAATTATGAAAATGACTAATAATCACTCTAATGCTACGCAAGTTATCAACCTGGGAAGGATGAGCTGTGGCAGCTCTGCCAGGATACACACATATGAAGTGCAGGTCACACAAACACCAAAGTAAGCTCTTAACTTGATGAAATAGTACAGAGAGTACCTTTCACTCTGTCTCATTTTTAGGTAGGTTGTCCTCATAGTAGGCATGCATAATTTATTTTTAGACAAGGATGTAAATCTTGCTTTAAAAACTCAGAAGATTGTGCATTCTTTTATGCAGAACTAGTACATTTAAGCCCTCATTACAACCCTGGCGGTAAATGCCGCCAACCGCCGTGCTGACGGCCGCCAACATACCGTGACCGCGGTGGTATACCATTACTGGTATTATGACCCACACAGACAAACCCGCCACTATACATACACCCACACAAGTCCACCAGACCAAAGGTCAGTGATAAACTGGCGGTACCAAAACCCACACCGTTACACCAACAGGAATACGCCGACAGCATCAGGACCCACGAATCACCGTGGTGGACATTCAACCGCGGTAAACCATGGGAGGTACACACCGCCACGCTCAAAATACACACACACTAACAAAACAGCACCACATTGGACAATTCAAACTATACACACCTGATACACATACACACACCACACCCACACACCCAATCCAATATAAAACACACACCCACATTACCCACAACCCTTTACAAAGAAAAAAATATATTGCCAACTGAGAGAGAAACAAGCCAGGAACACCCACTTAATCTGAGCCACATAACACCATCACCCAAACACCATCCACGCACCTCACAGCACACACCCAACACATCACCCCAAACAACCTCACACACACCACCCACACTACACCCATGGCACCACAAAGACACCCTAGGTTTTCAGAGAAGGAGCTAAGGGTCATGGTGGAGGAAATCATCCGGGTAAAGGAACAGCTATTCGGATCACAGGTGCAGCAGAAGCCATTGCAAGGAAGATGGGGCTATGGCGGAGAGTCGTGGACAGGATCAACGATGTGGGACAGCACCCAAGAACAAGGGATGACATCAGGAAGAGGTGGAACAACCTACAGGGGAAGATGCTTTTCGTGGTTGCAAGACACCAGATAGTCGTACAGAGGACTGGCTGTGGACCCCCACCTCCTCTCCCACAACTAACAACATGGGAGGAGCAAGTCTGGGCGATCATGCATCCTGAGGGCCTCGCAGGAGTAGCAGAAGGACTGGACTCTGGTAAGTCAAATCTCTACTACTATATCCCCCACCCTACCTGCATGCCATCACAAACTCTTACCCTCACCCCATCACTCTACCACCTCACATATACCCCACTATCACAACCCACCCATCCCAATACCAAGCCCTGCATGCAACAACAATGCATGGACATCCATCATAGACCTGCATGGACAATCATCACCACAGCATGCACACTAGTGACAATCACTTAGCCAACCAAATCACAACTCACACAAGCCAAAGCTGCATTGCTGATAATAACCATAGAGGGAAAAATACCCATGCACAATATATCACACGCAGATACAATAACCCTGCTTTTCATCCCCACAGGTCCCCCACTCAACGTCACCGGAGAGGAGGTGCCACCAACATACAGTCCCCCCCACAGAAGAGGCCCACAGTAATGACAGCAGCTCTGCACGCCTGGATCAGGATGACCTACCTGTCCCATCAGGGACCTCTCGACAGTCGGTTACCCTGCCACAGTCCAAACCTTCCACAGAACCTCCCCCTCAGGAAACACCAGCACAGCACCCACCCAGCTGGCCCATACGTCCGTCCCCAGTACACGTCAATCAGCAGTGTATCCACCACACAGGGACCCCAGGCAACCCCACAAACCCAAGACAATCAGAGATCTGGGGTCAGTGGGCACATGGTTCAGGGGACAGAGGCACAGGACAACAGGGAAGCTGGGAGGACTGCTGTGCAACAGGGGGAGGACAGGCCCAGGGAACCCACTCTACACTAGCCACTTGGAGGGATCCTGGGAGCATACCATCATTCCCAGGAGACCATGGGCCAGATAATGTACAAGTTGCAGGAGACCCAGTGGCTGCAGGAGGAACAGTACCTGGGGATCAGGGAGGACCTCAAAGCCATCCACACCACCCTGGTCACCATTGCAGGGGTGCTGGCAGACATGGACAACACCATGAGGGAGGCAGTGGCACACCAACGGGCCCCGACACTAGCCAAACCAAAGAACAGCCCTCCACCTCTGCCGGCGCTAGTGGACAGGAAGCCCCTCCACAGGAACAACAGGCCACCAGCACCCCACCCCCTGCAAAAGGAGAACCACCATGCAAACTGTCCCTGCGATCCAGGCAGAAGCCAGAGAACATTGCCGAGACCCCCGCCAGGAAATAAGAATCTCCTGATTGTCACCCTTCTGTCCCACTCTGTTACCCTGTCCACCTTGAACTGCTATTGCTTCCTTTCCTATGCCCCATTGGAAAATGCACCTGTGATACCAATAGACTGGACTCTACCCTGGTCTTTCCTCCATCAGCAACCCACACATTGCGATACCCCCTCCACTTATTAGCACATAAATAAACATCCTTGGAACAAATACAAGTGTGGAGTCTATAAATTGATTTGAATCTGTATTCATTTAACAAGCTGTAAAGATTGCAATTCAACTGAACAGTTAAGGATACATAGGTATGACCTGTAGTGGGCAGCAGTAAACACACCAGGATCCAGAGTGGGGCACAGATATCTGAAAATAGAGATGCCAAAGGGTACAGTCAGTGGCCATAAAATATGGAAAATCTTTCTGCCATGTACAATGTCAAACACAAAACTGCAATGGAAAGTGAAGTTACAGTGTCTCACCTGTGTGTCACTGGAAGTACTGTTGAATAAGTGAACTTCTGTTGTCCATATCTCCTTCCTCACTGTCCACAGGCTCCACCGCGGCCACAAGACCTCCCCCAGGATCATCTTCCTGCAGAAAATGCACTTAGCGTCTCAAGGCCAGGTTGTGCAACATGCAACGATGATCTGGCAGACCTTCTTGGGTGAGTAGTACAGGGATCCACCTGTCAGATGGAGACACAGGAATCTGGCCTTCAGGAGGCCAAAGGTTCTCTCAATTATCCTCTTTGTTCGCCCATGTGCCTCATTGTAACGTTCCTCTGCCCTTGTCCTAGCATTCCTCACTGGGGTCAGTAGCCATGACAGGTTGGGGTAACCAGAGGCACCTGCAAATATTTAAGGGATACCAGTTAGACAGACACTCACCATTAGGGAAACCCCACACCAATATACCTACATCAACTGGGTGGGGACCATGGGCTCACCTATTAGCCACACCCAGTGCCTCTGGAGTTGAGACATCACATATGGAATGCTGCTATTCCTCAAGATAAAGGCATCATTCACAGAGCCAGGATACTTGGCATTCACATGGGAGATGTACTGGTCCGCCTAACACACCATCTGCACATTCAGAGAGTGAAAGCTTTTTCTATCCCTGACACGTGTTCATTCCTCCGGGGGGGACAAATGTTATATTTGTACCATCAATGGTACCAATGATATTGGGGATATGTCCCAGGGCATAAATGTCAGCCTTCACTGTGGCCAAATCCTCCACTTGGGGGGAATACGATGTAGCAGGGCATGTGTTTCAGCAGGGCAGACAACACTCTGGTCAACACGTTTGAGAACATAGGCTGTGACATCCCTGATGCCATGGCCACTGTCGCTTGGAAGGAATCACTTGCCAGGAAATGGAGCACTGAAAGGACCTGCACAAGAGGGGGGATACCTGTGGGCTGGTGGATAGCTGAAATCAGGTCTGGCTCCAATTTGGCACACAGTTGTTGGATTGTGGCCCTATCACGTCTGTAGGTCAGGATAATGTGTCTGTCCTCCATTGTCGCCAGGTCCACCCGGGGTCTGTACACGGGGGGGTGCCTCCATCTCCTATTCATCCTCAGTGGTTGAAGTCTAGGGGGAAAAACGGTGAGCAGAGGGTCATATTCACACATATATTCTAAAAAAAATGCATTTCTTCCTTTACAGGAACAGAATGTGAATTTGAGAGTCAGTTGATGTGACAATGTATGCTGTGATGCAGGTAGGTGCCATGGCCTGTGCCCCCCTGAAATGGCGGCTGCCTGACCTCTGAGGAGAGACAAGTGGAAATGAGGTAATGTCGTAGCGGTGGGCGGTCGACGACTGCTGCACAACTTTGCATTGGTTATCATTGGGCCCTATGGGTTCCAGGAGCCAATGGTGATGTACGCCCGCAGTGACGGTACGCATCGCCATGGACATGACCGCCATTTTCTATCTGTTCACTCACTTGCTACCTGACCTTCAACACGAGAGGACCTACACTGCAAGTGCTGCTGTGACCTGTGTCTGGAAGCGACAATGGCTCAAGTGTCTGGGGAAAGGGCCCCCGCCTTCATTTCGGAGGAGTTAGAGAGACTGGTGGATGGGGTCTTACCCCAGTATACTTTACTCTATGGTCCTCCAGACAAACAGGTGAGTCCACTGTGAGCATGATGCACGGGCCATGAATGTATGGAGTGCTGTGTGTGTAAGCCTCATGTAGGGTGGGGCTAAAGGGTCCTGGGCAGAGTGCTGCATGCATGGTGGTCAGTGTATGTGCGTAAGGGGATGGGAGGGATATGGTGGGCCATGAGTATGACAGTCCGGATGGTATGACTAATCACTTTTCTGCTGTAATTTTCCTGCAGGTCAGCGCCCATCAGAAAAAGGGTATTATGTGTGCCATTGCCAAGGAGGTGCAGACCCTGGGGGTCTTTGACAGGCAGAGCACCCACTACCGCAAACAGTGGGAGGACCTGCGCCACTGGGCAAGGAAGACGGCGGAGGCCCAGCTGGGGCTGGCCTCCCAACGAGGAAGGGGTGCCTGTCATACCCTGACCCCCATAGTGTTCCACATCCTGGCGGTGGCCTATCTGGACTTGGATGGGCGCTTGTAGGCATCACAGCAACCACAAGGGGGTGAGTACAGATTCTGAAGCATGACTTTGCGTGCGTTAAGGTTGTACCTGGGTGGGGGATGTGGACTGTGGGTGCCCCTAGGCCAGGGCGAAATGGCATGGTAGGTCCCTTGTTGGTAAGGCTTTGAAGCACTCCTACCCCAATAGTGTTAGTGGGCATCTACTACTAGGCAGGGTCATGTTGGTTTCTGGAGTGCAGCTAATGGCATTAGGCATTGTCCCCATGGGCTGGTAAATAGCTTTTTTACTGGTAGTGCATGGCCTAGTGCATAGGGCTGATCCCTGTGTGTTGTGTACGCCAACGGTAGTGTTGTTGCTGGCATTGACCAAGTGTATCCTCTGTCTCTTCCCCCCTTTTTGTTTTGTCACCCTGTCCTCGTGTGCATTAGCATCATCTGGCGGAGGAGCAGAGGCACCAGTGATGGAGGGAGCTGCATCCCACATGGGCCTGGAGGCTGAATCCACTGACGGTAAGGTCACCAGTGGGACGGAGGGCGAAGGGAGCACCACGACGGAGACAGGAGGGGCCACTACAGACAGTGACTCCTCCTCTGATGGAAGCTCCCTGGCGGTGGCGGACACCTCTGTGCCCACCCCAACAACAAGTACAGCCGCCACCCCCGTACCAGCACCCCCTCCCAGCAGCCCCTCAGCATGTTTCCCATGCCCGCTCACTCAGGAGGGTGGGCATCTCCTGCGCCCCAGGCACCTCAGGCCCTGCCCCAGTCAGCCCTGCTGCCCTCAGTGAGGAGGCTATTGACCTCCTGATATCCCTCTCTGTTGGGCAGTCAACCATACTGAATGCCATCCATGGTGTCGAAAGGCATTTGCAACAAACAAATGCATACCTGGAGGGCATTCACTCTGGTGTGGCAACCTAATAGAGAGCATTTCAGGCTTTGGCCTCCACACTGACGGCAGCCATTGTCCCTGTCTCCAGCCTCCCGCTCAAACCTTTTCTACCCAGTCCCAATCCCCTCAACCTCTCCCAAGAACACCTTCAGACCAGCAATCACCCAAATCAACACACAAAAACGGCTCAGGCAAACACAAGCACCACATTTCATCTCACAGGCACTCACACAAGCACCATTCCTATTCAGACACACCAATATCCACTGCCTCCACTGTGCCCCTCTCCTCCTCCTCGTCCACCTCCCTCCCAGTTGTGTCTCCACTCACACATGCATGCAGTACATCCTCATCCACTATCTCCAGCACGCCTATCACCACTCGCCCCTCACTGGCAGTCACCAGCCCCACATCCATGCACACGTCCCCTGTGTCCTCTCCCACTGTGTCTGTGACCCTTCCTCCCAAACTACACAAACACAAGCGCACACCCACCCAAAGCCATCCACCTCACAAAAGCATCCATCTCATGCACCTTCACCCAAACACAGCAGACTGACACCTCCTAAAACCACTCCCTCTTCCTCCACTCCCAAACCTCCACCCTCTTCCCAACCCATTGTCCCTAAGAAGCTTTTCCTAGCCAACATTGACTTCTTCCCTACCCCTCCCGACCGTCCTTCACCTCGGGCCAGGGTGGCCAGAACCCAGCCCAGCAGCTCAACCACCAAGTCCACGTCGCTGTGGTTTCTGCAGCTATCAGAGGCTCTAAGGAGGCACCCGGCATCCCAGCCAGTGTGCCACCAACACCTGCCAAGGCTAAGAAGGTTCCGCCACCTGGCAAGGGCAAGAAGGGGACAGCATCCAGGAAGGAGAAGGAGCCACAACCAGCCAGAAAGTCCAAGTCACAGACTCCAGCTGGCAGACCCAAGGAGGCACCACCATCTGTCCACGGCAGGAAGGGGCACAGAACACCAGCCAGGGCACTTCAGCCATCAGAGGCTGCAGGTGAAGGCCTGGTGGCTACCAGCACAACCGTCTTCACCGCCACCTGCACCGCGGCCAGCACCGCCACCTGCCCCGCCACAAGCACCGCCACCTACACCGCCGCAAGCACAACCACCTGCACCGCCGCAAGTAGCACCACTGCCAGAAGCAGAAGCCCCAGTGAGCAGCCGTCTGAGGCTGCTGGGTAAGGGCTGGTGCCTCTCCCCACCACTGGCAGCACCGCCACCTGCACCGCAGCCAGCACCACCACCTGCACCGCTGCAAGCACTGCCACCTGCACCTCCGCAAGTAGCACCACTGCCAGCAGCAGCAGCCCCAGTGGGCAACCGTTTAAAGCTGCAGGGGAAGGGCTGGAGCCTCCCCCCACCACTGGCAGCACCGACATCAGCACCGGCCCTGCCACCACTGTACAGCTGTCCCCACCGGGCGATGGACTGTAGTCCTACCTCCATGGAGTGTCTTGCATCCTGCCCACAGAAAATCGTGTGGGTCTGACACCCAGGTGAGTGACTGTGACCTTGCACTCCCCAAGATCTGCATAACAGGGCAGAAAGCCCCCTCCAGAACCAGTGGAAGGAGGCATCCACTCACCCTATCCTTGCCAGGATGAAGTACACTGGTCACAAATCCCCCTCCAGAACCAGTGGAAGAAGGCATCCCCTTGAGAGACTGTGGCTTTGCACTCCCCAGGACCAAGAAGTGGGCAAACCACCCACTAGAAAGCCTGTGGCTTTGCACTCCCCAGGAGCAAGCAGTGGGCAAACCACCCACTTGAGAGACTGTGGCTTTGCACTCCCCAGGACCAAGCAGTGGGCCAACCACCCACTAGGGAGACTGTGGCTTTGCACTCCCAGGACCAAGCAGTGGGCAAACCACCCACTTGAGAGACAGTGGCTTTGCACTCCCCAGGACCAAGCAGTGGGCATGGAGACCCCTCCAGGAGCAGTGGCGTTGTCCCATCTTCCGGCTGAGGTGCCCCCCTTCCCCGTCTCCCTGAGGTGCCTGTGTGTTTTTCGACCTGATGCCCCTGCCGTGTTCTCTCGGTATTGAGGCAGGAGTCAAGTGTGAGCTTGGCCTAGGTGTTTTGGCCCAGTGGGCCACGGACACTTTTTGTGTGGACATTGTCACGCCTTTTGTATATATTGTATATATTGTAAATCCTGTTTTTGCTTTCTGCACTTATTTCGAAGTATTTCTAATATCACACTCATTTGACTCCATTCCTTTTGTCCTTTCGTTATTCCAGAGGGTAACGGGGTGTATTTTTAATGTTGTTGCTTGTGTTTGTGTGTATGGTGTTGGGGGTGAGGGTTGGGATGTTGCGTGTTGCGTGTGTGTGTCACTCTCTTTTTCATTCCCCCTCCCTTGTGTGCTAGGTGCAGTACTCACCGTGGTCATCTTCGCCGGTGTTGATGCTCCTGGTATATGAGCAGATACACCAGCATGGGGAAGACCTGCAGCTAGGGCTCCATGGCGTCCTGGTTCTTCCTTGAGTGTCGAGAGGTGAGTGGTTTCCCTTCAGAGTACTTTTTCTGCCATGCTTTTGATGGCATTGGTACCGCCCCGGAAAAGCTGGCGGATGGGCGGGTTGTAATTCTGTGGGCGGTACATTGTCTTCCGCCTGTCTGTTGGCGGTTACCACCACGGTGTTTGTTGCTAAGTGTTAAAGTGGCTGTCTATGTTGGCGGTTTCCGCCGTGGTCATGATTCCATTTTTTTTACCACTGGCCTGTTAGTGGTGTTACCACCGCTTTAACACCGACCGCCACGGTTGTAATCAGGGCCTTAGTGTTGTAATTATTGAAGTGCTCTGGCAAAGCAGTCGGCTGCAAAATCCCAAGCGTGGTTAGGATTTTCCAAACCCATCGTTGCAATGTTGCTGACCTACTCTTGAAACGGATGCTCATATGTTACATGATGCAAAATTGTGCTACGCTTAATGCTGAAAAATGTGCAGGTTTAGAACTGTGTGGAATAATGTCAGAGATTGTCTCTAAACCAGCGCTGTCCACTGCAAATGTCAGGAGGATGTGGTAGGGCAGGGAGGAGGCTTCGGGAGTAAAAAAAACAATAACAAAAAAAAAACTTACCTTTTCTATGCTGCTGCTGCCTGGTGCGCTGCCCTCTTCTGTCCTGGTGTCCCAGCAGTCCCTGAGACATGATCACAGGCTATCCACGCAATCCTGGTCTGCTCTTGTGCTATACCTAGCATGACAGCAGCATCAGGATTGGTCTGAGCGACTTGTTCTGCCGCTCAGACACTGCATGGGACCCTGTGCAGTTTTTCCAACCCGGCTGTGCAACACAGCCATGTTGGAGAAACCTACGTGCGCATGTCAGTTTGGCCAGCCTGAGACAGCCGGCCAAACTGACATGGCCACTTAGGGACAGATGTATCACAGAACTGTTTTGCATTTCTTAAATAGCGAATTTTAAGAAATCGCTATTTAAGAAATGCAAAATGGGATGTATGAAAATTGCGATTCGGTAATTTCTTAAAATTCCCAATCGCTATTACCGAATCGCAATTAGAGAATTGGACTCCATTCATCCCTATGGGCCTGTAGGCCCATAGGTGCAAATGGTTTTGCATTTCCCAATTTGCGAATTCCAGTTAGGAACTCACAAATTAGGTAATGGAAACCCCAGGGTGCTGGGGGCCTGAGGCCCCCTCTAATGCACCCCAACAAAAATATTTGCAGACATGTGAAGGACACACATGTCATAGGGGCATGTGTGCGCTACATGTCATTTCTAAAAATGCATTTATAATGCATTTTTAAAAATTGCATATGCTTACCACCAAATTGTATTTGGTGGTAATTGCATTTCCTAAATGCCCAATTCACATTTAGAAAATGCTTGATACATGTGATTTGGAGTTCGCAAATAGGAATTCCCTATTTGCGATTTCCTATTTAGAGAATCACAATTTGCGATTATCTAAATGTGGTCGCAATTTTAAGGAATCGCTATTTTAGCGATTCCTTAAAATTGCACTGCGAATGCCTTTCATACATTGTTAAAGGCATTTTTGCATTTGCAAACAGCCAAAATTTGCAATTCGCACTGTTTGCGAATGCAAAAAAGTTTGATACATCTGGCCCTTAGTGCACTGACTCCACTCCCCCATCTCCCCACTCCCATGGGCCAGCCCACCCCTCCCTGCTGGCTGAGATAGCAGCTGAAAAAGAAAATGGTATAGTATGATATTGTTTTATTTTTCTGCAGCTGGCACAATGAAGGAGCTGCCCCTGCTCTGAACATTCACACCTGAGAGGTCATCGTCACTGCCTTTTCCAGATACTTGAATGTTTTACACTGCCTGCACTCACCGTTTACCGTTTGTGTGTAAATATTCTTCGATCGAAAGTCGTATTTTTGAAGTAATAACTTTCCAAACAGTTATTTACAGACTCATCACTAGCCCCTTAAACTGACAACCTCCCCCTCTACAGAGATTTGCAGTCAAACGAATATGCAATCTGTCATGAACTGAACATGTGTGTACAAATTCAAGTAATAGGATATTCATGCCCACATTTGACGCAGCACAATGCAGCACGACAACTTGCTGTACTGTGATGCATCAAATGGAGAGGACACAAATGCGTCATATCTATGAGAATATGGTGCATTACTGCTCTCTTTTCGTTGGCACAATCAGTGCAGCCTAGTGCCAATGCAGGCACTCTTTTGTCATGGTGTAAGAGTACCTGTGTTGCAGGCAGGATTATTTTTGTGGAGGAAGGGACACCTTCCTGCTCAAAGACAATCCTTAGAGGCATTTTCCTCTTTTTAAGTGTGTTGCAGAAAGCCACCCTCTTAGAGGAAAAACTAGGAACATTAAAGATATTTTGTCTAGTTGCGCATCTATTGGGAAGGTTTTGTACTTTGATGCATTCCCAGGTTCACCTCTCTTGTTAAATCTGGGAATGCACCTAAAAATATGGGTGTGTGCATGTGAACACCCACTGTCCACTCATGTAATGCCTTCCAAGCAGAGAATAACACAAGGCAGAAACTTGCACTGCTTTGCGTTACTCCAGATTTACCATGCAATGCAGGGACACACAAGGTGGGCTTGCATGGCTTGGTAAGTTTGACTCAAGGATTGCATTGTTGTAACGTCGCCCTTCGTAATGCAAGCCCAACACAATCCTATGACAAATCTGAGTCTTAGTGTTCAATGAGGGATATGTAATACGTTGTGTATCATAGCGTGCAGTAATTTGTATGTTTGGATTTTACATGTCAGAATGGTAGAGCCTTTCCTATTTTCAGGACTCACCACTAGCTTCTTTTTGTGAACAATTTGACAGGCAGTGTAACACTTGATAGCTTTAATGTATTTACTACAGTAAACTGAGCTAATATATTTTTAATCTTCATCTAAGAAGGGCATGCAGACCGAAAAGAAACTGCTAATACATTTTTAGCCAGTTTTTATTGTGGTGTAAACACAGTTGTTAGGTAGGATGAAGTATAAATCCGTTCATGAAAATAAAATCTGTTCTTCTTCTCTCTGTAATTTATTGAGAGCGCATTCAGGAAGCTAGTGTTCACTTACATGTTCAGTTTGGTCTAAATCTTCACAGCTTTTCTATTCTGTTCCTTCTATACACAACAGGAGAATAAAAAGCTAATTTATGAGTTCACATCGAATTACTTATACTGGCCTTTGAAGCAGGCCGTTGCTTGCTTTGGGCCATTTATTTAGCACTTAATAAATGGCAAAACTAGGTTTCTGAAGGTGCTATGATTGATTGCATGGAAGAGGCTATCTTGACAGCAATATTTGTCTGAGAACACCAGGTGAATTTGCAATTGGTACACATGGGATTTAGCCCTTTCAGTGAAAGATGCAAATTTAAACATGCATTCCTAATTATACCTGATAATATTAATGTATGTGTTTGTGTTTATCCAAAACTTTTTAACTCAGCTCGCACATTTATAAAGTACTATGTGCGATGTAATTCGTAGCAGTACTTGAGTAAAACGTGTGGGAAGAAGAGGTGGCAGCTTCCTGTACAGGATACCTGCATAGTTTTTATCCCGCTCCCTGTAACCTACTTTGTAAGGAGTTTTCGGTCAGTGTTTTTTACTCTGCCTGACTTTTACGACCCTTTTTTGAATGTGGATCTCTTCTGTTATTTTCTGTGATGTTTGCGTTGCTTGTTTCCTATATTTATTTTTTTCCTCCTCTTACTTATAATTTCGTTGTTTGATCAAAGTTTGTCATTACTTCATTCATTCATGAAAGCTTTATTCAGCTATAACAACAATAAAAGCACACATCACAGCAAACACATTAAATAATAAATGCATAAATATTTAAGATGAATAAAATGCACTAAAAAATGAACAATTCATTGTATGAGATAAAACAGAATCAGTCCCTCATCTAGTTTCTGGTTCGCACAGCTGCTTTTAAAAAACTAGCAACATGATAAGCAGTATTTACTGAGAGCGTTTGCAGAAATAAAGAGCGTCCGCACCTGTTTAAAAACTGCGCTCTTTAAGAAGAGGAATTAAGGCCCATATTTAAAGGAAAATGACAGGGGGTGATGCTGTGCCGCACTTCATCATTTTCACAATACAGGGATGCGCCGTATTTAATTGAATACCGTGCACCCCTGTGTTGTACTCTGTGCTGGTGCTAAATTTAGCTGCCAACGCAGGCATCCTTGCACCATCGTGCAAGGATGCCTGCGTTGAGGGTTGTGATTATTTATGTGTGGGAAGGTGTCCCTACCTGCACATGAACAATCACTAATGGCGATTTGGCACTTCTGTGTGTGCTGCAGAATGCCAAAGCGTCTTTTTGAAATAATTGTTTATGTGCAGGAAGGGACACCTTTCCACACATAAACAATCATGTCTGGCATTTTGCTCTTTCTATACGTGCTGCAGAATGCAGCACACCTAGAAAAAGCAAAAAACGAGGAGGAATAAAATGTATTCCTCCTCGTTGTGCCTTGCTAATGCCACCTCTGTGGTGGTGTTAGATTTTGGCACTGCCCCAGGTTTATAAAAACTCGTAAATCTGAGGCAGCATCAAAATGCAATGGGTGGTGCTGTGGCACGCCCACAGCAACACCCATTGCACGCCCCTTTCACATAAGCCGCTGCATGTGAAGGGATCGTATTTACAAGGTGGCATTAAGCCACAAAAAGTGGCATAACGCCACCTTGAAAATATGACACAGGCCATAGTGCCACCAGAGCGTCAGGAAAAGTGATGCTTCGGTGGCACTAGGGGCTCATAAATATGTCTCTGCGGGCCAGATGTAGGAAAGCATTTGCGAGTCGCAAACGGCAAAAATTGCTGTTTGCGACTCGCAAATCGCATTTTCCTATTCAGAAAGGCATATTGCGAGTCGGGACCGACTCGCAAAATGCATTTCAGAATCGCAAATAGGAAGGGGTGTTCCCTTCCTATTTGCGATTCGGAGTGGTATGCAATACCATTTGCGACCGCATATGCGGTCGCAAATGGTGTCGCAGTTACCATCCACTTGAAGTGGATGGTAACCCACTCGCAAATTGGAAGTGGTCCCCATGGGACCCCTTCCTCTTTGTGAATGGACCCAAAACTATTTTTTCAGGGCAGGTAGTGGTCCAAGGGACCACTACCTGCCCTGAAAAAATACCGAAACTAAAGGTTTCGGTTTGTTTTTTAAGTGCAGCTCGTTTTCCTTTAAGGAAAACGGGCTACACTTAAAAAAAAAAAACTGCTTTATTTAAAAGCAGTCACGAACATGGAGGTCTGCTGACTACAGCAGGCCTCCATGTTTGCGAGTGCCTATAGTCGGTATGGGGCCACAATTTGCGACCCACCTCATTAATATTAATGAGGTGGGTCTCTGCGACCCCATACCGACTCAAGTCGCAATTTGCAATTTTCCTACATCTGCCCCTAAGTGTGCCTTTCTCTCCTCACAATATTTACAAAAATTGTAAAATGCATAGGTTTCTGGGGAAGTCGTTGGTAGGAGCCGCAGGGTGCCAGGGACGAGAGTTCAAGCCACCCCCCTGGTGAAGGTTGAAAGCTGTGGCAACAAATTCAATCTGAACCTAGTTAGCAGGAAACAAGCATGTTTGGAAGTCACCAATGTAAGCTAGGGCTATATAAACAGATTATTTCTCAACAATAAATACTTCTTCCCAAGACCTTCTATAGTGCCTCCTCTTCTCTTGGCAGTATCTTGAATCTTAGAAAATTCCTTTTTTTTGCCCTTGACTTCCCTGGTTTTATTTTCTTTCCTTGATAGCTCTGTTGTTCTAGCTTCTTCAGCTTTCCTGCTTCCACCGTTACCCACCCCTTTTTTCATTGGAATGTTTACTGGTGTTCAGAATAGGGAACGATGGCTAACGAATGAGAAGTATTACAGGGGAGAGCAAGACAGAAAATCACCAGGACATGTGTTACTCTACATTGTTTCCATTATCAAAGAGGAATCTGGGACTGGAGGCCTGGTGAGAGTGGAGGAGGTCTTGGCAGTTGTTCTTAGTCCACCCCAATCTAGGAACTCATAGGTATTCTTCTGCCAGCGCTGCGGAAATCCCTTCTAGTTTCACAGTCAAGTCCTTGCAAGAAGATAACCCCTTTCAGAGATGATTGCTACAAAATCCCTCCCACCTGGTATTCAATTAAGGGTCCTGATTGCATCATTGAGAATGGAAATTGATATATGTTTGTCACTAATGATTTTTTAACCCACATGATATGCTCTTGGTGCATGATCTAAGGGTAGCAAAGGCAGGTCATCCAATTTCTGATGCTGTTGAACCTGCTTCATCTATTTATTTTAAGCATTCTTCAAAAATTCTAGTGGTGGTACCTGACAAAAAACAATTTTGGTGTTATGACTGATGAAAGGGTGGATTGTTTCGAACCTGTGGAAAAGAGGCAAATGGCTGGAATGCTGAGAGTTCTGGGATTTCCATGTGGAAATATAATGGGTATACCTTAATATTTGCAGTGTACCAGTTTGTAACCCATTTTCCAAGTAACTTACCAGATAACAATAACTCAATACTGCCACAAAGTATCAATATGCAGTCTTCATCGCAAGTGATCCATAGTATTTATTTTGCAATACTTCGTCCTCTCTTTCTATCCTACATCACCCATTCGCCCTTTATCCCGGGTCATTATCTCAGAAGAAGAATGCCTAAGAAGCCCACCCTTACTGGCAAACAGCCTTATTACAACAGCAGGTTCATGAGACAGGTTTATAGCATGGAAAACAATATAACCAATCTTTCGTGTTTTAACTCTTCATTTCATCCAGCAGTTTCCGCGCTTTCTTAATAAATGCCCATAATTGAACCCTGCTTGCTACCACAGCTTGAATATAGAAGAGAACATCAGGTAGGAACTGGCTCCTTCATCTTTAAAAATATCAATCAGTATTCGCAATTGCCTGTGTTTTTCCTAGCTAGATCAGGTCAAAAAATAAAGAGCAAACTCCAAAAGCAAATCATTTTTTCCAGGATGAAAAGTTAATAATCTAGACTTCAAAAGCTTAAAGTTGAGGCCAATCGGATTGCTTCTAAAATGTATATTGATTTATTGCCTGAAAGTATCAATCCCAATCCAGAAAAGTGCTCGGCAGCAAAGAAACATGGGATTGTGTGCTATCCTCCCTCAAAACTAAGACTGACAACCCGTTCAGAAGATTAGTGCAAAAAAAATTCAATTTGTGTCAGCGTTCTAATGCAGGTAGTGGATTTACCATATGCAATACCTTTTTGAAAATGGTTAGGATAGGATAGACCCTTGGTCTCTGGGAAACCTAAATTTAAAGTTGTAAGAAAGTAGATTGAACAAGAAATATGTAAACCATATAGAGCACTGGGTCAAAATGAATCGATGGGCTGCTTCTTTAAATCAAAACGATGGGCAAAGTTTTCTGTTCTACAATTAATAGAGGGTGCAGAGGCAGGAATTTGCAAACACCTGTTGATTGTGCTCAATCAACTCCAGTTTCATAGTAAAATATTGATGATAAGAACAACCACAAGCTCTTGTCTATGCTGTACCCTTCCTTAAACATGTGTATTAAAATTTGGAACAGGGAGTCGTTAAAAAGCTGAAGACAATTTCACCCTATCCACCTGTCAATCAGGCTTTAAAAGGTTTCCGTCCATAATGCACAATCCGATACCACTTATGCTACTAGCTAAGCGCTCCACAGAGTAGGATGCATTGTGCATTTTTGGACCTCTCCGTGGCATTTTACATAATAAAGATGCACATTCATAGGTCATTGATTATTCTTAATAGTGACATCTATTATGACACCTATTCAATGTTTCACTGTGTATTTGGTTGATCTTGAGTGGACATTTGTTGAAGCTGGTGCCATTAAAGCCCTGAGCTCTTTCTCAATTTATAACTTGAAATTAACTTTGTACAAATAGACGGAAAATATATGGCATGGCGTTTTTCATCACTAACTTGACATTGTTGTAAAAATCACAATCAGCTGTCTCTCACTAAAAGGTTTTGAATTCGATAACCGCATGGCTTGGGAAGGGGAGAGGATAGGAGAGTTTAAAAGAAAACAGTTTAAGTGAAAATAACTTTACTGTACATTTCCACAGACTGGAGTTGTCTCACTTGCACTGATGATTATGGTATATAAGAGTAACTGATCTTGATTTATCATGCTGAGGTATGTCTGGAGACGATGACAAGGGTTCATAAAGCAACATATTTAAAGTTTTATAATATGAATTTAGGGGGCTTAGTGTCATGCTGAGAGATGTCATTAACTTCGTAAAGGTGTGATGTATGCGTTTAGGTGGGAGCAGCTCCTCTTTGTCATCAGAGTTAAGATATGAGAAAATAGAGAAGCAAGGCAGGGGTAATAGCTGTAGCTGTATTTGTGTGACGTCAAGAAGTTAAGTGTAGTGGGCAAAGACTTGTGTATATGAGCACTGTGATAATGTAATTTAAAACTAGTATCCAAATTGACTTTTTGTCTCCTGACTTGCCAAACCTGCTAAATAAGGCTCTTAGTTTGTGTTAAGAGTGGGGATTTCATGAGATTTAGTTTTAGTCATATTAGGACATTATGACATCTCGAAGGATGGTTGTCGCTCTAAAATGGAACGAGATGATGCAATTCTTTACTGTGGGGAATGAACCCTTATAGTATACGATAGTACATTGGCTTGCTTTCTATATTTGTAGTTAAAAATACTGAACTTCGCCTGGACAATTTTAAGTAACCGGACCTGGTGTAGACCTTATAATATGAGTGGGCTTTCATAATGTATGTCTCTAGTGCTCACTGAAAGTTTGTTGTGCTTTATTGAATTACACATGATAGGCAACATCTGCATCAAAGTACAGTTTCACCGTACTTAGGCCTACATGATCCAGTGATGTATCAATCTTAAGGTGAACATGTATCCTGAGTGTAGATCCACAGTCACTTTGATCATAATTACACTCTTTAGAGCACTTTAAAAATCGTCATATTTTGCTGGCTCAGCCATAATCACATTCCAAGACTTTGTCTACCCTACTTTGCCAAGTTAATTACTCTCCTACCAGCAGGAGTATCAAAGACCTTCCCAGACAGTAGAGCCATTAACATTTCTTGGCCAAGTTTTTGGTAAAGGAAGGGGTTTAGGAAAAAATCTAGATGTGTTCATTAACTCCTCATACTGCATCTGGCCAGTGCAAACTCAATCACACAAAAGTAAGGAAGGCAGGCCAAACGTCTGGAGCCAAACACTGGAGGATCTCCCCTTTGAGGTATTTCTAAGAAGTTTGAGGCAATTGTGTCTATTGGGGCACATCTGAGGCACCAAGGGATGTTCTTTTATAGGCCATTTCAAATCATTATGTTTAAATGTCCCAGAATGCTCTGTAGGAGGATTGGGACAGTGATTGAGTGATGCAGCACCATGGTACTAGCCGGGGGTGCAAGTCTTCTAGAATTTTTCACTCCCATTTGAAAACCCTTGCACAAGGGAGCAACTCTTGAGATAAAACTGGGCCTGGGGCCAAAATACTGGAAAAATGCCTAGCTAGAAGGAAGGAGACTCCTGAACGTCTACAGGGATTGACTGAAGAACTTTGACTCCAGCTTATACTCAGGATTGCAATGGGTATGTAACACTTACAACAAAAGCATAACTACCGATGTTACTATGAGGGACATTGCAAAGTGGGTAAGTAGTACCGGGGTACTATACAATGCAGGATTTTACAATGCAGGTAAGCCTTTTAACTTACTATTGATTATGTGAAATAAGGGGCATTAAGTGGTGTAAGTACTTGAAAGTGTTCAGGGATGGTAAAGTGTACAATTCAGTAAGAGTTTTATAAAGTTCAGGGTACAGGGTAGTAAGGTTTTTTATGGTATAAGGTTGGGTAAGCATATTGTGTAATAAGGGTTTGTAGAGTTTAGGGATGGGTAAGGGTGCAGGGTAGTAGGGATTTAAGGAGTTTTAAGTGTTGAGGGATGGTTAAGGCTAGAGGGGTTAATAACAGGCTTATACTGTACAAGGTTGGGCAAGGGTGCTCTGTAGTAGGGCTTTTAAGTGTGCAAGGAAGAGTTAGGGCATGGGTAATAAGGGCTTTTGGGGTTTACAGAAGGGTAATGATGTAAGGATATATTACCTAGTGGCGGTCACCACTAGGTAGTTATAGTTAGGACCATGTTTCCAAAGAAAAATCTTTTTTTGACTCACCTATACGTTTGGCACCATTTGACAAATCTTCATGAAATTTTCATAAAACAAAGTGTGCCAGTGATTCTTGTTGCGCGCAGAAAATTCAGGGTGATCCGTCAAGCAGAGGCCAAGAAAAAGTGTGGGGTCAAGGTCCCATAGGATCTTTAGACATGGACACAGCCCGAACCACTAAATGCAATTACACCAAATTCAGCAGAAAGTGAGCATTTGGTACACAGATTACACTTTCACTTATTTGGTGTAAATCTGTTCAGTAGTTTTGGAGATATTAAAGTGAAATTAACTTTGTATATCTAGGGCTGCGGATCCTTCGCTACGATTCGCGAAAAAAGATAAGCTCATGCAGGGAAATGCACAGCTTTGATAGGGTCTGACTGGCTGCCAACACTTCAAACCAGGAAGTGTTGGCATCCATCTTGGGACTTGGCTTCAAGGACACACTGACCCCTTAGCTGTGATGGTGGGATCCCATAGACCCCCCCCCCCCCCGGGGTAAAAAGCATTTTTTTAACCGTATTTCTGCGAAATTGTGGCAAAACCTTTAAAAAAAAAAAAACAAGCATGAGCTCCCATGCTTGTTTCTGTAAGGCCCCTGGGTGGGACAGGTCCTGAGGGCATTTACAGTTTGAATGCAGGCCTGGGGACTGCCACTTCCCCGGAGTTTAAAAACAATTGAACATGGGGTGGGGCGCTCGGTCCCTCACAGTCCCATGGACCACCATCTCCCCAGGGCTTGAAACAATAGTAACACAGGGACCCGCTTGGCCACCACCGCCGACTTGGGGATGCCCACCTCCCGGGGATTTAAATCAACATAATGCGGGGATGCTCAGCACCTCCCCCCTGCAACTCTGGGGACTTCCACCTCCCCATGGCATTGATGAATTTGTGTGGGGGGTAAATGCTAAAAAAGGGAAAGGAGTTCCGTTCTGTACCCCCGCATTCCCAGGTTCCACCACCTCCCTGGGGCTTTTTTTGCTGGAGGGGGTGTGCTGGCTCCCTCAAGGAGCCACTGATGGCCCTGGTGACCCCTACCCCACCAGGACTGCCTTTACAATGTCTTAGGGTGTCCACCCCCAGGACATAGCTGTGGCTTGGCATCAGCTTTGACAGCTGCTGCCAAATCACAGCAAACACTCTGCTCGTAGTGAAGGAGAGCTGTCAAACAGCTGTCAGTGCAGGCATGGAGACAGAGGAAACTGGTCACAAACAGGTAGCTGCTTTAGCACCTTCCTCTCTGTGACTGCAATGCCAGCTCCCACAGGAGGTGGGGAGCTGGCTGGCACAGCAGAGGGCCTTCAAGCTCCCCCACGGTCCCTAATATTGTCACTTGGTGCCCTAGAGGGCACCTGGGTCACATGGCTGGGACCTGAGGGACTGGGTCCCTGGGGCTGAGATAGGCTCTGGGGAGAAGGGCTGTGTGGCCCCCCTCCTCAAAAACAATAAAATGTTTAGGCCAGACTCCAGGGATGGGGTCCCCGAGGCCGAGATCAGCCTGGGGTTGGGGTGCTGTGCAGCTCCCCCCCCCCCCGAAAAAAAATTAATATTTAGGCTAGGCCCCGGGGATGGAGTCCCTGAGGCCGAGATCAGCCTGGGGAGGTGGGCCTGCAGGGTTGGGCTGTTATTGGGGTTGGTGCAGGGACTAGCTGCAGGCCAGGCCCTGCGCCAACCCCATTAGCAGCTGAAATCTGCATGCCCCCCCCCCCCATTCCAGGCTGATTTGCGCCGTGAGCGTTGGACTGATGAATTGTAATGAAAATGTCTTTATGTTAAAGAAAAGTAGACATTCACTGTAAAAAATAAAGGTTACAGGGATGTTATACTTAGGAAATAGAATTTAAAAAAAATTAAAATTCACTTAAAAAACAAAGGTTATAGGGATGCTATAGTTAGGCTTACATTTTAAATGTACAAAAACATAGAAATTCAACTGTTGTAATTATAGTTATCTCAAGTAACTATAAGTCGTACTCCAGTCCCCTGCGGGGCCGGCATTGCTCCCGCAGGAGCTGGAGCCAGTGGGACCGCTGGGGCCTTTAGACTCACGCCATGGTCCCAAAAACTTTAGAATGGGTGCCTTGGGCACCCAGTAACATGTGACAGGGCCTCAGGGGATAGTGTCCCCAAACCCGAGATTGGTCTAGCGATAGGGCCACATGGCAACCCTCCCTTTCTAAAAAAATTGATTTGGCCCTGGGGAGTTGGTAGTGCCCGGGGCCTGGGGGTCCTGGCGACCCCCTATACATAATTTAAAGATCCTTGTGGCCCCCCATATGTTTTTTTAAATGTTGCCCCATGGAGGTGGTGGTCTCCAGGGCCTGGGGTCTGTGCAGCCCCCACATATTTTTTAAATGTAGTCCCAGGGAGGTGGAGGTCCCTGGGACCCGGGGTGGGGGGCCTCTGCAGCCCCCTAAGGTTTTTATTAAGTAGCCCCAGGTAGGTGGTGCTCTCTAGGGCCCAGGGTCCCAGGGGCCCATGTGGCCCCCAAAATAAACATACTTAATGCTGCATCTTTCATGCCCAAACCTCCATTGGCCACGCATGGCACTGGGTTGGGTGGTTATCAGGGGATGGGCTGCAAGGCCTGGCTGCAGGCCAGGACCTCTGGGAAACCCGCACTGGACTTGTCCAAAGTCATGCGTGACTTGGGGTTTTAGGGGGGTTAGCCGCAGGCCAGGATCTGTGGCCAAACTCCCACTGTGCACAGCCGAGGCCTGCATGTGTCACAGGGTTGGATGGTTATAGAGGGGTTGGCCACAGGCTAGGCCCTGCGGCCAACCCCCATCATGCATGTGTTGCAGGGTTGGGTGGTTATACGGGGGGTTCGATGCAAAGCCTGGCCATAGGCCAAGCCCCGTCGGCCATGTACTGTGGTGGTTGGATTACCATATAGTAATTAAAATTATTTACGTAAAAAAATCATAGAAATTCACAGAAAAAAAACTAATGTTACAGGAACGTTGTAGTTAGGAAACAGAATTTAAAAAACCTTAGACATTCACATAAAAAAAATCAAAGGTTACAGGGACGTTGTAGTTAGGCTCACATTTTAAACGTACATAAGCATAGAAATTCACTTGTTATTTCAAGTAACTATAACTCGTGTCCTAAGGTAACTATACCTCATGCTGTCACCATGCACTGCTAATTACCCCAGATATTACGGCATTCATGACATTTTGTTATAACATCATTGATAATATCACTGTAACATTTGCTGTAAAAATATTCATAAAAAAACCTGTGCATGGTGGGGGCACAAGTTTTTGTTATCTAAGGGCACGTGTTATCCTTATTTAAAATTATATACATATAATATCTTATATAATATCTTATTATATATATATATATATATATATATATATATATATATATATATATATATATATCCCCAAAACAAACAATTGCAATTGTTTGTTTTGGAGATTATAGAGGAATGGTCCTTTCCTCACGTGTGCACTCTTGAATATGCACGCTACAATGTGGACTGTTTGATGGATTCATATATATATATATATATATATACACATACATTTATTTAAATATATATATATATATATACATTTATTTGGACCGATTATGGATTTTATATATATATATATATATATATATATATATATATATATATATATATATATATATATATATCTATAGTTATAGTTAGTCTCCCTTCAACGAGGACCCCTGAAACATAATACTTCCAGGGCATCCAACCAGGTAGTACAACATAAAAACATCACAAAACTGCCTCAAGCTTATAGAAAAAATATAGAAGGATTTTTGTATTAATTTATATAAAGCCTCAATAAAGCAATATTGATAAAGTGAAGAGGAAAATGTGGGTTGTGGGCAGTTTTAATAAATTCTTACTCTCATCACATTGTTCAAAGCTCATCGAATGGTATATATAATACAATATTCAAACCTTCACATCTATATACAATGTAGATTCAATTTATGCAACAAAAAACGCAAATAGGACACATATGTATCTGGGTCGCAGACATCACTCATTCTAAAAAATCTCCGTCATTCAAACACTTGCACTCAGTCATACCAAATAAGCCTACTGAAAAAACATCATAACATACAACCAAAGAAACTAAAAAAATGTTATGTAAAGGAAGGGTAATGTGAGGTCACTTCTTTTGAACAAAGCATAGGTACAGTTCATCAAAAAGATACCTATACGTATGTTTAACTGATTTCTATAGCAATGATGCTGCTTCTGTAACAATAATCTATATAGAAACAACAAAAAGAATATTATAACATATCATGAAATGCAGATCGTGTTTTAAAATATGTCAAGCAATATGATGCATATGATACAGGTTGTGATCCTTCCATCCCCTATACTGCACTAATGTGCATTTCAGTGGGGCTGCACTATGGGAGCCACTTTCTTTAGGGTGCGAACATTCGAAGTAAGACAGTATCTAAGAGAGCCACAACTTAGAGCTGATCTATTAGGTAGAAAATAATAATGAGATGACTAATTAAGGAATAACAGTGACTAAATAAAATACTAACTAGATGAAACCATCACCTCATGCTCGATGCCAAACATTGTGCAGTGAGGTACACACATCTTGCGCTTTCAGACTGAAATACCACTACCACAATCCGACAAACATACTTACCTCCAAAACAAGGGTAATTCTATTGCTGTCCCAAATCAAAATAGTCCACACTGGGTGAGGCTCACCTGAGCTAATCTGGGGTAAGGAACCATAGATCGATAAAACACTTAACAGTCTCATTACGTTGACCACAAACAAGGTTTCCTTGGAGGCCACATACAAAAACCTACCCTTGCTAATAGCAACAAACAAATACTGATGCCTTATGCTCTATAGGGTATATCTTAAAGTAAGATGGTGGTATCTGGAAAACGCATCAGGATAGGTGACCAGGGTATTGGTGAAGATGATTCAAATCCTATGATAAACAAAAAAGGTTGCAGAGCCAGGAAGGAAACGACCCACCTAGATACACTGAATAGGGTGAATTCTATGAGAAAAAGGTTACCCAGATGACAAGCCCCCAGAAGTGGAAGTAAAGTCATAAATTAGGTGACCCTCCTCTCCCCAAGAACTCGGTTACTAACACATATGAGGGGCAACACGAGTCAAGGATAATGACCTGGCCCCGAGGGCCACATGGCCTCCACCGAAGAAGTCAGTGAGGCTCACATACAGCCACATCCGGTCAAAACATATGAGAAATATGAGATGCAGGGCGGAATTAAAGGAGAGCAGAACAACGTGTAATAAATTGAGGGGTCTGACTAAACATGACATAAAAACACCAAGCCAAAACCTCGACTCAGGGACCAAAACAACCCCGTACAAAGATATTCATTATCTGACAATTCAAATTGTCTCATTCACAAGGCAAGGCGACATCACTCGGGCCGCCTTTACGGTGAAATCGATGTATGCCGAATACGAAGCTGAAGTTGCACCATATGTGATAGTTCAATGTGCGCCAAAAGAAACTGGCATCAAAAACAGGAAAAGGACTAGTCACTAGAGGGGAAGCCGATAAACTCATTTATCATGGAAGGGGGAAATAACGCCTTTCACACACCAAACACTCCAAGCCTCCGGCACATAACAGGCACAAACTAAATAATAAATATTACATATAAATGACAGAGAAGAAAGAATGGGGGGAAAAGCAGCTACTAACCAAAATATGGCCCATATTTATAGTTTTTTAGCACCGCTTTTGCGTCATGTTTTGACGCAAAAGCGGCGCAAACTTAAAAAATACAATTGTATTTTTTAAGTCTGCACCGTTTTGCGTCAAAAAGCAGTGCTAAAAAAGTATAAAAATGGGCCTATGTTTGTTTGTAAGCTCAAAAGTGCTCATAATGACAGAGGTCCTACATCCATCCACAGATGGACCCATACAGTCAACCATTATCACACTGGACAGGACCACTATACTGAAACTTTGTGGAAGGTTTCAGTCTAGTGGTCCTGCCCAGGATTTTGTGTTTATCATTTAATCTGTGTGACATATGTGATTTACCTTTACTTGGATGTGATAATGGTTGACTGTACAGGTCCATTTGTGGCTAGCTGTAAGACCGTACTGATATCTGTGGCAGTCGCCACTAGGTAGTTATAGATAGGAGCATGTTTCCATAGAAGAAACATTTTTTGACTTGCCTTAATCTTTGGCACTGTTTGACGAATCTTCACGATATTTTCCAAAAAGTGGGCCGATGATTGTTGGTGCAATTGGAAATTTTTGGGGGCTGAGAAAATGGGGGCACAAAAAACACTGTTTCCCATGTTAAGTCCTATTGCATCTGTTAACACGTCTACAGCCCAAGCTGTTTGATGGAATTACATCAAATCTGACAGAAAGCTAGCTGTCGGTTTGCAGAATGTGTTTTTTGTTAATCAGTGTAAATCCATTCGGTAGTAGTTTAGAAATATAGGGAAATTCAAATTTGTATATCTCTGGCCGCGATGCATTTGCGAACAAAGACGATCTTATGCAGGGAAGTGCACAGCCCTGATTGGCTGCCAACACTTCAAACCAGGAAGTGTTGGCAGCCATCTAGAAAAAAAATAAAAAATACGAAAAGGGGCCAGGGTAGACATATTTTTTCAGAAATGTTCTTCATTGCACCTCACCAGTCTTTGAATATGGGTGCACGGGTCCCACTCCGGTCACACCCATGGCACCCACATGCATACTTTTTTGAGGACTTAAGGGGGAGCCTCAATGCCACTGTGGTTCTTGCCAGCTCCCTCATGCCTCAAGTTTGATTTTTGCTGCTCCCTTCCAGACCTATCCTTTGTCTGGGCACCTAATTTCTCTTCTGCTTGAGGAGAATCTCCCACAGCTCCTCCACAGGTCAACAAGTATAACAATCTCCCTGTCACACTCTCCAGATCCAATGCCTCCTAGTACTTGCAGGGCCCATGTCTGTCAATGGAGTCAAGGGTTAGTCCACAGAAGTCTCTGGGGAACACACTCTCTCTCTCTCTCTCTCTATATATATATATATATATATATATATATATATATATATATATATATATATATATATATAAATATACATATATACATATATATATATATATGTTAATGATCAGCCCTTAGTGTGTTATGGTATTTAAGGAGATGTAGGTGTTGCGTAGGCTCTCATTATTCTTATGAGACTACTGGATTTTGAGCAGCAAGATCGTCCACAGTGTGGGAGACTGAGTCTGAACCACGGAGGGTGACACCTGTCGTTCCAAATCCGGGTTTTGCTCCGGCTAACTAGCAGTGCCTCATCTCTCCCAAAAGGTAGAGATGATTGGGCAGCCGAGCGCATGACATGTCATACTTCTCAGGGAAGTCGCGGTCACTCAGGTCGCATCCGGTTCTCTCATTCACAATTCGGTCTCATACATAAATTACAATAAAAGCAGTATAAGTTTTAAAGACTGGTTTAATAAAACGACTGCATTTTAGAAAGCAAAGCGTGAGCTGCAATAACCAGAACAACACAACGTAACAATATTAAAATGGTGACGATGAGAGTGAAGAATAAGAATAATGCTATCTTATTGCCACTAAAGTCGATGGACTATTTTCTATCTAAATCATAAGTTGAGCACGGCATGTTAAGCTCTAATCCTGCATTTCAGGTTCACCCGGGAGGACATCAACCCTCATACCTGAGCAAAGGCCTGTAGTCTGCGTTAGCATCTGCAGCGAAGCATTCAGCATACAGTTGTGGTTCCCTGGCTGGAATCTCCCTCTCAACGTGTAATGGGACTAGAAGTGTTTTTATAATAACACAGCTAATGTTCTAAGAAAATGTCCCTACGTAAGGATGTGTATTTTCTACGAATGTTGGAGACTAAACTTCTACCACGTTCACCGGCAATGTACCAAACTGTAGCCTTGACTGAAGCACAAAGTGATCAAGAATGTGTTGTTTGAGAACCCAGTGCTGGGCTAAGCAAAACAGTTAGATAGAAGAAATTAAAACAAGACCGTAAAACTGGTTATTGTAAAAATAACAATGCAAAGCTGAACAAAATATATTTAGGTCAAGGTGCACAGGAGCCTAGTGTATTAAACTAACGTGCATGGAGCTATAACTAAAATGGCTACACAACACCCTCCCCTTGTCGGTTGAAAGTGGTTCAAGCCAAAACAAAACTTTCTCAACCTAAGATATATATAAAACCCTACTCAATTTTGACAAGTTAAAAGGACACACAACCACACTACTCGGCAATTTAAAACATGAGCATGTGGCTTACAACCGATTCCAATGATAATGTAAATCTAGAAACGTTCCAAATTAAGTACGAGTCATGGAAAGTAGGAGATCTTCCACTTCGGCAGATGACAGAACTGGAAAGTCCGCGCCAAAAGTGATCGAGGAGCAAGTGTGTTCCATAACCCCAGTATCAACCAAGGCGGCATCCGGTGGAGTGCCAATTGATGAGTTGATGGCATTTTCCTCCAGGAAGGGTAACTCATAATTAGCTTCACGTAGAAAACGCAGCCTCAGTGTGCATGTCTGGTAATGAACCCTCAGCGAGAACATCAACAGATCAGCATCTATTGCTGAGGGGCGCTGCTGTGAAAGACAAACTTCCAGTGCATGTTCAAAAGAGCACCAAAGGCACCGGCACACAGGCTGCACACAATACAAAACCGGTCTGAATGACAAAGACCAGTCACACTCCAAATGCTCCAGGAGTGTGTTATGTATTGATAGTATTCTGAATGTGGAATGCAGGGCACGGGGCAGTGGAGCGGTGGAATGTGGAACGGGGAGCGCCTGGGGAGGCAGATCGGCGGTTGGCTTGTTGCCAGCAGGACGCGCTGAGGGTGGCTCCTGTTTTTACCACAAATTAAACTTGTTTGCATACTAAACCTGTTCCTGCTGTGTTCCTGAACCGCAACAGAGTGTTGCTCCAAAATGCTGCATCATACATTCACGACACAGCTGCGCTGATGGAAGCGCCGTCATTTGCCCTTGTTGCGGTGGAACAGCCATTGCGCATAAACAACAGCAACAGCAACAGCAGGATGCCAGCTAATAAAGCCAAAGTTATCGAAAATCCCCCAAAAATGCTATAGAAAATTGAGTGGATAGATGAAGATATCAAACCAAATATGGAGGAGAAGGTGTGAACAAAACCAGAACCAACAGCTTTGAAAAAATGTGCTATTCCAGTCATGCTGGACGCATTAAATATTCATCCCACGAGTTCACCAAAGTGTCTCGGAAAGTTTGTATTTAACAGGGACTGTATTTCTGCTGATGACCTTGCCACTTGAAGTGCATAGGTCTCGCGTGCAGGCGTAAGGGCCACATGCTTTTGAAACAATAAAGCCTTGATTCCACTTAACTTGTCAAAATTCACGTTTGAAGTAGCAATGTAAGGCCAGATATCAGATACCTCCTTAAATTTAGTGGGAGAAACAGTACGTTCCCGCAACATGTAACGACCTTAGAGACCGAAACAATGTAAACTATTCCGGCTTACATGCCACAACAGTCTTCACTATTGAGAAGGACTTAGCTGCTGTTTGAAAGCACCTGGAACGTAGGTCTAATCAAGGGGACTGGAACTCCCTTAAGATAACAAGCCAAGTTGCAGCCGAAGCGTTACACGCCCCATGCAAGGACAGCTGTTTACAAATCATTGAATGGCTGACAGAAGTCTCGCATTCACTACCGCTAAGAAAGACCTCTTTCATGCCATTGAAGCATTTGTACGAGAAGGGAAGCTCCCACCCCTCATGGATGTAATTATCTCCCAACTTTTCATATCTGCCTACCGGAATGTGTTTCAAACAGGAGGTGCATTGTAGTATTGAAATAGGCAGATTAATAACCTAGTGTATTAACCACCCTGCCGATGGTATTTCTGCCACGGTAAAAGGCAACTTTTCTAATTTCTCGATGTTAAGCATGACATAAGTCGCTTCTTTCTTAGCCATTAGTTGTTGTTGTCGTCGCGTTAAAAGAAGAAAATATCTCCCTTGCACTGACGTTCTGCCATGGAACACGACCTGCCTTTAATGTTTGAAGCGTCCAACCAAACTGCATAATGGACCTGATCTGATTCTGTCCATGGTATAAAGAAGACATATCAGATTGTATATAGTCTATAGCAGAAGAGACAATGTTGTTAATTGTATAGATCCGGTTGGAAAAGGTGTTAATCCCATTTTCCACAACAGCTAATGTCTTTTTTAGATTTTCCTGATCTATTTGCCTTAACTGGGCAGCAGCATCTTGTTGGGAAAGTTTCCATATTTCATTGTATACTGCACATAAGAAACACTTCCTACGTGGTGTTCTGGGGCCTGACAAGAAATCTTGTAAGTCAGTGGCGTTAGACAAGAGATTGAGGTGTTCTTTAACCCCTTCACTGCCAGGCCTTTTCCCTCTCCTGTGCCAGGCCTTTTTTTGGCTATTTGTGGCAGTTCGCGCTTAGGCCCTCATAACGTTTTGTCCATATAAGCTAGCCAAGCCAAATTTGCATCCTTTTTTTCCAACATCCTAGGGATTCTATAGGTACCCAGACTTTGTGGGTTCCCCTGAAGGAGGACAGGGAATTAGCCAAAATACAGTGAAAATGTTATTTTGTTTTTTTAAATGGGAAAAAGTGGCTGCAGAAGAAGGCGTGTGTTTTTTTCCCTGACAATGGCATCAAGAATGGGTTTGCGGTGCTAAAATCACCAGCTTCCCAGCTATCAGGAACAGGCAGACTTGAATCAGAAAACCCAATTTTTCAACACAAATTT
The DNA here is from genome assembly GCF_031143425.1 of Pleurodeles waltl. Lineage (NCBI taxonomy): Eukaryota > Metazoa > Chordata > Amphibia > Caudata > Salamandridae > Pleurodeles > Pleurodeles waltl. The sequence goes on along the minus strand of NC_090449.1, from coordinate 687,293,603 downwards.
GGCATTTTACTGGGACATACCCCATTTTTACAATTTTTTGTGCTTTCAGCCTTCTTCCAGTCAGTGACAGAAATGGGCATGAAACCAATGATGAATCCCAGGAACCTAAACATTTCTGAAAAGTAGACAAAATTCTGAATTCAGCAAGGGGTCATTTGTGTAGATCCTACAAGGGTTTCCTACAGAAAATAGCAACTGAACAATAAAAATATTGAAATTTAGGTAAAAAAACAGCAATTTTCTCTGCAATGTCAGATTTTCGAAAGCAATATACCATTACGTCTGCTGGACTCCTCTGGTTGTGGGGATATATAGGGCTTGTAGGTTCATCAAGAACCCTAGGTACCCAGAGCCAATAAATGAGCTGCACCCTGCAGTGCGTTTTCATTCTATACCAGGTATACAGCAATTCATTTGCTGAAATATAAAGAGTGAAAAATAGCTATCAAAACCTTTGTATTTCTAAAATGGGCACAAGATAAGGTGTTGAGGAGCGGTGGTTATTTGCACATCTCTGAATTCCGGGGTGACCATACTAGCATGTTAATTACAGGGCATTTCTCAAATAGACTTCTTATTTACACACTCTCTTATATTTGGAAGGAATAAATGTAGGGAAAGACAAGGGACAATAACACTTGTTTTGCTATTCTATGTTCCCCCAAGTCTCCCAATAAAAATGATACCTCACTTGTGTGGGTAGGCCTAGTGCCCATGACAGGAAATGCCCCAAAACACAACGTGGACACATCACATTTTTTAAAAGAAAACAGAGGTGTTTTTTGCAAAGTGCCTACCTGTAGATTTTGGCTTCTAGCTCAGCCGGCACCTAGGGAAACCTTCAAAACCTGTGCATTTTTTAAAACTAGAGACCTAGGGGAATCCAAGATGGGGTGACTTGTGGGGCTCTGACCAGGTTCTGTTACCCAGAATCCTTTGCAAACCTCACAATTTGGCTAAAAAAATGCATTTTCCTCATATTTTGGTGACAGAAAGTTCTGGAATCTGAGAGGAGCCACAAATTTCCTTCCACCCAGCCTTCCCCCAAGTCTCCCGATAAAAATGGAACCTCACTTGTGTGGGTAGGCCTAGCGCCCATGAACGGAAATGGCCCAAAACACAACGTGGACACATCACATTTTTCACAGACAACAGAGGTGTTTTTTGCAAAGTGCCTACCTGTGGATTTTGGCCTCTAGCTCAGCCAGCCCCAGGGGTGGCAGAAATGGCCTAAAATAAATCCCCCCCCCAACACCTCCACGGGAGCGACCCTTGCCTACGGGGTTGCTCCCCTTGTGTGACATTGGCGCAAAAAAAAAAAAATCCCCGGTGCCTAGTGGTTTCTGCCCCCTTGGGGGCAGATTGACTGAAAATCGGCCAATCTGCCCCCAAGGAGGACAGAAATGGTCTAAATACAATTTGCCCACCAGGAGAGCGACCCTTGCCTAATGGGTCGCTCCCCATCTCTAAAAACACAACCAAACATAAAAAATAACATTTGTCCTGGTGCCTAGAGGTTTCTGCCCCCCCACCCCGGGAGCAGATCGGCCTAATAACAATAGGCTGATCTGCCCCCGGGGATGCAGAAATGGCTTAAAATAAATTTGACCCCCCACCTCCCTAACCCCCCCCCGGGAGCGACCCTTGCCTATGGGGTCGCTCCCACTGCGTGACATTGGCGCCAAAAAAAAATCCCTGGTGCCTAGTGGTTTCTGCCCCACTAAAATTGGCCGATCTGCCCCCAAGGGGGGCAGAAATGGTCTAAATACAATTTGCCCCCCAGGGGAGCGACCCTTGCCTAATGGGTCGCTCCCCATCTCTAAAAAAACAAACAAACAAAAACACAAAATAAAAAATTGCCCTGGCGTCTAGAGGTTTCTGCCCCCCCTGGGGGCAGATCGGCCTAATAATAGGCTGATCTGCCCCCGGGGGTGCAGAAATGGGCTAAAATAAATTTGCGCCCCCGTCCCCCCAAACCCACCCCCCGGGAGCGATCCTTGCCTACGGGGTCGCTCCCCCTGCGTGACATTGGCGCAAAAAAAAACATTCTGGTGCCTAGTGGTTTCTGCCCCCCTTGGCCTAAATACAATTTTCCCCTCCAGGGGAGTGACCCTTGTCCAAGGGTCGCTCCCCATCTGTAAATCAAAAAAATTTAAAAAATCCCCGGTGCGTAGTGGTTTCTGCCCCCCCTTGGGGGCAGATCGGCCTAATCAAAATAGGCTGATCTGCCCCCCAGGGGGGCAGAAATGGCCTAAAATAAATTTTCCCCCCAGGGGAGCGACCCTTGCCTAAGGGGTCGCTCCCCTTGTGTGAAATTCACGTTAAAAAAAAAAAAAAATCCTTGGTGTCTAGTGGTTTATGTCCCCCTTGGGGGCAAATTGGCCTCATAAAAATAGGTCAATCTGCCCCCAAGGGGGGCAGAAATGGCCTAAATATAATTTGCCCCCTAGGGGGGAGACCTTTGCCTAAGGGGTCGCTCCTCACCTCAAAAAAAAAAAAAAAAAAAATCCCTGGTGCCTAGAGGTTTCTGCCCCCCCTGGAAGCAATCCGGCTATTGAAACGCTCAGAGAGACTTCAAAGGGAAGGAAATTCCTTTCCTTCCCTTTGAAGCCTCTCTGGCCCTCCCCCACATGATCGAAAGAGAAATGCTTTGCATTTCTCTTTCGATTGTGCTGGAACTGAACTTCCAGCGCGATGGGAGGAGGCCCTCTGTGATTGTCAGCACGCGATGCGCGCTGATGTCACAGGGGGGGTGGGGGTCGGGGGGGGCTTCCCCTTCCATCCCTGGCTTGGGGGGTGGGTGGGGAGCACGGGGGAGTGCTAGCGCTCCCCCCAGTTCCCGGTTGTAGGACGAGGTGACCTCGTCCAAGGCACCCGAGAGGTTAACCGCGTTTAGTGAGGATGATTTTAGCCACTGTTGGCATAATTTACCTACACTATATGTTGTAATGATGTCTGCATGTTCTGGAGATATATAGCAAGGGTCTGGCCTACTCGTCCTAAACCCCCCGAGGAGTTAATAAAACATTGATGACACCCATTGGTATCTATTGGCCACAATAACCACCCGCCTGGACGTGTCAGTGAAGCATTAAACGTACCATTCTGGACCCACTCATTGAGCTCATCTTTAGTTGCATTCGTGTATTTTTGCCATTTGTCAAATTTTGCAGGGGCAGGTATACTGGGCATGTTTAATTCTCGATTGCAAAATCGATTTTCGCAGTTTGCACCATGCAAATGGCTTCCTACATCTGGCCCTTAGTGTGATGAAAAATGTGGTTTCGAAACCTCCTCCACCTGTTCAACTATTGATCTTTCAGGAAGAAAATGACCATGTATTGATAAGAAAAAGGTAATAAAACCAATCCAAAGTAGAAAGGCTAGGACAGTCAGAGAAAGCCATATATAGGGGGTCATTACGACCTTGGCGGAAGGTGGAGAAGCGGCGTTTTTTTTAAAAATTATGACCATGGCGGTTACCGCCATGGTCATCCGCCGCTTCTCCGTTCCGCCCGCTGGGCTAGAGACCGGGGTCTCCAGCCTGGCAGTCGTCACTATACCGCCGGCGGTATTTTGACCCAGCTGACCGCCATGGATTTCATGCGGTTTGAACCGCCATGAAATCCATGGCGGTAAGCACTATTCCTTCCCTGGCACTGATAGGGGTTTCCCCCACCCCCCACCCCGACCCCCTACCCTACACCCCCCACGACCCCTGCCACCCCCCAAAGGTGGCAGGGCCCACCCCCCCACCCTGACCCCCAACATCACATCACTCATACACACACGACATGCACGCAGGCACCACCAACACACATACACGCACACACACCGACATACATGCCAACATCCACACACACAGTCAGACACGCACACCCACATTCAGACATACACGCACACAACCATATAGACATACCTACAGTCATACACGCACTCATTCCCAACCTCACAACACCACCGCAAGCATACACGCACTCACACACCCCCACTACATACACACACGCAAACCCCCATGCACCCACACAACACACAACACCCCCACCCCTCTCCCCTAACGGACGATCGACTTACCTGGTCCGTCGATCCTCCGGGAGGGGACGGGATCCATGGGGGCTGCTCCGCCGACACCACACCGTCAACAGAACACCAACACGCCGAATCACAGGACGTGATTCAGTGGGCGATGTTCTGTTGACGTGGCGGTGGAGGTGGAGCAACCTCCACTTCCCCGCCGCCCGCTAGTATGGCTGTTGGCGGCTCTCCATCCGAAAAAGGACGGGGAGCTGCCAACGGTCATAATACGCTGAGCGGCAAACCTCCACCACTGGCGGTCTTCCGCACGGCGGTCCCTCAGCGGTCTTGGAAAAAGACCGCCGAGGTCAAAATGACCCCCATAGTTCCATGGAAAAATGAAATATGATTCTTTAAGCCAGTTTGTTAGCTTATGTGCACTTGACATATCAGCTGTCGAAGATGCGAATGAGTCCGAGAAATCATCGTTGAAGTCAGCAAAATAACCAGAGGCAGTTCGTGCAAATGGCGTAGCCATTGTCAGTGGTGGAGTTGGTGTTTCCTGTGGTGGCACACTATAGACAGTCCCATCCGTTTGGCTTGTAGTCGAGTTGACTTGGTCAAATGTTTCTAAGTTAGTTGATGTAAGTGGAACTAATGCAAGATCATCTTCCACCCTCCCCAAGCTCGGAGAGGTATCAGTGTTGGATAAACATTTTGTAGTGGAACTTCTTCGCCAGTAGTGAGAGGGATTCGGGAACTACTGGATGTTCCTCTTGGTCGGCTGTGCAGGATCGGCCACATGGTGTAATTTGACATTGTCAATTGAGACAAAATGATTTTCCTTGGCACCTGCCAACGGTGGTAGAATCACAGTTCTGGTACCGTGTATCCCTAGTACAGGGACTGGTGCTCGATAAGAAGGGCCAAATTCCTTTTTCGCTGCAACTTTTTCACGTACAAGATCCCCAACTCTGGGAATCCAGCCAGTAGATGTTACTGGCACATCCTTAATTCCTGTGGAGGCGGCACTTTTGGAAGAATTATCATCACGGAACTGTTGCAATTCCTGTAAGACAGTGACACGTTTATTTGTGTCAAAAGGTGTTTCTGCTGCCTCCACGCCAGGACCATCAAGATCCAGAACATGCATTTGGATTCCGAACAGGCACTCATATGAAGTACGACCCCCCAGGGACCTTCTAGGCAGGTTATTTAGTGCTCTCTGGACTCCATACAGGTGATTAAGCCAACTACGACTCGTACCTAAAACTCTGGCTGTTAAGGATTGCTTTAAATCACGGTTTAATCACTCCACAACACTATTTCCCTCAGGATGAAATGGAGACGAGTACTGTAGTTGGACCCCCAATGAAGCTATGGTGTCCCTGAATGCCCTTTAGGTGAAAGAAGGGCCCTGGTCCGAATGGAAGGCCACAACTGCATGTGTACCGATAAAGACTCTCAAATCTTTAATAACAGTCCGAGCGTCAGCCGAGCGTTGTGGCCACACCCATACAAATCTGGAGCATGAATCAACAGAAACTAATATGTATTTGTATGCACTATCAGGTGATAGGGGACCGCAGTGGTCCAAGTACACACACTGTAATGGTTTGTTTGAAATTAAGAGTGGTGTCTGCGGCGGGAGCTTGGCCGTGGAAACTCTGATTTGTTGACAAATGTCACAACAAAGGACATACTGCTTAGTCTCTTTGTAGAGACCTGGCCACCAATAACGGGCCTGTAAGATTGAAATTGTAGCCGCCACACCAGCATGTGCAGATGCCACCCCCTCATGTGCTGCTTTAATCAATTGTGGTCTTATATCTTTGTTAGGGATGTCTTGTACGCCTGCGCCTGGTATCTTAACTTCAGCGTTCAGCATACTTCCCCTATGATAATGATGTTTGTTAGGAAATCCTTTAGCCGTAGCTTTCACGGCAGCCCAAATGTCTGTGTCTGGTTTAGAACTCGAGAAAATCACTGCAGCTACAGTGGCTACTGCCACTGCTGACTTTGCGGCTTCATCAGCCAATGTATTTCCAGCAACGTGTATTCCAATTCGCTAGTGTCCAAGTGTATGTACAACATGGACATTCGGTAGCGTCTCTTTCAGGCCAGCTACTTTCCCCCACAGTAGTATGTGTTTAATGGTGTTGCCTTTGGAGTCTCTGAACCCATTGAGGCGCCAATAATGCAGGTATTCATTAAAGGACTGGACACAATAATATGAATCACAAACAATCAGCGTAGGCTGTGCCGGATCCGTGTGTTCCAGTACCATCAGCAGAGCTTTAAGCTCAGCCAATTGTGCTGTACAATCCCCTAGGGTCTGTGTAAAGGTATGTAGAGGGCAAAATTAATCCCTTTCCATATAGCCACTTACAACTGCGCAAGCATCAGAATATTGTTGTTTAGTTCTAATTGCAGTTTGTGCAGAGCCATTGGTGTACATGACTCTATGATACTGATCAATAGGCAAGGTATTTGCTGGAACTGAATATTCTACTTCATATTGTAGGAATTCTTGAGTTTGTAACTTTGGGTCGAAAATGTAGTCTACATCAGTGGCTGTCAGAGATGTAGCCCATTGTATCCAACGTGGATGTAATGCTTTTGCGTTTGGAACGCTAGCTTTTGTAACAGCCTCTAGGGCTTGGACTGGGGAAACGACAATAATGCGTTTTCCTTGGGCAAGAGGTCTTTCTTTAATAACAGCCACCTGTATGGCAGTGAGAATTTTCTATGTGGGAGCAAAGCGTTGTTCATATGCTGAAAACAAATGTGATTTGTATGCAATCGGGACTGTCTCACCTTCATTAAATGTCACATAGGTGAAACCGATGGCCCCAGCTATTACCCTGATGACCAAATGTGTTTTGTTGTCCCTTGTGTGTAAATGTTGTGCTGCAAGCATGTCTGTCTGTAATTCTCTAAGAATGTGTGTATGTTCAGTTGTGCAGAATTTACTTGAAAAATCGGGACAAATTAAGTCATATAAAGGTTTTATGCGCGTAGCATAATCTGGAATGTAGGTTCTGCCAAAGTTTAAGAAACCCAATAATGATTGGAGTTTTTTAATCATATTCAGTGGTTGTAACTGTGCGCACTTTTCTTAGAATTGTGGCGCTAGGCTCTTCCCTTCACTTGACAGCTCATATCCTAGAAACAGGACGCTGAAGAAGGCAATTTTTGTTTTTTTTAAAGTTACATTTGTAGCAAAATTCGGCAAACCCTACAACAATGCAGGATACCCATCTTAAATGTTGTAGTAATTAATCATCCATGAGATATATATCATCTACATAGGACAATGCTTCAGGGTCGATCTTGTGTAAGATGGCAGTGACACGAGCCGCGAATAGTCCTGGGCTGTTCTTATACCCCTAAGGTAAACAACAGATTTTTTTCTTAGAGCCTAGTGCGCTAAAGCTTGTTAAGTCTCTGCTTTCAGGTGCTATATTCTGGCAGAAAAACCCATTGAAAATGTCTAGTGTTGTTTTGTATTTTTTACGCACTATGTTGCTCATTAGTGCAGTGCTATGTGAATTTTGTATAGCATAGGTGCGTGTATGACTATTTAGATGTCTGTAGTGTAAGACTATTCTGTATGAATGGTCCGGTTTAGCTACGGGTAATAAAGGGTTATTCATTGGCGAGACACAGGGTTCAATCACACCCTGGTACTCTAATTTAGTGAGTATTTCTCTCACTGGTGCTTTTGCTTCCTGTTATATAGGATACTGCGGTTGTGGCTGAGGTTCACTTTTAATGGGAAATACATGGTAGGGGGAGTCTCTATCCCATCCTACGTGATTTCTGTATAATGCAAGTGCTTGTGCTAGAGCCCATTCAATGGAATAGGATTCAGCTAGTTCCTCTGGAACAAAGGGCAAGAAGGAAGGTTTAATGACATCTTCTCCATATGGGCAGGCACGCACAAAGTCAGGCGGCCAATCTTGTTCGGCCAACAAGACATCATGCACTTTTACTATGCAATCCCAAAAGATTGCGTCTATTGTGCGTTCAATGTCTCCTTCTAATTGCAGCGTTACTTTGTACACCCTATCAGGCTTGGAGACACGCATGTCCGCTGTTTCTACTTGTATAAAGTCATCAGTTGCTTTCACCTCCAGATGTTCTAGAAGATTCCGGCGAACTATTGTGACCTCTGCTGCGCTGTCTGGCAATGCTAGAGCCCAATTCCTGTTCTTCAAGAGGACCCTCTTCCTGTGTGGCATGTCGGACTGCGACTGCTGCCACTTTTTTCTTTTTAAATTGTTTTTATTGGGCAGGTTTCTCTTCCTTTTTCACAGAAACCTCCGAAGAGCGTTGTGATTCCTGTCTCGGTTACACATACTCTGTTCTTCGCTCTGATCGGCCACCTCTTTCATTTCTCTTTTCCAATATTCTATGTTTATCCTGAGGTCCCATATGGAGAAATACTGCCTCCACCGTATTATTTTTTTGTGCCAACCAAAATGGAGTTTCTTCTCATTTGGAGGGTACTTTACCCATAATCGAATGTACAGTCGCAGGATTTATACCTGGCGTTACTGCATGTGGGTGTGCTGGAGCAGCACGTGCTGGGTTTGTATTTAATGTTTGCATCACGAATTGTACTAATCCTCTATATATTGCCGTTTACTCAATGTATAAGTGACGAACCTCAGCTACTGCTAAGTTTCCAACCGCAAGATGTGGTGTATAGGTGGCCATAAAGGCCAGGTAGGACCGTCATTACTTAGTGGACCTAACATTACTGGTAATATTGTATGGTAGGGCGCCATCAAGCCAATTATTATGTTCTTGATAAGATAGAGGTATCTCTAAATATGTGTACGCTCTGTATTGTCCAGGCGCCTTTGCAGGTGTATATTGGTGAAATGTATTTGTGTTCCCATCAACTGCTGGAAATGTGACCCAAGAGTAAAAATGTTATGTTCTATAAGCAGCCTGGGTGTCCACCACAAATGTGACTGGACCTCCCTGGGCCATTAGGCCATTTGCTAATAAGTGTGCTGTGAGAGGATGTCTCATGTTAACAGCTATTTGTACATGTTGGGGATTCACCATGATAGTAACACTATGAGTTCAGAGAAGGCACGCCAAAATGGGGTTTCCTTTTAAATTTCAAGCTTGAACAACTGGCAGTTATAATAGGATTACCTACACAGCTGTGGTGGAAATCCTCAGTACCACGTACGTCTCCGCATACGGCATAGAGGTGTCATTATATATAATGAGACAGAGATACTCCGGAGGACCCGAAAATTAGAGCCTGACCAAACGTTGGCGGCGCCATGTCGCGGAGGCTCTCATTATTCTAATGAGACTACTTGATTTTGAGCAGCAAGATCGTCCACATTGTGGGAGACTGAGTCAGACCCACGGTGGGTGACACCTGTTGCTCCAATTCCGGGTTTTACTCCCGGCTAACTAGCAGTGCCTCATTTCTCCCGAAAGGTAGAGATGATTGGGCAGCCGAGTGCATGACATATCATACTTCTCAGGGAAGTCGTGGTCACTCAGGTCGCATCCGGTTTTCCCATTCACAATTCGGTCTCATATATAAATGACAATAAAAGCAGTATAAGTTTTAAAGACTGGTTTAATAAAACAACTGCATTTTAGATAGCAAAGCGAGAGCTGCAATGACCAGAACGATGCAACATAACAATATTAAAATGGTGACGATGAGAGTGAAGCATAAGAATAATGCTATCATATTGCCACTAAAGTCGATGGACTATTTTCTATCTAAATCATAATTTGAGCACAGCATGTTAAGCTCTAATCCTGCCTTTCAGGTTCACCCAGGAGGACATCAACCCTCATATCTGAGTAAAGGGCTGTTGTGTGCATTAGCATTTGTAGTGAAGCATTCAGCATACAGTTGTGGTTCCCTGGCTGGAACCTCCCTCTTAACGTGTAATGGGACTAGGAAGTGTTTTTATAATCACACAGCTAATGTTCTAAGAAAATGTCCCTACGTAAGGATGTGTATTTTCTACGAATGTTGGAGACTAAACTTCTACCACGTTCACCGGCAATGTACCAAACTGTAGCCTTGACTGAAGCACAAAATTATCAAAAATGTGTTGTTTGAGAAAGTGCTGGGCTAAGCAAAACAGTTAGATAGAAGAAATTAAAACAAGACCGTAAAACTGGTCATTGTAAAAATAACAATGCGAAGCTGAATAAAATATATTTAGGTCAAGGTGCACTGCGGCCTAGTGTATTAAACTAACGTGCATGGAGCTATAAGTAAAATGGCTACACAACATAGGTAGGCTGCTAAACATTTTGTATTTTTCTTTTCTGTTTGTTATATAGAACTCTGCACTTTCAGATTATGCTTGGTGTCCAGCATGTCCTGGAGTGACTAGCTGAAGGTATACCACCTCGTAAGGAAAGGTAGGGAGGGTACTAGGCATTAAGCTTTGGTATTAGGCATGGTCTGGCAACTTATTCAGGTGTTAATGTTGTGAACCTTCATATTACTAGGCTATCCTCGCTGCTGCTGACATGTACTTCGCACTTTTTGTACCTAATGTAGGGATTAATGCTGTGAGCTATGTTCTGGATGTCTTCCTTTTTTAATTCCCTTCTTTTTCCTTTCTTTTTTGTGTCGGAACATGTCTGGAGCATGGCCAGCTTCGGCAACATGACTCCGAACAAGAGGTCAGAGGTGACAGGGAATAAGGTGGAAAACTCTCCTTGTCAGGGTGGTGGGCGTGGCACCCCAGTAGGAGGGGTTGTGTTGGGGGAGCGTGTGAAAAGATCACTATCAGAAACAAGCATTTGCAATGCAATGGGTCTCGCATTTGCTCGAGTTAGCGCTGTTAACGTTGTAAATTCCTAACTGGACTTTTCTTGGCACTTAATTTGAAAATGAAAAGTAAAACAGTTGACATAAGCGAGCTGACTCAAAGCGCCAGGGTCGCCGTGAGCATGAGCGCAAAGGAGAGACACAAAAGGAAAAGGAAGTTTGCTCACAGTCAAACGTATCAGCAAACGTGTGATTGTCCATGTAACGGGGCGATGTTCAAGGCGGTAACCAAACCGCCCCAAGCAGGCACAAACGTAAAGCATTTACCATTGATAACAAAGGATTTTTGAAAGGCAATCCCATGAACGAGTGATAGTGATGGGCGTAAGGTGGGAGTGGTTAAAAGCCCACACAGATTACAACAAAAATGTGCTCAATCTAAAACTGCAGTTTACCCGTAATTGTCCTAGTCCATATCCAAAAGAAGCAAAAGAAATGCAGTGCAATGCTTCCTTTTAAGGAGGTATGCAACAAAAGGGTGTGTGCCACCTGGCCCACGCAGATCCTAGCAGCATGCATTCTGAATTTGTCCTTTTATTTTGTCACAAGGGCCAACGAGCATTTCTTTGTCGTTCATTAATTGCACAATTGTTAGAAATGGGGTTTCTGGTTGACTAGGGTATGCACCTCAGCCAGGCAGAACCTACCCACTCTAGTCAGGGCAAGGGAGTTACACGTCCAAGATAACCCCTGCTCACCCCCTTGGTAGCTTGGAACGAGCAGTCAGACCTATCCCAGAGGCAATGTGTAAAGCGTTTGCACAACACACACAACACATGTGACGCAAAATGTACACCACAAAGTAAACACAACACTGAGCTATGTAAAAATAATCTGTATTGCACAAAACATAATTAGACCAATATTACACGTAAGTAATACCCTGCTACCTTAGCAGTTGTCAGATCGTTACACAAGTTACTAATACTCTGCAAGAATATGCAGTTGTCACATTAGAACACGTAAGTACTCAGGATTCTGCAACATAAGCAGTAGTCAGGAATTACAGTAAAAGTCCTATGCACTTGCAAGGAAAATACCCATAGAAAGAATATTAGAGAGCATATTATCAATCATAAAAATACATATCAGCTAGACATGCCCAGGAAAGGAACATTAGCATGTATATGCAAGGTCAGGAAAACATACATCCCTAATGCCCGTAGCAAAAATACTGGAGAAACATGTAGGCCAAGAGAGTACCTGTTCCTGAGACAAAGGGTACACCTAGTGCCTGGGAGGAGGAGTATGGGGGCCCCCGGCGCTCCTATGCACAAAAACAGGGGTCACGTAGGTCTCTGGGGAGAGAGGGGCGCTCTGCACTCTCTCTACAGTGAAAAAGAATGGGCCCCTCGGGGGACCCGTGATCCTTGTAGGGCCCCCCCGGGCCTCGACTGGCCCTCCACAAAAGGGGGGGGGCAAACAATTGCCCAAAAGACAGAACAGGGCGATCGTGCCCCTTGGGCAGTGGCCGGGGGAGAAAGGAACTCCCTTTCCGTACCTGGGCCCTGCAATGCCGCGGGCAGTGAGGTCTTGCGGCGCGGGGGCCTCCGATGAGGCCTCCTCCCGCCCGCGACCTTGAAGTACAGCAGCTGCTCCGGAGGAGTTCCAGCTCTTCTCCTCCGGCAGAGGTTGGCTCCCACGTGTAGCGGAGTCAACCAGTGCCCCAGGGGCACGGGTCCAGATCCGCGCGCCCCGGGGGCACGGCAGGAGCGGCTCGCTCCTTCCAGTGAGTTTGTTGGTGCCTTGGGGGCAGCGGGGGGGGCAGCGCGGCTCCGGCGCGCAAAGCACAAGAGAAGCCGGGCTGCGGCAGTGATTCCTAGCAGCAGGGGAGCGCTCACGGAAGCGTGAGGGCTCTTTTCCACACCCGGGCTGCGGCAGTGATTTAAACGGCAGAGAAGCACTCCTCAAAGCGCAAGGGCACTTCTATAAGCCCGGCTGCGGCGGAGATTTAAACGGCAGAGAAGCGCTTCTGAAAGCGCAAGGGCACTTCCATAAGTCAGGGCTGTGGCGGTGACTTCTCCTCAGCAGACGGGCGCTTGAAGAAAGCGCTAGGACCTCCAACAAAGCGCTTCTCGCATCGCTTTTAGTCCAATCTGCAGGGATGGTTACAGGGGTCAGGGGCCACAGAACCCTGCCCCTGGGAACAGCAAGAAAACAAGGAGAAGCACAGGGCTGGTGGCCCAGCTACAGGCCAGCACAAGGGGTGCAGGTGGTGGCAGTTCCTTCTAGTGGCCAGGCAGGTCACAGGTCAGCACAGCAGCAGCAGTCCAAGGTGGCTTCTTGGTGAGTCCATTCATCAGCATCCTGAGTCTAGTTCCAAGTTCCCAGAGTGTTCAAATTGTGGGGAAAATTCCCCTGTACTCATACTAGGGTTACAGTGTGTCTTACAATGGCAGGGAGAGGAGGTTCCAGCCAGTTACAACTGGTTCTGGGAGTGCACCCTCTCTCCTTTCAGCACAGGCTCCAAACATCAGTGGGGGGTTAATGACCCTATTGTGTGAGGCCAGGGCACAGTCTTTACAAATGCAGGTGTGCCCCGCCTCTCCCTTCTCTCAGCCCAGGAAGGCTTTACAATATGTAGATGCACCTCTGTGACACCTCCACCCTCCCTGTGTTCAGGCTGTCTGAGAAGTATGCACAAAGCCCCAACTGTCAGTCTGCCCAGACGTGGATTGGAGACAAGCTGCAAAACCCCAAAGTCATAAGCACAGATAAAAGTGCACTTTCTAGAAGTGGCATTTCTGTGATAGTAATAAAAAATACACCTACACCAGTAAGCAGCATTTCTCACCACTATCACAACCATACCAAACATGCCTACGCTACCCCTCATAAATCAGACAATACCCCTTACACCTAAGGCAGGGCATTTCCAATGCAATCCTATGAGGAGGCAGCACTCACAGCAGTGAGACACCAAGTTAGGCTGTTTGTCACTACCAGGACAGGCCATGCAACATGGCACATGTCCTTCCTTCTACATACATGGCACCCTGCCCAAAGGGCTAGCTAGGGCGTACCTTTGGGGCGACTTACATGTAGTTAAAGGGGAGTTCTGGGCCTGGCAAGTAAATTTAGATGCCAGGTCCCTGTGGCAGGAAACTGTGCACACAGGCTCTGCGCTAGCAGGCCTTAGATAGGTTTGACAGGCTACTTTAGTGGGTGTCGCAAGCAGCGCTGCAGGCCCACTAGTAGCATTTAATTTACAGGCCCAGGGTATAGGGATACCACTTTACAAGGGACTTATAGGTAAATTAAATATGCCAATCAGGTATAATCCAATCATACCAAATTTGTAAGAGAGAGCACATGCACTTTAGCACTGGTTAGTAGTGAAAAAGTGCTCAGAGTCAAAACGTCAGCCAACAAAGGTCAGAAAAATAAGGAGGCAAAAAGCAAAAAGTCTGGGGAATGACCCTGTAAAAGGGCCAGGTCCAACAACAATAAGATGCTAAAGTGCAGTGTACTTCTCATTTGTCAAGTTTTAAATGATGGAGGTGGGAAACCAATCTTGGAAGAAGGTTTTGTAAGGACTCCATCATGATTCCTGAAGATTAATTTGTTGTCGGTTTCATGAGAGAATCTGCTTTTGAAAGAACTTTGGAAAAACATGCCATGGTTTGTGGTGTCAGCCCTTTCATGCAGATCAGGATTGCTTGGTGACAAGACCTGATGCTGTTTGAATTAAAGGTATTTCGAAGATAGATTTTTTGCGCCAATGTAATAAAACTGGAGAGATGCATAATATATGCAGGAAGTCTTCCTTCGGATGTTGGCAAAGCCTGCACTCATTGTTGTTTATAAGTTGATGCTGTTTTGGAAGTGCTTTGAGTGATGGTAGGAGCCCAAATCTGGCCTGGAGCATTTTTTAAGAAAATGTGGTCACTTTGCTCAGTTTGGTACCAGGATAACTCTTTGTTGTGCAAGAGGTGTGTGTGTGTGTGTGTCTGTGCCTGAGAGACAAAGGTTCAAATCTCACGAGGTATTTCATTCTTCCAGTGTTAATGCATTGAGAATAACATGTTGTTGTAGTGCATTGGTGATGTGATCCCCGCTCCAGCAGCTACAGTGTTGCAACTGAGCACAATGGGCTGCTAAACTAGCCCTCACTAAAATGCTAATTGTTTATTTATGGGTCTATTCTGACATCAGATCTATAGACAAAAGTTGAACTGAGGCATATAGGGCTCAGTGCTGCCAGTGAGCCAAGTACAGTGAAGTAGATAAAGAGAAATTATGAAAATGTATAAAAAGGCAAGAGAGAGAGCAACAGGTGAATAGTGAGAAAGGGTTGGGCAGTAAAGAAGAAAGAAAAAGAGAACAAAAAGGAAATGGTGAAAACAACAGAGGGCTAAAAGGATAGAAGGGTGAAAAAGAGAAAGTGAAAAAAGGTGAATGAATGGATAGGAGGATGGAAAAATCGATGGTGAAAGGGCGGATGGATGGAAAGATGTAAGGATGGATGGATGAAAGTTTGAATGGGTGGATGGCTGAAAGATGCAAGGCTGACTAACAGAATGGATGGAAGGAAGGAAGGGTGAAAGAATGGATGGATGGATGATTGGATGGACTAGTTGTTATGCATATAGGTGAATGGCTGGTTGGCTGGATGGAGGAGTCAAAGGATGGATGATAGATTAACAGGTGAAAGGAGGGACGAACAGGTGAAAGAATGACTGGGTGAACAAATGGAAGGAGGAATGGATGGATTAGTCAATGTCAAAGGATGGATGATAGATTAACAGGCGAAAGGAAGGATGAATGGGTGAAAGAATGACTGGGTGGACAAATAGAAGGATGAATGTATGGATTAGTGAACGTCAAAGGATGGATGATAGATTAACAGGTGAAAGGAAGGATGAACGGGTGAAAGAATGATTGGGTGAAGAAATGGAAGGATGAATGGATGGATTAGTGAATGTGTGAATACAGGGCTCAACGGGCTGTCCTATAGAGAAAAAGACTGAGTTCTTGTACAGTCAAGCTGTCATGCTGCAGCATCAGGGCAGTATTAAACATACTTTGTTAAATACGCCCATACTTCACATCTTGCTGCTCACACTTTCTGAGGCAGCGTTTCAGCTTTATTTTTCTCGCCCTCCTCAGCTACATTTTTCACAGAGTGCCTGAAATAGATGTAGACTAATATCGGGTATCGAGGCTGGAAACTGAGGCCCGTGAGTGACCTGTTGCAAGGTGCTGCCATCTCTCTGGCTCTCACAACTTTAACAAGTTAATTGTCATATTTTGACAGCAGCGTCCACGAGCAAAAACAAAACAAAATGAGTTAGAGCTATTAGCATTGTAAATTCCTAAGCGGCCTCTGAATGCAGGCTGCAGCAGCACTTTGAAACCTGTGCGCCTGCCTACAGGACACAAGGTGCTCGTTGCCGCTCCTTGAAGTCCCAGTTCTCCAAAGGACACAGAACGCGCATAGATGGCTATACAGTTCAAACCTGTCAATCCCGCTGAGAACCGGCACAAAGGCACTAGAGCGCATTAAAGCCTGTTTCTCGTGGCGCTCCTCCTACTGTGTGTGTCTAGATTCTCAGAGTATCCACCACTGTTTTTTCGCTCGGGAAAAGCCCGAACCTGCACCGACGGCCGTCCCACAGGCTTGCACGGCCATAATTATGGCAGTAATTACAGGGGCGAAATAAAGCGCCATGGGACCATTTGATGCGGTTTCTATTCTCTCCCGCAAGGTCTGGGAAGATTCCTTTCACGGGTGGGTTAGCGCTTCATTTTCAAGTATGAATGGCGCTTTTTATTAACAGAAACAGGGCTTACTTATTGAATACCTGGGGATCTGGAGGAAGGAAACGGGTGGAGGGTAGGCAGGGCTGAGAGCTAAACGCGGCTTTTGAAAATCATTAACTCCAATTCATGCTGGGCGATACCTTTAGGAGGGTGTGGGGGCTTTGAGTCAGATATGCCTCAATCGGAACTATGAACTACTCCTGCGCTTTAGTATCTGGAGAAACATGAAGGTGTGTTTCCTCTCCACAGCAGCAAATCACATGTGCGCCAAGGAAAGGTGAACCAGGGTGAAAGGAGATTGCTTTTGAAACAGAGACATCCAAAGAAGGGTGAGAGGCGGTCTTGTGGCTGGCATGCCGACCTTGTAGAGTCAAGATTTATAGCGTTTTGTGATCTTAGGCGAATTACACCATCTCCTGTGTCCGTCAGGTCCCACATATGTAAAACAAGGGTGGTAGTGGGAACGTGGTATGTGGGGGGGTGGGAAGAAGGAGCGGTGTTTACAGTTCCTATTGACAAAACTGTTCAGCTGTGAGGGCACAAAATAACAAGCATTTGGAATGCAATGGTGTCATGTTTGCTTGAGTTGGAGCTCTAAGCATTGTAAATTACTGACTGGACTTTTATTGCCAGACAAACTGAAAATAACAAGAGGAAGAGAGCGAGAAGACCTGGACCTGGAAAAGCCCCCCCTCTGTTTTAATTATGTTTGCAGAGGGAGCTGGTGGGGAGGAGGGACTGAACAAGCACCCACACTGTTGAGGTGAAACAGGCAAATGCCCCTAAAAAAGTCCCTTACAGAAGAGATAAACAGGACATAGCGTAATTACACAGTACTTTGTGCTGCTCCCAAAGTGAAAAAAGGCAGGACAAAGAGGCAAACTGACCACTAGCAAGCAAGGATTTTTGAAGGACACTGCAACTAACAAATCAGGACGCTGGAACTCACTCTATTGTATACTTTAGTATACAGCAGGCCGAATGCTAACGCTCGACCTACAAATGTAAGAACGAAGCGTTTCCTTACACTGCTCGATAGTAGAATTCCAGCAACTTTCAAGGTAGAGGATTGGGGGAAGACAGGCCAGTAAATAAGAAAGAACTTTGGTGAATCCTATGGCCCAGGAGATTAAGGTCATAATGTGCAACACGAACTGGATGCTAAATAAGCAAAAAAGCACAGCAATGATTAATTGGCTATCTTCATTTAAACCATATGTCAGGACACGCATAATAAAGGGAACAGTCCAAAAGTATTAATCCTGAGAAATTATTTCCATGCATTTGCATCAGCAGACACGGCAGTTAGGGGAGTAGCGATGTATTTGGCTTGATTAACTGACAAGTAAAGGAGGTGATTCGAGATGTAAAATGGAGGTGGCAGATCAACTGGCGAACACACAATTCACATGCTTTTCCCACCAATTCAAAACAGCAAATTCTTTCTCCTTTCTCTGGCGATTAAGTGGGGACCAGTTAACATTTTCAGATCGCTCAAACGTTCCGCTCTAATTTAAGTTTTGCATTTTGCCAAAGAAAGGCCTAGATACATATGTTATTTTCTCTTTCTATGTGTGCTGCAGCATAGAAAGAGGAAAATGCCTCTGAGGAATGATTTTGTGCAGGAAGGTGTCTTCCTGCACAAAGACAATCCTCTATTTAACACAGGGCCTCTTGCACTATGGCACAAGGGTGCCTGCGTTGGCTCTTGGCAGCCACAAGTGTGTGCCAGTGCAGAGAGAGAGCAGGAATGCACAACATATTAATAATTATGGCACATTCCTGCTCTCGCCATTCCTTATACCCTAGTACTTACTTCTCCTAGGGTAGTATCTCAACCAACAATATTCTGTATACAACAGACTAGCTCAGCCGAATATCTCTTTCAGTCTGTCAGTAACTACCTTTTAAAAATAGGCTATAACCATACTCTCCCAAACCATATGGTAGACTCTGGCCTCAGGGGTTGCACACGTGAGGCATTTTGATCTCTTTAATTTAATGTTTACATTGTTTGTTTAATCTAACAAATGTTGTTTGTCTATAAACTACATATGAGTTAATAAAACTAAGGCCCATATTTATACTTTTTTAGCGCCACATTTGCGTCATTTTTTGACAAAAAAGCGGTGCAAACTTACAAAATATATTGTTTGTTATTCTGTTCTTCCAGTTTATCAAAGGGCATAAAACCACAAGTATCCTCTATTTCTCCCAGCTGCGATAACCCCTTAAAGTGCCACTCCCATTCTTCCATAGTTCGAGCTTGAGGAGATGGATGGTGTGGAAGCAGGCTGATGAGATAGCATTGACTTGACGGATCATGGAAAGCGTGGAGTCCAGGATGATGCCCAGGTTGCGTGCATGGTCGGTGGAGGCATTTCCTAGGGTGGCTGGCCACCAGCAGTCATCCCAGCTGGAGGGGGTGGAGCCGAGTATCAGGATCTCTGTCTTGTCCGAGTTGAGCCTGAGGCAGCTGGCTTCCATTGAGGTGCCGACTGCACTCATACAGTTGTGGAAGTTTTTCTTGACTGTTGATGGGTCATCAGTCAGGGAGAGGATTTAAACAATTCTATTCTGATATAGTTTGTTTTTATGTTCTTCCAGTTTATCAAAAGGCATAAAACCATAATCATCCACTATTTCTACCAGCTGCGATAATCCCTTTAAGTCCTTAAAGTACGACTCCCATTCTTCCATAGTTAGATCTTGAGGGAGGGCTGGGTTACCCCTTAGGGATCAGAATTCTACACTTGAAGCCCTCTCAGTTTCTTCAGACAGTGAACATATTGCTAAAAAAGAACCCTACGGTCTTACAATTACTCCTTTTTAAAATACATGTACACTTTTTCAAGTTTGATTAAAATATGTGTTTCTGATTGTTGGAAAGTGGATTAT
This sequence comes from Pleurodeles waltl, assembly GCF_031143425.1. NCBI lineage: Eukaryota > Metazoa > Chordata > Amphibia > Caudata > Salamandridae > Pleurodeles > Pleurodeles waltl. The sequence goes on along the minus strand of NC_090449.1, from coordinate 687,274,093 downwards.
TGGTAAGAGCAGGTAAGTACCTACATTTAGCAATGGGCCACAAAACCCCACTAGGTCCAGTCAGTGTCTTACTAAATTAATCCCAGCTCAACCTCTGGTAGCTTGGCAACGAGCAGTCGGGCTTAATTTAGGAGGCAGGTGTGTAAAGCCATTATTAATCACAAAACAGTGAATAGGCAAAGCACAAAACACAATAAAACTCCAATGCCAATTTAGAAAAATAGATTAATTTTTTTCCTTTACAATGACACTAAAATGACAAAAGTCCAATAAAGGGAACCAGAGGTATGAATTTTAAAGATATTGGCCCTCATTTTAACCTTGGCTATAAAAACCGCATACTGCCACGGCGACAGCCGTCAAAAGACTGTAGCCATCCACCATATTATGACCACAGCTGGATTTCCGCCACAAGAATGGCGGAAATCCGGCTGTGACCACGCCAGTAGAACGCCGCCAGCTGTATTATGACAAATAATACGGTCTGGCGGTGTTCTGCTGGTGGGTGCTGCTGGTGGTAGCAGCGTCCAGTCCCGTTCCCTGACGGAAGACCCCCTGGATTCAGGTAAGTTGGGTCTCTGACACGGGAGGGGGTGGGGGGTGTTTTGTGTGTGTGTGTGGGTGAATGTTTGTATGTGCGTGGATGCAGGTATGTGTTGTGTGTTGAATGCATGTGTGTGTGCATGTATGAAGGTGTGAGTGCGTGTAAGTTGTGTTATGTGAATGCATGTCTGTGTGTATGTTTGAAAGTGTGCGGATGTATGTGTGAATGGATGTATGCATGCGTGTAAGCATTTGGGAATGGGTGTGTGTATGAGTATGTGTGTGTGTGAAGGGGGCGCCAATGTTGAGGGGGAGAGGGGTCTGGAGCGGTAGGGAGGCTGGGGAGTTACTGGAAAGGAAGCGGGGAGCCTCTTATCAGTGACAGGGAAGGAATTCCCTGTCACTGATATGGCCTACCACCATGGTTTTTGTGGCGTTACGAACACCATGAAAACCATGGCGGTAGGCGGGGTCATAATCCCGCAGGTGGAACAATGGCGGCCGCCGGGCTGGAGAAGGATATCTCCAGCCCGGCAGCTGTTACCGACGTGGCGGTCGGAGTGGTACAGCCAACCCGCCAATGTCATAATATGGCGGTAAGTACCACCAGCCTGTTGCTGGTACTTACTGCCACATTAACGCCAATCACCTAGGTCGTAATGACCCCCTAAATGTTATTTAGCACATAGTAATCTGGACATCTGATCACACTTGATTGGGGCAAAGTCAAAATTTCAGGCCAACGGAGATGTAGCCCTGCTTGGCTTCAGTGAGTGGGAGGCCTTGGTTAAAGTTTTACCTTCGGACTTAGGCCCTCATTACAACCCTGGCGGTCGGTGTTAAAGCAGCGGTAATACCGTCAATAGGCAGTCAATAAAATGGAATCACGACCATGGCGGAAACCGCCAACACAGGCTGCCACTTTAACACTCCGACCACCATGGCCGCTGAAAAAAACACCCGGGTGGTAACCGCCAACAGACAGGCGGAAGACAATGTACCGCCCACTGTATTACAACAGGCCTATCCGCCACCTTTTCCGGGGCGGTACCAAAGCCATCAAAAGCACGGCGGAAACAGTCTTTGGAACAGAAACCACTCACCTCTCGACACCCAACGAGGAACCAGGACGCCATGGACCCCGAACTTCAGGTGCTACCAATGTTGGTTTACCTCCTCTTCTACCAGGAGCAGCAAAGACGGCGGCGATGACCACGGTGAGTACTGCACCTAGCACACGGGGGAGAGGGGGAGGAAATAGAGAGTGACACACACAAACGCAACACCCCTACCCCCACCCTCACCCACAACCACATACACACAAATATATGCATCAACATTACATTTACACCCCGTCACCCCCTGGAAGAACGCAAGGACAAACTGAAATGATTGTAACGAGTGTAATCATCGAAAATTCAGATATGGAAACAGCTCTGCAACAGATCATTATATACAAATATGTACAGCAACTACACAAGTCTGGATAGTGTTCCAATCATTGTCCATGGACCAGTGGTCCCAAAATGCATGGGCGAAGCCCACACATGATACCTGACTATAAACGGAGAGAACACTGCTAGAGTATCAGCTCAAAAATAAACAGGCACCTCAGGGCGAAGGGGAGGGGGGGCACCTCAGCCAGTTGAAGTGACAACGCCACTCCTCCACGAGGGGGCTCCATGTCCACTGATTCGTCCTGGGGAGTGCAAAGCCACAGTCTCTCAAGTGGGTGGTTTGCCCACTGATTGGTCATGGGGAGTGCAAAGCCACAGTCTCTCAAGTGGGTGGTTTGGCCACTGCTTGGTCCTGGGGAGTGCAAAGCCACAGTCTCTCAAGTCTCTCAAGGGGGTGCGCTGCCCACTGCTTTATCCTGGGGAGGTCAAAGCCACAGTCTCTCAAGTCGGTGACATGTTTCACTGGATCTGGAGGGGGCTTTGTGCCCAGAGTGCTTCATCCTGCCAAGGACTGGGGTAGTGGATGCCTTTCTCCACTGGTTCTGGAGGGGGCTTTGTGCCCAGAGTGCTTCATCCTGCCATGGACTGGGGTAGTGGATGCTTTTCTCGACTGGTTCTGGAGGGGACTTTGGGCCAGATGTACGAAAAAAGCAATTTGCGACTTGCAAATTGCGAGTCCCTGCGACTCGCAATTTGCAACTCGCAAATTGCTATGCAGTACGGTGTCTCAGACACCGACTGCAACTCGCAATGGGGTCGCAATGACCCACCTCATGAATATTCATGAGGTGGGTCGCAAATTGCGGCCCCATTGCGAGTATAGGCACTCGCTAACATGGAGGCCTGCTGACGTCAGCAGGCCTCCATGTTAGCGACCTGCTTGTCAATAAAGCAGGTTTTTTTTTTTTTAAGTGTAGCCCGTTTTCCCTAAGGGAAAACGAGCTGCACTTTAAAAAAATCCGAAACCTTTAGTTTCGGTTTTTCAGGGCAGGGAGTGGTCCCTTGGACCACTCCCTGCCCTGAAAAATTAATATCTGGTCCAGTCACAAAGGGGAAGGGGTCCCATGGGGACCCCTTCCCGTTTGCGACTGGGTTACCATCCACTTCAAGTGGATGGTAACTGCGAGTCCATTTGCGGCCGCTTTCGCGGCCGCAAATGGAATTGCATACCAGTGCGAGTCGCTAATAGGAAGGGAACACCCCTTCCTATTAGCGAGTCTGAAATGCATTTTGCGAGTCGGATCCGACTCGCAAAATGCATTTCTGCATAGCAAACCCACGTTTGCGAGTCGCAAACGGCGATTTTCGCCGTTTGCGACTTGCAAACGGGTTGCTACATCTGGCCCTTTATGCTTAGAGTGCTTCATCCTGCCAAGGACTAGGGTAGTGGATGCTTTTTTTCACTGGTTCTGGAGGGCACTTTGTGCCCAGAGTGCTTCATCCTGCCAAGGACTGGGGTAGTGGATGCCTTGCTCCACTAGTTCTGAAGGAGGCTTGGTGCCCAGAGTGCTGCACATGCAGTGTGGCAGGTCCCATTCCCTCACCTGGGTGTGTGTGCCACGTGATTGCCTTGGAACAGGTAGCATGATACTCCATTGAGTCAGAGACACACTCCGCCCTGCTGTGACTTTGCCTGCCACCTGCGGGTTCTAACAGTGCTGGTTGTGGTGCCTCATGTATGCTGTGCAGGGTCCAGGACGTCTCCTGCAGCCTTGGGCGGCTGCCCACTAGGGATGATGCAGGGGACTGTTGCTGAGGCAGCAGACGTGCAGGTGGCGGTGTCCACTGCCGTATAGGTTGCTGTTCTGTTTGCCAGAAGGGGTGACACCAGTCCCTCAGACGGAGGCTCTGTGCTGACTTCCCCTTAGCCTTGTGTCCCTTACCCACCTTGGATGTCGCTGCTGGGCCCTTGGCACTGTCCCCTTTTGGCTTGGAGGAGGCCTTGCTGGGTGGTTAGTGCGGCTTTTCCCTACGGCACGTGGGCCCCTTCTTCACCTTGGCAGGTGGCGGAGTGGGCTGATCCTTGGCCTTGCTAGGTGGCACACTGGCAGCCCTGTTGGGTGCCGCCCGCGATGTTATAGGACTTGCAGGGACCACAGTGCTGGAGGATTTGGTGGCTGAAGTGCTGGGCTGGGACCTGGACATCCTGCCTCTAAGGGAAGGACGGAGGGAGGTGTAGGGAAGAGGTCAATGTTAGCCAGGAAACGTTTTTTAGACACACTGGGACGGGAAGATGGAGTGGGTTTGGGAGTGGAGGAAGAAGTAGTGGCTGTAGGAGGTGTACGTCTGCTGAATTTGGGTAAAGGTGCATGGGCCGGAGGCTGTTGTGAAGTGGATGGCTGTTGAGTGGGTGTGTGCCTGCGTTTATGTAATTTGGGAGGAGGGCTCACAGACACACTGGGAGAGGACACAGGGGACATGTGCATGGTAGTAGGGGTGGTGAGTGCACGTGAGCGTTGTGTGGTGATGGGAATTCTGGTGATGGAGGTAGTGGCTGAGGATGTAGTGCATGCAGGTGTGAGTGGAGACGGGACTGGGAGGGAGGAGGAGGACGTGGAGGAGGGGTACACAGTGGAGGCAGTGGATGTTGGTGTGTCTGCATGGGTCTGGTGCTTGTGTGAGTGCCTGTGGGATGTGTGGTGCTTATGTTTGCCATGCCCACTCTTGTATGTTGATGAGTGTTCATGCTGGTCTGTTGGTGTTCTTGGTATAGTCTGAGGTACAGGGAATTGGGTCTGGGTAGTGGAAGTTGGAGGGGGAGGCTGGACACAGGGACAATGGCTGTCATCACTGCTGAGTCCAGAGCCTGAAATAATTTCTGTTGGGCTGCCATGCCAGAATGAATGCCCTCGAGGTATGCATTTGTTTGCTTCATATGCCTCTCAACACCCTGGATGGCATTCAAAATGGTTGATTGCCCAACATTGAGGGATCTCAGGAGGTCAATAGCCTCCTCACTGAGGGCAGCTGGACTGAGGTGCCTGGGGCGAAGGAGATGCCCACCCTCCTGGGTGAGCGGGCACGGGAAACTTGATGAGGGGCTGCTGGGAGGGCGGTGCTGGTAGGGGGTTGGCGGCTGTACATGTTGTTGCAGTGGGCACAGAGGTGCCCGCCACCACAAGGGAGCTCCCATCAGAGGAGGAGTTGCTGTCGCTGGTTTCTGCTACTGTCCCCGTTGTGGAGCACCCCTCGCCCTCTGTCCCACTGGTGCCTTCAGACTCCTTAAATTCCCCCTCCTGTGCCATGTCGGTTGCAGCTCCCTCGAGCTCCGGTGCCAGTGCTCCTCCGCCAGATGATGCTAATGCACACAAGGACAGGGTGACAAAACAAAAAGGGAGGAAAGACAAAAGAGACACATGGTCAATGCCTGCAACACCACTACCATTGACGGACACAACACACAGGGAGCAGCCCTATGCACTAGCCCATGCACTAACAGTGCAGGGGAAAAGCACATGCCCATGGGGGACTCTGCCTAGACCCATTTGATGCACAGCTGTAATCCACAGGAGCCTGACTAGGTGTAGAGGGCCACTACCAACTTTGGGGTTGGAGTGGCACTGAGCCTGCAAAAGAATCGATCTACCTTTACGAGTCTGCCCTGGCCTAGGGGAACCAACAGCCCACTTCCCCCACCCAGAACCCTCATGAAGTGCTCAGAGTAAACTGAATGAGACTGTACTCACCCCCTTGTGGCTACTGTGATGCCCTCAAGTGCCCATCCAACTCAGGATATGCCACCACCAGGATCCGGTACATCAAGGGGGGTCATGGTGCAACGGGTTCCCCTTCCACGTTGGGAGGCCATCCCCAGCTGGGCCTCTGCCGTCTTCTTGGTCCAGCGGCACAGGTCCTCCCATCTTTTGAGGCAGTGGGTGCTCCGTCTATGGTAGACCCCCAGGGTCCGCACTTCCTTGGTGATGGAACGCCAAATCCCTTTAGTCTGGTGGGCGCTGACCTAGAGGAATAGTGAAGTAAGAATGGATGTTACTCCCCCATCTGGTTCTTCTTACTCATTGCCCACAAACTTCCCACACTGGCCTAGGAAAACATACACTCACCATCCTCACATGCTGGCCTGTTCCCCCCGTCTCTTCCATCCACAACACTCCATACATTCATGTGCCATCCACCATGCACACAGTTTAATCACCTGTTTGTCTGGAGGACCGCAGAGTAGTGTGTACTGGGGAGGACCAGTTTCCCCAACTCCTCTGCAGTGAAGGCAGGGGCCCTTTCCCCAGACACTGTTGCCATTGTCGCATCCAGACTCAGGTCACAGCAGCACTTGCAGTGTAGGTCGTCTCCTGTTGAAGGTCAGGTATCAAGTGAGTGAACAGATAGAAAATGGCGGTCACGTCCGCGGTGGTGCGTACTGTCACCGCCGGCGTACATCGTCATTGGCTCCTGGAACCCATTGGGCCCAATGATAACCAATGCTCAATTGCGCCGCGGTCTTTGACTGCCTACCACGACGCTCCACAATGCCAGCGCAATTACCTCATTTCCTCTTGTCCCTCCTTACAGGTTAGGCAGCCGCCATTTCAGGGGGGCACATGGCAGGGCAACTAACTACGTCACAGCACTTTTGGCCAGGAATACGGACAGAAAAAGCCACACACTGATTATATCATGATTGTGCTAAACAGCCTTGTGAAACCTATGTGGTGTATGACCCTCTGCTCACCCTTCTCCTCCATAGGGCACATCCGCTGGGGCAGGTGATGAGATGGCGTCATCCTCTGGTATACAGACCCCTGGTGGACCTGTCGACAATGGAAGACAGACACATCATTATCACCTAAAGACTTGATCTTGCCACAATCCAGGAACTGTGTGCCCAGTTGGAGCCAGACCTGATATCAGCTATCGGCCATCCCACAGGAATCCCCCCGCTAGTGCAGGTCCTGTCAGTACTCCATTTCCTGGCCAGTGGGTCCATTCAAACAACAGTGGCCATGGCATCAGGGATGTCACAGTCAATGTTCTCTAACGTGTTGTCCAGAGTGTTTTCTGCCCTGCTGAAACACATGCACAGCTACATCGTGTTCCCTCAGGTGGAGGATTTACCCACAGTGAAAGGTGACTTCTATGACCTGGGACATATCCCCAACATCATTGGTGCCATTGACGGGACACATGTGGCATTTGTCCCCCCCCCCGCAGGAATGAACAGGTGTACAGAAATCTCAAAAGCTACCATTCAATGAATGTGCAGATGGTGTGTTTGGTAGACCAGTACATCTCCCATGTGAATGCCAAGTATCCTGGCTCAGTGCATGACGCTTACATTTTGAGGAATAGCAGCAGCCCTTATGTGATGGGGCAACTCCAGAGGCACTGGGTGTGGCTAATAGGTGAGCCCAAAGTCCCAAAACAGTTGACATAGGTGCCTGGGTATGGGAGAGTCACTAAGGGTTGGAGGATGTCAAATAGTTGTCCCTCGATATTTGCAGGTGACTCCGGTTACCCCAACCTGTCATGGCTACTGACCCCAGTGCAGAATCCCAGGACAAGGGCAGAGGAATGCTACAATGAGGCATATGGGTGAACTAGGAGGATATTGGAGTGCACCTTCGGCCTCCTGAAGGCCAGATTCCGGTGCCTCCATCTGACAGGTGGCTCCCTGTACTTTTCACCGAAGAAGGTGTGCCAGATAATCGTTACATGCTGTATGATGCACAACCTGGCTTTGCGACGCCAGGTGCCTTTTCTGCAGGAGGATGGGACTGATGCTGGTCTTGTGGCAGCTGTGGAGCCTGTGGACAGTGAAGATGAGGAGGTAGAAGAAGAAGATATAGACAACTGAAACAACATCATCATGCAATACTTCCAGTGAGACACAGGTAAGAGGATGGCACTGCTTCTCACATATCATACTACTGTAGGACAATGCATAGAGCTGCCTTTTTACCTCTGTGTATGGACCCTGACATGTCACTTTGCCATTCCATTTCACAGATCTGGGTTCCACTTTGTGCCCTCTGCTATGTTTACTGCTGCCCAACAACTGTGTAACATTGCTATGTGAACATGAACATTGACATTGCTATATTTTTGAGAGGTTGCAATTACACATTTGTGAAAGTACAGACTGATTCCAGATTGATTTTGTGATTCAAGGGTGTTTAATTCTGTGCAAATAAGTGGAGGAGGTGTGCAATGGGGTGGGGTGATGGTGGAGGAATGTCCATGGTAGAGTCCAGTCTCTTGGTCTCACAGGTGCATTGTCCAAGGGGGCATAGGAAGTGGAGTAATGGCAGTTCAAAGTTGTCAGGGTGACAAAGTGGGACAAAAGGGTGACAATCAGGAGAGTCTTATTTCCTGGCGGGGGTCTTGGCAATGTTCTCTGTTTTGTTCCTGGATCTCAGGGACCGTCTGCGGGGTGGTTCGCCTTCTGCAGGGAGTGGGGTGCTGGTTGCCTGTTGGTCCTGTGGTGGAACCTCCTGTCCACTAGCACCGGCGGAAGTGGAGGGCTGTTCAACGTTCAGGCTAGTGTCAGGGGCCCGTTTGTGTGCCACTGTGTTCCTCATGGTGTTGGCCAGGTCTGCCAGCACCCCTGCAATGGTGACCAAGGTGGTGTTGATGGACTTCAAGTCCTCTCTGATCCCCAGGTAGTGTTCCTCCTGCAGCCGCTGGGTCTCCTAAAACTTGGCCAGTAACGTGCCCATGGTCTCCTAGGAATGATGATATTCTCCCATGATGTTGGAGAGTGCCTCGTGGAGAGTGGGTTCCCTGGGCCTGTCCTCCCCCTGTCGCACAGCAGTCCTCCAGTTTCCCTGTCATCCTGTGCATCTGTCTCCTGAACCGTGTGCCCACTGCCACTGACCCCAGGTCCCTGATTGTCTTGGGTTGGTGGGTTTGCCTGGGGTCCCTGTAGGGGTGGACACACTGCTGATTGATGTGTCCTGGGGACAGAGGGATGGGCCCGCTGGGTGGGTGATGTGCTGGTGTTTCCTGAGGGGGGAGGCTCTGTGGTGGTTTGTGACAATGGCAGGGGAACCGACTGTTCAGAGGTCCCAGATGGGCCGGGCTGATCATCTTTATCCAGGTTTGCAAAGCTGCTGTCGTCACTGTGGGCCTCTTCTGTGGGGGGACTGGATATGTCTGGCACCCCCTGTCCGGTGATGTTGGGTATGGGTCCTGTTGGGGTGTAAATGCATAGTTATTGTATCTGTGTGTGCTATCTTGTGCAATGGGTGAGTTACCCTCTACTCCTGTGCATGCATTATTGTGTTTGCCCTTGTGTGATTAGTGTTTTGGGATCTGTGTGGGTATGCTTTGGTAATGGGTTTCCATGCAGAGGTTTTGCATGCATGGCTTGGTATTGGGATGGGTGGGTTGTGATTGTGATGGTGGGGCATATGTGAGGTGTTGGAGTGATGGGGTGAAGGTGAGGGTGGGGGGAAGTGATGGCATACAGGTGGGGTGGGGGATATGTAGTAAAGATATGACTTACGAGAGTCCTGTCCTCCTGCTACTCCTGTGAGGCCCTCAGGATGCAGTATTGCCAAGACTTGCTCCTCCCATGTTGTTAGTTGTGGGGGAGGAGGTGGGGGTCCACCGCCAGTCCTCTGTACTGCTACCTGGTGTCTGGATACCAAGGAACGCACCTTCCCCGTAGGTCGTTCCACCTCTTCCTGATGTCATCCTGTGTTCTTGGATGCAGTCCCACTGCCTTGACCCTGTTGATGATTCTCCGCCATAGCTCCATCTTCCTAGCAATGGAGGTGTGCTGCACCTGTGATCCAAAAAGCTGTAGCTCTACCCAGATGATTTCCTCCTCCATGACCCTGAGCTCCTCCTCAGGAAACCTGGGGTGTCTTTGAGGTGCCATGATGTTGTGTGGGTAATGTGTGAGGTGATGTTTGTTGTGCTGTGTGATGTGTTGTGTTGGGGTGTGTTGTTTGAGGTGTGTGGATGTATGAGTGATGGTGTTGTGTTCTTGTGGATGCTGGTGTTATGTTTGCTATTCTCTCTCTCTGCTTCTTCACAAAAATGTCATTGTGAGGGGTTGTGAGTAATGTGGGTGTGTGTTTTATAGTGGTGTGTGTGTGGGTGTGAAGTGTGTATGTGTTTCAGGTGTTTGTATTTCAAGGTGTCCAATGGGGTTGTGTTTTGTCAGTGTGTGTGTATTTTGAGCGCAGCGGTGTGTACTGCCAATGGTTTACTGCGGTTGAAAGACCGCTGCGTTGATTTGTGAGTCGTGATAGTGTGGGCGTATTCTTGTTGGCGTGACTGTGTGGATTTTGGTATCGCCAGTTTATCACTGACCTTTGGTGTGGCGGACTTGTGTGGGTGTCTGTATTGGGGCAGATTACGAGATGTGGGTCGTAATACCTGTAGCGGATTTCTGCTGCGGCCACGGTATGTTGGCGTCCTTCAGCACGGAAGTAAGCAGGATTTACCGCCAGGGTTGTAATGACGGCCTTAGTCTTTTTCTTGAAGATTTTCTGGACCGGGATGAAGTCACAAGTTGCATCTGACCTCCGTGGAGCCCTCTTGGGATATGCGTCGCAGGAGACCTCGTTCAAGGATTCTACGTTCGGACGTAGACAATTATTTAGGATGGAAATCTTCATCTGGGACCAATTTGAAAATGAATCTGACCTCCCTGAAGCCCACCTCGGATTCACCATGTGGGAAGCCTCGGTCAACATTTTATTTTCGGACTTAGATACTTTTTGGGGGCTTTTTCTCTCAGACATCGGACAGCCCTCAACAGCCAGCCAATTTTGTTTCAAATTTGTTGGATTGCCTTTCCACAAGCCTTCGGTGAAATCCTGGAAGTTTGGGGCTCTGGAGCTTTCCAGAAGGACAAACCTGCAAGTCAGGCCAGGTCGCAGTTGACATAAGCAAGCTTTACACACAACATCTTCTGGATCTTCTCCCAAAAGTTCTTCCAAGGTTCCTTAGATGTCCACAACTGAATTCAAGGTTCCAGAAGCTTTCAGTTGCTCCTTGGGGGGTAGGACTCCAACTCTCAGAATGCACCTGGTTCAAATCCAAAAATTACCACTGGTCACTAGTAGCATTTAGGGAGTCTGTTCTTGGAGCAGTAGAAGTCAGGCAAAGTCATGTTTTTTGTGAACCCCAAAGTGTGCAGATGGTGCAGTCCTTCTGAGTGCAGTATTCAGGAGCAGGCCAGCGGCCCAGCAGGGCAGTCCATCTTCTTCTTGTCTTATTCCAGTAGGGATCTGAGGTGGGGGTGCAGCTCTGCTAAGTTTATTCTTGCTTCTGGGGTGGAAAGCGGGGGGTCTGTCTAATCATGTGCAGGCCACCACCCTCTTGAGTGACCACTTCCTAGGAAGTGTGGCAAAATTCAATACCAGGGATCAACATTCCTCCAAAATCCAAGATGGCAACAATGCAGTCTTAGATTTTAGGTCTGGCTGAGCCCACCCACTGGTGTAGCTAAGTTTCGCTTAGCACACCCCTTCGTTAATCTAATTAGGGGGCACCAGGCTGTCTGGGTTTGCAGGAACTGGGGGAGGTACAGTAGTTGTCCCAGATGTCCTTCCCCCTTTGAAGACAGATTTGCTGCTCTCCCCCAATCCTATTCTACATTCTGCTAAGGCAGATCTCCTCCCATCAGATGCTTACTTTGTTTTGTTTCAGCCTAAGCCACTTCACACCTCATCAAGGCACCCTGGCTCAGGGCCTGTCAGAGAAGGGTACTACAGGGCTGAAGTTGGTAACTTTAGTAAGAGTTCCAAAACTATTTCTAGGTTCAAGCTATATCACATTCAACAGTGGCAAGTTGTGGTATTTATTATCATTTTTAATTTGATACTAAAAATGCCACATGTAGCTCCTTCCTATGGAAAATAAGACTTTATTATTTTAAAATAAAGTCTCTCCGTGTTTGCCTATTGAACCCAGTCACTAAAATTGACAAAAACAAATGTAGCTATTTTCCCCCCACCAGGGCTTATAAAACATATTTTATAGAGTCCCTGCTTATAGTGACACTGCACCCAACCCTGGGGTCACTTAGGGCATACCTTGGGGGTGACGTATATGTAAAAATAAGGTAGCTTAGCTTTAATTCCAAAGTTCAATTTGGGGGCTTACCTTTAACTTAAAAGCAGCCAGAAAGGCAGGCCTGCCTTTATAATGACACTGGGCACCACAGCAGTGCACCTAGGGGTGTACTACCTGTGCTGGGATCCCTAAAACCAACATGCCATTCCATATACTAAGGACTTATAGGGAGGTTGACATAGCCAATTATAATTAGCCTAATTTGCATAATCATTTGTAATCAGAACACAGGCCCTGGGACTGTTTAGCAGTGCCCAGGTCACCATCAGAGTCAGAAAAACACCAACATAAGTGAACAATGGGGGTAAAAAGTTAGGGGGCTTCTGCAATAAGCCCAGCTTTCCCACACTGGTTGTTTCTTAATGTAGGAAAAGCGGGTAAGGCACAACGATTTGTGTTTTTTCAGTGGGGAATACACTGAACGGATGGTTAGTTGAGGCAAGTGAAAAGAAGAAAGCATTGGATGTAGAGTGAGTGAGTAAATGGATATTTATTTTACGTAAACATATGCCTATGCTTTAAGGCTTCATGGTGCTCAAGATTTGCAGAAAGTTACATAAAACAGCTATTCTGGTCAGTTGAAGTGATAAGTTGTAAGATCTGTCCTAAAAGTGGCCAAAATGTCCTTTCAACAAAGCAAATGTGGCAGACCATTCCACAACATGGGGCTACAAAAGAGAATGCTCTACCCCCTATTCTGGTTTTCAAAATATGTGGCACCAAAGAGATGGATGCACTGATCTACTGATCTAAGGGCCAGACAATATGATTTTGTGGTCACAAAAGGCGAAAATTGCCACTTGCGATTACAAAATGGCCTTGTACAATGTACTATCCCTATTTTCTGAGTTGGTACCCAGTCACCGACTCGCAAAATAGGGATTGTGACTTGCAATTGGAAAGGGGGGTTCAGAGGGCATCCCTTCCTAATTGCGACTCGCAGGGGGATGTATGATTGTACTGTGACCATGAATGCAGTCGCAAAACAATCATAGTTAACACTAATTTCAAACTGGTGCTAACCCATTTGCAAATGGGAAGGGGTCCTCAAGGGACCCCTTCCCCTTTGTGAATGGTAGCAAAAGTTATTTTTCAGAGCAGGCAGTGCTCCCACAGACCACCTCCTACTCTAAAAAAATTAAAAGAAAACTTAAAATTTTTATTTTTGAAATGCATCCCGTTTTCCTTTGAGGAAGACAGGCGGCATTTTAAAAAAAACCTGCTTTATTGAAAAAGCAGTCTCAGACATGGTGGTCTTCTGACCCCAGCAGGCCACCATCCCCGTGACTGAGCCCATTCCCAAATGGGTCGCAAATTGCAAACTGCCTTATGAATATTAATGAGGCAGGTCCCTTTTGACCCATTTGTCAATCACAAACAGTATGGCTAACACTGTCGTACATTTTGTTTTGCGACTCACAATTTGTGAATCGCAAAACAAAAGGTCGTACATCTGGCCCTAAGAGACTTATTACATCAATATTTTATGAGTAGTCTATGAAAGAACGAAAAGTGTTTCATTTGGAAGGCCTTGTAGCAATAGCATAGTGACTTCAATTTGATAAAGCCAATGAAGGAATCAACGGGCATCAGAGAGATATTTTTGACTTTTGAATGCATCCCTTACTGCAAAGATCAGGATGAGCTGAATCTTGCATAAAGCTTTACTCGGAAAAACAGAAATAGCACGCGTTTGTGCTGTCAAGATGTAAGTTTATAGTGGCATTCACCAGCACTGCTCTTACGTTATTTGGGATGAAGAGGAACATTTCTGATAGAAAGTTTAGATGAAAAAAACACGCAGACATTACTTTATTAAACTGAGAGATAAAGCTGAGCTCCCTAAGCAATGTAAATCCAAGCTCATAACGTTCTCTGTGACAGCAGGCAGTGATGCAAGCAGTTCAGGCCACAAAGTGGAGACTAAGAATTATTTTAGCCAAAGGCAATCACCTTGGACATTGAACTATTCAATAGTAAAATATTACATTCCAACAATTGCCCCGCTGCCCCATGACAGTTATTAAAGTCATCCCTGATTAATGTAACAAGACTGTGTTGTATTCCAGTAACGCAGACGGAGCGGATTTTGGTAAGAAAACAAGTTTAATCAGAAAACAAACAGGAGCCACCCACAGCGCGTCCTTCACGCCGACCGCCAACCGCTGATCGCCAGCATCCGTCCACCCCGTTCCACATTCCACCATTCTACCTCCCCGCGCCCACCGTTCTACCTCCCCGCGCCCAACATTCCACCTCATAAACAATAGATATACATAACATAGCATCTCTCCCTTTTGAAACACAACAAAACAAAAAAAAACACAAAAAACAAAAACAATCAATAATAGGGAAAATATCTAGATAAAGATTAAAACACATCAGACCTCAATTTCCATGGTAAAAACTTTTCCCTGGAAGATCTACGCAGAGACCCTTCTGAGGGATTCATAGCTGAACTCTGACCATTGGACTCATACGAACTCTGGACCTGCACCCTCGACCTCCCACTATTACAAACCTCACCACCACCACTAAGATGATGGGGACCTGGAGATGGGTCCTCCGACACCTTAACAATCTTCGACACATTCCACCACTGTCCACCATCAACCATGACCGCACTTCCACACACCTTTCTCACCCTAACTGGATTGCTAAACCCAGTATCCTCTTTCTTCACAAATAAACTTTTATTTTATACGCACTAAGTCACCAGGACAGAACACACGCAATTTAGTAGCTTTGACCGTATCATATCTATTCTTCATGCGCTGCTGACCAGACTCCACCTTTTCCCAGCTGATCCCACCATCCAATACACTCATTCCTTTATTTTTCAAAGAACTTGCTAACCATGAAGGAAATAAAGTGGAAGTGGGTTTGCGACCTCTCAATGCTTCAAATGGAGACACCTTTGTCAGAGAATGAGATGTGGAATGATAGACCCATAGCATGGTGCTGACCGCCTCTTGTATATCATAATTATTGTGTCTGGCCCATTTTATACAGTCCCCCACAACTCTATTCATTCTTTCGACCAAACCATTAGTTTGGGGATGATATAACGAGCTTTTAAGATGTCTAATATTTGCTTGCTGTAAAAAAAAATCCATCTCAGAATTAATAAATTGTACTCCATTGTCAGAAATGATGGTGTTAGGGAACCCTCACGCCTAAAAACATCTTTAAGAAAATTAAGTGCCTTAGATGCTGACGGGGTGGCACAAAAATAAACCTCTGGCCATCTGCTGTGATAGTCCATGAGAACAAAAGCATAACGCAAGTTATGAGGAAGAAAATTAAAAGGCCCAATCATGTCAATCCCAAGCTTCAACCAAGGTCTATCCGGAACTTGTATAGGATGCAACGGAGGCGTACACACTTTGAGGCCCTTCTCAGCAGAATTACAAATTGCACACCCACTAATAACAGCATCCACATTTTTGTCCATAGATGGCCACCAATAACACTCTCTTAATCTCCTTTTTGTCATAGTAGCCCCAAAATGACCTTTGTGTGCTGAATTAATCAAACCTGAACGAATACCAAAAGGTGGAATACATCTCTCACCCCTCAAAATTATCTGGTCTTCAATAGAAATTTCATCAGCAACTTTACAAAATGGTTGAAGAGGTAAAGGAACACTCTTCTCTTTCGGCCAACCATTGGTCACAAATTCCTTTACCTGAACTAGAATGGGGTCCTCATGTACTGCAGTCTCCCAATCCATTTTGCTAAAAACCTTGAACACTGGAAGATCCACATGAGCAACAAAACAATCTTCTCTATCATCTTCCGAATCACAATTATCTGGGTCCTTTATGGGAAACCTAGAGAGAAAATCCACTCTTACATTAAGCTTACCTGGTAAAAACTTAACCTCAATATCATATTGCAGCAACTTAGTAGTAAGACTAGCAATACGCGGAGTGGTATAGTTAGTTTTGTCTCCACTGAGAATATAAAGCAGGGGCTTGTGATCAGTTACAATCACAAACTTCCTTCCCCAAACATAGCTCCTGAATTTTTCACTAGCCAAGACACACGCCAACAACTCCTTTTCAATGACGGAGTAATTCAACTCTGCCTCTCTCAACACTCTAGAAGCATAACTAACTGTCACTTCTCCTTGCTTGGAATCGTGGACGAGAACAGCACCCAAACCATATTTGCTGGCATCAACCATTATCTTACATACTAACTGGGGATCATAAGGGTGTAGCGCTCTAGCATTGGTCATTTCAATTTTCACCAAATCGAATGTATCTTGGCAATTTTTGTTCCAAGAAAACCCCACACTTTTCTTCATCATATTAGACAAACACTTAATCTTGAAAGCGTAATTAGGAATGAACCTAGAATAGAATTCACACAAACCCATGAACGAGCGTAGTTCATCCTTATTTTTAGGAGGAGGACAGTTCCTGACAGCATCAACAAGACCAGGTCTTGGTTTGACCCCCTCAGACGACACAACATGTCCCAAAAATTCAATCTCCCTCTTCCAAAATTTACACTTTTGATCCTTCAACACAACCCCGCTCTCCTCAAACACTTTCAGCACTAACTTAAGTATTGTGTCATGTTTAGCAAATGTTTAGCAAAAACAAGTACATCATCCTGGAACACTATTACTCCATCAATATCCCTCAAAAGGTGTGACATAATGCGCTGGAAAACTGATGCTGCTGATGCAAGGCCAAAAGGCATCCTTCTAAACTGAAAAGTACCAAAGGGTGTGTTAAAAGCTGTACAATGTTTGGAATCTTCTTCAAGAACAACTTGGTGGTAGGCCGAAGCCAAGTCAATTTTGTAGAACCATTGTGCACCATTGAGTTTACCCAACAGATCATTTATTCTGGGAAGCGGAAAAGAATCGACCCATATCTCCTTGTTCAAACTCCTCCAGTCAACACAAAGGCGCATCTCACCACTACGCTTGCGAGCAACTACAATGGGAGATAACCACAAACTAGACTCAACCGGTTCAATTACTCCTGCTGATTGTAACTTTTCTAACTCTAATTTAAGATCATCTCTCAGACTGAAGGGAATCGCTCTCAATTTGTGCTTAATGGGAATGGCGCCCTGTTTGATTCTGATTTTATGTTTGAACCCCTTAATGCACCCCAACTTATTCTCAAACACCCCAGGGAAATACTCATGTAAAGAATGCAAATTTAAACTACCACAATCTTTAACAACCATGACTTGTTCAGCGGTACCTGGCCTCAGTACCATACCAAAGAGGCCTTGGTGGTACCATCCTAATATGTTAAGACCCTTCACTGCCACATACACCTTACCCCGGATTCTGCGCCCTCTGAATTCCAAAAAATCCTCAAAGAACCCTTCAAGTTCGATCTTCCTTCCGTCATAGGAGACAGGAGCTCTGTCAGGAGGAAGTAACGCTCTGGAGCCCCAAGTTTTCTTAAATAAGTCCGATGTCACCATAGTGATACGTGCACCTGAATCAACAAGTAAATGGAGAATTTTGCCACCGACGTTAATATCTACATAAGGGTCAATACACTCTTCCGGAATACCCGAAACAACTTTGTCATCCGTGACTACAACAATCATATTGCGGAACTGACTTTCCAAAACTTGATCATTCACTAGAGGAGGATCACACACACTGTTAACTTTGACATACTTGCTCCCAATACTCTGACAAACTTTAGCAAAGTGACCTACCCGGCCACACTTATGGCACACCACATTCTTAGCAGGGCACCCCTTAGAGTATTTCGCATGTGGTAAGTTACCACATCTAAAGCAAATATTTGTTCGTTTAAAAAAACTGTTCATAGATTTCTGTTCCTTGCGTGAAGAGACAACGTTAATAAAAGTTTTTTCTTCTTCCTTGCGTTGAATTGCAAGTTCCTTAAGCGATGCCTGAGCCATTTCTATGCTCTTAGCTTGCTTGATAACATCTTCAAGTGAAGGGTCCCCCATAGTGAGAAGTCTTTGCTGAATATGTTTGTCAAAACAATGTCCTATCATCTGATCTCTAATCAGTTGATCACGGAAAGTACTAAACTGGCATTGTGCACATAGCTTCCGAAGCGCACTGACAAATTCGTCAATGGATTCATTTTGAAATTGGCTCCTCTTGAAAAATTTGTGGCGTAACACAACTAGACTGGCCTGTTTTTCAAATCTCAGAGTCAACTTTTTAACAGTTTCTTGGTACTCATCCAACTCTTCATTATCCTGTAATTCAATATCTGGAAGATGTTTAAGAATTTCACGGCCTTCAAAACCCAGAGAGTGTAATAACAAAAATCTTTTCCTTTCCGGTCTAAAGCGAGATGCTCCAATCGCACCTAAATAAGTCTCGAAAGCGTCAAACCATTGAGACCATAGCACAGGTGGTTCTCCAGGTGTTTCCAAGAAAGGTGGGGGAGCAGAAACAGATTGCATTTTGCAATCTGTAGAATATTATTTACTGTGAAATCGAAATCACCCAGAAAGCAGGAGTTTGACTTGTTCACTAATAATCAAAACTGGAAAAAGCAGATACAAAATAAAATAAAGTCAGTGATATACCCCAGAATAATAACCAACTTTGAAAGTAAGTAACCAACTTGTCAAATTTCAGCGTAGACGGACGTGCCCAAGCACTTCCGTAACAACATGATGGTTGCCTGGATACAGACGCGCGCCCCTCCTCTGTAATTGCGCTCTGCGCTTCACTGCACAGTGGGAGAGGACACAGGGGACATGTGCATGGTAGTAGGGGTGGTGAGTGCACGTGAGCGTTGTGTGGTGATGGGAATGCTGGTGATGGAGGTAGTGGCTGAGGATGTAGTGCATGCAGGTGTGAGTGGAGACAGGACTGGGAGGGAGGAGGAGGACGTGGAGGAGGGGGACACAGTGGAGGCAGTGGATGTTGGTGTGTCTGCATGGGTCTGGTGCTAGTGTGAGTGCCTGTGGGATATGTGGTGCTTATGTTTGCCATGCCCACTCTTGTATGTTGATGAGTGTTCATGCTGGTCTGTTGGTGTTCTTGGTATAGGCTGAGGTACAGGGAATTGTGTCTGGGTAGTGGAAGTTGGAGGGGGAGGCTGGACACAGGGACAATGGCTGTCATCACTGCTGAGTCCAGAGCCTGAAATGCTCTCTGTTGGGCTGCCATGCCAGAATGAATGCCCTTGAGGTATGCATTTGTTTGCTTCATGTGCCTCTCAACACCCTGGATGGCATTCAAAATGGTTGATTGCCCAACATTGAGGGATCTCAGGAGGTCAATAGCCTCCTCACTGAGGGCAGCTGGACTGAGGTGCCTGGGGCGAAGGAGATGCCCACCCTCCTGGGTGAGCGGGCACGGGAAACTTGATGAGGGGCTGCGGGGAGGGGGTGCTGGTAGGGGGTTGGCGGCTGTCCATGTTGTTGCAGTGGGCACAGAGGTGCCGGCCACCACAAGGGAGCTCCCATCAGAGGAGGAGTTGCTGTCGCTGGTTTCTGCTACTGTCCCCGTTGTGGAGCACCCCTCGCCCTCTGTCCCACTGGTGCCTTCAGACTCCTTAAATTCCCCCTCCTGTGCCATGTCGGTTGCAGCTCCCTCCTGCTCCGGTGCCAGTGCTCCTCCGCCAGATGATGCTAATGCACACAAGGACAGGGTGACAAAACAAAAAGGGAGGAAAGACAAAAGAGACACATGGTCAATGCCTGCAACACCACTACCATTGACGGACACAACACACAGGAAGCAGCCCTATGCACTAGCCCATGCACTAACAGTGCAGGGGAAAAGCACATGCCCATGGGTGACTCTGCCTAGACCCATTTGATGCACAGCTGTAACCCACAGGAGCCTGACTAGGTGTAGAGGGCCACTACCAACTTTGGGGTTGGAGTGGCACTGAGCCTGCTAAAGAATCGATCTACCTTTACGAGTCTGCCCTGGCCTAGGGGAACCCACAGCCCACTTCCCCCACCCAGAACCCTCATGAAGTGCTCAGAGTAAACTGAATGAGACTGTACTCACCCCCCTTGTGGCTACTGTGATGCCCTCAAGTGCCCATCCAACTCAGGATATGCCACCGCCAGGATCCGGTACATCAAGGGGGGTCATGGTGCAACGGGTTCCCCTTCCACGTTGGGAGGCCATCCCCAGCGGGGCCTCTGCCGTCTTCTTGGTCCAGCGGCACAGGTCCTCCCATCTTTTGAGGCAGTGGGTGCTCCGTCTATGGTAGACCCCCAGGGTCCGCACTTCCTTGGTGATGGCACGCCAAATCCCCTTCTTCTGGTGGGCGCTGACCTAGAGGAATAGTGAAGTAAGAATGGATGTTACTCCCCCATCTGGTTCTTCTTACTCATTGCCCACAAACTTCCCACCCTGGCCTAGGAAAACATACACTCACCATCCTCACATGCTGGCCTGTTCCCCCCGTCTCTTCCATCTAAAACACTCCATACATTCATGTGCCATCCACCATGCACACAGTTTAATCACCTGTTTGTCTGGAGGACCGCAGAGTAGTGTGTACTGGGGAGGACCCCATCCACCAGTTTCCCCAACTCCTCTGCAGTGAAGGCAGGGGCCCTTTCCCCAGACACTGTTGCCATTGTCGCATCCAGACTCAGGTCACAGCAGCACTTGCAGTGTAGGTCGTCTCCTGTTGAAGGTCAGGTATCAAGTGAGTGAACAGATAGAAAATGGCGGTCACGTCCGCGGAGTTGCGTACCGTCACCGCCGGAGTACATCGTCATTGGCTCCTGGAACCCATTGGGCCCAATGATAACCAATGCTCAATTGCGCCGCGGTCTTTGACTGCCTACCGCGACGCTCCACAATGCCAGCGCAATTACCTCATTTCCCCTTGTCCCTCCTTACAGGTCAGGCAGCCGTCATTTCAGGGGGGCACATGGCAGGGCAACTAACTACGTCACAGCACTTTTGGCCAGGAATACGGACAGAAAAAGCCACACACTGATTATATCATGATTGTGCTAAACAGCTTTGTGAAACCTATGTGGTGTATGACCCTCTGCTCACCCTTCTCCTCCATAGGGCACATCCGCTGGGGCAGGTGATGAGATGGCGTCATCCTCTGGTATACAGACCCCTGGTGGACCTGTCGACAATGGAAGACAGACACATCATTATCACCTACAGACTTGATCATGCCACAATCCAGGAACTGTGTGCCCAGTTGGAGCCAGACCTGATATCAGCTATAGGCCATCCCACAGGAATCCCCCCGCTAGTGCAGGTCCTGTCAGTACTCCATTTCCTGCCCAGTGGGTCCATTCAAACAACAGTGGCCATGGCATCAGGGATGTCACAGTCAATGTTCTCTAACGTGTTGTCCAGAGTGTTTTCTGCCCTGCTAAAACACATGCACAGCTACATCGTGTTCCCTCAGGTGGAGGATTTGCCCACAGTGAAAGGTGACTTCTATGACCTGGGACATATCCCCAACATCATTGGTGCCATTGACGGACACATGTGGCATTTGTCCCCCCCCCGCAGGAATGAACAGGTGTACAGAAATCTCAAAAGCTACCATTCAATGAATGTGCAGATGGTGTGTTTGGTAGACCAGTACATCTCCCATGTGAATGCCAAGTATCCTGGCTCAGTGCATGACGCTTACATTTTGAGGAATAGCAGCAGCCCTTATGTGATGGGGCAACTCCAGAGGCACTGGGTGTGGCTAATAGGTGAGCCCAAAGTCCCAAAACAGTTGACATAGGTGCCTGGGTATGGGAGAGTCACTAAGGGTTGGAGGATGTCAAATAGTTGTCCCTCGATATTTGCAGGTGACTCCGGTTACCCCAACCTGTCATGGCTACTGACCCCAGTGCAGAATCCCAGGACAAGGGCAGAGGAATGCTACAATGAGGCATATGGGTGAACTAGGAGGATATTGGAGTGCACCTTCGGCCTCCTGAAGGCCAGATTCCGGTGCCTCCATCTGACAGGTGGCTCCCTGTACTACTCACCGAAGAAGGTGTGCCAGATAATCGTTACATGCTGTATGATGCACAACCTGGCTTTGCGACGCCAGGTGCCTTTTCTGCAGGAGGATGGGCCTGATGCTGGTCTTGTGGCAGCTGTGGAGCCTGTGGACAGTGAAGATGAGGAGGTAGAAGAAGAAGATATAGACAACTGAAACAACATCATCATGCAATACTTCCAGTGAGACACAGGTAAGTGGATGGCACTGCTTCTCACATATTATACTACTGTAGGACATTGCATAGAGCTGCCTTTTTACCTCTGTGTATGGACCCTGACATGTCACTTTGCCTTTCCATTTCACATATCTGGGTTCCACTTTGTGCCCTCTGCTATGTTTACTGCTGCCCAACAACTGTGTAACATTGGTATGTGAACATGAACATTGACATTGCTATATTTTTGAGAGGTTGCAATTACACATTTGTGAAAGTACAGACTGATTCCAGATTGATTTTGTGATTCAAGGGTGTTTAATTCTGTGCAAATAAGTGGAGGAGGTGTGCAATGGGCTGGGGTGATGGTGGAGGAATGTCCATGGTAGAGTCCAGTCTCTTGGTCTCACAGGTGCATTGTCCAAGGGGGCAAAGGAAGTGGAGTAATGGCAGTTCAAAGTTGTCAGGGTGACAAAGTGGGACAAAAGGGTGACAATCAGGAGAGTCTTATTTCCTGGCGGGGGTCTTGGCAATGTTCTCTGTTTTGTTCCTGGATCTCAGGGACCGTCTGCGGGGTGGTTCGCCTTCTGCAGGGAGTGGGGTGCTGGTTGCTTGTTGGTCCTGTGGTGGAACCTCCTGTCCACTAGCACCGGCGGAAGTGGAGGGCTGTTCATCGTTCAGGCTAGTGTCAGGGGCCCGTTTATGTGCCACTGTGTTCCTCATGGTGTTGGCCAGTTCTGCCAGCACCCCTGCAATGGTGACCAAGGTGGTGTTGATGGACTTCAAGTCCTCTCTGATCCCCAGGTAGTGTTCCTCCTGCAGCCGCTGGGTCTCCTAAAACTTGGCCAGTAACGTGCCCATGGTCTCCTAGGAATGATGATATTCTCCCATGATGTTGGAGAGTGCCTCGTGGAGAGTGGGTTCCCTGGGCCTGTCCTCCCCCTGTCGCACAGCAGTCCTCCAGTTTCCCTGTTATCCTGTGCCTCTGTCTCCTGAACCGTGTGCCCACTGCCACTGACCCCAGGTCCCTGATTGTCTTGGGTTG
Organism: Pleurodeles waltl; assembly: GCF_031143425.1. Taxonomy (NCBI): domain Eukaryota; kingdom Metazoa; phylum Chordata; class Amphibia; order Caudata; family Salamandridae; genus Pleurodeles; species Pleurodeles waltl. The sequence goes on along the minus strand of NC_090449.1, from coordinate 687,250,876 downwards.
GTGGGTTTGCCTGGGGTCCCTGTAGGGGTGGACACACTGCTGATTGATGTGTCCTGGGGACAGAGGGATGGGCCCGCTGGGTGGGTGATGTGCTGGTGTTTCCTGAGGGGGGAGGCTCTGTGGTGGTTTGTGACAATGGCAGGGGAACCGACTGTTCAGAGGTCCCAGATGGGCCGGGCTGATCATCTTTATCCAGGCTTGCAAAGCTGCTGTCGTCACTGTGGGCCTCTTCTGTGGGGGGACTGGATATGTCTGGCACCCCCTGTCCGGTGGGGTATGGGTCCTGTTGGGGTGTAAATGCATAGTTATTGTATCTGTGTGTGCTATCTTGTGCAATGGGTGAGTTACCCTCTACTCCTGTGCTTGCATTATTGTGTTTGCCCTTGTGTGATTAGTGTTTTGGGATCTGTGTGGGTATGCTTTGGTAATGGGTTTCCATGCAGAGGTTTTGCATGCATGGCTTGGTATTGGGATGGGTGGGTTGTGATTGTGATGGTGGGGCATATGTGAGGTGTTGGAGTGATGGGGTGAGGGTGAGGGTGGGGGGAAGTGATGGCATACAAGTGGGGTGGGGGATATGTAGTAAAGATATGACTTACCAGAGTCCTGTCCTCCTGCTACTCCTGTGAGGCCCTCAGGATGCAGTATTGCCAAGACTTGCTCCTCCCATGTTGTTAGTTGTGGGGGAGGAGGTGGGGGTCCACCGCCAGTCCTCTGTACTGCTACCTGGTGTCTGGATACCACGGAACGCACCTTCCCCGTAGGTCGTTCCACCTCTTCCTGATGTCATCCTGTGTACTTGGATGCTGTCCCACTGCGTTGACCCTGTTGATGATTCTCCGCCATAGCTCCATCTTCCTAGCAATGGAGGTGTGCTGCACCTGTGATCCGAAAAGCTGTAGCTCTACCCAGATGATTTCCTCCACCATGACCCTGAGCTCCTCCTCAGGAAACCTGGGGTGTCTTTGAGGTGCCATGATGTGGTGTGGGTAATGTGTGAGGTGATGTGTGTTGTGCTGTGTGATGTGTTGTGTTGGGGTGTGTTGTTTGAGGTGTGTGGATGTTGTATGAGTGATGGTGTTGTGTTCTTGTGGATGCTGGTGTTATGTTTGCTATTCTCTCTCTCTGCTTCTTCACAAAAATGTCATTGTGAGGGGCTGTGAGTAATGTGGGTGTGTGTTTTATAGTGGTGTGTGTGTGTGGGTGTGGAGTGTGTATGTGTTTCAGGTGTTTGTATTTCAATGTGTCCAATGTGGTTGTGTTTTGTCAGTGTGTGTGTATTTTGAGCACAGCGGTGTGTACTGCCAATGGTTTACCGCGGTTGAAAGACCGCTACGTTGATTTGTGGGTCGTGATAGTGTGGGCGTATTCTTGTTGGCGTGACTGTGTGGATTTTGGTATCGCCAGTTTATCACTGACCTTTGGTGTGGCGGACTTGTGTGGGTGTCTGTATTGGGGCAGATTACGAGATGTGGGTCGTAATACCTGTAGCGGATTTCTGCCGCGGCCACGGTATGTTGGCGGCCTTCAGCACGGAAGTAAGCAGGATTTACCGCCAGGGTTGTAATGACGGCCTTAGTATTTTTCTTGAAGATTTTCTGGACCGGGATGAAGTCACAAGTTGCATCTGACCTCCGTGGAGCCCTCTTGGGATATGCGTCGCAGGAGACCTCGGTCAAGGATTCTACGTTCGGACGTAGACAATTTTTTAGGATGGAAATCTTCATCTGGGACCAATTTGAAATTGAAGCTGACCTCCCTGAAGCCCACCTCGGATTCACCATGTGGGAAGCCTCGGTCAACATTTTATTTTCGGACTTTTTGGGGGGCTTTTTCTCTCAGACATCGGACAGCCCTCAACAGCAAGCCAATTTTGTTTCAAATTTGTTGGATTGCCTTTCCACAAGCCTTCGGTGAAATCCTGGAAGTTTGGGGCTCTGGAGCTTTCCAGAAGGACAAACCTGCAAGTCAGGCCAGGTCGCAGTGGACATAAGCAAGCTTTACACACAACATCTTCTGGATCTTCTCCCAAAAGTTCTTCCAAGGTTCCTTAGATGTCCACAACTGAATTCAAGGTTCCAGAAGCTTTCAGTTGCTCCTTGGGGGGTAGGACTCCAACTCTCAGAATGCACCTGGTTCAAATCCAAAAATTACCACTGGTCACTAGTAGCATATAGGGAGTCTGTTCTTGGAGCAGTAGAAGTCAGGCAAAGTCATGTTTTTTGTGAACCCCAAAGTGTGCAGCTAGTGCAGTCCTTCTGAGTGCAGTATTCAGGTGCAGGCCAGCGGCCCAGCAGGGCAGTCCATCTTCTTCTTGTCTTATTCCAGTAGGGATCTGAGGTGGGGGTTCAGCTCTGCTAAGTTTATTCTTGCTTCTGGGGTGGAAAGCGGGGGGTCTGTCTTATCATGTGCAGGCCACCACCCTCTTGAGTGACCACTTCCTAGGAAGTGTGGCAAAATTCAATACCAGGGATCAACATTCCTCCAAAATCCAAGATGGCAACAATGCAGTCTTAGATTTTAGGTCTGGCTGAGCCCACCCACTGGTGTAGCTAAGTTTCGCTTAGCACACCCCTTCGTTAATCTAATTAGGGGGCACCAGGCTGTCTGGGTTTGCAGGAACTGGGGGAGGTACAGTAGTTGTCCCAGATTTCCTTCCCCCTTTGAAGACAGATTTGCTGCTCTCCCCCAATCCTGTTCTACATTCTGCTAAGGCAGATCTCCTCCCATCAGATGCTTACTTTGTTTTGTTTCAGCCTAAGCCACTTCACACCTCATCAAGGCACCCTGGCTCAGGGCCTGTCAGAGAAGGGTACTACAGGGCTGAAGTTGGTAACTTTAGTAAGAGTTCCAAAACTATTTCTAGGTTCAAGCTATATCACATTCAACAGTGGCAAGTTGTGGTATTTATTATCATTTTTTATTTGATACTAAAAATGCCATATGTAGCTCCTTCCTATGGAAAATAAGACTTTATTATTTTAAAATAAAGTCTCTCCGTGTTAGCCTATTGAACCCAGTCACTAAAATTGACAAAAACAAATGTAGCTATTTTCCCCCCACCAGGGCTTATAAAACATATTTTATAGAGTCCCTGCTTATAGTGACACTGCACCCAACCCTGGGGTCACTTAGGGCATACCTTGGGGGTGACGTATATGTAAAAATAAGGTAGCTTAGGACTCTGGAAATACTTTTAATTCCAAAGTTCAATTTGGGGGCTTACCTTTAACTTAAAAGCAGCCAGAAAGGCAGGCCTGCCTTTATAATGACACTGGGCACCAAAGCAGTGCACCTAGGGGTGTACTACCTGTGCTGGGATCCCTAAAACCAACATGCCCTTCCATATACTAAGGACTTATAGGGAGGTTGACATAGCCAATCATAATTACCCTAATTTGCATAATCATTTTTAATCAGAACACAGGCCCTGGGACAGTTTAGCATTGCCCAGGGCACCATCAGAGTCAGAAAAACACCAACATAAGTGAACAATGGGGGTAAAAAGTTAGGGGGCTTCTGCAATAAGCCCAGCTTTCCCACACTGGTTGTTTCTTAATGTAGGAAAAGCGGGTAAGGCACAACGATTTGTGTTTTTTCAGTGGGGATCAATACACTGAACGGATGGTTAGTTGAGGCAAGTGAAAAGAAGAAAGCATTGGATGTTGAGTGAGTGAGTAAATGGATATTTATTTTACGTAAACATATGCCTATGCTTTAAGGCTTCATGGTGCTCAAGATTTGCAGCAAGTTACATAAAACAGCTATTCTGGTCAGTTGAAGTGATAAGTTGTAAGATCTGTCCTAAAAGTGGCCAAAATGTCCTTTCAACAAAGCAAATGTGGCAGACCATTCCACAACATGGGGCTACAAAAGAGAATGCTCTACCCCCTATTCTGGTTTTCAAAATATGTGGCACCAAAGAGATGGATGCACTGATCTACTGATCTAAGTGCCAGACAATATGATTTTGTGGTCACAAAAGGCGAAAATCGCCACTTGCGATTACAAAATGGCATTGTACAATGTACTATCCCTATTTTCTGAGTTGGTACCCAGTCACCGACTCGCAAAATAGGGATTGTGACTTGCAATTGGAAAGGGGGGTTCAGAGGGCATCCCTTCCTAATTGCGACTCGCAGGGGGATGTATGATTGTACTGTGACCATGAATGCAGTCGCAAAACAATCACAGTTAACACTAATTTCAAACTGGTGCTAACCCATTTGCAAATGGGAAGGGGTCCTCAAGGGACCCCTTCCCCTTTGTGAATGGTAGCAAAAGTTATTTTTCAGAGCAGGCAGTGCTCCCACAGACCACCTCCTACTCTGAAAAAATTAAAAGAAAACTTCTAATTTTTATTTTTGAAATGCATCCCGTTTTCCTTTGAGGAAGACAGGCGGCATTTTAAAAAAACCCTGCTTTATTGAAAAAGCATTCTCAGACATGGTGGTCTTCTGACCCCAGCAGGCCACCATCCCCGTGACTGAGCCCATTCCCAAATGGGTCGCAAATTGCAACCTGCCTTATGAATATTAATGAGGCAGGTCCCTTTTGACCCATTTGTCAATCAAAAACAGTATGGCTAACACTGTCGTACATTTTGTTTTGCAACTCACAATTTGTGAATCGCAAAACAAAAGGTCGTACATCTGGCCCTAAGAGACTTATTACATCAATATTTTATGAGTAGTCTATGAAAGAACGAAAAGTGTTTCATTTGGAAGGCCTTGTAGCAATAGCATAGTGACTTCAATTTGATAAAGCCAATGAAGGAATCAACGGGCATCAGAGAGATATTTTTGACTTTTGATTGCATCCCTTACTGCAAAGATCAGGATGAGCTGAATCTTGCATAAAGCTTTACTCGGAAAAACAGAAATAGCACGCGTTTGTGCTGTCAAGATGTAAGTTTATAGTGGCATTCACCAGCACTGCTCTTACGTTATTTGGGATTAAGAGGAACATTTTTGATAGAAAGTTTAGATGAAAAAAACACGCAGACATTACTTTATTAAACTGAGAGATAAAGCTGAGCTCCCTTAGCAATGTAAATCCAAGCTCATAACGTTCTCTGTGACAGCAGGCAGTGATGCAAGCAGTTCAGGCCACAAAGTCGAGACTATCAATTATTTTAGCCAAAGACAATCACCTTGGACATTGAACTATTCAATAGTAAAATATTACATTCCAACAATTGCCCCGCTGCCCCATGACAGTTATTAAAGTCATGCCTGATTAATGTAACAAGAGTGTGTTGTATTCCAGTAGCGCAGACGGAGCGGATTTTGGTAAGAAAACAAGTTTAATCGGAAAACAAACAGGAGCCACCCACAGCGCGTCCTTCACGCCGACCGCCGACCGCCGATCGCCAGCATCCGTCCACCCCGTTCCACATTCCACCATTCTACCTCCCCGCGCCCACCGTTCTACCTCCCCGCGCCCAACATTCCACCTCATAAACAATAGATATACATAACATAGCGTACAGTCACAAAATAACTAGGGTTGTGTGAAATTCGAGGAATTTGCTTTCATGTATTTGAGCGAAATTTCGGCAAAATCTCTAGAAAGGTAAATCCGTCACTCATTGCTACATTTTTTGTGGAATGTGCCCTCACGTGATTAAGAGAGGACGCACTTTTGCTTTAAAAAAACTGTGCAGAAAACGAAAGCACCGAGAACAGATTACGCTTGCTTTTTGTTGTTTCCCTGCACATTTTTACTGAGGAGGGTTCTCATGAACGTCATTTCATCAAAATGCCAGTGGAAGTGACATCACACGCCATTTCACCTTTGCTTTCACTCACACAGGCCCGCTGATACATACTCAGGTACACTCGCTCCCCCATTAATACACTCTCATCTATAAGCACGCACAAAACATACATTTAAAAGCAATTTTTACTTACCTCGGCTGCCAGGGAGCTCCATATTCCAGCTAATTGTAGTCCATTCTTTACTACTCTAGTAGTGAATAATGAAACAATATTCACTATTAGTGTGATAACATTTTTACAGAAAAAAAGGAAAGTGGAGTCTCAAATAGCCTCCATAAGGACCAACTGCCCTTGTGTTTCTGGCACCAATTCTGCCACCTCCTAGGTGAAGGGTCGCAAAGGCAGTGCCAGGAGTTGCAGAGAGAAAGCCATGGGTCGCAGGCAACCAACTAAATGAGGTCCATAATGGTTCTGTTTAAATGTTACTGTAAATAGCGCATAATTAGGTGACGTGGCGTAATTGTAGACATTTTGCATAACAAGCATAATAAAACATTCCCAAAATAATGTGAATTAGGTTTGAGTAAATACAATTTAACCTAGACCTGAAAATAACCTGCGTATCATTTACATTACAATCTCTGTCATTGATTGCATGAAAATCATGAAAAGGACTGGTGACTGTACAGATCACAGAATCTCTCTGCAACCTAAAGAAAGGATATTTGAGCAAAAACAGAGTAGCACGAACATAAATCTTCTGTTCTCAAGAAAAGAAATAAACAAATCCAAGGCAATTCTTGCTATTCCCACCACCTTAAACTGCTTGTCCTGTCCAAGATTGACTGATCCACTGTATGAAATGCGGCAGATAACGTCAAGCAGAATGAGGAAGATGGGGTGGGTGTCCTGTAATGAATGAAACTATCTGGTTTCGATTTAATAAGAACCATAAGGTGTATTGACATTGTCGTATTTGAAAGATATATATAAATATATGTTTTTAAATATATATTTTTAAAAACTAAAACATTCAACCGCCCTCCACTAATAGGCAGTTTCTGTCTACCAATCCATGGGGATGTTCAAACCAAAATAAAAAATAAGATAGAGCTCTTGCGTTTTTGAAGGAAGATGGCTCTAATACATGAGAGGCATTGGAATTGGAAAAGGCACTGCAACACGATGACGAACTTTACGAAATGTATAAATCCCACCAAAGAATAGAGTATATATACCAAGGCCCATATTTATACTATTTTAGCGCCGCATTTGCGCCACTTTTTAACGCAAAAGCTGCGCAAACTTACAAAATACAATTGTATTTTGTAAGTTTGCGACGCTTTTGCGTCAAAAAAAGATGCAAATGTGGCGCTAAAAAAGTATAAATATCGCTCCAAGTCTTGTAATCTTCTTTTACTATTATTTTCATTTGCTTGTAATTGAGCTGGAGTTCATGGATGACATGAAATCTTTGACCTAGATACCTAGGAAGTAAAAAGCATGAGTGTAATCATTTGATGGGTTTTATTGATATGGTTTGATTTTGGAAATTCCTCGTATTTCACTCCTACTTATTTTGTATGCCAAAATCTTTGTGAATTGATTTATTATCCCAAAAACATTTAAGATGTTCTGCTGGTTAGGTGCTAGGAGGAGGGCAATATCATCAGCCTACAGTAAAAGTTTATTAGCTACTCGTATATGGAGCCTAGGGCACACTCTTGGGTCCAGATTTAAGAAAAGACTTCCAACCCCTTAGTGCCCCCCTAACACCACCATGTGTGTTTATCTAAGATACAGTGCACAATTGCGGTTGTTAGGGAACTAGCTTCAAAATGTTTTACGCTAGTTCGGAGCTTTGCAATATTAGTGTCAAACATTTTGCAAAATCCTGCAAAGCCCATTGAGGGCCATTATGAAGAATGGTGTGCCTCCTTTTAACGCCTGCTCTGAGCAGGCATTAAAAGTGCTGAAAAAAATTATGCAAAGAAATCTCTTTTCTTTGCTTCAGTTTTGTTGCCCCCCAAACTGTGGAACGCCCCCTTTGCATACATTATGCCTGGTGCTGGCATAATGTAGCACAAAGGGTTACAAAGTGGCGCAATGCATGCATTGCTCCACTTTGTAAATATGGCACCAGGAAAAAAATGACACTAAGGTGGCGCTAAAGTGGGGCTAGGCCCTCTTAAATCAGGTCCTTGGTTCTTTGGTGATATAGCTTGAAAGTAGCTTGATAGAAAGTGTAAATTATAACTGGTTTCAAAATACAGGTCACAGAAAAGCTTTAGAAAAATGATGGTTATCTGTTTTAAACCTTCCTCAAGCTGATCTAAATCAGCATTGTGAATCTGCTTAATTTATTCCTGGTCTTTATTTTCCAGGCCAAAAAGCAATCAGTTTTATTACTGTCTCAAAAGTGTGGTAAAAATGTTGTTGGTGATTTAGGCCCCCATTACAACATTGGCAGTAAATGCCGCCTACAGCCGTGCTGATGGCCGCCAGCATACCGCCACCGCTGCAGTATACCACTACTCGTATTATGACCCACACAGAGAAATCCGCCACTATGCGGACACCCACACATGTCCGCCAGCCCAAAGGTCAGTGATAAACTGGCAGTAGCAAAACCCACACCGTTGCAGCAACAGAATTACGACCACATCATCATGACCCACGAATCACCGCAGCGGACATTCAACTGCGGTAAACCATTGGTGGTACAGACCGCCACACTCATAATACACACACACACTAACAAAACAGCACCGAATTGGACAATTCAACCACACACACCTGACACACACACACCACACCCACAACACTATAAAACACACACCCACGTTACCCACAACTGCTTAAAATGAAAATATTACCAACTGAGAGAGAGACAAGCCAGGATTACCCACTGAATCAGAGCCACAGACCTCCATCACCCATACACCATCCACGCACCTCACAGCACGCACCCCAACACATCACCCCACACACCCTCACACATACCACTCACACTACACCCATTGCACCCCAAAGTCACCCCAGGTTCTCTGAAGAGGAGCTAAGGGTCATGGTGGAGGAAATCATCCGGGTAGTGCCACAGCTATTCGGATCACAGGTGCAGCAGACGTCTATTGCTAGGAAGATGGAGCCATGGTGGAGAGTCGTGGACAGGGTCAATGCCGTGGGACAGCACCCCGGAACAAGGGATGACATAAGGAAGAGATGGAACGAACTACGGGGGAAGGGGCGTTCCGTGGTTGCAAGACACCAGGTAGCTGTACAGAGGACTGGTGGTGGATCCCCCACCTCCTCCCCAACAACTAACAACATGGGAGGAGCAAGTCTTGGTGATCATGCATCCTGAGGGCCTCGTGGGAGTAGCAGGAGGAATGGACTCTGGTAAGTCAAATCTTTACCACTATATCCCCACCCTACCTGCATGCCATCACAAACTCCTACCCTCACCCCCATCACTCCACTACCTCACATATACCCCACTATCACAACCCACCCATCCCAATACCAAGCCCTGCATGCAACACCAATGCATGGACACCCATTACCACAGCATGCACACTAGTGACAATCACTTAGCAAAACCAAGCACAACTCACACAAGCCAAAGCTGCCTTGCTGATTACAACCTTAGAGGGAAACATATCCATGCACAAGATGGCACACACAGATACAATAACGCTGCATTTACATCCCCACAGGACCCCCACTCAATGTCACCAGAGAGGAGGTGCCACTGTCGCGTGGGCTCTCATTATCCTAAATGAGACTACTGGATTTCTAGGCAGCAGGATCGATAACGGTGTGGGGGACTGAGTCTGACCCACGTGTAAGGAACTCTGTCACCCTAAATCCGTTTTTTGCTCCGGCTAACTAGCAGTGCCTCATCTCTCCCATAGGGAAGAAATTATTGGGCAGCCGAGTGCATGACATCTTTGGAACTTCTCAGGGAAGTCGTGGTCACTCAGATCCAAACCAACTCTCTCATTTACAATATGATCTCATATACAAATGACAAAGACAGTATAAGTTTTATATAATGTTTTAATAAAACGACTGTATTTTAGTTAATAGGGCGTGAGCCGCAATAACCAGAACAATACAACACAGTAGGATTGAAATAGTCACCAGGAGAGTAAAACATAAGAACAAAGCTATCATAGTGCCTAACAGTTTCTACTCTCCCTCTGCTTGTTCTATTTAGAGCACAGCATGTTTAGCTTCTAGCTTGCCTTTACGAATCACCGGGGAGACATAAGCCCTCATACCTGAGCAAAGGCCTGTGATCTGGTTCAGCATCTGCAACGAGGCAGTCGGCGTCTAGTTGTGGTTCCCTGGTCGGAATCTCCCTCTTGCATGTATTGGGACAAGGAAGTGATTTTATAACTAACATGTCATCGTGATCACAAAATGTCCCTACGCAGGAATGCCAAATCTAAACTCCTACCACGTCTATCGGCAATGTACCAGACTGTATCCTTGACTGAAGCACAGAGTGAATATGTTATGAAGAACTCCAGTGCTGAAGTAGGCAAAACAGTGTGACATGAATAAAAACAACACCGTAGAACTGGCTATTTTGTAAAATAACAGTACGAAGCCTAATAAAAAGCATTTAGAGCAAAGTGCACAGAGGCTCTAAGCTGTCAGCAAATGAATAAAATACATTCAGGGCAAAGTGCACAAAGGCCTAAAGCCTGAAGCTAATGCGCAAAATATTCGTAAAACTAACCACACTACACCCTCCCCTTGTCGGTAGCAAGTGGTTCCAATAACATAAAAACATGCCCCAAACATAAACAATATATTTCGACAAGGTAAGAAGACAACAAAGTCTTAAATTTAGGAAACATGTGACGATAAAGCCAAATTCAATATAGAGTAAATTTTGCCAAAGAAAAAATCCAATTGTCAGACAGAAGCAATAGAAACGTAGGAGCTCCTCCACTTCGATATATGTTAATATCGGAAGATCCACGCCACAAAGTACCATGGAGCAGGTGTGTTCCAAAGCCCCAAAACCATTCAGGGCGGCACCCCGTGCAGGGCCAATGAAAGAGACAATACCATCTTCCTCCAGGAAGGGAATCTCATAAACCGCCTCACGAAGCAAACGCAACCGTAGAGCACAAGTCTGGGAATGAGCCCTAATCGGGAACATCAACAGATCAGGATCGACCACTGGAGGGCGCTGCAGTGAGAGACAGAAAGCCAGTGCATGTTCAAACGAGCACCAAAGGCACCGAAACACGGGTTGCACACAATCCAAAACCGGTCTGAATGACAGAGACCAGTCACACTCCAAATGGCCCAGGAGTGTAGCTCCAAAATGCTGCATCATGCGTTCACGACACAGCTGCGCTGACGGGAGCAGCAATATAGGATCTCGTCGTGGCGGGACAGCCATTGCGAAAAAATAGCAACAATAGCAAGACTCCAGCCAACAAAGCCAAAGTAATCGGGAAACCCCCAAAAATGCTTCCGAAAATAGAGTGTATAGCCGAAGGTATCAAACCGAATATGGAAGAGAAGGTGTGAGCGAAACCAACACCAACGGCTTTGAAAAAATGAGCAATACCAGCAGTGCTGGATGCATTAAATATATGTCCCACAAGTTCACCGAAGTGACTTGGAAAGTTAGTATTCAAAAGGGACTGTATCTCCGCCGATGACCTTGCCACATGAAGTGCGTAGGTCTCGCTAGCAGATGTAAGGGCCACATGCTTTTGAAACAATAAAGCTTTCATCCGACTCAACTTGTCGAAATCAACCTTGGAAGTAGCAATATGAGGCCAGATGTCCGCTACCTCCCTAATTTGAGTGGGGGGAAACAACACATTCCCGCAGCACATAACAGCCTTGTTGACAACGACAACGTAAACTATTCCGGCACGCATGCCACAGCAGCGTTCGCTGTTAAGAACAATATAACTGCTGTTAGAAAGCACCTGGAAAGTGTTTTTAATAACCGGGACTGGAACACCCTTTAAATAACAAGCTAAGTTAGCAATTGAAGCGTTACACGCTCCGTGCAAGGACAGCTGTTTACAAACCATGGAATGGCTGACAGAAGCTTCACATTCGCTACCGCTAAGAAAAACTTCCCTCAAACCATTAACACATCTGTATTGAAAGGGAAGCTCCCACACCTCGTGTATGTAACTGTCTCCCAATAGTTCATATCTACCCACCGGAATGTGCTTCAAACAAGAAGTAAATTGCAGAGTGGAGATAGGCAAATTAATAACCCCATGAATCAACCACTCAGCGGACGGAATCTCAGCCACAGTAAAAGGCAGTTTCTCCAATTTTTCAATATTCAACATAACATATGTTGCTTCCTTTTTTGCCATTAACTGTTGTTGACGAGTTAAATTAAAGGAGATAAAGATCTCTCTGGCACGAATGTGCTGCCATGGAACGCGACCCGCCTTCAAGTTCTGAAGAGTCCAACCCAGCTGCATGATGGACCGTGTCTGACTCTGCCCATGATATAAAGAAGACATGTCTGATTTAATAATGTCAATAGCAGAGGAAACAATGCTGCCAATCGTGTAAACACGGTCAGAAAGGGTATGCATGCCATTATCAACAACAGACAAAGGCCCTCATTCTGACCCTGGCGGTCGGTGATAAAGCGGCGGCCAAGCCGCCAACAGGCCGGCGGTCTAAAATATGCAATTCTGACCCTGGCGGGAACCGCCAACACAGCCCGCCAACTTAACACTCCGCCCGCCACAGCGGTACAAACAAACAGCGCGGCGGTTCCCGCCAACAGCCCGGCGGCAGACAAAGTACCGCCCACCCTATTACGACCCACCAATCTGCCACCTTTTCCGGGGCGGGAGCACCGCCGATAAGAACACGGCGGAAACAGACTACGAACGGGAAAACGCTCACCTCTACGCACTCCACGCGAGATTCCGGCAGTATGGAGCCAGAGTTGCAGGTCATCCCCGCACTCCTATTCCTCCTCATATACCAGGAGCACGCCCGGCGGCGCGGAAGACATCGGTGAGTACGGCACCTACGACACAGGGGAGGGAAAAGATTACCGGCACACACCCACCCACCCACACCCACTACAACACACACATCAATGCATTCCCACAGATCACTGTCACAACCCACAAACCACCCCCCTCCGAAATAATGCAAAGACCAAAAGAAGAGATCATAAACGGGCAGATATATTGAAACATGTACACCATTAATCCCAATAAATAAATAAACTATGTACAAAATATATACAGCTACTAAATGTAGTCCAACCACTGTCCGTGGATCACAGGGGTCCTGTGCAAAGGGGCAAGGCCCAGTCCCACGACAAGAACTCCACGGAGAGAACACTGCAGGGGCATCAGAAAGAAAATAGGACAGGCACCTCAGGGGGAAGGGAAGGGGGGGCACCTCAGCCACTTGAGTACACGACGCCAGATCCACGAGGGGACTCCATCACCACTGGGCCATCCTGGGAAGAGCAAAGCCACAGTCCAAACAGTCCATACAGTGGGTGGCCTGCCCACTGGGCCATCCTGGGGAGAGCAAAGCCACAGTCCAAACAGTCCATACAGTGGGTGGCCTGCCCACTGGGCCATCCTGGGGAGAGCAAAGCCACAGTCCATACAGTCCATACAGTGGGTGGCCTGCCCACTGGGCCATCCTGGGGAGAGCAAAGCCACAGTCCAAACAGTCCATACAGTGGGTGGCCTGCCCACTGGGCCATCCTGGGGAGAGCAAAGCCACAGTCCATACAGTCCATACAGTGGGTGGCCTGCCCACTGGGCCATCCTGGGGAGAGCAAAGCCACAGTCCAAACAGTCCATACAGTGGGTGGCCTGCCCACTGGGCCATCCTGGGGAGAGCAAAGCCACAGTCCATACAGTCCATACAGTGGGTGGCCTGCCCACTGGGCCATCCTGGGGAGAGCAAAGCCACAGTCCAAACAGTCCATACAGTGGGTGGCCTGCCCACTGGGCCATCCTGGGGAGAGCAAAGCCACAGTCCATACAGTCCATACAGTGGGTGGCCTGCCCACTGGGCCATCCTGGGGAGAGCAAAGCCACAGTCCATACAGTCCATACAGTGGGTGGCCTGCCCACTGGGCCATCCTGGGGAGAGCAAAGCCACAGTCCATACAGTCCATAACAGACCCCACTGCCACTGGAGGAGGCAAGTTGGCCAGAGGACATCCTGCAGCCCTGCCCGAGATAGATCCTGCCCTGCCACGTCTGCCAAAGGGCCAGCGGTTCTTGCCCTGAAGGGCCCAGTTCAGCGGTTCTTGAGACGGCGGGGCCCAGTTCAGCGCTTCTTGAGACGGCGGGGCCCAGTTCAGCGGTTCTTGCCTTGAAGGGCCCAGTTCAGCGGTTCTTGCCTTGAAGGGCCCAGTTCAGCGGTTCTTGAGACGGCGGGGCCCAGTTCAGCGCTTCTTGAGACGGCGGGGCCCAGTTCAGCGGTTCTTGCCTTGAAGGGCCCAGTTCAGCGGTTCTTGAGACGGCGGGGCCCAGTTCAGCGGTTCTTGAGACGGCGGGGCCCAGTTCAGCGCTTCTTGAGACGGCGGGGCCCAGTTCAGCGGTTCTTGCCTTGAAGGGCCCAGTTCAGCGGTTCTTGCCTTGAAGGGCCCAGTTCAGCGGTTCTTGAGACGGCGGGGCCCAGTTCAGCGCTTCTTGAGACGGCGGGGCCCAGTTCAGCGGTTCTTGCCTTGAAGGGCCCAGTTCAGCGGTTCTTGAGACGGCGGGGCCCAGTTCAGCGCTTCTTGAGACGGCGGGGCCCAGTTCAGCGCTTCTTGAGACGGCGGGGCCCAGTTCAGCGGTTCTTGCCTTGAAGGGCCCAGTTCAGCGGTTCTTGAGACGGCGGGGCCCAGTTCAGCGGTTCTTGCCTTGAAGGGCCCAGTTCAGCGGTTCTTGAGACGGCGGGGCCCAGTTCAGCGGTTCTTGCCTTGAAGGGCCCAGTTCAGCGGTTCTTGAGACAGCGGGGCCCAGTTCAGCGCTTCTTGAGACGGCGGGGCCCAGTTCAGCGGTTCTTTCCTTGAAGGGCCCAGTTCAGCGGTTCTTGAGACGGCGGGGCCCAGTTCAGCGCTTCTTGAGACGGCGGACGGTCTATGGCCAACTGCTAATTGCCTGGTGGTGCCCTCCTGGGCAGCGGGATGGTGCTCCTTCACTGCCCACCTGGGCTGTGGGTGGTGGGGCCCTCCTGGCCAGCTGGGCTGGGTCCTCCCTGGGCAGCGGCTATGGGGGTGGTGGGCTCTCCCGGGGCAGCTGTGCCGGTTCCTCCCGGGGCAGCGGCTATGGGGGTTGTGGGCTCCTCCTGGGCAGCAGGCCTGCTGCCTGACCTCTCCAACTTGCTGCCCTTGCCCTCCTTAGTCGTCGGCCTGTGGCCCTTTCCTCCCTTTGGAGCTGTGGCTGGTGACTGTCTCTGGGTGGTGTCCGGGGGGGATGTAGAAGGCGGGCTCCTGCGGCGCCCCTTCCGCCTTCTGCTCCTCTTCCCAGGGGGTGGGCTGGCTGTCCCCTTGCTGCTGGGCGAAGATCCAGACATGCGGGCTGGCGGGCTCCAATACCCCTGCACCCTTGTCAAGGGGGCTGCAGGGCTGGTGGTGGCTGAGGTGCTCTTCTTACCCCGACGAGAAGGAGGGGGGGGCTCAGGGTCAGGAAAGAAGTTAGTAGTGGCGAGGAAGAGCTTCTTGGGACAATGGAGAGTGGTAGGTACAGTGGGAATGGGAGTGGAGGGAGAGGATGTGGTTGTAGGTGAGTCACGTTTGCTGTCTTTGGGTGCAGGTGCAGGAGGGATAGGCTGTCGTGAGGTGGATGGCTGTTGGGTGGGTGGGTGGCTGCGTTTGTGTGGTGTGGAAGAGGGGGTGACAGACACAGTGGGAGAGGACACAGGGGACGTGTAAATGGCAGTGGGGGTGGTGACTGCACGTGTGCGGACTGGAGTGGAGGGTGTGCTGGTGATGGAAACACTGGCTGATGGTGAGGTGAATGGAGGTGTGAGTGTAGACGTCACAGGGAGGGAGGAGGGAGACGAGGAGGTGGGGGTCACAGAGGTGGTAGTGACTGTTGGCATGTCTGCATCGGAATGTTGCGTGTGTGAATGTCTGCGTGATCTGTGGTGCTTATGTTTGGATGAGCTTCTCTTGGGTGTTGAGGTGTGTGCAGGCTGGTCTGATGGTGTGGGTGGGACAGGCAGAGGAACAGGAGACTGGGAGGAGGGAGTTAGTAGAGGCAGGCAGGAGACAGGGACAATGGCTGCCGTCAGTGCTGAGGCCAGAGCCTGGAACGATCGCTGATGGGCAGCCTGACCCGAATGAATGCCCTCCAGGTACGCATTGCTGCGATGAACCTCCCTCTCCACCCCCTGGATGGCATTCAAAAGGGTAGTCTGCCCAACAATGAGCGTTCGGAGGAGGTCAATGACCTCCTCACTGAGGGCAGCGGGGGTAACAGGGGCAGGGCCTGAGGTGCCTGGGGCGAAGGAGATGCCCGGCTTCCTGGCAGAGCGGGCACGGGGCGAACGCGGAGGGGCTGCTGGGAGGGCGGAGATGGTGCGCTGGGTGGCGGCTGTACCTGTAATGGCGGGGGGCACGGATGGTGCCACCCCCGCAAGGGAGCCCCCTTCCGAGGACGTGTCCGTGTCGCTGCAGGCTCCAGTCGTCCCCGTCGTGGAGCTCCCCTCGCCCTCCGTCTCACTGGTCCAGTCTGACTCTGTGGCATGGCCCTCCTGGGCCATGTGAGATGCAGCTCCCTCCTGCCCCGATGCCACTTCTCCTCCGCCTGATGATGCTGATGCACACAAGCACAGAAAGACAAACAAAAGGGGGGGGGGAGAGAGAAATAAAGGGATATTGAGTACATGGATCTCCGGTACAGTTAGCGGACATGACAGACACAGATGCCCCCTGCACTAAGTTGCGCACTTGGGGTACGCTACGCATTCCGTGGAACATGGCCTACACGCCTAGAGTTGACAACTGCACCCATGGATGACACGGCCCAGGGATGGCTGTACTGACAAACTACTGAGGGTGGTGGCTGGGGACACAGGGGCTTACGGGGGTGCCCAGCCTACAGATATCGCCCTGGCCTAGGGGGACCCCCAGCCCTCCTCCCCCACCCAGACACCTCCACTGCGCGACAACAGAGTAGATAATGCTTGTACTCACCCCCTTGTGTCTGCTGTGCTGCCCTCACGCGCCCATCCAATTCAGGGTAGGCCACCGCCAGGATCCGGAACATCAGGGGGCTCAGTTGACGGCAGGCACCCCACCTACGTTGGGAGGCCATCCCCAGCAGAGACTCGGCGGTCTTCTTGGTCCCGCGGCGGATGTCCTCCCACCTCTTGCGGCAGTGGGTGCCCCGTCGATGGTGGACCCCCAGGGCCCGGACTTCCTTGGCGATGGCACGCCAAATCCCGATCTTCTCATGGGCGCGGACCTATGTGACACGTACAGGGAGGGAGAAATACCATGTTCAAGTTTCTCAGCATTTTCCTTTCCAGTGGCCCAACGCCCCCCATCCCCGCCAGGCCCCCCGCCATGCCCAACATGCCCCCCATCCCCGCCAGGCCCCCCGCCAGGACCCCCGCCAGGCCCAACATGCCCCCCATCCCCGCCAGGCCCCCCGCCATGCCCAACATGCCCCCCATCCCCGCCAGGCCCCCCGCCATGCCCCCCGCCATGCCCAACATGCCCCCCATCCCCGCCAGGCCCCCCGCCATGTCCAACATGCCCCCCATCCCCGCCAGGCCCCCCGCCATGCCCCCCGCCATGCCCAACATGCCCCCCATCCCCGCCAGGACCCCCGCCAGGACCCCCGCCAGGCCCAACATGCCCCCCATCCCCGCCAGGCCCCCCGCCATGCCCAACATGCCCCCCATCCCCGCCAGGCCCCCCGCCATGCCCCCGCCATGCCCAACATGCCCCCCATCCCCGCCAGGCCCCCCGCCAGGCCCCCCGCCAGCCCCAACATGCCCCCCATCCCCGCCAGGCCCCCAAGCCAGCCAGTGGCCCCAAATCCATATTGAATTAAACTCACTTGTTGGTCTGGAGGACCGTAGAGTAGCGCATACTGGGGGAGGACCCCATCCACAAGTTTCTCCAACTCCTCTCCAGTGAAGGCAGGGGCCCTTTCCCCAGTCGCAGCAGCCATTGTCCCTTCCAGACCGAGGTCACAGCAACACTTGCAGTATAGGTCCTCTCCTGTGAAAGTTCAAGTCGCAAGTGGATAAGTAGATAGAAAATGGCGGTCACGTCCGCGGCGGTGCGTACCGCGGCGGTGCGTCCCGCCACCGCCGGCGCCCTTCGCCATTGGCTCCTGAAACCCATAGGCTTCAATGTTAACCAATGCGGCTTCGCGCCGCGGTCTTCGCCCGCCGCCCGCCGCGGTGTGCCACGCCAGCGCATTGACCTCACATCCCATTGTCACACTTCACAGGTCAGGCAGCCGCCATTTCCAGGGCCCACATGGCTCAATTTCAACTGCGTCACACAGGCCTAGGCCTTGCATAGCCACTCAGACACGCCATTCACTGCATAGAGAATCGTATACTGTGCTAGCTGTGAGTACGTACCTGTGGGTTGATTGACTGTGTGCTCCATGTTGTCCTTCCTAGGCACCGTCCGCTGGGTTGGGCGAGGAGACGGATGAATCCTCCCGTGTACCGACCGCTGGTGGACCTGTCGACAATGGAAGAACGCCACATTATCCTGACCTACCGTCTTAACCGTGCCACTATCCATGAACTGTGTGCCCGGCTGGAGCCCGACCTGATGTCCCCCATCCGCCAACCCACAGGGATTCCCCCTCTGGTGCAGGTCATGTCAGTACTACATTTCTTGGCAAGTGGGTCATTTCAGACAACCGTGGGAATTGCTTCCGGGATGTCTCAGCCCATGTTTTCGAAGGTGTTATCCAGAGTGTTGTCTGCCCTGATGAAATCCGTGAGGAACTACATAATTTTCCCTGAGGTGGGCGAATTGGCTACAGTGAAGGGTGATTTCTACGCCCTTGGACATATTCCCAACGTAATTGGTGCCATTGATGGGACCCATGTGGCTTTGGTTCCCCCAAGAGACAGGGAGCAGGTGTACAGGAACAGGAAAAATTACCATTCAATGAACATCCAGGTGGTGTGTTTGGCTGACCAGTACATCTCGCATGTAAATGCCAAATTCCCAGGGTCAGTGCATGACGCCTACATCCTCAGGAATAGCAGCATCCCTTACGTGATGGAACAGCTACAGAGACACCGTGTATGGCTAGTGGGGGACTCTGGGTACCCCAACCTGTCGTGGCTACTGACCCCAGTAAGGAATCCCCGGACCAGGGCAGAGGAACGGTACAATGAGGCCCATGGGCGTACTAGGAGGGTGATCGAACGCACCTTTGGCCTCCTAAAGGCCAGGTTTCGCTGCCTGCATATGACCGGTGGATCCCTAATGTACTCACCTAAGAAGGTGTGTCACATCATCGTGGCCTGCTGCATGCTTCACAACCTGGCTTTGCGCCGCCAGGTGCCTTTCCTGCAGGAGGATGGTCGAGACGGTGGTGTTGTGGCAGCGGTGGAACCTGAGGAGAGTGACGAGGAGGAAGACAACGGGGCTGAAACAGACAACAGGGACAGAATCATTGGACAGTACTTCCAATAGGACACAGGTAACATTTCAAAGATAATTTAGTAAATGTTAACTACTCTGCAGCATCTCTGCTGCCTGTCTATTTGCCCCAGTGTATGATGACTGAGTTTTGCCTTTTCCCTCCCTATTTCAGATCTGGGGTCCCCACTACGAGTCCTGTGCTTCGTTTCCCCATGGACTACAGCTTTGTGGCAGCTGTTTGTTGACTTCACCATGTACAAGGACATATTTGCACTGTCATGTCAATTACAATCTATTGAAATCACAGCCAGACTCCTGATATTTTGGTGCAAAATAGGGGTTTATTGAAGTGCTCAAAATGGGATGGGTGGTTTCAAGTGGGTGGGGGCTATGGTGAAGGAAAGTCCATGGCAGAGTCCAGAGTAACAGTCACACAGGTACATTGTCCAGAGGCCTGTGGAGAGATGGAGCATGGGCAGTTCAAGGATGGACAGGGTGACAATGTGGGACAGTGGGATGACATCAGGTGGTATCCATTGCTGGCGGGGGTCTTGACATCCTACTCTGTCTTCTTGCGAGATCTCAGGGCCCTCTTGCGGGGTGGTTCTTCTCCTGCAGGAGGTGGGGGTCTGGTGGGCTGCTGCTGTGCGGGGGCCTCCTGTCCACTAGCGCCGGCGGAGGTGGATGGCTGTTCTTGGTCCAGGCTAGTGGCAGGGGCCCTTGGGTGTTGTTCAGTGTCCGCCCTGCTGTTTACGAGGTCCTGCAGCAGCCCTACCATGGTAACCAGGGTGGTGTTGATGGCTCTGATGTCCTCCCTGTACCCCCGATAGTGTTCCTCCTGCAGCACCTGGATCTCCTGGAACCGGGCCAGTACCGTCGCCATCGTCTCCTGGGAGCGGTTGTATGCTCCCATGATGGTGGTGAGGACCTCGTGGAGAGTGGGTTCCCTGGGCCTCTCCTCCCCCCCCTGTCGCACAGCTGCCCGCCGAGTTGCCCTGTTTCCCTGGGCCTCTGCCCCCTGGCCGGTGTGCCCACTACCACTGACCCCAGGTCCCTGTTGTTGTTGGGGTGGTGGGTTATCCTGGGTGCCCTGTAGTGGTAGACACACCGCAGATTGACGCGCCCTGGAGACAGAGGCATGGGCCCGCTGGGTGGGAGCTGTGCTGGTGTTCCCAGAGGGGTTAGGGTCTGTAGTGGCCTGTGCCTGTGTGAGGGGAACCGACTGTCCAGAGGTCCCCGATGGTCCGGGCTGGTCATCGGTGTCCAGATCGACAGAGCTGCTGTCATCGCTGACGGCCTCTTGGGTGGGGGGTGTGGATAATTCTGGCCCCTCCGCCGCGGTGTGTTGACGGTCGGGTCCTGCAGGGGTATAGAGGTATGGTTATAGTTTCAATGTGTGGCATATGGGTGTATCTGTGGGTTCTCGTGTCCCCAAGTGCTGGCATTCGTGTATGGGGGCTTTGGTGAGGGCGGCTTGTGGGGGGGATGTGTATATGCATTGGGCATGCTTTGGTGATGGGTGTCCATGCTTAGTGGACGCATGCAGGCCTAGGTTTTGGGATGTGTGGGTTGTGATGGTGAGACATTGGCGGGGAATAGGTGTGCTGGGGGTGGGGGTGAGGATGGTGGTGGGGGTGAGGATGGTGGTGGGGGTGAGGGTGGGGGTGAGGATGGGGGTGGGGGTGAGGGTGGGGTTCGAGGATTGGGGTGAGGGTTGGGGTCTGATTTGGCATGCAGGTGGGGGGGAAGCAGTATTGGAGCTTCAACTTACCAGTATCCATTCCTCCGCCGACTCCTGCGAGGCCGTCAGGATGCAGGATGTTCAAGACTTCCTCCTCCCATGATGTGAATTGTGGGGGTTGAGGTGGGGGTCCTCCGCCAGTCTTCTGCACGGCGATGTTGTGCCTGGATACCATGGAACGCACCTTCCCCCGTAGGTCGTTCCATCGCTTCCTGATGTCTTCCCGATTTCTGGGGTGCTGTCCCACTGCGTTCACCCTGTCGACAATCCTCTGCCATAGCTCCGTCCTCCGGGCAATACTGGTGTATTGTATCTGTGTGCCGAACAGCTGGGGCTCTACCCGAACGATTTCCTCCACCATGACCCTGAGTTCTTCGTCTGTGAAGCGGGGTTGTCTTTGGGGTGCCATGGGGTGGTGTGTATGATGTGTGGGGTGGAGTATGTGTATTTCAGTGAGTTGAGTGTGGTGGTGTGTGTTGTTTTGTGTGTGGATAGTGTGTGGGTGATGGTGTTGAGTGGCTGTGGCTGTTATGTTTCGGATGCTGGTGTCTCGCTCTTGTCTTCTTTACGAATTTTTAAGCGTAGGGGTTTGTGGGTGATGTGGGTGTGTGTTTTATATTGTATTGTGGGAGTGGTGTGTGTATGTGTATCAGGTGTGTGGGATTCAAATCGTCCAATGTGGCTGAGTTTTGTTCGTTTGTGTGTATTCTGACCGCGCCGGTGTGTCCCGCCAATGGAATACCGCGTTTGAATGACCGCCGCGTGGATTCGTGGGTCGTAATGGGATGGGCGTATTTCTGTTGGCGTGGCGGTGGAGGTTTGCTCACCTCCACCTTTCCGCCGACCGCTGGTCTGGCGGTCTGTTGTGGCGGTCGGATTTTCGGAGGTTTGCCTTCTGCGGGTCAGAATGACCGTGGCGGGTTTCCGCGACCGCGGCGGGATTATGGAGGATTTCTGACCGGCGGTAGGCGCCTTTTACCGCCGAGGTCAGAATGAGGGCCAAAGTCTGCAGCAGATTTTCCTGATCAATCTGCCTCAACCGGGCTGCAGCCTCCTGTTGTGAAAGTTTCCAAATCTCATTATAAACTTCATATAAAAACCTTTTCTTCCGTGGTACCTTGGGACCTGACAAAAAATCTTGTAAATCAGTACCATTAGACAGTAACTTGAGATGTGACTTAACTGTATCCAGCCTGGATGACTTCAACCATTGTTGACAAAGCTTCCCCACGCTGTACGTAGTTATAATATCAGCATGTTCTGGTGAAATGTAACAAGGGTCTGCCCTACTAGTCCTGAACCCCCCTGAAGAGGTGACAAAACGTTGATGACACTGATTAGTGTCTACAGGCCATAATAACCACCCGCCCGAATGTAACGATGAAGTGTTAAGCGTACCATTCTGGACCCAATGCGTAAATTCACTAAAAGTAGCATTCACTTAGTGCTGCCAGTTGTTTAATTTGGAAGGGACAGGTATACTAGGTAAAGTCAACTCTCTAATTGTCGCCAAGCCCAAACAGCTAGTCTGTTGTACTGTGTCATTGAGGAAAATTATCTGCACAGGGATAAGACATGCTCTAAATAATGTATCCCTGCCTTGCATCTGCCAATGTTTTGTACCCCAAACACTTTTCAAGTCAACAGTTTTAAACCAGTATTCATACCCCTCGACCGAAAGTTTAGATACAAACAAATTTGAATACAACAATTTAGTATCGGTCAATAACATTTGCTTATTAGAATATGGTGTAACTTTAAAATAGTAAGACTTAGCATCCCGTTGATTATGCCCAGAAAAATATGCAAATTTATCATAATACGTTTTCGAACTCCCTTGTGGAGGAGTCGAGCAATGTTCCCATTGCACATAATTAAATATGGACTTAGGGCTACTAGCTTTATGAATAAAGTGGTGTCCATAATAGTTGTAGCAAAACATGTCACCATGATTATCTCTAAATTGGTAAGCATCTTCATCGTCATAGACAGTATAATATTGCAAATCTGTCAGCATAGAATCTACTGTCTTCACATCCCAATCATCAGAAACAATACCTGGTATAACAATATCATTCATTGATAACTTGAGGACATACGGTATTTGAATCAATTCAGTGGGACCATAGATATCAAACATTACTTTATCCCACACAATCCCATCCGGAATCGGTATTGAAGAAATGTTCACATTGGACAAGTCTCTTCAAACCATATGAGATGAAAAATGTGGTTTTAACACAGTCTCCACGTGCTCAATGTCAGATCGATCAGGAAGAAAATGACCATGTATTACTAGAAAAAAAGTAACCACAAATCCCAACCATAAAAAAAGAGTCATTACAGCCATAAAAAGCCACAAATAGTTCCAAGGAAAAACAAAATATGTGCGTTTAAGCCAATCCAGCAGCTTACGTGGACCTCGGACAGAAGATATCGAGGACGAGGAGCTGGACACTGCAGCATCAGCGTCATTGAAGCAGCCAGAGGGAGTTCTTGCAAAAGGTGCAATTGTGAACAAAGAAGCAGATGGAGGCTCTCTCCTAGGCACGCTATAAACCACATGTTCAGAAACATCAGTAGAACGTACTGCAACTTGATCAAAAGATTCCAAATTAATCGTTGTCTGTGGAACAATCGCAAGATCATCTCCCACCCTACCCAAGCTCGGAGAGGAAACAGTGTCGGTGTAAATCACCTGCAGCGGGACTTCTTCCCCAGTAGTGAGAGGGATGCCAGAACTACTGGGTGTCCCTCTTGGTCTGCTGTGCAGAATCGGCCACATGTTGTAACTTGACATTATCAATGGAAACAAAGCGATTTCCTTTGGCCCCTTGCAGCGGCGGTAAAATCACAGTTCTCGTGCCGCTCACCCCTAACACCGGGACAGGTGCTCGATAAGAAGGACCAAATTCTTTCTTTACTGCGACCTTTTCACGCACTAGATCCCCAATCCTGGGAATCCAACCAGTAGGTGTTACTGTTCATCCTTAATTCCTGTGGAAGCAGCACTTGCAGAAGAGTTATCTTCACGGAATTGTTGTAAATCCTGCAAAACAGTGACACGATCATTTATGTCAAAGGGCATAACTGCCGCCTCCACACCAGGACCATCTAGATCAGGAACATACATTTGTGTTCCAAACAGGCACTCATATGAAGTGCGACCCCCCATTGACCGTCTAGGCAAGTTATTAAGTGCTCTCTGTACTCCATATAGGTGGGCTAGCCAACTACGACCCGTACCTATAACTCTGGCCGTTAAGGATTGCTTTAAATCACGATTTAAACGCTCCACAACAGAATTTCCCTCGGGATGAAATGGAGACGAGAATTGGAGTTGGACCCCCAACGAAGCCATGGTGTCCCTGAATGCCTCAGAGGTGAAAGCAGGGCCCTGGTCCGAATGAAAAGCGGCAACTGCAAATGTATCGACAAAGATGCGCAAATCTTTAATAACAGTCCGAGCGTCAGCCGAGCGTTGTGGCCATACCCACACAAATCTGGAGCACGAATCTACAGCAACCAAAATATATTTGTATGCACTATCTGGTGTCAGCGGACCACAATGATCCAAGTACACACACTGTAAAGGTTTATTTGAAATCAGAAGGGGCGTCTGCTGCGGTCGTCTAGCCGACGAAGCTTTAATCTGTTGACAAATGTCACAACAAAGGACATATTGCTTTGTCTCTTTATAGAGACCAGGCCACCAGTAACGAGCCTGTAAAAGCGAAATCGTGGCAGCCACACCAGCATGTGCAGACGCACCCCCTCATGTGCTGCAGAAATCAATCGAGGTCTCTCAATTTTATTTGGTATTTCACGTACACCAATGCCTGGAATATTAACAACAGCATTTAGCGCACCACTCAAGCAGTAACTATATTTAGAAGGAAATCCTTTAGGAAATGGCGTGCCATCAGCCGTAGCTTTTACGGCAGCCGAAATCTCTGTGTCTGGTTTGGAACTCGAACGAGTCACTGCGGCTACAGTGGCGACAGCCACTGCTGACTTTGCAGCTTCATCAGCCAAAGTATTCCCAGCAACGTGTATTCCAACGCACTGGTGTCCAAGTGTATGCACAACATGGACCTTAGGAAGCGTTTCTTTTAGATCCGCAACCTTACCCCACAACAATTTATGTTTAATGGTGTTGCCTTTAGAATCTCTGAACCCATTCAACTTCCAATAGTGCAGATATTCATTGAAAGACTGAACACAGTAGTAGGAGTCACAGACCAGCAAGGTCAAAGTCGCCGGATCCGCGTTCTCCAACGCTAACAATAGAGCTTTGAGCTCAGCCAGCTGCGCCGTGCAATCTCCCAAGGTTTTAGTATAAGTATGTCGGGGACAGAACACTTCCCCCTCCATAGTGCCACTCACCACCGCACATGCAGCAGAATACTGTTGTTTAGTCCCAACCGCTGGTTGCGCAGAGCCATCGGCATACATGACCACTTGATATTGGTCAATAGGCAATGTGCCAGCAGGAACTGGGTCCTCTATTTCATATTGAAGAAATTCTTGAGTCTGCAGTTTAGGGTCAAATATGTAATCTACATCAGTGGCTGTCAAAGACGTAGCCCATTGTATCCATCGCGGGTGTAAAGCTTTCGAATTAGGAACACTCGCTTTTGTAACAGCCTCTAAGGCCGGAATCGGGGAAACGACAATGATGCGTTGGCCCTGGGCAAGCGGTCTTTCTTTGATCACAGCCATCTGTACTGCAGTGAGTATTTTCTCAGTCTGTTCAAATCGTTGTTCTGCAGCAGAATACAAGTGGGACTTGTATGCAATCGGGACTGTCTCACCCTCATTAAAGGTGACATACGTAAACCCAACAGCCCCAGGTATCACCCTGATGACTAAATGTGTCTTATTGTCCCGTGTGTGTAAGTGTTTAACTGCTAAGAGATCAGTCTGTAACTCTCGCAGTATGTGTGTATGTTCAATCGTCCAAAATCTACTCGAAAAATTCAGGCTAATCAGTTCGTATAATGGTTTTATACGCGTAGCATAGTGAGGAATGTAAGTTCTGCCAAAATTCAGAAACCCCAACAATGATTGGAGCTTCCGAACCGTATTAGGAGGCTGCAATAAAGCACATTTCTCCAAAAAATGTGGTGCTAGGCTCTTGCCCTCACTCGATAACTCATATCCCAGGAAAATGACGCTGAGGAAGGCAATCTTTGATTTCTTAAAATCAAACTTATAGCCAATATCAGCAAATCCCACAACAATGCGCGATACGCGCCTTAGATGTTGCAGAATCTCATTGTCTGTCAAATATATGTCATCAACATATGACAACGCTTCAGGGTCCAACTCATGCAGCATTTCAGTCACACGAGCCGAAAACAGTCCTGGGCTATTTTTATACTCCTGAGGCAAACGACAAAAAAATTTCTGAGAGCCAAACGCACTGAATAGTATAGTCCCAACTTTCGGGCGCTATATTTTGGCAGAAAAATCAATTCGAGATATCTAATGTTTTGTATTTCTTACGCACTATATTATTCATAAGCGCTGCGCTATGTGAATTCTGTATTGCATATGTGCGTGTGTGACTATTCAAATGTCTGTAATCCACCACTATCCTATATGAATGGTCCGGTTTAGCAACCGGAAATAAGGGATTATTCATCGGCGAGACACAGGGCTCAATTACACCCTGGTACTCCAACTGTGTAAGAATGTTCCGAACCGATGCCCTTGCCTCAAATTTAATAGGATACTGCGGCTCTGGCTGAGGTTCGCCCTTTATTGGAATTACATGATAAGGTGATTGTTTATCCCACCCCACGTTATTTCTATATAGGGCGGGGGCTTGTGCTAGAGCCCATGATTTACAATAGGACTCCGCTAGTTCTCTCGGAACAAGTGGTGAGAATGAAGGTGTAATAACCTCCTCCCCAACCGGACAGTCGCGAACAAAGTCAGGTGGCCAATCTTGTTCGGCCAACAGAACATCATATGATTTTACCACATGGTCCCAAAAGATGGCGTGTACAATGCGGTCAATGTCCCCTTCTAATCGTAGAGTCACTTGATATACTCTATCAGGATCAGAGACTCGCATATCCGCCGTTTCGACTTGTATGAAGTCATCAGTTGCTTTCACCTCCAGATGCTCTAGAAGATTCCGGCGAACTATTGTGACCTCTGCCGCGCTGTCTAACAGTGCTAATGCCCATGTCTTGTTCGTCAAGAGAACTCTCTTCTTGAGCGGCATGTCTAACTGAGACTGCTGCCACATTTTTCTTTTTAAATTGCTGTTTTTGTTGCAGCGGTTTCTCTTCTTGTTTAATAGAAACCTCCGCTGAGCGTTGTGAATCCTGTCTCTGTTTCACGTACTCCGTCCTCCGCTCTGACCGCCCACCTCTCTCACTTCTCTTCTCTGAGGAGTCCTGAAAGGAACGAGATTGGCGTGTATCAGTATATTGATATCTATCAGGCGTCTTCAAATTATCCCTATTTCTGTGATTATACCTATTCTGCGGGGTCTCCGGTTGCGGAGACTGTCCCCCACCTTTTTTAGGTGTTTGCTGTTTCTTTTCCCAGCGCTTTTTTGTACCCTCAGGTTGCTGTTGCTTAGCATTATCTTTATTATTTTTACCCTGCAATTGTGGTTTCTGCGGTCTTGCCCCTAGGCTATCGCGACCAATACTTGAATATGTCTCAGCTATTATTCGCGGAAGTTCCCGCTCTTGATTAATCTGCGGAACATCCCGATGACGCATTCGCACTGCTAGTGCTACTGCCTCTTCCTTGAGATTACTCAAAATAATAGAAGAAACTGCGGCAAAATTGCCCATTAACTGCATGCCCAAATCTAAGACAGGGGCAGCCCCATATTCATCTTGAATTTGTTTAAGCACGTCCGGTAAATTAGCTAAAGTCGGCGTACCGTGTGCTGTAGTGTTGAGCGCGGTAAACACCGTGCCCCAGGTATTACAAAGGTCCACCGGAGGAACCATCCCATACGGCAGACACATCGTCAAAATTCTATGCTTATCCTGAGGTCCTGTATGGGGAAATACTGCCTCCAGCGTATACACTTTTTGCGCCAGCCAAAATGGAGTCTCCTCACGTTTAGCCGGTACCTTACCCATAACTGAGTGTACAGTGGCCGGATTGATTCCCGGTACCACTGCTTGTGGGTGCGCCGGAGCAGCACGCGCTGCATTAGTATTTAATGTCTGCATCACAAACTGAACCAGTCTTCTGTATGTTGTTGCTAAGTCTATATATAAACGACGCACATCAGCCACTGCCAAATTTGCAACCGCAGGATATGGTGTGTAAGTAGCCAATAAAGGCCAGGTCGGACCATCATTACTCAACGGACCTAACCTCACTTGTGCTACTGTATGTGGGAGGGCGCCATCAAGCCAATTATGGTGTTCTTGATAAGATAGAGGTATCTCTAAGTAAGCCTAAGCCCTGTATTGTCCAGGGACATTCGCAACAGTGTATTCGTGAAAAGTATTTGTACCCTCATCAGCTGCTGGAAATATGACCCAAGAATAAAAAAGTTCTGTTCTATAGGCTGCATGGGCGTCCACCACTAAAGTGACCGGACATCCCTGGACCGTAAGTCCATGTGCTATCAGGTGACCTGTGAGCGGATGTCGCATATTGACTGCTATATTCACTACATTAGGATTCACCATTTATAAAAAATAGCCCTAGGTCAGAGAAGGCACACCAATATCGGGGTTTTCCTTTTCAAAGTTCAAGCTTGAACAACCAACCACTAAGCAATAGGACGTACCTATCCCGTGGTGGCGGAAACCCTCAGCCCCACGGACGTCTCCGCGTACGGAACCGAGGAGTCAAAATATATATGAGACCGAGAGAGTCAGTAGGACCCAAACATTAGAGCCAGACCAATCGTTGGCGGCGCCATGTCGCGTGGGCTCTCATTATCCTAAATGAGACTACTGGATTTCTAGGCAAAGGGATCGATAACGGTGTGGGGGACTGAGTCTGACCCACGTGTAAGGAACTCTGTCACCCTAAATCCGTTTTTTGCTCCGGCTAACTAGCAGTGCCTCATTTCTCCCACGGGGAAGAAATGATTGGGCAGCCGAGCGCATGACATCTTTGGAACTTCTCTGGGAAGTCGTGGTTACTCAGATCCAAACCAACTCTCTCATTTACAATATGATCTCATATACAAATGACAAAGACAGTATAAGTTTTATATAATGTTTTAATAAAACGACTGTATTTTAGTTAAGAAGGCGTGAGCCGCAATAACCAGAACAATACAACACAGTAGGATTGAAATAGTCACCAGGAGAGTAAAACATAAGAACAAAGCTATCATAGTGCCTAACAGTTTCTACTCTCCCTCTGCTTGTTCTATTTAGAGCACAACATGTTTAGCTTCTAGCTTGCCTTTACGAATCACCGGGGAGACATAAGCCCTCATACCTGAGCAAAGGCCTGTGATCTGGTTCAGCATCTGCAACGAGGCAGTCGGCGTCTAGTTGTGGTTCCCTGGTCGGAATCTCCCTCTTGCATGTATTGGGACAAGGAAGTGATTTTATAACTAACATGTCATCGTGATCACAAAATGTCCCTACGCAGGAATGCCAAATCTAAACTCCTACCACGTCTATCGGCAATGTACCAGACTGTATCCTTGACTGAAGCACAGAGTGAATATGTTATGAAGAACTCCAGTGCTGAAGTAGGCAAAACAGTGTGATATGAATAAAAAACAACACCGTAGAACTGGCTATTTTGTAAAATAACAGTACGAAGCCTAATAAAAAGCATTTAGAGCAAAGTGCACAGAGGCTCTAAGCTGTCAGCAAATGAATAAAATACATTCAGGGCAAAGTGCACAAAGGCCTAAAGCCTGAAGCTAATGCGCAAAATATTCGTAAAACTAACCACACTACACCCTCCCCTTGTCGGTAGCAAGTGGTTCCAATAACATAAAAACATGCCCCAAACATAAACAATATATTTCGACAAGGTAAGAAGACAACAAATTCTTAAATTTAGGAAACATGTGACGATAAAGCCAAATTCAATATAGAGTAAATTTTGCCAAAGAAAAAATCCAATTGTCAGACAGAAGCAATAGAAACGTAGGAGCTCCTCCACTTCGATATATGTTAATATCGGAAGATCCACGCCACAAAGTACCATGGAGCAGGTGTGTTCCAAAGCCCCAAAACCATTCAGGGCGGCACCCCGTGCAGGGCCAATGAAAGAGACAATACCATCTTCCTCCAGGAAGGGAATCTCATAAACCGCCTCACGAAGCAAACGCAACCGTAGAGCACAATTCTGGGAATGAGCCCTAATCGGGAACATCAACAGATCAGGATCGACCACTGGAGGGCGCTGCAGTGAGAGACAGAAAGCCAGTGCATGTTCAAACGAGCACCAAAGGCACCGAAACACGGGTTGCACACAATCCAAAACCGGTCTGAATGACAGAGACCAGTCACACTCCAAATGGCCCAGGAGTGTAGCTCCAAAATGCTGCATCATGCGTTCACGACACAGCTGCGCTGACGGGAGCAGCAATATAGGATCTCGTCGTGGCGGGACAGCCATTGCGAAAAAATAGCAACAATAGCAAGACTCCAGCCAACAAAGCCAAAGTAATCGGGAAACCCCCAAAAATGCTTCCGAAAATAGAGTGTATAGCCGAAGGTATCAAACCGAATATGGAAGAGAAGGTGTGAGCGAAACCAACACCAACGGCTTTGAAAAAATGAGCAATACCAGCCGTGCTGGATGCATTAAATATACGTCCCACAAGTTCACCGAAGTGACTTTGAAAGTTAGTATTCAAAAGGGACTGTATCTCCGCCGATGACCTTGCCACATGAAGTGCGTAGGTCTCGCTAGCAGATGTAAGGGCCACATGCTTTTGAAACAATGAAGCTTTCAGCCGACTCAACTTGTCGAAATCAACCTTGGAAGTAGCAATATGAGGCCAGATGTCCGCTACCTCCCTAATTTGAGTGGGGGGAAACAACACATTCCCGCAGCACGTAACAGCCTTGTTGACAACGACAACGTAAACTATTCCGGCACGCATGCCACAGCAGCGTTCGCTGTTAAGAACAATATAACTGCCGTTAGAAAGCACCTGGAAAGTGTTTTTAATAACCGGGACTGGAACACCCTTTAAATAACAATCTAAGTTAGCAATTGAAGCGTTACACGCTCCGTGCAAGGACAGCTGTTTACAAACCATGGAATGGCTGACAGAAACTTCACATTCGCTACCGCTAAGAAAAACTTCCCTCAAACCATTAACACATCTGTATTGAAAGGGAAGCTCCAACACCTCGTGTATGTAACTGTCTCCCAATAGTTCATATCTACCCACCGGAATGTGCTTCAAACAAGAAGTAAATTGCAGAGTGGAGATAGGCAAATTAATAACCCCATGAATCAACCACTCAGCGGACGGAATCTCAGCCACAGTAAAAGGCAGTTTCTCCAATTTTTCAATATTCAACATAACATATGTTGCTTCCTTTTTTGCCATTAACTGTTGTTGACGAGTTAAATTAAAGGAGATAAAGATCTCTCTGGCACGAATGTGCTGCCATGGAACGCGACCCGCCTTCAAGGTCTGAAGAGTCCAACCCAGCTGCATGATGGACCGTGTCTGACTCTGCCCATGATATAAAGAAGACATGTCTGATTTAATAATGTCAATAGCAGAGGAAACAATGCTGCCAATCGTGTAAACACGGTCAGAAAGGGTATGCATGCCATTATCAACAACAGACAAAGTCTGCAGCAGATTTTCCTGATCAATCTGCCTCAACCGGGCTGCAGCCTCCTGTTGTGAAAGTTTCCAAATCTCATTATAAACTTCATATAAAAACCTTTTCTTCCGTGGTACCTTGGGACCTGACAAAAAATCTTGTAAATCAGTACCATTAGACAGTAACTTGAGATGTGACTTAACTGTATCCAGCCTGGATGACTTCAACCATTGTTGACAAAGCTTCCCCACGCTGTACGTAGTTATAATATCAGCATGTTCTGGTGAAATGTAACGAGGGTCTGCCCTACTAGTCCTGAACCCCCCTGAAGAGGTGACAAAACGTTGATGACACTGATTAGTGTCTACAGGCCATAATAACCACCCGCCCGGATGTAACGATGAAGTGTTAAGCGTACCATTCTGGACCCAATGCGTAAATTCACTAAAAGTAGCATTCACATAGTGCTGCCAGTTGTTTAATTTGGAAGGGACAGGTATACTAGGTAAAGTCAACTCTCTAATTGTCGCCAAGCCCAAACAGCTAGTCTGTTGTACTGTGTCATTGAGGAAAATTATCTGCACAGGGATAAGACATGCTCTAAATAATGTATCCCTGCCTTGCATCTGCCAATGTTTTGTACCCCAAACACTTTTCAAGTCAACAGTTTTAAACCAGTATTCATACCCCTCGACCGAAAGTTTAGATACAAACAAATTTGAATACAACAATTTAGTATCGGTCAATAACATTTGCTTATTAGAATACGGTGTAACTTTAAAATAGTAAGACTTAGCATCCCGTTGATTATGCCCAGAAAAATATGCAAATTTATCATAATACGTTTTCGAACTCCCTTGTGGAGGAGTCGAGCAATGTTCCCATTGCACATAATTAAATATGGACTTAGGGCTACTAGCTTTATGAATAAAGTGGTGTCCATAATAGTTGTAGCAAAACATGTCACCATGATTATCTCTAAATTGGTAAGCATCTTCATCGTCATAGACAGTATAATATTGCAAATCTGTCAGCATAGAATCTACTGTCTTCACATCCCAATCATCAGAAACAATACCTGGTATAACAATATCATTCATTGATAACTTGAGGACATACGGTATTTGAATCAATTCAGTGGGACCATAGATATCAAACATTACTTTATCCCACACAATCCCATCCAGAATCGGTATTGAAGAAATGTTCACATTGGACAAGTCTCTTCAAACCATATGAGATGAAAAATGTGGTTTTAACACAGTCTCCACGTGCTCAATGTCAGATCGATCAAGAAGAAAATTACCATGTATTACTAGAAAAAAAGTAACCACAAATCCCAACCATAAAAAAAGAGTCATTACAGCCATAAAAAGCCACAAATAGTTCCAAGGAAAAACAAAATATGTGCGTTTAAGCCAATCTAACAGCTTACGTGGACCTCGGACAGAAGATATCGAGGACGAGGAGCTGGACACTGCAGCATCAGCGTCATTGAAGCAGCCAGAGGGAGTTCTTGCAAAAGGTGCAATTGTGAACAAAGAAGCAGATGGAGGCTCTCTCCTAGGCACGCTATAAACCACATGTTCAGAAACATCAGTAGAACGTACTGCAACTTGATCAAAAGATTCCAAATTAATCGTTGTCTGTGGAACAATCGCAAGATCATTTTCCACCCTACCCAAGCTCGGAGAGGAAACAGTGTTGGTGTAAATCACCTGCAGCGGGACTTCTTCCCCAGTAGTGAGAGGGATGCCAGAACTACTGGGTGTCCCTCTTGGTCTGCTGTGCAGAATCGGCCACATGTTGTAACTTGACATTATCAATGGAAACAAAGCGATTTCCTTTGGCCCCTTGCAGCGGCGGTAAAATCACAGTTCTCGTGCCGCTCACCCCTAACACCGGGACAGGTGCTCGATAAGAAGGACCAAATTCTTTCTTTACTGCGACCTTTTCACGCACTAGATCCCCAATCCTGGGAATCCAACCAGTAGGTGTTACTGGTTCATCCTTAATTCCTGTGGAAGCAGCACTTGCAGAAGAGTTATCTTCACGGAATTGTTGTAAATCCTGCAAAACAGTGACACGATCATTTATGTCAAAGGGCGTAACTGCCGCCTCCACACCAGGACCATCTAGATCAGGAACATACATTCGTGTTCCAAACAGGCACTCATATGAAGTACGACCCCCCATTGACCGTCTAGGCAAGTTATTAAGTGCTCTCTGTACTCCATATAGGTGGACTAGCCAACTACGACCCGTACCTATAACTCTGGCCGTTAAGGATTGCTTTAAATCACGATTTAAACGCTCCACAACAGAATTTCCCTCAGGATGAAATGGAGACGAGAATTGGAGTTGGACCCCCAACGAAGCCATGGTGTCCCTGAATGCCTCAGAGGTGAAAGCAGGGCCCTGGTCCGAATGAAAAGCGGCAACTGCAAATGTATCGACAAAGATGCGCAAATCTTTAATAACAGTCCGAGCGTCAGCCGAGCGTTGTGGCCATACCCACACAAATCTGGAGCACGAATCTACAGCAACCAAAATATATTTGTATGCACTATCTGGTGTCAGCGGACCACAATGATCCAAGTACACACACTGTAAAGGTTTATTCGAAATCAGAAGGGGCGTCTGCTGCGGGCGTCTAGCCGACGAAGCTTTAATCTGTTGACAAATGTCACAACAAAGGACATATTGCTTTGTCTCTTTATAGAGACCAGGTGTTGGAAGGTGGGTCATTAGTTGTGTGGCCTGCACAAGTAACGAGTCCGCACACGACCGCCACTGGGAACCAAACACACCATTGTAGCGCTTGACTCTCATAGGGTAGCGTTGCAGAGCAGTCCAAGGCTTACTCAAGGGAGGTGGTGTGGGCTAGTAATCCGCATTCACAAGCACGCAAGCATGACTCTTAATAAATGAATGTCCAGTCTGTGCTTTTTCTTTTGATAAAGCAAAAGTACATTTATTATTCACACACCCTACTCAATACTATGCAACAATCTACAAATATATACAAAGTGATGAAATCACTCTGGACCAACAGTATGTAATCGTTCAACCCGCATGGCAAAACTGTGCGACATTGGAACATTCTGACAGTATTCAACAGTACAGTGCAATGATGACACCTACATTTGTGAATAAATACTTTCATCCTGCCAAGATGTGACTGTCAGTATCATTATTCAAATTAGCATAATCAGGGAACATAAGAGACCAAATTCTAGCATTATCACCATTGGGATTACTTTTAGATTACTTTTGATTATTTTCAGATTACTTTTGGATTATTCTTACTAAACCATAAAATAACAGTAGAATACATGGGGCCATACCAACCTACACCTATGGTAGGCACCCTGGCACAAACAGGAACAAAAGGTCACTGAAGCTTGTGCTTCAAGAATCCATCTAACCCTTGAGGGGTTATCTCTCAGGTGTCCCCCACAGAAAGGGTGGGGACACCAACAGATGTTGGGGGGAGGCTGCGCTGCTCCTGCAGCTCCCCCAGCCTCCTAGTTCTCCGTTGGTGGTGGCCCCCATCTCAATGGGACCACCACAGGCGTTTTGAGGGCTCAAAAAGCAGCCCCTGCCCCGCAAAGCATGCTGGGGCGGCTGCATAAATGATGAGCGTCTCTCCCGCTGTGCTGGGGAGAGCCGCGATGCCTTTTCTTTTCCTTTCTTTCCCTTTCCCTATTGTTTTTGCTTTTTATGTTGGGGGTGCCGGTCCCACCCGGACACCCCGTGCCAAAAACAAGGATCCCTCGTGGGAGGGCGGCCCAGGGAGCCCACCCCTGGCCGCCCCCGCCGGCTCCCCGCACGGCCAGCACCTCCGGGTGCTGCCGCGGGAGCCGGCCAGCTGATTTGGAGTCTGCCCGCTCCAGCGGGCAGACTCGGGATGCTGGCGGCAGCCGCTGGGGCCGCGCGGGGGAGTGCAGCGGCACTCCCCCTTCCTCCCGGCATCTTCGGGGCCCCGGGATGGGGTCCGGGGCCCCTCCTCCTCAGACGGGGAGCGCGAAGGCGCTCCCCGGAGTCCTCCTGTTCTCAAGGCCCCGGGATGGGGTCCGGGGCCCCTCTCCTTTCGTAGGGGGGAGAGCGACGGCGCTCCCCCAGGCCCTCTTCTGCGCGGGGCCCCGGGATGGGGTCTGGGGCCCCTCGGCCATATTCACGGGGAACGCGACGGCGCTCCCCGGCTTTTCTTCGGCTGGGGGTGCGCGACGGCGCACCCCCACTCCCGCCTCTTCTCGGGGCTCCGAGATGGGGTCCGGGGCCCCAGGGGACCATTTTCACGGGGAGCGCGACGGCGCTCCCCGACTTCCCTTCTGCTGGGGGGTGCGCGACGGCGCCCCCCCCATTTCACCCTTTCTTCACGGGGAGCGCGACGGCGCTCCCCGT
The DNA here is from genome assembly GCF_031143425.1 of Pleurodeles waltl. NCBI lineage: Eukaryota > Metazoa > Chordata > Amphibia > Caudata > Salamandridae > Pleurodeles > Pleurodeles waltl. The sequence goes on along the minus strand of NC_090449.1, from coordinate 687,214,648 downwards.
CTTGTGTTCGCCGCCGGGGGCCCTGGGATGGGGTCCGGGGTCCCCTTTCCTCAGCGGCAGGGGGGTGCGCGACGGCGCCCCCCCCCCTTCTTGAACTTCCCATGAACCAGGCTTCACGGGGCCCCGGGATGGGGTCCGGGGTCCCTTCTTCTTCTGCGAGGGGGAGTGCGACGGCACCCCCCTTGCTCCTCTTTCTCCTGGGCAGCCCCCAGGCCCTGGCCCACCCTGGGGGCACAGTCTCAAGCAGCTGTGGAGCTCCACTCGCTTCGTAGCTGCTTTCACAAAGGTCAAAGGTCGCCATTCTTTGTCCTGTGATATCTCGGGCCCCCAAGGGCCGATTTTCTTCATTCTTGCGTCGTTCCGCTCCTGGTGACAAACCCTTGCCACCAGGAGTACTCTCCTTAGGCCTCCTGGCCTGGAAGGGTCCCAGATCTTCAGGGAGCCAGTTCCACTGACTCCTGCGCCAATCTTTCCTCTGGGTTTCCTCTTTTCCTTCTGGGCTGCGTGCTCTCCTTGCGCTAGCACAGTCCTTCCCCCAACTAGTCCTCTGGGGGGATAAGGGGGCCAGCTTGCCTGGCCCTGGCATTCGCCTCGCTGGCCTGGGATCCTTCAGGGGCAGAGTCCCTGCCCCATGGGCAGTCAGGAGGTTCTTCCTTCCAGTTGTCCATGACGCCCGTCTGCAGTCCCAGGGTCCAGCAGTGAAGCACAGCCAAGAGAGAGAGCTCTCCCCTGTGCAGGACCTTCTAAGTGGGGGCGGAAGTGTCCAGCAGGTCTGCACCTCTGGCCTATCCAGATGTGCCACATCACTTCCTTGCTCCCATTCCCCTCCTTCTTGCACAGTCTTCTGGGATAGCTCAAGATGGCATCCTCCAGGAGTTAGTTGCCACATGTGCTCTGAAAGTCTCAGCCCCTCCTACCTGACATTCCTCGCAGGGCTTCTCCAGCCTGCTCCTGGCACTGAATGACAGCTGGCTGATTGATGCTAGGCCCTGCTCCAGCAACTGGACAGAGCAGTAATTGGCCCTAATCCTGAGCTGAGGCAGAGAAATATGACATCCCTGGATGACCCATAAGTTGTACAGCTATGCTCCTGTAACCTACTGCATCATTCTTTTCTTACAGGTTACAGTGTACTTTGGTGTGACTCTGGTCTCGGTGGACCCCAGAGAACTGGAGTTGCACCCTAGGCCCTCCTTTCACATTGACATTCAATGGAGTATCCCCCAATGCAAATACCTTAAGCACCCTGACATTGGCATTGAACTGGGTGTCCCTACAGTGAAAAGACAGTAAGCACACTGACTCTCCCTCACATGTATACACCCCTCTCATGAGACCTACTCCAGGTCACCACCCACTCTGCATAGTTCCTCCTGCGCCAGGACTATCTAAGCGCAGTTCTAGGGCTGCACACACTAGGTATTCTTCTCCCACAGCCCTCCCATGGGTGCACATCCATGCGCACACATGATCACATGTAACCTGCCTGGGGCCTCCCGCCTTGCTGCGCCACAGCAGCCTTTCCTTAGCACGGAGACACCAGCGGTAAACACGTGCAGTCCATTTTACCATGTGTTTATTGTGCGGTAGTCACCTCATAGGAGGCTTCCTCACAGTAAACAGTCAAAAACCAGGTGGTCAAAAATCGAAAAATCAGGGCAGTCCTGATGGTCAGAACCGTCCTCTAACACAAGGCCACCAGTAACGAGCCTGTAAAAGCGAAATCGTGGCAGCCACACCAGCATGTGCAGACGCCACCCCCTCATGTGCTGCAGAAATCAATCGAGGTCTCTCAATTTTATTTGGTATTTCACGTACACCAATGCCTGGAATATTAACAACAGCATTTAGCGCACCACTCAAGCAGTAACTATATTTAGAAGGAAATCCTTTAGGAAATGGCGTGCCATCAGCCGTAGCTTTTACGGCAGCCGAAATCTCTGTGTCTGGTTTGGAACTCGAACGAGTCACTGCGGCTACAGTGGCGACAGCCACTGCTGACTTTGCAGCTTCATCAGCCAAAGTATTCCCAGCAACGTGTATTCCAACGCACTGGTGTCCAAGTGTATGCACAACATGGACCTTAGGAAGCGTTTCTTTCAGATCCGCAACCTTACCCCACAACAATTTATGTTTAATGGTGTTGCCTTTAGAATCTCTGAACCCATTCAACTTCCAATAGTGCAGATATTCATTGAAAGACTGAACACAGTAGTAGGAGTCACAGACCAGCAAGGTCAAAGTCGCCGGATCCGCGTTCTCCAACGCTAACAATAGAGCTTTGAGCTCAGCCAGCTGCGCCGTGCAATCTCCCAAGGTTTTAGTATAAGTATGTCGGGGACAGAACACTTCCCCCTCCATAGTGCCACTCACCACCGCACATGCAGCAGAATACTGTTGTTTAGTCCCAACCGCTGGTTGCGCAGAGCCATCGGCATACATGACCACTTGATATTGGTCAATAGGCAATGTGCCAGCAGGAACTGGGTCCTCTATTTCATATTGAAGAAATTCTTGAGTCTGCAGTTTAGGGTCAAATATGTAATCTACATCAGTGACTGTCAAAGACGTAGCCCATTGTATCCATCGCGGGTGTAAAGCTTTCGAATTAGGAACACTCGCTTTTGTAACAGCCTCTAAGGCCGGAATCGGGGAAACGACAATGATGCGTTGGCCCTGGGCAAGCGGTCTTTCTTTGATCACAGCCATCTGTACTGCAGTGAGTATTTTCTCAGTCTGTGCAAATCGTTGTTCTGCAGCAGAATACAAGTGGGACTTGTATGCAATCGGGACTGTCTCACCCTCATTAAAGGTGACATACGTAAACCCAACAGCCCCAGGTATCACCCTGATGACTAAATGTGTCTTATTGTCCCGTGTGTGTAAGTGTTTAACTGCTAAGAGATCAGTCTGTAACTCTCGCAGTATGTGTGTATGTTCAATCGTCCAAAATCTACTCGAAAAATTCAGGCTAATCAGTTCGTATAATGGTTTTATACGCGTAGCATAGTGAGGAATGTAAGTTCTGCCAAAATTCAGAAACCCCAACAATGATTGGAGCTTCCGAACCGTATTAGGAGGCTGCAATAAAGCACATTTCTCCAAAAAATGTGGTGCTAGGCTCTTGCCCTCACTCGATAACTCATATCCCAGGAAAATGACGCTGAGGAAGGCAATCTTTGATTTCTTAAAATCAAACTTATAGCCAATATCAGCAAATCCCACAACAATGCGCGATACGCACCTTAGATGTTGCAGAATCTCATCGTCTGTCAAATATATGTCATCAACATATGACAACGCTTCAGGGTCCAACTCGTGCAGCATTTCAGTCACACGAGCCGAAAACAGTCCTGGGCTATTTTTATACCCCTGAGGCAAACGACAAAAAAATTTCTGAGAGCCAAACGCACTGAATAGTATAGTCCCGACTTTCGGGCGCTATATTTTGGCAGAAAAATCCATTCGAGATATCTAATGTTGTTTTGTATTTCTTACGCACTATATTATTCATAAGCGCTGCGCTATGTGAATTCTGTATTGCATATGTGCGTGTGTGACTATTCAAATGTCTGTAATCCACCACTATCCTATATGAATGGTCCGGTTTAGCAACCGGAAATAAGGGATTATTCATCGGCGAGACACAGGGCTCAATTACACCCTGGTAATCCAACTGTGTAAGAATGTTCCGAACCGATGCCCTTGCCTCAAATTTAATAGGATACTACGGCTGTGGCTGAGGTTCGCCCTTTATTGGAATTACATGATAAGGTGATTGTTTATCCCACCCCACGTTATTTCTATATAGGGCAGGGGCTTGTGCTAGAGCCCATGATTTACAATAGGACTCCGCTAGTTCTCTCGGAACAAGTGGTGAGAATGAAGGTGTAATAACCTCCTCCCCAACCGGACAGTCGCGAACAAAGTCAGGTGGCCAATCTTGTTCGGCCAAAAGAACATCATATGATTTTACCACATGGTCCCAAAAGATGGCGTGTACAATGCGGTCAATGTCCCCTTCTAATCGTAGAGTCACTTGATATACTCTATCAGGATCAGAGACTCGCATATCCGCCGTTTCGACTTGTATGAAGTCATCAGTTGCTTTCACCTCCAGATGCTCTAGAAGATTCCGGCGAACTAAAGTGACCTCTGCCGCGCTGTCTAACAGTGCTAATGCCCATGTCTTGTTCGTCAAGAGAACTCTCTTCTTGAGCGGCATGTCTAACTGAGACTGCTGCCACATTTTTCTTTTTAAATTGCTGTTTTTGTTGCAGCGGTTTCTCTTCTTGTTTAACAGAAACCTCCGCTGAGCGTTGTGAATCCTGTCTCGGTTTCACGTACTCCGTCCTCCGCTCTGACCGCCCACCTCTCTCACTTCTCTTCTCTGAGGAGTCCTGAAAGGAACGAGATTGGCGTGTATCAGTATATTGATATCTATCAGGCGTCTTCAAATTATCCCTATTTCTGAGATTATACCTATTCTGCGGGGTCTCCGGTTGCGGAGACTGTCCCCCATCTTTTTTAGGTGTTTGCTGTTTCTTTTCGCAGCGCTTTTTTGTACCCTCAGGTTGCTGTTGCTTAGCATTATCTTTATTATTTTTACCCTGCAATTGTTGTTTCTGCGGTCTTGCCCCTAGGCTATCGCGACCAATACTTGAAAATGTCTCAGCTATTATTCGCGGAAGTTCCCGCTCTTGATTAATCTGCGGAACATCCCGAAGACGCATTCGCACTGCTAGTGCTACTGCCTCTTCCTTGAGATTACTCAAAATAATAGAAGAAACTGCGGCAAAATTGCCCATTAACTGCATGCCCAAATCTAAGGCAGGGGCAGCCCCATATTCATCTTGAATTTGTTTAAGCACGTCCGGTAAATTAGCTAAAGTCGGCGTACCGTGTGCTGTAGTGTTGAGCGCGGTAAACACCGTGCCCCAGGTATTACAAAGGTCCACCGGAGGAACCATCCCATACGGCAGACACATCGTCAAAATTCTATGTTTATCCTGAGGTCCTGTATGGGGAAATACTGCCTCCAGCGTATACACTTTTTGCGCCAGCCAAAATGGAGTCTCCTCACGTTTAGCCGGTACCTTACCCATAACTGAGTGTACAGTGGCCGGATTGATTCCCGGTACCACTGCTTGTGGGTGCGCCGGAGCAGCACGCGCTGCATTAGTATTTAATGTCTGCATCACAAACTGAACCAGTCTTCTGTATGTTGTTGCTAAGTCTATATATAAACGACGCACTTCAGCCACTGCCAAATTTGCAACCGCAGGATATGGTGTGTAAGTAGCCAATAAAGGCCAGGTCGGACCATCATTACTCAACGGACCTAACCTCACTTGTGCTACTGTATGTGGGAGGGCGCCATCAAGCCAATTATGGTGTTCTTGATAAGATAGAGGTATCTCTAAGTAAGCCTAAGCCCTGTATTGTCCAGGGACATTCGCAACAGTGTATTCGTGAAAAGTATTTGTACCCTCATCAGCTGCTGGAAATATGACCCAAGAATAAAAAAGTTCTGTTCTATAGGCTGAATGGGCGTCCACCACAAAAGTGACCGGACACCCCTGGACCGTAAGTCCATGTGCTATCAGGTGACCTGTGAGCAGATGTCGCATATTGACTGCTATATTCACTACATTAGGATTCACCATTTATAAAAAATAGCCCTAGGTCAGAGAAGGCACACCAATATCGGGGTTTTCCTTTTCAAAGTTCAAGCTTGAACAACCAACCACTAAGCAATAGGACGTACCTATCCCGTGGTGGCGGAAACCCTCAGCCCCACGGACGTCTCCGCGTACGGAACCGAGGAGTCAAAATATATATGAGACCGAGAGAGTCAGTAGGACCCAAACATTAGAGCCAGACCAATCGTTGGCGGCGCCATGTCGCGTGGGCTCTCATTATCCTAAATGAGACTACTGTATTTCTAGGCAGCAGGATCGATAACGGTGTGGGGGACTGAGTCTGACCCACGTGTAAGGAACTCTGTCACCCTAAATCCGTTTTTTGCTCCGGCTAACTAGCAGTGCCTCATTTCTCCCACGGGGAAGAAATGATTGGGCAGCCGAGCGCATGACATCTTTGGAACTTCTCTGGGAAGTCGTGGTCACTCAGATCCAAACCAACTCTCTCATTTACAATATGATCTCATATACAAATGACAAAGACAGTATAAGTTTTATATAATGTTTTAATAAAACGACTGTATTTTAGTTAAGAAGGCGTGAGCCGCAATAACCAGAACAATACAACACAGTAGGATTGAAATAGTCACCAGGAGAGTAAAACATAAGAACAAAGCTATCATAGTGCCTAACAGTTTCTACTCTCCCTCTGCTTGTTCTATTTAGAGCACAGCATGTTAAGCTTCTAGCTTGCCTTTACGAATCACCGGGGAGACATAAACCCTCATACCTGAGCAAAGGCCTGTGATCTGGTTCAGCATCTGCAACAAGGCAGTCGGCGTCTAGTTGTGGTTCCCTGGTCGGAATCTCCCTCTTGCATGTATTGGGACAAGGAAGTGATTTTATAACTAGCATGTCATTGTGATCACAAAATGTCCCTACGCAGGAATGCCAAATCTAAACTCCTACCACGTCTATCGGCAATGTACCAGACTGTATCCTTGACTGAAGCATAGAGTGAATATGTTATGAAGAACTCCAGTGCTGAAGTAGGCAAAACAGTGTGATATGAATAAAAAACAACACCGTAGAACTGGCTATTTTGTAAAATAACAGTACGAAGCCTAATAAAAAGCATTTAGAGCAAAGTGCACAGAGGCTCTAAGCTGTCAGCAAATGAATAAAATACATTCAGGGCAAAGTGCACAAAGGCCTAAAGCCTGAAGCTAATGCGCAAAATATACGTAAAACTAACCACACTACACCACCAACACCCAGAAGAGGCCCACAGTGATGACAACAGCTCTGCATGCCACAATCCCGATGACCAACCTGGCCCATCAGGGGCTTCTGGGCAGTTGGGTACCCTGCCACAGTCTGAACCCACCATATAGCCTCCCCCCTCAGGAAACACCAGCACAGCACCCACCCAGTGAGCCCATACCTCTGTACCCAGAACACGTCAATCAGCAGTGTGTCCACCACTGCAGGGACCCCAGGCAACCCCACAAACCCAAGACAATCAGGGACCTGGGGCCAGTGGGCACACAGTTCAGGGGACAGAGGCACAGGACAACAGGAAAGCTGCGAGGACTTCTGTGCGACAAGGGGAGGACAGGCCTAGGGAACCCACTCTCCACGAGGCACTTGCAGGGCTCCTGGGCGCATACCACCATTCCCAGGAGACAATGGGCCAGATCCTGTACAAGTTGCAGGAGAACCAGCGGCTGCAGGAGGGACAGTACCTGGGGATCAGGGAGGACCTGAAACACATCCACACCACCTTGGTCACCATTGCAGGGGTGCTGGCTGACATGGCCAACACCATGAGGGAGGCAGTGGCACACCAACAGGCCTCTGACACTAGCCACACCGAAGAACAGCCCTCCACCTCCTCCGACACAGGACCAACAGGCCACCAGCACCCCACCCCTGCAGAAAGAGAACCACCCCGCCAGGAAATAAGACTCTCCTGATTGTCACCCTTGTGTCCCACTCTGTCACCCTGTCCACCTTGAACTGCTGTTGCTCCACTTCCTATGTCCCCTTGGACAATGCACCTGTGATACAAATAGAATGGACTCTACCCTAGACTTTCCTTCATCAGCAACCCGGCCCTTTGCAATACCGCCCCCACTAATTAGCACCTAAATAAACACCCTTGGAAAAAATACAAGCATTGAGTCTGTCAATTTATTGAAATATGTATTCATTTAACCTGCTGTAAACATTGCATTTCAAATCTACTGTATATTAACATGGTGGGCAGCAGTAAACACAGCAGGAGCCAGAGTGGGGCACAGAGGTCTGAAAATAGAGGTGCCAAAGGGTACAGTAATTGGCCATAGAAATAGGGAAATCAGGCTGCCATGTTCAATGTAAAACACAAAAATGTAATGGAAGGTGAAGTTACACTGTCTTACCTGAGTGTCACTGGAAGTACTGTTGAATAAGTGTATGTCTGTTGTCCACAACTTCTTCCTCTGCCTCCTCTTTGTCACTGTCCACAGGCTCCACCACTGCCACAAGACTATCTCCAGGCTCATCTGCCTGCAGAAAAGGCACCTGCCATCTCAAGGACAGGTTGTGCAACATGCAACATGCAACGATGATCTGGCACACCTTCTTGGGTGAGTAGTACAGGGATCCACCTGTCAGATGGAGGCACCGGAATCTGGCCTTCAGGAGGCTAAAGGTTCTCTCAATTATCCTCCTTGTTCGCCCATGTGCCTCACTGTAACATTCCTCACTGGGGTCAGTAGCCATGAGAGGTTGGGGTAACCAGAGTCACCTGTAAATACACTCACCCTTAGGGTCAAACTCACACCCATATACTTACATCAACTGCGTGGGGACCATGGGCTCACCTATAAGCCACACCCGGTGCCTCTGGAGTTGAGACATCACATATGGAATGCTGCTATTCCTCAAGATAAAGGCATGATGCACAGAGCCAGGATACTTGGCATTCACATGGGAGATGTACTGATCCGTCAAGCACCATCTGCACATTCAGAGAGTGAAAGCTTTCTCTATTCCTGAACACTTGTTCATTTCTCCGGGGGGGGACAAATGCAATATGTGTACCATCAGTGGCACCAATGATGTTGAGGATATGTCCCAGGGCATAAAAGTAATCCTTCACTGTGGCCAAATCATCCACCTGGGGGAATACAATGTAGCTGTGCAAGTGTTTCAGTAGGGCTGACAACACCCTGGTTAGCACATTGAAGAACATTGGCTGAGACATTCCTGATGCCATGACCTCTGTCGCTTGGAAGGAACCACTTACCAGGAAATGGAGCACTGACATGACCTGTACTAGATGGGGGATACTTGTGGGGTGGCGGATAGCTAGAATTAGGTCTGGCTCCAATTGGACACACAGTTCTTGGAGTGTGGCCCTATCAAGTCTGTAGGTCAGGATAATGTGCCTGTCCTCCATTGTTGCCAGATTCACCATGGGTCTGTACATGGGGGGATGTCTCAATCTCCTATTCATCCTCAGCAGTTGAACTCTAGGGTGAAAAAACGATGAACAGAGGGTCATATTCACACATATGTTAAAATAAAGTGCATTTCTTCCTTTACAGAAACAGTATGTGAATTTGAGAGTAAGTTGATGTGTCAATAACTGCTGTGACACAGTTAGGTGCTATGGTCTGTGCCCCCCTGAAATGGTGTCTGCCTGAGGTTTGAGGAGAAACAAGTGGAAATGAGGTAATTCTGCTGGCGTTGTGCGCCTTTGCGGCCAACGAGCACCGCTCAACTTCGCATTGGTTATCTTTGGGCCCTATGGGTTCCAGGAGCCAATGGAGATGTACACCAGCGTTGACGGTACGCACTGCTGCGGACATGACCACCATTTTCTATCTGTTCACTCACTTGCTACCTGACCTTCAACAGGAGAGGACCTACACTGCAAGTGCTGCTGTGACCTGTGTCTGGAAGCGACAATGGCTCAAGTGTCTGGGGAAAGGGCTCCTGCCTTCACTTCAGAGGAGTTGGAGAGACTGGTAGATAGGGTCCTATCCCAGTACACTTTACTCTATGGTCCTCCAGACAAACAGGTGAGTATACTGTGAGCATGATGGATGGGCCATGAATGTAGGGATTGATGTGTGTGTAAGCCTCGTGTAGGGGGGGGCTGAAGGGTCCTAGGCAGAGTGCTGCATGTCTGGTAGTTAATGTATGTGCGTAAGGGGATTGGAGGGATATTGTGGGCAATGAGTGTAACAGTCCGGAAGGTATGAATAATACCTTTTCTGCTGTATCTTTTCTGCAGGTCAGCGCCCATCAGAAAAAGAGTATTTGGCGTGCCATCGCCAAGGATGTGTGGACCCTGGGGGACTTTGACAGGCAGAGCACCCACTGCTGCAAACGGTTCCGCATCCTGGCGGTGGCCTATCCGGAGTTGGATGGGCGCTTGAAGGCATCACAGCAACCACAAGGAGGTGAGTGCAGATTCTGAATCATGGCTTTGTGAGCGTTAACTTTTTACCTGGGTGGGGGATGTGGGCTGTGGGTACCCCTAAGGCAATGCAAACCTCCCTTATTGGGCAGGATCTGAAGCACTCCAACCCGCATAGTGTTAGTGGGCATCTACTACTGGGCAGGGTCCTGTTGGTTTTAGGTGTGCAGCTAATGGCGTTAGGCAATGTACCCCATGGGCTGGTGACTAGCATTGTAACTGGTAGTGCATGGCCCAGTGCATAGGGCTGATCCTTGTGTGTTGAGTACGCCAACGGTAGTGTTGTTGCTGGCATTGACCAAGTGTATCCTCTGTCTCCCCCCCTTTTTGTTTTGTCACCCTGTCATTGTGTGCATTAGCATCATCTGGCAGAGGAGCACAGGCACCGGCGATGGAGGAAGCTGCATCCAACATGGGCCTGAAGGCCAAATCCACCGACGGTGAGGGCATCAGTGGGACGGAGGGTGAGGGGAGCACCACGACGGAGACAAGAGGGGACACTACCAACAGCGACTCCTCCTCCGATGGAAGCTCCCTGGCGGTGGCGGACACCTCTGTGCCCACCCCAACAACAGGTACAGCCACCATCCCTGTACCAACACCGCCCTCCCAGACACCGCTCAGTGTGTTTCCCATGCCCGCTCACCCAGGAGGGTGGGCATCTCCTTCGCCCCAGGCATCTCAGGCCCTGCCCCCAGGCAGCCCTGCTGCCTTCAGTGAGGAGGCTATTGACCTCCTCAGATCCTTCACTGTTGGGCAGTCAACCATACTGAATTCCATCGAGGGTGTCGAAAGGCATTTGCAACAAACAAATGCATACCTGGAGGATATTCACTCTGGTGTGGCGGCCCAACACAGAGCATTCTTGGCTCTGGCCTCCGCACTGATGGCAGCCATTGTCCCTGTCTCCGGCCTCCCCTCTCCAACTTCCTCTACCCAGTCCCAATCCCCTCAACCTATCCAAAGCACACATTCAGACCAGCAATCACCCAAATCAACACACAGAAGTGGCTCAGGCAAACACCAGCACCACACTTCATCTCACAGGCACTCACACAAGCACCATCCCCATGCAGACACACCAACATCCACTGCCTCCACTGTGTACCCCTCCTCCTCGCCCTCCACCTTCCTCCCAGTAGCGTCTCCACTCACACCTACATGCACTACATCCTCATCCACTACCTCCATCACCAGCGTGCATATCATTACACGCATCTCACTGGCAGTCACCACCCCCACATCCATGCATACATCCCCTGTGTCCTCTCCCACGGTGTCTGTGACCCCTTCTCCCAAAGTACACAAACGCAAGCACACACCCATCCAACAGCCATCCCCCTCACAGCAGCATCCAGCTCATGCACCTGCACCCAAACACAGCAGATTGACACCTCCTACAACCACTTCTTCTTCCTCCACTCCCAAACCTTCACCCTCTTCCTGCCCCATTGTCCCTAAGAAGCTTTTCCTCGCCACCCTTGACCTTTTCCCTACCCCTTCCCCCGTCCTTCACCTCAGGCCAGGGTGTCCAGAACCCAGCCCAGCACCTCAGCCACCAGTCTACATCCGCTGTGGTTTCTGCAGCTGTGAGTGGCTCCAAGGAGGCACCCATCAGCCCAGCCAGTGTGCCACCAACACCTGTCAAGCCCAAGAAGGTTCTGCCACCTGGCAAGGGCAAGAAGGGGAAGGCAGCCAGCAAGTGGAAGGAGGCACAACCAGCCAGCAAGGCCAAGTCAAAGATTCGAGTCGGCAGAAGCAAGGAGCCACCACCTGCCAAGGGCAGGAAGGGGCACAGAACACAAGCCATGGCACTTCAGCCGTCCAAGGCTGCAGGTGAAGGCCAGGAGGCTACCACAACAACCACCAGCACCGCCACCTGCACCGCGGCCAGCACCGACACAAGCAGCAGCACTGCCAGCAGCAGCAGCCCCAGTGGGCAGCCGTCCAAGGCTGCAGGTGAAGGCCTAGAGGCTACCACCACCACTGCCAGGACTGCCACCTGCAGTGCAACTGCAATTCACTGAGCAGCCATCAACGCCGGAGAGTAGTGTGTAGCGGTGACTACATGGGCTGCAGTGCGTCCTGGCCCCTGCAAAAGCTGTCATTGTGACACCCAGGTGAGAGACTGTGACCTTGCACTCCAAAACATCTGCATCACAGGGTGAAAAGCCCCCTCCAAATCCAGTGGAAGAAGGCATCCACTCAGCCGCTCCTTGCCAGGATGAAGCACACTGGGCACAAGGCCCCCTCCAGAACCAGTGGAAGAAGGCATCCACTTACCCCCTCCTTGCCATGATGAAGCACACTGGGCACAAAGCCCCCTCCAGAACCAGTGGAAGAAGGCATCCACTCAGCCCCTCCTTGCTAGGATGAAGCACACTGGCCTCAAGGCCCCCTCCAGAACCAGTGGAAGAAGCCATCCACTCAGCCCATCCTTGCCAGGAGGTAGCACACTGGGCACAAGGCGCCCTCCAGAACCAGTGGGAAGGCATCCACTCAGCCCATCTTTGCCAGGATGAAGCACACTGGTCACAAGGCCCCCTCCAGAACCATTGGAAGAAGGCATCCACTAGAGAGACTGTGGCTTTGCACTCACCAGGACCAAGCAGTTGGCAAACCACCCACTAGAGAGACTGTGACCTTGCACTCCCCAGGACCAATCAGTGGGCAAACCACCCACTTCAGAGACTGTGTCCTTGCACTCCCCAGGACCAAGCAGTGGGAAAACCACCCACTTGAGAGACTGTGGCCTTGCACTCCCCAGGACAAAACAGTGGCATGGGGCCCCCTCCAGGAGCAGTGGTGTTGTACCATCTTTCAGCTGAGATGTCCCCCCATTCCCTGTCCCCCTGAGGTGCCTGTGTGTTTTGACCTGATGCCCCTGAAGTGTTCTCTCCGTATTGAGGCAGGAGTCAAGTGTGGGCTTGGCCTATGTGTTTTGGCCCCATGGGCCACGGACAATTTTTGAGTGGGCATTGTCCTGCATTTTGTATATATTCTACATACTATTTTTGCTTTCAACACTTTCCTCTCGTTTATCGGAAAGACAGCACTCCACGAGCATAAAAGGCTTAAGTATTTATTCACCAATAGGAATGCATTTCGGCGTTGCCGACCTTCGTCAACCTGGAAATCGCCATTTTGGCTACACTTCAATGTCATCTGGTCGCGATACACATTACCAAAACACTATGAAATTAAATCAAATTTCCAACATTATGATTTTTGCATTTGCAATATATCTTCCCATCATTACACATTTAATCAATTAGCAATTCCAAAAATTACTTACATTTGAATGTCTTACTTAAATTCATCTCCCTAATGATGTCAATAGGTTGCACAATAACCATACATTATCTACTAGGATATCATTATTTCAAATTCTTTTTGAAGAACTGAAAATCTAATCAACATCTCATTGATGATCCTGCCAAGAGACCTTAAATCATATTGCATATATTTATAACTAACCGTTACAGTCATATAATTTTTACTAACGATGAAAATAGGTTACAAAACGATCGCTAGGACTACAATGGAGAGAATATCTGAGCTTGCGTGTTAACATCATATTTGAGTCAGACCCCGTAATTTCAAAAATCCGCACTCTTTTGGATAATTAATAATAAGAAGTCCATTCATCATCTCACTAATAAATAATTTCAACCTACTTTACCATATTACATTAATAAATACATGATAAAATCTCAGATTTCATGTTCTTACTGTCAAAATTACAAAATGTCCAATACTTGTAAAAATACAGCTTCTTCTCTCGCTGGCATATGAGACATTACTGATAAATATACTTGTAAATCTCTCAGTGGAGATGGATGTACAACTCTTCACTACTATTCAACCCATGTGGTTCTTTGGTATCTAATGTTAATATGTACTTGTACTCTAATTTTCTTTGATTATTTTTTCTGTCACCTCCTCGAATATCTTTTTTTATTCCATCTATTACGCTGTAACTCACATCTTCTACTCTCCCCCTATGAAACTCATGTATGTGTCGGGCAACATGGTAAGAATCATCTTTATTGAGAATAGCTCCCAAATTTTGGAAAATTATTTTATGCACTTGCAGTTTGGTACTCCCTACATTAATTTTAGGACAGCTGCATTTCAAGATGTAATCTACAAAGTCACTTTTGGAATTGTATCTGCCTTTAATGGTATGAACTATTCTTTCTCCCCTTGTAACAGCTTTAATCATTTCTCTATGTCTGCATGCCTTACACTTGGAACATTTGTAGAAACATTCCTGAGTTTTGAACCAACTTTTGTTGGTCATTTGCTGTCTCACATTGCTCTTTACCAGTATACCTTTCATGGATGTCCCTTTCCTGTATGTAACTAATGGCCTGCTCATTAATTCCTCACCTATAACGGGGTCACTTTTTAGCATGTGCCAGTGTTTTTGCAACAATTCTCTCATTTGAATGTGAGCAGTGTTGTAAGTCGTTATGAATCTCACAGTTCCTGTATCTTTCCCTCTTGCTTTCCCCTTGTTGCTATATATCTTTTTTTCTCTCTCATATGTGTAGAAAACAATAAAGTGTCTCTTGATCGGGATTTCACTTTTCTGATGGCTCTATCAAGTGTGGCATCTGAATATCATCTACTCTGTAATCTCTCAACCATTTCATCCTGGACAACATTAAAACTCTTTTCTGTACTACAAATTATTTTCGCTCTCAATAACTCCCCAAAAGGAATGTTATCTTTCAAAGGTTGGGGATGATAGCTAGTAGCATGTAAAATACTATTCCCTGCAGTAGGTTTTCTAAACACTGTAGTTTCTATTTTGTTATTTTCAATGGTCACTTTCACATCCAAAAATTCAATTTCTTGTGTATGAACTTTCCCAGTGAATTTCAGATTGCAATCATTCATATTAATCTCATCAATAAAATTCATAGCAGTAATCATGTCTCCTTTCCAAATTACAAAAATATAATCTTTGTATCTAAGCCACATGATGATGTGCTCATTCCATCTGTCTAGGTGTGGTTTGTTCAATATTTGTTCTTCCCACCAACCCATATATGAGATGGCATAACTTGGAGTGAAGCAAGTTCCCATCGCTGTTCCGCATTTTTGCTCAAAAATTTAATTGTTAAAGAAAAACATATTATGTTGTAAACACCATTGTATCATTTGACTTAACATTTTGCTGTGTTGATAAAAATTAATTGGTCTTGCTCTCAGAAAGTACTCAACAGCATTTACCCCTGACTTTTGCGGTATACTGGTATACAATGCTGCCACATCTAGTGTCATCAACAAAAATTTCTTCTCCCAACTCACTTAAAAAATCCTTTAAAAAAAATCCGTACTGTCTTTCAAATATGAAGATACATTTCTTACTTATGGATGTAAAAATGTGTCAATATATTGAGACACAAATTCAAACATGCCCCCTCTGATTGAAACTTTAGGTCTCCCTGGTGGTTTAGCAGCATCTTTATGGATTTTAGGTATCAAATAGAACACTGGGTATTTTGGAAAATCAACCTTTAAAAATCCAGATTCCTGGTCGCTAATAAGTCCTTTAACTATTTTTGCTTTATGAACATATTTCTAAGTATTACTAATATTACACACATTTGACTCCATTGCTTTTGTCCTTGCGTTATTCCTGAGGGTTACGGAATGTATATGTAAAATGGTAGCATGTGTTTGTGTGTATGGTGTTGGGGGTGGGGGTGGGGGTGTTACGTGTTGCATGTGTGTGTCACTCTCTTTTTCCTCCCCCCTTCCCTTGTGTGCTAGATGCAGTACCCACCATGGTCGTCGTCACCGGCGTTCATGCTCCTGGTGTATGAGAAGATACACCAGCATGGGGAAAACCTGCAGCTCAGACTCCATGGCGTCGTGGTTCTTCCTTGAGTGTCAAGAGGTGAGTGGTTTCTCTTCAGAGTACTGTTTCTACCGTGCTTTTGATGGCGTTAGTACCGCCCTGGAAAAGCTGGTGGATAGGCAGGTTGTAATTTTGTGGGCGGTACATTGTTTTCCGACTGGCTGTTGGTGATTACCGCTGCAATGTTTGTTGCTACCCCCGTGACAGTCAGAGTGTTAAAGTGACTGTATTTGCTGGTGGTTTCCACCATGGTCATGATTCCACTTTTTTTACTGCCGCTTTAACACCAACCGCAGGTTTGTAATGAGGGCCTTAGTTCTTTCCTTTTTGAATTTTCTAAACCTCTTTGTTTAGGATCAAATTACTGGAAACATTTTCTTTAGCAGTTGAGCTCTAACCAAACCTATCTTTTTTCTTCAACTTCCTTCTTTTCCTTTCTCCATTTCCCTGCCATTTCACTAGTCAACACACTTTACACGTTAAATGATTACCAAATGATAAGCTCACTGACTGCTCAACATTGCCTCTAAAAATAATTCCATAATTGACAACCGCCATTCCTACTTAAGTGCATGAACAACCAATGGAGTTAAATAAGCCCTCCACTGTGTTAGGTAGGTAGGCCTTTGGTGGCTTTGATTCTAAACCTACTTTATACACATAGGCCCAGATTTGCTGGATTGTCATGCAGTGAACTGCAGCAGAGGAAAATGCTGCGCTGTGTGAGAAGGAAAGAGCAGAAAGTATGGCACTCTCCTCTCCCTAGCTCAGGAACAGAAATCTACAGCTGTGTGCCACGCACACAACTATGCACCTTAGTGCAGGGGTGGGTGCATGAGTCCAGCATAGGTTTTGAACTGGAAGGATAGCCTTCAAGTACCAAATGCTATGCTTAGACTGACTTTTCCCAATTTTGATTTGAGTTGTACTGTTCAGCACACATGCAAAGTTGGAAAGGAAAAATAAAAACATTTCTCTGTGATAGTGCCTAGTTGGACTGGGTGCTAGTTTTCAACACAAAACCCAGTTTTATTTTTTTAGTAAATAGAGTTTTGGGTCAAAAACCCTGGGAGGTGCATGGGAATTTCCATGCACCACCCATGGAATGCTCCCTTGGTGCTAAGTAATGCAATGCAGTGCTATGCACTGCATTGCATTACTTTGAAGTGATTTTCCAGCACAATACAAGTTTTGTACTGCAAAATAAATAGATCAAAAAGGATATTGCATCAATTTGCATCTCGTTTGTGATGCAAACACAGCATAAAATCTTAGTAGATGTACCCTTCAGTGTTGTGATCTGATAATACAGATGAAAGGATTCCTACATCTTATCATTTATGAAAGGTGGTGATCAGAAAGCAATTGGTTCAATCTTTGTATTTGTAATGCCTAATTTAATATGTACATCACTATTTGTTAGACCTGGCATCCTTGGCATGGTCTGCCCTGTCTTTTTTGCATCTATTTCCTATGCTTTGACTCTGTGCTGAACTTAGTTTTTGCTGGTTTTGGTACTCTGGGCACTTTACCACTGCTAACCAGTACTAAAGTGCAAGTGCTCTCTGTGTAAATTGCATGTGTAATTGGCTTTTCCATTGTTGGCATATTGATTTATTAGTAAGTCCCTAGTAAAGTACACTAGTGGTGCCCAAGGCCTGTAAATCAAATGCTACTAGTCGGCCGGAAGCACTGGTTGTGCCACCCACATGAGTAGCCCTGTAAACATGACTCAGACCTGCCACTGCAGTGTCTGTGTGTGCAGTTTGAAACTGCCAATTCGACCTACTGAGTATAGCCATCTGCCAGGCCCAAACCTTCCTTTTTTATACGTGTAAGTCACCCCTAAGCTACCACTATGGTAGGCCCTAGGTTGCCCCATGGGCAGGGTGAGGGTGTATGTTAAAGGTAGGACATGTGCTTGTGTGTTTTTACATGTCCTAACAGTGAAATACTGCCAAATTCAGGTTTCTCTGTTGCAAGGCCCATCTCTCTCATAGGTTAACATGGGGCTGCCCTTAAATAACTTTTACATTCAGTTTCCCTTTGGGAGCAGATAGGGATGTGGAGTTTGGTGTTTCCGAAATCACAATTTGAAAATACATCTTTTGGTAAAGGTAGTTTTTAGATTGTCAGTTTGAAAATGCCACTTTTAAAAAGTGGCCATTTTCTTTCTTAAACCATTCTGTGACTCGGCCTGCTTGTGTATTCCCTGTCTAGATCAGACTGACAGCTGGGCTGTTTGTGAATGTCCACTAGACAGTGACACAAAGGGAGCTGGGGTGTATCCTGCATATCCTGATGGGCCAGCTTGGCTAGAGTGAAGGGAGGAGTAGTCACTTAAAACTGAATGGGCTGTGCCTGCCCTCACACAATGCAGTCTTCAACCCCCTGGTGTGTGTCTGGGGCCAGGCCTGGGCAAGGCAGGATCTTGTGTACAACAGAGACTTTCCTTTCAAGTGTGCCTACTTCAAAGGCAGAAAGGGGTAGAAGTTATGGACCCAAATCCCCTAATTTTTAGAATACTTCTTGAACCAAGAGGAAGCTCTGCCAAGTATAAGAGCTGGAGGCGAAGAATTGCCACTTTGCCCGTGAATGTGCTTTTTTGGACTGGCCTGCAGTTGCTGCTTCTGCCTGAAAGAGGAGAGGCCAAAGACTGCACTTTTTAATATATTCCTGCTTGTGAAGTGTCTACAATGGCTTGGACTGAGCTTGCTTCCTGTTTTGAGGTCTCTGGGCCATCAAAGACTTCCTCTGCAAGCACCTGGACTCTCTGCTAGGACTCCTACCTTGCCCAGGGTTGCACTATCCAGTCCCTAGACGTTTAAAAGGTGAAGCTGGTGGAACCAAGGTGGAAATTCACACACAGGAGCTGTGTGGGGAAAGTTTTGATGTACCACCTGCAGCATGGCAGGAAAATTGACACATCACCTGCATTGCGGCTTATTCAATGCAACACCCGCTTGTGGCTGCTGAAAATGATGCAAACCCCCATGCAGCACGTTTTTTCATCACTGTGTGGACTGATTTCACACACATCATCGTTGGGCATCAAATCTGTGCAGATCCAAGGTGCCGCATCTGGTAATCGATGCATCTCTCTCCAGCAGGAGAGAAAAACAACACATCACCTACTCCACTGGAGAAGAAATGACGCACCGCCTCACTTGCGAGTAAGGAATCAACACATGCCAGACTTTTCTGATGCACGTTCCCCTGTTCGGCTTTATTTTTGATGCAAAACAGGTACTTTATGTAACAACAACGTTTTCAACGTTTTCTATGGAGTAAGACTCTATTATTTAAAAAATTCATAACTTGCCTTGTGTATGTTGGATTTTTGTTGTTTTGGTGTTGTTTGATTTAAATAAATATTGGTGATTTTCCTAAACTGGTGAGGTGTCCATTTTGTATTGTTTTCACTGCATTACTGTGTGTGTCTTGGTACAAATACTTTACACATTGACTTTGAGATAAGTCTGACTGCTTGTGCCAAGCTAACAAGGCGGTGAGCAGGGGTTATCCTAAGTGAGTATCTCCCTTGCCCTGACTGGAGTGAGGGTCCCTGCTTGGACAAAGAGCAAACTGAATGCCAACCAGAAATCCCATTTCTAACACTATTCATCTGGGTGCAATTTGTTACAAATATCTACCATTTCATAGCACTTTCAGGAGCAAAATCCATCTTCCACATTCTCTTTCCTCCTTGAAGTCAGATCTGACCCATTTCTGGCTTTATTAAATGGGACTCCCCCAGTACCATCTGCCTCTGCTAAAATTTTGGAGAGGTAAAGATGGACAATGCTCCCTCATTTATGAATGTTGTCAATGCTACTGATGGAGTTTATTTCTCCTATTGAAAACGATAAGAAAGACTCTCAAATTTCTGCCATAACACACCAGAAATATCATTATTTTTGCATTGATCACATCTAGACTTGATTGTGCAAATGTGCTGCTTTTAGGATCACCCCAAGCATTGTTAAACAGATTGCAATGGGTTCAGCAAGACTGGTGCTGAATATTTCTAAAAGGCAATCAATCCTAAATGGCTTGAAAATCCTCCACTGGTTCCCTGTCAAACAAAGAATAAAGTGTAAAGCTCTGACAATAATGTTTAGGGCCACTCAAATGAAAGACTTGATGTATATGAGCAATAAAATAAAAAAGTACCTTCTCCGCAGAGCAGTGAACTCAACCAACCACAACTTGCTATTTATCCCCAAGATTATCTAGACTAGAGCAGGTGAGCTTTACTTCTCAAACCTAACTCCAAAGCTCTGGAAACTTTTTCCTGAGCCTATTATAAGTGCTACTTTAGAGGATACTATAAAGAGCGTTCTGAAGACCCACCTTTTCCAGAGACCTAAATTGGTCAGCTCCACCTACTTCAGCTTAACCTAGTTGAGTCTTACTAATACCTAGTGCTGAGATGCTCCTTTCTGGAGCAGCTGTTTGTGCTCTAAAAATGTATTCATTAATTCATTAAGGTGTGTTGATTTTCTTGTCCAACTCATGGAGATATACAATTAAATCTCTGTTTCAGGGTGAGACTCAGCTAATTCAATTTTTTCTTCACCACTTGTTGAGCATAATCTGTAATGGGTTCAGAAAAATTCCTTATGCTGATACAACCCGATCCTCAATATTATGACATGAATGCCATCGCCATGCTTATCCCTTACTTCTTTTTTAACATTTTAACATGCTATCCTTCTTTTTCTTAACTATGATGGCCACACACCCAATTGCCACTGTGCCACTGAAGTATTTTGCTTCTTAAACCATAGGCTGTTTATCAAGTATATACTAATATTTTGCTATTAGATTTGCCTATCGAGTGAAAACTAAATTCGTTTCAGATTAATCCAGCATCAGCTTACATATATATCTTTTATTCCCACACAGACCATTGACATTCAGTGAAACTACTTTTACTTTTGACCCTCAATTCTGATAACAGATCTCATCTTCTCTTGCCACGATTTGTGGACTTAATTGTTATGACTGAAATGATATAGAATGAGGCTCCTGTATATGCTTGTATAGATTTAACTTTGCTAGCCTTCTTCATTATTTGACGTTCATCCTTAAAGTCTTTGAAATAGACAACTGTCCAAGTAAGGCCAAGTCCAAGTGAGGCCTACTTTCCTCAGTCTCTGGAAGGAAACTCTGAAGGTTAAATTTCCTTTTCCAGAGGTAGATCTGACCAGTATTGCTTCTTTGATCAGTTTAATAAGCTAGTCACACAAAGTAGCTCCAGATTCTATTTCTTCAGAAATTTCCCAAAAAGCAAAGGCTTGATCTCCTGGAGTGATTCTGAAGATTCTTTGCCTTCCACATCAATTTTCTGACAGGCTGCTGTGTACGTACCTTCCCTGCCAGACAAGAGTATGCAAAATTCAGATTTTTACCTTCAACTGATGTGATTCTACTTGACTAAAACATAATTTCAGAAGCATACTTAATTTATGACTGATTTCTCCATCTCATATTTTTTTCAGAGGGAACCTCCATTGACTTGTCTTTTGAACTTCCTAAATAACTATTTCAGAAAATCTGACATCAATGAGCCCTTCAACTGTCAATAACAAAAGGATGGGCATCACCCGCTTCATTGGAGGTCTCCAGAAAGTGGCAGCTTGGGGGAATGCTTGCATCAAAGTTGGTTTCTTCAGTCCTCATGGAATATTATTCTGATATTTTGCAGCTTCTCTGGATATCTTGGAGATGTTCATTGCCTTTTGATGAGTTCCAAACATGCATGACCTTCCTTGGCTGCACAGAGTCCCTGTATTACTTGAGATGAGTTCTGTAGTTACTAAGTGAGAGGATTGTGAAGTTTGCCTGCTGTTTTTGGGTACTATCTTGCATAAAGTCCGTAAGGACAGACTCTATCTTGAGCAGACCTAGACTCCATGTTGTCTATTTTTGTTTAATAACTGATATGAATGCCTTTGACACAAATTGTGTCTATCCTTACCTTTCCAAGAACCTGTGAAAGTGTCAAGTAATTCAGACAATGAGACCAATAAGACACCTGATGTGCAAATAATTCTGTTATCAACGTGAGATAATAACAATAACATGAAAAATGGTGTCTGAATTGATGTGGCATTACCTTGTTTGATTAGAAGGATATGTCTAAGACTAGCAGATTGATGCATAAATGTTCTGTCAGCCATTCCTAAGGTTATGGCAGAAATTCCCATCTCTGATAAGAAGCAGGACAAAGGTATGTCAACTGACTACTTGCCAGGAGAGGTCCTTTTCCCCATATTATCGCAACAGATTCTGCCAGAAGGTCTTGACAGAGGCTATCAGACTGCTATGATGCTTTTGCATCCCGTTGTGCACTGAAAGCTGCTACTGAACCAAGGGCCAGACGAATGAAGCCTTTTACCAGTCGCAAATGGCCCATCGGGCCATTTGCAACTAGTAAAATGCTTTTTGGCATGTCTCATCCCTATTTTGTGAGACAGTAACCTATTACAGACTCACAAAATAGGGTTTGCAACTCGCTATTGCCAAGGGCTTCCCTTCTTAATAGGGAGTCTCACTGGTATGTATGAATGTTTTGCAACCGGGAATGCAGTTACCAAACATTCGCAGTTACCACCAACTTCAAATTGGTGGTAAGCCATTCACAAATGGGAAGGGGTCCTGAAGAGACCCCTTACCCTTTGCGAATGGGGGTGCACACACACAGACTACTGCCTACTCTTAAGAAAATAAAAAGAAAACTTTTAATTTTTCTTTTTATAATGCATTCCATTTTTCTTTAAGGAAAACTGGCTGCATTAAAAAAAAATGCTTTATTAAAAAAAACAATTACAGACATGGGTGATCTGCTGACCCTAGCAGGCCACCATTCCTGTGATTGTGGCCATTCCCAAATGAGTGGCAAATTGCAACCTGCCTCATGAATATTAATGAGGGAGGTCTCTTGCGACCTATTTGGGAATTGCAAACACTGTTGTACACAGCTGTTTGCAATTTCCTAATTGTGAATCCAAAAATTCACTATCAGGAGATCGCAAACATCGAGCTACGTACATGTGGTCCCAAGTCCAGAAGTAGAAAAGCTACTGCCAGTGCCTGTTTTCCTTTTGAGGGAGCACTTGCTCCTTACTGCTGATAACTACGGCATTTTGCGGTAATAGGTAATCAGTCCATTGATTCTCCCTAAACTTTAGATGCAAGTCATTCTACTTCATGCTCTCTAGGTATAGCGCATAGAAGGAGGTTTTAGGGTGTTAGGTTGCTAGGTGACACTCTAAATGAGGTAGAAAGTTTAATTTTATTCTCACTGTTTACAACACGCATTAGTGCTGTTCTAATAATATTTTGTGTGGTTATTTTAGATGTGCTGAGCAACAGAATAAGACTGTTGAAATAAACACTTTTAAGAATATGGGGCCTGATTTAGAGTTTTACGGATGGGGTTACTCCACCACAAACGTGACAGATATCCCATCCGCCAAATTGTAATCTCATTATATCCGATGGGAATTGTAATATGAGTGAAAGTATATCCTTCACGTTTGAGACAAAGTAACCCCTCCTCCAAACTCTAAATCAGGCCCAAAGTCTCCAATTCTTAGTGCAGGACTTGAGTGTGATATTGCAAAGAACAAGATTGTGCTTTTAAACTATCACTATGTCACTGGATCCCTGTTTATGGACTGTTAGTAACCTAGAAAGCAGAGACACCACATCAGCTATGTATTGAGTGGGGCTGTGTGGGCCTACAACAACCTGTTTCTTCATATTCTATTGATGGTGCTTTGCACTAAATTCACTAGTGACACCAGTGGATATGAAAGCAAACCTTGTAGACCTAAGCTCGATTTTTAGGGGAAGATTTAAGAAAGTGTCACTGCACCGAGTGCAGTGCCATTTTCCCTGCACCCCTTAGTGCCCCCTTACCACCACAATGTGTGCGCCGTATTTAAAATACGGCGCACCAAGTTGCAGGGTAGAGGCAATAGCGTAATTTTTCATGACGCTATTGATGTACTCTGCAGAAGCAGCACCAAAATACTGGTGCTGCTCCTGCAGAGTACATAGGAACCCATTCTAAATAATGGAAGCCCGCTTTTAAAAAATGCTGTACAAAATGATGCAATTAAGGGCCATATGTACTAAAGCATTTTTCCATAGACACAGAATGAGTAAAACCCCCTGGTACATCTGGCCCTAAATCTCTTAGATTTTCTTGCACCATTTTTTTGCCCCCCTAATGGGGGAACGCCCCTTTGCATACATTATGGCTGGTGCAGGCATAATGTAGCGCAAAGGTTTACAAAGGGTAAATATGGCAATAGGATTTTGGCCTCATTGGGCCACATTAGCATAAAAGGTGGCGCTAGAGGCTTATAAATATGCACCTTAGTTAATGCAAAAATCCTACTTTTCTGGATATTTTCCTGAACATGCTCTCTGGGCTGAAAGAGAGAAGAGGCAGAGACAACACTGGCTCTGGCAAATCTGGATACATGCCTGAGTCAAGGCAGTCTTCAGAGACTGCAGGATATGGAACGTTGTCAAACTACTTATGCTTTCATGTCTGAAATTACTACAAGACCATGTTGAAATAGAGAGGAGGCAGTGGAGGAAAAGTGTGAGATGAGTTAATAACTGCAAATTGTAAAATATGAGGCCAATGTGAGGGGAAGGTGGATGATAGTGCAGGTATATATTAGGAATACACCCATGACTCTAGTTTTATATTATAAGCCTATTGCAATACAGCTGAAAACAACTCTTGTGACATACACTTCACACAGAATTATATGGGGTGACTTTAATGTATACTAATTAGATTCATTAAGCACCCATTACTGGACCGGGGGCAGAGCTTGCCTAGCTAAGATGGCAGCCGCTTAGAGTCAGAGCTCCAAGTTGGCATGCCTAAAGTCCTGAAAATATTAGGCTCTTTGAGGGACCCTCCACGACACTGTGTACAGGCCTACTGGCCAGGAGAGAACCGGGGGACGGAGTCCCTGGAGGGGCTGGATGCACTGCGGGCTGCGCGGGCCGGGTGGACATCCCGACCGGCCTGCTGCGTGGGCGCTGAATTAGAGAGCGGCTGATGGCATGGAGGAACTGGTGGTGCGAACATGTGCCACCGCGCTTGGTGGCTACCTGGGAGCTGGAGCGGGGCCATGAGGAGAGTTGCGGTGCCCCCAAGTGCAACTGGAGGGGTGCTGGTGGTGCGGCTCAGCCGGACCCCTGAGGAGCCCCGAGGGGTGCTGAGTGGGATCGCTTGCCGAACAGACATCTTGGCTGATTGGAGAGGCGTGGCCTGTGGATGGCCGCCGCGTGGGACGCTGCCTTCCTGGAAAACCAGCGGTGAAGGGGGAGGGGGAATATTGAGGTGCAGGTGTGCACCTGGATATTCAGTGGCCGTCTGACTGGAGCAGTGCTGCTTGGGGGTGCTCTGTGACACCCCGAACGCGACTGGAGGGGTGCACCCGGCTCATATCCATGTGAGGGGGCGCAGTCGCTGCTGCAACATTAGGGCCCCACCCTGTGAGGTGCGTGGAGAGCCTGGAGCGAGGTGAGGAGGCAGCAAGGAAGTTGAGGGGAACCCCTGACATCCGTGGTCCCCTATGCAGGGGGGCATTGGAGATGGGCCCCCAAACAGTGTGACTGACGGAAGGTATTCCTTGCCTCGCCCTCCCCTACAGACATTGGAGGGGCCGGTCTAGGGGTGCCTGACAGGGAGCACGAGGCTGCAACTACCCCCATGACACCACCCCTCATGTCCCCCCTTATGAAAAGAGGACCGGTTGGAGTGGAGATGGGGGATGACAGCGTGGAGGAGCTTGTGGCGGTGCGGGACTGGGCCCCCTTGTGTGGAGCTGACCTGGGGAACACCTTGCCATGTGAGGAGGCCCGCGGGTGGAGTGTCGCTGGTGCTCGGCGCTGTGAGGCTCATCCACATTACTGGACACTGGATGGAGGTGCATCCCGGATGCTCCCAGAGCCTCATTGACTAAGGGAAAACTCAGGCCCAAATCACAAGGGGAGCCCCGGGGGGAGCTGGAGCCCATCCAACAGTTGACTATTGGTGAGCCTGAGGAGAAAGCAGGACACTCTGAACAAGGTCCTTGGGGCAATTGAAGATAATAAGCTAACCCTGAGCCAGGAAATCGGAAAGGTCTCTTCTGAAATAAGTCACTTACGAACGGACCACCACAAACTGGTTGACTGGGTGCAAGCTACTGAAACAACCCTGGAGGAGCTACAACCCATGCACTGGGCTCTTCGAGTCCAGGTCACCCACCTCTCTGAGAGGGTTCAGGTATTGGAATCCCACGCGGAGGATGGGGAGGGCCGCAGCCGGCGCAATAATATACAAATTGTTGGAATGCCAGAGGGCGTTGAGGGCACTGATGCTGTAACCTACCTGGAGACCTGGCTGCACGCTATTATGGACGAACACTCCATTACACCCTTCTTTGCACTACAGAGAGCACATCGAGGCCCGACTCGCAGGCCGGACCCGGGAAGACCACCCCGACCAATAGTGGCAAAACTTTTGCATTACCGAGACTGAGATTTGCTGTTGCAGGCGGCCCACGAGACAGGCCCCTTCCAGGTGACAGGTGGCTGTGCTTCCTTATTCCCAGACTTTAAGCTGGCGGTCCAGTCCTGATATGCCACCTTCCTGGGGGTGAAGCGAGACCTGCGGGATAAGGGACTTTCCATATTCTTTGTAGTTCCCAACCAAGTTGAAGATTACATTAGATGGCACTACACACTTTTTTCAGGAACCTGATGAAGCGTGGGCATGGTTTGAGTCCTACTAAGCAGGCACTACAGGACCCAAACAGGTGGAATACAAACAACCTCAATGCCATGGCAAGAGAAGACACACCAGAGACTTGCTAGGTGACTGGCAGGTGACAAAACCCACAAATGAACAGGCGCACCAAGGGAAGAGGGCTGCCCTCTGGGCAGCGGCCTCCCTAACGGAGGCAAAAAGTTCTGATGATGGCTAGTGATCGGAGCCTGAGTCTTTGGATAGGGGAGACTCCATGGATGTAGAATCAATGGCTAGTGTGGTGGAGGGACTCCCCCACTTGACGTCACAGACATCAGATGACATTGTCTGAATCCATGGCGCCTCCATACGTTTAGCCCTGCTGTTCTCATACAGCTCAGATGCAGGCCAGCTAGAGCATGAACAGATCACCCTGGTGCTCCGGACCACCCCCAGATCACCCGTCAAACAACCTAATCAGATCATGATACCACTTGTTCATATACTGGTTATTATGGTTTGGGTAGGCAGCAGTTGCTTGTCTGCTCTTAGGATTGGGAGTTGGGTATTGTTAGTATTGCCTGTTCTAGCCTGTGGTCCCTTAAACATATGTGATGTGCTATTGCAATGGTCAATGCGGAGCTGCTTGGGAAGGAGGTACATGCTCCCTGAGGATCCTTTTAGGTGGTATGGCATGGCACACATCCCTTTACTAAAATACTGTCTTGGAGTATCAGGAGTATGGGTTTGATTGCAAAATGGCACAAGATACTTTCGTATATGAAGCGTAGGGGGGTACAAATTGCCATGTTATAGGAATTGCACCTCACCCAAGTGGAAACAGATCGCCTTCGACGGCGTTGGCAGGGACAATTGTTTATAACTACATACTCGGCCTATGCTAAGGGGGCGGCAGTATGGGTGAGAGCGGGCGTCCCCTTTGAGCCCACTAATATTGACACAGATAAGGAGGGCTGCTATGTTTTGGTGGAGGGGCGACTGTATGGTAGGCCGCTGGTCCTAGGTAGCATCTAAGCCCCAATTCAGGACCAGCTTCAGTTTCTACCCACATTGTCTGCCCAGCTAGCACATTTTACTAATGTTTCATTCTTACTTGTGGGAAGATTTCAGTGGGGTACTGGACCCTGATCTAAACCATTCCACCGCTCCGCTGCGGGGGCAGCCACCATTAGAGTGGCTAAGGGCATGTCGACCTGGATCTCCCACTGGGATCTGGTGGATATCTGGTGCCTTCAGAACCCTCTTGGTAGAGATTACTCATACTATTCTCACCTCTACCGTGAATAGATATAGATAGAATAGAATAGATAGAATGCTCTGCTCAGCCTCTCTTAGCGGGTCGGCCACAAACTCTGAATACTTCGGCCGGACTGTATCTTATCATAGTCTGTTGTTGATCCATCTAATCACACTAGAGGCTCACCAACCTGTCATGACGTGGTGCTTGCACCCAGCACCATTGGAAGATGATGCATATCGCCCAGCACTCCTACTAAGGTTGATGAAATACTTGACGCTGAACCCGCAGTCAGCGTCCAGTAGAGGCATTGAATGGGAAGCCTTAAAATTGGTGGAGCGGGTTCATTGCCTTTGACAGACGGTGAGCATCTGATGGGACCTTAAGCTGGACATTTCGCACTTAGAGGACAACTTACATAGCCGTGACAATGACCTAGGTGGCTCACCAGAAGCACAGGCCAAACTACTAGAGCTCAGGGAGAAATACTCATCGGCGCTAGAAGGCCTTAGATGTCATGACTATAAGACTTATATGGCCAATGTGAATGATGAGGAAGGGAAAGCGTGAGTCTATTGGCATGGCTGATCCGTCCAGAGACTGGGGGGATGCCGATCACTCGCCTAATGACTAGGGGGGGAAATATCATTTATATACCTACTCAGATCAGTGCTGAGTTCACAGATTATTATAAATCCTTGTATGGTCCTCTCCAAATGGACTCATCTACTGTGAGGGGAAAGCTTCTTGTCTGCACTGTCTCAGAATGTCCTGACTGATGAGGACAGGGAAGAGTTGGGTGTGCAGGTATTGGTGGGGGAGATTAAGGCAGCCATTAAAATGCTAGTGGCGGGTAAGACCCCAGGTGCTGATGGCCTTCCCTCAGAGTTCTATAAATTGGGCTGTGATGTCCTGGATACTAAACTGGCAGAGATGTATGCTGAAGCCTATGGGACCAAACTGTTACCGGATATGACCAGAGAGGCCATAGTGATCCCATTTCCCAAATCTAAGCATGCCGACAGGAGGGTTACTGACTTTAGGCCTCTGACCATGCTCAACACTGATTTTAAAATCCTTAGTAGAGTGCTTGCCGCAAGACTGCTCCCCCATAGGAATACCATCATCCATGAGGACCAGAGTGTGTTCATTCCAACCCGCAGCACCTCCAATAACATCCGTTGCTTATACTCCCTCCTCTACGGTGATATACATCTCCCTACCCTGGCGGCAATGGTTGTGTCGGTGGATATTAAAACAGCCTTCGACACGGTGAACTGGGAATTTCTGGACCCCACTATGATGCGGTTGGGCTTGGGCAGGGCCTGGGGTGACTGGGTTGAGTTGCTCTACACACAGCCTACGGCTCGAGTCAAGATGGGACAAACGATTTCCTGTAGCTATGACATACATAGACGAACCCAACAAGGATGTCCTCTGTCCCCCTTGCCATTGCCATAGAGACGTTGGCGGCGAGAATCCGAGATAAGGCCCAGAATGGGGCATATGCCGATGTGGACGTTTCCATGTAGTCTCCTTGTATGCAGATGACCTGCTTATCTACATTAGCAGTGGTCCAGAAACATTGCCCCAGGTGTTCTAACTGCTAGAGGAGTTTGGGTCTGTTCTCGTCTCTTAATACTAAATAAAAGGAAGACTTATATCTTCCCGGCGGTCTGTAGAATGAGCCGTCCATCTTCATGCCCGGAGGAGATATCCTGGGCACCACATACCTTCCGCTATCTGGGCATCCAGATTTACCATGAGACACAGGACCTCAGAGAAGGTAATTTGGGGCCGGCGACTCGGGCATTGCGGTCCAGTGTTGCCTTTTAGCGCTCCCTCCATTTTCTGATTATCTACCGCATATCCCTTATTAAGATGGCTGTGCTGCCCAGACTGCTCTATTATTTCACTAATTTTCCTGTCACCCTGCTGCCCTCTTGGTTTCGACCACTGGACATGCTGATTAGGGAACTGATTTGGGATGGTGGATGGCAGCGAGTGGCACTGGCCGCTCTGCGACTGCCCCCTCAGTGGAGTGAGACTTACAGAACTGACAGCAGATGGGGGAGATCTCAGTAGAGATGGATAGGCTGTTTTTGCCTACCGTGCGCGGCACCAGGAGGGAGGTATCACTGACAACAACTCTGGCCAACAGGTGGAGAGTCCTTAGAAAAACACACAGAGATGCCTTATGTGCCAGATATACCACTAGTAGGAATGCCCCATGGTGACCCCCTCTCTTGTTTTACAACTACACTGCTGGACAACCATAGACCTGCATATGCTAGGTGCACTGCATAGTCACGGAATGCTGATCCCGTTTGAGGAACTTGCAGAGCAGACTGGTTTGCCTTGTCGGCACTTTCTGACGTATGAGGCGATGGTAGGGACTATTCGGACCCTCAAGAGAGGAATAGAGGGTGAACCTCCCACACACAAGGTTTTACAGACTATGCTGTCCATTGGGAGGGGCTCACACTTGGTCTCCTGGCTTTATAGGGCACTGGTGGCAATGGTTCATAATCCGCTAGATGTTCTACGGGCTAAGTGGGAGGAGGACCTAGATAGACTTCTCACTGACGGGAATGGAACAGAATTCTTGCATATGCCCCCTTTGTCTCCCGAAACACCTGACTAAAATATATACAATATAAGTACACACATAGGACTTACCTAACCCAATGTCGGCTGACGCTCATATATGGAGGGGCTGGGATATGTTGCCCACGGTGCTGATTACTGGATGCGGGGTTCGGGCACATGATATGGGAATGTCCACAGCTGCAACAAGTTTGGAGGGGGGGCATCCATAAAATTAACCATGCACTCCTTAGGCGACTAGAGACTATGATGGAGACATGCCTCTTGGGGTTATCTACTAGGCCACGCCCCAAAAACGTGGGCAACAGATTTGTTGATCTGGCTCTGGTATTGGCTAAACGACAATTATCGATGGCATGGAAACATGCTCAAGGTCCTAGCCTGCAGACTTGGACACTAGATGTCACAAGAGGAGGTAGGGCGGAGGAGAGAGCCCTGAAGAGGGAAGAAAGCAGAGGGATGAGGCGTAGGCCATTGGCCCCACCGTGGACAGAGGTTATGGATAGCTGAGAAAACACTGCTGCGGGAATAGACACAGACCCTGAAAGCGATACAGGAAGCACTACAATCAATCAATCAATCAATCAATCATAACATTTGTAAAGCGCACTATGTATCCGTCAGGGTTTCGAGGTGCTGGTGGGGGGGGGTGGGTGAGCTGTTAGCGGGCGAAGAGCCAGGTCTTGAGGAGTCTCCTGAAGGCGAGGAGGTCCTGGGTCTGGCGCAGTGAGGTGGGGAGAGAGTTCCAGGTCTTGGCGGCGAGGAAGGAGAAGGATCTGCCGCCGCCGGTCTTGCGCTGGATCCTGGGGACGATGGCGAGGGCGAGATTGGCAGAGCGGAGTTGACGAGTGTGGGTGTAAAAGTTGAGTCTGGAGTTGAGGTAGGTAGGTCCGGTGTTGTGTAGAGCCTTGTGAGCGTGGGTGAGGAGTTTAAAGGTGATCCTCTTGTCCACGGGGAGCCAGTGGAGGTCCTTCAGGTGAGGGGAGATGTGACATCGGCGGGGTATGTCAAGGATCAGGCGGGCGGATGCATTTTGGATACGCTGGAGTCGTTTGATGTCTTTTGTTGGGATGCCTGTGTAGAGTGCGTTGCCGTAGTCAAGTCTGCTACTGACGAGGGCTTGGGTCACCGTCTTTCTGGTTCCTGTTGGGATCCACTTGAAAATTCTGCGGAGCATTCGAAGGGTGTTGAAGCAGGAAGAGGAGACGGCGCTGACCTGTTTGGACATGGTGAGGGCTGAGTCCAGGATGAAGCCGAGGTTTCTTGCGTGGCTGGCTGGGGTGGGTGGGGGTCCGAAATCGGTGGGCCACCAGGAGTCGTTCCAGGCCGAAGGGGTGCGTCTGAGGATGAGGACTTCCGTCTTGTCGGAGTTGAGCTTCAGGCGGCTGTCGTTCATCCACTCGGCGATGGCTTTTAGTCCCTCGTGGAGGTTGGTTTTGGCGGTGAGTGGGTCTTTGGTCAGGGAGAGGACGAGCTGGGTGTCGTCGGCGTAGGAGATGATGTTGAGGTGATGGTGGCGGGCCAGTTTGGCGAGGGGGGCCATGTAGACGTTGAACAACATAGGGCTGAGGGAGGATCCTTTGGGGACGCCGCAGATGAGGTTGGTGGCTTTGGAGCGGAAAGGGGAGAGTCGGACTCTCTGGGTTCTGTCGGAGAGGAAGGATGAGATCCAGTTGAGGGCTTTATCCTGGATGCCGGCTCCATGGAGGCGGGTCAGTAGGGTGCGGTGGCAGACTGTGTCAAAAGCGGCTGATAGGTCGAGGAGGATGAGGGCCGAAGTTTCGCCGTTGTCCATTTGGGTTCTGATGTCATCTGTGGCGGCGAGGAGAGCAGTCTCGGTGCTGTGGTTTCGTCTGAAGCCGGATTGAGAGGGGTCTAGGATGGAGTTGTCTTCGAGGAAGTGGGCGAGTTGTGTGTTGACGATCTTCTCGATGACTTTTGCTGGAAAAGGGAGGAGAGAGATCGGTCGGAAGTTTTTGAGGTCGTTGGGGTCAGCCTTGGGTTTCTTGAGGAGGGGTTGGATTTCTGCGTGTTTCCAGCTGTCTCGGAAGGTGGCGGAGTCGAAGGAGAGGTTGATGATCTCGCGGAGTTTGGGGGCGATGATGGCATTGGCTTTGTTGAAGACGTGATGAGGGCATGGGTCCGTGGGGGAGCCTGAGTGGATGGTGTTCATGGTTGTTATTGTTTCGGTGTCGTCCACGTGGGTCCAGGCGGTGAGGCGGCAGGCGTCTGTGGAGATTTCAGGGGTGGGGTCTGGCGGTGGAGTGGCGTTGAAGCTGTCGTGGATGGTTGTGATTTTCTGGTGGAAGAAGGTGGAGAGGTCGTCGCAGAGTTTCTGGGAGGGCGGGATGTCGTTGGAGTTGGCGTTGGGGTTTGAGAGTTCCTTCACGATGCCGAAGAGTTCTTTGCAGTCGTGGGCGTTGTTGTTGATGCGTTCAGTGAAGTGGGCGCGCTTGGCGACTCGGAACCTTTGGTGGTGTTCACGGTTGGCGTTTTTGAGGGAGGCGAGGTTGTCGGGTGTGCGCTCTAAGATCCACTTCTTCTTGAGCTTCTGGCAGAGGCTTTTGGAGGCGTTCAGTTCGTCTGTGAACCAGGCTGGTTTTTTCTTTCCTTGGTTGGCGGTGGGTTTCTTGAGTGTGGGCTAAGGTGTTGGCGCAGTCGAGGATCCATTGATGGAGGTTGATGGCGGCAGTGCTTGGGTCGGTTGAGCCGGGTGGAGGGTCTTTGACGAGGGTGCTGGTTAGTTGGTCTTGGGTGATTTTTCCCCAGCGGCGGTGAGGAGGTCGAGGGATGCGGTGGTGTTCGGTGATTTTCGTATAAGAGAAGTGGACGCAGTGATGGTCGGTCCAGTGGAGTTCGGAGGTGTGGCTGAAAGAGATGTGGTTGCTTGAGGTGAAGAGGGGGTCAAGAGTGTGTCCGGCGATGTGGGTGGGAGTGTTGACCAGTTGACGGAGTCCGAGGTTGAGGAGGTTGGAGGTCAGAGATGCGGTGTTGACGTCGTTGTTATTTTCCAGGTGGTAGTTTAGATCTCCCAGGAGGATGTAGTCTGGGGACGCGAGGGCGTGGGTGCTCGCGAGGTCGGCGACGGTGTCGCTGAAGGGGGCTCTTGGTCCGGGAGGGCAGTATATGAGGGTTCCTCTGAGGGTCGTGTTGGGGTCCGTGTGGATCTGGAAGTGGAGGTGTTCGGCTGTCTTGAGGGTGTCGTCCGTGTGGGTGTGGATTTTGAGGGTAGATTTGTGGGCGATGGCTATTCCGCCGCCGATTCCGTTGGTTCGATCTCTTCTGGTGATTTTGTATCCCTCCGGTATGGCGATTGCGATGTCCGGGGCCGAGGAGTCGTTCCACCAGGTTTCGGTCAGGAAGGCCACGTCAGGGGCGGTGGTGTTGAGTAAGTCCCAGAGTTCGATGGCGTGTTTTCGTGCGGAGCGTGTGTTGATGAGGATGCAGTTCAGGTGGTTGGTGTTGGAAGTTCTTGTTGTTGGCTTCGCCGTTCTGTCGCAGGAGAAGTTGCAGGTGCGGCAGGAGAAAGGTCCTTTTGTGTGCTTCGGGGTTGCAAGGAAGCACTCTGCAATGAGTTTCTAGGAGAGAGATGTAGATAGAGTGCCCTTGTATTAACTCCAGGACCCCCAAGGGAATGACACATGAGCGGGTTGTTACCTTCCCTGCACACCCACTTCATTGGAAAACCATCCCCATGCACAGACTCCAAGATAGTACACAAAAGAGGATTTCTACCTCTACTGTCACCACACAGCCTGCTTGTATACATACGAGGACAACAGGCAGATTGTTAGTTCTTGTTTCTCTTAGCTTTGTTATATTGTTGGCTTCATTTCTAGATGTCTCACTTTATAAGTATTGCAGATAACGAAGTGGATTGGTAATCCCTAGATGGCATTAATAGGTATTGATGAGGTTGCTAGACAGTGGCCTTATGTGACATGATTATCTATACCCCCACTTCCCCACTACTCTAGGTCATTGATAGTAACCGTTGAACAGCTGAGTACTACTTGTATCCTAACAGAGGGGTGAGAACTTTAGCGACAAAATGGAACTACTATGTACTGCAGAAAGTTCACTATGCCTGTAAAACCTAAAAATGTCACTTGTACAAATGCCAAGAAATCTGTCATGAAACGAACAAGGAATTCTGTTATATCTGTTCAAACTTCAACTGAAATGCCAATAAAATAGAAGTTTTTTTTTAAAAAGCACCCTTTACTGGTTATAAAACTTAGAACAACTGTAATTTGATGTACATCTGGAGAATATTACTCCTGGACTGAAACAATAATCCCATAAAAACCTTTATTGTGCAAGTGCTCCAGACTGCACTCTTTCCTGACTTCTATAGATATTAAGACAAAGGCTTTGGAAATTAAACCAGCTACATTTTCATATCATTACAATTCAAGTTGCTGTAGATAGAATTACTAAAAGTGGACCCCTTCCATGATGGAGGTTTAAAGAACCACTAATTGAATTTTGAGATATAATAGAACTAATGAAGAATAGTATTATGATGTATTTTAATTGTTAGTAAAAAAAAGAACAAGGACACTTGTAGTCAGGTATTGATTCAAAGTTGGTTCATGTGGGATGTGCATTTTTTGGAAAAGAGTGGATAAAAGTAAAAATCACAATCTTATCGATCACTTACCAGCAAAATTCTCATGTACTAATACTTCTTCAGCGACAGAGATAGACAATCTATGTGTGGATATAAATCATCAAAAAGAATAGCAGACTAATGCTGCTAGTTATCAGCAGCCTATTCATTAAAAACGAATAGGGAGCAAATGCTAACATAGAACACTAAAAATAGAAAAGTAAAAGCAGAAATCAGAAATATAGAGGTCCCTAGGAATATCTTTAGAAATAAATAATATAGGACCAAAAGGAAGTTGTAGATATCTTCTCAGAAAAAAATACATCATCATATTTCTCTACAGATTACCAATACCTCATATAAACAGTTTATAGCCTTCTCAATACATTCTTCTCCTGATTACTTAAGATATTCTGAAACCTAGAGACAGGGGCTCATATGTATTTTTCCAAAACCTAGAAAACCGTTTTACAGCGTAGCTTTTATCAACCAACTGTACTATTGAAAATAGATTATAACATTTGTGGAAGATGTTAGTATATCATTTGACTCCTGTAACCGAGAATGTTGTTGGTCAAGATCAACCAAGACTCAAGCTTGGCAATAAACTAGCAGCTCAAACTCATTTCATAACAGAAGATATCCTCTTTCTTACAGGAGAAGAAAGAGCAAGTCTAATTGTTGTATTACACAGCATAAAGGCTTATTACCTTGTGAACTGGAAACATCTGTGGGCAGGTTTAAACCAAATAAAAGATACCTTCTGAGTTAATCAGGTTGATAACCTGAGAACACCCAGGGGCACAACATAGATGTTATGTTACATTTATGTTATGAATATGTTACAGTTAATGGGTATAGCCAACAACTCACTCCAACAGGAGTATACCGGCACTAACATTAAACAAAAAGGGCAGGTAAGCTGGAATGCTATTAAGTAAGATACTTAGACAAGCCAGTTTTTAGCAATTGTTTGAACAGGTATTCTTATTGAAAAACATTCTGAAATAGGAGAAGTTTTCCTTGAATCATGTGATGCTTATACACCTGTAAGGACCACTTAAGATATTGTTATTTATTGAGGGTCGCTTGCACCCAGAAGACTCTGAAAAAAAGAACAGTTAGGAGCTCCATTGGTGTGCTCAGAGTGGAAAAATGAAGCAAAATCAATAACTACATTGGAAAGGTGCTGTTATATAAATGGAGGGAAACAAGAAAAAAGATAAGCCCTGATGGGTTTTTAAAGAGAATGTTGTGGGTGTTAGCAGAGTGATACATTTGAAAGCACTGTAAATATGGAAAAAGTATAGAATTTTGAGATAAAATTAGGAACCCTTAATTTATTATTTGTAAATAAAACCAATTTAAAGTACACAAACCTTAGACATTCTAAAGTTACAGTTATACTTAAAGTGTAACTAAACCTTAATTTAGTCTGGCTAATTGAGTTGACAACATTTTTTGGAGGTGCACAAGTTATTGTGAGATTTGGGCGAGGCACACTTTATAACTTTAAGTTACAGCTTTAACTTTAGAATTTCTACGTTTTGTGTAGTTTAGATTGGTTTTGTTTAAAATAATGAATTCCATTTTCCTAGCTATAACTAATCTTAAACCTGTTTTTTTTCATTGAATTGGTATGCTTATTTTGGTAAAAATGTGTTTCTAATCATATAATGTTGTTTATTATGGTATTTATTCTTTAAAAACTTTTTTGTTTCTGTACCAAGGGGCTTTTGAAAAGTTCAAAGTTCAATATGATCATCAGCATCGTCTGCATGATCCTTTAATTTTACTACCGGTACTTCAATAGTACTATGGTACTGTGGTAAATTTATTAAATGTTATTTCACAAAAAAATGTTTTTTAAATTTAACGTATGGATTTGGCTAGTTATGTTTTTAATAGTATATTGTAAATGTACGTTGTGTTTGTGAACTATATGGGTACCACAATAGTGATGCAGTAGTACAACAAGATATGACTGAGGTACTATTACCTTGTGTAATACCCCATGTGATTGCTTAGACTCCATCAATTTGAGGAAACAGGAAGTGTATACTGGTAATCCATATTGATTTGATATCTTGAAGGGAGAAGGTTGTGCTCTTTCGTAAAGGGAAAATCATTTGTTCAAAAGCCACCTTGGAAGTTTTGGACAATTGCAATGGCTAAAGAAGATGATCCTGTGCTGTTGCAAGAGGAGGTATGAGAGATGTCGCGGAGGCAGAAAGTGAAATACTACATAGTATGGAACTTGTTTATTTGACACCTGGAGGGAAAAAGGTAATTCCAAAATTGTTACATGCACTCTATTTGGCAAAGTTGTTTCCTGTGGGAACGTTAAACAATACTTCTTCAAGACCATGGAAATGAGAAAACACATGTTGGCAATTCATTCAACCAGGTTGGCATGTGTGGAAGTGATGCTTTAAAAAAGAAAAGGCCAAAGAAACAAAATTGGCAGTTCTTTGGTTTTTGCAACACCTATTACTACTTCTGATCACCACCACCACCACCCTCTGCATCTCTCCATCCAGTAGCACCTTCTACTTCTTTTGCTCCATCAGCAACTCCATCAACACCCGGTGCATTTGTCCCTCCAGCAGGATCTGCTCCTGGTGCTGCAGTGCCAATGTATCTTTTGAGGCAAATCACAATGTAGTAGAAAAATATGGCAGCACAACAACATACTAGGCCCATCTGCCAAACTCTAGACAGGGTGATTGCTGCCTTTGTGGCAACCACTCTGCTGGACCCATTGGGAGAGTCCCGCTAGGTCAGGGAGAGGAAACCTCGGTTTTCACCCACCAGCCTAGTGGGAAACAGGCTACAGCATTGTCTCCGGCTCGCAATCGAGAAGGCGGCAATGCTGTAGCCCGCAGGGTGCACCAGCACCCTTGCAATATTCACTCTCTGCAAGGCAGACAGTGAACATTGTGATGGTGCTGGGCAGGTGGACCCATGGACTGCCCATGCCAAGTGCATGGGCAGTGCAGGGGCCCCCCTGTGACCCCTGCACCTGTACTCAGCAAGCCTTTTCATGGCGGTGAAACCACCATGAAAAGGCTAGCGGAGAACGAGGTCTCAATCTGGTGCATGCAGCGCTGCCATGGCGGATTACGATCTCCACCACTGCCACGCCATCAGGATCATGGATCCTGGTGGTGAGAGCGGAACCCTGGCCACCAGGGTCTTTATGTGGTGGTCGGACCACCACAGCAGCGGTAGTCCTGACTGCCCCTGCGAGGCTTGCGGTCTGAAGACCGCCAGCCTGTTAATGAGGCCCACTGTCTCCTCTGCCACACTGTCATTTTTACATGAGAGAGAGTTCTGACCATCAATCGTGGGCTTGTCATGGCTCACCACTGCCCTCCCAAACAGCCTTAGTTTTTTTTTGCCATTGTTGTTCTCCTGTTGAGACTTATTTTAGTACATTATGTTGCAGAAATTTCAGAAAAAAATCTCAAAAAAGACGACTAACCAATGATCTCAAAAGATAGAAAGCTTCTACTAATATCAAACATATTTTTCAGGTATCAGAAATGCAAATACTAAATTGTAATTAATATAGAGATTAATGGTAACTGTATGATAAGTTAAACATGTGCCATATACTCGCTAAACTAAACTAAACTAAGTTGAAATAAACTAAACGAAATATAGTGGCTTCCTAGTGTCGTAGTTTGGACTCTTGCTCTGAGCAAGACTGCTGGTCTCAGGATGACAGTACTTTCGTTTGTAGGTGACTAAGTTTCTTCCTACAACTAATTGTAACTGTTGTCCAAACCTTACCGGCTTACTAGCAGTACCTCACCAGAAACACTATAGTAAAAGGTGATTTGTAGCAGTCGCTTACGCATGGACTCAAAGTAAGATCTGAATATAGCAAGCAACAGTATTGCGAAGAGGAGAGTCATTGTTATAAAGACCCCCACCATTATGCAATATATGAAAGAAATATATGTATATGAAAAAATGGAATAAGCCCTAATACCCTAAGGAGAGTAAGTCTAACCTCCTACCTATAAAAGGAGAGCTGGGTTCGTTAAACCTAATCTGCCAAAGCCGTGTCCATGAGAGGAGCCCCCAACCCTTGTTACCTTGGAATGAGGTATCTATCTCAGACTCCGCAGGGACACGAAGACTGGGTCAGCGTCAAGATGACTGCAGCATTGGTATCAGAGATGGTGGCGATGCCCTCTGGTCGGAATCCCTCTGATTATCTGTCTAAAAGTGTGTTGTATTTATACAGATTTACAAGGTCCCCTGACATAAGTGTTATTCATAACAATAGATAACAGGCATGCTTGGGACGGCAATTAATATCAACAATCCCTCGAAAGTATTGAGAGGGAAAATCCCTAAGTGTGAATGCCTACTGTATGTTTGTCTTTCGTGCTTGATCTTGACGCCTTGGCGCAGTGACACTGATAATAGAACCCATAACAAGTGGTTTAACTTATAAACAAGCCCGCCATTTTAAAGGAAATAAATAATTAAATGGACTAAGACAGAGCAAGCTAAGTAGGTTAAAAGTGACTGGGTGACGGGGGCACGGGTTTACAAGCCTACGGCTAAGCTAACTCCTGTTATCCCACTAAAACAAACTAGGATTCTCTACACCCTCCCCAAAAACAAACAGATATTTTAATATCAACCATGACAAGTAAATCAAACGTTTAATATATTTGCATATTTTGGAACCGGGAACTGGTAAGCAAATTTGATCAAATTATGTGCTATACGCAGGATCTTGAAGAATGTCATCGAAGTCACCATTCAAGGATCTTAAAAAAGAGTCAACATCGTCTGATGTGAAATTGAGAGCTGGACGGACAAACGGATCCACAGAGCAGAATGAGCAATATTCATTGGTGTATCGACACTCGCTGCAGCGTCCTCATCCATGTTAGATTGTATAACAGAAGGCTCATAGGTGGCCTCGCGGAGCAACCGTAGTCTCAAGGGGCATGACTGTGTATGAACCCTCATCGGGGACATCAGCAGTTCTTGGTCCACAGGAGATGTAGGTGCAACAGCAAGACAGACCATAGGCAGATGTTCAAAGAGACACCATATGCAGCGGAACACCGGTTGTACACACCATAGTAGAGGCCGAAATGACAATGACCAGTCAAATTCCAG
Source organism: Pleurodeles waltl (assembly GCF_031143425.1). Classification (NCBI taxonomy): domain Eukaryota; kingdom Metazoa; phylum Chordata; class Amphibia; order Caudata; family Salamandridae; genus Pleurodeles; species Pleurodeles waltl. The sequence continues at coordinate 687,174,267 of NC_090449.1, read as the reverse complement.
TTCCACCAGCAAAGGTGTACCGAAGATCCGAACCATGCGTTCACGGCACAGCGGTGTTGACGGGAGTGGCTCCATTGCTCTGTGTCGCTGGAAAAAAACAACCACCGCGAATCAAAAAGAATAGCAGTAGTAGTCCGCCAATTAAAGCCAAAATAATTGGAAAGCCACCAAACACACTGGAAAAGAGAGAATGGATGGCTTATGGGATGACTCCGAGGACAGTCTGGAAGATGGAAACAAAACCAGACCCGACAGCCTTAATGAAATGAACAATCCCAGTAGTGCTCGAAGCATTGAATATTCTGGATACCAACTCTCCAAAGTGTATGGGGAAATCGGTATTTAAAAGGGATTGTATCTCGGCCGATGATCTCACAATCTGAAGAGCATACGTCTCTTTTGCGAATGTCAAGGCGACCTGTTTTTGAAACAATAGCGCCTTCAGTCTGCTCAACTTGTCATAGTTCACATTAATAGTATCAATGTGGGGCCACATTTCTGATACTTGTATCTCTCGTGTGAGGGGAAACAAAACATGGCCACAACACGTAACGACCTTTGTGACTGAGATCGCGTAGGCAGTTCCAGGTTGCAAGCCGCAACAGCTGTCATCACTCAGTAGAACATAACTCCCATTAGAGAGTACATGAAACACTGAATGAATCAAAGGGACGGGAGTACCCTTCAGAAAACAGGCCAAATTTGCGACCCCCGCATTGCAAAGACCGTGAAGAGACACCTGTTTGCATATCATGGAATGACGAACAGTAGTCTCACATTCACTTCCGCTAAGAAAGACCTCCTGCTCGCCGTTCAGACATCGATACTCAAAGGGCAACTCCCACTCTTCTTTAATAAAGCTATCTCCCAGCCGCTCATATCGTCCCACTGCAAGATATCTCAGGCAGTTCGAGAAACGAAAGGTCGAAAACAGTAAATTAATTATGCCATGTAAGAGCCAAATAGTTGAAGGACTTTCTGCTATCGTGAAGGGTAACTTATCTAATTTCTCTACTTGAAGCAAGGTGTAACAAGCCTCCCTTTTAGCCATTGTCTCTTGTTCCCTGGAAAAATTAAAAGCAGCGAACAGTTCACTTCCATTAATATATTTCCATGGAATGTGGCTACTTCTCAGTGTCTGTAAAGCCCAACCCAGCTGCATGATGGAACGCCGTTGTGTTTGCCCATGATATAACCGGGACAAATCAGTCTGAGTGATATCAATAGCAGAAGACACTATATTCGACAGTGAATAAATCCGGTTGGATAGCGTGTTCATGCCATTGTCGACAACAGTCAATGTTTTTTCTAAATTTTCCTTATCGAGTTGCCTTAAACGTGCATCAGCCTCAATTTGAGAAAGTTTCCAAATGTCATTATACATAGCATATAAAAACCGCTTTGAACGTTGTTTCTTAGGACCTAATAGGAAATCTTGTAAATCTATGCTGTCAGAAAAAAAAATTCAGGTGTTGTTTTACCGCTGTTATAGTGTTTGTCTGCACCCATTGCTGGCACAGCTTACCCACACTGTATGTCGTTATTATACGACTATGTTGACCCGATAGAAAGCGAGGGTCTGGCCTATGAACGGAAAAAACCCCTGACGAGTTCAAAAAACGCTTCTGACACTCATCAGTGTCGGTGGGCCATACCAACCATCCCCCGGGACGGGAAAGTGAAGAATTATAAGCACCAGCCTTAACCAATGCATCTAGCCTATCCTCTGAAAGATTAAGAAAGCTTTGCCAATCTCTAAATTTTGTCGGAGTAGGGATATTGGGCGTGTTTAGATCCTTAATTTTTGCGAACCCCAGACATGAAGTCTGCTCAACAGTATCATTTTAAAAAATCATTTGCACAGGAATTAAGCAAGCGCGAAACAAAGCCTCCGTTCCCTGTATTTGCCAATCTTGTGTTCCCCATACACTCTTCAAATCGATATTGTTCTTCCAATATTCGTAACCCTCAATCGATAGTCGGGAAACAAAGGGATCAGAATAAATCAGTTTTGTATCTGTTAGCAAAAGTTTCCTAAATTGCGCTGGAGGTAATTTAAAATAATACGATTCAGCTTTCTTTGTATCATGCCCAGAAAAGAATGTGAATTTGTCACTGTAAAACTTAGGACTCCCCACCTGCGGTGTTGAACAGTGTTCCCATTGTGTGTAGTTAAAGAGAGTCCTATATCTAGTTGTACGGTGTAGGTGGTGATGTCCCCAATTGTTATAGCAGAACATTTCCCCATAATTCATTGTACAATCATATACATCATCACTCCCAAAAGCGGAGTAGTCCTTCATTTCAGTCAGCATCGAATCAACCGTTTGGACATCCCAATCATCAGAAACAACATTAGGTGTAATAACATCAGACATAGAAATCTTGAACACGTATGGTATTTGAATTATCTCTGTAGGCCTGTATATATCGAACGGAACTTTGTCCCATACAATTCCATCAGGAATCGGAATAGCAGTAATATTGACAGGGGACAAATCACGTCTGACCTTATGTGATGAATGGTGTGGTGTTAAAATTACATCAACAGGCTCCACAGAGGAGCGATCAGCAATATAGTGACCATTAATTAGTAAAAAGAAAACAGTCACAAAACCAATCCAAAAAAATAACGCAATAAATGTCAAACAGAACCAGAGATAGTTCCATGGATATATCAAATAGTTCTTTTTAAGCCATCGATACAATTTGCTACCTCTCGAAAGTTTGTCAGTCACAGTTGAGGATGAATCTGAAGAAAAATCATCAATGTCTACAAAATAGCCAGAGGAAGTCTCCGCAAATACAGGACCCATCGAATTCCCATCCACTGTTGTTGGAATTTCTTGATAGACAATGTTATTAGTGGTGGAAGTGTTCGTGTAAAATACAGCCAAATCTTGTAGCGGGGTGTTCTCCGAAGTTGTTACTGGAACCAACAAAAGTTCATTTTCTGCCCTCCCCATGGTCGAGGAAGTGTCCGGAACAGCAGCTGACATAGTTGCATAGTCAGTAGTAGCGATAGTCATCCTACTATGTAGAGGGATGTCCTGTTGGGTAGTGAGAGGGGATCGGGAACTACCCAAGGGACCTCCTGGTCTACTGTGAAGAATTGGCCACATGGTGTAATTTGATGTCATCAATGGAGATGAACCTGTTTGATTTAGAACCAGACAAATGTGGAAGGATGACAGTCCTGGTGCCTTTTATTCCCAAGACAGGTACAGGTGCTCTGTATGATGGACCAAACTCTTTTTTCACAGCGATCTTCTCACAAACCAGATCCCCAACGTTAGGAATCCAGCCAGTCGAAGTTTTCGCCAAGTCCCTTATTCCCAAGGTGGCAGCACTTGCAGATGATTTATCATCACGGAATTTTTGAAGCTCCTGTAAAACAGCGAGACGTTCTTTTATGTCAAATGGTGTTTCTGCTGCCACCATACCAGGGGCATCAAGATCGGGGACATACATAGGTGTCCCAAAGAGAACCTCATACGGAGACTTTTCCCCCAAGGACCGTCTTGGCAGATTATTCAGTGCTCTCTGGACCCCATATAGGTGATGTAACCAACTGCGGCCTGAACCTAATACTTGAGCTGTTAAGGACTGCTTTAGATCACGATTCCGCCTCTCCACGACCGAATTTCCCTCGGGATGGTATGGTGAGGAGTAATGGAGTTCAACATCCATCGTCCTCATGGTGTCCCTGAAAGCCTTAGAGGCAAATGCAGGGCCCTGGTCCAAATGGAATGCTGCAACCGCATATGTACCGATAAAGATCAGCAAATCTTTTATAACAGTCCGGGCGTCAGCCGACCGCTGTGGCCATACCTACAGGAATCTAGAACAGGAATCTACAGCCACTAAAATGTATTTGTATGCACCATCAGGTTGTAAGGGACCACAATGATCCAGGTACACACAATGGAGTGGCTTGTCTGACACTAAGAGAGATGTCTGCGGAGGGCGTTTGATATTGGAGCCCTTAATTTGCTGACAAATGTCACAGCAAAGGACATACTGTTTAGTCCGTCTGCATAGACCAGGCCACCAGTATCGTTGTTGTAAAATGGTGATAGTGGCCTGTATACCAGCATGTGCAGACGCGACACCCTCATGTGCAGCTGTAATCAGCTCCAATCTTTGGTCTTCATTTGGGATCACTCGATCACCAACATCAGGAATTGTTGCAAAAGCAACATTCTGTGCACTGATATGATAGGTATAGTTCGTAGGGTATCCTTTCGGAAGGGTCTTGCCTGCAGCCGAGGCTTTAACGGCAAGCAGTATTTCATTATCCAACCTCGTCCGAGAACGAGTCACTGCAGCTACAGAAGCCGTAGCTACTGATGCTTTGGCCGCCTCATCAGCCAATGTATTACCGGCAACATGTATTCCCACACGCTGGTGCCCCAATGTATGAACTACATGGACACAAGGTAGCTTATCCTTAAGATCAGCCACCCTTCCCCACAACATTTTGTGTTTAATGGTGTTCCCTTTAGAATCTCTAAACTCGTTCAGTTTCCAATGATTGAGGTATTCATTGTATGACTGGACGCAGTAATATGAATCACAGACAATCAAAGACAGTGTTCCTGGCTCTGAATGTTCGAGCGCTAGAAGAAGAGCCTTAAGCTCGGCCAACTGGGCTGTGCAGTCCCCTAAGGGCTGAGTGTAGGTATTATGAGGATGGAAAACGCCGTCTTCCATTATCCCGCACATGGCTGCGCAAGCTGCCGAGTATTGATGTTTAGTATCCACAGCCAGTTGTGCCGATCCGTCAGTATAAATGATGGTATCATAACTGTCAATTGGCAATATGTGTAAGGGAGCGGGGTACTCCTGTTCATAGTGGAGAAATTCTTGTGTCTGAAGTCTTGGATCAAACACATAATCAACATCAGTGGCGGTCAGAGACGTTGCCCATTGAATCCAGTGTGGATGTAATGCTTTAGCGTTTGGAACGCTCGCTTTAGTGACAGCCTCTAAGGCCGGCAGCAGGGAGACAACAATTATGCGCGTCCCCTGGGCACGTGGTCTCTCCTTTATGACGGCCATCTTGAACTGCTGTCAGAATTTTTTCAGTAGGAGCAAAACGTTTCTCTGCATTGGAGTATAAATGTGATTTGTATGCTATAGGCACTGTGTCACCCTCATTAAAGGTTACATATGTAAACCCAAGGGCACCAGCTATTATTCTGATGACCAAGTTCGTTTTGTTATCACGTGTGTACAAGTGTCTAGCTTCCAGCATGTCACATTGTATATCCCTAAGGATGTGTGTGTGTGTTCAATTGTCCATCGCCTGCTAGAAAAATTGGGTTGTATTAAGTCATATAGTGGTTTGATGCGTTCAGCATAATCTGGAATGTAGGTTCTGCCAAAATTAAAGAAACCCAGTAATGACTGTAATTTCTTAAGCGTGTTTGGAGGCTGTAGCTGAGCACATTTTTCTAGAAAGTGCGGGGCCAGGCTCTTCCCCTCATTTGATAGCTCATATCCCAGGAACAATACACTAAGATAAGCTATCTTGCTTTTCCTAAAATTAAATTTATATCCGAAGGCAGCAAATCCCACAATTATCCGATCGACCCTTGCAAGATAAATGTCAAGGGTGTCATCAGTGAGATAGATATCATCCACATATGACAATGCCTCGGGATCTAGCTCATGCAATATTGATGTTACACGGGCCGAAAACAGCCCTGGGCTGTTTTTATAGCCTTGTGGTAAACGACAAAAGCGTTTCTGAGAGCCAAAGGAGAATGCACTTAAGTCCCTACTTTCATGCGCTAAATTCTGGCAGAAAAATCCATTCGAGATATCCAATGTAGTTTTGTATTTTTTACGCACTATATTATTAATCAGCGCTGTGCTGCGCGAATTTTGTATAGCAAATGTACGTGTATGACTATTCAAGTGTCTGTAATCAACCACTATTCTATATGAATGATCAGGTTTCGCAACGGGAAATAGCGGATTATTCATTGCCGATGCACAGGGCTCAATTACTCCCTGGTATTCAAGTTGTGACAGTATCTCCGTCACTGGGGCTTTCGCTTCATGTTTAACAGGGTATTGCGGCTGCGGGTGAGGTGTAGACCGGACGGAAATAACATGACAAGGAGAGTCCTTGTCCCAACCTACACGATTACGGTATAATGCAGGTGCTTGCGCTAAAGCCCATTCAGCAGCATAAAGTTTTTTGTCAGCCTCTGGAACAAGATCAGAGAAAGAAGGCAAAAAGACATCTTCCCCATGTGGGAGCTTGCGGACATGTTCAGGTGGCCAATCTCTCTCGGCCAACAGGATATCACTAGTTAGTTCATCCCAGAATATTACACTAATAATGCGTTCCACGTCTCCCTCTATCTGAATTGTTAAATCATAAACCCGATCAGGTGGGAGAACGCGGCCATCCGCCGTTTCAACTGCGATGTAATCACTAGTTGCTGTCACATCCAGATGATCTTTCAGACTCTGGTGACATATCGTGACCTCTGCCGTGCTGTCCAACAGCGTCACTGCCCACCTTTTGTTCCTCAACAGCGTTCTCAATATTACTGGCATTTTTAATAGTCAGTGCTGCCACTTTCTTCTTTTTAAATTGTGGCCTTTGCTGAGCAGTCTTTTCTTCTTTTTTAATGGTAGACTGCGGTGAGTCTTTCTTTTCTTTCACGTATTCCGGACGTCGATCTTGACAGCCCCCTCTCTCGCTACGTCTATCCGGTGCATTCTGAAAGGAACGAGAAGGACGTGAATCAGTATATCTGTCTGGAGTTCTAATGTTATCCCTATTCCTGAGATTATACCTCCTTTCGGAGTACTCCGGATGTGGAGAATCAGCTCTTTTAGTTCTCCTGTCTTTGAAATCTTTTTGTTTGTCCCAGCGCTTCTTAGAGCCCTCTTGTGCTTGCTTTGTACCTTCCTTATGGATGGTACTTGGTATGTCCAATTTTTTAGGCTTGGCCCCCAACCCATCCCGTCCTATACTAGTATAGGTATCTGATATTATTTTCGGTAGCTGTCTCTCCTGTTCCACATGTGGAGTTTCTCGGAGACGTTGGCGTATCGCCAGTGCTACTGCTTCCCCAGATCCAGGGCCGGTGCAGCCCCATGCTCATTTTGTATTTGTTTTAACACTTCCGGTAAATTGGCAAGTGTAGGGGTCCCATGTGTGGTAGTATAAACGGCAGCGAAGACTGTACCCCAAGTGGCACAATCATCCACCGAGGGAACCATCCCAAATGGCAAGCACATAGTGAGCAATCTATGTTTTTCCTGTGGCCCCGTATGGGGGAACACAGCTTCCAGCTGATTTGTTTTCTGAGCAATCCAGAACGGTATTTTTTCCCGTTCCGAGGGCACTTTACCCATAATGGTATGTACTGTTTGTGGATTAATCCCAGTAGCCAATTGATATCCACCAGCGACTGGCGGTGCTGGACGCGCTGGTGTAGTGTTCAATGTTCGCATTACGAACTGAACTAGTCGTCTATACAATGGCACTAATTCATTATATAATATTCTTAAATCTACAACCGGCATATTCTGTATGCCCGGGTGAGGTGTATATGTGGCAAACATGGGCCATGTAGGCCCTTTATTACTTAAAGGACCTAGCCTCACCCATCGTAGTACATGTGGTAGGGCGCCTTCAAACCAGTTCTGATGCTCTTGATATGTGAGCGATATTTTATGATACTGGTATGCTTCATATCGTACTGGTACGTCCGCAATGTCATATGTGTGAAATGTGTGCGTTCGTTGGTCAGCCTCAGGAAAGGCAACCCAACAGTAAAATGTTTCAGTTTGGCACGCTTCAGTTGCTTCTATAATCAAAGTAACCTCCCCGCCCTTTTCTGTAAGGCCATGCGCTAATAAATGTTGTGTAAGTGCATGTCTAGCATTTGCAGGAATGTCTATGGTTATAGCCATAGTTGTTTAGAGAAACGGAACACCAAAATAGGGGAAGTTTTTTCCTTTTGTGAGTTTGAGCTCGAACAACCTACAGCCTAATTAGGGGTTACCTGTTCGGCTGAGGAGGATTCTCCCAAAGACCACGGACGTCTCCGTATAATGGTACTGAGGGTACCTGTTGTCTGTGAGACAGTGATAGTCAGGGTATCCGTAAATTAGTGCCTAAACACCATCGTTGGTGGCGCCATGTCGTAGTTTGGACTCTTGCTCTGAGCAAGACTGCTGGTCTCAGGATGACAGTACTTTCGTTTGTAGGTGACTAAGTTTCTTCCTACAACTAGTTGTAACTGTTGTCCAAACCTTACCGGCTTACTAGCAGTACCTCACCAGAAACACTACAGTAAAAGGTGATTTGTAGCAGTCACTTACGCATGGACTCAAAGTAAGATCTCTCAGGGTTGTCGTGGTTAAACGGAAATTACCCTTTTCTCACAGATTTATTATGTCTCATACAAACAAAGGCAATAACACAGATGCAGTGAAGTTATAATAGTTTTTATTCAACATAACTGCAATTTGCGATAAGTTGCATGAACTGCAATGATTAGGATAATGAATATACCAAGCAACAGTATTGTGAAGAGGAGAGTCATTGTTATAAAGACCCCCACCATTATGCAATATATGAAAGAAATATATGTATATGTAAAAAATGGAATAAGCCCTAATACCCTAAGGAGAGTAAGTCTAACCTCCTACCTATAAAAGGAGAGCTGGGTTCGTTAAACCTAATCTGCCAAAGCTGTGTCCATGAGAGGAGCCCCCAACCCTCGTTACCTTGGAATGAGGTCTCTATCTCAGACTCCGCAGGGACACGAAGACTGGGTCAGCGTCAAGATGACTGCAGCATCGGTATCAGTGATGGTGGCGATGCCCTCTGGTCGGAATCCCTCTGATTATCTGTCTAAAAGTGTGTTGTATTTATACAGATTTACAAGGTCCCCTGACATAAGTGTTATTCATAACAATAGATAACAGGCATGCTTGGGACGGCAATTAATATAAAAAATCCCTCGAAAGTATTGAGAGGGAAAATCCCCAAGTGTGAATGCCTACTGTATGTTTGTCTTTCGTGCTTGATCTTGACGCCTTGGCGCAGTGACACTGATAATAGAACCCATAACTTGTGGTCTAACTTATAAACAAGCCCGCCATTTTAAAGGCAACAAATAATTAAATGGACTAAGACAGAGCAAGCTAAGTAGGTTAAAAGTGACTGGGTGACGGGGGCACAGGTTTACAAGCCTACGGCTAAGCTAACTCCTGTTATCCCGCTAAAACAAACTAGGATTCACTATACTAGTAGAGGGTAAGTTAATAATAGACTAGTACAGTGAGAGCTGATTGTAGATAATAAACACAACACAAAGTAAATCCATCATTGTTTTCCGTTTTATGTGTTTTCAGACAACACTAAAATTTCTGTTACACCACTAAGTCATTATTTGGACCATTTACAGGCCAAGATAATCACTTGGAAGTAGTCATCATTGAATACTGGGGAAAACAAATCAATTAGTTTGCAAAAAAATAGATGTTATGCATTTGCAACTGCCAATATACCTAAGTAAGTAAAATGATATATGTGAAAGCATAGAAGACATCAATACTTAGAGCATATTTTTTTACAAATGTCATCACCCATGTCATCCCCATAATAGCATATCCTCTGAATTAATTAACTACAACTCAAAAGTACAATTTACTAGCATGGCCATACAGATCCACCTAGAAATGGAACTGCGTTATGTAAAAATATAAAGATGGAGCTGATGAGGTATAGCTTTCAATTTCTTTGTTAAGATTTGAAAATGAAATAGTACTACATTGCTTTCCAGCAATCAGCAGAGTCACTTTGGTTGTTGGTGGTTTTTAGGAGTATTGGGCTGAGTTTATGGCCCACTTTGTGCTATTAACCAATCACTTAATACTTTACTTCTTAATTTTATTTGTTATCTATGTTTCTATTTGTTTTCATTGTCAGGTGACCAGAAATGTATGTTTAAAAGGCCATTCTAATACTTGTTAAACATCACTGCTGCAAACTAGCTTATTTTCTTACCTCATTTTGATAGTATTGTACTACATTAGTAGCCACATTGTAGTCAAGGCAATAATTCTTCTTGTTTCAAAATGAAGCTGTTGGTATGATGTAGTTTCCTAATGGCCAATATATGTGTTTTTCTGCCTCTGTATTCTTTACTCTTGTATGTCAGTGTATGTGTTGGAAGTTTAGTGTTTAGTTGGTTGGGTAGTTTTGTTTTTTGGGTCAGAAACATGATAAGAAGGTGTAGTGAATCCTATCTTGTTTTAATGGGACAGAGGAGTTAGCTTAGCCTTCTGGCTTGCAGACCTGTGCCCCCGTCACTTAGTGACTTTTACCCTACTTAACTTGTTCTGTTTTAGTACAATTATTTGATTGCATGTTTGGAAGATGGCTGCATTGTTTCTAATTAGGCCAATGTTTAGTTTCACGTTATCAGTGCCAGTGCTAATGCATCAATATTGATCGACAAAGATGAACAAACTGTAGGTATTCATATTAGGTACTTTCCCTCTTCACGCCTTCGAGGGAATTGTTTACATCTATTGCTGTCCCAAGCCTGCCTTGTTATCTATTGTGTGGGAACAGACTTACGTCAGGGGTCCGAGCAGATCTGTATAAATGCACCTCACTTAGACAGATAGTCAGAGGGATTCTGACCAGATGTTATCGCTGCTATCGATGCTTCATGTTGCCTTGACGCTGACCCAGTCTTCATGTCCCTACGGAGTCTTAGTTAGAGACCTCATTATAAGGTAATGAGGGCTGGGGGGCTCTTCTCATGGATATGGCATTGGCAGATTAGGATTACCACACCTAGCTCTCTTTAGGTTAGAGATTAGGTTCATCATCCTAGTGTATTAGGACATATTATACATCTCATGCCACTTCATGTCATTGCAAGATGGTGGGGGTCTTTGTATTAATGTCTCTGGTCTTTATAATTCTGTATCTTGCATTGTTCATTATCCTAATCATTGCAGCCCATGCAACTTATCGTAGATAGCAGTTAATAAATTCTATTGAAAACTTCACTGCATCTCCTTCATTGCCTGTGTTTGATTGAGACATGTTGTTAATGTGAGAAAGGGGTAATCTCTGTTTAACCACGACACTCCCTGGGATGTCATACTCTTGAGTCCATGCGTAAAGGCTGCCACAAATCACCTTTTACTCTTTGGGTTTTTGGTGAGGTGCTGCTTGTGAGATGGGAGGGTTGGGACAACAGTTACGACTTGTAGGACTGGCATAGTTGCCTACAAACAGAAGTACTGTCATCCTTAAACTAGCAGTCTTGCCTACAGCAAGAGTCAAACTAAGACATGGTGGCACAAATGATGGTGTTGTGGCACTAATTTATGAATACCCTAATTATCACTGTCTCACATACTACAGGTACCCTAAGTACCATTATATGGAGACGTCTGTGGTCTTGCAGAAGATCCTCCTCAGCTGAGCAGGGAGCACCTAATTAGGCTGTAGGTTGTTCGAGCTCGAACCATTTAAAGGACTTTTCTCCCCATTAGGTGTTCCATCTCTTTTCTCATCATACAATATGGCTAACGCCATAGACATTTCTGGGAGTGTCAGACAAGCCTTAACATTACATCTAATAGCGCATGGCTAAAGAGAAGATGGGGGGGGTGTTACAGTCATAGTGGAAGCTAGTGAAGCTTATCAAACAGAAACATTTTGTTCCTGGGTTCATTTTCCTGAGAAAGACAACACTACATTCAGATTTCATTTATACAGAATTGCAAATGTACCTCAACAGTACCAAGCATACCAGTATCATGAAATACCGCTCACTTATCAGGAGTATCACAACTGGTTTAATAACGCCCTACCACATGTAATGCAATCTGTGAGATTAGGTCCCTCAGGTAATGATGGACCAACGTGGCCTTTGTTTGCCACATACACACCTCACCCAGGTATACAAAACATGCAGGCAGCTGATCTGTGCAATTTATACATTGAAGTAGTAACACTAAATAGATGACTTGTTCAGTTCGTAATGCGAACTCTGAACACTACACCGGTGTGTTCAGCACCACCAGCACCTGCCGGTTACCAATTGGCTACTACTGGAATTAATCCACAAACAGTACATACTATCATGGGTAAGGTATCCACAGAACAAGAGAAAATCCCTTTCTGGATAGCCCAGAACACAAATCAGCTGAAAGCTGGTTTTCCCCATACTGGACCAAAGGAAAAACATAGAATTCTCACAATGTGCTTGCTCTTCAGGATGGTTCCCTCAGTGGATGACTGCGCCACATGGGGTTCAGTCTTTGCTGCAATTTATACTAATATAGATGGTACCCTGACACTTGCCATTTTGCCAGAAGTGTTAAAACAAATACAGAATGAGCAAGAGGCTGCTCCAGCCCTAGATATGGGGATGAAACTAATGCATAACTTTGATATAGTCCCCTCAATCATACTCAGTAATAATAAAGGGGACGCAGTAGCAAGGGCTATACACCAGCACCTCCGAGAGATTCCACATTTGGACCAGGAGAAACAGCTACCGAAAGTTATCTCTAATACCTATACCAGTATAGGATGGGATTGTTTGGGAGCCCGGAGAACTCCGACAGGAGATATACTCTCAGAAATAGAGAAAATATAAAAGCTCCTGACAGACAAACTGATTCACATGCCTCTCGTTCCTTTCAGGACAAACCGGATAGATGTAGCAAGAGAGGGAGCCGTCCTGATCGATGTCCTGAATACGTGAAACAGAAGAAAGACTTGTCACAGTCTTCAGACAAAAAAGAAGATAACTCCCCACAACAAAAGCCACAGTTTAAAAAGAAAAAGGTGGCAGCATGTCAGTTAAAAATGCCAGTTCATTTGAGAACATTGCTGAAGAACAAGAATGTTAGACAGTGCAGGCGAGGTCACGATATGTTGTCAGAGTCTGAAAGATCATCTGGACATGACAGCAACTAACAATTGCATTGCAGTTGAGACTGCTGATGGGTGCGTCCTCCCACCCGACAGGGTTTCTGATTTAAATATCAGAAAAGGAGGGAGACGTGGAGCGCACAATTGGTGTGATATTTCGGGATGAACTTAGTTGTGATATCCTACTGCCGGAAAGGGACTGGCCTCCAGAGCACGTCCATAAGCTCCCACATGGGAAAGATGTCATTTTGCCTTCTTCCTTTGATCTTGTTCCAGAAGCAGCAAAACAAGCATACGCTGTTAATTGGGCTTTAGTGCAGACACCTGCTTTGTACCGCAATCATGTAGGTTGGGACAAGGAGTCACCTTGTTATATAATACCTATCAGGTCTACACCCCAACCTGAGCCACAATATCCTGTTAAACATCAAGCAAAAGCTCCATCGAGGGAGATCCTCACTCAACCCGAGTACCAGGAAGTAATTGAGCCCTGTGTCTCTGCAATGAATAACCCATTATTCCCCGTTGCAAAACCCGACCATTCCTACAGAATAGTCTTCAATTACAGACACAAACAGTCATACATGCACATATGCTATACAAAATTTGCACAGCACTAATTAATAATATAGTGTGCAAAAAATACAAAACAACCTTGGATATTTCCAACGTTTTTTTCTGCCAGAACTTAGCACACGAAAGTCGGGACCTGAGTGCATCCTCATTTGGCTCACAAAAACGCTTCTGTTGTTTGCCCCACGGCTGCAAAAACAGCCCAAGCCTGTTCTCAGCCTGTGTAACATCAATAATGCATGATATTGATACAGAGGCCTTGTCTTATGTGGATGACATCTATCACACAGATGACAACCTCAACATTCTTCTTGCCATGGTCGATCGGATCATTATAGGAATCGCAGCCCTTGGCTACAAATTAAAATTTAAAAGACTAAAATAGCCTTTCTTAGGCCCATATTTATACTTTTTTAGCGCCACATTTGCGTCATTTTTTGACGCCCAAAACAGCGCAGCCTTACAAAGTTCAAATGTATTTTGTAAGTTTGCGCTGATTTTGCGTAAAAAAACAATTCAAATGTAGCGCTAAAAAAGTATAAATACGGGCCTTAGTATATTATTCTTGGGATTCAAGCTAACAAATGAGGGCAAGAGCCTGGCCCTACACTTTATAGGGAAATGTGCTCAACTCCATCCACCTAACACTCTCAAGAAACTACAGCCTTTACTTGGTTTCTTTAATTTTGGCAGAATATACATTCCTGACTATGCACAACTTATCAAGACACTTTAAATACGTCCTGATTTTTCTTGCAGAGACTGGACAGTTGAACACACACATCCTTAGGGAATTCCAACAGGACATGCTAGAAGCAAAACACTTGCACACATGTGACAACAAAACAAATTTAGTCTTCAGAATAATTGCTGGTGCAATTGGGTTCACTTATGTCACCTTTATCGAAGGCAACACGTTGCCCATAGCATATAAATAACATTTATAATCCAATGCAGAGCAACATTTTGTACCAACAGAAAAATTCTAACTGCAGTTCAAATGGCTGTCATCAAGGAGTGACCACTTGAATAAGGGAAACTCATTTTTGTCATTACCCTGGTGCAAGCCTTAGAGGCCGTAACAAAAGCAAGCGTTCCTAATGCTAAAGCATTAAATCCACGCTGGATTCAATGTGCAACGTCCCCTCTCTGCCACCGATGTAGACTACATCTTTGATCCAAAACTTCAGACACAAGAATTTCTCCAATACGAACAGGAGTACCACACTCCTCTAGATATTTTGTGACTTGACAGATACTGTGCTATCATTTATACTGATGGTTCAGATCAACCATCTGTAGGTAATAAACATCAATATTCAGCCGCTTGCTCAGCTGTGATCGGAGTGATGAAGGATGGAGTCTTCCACCCTCACAATACCTACACGCAGACCTTAGGGGACTGCACAGCTCAGCTGGCTGAACTTAACCCATTCGCTGCCAGGCCTTTTCCCTCTCAGGTGCCAAACCTTTTTTTGCCTATTTGGAGTAGTTCATGCTTAGGCCCTCATAACTTTTCATCCACATAAGCTACCCACGCCAACTTTGGGTCATTTTTTCCAACATCCTAGGGATTCTACAGGTACCCAGACTTTGTGGGTTCCCCTGAAGCAGACCAAGAAATTAGCCAAAATACAGTGAACATTTCATTTATTTCAAAAACATTGGAAAAAGGGCTATAGAAGAAGGCTTGTGGTTTTTACCCTGAAAATGGCATCAACAAAGGGTTTGTGGTGCTGAAATCACCAGCTTTCAGGAACAGCCAGACTTGAATCAGAAAACCACTTGTTTCACCACAATTTTGGCATTTTACTGGGCCATACCCCATTTTTAAAAAATTTTGCGCTTTCAGTCTCCTTCCAGTTAGTGACAGAAATGGGTGTGAAACCAATGCTGGATCCCAGAAAGCTAAACATTTCTGAAAAGTAGACAAAATTCTGAATTGAGCAAGGGGTAATTTGTGTAGATCCTACAAGGGTTTCCTACAGAAAATAACAGCTGAAATAAACAAATATTGAAATTGAGGTAAAAAAACAGCCATTTTCTCCACGTTTTACTCTGTAGCTTTTTCCTGCGATGTCAGATTTTTTAAACCAATATACAGTTACGTCTGCTGGACTCTTCTGGTTGTGGGGATATATAGGGCTTATAGGTTCATCAAGATCCGTAGGTACCCAGAGATAACAAATGAGCTGCACCTTGCAATGGGTATTCATTCTATACTAGGTATACAGCAATTCATTTGCTGAGATATAAAGAGTGAAAAATAGGTATCAAGAACACCTTTGTATTTCATAAATGGGCCGAAGATAAGGTAATGAGAAGCAGTGATTATTTGCAAACCTCTGAATTCCTGGGTGCCAATACAAGCATGTGAATTACAGGGCATTTCTCAAATAAATGTATTTTTTACACATTGACTTACATTTGGAAGGAAAAAATGTAGAGAAAGACAAGGAACAATTACACTTGTTTTGTTATTATTTGTTCCCCCTATTGTCCCAATAAAAATGGTATCTCACTTGCGTGGGTAGGCCTAAGGCTCGCAACAGGAAACACAACATGGACACATCACATTTTTACATTGAAATCTGACGTGTTTTTTGCAAAGTGCCTAGCTGTAGATTTTGACCTCTAGTTCAGCCGGAACCTAGGGAAACATACAAAACCTGCGCATTTCTGAAAACTAGACATGTAGGGGAATCCATAATAGGGTGACTTGTGGTGCTCGCACCAGGTTCTGTTACCCAGAATCCTTTGCAAACCTCACAATTTTGGCAAAAAACACTTTTTCCTCACATTTCGGTGACAGAAAGTTCTGGAATCTGAGAGGAGCCATAAATTTCCTTCCACCCAGCATTTCCTGAAGTCTCCCGATAAAAATAGTACCTCACTTGTGTGGGTAGGCCTAGCACCCGCGATAGGAAATGCCCCAAAACACAACGTGGACACATCACATTTTCCCAAAGAAAACAAAGCTGTTTTTTGCAAAGTGTCTAGCTGTGGATTTTGGCCTCTAGCTCAGCCAGCATCCAGGGAAACCTACCAAACCTGTACATTTTTGAAAAAATAGACACCTGGTGGAATCCATGAGGATGTGACTTGTGGGGCTCTCACCAGGTTCTGTTACCCTGAATCCTTTGCAAACCTCAATATCTGGCCAAAAAAAAACTTATTCTTCACATTTCGGTGACAGAAAGTTCTGGAATCTAAGAGGAGCCACAAATCTCCTTCCACCCAGCGTTCCTCCAAGTCTCCTGATAAAAATGGTACCTGACTTGTGTGGGTCGGCCTAGTGCCTGCGAAAGGAAATGCCCCAAAACACTATCTGAACACATCAAAATTATCAAATACAAAACTAACTGTTTTTGTGGGGGGCACCTGCGTTTTTGGTCCTGGGCTCAGCAGCCTTCTAGGGAAACCTACCAAATCCAGACATTTCTGAAGACTAGACACCTGAGGGAGTCAATGGAGGTGTGACTTGCTTGGATCCCCTAGTATTTTCTTACCCAAAATCCTCAGCAAACCTCTAATTTAGCTAAAACAATCACATTTTTCCCACATTTCTGTGAGGGATCACCGCACCGGGACACATTCCTTACCACCCAACGTTCCCCTCAGTCTCCCGGTAAAAATGATACCTCACTTGTGTATGTGGGCCAAGTGCCTGTGACAGGGAAGAGTCAAAAACATGTTGAAATTGAGGGGGAACCAAAGCGGGTCCAAAAGGGCAGTTTGAAAAAAAAAATTTTAGGCTGACAAGTGCAACAGAATTTTCATCGGTTTAGATGAGACAACGGTGGGTGGCAGGTATTTTGTGGATTCCTGCAGACTCCAGAAGGTTCCTTCACAAAAATGTGGGAAAAATGTGTGATTTCCAGCAAAGTTGGAGGTTTGCAGGGCATTGTGGGTAAGAAAATGGTGTGGGATGCATGTGAAGCACATCACCCTGGAATCACCCAGATGTTTAGTTTTCAGATGTGTCTAGGCATTGTGGATTTTTCTACATGGCAGAGTCCCAAAGTCCAAAAAGTGCAGCCTTCACCATTCTAAATGGGACGATTTTGAGAGTTAGCCAAGCTCTCATGGTCCAAATGTAAAACCAAAACCCAAAATAATCAAATGTCATCTTGATTGCCATGGGATAAGATGTTTTATTGTGCAGGGTGAGAGCTGAAAGAATGTTCCCCCTTTAGTTGGGGTGGGGGCAAAACCAGTCCCATACTGGTTGGTAGCCACCACCCCACTATTTGTTTTTTAATTCCCTGGCATCCAGTAGACTTTCTGCCCCCCGGGATGTGGATCAGGGGTAATTGTCCCATCTGCCCACTCGTGGGCAGAACAACTTTGTCCCCGTTTATTTGGGGTGGGTCATTTTTGAAAACAAAAAATCTTCTGTGATCTCTGGTGGGGTTTCTGCCCCCCTCGGGAGCAGATGGGCCTTCCAAAAATAGGCTGATCTGCCCCCAAGAGAGACAGATATGGGCAACAGTAAAGGCCCCCATGGGGAGCGACCCTTGCCCAAGGGGCTGCCGCTCACAAACAAAACACACACATAAACACAGACCAACCTGGTGCCTAAGTGGTTTCTGCCCCCCCCCCGGGGGCAGGTCTGCCTAATAGAAATAGGCTGATCTTCCCCCAAGATGAGAAGAAATGGCCTAAAAGAAATTTGCCCGACTAGGGAAGCGACCCTTGCCTAAGGGGTCGCTGCCCTTGCGTGAAATTGGCACAAAAAAAAAATCCCTGGTGTCTAGTGGTTTATGCCCCCCTTGCCTAAGGGGTCGCTCCTCACATATAAAAAATAAACATGATGAGAAAAAAAGGATCGCCAGTGTCTAGGGGTTTTCTGCCCCCCCCTCGGGGGCAGATCAGCCTAAATGGCCTAAAAATAATGTGGGTCCCCTGGGGAGCGGCCCTTGCCCATGAGGCCGCTCCCCTCAAGTAAAAAAAAAAAAAAATCCCTGGTGTCTAGTGGTTTCTGCCCCCCTTGGGGGCAGATCGGCCTAATTATATTAGGCTGCTCTGCCACCAAGGGGGGCAGAAATGGCCGAAAAATAATTTGGCCCCCTGGGAGTGGCCCTTGCCCAAGGGGCCGCTTCCCTTATGTAAAAATCACATTAAAAAGACTCCCTGGTGTCTAGTGGGCATTTCTACTGCGATCAGGCAGCAGAAATGCTGAGAAAGACATCAAAGGAAAGGAAAGACCTTTACTTTCCTTTGATGCCTTTCTCGGCCCCTCCATGTGATCGGAGGAGAAATGCAAAAGCATTTCTCCTCCAATCGAGGGGCTGGCCTATGATGAGGTCAGCGCACCATTGCACGCTGTCATCAGACACCACGGGGCATGGGGGGCAGGGGGAAGGGGACCTTCCATCCCTGCAGTGGGGGTGCTGAGACGAGGCTCATGGGGGGAGTGCTGAGTCTCCCCATGAGCTGGTAGCAGGTCTTAACGGTTACGTCTCTGGTGCCTCAGTGCCGTAGGCAAGGATGTAACCGTTAGGTCCTTGGCTGCCAAGGGGTTAAAGTCCTTTTTTAGCATTAGAAAACACAGAGCCAGGATTACTGTCTTTCATTGTCTGTGACTCATACTACTACATCCAGTCCTACAATGATTATCTTAACCATTGGTGATTGAACTGGTTCAGAGACTTCAAAGGGAACACCATAAAACACAGAACTCTGTGGGGGAGGTTGACTGATCTAAAGGATAAGCTAACTTGTGTCCATGTATTACATACATTGTGCCACCAACGCGTAGGAGTACACATTATCGGCTACACTTTGGCTGATGAAGTGGCCAAATCTTCAGTAGCTATGGCTTCTGTGGCTGTAGTGACACGTTTTCAGACGAGATTTGATAAGGAAATTCTGACTGCCATGTAAGCTTCGGCTGTAGGCAAGCCTCTGCCCAAAGCATATCCTTCAAAATATGCTTACAACATCAGTGCAAAGAATGTTTCTTATGCAACAATTCCTGGGGTTGGAGATCGAGCAATCCCCAACCAAGACCAGAGATTAGATCTCATTAAAGTGGTGTATGAGGGTGTTGCTTCTGCTCATGCTGGTATTTCGGCCACAGTAACACTCTTACAGAAACACTGCTGGTGGCCATTTCCATACAAACAGACAAAACAGTACGTCCTTTGTTGTGACATTTGTCAGCAAATTAAGGGCTCCAACATCAAACACCCACCGCAGACATCCCTCTTAGTGTCCAGCAGGCCACTACAATGTGTGTACTTGGACCATTGCGGCCCCCTTTAACCTGATGGTGCATACAAATACATTTTGGTCTGTGTAGATTCTGGTTCTAGATTCCTGTGGGTAGGGCCTCAGTGGTCAGCTGACGCTCGAACTGTTATAAAAGACTTGCTGATCTTTACTGGTACGTATGCGGTTGAAACATTCCATTTGGACCAGGGCCCTGCCTTTGCCTCTAAGGCATTCAGAGACACCATGGGGACGATAGATGTTGAACTCCATTACTCCTTACCATACTATCCTGAGGGAAATTCAGTTGTGGAGGAGGAATCGTCATCGAAAGCAGTCCTTAACAGCTAGAGTATTAGGTTCTGGCAACAGTTGTCTTTGTCACCTATATGGGGCCCAGAGAGCACTGAATTATCTGCCAAGACGGTCCTTGGGGGACGCGTTCCCTATGAGGTTCTCTTTGGGATACCTATGTATGTCCCAGATCTTGATGGCCCTAGTTTGGTGCAGCAGACACACCTTTTGAAATAAATGAACGTGTCACTGTTTTACAGGAGATTCAGCAATTTTGTGATGATAAATCATCCACCAGTGCTGCCACCTTAGGAATAAGGGATTTACCAACAATTCCCACTGGCTGGATTCCTAAAGTCGGGGATCTGGTTTGTGAGAAGTTCACCTTGAAGAAGGAATTCGGTCCATCTTACAGAGCATTTGTCCCAGTCATGGGAGTACAAGGTACCAGAACTGTCATCTTACCACCGCTGCTTGGTTCCAAAGCAAACAGATTAATTTCCATTGATGACATCAAACTTCACCATGTGGCCGATCCTGCACAGTAGACCCAGAGGTCCCTTGGGTAGTTCCCAGTACCCTCTCACTACCCAACACGGCATACCTCTTCAAAGCAGAAATAACAACGCCACTTCAGACTACACAACAATGTCCAACAATGCTATAAATACCTCCTTGATCGTGGGGAGGGCCGAAAATGAGCTCTTTCTGATTCCAGTTTTCACTTCCATGACAACACCTGTCCAAGATGTGGCTGTTTTCTACACCTATACAACACAAACTGATGATATCATCTACTATGAGCCTCCACACAAAGTGGAACCATCCACCGGTAATGCACTTGCATTTGAGTAGACTGCTTCTGGTTACTTCGTCGACATTGATGACTTTTCTTCAGACTCATCCTCTCCTGTGATTGAAAATGTTTTAAAGACACATAAGCTGTATTTATGGCTTTAAAATAACTATTCAATTCACCCGTAGAACTATTTATGGTTCTGCCTGACATTTTTTGCATTATTTCTATGGATTGGTTTCGTGACTGCTTTCTTTTTAGCTTATAAATGGTCATTACCTTCCTGAACGCTTCTCTGTTGAGTCTGTGACTGAAGTCTTAACGCCTTATCATTCCTCAACTACGGTCGGAAGAGACTTCTCCGTTGTGAATATTTCAGCTGCCCTATTCTTGATGGGATTGTGTGGTACAACGTTCCGTTTGATATATACGGGCCTACTGTGGTCATTCAAATTCCATAAGTCTTCAAAATTTCACTGATCAATGTAATTATACCTGGTGTTGTATCTGTTGATTGGGATGTCCAGACAGTTGATTCTATGTTAACTGGAATTAAGGACTATTCAGTATTTGAAAGTGATGATGTATAAACAAATACAAAGAATTATGGGGAAATGTTCCACTATAACAACTGGGGGCATTACTACTTGCACCGTGCTACTAGACATTGACCAGTACTTAACTACACACAGTGGGAACACTGTTCAACACCACCTCTGGGGAGCCCAAAATGTGTTTCAGATAAATTTACTTATTTTTCTGGGCATAACTCAAAACATCCAGAGTCATATTATCTCAAATTACCTCCTTCAAAAACTAGGAAAATGTTGCTAACTGACACAAAACTGATTAATTCAGATTCTTTTGTTTCCCGTCTTGCATTTAAAGGTTACGACTACTGAAGGAACACTATTGAGTTAAAGAGTGTATGGGGAACACAAGATTGGCAAGTACAGGGTAGGGAAGCTGTATTTAGAGCATGCCTGATTCCTGCGGAAATTATATTTTTAAATGATACCATTCAACAGACATCGTGTCTGGGGTTAGCGAAAATAAAAGAAATGAACATTCCCAGTATACCTACACCAGTAAATTTTAATAATTGCGGTCCTTCATGAATGTCACTGAGGAAGAACTAGATGCAAAGGTTCAGACTGATACCTATAACTCTTCACTTTCCAGCCCCGGCAAGTGGTTACTTTGTCCAATAGACCAAAAGGGTGTCAGGCACGTTTTGTAAATTCCTCAGGGGGTTTCAAAATTAGCAGGCCAGACCCCCGCTTTGTCTCTGGTCAACACACGGGTATAGTTACAACATACCGTTCCCTGACTGCCTAAAACTAGGCCAAATCACACCGATTTTAAAGAAACCAGGAGCTGACCCGAACAACCTCCACAAATACAGACCTGTTTCCAACCTTCCCTTCCTTGCCAAAGTTCTTGAAAAATGTGCTCTCCAACAACTAACCCATCATATCGATACCAACAACCTCCTCAACCCTCTTCAATCAGGCTTCCGGAAAGGCTGTAGCACAGAATCAGCCATCCTTAACGTAGTAGATGACCTCCACAACTCCCTTGACTCCGACCGACCCTGCCTACTGATTCTCCTTGCTCTAACTGCAGCCTTTGACACTGTCGACCACAAACTCCTTCTCGACTCCCTCCAAAAGAGACTAGGCATTGAAGGTACTGTCCTCCGCTGGTTTTCCTCCTTCTTACAAAACCGAACGCAACAAGTAAAACTTCTCAACTCGACCTCACTCACCTCCCTAATTACCTGAGGAGTCTCCCAAGGATCTTTCCTATCTCCAACTCTCTTCAACATCTACATGGACCCTCTTACCACTATCCTTACTCGAGCCAATATCCCCTTCCATCTCTATGCGGATGACACATAACTCTATATTGAACTATCCTCCTTAGAAGACATCCACCGTCTGAATATTACCCTTAAAGAAGCCCTCTGATGGATCCCTCTCATACCCATCTCAAACTTAATCACGACAAGACAGAAATACTCCTCCTCTCGAAATCTAACCAGCTTCCTCAACTGCAAGAATGGCTAAAATCTATTGACGCACTCAAATGTACTCTCTCCCCATCTAGCACGGTCAAATCCCTGGGAATTTCTCTGGACTCCAACCTAACTATGCAGGACCACATCAAGACAAACGCTAACAACGCCTTCCTCAGCCTTAAACTTCTTCACAAAATCAAATCCTTCATTCCCCAGGATGACCTCAAACAGGCCACTCAAGCACTGGCACTCTCAAGACTAGACTATGGGATCTCCATCCTTACTGGCTCGGCCAAATCCCGACTCGCCCCTATGAGGTCGACTCTTCATGCAGCTGCCAGACTAGTGACAGGAATTAAAAAATATGACCACATCTCCCCAGCCTTGATGAGTCTTAAATGGCTCCCGATTGAGACCCGTTGCCTGTTCTGCACTGCTTGCCTAACACACAAAGCCCTTCACACTGGGAAACCTGAATAAATCGCAAATAAACTAGTGAAAGCTGGTCAAACCAGATCTCTCAGAAGCACAAACTCACTCTTCCTCCTCCTACCGAAATCCAACAAGCAAAAAGCTTGGTCATGCTCCTTCTCAAACAACGCTCTGAGAATATGGAACTCCTTACCTACTCACATCAGATCAAACCCTTCCTAGCTGACCTTCAAGAAGCTACTGAAATAATACCTCCTAAACCAACCCTCACATCAAAAAGGGTCTCTCACTCCCCACCCCACCATCCCCGGATTGCTACCCTTCTATTCATGACAACCCCTCTGTAATATCAGTCTGTATTGTGACTCATACACTTTTCATATGTTTTTCTTGTGTTTATTATCTATTCTGCTGTAAAGCGCTCGGATACCCTCTCTGTCTTGCCAGCGCTATAGAAAACGCTCAAAATAAATAAAATAAATAAATACAGTGTGGGTAAACTGTGCCAACAGTGGGTACAGACTAACACGTAAGCTGCAGTTAAGGAACATCCTAACACTCTTTCTGAAAATATAGACTTGCAGGACTTCTTGTTAGGTTCTAGGAAGCCACCCTCAAAAAGATTCATCCATGCCATATATAATGAGATCTGGAAGCTTTCCCAGGTAGAAGCTGCTGCGCGTTTAAGGCAGATAGACAAGGAAAATTTAGAAAAGTCTTTAGCTGTTGTCGATAACCGCATGGACACTCTGTCCAACAGGATTTATTCCCTAACAAACATAGCCACTCTTTATGACATTGGCGGTAAATGCCGCTTACCGCTGCGGTGACGGCCGCCAACATACCACCGTGGTGGCGAACATCCATTCACCATATTATGACACACACACACACCAATCCGACAGAATACAGCCACATACACAAATCTACCAGCTCAAAGGTCAGTGATGAAGTGGCGGTCCCAAAACCCATAGCGTTCCGCAGCAAAACAACACCCATCACATTATGACAACCATTGGTGGTACATACCGCCGCACACAGAATGGACACCCACATACAAAACAACACCACATTGGCCAATACGAAAAACACCGACCTGACACACATACACACACCACACCCACACACCACTATAAAACAGACACCCACATTACCCACAATCCCTTACGAACAAACAATTTCTACCAGGAGGCTGAGAAGAAGAGCACAGAGACAACTAGACACACACACCACTTACATCCATATACCTCTCAAGCACTCCACATCAAACACCCCATCACATCACCCAACACACCCTCACCAACACACATCACACAACACCCATGGCACTACAAAGGCACCCCCGTTTCATTGAGGAAGAGTTAAGAGTCATGGTGGAGGAAATTGTCAGGGTAGACCCACAGCTCTTTGGAGCACAGGTACAGCAGATATCTATAGCAAGGAAGATGGAGCAATGGCGGTGAATCGTGGACAGGGTAAATACCGTGGGGCAGCACCCAAGAACAAGGGACGACATCAGGAAGAGGTGGAACGACCTACGGGGGAAGGTAAGTTCCATAGCAGCAAAACACCAGCTCGCCAAACAGAGGACTGGCTGTGAACCCCCACTTCCTCCTCCTGACAGCTTACAGCATGGGCGGAGCAGGTACTGGCAATACTGCATCCTAAGGGACTCACGGGAGTTGCCGGAGGACTGAACACTGGTAAGTCAATATTTACTACCTATCACCCCCCCAATACCTACATGCCATCTCACACCCACACCCTCACTCCCATCACTCCATCCCGCACACTGCACCTACACATCTCACTAATCCTAAAGCCAAGCCCTGCATGCCATACCAATACATGGACACCCCTCCCAGCCCTGCATGGACACCCATCACTAAAGCATGCACAGCATAGGGAACCTAACAATCCCAGTATACATCACCATACACAAGCAAAAACTGGCAGGGCAATACCAACCATAGAGGGGAAGCTAGGGATATACAAATGTCATACACTTGAAGGATAATACATGATTTACCTTATCCACAGGTACCCCAGCCAATGTCAGTGGAGAGGAGGTGCCACCACTATCCATTCCCCCAACAGAAGAGGCCATCAGTGATGACAGTAACTCTGGACTTCAAGATCTGGAGGACCTACCTGGCACATCGGGGACCACTGGACAGCCGGTCACCCAAGCCCACTCACAGACCACCACAGAGCCTCCACCATCAGGAACCAAACCCCAGCACCCACCCAATGCACCCACCCCTCTGTACCCAGGACACATCAATCAGCAGTGTGCCCACCTGTACAGGGCCCCCAGGCCACACCTCACCCCCAGGACAATCAGGGACCTGAGGTCAGTGGCAGTGGGTCCACCGTTCACTGGACAGAGGCACAGGCCAATAGGGACACTGGGAGGGCTGGTGTGTGCCAGGGGGAGGACAGGAGCAGGGAACTGAGTCTCCAGGAGGCAATCTCTGAGATCCTGGGAGCCTACCAACAGTCCCAGGATATGATGGGCCAGTTCCTAGACAACGTGCAGGAGAACAGGCTGCTGCAGGAGGGACAGTATCCAGGGATCAGGGAGGACTTGCAGACAATTACCAATGCCCTGTTCTTCATAGCAGGAGTGATGGCAGACATGGCCAACATCATGAGGGAAGCAACAGCACACCAGTGGGCCCCTGCCACTAGCCAGTCAACTGAACAGTCCTCCACTTCTGCTGCCGCTAGTGGCCGGGAGGCCCCGCCAGGGGACCCACAGGCCACCAGCATCCCTCCTCCTGCAGAAGGTGAACCACTCTGCAAACGTTCCCTGTGAACCAGACAGAAGCCAGAGACACTTGCCAAGACCACCACCGGAAATTAAACTCCTGATTGTCCCCCTTGTGTCCCACAGAGTCACCTTGTCCACCTTGAACTTCCATTGCTCCCCTGCCTATGTCCGCTTGGACACTGCACCTGTGCTACAAACACACTGGAATAATACCCTGGACTTTCCTCCATCATCACCCCATTCCATTGCACTTTCCCCTCAATTTCTTAGCACTACAATAAACACCCTTGGATAAAATTTGACTGCTAGTATTTCATGTATAGCAAATTTGTATTGATTGAAATAGCTGCATCCATTGCAAATGTACATAGTGAGAGCATAGAATGAATGACCTGTTGCTGGCTGTAGTGATCACATCAGGACATTGTTGTGATATCACCAACATCTGTAAAATGATAATCAATAGGTGACAGTAAGTAGAGGTAACAAGTGGGTAATGCCAAAATGCCACTGCCACACAGAATACAACAATAGTCATAAAAATGTGAAGTTTCAATGTCTCACCTGTGTGTCATTGGAAGTACTGAGGGATCACTAATGTTCTGTTGTCCACATTCACATCCTCAACTCTGCCTCCTCATCCTCACTGTCCTCAGGGTCCACTGCTGCCACAGGGGCATCTCAAGTCTCCTCCTCCTGCAGAAAAGGTACATGGCATCTGAGAGCCAGGTTGTGCAACATGCAGCATGCCACTACTATCTGGCAGACCTACTCGGGTGAGTAGCACACGGATCCACCTGTCAGATGGAGGCACTTGAACCTGGCATTCAGGAGGCCAAAGGTCCTCTCAATGATCCTTCAGCCCTTGTCCTGGCATTCCTCACAAGAGTCAGCAGCCACAGTAGGTTTGGGTAGCCAGAGTCACCTGCAAGTATTGAGGGACAACATTTAGCCACACACTATCCTATTTAGCTAACAGCAGAGGCATACACTAAAATAACTGGGTGGGGAACTAGGCTCATCGATAAGCCACATCCTGTGCCTCTGTAGTTGGCCCATCACATTTGGGATACCGGTATTCCTCAGAACAAAGGCATCATGCACCAACCCAGGATTTTTTGCATTGACGTGGGAGATTTACTGGTCCACCAGGCACACCATCTGCACATTCATGGAGTAGAAACTCTTGCGATTCCTGTACACCTGTTCATTCTGCCGGGGGGGAGAAACGCAATATGTGTTCCGTCAATCAACCAATAATATTAGGGATATGTCCCATTGCACAGAATCCAGCCTTCACAGTGGCCAAATCTCCCGCCTGGAGGAAAGCAATGTAGCTGCACATGAATTTTACCAGGGCAGACAAGACTCTTGCTAGCATGATTGAGAACATTGGCTGTGACATTCCTGCTGCCAAGCCCACTGTCACTTTGAAAGAACCTGTTGGCAGGAAATGGAGCACTGAAAGAACCGGCTCAAAAAGGGGGATCCCAGTCGGATGATGGATAGCTGAGATCAGGTCAGGCTCCAACTGTGCACACAACTCTGTGATTGTGGCCCTCTCCAGTCTATAGGTGAGAATTATGTGCCTATCCTCCAGTGTAGCTAAGCCAACCAGTGGTCTGTACACAGGGATATTTCTCCATCCCCTAATCATCTGCAGCGGTAGGTATCTAAGGGGCACAAGAGTGAGTAGGCTATCACAATTTAAACAACTATACCTCAACAGCAGTCCACATCATGCAATCATGTACTGGGACAGTGTAATTTTCAAAGTATGTGCCTATTTATCCTGTGATGCAGCAATTATCGATAGGCCTGTTCACCCCTCCTGAAATGGCGACCACTTGTCCTGTGTGGAGGGACAGGTGGAAGTGAGGTAATTCCACTGACGTTGTACATCGTGGCGGTAGGCTGTCGTGAACTGCCGTGCAATTCCTCATTGAATAATATTGAGCCCTCTCGGGTACAGTGGACAATGGGGATTTACGCCAGTGGAAACGGTGTACACCGGCGTGTATGTCACTGCCATTTTCACAATCATTCCTCACTTGTTTTCCTGACTTTCCACAGGAGAAGACCTACACTGCTTGTGCTGCTGTGACCTGTGTCTGGAACCTACCATGGCCTGTGTGACCGGGGAAAGGGACCCAGTCTTCACTGCTGTATGGGCCTCCAGACCAGCATGTGAGTACACTGTGGGCACAATGCATGTGGCATGGATGCATGGGGATGTGTGTGAAGGCATTGTGTAAAGGGGAATTATCTGTTGGTGGTGTATCTCTCATGCACTGGGCAATGTGTGTGCAAATGGTGATGGAAACGGGTATGGTGAGCCCTGTGTGAGACAGCCTGGGCTGGTAATTTAATAATATATTCCTGTCTTTATTTCTTCTGCAGGTCAGCGCCCATCAAAGGAAGGAATATGGTGTGCCATCGCCAAGGATGTGAGGACCCCCAGGGTCTATGGAAGGTGAAGCACCCACTGTCGGAAACAGTGGGAGGACCTGAGACGCTGGCCATGGAAGACCACAGAGGCCCAGCTGGGGATGGCCTTCCTACGAGGAAGGGGTGCCCGTCGGACCCTGACCCCACTGATGGCCTGCATACTGGCTGTGGCCTACCCTGAGCTGGATGGGCGCTTGAGGGAATCACAGCAGCCACAAGGGGGTGAGTACAGTAGGTATCATTAAACTTATGGCTGGTGGGGTGGTATATGGGTGGTAGTTGTGTGTTAGTGGGTGCTCCTAAGGCCAAGCCAGACATTGCAGCGTGGGTCCTCTGAAGGGTAATGGTTGCATGGCAAATACAGGTAACCTAGCTTGTAAGTAGCCACTTCTAGGCAGGGCTGCGTGGATCCCAGGTGTGAGGCAGTTGGTGGTGTATGTTACTCCTCATGCCTTGGTGACTAGCCATTTCACTGGTAGTGCAATGCATAGTGCAACAGGCCTGTTCCGTGTGAGGGGGCTGTGTACGCCAACAGTGGTGTTGGTGCAGTCATTGACATAGTGTATCCTTTTTCTCTCTCCCCCTTTCTTATTTTGTCATCCTGCCCTTGTGTGCATTAGTATCATCTGGCAGAGGAGCAGGTGCACCGTCGACAGAGGGAGCTGCATTTCACTGGACCTGGAGGCAGAATCCACTGACACAGAGGGAACAAGTGGGACGGAGGGCGAGGGGAGCACCACGGTCGAGACTGGAGGAGACAACACAGACTCTGATACCTCCTCCAATGGGAGCACCCCAGCTGCAGGTACCGCCACCACCACCCATACCAGTACCACCCTCCCAGTAGCCCCTCAGCAAGTTGCCCGTGCCCGCTCACACAGTAGGGTGGGCCTCTCCTTTGCCCCAGGCACCTCAGGCACTGCCTCAGTGAGCCCTGCTGCCCTGAGGGAGGAGGCTATTGACCTACTGAGATCCATCTCTGTAGGGCAGTCAACCATTGTGAATGCCATCCAGGGGCTGGCATCCCAGATGCAGCAATGCAATGCATTCCTGGAGGGCATTCATGGTGGATTTGCAGCCTAACAGAAATCGATTCAGCCTCTGGCCTCCTCTCTGATGGCAGCCATTGTCTCTGTTTCTACCGTCCCCCCTCTAACTTCCACTTCCCAGTCCCATTCTCCTCAACTCCAACCTATCCCAAGCACATATACAGATGAGCATGCACACAAGGCAACACCCAAGAGTGGCATAGGCAAACACAAGCACCACACTTCATCACACAGGCACTCACATAAAATACCATACCGTTGCAGACACAACAACATCCACACCCTCCATTGTCGCCCCTCCTCCTCTTCCTCTTCCTCCACCTCCCTCCAAGTCTCATCCACACTCACACCTACAAGCACTACATCTACATCCACTATCAGCATTACCACACCAAGCAGATACACACCTCACAGGCAGACACCTTCACAACAGACATGCACGCGTCCCTTTTGTCCTCTCCCATTTTGTCTGTCCCCCCCTCGTAGGGACACAAACGCAAGCACTCAGACACCCAACAGCCATCCACCTCACATCAGCATACAGTCCATGCACCTGAACCAAAATCCAGTAGACATACACCTCCAATAACACTTCAATTACTCCTGACTCCTCCCGCCCCAATGTCCCTAAAAAGCTTTTCCTTTCCCACATTGACCGCTTCCTGGATGTATGGGCAGGGTACCAAGGACACAGCCCAGAACCTCAGCCAAACAGTCCACGGGGACAGTGGTAGCACCACCTACTCGTGGTGGTAAGGATACCAGATCTACAACAATGAAGGGGAAGGAGCCAGCACCACCAGGGAAGAAAGGGAAGAGTCCTGCACCAGCTGTGAAGAAGGGGAAGGGGCCTGCACCAGCTGTGAAGAAGGAGAAGGAGCCTGCACCATGAGTGAAGAAAGGGAAGGAGCCAGTGTAGGAGGCTGGCCTGACTTGAAGTGGGTACCAAGGGGTACTTACACTCTGTACCAGGTCCAGTTATCCCTTATTAGTGTAGAAGAGGTGTTTCTAGCAGCTTAGGCTGATAGAAGGTAGCTATAGCAGAGCAGCTTAGGCTGAACCAGGAGACATGCAAAGCTCCCACTATACCACTTGTGTCATATGCACAATATCATAAGAAAACACAATACACAGATATACTAAAAATAAAGGTACTTTATTTTTATGACAATATGCCAAAAGTAACTCAGTGAGTACCCTCAGTATGAGGATGCCAAATATACACAAGATATATGTACACAATACCAAAAATATGCAGTAATAGCAAAAGGAAGTAATGCAAGCAATGTAAAGTTACAGTAGATTACAATAGGAGCACATAGGAATAGGGGCAACACAAACCATATACTTCAAAAGTGGAATGCGAACCACGAATGGACCCCAAACCTATGTAAGCTTGTAGAGGGTCGCTGGGACTGTAAAAAAACAGTGAGGGTTAGAAAAATAGCCCACCCCAAGACCCTGAAAATTAGGTGTAAAGTACACCTATATTCCCCAGAGAGCACAAAAGTCGTGATAGGGGAATTCTGCAAGGAAGACCAACACCAGCAATGCAACCAAAGTGGATTTCCGGACGAGAGTACCTGTGGAACAAGGGGACCAAGTCCAAGAGTCGCGACAAAGTCGAGAGTGGGCAGATGCCCAGGAAATGCCAGTTGAGGGTGCAAAGAAGCTGCCACTGGATGGTAGAAGCTGTAGATTCTGCAAGAATGAAGAGGGCTAGAAACTTCCTCTTTGGAGGATGGATGTCCCACGTCGTGAAGAAGCTTGCAGAGGTGTTCCCACGCAAAAAAAATGCAAACAAGCCTTGCTAGCTGCAAGGGTCGCGGTTAGGGTTTTTGGATGCTGCTGTGGCCCAGGAGGTACCAGGATGTTGCCACTTGGGTGAGGAGATAGAGGGGGCGCCCAGAAAGTCAGGGAGCCCTCACAGAAGCAGGCAGCACCCGCAGAAGTGCCAGAACAGGCACTATAAAGAGGAGTGAACTGGAGCTCACCCGAAAACACAAAAGGGAGTCCCACGATGCCAGAGGACAACTCAGGAGGTTGTGCACTGCAGGTTAGAGTGTCGGGGAGCCAAGCTTGGCTGTGCACAAAGGAAATCCTGGAAGAGTGTACAGGAGCCGGAGCAGCTGCAAATCATGTGGAACCCAGCAATGCAGTCTAGCGTGAGGAGGCAAGGACTTACCTCGACCAAACTTGGACTGAAGAGTCACTGGACTGTGGGAGTGACTTGGACAGAGTTGCTGAGCTCCAGGGACCACGCTTGTTGTGCTGAGAGGGGACCCAGAGGACCGGTGATGCAGTCTCTTGTTGCCTGCGGTTGCAGGGGGAAGATTCCGTCGACCCACGGGAGATTTCTTCAGAGCTCCTAGTGCAAGAAGGAGGCAGGCTACCCCCAGAGCATGCACCACCAGGAAAACAGTCGAGAAGGCGGCAGAATCAGCGATACAAGGTTGCAGTAGTCGTCTTTGCTACTTTGTTGCGGTTTTGCAGGCGTCCTGAGCAGTCAGCGGTCGATCCTTTGGCAGAAGGTCAAGAGAGAGATGCAGAGGAACTCGGATGAGCACTTGTATTCGTTATCTAAAGAATTCCACAAAGCAGAGACCCTAAATAGCCAGAAAAGGAGGTTTGGCTACCTAGGAAGGGGGATAGGCTAGCAACACAGGTAAGAGCCTATCAGAAGGAGTCTCTGATGTCACCTGCTGGCACTGGCCACTCAGAGCAGTCCAGTGTGCAAGCAGCACCTCTGTTTCCAAGATGGCAGAGGTCTGGAGCACACTGGAGGAGCTCTGGGCACCTCCCCTGGGAGGTGCAGGTCAGGGGAGTGGTCTCTCCCCTTTCCTTTGTCCAGTTTCGCGCCAGAGGAGGGCTGGGGGATCCCTGAACCAGTGTAGACTGGCTTATGCACAGATGGGCACCATCTGTGCCCATCAAAGCATTTCCAGAGGCTGGGGGAGGCTACTCCTCCCCAGCCCTGACACCTTTTTCCAAAGGGAGAGTGTGTAACACCCTCTCTCTGAGGAAGTCCTTTGTTCTGCCTTCCTGGGCCAAGCCTGGCTGGACCCCAGGAGGGCAGAAACCTGTCTGAGGGTTTGGCAGCAGCAGCAGCTGCAGTGAAACCCCGGGAAAGGTAGTTTGGCAGTACCTGGGTCTGTGCTAGAGACTCGGGGGATCATGGAATTGTCTCCCCAATGCCAGAATGGCATTGGGGTGACAATTCCATGATCTTAGACATGTTACATGGCCATGTTCGGAGTTACCATTGTGACGCTATACATAGGTAGTGACCTATGTATAGTGCACGCATGTAATGGTGTCCCCATACTCACAAAGTCCGGGGAATTTGCCCTGAACGATGTGGGGGCACCTTGGGCTAGTGCCAGAGTGCCCACACACTAAGGGGGTGATTCTGACTATGGCGGACGGCGGAGGCCGTCCGCCATAGTACCGCCGCCAAATGACCGCAACGCGGTCAAAAGACCGCGGCGGCCATTCAGACATTTCCTCTGGGCCGGCGGGCGCTCTCCAAAAGAGCGCCCGCCGGCCCAGAGGAAATGCCCCTGCAACGAGGACGCCGGCTCAGAATTGAGCAGGCGTAGTTGCAGGGGTGCGACGGGTGCAGTTGCACCCGTCGCGTATTTCAGTGTCTGCAAGGCAGACACTGAAATACTTTGCGGGGCCCTCTTACGGGGGCCCCCAGGGGCCCCGCGGCACCCCCTACCGCCATCCTGTTCATGGCGGGTTTCCCGCCATGAACAGGATGGCGGTAGGGGCTGTCAGAATCCTCATGGCGGCGGAGCGCGCTCCGCCACCATGAAGGATTCCCCCGAGCAGCGGTAAGTCGGCGGGAGCCCGCCGACTTGCCGCTTCTGACCGCGGCTGAACCGCCGCGGTCAGAATGCTTGTGGGAGCACCGCCAGCCTGTTGGCGGTGCTCCCGTGGTCGGTGGCCCTGGCGGCCACCGGCCGCCAAGGTCAGAATGACCCCCTAAGTAACTTAGCACCCAACCTTTACCAGGTAAAGGTTAGACATATAGGTGACTTATAAGTCACTTAAGTGCAGTGGTAAATGGCTGTGAAATAACGTGGACGTTATTTCACTCAGGCTGCAGTGGGTGGCCTGTGTAAGAATTGTCGGAGCTCCCTATGGGTGGCAAAAGAAATGCTGCAGCCCATAGGGATCGCCTGGAACCCCAATACCCTGGGTACCTCAGTACCATATACTAGGGAATTATAAGGGTGTTCCAGTATGCCAATGTGAATTGGTGAAATTGGTCACTAGCCTGTTAGTGACAATTTGGAAAGCAGAGAGACCATAACCACTGAGGTTCTGGTTAGCAGAGCCTCAGTGAGACAGTTAGTCATCACACAGGGAACACATACATATAGGCCACAACCTTATGAGCACTGGGGTCCTGGCTAGCAGGGTCCCAGTGACACATAACAAACATACTGAAAACATAGGGTTTTCACTATGAGCACTGGGCCCTGGCTAGCAGGATCCCAGTGAGACACTGACATATGCTCACAAACAGGCCAAAAGTGGGGGTAACAAGGCTAGAAAGAGGCTACTTTCTCACAGCCAGCACCAGCTGTGAAGAAGAGGAAGGAGCCTGCATCACCAGGCAGAGAGGGGAAGAGCCCATCCACCACTGCCAGGAAGGGTAAGGGATCCCCTACTCAGGGACAGGAGGAGACAAGGCACTCTACGCCAGCAGAAGCTGTCAGGCTACCACAAACATCACCACCTGCTGTCTCGGGTCCCCCACCACCAGCTGTGGATTTGCAGCCATCAGGGAGTGAAGGTGCTGCCCAAAGGCCTCCTCCAACCACCACCACAGTGCAGCCATCAGTGAGTGCAGGGGCTGCCTAAGAGCCGCCTCCAACCACCACCACAATGCAGCCATCAGTGAGTGCAGGGGCTGCGCAGAAGCATCCTCCAACCACCACCACAATGCAGCCATCAGTGAGTACAGGGGCTGCCCAGGAGGCTCCTTCAACCACCACCACAGTGCAGCCATCACCGCCGATGAATGCCATGTAGTCCACCCTCCAGGGTCCTGGCTAGCAGGGTCCCAGTGACACATAACAAACATACTGAAAACATAGGGTTTTCATTATGAGCACTGGGCCCTGGCTAGCAGGATCCCAGTGAGACAGTGAAATCACCCTTACAATACTCACAAACAGGCCAAAAGTGGGGGTAACAAGGCTAGAAAGAGGCTACTTTCTCACAGCCAGCACCAGCTGTGAAGAAGAGAAAGGAGCCTGCATCACCAGGCAGACAGGGGAAGAGCCCATGCACCACTGCCAGGAGGGGTAAGGGATCCCCGACTCAGGGACAGGAGGAGACAAGGCACTCTACGCCAGCAGAAGCTGTCAGGCTACCACAAACATCACCACCTGCTGTCACGGGTCCCCCACCACCAGCTGTGGATTTGCAGCCATCAGGGAGTGAAGGTGCTGCCCAAGGACCTCCTCCAACCACCACCACAATGCAGCCATCAGTGAGTGCAGGGGCTGCCTATGAGCCTCCTCCAACCACCACCACAATGCAGCCATCATTGAGTGCAGGGGCTGCCCAGAAGCATCCTCCAACCACCACCACAATGCAGCCATCAGTGAGTGCAGGGGCTTCCCAGGAGGCTCCTTCAACCACCACCACAGTGCAGCCATCACCGCCGACCGACGCCATGTAGTCCACCCTCCAGGTGCTGCTGTGCGGGCTGCCCCCTCCACATCCAGTGGGCAAATCACCCACTTGAGAGGCTGTAGCCTTGCACTTCTCAGGACAAAGCAATGGACATGTTTTCCCCTCTGTAACAAGTGGGAAAGTCACCGCTTGAGAGACTGGGGCCTTGTACTCCCCAGGACAAAGCAATGGGCATGTTGCCCCCTCTGGAACCAATGGGCGAGTCACCCGCTTGAGAGACTGTGGCCTTGCACTCCCCAGGACAAAGCAATGGGCATGGAGCCCGGCCTCTCCAGAATCAGTGGGCAAGTAACCCACTTGAAGGACTGTGGCCTTGCACTCCCCAGGACAAAGCAATGGGCATGTTGCCCCATCCAGAACCAGTAGGAACGTTCCTGTATTTGGCTGAGGTGCCCCCCCGGTGCCTTCCCACCTGCAAAATGATGCCCCTGCAGTGTTCTCTCCAGCTGTGTCAGGGAACATGTTGGGCCTTGAAATGTGCCCTGTGGCCTTGTGTGCCCTCATGACTTTGGACAGGGCATTGGCCTTTATGGACATTTGTATATATTTGGTTTGTGGGGTGGATTTTGCTATGCTAATAGATTGTTGTTACTTCAGCATTATGGTCAGTGTATTATTCTGCTGTGTGTCTTGTGCAATTGGGTTATGTGTGCAGATGTTTGTGTGTATGGCGTTTGTGTGTGTCATGCATGTGTGTGTCACTGTCATTTTCCTACCTCCCTACTTCCCTTGTGTGCTAGGCGGCTGTACTGTAGGAGGCTGCCCTGGTTTGTAGTGGGTACCCTAGGTACTTACACCTTATACCAGGTCCAGTTATCCCTTATTAGTGAAATGTAGTCAGTGTTCTAGCAGCTTAGGCTGACTAGAGGTAGCTGTAGCAGAGCAGCTTAGGCTGAACTAGAAGACATGCAAACCTCCTGCTATACCACTATAGGTACACAGTACACAATAAAAGACAATACTCAGTGTTACAAAAAATAAAGGTACTTTATGTTAGTGACAAAAGGCCAGCAATATCTTAGAGGCAATTCTCCTTCTGGGGGTAAGTATTATACACAAAATATACATTAGAGATCGAAATCAGGTAAGTAAATAGTCACAGAATAGTGCAAACAGTAGAAAATACAATAGAATACAATAGGAATCAATAGGCCTAGGGGCAAAACAAACCATTTACTAAGAAAGTGGAATGCGAATCACGAGTCTCCCGTAGGCAAGTGTAGTGTGTAGAGGGGTGCTGGGATTGTAAGAAAACCACAAAGGTAAGTAAAATACCCCACCCCAGAGCCCAGGAAAGTAGGAGTAAAGTATTGCACGTTTCCTCAGGACACACTACAAGTCGTGATGAGAGTTACTGCAAGAACAGAGCCAGACTGCAAGGAACAAATGGTGGATTTCTGGACATGAAGACCTGTGAAGAGAGGAGACCAAGTCCAGAAGTCACAGAAGATTCCAGGAAGGACAGGAGCCTCTGCCAACCTAAAAGATGGTGCAAAAGAGGATTCTCCGGTTGGAAGACGTCTGCAGAAGAGCACCAAGGAAGATGGCTATGGATTCCTGCGTGATGCAAAGGATGTCCCACGTCGAGATGTTGGATGCAGGCAAGCTGTAGCACTGGATTAATCTAACAACCCTTGGTTCAAGCAATGTCACTGGTTTGCACCAAAATGGCACTGCCTGGGCCCAGGAGGGACCTGGGGGCCTCAACTCAGACTGAGGAGGCAGAGGGGGTTTCCAACATTGGAGGGAACCCACAGATGACCAGGCAGCACCCACGGGAGGCCCAGGACACGGGGACAAAGAAGGTGCAAATTGCAGTTGCTGCAGCACTACAAAAAAGGGTCCCACACTGCCGGAGAAGCTGGGCCACACTGTGCATGAAGGATTCTTGCAAATAATGCACAGAGGCCTCGGGAGCTAGAGATGACGCGATGCACAGGGATGCTGTCACAAACCGGGAAGGCAAGCTCTTACCTCCGCCAAACAGCTAGACCTTAGGACAGTCTGTGTCGAAAGGGTCCACCACCTGTGTGTTCCAGGGTGTACGCTTGTTATCAGGAGAGGAGTCCCAGAGAACCGCTTGTGGTCTTAAAAGGTGCCTGA
The DNA here is from genome assembly GCF_031143425.1 of Pleurodeles waltl. Lineage (NCBI taxonomy): Eukaryota > Metazoa > Chordata > Amphibia > Caudata > Salamandridae > Pleurodeles > Pleurodeles waltl. Next base: position 687,136,911 of record NC_090449.1, on the reverse strand, counting down.
TTGGGCAGGGAAGTGACTCCGTTACTCCACAGGAGATTTCTTCAGTCCTTCTGGTGCAGAGTGAAGACAGTGAGTCCTCAGAGTGTGCACCCCTTGGAAACTGTTGCAGTTGCTGGCTGGAGCTGAAGTTTCAGAGTCACAGTAGCCTTCAAGGATACTTTGTTGCAGTTACAGCGGTTCATGGAGCAGTCTGCGGTTGATCCAACAATCAGAGGATGAAGCAGGAGTTGCACAGGATTCCTTGTGGAAACTTGCAAGCTGAATCTAAAGAGGAACCCACAGGAGAGACCCTAAATCGCCCTGAGAGGGGGATTGGCTGCCTAACCAGGTATGCGCATATCAGGAGGGGTCTCTGACATCACCTGCTGGCACTGGACACTCAGAGATCTCGAGAGTGTCCCTTCACCTTGGAAAACAAGATGGCTAATACCAGGGACACACTGTAGGAGCTCTCAGAACCACCCCTGGGGTGGTGATGGACACAGGAGGGGTCACTCCCCTGTCCTTTGTCCAGTTTTTGCACCAGAGTAGGGACTGGGGGTCCCTGAACCAGTGTAGACTGGTTTAACCAAGGAGGGCACCATCTGTGCCCTTCAAAGCATTTCCAGAGGCTACCCCTCCCAAGCCTGTGACACTAATTCCAAAGGAAAAGGGTGTAACACTCTCCTACAAAAGAAAATGCTTTGTTCTGCCTTCCTGGGACTGAGCTGCTCAGACCCCAGGGGGGCAGAACCCTGTCTGTGAGGTGGCAGCAGCTGTAGCTGATTTGGAATGGGGGGACAATTCCATGATCTTAGACACCTCACATGGCCATATTTGGAGTTACCATTGTGAAGCTACATATAGGGATATGTAGGGCACGCATGTAATGGTATCCCCACACTCTCGAAGTCTGGGGAATTGGCCCTGGACATCATGGGAGCACCTTTGCCAGTGCAAGGGTGCTCTCACACTTAGTAACTTTGCACCTAGCCTTTAGTAAATGAATGTTAGACATATATGTGACTTATAAGTTACCTAAGTGCAGTGAAAATGGTTGTGAAATAGTATGTGTACTATTTCACGCAAGCTGCAGTGGCAGTCATGTGAAAGGGTTTGTCTGAGCTCCTCATGGATGGCAAAAGAAATGCTGCAGCCCATAAGGATCTCCTGGAACCCCAATGCCCTTGGTACCTAGGTACCATATACTAGGGTCTTATAAGGGGAGTACAGTGTGCCAATTGGAATTGGAATATGAAGTCACTAAGCTATAGAGGCTAATTTGGAAGCAGAGAGAGCATAACCACTGAAGTTCTGGTTAGAAGAACTTCAGTGACACAGTGAGATAGGCAAAACATACTGACAAATAAGGTTTTAACTATGAACACTGAGATCCTGGCTGGCAGGATCCGAGTGAGACAGTAAAAACACACTGATACACGCTCACAAAAAGGCCAAAAGTGGGGGTAACCATGCTAGAAAGTGGTTACTTTCTCACATGTACTCACCGTCGTCGTCTTCGTCAGTGTTGGTGTTCCAGGTGAAGCATAACGTAGAAAATCATTGGGAAAACTTGCAGTTCGGGTTCCATGGTAGCGTGGTTCTTCCCTGTGTCTCCAATGGTGAGTCCGTTCAGTTCTGAGCTCTGTTTCCACCGTGCTTTTGTTGGCGTTGGTACTGCCCCAAAAAAGGTGGTGGATTGCAGTGTCTTGATATGGTGGGCGGAACTTTGTCTCCCGCCTGGCTGTTGGTGGCTTCTGCCGTGGTGGCTGTTGTTTCCGTTGTGGAGTTTGGTGTGGTACATTGGCTTTCTATGGGAGTTATCACCGCAATGGTCATAATTTGGCAATGCTTACCGCCAGCCCGGCAGTATTATCACCACTTTATCACTCATCACCAGGGTTGTAATAAGGGCATATATCTGTTTGTATGTTTTGAACTGTTTTTTTAACATGTTTTTACAATTCAATTTTAGCTAGTTTTTTTGATTTTAGCTTTTTTAGTCCAGAGTATTTTAGCTTGGATTAATTCGTCAATGGCTTCATTACTTGTTACTACAATGGGGAGGGTGTAGTGAATCCTATCTTGTTTTAATGGGACAGAGGAGTTATCTTAGCCTTCTGGCTTGCGGACCTGTGCCCCCATCATCTAGTGACTTTTGCCCTACTTAGCTTGCTCTGTTTTAACACAATTATTTAATTATATGTTTCCAAGATGGCTGCATTGTTTCTAGTTAGGCCAATGTTTAGTTTCACGTTTATCAATGCCACCGTGCTAAGGCGTCAATATCGAGCAACAAAGTTAAACAAACTGTTGGTAGTCACATTAGGTACTTTCCCTCTTCACGCCTTAAAGCAAATTGTTTACATAAATTCCCATCCCAAGCCTGTCTTGTTATCTATTGTTTGGGAACAGAACTATGTCAGGGGTCCAAGCAGATCTGTATAAATGCACCTCACTTAGACATATAGTCAGAGGGATTCCAACCAGATGCCATTGCTGCTATTGATGCTGCACATCGCCTTGAAGCTAACCCAGTCTTCGTGTCCCTACGGAGTCTGACCTAGAGACCTCATTCCAAGGTAACGAGGGTTGGGGAGCTCTTCTCATTGACATGGCATTGGCAGATTAGGTTTACTACACCTAGCTTTCTTTATGTTAGAGATTAGGTTCATTATGTTAGGGTATTAGGCCGCATTATACATCTCATATCACTTAATGTCAATGCAAGATGGTGGGTGTCTTTGTGTTATTTGACTCTTGTCTTTACAATTCTGTTCCTTGCATTGTTCATTATCCTAATCATTGCTGCCCATGCAACTTATCGTAGATTGCAGTTTTGTTAATAAAACCTATTCAAAACTTCACTGCATCTTCTTCATTGTCTGTGTTTGATTGAGACATGTTGTTAATGTGAGAAAGGGGCAATCTCTTTTTAACCACAACACTCCCTGAGATGTTACACTCTTGAGTCCATGCGTAAAGGCTGCCACAAATCACCTTTTACTGTTTGGGTTTTTGGTGAGGTGCTGCTTGGGAGCTGGGGGTGTTTGGGATGACAGTTAGAGTCAAACTACGACAAAAGTAGGTAATGAAAATGGTTTAGGTTTGAAAGGAGTTTAGCTAACATGGATTAATGAAATACATTGATAACAGAATACATTACTCCCTCTACAATCCTCTGATAGAAATGGTGACCATTCTCACTTTATAGATATCCACTGTTGTGGCTTTGAAATAATATGAATATTATTGATAAGATGGACACAACTGGAGTTAGATTGGAAATTGTGATGAGGGAATCATTTTCCATCTCAATGGTAATGTTTCCGAACACACATTTTGTGTTTCTCAAATACTTGTCAGACGAAAAAGTGGAAGTGGTCTACTTCAAATGCTACTAAGCTTGAAAATACTCAAAGACATGCGAACACAGCAGTGTCAGCGTTCCTTCACATTCATAAAATGCTCCAATTTTTCTTTTAAATATAAAATTTTGGCAATGCAGCACTATACCCTCCTGACAGTGTACAACCTATGGAAAAAAAATCACTTTAAACCTAGAAATCTGGCTTTACAAACATATATAAATTTGTTTTGTAAAAAAAAAACATGAAAAAAAGGCTCTTTCAAAAGCCACCCTGTTATGTCTAATTTTATTTTATCAAATATAATTGTTTTTAGGTTTCAATAACTACGCTGATAGTTTCTAGATACTTTCAAGAAAGTACTGCGGTACATCATTAACTTTTCGAAAACATATAGATCAATGCAATGAAAATACTTTTTCCGAAGTCTACAGACTTTGCTAGACTGCCTTATTTCTTCTTATACATTACAAAAAGAGTAATAAGCTATATTTAAATTAAAACACAGAACTAAGACAAAGGGCCTGATTATGACTTAGGTGGTTTTAATGGCAGCCCGCCATGGCGGCAGCCAAGAAAACGTCGCCAAGTTGGTGGCATCCCGTCTGGCATACAATGAGAGTCTGCGAGGCTGGTAGTGTGTGGGTGGTGGAGTCATGGTGACGGCATGCTACAGCTCTGGAAATGAGCCAGAGGCCAAAGCCGGCCATGTTACAATGCCTTCAGCCCATCAGGTGCACTGCTTCCTTGCATTATAAGAGAAACAGTGCACGCCTCTGACCCAAAGGCATTAGAGGGCAATACATGAGCACCAGTTACATTACCCAAGGGCACAATTGAACTTGAGCCATTAATTTGGCTCATTACCTGTCTTTCTGCCAACTTTCACACGGTGGTGCCCTAATCAGGAACAGGTCAGTGGAAAGGTAGGTACTGATTGGACTGGCTCTGAGCTGCATGGGATCCCTTCTGTGGGTCACTTTTGCCTCTTCCGCTGTGGGAGCAGAAATGTCAGCGAAGGTAGTTGTTCTAAGGCGGTGTTCCCGCTCACTTCCTGATCAGCCAGTCAGACCACCAGGGAGGTGGGCAAGAGGGCAGCTGAAAATGCAACAGCGGGACTTCTCCCACCATCATCGTAATAAGGCCCAAAGTGAGGTCTAAACAATATAGCTACCAATTCATTTTGCAAGAGCTTTGATTAACCAATAGTATTGTGTTGTGTCATGCCAAGTACCGCAATATGCCGCAAAGGTACAGTGGTACATTGTAGCCCAATATATCACTAAGTTTTGTCCCTTCATACTTAAGAACTACTGAACAAATTCAGTTCAAATAACAGAAAGGACCCTTTCCAGACCATAATCTATATTCCTGCAAAATTTTGTATAAATGTATTCAGTCATTTATATGCTACTTCTGTTTAAACAGTCTATGGAAATTGCATTGGTGGAAAAACAGGTTTTGCGGCCCCCTTTTTCTTTGCACCCTCTATCGAATCACCTCAAAAGTTTGTATCATCAGCCAATGTCGAAAAAAAGAATAGGTCTGAAAAGTTCTATGGAAAGTCACCAAATGGTGAAAAAGTTACAAGCAAGGAAAAACTTTAGGTATTCTTCTCTCTTGGAATCCAAACTATAACTACAGAGTTGCGACCTCTGCTCTATAATATATATACATAACAGTTAGGGTCACCAGAGATAGGAATTTTTCAGAATTTTTCCCTTCATAACTTTGTATCCCTTTGAATGCAAAATATTGCAGACCTGCCACTTTTTGATTTTGATAAGACTAAAGGTTTTGTGGCATTTGGTCAAGGGAGTCCAAAGATAAAAGGGGGGGTCCCAAAACAAGCCTCAAATCCAATGCATTTTCCTTAGACTATTGTATTTCATGTTGCACAAAAACCGTCATAATGATTATTTTTACAGTTGTTATATAACAGGTGGTGCAGACAATTTTGTGGGATAGTGCAGGTAAAGTGAGTAAGTAAATGTTAAGTTATAAGTTTTTTTTTTTAAATCTGTGGCCGGCCTAGTACTGTGGTATCAATGTGGTACTTATCAATGACAAGGGATCATGTGATTGATTAATGTATTCTTTTCCAAACCATGAAGGCAGTCATGTCATTTTACAAAGCAGTGTGCCTGTGTTATATATTACATCTGAAGAATCAGATTAAAAATAAGGGTCCAACTACAATCTTGGCAGACAGGGATAATCCGTCACAAACTTGACAGGTATCCCATTCTCCAAATGACAATTCCATTATGTCCTATAGAACAGCGGATGGAAAATCCATCATGTTTGTGACAGAGTATTCTATCCACCAAGAGCATAATCTGGTCCTACGTTCTATGTTGTACTGTTCATTACTATTAGTTTACTGTAGTACTGATATGAAGGAAATAATATGTACAAATGCATATATTTTCTTTTAAAAAAAATACAGAGATGTAAGTCTCCGCAAAATTATCTTTATAAGGAGACCTGTTAGAAATGGGGTCTTTGGTTGGCAGTCAGGTTACCCCCTGTCCAAGCAAGGACCCTTACTCTAGTCAGGGCAAGTCACACACAATCCAAATTATTCTGTGCCAACCCTCTGGTAGCTTGGTACTGTGCAGTAAGGCTTAACTTAGAAGGCAATGTGTAAAGTATTTGTGCAATAAATCACACAATAACACAGTATAGCACCACAAATATACACCACAAAGTGTTTAGAAAAATATATTTTATCTAGATATTTGCAGGTCAAAACGATCAAAGATGCAATAAGTAAACAGAGATATATCACTGAGAAGTGATATAAAGTGTCTCAAGTCTTTTAAAGCAAACAAAGTCTCTTTCAAGCACAAAGTACCTGGTTCAGGTGAAAAATCTCTGCAAAGTGGCTGCAGAGGAGGAGAACCATGGAAACAAAGGGGTGTGCGTCGATTTCTTGGGCCGCACACAGCGATGAGTCATTTAGTTTCCTCGCAGGGACGGCTGTGCGTCAATTTCCGGCACTCGGTCATGGATCTTCTTCGGGTTGCAGGGTTTTTAGATGCCAGGGGATCTGTGTGTGGAATTCTGAGCTTGCGGAGCAGTCACAAGCACTACCTCATTCCGGTGTGCGTTGCATGGAAGTTTCATCCGCACAGCAGGTGCTGCATCGATTTCCCCTCTGGAAGTTGTGCTGCGTCGTCCCAGGTCAGCTGTGCGGCGATCCGGTGGGCCGTGCGTCAAGGTTCCAGTTGCAACGCAGACGCCACGTCGACCTTCTCCTTGCAAAGTCACGTTGCGTCGTCCCAGTTTGGCGTGCGGTGAACTGTGCGTCAGTTTTAGCAAGCTGTGCATTGAATTTTCACCGCACAAGGTGCCCAGTTGCAAGAGAGAAGTCTTTTTGGTCCTGAGACTTCAGGGAACAGGAGGCCAGCTCTATCCAGGCCCTCGGAGAGCCCTTCTTCACCACAGCCAGAGAGCAGCAAGGCAGCAGGCCAACAACAAGGCAGCAGTTCTTCACAGAAAGCAGTCAGGTGAGTCCTTTGGGCAGCCAGGCAGTTCTTCTTGGCAGAATGCAGGTTCTGGTTCCAGTTATCTTCTCCAGGAAGTGTCTAAGATGGAAGGGCCAGAGGCCCTGTTTATACTCCCAAATGTGCCTTTGAAGTAGGGGAGATTTCAAAGAGTGGCTTAGAAGTGCACCAGGTCCCCTTTCAGTTCAATCCTGTCTGCCAGGGTCCCAGTATGGGGTGTGGCAGTCCTTTGTGTGAGAGCAGGCCCTCCACCCTCCCAGCCCAGGAAGACCCATTCAAAATGCAGATGTATGCAAGTGAGACTGAGTATCCTGTGTTTGGGGTGTGTCTGAGTGAATGCACAAGGAGCTGTCAACTAAACCCAGCCAGACGTGGATTGTAAGACACAGAATGATTTAAGTGCAGAGAAATGCGCACTTTCTAAAAATGGGATTTCTAAAATATTAATATTAAATCCAACTTCACCAGTCAGAAGGATTTTCTATCACCATTCTGGCCATACTAAATATGACCTTGCTACTCCTTTCATATCAGCAGTTACCACTCAAACAAGGTATGAGGGCAGCCCCAGTATTAGTCTATGAAGGAAGCAGGCCTCCCAGCAGTGTAAAAACTAAATTAGGGAGTTTTACACTACCAGGACATGTAAACTACATAGGTACATGTCCTGCCTTTTGCCTACACATCACCCTGCCCTATGGGTTACCGAGGGCATACCTTAGGTGTGTCTTATATGTAGAAAAAGGGGAGTTTTAGGCTTGGCAAGTACTTTTAGATGCTAGTGAAAACTGCACACACAGGTTTTGCAATGGCAGGCCTGAGACAAGGTTAAGGAGCTACTTAAGTGGGTGGCACAATCAGTGCTGCAGGCCAACTAGTAGCATTTAATCTACAGGCCCTGGGCATATATAGTGCACACTACTAGGGATATATAAGTAAATTAAATAGTCCAATTGGGTATGATCCAATGTTACCATGTTTAAAGGGAGTGGGCATATGCACTTTAGCATTGGTTAGCAGTGGTAAAAGGCGCAGAGTCTAAAAACCAGCAAAAACAGTGTCCAAAAAGTGGAGGGAGGCAGGCAAAAAGTTAGGGGTGACCACCCTAAGGCTGTCAGGTCTAACAAGACCCCATATATTTTTATATTTATTCATCTTCCTGTTATGTTGGCTCTTTAAAGAGTCTTTGATTAGAAGTGTGTACCTTGGATTTAGATATTTTTTTGCAGGAATTCCAGAATGCTATTAATGAAGACATTATTGTCATCAGAGGTAAAATGTGCACCATTAGCACAATATCAGACAGCTTTTGAAAAGGCAATGTTTAGGTGATATATCAAAGATATGCTGTGACCTATTAGGAAAGCAGACACTGTTTTATTTATATGTCTGCACATTTTCTCATACTTTTCTGCATTTTCTAGTGAGTACTTCTATTTTATCCTTTGGCAAATATTCAAAAAGACAAAATGGGTTGGAGAAAATAGAGTCATCAAATATGTAAATGTCCCTGTCATCTTTATTTCAAATCGAACACCTGTGAGGTGAACAATATCATTGCCTCCACAATGAATAATTTTAATATGGGGATGCTCACAGTCACTAACAGAGGAAATGAGAGGTAGAATGTTAGTCCAGCTCAAACCTAAATTATGCTCAATTCCACACTTCTTGCTATAATCTTGAGTCCAAAAGATATAACTGTGTCCAATGAGTGACGCCAGTCTTCACAAAACACTGACTGAATATTGGAATGTGAAACATGGATGTACTGGCCTAGAATACTGTCCAATTGCATATTATTTAAGATATTGCGGGGCATATTTATACTCCGTTTGCGCCGAATTTGCGTCGTTTTTTTCGACGCAAATTCTACGCAAAACTAACTCCATATTTATACTTTGGCGTTAGACGCGTCTAGCGCCAAAGTTCATGGAGTTAGCGTCATTTTTTTGCGTGAACACCTTCCTTGCGTTAATGAGATGCAAGGTAGGCGTTCCCGTCTTAAAAAATGACTCCCAGGCATGTGCGTGGTATTTATACTCCCGGGCAAAAATGACGCCCGGGAGTGGGCGGGGCAAAAAACCCCGCATTTGCGCCTCTTTTTAACGCCTGGGTCAGGGCAGGCGTTAAGGGACCTGTAGGCTCAGAATGAGCCCAGAGGTGCCCTCCCCTGCCCCCAGGGACACCTCCTGCCACCCTTGCCCACCCCAGGAGGACACCCAAGGATGGAGGGACCCATCCCAGGGAAGAAAAGGTAAGTTGTGGTAAGTATTTTTTGAATTTTTTTTTTGTGGCATAGGGGGGCCTGATTTGTGCCCCCCTACATGCCACTATGGCCAATGACCATGCCCAGCGGACATAAGTCACCTGGGCATGGCCATTGGGCAAGGGGGCATGACTCCTGTCTTTGCTAAGACAGGAGTCATTTTAATGGCATCTGGGCGCCCAAATAAAATGGCGCAAATCGGGTTAAGACGATTTTTTTGCCTCAGCCTGACTTGCCCCATTTTGGGACGCCCAAACGGCATTTTTCCCTACGCCGGCGCTGCCTAGTGTACGTCGTTTTTTTTCACGCACACCTGGCAGCGCCGGTCGGCTAACGCCGGCTAACGCCATTCAATAAATACGGCGCCCGCATGACGCTTCAGAATGGCGTTAGCCGGCGCTAATTTTTTTGGTGCAAAACTGCGTTAGCGCAGTTTTGCGTCAGAAAGTATAAATATGGCCCAACATGTATGAAGGAAACAGTGTGATTCGTTATATGTAAGATTGGGATGGTAACATAGCCCAAACACTACTGATGAAACACACATAGACTAGAATTATGTAGTCGATGGTTGCTTGAAACCACATGTCAAACAGAGACAAACTTTGAATATATGATAACATAAACTTATAATGTGCAACCTTACAAACACAATAGAGCTGTAACACTAATTGCTATTGGATTAGTTTTTATTACACTGCAAACATAGCCCAAAACTACAATGTGTAGGCAAACAGTATTTACATTAGTTGCACAAAATAACTGTGGGTGATGTGACAACGCACTTTGGATGTAGAAATATAAAACTAATGATGACACTGGATCTGTTAATCACAAAACTTTACAGTATTGAACAACCAAAACACATGATAAATGGAAGGATGTTAGGTAAAAAGTGTAGTTAGCTATTTTGAATTCCTTTTAGACTTGAAATACAACTTACAATTGAAAAAACACAATATTTATTTGCGCCCTGCTGGATGACAAATGAAAAGCAGCACAAAGACTGATTTGCATATGGCTGGGTCCAAGGTATAGTCGCATAGGGAGCAAAAGAATAATTGGTTGGAATGCTAAACCCAGGTATTGCCAGTGGTAACACTTATTGTAAGCAGCCTCCCATCACCTTTTTGTGTGTTTCATGCACATCCTTAAGTTGGATGGGTATGCCCAGATGTGGCTCCCCTACTCACTGTGTCATTAGAACCAAACTCTACACAGCTGATGGACCCATACGTAGGCCAAAACTGGTCCTAGGTTGCTTGCGTTCATGTCTAAGAAGGACATGCTTAACGGTTTGAGCTGAATTGTTTCCATGAGGAGGACAGGGAAGGCTGATTTGCATATGGCTGGGTCCAAAATAAAGTGGCACAGTGAGCAAAAGAAGAATGGGTTGGAATGTTATCCCAAGCTGTTGCCAGTAGTTAGATTTATTGCAAGCAGTTTCCCATCACCTTTTGTGTGTTTCATATACTGCCATAAGTGGCATGGGTATTCCCAGAATTGGGTCCCATGCTCACTGTGCCAGTGGAACCAAGCTACACCCCTCTGGTAATCCAATACCTAGGGAAACAATGGTCCTGGGTTGCTTGTCTTTTGTTTAGAAAGGACCTGGCTTGGCAGTTCTACTGGGCTATTTCCCTGAGGAGAAGGGTCAAGGTTGATTTCCATATGGCTAGGGCAATACTGAGGTGGCATGGTGCTCACAATTGCCAATGTGAGACTTATTGCCTACACACACCTATCTCCTTTTGTGTGTTTTGGCTGATAAATTAAAGCATACATTAGTTAGTTAATTGTCAATACTACATCAGCCAGACTAAATAAAAAAATATATTATGTGTATATGTGAACAAATGTAGATGAAACGTTTCAGAATTCACAGTTTTAAACAAATTCAATTCAAAATTAAAATGTAAAAGTACTGTTCCTTTACTATACATACCTCCATAATGTAACTTACCCTTCACATACCTTCTCCTTTTCTCTTCTTTTGTATATATTGCTACTTGCTCCTGTAAGTGAAAAACATGTGCTAAGAAGCAAGTCTTTATTATTAAGAAATAGAAAATAGTTCTAAGTAGAACTTTTTTCATCTTTTTTTTTTCTTTCAAATTACATGTCAACTAGATAAACTATAAAAGAAGCAAACAAGACATACCCAACAGGGTGCTAGAAAACATGCAGGAAAAAAAGAACCCTAAGACTTCTGTGGAGGGCAGCTCTGAGTTATTAAAAGCTCCTGGGTGATGTTGAGGTTGTTCTCCCCTGTAACTATGACTGTTTGGCAATGTAAACAGTAGGTTGCTGTTGCCGCGTAAGGCTCAACAACATCAAACTGCTGCCTCAAGAGATTGTTATTAATTGCTGAACCAGGCGGTGGAATGACAGGTGGTGCAGAAGTACTCTCTGGTGTGAGTACTTGGGTGGCTATGGCTGAAATGGACAGTCCAGCTGTTGTGATATCCCCAGCTCAGGCAGATGTTTCCTATTCGAGGTACACCAACTCCAGCTCTCGTCTTCTCTCCGCTCAAGCCAAGTGAATAAAAAATGCATGACACAAAAGTGTTTTTTTCATTCCTGTTATACTGAAGGAGTACAGGTGTCCACTTCAACAGGACACAATGAACATGTCACGTGCCAGGTGTTACCTTTTTTCACACCTGCAGGAAGGGTGAAGAACTGCCAAACCACCGACTCCTTAAATAGCTTTTGCCTCTCCAGGTCGTGCTCCTCTATGGAAATGGTCTCCTCTTCTTCCTCTATTGTAGCACGAGCACCCGCACTGGATTCTCCTTAAGCCAAGATAGAGATTTTGACCCAAGCACCACAGCAAACACAGCAGAATTGTTACACATATATATAGGTAAGTATTAGGTATGATATTTTCCCATACCTATTACCACTTTATTAAAGACGTAATAGATGGGAAAAAATATGGATATGTTTCTATATATTTAAAAAAAAAACTGTACGAAATAGCAGAGTACTACCTTGAGAGTACTGTGGTACCTAAAATAAATAAATATGTTATAAAATTCAAAACATACTGTACTACACTATGGCCCTCATTATGACATTGGCGGTAAGTCCCGCTTACTGCCATGCTGACTGCCACCAACATACCGCCGGCGCGGCGGATTACCACTGCCCACATTATGACACACACATAGCAATCCGTCACTATAAAGTCACAAACACAAGTACGCCAGCCCAAAGGCCAGTGATAAACTGGCAGTAACAAAACCCACCCAGTTACGCCAACAGAACTACGCCCACAGCATTATGACCCACAAAATCACTGCAGCAGACATTCAACCACAGTAAACCATTTGCGGCACATACTGCTTCACTCAAAATACACACACATATAAAACAACACTACATTGGACAATTCAAACTACACACACCTGACACAGATACACACACCACCCCCACAACACTATAAAACACACACACATACACTACCGAGAACCCTTTATGACTAAAAAAATTGTCAACTGAGAGAGACACCAAGAGCACCCACAGAACCAGAGCCACATAACACCATCACCCATACACCATCCATGCACCATACAGCACACACCCCAACACATCACCCCACACACCCTCACACACGCCACTCACACTACACCCATGGCACACAAAAACACCCCGAGTTCTCAGAGGAGGAGCTAAAAGTCATGGTCGAGGAAATCATCAGGGTAGAACCACAGCTATTCGGATCACAGGTGCGGCAGACATCCATTGCTAGGAAGATGGAGCTATGACGGAGAATCGTGGACAGGGTCAATGCCGTGAGACAGCACCCAAGAACAATGGATGACATCAGGAAGAGGTGGAACGACCTACGGGGGAAGGTGTGTTCCATGGTAGCAAGGTACTAGATATCAGTACAGAGGACAGGTGGTGGACCCCCACCTCCTCCCCCACAACTAACAACATGGGAGGAGCAAGTCTTGGCAATCGTGCATCCTGAGGGCCTGGCAGGAGTAGCAGGAGGACTGGACTCTGATAAGTCAACTCCTTACTACTTTCACCCCCCTACCTGCATGCCATCACATACCCCCACCCCTACCCTCACCCCATCACTCCATCACCTCACATGCACCCCACCATCACAACCCACCCACCCCAATACCAAGCCCTGCATGTAACACCAATGCACCGACCCCCATCACAGACCTGCATGGACACACCTCACTAAAGCATGCACATTATAGAGAATCACCTAGCCCACAAAATCACTACTCACACAAGGCAAAGCTGACAGGGCAATCACAACCATAGATGGCAACACACCCATGCACAAGATGTCACACGCAGAAACAATAACACTGCATTTACATCCCCACAGGTCCACCACCCAACGTCAGCGGAGAGCAGGTGCCAGCAATATCCAGTCCCCCCACAGAAGAGGCCCACAGTGATGACAGCAGCTCTGGACACCTGGATCTGGATGACCAACCTGGCACATCAGGGATCTCCGGACAGTCGGTTACCCTGCCACAGTCTCATAACACCACAGAGCCTCCCCCCTCAGGAAACACCATCACAGCACCCACCCAGCGGGCCCGTACCTCTGTCTCCAGGACAACTCAATCAGCAGTGTGGCCACCACTACAGGGACTCCAGGCCACCTCACAAACACATGACAATCAGGGACCTGGTGTCAGTGGCAGTGGGCACACGGTTCAGGGGACAGAGGCACAGGAAAACAGGGAAGCTGGGAGGATTGCTGTGTGACTGAGGGAGGACAGGCCCAGGGAACAGACTCTCCTGGAGTCACTCACCAACATCCTGGGAGCATACCACCATTCCCTGGAGAGGATAGGCCAAATATTGGATAAGTTGCAGGAGACCCAGTGGCTGCAGGAGGGACAGTACCTGGGGATCAGGTAAGACCTGAAGGACATCCACACCACCCTGGTCACCATTGCAGGGTTGCTGGCAGACATGGCCAACACCATGAGGGAGGCAGTGGCACACCACCGGGCCCCTGACACTAGCCACACCGATGAACAGCCCTTCACCTCCACTGCCGCTAGTGGACAGGAGGCCCTGCCACAGGAACAACAGGCCACCAGCACCCCTCCCCCTGCAGAAGGAGAACCACCCCGCAAATGGTCCCTGCGATCCAGGAAGAAGCCAGAGAACATTGCCAAGACCCCCGCCAGGAAATAGAACTCCCCTGATTGTCACCCTTGTGTCCCACTCTGTCACCCTGTCCACCTTAAACTGCCATTGCTCCACTTTCTATGTCCCCTTGGACAATGCACCTGTGATGCAAATAGACTGGACTCTATCCTGGACTTTCCTCCACCATCACCCCAGCCTATTGCACATACCCCTCTACTTATTGGCACTTAAATAAACACAATTGAAAAAAATACAAGTATGGAGTCTGGCAAATGATTGAACTAAGTATTTGTTTAACAAGCTTTAAGCACTGCAGTACAACTGTTAAGGAATGTATACGTAGGAATGACCTAGAGTAGGCTGCAGTCAACACACCAGGTGCCAGAGTGGGGCACAGATATCTGAAAATAGAGATGCCAAAGGGTACAGTAAGTGGCCATAGAATTGGGGGAATCTGCCTGCCATATACAATATCCAACACAAAACTGTCAATGTAAAGTGAAGTTACAGTGTCATACCTGCGTGTCACTGGAAGTACTGTCGTATTATTGATGTTCTGTTGTCCTCATCCTCATCCTCTGCCTCCTCATCTTCACTGTCCACAGGGTCCACTGCTGCCACACGCCCATCTCCAGCCTCATCCTCCTGCAGAAAAGGCACCTGGCCTCTCGAGGCAAGGATATGCAACATGCAGCATACCACGATTAACTGGCAGACATTCTTGGGTGAGTAGGACAGGGATCCACCAGTTAGATGGAAGCAATGAAACTTGGCCTTCAGGAGGCCAAAGGTCCTCTCGATATTCCTTCTTGTCCGCCCATGTGCCTCACTGTAACGTTCCTCTGCCCTTGTCCTGGCATTCCTCACTAGGGTCAGGAGCCATGAGAGGTTGGGGTAACCTGAGTCTCCTGGAAATATGGAGGGGTACCTGTTAGACACACACTAACCCTTAGGGCCCACACCATACCCATACATCAACATCCACTCAGTGGGAACCAGGGCTCACCTATTAGCCACAGCCTGTGCCTCAGGAATTGGGTTATTACTTATGGGATGCTGTGATTCTTCAGGATAAAGGCATCATGCACAGAGCCAGGATACTTTGCATTCACAAGGGAGATGTATTGATCCACCAGGCACACTATCTGCATATTCATGGAGTGAAAGCTCTTTCGATTTCTGAATACCTGTTTATTTCTCTAGGGGGGGAAACAAATGCAATATGTGTACCATCAATATCCCCAATTATGTTGAGGCTATGTCTCATTGCATAGAAGTCAGCTTTCAATGTAGCCAAATCCTCCACCTGTGGGAAAAGGATGTAGCTGCGCATGTGTTTAATCAGGTCAGACAACACTCTGGTCAGCACGTTTGACAACATTGGCTGTGACATTCCTGCTGCCAAACCCACTGTCACTTGGAAGGAGCCAGTTGCCAAGAAATGGAGCAGAGATAGGACTTTCACAAGAGGGGGGATCCTGGTAGGCTGACGGATAGCAGAGATCAGGTCAGGCTCCAATTGGGCACACAGCTCTGTGATTGTGGCCCTGTCCAGTCTATAGGTGAGAATAATATGCCTGCCCTCCATTGATGCCAAGTCCACCAGGGGTCTGTACACGGGGGGATGTCTCCATTTCCTATTCATCCACAGCGGTTGCAAGCTAGGGGGCAAAATGGTGAGCAGCTGGTCAGTATTCCACATTTCCAAACACTACACTGCATTGCATGTTGTGACTGTAACAGTATATTGTTGAATAGGCCCAAATGGTGCCTGTAGCCCTCATTACAACCCTGGCGGTTAGTGTTAAAGCAGCGGTAATACAGCCAACAGGCTGGCGGTAAAAAAAATGGGATCATGACCACAGCAGAAACCACCAACACAGACAGCCACTTTAACACTTCTACTGCCACGGCAGTAGCAACAAACATCACGGCGGTCACTGCCAACAGACAGGTGGAAGACAATGTACCGCCCACCCTATCACAACTCGCCAATCCACTAGTTTTTCCCAGGCGGTACCAATGACATCAAAATATCATCAAAAACCAGTCTCTTAAGTGGGTGGTGTGCCCACTGCTTGGTCCTGGGGAGTGCAAAGCCACAGTCTCTCAAGTGGGTGGTTTGCTCACTGCTTGGTCCTGAGGAGTGCAAGGCCACAGTTTCTCAAGTGGGTGGTTTGCCCACTGCTTGGTCCTGGGGAGTGCAAAGCCAAAGTCTCTCAAGTGGGTGGTTTGCCCACTGCTTGGTCCTGGGGAGTGCAAGGCCACAGTCTCTCAAGTGGGTGGTTTTCCCACTGCTTGGTCCTGGGGAATGCAAAGCCAAAGTCTCTCAAGTGGGTGGCCCCTTCCACTGGTCCTGGAGGGTGCCCAGTCTGCTTCATCCTGCCACGGAAAGTGATAGTGAATGCATTACTCCACTGGTTCTGGAGGGGGGCCTTGTGCCCAGTCTGCTTCATCCTGCCACGGAAAGTGATAGTGGATGCATTACTCCACTGGTTCTGGAGGGGGCCCTGTGCCCAGTGATGTAACACCGGGGGTGTTGCAGTTCCCATTCCCTCAACTGTGTGTCTGATGTATGAGATGTGCAGGGAACAGGTAGCATGATACTCCATGGAGGCAGAACCAGACCCCATCCTACGATGACTAAGGCTGCAAACTGGTGGCAGTGCCGGTGGAGGTGCTTCGAGTGGTGGGGGGAGGCTTCAGGCCGTCGCCTGCAGCCCCAGACGGCTGCCCACTGGGGATGCTGCTGCTGACAGTTGTAGTGGCACCAGCATGGCATGAGGCGGTGCAGATTGCGGTGTAGGTGACGGTGCTTACGCCGCTGTCTGCGGCGCGGGATGCTGCCTGTGCTGGCCGTGGTGCAGGTGCTGGTAGTGGTGGAGGGAGACACCAGGCCGTCTCCTGCAGCCTCGGATGGCTGCCCACTGGGGATGATGCTGCTGACAGTTGTGGCAGAGGCGGTGCAGGTGGTGGTGCAGGGGGCGGTGCAGGTGGTGGTGCAGGTGGCAGGGCAGATGATGGTGCAGGTGGCGGTGCCTGTGGTGGTGCTCTCCGCGGTACAGGTTGCGGGGCTGTCATTACTGATGGTGGGCACCAGTCCCTCACCAGTGCCTTGACTTGGATTTTCTTCCCCTTTCCCACCATGGCAGATGCTGCTGGGACCTTGGCACTGGCAGCTTGAGTTTTGAAGGAGGCCTTGCTGGGTGGGTTGTGCTTCTTGGCCGTACTGCATGCCCCTTCTTCACCTTGGCAGGTTGCGGAATGGGTTGGTCCTTTGCAGGGGTAGGTGGCACACTGGCTGCCCTGACAGGTGCCCCCTTTGATCTTCTGGGACTTGCAGGTACCACAGCGGACGCCGACTTGGTGGCTGAGGTGCTGGCCTGGGATCTTGACAACCTGGCCTGAGGGGAAGGACGGGGGAAGGCGTAGGGAAGAGGTCAATATTTGCTGGGAAAAGTTTTTTATACACATTGTGATGGGAAGATAGAGAGGGCTTGGGAGTGGAGGTAGAGGGAGTGGTTGTAGGAGGTGTACGTCTGCTGAGTTTGGGTGAAGGTGCATGGGCTGGATGCTGTTGTGAGGTGGATGGCTGTTGGGTGAGTGGGTGTTTGCGTTTGTGTACCTTGGGAGGAGGGTCACAGACACACTGGGAGAGGACACAGGGGACGGTTGTGGGGGTGGTGACTGACAGTGAGGGGCGTGTAGTGATGGGTGTGCTGGTGATGGAGGTAGTGGATGAAGATGTAGTGCATGCAGGTGTGAGTGAAGACGCTACTGGGAGGGCGGTAGCAACCCAGTCAACGGCCACAGTAGTGTTGACAGCTACTGCAGGTGGGAGAGGCTCCAGGGAACCAGGCAGCAGCACTGAAAGTGTGCCTGAACCAGGTGCGTCAAGGAAGGGCAAGGAGGCACAACCAGCTGCCAAAGGGAAGGGCAAGGAGGTGCCAAAGGGAAGGGCAAGGAGGCACCACCAGCTGCCAAAAGGAAGAGCACGGAGGCACCATCAGCTGCCAAAGGGATGGACAAGGAGGCACCACCAGCTGCCAAAGAGGAGGGCAATGGGCTTGCACCAGCATTCAGGAAGGGCAGGAGGCCTGGTGCTGGGACAGATACTGAGCCCATCAACCATGGCTGTTCAGCCATCCGAGGCTGCAGGGGATGGGCTGGAGCCCCCACCCACCACTGCCAGCCCCGCCACCAGCAGCAGCAGCCCCAGTGGGCAGACGCCCGAGGCTGCAGGAGAAAAGCTGGAGCCTCCTCCCACTACTGGCAGCACCACCACCAGCACCACCACAAGCACCACTGCCAGGAGCAGCAGCCCCAGTGGGCAGTCGTCCGGGGCTGCAGGCGATGGGCTGGAACCTCCCCCCACCACTGCCAGCACCGCCACCAGCACCTCCAGCAGCACCAATGCCAGCAGCAGCAGCCCTAGTGGGCAGCCGTCCGAGGCTGTAGGTGATGGGCTGGAGCCTCACCCCATCACTGCCAGCACCGCCACCAGCACCTCCAGCAGCATCACTGCCAGTAGCAGCAGCCCCAGTGGGCAGCTGTCCGAGGATGCAGGCGATGGGCTGGAGCCTCACCCCACCACTGCCAGCACCGCCACCAGAAGCAGCAGCCCCAGTGGGCAGCTGCCCCAGGTGCAGGGGAAGGGCTGGAGCCTCCCCCCACTGCTGCCAGCACCGCCACCAGCACCACAATATTTGTATATACTGTTTTTTCCGGCGGGCAGTGTGTAGTCCTGCCTCCATGGCCTGTAGTGCGTCCTGGACCCTGCAAATCCTGTAGGTGTGACATCCAGGTGGGAGACTGTGGCCTTGCACTCCCCAAGATCTGCATCACAGGGCACAGTGCCCCCTCCAAAACCAGTGGAAGAAATCATCCACTCACCCCATCCTTGCCAGGATGAAGCACACTCGGCAAAAGGCCTCCTCCAGAACCAGTTGTCAAACCACCCACTAGAGAGACTGTGGCTTTGCACTCCCCAGGACCATGCAGTGCGCAAACCACCCACTAAAGAGACTGTGGCTTTGCACTCTCAAGGACCAAGCAGTGGGCAACCCCCCCGCTTGAGAGACTGTGGCTTGGCACTTCCCAGGACCAAGCAGTGGGCACACCACCCAATTGAGAGACTGTGGCTTTGCACTCCCCAGAACATTGCAGAAGGCATGTAGCCCCCTCCAGGACCAGTGGTGGTGTGCCGTATTCCTTACTGAGGTACCCCCCATTCCCTGTCCCCCGGAGGTGCCTGTGTATTTTCGACCTGATGCCCCTGCAGTGTTCTTTCCGTGATGTTGCAGGATTGAGGTGGGGCCTTGGCCTATGTGTAGAGGCCCTTTGGCCCATGGACACTAATGACTGGGCAGTGGCCCTCCATTTGTAAATATGTATATACATTTTGAATTTGAAGCACGTATTTGTACTATTTTGTCTGATTACACTTACTTTAATTAATTCCTTTTGTCCTTGCAATATTCTTGAGGGTTACGGGATGGATATGTAGTGTTATTGCATCTGGTTGTGTGTATGGTGTTGGTGCTGGGGGTGTTTGCAGTTGTGTGTCACTCTCTTACCCTCTCCCATGTGTGCTAGGCAGCAGTACTCACTGTTGTCGTCTTCACCAGCGTTGATGTTCGTAATGCAAGAAAAGGTATACAAGCATGGGCATCTTGGGCTCCATGGCATTGTGGTTGTTCCCTGAGTGTCCAGAGGTGAGTCATTTGACTTCAGTTTTCTTTTTCTGCCGTGCTTTTGATGTTGTTGGTACCGCCTTGGAAAAAGTGGTGGATAGGTCTGTTTTAATACAGTGGGCAGAAGATTGTCTTCCACCTGGCTGTTGGCGGTTACTGCTATGGTGCGTGTTGCTACCACTGTTGTGGTCAGTGTGCATACAGTGGCTGTCCTTGTGAGTGGTTTCCGCCGTGGTCATAGTTTCATTTTTGTTACCGCCAGCCTGTTGGCGGTATTACCGTCGCTTTATCACTGACCGCTAGGGTTATAATGAGGGCCTATATTTTAACAAACATAGGGGGTCATTACAATCCTGGTGGTACAAGACCGCCAGGGCTGTTATGACGGAAGCACCGCCAACAGGCTGGCGGTGCTTCGCAGGTCATTACGACCGTGGCGGAAGCGCCACGGTCGCAACGCGGGGGCCGGCGGTTTCCCACCACAATGGCCCCGGCAGTAGTAACCCGCTAGCAGCGCTGCCCAGTGGATTACGAGTCCCCCTACCGCCAGCCTTTTCCTGGCGGTTTGAACCACTAGGAAAAGGCTGGCGGTATGGGGAGTCGTGGCCCCCCTGGTGACCACTGCACTGTCCATGCCACTGGCATGGGCAGTGGAGGGGCCCCCTGAACAGGGCCCGTGCAGCTTTTCACTGTCTGCTATGCAGACAGTGAAAAGCGCAACGGGTGCAACTGCACACGTCGCACGGCCGCAACACCGGCTCCTGTGTTGCAGCCGAGATCCCCGTTGGGCCGGCGGGCGGAAGCTGAAGCCGCCCGCCAAGGTCATACTGAGGGCCATAGTGTGCTGCACTGTAGTTTCATTCTTTAACATATATACATCTACATAAAAAAATTGACTGAGTTCTGCGGTAATATCTTAAAATGACCACAATACTTAACATTTTTTTAAAGAAGCACAGTGCTCTGCAAACTGCTGGAACAATGTATAGAACATTGTGCATACAGTTCTCTAACTATTATCAATTTATAAAGTGGTAATAGGTAGGGAACAACTTTAATACCTAATAGTTATCCATATTTAAAGCTCTAATCCATAACTCACTGAAAGTGTGCCGAAAACTACATGGCTGTCTTTTTCAATTTATGAAGACAGCCATTAGCCAATCAGGTATGCCCTTCTCATCAGCATGTGCCATGGTATACCGCAAAGTTACCACAATATATTGCAGCACAATATATTACTTAGTATTTTAACACTTAGGGGGTGATTCCAACCCTGGCGGTCGGTGATAAAGCAGCGGCCAATCCGCCAACAGGCAGGCGGTCCAAAAAATGGAATTCTGACCCTGGTGGGAACCGCCAACAAAGCCCGCCACCTTAACACTCCAACCGCCACGGCGGGAAACATAAACAGCGCGGCGGTCACCGCCAACAGGCAGGCAGCAGACAATGTACCGCCCACACTATCACAACTCACCAATCCGCCACCTTTTCCGGGGCGGGAGCCCCGCCGATAAAAACACGGCGGAAACAGACTACGAACGGGAAAACGCTCACCTATACACACTCCACGAGGACGGAGAACAGCATGGAACCCGAATTAAACATCTTACCAGCTATTGTCTACCTGCTCATCTACCACGAGTACGAACGCCGGCGCAGATGACAACGGTGAGTACTGCACCTACGACACAGGGGAGGGGGGAGGAGGAAAGCTTACGGGCACACACATATGCGACCCCCCCCCCAACTATCTACACACCAATGCAGAGCACCAAGTCACAGTGACACCACCCAAACCCCCCGGAATAATGCAAAGACATAATTAAAGTGAGAAACAAAATTTATGTATAAAATAGGTTCTTTGAAGTCATGGTAAAATAGCAATATGAATTGTAAAAAATCAAGTAAGAACATTGCGAAACCGATAAACATAGGCAATAAGTCCTGCACAGTCACTTAAATTTCCACTGTCCGTGGGCCAAAGTGTATCAACACATGGGCAAAGCCCACACAGGAGACCTGAGTCCGTTGGAGAGAACACTGCTGGGGCATCAGATGACAAAACTACAGGCACCTCAGGGGGAAGGGAAGGGGGGGCACCTCAGCCACATGAGTCCACGACGCCAGAACCACGAAGGGTCCACCATGCCCACTGTGCCATCCTGGGGAGTGCAAAGCCACAGTCTCACAAGTCTCTAAAGTGGGTGGTCTGCCCACTGTGCCATCCTGGGGAGTGCAAAGCCACAGTCTCACAAGTCTCTACAGTGGGTGGTCTGCCCACTGTGCCATCCTGGGGAGTGCAAAGCAACAGTCCCACAAGTCTCTACAGTGGGTGGTCTGCCCACTGTGCCATCCTGGGGAGTGCAGAGACACAGGCCATCAGGTGGATTACAGACTCCACAGGTAATGGAGGAGGCAGGGTGCCCCGAGTGCAGCGTGAACACTAGCTCGACACAGAACCGGCACTGTCAATGGGCCAGCGGTGCTTGACAGGAAGGGCCCAGCGGAGCGGTGCTTGAGACGGCGGGGCCCAGCGGAGCGGTGCTTGACAGAAAGGGCCCAGCAGAGCGGTGCTTGACAGGAAGGGCCCAGCACAGCGGTGCTTGACAGGAAGGGCCCAGCGGATCGGTGCTTGAGACGGCGGGGCCCAGCGGAGCGGTGCTTGAGACGGCGGGGCCCAGCGGAGCGGTGCTTGACAGGAAGGGCCCAGCGGAGTGGTGCTTGAGACGGCGGGGCCCAGCGGAGCGGTGCTTGAGACGGCGGGGCCCAGCGGCACGGTGCTTGACAGGAAGGGCCCAGCGGAGCGGTGCTTGAGACGGCGGGGCCCAGCGGAGCGGTGCTTGAGACGGCGGGGCCCAGCGGAGCGGTGCTTGACAGGAAGGGCCCAGCGGAGCGGTGCTTGACAGGAAGGGCCCAGCGGAGCGGTGCTTGACAGGAAGGGCCCAGCGGAGCGGTGCTTGAGACGGCGGGGCCCAGCGGAGCGGTGCTTGAGACGGCGGGGCCCAGTGGAGCTGTGCTTGACAGGAAGGGCCCAGCGGAGCAGTGCTTGAGACGGCGGGGCCCAGTGGAGCGGTGCTTGAGACGGCGGGGCCCAGCGGAGCGGTGCTTGAGACGGCGGGGCCCAGCGGAGCGGTGCTTGACAGGAAGGGCCCAGCTGAGTGGTGCTTGAGACGGCGGGGCCCAGCGGAGCGGTGCTTGAGACGGTGGGGCCCAGCGGAGCTGTGCTTGAGACGGCAGGGCCCAGCGGAGCGGTGCTTGACAGGAAGGGCCCAGCGGAGCGGTACTTGACAGGAAGGGCCCAGCGGAGCAGTGCTTGAGACGGCAGGGCCCAGCGGAGCGGTGCTTGAGACGGCGGGGCCCAGCGGAGCGGTGCATGACAGGAAGGGCCCAGCGGAGCGGTGCTTGAGACGGCGGGGCCCTGTTCAGCGGTGCCTGTCTTGGCGGGCCCTGTTCAGCGGTGCTCTTCACGGCGGGGCCCTGTTCAGCGGTGCTCTTCACGGCGGGGCCCTGTTCAGCGGTGCCTTTCTGCACGGCGGGGCCCTCTTCAGCGGTGCCTTTCTGCACGGCGGGCCCTCTTCAGAGGTGCCTTTCTGAACGGCGGGCCCTCTTCAGCAGTGCTTTCTGCACGGGGGCCCTCTTCAGCGGTGCCTTTCTGCACGGCGGGCCCTCTTCAGCGGTGCCTTTCTGCACGGCGAGGCCCTCTTCAGCGGTGCTTGTCCAGTCATTCAAGGGAGCCAGACCTGGCCAGGACTCCCTGCTTAGTCGCCCTCCGACCGTGCAGTTGCTGGACCCTTCTGTGACGGAGTCCTGGGCCCGTGGGTGTCCTCCCTCACACCCGGGATGGGGCTTGTAGGGCCCTCCTGGTCCGCGCCCCTGCTGGCTGACTTCTCCGCCCTGCTGCCCTTGCCCTCCTTCGATGAGGGTCTCTGGCCCTTGCCTCCCCTGGATGTTGTGGCAGGTGACGGCCCAGGACTTTGCTCCTTGGGGGCAGCTGTGTCAGTCTTCTCGCGGCGGCCCTTGATTTTACGGGTCCTCTTTCCGGGGGGGGGGGCTGGCTGTCCCCTTGCTGCTGGCCGATGTATCAGTGCTGGGAAAGGGTGGACTCCAAAACCCGTGCACAATGGTGACACTTGAAGCAGGGCTGGTGGTGGCTGAGGTGCTCTTGGGACTCTTAGCAGATGGAGGGGGTGGGTCAGGTGGGTCAAAGAGGTTAAGTTTGGAGAGGTAAACTTTTTTATGACCAATGTAAAGGGTAGGTGTAGTGGGTATGGGAGTGGAGGAAGAGGATGTGGTTGTAGGAGAGTCAGGTGTGCTGTCTTTGAGTGCAGGTGCTTGTGACGTAGGCTGTGGTGAGGTGGTTGGCTGTTGGGTGGGTGGCTGCCTGCGTTTGTGTGTCTTGGAAGAGGGGGTGACAGACACAGTGGGAGAGGACACAGGGGACGTGTAAATGGCAGTGGGGGTGGTGACTGCACGTGTGCGGACTGTACTGGAGGGTGTGCTGGTGATGGAAGTACTGGCTGATGGTGGTGTGCATGCAGGTGTGAGTGGAGACGTCACAGGGAGGGAGGAGGGAGACGAGGAGGAGGGGGACACAGAGGTGGTAGTGACTGTTGGCATGTCTGCATCTGGGTGTTGCTTGGGTGAATGCTTGTGTGATCTGTGTTGCTTATGTCTGGATGAGCTGCCCTTGGGTGTTGAGGTGTGTGCAGGCTGGTCTGATGGTGTGGATGGGATAGGCTGAGGAACAGGAGACAGAGACAGGGTGGAGGCAGTTAGAAGAGGGAGGCTGGAAACAGGGACAATGGCTGCCGTCAGTGCTGAGGCCAGAGCTTTGAACGATCGTTGATGGGCAGCCTGACCCGAATGAATGCCCTCCAGGTATGCATTGCTCTGATGCATCTCCCTCTCTACCCCCTGGATGGCATTCAAAAGGGTAGACTGCCCAACAATGATGGTCTGTAGGAGGTCAATGACCTCCTCACTGAGGGCAGCAGGGGTAACAGGGGCAGGGCCTGAGATGCCTGGGGCGAAGGAGATGCTCGCCATCTTGGGCGAGCGGGCACGGAGCGAAGGCTGAGGGGCTGATGGGAGGGCGGAGCTGGTGCGCTAGGGAGCTCCCTTCCGAGGACGTGTCGGTGTCGCTGGTGTCACCATGGGTCCCCGTTGTGGTGCTCCCCTCGCCCTCCGTATCACTGGTGACCTCGGTGTCTGTACCATGGCCCACCGGGGCCTTGTGAGTTGCAGCTCCCTCGTGCTCCGATGCCAATTCTCCTCCGTCTGATGATGCTAATGCACACATGCACAAGAAGATAAAGAAAAAGGGTGGGGGGAGAAATAAAAACAGGTTGAGTGCATGCATTGTCAACACCGTTGGCGGAGAGGACAGACACAGGAGCCTCATGCACTACGCCGCGCAATCGGTGTACATTACTCAGTACTTGTGACTAGGCCAACAGGTCTATGGACAACAAATGCGCACATGGGTGATGCTGGACCATCGATTGCTGTACTTGGCACCCTACAGAGGTGGGGGGCGGGGGCACAGGGCAATGCCTAAAGGAGGGGACTACACTACAGAAAGCACCCTGGCCTAATGTCACCCACAGCCCTCCTCCCCCACCCAGACGCCTCCACTGCGCGTAAAGATAGCAGAATGTGCTGGTACTCACCCCCTTGTGTCTGCTGTGATGTCCTCACGTGCCCATCCAAATCGGGGTAGGCCACCGCCAGGATCCGGGACATCAGGGGGGTCAGGGTACGACTGGCACCCCTCCTAGGTTGGGAGGACAGCCCCAGCAGTGACTCGGCGGTCTTCCTGGTCCCGCGGCGGATGTCGTCCCACCTCTTTCGGAAGTGGGTGCCTCGTCTGTTGTGGACCCCCAGGGCCCGGACTTCCTTGGCGATGGCACGCCAAATGTCGACTTTCTGATGGGCGCTGACCTTTTTGACATGTACAGGGTGGAATAGGAAATATCATCATTTTTCTGCATGTTAGGTGTGATTGCTCCCCCCTCCCCAACCTTGCCATGTGGCACATGCTCTCATCTGTCGTGCCTTGCACTACTCATTCTCTCCCCACCCCACCATCTTACATCCACCATACACAACCCAGGCATAGCCCATTCAACGTGCACCCTGTGTACTTACCTGTTGGTCTGGAGGACCGTAGAGTAGCGCATACTGGGGGAGGACCCCATCCACAAGTTTCTCCAACTCTTCAGAAGTGAAGGCAGGGGCCCTTTCCCCAGTCGCAGCAGCCATTGTCTCTTCCAGACCGAGGTCACAGCAGCACTTGCAGTATAGGTCCTCTCCTGTGGATGATCAGGTCTCGAGTGATTAATCAGATAGAAAATGGCGGTCACGCCCGCGGCGGTGCGTACCGCGGCGGTGCGTACCGCGACCGCCGGCGCACCTCGTCATTGGCTCCTGAAACCCATAGGGTTCAATGTTAACCAATGCGGCTTCGCACAGCGGTCTTCGACCGCCTACCGCCACGGTGTGCCACGCCAGCGCATTGACCTCACATCTCACTATCACACTTCTCAGGTCAGGCAGCCGCCATTTCAAGGGCCCACATGGCTTAATTTCTACTGCGTCACAGAGGCCTAGGCCTTGCATTGCCACTCATACAAGCCATTCAATGCATAGCGATTCGTGTACTGTGCAAGCTGTGGTTACGTACCTTTGGGTTGCTTGACTCTGTACTCCATGTTGTCCTTCCTAGGCACCGTCCGCTGGGACTTGCGAGGAGAAGGAGGAATCCTCCCATGTACCGACCGCTGGTGGACCTGTCGACAATGGAAGAACGACATATTATACTTCGATACCGACTTGACCGAGCCACTATACATGAACTGCGTGCCCAGCTGGAGCCAGCCCTGATGTCCCCCATCCGCCAAACCACAGGAATTCCCCCTCTGGTGCAGGTTCTGTCAGTCCTCCATTTTTTGGCAAGTGGGTCTTTTCAGACAACAGTGGCCATGTCATCAGGGATGTCTCAGCCTATGTTTTCTAAGATTTTGTCCAGAGTGTTGTCTGCCCTGATGAAATACATTCGGAGCTACATTGTTTTCCCTGAGGAGGGTGATTTGGCCACTGTGAAGGGTGATTTCTATGCCCTTGGACATATCCCCAACATCATTGGTGCCATTGATGGGACCCATGTGGCTTTAGTACCCCCAAAAGACAATGAGCAGGTGTACAGAAACAGAAAAAATTACCATTCGATGAATGTGCAGGTGGTCTGTTTGGCTGACCAGTACATCTCCCATGTAAATGCCAAGTTCCCTGGGTCAGTGCATGATGCGTATGTTATGCGAAAAGCAGCATCCCTTATGTGATGGAACAGCTACAGAGACAACATGTGTGGCTAATAGGTGACTCTGGTTACCCCAACCTGCCTTGGCTATTGACCCCAGTGAGGAATCCCCGGACCAGGGCAGAGGAACGGTACAATGAGGCCCATGGGCGAACTAGGAGGATCATAGAAAGGACCTTCGGGGTCCTGAAGACCAGGTTCAGGTGCCTGCATATGACAGGTGGATCCCTAATGTACTCACCAAAGAAGGTGTGCCAGATCATCGTGGCCTGCTCTATGCTTCACAATCTTGCATTGCGACGCCAGCTGCCTTTCCTGCAGGAGGATGGTCCAGATGGTGGTGTTGTAGCAGCTGTGGAGCCTGTGGAGAGTGAAGAGGAGGAAGACGACGGGGACGACACGGGCAACAGGGACACAGTTATACAACAGTACTTTCAGTAGCACACAGGTAAGAATCACCCACGCCATTTTACATTTACTTCAGGCCTCCTGCATCTCTACTTTCTGTGTTTCCCCCCAGTTCCTTTTAACAGATTTTTGACTTTCCCTTCACTTTTCAGAGCTGTATGACCCACTGCGTGACTTCTGCTTTGTTTGCCCATGGACTAAAGCTCATTGACATTGGTATGTTGTCATCACAATGTAACTGAACATTATTGAACCGTTATGTGAAATACATTTGTTAAGAATACAAGCTGACTCCAGATTTTTGAAGTGCAATTAGTGATTTATTTTTAGTGCTACATATAGGTCCATGATAGTGAAACGGTGATGGGTGGGGGTGGAGTAATGTCCATGGCAGAGTCCAGTTCTCAGTTTCACAGGTGCATTGTCCATATGCCTGTGGAAGGATGGAGCAGGGGCTGTTTAAGGTTGGACAGGGTGACAATGTGGGACAGTGGGATGACATCAGGGGGTATCTTATGCTGGCGGGGGTCTTGGCATCCTACTCTGTCTTCTTTTGTGATCTCAGGTTCCTCTTGCGGGGTAGTTGTTCTTCAGCAGGAGGTGGGGTTCTGGTGGCCTGTCGTTGTGTGGGGGCCTCCTGTCCACTAGCGCCGGCGGAGGTGGTAGGCTGTTCCTGGTCCAGGCTAGTGACAGGGGCCCTTTGGGGTGCCACATGGTCCCGCAATGTGGTGACTATCTGGTTGAGGGCCAGGACGATGGTCCCCATTGTGGAACCGATGTTCCTTAGTTCGTCTCTGAACCCCATGTACCGTTCCTCCTGCTGTGCCTGGATCTCCTGGAACCTGGCCAGTACCGTCGCCATCGTCTCCTGGGAGTGGTGGTATGCTCCCATGATGGTGGTGAGGGCCTCTTGGAGAGTGGGTTCCCTGGGCCTGTCCTCCCCCCCCTGTCGCACTGCAGCCCTCCCAGTTCCCCTGTTTCCCCGGGCCTCTGTCCCCTGGACGGTGTGCCCACTACCACTGCCCCCAGGTCCCTGTTGTTGTTGGGGTGGTGGGTCAGCCTGGGTGCCCTATAGTGGCGGACACACCGCTGATTGACGCGTCCTGGAGACAGAGGCATGGGCCCGCTGGGTGGGAGCTGTGCTGATATTCCCAGAGGGGGTTAGGTCTGCTGTGGCCTGTGTCTGTGTGTGGGGAACCGACTGTCCAGAGGTCCCCGATGGTCCGGGCTGGTCATCAGGTTCTAGGCCGACAGAGCTGCTGTCATCACTGGGGGCCTGTTCTGGGGGTGGGATGGACAAATCTGGACCCTCCTGGCCGGTGTGTTGGCGTTCGGGCCCTGCAGGGGTAAAAGAGTATGGTTATTGCTTCTATGTGTGCCATGGCGTGCGATTTGTGGGTGCCCTTGTCCCCCAGTGCTGGCATTCCCTTGTGGGAGGAGATGTGAGGGTGGTTTGTGGTGGGGGATGGGTATGTGCAGTGGTCATGCATAGGTGATGGGTGTCCATGGTTTGTGTTGGCATTCAGGGTTTGGTGTTGGGTTGGGTGGGTTGTGCTGGTGAGACATTGGCTGTGAGGATGTGTGCTGGGGGGTTGGGGGTGAGGGTGGGGGTGTGGGTTGGCATGCTGGTGGTTGGGGGGGTGAAGTAGTTGAGATTAGACTTACCAGAGTCCATTCCTCCGGCTACTCCAGCGAGGCCGTCAGGATGCAGGATGTTAAAGACCTCTTGCTCCCATGCTGTGAATTCGGGTGGAGTGGGTGGGGGTCCGCCGCAAGTCTTCTGCACAGCGATGTTGTATCCGGACAACATCGAGTGCACCTTCCCCCGTAGGTCGTTCCAGCGCTTTCGGATGTCTTCCCGATTTCTGGGATGCTGTCCCACAGCGTTGACCCTGTCGACGATCCTTTGCCATAGCTCCGCCTTCCTGGCTATTGTGGTGTGCTGCACCTGTGTGCCGAAGAGCTGGGGCTCTACCCTTATTATTTCCTCCACCATGACCCTGAGTTCTTGGTCCGAGAACCTGGGGTGTCTTTGGGGTGCCATGGGGTTGTGTGGATGAGGTGTGGGGTGGTGTTTGTGGTGATGTGAGTGGTGGTGTGTGGTGATGTGTGCGTAGATGTGGTGTGGGTGATGATGTTGGGTTCCTGTGTGTGTTGTGGTTTGCATTCCCTGTGCTCTCTCTCTGTGTATTGCGCCTTGTCTCTGAATTTCGATTTGTGGGGGTTTGTGGGTGATGTGAGTGTGTGTTTTATATGGTGATGGGTGTGTGGGAGTGGTGTGTGTATGTGTATCAGGTGTGTTTATTTTGAATTGTCCAATGTGGCTGTGTTTTGTATGTGTGTGTGTATTTTGAGCGCGGCGGTGTGTACCGCCAATGGAATACCACGGTTGAAAGACCGCCGCGTGGATTCGTGGGTCGTAATGGCATGGGCGTATTTCTGTTGGCGTGACGGTGGAGGTTTGGTCATCTCCAGTTTATCGCTGCCCGCTGATGAGGCGGCCTTCCGTGGATGTCGGGTTTTTGGCGGTTTGCCAGTTGGAGGTCAGAATGACCGTGGCGGTTTACCGCGGCCGCGGCGGTATAATGGCGGACTTCTGACCAGCGGTAAGGGCCTTTTACCGCTGGGGTCAGAATGACCCCCTTAGATCTTTAACTCTTCTTGTACTATTTACACCTACTACAAAAAATCAGCATTTGCACCTCAGAATCCATATTCCTGGCACATTACATCTACATCTGTTCATCCACTTTCACACTACATCTGCTTTAAGTACCAACACTGTACCCAATGCCACTCTACTCTATGACACTCTACTCTAGGCCACTATGCTATTTGCTACTCCACTCTCCACAATCTACTGTTCACTATGCCACATTATTCCACTCCGCTATACGCCAATCCATTCTTCACCATTCCGCTGCATGCTATAACACTCCACGCCACTCCAATGTATAACACTCAAGTTTATGCCACTCCGCTGTAATCTCCTCTAATTTACATTACTCCTCTCTATGCTATTCCACACTAAGGGGGTTATTCCAACTTTGGAGGAGGTGTTAATCCGTCCTAAAAGTGACGGTAAAGTGACGGATATACCACCAGCGTATTAAAAGTCCATTATATCCTATGTAACTCGTAATACGGCTGGTGGTATATCCGTCACTTTTAGGACGGATTAACACCTCCTCCAAAGTTGGAATAACCCCCTAAGTCTGTCCACTGTATGCCAACGAAGAGAGCGCCACTCCACTTTACGATCTTCCAGTGTACACCACTTCACTCTTTGCCAATCCACTGTATGCCACTCTACTCTATGATATGCCACTGTACGCTATTACACTGTACAAGACTCCACTCTACACCACTCCACTCTACATCATTCTACTCTACACTATCCTACTGTATGAAACTCTACTCAAACCCACACCACTCTGTTATTCCACTCTTTGCCATTCCAAGCTACGCTACTCCACTGTACGCCACTCGACTGTACACTATTCCACTCTACACCATTCCACTCTGAAACTCCACTCTATGCCAGTCCACTGTACACCACTCTTCTATATGCTATTTCACTGTACGCTACTCCTCTCTTTACCACTCCACTCTACCTCTACACAACTATACTCTATGCCACTGCACTCTACACCACTGCAATCTACGCTATTGCGCTGGACCCAAATCCACTCTAGGCCACACCTCTGTACACTTCTGTACACTATTCCATTCTACCACATTCGACTGTATGACACTCCAGTTTATGCCACTCCATTGAACGCAACTCCAATCCACATTTTTCTACTGTACAACAATACACTCTACGCTATTACAATGTAAACCACTATACTGTATGCCACTGCAGTCTATGCTATTACGCTGTACACCACTCCAATTTACACCACTCCACTCTATGCCACTCCACTGTACGCCACTCCACTGTATGCAATTCCACTTTACCTAACTCCACTGTATGACACTCCAATCTACACCACTCCACTGTATGCCACTACACTCTATGCTACTCCACTCTATGCTATTCCACCCTATGTCGCTCTACTATGTACCACGCCACTGTATGCCACTCTATGCCACTTGACTCCATCACTAAATTCCACTACATTCCATCACACTGTACAATATTTTACTGTATGCCGATCCTCTCTACAACACTCTACTCTAGTTTGTGCTAGTACTCTGGGCTATTGCACTGTACTCCACTCCACTCTATGCCACTAAACTCTACATCCCTCTACGCCATTCCATGTTATACCAATCCACTCTACTCCACTACACTGAATGGCACTCCACTCTAACCATTTCTACTACATGCTTCGCCACTGCAGTCTGCTCTATGACGTTCTACTCCACTCAATGACAATCTACGCCCCAGTCTACCACCAAGTAGTCCACTAAATAGCACTTTGTACTCCTGTCCACCGTACTATACTCTACGACACCACACTCTATGACACTAGACTGAACTTTACTACACTCCACATAATGGCATTCCTCTCAACAACACTATGTAGGAGGCTGGCCTGGCTTATAGTGGGTACCTTGTGGTACTTACACTTTGTGCCAGGTCCAGTTATCACTTATTAGTAGATTAGTAGTGTTCTAGCAGCTTAGGCTGATAGAGGTAGCTATAGCAGAGCAGCTTAGGCTGAACTAGGAGACATGCAAAGCTCCTACTATACCACTTAAGTCATATGGCACTATATCATAAGAAACACAATACTCAGAGTTACTAAAAATAAAGGTACTTTATTTTAGTGACAATATGCCAAAAGTATCTCAGAGGAGATACTCCCTTAGGAAGTAAGTACAATACACAAAATATACACACAAACCAAAATCAGGTAAGTACAATACTTAGAAAAGTAGGGCAAACACTGTAGAACACAATAGAATGCAATAGGAGAAAAAAAGGCCTAGGGGCAACACAAACCATATACTCCATAAGTGGAAGGCGAACCATGAATGGACCCCAGGCCTAGTGTAGTGTGTAGAGGGTCGCTGGGAGTGAAGGAAAACACTAAGGGTGTCCAAGATACCCCACCCCAAGACCCTGAAAAGTAGGAGTAAAGTTACCCTACCACCCCAGAAAGACAGTAAAGTCGAGATAGAGGATTCTGCAAAGACAACAACTGACTGCAAAGCACTGAAGATGGATTCCTGGACCTGAGGACCTGCAAAGGAAGGTGACCAAGTCCAAGAGTCACGCAAGTGTCCGGGGAGGGGGGGCAGGAGTCCACTAAACCCCAGATGAAGGTGCAAAAGGGCTGTCTCCGGGTTGAAGAATCAGAAGATTCTGCAACAATGGAAAGTTCCAGGAACTTCTCCTTTGGTCAGAAGATGTCCCACCGTGTGCTGGAGGACGCAGAGTTGTTTCCACGCAGAAAGATTGCAAACAAGCCTTGCTAGCTGCAAGAGTCACAGTTGAAGGTTTTGGGTGCTACCAGGGCCCAGGATGGATCAGGAGGTTGCCCCTTGGAGGAGGAGACAGAAGGGACACTCAGCAATAGAGAGAGCCCACGCAAAGGCAGGCAGCACCAGTAGAAGTACCTGAACAGGCATTCAAGAAATCTGAGCATGGAAGTCATCTCAGCACAGCAAAAGAGGGTCCCACAAAGTCGGAGGTCAACTCAGCGAGTTGAGCAATGCAGGACGGAGTGCTGGGGACCTGGGGTGTGCCGTGCACAAAGGAAGTCTTGAAAAAATGCAGAGAGGCCCTAGCAGCTGCAGATCACGCAGTACAGAGAATTACTGTCTGGTGTGTGGAGGCAAGGACTTACCTTCACCAAATTTGTATAAAAGGACCACTGGACTGTCGGGGTCACTTGGATCCAGCTCCTGTGTTGCAGGGACCACACTCGTCAAGATGACAGGGGACCCAGAGGACCGGAGATGCAGAAGTTTGGTGCCTGCGTTAGCAGGGGGAAGATTCCATCAACCCACAGGAGATTTCTTCTTGGCTTCCAGTGCAGGGTGAAGGGAGACAGCCCTCAGAGCATGCACCACCAGGAAACAGTCAAGAAAGCCGGCAGGATTAGGCGCTACAATGTTGCTGGTAGTCTTCTTGCTACTTTGTTGCGGTTTTGCAGGTGTCCTGTAGCAGTCAGCAGTCGATCCTTGGCAGATGTCGAAAAAGGAAGTAGAGAGGAACTGGTGAGCTCTTGGATTTGTTATCTGACGAGAAACCCACAGGAGAGACCCTAAATAGCTCTCAGAGGAGGATTGGCTACCTAACCAGGTAAGAGCCTATCAGGAGGGGTCTCTGACATCACCTGCTGGCACTGGCCACTCAGAGGTCTCCATTGTGCCCTCACACCTCTGCATTCAAGATGGCAGAGGTCTGGGACACTGGAGGTGCTCGGGGCACCACCCCTGGGGTGGTGAGAGACGGAGGAGTGGTCACTCCCCTTTCCTTTGTCCAGTTTTGTGCCAGAGCAGGGGCTGGGGGATCCCTGAACCGGTGTAGACTGTTTTATGCAAGGAGGGCACCATCTGTGTCCTTCAAAGGATTTCTAGAGGCCAGGAGAGGCTACTCCTCTCAGGCCCTTAACACCTATTTTCAAAGGGAGAGGGTGTAACACCCTCTCTCAGAGGAAATCCTTTGTTCTGCCTTCCCGGGACTGGGCTGCCCAGGCCCCAGGGGGGCAGAAACCTGTCTGAGGGTTGGCAGCAGCGGTAGCTGCAGAGAAAACCCCAGAGAGCTAGTTTGGCAGTACCCGTGGTCAATGCTGGAGCCCCGGGATGCATGGGATTGGCACCACAATACCAGATTTGGCTTGGGGGGTCAATTCCATGATCTTAGACATGTTACTTGGCCCTGTTTGGAATTACCATTGTGAAACTACACATAGGTATTGACCTACATGTAGTTCACGGGTGTAATGGTGTCCCCGCACTCACAAAGTCCAGGGAAATTGCCCTGAACAATGTGGGGGCACCTTGGCTAGTGCCAGGTGCCCTCACACTTAGTAACTTTGCACTTCACTAAGTGAGGGTTAGACATATAGGTGACTTATAAGTTACTTAAGTGCAGTGTAAAATGGCTGTGAAATAACGTGGGCATTATTTCACTCAGGCTGCAGTGACAGCCCTGAGTAAGACTTATCTGAGCTCCCTATGGGTGGCAAAAGAAATGCTGCAGCCCATAGGGATCTCCTGGAACTCCAATACCCTGCTTACCTAGGTACCATATACTAGGGAATTATAAGGGTGTTCCAGTGTGCCAATCAGAATTGGTACAATTAGTCAATAGCCTGCAGTGACAATTTTAAAAGCAGAGAAAGCATAAACACTGAGGTTCTGGTTAGCAGAGCCTCAGCAATGCAGTTAGCCACCACACAGGGAACACATACAGGGCACAACTTATGAGCACTGGGGTCCTGGCTAGCAGGATCCCAGTGACACAGGCAAAAACAAACATAAGTACAAGTAAAAAATTGGGGTAACGTGCCAGGGAAGATGGTACTTTCCTACACACCAGACTGTACAATTTTAAACATTTTATTAAAAAACATTGACATTCAAAGAAAAAACAAAGGTTAAGGTAAGTTATAGTTAAAACTTTAGCCATCCTTTCTATACAAACCAGAGTTGACATGTACAAACATTAGAAATTCTAAAGTAATAATTACAACTTAAATGTATAATTTGCTCACCACCAGCAATAACTTCAACTTATAGTTTATGCACCACCTTCAACTTACTAAGTTGCGCACCTCCGTACACAGTTTTCTCACCTCACTGTAGTGTGGAGCTACATTAACTATAACACATCACTCTACCATGCACTTTACTTGACCCCACTCTCCACTACTGTACAGCAATCCAATCTATGCAGCTCCATTGTTTGATACACTACTGTATGCCATGCAACTCATACAATACTCTACTACACTGTATGCCGCTTTCCTACACTTTCCTCCGGTCTGTACCTCTACTCTTCACTCTACAATACTGTATGCCACTGTACAACACTCTACTCCACTCTATGATGTTCTACGATAGTCTTGTCTACTATACAACACTGTACAAAACCTTTGTATGCCATTGCACCCCACTTTACCCCACTTTACTCTATGGCACTGTGGGAAAATCAGGCTGATTGCAGAAGCCCTCTCACTTTTTTTTTAGCTGATACAGGTGTTCTCTGACTTTGACTGTGCCCTGGGCACAGCAAATCGGTCCCAGGGCCAGTGCTCTGTGTAAAATGGTAGTATGCAAATTAGGCATAATTATAATTGGCTCTGACCACCTACCTATAAGTTCCTAGTATATGGTAGGGCATGTAGGTTTAGGGATCCCAGTATAATTAGTGCAGCCAGAGGTGCACTGCTGTGGTGTCCAGTATCATTGTAAAGGCAGGCCTATCTTGCTGGCTGGTTTTAAATTAAAGTTAAATTAAATTTTAATTAAAATTACCCCATATTTGAATTTTGAACTAAAAGAAATTCCAAAGTCTCAAATTACCTTATGTTTGCATATAATTCACCCCTAAGACCTGCCCTTAGTGCCCCCAGGGTTGTGCGCAGTGTAAAAATAAGCAGGGACTTTGTTTTATAAGCCCTGATGAGGGAGAAACAGCCAAATCAATTTTCCTCATTGTAGTCAATAGGCCGCAAAGCCTAACATTGGAGACTTTATTTTAAAATAATAAAGTCTTATTTCAATAGAGATGAGCTAAATATATCATGTTTGGAACCAAATTAAATGTTATAATAAATCCAACTATGTCCAATGTTGAATTTAATAGAACTAGCACATGAAAAGAGCTTCAGAACTATTTCTGAAAGTTATCCAATTCAGCCCTGTAGTGCCCTTTCCTGATTGGTCAGCAACTGGCACCCTGAGCCAGACTGCCTTAATGAGGTGTGAAGTGGCCTGGGCTGACACAAAGGAAGCCTCTGGGGGTGGAGAACTGTTACAGCGAATTTCAAAGCAGGATGAAGAAAGAGTAGCCAAACCGGTCTTCAAAGCAGGGAAAGCTACTTGGGCTACAAACAGGACCTTCCCCATTTTTGGCAACCCCAGACAGCTGGTAGCCCCAAGGATTAGATTAGGAGAGGGCCTGGAGGTGGTGTGGTAGGAAAACGTGACCAGACCCTTTGTTGGGCTCAGCCAGATGTAAATTTCAAGGAGAGATTTCCTCCATGTTTGATTTTTAAAGAATATTGCTTTCTAGGAAGTGGTCACCCCAGACCAGGTTGGGTTGGCCTACACCACATTGAACAGTAGCACCCCCTCCTTTCCACCCCCAAGAGCAAGGATCAATATGGCAGAGATGCCCCACAACTCAACTCCCTGCAGTAAGAAGATACTGGAAGAAGAAGGACTGGCCTGCACCTTGACACTGCATTCACAAGGACTGCACCAGCTGCACACTTTGGGTTTGAACAAGAAAAAGACTTTGCCTTGCTTCTGCAGCTACAGGAGTGGACTCCTTGTAAGCTACAAGTACACAGGAGCTAACCAGAGTTCCCTGCTTCAAGTCCTGCTAGAAGAGCCCAGCTGAACCAGCGTCTAGTGGCCGTTTGAGAATTCTGACCAGATGCATTCTGGGAACTGTAGCCCCAACTTCAAAGTGCCAACACAGAGCTTCTGGAACCTTGGATCTTGTTTGTCGACACTTTGAGGACCCAAAAAGTACTTCTCAAAGAAGATGATCCAGAAGTTTGGAGCAACTTTGGAAAAAAGCTCCATAACATGACTGACCCGACGACGAGAGTCAAGCCAGCGATGCTGAACTGCGATCTGGCCTGAATTTCCAGTTGATCCCACAAAGTTTTTGGGAGCTTTTCCCCATCAACAAGACTTCTAGGAGTTGAACGGGACCCCGTGCTGAAAGAAGACACTGTCACATTGCATCGCAGCCTGGCCTGAAGAGGAGCCTTGCTAAATGATGACAGAAAAACTCTAAAAAAGTGACTAGTAGCCTCATTATGAGATTGGTGGTCCCAATGCAGGACGGCCAAACTTCGAAGGGAGGATCCCACTGCCCTATTATAATGTTCCTCCAGTCTGACTAGCGGAAACATTGCAATAGAGCATTCCCGCCAATCAAATCAGCGGGTACAGTGCTTCGAGATAGCACTTGGCTCCATTAAAGGAGCCAAGTGCTATCTCTTAGCACAGATAGGGCTGACCAGCACCCTTAGAACGAGTACTGTCTCCAAAGCAGACAGTGCACATTCTGATGACCCTGTGCTGAGGGGCCCCTGCACTGTCAATGCAATGGGCAAGGGCAGTGCAAGGGCCTCCTTGTGGCCCCCTGCACTTGTTCTCTGCCAGCCTTTTCAGGGTGTGGAAACCACCATGAGAAGGCTGAGGGAGAACAAGGTTGTAATCACCTTGGCGGACTACAACCAAGACCACCATCAGCCCATCGGGTACAATGTTCCTGGCAGGGACGCGGACAGCGGTCCCCTAGCTGGTCCTCCCACCGGGGTCCTAATTGGGTGGTCGGACTGCCTGAAGTGCAGCGATCCTTGGACCGCCACACTCATAATGAGACCCTAAGTCCGAACATAAATTTTAGACCCCGGCCTCCTGCTCAGTGTAGCCAAGTAGGGCTCCATTGCAGTCAGCCTCAAACTTTGACTTTGCCCCAGTCGAGAGCGATCAGATGTCCCTGAGTAGCGCTTTTTTTAAAATGTAGGCCCTCATTACGACCCTGGCGATGAGTGATAAAGTGGTGCTAATACCGCCAACAGGCTGGCGGTAATTACTGCCAAATTATGACCATAGCGGTGATAACTCCCATAGACAGCCAATGTACCACACCAAACGCAAGGGCAGAAACAACACTCACCACGGCGGTAGCTGCCAAAAATACCACCTA
This sequence comes from Pleurodeles waltl, assembly GCF_031143425.1. NCBI lineage: Eukaryota > Metazoa > Chordata > Amphibia > Caudata > Salamandridae > Pleurodeles > Pleurodeles waltl. The sequence goes on along the minus strand of NC_090449.1, from coordinate 687,098,373 downwards.
CCATATTATAACACTGCAAACCACCACCTTTTCTGGGGTGGTACCAACACCATCAAAAGCTTGGCAGAAACACTGCACAGAAGAGAATTGACTTACCATCGGAGACACAGGGAAGAACAGCGTCGCCATGGAACCTGAACTGCAAGTCTTCCCAATGATCTTCTACATTATGCTCCACCTGGAACACCAACGCCGACGAAGATGACGATGGTGAGTACAGCCACCTAGCACACAAGGGAGGGAGGGTGGCACACACACGTACGACACACACCTGACACACACACACCATACACACAACCAACTGCACACTTAAAACAATGGCACCAGAGACATGGCAGAATAATGCAAAGACAACGGGAAATTACCAAAGTGAATGTATTCATATCAACAGCTAATAAATATCGATTTAACAATCAAACGCATATGCACACATGTACACAAAGGGACACTGCCCAGTCCAAAGTTCAAAGGGCTCACCTGGTCACAGGGCACAGTCTAAGGCCCAACTTGAATCCTGACTTCATCTGGTTAGAACTCTGCAGGGGCATCAGTTTCCAAGTGAACAGGCACCTCAGGGGGAGGAGGGCACCTCAGCTAGATTCGGGAACAATCCTATTGGTTCTGGATGGAGCAACATGCCCATTGCTCTGTCATGGGAGTGCAAGGCCACAGTCTCTCAGGTGGGTGTATTTCCCACTGGTTCTGGAGGGGGCAACTTGCCCATTGCTCTGTCCTGGGGAGTGCAAGGCCACAGTCTCTCAGGTGGGTGAATTTCCCGCTGGTTCTGGAGGGGGCAACATGCCCATTGCCCTGTCCTGGGGAGTGCAAGGCCACAATCTCTCAGGTGGGTGACTTTCCCACTGGTTCTGGAGGGGGCAAAATGCCCATTGCTCTGTCCTGGGGAGTGCAATGCCACAGTCACTCATGTAGGTGACTTCCCCATTCCTTCTGGAGGGGTCCACGCACAGCAGCCTTTGTAGGATGGCCTACATGGCGTCCAATGGTGGTGATGGCTGCAGTGTGTTGGTGGATGGCAGTGGCTCCTGGCCTGCCTCTGCAGTTGGTGATGGCTGCAGTGTGGTGGTGGTTCCTCCTGGGCAGCCTCTGCAGTTGGTGATGACTGCAGTGCGGTTGTTGATGGTGGTTGCTCCTGGGCAGCCTCTGCAGTTGGTGATGGCTACAGTGTGGTTGTGGATGGAGGTGGCTCCTGGGCCGCCTCTGCAGGTGGTCATGTCTACACTTCCTCAGCTGGCAGTGGGGGGCCCATGACTGCTGGTGGTGGTGGAGGTGTCACCCTGACAGCCTCTTCTGGAGTAGAGGGTTTTGTTTCCTCCATTAGATGGGCCATGGATCCCTTGACCTTCCTGGCAGTGGTGGATGGCTTCTTCCCCTTCTTGGATGGAGGTGCAGGCTCCTTCTCCTTCTTGGATGGACATGCAGGCTCCTTCCCCTGCTTCCCTGGAGATACAGGCTCCACGACTAGGTGGTGCGACCACTGTCCCCATGGACTGTTTGGCTGAGGAGTTGGTCTGGGTCCTTGGTACCCTGCTCATACGGGCAGGGTGGGGATAGAGGTAGGGAAGAGGTCAAGTTGGGCAAGGAAAACTTTTTAGGGACGGTGGGGTGGGAGGAGGGTGGAGTGATGGGAGTGGAGGTAGTGGGAGTGGTTGTTGGAGGTGTATGTCTGCTGGATTTGGGTGCAGGTGCATGGGCTGTATGCTGAAGAAAGGTGGATGGCTGTTGGGTGTCTGAGTGCTTGCGTTTGTGTCCTTTAGGAGGGGGGGACAGGGTGGGAGAGGACAGAGGGGACACATGCATGGCTGTTGTGGAGGTGTCTGTTGGTGCGGTGTGTGTGCTGCTTGGTGTGGTGATGCTGGTGATGGACGGGAAGGCGGGTTGGGAGCACACAGTTCACCCCTTTGCATCACGGTACATGCAGTTCAAATTTAACGCTTACTTAAATGTATCCGTAGTTTTTCACTAAAGTTAGTGCAGTCATAACTGTTCATCTCTATACACGTGTTTCTGGGTTATTGCCCTTCATCAGTAGTGAGAAGAAAACATCGAAAAATATCTGGTGTTGCTAGAAATGCTGCCAAAATCGTCTCAGGTCTAGTACCACTCACAGGCTCACAGGTGCATCTCCAGAGCTTGTCAGCTCAATGGCTCAAGGGAGCCTTTTAAACAGGAAGGCGGGTTCGGAGCACATTGCCTCATATCCCAGTCGAGTTCTCCCCTTTGCATCCTGGAAAATGCTGTTCAAATTTTACGCTTACTTGAAAGTGTCTGCAGTTTTTCACTAAAGTTAGTGGACTCATAGATGTTCATCTCTATACACGTGTCTCTGGGTTATTGCCCATCATCAGTAGAGAGTAGAAAACATTGAAAAATATCTGGGGTTGCTGGAAATGCTGTCAAAATCGTCTCAGGTCTGTTACCACTCACAGGCTCACAGGTGCATCTGGTGGTGGATGTTGATGTGGTGCATGCTGGTGTGAGTGTGGACATGACTGGGAGGGAGGTGGAGGAGGAGGAGGAGGGGGAGACAGTGGAGGCAGAAGATATTGTCATGTCTACAACTGTATGGTGTTTGTGTGAGTGCCTGTGGGTTGAAGTGTGGTGCTTGTGTTTGCCTGTGGTTGCCTGTGCCACTCTTTGGTATTGACTTGATTGCATGTTTGTCTGTATGTGTGCCTGGGATAGGTTAGGGTTGAGGATAATGGGACTAGGAAGTGGTAGTTGGAAGGGGGACAGTAGAAACAGGGAAAATGGCTGCCATCAGAGAGGAGGCCAGAGCCTGAATCGATCTCTGTTGGGCCACCAATCCACTGTGAATGCCCTCCAGGATTGCATTGCATTGCTGCATCTGGTATGCTAGCCCATGGATGGCATTCACAGTAATTGACTGCCCTACAGAGATGGATCTCAGGAGGTCAATACCCTCCTCACTCAGGACAGCAGGGCTCATTGGGGGAGGGCCTGAGGTGCCTGGGGCGAAGGAAATGCCCACCTTCCTGGGTAAACGGGCATGGGCAACTCGCTGAGGGGCTACTGAGAGGGCAGGGCTGGTATGGGGGTGGTGACTGTACCTGTAGCTGGGGTGGTCACAGAGGTGTTCGCCACCACCAGGGAGCTCCCATCGGAGGAGGTATCTGAGTCTGTGTTGTCACCTCCAGTTTCCGCCGTGATGCTCCCCTCGCCCTCTGTCCCATTTGTTCCCTCAGTGTCTGTGGACTCTGCCTCCAGGGTCCTGTGGGATGCAGCTCCCTCTGTCTCCTGTGCACCTGCTCCTTTACCAGATGATGCTAATGCACACAAGGACAGGATGACAAAACAAGAAAGGGGGGTAGAAAGTCAAAGGATACACTGGGTCAATGACTACACCAACACCACAGTTGGCATACACATCACCGTCACACAAAGGGAACAGGCTTAAGCATTGTGCATTACAGTGTCAGTCATATGGCTAGTTACTAAGGCAAGATGAGGCCCACACACCGCCAACTGCAGAACTCCTGGGACCCACGATGCCCTGCATGAAATGGACTGCTAACAAGCTAGGTTACCTGTATTTGCCATACACCCATTACCCTTGAGATGGCCCATGCTGCAATATCTGGCATGGCCTTATGGGCACCCACTAACACACATCCACCAACCGGATACCACCCCACCTGACAAAATATGTAATGATACCCACTGTACTCACCCCCTTGTGCCTGCTGTGATTTCCTCAAGCGCCCATCCAGCTCAGGGTAGGCCACTGCCAGTATGTGGGCTGTCAGGGGGGTCAGGGTCCGACAGGCATCCCTTCCTCGTTGGGAGGCCATCCCCACCTGGGCCTCCGAGGTATTCTGTGCCCAGCATCTCAGGTCCTCCCACCATTTCTAACAGTGGGTGCTCCGCCTGCCATAGACCCGCAGTGTCCGCTTGTCCTTGGCGATGGCACTTCATAATCTGACCTGCAGAAGCAATACAGACAGGAGAACACCATTAAACAGAGTCCAGCCTGCCACACAAATGGCCCACCATACCTGTTTCTCTCACCATTGGCAGACACATCGCCCAGAGCACACCATGTACACCACCACAAGACATCCCCACTACCCCCTTATACAATGCTTGCGCACACATCCCCATGCATCCTTCCCACATGTATTGTGCCAAAGTGTACTCACCTGTTGGTCTAGAGGCCCATACAGCAGGCTGTACTGGGGTAGGACCCCATCCACCAGTCGCTCCAATTCCTCTAAAGTGAATGCAGTAGCCCATTCCCTGATCACACAGGCCATGGTAGGTTCCAGACACAGGTAACAGCAGCACACGCAGTGTAGGTGTTCTCCTGTTGAAGGTCAGGAATCAGATAGAAATCGTCAGTCACGTCCGCGGCGGTGTACACCGTCACTGCTGCCGCAGATCCCTATTGGCCACTGTGCTCCATGGAGCCCCATATTATCCAATGAGTAATTGCACAGTGGTGCAAGACTGCCTTCTGCCACGATGTCCAATGTCAGTGGAATTACCTCACTTCCACCTGTCCCTACATACAGGACAGGCGGTCACCATTTCAGGGCGGGGAGTAAACAGTAATATCGACAATAACTGCGTCACTGATTAGATTGGCACATACTTCGCCATTGACAATATCCCATTACATAAGTGCACCAAGTCTAGTGCAGTTGTAGTTCCATTGTTCCAATTGTGACAGCCTACTCACTCTTGTGTCCCTTAGATACCTACCGCTGCGGATGCATAGGAGGTTTGAGACATACCCCCATGTACAGACCCCTTGTGGACTTGGCTACACTGGAGGACAGGCACATTATCCTCACCTATAGACTGGACAGCGCCACACTCACAGAGCTGTGTGACCAATTGGAGCCTGACCTGATCTTATCTATCTGTCATCCAACTGTGAACCCCCCTCTTGTGCAAGTTCTATCAGTGCTCCATTTCTTGGCAACTGGTTCCTTTCAAGTGACAGTGGGCTTGGCAGCAGGAATGTCACAGCCAATGTTCTCAATGGTGCTGACAAGAGTGTTGTCTGCCCTGGTAAAACACATATGCAGCTACATTGCTTTCCCCAGGTGGAAGATTTGACCACTGTGAAGGCCGGATTCTATGCAATGGGACACATACCCAATATTATTAGTCCGATTGACGGAACATGTATTGCGTTTGTCCCCCCGCCAGAATGAACAAGTGTTCAGGAATCGTAAGAGTTTCCACTCACTGAATGTACAGTAGTGTGCTTGGTGGACTAGTACATCTCCCACGTCAATGCTAAGTATCCTGGGTCGGTGCATGATGCCTTTGTTCTGAGGAATAGCAGCATCCGAAATGTGATGGCCCAACTACTGAGTCACAGGGTGTGGCTAATAGGTGAGTCTTGGTCCCACCCACTGTATGTTAGTGTATGCCTTCTGGTGTTAACCCCATGGGATTTTATGTGGCTAAATGTGCTCCCACAATACTTGCAGGTGACTCTGGCTACCCAAACCTATCTTGGCTGCTAATACCTGTGAGGAATGCCAGCACAGGGACTGAGGAACGTTATAATGAGGCACATGGGCGAACCAGATGGATCATTCAAAGGACCTATGGACTCCTGAAGGCCAAGTTCAGGTTCCTCCATCTGACAGGTGGATCCCTGTCCTACTCACCCGAGAAGGTCTGCCAGATAGTAGTGGCATGCTGCATGTTGTACAACCTGGCCCTCAGAACAATGTACCTTTTCTGCATGAGAAGGAAACTGGAGATGCCCCTGTGAAAGCAGTAGACCCTGAGGACAGTGAGGGTGAAGAGGCTAAGGATGAGGACTGCAGAACCACAGTTATCCATCAGTACTTCCAATGACACACAGGTGAGACAGTACAACTGCACATTTCTATGACTATTGGTGTATTCTGTGTGGATGTGGCATGATGGTATTGACTTCCTTAGTAGCTCAACATACTGTCACCTATGGTTTGTCATTTTACAGATGTTGGTGATATAACAACTGTGTGCAGATGTGCTGACTACAGCCAGCTACAGGTAATTATTTATATGCTCTCACAGTGTACAGCTCATTTGCAATGGATGTGACTGTTTCCATAAATACACATTTTCAAAACATAAATTACTAGCAGTCAAGTTGTGTTCAAGGGTGTTTATTGTAGTGCTAAGAAATTGAGGGAAAAGTGCAATGGAATAGGGTGATAGTGAAGGAAAGTCCAGGGTATTGTTCCAGTCTGTTTGTAGTACATATGCTGTGTCCAAGGGGCCATTGGAAGGGGAGCAACAGCAGTTTAAAGTGGACAAGGTGACTGAGTGGGACACATGGGGGACAATCGGGAGAGTCTTATTTCCTGGTGGGTGTTTTGGCAAGTGTCTCTGGCTTCTGTCTGGGTCGCAGGGAACGTTTGCGGGGAGTTTACCTTCTGCAGGGGGAAGGATGCTGGTGGCCTGTGGGTCCTGTGGCGGGGCCTCCTGCCCTCTAGATACAGTAGAAGTGGAGGGCTGGTCAATGGACTGGCTAGTGGTCGGGCCTGCTGATGTGCTGTTGCTTCCCTCATGATGTTGGCTATGTCTGCCACCACCCCTGCTATGGAGGTCAGGGTGGTGTTAATGGCCTGCAAGTCCTCCCTGATCCCCTGATACTGTCCCTCTGGCAGCCGCCTGTTCTCCTGCATGTTGTCAAGGATCTGGACCATCGTGTCCTGGGAATGTTGGTAGGCTCCCAGGATCTCTGAGGGTACCTCCTGGAGAGTCGGTTCCCTGCTCCTGTCCTCCCCCTGGCACACAGCAGTCGTCCCAGTGCCCCCGTTGACCTGTGCCCCTGTCCCCTGAACAGTGTGCCCACTGACCCCAGTTCGCTATTTGTCTTAGTGGTGAGGGGTGGCCTGGGGTCCCTGTACAGGTGGGCACACTGCTGATTGATGTGTCCTGGGGACAGATGTGTGGGTACACCGGGTGGGTGCTGTGGTGTTGGATACTGAAGAGGGAGGATCTGTGGTGGTCTGTGAGTGGGCTTGGTTGACCGACTGTCCAGTGGTCCCAGGTGGGCCAGGTAGGTCATCCAGATCCTGAAGTCCAGAGTTACTGTCATCACTGGGGACATCTTCTGTTGGGGGACTGGCTAGTCGTGGCACCTCCTCTCCCTTGTTCTTGGGTGCTGTCCCACGGCATTCACCCTGTCCACAATTCTGCACCATAGCTCCATCTTCCTGGCAAAGGATATCTGCTGTACTTGTGCTCCAAACAGTTGTGACTCTACCCTGACAATTTTCTGCACCATGACCCTTAACTCCTCATCAGTGAAACGGGAGTTCCTTTGTAGGGACATGGATGTTGTGTGGTGTGTGTTGGTTAGAGTGTGTTTAGTAATGTGGTGGGGTCTATGATGTGGAGTGATTGAAGGATGTATGGGTGTAAGTGGTGTGTGTCTAGTTGTGTAAGTGGTCTTGGTGTCAGTCTGGTGGCTATGATTTGGAATCTTAAAGGGTTGTGGGTAATATGGGTGTGTGTTTTATAGTGGTGTGGCTATGTGGGTGTGGTGTGTGTTTTTAGTATTGGCCAATGTTGTGTTGTTTTGTATGTGGGTGTCCACTCTGAGCACGGCGGTATGTACCGCCAATGGTTTACCGTTGTTGAAGGCCCACCGTGGTGATTCGTGGGTCATAATGTGTTGTTTTGTTGGCGTAATGGTATGGGTGTTGAGTCTGCCACTTATGCACTGACTATTGGGCTGGCGTATTTGTGTATGTAGCTGTATTCTGTTGGTTTGGTGTGTGTGTGTTGTAATATGGCGAACAGATATTCGCCACCGTGGTGGTATGTTGGCGGCCGTCACTGTGGCGGTAAGTGGCATTTACCTCCAATATCATAATGAGGGCCTTAGTCTTTACAGATTCATATCTCTTGTTCCCTACATTGGATTTTTGACATTTTAAAGATACAAATATTTTCTATTGTTATAAATTGGTGTTGGATTTTTATTGTTCATTGTGTTTTACTTATTTACGATATTGTTGATATGAAATGCTTTAAACACCTGTCTCTTAAATTAAGCCTAACTGCTCATGGGCCAAGTTACCAACGGTTGAGCAAGGATTAATTTACTGAGACCTTGCCTGGAATTAGTGGGAGTTTTTGGCCTATTGCTAAGTGTAGGTACCTACCTGCCCTTACCAATAATCCATTTTCCAACAGACACAGTATTTCATTCTAATTCACTACTCCATTCTATGCCACTCCACTCTACGTCACTCTAAGCTATTGTTATCGATAACACTGTAATCTACTCTACCACACTGTACAACACTGTACATTACTCTGCACCACTCCACTCTACAAAACTGTAGTAGACTGTATGCCACTCTATTCTACTGTACTCTATACCACTTTTGATTACTGTACGACACACCAGTACAATCTACTGTACAAGAGGTTACTGTGATTTATGATACTTGATTTGACTGTATGCTGTGCCACTCCAATCTACTGGAGTCCATGCCACTATAGTCTAAAACATGCCACTCCACTAAATGACACTTTACTCCACTCTTCACTTCCCCACTCTAGTACTCTACTTCACTATGCTCCACTACTAAATGTAATCCACTCTAGGCCACTGTACCATAATCTGCTCTATGCCACTCCACTGTCTGACATCCTACTTCACTGTATGCAACTCTATTCTACAACACTATACTACACTCCATGCTGCTCTATAACACCCTACACTACTCTTTGCCCATCCACTCTACACCACTGTACTATACTGTTTAACACTCGATACACCGCTTTACTGCTCTCTATGATACGCCACTCAACTATTTGACACTGCACTCCTCTCTATGACACTCCTCTACTCTACTCTAGGACACTTCACTCAACAATACTCCACCCTACATCACTCTATTTCACCCTATTCCACTCTAAAACACCCTACTTAACATTATGGCAGTGTATGACACATTGTTGTACTGTATGATATGCCAGTCCACTGTACAGCTTGTTGCTTACTAAACCATACTTGACTCCACTATATGAGATACCATGCTACTACACTTTATCACACTATACTACAGTGTGTGATACATGTAGGAAACTACCATCTTTCTTGGCATGTTACCCCCAATTGTACATGTATGTCAGTATGTTTTTGCCTCTATCACTGGGATCCTGCTAGCCAAGACCCCAGTGCTCATAGTTTGAGGCCTAAATGTGTATGCCAGTGTGGTGCCTAACTGTGTCACTGAGGCTCTGCTAATCAGAACCTCAGTGCTTATGCTCTCTCTTTTAAATTTGTCACTATAGACTAGTGACTTAATTTAGCAATTTCAATTGGCACACTAGACCCCCTTATAATTCCCTAGTATATGGTACCTAGCTACCCAGGGCACTGGGGTTCCAGGAGATCCATTTGGTCTGCAGCATTTCTTTTGCCACCCATAGGGAGCTCAGACAAACCATTACCCAGGACTGCAATTGCAGCCTGCGTGAAATAACACACACTTTACTTCACACCCATTTTCACTGCACTTAAGTTACTTATAAGTCACCTATATGTCTAACCTTCACTTGCTGAAGGTTAGGTGCAAAATTACTAAGTGTGAGGGCACCGTTGCACTAGCAAAGGTGCCCCACATAGTTCAGGGCCATTTCCCCAGATTTTGTGAGTGCGTGGACACCATTACATGTGTGCACTACATATAGGTCAATATGTACATGTAACTTCACAGTGGTAACTGCGATTATGGCCATGTAACATGTCTAAGATCATGGAATTGTCCCCCCATTCCAAATTTGGTAATGGGGAGCCCATTACATGCATCCTGGGGCCTCCACTATGGACCCCCAGTACTGCCAAACCAGCTCGCTGGGGCTTGCACCGCAGGTACAGCTGCTGCCACCTCACAGACAGGGTTCTGCCCTCCTGGGGTCTGGGCAGCCCAATCCCAAGAAGGCAAACAAAGCATTTTCTCTGAGAGCAGGGTGTTACACCCTCTCCCTTTGGAAATAGGTGTTACAGGCTGGGGCAGGGTCGCCTCCCCCAGCCTCTGGAAATGCTTTGAAGGGCACAGATGGTGCCCTCCTTGCATCAGCCAATCTACACCGGTTTACGGAATCCCAGTCCCTGCTCTGGCGTGAAACTGGACAAAGGAAAGGGGAGTGAGCACTCCCTTTTCTATCACCACCCCGGGGGGGGGGTGCCCAGAGCTCCTCCAGTGTGTCTCAGACCTCTGCCATCTTGTTTTCAGAGGTGTGGGGGCACTCTGGAGGCTGCTGAGTGTCCAATGCCAACAGGTGATGTCAGAGACCCCTCCTGATAGGTGCATACCTGGCTAGGTAGCCAATACTCCTCTCAGGACTATTTAGGGTCTCTCCTGTGGGCTTCTCTTCAGATTACGACTTGCAAGAATCCGCTAGGACTCCCCTGCACTTCTCTCTTAGACTTCTGCCAAGGATCGACCGCTGACTGCTCCAGGACGCCTGAAAAACTGCAACAAAGCAGCCAGAAGACTACAAGTGACATTGTAGCGCCTAATCCTGCTGGCTTTCTCAACTATTTCTTCGTGGTGCATGCTCTGGAGGCTGCCTGCCTTCAGCCTGCACTGAAAGCCACGAAGAAACCTCCCATGGGTCAACGGAATCTTCCCCCTGCTCCAGCAGGCAACAAACTACAGCCTCACTGGTATTCTGGGTCGCCTCTCATCCTGACGAATGTGGCCTCTGGAACACAGGTGACGGACTCAAGTGACCCGACTGTCCAGTGGTCCAACTGTCTGAATTTGGAGGAGGTAAGTCCTTGCCTCCCCTCCCCAGACAGTAATCCTGTGCACAGTGTGATCTGCAGCTACAAGGGCTTCTGTGCACATATCCAAGAAATCCTGCATGCACAACTGAGCAGAGGTCCCCAGCACTCAGTCCTCGATGCTCCGCTCCCTGAGTTGACCTCCGGTGTAGTGGGAACTCTCTTTACACTGTTGAGATGACCGCATGGTCAGTCTTCTTGAACTCATGTTCAAGGACTCCTGCGGGTGCTTCCCTCCTTTCAGTGGACTCTCTACGTTGCTGAGGGCCACCTCTGTCTCCTCTCCTGCGTGGCGACATCCTGGTCCTTCCGGGGCTCGGGCAGCAGCCTTTTTCTTCAACTGTGACTCTTGGAGGTAGCAAGGCATATTTGTGGTATTTTGCCAAGGAAACAACTCTGCATCCTACAGCACACTGTGGGACATCTTCTGCACAAAGCAGAAACTCCTTCCTCCTTTCATTGGTACAAAACCGCCATCTTCTTCCAACCAGAGGCAGTCATTTTGCACCTTCATCCAGGGTTTAGTGGGTTCCGCCCCCCCCCTACACTTTAGCGACTATTGGACTTGGTCCCCTTCCTTTACAGGTCTTCATGTCCAGAAATCCATCTTCAGTACTTTGCAGTATGTTGTGGTCCTTGCAAAATACTTTATCACGACTTTAGTGTGTTTTGGGAGAAATAGTAGTACTTTACTGGGTCCTGGGGTGGGGTCTCCTTTACACCCTTGGTGTTTTCTCACACTCCCAGCAACCCTCTACACACTACACTTGCCTAGGGGTGCATTCGTGGTTCGCATTCCACTTACTTAGTATATGGTTTGTGTTGCCCCTAGCCTATTGCATCCAATTGTGTTTTACAGTGTTTGCACTACTTTCTGACTGTTTGACTTACCTGATTTGGTTAGTTGGGTATATTTTGTGTATGTTACTTACCTCCTAAGGGGGTAAATCCTCTGGGATATTTTTGGCACATTGTCACTAAAATAAAGTAGCTTTATTTTTAGTAATTGTGAGTATTGTCATTCTTTTGATATAGTACCTATATGATATAAGTGGTACTGCATGAGCTTTGCCTAGTTCAGCCTTGGCTGCTCTGCTATAGCTACCTCTCTCATCCTAAGCTGCTAGAACACTACTACACTCTACTCATAAGGGATAACTGGACCTGGTATAAGGTGTAAGTACCATTGATACCCACTACAAGCCAGGCCAGCCTGCTGCAATACACCACTCCACTTTATTCTACTCCACTCTACAATAGTCCACTCTATAACAATAGACTTTAGAATACTCTCCTCTGTTTTACTGTATGACATTCCACATAACAACACTCCACTTGATGGAAAAGGATTGATTTGAAACGCATTTTTATTAGGAATTTTAAAATAAGATTAACATTCAATGAAAAAAACTAAAGTTAAAGTTTATTTATAGTTAGGGAAACTTGTCTTCCCTACAGACAAAACAAACTACACAAACTAGAAATTCTAAAGGTATAATTATGAATTTAATTGACAATTTATCCACCACCTTCAAAATGTTATTAGTGAGCCTTCATACATGTTCTTTTCAGCTTGCTAACCAGAAAACACCAACTATAGCTCACCTCTCTCCCATTCACTGTCTCACAAATAATAACACCTCACTGTATGAAACTACACTCTATGAGATTCTCCACCACTGAACTCCACCCTATGCTACTAGATTCTAAAAAACTCTACTACACTCTATGGCACACTGCTCGGTGACACTCAACTCCACCACATTCCATTTCATGACACTCAAGTCAATGGCACTCCACTGTACAACACCCAACTCTACTGTTCAACATGCCACTACACTGTATGACATGCCACTACACACTAGCATGCTCCATTGACTATACGACTCACCAAGCCACTCCACTGTACACTAAATGACTCCATCAAACTCAAATCTACTCTATTCTGCTCTGCAATGTTCCACTTTACAACACAAGAATCTATAACACTATCCTTCACTGTATGACACTCCACGCTATGACACTCCAATGAATGACACTCCACACCACGATTTGAAACACATTTTTATTAAAAATAAAAACTGTTACCATACAATGAAGAAAACAAAGGACAAGGATAATTTATAGTTAGAAATACTTTATTCTAAACATTAAATATTTTAAATTTGTAACTTCAACTTAGATTTTACACACCACCTTCAAATTACTATAAATCATTCACCTCTCGACACAATCCGGTAACCTCACTTGCCATACTGCATTAACTATAATTCATGCCTTTTCTATTCACCATTTCTGCACTTCCATACTATATTGTTTATAGCATGTGAAATCATAGCATTTATAACAACACTCATAACATCTCAAATGACAAATTTTGCACAGTAGAGTGGCAAGTTATATTTTGTATTGTCTGATTAGCAAGCAGAAAAGACTGTTTATGGAGATGCACTATTTACATTATTTGAAGGTGATGGATGTATTCACTAAAAAAACAAAGATTACAGGGGCATTATAGTTAGGTTCAGATTTTACACATAAAAAAACATAGAAATTTAGCAGTTAAGGTTATAATTGGCTCAAGAAAATATAACATGTGCCATACAGTATTATAACTTGTGCCAACCACCCTGCAAGCAGCCAACCCTTCGCAGCTCATGACCTGCAGCCCTGCACAGTGGGGGTTGGCCGCAGGCAGCCAACTCCATGGCACACATGGCCTTTGGACTTGTGTAGAGGGGGTTGGCCACAGGGTCTGGCTTGTGGCCAAGCTCTGTGGCAAACCCCCCAAATGCTGCCAACCCAGGAGGGCAGCATGCAGTCCCCCCCACAGGCTGAGTTTGGCCCCGGGGACCCCATTCCCCGGGGCCTGCAACTTTTTAGGGGACAGGGTATGTGGTCCCTCACCCTGGGCCGTATTTGTCCCTGGGGACCCCTATGACCCGGGGGCTATTGCTTAATTTATGGGGAAGGGGCATGGAGCTCCCCTTCCCAGGCTGATTCCAGCTCCAAGGAACCCATCTCCTGGGGCCCAGACAGATTGTAAATGGGGAAGGGGGCAAGCAGCCCCCCTCTCTGGATTGATTTCTGGACCTGGGGACCCCATCTCCTACAGCCCGACCAAAATAAGAAGGGGAAGGCCTTCCCACGTCCAATATTAGCCCTAGTGATCCTTTCCCAAGATAACTAAAAAGAGGGGAGAAAAAGACATATAGGGATGGCGCTCACAGCAACTACACCATTAATTAATCATTAGACTAATATTAACAGGGTGCTCCTAGAAGGAGGTTCCTCCCAACTCCTCCAAAATTCTCCTGGGAGAATATCAGGGATCCACACAAGTATTCCAAGGCTCTACATGTAAATAAAGAGTATAATGTCCATAAAAAAACAATCAGCAGCTTAAGTCCAATTGCTTGTTTATTCACAAGTTCCAAACTTACAGTCTTCAAAACACAGCCAAATGTTTCCCTTGGCCTGAGTCAAAAGTACCAGTCTTAAAAACAACGCCAGCATGTGTTTCGTCAAGCGAAAATGCTCGCATCGACTTCCTCAGGGCTTATAATTAAATTCTTTGTGAATCCCTATTATTAGTAAATATAAATTGAAACATTAAGTGACAAACATCATGAACAAATTGCTGAATCCATCACCCAAAGTGCCTACATACAATAAGGGTGAACATTGAGTACAAAGAGATACTCAACCTCATGCCAAAATTGAAAAATCAGTAATAAAACAGTTAGATATTACTAAAGACTGAGGTGCTGTCATCAGACAAATCCCAAAGAACAACACATAAAAATATAATGAAAATTATATATAGCCTAATAGATGGAGAGAAAGAGAATCCTAGAGCAACATCCGTAATCGAATGTGTGTTAGAAAAATAATCCACACCCTAAAATAAACAGCCAAATGTAACCCTGAGACATGAGACAGTAGGATGTACGCTATCCCATAGTAGCTCATATGATGAAATGTCCTGAGCAAGGTATAGCTAAGAAATTTGAATTTTTTGGCTTTGATCATGTACATCAAGATCCCCGGGGGGAGAATTGAGAATTGTCCCTTAGAAGGAAAGAATATGTTTGGATTTTAAAATTAAGAGCAGTAGCATGAGGTTGAGTATCTCTTTGTACTCAACGTTCACCCTTATTGTATATAGGCACTTTGGGTGATGGCTTCAGCAATTTGTTCATGATGTTTGTCACCTGATGTTTCAATTTGTATTTGCTATTAATAAGGATTCACAAAGAATTTAATTATAAGCCCTGAGGAAGTCGATACAAGCACTTTCGTTTGAATCGACGAAAAGAAGACAACGTAAAACAAGGTGGGGCAAAAGAGGAGGTAACTGCAGAAGAAAGAAAGGGCATGAGAACCAGATCATGGAACAAAGAAAAACATTAGATGAGAATGAGGACGCTATTTCCATTAAGAACCTATCAGATATGACATTATCAGCACACCGTCTGTTATTAATAAACAAGGGCCTTGGGTTTTGCCCAGGGTTTTATGGCAATTTCTACAAAACAAAAATATACTTTTTTAATTTCATTAGACGCTTGAAACTTAAAAAACACTTTTCATCACATTTGGGCCATAGGGTTAGCAATACCCTACATGATATTAATCAGGATTGTTGTCCCCTCTCAATTCAGGACATGCAACCTTGTTATCTATTACTGACTATGAACATGATCCGATTATGGTTCCGCAGTTCCTTGATGACTTAGATATCTCTTCTAGCACCATTAGTAGTGGTCTGAAATCCAAATCCAAGTGGGCACCAAATTTGTTAAGTGGTAACAGTATAAATACTTTCTTAAAATTTGTTTGACATGATTTGAACAATCTTTAACGTAGATACAGGAGACACACTTCTTTTCAGTATAGACATCTTAGTAATGATGAATATACAGCTTTGAAATCTCTTTCAGTACAAGACAATATTGTCATAAAGGAAGCTGATAAAGGGGGCAACATTGTAATTGTGAATACATTTGATTATGAGCAAGAGATTCATGGTCAATTATCAGATCAAATGTGTTATGAAAAGATTGCATCAAATCCTATTCCAGCATTGTCTACTAAATTTAATGATTTTCTTAAACAGTGCCTAGAAAAACAGCTAATGAATGAGGGATGAATATCTGTATCTTCGTGTTTTTAGGCCTACGTATCCTTGTTTGTATACTTTACCAAAGATTCACAAGAACCAACCATGTCCACCTGGTAGACCCATAGTGTCAGATATGGGGGACCCTAGAGAGAGACTATCGGAGTTTGTTGATATTTTCTTGCAACCATATGTTCTTAATCTTCCTTCATTCATGAAGGACACCATGCATTTCTTAAGTATTTTGACAGACATAAATTGTGAACAAGGTATGATTCTGGTTACTTTGGATGTGACATCCCTATACACTAGCATTGATCATGGGTTGGGTTTATTAGCATTAAGGCATTATCTGCATAATAGACCAGCTACCTTATATGAGCACACTAAGATGTTTCTAGATATGACGGAAATGATTTTGCACAATAAAGACTTTCTTTTTAAGACAGAGTGGTATCGACAAAAACAAGGAGTTGCAATGGGATCTCGCTTTTCTCCAGCTTATGTTAATCTTTTCATGGGTTATTTTGAACATAAAATCATATGAAGTACAGAGGGAAAAATGTGGAACTCTGATATACTATATTGGGGTAGGTACATTGATGATTGTATAATGATATGGACAGGTGACATTCCCAAACTGAAGAGTTTTTGTGAATATCTGAACTCTAATAGTTTGAATATTAAATTCACATGGGAATATAGTACTACAAAGATTCCGTTTTTGGATTTGGAACTGTTTGTGGACAATGGTAAGATTGAAAGTAGACTTTATAGGAAAAGCACAGCCTGTAACTCTGTACTCCACGCCAGTAGTGCACATCCACATCATCAGATAGAGTCCATCCCATAAGGGGAGTTGATGCAGGCCAGACATAATTGCAGTAAGGAAATTTACGTTTTACGACATGGAAAAGAGGTTCAGACAACAGGGCTATTAGTTACACACGCTGAGACGAGCCCACAATAGGATCATAAAGATCCCTAGAGGAGACACTTAGTCGAAATAGTGATAACATTCGGTGTATTGTGAATTTTACACAGACTTCTGCTCTACTTCGTAGATGTATGACCAAACATTGGCACATGTTGAAATGAGATGCCACTATTAAGGACTGTATCTCTGATAATCCACTCTTCACTTATCGTAGGGGTAGAACCCTAAAATATGTCTTATGCCCCAGCTATCTTAGCACTAAAATCAGTGACAACTGGTTGACTAATCGTAATAAGGGTTTTTACAAATGTGGTCACTGTGGAATATGTAAGTGGGCAAAAACAGGTATATCAACATTTAAAAATCAGATAAGGGAAACATTTCATATTGGCTCCAATATCTCTTGTAATAGTAACTTTGTAGTGTATATGATTGTTTGCAAATGTGGATTATTCTATGTAGGTAGCACTATTAGCCCATGAGACAGGAGGATGTTCACTATCCCATAGTAGCTCATATGATGCAATGTCCTAAGCAATGTATAGCTAAGAACTTTGAATTTGTGGGCTTTGATCATGTACATCAAGACCCCGGGGGGGGTGGGGGGAATCAAGAATTGTCCCTTAGAAGGAAGGAATGTGTTTGGATTTTAAAATTAAGAGCAGTAGAAGAAGGTTTGAATACGAATTATGAAATGGAATACTTTTTGGGAGAATAATAAATGATGATCTATTATGTAACCATGATCAAAGTCTCTGAACCTTTTCGTATTCCTCTTGTTCTTCTGATAAAGAATTTTCCTGACATGATTAATAACCTTCTGACGAGCGGGTTAGCATTAGTTTGAACACAATGTTACTATGTGATCTAGAACATTATTGTAATTTTTGATATTTTGGTTACATGGGTCATGAGGGTCTTGTATCCATGTATAAGAATAAGCTATATTGTTAAATTGTATAAGTATTACATGATTGTATTTGTTCTTTTAGTGTTAAAGGTTTATGTTTGTATTAGTTTGAATTACAATGTTCATATTTGTTTTTGTCAGCCCCCCTTAACTTTGAGAAATATATAATGAGGTCTTTAGGGATTCAAATTGGATGGGAGAGGGGTTATCCTAGAGCGACTGCCGTTGCACTTTCATAATCCACTTAGAAGATGTCATTGGTGAGGGGTTATAATGGTTTGTGCACTGCGATCATATGCTTAGGTGCATATACAATCCAGAATGTGTTGCCTAATTTTATGGACATTAATATTAATTTGAGTTGATTTGTACTTACCATGCTTAAAAGCCTTTTCTTAGAGGTAGGGCTTTGCAGCTATCAATGGATAGTTGGTTACTACCAAGATGGTGCCCACACTTATTTATAGTTTGTCCTTTTTCTCTTTTACTGTTTATTATGGATGATGCATTTTTCATTTGTAGTGTTTGAGGGTGCTTGTTGGGGAGACATGTATAAAAAGGTCAGCATTATTTGGTAGTAGATAGCGATATTATTTATTGGTATAAGGTGTGGTGGTTGTTTGTTGAGTTTGACATACAAGAAACGGCAGTGCTATGCAGGGATACCTTACCACTTTCAATATGGCACTCATAGTAATGATTTTCAGTCTGTCTTCTATGTCTATACTTCGTGCTTAAATGGAGATTTTCGACAGGTGATAGGGTTAGTTAACTGATGTGTACACGCCGTGGTATAGATCGGAAAATCTAATATTAAACCCAAACACCAGACAGAGGTATATGTTGGCAGGTAGGTGCTTCAACTGTAGATTCTCAAATGGTTGTGAAGGATTATCGTTCCTGAGTGGGTGGGTCATTTTTTGTCTGTTCAATGTAGCAAGGACCGGCACTTTGGGCGCTCTGTAAAAAGAAGCACAGAGCAGCTATTTGGATGTTTTCTTCGATATTTTCACTTTTAATTTTATTGCAAGGTACGTTGCACTTGAGTGTACTATTGAGGGCTAAGGTTGCTTATGACACATGTGTTTGGATGATTTTACCGGTTTATGTGCAACTCGGGTTACATTTGGCTGCTTATTTTAGGGTGTGGATTATTTTTCTAACACACATTGCGATTACGGGTGTTGCTCTAGGATTCTCTTTCTCTCCATCTAATAGGCTATATATAATTTTCATTATATTTTTATACGTTGTTCTTTGGGATTTGTCTGATGACAGCACCTCAGTCTTTAGTAATATCTAACTGTTTTATTACAGATTTTTAAAGTTTGGCATGAGGTTAAGTATCTCTTTGTACTCAATGTTCACCCTTATTGTATAAAGGCACTTTGGGTGATGGATTCAGCAATTTGTTCATGATGATTGTCACTTAATTTTAAATTTGTATTTGCTATTAATGGGGATTCACAAATAATTTAATTATAAGCTCTGAGGAAGTCGATGCGAGCATTTTCACTTGATGAAACACGTGTTGGTGTTGTTTTCAAGACTGGTACTTTCGACTCCAGCCAAGGGAAACATTTGGCTGTGTTTTGAAGACTGTTAATTTGGAACTTGTGAATAAACAAGCAATTGGACTTAAGCTGCTGATTGTTTTTTTATGAACACTTGAGATATGAACATTATACTCTTTATTTACACTTAGTGCCTTGGAATACTTGAGTTGATCCTTTCCCAAGAGGCCTGGCCAGTAAAGGATGGGTGCCCTAAAGCCTACCTAGAGCACTCACTTCATCTTTCAGTGAGCCGCAGGAGGAGCCTTCTCCTCACCTCCAGCAGGAGCCGGCATTGCTCCAGCTTACAGGGAGCAACAAAAAATTCTGCTCACTGTGGACGGGAGCATTTTTTAAAACTGTTTCCTTGCCTGCTTCAGTGCGGGCAGGGATACAGATGAAAAGCCCACTTCCAGGGGCCAAGACCATTTTCATGCTCCTGCCCACTAGGAGTGGACTTAGTGTCCGCCCTCACTTGGCAGGATCTTTGAAATTGCTCCTGACAAGTGAGAGCAAACAGGGGTGCGGCAGGCAGGGAAACTATGTCCCCGGGTGGACACCCTAGGACATAGCTTGAGCGGGCCCTGTAGGATGAAGTCCCTAGAGCTATTAATGTCTCTGGGATGAGTGCCGCATAGCCCTCCCTCCCATTTCTTTGGCTGGGCGGGTCCCAGGGGTCCCCGTGGCCAAAAACAGCCCAGGAAAGAGTACTGCATGCCACTTTCCCTCCATTGTTACAGCCTGGCCCTAGGGTTGATGATCCCTAGGGCTAAAACTGGCCTGTGAGGTAGTCCACACTTTTTAGTATTGGCCTGGAAGGAGGCCCTCCCTGGGGCAATATTGCCCCAGGGAAGTCCTCCTTCCAATATGTAAAAAGGCTGGGGACTGGGGATTGGATCCTCAGGGCTGGAATTTGCCTAGGGATGGAGGTCGCATGTAACCCCCATTATATATTAATGAATGCGCCCCAGGACCTGTCCCACCCTGGTGGTCTACTAAAAACAATTGTGGGATACTGTGCTTCTTTTTTTAATTCATGGGAAAATTAAAACAGCAAATGGTTTTGACCCCTTGGCGGGGCTCCTGTGAGACCCAACCACCAGGCCTAGTGGGACATGGTATTCCGACCCTGCCCCCTTGTGGGTTTTATGGGTTTTTTCTTGGGACTCCACCGAGTCCAAGTCCCAAGATGGCTGCCAACAAATTCTCGTTGAGATCACCATATACTGCTAATTACCCACATAATACGTCACTCATGACATCTTTACTAACATTGACAATGTGAATGTAACATTTGCAGTAAATTATTTAGCAGAAAACTGTGCATGGCGGGGCATGAGGTATCCTTAGGGCATATACATATATATATCACTGAAAAAAACAAAGGTTCTAGGGATTTTACAATTGGGAAATAGAATTTTAAAAAAACATAGAAATTCACTTAAAAAGCCAGATGTTACAGCAAGGCCCCTGCCATGCACAGTTTATGCATCAACAATTTTACTTGAAATATTACATTGATTTTATCAATGATGCTATCAAGATGTCATAAGTGCCATAAATTATGGGGTAATTAGCAGTGCATGGCGAGGACACGTGTTATAGTTAACTTAGGGCACACAGTTTTGAACATTTAAAGTGTGAGCCTAACTATAACTCCCCGTCAACATGTGGTTTTTTAAGTGAAATTCAGTTTTTTAAATTCTACTTTCTAACTAGAGCCTTTGTTTTTTTAGTAAATTCCTATGGTTTTTTTAACGTAAAGTAATGTTCATTACTATATGTTAATCCCACCACCTCTGCATACGGCCTTCTGCCCTCCGTGGCAGCCATTGGCCGGTTTCAGCTTTTTGTCATATGCCAAACTAATCTGAAAGAAAAGCTAACATCAACTGTAACTGGACAGAAGGGAGTTTGAGATGCTGCAGCAATACAGCAATATGAAATTCACAAAAGATTGACACTGATAGGTGAAGAGGAGCAGATATTTAATCATTGTAATAGCAAGTGCTACAAGTTGTATTTGATGAAAAAAGCCTGGAATAAATTGTCAAAAAATAGCAGTAACCTTTGATCACAACAAGAATCCGAGTCTCCTGAGAAAGCGATGACAACCAAATCTAATGCCCATCCACTTAGAAGACCAATGGCTACCCCTCATTCACCTCCAACAACTGATCAGAAAGGACAGTTCCTTCAATGTGTTATCCCTGGTCTAGCCAGAACAAGGGCCAAAGGGATTGAGGAAAGAACAAAGTACAGAGTCCAAAGGGCAAATATGCTTTTATCTGCAGCTAGTATCTTCCAAGATGAAGGTTTCAACAGAGCAGCTGATCTAAACAGCGAGGTGAATGTATTTGCAGTGGATTTGAATGTCCTCCTCAGCTGCATGCGTGTATACATTTTAAAACATGAATGGACTATGAGCTTTCAGCAGCAACTTCACTGCCAGCTTTCAGTTAAGTTTGCACACTTTGAAAAAGCAAATGCAGTTTTAAAGCCTCTCTTAAATGCTGGCTACGGGTTTACACTCAGGCCCTCATAACGACCTTGGCGGTCCGAGAACTAACATGGTGTAGGTGGCGTTCGCATCGCCGTGGTCCCAGCGGAGCGGACCACCATATTTGAAGCATGGGGATAGAACCAATAGAACATAGCCAAGTCACCTCCCGAACGGCCACTGTGGACGGACTGCTGAGGCTGGTGGCAGGCTTTTGAAGGCCGGCAGTGAGGCTGTTTCACATGACCATATTACTAGGCTGCACACCTCCACGACTTCCGTGGGGGATGCACCGCCATGAAAAGCCTGGCAGAAACGACTCACTCAAAAGGGAACACTCACCTTCAGGAACACATGCACATCCGCAGACGTCATGGCAAGTGAATTGCAAGCCTTCCCAATGCTCCTGCTGGCTACTGAACTCCAGAAACAGCGATGGCGATGAAGACACCAACCGTAAGTATACCTGCCTAGCACACACTGGAGGGAAGGAAATTACACACACACCCACACACACACACAGCATGGCAAGCCACGCCTACACACACACACGCAAAAATACACCAGTACCAATACACATACACATACATACACACACACACACTCAAACGCATATACACCACACATACATGTGGAAGGAATGCTAGGAGAAGGTTGTAACCATCAGCACTGAAGGTACACTGCTGTATATTGATATACTATAAATAAATGTAAAGCAACATCAGAAACAATGTACAATGGAGCACAAGGCTCATTCCATCAAGTCCATTGTGCCCCTTGCACACTGGGCACAGAATGAGGGCCCAACTTGACTCTTGACTGCAAAATGCTTGCTTCCACTGGGCAGGGGGGACAATGGTCTACAGGTACCTCAGGGGTGGGGGGTTAGGGGGTGGTGGTTTAAGTTTGAAGGGGGGGTCCTTAGGTTTGGGCTCGGAGGGGGTCCTTAGGCTTGGAAGGGGGTGGGGCTTAGTCTTTGCTTTTGTTGGAGTGGGTTTGGGTTTGGGCTTGGGAGGGGTGACTGTTGACTTGGTGGTGCTAGAAGTCTTAGGTGGGGGAGGGGCAGCGGGAGGTGGAAGGCTGAGGTGTGTGGAGGGTAACAGGGCACTTGGGGGGCAGGTAGAAGTTCACTGGTGGGGAACAGGGAAAATTCCCATAGGAAACATTTCTAAGGGGCACGGAGAGGGTCATGGGAGTAAGGTATGCGAGTGAAGGTAGAGGGAGTGGTTGAGAGGTGAGTACGTGGAGGTGATCTGGGTGCAGGTGTGTGCTTGAATGTCATGTGTGTGCTGTGTGACTGTTCGGTGGGTGACGACTGTGGGCATTTAGATGTAATGGGAGGAGGGGAGTAGATGCAGGGGGATGGCAGGTGGATGTTGAGTGAATGTTGTGATGGTGTCTGCAGGTAGGGTAGGTGTTCTGCATGTGGGGGTGTTGACAGTCATGCTGAATGCTCATGTGGTGCATGGGGTGCATGTATGCAGGTCCTATGTTGTGGTGGAGGTGGCAGTGAGGGCAAATGTGGCAGGATCAGGGACTAATTAGGTGGTGACTGCAGGTGTGAGTGGCGTAGTGCTGGTGATGGGGGTGGTGGTAAGGGAATCGGTGTAGGGAGTAGATGTTGTCATGTCTGCATCTGAATGTTGTGTGTTTGCATGGCAGTGGTGGTGTTTGTAATGCTTATGTCTGTCCTTGCGTACTGTGTCTGTTGATATGGATGCATGTGTGTCAGAATATGTGCCTTAGGTGGGTGAGGGGAGAGGGATGTGGGGTTGGGAGCAGGTAGCTGGAGAGCGGACGGAAGAAGCAGGGACACTGGCTGCCAACAATGACGATTCCAGAGCCTGAAACAATCTCTGCAGGCCATCCAGGGCACCGTAACTGGCTTCCAGGAATGCATTGGACGGCTGCATCTTCAATGCCAGTCCCTGGATGGCATTCACAATGGTTGAATGTCCCACAGAGATGGCCTCCTCATTGACGGGGTGACTGGAGCGGGGGCAGAGGTGCCCCCCCTCTAGGTGAGCAGGCACAGGCAACTGGGTGGGGTGCTACAGGGAGGGCGGTGCTGGAAAGGGAAGTGGAAGATAAGGATGTAACTGGAGTGGTCCCAGATGGGTCCGCCACCACAAAGGACCTGCCATCAGAGGAGGAATCTGAAGATGGTGTGGTCGATCCTGTCTCCCCTGTGGCACTCCCTTTGCTCTCTGTCCCACTGGTCCCCTCAGCTCTGCTGGATTCAGCCTCCTGGGTCCTGTGGGCTGCAGCTTCCCCACTCACTAGTGCCCCTTCTCATTCACCAGATGATGCTGATGCCAAAGGCAGAGGAGGAGAGGGAGGAAAGGGGGGTGGGAGAGCGAGAGACAGGGTGCAATGGGTCAATGCCAGCACAACAGTCACACAGTGTAACAACATCATCGTCTTCTGCCATGCCATGCCATGCCACGCCATGCCCTCACCTAAACATGCTACAACAGTGGTAAACCATGGGGCAAACTACAGCTATGCTGATGTGTACTGCTGATGGGGCTACAATTGTACCCATGTACTTGATGTAAGTCACACTAGTCACACATGCCAGGCCCTTGCCAACTCCACATAGCCGTTTAGGGAAACAAATCCTATACTCCTGTATCAACTGAATCCTGCATGGATATTTTGCATGCCCACTGAGCTAGTGACATCCACAACACTGACATATTGCCCCACACTGCTTGACTACACATACAGTACAAGGCAGCAGAATGAGAACTCACTCATCTCCCCTGGCACAGTGGTCAGAAAACACAGTTGACAATGCCCTTTACCTCAAGTGAACTGATGACATTGGTAGGAGCTGGGTACCAAAACTTGGTTGAGGGTGTCTGTTAGAAATGGGGTTTCTGGTTGGCTAGGGTATGCACCTAAGCCAGACAGAACCCACCCTCTCTAATCCGGGCAAGGGAGTTACACGTCCAAAATAACCCCTGCTCACCCTCTTGGTAGCTTGGCACGAGCAGTCAGGCCTAACCCAGAGGCAATGTGTAAAGCGTTTGCACAACATATGCAACACACGTGATGCAATATGTACACCACAAAGTAAACACAACACCGAGCTATGCAAAAATAAACTGTATTGCACAAAAAATAATTAGACCAAACATTACATGTCAGTAATAACCTGCTACCATAGCAGTTGTCAGAACGTTACACTGGTCACTAATACTCTGCAAAAATAAGCATTAGCCACATTAGAACACGTACATACTCAGGATCCTGCAACATAAGCAGTAGTCAGGAATAACACTATAAAAGAAATGCACTTGTCATAAACACATCATAAATATCCATAAAAGAAACTTTAGAAAACAGATGACAAGTCATAAAATACATATCAGCATGTCATGCCCGTAAAAGGAACACCAGCACATATATGTATTACACCATAGAGTAAGCAGGTTAACATATCATCCCCCGAGGAATCATAGGAATGAATATGTCCAAAAAGTACCTGAATTATGATGAAGGACTCTCCTTGTGTCTGAAAAAGATTGATATGTGGGGCACCTGGCACGCCTATGTGCAAAACAGGGGCCACGGGTGATCCTGGGAGAGGAGGGCGGTCTGCACCCTCTCCTGCTGCTATAGCGGGCCCCTCCAGGGAACCCACAATCTCTGGTGGTGCTGGGGGCCCCTCCTGGGGACTGCGCCTAAATGGGTGCGACAACTCCGGGTGGCCCCCTCCCCACAGATTGCGACTGACCCCTCTAAGCACAGGGGGGCCGAAGTGAGGCCTAAAGGTCCTGGGGGCCTTGGTGCCCCTGGGACAGTGGCTGAGGGGAAGATAGATTTCTTTCCCTCCCCACGCCCTGCGATCCGAGAGGCAGCCACCCTCGCCCTCCAGGCGGCTGCCAGAGAAAAGGGAAAGAGCCCAACACCTCTTCTGGCTGGCTGCGCTCCTCCTGGAGACAGCCGAGAACCTCTGGCGGGTCACAGGGGTGATGGTCCCTCCAGTAGCTTCTCAGCTGGGGGCAGTTTGTTAGAGCACAGGTCACGGTGGTGAGTTTTCAGGCTTCAGCAACGTACTATTTCCAGCACAAGTGACATTTTAATTAGCCCCGGGTTGCAGTAGTGAATCTCCTGCACAGCAATGCGCTTCGAGCGCAGGGGGCACAACAAAGTGCTCTCCAGGCGATGTAGATGCAAACAAAGGATGCACTCCTCATGCTTGGGTTAGTTACAGGGGTCAGGGGCCAAAGCTCCCTGCCCCTGCAGACAAGAGAGTT
Organism: Pleurodeles waltl; assembly: GCF_031143425.1. Classification (NCBI taxonomy): domain Eukaryota; kingdom Metazoa; phylum Chordata; class Amphibia; order Caudata; family Salamandridae; genus Pleurodeles; species Pleurodeles waltl. The sequence goes on along the minus strand of NC_090449.1, from coordinate 687,072,285 downwards.
GGGAAGCACAGGGCTAGCAGGCCCAACACCAGGCCAGCACAAGGGATGTAGATGGTGGCATTTCCTCCTGGTGACAAGGCAGGTCACAGGTCAGCACAGCAGCAGCAGTCCAAGGTGGGTCCTGGTGAATCCATTTAGCAGCGATCTGTGTCCAGTTTCAAGTATGTCTCTTCAAGTCTAAATTGTGGGGAAAATTCCCCTGTACTTATACTCAGTTTACAGTGTGTTTGACAAAGAGGGGGAGAGGAGGTTCCAACCAGTTACAACTGGTTCTGGGAGTGCACCCTTTTCTCCTCCAGCACAAGCTCCAAACATCAGTGGGGGGAAACAACTGTATTGTGTGAGGGCAGGGCACATCCTTTACAAATGCAGGTGTGCCCCGCCTCTCCCTTCCCTCAGCGCAGGTAAACTATTCAGTATTTAGATGCACCTCTGTGACACCTTCCCCCTCCCTGTGTACAGGCTGTCTGAAAAGTATGCACAAAGCCCAACTGCCACTCTGCCCAGACGTGGATTGGAGTCAAGCTGCAAAACACCAGAGTCATGAGCATAGAGAAATGCTCACCTCACTTTCTAGAAGTAGCATTTCTTTAGTACTAATAAGAAAGTCACCTACACCAGTAAGCGGCATTGCTCATTATCATTACAACAACACCAAACATGCTACCCCTCATAAATCAGACAATACCACTTACACATGAAGCAGGGCATTTCCAATCAATCTTATTGGAAGGCAGCACTCACAGCAGTGAGACACCAAATAGGCTGTTTGTCACTACCAGGACAGGCCGCATTACTAGGCACATGTCCTGCCCTCTACATACATGTTACCTTGTCCATAGGGCTAGCTAGGGCCTACCTTAGGGGTAACTTACATGTAGTAAAAGGGGAGTTTGGGGTCTGGCAAGTAAATTTAGATGCCAGGTCCCTTTATCAGAAAACTGCACATGCAGGCCCTGCGTGACCAGGCCTGAGACAGGTTTCAAAGGCTACTTCAGTGGGTGGCACAAATAGTGGAATGTGAAAGTCCGTTTCCCACCTAGGCAAGGGTAGTGTGTAGAGGGGCCCTGGGAGTGTAAGAAAACACCAAAGGTAGGTAATAGAACCCACCCCAGAGCCCAGGAAAACAGGAGTAAATCACAGTAAGTTTCCTGAAACACATAAGAAGTCATGATAGAAGATTATGTAAGAACCAGAAGAGACTGCAAGACACCAAAGATAGATTCCGGATGCAGATGCAAAAGAAGAACCACCGGTGAGAAGACATAGTAAGTTATGCACCCAAGAAGACAGATGCGGGTTTCTGATTGGTGCAGAAAATGTCCCACACCGGATGGATGATTGCAGTCTGGTTTGCGTCGCTGGATTCCGCCAACAAAGCTTGCGGTTAGTGGAAAATAGTGCTGGCCGGGATCAGGAGGGACCTGGTGACCTCTAACCCGGAGGGTAAGACAGAGGGGGCTCTCAGCAACTCAGAGAGTCCTCAGAAGACCAGGCAGCGTACACAGGAGTCCCACAGCACGGGGACAAAGAAGGTGCAAATGCACGCCCATGCAGGATGACACAAAGGGATCCCACGCCACTGGAGAACCACTCAGGAAGCTGTACATCACAGGATGGAGTGCTGGGGGCCTACGCTGTGCTGTGCATGAAGAACTTCCTGAAAGATCGCACACAAGCCTTGGCAACTGAGTCACGCAGTGTATGGGGATAATGTTTTGCACGGGGAGGCAAGCTCTTACCTCCACCAAAGTTGGAAAGCTGGACCTTGGGACTGTCTGGGTCACTTTAGTCCACCACCCATGTTGATGTATCCACGCTCTTCATCAGGAAAGAGGACCCATGCCACCGGTTGTTGCTGCAGAGGGGTGCCTGCTGAAGCAGAGAAGTGACTCTGTCACTCCATGGGAGATTCCTTTGGTTCTTCTGGTGCAGGCAGAAGACAGGTAGTCTTCGGAGGATTCACGACCTGGAAACAGTTGCAGTTGCTGGCAGGAGCTGAAGATACAATGTTGCAGAAGTCATCTTTGCTTCTTTGTTGCAGTTTGTAGCGCTCCTGGAGGGTTCAGGTGCAGTTCTGTCAGTAGAAGATGAAATAAAGGATGCAGAGGATTCCTGCTGGAGTCTTGCAATCCGAATCTGAGGAAACACCCAGAGGAGAGACCCTAAATAGCCCTGAAAGGGGGATTAGTCAGCGGCACAGGCAAGCACTTATTAGTGGAGGGCTCTGATGTCACCTGCTGGCATTGGCCACTTAGATGCTCCGGGAGTGCCCCACCACCTTAGAATCCAAGATGGCAAACCCCAGGGACACTCTGGAGGAGCTCTGGGCACCATCCCTGGGGTGGTGATAAACAGGGGAGTGGTCACTCCCATTTTCTTTGTCCAGATTCACGCCAGAGCAGGGACTGGGGGGTCTCTGAATGTGTGTAGACTAGATTATGCAAGGAAGAGGCCATCTGTGTCCTTCAAAGCATTTCCAGAGGCTCTGGGAGGCACCCCCTCCCATGCCTGTAACATCTATTTCCAAAGGGAGAGGGTGTAACACCCCTCTCCCAAAGAAAATGATTTGTGCTGCCTTCCTGGGCTTGACCTGCTCAAGCAACAGGAGGGCAGAAACCTGTCTGTGAGGTGGCAGCAGCTGGGGCTGCCTGGAAAACCTCAGAAGGCTGGTATGGCAGTACTGGGTGTCCACTCTGGAGCCCCCACAGTGCATGGAATTGTGCAACCAATACTAGAATCAGTATTGGGGTACAATTCCAAGTTGTTAGACACCTTACATGGCCATATTCAGAGTTGCCATTGTTTATTTGGACGTAGGTATTGACCTATGTCCAGTGCACATAAAATGGCGTCCCTGCACTCACGAAGTCTGGGAAAATGGTGCTAGACAACGTGGGGGCACCTCTGCTAGTGCAGAGGGTCCCTCACACACAGGTACTTTGCACGCAGCCTTCAGGGTGGGAAGGCCTGAAATATAGGTGACTTATGAGTGACCTGGTGCATTGTAAATGGCTAAGAAATGGTTCATGCACCATTTCATACAGGCTACAATGGTAGTCCTGTAGAAGTATTTGCATGGGCTCCCTATGAGGGGGAAAAAGTAATACTTTAGCCCATAGGGATCCCCTGAAATCCCAATGCCATAGGTACCATATACTAGGGACCTATAAGGGGGTACCAGTATGCCAATTTGGGATAAAATACTGGGTTACCAGTACTGTAGTGGCAAATTTGGGAACAGAGCGAGCATACGCACTGGGGTCCTGGTTAGCAGGATCCCAGTGACACAGTCAAGCATACTGACAAACAGGCCAAAAACCATAAGCACTGGAGTCCTGGCTAGCAGGATCCCAGTGACACAGTCAAACACACTGACAAACAGGCCAAAAATGGGGGTAACCATCCTAGAAATAGGCTACTTTCTTACACCTGCTGCATGCTACACAATCTGGCCCTGATACATCACGTCCCATTGCTGGATACAGAGGAGGTGGCAGCTGGAACAGTGGCTGATGAAGGGAACATGGGGAGTGAAGAGGATGAAGATGATGAGGATGCAGCTGGCTCCAGAGCAGAGTTGATACAAAAATACTTCCACTGAGCTACACGTATGTGTCAGATGTATGTTATGTGAACTGTACTCCTGGCTGCCTTATGACATTGATCCTCCTGGAGTCTGCTAGCACATGTGGAATTTGGTTCAGCCTTGCCTCTGGGTTGGGTGGGCGGTCACATTTCACCATCAGTGGGGTTGTTGCTGTACACATTTCAGTGCAGGCATCTCCCTGCTGTTGTGTTGCTTAAGATGTGACATGCTTGTGCTTTTCCATTTTTTCATGTACTGCCACTTCAACTGCAATATGAGTCCACAGGATTGCTACCTCTCCTAAGGGTATACATTGGGAGGCAGGGCAACATTACTGTATTAACTGTGGAACATGGTTTAAGGTTAGCTTTGTATGCTGTGATGCAGGGACCATTGGGGATGGTTGTCTTAAAAGTGTGGGTCTCATGTGGACATATGGACAGAGCTGACACTTGCTAAATAACCCTTGGGACTTTGTTATTGTGGTGCATGTGTGTTGTGTGGGCTCCAATAGTAAATGTTGTTCCTCTCTTGTACTACTTGCAGGGAATTTGTGTGGTGCACTCTGGTTCCTGCATCACCTGTTTCCTCTCTGATATATGTGTCCAGCACCAGCCTGCTCCACTATCATCCATGCTGCACATTGCTTTCCCTTCTGTTACTTACAAAAACTTTGGCAGGGCAATGGGTTGACAGTTAAACATGCAATGTCACAGTAAATTGTACTTCTTCTAATAAAGCATGCAGACAGTAGCTGTGCTCAATAGTGTTTATTTGTGACTTACACGTGCATGGTGGTTTGGTGTGATCATGGTGGGTGGACTCTTCAGAGCAGTCTGGCCAACTGTATGTAGTCTGGGTCCAGTATAGGCAGCCATGGGAGAACGGAGGGATGACAGAGGACAGTCAACAGGGTGTCTCTGTGGCATGCAAGGAAGAATGTTCAGAAGAGGGTGACTTCCTGGTGGTGGTGTTGGTCTTGGCATCAGTACCTGCAGGATGTCTGGTTGGACATCCTCACTTTCTTGGGTGTCCCTCAGCTAGAGGAGGTGGGGTGCTGGTGATCTGCAGGTCCGCAGGCAGGGCTGCCATTCTACTAGTTGCTGCTGTACTGGAGAGCTCGGTTGGAATGTGGCTAGTGGAAGGGGTTTGCTGGTGGGTGGAGGACTCACACAGGATGCTGGTAAATTCCTTGAACACCCCTGCAATGGTGACCATGGCAGCATTAAGAGCCTGTGACTGTTGCATGGCCTCCTGATGGTATTCCCCCTGCAGCCTCTGGTTCTTCTGCACGGTGATGAGTATTTTGCCCATCGTGTTTTTGGTTTGGTGGCATGCACCCAGGACTTGGGAGAGGGACATCTTGGCAGACTGTTGTTGTGCCTGCCCCATCCCTTGGACCACAGGTCCCCTCCCACTCCCCATGTCCCCATGTGCCTGAGACCCTGGCAGAGTGTGCCCACTCCCATTAGCACCTGGACCTTCATTGTCTTGAGTGTGTGCCTTTGACTCTGGCCCCTGTACTGTGACGCACACTTTTAATTGTCCAGTCCCTGGGGCACTGGTTTGGGGAGGAAACCCTGGCTGAGGTGTGGCAACCACATGGGAGGGGAGTCTAGTGTGTCCAGGTTGGGGCTGCTGGGTATGGACTGACCAATAATCTCTCATGGGCCAGGCAAGTTGTCACTGTCTGGACATCCACTGGGGCCTTCATCCTGGGGAGGGTTGTCTGAACCCGGCATCCTCTGGCGTTCAGCAGTGCCAATGGGACCTGTGGGTGGGAAATGAGTGAGTTCAATTTTGTAGATGTCTTTGTTGGCCACATCGTGTGATGCATGGTTTAGCCTGACTAGCTTCCCAGTGATGGCAATGACAGCTGCAGTGATGCAGTCATTGTTTGGGGGATGCGGATAGGGCCATTGAGGGTTGAGGATAGTAGATGACATTGCTGTCATTGCCATGTGTTGGAAAGCAGTTCAGGCTGACAGTTGGTGTGGCATGTGGATTGGTTCTCCATGCATGTGTTCCACTGTGAAATGTGACTGTCTTCTTCTGATGTGTAGGGAGTGTTGCATTGTGGGAGTTGTGGTGCTTGGCATTGTGCTTGGAATCCATGCATTGGTGGGGTGACTGTGTGGGGATGGTGGCAGCCTGATGGTGTGGCATGTAGGGGAGTGGCTTGGGGTACCTAGGGGGTGCAGAGGTGAAGGATTTGGTTGATTGGGGAGTTATGGGTAGAAGGGACGCATGATAGGCAGGGGTGGCAGATGCCTGGGGGTGTTGTTCACTTACCAGAATCGATCCCTCTGATGATCCTAGTCAGGCCTTCAGGATGCATGATGTCCATGACCTTCTCCTCCCAGGATGTTAGCTCAAGGGGTGGAGGTGGGGGCCCAACGCCAGTCTTGTTCAGGGTGATTTGGTACCTGGATGCCATGGAACACACCTTCCTTCGTAGGTCATTCCATCTCTTCCTTATGTCTTCCCTTGTGCAACGATGTGTGCCCACTGAGTTGGCCCTGTCAACGATCCTCTGCTATGACTCCCTTTTCCTTGCCATCGATGTTTGTTAGATCTGGGCTCTAAAAAGGTGTGGCTCTACCCTGATGATTTCATCTACCATGAACCTCAACTCATTGTAGGTGAAACGTGGTTGCTTTTGGGGTGCCCTTTTTGTGGGGTGGGGGTGTTTGGTTGTGGATACAGGTGGGTTGTGGTGTTGCTATGTGGGTGTGATGTGTATCTTCTGCTAAAAGTGTGGTTGTGTGGTGAATGCTGAGTGTTCAGTGTGAATATGCGTGTGGTGTATGGGTTCTGTGTAACTGGGTCGTTGCTATGTGTACTGTTCGTAGGGCTCGCAAGGTATGTGGGTGGGTGTGAGGGCTGATTTATAGTGCCGTAAGCAGGTGTGTGTGGTTTGTGTATGTGTCTCAGGTGTGGGGTATTTAAACTGTCCAATGTCATGTTAGCTACTGTTGGCAGTACCTTTTTGAATTGTGGCTGTGCACACCGCCAATCGTGTTCCACCATGCATAGACCGCTGGACAGGGATCTGACACGTGATAGAGCAGATGGAATGGTGTTGGCTTGGTGGGGCTGGTGGTTGGACAGTAATTTCTTCGCCATTGGTCGGCCTGGCGGTGTTGTATTTATAGCCATTCCAAGATGCCAGCTGGGTGCCATATTTATGGAATGGCGCTAGCCGGTGCTAATGCCCTGTTAGCGCCGGCTAGCGCCATTCCATAAACACTAACAGGGTGTGGGAGGCATAGGGTAAACTGGAGCTTGTGCGCAGAATTATTGCGCTACCCTGTTTAGAGGCAAAAAAATGCACAACCCCCACGGACATTGCTCCTGTCTTAGTAAAGACAGGAGCCATGTCCACCACCCCAATGGCTATCCCAGGAGACGGATGTCCCCTGGGCATGGCCATTGGGGCCAGTGCCATGCAGGGGGCCCCAAGTCAGGACCCCGAGCATGAAACAAAAAAATACTTAGCGGGACTTACCTGGAAGGGTCCCCCATTCTGTGGTGTCCCTCTGGTGTGGGTGAGGGTGGGTGGTGTTCCCTTGGGGCAGGGAAGGGCACCTGTGGGCTCTTTCCATGCTCTTTGATCATGGAAATCTGCCTACAGGTCCCCTAACACCTGCACATACCCAGACATTAAATTATGGCGCTAAGCAAGTTTAGTGACATTATTTAACGCCCCTATCCCCAGTGCTGGATTTTAGCATGGGGGATAAATATGGCACTAAGGCCATATCGTCCTTTTCTGGACGGGAACGCCACCCTTGCATTTAATTGACGCAAGGCAAGTTTTCATGTCCAGAAAACAACATTAACTCCATAACTTTTGCGCTAGACGTATCTAGCTCCAAAGAATAAATATGGAGTTAGGTTTGCTCTAAATTAGTGTAAATAAAAAGGCCCTAATTCAGCACACACAAGTATAGCTATGGGCCTTTGTGTCTCGGAATATTGCGGTCACTGTACCGCCGGCACTGACGGCATGTTTGGCGTTATTCTGCATGGCGGTCTGGCACGGATACCACCAAAGTCGTGATGAGGGCCTCTGTGTTTTCAGAGAAATAATGGTCAACATTGATGAATCTGTTTTGATCCATAATGATGAAATTAGGATTTTTTTGGTGAGAATGTACAATGACAGAATTCTTTTTTGTTAGTCTGAAGAATGAGATACTTATGGTGTTTTCAGCTGATTTGACTTCTGAAGTTCTTGCGGCCAAAATAAGATCACAGGAAGCAGTAAAATCAGCAGGAACCATTTTAAGAAATGTCCTGAAAGATTTAGATTTTGGACTTAAAGACAAATTTTGTGATGCCCCAGAGCTCTGCAAATCAGATGAGTCACCAAGAATGCATGATAGTGTCTTAAATTAAAGATTTTGTGAATCTGACAGCACAGCACTTTCAAATCACTTTACCAGGAGTGGATTTACAATTGCTGTTCTTGATTATTTTGATTTTGAAGACAGTTTTTCTTTGTCTGGAACATCCAGCACACGTCATGGTGCTTTTTCAAGGCTCTAACAATGAAGTAGCTGCTGGAAAACTAGCTGTGTCATCTGTAGGCATAAACAAACAAAGCTGAAAACTTATAACCCAACTGACTTGCCATTGTATGCAAACACAATACAAGCCATCTGCATGTCCCAGTCTCCCAGAAAGTTTTAACGTGGCTGAGGACATGTATCTTCTTCTACCTGATGCTGTAGTTTGCAAAGCTGGTATAACTGAATATATCATTTCACTTATTTGGTCCGGACTGAAGGATGTGGCTTGGAATTCATGCACCAGAAGAACAAAGGTATCTCCCTTGAAGTGAAGGAGTCACTTCCCTGCTTCAGCAGGCACCCCTCTACAGCGACGGCCAGTGGCTTGGGTCCCCTCTCCTGAAGAAATGTGTGGATCCAGCAACAGGGGTGGTGGACTGAAGTGGTCCAGACGGTCCTGAAGTCCACCTGTCCAACTTTGGTGGAGGTAAAAGCTTGCCTCCTCACACAAGACAGTACCCCTGTGCACCGCTTGTTTTGCAGTTGCCAAGGCTTGTTGGCATCCTTCCACGAAGATCTTCATGCACCGTGCAGCTCCGGCCCCCAGCACTGCTTCCTGTGATGCACAGCCTCGTGCATGGTTCTCCTGCAATGTGGGATCCCTTGAGTAGTGCTGCGTGGGCCTACTTTTGCACCTTCTTTGTCCCCATGCTTTTGGACTGTTCACCCCTGTGAGGAATCCCAGAACAGGGGCAGAAAATTGGTACAATGAAGGACATGGCCGTACCAGGAGGGTTGTTGAACGCACATTTGGTCTACTGAAAGCCCGGTTCCGGTGCTTCCATTTGACTGGTGGATCCCTATGCTACACCCCTAAGAAGGTCTGCCAGATAGTGGTGGCTTGCCATATGCTGCACAATTTGGCCCTCAGATGCCAAGTGCCCTACTTGCAGGAGAAGGGTGGAGACAGTGCACCTGTGGCAGCAGAGGACACTGAAGACAGTGATGAGGAGGAGGAGGAGTATGTGGACACCAGGACACATTGCATACAGCAGTACTTCCAATGACACTCAGGTAAGACTGTAATTCCGTTCATATCTCCATTTAAGTTCTATGTGTCATATGTGTTCAGCCAATAACTACTTTTTCATTTCAATTGACTGTCACTTATGACTTCCCTTTTTGCAGATGTTGGTGTGGTGACAACTGTGTACTGATGTGATGACTACAAACTGCTTAAACTTATTTGTTGGATGGATTCACACCTACAGGACAGTTGCACAGTATAATATAGTCCAATACATTGCAAATTGTTATATGATAAAGTACAAATAGTCCAATTGTGTTCAAGGGTGTTTATTTAAGTGACTAAAAGGAAGGGTAAGTGCAATTGAGTGTGGTGATGGTGGATGAAAACTTGAGTGTAGGGGCCCATTTGGTTTGTAGCACAGGTCCAGTGTCAATGGGGCCATAGAAAAAGGAGCAATGGCAGTCCAAAGTGTACAAGGTGACTTAGTGACACACAAGGGGGACATTCTGGAGGGGTTCATTTCCTAGCAGTGCTCTTGATCTTGGCAACAGTCTCTGGTGCCAGTCTGGGTTGTAGGGAATGTTTGCAGGGTGGTTCACCTTCTGCAGGGAGAGGGGTGCTCTTGGCCTGTGGGTGGTGTTGCAGGTCCTCCTGTCCACTAGCTGCAGCAGATGTTGATGGCTGGTGAGTGGACTGGCTAGTGGACAGAATGGGGCTGCTGGTGTGCTCTGTTCTCCCGCATGGTATTGGCCATGTCACCCAACACCCCTACAATGGAGGCCATGTTGACATTTAGGCCCTGAAACTGCTGCATGACCTCCTGGTGGAGTAGCCCCTGCAGCCGCTGGTGCTCCTGAATGATGTTGATGACCTGGCCCATCCTGTCCTGGGATTTTGGGTATGTCACCAGGGCATGTGTGAGTGTCTCTTGGGCAGCCGGTTCCCTGGGCCTGGCCTCCCCCTAACACACAGATGACCTCCCACTGTCCCTGGACCCCTTGCCTGTGTCCCCTGAACTGTGTGCCCACTTCCATTTACACCAGGATCTTCACTGCCTTGCCTGTGTGGTGTCGAGTCGGTACCTGTACAGGTGGGCACACTATTGATTGACGTGTCCAGAAGACTTGGGTTTGGGAACGTTGGCTGGCTGCTCTGGTGTTGGATTCGGAGGTGGGGGCCCTGTGGTGGACTGGGTGTGGGATGTGGAACCCGGCTGACCTGTGTCCCAGATGGGCAAGGAAGTTTATCCAGCTCGGGACATTCAGAGTTGTTGTCATCACTGAGGGCACCTTCCGGTGGGAGACTGGGTTGCTGTGGCACCTGCTCGCCGCTGACATTGGCTGGGGCAGCTGTGGAGATGTAAGTGATTTGTTAGGGTCATTGTCTGTTACATAATCCGCATTTCTGACTTTCCCTATGGGTTTGTTGTTGTCCTCCCACTTCTGGTTAGTGTATGGTGATGGATTGTGGGATTGGAAGTGCTACATGCTGTCCAGGCATTGCTGTTGTGTGTGCATGCAGAGCTGGGAGGGGTGTTCTTGCAGTGGGTTGGGCATGAGGGGGTACACAATTGAGGGTGGTCATTGGGATGATGCACTGTATGGGATGAAGAGGGGTGTAGGGAGTCAGGGTGAGGGGGGTGACATGCCAAGCAGGTATTGGTGGAGGTAGGTTAGAAATGGTGACTTACCAGTGACCAGCCCTCCAGTGACTCCAGTGAGGCCCTCAGGATGCAGTATTGCCAGGACTTGCTCCTCTCATGCTGTCAACTGTAAGTGGGGGTCCACTGTCAGACCTCGTGATGGCAACCTGGTGGCTTGATGCAATGGAATGCACCTTCCCCCGTAGGTCATTCCACCTCTTTTGACTGTCATCCCTTGGGCATGGATATTCACCATATCCACGATCCTCCGCCATAGCTCCATCTTCCTGGCAATGGAGATCTGCTGGACCTGTGGAACAGCTGGGGCTCTACCCTGACTATTTCTTCCACCATCACCCGCAACTCCTCATCAGGAAAACATCAGTAAAACAGGGGTGCTTTTGTGGGGGCATGCCCATCGTGTGGTGTGGGTTGTGCAGAGGGTGTTCGGTGTTGAGGTAGGGTATGTGATGTGTGACAGGTGTATAGGTAGACGTGATGTGTGAGCAGTTCTCTAAGGGTTTGGCCTGGCAAGGTGTAGTAGTCTTTTTGTGCTTGCAAAGGATTGTGGATTATGTGGGGGGAGTGTTTTAAAGTGCTGTTGGTGGGTGTGTGGGGTGTGTGTATATGTGTCAGGTGTGGGTTTTTAGATCTGTCCAATGTTGGATTCAAGTACTGTTGGATGCCCAATTCCACTGCAGCGGTGTGCACCGCCAATGGCTGACCGACACTGAATGTCTGCTGTGCTGATTTGTGGGTCATAATTTGGAGGGCAGTCTATTGCTGGCGTAGCAGGGAGGGTGCTGGGTCTGACAGTTTTCCACCTTTGTTGGGTCTGGCGGACTTGTGGATGTGGCTGGTTTCTGTCGGTTTTGTGTTTGTGCGTCATAAGCTGGCGGGCTGATTTCCGCCTCCGCAGTGGTCTTTTGGCGGCCGTCACTACGGCGCCAATGTCATAATGAGGGCCTATGTTTGTTCGTTACAAGGTATACTCATCATACCTGAGGCTATAGAAACATTGTGTTGGAATGCTTTCTGGAACAAGAATGACAAATCAGGTTTTCCATATCTTATCCCTGAAGTGAACAAGGCACAGGGTGCACTTCATTCAAAAGAAATAATTTAAAGCCAAACAATGTTCAATACACTCAGTTCAAAACCAGAATACCTGAAACCTAACTTCATAAAGAGAGAGTGAAGAAAAATCATAACTTTGTAAGAGCTGGGGAAATGTTTTACAAATAATACCCTTAATGAAAAACTTGGTACATGCTTATCGAGAAGGTGATTGGGAGCTGCACATGAAGACTGTGGAGTCACTGATTGCTGTGTTTCATGAATATGATTCGATAAACTACCTGAGATATTGGTACTGGTATTTGGAAAGAGTGAAGAAGATAGAGGTGAAAAAACCATACCTCTACAGAAACTTAATCCAAGGACATTTTGTGGTGAAAGACAGAGAGGGATGGTTCAATGCTGTGGCTTTAGATATTAAACTTTAACAGCCGGTCCAGAGATCACAGAAAAGCTCCAAGAGAATTGTTGGTCAGACACTTACATGTCAATACGTTGCTCAATGGCAGCTAGTTTACCATATTTGCTATGTTTTCAGAGAGATGACAAACTCAAAGTTAATGGACCATTGTGAAACTGTTCCACACCACAAACTTGTGGGAAAGAGAGGGGAACATTTTAATAAGCATTTTGACAGTATTCTCCATTTCATGCAGCAGGAAGGAAGGAAGGAAACCCCTTCGAAACGACTGAGCATGTGCGACTACATAACTTTGTGTCCAAACAATATGTAGATAAGAATATAAAGACACACCTACTAGATGTCCTAGAACATGGATCATAATTATACACCGAACTGAAGCAGGAGAGATGTCTATTGAAAGAGAAAAAGCCATTTGACATAATCACTAAAGCTAAACTTCCATCCACTAATGGCCATAGTAAGGGGGTCATTCTGACCTCGGCGGTAAAAGGCGCTTACCGCCGGTCAGAAGACCGCCATAACACCGCCGCAGGCGCGGGAAACCGCCACGGTCATTCTGACCCGCAACAGGCAAACCGCCAAAAACCAGACATCCACAAAAGTCCGCCACACCAACGGCCAGAGAAAAACTGGCGATGACCAAACCTCCACCGTCACGCCAACAGAAATACGCCCATTCCATTCCGACCCACGAATCCACGTTGCGGTCTTTCAACCGCGGTATTCCATTGGCGGTACACACCGCCGCTGTCAAAATACACGCACAGCTCCAAAACACTGCCACATTGGACATTTTGAAATACACACACCTGATACACATACAAACACCACTCCCACACACCCAACACAATATAAAACACACACCCACATCACTCACAAATCCCTACGACCACCATTTATTGACTAAGACCAGAGAGAGACACCACCAGCTAGTACAGAGCATTCACAGGCACATAACACCATCACTCACACATCATCCACGCACAAAACACCACACACCACCACACTCACCACACTCATCACCACAAACACCACCCCACACCTCATCCACACCACCCCATGGCACCCCAAAGACACCCAGGTTTTCAGACGCTGAACTCAGGGTCATGGTGGAGGAAATAGTTCGAGCCCCAGCTCTTCGGGACACAGGTGCAGAACACCACCATTGCCAGGAAGAGGGAGCTATGGCAAAGAATAGTGGACAGGGTCAACGCTGTGGGTCAGCATCCACGAAATCGGGACGACATCAGGAAGCGGTGGAACGACCTACGGGGGGAGGTGCGTTCCATGGTATCCAGACACAACATCGCAGTGCAGAAGACTGGCGGCGGACCCCCACCTCAACCCCCAGAATTCACAACATGGGAGGAACAGGTCTTGGCGATCCTGCATCCTGAGGGCCTCGCAGGAGTAGGCGGAGGAATGGACTCTGGTAAGTCTAATCTCAACTACTTCATCCCCCCCCACCCGCCAGCATGCCAAATCATACCCCCACCCTCCCCCCCGCCCCCATCACACATCCTCCTTGCTAATGTCTCACCATCACAACCCACCCATCCCAACACCAAGCCCTGCATGTGACCACAAACCATGGACACCCATCACCTAAGCATGCCCACTGCACATACCCATCCCCCCCCAAACCACCGTCACAACAGCCCCCACAAGGGAATGCCAGCACTGGGGTACACGGGCACCCACCCATTGCACGCTATGGCACACACAGAAGCAATAACCATACTCTTATACCCCTGCAGGACCCGAACGCCACAACACCGCCCAGGAGGGTCCAGAAATGTCCATTCCACCCCCAGAAGAGGCCCACAGTGATGACAGCAGCTCTGTCTCCCTGGACCCAGATGACCAGCCCGGCCCATCGGGGACCTCGGGACAGTCGGTTCCCCTCAGACAGCCACAGGCCACAGCAGACCTACCCCCCTCTGGGAACACCAGCACAGCACCCACCCAGCGGGCCCATGCCTCTGTCTCCAGGACACGTCAAGCAGCGGTGTGTCCACCACTACAGGGCACCCAGGTTAACCCACCACCCCAACAACAACAGGGACCTGGGGGCAGTGGTAGTGGGCACACGGTCCAGGGACAGAGGCCCAGGGAAACCGGGGAACTGGGAGGGCTACTGTGCGACAGAGGGGGACAGGCCCAGGGAACCCACTCTCCACGAGGCCCTATCCTCCATCATGGGAGCATACCACCACTCCCAGGAGACGATGGCGGCGGTCCTGGGCAGGTTCCAGGTACTGCAGGAGGAACAGTTTATGGGGTTCAGGGAAGAACTCAGAAACATCAGTTCCACAATGGGCACCATCGTTGTGGCTCTCAATCAGATTGTCAGCACATTGCGGGACCATGTGGCACCACAAAGGGACCCTGTCACTAGCATGGACCAAGAACAGGCTACCACCTCCGCCGGCGCTAGTGGACAGGAGGCCCGACACAAGAACAACAGGCCACGAGAACCCCACCCCCTGCAGAAGGAGCAAGCGGGGCCTGAGATCTAGGAAGAAGACAGAGTAAGATGCCAAGACCCCCGCCAGGAAAGGATACCCCCTGATTGTCATCCCACTGTCCCACATTGTCACCCTGTCCAACCTTAAACTGCCCCAGCTCCACCTTCCACAGGCATATGGACAATGCACCTGTGAGACTGAAAATCTGGACTCTGCCATGGACATTCCTCCACCATCACCCATCACCGAATTGCAACCATTACCCAAAATTGAGCACTTTAATAAACACACTTATTGCACAAAAATAATCTGGAGTCGGCCTGTATTTTTGAACAAATGTATTACACAGAAGCGTGCCAAAATGTCCAGTTACATTGTGATGACAACATACCACTGTCACACAGCTGTAGTCCATGGGGAAACAAAGCAGAGGTCACGGAGTGGGGCCCACATCTCTGAAATTGGAAGGGAAAGTCACAACTCAGTTAACATACACTAGGGGGAAACTCAGACAGTAGAGAGGCAGGAGACTTTAAGTAAATGTAAAATGCCGGTGTTGATTCTTACCTGTATGTCATTGAAAATACTGCTGTATTACTGTGTCCCTGTTGTCTGTGTCGTCCTCTTCGTCTGCCTCCTCTTCACTCTCCGCAGGCTCCACAGCTGCCACAACACCACCATCTAGACCATCCTCCTGCAGGAAAGGCACCTGGCGTCGCAAAGCCAGGTTGTGAAGCATCCAGCAGGCCACGATGATCTGGCACACCTTCTTTGGTGAGTACATTAGGGATCCACCTGTCATATGGAGGCACCTAAACCTGGCCTTCAGGAGGCCGAAGGTCCGCTCGATCACCCTCCTAGTATGCCCATGGGCCTCATTGTAGCGTTCCTCTGCCCTTGTCCTGGGATTCCTCACTGGGGTCAGTAGCCATGACAGGTTGGGGTAACCAGAGTCACCAAGTAGCCACACACGGTGTCTCTGAAGTAGTTCCATCACGTAAGGGATGCTGCTATTTCGCATGATGTACGCGTCATGCACTGACCCAGGGAACTTGGCATTTACATGGGAGATGTACTGGTCAGCCAAACAGACCACCTGGACATTCATGGAATGATAACTTTTTCTGTTCCTGTACACCTGTTCAGTCGTGCTGGGGGGACCAAAGCAACATGTGTCCCATCAATTGCACCAATGATGTTGGGAATATGTCCAAGCGCATAGAAATCACCCTTCACTGTAGCCAAATCGCCCACCTCAGGGAAAACAATGTAGCTCCGCATGTATTTCAGCAGGGCAGACTACACTCTGGACAACACCTTGGAAAACATAGGCTGAGACATCCCTGATGAAATGGCCACTGTTGTTTGAAATGACCCACTTGCCAAAAAATGGAGTACTGACAGAACCTGCACTAGAGGGGGGATCCCTGTGGGTTGGCGGATGGGTGACATCAGGTCTGGCTCCAGCTGGGCACACAGTTCCTGTATAGTGGCTCTGTCAAGCCTGTATGTCAGTATGACATGTCTTTCTTCCATTGTCGACAGGTCCACCAGCGGTCTGTACACGGGAAGATTCCTCCATCTCCTCGCAAGTCCCAGCGGACGGTGCCTAGGAAGGACAACATGGAGCACAGAGTCAATCAACCCACAGGTACGTTCCCACAGCTTGCACAGTACACGATTCTCAATGCATTGAATGGCTTGTATGAGTGTTGATGCAAGGCCTAGGTATGTGTGACGCAGTAGAAATTAAGATATGGGGGCCCTTGAAATGGCAGCTGCCTGACCTGTGAAGTGTGACAGTGGGATGTGAGGTCAATGCGCTGGCGTGGCACACCGTGGCGGTAGGTGGTCGAAGACCGTGGCGCAAAGTCGCATTGGTTAACATTGAACCCTATGGGTTTCAGGAGCCAATGACGATGTGCGCCGGTGGTCGCAGTACGCACCTCCGCGGTACGCTCCACCGCAGTACGCACCACCGCGGGCATGACCGCCATTTTCTATCTGCTTAATCACTCGATACCTGATCATCCACAGGAGAGTACCTATACTGCAAGTGCTGCTTTGACCTCGGTCTGGAAGAGACAATGGCTGCTGCGACTGGGGAAAGGGCCTCTGCCTTCACTTCTGAAGAATTGGAGAAACTTGTGGATGGGGTCCTCCCCCAGTATGCGCTACTCTACTGTCCTCCAGACCAACAGGTAAGTACACTGGGACCATGCTTTGTGGCCAATGCCTGGGTTGAGTGGGGTGGATGAAAGATGGTGGGGAGGGGAGCGAATGAGGCATGCATCAAACGACAGATGAGAGCATGTGCCACATGGCAAGGGTGGGGATGGGGAGCCACTCACATCGAGCATGCAGAAGGTGATGATTTTTATTTTCTCCCCAGTACATGTCACATAGGTCAGCGCCCATCAGAAAATTGACATTTGGCGTGCCATCGCCAAGGACGTCCGGACCCTGGGGTTCCACAACAGACGGGGCACCCACTGCCGGAAGAGGTGGGAGGACATCCGCCGCGGGAGCAGGAAGACCGCTGAGGCTCTGCTGGGGATGGCCTCCCAACGTAGGAGGGGTGCCAGTCGTACTTTGACCCCCCTGATGTCCCGGATCCTGGCGGTGGCCTACCCCAATTTGGATGGGCGCGTGAGGACATCACAGCAGACACAAGGGGGTGAGTACAAGCACATTCTGCTGATTTTGCGCGAAGTGGAGGTGACTGGGTGGGGGAGGAGGGCTGTGGGTATCCCTAGGCCAAGGCGATTTCTGTGGGCTAGGCCCCTCCGTTAGGCATGTCCCTGTGCCCCCGCCCCCCACCTCTGTGGGTTGCCTAGTACAGCTATTCATGGCCCTGTGTCACCTATGTGTGGAGTTGTCGTCCATAGGCTTGTAGGCCATGTCCCACAGATTGAGTAGTGTACCCCAAGTGCGCGGCATAGTGCAGGGGGCTTCTGTGTCTGTCCTCTCCGCCAACGGTGTCGCCAATGCATGCACTCAACATGTCTTTATTTCTCTCCCCCCCCCTTTTTTGGTGGTCTTCCTGTTCATGTGTGCATTAGCATCATCAGGCGGAGGAGAAGTGGCATCGGAGCACGAGGGAGCTGCATCTCACATGGCCATGGAGGGCCATGCAACTGACTCAGATTTCACCAGTGAGACGGAGGGTGAGGGGAGCTCCACAGCGGGGACACGTGGTGACACCAGTGACACAGACACGTCTTCGGAAGGGAGCTCCGTTGTGGTGGCGGCAACATCCGTGCCCACCGCAACAACAGGTACAGCCGCCACCCAGCGCACCAGCTCCGCCCTCCCATTAGCCCCTCAGCGTTCGCCCCGTGCCCGCTCACCCAGAAAGGTGGGCATCTCCTTCGCCCCAGGCACCTCAGGCCCTGCCCCAGTTACCCCTGCTGCCCTCAGTGAGGAGGTCATTGACCTCCTGAGGACGCTCATTGTTGGGCAGTCTACCCTTTTGAATGCCATCCAGGGTGTAGAAAGGGAGGTGCACTGGAGTAATGCAGACCTGGAGGGCATTCATTCGGGTCAGGCTGCCCATCAGCGATCGTTCAACGCTCTGGCCTCAGCACTGACGGCAGCCATTGTCCCTGTCTCCTGCCTCCCTCCTCCAACTTCCTCAACCCAGTCCCACTCCCCTGTACCTCTGCCTATCCCAGACACACCTACAGACCAGCCTGCACACACCTCAACACCCAAGGGAAGCTCATCCAGACATAAGCACCACACATCACACAAGCATTCACCCAAGCAACATCCACATGCAGACATGCCAACAGACACTGCCTCCTCTGTGTCCCCCTCTTCCTCGTCTCCCTCCTCCCTCCCTGTGACGTCTCCACTCACACTTGCATGCACAACATCTTCAGCCACTACGTCCATCACCAGCACACCCACCAGAACACTCCGCACACGTGCAGTCACCACCCCCACTACCATTTACACGTCCCCTGTGTCCTCTCCCAGTGTGTCTGTCACCCCCTCTTCCAAACCACACAAACGCAGGCAGCCACCCACCCAACAGCCATCCACCTCACGACAGCCTCCAGCACAAGCACCTGCACCCAAAGACATCAGACTTCACTCTCGTACAACCACATCCTCTTCCTCCACTCCCATACCCACTACAACTACCCGTCCCTGTCTTTCTAAATTGATTTTCCTTTCAAACCTTGACCTCTTCCCAACAACTGACCCACCCCCTCCATCTCATAAGACTCCAATCAGCACCTCAGCCACCACAAACCCTGGACCTACAAGGACAATAGTCCAAGGATTTTGGAGTCCACCACCTTCAAGGCCAGCTACTTCGGCTAGCAGTAAAGAGACGGCCAGCCCACCCCCTGAAAAAAAAGCCAAGAACGCCAGTGCCCGGCGCGAGAGCCCAAAGATAGCAGGCTCCAAAAGCACTACCCTGGCACCGTCAGGAAGTGGTGTGCCAACTGGCACACCGCCAAAGGGAGGAAAGGGCCACAGGGGAGCAGGGAAGGGTGGCAAGGGCAGCACGCCCGACAAGTCCGCCAGCAGGCGAGCTGCCCAGGAGGGCCCCACCAGCCCCATTCCAGGTGTGCAGGAGGACACCCACGGGCCCGGGACAGCAGCACAGGAGGGCTCTGCAAGCGAGAAGACAGATGTGCACGAAGGGCCCGGCAGCCACATGTCAGGTGGCGAGTGAAATCCATGTCATGGCCAGATCTGGTGACCTGGACACACATGTCAAGCACAGCTGAACAGGGCACCGCCGTCTCAAGAACCACTGAACAGGGCCCTTCAAGTCAAGCACCGCTGAACAGGGCCCTTCAAGTCAAGAACCGCTGAACAGGGCACCACCGTCTCAAGAACCGCTGAACAGGGCCCTTCATCTCAAGCACCGCTGAACAGGGCCCTTCAAGTCAAGAACCGCTGAACAGGGCCCTTCAAGTCAAGCACCCGCTGAACAGGGCACCGCCGTCTCAAGAACCGCTGAACAGGGCCCTTCAAGTCAAGCACCGCTGAACAGGGCCCTTCAAGTCAAGAACCGCTGAACAGGGCCCTTCAAGCCAAGCACCGCTGAACAGGGCACCGCCGTCTCAAGAACCGCGGAACAGGGCCCTTCAAGTCAAGCACAGCTGAACAGGGCCCTTCAAGTCAAGAACCGCTGAACAGGGCCCTTCAAGTCAAGAACCGCTGAACAGGGCACCGCCGTCTCAAGAACTGCTGAACAGGGCCCTTCATCTCAAGCACCGCTGAACAGCGCCCTTCAAGTCAAGAACCGCTGAACAGGGCACCGCCGTCTCAAGAACCGCTGAACAGGGCCCTTCATCTCAAGCACCGCTGAACAGGGCCCTTCAAGTCAAGAACCGTTGAACAGGGCCCTTCAAGTCAAGAACCACTGAACAGGGCACCGCCGTCTCAAGAACCGCTGAACAGGGCCCTTCAAGCCAAGCACCGCTGAACAGGGCACCGCCGTCTCAAGCATCGCTCCGCTGGGCCCTTCACCTCAAGCACCGATCCGCTGGGCCCTTCATCTCAAGCGCCGCTCCGCTGGGCCCTTCAACTGAAGCACCGCTCCGCTGGGCCCTTCAATTCAAGCACCGCTCTGCTGGGCACCGCCGTCTCTGCACCGCTCCGATGGGCACCGCCGTCTCAAGCACCGCTCCGCTGGGCCCTTCATCTCAAGCACCGCTCCGCTGGGCCCTTCAACTCAAGCACCGCTCTGCTGGGCACCGCCGTCTCTGCACCGCTCTGCTGGGCACCGCCGTCTCAAGCACCGCTCCGCTGGGCCCTTCATCTCAAGCACCGCTCCGCTGGGCCCTTCAACTCAAGCACCGCTCCGCTGGGCACCGCTGTCTCTGCACCGCTCCACTGGGCCCTTCAACTCAAGCACTGCTCCGGTGGGCCCTTCAACTCAAGCACTGCTCTGCTGGGCACCGCCGTCTCTGCAGCACTCCGCTGGGCCCTTCAACTCAAGCACCGCTCCGCTGGGCCCTTCAACTCAAGCACCGCTCCGCTGGGCACCGCCGTCTCTGCACCGCTCCACTGGGCACCGGCGTCTCAAGCACCGCTCCGCTGGGCCCTTAAACTCAAGCACCGCTCCGCTGGGCACCGCCGTCTCTGCACCGCTCCGCTGGGCACCGCCGTCTCAAGCACCGCTCCGCTGGGCCCTTCATCTCAAGCACCGCTCCGCTGGGCCCTTCAACTCAAGCACCGCTCCGCTGGGCACCGCCGTCTCTGCACCGCTCCGCTGGGCCCTTCAACTCAAGCACCGCTCCGCTGGGCCCTTCAACTCAAGCACCGCTCCGCTGGGCCCTTCATCTCAAGCACCGCTCCGCTGGGCCCTTCAACTCAAGCACCGTTCCGCTGGGCCCTTCATCTCAAGCACCTCTCCGCTGGGCCCTTCAACTCAAGCACCGCTCCGCTGGGCACCTCCGTCTCTGCACCGCTCCGCTGGGCACCGCCGTCTCAAGCAATGCTCCGCTGGGCACTGCCGTCTCTGCACCGCTCCGCTGGGCACCGCCGTCTCAAGCACCGCTGGCCCATTGGCAGAAGGGGCAGGCCCGCATCTGTGTCGGGCAGGGCTGCACGAAGCACTCTGGGCACCATGCCTCCTCCAGAACCAGTGGAGTCTGTAATCCACTTGTGAGACTGTGGCTTTGCACTCCCCAGGATGGCACAGTGGGCAATCCACCCACTGTAGAGACTTGTGAGACTGTGGCTTTGCACTCCCTAGGATGGCACAGTGGGCAATCCACCCACTGTAGAGACTTGTGAGACTGTGGCTTTACACTCCCCAGGATTGAACAGTGGTCATGGAGGCCCCTCGTGGATCTGCCGTCGTGGACTCATCTGGCTGAGGTGCCCCCCCTTCCCTTTCCCCTGAGGTGCCTGTAGTTTTGCTATCTGATGCCCCTGCAGTGTTCTCTCCATTGGAGTCGGGTATCCTGTGTGGGCTTTGCCCATGTGTTTAGGCCCATTGGCCCACAAACAATGGCTGATACCCAATTTGGACAGGACAATTTACATATGTATATATCGTTATAGATGTTTGATATATTTTTTTACTTAGCCGTACAATATACTTCAAATTTCATGATCATTTTATTTTGTCTTTGCATTCTTCCGGGGGGTTTGGGGGTGTCACTCTGAGTTGTTGCTATGCATTGATGTGTATGTAGTTGTGGGTGAGGGTGGGTGTGTCGCGTATGTGTGTCCCCGTAATTTTTTGCCTCCCCCTCCCCTGTGTCATAGGTGCAGTACTCACCGTTGTCTTCTGCGCCGGCGTTCGTGCTCCTGGTAGAGGAGCAGCAAGACAATAGCTGGTAGGATGTGTAGTTCGGGTTCCATGCTGTCCAGATTCCTCGTGGAGTGTGTAGAGGTGAGCGTTTCCCGTTCGTAATGGCTGTTTCCACCCTGTTTTTATTGGCGGGGCTACCGCCCCGGAAAAGGTGGCGGATTGGTGGGTTGTGATAGGGTGGGCGGTACATTGTCTCCAGCCTGTCTGTTGGCGGTGACCGCCGCGCTGTTTGTTTGTCCCGCCGTGGCGGTCGGAGAGTTAAAGTGGCGGTCTCTGTTGGCGGTTGCCGCCACGGTCAGAATTCCATTTTTTTTACCGCCTGCCTGTTGGCGGGTTGGCCGCCGCTTTAACACTGACCGCCAGGGTTGGAATGACCCCCTAAATGTTTAATCCAACTGGCCACTACAAAACAGGTTACAAAAAAAAACTACTTTTGCAAGGACATAGAGAGATTGATGTAGCAAAAAATAAGTGCATTCTGTTGTATGGTCTTTTTCCAACAAACACATTATTTGATGGAGATGCTGCAACCAAACCATTGAAGCACAAAATCATGCAAGAGTGCGAAAAAAACTTTCACCTGAGAATGTCAATTTGAAAAGGTCTCCTCATTGAAAACTGCTATTGTTTTGGACAATATGGCCCTCATTACAACATTGGCGGTAAAAGCCGCTTACTGCCGTGCAGAAGACCGCCAACACACCGTCTCGCCTGCGGAAATCCGCCACAGTTATTATGACCCACAGCAAGGAATCCGCCAAAATTCAGACACCCACACAAGTCTGCCACACCAAAGGCCAGTCATAAACTGGCAAAAACAAAACCTCCACCATCACGCCAACAGAAATACACCCACACTATCACGACCCACAAATTCACGTGGCAGTCTTTCAACCGCAGTATTCCATTGGCGGTACACACCGCTGCGCTCAAAATACACACACTCTTACAAAATACAACAACATTGGACAATTCAAAATGCACACACCTGATACACATACACACACCACTCCCACACACCCAACACAATATAAAACACACACCCACATCACCCACAAACCCCTATGACCACAATTGAGAAAGAAGCACAGAGAGAGACACCACCATCAACAATACTAGCATCCACAGGCACACCAGACCATCACCCACATAACTTCCACGCACCTCACACAACACCCCACTACATATCAGCACACTTATCACCACACACACCACCCCACACACCACCTACACCACCCCATGGCACAGCAAAGACACCCCAGATTCTTGGAGGAGGAGCTCAGGGTCATAGTGGAGCAAATCGTCCGGGTATAGCCACAGCTATTCGGATCACAGGTGCAGCACACCTCCATTGCAAGGAAGATGGAGCTATGGCGCCGAATAGTGGACAGGGTCAAAGCAGTGGGACAGCACCCAAGAAATAGGGATGACATTAGGAAGAGGTAGAATGACCTACGGGGGAAGGTGCATTCCGTGGTTTTCAAGACCCCACCTTGCGGTTCAGCTGACTGCCGGCGGACCCCCACCTCCTCCCCCACAACTAACAACATGGGAGGAGCAGGTCTTGGCGATTCTGCATCCTGAGGGCCTCGGAGGAGTAGATGGAGTAATGGACTCTGATAAGTCAAATCTTAACTATTACATCCCCCACCCTACCTGCATGCCATCACATACCCCCACCCTCACCCTCACCCCATCACTCCAACTCCTCACAAATGTCCCAACATCACAAACCACACATCCCAACACTAAGCCCTGCATGCAACAACAAAGCATGGACACCCATCACCAAATCATGCCCACTGCACAAACCCATACACCCCCCTAAACCATCATCACACAAGGTCCCACACAGGAATGCAAGCACTGGGGTACACGGCCACCCACCCATTGCACACCATGGCTCACACAGATGTAATAAACATCCTTTTATACCCCTGCAGGACCCCTAACCAACATCACCAGACAGGAGAGTCCACACATGTCCACACCTCCCAAAAGAAGAGGCCCACAATGATGACAGCTGCTCTGTCCACCTGGATCTAGATGAACAGCCCGGCCCATCGGGGACCTCTGGACAGTCGGTTCCCATCACACAGTCACAGGCCACCACAGGGCTTCTCCCCTCTGGAAACACCAGCACAGCACCCACCCAGCGGGCCCATACCTCTGTCCCCAAGACACGTCAATCAGCAGTGTGTCCACCACTACAGGGAACCCAGGCTAACCCACCACCCCACAACAACAGGGACCTGGGGGCAGTGGCAGTGGGCACACGGTCCAGGGGACGGAGGCCCAGGAACACAGGTGAATTGGGAGGGCTGCTGTGCGATGGGGGAGGACAGGCCAAGGGAACCCACTCTCCACGAGGCCCTCTCCAACATCATGGGAGCCTACCACCACTGCCAGGAGACAATGGCAACGGTACTGGCCAAGTTTCAGGAGACCCAGCGCCTGCAGGAGGAACAGTATTTGGGCTTCAGGGAGGAACTCAGAGCCATCAATTCCACCCTGGACACCATTGTAGGGGTGCTGAAGGAAGTACTCAACACCAGGAGGGACACTGTGGCACAACAAGGGGCCCCTGACACTAGCCTGGATGATGAACAGACCACCACCTCCATCGGCGCTAGTGGACAGGAGGCACCGCCACAGGACCACCACACCAGCACCCCACCCCCTGCAGATGGAGAACCACCCCACAAGCGGTCCCTGAGGTCCAGGACAAAGACAGAGAATGATGCCCAGACCCCCACCAAGAAATGAGACCACCCTGAATGTCATCCTTCTGTCCCACTTTGTCACCCTGTCCATCCTTAAACTGCCCCAGCTCCACTTCCTATACCCATTTGGGCAATGCACCTGTGAGACTAATAGACTCGACTCTGCCATGGACATTCCTCCACCATCACCCCAGCCCATTTTACAACCCCCTCCAATATTGAGCACTTAAATAAGTACCCTTGAAGCACAAAACAATCTGGAGTCAGTCTCTGATTTCTTAATATTGTATTAGCAATTACTGTGGCAAAAAGCTCTTTCAATTGTAATGTCAACATACCTATGTCACACAGCTCTAGTCCATGAGGAATCAAAGCAGATGTCACACAGTGGGACCCACATCTGTGAAATCGTAAGGGAAAGTGACCATACACTGGGTGAAACCGACAGACAGTAGAGAGGTAGTAGTGTTAAAGTACATGTAGTAGGCAGGTTTGTCTTCTTACCTGTGTCTCACTGGAAATATTTCAGGATCACCTAGTCCCTGTTGTCAATGTCCTCTTCTTCTGCTTCCTCGTCTTCACTGTCCACAGCCTCCACAGCTGCAACAACACCGCCATCTGGACCATCCTCCTGCAGAAAAGGCAGCTGTCGTCGCAAAGCTAAGTTGTGAAGCATACAGCAGGCAACAATGATCTGGCACACCTTCTTTGGTGAGTAGAATAGGGATCCACCTGTCATATGGAGGCACCTGAACCTTGCTTTCAGGAGGCCGAAAGACCACTCGATTATCCACTGTGTTCGCCCATGGGCCTCATTGTAGCATTCCTCTGCCCTTGTCCTGGGATTCCTCACTGGGGTCAGTAGCCATGACAGGTTGGGGTAACCAGACTCACCTGCAAATGGTGAGGGACAACTGTTAGACACACACTAACCTGTAGGGATAACCCCAGACAACCATTCCCACTGTCTTGCTTCCAGGTGCTCAACTAATAGCCACACACAGTGCCTCTGGAGTTGACCCATCACTTAAGGGATACTGCTATTCCGCATCATGCACTGAGCCAGGGAACTTGGCATTACATGGGAGATGTACTAGTCTGACAAATATGCCCTTTGCATATTCATCAAATTATAACTCTTCCGGTTTCTGAACACTTGTTCACTCCTACGGGGGGTACCAAAGCCACATGTGTCCCATCAATGGCACCTATGATGTTGAGGATATGTCCCAGGGCATAGAAATCACCTTTCACTGTAGGCAAATCCTCAACCTGAGGGAAAACGATGTAGCTATGCATGTGCTTCAGCAGGGCAGACAACACTCTGGACAACACGTTGGAAAACATAGGCTGGGACATCCCTGATGCTATGGCCACTGTTGTTTGAAATGACCCACTTGCAAGGAAATGGAGCACTGACAGCACCTGCACTTGAGGGGGGATTCCTGTGGGATGGCGGATAGCTGACATCAGGTCTGGCTCCAGCTGGGTACACAGTTCCTGGATTGTGGCACGGTCAAGCCTGTATGTGATGATCACATGTCTTTCCTCCATTGTCGACAGGTCCACCAGCGGTCTGTACACCTGAGGATGCCGCCATCTCCTCACATGTCCCAGCGGACGGTGCCTATGAAGGACAACGGCGAGCACAGAGTCAACCAACTCAGAGGTACATACCCACAGCTTACACAGAACACGAATCCTAATCCGAAAAGTGGCCTGTATGTGTGTTGAGTCTAAGCCTAGGTATGTGTGAAGCAGTTAAAAATGAAGCCATGTGTGCCCCTGAAATGGCGGCTGCTTGACCTCTAAAGTGGGACAATGGGATGTGAGGTAACTGCGCTGGCGTTGTACACCGTCACGGTAGGCTGTCGAAGACCGCGGCGCAATGCTGCATTGGTTAACATTGGACCCTATGGGGCACAGGAGCCAATGACGATGTACGCCGGTGGTGACGCTACGCACCGCCACGGACGTGACCGCCATTTTCTATCTGTTCAATCACTCAATACCTGATCTTCGACAGGAGAGGACCTACACTGCAAGTGCTGCTGTGACCTCGGTTTGGAAGAGACAATGGCTCCAGTGTCTGAGGAAAGGGCCCCTGCCTTCACATCGGAGGAGTTGGAGAAACTCGTGGACAGGGTCCTTCCCCAGTACACGTTACTCTACGGTCCTCCAGACAAACAGGTATGTTCACTGGGAGCATGCTGTATGGGCTATGCCTGTGTGGAATGGGGTGGATGTAAGAAGGGGGGGAGATTGCGGCGTGCATGAAATGACGGTGAGTGCATGTGCCACATGGCAAGGGTAGGGATGGGGGCCAATGACTGTGACGGTGCAGTTGGTAATAAGTTTCTCTCCCCCCTGTACAATTCATGTAGATCAGCACCCACCAGAAAAAAGATATTTGGCATGACATCGCCAAGGACATTCGCCGCTGGAGCAAGAAGATGGCGGAGGCTCAGCTGGGGATGGCCTCCCAACGTGGGAGGGGTGCCCATCGCACCATGACCCCCTGATGTTCAGGATCCTGGAGGTGGAGTACCCGGAGTTGGATGCGTGCCTGAGGGCATCACAGCAGCCACAAGGGGGTGAGTACACTCTCATCCTGCTGATTTAGCGTGTAGTGGAGGGGTCTGGGTAGGGGAGGTGGGCTGTGGGTTTCCCTAGGCCAGGGCGAGTTTCGTAGGCAAGGTCCCTCCGTAAGGCAGGCCATGTGTCACCCCACCCCACCTCTGTAGAGTCCCAAGTACACCTAGTCATGCCCCTGTGTCAACCATGTGTGCAGATGTCATCCATAGCCTAGTAGGCCATTACCCAGGGATTGAACGGTGGAGCCCAAGAGCGCGGCGTCTGTGTATGTTGAATCCGCCAACGGTAGCAGTAATGCATTAACTGAACATGTATTTCTTCTGTCGTCGTCCCCTTTTGGGGTCTCCCTGTACTTGTGTGCATTAGCATCATCATTCGGAGGAGCAGTGGCACCGGAGCACGAGGGAGCTGCATCCCACATGGCCCTGGAGGGCGAGACAAGGGAGTCGGAGTACACCAGTGGGACAGAGGGCAAGGGGAGCTCCACCACGGGGACAGGAGCTGACAGAAGCAACACAGACTCATCCTCTGATGGGAGCTCCCTTGTGGTAGCGGCAACATCTGTGCCCCCCGCATCTATAGGTACAGCCGCCACCCCCGTACCAGCACAGCCCTCCCAGCAGCCCCTCAGCCTTTGCCCCGTGCCCGCTCACCCAGGAAGGTGGGCATCACCTTTGCCCCAGGCACCTCAGCCCCTGCCCTTGTCACCCCTGCTGCCCTCAGTGAGGAGGCCATTGACCTCCTCAGGTCCCTCACTGTTGGGCAGTCTACCATTTTGAATGCCATTCAGGGTGTCGAAAGGCAGTTGCAACAAACCAATGCATTCCTGGAGGGCATTCATTCTGGTCAGGCGGCCCTTCAGTGAGCTTTTCAGACTCTGGCCTCAGCACTGATGGCAGTCATTGTCCCTGTCTCTAGCCTCCCCCCTCCAACTTCCTCCACCCAGACCCAATCCCCTCTACCTCAGCCTATCCCAAGCACACCTTCAGACCAGCATGCACACACGTCAACACATAAGGGAAGCTCAGGCAAACATAAGCACCACACATCCCACAGGCACTCACGCAAGTATCACACAAATGCAGACACACCAACATCCACTGCCTCCACTGTGTCCCCCTCCTCCTCATCTCCCTCCTCCCTCCCAGTCTCATCTCCACTGACACCTGCATGCACTACATCTACAGCCACTACTTCCATAACCAGGACACTCACCACCACACCCCGCTCACGTGC
Organism: Pleurodeles waltl; assembly: GCF_031143425.1. Taxonomy (NCBI): domain Eukaryota; kingdom Metazoa; phylum Chordata; class Amphibia; order Caudata; family Salamandridae; genus Pleurodeles; species Pleurodeles waltl. Next base: position 687,043,699 of record NC_090449.1, on the reverse strand, counting down.
AGTCACCACCCCCACTACCATTCACTGGCTCCACTGTGTCCTCTCCCATTGTGTCTGTGATGCCCCCTCCAAAGATACACAAATGCAGGCACACACCCACCCAACAGCCATCCACCTCACGACAGCCTCCAGCCCATGCACCTTCACCCAAAGTCACCAAACGTACATCTCCTACAAACACAACCTCTTCCTCCACTCCCAAACCCCCTCCAGCTACCCGTCCCAGTATTCCCAAGAAACTTTTCCTGGCCAATCTTGACTTCTTCCCCTCGCCTCCCCCACCCCGTCCATCTCCTAGGGCCCGACTCTCCAGGTCCCAACCTAGCACCTCATCCACAACATCTCCGGGACCAGTGGTGCCTGTAGTCACCGGAATCTGGAGTGCACCGGCCACCAGGACAGCCAGTGTGGCACAGAGCCACAGCACGGACAGTCCCCCACCTGTCAAGCATAAGAAGTTGGCCAGTGCCCTGCAGGAGAGGGGGAAGACTCCAGCCACCAAAGCCGCTCCCAGGGGTCTCGGTGGGAGTGTGGAGTTAGCTGAGACACCTTCCAAGCTGGGGAAGGGCCACAAAAAACCCGGAAAGTCTGGGAAGAGCAGCACAGCGGAGGAGACTGCCATCATCCCCACTTCCCAGGAGGCCACTGCCATCATCCCCGCTGCCCAGGAGGCCACAGCCATCATCCCCACTGCCCAGGAGGCCACAGCCATCATCCACGATGTCCAGGAGGCCACAGCCATCATCCCCGCTGCCCAGGAGCCCACCACCATCATCCCCGCTGGGACAGAGAGGACCGCCAGCACAAGCCCCGCTGGGACAGACATGACCGTCAGCACAAGCCCCGCAGGGACAGAAAGGACCACCAGCACAAGCCCCGCTGGGACAGAGAGGACTGCCAGCACAAGCCCCTCTGGACAGAGAGGACCTCCAGCACAAGCCCCGCTGGGACAGAGTGGACCGCAAGCAGCTGAGTCACTGCAAAGGAGCCCGCCGCCTCAAGCACGGCTGAACAGGGCACCACCGCCTCTAGCACCGCTGAACAGGGCACCGCCGCCTCAAGCTATGCTGAACAGGGCACCACCACTCCGAGCACCGCTGAACAGGGCACCGCCACCTCAAGCACCGCTGAACAGGGCACCGCCGCTCCAAGCACCGCTGAACAGGGCACCGCCGCCTCAAGCACCACTGAACAGGGCACCGCCGCTCCAAGCACCGCTGAACAGGGCACCGCCGCCTCAAGTACCACTGAACAGGGCACCGTCGCTCCAAGCACCACTGAACAGGGCACCGCCGCTCCAAGCACCGCTGAACAGGGCACCACCGCCACAAGCACCGCTGGCCCATGAGCGCCAAGGGCACTGACGCTATTGAGTCCGTCACGAGTGGGATGAGGCACTCTGGGCACAGAGCCCCCTCCAGAACCAGTGGAGACTGTCAGCAACTACCTCTGTCCTTAGCAGGATGAAGCACTCTGGGCACAAAGCCCCCTCCAGAACCAGTGGAGAGATACATCCACTACCTCTGTCCTTAGCAGGATGAAGCACTCTGGGCACAAGGCCCCCTCCAGAACCACTGGAGACTGTCATCCACTACCTCTGTCCTTAGCAGGATGAAGCACTGTGGGCACAAGGCCCCCTACAGAACCAGTGGAGAGATACATCCACTACCTCTGTCCTTAGCAGGATGAAGCACTCTGGGCACAGAGCCCACCCCAGAATCAGTGGAGACTGTCATCCACTACCTCTGTCCTTAGCAGGATGAAGCACTCTGGGCTCAGAGCCCCCTCCAGAACCAGTGGAAACTGTCATCCACTACCTCTGTCCTTAGCAGGATGAAGCACTCTGGGCACAAAGCCCCCATCAAAACCAGTGGAGAGATACATCCACTACCTCTGTCCTTAGCAGGATGAAGCACTGTGGGCACAAGGCTGCCTCCCGAAACCAGTGGAGAATGTTATCCACTTGTGAGACTGTGGCTTTGCACTCCCCAGGATGGGACAGTGGGCAACCCACTCACTGTAGAGACTTGGGAGACTGTGGCTTTGTACTCCCCAGGATGGAACAGTGGGCAAACCACCCACTGTAGAGACTTGAGAGACTGTGGCTTTGCACTACCCAGGATGGAACAGTGAGCAAACCACCCACTGTAGAGACTTGAGAGACTGTGGCTTTGCACTCTCCAGGATGGTAGAGTGGGCAACCCACCCACTGCAGAGACTTGAGAGACTGTGGCTTTGCACTCCCCAGGATTGAACAGTGGGCATATGGCCCCCTCGTGGATTTGGTGTCGTGCACTCAACCGGCTGAGGTGCCCCCCCCTTTCCCTCCCCCTGAGGTGCCTGTGCATTTCTTGCTCTCTGATGCCCCTGCAGTGTTCTCTCCGTCATGGTCGGGGATCTTGAGTGGGCCTCGCCCATACCGTGTGGGCCCAGTGTTCCACGGACTTTATTGGAGCACTACCTGGACTACTAAGCTTGGTGTATATTTTGTTTATGGTGTATATATATATTTTTGCATACTTGATTTTAATATATTACAATGGTTACACATATTTCCTTTTGTCTTTGCATTCTTCCCGGGGGATTGGGGGGTGTAACTATAATGTATAAATAAATATGTATTAGTGTGTGTGTTGTAGTGGGTGAGGGTGGGGGTGTTGCGTGGGGGTGTCCCTGTTTTTTCCCTCCCCCCTCCCCTGTGTCGTAGGTGCAGTACTCACCGTGGTCTTCACCGCCGGCGTTCGTGCTCCTGGTAGAGGAGCAAGAAGATGAGGGCTGGCAGGATGTGCAGCTCTGGTTCCATGGTGTCCGGATTCCTCGTGGGGTGTGTAGAGGTGAGCGTTTTCCCTTCAAAGTCCTGTTTCCGTCGTGTTTTTGTCTGCGGTGAATCTGCCCCGGAAAAGGTTGCAGATTGGTAAGTTGTGATACCGTGGGCGGTACTTTGTCTTTCGTCTGTCTGTTGGCGGTGACCGCCAAGCTGTTTGTCTGTACCACCGTGGCGGTTGGAGTGTTAAAGTGGCTGTCTTTGTTGGCGGTTTCCGCCACAGTCGTAATTCAATTTTTTTTACCGCCGGCCTGTTGGCGGTAACACCGCTGCTTTAACACCATCCGCCAGGGTTGTAATGACCACCTATATGTCACAATTGCGAATGGTCAATATTTCATCCATGAAAATCTTCGGAGAGGTCATTGAGATTGTTCTACAGATATCAAAGTCACTGTGCACCTTGCAAGAACTACACATGTCTTTGACAGTTATCTTGAACTGTCTGTCAAAGAATGTGAGAGAATCAGACAAATCAGTCAACAAGTTGAACAACTGACCTTGCCTGCATCAAAAATCTGACACCTATACCTGTGCAACTTAATACATTCTGGTCATCAACACTGAACAAGATGAACATGGAGATGTTAATTTTCCAAGACATTGCTGATGCTTCAGTGAACACTGAGGCCCGTATTTATACTTTTTTTAGCGCTGCATTTGCGCCGCTTTTTGACGCAAAACGGCGCAAACCTACAAAATACAATGGTATTTTGCAAGTTTGCGCCGTTTTTGCATCAAAAAACGACGCAAATGCGGTGCAAAAAAAGTATAAATACGGGCCTGAATTTCCAAATATTTTGAGTGTATTTGGTGCCTGCAGAAATATATTCAAAAGGATCAGGCCATATTGTTAGAAAACCTAACAGGATATTGGAAAAAGATGAACTTTGTGTTGTGCCACATGTTAAGAGGCCTGTTCGAAATGGTTCCAATCCAGTCATTGTACTGTCAAATGACACAGATTTTATTGTTGTGCTACTTAGATTTGTTGCAATGTTCATAAGTCAAGGATTGTCAGATTAATGGATACGCTATGGAACAGGCGAGAAAAGACACTTAGGGCCATATTTATACTTTTTGACGCAAAACTGCGCCGCCGCAGTTTTGCGTCAAAAATATTACCGCCGGCTAACGCCATTTTGGTGCACCATGCGGGCATCAAATTTATACTTTGACGCACGGCGGCGCAAACCACAGGTGTAAGTCATTTTTTTTCTACGCACACCGCAGCGTCAAGTCGTTAAGCAAAACGACGTTAACGTGGCGGAAATGACCGTGGGTCAAAATTCCCCGCAAACACAGCCATTTCAGCAGAGGAGAGCCAAAATGGATCCCAGATGCCTGTGCAGATCCCAGGAAGATGACAACAGACCAGGAACCAGCCAGGAGGTCCCACACAAGACCCAGGACAGTTTGTAGAAGAAAAGAAAGTATTGCTTCAGTGCAGAGGAGCAGGAAATTCTGGTTAAAGAGGTGACGGAACACCAGCACCAACTGTTTGTCACCTCAAAGTTGCCAATCAGTAGGAGAGAGGAAATATGGCAACAAATTGTTGACAAGATGAACAGTGTGGCAGAAGTACACAGAACAGTCATCGAGTACAAGAAATGCTGGCATGACTGGAAGCGCAGGACCAAGGAAAAGATGGCCAGGAACAGGAAGGCAGCACTGCAGACTGGAGGTGGGAGTCCAGCACACCAGGAGCCCCTTGACCACATGGAGGAGATGGTTGCAGCCGTCATCCCATAGGAGATCGTCACAGGGATTCAAGGACAGGACAGCGCAGACTACCAGGAGACAACACACATGCAGGGTAAGTCGCATGGGGAATTAAAATGCACAAATGTCAACTACAACCGGGGGGATACCGACTACAAAATGCATGGAAGTCATCATGTACATGGAGTGGCATGGGTAAAGGGGTACGGCACGGGGCGGGGGCCTGGCCTGTACAGAGAGAAGCTGGGGCACACCATAACACAACACCAACAACAGTTCCATAGGGGTATGCTGCCATGCCAATGATGTAGCAAAAGTAAAGCCACGCCAGGAGGGAAGGGCACAGCGTCTAACTGACATCCTGTCACACGTCGGCCACTATACCCCCTACATTAACTAGGGCCCAATTAACAACCTCTAGCCATACCGACAACCTGAATGTAACAGTGACAACAGTTGCCACTAGCACCTCCGCTGTGTGTGCAGCTCAAGTAGCCAATGGCAGTAACGTCTCCATGGATCATACACACCTAAATTAGTGGGTTGAGGATGACAACTTTAACAATTTTGGCCCCCAAGGAAACCCTACAACTACCCAAAAAAAATACAGATATATATATACATATATATACATATATATATATATATATAGAGAGAGAGAGGGAGAGAGAGAGAGATTTATATGTAGATATATCAATCCATGTAGATAGATATGTTTATCTACATGGATATATCTATCTATATATATATATATATATATATATATATATATATATATATATATCACTTTTGTCAGTGCATGTGTGGTTTCCCTGGGGGCTGAAATCGGCCCCCAGGGAAACCAGACCCACACATAAAAGTGATATATATATATATATATATATATATATATATCATATACATGTGTATATATATATATTTGCCACCAGTTGACTGGCAGTTGGAGCTTGCGTCTTCAAAGCAGTGCACATTCTTCAACTGACGCATTTCAACTGTAGCTTTTAGGTAGCAATAAAGAAGTCAAGTAAGTCTTGTGATTATGTTTCTGCTACAAAAGGATCAGACTTTTGTCTAGTGGCAGTTTTAGTGCCATAAAGAAGCACAGAAGGTTTATTTGACTACTGCAAAGAGCAAATCTGTATTTTATGTAAATAGCTGAGTTCGTTAGTAAAGTCAGCCACTACCTGCACTATAATACAAATGAAATGTATGTGCGGGTGGGGGGCGGCTATGGAGAGATGAAGAGCACGTTTGCTGGGTGGTAATGAGGGAATCCGAGGAAGAGGACATGGGAGTGGGAGCACCAATAATGATTGTTGGACTGGGCCCAGGAGGTGCTAAAGACTGTGACTAATGGTATGTGACAAGGTGTTTGAGTGTCTTGAAAGAACGTGCTGATTGAGGGAAGAAGCGCAGGCAAGGTGGCCTCTACTGTTGCACATATCACACACACACACACCAGCAATTTTGTGACTGTCTATGTAGGCTAGTGTTTTAGAGCAACAGTTTAGCCAATAGCAGAGATGGCATCTTGATGGATGACTGCTGCTGACGTCACTCTGGTTTCGCAAGCACAGTCTGTGCAACAGGGCAATAGTAGTTAGCCCAACCCAGAGAGCAGGTGAATGCGGGGGCAAGCATAGAGAGGGTGCTCTCTTGGGAGCTCCCCAATTTAGTTCAGCCCTGAGTTCCACTGCCCACATTGTATTGTGGAGACATAAAAAGTATCTATCACAAAACAAACTGGTTTTGTAAGGCAGGCACCTGTGTTTTTGGTACTGGGTTCGGCAGCTATATAGGGAAACATTTCTGGAAACTAGACATCTGGGGGAGTCCACAGAGGTGTGACTTATGTAGATTCCCCAAAGTCTTCTTACCCAGAATACCCTGCAAAGCTGAAATGTTGAATAAAAACTCTATTTTTCTTGCATTTCTGTCACACAAACTAGGAATATGCTGCGATCCACAAAATTCCTCACCTGTCCTGATAAAAACACTACCCCACTTGAGTGCCTATACCTAGTGCCTGCATAAGGAATGGATCACCCCAGGGTGAACAGTTGCCTCATGTAAGTACCAACATTGACCGTTGTGTGATCTATTCCTGTCGCGGGCACTAGGCCTACCCACACAAGTGAGGTACCATTTTTATCTGGAGACTTGGGGGAACGCTGGGTGGAAGGAAATTTGTGGCTCCTCTCAGATTCCAGAACTTTCTGTCACCGAAATGTGAGGAAAAAGTGTTTTTTTGGCCACATTGTGAGGTTTGCAAAGGATTCTAGGTAACAGAACTTGATCAGAGCTCCACAAGTCAGCCCATCCTGGATTCCCCTAGGTGTCTAGTTTTAAAAAATGTGCAGGTTTGGTAGGTTTCCCTAGGTGCTGGCTGAGCTAGAGGCCAAAATCCACAGCTAGGCACTTTGCAAAAAACACATCAGATTTCAATGTAAAAATGTGATGTGTCCATATTGCCTTTCCTGCTATGCAGACAGTGAAAAGCGCGATGGGTGCAACTGCACCCGTCCCACGGTCGCAACACCGCCGGCTCCATTTGGAGCCAGCTCCCATGTTGCGGCCCACATCCCCGCTGGGCCGGCGGGCGGAAACAGAGAGTGCGGCCGCATTGGCGGGGCCAAAAACACAGGGGGTAATAGAAAAGATACATAACACACACCTGACCACCCAACAGGTAGTTGGTAATATCCATAGTTACTGCAAACAAAATATGTATTATGTGAAGCTGTAGAACTACTATTATTTACACCCTCAATAGTTAAAATCAAGGTACAATCGCCTATCCCCACTGGAATTCACCCAATGCTACGTATACATAAATCTGCTTTAGTTTTTGTAACAGAAATCACAAATTGTTCTTTCTTGTCTGAGTCTCTATTATTTGCGAAGACATATGGTATTGAAACATTGTCCGGTTGATACTCTTCCCATTCCCATTTAGTTCCTTTGGCTTTGGGATACCCATCTTTGTCTTGGTAGCATACTTTATTAAGGTGAAAAAGAAGTCCACCCTCTATACGTTTTCCAGATGCAAACAAAAGCTTATACCAAGCTTGACAAGAACCATTGTGTGAAAAAGGAATAAGAATGAAAGGTGTTCCTCCTTTCTTTTGATGCGCAGGTAACATTCCACTTACCGAACAGTTAGTAGTATTTGTAGCATTATGAGTATGAAGCAACATCTTAATGAAAGTATTATTGAAGTACGATTGACGGTGCTTCTGCTCCTGATAGGGAAACATAAAGTAATAGTGATCCTCTGGTACTGGATTAGAGGCAACAAAAAACTCATGAGCAGGAGCCTTCTTTTCCACAAACCAGGTGATTATTGCTATAACCACCAAAACAACAACAAACCCCATAGTACTGTTGTTGTTTTAGTTGTTATTCATTTTAGCAACAGTGATAATCGACCCTTCCAGAAATTAATTAAAAACAATTGTTGGAGCTCTTATCCCTGAGTAGGCGCTGATTTCTTCACCACAGGCCAAGACGGGTGTCACTACTCTAATGCATGGCTGATCCCCCCCATGCCACATTTGCTCTCCGTTTCACTAACCCAGGGCGGTAGCTCAACCAGTTTTCTCCAGCACTACTGGGGCTTTCCTCAGTCTCAAATTATATTGCGACACTCCAGAAATCGTATGGTCCGGGAAGAACTCCGCAGATTTGTTAGGTGATATAGCACGGCCTTTCTCCGTAATCAAAATCTCTCGATGATCGGCCAGCACAGCAACTTCCACCAAGGTAGGTAGCACTCTCTTGCAGCGAGTACTATGGACCCAATTCTTTCGGTTCGTCACTCGAACTGCTGTCCTTGTCCCAAGGAGCACCTGGTCTCGGCCTTGCCACCTTGGTTCCAAGCAGCTTGATCTTTCAAAAGACTTAGGGGGTGATTCTAATCTTGGCGGGCGGCGGGAGCCGCCCGCCAAGCGGGAACTGCCAGAAGATTGTACCGCGGTCAAAAGACCGCGGCGGTCATTCTGAATTTCCTGCTGGGCTGGCGGGCGACCGCCAGAAGGCAGCCCGCCCGCCCAGCGGGAAACCCCCTTCCACGAGGATGCTGGCTCCGAATGGAGCTGGCGGAGTGGAAAGGGTGCGACGGGTGCAGTTGCACCCGTCGCGATTTTCAGTGTCTGCTATGCAGACACTGAAAATCTTTGTGGGGCCCTGTTAGGGGGCACCTGCAGTGCCCATGCCATTGGCATGGGCACTGCAGGGGTCCCCAGGGGCCCCACGACACCCGTTCCCGCCAGCCAGGTTCTGGCGGTCAAAACCGCCAGAACCAGGCTGGCGGGAAGGGGGTCGGAATCCCCATGGCGGCGCTGCCTGCAGCGCCGCCATGGAGGATTCTTCAGGCCAGGGGAAAACCGGCAGGAAACCGCTGGTTTCCCTTTTCTGACCGCGGCTTTACCGCCGCGGTCAGAATTGGCCTGGATGCACCACCAGCCTGTTGGCGGTGCATCCGCGGTCCCCGGCCCTGGCGGTCTATGACCGCCAGGGTCGGAATGACCCCCTTAATCATCACCTGGTCACCAGGTCGGAGCTCATGGCCTTCACCTGTAGATCTGTCAGGAAGTGCTTCTCGAACCTGTTGATGAATAGAAACCAAATTGTCATTTAACTGTTCCAAATAGTCATTCAACAGGAAAAAAGGGACATCATATACAGAATTTGGCTTAGGAACTCCCCAAATGTTCATTGGCCTTCCAAATACTATTTCATAGGGGGTAAGGCCTATTCGAGAGTGTGGCACTGACCTAATAGACAATAATGCCAACGGTAATGCATCCGGCCAAGTTAAGGATGTGGAAGCCTGTATCTTCGCTAACTTCAGCTTCAAAGTAGCATTATATCTTTCCACCAACCCTGCTGATTGTGGGTGGAAAACCGCATGGAACTTTGTTTGATCCCTAATCCTTTCAGGACATACTTAATAACTTCCCCAACAAAATGAGGTCCATTATCATTTCACCAAATTCTGCGAACACCAAACCTAGGGAAAAATTATTTCAAAAGCACCTTTAATGTGGTAATGGCAGTATTATCCTTTGTGGGGTACGCCTCTATCCATTTACTGAAGGCACATACCACCACCAAGACATACTTTAAATTGTTGCAGCGTTCATGCTGAATATAATCCACTTGTAGAACTTCGAAAGGTGCAGTTGGTATAGCAAACCCTCCCGCAGGAGATTGTGTCCCTTTTCCAGGATTGTATTGTAAACAGATCAAACAAGACTGAACTACTCTCTTAGCTGTACTGGAAATTTCTGGTTGCTCCCAAACTTGCATAAGCAACTTCGTTATTGTTGAAGCTCCAACATGTGCCAGCCCATGTGCCATCTGAACCATAGGTTGTACAAAAGCTATAGGCAATTTCCATTTATCCATCTGCTTATTCCACCAACAGCCCTCATCATCCAATTCTCCTTCTTCAGACCATTGCTCACATTCTTTCACAGAAGCAGATTTCTGTATATCTAATACGTCTTGTCTAGCATTATGCCAACGTTCAGCTTCTGACTTCACTACATACATAGAAGTAGTACTTCGCTGAATCGCAGTCTCACGTGCTACTCGGTCGGCAAGGGCATTACCTTGCCCTATCTTATCGGTCACTTTCTTGTGTGCACTACATTTCACAATAGCTAGTTTCTTTGGACATGTCAATGCAGTCAAGAGGTTATGCACTAATTCTCCATGATTATCTGCCTCCCGTGTGATGTGAGAAAGCCTCTCTCCTTCCAAAGCAAACCAAAATCATGAGCCACTCCAAAAGCATAGCGGCTGTCTGTATAAATGTTCACACATAAGTCAGTACTAAGCTCACATGCTCGTGTCAAAGCTATTAGTTCAGCTGCTTGAGCTGACTTCTATGTTATACGAGCTGTCTCCACTACCGTGTGTATTGTGGTGATTGCACATGCAGCTGAGGTCGTACCGTCTGGCAACTTCAAACAAGACCCATCAACCCACAATTCACGTCTACATCTGGAAGGGGCGTATCTTGCAAATCAATATGACCCTTTGTCTGTTCTTCGGTAAGGAATATGCAATCATGTGTTTCTTGTGACTAAGGCTGAGTCACCGGATATGGCAACAAAGTGGCTGGTATTAGTGTTGCACATCTCTTCAGTGTAATGTGAGGAGCCAGCAATGTCAATTCATATCCTGTCAGGCGAGCGCAAGTTAAATGTTGTGTCTTTGATTTAAAAGAGCATCAACCGCATGGGGTACTAACACCAACAGCTTATGTGACAAAACTATCCCTTCACTCTGACATATTGACACAGCTGTTGCCGCAACTGAATGAAAACACCCAGCAATGCTCGAGCGACAGGATCAAGTACTGCTGAAAAATATGCACAGGGACTCTGCTTATCGCAATGTGTCTGTACTAAAACTGACAATGAACATCCATCTTTCTCATGTACGTAAAGTGCAAAAGGCTTTGTGTAATCTTGAGTACCTAACACTGGTGCTGAACAAAGGGCTTGTCGTAGCTGCCAGAAAGCAGTCTCACATTCATCTGTCCATGGGAGGGGCATTGGAGTATCTTTAGTCAAAAGTGCTAGCAAAGGTTTGACAATGTGTGAAAACCCTAATATCCATTGCCTACAAAAAGAAGTAAGACCAAGGAATGCACGAACATCTTTCTGAGTAGAGGGTACTGGTGTGTCTAAAATTGCTTGAATACGATCTGATGTAAGTGCACAGCCCTCCTTAGACAAAAGGTGACCTAAATAGGTTACCGTTTGGTCTACAATATTGCAATTTCTTTCGTGACACTTTATGATGGTGTGAAGCAAGAAAAGAAAGTAAGGACAAAGTGCACTTTTCACATTGCTCAGGGGTATCAGCTGCCAACAAAATATCATCAACATATTGTGTGTGAGCCACACCTTCAGGCAAAACAAAAGAATCAAGTTGTCGTTTTAACATTTGACTATAAATACTAGGACTCTCAGTATAGCCTTGAGGAACTCTGCAAAATCTAAATGATCGTTTATTCAAAGTAAAACCAAACAAAAATTGGCTGTCAGGATGAATAGTGATTGAAAAGAAAGAAAGCATTCTTCAAGTCTATCACAGAGAACGTAGTTGCTATCGGGGGAACCAAAGTAAGAAGTGTTGTGATGTCAGACACCACAGGATATTGTGGTACCACAGTCTTATTGAATTTTCATAAATCAACAATGAATCGGTAAATCCTAGTATCAGTATACTTTTTCAGAATAGTAAGAATCGGACTGTTACAAACATTATACGGAACTTCCTCAACAACTCCAACTGCAATAAGATCATGCACAATTCGTGTGAGTGCTTCTTCGCCCTCCTGTGAAATTTAGTATTGAGGCAAACGTGGCAATACAGCTCCCTCCTTGACACTAATATGTACCGGTGGAATAATCATTTGTCCCACATCAGTATCTGAAGTATCCCACAAAGAACTAGGGAGTGAAGCTAATGCAATATCCTCTTTAACAAGACAAACTCTTTCCATCACAGGATGATTATCATTCAAAATAACACGCACCCCTTCAGGAGAGTATCATATTGTAGCCCTGAAATACTTGAGCATATCAAGACCTACAATATTGTCTGGTGTATTTGGAGAAAGCAAAACTGGACATGGAGCAGTAAATTTATCAACATGGAATGCAAGTGGGTGTGACAATGGCCTAGGGGAAGGTGTTCCATCGAAACCTATCGATATAATGGTTAAGCCAGACAGGGGAGCCCTTGAAATCAATTGTTTAGACAAGGCGCTTCGAGTAGCTCCTGAATCAACCAGAAACTGATCAGTAGAACCCAAAACATGTGCTGTAACATAGGGACCCCTCTGATCTACTGGAACTTCAACTGATTCCTTACCCCATCCTAGGCAATCCTATGCATAAGCAGAATCTTGGAAATCAGGCTGCACATAGTTAGACATCTGGTATTGGTTCCGTCTATCAAAAGTGTTAACCCCATCCTGCCCTCGTACATTAGCATCAACCCTAGCATGATCGTTCGTGCTTCTTCTAGGCCCTGAATATCCTGAGCGATTTTTTATTTGTCCCCGACCACGTGAACACTGCTGAACACGTAGTGCTGGACAATCGGCAGCCCAATGCCCAAATTTCTTACAATACGCACACTGATCAACAGACAAATTTGAACGAGTGTAAGAAGAACCATAAGCTCCACGTCCACCTCTATCACTACCTCTAAAAGGCGGACCATAAGCTTGAGCCAACATAACCTTCGTCTTTAATTCTTTAATCTTTTTATCCTCGCTACCTTTTGCTTCTAATTCCTGACGTTCATAATACTGAGCCATAGTCAAAAGAGAAACCGGAGTAGAGGTAGTCCATGAACTTTCATTAGCTTTTAGACGACTAGCAATTCCTGGTAACAGATTTGCGACATATTTATTGACAAACAAATGTCTGCCCGTATCATCTGACAATAACTGGCCGATAAAATCATGAAATGCTTCTTCAAAGCGTGTAAAGAAATCAGAGACCGATTCATCTGCCTTTTGCTTACAAGACGCTAAAACAGTCCAATCTATCTTTTTAGTGGGAATAATCATTTTTAACTTAACTAATATGGCTGCGAGAAGATCTAGAATCAACTGATATGGCTTTTTCGCAGGTTCCCTATCCCCGTCCATCTGTTCTAATTCTTTCCATGACGCCCCAAAAACTACACGATCATCAACTTTATGAAGAGTTCTCCACATATCTGGCGGTAATATCAATCCGAAAAATAAATCAATGTCAGCCAAAGTCATCGTACAAGAACGAATTGCTCCCTTAACTTGATCATAAAAGGCAGCTGGATTTTTTCGCGGGTCAGGTAATGCTGTTTTAAGTGCCATTACATCTGCCCTATTCCAAGGAGTATACACCCAATTATAAATAAAATAACCCTTATCATCAAAAGAAGTTTTATCATCACTTGTACCCAATCCTTGAGGAGGAACATACAAAGGCGCAGCCTCCCGCATTGGTTTAGCGTGAACTATCATAGTCTTATCTGTTCCGAAGATGGAAGCTTGCACCCCGCCGGTCTGAGATGTCCATACAACTACATGCACGCCCTTTTCTCCTCTTGCAAACGGACTGCCACAACACATAATTTCACCAAATGCCTGATTGCATCAGCCACCTGGGAGAAAACAAAAAGACCATCACGCATTTGCTTATGATCAGCTGTTACATCATCGGGCTCTAACTCATCAGAATATTTCCAAAATAGTTCAATAACTTCTGTGCCAAATGCCTCAGTAAAATATAGCTGCTCCTTTTCCGCCCACCCTTTCATGTTGTCTAAAAGTTCAGAAGCAGAGACAACACTACGCATTGTTTTACAAGCAATAGATCTAAGCTCAGACGCATGGTCAGCAGGCAACATAGAGCGACTGTCTCGTATCTTCTGTTGCTCCGAACCGGAGACCTCAGCTAACTCATGAGGGGCAGAAGGAACGACATACGGAGGTGGAGGGCGATCTAGTAACAAAATATCATTGTGTGGTTTATTGAGGATAGAATAGAAAGGTTGCCTAACAGTGTATTGGCCAGTTACCTGTAATTTACGTTCTTTCTCTTCTAGCTCCTTTAAGTCAATTATTTCTTTCTTTCTCATTTCCAATGCTTTCACATATACATTCTTCCGCTGCTCTTTCTCAAGCAAGGCTTGCTCACGCTTTACTCATCCACGCACTTCTTTCTCCCACATTCGTACACAGTCAAACATATCTTGCCTAGACCTTCGCTTACACATACATTATTCCACATACTCAATCTTTCGCAAATCAACTGACCCATGCATAGGCCAACGTAACTCAGAATCCGCACGAGTGTATTTATTCCATAATGTGCTGTACATTATAGAAGAAAGACCATTTTTAACATACATATCTCTATTGGGCGTCCCCTCTGGGGGTGCCAGTTGCGATTCTTCCAGTCTCAAATTGGTACCATTGCAAAAGCAACACATCCTATGAAGTGCGCTAAAACAGGCATGCCAAAAATAGTGCAGGATATGCAATATTATAATCAAAGTAGCACTTAAGGTGCCGTTCAAATCAAAATTAAATTGGAGAAAATTATCCTCACTACCTGCCTATATAAATTGCAATTTATATATCAATTCAAATGACAAAAATTGGCTAGTCACCCAAAACACGAGAGCCACAGTAAATGGTGCTAAACTTCATTACCAAACAAAGGCATCAAAACCCACAGCAAGTTCCGTAAAACAGCTCTTACCAATCACAGGGCGTCCAGGTTCCAACTGCCAAGTTCTAAAATCGACCAAATGGTCACTGCATGATGAATGAACAAAAAGGATCTCAGTCGAGGACCGGCGCCACCTGGATGGTCAAATCAGAAAGAAGGGAAAAATGCCATGGCTGCCAAGACTCGGGTCTCCTCAGGTATTGATCGTCCGCAGCGAGATCCCAATCCTTCGTTGCGACCAATCCGTCGGTCATCTGAGTCGCCGATGAGTCCCTGTTCGGGCGCCAATTTGTCGAAGTAAGCCTCAGCAAGGCCTACTAGTGCAAGGGGTTCGCCCTTCTCTGCTCAAAGTCCTCAGACCATATAGGAAGAAGTTGGCACAGAAACTGAAATAAAAGACAAAGTTTATTAAACCTCATGAGGTGGTACTACAGTTCAAACAGCACCTTTCGGTAATGTTTGAAGTAGCACACTGAACTGAGAGAGCATGGTCCTTTTATACCCACGCAGGGGCTAAAAGGAGGTGGTACAATTATAGAACCAAGACTTATATACATATAAGGTCACATGGATATGCACAGTCGACAGGTAGGAGGGGCTAACAGTTTTCAAGGACTAGTTGACACACTACTGTCTGTTACTGATCACTAACAGCTTTAGATCTTACTGGGCATGTGCGAAAGTGGGAGATGCTAAATATAACTTGTCACTAGACAGATTTTCAAGAGTAGTTAACAGAAAGGTAGGACAGAGCACATGGCGAGCACATGAAATGGTCACAATAGTTGCTAAATACAAGATGTCTTCTGCTAATGCTTAATCTAATCGCTAATAAACTACAACAGTATGGGCACCCCGATTTCCAGAGATGGGCAAATAACCACTGCTGCTCAATACCTTATCTTATGCCCATTTTGGAAATACAAACGTTTTCTTGATACCTATTTTTCACTCTATATATTTCAGCAAATAAATTGCTGTATACCTGGTATAGAATGAAAACCCATTGCAAGGTGCAGCTTGTTTATTGGCTCTGAGTACCTAGGGATCTTGATGAACCTACAAGCCCTATATATCCCTGCAACCAGAAGAGTCCAGCACATGTAACAATATATTGCTTTAAAAAATCTGACATTGCAGGAAAAAGTTACAGAGTAAAATGGCTGTTTTTTTCAGCTCAATCATTTTTTTTTCAGCCTTTATTTTCTGTAGGAAAACCTTGTAGGATCTACACAAGTGACCCAAAATTTTGTCTACTTTTTAGAAGCACTTAGCTTTCTGGGATCCAGTGTTGGTTTCACACCCATTCCTGTCACTAACTGGAAAGAGGATGAAAGCACCAAAAAATAGTAAAAATGGAGTATGTCCCAGTAAAATGCCAAAATTGTGTTGAAAAATGTGGTTTTCTGATTCAACTTTGCCTGTTCCTGAAAGCTGGGAAGATGGTGATTTTAGCACCGCAAACCCTTTGTTGATGCCATTTTCAGGGTAAAAACCACAAGCCTTCTTCTGCAGCCTTTTTCCCAATTTTTTTGAAAAAACCTAAATTTTAGGTGTATTTTGGTTAATTTCTTGGTCTCCTCCAGGGGAACCCAAAAACTCTGGGTACCATTAGAATTCCTAGGATGTTGGAAAAATAGAATGCAAATTTGGCGTGGATAGCTTATGTGGACAAAAAGTTATGAAGGCCTAAGTGCAAACTACCCCAAATAGCCAAAAAAGTGCTCAGCACTGGAGGGGGGGGGGTGGGGGGGGGGAAGGCCCAGCAGCTAAATGGTTAAGCAAAAGTATTCAGTACTTTTGCAGAGCACTTGGTTCCTGACAGCTAGCAATTGTGGTCCTTAACATAGTCCATCAATGACCCTGTATTTTTCCAAAGCATTCCACACACTCAACAACATTTCTGGCACATATTGTACAAATCATCTGATATCACTACAGAGCATTTAATCGTGCACGTTTACATTATTTGTGCTCACCAACAGGGCCACCAATCACAATTCCCAGGTGGTCCAGCAGATCTTGCTCCCTGGAGATGAGGTCAGCCCAGCGGTGCTTCAGCTGGTGGTCATTCCTCTGGCTCCGATATACGCGCTGCAAGTGCAGAACCTTTCCCCACCGGAGCCTCCGTGCCTCAGTGTGATACCCCTGTATCCCCCGCCCACCTGCCTCAATCATAAGGGGGAGGAAATGGCACACCAGCCATATGAACCCCCCAAGCTCCTCCTCACCCATCTTGCTAAGATGTGGCCTACCCAACATCTTAGCACAAAAAAGAGTAATAGGGGATAAAGGAGAACAAAGGAGAATAGGGGGAAAGTAGAAATAGAAAAACGTAAACTAAACAACTAAAAGAGGCCAACTATCCCCAAACTATCACTACTCCCAAAAACAACAAAGACAACACAATACTATAACAATAGTACACAATAAACACTCAGGCAGGATACAACAACAATATTTTATTCACAAACTGACAAGTAATGGACCACACAGGAGACAAAAGCACAATTTCACTAGACAAAACTCTGAACACAGCCACACAGTCTAGAAGAATCACAGACTGCAAAGTGAAAGTACACCCAGTGTACAGAATCTGTAAACAGGATATCCTATTACATCATTTCCTGCATAAAATGGCTGCCGTATTTATCGTAATGTGTCAACGATTTTTGACGAATGCAGTCTGGGCATCATTTTTTTCGACGCACAGGAGTAAAACTGAGGCCGCATCCATATATTTTGAAATAGTCTAACACTTAACCAATTTTCAGGGCATAATGTGTCATTTTTCGGGCATAACAGTCATTTTTTGACGCATGTGCGTCAACATTTCAGGGCATTAATTGGGTTTGGGTCATTTTACCATTTTAATGTACTGTTACATTTGTGACACAACTGAGATAGGCTGATTGCACCAACTTTGGTCTTGACGGTGTATGGGCACATGTGACACATCATACTGCTGAGGTCCATGATCCGCTACTTCCTTAACATGATTTTCACTCTTGGCTGATGCACTAGATGGCCATATGTGTGGCCTACATCTATGTATTGCACAAATTCGGCATGTTTGGCGTCAGGAGAGGATAGCAATGTGACGCATATAAGTACAATACCTCAATGCCTATGGCTCAATGTGTGTGCATTGGCTACTAATGTAGTTGTTGACCCAGTGTGTGTGCATCACAAGATGCATTATTGAAAGTATGCTTGTATGAACGTGAAGCCAATGTGTCCTAACCTTAGATGCAAGTCAGTGTGGAAATGAGAGAGAACATATGTTAGTCATACATGTAGCAACATCTGTTGTGTGCACTTCCAAGATTTTCGGTAACGTGGACACCACAAATGACAAAGCATGCACCGGATAGATGGCAGACGCTTGTTCATGTCAATGGTCCAAAAGTTGCCCATCACATGTCCTGGTAATTTGGAAACTGCTTCCTAGGCACTAGTTGGTGAACCCACTGTGAGTCAGGCACATGCACAGACTAAGTGGGTACCATGTTATTGACACGGAAAGCCAAAGGTGACCCACAACTGTAATATCACGCCATAGTTGTGGTCATACGACTGAGCCACAACTCTCCTGTGGTAGTGGTGGACCAGCAGACGAGGCAGCATGTGTCCACATATTTCCAGTGATCAATTGCACAGAGGTGTCTGGTTCATGTGTGTGGTCCAACGTTGATCCTGTATAATTTAAGGGGTCTATGTTGTCACAGTTACGTCCAGGTCACATCATGAGTCAGTGACGGCTATTCCTGTATCTACTGAGTATCCTTTGGAGATCAATGGAAGTGACACCAATGAGGTCATGACAACCTACATGGGGATGGTCCCACCCTGTCACTGCAGACGTGTTATGAGACTGTCAACAGGGCAACCTTGGTGAGCTGAGTGAGATCATATCTCAGGAGTCATGTTCCGGCAGGTGTCATTACAACATTTGTACACAGGTTGGCCTGTAAAGTTCCCACTGCATCTGGGAACCTCATAGCCTCTGTGTTGATTAATCTTGCAGTTATTCAGCACGCACAGGCCATCAATATGTTGTGAGCCATCTGATTCAGCGTGTGAAGTGTCAGGGTCCTAACATGTGTGGAATTTTCATGCACATTATCAGAGGTTGCTGGTTCTGCTGGAGGCACCATACCCAGTCCCTGCATACGGCCCTGGTACATTGTCACACTTTGTCGTTCATGCATACATGAGACCCAGACAAGGGATAGGCAATGATTTTGGTATTACAAGACAATTTTACAATTATGATACAATTAAAAAGCAGATGATCCTATACAATGTATTTGGGTATGCATTGAGGAAGCACCTGACAAAATACCCCCTTAGGAATGTGAGGTTTGAGAAAGCAAGTGCGGTACATATGTAGCCACAAGGTACCTTTAGGGTAACGCACAGACCGGTGCTAGTCAGGCTGACAGGATGCAGAGTCAATCAGGATCCAGCAATTTCACAAGGTACATGCTCAGTGGTCTGACTAAGACTGGTCGGAGGAAGAACAAGACAAATGACATGGGAAACTATGTTTGTCCTATGTTTTGGAAGGTGACACATAAACCCAAGGGCTGTGGTACACAGCTTATTTTCTAGCAATGCATAACAGTATATTCGACAAAATGGCAACTTCTATGCTTTTCCAGCATCTGCAAGGGCTGTGCATGTACAAATGGGTGGCCTGCATGGAGGTGCTCACAGGTGTGTGCTGCATCAATTTCTCACAAGTCCTGTAGGTAAGATTCAAGTTCAAATGGTCAACAGTACCTTTCACATGAGAAGCAATCTACAGGTGATAACAGGGCTTAAAAACTACAAGCCAGTGTATTAATTGACCTGACGTCCATGCAGTCAGATGTACTATGAAAATGGCATACCATAGGAAAGGGTGAAGCACACTGGATTACTATTGTTAGTCTGTGTGTGCAGAGGAGGGACTATCTGGGTACACATTTTACCATTCCAGGGACCTCTTCAGATCTGTGGGGTGAGACCAGGAGCATGGGTGTGTCAGGAGTTAGGAAATGGGCTGACATGTACATGGAATGTCATGTGCGCAATACTTGTCATAGGTGTGGTACTTGTGCTGTCTCTGTTCTGCTTATATGGAACTCTAGTCACAGATAGTCCTTGCAAAGATAGGTGCTGTGCGATTTACTGCTGTCAAGGGTCTGGTCATACATTCCTGTTACCAATGCAATAGCACATCCACTGCCTCATGTATGAGGCTTTTCTTTCCCTTATAGACTGTTGGTGTCTTAGTTGTGTGCACTATGCTGCGATGAACCATATTGCCAACATGTATGTGTAAAATAGGTGTGGTCCTCCGCTATTGGCCTTCAAAGGTGAAATGTACAGGATATATGTCATTTACATTGAGTGTGTATGTGACTGTTGTGTAATACGCATCACAATTGCTTTGGAATTTTCTGTGTCCTGATCGGTATATCAGCAATGCTCTATGAGGCTACACTGTTATTCTGATAGTTAGAGATAAAGGTGAGCAATGATTAGCCAGACCATGATATGGTGATTATTATCAGTGTTTATTTACATATGTTGCTACAGTGGTGATGGTGAGTTGTTCTAAAAGAAATTGTTCACAATATGTTGGCGCCTACGAACTCCAGCAGCTGTGTTTTGTTGTTCCCCCTCAGGTTGCAGACCAGCATCCTCCTCTTCCTCCTCTTCAGGCATTTGTGGCTCAGGTTCTAATAGGGGAATGTTCCTTTGTATACAAATGTTGCGCAGGATGGCACATGTTAAAAGTATCTTACATACCATTTCTGGTGAATATAGGAGGCTGCCACCAGTGATGTCGATGCACCTGAATCTCGACTTGAGGATGCCGAAGGTCCTCTCGACTATGGTGCATGTCCTCCTATGTGCCTCATTGCAGGCACACTCTGCTGCAGTGCTTGGGTTGCCAAATGGTGTCATAATCTATGGCTCGATCCCATACCCCTGATCAGCTGAAAAAGAAAATGATTGGGATCATGTAGACCTAGCTTGTCCCATTCATATCACCTTGCATGGCAGTAGTTGTTTTGTGTTATCTGTGGCTCTTTTGTGTTATTGTGTTGATTCCTAGGCTTCTGGGATTCCCCACCTGCATTTGGTTGTTTCCTTGGCTGAACAAGTGTTTGGCTGCTGACCGGTTGTCAGCAATATGTTTTGGGATTTGCAGTTCAGTGTGTACTCCCTAGCATTGTGACTTGTGATACAGGTGTCCCTGTGTCTTAACTGGGGGTGAGATGATAGTTCCATACACAGATTCAAATTGACAGTGGTGGTAACACGTTAGCATGTATGTACCATGGACATCCCATACCTTTAGACATGTGCAATGGATTAATTTAAACATCATTGAGACGCTTACATTTTGCAAGGTGACAATTAGCCAAACCTCCCCATACGCTGTGATCATTGACGTATTGACATTAGACTGTACACTAATTTCGGGTGTGTGACAATCTCACTGCAGACCTATCAAACATGGCTAGTGGTGTGACAACCTCAGTGTGTTCCTGTTCACATGTTGCAGTCATGGTGTATGTGTTGTTTGTCCTAGAGGGTTGCTGTGCAGTGTGTATATAAGTAGGTTTCTGTACTTACCAACAAGTAATCCATTGCCATATTGTCCATCCTGGAAGTGTTGATTTATGGTAGAGTGACAGAAAATGAATGAGTCATGTACACTCCCAGGATTCTTTGCCACGATCCTTGGTGATCGACAATGGCCTGCACATTGATGGAATGTGTGTGCTTCCTGTTGCGGTAGAGGTGTTCAGTTGCAGCAGGTGGCACAAGGCGTACATGTGTGCAGTCAATGGCACCAAGGACGTGTGGGAATCCATTAATGAGGTAAAACCCCTATTTTGTCTCCTGCTGCTTCTACTGTGTGTTTGGGAAGCAGATGTGGCGGGGTGTGAGTCCAATGATGGCATCCAGTACTTTGGGCAAAAAGGCAGAGAATGATGGCTGTGATATTCCGGCAACCAGGGCGCCAGTGGTTTGAAAGGAGCCACTTGCCAACATGTGAAGTACAGCCAGCAGCTTGGTTTCTGTTGGGATGGTGTGGGGTGTCAGCAAGCTGGGTGCCAACTGTGGCTCTATGTTGCGCAGCAGCTGCTGAATAGCCTGCCAATTCAACCTGTACCTCTGGATTATGTCATATTCCCTGAGGCCATGAAGGGTTGTCCTGGTTTGGAATATCCTCTCCTGCCTTCTGCACTGCCTTTGGGGTCCCTGCTGGTGTTGTGGTAGCTGCTGTTGTTGTTGCTGGGCTCTGTGTCTGCGTGCACGCAGGATGAGAAGCACCTCCATGTCTCCCTTTTGCTGCTCTGCTGTTGCTTCTGTGTGTTCTGACTAAATACAGGTGTGTTTGCCCCATTTTAACGCCTGCCCTGACCCAGGCGTTAATTTTTTACGCAAATCGGGCTGTGTGTCAATTTTCGACCCCGCCTCCCGGGCGTGCAGCATTTTTGCCCTGAAGCATAAATACGACGCACAGCCGTTTAAGTCTTTTTTTGGACTGGAACGCCTACCTTGCATATGACTGATGGAAGGCGGTTTCCCCCATCCAGAAAATGATGCACACAGTGGGATTTTGTCGTCCGTGGGCTCGGGCGCCAAAGTTTAAATATGGGGTTAGGTTTGCACTGATTGTGCGTCCAAATTTTGGACGCACATTTGGTGCAGATGGAGTATAAATATGCCCCTTAGGGGGTCATTATGACCCCGGCAGACGGCACTAATGTGGGCGGTAGTACCACCAACAGGCTGGTGGTACTTACCACCACATTAGGACATTGGCGGGTTGGATGAAGCAAACCCGCCAATGTACCACTCCGACCGCCATGTGTATTATGTCCCTGCCTATGCCATGTTTTTCGTGGCATTGGTAACGCCATGAAAACTATGGCGGTAGGCCCTATCAGTGACAGGGAATTCCTTCCCTGTCACTGATAAGAGACCCACTCCCACCATACCTCCCCAAACACACCCACCACCACCTACATCAATGCCCCAATTCACACACACACACACGCAGACACACACTCATTCACACATACATACACGCATGCATTCATCCATTCACGCACACATCTGCACACACATCAATACAGACATGCAGACACTCATTCCAATTTCCATACAAACATGCACTCACACACATTCATACATGCACCCAAACAACACAAAACGCACACTCATATTCACACACACACTCACACATACATGCACACACACAACACCCCCACCCCTCTCCCCTGTCAGAAACCCAACTTACCTGGATCCAGGGGTTCTTCTGTCAGGAAACAGGATGGGGCTCTGCTACCACCAGCAGCGCTCAACAGCAGAACACCGCCAGGCTGTATTATTTTTCAGAATACGGCTGGCAGTGGTCTACTGGCATGGCGCTGCTGATGGTAGCAGCGCCACCATACCGCCATCCGCCAGAATGGCAACAGCTGGATTTCTGCCCTTCTTGTGGCGGAAATCCATCTGTGGTCATAATATGGCAGATGGATGGTAGCCGTTACAATGGCCTTTTGGTGGCTGTCGCCACGGTGGTAGGCAGTTTTTACTGCAAATATCATTATGAGGGCCTTAATCCTGCTTCATATTTTGTATAAGAAACTTGACCCAGAGATACCTAGTGTTCTTATCAAGGCATATATTCTTACGGGTAATGATACTATGAGCAAAATTGGTATAAAGTTTGAAGCTTTAACTGCTGAACCTGTGAAATTTCTAGAAGGACTTGCTGAGACAGTAGAAGAATGTGACTTTAAAGACTTAAAAAAATACTGTGTGTGTGTGTGTGTGAAACAAATTCTGTCACACATTGGACAATCATCGATACAGTGAGTTCAGGAGATCAGTCCCGCTATGTGACCTTCCACTGATGTCATATTACATGTGTTGACTCATTAAAAGAGAGTTCTACTTTATCAGAAGATGTGTTCATGTTTTGAATTATACACATTTAGAGAAAGATCCCTCTGAACTTGGTTGGGAAGCAATTGATGGATTGCTAAAATCTACCAAATTTCTAAAGCCTGTACCCACTGCCTCTACATGTACTTGCAAAATCTGTGCTACAAAAATATGTCCCTGTCGATATGCTTTTCTTAAATGTTCAACATCCTGCAAATGTACTACAAGTGATTGGCGAAACAAATAAATAAAGTAAACTATGAAACAGGAGTTATAAACATTATTTTGTTACATATTTAGATCTTAAACATTTTTCAGTGAATACAAAAAAGGATAATTACAATTTGTTTAATTTCTATATATGTCTCTTCTTTTGGAAAATGGTTGAAGGGTTCCTTCGAGGAGTTATTTTCTGTCTCTATAGACTACTTGACTCCTATGTTTTGACACCAAAATGAAGCATATAAGTCTCATGGTTCCTGAAATATTATATCCTCACTGTAACATTTTATTTGAAGGTATATCAAGGGCCTGAGATTAAAAGAAGCATGCTAATCTGACACAAAGTAGACACTCCACATGGAGCAAGCAGTGATTATTTCTTTTAACATATAGGAATCATCACTACACACATCACTGGATGGCAGTGTCATCACACAAATCTCACACAATGATATCTTGCTACACTGACTGTGACTAAGGAGAAATTACTGACTGAGTTTGTCATCATTTTTATATATTTATAGTTAACCATCTTTTGACTCACTAAAATCTTAATGATGTACACTAATGTGTAGTCAATCCTAAACTTATCATAATGACGGTCACTAACGAAAAACCATTGAATGAGCAGAAGAAAACACCAGCTTCTCAGAGAGCAACAAGGGCAGTTAATGTCTGAAAGAAGCCATACAAATGCTGATAACATAACACTTTAAAACGTTGTTAAAAGTGCAGCATGCATAAATGGAAAACTGTTGAAAGTTCGTGCCTTTAGTTTTTCTTTCTTCCTTGTTTCAGAACAGTGACTTCGATGAGGCTGCATGATCAAACTGTCAGATACCCCTTCAACCAAGTTTTGTTGCAAATACAAATCATTCACTTGAAGCCAATGATGGCTGGCTCATATTTACAATGGGCAAGGGTTGTGGCAATGCAATTAGAACACAATAAAAAAACAAAACACTTACCTGACAAAGATCTTTTCTCCTCCCGCAGTCTCTCCCAACTCCGATGCGTGACAGTGACATTATCCAGGAAACTGCACAAGCCAATGCTGATGCTGATTTCATGCTGGTAACAAGCATGAAACCAGAGTCAGTATTGGTTGGAGTGGCCTTTCTTAGTGCTCACCAGAGCCCTGAAGGCCTGTGCTTTCTCTAACTCAGCTGTCTTAAGACCGCTGAGTTAGATATGTTTAAAGTGCGCCTGTCAGGCTGGCTGTTGCGACAAGTGCACAGCTCCCTGCCACCACTCGGCAGCAATTGCCCCACTCCGTCCTGACACTTGGTTCAGGATGGGGTGCTGAAATATAAAATGGTAATAAACAAAGTTTATTACCATTTAATTTTTCTCATCGGGGGCATTTTCTTGGTGGGGCGATGCACCTCCGCCCATATGGAAGGGCCGCCCCTGCTTCGCCTGCTTGAAGCACACAATACTACAAACTTTTAGTATTGGGCTCCTATGACCCTTTTAAAGGTGACAATAAGCTTTTATAGTCTGTCCTTTGTACACTGTAGATCAAAAAAGTAACAAATGTGAATTTATTAGATTGTTGTTATGCACGGCTTCCATTGTGGGCCTGTCTTGTTCACACCAGTTTCTAAGGCCCATGTTTATACTTGGTTTATGCTGAATTAGCGTCATTTTTTTTAATGCTAATTCAGTGCAAACCTAACTCCATATTAATACTTTGGCACTAGACACATCTAGCGCCAAAGTTATGGAGTTAACATCATTTTCTGGACATGAAAATCTACCTTTCGTCAATGAGAAGCAAGGTGGGCATTCCTTTCCAGAAAAGGACCATATGGCCTTTGCACCATATTTATCCCCTGTGCTAAAATCCAGCTTGGTAGAGATGGAGGCCTTAAATAATAGTGCTAAGCTTGCTTTAACGCCTAGGTATGGGCAGGCGTTAGGGGACCTGTAGGCATGTTTCCATGGTCAGAGAACATGGAAAGTGCCCACAGGTGCTCTTCCCTGGCCCCAGGAACATCCCCACCCACACCAGAGGGACACCACAGGATGGGGGACCCATCCCAGGTAAGTCCTGGTGTAGGAAAGTCCTTTTTTTTGCCTGATCACCCCCACTCTTTCTGGATAGGTACTGGTGGTTACTGACTCTTGGCTGTGCCCTGGGTACTGCTTACCAGTCCCAGGGCCAGTGCTCTGTGTAAAATGGATATGCAAATTAGGCTAAGTTAACCTACCTATAAGTCCCTAGTATATGGTAGGGCATGTAGGTTTAGGGACCACAGCATAGGTGGTGCACACCTAGGTGCATTGCTGAGGTGCCCAGTGTCATTTTAAAAGCAAGCCTGCCTTGCTGGCTGCTTTTAAATTAAAGTTATATGCAAATTCGACTTTGGAATTAAAGGTACTTCCAAAGTTTTAAACTACCTTATTTTTACATATAAGTCACCCCTAAGGTGTGCCCTATGTGCCCCTAGGGCTGGGTGCCATGTAACTATAAGCAGGGACTTTATAAAAATAGATTTATAAGCCCTGGTGAGGTAAAAACAGCCAAATTCGTTTTTCCCTCATTGAAGTAAATGGCCTTCATAGGCTAGAATGGGCAGACTTTATTTTAAATTTTAAAGTCTCCTTAAATGTTACATACCAAGAATTTGGTATCAAATTGATTGTTATAATAAATCCCACAACTTCCAGTTGTTGGATTTAATATAACTAGTGCAGGTAAAAAGTTTAGACTTTACCTAAAAAGTTGCCAATTTCAGCTCTGCATTGTTTTTGCTGCTGTGCTCTGATTGGCCAGCCTGCAGCAGCTTCTGCCAGGCCACTTTAATGAGGTGTGAAGTGGCCTGGCTTCACACAAAGGAATGTGCTTGGGGGAGAGAATCTCCCCTCAGCAGATGGGGAAGCAGGAAGGGGGAGGGCTGCCAAACTGGTCTTCAAAGGCAGAGAAGGACATCTGGAGCACCCAGCAACACCCCCACATCCTGCAACCCCAGACAGCTAGGTGCCCCCTTGATTAGATTAGGAGAGGGCAGGAGAGGGGTGTGTTTATGATTTTTAGCCACACCAGTGGGTGGGCTCAGCCAGATCTCTCCTCTAAAAATCAGATTCATCCATTTTGGATTTTTAGAGACTGTTGCCTTCTGGGATGGATTTTTGCCACACTTCCCAGGAAGTGGTCATCACAGGGGGACGACCCTGTCCCTGATTGGAGGACCAGGGCCCCCCTGCTTTTCACCCAGGAGCAAGGATAAAACTGGCAGACCTGCACCCACGCCTCAGATCCCCACCAAATTTCAAGAAGAAGGAACTACAAGGAGAAGAAGGACTGCCCTGCTGGACCCCTGGCCTGCACCTGGACCCTGCACTCAGAAAGACTGCACCAGCTGCACACTTGGGCTTCACCACAAGAAGGACTTTGCCTGGCTTCAACTGGTTCAAGGAGGGACTCCCTGTTTGCTACAGGTGAAAAATTGCTATCCAGAGTCCCCTGCACCAACTCCTGAAAAAGTGACCAGCTGACCACTGTCCAGTGGCCAAAAAGGAGTTTGCGCCAGGTGCATTCTGGGAGTTGAAGTCCACACTTCCCAAGGACCATCACAGAACTTCTGGACCCTTGGGGTGAGCTGTGGACCCCAAAAGAACCTTAAAAGAACATCTGGGTGAAGCCCCAGAAGTTTGGAGAAGATTGGAGAATTTTTAGAAAAAAGCTCCATAAAGTGACCGACCCGACGCGGAAATTCTAGCCGGCTTGCCTCAACCGCGACCCGGCCTGACTTCGTGGTTCGTCCCGGTAAAGAAAAACATCCGAAAAAGAGACTAAGTCCGAACGTAAAAAGTTGACCGGGACCTTCCAGCCATCGTATCCGAGAAGGGCTCCACGGACGTCGGATCAAGATCCAGGTTTACCCCGGTCGAAGGATTTTCATCTCGAAAAAACGACTAAGTCCGAAGGTAAAAATCACCACCGAGGAAACCGACTTCGCGTATCCGGACAAGGGCTCCAGGAGGTCGGATCCAACTGGCAGGTTCGTCCCGGGGAAGAAAAACATCAAAAAATAGACTAAGGCCCTCATTCTGACCTTGGCGGTCTTTTCGCAAGACCGCTGAGTTACCGCCGCGGTGAAGACCGGCGACCGCGGCGGTGTGCCGCTGTGCGCATTCTGACCGCTGGGAGCGTTCCGCCGGAAAACCGCCAGCAGCCAGACTGGCGGTCGGCGGGAAAGTGGAGACTGGTCAACCTCCACCGCCACGCCAGCAGAACACCGCCCACAGAATTACGACCCACATTTCTGTGTGGCGGTCTTCTGTTGGCGGTCTTCTGTTGGCGGTCACGTCCCTATGGCTCCCGTCGCCTCCCGGAGGACCAACGCACAAGGTAAGTTGATCGTCCGTGAGGGGAGGGGGTGGGGGGGTGTTGTGTGATGTGGGCGTGCATGGGGGTGTGCGTGTGAGTGTGTAGAGGGGGTGTGTGAGTGCGTGTATGCGGGCGGGGGGTGCTGCTGTGTCTATGGGTAATGTGTGCTGTTCGGCAGGTGCGCATGTCGGCATGTATGTGTGCGGGTATGTGTCCCCGTTGTGTATGTGTGTGTAGGGGGTGTGTATATGTGCATGTTGGGGGTGTGTGCATGTCGGGGTACATGTATGTGCATGTCGGGGTGGGGGTGGGGAGGGGGTTCGTACCACCTCTGGGGGGTGGCAGGGGGGTGGAGGGTGTGGGAGGAGGACTCGGGTGGGTAGTGGGGGGTGGGGGAGACCCCTATCAGTGCCAGGGAAGGAATTCCCTGGCCCCGATAGTGCTTACCGCCATGGTTCGCACGGCGGTTCCCGCCCGCAAGAAACCGCGGCGGTAGGCAGGGTCATAATACCCTTGGCGGTCTTGGGACGACCGCCGGGCCGGAGTGCGCAAACTCCAGCCCCGCGGTCATGACCGCCGTGGCGGTCGGAGTGGAGAAGTAGCGGTCGGTCGCGGCGGGGACCGCCGCGGTCAGAATGCCATTTTTAATACCGCCGGTCTGTTCGCGGTCCGACCGCCGTCTCTCCGCCGACCGCCAGGGTCAGAATGAGGGCCTAAGTCAGAAGGTAACTTTTTAACCGAGGCCTCCCGCGACTTGTAGCCGAGCAGGGCTCCATCGCGGTCGGCCTAAAATTTGACTTTGCCCCTGTCCTGGTGCAACCAGATGACCGGATTGGCGCTTTTTGTTTCTAAGCGCTAGAAAATAATAATACTTTAAAAATTCATATCTCCGGTTCCCCTGAACCGATTTTAATCGTTTTTGTGTCATTTTTAAGATAAAAATATAAGCTATTTTTATAAATTGGTTTTGGATTTTTAAACTGTTTCCTGTGTTTTATTTAATTACTGTTTTGTGATATTTGAATGCTTTACACTTTGTCTCCTAAGTTAAGCCTTGACGCTCGATGCCAAGCTACCAAGGGTAGAGCTGGGATTAATTTACTGAGACCTAACTGTACTTTTGTGGAGGTTTGTGGCTTGTTGCTAGGTGTAGGTACCTACCTGCCCTACCAATAACCCATTTTCCAACACCTGGTAAGTATATATATATATATATTTTTTTTCTATTAGACCGCTCTGGTCCCTCACTTTGGGCCCTCTGAACGGCGCTGGCCCCAATGGCCATGCCCAGGGGAAATGTGTCCCCTGGGCATGGCCATTAGGGTGGTGGGCATGGCTCCTGTCTTTACTAAGACAGGAGCCATGTCCATGGGGGTTGTGCGCCAGAATGTGGCGCTTCACTGCTTAGAGGCAATTTCTCTGCCACTAAACTGTGTAGCGCCATAATTCGGCACACAAGCCCCAGTTTCCCCTGCACCTCCCCTGCCCTGTTAGCATCCTTTCCAACGACGCTAACAGGGCATTAGCACCGGGTAGCGTCATTCCATAAATATGGTGCCTGGCCAGCGTCTTTGAAAGGCGCTAGCTGGCGCTATACTTTTTCACGCAAAACTGTGCTAATGCAGTTTTGCACGAAAAAGTATAAATCTGGTTTATGATGTAGCCGCAGTTGAAAGAAAACTTGTTACTCACTGTAGCTACTATGGGTGTGTGAAATTCATGTAATTTGCTTTTGTCTAAATAGGGCACAATTCTGTGAAGTAACACATATTTATGAGAAATGCAATTTCTAATTTTCTTTTTGCATGGTCTGTGACCTCGCCTCTGGCATGCATTTAACCAAATGCAGCATTGACATTGCACTTTTTGCATTCTGTTGCTTCATTGCATTGGTGGTAAATCTGTATCCCAAATTGCATCAATCATACAAAACTTTTAACTCTGACAGGGCTCTTCGAGAGCGTGTCAGTGCAATGGTGCCTGTCTCCTTTGACTGAATGCAGAAACTACAGCTGCAGAAGGGATAAGGAAACCAGCAAGGGTTGGTTAAGAATGGCAGGTAAAGTATTTTTTCACATTTAAGACCGGGTGGAGAGACCATATTATGTATGGCTCCCAATTACTCCTTTGCCTCAGCGTGGCAGGTATAAGCATTGGTAGGTGTTAATGGGGGCCATACCTAGTATAAAATTGTAGATGTGTAACTGTGAGTTACAGGGATGTTTTTCACTTCAGGGTGGTTCTGAGTGGTATCATAGACAGTGTCAGCTTCCATCTATTTGTCTATTTAATTTCACTCAGAATGCCCTCACTGGAAAACATCCCCAGAACTCACAGTTACCAATCTACAATTATATATATATATATATATATATATATATATATATATATATATATATATATATATATATATATATATATATATATATAAGGCTCTGACAAAGTCCTCATTGCAAGTTGCCCAGATGAGGTTGAGGTAATTATCACACCTGGCCAAAATTGATACCCTGGGATTAAGAATTTGCCAGGACTGATAATCACCACTAATTCTGAGATTCCAAACTGAAAAGTGGAAATGATATGCATAATTTATAATTTTGGTACCACAATTCGCATGTCTCAGATGTTAACAGCCATCCCACTCCCCCTCTCCCGCCAAACGTACATTTGTGCATGTCTGAGCTGCTGTAATTTTCCAGGGGAAAATGCAGTCCCAGCGAAGGGATAAGGAAAATGCCATGCTTGGGAACTTTGTGGAGAATGGCTACTAATGAGGTAGCATCAGACTCTGGGGGTCATTCAGTGCTGCGTAGTCATGCCACTTTTCATGCATATAAGGAATTATGAACTCCCTCAATCTGAAAGTCTTTCCACCTCTCACCCTGTATATGACAACGGGCAGTGATTATAGATGCAAGTAGGGCAGGTTACGAATTGTATTGATTTAAAGTTGTCAGGGGATAAAGCGGGAAGAGAGAACTCAGGTAAAACGTTGGAAAAGCATGGAAGTTCAGGGTTAGCAAAACATGGGGAAGAACATGACAGAGGTCTTGATTCAGAGTTTGGAGGATGGGTTATCCATTACAAATGTGACGGATAACCCATTTACCATATTACACGTGCCATTGGACACAATGCACTTCTAATACGGTGGATGGGAAATCTGTTTTGTTTGTAATGGAGAAACCTGTCTACAGAACTATAAATCAGGCCCTAAATATGCAAACAGGAGGTGCCTAGGCCTTGTGTGGACAGCGGTACAGGAAGTTGGAGGGGAGTCAGGAACTAAAAATAAGTATTGAAAATGAATATATAGACTTTATATAAGTATTAATGTTTAAAGGGAAGGAGAGTTTTAGGATCATAAAAAGTGGGTAGTGTTTAGCATGGGAAAGGAGGGTTTTGACATTATTTGTCATTAAGGCATTAGGGACATATGGAGTTTGAGGCTAAGCTGAGGTAAACAGCCTTTTACACAAATATCACTAGTGTTTCGAGTTGTCCTTCCCCAGTGCCAGGTCCAATTCCACTCACCTGAGTTCTCAGGGCTCTGCAAAAGCAAAGATTATCCACCTATTATCCCTGTGGTCAATCACCAACCTGATGAGAGTGTACAACACATGGAGAAGTTGCCTCAAAAAGAAGGGTGTTCAGATTAGAGAGAAAAAGGATATCATCAGTTGCTCAGGTCTGGCACCTTTTACTGGTGGATGGGAAGGATTATGGGTGTGAACGCCAAGCCTTCAGCTCTAAGGGTCACCTCTTTTAGATTTCGATGGGTTGTGTATCTAAAATGTAAGCATATACCATTAACTTCTTATTTACTGCAGTTCTGCAATACATGCACCCCATATTGCTCGACTCAGGGGCTCAGTTTTGTGTCTAGTGCAAGAGGTACCTTGTTTGTTCTGAGGTCAGTGTGTTTAAAGGACTTCTTGTTCTGATATCAATGTGTTCTAAAGGACCCCTTGCTTAAACCATTTCCAGGGAATGAATTACTCTGCAAGAAATCAAAACAGCAATCACAAAATCACAATCTTGGGTAATCCCTAATCTAGAATTGGTTTAATTCTCATTATTGCAATTGCAACTGTACTAGAATATAGAACTGTATCCCTTTTGAAACATCTCTTTCAAGTGCTCTCAAAACATGCCATCACCTTGTTAAGTATGTTGCTAGCAGTAAATGTCAAATGTTCTAGATATTTCTCCACAACTCACTTTGAAGTTTTAAAACCAATACTGAATAATGTTCTAGAAATGTTCACACTGACCCGCTTTAGTCTGTTTTTTTTCCCAGAGGCATAGTGCTGCGATAATATCGCTTACCGCAATTGACAAATGTTTTTCTTTTTTTTTCAGGAACAGGATTGCTTCAGGAAGGAGACTCAAGCTGAAGGATCCAACAAGGGTGCAAGAACATTTGCATGTAAGTTTGATTGCCGGGCTCTCAGGAGCTCTTTGCTCTTTGAGGGTGAGTAAGCCAAGCAAGGTTGTAGGGACTGAGGTGTTCATTACAACCCTGGCAGTCCTGAGACTGCCAGGGCCGTGGTAGAGGTCGGACCGCTGGCAAAGCATCAGTCCGGCCTACACATTACGACTGGGGTGGAGCAGCCCTGGTCAGACCTCAGACACTGCCAGGTTGCCGCCAGTCAACAGTCTGGTGGTCTCGAAAGTTGTAATCTGCCAGGGTGGCGCTGCAAGCAGCACCACCCTGGACATTACGACTCCCCATTCTGCCAGCATTTTCATGGAGGTTGGACTGCCATGGAAAGGATGGCAGAATAGGGGTGTTGGGGGCTCCATGGGGGCCCCTGCACTGCCTATGCCCTTGGCATGGGCAGTGCAGGGGCTCCTATGGACTGCCCCGTCGCGCTTTCCATTGCCCTAATGACACACACACATTGACAAGTGCATATATACACATACATACACATTTGCAAGACTCTGTTGTAGCAATGGCAGGACTTCCACCCTTCGCTCACCTGCCCACTCCTCCCCATTCTGTCTCTCTGCTGGGAGCAGGGTCCTCCTTTGATGCCTGGCAGAAACAGACACTTAAGTTATTTCAGACTTCAACAGCGCTTGTGCAAAGGAAAGCATACCTTTAATTTTTCCTTTGCAGGATGATTAGACCTTTCTCCCCAAAACCAGGACATTTATTTAAAAATAAGAAGTGTGTCGGGACACTGGGACAGTCCACTGAAAACCGGGACTATTTGGAGAAATCCTGGACGTCTGATCACCTTACTGGCAGTTCAACATGGAAAAAGTACGGGATATAGACCATGCAAGTGGTGCGTGGCTCAACATACAATATGAGACTGTGGTATGTGCATTAAATTGTATAATTCTGATCCCTGATCAAATGCTTCTATAATATATGTTGAGATCATAATATTGCAATAGAGTAGTTGCATCCACAGTAGGGGCTAGACTTATTAAAACTGTAGTGTGAGTCTATGGTGCACTCTAGCATTCAATATTCTCATATATTTGTAAATGCAGCAGCATGAACAATGTGGCTCCAAAAGCCCTGTTTATTAAATAAGTCAAAACTGAAATAATTGCAAAAAGATGGAGGATCATATTCTTAAAAGCACTTGTAAAGAACCTTTTATTTTATCTTCATTCTACTGGTTAGAGAAATGCCTATAATTGACAGTAAGACATACTACAAAGTGTTGAATATCTGTATAGTCTCGCATCCTGACAGAACCACTGTGTAAAGTGCCCATATCGATAATAATATACAAAAAAATAATTAATAACCCCCCAGATATCCTGAGTAAACTTAGTATAAATGGAAGGCTGAGGTGGGAGTCTGTGAAGATGGTGAGTGGGAGGAGGCCAGGGAGATTGCTAATAAGACAGGATTTCTCTAGTTGGACTGCTTATCCTTTACTGATTCTACCGCTCTCACACATTACACACCATGGGCAAATGCCAGACGAATCTCTGCATCTTGGGAGGTGGAGTGAAAGGTACATTTCTTCATACACTGTGGTCTTGTCCAAAAATACACCCCCCCCAGTCAACACTTCAGGAAATTATGAGAGAGGTCCTGGGCACTGAGATCCCTGATATGCCTAAGTGATGTATCCTGCATATTTGGGGAAGCGATCCCCACCCTGATAAAGAAAGCTGTGGTTATCCTTTGGTCTAGGAGTGACCAAACTGAACATTGCTTGTCTGTGGGGAGTGAGAAGTGCACCAGAGGTGAGTGACTGGGAGAAAAACAAGGAATAGTGCACGTTAGTTGAAGAAATTATATACGTTGGCAGGGGCTGTCCCCACAAATCCTGAACTCGGTATTGCCATGGCTGGCCACGACTTGCACTGCTGCTAACCTGTCAGGATCTCTGATCCTGGCGGTGGTGTTCTGGTTATCAGACAGGTAGCATCATAATGTGGTGTTCGGACCATCATGGTTGCAGAGATCCAAATGCCACCACGACTATGGCGGTCCAAGGACTGTCGTACTTGTATTTAGGCCCATAGTCTTGGATCGAGGGGATCAAGCCTGTTTATCTCAGCTCTGATCTCCATTCTTATTCCCCTCTGAAACAAAGTCATTAAGGTTTTCTCACCTCATGTCATTTGAGAAGCAAGTAAGTAGAAATGGGTAATGCAGGAAAAAACCTCCATATTTTCCTTCTTCAGGAGAACACACCCTATCAGGGCATTATAACATTCTTTTAAATTGCTCTAAAAAGGTGGAGTAGTTGTTAAAGAGGATTCTCTTGCCCACACAAAAGGTTTTGCCCAAGTCAGTTAGGTTAACAAGTTTATTAGATAGCTAATCTTGGTTCTAGGAGAATAAAACTGAACTAGGTGAAAGGCAGAATATACAGTTTTGGTATCCTAAAATTCTTGAAGTTCGATTGGATCCCGAGACAATCAAGGTGAATTCAGACTATGTACCAGAACATCTTCAGCTCTATTTGTCAAAATATTATTTAGTATGGCATTTTCTAAGACCTCCATCCTGGAAGTCTTTCATTGGCATCACAATTTCTCAATAGCTGGATCCTGAACAAAATTCTTGATTTGGTCCTTAGCTTGTCCAATGAGTTGGCAACACCTTCTAGTAGTAACTTTGCTCATTACAATGATAAAGAAAGAGAAGTGAGCATGGTGTCCCAGATGAGGAGTAAAATATGGCAAGACATAAAAAACCTCCTAGTCCTGTTATGAGGCTGACATTACCGTACCAGGAAAACTAAGAAGGGTGTGGAAGGCAATGAAAGTAGTATTGAGAGGAGCAAGACACATGAGTTCTTTGACAAGACAGAAGAGGCCACTGGAAATCATCAATTAGATTGGAGAGACCTACGCTGCTCACCAAATGAACTGGATTGTACTACAATAAGGGCACTAGAATCATCAAGAAGAGGACTTTGACACATAGTAATGCAAATATCTATGATTGTGAAGCTCTTATATTGTGCTCAAACAAACAAAAAGGAAGTGCTTCAGTGCTGAAGTGGGAAAGAGAAGTGATATAAAAATACTTGAGTCATTTGGATTTGGTTGGAAGCATCTAGAAACTGGGGACCAGGAGACCTTTACATATATTTGATATGTCGTGATTCTTTATAAGTCAGGAGATGCACTCCTTACAATCATTCTGTTAAGTTGTTTCCTGACTATATTTTAATATTGAAGGGTGTGTGGACTGCCTCTGCCCTTAATAAGCTCCTTTATTGAGCTTGAGCGTGATGGCTACTTTGTCCAGTACCCAATATGGCAACATCCCACATACCAACTTTTGGATATTTCTTCTGCAATACATTTAATCATACCAACAACATTCAGCCTTCCCTGCAGGAATGCCCACATTCTGTTCACTCCTAGAACAATTGGGGAGTTCTTTCACAAACAGCCTGTCATTCTCTTTCACATGCCTTCACAAATTTACCAGGTTCAGTGTCTGTGCACTAGCTCTTCTCGTCCTAGCTGACGCATCCTTGCTATATGGATTCTGGGTTGTTATCATGCTACAGTGTACTAAGGAGGGCCTTTTCTCCACTATAATGCACTCCAGTTCCAATGATCACCACTGCTGGTGCACTTCCTTGAGGCGTGATGAAATTTCCGACTGATTCTGCAATATTCCAACTTTGCCAATCAAATATTACCAAATTTTTGATCAGGGTCATAGCTTGCTCAGTGTGATTGGTGGTGTGTGAGCTTCAGATTTTCTGACAATCGTGCTGGCATTCAATATTAAAATACATTATACAAGAAGGAGGACACAGGAGAGGGCTTAAGGGGCAGTGGAAAGGGATAGGAATGCAGATTGGTAGGGTTACTAACTTTGGGTACACAAAGATATTTTTAAACATAACCAGCATTTTTGAAGACCAAAACAGAGAGACGGCGAGCGTGTGTGTGTTTTTTTGTCTGTGTGTAAAAATCTCTGGTGAAATCCAAAAGACACCTCACCATACCAACTGAAACAACTACTTTTTATTAGAAAATATATTTATTAGGGGGGGTGTAAAACCCTCAACACCATCCCCCTGTTGTTTATGTACATGACCCCACATTGAGTTAAAATGTGTGAGTCTCTACTATTGTCAGACTTTGAACTCCTAAACTGTTCAGACGTTCATCTAGGCCTTAGGTCTTGTGCATAAAATCAATTTAAGCATGGCACTCTCTGGAAAGAGACCATCAAAGATGCACTTTTGTTGCAAACAACTGGGCATAGTGCAGGAGCACAATGACTAACATTGGTTTACCATGTCACTGATTGTGCCGATAATCTTTTGTGCCTGGTAATGAATGCAATATTTCCTTGTCAGCTGCCCCACAGCAGCATACATTTTTTTGGCATGAAAGTGAACAGTCCATCATTTTTACATTATTCCTTCAATATTTATTCTTCTTAGTGCAAACAGTTTTATTTTTTGGGTGAATATGTCTAATTCAGTAGAGCAGATTCACGTTGGACGCTGGAGAAGATGTCAATTGGCCGATTTCCAATGGCATTAATATTTCTCTCACAGCTGTTTTTTCCAGATTATGGAGGTCATTACAACATTGGCGGTAAAAGCCGCTTACCGCCGTGCAGAAGACCGCCAAAACACCGCCGCGGCCGCGGAATTCTGCCACAGCTATTATGACCCACATCTCGGAATCCGCCGAAATTCAGACACCCACACAAGTCCGCCACACCAAAGGTCAGTGTTAAACTGGCTAAAACAATTCCTCCACTGTCACGCCAACAGAAACACGCCCATGCTATCACAACCCACGAATCCATGCGGCGGTCTTTCAACTGCGGTATTCTATTGGTGGTACACACCGACGCGCTCAAATTACACACACATCTCCAAAACACCGCCACATTGGACAAATCAAAATACACACACCTGATACACATACACACACCACTCCCACACACCCAATTCAATATAAAACACACACCCACATCACCCACAAACCCCTACGACCACAATTCATGAATGAAGGCCAGAGAGACAGAGAGCACAGCAATTGAGAACCCCACCACACAGAGGCACACAACACCATAACCCATACAACATTCCACGGACAAAACACCACACACCACTACACATCACCAAACACATCAACACTTACACCACCCCACACATCACCCACACCACCCCATGCCATGCCAAAGACACCCCCGGTTTTCCGAGGAGGAGCTCAGGATCATGGTGGAGGAAATCCTACGGGTAGAGCCACAGCTATTTGGCTCACAGGTGCAGCACACCTCCATAGCCAGGAAGATGGACCTATGGCGCAGAATCGTGGACAGGGTCAACGCTGTGGGACAGCATCCAAGAAATCGAGAGGACATCAGGAAGAGGTGGAACGACCTACGGGGGAAGGTGCGTTCAGTGGTCTCCACGCACAACATAGCGGTACAGCGGACTGGCGACGCCCCCCACCTCCTCCCCCACAACTAACAACATGGGAGGAACAAGTCTTGACCATCATGCATCCAGAGGGCCTCGGAGGAGTCGATGGAGGAATGGACACTGGTAAGTCAAATCTTAACTATCGTATCCCCCACCCTACCTGCATGCTATCACACACCAACACCCTCACCCCCTCCCCTATCACTATAGCTCCTCACTAATGTACTAATAACACAAACCACACATCCCAACACCAAGCCCTGCATCACACAACTAAGCATGGTCACCCCTCAACAAAGCATGCTCACTGCACATACCCATAACAACCCCCTAACCATCCTCACACAAACCCACACACAGGAATGCTTGCACTAGGGTACACGCACACCCACCCATTGCACACCATTACACACACAGATGCAATAATCATGCTCTTATATCCCTGCAGGACCACTAAGGAACGTCACCACACAGGAGGGTCCAGACATCTCCACTCCACCCACAGAAGAGGCCCACAGTGACGACAGCAGCTCTGCCCTACTGGATCCTGATGACCAGGCCGGACCATCGTGGGCCTCAGGACAGTCGGTTCCCCTTGCACAGGCACAGCCCAACACTGACCTTCCACCCTCTGGTAATACCAGCACAGCACCCACCCAGCGGGCCCATACCTCCGTACCCAGGACACGTCAATCAGCGGTGTGTCCACCACTACAGGGAACCCAGGATAACCCACCACCCCAACAACAACAGGGACCTGGGGGCAGTGGTAGTGGGCACACGGTCCAGGGGACGGAGGCACCGGAACACAGGGGAACTGGGAGGGCTGCTGTGCGACAGGCGGCGGACAGGCCAAGGGAACCCACTCTCCACGAGGCCCTCTCCTCCATCATGGGAGCATACCACCACTCCCAAGAGACAATGGCCACGGTCCTGGCCAAGTTTCAGGAGACCCAGCGCCTGCAGGAGGAGCCTTATTTGGGGTTCATGGAGGAGCTCAGGACCATCAGCTCCGCCCTGGGCACCATCGTAGGGGTGCTGAAGGACATATAGCAGACCATGAGGGACACCGTGGCACTCCAAGGGGCCCCTGACACTAGCCTGGACGATGAACTGCAAACCACCTCCGCCGGTGCTAGTGGACAGGACGCCCAGCCACAGGACCACCACACCAGCACCCCACCCCCTGCAGACGGACAACCACCACGCAAGCGGTCCCTGAGATCCAGGAACAGGACAGAGCAAGATGGCAAGACCC
Organism: Pleurodeles waltl; assembly: GCF_031143425.1. Lineage (NCBI taxonomy): Eukaryota > Metazoa > Chordata > Amphibia > Caudata > Salamandridae > Pleurodeles > Pleurodeles waltl. The sequence goes on along the minus strand of NC_090449.1, from coordinate 687,004,233 downwards.
CCACCAGGAAATGAGACCACCCTGATTGTCCTCCCACTGTCCCACTTTGTTACCCTGTCAATACTTAAACTGCCCCAGCTCTACTTCCTATGCCCATATGGGCAGTGCACCTGTGTGACCAATAGACTGGACTCTGCCATGGACATTCCTCCACAGTCCCCCATAATCATTTTACACCCCCCCTCCATTTCTGAGCACTTAAATAAACACCCTTGAACCACAAAACAATCTGGATTCAGTCTGTGATTTGGTAAATTTGTATTATCAATGACAGTGTCAAAATGCGTTCTCAATTGTAAAGCCAACATACCTATGTCACACATCACAAGTCCTTGAAGGATGCAAGCAGATGACACACATTGGTAACCACACCTGTGAAACCGTAATGGAAAGGTACAGCTCAGTGACCAAATGCTGCTATTAAATGACAGACAGGATAGAGGTTGAAGTGTGAAAGTGAATGTAATGGTAAAAAAAAATGTTCTCACCTGTGTGTCACTGGAAATATTGCTGTATGACTGACTCCCTGTTGTCTATGTCTTCTTCCTCAGCTTCCTACTCATCACTGTCCACAGGCTCCACAGCTGCCACAACACCGCCATCTGGACCATCCTCCTGCAGAAAAGGCACCTGGCGTCGCAAAGCAAGATTGTGAAGCATCGAGCAGGCAATGATGATCTGGCACACCTTCTTGGGTGAGTAGAATACGGAACCACCGGTCATATGGAGGCACCTGAACCTGGCCTTCAGGAGGCCGAAGGTGCGTTCGATCACCCTCCTAGTCCGCCCATGGGCCTCATTGTAGCATTCCTCTGCCCTGGTCCTCCGATTCCTCACTGGGGTCAATAGCCAGGACAGGTTGGGGTAACCAGAGTCCCCTAATAGCCACACACGGTGCCTCTGGAGTTGACCCATCACATACGGGATACTGCTATTCCGCAGGATGTAGGCGTCATGCACAGAGCCAGGGAACATAGCATTTACCTGGGAGATGAACTGGTCTGCCAAACATACCATCTGTACATTCATAGAATGATAACTCTTCCGGTTCCTGTACACCTGTTCACTCCTGCGTGGGGGGACCAGAGCTACATGGGTGCCATCAATAGCACCTATGATGTTGGGGATATGTCCAAGGGCACAGAAGTCACCTTTAACTGTAGCCAAATCCTCCACCTGAGGGAAAACGATGTAGCTCCTTACGTGTTTCAGCAGGGCAGACAACACTCTGGACAACACGTTGGAAAACATAGGATGGGACATCCCTGATGCCATGGCCACTGTTGTCTGAAAAGACCCACTTGCAAGGAAATGGAGCACTGACAGCACCTGCACGTCAGGGGGGATTCCAGTGGGATGGCGGATTGGTGACATCAGGTCTGGCTCCAACTGGGTACATAGCTCCTGGATAGTGGCACGGTCAAACCTGTAGGTGATGATTAAATGTCGCTCCTCCATTGTCAACAGGTCCACCAGCGGTCAGTACACCGGAGGATTCCGCCATCTTCTCAAATGTCCCAGCTGACGGTGCCTAGGAAGGACAACAGCGACCACAGAGTCAACAAATTTCCACGTATGTACCCACAGATACACAGAAGACGACACCAAACACAAAACTCTTCCTGTATGTGTGTTGAGTGTAGGCCTAGGTATGTGTGACGCAGTACTAAATGAAGCCATGTGGGCCCCTGAACTGGCAGCTGCCTGACCACTAAACTGGGACAATGGGATGTGAGGTATCTGCGCTGGCGTTGTACATCGTCGCGATAGGCGGTCGTAGACACGCACCGCCGCGGACGTGACCGCCATTTTCTATCTGTTAAATCACTCGATACCTGATCTTTGACAGGAGAGGACCTACACTGCAAGTGCTGCTGTGACCTCGGTCTGGAAGAGACAATGGCTGCTGCGTCTGGGGAAAGGGCCCCTGCCTTCACTGCTCAGGAGTTGGAGAAGCTAGTTGACGGGGTCCTCCCCCAGTACACGCTACTCTACGGTCCTCCAGACCAACAGGTAAGTACACAGGGAGAACGTTGTATGGGCTATGTCTGTGTGGAGAGGGCTGGTTGTAAGTAGGAAAGGGGCAGAGTTCAGGGAACATGAAGGACTGTGAATGCATGTGCCACATGGCAAGGGTAGGGATGAGGGCCACTCACATCGACGGTGCAGTTGGTAATGACTTTTCTTCTTCCCTTGTGCATGTCATGTAGGTCAGCGCCCACCAGAAAAAAGATATTTGGCATGCCATCGCCAAGGACATCCGGACCCTGGGGGTCTACCACAGATGGAGCACCCACTGCCGGAAAAGATGGGAGGACATTCGCCACTGGAGCAAGAAGGCGGTGGAGGCTCAGCTGGGGATGGCCTCCCAACGTGGGAGGGGTTCCCGTCGCACCATGACCCCCCTGATGTTCCGGATCCTGGCGGTGGCCTACCCGGAGTTGGATGGGCGCTTGAGGGCATCACAGCAGACACAAGGGGGTGAGTACACTCTCATTCTGGGGACTTTGCGCGCAGTGGAGGTCTCTGGGTGGGGGAGGAGGGCTGTGGGTTTCCCTAGGCCAGGGCGAGTTACGTAGGCGAGGCCCCTCCGGAATGCAGGCCATGTGGCACTCCACCCCACCTCTGTAGAGTGCCAGGTACAGGCATACATGCCTCTGTGCATCCATGTGTGCAGATGTCCACCATAGCCATGTAGGCCAGATCCCAGGAATTGCATCTGTAGAGGCCAAGAGCACGGCGTAGTGCAGGGGGCTGCTGTGTCTGTATTGTCCACCAATGGTAGCGTTATGCCATGCACTCAACTTGTCTTTCTTCTGTCGCCCCCCCTCCCTTTTTCTGCTCTCCCTGTTCTTTTGTGCATCAGCATCATCAGGCGGAGGTACAGTGGCACCGGAGCACGAGGGAGCTGCATCCCACATGGCCATGGAGGGCCACACCACAGACTCAGAATACACCAGTGGGACGGAGGGCGGGGGGAGCTTCACGTCGGTCACAGGATCACCAAACAGCGACACAGACTCATCCACCGATGGGAGCTCACTTGTGGTGGCGGCACCATCTGTGCCCCCCACTTTTACAGCCGCCACCTCCCCTACCAGCACTACCCTCCCAGCAGCCCCTCAGCGTTCGCCCCGTGCCCGCTCACCCAGGAGGGTGGGCATCACCTTCTCCCCAGGCACCTCAGGCCCTGCCCCAGTCTCCCCTGCTGCCCTCAGTGAGGAGGCCATTGACCTCCTTAGGTCACTCACTGTTGGGCAGTCTACGATTGTGAATGCCATCCAGGGTGTAGAAAGGGAGTTGCAACACGGTAATGCATTCCTGGAGGGAATTCATTCTGGTCAGGCTGCCCTTCATCGAACCTTGCAATCTCTGGCCTCAGCACTGATGGCAGCCATTGTCCCTGTCTCTAGACTCCCCCGTCCAACTTCCTCCACCCAGACCCAATCCCCTGTACCCCAGCCTATCCCAAGCACACCATCAGACAAGCATGCATATACCTCAACATACACAAGTAGCTCAGGCAAACATAAGCACCACCCAACCCACAGGCACTAACGCAAGCATCACCCACATACAGACACAGCAACATCCACTGCCTCCACTGTGTCCCTCTCCTCGTCGTCTCCCTCCTCCCTCCCAGTGTCGTCTACACTCCCACCTGCATGCACTACATCTACAGGCAATAGGACTCGCACCAGAACACCCAGCACCACACCCCGCTAACCTGCACTCACCACCCCCACTACCATTTACACGTCCCCTGTGTCCACTCCCAGTGTGTCTGTGATGCCCCCTCCCAAAGTACACAAACACGGGCACCCACACACCCAACATCCGTCCACCTTACGACAGCCTCCAGTACCTGCACCTGCACCCAAATCACCTAAAGTGACACCTCCTACAACCACCTCCTCTTCCTCCACTCCCAGACCACCTCCAGCTACCCATCCTAGTCTTTGTCAGCAACTCTTCCTCAGCAACGTTGACCTCTTTGCCCCCCACCCCTCCAATTGATAGATCCCGTAGTAGCACCTCAGCCAAAAAAACTCCTGTACCAGTGGTGCGTGTTAAAGGTGTGTGGAGTGCACCGGCCACCAGGGCAGCTAGTGTGACACGGAGCCAAAGCACTGCTAGTCCACCCCCTGTTAAGCACCTCAAGTTGGAAAGTGGCCGACGGGACAGGGTGAAGACTCCTGGCAGCAAAACTTCTCACAAGGCTCCCAAGGGGATTGCTGAGTCAGCTGTGACTCCTCCAAAGGTGGTGAAGGGCCAGAAGAAGTCTGCACAGTCTGGTAAGAGCAGCACGGCGGAGAAGGGCGCCATCCTCCCCGGCGGCCGGGACGCCACCACCAGCACCGTCGTCACTGGTCAGGAGACCACCGCCAGAGTCAGTGCCCAGGAGGGCAGCAGTATCGTCACTTGTCAGGAGACCACTGCCAGAGTCAGTGCCCAGGAGGGCAGCAGTATCGTCACTGGTCAGGAGACCACCGCCAGAGTCAGTGCCCAGAAGGGCACCAGAATCGTCACTGGTCAGGAGACCACTGCCAGAGTTAGTGCCCAGGAGTGCCCCGGCAGCCACAGCCCCACTGGGCAGTGAGGGACTGTCATGCCACACACCAATGCACAGGTCAGAGACCGCCATGTCAAGTACCGCTGAACAAGGAAAACACCACCATGGTGAAGACCGCTCAACAGGGCAGAGCACCGCTGAACAGGGCAAAGCACCGCTGAACAGGTCAGAGACCACCATGGCAAAGCACCGCTGGACAGGGAAAACACTGCCATGGTGAAGACCGCTGAACAGGGCAGAGCACCGCTGAACAGGGCAAAGCACCGCTCAACAGGTCAGAGACCGCCATGGCAAAGCACCGCTGGACAGGGAAAACACCGCCATGGTGAAGACCGCTGAACAGGGCAGAGCACCGCTGAACAGGTCAAAGCACCGCTGGACAGGGCAAAGCACCGCTGAACAGGGCAAAGCACTGCTGAACAGGTCAGAGCCTGTCATGGCAAAGCACCGCTGGACAGGGAAAACACTGCCACATCAAGCATCGTTATCCCATGTGCAGCTGGGACAGTGAGGGAACAGGAACCGTCATGGGGAGCCTGATGCAGTCGGGCACCATTCCCCCTCCAGAACCAGGGGAGACATGCATCCACTCCATCTGTCCTTAACAGGATGCAGCACTCTGGGCACCAGTCCCCCTCCAGAACCAGTGGAGATTGTTATCCACTTGAGAGACTGTGGCTTTGCACTCCCCAGGATGGTACAGTGGGCAACCCACCGACTGTAGAGACTTGAGAGACTGTGGCTTTGCACTCCCCAGGATGGTACAGTGGGCAACCCACCCACTGTAGAGACTTGAGAGACTGTGGCTTTGCACTCCCCAGGATGGAACAGTGGGCAACCCACCCACTGTAGAGACTTGAGAGACTGTGGCTTTGCACTCCCCAGGATGGAACAGTGGGCAACCCACCCACTGTAGAGACTTGAGAGACTGTGGCTTTGCACTCCCCAGGATACATCAATGGGCATGGAGCCCCGTCGTGGATCTAGCGTGGTGCTGTAATCCGGCTGTGGTGCCCCCTCCTTCCCTTCCCCCTGAGGTGCCTGTTGTATTTCTATCTGATGTCCCTGCAGTGTTCTCTCCGTTTGTGGACAGGTATCTAGTGTGGACCTCGCCCATGCATTTTTGGCCCAGTGGTGCACGGACATTGATATGTGCATACCTGCACTACTTCTCGTAATGTATATAATTTTGAATGTGTATATATATCTGTATATATTTGGTAACTGTATTTTGATACATTACAATGTTTGAACTGATTTCCTTTTTTCTTTGCATTCTTCCGGGGGGGTTGTGGGTTGTTACTGTGCTGTTTGGAAATGCATTGGTGTGTGTGTTGTAGTGGGTGAGGGTCGGGTTGGGGGTGGGGGTGTTGCGTGTGTGTGTCCCTGAATTTTGCCTCCCCCTCCCCTATGTCATAGGTGCAGTACTCACCGTTGTCTTCGGCGGCGCCGTTGCTGGTGTTCGTAGATGAGCAGGAAGACAAGAGCAGGGAGTGTTTGGAGTTCCGGCTCCATGGTGTCCTCCTTCCTCGTGGAGTGTGTTAAGGTGAGCATTTTCCCATTGTAAAAGCTGTTTCCGCCGTGTTTTTATCCACAGTGAATCCGCCCCGGAAAAGGTGGCGGATTGGCGGGTTGTGATACTGTGGGCGGTACATTGTCTTCCGCCTGTCTGTTGGCGGTGACCGCCGCGCTGCTTGTCTGTACCGCCGTGGCGGGCAGAGTGTTAAAGTGGCTGTCTATGTTGGCGGTGTCCGCCACGGTCATGATTCCCTTTTTTTGTTCGCCGGCCTGTTTGCAGTATTACCGCACCTTTAACACCGTCCGCCAGGGTTGTAATGACCACCTATATGTTGGTCAGTGTTGGGAAATGGATGTATCTATTTTGTCTTAACAGCTTACAAACAGGATGGAATTATCAACTCCAGTCTTATAGGCACACCTACATTTTGGATTCAGGGTTATTAAGGTGCCAGACATAGAACTGTACTACTGAACAGCACAACTTCAACTCCATATGCTCCAGAAACATGCCATTGTCTTGACAAATAGCTTGCTCTGCTATGGAATCTTTACAGTTGGCTGACACACCAACATAAACATATCTTCCAATGGTATGGTGATTAGAAAGGCTTGTGCATGTTGAGCACTGAGTGGCCATATACAAAACCGCCTAGGCTAAGTCTGTGGAGAAATCTTCTGGACCTTACCTGGCTCATTCTAAGTCCTGTAGCAATTCTGATTCCCAGATTGTAACAACTAAATCCCTCACAACCAGTACTTTACACCATTCACATGTTAACGGAGAAAATGTAAACAGGGAAAAGTGCTCAGAAAGCTGTAAAATGTGTGGAATCAATAAACAGAACCAAGATTCTATTTGTGATATTGCATCACAAGCTGAAAAAGAAGACTCAAAATGGTGCAAGTGTACCATACTTTAGAATTACCATTCTCTGGCACCAGAAATATTGGGTGCAGTATTATTGCACCATATTTCCGTGGCACTCCTAAGGTGACCGTATGTGTTACTAAAGATGTGATGGTGACAAACATTTATTTAATTAATGATCAAAGGCCTGTACTAAATAAGACATTTCTATACTGGTAGTGCAATAAATGTAGTATTGAAGTCTGTTTTGAGTGTAAATAGGATTATTTTATATGCACATGTAATTTGTGTGAATCACACATGAGGAAATGTTACATAATGTATGACCTCATGTTGTTGTGAGAAAAAGCTAAGCAAAATATGAACTAGAAAAACATGCTTGTGTGTTACCATCAGCACCTTGCTACAGAAACCTACATGAGTGCACAGGCATGGAAAACTGGTAAATTCTCCAAATTGCAGGTAGGTCATTTATCGAGATATCCCCAAGACTACGTTTCTGTGATAAAAACATGGCACACCCAAACAGCAATATCTGGAGCCCACTCTAGCTGAATAAATTGCAGTCTTCGGAATAATCATTGCCTGCACTGAGGGAGTAAATGTCTTATCATGGTATGTGATCTGTACACGATGATCTATACACATGTATGCATAAGTAAACCAATCCAGTGCCCTGGAATGCCAGACATAAAACAATACATGAAACATTACCTTTGGACACATGTGAAAGTTCAAACACTACACACACACAATTGAGAAATTCTGGAGGCTTGTGCTATATATATCCAGGAAGAAGCAAGCACCAGGCTATATTTATTAGCACTATTCTGGTATTAATAAGTTCAGAAAAAGTGACACAAACTGGCACAAAATGTTTCATTGGTGTAAGAAGTTATGTTGTTGGTTGACTGAGGTGTGAGTCATGGTCCAGCAACAACCATAATCCTTTGCAGGGTGAACCACAAAAAGTCACTAAATGAACCTTTGCTTAACCTAGGATAGCTTAGCACCAAAATCAGCCAGGCTTAACTTGGAGGCAATGTGTAAAATGCAGCACACAAACAGTAATAAAGCGAAAACACTACACAAGAATGATCCACAAACCAATTAAAAAAAGTAGAGTCAGTTTTAATCAATTATTTGACACCAAAACAGCAAAATCCAATCAGTGGAACCAAAGATATGAATTCTTAAAAATGGCACCTAAAAGAGAAAGGGACCAACCGTAGATATCTGGTCGTGCTAGAGTGGGTCTAGCTCAAAAGTTAAGGCTGACCATGATGGAGATTGATTTGAATACACAAAGTGGATTAGGCCAAATCAACACTCACCTTCAGACTCGGAAAATGTTTGAAGAAAAAGTATTTGAGAAGGTAGATGTTCAGCAGGGCAAGGCTGCAGAAGTGTCCAAGGAGAGAGAGTCATTGTTGGATTGTGTGACGTGGAACCACAGTGAAGATTTTTGCCTTCGGACCAAGGGCCACATGTACAAAGGTAAATGTCTGTGGTTACTAAATAGCAAATTTTAGCAATTTGGTATTTGGTGATTGCAAACACCAATGTACAGAAGTGTTTTTTACAAATTTTGTGATTCCCAGTGGGTCCCAAATATTCCTCCCTCATAAATATTAATGAGGTAGGTCTTGCTTTGTGATCCATTGAAAAACACTAAAATCACAGGGATGGTGGCCTGATGGAGTCAGAAGACCACCATGTCTGTGATTATTTTTAAATAAAGCAATCTTTTTTTAAATGCAGCCATTTTCCTTAAAGTAAAAGAGAATGTGTTTTAAAAAAAATGAAAAGTTTTATTTTCAGTTTTTTAAGAGTAGGCAGTGGCTCTCCTCTTAAATGATTTTACAAACATTCTCAAAGGGGAAGGGTTCCTTTAGGGATCCCTTCCTATATGTGAATGGGTTACCACCAACCTGAAGTAGATGGTAAAATGTGACTGCTTAGCAACTGCATTTTGGTGGCAAAACATTTTTACATATCACTGTGGTTCTATATTAGGAAAGAAAGTCCTCAACACGCTCCGCTCTAGTACTGCATAAAAAAACCAAATTGTGATTCGGTAACAGGTTACATGTAGAGCTTGGTACATGGAAAAATGACTTTTTGCATTCACAAAAAGGCTTGGTTCATGTGAACCTTAGTCGCCGAAATGGAAGAAAAAATCTCCAGCAGGATAAAGCAGAAGGCTGTAGCCAAAGACAATTCCACGAGGTCTAATACCCCTTTGGTGAAGGACCACTGAAACAGATTTTCTAATGCAGAGAAGAACGTAGTGGGAGAAGCTGCAAAGTCACTCTCTTGGGCAATGCACCTCAGGCAAATAGGCGAGCAGGATAGTCAAGGTCTCCTCCTGGTTCTCAGGGCACCTGTTTGCCAAAGTTGTAAATGTCCTCGGTTTTGTAAAATAGCCACCTGGGCACATTTAGCACCACACCTAAGGATCCAGGAGTGGATGGAGACCTCTTGGGGATTCAGGACTCACTCAGCCTGGGTCCAGGTGTGGGTTCATGATGGTGGGAGTCTGTTATGTCCCTGTACCTCTGACCAGGAGACCAGCAAACTAGACCTTGGAGTCACTTCTGGAGGTCCTGAGTTCAGGTGACGATGCAGGGCTCAACATCAGGGCTGGCCACTAAGGGTGTAAGGCAGGCTCCAATGGCATTTTCAAACTTGTAATGATAAATGTTACATTACTGTTATAGTGGGTTTATCATTATAAGTTGATAGGTACCAAACATGACATATCTATCCCCTCTCATTTAGGATTAAAGCTTATTCAATGTAATAAGGAATCCCCAAAGTTAATCTGTGGCAGAGGTAGGCCACACAGTAGTGAAATACAAATTCGGACGTTTTTCACTAACAAGACATGTAAAACTTTAAATTACCAGTACACCCTTTAAATTACACAGCACTCTGCCTAATGGGCTACCTAGGGTCTACCTCAAGGGTGACCTGTAGATAATAAAAGGGAAGTTTAAGGCATGGCAAGGGGTTTTAAATGCCAAATCGACATTGCAGTAGGACACTGCATTCAGGCGGCAGTGGCAGGCCTGGGATATATTTTGGAGGACTACTTAAGAGGGTGGCACAATGAGTGCTGCAGGCCCACTGGCAGCGTTCAATTTACAGGTCCATCATATATGGTATACCACCTTACAAGAGACTTACAAGTAAATTAAATATGCTAACTGGGTATGAACCAATTCCATGTTTTAGAGAGTGAGCACAATCACTTTAGCACTGGTTAGCAGTGGTAAAGTGCATAGAATCCTAATGCCAAAAAAAGCAAAAATCCAACAAAAGTAGGAGGAGGAAGGCAAAAGGTTTGGGGGCAACCATTTAGAGAAGTCCATTTCCAACAATTGGCATGTACTTTTCAAAGCAAAATTTACTTAAGGTAGATCAAAGGCTTGATAAGTAGTCTGGCAGAGTGAAATTACTGCATGGGATTTCACTGCACCTGATTATGAGTTTGTTGTGTTTTCCATACCTGTTTTTCTATTGTGATTTTTACGGCAACTAATTCTGTCAGAAAAACTAACATGAGACTTTGGCTGCAGTAGCAGCCAAGTCTCATACTCCATTTTTTTTTTAAATGACAGAAGTGAAGGGGTGCTTACAGTGCTTCCACTGTCAGAAATAACATGCTCTTCCCTAATGCCCACATCACCTCTCTTACTCCCTCACCACCTAGAGTTCCTGCACACATTAACTACCTGCTCAGGGCAGTTGGCAAATACATGCTTCAAATCCTAAACAATTTGAAATTCTGTGTGATCTTATAACTAGAAAAACCGATCCTACAAGTTGTTGTCAATTCCATGGGTTTAATTCATGATCAGATGTTGCTGGAAATTTACATCCTGGCAATGTGAAATTCACATGCAAATTTACCATTCCACCTGGACCGTCCAACTTGTAATCAGTGCTAAAGTAGCTCTTTACACTACATTGCATTACTTTGCACCGCATGGACATCCCATTGGAAGTACCTGGGTGTTACAATTCAATCACCCATGGTTTTTAACACAAAGCCGTATCTACTACATTAATAAAAAAAGGTTTTGCAGCACATATGTACGAGTTCTCAAACTAGGTGTAAAGACTTTCTTTTCTCCAAACTTTTCTAACTTTACACTTCTGTTATACTGTAAAACACAAATACATAGGGGGAAAGGTTTAAAAGTAAGTCTAAACATAGTATTTTGTAGTATGTTATATTGGAAGTATAAAAAGTATAAAACGTATGCTATGTTAGGCTCATGCAGACGTAGTTGCATTAAGTTTCAAAAGTTTGTGCAAGGCACTAGGGAGCCAGTAAGTGGGAGTGAGCTTGAAAAGTGGGCAGCAACACTATATCCTATTATCTCCCTTACACGCCACACAGTGAAGCACTATTTGGCTTCTGCACTGTGTTGCATGAAAGAATAGTACATTTGCCCCTATCTGAGCTTAGCTTGAAAGTATGTTGATTTAGACATTCTAGCAATTCATAACATGCACTCTCCCGAATATGATGAGACTTGTTGGGTCGATTATAAATTCAATCTATTTGCCCTTCAGTGGCTTAAGAAAAATAAAAATGATGAGAAAAACCCTTGGAAAGTTTAGAGGCCCCTCACTGATATTGGGAAAAAAACATTGTATCAATGAGTAGTATGTCCCGGCTGGGACACTGTCACTGATATAATCAGAGGAAATTGAACGATGCTGACTTCATGGTTCTAATTACGAGAAGTATTTAAGGTAGGGAATATATCTATTATTCGGGAGGCCACTGGCTGAGTCTTTGAAGCATCCTTACAATGAAATGTTGCAATCGCGTTCTTTCGACGGTATGATGTTAAGCTCAAGTAAGGGGACGAAATGCAATGGTGATTTGTGCATATTGCGGCACCCCTCCCCCATATGGAACATGGGATTTGCAGGTTAATAGCGGACCAGCAGAGCCACAACATACTGATAGCAGAAACATTAATTTTCACTTTTGTTCACAAACAGAAGCGTGCTGAGCCTGATTCTATATGTGCTGGATGATACTGCGACTGGTATTGCTAATTTCAATGATAACATTACATTGCAGTATTACCAGAATGCGATTATTACATTGGGGCAATATTTATTAAATTTGCGGTATCCATAGATTCTCTTGATATTTATAAGCACTATAACAGAGACTTCAAAACAAACAAACGCTTTCCGATTTATTTAATATAATATGTTAATAAATAGTGATATAAATGTTGGAATACATTGCGTAAAAGTCCTGCTAACTCGATTTAATCGTTTAAGGCAGCAAATCTTCAAGTTATTAAACAGCTTATCTTCATCAGTTAGTTTTCATGCTGTGGAAAAATGTATTTCTGAACAGCTGCAGGCAAGAAACAACGACATTTATAGCAGCATGTTCTGAATTAATAGTTCTTACCAGCAGTCGCAGGATCATCCCGCTACACTACTTTTAAAGAAGAAAACAATATTAAAAACTAGTTTATTTTACATTCCATAGCGGAGAAAATTCTAACAGAAAACCGTTGTACTTCTAGACATGTTTATTTGGAAAAAAAGTATTTTGAGCCATGCATTGCAGCAAAAGCTGAATACTTAAGGACAGTTTAAAATATAAAGATATGTTTTGAGTTAAATCAAATAATATTTCACTTGTTAACTGCTAGATTTGTTGCTAATGAGTGTGAAAGAATGTACATGGTGGAGTGGGGTACACTGTTTTGATTCTGATGGCATTAGATTGGACGGCATTGACTCCGTTTTTTTTAATCTCCCTCCACAGTCTGTATCTTTCCACTCTTTCGTTTCTGCCTTTCTGTCACATCTGTTCCTCCCATCGCATAGTCCCCAAACCCTGTGCTTTTTAGATGTCTGCCAATCCCTCTTAATTCTATGGGCCTGATTTAGAGTTTGGCATACGAACTTTACTCCAGAGCGATGGAGTAAATTACTTTATCACCTTGTCCTTGAGGACGTTCCTGCACACCGAATTTAGAGACCTCCACTGCCCCAGCAGACATCTCTTGCATTGGCAGGAATCGCTGTCATGACGGTTCCTGTAAATACACAGAAATGATTTTTTCAATTCTTTTTTACTTTAAAAAACAAAATCTTACACGGGGATTTTGTTTTCAAAATTAAGGAAAGGAATGACCCCATCACCATAGGAGATATCTTCATTCACAAGTTTTCCCTGCCTCTCGCAGCTGCCTTTCACCTAGCTGTGACAGACAGTGAAAACTGGCAATTTGAACACCCACTCTTTGCTAGGCAGATGGTCAAATGCCAGATCTCTGACAGCCCTCACTCTGTAGGACTGTTAGAGGTACTGAAGGTCCATCACACTCTAAATGAGGCAGACAGACAGTCAGTACGACAGAAAGGACATTCTGTTGCCTTTGTGATGGAATATCCTTTCCACTACACTCTAACTCAGGCCCTATGTTTTTAATTTCTCATAAATTCTCCTGCTCACTTTCACTCTTTCTCTACCTCTCACCATCTCTATTCCACTATCATTCAGCCACTGTCCTCTTTTTGTTTTTCTTCTTAACTTTAACTTCCCCATTTTATTGTTCACACCAGTCTTGGGACTCATGTCTATAGCATGTACCAAAGCAGACAAAACAGAAATACTCAGAGTACAACCCAGAGTTGGTGCTACTTGTGTGTTTGAAATATTTGGAGGTCAAGGATTCGCCAGTATTGTAGACTAATAAGACTTATTTTTAGGGGTGGAATTCTGCTCCGCGGCTGAAGTTTTCGGACTTTTCCCCACTCCGCACGCCATGTGGAGTTCCGAAAAACTCTGCGAAGTGACGTGGAGCGGAGTTTTTTCTCTCACTCGCACTCGCCAACATAAAGTTGGTGACCAAGAAAAATTGCTCAGTTGGCAAGCACGAGCAGGATTTCTGAAAGTGAGTCTACTTGAGTGACAAAAAGAAGTTAGCACCCTCCGTCGCTCCATGTGATGCCGTTGCACTGATTTTACAGTGCAGGACAAACTCTGGCACTGAAAATAATTGCAAACAGCATGCCTTACCCAATCTCTGCTGCTCATAGAACTCCGTTTAGCATGGCAGAGTTTTTTTGGCACTTTGTGGAGTTCCGTGTAGCAGGACTCCTCGAACTCCACCCAGGCCTACTTATTTTGAAGTTCCTTGGCTATTAACCTACTACTGATTAATGGCGATTTCCCCATATAGAATCATGCTTTGAGATCATTGAGTGGTACAGTTGCTACACCAGTGTTGCTTCTTGTGGCCAAACCATTAAATTCACTTAGGATATTTTAAATTTTCACATGTTTTCTATCAAAAGGGTGGCAAATTAGCAGCCGTGCATGTGTCTCTTCGGAGTCGCAAATGAGAACTTGACTTTTATTTTTTTTACATTCTTAAATAATGTAGCCCTTTCAAAAAAACTATGTATTTAGACCTGTGAGAAATTGGTTATTACTTGAGGAAGGTGAGAGCCCCACTCAAATAATAAAAAAACAAACCTTTGTCAGGGTGAACCACAAATTTCATTGTCAACATCAGGGAAGTGCGCACTCTGCAGGTGACAAGAATGCAAAAACCCAACAGTTTCAAGCCAACATAATTTATGCATTGTGATGATATGACTTTGTTTAACCTTTTGCATTGCAGAGTTTAATCTTAAAGACTTATGTTCATCATGCATATAAATACTGTTCACATGCTATGTACTGCTGCAGGTTTCCAGACTGTGTCATGGTGTGGTCCCCTTCCAGGGCCTTCTAGAAGCTTTCCCTGCAGCATGCCTTGGTGTGGAATGTGGGCTGGGCCAAGACTCTATACATTAGTGATCCTTAATCAGGGCAGTAAGACGAAGGTTGGGCTGGGCCCCCGACCTTGTTATTGAGGACGCTCAAGTTCTTGGGCCTAATTCTTGCATGATAAACCATTTTAACTCTTGCGCGTGTGAATGTGCGCTTGGGCATTTCGTGGCATTTGCAAGATATGCGATTCATGTTCTTGTGATTTAACCCTTGATATTCATTGTGCGCTACCATTCCTTGACAGTTACTTGGTGGCATTTGAATCAGCAAGACGTGCAATTCATGTTCTTGTGATTTAACCCTTGATGTTCATTGTGCGCTACCATTCCTTGACAGTTTCATGGTGGCATTCGAATCGGCAAGACGCACGATTAATGTTCTTGTGATTTAACCCTTGATATTCATTGTGCGCTACCATTCCTTGACAGTTACATGGTGGCATTCGAATCAGCAAGACGCGCGAATCATGTTCTTGTGATTTAACCCTTGATATTCATTGTGCACTGCAATTCCTTGACAGTTACATGGTGGCATTCGAATCGGCAAGACGCGTGATTCATGTTCTTGTGATTTAACCCTTGATATTCATTGTGCGCTACCATTCCTGGGCAGTTACATGGTGGTATTCGAATCGGCAAGACGCGCGATTCTTTCCTCGTGCTTAATTCATGTTATTCATTGTACGCTACCATTCCTTGGCAGTTACATGGTGGCATTCGAATCGGCAAGACGCGCAATTCTTTCATCGTGCTTAATTCATGTTATTCATTGTGAGCTTCCATTCTAAGGCATTTACTTGGAGGTTTTCGAGTTGACAAGACGCGTGATTCATTCCTCAAATATACGTGGTGTTATTCATGGTGCACAATCCTTTCTATGGTGATTACTATCTTTGTGAAAATCTGCAAAGTGCACAAATTCATGTTCCGACAATTTGAGAAAAAAAAAGGCCAGAGTTCTAGATGTAATGTGGTGTGTTCCTAATATGTTTTCTCAAAAATGATTCCTATGATGGTTTAGAAATTATTCAGATTGTTTCCTGATTCTCATGCAAAGGAAAGTACTTGAATTTGAAAGTTTCATTTAACCATTTCTTGATTCCCTCACAGGTATACAGTCATCTTGAAGCCTAGTCATTTTAAGTCTATGTTTAGGTTTTTCATGTTTTCAGAACGACGATGCTTAGAGTCATTACCTAGTACTGATTTCTTGTGATGTAATTTTTATACTGTGTGTTTTAACTTTTGCTTCCTACAGGTCTCCTTCCCAGCTGTTCCCTTCCTAATCCCCTTTTCCCCACTTGGACTCTCTTAGACTCTGTGACAAATCTAATCAGAGTATTGGACCTGTCTTGTGGTGGAAGTGTTGGGAACGTGCACAGACCCCGACGATCTGGTGACTCTGACAGTCATTGAATAAACCTACTCTTAATCTTCTGGTAGCTTTGCCCTAAAGCAGGAAAGCTCAGCTTAAAGGCAATGTGCAAAGTATTTATGTAGCACTCAAATAGTAAGAAAGTGAAAATACAACACAAGAAAAATGCCAAGCCAATTTAGAAAATTGGAGTGATTTTCAAAATTACATCAAAACAACAAAAATCTAATCAGTAGAACTGGAGGTATTAATTTGTAAAGTTTAAAGTGAAAGTAGCACCAAAAAGCACAAAGTGCCACTCCCGGTTATCTGGTCGAGGTCAAAGCCACAATTTCAGGCTGACTCCGACGGGGCATGACTTGAACATTGGGACCAGAGTATGCCTTCTTAATGTCCAAGCAAACAGCTTCAGCTAGAGCTTCCCTTCGGTGGGGGCTTTGAGGGGGTTGTTGTCACTGCAAGGAGCAGCTCGCAGCTGGAGCTTCTTCTTCAGATATCAGGTCAGTCCTAAATCTCCCACAGGTCCAGAAGTTTCTGATATCAGGGTCTGAGGATGACATTCTTTTTTCCACTGCCAGCCCATGGGTGGGGGATGCGCCCTTTGTCTAACCTTCCCCCTTTCCTGGGTTTGGCTCCAATCTGTCTATGGGGACAAATGCAGGCAGTCCTAAGTGTGAGTTGCATTTGTCATTGGCATGGCAAACAGCCTTAGAGGTCAGGAGGACACAGCTCTGAGGCTACCTTTTAAAACTCATGAAAGGCTAAGTACAACCCCCTCCAGGACATCTTGCTCAGGAGAAAAACACACACCCCCAAGGCCCTTGTGCTCTTATGTCTGGAAGGAATACACAGCACACCACGGGAGAGACATTCAAAGCCTTGTGAACCTCGAATCTGGCAGATAGACACATTTATTTTAGGCAGAAAAATGGCAACTTTCTAGAGGTGACATTATCAGAAAAGTAACTTAAAGTCTGACTTTTCCATTAAAGTGGATTTTGCATTACAATTCAAATGAGAGGCAGATGTATTTACCCAGTTGTTCCCAAACTAAAATGATAATTTATTTAGTGTAATAAGGTATGCCCCCGTTAGTCTATGGGAAAGATAGCCCTTGTTACAGTGAAAAACAGCATTCAGAGTTTTTGCTACCAGGAAAGTCAAAACTCAAATAAACACGTCCTGCTTTTAAATACCATCTACCCAGCACTATGAGCCTTTAGGGCCTGCCTTTGGGGTGATGTATACGTATTAGAAAGGAAGGTTTAGGCCTTGCAAAAAGTTTATTTTGCCAGGTCAAAATGGCAGTTTCAAACTGCTCTGCAAGCGGCAATGACTTGCCTGAGACAAGGTTTACAGTGCTACTTTAATGGGTGGCAAAATGAGTTCTTCTACCTACTAGATAGCATTTAATTTACTGACCCTGGGAACATGTAGTGCCAGTCACTAGGGACCTATAAGAAAATCAAAGACACCAATTAGGTGTATTGCCATGTTTAAGGGAAAGAGCACATGCATTTTACCATTGACTATTAGGAGTAAAGTGCAGAGAGTCCTAAAAGCCAAAAAAAAGCCATGAAAACTGGGTTTTGCAAAGGAAAACATTAATCGGGGGTGATCCTGCAGAAAGGGCATGGTCCAACTAGACGTTTTCCCCTCTTCAAACAAATGTTTCAATTTCTATTCATTCCCTCCTCCTCCTTATGAGTGAATTCATCCAAGTTTGGAAAGTGAACCCTTTGCACTAGCACACTTTTACAGCACAGGCTCCTAGTGAAAACCTGATCAGTATTTTTCAGAGTAATTAAAATCTTTGAACAGTATTATGTCCTCTTCCTCTTAATTCACAGAGATTTGCAATGCAAGCTTCATCCAGATCATGAATTCAGCAATAATATTTCATGAGGAAAAACTTCTGCAGATAGACCTGGTCTGAAGCTGCTTTCACACCTTACATTAATACCATGAGAATGATGTGCTCTTCATCCATAAAGTAGATGGAGCATCAGTGTCCCCTCAGGTACAATCTGGAAAACTACATACAATAGGATATAAATCCACACATTGCTGTGGGAATCCAATGCAGCAGTGTGTGACAAGAGCAAACAACTTGCTAAAGGTACACTTGCTCCACTGCCTTAGAACAAGGCTCATCACCACCAAGACTTAGGACTCCCCAGGACAGGGTTAGTTTTAGTAAAGATTTATCGTCTGAAAAGAGTATCTGCCCCATTCCATTTCTGTCCACAGCCCAACCGCTATGAATCAGGAGCCTCCATTAGAAAAGTCTTCTTCTCTGCTTTGAAGCTAAAACTGATAACCTGCTTTTTGTATCAGTTTACCTTCAAAAGCTGGGACCAGCGATGTGATCAGCCCACAGAAGCAGCATCACCACAACTACAAATGAGGCCCCCCTAGGAGCCTCACATTCATAGAACACTCATTCATTACCATCTTCGCAAGTGTACAATTATTGAACTAATTCAAAAGACATTTATTTTAGGAACAAATTGCTTTCTGGTGTACATACACGAAAAATTGATTCTTTCTCATGTGTTGATCACAAAGCAAAGATGAGGAGAGGAAGATTGAGTTAAATAGAAAAATACTTTTGCAGAAATTCCAAATGTGCCACCTGTCACATGGCATAAAAGGAGTGTCTAGACATTATAGTAGTACATTATCGAGGAAGATCTTTTCTCACCTTATCCTTACATTCTGTACAATTATTTATTTCAACAATTAGTGATGTAGTGGCAGAACTGTCATAGAATATATGCTCATGAAAAAAGATTGCTCATGCGCTTAGGAAAACATAAAAAAAGAAAAACTAATTTAGAACAAGATGGCTCATTGCCAAATCCAACCCCTAACCGACCAGGAATTGTATTGCAGATGGAAACTGGAATCCTGCATTAAACTATAACTGTAATCTGAAGTTGCAAGGAAATATTGAAGAATGGAGCTTTGACGCAAGGACTCTTGATTTACTAAAAACATAAAGCGGAGATGGTCATCAGTATGGCAGAAAAAAAAAACAATTGCACCAGAGCAAAATGAAACCCTGTGGTACGTCAAGGAATGTACTTGAAAAAAGACAATAATGTTGTACCCGGAAATGATTATTGTATGTTCCGGAATGTTCTTACCTGAAGTATAGGATTACAAAAAAACACTTTAAAGCTATTATCTCGGAAGCAACCTGGGATGTTTATTTGAGCAGGATCTTAGTGAGGTCCCTTTTCTAATTATTGAGAGGAAATATGTAGAAGAATGTCCCTAAGCCCCAGAACCTGAGGGGGTATTTGGACAAAGGAAGTGTTAGACAAAAATCCATTTTATTGAACCCAATATGAGGAAAGACATATCATAATTCAAATCAGTAGCAGTCTCAGAATCACCTACATTTTCTCTGTGATATTCGTTTCACTTTCTAAGATGTGCTTCATCAAATCATATATATATATATATATATATATATATATATATATATATATATATATACTACAGACCTAATGTGTACATGAATGATCATGGCTCTGAAGGCCTGATTGAGCAACATAGATTGTGAGGTATGCTCTAAGTTGATGAATTGCAGACATGGCTTGATGAGCAAAATATCATGTTTCAGGTACAAACGGATAGTATCCATGAATATTTGTTCACAACCACCCAATGTTCTTCACTTACTGTAAAGCATTAGAGTTTTAGTTGAGGGGGTGATGACCCACCTCAAGTAATATTCACAATCCTTGTCAGGGTGAACTAAAGTCACTAAAGAAACCTGTGCTTATCCCTCTGTTAACGTAACACATATTGCCAGCTTTTAGTGTTTGAGAGGGGTAGTGTACTCTGACACTTCTTTAAGGGCCCCAGGTCCTTAGGGACACCACTTTGGGGTCAAGACTTACTCCAGTAAAAGCCAATAGCAATGTCCAGGCAGGCCCAGTTGAAACTAGTCTGCTGGACTTGTAGCTTTTGTGGCCCGTACCTTAACAGGAGGTCAGCCAACTGACTCTTCTAATATATTTCTTGTTCCTGGGTACAAGTAGGTACAGATCCAGCCCAAAGAGTTCTCATCATAAGTCACAATGGCAGGTGCAGTCCTTCTTCTATATTCCACAATTCCAGGGAAGGAAAGGAAAGGAAAGGGTGGCACATTTATGTCCAGCACCAGTCTGCGGGTTGGGAACTCCTGGTCACTCCCTAACCAATGAGCATAAAGTTCCCAGGGGTGACTTAGCAAAGACAGGAGTCATGCCCCCTTGCCCAATGACCATGCCCAGGGGACTTCTGTCCCCTGGGCATGGTCATTGGGCATAGTGGCATGTAGGGGGGCACAAATCAGGCCCCCCTATGCCACAAAAAAATAATAATAATAATACTTACCTGAACTTACCTTAATGTCCCTGGGGTGGGTCCCTCCATCCTTGGGTGTCCTCCTGGGGTGGGCAAGGGTGGCAGGGGGTGTCCCTGGGGGCAGGGTAGGGCACCTCTGGGCTCATTCTGAGCCCACAGGTCCCTTAACGCCTGCCCTGACCCAGGCGCTAAAATGTCGCACCCAGTGAAACTCTCCCTGTATCGTCCCTGTTGGTGCCCTCCTGTCTCTGTACTAGGGTTGTGTTTGCCAACATTTCTGTGCTTAGCTTAACTCTTGCCCGTGTGCCCCCTATCTGCCATACCCATCCCGTCAGTGTATGGGGGCAATCAGCCATGTGCTCTTGGGTCCCAGTTATGGTGTGCCTCCTCAATGCCAGTTCCTCCCATAACATCCCAGCCAAGTCCAAGCAGTTCTCCTTGACTTTATTATCTGTTCTGACTGCCAGTTTGCATCTCTTATCTGCCATTGCCCATTCAACCCTGTCTCAGGCCCCAGGCTGTATGGTCGGACTTACCTGTGCCATCCATTTAGTGGTCACTCACATTTTTGCCAGTACCAGCCCTAAACATACACATTTATTTCACACATTGCTATTGCTCAGACATGGGATGACACCTACAAGACAGTGCTTCATGGACACTTCTACTCCAACTCCAACTGCCTCCTTCAGGCACTGAACCATGGCCTACCAATATGGCACCAAGTTAGGGCATTCCCATATTATTATGCATGAAGCCGGCTCCTATTGTGCCACATCTCAGGCACTTGTCTGTCTTTGCCAGGTAGATTCTGCTTAGGTGAGGTGGTAGCATGCAGGACGTAGAAGCATGACAATTCAAATTGTGGATTGCTAGACATATCCTGGACCTATGCACATGCCTGGGACCAGCCCCTTTCTGACATAGGCTCAGGTATCTCCAACTCATTTTTTAGCTTAGGCCAAAATGTTGGGCTTACCCCTGTCTGTCTTTAGAGTTCATACAGTCGCTACACCAAAATAGGAGGTACCCCATATCTAGGAGAACTTCAAGTGGGGTTGTCTCCTGCAGAAAGTCTATCCATATTTCCCACACAGTCCTATTCAGCTTGGCAAATTGGAGAAACTTTCCAGGCCCTTCCTCAAATCTCTCCTGCACCTCGTGGAATGTAATGCACCTGCCACCCCAGCACTTTGCACATACACCTATGCCACCAGGCCACCAGGCCATGGACATGCGGGTACTAATTTATAAAAAAAAGGTTGCAGCTGCCACAGTGGGAGTTTTATTTGATGAAAGTGGTCTTCAGAACACGGCTCTCACTGCAGTCTTCCATGCCTGGACCACCCAGCGCACACAATGCAGACACTGTGTGGACTGTCGATGCTTCACCTTTTAGGTGTAGCAAAAAATCCTCCACACCTTATATACCCCTCAGCAGTCGCTTCTACAAATTGTTGTCTGCAGCACGCCATGGGCTGCATGCTGGAGCTGCGCCACTAAATATTGCAGCTCCAGGTCAGAAAGTCCAAACCCCCCTTCCATGCATTCAATTTTAAAATCCCTAAGCCAGCTCAGCTTCTCTTTCCTGCCTACACCAAGGAGGCAAATAAATTGTCAAATTTTTAATTGTAGCTCTTGGTAGAGGACACTGTGCATTCTGCAGCACATAGAAACATCACAGTAACACTACCATCTTTGCTATCACAACTCTTCCTGCCATCAACACCGGCAATTTATTCCAAAAGACTATCAAAGCCTGCACATCTGCCAGGGCCCTACCTATGTTTAGTCATACTGTTGCTTTGTCTTGTGTGCCACCTATTTACCCAGGTAGGCGAAATCTCTCAGACTCTCCTCTCAGCTCTATGACAGGGAGTTGTTCTCATAGTCTGTTCTGTAACCCATGTTAATCAAGGTTTGCCTAGTGAGTGCCAGTCCAATTCTATACTGGTGTGTTACATTTGCACACTAGCACAACTAAAGTTGCATAGAGGGTGTTTCATTCAATGGACTTAGAAACAATGGCTGGAAAGGGCAGTTGGTCAGGCATTAATGTGCTAAGGCATGCAAACCACACTTGTGCAGGCATCTATGAGTATGGATTAAATAATTACAGTGAGAACAAGGTATTCCTGCCTGTGTTTGTTGAGCAGCACAAACCTGTATCTGTGAGTTAGGTTCAAATAGGAACAATTGAACATCACTTCGTACCCCAGAAATTTTTCCAGTAGGATGTGGGGTTTCCAGCAGGTCTTTGCAAAATCGGGACATATTTACAAAAAAAGTGGCTCATCGGTCCTGATGCGCCACTTTTCTTGCAAGACCCCTGTACCATCTAATGACAAAATGGTTGCACCGTATTAACCATATGGCACACCATGGAGGTTGTTAGTACAATAGCGTCAACATTTTTGTCCGGGTTGTGGTGCTTTGCTTTGGTGCAGTGACATGTAAATGTCACTGCAAAACTTTTTTGGGCCTCTCTAAACAGAATGCCCCCTTGCATACACTATGCCTGCTTGAATTGCGCCACTTAGTAAATATCGTGCGGGTGGAAAGGCCATCTTAGCACCGTCATAGCGTTTCAAAATTACGCTAGGGTGGCACAAGGCAGTGGTAGGGGCTTGTAAATATGCCCCATCAAGCCGCTGGGTCTTTATTACTGAGATTCTCACAAATAAACTGTGTTTGGCAGTCAGGACTGGTATGGCGAGTACTCTGCAAAAACCGGAGGGGGCTCACATGGATCGGAGGCTGTAAGGAGATCGATTACATAGAAGCATTGTCCATTATTTACGTTTGTACATGAAGGCATGAATGTTGGCTGGTTGAAAAACATTAAGCGCAGAATATGGCATAAAAGAAACAAAAGAAGGACTAATCCCAACAGCTTTAACCATGAGTGCCCACTGGTGCTGACGTGCAGGCAGCAAATGTAGTGGGGATCTCTAAATGTGCAATTTTTTTTTTTTAATGTTATTGTTTTATGTCTTCAAACGGTAGATATTAGAATGCCATTGTCAAAATAACATCTGACATAAATATGGATTCCTAAATACCATTTACAACAATACAACCCATTCAGAGTTAATAATATAAAGTATCTTGCAATCCCATGTATTTAAGACACAACGTGTATGTCAGACGATAATTCCATAGACGATTTTCTGATACACAACTAACAGAGCAGACAAAAATACATAAGCAAACAACGACTATTCCAATGAGTCTTACTTGTCAGACCTTCCACATGTTGTGTACAGTAGGTGTTAGACTTGTCATCCTTGGTGTGGTCTCCCCTAACTTTTTGCCTCTGTTTCCCAGGCTGTTGATGTATGCTGGACTCTGTGTTTGCTGTTTTTGTTACTCTGGGCACTTTACCACTGCTATCCAGTGCTAAAGTGCAAGTGCTCCTATATAAAATGCGTATGTAATTGGATTTCCATGATTGTTATGTTTGATTTACTGGTAAGTCCCTAGTACAGGGCACTAGAGGTGCCCAGGGCCTATAAATCAAATGCTACTAGTGGGCCTGCAGCACTGGTTATGGCACCCTCATTAGTAGCTCTGTAAACATGGCACGGACCTACCACTGCCAATTTGATTTGGCAAGTGTACCCACTTGCCAGGCCTAATCCTTCCCATTTCTTACATGTAAGACACCCCTATGATAGGCCCTAGGTAGCCCCATGCGCAGGGTGCAGTGTATGTTTAAGGTAGGACATATACTAATGTGTTGTATATGTCGTATTAGTGAAATACTGCCAAATTCTGTTTGCACTGTTGCAAGGCCTATCCCTCTCATAGGTTGACATGGATTCTGCCTTTAAATATGATTAAAGCATAGATTTCCTTTGGGAGCAGATAGCCATGTGGAGTTTGGGGTCTCTGAGCTCACAATTCAAAAATACATCTTTTAGTAAAGTTGATTTTAAGATTGTGTGTTTGAAAATGCCACTTTTAGAAAGTGAGTGTTTTCTTGCTTAAACCATTCTGTGACTCTGCCTGTTTGTGGATTCCCTGTCTGGGTCAGTTTGACAGTTGGGCTGTTTGCACCTCTCTCTAGACAGTAACACAAAGGGAGGTGGGGTGTAGCCTGCATATCCTGATGAGCCATCTGTGCTAGGAGGGAGGGGAGGAATGGTCACTTACACCTGAAAGGGCTGTGACTGCCCTCACACAATGCAGTCTCCAATCCCAGGGTGTGTATCTGGGGCCTGGCCTGGGAAAGGCAGGATTTCACAAACAAGAGAGATTTTCCTTTGAAGTAAGCCTACTTCAAAGACCAGAATTGGTATAAGAAGGGCATCCAAAGCCACAGACATGATCACTTCTAGACATCAAGAGGAACCTCTGCCTGGAGAAGAGCTGAAAAGCTGAGGAAAAGTGCTGCCCTGCCTGTGACTGTGCTTTGTGGAGCTATTCCTCAGTTGCTGCTTCTGCTCAGTGAAAGGGGACACAGACTGGACTTTGTTGTGCATTCCTGCTTGTGAAGAAATCTCCAAGGGCCTGTCCTGAGCTTGCCTCCTGTTGTTGAAGTCTCAGGGTCATCAAAGACTTCCCCTGCCAGTACCTGGACTCTCTGCTGAGACTTCTGCCCTACTAAGTGGTGCCCTATCCAGTTCCTAGGGCCTTGACAGGTGAACCTGGCAGACCAAGATTGATAATGTACGCATAGACCGTTGTGTGGGGAAATTTCCAATGCAACCTGGAAGACGCGGCTGAAGAAACAACATGCTGCCAGCTTCACGGCTGAAATCAACACTCTGCCTGCAGCGCGGCTGGAAGATCAACGCATGCGGCTGGAGAAACCGCTAACAAAGGCTGGTAATATCGCAACCCACACAGCGCAGTTTTGTTAATACCATGCGGCTGGATTTTCGCAGCAAACCTTGCTAGGTGTGGAAAAACAACGCAATGCCTACCCTGAACCGAGTGCTTGCCCGGATGGGCGCATCGCTCTCCTGCGGAGAGGAAAAACAACACACGCCGACCCGACCGGAGAAGGAGAAACGGTGCACGGTCTCGCTTGCGGGTGAGAAATCGACGCATTGCTAACCTTTTTTGATGCACACTCGCCGGTGTGTGTTATTTTGAGACTATCCAGGTACTTTTTAATGCTAACAGTGTTTATACTGTTTAGAAAAGGATTTAGGACTCTTTTGCTTTTTAAATTAATAACTTGACTAGTGTATGTTGAATTTTTGTCGTTTTGGTCTTGTTTTGCATAGATAAATATTTCCCATTTTTCTGAACATGTGTTGGGTCATTTTGTAGTGTTTTCACAAAGTTACTTTGTTTGTTGGTATAATTATGTTACACATAGACCCTGAAGTTTTGCCTGCCTGCTCGTGCCAAGCTACCAACAGGGTGAGCGGGGGTTAGCTGAGGGTGATTCTTCTTTACCCTAACTAGAGTGAGGGACATTGCTTGGACAGCGGTAACCTGACTGCCATCCAAAGACCCCATTTCTAATAGTAGGCCAATACTTCATGGGCATTTTCAGTCATGTGTATAGGGAGTTTGATCAGTTTACCCTCTCAAGCTAAAGCAAGGTCTACACTTTCTGTTTTGTCAATTTAATCCAGAAGTCCAATGGCATATTGAAGACTTTTTGGGTCTCGTGGTCCTGCTCTATGACAACCAAACCGCAAATTCAATGATTCTATACTCCGGTCTCATGACCGAATATACTTGGGAACAGTGTAGGATGGACCTATGTAGGAGGACCAACTTCTCATACAGCACCCTCGACCAGAAAAATGAGGCACCACTCATTATTTGAGGAAAGTTTTCTTTTTTTTGACTTACAACTGTGACAATATCCAGAGTAGGAGTTGTAAATTCTACAGAGATGTGATAGAATCAAATATATGTGATGAAAGGTAGTGGAATTGTATTAGCATAAACTCCAAGGCATAGTTGTCATGGGATGTACTATTTTAAATCATTCCTAGTAGAAAAGTCTACCACTACATCAACATGCATTATGGGTGCTTTGCAAAGGACCTTTTCACATGCCATCCTTGTCCTATACAGCAAACTCATCACCTTTGTTCAAGTGGCCCATTTACAAACGTTTGCAGCAGTCTGTACATTCCCATTCTTTCATTATCTCAATTCAGTAGGTCATTGAGTATGCTGTTGGGATAGCTTAGTTTTATATAAAGTTATCAAATGTGCACAGGGTGTGTGCAGTACACAGATAGCTAACACAGGATACACCAACATTGGAGCCTATGACTTTGGTGGTCTTACTGCCAACCCTCATAAATGTAGGTAGGTACCACATTGGGTATCCGAATGCACAATCCTAGAATGTGCCCGTTCTCATCAACATTAAACAGCAGAATAGTGCTACCGTGACCAACCTCGGGAGTGTCCGATCAAACAGGAATTCCTAAGGATAGACTTCATCAGAGATATTAGCCATTGATACCTTTCTAGAATCAATGTTTCTTATTTCATTTGATGTGCCATCAACGTCACACATACAGGAACTGTGCAAAACGGTGGCAGAGCCCTTGCTTTATAACTTTCCATCAATATAGACTAGGCCTGTAAAAAAGCAAGTTTCGTTATTTAAGGGACAGTTTAGTTAGAATCTCTAGGACATTTGGAAGGTATTATATACTGCAACATATTTCTGCCATAATATTGTAGGCAAACTATCGAGCACCAATAATATCTATAAGGTTAGTGCACATAACCAAATGCAGATTTAAGTACAATACAATTGGAGTTAAGTAAGGTACATCAATACTTCCCCATACATGCACTTACCTTTTCAACATTTAGATTTTTTATATTGTGCCCACAATGTTATGGCAGGACATCGTTTTGGAAGCAATATGTTGACATGCAACCCATTCCGAAGGCCTGCCAACATAAATATTTTGATGAGGGCATCCAGTCCCATTACTAAAAGTGGAAGCATCACCCTGAATGCTACTCATTTACTAGAGCCACAGATTAAATACAGCATATTCCAGAAGATAATAACATATCAGAGTAATACACAAACACTCCCAAATATTCAAATGTGAATGTGTTAAATTGCTAAGAGTGAACAAAAAAAACGCTAGCTTGGTCAGCCAACACCACACTGGATAGCAAAGTATGGTATCGGAATATGGAGTTTAAAATATTGGTGGACCATTACATTGGATACAAATATTGTGATTATGGAAAAAAACTGTGCAATATATTAGAAGATAAGTATAGTATACCCGTTAATCATATTGATGGTAAAATAGTGTTTACCTCTGTAATTGCTGAGGCTTTTTCACCCCAGCGCTGAGACCTTTTTTCGGCAATTTGAATTAGTTTGCGCTGAGGCCTCCATGACAGTCTTTTCCACATAATGTAGCCGGTTTGCATCCTGAGGAATCTAAAAAGTGCCCAGGGATTGTGAATTTCTCTGGAGGGGGCTGAAACAACTGCCAAAATATAGCTACATTTTGGGGAAAAAGTGCTCCACAAAAAAGTGTCTGGTTTCTTTCCTAAAATGGCATCAACAAAACCTTTTCTGTGCTAAAATGACCTTCATTCCAGAAATCAGCTACATGTACAGTGGTATGGAAAAATCATGTTTTACCACATTGTGGGCATTTTTCTATGAGGAAGCTCATTTTCAATTTTTTTGTACTTTTAACGTACTTCCAGTGTGTGGTGGAAACAGGTGGAAAGCTATGGGTGAGTCCGGAAAGGTATACATTTCTGGAAAGTGGATAAAATTCTGAAATCATCAAGGGTCCTTTTGTGTAGATCCAAGGTTTTACCCAAAAAAGTAACTGATGATATAAACAAATATGAAAAATGGGTTTTAAGAACCAACAATTTGTGACTACATTTTCATCAGAAACATCTTGTCACAATGACCTATTTTCAAAAGCAAGACACTGTTATATCCGCTTGACACTCTTGGTCACCATGGTATGTAGGATTTGTAGGTTCTCCCACAACCTTAGGTACCAAGAGTAAACAACTGAGTTGTACCTCACAATAGTTTTTCATTGTGTACCGAGTATACAGCAATTCATATGGTAAAATGCAAAGAGTGAAAAATGGTCAGGAAGGAATCCTATGTATTTCTAAAATATATATTAGATGGTAGGTTGAGGAGAAGTGATTATTTGTTTATCTCTGAATTTGTGGGCATCCATACTGGCATGTGATTCAGAGGGCATTAGGCAAAATGTCTTTCTTCCTACACATTGGCTCTCTTTTGGGAGGCACAAATGCAAAGAAACCCTATGGCAATAACAAGTTTCTTATTATTCTGTAGTACCACATGTCTCCTGATGAAAGTGGTATCCCAAAAAGTGACCAGAAGGCACCATATTTTAACCAGCAGAGTATGGGCTTTTTCTACAACGTGGGTAGCTGCAGATTTTGGGCCCTAGTTCAGTCGTCACTCAGGAAAACCTACCAAACCCAGACATTTCTGAAAACTAGACATGTGGAGCTTCCAGAGTGACATGAGTCTTGTGGTTCTCACTGGTTAATTTTACCTTGAAGTCCTTGCAAACCTCATACTTTGGCTAAAACATACATTCCCCTCTAAATTTTATGATGAAAAGATCTGGAATTTGTGGGGAGCCACAAATTTCCCACTACCCAGCATTACCTGAAGTCTCCCAAAAGAATGGAACCTCACTTACAGAAAAAGGCCCAAAATGCTACATCAACGGGTCTCCTTTTTTCCACTGAAAACCAACCCTCCTTTTGTAATTTGGGTAGCTGTGGATTTTGGACCGTAGCTCAGCTAGCATTTAGGGAAACTTACGAAACCTGGACATTTCCAGAACCTAGCTCCCTGCCAGAGTCTAGGGGTGCCTGACTTGCAAAGCTCTAACAAGGTTTCCTATCCAGAAGCCACTTCACACCTCAAGGTTTGGCAAAAAATCTAATTTTCTTCACATTCAAAAAGGTTCCAGAATCTGTGGGGGTCCATAAATGTCCTTCCACCCTAGACACCTCCGGGTGTTTAGTTTCCAAAACAATGAGGACTTGTTAGTAAACCTTTCAAGTTAAACCTCCACTCACACTGACGTTTTTTACGCCTCCAGAAGGGCTAGCTTCAAATACCAAATACTATTCACAGTATGTAAATATTGAAACTAAGGCTACTGAAGGTGAACCATAAAACTCAACAAGCCACCAACAGCTTTATGGGCCATTGACATGCCATTTACACACCACACACAAGACTTTCATACCACCAGCCATTAGCCCAACCCCACACTTCAGTGGATTCACATTAACATACTGGTGTCATCCAAGGGCACATCACTTTCATATGCCACAGGACGGAATCCCTAATCAAACCTCCTTTCACCTAGCCATCAACCAGCATGCATACAAACACACAACAAGCAAACCTGCACACACATATGGTTTGGCATGATGATGGTTGGTGCCTCAACAACCTTCAAAATGTAAACATTTTTTAAAAATGACTATGTTAATCTGTCAAGTGTCTTCCCCCATCTAATATTCTGAGCATTACTGAACACGTCTCTAGTTAATGTTTACTAACAGCTCCAATGAGAGCGACATGGGGTTCAGGAAGACTTGTCTTCCATGTCCCTTTAACACACTCACTTTGCTTTATCCAACTTCTTCCAATTTGTGTATGAGAGTTGGACTAGTTTCTTCAAACTTAGTGAGCATATCTACCTTTGAAACTAAGGTAAACGTGCTCGGGAAGATCGTCTTAAGTTCCCTAAAGAACACATCCTAAACTACTAAGTAAGTTAGTTTTTGACACACAGAGTACTCAGTGACAATGTGGCATCTGCCCCATCCACCGTTACGTGCATTGCTATGACTTAAATGCACTTGTCAAATGGTAAGCTAAACATCTACCTCTTTGTGACAAAGGAGGAAAAAGAAAAGTAGGCCACAGACATGGCATGTTAAGTGTTGGGTGCAAAGTTCTGTGCAATGCTATGTGTAATTGTAAAGTGCGCTATCACCCAGAAGGGGATCATGCCACCCATAGAGGAGCAGTCCATGGACTCCCCTGTTTGAGTCCAAGACTTCAGCTTCTTGCAGAAAGCAAGAATTTTCTAGGTGTCCGAGATGTGTAGGGGCAGATCGTTCCAGGCATAGAAAAGGCATTACTGCCTGTTCTGCTGCTGCATATGCACAGAATGTGTGTGAGTAGGAGCTGGCCTGAGTAATGGTGTCTGGAAGGTTTCTGTAATATGAGGCATTGTTGAGGTATGCTTGGCTAATGATTGGTAAAGCTTTGAATACATGTGTCAGGAGTTTGAAGAGAGCTGTGGAGGGGGAGTGAGTGAAGCCCTTAGTGTTGCAGGTTGTGTTTTTGGGGGGGCGTCTGTCTGCTGCATTCTGGGTTCTTTTATAGTTATCTCTTTAGCTGAGTGAGGGAGTAATTGAGTATCTATATGAGTGTGGTGCAGATGGAGATGTGTCCTTTGGTGAAGATGAAGTAATGTCATGTGTATCACTACTACCTTGACAATCTGCCTTCTACCTGTGTGAAATCCCTGTGGAAGCACACCAAACCTAAGTTTTTCCTAGCTCTTCATGTCAATGTCTCCTTTAAAGTGCTGACTAATCACATACAATTGCCAAAGTGAAACTTTACTAATGCCTTCTGTGACAGCTGCCTTAAACTCAAGAAGATGCTCACAAAGCTTTAGCTCCTCCCAGTTAGTGATTGTGAGTTGGGAGTTGTTCAAGGATGCCTTGAGGTCTAGATTGCCTAAACGGAGTGAGCATATCTGCCTTTCGAAACAAAGATAAACATCCTGGGGAACACTGTCCTAAGTTCTCTAAAGAACACATCAAATACTACCAAAGGTTTTAGATTTTGCTGCTTATGTACTCTGTGACAAAGTGTGCTATGTTCCATTCACTGTTATGCACAGTAGGATGACTGTAATGCACCTATTGTACAGCAAACATAACATTTACCTTGTTCTGAAGGCGGACAAAGGTGTAAAGAAGCTCAAGCACAACCATTGAAAGATGAATCCTGGGACAGCTACACCTCAGGTAATTTTTAAGTACTCTTTTATGGTACGAGGTAAAGCTAGTGGTAAAGCATAGGCCTGACTCAGATGGGCACTGAGGATGACAACCGTGAGTCTCCTGA
Source organism: Pleurodeles waltl (assembly GCF_031143425.1). Taxonomy (NCBI): domain Eukaryota; kingdom Metazoa; phylum Chordata; class Amphibia; order Caudata; family Salamandridae; genus Pleurodeles; species Pleurodeles waltl. Next base: position 686,972,576 of record NC_090449.1, on the reverse strand, counting down.
ACCTTTCCTTGCTTACAGCAGACTCTGCAATGATGATGGTTGAGTCGTTCTCACTGTTGCTGGAATGCGGTCCACAAATTGCTGATCCAGCAGCCTCTCCACATCTTCTACAACACAAGAAGTGGAGACTACTGCTTCTTTAGCAGTAAGAGTTCCAATGACTGTCAACAACTGAAAGTTAAGGAAAGACATTGGTCTTCCTTTGACGGGCTGAGGGTAAACAGCTTGTTACATTATGTATACATTTTTTGAGTTGTGTTTTATGGATGAAGTGCACAGTCATTCTTATCCACTCTACCTATCTCTTTGTTGTAATCAAGTATACAGTTGAGCTTGTGAACTTTGGCCAACTGACCCCAAACTATGATCGGCGAAGTGCTTTTATCATGGATTGTAGCGAGTATGTACAGTTCCCGTCTATCAGAAAATATGGCTGTGAGCACTTTGTTGGAATGCAACACAGCAACAAGCTCCTGTTTGTTGAACAACCTTACCCCCATATAGAAGATGTCCCCATAAAGGTTAAAACTTTTATTAACAATTTGTTAGCCAAGTTCCCATACAATATTGGCTGTGATGTCTAGTGCTGAAGGGCAACTTATAGGGTTTAGAGCGGAGTCTTTCCCTGTATGCACTCTCAGACTACATACATAACCAGTAGAGCTCACACACAACATGTACATTTTTATTCCTTAACAAGCTTTTTTGTTCAATATGTTTTGCCTCAATAACAGTCATCTTTTGGAAAGGATCAAGGACTCATTAATGGCTATGTTCTTTCCAGGTGTATAAATCCCTGGAAACCTGGTAGACACATATTTCACAATAGACTGAATTGTGAACAACCTGTTATGGTTTGGATGGTCATGGGGCAATGCAGCAGAAATATTATTGAAATTCAGCATACGCTGCAGTAGGACAAAACAGTCTCTGCTCATGAATGGGGCAAAGCTGAGTGGTACCCATACCGTGCAAGGAGACCAGTAGTACAGTATATTGTAAACTACCATATTTTGAGCATAAGTCCCAGAAATTTCTTCAACTCCCCAAGTGAAGTAGGATTCCACAGGTGTGCCCTAGAGTGAGGACTCAGAGAGCTCCCTCAGAAACTGTTTAGCACGCAAACGTGTTTGGTGCACAATTTCCTGCAGGAATTGAACATCTAAATGGAGACGGACATAGTCCATAGGCAAAAGATCTGCTGTTTCAACTTCACATCCAGCGTCTGCAGTGAACATGGAAATTTGAGGTTGCACTAAATAAGTGGGCTGCCAAGAGAGAAGACAGTCTGTGTTTGCTACCACACATGCCTGCTCTCTGGGCTGTCCTACCCTGCTACTGTCTTTTTGCAGATTGTGCCTGCAAAGGGACTACACAACTGAAATTAGCATGTTCTCCAGAATCATTAGAAGATGAGCCATTGAATGGACCTCTGCCGACTGAAAAATAACTTCCAAATTCTGCTCCATTTTCTTCTCCCTCAGATGCTGTCTCGGTATCTGATTCTGCCTCAGAGTTGTTCTTGATGATATAAGTTAGGACTTGGGCTGCAGTCATTCACTGAGACACGTTCTCTGTTGACTGTCAAAAACCTTCTTTTTAAAATACTGTCCTACATAGAAGGCAGGAGTATTGTTTGAAGCAAGTCAGTGGATGTGTGCATAAAGTGTAAAAGCATTTAGGAGCATATTTATACTTGGTTTGCACCATTTTAGCATCATTTATTTTGATGCTAAAACAGCACAAACTTAACTCCATATTTATATATTGACGCTAGACCCATCTAGTGTCAAAATATAGGAGTCAGCATCATGTGGTGGATGCAGCAAACTACCTTGCTCCAATTAGAGCAAGGTAGGCGTTCCTGTCCACATTGTGACACTAACCCCCTACTGCCACATTTATACTCCGGCACAGAAACGATGCACACAGAGTTGGCGGACCCAAAAAATGGCGCTAAGCCTGCGTAGAACCATAATTTAACAGCTGGGTCAGACCAGGTGTTAGGGTACCCGTGGACCCATTTCCATGGCCAAACACCATGGAATGGGCCCACAGATGCCCACCCTAAACCCCAGGACTACTCCCACCCACACCAGAAGGACACCACAGGATGGAGGACCCCATCCTGGTAAGTATGTTATTATTTTTTCAATTTATTGTAAAATTTAATTTTAAATATATTTCATTTTTTTTTGTGCCTTTCGGGGGCCCTTACATGGAGCCCCCTGCCTGGCACTGGGTCTTATGGCATTGCCCAGGAAACACTGGTCCCCTGTCATGGGAACTGGGGTGGTGGGCATAACTCCTGTCTTTATTAAGACAGGAGTCATTTGTGGGTAGTTGTACATCAGGAAATTACGCTAGGCTGATTAGCAGCATAGGTATTGCCGCTAACCATCCTAGCATCATTCCTGACCCACTTGTGCCTTCTTCCCTACCGCCATCCCCCCCTGGCTACAGTCTCCTCTTTTGACGTTAGCCTAGCCTTAGCGCTGGCATGTGCCATTCCATAGATATGGCGCCAGGCTGCCACTGTGGAATAGCGCTAGCAGGCGCTAAGGATTTTGCCCCAAAACTTTGTTAACGCAGTTTTGTGGCAAAAAGTATAAATATGCTCCTTAGCTTATTGATTGATTTGGCCGTTCATCTGTGAGATGTGTGTGACTGTAAAAATGCAAAAAAAAACACTTCACTTATCAATGCAGCTTCTCCAAAAACACAAAAAAAGACAAAAACAAAGTATTAATTCATCTTGCCACATATCCAATACCACAGCATGCTTCAGAGTACACATTGTGAGCTCTCTTCAGCTACTGCTCATTCACAATGGCACTGGCATGCAGAAGAAACAATTTTATTTGAGAGACAACTAACAACAAATCTGTTTCAGGCATGACAATAAGTGCCCCCCATTAGCAAATAAGATAGCTAATCAACAATTTACAAAGCCAAAATGCCGGCTGCTCTTGCCAGACCTATTTGTCAAAGGTTGGTTTGTCATGATGTATGCAAACTACCCATGCAACTTTACCTCAAGAAGCACACATTCACACAGTAGCCCCTGCAACTGAAGACTCCTGCTTTGTGCGCAGGTGCGCAGGTGTTCTCCTTGTGAAAATTCACAATGCTATCACTCACATTGAAGATAGCCTGTGGCAGATGTAGCCTGACACATTGCTCATGCTACACTGGATAGAAGAATAATGTGAATGACACAACAGGTCTATGGATGAAGAGGGATGTGAACAAGCCCCCTATTATATTTTTATATGTGTTTATGCCCTTGGCGTGGCAAGATCTTCCCCATAGTGGAGAACACACATTTCCCAAGAGGTTTTTATGGGCCCAAAGAGGGTTGACCCATAAGCCAGGAGAGTTGACCCACTAACAACATTTTTGTTTGAAATATGTGTTTCTCCTCTGGGGCCACGATTGGCCCACCAGGGGAAAATATTAAAAAAATATATATTTCTGGTCAAAAGGGGGTAAACCTAGTAAACCTATATGCCAGAAGGGGGCCTACACGCTGTCAGTTTAATTTTTCAGTTTTCTCATTTTTTTCTTTTCCCTGAAGGTGCAATTGTCCCCTTTGGGAGAAAAACATTTGTTCAAAAAAATATATATGTGCCCCCAGTGCATCAGCCTGTATACCAAAATGGATGAACCCCCCACTCCCACAATCGAGAAATCCCTGGTGGCTTAGTGGGTTTCCTACTTGTGGATTGTGGGGAAACTGCTTCAGGAAGGCATCCTTCGAAAGGGAGACTCTCCCCTTTCTAGCAATGTCTACCTGAAATGTGGGGTCACTGTTTTCGGCAAAAAATCCTCACCGGACACAGTGAACAGAATTCACCTGCTTCCTTTCTCCTTGGCTGGTGCGGATTTGTGATACTAGTGTGCCCTGCGTCATGCTGATGTCACTGATTCTGGGTTGAAAGTGGAAGCAATTCCGCTTTACCCCCACTCAGTTGTTTATAAAAGAAAACCTTTGGACAAAGCATCGGAAGTTTCTTTCAAGCCCTCCAATTGTCACAAAAGGCAGACAAACATGCTGCAGAGGGTCTGTGGGGGTCGGCTGTTGGCCAACACCTACACCAAACAGTAAAGACATTATTTTGGATTTAATATGGTTATGTTTATTCTTGCAATATGATTGTTTATTAATATAAAGCTCTATAAGAGGACTTTTCAATATGTATTTTGTTAGCTGTGATTATAAATAGGCAGTGGGTTTCCTTGAGAGTTTGATGGGATGTAAAGAAATACTGAAGTTATTTTTATTTTTATTCTTTTAATTAATATGTAATGGTATGAGTTTTTTAAAAACAAAAGGTGAGTTAATTTAGTATGTAAGGTAGAATATATAATAATTATATTATTAGGCGTTATGAGCTTTTTGAAGTATTGAATGGGTAGTATTTTCATTTTACTTTTGAAATGTTTCAGGATCCATTGCAGTAATAGTATATATTTATTTCAATGAAAATATGGGTTACATTTCTGTGGGGTGTTTATCTGGGTGGAAGTGCTTCATTTATAAATAAATTATATTTAATACAAACATTGCATAATTTTGCATACTTACTTTTATTAACTTAATTACAAATCAAAACTTTGATAATGTTTTAATTGTCATAATTATCTATGTTACTATGTATAATTGTTTTAGACTATGGTGTTTTGTGGTTTATTTGTGCATCGGGAAGGTACTATTTTAATGGTAGGTTAATTTAAATATAAATTTCAGCGAGGCTACATCAGACTATATCAAATCTAAGTACAATACATCAAACACATATTTAAAATCACCTCAATACACATTCCTTAAAAAGAGCAAAGGATGCATATGACTGTTCAACTCATATCATATTAATACATTTTAAACATCTTTGAGCACCTCAATCAATCACAGATATTATCATACACTGTTATCCAATAGTTACATCATAGTTACATCATAATGTGGAAAGTGGACCATTTACAAATACATTTTACCTTAAAAATTTGGCATGTATATCATAAATTAAGCATTCATGGTCGAAATGTCCCTCATCATCCTTTAAAAACATGTTATTATCTTTGTTAAATTCATCATTATCCCATTGCGGGCAGTCTCATCATAACCATCATAGGGAAGCTAATGCAAAGAAAAATACCTTGTAATTCCTTGTTTTCAAATAAAGAGCATTTATCTTATATTTCATATCTACATCATATCCCATATATAGGCATTGTCACAACAAGTCTGTAAATAGAAAAGTTTACATTCCCAGGTCCATCATTTTCATTAAGTCCACAAAGTTTTATATATTGTATTATCATGTCTTCTAGTGATCTTATCTTCCAATAAGTATCAATCTCAAACCGTCTTCTTACTTCCATCTAACATCACTTTTCTTTATTCAGGGGACCCAGTTCAAATAAACTTCCAAAATATTACATGAGACTCTTCAAACCCAAACAAATTGTTGTATTTTCATATCCATAATATCTAGGAGTCACTGTGACATGTGTTCATACATCCATGAGATCTGTTGTATCAACTTTACTTCCCATTCTATCTCCAAATATAAAACAGGGCACTTAAACTCTCAACATGTATATTTCTATAAGAATTTACTTAAGACCACAGCACTCCATCAAATGTATGTAGAACAGTAATTAATATTTTTCAAAAAATCCAACAGTTTTTCAAGATCAGTCTTTGAAGAAACTCCTACAAAAATCCTCTTTAGTAGTAACCTTGTGGTTTATTTATATCAATAAAAAGCCCTCCTTGATTTTGATCATTCTCGTAAACGTCATAGACAATGCCACACGTAGTCAATCCATATGTTAACAATCCGTAGTGAGTCCTTGCAATAACAGCCAAACATGTTTTGTGGCACAGTGACTTTTTCAAGGCTGCGAAGAGACGCATTTATGTACTTATTGGAGAGCAAGGTTAACAAATGTGTAAGGACATGACATAGCTAAATAGAGCTCAGTTACTAAACGTGAAAGGATGTCCAACATAGTGCATAGGTTAGAGAAAATGCAACATTTTAATAATTACCGGAAGCTACAACCATCGACAATCTGAATCACATGGCCAAGTACAACGACACACTACTTAGGTGAACATGCAGTAAGTGTGTGCGAATATAGAAAAAACGCAACCCAAAAAAAGGAGATAAGAGACCAGGTGTCCGAGACAAGTCAACAAGTAAAGAGATGATCTAAGACAATGTTCAATCCTGTCAACCTACCAGAAAAGTTGGAATGATGATTCCTGTACGTTTTCAAATCAGTCAAATGAGAAGGCTGAAATATAATGATGCATCTACAGGTTAATGTGTTAGGAAAAATGTAAAGGTGTGAAGTGTAAATTGCTCACTGATCATGTAGATAATCGTGAGACAAAGGAATGTAAAACATTTATAAACAAACACTTGTATGAGGTGTTGCTAAGAAATACCTGCATTTAAGAAGTATGGTAAAACATCTGTCACTACAAGGTCCAGAGACCATAATTTCTATAATGTCCCCAATCTGGGCAAGTTCCAGGTATTCCAATTTATGTGGCATTATATGCGGTCTATAGGGCCATGATAAGTCCTATATCTAATAAAAAAACAGAATAAAAAGAAGGAAAAACTTGAAAACTTACATAATAATGTATGTCTGTGTATGCTAGAAAAGTAAATAAGTAGTGACACTGTAAAGAAGAGAACTTCACTATGAACAATATAATATACACTTACAGGTTTACCCTGACTGCTTAACAAAATCAGGGAATGTGCAATCTCGAAAATATAACCTAGGTCCAATAATAATAAAGCTCAGACGAAAGAGCAGGGGGAGCCTGAATATATACAGATGTAACCAATAAGGTGAACAAAACTGTGTATAAAAAATCACAACATTCAATAGTTGATAGTACTACATATTGATGTTGGGTTCAGCACAAGGGAGCAAGTAAGTAGCAGCGTAATAGAATCTACTGAATGCAAGGTCTATAGACATCTGTGTTATAACGTAAGCCAAGACCATAACGCATTCTGAGTGACAAAAAACATATATATCAATGTGTTGCAAGACTTCTAATTTCTTTCAAGCAGAATCACAAAAGTAAAGGAATCATTACCCACATAGTTCAATGAAATTGAAGATGATGTAAGTTTTACCCAGCTAGAAGGTATGTTCTTGTAGAGATGAGACTTCACTTATGCAAAAAAAGGGATATACTAATGTCGTCAAGAGTAGGTATATATCCTATATGTATGTATGATGTACCTAGAAGAGATTGTTGTTATGTGGGAAGATACCAGCAGTTAGGCGAAGTGCTACTATGCCTAAATATGTAGTAAAAGTAGGTGAAATAGAGACACACATGACATATAAGCTAAAGACCTAGAAGGTTGAGAAGATGTTAGTAGGATCCACCAAACATTGTGAGTGTGTATATAGGTATTCAAGTGCCTCCCAGACAATATCCGTGTAGATCTTGACATGTTGGATAATACAAATACTGTTATACACCTGACAACAAGGTGAGCCCAACTTGATAACATAAATCGTGCAGTATCACGCCAGAAATACTAGTCATGGACCCCTGCCGCCTTTATACTAATTTTGTTAAGACGTTTGAAGGTGTTCATGAAAAAACTAAAAATTGGAGAAGAGGGGGAAGTGACCCGCACTAAACATCATCCATGTACATGTAATTTGCAGATAGTATAATCAATCAAGACGTACAGAAGTTGCATTGCTGTCTATTTACATAAGTAATTGATTTTCATCATGTTACCTGGCAGAGAAAATATAATTAGTTATGGAATCTACAGATAAAGTCTGATTAGAATGGCATCACAAGTTGTAAGTGTCATATCTGAAAATACTAGTTACAAACATGTATACTTATTTTAGGAACACATGTAGTTCCCTATCAATGTTTAAACCATATTCAACATCTCGTAATTTGATAATCCACCTAGCTTCACATTTTCTCACTTCCTTGTTCCTATCCCTCCCTAGGGTGATTAGTGATTTGAGTACTGCCATGAAATCCAAACTTTAGAACTTCGGACTCTTTGTGTGAAGAGTTATAATGTGTTGCAAGCGGATTGTTAAAATTGTTGTTCCTAATCGCTATAATGTGTTCCTGGATCCGTTCCTTAAGTAGACGGATGGTGCTGCCCACATATATTCGTCCACAAACTCACACAATGCAATAAACTGTATACTTAGTGTTGCAAATGATAAATTGGTTGATCTGGTGGATCTCATTTGTGTTATATGAAAAAGTTGTAGTTTTGTTCAGAGAAAACTGACAAGTGATGCAGCCACCACATTTTTAAAAATCAGACGGTTTACTGGGCAACCATGTCATAGGTTTCTCCTGTCCAAGTGGGGCAATATAGCTAGGACACAGAGAATTTCTCAGTGTACATCCCCCTACTGTGTACTGTAGATGGTCTCTTGACTAGTACCATGCCTAGGCAACAGTCCAACAACAATAGATGCCAATGATGTTTCAATATGCAATACAGCGCAGGACTGACAGGACTGAAGTTAGTTACCAAAGAGAAGCTTCATAGGTAAAATATCTGGAGATCAGCGTAAATTACATTATTAGATTTATAAGAAACTGATTTCTCTATGTTATGTTAATAACATTTGTGGAGCACTTAGCTGCCCAGCAATGGGGCTTCCCAGTGCTACTCACCAAACATGTATAATCCACCCAAGAGACAAAGGAAGGAGGATACATATTCTTCTAATAAGTGTAGAGCCAGGTTTTGATTTTTTTCCTGAAATTGAGATGGCTCTGGGTATTCCTTTGCTCAAGTGACAATCTGTTCCTGAGGGCTAGGGCTAAAACTTGAAAGGAGCAGCCACCAGCTTTTTTTATTTGGAACAATGGAGTGATTACCAGGTTTATCTCGGCCGAACACAGTGCTTTGTTTGGAAGGTGGGGTGTGCATTTGATCAGACAGGATGGGAGCACCTGATGTAGTCATAATCTTATGTGCCTTACTAAGGACTTTACATTGAATGCTTCTCTCAATAGGCAACCAACATATCCTATGAAGAAGTCCCAAAGTGGGACAGAACTTAGGGAGGACAAACAGTATTCTGTCCTTTGCATATTGGTCTAACTGTAGCCTCTTCAAGATTGATTTTTTGTTACCCAGATACGGTATGTTATAATAGTCCAGGTAGGACAGAATGAGAGATTGATTAATCATCTGATGAATGTGAGGTTGAAATAGGCCAATTTGGGGGTTCAGTCCACACCTAAAGGTCAAAACAGGTGCTTGCCAGAGGGATCACTTGTGTCTCAAAACTGAGGGAGTCAACCAACCAGATGCCCGGGTTTTTTCACAGATGTTTTTGGTGAGGGGAGGGCCCCAGGCTGTCCAGCCACCAAACTTCTTCCCACAATTGAGTGTATTTACCAAAAAGCAAGATCTCACTTTTTCTGGAGTTACGTTTTCAACAATAGTGTTCCATCTAACCAGCCACTGATATCATATAGCTCTAAAAATTGGTGATGTTTTTTTGAGGAGATGATAAGTTGGGTATCATCTGCGAATGAGACAAGAGAGATGTCAAAGTGCTTCACTATCTCTGCCAGAGGTCTGACATATATATTGAATAGAGTGGGACTCAACGAGAAGCCCTGAGGGACCCCTTGCTCCAAGTGTCTGGGAGAAAAAGAGAAGAGAAGGGAAATAACTTGAAAAGAATGGTGGCTGAAGAAGGAGGTGAACCAGGACAAAGCCTTACCACGTATGCCGGTATCGCTAAGGTGCAGTAACAGCACATTATGAGAGACGTGTCAGAGGCAGCATTCAAATATAAAAGAATGGGGGCCATGGAGCTGCCTTCACCACTCAGTGAATTGACTCATCACTGCCAAGAGACCTGATTCTGAGCTATGGTGGTACCTTACACCCTTTTGGGAGATGTCCAGAATGTGATTGGCGTCTAAGAACTTGGCCAGGTGTTAATTGACATGTTTTTCCACAACTTTAGCTAAAAATTGAGTTAGGCAATGGGGCAACAGTTCCAGGGCTAGAAGGATCAAGAGATGGTTATTTCAGAAGGGGATCTTTTTGCCTGATCCAGGCCCGGAGAGCAATGGCTGAGGACAGTGAAAGATTGGCAACCTCTGAAAAACAACAAAAAACAGCCTTATGTAGTCTTAGAATTGTGTCCAGTTTAAGGGGAATAATCAGAGGACTCAGATTTCATTGCAGTTCATTGCAGAGAAGAAGGCAAGTCAAGTTGAGGCAGTTCATTGAGAACTGGCAATGCTGTGTCTTCCTCTGATCATTCAGGGCTGACCTCAGCATCAGCTGTGGATATAGGCTGAAACTGGGCATAGATAGCATTTTTCTTTTCAACAAATAAATGTGCAATTTTATGGCAGTGGTTATTGGATACCTCCAGAGGCTTAGTGGTAGTGGATTTTGTTAAACTATTGATTAGATCTTACTAAGTTTAGTGGAAAGAACTCTGCTCTAGTTTTCTTATCAATTTCTGATATACTTTGAGTGCATTCATGTAGACTGCCTTTGCCCCAGTATCATAGGACTTTCTCCAGCTCAAGCTCCTTGCAGCGCTTTTTTCTATGACCAGCATTTCAATGAACCAAGGACCAGAGAGCCTGCTCCTGGCCTCAACCTGGTGAAAAGCCCTGTTGAGGGCTGAAGTGAGCCAAGCCTTCATTCTTGCTTCTGGAGAGTTTGCATTTGGATTTAAGTGGAGGGAATTGATTGAGATATAACTGCCAAGTTCCACTATATTCAGTTTCTGCCACAGCCTTTTAGCTCTAAAAATACTCGTGGTCATGGGTTTATGTCCAATCACTTGGAGAGACATAAAAATCAAATAATGGCCCGTCCAGGACATAGGTCTAAGAGGGGCCACCTCTAAACTTTGGTGCTTCGAGAAAACTAGCTCTAAAAGGTGACCTGCAAGGTGTGTTGGGCCTTCAACTAACAGACCCATCTGGAAGCCAGATCCTCCAGTAATTCATGGTCTCCAGCATCATTTGGTTCGTCAAGTAGAGATTTAGGTCGTCTATAATAGTAAAATTAGAAGATTTGAGTACTAATGAAGCCACTTGATTGACCAAAGCCATTCTAAGCGCTTTAGACCGGCCAGGAGGTCTGTAAATTAGAAGACCCAAGAGGGCTCATGGTAATCTGAAATAGAACATATTAAATACTTCCTTAGAGCCAGTGACCAGGCTACAGCTTACCCTGGAGTTATAAATAATAGCTAAACTACCCCCACTGTCTGTGGATCTATCACATCTAATGTTGTTGTAGCGTGGGGGCAGTGCCAGAAGGGCTTCAGTAGAGATATCAGTGCTGGACCATTTTCAGAAAGAAACACAGGCCCTCATTATCCTTTGGCGGTCTTCTTTGAAGACAGTCAAAGTCACGGGTGCCAGGAGACCGCCAGTCCTGGCGGTCTTCTGCCTGCCATATCACGGGTACTCCTGGATTTCCACCACACTTTGGGCGAAATCGGGCAGTAGTCGTGCTGGCGGGTGGAGGCGCTCTGGCAGTTCAACCACCGGCCCTGTCCCCACCAGTAGGACACCACCCCCCATATTATGGGCCATAACATGGACTAGCAATGTCCTGCTGGTGGGGCGCAGCCAGCGGTGGAAGTGCCCCATCCCGTTCCCTGCCAGACGACCTTCTGCCTTGACCAAGTAAGGTGATCGTCCGACAGGGGAGGGGGGTGGGAGGGTGGGGAGTGTTGTGTGTGCATGTATGAGTGTGTGGTGTCTGCTTCTGTGCTTGAATATGTGTGTGCGTGGTTGTATGCATGTCTGTATGTAAGTATTTATGCATGTCTGTAAGTCAGTGTGACTATGAGTGTTTGGATGGGTGTGAGTATGTGTGTTTGGATGGGTGTGTGTATGTGTGTTTAGACGGGTATGAGTATGCGTATTTGGATGGGTGTGAATGGAAATGTGAATGCCTGTATGGATGTTGTGAATGCGTGCATGGATGCTTGTGAGTGGAGGTGTGTATGTAAGTGTAGGTGAATGGGTATATACCTGTTGCGTGTAGGTGTCTGTGTGCATGCATGCGGGGGGTGGGGAGGGGGCACCATGTCAGAAGGGGGTGTGGAGAAGGGTGGAAGAAGTGGAGTGCTATGTCAGATGGGGGGTGTTATATCAGAAAGGGGTTGGGGTGGGTGGAGGTGTGCTATGTTCGAAGGGGGGAGGGGGTTCTAGTGCTTGCTGGTGGGGAGGGAGCCATCTACCGGTGACAGGGAAGGAATTCCCTGTCACTGGTAGCCCTTCCGCCATGGGTTTTGTGGCGGTGCTACCGCCACGGAAACCATGTCGGAAGGCGAGCTCCTAATACCGCCGGTGGTCTTCTGTGGATCGCCATGGCAGTATGAGTAGAGATGTGGCGGGTTGGCGGAGGCCAACCCAACACACTCATAATGTGGCGGTCTGCTCTGCCAGCCTATTGGCAGTGGGACCGCCACATTTACCCTGGCAGTCAGAAGACCACCAAGGTCAAAATTACACCCAAAATGTCATGTACACTATGGTGGTCATTATGATGTTGGTGGTCTATTCAGAAGACCGCTGTGGTGACGGACACCAACAGACTGCCGCGGAGGTAATCCACCCACAAGATTATGACATACAATCACAAAACTGACACAAAACTGCAACAACCACAAGTCCGCCAGACTCAACTAAGGTGAAAAACTGTCTGACCCACCACCCACACCACTCTGCCAGCAAAACACCACCCTCCAAATTATGACCCACAAATCAACACAGCAGATATTCAACAGCGGTCAACCATTGGCGGTGCACACCACCACCACGGAATTGGACATCCAAACATTGGCCAGTTCAAAAACCCCACACCTGACACATAAACACATACCCTGCACACCCACCAACAGCACTGTAAAACACCCCCCCCACACATAAACCACAATCCCTTGTAAACACAAAAAGACTGTCATATCTTGCCAGACCAAACCCCTACAGAACTGCACACACACATCAAATCCACCTACACATCCATCATGCAACACACACCACACACCCTACCACAACACCGAATACCCTCTGCACCACACACACAACACACAATAGGCACGTCCACACAAAAGCACCCCTGTTTCACAGATGAGGAGTTGCGGGTGATGGTAGAGGAAATCGTCAGGGTAGAGCCACAGCTATTTTATCCACAGGCCCAGCAGATCTCCATTGCCAGGAAGATGGAGCTATGGTGGAGGATCATGGACAGGGTGAACTCCATGAGACAATTTACACACACAAGGGCCAGCATCTGAAAGAGGTGGAACAACCTATGGGAGAAGGTGTGTTCCAGTGCATTAAGGCACCAGGTCGCCATCATCAGGACTGGCGATGGACCCCCACAGCTGACAGCATCGGAGGAGCAAGTCATGGCAATATTTGGTAATTTTAGCATATACGTTACTGGGTTTACTTGTTGTAGTACTTCATAGGGACCTATGAACTTTGGATAAATCATATTTTTATTTTTGAATACAAAGCTTTTTCGTGGATAACCAAACTCTATCTTTGTTTGTATATTGAGGACCAGGCTAGTGTTTTTTGTCATATTGCATTTTATATTTTTTCTTTGCTTGATGAAGATTTGTTTGCAATTGTGAATGTACCTTTTTCATGTGTGTTAGCATGTCCATGACTGCTGGAGTGGTTTCAGTAGAGGCAGGTAACGTAAGTGCCAAAATGTGTGGATGATGCCCATATAAACCATAGAAAGGAGTTGAGTTTATTGAAGAGTGGTGAGAGTTATTATAAGCCAGTTCTGCAAGCCACAAAAGATCCAGCCAGGTTTTAGGAGACATTGTTGCGTAACATCGTAAATATTGCTTCAGAGTTTGGTTAGGTCTCTCTGTTTGACCATCTGTTTGTGGATGATAACTAGTAGACAAAGTCGAATCAATTCGTAAAGCTTTGCACGATTGTTGCCAAAAAGTGCTGAAAATTGTGTTTCTCTATCAGAGAGGATAACTCTTGGGAGCCCAAGAAGACAAACTGTATTTTCTAAGATGATGGTCGCTAAGGTGTCGGAAGTTGGGAATCCTTTACAGGCAATGAAGTGAGCATACTTGGTAAGGCTGTCTACTACCACTAGAATGGTTGTAAATGGTTTTATTTGAGGAAGGCCAGTAATAAAATCAATATAGATATGTTCCCAAGAATGATTGGGAACGGGAAGAGGTATCAGGAGACCTTTGGGCTTGCTATGTTCGCTTTTGCATCTTGCACATACTTCACATGATTGTAGCATTTGCTTAAGGTCACAAACGAATGTAGGCCACCAAAAATACCTTTTCATGAGTTCTATTGTTTTTTGAGGACCTGGTTGACCTACCAGAGGATGACTGTGTAACCAATGAACAGCTTTCTCTCTTAACTCCTCAGTAGGCAGGAACACTTGAGATTCATGTAGAGGTAAGTCTTGTTGAATAGACCTCTTGGTGTCTTGTTGTAGCCACTCTTGCCATTTAGTAATGTGAAAATGATTACGAATGAGATCAATGAATTTCTTGGAAGCTACTAAACACAACACTTTTGAAGGCGTTATAATAGGCATGGGTTTTTGTTCAGTAGGTGTGAAGAATCTTGTCTAGATAATGCATCGGCCTTACGATTATCTACTCCTGGTCTAAACGTCACTATGAAATCAAATTCTGCAAAGAATAACATCCATCTTAGTTGTCTAGGTGTTAGTAGTCTGGCAGAACTCATAAATTGTAAATTTCTATGATTAGAATGTACAGTTATGGTGCGTTTCACTCCCAATAGATAATGTCTCCATTCTTTAAAAGCATTACGAATTGCTAGTAATTCTTTTTCTGCTATGATGTAACTCTGTTGTGCTTCATTCAGTCTTCTTGATGCATATGCTATCATGTGTAATTGTCCAGTTTCTTGATGGTGTTAAGACAGGATGACCCCAACAGCAACATCAGATGCATCGGCTTCTACGATTAATTGTTCTTCCACATTAAGGTGAGCTAGAATGGGAGCGGTAGTAAAGGCCTTTTTTAAATCTTGAAATGCTTCCACTGTCTCTTGGCACCAGTTGAACATGGCCTTTTTCCTTAACAATTTGGTGATTGGTGCCACCTTTTGGGAAAAGTGATGGATGAACCGTCGATAAAAATTTGCAAACCCCAAAAAACATTGACTATCACGTATTGATTTTGTTGTGGGCCATTCGGATACTGCTTGAATTTTTCTTTCAGTCATTTGCATGCCGTCAGGTGTTAAAATGACTCCTAGAAATTCAACTTCTTTGATATGGAATTTGCATTTACTTAGCTTACAAAACAAATTATGTTTTTGTAGAGTTTTTAATACCTTTTTAACATGTTCTTCATGTGTATCTTCAGAATTTGAATAAATTAATATATCATCAATATAAACATTGACAAAGATGTCTAGATATTCTCTCAGAACATCGTTTAGGAAATATTGAAAGGCTGCTGGGAAATTACATAGACTAAATGGCATCACTAGATACTCAAAGAGGCCATAACGAGTCTTAAAAGCTGTTTTCTACTCATCTCCCTCTCGAATTTAGACGAGGGAATAAGCACCTCGTAAGTCAAGTTTGGTATAGATAACAGCATATTTCACCTGGTCTAACAAAACTGGTATGAGAGGTAGTGGATATTTATTTTTAACTGTGATCTTATTTATCGCTCTAAAGTCAATACAAAGCCTCAAATCTCCATTAGCTTTTGGTACAAAATACAGTGGAGAAGCCGCTGGAGATCGTGATTGCCGAATCAGCTTGTTGGCTAAACATTGATCAAGGTATTCTCGTAGAACTTGATTTTTTTTCTCTGATAGTGCATAGATTCTACAATTTGATATATTGGTGCCTGGTACAAGGTCGATCTGACAATCGTACGGCCTGTGAGGTGGTAATGAGCTTGCTTTCTTTTCACTGAAAACATCAGTATATTCTGAATACTGTGATGGCCGATCAATTTACTTCTCAACTGCAGTAGCAATAGAGTGTTGAAGATTTCCTTCTTTGTTTCATCTTGATTGAAAACATTTCTTTGCAGAAGAAGAAAAATGCAAAACCTGGTTGCGCCAGTCTATGCATGAATAATGTAACATTAACCATGGCATTCGTAAAATAAAACCATATTGAGGTGCTTGGATTATATCGAAGCGAATTATCTCATAGTGGTTTTGATTCTCATTATCTTTGCAAATCATTTGTATTCGTGAGGTTTGTTTAGTAAAGGGACCTCCTGTCAACTCACTACCATCTACAGCATACACAACTTCTGGGATCTGTTTCTTGACACTGGGTATGTACAAGTCTATTGCAGTTTGTTGGTCCATAAAATTTCCTGTTGCCCCTGAATCAATTAGAACTTGTACATTATGTATTTTTTCCCGCACAGTCATTTGTACTAAAATTCGAAAATGTTTGACATAACGATTTGTGCAAGAGCATACTGAAGGGATTGTCAATTTGCCCAAGAGGTCCCCTTCGTTTTTTCTTGGGCACTTTAGTTTTCCTGTGAATTTTCCAAAGCAACCGCTATCTTTTTCTTTGTCACAAATGTTGGATCAATTTTAACTTTGGGTTTCTTTTGACATTCTTTTATGAAATGACCCTTTTTTCCACAATACAGACTCTGACCATTTTTTTGTTGCATGTCTTTCTCCTCTTTGGTCAGTGGTGGGCGGGCAGTTCCAATACCCATCAGTTCTATCATAGGATCTAAGACAATTGAAGGTGTCTGGATCTTTCCATTCGCCAATTGGATTTCTTCCATTTTTTCCTTACTCCTCTTCTTTCAGAAAGTCTGTGATCTCTCCGTAGGGTTAGATTAATTAAATCAGTGCAAGTTTCTGGTTGTGGTTCAACTTGGGCCAATACATCTTTTAGTACATCTTTTAGCCCTTGATAAAAGACTGCTGACCTTTCTTCCTCAGGCCAAGCAGTTTCCACTACTAACCGGTTTAAATGTGACAAATACGTTATCAGGTCTTTGTTTCCTTGACGTAATTCTAGTAGCTCTTTGTCTGCAGACATAGTTATTGCTCGTCTGTCAAAAACCTTTACAAATTCCTCTACAAAACGTCGCCAGTTATATAAAAGAGGCCTGTCTAATCGGACTAATGGCACTGCCCAAGAAGCTGCATCACCATTCAGATATGATATAAGGAATGCAATTCTAGATTGTGCGTCCGGAAAGGCACTAGGCCGACACGTAAAATGTAGTTCCACCTGTTTGAGAAAAATTGTGACCTTATTGGGGTCCCCAGGAAAATCTCTCTGGTGCAGCTAACGGAATCTGTGTCGGCACCTTCACAGCTATGTTAGTAGGTGCTGAAGGCGTAGGACGAGACTTAGATTCAGAACCATCCACCTTACTCTGTAACTGAATTACTTTATTGACTAAATCAGCTGCAACATTTTTTAAATCTGTCAAATCCCTTGGCATCTGAGTGACTACTTGCATAAGGGTATCTAGGTTGGCCATTTTGCGCAGCTCACATACAGACCAAGAGGAAAGTATAAAACTTGTGGGCTCACTATTCTGTCACAGTGTCCTTTCCTCAGGATCTGCGCGTTGATGAACGAAAGGCCCACCTCCTGGTGTCATCAACTCAAAAAGCTATTATAGCACAGAGTTATGATTTAGCCAGTCGGGGGGAAGGGAATTAGGGTAGGGAACAGCAGGGAGAGAGATCTAATAAAAAAAGGTTAGAACAAATATGCATTTAGGGATAGATGTAGCAAAGTTTTGCGAGTCGCAAATGGCCCGAATCGCTATTTGCGACTGCGCAAAATCGGAAATGGGATGCAAAAATCCCATTTCCGACTCGCAAAAAGCGATATGAGCCGTTACCAACTCGCAAAAATTGCAACCCCATTTTGTGACCCGCAAATAGGAAGTCGCAATTTGCTAGTCGCAAACCATATGCAATTGCAACTCGCAAATTGCGACCAGTCCCAAAAAGCCCAGTTTGCATGCCCCATTTACCACTAACTCAGAGCAGGTGGTAACCATTACCAAAGTATAGAAGGAGACCCAGAAGGCATCTGGGTTACTCAAGATGGCGGAGATATACCTGATAGCGCTGAGGAGGAGAGTCCACGCAGCCCAGCAGAGGAGGAGGAGGAGCCAGAGACAGGAGAAGATTTACAGAACAAGGCAGACTCTTTTTTAGCAAACTGAGGAAGAGATATATGCCAAATACCGACTTAGCAGCGCAGCCATACTAGAATTAATTGAATTACTAAAACCACAGCTAGAACGCCAGACTCTGCGCGGCTGCGCCATCCCTACGCATGTGCAAGTGCTATGCTCACTGCACCTCTTGGCCTCAGGGAGCTATCAGGGGGTCATTGCTGTGGCAGGTGGGGTATCTCAAAGTGCACTGTCAAGGTTCCTCAGGGCATTCCTAGATGCCATACTCACACACATGTCTCACTTCATATACCTACCCAGGAATGAGGCAGAAATTAACAGCACCAAGTTGGACTTTTACCGGATTGCCAACTTTCCCCATGTCATAGGGTGTGTAGATGGGACACATATTCAAATATGCACCCCTGCTAACCTGGAATATCTGTTCCGCAATAGAAAGTGTACCCACTCACTGAATATTCAGGTTGTTTGTGACGCTCATTATCTCATCACTGACATTGTTGCAAAATTTCCAGGCAGTACCCATGACTCCTACATTTTTAGGCACAGTGGGATACACCAACGCCTGGAACGTGGGGAGTTTGGAGACGGATACCTCCTAGGTAGAGCTGTAAACACCTCATAGACATACACACAGGTCACTGTGCACACCAACCAGGACTTTCTAACAGTGTAATGTTTGTGCCCAACAGGTGACAGTGCATATGCACTACGGCCATGGATAATGACTCCGTTCTTAACACGCAGCAATGATTCCGAGAGGCGATACAAAAGTGCACATAAGAGGACCAGGAACCTGATTGAACGCACCTTCAGATTGCTGAAAGCAAGGTTCAGATGCCTACACATCAGTGGAGGTGCCCTCCAGTATACCCCCATTACAGCATTCAAAATTGTTGTCACATGCGCCATCCTGCACAATATTGCCACCCGACGTGGGCTACCTCTCACCCCTGCAGACCCAGATTCTGAGGATGAAGAGCAGGAGCAACCACATCGCCATCATGGGGATAGGAGCATCGCAAATCAAGGCAGACTGAGACGGCAACATATCGCAACCCAATACTTTGGAAGGTACGTGTCAACTTCAACCATACTCACCTATTGATCAAAAACTCCATTTGTTAATTGGAACAAAAAACTATTTAATATGTGCAGAAATTGAACTATTTACAATGACTAACTGTTCATGTACATCAAAAAGCAAACCATGCATGGGGCACATTGCTGTCATGTGCCCCAACATCAGGGACAGGGTTTAGTCGATGTCCTACGGTGGTCCCAGGTTGTTCTGCAGTGCTCTGCCTGGTACTCCCACTCCGGAGCACCCTAGTGTCACTGGCAGAGACACTGCTCACAGTGGAGCCCTCTTCGCTGTCCTGGGGGGTGTCCCATGTACCCCTGGACACATGCCGTGCCTCCATTAAATCGATCACATGTGTGATCCGGCCCAGGCCTCTTGCCACATCCCCTGCAAAGTGGCCCATTTCCACTTGCAAGCCAACTGTCCTTCTTGACAGGCCTGTGGTGTTGACTGACAGTCTGCCAATTGATGAGGCCATCCTGTCCAGCCTCTGGAGCAGCTGGCGGTCCCTGCGCCGCCCACCCTCACTCTGTGACAGTAGTCCTGCCACCAGTTCCCGCATGGACAGGGCTAGGTCCCCAGTGTTTGTGCCAATGACGTCCAATTGGGCATGGAGCTGCTGCATGCTGGCCTCATTGCTCCTCACAAAGCGGTGCAGAACCCCACTAATTCTCCCTAACATATTGTTCTGCAGGCGCTGACCACGGAGCAGTTGTGCCTCGGTGATGGTGGTCGATGGATGCCCGGACACAGCCTGCAGCCCTGCTCTCCTCAACCTGCGTCGCATGCGCAGCGGTGGATGCCCTGTTAGCTGTACCGTGGCACTCCTGGCTGTTGCTGGCGCAGCCTCCAGAACCACTGTTGCAGCAGGTGTTGTCTCCAAGGGGATGTGTTGGTGGTGCAGGTGGGAGTGGTGGCAGCTCCTGTGCTTTCCTCATGGGGCTGGCTGCTGTGGCTTGTGGTGGTGTCTTGTGGGAGACCTGTGGGACATGGGTAACAGACTGTCAATGTCTACTATCTGTTGCACACTTCCTAATAAACATTTGCCTATTGACTGCCTACTTGACTACATTGCCCATAATGCATCATTCTGGTGTTTGCTACCCTGAAATGGAGCTATCTTGGTTGTGCATGCCCCTGTGTACATGGTGGGTGGGGGTATGGCATTGATGGGGGTACAGGCATATCACATGGTACTCACCGGTTGATGTAGTGGGCTCAGAGGTGTACAGATCTCCAAATCCTGTAACTGCCTCCTGCTCCAGGGTCTCCTCCACCCTTTCCTCCAGGGGTGTGGGTGGTGCTACGGATGATGGTCCCCCTCCTGTGCCTCTCATCTCCTGGAGCCTTTCTGCCACCCTCTCCTTGGTTCGGGAGCGGAGGTCATACCACCTCTTTTTGATCTCATCCACACTCCTGTGGCTGACCCCAAGGGAGTTCACTTTTGTCTTGAATTTCCAGCCAGAGTTGTTTTTTTGTTGAGTCTGGCACATTGAGGGCTGCCTTTCCAAACAGATCATCATAGTGCTGACAGCATTCTTCTGTCAGCATCTCCAGCTCCTTCTCAGAAAATTTAAGTTTTCTCTTCCTGGGTGTTTCTGCCATTGTAGCTGCTGTTCCTCCTGTTGGCTGTTCAGCAGTTTAATATGTGTGTGGTCCTCCCTCCTCCCAGGTGTATTAGTAAACTTCCTGGCTGTGATGTCATCATCATGTGCCAGGAAGTGTTTCTAGAATGTTCTGGAGTGGTTTCTGGAGTGTTCTGCAGCACCTGCAATCAATTTGAAGGTACTTGCAATTTGCGACACCCACTCGCAAATTGTGAGGCCGTTTTTATGCACGGTCGCAAACAGCGACCTCGCAGACAGCGGACTCGCTATCTGCGTTGCGACTCCGGGTGCGAGTCACAATTTGTACACGGACATTGTACCTGCATTCCTATTAGCGACACACAATTTGCGAGTCGCACATGCTCGCAAATTGCGAGTCGCTAATTTTTTTGTACCTACATCTGGCCCCAACTCATTCATAGAAATATAACTTATCAATAGACTCGACTCAAATGCGTCTCCGATATCTGATGGAGACCCCTTTTTTAAATGAGTGAGGGCAAAGCCCCTTCTTTGAATCATGGAATAAGAATAAACTACGACCTCAGAACCAAGAGATGGCAAGAGCTTTAGACTATGATAATCATGGAACAAGAATAAACTACGACCTCAGAACCAAGAGATGGCAAGAGCTTTGGACTATGATTATACTCAGAATATCAATCCTGTGAGATCTATGCATTCATAACATAAACCTTTGATCATGACCTAGAAAGTCTCAAAGAATTAAATATGCTTATCACATATTATGCTTTCCAAGAAACATTGAAAACTATGATTTGCTTATCTCCAGAAATACTTTCACATTCACAATTATAAAAGCCAAAAAGTTTTTACTCATTGATCTTGAAGCGCTTTACTTATGTGGCCTGAATCACTTTGATTGTTGTACCAAGAACCTTTTACTCCTGTGGATTTAAGCTCTTTGATTGCCGTGCCAAGAGCGCTTTTCATCTGTGAACTGAAGCGCTTGAATTGTCTTGCCAAGAGCGTTTTACACCTATGGACTGAAGCGCTTGAATTGCCGTACCAAGAGCACTTTACATTTGTGGACTGGAGCGCCTGAATTGTTGTGCCAATAGTGCTTTAGATTTGTGGACTGAAGCACCTGAATTGTCGTGCCAAGAGCGCTTTACACCTGTGGACTGAAGCGCCTGAACTGCTGTGCCAAGAGCGCTTTGTATCTGTGGACTGAAACGCCTAAATTGCCGTACCAAGAGCGCTTCACACCTGTGGACTGAACCACTTGAAATGCCGTCTGTGGACTGAAGTGCCTGAAGTGCCTGAATTGCCGTGCCAAGAGTGCTTTACATCTGTGGACTGAAGCACCTGAATTGTCGTGCCAGGAGCGCTTTATACCTGTGGACTGAAGCGCTTATAATGCCGTGCCAAGAGCGCTTTACATCTGTGGACTGAAGCACCTGAATTGCCGTGCCAAGAACGCTTTACATTTGTGGACTTAAGTGCCTGAATTGCTGTGCCTAGAGCGCTTTACATCTTGAACTGAAAAGCCTTTGATCATCGCGCCTAAGCAGCTGTAACCTGGAAACTGGAAACGCTTTGCTCGTTGTGCTAAGGGGCGCTTTACTTCTGGAAGTAGTGACTTCCTCCAAAATTGAAGTCATCAATGCCTTACCGCTACGAGTACGAACTACTTGTTTTTGAATTCACCATGGAAACAAGGATACTTCGATTGGATGTCACTCTGCCATGCAGGAACTCTGCTCTTCCTCAGAGAATCCCCCACGAGGTCTGACTGCATCAAAGTCTTCAAAATAGTGAGCAACGTGCTTGGGTGTGGGTGGGCTTTATAGGCCTGCCACACCCCAAGATGGCTGCTGCTTCTAAAAACTTGGGAATTGTAATCCCTTCATGGAATAGCACTCATAAGTGCATCTTGTCCACCAATGTCCTGAACCAGCAGCTCTTTGAGCCTTGCCACAGGGCAGACAACGTTGATGGCCACCTTCGGAACAAGAGGGGATGACAAGTGGTGTGCAGAAAGCGCTGCAGACCCGCGCAGCGGAGATTCGAGCGGGACCTGGACTGCGCATGGTCTTATTCCTCACACTTTGATCACAATCTGTCATTCAACTCACAGATTAGCAAACTCACCTCCGCCTGTGCAATATCAGGATTTTTCTGTATATCCCTCTGGAATTATGAAAAACAGTACTAACAGCACTTATACTTTTAAGACTGGAATACTGCAATGCCTTCTATCTAGGCATTCACCGGCATTTCTTGAAAAAACGTCAATGCCTCCAGAACGCAGCAGCAAGCCTTCTCATACATCTCTTTATGGTGCTGCCTCAGCCTATTTAAAGAAAAATCTCACCTGGTACCAGCCCAGCAGGGCATTACAATCCTGTAACTCTAGAACAATCAATGTTTGCAAATTCAGAGTTCCAACTGAGGTGGCAAAATTGTATTCACTCCACAGCCGGACTGTGGAATAGTTTACCGGAACAGTCAAGAAGCAAGTCCAATCTTCTAAGTTTCATTAAACATCTTAAAACCTGTCTGTTCTCCTGTCCATGATGAGACGTACAACTGGGCCCTTATCACAGATTATGTCAATTAGTATGGTAGTCACTCAGTGTAAAGATGCCATTGGCATTTGCGCGTTTTAGAATCTTATCAATATCAATAAAATTATGGTATAAGTTGAATGGTAGTATCCATTCTATTAAGGTTTTTCAGACATGTGTATATAGATGATTTTAAATATGTGTTTAATGTATAGGTATATTGATTTTATTGTAGTCCTGAAGACGTTCCCAGAAGCTGAAACGTGTTGGCTTTGGCTACAAATGAAAACAGTGTCTGGAAATGTGTTTGTCAATAAACAATGACTAAATGATTCAAATTATGGCTCATTGTGGCATCTTTGGCGACTGTGGGCCTCATTACAACATTGGCCCGCCAAGTTGTAACCGCCGTGTGGCCGCCAATGCGCCTGCACTCCCGCGGTGCCCATTATGACATCCCCGCTGGGCCGGTTGGTGGAAACAGAGTTTCCACCCGCCGGCCCAGCGGGGATGTGGGCCGCAACATGGGAGCCTGCAGACAGTAAAAAGCCGCATGGGGCCCCGCGACTCCCCGTACCGCCAGCCTTTTCCTAGCAGTTCAAACCGCCAGGAAAAGGCTGGCGGTAGGGGGACTCACAATCCCCCCCTGCTAGCAGCGTTGACCTGGCGTTGCCCTGGCTTCCGCTGTGGTCGTAATGACCAGAAAAGCACCACCAGCCTGTGTGCTTCCGTCATTTCAGCCATGGCAGTCCTGTACCACCAGGGTTGAAATGACCCCCTGTATTTTACTTTAGATTTGAATGTGCTGAGTCTCATCTGTTATATTTGGACTTAATAAGACATATTGTTTCAAGGCTAACATTTTAAATTGAGTACTGGACTATATTTGGAAATTTCCACAGTTTTTCTCAATTATGGAGGAAGTGTAATGGATACCTTCCTTGGACCTCATGCACCTAATGTGAATTGAAATAATAAATTTTGGTGATAGCGGCCAGTGCTTTCTTATGCAAAGCCAGAGCCACCGTTTGTAAATCTTTCTTCATATTTCACTAGGGCCCTTTTACATTTGTCTTTGTTTTAATATCCTGTGTTTTAATACTTTTTAATAAGCACTTTGATAATTGAATTCCATTTGTCAGGGGTCTTTACATGTTTGAAACTAGTAATTTAATGTCTTAGGTGTTATGTTACTTTTCCATAGTTGTTTGTTAATTCTTGCAATTTATTTATATCTTTTAACACTTTTTGTTTATTGATTGTAAATTATAATTTTTCTGAATCACACATGGTACTACTTATTATTTTTAACAATATATTTTCCTCTCATCCATTCCCCTCCTAATTTATATACCTAATAAAATATTTGTGGGACTGCACTTAGAAGAATACGCCTGTCCCCTCAGTCTACGTGCTTTGACCAAAGTTTTTGGAACTAGATTTAGGTCCAGATTATCAAAAGTTTAGCTTTTTGCTTTTCTAATGCAAAACTGATGCAAAACTAGGTATTTGCATTGGTTTGTGTAGCAAAGTATCGCAAAGCAGCACAGAACGCAAAGTCATCTATGTGAATCTGGTGCTCTCCTGCTCTCTCCTTGTCATTCAGCACAGCCTTTTTGACTGCTGCACTGCGCTGTGTGACACCTTTCAGCATCTAGACCTTAGAATGGTAAATTTAACCCACCTGTTTGTGTACTTTCCCTAGTATATGTGAGGCTAATTTTAAAGAAATAAATGTACCTCTTACATAGACATGCTTTCTCCAGTGATTGGGGGACTGGAGTTAAAACGGTAAACCTACCCACTAACTGCAGTGAGAATAATTAGTCTAACTGCCTTTATTATGCCTTTTCCCTATGTTTCTTGGATCATAGTCATAAAAGAAAATGTGACCCACCCACAGCTATGCACTTTCCTTAATGTTTGTGGGGCTGAAGTTAGTATTGTAAATCTGGCCCAGGTGCAAGCATGCTTTTCCCCAACTGTCGGTGGGAATATATAGTCAATTTGGCCTTTCTGTTCATGATTTTTTTTCCTAATATTTGTGGGACTGAATATAGAATAATTATTTTGAGTTCCTTTATGTATGTTCTAGCCACATTATTTGTTGGATTGGAGACAAAATAATAAATCTGACACTATTTATTAATGCACATTCCCCAGAGTTTGTGCGACTTCAGACATGATGAAAATCTGAATCTCCAAAAATGCAACTTTTTTCTTAAATGTTTGCAGTACTGGAAGAATTATAGTAAATAAACAACCTTTTTCTATTTTACATTTAGAAAATATAACTATAGTGTTCACTAACAATACTTTAATGAATAATATGTCTATTTTTTCTCCAATGTATGTATTATAAATTATCTTTTTAGCCTGTTTGTAAATTCAATTTAAATATTAAATATAATTCAATAGTTTTTTGCCTTAATTGTAATCATAGATATAGTTAATGGAAAAAACATATTAATTTGTAATTAAAAAGAAAGTGTAATTCATTTATTTTCAAAATGTTTTTACCTGTCTTGCTGTTAACATAATGGATATATTTTACATTTTAGAGACTTCATTTTATAATTTTCCAAAATGTTTCGACTTTCTTTTTTTTAAATGATGCATGTATTTTGGATTTTTTTTTAGTTGTATGGAAAAATTAGGAAAATAGTAGTTATTTTATTTAACAGAGTGGGGGGTTGGGGAATACTGTAGTGATGATAGGAATTAGTATTCCTGTTGCCAGTATCGTTACCGCCAGGGATTTCATGGCGGGGCTGCCGCCACACAGTCTCTGGTGGTAAGGATACGCAAAATACTGTGGGTGGTGTTAGGTGGACTGCCGGGCCGAAGGTGGTCAACCTTTGGCCAGGAAGTCCTACCCCCTGGCGGTACAGGTGATGAACTGGCTGCAATGCAGCCAGTTCACGACCCTTGTCATAATTTGGCGGTCCAGCACCGCCATGTTGCCGGCGGTCTGTCGGCCACCACCAGTGTGGCGGGGCAGGACCACCACGGTCATAATTACCCCTTATATTTTACATGATATTTTTGCATTCATATTAAGTGGGTCATTACAAGTTTTGCGGTCGTTTGGGAAGACGGCAGTGGTGGCAGTCTCAAAAAGACCACTATGTTGGAGGTAATACGACCGCCGTATTAAAAGTCACACTGTGCGGTCTGCCAAAAAACAGCCACATTTCCAAAACCACCAGGATACTGGAGGACAGAAAAGAGGTGGTTGCACCACCAGCTCAACATTATTCTACCTATCAGATTACAATCCACAAATCACATTAGCGGTTCTTCTATTGTAGAAAACCCCTGGTAGTATGAACCGTGGTGGGCTGAAATCACATTGCACAGAACTCCTCACCACATTGGATAGTTTGAATTGGACACACTTACACACTGCACTATAAAGCACCCCCATACACAACCCACAATACTTTGCAAACAGAATGCCACACGGAGCCAGAGACAATTAAAATGTTTGTCAGCTATACAAAAACAAACAACAGGCATCCTCATACATTTCACCATGCATATATCCCACACCACCACAACATACACACCACACATTTTACTACCACACACAATCCACAACAACCGTCACCCACTCACATCACAGTTTAGGGGTGGGGGTAAGGGGTCGGGGTAGTTTAGGTTTTGGGGGATGGGAGATGCAGTAGTTTTAGGGGCGGGTGGGGGTTGCTAGTTTAGGTTTTGGGGGGGTGAGGGGTCACTGTAGTTTTAGGGGTGGGGTATTTTTAGTTTTTGGGGTGGGGGTCAGCATAGTTTAGGTTCAGGGGCGGGAGTGGGGGATCAGGGTATTTGTAGTTTTTAGTAGCAGGGTGGGGGGTTGGGATAGTTTAGGTTTTAGTGTGGTGGGGGTCATGGTAGTTTTAGGGGTGAGGGTGGGGTGTCTGGGTAGTTTTAGGAGCAGGGGCCACAGTGGGGGCATGGGGTTTTAGTGGGGTGGGGTGGGGGGTCGTGGTAGTTTTAGGGGCAAGGGTGAGTTCATTTTGTTTTTAGGGGTTGGGCAGTTTTATTTTCGGCAGTGGGTGGGTGGTGGGGTATCAGGGTAATTTTTAAGGGTGGAGTAGGTGTACTTCTGTTTTTAGGGTGGGGGTTGGGGGGTCGGGTAATTTTGTTTTTAGGGGTTGGGTGGGTTTATTTTTGGGCGTTGGGGTCAGTTTTAGGGCTCAGGGTGGGTGTGGGGTATCGGGGTCGTTTTTAAGGGTTTAAGGGTTTTTAAGGGAAGAAAACTTCTGTTTTTAGGGTGGGTGGGTGGCATGTGACAACCATGCATTTTGTTTCCACACATGCCTTTGCTAGGCATGCCTTTACAACAAAAAATCATTGTAAAGGCATGCATGGTTGCCGCATGCATGGTTGCTGCATGCATGGTTCCATCATACAACCAACTAGGAGACATGCAAAGCTCCTGCAATACTACTATAGTCACACAGTACTTATACACAATAAAAGACAAGGTCATAAATATCTTAGAGGTAATACTTCTTGTGGAGGTAAGTATTATATACAATATATACACTAGAAACCAAATCAGGTAAGTAAACAGTCATAGAATAGTGCAAACAGTGAAAAACACAATAGATTGCAATGGGCCGATAGGCAACACAAACCCTATACTAAAATAGTGGAATGCGAAGTTCGGGTTCCCCCTAGGCAAGTGTAGTGTGTAGAGGGGTGCTAGGAGTGTAGGAAAACACTAAAGGTAAGTAAAGTACCCCAACCAAGAGCCCAGGAAAGCAGGAGTAAAGTACAGCAAGTTTCCACAGAACACACTACAAGTTGTGATGAAGAATTATGCAAGAACCAAGGAAGACTGCAAGCAAGCAACAATGAATTCCTGGACCTGAAGACCTGTGGAGAGAGGAGACCAAGTCCAGAAGTCAATGAAGAGTCCAGAAAGAACTGGAGCCCCGGTCCACCTGGAAGAAGGTGCAAAAGTGAATTCTCCAGCTGGAAGAAAAGTACAGAAATGCACCAAAGAAGATAGCTGTGAGTTTCTGCTTGGTGCAAGAGATGTCCCACGTCGAGTTGTTGGATGCAGGCTGTTTGTGTTGCTAGATTCTGCCAACAAGCCTTGGTTCATGCAAGAACGTGTTTTGCGTCAAAGAGGAGCTGCCCGGACCCAGGAGGGACCTGGCATTCTCAACTTGGACTGAGGAGACAGAGGAGACTCCCAGCACTTCAGAGAGCACTCAGAAGACCGGACAGCAACCATGGGAGTCCCAGGACATGGGGACAGAGAAGTTGCAATGCTGTGCACGAAGAACTTTTGGAAGAAGTGCACTGAAGCCAAAGTAGCTTCAGAAGACGCGATGCACAGGGGTGCTGTGTGGCTCGGGTAAGCAAACTCTTACTTCCACCAAATTTGGACAGCTGGACCTTTGTCTTTGGACAGTTAGGATCACTTCGGTCCACCACCTGTGTTCCAGGGGTCACGTTTGTCAACAGAAGAGGAGTCCCAGAGAACCGGTCGTCGTCACAGAGAGGTGCCTGCTGAAGCAGGAAAGTGACTCAGTCACTCCACAGGAGATTCCTTTGGTTCTTCTGGTGCAGGGTGAAGATAGGCAGTTCTCAGAGCAAGCACACCTTGGGAACTGTTGCAGTTGCTGGCTGGAGCTGAAGTTACAGGTTACAGTAGCGTTCCTGGAAATTTTGTTGCAGTTAGAGCGGTTCCTCAAGCAGTCTGCGGTTGATCCGACAGGCAGAAGCTGAAGCAGAGGATGCAGAGGACTTCAGGTGGAATCTGAGGAAACACCAAGAGGAGAGACCCTAAATAGCCAGAGAGGGTGATTGGCTACCTGCCCAGGTATACACCTATCAGGAGGGGTCTCTGATGTCACCTGCTGGCACTGGCCACTCAGATGCTCCCAGAGGGTCCCCAAACCTTGGAATCTAAGATGGCTAACACCAGGGACACTCTGGAGAAAATCTGGGCACCACCCCTGGTCACTTCCCTTTCCTTTGTCCAATTTTGCGCCAGAGCAGGGACTGGGGTTCATTGAAACGGTGTAGACTAGATTATGCAAGGAGGGCACTGATTTGGTCCTTCAAAGCATTTCCAGATGCTCTGGGAGGATACCCCTCCCATGCCTGCAACACCCATTTCCAATGGGAGAGGGTGTAACACCTCTCTCCTAAAGTAAATGCATTGTTCTGCCTTCCTGGGATTGAGCTGTTCAATCCCAGGGGAGAAGGAACCTTTCTGTGAGGTGGCAGCAGCTGAGCTGCAATGGAAACCTCAGAGAGCTGTTTTGGCAGTACTGGATGTTGGTTGAGCCCCCATGGTGCGTGGAATTGGCCCCCCAATACCTTATTTAGATTGGGGGTTCAATTTCACAATCTTAGACACCTGACATGGCCATATTCGGATTTACCATTGTGAAGCTACATATATGTATTGACATATATGTAGTGCACTCTTATAATGGTGTCCCCCCACTCACGAAGTCCAGGAAATTGGTCCTGGACAACGTGAGGGCACCTTTGCTAGTGCAAGGGTGCCCTCACACACAGTAACTTTCCACCTAGCTTTCAGGAACTGAAGGTTAGACAGATAGGTGACTTATAAGTTACCTGGTGCTGTGAAAATGGCTGTGAAATAGTGTGTGCACTATTTCACTCAGGTTGCAGTGGCAGTCCTGAAGGAGTGTTTGCATGAGCTCCTTTTGGGTGACAAAATAAATGCTGCAGCCCATAATGATCTCCTGGAACCCCAATGCCCTGGATACCTTGGTACCGTATACTTGGGACTTATAAGGGGGATCCAGTGTGCCAATCAGAATTGGAATATGGAGTCACTAAACTATAATAACAATTTTGGTACACAGAGAGAGCATAAGCACTGGAGTTCTGATTAGCAGAACTCCAGTGACACAGTCAGCATACTGACAACACATATAGGCCACAAACTGTGAGCACTGGGGTCCCGGCTAGCAGGATCCCAGTGAGACAGTAAAAACACACAGACAAATAGGTTTCAAACTATGCGCACTGGGGTCCAAGTGAAACTGTAAAAACAAACTGACAAACACTGACAAACAGGCCAAAAATGGGGATTGCCATGATAGAAAGAGGCTACTTTCTCACAAATACCCATGTAAAAAATTATACAGCATAAGATGGTGTCAGCAGTCCAATCACTACCAACTTAGTTTAACAGCTTTAAGCATGGTGTACAGTATTCAAGTTGCAGTGTCTCATGTTGTACTAAGTAACATTGTTCAGTAGCTATCATGGTCATTTCTGGAGATCATGATAATGCACTACCTGCATCTCGCACAACATCAATAATACACTAATGTAGGAAAGTACCATCTTTTTGGCATGTTACCCCCAATTTCAGCCTGAAGTCAGTTTGTTTTACTGTGTCACTGGGATCCTGATAACCAGGATCCCAGTGCTCATGCTCTCTCTCCTCTAAATGTTGTCACTGCATACTGGTAATCCAGTATTTTATCCCAAATTGGTATACTGGTCACCCCCTATAAGTCCCTAGTATATAGTACTTAGGTACACAGGGCATTGGAGTTCCAGGGGATCTCTATGGGCTGCAGCATTACTTTTGCCACCCATAGGGAGCCCATGCAATGGCCTCTTCAAGACTTCCATTGAAGAGTGTGTGAAATGGTGCATGCACCAGGTCACTTATAAGTCACCCATATACCAGGCCTTCTAACCCTGAAGGTTGGTGCAGAGTTCCTGTTTGTCAGTGCACCCCTGCACTAGCAGAGGTGCCCCCACATCATCCAGGACCATTTCCTGGACTTCTTGAGTGCAGGGGTGCCATTTTACACGTGCACAATACATAGGGCATTTCCCATGTACAGCTTCACAATGATAACTCCGAATATGGCCATGTTTGGTATCAGACATGTTGGAATCATACCCCAAGGCTTTTGCAAGCATTGGTTGTATGATTCCACACACTCTGGGGGGTCCTTAGAGGACCCCCAGTGCTGCCCTTACATCCTTCTGAGGTTTTCCAGGCAGCCCAGCTGCTGCCACCTCACAGACAGGTTTCTGCCCTCCTGTTGCTTGAGCAGCTCAAACCCAGGAAGGCAGAACAGAGGATTTCCTTTGGGAGAGGGATGTTACACCATCTCCCCTTGAAATAGGTGTTACAGGCATGGGAGGGGTAGCCTCCCCCAGCTTCTGGAAATGCTTCTAAAGCCACAGTTGGTGCCCTGATTGCATAATCCAGTCTACACCGGTTCAGGGACTCCCAGTCACTGATCTGTCACGAAACTGGAAGAAGGAAAGTGGAGTGACCACTCCCCTGTCCATCACCACCCCATGGGTGGTGCTCAGAGCTCCTCCAGAGTGTCCCTGCTTTTTGCCATCTTGGATTCCAAGTTGGCAGGGCACT
This sequence comes from Pleurodeles waltl, assembly GCF_031143425.1. NCBI lineage: Eukaryota > Metazoa > Chordata > Amphibia > Caudata > Salamandridae > Pleurodeles > Pleurodeles waltl. Next base: position 686,940,731 of record NC_090449.1, on the reverse strand, counting down.
CTGGGAGCATCTGAGTGGCCAGTGCCAGTGCCAGCAGGTGATGTCAGAGCCCTTCCCTGATAGGTGCTTACCTGTTAGCTGACCAATCCCCCTTTCAAGGCTATTTAGGGTCTCTCTCTTGTGTGGTTCTTCAGATTCCGATTGAAGGACTCCTGCAGGAATCCTCTGCATTCTTTACTTCACCTTCTTACTGAAGAAACTGCATCTAGACCCCCCAGTAACTCTACAACTGCAAGAAGCAAAGACGACTTCTGCAACATTGTATCTTCAGCTCCTGCCAGAAACTGCAAGTATCGAATCAAATCATTAACATTTATAAAGCGCACTACTCACCCGTGCGGGTCTCAAGGCGCTAGGGGAAAGAGGGGGTTACTGCTGCTCGAAAAGCCAGGTCTTTAAGGGGATTCCGGAAAGCGGAGTGGTCCTGGGTGGTCCTGAGGCTGGTGGGAGGGAGTTCCAGGTCCTGGCCGCCAGGAAGGAGAAAGATCTCCCACCCGCCGTGGAGCGGCGGATGCAAGGGACGGAAGCAAGTGCGAGGCCAGAGGAACGGAGGAGGCGGGTGGGGACGTAGAAGCTGAGGCGTCGGTTGAGGTATTCCGGTCCCTTGTCGTGGAGGGCTTTGTGTGCGTGGGTGAGAAGTCGAAAGGTGATCCTTTTGCTGACTGGGAACCAATGATGGTGTCTCATGTGTGCGGAAATGTGTCTGTTGCGGGGTACGTCGAGGATGAGGCGGGCTGAGGCGTTTTGAATGAGTTGCAGGCGATTTTGGAGTTTGGCTGTGGTCCCAGCGTAGAGGGTGTTGCCGTAGTCCAGGCGGCTCGTGACGAGGGCGTGGGTCACGGTTTTTCTAGTGTCGGCGGGGATCCAGCGGAAGATCTTGCGGAGCATGCGGAGGGTGAGGAAGCAGGTGGAGGACACAGCGTTGACTTGCTTGGTCATGGTGAGAAGAGGATCCAAGATGAAGCCGAGGTTGCGGGCGTGGTCTGCGGGGGCCGGTGCGGTGCCGAGGGCCGTGGGCCACCAGGAGTCGTCCCAGGTGGACGGGGTGTTGCCGAGGATGAGGACTTCCGTTTTTTCAGAGTTCAGCTTTAGGCGGCTGAGCCTCATCCAATCTGCAACGTCCTTCATACCCTCTTGTAGGTTGGTCTTGGCGCTGGCGGGGTCCTTGGTGAGGGAGAGTATAAGTTGGGTGTCGTTGGCGTAGGAGGTGATGATGATGTCGTGCTTGCGTACGATGTTGGCGAGGAGGCTCATGTAGACTATTTCCCTGTTGTGCATACTCAGAGGACAGCCAGTCTTCAGCCTGCACCAGACGAATGAAGGAATCTCCCTTGAAGTGAAGGAGTCACTTCCCTACCCAGCAGACACCCCTCTGCAGCGATGACCGGTAGCTTGGGTCGCCTCTCCTGAAGAAGTGCGTGGATCCAGCAACACGGGTGGTAGACTGAAGTGGTCCTGATGGTCCTGAAGTCCAGCTTTCCAACTTTGGTGGAGGTAAGAGCTTGCCTCCCCACGCAACCTATGCACCACATGTTTTGCAGTTGCCAAGGCTTGTTGGCATCCTTCCACAACGTTCTTTGTGCACTGTGCAGCTCCAGTCCCCAGGGGGTGGGTAATTAGTGACACCACCACCAACCCCAGAATCACTGACAGCACACCTGACACACCTATAGACACCACACCAACATTCACAGATCCAGCCACCAGACCTATCCTACCCACAGACAGCACCACAGCAGACCCTCTGATATCCACCCCATTTACCACACCCACAGACACCACAACCACATGCATGCATACATGCAGCACATCTACCACACCTGCAGTCACCACCACAATAGACAATCACCACAGCACCACCCAGCACCTCCTCCCAGCATTCATAAACACCCGCATTCACTGACCCAACAGACACCCACCACCCACAAGCATACCTCACATAAACATGCACCCAAGACATCCACACCGATACCTCAGACAATCACTCCCTCTCCCTCCACACACAAATCCTTTTGGCCTGACTATCCCTGTGTGTCTAAGAAGTCTTTCCTTTCGGAGTTTGTCCTTTTCCCTACTCCTCTACCACCACGTGGTACCCCTAAATGGTCTGTGTCTCTCCCCAAGTCCAGCTCTTCCACCTATAAGACCTCCCCTCCCCGCAAGTACTCATTTCCCTGTCACCTGCCAAGAAGTCAACTCCTCCACCAAAAAGCCAACCCTCCCCTAAACCTAAGACGAAGCACAAACCATCCCTCCCAAGCTAGATCCCAAATGCCCCCCTCCAAAACCTCAACCCAAACTCTAACTCCATCCCCCCTAACAGATAACCCCGAGGTGCCTGCCTGCCCCATAGATGCCCCTACCTGTGAAGGTTACATGGTCGTCAGGCGTCAAGTTCAGGGCACACATCTGTGCACTGTCTGCATACAGATTTTTTCAAGAAGGATTGGCCTATGGCCTTTGGTGTTAAGAAAACTTTTTCTAAAGATAACTCAAACCAACATGTAGTTGTTTTCCTGGTTACATCTTTGTCATGCATTTTTTTCCCTAATATGGAGTTGTTCCTGGCTAACATTAGCTGTGTGTCTGTATGTGTGTGTTCTGCTTGGGATACATGTGTTGTTTAGGCACTATTTGAGGCTGTGTGCAGTGATTTTGTCTGAAAGTGATAGGATGTTGAAATGTGGTTGTTGGTGTGTTGTGTGGCTTTCTGTGCTTTGACTGTGTGCTTGTTATGTGCATGAAATGTTAGATACAATATTCTGTTTTAGTTGATCGGTAAGTAGTATGATTGCATATTTGTATGTAATTCTAGTCTATGGGTGTTATGTTGTGATGTATGCATGATGTGTCCTGGGTTGTGTGCCCTGTGGGCCCCTGCTAAAAGATGGGATATGGTGCAGTTGTGTTGTGGTTGTGATGTGTTGTGGTGTTGTGTGGTACTTTGTGAGTGTAGGCCTGTGCAGTGTTTCTGTGCATACCTGTGTGTGTTTGTGATATGTGTATGTGTGTGTGTGTGTGTTGGCTGTGGTGTGTTTATTGTGTGTATGCAAGTGTGTGTGTGTGCCTGTCTGTGAGTGTGCGTGTTAGTGTGCTATTACGTGTCAGTGTCGCCCTCGCACCCCCTTCTTGAAATCGTGTTGTGAGTGTATGCAAATTGACAGGTAAGAGTGTGTACTTATGCTTTGTGTCATCGTCGTCACAGATTCTGAAGCCGTTCGGTGAGCAGGAGCAGCGCAAAGACATCTAGTTCTGGTTCCATGGTGGCTCCAGGCGAGCATGGCTTCCTGAAGGTGGGTGTCTCCTTTTATGCAGTTCGTTTCCACCTGGGTTTCCTTGGTGGTGTGGCCGTGGCAGAAACCTTGGGGGTGTGCAACTTTATAAGCTGTCCGGTGGAAAAATGGTCCCTGCCAGCCTGCAGGTGGCTACCGTCGTCAGTGGTGGCCAGACCGCTGTGGCAGTGCTTTGGCTGTATACTGTTGGGAATACCGCCATGGTAATAATTTGGTAGTCTTCTCCGCAGCCTGTTGGCGGTATGACCGCCACCGCCAACAAGGTAGTCCTGAGACCGCCAAACTAGTAATTAGGCCCTAAATGAGTTGCTAATGTGAATTTATATTAAAGGTGTTATTGAAGTATAAAATAAATATCAATTAATCATACCTATATTTATTTAAATGGTTTTTAGTAATATGAGTTACATGTGTGTAGAAAAATAAATGGATGTATAAATTAGTTTTAACAAGTTACAAACAATGTTTGCAAATAAATAATTAGCTTTGCATGTATAAGTTGTAAGGTGCGCAATAGGTTTATTAATGTATTGAATGCATGAATGTGTAATTAGGCTTTCTTAGCTTGACTAAGCTCTGGAAAGATTGATTTTGAAGTAGTAATAGGAAATCACTTCTTTGTTTTGTCCCTTCTGATCTGAATTCTTTCCTTAGGCTGCTAATGTGAATGTTGAATGTCCTATTGAGTTGTAGGCAAGTGACATGTTTTAGAAGTAATAGTGTAACACTTTTTGTTCTAGCTGTAGAACAGGACAGGAAACTTGTAGTTCTCTTTTGAAAAGTATTGGTTTAGTTTATTGTGTGTCATGAGAAAAGATCTCAAGTGACAAGTAACTAGAAAATGTAATATTTTGTTAGTAATGTATGAAAGTATATAGATGAAAATGCACTTTTGCTGAGAATATTCTTAAAAGTAACAGAATTGGTGGTGCCATCTGCAGTGATTGGATGCTGAATCTGACATCTGAAGTGCGCTCACCTGGAGGACCAATGAAGGGATTGTGCATATTTCTAAATAGAGAGATATTTTGCAATTGAAGTCAGTCTTCTTTAGTCTGTCTTGTTCCCAACTTCAATGCTGTTTAGAACTCTTTTGTAGTTTATGGGGGTGATTCTATCTTCGGCGGGTGGCGGAGGCCGCCCGCCAAAGTTCCCCCACCAAAATACCGCTCCACGGTCGAAAGACCGCTGAGGGTATTTTGGGATTTGCCCTGGGCTGGCGGGCGGCGGCCAAAAGGCCGCCCGCCAGCCCAGGGCAAATCAACCTTCCCACGAGGACGCCGGCTCAGAATTGAGCCGGCGTAGTGGGAAGGTGCGACGGGTGCAGTGGCACCCGTCGCGTATTTCAGTGTCTGCATAGCAGACACTGAAATACTTTGTGGGGCCCTCTTACGGGGGCCCCTGCAGTGCCCATGCCATTGGCATGGGTACTGCAGGGGCCCCCAGGGGCCCCGCGGCACCCCCTACCGCCATCCTGTTCCTGGCGGGAGACCCGCCAGGAACAGGATGGCGGTAGGGGGTGTCAGAATCCCCATGGCGGCGGAGCACGCTCCGCCGCCATGGAGGATTCTGCAGGGCAGCGGGAAACCGGCGGGAGACCGCCGGTTTCCCGCATCTGACCGCGGCCGAACCGCCGCGGTCAGAATGCCCTGCGGGCCACCGCTGGTCTGTCGGCGGTGCTCCCGCCGACCCTGGCCCAATGACCCCCTAAGTCTGCTGTCATTCTTCTATTATTAAGCCCCATGATGAGTTTCCTTATGTTAGTCTTAACTACCCTATTCTGTTATGTGGTTCATTACTAATAAGGCAAACTAATTCTGAACTGCTAATCTGTTCTTTGTGCAGCCCGTGCACTGTCCTGATTCTGCTGTCAACGGACACCAGAAGCAGGTGACTGTCCTGCATGACAAACTACTACTATCTGCTGTTTTACAAGGAGAGGTATAACTAAATGTGGTTTCTTGTTTTCTCTTTCAGTTACACCACCAGCATATTTTTGTAGTGAGTTATTTTGAGTGAGTGCGTCAGCAGTTGTGATGAGCATATACCATATATATGCACTCATCTTTGGATATTTTAAATGGTTTGCAAATATGGTTAAAGTGAAGTTCTCCAACTTTCCCCACTTATAGATCATGCAATGTAATACTGCACGCTTAATTTTACCATATCTTTCTATTCTTGCCTTTTTATAAGTGAAAGGATATCCCAACACCCATAAAAGGGTTAATGCCTGCCAGCAAGTTAATTGTGAACCTATAGTAGTCACAACAGAATTAACCTTTTTGCATTCGCCCTGCTCAAACTTAGGTATGAAGTGTGAACTACGAGGGTTGCATAGCCATCTCCATTTCTAGAACACACTTCAAAGTATATGTCACTTTCTCATATTACTAGAAAGAAGCTTGAATCACAAGCGTGACTCGTGTTGTATGGCTTTATAATGATGTCACAATTGCTGTAAAACTTCATAGGGAATAACTTACAGTGCTGTTTTATGTTAATTATATCTATTTTTCATTGAAATATACCTTTCATATGTGAATTGTTGGAATCAACTTAACCCTTATTGTGTGAGATTAGCCATATTTTCCCTGTGTGTGCCCTATTGCTTCTGTACATATAGAATATGTGCATAATCATCGTCTTTCCCACCACATAGTTTCCTTACAGGTATTGACCCATCAGCGGCACTATAAGAGCGCGTACCAGAATCTTTATATGCTGGTACACCAAAAAAAATGTGAACGTGCACACAATACATGAAGCAAGACAGTACTTTTCAATACTTTTCACTACCATGGACGTCTCCGTATAATGGTACATAGGGTACCTGATGTCTGTGAAACAGTGATCGTCAGGGTATCCATAAATTAGTGCCTAAACACCATTGTTGGTGGCGCCATGTCGTAGTTTGAACTCTTGCTCTGGGCAAGACTGCCGGTTCGAGGATGACAGTACTTATGTTTGTCGGTGACTATGCCTATCCTTCAACAAGTCGCAACTGTATTCCATACCCTTCCGTCTCACTAGCAGTACCTCCACAAAAACCCAAACAGTTAAAGGTGATTTGTGGCAGCCTTTACGCATGGACTCAGAAGTATGACATCTCAGGGAATGTTGTGGTTAAACGGAGATTACCCCTTTCTCACAGATATATCATGTCTTAACCAAACACAGGAAATAACGAAGATGCTAATGTTTCAATAGTTTTTATTTAATGCAATCTGGGGTAAATCACATAGGCTGCAATGATTAGGATAATGATCAGTGCAAGAAACAGAATTGTAAAGACAAGGGTTATGATTATAAAGACTCCCGCCATCTTGCAATAGCATAGAGAGAAATCGAGTGTGTGATATGTCCTAACACCCTACCATAAGAGGCCTAACATACTACCTAGAAGAGAGCTGAGTATGTTAAACCTAATCTGCCAATGCCATGTCCCTGGAAAGAGCCTCCAACCCTTGTTACCTTGGAATGAGGTCTCATGCTCAGACTCCGAAGGAACACGAAGTCCGGGTCAGCGTCAAGGCGACGTGCAGCATCAATAGCAGCGATGGCATCTGGTCGGAATCCCTCTGATTCTCTGTCTAAAGTGTGATATATTTGAACAGATCTACTTGGACCCTTGATGTAGGTTATTCCAAAACAATAGATAACACAGCATGCTTGGGACGGTAATTTCTAATGTGAGCACCTACAGTCTTTGTCACAGGAGTTGATGCCTTAGCGCGGTGACACTGATAACAGAAATCTAAACAAAATGGCCGAACTATAAACAAGCCAGCCATCTTAGAAGAATTAATTAAATAAATAAATGGTCTAAGAGAGAGCAAGCGAAGTAGATTAAAAGTCACTAGGTGAGGGAGACACGAGTCTGCAAGCCAAAGGCTAAGCTAACTCCTGTTATCCCATTAAAACAAACTAGGATTCACTACACCACTTCCTGTCAATCATAGAAGGGATCGGTTGGGAAAATAATTTTCTACTGATCACCATGGATGTGAACAGCCTGTATGCATACATAAAACATGAATGAGGAGTTGTACCCTGTAGATATTTTATGCATGCTAGACCACTTTTCCTCCTTTTGCACACTGACGTGATTTTAGATATAATCACATTTTGCCCAAATAGCAACTTTTTTTTATTTTCAGCAATGAATCCTTCCGATAGACACAAAGTACAGTGATGGGCACCTTCTTAGCCCCAGCTACTCAACTTTGTTTGTTTGCTGGTGGGAGGAGCAGGTGGTCCGGAACTCAGCCAGATATGACTCTGGCTCATTAACACCACAGTGCACAATCATGAGGTCAGAAGGTTGGCAATCTCTGATGCTGTTAACTAAAGACAGCAATTGATTTCATTTGAACCCTCTCTGTCCACTCCAATTAATATCCACATTACCGAAAAACAAGCCCCTCTCAATACCACTCTTTCTAGCCGCCTTCCTAGCCCAAAACACATAGCTCTGCCCAACGATCCTCACCCTAACCATTTTGAAGTGAAGCAGTAATAGCAATCAGGAGCATGCTGGAGCTGAATGAGACAGTTTTGAAAGTGGGATGCACTTAGAATGGAGGTGTGCTCCTGGTTTAAAAAAATACATTTCTTTGGGTACTGTGAATATGTAGTTGACTGAAAATAGGTAGTTACTTGAAAGGATTAGTAAGGAGATCTATGACACGCTGTGGTCATTTAGACTTGGATATGGTCTTTATTGTGTACAGTAGACCATACCTGCTGCATTTAATTTTTTAACTAGTTTGCCCCTTCTACAATGTGCTGTAAATGTTTTACCCACTCGTTCTAGTGAGCTGCTATGGACTCTTTGCTGAGTGTGTTGGGGGAAGGGTGTTAAAGAGAGACTTGTGTCTTTCTATGAATGAAAAGAGTTTGTAATTGCTATTGTTTAATGAAGGTTTAATTTCCTAGAGAGGATTTGCTAATAAAGTGTGATATACTCTTGGAGTCATAAAACTACCAAGCTAAATAGGTTTTTTGACATCTGTTGTTTTTTTTAGCAAATTTGCCCTGTCGATCGTGATTAACCCTCAGTTATGAATAAAAAGCCTACCACACTGGCCTTTTTTAGAAAAGTGTATGAGAGGATTAACACATGCTAACCATTGAGAAGTGAACTTGCTAAAGTAAAAATTGTAAGGTCTATTTTTCTTTGCTTAGATCTGCTGTATCACACACTGCAAAGAAGAAAGGTTACTGAATCTGTCTAATAGGAGCAAAAAAATATTTCACCAACAAACTCAATGTTCAGGTATGTAAAATATATTTAATTGTGAGAAACAAAATTGTAAAGGTTGTGTCTCTATGTAAGATTGTTAAAGGAGAGTATAAAATATATAGTAAACTTTTGGAAGCAGATGAGATGATATATGATTGGTAGTCTGAGTGATTTTGTATATTTATTATTATGTGAGTAAAAGTAATTTTCTCTGTGGTTCAAAGTAGCTGTGAGCAGTTGATTTACAATGTGTTGTCATTTCAATGTTTTTTCTAAACGTGCTGTTTAACTGCATGCGCTAATACCCAGAAAAAAAGGTGTGCTAAGTATTAAACTGAATAATGTATTACAAGATATGAAAATGTTGTATGCTTAAACACGATGTGCTACTCACAAAGAATGTATATTTTAGAATTCTGGCACTTGTACATCAATTAATTTATTCCTCTGTAAAATAGAACTACAACACCCATTTGCTAATTCTGACCCTGGCGGTCTGGGAACCCGGTGGAGGTGGCGGTTCCATTGCTGAAGTCCTGGAGGTGAATACCGCCGTATCACTGAGAAGGTGGTGTGGCTGACTCTAAACAGCCACACCAGTACCGCAGTGGGGGCGGACCGCCGTGGCCGGTGGGGCGGGTGCCATTTCCAGGCAGGTAGCATGCAACACACTGCCGACCGTATTACAAGGGTGCATACCACCAGGGTTTTCGTGCCGGTCGCCCAGCCATGAAAATCCTGGCTTAACGCACCCCAGGAAAGGAAGACTCATTTGTGCCCCACCAAACGGCACCCCCACACATATACATACCCATTCCCACGCACACAACCACACACGCACACACCCCAACCATACACATCACACAAACACTTCCCCCCATTACAGTCATCCCACCTACCTGGTAGGAGTCACCCAGCGGCCCACTTCTTGGAGGGTGACAGGAAGGGGGCAAATGAAGGCAGTGACATACCAGACTTTCACTGCAAGCATGTGAAGTCATGGGCCCCAGTCCCTATAGGCACCCCGTTGGCCGTTGCACGGTGGTGCCCCATTGGTCATTGCATGGCAATGCAAACCACCAATGTTTCACCACCGTGCATTGACCGCCGTGCAGAAATGTGGCTCGCAATATGGTGGGCGGAGTCTTCACATCATGGCAGTGCTGGTGGTGGGACCGCCTCTCTCACGCCATCGATCGGCCTGGCGGTGGGTGTAATGTGTCTGTATTATCGAGGTCTCCTGTGTGTGCCTCAGAATACCGGGGCCACAAGACCTCCTTCACTCGTGGTATTTCAGCAGGTGCCAGCGCGGCGGTCTTGCCGAAATACCGCCAATGGCGTAATGAGGGCTTCAGAGTTGAAAAGGGAAAACATTTACAACAGGTGTATGTAAACCAAATTGTGAACAGTTGTCAGCTGTGTATTATATACCTGTTAGGGCACCTAAATATAGGGAAGGTTTCTAAGTGCTTTGACAGTAAGTTATGTTCTTTAAAGAAACACTGAGTCAGATGTGTAATACAACACTGGTAGGCATAGTTCAAAATACAGTGCTTAAAGGTGGATCATGTCTCCTAGTGCACATGGTGTTTATGGTCTTACACTGCCAGATTTTCATTGCATGTACAACCTAATTGTCAAGTATCAACTGTATGTTTTTGTAGATATCGCTCATCAAAGTGAGGTCTACTAGTGAACAACATTACTGTGCTCTGCCACTGGCCACTGAAATCAGCCTGTAAAATCCTTTTGTCAAGTCTCAAACTCATGCTCTAGTGGGAATATTTGACCTATATAATGTGCTTTATGTGTGCCATCAAGCATGATGCAATACTTAAAAGATTAAGAAAGACAGTTTTCAGGTTTAGAAATGTACTTATGCGCTTGCAGAACCCTTACCCAACCACTATGTAGAGTAAACCACTCACAAAATAACTGAAATTCATCTTTCAAACCATGGAGCCTGTATCTCAGCCAGTGACAGAGTGACAGGGATACTTCTACAATCATTCACACACTCAAAAAGCAATTATATGTGCAGCACTATCAAAGGCAATTGTATGCACAGTCACATACCAGAGAAATTATTAACACAGGCACAGAGGTATATCTGCAGTCACTTATGTACACAATTACAGAGCCATACAAGTACTTATATACACATTTACAGAGCTGTACAGGTACTACAGCAGACACTCACACACTGGCAGATGAACTAAAAGATAAGCTGACACTGATATAAGTGAACGCCTACATTCACTCAGATGTATAGGCAACTACTGTCACAATCTAGTCATGTATGTAGAGATATACTGCTTTTATCATAAGTGAGGCCTACTAGTGAAGAGCATGTATGAGCTCTGTCACTGGCCACTGAAATTTGCCTGCAAGACCTCTTTGTCAAGTCTCGAACTCATGTTTTAGTGCAAATATTTCACCTGTATATTGTCTTGTATGTATGCCATCAAGAATGGTATAAGGTGCTTAAGTGATTAAGAACTTACTTTTCAGTTTTATAAACTTACTTATGGACTTCCGAACCCCCAACACAACCACTATATAGAGTATACCACTCAACATGGACCTGACATTTTTCTTTTCAAAGCATGGATCCTGTGTCTTAGCGAGCAACAGAGCGACAGAGACACTTCCACAATCACTCACATACACAGAAAGCACTTACAAATGCACCACTATGGAAGGTAATTGTAGACACAGTCAGATACCAGTCCATTATTAAAACAGGCACTGAGATGTATCTTCAGGCAGTTACGTACTCATTTACAGAGCTGTTAGAAATGGGGTCTCGATTTAGCAGAGGTATGCACCCTTGTCCAAGTAGGGAACACAATCCTAGTCAGGGTAAGTCACAACCCAAATTATCCTGTGCTCAACCTCTGGTAGCTTGGCACAGAGCAGGCAGGCTTAACCTAGAAGGCAATGTGTAAAGTATTTGTGCAATAACCCATACAGTAACACAGAGAAGACACTACAAAAATACACCACACAGGTTTAGTAAAATAGCTAATATTTATCTAAATAAAATAAGGTCAAAAAGACGAAAATGCAATGTACGCAAGTAAAGTTATTATTTTTTAGAAAAACAAGGAGGAGTCACTGGCCAGTCAGGACAGCCCCTAAGGCAACCTGAGCTGAGGTGACTCTGACTTTTTAGAAATCCTCCATCTTGCAGATGGAGGATTCCCCCAATAGGGATAGGAATGTGGCCCCCTCCCCTAGGGAGGAGGCACAAAGAGGGTGTACCCACCCTCAGGGCTAATAGCCATTGGCTACTAACCCCCCAGGCCTAAACACACCCCTAAATTTAGTATTTAGGGTCTCCCCAGAACCTTGGAACTCAGATTCCTGCAACCTAAGATGAAGAGGACTGTTAAGCTGAAAACCCTGCAGAGAAGACGGAGACACCAACTGCTTTGGCCCCAGCTCTACCGGCCTGTCTCCCCAATTCTAAAGACACTGCTCCAGCGACGCTTTCCACAGGGACCAGCGACCTCTGAAGCCTCAGAGGACTGCCCTGCATCTAGAAGGACCAAGAACTCCCGAGGACAGCGGCTCTGTTCACCAAAGACTGCAACTTTGAAACAAAGAAGCAACTTTGGAACAACTTGCGTTTCCCGCCGGAAGCGTGAGACTTGCCACTCTGCCCCCGACGCCCCCGGCTCGACTTGTGGAGAACAAACACTTCCGGGAGGACTCCCTAGTGACTGCGAGACCGTGAGTAACCAGAGTTGCCCCCCTGAGCCCCACAGCGATGCCTGCAGAGGGAATCCTGAGGCTCCCCCTGACCGCGACTGCCTGCTTCTAAGAACCCGGCACCTGGTAGGGACACTGCACCCGCAGCCCCCAGGACCTGAAGGATCCGAACTCCAGTGCAGGAGTGACCTCCAGGAGGCCCTCTCCCTTGCCCAGGTGGTGGCTACCCCGAGGAGCCTGCCTCTTGCCTGCCTGCATCGCTGAAGAGACCCCTTGGTCTCCCATTGCGTTCTATTACTAACCTGACGCTTGTTTGCACACTGCACCCGGCCGCCCCTGTGCCGCTGAGGGTGTACTTTCTGTGTGGACTTGTGTCCCCCCCGGTGCCCTAGAAAACCCCCCTGGTCTGCCTTCCGAAGACGCGGGTACTTACCTTCTGGCAGACTGAAACCGGGGCACCCCCTTCTCCATTGAAGCCTATGCGTTTTGGGCACCACTTTGACCTCTGCACCTGACCGGCCCTGAGCTGCTGGTGTCGTAACTTTGAGGTTGCTCTGAACCCCCAACGGTGGGCTACCTTGGACCCAAATGTGAACCCCGTAGGTGGTTTACTTACCTGCAAAAACTAACAAACTCTTACTCCCCCCAGGAACTGTTGAAAATTGCACTGTCTAGATTTAAAATAGCTATCTGTGATTTCTGTGAAAACTGTATATGCTATTTTGATAATTCAAAGTTCCTAAAGTACCTACCTGCATTACCTTTCATTTGAAGTATTACAAGTAAATCTTGAACCTGTGGTTCTTAAAATAAACTAAGAAAATATATTTTTCTATACAAAAACCTATTGGCCTGGAATTGTCTCTGAGTGTGTGTTCCTCATTTATTGCCTGTTTGTGTACAACAAATGCTTAACACTACTCCTTTGATAAGCATACTGCTCTACCACACTACCACAAAATAGAGCATTAGTATTATCTCTTTTTGCCACTATCTTACCTCTAAGGGGAACCCTTGGACTCTGTGCATACTATTCCTTACTTTGAAATAGGGCATACAGAGCCAAGTTCCTACATTTCGTCACTGGAACAAGTGTGGCTTCAGTCTCTTACAGTGTCCATGGAGGCAAGGCATCGGTTCTGTCCTGTTGCAGGGGGAGCGGGTGTGGCATCGGTTGTGAGGCATCAGTTCCTTGTGACCCAGTGGGATCGATGGAGCCAGTCGGTCAGGACGTGATGTGCTGACACAGTGTTGCAATCACATTACAATCATCAGTGGCATCGCAGCAATGTCAGACTTTTGTTGCAGGCCATGATTGTTGCAGTGAAGACCAGGCAACGGTGTGGTGTCAGGCAGTGGCGGCAGTGCTGGAGTCGTGAAGTCAGTACTGGAGTCACTGAAGTTGGAGAATTATCTATAAGTTAGTAGGTGAAGTCTTTGTTGGCTGTGAGACTTCCTCAGGAGTGTAGGATTTTCACCCCTCATCTGCATGAGCCATCCGAGGGGGCCTGTGGTCTGTCTGAACTAAGAAGAGAGTCCAAAACAGGTATTGCCTCAGCTTCTTCAATGTACAGACAACAGCAAATGCTTCTCTTTCATTGGCACTCCACTTCTGTTCCTGTGGAAATAACCTCCTGCTAATGAAGGCTACTGGGTGGTCTGGGCCCTCCTCATTCAGCTGTGCTAAAACTGCCTCTATGTCATGCTCTGAAACTTCTTTCTGCACTATGAATTCCTTGAAGTAATAAGGGGCCCTGAGCACAGGTGCTGTGCACATGGCTTCGTTGAGGGAGTCAAAGGCTTTCTGACAAGCCTCTGTCCAGATCACCAACCTGGGCTGCTTCTTAGAAGTCAGCTTAGTTAAGGGGGAACAATGGTGCCATATACCTTAACAAATCTTCTGTAGTAACCAGTCAGGCCTGGGAAGGCTCTCACTTCAGTCTCGGTCTTAGGTGGTTGGCATGCAATACTTGTTTCAATCTTGGCCTGGAGGGGATGCACCTTGCCGCCACCTACCAGGTGTCCAAATACACAATGGTCCCCTGCCCAAACTGGCATTACTGACCTTGATTGTTGGACCTGCCTGTTGCAGGGCCTGGAGCACCTTTTGGAGTCAGAAGCAGGTGTTCCTCCCAGCTGGCACTGTAGATGGTGATGTCATCTAAGTAGGCGGCACAGAATGCCTCTTTGCCAGCCAGGACCATGTTAGCCAACCGTTGGAAGGTAGCAGGGGCATTCTTCAAGCCAAAGGGCATCACCTGGAATTGGTAATGACCCTCAGGGGTTAAGAATGCTGACCTCTCTTTTGCCCTCTCAGTAAAGGTGATCTGCCAGTACCCTGATGTCGACTCAAGGGTACTGAGGAGTGTGGCAGTGCCTAGCTTGTCAATGAGCTCATTAGCTTTGGGGATGGGGTGTACATTAGTCTTGGTGACCGAATTAAAACCTCAGTAGGCCACACAGAACCAAAGTTCTGGTTTGGTACTCAGTGGGGCAGCCTTCTGTACCAATACCACTGGGCTGTACCATGAACTGTTAGAGGTTTCAATCACCTCTGAAGCTAGAATCTTGACAACTTCCTCCTTGATGCTGGCCTTCACCCTGTCTGACAACCTGTAAATTTTGTTCTTTACTGAAGGGGACTGTCTCCTGTGTCAACGTTATAGACATACAGATGTGTGAATCCAGGGTTGAGGGAAAACATGGAGGAAAACTGTCCGAGTAACCGGTAACAGTCACCTCGCTGGTCTAGGGTCAGGGAGTCAGAGAGGTTGACACCCACCACTGACCCATCACTTTTCTGTGCAGAGAGGAGGTTAGGGAGAGGTTCACTCTCCTCCTCCACACTCTCATCTGTCAACAGGAGCATGCTGACTTCAGACCTCTCAACAGTAGGCTTTAGTCTGTTCACATGGAACACCTGTAGGGGTTTTCCAGGGGTCTGGAGGTCCACTAAATAAGTGCCATCCCCCTTATGCTCCCTTACTTTGTATTGGCCAGTCCAGCAGTCCTTGAGAGCTCTGGGCTGTACTGGTTCCATGGCCCATACTTTGTTGGCAGGTTGAAACTCTACCAGAGTGGTCTTCTGGTCATACCAGCATTTCATCACCTCTTGACTGACCTCAAAGTTGCTTTTGTCCTTTTTCCAGAAGTGGTGGATCTGGTTGTGGAGGGCCAACATGTAGCTGGCCACATCCTGGGGGGGTTTCCTGAGAAATTTCTCCCACTCCTCGACAATGCCTAGAGTCCTCCTAACAGGGTAGCCATAGAGAAGTTCAAAGGGACTGAACCCTAACCCTTTCTGGGGCACCTCTCTGTGAGCAAAGAGAAGGCATGGCAAGAAAATGCCCCATGTACACTTCATGGCCATAGGTAGGCCTGCCATCATGCCCTTCAATATCTTGTTTAACCACTCAACTACACCATTAGATTAAAGGTGATAGGGTGTGGTGAACTTTTAAGTTACCCTAAACACATCCCACATGCCCTCTTGTATGCAGGCATGAAGTTAGTGCCTCTGTTAGACAGTATCTCCTTGGGGAACCCCAGACGGGTAAAACTCCCCATCAAAGTTCTGGTTACCACAGGTGGAGTCACTGTCCATAGAGGGATGGCGTCTGAGTAACGTGTGGCCTTGCCCTACCAAAACCAGGATGAACCTGTTGCCTAGGGCTGTCTTGGGGTCCAATGGACAAATTACATTAATGCCCACTCTTTCAAAGGGAGTGCCAATGATGAGAAGTGGGATCAGGGAGCCCCCAGCTTTTTTCCTAACTTCCCACTGACCTGGCAGGTGGGACAAGATCTGTAGAATGTATCTGAGGCTGTCTTCATTTCGGGACAATAGAACTAGGTGACAAGCCTGGCAAAGGTCTTGTCTAGCCCTAAATGTCCTGCCAGAGGTATGTCATGAGCCAAATCCAGTAGGAAGGCCTGATAACACTGGGCGATCATCAGCACACGTGCTGCCCCAGTGCCTGAAACCTTAGGCTCGCCATATAGGTGATAATTCCCAGGAAATCAGGTGATCCCCAGAGGCTTTGCCTGCTGCTTGAGCTGAGGCCTTTTACCTCAAGCCCTCAAGAATAGGACAATCTCTCTGCGCTTTGCAGAATTCCTTTCTGGGTGCCAGCCAACAAGCTCAGGTTGGTCACCTAGGGCAGCAATGTCCTCCCCAGTTGTCTCTAGGGCCTCCTCCTCAGGGACCCCATCAACCTCCACCGTAGGAACTTCTGGGACCGGTTTCCTGCCCCCTATACCCTTCTCCTTGGGAGCTGTCTCGGCTATTCTTCGAGGCTCCAGACACCCTTGACTCCCCTCTATTGCAGCCATGGACCACGTGGTCATACAGAACCACTCAGGCAATTCCATCAACTCCAAGTTGTTGTAGGCTGGCCCTCTATGGAGTGTCCAAAATCGAGTACACTATGCAGAGGGTCTGGGCAACCACACGTTGGTTTCCAGAGGTAAAAATCAGATCACCTAATGCTGTAAGGTAGCTGGTCGAGCAGTTAGGCTAATCCTAGACATGTGCAAAGAATTTGCTGTACTCACAAATCCAATAATGCACCACACACACTCAATGAATAATTCTAAACCAGAATTTATAAAAATACTTCAGACTTTTATTTAAATGTTAAGACCAAGATCTTTAGAATATGTTAAGTACTTTTCAAGCTATGACTGTTTGAAGTTGTAGCAAATTTAGTCTTTCTGTGCTTAATTACGCACCATTGAAATCAATGCACAGTCACCTTTAAAAATGCAGTAAAAATCACACAGTTGAGTTACCAGTCTCTTCTCTTGCAGGGTGGCCAGAGTAGTCGGTGGGCACACTGTGCCAGCTGAAGAGTCTCGGGCAACTCCCAGTTCCGGTAGGAGCAGTGTTGAAAATGTTCTTGGCACAGGCACAGGGCCACCTGGAGGGGCCACTTGGAAAAGGAGCTGGTTTGCAGAACTAAAGGTTCCTTGGGGTCCCCTTTGGCTGTTGAGGTCTTAAGGGGTTGGGGACTTAGGGCACACAGCAGATCCTGTGATGCAAAGCCCAGGGCTCCCCGTTGCAGGGCGAGTTGGAGGTCTTGGATACTGTGTGCAATGGAGTCTTGTGGAGCTGGGGGTGAGTGTCTTTGAAGGTGGATTACAAGACAAGGGAGAACACTGGTTGGAGGTCTGGGATTTTCCTGAAGTCCCTCGCCTGGGGCTTCCTCCTGATTCTTTTGAGGGGCTGTTTTTCTGCTTCTCCGACGCTAGCTGACCAGTACCCAGGGTATTAACGTAATTCAACTAATAGAGGCTGCAGCGCCACCAAAGTTGGCACAGTTGTGGGCCACATCCAGACGACCATTGGTATGTTGTCGGGTCCAGCTGTGACTTCCCGTTGCGGAGATAATGGCCAGTCAGTGAAGTAATCCTCACTGGTTTGTTGGTCCTTTGCCGGTTTCTTGAGTTTCTTGAGTGGTCCCTCCACTCAGGAGGAAGATTTAGGCTATTTGTGAAGCCTGGAGGTTCTTTGGGGCTTTTGGGGTCGGTCCAGTGGTCAGCTCCTCCGCATTGGCGATTGTTGAGACTCTGGTGCAGCAAGCAGGGGCCTTAGAGCCTCTTCTGGCGCAGCAGGTCCTCTGTTCTCATCCTGGTGGGTTCTTTGGTGCTGTCTTCATTTCTTCCTGTTCAATATAAATCTCTTGGTCTAGGGGAGCCCACTAAATAATGAATTTAGTGGTCATTTTAGGGGGGAACTGGCAGTGTCCAATAGGACACTTACCCTTGGGTGGCTACACCCACTACAGTGACCACTTCCTGTGGGAAGGGTCGCTTCCCTAAATCTCATTGGCTGCTTTCCTACATTCCAACATGGAGAAAAATAAAATAGAGGGTCCACTTTGCATGCAAGCCCTTAGGGGTGATGCATGCTCAGTGAGGCAACTCCTTCTACCCTTTGTCTGGTTTCCCGCCTTTGCTTTCGCCAAAAGTAGGGGTTTGCAAAGGGGGAAGCCATCTGCTACTAGCAGCAGGCCTGTGGGCTTGAGTTTCAAGGGCAGTAGCCCTTTAAAGCTCACCGTCAGGGTGTTGCACATTCCTGAGGGAAGGGCATTGTCTTACAAACCAGAGAGCCATGGGATTCCCCCAGGTTTGTATATTGGCCGTCTGGAGTGGCAGGCTGGATGGAACCAGTCAGGAACTATGCCAGTTAGGGTTAGCTTTTGCAGGGGGCACCTCTAAGGTAACCCAGGGTACATTTAGGGTTAAAGCCAACACTGGTACCAGTTTGAATTTACTATTCTGAGTTATTTGATACCAAATACTGAGGATACAGAGTGGCCATCGTGTAGCTGGGGAACCCGTGTTTGACCAGTGTCCAGTACATGTACTTAAAATGTCTGCTCTGTTCACTCACCATGTCCCGGGTTTAGAAAGGATACAGTGGGGACATACGGCTCATGCAGTTATGCCCTCACATATAGGCCCTCATTACAACACTGGCGGTCGGTGTTAAAGCAGCAGTAATACCGCCAACAGACCGGCGGAAAAAAAATGGAATCACGACGGTGGTGTAAACCGCCAACATAGACAGCCACTTTAACACTCTGACCGCCATGGTGGTAGAAACAAACACCACGGCGGTAACCGCCAACAGACAGGCGGAACACAAGGTTCTGCCCACTGTATTACAACATGCCTATCTGCCACCTTTTCCGGGGCGGCACCAACGACATCAAAAGCACGGCGGAAACAGGACTTGGAACGGAAACCGCTCACCTCTCGACACCCAATGAGGAACCAGGACGCCATGGAACCCGAACTACAGGTCCTGCCCATGCTGGTCTACCTCCTCTTGTATCAGGAGCAGCAAAGACGCCGGCGAAGACCACAGTGAGTACTGCAGCTAGCACACAGGGGAGGGGGAAGGGAAAAGAGAGTGACACACACATGCAACACGCAACACCCACACCCCCCAACCCCACCCTCACCCACAACACCATACACACAAATACATGCAGCAACATTACATATACACCCCGTCAACCCCTGGAAGAACGCAAGGACAAAAGGGAACGATTTTAACAAGTGTAATCTATTAAATATCAGATAGGCCAAATTCAAATATTAGTATATACAAATATGTACACCAACTGCACAAGTCCGGATATAAATTAAATCATTGTCCGTGGATCAGTGTCCCAAAATGCATGGGCGAAGCTCAGACAAGATACCTGACTCAAAATGGAGAGAACACTGCAGGGGCATCAGATGGAAAACAAACAGGCACCTCAGGTGGAGAGGGAGGGTGGGCACCTCACCCGGATGAATGGACGATGCCACTGCTCCACGAGGGGGCTCCATGCCCACTGCTGTTTCCTAGGGAGTGCAAAGCCACAGTCTCTCAAGTGTTTCCAGTGGGTGGTGTGCCCACTGCTGTATCCTGGGGAGTGCAAAGCCACAGTCTCTCAAGTCTTTCCAGTGGGTGGTTTGCCCTCTGCTGTATCCTGGGGAGTGCAAAGCCACAGTCTCACAAGTCTTTCCAGTGGGTGGTGTGCCCACTGCTGTATCCTGGGGAGTGCAAAGCCACAGTCTCACACGTCTTTCCAGTGGGTGGTTTGCCCACTGCTGTATCCTGGTGAGTGCAAAGCCACAGTCTCTCAAGTCTTTCCAGTGGGTGGTTTGCCCACTGCTTTATCCTGGGGAGTGCAAAGCCACAGTCTCTCAAGTCTTTCCAGTGGGTGGTTTGCCCACTGCTGTATCCTGGGGAGTTCAAAGCCACAGTCTCTCAAGTCTTTCCAGTGGGTGGTTTGCCCACTGCTGTATCCTGGGGAGTGCAAAGCCACAGTCTCACAAGTCTTTCCAGTGGGTGGTTTGCCCACTGCTGTATCCTGGGGAGTGCAAAGCCACAGTCTCACACATCTTTCCAGTGGGTGGTTTGCCCACTGCTGTATCCTGGGGAGTGCAAAGCCACAGTCTCTCAAGTCTTTCCAGTGGGTTGTTTGCCCACTGCTTTATCCTGGGGTGTGCAAAGCCACAGTCTCCCAAGTGGATGACAGTCTCCACGGGTTCTGGAGGGGGCTTGGTGCCCAGAGTGCTTCATCCTGCCAAGGACTGATGTAGTGGATGTGATTCTCCACTGGTTCTGGAGGGGGCTTTGTGCCCAGAGTGCTTCATCCTGCCATGGACTGATGTAGTGGATGTGATTCTCCACTGGTTCTGGAGGGGGCTTTGTGCTCAGAGTGCTTCATCCTGCCAAGGACTGAGGTAGTGGATGTGATTCTCCAACGGCTCTGAAGGGGGCTTTGTGCCCAAATTGCTTCACATGCAGTGTGGCTGGTCCCATTCCCTCACCTGGGTGTGTGTGTGCCACGAGATTGCCTGGGAACAGGTATCATGATACTCAATGGAGGCAGAGACACACTCCAGCCTGCTGCGACTTCACCTGCCACCTGCAGGTACAAACTGTACTGGGAGTCATGCCTCATGTACGCTGGACAGGGTCCAGCACATCTCCTGCAGCCTCGGACGGTTGCCAACTGGGGATGATTGCCATGTCAGCTGTGGTGGCACTGTCTGAGCATGTTGCAGGGCTTGTGGCAGGGCTTGCGGCGGTGTCTGTGGCGGAGGTGCTGACGGTGGTGCATGTGTCAGCACCTGTTGAGGGACACAGCAGGACGTCTCCTGCAGCCTCGGATGGCTGCCCACTGGGGATGATGCTGGGGACTGTTGCTGAGGCAGCAGACATGCAGGTGGCAGTGCTGGTGGCAGTGCTGGTGGCAGTGCTGGTGGCGGTGGTGGTGGCGGTGCAGGTGGTAGTGTCAACCGCTGCACAGGTTGATGTTGTGGTTGACAGAAGGTGTGAATCTGGTCCCTCATCAGGAGCCACCGAGCCCTGTCCTGACCTGCTCTTCGGCTTGTGTCCCTTCCCCACCTTTGTTGTCGCTGCTGGTGCCTTGCCACTGTCCCCTTTTGGCTTGGAGGAGCCCTTGCTTGCTAGTAAGTGTGGCTTCTTTCTCCAGCATGTGAGCACCTTCTTCACCTTGGCAGGTAGCGGAATGGCCTGCTCCTTGGCCTCGCTACGTGGCACACTGGCAGCCCTGATAGGTGGCGCCCGCAGTGAGACCGGAGTTGCTGGGACCACTGTGCTTGAGGATTTGGTGGCTGAGGTGCTGGGCTGGGACCTGGACAGCCTGGACACAGGATGGGGGGAGGTGTAGGGAAGAGGTCAAAGTTTGAGAGGAAGAGTTTCTTAGACACACTGGGACGGGAAGATGGAGGGGGTTTGGGAGTGGAGGAAGAGATAGTGGTTGTAGGAGGTGTACTTCTGCTGAATTTGGGTGAAGGTGCTTGGGGTGGAGGCTGTTGTGAGGTGGATGGCTGTTGGGTGAGTGTGTGCCTGCGTTTGTGTAGTTTGGGAGGAGGGCTCACAGACACACTGGGAGAGGACACAGGGGATGTGTGAATGGTAGTAGGGGTGGTGATTGCACGTGAGCGGTGTGTGGTGATGGGCGTGCTGGTGATTGAGGTAGTGACTGAGGATGCAGAGCATGCAGGTGCAAGTGGAGAAGAGACAGGGAGGGAGGAGGAGGATGTGGAAGAGGGGGACACAGTTGAGGCAGTGGATGTTGGTGTGTCTGCATGGGGATGGTGCTTGGGTGAGTGCCGGTGGGATGTGTGATGCTTATGATTGCCTTGTCCACTCTTGTGTCTTGATGAGTGTGCATGCTGGTCTGATGGTGTGCTTGGGATAGGCTGAGGTACAGGGGATTGGGTCTGGGTGGAGGAAGTTGGACTGGACGCTGGACACAGGTACAATAGCTGCCATCAGTGCGGAGGCCGGAGCCTGAAATGCTCTCTTTTGGGCCGCCTGGCCAGAATGAATGCCCTCCAGGTATGCATTTGTTTGCTGCAAATACCTCTCAACACCCTGGATGGCATGCAAAATGGTAGATTGCCCAACAGTGAGGGATCTCAGGAGGTCAATAGCCTCCTCACTGAGGGCAGCAGGGCTGACTGGGGCAGGGCCTGAGGTGTCTGGGGCGAAGGAGATGCCCACCCTCCTGGGTGAGCGGGCAAAGGAAACATGCTGAGGGGCTGCTGGGAGGGCGGTGTTGGCGGGGTGGCCGCTGTACCTGTTGATGCTTTGGGCACAGAGGTACCCGCCAACGCAAGGGAGCTCCCATCAGAGGAGGAGTTGCTGTCGCTGGTGTATGCTCCTGTCCCCGTTGTGGAGCTCTCCTCTCCCTCAGTCCCACTGGTGCCTTCAGACTCCGTTACTTCACCTTCCAGGGCCATGTGGGATGCAGCTCCCTCCTGCTCCGGTGCCATTGCTCCTCCACCAGATGATGCTAATGCACGCAAGAACAGGGTGACAAAACAAAAAGGGGGGGAGACAGAAGAGACACATGGTCAATGCATGCAACATCACTACCGTTGGCGGACACAACACACAGGGAGCAGCCCTATGCACTAAGCCATGCACTAACAGTGCAGGGGAAAAGCACATGCCCAAGGGGGACTCTGTCTAGACCCATTTCATGCACAGCTGGAACCCATGGGAGCCTGACTAGGTGTAGGGGCCAAATACCACCTTTGGGGTTGGAGTGGGAATGAGCCTGCAAATCAATGGATCTACCATTGTGCGTCTGCCCTGGCCTAGGGAAACCCACAGCCCACCACCCCCACCCAGACACCTTGTCAAGCGTGCAGAGTCAGCTGAATGAGAGTGTACTCACCCCATTGTGGCTGCTGTGATGCCCTCAAGCGCCCGTCCAACTCTGGATATGCCACCACCAGGATCCGGTACATCAGGAGGGTCATGGTGCAGCGGGCACCCCTTCCACAATGGGAGGCCATCCCCAGCTGGGCCTCCGCCGTCTTCTTGCTCCAGCGGTGCAGGTCCTCCCATCTTTGCCTGCAGCGGGTGCTCCGTCTATGGTAGACCCCCAGGGTCCGCACTCCCTTGGCGATGGCATGCCTAATACCCTTCTTCTGGTGGGCGCTGACCTAGAGGAAAAGTGAAGTTAGAATGGATGTTACTCTCTGTACAGTTCTTCTCACACATTGCCCACAAACCTCCCACCCTGGCCCAGACATACACACACACACCATCCTCACATGCTGGCCTATCCCCCCCTCCCTCTTCCATCCATGACACTCCATACAATCATGTGCCATCCATCATGCTCATAGTGTACTCACATGTTTGTCTGGAGGACTGTACAGTTACTTGTACTGGGGGAGGACCCCATCCACCAGTTTCTCCAACTCCTCCGAAGTGAAGGCAGGGGCCCTTTCCCCAGACACTGTAGCCATTGTCGCTTCCAGACACAGGTTACAGCAGCACTTGCAGTGTAGGCCCTCTCCTGTTGAAGGTCAGGTATCAAGTGAGGGAACTGAAAATGGTGGTCACGTCCAAGGCGGTGTGTACTGTCACCTCCGGCATACATCAGCATTGGCTCCTGGAACCCATGGGGTCCAATGATGACCAATGCTGAATTGTGCCGCGGTCTTCGCCCACCTACCGCGACGGTGTACAGCGCCAGCGCAGTTACCTCATTTCCCCTTGTCCCACCTTACAGGTCAGGCAGCTGCCATTTCAGGGGGCCACATGGCAGGCAAAAGAACTGCGTCACACCTATTTAGCCCAGGAATACAGACAGACAAAGGTACACAGAGAAAATTTAGCGTTTTTGCTAAACTGCCTTGTGATACCTAAGTGTGGTATGACCCTCTGCTTACCGTTCTGGTCCATAGGGCACGTCCGCTGGGGCAGGTGATGAGAAGGCGGCATCCTCCGTTGTACAGATCCCTGGTGGACCTGTCGACAATGGAAGACAGACACACAATTATCACTTACAGACTTGATAGTGCAACAATGCAGGAACTGTGTGCCCAGTTGGAGCCTGAACTGATGTCAGCTATCCACCATCCCACAGGAATACCCCCTTTAGTGCAGGTCCTGTCTGGACTCCATTTCCTGGCCAGTGGGTCTTTTCAAACAACAGTAGCCATGGCATCAGGAATGTCCTAGCCAATGTTCTCTAACGTGTTGTCCAGAGTGTTGCCTGCCCTGCTGAAACACATGTGCAGCTACATCGTTTTCCCTCAAGTGGAGGATTTGCCCACAGTGAAAGGTGACTGATATGCCCTGGGACATATCCCCAACATCATTGGTGCCACTGATGGTACACATGTGGCATTTGTCCCCCACCCCCCCCGCAGGAACGAACAGGTGTACAGAAACTGCAAAAGCTACCATTCTATGAATGTGGAGATGGTGTGTTTGGCAGACCAGTACATCTCCCATGTGAATGCCAAGTATCCTGGCTCAGTGCATGATGCTTACATTTTGAGGAATACCAGCATCCCTTATGTGATGGGGCAACTCCAGAGGCTCTGTGTGTGGCTAATAGGTGAGCCTAAAGTCCCCACACAGTTTCATTTGCTGTCTGGATTTGGGAGATTCACTAATGTTTGGAGTATGTCTAACAGTTGTCCCTCGATATTTGCAGGTGACTCTGGTTACCCCAACCTGTCATGGTTACTGACCCCTGTGAGGAATCCTAAGCAAGGGCAGAGAAACGCTACAGTGAGGCACATGGGTGAACTACGAGGATAATAGAGTGCACCTTCGGCCTCCTGAAGGCCAGATTCCGGTGCCTCCATCTCACAGGTGGCTCCCTATACTACTCACCGAAGAAGGTGTGCCAGATCATCGTGGCCTGCTATATGTTACACAACCTGGCTTTGCAACGGCAGGTGCCTTTTCTGCAGGAGGATGGGCCCGATGCTGGTCTTGTGACAGCTGTGGAGCCTGTACATAGTGAAGAAGTGGAGGCAGAAGAAGAAGATGTAGACAACCAAAACAACATCCTCATGCAATACTTCCAGTGAGACACAGGTAAGAAGATGGAACTGCTTCGCACATCTCATACTATTGTAGTACCTAGCATAAGTCTGCCTTTTTACCTCTGTATATGGACCCTGACTTGTCACTTTGGCTTTCCATTTCACAGATCTGGGTTCCAATTTGTGCCCTCTGCTATGTTTACTCCTGGCCTACAGCTGTGTAACATTGGTGTGTGAACAAGTACATTGACATTGCTATATTCTAGAGATTTTGCAATTACACACTTGTGAAAGGACAGACTGACTCCCAATTTTTGGGTGATTCAAGGGTGTTTATTTCTGTGCTAATAAGTGGAGGGTGTGTGAAATGGGCTGGGGTGATGGTGGAGGAATGTCCATGGCAGAGTCCAGTCTCTTGGTCTCACAGGTGCATTGACAAAAGGGGCATAGGAAGGGGAGCAATGACAGTTTAAGGTGGACAGGGTGGCAAAGTGGGACAGAGGGGTGACATTCAGGAGGGTCTTATTTCCTGGCGGGGGTCTTAACAATGTTCTCTGTCTTGTTCCTGGATCTCAGGGACCGTTTGCGGGGTGGTTCTCCTTCTGCAGGGGGTGGGGTGCTGGTGGCCTGATGGTCCTGAGGCGGTGCCTCCTGTTCACTAGCGCCGGTGGAGGTGGAGGGCTGTTCATCGTCCAGGCTAGTGTTGGGGCCCGTTGGTGTGCCACTGTGCCCCTCATCGTGTTGACAAGGTCTGCTAGCAGCCCTGCAATGGTGACCAGGGTGGTGTTAATAGACTTCAAGTCCTCCCTGATCCCCAGGTAGTGTTCCTCCTGCAGCCGCTGGGTCTCCTGAAACTTGGCCAGTACCGTGTCCATGGTCTTCTGGGTATGGTGGTTAGCTCCCATGATGTTGGAGAGTGCCTCATGGAGTGTTGGATCCCTGGGCCTGTCCTCCCCCTGTTGCACAGCAGTCCTCCCAGCTTCCCTGTTATCATGTGCCTCTGTCCCCTGAACCGGGTGCCCTCTGCCACTGACCCCAGGTCCCTGATTTTCTTGGGTTGGTGAGTTTGCCTGGGTTCCCTGTAGTGGTGGACACACTGCTGATTGACATGTCCTGGGGACAGAGAGATGGGGCTGCTGGGTGGGTGCTGTGGTTGTGTTTCCTGAGGGGGCATGTTCTGTGGTAGTTTGGGACTGTGTCAGGGGAACCGACTGTCCCAAGGTCCCTTATGGGCCGGGCTGGTCATCTTGATCCAGGCATGCAGAGCTTCTGTCATCACTGTCGGCCTCTTCTGTGGGGGGACTGGATATGTCTGGCACCTCCTGTCCGGTGACGTTGGGTATGGGTCCTGTTGAGGTGTAAATGCATAGTTTTAGTATCTGTGTGTGCCATCTAGTGCATTGGGTGAGGTACCCTCTATTCCTGTGCTTCCATCATTGTGTTTGCCCTTTTGTGTTTGGGGGGTGTGTGGGTATCTTTACTGGACATGCTTTGGTGACTGTGGTCCATGCATAGGTGTTGCATGCAGGGCCTTGTTATTGAGATGTGTGGGTTGTGATAGTCGGACATATGTGAGATGATGGAGTGATGGGAGCGAGCGTAAGGGTGGGGGTATGTGATGGCATGCAGGTGGGGTGTGGGGGATATGGTAGTAAAGATTTTACTTACCAGAGTCCAGTCCTCCTGCTACTCCTGCGAGGCCCTCAGGATGCAGTATTGCCAAGACTTGCTCCTCCCATGTTGTTAGTTGTGGAGGAGAAGGTAGGAGTCCACCACCAGTCCTCTGTACAGCAATCTGGTGTCTTGAAACCATGGAACGCACCTTCCACCGTAGGTCATTCCGCCTCTTCCTGATGTCATCCCGTGTTATTGGATGCTGTCCCACTGTGTTGACCCTGTCGACGATTCTCCGCCATAGCTCCATCTTCCTCGCAATGGAGGTGTGCTGCACCTGTGATCCGGAAAGCTGTGGCTCTACCCGGATGATTTCCTCCACCATGACCCTGAGCTCCTCCTCTGAAAACCTGGGGTGTCTTTGAGGTGCCATGATGTGGTGTGGGTGATGTGTGAGGTGCTGTCTGTTTTGTTGTTTGGGGGGATGTTTTGGTGTGTGTTGTTTGAGGTGTGTGGATGTTGTATAAGTGATGGTGTTGTGTGTCGGTGGATGCTGGTGTTGTGTTTGCTCATATCTCTCTCTGGCCTTCTTCCAAATTTTATGTTTTAAGGGTTTGTGGGTGTGTGTTTTATAGTGGTGTGAGTGTGTGGGTTTGGCGTGTCTATTTGTATCAGGTGGGTGTATTTCGAAATGTCCAATGTAGTTGTATTTCGTAAGTGCGTGTGTATTTTGAGCGCAGCGGTGTGTATTGCCAATGGATTACCATGGTTGAAAGACCGCCACACTGATTCGTGGGTTGTGACAGCGTGGGCGTATTCCTGTTGGCGTGACAGTGTGGGTTTTGGGATCACTAGTTTATTACTGACCTTTGGTGTGACGGACGTGTGTGGGTGTCTGTATTGTGGCGGATTCCGAGATGTGGGTCGTAATACCTGTAGCGGAATTCTGCCACCACAACGGTATGTTGGCGTTCTTCAGCACGGCGGAAAGCAGGATTTACCGCCAGGGTTGTAATGAGGGCCATGGTATGGTGCACCTTGCCTTAGGGTTGTAAGGCCCGCTAGAAGGGTGACTTAACCATAACGTATGCAGTGGAGGGTGGACAGGGCACACAGAGGGTGTGCCATGTGGAGTTTGTATTCTAGGTTTGCACCAGGGCCCTCAGCCTGCTATGGGAGTGCTGGGTGCACCTGGGTGCAGGGCTCTTGAGGTGGGCACAATCATTACTGCTGTCCTCAGGGGTCTACTCTTAATATCTCATGCCCTGGATACTAGAGTACCCATGTACTAGGGACTTATAGTGATATTTAAGAGTGTTTCCAATTGTGCCAAGCATCACAACAGATTTAGGGAAAGGGCACTGAGCCAGGGAACCTAGTTAGCAGGGGGCCTGGGCACTACCAACTTCTAGAACACCTCAACATCAGGCAAAAGGTGAGGGCTAACCATGCAAAAAGAGGCCTCCTCTCACGAAAGTGAGACCTGAGGTCTACCTCTCTCCAGATAGTGTGTTCTAGGTAATTGCCTAACTGATAATCTACAGGCATGGCAGGACTCACCTCCACCCCACCCCTACTCAAAGGAAACCAGAGCCACCAGTATATGGCTCTCATGATTGTCAGTGACTTTGGCTTGATGGAATGTGTTCAGTAGGACCTGCTCTGCTGACATCAGCTGACCCTTGACAGTAGTCATGTTGGCTCCATTGCCCCTTTAATGGTGACCCATTTCCTATACTTAGACATAGGAACACTAGGGCTATCTTTTTCTGTTCCTCAAAGTTACATGAGACGTCCTCCTCCCCAAATGCTACACTAGCCAACAGGTGTCTTCCCAGAAGTGGGGGACTGTGTCCTCTTTGGACATTTGGAGTCGCCCTTACTTGGAGCACTCTGTACATTGGGGAACCCACCTCCCTGTCTTGTGATCAAAGAACCCTTTCTTCTTAGTATCAGACTGGGACTGGTTACTGCTATTCTCTTGAGAATTATTTTGGGGGCCTTTAGAGAACTTATTTTTAAGTTTTTCTTCCCCCTCTTTCTTCTGTTGGGAACCCTGACCACCTTTGTGGGTGTCCCACCCAGATAACTTTTTGGACACTCAGGTGCTAGCCCAGAAGTCCACCTCCTCAGCAACCTTTCTGGGCTCAGTCAGCTTATTGTCAACTAGGTGCTGGTGCAACTCTACAAAACAAATAGTGAGCATGTGCTCTCTCAGGATTAAATTGTACAACCCAACATAATCGCTGACTTTGCTGCCCTGTTCCCAGCCATTCAGCACCTTACTGGAGTAATCAGTGAAGTCTGATGAAGATTGGTTGGGAAGCTTGTTACTGTCCCTGAACTCTTGGCAATACTTAGCAGGGGTCAGTCCAAATTTGGTAATCAAAATGGTTTTCATGGGAGTGTACTTGTTCTGGTCCCCAACCTCTAATGTCAGAAGTGTGTCCCTCCCAAGTGTAGGCATGTGTTTCCAGAGACCCTACTCCAGTGCCCTCAGTCTAACTTCATACCCAGAAAATCACCTGTCAATGTTATCTCCCACCACATAACTGGGCACTAAATCCTTGGTTATATGAACCTTCTTGTCTCCATCAGGTACTGTACTATGCTGCCACATGCACTTCTGAACTACGACTGCCTAGCCTTGAGGTTCAACTCCTTTAGACTCAGTTCAAGACCCAGAAGTAATTTCTTTGCTGCCAGGGCTCTCTCAGCCTTCCTCTCCTCTGCCTCCATTTTTAATTTTGCCAATGGCAGACTGAATTCTCTCTCACTCTCCTTTCCTCTGCAGTCAAGCTGTGACTTGAGACACTGCTCCTTTGTCTCACAGGTGGCACAAACCCAGGAGCGTCATCCTCCACTGCTGTTGATAGCTCCTTAGGAGAGCCATTCTCTTGCTCCCCCAACTCGTAAACTAAGGTGTGTATAGTCCTAAAACCAGCAAAAACAGGGTCAGAAAATTGGAGGGAGGCAGGTAATAAAGTTGCGGGATAACCACCCTAATGCTGTCAGGTTTAACAAAAGCCTTAAAGGTACTAAAATAGACACTTACACGCCAGTAGATAAACTAAAACATTTGCTAACACTAATACAGGTGATCACCTACATTCACTCAGATGTATAGGCAAGTGGTGATACAATCTAGTGATGTATGTAGACAAATACTGCTTTAATCATGAGTGAAGCCTAGTAGTTGAGAGCCTGACTGTGCTTCTGTCACTGGCCACCGTAATTTACATGTAAAACCATTTTGTCAAGTTTCAAGCTCATGTTTTGGTGCAAATATATCACCTGTATAATGTCCTGTAGATATGCCATCAAGGATGGTGCAAGATGCTTAAGTGATTAAGACTTACTTTTGAGCATTAGAAACTTACGTATGCACTTGCAGACCTCTAAGCCAAGAACTATATAGACTAATCCATTGTACAAGGAAGGGCATTCATGTTTCCAAAGTATGGATCCTGTCTCAGAGGCAGTCACAGAGCCACAGTGAGTCTCCTACATTCACTCACATACTCAGAAATTACTTATAAATATAGCTCTATCAATGGCAATTGCAAACACAATCACATATTCCCAACAGAGGCACTGTGATATTTGTTCACCCACACACATAACCATTTACAGAGCCATAGAGGTCGCATACTGGCACATGTTCTAAAACATCTCATGACACTACTACAGATGTACGCCTACATTCACTGACATATATAGACTAGTGAGGACATATATGCACACATTTACTGCTTTATTCTTCAAGCGTAGTATATTGAGCTTCAGTAATAAGAGATGTCCTTTTAAGTTTTACAAACTTACTGCAGAACTTGCAGACCCCTAAGCCAAGCACCACATAGAGTATAGCAGTCATAAAGGGTAAGGCCTGTAGTCAGAAACTTCTTCTGCATGCAGCAGTATCAAAGGGAATTGCAAACACACTTACATAATCCTGTATTATGTAAGAGAAACAATGAAGCATTTGTTCACCCAGTTACATACAGATGTGCAGAGTAGTATAGGTACTGCAATAGGGGTTCATATACTGGCACATACAGTTAAACAGGTTATTGTTCTACAAGAGGTGGATAGTTAAATTCTGCCACACACATTCAGAAATACTGATAAAATGTGTTCAAGTATGCAAACTAATACTGCTTTAGTTATGGGTGATTGCTACTGGTGCAGAGCCTGTGTGTACTGACTCAATATTCTCATGTATTCAGATAAACAGTGGTTTAAACATGGATGAGGCCTACTAGTGCAAAGGTTGTTTTAGCACGCTCAGTAACTTGTCAAGCAACTCTCTAAAACTGTTCTGTCTAGTCTAAAAATGCTATTTTTTACAAAATAAGTCACCTCTAAGATATGCTACATGTATTCTACTAATCATAATAAGACAACTGTTTATATTGCTAGTTAACTATTTAAAATACTTAAAAGATACAAGTAAATAATTTGAAAATAAATCTACATTTTATACATTTTCAGGTAGACGATTCTACTGAACTACACAGAGTTGCAATGCCGTCAAAAATTGAGCAAAAAAAGAAACAGATAAAACAATGCTATCTCCTCACAACTGAGAAAGAAAAGGGGCACAACACAGCAAAAGTATTGAAAGAAAACAGAGCTGCTGGTAAAAGATCAAAAACATGTCTTAAAAACGTATTTGGTCAACTTGAAAGACAGCAAAATTAAGTAAAAAGAAACAAAACTTGACATCAACTAAGAAAGGAATAAAAGTGGATGATATTACAAGTAAAAAATACTACAATAAAGCACAGAGTTGAATTAGAAGGCAGCGCCAGATCAAGGAAATAAGATGTTAGAACATTCCATAGTAATCAAGAATCTAATGAGAAATTTGATGAAGTATAAAATAAGGAGAGAAACTATTATACAAACGGAACGTATAGAGGTTATGGTTGATAAGGCCTTAGTTCCTAAAAGGAAATTATATATTTTTATTGTAAACAGAATGAAAACACTAGATAAAATTATGTTGAGTTTGAGTAGAAAAAGCCAAAAGGAAAGATTAAAAATACAACTAACTTTTGCACATTTTTTAGTGGGGAATGGAGATACTTCTAGTACTTAGGCCCTCATTTCTACCTCAGCGGTCTTTTGCCAAGACTGCTGAGGTTACTTAGGGCCGAAGACCGCCAGTGGTGGCAGTCTTCCGCCAACTCTATCATGACTGCTGGTAGCCCTCCGCCCTTTTTCAGACGGAGAGCTGCCATACTGGCGTTTGGCGGTAAAGTGGAGGCTGCTCCACAGCCACATCATCAGAACACCACCCACCGAATTACAACCCAGTATTCAGCGTGGTGGTGTTCTGGTGAGGGGGTGCTGGCGGCAGAGCAAGCCCCATGGATCCCGTTCCCTCCCGGAGGATCACCGGAATAGGTAAGGTGATCGTCTGTTGGGGAGGTGGGTGGGGGGGTGTTGTGTGTTGTGTGTGTTCATGGGGGTGTGCGTGTGAGTGTGTAGAGGGGCTGTGTGAGTCCGTGTATACATGTGGGGGTGTATTGTGTGTAAGGGAAATGTGACGTATATGTCTGTGTGCATGTGTGCATGTATGTGTGCATTTATGTGTGCGTGTATGTGTATGAATGGTGTGAGCGTGCGTGTAGGGGGGTTGGGGGTGTGTGTGGGTGTTTCTGTGGTTGGCGGGGGGCAGGGGTGGGGAGGGGGTACTACTACCTTTGGGGGTTGGTCGTGGGTGTTTGGGGAGGACTCAGGGGAGGGGGATGGGAGAGGGGGAGACCCCAATCAGTGCCATGATATGAATTCCCTGGCACTGAAAGTGCCTACCGCCATGGATTTTGTGGTGGTACAAAACTCCACGAAATCCATGGCGGTATGCGGGGTCCTGATACTGCCGGCGGTTTAATGATGGCCGCCTGGCTTGAGACTGAAGTCTCCAGCCCAGCGGTCGTTACCACCCTGGCGGTCAAAGTGTAAAAGTGGCGGTTTTGCATGGCAGTAACCGCCATGGTTGTAATTCCATTTTTTTTTCCACCGGTCTGTTGGCAGTATTACCGCCACTTTTACACCGATCCCCAGGGTTGTAATGAGGGCCTTAGTCTTTCTTTAATGAAAAAAGCTACTTGCAGGAGATTAGACTAGTTCATGCAGTTGATGAATCTGGATGATGTTATGAGATGAAAGATGGTTCTCCTATTGAAAAAGAGGTGATGGTACCTAGTAATGTTAAGGAAGTGGTAGCTAAGGAGGTACATGGAAAGCGTTGCAGGCCCCTGTATATAAATAGAATTGTAGCAGAATTTGTAGTGTTCACCAGCAATCAATTGTCACTCTCAGAAATGTTTTTCATATGTTTCCTTGCAAAAGTCAGAAAATGTCTCTTTTGCAAATATTAGATTAATGCAAAGTAAAAAAATATACAAATCTACAGGGACATTCACAAGCATGTTTATTAAAGAAAGTGTGCAAAAGCACCTTTCCTCATTTTAGAATGTTAGCTGTACACCACACATGAATGAGAACTTTGGTTAGGAAGAGTGCTGCATTATGGGGGTCATTCTGACCCTGGCGGTCAG
This sequence comes from Pleurodeles waltl, assembly GCF_031143425.1. NCBI lineage: Eukaryota > Metazoa > Chordata > Amphibia > Caudata > Salamandridae > Pleurodeles > Pleurodeles waltl. The sequence goes on along the minus strand of NC_090449.1, from coordinate 686,907,468 downwards.
AAGCACCGCCAACAGGCTGGCGGTGCTTCCGGGGGCATTCTGACCGCGGCGGTAAAGCCGCGGTCAGAAAAGGGAAGCCGGCGGTTTCCCGCCGGCTTCCCGCTGCCCCAGGGAATCCTCCACGGCGGCGCTGCAAGCAGCGCCGCCATGGGGATTCCGACCCCCTGCCCGCCAGCCAGGTTCTGGCGGTTTTCACCGCCAGAACCTGGCTGGCGGGAACGGGTGTCGTGGGGCCCCTGGAGGCCCCTGCATTGCCCATGCCACTGGCAGGGGCCCCCTAACAGGGCCCCACATAGATTTTCAGTGTCTGCGTGGCAGACACTGAAAATCGCGACGGGTGCAACTGCACCCATCGCACCCCTTCCACTCCGCCGGCTCCATTCGGAGCCGGCATCCTCGTGGAAGGGGGTTTCCTGCTGGGCGGGCGGGCGGCCTTCTGGCGGTCGCCCGCCAGACCAGCAGGAAACTCAGAATGACCGCCGCGGTCTTTTGACCGCTGTACGGTCTTCTGGCGGTTCCTGCCAGGCCGGCGGCATCCGCCGCCGGCGGGGGTCAGACTGACCCCCTATGTTTCCAAGAAAGAACTCTAACTCTTTTGCATGAAACAGTGGCAGAGGTAGGAAAGGTTTGTGATGATGTGCAGTTTTCTTTCTTTTGACCTGACGGGGAGTACAGAGAAAGGAAAACTCGGATTATGCAGATGTAGCAGAAGAGGAAATAGGTATTACTGTTGATAGCTTTCATGAAGAGATTAGAAAGTTTAACACATTCTCTTCAGAGAAACTGGACTGTGTTTGTATATGCTGAAGACATACTCACTACAGAAAACAAACTTGTCATGTTATTCTGTCTTCAAAAACTGAAGAAGAGTGTAAACATAAATGGCAAGAATTTGCAGCGTATTTATTTGTAGAAAAACGCTTTGATTGTTTCTCACAGCAAACTATATGTAAGTATTGTTATAATAAGTTAGAGGACAATAAAGAAGCTCTCTTTTTTCCACAACTGTTTCCTACTGGAGTAGATGATAGCTATGATGACTTTACAAGTGACAGCAGCAGAGTACTGCTCAACCAGACTTTACTCTGAGGACCCAAGATTTCACCAGAACATTCCCTATATATTTAATTTGCTATTTGAGAGTGACCTGCCTGGCTTATTTGATGCAGTGAATTATATTCTGAAAATAAGGGTGAATATGCAGAATCTGGCAGCAAGGGAGTTTGTCGCAAACGTTCTTTTTAAAAGATGTAAACCTGGAATACAACTTAATTTATTTGATGACATATTAATGTGGTATGAATGAGTATTGGTATGGTCGTAATGGAGCAGTTAAATGCATGTTGAGAAACCTAGGAACACCTTCTTGGTTTCTAACACTGAGTTGTGCTGAGTATGAATGGGATGATCTGATTTATTTTTAAGAGAACCAAATTCAAATATAAAAGACCTCAATCTAAAGACACCTAGAGAACTCCGCTAATTCAATCCACAAATGTTTGCAGATATTTTAACCACAGGTTTCAAGCAATGTTGGCTTTTATCTGCAATAAAACTAATCCTCCTCTTGGTAAACTGACAGGTATCTTTTTGTGCAAAGAGTACCAAGCTAGAGGTGTTCCATACATTCACGTGCTGTTATGGGTAAAAGATGCCCAAAAGTTTGGAACAGACTCTGATGACTCTGTCTTGTCTTTCATAGAACAGTATGCATCATACCTATCCCAATAGAAACTGCTAATCAAGGATTAAGACAACAAAGTTAAATGATTTCAAAATCGCAGGTGTGGTTAACACTGTCATCCAAAATATAGAAATAAATGTGAAATTTGACAGAAGATGTTGTTTTGGATTCCCACGACCTGTCATTTCAGACAGAAGAGTGAACAGTCTTTTGTCAGCAGTGAGACACACTATAACACAGAAATCACCAAAAAGTACTTACAATCTCAAAAGAATAGAATCATCATAATATAAAAATGACTACAACCCTGTTATTCTGATTGGAATGAAAATATTGGTGTACAATTTGTAGCAGATAACTCTATTGCTGTTACTTAAAACGTGACTTCTTATATCATAAATTTGAAAAAGACAGAGATGAAAGAGGTCTGGGAGGATATTTCTGCAGAAAGGAGTCTATCCAAGAAATTGTACAGTTTTAGTTTGAAAATGCTTTCTCACAGAGGAATTGGATCTTGTGAATGCGCTGATATATTGAGCTCTGGATGTTTGTTCTCCAAGTATAGGGGAATTGTGTGGGTAAGCCTATGCCTTGCAAGCCTCCATAATAGAGAATTGAAGCTTTTCCCAGAAATACAGTTCCTTGCAGAAGTTGATCCTGCGAGTACAGACATCCGAAAAACGAATATGCTTGATACGTACTACTCAAGAAGGAGTCATCATCTTGAAAACATGTGTCTCTATGAAATACTTCAGCATTACACATATAGAAGTAATATAACTGAAAATATTGAAGAAGGAAGGTGTGCAGTCATAGGATGTGATGGGTTTATGGCGAGACACAACAAAGGAAATCTAATTAACTATCAAAAGCTTACTTGCTAAACTGCAGAGAGAAGAGAGTTTTCTATTTGGTACTTTTGCAATGCTTCAAGCCTGGGTGTAGTAAATCAGATTTATTGGACGGGATGATTGTTATGAAGACTCATTCAACACTGTAGTAAAAGATAGTATGGAGTGTTCTGTGTTTCTAACTTACTTGCAGATGTTGAAAGGTGAAATTCGACAGGAAGAATCCATCACTACTGTAATAACCAGGGAGGGTTCACAAAGCAGACTAAGTTCTGGACCCGAAAGTCAAGATCCTCTTAAAGAACCATTAATTCAACACTAGGCATGTATAGCTATGAATGAGGTGGAGGTTGCCATGCAGCAAGCAAGAGAGGAAACTGTGGATTTTGAACAGTTAGTGTAACAACTTAACAATGAACAGAGAATAATTTACAACAAAGTTAAAACTAAAATAGAAAACAGATTTCTGCATGAGAAAAAACTATGTGAATATTCTACATTAAACCAATATTACTGTATATCAGAGGACAAGCTGGCACTGGCAAAAGCTTCCTAATTAAAGTTCTCTCTAGTTATCTGCAAAAGACTACAGATTCGAATTTGTCACGTGTAATTACAGCACCAAGCGGATTAGCTGAACATAACATTAAAGGAATTACTCTGCACCAACTACTAATGCTACCAATTGAACATGACAATAAACTTAAATATCAAAAGTTATCTGGTGATGCTTGCCATGAAATATCAAGAGTATTGAAAATAATTACGCTTCTCATTATTGATGAAGTGAGCATGGTATCAAACATAATGCTTGCTTTCATGCACGTAAAAATGCAACAGATTTTGAGAACAAGCTGTAATGTACTATTTGGAGGAAAGCATTTAATTTTCTTCGGAGACCTGCTCCAACTTATCCCTGTAAAAGGACAATTGATTTTTAAAACACTTTTGCATAATGAAACAAGGAATTCTCTAGTAAGTATTGGTAACATGAATACTTGGTTAAACTTTGAATACAAAGAATTAGTGAAAAACATGTGCCAAGCCTCTGATATGGAATATGGAGAGATATTGAAAGACATGAAAGTAGGAGTCCTCACAAAGCAGGAGAAACATGCTTTAAAATGGCACCTCATCAAGAGTCTGTTTCCATTTGAGATTACTGCACCACAACTAATGTTCAATTTAAATAAAGCATATAAACCTATGGTTTGTTAATGCCAACACTTCAAGAGTACACAAACATTAATGAGAACTTACTACAACTAGAGAAAGAACATTTCAGAAATTACAACTATTTATAAAATGGAACATCAGGGAGTCACAGTACTACTGATAGAAAAACTACAAGGTAAATTAGATTCTTTGGTGAAATCAGTATCCAAAACAGCAGGATTAGAAAATAGTTTGTGTGTCTGCACAATTTGCCAAGTAATTTTATGACACAATTTAAATGTTGAGGAAGGCTTAGTTAATGGTGCAATGTGTAAAGTTATTGATTTCATAAATTTTCCATATATAGGTGAGGTAGACTATTTGGCAATAAAATATGCTAAGATAGATGATGTGAAGAAGATTGCCAGTGTGTTGTACAGTTTTTGCTAGCAAAAGACTTATGTATCTTAGAACAACAGTTTCCTCTGTTTTTACCATACACTGTTACGATCCATAAATCACTACGTTTAAGTGTAGATGCAGCTTTGGGTAATGTTGGAAGTTATGTATTCAAAGAAGGAATGTCATATGTAGCATTGTCACACATTAGAACCTTGTCCAGTTTGTTTTTGATTGACTTTGATAAGATGATAGTTCATGCTGATGTAAGCTGTGTAAGGGAATGAAATCGCTTCAGAACTGAATACGCTCCACATCTAGGCCAGTAACCTTTTTAGGATGAATGGATACTCGGCCCAATGTGCAAGATTAAAAAACAGTGTACAGACCATCAAGAAAAAAAGGACAAAAGGAGAATACCAAGACTGCTGAGAAGAGAAAACTGATAAATATGGTGAATTTGTATGTTAGTGGAAAACATTTCAGGTGTAAACTGCTTTACGAATGTTGTTGTCAATGTACTGTTCAATTTACCCTATGTAGCAAACCAAAATAAGCAAAAATCAGATAAGAGAATGACTTCTGAACTACATAATTTGCTACAAAATTTAATACGTGACATCACTGTAATACATTCTGCTTCAGGGATCCCAGACCTTTTAGATATATGTACAAGATCAATAATGTTTACTCTCAACACTCAAATAGATTCTCAGAAATTTATTAAGGTCGTGCTTGGAACCTTAAAAGAAGAAGATTTAAATATCAATGATCTGTTTTGACTCAGTTACAAATGGAACCATGATCGCGAGGACTGCTCTTTTACACTTAGGGGCATATTTATACTCCTTCTGCACCGAATGTGTGTCAAAAATGTAGACACATTCAGAGCAAACCTTGGCCCGTATTTAAACTTTGACGCCCGAGCCCGCGGACGACAAAAGTAGGCTGTGTGCGTCATTTTCCGGATGCGGCAACCCGCCTTGCGTTAATTATATGCAAGGTAGGCGTTCCCATCCAAAAAATGACTTAAACGGCTGTGCGTCATATTTATGCTTTCGGGCAAAAATGATGCACGGCCAGGAGGCGGAGCCGGAAAATGACGCACAGCCCGATTTGCGTCAAAATGTAACACCTGGGTCAGGGCAGGCATTACAATGGGGCAAACACACCTGTATTTAATCAGAACACACAGAAGCAACAGCAGAGCAGCAGAGCAGCAAAAGGGAGACATGGAGGTGATTCTTATCCAGTGTGCACGCAGACGCAGAGCCCAGCAGCTACAACAGCAGCTACCACAACACCAGCAGGGACCCCAAAGCAGCGCAGAAGGAAGGAGAGGATATTCCACACCAGAACAACCCTTCATGGCCTCAGGGAACACAACATCATCCAGAGGTACAGGTTGAACTGGCAGGCCATTCAGCAGCTGCTGCGAAACATTGAGCCGCAGTTGGCACCCACTTTGCTGACACCCGCACCATCCCAACAGAAACCAAGCTGCTTGCTGTACTTCACATGCTGGCAAGTGGCTCTTTTCAAACAACTGGGGCCCTGGTTGTCAGAATATCACACCCATCATTCTCTGCCTTTTTGTCCAAAGTACTGGATGCCATCATTGGACTTACACCCCGCCACATCTGCTTCCCTAACACACTGCAGAAGCAGCAGGAAACAAAACAGGGATTCTACCTCATTAGTGGCTTCCCACATGTCCTTGGTGCAATCGACTGCACACATGTACGCCTTTTGCCACCTGCTGCAACTGAACACCTCTACTGCAACAGGAAGTACACACATTCCATCAATGTGCAGGCCATTGTCGATCACCAAGGATTGATCACCATCATCGTGGCTAAATATCATGGGAGTGTCCATGACTCATTCATCTTCCGTCACTGCACCATCAATGAACACTTTCAGGATGGACAGTATGGCAATGGTCTACTTGTTGGTAAGTACAGAAACCTACTTATATACACACTGCACAGCAACCCTCTAGGACACACAACACATTCTCTACAACAGCAACATGTCGACAGGAACACACTGAGGTCATGACACCGCTAGGAATGTTTCTTAGGTCACCATTGAACCTGTCACACATCTGAAATTAGTGTACAGTCTAATGTTAAGTCATCAAAGATCACAACGTGTGGAGTGGGTTGCCTAAATGTCACCTTGCAAATTGTAAGTGTCCCAATGATGTTTACATTAATCCATTGCATAAGTCTAAAGGTTTGGAATGTCCAGGGTACATTGATATGAACGTGTTAACAACACTGTCAAAATGAATCTGTGTATGGAACTATCATCTCACCCCCAGTGAAGACACAGGGACACCTGTATCACAAGTCACAATGCTAGGGAGGGCACACTGTACTGAAAATCCCAAAACGTACTGCTGACAACCGGTCAGCAGGCAAACACTCGTTCAGCCAAGGAAACAACACAATGCAGATGGTACATCCTACAAGCCTAGGATGCAACATAATATCACAAAAGAGTCACAGACAACACAAGACAACTACTGCCATGAAAGGTCATTTCAATAGGGCTAGCTACATCAACATGATCCCCTTCATTTTCTCTTGCAGCTGATCAGGGGTATGGCATCCAGCCATGGATAATGACACCTATTGGCAACCAGAGTACTGCAGCAGAGCGTGCCTACAATGACGCACGTAGGAGGACACGCACCATAGTCGAGAGGACCTTTGGCATCCTCAAGTCAAGGTTCCGGTGCCTCGACATCACTGGTGGTAGCCTCCTATATTCCCCGGAGATGGTCTGTAAGATCATCCTAACATGTGCTACTCTGCACAACATTTGCATAAAAAAGGAACATTCCCCTCCTGGAACCCTAGCCACACATTGAAAGAAGAGTGGCCAGGGCACACCAATAGCATGAATCCTGATCCTCATAATGTTCCAGAATAAGTAGAAAGTTCGTTCTTGGAAGATGATGTGTAGATATTTATTATAAGTGCAGGTAGAAAGTAGAAATCTCAATCAAAAGACTGCGTTGTACAAAATGACCATGTGTCCAGAGCAGCCAGATGGTGATAAATGGTCAAAGTTACAATAGGATGTTCGAATGTAATAATAAGTCCATACAGCAAAACAGCCAACACGTGTTTCGTCTTCAAGACTTTGTCAAGGCTGTGGAAACATAGATGAAAAATACATACATGTCGGTATAGTGTAATTGCGCAAGGTGACTTCACAACGTCTAAAATTCTTTGTACACAGGTAAAGAGAATAATCCGAGCAAAGGTGCAATAGAATTGTGTGAATTAAGTGCAGGGATGTGTATCGTTAATGTGACGACCAGAATGTAGTGTGAATGCCTCAATAGGTCTTATAGGTGACTAATTGAATCATGTTCCAGAAGAAAAAGGCAAACAAGTCAGTCTAGAGTGGAATAAAACGGCAACATCATACGAGGTGAGATTGTCATAAACGTGTCTTCACAGTGTGATACAGTACATGTGCTTTAACATTTTTTAGAAAACATTGAATCTTAGTGGTGAAGAAACAAGGGGGGATGCGAAGTGTGTTGTGATGTGGATAGAAGATCTATAAATAGTGTGAAGAAAAAAGAGTAAAGAAAGAAGTAAGAAGTAATTGAAAGGGGGTAAGGTACCTTCAGATGTATATAAAACATTATGGCGGTCATTCTGACCCTGGCGGTCAAAGACCGCCAGGGTGGAGGACCGCGGGAGCACCGCCGACAGGCCGGCGGTGCTCCAATGGGGATTCCGACCGCGGCGGTAAAGCCGCGGTCGGACCGGCAACACTGGCGGGCTCCCGCCAGTGTACCGCCGCCCCATTGAATCCTCCAAGGCGGCGCAGCTTGCTGCGCCGCCGAGGGGATTCCGACCCCCCCTACCGCCATCCAGATCCCGGCGGTCCGACCGCCGGGATCCGGATGGCGGTAGGGGGGGTCGCGGGGCCCCTGGGGGCCCCTGCAGTGCCCATGCCACTGGCATGGGCATTGCAGGGGCCCCCGTAAGAGGGCCCCTAAATGTATTTCACTGTCTGCTGCGCAGACAGTGAAATACACGACGGGTGCAACTGCACCCGTCGCACAGCTTCCACTCCGCCGGCTCGGTTCCGAGCCGGCTTCATCGTGGAAGCCTCTTTCCCGCTGGGCTGGCGGGCGGCCTGAAGGCGACCGCCCGCCAGCCCAGCGGGAAAGTCAGAATTACCGCCGCGGTCTTTCGACCGCGGAACGGTAACCTGACGGCGGGACTTTGGCGGGCGGCCTCCGCCGCCCGCCAAGGTCAGAATGAGGGCCTATATGTAAACACGAAAAGTACATAGATCAAGCTGCTGGTAGTCATGAGTCCTTGGGAGAAATCAAATAGTATAGGCAAATGATGGCCATGATAAGCCTGGGGTGTAAAACAACAAAAAATACAATTTAATGTTAAGCAGGTGTTATGCAGAAAGCGACTTGATTTTAAAGCTACATACGGAGTAAATAATCTGGTATGCCAAAGTCTATAATGTCGCTGGAGCGTTGCCCCGTCACTAGCTTTACCAAGGTTGCTGTGATTTTACATGTGTAATATTCTTTTCACTTTCTAGAAAAACTCGAAAAGTGAAGATGGAGCCTATCAAATTAGAAAGGGTTTCTCAAAACGCAATTAAAAATTCTAAAGGAACGTTTTACTTAGTCTTTTTATGCCCATGCCATGCCCCCTAATGCCACTTTAACCGCTTATAAAAACCAAAATCTCGATCAGAAAAAATGTCATTCTAAAACTAGAGAACGTTTTATCACTTAGTCTCTGTCTGTAGTATAACTTTACTTCATGCAATGTTAAGACACACAATCGGAGCATGCTGCGCACTACCAGACTTCTACAGAAATTGAAAGTCTATTCTATTCACACAACGTGGTATGCTTTTGTCACATATTTATTTTTTCTAGCCGACACAGATTAGTAAAGCTTTCCTCGCCTGGCTGCCTTGAGTTCCCCGTAAGTGGGAGAAAGTAGTGAGACAAGCCAGCAACGCTGGCAGTACCTTACCTCAGGTATTTGTGGAGCAAACAAACCTGTTCCGTGCGCGTCGGGGTTTTGGCAGAGTGTTTGGCCCATGTGTGTGTCAGCCTCTTTTTATAGGTTGATCGGTTCAGGCAAAAGAGAGTCAAAATAGAAAAGGGACTCTAATTGAGACGGCGAGCAGTTTGAGCAGCCCAAGGTGAGGGCCATGTTGAAACGGATTGAGTCCATATAGAGACTAGTGCTACGAGCAATGGAGGCATTCAGAAGAGGAGAGGGGTATGGAGATCAGACGTAAGAGTCATGCAGAAAAGCGTATATAATAAATATAATATAACTGTAGTTTGTTAGAAGTACCATTGTCACAAGGTAAGGCATAATACACAAAAGGTGGTATGAACTACCGTCAAACAATGTATAAGTATACACAACAGTAAGCATGATACAAGACCAAGATGAGTGGGTTACAGATTCATCTTGTAAGTCAGAGAACTTACTAATATAGAGAACAGAAGTTATAGCTGGACACATAAAAAATACATCTTAGTGTATGAAATATATGGAGGTGAGTGTTTTTATACAGCTGAGTTTTAAAGAAAGGTGTATAGATCCTTGTCAATGTTAATGCCCTGCTCAACAGCTCTGAGTCTAATAATCCAACTGCTTTCCAGTTGCCTAAGCCGTAGCATTTTATTACCGCCTCTGGGTAGTGAGTTCACTGTGTCAATGCCATGTACACTGATGCCCAGTATCTCTTGTTGTCTATGCTTGGCATTGTAGTGAACCGCAAAGGGGTAGTTGACATTATTGTTGCGGATGGGCCTGATGTGTTCTTGCAATCTCTCCTTAAGAGGTCGGATAGTGCTCCCCACATAGATGAGACTGCAAGTGCAGATAATGCAATACACTACAAATTTGGTGTTGCAGTTAATGAATTTATTGATTTTGTAAGTAACTGGTGAGTTGTATTGGAACTCGGTAAATTTATCTTTGATGAAGCAGCAAATATTGCAGTGCCCACATTTGTAGGATCCATGTGGGGCCGTTGGTAACAAAGGGGGTCATTACAACATTGGCGGTATAAGGCGCTTACCGCCGTGCAGAAGACCGCCAATACGCCGCCGCGGCCGTGGAATTCCGCCACAGCTATTATGACACACATCTCGGAATCCGCCGAAATTCAGACACCCACACAAGACCGCCACACCAAAGGTCAGCGATAAACATGCGGAAAAAAATCCTCCACCTCCACGCCAACAGAAACACGCCCATGCTATTACGACCCACGAATCCACGCCCCGGTCTTTCAACCGCGGTATTCCATTAGCGGTACACACCGCTGCGCTCAAAATACACACACATCTCCAAAACACCGCCACATTGGACAATTCCAAATACACACACCTGATACACATACACACAGCACTCCCACACACCCAACACAATATGAAATACACACCCACATCACCCACAAACCCCTACGACCACAATTTCTGAGAGAAGGCCAGAGAGAGACAGCACAGAATAGAGAACCCCATCACACAGAGGCACACTACACAATCACCCACACAACATCCACGCACAAAACACCACATACCACAACACTCACCACACTCATCAACACATACACCACCCCACACATCACACACACCACCCCATGGCACGCCAAAGACACCCCCGCTTCTCCGAGGAGGAGCTCAGGGTCATGGTCGAGGAAATCATCCGGGTAGAGCCACAGCTATTTGGCTCACAGGTATAGCACACATCAATAGCCAGGAAGATGGAGCTTTGGCAAAGAATAGTCGACAGGGTCAACGATGTGGGACAGCACCCAAGAAATCGGGAGGACATCAGGAAGAGGTGGAACGACCTACGGGGGAAGGTGCATTCCACGGTATCCAGGCACCACATCGCGGTACAGCGGACTGGCGGCGGACCCCCACCTCCTCCCCCACAACTAACAACATGGGAGGAGCAAGTCTTGACCATCTTGCATCCTGAGGGCCTCGCAGGAGTCGTTGGAGGAACGGACACTGGTAAGTCAAATTTTAACTATCATATCCCCCACCCTACCTGCATGCTATCACACACCCCCTCCCTCACCCTCTCCCCTACCACTTCAAATCCTCACCTATCTACCCATGACACCAACCACCCATCCCAACCCCAAGACCTGCATGACATAACTAAGCATGGATACCCATCACTAAAGCATGCCCACTGCACAGACCCACAACACCCCCCAACCATCACCACACAAGCCCCCACACAGGAATGCCTGCACTGGGGTACACGCACACCCAAACATTGCACATCATGAAACACACACATGCAATAATCATGTACTCATACCCCTGCAGGAACCCGAAGGAACGTCACCACACCAGAGGGTCCAGACAACACCACTCCACCCCCAGAAGAGGCCCACAGTGACGACAGCAGCTCTGCCCCACTGGATCTTGATGACCAGCCCGGACCATCGTGGGCCTCAGGACAGTCGGTTCCCCTTGCCCAGCCACAGCCTAACACCGAACTGCCACCCTCTGGAAACACCAGCACAGCACCCACCCAGCGGGCCCAAACCTCCCTGCCCAGGACAGGTCAATCAGCGGTGTGTCCACCACTACAGGGCACCCAGGCTAACCCAACACCCCAACAACAACAGGGACCTGGGGGCAGTGGTAGTGGGCACACGGTCCAGGGGACAGAGGCACAGGAACACAGGGGAACTGGGAGGGCTGCTGTGCGACACAGGGAGGACAGACCAAGGGAACCTACTCTCAACGAGGCCCTCTCCTCCATCATGGGAGCATACCACCACTCCCAGGAGACGATGGCTACGGTACTGGGCAAGTTACAGGAGACCCTGCGTCTGCAGGAGGAACAGTATTTGGGGTTCAGGGAGGAGCTCAGGACCATCGGCTCTGCCCTGGGCACCATTGTAGGGGTGCTGACGGACATTGAAAAGACCTTGAGGGACACCGTGGCACTCCAAGGGGCCCCTGACACTATCCAGGATGATGAAATGCCCACCACCTCCGCCGGCGCTAGTGGACAGGATGCCCCGCCACAGGACCAACACACCAGCACCCCATCCCCTGCAGACGGACAACCACCATGCAAGCGGGCCCTGAGATCCAGGAACAGAACAGAGCAAGATGGCAAGACCCCCGCCAGGAAATAAGACCACCCTGATCGTCCTCCCATTGTCCCACTTTGTTACCCTGTCCAAATCGGAACTGCCCCAGCTCCACTTCCAATGGCCAGATGTGCAATGTACCTGTGAGACTAATAGACTGAACTCTGCCATGGACATTCCTCCACCATCACCCATCACCATTTCACAACCCCCCTTCATTGTTATGCACTTAAATAAACACCCTTGAAATGATTGTGAACATTGTATTGTCAATTACAGTGTTAAAAAAGGTTACCCATTGGAAGGCCAACATACCAATGTCACACATCACAAGCCTTTCAAGGGTGCAAGCTGTTGACATGTAGGTTACCACATTAGTGAAACTGAAATGGAAGGGGACAACTCAGTTAACAAATAGGGAGGGAAATGTAGGTACAGGATAGAGGTAGACTTGTGAAAGTTAATATTATGTGAAACATGTAAACGTACTCACCTGTGTCTCACTGAAAATATTGCTGTATGACTGACTCCCTGTTGTCGTTTTCATCTTCATCAGCTTTTTCCTCATCACTGTCCACGGGCTCCACAGGCTCCTCCGCTGCAACAACACCGTCATCTGGATCATCCTCCTGCAGAAAAGGCACCTGGCATCGCAATGCCAAGTTATGGAGCATGGAGCAGGCGATGATGATGTCGCACACCTTCTTCGGTGAGTAGAATAGGGATCCACCTGTCATATGGAGGCACCTGAACCTGGCCTTCAGGAGGGCGATGGTCCGCTCGATCACCCTCCTAGTTGGCCCATGCGCCTCATTGTAACGTTCCTCTGCCCTGGTCCTGGGATTCCTCACTGGGGTCAGTAGCCATGACAGGTTGGGGTAACCAGAGTCTCCCAATAGCCATACACGGTGCCTCTGGAGTTCACCCATCATATCAAGGATGGTGCTATTCCATAGGATGTAGGCGTCATGCACTGAGACAGGGAACATACCATTTACGTGCGAGATGTACTGGTCTGCCAAACAGACCATCTGGACATTCATAGAATGATAACTCTTCCTGTTCCTGTACACCTGTTCATTCCTGCGTGGGGGGACCAGAGCTACATGGGTCCCATCAATGGCACCTATGAGGTTGGGGATATGTCCTAGGGCATAGAAGTCACCTTTCACTGTAGGCAAATCCTCCACCTGAGGGAATATGATGTATCTCCTTACGTGTTTCAGCAGGGCAGACAACACTCTGGACAACACGTTGGAAAACATAGGCTGGGACATCCCTGATGCCATGGCCACAGTTGTCTGAAAAGACCCACTTGCAAGGAAATGGAGCACTGACAGCACCTGCACGTCAGGGGGGATTCCTGTTGGATGGTGGATTGGTGACATCAGGTCTGGCTCCAACTGGGTACATAGTTCCTGGATTGTGGCATTGTCAAACCGGTTGGTTACGATGACATGTCGCTCTTCCATTGTCAACAGGTCCACCAGCGGTCGGTACACCGGTGGATTCCGCCATCTTCCAATATGACCCAACTGACGGTGCCCAAGAAGAACTACAGTGAAGAAACTGTCAGCATTCCTCCAGGTATGTACCCACAGTCACACACAAGACTACAACAGACAATTAACCGATCCGGGAAAGGTTTGGAGTGTAGGCCTCGGTATGTGTGACGCAATAGTAATTGAAGCCATGTGGGCCCCTGAAATGGCGGCTGTCTGACCTCTAAACTGGGACAATGGAATTGTGGGGTAACTGCGCTGGCGTTGGACACCGTCGCTGTAGGCGGTCGTAGAGAGCGGCGCAATGCTGCATTGGTTAACATTGGACCCTATGGGTCCCAGGAGCCAATGAGCAGGTGCGCTGGCGGTGATGATGCGCCCCCCCGCAGACTTCACCGCCGCTGATGTCACCACCATTTTCTATCTGTTGAATCACTAGATACCTGACCTTCGACTGGAGAGGACCTACACTGCTAGTGCTGCTGTGACCTCAGTCTGGAAGCAACGATGGCTGCTGCGTCTGGGGAAAGGACCCCTGCCTTCACTGCACAGGAGTTGGAGAAACTTGTGGATGGGGTCCTCCCCCAGTACACGCTACTCTACGGTCCTCCAGACCAACAGGTTAGTACACAGGGAGCACGTTGTATGGGCTAGGCTTGGGTGGAGAGGGCTGGGTGGATGAGGGAAGGGGGCAGAGTATCTAGAACAGTTATGCATGGGGATGAATGGGCCACAGGGATAGAGTTGGGAGGGGACCAATCACAACGACGGTGCAGTAGGTAATGACTGTTCCTCTTTCCTTGTGCATGTCATGTAGGTCAGCGCCCACCAGAAGAGGGACATTTGGCGTGCCATCGCCAAGGAAGTCCGGACCCTGGGGGCCCACCAGAGACGGGGCACCCACTGCCGTAAGAGATGGGAGGACATTCGCCGCTGCAGCAAGAAGACGGTGGAGGCTCAGCTGGGGATGGCCTCCCAACGTGGGAGGGGTGCCCGTCGCACCATGTTCCCCCTGATGTTCCAGATCCTGGCGGTGGACTACCCGGAGTTGGATGGGCGCTTAAGGATATCCAAGCATACACAAGGGGGTGAGTACAACCTCATTCTGTGGACTTTGCGTGCAGTGGAGGTGTCTGGGTGGGGGAGGTGGGCTGTGGGTTTCCCTAGGCCAGGGCGAGTTAGGTAGGCAAGGCCCCTCCGTTATGTAGGCAATGTGGCACTCTACTCCAGCTCAAAACAGAGGCAAGTTGATGTATGGTTGCCCCTTTGCCATCCATGTGGGCAGATTACTACCATTGCCATGTAGGCCTTATCCCAGAAATAGCATGTGCAGAGGGCAGGACAAGGCGTAATGCATGGGGCTGCTGCGTCTGTCTTGTCTACCAACGGTAGCGGTATGCCATGCACTAAACTCTCTTTCTTCTGTCTCCCCCCCTTTTCCTGCTCTCCCTGTCCTTTTGTACATCAGCATCATCAGGCGGAGGTACAGTGGCACCGGAGCACGAGGGAGCTGCATCCCACATGGCCATGGAGGGCCACACCACAGACTCTGAATTCACCAGTGGGACGGAGGGCGAGGGGAGCTTCACGTCGGCCACCAGATCACCATCTGTGCGTCCCACTTCTACAGGTACATCCGCCACCTCCCCTACCAGCACCGCCCTCCCAGCAGCCCCTCAGCGTGTGTCCCGTGCCCGCTCACCCAGGAGGGTGGGCATCACCTTCGCCCCAGGCACCTCAGGTCCTGCCCCAGTCACCCCTGCTGCCCTCAGTGAGGAGGCCATTGACCTCCTCAGGTCCCTCACTGTTGGGCAGTATACCATTGTGAATGCCATCCAGGGTGTAGAACGAGAGTTGAAACACAGTAATGCATTCCTGGAAGGCATTCATTCTGGTCAGGCTGTCCTTCAGCGAACCCTGCAATCTCTGGCTTCAGCACTGATGGCAGCCATTGTCCCTGTGTCCAGCCTCCCCCCTCCAACTTCCTCCACCCAGACCCAATCCCCTGTACCCCAGCCCATCCCAAGCACACCTACAGACCAGCAGGCACACAAGTCAGCACCCAAAAGTAGCTCAAGCAAACATAGGCACCACACACACCACAGGCACTCACACAAGCATCACACCCATACAGACACAACAACATCCACTGTCTTCACTGTGTCCCCCTCCTCCTCTTCTCCCTCCTCCCTCCCAGTCTCGTCTACACACACACCTGCATGCACCAGATCTACAGACACCAGGAATCGCACAAGGACACCCAGTACCACAAGCCGCTCACCTGCACTCACCACCTCCACTGCCATTTACATGTCCCCGGTGTCCTCTCCCAGTGTGTCTGTGACGCCCCCTCCCAAAGTTCACAAACGCCGGCAATCACTCACCCAACATCCATCCACCTCACGACAGCCTCCAGTACCTGCACCTGCACCCAAAACACCTAAAGTGGCACCTCCTACAACCACCTCCTCTACCTCCACTCCCAGACCCCCTCCAGCTACCCATCCCAGTGTCCGTCAGAAACTGTCCCTCTGTCAAATTGACCTGTTTGCCCCCACCCCCCCTCCAGTTCATCAGTCCCGTCGTAGCACCTCAGCCAAAAAGCCTCCAGTACCAGTGGTGCGTGTTCCAGGTTTTTGGACTGCACCGTCCACCAGGGCAGGCAGTAGGACCCGGAGCCAAGGCACTGTCAGCCCACCCCCTGTAAAGGCACCGAAATTGGAGAGTGGACGTCGGGACCGTGTCAAGACTCCTGGTGGGACAACAAGTGAAATGGGATCGAAGGCGATTGGTGAGTCAGCTGTAACTCCAAAGAAGGTGGGGAAGGTTCCGAGGAAGTCTGCCCAGCCTGTTGTGAGTGTCACGGCGGAGAAGTGTGCCATCATTTCCGGCGGTCCAGACACAACCAGGAGGGCCCAAGTATCGTCACTGGTCAGGAGACCACCGCCGGAGTCAGTGCCCAGGAGGGCCCAAGTATCGTCACTGGTCAGGAGACCACTGCCGGAGTCAGTGCCCAGGAGGGCCCAAGTATCGTCACTGGTCAGGAGACCACCACCGGAGTCAGTGCCCAGGAGGGACCAGGATCCCACAGCCCCGCTGGGAGATGATGGAACGTCATGCCACACCTCAATGTCCAGTGTGGAGTTCGTCATGCCACACCCCAATGTCCAGTGTGGAGTTCGTCATGCCACACCCCAATGTCCAGTGTGGAGTTCGTCATGCCACACCCCAATGTCCAGTGTGGAGTTTGTCCTGCCACACCCCAATGTCAGTATCTGAACCGCCATCTCAGGCCACCGCTGAACAGTCCATAGCCAGCCATGGCAAAGCACCGCTGAACAGTCCATAGCCAGCCATGGCAAAGCACCGCTGAACAAGGCCAAGACCGCCATGGCAAAGCATAGCTGAACAAGGCCAAGACCGCCATGGTGAAGACCGCTGAACAGTCCATAGCCAGCCATGGCAAAGCACCGCTGAACAAGGCCAAGACCGCCATGGCAAAGCATAGCTGAAGAAGGCCAGACCGCTGAACAGTCCATAGCCAGCCATGGCAAAGCACCGCTGAACAAGGCCAAGACCGCCATGGCAAAGCATAGCTGAAGAAGGCCAAGACCGCCATGGTGAAGACCGCTGAACAGTCCATAGCCAGCCATGGCAAAGCACCGCTGAACAAGGCCAAGACCGTCATGGTGAAGACCGCTGAACAGTCCATAACCAGCCACGGCAAAGCACCGCTGAACAAGGCCAAGACCGCCATGGCAAATCACCGCTGAACAAGGCCAAGACCACCATGGTGAAGACCGCTGAACAGTCCATAGCCAGCCATGGCAAAGCACCGCTGACCAAGGCCAAAACCGCCATGGTGAAGACCGCTGATCAGGGCAGACACCGTGTGGGTATGAATAGGCCGCCACATCAGGCATCCTTCTCCCATGTGCAGCTGGGACAGTGATAGGACAGGAACTTTCACGGGGAGACTCATCCAGTCTGGCCACCAGTCCCACCCAGTACCAGTTGAGGACTGCATCTACTTGCGTCAATGTGGCTTTCCACTCCCCAGGATGGTCCAGTGGGCAAACCACCCACTGTAAAGACTTGAGAGACTGTGGCTTTGCACTCCCCAGGATGTAACAGTGGGCAACCCACCCACTGTAGAGACTTGAGAGACTGTGGCTTTGCACTCCCCAGGATGTAACAGTGGGCAACCCACCCACTGTAGAGACTTGAGAGACTGTGGCTTTGCACTACCCAGGATGGCACAGTGGGCAAGCCACCCACTGTAAAGACTTGTGAGACTGTGGCTTTGCACTCCCCAGGATACATCAATGGGCATGGAGCCCCGTTGTGGATCTGGCTTTGCAGTCATGTGGCTGAGGTGCCCCCCCTTCCCTTCCCCCTGAGGTGCCTGTAGTGTTTGTATCTGATGCCCCGGCAGTGTTCTCTCGGATTTTGGTCAGGTATCTATTGTGGGCCTCGCCCATGCATTTTTGGACTGTTGGTGCACGGACATTGTTGTGTACATATCTGCACTACTTCCTGTATTATATATATAATTATGACAGATTTCGAGATATGATTCAGTATATTTTTATATGACATGTATATTGGCACAATACAATATTTGAACGGATTTCGCTTTGTCTTTGCATTCTTCCGGGGGGATTGTGGGTTGTTAATGTGATATTTTTTACTGCATTGGTGTGTATGTTGTAATATGCGAGGGTGGGGGTGTTTGGTGGGTGTCCCCCTAACTTTTGCCTCCCCCCACCCCGTGTCGTAGATGCAGTACTCACCGGTATGTTCTGCGCCTACGTCGCTGTTGTTCGTAGAGGAGCAGAAAGACAAGGGCAGGTAGGATTTGTAGTTCCGGCTCCATGGAGTCGTCGTTCCTCGTGGAGTGTGTTGAGGTAAGCGTTTTCCCATAGCAAAGGCTGTTTCCGCCGTGTTTTTATCCACGGTGAATCCGCCCCGGAAAAGGTGGCGGATTGGTGTGTTGTAATAGTGTGGGCGGTACATTGTCTCCCGCCTGTCTGTTGGCAGTGACCGCCACGCTGTTTGTCTGTACCGCCGTGGCGGGTGATGTGTTAAAGTGGCTGGCTTTGTTGGCGGTTACCGCCAGGGTCATAATTCCCTTTTTTTGTCTGCCGGCCTGTTTGCGGTATTTCCGCAGATTTAACACCGTCCGCCAGGGTTGTAATGACCACCATAGTGTTTGCTTGTTCAGGTGGCAAAAAGCTGCAACACAAGTGATTTCGAAGGGCGGGTCCCCTGCTATATGTGATGTGAGGTTTGGGAGGAAGGCTGGTTTTAAGGAATCCATCAGCTAGGAGAAATGACCAATGTTTATGAAGAATCTTATATATGTTTGAACTGAGTGCATTGTAGGGGGTAATGAAGGATGGAGGTCTGGGTGGGTTATTCTTGTTGGTGGAAGTAACCAGCAGATCTGATCTTTTAACATGCTGTATTCTGTTGTTAGCTCGTGATAGTGTGCTAGGTGAGTAACCCCTCCGTACGAATCGTGTGTTCATTACTTTGGATTCTTCATGGAAGATGTTATCTTCACTGCAATTTCTCCTGATCCTGGTGAGCTCTCCAGAGGGAATGGCCTTAATTTGAGAGGCAGGGTGTGAACTGTTAGCATGTAAGATGGCATTGCATGCCGTGGGTTTTCTATATAGTTTAGAGCAGATTTCATTAACTCTTATGTAGAGTGTTAGGTCCAAAAATTTGACCTGTGATGAACTGTGTTCCCCAGTAAAAGTGATGTTAAAGGAGTTGGTGTTGAGATGTTGTAAAAAAAGGTCAAATGTATCTAAACTGCCTGACCAAAAAAGTAAAACGTCATCAATGTATCTGCCCCAGTATAGTATGTGTTGAGTCAAGTCCGGTGGGCACTCTCTCCATATATGTTGCCATTCATAAAAGCCCATGTACAAACTTGCTAAAGAGGGGAAAAATTTGGCCCCCATTGCCACACCTTGGATTTGTTTGAACCACGTGCCTTCATGGACAAAAAAGTTGTTATCCAAAACTAGCTCTATTAGATCTAAAAGCATGTTGGAGTGTTCTAGGAGTGAAGCTTCACGTGTATCAAGAAAGTGCTGGATGGCAAGTAGACCCTTGTCTCTCGGTATACAAGTGTATAGTGAGGTAACGTCTAGGGTTGCTAGGATGTGCCCCCGGTCCATTCAAAGTCACTAAGTTTTCTGAGGAGATCCTTGGTATCTCTGATAAAGGAAGGGAGATTAACGACCAAAGGTTGTAAAAACAGGTCAATGTATTCAGAAATTCTTTCTGTTGGCGAGCCAATTCCTGAGATGATAGGCCTACCGGGCGGAAATGGACCCGGTTTGCCATCATCTTTACCTAACTTCACTGAACTGCATATAAATCTCTTTAAATTTGTTCGTAAATGCCAACTTGCAAAATTTTTTGAAGGTAGACCAGCACAGACTGATTTTACTGCTCCTGTTCCCTGTCCCACTAGTAACATCACCAATAAAGACTTGAAAGACATTCAGACCCTTCTCTCTTTAGAATCTCTATCGGACATACTTCCATCTTTCACAGACATCACATCAGATTTAAACATTGATCCTTACACACACCTGGACAGTGGTCTCAAGCCCTCCTCGAAATTTACTCCTAATCTAGGAAGTGACAATGTCATCAACATCTTTTACAGACAAGTCATGGCTGACTTCTATCAACTTGAGGACTTATATCGCTCAGGACATAAACACATCACACACAACATTACTATCCCTGAAAGAGAAGCCCTTCACTCCCTTGCTCAAAACAAAGATATAATCATCAAGGAGGCCGACAAAGGGGAGAATATTGTGATCATGAACAAGTCTGATTACATCAAGGAAATTGACCGGCAACTAAATGATGCCACTGCATACTCTACCTTGTCACACAACCCCTTGGCCAATGCTAGTGAACACATAATGCACACACTTTCCACATGGAGAGACAAATGTCTCCTCACTGATTTGGAGTTCAAGTACATCTACAATCCAACCCCCACGTCGCCATGCATCTACATTTTACCGAAAATTCACAAACCGGGTCCATTTCCGCCCGGTAGGCCTATCATCTCAGGAATTGGCTCGCCAACAGAAAGAATTTCTGAATACATAGACCTGTTTTTACAACCTTTGGTCGTTAATCTCCCTTCCTTTATCAGAGATACCAAGGATCTCCTCAGCAAACTTAGTGACTTTGAATGGACAGGGGGGCACATCCTAGCAACCCTAGACGTTACCTCACTATACACTTGTATACCGAGAGACAAGGGTCTACTTGCCATCCAGCAGTTTCTTAATACACGCGAAGCTTCACTCCTAGAACACTCCAATATGCTTTTAGATCTAATAGAGCTAGTTTTGGATAACAACTTTTTTGTCCATGAAGGCACGTGGTTCAAACAAATCCAAGGTGTGGCAATGGGGGCCAAATTTTTCCCCTCTTTAGCAAGTTTGTACATGGGCTTTTATGAATGGCAACATATATGGAGAGAGTGCCCACCGGACTTGACTCAACACATACTATACTGGGGCAGATACATTGATGACGTTTTACTTTTTTGGTCAGGCAGTTTAGATACATTTGACCTTTTTTTACAACATCTCAACACCAACTCCTTTAACATCACTTTTACTGGGGAACACAGTACATCACAGGTCAATTTTTTGGACCTAACACTCCACAAAAGAGGTAATGAAATCTGCTCTAAACTATATAGAAAACCCACGGCATGCAATGCCATCTTACATGCTAACAGTTCACACCCTGCCTCTCAAATTAAGGCCATTCCCTATGGAGAGCTCACCAGGATCAGGAGAAATTGCAGTGAAGATATCATCTTCCATGAAGAATCCAAAGTAATGAACACACAATTCGTACGGAGGGGTTACTCACCTAGCACACTATCACGAGCTAACAACAGAATACAGCACGTTAAAAGATCAGATCTGCTGGTTACTTCCACCAACAAGAATAACCCACCCAGACCTCCATCCTTCATTACCCCCTACAATGCACTCAGTTCAAAATATATAAGATTCTTCATAAACATTTGTCATTTCTCCTAGGTGATGGATTCCTTAAAAACAGCCTTCCTCTCAAACCTAACATCACATATAGCAGGGGACCCACCCTTCGAAATCACTTGTGTCACAGCTTTCTGCCACCTGAACAAGCAAACACTTGGTTACCAACGGCCCCACATGGATCCTACAAATGTGGGCACTGCAATATTTGCTGCTTCATCAAAAAAAAACTTACAGAGTTCCAATACAACTCACCAGTTACTTACAAAATCATTAAATTCATTAACTGCAACACCAAATGTGTAGTGTATTGCATTATCTGCACTTGCAGTCTCATCTATCTGGGGAGCACTATCCGACCTCTTAAGGAGAGATTGCAAGAACACATCAGGGCCATCCGCAACAATAATGTCAACTACCCCTTCGCGGTTCACTACAATGCCAAGCATAGACAACAAGAGATACTGGGCATCAGTGTACATGGCATTGACACAGTGAACTCACTACCCAGAGGCGGCAATAAAACGCTACGGCTTAGACTACTGGAAAGCAGTTGGATTATTAGACTCAGAGCTGTTGAGCAGGGCATTAACATTGACAAGGATCTATACACATTTCTTTAAAACTCAGCTGTATAAAAACACTCACCTCCATATATTTCATACACTAAGATGTATTTTTTTATGTGTCCAGCTATAACTTCTGTTCTCTATATTAGTAAGTTCTCTGACTTACAAGATGAATCTGTAACCCACTACTCTTGGTCTTGTATCATGCTTACTGTTGTGTATACTTATACATTGTTTGACTGTAGTTCATACCACCTTTTGTGTATTATGCCTTACCTTGTGACAATGGTACTTCTAACAAACTACAGTTATATTATATTTATTATATACGCTTTTCTGCATGACTCTTACGTCTGATCTCCACACCCCTCTCCTTTTCTGAATGCCTCCATTGCTCGTAGCACTAGTCTCTATATGGACTCACTCCGTTTCAAAATGGCGCCCACCTTGGGCTGCTCAAACTGCTCGCCGTCTCAATTAGAGTCCCTTTTCTATTTTGACTCTCTTTTGCCTGAACCGATCAACCTATAAAAAGAGGCTGACACACACATGGGCCAAACACTCTGCCAAAACCCCGACGCGCACGGCACAGGTTTGTTCGCTCCACAAATACCTGAGGTAAGGTACTGCCAGCGTTGCTGGCTTGTCTCACTACTTTCTCCCACTTACGGGGAACTCAAGGCAGCCAGGCGAGGAAAGCTTTACTAATCTGTGTCGGCTAGAAAAAATAAATATGTGACATAAGCATACCACGTTGTGTGAATAGAATAGCCTTTCAGTTTCTGTAGAAGTCTGGTAGTGCGCAGCATGCTCCGATTGTGTGTCTTAACATGGCATGAAGTAAAGTTATACCACAGACAGAGACTAAGTGATAAAACGTTCTCTAGTTTTAGAATGACATTTTTTCTGATCGAGATTTTGGTTTTTATAAGCGGTTAAAGTGGCATTATGGGGCATGGTATGGGCATAAAAAGACTAAGTAAAACGTTCCTTTAGAATTTTTAATTGCGTTTTGAGAAAACCTTTCTAATTTGATAGGCTCCATCTTCACTTTTCGAGTTTTTCTAGAAAGTGAAAAGAATATTACACATGTAAAATCACAGCAACCTTGGTAAAGCTAGTGACGGGGCAACGCTCCAGTGGCATTATAGACCTTGGCATACCAGATTATTTACTCCGCATGTAGCTTTAAAATCAAGTAGCTTTCTGCATAACAGCTGCTTTACATTAAATTGTATTTTTTGTTGTTTTATACCCCAGGCTTATCATGGCCATAATTTGCCTACTATTTGATTTCTCCCAAGGACTCATGACTACCAGCAGCTTGATCTATGCACCTTTTGTGTTTACATATAATGTTTTATATACATCTGAAGGTACCTTACCCCCTTTCAATTACTTCTTACTTCTTTCTTTACTCTTTTTTCTTCACACTATTTATAGATCTTCTATCAACATCACAACACACTTCGCATCCCCCCTTGTTTTTTCACCACTAAGATTCAATGTTTTCAAAAAAATGTTAAAGCACATGTACTGTATCACACTGTGTAGACACGTTTATGACAATCTCACCTCGCATGATGTTGCCGTTTTATTCCACTCTAGACTGACTTGTTTGCCTTTTTCTTCTGGAACTTGATTCTATTAGTCACCTATAAGACCTATTGAGGCATTCACACTACATTCTGGTCGTCACATTATCGATACGCATCCCTGCACTTAATTCACACAAATCTATTGCACTATCGCTCGGATTGTTCTCTTTACCTCTGTACAAAGAAATTTAGACGTTGTTGTGAGAAAATAGGGCTGATTGCAGAGGCCCCCTAACTTTTTGCCCCCATTTTCCACTTTTTGCTGGTGTTTTCCTGACTCTGATGGTGCCCTGGGTACTGCTAACCAGTCCCAGGGCCTGTGCTCTGTATAAAATGGATATGCAAATTAGGCTAATTATAATTGGCTAAGTTAACCTACCTATAAGTCCCTAGTATATGGTAGGGCATGTAGGTTTAGGGACCACAGCATAGGTGGTGCACACATAGGTGCACTGCTGAGGTGCCCAGTGTCATTTTAAAGGCAGGCCTGCCTTGCTGGCTGCTTTTAAATTAAAGTTATATGCAAATTCGACTTTGGAACTAAAAGTAGTTCCAAAGTCTTAAACTACCTTATTTTTACATATAAGTCACCCCTAAGGTGTGCCCTATGTGCCCCTAGGGCTGGGTGCCATGTAACTATAAGCAGGGACTTTATAAAAATAGATTTATAAGCCCTGGTGAGGTAAAAACAGCCACATTCGTTTTTCCCTCATTGAAGTAAATGGCCTTCATAGGCTAGAATGGGGAGACTTTATTTTAAATTTTAAAGTCTCCTTAAATGTTGCATACCAAGAATTTGGTATCAAATTAAGTGTTGTAATAAATCCCACAACTTCCAGTTGTTGGATTTAATATAACTTGTTCAGGTAAAAAGTTTTAGACTTTACCTAAAAAGTTGCCAATTTCAGCCCTGCATTGTTTTTGCTGCTGTGCTCTGATTGGCCAGCCTGCAGCAGCTTAGCCAAGCTGCCTTGATGAGGTGTGAAGTGGCCTGGCTTCACACAAAGGAATGTGCCTGTGGGAGAGAATCTCCCCTCAGCAGATGGTGAGGCAGGAAGGGGGAGGGCTGCCAAACTGGTCTTCAAAGGCAGAGAAGGACATTTGGAGCACCCAGCAATACCCCCACATCCTGCAACCCCAGACAACTAGATGCCCCCTTGATTAGATTAGGAGAGGGGTGTGTTTATGATTTTTAGCCACACCAGTGGGTGGGCTCAGCCAGATGTAACCTCCAAAAATCAGATTCAGCCATGATGGATTTTTAGAGAATGTTGCCTTCTGGGATGGATTTTTGCCACACTTCCCAGGAAGTGGTCATCACAGGGGGACAACCCTGTACCTGATTGGAGAACCATGACCCCCCTGCTTTTCACCCAGGAGCAAGGATAAAACTGGCAGACCTGCACCCACACCTCAGATCCCCACAAGATTTCAACAAGAAAGAACTAAAGGAGAAGAAGGACTGCCCTGCTGGACCCCTGGCCTGCACCTGGAACCTGCACTCAGAAGGACTGCACCAGCTGCACACTTGGGCTTCACCACAAGAAGGACTTTGCCTGGCTTCAACCGGTTCAAGGAGAGACTCCCTGTTTGCTACAGGTGAAAAATTGCTGTCCAGAGTCCCCTGCACCAACTCCTGAAGAAAGTGACCAGCTGACCACTGTCCAGTGGCCAAAAAGGAGTTTGCGCCAGGAGCATTCTGGGAGTTGTAGTCCGCACCCCCCAAGGACCATCACAGAACTTCTGGACCCTTGGGGTGAGCTGTGGAACCCAAAAAAACCTTAAAAGGACATCTGGGTGAAGCCCCAGAAGTTTGGAGAAGATTTGAGAATTTTTGTAAAAAAGCTCTATAGAGGGACCGACCGGCTGCGGCAATTCTAGCCGGCTTGCCTCAACCGCGACCCGGCCTGATTTGGTGGTTAGTCCCGGTAAAGAAAAATCTCCGAAAAAGAGACTAAGTCCGATGGTAAAAAGCTGACCGGGACCTTCCAGCCATCGTATCCGAGAAGGGCTCCATGGACGTCGGATCAAGATCCAGGTTTACCCCGGTCGAAGGATTTTCACCTCGAAAAAACGACTAAGTCCAAAGGTAAAAATCTCCACCGAGGAATCCAGCTTCGCGTATCCGGAGAAGGGCTCCAGGAGGTCGGATTGGACTGGCAGGTTCGTCCCGCTGAAGAAAATCTTCAAAATAAAGACTAAGTCAGAAGGTAACTTTTTAACCGAGGCCTCCCGCGACCTGTAGCCGAACAGGGCTCCATCGCGGTCGGCCTGAAACTTTGACTTTGCCCCGGTCAAGGTGCAACCAGATGACCTGATTGGCGCTTTTTGTTTCTAAGCGCAAGAAAAATAATAATTATTTAAAAATTCATATCTCCGGTTCCCCATATCCGATTTTATTCGTTTTGGTGTCATTTTAAAGATAAAAATATAAACTATTTTTATAAATTGGTTTTGGATTTTTAAACTGTTTACTGTGTTTTATTTAATTACTGTTTTGTGATATTTGAATGCTTTACACTCTGTCTCCTAAGTTAAGCCTTGACGCTCATTGCCAAGCTACCAAGGGTTGAGCTGGGGTTAATTTACTGAGACCTAACTGGACCTAAGTGGAGGTTAGTGGCTTGTTGCTAGGTGTAGGTACCTACCTGCCCTTACCAATAACCCATTTTCCAACAGTTGTGAAGTCACCTTGCGCAATTATACTATACCGACATGTATGTATTTTTCATCTATGTTTCCACAGCCTTGACAAAGTCTTGAAGACGAAACACGTGTTTGCTGTTTTGCTGTATGGACTTATTGTTACATTCGAACATCCTATTGTAACTTTGACCATTTATCACCATCTGGCTGCTCTGGACACATGGTCATTTTGTACAACACAGTCTTTTGATTGAGATTTCTACTTTCTACCTGCACTTATAATAAATATCTACACATCATCTTCCAAGAGCGAACTTTCTACTTATTCTTGAACATTATCAGGATCAGGATTCATGCTATTGGTGTGCCCTGGCCACTCTTCTTTCAATATTTAGGCAACCACCCACTTTTCAGTGTGTGGCCCTCCGACACCTGTGGTGGCAGGTGTTAGGGCTAGCCTGGCACCCAACACCATATTGTTTCAATTTTATGACTTCACTCGGATTTCACTATTTACATACGCTTTGCAAATGTGCAAGCACTCTCTGGCATCCGCCACCTTCTTCGCCTGACTTACCCTAGCCACACATGCCTGAAGAGTAGGACGAGGAGGATGGTGGCCTGCAACATGATGGGGAACAACAGAACACGGCCACTGGTTCACGCAGGCGGCAACATATCGTGAACAATTTCTTTTAAATATAATCACCATCACCACTTTATGAACTAATTTAAAAAAACACCTCAGATTAAGAGTGTTGCCTCATGGAGCATTGCTGATATACCGATGAGGACACTGGCAATCCCAGAGCTAATGTGATGCGTATCATAAAACGGTCACATGCACACACACTGTAAAGGACATACATCATGTACATTTCTCCTTTGAAGGCTAATAGCAGAGGACCACACCTATTTCACACATACATGTTGAAATCATGTCCAATGCAGCATTAGGCACACAACTAAGACACCATCACTCAATAAGGGGAAAACAAGCCTCATACATGAGGCAGTTGATGTGCTTTTGCATCAGTAACAGGAATGTCTGACCAGACCCTTGACAGCAGTAAGTCCAACTGCATCCAATCTTTGCAAGGACTATCTGTGACTAGAGTTCAATAGAAGCAGTACATAGACAGCACAAGTGAAGCATTGCGCACATGACATTCCATGTACATGCCAGCCCATTTCCTAACTCCTGACACACCCATGCACCTGTTCACAACCCACCTGTCTGAAGAGGTCCCTGGAATACTAAGATGTGTACCTGATATTCCCTCCTCTACACACACAGCTTGTCAATAGCAATCAAGTGTGCTACATCCTTTCCTATGGTATGCCATTGTCATAGAACATCTGACTGCATGGACATCAGGTCAATCAATACACTGGCTTCTAGTTTCCAAGACCTGTTAGCACCTGTAGATTGCTTCCCGTGTGAAAATGTCTGTTGGCCATTAGAATGGAATCTCACCTACAGGACTTGTGAGAAACAGATGCAGCCCACACCTGTGATCACCTCCATGCACACCACCCATTTCAACAAGCAGTGCCCCTGCTGATGCCTGGAACAGCATAGGAGTTGCCATTTTGTCAAATACACCGTTAAACATTGATACTAATTAAGCCGTGTAACACAGCCCTTGGGTTCATTTGTCACCTTCACAAACAAAGGACACACACAGTTTGACATGTCAACTGTCTAGTTCATCCTCCAAACAGTCTTAGTCAGACCACTGATTATGTAACTTGTCAAATTGCTGGATCCTGATTCACCCTGCATTCTGTCATCGTGACTGTCATCTGTCTGTGCGTCACACTAAAGTATCCCTGTGTCTACATATGTACCACACTTGCGTTAGCAAACCTCTCATTCATCAGGGGGTATTTGGGCATGTGCTTCTTCAATGCATACCCAAATACATTGTATAGCATCATCTGCCTTTTAACTGTACCATATGACTTGAATCCTCTGTGAAAACCAAAATTCATGGCCCATCCCTTGTCTGGGTCTCATTTATGCATGAATGACAAAGTGTGACAGTGTCCCAGGGCCGTATGCAGGGATTGGGTACGGGGCCTTCAGCAGAACTAGCAACCTCTGATAATGTCCATGAAAAATCCACACATGTCAGGACCCTGACAGTTCACACACAGAATTACATTTCTCACAACATATTGATGGGCCGTGTGGTGAATAGCTGTGAGAATAATCAGCACAGAGGCTATGATGTTCCCAGATGCGGTGGGAATTGCAGAGGCTAACTGTGTACAAATGTTGTAATGACACCTGCCGGAACATGACACCTGAGACATTATCTCACTCAGCACACCTAGGTTGCCCTGTTGACTATCTCATTACACGTCTTTAGTGACAGGGTAGGGCCATCCCCATGTAGGTTCTCATGTCCACATCCACTTTACTCACATTGATCAATAAAGGATACTCAGTAGATACAGGAATAGCTGCCACCGACTCATGATGAGTCCTGGACCGAACTGTGACAAATTACACCCCAAAAAATATACAGGATCAACATTGGACCACACACATGAACAAGACACCTATGTGCAATTGATCACTGGAAATATGTGGACATGTGCTGCCTTGTCTGCTGGTCCACCACACCCACTTGAGAGTTGTGGCTCAGTTATATGACCTCAACTGTGGTGTCATCATACATTTGTGATTCACCTTTGTCTGTCTGGGCAAACAACATGGTACCCACTTCCTCAATGCATGTGTATGACTCACTGTGGGATTCACCAACTAATGCCTAGGAAGCTGTTACCAAAACTCTAGGACATAGGATGTTGAAAATGTGGACCATTGACATGAACAAGCGTCTGCCATCTATCTGGTGCATGCTTTGTCATATGTGGTGTCTAAGTTACCCTAAATCTTGGAAGTCCACATTACGGATGTTGCTACATGTATGACTAACAGATGTCCTCTCTCAGTTCCACAATGACTTGCATCTAAGGTTTGGACACATGGACGTCACATTCATACAAGCATACGTGCAATAATGCATCATGTGATAAAAACACACATGTGGTCAACAAATACATTAGTTGCAACAGCACACACATTGAGCCAAAGGCATTTAGGTATTGTACATATGTGCGTCACATTGCTGTCCTCTCCTGATGCCAAACATGCCCAATTTGTGCAATACATATATGTAGGCCACACATATGACCATCTAGTGTGTCAGCCAACCGTCAAAATACTGTGAAGGAAGTAGCGGATCATGGTCAGCTGCAGTATGATGTCACACATGTGAACATACACCTTCAACACCATTCTGGGTGCATTCAGGCTATCTCTGATGTGTCCCAAAGATAACATAACATAAAAACAGAAAAAAAGCCCAAAACTAGTTCATGCACTGAAATGTTGACGTTGCTAGCATTATGCGTCATTTTTTGTACACCAATACAGAATTTGCGTCATTTGTTTTTGACGCACAGGAGTGAAAATTAGGCCGCATCCAGATAATTGTACAGGCTATTTACTATTATTTGGATGCGGGCTAATTTTCACTCTTGTGCGTAAAAAAAAATGACACACAAACTGTATGCATGAAAAAAATATGACGCATAATGCAAAAAAGGGCGGATATTTTATTCAGGAAGTGATGTAATAGGATATCCTGTTTACAGATCATGTATAATGGGTGTACTTTCACTTTCACTTTGCAGTCTATGATTCTTCTAGGCTGTGTGGCTGTGTAGAGAGTGGTGTCCATTGATTTTGTGCTTTTGTGTCCTGTGTGCTGTCTCTATTGTCAATTTCTGAAATAAATATTGTTGCTGTATACTGTCCTACTGTGTTTTGTGTAGATTTGTCCATTTTTCTAGTGTTTTTGTTTTTTGTGGGAGTCTGTTGTGGGTAGTTGTAGTTTGGGTATAGTTGGGCTCTTTTAGTGGTTACGTTTACTTTTCTTCTGTATTTGTACCCCTACTTTCCCCCTTTTCCCCTTTCTATTTCTTTAACCCCTATTCCCTTTCAGATTTCTACAATGTCTGGTAGGCCACGTCTTGGCAGGATGGATGAAGAGGAGTTGGGGGGCTTCATATGGCTTGTGTGCCATTTCTTGCCACTGATGATCGAGGCAGGGTGATACAGGGGTATCACACTGAGGCGCGCAGAATTCGGTCGGGAAAGGTGCTGCATCACCTGCAGCTTGTGTATGCCAGCCAGAGGAGTGACCACCAGCTGAAGCACTGGTGGGCTGACCTCATCACCAGGGAGCAGGATCTCTTGGACCACCTGGGCATCGTGATTGGTGGCCCTGTTGGTGTGTACTAATCATGTAAATCTGCACGATTAAATGCTATGTAGTGACATCAGATGATTTGTACAATGTCTGCCATCTAAGTTGCTGACTGTGTGTAATGCTGGGGAAACATACCAGGTAATTGATGCACTATGGGAAGGATCACAATTGCTAGCTGTCAGGTAGCACGTGCTCAGCAAACTTAGAGGAAGTAAATTGGTGCTGCCTTTGTGTCAGACAACCAAACAAAATAGGAGCCAATCATGTCTATATAGGCCACATATGCCAGAGAAGTTAAGATGTACCAACATATTGACTAACTTTGTTGACGCAATAGCTAGACTGACTTTAGAATCACTACATGATGCAGAAAATGAGTGCTGGCTTCACGTCAATTGATGATAGCAAAGTGGCCCAGACATATGTCTCATGTGAGTCTGGTGAGTGTGTAAGGAAAGCATTCACGGAAGTTCTATGAATGTTAGGGATTATTGTGGTCCTTTGTCTTTTTGGATACATGATCTGGATTTGAAAACATAATGAAAAGGTGTAAGGTGCCCTCAGTTAACATCTTAGAATGGTTGTTGGAGTTAGTTGTGCCACATTCCAATTAGGGATGGCAGTCCAAAGGTATGCACATGGCTTCACATCTCCATGGTTGGTGCAAATCACCATAGCTGGGCCACATCAAATGAAGAAACTGTAACAACATGAGGGCTTACAAAAGTCCCTGTCCCTCTGTACAGTATATTTTACCTATGTGTAATAAATGTGTCATGGCCACATAGGCTGTTTGACTGGTAATGCAGTCCTCAAGTAACCAGGCTTTGGATGTCTCTCTTGGATGCACATGATGAGACGATTACACTCCATATTATTTTCTGGTCACGAATGACGGGGTGTTTGCCACCACATGATAGTTAGGGCCACTGCATGTGTGCAGATATGTGTGTAACTGTCACAGGAGACCCATGCTATGTACAAGTTGCCCGTGATATATCAGATGCAGTATCATCATGTCTGAATGGCTGCCATTTCCTTATTCAGCCTACATATTGTATATGTTTATGAATTTGTTGGTCAATGCACAGATTTTGAGCACATTTCTTCCTTCCATGCCTTACAGGTGGACCTGCACCCTACACTGTGGGAGAGGTGGCTACATGTGAGGACCCCGACCACTCCAGTAAGTGTTGATATATCTGTTATGTGTTGTGTTTGCTGGTTATGGACTCCTGTGTGTTGAATGCATAGCAAGGTGTGATGCGTTGGGCAATCATTTGTCTTGTTCCATGAGCGGGATTTCAGTTTCTCAAATGTTTTGAGTTGGCCAATGCGTATCCTATTGTATTATCTAGGGATTGTAGGCCATTCCTGTAGGCACAAAAGTGAGTACTGGGGTGAGTCATGTGGGTGACACTTGTATCAACAAGAGTCGCACTGGAAGTCAGCTCAGATTTAGTCAGCCTGTCAGACCCACATTCTCCAAGATTGGTACAGCAAATTGCTTTCCAAAATACTTCTGCTTCCCTATTTACCAAGGTACTTATTAAACTGTAAGTAGAACTTCCTAGCAGCACATACTTCCTCATGTAGTGCTACAAGTATGTGGAACTTGAGTGCAATGGCCTAGGTGTGCATGCTAATCATGATCATGGGTGTTCTTGCAACTCTGTGTCTGTACCCAGCTCTGCATTTCCTGACATGTGTGGCGCTATGATTGGTCAAGGGTTTGCAGACTCCTAATTGTTGATAGACTTTACCTGTGGTGTGTGTGTAGAGCCAAACACGTGTGGAGTTTTCTATACACTCCTCGGTGTCCATGTTGTTTGGAATTGATAGTTGTTTATCCACCCCCCCTCAAACACAGGCATGGGTTTGTGAATAGGGTACCTAGGACTGATGCTACCAGTATGTTACACATACATGTGAAAAAGTGACTGTTTGGTTGGAACCTACTATACACACTCAGGTTTGGCACATGGTTACTATACTGGCAAGTCCTGTTACAACTTGCAGACCATGTGGCTTTAGTTTTGCATTCCGTACACTGACATTTGTAGCCCAGGTACTGGCAGAGGATATGCAGCATGATTGTTAGCTGATAACTGGCAGAACTCAGATGGCAAGTCAATGCCAGTTGTTACCCATCTTGTAGGTTTTGGATGTGCTATGTGTGATGTGACATTTGTATGCTGGCCTGCCATGTACTTCCTCAGGGACATTCAATGATCTGTATCGTGGTATGAGCTGTTACAAGTACAGTAGATGTATTGTCTGCCATTGTGTGCCATTTCACACAATGCAGTTCCTAATGTAGATTATTTGCATTTGTCTTCACAGCTGCAAACATGAATCCAGACCAGGTCCGTGAGTTCCAGCGGCGGGCCATGAGATACCAGCACATCCTGCTGGTGGAGTCGGGGTTCAGGAGGATGGCCCGTCGATATCGCCATGATCGGGCCTCCGGGGCATGGAGGGCCTTCCAACAGGGTGGCCCTACTTTGCCCACCACAGCCATCACCAGCACAACCACCACTTCAAGCCAGGTGGCCCCACCTACAGCTGGACTGTTGTCCCTACATCTGCCGGACTTCCAGGCCCCAGCATTGCTACAGGTGCAGGACAGCCCACTGGCCTTGGCTCCACACACACACACAGACCTCTTCCACCCGTACCCAGACTGCCCTAGCTCCATCTGTTGACCCTGCAGCATTCCACAACATGGAACGGAAGATGGACCGTGTGTTGCGCAAGTTAAGCCATCTGAGCCGTGATGTTCGCCACATTAACCGGCTTGTGAAGTCCATCAAGAGGACCCTCCGGAGGGCCAACCTCTAGACTTTTTTGATATGGACATGATTCCCTCCCCTCCCTCCTCTTTCCTTGTTTTCATACTTAGTGGGCTTAGGGGGCTTAGTGTTAGGTTAGTATAGTCTGTTAGTTTAGTTAGTGTTAGTGGGTGGGAGGTCCTGATTCTTTCTATTTTTACTTATTACATGTGTGTGTGGGTGGGTGGGTGGGGGTCTATGTTGGGGTTCTTGTGTGTTAAAAAAAAATATAAACAGTATGTGTTAAATGCTACTTGATCCTGGGCTTGGAATTAGTGTACATGAATGTTTTTCTATTACATTGTGTCCTAAGCAAATCACAAAATCCCAACTGAGCTGTAAGATTGGCAGCTACCCCAGAGCTACCTTGCAAAGTTTCCACCGTTTGTTGTAATCACCAATCACAGTTAATATGGATCCCTATGTGTTTCTGTTGATAAGTATGTTTTCTACGTCACAAACAGTGCTTCCAGACTTGGTATTGGGGTAACAGTTTTAGGTCTGACTGCAGTGTGATGATCAAGGACACCCTTATAAGATGAGTTATCGTAGGCACTCTTGTATTCTTGTCTTCGTGACTCACATACGTCATTTGTGACACAGTTCAGCATGAGTACCTATTTGTATCTAAACTCAGACAGATTCATTCATGCAGTTTTTGTAGTGTTTGCTTAGATTTATGAGCACTGTTATATGTGTTAGTATTGCATGGTGACAACATTTTGCAGCCACTATTTGATGACTTAAATATCCCTTGAGAAAGCATTAATCTGTCCAACAAAGCATGATGGTGTATGGTTTCTCACTTCATCAGATATGTCCCTCAGGATGGGCAGAGTATGATGCAATCATGGGCACTGTGCAGAATTATCTGACTACATAATATCAGGACAGTTGTATTGACAAGCTATGTAATTTGACAGTAGGCACATTTCAGTTATCTACTGCACAGTTGATATGCCACATTACCCAGAGACAGATTTGTTGTGTAAGTGCTATTTATTGAAAAGTGCTGTAGTGCTACATGTAAATTGTCCATGATTGTGAGTTCATTAGAGTGACATCTTACATTGTGATCCTACACAAGGGGTTACAGAAATGCTTTTGACATGCTAGGGTGATGTTTCAGACAGCGCAGAGGGACAGGATTTGCCAATGAGTAAGTGAGAGACAATCACTGGGCAGGCTGACAAGATATACAGTGGTAAGCAGAACAGTAATTAAGTAGAGTTGTAAGACTGGCATGTTACAAAACGCAGGACCTTGGTAATAGTTGGCCATGTGGCAGGGACTAGTGCTTCTGGGTACTTTTCCGTGTGAAGGTGATCTGTTCCATGTCTTCTTCATCTGATGTGTGTGTTGCCTCCTCTGTTCTTGGTGGTGGTGGTTGTGAAGGGGCAACACACACCTCAGTGTTAGAAGACGTGGAGTCAGACATCCCAGTCGCTGCTACCTATGAAGGTCTTAAGGGCAGTACTGCTGCAAAGAGGATCTGCTGATTCTTAAGAATAGCAGCCACATCACGATGGTCGGCAGCCAGGTCCGCCCTGAGGGGGTCATGATTGCATTTGTGCATGCAGTGGAGGGTTTGGGGTGCAAGGTGTTGTGGCAACTCCCTTACTGCAGTAGTGAATTCCTTGACAGTTTCTTGTAGTCCTTACAGGATGGATGTTAGGGCTTGCATAGCTGCTGCCTCATCTGCAGATGACATCATGCACGAACGCATCCCCTCTAGGCTGGATGCCATAGTTTGCATACCCACCCGCACCTCCTTGGCCAGCTCCCGCTGTACCCCAACTACAGTTCTCTCAAAGCTGGTGCCTGTGTCATCTGAGTCCTCAGCTGTATTGGAGCTGGCAGGTCTTACAATTGGGGTGGTGGGTGGAACCTCTGTGATGGCTGCTTGTTCTGTGCTCCTCCTTGTGACTGAAGGTGGGGTCTGGAGGGTTTCAAGGACCTCTTGGATGGTCTCCTGGGGAATGTTTATCAGCTCGTCATCCATGTCATCAGGGTAATCTGGGACAGGCATATCCGCAGGAGATCCATTGTCCTCTGCAATGAAACGGGTTACAATTAGTGTGTCTGTGTTGTGGCATTAGTGATGTGACATGCCTGCCTTGTGATGAATTCCCATTGTGATCTTGTTTCTTGTTTATTGCTCTAGTCTTTCAGATGGGCATTCTCCCAGGCCTATGGCCCACCTGCATGTCACATGTATGTTATTAAGTTATTAGACTTGTCGGCATCATCTCTTCTAGGTGTTGGTTTTGGCCAAATAGTGAATTGCCACCTTCTTGTCCTACTCAACCCTCCGTCTACATCCATTCTCATGGTGAGACCTTTCACTGGCTGTGGGTGTTCTGATGGCACTGGCAGCACGCTTAACAATCTGGACCTGCCCCAGTCTCTGATCTTTCACATCCACTTAAATATAGTTGACATGTAGCATATCCTATGCATAGCAATGTTATGGCACGAAATGGATGTTGGCACTGGTAATGTGTACAGCTGATGTTGGGAATGTGTGGTACATTGGATTGCCCTGATAATCGTATCAGTGTCCTATTTCCTCCTCTGACTGTGCAGGTGTATGTCAGTGACCAGTTACATGTGTCCTCCCCCTCAATGCTGTTGTCTGAGCAGCATGACATTTGGGATGTCACATTGTGACCTAGGCACAGGATGGACCCTGACATATGCAGCATGGGTATGTCCTTAGTGCTGTGTAGCTCCTATTGTTGTTGACATTGGCTGATGTTTGCAAAAACTATGGGCATTGACATTTGACAGTACTGGGGCCTTTGTCTTTTTTCAGGGGATTGTTGAAGTTGTCATCCTCAACCCTCTAATTTAGGTATGTATGATCCACGGTGAGGTTACTGCTATTGGCTTCTTGAGCTGCACACAGAGTGGAGGTGGTAGTGGCAACTGTTGTCGCAATTACAGTCCAGTTGTCGGTATGGCTAGAGGTTGTTAATAGGGCCCTAGTTAATGTGGGGCGTATGGTGGCTGACGTGTGCCGGGATGTCACTTTGACGTTGTGCCCTTCCCTCCTGGCGTGGCTTTCCCTTTGCTCCATCGTTGGCATGGCAGCATGTCCCCATGGGATTGTTGTTGGTGTAGTGTAATGGTGTGCCCCAGCTTCTGTCTGTGCAATCCATGCCCCCATGCCGTGCCCCTTTACCCATGCCACTCCATGTATATGATGACTTACATGCAATGTGTAGTAGGTATTCCCCCCCCGGTTGCAGTTAACATTAGTTCATTTTAATTCCCCATGCGACTTACCCTGCATGTGCGTTGTCTCCTGGTAGTCTGCGCTGTACTGTCCTTCAATCCCGGTGACGATCTCCTCAGGGATGACGGCTGCGACCATCTCCTCCATGTGGTCCAGGGCGTCCTGGTGTGCTGGACTCCCACCTCCAGTCTGCAGTGCTGCCTTCCTGTTCCTGGCCCTCTTTTCCTTGGTCCTGTGCTTGCAGTCATGCCAGCGTTTCTTGCACTCGATGACTGTTCTGTGTACTTCTGCCACACTGTTGTTCTTGTCAACAATTTGATGCCATATAGCCTCTCTCCTACCAATTGGCAATTTTGAGGTGACAAACAGTTGGTGCTGATGTTCCGTCACCTCTTTAACCAGAATTTCCTGATCCTCTGCACTGAAGCAACACTTTCTTTTCTTCTTATAAGTGTCCTGGTTCTTGTGTAGGTCCTTCTGGCTGGTTCCTGGGCTGTTGTCATCTTCCTGGGGACTGTAGTGGCATCTGGGTTCCATTTTGGCTCTCCTCTGGTGAAATGGCAGTGTTTGTGCGGTTCTTTGACGCTATTGTGTAAAAAAACAGTGCATATCCGGTTTGCGGGTCGTAAATCGTCCCACAGTCATTTCCGCCGTGTTAACGTTGTTTTGCTTTATGAATTGCCACTGCGGTGTGCGTCAAAATAAATGACTCCCACCTGTGGTTTGCGCCGCCGTGCGTCAAAGTATAAATTTGACGCCCGCACGGCGCACCAAAATGGTGTTAGCCGGCGGTATTATTTTTTACGCAAAACTGCGCCGGCGCAGTTTTGCGTCAAAAAGTATAAATATGGACCTTAGTATTCAAATTCATTGGGATCAAATTCTTTACTTAACATTACCAGATTCTAAAACTGTGCCTTATGAGAAATTGGACAGAAATGCTAAATATGACCTGGCCAAACTACAAATTGGACCTTCTCTCTACCTTGTTTCTACAAAGAGCAGGAAAATACCGTTAAGTACTGCTACAACGATGCAGACCAGATGGTTCTAAGTTCGAAACTCAAATTGGAAACTTCAAAGCTAGACACATATCATTCTCAGGAAGAGCTTTTACTACTTTGGGTATCATATTTCATGAAGGTGTTTTTACAACCTCTATCCACCACACTGTACATTTAAAAAGCGAAACTGGATGGACAGAATGACATCTACCTAAAATACAAAGCAAAACTTCCCTTCAAACTACCAAACTCATACCTTCTCTTTCTTCAGCCAAAGTTCTAAGGAAAAGTAGAATACAGTGTTTCATCTCCATGCTACATATGCTTTTAGACATTATTCGGCCTATTAACGGTAATGTTTTCAAAAAAGATCTTCAAATGTGAACAGTCCTTTTAATGTTCCAGAAAGGAGCTTATATATCAAGTTCATGCAACTCTCTATAATTTAAGTCTGAAGGTGGAAGAGCACACTGGAAATTAGGCAGCCTGGAGTTGAAAGAATAAAATCCCTCCAAAATTTAAAAAAGGTCCCCTTTTCTTTCTCCAACTAAAGATGTAGATCTTAATTGTGTGAAACACATAGTTTGTGGTATTTTGTATATATTGATTATGAAATCTTTAGACATCATTTGGCCTACCTGAATGATGTTTCCCAGAAAGATCTGTAAGACTGAAAAGTATTTCACATTCTGCTATTGTATTAGATATAATTAATCAAGAAAAATTATAAGAATTGTGTAAAAACTACAGAAAAAGCCACTAATTAATCAATTATATTGTGTGCAATGCATAGCATCACTTATTTGTAGTGATCTACTGTGCAGTTTTTTTTATAACCCATTGATTGTTTTTTCCCTGCTGTTTGAAGATGATGTTTTATATAAATCATCATTCACTATGAAGAAGTTATATAAGCTGAGAACAGTAAAACGAGCAAAATATTATATTTACTGCAATGTAATACATTCTTACAGCTTAAACAATCACTATTGGAATATTTGTGTATTTATGAAGATTAAATACTAGCATATCTTTATTTTTTTCCAGTAGGGAGTCTAGTTGAAAAGGATTCAATGCCTCAAAACTGTTCTTGAAGCACACACACATTGAGCACAGATACAATGGACAGTGTTTATAAACATGAACTGCTCTTACTATTTCTTTCCATTCATTTGTTTCGTTTAATTCCTAATTAAACTTTAAGTGTAATACCATCGATTTTTAGGTAGTCACATAACAAGTTAATCATTCAAACACTTGCTCATAGACTCACTCACACAACCATTCACTCACCCATACACCACTGATACTTTCACTCACAAACACATAAACACACTGAGGCACTCACTCATGGACCAATACACCACCCATGCACTCAGTCACTCATCCGTACATGTAATCATGTGGCCACACACTCACCAGTGGAGCAATACATGCACTTATCCAATGACACACACCCATACATACACTCAGTTATTCTCCCATAGACCACTCATGCACTCAGTAATTAATCCATATATGCACTCATGCACTCAGGCAATAGCCCATACTAACTTATACACTCACTCAATCACCATACATACACTTATACACTTAGTCAGTCACCCATACATCACTCCTGCACTAAGTCACTGACCCATATTCCATTCATGCGCTCACAAACCCACCCATACATGCACTTATGCTCTCAGTCACTTACTTATATGCATGCAGATAATCAGCCGGATACCACTGACGCAGTCACTCACTGACTCATAAATCACTTTTACACTCACTCAACCATACAGTCACACACTCAGTCAATCATGCATACACCACTAATAGACTCAGTCACACACCCATACACGAGACACACACTCACTTGTCATGCATGCACTCAAAACTCTCTCAATCAGTCATTGACCACTCATGCACTCACTCACCCATACATCACTTGAATACTCATTCATTCATCCATGCATGCACTTATACATTCAGTAAATCACCCATACACCACTCATGCACAGAATCACTCCCCCACATATGTATTCATGCAGTCACTCAATTATCCATTCAGCACTCATACAGGCACTTACACAGATATGCACTCATGCATTCAATCACTTACCCGTAGATGCACTCATGCACTGTCATTTACTCATATGTGCACTCATGAACTCAGTCAATCACCCACACATGTGCTCATGCATAAACTCACTCACCTACTCATGCAGTGATGTACTCAATCATTCACCCATACATGCACTCAATCACTCACTCATACATGCACTTACTTAGCCACCCATACAAGCACTCATGCACTCACTCACACATCCATTCATGCATTCAGTCAATCACCCATGCATGCACTCAGACAGTCAATCAATCACCCATACATGTACTCATGTAGTCAGTCAATCACCCAAACAGCGCTCATGCACTCATTCAATTCCCACACATGGTCAAATGCATTCACTCACTCACCCATACGTGGACTCATGCACTCTATCACCCATACATGCACTTATATGCTGACTCATGTGCCCATACAGCACTCATGCAGTTAGTTACTCACCCATACATACAATCATGCACTCAGTCACGTACCCATACAGCACTCATGCACTCACTCAGTCACCCATGCATGCACTCACCCATTAACTCACACACCAACACATGTACAATGCACTCACTTACTCACTCACCCATACATGCACTCATGCCCTAACATACTCACCAACAGATGTACTCGTGAACTCAGTCATTCACATACACATGCACTGTCAATCACCCACCCAGGCATAAACTCAGTCACTCATCCATTAAATTACTCAGGCACTCACTGACCTATAGATGCTTTCATGCACTCAGTCACTCACCTATACATACACTTATGCACTCAGTCATTCTCTCATACACAACTCATACATTTACTTACTTCCCATACATGCACTCAGTCACTCACCCATACATGCACTCTGTCACTCACCCATATATGCACACATACACTCACTCACTTACCCATACAGTACTCATGAAGTCACTCAGACATAAATGTAATCATGCACTATGTCACTCACCCATACAGCACTCATACACTAACCTACTTCCCATACATGCACTCATGCACTCAATTACTCACCCATACAGGTACTCACACACTCTTTCAGTCACTCATGCACCACCCTCACACTCACCCACTCACCAATACATGCAATTATGCACTCACTCACCCTCAAACTACGCATGCACTGACTTGCACATTCACACACTCTTACACTCACTCACTGACACATACATGCACTCACCTACCCATTCATGCACTTATGCACTCACTTGCCCATACATGCACTCATGCACTAACTCAGTCACCCACACATGCACACAGTCATTCACCCATACTTGGACTCAATCATACACCCATACATGCAATGATGCACTCAATCATCCATACATGCACTCAGGCACTCAGTCAATCACCCATACGGCACTCATACATTCACTTACTTCCCATACGTGCAATTATGCACTCACCCACACATGGTCCAATGCACACACTTCCTCACCAATACATGGACTCATGCACTCAGTCAATCACCCATGCACCACTCATACATTCACTCTCTTCCCATACGTGAACTCATGCACTCAGTCACTCACCCATACATGCACTCGTACACTCACTGACTGACCCATACCCCACTCATGCAGTCACTCAGCCATACATGCAGTGATGTACTCAGTCACTCATCCATAC
This sequence comes from Pleurodeles waltl, assembly GCF_031143425.1. Classification (NCBI taxonomy): domain Eukaryota; kingdom Metazoa; phylum Chordata; class Amphibia; order Caudata; family Salamandridae; genus Pleurodeles; species Pleurodeles waltl. The sequence goes on along the minus strand of NC_090449.1, from coordinate 686,865,758 downwards.
ATGCACTCATACACTGGCTCACATGTCCATTCACCACTCATACCTTTAGTCACTCACCCATTCATGATGAATTTCTAAGGTTCTGTATGAGTAAATTCAGAATGTAAATGTAACGTCCCTGTAACCTTTGTTTTTTTTTCAGTGAATCTAAGTTTTAAAAAAAATCTATTTCCTAACTAAAACAACATGTAACCTTTGTTTTTTTCAGTGAATCTAAGTTTATTTTAAACCTATTTCCTAACAAAAACATTGTGTAACCTTTGATTTTTACAAGCATGTCTTTGTTTTTTTTCATAAAAAAATCTGTCAAATCTTTATATATTTATTTTTCTAAATTGTGCCATCATTATGTAATGTTACAACATACTGTATTATAAATCAAGTGGTTGGAAGCAAGCAGTAATTTGATTAAAGTGATTCCAAACAATATGTAAATGCAATTAAGTATATTTATAGTAATTATGATAATATCAAACAGATATATTGCCTATCAATTATTTTTTTACAGTTGCAAAAATTCTGATCCATGGATTTTCCACGGACCCACAGATTGTTGGGTGAAGGAACTCTATGGTTTTTCTTCTGCTCATGTGTTAGTTTTTATTCCTATCCGCAGATTCACCAATTTATTTTATAAATATTTTTGCACGTAATACTGTATAAACTAAACTATACTATAACATTACATATATTCCAGAGCCCCTTAATGATTGTACTATGTATTTATATAGAAATAAGAGTAGTTTGAGAATACGGTGAATCCGTAGGTTTGCCACAAAATACGTGGAGTCAGGGAATGTAAAAAGAAATCCTACCTTACCACTGGTTCATAAGAACTACACCCTAGTTTTAAAAAAAACATAACCAACAATCATTTTGTTACTATCCCTAGATGAAGAAAGCTGCATTTTCTTATTTGGCAATTGAAATGGTAGAAGGTGTAGATCCTGTCAGGTCTGTAACCATGGAAGAAGAGGATGGACATCTGGATGCAGCTCACAGAAAAGAAAGTGATGTGTGGATATGGTTCAGTATCCTCACTTCTGAAAAAAAAAGCTTATGCAAGATTTGTGGAGTACACTCAATGTGGAAAAAAAATTCTAGATGCACTGAGAAAAAGTGCAGCTTTGGTATGTCCACTATGTGGAAACACTTTAAAAATGGATCATTCTGCACCTGGACCATCTACTTCTGGTGTTGCAGCTCTTCAAAATATATCTATTCCACCAACATGCAACAAACTCAAGGAGATGGTCATCCATTGTGGCAAGTTCCAGGAACTTGTCATTAAAAAATGCTGACTTAATCACCATGCTTGAGAAAGTTAAGATCCACCGTTGCTAATTTGTTTTTCTTATTTTTCAGTACCCAAAACATGTTTTTTTGAATATGCGACAGTTCTGCAAACAGTTTTCTTCTTTATAAAGATTGCTTTTCGAGCCATTTCCCCACCAAAAAAAGCACTCAAAAGTAAAAGATTGAAAAGTTTTTTTCATTAAAACTTCCAAAAAATGTTATTTTTAAAACCGTTATATTAACTACAAAGAGATGTGTCAGTGTTTTAATTTTTCAAGTTTATGCATCAGTGTGCGCCTGGGTGTGTCAATGAATGCAAGAGTGTGTCTTTAGTTGTGTCACTGTATGCATCAGTGTGTCTGGATGTAATAGTATATTCATCAGTGTATGCCTGGCTGTGTCAGTGTATGCATCAGTGCGTGCCTGAATGTTTAGTGTATGCATCAGTGTGTATATTGTGTGGATCAGTGTGCGCCTAGGTGTGTTAGTGCATGCATCAGTGTGTCTCTAGGTATGTGAATGTATGCATCAGTGTGTGCCTGGCTGTGTCAGTGTATGCATTAGTGTGTGTCTGGGTGTGTCAATGGATGCATCTGTATGTGCCTGGATGTGTTAGTGTATGACTCAGTGTGTGCCTGTGTGTGTCATTGTATGCTCCATTGTGTGCCTGGGTGTGTTAGTGTATGCTTTAGTGTGTCCCTAGGTATGTTCCTCCATGCATCAGCGTGTGCTTGGATGTGTCAGTGTATGCATCAGTGTGTGCCTGGATGTTTTAGTGTATGCATCAGTGTGTATCTGGTGTGTCAGTGTATGTATCAGTGAGTGCCAGTATGTGTTAGTGTGTGCATCTGTGTGTGCTTGGGTGTGTCAGTGTATGTGTCAGTTTCTGCCTTGGTATGTTAGTGTATGTATGCCAGGTTCCCTAGGTGTGTTGATCTATGCATCAGTGTGTGCCTGCCTGAATCAGTGCATGCATCAGTGTTTGCCTGGATGTTTTAGTGTATGCACCAGTGTGTGACTGAGTGTGTCAGTGTATGCATCAGTATGTACCTGGGTGTGTCAGTGTATGCATCAGTGTGTGACTGGATGTGTTAATGTATGCATAAGTGTGTCCCTAGGTGTGTTCCTTTATGCATCAGTGTGCGTCTGCCTGTGTCAGTGTATGCATCAGTGTGTGTCTGGATGTTTTAGTGTATGTATCAGTGTGTGACTGGGTGTGTCAGTGTATGTGTCACTGTTTGTCTTGGTGTATTGGTGTATGCATCAGTGTGTCCCTAGGTGTGCTCCTATATGCATCTGTGTGTGCCTGGGTGTGTCAGTGTATGTGTCAGTGAGTACCTGGGTATGTTAGTGTATGCATTAGAATGTCTCTAAGTGTGTTAGTGTATGCATCAGTGTGTGCCAGGATGTGTTAATGTATGCATAAGTGTGTGTCTGGGTGTGTCAGTGTATGCATCAGTGTGTGCATGGGTGTGTTAGTGTATGCACCATTGTGTCCCTAGGTTTTTCCCTGTATGCATCAGTGAGTGCATGCCTGTGTCAGTGCTGGCATCTATGTGTGCCTGGATGTTTTATTGTATTCAACAGTGTGTGCCTTGTTTTTTAAGTTTATGCATCAGTGGGCACCTGCATGTGTCAGTGTATGTCAGTTTGTGCCTGTCTATATCAGTGTATGCATCAGTGTGTGCCTGGATGTTTTAGCGAATGCATCAGTTTGTACCTTGATGTGTCAGTGTATGCTTCAGTGTATGTCTGGATGTGTCCGTTAATGCACGGTGTGTGCCTGGATGTGATAGTGTATGTTTCAGTGTGTGCCTGGATTTGTTGGTGCATGTGTCAGTGTGTGCCTGGGTGGGCAAGTGTATGCATCAGTGTGTTAGTGTAAGCATCAGTGTGTGCCTTGGTGTGTCAGTGTATGCATCAGTGTATGACTGGATGTGTTAGTGTATGTATAGGTGTATGCATGGGTGTGTTAGTGTATGGATCAGTTTGTGCCTGGGTGTGTCAGTGTATGCATCAGTGTGTCTCCAGGTGTGTCAGTGTGTGCATCAGTGTCTGCCTGGAAGGGTTAGTGTATGCATAAGTGTGTGCCTGAGTGTGTCAGTGTATGAATCAGTGTGTGCCTGGGTTTGTTAGTGTATGCATCAGTATGTCCATAGGTATGTTTCTGTATCCATCAGAGTGTGCCTGAGTGTGTCTGGGAATGCATCATTTCATGCCTGTATGTGTTAGTGTATGCATTACTGTATGCATGGGTGTGTCAGTGCATGCGTCAATATGTGACTGGGTGTGTCTGTGTATGCATCAGTGTGTCATAGGTGTGTTAGTGTATGCATCAATGTGTGCCTGGCTGTTCCAGTATATGCATCAGTCTGTGCCCGGATGTGTTAGTGTGTGTATCAGTGTATGCATGGGTGTGTCAATGTATGTGTCAGTGTGTGCCTGGGTGTGTCAATTTATACATCAGTGTGTCCCCAGGTGTGTCCATATGCTAAAACACCCAGACACACACTGATGCATACACTAACACACTTATGCATACACTGATGCACACACTAACACATCTAGGCACACACTGTTGCATTCATGGACACACCCAGGCACAAAATAGTGCACACAGTAACACACCTAGGGACACACTAATTCATACACTAACACATCCAGGTACACACTGATGCATACACTGACACAGCCAGGCACACACTGATGCATACACTAACACACCTTGGGACAAACTGATACATACATTGATAACCTAGTCACACACTGTCACATATATACTGACAAACCCATGAATACACTGATGTATACACTAACACATCCAAGCACACATTGTTGCATTTCCGGACTTACTGAGGCACATACTGATGTATACAATAATACTCCTAGGGACACACTGACGCATCCCCTAACATACACAGACGCACACTGACGCATACATTCACACATCCAGGCACACGCTGATGCATGTGTTGACACATCCAACCACACATTGATACATACACTCACACACCCAGGCACACACTGATGCATACACAAACACACCTAGGGACACACTGATGCATACACTGACACACCAAGGTATAAACTGATGCATACACTAAAATATCCAGGCACACACTGATGCATACACTGACACAGGCAGGCACACACTAAGGTATATAGGAAGGCACCTAGGAACCCAATGATGCATACACTAATACACCCAGCCACACACTGACACATACAGACACACACTGATGCATACACTGACAGTTCTGGGGCCACACTGATGCAAATACTGACACATCCAGACACACACTGATGCATACATTCAGACACCCAGGCACACACTAATGAATACACTAAAACATCCAGGCACACACTGATGCATACACTGACAGAGGCAGGCACAAACTGATGCATACAATAACACACCTAGGGATACACTGATGCATAATTTAACAAACCCAAGCACACACAGATGCATACAGTGACACACCCAGGCAGACACTGATTCATACGCTAATGCATCCAAGCACACACTGATGCATACACTGACACACCCAGGCATAGCCTGATTCATACACTAACGTCTTCAGGCACACGCTGATACATACCCTGACACACCCAGGACTACACTGATGTATACACTAACACACCTTAGAACACACTGATGCATACACTGATACACCCAGTCACACACTGACACATAGACTGACACACCCATGCAAACACTGATGCATACCGTAACACATCCAGGCACACACTGATGCATTCACTGACACACTCAGACACACACTGATGCATACATCACACACACTGAGGCACACTCTGATGCATACACTAAAATATCCAGACACACACTGGTGTATACATTGACACACCTAGGCACACACTGATACATACAGTAGCACACCTAGGGAAACACTTGTGAATACATTAACACACCATGCACACACGGGCGCATGCAGTGACACATCCAGGCACATACTGCTGCATATTCTAACACATCCAGTCACATTCTGATGCACGCACTGATGCAGCCAGACACACTGATGCATACACTGACACACCTATGCATACACTGATGCATACACAGACACACCCAGGCACACACTGACACATATATTGACACACCCAGGCACACACTGATGCACACAGTAACAGATATAGACACACACTGATGCGTACTTTGACACACCCAAAAACACGCTGATACCGAAACTCACACACCCAGGCACACACTGATAAATAAAACACACCCAGGAACACATTGATGCATACATTGAGACAGGCAGGCACACACTGGTGGATACAGTAACACACCTAGGGACACACTAAGACATACACTAACACATCCAGGTACACACTGATGCATACACTGACACACCCGTGCACACACTGATGTGTGCACTAACACACCTTGGGATAAACTGATACATACATTGATACACCTAGTCTCCCACTGACAGATACACTGACACACCCACGCATACACTGATGTATGCGCTAACATATGCAGGCATACACTGTTGCATTCCCTGACTCACCCAGGCACACACTGATGCATACACTAACACTCCTAGGGACACATTGATGCATACCTTAACACACACAGACACACATTGATGCATTCACTCACACTCCCAGGCACACACTGATGCATACATTAATACATTCCAGCACACATTAATACATACACTGGCACACCCAGGCACACGCTGATGCATACACTAACACACCTAGGACACACTGATGCGTACAATGACACACCCATGCATACACTGATGCATAGACTAAAACATCAAGACACATACTGTCACATTCACTGACACACTCAGGCACACCCTGTTGCATTCACTAACACACTAAAGCATTCACTAACACACCAAAGCACACAATGATGCATCCACTGACTCACCCAGACACACACTGATTCATAAACTGACACACCCAGTCACACATTGATATATACACTAACACATACAGGAACACACTGATGCATACACTGACACGCCCAGGCACACACTGATGCATATACTAACATACCTTGGGACAAACTGATGCATACACTGATACACCCAGTCACCCACTGACACCCCCAGGCACACACTGATGCATAAACTAACATACCTTGGGGCAAACTGATGCATACACTGATACACCCAGTCACCCACTAACGCATACATTGACACACCCTTGATTACACTGATGCATATACTAACACATCAAGGCACACACTGATGCATTCACTGACGCAACCAGGCACACACTGATGCAAACACTAACACTCCTATAGACACACGGATGCATACATTAACACACCCAGACACTATCTGATTGAAACCCAGTTGCACCCAGGAGCACACTGATGCATACACATTCAGACACGTACTGATTTATACACTGATACTACCCAGACACACACTGAAGCATACACTAACACATCCAGGCACACAATGACACTGATCCATATACTGACATACCCAGGCACACACTGATGCATACACTAACACACCTAGGGACACACTGAAGCATACACTAACTCACACAGACACACACTGATGCGTACACTAACACACCCAGGCACACACTGATGCATATACTGACATACTCAGACAAACACTGATGCATATACCACAAACACTCAGGCACACTCTAATGCATACACTGAAACATCCAGGCACACATTGATGCATACACTGATACAACCAGGCACACACGGATGCACACACTGACACACCCATGCATAGACTGCTGCATACACTAACACATTCAGGCACATGGTGATGCATACACTGACATTCCGAAGCACACACTGATGCATACAACAACACACCTTGGGACACACTGATGCATACACTGATACACTGAGTCACCCACTGATGTATACATTGACACACCAATTCATACCCTGATGCATACACTAATACATCCAGGCACACACTGATGCATTCACTGACACACCCAGGCACACATTGATGCATACACTAAAACATCCAGACACATATTGATTTATGCAAACACTAACACTCCTAGGGATACACTGATGCATACACTAATACATACAGGCAACCACTGATGCATGCACTAAAACATCCAGACACATACTGATTTATGCACTGATGCACCCAGGCACATACTGATGCATACACTAACACATCCAGGCACATGATGATGAATATGCTGACATACCCAGGCACACACTGATGCATATACTAACACACATAGGGATAAACTGATGCTTACACTAACACACCTAGGCAGACACTGATGCATACACTGAAACATACATGCACACGCTGATGCATACACTAACACATCTAAGCACACACTGGTGCATACACTGACACAGCCAGACACATACTGATGCATACACTGACACAGCCACTCACACAATGATGCATACACTAAAATATCCAGCCAAAATCTTATGCATACACCGACACAGGCAGGCATACACTGATGTATACAGTAGCACATCTAGGGACTCTCTGATGCATACACTAACACACCCAGGCACACACTGATGCATACACTGACACACTTATGCGTAGACTGATGCATATACTAACGCATACAGGTGCACACTGGTGCATACACTTACATAGCCATGTACACAATGATCCATACAGTAACACACCCAGGCACACATTGATGCATACACTGACACAAACAGACATACACTGACTAGGAGATTATGTTAATATACATCAAGTTTCCAGATTGGCACAGTGAACGCATCTGCCATAGTGACGATCACAACTTACAAAACTTTCCGTGTAAAGAATTTCTCTCCCGCCAATAAACTGCTAACTAGTTGAGGTGATTTAACACTATGAAAAATCTACCCAATCCTCTTCTTCCTGATAAACCGCCGATCCCTTATGAAAAATGTATCTAGAGATCCTTATAGATATCTTCTTCTGATATGGCATACATCAAGAGATTGGCATTTCATTTCATCCATTTGTCCTTCCAATGGCGTTAGCATCCTTATTTGAATACATGGTTTGGAACGGCCTTTATGAAGGTTGCCCCCCATTATGAAGAGTACCGAAACACGAGTAGGCTTTGGGTTCCTACTATGTTCCTGGAACATCATATAAGTGTATTGTGATAACAGATATTAGGCTTTATAGCCTTATATATGTGACTATATGTATTAATAATATCCTATATCATATGTATATTATAGATATATAACATATTGACTGTATTTTTGTGTATATTTTTGTATTTATTATTGTTGTGTGATGGTGGTACGATTTATGTGATGTATTGTTCTTTTAAAAAGAAATGTATTTCATATTATATAATGAAACATTGATGAAATCATTTTATGACTTTATGAAATTAGTTCTGTTGTAGTGAAGGTTTTGTTATTGGTGTAGCCTTAGATTGGACACATAACCAACAAATGATTGTTGACATACATTATAAGGTGAATCCATTTATATCTATAATTATATTATTATTTTTTGGTTGTTTATGTATCTGTATATTGAGATCTTAAAGTAGCTCTTAGTCTCTTTACAACTTTAGCTTGTTTTTCCCTGGTTGAGCTACTACATTCACATCAGGGACCCCTTTTTCCCCTTTTTGCCAGCCAGGCATAAACCTGTAAATATGCTAACACACCTAGGGACACACTGATTCATTCAGTGACACATCCACGAAGACAGTGATGCATATACTAAAACATCCAGAAACACTGATGCACACAGTGACACACCTAGGGACACACTGATGCATTCACTGACACACCCAGGCATACACTGATGCATACTAAAAAGAGCCTTTTTTTAAGCTTTAAGGATAAAAACTTTTGGGATTTTTTAGGGGAGAGCTTTTTTTTTTTTTTTTGGAGAAATAGCTTAAAAAAAAAACATTTGTAAGCATGAAAACTGTATGCAAAACTTTTGCATATTCTGAAAATATATTTTGGCAACTGAAAAATAAGTAAAACAAATTAACAATGGTGGCTCTTAAGTTTCTCCAGCATGGTGATTATGTCAGCATAGCTGTACTTTTTCTCAGTGCCTCTCGAAATGTTTTTTTCCACATGTGGAAAAGCATTTTTTGTTCAGAAGTGGGGATAGTGAACCATCTCCACACATCACTTTCTTTTTTATGACTTGCATCAAGATGTTCATCCTATTCTTCAATGACTGCAGACTTGAGGAGGTGAGGATCTCCACCTTCTGCCATCTCAATTGCCAAAAGGGAAAGTGCAACCTTCTTCACCAAGTGATAATAGTAAAATGACTGTTAGGTGTGTGTTTTTTTAACTAGGGTGTGCTTCTTATGAACCAATGGTAAGGTAGGATTTTTTTTAATATTCCCCTGGCTCTGTGGATTTTGCGGCAAACCCGTGGATTCACCATATTCTCAAACTACCTTATTTATATATAAATAAACAGTACAATCATTTGGGAGCTCTGGAATATATGTAATGTTATAGTATAATTCAATTTAGACAGTATTACATGCAAAAAATATTTATAAAATAAATCAGCGAACCTGTGGATCGGAATACAAACTAACAAATGATCAGAAGAAAAACCATAGAGTTAATTCACCCGGAAATCTGTAGGTCTGTGGAAAATCTGCAGATCTGAATTTTTTTCAACAGTAAAAAATTAATTGGTATGTAATATATCTCTTTGATATTATATTAGGTATAAATGTACTTCGTTGCTTTTACATATTGTTTGGAATCACTTTAACTAAATTACTATTTGCCTCCAAACATTTGATATATAATACAACATGTTGTAACTTTACAAAATGATAAAATAATTTTGAAAAAAACAATTAAATAAAGATTTGATGTATTTTTCATTAAAAAAACAAAGACATTGTGTGAAAAACTAAGCTTACAGGGAGGTTATATTTAGGAATTTGCATACAAAACATAGAAATTCACTGAAAAAAACAAAGGTTACAAGGTCGTTATAGTTAGGAAATAGATTTTAAATAAACCTTAGAAATTCACTGAAAAAAACAAAGTTTATAGTTCCATTCTGAATTTTCTCGTACAAAACATTACAAGTTTAGAAGTTATAGTTACCTCAGCCAACTATAACTCGGGCCCCTGTAATGCACTGCTTATGACCTCACATATTACATCACTCATGACATGGTCAGAGCTGTCACTGATGACATCACTGATGATATCTCAAATGACATCACTGATGATATCATTGATGACATCATCCACTAAACCATTCAGACACCCACTCACACCATCATACAAGTTGACATACATAAACTTGTACACAAACACTCACACTCACTGACACACCCATAAAACTACTTATACACATCCATTCACTCAAACATGCACTGACAGATGCACTCATTCACCTAAATGTCACTCACTTACTCCTCTATTCAGACATCTATACAGCTGCTCATACACCCACTTACAGACCCATAAAAGCAGTCATACACCCATCCACTCGTACACCTATAGAAGCACTCACTTACCACGTACACAAAAATTAATACATCCACTTAGTCACTCATGCACCCATTCACATAGCCACTTGCTCACTGATACAGCTACTGAGAAACCCATTCACTCTTCCATACAGTCACTAACAAAGCCACTCACTTACCAATATACTCACTAACTCACTCACTCACAGATAGTCACTTACACAGGCAGTCATTCATCCATACAAGCACTCATATACTCACTAACTCACCTCTTTAGTCATACACAAACTCACTGATACAGCTAAAGCATCCAGTTAGAAACCCATATAGCTACTTACATGTGGTGTGTGAGTCTTAGTGGGTGTGAGTGGGTGCATGAGTTTCTGAGTGAGTGTGTGAGTGGGCGCATGAGTCTCGGAGAGCATGTATGAGGGAATGAATTTATCTGTGATGTTTCTTTCAAATTTTTGCATATTTTCAAAAAGTTAGAAAATGTTCGTGATCATCATGCATGGTGATGCAAAATTATTTAAACCCCTAATTTGTCCCCAAACCACTCCTAAATCACACCCCTAGGGTTAGGGTAACTTCACCCTGACACCTTATGCCACTTTCAATTTGGATTTTCAACCCTGGGAGCACGTCCCATGAAATAAAATGGGGGCCCTATTGCAAAGCTTCTTTCTACAAGTGTATTTGTGAACAATTAGTGAATTTCATGAATTATTTGCAAAATATTCATGAAGTCATCGTGGCTGGAGATATACAAATGTATTTTTCATTTAATATCTCCAAAAATACTGAATAGACTAACACCAAATAAGTGAAGGCACGATCTGCGTACCGAAAGCTAGCTTTCTTACAAATTTGGTGGAATTCCATTCAGCAGTTTGGGCTGTAGACGTGTTTAAAGGTTCTATGGGAATTAACATGGGAAACATACCTTTTTTTCACCCCCCACTTATTCTCTGCCCCCACTTGACAGCTCACCCCAAAACCTTCTGTGTGCAACAAGAATCCTCCCAACACTTTTATTTTATTTTGTGAAGATTTGCCAAAAGGTGCAAAAGATATAGGCAAGTAAAAAACACTTTTTTGATGGAAACTATACCTAATGGCGACTGCAACTACGTCAAACAGGTCCCGCTGTCAAAAAGCCTACTTTTCATCTCTGGTCCCTGCAAGCAGATACGTGTGCAGGGAACAGGTATGAAAGCTTTGCTCCAACAAGTACAAAGCTGCTACTTAAAGCATCTGGAAGCCTTGAGGCTCCTATGGTCCCAGATAGCCATCAAAGGGCAAAGACTTAAAAAATAGTCAGGGACCTTGGGGAAGGACTTGAGGTACCCCCTGCAGTCCCATATAGCCCATAAAGGGCTAAAACAAATATGAAAGGAAACAAATTGTTCAAGTGGAAGGTCGCTGACCTACACGTTGAGGGTTCAAATCCAGGTGTATCCCTGATCATTTCCCTCCTTTGTTTTTATATTCAAATGTTTAAGGCTCATACCGAAAGGTGATCCTACTGTTTTTACACGACAAATACATTTTTCTTTTCAAATTGTGCAGAAATAGCTCATGCTATGTGTATCATCCTTTAAGGCCTAAAAAACTAACGTTCTCTCTCTCTCTCATTCTCTTTCTCTCTCTTACAATCTCTTCCACCCTCTTACACACCCACTCAGACACTTACGTACCCACTCACAGACCCTCTCAGACACTCACACACTCAGTGTATGCATCTGTGTGTAGCTGGATCTGTTAGTGTATGCATTTGTGTATGCACAGGTGTGTCAGGGTATGTGTCAGTGTATGCATCAGTATCTGCCTGACTGTGTCAGTGTATGTATCAGTGTGTGTCTGTGTGTGTTAGTGTATATTAATATAAGTGTGTACACGTAGGTGTATTTCCATTAGTGTACTGAAGTGTCAGTATGATTAACAATGTGTTCTTGAGTATATTTATGGATGGTCTACCAATGAACAGAGATGTCATTTATTACCTACATTACCACCATAAGGGCCAGATGAAGCAAACTTTTGTGAGTCGCAAATGGCCCGAATCGCAATTTGCGACCCCGCAAAATCGGAAACGGGATGCAAAAATCCAATTTCTGACTTGCAAAATGCGAAGCGAGCCATTACTGACTCGCAAAAATAGCGACCCCATTTTGCGACCCGCAAATAGATAGTCGCTATTTGCGAGTCGCAAACCAAATGCAATAGCCACTCGCAAATATGCGACTAGTAGCACAAAGCCCATTTTGCACTTCCCATTTACCACTAACTCAGAGCAGGTGGAGACCCAGAAGGCACCTGGGTTACTCAAGATGGTGGAGATATATGTGATAGCAATGAGGAGGAGAGCCCACGCCGCACAGCAGAGGAGGAGGAGCCAGAGACAGGAGAAGATATACAGAACCAGGCAGACACTTTTCCAACAAACTGAGGAGGAGATTTATGATAAATACAGACTTAGCAGTGCAGCAATACTACATTTAATAGAATTACTCAATCTGCAGCTTCAACGCCTGACTGTGCGCGGCTGCGCTATCCCTACGCATGTGCAAGTGCTATGTTCACTGCACCTCTTGGCCTCGGGTAGCTATCAGGGGGTCATTGCTGTGGCAGGTGGGGTATCCCAAAGTGCTCTCTCACGGTTCTTCAGAGCATTCCTAGATGCCTTACTCACACACATGTCCAGATACATATACCTACCCAGGAATGAGGCAGAAATAAACAGCACCAAGTTGGAATTCTACAGGATTGCCAGCTTCCCCCATGTCCTAAGGTGTGTGGAGGGGACACATATACAAATATGGCCTCCTGCAAATCTGGAATATCTGTTCCGCAACAGGAAGTGTACCCACTCACTGAACATCCAGGTGGTATGTCACGCACATTCTGTTATCACTGACATGGTTGCCAAATTTCCAGGGAGCACACATGACTCCTACATTTTCAGGCCCAGTGGGATACACCAACGCCTAGAACGTGGGGAGTTTGGAGACGGATATCTATTAGGTATTGCTGCAGACACCCTGAAGCCATACACACAGGTCAATGTGGAAACCATCTATGCCCAGCTAACATTGTACATTTTGTGCCACACAGCTGACAGTGCATATGCACTACGACCATGGATACTTACCCCGTACTTAACACCCAGAAATGAGAAAGAGAGGCGATACAACAGTGCACATAGGAGGACCCATGTGTTATTATATTTAGAGACCTCTGATCTTTTCAGATAATACATATATTTGCTGATTTTTTTGTCAGTGTATGTCTCACTGCAGATAAAAAGCTGTTCACTCTTCCTTTAGAAATGATAGGCCTTGGAAATCAAAAATGACATCTTGTATAAAAGTTTCCTTTACAACTGTATCTTCTGCAGCAATACTTGCAACATCTACGTGTTTGGAAGTGTAGAACTTGCTGTCATGAAACATATTGTTCTATGAAAGATAGTACACAGTCATCAATATCAGTTCCAATTTTGGTGCATCCTTTCTCCATAATAGCATGTGAATATGAGGAGCACCTCTTGTCTGATATTTTTTTCTCCCAAACAAATCTGTAACCTCTCCAGGAGGAAGATTTCTTTTGTTGCATATAAAACCCAGCATCATGTGAAACTTCTGAACAAAATATCTACACACATTAGCAGGATCCAAAGAGCTGTCTTCAAATTCATATATTACATTTTGTTTCTCCTAGAAATTCTAGTAAATCATCCCAAGCATACTCTACGAAACTAAGTGTTACAAAGCAAGTAGGTGGACCTAAGTAGCAGAGCAAGTTCTCCATGATGACGGTATCAGTATTCATTAGTCCCATGTTGACATGCCATCAAATCAATTAAGTTGTACTCCAGCTTTTCATCCTTACTTTGTATCTTATCAACAAACTGCCTTACAGTAAAATTTTGAAGATTGACTCCTGTCTTGAGAATGTGGTTCACCGCATAAGAGAGCCCTGACAAGTCACTCTCAAATAACAGATGGAATATGTATGGAATACAATGTTGAAACCTATGGTCCTCTGAACCTAGTCTCATTGACCTATTCATCTGTGGTATTTGCACAGGCCAGTCATTGTAGCGGCTACCTTCTCCTGTAAGAAATAGCTGTAGAAAACAGTGAGCCTCTAAACATTTTTCCCACACACTCATTGGACCTCCTCTAGCTTGCTTAATTTGAAACAGATCAATAGCATCCCCAACAATTTCTTTTGAATTAAGTGGATGAATACTATAGTGCTCATATATTTCTTTTGACTCCTCCTTATCCACTTTTTCTATTTGTCCACTTGAATGTAGTAGTTCATCATCAATGTAACTTACATTTCCAATGATGTCAACATTCTTGTAAAATCATTATTTTATTTAAAGTATAATGTGGCTTTTCTTAGTTTATTCACATCAACTATATCTGGCCAGATTTATTCACATTTTATAGGCACCCCATTTACTAGGATAATCCGTGATTGATCCACATTCTTCCTCAACACCCAGAGTGTCAATTCTGTTTTTAAACATCTAACAGTAAATGTACAACTCTTCCTTTAAGTCCTTTCTGTAGTTCTGTTGGTAGGATCTTGCCTATCTTTGGCTCCATTTGAAGAATCACTTGAAATGGATGAACAGTTTGAAGTAGAATTGATTCATACACATTTAATTGCTCATGTTCGTGTGGCACTGGTACCAATTCTAATCTAGTGTGAATTTCTCTAGCTGCCATTTTATTTTCTTTGAATTTGTTATAACAATACTTACATATTCTTTCCTTTGTGTTTAAATGAAAACTTTATTCTACAAATAGAAATGCATCCAATTCTCACTACTCATAATTGTTATCTTGTTCAGGTTTAAAAAACATAACTACAGTACGAGTTTGGTACCTGTAGTGAGTGTGCCGACAAGAAATGCAACCATATTCAAGTTTGTCAGAACACAGTGCGTTAAACTTTCCTATTTCCTCTGTAAATTTGTCAATGTTAATCTCTCTATCCAGTTTGTCGACACTTGTTGTCACTACCTCCTCATTTTCTCTATTGTCCTCTTCAGGCCCAAATAATTGGAACTAAATATCTTGAGAAACCTTCTCAACATCTGACATACTACTATGCAACTGAGCTACATTCAAATCTCCTAAATATAAAGCTGGGCATAAAGTCTCCTACCTAAATTGTAAATTTTTGAATGATGCACAGCTAACATTCTAAAGTGAGGAAATTGCTTTTCAGACTTTCCTTGAAAGACATACCAATGAATGCCCTTGTAATTTAGTGTATTTTCTAACTTTGCATGGATTTAATTTAGAAGCATTTTAATTTTCAGTCTCAGCTTCTCCATGAAAATTTGCTTAGGGAAGTTTTCAATGTATCAATTGATTCCTGACGGATAGAGCAGATACTGCTACACTTCCACTTGTACAGAGGACCCTTTATGCACCTTCTTTTACTTCATCAGCTATGACTTGTTGTGCATTCCTAGGAACTAACTGTTCTTTTTCAAAGGGAGTACCATCTTTCACTTCATAGCAATGGCCACTTGTGTGAACTGCATGCTGTAATATGTTTTGTTGCAAGTAGTTCTCTTCATTAAAAAATGGTTCTGTGCTAGATGTGTGCATCCATTCACCTTTAAAAACTTTACAAAAATTACTTTTGTTAATCAGCCTTTTCCTTAATTAACTTTTCCTCGTGCTTACTACTGTTTTGTCTAGTGTTTTCATTCTGTTTAATATTAAGATGAAATTTCTCCTTTTCAAAATAAGTGCTTTGCCCACAATGCTCTCAATGAGTTACTTCTGCTTAGTTATAGCACTTTTCTCTTTATACTTCTTCATCTTTTTCAACACATTTTGTATTACTCTATCATTTCTAATATTATCTCCTTAAACTGTTTTTGTCTCCAAGCCAAATACTTACTTTCCTTATTACATTTTCTACTTTTAACAGCATGTTGTCCTTCCTCTTTCTCATTTTATTTACAACTCCTCTTTTCATTGGACACATTTTTTCACTTTGTAATTTTCAGCATACTTTTTTTTCAAAAATCCTTAATGCTCTTCCCAGCTGTTCTTTTTTCTTCTTCAAATTCTCTAACTTATGTGACTGTCAGTTTGAATCAGGTGACATTGTTTCCTTGGTTTCCTTTTCCTTTCTCTCTTTTAGGCATTCTTCATCTTCTTTTTCCAGTACAACTGAATATCTGCAAAGCAGATTAAAGATATATTTACCTCTACCAAAAATATTGTACAATTGCTTATTAAAATCACTTATTGTTTGTCTAATTAAAATATGATCTGTTTTAGTTTTTGTGTGCATATGTTTTAGTGTTTGTGTGACTATCAGACTGGTTCTCAAAATGTTTGACTGGGGGTGAGAATGGGTTTGAGACCATAGACTTGGATATGACAGTGATGTGAGACTAACTACTTGTCTGTCAGAGCAGTTGAAGAATACGTAGGTGTGGGAATGGGTGTGCAATTATCCTTTTAACTTCAAACAACTCTGCTGTACATTCTACGTATGCACTACCTGACTGATCAACATTCATTAGTAAAAGAATACCCCAAGGATTAACAAGCAGCCTTCGTAATGGTAAGTCAGGGTGATAGCAAAACTGTACAATCACTTTTCCTGATAGTAGGCCTCAGCCATATTTAAATGAGTACTTGTCTCGATGTCAGAGTAGGTTATGTGAATAATTGCCTGCCTATCTGACTGACTATATTAGTACGTCTATGAATTTCTTAGCAAATATTTAAGTAAATGTGTTGAGTACAGAGGTATCTGTCTGTGCAACTGACTCCAATTTTATGTGAAATATAACTAGTGCATAAGTGTGTACATATAGGCCCTCATTACAACCCTGTCGGTCGGTGTTAAAGCGGCGGTAATACCGCCAACAGGCCAGCGGAAACAAAAATGGAATTACGACTGTGGCGGAAACCGCCAACATAGACAGCCACTTTAACACTCCGACCACTACGGCGGTAGAAACAAACAGCGCGGCGGACACTGCCAACAGACAGGCGGGAGACAAAGTACCGCTCCCCCGTATCACAAGAGGCCTATCCGCCACCTTTTCTGGGCCAGAACCAACACTATCAAAAGCACACCGGAAATAGTACACAGAAGGGAAACCACTCACCTCTCAACACCCAACGAGGAACCAGGACGCCATGGAGCCCGAACTACACGTACTGCCCATGTTGGTTTACCTACCCTTCTACCAGGAGTACGAACAGTGGCGGCGACCACGGTGAGTACTGCACCTACAACACAGGGGAGGGGAGGTGGAAAAAGAGTGACACACACAAGCAACACGCAACACCCCCACCCTCACCCTTACACACAACAACATACACACCAATACATGCAGCAACATTACATATACACCCCCCCATCGCCTAGAAGAGCGCAAGGACAAAAGGAAATTATTGTAACCAGTGTAATCATTAAAAATCCATTAGTCAAAAGTCAAAAGTCAGTATATACAAATATGTACACCTACTACACAAGTCCGGATAGTGTACTTATCATTGTCCGTGGACAACTGGGCCCAAAATGCATGGGCGAGGCCCACACATGATACCTTACTGGAAACGGAGAGAACACTGCAGGGGCATCAGATCGAAAATATACAGGCACCTCAAGGGGAGGGGGGGGGCACCTCAACCTGAAGAACGCACAACGCCACTGCTGCACGGGAGGGCTCCATGCCCATTGATGTATCCTGGGCACTGCAAAGCCACAGTCTCTCAAGTCTCTCCAGTGGGTGGGTTGCCCACTGCTTTATCCTGGGGGGTGCAAGGTCACAGTCTCTCAAGTCTCTCCAGTGGGTGGTTTGCCCACTGCTTTATCCTGGGGAGTGCAAAGCCACAGTCTCTCAAGTGGATAACAGTCTCCACTGGTTCTGGAGGGGGCTTTGTGCCCAGAGTGCATCATTCTGCCAGGGACTGAGGTAGTGGATGTGATACTCCAATGGTTCTGGAGGGGGCCTGGTGCCCAGAGCGCTTCATCCTGCCAAGGACTGAGGAAGTGGATGTGATACTCCCCTGGTTCTGGAGGGGGCCTGGTGCCCAGAGCGCTTCATCCTGCCAAGGACTGAGGTAGTGGATGTGATAGTCCACTGGTTCTGGAGGAGGCCTGGTGCCCAGAGTGCTTCATCCTGCCAAGGACTGAGGTAGTGGATGTGATACTCCACTGGTTCTGTAGGGGGCCTGGTGCCCAGAGTGCTTCATCCTGCCAAGGACTAAGGTAGTGGATGTGATACTCCACTGGTTCCGGAGCGGGCATGGTGCCCAGAGTGCTCAACGTGCAGTGTGGCCGGAACAATTCCCTCACCTGGGTGTGCATGCCACGTGATTTGTGAGGTTCAGCTAGTATGATTCGCCATGGAGGCAGCGACATACCCCACACTGCTGCGGCTGCGCCTTCAACCTGCAGGTGCAAACAGTGATGGAAGAAATGCCTCATGGAAGCTGCCCAGGGCCCAGGAACTCTCCTCCAGCCTCAGATGGCTGACCACTGGGGATGGTAGCCATGTCAGCGGTGGTGCCTGTGTCCGAGGGTGCCGCGGGGAATGTGGCAGTGCCTGCGACGGTGCTGGCGGTGGTGCTGGCGGTGGTGCATGGGTCTGCACCTGCAGAGGGACACAGCAGGACGTCACTTGTGGCCTCAGACGGCTGCCCACTGGGGAAAAGGCTGGGGACTGTCGCTGAGGCTGTAGACGAGCCAGGGGCCATGCAGGTGGCGGTGCTTGTGGCGGTGTCTGTCGCGGCGGTGCTTGCGACGGTGTCTGTTGTGGCGGTGCTTGCGGCGGTGCTGGCAGGGGTGCTGGCGGCAGTGCATGGGTCAGCACCTGCAGAGGGACACAGCAGGACGTCTCCTGCAACCTCGGACAGCTGCCCACTGGGGAAGAGGCTGGGGACTGTCGTTGAGGCTGTAGACGTGGCGGAGGGTGTAGGTGGCGGTTGTGGTGGCGGGGCAGCTAGCGGTGTTCGCTGCCATACACGTTGCCATGGTCGTGGACAGAAAGTGTGACACTGGTTCCTCAGTCGGTGCCACCATGCCCTCTCCTGACCTGCTCTTTAGCTTTTGGCCCTTCCCCAGCTTTGTTGGTGCCGCACTTGTATTGCCACTATCCCTTTTGTTTTTTGCTGAGCCCTTGGTTGCTGGTACTTTCAGCTTCTCCCTCTGGGATGTGGGCACCTTTTTCCCCTTGGCAGGGGGCAGAATGTCCTTGCCCTCGCTACGTGGCACACTGGCAGCCCTGATGTGTGGCACACTCAATGACCCAGCAGTTGCTGGCACCACTGTGCCTGGGGATTTGGTGGCTGAGGTGCTGGGCTGGTACCTGGAAAGCCTGGCCCTAGGGGAAGGACGGGGGGAGGTGTAGGGAAGACGTCAATGTTAGCCAGGAAGAGTTTCTTAGATACACTGGGATGGGAAGATGGAGGGGGTTTGGGAGTGGAGGAAGAGGTAGTGGTTGCAGGAGGTGTACGTCTGCTGAATTTGGGTGAAGGTGCATGGGCCGGAGTCTGTTGTGAGGTGGATGGCTGTTGGGTGGGTGTATGCCTGCATTTGTGTACTTTGGGAGGAGGGCTCACTGACACACTGGGAGAGGACACTGGGGATCTGTGAATAGTAGTGGGGGTGGTGAGTGCACGTGAGCAGTGTGTGGTGATGGGCGTGCTGGTGATGGAGGCAGTGGCTGAGGATGTAATGCATGCAGGTGTGAATGGAGACGAGACAGGGAGGGAGGAGGAGGACGTGGAGGAGGGGGACACAGTGAAGGCAGTGGATGTTGCTGTGTCTGCATGGGGATTGTGCTTGTGTGAGTACCTGTGGGATGTGTGGTGCTTATGTTTTCCATGTCCACTCTTGTGTGTTGATGAGTGTGCATGCTGGTCTGATGGTGTGCTTGGGATAGGCTGAGGTACAGGGGATTGGGTCTGGGTGGAGGAAGTTGTAGGGAGGAGGCTGGATACCGGGACAATGGCTGCCATAAGTGCTGAGGCCAGAGCCTGAAATGCTTTCTGTTGGGCTGCCTGCCCAGAATGAATGGCCTCCAGGTATGCATTTGTTTGTTGCAAATTCCTCTCAAAACATTGGATGGCATTCACAATGGTAGCTTGCCCAACACTGACGGATCTCAGGAGGTCAATAGCCTCCTCACTGAGGGCAGCAGGGCTGACTGGGGCAGGGGCTGAGGTGCCTGGGGTGAAGGAGATGCCCACCCTCCTGGGTGAGCAGGCACAGCACACACGCTGAGGGGCTGCTGGGAGGGCTGTGCTGGTGGGGGGTGGCGGCTGTACCTGTTGATGCGGTGGGCATAGAGGTGCCCGCCACCGCAAGGGAGCTCCCATCAGAGGAGGAGTCTCTGTCACTGCTGTCTGCTTCTGTCCCCGCCGTGGAGCTTCCCTCGCCCTCCGTCCCACTGGTGGCTTCAGACTCCGTTGTTTCACCCTCCAGGGCAAAGTGGGTTGCAGCTCCCTCCTGCTCCGGTGCCAATGCTCCTCCGCCTGATGATGCACACAAGAACAGGGAGACCACAAAAAGGGGGGGAAAGACAGAAGAAAGACATGTTCAGTGCATGCAACACCACTACCGTTGGCGGACACAACACACTTGGAGCAGCCCTCTGCACTACGCCATGCATTAACAGTTCCTAGAAATTTCAGGTGACCATTGGGGTCCGAGGCATAAGGCCAATTGCTGGACAACTGGAAGTCACAGGAGCCTGACTAGGTAGAGATGGCTCTTACCACTGGTGGGGTTGGGGTGCCACATAGCCTGCCTCACAAGGGACTTTGCCTACCAAGTTCGCCCTTGCCTAGGGGAACCCACTGCCCACCTCCCCACCAAGACACCTCATAATGCGCGCAGAGTCAGCTGAATGAGAGTGTACTCACCCCCTTGTGGCTGCTGTGATGCCCTCAAGCGCCCATCCAACTCCGGATAGGCCACTGCCAGGATCCGGAACATCAGGGGGGTCATGGTGCGATGGGCACCCCTCCAGCATGGGGAGGCCATCCCCAGCTAGCCCTCCGCCGTCTTCTTGCTCCAGCGGCGCAGGTCCTCCCATCTTTTCTGGCAGTTGGTGCTCCGTCTGTGGTAGACCCCCAGGGTCCGGACGTCCTTGGGGATGGCACACCAAATACCCTTCTTCTGGTGGGCGCTGACCTAAAGGAATGGTACAGGGGGAAAGGAAATGACCTACCCGTCCGAACCGTCATACTCATTGCCCCCCAGTTCCCACCCTTGCCCTGACGCACATACACTCACCATCGGCACATGCAGGCCTCAGCCCCCCCATGTATCTTCCATCCACACCACTCAAAACAGGCATTGCCCATGCAGCATGCTCACAGTGTACTCACCTGTTTGTCTGGAGGACTGTACAGTTGCATGTACTGGGGGAGGACCCCATCCACTAGTTTCTCCAACTCCTCCGAAGTGAAGGCAGGGGCCCTTTCCCCAGACACATGAGCCATAGTCGCTTCCAGACTGAGGTAGCAGCAGCACTTGCAGTGTAGGTCCTCTCCTGTTGAAGGTCAGGTATCAAGTGAGGGAACAGACAGAAAATGGCGGTCACGTCCACCGCGGTGCATACCGTCACCGCTGGCGTACATCGTCATTGGCTCCTGGGACCCATAGGGCCCAATGTTAACCAATGCAGAATTGCGCCGCAGTCTTTGACTGCCCACCGCGACGGTGTACAATGCCAGCGCAGTTACCTCATATCCCCTTGTATCACCTTATAGCCACCATTTCAGGAGGCCACATGAGATGGATTGTTAACTGCGTCACACCTATCTAGGCCAGATATACATAGACAGATACCAGCACATTGCGTATTAATAACGTTTCTGAAAATAACACATTGTGATACCTCAGTGTTGGATGACTCTCTGCTCGCTATTCTACTCCATAGGGCACGTCCGCTGGGGCAGGTGATGAGATGGTGGCATCCTCCGGTGTACAGACCCATGGTGGACCTGTCGACAATGGAAGAGAGACACATCCTGGTCACATACAGACTTGATCGTGCAGCAATCCAGGAACTGTGTGCCCGTTGGAGCCAGACCTGATGTCAGCTATCAGCCATCCGACAGGAATCCCCCCTCTAGTGCAGGTCCTGTGGAGGTCCTGTCTGTACTACATTTCCTGGCCATTGGGTCTTTTCAAACAACAGTGGCCATGGCATCAGGGATGCCCCAGCCAATGTTCTCTAACGTGTTGTTCAGAGTGTTGTTTGCCCTGCTGAAACACATGTGCAGCTACATCGTGTTCCCTCAGGTGGAGGATTTGCCCACAGTGAAAGATGACTTTTATGCCCTGCGACATGTCCCCAACATCATTGGTGCCATTGATGGTACACATGTGGCATGTGTACCCCCCGCAGAAATGAACAGGTGTACAGAAACCGAAAGAGCTACCATTTGATGAATGTGCAGATGGTGTGTTTAGCGGACCAGTACATCTCCTATGTGAATGCCAAGTTTCCTGGATCAGTGCATGACGCTTACATCATGAGCAATAGCAGCATCCCTTATGTGATGCGGCAACTCCAGAGGCACCGTGTGTGGCTAATAGGTGAGGCCAAGGTTCCAATACAGTTGACATAGGTGTCTGGGTATGGGGCTGTCCCTAAGGGTTAGTGTGTGTCTAACAGTTGTCCCTTGACATTTGCAGGTGACTCTGGTTACCCCAACCTGTCATGGCTACTGACCCCAGTGAGGAATCCCAGGACAAGGGCAGAGGAACGTTACAATGAGCCACATGGGCGAACTAGGAGGGTGATCGAATGCACCGAAGACCAGATTCCGGTGCCTCCATCTGAAAGGTGGCTCCCTATAGTATTTACCAAAGGTGTGCCAGATAATCGTGACCTGCAGTATGCTGCACAACCTGGCTTTGCGACGCCAGGTGCCTTTTCTGCAGGAGGATGGGCCAGATGGTGGTCTTATGGCAGCTGTGGAGCCTGTGGACAGGGAAGAAGAGGAGGCAGAAGAAGAGGATTTCGACAACAGAAACAACATCATCATGCAATACTTCCAGTGAGACACAGCTAAGAAGATGTAACTGCTTCCCACATCTCATACTATTGTTTGAGCTAGCATAAGTCTGACATTTTCTTTTCGTGCATGGACCCGGACTTGTCACTTTGTCTATGCATTTCACAGATCTGGGTTGCACTTTGTGCTCTCTGCTATTTTCACTGCTGGCCTACAGCTGTGTTACATTGGTATGTGAACAAGTAAATTGACATTGCTATATTCCATAGATATTGCAATTACACATGGTGTAAAAGCACAGACTGACTCCAGATAGTTATGTGATTGAAGTTTGTTTATTCCTGTGCTAATAAGTGGAGTGGGTTGTAAAATGGGCTGGGGTGATGGTGGAGGAATGTCCATGGCAGAGTCCAGTCTATTTGTTTCACAGGTGCATTGCCCAAAGGGCCATAGGAAGTGGAGTAAAGGCAATTTAAGGATGGACAGGGTGACATAGTGGGACAGAAGGGTGGCATTCAGGGGGGTCTCATTTCCTGGTGGGGGTCCTGGCAATGTTCTCTGTCTTGCTCCTGGATCTCAGGGACCATTTGCGGGGTGGTTCTCCATCTGCAGGGGGTGGGGTGCTGGAGTCCTGTTGTTCCTGTGGCAGTGCCTCCTGTCCACTAGCGCCGGCGGAAGTGGAGAGCTGTTCATCGTCCAGGATAGTTTCAAGGCCCCTTGTTGTGCCACTGTCTCCCTCCTGGTGTTGACAAGGTCTGCCAGCACCCCTGCAATGGTGACCAGGGTGGTGTTAATGGACTTCAAGTCCTCCCTGATCCCAAGGTAGTGTTCCTCCTGCAGCTGCTGGGTCTCCTGAAACTTGGCCAGTACCGTTGCCATCGTCTCCTGGGAATGATGGTAAATTAACAAGCTCACATGATGTTGGAGAGTGCCTCGTGGAGAGTGGGTTCCCTGGGCCTGTCCTCCCCCTGTCACACAGCAGTCCTCCCAGTTTCCCTGTTATCATGTGCCTTTGTCCCCTGAACCGTGTGCCCACTGCCACTGCCACTGCCCCCAGGTCCCTGATTTTCTTGGGTTGGTGGGTTTGCCTGGGGTCCCTGTAGTGGTGGACACACTGCTGATTGATGTGTCCTGGGGACAGAAGGATGGGCCCGCTGGGTGGGTGCTGTGCTGGTGTTTCCTGAGGGGGGTCTCTGTGGTGGCTTGTGACAGTGTCAGGGGAACCGACTGTCCCAAGGTCCCAGATGGGCCGGGCTGGTCATCTTGATCCAGGCGTGCAGAGCTGCTGTCATCACTGTCGGCCTCTTCTGTGGGGGCACTGGATATGTCTGGCACCTCCTGTCCGGTGACGTTGGGTGGGGTTCCTGTTGGGGTGTAAATGCATAATTATTGTATCTGTGTGTGCCATCGTGTGCAATGGGTAGTTGACCCTCTACTCCAGTGCTTGCATTATTGGCTTGGTCCTTGTGTGATTGGTGATTTTGGGGCATTAGGGAGTATCTGTAGTGGACATGCTTGGGTGATGGGTGTCCATGAATTGGTGTTACATGCAGAGCTTGGTTTTGAGATGTGTGGGTTGTGT
This sequence comes from Pleurodeles waltl, assembly GCF_031143425.1. Classification (NCBI taxonomy): domain Eukaryota; kingdom Metazoa; phylum Chordata; class Amphibia; order Caudata; family Salamandridae; genus Pleurodeles; species Pleurodeles waltl. The sequence goes on along the minus strand of NC_090449.1, from coordinate 686,840,420 downwards.
TGGTGGGGTACTTGTGGGTTGTTGAGGTGATGGGTGTGAGGGTAAGGGTGGGAGTATGTGATGGCATGCAGGTTGGGTGCAGGGATAAGGTAGTAAAGATTTGCCTCACCAGAGTCCAGTCCTCCTACTACTCCTGCAAGGCCCTCACTCATGCCATCTTTTATAATATCATTAAAAATAGCAATGTAACAGCAGTAAAATTAGTCATGAGATAACTGTGCATAGTTATAGTTATCCTGGTCAGGAGGTGTAGTTACTTGAAATACTCTATAACTGCTGAATTTCTATGGTTTTGTACATTTAAAATGCAAGCCTAACTGTAACGTCCTTGTAACCTTTGGTTTGTTTAAGTGTATATATATATATATATATATATATACATATATATATAAGAGCTGACACTCTTCCTGATTACGTGCTGATTGTCTGTTGTAGATGGCCTCACCAGGTTTATCTGTCGCCTTTTGTGTGCCCAACTACAATGCGCTTCCACAGAGGCCAGTGGTCAAGTGTACCTTTCAGAAGTGGATTTTCTGCATACACTTTCCACAGTGACATATATTCTTCTGTGTGGGCAGTCAGGAATCAATAAAAAAAAAGGCAGCATATGTACTTTTGCTATTAGAATTGTTACTGCCTAGCATCTTGCTGACCCATAGTGAGGGGAAATCTGTAGTTATGATAGCTATTTTCTGAACGTAAATACAATAGTGCTTTTTAGTCAGATAAAGGTACTAATAAACAACACGCAGATGCTAATACTGTGTAAGAATGGAACATTCATAGTTTTCCCTGACTGGCAGCAAAGGTTTAAATTAGTCATAGACATTTTTGTGGAACAAATGAAATGGGCGCTAATATAAATTTCGTATATAACGGAGGGCAAGTGCAAGATTATACTATAGCACATAAATATCCGGTATGCAGTTGCAAAGGTTAACATTGTTCATGATATGGACTTTCTAATTAATCCTCATGTTTTAGCAGTTGTTTCTGAACTGGGTTGTGTGCGATGGGTGAAATAACTTATGGCGTTTCCGAATCAGTGCATGTTTTGCATGTACCAGGATTCCTTGGTTATGGGATGTACAACTTTGACACGTCCCTCAGTGCAACTGTTTCATAGTGAACATACAGCAATCCGGGTCCAAAGAAGAGTGGCTCATTTAATTCCAGTTACTGATTCATTAGTACTTACAAGGTATACACATTTAAAGCGGGCATGGTATTATGCTCCCTGAGATTTCTTCTGCTCCAAGCTAGCAAAACTCCTGAATGAAATTCAGGTTTAATGCAGAACTCCCTCATTTCTTTAGGACAATTATTTGTGCCATTCGTAATCCCTCAATAACACTACCCTTTCAGAATTTATCAATGCTCCTGTCTCAGTCACCGAAAGGGACAGTTAACAAAGTATTTGGAAGCACAGATCTCTAGAGCAGTAAAATCTGGCCATCTGAGATAGGCATTAGCCCCGCGCCTGTCTAGGTGGCGAAGAACCTATGGGTCAGATGTAGGTAGGAAACATTTTGCCAGTCGGAAATTGCGAGTCAATGCGAATCGCAATTTCCGACTCGCAAAATGGGATCCAAGAAAAAAAAGCAACATCAAATTGCGACTCGCAAATGATGTCGCACAGCAGATTGCGAGTCCGCTGTTAGCGAGGTTGCTTTTTGCGACCTCGCTAAAAGCGAACTCGCAATTTGCAAGTCGGGTGTCGCAATTTGCGACTGGCCCGCAAATTGCATGCGGGTGCTGAAAAACAGTTCCTGGCTCTTGCTGATGACATCAGAACCAGGAAGTCATCAAATACACCTGGGATGAGGGAGGACCACACCCTTTTCAAACTGCTGTGCAACTACCTGGAGAGAGGAACTGCTGCTGCCATGGAAGACACAGGCAGTGCAGGAAGGAAAAGAAAACTAAAGTTCTCAGAAAAATAACTTGAGGTGCTGACAGAAGAATGCTGGCAGCACCATGACCAGATGTTTGGCAAGGCAGCTCTGAGTGTCCCAGACACTGAGAAGAGGAGGATCTGGCTTTAAATCCAGGAGAGGATCAATGCCATTGGGGTGAGCCACCGAACCCTTGATGAAATAAAGAAAAGGTGGTACGACCTGCACTCCAGGACAAAGGAGAGGGTGGCAGAGTGCCTCAGGGAAATGAGGGGCACAGGAGGAGGCCCATCCACCATCCCACCACCCACAGCCATGGATGAATTGGGGGAGCAGACACTGGAGCCTGAGGCTGTGTCAGGAATGGGAGCATTGGACAGGTCAGCGCAAGGGACATCCAAAAGTGAGTACCATGAAATATGCATGTACACCTACAAATGCTATATCCACACTCTCCCAGTACACAGCAGCATGCACAACCAGACTAGCTCCATTCCAGACTAGCAACCACCAGAATGGTGCATTATGGGCAATGTAGTACAGTAGTCAGCATATAGGCACATGTTTATTATGAGGCATACAACAGATGTTATAGACTGACAGTCTGTTCCCTATGTCCCACAGGTCTCCCACAAGACACCCCTACCAGCCACATCATACAGGGTGAAGATAGCAGGCCACAGACAGTGCAGGAGGCTGCAGCAGCCATTACAGGGCCCAGCACAACACCACCACCGTCCCCTCCAGAAGAAGTACAGGACATGGAGGAAGGAAACACGACCTCTGGCCCCAGCCACACAGTGAGACATCCAGAGCCAGCAGCACAACTGCGTTGCAGAGTCCAAGTCCAGGTGGTGGCCCAGGAGGATATAGGGGAGGCATCAATGTCTGCAGTCGAGGCATCCCTCCTTTCCAGTCAGCGCCTGCAAACAAGGCAATTACGGATTATATCAGGTGCAATGCAGAGACTGGAAAACAGTATGACACATGGCCTGGCTGATGTGAACACACAGTTAACAAGACTAAATGACAATGTCAGCGAACTTACACAGTCAATCCACCAACTGGTGATGGAACTAGTGGCTGAGAGACACAGCGCAAGGCGCCGGGAGCGCCACCTAGTTACCAGATTCGACAGCATGGCAGCGTCCATTGGCCATCTTGCCATGAACACTACAGACCTGTCAAGACAGACCGTGAGTCTGCATGTGGAGCTGGGCCACTTTGCAGGGGATATGGCGCGGGACTGGGCCGCATTAGCCACACAGTGGACATGTTGGAGGCCAGGCAGGTGGCAAGGGGCACAGGTGAGACCCCTCAGGACAGTGAGGAGGGGTCCACTATTACACTATCAGCAGTGTATCTGCCACTGACACACGTGTACTGAGGATTGGAAGTGCACGGCAGGGGTCAGCTGACCCACCTGGGACGAGCCATGCTGGGCGATCCAGGAGGAGGATGTAGGCAAAACCACTGCAGGACTCATGAGGCACATGCAGTTAATGTGTCCTCATTAAGGGGGGACATGTGCAGCCCCTTACAGACAGTTATGTTCTTTTGTCATTAGGTTCACTAATTAAAATGTGTTGTTTGTTCTACTACACAACTGGGCTCTTTGTGTGTGACATTGGTGAGTGTGGTGTCTGTTGCCACTTACCTTCCAAAGTATTGGGTTGCAATGTAGTCCCGTCTCTGTCTGCCTTGATTTGCAATGCTTCTATCTCCAGGCTGCCAATGTGGTAGCTCTTGCTCCTCATCCTCTGAATCTGGGTCTGCAGGAGTGAGATGTAGCCCACGTCTGGTGGCAATGTTGTGTAGTATTGCGAATGCGCCAACAATCTGGAGTGCTGTTATTGGGGCATACTGGAGCGCACCTCCACTTCTGAGGAGGCATCGGAATCTTGCCTTTAACAGTCCAAAGGTACTTTCTCTGACATTTCTGGTCCGCCGATGTGCACTGTTATATCGCATCTCATTCTCAGTGCTAGGTGTTAGGTACGTGGTAAGTATCCATGGTCTTAGCGCATATGCACTGTCACCGATTTGGCAAAAATAAGCAATGTTTGCAGGGCATGGATGGTTTCTAGAGTGACCTGTGTGTATGGCTTCAGGGTGTTTTCATAAATACCTAATAGGTAGCCGTCTCCAAACTCCCCACGTTGGTGTATCCCACTGTGCCTGAAAATGTAAGAGTCATGTGTACTCCCTGGAAATTTGGCTACAATGTCAGTGATGACATTATGGGCGTCACATACCACCTCGATGTTCAGTGAGTGGGTACATTTCCTATTGCGGAACAGATATTCCAGATTAATAGGAGTGCAAATTTATATATGTGTCCTGTCCACACACCCTATTACATGAGGGAAGTTGGCAATTCTGTAGAAGTCCAACTTGGTGCTGTTAATTTCTGCCTCATTCCTGGGTAGGTATATGTATCTGGACATGTGTGTGAGTATGGCATCTAGGAAACATCTGAAGAACCATGAGAGTGCACTTTAGGATACACCACCTGCCACTGCAATCACCCCCTGATAGCTACCCGAGGCCAAGAGGTGCAGTGAGCATAGCACTTGCACATGTGTGGGGATGGCGCTGCAGCGCACAGTCTGGCGTTGAAGCTGCGGATTGAGTAGATCAAATAATTCTAATATTGCTGCACTGCTGAGTCTGTATTTGTCATAAATCTCCTCCTCAGTTTGTTGTAAAAGTGTCTGCCTGGTTCTGTATATTCTCTCCTGTCTCTGGCTCCTCCTTATCCTCTGCTGGGCGGCGTGGACTCTCCTCCTCATCGCTATCACATATATTTCAGCCATTTTGAGTAACCCAGGTGCCTTCTGGGTCTCCTTTTATACTTTGGTTCTGGTTACCACCTGCTCTGACTAAGTGGTAATTTGGGTGTGCAAAATGGTCTTTTTGCAACTAGTCGCAATTTGCAAGTGGCTTTTTCATATGGTTTGCGACTCGCAAATTGCGACTTCCTATTTGCGGGTCACAAAAACAGGTTGCAAATGTTGTGAGTCGTAATGGCTTGCATCACAATTTGCACTTCGGAAATGGGATTTATGCATCCCATTTCCGATTTTGCGAGGTCGCAAATTGCAATTCGGGCCATTTGCGACTCGCAAAACTTTGCTACATCTGGTCCTAAGCCCAGTCTCTGCTATGTGGTTACAGCCACTTCTTTCTTCTACTTCCAAATAAAAATCCATAGACCCATTCTTCCATGTCTTGCAAAAAATTCGGGAATGGTGGTAGCTGACATGAATGGTGGCAGACGGAATTCCTGTAATTCCCTATATCTTGGGCTTGCCAACGTTTTACAATAGTGACTTAAAACCATTCAAAACCATGCTTGAAGGACTAGTCGGGGTGAACATGATTCAGTCGCTCCTTTCCTCTTCTAGTGAGGCTACACTATCTTCCTGAGTTAAAAAAAACGATTTTAAAACTGCCTTTCTGACTCATAAATGTTTACTCGGAAACTCGCCTGAAATTTGCATCTAGGTCTAAGGCATGTTCTGCGATCAGAAAATGAATACTGCCTGTTAGTCCCTGCTTTAAGAAAGCCAGAACTAGTGGCATAACGTTCTCTCTTTCAGAGGAAGATTTCCTTGCAGCTCCACTTTCCTTGTGCCCCTTAGCGCCCCCTACCGCCACCATGTGTGCACTGTTTTGAAAATACGGCGCACCATGGCGCAAGGTAGGGAGCAATAGCATCATTATTTTTTACACTATTGATGTACTGTTCAGGGTTAGCGACTAAACTTTGGCGCTAACCCTGAACAGTACATATGGGCCCATTGTAATCAATTATGTGCCCCTTTTTAACGCCTACTCTGAGCCCATATTTACAAGGCCATGCAAAGCTATCTTGTGTGGCTTTTCATGGTCTTGTAAATATGGACGCCTTTCACGCATAACACTATGTGGAAGGGTGGTTCCATGGCCGTTGCTTGGGGTGTTCCCTAATGCAACACCCATAGCACCCGAAGGAATCTGACACATTCCCAGACAGGGAATGCGTCAGATTCCTACGCCGTAAAACAGAAGCAACAGTGAGAAATATCTTTATTTCTCCCTGTTTATTCCTCCTTCTTTATGTGGCGCTGCATTCTGTAGCACGTGTAGAAAGAAGAAAGCATTTCCTATGATTGCTTTTGCACAGGAAGGTGCACCTTGTTGCACAAAACAATCATCTCCACAACGCAGGAACCCTTGCACCTCTGTGCAAGGGTGTCTGCGTTGGTGCTAGGCAGCAATTCCTGCACCATGCAGGGGGATAGGACTGAAATGGGCTGTATCTTATAGATGCAATGCATTCCTGCGCTTTCTCGGTGGCACAGGGCGTTGCTGTGCCTCCCTGCGCCATGAGCTCCATAAATGGGGCCCTGTTTTTATATGTAACGTCCTATTGTTAGATTAATTCTGTCGTTCATTTACTGATATATTATTTTTGTTTTTAGCATCATATTATGTATGCAAAGTGCACCAAAACACAATAAAATAGTAAACAAATTGTAGTGTCTAGGGGTAGAAATTTTACGTGTAAATATTTTATAGTTAATATGTTTCCTGATTAAATTGTTTAATACTGGTACCCCAGCATTGTGCAATAACTAGGCGTAAGGAAAACGGAAATAAATTCGACCGCATGCTAATATAAATTACAATTCTTAGTAATGTATGCAATATAAATACGTCATGTCCATTGTTCCTTGCAGAGTGATAAATCCCTTTAAAAATAGCTTAGAGTAATAGATATCAAGGCAGTTAAAAGAAATTATTAGTATTACTACTACTTTTTATTGCTACCATATGTCTCCTGATAAAAATGGGACATGATTAATTGTGAAGGGTAGATGAGGGCAATGATTGAACCTTTCAGGAAGAAGGATGCATTGATTTTGTTTGATTGTTAAACACTGAAAAAACGATGAAGTGATTCTGATCTTGGCAAGTATTGCTTGCAAACGTCATGGCGAGAAAGCAGTTCAAAGACACGCACAAGCTGTCCTTTCAGATGACAAGCATTGGCAAAGCCATTAGGCCTGGCCTCGGCAAACCTGCATGTTTTTATTTTATTTATTCTGTTAAACATTTATATGGAATACATTCAGTGATGTAGCCATTTCACTACCTTTTTATGTATAAACGCCTTTAAGTTGTGTCATGAATTTCATTAGTATTTGTGAATGAGACAAGAATAAATCTCCAACAGTGGGCAAAACCCACTAGAACAGGCAAGGTCAGAGGGTAAGTGGTTGGTAAGGGAGTCACCATGGTGAAAATAGGAGAATCTGTAAGTTTAGAAGTATTGGTTAAAAATGGTCAGAGCACGGCCATTTCCCCAATTATTTAATGATGCCCGAGTTCCATTTATAATGCTAGCAACTGCTTAGCATGCATATTTTTTGTTTTGCAAGTATGTGAATTTTTACATATTTGGGGTCTGCACACTTATTGGTGCCATATTAGGTATGAAGTTGAAATATGAAATGAGCAAATCTTGCAATATAAGCAAAACGAAGCGTATATTTGCAACTGTTTGCAATTTGCACATTAAATGGTATTTGTCACATAATACTTTGTACATATTGCAGATCAGTACATTTATTATATACATATTACACATATATTGCATATACTTTGGTGTCTGTTAGCAGCAATGTGTTATGTTGATAAACTCTATAAAGTGGTGGAGGTATTCTATGCATTTATAGTTGTGATCTTCTGAAAGGTGGAGTCATATTAGCATGGTAGCACAGAGGTATATTGTATTATAGGTAATTTATATATTGTATATTTTAGCAGCAGAGAGCCTGATTCCATCTAATATTTGTGAGTTTCATGCTTTATGTTGATGTTATACTGTTTGATTACTGTCCACTAACATATTGTATAGGCCCGGATCTGCAAGGATCTGCAAATCAGATGGTTTGTGATTAAGAACATGTGCTAAATATGGGGATATATAATCTGCGAGTTATGTCCTTCAATGTAAATGGGTTGAATACAGCGATGGCCAACATAAATTAAGAGTGTTGGGGCAGCTGGAGGGGGTGCGTGGTAGAGCATGTAGAGAGCGAGAGAGGGGAGCGAGGGGGGTAATAAGAAAAACACTTACCTGGGCTGCTGACCAGCCTCTCACTCCTCTGCTTCCTGGTCCAAGTATCAAAGACTCCCTGTGCAATCCCAGCAATGCTCTCATGCTATTACCTAGCATGAGAACAGCATGGGGATTGGCCTGAGTGGGCTGGATTGTCGCTCGCTCAGGCACAGGGAGTCTGTGCAATTTCTCCAACCCAGCTGTCAAATACAGCACAGTTGGAGAAATCTAACTGCACATGTCTGTTTGGCCGGCATACAATGGCCGGCCAAACAGGCGTGCAGTTAAGGGCACACTCCACTCCCCATTCTTTCCTCCCACCTCCCATGGCTCGGTTCCACCTGTGTCTGCACATGCTGGCTCAGCCAGCAGCAGAAAAAAAATAATAATAATGAAATATTGTTCTATTTTTCTGCTGCGGGCTCCGAGCCAGCGGGGCGAGTCTCCTCCACCATTGCACAGGAGACGCCGCTGGTTAAAGAATATGCAAAAGATGAAAGCCATAGAAAATGGATTAAAGGCCATACTCTGTATATAATTATCATTCAAGAGATTCAGAAAACATATAAAAATTGCTAATTTTTCAATGTTTCATAAATGGGCACACTATTAATCCTTTCTACATTAGGGGCAGCTCATAGAGGGGTATCTATATATATCTCAACAAGAAAGAACAGATGGGTATCAGTACCTCCCATACAGATAAAGAGGGTAGATTGGCCTGGATTAATGGCTCTGTTGAAGGGCAAACATATGGGTTTACTATGATATGTGTCCCTACTGAGAATCACCATTTATCTATAATTTAATTGTTTCAGTGAATTATGGTAGTGCCATGCAAGCTGATCTAAGGGGTGACTTTAATTTTTTACATCATCCAAGTTAGAATCATCAGCAAGAGATTACAGACAACACAGACGGAATAAAAGTGGAACTGCAAAGACATTGCTGATTATCAGAGAGCCTTAAATCTGGTGGATCCTTGCAGAGATACATTTACAAAGAAACAGAAATACACCTCCATGTTTACAAGGTAGAAGTCACCCTGGCCTGAGGGCTCCAGGGTGAGTCCGGACGGGGACCCCATGATGTACTTTGCAGGGGAGGGGGGGCTTTAAGTTTAGTAACACCACTGGTGTAGAAGAGGAACTCTGGGTTTCAGAAATTAAAACAGAAATGATACAGTGTTTTTTTAAGAACTCTGCCAGCCTTTGTATGGTTTATGATGCATTGAAGGCCACTGTCAGGGTCACTATATTAACAAAAGACATGGCAGACAGAAACAAAAACAGACTAATAAAAATAAGCTAGAAATTCACATAAAACTGACCCATGATACTTCATGAGTATAGTGTCAATTGGCACTCTCTCAAGAGATCAAAACAAGAAATGCAGTATTAATACCTCAAGGAACCATGTCTTACAAGTAAAACTTATATGCAGAGGCCAAATGAGTAAAGTGACAATTTGGGAAGGTTTTTGGCTTGGCAGGCACACAGAAATCATCTGAAAACTTGATTAGGTTACCCTATGGTTCTGAAACAATCACTCAAATCACAGATGTAAAGATTATGCATGACATGGTATTGCAGCATTGTAAGACTACAGCCATCAACAAGAATTCAATATTTGCAAACTACAGACTTTTCTAAAAAGTTGTCCTATTTCAACATTGGCCCTGATATTGATGCAATCATTGATAAAGATGTTCACAACAGACAAAGTAGATACAGTGATAAAATCTTTAGCAAATAGAAAACAAGGGGGCAAGATGCTTATCCAGCTGAGTTTTTAAAACATTTTTTGAATCTTTAAACCAACCTCCTTTAGCATTGGCAATTCACATATTGAAGGGGGAAGGAAGTAACACCATCTTGCAATACGGGTGTAGGGGTAAGTTTCCTCAAAAATGAAAAAAATCCTGAAAATCTAAACTCTTATAGGTCGATTATTCTTCTTAGCATGGGTTATAAAATAGTAGAAACATTGTTATCAGGTGTAAAAGACATTTGACTTAATGAAATGGGAAGTCTGTTTTTCATTTTGAAAGCCCTTTGGTTCCCGTCACAGCTCATGAGGGTTTTTTGTAATCTCCATAAAGGATTGAGGTCTAGACTAATTATGAACTCTATTAATTTTGGTTCTTATAAAGATGAATGTGGAACCAGGCAGGGATGTCCACTATCCCCGATTTTATTTACCTTTGTCATTGCTACAAGACATAACATTACAATTAAAGTGATCATAAGGAAGTTATATGGTGATGACATTATGCTTTGTTTGAGTCAAGAGCCTAACTCTCAGCAAATATTTTTTTTACTGCAAATACTTTAGTTTCAGAGCTCTGGGGGCTTATCAACTGCAAGCCAAAAAGATATTTGGGAATATATGCAAGTTCTAATTTAGATAATTTAGATGATCTATCTGAGTTATACTGCAGTCCATTTTATACAAAATTAAGGGGCATATTTACAAGGAACTAGCATGCAGTTACATTATTTTTTTTTTATTCCCCGGTGGTACATTCTTTGCTCCATGTTTACAAGGTGACACATTGGACCCAATGTGTCAGTTTTTGTGTAGGCCTGTAGTTAGAACTGGCTGTGTCACACAGTTAATAATGTATGCAGGTGTGATGATATTAATTGTGTTTGACCAATGACTTTGTGTTTCACCACTACGCATATTAGTTGCTCAATGTTCACCAGTAGCACATTGTATGTTTTGTTCAGCTTAGCCGCCTATTGGCTTTAACATGGAGTTAGCCATTATATTCTGTATTCAGCTTAGCCACCTATTGGCTTTGACATGGAGTTATCCGTTACATTTTGTATTCAGTTCAGCTGCCTATTGGCTTTGACATGATATTAGACATTACATTTTGTATTCAGCTCAGCTGCCTATTGGGTTTGACATGATATTAGACATTACATTTGATATTTACGTTGGCTGCCTATTGGCTTTGACATGACATTAGCAGTTTAGCTGCCTATTGGCTTTGACATGACATTAGACATTACATTCTGTATTTAGGTTAGCTCCCTATTGGCTTTAACGTGGAGTTAGACATTGCAGTTGAGATATTACAGATGTGTGTATTCTTCCAAGCTGTGTTTTTCCACAAGATGGACCAAGCTGTTTTCTTCACACCAGACCTTAGCTGATAAGAGCACGTAGATTTTGTGTTTACCTCACAATCCAGTCTGAGAGCGGAATGGCTCAGAGAACTGGCCATTCTCCAAGGTCCTTCAAGTCTCACACTGAGTTTGCTTTTAAGGATGACTCTGGGCTACAGTGAGTGGGATTCAAATCTGCTTGACTTCAGGCTGGAGCTAAACGTCAGTTGCCAGTCTCCCTTTTGGGTAGATAATCTCTTTCTCGCAGTTGACCAGAGTCATCAACTTGCAGACCCCAGAAAGATGAAGCTGAATACATAGGCCCTGCCGCCTTGCCCATACGGTGATGAATTTGACTTTTATGCTTTGCTATGATATAATCATATATATTTGCTGTGTACATTGCAACTGAGAAGTACTGTGATATATTTTGCTTTCATTGCTGCGACTACGTGTGCTTGAAATCTACTAATTTTGTCTCTCAGGAACTTGTGGGTGGGGAAGAATTAACAACAATAAAGGTCTTCTTTGAACTCAGAAGGGCATTCCAGAGAGGGTCTGTAAGCTCCGATAGGAGATATGTAGTAAAGCAGAAAAGCAGGGTAGACATTCCCTCGTAAATTCTCACTCATAACTGTTGCAGTGATATTCAGGAGTTTGGCAATGTGTGACACATCTTTTGATGCATTGCTTTAAGCCGGGAATGTGTCATAATTCCTATGCCTCTGCAACCCCGTGATAGGAAATGGTACAGTGGCTGTGTAATAGGAGTTGTACCAGCTGAAGTCAGATAACACACTGTAACACACTGTAATAAGTAATACAATCACATCCCCTCAACTAGTAGTAGGCCTACACAGGTAGCAATCATGTGGTAGGACCCCGTGACCAACCTGGGACCATAGCACCTGAGATATTATCATCCACTGCAGCAATGCAATGTGACGCTATGCACTCCATGTAAGAAACAGGCCAGGATTGTCACTTATCCATATAGTAATAGGTCCCCAAAACCATGTAATAGAGTACAAGGTGACTTTTTCACCATTTCACTCTCTATTACATTGGTCCCCACACATTAGGCTACTTGCATCAGTCAGAACTTATGCATCGCCCATGTTTTTTTACACATTGCTGAAGCTGTGCTTGTCTTAAGCCCAATTTATAGCAATGCACCACTTTTGGGGCTGATGCATTGCAGCATCCTTCCCACTGATGCGTCAGAATTTTTTACACATTTTTGTGACCTTACACCCTGGTGTGCCATTTTTTAAATATGATGTATCGATGGCATTGCTACCTCTCTTGCCGCAGCGCATGTAATTCTGATGCATCACTGCTTCAGCGCAGCGGTGCATCATTCCTTGTAAATTTAGCCCTAAATCTTTGCAAGATAGAATCCTTTTCCTCTCTCAATCACAAAGAGAATAGCTCTGATTGGGATTTTACCACTGTTTATTGTTGTTGTGTTTTGCATTTTCAAGTTTCTTACACTCAATCTTTTTTTAGATAAATTGAAGCAATGGTTTCTACATGTGTTTGGCCAATAAAGCCCTAAGTTGACACTTAACATAGTATATAAGCCTTCAAAAGATGGGATGATAGCCCTGCCAGACATAAAACAAGATTATTCTGCAGATTTTGAACATTCATCCTCTAACTTTAAAAACATGCACTCCAAACATAGGGCCTCATTATGAGTCTGGCGGCGGTGCGGTCTGCCTGCCATATTATGACTGTGGCAGAGGCGCCATGGTGGAAATGCTGCTATCGCCAAGCTGCCGCCACCAGGCAGCCTGGCAGTCTCAGTGTTTCAAATCCGACAGGGCAGAGCTGCCCTGTGGATTATGAGTCCCATTCCGCCAGCCTTTTCTGGGAGGTTTATACCGCCAGGGGAAGGCTGGTGGAATGGGTGACTTGGGGTTCTCCTGTGGGTCCTGCACTGCCCATGCACATGACATGGGCAGTGCAGGGGTCCCCATGCACAGCCCCATAGTGCATTTCACTGCCTGAATTACTGGCAGTGAAATGCACGATAGGTGCTGCTGCACCTGCTGCATGGCCACATTGGTGCTGGCTCCATTAGGAGCCGGCCTCAATGTAAAGACCCTGTTTCCTGCTGGGCCGGCAGACAAAAACACTTTCAGCCCAGCGGGAAAATCATAATAGCGCGGCGGGGTTTCCCTGCACTGGCGGTGAAGTGGCGGCTATGAGTTTAGCAGGTTGATAAGAATTTAATGAGTCAGATGCTAAGGAATATAAAATCTATTTTTTTGTGTTTGACAAAGTCACCAAAAAGATGTGATATAAAACATTATCATGCACATTGAAAAGCAGTTCAGATAGTCATGCGTTTTCTAACCCCTGTTTGAAAGTGTCCACCCATATGGAGGACAATACACTAGACAGGCATTTTTGGAGAATAATGAGTTGCAAACATGGGAAAAGAATGGGAACTGTAATCTGGCGTCCATTTAATATAGATGTATGGAGAATATGAGCTCATACTGAACCATATATTAGGGTTTTCAAAGTCTTTATGGTGTGGTCTTACAATCATATTTTCTATTTTTTAGATAAGATGGTTAAGAAACATCTTTTGGTGAGCTCCGAATGATCTTATAGGAACAACTACAAGGCGGGCAGTAGAATTTTGGAAAACCAGGCTAAATGCCATGAAGGTGTTATATGCATTCCACAGAAAGGCTCATATGTGGCGAATAGGTGAGAACCTGACTACCTTAGCTGAGGTGTGGAACACAATAAAATACTACAACTTCTTTTTTCTTAAAAGGTCGGAGCCCACTGCCTACTCTTAAAAAAATATTTTTGAAACATTCTCAAAGGGAAGGGGTCCCAAGGGGACCATTTACCATATGTGAATAGGTTACTAACACTGGCAAAATGGTAGTAAATCATTACTGGAATTTGGTCAAAAACAGCAAAACATACCATACCTTTTTGGCATTTCAAAGGGATGCCCAGAACATGCACTTCCAAATACCGATAAGCAAATAAAAATTGTGATTCAGTAACATGTTACCAAACTGCATTTTGTACATCTGAAAAAGTATTTTTTTGGTTGCAAACAGCCCGATTCAGTGAATCACGCTGTGTGCGACTAGAAGAATGCTTTGTACATATGGCTCTCAGGGCCAGATGTACCATATTATCCAATCGCGATTACCTAATTGCAATTTTTTGCAAATCGCAATTAGGTAATCGCTGTTGGAATGTATGAAACTCCAGGAGTTTCATACTGAGATTCGCAAGGGCTTGCAAATCGGCCTACCTCATTAATATTCATGAGGTAGGTCACAATTTGAGAGCCATTGCAAATGGCTACAACCACAGGGATGGTGTCCTGCTGGGCTCAGCAGACCACCATATCTGTTATTACTTTTCAATAAAGTAATTTTTTTAAATGCAGCCCGTTTTCCTTAAAGGAAAACGGGATGCGTTTAAAAATGAAAAATGAAAAGTTTTCTTTTCATTTTTTTATGAGTAGGCAGTGGTCCGTGGGACTTCTGCCTGCTACTAGAATTTTTTTTGCATGCATTCACGGAGGGGTCCCTTGGGGACCCCTTCCCCTTTGCAAATGGGTTACCACCTACTTGAAGTTGGTGGTAACTGTGATTGTTTTGCGACCGCATTTGCGCTCACAAAACAATCATACATACCTCTGCAATTCGGTATTAGGAAGGGATGCCCTTGACACCCCCCTTCCTAATCCCGAGTCGGTATGTAGTCGCAAATCCAATTGGACTTGTTACATACCAAAATGCATTTTTGCAAGTGCAAACGGCCCGTTGGGCCGTTTGCAATCGCAAAAATGTTTGATACATCGGGCCCTTAGTTCTTAAATCCTGTAGTTAGGGACAGAGTCACAAAATTTGCTTAATTAGTTCAGTGTATGAATTGTGAAAACAGCATTGAGTCCTAAGTTCAGCAGATATACTTTAGCAGCCTTCAAACTGCAACAAAGGGATATTAAGTGGCCTAAAGGTAAAAAAAGTATTTTTTAACCATAGACTTAGGCTAGACTAAAGGCACACATGCTTTTGTTTTGATAATTCTGGGAGTTACTATACTTGTCTGCCACTGCTCTGTTTATTTCATATGCTACAGCTTTCATATTGCTTTATAATAGCCTCTCCCTGGACAACTGTGGCATTACAGCTAGATTTTTATTCTAGGTACTTGGTAGTATCATAATAACTCCTCTAACTTGGCTTCTGTGACTAGCAATCGTGTACTCTGATTGTTTTCCAGAAGAATTCGAATTAGGCCTTTAAAGCTAGACAAAAAGGCATTCTCACAAATAATTAACCTAATAAATGTAGTTTAAAGTGACTAGTTGCAGCAATCTAAATTCTAATCTTATCCTCGCTGATGGCGTACCAGCGCATAACTTAAAAATTTGCTGTACAATTTTCCTAAACTTGGAATTTAATATCTCTACCTTTTGTTGTTTTAAAACTATAGTTCTGTATACAAGATCCAGATATTTTTTTTTTAACATTTAATGTGGGGCCCATTGCACCCCCCATGTACATGTGACTAGCCAATAGCTCCTGCTATTGTTGTTACTCTATTCCCGATCTGTTCTAAGTGTGATGCCCAGAATAACCTTGAATAAATGGTGACCCCTACATACGTTTATTCTGTCACTTGCTCTATTGCTTTCTCTACTAGCTACTTAAATACACCTTTTGCATTTCTGAATGACATGATTTTTGTTTTATGACAATTAACAAAAAGGGTATTTTCCAAACAATAATTTGCTTGGTGTGTTAGCTGCCTCTGTATACCAGTCTTCTCTATTAATACTAAGTCATCAGAGTTGTGACTTAAAATTCAATTTTACTATTATATAGGATTTTAAAATATAGGTTTTTGGATTTCAAATGTGACCTTTCTACCTTTTCCCAGACAGAAGTTATCAATTATTAAATATAATAAGGTGACCTAAAGTTATCCTATTGGAGAGGGAGAACTCACAGTATTGAGAAATTAGTTAAGGAGTTTTTTTACTACTAGGACATGAAAAACTTAAAAGTGCATGTCCAACTTTTTAAATACATTACACCCTACCCTAGCAGCTGTTTATGGCCTGCATGGGGGTGACATATGTATTAAAAGGGAGGTTAAGGCCTGAAAATCATTTATTTTGCCAGGTCAAAATAGCAGTTTAAAACGGCACACAGGTTTTAAAAGGGCTACTTACGTGGGAGGCAGAATAAGTGCTACAGGACCACTAGAAATATTAATTTGTAGGCTATGGGTACTTGTAGTAGTACTTTACTATGGAGTTAAATGTGCCAATTTTGTGTAAGTCATTTTACCATACTTAAAGGAGTGAGTACAAACACTTTAGCATTGGTTGGTAGTGGTAAAGCACACATGGTCCTAAAAACCAATACAAATGTGTTCAGAAAACAAGAGAAGTGAAGGCAAAAAGTTTGGGGTGACCCTGCTGAGAGGGCCAATCCAACAATATTGTATACAATTGGAGGTGCATTTCCATTTTTCTGGTTAATCAAGGAACCTCTCTCAAGTTCAGAGGGGTAGACTTCTTTAAATCCTCTTATTTCCTATTGAGGCAGATAGGCAATGGTCCTTCTTCAGGCTGTTGTCAATGATATTATAAGATTCCATCCAAAAGAGATAGACCTGTTTTCTTTTGAACAAAAAAATACAATAATTTAGTTTAGTCTCAGTAAATAAATTGTCTGGTATCAGAAGAACCTAGAGTTGACAGTCTTTAGTTAGAAAAGGGCAAATGAAGTATTATGCCCAGTAAAATCTGAAAGGCAAGCATTGATGCACAAGGACACCCCCAAAAATTATATTAACAACTTTCCCAGCCACCACAACATAAATTATTTACTTGCTAATACTCATTGGTCCAAGTAAGGTCCAAGTGTGAGGTTCATTTACCTCTGTGTCTATCTTCAACATGAAAGCGATACACAATATAAGGCAGTCTTTTAAATCCTCACTGGAAGCCCAGCAAGGGAATGAAAGAAATGATAGAGATGGGAGACTTCTTACACTTTTAGTTCTTTATAGTTCTGGAGGCTTTCTAATTCAGCAGACTATCGCCATTTGCTCATTTCAAAGTCTTCGGTTGGATCAGTGTATGAATTGGGTTGTCTTAGCTCTCACCACTCAACCAGCCCTGGCTAAATAATTGCTGTGCCATGTTTGATTGAAAATCTGTGCTTACACCTATGTCCACTCCATTTTAGTTTATTATTTACCAGCTGTAGCCAACAAGCCAATAAAAAACATTTTCCTTATGCACTGCTGTGCAACTAAATGGAAAACTACCTTACCGTGGAGAAGATAATTGGCCACTAGAAAAAAAAAAAAAATGTCATAATGATTGGCTTTAATTCACTGTGGGCTACATATGAAGCACAATACTACTAAAAGTAGCCAGAAACCCAAAAAAGAAAGTTAGACTGCATATGTAAACTTTCAGAATTACTCTATATATTCAACCAAAGGGCACATTTGTTCAGGTCCCTGTATTATGTAAACCAATAAACAAATACGTAAGAAATCTACTAGATAAAAAAATAAGTCACTTTAATTCTCATTGTCACTCTGCAACTATAGATAGGGATTCCCAGAGATATGAATTTCTCAGATTTTGGCTTCCTAATAACTTTTCACCCATTTGATGAGTCACCTCAAAACTTGTTATACCTATAGTATTTTCTACTGTTGTGATGGTGTAAATGTTTGTGGTGAATCAATAAGGGGGTGCAAAGGTAAAAGGTGGGGGTCCCAAAATGTATTTTCCCACCGCATTTACATGAAATTTGGCACGATTATACATTATGGTGTGCAGGTAATATTTTTTGTGTACTGAAGGTAAGTAGGGTATTTTTTAAGTTATAAGGCAGTAACACTTAGTAAAATCTGTTAACGCAGTACTTTTGCTGAATTTCACAATATTTTTCAAAACTGCTGCACTGCATGGTGATGACAAGTCATTATCTGATTAAATAATGTTTGTCTTTATAAATATTGAAGGTAGCTGTGTTGTTTTAAGGCCACTTTTTGCCATTGTTCTGGTTTACGGCCTTACATATAGATAAGTATTAGTTTTTATATTTCCCCTACCTATTACCACTTTAGTGTAGTGGTAATAGGTAGGGAAAGTAATTATAAGTTTCAATATATTTAAATAAATTTTTAAGGAGAACTGCTGTACTACTTAAGAAGTACTGCTGTACTTAAAAAAAAAATATATCCTAAAAACTTGAAAAAAAACTATGTAACACTATATTTCACAAATGTAATGTAGTAGTGTATTGACAATTCTTAACATATTCAATTATTTAAAACAAGGTGCAGGGTGTATCATTACAATGCCTAAAAAATACAGTGCAAATACAGCACAAATGAAAACAATTTTAAAAATAAACATTTCCTAAAAAATATAGGGCCAGAAGTATCATGCATTTTTGCGATCACAAACGGCTCAATCTAGCAGTTTGCTATAGCAAAAATGCTTTTTGGTATGTATTCATTCCAATTTGTGATTCAGTAACTTGTTGGAATTGCGACTACATACCGATTCGGATTTAGGAAGGGACATGTCAAGAGCGTCGCTTCCTAATACCGAATCGCAGCATTATGTAGGAATGTTTTGTGACCGAAATGCGGCTGCAAAACATTCGCATTTTACCATCTACTTCAAGTAGGTAGTAACCCATTTGCAAATGGAAAGCGGTCCCCAAGGAACCTCTTCCCCTTTGTGAATGCATGCGAAAACAAATTATTATGAGCAGGCAGCGGTCCCACGGACCACTGCCTACTCCTAAAAAATGTAAAGAAAAGCTTTAATTTTTCTTTTTTAAATGCATCCCATTTACCTTTAAGGAAAACAAGCTGCATTTAAAAAAAAAAAAGCTTTGTTCAAAAACAATCACCGATATGGTGGTCTGCTGAGCCCAGCAGGCCACCATCCCTGTGATTATAGCCATTCACAATAGGTCGCAAATTGCAACAATATTAATGAGGTAGGTCAATTGGTGAGCCATTGGGAATCGCTAAATGAAACTCCTGGAGTTTCATATATTCAAATAGCAATTAAGTAATTGTGATTCACAGATAATCGCAATTATGTAATCACTATTTAGAAAAATGATACATCTGGCCCTTTGTACTTACTAGGAACTAGCACATTACTCTGTAAACCTTTTTAAAAATATGTAAACACATTGCTCTACTTGAATTAAGAGGTAATAGGTAAGGAACTAAAATAAAACCTCCTACTTACCCATAGCTGAGGCCCTAGCACAGAACACAGGCAATGTGCAGTAAAATCAATACATTGTAAAAACTGCCAATACACAATTATATACTAGCTTATTATCACAATGTCCCAGGGTATACTGTAAAGTTACTATGGTCTAAAATATAACTAAGACCTAGCTGTATTTTTGCACTGTGGCACCCTTATGTCATTCCACTGTACTCCACTCCACTCTACACTGTTCCACTGTATGCTACTCCAATGTACGCTACTCCACTCTACACCACTCAAGGGTATGATACTCCACTCTACACCACTTCATTCTTTGCTATTCCATTGGAAACTACTCCAATATATGCCACTCCACTGCATGCGATTACACTCTACCCCACTCCATTGTACGCCATTCCAGTCTGCACCACTCCATCATACGCCACTCTGTGAGAAAGTAGCCTCTTTCTAGCCTTGTTACCCCCACTTTTGGCCTGTTTGTGAGTGTATGTCAGGGTGTTTTCACTGCCTCACTGGGATCCTGCTAGCCAGCGCCCAGTGCTCATAGTGAAAACCCTATGTTTTCAGTATGTTTGTTATGTGTCACTGGGACCCTGCTAGTCAGGACCCCAGTGCTCATAAGTTTGTGGCCTATATGTATGTGTTCCCTGTGTGGTGCCTAACTGTCTCACTGAGGCTCTGCTAACCAGAACCTCAGTGGTTATGCTCTCTCATTTCTTTCAAATTGTCACTAACAGGCTAGTGACCAATTTTACCAATTTACATTGGCTTACTGGAACACCCTTATAATTCCCTAGTATATGGTACTGAGGTACCCAGGGTATTGGGGTTTCAGGAGATCCCTATGGGCTGCAGCATTTCTTTTACCACCCATATGGAGCTCTGACAATTCTTACACAGGCCTGCCACTGCAGCCTGAGTGAAATAACGTCCACGTTATTTCACAGCCATTTTACACTGCACTTAAGTAACTTATAAGTCACCTAAATGTCTAACCTTTACCTGGTAAAGGTTGGGTGCTAAGTTACTTAGTGTGTGGGCACACTGGCACTAACCAAGGTGCCCCCACATTGTTCAGTGCCAATTCCCCAGACTTTGTGAGTGCAGAGACACCATTACACGCGTGCACTACATATAGGTCACTACCTATATGTAGCTTCACAATGGTAACTCCGAATATGGCCATGTAACATGTCTATGATCATGGAATTGCCCCCTCTCTGCCATCCTGGCATAGTTGGCACAATCCCATGATCCCAGTGGTCTGTAGCACAGACCCTGGTACTGCCAAACTGCCTTTCCCGGGGTTTCACTGCAGCTGCTGCCAGCCCCTCAGACAGGCTTCTGCCCTCCTGGGGTCCAACCAGGCCTGGCCCAGGATGGCAGAACAAAGGACTTCCTCTGAGAGAGGGTGTTACACCCTCTCCCTTTGGAAAATGGTGTGAAGGCAGGGGAGGAGTAGCCTCCCCCAGCCTCTGGAAATGCTTTCATGGGCACACATGGTGCCCATTTCTGCATAAGCCAGTCTACACCGGTTCAGGGACCCCTTAGCCCTGCTCTGGCGCGAAACTGGACAAAGGAAAGGGGAGTGACCACTCCCCTGACCTGTACCTCCCCTGGGAGGTGCCCAGAGCTCCTCCAGCGTGCTCCAGACCTCTGCCATCTTGGAAACAGAGGTGCTGCTGGCACACTGGACTGCTCTGAGTGGCCAGTGCCATCAGGTGACATCAGAGACTCCTTCTGATAGGCTCCTTCAGGTGTTGCTAGCCTATCTTCTCTCCTAAGTAGCCAAACCCTCTTTTCTGGCTATTTAGGGTCTTTGCTTTGGGGATTTCCTTAGATAACGAATGCAAGAGCTCATCCGAGTTCCTCTGCATCTCTCTCTTCACCTTCTGCCAAGGAATCGACTGCTGACCGCGCTGGAAGCCTGCAAAACTGCAAAAAAGTAGCAAAGACGACTACTGCGACCTTGTAACGCTGATCCTGCCGCCTTCTCGACTGCTTTCCTCGTGGTGCATGCTGTGGGGGTAGTCTGCCTCCTCTCTGCACTAGAAGCTCCGAAGAAATCTCCCGTGGGTCGACGGAATCGTCCCCCTGCAACCGCAGGCACCAAAGAACTGCATCACTGGTCCCCTGGGTCTCCTCTCAGCACGACGAGTGAGGTCCCTTGAATCCAGCAACTCTGTCCAAGTGACTCCCACAGGCCAGTGACTCTTCAGTCCAAGTTTGTTGGAGGTAAGTCCTTGCCTCCCCACGCCAGACTGCATTGCTGGGAACCGCAACTTTTGCAGCTACTCCGGCCTCCGTGCACTTCCGGTGGAAATCCTTTGTGCACACTCCAGCCTGGTTCCACGGCACTCTAACCTGCATTGCACGACCTCCTAAGTTGTCCTCCGGCGACGTGGGACTCCTTTGTGCATCTTCGGAGGAGCACCATTTCACACATCCTCGTAGTGCCTGTTTCTGGCACTTCTGTGGGTGCTGCCTGCTGCTGAGAGGGCTCCTTGTCTTGCTCGACGCCCTCTCTGTCCCCAGACGCAATTGGCGACATCCTGGTCCCTCCTGGGCCACAGCAGCACCCAAAAACCCTAACCGCATGATTTGCAGCTAGCAAGGCTTGTTGGCGGTCTTTCTTCAGTAAAACACTTCTGCACGACTCTCCACGGCGTGGGAGATCCGTCCTCCAAAGGGGAAGTTCCTAGCCCTTGTCGTTCCTGCAGAATCTCCAGCTTCTACTGTTCAGTAGCAGCTTCTTTGCACCCACAGCTGGCATTTCCTGGGCATCTGCTCATCTCCGACTTGCTTGTGACTTTTGGACTTGGTCCCCTTGTTCCACAGGTACCCTCGACTGGAAATCCATTGTTTTTGCATTGCTGGTTTGTGTCTTTCCTGCAGAATTCCCCTATCACGACTTCTATGTCCTTTGGGGAACTTTAGTGCACTTGGCACTCACTTTTCAGGGTCTTGGGGTGGGCTATTTTTCTAACCCTTACTATTTTCTAATAGTCCCAGCGACCCTCTACAAGGTCACATAGGTTTGGGGTCCATTCGTGGTTCGCATTCCACTTTTGGAGTATATGGTTTGTGTTGCCCCTATCCCTATGTGTCCCCATTGCATCCTATTGTAACTATACATTGTTTGCACTGTTTTCTAAGACTATACTGCATATTTTTGGTATTGTGTACATATATCTTGTGTATATTTGCTATCCTCATACTGAGGGTACTCACTGAGATACTTTTGGCATATTGTCATAAAAATAAAGTACCTTTATTTTTAGTATATCTGTGTATTGTGTTTTCTTATGATATTGTGCATATGACACTAGTGGTACTGTAGGAGCGTCACTTGTCTCCTAGTTCAGCCTAAGCTGCTCTGCTAAGCTACCATTATCTATCAGCCTATGCTGCTAGACACCCTATACACTAATAAGGGATAACTGGGCCTGGTGCAAGGTGTACGTACCCCTTGGTACTCACTACAAGCCAGTCCAGCCTCCTACACACTCCACCTACTCTATTATATGCTGTTACACTCTACCTCCTCTAGTAGACAACAGCCATTCGATGTCCGCTCTTCACTATTACACTGTACACATCTTCACACTACGCCGGTCCAGTCTACTCTATTAAACTGTTAGCAACTCCACTCTGTACCACTCCACTATATGCTATTCCACTACATGCTATTCCACTCTGCGTCATTCCACTCTGTCCCATTCCACTGTATGCCACTCCACTGTAAAACAACTCATTGTATGCTATTTCACTAAATGCCATTGCACTGTACTCTACTTTACTGTATGCCACTCCAGAGTATGTCACTCTACTCTACGCCACTGCCTTCTATGCTATTCCATTGGGCGTCACTCCCCTCTACTCCTCTTCACTCCATTCCACTGTATGCTATTACACACCACCCCACTCCTGGCTACACCACTTCACTGTCTGCTATCCACTGTGCGCTATTCAACTATATGCTATCCCACTCTATACCACAAGAACATATGTCACCCCAGTATAAGCCACTTCACTCTATGCTATTCCACTGTCTGCCACTCCACTATATGGTACTCCACTCTAAACCACTCCAATGTATGCCACGCCAACCTACATCACTTCATTTTCTGCTGACCATTGGACACCACTCCACTCCACCCCGCACCAATGTATGCTATTTCACTCTAGCTCACTCCACTGTATGTCATTCCAGTCTGTGCCACTCCACTGTATGCCACTTGAGTCTATGCTATTGCACTCTTTGCTAATCCACTCTACACTACTCCAATGCACACCGCTCCTCACTGTATGCCACTCCATGGTACGCTACTCCACTATACTCTATTACACTGCATGCTACTGCACTGTGCAACGCTTCACTTTATGCAGCTCAACTCTATGCTAATACATTGTACACAACTTCAGTCTACTCTATACTATTACACTGTATGCAGATCTACTCTATGATACTTCATTGTAGGCCACTCCACTGCATGGCACCCCACTACACACTACTCCAATATATGCTATTCCATTGTATGCCATTCCATTGTATGACACTCTACTTTTTTCTATTCTACTGTATGCCACTCCACTGTACAACAATCCAATGTATTCTATTTCACTGTTTCCCACTACACTCTATGCCACTCCACTCCACCCCCAATTCCTTTCAGGATTTTCCATTGGACTCCACTCTACTGTTCACCACTCAACTGTATGCTGTTAAACTCTTCCCCAGTCCAGAGTATGGCACTCCAGTCTTCACCATTTAACCATATGCCACTTGACAGAATGCTACTCAACTCTATGCTTATCCACTCTACGTCATTCAACTGTACATCACTTCAAGCTATGTTATTCCACTCCATTATACGGGTCTCCACTCTATGCCACTCCATTCTACGCGAGTCCATTGGACACCACTTCACTGTATTCTATTCCACTCTACCTTACTCCTCTGCACACCACTCCAGCCTTCGCCACTCCACTGTATGCCACGCCATTCTAGTGACACGATTCCAGTCTATGCCTCTCCACTGTATGCAACTCCACTCTAGGGTATTTCACTCAACACAACTCCACTCTATGATATTCCACTGTATACCACTCCACTCCATACTACTCCAGTATATGCCACTCCAGTGTACACCACTCCACTGTATGTCACTCCATTCTGTGCTAGTACATTGGACGCCTCTCCACTGTACAACATTCAACTGTATACTGGTCCACTCTACCCCACCCCACTCTATGCCGCTTCAGTCTAGATCACTCCACTGTATGCCACTCCACTGTATTCTATTCCATTCTATGCCATTCCATTGTATGACACTCCACTCTTTACGCTGTATGCTAAAATACACTGTACACTAAAATACTGTACGCAACTTCAATCTCTGCCACTCTACTGTAAAGTATTGCGCTTTATCCCACTGCACAATACACTACTCCAGTCTATGCCATTCCATTAGATGTCACTCCACTGTATGCCACTTCATTGTCTATTACACTCTACCTCACTGGACTCTATGCCACTGCAGTATACACCACTCCACTGTACGACATTCCACTCTATGCTACTACAGTGTACGCTATTACATTGTACACCATTCCACTGTACTACACTACACTATACGCCACTCCAGTCTACACTACTCTACTGCAAGTTACTCCACTGTACACTACTCCACTATTGTGCTATTCCACTCTACGCCACTCTACTCTACTCCATTATATGCCACTCCACTACATGCTTCTCCACTCTACACTTCTCCAGTATGCTCCTTTCTACTCTATATAACTGTACTCTAAAAATGTCTAAAACACTTTGGGGGTTATTACAACTTTGGAGGAGGTGTTAATCCGTCCCAAAAGTGACGGATATACCACCAGCCTACGATATTAGCCTACGATATTATAGGCTGGTGGCAGCCTATAATGGACTACGAGTCCATCATATCCTATGGAACTCGTAATACGGCTGGTGGTATATCCGTCACTTTACCGTCACTTTTAGGATGGATTAACACCTCCTCCAAAGTTGTAATAACCCCCTTTATGCCACTCTAACAGATTTACTCCACTCCATTGCCATTCACTCCACTCTCCAAATTTCTACTCAACCCTGTCCCCATACACTCTTTCGTACAACACTCTTCTCCACTCTACAACAGTTTTCAGAACTGTACGAGACTGCACTCTACTGTATGAAATCTCACTCCAATTTATGGCAATTTTGTCAACTCTACACGATACCACTTCAGTGTACAATCTACTCTACACCTCTATAACCTACTCCATTCTATACTACTTTACTATACACACACACACCACTCCACTCTATGTTTTTCCACATTATGCCACTCCACTCTTCTACAACCCCATTATATGATATTTCACTGTATGCTAGTCACTGTATGCTACACTTATAGTGTGCAACACTCTTTAAATCTTCCAAGAGCCCCAGAGTCCTCATCCCACAAGGCTGGTATTTTAAATAAAGTGGAGGGGGGAAGTGTATATGCCCTATGCAAGCCTCCAGTAGTCTCCCAAGACCCCATCCCTCAGGGCTAGTATTTTAATTAAAGGGAAGGGGAGATATAGCCCCACTCCCTAAGCCTCCAAAAGTCCCTAGGGGCCCCACTCCTCAGGTTGGTATTCTAATAAAAGAGCTGGAGCCCCTCTCCCATAGCCAGACAATAGCTCCTGGGGGCCTCTTTCCACAGGGCAGGCTCAGTGATGGCATGCCAGTGGAGAACAAAACATTTCCCTGCCCATGGTCTTGTGCAAGGAAATGCATTGATTTGCTCCCACGCTGCATAAGAAAAGATAATTGCCCCAGTGGGATGGGAGACATGCCTGCTCTTGCTACACCCTCGACACCTTGGGCCTCTCCCTGCAGCCCCCAATGAGGGACACACTGTGGGGTTATTAAAAAGTAATGAAAATGCATACATGCTGCAGTGGCCCTGAGGGTCCCCCCACAGATCTAAAAAATAATAATATTGGCTTGGGGTGCTCTGGGTGGTCACCGGGCACCCTTTCAATAAAAAAATATAAATAAGTTGGCTCCTGCGCAGCCCCATGCAATGCTGCGAGGGCCCGGGGGTGCTCCCTGCAGCCCTTATAAATATGCAGTGGTTGTCCCAGGTAGGACCGGCACACCCAGAAAAAAACTAAATTATTATTCGCTGCTCTTTCAAGGAGTGACCCATAATGCCTTGCAAAGGCTATTTACATATATCTAGTTTTTGGTGATGTCCCTCAAATTTTGTTTTAATACTTTGGGGGGGGGGGCTGCAGTGAGTTCTACAGCCCCCAGCAACACTATGAAAAAATAGTAAGTCTCCTTGGTCATTGAATACAATGTCTCAGGAGAATTTACCATATTTTTCAAAAGCGTTTCCCAGGCTCGAGCGTTTGCTCTATAGTTGGGATTGTAGTGCCACTTAGAGGCATATGGTTGCATTTTATGAGTTCAAGATGTATCACATAAAAGTCAAGGCTTAATATGGTTATTTTTATCATTGCATTTTTGGGATGTAAAATGTTAAAAGGTGGAACAGAGACATATTTGTATTATTTTGTTTAAAAAAATATATATATCTCTGACTATTTATTTTCACATTTTCACCCCTAAAGCATGTTAATAAAAAATATGTAAAATATGGAGTAATGAACATGTAGTTCAATAAAACTTTATTAAATATCATTTAAGTAATTGAAATATACATTTGATTACAATTATGGGTGATTTTTGGAGACAAATTATGGATTTGCATTATATATAGGGCGGGTGATGGGTGTGGAGGTTGTAGATGGTTTGGCTGCCTGCAAGTGTCGGTCAGCCACCTGCAACACACAGGTCAAAGGCTGTGCACAGCATGGGGTTGGCTGCCTTCGATGGGTTGGCCAAAGGCCGTGCAAGTTGCGGTTTTCGCTTTACAGATGGTAGTAAATTCTTACTATACTTAAAAAAAAAATAGATATTCACTGAAAAAACTAAAGTTAAAGTAACGTCACAGTGAAATGTTCATTAACAACTTAACGTTTTAAACTCTAAAAGCCACTGAAATTCAATAATTATGTTGAGTAACTATAACATGTGCCTTAAAGTAACAATAACTCATGCCTTCACCATGCACTGTTCATTACCACACATATAACATGTCTCATGACATAATTGGTAAATATCACTGAAACATTTGCAATTAAATTATTGATGAGAATGTATGGTGGCAGCACAAGCAATAGTTATAGTTACTTGAGATAACTATAAATGGTAAATTTCTGTGGTTTTTTTAGACTTTAAAACATTACCTTGTTACTACGTTACTGAGCATATATATATATATATATATATATATATATATATATATATATATATATATATATATATATATATGTGTTACCCAGTGGTGGTCGCCACTGGGTGGGTATAGTTAGGTCTGCATTTCCATAAGATGTACAGGTGCTCCTGGCGGCTGCTGATGCACCCAGAATGAATGCATTCAGATGGCTGATGGGGCTACAATGGGCCTGGGGCCCCTTCTGCAGCCCAAAACTATTACAGCGGGGATGGGATACCCAGGGCCACTATTGGCTTGGGAATGGGTGCAGTGTGACTCTCTCCCCTTAATAGAAGAAAAAGGACCCTGAAGGCTCATGAAGGGGAGGTGCAATCCCTAGCCCCTTTAAAAATAATACAGCCCATTGGGTTGGGGTAATGTTCAGGGGGGGGGCTGCATTGCCCTCCCCAATAATTATAAAGAAGTGTGTCACAGATTGGCACCAGGACACAAATAATAAATCAGCGGCTTGAAGGAGCGCCCCATAATGCCCTGCAAGGGCTTTTATGTGTATAATATTTGAGCTTGGTGGTCCCCTAGAATAGGGAGTGGTATCACAAAGCCTTTTGTTTTAATGTTGTGGGGGGATGCAACTCCTTAGGAAATAACAACGCAGTAAACCTCCTGGGTCATTAACACTTTTACTACTGTAGTGTGGTCAGTTTTACGTATTCGTTGCGCTTTAGCTTCAGGCTTTAGGCCTTTATGCACTTTGCCCTGAATATATTTTATTCATTTGCTGACAGCTTAGAGCCTCTGTGCACTTTACTCTACATGCTTTTTATTAGGCTTCGTACTGTTATTTTTCGAATAGCCAGTTCTACGGTGTTGTTTTTTTATTCATATCACACTGTTTTGCCTACTTCAGCACTGGAGTTCTCCATAACATTTACTCTGTGCTTCAGTCAAGGATACAGTCTGGTACATTGCCGATAGACGTGGTAGGAGTTTAGACTTGGCATTCCTGCGTAGGGACATTTTGTGATCACGATGACATGTTAGTTATAAAATCACTTACTTGTCCCAATATACGGCAGAGGGAGATTCCGACCAGAGACCTACAGCTAGACGCTGACTGCCTCGTTGCAGATGCTGAACCAGATCACAGGCCTTTGCTCAGGTATGAGGGCGTATGTCTCCCCGGTGATTCGGAAAGGCAAGCTAGAAGCTTAACATGCTGTGCTCTAAATAGAACAAGCAGAGGGAGAGTAGAAACTGTTAGGAAATATGATAGCTTTGTTCTTATGTTTTACTCTCCTGGTGACTATTTCAATCCTACTGTGTTGTATTGTTCTGGTTATTGCGGCTCACGTCTTATTATCTAAAATACAGTTGTTTTATTAAAAACATTATATAAAACCTATACTGTCTTTGTCATTTGTATATGAGACCATATTGTAAATGAGAGACTTGGTTTGGATCTGAGTGACCACGACTTCCCTGAGAAGTTGCAAAGATGTCATGCGCTCGGCTGCCTAATCATTTCTTCCCCGTGGGAGAAATGAGGCACTGCTAGTTAGCCGGAGCAAAAAACGGATTTAGGGTGACAGAGTTCCTTACACGTGGGTCAGACTCAGTCCCCCACACCGTTATCGATCCTGCTGCCTAGAAATCCACTAGTCTCATTTAGGATAATGAGAGCCCACGCAACACTACATAGGATAGTTTGCACTACATTTACAGTGGGGAGGATGCCAGTAGGTCGTCCTCCTGGGGGCTTGTGGGAAAGCTCAGGTGTTCCCATCAGATTCTTCCCTGCACGGTGGTTTCTATGTGGCCTAGCCCAGAATCGCTTAGGTATCACCCACCCTCCCATCAGTGATGTTAGCATGCTGAGGTTACTGATCGTCCTATAAAGTGTTTGCCTCTCCTGCCTTCCTCTGCCAATTTGAGAGAGACATCACTGAAAAGGGGAGAGTCTCCCCTTTCTAGCAATTCCTTTTTCAAATTGATCCCTGGTTGTGGATTTCAGATGCACTGCAAGCTATGAGCAGGCACCACTAGACACTAGGGATTTAATTTCAGAAGTGAGGGGTCAGCCACTCCCCATGGTCGACTGCCCCTGGGGGTCATATATGTATATATTTATGCTTTCCCTTCTCTGAGGGGCTGATCGGACCCTGACAGAGGCTTGATCCCCCCAGGAAGGGAGAAAGTAGTAACCATTTTGATTTTTGGTATGTACTGCCTCGGGCCTTACCCACTTTCCATTCGCAAAACAAAAGGTGTGAAGGCACCACTAGGAAGGGGAGAGCTTTTCCTTTGCAGCAATGCCTTAGTGAAACATATTACTGATTGTGGATCACTACTACAGTGTGATTCACAAGCAGAGATTACACTCAACAAACCAGGGTCAATGGAAGTCCCACATTGGAGTTCTCATTGACTTTGGTTTGATCCGTTCCTGTTGCGGGCACTGGGCCCAACCACACAGGTAGGGCAGCATTTTTATCAGCACAAGCAATGGATCGCTAGGTGGCAGGAATTTTGTCGATTTCTCCTGATTCTGGAAGTTTCCATCACAGAAATATAAGAAAAATGGGTGATATTAGCCAATGTTTGAGGTCTGCAGGCCATTGGTGATAAGAAAACATTGTGGGACTCATGCAAGACACACCACTGTGGAATCACGTGAGTGTCTAGTTTTCATAAAGCCACAACCACCCATATTAAGGAAAAAGGGTCAGTTTTCAGTGCAAAAATGTAACATGCCCATGTTGTGTTTTGGGCCGTTCCTGTCACAGGCACTAGGCCTATGCACACCAGTAAGGTATTGTTGTATTTGGAGCCTTGGGAAATGCTGGATGGCAGACAATTTGTGGGTTCCACTCCACATGTTTTCCTCACAAAAATTTGAAGAAAAAGTGTGCGTTTAGTCACAGTTTGGTGTTTTTAAAGGATTCTAGGTAAGAAAACCTGGTAAGAGCCACACAAGTCACCCTTCCCTACCCTGCCGTAAGCATACCAATTTGCGTGTTATTCCTCAACGCTTGTAAAAGCTATTTATTGCACACAATATTTAAGGTACGCCAGGGTACTGTTATTTATCTGGTCCAAACAAAGCACCTGGATTCCATAAGGGCCATCATGTTCTTTACAAAGCCATGATAAAAAAAAAAAAATCCAATACTACTTTTATGGCTGTACATCTAATAAACGTTGCAAAAGGCGATAAAACCTTGTTCACTGTTCTTTTTAAGATAAACAATCGTTTCGGTACAACACAAAACCTGTTTAAAGGGTGCAAATTAAAAAGGGACATCACTTTGCTCAATGTGCTGTTGGGGCTTTTCTAAACAATCTCTGACTTCACAACATGCACTTGAGGATGATTTATTCATTGTGTCTGCGCATTTCGATTCTGGTAGATTAATGTTGCAGTTTGCCTCAAGCGTTAAATAAAACATACCATTTCAAAGTGAAATTCAGATAAGGGCATCTTGTCAGTGGCCATTGGAAATGCCTGTTCCATACTGTCGATTTTGCATTATCGTGTTAGAAACACTTTAGCCTCAAGTGCATCTTCTAGTCCCACTTCTTAATTGTTCTTATTTGGCAGCGTGAAATATTGATGACATTGGTTAAAAGATTGACAGATGCATGAGTTATTGTAAACCAGCCTTGTGGTTGAACTTAAAGTTAATTGCATAGCAAGATTTATCAGAGGTCTCTTAGGACATTGTTTTTTCTAAACATATGGGAGTTTTCAATGATAAACATTTTTATAGTTCTTCAAATGTGTAGTTATTAGAAAACGTAATTAAGATACATCTATAATAATTCACACGGGGTCGACTTACAAATCCATTTACGTGTTTACGTTTGACCTACATTTGCAAATGACCATGTTTCTGAAAGGAAGGAATTCATAAAAGGTGAGTCTGTGCCTAGGAAGCCTTTCAACCTACACAATATGTCGCAGAAAATGAATATGTGTTGCAAAATCCCATGCAAAGGAAGAGGACAGGATATTAGATTGCAAAGTTTACCTTCAATGTTTGTGAAGACCCACTAAACACATTGGTTTGGCTGCATGCACACAAATTCCTCTCTGACCTCGTCCCACTTTGAGAAAGGTTGGTATTTTAACAGGAGCACGTCCCCGTGCAATGTGGGGAAAAAGAAGAATTCCACACATTTTGTGAGTTAAAAGGGAAGGAAATAGTGCATGGAGAAAATATATGTTAGGAAAAAAGGAATCCAATTCTTCTATAGCACATATTTATATTTCTAATTGCACCTGAAAGAATCCCAACACACCGGGATAGAAAAGAATTTAAAATGCATTTTCTGAAGTATGCTTGGAATCTGCAAGTGGCAAAGCTTTCCTGTTGTAACCTGGAAAAGATGGGTGAATTGCCGCACGTCGTTACTTTACTTCGATGTCAGAGAATGGAACTGTGGATGCAAATTTAGGACCTTATATTGTGTATTTGGGGGCATACAATCATTGTGTGTTTCCTCGAATATACTTAATAGGTGCAAGCATGTCCAGTCCTTAGTACGTAAACTTACAAGGGGACGCGCATAGGTCGATTAATCTTTTAATTCGCAATGGAGTATCCTAGCTACGGTGTGACCAATGTACATCAATAATCAATACACAAATCAATAACCACTAAGAGAAACATTAATCATCAATCGATAGTCAACTATTCATGAATACCCACAACTCAATTATACGTTTTATCCATTTTGTTTCCTGTTAGTTACAATACTGAGCCATAAGTTTAATTCAACTTTATTCGATCAGTTCAAGATTAATTAATTAGTGACCATCAGTAACATAAGCTAACAAGAACTTGAGAAAACATGTGTTCTAATGCCTCAACAAAAGTCAATAACGATGAATATGTCAACATGTGTAGCATAGTTCAGCAAAACAGCCTGTCAATCATTTGCCACTGTATCTGGTAGCATTTCAGAATAGGAACCCAACCTAATCCTAATTAGCATTAGCATGTGGGGCTTCATGTAAAAACAGTTTAGAACTTGAATTTGGAAAAACATCTAGCTAGGATAAAAATATAAAAACAGTGCAGTTGGTACCTAGAAAGAAAGGCACAATAGTTAATCAGTCACATTGTCATAGCTGCCTATCCACAGTATGGATCGGCAACAAAGTCAGTCTTCGTCTGCAGGTCATCAATCAATCAGCAGCACATCAGGCTCTCAAGAGCATGAGCCCAATGACAGAATCTCAAATCTCGTAGTTTCTCTCTGACATCTGCACCTAACGTCTCTCCATTAGTTCTCTCTCTAGATCTGAAGTTTTCCCTCTTTGTCACGACATTATATCAAAGTTGCCCAGTCCATCCCCTAATTTCTAGTTGGTCAATCAATTATCTAATATGACTCTACCCAATAATCTTTATTTTTCAAATCTATGAATTCTAATATTACGCCGTTCTTAAGTTGTCAATTGGTTCACTGTTCGATGTCCTCATCATCCTGCTCGTAAGGTATAAAAAATGTTGCATCTTCTTCTTCTCTAGTCAGTGTCTTTATTGTTCTGAGTAAGTACATCTTGTCTGCTTTACACCGGGTTTTGATACATCTGTAGTTCCATCATCTCCTGTCCATTGGTTCATCGCAGAAAATTCTAGCTAAGCAGATTTCATTAACATGAGTAGTTCAGGGTCAGTTCAGCACATTAGATTCTCTACATTGCAGGGTTATTCAGCTTCTGCATGAGGCCTGGCAAAACTAGGTCACAACTTCGTCTAAGTTAACTTCTACAATATAATGCAAAACATACATTATATATCTCAATATGACATATTACTACATTATTATTATACATTTTCATCATTTCACATATTTTTAGTCATTTTTAGTATAACTCGTGAATCTAAGTACCACTCCCCGTGGGCACATTTTCAAACGTGCACATTAATTTTCTATATTATTTTCTCTACATCTTATTATTATTATTCAAAATGCACAAACAATCATTAAGAATTTTAATTAGCATATCTGCTTCAGCAGTCCCTGCTCTGATGACCAAATATGTCATAAAATTACTTTTTCCTTCAACATTTTCACAATTCAATTTCCTCAGTGTTTTGTCTCCTTCTCAAATCTCTATAAATTCTTTCCCTGTCTCGTTCTTCCCTCTTCTGATTATTTTTAGACCTTTTTAATCTAATCTTTTGACAGTGTTTACATGAACCCCATAAGCCTAATATGCAAGCAATCACAATTAATATTCCTTGTATGATTTTTAATAATACCCCATTCCAAATGTTACTAAGCCAATTTCCCACTGAAGCAAATCCCTTTTCAACCTTTTATCAAACACCTGGTTCCTTCAACTCTTTCAAATCCTTACTTGAGTTAGTCAGGGTAGTGAGAAAGTCTCTTATCTCTTACTATTGTTAGGTATGTAAGAACAACAATGCCTACGTTAATCATTTTACAGACTCCGCCGACCTTCGCTAGAAGGATATCTAAAGCAAGGCGATTATGAAGCGTCTATCCGCAGCTAGTTCAGTATCCATCAGGAGTATTGCCCCTGTAAAAATTTTCAGCATGTTATCCACAATAGTAGACAACTTTCATGTCTTGATCAAGTTCAGGATGACTCCCAGTGAAGGAATCACCGCACCAAATATATCTCCCACAATAGCAGAAGAGATTTCCCTCATCTGTCGCTTATGTTGTAATTCAGTCAATTTCGGAAACTTCTTCAAGTCATCTATCTGATAAATCTTTGGGAACACTATTCCCAAATAACATGTCCCATACCATCCTCTTCAAAAGACGGTAAAAGTCATTAAGTCCACAAATATAATAGATACTGGGAATCACAGGGTCCTGACCATTCAACATAAAAGTCCACTTACTCTGAAACAAAAACACACGCCTACATTCACTCGTTCCCACAAATAAAGTGTCAGTGCGTGATTTTGGTCTATATATATACAAACCTTCCCTATGTGTAATGCATCTAAACCTAATTTCCCTTGCATCGTAGTTGTAGTGTAAGCCTAACCATTCTTGTAAGTCCTTTTCTCAAAGCCTTTTTCTAATTTATGTTTTAGTGCTTTTCTCCTATCATCAGTATGCTCTATAAAGCTCTTCTCAAAAGGGTTAAGCAAGCAGGTGAGATTATTTTTATGCACATATGTGATTCCAACTGTTAGTGTAGGCTCAAAGAATCCTCTAACTAATACTATATCATGATCTTTAGCTACTCTAATCAGATAACTAATAATAGGGACAAATGAAAACACCAAATCATAATTAGAGAACAAATACTGTATATACTCTTGATTATAGAACCTTGTTAGTAGAAAACTACAGCTTCTTCCGTAGGTAAATGGTAAGCTGTGGTACGTAACTCCTTCCTCTACTGACAAAGGAAATTGTGTACACACAAGACAATCTCTTGCATCCATCCTCTTGACATATTCACTCAACAAGCGATAGAAGACATTAGAAGACAGCTCTCCTTGAGCACTAGTATAGTCATGCAAATACTTCTCATCTAAGTTAAACTTCTCTAAAGCCATTAGTGTAGTAGTCTCAGGAGCAGAAGTAAGATTGTCTCCTTTCACGTCAAGAACAGACATTCCCACAATCACTAATATAAACAAAATTCCACACATACTCGCCAATCCAATACTCATATATTTACAGCGCCTAGCATCCCTAACTTGATTATTTACTCAGCCATGATCTGTAAAGAATCAGAAAGCAGAATAAACTCTCATATGAGTGTAGTGAAAGTTAAAAATAAGGACAAATTCTTCTCTTCACTTTCACATCCAGGAACCCTTTTCCTTGTCAAAATCAATTAGCAGCTTGTCACATCCGGTTTTATGTCAATCAGGTTATCAATGTCTCTTCCGGTTTATTTTCAACAGTATCTTTAAGGTATTTCAGATTGGCTCAACAATTCAGCTTCTTATTCACCTTCAGGTTACATCAAAGTACTGACTCGGAACCTCTCTATCAAAACAAAAGGACATAAACTTGTGTTGCTATTCATTTGTAGTTGCATATGCACATTCAGGACCTGTGTAACGCCGATTTGCTATTCTTTTTTTTTTCAACTTTCGATCACCACTTAGTTCTCCTTCATTCAATTCTTCTTTTCTCGTAGTATCTACTTCTTCATCTATTGTTTCATTTATGACCAGTTCCTTTCTTTTCCCTACTTGTAACTCAGGCCAAATGTCTCCTTTTCTCGATCCTTCTGTCAATATTCTTTTCAGGACTGGACTCTTCTCCTTCTCTTTCTCTATGGTGTTTTCTATTGATGGACCTGCAACGGGCTCAGGAGGAGTTGGATCATCTTGACTTTGATCCGTCTCAACTCTTTGCCCCTCTTGGTCTGGCACTTGCTCTGTCCGCTTCTCAACACCGTCTGCTTCTGAGAGAACCCCTGCTGCGCTAGGCTCTCCTGCTGTATTTGTTGAGATTGATTCTTTCACACCCTCCTGTAATTCTTCACCTTTACGGTTTCACTGTTGTTGGTGCTCTCAAAAACACTTCTTTGTGATCCTGTGGACATGCCACTTTCTTCGTATGACTCGCATGTATCCAGTTCGGGAGTCCTGCACACTTCACAGCTGTCGTAGTTGTCAAGACCACCTGGTAAGGCCCTCTCCAGTGTGGCTCTAAGCACGTCTTGCAAAAATGTTTTTAGACAATGACACAGTCACCAGCTCTCAGATTGTGCCCTGGATCGTGGATGGGTGGCAGGGTGGTGGCCTGCACCTGCTGAGAGAAGTAGTGAACCACATCAGCCAGACTCATGCAGTAGTCCAATACCATATCATCTGTAATATTCACAAGTGCATTGGCTGGAACTGCTGGATATCTCATGTCTCTTCCCATGAGGATCTCATGGGGTGATAGCCCTGTCTTCCTGTCAGGTGTATTTCTCATTGACATCAACACCAAAGGCAATTCCTCTGGCCATTTCAGATTCGTAGATGCACACATCTTTCCAATTCTTGATTTCAAAGTACCATTCATCTGTTCCACTAGTCCTGATGCTTCAGGGCGGTAGCTACAATGCAACTTCTGCTCATGCTTAGGGCTGCACATATGAGTTTAATCACCTAGTTATAGAAGTGAGTTCCCCAATCTGATTCTAAAGAGATCGGAAACCCAAAATATGGTATCAACTCCCTGAGCAACAATTTTGCTACTGTGAGACTGTCATTCCTTCTTGTGGGGTATGCTTCAATCCAGTGACTAAAAATTCACACAATCACCAACACGTACTTCAAACCTCCACACGCAGGCATCTCAATGAAATCCAATTGCATTCTGCTGAATGGACCTCCTGCTCTTCCAATGTGGCTCAAATTCCACTGTCCCTTTTCCCACATCTAGCTGCTGACAAATTATACAGCAATGACATATTGCTTCTGCTGCCGACCTAAATTTAGGATTGAACCACTCAATCTCGAACCATTGCATCCCTCCCAATGTGTGCCTGTCCATCATAATACCTGGCCATTTGCGACATAAACTATTGGGCAGGACCATCTGACCTTCCTCAGAAACCCAGATCTCATCAGGCCTTTGAACACATTTTAGTTTAGACCAATGTCATTTCTCCTCTTTGTCAACACTATTTTGCAGTGTTTTCAACTCTTCTAAAGTATCAATCACTTTCAATGCAAAACTTGTACATGGATTATCTTCTTCTGACATCAGTTCCCACTTGTCTTTGAATGATATACAGTTCAATGCATAAAACGTTGCGACTTGATCCGCATATCCATTTCCTAGTGAGATATAGTCCTGTGTCTTTTGATGTGCACTGCATTTCACCACAGCAATTTCTTCAGGTAACTGTATTGCATGCAACAATTCTTTTATTCTTTTGCCATTTCTTACTGGTGAACTAGTAGAGGTCAGAAAACCTCTTTGCGACCACAATTGAACGAAATCATGAACAATTCCAAATCCATATTGGCTATCTATATAAATAGTGACTCTCAATCTAGCAGATACATGGCATGCTCTAGTAAGAGCTACCTATTCCGCCACTTGTGCAGAATATACACCTCGAAGCCAAGAAGCTTCTAAAGTACCTGTAAATGTGCACACAGCATATCCTTCTCTCAATGTTCCTGTATCATCCCTGAGACATGAGCCATCAACAAAGACAATTTGATCATTTTCTTCCAATCGTGCATCTCTGAAATCAGGTCTGGGTTTTGTGCACAACTCAGTTACCTCAAGACAATCATGCTCAATGTCCTCTTCTTTTTAAATTTCAACCGTATCACTTGGAAGTAATGTTGCCGGGTTCAGCACTGTACATCATTTCAATGTTACATTTGGAGCACCTAGAATGCTCTTCTCATACCTTGTCAATCTGGCACCAGTGAAATACTGTGTTTTTGTCCTTGTCAGTAAATTCTCAACAGAGTTATGTACCATTACTGTTAGAGGGTATCCCAGTACTACTCTCTCACATTGAGAAAGGCTTTGACCAACTGCAGCGACTGCACGCAAACAACCTGGTAAGGCTGCTGCGGCCGGGTCCAAGGTAGCTGAAAAATAGGCTACTGGGTGATAAGCACCTCCATGGACCTGTGTCAAGACAGACAAAGAACAAGCATCACGTTCATGACAAGAAAATATGAATGGTTTTGTGTAATCAGGCATTCCCAATGCTGGAGCTCTGCACAAACTCTCTCTCAACTCAGTGAACGCTTTCATCTGATCCTGATCTAGTGTAATGGGATCTGTAACCTCCTAATGTGTCAGCTGCTACAATGGTTTGGCAATCTCAGCAAAATTTGGAATCCATTGACGACAATAACTTACCATTCCCAGAAACATTCTGACGTCTGTCTGTGATGTCGGGGGACTTCACTGCAGTATCATTTTAATCCTTTCTCTAGAAACTCTCTTTGACCCCTTCTCAATTTGTTGTCCCAGATATTTCACTGACTTCTGACAGTACTGCAATTTCAAAGGTGACACTTTATGTCCACATTTTCCCAAATGGCTTAACAGGGCAATCGAGTCATACTTACACTCGTCCCTTGTTTTGGATGCAATCAGTAAGTCATCAATGTACTGCACCAGAGTAATTGGTACGGTAATTCCAATGACTCCAGATTCTTTTTCAAAATCTGATTGAACAAGGACGGTGACTCCGTGTACCCTTGAGGAAGACCTCAACAGCTGTAGACTCCATCTAGGAATTTGGAACTAAAAAGAAAATGACTGTCCTCATGAAGAGGCACAGAAAAGAAAGCTCGTGACAAATCAACCACTGTGAACCACTCTGTTTCGCATGGAATCTGAAACACTATTACTGCTGGGTTCGGCACTACAAGGCAACTCTTGACCACTATGTCGTTAATTTTTCGCAAACATTTGTACAATTCGTACTTTCCCACAAGATTGCTTCAAGCCAATTATCGGTGAATTACATGGACTGCTCAACACTTCTTTCAAAAACCCTTGTTTCAGAAAATCTCCAATCATCTGTGCCACTTTCATAAAAAAATCCTGTGCCATGTTGTACTGTGGAAGCTGTGGAAACACTACATTCTGCTTTAAAATGATCTTAATAGACTCCACTCCCTTGATCAAACCTACTTCTTTACCTGTCAGGTCCCACACGTTCTCTTGTACTGTACCCTGCAAATCTGCATGCAATTCTTTCTCAGTGAACATGGGGAAAAATTCAATCAACAAGTACTCTTCATTAATGGTTTCCTTCTCAGTTTCAGGAGCTTGTTCTTCCTCGTCATCACTATTCGTCTGGACCTCTATTCAGCAGTTGAACAACTAATTGAACATCTGGTCTTGCACAACATGTCCCTTCCCAGTAGAGATACTGGACTTGAGTCACAGACTACAAACCTATGCAGTCCCAATCTCAACCTGTACTGGATCAGTGATCGGATTTATCAACTATCTATTCACGACTCCTACAACCTAAACTGTCCTGCCTGAAAGAGGTACATTTGGCACTTCTGCACTTCTCCCTGTAGAGCGTGTAGCACCTGTGTCCACTAGAAATGAGACTTCTATGACCCATCACTTTTCCTTTCACAAAAGGTCCTCTCTGATCTACCTCTAGGGACGCTCCAAGCATGCAAGGCTCCTCATCCGAACTCTCACACATCCATTCATTGTTTATTTCATTCTCACTATGTAATGGGAATTGGTGCACTGTGTTATTACTCCTGTCATGTCTCTGACCTGTGACATGCTGAGTAAGCATCATCTGTTGCTGTTCCATCAGGGCTTGAGGTATCTGCATTTGCTGTCTAGGTACCATAGGAACCTGCTGCTGCATTGGTTGCAACTGTATCATTTGTGCACGTGGCATTTGCATCTGCTGCATGGGTTGAAAACTCTGTACCTGATTCGTATTATTCTGAAAATTCGGATTAAGTCCTCTCATTCTAGGGACCTTTACAGTTTGAAATGTACTGACATCACCACTTTGCTGAACAACACCATCCTGCACCATCATCTGGCACTCCCGCTTCCAGTGTCCCATGTTTCGGCAAAGATGACACAGCAACATATTTTTCATCCCTTGCACATCATTTTGAACCACTACTGTATTCAAATCTGGACCACGATTCATATTGATTCCACGACCTCTGCCTCTCACCTGTGGTTGGAACAAAACAGTTCCCTGCTGCTGCAGTATTTGCTGCACTAAAGCTTCTTGTACTCTTGTTTGAGCTGCCTTAATTTGCATCACCATCGCCTTCTCCTTCAACTTTTTCTGCTTCAACTCGATCTCATCACTGCAGTATTTCGCATACTGCAATACCTCATCAGTTGGCTTCGCTTGCCAGCAAATCAAATGACTCTTAATCATCTGACCTATTTCAGGTCTCAATCCTTCCACAAACCTGAATACAAAGTGCAACACGTCTTTCGGCTCAATCGCTTCCTTGCCACTGTATTCCTTGAATACCTTCAACAATCTCTCATAATAAGTATGTATCGACTCCTTTACTTCCTGCACTGTCCTGTCAATCCTCGGCCAGTCAATGTTTTTAGGCGAAATTCTCGTCTTCAGGAACTCTATCACCTTATAATAATTTTTCATCTCTTCAGGCAATGGTGCACCTGTAACTCTATCCCTTTCTGGTTCACTCATCGGCCAATCCACTGCTCTCTTGCACTCAACACACAAATCAGCTGGCACAACTATCTCCAAGAAAGTATTTAAGTCTTCCCACAGACATTTCGAAAGCTTTACAAATCTACCTGTCTGCTGGTACCACTCAACCAGTTTCTCTCTCAATTTCGGATAATCATTTGTGAATGACAGAATATCACTCCTGTGTCATGGAACATGAACGAATTGCCCTCCTAGAATTTCCTTAATTCGTAGAATTTTTACTGGATCTTTTTCTTTCTGAACACTTTCAGACCCTTCTTGTGAATCTTGTATCCATTTATCCTTCTTCCTTGCCCATCTGCCTTCCCACTTCTCTACTCCTATACTCTGTTTCATCACTTGTGTCACATCTGACTGTGTCCGTGTCATCGATGTGAACTTCGGCAAACCCTGTGGCTGTGCCTGAGGCAACAACATTGGAGTCGGCTCATTCTGGACTAGAATCGACCTCGGAACCACTTACTCCGTAGGTACCACTAAGTTTGAAGTGGTCTCAAGAATTGGTACCTCTGGATAAATTCTCTGTACCGGTGGTGGGTGCATCTGAGCTTGGACTACCAAAGTAGTCACAGCACTAGGAGTACTCTGCACCACCCCTTGTACCTGTCCATTATTTGTTTGTACTGGTACCACTGTCCCCGACACTTGAGCTGGGGCAGTTGGATCAGAACTACTACTTGGGCCCCCTTCATGTATCGCATATGGTGGAGGTCAGTCCCTCAACATCTGAGTAATAAGATCCTCAACATCTGAAACTTCTTCTTCTACATGAGTCTTTTTCTTCTTTTTATCCCCTGATGAACTCTTATCACTTTTGCTAATATCCTCTTTCTCTTCTGACTCACCTTCTTCTGTGATAGCAGGAAACAACTTAACACCCTGCAATGTCGCCACTCTCCACTTCTTCTGTTCCCAGTCCCATCTCGCCTTTGCTAAAGACTTCTCTACTTTCCTTATTCTCCTCTGGAATTTCATTTCTTGCTGCTGTCTTGCTATGAGCTCCCAAACTGCTAATGCCTCAAACTGTGCTGGTCTCGGAAGTGGCTTCGTCTCATACAATGTCATTCGCAACTGATCCAAAATTCTCAAATTAAACGTTACATGCTCTGGAAACACTAAAGCTCCCTGTTTCACAGTCAACTTGCACCATTGTTTTAACCAAAACATGGCGCAACACCTTGATACTCTATCACAATAAATGCTGGAGAATTTTCTGGTGTGGCTGGTTCCCCCACTCTCGCTTTATTGTAAGTATCGCCCTTCATGGCACACCTAATCGCTTTGAAAAACGTCATCTTTCTCTGTTGTATTTATTTGATTCAATAAGGAAATTCCCTTTACCCCCAGGATTCCCTTCACCTGCTTTCTCAACCAATTGCCTCTCACGGACGGCTGCCAATCCGCTTGCGACTCTTCTCACTAACCAACCTATCCCAGCATGGCTCACTCTGACATCACACTCACACACTGCGGCTGACAAAGTCTTGCAGCTTGTCCTCCTATACTTCAACTCACCTAAAACTAATGCAAAATTATTGTATGCATTAACTAAAAAACAGTAACCAAAAACAAACCTGTAGGTTTACTACAGGATGGTACACAGTCGCTTCAGAGACCTCACGGATTTTCACTGATGGCCCTTTCGCTCATGTAGCTATTCCTCTTTCTCAGTCTCCCACATTCGCAAGTAACATTCGACCCGCAAATTTCACTCTCAACTGATCAATGGGTCTGTCCCGGTGCACATAGGACTCACCTAATCTCAGTCGAGTATTTCTCTTACTCAATTACCTCACACCGACTTGTTGACCACGCCCGATCACCCTACTAACAGATTGCAACATATAACCAAATGTCTCCTACGCTTGTCCGTACATCACCAACAACCACGTGGACGATTTTTAAGCACAAAGCGCCACACACATGTGAAGTTAGACGACTTCCCTAATCTCATACTGCGGAGTACGCTCACTCCTACTAAACCTCAACTGGAGTACGCAGACTCTCTACTTCCCTCACATGCGTCACAATTCACCTGTGAGCTGCATATGCCATTGCAAGTGCAACCTATCACTTTCACACTATCACTAGAACGCTGAGAACATACCCAACTCTACTAGTGGGATACAGGACCTGGGAAAGTCATTTCTGGGCTTAAGGAGACATCATTCTTGCTACAGTTGCCATTTCAGAAACCAACATTTCAAATCTCATAAAAATGAATAACAAACCCTAATTTAAACTACCACCGTAACCATCGGTCACCACATAACTAGTTCTCCAAGGAAACTAACCATCCTCTGCTACCAAAAACTGCTAGCACGCCTGGTCCTTAGTAAGTAAACTTACAAGGGGACGCGTATAGGTCGATGAACCTTTTGATTCGCAATGGAGTATCCTAGCTATGGTGTGACCAATGTACATCAATAATCAATACACAAATCAATAACCACTAAGAGAAACATTAATCATCAATCAATAGAGTCAACTATTTCTGAGCAAACACAACTCAAGTACACATGTTATCCATTTTATTTCCCTATTAGTTACAATACTAAGTCATAAGGTTAATCCAACTTTATTCAATCAGTTCAAGATTAATTCATTAGTGACGACCAATAATATAAGCTAACCAGAACTTCAGAAAACATGCATTCTAATGCCTCAACATAAGTCAATAACGAGGAATAGGTTAACATGTGTAGCAGGGTTCAGCAATTCGGTCCGTCAATCATTTGTCACCGTATATGTCAGCGTCTCAGAATGGGAACCCTACCTAATACTGATTAGCATTAGCATGTGGGACTTCATGCAAAAACTGTTTAGAATATGCATTTGGAAAAACATCTAGCTATAAACTATAAAACTATAAAAACAGCGCAGTTGATACCTATAAAGAAAAGGCACAATAGTTAATCAGTCGCATTGTCATAACTACCTATCCACGGTATGGATCAGCAACAAAGTCACTCTTCGTCTTCAGGTCATCAATCGATCAGCATCACATCAGGCTCTCAAGAGCATGAGCTCAATGACACAATCTCAAATCTCATAGGTTCTCTCCAGACATCTGCACCTAACGTCTCTCCATTAGTTCTCTCTCTAGATCTGAAGTTTTCCCCTTTGTCAGGACATTATATCAAAGTTGCCCAGTCCATCCCTTAATTTCTAATTGGCCATTTAATCATATGATATGACTCTACCCAATAATCTTTATTTTTCAAATATATGAATTCCAATATTATGCCGTTCTCAGGTTGTCTATTGGTTCACTGTACGATGTCCTAATCATCCGGCTCATCAGGTATCAAAATGTTGCATCTTCTTCTCCAGTCAGTGTCTCTATTGTTCGAGTCCTGGGAAAGTACATCTTGTCTGCTTTACACCGGGTTTTGATACATCTATAGTTCCATCATCTCCTGTCCATTGGTTCATCGCAGAAAATTCTACCTAAGGAGATTTCATTAATGAGAGTAGTTCAAGGTCAGTTCAGCTCGTTAGCTTCTCTACATTGCATGGTTATTGAGCTTCTGCATGAGGCCTGGCAAAACTAGGCCACAACTTCGGCTAAGTTAATTTCTACAATATAATGCAAAACATACATTTTATATCTCAATATGACATATTACTACATTATTATTATACATTTTCATCATTTCACATAGTTTATGTCATTTTTAGTATAATTCGGGAACCTTGGTAGCCACTCTCCGTGGGCACATTTTCAAACGTGCACATTCATTTTCTATATTATTTTCTCTACATCGTATTATTATTATTCAAAATGCATAAGCACT
The DNA here is from genome assembly GCF_031143425.1 of Pleurodeles waltl. Classification (NCBI taxonomy): domain Eukaryota; kingdom Metazoa; phylum Chordata; class Amphibia; order Caudata; family Salamandridae; genus Pleurodeles; species Pleurodeles waltl. The sequence goes on along the minus strand of NC_090449.1, from coordinate 686,795,736 downwards.
CATTAATAATTTTTAATTAGCATATCTGCTTCAGCATTGGCATAGACGTGTCTGTATTCCATATCATAGTTATTTCGCTGCATTTCGCTGCAATGGTGAGTCCGCAGCCTGGGAACAGAAAATTCACTAGACCCTTAACAACATGCAAAAATACACCTTCTCTTTTCCACCGTATTTTTTTAGTGCCCATTATGTAAAGTCTGTCCATACCTCACATGACTATAAGGGCCTGATTTAAGAGGCCTTAGTGCCACCTTAGCGTCTCCATAGCATCATTTTTTTACACTAAGACAGTGCTCAATGATTTTCTACACGTGCTATAACTACAAAGTGGTGCAATACATGCATTTTGCTCCACTTTGTAAAACTTTGCGCCACATTATGCCTGCACCAGACATAATGTATGCAAGGGGGGCATTTCCCCATTAGGGGGGCTGAAAAAATGGCTCAAGGAAATCTCTTAGATTTTCTTGTTCCATTTTTTTCGGCTCTTTAAATGCCTGCTCAGAGCAGGCATGAAAAGGGGGCATGTCATTGAATACAATGTGCACCTACGTACTGTGCAGCAGCAGCGCCAACATTTTGGTGCTACTCCTGCAGAGTACATCAATCGCGTCAGGAATTCTGATGCCATTGCCCCCTACCCTGCACCATGGTGTGCCGTATTTTGAATATGTGGTGGTAGGAACTGCTAAGGGGTGTAAGGAAAGTGGCACTGCACTGGGTGCAACACCACTAAATCAGCCCCTAAATCCTTCAGGTTTCTGACATTGAGCTTCTTTAAGTCTCCATAAGTGGAGAATAGGCCATGTGAAAGACAGAGACCTGGATGACATGAAAAAAGTACAGAAGAGGTAATTTTAGACATGGACGTTGCCATAGGTTCAGACTGATCGGAATCCTTTTAAGTGGTAGCGCTGCATTTTACCCATGTTGGCTTTTGCAAATAATTGATTTTAATTACCACTCTATTAGAATGTGCTGCTTTTGGTTCCTAAATAACAGCATGTGTTGACACTTGCAAAGAAACTACCTAAGAACTCAATAACAACATGATGACTCAACACAATAGTAGAACAAAGGAACTAGACAACAAAGAAAATAAGGCAGAGTACAAAAAAAGAACAGGGTGCAGCACAAAACTATAACAGCACATCAACCAAATAACACAGTAAGAAGACACAATTACAACACTAATAAGACATCACTGACACTTAAAAATAAAATTTGACGCGGTCAGAAGACAATTCATGATCACATAATTACACAAAAAACACAATACACAAAAACATGAGACATCCCAAAACCACAATACATCAATAGTAAGACACCACAATGCAACACAACAGTAGGTAATAATAAAAAACAACATACTGAAATAGCCACAGTGGCACACAACATTAACACATCAAATACAACATCACCAGAAAAATAAATTATTAGAATTTCTTTTTTTTTTTACCCTTATTTTTTGTATTGTTCCAACACTTAACTATAGCATCATTTTAACCTTGAATTTTTCAAGTGAATTCCTGAGGGTTTTTTTAACCATAAAGTAAGATAATGTTACTTCTTTTAGTAAGTATTGCAGTGGTGATGATGCAGACCCACATTCGCACTCCTCATTATAATCCAAACACAATTCTACAAGCTGTCTTGCCTTATAGGATTCCAATTATTTTATTGTATCAATAACTGCAAATGAATGTTTTTGGGAAACCATGAACATTTTTCACCATTTCTCTGCTCTGAAGGACACACTTGGATACACTTTGGGATATAGTTATCTACTGCACTGTATTTAACATTATATGGTACATTCCTGCTCTCTGCCTGCACTGGTGTACAAACTACTGCCCAGCACCAATGCAGGCACGCTAAAACCGTGGCATAAGGGTGGAAGCATTGTAGGTAGGATTGTCTTTGTGTGGGAAGGGACACATTCTAGAACAAAAATAATCCTTTGAGGCTTTTTTATACATGTGCTCCAGAATGCAGCACATGTAGAAAGAGGAAAAACAAGGAGAAATAAGTAAATTTCTCCTTGTTTTGCCTCCCATTTGGAGGTGCAGCATTTTGATGTATTCCCAAGTCCGCCACTGATGGTAAATCTGGGAATACACTTGTATCAATGGATAGGTGTGTGGGAAACCTACGCCCCAACCATGGAATGCGTCCCCATTGAAGAGTAACACAAAGCAGCAAACCGCTGCTTTGCATTATTACACAATTAACAAGTCACACAGGACCACACAAGAAGGCCTTGCATTGCTTGGTTAATGCAATTCTTTGTCTTCAGGTTTCCATCAAAACTCTGCTCAGGGAGAACTTATGTCAGACTGTGGTCCTCTGGCAGCTGTCAGATTTTACTTATGTAATGACTTGGCCCATATTATTGTTTCCTAAGAAGGAAAATTGACATCTGTACAACAGCACACTGATCTAGACCCTTAACCCCCCCTTCCATTGCCCCCTGCATTGATAAGTCCACATTTCTACATATAATGGCAGAGATTATAGCACACTCAAAAGACACCAATCTTAATTAGAAAAAATATTTGCAAACAATTTGAAATATCCTCAGAAGTAGTTTAATGCAATAATCTGACTTTGCCATCTCTTCAATTTTTAAAGCATTTGACAGTCTAACTTATATTTGACGATTACAACATGGTAACATTTGCAATTCACTTTAAAATTGATCAGCTAAGAATATTGGAAAACTTAGGGGGTCATTATGACCTCTGCGGTCGTAGATAAAGTGGCGGTAGTACCGCTAGCAGGCTGGCAGTACTTACCGCCACATTATGAACTTTGCGGGTTGGCTGAAGTCAACCTGCCAATGTACCACTCTGACTGCCATGGCGGTAGTAGCCACCGGGCTGGAGATAACAATCTCCAGCCCAGAGGACGCTGTTGTACTGCCGGCAGTATCATCACCCTGCCTACCACCATGGTTTCTGTAGGAAGTTGGCTCTGTATGTGCTATTTCAAAGTGAGGAATAGCATGCACAGAGTCCAAGGGTTCCCCTTAGAGGTAAAATAGTGGTAAAAATAGATAATACTAATGCTCTATTTTGTGGTAGTGTGGTCGAGCAGTAGGCTTATCCAAGGAGTAGTGTTAAGCATTTGTTGTACATACACATAGACAATAAATGAGGTACACACACTCAGAGACAAATCCAGCCAATAGGTTTTTATATAGAAAAATATCTTTTCTTAGTTTATTTTAAGAACCACAGGTTCAAATTCTACATGTAATATCTCATTCGAAAGGTATTGCAGGTAAGTACTTTAGGAACTTCAAATCATCAAAATCGCATGTATACTTTTCAAGTTATTGACAAATAGCTGTTTTAAAAGTGGACACAGTGCAATTTTCACAGTTCCTAGGGGAGGTAAGTTTTGATTAGTTTTACCAGGTAAGTAAGACACTTACAGGGTTCAGTTCTTGGTCCAAGGTAGCCCACCGTTGGGGGTTCAGAGCAACCCCAAAGTCACCACACCAGCAGCTCAGGGCCGGTCAGGTGCAGAGTTCAAAGCGGTGCCCAAAACACATAGGCTAGAATGGAGAGAAGGGGGTGCCCCGGTTCCGGTCTGCTTGCAGGTAAGTACCCGCGTCTTCGGAGGGCAGACCAGGGGGGTTTTGTAGGGCACCGGGGGGGACACGAGTCCACACAGAAATTTCACCCTCAGCGGCGCGGGGGCGGCCGGGTGCAGTGTAGAAACAAGCGTCGGGTTCGCAATGTTAGTCTATGAGAGATCTCGGGATCTCTTCAGCGCTGCAGGCAGGCAAGGGGGGGGTTCCTCGGGGAAACCTCCACTTGGGCAAGGGAGAGGGACTCCTGGGGGTCACTTCTCCAGTGAAAGTCCGGTCCTTCAGGTCCTGGGGGCTGCGGGTGCAGGGTCTCTCCCAGGCGTCGGGACTTTAGGTTCAAAGAGTCGCGGTCAGGGGAAGCCTCGGGATTCCCTCTGCAGGCGGCGCTGTGGGGGCTCAGGGGGGACAGGTTTTGGTACTCACAGTATCAGAGTAGTCCTGGGGTCCCTCCTGAGGTGTTGGATCGCCACCAGCCGAGTCGGGGTCGCCGGGTGCAGTGTTGCAAGTCTCACGCTTCTTGCGGGGAGCTTGCAGGGTTCTTTAAAGCTGCGGGAAACAAAGTTGCAGCTTTTCTTGGAGCAGGTCCGCTGTCCTCGGGAGTTTCTTGTCTTTTCGAAGCAGGGGCAGTCCTCAGAGGATGTCGAGGTCGCTGGTCCCTTCGGAAGGCGTCGCTGGAGCAGGATCTTTGGAAGGCAGGAGACAGGCCGGTGAGTTTCTGGAGCCAAGGCAGTTGTCGTCTTCTGGTCTTCCGCTGCAGGGGTTTTCAGCTGGGCAGTCCTTCTTCTTGTTGCAGGAATCTCATTTTCTAGGGTTCAGGGTAGCCCTTAAATACTAAATTTAAGGGCGTGTTTAGGTCTGGGGGGTTAGTAGCCAATGGCTACTAGCCCTGAGGGTGGGTACACCCTCTTTGTGCCTCCTCCCAAGGGGAGGGGGTCACAATCCTAACCCTATTGGGGGAATCCTCCATCTGCAAGATGGAGGATTTCTAAAAGTTAGAGTCACTTCAGCTCAGGACACCTTAGGGGCTGTCCTGACTGGTCAGTGACTCCTCCTTGTTTTTCTCATTATTTTCTCCGGCCTTGCCGCCAAAAGTGGGGCCTGGCCGGAGGGGGGCGGGCAACTCCACTAGCTGGAGTGTCCTGCTGGGTTGGCACAAAGGAGGTGAGCCTTTGAGGCTCACCGCCAGGTGTGACAATTCCTGCCTGGGAGAGGTGTTAGCATCTCCACCCAGTGCAGGCTTTGTTACTGGCCTCAGAGTGACAAAGGCACTCTCCCCGTGGGGCCAGCAACATGTCTCGGTTTGTGGCAGGCTGCTAAAACTAGTCAGCCTACACAGATAGTCGGTTAAGTTTCAGGGGGCACCTCTAAGGTGCCCTCTGTGGTGTATTTTACAATAAAATGTACACTGGCATCAGTGTGCATTTATTGTGCTGAGAAGTTTGATACCAAACTTCCCAGTTTTCAGTGTAGCCATTATGGTGCTGTGGAGTTCGTGTTTGACAGACTCCCAGACCATATACTCTTATGGCTACCCTGCACTTACAATGTCTAAGGTTTTGTTTAGACACTGTAGGGGTACCATGCTCATGCACTGGTACCCTCACCTATGGTATAGTGCACCCTGCCTTAGGGCTGTAAGGCCTGCTAGAGGGGTGTCTTACCTATGCTGCATAGGCAGTGAGAGGCTGGCATGGCACCCTGAGGGGAGTGCCATGTCGACTTACTCGTTTTGTCCTCACTAGCACACACAAGCTGGTAAGCAGTGTGTCTGTGCTGAGTGAGAGGTCTCCAGGGTGGCATAAGACATGCTGCAGCCCTTAGAGACCTTCCTTGGCATCAGGGCCCTTGGTACTAGAAGTACCAGTTACAAGGGACTTATCTGGATGCCAGGGTCTGCCAATTGTGGATACAAAAGTACAGGTTAGGGAAAGAACACTGGTGCTGGGGCCTGGTTAGCAGGCCTCAGCACACTTTCAATTGTAAACATAGCATCAGCAAAGGCAAAAAGTCAGGGGGCAACCATGCCAAGGAGGCATTTCCTTACACAACCCCCCCCCAAACGAAAGAGGATGAGACTAACCTTTCCCAAGAGAGTCTTCATTTTCTAAGTGGAAGAACCTGGAAAGGCCATCTGCATTGGCATGGGCAGTCCCAGGTCTGTGTTCCACTATAAAGTCCATTCCCTGTAGGGAGATGGACCACCTCAACAGTTTAGGATTTTCACCTTTCATTTGCATCAGCCATTTGAGAGGTCTGTGGTCAGTTTGAACTAGGAAGTGAGTCCCAAAGAGGTATGGTCTCAGCTTCTTCAGGGACCAGACCACAGCAAAGGCCTCCCTCTCAATGGCACTCCAACGCTGCTCCCTGGGGAGTAACCTCCTGCTAATGAAAGCAACAGGCTGGTCAAGGCCATCATCATTTGTTTGGGACAAAACTGCCCCTATCCCATGTTCAGAGGCATCAGTCTGCACAATGAACTGCTTAGAATAATCTGGAGCTTTGAGAACTGGTGCTGAGCACATTGCCTGTTTCAGGGTGTCAAAGGCCTGTTGGCAGTCCACAGTCCAGTTCACTTTCTTGGGCATTTTCTTGGAGGTGAGCTCAGTGAGGGCTGTCACAATGGATCCATATCCCTTCACAAACCTCCTGTAGTACCCAGTCAAGCCAAGGAATGCCTTGACTTGAGTCTGGGTTTTTGGAGCTACCCAGTCCAGAATAGTCTGGATCTTGGGTTGGAGTGGCTGAACTTGGCCTCCACCTACAAGGTGTCCCAAGTAAACCACAGTTCCCTGCCCTATCTGGCATTTGGATGCCTTGATAGAGAGGCCTGCAGATTGCAGAGCCTTCAAAACCTTCCTCAGGTGGACCAGGTGATCCTGCCAGGTGGAGCTAAAGACAGCAATATCATCAAGATAAGCTGTGCTAAAGGACTCCAAGCCAGCAAGGACTTGATTCACCAACCTTTGGAAGGTGGCAGGGGCATTCTTTAAACCAAAGGGCATAACAGTAAACTGATAATGCCCATCAGGTGTGGAGAATGCTGTCTTTTCTTTTGCTCCAGGTGCCATTTTTATTTGCCAGTACCCTGCTGTCAAGTCAAAGGTACTTAGAAATTTGGCAGCACCTAATTTATCAATGAGCTCATCAGCTCTTGGAATTGGATGAGCATCTGTCTTGGTGACAGAATTGAGCCCTCTGTAGTCCACACAAAACCTCATCTCTTTCTTTCCATCTGTGGTGTGAGGTTTGGGGACTAAGACCACTGGGCTAGCCCAGGGGCTGTCAGAGCGCTCAATGACTCCCAATTCCAGCATCTTGTGGACTTCCACCTTGATGCTTTCCTTAACATGGTCAGACTGTCTAAAGATTTTGTTCTTGACAGGCATGCTGTCTCCTGTGTCCACATCATGGGTACACAGGTGTGTCTGACCAGGGGTTAAGGAGAAGAGTTCAGGAAACTGTTGTAGGACTCTCCTACAATCAGCTTGCTGTTGGCCAGAGAGGGTGTCTGAGTAGATCACTCCATCTACTGTACCATCTTTTGGGTCTGATGACAGAAGATCAGGGAGAGGTTCACTCTCTGCCTCCTGATCCTCATCTGTTACCATCAACAGATTGACATCAGCCCTGTCGTGGAAGAGCTTAAGGCGGTTTACATGGATCACCCTTTTGGGGCTCCTGCTTGTGCCCAGGTCCACCAAGTAGGTGACCTGACTCTTCCTCTCTAGTACTGGGTAAGGGCCACTCCATTTGTCCTGGAGTGCCCTGGGAGCCACAGGCTCCAGAACCCAGACTTTCTGCCCTGGTTGGAACTCAACCAGTGCAGCCTTTTGGTCATACCAAAACTTCTGGAGCTGTTGGCTGGCCTCAAGGTTTTTGGTTGCCTTTTCCATGTACTCTGCCATTCTAGAGCGAAGGCCAAGTACATAGTCCACTATGTCCTGTTTAGGCTCATGGAGAGGTCTCTCCCAGCCTTCTTTAACAAGGGCAAGTGGTCCCCTTACAGGATGACCAAACAGAAGTTCAAAGGGTGAGAACCCTACTCCCTTCTGCGGTACCTCCCTGTAAGCGAAAAGCAGACATGGCAGGAGGACATCCCATCTCCTTTTGAGTTTTTCTGGGAGCCCCATGATCATGCCTTTTAATGTCTTGTTGAATCTCTCAACTAAGCCATTAGTTTGTGGATGGTAAGGTGTAGTGAATTTATAAGTCACTCCACACTCATTCCACATGTGCTTTAGGTATGCTGACATGAAGTTGGTACCTCTGTCAGACACCACCTCCTTAGGGAAACCCACTCTGGTAAAGATACCAATGAGGGCCTTGGCTACTGCAGGGGCAGTAGTCGACCTAAGGGGAATAGCTTCAGGATACCTGGTAGCATGATCCACTACTACCAGGATATACATATTTCCTGAGGCTGTGGGAGGTTCCAGTGGACCAACTATGTCCACACCCACTCTTTCAAAGGGCACCCCCACCACTGGAAGTGGAATGAGGGGGGCCTTTGGGTGCCCACCTGTCTTACCACTGGCTTGACAGGTGGGGCAGGAGAGGCAAAACTCCTTAACCATGTTGGACATATTGGGCCAGTAGAAGTGGTTGACTAACCTCTCCCACGTCTTGGTTTGTCCCAAATGTCCAGCAAGGGGAATGTCATGGGCCAATGTTAGGATGAACTCTCTGAACAGCTGAGGCACTACCACTCTCCTAGTGGCACCAGGTTTGGGGTCTCTGGCCTCAGTGTACAGGAGCCCATCTTCCCAATAGACCCTATGTGTTCCATTTTTCTTGCCTTTGGACTCTTCAGCAGCTTGCTGCCTAAGGCCTTCAAGAGAGGGACAGGTTTCTTGTCCCTTACACAGCTCTTCCCTTGAGGGTCCCCCTGGGCCTAAGAGCTCAACCTGATAAGGTTCAAGCTCCAAAGGCTCAGTTCCCTCAGAGGGTAGAACTTCTTCCTGAGAAGAGAGGTTCCCTTTCTTTTGCTGTGTTGCAGTTGGTTTCCCAACTGACTTTCCTGTTCTCTTGGTAGGCTGGGCCATTTTTCCAGACTCCAGCTCTACTTTTTCACCCTGTGCCTTGCACTGTGCTCTTGTTTTCACACACACCAGTTCAGGGATACCCAGCATTGCTGCATGGGTTTTTAGCTCTACCTCAGCCCATGCTGAGGACTCCAGGTCATTTCCAAGCAGACAGTCCACTGGGATATTTGAGGAGACCACCACCTGTTTCAGGCCATTGACCCCTCCCCATTCTAAAGTAACCATTGCCATGGGATGTACTTTTCTCTGATTGTCAGCGTTGGTGACTGTGTAAGTTTTTCCAGTCAGGTATTGGCCAGGGGAAACCAGTTTCTCTGTCACCATGGTGACACTGGCACCTGTATCCCTCAGGCCCTCTATTCTAGTCCCATTAATTAAGAGTTGCTGTCTGTATTTTTGCATGTTAGGCGGCCAGACAGCTAGTGTGGCTAAATCCACCCCACCCTCAGAAACTAGAGTAGCTTCAGTGTGGACCCTGATTTGCTCTGGGCACACTGTTGATCCCACTTGGAGACTAGCCATACCAGTGTTACCTGGATGGGAGTTTGGAGTGGAACCTTTCTTGGGACAGGCCTTGTCTCCAGTTTGGTGTCCATGCTGTTTACAGCTATGACACCAGGCCTTTTTGGGATCAAAGTTTTTACCCTTGTACCCATTGTTTTGTGAAGAGGCTCTGGGCCCACCCTCCTGTGCAGGTTTTTGGGGGCCTGTAGAAGACTCTTTACTATTTTTAGTTTTGGTTGTCTCATCACCCTTCTGCTGGGGAGTCTTTGTGACCCCTTTCTTTTGGTCACCCCCTGTTGAAGTCTTGGACACCCTTGTCTTGACCCAATGGTCCGCCTTCTTTCCCAATTCTTGGGGAGAAATTGGTCCTAGGTCTACCAGATGCTGATGCAGTTTATCATTGAAACAATTACTTAACAGGTGTTCTTTCACAAATAAATTGTACAGCCCATCATAATTACTTACACCACTGCCTTGAATCCAACCATCTAGTGTTTTCACTGAGTAGTCAACAAAGTCAACCCAGGTCTGGCTCGAGGATTTTTGAGCCCCCCTGAACCTAATCCTGTACTCCTCAGTGGAGAATCCAAAGCCCTCAATCAGGGTACCCTTCATGAGGTCATAAGATTCTGCATCTTGTCCAGAGAGTGTGAGGAGTCTATCCCTACACTTTCCTGTGAACATTTCCCAAAGGAGAGCACCCCAGTGAGATCTGTTCACTTTTCTGGTTACACAAGCCCTCTCAAAAGCTGTGAACCATTTGGTGATGTCATCACCATCTTCATATTTAGTTACAATCCCTTTAGGGATTTTCAACATGTCAGGAGAATCTCTGACCCTATTTATATTGCTGCCACCATTGATGGGTCCTAGGCCCATCTCTTGTCTTTCCCTCTCTATGGCTAGGATCTGTCTTTCCAAAGCCAATCTTTTGGCCATCCTGGCTAACTGGATGTCCTCTTCACTGGAGTTATCCTCAGTGATTTCAGAGTTGTTGGTCCCTCCTGTGAGGGAACCAGCATCTCTGACTATTATTTGTGGAGTCAGGGCTTGAGAAGCCCTGCTCTCCCTAAGTAGGACTGGAGGGGGGGAATTTCCCTCCAAGTCACTATCTTCATCCTCTGAGTTGCCATCCTCAGAGGGGTTGGCCTTTTCAAACTCTGCCAAAAGCTCCTGGAGCTGTACTTTGGTAGGTTTGGGGCCCATTGCTATTTTCTTTAGTTTACAGAGTGACCTTAGCTCTCTCATCTGTAGATGGAGGTAAGGTGTGGTGTCGAGTTCCACCACATTCACATCTGTGCTAGACATTTTGCTTCTAAAAGTTGGAATACTTTTTAAGAATCTACAACTGGTTCTAGAATCTAATTCAAACTTTTACAAACTTTTAAACTCTAAAAGAAATGCTAAACAGGATCTAACACAAGGCCCTAGCAGGTCTTTTAAGAATTTAGAAAACTTTTCAAATTGCAAAAATCAATTTCTAATGACAATTTTGGAATTTGTCGTGTGATCAGGTATTGGCTGAGTAGTCCAGCAAATGCAAAGTCTTGTACCCCACCGCTGATCCACCAATGTAGGAAGTTGGCTCTGTATGTGCTATTTCAAAGTGAGGAATAGCATGCACAGAGTCCAAGGGTTCCCCTTAGAGGTAAAATAGTGGTAAAAATAGATAATACTAATGCTCTATTTTGTGGTAGTGTGGTCGAGCAGTAGGCTTATCCAAGGAGTAGTGTTAAGCATTTGTTGTACATACACATAGACAATAAATGAGGTACACACACTCAGAGACAAATCCAGCCAATAGGTTTTTATATAGAAAAATATCTTTTCTTAGTTTATTTTAAGAACCACAGGTTCAAATTCTACATGTAATATCTCATTCGAAAGGTATTGCAGGTAAGTACTTTAGGAACTTCAAATCATCAAAATCGCATGTATACTTTTCAAGTTATTGACAAATAGCTGTTTTAAAAGTGGACACTTAGTGCAATTTTCACAGTTCCTAGGGGAGGTAAGTTTTGATTAGTTTTACCAGGTAAGTAAGACACTTACAGGGTTCAGTTCTTGGTCCAAGGTAGCCCACCGTTGGGGGTTCAGAGCAACCCCAAAGTCACCACACCAGCAGCTCAGGGCCGGTCAGGTGCAGAGTTCAAAGCGGTGCCCAAAACACATAGGCTAGAATGGAGAGAAGGGGGTGCCCCGGTTCCGGTCTGCTTGCAGGTAAGTACCCGCGTCTTCGGAGGGCAGACCAGGGGGGTTTTGTAGGGCACCGGGGGGGACACGAGTCCACACAGAAATTTCACCCTCAGCGGCGCGGGGGCGGCCGGGTGCAGTGTAGAAACAAGCGTCGGGTTCGCAATGTTAGTCTATGAGAGATCTCGGGATCTCTTCAGCGCTGCAGGCAGGCAAGGGGGGGGTTCCTCGGGGAAACCTCCACTTGGGCAAGGGAGAGGGACTCCTGGGGGTCACTTCTCCAGTGAAAGTCCGGTCCTTCAGGTCCTGGGGGCTGCGGGTGCAGGGTCTCTCCCAGGCGTCGGGACTTTAGGTTCAAAGAGTCGCGGTCAGGGGAAGCCTCGGGATTCCCTCTGCAGGCGGCGCTGTGGGGGCTCAGGGGGGACAGGTTTTGGTACTCACAGTATCAGAGTAGTCCTGGGGTCCCTCCTGAGGTGTTGGATCGCCACCAGCCGAGTCGGGGTCGCCGGGTGCAGTGTTGCAAGTCTCACGCTTCTTGCGGGGAGCTTGCAGGGTTCTTTAAAGCTGCGGGAAACAAAGTTGCAGCTTTTCTTGGAGCAGGTCCGCTGTCCTCGGGAGTTTCTTGTCTTTTCGAAGCAGGGGCAGTCCTCAGAGGATGTCGAGGTCGCTGGTCCCTTCGGAAGGCGTCGCTGGAGCAGGATCTTTGGAAGGCAGGAGACAGGCCGGTGAGTTTCTGGAGCCAAGGCAGTTGTCGTCTTCTGGTCTTCCGCTGCAGGGGTTTTCAGCTGGGCAGTCCTTCTTCTTGTTGCAGGAATCTCATTTTCTAGGGTTCAGGGTAGCCCTTAAATACTAAATTTAAGGGCGTGTTTAGGTCTGGGGGGTTAGTAGCCAATGGCTACTAGCCCTGAGGGTGGGTACACCCTCTTTGTGCCTCCTCCCAAGGGGAGGGGGTCACAATCCTAACCCTATTGGGGGAATCCTCCATCTGCAAGATGGAGGATTTCTAAAAGTTAGAGTCACTTCAGCTCAGGACACCTTAGGGGCTGTCCTGACTGGTCAGTGACTCCTCCTTGTTTTTCTCATTATTTTCTCCGGCCTTGCCGCCAAAAGTGGGGCCTGGCCGGAGGGGGGCGGGCAACTCCACTAGCTGGAGTGTCCTGCTGGGTTGGCACAAAGGAGGTGAGCCTTTGAGGCTCACCGCCAGGTGTGACAATTCCTGCCTGGGAGAGGTGTTAGCATCTCCACCCAGTGCAGGCTTTGTTACTGGCCTCAGAGTGACAAAGGCACTCTCCCCGTGGGGCCAGCAACATGTCTCGGTTTGTGGCAGGCTGCTAAAACTAGTCAGCCTACACAGATAGTCGGTTAAGTTTCAGGGGGCACCTCTAAGGTGCCCTCTGTGGTGTATTTTACAATAAAATGTACACTGGCATCAGTGTGCATTTATTGTGCTGAGAAGTTTGATACCAAACTTCCCAGTTTTCAGTGTAGCCATTATGGTGCTGTGGAGTTCGTGTTTGACAGACTCCCAGACCATATACTCTTATGGCTACCCTGCACTTACAATGTCTAAGGTTTTGTTTAGACACTGTAGGGGTACCATGCTCATGCACTGGTACCCTCACCTATGGTATAGTGCACCCTGCCTTAGGGCTGTAAGGCCTGCTAGAGGGGTGTCTTACCTATGCTGCATAGGCAGTGAGAGGCTGGCATGGCACCCTGAGGGGAGTGCCATGTCGACTTACTCGTTTTGTCCTCACTAGCACACACAAGCTGGTAAGCAGTGTGTCTGTGCTGAGTGAGAGGTCTCCAGGGTGGCATAAGACATGCTGCAGCCCTTAGAGACCTTCCTTGGCATCAGGGCCCTTGGTACTAGAAGTACCAGTTACAAGGGACTTATCTGGATGCCAGGGTCTGCCAATTGTGGATACAAAAGTACAGGTTAGGGAAAGAACACTGGTGCTGGGGCCTGGTTAGCAGGCCTCAGCACACTTTCAATTGTAAACATAGCATCAGCAAAGGCAAAAAGTCAGGGGGCAACCATGCCAAGGAGGCATTTCCTTACAGTTTCCGTGGCATTCGTAACGCCACAAAAACCATTGTGGTAGGCTCTATCAGTGACAGGAAATTTGTTCCCTGTTACTGATAGGAGGTTCCCTTCCCCCAACACTCCCCAGATACCCCCGAACACCCCTTTATCCACGCTCCCCCTCCTTTCCAACCTCCCCTCAGACACACACACACGCAGACATACACTCATTCACACAGACATACACTCATACATACACGCTGACATGCAGACATGCATTCACATTTCTGCATGCATTCAGACACATGCATACACGCACGCACACACGCAAACAACACCACACACATACTCACATTCACATACACACTCATGCACACACACACCCCCACACACACAATACCCCCCACCCCCTCCCCTGTGGTAAACCCGACTTACCTGAATCCAGGGAGTCTTCCAGCAGGGGATGGGGCGCTGCTACCGCCAGCAGCACCTGCCAGCAGCACACTGGCAGGCCATATTATTTGTCATAAAACAGCTGGCCGCGGTGTACTAGTGTGGCGCTGCTGGTGGTAGCAGCGCCACCTTAACACCGTCTGCCATCATGGCCACAGACAGATTTCTACCCTTCTTGTGGTGGAAATTCAGCTGTGGTCATAATGTGGGGATGGATGGTAGCCGTGGGGACGGTCTTTTGGCAGCCGTCGCCACGCCGGTAGGCGGCTTCTACCACCAAAGACACAATGAAGGCTTTAATGTGTACACATTTCAGTCTCTAACCTGCTCTTTTAATAGGCCCCTATCATCCCCTTTCCATTTAATAGCAGCACCATTTTCATTTTTCTCTAATTAACTCTATTTACAAATGCATTGACATTACATGTCACATTCTTAGGCCCTCTACTTCGTTTGCTCTTTCTGAGCCACCGTGCACCAGAGATGTACCCATAATGATTTTGCCTAGCACTTCCTCTCTAATCTGAGTCTAGATGCTTGGAAGTAAAAGCTTTCTTAGATAACCTGCTCCCGGAGCATCCCTGCGGTAGTGGGTTGAATAACTCGCTTCTGACTTCAGGACTGGCTTGATTGTAGTGGACATTGTGAAGGTGTTTGGAAAGCTGGCTAATCTATAAATTGTGGTACTTGATACTTTATTTATTTGTCTTTTTGCATGATCTGTTCCTCTACCTCGGATTCTTTTTGGGAGCTTGGTGTTATTGGGTCTTATCTACAAACAGCTTTTAGGTGTGTTTTTGTACAAGGCATATTGTGAACAATCTAAAAATTTACAGAGGGCTTTAAAGAAGCCCATTGCTTACAATTGGCTTGCATTTAGTTAAGTGTAAATATGTTTACTTCTTATTGAGTGGCGTTCCTTCATCTTCTGTTTGTCCTTCCGCAGGAGCATACTATCCTTCCACTGCTTACTTGAGGGAAATGTTTTTTTTCTTTTTGACACTTAATAAGTATGGATCTATTTTTTAACTTTCCCTCTCCTGTTGCTCAAATATCCGCTCACTTGTTGCTTGATGTTGCTCCCTCTACTCTCTCCTCAGCTTATTCATTGCTTCCCCCATTCTCCCTGCAGATCATTAATCTTTTAAATGTATATTCTCCCTCCATGCATCAAGCTCCTTCCTCTTGAGGCACTGGCAACAGCAAGCTTCTGCCAGGCCCTCCATTTTATTTTTTAAACTTGTTTTGCACAATTACACTTTAGAATTTTTTGATTTACTACATCAAGATTGGAGTTCACCATCTTGAAATGGCAAATACAAAAACCAAATGGTGGCTGCAGCCTCCCTTATTTACGCACAATTTGTGACAAATGCATGCATTTATGACATCATGCTTGGCCTCCATAGCATCATGACACAGCTACATTCCTGTACTATATTTAATTTTGAAGATGCTGCACATCGTTTAAAAAAAGCATGTTATTTTTCTTCTTGCTGGTGCTCAACAGCATCAGCAGGAGGCATTAGCTGAGCAAAATGTCTCAATTTTCAGCTAAAATGTGAGATCTATTAGCTATGGCAATGTTTGTTTTCAACTGAATTTATTGGTAATTATGGTTTCTGTACAACAAAGGGTGTAAATCGTCTTGTGTGGATGTTTGTGTGTGTGTGTGCGCAAACATAATTGTCTAACCACAACAAGCATACTGACTTTTAATAAAGTCCCTAGTAAAATGGCAAAAAAATGCAACCAATGGTAAAAAAGTCAGATGTCAAATGTGGCTGCAGTATGTATTAAGGAAACCCACACAAGTGACTTTAAATACTTGGGGCCAAATATATCAAGGGCTTGAGTTGCCCTGGCATCATGCAAAGTGACACAAGGCAACTTAAGTCCTTAAGTCAGATTTACTTTGCTACGCAGAGCAACCTTTCCACAGAGAGCCACATTTCATGGCTTTGCGTGGCACAGTAAATGTGGAGTAACTCAAGGCAGCCCAAATTGCTGCTTTGTGTTACTCTGTATTGGAAATGTATTTCATGGGTGGATCGTGGGTGTTCTAATGCATCCACCAAATCCTTTTTGGCACATCCCCAAATTGAGAAAGACTAGTGAACCCTGGAATGCATCAAATTGCTACTCCTTTCCAGGTGAGCTGTAACGAGGAGAAATATGCTTATTTGTTCTCATTAATTCTTCTTTCTGAGGGTGCAGCATTCTGCAGCACATCTACAAATAGAAAAATGCCTCTGAGGATTATTGTAAAGCAGGAAGTTGTCCCTTCCTGCACAAAAATAATCCTACTTGTAATGCAGGCACCCTTGTACCCTGACACAAGGGTGGCTAGGTTTTCTGTTGATAGTTATAAGGGCGCCAGCGCTGAGAAAAAACAGTAATGCACCATATGTTAGTAGTAATTCTACATTTCTGCTCCCTCCATTTGACCCATTGCAGCAAGTTGTCTTGCTATGTTGTGCAAATCTGGGCCTTGGTTCAGGGCTGTCATTAGAGCCCTGCATGGATATAGCCTAAAGCACATGTTGAAATACCAATAGATAACTAACCTATAAGTAGTTCTTTGAAGCCCACAAGAATTGAGTGCATACTGTGTAAAGATGAGGTAAGAAAAATATGTTAATATATATTAGTATTGGGCTGCTGGCATATTTTTGGTCATCCACCCACAGTTATCTAAGAATGTGAAAGGAAACAACAGCACATGTGATTTACCAAGGGAAGAGAGAAACCCAAATAGTACCAATTTAATAGAAAACACCTCTGGGGTGAGCTTACATCTGAAGATGGTATTCCCAGTAGTCAAGGTCACACCTGTCACCCTAATAGGTGCCCTGGCCTCAAAATCAGTCTGAGTGGGATTCCTGTTGGTGGGGCAGTGGAAGATCTTGGGAGTGCTGACAAATCTCCACCCAGTGGATCTGAGATCCTATAATTTTGAAAGCCTTAGAAATAGTGTTTTCTGTGAGTGTTTGCAGTAAAGTAAAGGTAGTGCTCAAAATCGGGATGCGATTAGTGCAGGACTTTTAATATGAAATGCTGACTTACGATCACCAATAACTAGCCAGTGACAATATTAAGAAAGGATCCCAACCCAGAGATCACAGAACATGACTGAACTTGGAGATACATGATACATCGGATCTTGCTTTACTGTGTATCTAAAATTTATAACTGCTTTTTAAGGGTTACAACTTTTGGCCTCTTGCCATCTTGGGGATATAATTGTTATTCATAGAAATTTTCCATGAGTTCCAGCTGACAAGTTGACTGCTCTGTGACTGGGTTCTGTCAAAATAGATTGTATGAACTTGCCTCTTGCTGCTCCTGTGCCCAGGTTCCCTGATCACTATCGCTTATAATTTAGGAGCTTTGCAATTGACCATAGAAGATGAGGCCATCCAACTAAGTCATGATCTTAACAGTCAAGAGTTCCTAAGTAGTCCCACTGGGAATTTTAGCATGACACAGAATTCATGTATTTGACCTAATTTACCTCTACCAGGCAAAAGCTCCAGTCTTGCTAGAGGATTTCAGCTCCTGTAAAGTAAGGAAGTTCCCATGTAGAGAACAAATGCACATGAAGTTGAAATATTTAGGGCCATATTTATACTTTTTGACGCAAAACTGCGCTAACGCAGTTTTGCGCCAAAAAAATTAGCGCCGGCTAACGCCATTCTGAAGCGCCATGCGGGCGCCGTATTTATTGAATGGCGTAAGCCGGCGTTAGCCGACCGGCGCTGCCAGGTGTGCGTGAAAAAAAACGACGTACACCAGGCAGCGCCGGCGTAGGGAAAAATGGCGTTTGGGCGTCCCAAAATGGGGCAAGTCAGGCTGAGGCCAAAAAATCGTATTAACCCGATTTGCGCCATTTTTTTTGGGTGCCCAGACGCCATTAACATGACTCCTGTCTTAGCAAAGACAGGAGTCATGCCCCCTTGCCCAATGGCCATGCCCAGGTGACTTATGTCCCCTGGGCATGGTCATTGGGCATAGTGGCATGTAGGGGGGCACAAATCAGGCCCCCCTATGCCACAATTTTTTTTTTTAAAAAATACTTACCACAACTTACCTTTTCTTCCCTGGGATGGGTCCCTCCATCCTTGGGTGTCCTCCTGGGGTGGACAAGGGTGGCAGGGGGTGTCCCTGGGGGCAGGGGAGGGCACCTCTGGGCTCATTCTGAGCCCACAGGTCCCTTAACGCCTGCCCTGACCCAGGCGTTAAAAAGAGGCGCAAATGCAGGTTTTTTTGCCCCGCCCACTCCCGGGCGTGATTTTTGCCCGGGAGTGTAAATACCACGCACATGCCTGGGAGTCATTTTTTAAGACGGGAACGCCTACCTTGCATCTCATTAACGCAAGGAAGGTGTTCACGCCAAAAAATGACGCTAACTCCATGAACTTTGGCGCTAGACGCGTCTAACGCCAAAGTATAAATATGGAGTTAGTTTTGCGTCGAATTTGCGTCGAAAAAAACGACGCAAATTCGGCGCAAACGAAGTATAAATATGCCCCTTAGTCCAATAATAAGAATAGAAGTTAACCTGTTTCACTGAAGCTCACAGAATATGGATCCAGAAAATGTTTGCTCATGAACCAGATTCACTACTTTTTTGTGAGTTTGCCCTGTACACATTTTGTACAAACATTTTTGTTTTATGCAGGCTTTTGGAAGAATTCCCCCCTTTTCTCCCAATGCAAAATCAGCAAGCAGACAAACCACCATGAGCTACTATGAACTAATGGGCCAGTAGAGACATTTAATGCACATTGACTGATTTGGGGTAGTGTCAGCCCAAATTAAGAATGGATCAAAAAGTGTTTTTGTTCACTGCTGTATTTCACAAAAATAAATTTCAACCAGACCTAAACATGAGGGCTTGCTTGGTATAATTTTCAGGTGTGCACCTTATAGACCCTTTTGTGCCAATACCTAAGGATTTAGCAGGATCCTGACAGAGACATATCTGGTTTTGTGGAATTGTCAACCGCTACTACATTCTGTTTCACCTGTCTGAGGGATTTTAAGCTCTAGAAGAAAGAATGTGAAAGAAACCAGTCAGAAAAGTGATTTCTGGTGCCAGCACTGATGGAATCAGTGGGACCTTGGCTTCATCTTATCCGGCCTTGTGGAACCTTCACCAGCCTCATTGCCCTACCATGCCATGCCACGGAATTGTAACTTTAAAGACTACATGAGAAGTTAAAGTGCATACTGAGGGAATCCAACACAATTATCTGACCAGGGTTCAATCCTGGGCGCCTTAAAAGGCTTGTTTGAGACAGTAATGATGCCAAGCTACTTTTCTGGTTTCATAGTGTTTTTTGACTGTTGAACTCAAACAGTTCATAATACCTGGTCAAGATCTTGGAAGCAGAGAAGCACTGGCCTTGTTGAGAATGCTTCATATCTCCTAAAGCAATAATGATGGGAATCTCCTCAATTCATCTCCATAGTATCCTCTGGGATACCTCGGTCCATATTTATACTCTTTTTAGCACCACATTTGCAACACTGTTTTACACAAAAGCGGTGCAAACTTACAAAATACAATTATATTTTGTGAGTTTGTGCCACTTTTGCTTCACAAAATCATGCAAATGCGGCGCTAAAAAAGTATAAATATTGGCCCTAGTATCCTGACATTTCTTGCTCTACTAGAATCTTCCATCTGCTCTATTTGACTATCGATGGACATCTGGTAATGTTCCACTGTTGTCACTTCTTCTTGTGCTTGTTACGGATCTGCACACTGTCTTTGATTTTTCCCAGGAAGAATCAGCATTGTGTTTTCTAGGCACTGAATTCTTCTGCTCATTATAGTCACTGCACTTTCAGGATACCACTTCCTTTGGGAGTTAGTGATGTGCCCTTTGTCTGAGCCCATGAGTGCTGCAAAAGCTTTCTTTTATCTGAAGCAATTGAGATCTGCGTTGAGTCTGGTCACCACCTTGGACCCACTCTGGTATCCTCAAACATACATGGAATTCTTTCCAAGTGTTTTGACTTGTTTAGAACTCTTTTTGAATGTGGTTAATCTTTAGCGGGGTGTGTCATGTGCTGAGAAGTGTGAATATATGGGAGAGAAGGATTTCTATTCAGAGTACTTATGACACAAAAGTGCTCCAGAACAGAGGATGCTGCTTTGCCTTTGTGGAACAGTACACCATTATCGTATTGAATTGTGTCTCTGACACTGCATAGTTCCTCTTCTCAAGCTTGTGCGGCTTGTATATTCTATGGTTCAGTTGACAGCCAGCCAATTCCCCTAGAGGTGAATGACATTAGGGCAAGTAATGTCAGCAAGGTAATTGGTGCATGAAAACAACTTTTCTTCCTTTATAGGATCCTGGGATCCGCCCACAGCAGCAAATGACAGAATTATATGAAGAATATAAAATGTTAGCACTGCTGTTCCAGAGCACCTATGTTATTGTGCCACTGCCTTTGTTCCACTTGCTGCCATGAAGTTCTAGGAAGTGAAATGCACTAAATTCTCAAAGTCCAGTGGCTTTATGGTTTTCTTCCCAGTTTCCATCCCTTTACCAGGGAAGAAATCAGAAGAATCAAAATATCATGGGATACATCTGTAGCATGGAAAATGAGAGGACTGATTGTGAGAAAGGGGCAATGGCTAGAGGGGATGATGAAAGAGAACTGATGATTGTGGGCCATCTGGAGAAAAGAGGGAGAGACAAAGGATATAGCTTGGAATCATGAGCAGGGGAGGAGATATGGTGGGGAGCAGGGAGCTGGAAGGAAATATCTTGGGAAGTCTTGGAACAAACACTGGGAAATGCTTAGCAGGAAGATTGAGGAATAAGAGAAAAATTTAATGGCTAGGCTTGGGCGGAACTCACAGAGTTCTGCTACGTGGAATTCTGCGAAGTGGCTGAAATGCTCCTTAAGAACTCTGCTTCCCTCCGTGAATGGACTGAGTTGTGCCCAGCTGCCCATTTACACTGATTGGTGCGAGTAGTGTGTTCCACATTGCAAAGTTAACGGCACCACGTCATTGAATGTGCATGCAGTCATTTTGTTTTTCCTTTTCTGTGCATGGTGCTGGACCTAATTTTCAATATAGTATCTATCTCTATAATCGTTCTTTTATCCCTCTTATCCCCCCATTTTACCTTTATTGTATTAGTGTATGTATTTGTGTTTGTGAATTTTACATTTCTATCTTTTTTATTTTCTATGACTTTTGTCCTTTTTTTGTTTTCCCTTAACTTCCTAATGTCTTCCTTTTTACTCCTTCTCTTTCCGATTTCTTTTTTTTTTAACCACCCAGCACCATGGCCGAGCATGGGTGAAGTGGGGCCGTTGCAGGGGGGCTCCTAATTGCACCCCTTGCAGTTACTGGCACTGCCAGCGGGTGCAGCCCACACCATTTTCACTGAGGTGAAGCACTAGGTTTTTTGTGCAGCACCATCTCCCCTCAATGCTAGTAGCAGGCCCGGGATTGGGTATGGCCTGCGGCTATGTTGGTTGTTGTTGGGAAGGGTGTGCTGGTGTGTACAAAGGCATACTGGAGTTTGGTGCACCCAGCAGCAGTTTTCGTGAGACTGGGCTGACATCCTCGACCGGGAGCAGGACCTGCACAACCTGCTGGGTATCCAGGTTGTGGGGCTTGGTGAGAAATTACTAATTATTTGTTGTGTCCTACAATGCTTATTTTATTTCAAATAGCATGCTGTTCACACTCAAAGGTGTGTTAAGTTCATATAGCATTACCAATATTATGTGATTGAATTTGAGCAAGTCAGGTGCTCGTGCGACCTAGTTATACTCGTCCCTGTAGGCACACCCTTGCACTGATTATTTAAGAAGTCGTGCAGACTCCTCTGTCCAGTCACTAAGATAGTGGTACTGTAGTAGTAGTAATATCAGTAAGATGAGTTCTCTATCTTTCTTTTTATGTAGCTCATACAGCCCGTACAGTGATGTGTAGTATGCGTCTGTGCATTGAAAAGGGAAACTGACTGAGTTAGCCCATCAAAGGGATTTGTGAATCAAAGATCATTTGTTGCAATACATTAGTAGTTCCAAATGTAGTTTAGAAAATTTGGAATTAGGCTTAGGTAAGGTTTAGGAAGTTAGGAATGGGTCAACTTGATACTAGTAATATAGGTGATCTGATTTAGAAAAAGTACAATGTCAATATGTTGCTGCCTTTGCCTGTCAAAACATTTTCTAGGAGTTTAACTGTACCACTAATCTTTTTTTGTAATCTTCTTTATTTCTTACATCAGCACACAAGGGTAAGAAGAAGGCATAGGAGAGTCAAGTTGAGGCTGCCACCACCAGTGCTGAAGTGGGTGGAAGTACCACCGCCACCACCAGTGCCAGGGTCGCGCTGACGGCTCTGCTAACCCAAGTAAATTCTCATTAATATTACTTATCTCTGTATTTTATACCTCTCCCCATTAAAACAATTTTTTCTTGTATCTCTTATACTGTGGCTTTTTTTCAAATTCTCTTTCTTCTATTCAATATTTTCTTTTCATTCTTGTTATGATCCCTGCATTATCCTTTTTGCTGTTTCTTGTTTCTGTAGCTTACTTCCTCTGGTCTGTACTAATCTGTAGCTTTATTCCGCTTGGCTATTACACTTTCCCTCTCCCCTACCTTATATATGAACTGGTACTGTAGGACTAAGAGAAGATATCAGGTACTCTACTTTGAACATTGCAGAGTTTGCAGTCAAAGCAAGCTCTTCAAAACTTATTTGTTGAGAAAAAGGACTAATCCTGAAGCTCAAAAGACAAGAGAATGCCCATTGTTATGGTGACCGCCCCAATATTGTGTTGAATGTATTATTCTGTATCCCATTTGTTTCAATGACAGTAAAGCATGGCGTAAAGTAGTATAAGGATGGTCCCACCACATTTGCCAAACAAAACCATATGTCCTTCATTGACTACTTTACTTTACCCCTTCATTGCTCTTCAAATGAATCACAGTCATCATCATATCTTTGCCCCTCCATAATGAAAAGTTTTCAGTTAACTTGACTACCTTGTTTTTCTAACATTGTGAACCAACAAAATGCCCACAGTGATATGTTAGATAGCAGAGAAGCTACTGTGAAACTGACCTTTAGTCATTTATTGTGGATTTATTTGGTTAAAACAAAATTTAAAGGGGAGGCGTATCTGCCATCTAAAATGTGTCATGTTTTTTCTAGCTGCACAGATCTCCAGTGTACCAGGTGATGCAGCAGTGAAAGGGGGAGTTTCTGTGGCAGCGGGAATGGGCAGTGGTAAGTCACATTGCTTGGCTATTGGCAATTACTTGCATATCCACTGTATTTGTTAAGCAAGGCATATGCCACCTATCATCACACATGACTTCTTGCCCATGGGACATGGCTCCACCTAACTGCAGCATATTTCAAGTCAGCACTGCAGTGTTAGCTATGCAGCATTTACAAAGCTTTCAATGGATTGCAAACTGAACTGAAAACAAGGAGTCTTTCCCTTCCCTCCCAGTTCCCACTCAGTCACCTCATAGTACTTCACTCCTTTATTCATTCCTAAGTTATGTCCCAGCCTACCAAAATCATTGAAAAAAAAAACATTCTTGGCATGTGCCACATGTTCCGGGGCAGGTGGTTCATGTATTTATTTAATGGCTTCCATAATGGATTTATCCCTGTTCAAATGTTTCCCTTTTGACATTCATTAACTTTCAGTATCAACTACAGTGCTTGACTTAGGGCCTGATTTAGATTTTGACAGATGGGTTACACCGTCACAACAGTGATGGGTAGCCCATCTGCTGAAATTTAAATCTCATTATATCCTCTGGGATTTAGATTTCAGCAGACCAGCTATCTGTCACAGTTGTGATGGAGTAATATGTCCACTAAAATCTAAATCCGGTCCTTAGCCTAAGTTTAGGCAGATGATGAGAAGTGACACCTCACTATTCCATAGCACAACTTCTACTGTACCTACCCGGCCTTTTCCAGTACTTTTCTCTTAAGTGGAGTAAATCAAGTTTCTTTCCCTTACTGTCAAGCTAATTTTTGTTTGCCGGTGAGGCCAGGAAGTAAAGTGGGATTGAGTGCCTGTGATTTTGTGTATTGCAGATAGGATACTCTGTGAGGAACATGTCCAATCAAAAATCTAGAAATCCTGTTCCTCTTGCCATACCGTGTCCCCCGTTTTTCCCACTGTCTTCTTACAGCAGACAGGATATCTATTATTCACTTGTTATACATAACGTGTGCAACACATATTATTCATGTGCCTCTTTAGAGTCAGGGTAGAATTGAAAGGAATTTGGAGAAGAACAAGGCCATTGGAGTCAAAAAAGATAATTGTCTATTGTAGCTGCCCCAGCTGGAAACTGCAGAGAGTAGCACATTTTTACACAGTGCTTAATAGAATACTTGTGCTCCATAGTGAATGATGCCTTACTCATTAATGAGAGTTATTTTTCTTTTTCCACACAAAGTATCTTTGTAGTTTATTTTGTTAGGTTATCTTTACAACGAAAAGACTCACTCTGTTTTTTTTAAATATGGTATTATGCTACCTATTTTCAGCTAGTCAGTACTTTTATGTGAGGCATGTGTTGGTAAAATCATATCCCTGTGATGCTCCTATGCACAGTAAAAAGTCCAATGGCCCTAGGGGAAAGTAATGTACTGCTACTGTGCCACTATATAATTTTACATAAGCATTTGCACAGAGCATTCTTTAAAATGTTTTATTTTATTTTTATTTCTTGATATAGCTACTCCTGCTGGTCCACCACCACCACTAACCCAGCAGGGGACAGTGGCCAGGCAGCCGAGATTTGAGGCCACCGGGGCAGAGTACCAATTGCTGACGGGGGAGAAGCGTGACTCACATGCCCCTGCCCTTGGCCACAGTTCCGCTAGCCAGATGCCTGTGCCTCTAGCCTTCAGGCCATGTCAGTGCCAGTGACACTGAAGGCTTGGAGCTGCCCGCACCCATCCCACTGTTGCTGTCCCCCTTCAGACCCACTACTACATTGCCCAGTGCTGCGTGAGCTGGAGCACTTGGGCAGGAGGGAGTTTTGCTGTGGGTGGAGAGGGAAGGAATCAGGCAGGGCATTTTATTCCTTTGGAATTTTATCATGGACGTTGACATTTCAGAAATTGGTTGGGGATAGCAAGATGTTGTTTTGGGAAAGGGGTGGGTCTGTTGTGGGCGCTGAAGGTGGGTTTAGTTTTGATATTTTTTAGTTAAGATAAACATTTCTACTATACTTTATGTCTGAAGAATTGTTTTTTGTTTTGCTTTAACTATGCACTGATGCCTTTTTGCTCAGCCTGTCTCTTTAACCTGCTCTCAAAGTACATGATAGTTAGTTATAGTTACTTATATCCTTGTCCTACTACCATCTGTAGCAATATTGATCATTTGGGGGTTATGCTGCTATTCCCTATAATGTCTACAGAAACTAGATAAGCAATTACTTCTATCTTCTGGAGTTGAGGTTACTTACTTACTAACTTAACCAGTTCATTTCATCGCATGGTTCTCTTACCGGAATAGATAAAGTAGTGATGGCTGCTCCCTCTTTCAATCTTACAAGAACTTACTGGAGGGTTTCCCAAGGTTTCTTCTTAATGGTAGTGCACTAACAGGGAAAACATCACAAGCAAGGTCCCACTCCCACCTGGGTGATCTCCAACTGTAGGACTAATCAAAAGGTTTATCCATTACAGACAACTAAATTGAAATAAAAACGCAGAGATGGTGGGTTCTGCATACACATTTATATTATAGCTTCAGAAAGTCTGAGACCACACTACTACCATTATGACACATCAAAGAATACCAGATATTATAAGAAAAAACTAGCAAAATTCTCAAATCAGGAAAAGTGTACTCAAAGTCTGATGTGGACAAGGTTAAGTGTTTGTGCATAACAAAGGCCTGCATGATGATGTTGATGAATGATATCCTTTTATGCGTAGTTGGGTGAGTGGAGCTGGTGGAGCTATTGCTCAGGTAATAGAAGATCCCACGGTGAGTTGTTGTCACATTTAACCACATCCACCCCACCAAGTGTGTGATCCATTTGCTGTAAATTAAGACACACCTCAATAAACTACACAGCCCAGAGGAAAATGGTTAGGGATTTGATGAATTGATGAGAAAGTGGATTTAGGGAAAGGTGTGACAAAGACAAACACAACAATATTTATGAGGGTGATGAGCAGCACATCATCATGAATTTATTGTGGAAGGAAATGAAGGAATGAATATGGCAAAGTTCAGTAAAATACATTGCATTACAGTCCTTCTGCCCCAGAGATCCACATTCTTAGATATTTGAATGTTCTGTCATCTAGGTTTGAAAAAAATCTAATTATGGAGAATTAGACTGAATCCAGTTCTAAAAAATATGATTGTTAAAATATAAATTATACTGTATTGTGCATCTGCATTATTGTGGGAATGTCCATGACTCTTGGGTGCCTGGTTGAACTGGTCCAATATGCAGAAGTAGTTTTGAACTCAGCCTCTCATTTGTGCAGGAGAGGAGATGACTCATGGATTGTAAAACAGAAATGATTTTGTAAAGTCAAGGTGAAGGACAGAAGGAAGGTAAGCTTCAGGAGGTTTGTACCAAGAAGTCTCAGAGGCAAAACAAAAGCAAGAGGAGTTTCACGTTTGCCAGCAGTGCAGCACACAGACTCAGCAGCATTTCATAAATCAACTGACCTCTCTCCATTCCATATAAATGACTGCTAGGCCTCAGAGTCATCATCATCATCATGGTTTCCCTTTGAAGTTGATAACTTCCTCCTTCTAGCTCTTGAGGTAGTCCCACCCTGAGTCCCTCCATCCTCCTCTAGAATCCGAATAACTCTGTCCCAGCACTGCTATTGAAGAACAAGTACAGAAACAGAATTGGAGTATTTTGTGTAAATTTGTGTTTGTTAACTAAATTGACTGAACTGGTCTCTGAAGAACCAGAAAAAACGGAGTGGACCCTGCAGGTAAATGTTTCTAAGTCTGAAAGGGCCCTTCACCTTCAGGGAAGATGATCACCCATCAGACTCAAACATTATAAATCATAGAAATCAAGTTACTAATTAGCTGAACTCACTCTCTCACTGTCTGCCACCACATAAATCCTCAATCATCACTTACAATCACTCAATAATATATCATCAATCATTGTTGCTATAGTTGCAGTTACCTCTTCCAATCCAAGCACGGTGGTAGGTACACAGTTGTATCTCCTCTTTGCTGTAAGCAAAACATTGGAATTTGACATTGGCTGTTTTGTAAATCAATGATCTTCTGGAGCGGACCTGCTTGTTGATACAATAAAAGGATAGGAATGCAAGGGAGGCAGGCATTGTCTCCAATGTGCTGAAGGAAGTGTGGAAGCTTCTTCTCTGCAAACTGGTCCAACTCCAATCTGGCCATACATGTGTCGGGCAGCATAGATCAGACACAAACATAATGTTCCACTAGCTATAACCTTTTGGGCAAAGAAAACAGTTTGACAATACATATTTAAAAAGTACTCTGGTGATATACTCAGTCAGAGAATTAGAGTTTGTACTGAAACTCAGGTGATTCACCCAGAATTTGGTTAGTTAGGGCACTTGATTCAGACCAATCATCCTCCTCTTGTGCTATTGTAGGAATCATGTGGTGTGAAATGTTGGCTCATTTTGATTATGTTCAATCTCACATTTTAAGGCGAGAGATTGGTCCTTCTCACTATGACAACTGCATCAGCTGCACTGAACACATGCTCAGTAGACACACTGGCTACAGAACAGGACAGATACTCTATTTTCAGCCTGTTGAGTACTAGCCATTGGCACATCTTTGCGTAGCACTGCACCAATGAGTTTTGTTCCACGTAGACTTCTTTTGGGTCAACCAGGTACTCCTGGAACATCCTCTCAATGGTCATTGGTGCAGCTACTTGCTCGACCTCTTTTGCCTTCGCCTCTGCACTGGACTTAAGACCTGCCACCTGAAACCAAGCCACTGAAGATGTTAGGGACAATTCTTCTGTTTCTCTAGTTGTGTTTTTTGCCTGTGTTCTTGTTTCAGGTGTTGGCTGTTGTGAGACAAGACTGCCGTCTCTGGAAGTTGAAGGCAGCACCCTGGAACTTCTGCCCGGGAGTGGGACTCTAGCAATTTCCAGCCGTTCTCCTTCTGGGTCTCCAGCTTGTTCAACAATCCACCTCTTATATTTTGAAACATCTCCTTCGGGAAAAGGAATACATGTGGACAGAATTTTCTTGTACCGTGGATCGAGTAGTGTGGCATGGAAGTACTCTTTGGACAACATGATGTCATTTTAAGGCCATGCATTACAAGCCAAGTGAAGGATTAAACTCCCAACTGAGACATGCGCTTTTGCATTTTCGTTCATATCTGCAAGTGCGAACCTTTCAGACACCTTCTTTACCTGATCAAGCAATAGGATAGCTTGGGCCATCGCACTGTCCTCTTGATAACTTCCCATGTGAAAACCTCAAAAGAGGTCAGGCATTTGAATAGGCACCACTTGTCTGCATCTATGGTCATAGCTTTCTCAATTGCATCCCCTTCAATTTGAATGACATAGTCATTGATCTGTCTGTGCTGCTCAAACAGGCATTGCAAAAAGTCATAGGCCAAGGTCCACCATGTTGGCACCTCCTGCATGAGGGTTTTAACTGGTACTCTATTAGCATGCTGATTAATCTTCAACTACTTCTGGGATTTAAAAGAATGTCTTAAATGAGTGCAGATTCCTCCGCAGGTGGTCAGAATATTGCTGACTATGCCTTATTCTTTTAGAAACTCCTGCACAACCAGGTTGAGCCAATGTGTCAAACACAGGAACCTGAAATAGACACCATCTGACATGGCCTTGACTATATTACTTCCATTGTCTGTGGCAACAAATCTATTGCTGAGACCTCTGGGTTGCAGTCATTCACACACCTTGCAGTTAAATTTGCCAAAGAAGTTTTCAGCTGTATGGGGTTTTTCCATGGCGAACATGGCTACTGTTGCATGGCACCAAACACCCTTAAAAGTATCTTCAGCACTGATACATGTAAAAAGCTGTTGCCTAGCCCCAACAAAAGAGATCCAGTGTGCAGTGATACACATGTAATCAGTTGCTTGACAACTTGTCCACATTACAGTCATTGTGTGGATAGAGTGAGCAGCACTTTGCTGCAAAGCTTGTCCATCAAATTGCAACACATCATGATGAAGCATTAGAACAGCAACTCTGTAAAATAGTTCTGACTAAGAACCTTCCTTTTCGGGCAGATCACCACATATTCTAAAACTCCCCCTCCTTCCAGAAAAGAAAGAGGGAGGAAGTCCAGTGCTAACATTTTAGTCAGCTTCCCATTCTACAAACGGTTACAAGGCCCCTCCTGCCTAAACAACTCCATAATAGTAGCCCTAGATTTTTTTCATTCTGGAGTCACTGATGCAGGTGACTTGCGAGACGTAGGCAGTGGTACACTCAATGTGTGTCTTAGGGCAGTCACTTGTGTCCTTTTGATGTCGCTGAAGGGAGTGATGCTGGTTTACTGCCGGGGACAGAGCTGCTTTGGGTAAAGATGTCACCCTGTTCTTCCTCATGACCTTCCACTGGGAATGAAGTTGATGTTTTCTGGCTTTCCTCACCTTCACCACTACCACACTCAGCAATTTTCTTACGGTGCTCCTCCCACCGGTTTGCGTGATGTTTTTTCAAATGGGTTGTTTGGCCTCCTTTATCATAGTGTGTACCAGGCTTACCTCGACTAACACTTGTGTGGCAAATGGAGCATATTGCAGTGTTATCCTCCTACTTGCTAAGTGTAACTGGGGAGGAGTAGTTTCATGGTCTGCCAATGCCAATGCCTGAAAAAGAACTAGAGGTGAGTGTTTTGTTAATTGCCTCTCTGTAGTGCATACTTCTGCTTAGGTAGGGGTTGTTGCAGGTCTCAGCTGGGGCTTAACAAATATGGAAGCTGGTGATGGTACCTATGCAACATCCATCGGAACAGGTTGAATAGGAGGAGTAATGTCATACTCCTCTGTGCCAGCTTGCATAACAATGACTGGCTAATCATCCTCCTCCTCATCATCCCCTTCCAGAATTCTAAGGCTTTCAGGAACTTTACTTTTTTCCTTGTGTTGGAAATGCACCTTTCAGCAGGGTTATCCCCAACCTTTTTTTCCTTTCTCCTCCTATTTTTCTGACCGTCTTTTTGTAGGCTTTAGGACACTGGGTACTTTCCACTGCTAATCAGTGCTAACGTGCACATGCTCTCTCCCCTAAATCATGATACGATTGGCTTACACCTGTTTTGCGTATCTAATTTACATGTAAGCCCTTGTAAAATGGTATCCTGTACACCCAGGGCCTGTGAATGAAATGCTACTAGTAGGCCTGCAGTGTCGACTATACCACCCACAGAAGTAGTCTTTTAAATCTGTCTCAGACCTGCCACTGCAGGGCCTTCGAGCAAGTTTAATGCCACGTTGACTTGGCATTTCAAACTACTTGCCAAGGCCTAGACTGACCTTTTTACTAACCTCTAAGGTAGGCACTAGGTAGCCCTAATGGCAGGGTGATGTTTATGTAAAAGGTAGGACATGCACTTTTATGTTTCACATGTCTTAGTAGTGACAAACAGCCAATTTCATTTTTCACCATTGTGAGGGTTGCTCCTCTCATTGGTTAGCAGTGGCAATTCCCTTATGGGTCATATGAGTAGCATTGGCATGTTTGGTATGTTTGGAATGGTAGTGAGAAATTCTGCTTACTGGTGTACTTGGATTTTACATAACTTTTTAACAAATACCGCTTTTAAAAAGTGGACATTTCCCTGTGCTTATAACTCTAGTGTTTTTCAGCCTGTCTCCAATCCACATCTGGTCAGTGCTGGTTGACTGCCCCCCTTGTACATTGCTCTCAGACAGCCATAAACACAAGTCACTTAACCGCATCTGCTTTCCATCTGCATATTGATGGGTCTTCATTGGCTGGACCGGTGGAGGTGCTATCAATAATATTTCAAAGGGTAGTGGCCCGACCCCACACAAAGGACTGATAGTGCCCCCTCAGATAGTCTGGAGCCAGTCCTGGGTTGAAAGGATTTTATTGTACACTTGAAAGGGTTCCTTTGAAGTCATCCCTCGATTAAAGACATTTTTTGAGTATGGGGGCACTCTGAACCCATGTTTTCATAGCACTTTTGGAACTGGGACAGAACCTCAGTCAGAAGGACTGCTGCACTGCTCAAAGGAGTCATCTGGACTGATCTTCTGCTGTTGCCTTTCAACCTGCTACTTCTGGTTGGCATAAAGAACTCACTTGATTGATTTTCTGATTGTTGCCCTGCTGCCAGCTGCTCCTTGACTTTGGCTTCATTAGGCACTGCTGGACTGCCAGGAGGAACTGCCACACAGTCTATTTGTTTTGTGTGCTGGCCTCCTGCCTGCTTGCTGCTCTAATACCCACAAGTTTTCTCTTGGGACTGGCTGCCCTAGTATTGGCTGTGGGACTCTGAGTCCGACCATTGCAGAAACTTACAACCTAGTGCATGGTGAGAGCTCTGCATTTTCCCTTCAACAGCATGTGGTGAGTGTGGGTTGGGCTACTGACCTCTGCATTCCCAGGACATGGTGAGCGATTCGTTTGCCACTCCTGATCACTAGCGCAAAGTGAGCACTTTATTTTCCACCAGTGTGTGCTGAGTGTTCCCTGATGCTGACAAGGAGCAGCTTACCTGAGAACCTCACTGTGTGCCTGGAAGCCTAAGGGGATGGGAGCTGACACACAAACATCTCCTGTGTACCCCAGGCATTGCAGGAAGAATTCCCCATGTGGGGGCTACCCACCCACATAGCTTCAGCAGCCCGATTGCTGCCTCCATGCGCTGCTGGAGAAGATGGTTAAAGCATTGCACTACCTTCACAACTGGCCAACAGGAGGCTGGAAGCTACCCTTTTTAAACGTCACTTGTAGGGAGTCGCCAGGAGGGTGCCCCCACCACCTTTACTTTAGAGTGTCATGTAGGTTCTCATTATTCTAATGAGGCTATTGGATTTGGGAAACAGGATCACATGGATTGTGGCTACTAAGTAGAATTCCAAACCACATGACGTCTGTCTGCCAAATCCGGGTTCTCCGGATAACTAGCAGCCAGCATCTCGAATTGAGATGATTGTGGCAACTGGGCACATGACAAGATAACTCCTAAGAGGAATCGTGGTCGATCAGATCCCATCCCTTTCTCTCAGTTACCAAAAGAATCATGCAGGCAAAGACAACAGAAGCATAGTATAGTTCAAGAAGGGTTTATTGAAGTAACTGCATCTTAGATAAAAGGGCGTGTATTGCAATAACTATGATGATGAAACACAATAAAAGCAAACAGGTAACTAACATAGTAAAACACAAGAATAATCCTACCATACTGTCACTAGGAGTGATGCATATATTTCTTCTAACTACACTATGGCCCTCATTCTGACCTTGGCGGGCGGCGGAGGCCGCCCGCCAAAGTCCCGCCGTCAGGTTACCGTTCCGCGGTCGAAAGACCGCGGCGGTAATTCTGACTTTCCCGCTGGGCTGGCGGGCGGTCGCCTTCAGGCCGCCCGCCAGCCCAGCGGGAAAGAGGCTTCCACGATGAAGCCGGCTCGGAATCGAGCCGGCGGAGTGGAAGCTGTGCGACGGGTGCAGTTGCACCCGTCGCGTATTTCACTGTCTGCGCAGCAGACAGTGAAATACATTTAGGGGCCCTCTTACGGGGGCCCCTGCAATGCCCATGCCAGTGGCATGGGCACTGCAGGGGCCCCCAGGGGCCCCGCGACCCCCCCTACCGCCATCCGGATCCCGGCGGTCGGACCGCCGGGATCTGGATGGCGGTAGGGGGGGTCGGAATCCCCTCGGCGCCTTGGAGGATTCAATGGGGCGGCGGTACACTGGCGGGAGCCCGCCAGTGTTGCCGGTCCGACCGCGGCTTTACCGCCGCGGTCGGAATCCCCATTGGAGCACCGCCGGCCTGTCGGCGGTGCTCCCGCGGTCCTCCGCCCTGGCGGTCTTCGACCGCCAGGGTCAGAATGACCGCCTATGTCTGAGCACAGCATAATAAGCCTAATCTGGTTGCCCCCTGGAGTAAACCATTCCTCATAACTGGAGTAAGAAGCCTATGATCTAGAGAGACACCGTCCCCATGTGGATCAGGGTTCGGCCGCCTAGGCAAGTAGCTGTAGCGAAGCAATCAGCAACCATCATACAGTCATTGTCATCTGGCGGGAAACTCCCTTTAACGTGCCTAGGACAAGGGGGTGTTTTTACAATAAAACAGCTGACATTCTAGGAAAAGGTCCCCATGTATGAGTGTGTTTTTTCTTTGAGTGTTGAAGAAACAGAATACCAGGTTTGTCGGCCACCCTATCTGACAAGCACAAAGTGAAATAAATGTCCTACTAAGAATGTGATGCTTTTCCTAGGCAAAAGTACAATGAGATAAAGAAAACATAACAGCACCTCAAATATTGCTATTGCAAGAAAAACAACACAACGCTGAATAAAATGTTAAAGTGCACAGTGGCAGGCCTAGTTAGCTTAAAACCAACGTGTCTAAAACATGGCTAAAATAGCTGTACAAAAAGAGTGCTTGCTCCATGGCCCATGTTGCAGGTCAGGTCCTCAACAGAGGCCCTGTTCTCCACGGAGAGGTGGCGTCTCTTCCTGCAGAAACTTACTCCAAAATTACCTTGTAGTAGGCACTCAGGTGCTCCTGTGGCCTACGTTTTATACCAGTAAACCATCTTTTCCAACCAGGCCCCCAAAGTTCACTGTAAGCCATCTAATAGGAGCACAGGGGTTCCAGTGCCCATCTGAGCTTATTGTTAGTGATGTGCTTATGGTGACACTTGGTAATTTACATATTTTACTATTGCTTTTCATGCCCTGATGATATACTGTATGTCATGATTATACTTTTCTTGTCAGGGGAAAAAGCTCTATTGTAGTAATTGTATAATATGTACAGCATTTATGATTTGTATCATTTTTGGGTCTAAGATATCTATTTACAATATAAGACGCATATTTTTATATATAAATTATGTAGAGTCTCTTTTGCTGTGTATTTATTGTGTTGCTTGTGTGAGGGTATTGCACAAATGCTTTACACCTTGCCTCTGTGGATAAGCCTTACTGCTGTGTGCCAGGCTCCCAGGGGGTGAGCACAGGTTATCTTTGGTGTGTAACCTACTTGCCCTGACTAGAGTGGTGGGTTCTGCCTGAATGAGGTGCATACCCTAGCCAACCAGAACCCCACTAACACCTTACCTGTCTTGGTGTCTCTTAGACTCTACCAGGGTCCAATCCATGTCCAGATTATCATCATCATCAGAAGGGGTGCCTGAAGAAGATGGTGAAGTACCCTTCCTTTTTCTTGCTAGTAGCTCAAAGAGGGGGTTCTTGCTCGGCAGGAAGCTCAACCTCCGGTTCCAACTTCAGGAAGATCTGCTGTTTCTGGCTGTGGCCGTTGTCCACTTTGCTGTGTTTTCCTGAAACAATTGGGTACTACTTTGTGAAAGGGACAAATCCATTTCGATGTCACTGAGAGTTGGAGTTGCCATGATTGCAGTTGCTGCCTTGCTGACAGACATGGGCTTAGGATGGCGTGGTGCAGTTGATGCAGTAGTGCTGCTCCCAGGTTCCTCTCCGGACTTCAGTGTGGCAGGCACCCATCCTTCGAAAAGGTTGTGGTCTGCACACCAGTGGCAGAAAGATGCTTCTTCTGCTAGCCACTTTCTTGACAGCACCTTTCTTTGGGGCCATCTTAGAGCTGTCAGTTGGCAGTGGCTGAGCTGCACAGGTGGAGAGATTGGAGAACTGACACTGTGTTGTCTGGGTACATGGTTTTGGGCAGGCCTTTGTTATGAGACTCTCACCAAAATGACTTGACTGCTGAGTTTTGGGGAGCAGCACCACCGAGTATAGGGGACTGAGCCTGATCCCAAACCATGTGGCAGCTGTTGGCCTAACCCTTCTGGCCAGCTATTAGCACCTCACAGATACCGTAGGTTATTTGTGGCAGCACATCCCATCACACTTAGGTCACGATTTAAGAGGGCCTAGCACCAATTTAGTGCCACCTTAGCATCAGTTTTGTTACGCTAAGACGGTGCTAAGGTGGCCTTTTCCCCGCACCATGGTTAAAAAGTGGCGCAATGCATGCATTCCACCACTTTGTAACCCTTTGTGCTACATTATGCATGCACCATGCATAATGTATGCAAAGGGGGTGTTCCCCCGTAGGGTGGCCGACAAAATGGCACAAAGAAGTCTCTTAGATTTTTTTTGCATCATTTTTTTGGGCACTATTAGTGTCTCCTCAGAGCAGGCGTTAAATGGGGGCACACTATTGTTTACAATGGGCTCCTATGTACTGTTCAGGGTTAGCACCAAAATGTTAGCGCTAACCCTGAACAGTACATGAATAGCATCAAAAATAATAATGCTATTACCCCCTACCCTTATCCATGGTGCGCTGCATCTTAGATACAGCACACACATGGTGGTGGAAAGGGACGTTAGGGGCACAAGGAAAGTGTCGCTGCTCTGGGTGCAGGGCTAGTTTCCTTAAATATGCCACTACACTGGGAAGTCGTGGTGAAAAACAGATTGTTCCCCGTTTTCTCAGTTGCACAAGTCTCATACATGTAATAACAAGCAGAAATGAAAAACAGATTGTTCCCCGTTCTCTCAGTTGTACAAGTCTCATACATGTAATAATAAGCAGAAACATATCTTTATTCAATAGGATTTGTTGAAGCAGATGCATCCTATGTGAAAAGGCATGAAGTGCGATTATAAGGATGACAAAACCAGACACTATTACAATGATGACCAAGGAAGTGAAACATAGAAATAGTCCCACCCTATTTGTCACAATAGCATTACCAATATTCCTACACACACTACTAAGTTTCCTACATGAGAACGAATAGCAGTGATAGCCCTAATCTGCCCATCTACTCCTGGAAGTGTAGGACGAGCCCTCACTTTTGATGGTAAAGAGAGGTTGGTTAGTCTGCTGGAAATCCTCCTATGTGACAGAAGAGGAAGTGCCAAGGTTCTGCTGAAACTGTAAAGCTGATGGGCAGCACACAATGGCCATGTGAATGGAATGTCCCATCTCAGGATATTAAGCAAGCCTAATGTTTTTTAATAGACATTAGACACTGTACTCTTTGGACCGGCAATACCCAGAAACCTATAATATGTAGCCTTGATGTGAGCACGGAATGTGATGCAATAAAACTAACAAAGTGATGCAGAGAAGGACAAAAGATCAGAATAATAAAACATCACCACTAAAATGAGACCTCTTTAAAATAATAAAAATAATAAAATGCCAAGGGACTCAGTGAAATGTCA
Source organism: Pleurodeles waltl (assembly GCF_031143425.1). Taxonomy (NCBI): domain Eukaryota; kingdom Metazoa; phylum Chordata; class Amphibia; order Caudata; family Salamandridae; genus Pleurodeles; species Pleurodeles waltl. The sequence goes on along the minus strand of NC_090449.1, from coordinate 686,759,489 downwards.
CAGGCATCAGACCCAAACTAAAAAAGGCAAAAGTAAGTGTCAGTATGTGGCTCACAACAGCCTCCACATTGTCGGTTCAAGAGTGCCATGTGGTGTAACAATAAAACCCTACAATTAATGTCGCTACAAACTAATTAAATACATGCTAAAAATATACATGAATGAAGATAAAAATGTCTACGTTGACAAGCCAGGCTTACGAAGAGGGAGCTAAATTATGTAAAATGACAACTTCGAATTTTAGAATTGATGCAAACAGTCATCAAAAGATGGTCAGCCAAAAATTAAAACATTGACAACAGTCATGATCCTGTAATAAAATCCTAATGTCTTCAATTGTAAATACATTTAAAGGCAATGCCACTTTAGCAGATGACAAGTTAACCAGTTCAGCCAGAAAGTAAGCAAGGAAGCACTCATGTTGCAGTGCTCCAGACAGTGGTCCAGCTAAAGTGGCAGCTTCCCATAAAATGCCAGGTGTAATAGAATCTTGCTCTGACTGATTCACAAATGTCGGCTCATAGGAAGCTTCTCACAGCAATCGCAACCTCAATGTGCACATTTGGTGATAAGCCCACATCAAGAATAACAACAGACCCATGCCTAAAGGATGTACATGCTACACGGCAAGACACACTTGCAGTGCATGTTCGAATTGGCACCATTGGCAATGAAAGACAGGATGCACACAGTTCAAGATTTGTCTGAATGACTAGGGCCAGTCAGATTCCAGTTCTTCCAAGAGTGATGCTCTGAAATATTGCATCATGCAATCACAACACAGTTGGACTGGTGGAAGCTCCATGAGTCCATGTTGTGGTGAGGCAGCCATTGTGAAGAAAAAGTAGCATCATCAATATACCACCAATCAAACCCAAAGTCACAGGGAATCCTCTCAAAACACTTGAAAATATGGAGTGTATGCCTGATGGTATAAATCCAACTATATTTTGAAAGGTGCTGACAAACCCATAACCAACAGCCTTAAAGAAGTGTACAATATCCACGGTGTAGGAAGCATTAAATATGCACCCAACCAATTTGCCAAAATGTTTAGGAAAATGTTTATTTAATAGGGACTGTATCTCCACAGATGGCCTTGCCACTTGAATATCATAGGTCTTGCAGGTGGATGTCAGCACCATGTGTTTTTGGAACAAAAGGGCTTTCAGTCTGCTCAGCTTATCAAAATTCACATTTGAAGTTGCAATGTGAGGCCACATTTCTGCAACTTTTATCTCTTGCATGGGGAGAAACGCATGTCACCGCAACAAGTCACAATTTGAGAGACCGAAAGACCAAAAGACAATTCTGGCTCGCATCCTACACCAATTCTCCTCATTCAGGAGGACATAGCTGCAGTTTGAAACTAACCTCGAAAGCCGGGCGAATCAAAGGGGAAGGAACACCTTTCAAATAACAAGCTAAGTTTGCAGCTGAAGCATTGAATGCTCCATGCAAAGACAGCTGTTTGCAAATCATCGAATGGTTTACAAAAGCCTTGCATTCGTTGCCGCTAAGAAATACCTAATTTATTCCATTTAAACATTTGTACTCAAAGGACAGGTCCCACGCCTCATGGATGTAACTGTCTCCTAATTTCTCACATCTTCCTATGGGAATGTGCTTTAAACACAAGGTGAATTGTAATGTTGAAATGGCCAAAATGATCACCCTGCATATTAACCAAACCACAGATTGTATTTCTGCCACAGTAAAGGTCAATTTTTCTAACTTTTTGAAGTTTAACATTACTTAAGTAGCTTCTTTCGTAGCCATCATTTGCTGTTGTTACTTTAAATAAAACACAGCAATCAGGTCTCTTTAGCTGACATGCTGCCAGGGTACGCAACCACTATTCAGAACCTGTAACATCCAACCTAACTGCATAATGGACCTAAGTTGACTCTGCCCACGTTGTAAGAAAAATATATCAGTTTGCATGATGCCTGTTGGAAAAGAAACAATGTTACTTAAGGTGTAAATGCAGTTGGACAAAGTGTTCATACCATTATCTACAATGGCTAGAGCTTTTCGGATATTTTTGTGATCTATTTGCCTTAACCAGGCAGCAGCTTCCATTTGTGATGATTTCTAAATTTCATTATAAATTGCAAACAGGAGGGGCTTTGTGCGTCATTATGGGGACCTAACAAAAAGTCTTGTAAATCAGATTTTCAGATAGGAAATTCTTTGACAGCTGCTAGCGTGGATGTTTTCAACCATTCTTGATGCATTTTGCCCACACTGAAAGTGGTAACAATACCGGAGTACTTATGAGATATGTAACAAGGGTCAAGCCCAATCGTTCTAAAACCTCTGTGGAATTTACAAAACATTAGTGACAACCATTTGTGTCCACTGGACACAATAAGCAATCCATTTGGACCTGAAAGTTTCAAGTTAAATGTTCCATCTAAAATCTTTTGCCATTTATCAAATTTTGCTGGGGTCTGGGGACAGCATACTGGGTGCATTCATTTCCTTAACTTTTGTTAAGGCTGAACAACTTGTTTCTGCCACTGTTTCATTTGAAAATAGAATTTGTAATGGAATAAGATATGCTCTAAGCAAAACTTCCCACCCCTGTGATTGCCAATTTCTACTTTCATACACACTCTTTAAGTCTATTGACTTCAACCAATGTCTAGGTAACAAATAAATCAGAATAAATCAGTTTGGTGGACAATGTTCCTATTTCATATAATTAAAAACAGTTCTCAGGGTGCTAGCTCTATGTATAAAGTGATGTCCATAATGATGATAACAGATCGCTTCACCATAGTTGGCAGTTGTTTGGTAAATGTCTTCACTTTCAAATACTGTGTAATATTCAAGCTCAGGAAGCACAGACAAGTGTTTTCACATTCCAATCATCAGAAACAACCCCTGGTATTATTACATTATTAATTAATTAAGCCTTTAAACAGATATGGAATTTTAAATAATTTCTATGGACCTGTATATATTAAAAGGTACTTTATCCCAAACAGTCTCATCAGGAATTGGAATAGCTGAAATGTTCATTAGGGACAAGTCTCTTCAGACCTTATAATAAGACAGGTAAGGTTTTAATACCTCATCCCCCAGTTCTACAGCAGAGCGTTCAGGAAGGTAATGGCTAGGTATCAGTAAAAAGAAAACAATGACTGAACTAATCCAAGAAAGAAGGCAAGCAAAGTTAGCAATATCCATAAATAATTCCATGAGTAAATCAAATAGTTTTGAGCCAATTGACTAGCATACACGATCTTGATACAGGTGCAGAAAAAAGATGCTGAAGAGTTTGAAAAAGAGTTGCTGATGTTGGCAATATATCCAGAAGCAGTTTGTGCAAATACTGAAGATGGTGCTGGTGAAGGAGAGCTGGCAGATGTATGTCTTCGTGATTCATAGTGATCGATTCTGTCCGTTTGTGTAGAACTGGAGAAAAATGACTCCAAACTCTGGATATTTCTTGTTGATGGTGTAGAGACAGGTACTAATGAAAGATCATTTTCCACCCTTTCCAGGCTTGGGTAAGTCTCATCATTGCTGCTTAAATCTTGGAGAGGCACATCCTGACTGGCAGTGAGAGGGGTCCAGAAACTGCTCAGAATTCATCATGGTCTACTTTGTAGGACTGGCCACATGGTGTAACTTGACATTGTCAATGGATACAAAATAGTTTTCTCTAGAACCGGACAATGGTGGTAGTTTGGTACCATATATTCCCAGGACTGGAACCGGTGCTCTATATGATGGGCCAAATTCTTTCTTTGCAGCCATCTTTTCACACACTATATCCCCAACCTTTGGAATCCAGCCTCTTGCTGTTTTTGGTGTGTCCCTCATTTCCAAAGCAGAGGCAGATGCTGATAAATTTTCACTGTGGAACTGTTGTAATTCCCACAAGACAGTGACATGCTCAATTATGTCAAAGGGTGTGCCTGCATCCGCAATATCCGAACCAGCAAGATCTGGGACATACATAGGTTTCCCAAATTGGACCTCACATGGGGTACACCCTCCCAGGTTCCTTCTGAGCAGATTATTGCCTGGACTCCATACAGGTGGTGAAGCCAACTATGACGGTACCTAGTCCTCTTGCTGTTGACGACTGCTTTAAGTCACAGTTTTTCTGATCCTCTACCGAATTTCCCTCAGGATGAAAGGGTGACAAGAAATAAAGTTGGGCCCTGATCATAGACATGGTGTGCCTAAATGCCCTTGAGGCAAAGGTAGAACCTTGGTCCGAATGGAACCCCGCAACTGCATATGTACCAGTGAAGACTTGCAAGCCTTTAATATCAGATCAACCGTCAGCAATATCCACAGGAATCTAGAGAAAGAATCAACACCAACTAAAATATATTTCTATGTACCATCAGGTGTTAGGGGACCCTAATGGTCTAGGAACACACACTGTAAAGGTTTGTTGGAAACTAAGAGGGGGGTCTGCGATGGGCATTTTGCGGTGGACCCTCTTATTGGTTGGCAGATGTCACAGCAAAAGACATACTGCCTCATCTGTTTGTACAGACCCGGCCACCAGTAGCGTTTTTGAAATAGTGAAATGGTAGCTGCCACACCTGCATGGGCAGATGCAACCCCCTCATGAACTGCTTTCATTAATTCTTGTCTTTGTTCTTGGTTGAGGATCACATGATCACCCAGCCTTGGTATGCTGACCAAAACAATTATTTGGGCACTTAGATGGTAGGACTATTTAGTGAGATGTGCTTTTGGTTAGGGCTAGCTGTCAGCAGAAGCTTTCACAGCAGTCAACGTCTCATCATCCAATCTTGTCTTGGAATGAGTAACCGCTGCAACAGAAGCTGTATCAACTGCTGGCTTTGCTGCTTCATCTGCTAGGGTGTTTCCAACAACATGGATTCCTACATGCTGGTGGACCATGATGTGTACAACATGGGTATTTGGTAGCGTCTCTTTCAGATTGGGTACTTTCCCCCACAGGAGCTTCTGTTTAAACATGTTCCCTTTTGAGTTTCTGAATCTATTTTGTTACCCGCAAGGTATATATTCATTGAAGGTCTGGGCACAACAGTACAAATCACACACTATTAGTGTTCTTAATTCAGGATCCGTATTTTCCAGTGCCATCAAGAGAGCCTTAAGCTCAGCCAGGTATGCAGAGCAGTTACCTAGGGCCTTTTTTAATGTGCTTTGAAGGTGGAGCAGGCCATCCTTCATTACACCACTCACTGCTGCGCAAGCAGCAGAGTACTGGTGTTTGTGCTTACTGCCGATTGTGCTGAACGATCCATGTAAATGATCATCTGCTATTGGTTAAGTGGCAAAATGTTAGCAGGCATTAGGTATTTTGGTTCATATTGTAAGAATTATTGTGTCTGTAGTTTTGGGAGAAAAACATTGTCAACCTCAGTAGCCATCAGAGAGGTGGCCCATTGTACCCAACATGGATGTAACGCTTTTGCTTTTAGAACACTGACATTGGTAACAGCTTCAAGAGCTGGTATCAGGGTCACAACCACAATGTGTTTTCCCTGGGCCAAGGATCTCTCTTTGATGACAGCCAAGTGAACAGCAATTACATTATTTTCAGTGAGAGCAAAGACTTGTGCAGCCATGGAATATAAATGTGATTTGTATGCTATTGGGACGGTATCACCTTCATTGAATGCTACATAGAAAGACCGGTTGGCACCAGCAATCCCTCTGATGACCAACTTTGTTTTATTGTCCTGTGCATGTAAGTGTTGTGCCTCTACCACGTCTTGTTGTAAAGTATGCATGTGTGTTCCACTGTCCAGAATGTACTTGTGAAATCTGGATGTATTGGATCGTACAGTGGTTTTATGCGCTGTGCACAATCTGGAATGCATGTTCTGCCAAAATGTAAAAAGCCCAATGATGATTGCAACTTTTGTATTGTGTTTGGTGTAAATGTCCATACTTTTTTAAAAAAATGCAGAGGTAGGCTCTTTCCTGCATCTGATAACTCCTATCCCAATAACAGCACACTTAAGGGAGGCAATTTTGTTTTATTGAAATTTAATTTATAGCTAAATTTTACAGAACTCACACTGATACGGTCCACCCATTTGAGGTATTGGACCAGGTCATCATCAATCATATAAACATCATTGACATAGGACAATGCCTCAGGGTCAATGCAGTGCAATATAGAAGTTACAAATGCTGAAAACAGTCCAGGACTGTTCTTATACCCTTGTGGGTGTCACAAAATTTCCTTGGTGAGCCTAATGCTCTGAAGGCTGTAAAATCCCTGCTTTCAGGTGCTATATTTTGGCAGAAGAACCTATTGGAAATGTCCACAGTCGTTTTGTACTTTTTGCGCACTAAATTGTTTATAAGTGTTGTGAGCATTTTTTATGGCAAATGTGCGTGTGTGGCTGTTCAAATGTCTGTAATCATTGCTACATAGAACAAAGGGTTGTTCATAGGAGATATGCAGGGTTTTGTCACACCCTGGTACTCACGTTGTGTGAGTATTTCTGTCAATGGTGCTTTAGCTTCATGTTTAATTGGATGTCGTGGTTGTGGTAACGGAGTAGATCTTAGCAGTAGGTAGGGGGAATCTTATCCCAAACTACATGGTTGTGATACAGGACAGGCGCTTGTGCGAAAGCCCAATCTACTGCACTACATGGTTGTGATACAGCAAAGGGGCTTGTGCCAAAGCCCAATCTACTGCGTAGGCTTCTCCTTCTTCCCTAGGAACAAGAGGTGAGAATGAAGGCATAATAACCTCTTCACCAAATGGAAGATTGCGGGCGAATTCTGGTGGCCAATCCTTTTCTGCCAATAGGATATCATAGCACAAAGTACATTTTTTACCAGGATATTACTTTAATTGTGCTCTCATTATCTCCTTCAAGTTGCAATTTCAATTTGTAAACTTTTTCAAGGGGGGAGATGCGCATGTCTGCAGTTTTGACTTCTAAATAGTCGTTCTGGAAGATTCCGGTAAGCTACTGTGACCTCTGCTGCGTTGTCCAGCAGAGTCAGTGCCCATTTCCTCTTCTTCATTAAAAATAGAAACATGCGTGGCATTTGGGTCCAAAATAGATGACACCTTTTTCTTTTTAAACTATGCTTTCTGTTGCAGAGGTTTCTCTTAATTTTTAGAGGAAGTTTCAGTTGAGCGTTGTGCATCTTTTCTTTGCTTCACGTACTCGTTTGGCTTTTTGGAAGGCCCTTCTCTTTCACGTTGTTTGCCCATTGAGTCCTGGAAGGAACGAGATTGGAATGTGTCAATATATTGGTATCAATCAGGAGCTTTCAAAGTTTCTCTATTTCTAAACTTATAGCATTATTCAAAGGTCTCCGGACATGGAGATTCTTCTCTTTGTTTAACAGCATCTTTATTTTGTTTTTGTTTATCCCAGCATTTTTTAGAACTCACAGCTGCTTGCTTGGCAGAATCCTTATTGGATTTACCTTGTAGTTGAGGTTTACTAGGGCTGACCCCTAGACCATCCCGACCTACACAGCTATAGGACTCAGCGATAATCTTAGGCAGCTCATGTTCTTGGTCCTGTACAGGAACATCCCAGAGCTGCTGGCGTACTGCCAGAGCAACTGCTTCTCCTTCAAGGTTGCTTAAAATTCTAAAACACACTGTGGCAAAATTTCCGATTAATTGCATCCCCAAATCCAGAGCTGGGGCAGCCATGTACTCATCTTGTATTTATTTCAACACTTCTGGTAAATTTGCAAGTGTTGGTATACCGTGCACGGTAGTAAAGAGAGCACCAAATACTGTCCCCCATGTTGTGCAGTTCTCTACTGAGAGAACCAAACCAAATGGAAAACACATTCTGAGAATTTGGTGTTTATCTTGGGGTCCTGTGTCGGGGGAACACTGCGTCCGAAGAGCTGATTTTCTGTGCTACTCAAACCAATATTTCTTCACATTTAGAGGGTACTTTACCTATTATTGAGTGCACTGTTACGGGGTTGATCCCTGCTATTGTCACATGTGCTCGCGCTGGAGCACCCCTTGCTGGGGCAATGTTTAACATCCACATTACAAATTGAATTAGGCATTTATATATTTCTACTAAATTAGTGTACAGGTGGAATATTTCCACTACTGCCATTGTATCTACCTGTGGATGTGGTACATACATGGACTATTCTGGCCATGTTGGTCCGTCATTACTTAGTGGACCTAGTCTAACATTCTGTTGTATGTGTGGTGGGGGCCATCGAGCCAATTCTGGTGTTCATGATAAGAAAGAAGCATTTCTAAATATGCTTTTGGTCTATATTGTGCGGGTGCTGGAAAAGTGATTCATGAGTAACAAATGTCAGTTCTGTAAGCTGGTGTGCCTCAACCACAACGGTTTCTTCTCCCTCCTCTCTGAGGCCATGTTGCAATAAGTGCGTTGTGAGGGGGAGGCTAACATTAGATGCAATTGTGACCCTATTGCCATCTGCCCTCATAACAAATATAATAATGTAATACCTTGTTCTGAGACAGAAACACCAAGTTGGGAGAATCCTTTTTAAAAGGTTCAAGCTTCAACAACATGCAGCTAAAAGTAGGTACTGGCTACTTAGCTGAGGAGGGTGTCCCTAAAACCAAAGATGTCTCCATATACGGTAATTGGGGTGTCCATACACATTATGAGACAAAGATAATTGAGAGATCCATAAAATCATTGCCTAACCAATGTTGGTGGCACCATATCATGAGACTCTTACCAAAATGAAAAGACTACTGAGTTTTGGGCAGCAGCACCACCACGTATGAGGGACTGAGTCTGATCCTAAACCATGTGGCAGCTGTCTGCCTGATCCTTCCAGCCAGCTAGCAGCACCTCACAGATACCAAAGGTAAAAGTGATATGAGGCAGCCCATCGTATGAAATTATTACATTCTTCTAGGAAGTCGTGGGGGAAACCTATCATGCTCTATTCTCTCAGTTACACAAGTCTCATACATGTAATGACAAACAGAAGCATATCTTGGTTCAATAGGATTTATTGATCCAAATGCACCCTACGTAAAAAGGTATGAAGTGCGATTATAAGGATGATGAAATCAGACTCTATTGTATTGGTGACCAAGGAAGTAAACCATAGAAATAATCCCACCATATTTGTCACAAAAGCATTACCAATATTCCTACCCACAACTAATTCCTACGTGAGAGCAAATAGCAGTGATAGCACAAGAGTGAAGCTCGAGCCTCACAACTGTGAAGGTAAAGGAGGGGTTAGTTAGTCTGCTGGAAATCCTCCTCTGCGAAAGAAGAGGAAGTGACAAGTTTCAGCTGAAACTGCAAAAGTGGATGGTGATCTAACTTGAATGTCCGCTCTCAGGATACTAAGGTAGACTGATGTTTTATAATAAACATTGTGTTATACTAGGAACTTACCTGATGTGACAACATGTCCTTTTCTGTGTAAGTTAGACATTACACTATCTGGACTGGCAATACATGGCAACCTATCATGTGTGTGTAGCCTTGATGCAAGCACAGAATGAAATGTCGTGCAAAGCAATGAATAACAAAGTTCCACAGAGGACAATAGATAAAAATAATAAAACATCACCACCAAAATGATGTCTTGCTAAATATATAAAAGGAATAAAATGCCAAGTGACTCAGTGACGGTCAAAGGCTTCAAACCTAAACTAAAATAGGCAAAAATAAGTGTGAGTATGTGCCTAACGACTTACCTCACAACACCTTTTGTTTGGCAGCACTGTGGGTGATGGCACTTCTCTTGTGCACCTAACAGCAAACAAGCACGAAAAAAATGTAGTGAAACATGACATTGTTGCCATTTTAATTATTACAGACAAAGGCAATATAATTTAGTGTGGTTGGCTACATAGGTAATAATTAACAGCAATTTATCCAAACATTTTAAAGTCAAACCACACCACCAATAGTATGAAATCTTACTTCTAGTCATGGCAATGCAAATACCGATATAGCACTTTGTGTTATGTGCAACTATTCTAAAGGAGACACATGTGGCAGTCAGGGAGGTGCATGGTTAAATGAAGGCTGGTGTGCACCTATGGCAAGCAAGGTGCTCCTGTGGGAGATGGAATAAGCATTAGAAAACCATTGATGCAGGTGTGTGTGTGTAGTGTACTTACTCTATGGCAGGCAGTGTTTCCAGGAGAAAATGGAATTATACTAAAACAATGATTGATGTGTGTGGCTGTGAATCTAAAGCAGTCAGGGGACTAGGGAAAATGCAAAACAAATATGAAAAAAATTCAAACATTTAATTAAATAAATAATTACAATTTAAAAAATACAATTCAAAACACTTGGGCAATGTAAAAAATGTAAAATAAAGACATCTAAAAAACTAAAGTGAAATTAAACAAATTAAAATAAATTTGTTTAAAAAAAAATACAAATAAATAAAAAAATACAAATAAAAAACAATAATGAATTGCTAATATTTGTATGGGAGTATGAGAATCTAATTGTGAGGCAAGGAGGTGCAGATAAAGAATGCATGTAATAACATAAAGCACTGTTCATCATAATCATATCCATTACATACGTATACTGCAATTAATCCAAAGCATATCTTTAAACTTAAATCACATGCAAGCCTCTGGCAAAACCATACAGTCTTGGTACACAAAAAAGCTGCCAGCCATACGGTCAAACAGCAACAGCGAGCAAAGAGGCATGGAGAAGAAAGAAGAACACATGGAAGCCTATGGCAAAAGCACACTGGATGGCTACACAACCTGGCCACATGGTCAAATAACAACCGCGAGCAGTGAGGCGTGGACAAATTCAGGCCTGTGACAAAAGCATACTGGCTGGCTGAAGAAAATGGCCACCGGCCACATGGTCAAACAACAGCAGTGAACAAGCCTATGGCAAATGGAAACTGTCTGGATACACAAATTGACGACCAGACACATTGTCAAATAACAGTCAACAAGGAGGCATAGAGGACAAAGAACACATGCAAGCCTATGTCAAAAGGAAACTGGCTACCTATACAAAATGTCCACCAGCAACATGGTCAAACTACAACAGTGAGCAAGGAGGCATGGAGAACAAAGAACACACTAAGGCCTATGGACACAGACTACACAAAATGGCCCCTGGCCATATGGCGTGGAGAACAAAGACAAATGGGGGCCTAAGGCAAACACACTCACACACACAGTGACCAGACAAAGGAGACATGGTAACACTAAAGAAAACACTACCATTTATTCAGCAATGCCAAACATGAAAATTAACTGAGCCATAACAAGTTTACAACCACACGCAACAAACATTATCCCTCATATGCACTTTTTGCAGATAGAAACATGAAATACAAACAATAGCGAATATATTTCCTATAATTGAATGTTATTGCTGTCCTAAATTATGTTTTAAAAAGGATATACTACAGAAACAGTTCTTTCATGCACTGATGACTAGTACTGGATCTATTGGCTGGATGGCCCATTGGCAGGCTAGGTCACACAATAAAATAAATGAATATTGTAAATGTAACAAACATGGAGAAAAGGTACTGAACTGTGCGACATTTTTCCTTTACAAAAGATGAAAAATGAAATGCAAAAAATAACTAGGCCCTTAATGAATGAAACTCCAGGCCACCCACCACAATGAAATTTAAAAATCAAATGAAAATACAAAGAAATACTGGTGACAACCAACACCCTTATGCCATAGTTTTTGAATTTGCATGTGTGATATCACAAACACAAAGGGGGTCATTCTGAGTCTGGCGGGCGGCGGAGGCCGCCCGCCAGACTTCCCCCCTCCAAAATACCGCTCCGCGGTCGAAAGACCGCTGAGGGTATTTTGGCTTTTGCACTGGGCTGGCGGACGACCGCCAAAAGGCCGCCCGCCAGCCCAGTGCAAAAGACCCTTCCCACGAGGACGCCGGGAAGGTGTGACGGATGCAGTGGCACCCGTCGCGTATTTCAGTGTCTGCAATGCAGACACTGAAATACAAAGTGGGGCCCTAGGCCCCTGCAGTGCCCATGCCATTGGCATGGGCACTGCAGGGGCCCCCAGGGGCCCAACGACAACCCATACCGCCATCCTGTTCCTGGCGGGAGAACCGCCAGGAACAGGATGGTGGTATGGGCTGTCAGAATCCCTCATGGTGGCGCAGCAAGCTGCGCCGCCATGGGGGATTCCCAGGGCAGCGGAAAACCGTCGGGAGACCGCCGGTTTTCCACTTCTGACCGCGGCAAAACCGCAGCAGTCAGAATGCCCTGCGGGGCACTGCCAGCCTGTTGGCGGTGCTCCCGCCGACCCTGGCCCCGGCGGTAAGGAACCGCTGGGGTCAGAATCAGGCCCAAAGTCCTTAAATCCAAAGGTATATATTCAGCAGACAAAGAGAACGATCCTTCCACCTTGAAATTCAAGTAAAAAGTGACCAGGAGATGGAAAAAGCACTGGGAGGAGTCCTCTGGACAGGAACAGGAAGTTGGAGTCTCTGGGGCACTTCCTTCCTGTTGGGAAAAAAAAAAAAGGTTTAAAAAAGTCTTCTTGCACTATCAACAACGTGAACGGTCCTTTGGAGTAGAAAATCCACTTGAAACTGTCTTTTTCTGTAGATTTATCAGCTTCTCGAGTAGGAAATCTGCTCAAGGTGCACCAGTTGTCGTTTGCATGTGGCACTATAATGGCGCTATCACAGCTGGAAGCTGCGCAAGCAGGCACAAATCTTGTGCGCTCTTGCAAGAGGCCTGAGACTATCATGGTGCTTACGAGCGAGCACCAAAAACAATTCATGTGCATTACTCCGGGTTACTCTATGAAGTGTGGAATGCCCAAAATGCAGAAAACTCTGGAAGTAAAGCGAAGTTTCCCTCCCAGGCCTAGTGATAACCCTTTTGTCGTGTAATATTAATTTCTCAGTAATACCAAATCTCATTCTTACTTCTCCTGTTGTGTAAGTTACAACTTTGGCATAACTGTACAAGGGGTGCTTTCCCACCCATAGTTGAAATGGGTAAACTTAAATTATTTAATACCACAAGAACAATCGGTTTCTCATTACATCTAAAACAACTGACCAGAATATTATAAAAGCAGCAAGAAGGCACATTATGAATAAGGAGAATAAAATGAACATTTCTAGTATGTTTTAAAATGTCATTTGAAATGTCATGTAGCACATAACACCCTAATGTCTATGTCCATGCACAATACTAAGAAAACATTACGGCAGAGCTACTTGCAGTCTGGAGGTTCTTAGGGAAAAGAGATGCACTGCATACCTTGTTGACAGCAAAGACTGTCTTTATCAGTGGAGGCACAAAGACAGCATTCCCTGTGAAGGACAAGCACACTATGTGGTAGCAGTTAGTTGCTCTTCCTCCAAAACTCAGCACTGTCAGTTTCAGGTGAGATGATGCATCTGCAAAGTGTGCTGGCAGTAGGTGTGACCATCCCTGGCAGAATCTTGGGCACTAATCTAGGCAAAGGACGTCTCTTAACAAGTGATCAAGTGATAGTCCTTATTTACTATGTGGCATATGTCTGAGCCCTTTGTGCCGCAGTTGTATCACTTTTTGTGATGCAGCAGCTATTCAAACCTTGAAATCATATCTATGAGGCCACACGAATGCACTTCGCATAGTTTTGAATGGCCTTATAGATATGGAGTAAGGCAAGGCAGCGCAAATTGCTGCCTTGCCTTTTTATGAGGCCTCCAGGGATCATGCCTACAATGCAGACACCACTGCATTGGTGCTAGGCTGCCAAAATGGTGCCAGCACAGTGGAAAGGACAGGAATGTCCTGTATTCATAGATACGGCACAGATCTGCTCTTACCTTTTGAGACAGGGTAGTGCACAAAGGTGGCTTGCTGTATTGCCCTGTGCCAAAAGCCCATAAATTTGGGACTAAATCTTATCATCAATTGGGATTTCTGACATAAGTTCAAGAATGCCTGATAAAGATTATGGGCATCCTGGTATGTGTCACAGATGTTTTCTTCTGATCATATAAGTTAAAAGGACATCAATTTAAAAGACACTATTTTGGTTATATGTCTGCATATGTTCTTAATTAGCCTTGACATGATGGAAAGCAGACATTTGACCCTGGCAAATGTCACATTGATGGCTGTATATGTGTCATTAATCATTTAGCTTGATACCTTCACAGTTCTTAGAAAGATAAGGTCAGGTGACTTCTGCTATCATCTAATATCAGACATAAAAATGATTCTGCATAAATCGGGAAAGATGGCTGCCTCCATTGTTTTAGAGGGAGACAATGGTGACCTCTATTAGTCACGATGGAGTGGGCGGCCTATATAAGATGGAGTTGGGCCTTCAGGACTTCGCATAACTCCTTCCTGCTGCACTCCCTTGGGCAAGAAGAACAAGCATTGGTATGTATTTTGAGTCTAGATGGCTTCATGATTTTTTAAGCCCGTTCCTAATTGTGCAAAACTTTAAGCTAATGTTACAAGTGCAAAAGTGGGCAGAAAATTGGTCTTGCAGAAGAAAATGCCTGCAATATCTACTTCATTGCAAGGGATTTTTCTGTGCACTATTTTAACTATATTTCCTATAGGAGAACTTAAACAGTCTCTCAACTTCATAAAACTTTTCTAGTTGAATTCAAATTCAACATACTCCTACTTTTGATATGCAGAACTTCATCGTAGTTACCAAACCACTGGCATGTTACACAATTCATTGCTGTTTCATTCAAATCATCAGCCCTTAATTGCTCTCTTACAATAGTGACTGTAGCTTTCTGTTTCTTTTCAGCATGTGAATTAGTGAGTGTATGATTATCCACTGTCTGGAATCTTGGTTCTTGGTTCTTGGACTTTGTGGATTTATCTCTCCAGTACCAATGGTGCTGTCCCCCTAACCTCATCTTTGGACTAATAGGGGGATGGACTGATTGAGGCACCCTTGAGTAGAAGGGTCCCCCTGCAACTTCCAAGGACTGGGCCTGAAGATGGATAACAATCATTGGGGGGGCTGACTTCTGTTACGGCACAGGTGGACCTTCAAGTGGCTGAGGAGGCTATGGGACCGGACAAATGCAGGCATTGAGGGTATTCTGTCTTGATGGCTGCATAGAGTTTCTGTGGACAACCTCAGGCTGAGGAAAACACCAGGTATTGTACAGAGGAGAGGTTAGTTGCATGGAGCTAAAGTACTGAAAAATCAAGCTCATCAAATGTATATAAATATTTACAGGCCAGGAGGGCTAAGGAAACCACTCATGGTGGCAACAGTCTGCCACCAATAACAGAACAAGAATTTCCCCTTCACAATTTGCCCAACAAGGCCAGAGAAAACCAAGGGAGATGTCTGGTTTCACAGATGGACAAACCAGGATTGGGCCCGCATGGTGTTCTCCTACATTTTCAAGGGTCAAAGTGGAATTAAACTGTCAAGGTGAGGTTGCGCAAAGCCCTTCCATTTGTTGTTTCTAGTTGTCCCCAGGGGCCAATAATGCATGGGGGAACTTTACTACAGAACAGAAGGGAAAGTCAGATGAGCACTGCTGTGCTGTTTCCCCAGAGGTCCATGCATCTCCTGTAACCCAGAAAAGTGTGTGATCTACTGGTTGCTCCTCTTGCCCTTTGTGCTGTTTCAAGGAGGGGCAGGGGCACCACACACCAACTACAGACACTCTCCTATAGGAGCAGGAGAGCCAAATCATGTGTTGCTCTCATGTGGCTGATAAAAATAAAGACAGTTGTCTTCTGCACTAACTTTGAGAAAGTGAGCCTGGCTTCAGGGAGCTAGCAGCAGCCTTAGGAGCTGTGGGACATCCAACATGGATGTCCTTTTGGTGCCGGACCTCTTACCTTAAGAAATCAAAAGGAAGTGCTGCAAATGCTTCAAAATAAAAAATAAAAACATTCAGGTTTAGTGTCTGGTGTCTCTGAGGAGAGGGACTCCACAACATCACTTTTAACCTGCTCGTGGGCATCCTCAAAAAGTGCTGGGTGCCCATTACACTAGAGAGGTTCCTGGAGCTCGGGCTTTTATCCAGAAGCTCAAAGCTGCAGGGACCCGATTAGTGGGTCATAAGACATCTGTAAAGCATGAACTAAATAAATAAAAGACTCATGCATAAAGTTTATTGAAAACTGAGATACTTTATTGACAATAATAAATCTAACAGTGATCATTAAATATATTAATAAAAGTAGTACATGTTTTATTGACAATGACAAACTTGGCAGTGAACTATTACACAAAATAATGAAGGCCATTGAAATGCTTTACTGACATTGGCAAAGTTTAAAGTGAATCAGTACACATTGTAATAAATGTCATTGTAGGATGGGATCATCCTTAGTGATTTTAAGGCTGTTGCACTGGGTAATTATGAAATGATTCTACTTTGCTTAGTGTGTTGACACCATGACAAAGGCAGTAGACCAGCATTTTGATAACTAACCCTCATTATTGAGTGTCAAATTCAAATTCAAATTCAAATCAATCTTTATTCGGATTTTACTCCATAAAAGATAAACTATCTCTTTAAAAATGATAATAGTATACAATAAAATACTTCAAAAGAAAGAAAGAAAAAAAAAAGAAAACATTACTAATAAATAAATTAATAAAACCTTTGCTACAACAAATTGGGCGATTATTCATTCTCATAACGGAGGTTTTCTAAATACGACAGCTTTTTTCTATGTTCACATTGCATCACATTTCTCATTAGTATCCAATTTACATAAATAATTAAAAGCTTCTCTATAAAAAAATAATTTGTTAATAACAAATAAAGGTTTTAAAAAATGTTTATTAATGTCATGATAAAATTTACAAGATATAATAAAGTGCATTGTAGATTGTGCAAATCGTCCCACGCAGTGGCACTTCGGTAGGCTTTTGCTCCAAATCCTCACCTTTGGAAAAGCTACTAAAAAGTGCAACATTATAAAGCTCATTTGAGTCAAATAAAATCTATCCTGAGTATTTGCAACTGTCAGTAAGTAATTTGCCATTACCTCGTTAGTTTCAATCATATAAAGTGCTACTACTGATTTCCTACATTCTCTATTATCTCTATCACTATCCCTCCATGTCATTAGTTGGTTTTTCAATTCTTTCTTGCTAAATTGGAGGATAATACCTGGATTGTCAAAATTTGGAGCTAGATTTATGCCTTTCAACAAATCTTTTAAATACGCGAACCATGGAATTCTATCCCGATATTCTAAAGTAAGGCAATCTTTAATAATATTTTGGGTAAATTGCGTCCCTTCTTTAGACCAGATGCCATGCCAAGCCAACAGCGCATTGGTATATATTAGATCTTCCATATAAGGGCAGCCCAGTTCCTTATGTACCATAAATGTGGAGGTGGTATTTGGCACTGCAAGTAGTCTGCTAAAAAATTTGTTCTCTAGCACTTGTAATGAATGGATCTCGGGCATTAAACCCCAAAGGGCAGAACCATACGTAATGCTGCTAATTGATTTACTTTTGTAAATTTGCAACATTTCCCTAAGGGTTTTATTACCAATAGCTTTTGAAAATCTTAAAACATCCTCAGTTGTCCTAATATACTTCATCTTGGAAATTTCTAGATGTTGTTTCCAATGACCCATTTTAGAAAACTGTATACCCAGATATGTAAATCTATTCACCTCTTCACATTTATGGCCCTTAATAAAATAAGTTTACTTCCTGGCCTTTCCCTGTCCACAAGTCATGACAACAGTTTTGCTCATATTCAACAACATATCTCTTTCCTCCATAAATTCCACAAAGCCCTCGATTAGCCGCTGCAACCCATTTGCAGTTTGTGACAGCAGTACTGCATCATCTGCATATAAAAGGACTGGGATAGGACATTCTCCTATTTTAGGGTTATCAATTTCTATATTTTTTAGGTGGGCATCTACTCCATTTATATAAAGGGAAAATTGAAGGGGCGCCAAAACACAACCTTGACGTATTCCTCTCCCTATCCTAAAGCCTGGGGTACACTCACCGTTTCTTCCATATCTCACCCGGGCTGTTAGATGGTTATATAATTGCGCCAAGTAGCTAATTATATCTAAGGGCGCACCCATATCTGTTAAGACTTTCCACAGCTTTACATGATTCACCAAATCAAAAGCGCTGCTAAGATCTGCAAAACAAAGGAACACATGACCCTTCCTTGCTATTGTATATTTACTTATTATTAAGTTAAGGTTTATACATTGTTCCAGAGTACCAACCCCAGGTCTAAATCCCAATTAAGCCTCTGTGAGTATATGATTGTTGGTTACCCATAACTCTAGTCTTTCTAGGAGTACTCTTCCCAGCTATTTAACGGAGGTATCTAACAGGGAAATAGGTCGATAGCATTTGGGGTCACCTCTATCTCCCTTTTTAACAATACGAACAATTATACTTTCAGTCCATGTTGTTAAAATATATCCCTTTGTCACACTCAAAAAAACTTGGGTCAAAATAGGGCACCATAGATTGACGTGTGTCAAATAGGCATCTACTGGCACCCGTCGGGGCCCGGTGCCTTCCCTTTCAAGCATCTTCCCATAGCAGATTTCACTTCCCCTAAACTAACTGGTTTGAAGAAGGGTGGCTTGATCTCAATTATCCCAGTATTCGATAAATGAATCGTCAGATTATCTGGGTTGAAAATTGAGCCAAAATGAGAAAGCCATTCCAATGATGGGATGTGTACAGTTATTTTGAGTGCATCACTACTTTTTAGGAATGGTTGGTTAATTGTTTTCCAGAATAGAGTACTATCTCTCAGTGTTGTTGCTTGCTTAAGATTAACCCATGCCCTGGCTCTCAGTTGTGCCTTCCTTGTCTTTAGTGCATGTTTGTAGCTAGAGCGTTTAATAATTACTTCTTCCCTATTTCTTGGTCGAGCCTGCAGGGCTTGTTTTAATTCCTGGCTTGCTAGTGAACAATTATGATCAAACCACCCTACTTTTTCTCTCTTTTTATTCCCCGATGTTCTCACTAGGCTTCCTGCGAGGGCGTTTCTAAGCTGGTTAAAAGATCCTTAAATCTCGTATGGACTTTGATTATATTCTGTACATGTGAACATTTCTTGACTGTGTCGTATCACAACTTTTGTCATCACATCTATTTCATTTACCCCAGTCCATTTAAGTACAATTCCATTTTCCCTTCTTATTCCTATATTCGTTGCCAATCGTTCACCTATGTTAAAGGGTTTAGCTAATCTCATAGTAAGTAGCAAAGGGGTGATGATCACTATAGATAGTTAGCTCAATCTTCAGGGATTCAACCATATCTATATTACTCTTAGAAATTAATATAGGGTCGATTAATGAAAAATGTCCTCTTCCTATAAACGTTGGAAGCTTCATTCCTTTAAGCCCATCTTGTTCCGTCAATTCTAAATCATATCTGGATATTATTTCATTCAGTACAGTTCCATAATTATTATGCAAAAAGTGCGATTGGGCGCTTCCCCCATCATCGGTAATTCCACATGTCTTTCCTATAGTATTCTGGTATGTCCCGATATTCAAATCTCCAGCCCATATTATTGGAAAACTAGAAGTTATATTGTTTATAAAGATCTGTAGATCATCCTGGAGGGTCGATGCCACTACTCTATTGGTGCCATCAAATGTATTATTATAATAGTTTATTAATACAATTCCTAAAATTCCTTTTATCCAAAAATATAGAAACTGATAGTAAGGGGAATCAAGGGAGGATTTCACCAATATATACGGTACCAATGTTGAAATTAGTATTGCTAATCCTCCCTTTGCCCTACCACTAGATGAGGCAGAAGCTGGTGTGGAGAATATGGCATATCCTTCAATAAAAAAGGATCCCGTATGCCACGTCTCTTGTAGGCAGATTATATGTGATGAACTTATTATGGTCTGCCATTCCTTCTCAACTATTTTCGTTTTTACTCCAGCTATATTCCACAACATGAGTATAATTGAGTCTCCTGCTAGGGACCTCCCATCTGACTCAACATCACCATTACAGCTTAAAGATTTTAATTTTGGCACCACAGTAATAGATTGTATTTTGTCAGGTAGCAAGATCCCTTTTCTACTCATGTCCTTCTGCTGTCAATCCAAATCCTCCATGTTACTCAGGGGAGCGAATCGATTGGAACAATCTAGTTTATTATGCCTATCCAAATTACTGGGTATATTCCTTGTAGCCCCTATGTCTCTTGTACCTGAGATATTCATAATTCTATAAAAATATCCTAAGGGAACAGCCATAATCTCCCTTCTTAAATGTTTACAAGTTCGATGTCTTATATCCAAGTCCACTAGTAGTTGTCCCACAAAACGAGGATTACGGAAATTGACCACAATGCAATCTCCCTCTTCTTCCTCCAAATATCCCACCCAATCGACTATCCTTGCATATAAAATTTCGCAAAATAGTATATCTGGTGTACATATATTCTGTGACATCCAGTGTACTACTTTGTTACGTAAATCTGGCCAGGTCTCACCGATGTTTGGTCCCAATTTGGGAACATTTTTAAGAATGATTGTGTATGGAGTAGCATCGGGTGGTAATTGTAATACCTCTTTCACAGATCTATTTCTAATCGAGGACTGGAATCTATGATTTCTATCTGATTGCTCCATTTGATTAGTCATAGGTACCTTAGACTGGGGAATTTCTTCCTGTATGGGGTACCAGCATTCCATACTTCTTTTATTAGGATCTGCTTTCCCTGTCATTGCACTGTTCCTTATATCTACAGCCACTTGACTCTCATTTGATATAGTATCACTACCAAGGGACAACATTTTCGCTTTAGTTGCTGAATTAACACTTACTTCTATCTTAGTTATGCGTTCTTTTATCTCCTTGAATTCTAACAATACTTTTGACTCTATATGGTCTAGCTTGCCATGCAATTTCTTGAGAAGAATTTTCAGACGTTTTTGTAAGGGACCATTGTTACCTGATGGTAGTACTACTGAATGACCCCCATGCATTTCAGTAATGATTTTGCTGCCTTAGGGGACTGTGGAGGTGGTAACATAAACTTAGATTTGGTGATCTGACTAATTCTTTTTTTCTTGGGTAGTGGAGGAATTTGGTCATCTGTACTGTTCAATGGATCGATTTCTTCGATTGTGTCTGTAGGCAATAAAGGGCTTAAGGAAAATCTAAGATCCACCCCAGTAAATTTTTCCTATGGGGATTTTAATTCAGTAATTAAACCTACAGCCTCGGTGCTCACTTCAGTGATGGCCTCAAGTAAGAAATTTTTTGTTGCCACTAAACGTGCTTCAACATTAATAATTTCTTCATTAATTTTCCCATTGCATCTGTAAGATAATTGGTAATCGTATTAGTGCTTCTCAGGGTTTTTGTGTTAATACCGTTCCCCATTTGATTTTGCTTTCTTTTCCCCATTATAAATATGGGGTTACTATTTTAGATACTCTTTGCTAGTCACGGCAAAGTATATGCAAATGTCAAAACCAGATATCAACAGGGTATGCCCAGCCCAGCCTCCTCCGGGCTCTGACGGGCGCAGACGGGCCCGGTCTTTGCCCGGGCGCCGCCCGCGTGCGTCCCGCGAGGCCGGAGCACTACAATGTTTTTAAAGAGGGCTCATGCCCTGTGAGTGGCCCAGCAGCAGCAGTGGTGATTGGTGCGACTGGCGAGGCGGGAGCACTACAATGTTTTTAAAGAGGGCTCCTGTCCTGTGAGTGGCCCAGCAACAGCGACGGTGATTAGCGCGTCCCGCGAGGCGGGAACGCTACAATGTTTTTAAAGAGGGCTCCTGCCCTGTGAGTGGCCCAGCAGCAGCGGCGGTGATTATCGAGTGTCATTTATAAGTGTGGAGCTGTTGTGACTATACGTTTCAGGCATCATTAGGGGTGTGATCTGTTAGGAAGTTGTCACCATTATGTATTTATGTATATACTTGGTAATTAATATGTGGTATTGAGTTGAGCATACATAGTAAAATATTTTTCCTTTTTATAAGTAAAAGCACTGTGTGGTCAAGGGTAAGAAATTGGATTAATATTTCGGGTCAGCACGAACCCATCTCAAGGAATAATTACAAACCTTGTCAGAGTGAAAACCTAAAGTCACCAAATTAACCTGTGCGCAACCCCCTTATAGTTATGGCAATAAATGAGGGCAATATGTCATGTATTTATGTAGCACCAAAAACAGCAATAAAGTCAAAATGTAAAATGATAAAATCCTAAACTGCATAAAAAATACATTTAATAAACAAAATTACACTATACTGAAAAATCCAATAAGTAGAAGATTAGAGAAAATAGTGCCAAAAAGCAGAAAGCATCAATGATATTCTATGTTTAAATTAGACTGGGACCTAGGCACAGTATGAGGCTGACCACAAAGGAGCAGGGGTCGGATACACCAACCGGATTCATCCTGGTCAAAGATTTTTAATTCTGTGATCTAGAATTGCATTTTGGAAGGCTTTAAAGGTGTGCTCATATGGTGAGTTGGGATTTAAAGGACTAAGCCAAAAGAACCTTTGCCAGGATAAAGTTGGTTGGTGCATATGACCCCTGCTCCTTAGAGACCAGCCTCAAATTGTACCTATGACTCCTGCAAACTCTTCATTATATGTAGGGTGGGGGATATGGGCATCCTAAATATTACTGCAGCATTACGTCCTGTTTGAGTGTGAACATCTGCTGGGTTCACATTTAACATTTGGGGAACACTTGAATGAGGAGATGTTAGGCGCTCAAAGGAGGTTTCTCGTGTAATCTGCCAAATGTGCAAGGCCATGCCATTTAATCACATTATTTCCAAATTGAGCGGTCGGTGGAAAACCTATTTAACCATTAAGATTTACTAGAGATCTTGATTAAAAAAAGGCCTCTACTTTGAAAACTAAACCAAGATAGATGTGCTTTCCTACACTGTCCTTCGGACTAAGGGCATGATTTAGATCTCGGCGGACGAGTTACACTGTCACAATGGTGACGGATATGCTATCCGCCAAAATATAAATTCCATTATATCCAATGGGATTTATATTTTGGCTGATGGGATATCTTTCACCGTTGTGATGTAGTACCTCATCTGCTGAGATCTAAATTAGGTTCTTAGTGTTGTATTTTAAGGTAGTTGTTCTGTTTACTTCAGTTGGCTAATACTAAAGGACATTCTTTATGTTCTTGTCAGAAAACCCAATAGGCTCAAAGGAATCCTCATGGCAATGCTCTTTTTGAGGGTGGTGGCCCCTTCTTGGACACAAGCCCTTGCTCCCTCAATCTGGCTGTAACATCCTCCTACGTCACTCAGAGTCAGAAAGGGAGTTTGGGAGTTTTTATCTCCAATGTGCCCCAAGGAAGTATAAAAGCACACTAGGCAGAAAGGAATGCTCAAGTCAAGATTCTTTTTTGTGGGGTGTCCAGCACTGGCATGGGCCTGTGCACTCTCCACAACAGTCGTTCTTCCCCCCCCCTATGGGTGGATAGGGGAGATTTATCCTCAGTCTGCACCACAGGAATAGAAAGTCCACTAGACATCAAGTAATTTGAGAAGCACCACTTTGTTTGGGGGTGAGAGGCCCCCATGGGAAAGGACTTGTGTTTCTCCTAAACAAGGCACAACAGTCTTTCTGCCCTTGGAAGACAGAAAGGTGGTATTTACCCCCAATCTTCCCCCAGAGGTACACCTGAAAGCCACTGGTTTTGTTGGGGCATCCTTCCCCATTGCCACTGTGATTCCCCAAAACCAGGCCCTGCTGGTGAGGGTAAATAAGGGGTGCTTACATCAAACCTGACTGCCAGGGACAGAAAGACAATTAGGAACCAAGGAAGCTAGATGCCACTTTTTGGGAGTAATGGCTACGGTCCTTAGGTTCCCCCACCTAATGGCATAATAGTGTTTCTCCCCTCCTGGAGGAAGATAGAGGTGTTTGATCCCCATCTGCCACACAGGGAGCTGAAAGTCCATTAGACACCAGAGAATGGTGTTTTTTATGTTTTTGGTGTGGGCATGGGCCTGTTCTCCCTAATCCCCTGGCATGGCATTTTTCTGCACCCTCAGGTAAAAACCCCACTGGACCCCAGGGAATAGTGTTTCTACTGTTTTTGGTGAAATAGGACCCCCCTGGGTATGGGCCTGTGTTCCTGTATCTTCTGGATCCATGAGTATTTCAACCTATTTGGGGATGTCCGCCCACATTCCACCCCTTCGGTGGGGCAAAAAAGCCACTGCACCAGGGTCAAACTGCTACCAGGAGGTAGGTGATCTGCCCATGCCTGTGCCCCAACCCCCAAATGGGCCAGCAGTTTTTCTGCCCCCCCCCCCAGGTGCAGATTGGGAGAGTTTCCCCTTAATTTGTTCCTTGGATGGCAGAAAGCCCACAAATCCACCAGGAAAAAAAATGTAAAACGAAAACAAGTGGTGGGGAGCAGCCAGCCAGGGCATCAGCTGTGCTCCCAATGCATATCAAGTATTTCTGCTACTCATGGGGGTTCACTGGTGGGTTTGCCAGAATTCTGACCTTGGAAGTGCACTAATGCAGTTTTGCATCAAAACGTTTTGCACCGGCTTGCACTATTCTTGAGCGCCAGCTGGGCACCATATTTATGGAAAGGTGCAAGCCAGCAGGCTAGAGTAAAAAAAAAAATGACGTTAGCAGACTGGGGGTGGCGGTATGGGAGTTTTGCACCAAAAAATTATGTTAGGCAGGTTAAAGTAAATAAAAAAAGACTCTAACCAACCTAGTGTACTTTTCGGACACAAAACCATTCATACCACCTGACTCCTGTCTTAGAAAAGACAGGAGTCATGCCCACCACCCCAATGGCCATGCCCAGGGGACCAAGGACCCCTGGGCATGGCTATTGAACCCAGTGCCATGTAGGGGGCCCCATTTCAGAGCCCCCAATGGCACTTCTTAAAAAGGGGAAAAAAACTTACCTGTACTTACTTATATTTACTTGGGATGGGGTCTCCGAAACTACGCTGTCCCTCTATTGTGGGTGGGGGTGCCCCTGGGACCTGGGGAGAGCACCTATGGGCTTATTCCAAGGTGGAAATAGGCTCACAGGTCCCCTAATGCCTGCCCTGACCCAGGCGTTAAAAAATAGTGCAAAGCAAGCTATGCACCATTATTTGACACCTCCTCTATCCGTATGTGGTTTTATCACAGGAGGATAAATATGGCGCTAAGGCCATAGAGTCATTTTATTGCACTGGAATGCTTACCTTGCATCTCACTGACACAAGGTAGGTTTCCACATCAAAAAATGACTTTAACTCCATAACTTTGGCGCTAGACAAGTCTAGCGGCAAAGTATAAATTTGGAGTTAGTTTTGCTCC
Source organism: Pleurodeles waltl (assembly GCF_031143425.1). Taxonomy (NCBI): domain Eukaryota; kingdom Metazoa; phylum Chordata; class Amphibia; order Caudata; family Salamandridae; genus Pleurodeles; species Pleurodeles waltl. The sequence goes on along the minus strand of NC_090449.1, from coordinate 686,734,214 downwards.
GAATTTGCTTTACAAAATGGGCAAATTTGGTGCAAAACAAGTATAAATATGCCCCTAAATATATATATATGTATACCATTGATTTTGCTAGTTGAAATGTGATGTCTCCAGGTGACATTTTTGATGTTTTGGGTCGTGGCACTAGGCCCACACACACAAGTGTGGCTTCTTTTTATCAGAAGATGTGTGGGAACACAAAATGGTATAAACTTTGTTGTTGCCTGTTGGATTTCTCAGCATTTTTGGTTTCCAAATGAAAACCAGTGAGGGAAAAAAGAACAGTTTGCAAAATACCCTTTGAATCACATCATAGCATAGGTACCCCAAATTCAGAGGTGTACAAATAACCACTAGTCCTCAACTCAGCATTATGTTAACATTTTAGACGTACATATGTGTTTGCTTCGTGCCATTTTTTCTTTTATTATATTTTACCAAATGAATTGCTGTATGGTTGGCACATAATGAAAAATCACCCCAAGCTGCAGTTCAGTTGTTGGCTCTGGGTAGTGCATGTTTTTGGAGAACCTACAAACCCTGTACATTCCTAGTCCAATGGTCTATCAGATGTAAAAGTACATTGCTTTTGTAAATTGGCTATTGTGAATAAATTACAGAGGAATACTTCTGTCATAATGGCTTTATTTTCTATTCATTTTCACAATGTTTTTAATTTAAAGAAAATAGGTTCCTTAGAGAAACCTTAATGAATTCACATAATGACTGCCTGCTGAATTCATACTTTTACCTGCTTTTCAGAAATTTAAAGCTGTCCACAATGACCCACGCGCTTTTTACACTTGGTTCCAGCACAACAGCAAGTAGGTTGAAACCACAAAACTTACGAAAAATAGACTACATCTCCACTTTTCCTGATAGCTGGGAAGATGGTAATCTGTTTTTGGTAAATAAAACATATGCTATCATGTACATCACTATTGTCCATTTTTCACAAAATGCACCAAAAATTAGCTAGATTTTGTAAATTTTCTTGATACCTTCTAGGGGAAACCACAAACTATAGGTACATTTGGACTGGATACCTTTTGTGAAAGAAAGTGTGAAGTGCCCTAAACATCAAAAAGGGGCTCAGAACTAGGAGTAGTTAAGCTTCAGGGTTAATATGTTTCTTGATAGGTTGATAAACACATTTAAGGGTGAGCCAACTACTTGGCTTTTTTTAAATTGTTATATGATGGGTATATGGTGGAGAATATCTATGGACCATGACTTAATTAACACAAATTATGGAAGGCTAGGAAAATTCTGTTGAACGACAGGTGCAAGATGTAGTTACAGGAAGATCATAAATAGTGGGTCCAAATTGTATTCAACGTTTTGCAACCTACCTGCCATTTTGCAATGCAACCTATGGGTACATTTGGACTGGATACCTTTTGTGAAAAAAAGTGTGAAGTGCCCTAAACATCAAAAAGGGGCTCAGAACTAGGAGTAGTAAAGCTTCAGGGTTAATATGTTTCTTGATAGGTTGATAAACACATTTAAGGGTGAGCCCAATACTTGGCTTTTTTTTTATTGTTATATGATGGGTATACGGTGGAGAATATCTATGAACCATGACTTAATTAACACAAATTATGGAAGTCTAGGAAAATTCTGTTGAACGACAGGTGCAAGATGTAGTTACAGGTAGATCATAAATAGTGGGTCCAAATTGTATTCAACGTTTTGCAACCTACCTGCCATTTTGCAATGCGACCTATGGACAAATAGTTAGCATTGCAAAATGTCAATTCACAGGGGCTTGCAGAATACCTTAACTAATTAATATTAATGAGGCAGGTCACTGGCGACAAGCTACCATCATATCCTATTTCTCTATATATATAGATAGATCTCTCTCTCTCGCTCTCTCTCTCTCTCTCTATATATATATATATAAAACACACCATAACCCTAAATATTTTTCATTAATACTATCCTCTACACGGAAACATTCACTGCAAAAGAATTACCAAAAGTAACAAGTAATTTTTCTTCTTTTTAAACCGTGACTTCAGCAAATTGGACTCCACAGTTAGAAAACATACATGAAGGTGAATGCCCTCTGCTAAAAAAATGTCATGATGAATATTAAAGACAAAATGGTTGTTGTGTATTGTGAGAATGTAGGCTATTGGTTGAAGTGGATGGTAATCCAATTCAAGAAATAATGGCAGTATTCCTTAAAAGGTCCAGTTAGGTCTGAGTAATTTAAAAATGAGTTCAAGACCTGTTAGCTTCACTAAAGAGCAGACAGGCTTAATTTGGGTAAAATGTGTAAAGTATTTATCAGCATCAGAAGAGGTAAAAAGTAGAAAGCACAACACAATAAGAATCCCACTCCAATTTATAAAACATAAGTACATTTTACTTAACAAATGGATACAGAAACAAAGCAATCTGATGAGGGGAACCAGACATATGATTTTTCAAAGCTTTTGATGCCTGTAGCACCAAAAAGCACAAAGCGCCAACCGTGGGTATCTGGTCATGTTAGACTAGGCCATACTCAAAAGTTGAGGCCAGACATGATGGAACTTGTACGAGGTTTCTCCTGTTAAAAAGTTTAGCTTCTGACTTCGATGTTTTGCAGAGATTAGTCCTTGTCAACTAAGTTGTTGGCGGGTCAGGGTGCAGTCTGGATCCGAAGAACGGCTCATCAACAATGGCTGGCTGAAGCACAGGTCCTTGGCTCTCAACATTGAAGGCAGGAACACTCAGAGCACACTTGGGGCCTATTAAGGCATTGTTGTAAGCATGTTGCTTAGTGTTAGTGCCCTTGATAGTCCAATAAGCAGTTTGACTTCTGCAGCTGGGTGGCTATCTGGTGGTAGCCTCTGCTTCTGTTGACAAAAAGTTCTTTAAGTGTCCAGTATTGTAAATGTGGAGGGGATGTGAGTACACTCTACCAGTAGGAAAATATTTAGTAGCTTTTTGACACCACTTGGGAGTTAGGACTCTCTCTCACAGAAATCACCACATACTGGATACAGGCAAAATCCAGTTTGAAATGGTCAGCTGGACTCAGCAGAGATTTGGGCTTCTTACAGCTTTTGTGTTCCTGGAGCTAAACAGGAGGCTTGCCAACAAACCCTTGGAATCCACTCTTCTGCCCTGGGTACAAGTGGGGAACGAGTCTGTAATTGGGCAGGCGTTGGGCAGGTGTTAAAAAATCTGGCTAGAATAGCACAGTGAAATCTTGTTGATTTCACTACAACATGTTTTGGGCCTCCATGCAAGGGAATGTCTCCCTTGCAAACATTATAACTGGAGCAGGTATAATGCAGCACAAGTGTTTACGAACTAGAGTGCTGTTGACAGTGTGCCAGTTTGTAAATATGGCGCATGTTGGGGGACTGTTTTGTTCCGCCATAGCCTTGTAAAAAATAATGATACGGTGGCGCAAAAGACTTGTAAATTCTATTTCAGCAATTCTGGTCCAAGTGTTGTAGAAACATGCCACATAATCATTTACATATAGCTGGTGCTGAACATTATGGTGGTCATTACAACCCTGGCGGATGGTGTTAAAGCGGCGGTAAGACCTCCAGAAGGCCGGCCTCACCCACCACAACACACACAATAATACAGCATGATACATTACAGTTACACTCCCCAACCCCCCCGGAAGAATGCAAAGACAAAAGAAAATTAGTGTAACCATTGTAATATATTAAAATCCAGTACGCAAAAATATATATACACTACTAAGAAATATATACACCAAGAAAGTAGTCCAGGAAGTGCTCCATTGAAGTCTGTGGAACACTGGGCCCACACGGTATGGGCGAGGCCCACACAAGATCCCCGACCATGATGGAGAGAACACTGCAAGGGCATCAGATAGCAATAAAACAGGCACCTCAGGAGGAGGGAAAGGGGGTGCACCTCAGCCGGTAGAGTGCACAACGCCAAATCCACAAGGGTGCCACATGCCCACTGTTCAATCCTGGGGAGTGCAAAGCCACAGTCTCTCAAGTCTCTACAGTGGGTGGTTTGCCCACTGTACAATCCTGGGAAGTGCAAAGCCACAGTCTCACAAGTCTCACAGTGGGTGGGTTGCCCACTGTTCAATCCTGGGGAGTGCAAAGCCACAGTCTCTCAAGTCTCTACAGTGGGTGGTTTGCCCACTGTTCAATCCTGGGGAGTGCAAAGCCACAGTCTCACAAGTCTCTACAGTGGGTGGTTTGCCCACTGTTCAATCCTGGGGAGTGCAAAGCCACAGTATCTCAAGTCTCTACAGTGGGTGGTTTGCCCACTGTTCAATCCTGGGGAGTGCAAAGCCACAGTATCTCAAGTCTCTACAGTGGGTGGTCTGCCCACTGTTCAGTCCTGGGGAGTGCAAAGCCACAGTCTCTCAAGTGGATGTCTTTCTCCACCGGTTCTGGAGGGGGCTTTGTGCCCAGAGTGCTTCATCCTGCCAAGGACTGAGGTAGTGGATGTCTTTCTCCACTGGTTCTGGAGGGGGCTTTGTGCCCAGAGTGCTTCATCCTGCCAAGGACTGAGGTAGTGGATGTCTTTCTCCACTGGTTCTGGAGGGGGCTTGGTGCCCAGAGTGCTTCATCCTGCTTGTGACGGACTCAGTAGTGTCAGTGCATTTGGCGCTCATGGGCCAGCGGTGCATGTGGCGGCGGTGCCCTGTTCAGCGGTGCATGTGGCGGCGGTGCCCTGTTCAGCTGGGCTGGTTCTGGCGGTCAGGTCTGGCCCAGCGGGGCTGGTGCTGGCGGTCCTCTCTGGCCCAGCAGGGCTGGTGCTGGCGGTCCTCTCTGGCCCAGCAGGGCTGGTGCTGACGGTCCTCTCTGGCCAAGCGGGGCTGGTGCTGACGGTCGTCTGTGGCACAGCGGGGCTGGTGGCGGTGGCCTCTTGGCAGCGGGGATGATGGCGGTGACCTCCTGGGCAGCGGGGATGATGGCGGTAGCCTCCTGGGCAGCGGGGATGATGGCGGTGGGCTCTTGGGCAGAAGGGCAGGTGCTGGCGGTGGCCTCCTGAACAGCGGGGATGATGGCGGTGGCCTCATGGGCAGCGGGGATGATGGCGGTGGCCTCTTGGGCAGCAGGGCAGGTGCTGGCGGTGGCCTCCTGGGCAGCGGGGATGATGGCGGTCTTCTCCGCTGTGCTGCTCTTCCCAGACCTGCTGACTTTCTTGTGGCCCTTCCCCACCTTGGAAGGTGTCCCAACTGACTCCACACTCCCACCTGGACCCCTGGGAGCAGCTTTGGTGGCTGGAGTCTTCCTCCTCTCCCGCCGGGCACTGGCCAACTTTTGATGCTTCACAGGTGGGGGACTGTCCGTGCTGTGGCTCCGTGCCACACTGGCTGCCCTGGTGGCCGGTGCACTCCAGATTCCGGTGACTACAGGCACCACTGGTCCCAGAGATGTTGTGGATGAGGTGCTAGGTTGGGACCTGGGAGTCGGGCCTGAGGAGACGGACGGGGCGGGGGAGGTGTGGGAAAGAGGACAAGGTTGGACAGGAAACATTTTTTGGAAACACTGGGACAGGTAGCTGGAGGGGGTTTGGGAGCGGAGGAAGAGGTTGTGGTTGTAGGAGGTGTTCGTTTGGTGACTTTGGGTGAAGGTGCATGCGCTGGAGGCTGTCGTGAGGTGGATGGCTGTTGGGTGGGTGTGTATCTGCATTTGTATATCTTGGGAGGTGGTGTCACAGACACACTGGGAGAGGACACAGGGGACTTGTGAATGGCAGTGGGGGTGGTGACATGCTCTAAATCAAGCCCTTGGAGATTTCTTCTCAAGATGTAAGGCACACAAAGTCCAGTCTTTGCCCTTTTACTCTAGCAGAAGCAGCAACTGCAGGAAAGCTCCACAAAACACAGTCACAGGCAAGGCAGCTCTTCTTCCTCAGCTCTTCAGCTCTTCTCCAGGCAGAGGTTCCTCTTGTTTCCAGAAGTGTTTCTAAAGCCTGTGGTTTTGGGAGTCCTTCTTATACCCAATTTCTCCTTTGAAGTAGGCCTACTTCAAAGTAAAGTCTCTTTTGAATGGGAAATCCTGCCTTGCCCAGTCCAGGCCCCAGACACCCACCAGGGGGTTGGAGACTGTATTGTGTGAGGGCAGACACAGCCCTTTGAGGTGTTAGTGACCACTCCTCCCCTCCCTCCTAGCACAGATGGCTCATCAGGATATGCAGGCTACACCCCAGCTCCCTTTGTGTCACTGTCTAGCGTGAGGTGCAACCAGCCCAAATGTCAAACTGACCCAGACAGGGAATCCACAAACAGGCAGAGTCACAGAAATGGTATAAGCAGGAACATGCTCACTTTCGGCTTTTTCAAACACACAATCTTAAAATCAACTTTACTAAAGGATATATTTTTAAATTGTGAGCTCAGAGACCCCAAACCCCACATGTCCATCCGATCCCAAAGGGAATCTACACTTTAATCAGATTTAAAGGTATTCCCCATGTTAACCTATGAGAGGCCTTGCAACAGTGAAAAACAAATTTAGCAATAGTTCACTGTCAGGACATATAAAACACATTACTATGGCCCTCATTCTGACCCTGGCGGTCGGCGGAGAGACGGCGGTCGGACCGCGAACAGACCGGCGGTATTAAAAATGGCATTCTGACCGCGGCGGTCCCCGCCGCGACCGACCGCTACTTCTCCACTCCGACCGCCACGGCGGTCATGACCGCGGGGCTGGAGTTTGCGCACTCCGGCCCGGCGGTCGTCCCAAGACCGCCAAGGGTATTATGACCCTGCCTACCGCCGCGGTTTCTTGCGGGCGGGAACCGCCGTGCGAACCATGGCGGTAAGCACTATCGGGGCCAGGGAATTCCTTCCCTGGCACTGATAGGGGTCTCCCCCACCCCCCACTACCCACCCGAGTCCTCCCCCCACACCCTCCACCCCCCTGCCACCCCCCAGAGGTGGTACGAACCCCCTCCCCACCCCCACCCCGACATGCACATACATGTACCCCGACATGCACACACCCCCAACATGCACATATACACACCCCCTACACACACATACACAACGGGGACACATACCCGCACACATACATGCCGACATGCGCACCTGCCGAACAGCACACATTACCCATAGACACAGCAGCACCCCCCGCCCGCATACACGCACTCACACACCCCCTCTACACACTCACACGCACACCCCCATGCACGCCCACATCACACAACACCCCCCCACCCCCTCACGGACGATCAACTTACCTTGTGCGTTGGTCCTCCGGGAGGCGACGGGAGCCATAGGGACGTGACCGCCAACAGAAGACCGCCAACAGAAGACCGCCACACGGAAATGTGGGTCGTAATTCTGTGGGCGGTGTTCTGCTGGCGTGGCGGTGGAGGTTGACCAGTCTCCACTTTCCCGCCGACCGCCAGTGTGGCTGCTGGCGGTTTTCCGGCGGAACGCTCCCAGCGGTCAGAATGCGCACAGCGGCACACCGCCGCGGTCGGCGGTCTTCACCGCGGCGGTAACTCAGCGGTCTTGCGAAAAGACCGCCAAGGTCAGAATGAGGGCCTATATGTCCTACCTTAACCATACACTGCACCCTGCCCCTGGGGCTACCTAGGGCCTACCTTAGGGGGCTCTGACATGTAAGAAAAGGGAAGTGTGTACACTTGCCAAGTTGAATTCACAATTAAAACTGCACACACAGACACTGCATTGGCAGGTCTGAGACATGATTACAGAGCTACGTATGTGGGTGGCACAACCAGTGCTGCAGGCCCACTAGTAGCATTTGATTTACAGGCCCTGGCACCTCCAGTGCTCTTTACTAGGGACTTACTAGTAAATCAAATATGCCAATCATGGATAAGCCAATTACATACACATTTTGTAAATGAGCACTTGCACTTTAGCACTTGTTAGCAGTGGTAAGGTGCCCAGAGTAACAAAAACAGTAAAATCAGAGCACAGCACACATCAACAACCTTGGGAACAGAGGCAAAAAGTTAAGGGGGACAACGCCAAGAATGAAAAGTCTAACATACAGCAGTAGTTGTGTGTTTGGTGATTGCCATTGTCTCCCTTTTTGTCCATGTAATCTTATATCCTGAAAAGGGTAAAATTCCGGAGAGGATATCCATATGCATTGGAATAAATTGATTAGGTACAGAGAGAGTAAGTAGGACGTCATCTGTGTGTAGCTTTATTTTATGTTCCACCATCAGTGTCCATGTACATGGTATAATAGCTTCCTGCCTAATCACTATCACTAGGGCTTCTAGGGCTATCAGAAATAGGAGGAAATACAATGGACATTGCTGTCCGGTCCCCCTTCTGATGGTGATGTTCTCATAGACAGACCCACTGTAATTGACCTGTACTGTGGTATTAGAGTATAGGGTTAGCACCATCCTTATGACCTTGGATGCAAATTAAACAAGTAAACTCATTCCACTCAATTGAAGGCTGTCTCTATGACGAAGCACATGGTCACTTTACCTGTATTACGATTTCACACCTGCCCCAAGAGGTAGAATAACGTCCTAAGATGATTCCTCAGTGTCAGGGACAAATCAAACTTGATTCTTATTTGTAAATAGTGGTATCACCTTTTCTAACCTCATAGTAAAAACATTAGCCAGTATTTTACAATTTCTGTTCAAGATCAAAATAGATCTAGAGTTTGGTCGGTAATTGGTGTATTGAAGGGGGCCATTCCCAGGCTTAGGGGTAGGTGCAATATGTGCTGTAATGAACTGAGGGCACAGTGGCCCTGTGCCAGAAGCTTCCTTAAACACATATAGGATAAATACAACAAAAGGAACAGCTGTTTTTGTTGTGATAGTGTGAAAGTCAATTTGAAAGCCATCCTCTCCAGGTGCCTTTCCGGCTGGCATACACTTGATTGGTTCTGAGATCTCTTCAGATGCTGCATCATGCTCCAGGGTCCCCTGAAGTGTAAGGCCCTCATTCTGACCTTGGCGGGCGGCGGAGGCCGCCCGCCAAAGTCCCGCCGTCAGGTTACCGTTCCGCGGTCGAAAGACCGCGGCGGTAATTCTGACTTTCCCGCTGGGCTGGCGGGCGGTCGCCTTCAGACCGCCAGCCAGCCCAGCGGGAAAGAGGCTTCCACGATGAAGCCGGCTCGGAATCGAGCCGGCGGAGTGGAAGCTGTGCGACGGGTGCAGTTGCACCCGTCGCGTATTTCACTGTCTGCGCAGCAGACAGTGAAATACATGTAGGGGCCCTCTTACGGGGGCCCCTGCAATGCCCATGCCAGTGGCATGGGCACTGCAGGGGCCCCCAGGGGCCCCGCGACCCCCCCTACCGCCATCCGGATCTCGGCGGTCCGACCGCCGGGATCTGGATGGCGGTAGGGGGGGTCGGAATCCCCGCGGCGGTGCAGCAAGCTGCGCCGCCGCGGAGGATTCAATGGGGCCGCGGTACACTGGCGGGACCCCGCCAGTGGTGCCGGTCCGACCGCGGCTTTACCGCCGCGGTCGGAATCCCCATTGGAGCACCGCCGGCCTGTCGGCGGTGCTCCCGCGGTCCTCCGCCCTGGCGGTCAAAGACCGCCAGGGTCAGAATGACCACCTAAGTGTCATTTTCAGAATCTGGAAGTGACTGAGGAAAATATCAGTCTCATGAGCATTTTCTGTCATGTCTAAGGTATACATTTGGGTGCGGTAATCTGCAAACTCTTTTGTGATCTCACACAGATTCGTCAGTCTCTGCTCCTTAGAACCTATTATAGTTGGGATCAACAAGTCAGCATCACTTTATTTCAATTTTAAGACCAGCATTCTTCCCACTTTTTCCCCTTGCTCATAGTGATTAATACCAATTTTGAAAAAAATTCTGTAAATGAGGAAAGCATACATGTGCTAATTTAGTGCACATACTTTTTCATCCCTGGTTGCTAACCTATAGGCCCATTGTTGAGCCATGATTTCTTTATCTAACTTTTCCCTTTGGATGCATGAATTTTATTTGTGAGTCGACCAGTCTTGTATATTAGGCCTCTAATGTAAGCTTTCTCTGTGGCCCATAAGCTTTGCAAGGAAGCAACTAAACTAGTATTCAGATCTAGGAGCAAAGTTGTTTGTTTGCTTGAGGTTGTCGATTCTGGAGGATGGTTATTCTCCAAGCGTGAGTTCCTAGGGTGAGAATTTTGAGGTAAAAAAGCAGGGTGATAAGAGAGCCCAGCCAACAATTCTACATCCTGTTATCTTTAGTAGTAAAGCATTGTTCACAAAAAATACGTCAATCTGTGTTTCCTTTTTGTGTGGGCCAGAAAAGTAAGTATAATCTATAGCTGTGGGACATTGTAAGTGCCGGGGGTCAAATAGTCCATGATCACACATCGGATCCATACACATAAATCTAGCTTGATTGTTGCCAAAGGCGGGTTTTCCCGATCTGTCTAAAATAGGATCAATGGATATATTCCCATCCCATCCAATTAGGATTAAGATATGGCCCAGATCCGTAAATATTCTACTAATCTTGAAAAAAAAAGTGCATTTATTTGTATTGTCGTCAAATTGATCCCACTACAAGTATATGAATGGAGAGATTCACAAAGATGTTTCTGCCCTCGGTATCATTACATGTTTCCATTGTTTTGACTTTCTGTTTTTTGTGTAGAAGAATAGCTGCTTTCCTCTTCTGATGTTTAGTAGCAGGATCGCTGGTGGTTTGAGTATTTGGAAGTTGTATGCCCAAAAATAGGATCTCCCCTATGTAATGTCTCTTTAGTTTTTCCAATTTCAGCATTGAGAGACAGGTCTTATGTTAAAGGACAATATCATGCTAATGTGAGGCAAAGTATGCTAGCACCTTCTTATGTTTAATAAATGAAGAAATACTGTTAATATTGAAAGGCCAAATAAATAACAGACTAACATGGGGTAACATTTTCTCATGGTCCTTGTGGTGATGCCATGTAGGTATCTGTATGACAGTTTCATTATGTAGTCAAACACTGCACTAGCCTAGATGGGCAGGCAGCTCCTCAAATCTGCGACAGTGGTCATGAGGACGTAACAACCATTCAGGTTCAGGGGTTCTTCCAGAGAGTATGTATGGATGGATCTCACAGAAACTAAGAATTACTTAGTACTTTTCTTTAAACCTTTACCTGGCAAGCTATACTTCTAGGTAAGGCTCTGCCACTTGAAGAAGTGCATTGCAAAGGGTTTATCTCTCCTCGTATTAGGATTGAGTCATATGGTTGAGCAATCCATAATGAAGAATAGATGTGAGTGGCAATCAAACATCTTGATCAGGTTCAGTGGTGAGCATGATTTATCCTTGAGTGGTTGTGAAGCAGTGACAAGGTGGTCTGTCATGTAATCCCTATCTGAATGCAGGAGGAAGCTTGTGATGCACAGCTTGTCTAATGGTGTGGGGGGTCAGTACAGTGTTTTGGAGGGTTCTGAAGTGAGCCCCATGCTGCCCCTCCTATGTCCATTATAGTTTATCCCATGCCTGACAGAAATTGATCCAGTTCACTAGGGTCCGAGAATTGTCTGGTCTTACCATCTATTGTCAGAATCATTACTGCTGGTCCAAAGCTACACTGTGGATTCTAAGCACCTTTAATCAAGGACAAGACATTAGGACCTTTTTTCTAGTTAAGTTAGTTTTATTGGAATAATCCGCCACTTTGGAAACTGTATGGCTGTTGTATGAAATGTTTAGAGGAAGCAGTCAGCTCCCTAACTTGTTGATGGTGCAGTTGACAGGCAACAATTGGGCCCTTGTTTGCCTCTGTGATAGCACAACTGAATTTAAACCTATGCTCCCTCTGAAATTCAAGATGTGGTTGTTATGTTTTGGTTGTAATAATATTAAACATGATTGAGTGTGCATGCAGTGACAAGTCTCTTGTAATGAATGACACTCCTCTTAAGGCTTTTGAGTTTCTCTGAGAGCATGGGGACGGGGAGGAATTGATATGGAGAAGGGCCTGAAGGCAAGTATGCTGTAGAATTTGTATACTACCATTCTAAGTGGCCAGAATTGGTGTTCACCAAGGAAATAAGATCTTCAGAAATGGTAACAATTTGTGATGAAATGTTCAGGATGGAAGGTTACCCAGAATGGTTGGTATGAGACAATGGACCGCAGTTTGTAGCAGATGAATTTCAGAAATGTCTCAAAAGTCACAGAATTAATCATCATGGGGCAGCGGTGTATAATCTGCTGGAGAATGGCCTTGTGGACTGAAAGAGTGTGTGCAGTTAGCTATGGAATCAGAATTAGACAGCTAAAGTGAGATTAAGAACATGTTATGGAGTTATCGCAACTCACCACACACAACAACAAATTAAACGCTGTTTAGTTTGTTAAGAGGTAGGGAAGCATGCACTAACGTTTTGCCTGTCTGGATGGAGAGAGTGAATAAGTTGCATGTAGACAGTGACAAACTTAAGATAGTGAGGTAAAAATATTAGCTGTGAGTGACTATAGTCACTAGGAGGATTTTGTTGGCAATGTCAAAGGAGATTATCATCCTCCTGAGTGCTGGTTAAGAGTAAATGGCAAGATGATGCACATGTGGGCGGATTCCTATACCATCATTGACGAAGCAAAGTGGGATGGAATGTCCAATGCTAATCTTGTTACTCTTGATGTGCAACCAGAAGGTTACAGTGGTGTTAAAATACCTTTATGGAGTGTGTTTAAAGCCAAATTGGAGTATAAGGGACAAGTGGCAGTTTCGAAGCTGTGTGTGTTAGAAAAAGAGAAAACACTATTGGGATGGAAGGAATAAAAAGTTTAATTCAGGAACAAAACATACATCTAGTCAACCCCTGGCAATCCTAGCATCATTAACCAATGTTGTGGAACCTTGTCCAGAACTCTTAGCAACCATAGAATCTTACATGTGTCATTTTCATTACTATTGCAACCAGAACATAACACACCCTGTTTCCATACACAAAAGAAAAAAGAAAATCCTAAACTACACAAAATATTTTACAATACAACTGAGATAATGATGCTATACAGGCAACAAATATACAAAATATTAATACAGAATAGAACGCATGAAATTACCTAAAAGTTTTGAACAATTATTAATACAGTCAAAAGAAATAAAAACATATAGGGCCTCATTACTGCTTCATCGGTCTTACTAAAAGACCGCCGAAGCCACGGGCACCACTATACCACCAGTGCTGGCGGTATATGTGGCTCCCTATTATGACTTTTCAGCTTGGCAGGCTGACGGAAACAGGGTTTCCGTCTGTGGCCCAGCGAAAAGTCACATCAACATTGCCAGAGGCAATGTTGATGTGCAGCGGCACCCGTCGCGCATTTCACTGCCCGAAATTCAGGCAGTAAAATGGGCGATGGGGCTGTGCCTGGGGGCCCCTGCACTGCCCATGCCAAGTGCATGGGCAGTGCAAGGGCCCCCAGGGGCACCCCGAGTCCCCCTTACTGCCAGCCTTTCCATGGACAGGCTGGCGGTTGGGGATTGTGTCAGTTGGGGGGGCCAGCGGTATGGCCGTGGCTAATGCACCACGGTCATAATTCACTGCCGGTACACTGCCAGCCTGTTGGAGGTGTTACCGCCAGTGTACCACCGGCCGCCAGGGCCGTAATGAGGCCCATAGTCAGTAAACTGGACAGGATTTTTTATTACCCTTTTCCCACACTACTCATGGGTGTCTGAAGAACCTCTTCCTTACTTTCACTTTTTCCCACTCTTGCATCCCAGTGTGCATGTTCTACCTTGACACACTTAGTAATCTTCTTAGAGTTCCAATTCTTTTGAGACCTATTTGGAGGGAGTAGGGGGAGATTTATTTAATTCTGAGTGAAAATTAGCAATTTTGAAGCATAGTTTGCGAGTTGAAGGGAGGAACGTCGTGAAAACCTTACCCATCCCAGCAAGTAATGGGAACAATAAAGGTGGTGAATCTTCAGAATCAAATGAAGTGCTAGAAGATGAGTACTGGAAGGTAATGAAGACTTTGGAGGACAACTGTGGGAAAAAAACAAGCATAATAGTTAAATGGCACAGGTTTTTTTTTCAAGGGCTCAGCAGCCTGGTGAAAGTGTGGAGCAGTGCATATCTGTTTAGAGAACGTTAGCAAGCATGTGTAAGTTTCAAACCTTGGAAGAGGAAATTGTGAGAGATCACTTTATAAATAGAACAAATTGTACTAAGACTCAAGAGAAACTTTTAGGGTAACAAATCCATTGTTCAATAAAACAATACACATAGGGCCTGATTCTAACTTTGGAGGACGGTGTTAAACCGTCCCAAAAGTGGCGGATATACCACCTACCGTATTACGAGTTCCATAGGATATAATGGACTCGTAATACGGTAGGTGGTATATCCGCCACTTTTGGGACGGTTTAACACCGTCCTCCAAAGTTAGAATCAGGCCCTTAGTTAGGCATATGGAGAACACTTCTAGATATGTGAAGGAGTTAAATGAAGCAAAAACAAGGGAAAAGCTAAAAACTGATAACGTTTATTTGGAAGAGAAAACAGTGAAGCTATTTGGTTCACTGAGAGACAATTGTGGCACCACGTTATCACACAAAGGGCAACCTGGTAAACGCCAGTGTTATTGATATAGAGGCCCTAGACATTTGGCCAAATCTGATTCTTGTCTTCTCATCAAGATAAAATGTTTTAAGTGCAAGAAGAATGGGTATTTCCCTAGGATGGGTAAACAAGAAACACATAATGACAACAGAAATGTAATTACAGTACAAGAAGGGGCGTACAGTTCCAGTTCAGGTTTGAATGAGAATTCATTGGAAAATAGCGAGGTAGAAATATTAACTGTTAAAGACTATAGTCACCGGGAGGATATTGTTGGCAATGTCAAAGGAGATTTATCATCCTCCTGAGTGCTCGTTAATAGTAAATTACAAGGGGATGTACATGTGCGCAGATTTGTGTGCTCCTTATACTATCATGGACCAAGCTATGTGGGATGGAATGTCCAATGCTAATCGTGTTACTCCTGATGTGCAACCGGAGGGTTACTGTGGTGCTAAAATATCTTTATTGGGTGTGTTTAAAGTCAAGTTGGAGTATAAGGGACAAGTGGCAGTTTCAAAGGTGTATTTGGTAGGAAAAGTGAAAGCTCTATTGGGATGGAAGTAACAAAAAGCTTTAGGCATAGTCTGAGAGCCTAATCATCCTGACCAAGTGTTTCTTACTGGAGACAAAGAAGTTGCTAATGGGGAGTTGTTGAGCAACAAATACCCCAATCTATTTGCCAGTCGATTGGGTTGTATAGGACAATTTGAACACAGAATTGTGTTGAAGAGAAACAGTTTTCCTAAGGTACATAAAGTCAGGAATGCACCATTGTCATTGTGGGGTCAATTGAAGGAAGATCTAGATCCTCTGTGTTATGCAGGCATGTTTGAACCTATAGATTCATCAGAGTGGTTAAGTCCTGTGGTGTTGGTGACCAAAGCAAATGGTAAACTCAGAATGTGTGTTGGCCTCCGGGACCTAAAGAGTGCATATGGGTAGACTGGCTTCTGCTCCCATGCATAAACAAAATGTTGATGAACATAAGAGATGCAAAATATTTTTTTCTCACTAGACTTTCCAGTGCTTATCATCAAGTGAAACTGCAAGCTGAGTCAAAATATCTCACATCATTCATTACTCCAGAAGGTACTTTTAAGTTTGCATGCATGTCGTTGGGGTTAGCTTCTACGTTGGCAGTGTTTTAGCTTGTAATGCCGGACATTTTCACAAGCAGCGACCTACATCTTGTATTTCCAGGATGACATCTTGGTGTGGGGACCTTACAAAACCAGACACAATGAAGTATTAAATACTATGGCCCTCATTACAACATTGGCGGTAAAAGCTGCTTACTGCCGTGCAGAAGACTGCCAACCCACCGCCGCGGCCGCGGAAATCCGCCACAGCTATTATGACCCACAGCTCAGAATCTACCAAAATTCAGACACCCACACAAGTCCGCCACACCAAAGGTCAGTGATAAACTGGCGAAAACAAAACCTCCACCATCACGCCAACAGAACTACGCCCACACTATCATGACACACAAATCCACGCTGTTGTCTTTCAACCGTGGTATTCCATTGGCGGTACACGCCGCTGCGCTCAAAATACACACACTTTTACAAAACACAGCCACAATGGACAATTCGAAATACACACATCTGATACACATACACACACCACTCCCGCACACCCAATACAATATAAAACAAACACCCACATCACCCACAAACCCTTACAACCAGAATCACTGAGAGAAGGCCAGAGAGAGACACCACAAACAACTACCAAGCATCCACAGGCACACAATGCCATCACCCACAGAACTTCCACGCACTTCACACAACACACCACTAAATATCACCCCACTTATCACTACACACACCACCCCATACATCACCCACACCACCCCATGGCACGGCAAAGACACCCCAGGTTCTCTGAGAAGGAGCTCAGGGTCATGGTGGAGGAAATCGTCCGGGTAGAGCCACAGCTATTCGAAGCACAGGTGCAGCACACCTCCATAGCTAGGAAGATGGAGCTATGGCGAAGAATAGTGGACAGGGTCAACACAGTGGGACAGCACCCACGAAATAGAGATGACATCAGGAAGAGGTGGAATGACCTACGGAGGGAAGGTGCGTCCCGTGGTCCCAAGACACCACCTTACGGTTCAGCGGACTGGCGGCAGACCCCCACCTCCTCTCCCACAACTAACAACATGGGAGGAACAGGTCTTGGCGATTCTGCATCCTGAGGGCCTCGCATGAGTAGATGGAGGAATGGACTCTGGTAAGTCAAATCATAACTATTACATCCCCACCCTACCTGCATACTATCACATACCCCCACCCTCGCCCTCACCCCCTTCACTCCAACTCCTCACAAATGTCCCAAAATCACAAACCACACATCCCAACACCAAGCCCTGCATGCAACAACAAAGCATGGACACCCATCACCAATGCATGGCCACTGTACATACCCATACACCCGTCTAAACCACCATCACACAAGGTCCCACACAGGAATGCATGCACTGGGGTACACGGTCACCCACCTATTGCACACCATAGCACACACAGATTTAATAAACATACTTTTATACCCCTGCAGGACCCCTACCCAACGTCACTGGACAGGAGGGTCCACACATGTCCACACAACCAACAGAAGAGGCCCACAATGATGACAGCAGCTCTGTCCAACTGGATCTAAATGACCAGCCTGCCCCATCGGGGACCTCGGGACAGTCGGTTACCCTCACACAGTCACAGGCCACCACAGAGCTTCCCCCCTCTGGAAACACCAGCACAGCACCCACCCAGCGGGCCCATACCTCTGTCCCCAGGACATGTCAATCAGCAGTGTGTCCACCACTACAGGGAACCCAGGCTAACCCACCACCCCAACAACAACAGGGACCTGGGGGCAGTGGTAGTGGGCACACCGTTCAGGGGACAGAGGCCCAGGGAAACAGGGGAACTAGGAGGGCTGCTGTGCGACAGGGGGAGGACAGGCCAAGGGAACCCACTCTCCCCGAGTCCCTCTCCAACATTATGGGAGCCTACCACCACTCCCAGGAGACAATGGCAACGGTACTGGCCAAGTTTCAGGAGACCCAGCGCCTGCAGGAGGAACAGTATTTGGGCATCAGGGAGGAACTCAGATCCATCAATTCCACCCTGGGCACCATCGTCTGGGTGCTGAAGGAAGTACTCAACACCAGGAGCAACACTGTGGCACAACAAGGGGCCCCTGACACTAGCCTGGATGATGAACTGCCCACCACCTCTGCCGGCGCTAGTTGACAGGACGCCCCGCCACAGGACCACCCCACCAGTACTCCACCCCCTGCAGAGGGAGATCCGCCCAGCAAACGGTCCCTGAGATCCAGGACAAAGACAGAGAACGAATCCAAGACCCCCGCCAAGAAATGAGACCACTCTGATTGTCATCCTTTTGTCCCACTTTGTAACCCTGTCCATCCTCAAACTGCCCCAGCTCCACTTCCTATGCTCATTTGTGCAATGCACCTGTGAGACTAATAGACTGGACTCTGCCATGGACATTCCTCCACCATCACCCCTCACCATTTTACAACCCCCTCCAATATTGAGCACTTAAATAAACACCCTTGAAGTACAAAACAATCTGGAGTCAGTCTGTGATTTCAAAATAGTGTATTAGCAATTACAGTGTTAAAATGCTCTTTCAAATGTAATGTCAACATACCTATGTCACGCAGCTCTAGTCCATGAGGAAACACAGCAGATGTCACACAGTGGGACCGACATCTGTGAAATCTTAAGGGAAAGTGACAACTCATTGACCATACACTGGGTGAAAACGACAGACAGTAGAGAGGTAGTAGTGTTAAAGTACATGTAGTCTGCAGGGTTGTATTCTTACCTGTGTCTCACTGGAAGTATTGCAGGATCACAGAGGTCCTGTTGTCAATGTCCTCTTCTTCTGCTTCCTCGTTTTCACTGTCCACAGGCTCCACAGCTGCAACACCACCGCCATCTGGACCATCCTCCTGCAGAAAAGGCACCTGTCGTCGCAAAGCTAAGTTGTGAAGCATACAGCAGGCCACGATGATCTGGCACACCTTCTTTGGTGAGTAGAATAGGGATCCACCTGTCATATGGAGGCACCTGAACCTAGCCTTCAGGAGGCCGAAGGTCAGCTCTATAATCCTCCTAGTTCGCCCATGGGCCTCATTGTAGCATTCCTCCGCCCTTTTCCTGGGATTCCTCACTGGGGTCAGTAGCCATGACAGGTTGGGGTAACCAGAGTCACCTGCAAATGGTGAGGGACAACTGTTAGACACCTACTAACCTGTAGGGATATCCCCAGACCCAGACAACCATTCCCACTGAATTGCTTCCAGGTGCTCACCTAATAGCCACACACGGTGCCTCTGGAGTTGACCCATCACATAAGGGATGCTGCTATTCCGCAGCATGTAAGCATCATGCACTGAGCCAGGGAATTTGGCATTCACATGGGAGATGTACTGGTCTGCCAAACACACCATCTGCACATTTATGGAATGATAACTCTTCCGGTTTCTGTACACCTGTTCAATCCTGCAGGGGGTACCAAAGCCACATGTGTCCCATCAATGGCACCTATGATGTTGGGGATAAGTCCCAGGGCATAAAAGTCACCTTTCACTGTAGGCAAATTCTCCACCTGAGCGTAAACGATGTAGCTCCGCATGTGTTTCAGCAGGGCAGACAACACTCTGGACAACACGTTGGAAAACATAGGCTTGGACATCCCTGATGCTATGGCCACTGTTGTTTGAAATTACCCACTTGAAGGAAATAGAGTACTGACAGCACCTGCACTTGAGGGGGGATTCCTGTGGGATGGCGGATAGCTGACATCAGGTCTGGATCCAACTGGGCACACAGTTCCAGGATTGTGGCACGGTCAAGCCTGTAGGTGATGATCACATGTCTTTGCTCCATTGTCGACAGGTCCACCAACGGTCTGTACACCGGAGGATGCCGCCATTACCTCACATGTCCCAGGGGATGGTGCCTATGAAGGACAACAGCGAGCACAGAGTCAACCAACTCAGAGGTACGTACCCACAGCTTACACAGAATCATAATCCAAAATTTGGCCTGTATGAATGTTGAGGCAAGGCCTCGGTATGTGTGACGCAGTGAAAATTTAAGCCATGTGGGCCCTTGAAATGGCGGCTGCCTGACCAGTAAAGTGGGACAATGGGATGTGATGTAACTGCGCTGGTGTTGTACACCGTCGTGTAAGGCGGTCGAAGACCGCGGCGCAATTCTGCATTGGTTAACATTGGACCCTATGGGTCCGAGGAGCCAATGATGATGTACGCCGGCGGTGACAGTACCACCGCCGCAGACGTGACCGCCATTTTCTATCTGTTGAATCACTCGATACCTGATCTTCAACAGGAGAGGACCTACACTGCAAGTGCTGCTGTGACCTCGGTCTGGAAGAGACAATGGCTTATGCATCTGGGGAAAGGGCCACTGCCTTCACATCAAAGGAGTTGGAGAAACTCTTGGATGGGGTCCTCCCCCAGTACAGGCTACTCTACGGTCCTCCAGACAAACAGGTAAGTACACTGGGAGCATGCTGTATTGGCTATGCCTGTGTGGAGTGGGGTGGATGAAAGATGGGGGGGGGGAGATTGAGGCGTGCATGAAACAACAGTGAGTGCATGTGCCACATGGCAAGGGTAGGGATGGGGGCCAATGACTGTGACGGTGCAGTTGGTAATAACTTTTCTTTTCCCCATGTACAATTCATGTAGGTCAGCGCCCACTAGAAAAAGGATATTTGGCGTGCCATCGCCAAGGAAGTCCGGACCCTGGGGGTCCACCACAGACGGAGCACCCATTGCCGTAAGAGATGGGAGGACATTTGCTGCTGGAGCAAGAAGACGGCGGAGGCCCAGCTGGGGATGGCCTCCCAACTTTGGAGGGGTGCCCATCGCACCATGACTCCCCTGATGTGTGAGATCCTTGCGGTGGCGTACCCAGAATTGGATGGGCGCTTGAGGGCATCACAGCAGCCACAAGGGGGTGAGTACACTCTCATTCTGCTGATTTTTCGCGCAGTGGAGGTGTCTGGGTGGGGGAGGTGGGCTGTGGGTTTCCCTAGGCCAGGGCAAGTGTGCTAGTTAGGTCCCCTTGTTCTGGCAGACCCTGTGGCACCCCACCCCACCCCACCTGTGTACACTTCCAAGTTCACCTAGTCAGGCTTCTGTTTCATCCATGTGTGCATATGTTGGCCCTAGCCTTGTAGGCCATGTCCCAGGGATTGAACAGTGGAGCCCAAGTGCACGGCTAGGCTTCTGTGCAGGAGGCTTCTGTGTCTGTTGTGTCCGCCAACGGTAGCGGTAATGCATGCACTCAACATGTCTTTCTTCTGTTGTCCCCCCCCCTTTTTGTGGTCTCCCTGTTCTTGTGTGCATTAGCATCATCAGGCAGAGGAGCAGTGGCACCGGAGCAGGAGGGAGCTGCATCCCACATGGCCCTGGAGGGCGAGACTACGGACTTGAAGTTCACCAGTGAAATGGAGGGCGAGGGGAGCTCCACGGCGGGGACAGGAGCTGACACCAGTGACACGGACTAGTCCTCTGATGGGAGCTCTCTTGTGGTGGCGGCAACATCTGTGCCCCCGCATCTACAGGTACAGCCACCACCCCCCTACCAGCACCGCCCTCACAGCAGCCCCTCAGCCTTTGTCACGTGCCCGCTCACCCAGGAGGGTGGGCATCACCATCACCCCAGGCACCTCAGGCTCTGCCCCAGTCACCTCTGCTAGCCTCAGTGAGGAGGCCATTGACCTCCTCAGGTCCCTCACTGTTGGGCAGTCTACCATTTTTACCATTTTGAATGCCATCCAGGGTGTAGAAAGGCAGTTGCAACAAACAAATGCATTCCTGGAGGGCATTCATTCTGGTCAGGCGGCCCTTCAGCGAGCTTTTCAGACTCTGGCCTCCACCCAGACCCAATCCCCTCTACCTCAGCCTATCCCAAGCACACCTTCAGACCACCATGCATACACCTCAACACACAAGAGAAGCTCAGGCAAACATAAGCACCACAGGCACTCACGCAAGCATCACACACATGCAGACACACCAACATCCACTGCCTCCTCTATGTCCCCCTCCTCCTCGTCTCTCTCCTCCCTCCCAGTCTCGTCTCCACTCACACCTGCATGCACTACATCTACAGCCACTACTTCCATGACCAGCACACACACCATCACACCCCGCTCATGTGCAGTCACCACACCCACTACCATTCACTGCCTCCACTGTGTCCTCTCCCAGTGTGTCTGTGAGGCCCCCTCCCAAAATACACAAACGCAGGCACACACCCACCCAACAGCCATCCACCTCACGACAGCCTCCATCCCATGCACCTTCACCCAAAGTCACCAAACGTACACCTCCTACAACCTCTTCCTCCACTCCCAAACCCCCTCCAGCTACCCGTCCCAGTGTTCCCAAGAAACTTTTCCTGGCCAACCTTGACTTCTTTCCCTCACCTCCCCCACCACGTCAGTCTCCTAGGGCCCGACTCTCCAGGACCCAACCTAGCACCTCAGCCACAACATCTCCGGGACCAGTGGTGCCTGTAGTCACCGGAATCTGGAGTGCACCGGCCACCAGGGCAGCCAGTGTGGCATGAAGCCACAGCACGGACAGTCCCCCACCTGTCAAGCATCAAACGTAGGCCAGTGCCCGGCGGGAGAGGGGGAAGACTCCAGCCACCAAAGCCGCTCCCAGGGGTACAGGTGGGAGTGTGGAGTCAGCTACGACACCTTCCAAGGTGGGGAAGGCCCACAAGAAAGTCAGCAAGTCTGACCACCATCATCCCTGCTGCCCAGGAGGCCACCGCGACCCGCCCAGCCACCCAGGAGGCCACCGCCAGCACCAGCCCCGCTGCCCAGGAGGCCACTGCCATCATCCCCGCTACCCAGGAGGCTACCGCCATCATCCTCGCTGCCCAGGCGGTCACCGCCAGCACCAGCCCCGGTGCCCAGGAGGCCACCAGCATCATCTCCGCTGCCCAGGAGGCCACCGCCAGCACCAGCCCTGCTGCCCAGGAGGCCACCGCTAGCACCAGCCCTGCTGCCCAGGAGGCCATCCCCAGCACCAGCCCTGCTGCCCAGGAGGCCACCGCCAGCACCAGTCCCACTGCCCAGGAGGCCATCACCATCATCCCCGCTGCCCAGGAGGCCACCGCCAGCACCAGCCCTGCTGCCCAGGACAGGACCGCCAGCACCAGCCCTGCTGGGCCAGACAGGACCACCAGCACCAGCCCCGCTGGGCCAGACATGACCGCCAACACCAGCCCTGCTGCACAGGACAGGACCGCCAGCACCAGTCCTGCTGCCCAGGACAGGACCGCCAGCACCAGCCCTGCTGCCCAGGACAAGACCTCCAGCACCAGCCCCGCTGGGCCAGACATGACCACCACCAGCTGAGTCACTGCAAAGGACCCCTCCGCCACAAGCACCGCTGAACAGGGCACCGCTGCCACAAGCACCGCTGAACAGGGCACTGCCGCAACAAGCACGCTGAACAGGGCACTGCCGCCACCACAGGGCACCGCCGCAACAAGCACTGCTGAACAGGGCACCGCCGCAACAAGCACCGCTGAACAGGGCACCGCCACCACAAACACCGCTGAACAGGGCACCGCTGCCACAAGCACAGCTGAACAGGGCACTTCCGCCTCAAGCACCGCTGAACGGGGCACCGCCGCAACAACCACTGCTGCCAATGACACCACCGCAACAAGCACTGCTGGCCCATGAGCGCCAAGGGCACTGACGCTACTGAGTCCGTCACAAGCAGGATGAAGCACTCTGGGCACAAAGACCCCTCCAGAACCAGTGGAGTATCACATCCACTACCTCGGTCCTTGGCAGGATGAAGCACTCTGGGCTCAATGCCCCCTCCAGAACCAGTGGAGTATCACATCCATTACCTCTGTCCTTGGCAGGATGAAGCACTCTGGGCACAAAGCCCCCTCCAGAACCAGTGGAGACAACCATCCACTACCTCTGTCCTTGGCAAGTTGAAGCAGTCTGGGCACAATGCCCCCTCCAGAACCAGTGGAGACTGTTATGCGCTTGAGAGACTGTGGCTTTGCACTCCCCAGGATGGAACAGTGGGCAAACCACCCACTGTAGTGACTTGAGAGACTGTGGCTTTGCACTCCCCAGGATTGCACAGTGGGCAAACCACCCACCGTAGAGACTTGAGAGACTGTGGCTTTGCACTCCCCAGGATGGAACAGTGGGCAACCCACCCACTGTAGAGACTTGAGAGACTGTGGCTTTGCACTCCCCAGGATGGAACTGTGGGCATGTGGCCCCCTCGTGGATTTGGCGTTGTGCACTCAACCGGCTGAGGTGCCCCCCTTTCCCTTCCCCCTGAAGTGCCTGTTTTATTGCTATCTGATGCCCCTGCAATGTTCTCTCCATCATTTTCGGGGATTGAGTGTGGGCCTCGCCCATACCGTGTGGGCCCAGTGTTCACGGACTTTAATGGAGCACTACCTGGACTACTCTTCTTGGTGTATATTTTGTTTACAGTATATATCTATATATGTATTTTTGCGTACTGGATTTTAATATATTACAATGGTTACACTCATTTCCTTTCGTCCTTGCGTTCTTCCCGTGGGGGTTTGGGGGGTGTAACTGTTATGTATCATGCTGTATTAGTGTGGGTGTTGTCTTGGGTGATGGTGGGGGTGGGGATGTTGCGTGTTGCGTGTTGCGTGTGTGTGTCAATCTCTTTTCCCTCCCCCCTCCCCTGTGTCATAGGTGCAGTACACACCCTGGTCTGCGCCGCCGGCGTTCGTGCTTCTGGTAGAGGAGCAAGAAGATAAGGGCTGGCAGGATGTGGAGTTCGGGTCCATGGCATCCGGATTCCTCGTGGGGTGTGTAGAGGTGAGCGTTTTCCCTTCGAAGTCCTGTTTCCGCCGTGTTTTTGTTTGCGGTGAATCCGCCCCGGAAAAGGTGGCGGATTGGTAGGTTGTGATACTGTGGGCGGTACATTGTCTTCCGCCTGTCTGTTGGTGGTGACCACCAAGCTGTTTGTTTGTACCGCCGTGGCGGTTGGAGTGTTAAAGTGGCTGTCTTTGTTGGCGGTTTCTGCCACGGTCGTAATTCCATTTTTTTTCCACCGTCCTGTTGACGGTCTTACTGCCGCCTTAACACCGACCGCCAGGGTTGTATTGACCACCTATGTTGCTTATGCTTGAAAAAGCTGGACTAACTTTAAACAAAGAAAAATGTAAGATATGTGTTCAGGAAGTAGAATACTCAGGGCATAATTTGTCGAATGATGGAATTCGGCCTAAACTAAAGTTGAGGAAAGCAATTGAGAAAGCACCTCCACCGATGAACAGGGAACAACTTCAATCTTTTTTGAGTCTGGCTGAACATTATTCAAAATTTGTGTAATGATTTTTTGATGGAGTGTACGTGTTGCAAGTGCTAATGAAGAAGGGAGTACAATAGGACTGGACCAAGGAATGTCAGTATGCTTTTGAGCACATTAAAAGACCATTGTTCAAGTAGTCCTCTTGAAACTGATTAATCCTCCAGACAATGTTTCCTGAGGGGGGAGGCTCTGTGGTGGCTTGTGAAAGTGTCAGGGGAACCGACTGTCCCGAGGTCCCAGATGGGCTGGTCTGGTCATCATGATCTAGGCGTGCAGAGCTGCTGTCATCACTGTGGGCCTCTTCTGTGGGGGGACTGGATATGTCTGGCACCTCCTGTACGGTGACGTTGGGTAGGGGTCCTGTTGGGGTGTAAATGTATAATTATTGTATCTGTGTGTGCCATTGTGTGCAATGGGTGGTTGACCCTCTACTCCAGTGCTTGCATTATTGGTTGGTCCTTGTGTGATTTTTGATTTTGGGGCATAAGTGAGTCCCTGTACTGGACATGCTTTGGTGATGGGTGTCCATGGATTGGTGTTACATGCAGGGCTTGGTTTTGGGATGTGTGGGTTGTGTTGGTGGGGTATCTGTGGGTTGTTGGGGTGATGGGTGTGCGGGTAAGGGTGGGACTATGTGATGGCATGAAGGTGGGGTGGGGGATAAGGTAGTAAACATTTGCCTTACCAGAGTCCAGTCCTCCTGCTACTCCTGCGAGGCCCTCAGGATGCAGTATTGCCAAGACTTGTTCCTCCCATGTTGTTCGTTGTGGGGGATGAGGTGGAGGTCCACCGCCAGTCCTCTGTACAGCAATCTGGTGTCTGGAGACCACCGAACGCACCATCCCCTGTAGGTCGTTCCACCTCTTTCTGATGTCATCCCATGTTCTTGGATGCTGTCCCACTGCGTTGACCCTGTCGACAATTCTGCGCCATAGCTCCATCTTCCTTGCAATGGAGGTCTCCTGCACCTGTGATCCGAATAGCTGTGGCTCTACTCGGATGATTTCCTCCACCATGACTCTGAGCTCCTCCTCAGAAAACCTGGGGTGTCGTTGAGGTGCCATGATGTGGTGTGGGTGATGTGTGAGGTGGTGTCTGTTGTGATGAGTGAGGGGCTGTGTTGGTGTGTGTTGTTTGAGGTGCGTGGATGATGTGTAAGTGATGGTGTTGTGTGTCTGTGGATGCTGGTGTTGTTTTAGTTAGTGTCTCTCTCTGGCCTGCTTTCAAATTTCTTGTAGTAAGGGTTTGTGGGTGTAGGAGGTTGGCCTTACACAGAATTACAATAGGTTGCAATAGACAAGCATAGGTATAGGGGCAACACAAACCATATACTCCAAAAGTGGAATGCGAATCACGATTGGACCCCAGATGTGAGCTTGTAGAGGGTCGCTGGGGCTGTATGAAAACAGTGAGGGTTACCAAAATACTCCACCCCAAGACCCTGAAAAGTAGGAGTAAAGTGCACCTACTACCCCCAGAGAGCAGGACTGGAGTCCACACAAAGTTACAAAAGGGGGTCCCATGACGTCGGAGGACAACTCAGAAGGTTGTGCACTGCAGGACGGAGTGCTGGGGACCCAGGCTAGGCTGTGCACTAAGGAAATCCTGGAAGAGTGCACAGGAGCCAGAGCAGCTGCACATCACGCTGTACACAGCTTTGCAGTCTAGCGTGGGGAGGCAAGGACTTACCTCCACCAAACTTGGACTGAAGAGTCACTGGACTGTGGGAGTCACTTGGACAGAGTTGCTGTGTAGCAGGGACCACGCTCGTCAGGATGAGAGGGGACCCAGAGGACCAGTGTGCAGTCTTTTGGTGCCTGCGTTAGCAGGGGGAAGATTCCGTCGACCCACAGGAGATTTCTTCAGAGCTTCTGGTGCAGGAGAAGGCAGGCCACCCCAGAGCGTGCACCACCTGGAAACAGTAGAGAAAGCCGGCAGGATTAGGTGCTACAATGTTGCTGGTAGTCGTCTTGCTACTTTGTTGCGTTTTTGCAGGTGTCCTGGAGCAGTCAGCGGTCGATCCTTGGTAGAAGGTGAAGAGGGAGATGCAGAGGAACTCTGGTGAGCTCTTGCATTCGTTATCTGAAGAATTCCCCAAAGCAGAGACCCTAAATAGCCAGAAAAGGGGTTTTGGCTACAAGATAGGAGGATTGGCTACCAAGAGAGGTAAGAGCCTATCAGAAGGAGCCTCTGATGTCACCTGCTGGCACTGGCCACTCAGAGCAGTCCAGTGTGCCCCCAACACCTCTGTTTCCAAGATGGCAGAGGTCTGGGACACACCGGAGGAGCTATGGGCACCTCCCCTGGGAGGTACTGGTCAGGGGAGTGGTCACTCCCCTTTCCTTTGTCCAGTTTCGTGCCAGAGCAGGGCTGGGGGATCCCTGAATTGGTGTAGACTGGCTTAGGATACTCCTCCCCAGCCCTTCACACCTATTTCCGAAGGGAGAGGGTGTAACACCCTCTCTCAGAGGAAATCCTTTGTTCTGCCTTCCTGGGCCAGGGCTGTCTGGACCCCAGGAGGGCAGAAACCTATCTGAGGGGTTGGCAGCAGCTGCAGTGGAGACCCCGGAAAGGCAGTTTGGCAGTACCCGGGTTCTGTGCTAGAGAATGGTATTGGGATGAATATTCCATGATCTTAGACATGTTACATGGCCATGTTCGGAGATACCATTGTGACGATATACATAGGTAGTGACCTATGTATAGTGCACGCATTTAATGGTGTCCCCGCACTCACAAATCCAGGGAATTCGCCCTGAACGATGTGGGGGCACCTTGGCTAGTGCCAGGGTGCCTACACACTAAGTAACTTTGCACCCAACCTTCACCAGGTGAAGGTTAGACATATAGGTGACCTATAAGTTACTTATGTCCAGTGGTAAATGGCTGTGAAATAACGTGGACGTTATTTCACGCAGGCTGTAGTGGCAGGCCCGTGTAAGAATTGTCAGAGCTCCCTATGGGTGGCAAAAGAAATGCTGCAGCCCATAGGGATCTCCTGGAACCCCAATACGCTGGGTACCTCAGTACCATATATAAGGGAATTATATGGGTGTACCAGTATGCCAATGTGAATTGGTAAATGTAGTCACTAGCCTGTTAGTGACAAATTTGGAAAGCAGAGAGAACATAACCTTAGTGAGACAGTTAGGCATCACACAGGGAACACATACAGGGCACATACTATGAGCACTGGGGCCCTGCCTGGCAGGGTCCCAGTGACACAAGGACTCAAACAACATACATACAGTGAAATATGGGGGTAACATGCAAGGCAAAATTGTACTTCCTACACAACCCCTCCCAACCGAAGGACAATAAGACTAGCCATGACCTAATGAGTCTTCATTGTCTAAGTGGAAATATCTGGAGAGTCCATCTGCACTGGAGTGGGTACTGCCAGGTCTATGTTCCACTGTATAGTCCATTCCCTGTAGAGATATGGACCACCTCATGAATTTAGGGTTTTCACCTTTCATTTGTTTTAGCCAAAGTAGAGGTTTGTGGTCTGTTTGAACAATAAAGTGAGTGCCAAACAGGTATGGTCTCAACTTTTTCAGTGCCCAGACCACAGCAAAGGACTCCCTCTCTATGGCAGACCAACGCTTTTCTCTAGGGTTCAACCTTCTGCTGATAAAAGCAACTGGTTGATCCTGGCCCTCAGAATTCAGTTGTGATAAGACTGCCCCTACTCCTAATTCAGATGAATCAGTTTGAACAATGAATTTCTTGGAGTAACATGGGCTTTTTAGGACAGGTGCAGAGCACATGGCCTGTTTGAGCTCCTCAAAAGCTTTCTGACAGCTAGCTGTCCATAATACCATTTTAGGCATTTTCTTATTTGTGAGATCATTAAGGACGGCTGCTATGGAGCCATAATTTTTAATGAATCTCCTGGAATACCCTGTGAGGCCTAAAAAGGCTCTCACCTGGATCTGAGTTGTAGGGGGGTACCCAATCCATGATTGTCTGGATTTTCCCCAGCAGTGGTGCAATCTGTTCTCCACCAACCAGGTGTCCCAGACAAACCACCTTACCCTGCCCTATCTGGCACTTTGAGGCCTTGATAGTGAGGCCTGCCTTTTCCAGGGCCTCCAAAACTTTCCAAAGGTGGACCAGGTGCTCATCCCAGGTGGAGCTAAAGAAATCAATATCATCAAGATATGCTACACTGAAAGCCTCCAACCCTTGCAGGACTGTGTTCACCAACCTCTGAAAAGTGGCAGCTGCATTTTTCAAACCAAAGGGCATCAATGTAAATTGGTAGTGCCCTCCTATAGTTGAAAATGCAGTCTTGGGTTTAGCCTCTTCTGCCAATTTTATCTGCCAATGCCCTACAGTCAAATCCAAAGTGCTAAGATACTTGGCAGATGCCAGTGTGTCAATGAGCTCATCTTCCCTAGGTATAGGGTGAACATCAGTTTTTGTTACCTGACTGAGACCTCTGTAGTCTACACAAAACCTCATCTCCCTCTTTCCATCTTTGGTGTTAGGTTTTGGTACAATCACCACTGGGCTAGCCCATGGGCTTTCAGAAGGCTCCATCACTCCTAGATCCAACATTATCTGCACATCTTGTTTAATGCAGTCTCTGACATGGTCAGGCTGCCTATAAATCTTACTTTTGACAGGCAAGCTGTCTCCAGTATCAATTGTGTGTTCACACCAGGATGTTGTACCTGGCACAATTGAGAAGAGGTCAGAAAATTGTCCAAGGAGATTGATGCAGTTGTCTTTCTGTTCTGCAGTCAGACAATCTGCCAAAACTACTCCCTCCACTAAGGCATCTGCTTCAGTGGTGGAAAAGAGATCAGGGAGAGGGTCACTCTCTTCGTCCTGTCCCTCATATTTTGCCATGAGCAGGGTGAGATCAGCCATGTCATAGTAGGGTTTCAGGCGGTTGACATGAATCACCCTGAGGGGACTCCTGGCAGTGCCTGGGTCTACCAAATAAGTAACCTCACCCTTTTTCTCAACAATTAGATGGGGTCCACTCCATTTGTCCTGGAGTTCTCTTGGGGCCACAAGCTCCAATACCCACACCTTCTGTCCTGGCTGGTACTGGATCAGAACAGCCTTCGGGTCATGCCATTGCTTTTGCAGCTCCTGGCTGGCCTGAAGGCTTTTACTGGCCTTTTTCATGTACTCAGCCATTCTGGATCTTAGGCCAAGTACATAATCCACTATGCCCTGTTTGGGAGCTTTTAAAGGTTGTTCCCAACCCTCCTTCACAAGAGTGAGTAGACCTCTTACAGGTGTCCAAAGAGGAGTTCAAAGGGGCTGAAGCCCACTCCTTTCTGGGGTACCTCCCTATAAGCAAAAAGGAGGCAAGGTAACAGGACATCCCATCTCCTTCTGAGTTTTTCAGGGAGTCCCATTATCATACCTTTGAGAGTTTTATTAAACCTCTCTACCAGTCCATTAGTCTGTGGATGGTAAGGAGTGGTGAACTTGTAGGTAACACCGCACTCCTTCCACATTGCTTTCAAGTATGCAGACATGAAGTTGCTACCCCTGTCTGATACTACGTCTTTAGGAAAACCCGCCCTGGAAAAGATTCCCAGGAGGGCTTTTGCCACTGCAGAAGCTGTAGTGGTGCTTAGAGGAATTGCTTCAGGATATCTTGTGGCATGGTCCACCACCACCAAGATAAACCTATTGCCTGAAGCAGTAGGAGGGTCAAGGGGGGCAACTATGTCAACTCCTACCCTTTCAAAGGCCACCCCAACCACTGGAAGTGGGATTAGAGGGGCCTTTGGAGTGCAACCAGTCTTGCCACTGGCTTGGCAGGTCACACAAGACTTGGAAAAATCTTTAGTGTCCTCTGACATCCTAGGCCAGTGAAACAAGGGGACAAGTCTTTCCCATGTTTTGATCTGGCCCAAATGCCCAGCCAAAGGAATGTCATGTGCAAGACTTAGGAGGAACTCTCTGTACTGCAGGGGAATGACCAATCTCTTGGCTATCCCAGGTTTTGGGCCCCTTGCCTCTGTGTACAAGAGGTTGTCCTCCCAGTAAACTCTATGGGTGTCAGTGACATCCCCATTTTGCTGTTTGAAAGCTTGCTGTCTGAGACCCTCCAATATGGGACAGGTTTGCAGTGCCACACTCAGCTCTTCCCTGGCAGG
This sequence comes from Pleurodeles waltl, assembly GCF_031143425.1. Lineage (NCBI taxonomy): Eukaryota > Metazoa > Chordata > Amphibia > Caudata > Salamandridae > Pleurodeles > Pleurodeles waltl. The sequence goes on along the minus strand of NC_090449.1, from coordinate 686,703,168 downwards.
CCCCCCTCCACCCAAAAGCCCAGCAGTGCCTGCTGCCAGCTCATCTGGTGAAGGTTCTGCACAGGGAGGAAAGTCCTCTTCCTCAGAAGTGGAATCATCTGTAGAGGGAGGGATCGTGGGTAGGGATTTACTCTTGATACCCCTAGCTTTAGGGAGCACTTGGTCCATTGTTCCAGGATCAAACTTACCCTGTCGTTTTTGCTTTTTGGCCTGAGCCCTGGTTGAAGCAAAAATATGCCCAGGAATGCCCAGCATTGTTGCATGACCCTCCAACTCCACTTCTGCCCAAGCTGATGTCTCTAAATCGTTCCCTAGTAGACAGTCTACAGGTAAATCTGAGGCAACCACAACTTTCTTTTGACCAGTAACCCCACCCCCCCCAGTTGAGATTCACAACAGCCATGGGGTGGCTAAGAGTGTTGTTATGAGTGTCTGTCACTTGGTACTGCTGACCAAGTAGGTGTTGTTCAGGGTGGACCAGTTTCTCTATTACCATGGTAACACTGGCACCTGTGTCCCTGTAGGCCTGAACCTCAACACAATTTATTAGGGGAACCTGCTTGTACTTATCCATATTAAGGGGACAAGCAACTAACGTAGCCAAATCAATGGCACCTTCAGAGATTAAAACAGCCTCTGTGGTCTCCCTAACAAGACCAACGCCAACTACATTGCCAATAGTGAGCCCAGCTACACCCTTGGATTGGCTATTTGTAGGTTTCCCACCACCACTGCTATTACTAGGGGCACTCGAATTTGCAGCAGGGGTTGTGGTAGTGGGAGGTCTGGTGTTTTTATTTGGACAACTGGAATCAGTTGCCCAATGGCCTTTGACTTTACACAAATAACTCCAAGGCTTTATAGGTTGATTGTTGGAGGAGGATTTGCACCCACCACCCCCAGAGGATTTTTGTGGGCCTGATGAAGACTCAGTATTTTTACCTTTGTCCCCACCCTTGTCAGAAGACTTACCATCCTTCTTCTTGACATCCTTGTCACCTCCTGTATGAACTTTTCTGTACACCCTTGTTCTGACCCACTTGTCTGCCTTCTTTCCCAATTCTTGGGGAGAGGTCAGATCCGAGTCCAGTAGGTATTGGTGCAACAAGTCAGATACACAGGTATTGAGAATATGCTCTCTCAGAGTAAGATTATACAGGCTTTCATAGTCAGATACCTTACTGCCATGTAACCATCCTTCTGAGGCCTTCACTGAACAGTCCACAAAATCTGTCCAGTCTTGAGAGGACTCTTTTCTGGTGTCTCTGAACTTAATGCTGTATTGTCCAGTGGTTAAGCCAAATCCATCCAAGAGTGCATCCTTCAATACTGTGTAATTGTTAGCTTCACTTTCTCTAACAGTAAGGAGCCTATCCCTACCCTTTCCAGTGAAAGATAGCCACAAAATAGCAGCCCACTGCCCTTGAGGGACCAACTTTACCATACAGGCCTTCTCAAGTGCAGTAAACCACTTGTTGATGTCATCCCCCTTGTTGTAAGGGGGGAGTATCTTGTGCAGATTCCTGGAATCATGCTCTCTAACAGGATTACTATCAGGAATACTGCTGCTGCCACAATGGGGTCCTAACCCCAACCTCTTTATTTCCTTCTCAATGTCTAGGGATTCCCTATCTAAGGCCACCTGTTGCTGTTTAACCCTCAATGTTTTGAGTTCCCTTTCTAACATGTTATCCTCATAATGCTTTGACACAGAAGACAAATTGGAAACTTCAGAGGGGGACCTGTCACTATCTGTCTGGACCCTGGTAACCTGGCCTCTAGGAATAAAGGATGCCCTACTGTGATGGGACCCTCCATTACTACCAGCATTACTAGGTGTCCTGCTAGGGGGCAGACCCTTGTCAGAACCCGTCCCAGCTTCCTCAAGGAGTTCCTCTGAGTCAGACTGGGAAGCTTCTATTAATCTCTCATTGGATGGACCAGACTGGTTCTGGTCATTCACCATAAGCATGTTATACAGAAACTCTTTTGTAGGGTTCTTTCCTATAACTAAACCTCTATCTAAGCAGAGACTTCTTAAGCTCTTGTAATTCAAAATGTCATAAGTAGCATTGACAGTTTTGGGACCAGAATCTACCACAGACATGATAGCAAAAGGTTTAGAGATAGTGAGAAGAGAGAAAAAGTTTTAGAACTTTTTAAAGTACAGCGAACACAACTTTTTCTAACTTTTAGAAAACTTTTAGAAGTTTTAGGAAACTTTTCAGAACTTTGCAAAAAGTCTTAGAGAAGAAAAGCAAACTTTTCTGGTTAAGTGTACATACACTGGACTGTTTGGTATGTGATACTCTTATGAAAAGTACAAAATGACAAAGTGGTAAGTAGTTACATGTACTTATCCCACCGCTGCACAACCAATGTAGGAGACTGGCCTGGCTTGTCGTGGGTACCAGAGGTACTTACACCTTGTGCCAAGTCCAGTTATCCCTTATTAGTGTAGAAGAGGTCTTTCTAGCAGCTTAGGCTGATAGAAGGTAGCTATGGCAAAGCAGCTTAGGCTGAACTAGGAGACATGTAAAGCTCCTACTATACCCCTTATATCATATGCACATTATCATAAGAAAACAATACACAGAGTTACTAAAAATAAAGGTACTTTATTTTTATGACAATATGCCAAAAGTATCTCAGTAAGAAGGTAAGTAATGTACACAAGTTATATGTACACAAACCAAAATTAGGTAAGTATGAGCAAGAAAAGTAATGCAAACAGTGTAGAATTACAATAGGTTGCAATAGGCAAGCATAGGTATGGGGCAACACAAACCATATACTCCAAAAGTGGAATGCGAATCACGATTGGACCCCAGACCTATGTGAGCTTGTAGAGGGTCGCTGGGACTGTAAGAAAACAGTGAGGGTTACCAAAATACCCCACCCCAAGACCCTGAAAAGTAGGAGTAAAGTGCACCTACTACCCCCAGAAAGCACAATAGTAGTGAGAGGGGGATTCTGCAGGAAGAACAAACACCAGCAGTGCACTGACAATGGATTTCCGGACCTGAGGACCTGCAAGGCAAGGGGACCAAGTCCAGTAGTCGTGACAGTGTCCATGGGGAGCAGGAGCCCAGGTAACCCCGGATGAAGGTGCAAGGAAGCTGCCTCCGGATGGAAGAAGCTTGGAGTTCTGCAAGAAAGAAGAGGAATAGGAACTTCTCCTTTGGAAGACAAATGTCCCACGTTGCAATGAAGCTTGCAGAGGTGTTCCCATGCAGAAATACTGCAAACAAGCCTTGCTAGCTGCAAGGGTTGCGGAAAAGGTTTTTGGGTGCTGCTGATGACCAGGAAGGACCAGGATGTCGCCTTTTGAAAGAGGAGACAGAGGGGGCACTCAGCAACTCAGAGAGCCCTCACAGAGAAGGCAGCACCTGCAGAAGTAACCCAACAGGCACTTAGAAGAAGAGTGAACCGGAGCCCATGCAAAGTTACAAAAGGGGGTCTCACGACGTCGGAGGACCACTCAGAAGGTTGTGCACTGTAGGATAGAGTGCTGGGGACCCAGGCTAGGCTGTGCACTAAGGAAATCCTGGAAGAGTGCACAGGAGCCAGAGCAGCTGCAAATCACGCTGTACACAGCTTTGCAGTCTAGCGTGGGGAGGCAAGGACTTACCTCCACCAAACTTGGACTGAAGAGTCACTGGACTGTGGGAGTCACTTGGACAGAGTTGTTGTGTTCCAGGGACCATGCTCGTCAGGATGAGAGGGGACCCAGAGGACCAGTGATGCAGTCTTTTGGTGCCTGCGTTAGCAGGGGGAAGATTCTGTCGACCCACAGGAGATTTCTTCAGAGCTTCTGGTGCAGGGGAAGTAAGGCTACTCCCCGAGCATGCACCACCTGGAATCAGTCGAGAAAGCCGGGAGGGAGATGCAGAGGAACTCTGGTGAGCTCTTGCATTCATTATCTGAAGAATTCCCCAAAGCAGAGACCCTAATAGCCAGAAAAGGAGGTTTTTGCTACCGAGATAGGAGGATTGGCTGCCAAGAGAGGTAAGAGCCTATCAGAAGGAGCCTCTGATGTCACCTGCTGGCACTGGCCACTCAGAGCAGTCCAGTTTGCCCCCAACACCTCTGTTTCCAAGATGGCAGAGGTCTGGGACACACTGGAGGAGCTCTGGGCACCTCTCCTGGGAGGTACTAGTCAGGGGAGTGGTCATTCTCCTTTCTTTTGTCCAGTTTTGCACCAGAGCAGGGCTGGGGGGATCCCTGAACCGGTGTAGACTGGCTTATGCAGAGATGGGCACCCTTTTTGTGCCCATCAAAGCATTTCCAGAGACTGGGGGAGGCTACACCCTCTCTCAGAGGAAAACCTTTGTTCTGCCTTCCTGGACCAGGGCTGCCTGGATCCCAGGAGGGCAGAAACCTGTCTGAGGGGTTGGCAGCAGCAGCAGCTGCAGTGGAGACCCCGGAAAGGCAGTTTGGCAGTACCCGGGTTCTGTGCTAGAGACCCGGGGGATCATGGAATTGTCCCCCCAATACCAGAATGGTATTGGGGTGACAATTCCATGATCTTAGACATGTTCCATGGCCCTGTTCGGAGTTACCATTGTGACGCTATACATAGGTAGTGACCTATGTATAGTGCACGCGTGTAATGTGTCCCCGCACTCACAAATCTACCTTTGCACCCAACCTTCACCAGGTGAAGGTTAGACATATAGGTGACTTATAAGTTACTTATGTGCAGTGGTAAATGGCTGTGAAATAACGTGGATGTTATTTCATGCAGGCTGCAGTAGCAGGCCTGTGTAAGAATTGTCAGAGCTCCCTATGGGTGGCAAAAGAAATGCTGCAGCCCATAGGGATCTCCTGGAACCCCAATATCCTGGGTACTTCAGTACCATATACAAGGGAAATATATGGGTGTACCAGTATGCCAATGTGAATTGGTAAACTAAGTCACTAGCCTGTTAGTGACAAATTTGGAAAGCAGAGAGAGCATAACCACTGAGGTTCTGGTTAGCAGAGCCTCAGTGAGACAGTTAGGCATCACACAGGGAACACATACAGGGCACATACTATGAGCACTGGGGTCCTGCCTGGCAGGGCCCCAGTGACACAAGAACTAAAACAACATACATACAGTGAAATATGGGGGTAACATGCCAGGCAAGATGGTACTTTCCTACAGTGCGTAATGTGGGTGTGTGTTTTATAGTGTTGTGGTGTATGGGTGTGGTGTGTGTATGTGTATCAGGTATGTGTATTTTGAATTGTCCAATGTGGTTGTGTTTTGTATATGTGTGTGTATTTTGAGCGAGGCGGTGTGTACCGCCAATGGATTACCGCGGTTGAAAGACCGCTGGGTTGATTTGTGGGTCATGATAGTGTGGGCATATTCTTGTTGTCGTGACATTGTTGGTTTTGTTATCACCAGTTTACTGACCTTTGGTGTGGGTGTCTCTATTGTGGCGGATTCTGGCCTGTGGGTCGTAATACCTGTAGCAAAATTCCATGGCTGCAGCAGTATGTTGGCGGTCTTCTGCACGGCGGTAAGCGGGATTTACCACCAGGGTTGTAATGAGGGCCTGTATGTTTTGATTTTTTTTTACTTTATTAAGGAATGTTAATCATTTTTAGGTACGTTCAGCGTTATATTCTGTATTCATTTATTGTACTTTTGTTGCCTATACGGAGCCAATATCACATTAGATGTGTTGTAGAATATTTTGTGTAGCACTGCAGGGTTGAAATATTTTTTTTCTTTTGTGTATGGAAAGGCGGTGTGCTATGTTCTGACTGTAATATTAATAAACATGGCATATGTCAGATTCTGTGGTCGCTAAGAGTTGTGGACAAAATTCCAGAACATTGGTATATGATGCTGGGATCAACCAGGAGTTGCCTCGATGTATATTTTGTTCCTCAATAAAACTCTTATACTCATCTTCACTTGAGCGAGCTTCATTGGCTTTTTTGGGTCCTTAAGAAGAAACTGCCAGAATGGATGAGATCTGACTGTTGTCTTGTGTCACAACGTGGGGAACTATATCGGGACAACGTAGTGTGGTGGCGTTACTTAGGAGACCTTGAGGAATGAGCTTGAAGGACCTAATTTGTGAGTTCATACAGTCCCAGACTAAGCTAATGTTTGCAGGCTCTTTAAATAAGATTTGAGATTATGATGAGCGTAATGAGATTATGTTTATTTACACTTGACAAATTGTTCAAAAACATTAGGTAGGATCTGACATGTTGATTAGGAAACCGTGATGCAGGTAGATTTTAGAATTTCATGAGTTTGAGAAGAGAAATATGGACAAAAAGGTTTTGCAATGATGTTTGTTACGCAGTATAAAACTCATGGGAGGAATTTTGAGAATGCATGGTGTACAAAATTTGGGGAAGACATACTGTCCTGTAGTGATACATGTCATTGGCCCCTAGGACTCTTGGTCATGAGCCCTGATGAAGTGGAAATGGTATTCCTACCTTCTGTGTGAAGTATGCCTCCCTTAATAATTAATAATTTAAGAATCCATAGGCATGGAATATCAGGAGTTTAAAATACATATTTCCTATTTGCAGAAACATGCTGGTGACCATACCATTTCAAAGCACAGTTTTTAAGAATGACGTATAACAGTAATATGCCATATTAACAACTGAGGTACATTTTGTTTTTCTGTCTTTTAACAGAGATTTCCCAGTGATAATATGTAACTCTGGTTTGAGTATCATTTTAAATTAACATACAAATATGAATTTGGAACTATGGATGTTCTTAATGACTTACTATGAAAACAGCATAATGGATAACTGAATTGGTTGTTTGGGGGGGGGCTTTTTTGATAAATGAAGTGTAATCCAAACATGAAGTAAGTGGTGGAAGAACAATATGTACAGATCATAGGATTGTTTTTATATGTTGTATTTAAAAGTTTTTATTAGGAAGAAAAGGCCACAAGAATCATTTTTTAAAATTCTTCTATCATCTAAGGACAATGCATATGATGGGACTTTTTGTAACAATGGATGTGTGAATGAATCCATGGTGATGTGTTCTGGAAGGGGAAGTTGTTTTGTCGGATTTCCCAGATCTGTTTGCACCGAAGGGGGGGTTTGTGATTGTATATGGTTATTGTGATAGGAGCATTTTATCTTTACATTGCCTTGCCCATTCATACTAAAACAATCATTGTGTTCCCCTTTACATGGCCTTGCCAGCTCTGTCACACAGATACAAAAGATGAATCCTAATGATAAATGTGAATTTCAATTAAGGGATCTCTTTTCAAAGTCCAACACTATTACACGTAGTAAGCGGCCATTCGTGGGAAGACAGAGGGCCTGATGGATAAATTAATTAAACCTGAGAGGTTTAAAAAACAGGAGCTTGCCAAATGCTGGCACCCTTAGGAAGTATTTAGAAATAAGAGGATCCAGAGGGGGTTACTTTGAGGTTTTGGATGGATATCTTTTGGAGGAATGGGAGGAAAGACTATATATGACATCATATTAACTTATGGATATTTTGATCAGAAATTTTTAGAGGAAACTAAAAGGGTTGAGTGAACAGCGCCCTTGGGAAGTAAATTAAGGCCCAACAAGCCAACAGCTAAGAACTATGACATTTTTAAAAATTGGGTTGTCTGGTTACCAGCTACATCTTGTGTAGAAAAAGCTGCAAAAAGTACAGAGATATTAACATGATTATGAGGAGAGAATAATCTTTACCTTTGTACTTAAATATGTAGACATTAATATCAAGTTGGGGATGGAGGTATCGGGCAAAGTAAACAATACCCTTATATCTACAGGTAGTACTTCTATTGAGAGTGACCCTGGAGAGGGTACACTCACTAATTAATCTCTGAAAAAAAAACTCCACTTTCTAGTACCAGAAGGGGAGGAAAAAAGCATAAGAACAGTGGCACAAACAAGGCAACAGAAAAAGAAGGGACAATCCAAAGAACATGCAATAATAGGGGTAATATCCAAATAAAAGGTAAGGGTTTAAGCACAATGAATGATCCTTCTGTCAAAGAACTAAATGCTGTCAATTTATCCTCGAGAAAATTACTAGACAATGAGATTAAGGGCCTGACAAAGGCTTCTAAATTCTGTTCTATCATTCTTGTTGATTTTGTGGAAATACATGTGGATTTGTTCACATATTTTAAGATGAGTGAGAATAAAGGAACATTTCAGAATGGATAGAATGTGTGATCTCCCACAGATTTATAAAAAGTGCCCATCTGAATATACCATTGCAGATTTATGGGGATGATGCAAATATTGAGCGAGATATGCAGAAGGTAGCCTCCAGAACAGGTATTGAGGAGGACTCTACCATAGACAATGGGATGAGACTGAAATCCAAATTTAGACCACCAGAATCCATACATTGGAACATAGAGGAGTTTTCCAGTAAAGTGAGTATGGATTTACATAAACCTAAAGATTTGCATTCGCGTAATAATAAGTGTAAACATACCTCAAATGTCACCAAGAAGGAACGGGTATTCTCAAAAGCTTCTCAAAATAACCAATCCATCGTCATACATGAGGCAGACAAAGGTGGCAACATAGTCATCATGAACAAGACTGATTATGTGAAAGAAATATCAAGACAACTACAGGAGGGTAATAAGTATGAAAGATTAAGGCAGAATTCAATTCCATCCATTACGAAAAATATCAATACTAAACTTAGTGAATGGAAAGAGTGTGGCCTCATCATCAGATTCTGAGTACACCTTTTTGAAGGTTTGTAGTCCCAGATATCCATGCATTTATCTCTTACCTAAAATTCATAAGGCAGGTGCTTTCCTGACTTGCAGACCTATGATTTCAGGGAATGCCAATCTACCTACGGATAACATAACACAGTTTGTGGACATGTATCTACAACCATTGTTGTAGAACTTCCCATCTTATATATAGGATAGCAAGGACCTGTTAGGCAAAATGAATGATTTTGAGTAGGATGATGAGCATTTGATGTATGTCACCTTTGATGTAACAAGTCTATATACATGTATTGGGCATGATTCTTGCATGAAAACATTGAAATATTTTTTATATGCTAGGAGTGCCACTTATTTGGAACAGACACAGATGCTCTAGGATATGGCACATATTTTCTTGGCCCATAATGTTTTCCTGCATAATGGAGATTGGTAACTGTAGAAACAGGAGACTGCGATGGGCTCCAGTTCTGCTTCCTTGTACGTGAACCTTTTCTTGGGTCTATGTGAGCGACAGCATGCCTAGGGCGGGCGCATAGATGAACAATGTTATATTTTGGGCAATAAATTGACAACATTCTTGTTATTTGGAAGGCTACACTGATGAAGTTGTTCAATTTTTATACTTATCTGAACAACAATAGGTTCAATGTGCATCCATCTATGAAATATGATCTGGTCAGGATTGAGTTTTTGGACCTGTTACAGTATATAAAGAATAAAACCATTCACAGTGATAGTCTCAGGATGGACCACATGCAACTAGCTTGCATTCAAGATCAACCATTCAGGCTAACCCCTATGGCGAGATGGTATGGGCCTGCTACAAGTGCAGTCAGCACTAGAGCTTTCAATAAAAGCATTGAGGAAATTAAGACACACTTAAAGGACAGAGGTTATGAGGAGACCTGTTCGAGAAAAGCAGAGATGTGGGGTCATAAGTTAAAGAGGGAACACACCTTGAGGAACCATCTTAATATGCGTGGACAAACTGAGAAGAAACAGAGTCAATCTGTCACATTCATAATACAGTACAATGTTTATGTTGTATATAGAATTCTCAGACATCATGGGACCCTGTGTGGTGTATCCTAAATGGAAAACTATTGAGAATCAGCTATGTCCCACCTATGTTAGGAGTGAAGGTTCTACAAGCCAAGTAAGTGGTTGGATGCCACATAAACTTAAGTGTTTCTACCCTAGGTGCCAAATGCAGTGTCTGCCAATTCAATAAGTATAAGACGGAAGAGTTTTTGTATAACATCTAAAGAAAATACTTCATCCAGGATTTCATAAATTGTGATACAATGTATATAGTTTATGTAGTGGGATGTATGTGCCAACAGATATATGTGGGTAGTAGCACAGAACCTCTCAAACTGTGGAGTCAGAAACGCAATAGGTCCAACAAGAATAATAATATGGATCTACCTATACCATTACACCCTAAGGATGAACATGCTGGTGAGAATAGTATCTGTTTTCATGCATTAGAACACATTAAGGCCCATATTTACAAGGAGCTTTGCGCCACCACAGCATCATTCTTTAGATGCAGCAGTGGTGCATTCAGTGTTCCACACTGCTCCATATTTACAAACTGATGCATTGGGCCCAATTATTCAATTTATAGGGCCTGCATCACATTATACCTGCACCAGGTCTAATGTATGCTGGGTAGGCGTTCCCCGTTACAAGCCACATAGAACTGACTTAGTGAAATCTACAACTGTTCCCTGTGTCCCTCTATGACTTTACTGCTTCAAAATCCCTACACCTTCTCAAACAAGGTGTAAGGATTTATGCAGGGTTTTTAACATGGGACTTGCCTCTGTGTTCTGATGCTTTGCTGGAGTTGTGTCAGTCTTACTACCAGCTCCAGCAATGCTCACTTTAGTACTAACGGATGAGTCGGAATTTCTGACCCATCCATGAATTGCTTGCAGCATGGAGCCCTGTATTGTAAATACAGCACGTCCATGGTGTGGTTATGGCATTTTTGGCAGGTGCAAGAAATCTGATGCATCAATGCCGATGCATCAGTTCATGTAAATGAGGCCCTAAGATTCGTGAGAGATGTGGTGACAGGGCGCTGTTGCTTGGACAGGTTGAAGTGAAACTGATAACACAATCTAGGACTGTAGAATATGAGCAGAACTTGAATATAGGAGATGCCTTGTTTCGTATTCAATGTTGTAATGGGAATCTATATCTGTATATTTCTGCGTGGTAAGAAAATCTTACATTGATAACTGGTACGTGGAAGAATATGATTCTCCTGGTATTGATATAGGGTGATATTGAAGAAAAAAAATATATTATTGCTTTTACCCCAAATAATATGCAGGGTTATGTTTTCAAACTTACAAGTTTATGAACCGGTAAATCTGATGATCCCCCTGTAATATACCTATAAATATTATTTGAAAAAAATTATCATAAGGAATTTTGTATTTTATTCTCCTTTTCACCCTGTTGTGCATTTTGGGGTACACATATCTCACTTGGCAGATTCAAGCAAATCACTGAATGGGTAGGTTAGATTAGATCCTTATTATGTTGTGATAATACTAATTTTGAAGTTGTTTTCATTCTTTATAATTATCCATTTGATTCTGGATAGGCTGTGTGTCATAACATATTATCCACAGCAAAATGGCTCCCATGGAAACCTACAATTGAGGAGTTGTTTTTTATTACTAAAAGTTAAGTCATCTTATGATAGCGAGTATTTTGGTATCAGGATTATAAAGATTTAACATTCAAGAGCGCAACCATTGAATGCCGAGAGCACTCAACACATTTTTGGGTCCTTAAGAAACCGGCAGACTGGATGAGATTTGTCTGCTGTGTTGTGGCACAATGTTGGGAAAATGTATTATGGTCGCATTGCTTAGGCGACCTTAAGGAATGGGCTTGAAGGTCCGAATTTGTGAGTTCGCACATTCCTTTTGTAAACTAATGCTTGTGGAGCTGGAATGCAGGCACCTTAAATGAGTATGGAGATGCTAACGCGTCCCTTTATGTGAATTTCTTACACATTAGGACTCGTTTTAGGCCAATGAATCTTTTGACTCGGTTGAGAGACACCGTAGGACGAGATAGCTAATCAGTATGTCAATCAATATATCAATAATGTCATCAATATTTATCACAACAATACATTTCACTTTAGTCAAAGTCATTAATCTATTTCGACGACCCTACCATGACCTTTCAGCCATGAATAACCACACCAGTTTAATAGAATTTTATGAATTTTATTCCCTATTCATTACAATCTACGAGCAAATGGGTTAATCTCAATACCAAGAAATATAATAGCATAGTCACAATATGGCAACTGTGATGAGATTTCATTAACGCGAGAATCACAAACATCAGAACATAACACGGCGTGAACATAGATCAAATTATAGTAGGGTATTGATATCACGTCAGTTCAACAAAGCATAGTCTCAGTCGTTTGTCGATTTGCGTCAATTTGGTAAACACCTGTCCTAACCACTGATTAGCATTTGCATGTTGGGCTTCATGCAAAACTATTTAGAACACCAATTTGGTAAACATCTAGCTATGGTCTCTGTCAAAAGCAAGCAGTTGGTACCTAGAAAGGAAAAGCAAACAGACAAATTACAATTGCATTGTCATAATTATCCTCCAAGGATTAGGTCAGCGCACAGGTTCAGTATTCGTCTTCAGAACATCAGTCAAATCGCCATCAGTCAGGACTTAGCTAAAGGCCAAAAGGGACACTTCTCTCATAAGGAGGAAAGTGCAAATGGGCTGTCTATGGATAAGGATGGTTTTCAATAAGTCTCAAGTCACCAAACAGAGTGACAGAGTTTCTGGATAAAATCAATAGCATTCCCTACCTAATTCTCTCGACCTTTCTGTGACATGAGTTTTTATCCCTTTTTTGTGGTACATTCCCCCAAAATTCTATTGGACATTTACTTTACCCCACTATCTTTAACCTATCAAATTTAACATTCGGGAATCCCAGTTGTCACCCCACATTAATTTACAGGTCTTTGATTGGTCTTCATAATTGACGTCTTCAGAGGTGGCACATCCGGCGTTACTTCATATTTTGGCTTTTCTTGGCACATCTTATGGGTCAGCAGTTTCGTTGTTCACCGGTCTAAGTGACCTTGTACATTTCATTAATATACATTTGTTTCAATTCATTTATAACTTTTAAACCAAGGCATCGAAGATGCGCTTGGGAATGGATTTAACATGGTTACATTCATCTTCCAAGTTTGAAGAAAAAGAACATTTACAGGGTCATGGCCCCTTGTGAGTCAGCACACTGGAAAACAGAAAAATGCATTTAATATGAGAGTCAGGCAGCTAAACTGCAGCTCATGCTAACTTAAGGCCTATGAAGATTTTCAATACAGATTCAACAATACAAACGTTAATATAAGCTTAATTGAACATAACATAAACATTTTATTCATCATTATTAGTTTGCATATACATTGGTGGCCATTCTTCGTGGTCACAATTCAAGTGCACATTTAAGCAAATTCGCTATTATTATAGTTTTCTATGCAGCATCATCACACATTAATATATAGGCATTTCATTTTAATATAGGTTATATAAGCTACGCTCTCTCAGAGATTATGACATGAATATGAGTGTAATGAGATGATTTTTATTATGTACACTTGTCAAATCATTTGAAAATTGGGTATGATGTGATGCATTGATTAGGAATCCATGATGCGGATAGATTTTAGAATTTCATGAGTATGAGATGTGAAATGCGGACTAAAATGTGTTACAATGATGGTTGTAACGCAGCATAGAACACAAGGAAGATATTTTGAGAATATATGGTGTACAAAATTTGGGGAGGCCATGCTGTCCTGTAGTGATAGGAGGTACTGGCCCCTGGGATTGTTGGTCATGAGCCCTAATGGGGTTGGGATGATATTCTGACATGCTGTGTGAATATGCCTCACTTAGGGGCATATTTATAGGACCCTTGCGCCACCTTGCACCACATTAAAATCATTTATTTTGATGTTAATGTGCCCCAACAAGGCCGAAATCCCTGCGGCATACTTACAGAGTGGCACATTGCGCCACTCTGAAACCCTTTGCATTACATTATGCCTGTGCCAGCCATTATGTATGCAAAGGAGTGTTCCCCGTTCGGGGAGACAGTAAAATGGTGCAAGGAAATCTCTGAGATTTCCTCGAGCCGTTTATTATGGCACAATTAACGCCAGTTTAAGAGCAGGCGTTAAAAGGGCCTTCCATTCTTTGGAATGGGCCCCTATGTACTCTACAGTAGTAGCGCCACAAAGAAGTGCCAAATCATAATTTTCAAATGATTGCTTATGTGTAGGAAGAGACACCTTCCTGCACATAAACAATAATTATTTTGAATAAAAGTATCCATCCTCATTGCGTCCTGCTAATGCCAAACCTGGGGTACCGTTAGATTTTGGCACTGCCTCAGGTTTATGAAAACTCGTAAATCTGAGGCAGCATCAAAATGCAGTGGATGTTGTTATGGAACGCCCACAGCAACACCCATTGCACGCCCCTTCCTTGCAAAGGGCTGCTTGTGAAGGGGTCGTTATTACAAGGTGGCGTCAAGCCACAAAAAGAGACTTAACAACGCTTTTCAAAAATGGCACAGGGCATAGCGCCACCAGAGTATCACAAAAAGTGAGTCTCCAGTGGCGCAAAGGGCTCATAAATATGCCCCACAGTATTTAAGGATGACGTATGACAGTGATATGCCTTTTTATAAACTGATTGCATCATTTGTTTAAAAACGTGGCGACTATGAAACATGTTGATGTGATGAGTGTAAGCACAACCAAATCCAACGGTCTTAATTAGGGAAATTTGTTTGTTATTTCATTTACCTAAAACACAAAATAAATGAATATGTTATTTGTTTTACATTTTGTTGAGACAAGGTCACTTCAACAGTTATTAGCTATGCAATTCTGTAATTTTTTACCGAATCGCAAATTGGTTCTGCAATTCTGTATTTGAAAAGGGCTTGTTTAGGGTGTCCCTTCCAAATATAGGACCACACTGGTATGTATTAATGTTTGCCACCAAATTATGGTCACTAAATATTAATAAGACTTTTCAACATTTTAACCCCTTCGCTGCCAGGCCTTTTCCCCTTCAGGTGCCAAGCCTTTTTTTGGCTATTTGGGGTAGTTTGCGCTTAGGCCCCCATAACTTTTTGTCCACATAAGCTACCCATGCCAAATTTGCGTCCTTTTTTTTCCAACATCCTACGGATTTTAGAAGTACCCAGAGTTTGTGGATGCCCCTGAAGGAAACCAAGAAATTAGCCAAATTACAAGGCTAATTTCATTTTTTTTTAAACAAATGGGAAAAAAGGGCTGCAGCCAAAGGCTTGTGTTTTTTTTTCCCTGAAAATGGCATCATCAAAGCGTTTGTGGTGCTAAAATTACCATCTTCCCAGCTTGCAGGAACAGGCAGACTTGAATCAGAAAACTACATTTTTCAACACAATTTTGGCATTTTACTGGGGAATACCCGATTTTTACTATATTCTGTGCTTTTAGCCTCCTTCCAGTTAGCGACAGAAATAAGTATTAAACCAATGCTGGATCCAGGAAAGCAAAACATTTCTGAAACATAGGCAAGGCAAAATCCTGAATCCAGCAAGGGATCATTTGTGTAGATCCTACAAGGTTTTCCTACAGAAAATAACAGGTGAAATAACACAATATTGAAATTGAGGTAAAAGAAAAACAGCCATTTTTCTCTACGTTTTACTCTGTAACCTTTTCCTGCGATGTCAGATTTTTTAAAGCAATATACCTTTACGTCTGCGGGACTCTTCTGTTTGTGGAGATATTCAGGGCTTGTAGGTTCATCAAGAATCCTAGGTACCCAGAGCCAATAAATGAGCTGCACCTCGCAAAGGGTTTTCATTGTATACCGGGTATACAGCAAATCATTTGCTGAAATATAAAGAGTGAAAAATAGGTATCAAGGAAACCTTTGTATTTACAAAATGGGCACAAGATAAGGTGTTGAGAAGCAGTGGGTATTTGCACATCTCTCAATTCCGGGGTGCCCATACTAGCATGTGAATTACAGGGCATTTCTCAAATAGACTTCTTTTTTACACACTGTCTTACATTTGGACGTAAAAATTCTAGAGAAAAACAGGGGACAGTAACACGTGTTTTGCTATTCCGTGTTTCCCCAAGTCTCCCAATAAAAATGGTACCTCACAGGCATGGTTAGGCCTATTGCCCACCAAAGGAAATGCAACATGGATACATCATATTTTTACATTAAAAACGGACTTGTTTTTTGGAACGTGCCTAGCTGTGAATTTTGATCTGTAGCTCAGCCAGCACCTAGGAAAACCTTCCAAACCTGTGCGTTTTTTTAAACTATGTACCTAGGGGTATCCAGTATGGAGTGACTTGTGGGTCTCTTCAGGTTCTGTTACCCAGAATCCTTTGCAAAGCTCAAACTTTGGCCAAAAAAACACTTTTTCCTCACATTTCGGTGACAGAAAGTTCTGCAATCTGAGAGGAACTACAAAATGTCCTTCCACCCAGCATTCCCCCAAGTCTCCCTATAAAAATGGGACCTCATTTGTGTGGGAAGGCTTAGTGCCCACGAAAGGAAATGCCCCAAAACACTAACTGGACATATCAAAATTATCAAATACAAAACTACCTGTTTTTGCGGGGGGCACCTGTTTTTTTGGTCCTGGGCTCAGCAGCTATATAGGGAAACCTACTAAACCCAAACACTTCTGAAAACTAGACACCCGAGGAAGTCCAGGGAGGTGTGGCTTGCGTGGATCCCCCAGTGTGTTCTCTTACCCAGGATCCTCAGCAAAGTTCAAATTTAGCAATAAAATCACATTTTTCCACCTTTCTGTGTGGAATCACCACACCAGGACACATTTCCTACCACCCAACGTTCCCCTCAGTCTCCCTGTAAAAATGATACCTCACTTGTGTAGGTGGGCCAAGTGCCTGTGACAGGAAAGAGCAAAGAAAATGTCGAAATAGAGGGGGAACCAAAGCGTATCTAAAAGGGCAGTTTGAAAAAAAATATTTTTAGGCTGACAAGTGGGGCAGAAAATATTATTGGTATAGATGTGACAGTGCAGGGTGCTAGGGATTTTGTGGATTTCTGCAGATTCCGGATGGTTCCATCACAAAAATATGGGAAGAATGTGTGATTGTCAGCAAAATTTGAGGTTTGGAGGGCATTGAGGGTAAGAAAATGTGCAGGGTGCATGTGAAGCACACCACCCTGGACTCTCCCAGATGCTTAGTTTTCAGATGTGTCTAGGTCTTGTGGATTTTTCTACATGGTAGCATCCCAAAGTCCAAAAGTGCAGCCCTCACCATTCCAAGAGGGACGATTTTGAGAGTTAGTCAAGCTCTCATGGCCCAAATGTAAAACTGTAACCCCCAAATAATCAAACCTCCTCTTGCTTGCTGTGGGATAACATGTTTTAGTGTGCAGGGGAGAACTGAAAGACTGTTACCCCTTCAGTTGGGGCGGGGCCATAACCATGCCCATACTGGTTGGTAGTCACCAGCCCACTATTTGTTTTTTAATTCCCTGGCATCTAGTAGGCTTTCTGCTCCCCATGGGAGTGGATCGGGGTTAAGTGCCTTATCTGCCCACTGGCGGGCAGAGCAACTTTGTACCCATTTATTTGGGGTGGGCATGGCCATACCCCCACCCTCTTTTTTGAAAAAAAAATCTTCTCTGGTGTCTGGTGGGGTTTCTGCCCCCCTGGGGGGCAGATGAGACTTACAAAAATAGGTTGATCTGCCCCCAAGAGGGGCAGAAATGGCCTAAAATAAATTTGCCCCCTTGCTTGAAATTGGTGCACAAATAAATCCCTGGTGTCTAGTGGTTTCTGTCCCCATTGGGGGCAGAATGGCCTAAAAAACATAGGCCGATCTGCCGCCAAGGTATACAGAAATGGGCTAAAATTTATTTGCTTTCCCCGGGGGAGTGACCCTTGCCTAAGGGGATCGCTCCCCCTTATCATTGTAAACAAAGTTTAAAAAATCCCTCATGACTAGTGGCTTCTGCTGCCCCTGAGGGCAGATCGGCCTAATCAATATAGGCCAATCTATCCCCAGGGTGACAGAATAAGCTAATAAAATTATTGTCCCCTGGGTAGCAACCCTTGACAAAGGGGTCGCTCTCCTTATGCCAAATTCATTATAAAAAAATCCCTGGTGTCTAGCGACCAAATCAATATCGTCCGATTTGCCCCCAGGGGGGCAGAAAAGGCCTAATAATTAAATGCTCCCTGGGGGAGCGGCCCTTGCCTAAGGGGTCGCTCCCCTTCATATGTAAATAAAAAAATAATAAACTCTCTGGTGTCTAGTGGGCATTTCTGCTGCCAGATCGTATCGCGATTGGGCCCTAGAAATGCTCAAAATGACATCAAACGAAAGGAAAAGCCTTTCCTTTCTGCTTAGCTTCGAGCACGATGGGAGGTGACCTCTAATGAGGTCAGTGCACGATCACGTGCTGACGTCATCAGATGTCACTGGGATAATCGGGGGTGGAAGAGGAAACGATTCCCATTTCATCCCTCACAGGGGCTGTGGGTGGGAGGCCCACAGGGGGAGCAGAAGCGCTCCTCTCGTGGGCCAGGTGCATGACGAGCTGGTCTCGTCCCCGGCACACAGGAACCGTGTGTGAGGACGAGGCCACCTCACCCGAGGCACCATAGGGGTTAAAATGCTTTTTTGCTGTTGCAAGCGGCCCGATCCTGTGAATCAGACTGTTTGCAATCTTCAAAAAAGATTGTACATAAGGTGGCAAATTTGAATATACCCAGCCAAGACGGATATCTAACAAAATTTAAATGCATCAGGTATCTGTCTGCAATTGCTTTATCAAACTTTTACCCAGTAACTGAAATGTTAGCAATAAGAAGTCGGTGAGTCTTCTCCCCAAAAGAATACCTTAACACAACAGTGTCAGGTAGGGTTTGGAAAATAGAGACTGCTGTGGGATGTTACCAGACTTCTCTGTCACCTCTTACAACTTACAGGTATGACCTCAAGAGTGGATGGTGATGCCGAGAAAGCTTTGAGAAGGTGTATTGTGTATTTTTGTTAAACGTGTTGAGGTTCTTTCAACATTATTGTGGGAACTGTAAAGATACTGTATAAGAAACCAACAGCATGTATTTCTGGAAACAGCATTACTGAAATAGAAACACCTTTCACCACTTTCCCCATGCTCAACAATACCTGAATATAGAGTTAACACCAGACTGAAAAAATGCAAATCCCTAGCTTACAAAAGATGAAGCTGACTGACTACAATGACAGATTATTGCCAATTTTAACACTTTAACTAGCCAACAATGTTTTGCGGCAGTTAGGTAACTGTGTAATGTCTGGGGAATTGCTACAGTGATTCCAGGGTAAGTGAATGTTTACAATGAAGAAAGCTCGAATTTTGAAAAATAAGCTTAATATTGTTAAGCCTGAGGGGCCCACTGAACCTGGTTGTTGCTGTATTTCATATCTCATACTCAGCCAGATTGGCCATTTCATTCCCTGACCTAAAGCCCTTGACTCATTTCTACGTCACTAGATGAACTCTACATGTAGCGACTATAAAAAGAGCATACTCCTATTTTACAATCACAAATACCCCCGAAATGTAATATATTTGATAGTTTTTGAAATTTCTGTAGAACTAAAAATAAACATGGATAAGTTTAGGGAAGTTGATAGTGGCAAAAAGAAAGGCTGAAACATTTTTTATGTGAGAAGAATGACAACCGAGGGTATAGGATGGAAGTTAAAACAGACCATGATAAATTAAACTCTGATTTGGTGAATGGTTCAATGGCTTTGGCATTTTCTACTAAACAGGGAAATTAGCATTTATGTAATTGAATCAAAAAGCACTGTTTAATCAAAAATATTTTGGAAAAATTTACTGCCAATGACATGAGTATAGGTTTATTCAAGAATATAGTAACTAGTAAGAAAACAATCTGTCCAAATTAATGGACAAAGAACATATATGCATAGATCGGTGGGATGAAAGGATCTTTATTTACAATTTTTCTTGAAAGCAAATGTCCAATATCACAATAACAAAATACAGTTTTTGTGCAGTGACCATTTATTTGTGCAGGTCAGTGGTCAGAGAACAGATTTGTCTTGAGAAAAGCTTTTTTTTTAAAATACTAATTGTATTTCTTTTGAACAGTGTGCACCCTCCATACAATAATAGTAACAAGCATTGAATATTCAGAACTGTAACATCGCTTGCATGACAGTCTCCTCAGTAGCCACCCTTCTATATTAACAACCCGTGAGAGTTCCACCATTTCCCCCACACTTTATCATGCTTCTGGGGACAGCGGGGATGTATAAATCTTCCTTTGTGTTTGTCCAAACTAATCAAAATCCCCTGCAACACTGTTAACGATTGGGGTGTGGGTTGCTTCTAAAGGCGGACTATATCTCTCTTGGCTATTAGGCAAGCCACTCCTATAAAAATGCGGTCTGTTCGTGGGCCTCCTAACTCCTCCATTAGCCCCAACACTGCTATTTTAGGGGTTAATTCAATCAGGCGTCCCAGGACCTCTGAAATCTCCCCACTTACCACCTCCCAAAAGGGTCTTAGCTGCAGGCAGTCCCAAGCCACATGAAAAAGGCTACCTGTGGGAATGTTGCACCTTGCACGGCCGGACGGGCCTCTGGGAACATTTGTTGCATGTGTGAGGGGGACAGGTAGTTTGCGTGGAAGTTAATGAACAGTATCATATGTAAGTGCGCAGATATAGCCAGATCCCTTGGGGCCAGAGATGCTTCCCTCCAGTCACTGTCGTCTAATTCACCAACCCAATTTACCCATTTCTGTCTAAGTCGTCTGGAGCATGAGTGAGCAAGGATCAGTAGATTTGGATCATTGCTTTCTTCCCCAAACACCCCATTAGTATATTTGCCTCAAGGGGGCTGTATTCTGGGATTTGAGTGTCTGGGGGAGGTGTGACCTTAGGGTATGTCTTATCTGTACAAGCGGAAGATTGTGTATTTGCTAGAGCACATTGTTCTTTTAAATCCTGAAAGGACATCAAATTGTCTCCTTTGCAGATGTCTCCCAGGTACATAATTCCTATCTGGTCCCACTGGTAGAAGCATTATAGTGTTGAGATTTGCTGTAGTCATGTGACGAGCCACAAGGGATTCAGTTGCATTAGGAGGCGGTCCCACCATATCAGGTGTAGAGCTGCTCTCCAACATTGTATTGGAACTTGAGTACATGATGGCATCTCCAAGGACACCCTCTCTCCATATAATAGGAACAGAATACTTTCAAATCCTACCGAGTAGAGTTCTAGGTGGTAGGCAGGGTTGTCCGACCCACCAATTAATCATTGGTTGACAGGCACTAGTTGTGTGGCTAGGTAGTATCTGTATATGTCTGGGATTCCCAACACCCCCTCAAACTGTAACTTCTGCGCTGAGTTGAAGGCCACTCTGTATCACTCACCATTCCATATAAAGGTGGTAATTTTAGATGTCAGGGAATTAAACCACTCACAGGGTATGTGGTATGGAAAATTTGCAAAGACCTAGAGATAGTGGGGGAGCCACATCATCTTAAAGATTGCATTACGTCTCAGGGGATTGAGTAGAAGGCCCTTCCATCTATGCAAAGGGCCAAGGTCAGACTCTGGAAATTAAGCTGACAGGCCATGTCCAGGTAGTGTGATAGGAGGATCCCTAGATACTCAAAGGCATTCCACCATACAGGGAAGTTCGGGCACCAGCAGCGACCCTCGGTGTCTCCTGTTACCTCAACCAGGATAGACTTGTTTGCATTAATGCGAAGACGTGAGGCCTCCCCATAAAGATTGAGTAGCTGCAGACATACAAGACCCAAGGTTGGAGGATTCCCCAGGAATACTAGCACATCGTCAGCATACAGTGCCACATCATCTTCCACTCCATTTCCACATCTCCATCCCCGCAGAAGTGGATCACATCACAGGAGGCATGCCAATGGCTCTATAGCTAGAGCAAACAATAGCTGGGTTAGGAAGCATCCCTGACACGTTCCTTTTCAGATATGAAACAAAGGAGATAGTGTGCCATTCACCCAGACTTGGGCCATAGGGTTGTGGTATGAGAGATAAATCATTTTACTGAATTGTATCCCCAGTTCCATGTGCAGCAGTACCAGTTCCGCAAATTCCCAGGAGATAGTGTTGAAAGCTTAACAAAAATATACTAGAAGAAAGGCCTGTTTGCCATTCAGTTCAGGCACCCAGGAGAGGGCCGCCTATACTCAAAGGATAAGGATAGAGTGCTGGGTGCTTCTGCCTGGCATGAACACACATTGATCTGAGTGAATTAGATGGGACAATGTGCGGGCCTGGTGAGCCACCAACACTTTAGCATAGATCTTAATATCTGCATTAATAAATTAAATAGGATGATATGAGGCACATTGATCCCGAGGCAGACCCTCCTTAGGGATGACCACAATAGTGGCACAGTCCAGCTTGGGGGGAACGATCCCTTTTGAAGCACCTCTCCATAGGTATTTAATAGGTGGGGTGTTAGGATGGAAAAAAACATTTGATAATACTAGATGGGAAAAAACCCAGGTCCCAAGTTTTTCCCTGATTGGAGTTCAATTATGGCTGAATCCACTTCTTCCCTTGTCAAAGGTTGGTCCAAATCATGGCCATAGAGGGTGGAATGTGGAGCAGAGGGATATCCAGATTATGGACTCTCCTTCATTCATTGGAGGCATTGAGCGCTGTGCATAGAGGTCCTGATAAAAAGTCATGAAAGCCTGAGCTATCACTGGCAGTTCCTCCTGAAGATCCCATTTCAGTTCTCTAATGGCTGGTACCAGTATAGTAGTTTACCAGATATGTCTCCTGCCTCATAAACTCTACTAGTTGAGGCCATCCAGCATTGTTTTGCCTCCTCAAGGGACACCTGTCGCAATTCGGCTTGTGCCGGTGTCAAAAGGCGCTGCATCTCTTGTGTAGCCGAATGCATGGCTCAGCCTTCTAAATCAACATCTTGCTTTCTAGGGTGGTGTCCCTCCCCCCCTGCAGCCATTCCTGCCTCCTCACATAGCCCTTAAGCACACCTTTCATGGACGGCTTACAGGTCACCCACAGCATCATCTTTGAAGCTACTGAGTCCTCATTAGTCTGAAAGAAAGCTTTAAGTTCTTCCTCCACAAATGTGTCACATTCTATAGTTCTCAAGTGTGATGCACTGAATCTCCAGGTTGGCCGCTGCGTCTGTGGTGGAGTGCCCCATTCTGCCATGAGTGGTATGTGAACAGATATACCACATGAGAATATGCAGATAGATCGCAAGGCCAAAAGATCGATCACCAGTAGCCACATTAGGTCTATCTTGGCCTCAGTGTGGTGGGTTGCGGACTGGTGAGAAAATGCCCGCAATCTCAGGTGCCAAGCATGCCATGTGTTACAGAGACCTATAGAATCCGCCCAGGTCATTAGGCATGCTCAGCAGATACGGCAGTGAGAGCAGGATTCAGCTGAGACATTCAAATCTGGGTCAGGAATTGCATTAAAATCACCTCCCATCAGGGCTATCCTGGGAGGGAAGACCGTTAGGAGAGATCCAAGGACCTGGAGTGTGGGCTGCAACAGCTGTGGGGGGATGTAACATGGATGCATTTTCTGACTGCCATTGGGCCCTCTTTTCCTCTATATCTATCATGGGGGTCTTCGTGTTCTTTGGTCACTGTCAACAGAAGGGATTTATGCAACAGTAGGGCAACGCCCCTCGAGCCTCTCATAAAAACAGAGTGGAAAACCCTGTCATATCCCAACTGCCCAAGGAATGAGCAATGGGTCCCCATTAAGTGGGTTTCTTGTAGGAAAACTACAGTCGGTGTGAGTCTCTTTATGTAGTGCAAGACAGCTGTTCTTTTGTTGCAGTCTAACAGACCCTTAACATTCCATTAGATTATCGGTATCATGGGGAAGAGTAGACTGGCAGTGATGGATCTCTGAGAGTTCTCTCAGGGCAAAGAATGCCAACTTTGGACAGTCAAAAGTGCAGATCTGAACATCCATGTCAACACAGTGAAGAGTTCAATGCGGAAAATCTGAAGTAGAATTGCAACATTAACACAAATATGTGGTGCCTATGCTGTAAAGGAAAAATAACTGAGAACAACATTTACTAATAAACTAATATCCTGACCCTCAACTACCCCCTCCCCCCTACTTCCTCCCCAGAAGTATCTGTCTGCCTTATATAAAATATTCTTTCTAGCTAAACACTCGTGGAGGAGCTGAAAGTCATGTGGTCCGAGGCTCCTTCTGCCCCTATAAGGATACTTCTACTGGAGCGATTTTTGGCATCCTTTGCTCTATCCTCCAACACTGCTACTTTTGATGTTAACTGAGAAACTTGCTTTAGGAGGGTGGTCACATAATCATCCGACGTTGATAGTCGCGTCTCAGTCTCTGTAACCCTCTCAGCCTCTCATCGTAGATCCTGGTACACTAGGAAGAGGTCAATTCGGATTCTGTTGACCTTGGATTCCAATGTCATTCTGGAATCCTGAATTGCTTTCAGAAGGACAGCCATATCTGTTGGTTGAGGCAGGTTCCATGGGTCTAGCGGCAGCCCCTCGGTTGTGCTGCCACCAGTTGTTGTGGGGTGTGGTATATTGATCCATTTTCATTAATTGATTGATTTATTGATTTATTCATTTTCCATTTTTATTTGAGCCGCTTTTGAGTAGGGGGGTTTGTCGCACCCAATTCCGTGGGAGTGTAAGTCACCGGGTCATGGGATGGAGGGATGTCAGCAGGAGAGAGCTGTCTCTGCTGCCAGGTAAACCCCTGGGACGGTCAGCCAGGGTTAAGTGGAAGAGTGCAGAAGGTCCAGTATGCAGGGATGTGGGCCGGACAAGGGAGACTGCGCTAAATCGAGTCTTCTCCTCCGGTCCACCCACCCAGAGTACATGATCAGTAGGCCCCTGATAGAAAGGCAATGGGGGGCCCACAGGAGGGAGATGATCAGTGTTGTCCGTCCATTGAGGGCTCCAAATGGATGATCTAGACAGAGGCACAGGAGGGGGATGCCCTGTCCTCAAGTGGGGTGCCCTCCTGAGCCACCAAGGCAATAAACCATGGTCCACCACAAACAGAGGAGTCAGTATGAAGACCAGTTAATCAGGTGGTTGCCCTTGGAGCATGTTTGGTAGATTGGTCTTCCACCACAGTGTGAACCCCCTATGGACCGTTGGATGTATGTTGGGTAAGGCTTGCAGGGCCCTCAACTTGGTGAGCACAACAGGGGAGATTAGCACTTCACCAGCATCAATGCTGAGTTTCTTCAGTAAGCTGGGGGGGGCTCAGATGCAGATCCTGGGAGATGGTGGGCAGAGCAGGCCATGCTAGTGAAGGTCCTGGGGCTCTAAGTGCTTCCCGGCAGGGAGTAGCATGCAACAGGTGGAACAGGCACATTATCCAAGGTGCCTAGCTGGAAGCACCCCACACTCAGTGCCAGGTCAGATTCTCCCCCGCTCGCGCTCTATCACCGCCAGACGGCCCACAATCGGATCCAGATTTCACCGCTTCATGCACCCGCCCCCCATATACACAGTCTGCTTCTCACATTGGGACAGTCACAGCCTCTGGAGTTCCGTTCCCACCGGCACCAGCCCTCGGTGCCCAAGGGAACATGTGGGCCCTGGCCCCACTGCTGTATCCACACACCGGGTCCCTTCCTCTTGGCCCTCAGAGCCCCAGGCACCATGCCTTCCAAGGGCCCTCGATGGGCAGCCTGTTCTTCAGGCACAGGTGGGTCACTGCCACAGCTGCAGTGGCAGTTCAGGTTCAGACCAGTACCAGCACTGGCCCTCCCCTCCCGGAGTTTCCATGGGAAGGCCGTACCTCGTCTTATCCCTGTGTGAGCAAGAAGTGAGACCAGAGTGGGCCTGAGGGTCCCCTCCATCACTCTAAGTGCATTGGTGTACAGTGGATTTAAAATGGGGGAAGTAGTCGAGCAGGATGAGATAGATAAATTCTGGACATGGGAGCCTTCTTAAGTTGCAGTTGCTTTTTTTTTATTCAAAATGGCTGTCTTCAGACTGCCAGCATCGCTGTGACGATCGGCCCACTGCACTCCTGGTGGTCTGTCCACCAGATTACGACCCTGGTGTTCGGACCACAAGGGTTTCTGATGGGCTGATGGTGGTCAGACCCATGGTCCGTCATGGTGGTGCTGAGTTCAGCACCGCAGTGTTAATCACGGGTACCCTTTCTGCCAGCCTTTTCATGGTGGTTTTGCCCCCATGAAAAGGCTGGTGGAAAGGGAGTGCTGGGGGCCACAGTGGGACCCCTGTACTGCTGACAACCATGTTGTGGGCAGTGTAGGGGTCCCCCAACCCAGCACCCTTGGAATGTGCACTCTCTGCTTTGAGTGAGTGGATGAGTGCATGTATGGATGGAAGAGACAGTGCGAAGGGGTCTATGGGTAGCTGAGTGTGTACATAGGTGAGTGAATAAAAGCATGAGTGGTTCATGGGTGAGAGAGTGACTCCTTGAGAGATATATGAGTGAGAGAGTGAATTCATGAGTGCTGTATGAGGCAGTGAAGGAATACATGGATGATATATGGGTGTGTTAGTAAGGATGCAAATGGTGCATGGGATGACACTGTGTATATGGGTGCATGTATTGATGAATGAATGGATGCATGAATGGTGCATAGCTGATTCACTGAGTGCATCTGTGAATGTGTGGTTGAATAAGTGATTGCATTACTGGTGCATGGGTGATTTAATTAGTGCATGAGTGTTTTTATGTGTGAGTGAGTCAATGCATGAGTGCTGTATGGTGATTGTCTGAGTCTACAAGTGCTTCTATGGGTGGGTAACTAAGTGTGTGACATATTTTTGGGAGATTGACTGACTGGTTGAGTGCATATATTGGTGAATGACTGAGTGCATGAGTGCTGTATTGGTAAGAGAGTGAGTGTTTCAGAGGTATATGAGTGACAGACTGAGTTTATAAGTGATGTTTGAGTGAGTGAACTAATGTATGGATACTGTATGGTGAGTGGGTGAAGGTAGAAATGGTGCATGGGTGACTCACATTATGTCTGACTGCATATATAGATACGTGAGTGAGTAAATGAATAGTTCATGAGTGTTTGACTGATTGCATGTGTGCATGTGTATGTGAATAACTGAGTAAATAAGTGGTGCATGGGTGATTTACTGAGTGCATCAGTATTTGTGTGTGTGTGTGTGTGAATGCATGAGGGGTGTATGGCTGATTGTCTGTGATTTCATGAGTGGGTGACTTTTGAGTGCATTTGTGCATTTAAGATTTAGTGAGTATGTGCATGTCTGTATGAATTAGTGAGTGAGTGCATGAGTGTCTCTATGAGTAATTGACTGAGCAGATAAGTAAATGTGTGGGTGAGTTGAGTACATTAGTGTATGTCTGAGTAAGTGAGTGTAAGAGTGCATGCATGACTGGTGACTGAGTGTATGCGTCTGTGTGTATGGGTGATTGACTCAGTGCATAAGTTCATGTGTAGGTGAGTGAGAGAGTGTGTGAGTGCATGTATGAGTGAGTAAGTGAATGAGTTCATGCATGACTGAGTGACCAAGTGTATGCAAGTGTGTACGGGTGATTGACTCAGTTCATGAGTTAATGTATGGGTGAGTGAGAGAGTGTATGAATGCATGTATGAGTGAGTGAGTGCATGCATGAGTGAGTGAACGAGTGTATGTACATTGAAGATTAACTGAGTGTGTGAGTGCATGTATGAGTGAGTGAGTGCAGGAGTGCATGTGTGGGTGACTGACTGAGTGCATGAGTGCATGTATGAGTGAGTGAGTGCAGGAGTGCATGTGTGGGTGACTGACTGAGTGCATGAGTGCGTGTATAGGTGGGTCAGTGACTGCATCAGTGTGTGCATGAGTGAGTGAGTGTATGAGTGCATGTATGGATGAGTAAGTGAGTGACTGAGTGTATGTATGAGTAAGTGAGTGAGTGCATGTATGACTGAGTGTATGTATTGGTGATTGAGTGTATGAGTGCATGTATGGGTGAGTAAGTGAGTACATAAGTGTATGTATGAGTGAGTGCATGTGTGAATGAATATATGAGTGTGCGTATGTCTGATTGACTTAGTGTATGAGTGCATGTATGAGTAAGTAAGTGCATGTATGGGTGAGTGACTGAGTATGAGTGCATGCATGGGCAAGTCAGTGAGTGCATGAGGGTGTGCACTAGTGAGTGACTGAGTGCATGAGTGTGTGTATGGTGATTGGGTGTATAAGTGGATATATGGGAGAGTCAGTGAGTATATGAGTGCATATATGAGTGACTGAGTGAGTGAGTGCCTGAGAGGTGGATTGGACATTTACTGAGTACACTAGTATATTTAGACATGCATGAGTGAGTGTATGACTACACAAAACTTGTTAATATTACATAGAATATTGAAATACGATACAGAGAGAGGAAACTAATGGAAAAGTATAGCATGAGCACTATATATTTATAAACACTCTTCATACAGATCTTTTATTTATATGTCATTGTTTGAAGGACTATGTCCACAACACATTGTTCAACTGCATCTGGTATTGGGAAAGAAAAATAAGGCAACGATAGATTAGAATTTAATGTTTAAAGATAGACAAATATTACAATATTCGTCGCTTATACTGTAAGAATACATTGCAATGCAGTACATATATCATTTTGATTGTTTTACTGTTCTCATCTTACATACTCCTTCATCTGAAGCAATGGGGTGTTTAAAGCATCATCTTTGAACAGTGGGGAAAAAACAATCAATGTATTGTGAAAAAAAACAAAGCTGCACAGTGGATGACTACAAATAAGTGAAAATATGCTTCATGCTTACTACATTTCATTAATTACTGCAGTTCGCTCTAGTTACTACAATAACATAAACACGCTTTTTAAAAAAAAATTCTTCAATTATTATATCTGGTACAATATCTGAAAATAATATGAAGTACTGTTGAATTTTACAGATCAAATTGAAAACATCCCTGCTAGGCCAAATGATGTCTACAGTGCTCACAATCCATGTTCAGAGAAACACACGCAGTATTGTTTTTCATTAGTTAGCATGTCGAAATTTGGTTGGAGAAACAAAAGGGGACTTTATCTCCAGTTTAGATTCAATTGTACTGCTTAATGTTGAGGCTGCTGTGATTACAATATCCTTCCAGTTTCAGACTTTAATTTGTCTGTGTTGTGATAACTTCTTAAAGTGACTTCTTTCTGCAATATTAAAAGGTCTCTTGAGATATCAAGATCTTTTTGAAAGACACTACCCTTAATAGGCCAAATAGTATATACATGAAAACAGAAAAGCACATACAGGTAATACTGTTTCCACTTGGTTGATCATTGTTTTTCATCAGAACTTTGGTTGGAGAAATGATATGAATTTCATAGTTTGAAGGAAAGTTTTTGTTTGTACTTTAGATTGATGTCAATGCATTCTGTTCATCCGCTTTGTTTTTCAAATACACAGTGTAGTGTCCAGAGGTTACATCAACTCCTTTGTGAAAGATGATTGCCAAAGTAGTGAAGTTCTTCCAGAAAACTATATTTTCACTGCTCTGAAGTTTGTCATTTCAGTTTCCAATATGGAACCATCTGCTCTGCATCATTGCAGCATTAAAGTAATATATTTTTCTGTTCTTCATCCAAATAATGTAGAGTCAAGGTGTGATCTGCAGTTTGGGAAGGTCATATTTTGGGAAACATTTCTATACAGAAAGTCCAAAGGCACAGTTTTACAATCTGGTAAAGTTAAATAAAGAAATCTTTCACAGCTGATGTCAGTGGTACATGTATGAGAGCAGTCTTCACACTCATGGATCCATTTGTAACTGAGTCCAAAATCATCAATATTTACTTCTTCTTATTCTAAGACTCCAAGCATCACCATAGTGAATTCCTGTGGATCTTGCTGAGTGTTCTGAGTAAATATTATAGATCCAGTACATATATCTAAAAGACCTTGGATCCCTGAAGCAGAATGTGTTATTGTTCTGTCATTCATTAGATGTTGTAGCACACTATATAAAGCAGAACACATTCCCTTACCTGTCTTTTGTTCAATTTGTTTTACTACATGGGGTAAATAGAACAGTACGTTGACAATGATATTCGCATAGCATTTTTCTAACTGTTTTCTAACTAATATTCAACAATTTCACTATAATTTTCCAGTGTTCTCTTCTTAGCAGGGTCTGTCTTGTCCTTTTGTCCTTTCTTTTCTTGGAGGTATGTGAACTGTTTTGTAATCTTCTGCTTTGGATACAGTGAATGTTTCTCATAAACAGGGTACTG
This sequence comes from Pleurodeles waltl, assembly GCF_031143425.1. NCBI lineage: Eukaryota > Metazoa > Chordata > Amphibia > Caudata > Salamandridae > Pleurodeles > Pleurodeles waltl. The sequence continues at coordinate 686,673,045 of NC_090449.1, read as the reverse complement.
CCCTGAATGAGGAGCGTAATGATTTCGTAACCTACTCTCCTACACAGTTTGCGTCAGCACACACCTGACTTTCGTCAAAGTCAATGAAAGCCAGACAAAGTCTAATCCATGAAAAATTTACCTATGACATTCCTTCTTTGAAAACAGAGCTTCCAATGTTAACCAAAAATGCATCTAGACTATGCCTTCTGATTTATGGATCTTTACAGCATATGCTAAAGACAGAGGAAACTCTTTTCTTCAAATGTATGAGTCTTTTGACAAGCAAAAAGCATACAACACCCCGGCCAAGCTTCTTAACATCATGTAACTGATCACATTTTATAGCAAATTATTTTACATCATCTCCTATAGGAAAAGTAAAGAAATCAACAACATTTTGCACCATTAATAAGCCTTCCTCAACAATTAAATTGCTTCGTAAAATAAGTTTTTACAGACACAGAAACAATTTTCAAGTCCTGCTGTTTTTTATACTGATTTTTCCAAAGAATCCAATTTTGTTTGTGGTTTATCTGACTATAATATTGTGACTTCTTGAAGTTCCATTTATTCAATAGCTGTAATTTCCAATTTTTCTTCTGTCTCCAGTTGAAGTAACTTTTCATTACAATTTGAGCACTCTTGAAGTGTTGATGATAAACAAACCATAGATGCCTCTTCTTTGATTAAATTGAACATTAGTTCTTCTGCAGTTATGGTGGATGAGAAGAGAGTCATTCTTGATTAGACAACTTTGTCAAGCAAGCTTCCCCTGTTTTGTGAGAACTCCTTCTCTAATGTCTTTCAGTATGTCTCTGTTTTCTCTATCAGATGCTTGAGGTATATATTTTTTTACTTATTCTTTGTACTCAGAGTTTAACCAAATGTTTATATTGCCAATATTTCCTAGTGAATTTCTTGTTTCATTGTGGAGAAGAGTCTTGAAAATGGGTTGTTCTTTTAAAGGGGTAAGTTGGAATAGATCACCAAGGACTATTACATGTTTTCCTCAAAATAGTATATTCATAGTTTGTTCTTAAAACTTGCTGCATCCTTACAGGTATGAAAGTAAGCAATATGTTTGATACCATGCTTACTTCATCAATGATGAGAAGGGTCATATTTTTTAATACTCTGGATACTTCATGGCAAGCTTCTGATACTCAAGTTTATTGGCAGGTAGCATTAAAAGTCTATGTAGAGTAATTACTTTAATGTTAACAGCAGCTAATCCTGTTGGTGCTATTACAGCACATGACAAATTTGTATCAGTAGTCTTTTGTAGGTAACTGATGAAAACTTTATCAGGAAACTTGTTCCCAGTATCAGCTTGTCCACTGATATACATTAATATTGGTTTATATATAGAAAAGTAACAATGTCATGAAGAAATCTATGTTCTAATTTTGTTTACACTTCATTGAAAATTTCTCTCTATTTATTGTTTAGCTGTTCCACTAAGTATTCTAAATCCACATTTTCCTCTCTTGCTTGCTTCCTTGCAATCTCAACTTCATTTATTGCTATAGCTGCCTGACCTTAAATAACTGGTTCTCCAAGAGGATCTTGACTTCCTGGTGCAGAACTTTGGCTGCTCTGTGAACTGCCCCTTGCTATTTCAGCTGCAAAAGTTTCTTCTTGTTCAACCTTGTCTTTCAACATTTGTAAGTATGTTGGAGAGCCGGAACACTGAATAATATCTTTTACAGCATTGAATAAATGTTCACAGCAGTTATAGTGCCCAATTAGATCTGTTTCAGCTCACCATGGTTTGAAGAGTTACAATAGTGCCAAGTAAAAAAACTATTTTCTATCTGGATTTAGGCTACACTGCTTCCTGTGATTAATTAGATTTCCTTTGCTGTGTCTTACCAGACAGCTATCCCATCCAGTAACTGCAAGTCTTCCTTCTTCAATATTTTCTCTAACATTAGTTCTATATCTGTAAGGCTGTAGTACTTCATAGAGACACATAGGGGGTCATTCTGACCTCGGCGGTGAAAGGCGCTTACCGCCAGTCAGAAGACCGCCATAACACCGCCGCGGTAAACTGCCACGGTCATTCTGACCCGCGACTGGCAAACCGGCAAAAACCCGACAACAACAAAAGTCCGCCACACCAAAGGTCAGCGGGAAACTGACGATGACCAAACCTCCACCATCACGCCAACAGAAATACGCCCATACCATTCCGACCCACAAATCCCCGCAGCGGTCTTTCAACCGCGGTATTCCATTGGCGGTACACACCGCTGCGGTCAAAATACACACACCTTTACAAAACACTACCACATTGGACAATTTGAAATACACACACCTGATACACATACACATACCACTCCCACACACCCAATTAAATATAAAACACACACTCACATCACCCACAAACCCTCACGACCACTATTGCGACTGAAGGACAGAGAGAGACAGCACAGCATAGAGTAGACCATCACACAGAGGCTAATCACAACATCACCCACACAATTTCCACGCACAAAACACCATACACCACCACACTCACCACACTCTACAACACATACACCACCCCTCACCTCATCCACACCACCCCATGGCACCCCAAAGACACCCCAGCTTCACTGACGCAGAACTCAGGGTCATGGTGGAGGAAATAGTTCGTGTAGAGCCCCAGCTCTTCGGGGCACAGGTACAGCACACCAGCATTGCCAGGAAGATGGAGCTATGGCAAAGAATAGTGGACAGGGTCAACGCTGTGGGACAGCATCCACGCAATCGGGACGACATCAGGAAGTGGTGGAACGACCTACGGGGGAAGGTGCGTTCCATGGTATCAAGGCACAACATCGCGGTGCAGAAGACTGGCGGCGGACCTCTACCTACTCCCCCAGAATTCACAGCATGGGAGGAGGAAGTCTTGCACATCCTGTATCCTGAGGGCCTCGCAGGAGTAGTTGGAGGAATGGACTCTGGTAAGGCAAATCTTCACTACTTCATTCCCCCCACCCCACCTGCATGCCAAATCATACCCCCACCCTCACCCCCACCCCATCACACCAACTCCTTGCAAATGGCTCACCATCACAACCCACCCATCCCAAAACCTACCCCTGCATGCGTCCCCAAAGCATGGACACCCATCACCAAAGCATGCCCACTGCACATACCCATCTCCCCCACAAGCCACCCTCACAAAAGCCCCCACAAGGGAATGCCAGCACTGGGGTACACGGCCACCCACCCATTACACAAAATGTCACACACAGAAGCAATAACCATACTCTTATACCCCTGTAGGACCCGAACGCCACCACACCGCCACGGAGGGTCCAGAGATGTCCATCCCCCCCCCCCAGAAGAGGCCCCCAGTGATGACAGCAGCTCTGTCTCCCTGGACCCAGATGACCAGCCCGGCCCATCGGGGACCTCGGGACAGTCGGTTTCCCACAGACAGCCACAGGCTACACCAGACCTAACCCCCTCTGGGAACACCAGCACAGCTCCCGCCCAGTGGGCCCATGCCTCTGTCTCCAGGACACGTCAATCAGCGGTGTGTCCACCACTACAGGGCACCCAGGTTGACCCACCACCCCAACAACAACAGGGACCTGGGGGCAGTGGTAGTGGGCACACCGTCCAGGGGACAGAGGCCCAGGGAAACAGGGGAACTGGGAGGGCTGCTGTGCGACAGGGGGGGGACAGGCCCAGGGAACCGACTCTCCAAGAGGCCCTCTCCTCCATCATGGGAGCATACCACCACTCCCAGGAGACGATGGCGACGGTACTGGCCAGGTTCCAGAAGATCCAGGTCATGCAGGAGCAACAGTACATGGGGTTCAGAGAGGAACTGAGGAGCATTAGTTCCGCAATGGGGACCATCGTCCTGGCCCTAAACCAGATAGTCACCACATTGCGGGACCATGTGGCACCACAAAGGGCCCCTGTCACTAGCCTGGACCAGGAACAGCGTACCACCTCCGCCGGCGCTAGTGGACAGGAGGCCCCCACACAACGACAGGCCACCAGAACCCCACCTCCTGCAGAAGAAAAACCACCCCGCAAGCGGAACCTGAGATCTCACAAGAAGACAGAGTAGGATGCCAAGACCCCCGCTAGCAAACGATACCCCCTGATGTCATCCCACTGTCCCACATTGTCACCCTGTCCAACCTTGAACTGCCCCTGCTCCATCCTTCCACAGGCATATGGACAATGCACCTGTGAGACTGAGAACTGGACTCTGCCATGGACATTACTCCACCATCACCCATCACCGTATTACAATCATGTTCCTAATATTAGCACTTTAATAAATTCACTTATTGCACTTAAGAAATCTGGAGTCTGCTTGTATTTTTAACAAATGTATTAGACATAACTGTGCAAAAATGGACAGTTACATTGTGATGACAACATACCACTATCACACAGCTGTAGTCCATGGGCAAACAAAGCAGAGGTCACGCAGTGGGGCCCACAGCTCTGAAAACGGAAGGGAAAGTCACAACTCTGTTAACAGGAACTGGGGGGGAACTCAGACAGTAGAGAGGCAGGAGACTTTAAGTAAATGTAAAAAATCGTGGTTGATTCTTACCTGTGTGCTACTGAAAATACTGTTGTATCACTGTGTCCCTGTTGTCTGTGTCGTCCCCGTCATCTTCCTCCTCTTCACTCTCCACAGGCTCCACAGCTGCTACAATACCATCATCTGGACCATCCTACTGCAGGAAAGGCACCTGGCGTCGCAAAGCCAGGTTGTGAAGCATACAGCAGGCCACAATGATATGGCAAACCTTCTTTGGTGAGTACATTAGGGATCCACCTGTCATATGCAGGCACCTAAACCTGGCCTTCAGGAGGCCGAAGGTTCTTTCTATAATCCTCCTAGTTCGCCCATGGGCCTTATTGTAGCGTTCCTCTGCCTTTGTCCTGGGATTCCTCACTGGGGTCAGTAGCCACGACAGGTTGGGGTAACCAGAGTCACCTATTAGCCACACACGGTGTCTCTGTAGCTGTTCCATCACATAAGGGATGCTGCTATTTCGCATGATGTACGCGTCATGCACAGACCCAGGGAACTTGGCATTTACATGGGAGATGTACTGGTCAGCCAAACAGACCACCTGGACATTCATAGAATGATAACTTTTTCTGTTCCTGTACACCTGTTCAGTTTCTCTGGGGGGTACCAAAGCCACATGGGTCCCATCAATGGCACCAATGATGTTGGGGATATGTCCAAGGGCATAGAAATCACCCTTCACTGTAGCCAAATCGCCCACCTCAGGGAAAACAATGTAGCTCCGCATGTATTTCATCAGGGCAGACAACACTCTGGACAAAATCTTAGAAAACATAGGCTGAGACATCCCTGATGATATGGCCACTGTTGTTTGGAATGATCCACTTGCCAAAAAATGGAGTACTGACAGAACCTGCACCAGAGGGGGAATCCCTGTGGGTTGGCGAATGGGGGACATCAGGTCTGGCTCCAGCTGGGCACACAGTTCATGTATAGTGGCTTGGTCAAGTCTGTATGTCAGTATGACATGTCGTTCTTCCATTGTCGACAGGTCCACCAGCGGTCTGTACACGGGAGGATTCCTCCATCTCCTCGCAAGTCCCAGCGGACGGTGCCTAGGAAGTACAACATGGAGCACAGAGTCAAGCAACCCACAGGTACGTAACTACAGCTTGCACAGTACACGTTTCGATATGCATTGAATGGCTTGTATGAGTGGCAATGCAAGGACTAGGCCTGTGTGACGCAGTAGAAATTAAGCCATGTGGGCCCTTGAAATGGCGGCTGCCTGACCTGTGAAGTGTGACAATGGGATGTGAGGTCAATGCGCTGGCGTGGCACACCGTGGTGGTAGGCGGTCGAAGACCGCGGCGCAAAGCAGCATTGGCTAACATTGAACCCTATGGGTCTCAGGAGCCAATGACGATGTGCGCCGGCGGTCGCGGGACGCACCGCTGCGGTACGCACCGCCGCGGGCGTGACTGCCATTTTCTAACTGCTTAATCACTCGAGACCTGATCATCCACAGGAGAGGACCTATACTGCAAGTGCTGCTGTGACCTCGGTCTGGGAGATACAATGGCTGCTGCGACTGGGGAAAGGGCCCCTGCCTTCACTTCTGAGGAATTGGAGAAACTTGTGGATGGGGTCCTCCCCCAGTATGGGCTACTCTACGGTCCTCCAGACCAACAGGTAAGTACACAGGGAGCACGTATTATGGGCTATGCCTGTGTTGAGTGGGGTGGATGTAAGATGGTGGGGAGGGGAGCGAATGAGGAGTGCAACGCACGACAGATGAGAACATGTGCCACATGGCAAGATTGGGGAGGGGGGGCCACTCACATCGACCATGCAGAAAAGTGATGATATTTCTTGTTCCACCCTGTCCATGTCACATAGCTCAGCGCCCATCAGAAGATCGACATTTGGCGTGCCATCGCCAAGGACGTCCGGGCCCTGGGGGTCCACAACAGACGGGGCACCCACTGCCGCAAGAGGTGGGAGGACATCCGCCGCAGGAGCAGAAAGACCGCCGAGGCTCTGCTGGGGATGGCCTCCCATCCTAGGAGGGGTGCCACACGGCAATTGACCCCCTAATGTCCCGGATCCTGGCGGTGGCCTACCCCCATTTGGATGGGCGCGTGAGGACATCACAGCAGACACAATGGGGTGAGTATCAGCACATTCTGCTATATTAGCGCACAGTGGAGGTGTCTGGGTGGGGGAGGAGGGCTGTGGCTATCTCTAGGCCAGGGCGGTTTCTGTAGGCTAGGCCCCTCCGTTAGGCATGGCCCTGTGCCCCCGCCCCCCACCTCTGTAGGGTGCTAAGTACAGCTATCAATGGTCCGGGCTCACCTATGTGTGCATTTGTGGTCCATAGACTTGTAGGCCAAGTCACAATAATTGAGTAGTGTACCCCGAGTGCGCGGCGTAGTGCAGGGGGCTTCTGTGTCTGTCCTCTCCGCTAACGGTGCCGCCAATGCATGCACTCAACATGTCTTTCTTCCCCCCCCTTTTTTTTGGTTTTCCTGTTCATGTATGCATTAGCATCATCAGGCGGAGGAGAAGTGGCATCGGCGCACGAGGGAGCTGCATCTCACATGGCCCCGAAGGGCCATACAACCGACTCAGAGTACACCAGTGAGACGGAGGGCGAGGGGAGCTCCACAACGGGGACCCGTGGAGACGTCAGCGACACCGACACGTCCTCGTAAGGGAGCTCCCTTGTGGTGGCAGCAACATCCGTGCCCACTGCAACAACAGGTACAGCCGCCACCCAGCGCACCAGCCCCGCCCTCCCAGCAGTCCCTCAGCGTTCACCCCGTGACTGCTCGGCCAGGAAGCCGGGCATCTCCTTCGCCCCTGGCACCTCAGGTCCTGCCCCAGTTACCCCTGCTGCCCTCAGTGCGGAGATCATTGACCTCCTGAGGACGCTCATTGTTGGGCAGTCTACCCTTTTGAATGCCATCCAGGGGGTAGAAAGGGAGGTGCATCGGAGCAATGCATACCTGGAGGGCATTCATTCGGGTCAGGCTGCCCATCAGCGATCGTTCAACGCTCTGGCCTCAGCACTGACGGCAGCAATTGTCCCTGTGTCTAGCCTCCCCCCTCCAACTTCCTCAACCCAGTCCCACTCCCCTGTTCCTCTGCCTATCCCAGACACACCTACAGACCAGCCTGCACACACCTCAACACCCAAGGGCAGGTCATCCAGACATAAGCATCACAGTTCACACAAGCATTCACCCAAGCAACATCCAGATGCAGACATGCCAACAGCCACTGCCTCCTCTGTGTCCCCCTCCTCCTTGTCTCCCTCCTCTCTCCCTGTGACGTCTCCACTCACACCTGCATGCACACCACCATCAGCCAGTACGTCCATCACCACCACACCCACCAGAACAGTCCGCACACGTGCAGTCACCACCCCCACTGCCATTTACACGTCCCCTGTGTCCTCTCCCAGTGCGTCTGTCACCCCCTCTTCCAAACCACACAAACGCAGGCAGTCACCCACCCAACAGCCATCCACCTCACTACAGCCTCCAGCACAAGCACCTACACCCAAAGACAGCACACTTGACTCTCCTACAACCACATCCTCTCCCCCACTCCCATACCCACTGCACCTACCCTTCCCACTGCTCCAAAAAAGCTTTTCCTGTCCAAAATTAACCTCTTTGCATCACCTGACCCACCCCCTCCATCTCGTAAGAGTCCAACCAGCACCTCAGCCACCACAAGCCCTGCACCTACAAGGACCATCGTTCAGGGCTATTGGAGTCCACCAGCTTCTAGGGCAGGAACATCGGCCAGCAGCAAGGGGACAGCCAGCCCACCCCCTGGGAAAAGAACCAAGAAAGGGAAGGGCCGGCGCGACATGCCTGAGACGGATGCCCCCAAGGACACCACCCTTGCACCGTCACCTGGCCCATCCAGAAAGGGAGGCAAGGGCCCCAGAGTTTCTGCCAAGAAGGGCAAGGGCAGCAGGGCAGACAAGTCCGGCAGCAGGCGAGCTGCCCAGGAGGGCCCCACCAGCCCCATTTGGGGTGTGACGGAGGACACCCACGGGCCCAGGACTCCAGCACAGGAGGGCCCCGCAAGCGAAAGGTCAGATGGTGACTGAGCGGGAATTATTGGCCAGATCTGGTTCCCTAGGAACACAAGACAAGCACCGCTGAACAGGGCCCCGCCGTGAGGAGCACCGCTGAACAGGGCCCCGCCGTGAGGAGCACCGCTGAACAGGGCCCTGCCGTGAGGAGCACCGCTGAACAGGGCCCCGCCGTGAGGAGCACCGCTGAACAGGGCCCCGCCAAGACAAGCACCGCTGAACAGGGCCCGCCAAGACAAGCACCGCTGAACAGGGCCCCGCCGTGAGAAGCACCGCTGAACAGGGCCCCGCCGTGAGGAGCACCGCTGAACAGGGCCCCGCCGTGAGAAGCACCGTTCCGCTGGGCCCTTCCTGTCAAGCACCGCTCCGCTGGGCCCTTCCTGTCGAGCACCGCTCCGCTGGGCCCTTCATCTCAAGCACCTCTCCGCTGGGCCCTTCATCTCAAGCACCGCTCCGCTGGGCCCTTCCTGTCAAGCACCGCTCCGCTGGGCCCTTCATCTCAAGCACCGCTCCGCTGGGCCCTTCCTGTCAAGCACCGCTCCGCTGGGCCCTTCATCTCAAGCACCGCTCCGCTGGCCCCTTCATCTCAAGCACCGCTCCGCTGGGCCCTTCCTGTCAAGCACCGCTCCGCTGGGCCCTTCATCTCAAGCACCGCTCCGCTGGGCCCTTCCTGTCAAGCACCGCTCCGCTGGGCCCTTCATCTCAAGCACCGCTCCGCTGGGCCCTTCATCTCAGGCACCGCTCTGCTGGGCCCTTCCTGTCAAGCACCGCTCCGCTGGGCCCTTCATCTCAAGCACCGCTCCGCTGGGCCCTTCCTGTCAAGCACTGCTCCGCTGGGCCCTTCCTGTCAAGCACCGCTCCGCTGGGCCCTTCCTGTCAAGCACCGCTCCGCTGGGCCCTTCCTGTCAAGCACCGCTCCGCTGGGCCCTTCATCTCAAGCACCGCTCCGCTGGGCACCGCCGTCTCTGCACCGCTGGACCATTGGCAGGGCCGGATCTGTGTCGGGCAGGGCTTCACGAAGCACTCTGGGCACCCTGCCTCCTCCATGACCAGTGGAGTCTGTAATCCACCTGATGGACTCTGGCTTTGCACTCCTCAGGATGGTACGGTGGGCAATCCACCCACTGTAGAGACTTGAGAGACTGTGGCTTTGCACTCCCCAGGATGGAACAGTGGGCAATCCACCCACTGTAGAGACTTGAGAGACTGTGGCTTTGCACTCCCCAGGATGGTACAGTGGGCATGGAGGCCCCTCGTGGATCTGGCGTCGTGGACTCATGTGGCTGAGGTGCCCCCCCTTCCCTTCCCCCTGAGGTGCCTGTGGTTTTATCATCTGATGCCCCAGCAGTGTTCTCTCCAATGGAAACAGGTCTCGTGTGTGGGCTTTGCCCCTGTGTTTATGCACATTGGCCCACGAACAATGGAATGTAGGCAATATGTGCCGGAATTTTGGACTATGGATGTATTGTTAATGTTGTAATATATTTATTTGATAAATTTCATTTTTCACTTCAGTTCAAATATGCTTTAATATATTTCAATTTTAATGAACATTTTATTTTGTCTTGGCATTATTCCGGGGGGTTTGGGGGGTGTCACTCTGACTTGTTGCTCTGCATTGGTGTGTAGGGATTTTGGGGGGGGGTGGGTGTGTCGTGTATGTGTGTGCCCGTTATCTTTTCTCCTCCCCCCTCCCCTGTGTCATAGGTGCAGTACTCACCGGTGTCTTCTGCGCCGGCGTTCGTGCTCCTGGTAGAGGAGCAGGAAGACAATGGCTGGTAGGATGTTTAATTCGGGTTCCATGCTGTCCAGATTCCTCGTGGAGTGTGTATAGGTGAGCGTTTTCCCGTTCGTAGTCTGTTACCGCCGTGTTTTTATCGGCGGGGCTCCCGCCCCGGAAAAGGTGGTGGATTGGTGGGTCGTGATAGGGTGGGCGGTACATTGTCTGCCGCCTGTCTGTTGGCGGTGACCGCCGCGCTGTTTGTTTGTCCCACCGTGGCGATCGTAGTGTTAAAGTGGCGGGCTGTGTTGGCGGTTCCCGCCAGGATCAGAATTCCATTTTTTTAACCGCCTGCCTGTTGGGGGGTTGGCCGCCGCTTTAACACCGACCGCCAGGGTTGGAATGACCCCCATAGTTTTAAGATGGGTACTTCTTATTGGGTAGTGTGTATCCAGCATGTAAGTCTTCAGAATATCTCTACTCCCTGGATCTACTTCTGCAAGATACTCTATTTCTGGAAAATACTTTAATACCCTATTATGTCTGCTTGCAAGGCCTAAGCTTACCTATACAATTCCTCTAGACTTAGAGACAAACTTGCAGAGCTCAGCCTATCTTCACATTCAGAAGTTCCAATTGCCTTATGTGAAAGCATTTAAAGCTAAAACTGTTCAAGTTTTTTGAAGAGACTCTTCTCTGCTGAAATCTCTTACCCCATCTCTTTCATTTCAGTCTTTTGTGCCTTTGTTATGTAAGTAATGTAGCTATCTGCAGCAATAGAATTATTAGCAAACAATTGTATGTCCATATTTTTACTTTAGAATAACAGGGCTGCCGGCAAACATATAGAGCTGCTTAAACACTACGAATATCTTGCAGTAACACTGGACGCACGTTTAACTTATAAAGAGCACTTATTGCAAACATGAAGGATGGCTCACAATCTACGCTTTGCCTTCTTACATTTACAAAAAAAGCTGGGCTGTACGTCGAAGAGTTATCTATTGCAGGTTATTAGAGCTAAAATCTTTCCATTGTTAACCTACGGATTGGAATACTTAAAGTGTGTGATGCTCCTCTGCTTAACCACCTATGGTCAGTTTTGTTTAAACATATTTTCCATCTACTGAAGGATTCATTGCAAGCTCAGGTGAGGCTGGAATTTGGGTTGTTCCATCAAGCTCTGATTCGTTGGGGGCAATAAGAAGAATGTGGCAGGAAACTAAGAGCTGCTACCACGGACACGTTGGCCACCCTATGCTGGACGGAAATTGGGTTGCAACCTGACGATAGCTCATGCTGGTCTGCTGTACTCAGGAAAGCCTTGTCCAACTTTAACTTGCAGGCAGCATGGGACACCAATACCCATTTCCCTTTGCTTGAAAAATATTACTGAGGCTTCCAAACTTTATTCTTGGACAGCTGACAAAGCAGACATAGTGAGACAACATCAGAGCTAGTCCTTCCTACATACATACACTGCCTGGCAACCCCAGCCTTACCTCACAACTCATCTTGCTAGCTCCATTCAACATTATTTTTTTCAAATCCGCATTGGTGTTTTTCCATCATGGAAGCAAACTTTGGTAGACCATTTTTGCTGCCTTTGCAGCTTGTTGACTGAAAGCATTTTTTTGTATACTTGTCTGGTGGTCACGTCAATGAGAAATAAATTGTCATGTCCCCCACTGAAAGCCCTATGAATTAGATTTTGTCATACAGCAGTGATTGTGCTTTTTAACGGGCATAACATACAGCTAGCGGCTGGAGCTACCAAATTCCTCTTGCATGTTAAAAAATTGCTCTCCCAATTGGTTGAGACTTAGGAGGATTTTCTGACCTTGCTCTAAGCAATCATGAGTGATCTCTACTTCCTCTGGCACTTTATTGATCAGCTATCCCTGGTCCCCTCACTTTTCTAGGTTTATGCCGTTAACACATTGGGTCATTGTGTTTAAATCTAGATCTGAATTTCTTGTTAACAAGGAAAATGTTACAAATCTAATTCATCAAATTAGTCAAACTTTTATCCATACGTTGCAGTGGTTTCATCGTATAGCATGGTCACATTTTTTTCTGTTATGTACATGTAACATGCAATGGTTTTAATTAACTATGTATTAGTAAACTTGCATACTACTTAGAATAACAGGGTTGTAGTCATTTATATATTTTGAAGCTTCTGTTCTTCTAACGTTGTGAGTATTTTTTGGTGATTTCCATATTAAAAGGGTGTCTCACCGCATACAAAAGGCTATTTACTTTTGCTTCTGAGATAACAAGACATGGAAATCCAAAGCAACATTTTGTATAAAATGTGTCTTTTGATTTGTTTGTCCGACAACAATATTTGCCCCACCTGTGATTTTGAAATCATAGTACTTGGTGTCTCATTCTCTTGGCAGCATTTTCATTTAGCATGGCACATGTCACATACTGCTCTACAAAAAACAAGACAGGGCCCCTAATTACGAGGGTGGCGGTCATGAGACCACCAGCCTCGCCGTGGCAGTCCTACCACCGCAGAGCCGGTGGTAAGGACCACCACATTAAGACTTGTGAGGCTTGGCAGATTCCAACCTTCCACATCTCTGCCTGGCCTGCCGGTGCGGTCGCACCGCGCGGCTGGTGGTGAGCACCTACGGTCCGGCGGCAGGACCCAGCCTGCAATCCGGATTATGAGGCTGCAAACAACCAGGCTTTCCATGGCAGTTACCCTGCCACGAAAACCCTGGTGGTCATGCACCCGGCAACAAGAATCTTCATTTCTGTCACTGGCACACACACACACATGTCCTCACACATGCACACATCCCACCCATCCATCCACACACTCACACACACCTCCCCACACCCCTTCACGCACTCATACATACATATACACTCCCATTCAGCATACGCATACATGCACACAGAAACACCCACTCACTCCCATTCATCAACACAGACACCCCCATTCATGTGCACATACATGCACACATTCAGCACCCCATACTCCCTTCACAAATATGCACACACACACTCAAAAACACAGATCCCCCCCTTCAGACGCCCACTTACCTCCTCAGTTGAGGGGGACATCTGGGAAGGGATGGGTCCTGGCGGTCTTTTCTCACTGCCACAATCATGCCAGCAGGACTCTGTATTATGGCTTATAATATGGCGGGCTGGAGTCCTGGAAGGGACCCGCCTCTGCAGCGCCGACCACCAGCGCAACTGCTGGCTGCTTTCCGCCAATATGATGGCGGAAAGCAGTTACCACTCGTAATATGGCAGTCTGCTGACCGCCAGCTGGTGGTGATCTGACAGGTTGGGCTTTGGCAGTCAGGGATATTGACTGCCAAAGTCCAAATGAGGGCCAGAGTCATCACTGTCTGTTCCAGACTATGGGGCATCTTTTTGCCATAGTAGCATATGAATGGGTGGAGCACCTCTAGCTTGGTACCTGAAAGCTGTCATTGCCTGAAATCAGTGGTTCAAATATCTGCAAACATTTGCAGGATCCGATGAACAGCGTTCTCCTGCTGTTTTTAAATGGATATCTTTTATGTTTGAGTTTGACCCACATAAAAATTCAAGAAGGTCATCCCATGCATATTCAGCACAACTAAGTGTTCCAAACCATGTAGGTGGTGCTAGATTCCTTAACATGCATTTTAATTCACCATAACGTTGATACCAATTTTCATTTATACCACACTGACATGTCATCAAGTTGAATAACTTGTATTCAAGGTGTTCGTCTTTTCCTTATACTTTTCAACAAATTCTCTTGCAGTCAGATTCTGGAGGTTTACTCCTGTTTTTAGAATGTGATTTACTGCGAAGGGTAAGCTAGACAGGTCACTCTCAAATAGTAGGTGAAATATGTAAGGATTACTCTGATTAAATCTAGGGTTCTCTGAAAAAAGTCTGGTAGATCTGTACTCAGCTGCTGGTATTTGTACAGTCCGGTCATCATACCTACCACCAACTCCAGTAGAAAAGATATTTGGAAAACAACGAGTTTATAAGCTTTTCTCCCACACACTTAATAAAGTGCCTTTTGATTTTTTCATTTGAAATAGCTCAATATCATCTCTGCTAATCTCTATCTCTTTAAAATATAGAGTATGAATATTGTAGTGTTTATATATATTTTCTGTCCTTGTTTGATAAATCTTCTTAATTTGGCCTCTAGAGAATTCTGTACCATCATAAATATGTGAAACATCTTGAGGAGAATTTATATTTTTATAGTAAAGTTTGTTTTGTGCCAGATATAATGTTGCTTTCTTTACTTTATTAACATATACTAACTCTTGCCATATATTTGTACTCCTAGTAGGCACACCGTTGGCTAGAATTACAAGTCCTTCTTCAAAACCTCTTTCCACACCTATAGTTTCAATTTTTTTTTTAAATCTAATGTCAAATAAACAACTCTAACTTTTAGCCCATTTGGGAGTTCAGTTGAAGGTAACTTTCCTGTCCTTGACTCCATGCGGACTATTGCTTGAAATGCATGTACACACTGTATAGGTATAGACTCATAAACATTCAAGTCTTGCAATTCTTGTGAAATAGAAACTAGCTCCAACATTTTATACAATGCTCTAGCTGGCATTTTATTCTCCTCTAATTTATTATAACAGTACTTACATATAACTTGTCATTTGGAACAATCATAGCGTTCTGCTACAAAGTTCAGTTTTTGAAGACACAATAACATAATCAGTTTGAGCTTGGTGGTGAGTGTGTCTACAGCATATGCAAATACAATATAGTTTCTCTGAACAGACTGTTTTAAACTTTTAAATATATTTTGAAAGTTATCAACATTATTCTGCTACACTTGCAGATTGAAGTTGTTTATTTTCTGTGCATTCCTCTTGAGGTCTAAATAAAGAGAAGTGCACATCATCACAAATCTTTTTTAACTCTGCCACTGTTCCACACAAAAGAACTCTATCCTATTCCCCTAAGCACACTAAAGTCTCCTAAATGGAGTGTGCATGCGTGACTAGTATGTAGCTAACATTCACATATGATGAAATGTGTTTTGGGACACTTTCTTCAATAAACTTGCTAGTAAACGTCCCTGTAGATTTGTGTATTTTCTTACTTTGCATGGATCTAGCCTGTGCAAAAGTACAATTTTCTGTTTGTGACTTTTGCCTGGAAACATTTGTAAGAAGGTTTTGAGTTTTTCAATTGATTCCTGTTGAACAGTACAAATTCTGCTACAATTCCACTTATACACTGGGGCCTGTGTACGTCTTCCCTGAACCTCATCAGCTATGACTTGTTCTGCATCTCTAGGTACCATTACCTCTTTCTCAATAAGAGAACCATCTTTGATCTCATAACAGCATCAAGATTCGTCAACTGCATGCACTAAACAGTTCTCTTGAAAGTAGCTTTCTTCAATAAAGAAAGACTTAGTACTAGAAGTATGTACCTATTCCCCACTAAAAACTTTAAAAAAGGTTGGTTTCTTTGTAAGTCTTTTCTTTAGAGTCTTTTTCCTCATACTCAACATTATTTTATCCAGTGTTTTCATTCTATTAAAAATCAAAATAAATAGTTTCCTTTTCAGTGTTAATTCCTTATCAACTATACTTTCAATATATTCCTTTTGTCTCACAGCTTCTCTCCTACTTTTATATTTCTTCAAACTTCAAATTAGATTGTTGCTTACTCTACTATAAAATATTCTGACTCTTATTTCCTTGAACAAGTGTTTCCTTCTAGTTCAACTTTGTAGTTCAGTGTAGGTTTTTTTACTTCTAACATTATGTACTTCTGCTCCTTTCTTACTTGATGTCAAACTTTGTTTCTTTTCTACTTCATTTTACTGCCTCTCAAGTTGACCACATACGATTTTAAGAAATGTCTTTGTTCTCTTACCAGCAGCTTGTTTTTCTTTCTATACCTTTTTTCCATTTTGCCCCTTTTGTTTCTCAGTAATACTGCAAATAAAGAAAAAAAGCATTTCAATTATATAAGTAGAGTAATAGTATTCTTTTATTTATGAACTTTACATTTCCATCTGTTTCTAGTGAGAACTAACTTTCAGAAAGCAACTTCAGCAATGCAGTAATATATTAGAGAGGACCTCAATGGACCAGGCTTAATCAGATACCTACAATATATCAGAGAGCACACATATTTCCATTTAAACAACACATTCAACTGTTAGAAAGTTGTTTACAGGCCAATTTCATTCAGTAGTGAGAGAGCACCGAGAAACTGTACACTAGGAGGCCTTATCCATGATACATTATATATTAGTACCTCTGTTAGAGAATACAGTGCTATATGAATGTGTCTCTAATTGCCTTTGATATTGCTGCTTATGTATATATTTTCTGAGTATGTCAGTGAATGGAGAAGTGTTTCTGTTTCTCTTTCACTGGCCGAGACACACCATGCAAGCTTTGGAAACATGAGTATTAGTTCTCTGTTCATTACTATACTCTTTCTAATGATCACCTTATTGGTCTGAAAGCACTTAAGTAAGCTTGTCATACTGAAAAGTATGTTTGTCAATCACTAAATCCCAATGCACCATGCTTAATGGAATACATACAACATATCACAGAGGTGACATATTTCTACTTAAATGTAAGCTTAAGAGTTCGAAAAGTGTGTTTCACAAGCCAATTTCAATGACTACTGACAGAGCACAGTCAAAGTCTAGACTAATATGCCTTATTCATCATTGAAGCAGTATTGCTTTGGATACTTGAATAGATCATGTGAGTAGGTGACTATATTTCAAAGTGACTAAAGGTGTGTAGCTTGACTAGAGTTATGAGATATTTTAGTACATCTAACAGTATGTGTCTACCTGTCTTATGGCTAGTATTACTCTGTAAATCCCTACATAAGTGCTGATCATATACGTCAGTTGCCGAATATAGGGCTATGGCCCTCATTACGACTCTGGCGGTGGGTGATAAAGTGGCGGTAATACCGCAAAATTTTGACCATGACGGTCGGTGATAGCCAATGTACCCCCAACCGCCAGGGCGGAAACAACAGTCATCACGGCGGTAGCCACCTACAGCCAGACGGAAGACAAAGTTCCACCCACAATATTATGCCGCTAGAATCCTCCACCTTTTCTGGGGTGGTTCCAACGCCATCAAAAGTCTGGTGGAAACTGAGCACAAATGTCAAAGGACTCACCACTGGAGACACAGAGAAGGACCACGCCTCCATAGAACCAGAACTGCATGTATTCCCAATGATCTTCTTCGCCATGCTCCACCACGAACACCAACGCTGGCGATGATGACGACGGTGAGTACAGATGCCTATCACACAAGGGAGGGTGGGAGGAAAATGAGAGTGACACACACACGCACAACACACACCCCACACACACACCGTACACACAACAAGCTGCACAAGATAATCAATTTGTCCACGATAATCGGCAAAATAATGCAAGGACAACAGGAATTGACTACAGTGATTGTAATA
This sequence comes from Pleurodeles waltl, assembly GCF_031143425.1. Taxonomy (NCBI): domain Eukaryota; kingdom Metazoa; phylum Chordata; class Amphibia; order Caudata; family Salamandridae; genus Pleurodeles; species Pleurodeles waltl. Next base: position 686,655,264 of record NC_090449.1, on the reverse strand, counting down.
AGATCAACATCAAAAATAATAAGTCGATTTGGCAATGCAACAGCTATGTACAAATGTACAATAAAGGGACACTGCCCCGTCCATAGTTCATAGGGGCCACATGGCCACAGGGCAAAGTATAAGGCCCCACTCGATTCCTGCACCTATACGGAGAAAACACTGCAGGGGCATCAGTTGTCAAATAGGCAGGCAACTCGGGCGGGCACCTCAGCCGGATGCGGAAACAAGACCACTGCTACTGGAGGGGGGCAACATGCCCTGTGCTTTGTCCTGGGGAGTACAAGGCCATAGTCTCTCAAGTGGGTTAATACCCCACTTGTTTTGGAGGGGGCAGCATGGCCTGTGCTTGGTCCTTGGGAGAGCAAGGCCACTGTCTCTCAAGTGGGTGAATACCCCACTGGTTATGGAGGGGGCAACATGCCCTGTGCTTTGTCGCTTTGTCCTGGAGAGTGCAAGGTCACAATCTCTCGAGTGGGTGAATACCCCACTGGTTCTGGAGGGGGCAACATGCCCTGTGCTTTGTCCTGGGGAGTGCAAGGCCAGCCACATTCTCTTGAGTGGGTAAATACCCACTGGTTCTGATGGGGGCGGGCCACACAGCATCCCATGGAGGCTGGACTATATGGCACCCGCTGGCAGTTACAGCTGCGCTTTGGTGGTGGTTGTGGCAGTCTCCTGCTCAGCACATGCAGCCTCTGATGGGTGCACTGTGGTGGGGGTTGTGGAAGGCTCCAGCTCAGCCCCTGCTGGGGTAGGGAAGAGGTCAATCTGGGAAAGGAAAGGTTTTTTATGGACATTGGGGGCAGGAAGAGGGAGGAGTAATGGGAGTGGAGATTGAGGGAGTAGTTGTTGGAGGTGTTTGCTGGATTTGGGTGCAGGTACATGGGCTGTATGTTGTTGTGAGGTGGATGGCTGTTGGGTGTCTGAGTGCTTGCGTTTGTGTACTTTAGGGGAGGACAGACACGGTGGGCGAGGACACAGGGGATGTGTGTATGGGAGTTTTGGAGGTGCCTGCCAGTGAGATGTGTGTTCTGCTTGGTGTGGTGATGATGCATGTAGTGTATTCATGTGTGAGTGTGGATGCAACTGTGTGGGAGGTGGAGGAGGAAGGGGAGACAGTGGAAATAGTGGATGTTGTTGTGTCTGCAACTGGATGGTGTTTGTGTCAGTGCCTGTGGGATGAAGTTTGGTGCTTGGGTTTGCCTGTAACTCTCTTGGGTGTTGTCTTGTGTGCATGCTCATCTGGCTGTGTGCTTATGATGGTTTGGGGTTGAGAATGGGACTGGGAAGTGGAAGTTGGAGGGGGACGGTTGAAACAGAAACAATGGTTGCCATAAGAAAGGAGGCCACAGCCTGGATCGATCTCTATTGGGCCGCCAATCCACTGTGAATGCCCTCCAGTAATGCATTAGATTGCTGCATCTGGGCTGCCAGCCCCTGGATGGCATTCACAATGGTTGACTGCCCTATAGAGATGGATCTCAGGAGGTCAATAGCCTTCTCACCCAGGGCAGCAGGGCTCACTTGGCAGGGCCTGAGGTGCCTTGGGCGAAGGAGATACCCACCCTCCTGGGTGGACAGGCATGGCCAACTCGCTGAGGGGCTGCTTGGAGGGCGGTGCTGGTACGGAGGTGACGGCTGGACCTGTAGCAGGGGAGGTCACAGAGGTGTCCACCAACACCAGGGAGCTCCCATCGGAGAAGGTATCTGAGTCTGTGTTGTACCCTCCAATCTTCGTGTGGTACTTCCCTTCACCCTCTGTCCCACTGGTGCCCTCAGTGTCGTTGGACTCTGCCTTCATGGTCCTGTTGGATGCAGCTCCCTATGTCACTGGTGCCTCTGCTCCTCCACCAGATGATGCTAATGCACATAAGGACAGGATGGCAAAACAAGAAAGGGAGGAGAGAGACAAAGGATACACTGGGTCAATGACTGCACCAACACCACCGTTGGTGTACACAGCACCCTCACACACAGGGAACAGGCCTATGCACTATGCAGTGCACTACCAGTGATAATGCTAGCCACCAAGGCATGAGGAGGAGCACAAAATGCCAACTACAGCACACCTGGGACCCATGCAGCCCTGACCAGTAGTGGATGCTAACAAGCTAGGTAGGCAGTATTTCCCCTTCAAACCCTTAGCCACCAGAAGACCTACGCTGCTATGTCTGGTCTGGCCTAGGGGCACCTACTGACACACAACCACCACTCGGATACCACCCCACCAGCCGTAAGTTGTAATGATAGCCACTGTACTCACCCCCTGGTGGCTGCTGTGATGCCCTCAAGCGCCCATCCAGCTCTGGATAGGCCATCGCCAGTATGCAGGCCATCAGGGGGTCAGGGTCCAAAGGGCACCCCTTCCTCATTGGGTGTACATCAACCACCTGGGCCTCCGCAGTCTTCTATGCCCAGCGTCCCGGATCCTCCCACCGTTTCCGCCTGCCACAGACCCTCTGGGTCCGCACCTCCTTGGCGATGGCACACCATATACCCTTCTTTTGATGGGCGCTGACCTGCAGAGGCAATACAGAAAGGAGAACACCATCAGACAAACAGTCCAGCCAGTAACACGAATGGCCCACCATACCCTTTTCCATCACTATTGGCACACACATAGCCCAGCACACAACGTGTACACCACCAAGAGGACATCCACCCCCCCTTATCCGAGGCCCTCACACACAACTCCATACATTCATGCCACATGCATTGTGCCCACAGTGTACTTACCTTTTGGTCTGGAGGCCCATAGAGCAGTCCATACTGGGGTAGGACCCCATCCACCAGTCTCTCCAGCCCCTCAGAAGTGAAGGCTGGGGCCCTTTCCCCGGTCACACGAGCCATGGTAGGTTCCAGTCACAGGTCACAGCAGCACTTGCAGTGTAGGTCCTCTCCTATAGACGGTCAGGAAACAAGTGAGAAATATGATATAAAATGGCAGTTACGTCCACGGTGGTGAATACCGTCACCACCGGCGTATATCACCATTGGCCAGTGTACCCCATAGGGCCCCATTATAACCAACGAGGAGCTGCACAGCAGTTACCGACCACCTACCGCCATGGTGCACAACGTCAGCGGCATTACCTCACTTCCACCTATCCCTCCATACAGGACAGGCGGACGCCATTTCAGGCCTATGGAATAATGCTGAGTCACAGGAAAAGTAGGCACATACTTGACATATTGTACTATCCTATTACATAATTACAGATTGCGGACTACTGTTGTGGCTACATTGTTCAGTTTGTGACAGCGTCCTCACTCTTTTGTCCCTTAGATACCAACCGCTGTGGATGGATAGGAGATGGAGACATAACCCCGTGAACAGACCCCTGGTGGACTTGGATACACTGGAGGACAGGCACATTATCCTCACCTATAGACTGGACACAGCACAATCACAGAGCTGTGTGCTAAATTGGAGCCTGACCTGATATCTGCTATCCGTCAGCCCACTGGGATCCTCCCTCTTGTGCAAGTGCTATCAGTTCTCCATTTCCTGGCAACTGGTTCTTTTCAAGTGACAGTGGGCTTGGCATCAGGAAAGTCACAGTCAATTTTCTCAATAGTGCTGACAAGAGTATTGCCTGCCCTGACACATGTGCAGCTACATTGCATTCCCCCAGGTTGAGGATTTGGCCACTGTGAAGGTCGGGTTTTATGCAATAGGACGTATCCCCCCAAAAATAGGTGCGGTTGAAGGAACACATACTGCATTTGTGCCTCCCCGCCAAAATGAACAGGTGTTCAGGAATCGTAAGAGTTTCCACTCCATAAATGTGCAGATGGGGTGCTTGGTGGACCAGTACGTCTCCCACGTCAATGCTAAGTATCCAGGGTCGGTGCATGATGCCTTTGTCCTGAGGAATAGCAGCATCCCAAATGTGATGGCCCAACTACAGAGGCACAGGGTGTGGCTAATAGGAGAGCCTTGTTTCCCACCCAGTATATGTTGGTGTATGCCTATGGTGTTGGCCATATAGGATAGTGTGTGGCTAAATGTTGTGCCTCAATATTTGCAGGTGACTCTGGTTACCCAAACCTATCATGGCTGCTGACCCCTGAGAAGAATGCCAGGACAAGGGCAGAAGAATGTTATAATGAGACACATGGGCAAACCAGAAGGATCATTGAAAGGGCCTTTGGCCTCCTGAAGGCCATGTTCCGGTGCCTCCATCTGACAGGTGGATCCTTGTGCTACTCACCCAAGAAGGTCTGCCAGATAGTCGTGGCATACTGCATGTTGCACAACCTGGCACTCAGACGGCATGTATCTTTTCTGCAGGAGGAAGAGACTGGAGATGCCAGCAGTGGACTCTGTGAACAGTGAGGATGAGGAGGCAGTGGATGAGGATGTGGACAACAAAACATCTGTGATCCGTCAGTACTTCTAATGACACACAGGTGAGACAGTGCAACTTTACATTTCAATGACTTTGGTTGTATTCTGTGTGGCATTGGCATGCTGGTATTTCCCACTTCTTTGCCCATTTACTGTCACCTCTGGCTATTCATTTTGCAGATGTTGGTGATTTGACAAATACTCCTGGTGTGATCACAACAGCCAGCTACAGGTCATTGAGATTCCCTGCTCATTCTATTTACAGTTCATGTGCAATGGTTGTAGCTGTTTCAATCAGTACATATTTGAAAAACATGACATACTCGAAATCGATTTATGTCAAAGGGTGTTTATAGTAGTACTAATATATAGTGGGGAAGTGCAATGGGATGGGGTGATGATGGAGGAAAGTCCAGGGTATTGTTCCAATCTGTTCGTAGCACAGGTGCATTGTCCAAGTGGACATAGGAAGGCGAACAATGGCAGTTCAAGGTGGACAGCGTGACTGAGTGGGGCAGAAGGGGGATAATCAGGAGATTCTCATTTCCTGGCAGTGGTCTTGGCAAGTGCCTCTGGCTTCGGTCTGGATCGCAGGGAATGTTTGCGGGGTGGTTCACCTTCTGCAGGGGAAGGGGTACTGGTGGCCCACTGGTCCTGTGATGGGGTCTCCTGGCCACTGGCAGCAGTGGAAGTGGAAGGCTGTTCAGATGACTGGCTAGTGGCAGGGGCCGGCTGGTGTGACACTACTTCCCTCACAATTTTGGCCATGTCTGCCAGCACCCCTGTGTTGTTGATGGCCTACAAGTCCTCCCTGATCACCTGATACTGTCCCTCCTGCAGCCTCCTGTTCTCCTGCATGTTGTCTAGGATCTGGCCCATCGTGTCCTGGGAATGTTGATAGGCTCTCAGGATCTTAGAGAGCATCTCCTGGAGAGTTGGTTCCCTGGTCCTGTCCTTCCCCTGGCGCACAGCAATCCTCCCAGTTTCCCTGTTGGCCTGTGCCTCTGTCCCCTTTACTGTGTGCCCACTGCCAATGACCCCTGGTCCCTGATTGTCTTGTGTGCAAGGTGGGGGCTTGCGTCCCTGTACAGGTGGGCACACTGCTGATTGACGTGTCCTGGGGACAGAGGTTTGGTAATGCTGGGTGGGTGCTGTGGTGTTGTTTCTTGATGGGGGAGGCTCTGTGGTGGTCTGTGACTGGGCTTGGGTAACTGGCTGTTCAGTGGTCCCTGATGGGCTATGTAGATTGTCCAGATCCTGAAGACCAGAGTTACTGTCATCACTGTGGGCCTCTTCTGTTGGGGGACTAGATAGTGCTGGCACCTTCTCTCCAGTGACAGTGTCAGGGGTACCAGTGGGGATGTAAGTGATGTATTATGGTTCATGTGTATGACATAGTGTACATCCCTGGCTTCCCCTCTATGGGTGATGTTGCCCTGTCAGCTTTTATTTGTGTATGTTGGTGTATGGTGGGATTATTTGTTTCCCTATGCTATGCATACTTTAGTGATGAGTGTCCATGCAGGGCTGTGAGGGATGTCCATGCAGCATGCAGGGCATGGCATTGGGATTAGTGAGATGTGATGGTGGAGTGTGTGGGATGGAGTGGAGTGATGGGAGTGAGGGTGAGGGTATGTGACGGCATGCAGGTATGGGTGTGATAATTGATGTAAGTTGACTTACCAGAGTCCAGTCCTCCTCCGACTCTGGCCAGGCCATCGAGATGCAGTATTGCCAAGACTTGCTCCTCCCATGCTGTGAGTTGTGGGGGAGGAGGTGGGGGTCCACCAACAGTCCTCTGTATAGCGAGCTGGTGTCTTACTGCTATGGAACATACCTTCCCCCGTAGGTCGCTCAACCTCTTCCTGATGTCATCCCTTCTTCTTGGGTGCAGTCCCACAGTGTAGACCTTGTCCACGATTCTCCACCATAACTCCATCTACCTGGCTATTGATATTTGCTGCACCTGTGCTCCAAGTAGCTGTGGCTCTACCCTGATGATTTCCTCCACCATGACCCTTAAGTCCTCCTCAGTGAAATGGGGGTGCCTTTGTGGTGCCATGGGTGTTATGTGATGTGTGTTGGTGATGTGTTGGGGTGTGTGAAGTGGGGTGTGTTAGGGATGTGTGGATGTATGTGGTGTGTGTGTCTGGTTGTCGCAGTTGTCTTGGTGTCAGTCTGGTGGCACTTATTGGTGTTCGTAGAGGATTGTGGGTACTGTGGGTGTGTGTTTTACAATGGTGTGGGTGTGGTGTGTGTATGGGTATCAGATGTGTGTTGTTTGAATTGTCCAATGTGGTGCTGTTTTGTCTATGGGTGTCCATTCTGAGCACAGCGGTATGCACCGCCAATGGTTTACCACTGTTGAATGTCCGCTGTTGTGATTCATGGGTCATAATGTGATGGATGTTGTTATGTTGGCGTAACGGTGTAGGTTTTGATACCGCCACTTTATCACTGACCTTTGGTCTGGCAGATTTGTGTATGTGGCTGTATTCTGTTGGAATAGTGTGTGTGTGTCATAATATGGTGAATGGATAACTGCGGCGGTAAGTTGGCGGCCACCAATATTGCGGTGAGTGGGATTTACCGCCAGGTCATAATGAGAGCCTATGTGAGTTTGTCTGCAATTGTATTTTAATTTGCTGCATATCTAAATGGTTTCTGAATATGTCACTATATGCAAAACCATCTCTGTTTGTGTTTTATTGCCTGAGTCACAGCATGCATGCTTTGAAAACAAAAATGACAGGTCCTTGGTGATTGGGATAGTGAACATAATGCTTGGCTTAGTGGTCTGAAAGTGTTCAACTAACCCTATAAAACTAAAAAGTATCTTTCTAAATCACTGAAGCACAATGCACCATTCTTAATAGCACACCTGCAACATATGGCAGAGATTACATATTTCCACTTGAATGTGAGTTTGAGAGTTCACAAATAGGTTTTACAAGTCAATTTCAGTGACCATTGACAAATGAGAGGCAAAGTCTGGACTAATAGGCCTCATGCATGATTGAAGGAGCATTTATTTGCATATGTGAGTAGAGCATCTGAGTACTTGGCTAGATTTCTGAATGAATGTAGGTGTCTACCTGTAGAAGCGCTATCAGACATTTCAGTGCATCTGCCGGTATGTTTCTGCCTGTTTTATAACTAGTATAACCCTGTAAATCTCCATGTAAATGTTGATCAGATACATCAGTAGCTCTGTTAGAGATTACTGGACTATGTGAGCGTGTCAGCAATTGCCTTTGATATTGCTGCATATCTAAATGTTTTCAGAGTATGTCACAAAATGGACAAACTGTCTCTCTTTGTGTTTTACTGCCTGAGTCACAGCATTCATGGTTTGGAAACATTAACCCCTTAGCTGCTGGGCCTTTTCCCCCCCAGTGCTGAGCCCTTTTTTGGCTATTTGGGGTAGTTCGCGCTTAGGGCTTCATAACTTTTTGTCCACATAAGCTAACCACGCCAAATTTGCGTCCTTTTTTTCCAACATCCTAGGGATTCTAATGGTACCCAGAGTTTGTGGTTTACCCTGGAGGAGACCAAGAAAATAGCCAAAATACAGTGAAAATTTAGTTTTTTCCAAAAAAATTGGAAAAAAGGGCCGCCGAAGAAGGCTTGTGGTTTTTTCCCTGAAAATGCCATCAACAAAGGGTTTCTGGTGCTGAAATCACTATCTTCCCACCTTTCAGGAACGGGCAGACTTGAATCAGAAAACCACATTTTCCAACACAAATTTGGCATTTTACTGGGACATACCCCATTTTTACTATTTTTGGTGCTTTCAACCTCCTTCCAGTTAGTGACAGGAATGGGTGTGAAACCAATGCTGGATCCTGGAAAGCTAAACATTTCTGAAAACTAGACAAAATTCTGAATTCAGCAAGGGGTCATTTGTGTAGATTCTACAAGGTTTTCCTACAGAAAATAACAGCTGAAATAAAAAAATATTGAAATTGAGCTGAAACAACAGCCATTTTTCTTTATGTTTTACTCTGTAACTTTTTCCTGCGATGTCAGATTTCTGAAAGCAATATACCGTTTTGTCTGCTGGACTCTTCTGGTTGCGGGGATATAAAGGGCTTATAGGTTCATCAAGAACCCTAGGTACCCAGAGCCAATAAATGAGGTGCACCCTGCAGTTGGTTTTCATTCTATACTGGGTATACAGCAATTCATTTGCTGAAATATGAGGAGTGAAAAAGAGGTATCAAGAAAACCTTTGCATTTCCAAAATGGGATCAAGATAAGGTTTTGAGGAGCAGTGGTTATTTGCACATCTTTGAATTCCGAGGTGCCCATACTAGCATGTGAATTGCAGGGCATTTCTCAAATAGACGTCTTTTTTACACACTCTCTTATATTTGGAAGGACAAAATGTAGAGAAAGATAAGGGGCAATAACACTTGTTTTGCTATTCTATGTTCCCCCAAGTCTCCCGATAAAAATGATACCTCACTTATGTGGGTAGGCCTAGCGCCCGCGACAGGAAATGCCCCAAAACACAACGTGGACACATCCCATTTTTTCACAAAATACAGAGCTGTTTTTTTGCAAAGTGCCTACCTGTAGATTATGGCCTCTAGCTCAGCCGGCACATAGGGAAACCTACCAAACCTGTACATTTTTGAAAACTAGAGACCTAGGGGAATCCAAGATGGGGTGACTCGCGGGGCTCTGACCAGGTTCTGTTACCCAGAATCCTTTGCAAACCTCAAAAAGTGGCTAAAAAAACAAGTTTTCCTCACATTTCGGTGACAGAAAGTTCTGGAATCGGAGAGGAGCCTCAAATTTCCTTCCACCCAGCGTCCCCCCAAGTCTCCCGATAAAAATGATACCTCACTTGTGTGGGTAGGCCTAGCGCCCGCGACAGGAAATGCCCCAAAACACAACGTGGACACATCACAGAAAACAGAGCTGTTTTTTGCAAAGTGCCTACCTGTAGATTTTGGCCTCTAGCTCAGCCGGCTCCTAGGGAAACCTACCAAACCTGTACATTTTTTAAAACTAGAGACCTAGGGGAATCCAAGGAGGGGTGACTTGCGGGGCTCGGACCAGGTTCTGTTTCGGTGACAGAAAGTTCTGGAATCTGAGAGGAGCCACAAATTTCCTTCCACCCAGCGTTCCCCCAAGCCTCCCGATAAAAATGATACCTCACTTGTGTGGTTAGGCCTGGTGCCTGCGACAGGAATAGATCACACAACGGTCAATGTTGGTCCTTACGTGAGGCAGCTGTTGACCCTGGGGTGATCCATTCCTGACACAGACACTAGGTGGGGTAGTGTTTTTATCAGGACAGGTGAGGAGTCACTGGGTGGTAGGAATATTGTGGATCCCAGCATATTCCTGTAGTTTGTGTGACAGAAATGCGAGAAAAATTGAGTTTTTTTTCAACATTTCAGCTTTGCAGGGTATTCTGGGTAAGAAAACTTTGGGGAAGCCACACAAGTCACACCTCTGTGGACTCCCCCGAATGTCTAGTTTCCAGAAATGTTTGGGTTTAGTGTGTTTCTCTATATGGCCGCCGAATCCAGGACCAAAGACGCAGCTGTGCTGCGATCGGGGGCCAGGAAACACTTTCAGGAAGGCCTCGTAAGAAAGGGGAGACACTCCCCTTTCTTACGAGGCCTTCCCGAACGTGAGAAAGGCCGTTTTCCCCATCAAAGCAGGAAGCGGCCGCAAGGCTGCTTCCTGCTTTGATGGGGAAAACACCTTTGCAACGTCAGCGCGCCGCGAGGCGCGCTGACGTCACAAAGGGGCGGGGGGGGGGGCGGGGGGAGACATGGAAGCTTCCGTGTCTCCCGGGGGGGGTTTAAAAAAGAAAATAAATCCTCGGGTGCGAGGCACCCGAGGATTTATTGATACCCTTCCTGGTGTCGGCCACTGGTCGTGACCCGCACCAGGGAGGGTGTGTGGGCGTCGGACAGTGGCCGACGCCCGCACCTAAGCGGTTAATGTCAGGTACTTGGTGATTGGCATAGTGTATGTAGTGCTTCTTTCGGTGGTCTGGAAGAGCTCGACTAAGTTTGTGGATCTGAAAAGTATGTTTTTCAATAACTGAAGTACAATGCATCATGTTTAATGGCATACTTACAATATATGAAAGAGAGGACATATTTACACTTAAATGGAAGTTTGAGATGTCAGAAAGAGGTTTTACCAGCCACTTTCAGTCACCAGTGACACGTGACAGACAAACCCTTGACTAATAGGCCTCATCCATGATTAAAGCAGCATTTTATTTTATATCTGAGTATATCATGTGAGTACTTGGCTATATTCCTGAGTGAATGCAGGGATCTACCTCCAGTAGTGCTATCAGATATTTTAGTGCATCTGCCAGTATGTGACCATCTGTTTTATGAATAGTATGATTCTGTAAATCTCTATATAAGTGCTCATCATATACATCAGTACCTCTGTTAGAGAATTCAGGTCTATGTGGGTTTCTCTGTAATTGCCTTTGAAATTGCTACATATCTAGATGATTTGTGAGTATTCCACTAAGTGCACAACAGTTTCTGTTTGTTTTATACTGCCTGAGTCACACCATGCATGGTTTGGAAACATGAATATCAGGTCTTTGGTGAATGGGGTAGCGTATTTAGTGTTTGGCTTAGTGGTCTGAAAGTCCTCAACTAACCTTGTAAAACTAAAAAGTATGTTTTTCTAAATCACTGAAGCACAATGCTCCATGCTCAGTGGCATACCTACAACATATAACAAAGTTTATATATTCCCACTTACCTATTCGTTGGAGAGTTCACAAAGCGGTTTTACAAACCAATTTCAGTCACCAGTCACAAATGATAGACGATGACAAAGTCTAAACTAATAGGCCTCATCCACCATTGAAGCAGCATTTCTTTGCATACATGAATAGATCATGTGAGTACTTGGCTATATTTCCGAGTGAATGCCTATGTCTATCTCCAGAAGCACTGTCAGATATGTTAGTGTATATACCAGTATGTCTCTGTTTTATGGCTAGTATGACTCTATAAATGTCTACATAAGTGCTAATCATAATACTTCAATAGCCCTGTTAGTGAATACAGGACTATGTGAGTGTGTCTCCAATTTCTCCTGATATTGCTTCATATCTACAAGGTTTCTGAGTATGTCACTAATTGCACAACTATCTCTGTGTGTGTTTTACTGCCTGAGTCATACCATGAATGCTTTGGAAACATGAATGTCAGGTCCTTGGTGTTAGGGATATTGTATGTAGTGTTTGGCTTAGTTATCTGAGAGTGCTCAACTAACCTTGTAAAACTGAAAAGTATGTTTCTAAATAATTGAAGCACAATGCACCATGCTTAGTGGCACATCTACAACATATGACAGAGATTACATATTTTGACTTAAATGTGAGTTTGAGAGTTCAGAAAGAGATTTTACAAGATAACTTCAGTCAGCAGTGACCAATTAGAGACAAAGTCTGGACTAATAGGCCTCATCTATGATTGAAGCAGCATGTCTCTTTATATCTGAGTATATCAAGTGAGTACTTGGCTGTATTTCTGAGTGAATGCAGGTATAACCTCCAGTAGCTCTATGTTAGTGCATCTGCCAGTATGTTACTATCTGTTTTTGACTAGTATGATTCTGTAAATCTCTATGTAACTGCTGATAAACATGTCATTACTTTTGTTAGAGAATGCAGGACTAGGAGAGCATGTCTCCAGTTCCCTTTAATATTGCTGTATATCTAAATGGTTTCTGAGAATGTCACAAATTGTACAACTGTCTTTGCTTGTCTTTTACTGCCTGAGTCACAGCATTCATGGTTTGGAAACATGAATGTCATGTCCTTGGTGAATGGCATAGTGTATTTAGTGCTTGTTTCAATGGTTTGAAGGTGCTCAACTACGTTTGTGAAGTGGAAAAGTTTGAATCTAAATCACTGAAGCACAATGCACCATGCTTAATAGCATACCTACAACATATGACAGAGATCACATTTTCCATTTAAATGAGAGTTTGAGAATTCAGAAATAGGTTTTACATGCCAATTTCAGTCACCAGTGACCCATGACAGACAAACCCCTGAATAATAGGCTTCATCCATGATTGAAGCAGCATGTCTCTGCATATCTGAGTAGATCATGTGAGTACATGGGTATATTTCTAAGTGAATGCAGCTGGCCACCTCTAGTAGCGCTATCAGATATTTTAGTGCATCTGTCAGTATGTGACTACCTGTTTTATGACTAATATGACTCTGTAAATCTCTACATAACTGCTGATCATTTATACAGTTATCTCTGTTAGAGCATACAGCGCTATGAGAGTGTATCTCCATTTGTCTTTGATATTGCTGCATATATAAATGGTTTCTGAGTATCTCACCAAATGCACAACTGTCTCCCTTTGTCTTCTAATGCCTCAGTGATAGCATGCATGCTTTGGAACCATGAATGTCAGGTCCTTGGTCATTGGGATAGTGTATGTAGTGCTTGGCTCAGTGGTCTGAAAGTACTCAACTAACCTTGTAAAACTGAAAAATATGTTTCTAAATCACTGAAGCACAATGTACAATGCTTAAAGGCATACCCATAGCATATCACAAAGATGACATATTTCACTTACATGAGAGTTTGAGACTTCAAAAAGAAATTTTACAAGCCACATTCAGTCACCAGTGACACATGACAGACAAACCCTTGACTAATAGGCCTTATCCATGATGGAAGTAGCATTTCTCTGCATATCTGAGTGGAACATGTGAGTACTTGGGTATATTTCTTAGTGAATGTATGTGTCTGCCACTGTTAGCACTATCTGATATTTCAGTGCATCTGCCAGAATGTGACCATCTGTTTTATGACTAGTATGACTCTATAAATCTCTACATAACTGCTGATCATATACGACAGTACCCATGTTAGAGAATACAGGACAACGTGAATGTGTCTCCATTTGCCTTTGAATTTTTTTTTTTTTAAATCCAAAAAGATATATTACCATGGAAACCTACTCTATAATTTACCAACATCTACCCTACCAGACTCCATATACATTCATGTGAACTTTGACACAATAATGCTTCACATGCACCTGTGGTATTTTTTTTTCGCTTTCAATTCTCAGTTTTGTAGTCCTCCTTTAAAACAGAGTAAATAGGACTATGAATCCCAGAATTCCAAGCAATACATTCTTTGTAAGCATGGCATCATGTATAGACTTTTACAAATTTCATATCTTGTAATGCATCGTAAAGTTTGACTTTAACACTTAGAGTACACTGTCTTTCAGAGCATGCAACAAATGACAATATTTAGTACACACAGTTCGTTGGCAATATATGTTAAACAAACTTGTTACAAAGCTACTTTTTACCTCACTCAAAGTGCATGTTACTTACCTATTAATAAATATATAAAACTATTGAGACGTCTCCAAAAAGATAATCTCACCTTTTTTCAATTGAATACTATATCACGTACTCTGTTCCAACAAACTAACATACAAATATGTATTTTAATATTTTTTCCCTCACAATTAAATTAAATTTACATACTTGAAAATTTAGTATGTTGCTGAAATATTGTTGGGTTTGCTCTTATCAGATGGAGTCAATACTCTCCAGGGTACTGAAAACTAAGAATGAGAATGGGTGAGCATTCTTTCATATAGGAACCAAAATGGCAACCTTTTCAACTTTGCATTGTATGGTACTGGATTTACAAACAAATAAAAACACACCTTTCATTTTTTACTTTTGTAAGGCCATATCTGAATGGTCAGTATTCATTAACCCTTTCATGCACTTTTCTGAAGCACCCAATATATCAGTCTTTTTATCCGTAATCGCGGGTTAATCACAATTCTCGCCAGAAATTTGCAAAAAAAAAAAACTGAGTGTCCAAAACCACATTTAACTTGATAGTTTTACTACTTCAGCAGTATGATACACATCATTAGTAATATCTCTCTTGGAAAGCAAACTTTTGTCCCAAAATGATGACTAGAACTCATTTTAACTTTTAAAAAGACAGTACGGTCCCTTTAGGAGCCTTCCCCAATACACTCTTAGCACAGTCTGCATAGCAACCCACTAGAACCAGTAGGTCACAAGTTCAGAGCACATCCTAGAAGGGGCATACTGTTTACAAAATACAGCAGGTGTGGTTTACTGTCCAGATAAAGTTCCATATCTAAGTCAGCAGTACAAATTTTATTTTTACTATACCCAATCAAAGAACTAGTTACTTATCCTTTCAAGATACCACATAATTTCATTCACCTACATATTCACAGTACCCAATCAAAGGTATGTTTTTTTTTTAACTTGGAGCACGCCTCTACTATAACTGCATGTCATTCCCAACACTGTTGCATTCATAGCCAGCTTTTTCCTGACTGTTACTAGTGCTTAACTTCAAAATGGTTAGAGTGTGATTGTTGGCCACAGCTATGTGTTTTGGGCTAGGGAGGCTGCTAGAAAGAGTGGCCTTAACAGAGACTTGGGGTTGGCTAATGTGGAAGTTAATTGGATTGGCCAGAGACGGTTGAAGTGAAGTCAATTGCTGCCTTTAGTAAAAAGCACCTGACCTCATGATTGTGCACTATGGTAGTAATGACCTGGGCAAATTGACTGGGGTAGGACTGGAAATCTTAATGAAAGATACCTCTGCACAATTGATAAGACTTTTCCCTCACACTGTCGTGGTGTACTCCAACATATGCCAAAGGCAGAATGGAACTGGTCTAATCAATTCTGTCCACAGATTGACAAAGCCAGGAAAAATGTTAATAAAACTGTTTCTGCATTCCTCAGGGACCATAACATGGGCTGTATATAGAACAACAACCTGCACATTCATGTGAATGGTATATACAGAAGTGATGGTGTGCACTTCAAAGACGAAGGCAACAGAGTTTTTCTTTCAAACATGAAACTTTGCACCCGCTCTTACATGTAGCTATAAATTGCTTACAATGAACTCAAAGGCTCTTCTCAATACCGCCCTATTACCTAATAATCTTGATGATTATCTGGATAAATATATTTTTTTACATTTTCACAATAATTGCGATGATGTCGCGATATTCGTTAGTATGCCATGAAAACGCAAAGCAAAGGCAACATTTCAATGCACACCAACCCATTCCAAATTTATAACTATATATGTAAATAATTTCAAATGCCTAACACTAAAGATTACTTTCGAAACAAGTGCACAAACATATGTATGAGTTTCTCTGTCACTTCATATAATTCAGCTTCGATCACTCTTTTTGAGAGTATCACAAATGCCTACATCATGGTATGAGTAGATCTGCGAATGGGTGCATCAGTCTGTGAATGAATCTTTGAATGCTGCATGAGGGTGTGATTGCAACTGCAAATGAGTGCGTCAGGGTGTGATTGCAACTGCAATTGAGTGCATCAGGGTGTGACATGACCTGCAAATAGGTATATCAGGGTATAAGTTGGTCTGTAAATGGGTGTGTCAGGGTGTGAGAGGATGTGCAAATTGGTGCCTGAGGTTGTGACTGGGTATGCAAATGGGTGCATAGTGGTGTGATTGGATCTGCAAATGAGTGGATTAGGGTGTGACTGGATCTGCGAATGGGTGTGTTAGGGTGTTCCTGTATCTGTGAATGGGTGTATCAGGGAGTGAGTGGATCTGAAAATGGGTGCATCAGGGTGTGACTGGATCGGTGAATGGGTACATGGGGGGTGAGTGGGTCTTTCAATGGGTGCAGCAGGGTATAACTGGATCTGTGAATGGGTGTGTGAGGTTGTCACTGGGTATGCAAATGGGTGCACCAGGGTCTGAGTGGATCTGTAAATGGGTGCATCAGGGTGTGACTGGATCTGTGAATAGCTGGTGCATCAGGGGGTGAGTGGGTCTGTGAATGAGTGCGTCACAGTCTGAGTGCATCTGTGATTGTGTGTGTGACGTTTGTCACTGGGTATGCGAATGGGTGCATCGGAGTTGACTGTATCTGTGAATGGGTGCATCAGAGTGTGACAGGATCTGAGAATGGGTACGTCAGGGTGTTACTGGATCTGCGAATGGGTACTCGGGGTATCATTGGTTCTGTGAATGTGTGCATGAGTTTCCCTGTGCTACACTGACTGAATGAATAAGTGTATAACTAAGTCTCTCAGTGCTTCTTTACTGTCACCGATATTCACAAATATGCCATGATGCAAATAACGCTAGCCATGGACAAAAACATTGTAAGTTCATGTTATGACTTACAAACACTCTTATATGATACCCTTGAGATCAGGATAATGGCACTTTGACCCCTAATGTCATGGGAATCACCATGGGAAATGTGGCTCCCCTCTCCCACACTGGTGATTAATGAGGTAGCACTTATTAATTAACCAGTGGAAAGTGCTCTAGTTGTTTAGACATTTTGTGCAAAACTGTGGACTCTCATTGGATAAACAAGCAGGGGAGCGTCCACTCTGGCCATGGTGCTAATTTCACGGGAAACACTCACAAATATAAACATAGTAGGTGCCACAGTTGAAGCTCCACTTCTGGAAAGGACAAATTATCCAAACTCCTGGGTTTGCTGAAGGCAAAACAGGTATGTTTACGCCATGATTCCATATTGAAAAACAATCTGAAATCCTATGTGGAGGTGAATACATCTTTCATCTATCTCTTGGTGTGCAATCAGACATTCTCACATCCACTCTCACACTCAGACATTCTCACAGCTACTCTCACACCCAAAGACACCCTCTCACACTATTCTAAACCCAAGGAGACAGGTCCTGCAGCCAACTCCTGCTGTACACATCCAAAAGCCAAATTTGAGTCGGTAGGGGGTAGCGCCCTCAGCAAGCACTGCTAATTACCCCAGATTTTACAGCATATAATGTCAATAAAAATATCAATGAAACATTAAACTGTGAATGGCAGGGGTGCGGGTTCTAGTTACATTAGGCCACAAGTTATAGTTAATTGAAGTTAATTGAAGTATTCCTAACTATAACTGCTGAATTTCCCTGGTTTTGTGCAAGTAAATTCAGAACCTAATTATAAAGTCCTGCTAACCTTTGTTTTTTTAAGTGAATATATATATAAATATATATATATATGTTAATAACTTTGCACTTTTTAGACCAGCTGCGGCCGTTTCATTGTCAGAAAACTGAAAGTTTCATGCAGTTTGGTTAAAGAGGTACCAAGAAAAAAAGAGTCCCAAAATAGGCTTGAAATCCAATGCAAACAAGGCCTTCCTGAAATGGTTTCCTGGCTGTGGATCGCAACTGTGCTGCAATGCATGGCCAGGAAACCCCACTAGACACCAGGGATTACAATAGGGGAGGTTGGTCCTCTCTGAAAACAGCCCCCCCAACTGAGCATATATATATATATTTAAAATGTTTAGTTTACCCCTGGGGGGAGGCGATGGCGCCCCCCTGAGGGGTTAAAAAAAGTTTAAAAATGTGTTTTTTAAAAAAAATTAACCTATCAGGGGGTTGCCTGTGAGCAGAGCTGACCCCATGTGGGGGCAATTTTTTGAATAGCTGTAAGGTTTGCTTCGGGCCATGACAGTACAGCTATTAAAAAATATATAAAGATCTATATATATAGATCTATATATAGATCTATCTATACAGATGTGTCTATGTCTCCATATATATATATATATATATATGGACATCACTTTTGTCTGCGATCGGCCCCAAGGGAAACCACACCCACATATAAAAGTGATCTCTTTACATATATATGCGCCACCAGTTCTCTTGCAGCTTGCGTCTTCAAAGCAATGCACATACTCCAACTGACGTATTTCAACTGTAGCTTTTAGGCAGCAATAAAAAACTCAAGCTAACCCTTGTGATTATGTTTCTGCTAGAGAAGGATCTACTTTTTTCCAGTGGCAGTTTGTTGTCATAAAGTAACACATATGGTTTATATGCCTTCTGCAAAGATCAAATCTGTGCAATAGATGAGTGGATTAGTAAAGCCAGTCATTACCCGCACTATAATACAAATGAAATGTTTGTGCGAGGGGTGCTATCGAGAGATCAAGGGCCATTTTGCTGGGTGGTAGTGATTGAATCTGAGGAGGAGGTCATGAGAGTAGGAGCACCAATAATGATTGTCGGACTGGGCACCAGAGGTGCTAAAGACTCTGATGATTGGTCTGTGACAAGGTGAAGTAATAGTGTGACTTTTTTGAGTGCCTTGAGAGAGTGTGCTGATTGAGGGAAGAAGTGAAGGTAAGGTGATCTTTACTGTTGCACGCATCACACATACACCCACCAGCAATTTTGTGACTGTCTATGTAGGCTAGTGTTTTAGAGCGACAGTTCAGCCAGTAGCAGAGATGGCGTCTCATTGGATGACTGCTGCTCAAGCCTCAAATCGGGTTATAGAGAACAGCTCTCAAGTAGGATCAGAGACTGAGACAGCAGATACTGAGGCAGAATCTGAGGGATAGGAGAATGGCGCAGACTCTGGGAGTGATTTTTCAGTTAGTGGAGTCCCATCCGACAACTCCTCTCCCAGTGATTCTGAGGGAGGTGATGAAGACAGTCCTGTTGTCCCTTCGCAAGCACAGTCTGTGCAGCGGGACAATAGCGGGTTAGCCCAACCCAGAAAGCAAGTGCATGCGGTGGCAAACACAAGGAGAATGGCCTCTTGGGAGTTCCCCAACTAAGTTCAGCCCCAAATTCCACCGCCCAAAACGTATTGTGGAGACATCAAAATTATCTATCACAAAACAACCTGGTTTTGCAAGGCAGGCACCTGCGTTTTTGGTCTTGGGCTCGACCGCCACATAGAGAAACCTACCAAACCCAGACATTTCTGGAAACTAGACATGCGGGGGAGTCCACAGTGGTGTGGCTTGTGTGGATTCCCCAAAGTTTTCTTACCCAGAATACCCTGCAAAGGTGAAACGTTAAATAAAAACTCTATTGTTTCTTAGATTTCTGTCACACAAACTACAGGAATATGCTGGGATCCACACAATTCCTACCACCCAGTCTTTCCCCATCTGTCCTGATAAAAATGCTACCCCACTTGAGAGCCTGTACCTAGTGCCCGGGTCAGGAATGGATCACCCCAGGGTCAACAGTTGCCCTCATGGAGGGACTAACATTGACCAATGTGTGATCCATTCCTGACACTGGCACTAGGCCTATACACAACGTGAGGTACCATATTTTTATCAGGAGACTTGGGAGAATGCTGGGTGGAAGGGAATTTGTGGCTCCTTTAAGATTCCAGAACTTTCCATCACCCAAATGTGAGGACAAGTAGTTTTTTTGCCAAATTTGGAGGTTTGCAAAGGATTCTGGGTAACAGAACCTGATGAGAGCCCCACGGGTCACCACATTCTGAATTCCCCTAGGTGTCTAGTTTTAAAAAATGTAGAGGTTTGCTAGGTTTCCCCAGGTGCCAGTTGAGCTAGAGGCCAAAATTGACAGCAAGGCACTTTGCAAAAAACAGGTCAGTTTTCTTTGGGAAAATGTGACGTGTCCACGTTGTGTTTTGGGGCATTTCCTGTTGTGGGTAGTAGGCCTACCCACACAAGTGAGGTACCATTTATATTGGGAGACTTGAAGGAATGCTGGGTGGAAGGAAGTTTGCGGCTCCTCTCAGATTCCCGAACTTTGCAGCACTGAAATCTGAGGGAAAAGTATTTTTTGCCAAATGTTAAGGTTTGCAAAGGATTCTGGGTAACAGAACCTTGTGAGAGCCACACAAGTCACCCCATCCTAGATTCCAATAGGTGTCTGGTTTTAAAAAATGCACAGGTTTGGTAGGTTTCCGTAGGTGCTGGCTGAGCTAGAGGCCAAAATCCACAGCTAGGCACTTTTAAAAAACACGCCAGATTTCTATGTAAAAATGTGATGTGGCCATGTTGCATTTCCTGTCGCGGGCACTATTCCTACCCACATAAGCGAGGTACCATTTTTATCAAGAGGCATGGAGGAACACAGAATAGAAGAACAAGTGTCATTGCCCCTTGTCTTTCTCTACATTTGCTTCCTTCCAAATGTAAGACAGTTTGTAAACAAGAAGTCTATTTGAGAAATCCCCTGTAATTCACATGCTAGTATTGGAACCCCTGAATACAGAGATGTGTAAATAACCACTGCTTCTCAACACCTTATCTTGTGCCCATTTTGGAAATGCAAAGGTTTCCTTGATACCTATTTTTCACTCTTTATATTTCACCAAAAGAATTGCTGTAAACCTGGTATACAATGAATAGCCTTTTGGTAGATGCAGCTCATTTATTGGGTATGGGTACCTAGGGTTCTTGATGAACGTACAAGCCCTATGTATCCCCCCAACCAGAAGAGTCCCGCAGATGTAACGGTATATTGCTTTAAAAAATCTGCCATAGCTGCAAAAAGTTAGAGAAAAATATGTGGATCTTTTTTTTTACCTCAAATTCTCAATATCTTTTTTTATTTCAGCTGATACTTTCGTTAGGAAACCCTTGAAGTATCTACACAAATGACCACTTTCAGAATTCACAATTGGATCTACTTTTCAGAAATGTTTAGCTGTCTGGGATCAAGAATAGGTTTTATAATACTAATTTCTGTCTCTAACTAGAAGAAGGCTGAAAGCAAAACAACAGTAAAAATGGGTATGTCCCAGTAAAATGCCAAAATTGTGTTGAAAAATGTGGTGTTCTGAATCAAGTCTGCCTGTTCCTGAAAGCTGGGAAGATGGTGGTTTTTGCACCACAAACCTTTTGTTGATGCCTTTTTCAGGGAAAACACCACATGCTTTCTACTGCAGACCCTTTTTCCATTTTTCTGAAACAAAGAAAATGTTAGCTGTATTTTGGCTAATTTCTTGGTCTCCTCCAGGGGAATCCAGAAACTCTGGATACCTTTAGAATCCATAGTATGTTGGAAAAAAGGACCCCAATTCAGCATGGATAGCTTATGTGGACAAAAAGATATGAAGGCCTAAGCGCGAACTACCCCAAACAGCCAAGAAAGAGCTCCTCAATGGGGAGGGCAGCAGCTAAGGGGTTAAACTTCATAAGTTTTCTTTGCATGCTCTCTGGGCAACAAACTAAAATGATCCCAACAAGCAAAGCAAAAAACATCTGTCTTATGTACCCCTGTGCAACAAAATGAAAGACTGACCTTGCAGTTAGCCACACAAACTGCTATGACACAACATGATAATTGCCCACTAAGAAAAAAATATGAATCTTATTTTTCATAACAATAACAATGATGGATTTTCAATCACTTTGGCCTTCATTTGTGGCACAATCCAATTAAAATATCTTACTCTACATAGGTTTCCTTTGCGAGCTCTCTGGCCCACAGAATAAAACTTGTCCAACAAGCCAAACTAAAATGATCTTCCTTATGTATTCCTGTGCAACAAAATGTAAAAGTGACCTAGCAGAGAGCTATACGAACTACTATATGGAGTACGTTATAATAGGCCATTAAGAAAAAACTGATAATTCTAATTTTTATAACAACAATGATGGGCTTTCAGTCACTTTGGGCTTCATATGTAGCACAATCCTACTAAAAGCAGCAAGGCAGCCCAAAAAATAAATGAGACTGCAAATGTAAAGTTTCAGAGTTACTACATGAATAACTACAATACATATTTATGGTCACATGATTATGTAAACCATTTAACAGACATATAACATATATAACATAAAAAGAAATAAACTACATTAAAGCTGATTGCCACTCTATAATTATAGTTAGTATTCCAAAAGATAGGAATTCCTCAGATATTAGCTCCCTCATAACATTCCAGACCTATAGCATTCTGTACAATTTGAGATGATGTACATTTTTGTGGTGAATCTTTAAGGGAGTACAAAGATAAAAGGGGGTCCCAAAATGGATTTTTCCACCAATGCACTTTCCATAGACTATGGTGTTTGATGTAGTGTGAAAACAGCTGAATAGATTCATGTGCAATTTGGCAGGATATACATTATGACACATGCATGATGTGTTTAGGTACTGCAGTTATGTAGAGTAAGTATTTTTAAGTTATAAGGCATTTAAACTTAGTGATATCTGTCACTGTAGTACTTTCATTGAATTTCACAAACTTTTGTGAAACTACTGTGGTACATGGCTGTAAATGTATTAAAAAATATATTTTAAAATTCCTAGCTATTACCACGTAAATAAAGTAGTAATACATAGGGACCTACTTCTTGCCTATATCTAATGCCCTAGCACTGGCTGCCTTTTCACTCTCTAAAAACAGCTATTAACCAATGATAAACTGGCGTGTCTGTGTCATGTACTTTGGTATACTGAAAAGTTAACACAGTATACCACGGCACAACATATAACTAAGGCCTAGCTGTATTACTGGATTGTGGTACCCATGCATCACTCTTGGTGTCTCTTGGTGCCACATGGGCAAAGCAATTCTTAAGTAGGATCTACAAAGGAACATTAGGCCTCCATGCGGGGCCCTACATTGATTGGTAAATCTGAAGAAATGCAAGGCAGTGTAATTCTCTGTTTTGCATTGTGCTGCACATCATCATCTACATTGCTGCTAAATGTCACATAAATCGGTATGCCACAGCACTGTAGCCACTCCACTATACCCTATTCCATTCCATTCCACTCCACTTTACGTCCCCACTGTATGAGACCTCACTCTATGGCACTCCACTCTATGCTATTACACTATATGCAATTCCACGGTACGCCACTCCAGTCTACATCACTCCACTGTAAGTCACTCTGGTATACACTACTCCACTCTACTCTATTACACTGTATGCCACACTACTATACAACACTTCACTGTCTGCTAGCCAACTGTATGCCACTCCACTGTAAACTACTCAGTTCTGTGTCACTACAGTAGATTGCAATTCACTTTACACCACTTCATTCTATACTATTTCATTGGACCCCACTTCAATGTACGGCATTCAAATATATGCTATTACTCTCCTCACACCACTGTATGCCACTCCAGTATACACCACTCCATTACATGCCACTCCTCTGTATGCTACTCCACCATACAGTAATACACTATGCCACTCCACTCCCCCCATGCCTCTGCACTCTGCTCTATTACACTATGCACAACTGTACTCTATGCCTGTCCACTCCACACTACTGCCGTGTATGCAACTCCACTCTTTGCCTTTTCAGTGTATGCTGCTCCACTGTTTGTCACTCTGCTATGTGCTACTCCAGTGTATGCTATTCCACTCTACCCAGTTCCACTGCATGCCACTCTACTGTATGCTACTCCACTCTATGTCACTCCAGTGTATGCCACTCCGCTCTATGCCACTCCATTCTATACCATTCCATTGGGCACCACTCCACTGTATGCTATTGCACTCTACCCCATTTCAGTGTACACCACTCCAGTCTACACCTCTTCACTGTATGCCACTGCACTGTATGCTACTCCACCACATGCTTTTCCATTCTATGCCATTCTATTGTACACCACTCCACTCTACACAATTCCACTTTATGCCACTCCACTATATGTTACTCCACTCTACTTTGTCACTCCATTCAACACTAGTCCATTGGATGCCACTCCAATTTACACCTCTCCACTCTGTGCTATTCTACTCTATGTTATCCCACTCCATGCTATTCTACACTACCCCGCACCTCTGTGCTCCACTGTGTGCTATTCATCTGTATGCCACTCCATTCTATGCTATTACACTGTACGTGGGTCCAATTCTGGCCAGGGTTTTATGGACCTGCTATCATTTAGGTATACTAAATATCTGGTCAGAGTTTGTTATTGTACCCATCTTCAAAAAATGATACCATTCAAATCCTGCATGCTACCACCCTATATCATTACTTGATTCACTGCTGAAGGTTTCTGGGAAAATTGTACTGAAACATAATGAAGAATGGACAGAAGATACTAAGGGCCATATTTATACTTTTTGACGCAAAACTGCGCTAACGCAGTTTTGCAGTTTTGCGTCAAAAAAATGAGCGCCGGCTAACGCCATTCTGAAGCGCCATGCGGGCGCCGTATTTAATCAGTGACGTTAGCTGGCGTTAGCCGCCGGCGCTGCCTGGTGTGCGTGGAAAAAAACGACGTACACCAAGCAGCGCCGGCGTAGGGGGATATGGGGCTTGGGCGTCAAAAAAAGGGGCAAGTCAGGTTGAGGCAAATTTTTCACCTCAACCCGATTTGCGCCATTTTTTTTCACTCCCAACCCCCATAGAAATGACTCCTGTCTTAGCAAAGACAGGAGTCATGCCCCCTTGCCCAATGGCCATGCCCAGGGGACTTATGTCCCCTGGGCATGGTCATTGGGCATAGTGGCATGTAGGGGGGCACAAATCAGGCCCCCCTATGGCACAAAAAAAAAAACAAAAAAAAAAACACTTACCTGAACTTACCTTAATGTCCCTGGGATGGGTCCCTCCAGCCTTGGGTGTCCTCCTGGGGTGGGCAAGGGTGACAGGGGGTGTCCCTGGGGGCATGGGAGGGCACCTCTGGGCTCCTTCAGAGCCCACAGGTCCCTTAACGCCTGCCTTTTGCAGGCGCAAAAAAACAGCGCAAAAGCGGCTGTACGTAATTTTTTTTGACCCGCCCACTCCCGGGCGTGAATTTTGCCCGGGAGTGTAAATACGGCGCTCATGCCTCGGATTCAATTTTTTAGACGTGAACGCCTACCTTGCATCTCATTAGCGCAAAGTAGATGTCCACGCTAAAAAATTACGCAAACTCCATGGAATTTGGCGCTAGACACGTCTAACGCCAAATTATAAATATGGAGTTAGTTTTGCGTCAGAATTGCGTAAAAAAAAACGACGCAATTCCGGCGCAAACGGAGTATAAATATGCCCCTAAGATTTTCTCTTACCTACAGTACGGCTTTCAAGGGGGGCTGGGAACTAATGAGCAGGGGTTAATTTGATTATAGGTAAATATACCCAAATAAAAAAAGTCCAGCTGTTCATAGCTTTCGTCAACATTTTGAGTGCCTTTGACTGTGTACTCCACAGTCAACTATGGGTTATTTTACCTGAGAATGGTGTAGACACTCAGATAATCATCCTTATTAGAGAAATTTACTCTAGGGGAAAGGCCAGGGTGCGCTTTGGCTGTAGGGATGAATGTATTGGTGCCTTCTTTTTGGAAAGAGGAGTAGGACAGGGCTGTGTGTTGGCACCCTTTCTTTCCACCATGTATATTAACAGTTTGGGTTCAGATTTGGCTAAAAATTGCAAAGACCTTCCACAAAATTGTCCATTGACCAATCTCATGTTTGCTTTATGCCGACAATGCTGTCCTTATGTTACTCACCCCTTTGGGTCTGCAAGGGTTACTTCCCTCTTTCATGTTCTATATGTCTAACTTAGACCTAATCATCAACAAAAGCAAACCTTTGATATGAAATTTGGGAATAATGTCAGGAAGTGTTTTAAATTTATGGTAAGCAATGTCAAGCTAAGCATTATCTCTACTTTTTTTTTCTCTTGAGCATCTTATTTGATGATCGCGGGCATCTGGTCGCTAGCTGTTAATAATAGGAAATTGCACTTCAACAAATCTGTGACCGTGCTTTAAAATGTTGCCACTAAACTAGGCAATAATGCTCTAAAAGACATTTTAGCTACTTATAATGCCAAACGTGTCTCAAGGGCTTTGTATGAGGCAGGTATTTGGGGCCACTCTAATGTTAACCATCTCCGGTTGACTGAGAATATCTTTTTAGGAATCTTCTTTCTGTACCTAAAGGCTGCTCTACATTTGTTTGTCACTCTGAACTGGGGACCATGTTTTTATCAGACCTCACGAAAATTCAGCCAGTCTTACTTTGGCATAAGGATGCGACCTCTGAATTCACCATTTTAAACCTTTCCTTTACCAACTATTGTTACAATCTGTCTGTCATCGTATACCTTGGTTTATATATATATTAACCAGTTTCTACAAGACTAGGGGCATCCAGAATATTTTATTACACTTGAAGCACTACAGTTCATCAGTAGAAATGATTTAAAGAAACACTTATCTTTACTTCAAAATTGTAGAATGTCACACAAGATCACCAAACCTAGTGTTATTAAAAACTAGATGCTTCTCTCTATTAATGGCTTAGAACCCTACCTTGGTTTTCTTCAGAATTGCCACCACAGGTTTGTGTTAACCAGTTTTAGAATTGAAAAACTTTGATTGTCTTGTTACTTTTCCTGCTAATAATGACTGGTCAAATGTTTTGAAAAATTGCCCCATGACAATGTCTCTGGGCAAGGTACCCTGCACATCACCTTATTCTGACCCTTTTACGACACACCTCGTAGAACCTGTAGTTTGACAATCATTTGCAGACTGAATATTAAACAATGCCACCCTTTTCTACAGTCGCTATTTGTTGCTGGATGTCTAATTTTTTATGCTCAGTGATGCACAGTAGGAAATCAAGAGATGTTTAGTATTGAAGTTTTACTTTTGTTTTTCTTTATTTTTCATTGATTTTTTAAAATGTTTTTTTAATGTATTTTGTCTTTTGCACTTTATATATGCATTGTACTTTATACTTGTACTGTATGCCATTATGGTTTTTATTCATGAAAAGTGAATGAAGCTTATCTTGACGGACTGTACGCAATTTCAATCTTTGCTCCTCTATAGTATGGTATTCATCTCTACTACACTACACTGTGTCTCACTCCACTGTATGCAATTATACTCTACCCCACCCCACAAAACACCGGCTTAGTCTAAACCATTTTACTGTGAACCACTCCACTGTACGCTAATCCACTCAATGCCATTCCAGTATACTTTCCTCCAGTCTATATAACTCCACTTTATGAAAGCTCTACTACACCCTATGCCACTCTACTGGAGTCTACTCTACTCTATCCCTCTAAACTCCACTGTCCAAATTTGCTCTCAACTCTATGCATGTACAGTTTATTGTACAATACATTACTCCACTCTATGACAGTTTCCATCAGTGCATGGCACAGCACTTCAGTCTACTGTATGAGACATCACTCCAGTTAATAACAGTTTCCTTGACATTACGGTATGCCACTTCAATGTATTCCACCCCACTCTTTGTTAATCTACTGTAACCTACTCTACTCAACACCACTTCAGAGTATACTACTCTAGTCAATGCTATTCTTCTCTATGACACTAGACTCTTCTACACTTCACTGTACTGATTCCACTATATGCTATTCCACTGTACGGTACTAAATTTTACTTTAATCAACTCTAAGCTACTAAAATGTACGCCACTCCATTGTCCCTGTACACTCCACTGTACAACTCCATACTCCACCTTGAGACTGATTTAGATTTTACCTGATGGGTTACTCCGTCACTACGTTGACAAATATCCTGTCCACCAAAATATAAATCCTTTAGGAAATAATGGGATTTATATTTTGCCGGACGGGTTATCCGTCACCATTGTGACGTAGTAATCCGTATACTGAAATCTAAATCAGGGCCTCTTTGTCTGTACACTCCAATGTACAACACTTTATTCCATTATACAACACTTTCTATATGACACACCATTCCACTCTACTCTACGAGACCCACTCCAATTTATAACAGTATACTAGCTACACTACACCAGTACACTCCTCTCCATGCCACTCTACTCAACAACACGCCAATACACTCTATTGTACTTTACTCCACAATACGTTACACTCCTCTACTCAACACTACTTCACTGAATGAGACTTTATCTCATTCTACGCTACTATGCAACAATCGACTCTAAGCAGCGCCACTGTTCTGCATACACTACTGTATGCAGCTCCACTCTAAAACAGCCTACTATACTACATGCCTCTCTCCGATGCTTTACTCTGAGGTACTGGGTTTTTCAGAACCGGTACTGATCCGGTAACCCAGCGGTGCCAGGGTACACCCAAAGACCTCGGGTACTTTCCTGATTCAGACTACAGAAACTCAGAGTCTTCTAGGTGAAGTCAAAGATCGAATTTATTGGCTGCAACCAATTGACAAGTGTCCTAGAAGTACAACAGCACGATTTGTATGTTCTCAGGAGACTGTGTGTCAATGCAAAATCAGGTTTCCTTATATACAGTTTTTTAAGCTTCAGGCAAACATTCTTGACATTTTGGTTGGTCATTCACATGTTTTCACTACAAAGGAAAAACCAGTGTCATGATGAAACCTCATATTTCATGTCATCCAGCCCATAATAAATTACCCGGCAAGGCCTAGAATTTCACATCAGATAAGTGTGGACCCCCAATAAAAACGGGCACCTCCCCCTCGTAAAGTAAGAAGAAGAAAAGAGCAGGTGCAGGTGTGAGCAAGTTAGGCAGGGTGTGTGAGCGATAATAAGGGTTTTATGGCCTGGTGTGCCTTGATGCTATCTGATTCGGCCACTGGGAGAGGGACTGACCAAACAGGTTTGGCCTGAGGCAATGGTTCCAGCTTGCCCAGGTCAGAGAAAAGTCAATCAAGGTGTACGTGTCCTTGGAATCAAATCTGACTGTATTATAAGCCTATGTGAGGGCAACTTTTAAAAATGGCTGCCGTGTATAAAATGGGAGCCACGAGTGCAGGACGAAAATGGCGATTTCGAGGTGAAAACGCTGCTGGAATTGAGCGAAAATGCTCATGCTTAGTGTACTAGTCATTATCGGTCTTTTGATACTAAAATCGTACTGCTGTGGCAAAGTAAATTACATGGGTCCAGAATTTTTAGAACCACAAACCCTCCTTTTGCCCTTACATAGGCAATAAACCTATTCTCATGCTAATCTGAGTCCAGGTCTATGTTTATAAGGCCATGGAGATGTTGCTGGAGCAACATTCTAGTACTTGGTAACTCTCTCTGGACAGGTCTCCTTGAACATGAAGTAGCAAAAAAGGCCACATATGGCAGGACAAAATAAGGAATACCTCTATCTGCAGTAGGTGGCATAAGATCACACACCCAACAATTAGTGATGTTCACTACTAACTAGTGTTGATGCAGAAGCTGTACAAAAGAATTGCTTACGAATTCTGATCTTCTAACCTGCTCATGTTCAGGAAAAGGGTGAAAAGAGTGCAAAGAAACAATAGTAGGAAAAGACATAGGTTGGGAAGTGGGTGCAGAAGTCAATTGAGTAGAGAAAAACAATCCTACCCATAAATGACAACGTCATGTTTAAAAGACACTAGAAAACACGTTATTAAGAACATATAGACAACGGGAGAAAGTAGTGACCACTATGAAATAATATTTTTTCACAACCCTAACCAAAAAGCAAATCCTAAAATTATCTAGTAACATTTTTAGGGCTCCTCTGCATTTCAGTAATTTTTGTATGTTCAGGTGGAACAGTGGTGACTCTCATCAATGCTCTAAGGTGAAAAGGGGGTACTCTTTCCACAGAAAATGGACTTTATTCTGCTTTTACTAAACAGAATAGTACTTTAAAACAATGCCAGCAAAACAATCAGTCTCCTAACACCTAGTCTATACAATCACACGGAAACCTCTTGTGAAACCAACTATGCCCAGAGTCCGTTCAAAAAGCCTCTCTGGCAGGCTTCTATTGTCCATCAAATTCTCTTTTGTTTTCTTTTGCATGGGCCTCTCAATTCAGGCCTCTTCGTGAGAAAAGTACTGCTTAGTTGGAGTGCCCTCCTGGCAAACACCCACAGCTCACTCGAAAGTCTCAATGTCTTAAAGCAATGCACCAGTGTCTCTCCTCTGTGGCAGATACTACAAACAATGTGCTCTTCATTGATCAAGGGCACAAATCATCTCGTGCAGACCCAAGCACCATTAATTGGGAAATAGCTCAAGCTCAGCAGCACTTTCAGACTCCAACACTCATTATTTAGTGTCAGAGGACGCTCAAGCTGCTCTTTCATGGGCACCACAATATAGTGCCTTTTTCCAAACTTGAAATCTCCGGTGCACTGCCCTTCTTCAGTTGGAGCAAAGAAAAGGGGGTGTGAGGCCAAAACTCAGGCCAAGGGGCTCAAGGGATTGCACACTGTCAGAGGTTACAAGCACATGACAGGTAGAGAAATGAAACCTCAAAACAGCTCTGCCATCAACAACAGGAATCCTTCTCTTTAGCTCTTTTACACTGAAACTTTGGTTTTGTGATGTCCAACGCCGTCTGATGGAGCAAGTACGATACCATGCGCTGGCGATCGCTGTCCAGCTTTGCTACTTTCTGGGTGCTGAGACTGTAGGGCCAAGACGTCCGTCTTTCATCTGTAGCTGTCACTGATGGGAATTAGGCTTAAATCAATGTCCTGCAGGTTATTATGACTTGATACCCGCAGAATCTAGTGACGTAGGAAATGTGCCACAGTTGTTAGTTTCCTTCAATTTAGTAAAAAAAACAGTTCATGGTTTTTAACAAGGGGACTGCAAGCAGGTGGTCTGCAATCTTCAAAGGAGTAGCCATACACCATGGGCATAAAATACAAAGACAAAGGCAGAAGGGCAAAACAGGGTCTCTAGCATCTTTAATTGGGTTCTCTCCATTATTCTCTGCCATCTATAGCTACATGAGAATTCTATCTGAATGGATTTCCTCACACAGTGGCATTGTCTAATGGGGTAAACACATATTTGCCTCAATGATTAAGTCTAGGTGTTCCTCCTTACCTTAGAACATCTCAATAGAGAAATCACATGATACCGATTATCAGGGACATGTAGAAACCTTCCTTTAAAAACTGTGCATCAGGTGCACTATGCAATACACAGGCTAATAGTCAAATGTGCAAACACAAAGACAAGAACTAGAGGGTCCTGATATTTGCATGATTAGGACACATCTGATCCCACCAAAAATTAAAGTAGCAGGAACAGAAGGGAACCGAAAACCAAATTAAAATAGACATTGAAAATTCGTCATGTTCAAAAAGGTAAACATAAGATATCTCCTATTGAGATGGAAAACTTGTCTTACTATAATATTGAGTCAGTTAACCAGTCTATCGCTACCCTGACAGTCAGGCTGGAAAACATTGAAGCAGGCCTAAGGCAAATTCTTGAAAACCAGTCTGGTCATACCAAAGGGAATTATACATAACATGGGGGTCCCTGGTACATCACTGCAGTCTGGAAATGTGAACCTGAACAATACATCAATAATAATAAAAGGGCTGACTGGTGAAAGGAATTCGAAAAAGAGAAATGGGACTAGGACATAGCTAAAATCTCAATAACTAAGCATGATGCGACATTGGTCAGGGGAAGTAACAAAAGAAAAAATCTATAGGAAGAACAAAAAAAAATTATTTGGGTGATAGTCAGGCATGTGACACAACACCGAGAGTACGGGTGATACACAAAGGCCAAAGTTACACAAATTTTAACTCTACTGTTGGCGACTACAACATATACGGTACTCCTAGCTAATGTTTCAGTTCCTTCTTCAGGAAAAAATGAAAACCTGGTTTTCTTTTAAGGAACGAAAGCCATATGCTACTTAGGAAACAGAACATCATTAACTAATGTAATATAGAAATTAGGCCACCTTGAGTCACAGATCTATAATTTCATCCTTAGGTCCAATCAAGGATACATAAATGTAGGGCTGCCTGTTCCTTTAAGGGAAGGGGCAGTAACGTGACTAACTGCAGGTGACACACTTTGATCCTGTATATCTCTTTTTATTTTCCTTCAATACCATTATAGCCAAATAGACATTCACTGGTGAAGTGTTGTCTTTTATGTTCACAGCATGAAATATCATTATCTGTGGAATTTAGTAACCAGAACAAGTTCAACCAACTGTTGCGTAGCGATGGGCATCGTCATGACCATCCCCTCACAACACAGGGGAGCTTGTAATAGTATCAAAAGCAGCAACAAACATGCAAAAAAAACAAATAAAAAATAATAAAAACGCACAAAACGTCAAGCCATCAGATATACTTGCTGTGTATCAAGCACAAAAAGCATAGACAAAACAATAGCATGTGTGAATAAGCGGTGACACACAACACCATGTCATGTACTTTATGCACTGTAAACCTGCAGCCCAAAACCCAATATTTGGGCCTGTTTAATTTGTCAGGTTTAAAATCCTTACCCTCCTTTTGACAGTAGATCACCAGGCAATGGAAATCTGCTGTCAAATATAACTTTACTGTTTCTCTTCTAACATACAGGACCAGCAAGAACAATTCATGATAGGACCAAATACATGAAAATAAATTTCCATTACTTAACTGTTACCCTCTTGTCAGTTACTTCGCAACATCAAGCCACCTTAGTTTTACCTTTCTAAAAGTAAAAATTGTTACACTGACACTCCATATTAATTTGGCACCTACAATTTCCACTGTAAAAAAAAATCATCTCTATTTCCAGATTATTAAACTACATTTACTGTGAATAATTCACACACCTTAATAACACACATACCAGTTGTTAGAATAAATGCTTGTTGCAATCCCATGCAATGGTACATATTTCATCAACCTCGAATGAATGAACGTCTCAGTAGGCCCAGCTGAAGTTAGAACCTTCAACCTTGATATTAAAACAAGCCTTTGTACTGGCACATTGACTCATTGAATCATAAGAAGGCACAACCTGCAAATATATATCAAACCTAAATGTATGCATTTACTGAAGCCTGAGACACTTTAAAAAGTACTCTGAATGAAAGAAAATGCAGTTTAAACAGTGCTTTTGCCCAGAATCGACTTTGATATTTTAGGCATTAAAAAATCAATATCCTACAATTTTCTTGCATAATATGCATTACCAGAATGTCTATTACACAATCCATGAGTCAGCCATTGAAAATATTAACTTATACTTTATAGAAATGAGCTTGTTTGCACCTGCGCCAAGGGAAAATTGCACATACAAATGTCATTTTAGCGGTGCAACATAACTTAAATTAAATTTTAATGTTAGGAGGTCATAGTATAGGTATTAAGCTTTATAAATATTAAAAAACGATTTTGAAAGGCACCTATTTTTTTTTTAAATAATTTTTCCATAATTAATAATTTTCTTTAAAAAAAAATAAAAACACATTTTTTTTTGTTGTTGTGATAATTCCACATATAAAAGCAAGCTGCATCCCTTGCCTATTATTTGGGATACATTAACTCACAAGCCTAAGCGCATAAGCCTAACTTGAAATGCGTCACATTTTTGCGCCACTTTCATTTAAAAGGAAGGTTATGCAAAATTCCACCAATGTTTAACTGGGAAAGTGCTGGCTGAATTGAAAATAGATAATTTCGTTTTTTTTTTTTTTTTGGGGTGGCCCTATTTATATCTATTGAATGTGTTTTCTAATTTATTAAGCATTTAACAGCAGTTTTGTATATGTGCACAATTGCTCATTCTATAAATTAAAGAGCAACATATAGCTATGTTAGCACATCACATGGTTCATTTCTGGATTTTTTCTAAGTTTCTACTTAATATTAATTAACCAACATTTTACTTTACAAACTGTAAACATCAAGAAGACCCACAAACACACATTGAGCTCATTTCAGATATAAACAGAAAACACTCAGTACACACAATACAGCGCGCTTTAGCCATTTTTCATAAATAGCGCCGTCGCAATTTACTTACAGAACCGTTTGCAGATCCTAGTTGTAAGTCATATTTACAAGAAAAAAATGAAAACTTTTCTCAATTATTTCCAAGAATAGCGGACCCATACTTTATTAAACGTGATGGGGCCCACTCCGTGCTTCACATATAGTTCATAGGTTGGAGTTCCAATCGGAGGAACCGGACATGAGTCCTCCAACCGGGAGTCCCTTTTACAACCAAGACAAAACAAATTTCCAAGTCTGCTAAGACCAGGCATCTTCGCTCACTAGTCTAGCTTCAAACTTCAAAGGATTATCGTTTACGATAGTCTCGTGAATACACGAGTCCTTCGGCTTTGGTACTTGCAAGTTCCAAATCAAAGTGATCCCAAAGGGATACCAAAACCAAATGTCCAACTAAGGACCAAACCAAGTGTCCAACTAAGGACCAAACCAAGTGTCCAACTAAGGACTGGGAGACGCTCCACTTATACTTAACTGAAAATATCAATGACGTCACCAGAAGACTCGTCTTATCGTTTCGCTCTACCAAAAATCAAGGGTCCAAATCAGGGCGATAGCCAGGGCAGCAGTCCTTCATAGCCGTCGGGAAGCGGGGAACCTCGCAACAAAGACTTTCGGACCACGTCGACATGCAGGGGTCGATGAAGTGGCGGCCTTCCTCCAGAATTTTCACACGAAGCTCCCCACGGACCTCAGGCTTGGACCGGAACCGCTGGTATCGCCCCACGTTTGGGCGCCAACTGGGTTACTGGGTTTTTCAGAACCGGTACTGATCCGGTAACCCAGCGGTGCCAGGGTACACCCAAAGACCTCGGGTACTTTCCTGATTCAGACTACAGAAACTCAGAGTCTTCTAGGTGAAGTCAAAGATCAAATTTATTGGCTGCAACCAATTGACAAGTGTCCTAGAAGTACAACAGCACGATTTGTATGTTCTCAGGAGACTGTGGCGGTCATTCTGACCCTGGCGGTCAAAGACCGCCAGGGCGGAGGACCGCGGGAGCACCGCCGACAGGCCGGCGGTGCTCCAATGGGGATTCCGACCGCGGCGGTAAAGCCACGGTCGGACCGGCAACACTGGCGGTCTCCCGCCAGTGTACCGCCGCCCCATTGAATCCTCCAAGGCGGCGCAGCTTGCTGCGCCGCCGAGGGGATTCCGACCCCCCCTACCGCCATCCAGATCCCGGCGGTCCGACCGCCGGGAACCGGATGGCGGTAGGGGGGTCGCGGGGCCCCTGGGGGCCCCTGCAGTGCCCATGCCACTGGCATGGGCATTGCAGGGGCCCCCGTAAGAGGGCCCCTAAATGTATTTCACTGTCTGCTGCGCAGACAGTGAAATACGCGACGGGTGCAACTGCACCCGTCGCACAGCTTCCACTCCGCCGGCTCGATTCCGAGACGGCTTCATCGTGGAAGCCTCTTTCCCGCTGGGCTGGCGGGCGGCCTGAAGGCGACCGCCCGCCAGCCCAGCGGGAAAGTCAGAATTACCGCCGCGGTCTTTCGACCGCGGAACGGTAACCTGACGGCGGGACTTTGGCGGGCGGCCTCCGCCGCCCGCCAAGGTCAGAATGAGGGCCTGTGTGTCAATGCAAAATCAGGTTTCCTTATATACAGTTTTTTAAGCTTCAGGCAAACATTCTTGACATTTTGGTTGGTCATTCACATGTTTTCACTACAAAGGAAAAACCAGTGTCATGATGAAACCTCATATTTCATGTCATCCAGCCCATAATAAATTACCCGGCAAGGCCTAGAATTTCACATCAGATAAGTGTGGACCCCCAATAAAAACGGGCACCTCCCCCTCGTAAAGTAAGAAGAAGAAAAGAGCAGGTGCAGGTGTGAGCAAGTTAGGCAGGGTGTGTGAGCGATAATAAGGGTTTTATGGCCTGGTGTGCCTTGATGCTATCTGATTCGGCCACTGGGAGAGGGACTGACCAAACAGGTTTGGCCTGAGGCAATGGTTCCAGCTTGCCCAGGTCAGAGAAAAGTCAATCAAGGTGTACGTGTCCTTGGAATCAAATCTGACTGTATTATAAGCCTATGTGAGGGCAACTTTTAAAAATGGCTGCCGTGTATAAAATGGGAGCCACGAGTGCAGGACGAAAATGGCGATTTCGAGGTGAAAACGCTGCTGGAATTGAGCGAAAATGCTCATGCTTAGTGTACTAGTCATTATCGGTCTTTTGATACTAAAATCGTACTGCTGTGGCAAAGTAAATTACATGGGTCCAGAATTTTTAGAACCACAACTCCTATCTATATCCCTTCATTATACTGTACAACACTGTACTATTCTCTATGCCACTGTAGAACACTCTACTTCACTTTATTCTACAATACTCTAGTCCACTTTACAACACTGTACGCAACTCTTTGTATGCCGCTGCACCCCACTTTACTCCACTCTAATCTGACATAGTACTCTAATCCACTGCACTGTACCCCACTCCACTCTATGCTACTCATTGCCATTGTACTCTATAACACAGTATGCCAACCCTTTATACCACACTCTACAACACTGTACTGTACACTGCTCCACTCAACAAAAGTCAACTAGACTGTATGCCATTCTAATTTACTGTAGTTTACATCACTTTCCAGTATTGTACAACACCCCACTACACTCTAATGTACAACATGGTACTCCAAATTATGACACTTTAGTCGACTACATGCTACGCCACTCTAATCTACTGACTACACACTATTATAGGCAACAACACACAACTCCACTCCATGACACTTTACTCCACTTTATACTACCCCACTCCAATGTACTCCCCTCCACTCCACTTTGCTACACTTTATCCCACTGTACGCCACTACACTGTACTCTACACAGCTCCACTGTCCAGCATCCTACTCCACTGTATACAGCTCCACTCTATAACACTGTATTACACTCTGTTCCATTCCATGACACTCTACTTTACTTTATTCCCATTCACCCTAAGCCACTGTTCTGCAGTGTATGACACTCGATCACATGCCACTCAACTTCTCTCTATAATAGATCCACCATATGATATGACACTCCACTCTACACACCATGTGACAATACTCCACTCTGTGACACTGTACTTCACTCTGCTCCACTCTAAAACACTCTACTCCACTCTATGACAGTGTACGACAACCTACTCCACTGTTAAACACACCATGCCACTTTACAACTTGCTCCTCCAGTCTATGATACCTGACTCCACTATATGAGACACCATGCCACTACTCTTTATAATACTTTACTACACTGTATGATTTGGTACTACACTGCACTCTACTTCACTTGATACCAATTTAAAATACTCCAGGCTGTGACAATAGACTTTACAACACTCTACTCCACTGTACTGTACGACACTCCACATAGCAACGCCCCACTTGCAAATTGTACTCTACGATTTGAAACACATTTTTATTAAAAAGTAAAAATCTATGAAAATTCAATGAAAAACCTAAAGTTTAAAGCTTGGCTATTTTTAGGAAAACTTAGTTTGTCTATGCAACCCAGGTTTATCTACACAAACTTTAAACATTCTAAAGTTATTGTAATACATTTGATTTACCATTTATCCACCACCTTCGAATTATTGTAGCTAAAGGACCTCATTACATACTATTTTCAGCTTGCTAACCAGAAAACACTAAATATAAAGCCATTTCATTTAGCTATGCAACCATTTAGTGAATCAATACTCTTTGTGACTGAATATTAGTGAGTTACAATTACCAATTCGATAATTACAACTCACAAACCTTATAGTCGAGGCTTTCGTAATTAGCTACTAGTCACAAAAACACCTGTTTGCACATGCAATTTAATATGAATTTGTTTCAGGTTATAACTGTGTGCAAACTATAAAAGCTGCCCCAGAATGCATTGGGGTTTCCATAAAGGCTACTCTGCATATGATTGTGAGGAGGATGTGACTACTGGCGGTCCAGCAGAGGGCTAGGAGGAGGAGGCAGGAGAAGGTATTTAAAGACAGACTTACCATTTTCTAACAGAAAGAAAGGAAATATTTGAGAAATACAAGCTAAGTAGTGCGGTGATAATAGATTTATTTGAAATTTTAAAATCACATCTGCAGGTATTGTGCTCATTATACCTTAGAGACTCTGGCAGTTACTGTTGCCAGGGTGTGATTGCTGATGATGGTGGGGTGTCCCAAAGTTCGCCGTCACATTTTTTAATGGTTTTACTAGATGCCAGGCTCCAAAATTATAACAGGCACATACACCTACCTAGGAATGATGAGGAAATTCAAAGCACAACAGTTGAATTTTATAGAGTTGCCAAATTTCCCCATGTTATGAGGTGCATAGATGGAACAGTTGTCTCAATATGTCCTCCTGCCCATATTAAATGTCTCTTTAGGAATGGTTAAAATGCCCGTTCTCTCAACATACAAGCTATCTGTGATGAAACATTGTAATTGCTGATATAGGTGGTCATTACAAGCCTGGCGGTCGGTGTTAAAGCGGCGGTAAGACCGCCAACAGGCTGGCGGTAAAAAAATTGCAATTACGACCGTGGCGGAAACCGTCAACAAAGACAGCCACTTTAACACTCTGACCGCCACGGCGGTACAAACAAACAGCGCGGCGGACACCGCCAACAGACAGGCGGAGGACAAAGTACCACCCACAGTATCACAACAGGCCAATCGGCCACCTTTTCCGGGGCGGATTCACCGCGTATAAAAACACGGCGGAAACAGGATTCCGAAGGGAAAACGCTCACCTCTACACACACCATGAGGAACTAGGATGCCATGGAGCCGGAACTCCAAATTCTCCCCGCGATAGTCTTCCTGCTCCTCTACCAGGATCACGAACGCCGGCGGCGAAGACCACAGTGAGTACTGCACCTACGACACAGGGGAGGGGGGAGGGAAAAAACAGGGACACACACACATAACACCCCCACCCCCACCCTCACCAACTACAACACACACACTAATACATATTAATACATGATAGTTACACCCCCCAAACCGCCCGGAAGAATGCAAAGACAAAAGTAAATGAGTGTAACCTTAGTAATATATTAAAATCAAGTATGCAAAAATATATGTATACACCATTAACAAAATATACACCAAGCTTAGTAGTCCAGGTAGTGCTCCAATTAAGTCTGTGGAACACTGGGCCTACACGGTATGGTCGAGGCCCACACAAGATCCCCGACCATGATGCAGAGAACACTGCAGGGGCATCAGAGAGCAAGAAAACAGGCACCTCAGGGGGAGGGAAAGGGGGGCACCTCAGCCGGTAGAGTGCACAACGCCAAATCCATGAGAGGGCCACATGCCCACTGTTCCATCCTGGGGAATGCAAAGCCACAGTCTCTCAAGTCTCTACAGAGGGTGGGTTGCCCAATGCCATATTTTGGGGAGTGCAAAGCCACAGTCTTTCAAGTCTCTACAGTGGGTGGTTTTCCCACTGTTCAATCCTGGGGGGTGCAAAGCCACAGTCTCTCGAGTCTCACAAGTGGGTGGGTTGCCCACTGTTCAATCCTGAGGAGTGCAAAGCCACAGTCTCTTAAGTCTCACAAGTGGGTGAGTTGCTCACTGTTCAATCCTGGAGAGTGCAAAGCCACAGTCTCTCAAGTCTCTACAGTGGGTGGTTTGCCCACTGTTCAATCCTGGGGAGTGCAAAGCCACAGTCTCTCAAGTCTCACAAGTGGGTGGGTTGCCCACTGTTCAATCCTGGGGAGTGCAAAGCCACAGTCTCTCAAGTCTCTACAGTGGGTGGGTTGCTCACTTTTCAATTCTGGGAAGTGCAAAGCCACAGTCACTCAAGTCTCTACAGTGGGTGGGTTGCTCACTGTTCAATCCTAGGAAGTGCAAAGCCACAGTCTCTCAAGTCTCTACAGTGGGTGGGTTGCCCACTGCCATATCCTGGGAAGTGAAAAGCCACAGTCTCTCAAGTGGATAACAGTCTCCACTGGTTCTGGAGGAGGCATTGTGCCCAGAGTGCTTCATCCTGCTAAGGACAGAGCTAGTGGATGTATCTCTCCACTGGTTCTGGAGGGGGCTTTGTGCCCAGAGTGCTCCTTCCTGCTAATGACAGACGTAGTGGATGTATCTCTCCACTGGTTCTGGAGGTGGCTTTGTGCCCAGAGTGCTTCATTCTGCCCATGATGGACTCAGTAGCGTCAGTGCCCTTGGCGCTCATGGGCCAGCGGTGTTGAGGCGGCGGTGCCCTGTTCAGCTGTGCTTGAGACGGCGGTGCCCTGTTCAGTGGTGCTTGGAGCGGCGGTGCCCTGTTCAGCGGTGCTTGAGACGGCAGTGCCCTGTTCAGCAGTGCTGGGAGCGGCGGTGCCCTGTTCAGTGGTGCTTGAGACGGTGGTGCCCTGTTCAGCGGTGCTTGGAGCGGGGGGCTCCTTTGCAGTGACTCAGCTGCTGGCGGTCCTCTCAAGCCCAGCGGGGCTTGTGCTGGCGGTCCTCCCTGTCCCAGCGGGGCTTTTTCTGGCGGTCCTCTCTAGCCCAGCGGGGCTTGTGCTGCCGGTCCTCTTCTAGCCCTGCGGGGCTTGTATGGCTGTCCTCTCTGGCCCAGCGGGGCTTGTGCTGGTGGTCCTCTCTGGCCCAGCGGGGATGATGGCGGTGGCCTCCTGGGCAGCGGGGATGATGGCTGTGGCCTCCTGGGCAGCGGGATGATGGCAGTGGCCTCCTGGGCAGCTGGGATGATGGTTGAGGCCTCCTGGGCAGCGGGGATGATGGTGGTCTCCTCCGCCGTGCTGCTCTTCCCAGACTTTCCTGCTTTCTTGTGGCCCTTCCCCACCTTGGAAGGTGTCACAGCTGACTCCACACTCCCACCGTGACCCCTGGGAGCAGCTTTGGTGGCTGGAGTCTTCCCCTCTCCTGCCGGGCACTGGCCAACTTCTGATGCTTCACAGGTGGGGTACTGTCTGTGCTGTGGCTCTGTGCCACAC
Source organism: Pleurodeles waltl (assembly GCF_031143425.1). NCBI lineage: Eukaryota > Metazoa > Chordata > Amphibia > Caudata > Salamandridae > Pleurodeles > Pleurodeles waltl. The sequence continues at coordinate 686,614,433 of NC_090449.1, read as the reverse complement.
TGGCTGCCCTGGTGGCCGGTGCACTCCATATTCCGGTGACTACAGGCACCACTGGTCCCGGAGATGTTGTGGCTGAGGTGCTAGTTCGGGACCTAGGAGACAGACGGGGTGGAGGGGGGGTGGGAAATAGGTCAAGGTTGGACAGGAAAAGTTTTTGGGAGACACTGGGATGGGTAGCTGGAGGGGGTTTGGGAGTGGAGGAAGAGGTTGTGGTTGTAGGAGGTGTTCGTTTGGTGACTTTGGGTGAAGGTGCATGCGCTGGAGGCTGTCGTGAGGTGGATGGCTGTTTGCTGGGTGTGTGCCTGCGTTTGTGTATCTTGGGAGGTGGTGTCACAGACACACTGGGAGAGGACACAGGGGACGTGTGAATGGTAGTGGGGTAGTGACTGCACGTGAGCAGGGTGTGGTGATGGGTGTGCTGGTGATGGCAGTAGTGGCTGTAGATGTAGTGCATTCAGGTGTGAGTTTAGACGAGACTGGGAGGGAGGAGGGAGACGAGGAGGAGGGGGACACAGTGGAGGCAGTGGATGTTGGTGTGTCTGTATGTTTGTGATGCTTGCGTGAGTGCCTGTGGGATGTGTGGTGCTTATGTTTGCCAGAGCTTCCCTTGTGTTTTGAGGTGTGTGCATGCAGGTCTGAAGATGTGCTTGGGATAGGCTGGGGTACAGGGGATTGGGTCTGGGTGGAGTAAGTTGGAGGGGGAGGTTAGAGACGGGGACAATGGCTGTCATCAGTGCTGTGGCCAGAGTCTGAAAAGCTCACTGAAGGGCCGACTGGCCAGAATGAATGCCCTCCAGGAATGCATTTGTTTGTTGCAACTGCCTTTCTACACCCTGGATGGCATTCAAAATGGTAGACTGCCCAACAGTGAGGGACCTAAGAAGGTCAATGGCCTCCTCACTGAGGGCAGCAAGGGTGACTGGGGCAGGGCCTGAGGTGCCTGGGGCGAAGGTGGTGCCCACCATCCTGGGTGAGCGGGCACAGGGCAAAGGCTGAGGGGCTGCTGGGAGGGCTGTGCTGGTATGGGGGGTGGCGGCTGTACCTGTAGATGCAGGGGACACAGATGTTGGCGCCACCCCAAAGGAGCTCCCATCAGAGGACGAGTCCGTGTCGCTGGTCTCAGCTCCTGTCCCCGCCGTGGAGCTCCCCTCGCCCTCTGTCCGACTGGTGAACTCCGAGTCCGTAGTTTCGCCCTCCAGGGCCATGTGGGATGCAGCTCCCTCCTGCTCCGGTGCCACTGCTCCTCTGCCTGATGATTGCACACAAGAACAGGGAGACCACAAAAAGGGGGGGGATGACAGAAGAAAGACATGTTGAGTGCATGCATTACCGCTACCGTTGGCAGACACGACAGACACAGAAGCCTCCTACACTACGCAGCGCTCTTGGGCTCCACTGTTCAATTCCTGGGTAATGGCCTACTAGCTATGGACGACATCTGCACACATGGATGACACAGGGGTATGACTACATGTACTTGGCAGTCTACAGAGGTGGGGTGGGGTGCCACATGGCCTGCCTTTCGGAGGGACCTTGCCTACTAAAATCGCTCTGACCTAGGGAAACCAACAGTCCATCTCCCCCACCCAGACACCTCCACTGCACGCAAAATCAGCAGGATGATAGTGTACTCACCTCCTTGTGGCTGCTGTGATGCCGTCAAGCGCCCATCCAACTCCGGGTACGCCACTGCCACGATCCTGAACATCAGAGGGGTCATGGTGCGACGGGCACCCCTCCCACATTGGGAGGCCATCCCCAGCTGAGCCTCCGCCATCTTCTTGCTCCAGCGGCGAATGTCCTCCCATATTTTCCAGCAGTGGGTGCTCCATCTGTGGTAGACCTGCAGGGTCCGGACGTCCTTGGCGATGGCACGCCAAATAACTTTTTTCTGGTGGGCGCTGACCTACATGATTTGTACAGGGGGAAGAGAAACGTATTAGCAACTGCACCCTCACAGTCATTGGCCCCCATCCCTACCCTTGGCATGTGGCACATGCACTCACTGTCGTTTCATGCACACCACACTCTCCCCCCTTCCTTCTTACAGCCACCCCTCTCCACACAGGCATAGCCCATACAGCATGCTCCCAGTGTACTTACCTGTTTGTCTGGAGGACCGTATAGTAGCGTGTACTGGGGGAGAACCCCATCCACAAGTTTCTCCAACTCCTCTGATGTGAAGGCAGGGGCCCTTTCCCCAGAAACTCGAGCCATTGTCTCTTCCAGACCGAGGTCTCAGCAGCACTTGCAGTGTAGGTCCTCTCCTGTCGAAGATCAGGTATCGAGTGATTGAACAGATGGAAAATGGAGGCCATAGGGTCCAATGTTAACCAATGCAGCAATGCGCTGCGGTCTTCGACCGCCTACTGCGACGGTGTACAACGCCAGCGCAGTTACCTCACATTCAATTGTCCCACTTTACAGGTCAGGCAGCCGCCATTTCAGGGGCCCACAGGGCTTAATTTTTAACTGCGTCACGCATACCTAGGCCTAGACTCAACACACATACATTCCACTTTTTGGATTATGACTGGTGTTCTGTGTAAGCTGTGGGTACGTACCTCTGAGTTGTTTGACTGTGTGCTCGCTGTTGTCCTTCATAGGCACCGTCTGCTGGGACATGTGAGGAGATGGCGGCATCCTCCGGTGTACCGACCGTTGGTGGACCTGTCGACAATGAAGGAAAGACATGTGATCATCACCTACAAGGTTGACCGTGCCACAATCCAGGAACTGTGTACCCAGCTGGAGCCAGACCTGATGTCAGCTATCCGCCATCCCACAGGAATCCCCCCTAGAGTGCAGGTGCTGTCAGTGCTCCATTTCCTTGCAAGTGGGTCATTTCAAACAACAGTGGCCATAGCATCAGGGATGTCCCAGCCTATGTTTTCCAACGTGTTGTCCAGAGTGTTGCCTGCCCTGCTAAAACACATGCGGAGCTACATCGTTTTCCCTCAGGTGGAGGATTTGCCTACAGTGAAAGGTGATTTCTATGCCCTGGGACATATCCCCAACATCATAGGTGCCATTGATGGGACACATGTGACTTTTGCCCCCCCCCACAGGAGTGAACAGGTTTACAGAAACTGGAAGAGTTATAATTCGATGAATGTACAGATGGTATGTTAGGCAGACCAGTACATCTCCCATGTGAATGCCAAGTTCCCTGGCTCAGTGCATGACGCCTACATCCTGTGGAATAGCAGCATCCCTTATGTGATGGGTCAACTCCAGAGGCACCGTGTGTGGCTATTAGGTGAGCACCTGGAAGCAAGACAGTGGGAATGGTTGTCTGGGTCTGGGGATATCCCTACAGGTTAGTGTGTGTCTAACAGTTGTCCCTCGCCATTTGCAGGTGACTCTGGTTACCCCAACCTGTCATGGCTACTGACCCCAGTGAGGAAACCCAGGACAAGGACAGAGGAACGCTGCAATGAGGCCCATGGGCGAACTAGGAGGTTGATCGAACTGACCTTCGGCCTCCTGAAGGCCAGGTTCAGGTGCCTCCATATGACAGGTGGATCCCTATTCTACTCACCAATGAAGGTGTGCCAGATCATCGTGGCCTGCTGTATGCTTCACAACTTGGCTTTGCGACGACAGGTGCCTTTTCTGCAGGAGGATGGTCCAGATGGCGGTGTTGTTGCAGCTGTGGAGCCTGTGGACAGTAAAGACGAGGAAGCAGAAGAAGAAGACATGGACAACAGGGACTCAGTGATCCAGCAATATTTCCAGTGAAACACAGGTAAGAATACAAACCTGCCTACTACATGTACTTAAACACTAATACCTCTCTACTGTCTCGTTTTCACCCAGTGTATGGTCGTTGAGTTGTCACTTTCCCTTACGATTTCACAGATGTGGGTCCCAATGTGTGACATCTGCTTTGATTCCTCATGGACTAGAGCTGTGTGACATAGGTATGTTGACATTACAAATGAAAGAGCTTTTTGCCACAGTAATTGCTAATACACTATTCCGAAATCACAGACTGACTCCAGATTGTTTTGTGCTTTAAGGGTGTTTATTTTAGTGTTCAATATTGAAGGGGGGTAGCAAAATGGTGAGGTGTGATGGCGGAGGAATGTCCATGGCAGAGTCCAGTCTATTAGTCTCACAGGTGCATTGCCCAAATGGACATAGGAAGTGGAGCTGGGGCAGTTTAAGGATGGACAGGGTGACAAAGTGGGACAGTAGGATGACATTCAGGGTGGTCTCATTTCTTGGCGGGAGTCTTGGCATCGTTCTCTGTCTTTGTCCTGGATCTCAGGGACCGTTTGCGAGGTGGTTCTCCCTCTGCAGGGGGTGGAGTGCTGGTATGGTGGTCCTGTGGCGGTGCCTCCTGTCCACTAGCGCCGGCAGAGGTGGTGGGCAGTTCATCGTCTAGGCTAGTGTCAGGGGCCCTTTTGTTGTGCCACAGTGTCCCTCCTGGTGTTGAGTACTTCCTTCAGCACCCCTAAGATGGTGCCCAGGGTGGATTGATGGCTTTGAGTTCCTCCCTGATGCCCAAATAGTGTTCTTCCTGCAGGCGCTGGGTCTCCTGAAACTTTGCCAGTACCGTTGCCATCGTCTCCTGGGAGTGGTAGTAGGCTACCATGATGTTGGAGGGGGCCTCCTGGAGAGTGGGTTCCCTGGGCCTGTCCGCCCCCGTCGCACAGCAGCCCTCCCAGTTCCCCTGTGTTCCTGGGCCTCCGTCCGCTGGATCGTGTGCCCACTACCACTTCCCCCAGGTCCCTGTTGTTGTTGGGGTGGTGGGTTAGCCTGGGTTCCCTGTAGTGCTGATTGACGTGTCCTGGGGACGGAGGTATGGGCCCGCTGGGTGGGTGCTGGTCTGGTGTTTTCAGAGGCAGGAAGCTCTGTGGCGACCTGTGACTGGGTGAGGGGAACCGACTGTCCCGAGGTCCCCGATGGGCCGGGCTGGTCATCTAGATCCAGTTGGACCGAGCTGCTGTCATCACTGTGGGCTCCTTCTGTTGGTGGTGTGGACATGTGTGGACCCTCCTGCCCGGTGACGTTGGATAGGGGTCCTGCAGGGGTATAAAAGGATGTTCATTACATCTGTGTGTGCCATGGTGTGCAATGGGTGGTTGACCGTGTACCCCAGTGCTTGCATTCCTGTGTGGGACCTTGTGTGATGATGGTTTGGGGGGTGTATGGGTATGTGCAGTGGGCATGCTTTAGTGATGGAAGTCCATGCTTTGTTGTTGCTTGCAGGGCTTGGTGTTAGGATGTGTGGTTTGTGATGTTGGGACATTTGTGAGGAGTTAGATTGGTGAGGGTGAGGGTGGGGGTATGTTCTGGCATGCAGGTAGGGTGGGGGATGTAATAGTTAAGATGTAACTTACCAGAGTCCATTCCTCCACCTACTCCTGCGAGGCCCTCAGAATGCAGAATCGCCAAAACCTGCTCCTCCCATGTTGTTAGTTGTGGGGGAGGAGGTGGGGGTCCGCCGCCAGTCTGCTGAACCTCAAGGTGGTGTCTTGAGACCACAGAACGCACCTTCCCCCGTGGGTCGTTCCACCTCTTTCTGATGTCCTCCCGATTTCTTGGGTGCTGTCCCACAGCGTTGACCCTGTCCACTATTCTTCGCCATAGCTCCATCTTCCTTGCAATTGAGGTGTGCTGCACCTGTGATCCGAATAGCTGTGGCTCTACCCAGACGATTTCCTCCACCATGAGCCTGAGCTCCTCCTCCGAGAACCTGGGGTGTCTTTGCCGTGCCATGGTGTGGTGTAGGTGATGTGTGGGGTGGTGTGTGGGTTGATAAGTGTTCTGATATGTAGTGGTGTGTAGTGTGAGGTGCGTAGAAGTTATGTGGGTGATGGTGTTGTGGGCCTGTGGATGCTAGTATTCTTGATGGTGGTGTCTCTCTCTGTGCTTCTTTCTCAATTGTGGTCGTAGAGGTTTGTGGGTGATGTGGGTGTGTGTTTTATATTGTATTGGGTGTGTGAGAGTGGTGTGTGTATGTGTATCGGGTGTGTGTATTTTGAATTGTCCTATGTGGTTGTGTTTTGTAAATGTGTGTGCATTTTGAGCGCTGTGGTGTGTACCGCCAATGGAATACCGCTGTTGAAAGACCGCTGCGTGGATTCGTGGGTCATGATAGTGTGGGCGTATTTCTGTTGGCGTGACGGTGGAGGTTTTGTTTTCACCAGTTTATCACTGAACTTTGGTGTGGCGGACTTGTGTGGGTGTCTGAATTTTGGCGGATTCCGTGCTGTGGGTCATAATAGCTGTGGCGGATTTCTGCGGCGGTATTTTGGCGGTCTTCTGCATGGCGGTAAGTGGCTTTTACCACCAATGTTGCAATGACTGCCATAGTGTCATAATGCCCAGGGGGCACCCAGGACTCCTACATCTTCAGCACAGTGGAATACACCAATGCCTGGAAAGAGGGGAGTTTGATGACGGCTATTTATTAGGTAATGTGATGCAGTACGATGGCACATATAATTGTTTATATTAATGCACATTTTAAGCATGCTCACAGTAGCCGGTGGTCCGCCAACGCATTCTCCCAGTACGGCTACAGGGATCGAGTGGCCATACCCCCGGGGCACGAGGGAAAGCCTCGGGCGTGACAGCAGCTGGAAAAAAGCTGCGTTGAGAAACTAGAAAGAAACGATGGACTAGGGAAAGGAGGCGATCAAGAGACGGAGGAAGTAGAAGGAACGGGACAGAGAGAACGAAGAAGCCCAGAGCCGACGAACACGGAACCGAAGTCCAACACGGAAGGAGAACCGCGAGGGACGGGGAAAAACCCCAGGGTGCCTCCCGGCCCTGCCGAAGCAAAGTCGGGAGACCGCGAGACAGCCGGCCGCGTCCCCGGAGGGATGTGGCCCCTACAGGTACGTTCGTACCAAAACTGGGAATTCCTGCCTCAGTGGTTACGGGGAACAGGGGCTAAAAGGGGGATTACCGGGAGGGTAAAAGGAAGGTCCTGTAAGGAAGGAGAAACCCTCTGATCCGGGGACAGCCGCAGTAACCGCCCCCCCTCTTAACCTTACAAAAAGCCCAAAGAGAAAAGAGAGAGAGAGAGAAAGAAAACACCCTCTCGAAAGGAGAGAGAAACCTAGGCACAACATGGGAAGGTGATGCACACGAGTGAATGACAGTTACCTCACCCCAACCACATGTACCTACCCTCACCCCTATTAACCCGCTATAGACTTTACTTACCTCTACACTTACCTATTTTTCGTTCTGTCTTTATTTTGGGAGACACTCTGCTACTTCCACTCGAGACCAGACAGGAATCCCTTCAAATCAGGACCAGACCACAGCGGGACCCCAAACGGAGCCTGAGAAGGAGACAGGGATACTGGGTGAACATAACAGAAAGTTAAACCTGCGGAACAAACAGAGATAAAAGAAAATGCAACCTTGATAACGAATAAATAAATCATTCATCCCCCTCAAACTGCGCCTATCGAATTATTCGAAGAACTCACTACAGTGGCGTCAGAAGTGGGATATTGGAATAGGCGAAAGAATCGATAGAGACCATGGAGGGTACCCCTACAATAGCTGACATGATGCAGCAATTAGCTGAGGGTCAAAGACACCTGCAAATCGTGTGGGAGGAGCAGCAGAAAGAAGCAAAAGTGGAACGAGAAGCCCTACAGAACGCCCTTAAAAGTCAGGCTACAATCATGGCCAACAAGCAGTTGGTACATGAGAATGCACTAAAAAGCCTCACGGATACCATTGCGGCCACTCGAGTACATCCGAACGTACCCAGCTCAGTCTTACAGAGGTATCAGGAAGGCGAAGACCCGGACGCCTTCTTTACCAACTTTGAACGCGTTGCCACTTCCGCCACCTGCCCTCAGGATCGATGGGGACACTACATCGCTCCTTTACTGACGGGGACACTCCAAGCCGCGTACCAAGCGGTAAACCCGGGTGGCACAACACCATATCAGGACATTAAAAAGAGTATCCTGGAGCAGGTGGGCTTTGACACAGAACATTACCGGGTCAGGTTTAGGAACGCCAAGTGGGGACCCTCGGAGAATCCCAGGGCATTATACTTTCGGATTAAAGATTTGGGTCTCAAATGGCTAGGACCCATTGGGACTAATAGGGAAGATATCATTGAGGTTGTCATCTTAGAGCAATATCTAGACGCCCTCCCCACCAATACCAGCAACTGGATCAAGCAACACCCGAACCCTGATACAAACACTACCATTGAGCTGGCTTGTGCCTTCCACCGCTCCCTCGAGTTCAAGACGCCCCTCCCACGTACACCACCTAATCCCATCCGACAGAATCCCGGACAAACCTCGTCCCTAGGGCGAAGATCAGTAGAAGACCTAGGAAAAACTCGAGCGACTGAGAGACCGTACATACAGCAACCTCAATGTTTTAGTTGCGGAGAGTGGGGTCATATCGCCTGGGTTTGTCCCCTAAAAACTGAAAAACATGAACCTATGGAGATAGGGGTTACCAGAGGAAGGGTCTTCTTCACAGGGGGAAAAGAAACCCAGTACAAGAAAGAACTATTAATCAATGGGAGGTTAACTATGGCCCTCATCGACTCAGGCTGCAGTCAGTCCGTAATTAGAGCCAATTTAATAAACAGTCACGCCTTCACTCCGGGACTCACTGTATCCATTTGTTGCATACATGGGGAAACAAGAGAATATCCCCTAATCTGGGCCACCCTTTCATGGGAAGAAAAAGAGACCCCCATACGGAAGGGGGTGGTTGAACGACTGGTTGAAGAAGCCATCATAGGAACAGATTTTAAGGACTTTTCGATACTTTTGGACAGTACAAGGAATAAAGAAGACATGAGTACCTGGTGGAGGAGCGCTCCCTTCTTTAACCTACCAATTCAACCTCTGGTTGTATGATACAAACCCACGAGAAGAGAAAAATGAGAAACAAGGAAATCCTATGAGTAAGGGGATTCGAGCCACGATGGGGTAATTACACGGGTCCATATCCTTACCGGTCTTCCTCCCTTCCGTAGTTGTCGAAGGGAAGATCCGAGTTTGATTAATGCATGGAAAACTGCCAGACCCCGAAGTCCCAACAATACGGGTCCATCTTTTACGATAGATAAAAATCTGTTATATCGAATCACTGGCCCTAACAGGACGGAAAAGAAACAGCTACTAGTACCCGAACCTTATAGGCTGCAGGTACTACACCTGGCCCACAGTCAACCAGGGGGTGGTCACTATGGGAGAGAAAAGACAGAAGAATACCTATTAAGAAGGTTCTACTGGCCTGGGGTCTTCTCTTAGATCAGAAAATTCTGTCAACAGTGCCCTAAATGTCAATTGATCGATCCCGGCCCAAAGAGAAGAGCCCCGTTGCAGCCTCTTCCCATTATTGACGTGCCCTTTCCCAGAATAGGAATGGACATCATAGGTCCTCTTCTTCCTTCATCTAAAGGATACCGTTATATACTAGTACTGGTAGACTATGCCACTAGATATCCCGAGGCCATCCCCATCACCAGTATTAACACCAAGAGTGTTGCTAATGCCATGATAGGATTATTTTCCCGGATAGGATTTCCCCGAGAAAGTTTAACCGACCAAGGTACCCAGTTCATGTCCAATTTAATGGCCTAGGTTTGTCAACTGCTGGGGACTAAACAGTTGAGAACAGCGGTTTATCATCCGCAAACGGATGGGTTGGTCGAGAGATATAACCGCACCCTGAAAACTCGCCTTAAGAAATCAATTTCAGAATCAGGTAAAGATTGGGATAGGAAGCTCCCGTTAGTATTGTACGCCATCAGAACACATGAACAATCCTCTACGGACACAGCCCGTTCGAATTGTTGTTCGGGCGACAACCTAGGACATTATTGGACATGGCAGCAGAGCAGTGGGAGGAGGAAGAATACAGGGAAAAAGCCATTTTGGAATATACCAGCAACTTAAAATTCCGGTTACAAACCGTATGGGAGAACGTTAGGGAACATATGGAGAGGGCCCAGGTTAAACAAAAGCAATATTACGATAGGAACACGCAATTGCAAACCTTTAAAGAAGGGGACAGAGTATTGGTACTTCTCCCCAGTTCAGATAACAAACTGTTGGCAAAACGTCAGGGACCCTATCAGGTGATAGGAGTGGTAACTCCTGTTACCTACAATGTCCAACTCTCGACCAATCCCAAAAGGTCACAGATCATTCAAGTCAATATGCTAAAAAAATGGGAGGAACCTATAGTAGGTCAGATCATGGGATGTTTAGTTAATACGGTTAAGGAGCTAGAAATAGGATGGTGTCCCACTGACCGACTCTCTGAGCTTGAGGAACCCCATAGGAATACAGAAATCACGTCTCAACAGAACAGACAATTAACCCTACTCCTCAAAGGTCATTCCCATGTGTTTTCACCGACTCCGGGTAAAACCACCCTAGTACAACATAAAATTATAACTCAACCTGGGAAGGTAGTTCGGTTGCGGCCCTATTGTATCCCCGAAGCTAGAAAGGTTCTGGTAGAGAAGGAAATAGAGAAGATGTTAGATCTGGGTATTATCGAGCCTTCCCAAAGTCCCTGGTGTTCTCCGGTGGTGTTAGTACCGAAACCGGATGGGTCTATACGCTTTTGTATTGATTTCAGACAAGTCAATGCAGTATCTCAATTTGACACGTATCCCCTTCCAAGGGTAGATGAACTCCTAGAGAAATTAGGGAAGGCTAAATACATGTCTACCCTTGATTTGACTAAAGGCTACTGGCAAATTCCTTTAGCACAGGCAGATAAAGAAAAAACAGCCTTCTCTACCTCCTCAGGCCTATATCATTTTAATGTTCTCCCTTTCGGGTTACATGGGGCGCCCACCACCTTCCAGCGACTCATAGATACCATCTTACGACCTCATACCGGATATGCAGCCGCCTATCTGGATGACATTGTCATTTATAGCGAAACTTGGAGTGACCATTTGTTACATTTAGATAAAATACTTACAGCCCTACAGAAAGCAGGACTCACAGCCAACCCATCCAAAAGCCGGTTGGCGTTTAATGAGATCTCATACCTGGGATATCATATAGGGAGAGGTATCATTAGACCACAAATTAATAAAATAGAGGCCATTTTACGCATAAACACCCCCACTACAAAGAAAGAGATCCGTTCGTTCCTAGGCCTAGTGGGGTACTATCGGAGATTTATACCACACTACTCCACCTTAGCAGCTCCCCTGACAGACCTATTGAAGAAAGGGCAGCCTAAAAACATCTCAAGTCTCAACCCAGCGCAGTCCCATAGTTACCATACCCTACAACGGTGTCTTACTACCCAACCTGTTTTAAAGTGTCCTAAGTTTGATCTCCCGTTTCATCTACAAACGGATGCCTCGGATGTGGGACTGGGGGCTGTACTTTTCCAGAAAGATAAGGACGGCATAAGTCACCCAGTAGTCTTTATCAGTCGAAAACGTTTCCCCCGAGAACAGAAATATTCCATAATTGAACGTGAGTGTCCCGCCATCAAGTGGGCGATCGAGAGCTTACAATACTACCTCCTAGGAAGATCTTTTTTGTTATATACGGACCACGCTCCTCTTACCTGGCTCTCGAGGTATAAAGATACCAACGTTCGAATTCTGAGATGGTTCATGGAGCTTCAACCTTTCTCCTTTCAGGTTTGCCATCTCCCTGGGGATCTTATGGGTCAGGCGGATTATTTGTCCAGGTTCCCGGGCCCTCTGGGTCTCGAACAGCCCCATTCAAGGGAGGGGATGTGTAGCTGGGCGTCCGCCGACGCAGCTCCCAGTATGGCTATAGGGATCGAGTGGCCATACCCTGGGGCACGAGCGAAAGCCTCGGGGGCGTGACAGCAGCCGGGGGAAGCCGCGTTGAGAAACTAGAAAGAAACGACGGAATAGGGAAAGGAGGTGATCAAGAGACGGAGGAACTAGAAGGAACGGGACAGAGAGAACGAAGAAGCCGAGAGCCGACGAACACGGAACCGAAGTCCGACACGGAAGGAGAACCGCGAGGGACGGAGAAAAACCCCAGGGCGCCTCCCGGCCCTGCCGAAACAAAGTCGGGAGCCCGTGAGACAGACAGCCGTGTCCCCGGAGGGACGTGGCCCCTACAGGTACGTTCGTACCAAAACTGGGAATTTCTGCCTCAGTGGTTACGGGGAACAGGGACTAAAAGGGGGATTAAAGGGAGGGTAAAAGGAAGGTCCTGTAAGGAAGGAGAAACCCTCTGATCCGGGGACAGCCGCAGTAACTGCCCCCCCCTCTTAACCTCACAAAAAGCCCAAAGAGAAAAGAGAGAGAGAGAGAAAAAAACCAACCTCTCGAAAGGAGAGAGAAACCTAGGCACAACACGGGAAGGTGATGCACACCGAGTGAATGACAGTTACCTCACCCGAACCACATGTACCTACCCTCACCCCTATTAACCCGCTATAGACTTTACTTACCTCTACACTTACCTATTTTTCATTCTATCTTTATTTTGGGAGACACTCTGCTACTTCCACTCGAGACCAGACAGGAATCCCTTCAAATCAGGACCAGACCACAGCGGGACCCCGAACGGAGCCTGAGAAGGAGAGAGGGATACTGGGTGAACATAACAGAAAGTTAAACCTGTGGAACAAACAGAGATAAAAGAAAACCCAACCTTGACAATGGATAAATAAATCATTCATCCCCCTCAAACTGCGCCTATCGAATTATTCCAATATCTTTCATACTCGGAGATAAAGAACCCGCTACACTCACACTTATACTTTTGATTCCAGGTGACAGTGTGTATGCCTTAAGGCTTGGATAATGACACCATAATTAGCCCCAGCGCACCAAAATGAAACATGTTACAATATTGATTAATCTAAATGTCAGTGCCCATACAAAAGTGGAGGCGCTCAACAATATGCTCCTGAGACAGCCTGAAAAGTGGTGGCAGCATGGGTCTTATTGTATAACATAGCTACCAGGTGAGGACCACCCATCACTGTGAGTTCAGCAGCCTCAAGACCAGACTGCAGCAGTAGCTGGAGATTCATAAGGGACCACATTTCAACAAATTACTTTTCAAGGCAAGGTATATGTGACAGCACACTACATTAAATGATGAAAACAGATTTGATGCAGCAAACTAGAGAAACCTTCATTGACAGACTACTCTTTAAGGTGCTACAATCTTTTCAATTGTAAGACATCCCAATGGTGATAAAGGTAAAAGATATGTTGGTTACATTACCAAAATTAAAACTACAGGGCAACATTTAAACACTATTTTGCCCATGAATGCCTCTTGTGGCTATGTCCCACATGGGTTGAACCTACTTGTTCTCCAGCAGGAGTATGGCTGCTGCGTCGCAGGACATGTGCATCAGTGCCAGAGACACTTGACATGCCCTCACTGTCTTGAGGGACATTAGAAACACCACTTGCTGTTTGTGCATTTTGTAGCACCTCAACTGCAGAGGCGATCTGACCTAAGTCCCTTGCAATGTTCCCACTAAAGTGTTCCATTTCCACCTACAGGGTTACTGTTCACCTGAATGTGGTGGAAGTGACATTGGCAAATCTACCAAAGGAACATGTTAACACTTCCATTCTAGCCATATTGCTCCTGTCTCAACACCTTCAATAGGCATGATCATCCCCCATGTACTGGCATCATTTTTCTGTAGCATTGCTGAGGCTGTCAATTGTTGTGTTCATTTTAGCCAATTGACTGGCAATAGTATCAAATCAGAATGGCTTGCATAGCTGCATGTTCTGCATCTTTTTATTCATTATTTTCATCTGCTGATGCTGCAGATGTTATATTTGGATCATGGATGCCTCGTGTCAGGTTGTCCAGATCCTTCTGAGAGAAAAAATGTTTTCTGCCACCTGCATTCTTTTCGGCACTTTGGCTGGTCATTGCTGTTTACAAGGCTTGTTTTGGAGTACAAAATAAAAAATTGGAAACTGCAGCTGCTCTCCACCTCTACTCCACATCCACCCAGGATGATCTCCATGACATGTACCGTGAAGCAATTCTTGGTTCAGAGTCAATTACCCATGCCCATAATGTATTTTATCTCTATCTGTGATTGAGTTTGGAATTTGTGTCCTCAGTCGTAAATTTGGAAATCGCTATTACTGATTTCTTATTAAATTGTGATGGTACTCAGTAACAACTCACTAATTTAGGGGTGAAATCGTACAAAAATACAGAATTGCGATTTCCTAATAGCGATTCACAGCAATCACTATTTATAAAATAGCTGTTCAAAACATTTGTACATGGGGCTCATTTCTTCTTAAACAGGCTTATGAAAGCAAGTAAGTTTTAATCTATCCTTCAGCCAAAGGTGTTTAGTTTGTAAGCACCAAGAAACATCTGGTAAAGGTGGGCTCTATGATTGAATAACATGACAACATAACGTAACATAACATAACCTGTCATCAATATATAAATGTATATATGTGTGAAATAATACAATCTAATGTGATGTGAGGGTGTGGTTTGCATGGTAATGGTAAATGTTGTTGATTTGATGCGAATGCGTTGCAAGTGTATACTACCTGCTGTGCGTGTTTGGTAAAATTATTCCTGGTGTTGGTGTGCATGATAGTGACCTATATTCAGTACACATGATCTCCTTGTTAGCTGGGGACAATTTGGAATACTCTCTTGTTATGTCTTGTGATTAAGAATGTGTGTTTTTGCGAATCTATGTACTGATGTTTTATGTCTTTCAAATATTAAAAACACAATTATCATTCACTTGATTTTCAAGAGAAAATTAGTAATTTTGTGTTTCTTCTTACCTTGCATTCATTTACAAGGTAATCCATTTATTGCTATATCCTAAGCAATTATGTTTTCACATAGGTGCCTCGGCTACTGTAAGTGTACTTTTAGTAGTTCCCCTATATCACACGCTGACGTAAAAGAGAAGAAAAAATAGTATTTTGGAAAGTTAAAAAAGAATCAGTCAGTCTAAAATCTACTTGGCTTAATAGTGTTTTAAACATATCACAATAAACAGAATGTTCCATAATGTATTTAATTACTACACAGTCTGTTTTTTCAGCTTCCGGGCTTTTGATTAATCTAGATGAAAGCCATACATGTTTTATGCCTTGATTAATACTAAGCAGGTTTTATTTAATTAAAAAGTCAGACTGGTGAGAGACATTTTAATCAAACATTTCGCATTCATATGGCACATCTGTTTTTATACTACAGGTCCCTGCGAATGCAGAACGATTTGCGTTTCTCTGGTGATGGTTTCTTTCTTTTTCATGAGAGGACAAACTTTACATACACTATAGCCAACGCAAAAGCATCAAAGAGAAAACGACACAAACGGCACAAAATGTTTGTAACATTTTCTCTTTTGGAAACGAGGTTATTTCAACTCAAAACCACTATTCATTTGAACTCAAATGAAACTTTTAATTGGTAATACCACGATTGAATAAAACCATGCATTTCGGAATAAGCATTGTCAAAGCCAATAAATCTGGCATTGGCATCCAGATTTGTGTTATTCCTTGTTTTGTCAAAGCTACCAGGCCCTCGTCAATCTAAACAAAAATGCAAACAACGGATAATAGCGAAAATATTGTTTTTGTCTCAAAAAACACACATTGCGATAAGAGTCCCTGACTCTTAAGGCAACTACTTTGTCTGGGGATGTGCTCCATGTGAAATGGCAGTATGCTGTCACTTAGAGTAAAGTTAGCCAATTGATTAAGTGGACTGACCTGAGAGAGCTTAGCTTATATAATCAATATTAACATGAAATGTTTATGAAGTAATGTGTAATAATACTGCATAGAAAATGTATTAATGTATTTTGCTATAATGTACGCTTGAAAAGTGCCCACGGGGAGTGGCCTTCAACATATACTGAGACTAATGAAACTGACTAATAATGTTGAAATGCTATATTATGATATGATAGATAATATTAATAATAGGTATAAGTAAAGGCTTTTGCTAATAAATTATTAGGCCTTAGTTAGCATGAGTCCAGGCCTAGCTGCCTGACTCTCATATTAAGGCCCGTATTTATACTTTTTTTAGCGCCACATTTGCGCCGCTTTTTGGCGCAAAACGGCGCAAACCTACAAAATACAATGGCATTTTGCAAGTTTGCGCCGTTTTTGCGTCAAAAAAAGACGCAAATGCAGCGCAAAAAAAGTATAAATACGGGCCTAAAAGTGTTTTCTAACGTACAGTGTGCTGACTTGCTGAAGGACATGAACTCTTGTTTTCTCCAAACTAGAAGCTGAATGTAACTGTAGTAGATCCGTTCTCATGAAATTCGACTTGCTTGTAGAAACATTTTAGCTGAATGCAACAGTGTAGACCAGTAGCAGGTACAAGGTCGCCTGAACCGGTACAAACAATGGAGCCACTGACTGAAGATGTGCAAAGGACCACAAGACTATGAAATCATACCGGACATTCCACCCGCTGAAGACATCAATCATAAGGACCAATAAAATACGTGAGAACTGTTATGGGTGACAAATTCGATGAGCTAATGTGAAGACAATTGGTTACAGATAGTGGGGTGCAACCCCTTGTCCAACCAAATTTTAGGGGAATGTACAATGAAAAGGGGATAAAAACCCATGATACCAGGCAGTAGACTAGAGAACAGGGGGAACAGGAGAGAGCTAGGGGAGATGCTGATGCGATTTGTAATGAACCAGACACTTTGGGGGTCATTCCAACCCTGGCGGTCGGTGATAAAGCGGCAGCCAACCCGCCAACAGGCAGGCGGTAAAAAAAAATGAATTCTGACCCTGGCGGGAACCGCCAACACAGGCCGCCACTTTAACACTCCGACCGCCACGGCGGGACAAACAAACAGCGCGGCGGTCACCGCCAACAGGCAGGCGGCAGACAACGTACCGCCCACCCTATCACAACTCACCAATCCGCCACCTTTTCCGAGGCGGGAGCACCGCCGATAAAAACACGGCGGAAACAGACTACGAACGGGAAAACGCTCACCTCTATACACTCCACGAGGACGGAGGACAGCATGGAACCCGAATTGAACATCCTACCTGCTCTCGTCTACCTGCTCATCTACCACGAGTACGAACTCCGGCGCAGACGACAACGGTGAGTACCGCACCTACGACAC
This sequence comes from Pleurodeles waltl, assembly GCF_031143425.1. Lineage (NCBI taxonomy): Eukaryota > Metazoa > Chordata > Amphibia > Caudata > Salamandridae > Pleurodeles > Pleurodeles waltl. The sequence continues at coordinate 686,597,324 of NC_090449.1, read as the reverse complement.
AGGGGAGGGGGGAGGAGGAAGGGTTACGGGCACACACATACGCAATACACCCACCTCCCAACTATCTACACACCAATGCAGAGCACCAAGTCAAAGTGACACCACCCAAACCCCCCGGAATAATGAAAAGATATAAGTAAAGTGAGAAACTAAATTTATGTATAAAATAGGTTCATTGAAGTCATGGTAAAATAGGAAAATGAATATAAAAAAATCAAGTTAAAACATTGCGTAACCGATAAATAGAGGCAATAAGTCCTGCACAGTCACTGAAATTTCAACTGTCCGTGGGCCAAAGTGTATCAACACATGGGCAAAGCCCACACAGGAGACCTGAGTCCGTTGGAGAGAACACTACAGGGGCATCAGATGATAAAACTACAGGCACCTCAGGGGGAAGGGAAGGGGGGGCACCACAGCCACATGAGTCCACGACGCCAGATCCACGAAGGGGCCACCATGCCCGCTGTGCCATCCTGGGGAGTGCAAAGCCACAGTCTCTCAAGTCTCTACAGTGGGTGGCTTGCCCACTGCCATATCCTGGGCAGTGCAAAGCCACAGTCTCTCAAGTCTCTACAGTGGGTGGCTTGCCCACTGTTCAATCCTGGGGAGTGCAAAGCCACAGTCTATCAAGTGGATAACAGTCTCCACAGGCAATGGAGGAGGCAGGGTGGCCCGAGTGCAGCGTGAACAGTAGCTCGACACAGAACCGGCACTGTCATTGGGCCAGCGGTGCTTGAGACGGCGGGGCCCAGCGGAGCGGTGCTTGATAGGAAGGGCCCGGCGGAGCGGTGCTTGACAGGAAGGGCCCAGCGGAGCGGTGCTTGACAGGAAGGGCCCGGCGGAGCGGTGCTTGACAGGAAGGGCCCAGCGGAGCGGTGCTTGACAGGAAGGGCCCGGCGGAGCGGTGCTTGACAGGAAGGGCCCGGCGGAGCGGTGCTTGAGATGAAGGGCCCAGCGGAGCGGTGCTTGACAGGAAGGGCCCGGCGGAGCAGTGCTTGACAGGAAGGGCCCGGCGGAGCGGTGCTTGACAGGAAGGGCCCGGCGGAGCGGTGCTTGAGATGAAGGGCCCAGCGGAGCGGTGCTTGACAGGAAGGGCCCGGCGGAGCGGTGCTTGACAGGAAGGGCCCAGCGGAGCGGTGCTTGACAGGAAGGGCCCGGCGGAGCGGTGCTTGACAGGAAGGGCCCGGCGGAGCGGTGCTTGACAGGAAGGGCCCAGCGGAGCGGTGCTTGACAGGAAGGGCCCGGCGGAGCGGTGCTTGACAGGAAGGGCCCGGCGGAGCGGTGCTTGACAGGAAGGGCCCGGCGGAGCGGTGCTTGACAGGAAGGGCCCGGCGGAGCGGTGCTTGAGATGAAGGGCCCAGCGGAGCGGTGCTTGACAGGAAGGGCCCGGCGGAGCGGTGCTTGACAGGAAGGGCCCAGCGGAGCGGTGCTTGACAGGAAGGGCCCGGCGGAGCGGTGCTTGACAGGAAGGGCCCAGCGGAGCGGTGCTTGACAGGAAGGGCCCGACGGAGCGGTGCTTGACAGGAAGGGCCCGGCGGAGCGGTGCTTGACAGAAAGGGCCCAGCGGAGCGGTGCTTGACAGGAAGGGCCCAGCGGAGCGGTGCTTGACAGGAAGGGCCCGGCGAAGCGGTGCCTGTCTTGGCGGGGCCCTGTTCAGCGGTGCCTTTCTGCACGGCGGGGCCCTGTTCAGCGGTGCCTTTCTGGACGGCGGGGCCCTGTTCAGCGGTGCCTTTCTGGACGGCGGGGCCCTGTTCAGCGGTGCCTTTCTGCACGGCGGGGCCCTGTTCAGCGGTGCCTTTCTGGACGGCGGGCCCTGTTCAGCGGTGATTTCTGCACGGCGGGGCCCTGTTCAGCGGTGCCTTTCTGGACGGCGGGGCCCTGTTCAGCGGTGCCTTTCTGCACGGCGGGGCCCTGTTCAGCGGTGCCTTTCTGGACGGCGGGCCCTGTTCAGCGGTGCCTTTCTGCACGGCGGGGCCCTGTTCAGCGGTGCCTTTCTGGACGGCGGGGCCTTGTTCAGCGGTGCCTTTCTGCACGGCGGGGCCCTGTTCAGCGGTGCCTTTCTGGACGGCGGGGCCCTGTTCAGCGGTGCCTTTCTGCACGGCGGGGCCCTCTTCAGCGGTGCTTGTCCTGTAATTCAAGGGAGTCAGACCTGGCCAGGACTCCCTGCTCAGTCGCCCTCCGACCGTGCAGTTGCTGTACCCTTCGGTGACAGTGTCCTGGGCCCTTGGGTGTCCTCCCTCACACCCGGGATGTGGCTTGTGGGGCCCTCCTGGTCCGCGCTCCTGCTGGCTGACTTCTCCGCCCTGCTGCCCTTGCCCTCTTTCGATGTGGCTCTCTGGGCCTTGCCTCCCCTGGATGTTGTAGCAGGTGAAGTGGCAGAACTTTGGTCCTTGGGGGGCAGCCGTGTCAGTCTTCTCGCGGCGGCCCCTTACTTTACGGGTCCTCTTTCCAGGGGGGTGGCTGGCTGTCCCCTTGCTGCTGACCGATGTATCACTGCTGGCAAAGGGGGGACTCCAAAATCCATGCACTACGGTGACACTTGAAGCCGGGCTGGTGGTGGCTGAGGTGCTCTTGGGACTCTTAGCAGATGGAGGGGGTGGGTCAGGTGAGGGAAAGAGGTCAAGATTTGAGAGGTAAACTTTTTTAGGACCAAGGTAAAGGGTAGGTGTAGTGGTTATGGGAGTGGAGGAAGAGGAGGTGGTTGTAGGAGAGTCAGGTGTGCTGTCCTTGGGTGAAGGTGCATGGGCTGGAGGCTGTCGTGAGGTGGTTGGCTGTTGGGTGGGTGGCTGCCTGCGTTTGTGTGTCTTGGAAGAGGGGGTGACAGACACAGTGGGAGAGGACACAGGGGACGTGTAAATGGCAGTGGGGGTGGTGACTGCACGTGTGCGGACTGTACTGGAGGGTGTGCTGGTGATGGAAGTACTGGCTGTTGGTGGTGTGCATGCAGGTGTGAGTGGAGATGTCACAGGGAGGGAGGAGGGAGACGAGGAGGTGGGGGACACAGAGGTGGTAGTGGCTGTTGGCATGTCTGCATCTGGGTGTTGCTTGGGTGAATGTTTGTGTGATCTGTGGTGCTTATGTCTGGATGAGCTGCCCTTGGGTGTTGAGGTGTGTGCAGGCTGGTCTGACGGTGTGGATGGGATAGGCTGAGGAACAGGAGACAGAGACAGGGTGGAGGCAGTTAGAAGAGGGAGGCTGGAAACAGGGACAATGGCTGCCGTCAGTGCTGAGGCCAGAGAATTGAACGATCGTTGATGGGCAGCCTGACCCGAATGAATGCCCTCCAGGTATGCATTGCTACGATGCACCTCCCTCTCTACCCCCTGGATGGCATTCAAAAGGGTAGACTGCCCAACAATGATGGTCTGTAGGAGGTCAATGACCTCCTCACTGAGGGCAGCAGGGGTAACAGGGGCAGGGCCTGAGGTGCCTGGGGCGAAGGAGATGCCCGCCTTCTTGGGCGAGCTTGCACGGAGCGAAGGCTGAGGGGCTGCTGGGAGGGCGGAGCTGGTGCGCTGGGTGGCGGCTGTACCTGTAGAGGCGGGGGGCACGGATGTTGCCGCCACCGCTAGGGAGCTCCCATCCGAGGACGTGTCGGTGTCGCTGGTGTCACCACGGGTCCCCGTTGTGAAGCTCCCCTTGCCCTCCGTATCACTGGTGGCCTCGGTGTCTGTGCCATGGCCCACCGGGGCCTTGTGAGTTGCAGCTCCCTCGTGCTCCGGTGCCAATTCTCCTCCGCCTGATGATGCTAATGCACACATGCACAAGAAGATAAAGAAAAAGGGTGGGGGGAGAAATAAAAACAGGTTGAGAGCATGCATTGTCAACACCGTTGGCGGAGAGGACAGACACAGGAGCCTCATGCACTAAGCCGCGCAATCGGGGTACACTACTCAGTACTTGTGACTAGGCCAACAGGTCTAGGGACAACAAACGCGCACATGGGTGATGCAGGACCATGGATAGCTGTACTTGTCACCCTACAGAGGTGGGGGGCGGGGGCACAGGGACATGGCTAAAGGAGAGGACTACACTACAGAAAGCGCCCTGGCCTAATGTCACCCACAGCCCTCCTCCCCCACCCAGGCACCTCCACTGCGCGTAAAGATAGCTGAATGTGCTGGTACTCACCCCCTTGTGTCTGCTGTGATGTCCTCACGCGCCCATCCAAATCGGGGTAGGATCCGGGACATCAGGGGGGTCAGGGTACGACTGGCACCCCTCCTAGGTTGGGAGGTCTTCCTGGTCCCGCGGCGGATGTCCTCCCACCTCTTGCGGCAGGGGTGCCCTGTCTGTTGTGGACCCCCAGGGTCTGGACTTCCTTGCCAAATGTCGACTTTCTGATGGGCGCTGACATATTTGACATGTACAGGGTGGAATTGGAAATATCATCATTTTTCCGCATGTTAGATGTGATTGGCTCCCCCTCCCCCACCTTGCCATGTGGCACATGTTCTCATCTGTCGTGCCTTGCACTCGTCATTCTCTCCCCACCCCACCATCTTATATCCACCCCACTCAACACAGGCATAGCCCATTCAACATGCACACAGTGTACTTACCTGTTGGTCTGGAGGACCGTAGAGTAGCGCATACTGGGGCAGGACCCCATCCACAAGTTTCTCCAACTCTTCTGTAGTTAAGACAGGGGCCCTTTCCCCAGTCGCAGCAGCCATTGTCTCTTCCAGACCGAGTTCACAGCAGCACTTGCAGTATAGGTCCTCTCCTGTGGATGATCAGGTCTCGAGTGATTAATCAGATAGAAAATGGCGGTCACGCCCGCGGCGGTGCGTACCGCCGCGGTGCGTACCGCGACCGCCGGTGCACCTAGACATTGGCTCGTGAAACCCATAGGGTTCAATGTTAACCAATGCGGCTTGGCGCCGCGGTCTTCGACCGCCTACCGCCACGGTGTGCCACGCCAGCGCATTGACCTCACATCCCACTGTCACACTTCTCAGGTCAGGCTGCCGCCATTTCAAGGGCCCACATGGCATGATTTCTACTGCGTCACACAGGCCTAGGCCTTGCATTGCCACTCATACAAGCCATTCAATGCATAGCAATTCGTGTACTGTGCAAGCTGTAGTTACGTACCTGTGGGTTGCTTGACTCTGTACTCCATGTTCTCCTTCCTAGGCACCGTCCGCTGGGACTTGCGAGGAGAAGGAGGAATCCTCCCGTGTACCGACCGCTGGTGGACCTGTCGACAATGGAGGAACGTCATATAATACTTCGATACCGACTTGACCGAGCCACTATACATGAACTGTGTGCCCAGCTGGAGCCAGCACTGATGTCCCCCATCCGCCAACCCACAGGAATTCCCCCTCTGGTGCAGGTTCTGTCAGTCCTCCATTCATTGGCAAGTGGGTCTTTTCAGACAACAGTGGCCATGTCATCAGGGATGTCTCAGCCTATGTTTTCTAAGATTTTGTCCAGAGTGTTGTCTGCCCTGACGAAATACATGCAGAGCTACATTGTTTTCCCTGAGGAGGGTGATTTGGCCACTGTGAAGGGTGACTTCTATGCCCTTGGACATATCCCCAACATCATTGGTGCCATTGATGGGACCCATGTGGCCTTAGTACCCCCAAAAGACGATGAGCAGGTGTACAGAAACAGGAAAAATTACCATTCTATGAATGTGCAGGTGGTCTGTTTGGCTGACCAGTACATCTCCCATGTAAATGCCAAGTTCCCTGGGTCAGTGCATGACGCGTATGTAATGCGAAATAGCAGCATCCCCTATGTGATGGAACAGCTACAGAGACAACGTGTGTGGCTAATAGGTGACTCTGGTTACCCCAACCTGCTGTGGCTACTGACCCCAGTGAGGAATCCCCAGACCAGGGCAGAGGAACGGTACAATGAGGCCCATGGGCGATCTAGGAGGATCATAGAAAGGACCTTCGGCCTCCTGAAGACCAGGTTTAGGTGCCTGCATATGACAGGTGGATCCCTAATGTACTCACCAAAGAAGGTGTGCCAGATCATCGTGGCCTGCTGTATGCTTCACAATCTTGCATTGCGACGCCAGGTGCCTTTCCTGCAGGAGGATGGTCCAGATGGTGGTGTTGTAGCAGCTGTGGAGCCTGTGGAGAGTGAAGAGGAGGAAGACGACGGGGACGACACGGACAACAGGAACACAGTTATACAACAGTATTTTCAGTAGCACACAGGTAAGAATCCCCCACGCCATTTTACATTTACTTCAGGCCTCCTGCATCTCTACTTTCTGTGTTTCCCCCCAGTTCCTTTCAACTGAATTGTGACTTTCCCTTCCCTTTTCAGAGCTGTATGACCCACTGTGTGACTTCTGCTTTGTTTGCCAATGGAGTAAAGCACATTGACATTGGTATGTTGTCATCACAATGTAACTGAACATTTTTGAACCGTTATGTGTAATCCATTTGTTAAGAATACAAGCAGACTCCTGAGTGTTTTAAGTGCAATTAGTGATTTATTTAAAGTGCTACATATAGGTCCATGATAGTAAAACGGTGATGGGTGGGGGTGGAGTAATGTCCATGGCAGAGTCCAGTTCTCAGTCGCACAGGTGCATTGTCCATATGCCTGTGGAAGGATGGAGCAGGGGCAGTTCAAGGTCGGACAGGGTGACAATGTGGGACAGAGGAATGACATCAGGGGGTATCTTATGCTGGCGGGGGTCTTGGCATCCTACTCTGTCTTCCTTTGTGATCTCAGGTTCCTCTTGCGGGGTGGTTGATCTTCAGCAGGAGGTGGGGTTCTGGTGGCCTGTCGTTGTGTGGGGGCCTTCTGTCCACTAGCGCCGGCGGAGGTGGTAGGCTGTTCCTGGTCCAGGCTGGTGACAGGGGCCCTTTGGGGTGCCACATGGTCCCGCAATGTGGTGACTATTTGGTTGAGGGCCAGGACGATGTTCCTGAGCTCCTCTCTGTACCCCATGTACTGTTCCTCCTGCTGTGCCTGGATCTCCTGGAACCTGGCCAGTACCGTCGCCATCGTCTCCTGGGAGTGGTGGTATGCTCCCATGATGGTGGTGAGGGCCTTTTGGAGAGTCGGTTCCCTGGGCCTGTCCTCCCCCCCCTGTCGCACTGCAGCCCTCCCAGTTCCCCTGTTTCCCCGGGCCTCTGTCCCCTGGACGGTGTGCCCACTACCACTGCCCCCAGGTCCCTGTTGTTGTTGGGGTGTTGGGTCAGCCTGGGTACCCTGTAGTGGCGGACACACCACTGATTGACCTGTCCTGGAGACAGAGGCATGGGCCCGCTGGGTGGGAGCTGTGCTGATATTCCCAGAGGGGGTTAGGTCTGCTGTGGCCTGTGTCTGTGTGTGGGGAACCGACTGTCCAGAGGTCCCCTATGGTCCGGGCTGGTCATCAGGTTCTAGGTCGACAGAGCTGCTGTCCTCACTGGGGGCCTGTTCTGGGGGTGGGATGGACAAATCTGGACCCTCCTGGCCGGTGTGTTGGCGTTCGGGCCCTGCAGGGGTAAAAGAGTATGGTTATTGCTTCTGTGTGTTCCATGGCGTGCGATTTGTGGGTGCCCTTGTCCCCCAGTGCTGGCATTCCCTTGTGGGAGGAGTTGTGAGGGTGGTTTGTGGGGGGGATGGGTATCTGCAGTGGTCATGCATAGGTGATGGGTGTCCATGGTTTGTGTTGCCATTCAGGGTTTGGTTTTGGGTTGGGTGGGTTGTGCTGGTGAGACATTGGCAGGGAGGATGTGTGCTGGGGGTTGGGGGTGAGGGTGGGGGTGTGGGTTGGCATGCTGGTGGTTGGGGGGAGGGGAGTAGGTGAGATTAGACTTACCAGAGTCCATTCCTCCGCCTACTCCAGCGAGGCCCGCAGGATGCAGGATGTTCAAGACCTCTTGCTCCCATGCAGTGAATTCGGGAGGAGTGGGTGGTGGTCCGCCGCCAGTCTTCTGCACAGCGATGTTGTGTCTTGAGACCATCGACCGTACCTTCCCCCGTAGGTCGTTCCAGCGCTTTCGGATGTCTTCCCGGTTTCTGGGATGCTGTCCCACAGCGTTGACCCTGTCGATGATCATTTGCCATAGATCCGCCTTCCTGGCTATTGTGGTGTGTTGCACCTGTGTGCCGAAGAGCTGGGGCTCTACCCGTATTATTTCCTCCACCATGACCCTGAGTTCTTGGTCCGAAAACCTGGGGTGTCTTTGGGGTGCCATGGGGTGGTGTGGATGAGGTGTGGGGTGGTGTTTGTGGTGATGTGAGTGGTGGTGTGTGGTGATGTGTGCGTAGATGTGGTGTGGTTGATGATGTTGGGTTCCTGTGTGTGTTGGGGTTTTCGATAGCTGTGCTCCCTCTCTCTCTCTCTCTCTCTCTCGCCTTCTCTCCGATTTTCTAGTAGTTGGTGTTTGTGGGTGATGTGGGTGTGTGTTTTATAGTTGCTTGGATGTGTGGGAGTGGTGTTTGTATGTGTATCAGGTGTGTGTATTTCAAATTGTCCAATGTGGCTGTGTTTTGGAGCTGGGTGTGTATTTTGAGTGTGGCGGTGTGTACCGCCAATGGAATACCGCGGTTGAAAGACCGCCGCGTGGATTCGTGGGTCGTAATGGCATGGGCGTATTTGTGTTGGCGTGGCGGTGGAGGTTTGTTCATCTCCAGTTTTTCACTGCCCGGTGATGAGGCGGCCTTCCGTGGATGTCGGGTTTTCGGCGGTTTGGCAGTTGGAGGTCAGAATGACTGTGGCGGTTTACCGCGGCCGCGGCGGTATGATTGCGGTCTTCTGACCGGCGGTAAGGGCCTTTTACCACCGAGGTCAGAATGACCCCCTTTGTCTCCCTGCATAGAGACTTTGCTGTTTGGTTCTTAAAACCATTCTTGCCTTATAAATTGCCCGTTTACACTTTACCGCCTTATGAGGGAAGTGCCCCTTTTACCCGATTGCTGAATTCCTGGCTGATGGCGAACGAGCTGATGTCCGGAGGACGAAGACCGAACCTGAGTGCTGACCCAAATACGGAGGGTAACTATATGACAATGAAATTGTAATTGTCTGTTTGCTTTTCCTTTCTAGGTACCAACTGCTTCTTTTGACAGAGACCATAGTTAGATGTTTTCCAAATTGGTGTTAGTAAAGTATTTTTGCATGAATCCCAACATGCTAATGCTAATTCGAGGTTAGGAGAGGGGTTCACTAAATCGACACAAATAGACAAATGACCAAATCTATGCTTTGTTGAATAACGTTATGATGATACTCTGCTAAAGATAACCTATGCTGACGCTGTGTTATATTCTAATGTTTGTGATTCTTGATTTGATGAAATCTTATCGGAGTTGCCATATTGTGACTATGCTAATGTGTTTCTTGGTTTTGAGACTAATAAACTTGCTGGTAGAATTGTAATCAATAGGGAATAAACATCAAAAAATCTTACTAAACTGGTGTGGTTATTCATGACTGAAAGGTCATGGTGGTTTTGAGTTTTATTAAATGTCTTTGATCAATCTGAATTGTCGTATTACTGTGAACTTTGATGACATTATTGACATATTGATTGACATGCTGATTAGCTATCTTGTCCTAAGGTGTCTTCAATCAGAGTCAAAAGATTCATTGGCCTAAAACGAGTCCAAAAGTGAGTAAATTAATCATAAAGGGACGCTTTAGCAGTTCCATACCATATGCGGTAGTGGGTGAAGGAATAATGTGACTGACACAATACGAGACTAATGGGTGAAGAGGGCTAACTGAAAGCCCCCACAGGTAAGTATATTTTACTTTTAGTCAAATACAAACGTGTTGACTGGCAACCGACCTAAAAAAGGGAGGAGGAAACACAGGGACACCATACAGATGGAAGGAGTGTGGTTGACAGTAACACTGAAAATGGAACGAAGGCAGGTCTTGAAGAAAGAGCATCAGTACGGGTGAGATAGAGTGGAGGTATGTATGATGTAGGTAGGAATGAAGAGAAAGAGGGAGAAGGACATAAATGCAGGGAGGAAAAATGAGTACTTCTGTGAACTCATCCTGTCAACCTTTGGTTTGGATTATCCCTTGCAAAAATGGACACTATCAGTTCACAGTGCTAAACGTAGGCCTGCCTGAAACACACCTGCAAAAAAGTTGTAGAACATTTCCATAACTAGAGTAAGCGCTATTGAAATGACACATATTCATGTAAACATTTATAATGTGTATATTTTATTTTTTTATTTAGTGTGTAATTTGAGCCTGTGATTGCAGGTGAGGGTCACCAGACCTTATGTTTAGAGACTTTTTTCCATCATCAGATTTTGCCCAGAACAAGAGAGAGAGAGGTACAATACTCAGATGTTACTGGGGTCTACATTTGAAGGAGAGCACACCTGTGACCTGCTGTTTGCTGATCCCACTTTCATCGCCAAGGCGACCATCAACCTATCTTCCATTATAAACATCTAAAGCAAAGTTGGAATCCAAGGTCAACCATCAAATGACCAATGATCCTCACATCTGTGATGTGTTAATGGGCTTGGTTGGTTTGTAATCAAAGGAAGGTTCACTTCAGCTGACAAGGGAGCCAAAGTATCAGATTCAAGCTCTATATGCCCTCATCACTGGAATAGTTGACCAGAGAATGTCTGAGTCCTCAATCACCATCATCAGAGGGATCATTTCTCAACATATAGGCCCTCATTATAATCCTGGCTGTCAATGATAAAGCGGCGGTGATACCGCCAACAGGCTGGCGGTCCAAAAAATTGAATTATGACCATGGCGGAAACCGCCAACACAGAGAGCCACTTTAACACTCCGACTGCCACGGCGGTAGAAACGAGCACAACAGCGGTTACCACCAACAGACAGGTGGAAGACAATGTATCGCCCACACTATTACAAGGCACCAATCTGCCAGCTTTTCCAGGGCGGTACCAACGCCATCAAAAGCACGGCGGAAACAGTCTGTGGAACGGAAACCATTTATCTCTTGACACCCAACGAGGAACCAGGACGCCATGGAGCCCGAGTTACAGGTGTTACCAATGTTCGTTTACCTCCTCTTCTACCAGGAACATCAAAGACGGCAGTGACCACCACGGTGAGTACTGCACCTAGCACACAGGGGAGGGGGGCGGCAAAAGAGAGTGACACTCACACGCAACACCCCCACCCCTCACTCACAACAACAGACACACAAACAAATCCAAAAGCATCACAGATACACCCCGTCACCCCCTGGAAGAACGCAAGGACCAAATGAAATTATTGTAACAAGTGAAATCATTGAAAATCCAGATAGGCCAACATAACTTTAAAAGAGCAGTATATACAAATATTTAGGGCAAGTACAGAAGTCCGTATACTGTTCCATTACATGTCCGTGGGCCAGTGGCCCCAAAAAGCATGGGTGAAGCCCACACATGGCACCTGCCTCAAAACGGAGAGAACACTGCAGGGGCATCAGGTCAAATAAAAAAGCAGGCACCTCAGGGGGAAGAGGAGGGGGGCACCTCAGCCGGAAGATGGTACTACGCCACTGCTCCTCGAGGGGGCAACATGCCCACAGCAATGTCCTCGAGAGTACAAAGCCACAGTCTCTCAAGTGGGTGGTTTGCCCACTACTTGCTCCTGGGGAGTACAAAGCCACAGTCTCTCTAGTGGATGCTGTTCTCCACAGGTTCTGGAGGGGGCACGGTGCCCAGAGTGCTTCATCCTGCCAGGGATAGGTTGAGTGGATGCTGTTCTCCACAGGTTCTGTAGGGGCATGGTGCCCAGAGTGCTTCATGCTGCCAAGGATAGGGTGAGTGGATGCAGTTCTCCACAGGTTCTGGAGGGGGCATGGTACCCAGAGTGCTTCATCCTGCCCAGGATAGGGTGAGTGGATGCTGTCCTCCACAGGTTCTGGAGGGGGCATGGTTCCCAGAGTGCTGCACCTGGGGAGTGGCAGTTCCCATTCCCTCACCTGGGTGTGTGAGCCACGAGATGTTCAGGGAACAGGTAGCATGATACTCCATGGAGGCAGAGACACACTCCACCCTGCGGCAACTTAGCCTGCCAACTGCTGGTACTGCCAGTGCTGGTTGTGGTGCCTCATGTAGTGTATGCAGGGTCCAGGACGTCTCCTGCAGCCTCGGACGGCTGCCCTCTGGGGATGCTGCTGATGTCCACTGTGGTAGAACTGGCTGAGCAGGGCAGGTGGCAGTGGATGCGGCGGTGTCTGCGGTGGAGATGCTGCCGGTGGTGCAGGTGTCAGCACCTGTGGAGGGAGACACCAGGACATCTCCTGCAGTCTCGGGTGGCTGCCCACTGGGGATGATGCTTGGGACTGTAGCAAGGCAGCAGACGTGCAGGTGGTGGTGCAGGTGGCAGTGGCCACCGCCGTACAGGTTCCTGTTCTGTCTTGCAGGAGGGTTGACACTAGTCCCTCACACGGAGGCTCCATGCTCTGAGCTGTCTTCCCTTTGGCCTTGTGTCCCTTCCCCACCTTGGAAGTCGCTGCAGGGACCTTGGCACTGTCCTCTTTGGTTCTAGAGAGGTCTTGCTGGGTGGTTGGTGTGACTTTTCCATATGGCATGTGGGCCCCTTCTTCACCTTGGCAGGTGGCAGAATAGGGTGATCCTTGGCCTCATTAGGTGGCACACAGCCCTGATGGGTGCCGCCTTCGATGTTCCTGGGCTTGCAGGGACCAGAGTGCTCGAGGATTTTGTGGCTGAGGTGCTGGGCTAGGATCTGGACATCCTGGCCCTAGGGGAAGGACGGGGGAAGGTGTTTGGAAAAGGTCAATGTTAGCTAGGAAACATTTTTTAGACACACTGGGATGGGAAGATGGAGGGGGTTTGGGAGTGGAGGAAGAGGTAGTGGTTGTAGAAGGTGTACGTCTGCTGAGTTTGGGTGAAGGTGCATGGGCTGGAGGCTGTTGTGAGGTGGATGGCTGTTGAGTGGGTGTGTGCCTGCGTTTGTGTATTTTGGGAGGAGAGCTCACAGACACACTGGGAGAGGACACAGGGGACGTGTGCATGGTAGTGGGGTGGTGATTGCACATGAGTGGTGTGTTATGATGGGCATGCTGGTGATGGAGGTAGTGGCTGAGGATGTAGTGAATGCAGGTGTGAGTGGAGATGAGACTAAGAAGGCGGTGGAGGACGTGGAGTAGGGGGACGCGGTGGAGGCAGTGGATGTTGGTGTGTCTGCATTGGAATGGTGCTTGTGTGAGTGCCTGTGGGATGTGTGGTGCTTATGTTTGCCTGAGCCACTTTTATGTGTTGATGTGTGTGCATGCTGGTCTGATGGTATGCTTGGGATAGGCTGAGGTAGAGGGGATTTGGGCGGGGTAGTGGAGGTTGGAGGGGGAGGCTGGTCACAGGGACAATGGCTGCCATCAGTGCTGAGGCCAGAACCTGAAATGCTCGCTATTGGGCCTACACGCCAGAATAAATCCCCTCCAGGTATACATTTGTTTGTTGCAACTGCCTCTCGACACCCTGGATGGCATTCAGTATGGCTGACTGCCCAACAGTGAGGGGTCTCAGGAGGTCAATTGCCTCTTCACTGAGGGCAACAGGGCTGACTGGGGCAGGGCCTGAGGTGCCTGGGGAGAAGGAGATGCCCACCTTCCTGGGTGAGCGGGCACGGAAAACACGCTGAGGGGCTGCTGGGAGGGCGGTGCTGGTGGGGGGGGTGGCGGCCGTACCTGTTGTTGCAGTGGGCACAGAAGTGCCCACCACCGCAAAGGAGCTCCCATCAGAGGAGGAGTCACTGTCGCTGATGTCTCCTCCTGTCCCCGTCATGGAGCTCCCCTCACCCTCCGTCCCACTGGTGCCTTCAGACTCCATACATTCACCCTCCTGGTCCATGTGGGATGCAGCTCCCACCGTCTCCGGTGCCAATGCTCCTCCGCCAGATGATGCTATTGCACACAAGGACAGGGTGAGAAAACAAAAAGGGGGGGAAGACAGAGGAGACACATGGTCAATGCCAGCAACAACACCGCCATTGGCAGACAGAACACACAGGGAGCAGCCCTAGGCACTAGGCCATGCACTAACAATTCTTGGGGAAATCACCTGCCCATGGGGGACTGTGCTTAAGCCCATTTGCTGCACACCTGGAACCCACAGGAGCCTGAGTTGGTGGGTTGGAGTGCCACAGAGCCTGCCTAACAAGGGACCTACCCCAGCAAATTCGCTCTGGCCTAGGGGAACCCACAGCCCACTACCCCCACCCAGACACCTCGTAAAGCGCGCAGAGTCAGCTGAATGAGACTGTACTTACCCCCTTGTGGCTGCTGTGATGCCCTTAAGCACCCATCAAACTTTGGATATGCCACCGCCAGGATCCGGTACATCAGGGGGGTCATGGTGCGACGGCCACCCCTTCCACGTTGGGAGGCCATCCCCAGCTGGGCCTCCACCAATCTTCTTGCTCCAGCAACGCAGGTCCTCCCATCTTTTGCGGTAGTGGGTGCTCCGTCTATGGTAGAACCCCAGGGTCGCACGCCAAATACCCTTCTTCTGGTGGGCGCTGACCCAGAGGAAAAGTAAAGTAATAATGGATTTTACAACCCCGTCCAGTTATTCTCATTCATTGGCCACAACTTCCCAACCATGCCCTGAAACACATACACTGATCATCCTCACATGCTGGTCACGCCCCCCCACATGTATCTTCCATCCATGCCACACCATACATTCATGTTCCATCCATCATGCTCACAGTGTACTCACCTGTTTATCTGGAGGACTGTAGAATAGTGTGTACTGGGGGAGGACCCCAGCCACCAGGTTGTCCAACTTGTCTGCAGTGAAGGCAGGGACTCTTTCCCCAGACACTAGCCATTGTCTCTTCCAGACTCTGGTCACAGCAGCACTTGCATTGTAGGTCCCCTCCTGTTGAAGGTCAGGTATCAAGTGAGTGAAGAGATAGAAAATGGTGGTTACGTCTGCGGCAGTGTGTAACGTCACAGCCGGCGTACATCGTCATTGGCTCCTGGAGCCCATAGGGCCCAATGATAACCAATGCTGAATTGCACCACAGTCTACGTCTGCCTACTGCGACGCTGCACAACTCCAGCGCAGTTACCTCATTTCCCATTGTCCCTCCTTACAGGTCAGGCAGCCGCCATTTCAGGAGGCCACATGACAGGACAACTAACTGCATCACAGAACGTTTGGGCAGGAATACAGACAGACAGCGCCACACACCGATTACATCACAGTAGTGCAAAACACCCTTGTGCAAGGTATGTGGTATATAACCCTCTGCTCACCCTTCTTCTCCATAGGGCATATCCACTGGGGCAGATGATAAGATGGGGTCATCGTTTGGTGTACAGACCACTGGTGGACCTGTCAACAATGGAAGACAGACACATCAATATCACCTACAGACTTGATTGTGCCACAATCCATGAACTGTGTGCCCAGTTGGAGCCAGACCTGATGTCAGCTATCCGCCATCCCTCAGGAATACCCCCTCTAGTTCAGGTCCTGTCAGTACTCCATTTCCTGGCCAGTGGTTCCTTTCAAACATCAGTGGCCATGGCATAAGGGATGTCACAGCCAATGTTCTCTAACGTGTTGTCCAGAGTGTTATCTGCCCTGCTGAAACACATGCGCAGCTAAATTTTTTTCCACCAGGTGGAGGATTTGCCCACAGTGGAAGGTGACTTCTATGTCCTAGGACATATCCTCAACATAATTGGTGCCATTGAAGGTACACATGTGGCATTTGTCCCTCCCGCAGGAATGAACAGGTGTACAGAAACCGCAAAGGCTACCATTGCATGAATGTGCAGATGGTGTGTTTGGCCGACCAGTATATCTCCCATGTGAATGCCAAGTACCTTGGCTCAGTGCATGACACTTACATTTTGAGGAATAGAAGCATCCCTTATGTGATGGGCCAACTCCAGAGGCACCGTGTGTGGCTAATAGGTGAGCCCAAGGTCCCCACACAGTTTGAATAGGTGTCTGGGTATAGGAGAGTCCCTAAGGATTGGTGTGTGTCTAACAGATACCCCTTGATATTTGCAGGTGACTCTGGTTACCCCAACCTGTCATGGCTACTGACCCTAGTGAGGAATCCCAGGACAAGGGCAGAGGAACACTATAACGAGGCACATGGGCGAACTAGGAGCATAATAGAGCGGACTTTCGGCCTCCTGAAGGCCAGGTTCAGGTGCCTCCATCTGACAGGTGGCTCCCTATACTACTCACCGAAGAAGGTGTGCCAGATCATCGTGGCATGCTGTATGTTGCACAACCTAGCTTTGCGACGCCAGGTGCCTTTTCTACAGGAGGATGGGCCTGATGTTGATCTTGTGGCAGCTGTTGACAGTGAAGAAGAGGAAGCAGAAGAAGAAGATATAGATAACTGAAACAACATCATCATGCAATACTTCCAGTGAGACACAGGTAAGAGACTGGCACTGCTCCTCTCATATCAGACTACTTTAGGACATTGCATGATTCTGCCTTTTTACCTCTGTGTATGGACCCTGACAGTTCACTTTGCCTTTACTTTTCACAGATCTGGGTACCACATTCTGCCTTCTGCTATGTTTACTGCTGCCAAACAACTTTCAAACATTGGTATGTGAAAATGAACATTGACATTGATATTTGTCAGCGAGGTTGTAATAACATACATATGAAAGTACAGACTGACTCCAGATCATTTTGTGATTCAAGGGTGTTTATTTAAGTGCTATTCAGTGGAGGGGTATGTGCAATGGACTGGGGTGATGGTGGAGGAATGTCCATGGTGGAGTCCAGTCTCTTTCTATCACAGGTGCATTTTCCAAGGGGGCATTGGAAGTGGAGTAATGGCAGTTCAAGGTGGTCAGGGTGACATAGTGGGACAGAAGGGTGACAATCAGAAGAGGCTTATTTCCTGGCAGGGGTCTTGGCAATGTTCTCTGTCTTGTGCCGGGATCGCAGGGACCGTTTGCGGGGTGGTTCTCCTTCTGCAGGAGGTGGGGTGCTGGTGGCCTATTGGTCCTGTGGCGGGAGATCTCCTGTCCACAAGCGCCGGCAGACGTGGAGGGCTGTTCATTGCTCAGGCTAGTGTCAGGGGCCACTGTCTCCCTCAAGGTGTTGGCCATGTCTGCCAGCACCCCTGCAATGGTGACTAGGGTGGTGTTAATGGACTTCAAGCCCTCCCTGATCCCCAGGTACAGTTTCTCCTGCAGCCGCTGGGTCTCCTGAAACTTGGCCATTACCGTGCCCATGGTCACCTTGGAATGGTGGCATGCTCCCATGATGTTGGATAGTGCCTCATGGAGAGTGCGTTCCCTGGGCCTGTCCTCCCCCTGTTGCACAGCAGTCCTGCCAGCTTCCCTGTTGTCCTGTGCTTCTGTCCCCTGAACCGTGTGTCCACTGCCACTGACCCCAGGTCCCTGATCGTCCTGGGCTAGTCGGTTTGCCTGGGGTCCCTGTAGTGGGGGACGCAGTGCTGATTGACATGTCCTGGGGCCAGTGGCATGGGCCCGCTGGGTGAGTGCTGTGGTGGTGTTTCCTGAGGGGGGAGGTTCAATGGTGGTTTGTGACTGTGGTAGGGGAACTGACTGTCCAGAGGTCCCTGATGGGCCGGGCTGGTCATTTTGATCCTGGCGTGCAGAGCTGCTGTCGTCACTGTGGGCCTCTTCTGTGGGGGGACTGGATATGGCTGGCACCTCCTGTCCGGTGATGTTGGGTAGGGGTCCTGTTCGGGTATAAATGCATTGTTATTGTATCTGTGTGTGCCATCTTGTGCAATGGGTGAGTTACTCTCTACTTCTGTGCTTGCATTATTGCCTTGGCCCTTGTGTGATTAGAGATTTTGTGGCCTGGGTGAGTCTCTCTATTGGACATGCTTTGGTGATGGGTGTCCACGCATTGGTGTTACATGCAGGGCTTGGTATTGGGATGTGTGGGTTGTGATAGTGGGGTATCTGTGAGGTGTTGGGGTGATAGGTGTGAGCGTAGGGGTATGAGTTTGTGATGGCATGCAGATAGGGTGGGGAGAAGTAGTGTAGCTTTGACTTAGCAGAGTCCAGTCCTCCTGCCACGGGGTGGTGTTACCTGTGAGGCCCTCAGGATGCATGATCACCAAGACTTGCTCCTCCCATAATGTTAGTTGTGGAGGAGGAGGTGGGGGTCCACCGCCAGTCCTCTGTACGGCTACCTGGTGTCTTGATACCACAGAACGCACCTTCCCCCGTAGGTCGTTCCACCTCTTCCTGATGTCATCCCGTGTTCTGGGGTGCTGTCCCACTGCGTTGACCCTATTGACAATTCTCTGCCATAGCTCCATCTTCCTTGCAATGGATGTCTGCTGTACCTGTGATCCGAATAACTATGTCTCTACCCAGATGATTTCCTCCACCATGACCCTGAGCTCCTCCTCAGAAAACCTGGGGTGTCTTTGAGGTGCCATAATGTGGTGTGGGTGATGTGTGAGGTGCTGTTTGTTGTGCTGTGTGAAGTGTTGTGTTGGTGTGTGTTCTTTGAGGTGCGTGGGTGCTGTATGAGTGATGGTGCTGTGTGCCTGTGTATGCTGGTGTGGTGTTTGCTATTTTCTCTCTCTCTGCTTCTTCCAAAAATGTCATTGTAAGGGTTTGTGGGTAACGTGGGTGTGTGTTTTATAGTGGTGTAAGTGTGTGGGTGTGGTGTATGCATGTGTATCAGGTGTGTGTAGTTGGTATTGTCCAATGTGGTTGTGTTTTGTAAATGTGTGTATATTTTCAGCGTGGCGGTGTGTACCGCCAATGGATTACCGTGGTTGAAAGACCGCTGCGTTGATGTTTGGGTCGTGATGGTGTGGGCGTATTCCTGTTGGCGTGATGGTGTCGGTTTTGCTATTGCCGTTTTATCACTGACCTTTGGCTTGGCGGACTTGTGTGGGTCTCTGTATTGTGGCAGGTTATGAGATGTGGGTCGTAATACCTGTAGCGGTTTTCTGCCGCGGCCACTGTATCTTGACAGTCGTCAGCACTGCGGTAAGCGGGATTTACCTCCAGGGCCGTAATGAGGGCCATAGTTGCCTATTTCTCATCAGCTGAATTAAAAATATATAGATTAAATACACATAGGTTTGGATTTTTTGCAGGGCAAACAGAAATGGCAGATTAACTAGATTAACCGATTAAGGTTTGGGGTCTGTCCTAGATTCACCTTCTCCAATTACAAAGTCCCATTTCAATGGAACTAAGACATCAAGTATTACCATGACTGGGATTATTGAAGACAAGTCTAATAACTTCTATGGGAGCAGTAACTTAAAAGAGTGACCACCATTAAAAGAAAACCCAATCAAAATTCTCTGTTCGCTGTTTTTCTTGAGCTAAGGTCACTCAAGTGCTTATGGACTTAGAGTTGGGTTCCCCTGAAAATGCATTGCCACTAAAGCTTTAATGGAAGCAAAGTTAATTATATCTAAAAGGCATTCAAGGGACTTGTGATGAAAACAGACCAACTACATTACCAGAAATCTCACAGAAATTTCAGCATAATATAGTGTTTATTTTGGAACATGGTGATACAAGCAATGTTGGAGGTAAAACCTGCTCCTCTGAACATCCCTGTGCAGTGACTTTTTCATTTGCTAGAATTGGATGTCAATGTGGCCATATATGAACTTATTAGTTTCTCTCTGTCTCAGTTACTGTCCCCTCCATGTGCAAAAAGTGTGTAATCCCTCCATTGACTGAGACAATGATGACTTGAGTTGGTGAACTATTGTTACATCACTATTATTTCCATTTTCAAAATCTTGGAAAAAACATCTGACTGAATGGCTGATGGGCCACTTTAAGCCACAGGCATACTTAGATCAGGCTGAATTCCACTCCAAACAAAGCACAGCACACATTGTGGTTCTAGCGTTGGCTGAGTGGGTTTGCTATGTCATGTCAGACTGGACTCTGGCAGTTTCACTGCCTTCATTCTGCTAGGGTTGGTGGTTAAAATCTTGTCTTATTCCAATGACAATTTGAAATTAGATGTGAAATCCCTAAAATGTAGTCTTAGAAAAGGCCTGAAAGTAACCCTGGACTGAACGATGGATACCTTCCTAAAGCTTAACCATAATAGGTTCAAGGTACTAGCCATCAGTAATGATGGTCCAGCCGGTGCAGTCTGGTTCAATTTGGACTTCTGCAAACCTACAGTCCAGAAAGTTAAAATACTGTGGTACATTCAGACAGAGCTCCCCCTCAGGATGCTCTACAACAGCATCACGATTCTCCACTACAAAAATGATACAGAAATCTAATTGAAAGTCCTCAAAAACTGACAGCACATCATCCAGATCTGTATATCCAGCACCTACCTAAATCTTAACCCAGCCAACACAAGAGAAGAATTCCTGTATTTTGCCAAGGACATCACAATTCTATTTGACTGAGAACTGAGCCGATGTGTATTTGGGACTGTGAAGAGGGTGTAAACATAGATATTAAACATATGTGAAATTTGCAGGCCATCGTACTAAGGGAAAATGTGGAGAATCACCACTGCATGCCATTAAATTCTACTTTGAAAAAGACTATCTAAGCAAAGAACCAATTACATTCCAATAAAAGCAGCTCCAAAACATTATCTGTCCCATGCGTATCTCTTGATGTAAATAACAAAGGTCTGAATAATACCTAAATTAAGTTACTTTCTGCAGTCCTGGACCACTATTAAAAACCTATCATTAGCATTGCCAAGCTATACATTAAGGCCACCAATCTAAACCCAACACATTGTGAGAATGTCTGTTTACAGGAAACATTGTAATGATACATTTTGTGGGTGATAAGGAATTGTTTAGAAACACCAATTCAGTGTGATCAAGAGGAAGATGGGGATACAGTGCTAATTATATCTCTCTGGTTTTCTATCCAGTTATTCCATTAAATAAGAAACTGGTGGTAGTCAAAACAAGTGAAGGAGGGAGTAAAGGAGGGATCTAACAGCAAAGATTCTGTTAAAAATATTGGTCCAAATGATTTTAATTATATCATGAATGGATGTGGTGTCTCCTACTGTATATCTAAAATTAATGGAGCTGCATTTATTTTAAGCAGGGGCGGGTCAGTTTTGTGAACTGGGGCATAGAACTGGTGAAGCTATCTGACCAAAATACCCATATGTATTATTGCCACCTGTGATGCTATTTGATTAAGTTTGACCAATGACTTTGTGTTTCACCACTGCGCATATTAGTTGCTCAATGTTCACCAGTAGCACATTATGGCCCTCATTCTGACCTTGGCGGTCTTTTCGCAAGACCGCCGAGTTACCGCCGCGGTGAAGACCGCCGACCGCGGCGGTATGCCGCTGTGCGCATTCTGACCGCTGGGAGCGTTCCGCCGGAAAACCGCCAGCAGCCACACTGGCGGACGGCGGGAAAGTGGAGACTGGTCAACCTCCACCGCCATGCCAGCAGAACACCGCCCACAGAATTACGACCCACATTTCTGTGTGGCGGTCTTCTGTTGGCGGTCTTCTGTTGGCGGTCACCTCCCCATGGCTCCCGTCGCCTCCCGGAGGACCAACGCACAAGGTAAGTTGACCGTCCGTGAGGGGAGGGGGTGGGGGGGTGTTGTGTGATGTGGGCGTGCATGGGGGTGTGCGTTTGAGTGTGTAGAGGGGGTGTGTGAGTGCGTGTATGCGGGCGGGGGGTGCTGCTGTGTCTATGGGTAATGTGTGCTGTTCGGCAGGTGCGCATGTCTGCATGTATGTGTGCGGGTATGTATCCCCGTTGTGTATGTGTGTGTAGGGGGTGTGTATATGTGCATGTTGGGGGTGTGTGCATGTCGGGGTGCATGTATGTGCATGTCGGGGTGGGGGTGGGGAGGGGGTTCGTACCACCTCTGGGGGGTGGCAGGGGGGTGGAGGGTGTGGGGGGAGGACTCGGGTGGGTAGTGGGGGGTGGGGGAGACCCCTATCAGTGCCAGGGAAGGAATTCCCTGGCCCCGATAGTGCCTACCGCCATGGTTCGCACGGCGGTTCCCGCCCGCAAGAAACCGCGGCGGTAGGCAGGGTCATAATACCCTTGGCGGTCTTGGGACGACCGCCGGGCCGGAGTGCGCAAACTCCAGCCCGGCGGTCATGACCGCCGTGGCGGTCGGAGTGGAGAAGTGGCGGTCGGTCGCGGCGGGGACCGCCGCGGTCAGAATGCCATTTTTAATACCGCCGGTCTGTTCGCGGTCCGACCGCCGTCTCTCCGCCGACCGCCAGGGTCAGAATGAGGGCCTATATGTTTTGTTCAGCCTAGCCGCCTATTGGCTTTGACATGGCATTAGCCATTACTTTCTGTATTCAGTTTAGCCGTCTATTGGCTTTGACATTGCATTAGCCATTACATTCTGTATTCTGCCTATTGGCTTTGAAATGCTGTATTCAGTTTAGCTGCCTATTGGCTTTGACATGATATTTGACATTGCATTTTGTATTCAGTTTAGCTGCCTATTGGCTTTGACATGATATTAGACATTACCTTTTGTATTCAGTTCAGCTGCCTATTGGCTTTGACATGGCACTAGATATTACATTTGATATTTAGGTTAGCTGCGTATTGCCTTTAACGTGGAGTTAGACATTGCAGTTGAGAATGCAAGCTGTATTTTTCCAAGCTGTGTTTTGCCACAAGATGAACCAAGCTGTTTTCTTCACACAGTAGACTAGACCTGATAAGAGAGGGTACATTGGGTGTTTTTCCTTCCTGCTCAAGCTTGGGAAGAGGAGCAGTCTAGGAGATCTGGCCAGTTTTCAAAGGCTTGCGTAGTTTTCCCGGGTCTGAGAGGAGGGGTAACGCTTTTCTAAGGGTGGCTCAGGGCTTCAGAGAATTAGATTCGAATCTGCCTGACTTCAGGCTGGAACTTGGTGCCAGTTGCCAGTCTCCCGTGTGGGTAGATAATCTCTTTCTCGCAGTTGACTGGAGTCATCAGCTTGCAGACTCCAGAAAGATGAAGCTGTAAATAGTTTCTCACACGGTGAAGTATTTGTTTTGCTTTGCATTCAATATCTTATATATATAACCTGCTGTGTACATTGCAAATATATTTTGTTTTCATTGAACATGTGCTTGAAATCTATTAATTCGTCTCTTACGAACTTGTGGGTGGGGAAGAATTAACAACAATAAAAGGCTTCTTTGAACTCAGAAGTGCATTCTTGATATGTTCTGTAAGCTCTGATTACGAGATAAGAAGGAAAGCAGAACATTTTGGTACAAGTAAGTGGGGTCAAGGGGTCGAATTATAGATTTCTACATGCACAATTTAAAAGTGTAATTGTTTTTTGTTGTTTGGAGAATTACAGAAGCACAGCAGACCATGTTTGAAAATGCATGTGTAGCTAAACTGCCTGATGGTGCTTTGAGAAACATGTTTTGTGGTGATAAAGCATATTTAGAAAATGTGCCTTTTGGAAGTGATGTTCCTTTTGTTTTTGACAGAAGGGTTTGGATATCTTTATCTGCTTACAGAGAAATGTAGGAGAAATGTAGGCAGTTGGAACATGAAAATGAGAATTTACGTGAGCAAATTAGCCAGAATACATTAATTCAAGATAATGCTGAAAGTTATAAAAATGCTGTTTTAGAAGAATCTTTCTTTTCCCATTCCAGTAATGAGGGGGTTAAGACAGCTTCGAGCTGCTCTGAGCCTCCGTGTGAGGCAGGTTTTTTGGCAGTCAAAGTGCATTCCTTAACTGATAACAGGAACGCGAGCTCAGAATGTGATTTACGAGTTACTGTTGCAAAATGTAGTAAAACGAAAGATTTTAGAGTTTCTTACTGTTTGCACTAAGCAAGAGACACCGAGTTTCATTAGCTTGTTTGATTTTTGGAAACAGAATAGCCCTCATCTGAGTGAAATCCTAACACTTTGGTATATGGTCACTGGTAAAAATTATATGCAGCTGCGCGCTTGTGATTTGGCAAATGAAACAATGCAGACTTTAGGTTTCTGCGCAGTGCAAGAGGGAAACATAGTGCCCCTAGCTAGGATCATACACTGGATCTGGTACTTGCAAGACAGGGCTGGAGTACCACAGGTAAAAGAGTCACTAGTGAAATTGAGTGCACCTTTTGAATTCGTGTCCACTGAAGATAAAAAGCATGTTTGTTTTACTAATGATTCATTGACTGAAATGTTATTTTCTGGCACAGGAGAAGGAACAGCGTTGTACAATGTGTGTCAGATTTTAAAGCAAGAGCTACGTGAGATGTGTCATTTTTACACTGATTCTTGGTTCATTGCCAATGGTTTAGCCGTTTGGTTTTCCACATGGCTTGTACCTAACTGGTTCAATTCCCTTGCAGATGTTAAAGAGAAAAATTCAGAGAGAGAAGTGTACACCCAGAATTCTGCTTTAGTGGGGATGGCTAAGTGGGTGCCCCAGAAATGTGAACAGCTGGGAGAAAAAGCCACTTACAGGTGGGCAGAGATGAGAGAAATGCACATTCCCCTAGATTTGATAAAAACTGTGCAGCACGCACAAAAGCAATCTGTCATGCAAGCAGTCACAGAGCAGTTGGGGAGAGGAAAGTTACCAGGACAGATATGGCAAATTGATCAGGTTTTAAGGGGAATGATTGCTTCAGATTACCAAGGAAAATTTAAAATTATGCTGATAACTAGTAAAGAATCTGATTTATTCATACAAATTGGAGACAGAATGGCCCAACTTGTCAAAAATGCAGTGAATGGAGGTTTGGTAAAGAATGAGTCTGCCCCAGCCCTTCTGACAGTGCAAGAAAAGGGAAGCTGTGGTGCAGCAGATAAAAACCTCAGTGCTGATGTGTGGGTTGAAGCCGTAAGTGACCCTCCAGAATCTGCAGAAATTATAACAAAGGGCCCCAAAAACATCCTGCTGATTATAAAACAGGGAAAGAAAGAGGAAGGGTACATTTTAAATGACAAATGTTATTTGCAAGAAAAGTCATACTTTTTTCTTTTGCAGATCCTACCACGTTTCGCCACTGTCCCTGAGTGTGCTGTGTGGTCCCCCTTCGGGTGTGTGCGTGTGGGGTCGGGGAAGGGACCGAACCCCCAACCTGAACCTGACTGAGTAAAGTGCAAGCACCATGGATCCATTTTGCGCAAATGGCGCCTTCAGCTCAAGTTCAACCTGTTTGACTGCATTCTTTCACTGGAACTAAGCTGTGTTTTTTTTTTTTTTCGTGTGGAACTCTGACTTTCACTAACCTTCCAGCAAACCTTTCAGGTGGACCGTGCACCTTTACATGAGTAGTACTCATGCTACATCAAATTGCTATTCTAGAGATACTATAATCTCATTTAGAGTATAAAAGTTTCAGTCTTTTCTGTGTAGATGTATCTGATGTGAAAGGTTATGAGATCTATATGTTAATAAACTTCCATTGCTTTACAGGGATTGCTTTGATCATTCAAATCTGACTTGCGGATAATGTTTTTTTTTTTGTGCTGATGTTTTTTTTTGTGTTTTTTTTTAAACAAGAGATATGTGAAACAAAAATTCATTGGTCATAGGGTGGAATGTGATGCTATTTGATTAAGTTTGACCAATGACTTTGTGTTTCACCACTGCGCATATTAGTTGCTCAGTGTTCACCAGTAGCACATTGTGGGGGTCATTCTGACCCTGGCGGTCATTGACCGCCAGGGTCAACGACCACGAGAGCACCGCCAACAGGCTGGCGGTGCTCTCAAGGGCATTCTGACCGCGGCGGTTTGGCCGCGGTCAGAAAGGGAAAACCGGCGGTCTCCCGCCGGTTTTCCACTGCCCTCAGGAATCCTCCATGGGGATTCCGACACCCCATACCGCCATCCTGTTCCTGGCAACAGGATGGCGGTACGGGGTGTCGTGGGGCACCTGGGGGCCCCTGTAGTGCCCATGCCAATGGAATGGGCACTGCAGGGGCCCCCGTAAGAGGGCCCCACAAAGAATTTCAGTGTCTGCTTAGCAGACACTAAAATTCGCGACGGGTGCAACTGCACCCGTCGCACCTTCCCACTCCGCCGGCTCCATTCGGAGCCGGCTTCCTCGTGGGAAGGGGTTTCCCGCTGGGCTGGCGGGCGGCCTTCTGCCGGTCGCCCGCCAGCCCAGCGGGAAAGCCAGAATGGCCTCCACGGTCTTTCGACCGCGGAGCGGCCATATGGCGGTTCCTGCCAGGCGGGCGGCGACCGCCGCCCGCCGGCCTCAGAATGAGGCCCTGTATGTTTTGTTCAGCCTAGCCGCCTATTGGCCATGACATGGCATTAGCCATTACTTTCTGTATTCAGTTTAGCCACTATTGGCTTTGACATTGCATTAGCCATTACATTCTGTATTCTGCCTATTGGCTTTGAAATGCTGTATTCAGTTTAACTGCCTATTGGCTTTGACATGATATTAGACATTGCATTTTGTATTCAGTTTAGCTGCCTATTGGCTTTGACATGATATTAGACATTACCTTTTGTATTCAGCTCAGCTGCCTATTGGCTTTGACATGATATTAGACATTACATTTTGTATTCAGTTCAGCTGCCTATTGGCTTTGACATGGCACTAGACATTACATTTGATATTTAGGTTAGCTGCGTATTGCCTTTAACGTGGAGTTAGACATTGCAGTTGAGAATCCAAGCTGTATTTTTCCAAGCTGTGTTTTGCCACAAGATGAACCAAGCTGTTTTCTTCACACAGTAGACTAGACCTGATAAGAGAGGGTACATTGGGTGTTTTTCCTTCCTGCTCAAGCTTGGGAAGAGGAGCAGTCTAGGAGATCTGGCCAGTCTCCAAAGGCTTGCGTAGTTTTCCCGGGTCTGAGAGGAGGGGGAATGCTTTTCTAAGGGTGGCTCAGGGCTTCAGAGAATCAGATTCGAATCTGCCTGACTTCACGCTGGAACTTGGTGCCAGTTGCCAGTCTCCCGTGTGGGTAGATAATCTCTTTCTCGCAGTTGACTGGAGTCATCAACTTGCAGACCCCAGAAAGATGAAGCTGTAAATAGTTTCTCACACGGTGAAGTATTTTTTTTGCTTTGCATTCAATATCTTATATATATATAACCTGCTGTGTACATTGCAAATATATTTTGTTTTCATTGAACGTGTGCTTGAAATCTATTAATTTGTCTCTTACGAACTTGTGGGTGGGGAAGAATTAACAACAATAAAAGTCTTCTTTGAACTCAGAAGTGCATTCTTGATATGTTCTGTAAGCTCTGATTACGAGATAAGAAGGAAAGCATAACACCACCCGAATCTCCCAAACCACAATCAAGCATCCTGAAGAGGGCTTGGGGGGGCACTCATGACTGGCTCTCAGGTGCAATTAAAGCTACAAATTCTCTGGACGTTTCACTCATACACAGCATAAGAAATGTATGTCATGCAGTAAGAAACAATACTAGCGAGGGACAGTGTGACCCAGGTAACTCTACTTGCTACTATAGACAGGACTATTGCTAACCCATCTAGACCTCATCTCCCCTTACTCAAGAAGCCCACGCCGGAGCACAAGCTCACTGCCACATCGTGGAACGTAACTGGCTTAAGGTCAATATTGTGAAACAAATCTGCTATGGCTGTTTTGAATAGCAGTGATATAATCTGCTTCAAGAAATATAGGCACTTACTCCCACAGTGTTACATGGGTACTATAAGCTTTTTAAGCAAGCAGCATGTGTAAACTTGTTCAGACGTCCTTCGGGAGGCCTCTCAGTTTTTATCAGACAAACAGCCAAGGTTACTGTGAGACCTCTGACTCGACTTCGTCCGGACGTGCAAGGGGCATTAGTCCATCGGCTAACACTGCATTATACAAAGCTACCTTTACTTCTGATAAACTGCTACCACAATACTCAGAAAGCTTAGAGGTCTAGTGTGTGTGTTGACCTCCGCAACTCTCTGGAAACCCTTTTGCACAACTACGCTTCATATGAAGTAATGCTGCTGGGGAACTTCAACGTTAGGGGCTTGGGTCTCGTCTTTATGAGTTCGAAATCTGGTAAAGAACATGGCAGAATGAATGTTTAAACACAAAAATCCCAATAGTTACCTTCTCCCCATGTTCAAGGACGTCTCAACCATTAATTATATATTTTTGTCATAATCTCTAACAAACAAACTTTTCAGTTTTGAGATTTCCAATACAAGCGAGAGTGACCACAACCCACTGACATTAACTTTGAATCTTGGTGTCACTCCAATGGACATGTGTTTTTGCGGTGGGGTCCTCAACTCAGATCAAATAATTCAAGATAGTAAGGAGGATCAAGTGGACACCGACAGACCCTCAAAGGTAACTAATAGGCTACAAAGAATGTCCATGGCCCTTAATTTTGTTGAAGGGAATCACTTGGCCTATATGGAGCAGATTGGTCATCACCTTAATAGAAACTCTGCAGCCTGAAGGGGGGCACAAGTAGAATCAATCTGGGGTACTTCACATGGTGCTTCCACACACATACCATAATGTAGCCATTGTAGCCTCACAAAGGAAATTAAGAGCTACCCTGAGATGCCACAAATAAACCTGTGTGTCTAAATCTGCTAAAACATCCACCATCTTGAGGAAAGCCCATAAAGAGCTAGTTTGGTAATTCAAAAAGATGATTGAATACAAGCACTGGTTGAAGATACACAAACTGCTTCAGGAAAGAAGCCTGGCACAGTTTTTGAACTTTAATAATAAATTAAAATCTCCAACTGTATGCCGATGTAACGGAGTTGCTGAGGGAGCTTGGGTTATTAACATCACTACATTGTGCTCCAGCCACACTGTTGCACCGGCGATTAATGAAAGTCTTAAGTGCGCCAATTAGCCCACAAGCCAGCAACTGGCTCTCTTGGTCTCGGGGCAGGCCATGCAAACTATCAGGTTAATATGAAAGGATGGGGAACCAGGTCCTGATGGCCTACCAGCTGAGGTTATTAAGTGTACGCAGATTCTCACTCCTCTTTTTAACCATGCTCGCCTCTCTGCTAGCACAGACACATAGAAGGGTTCCATCTTGTGCCCGATATTAAAGAAGGAGACCCCACAAATCCAGGCAACTATCTCTTGATTGCCCTGTTGGGTGTAGAGGCCAATGCCTGTGCCCGTCTTCTATTGAAGCAGCTGGGTGTCTGGGTACACGATTATGGTGGTCATTACAACCCTGGTGGTCGGTGTTAAAGCGGCAGTAAGACCGCCAACAGGCCGGCGAAAAAAAAATGGAATTACGACCGTGTCTGAAACCGCCAACAAAGACAGCCACTTTAACACTCTGACCGCCACGGGGGTACAAACAAACAGCACGGCGGTCACCGCCAACAGACAGGCGGGAGACAATGTACTGCCCACAGTATCACAACCTACCAATCCGCCACCTTTTTCGGGGTGGATTAACTGCGAACAAAAACACGGCGGAAACAGGAATCCGAAGGGAAAATGCTCACCTCTGCACACCCCACGAGGAACCAGGACGCCATGGAACCAGAGCTCCACATTTTACCAGCCTTCATCTTCTTGCTCCTCTACCAGGAGCAAGAACGCCGGCGGCAAAGACCACGGTGAGTACTGCACCTACGACACAGGGGAGGGGAGAGGGAAAAAACGGTGACACACACACACACAACACGCAACACCCCCAGCCCCACCCTCACTCACTACAACACACACACCAATACAGCATGATACATTACAGTTACACCCCCAACGCCCCCGGAAGAATGCAAAGACAAAAGGAAATGAGCTGAACGATTGTAATATATTAAAATTCAGTAGTCAAATAATATACACACACTATTTACAAATATATACACCAAGATTATTAGTCCAGCGTATTCCACCCTTAAAGTCCGTGGACCACTGGGCCCACACTGCATAGGCGAGGCCCACACAAGATATCTGAACGCGATGGAGAGAACACTGCAGGGGCATCAGATAGAAATAAAACAGGCACCTCTGGGGGAAGGGAAAGGGGGAGCACATCAGCCGTTTGAGTGCACGATACCAAAGCCACGAAGGGGCCACATGCCCACTATTCAGTCCTGGGGAGTGCAAAGCCACAGTCTCTCAAGTCTCTACAGTGGGTGGTTTGCCCACTGCTATATCCTGGGGAGTGCAAAGCCACAGTCGCTCAAGTCTCTACAGTGGGTGGTTTGCCTACTGTTCAATCCTGGGGAGTACAAAGACACAGTCTCTCAAGTCTCTACAGTGGGTGGTTTGCCCACTGTTCAATTCTGGGGATTGCAAAGCCACAGTCTCTCAAGTGGATAACAGTCTACACTGGTTCAGGAGAGGGCTTGGTGCCCAGAGTGCTTCATCCTGCCATGGACTGAGGTAGTGGATGTGACACTCAACTGGTTCTGGAGGGGGCTTTGTGCCCAGAGTGCATCAACCTGCAAAGGACAGAGGTAGTGGATGTGATACTCCACTGGTTCTGGAGGGGGCTTGGTGCCCAGAGTGCATAATCCTGCCAAGGACTGAGGTAGTGGATGTGATACTCCACTGGTTCTGAAGGGGGCTTGGTGCCCAGAGTGCTTCATCCTGCCAAGGACTGAGGTAGTGGATATGATACTCCACTGGTTCTGAAGGGGGCTTGGCGCCCAGAGTGCTTCACCCTGCTCGTGGCGGCCTCAGTAGCGTCAGTGCATTTGGCGCTCATGGGCCTGCAGTGCTTGTCTTGGGCAGCGGTGTTTGTGGCGGTCCTGTCTTGGGCAGCGGTGCTTGTGGCAGTCCTGTCTTTGGAAGCTGTGCTTGTGGCGGTCCTGTTTTGGGCAGCTGTGCATGTGGCGCTCCTGTCTTTGGCAGCGGTGCTTGTGGCGGTCCTGTCTTGGGCAGTGGTGCTTGTGGCGGTCCTGGCTTGAGCAGCGGTTCAGCTGCTGGCGGTCCTGTCTTGGCCAGTAGGGCTGCTGCCGGTTGTCTCCTGGGCAGCGTGGCTGCTGCTGGTAGTCCTCTATGGGACAGCGGGGCTGCTGGCGGTTCTGTCTGGACCAGCAGGGCTGCTGCTGGCTGTCCTCTCTGCGCCAGCAGGGCTGCTGATGGTTCTGTCTGGACCAGCGGGGCTGCTGCAGGCGGCCCTCTCTGGGCCAGCGGGCTGCTGGTGGTTCTGTCTGGACCAGCGGGGCTGATGCTGGCGGTCCTCTCTGGGCCAGCGGGGCTGCTGGTGGTTCTGTCTGGGCCAGCCTTGGTGATCTTCCCAGACTTGCCGGGTTTCTTGTGCCTCTTCCCCACCTTGGAAGGTGTCACTGCTGACTCCACACTCCCACCTGTGCCTCTGGGAGAGGCTTTTCTGGCTGTTGTCTTCCCCCTCTCCTGCCGGGCACTGGCCAACTTTTGATGCTTGACAGGTGGGGGCCTGTCCGTGCTGTGGCACCTTGCCACACTGGCTGACCTGCTGCCTGGTGCATTCCAGAATCCGGTGACTACTGGCACCACTGGTCCCGGAGATGTTGTGGCTGAGGTGCTAGGTTGGGACCTGGAGAGTCTGGCCCTAGGAGACTGACGGGGTGGGGGAGGTGAGGGAAAGAGGTCAAGGGTGGCCAGGAAATGTTTCTTAGGAACACTGGGACGGGTAGCTGGAGGGGGTTTGGGAGTGGAGGAAGAGGTTGTGGTTGTAGGAGGTGTACATTTGGTGACTTTGGGTGAAGGTGCATGCGCTGGAGGCTGTCGTGAGGTGGATGGCTGTTGGGTGGGTGTGTGCCTGCGTTTGTGTACCTTGGGAGGTTGCGTCACAGACACACTGGGAGAGGACACAGGGAATGTGTGAATGATAGTGGAGGTGGTGACTGCATGTGAGCGGGTGTGGTGGTGGGTGTGCTGGTGCTGGATGTAGTGGCTGTAGATGTAGTGCATGCATGTGTGAGTGTAGACGAGACTGGGAGGGAGGAGGGAGATGAGGAGGAGGGGGACACAGTGGAGGCAGTGGATGTTGGTATGTCTGCATGTGTGTGATGCTTGCGTGAGTGCCTGTGGGATGTGTGGTGCTTATGTTTGCCTGAGCTTCCCTTGTGTGTTGAGATGTGTGCATGCTGGTCTGATGGTGTGCTTGGGGTAGGCTGAGGTACAGGGGATTGGGTCTGGGTGGAGGAAGTTGGACGGGGGAGGCTAGAGACAGGGACAATGGCTGCCATCAGTGCTCAGGCCAGAGTCTGAAAAGCTTGCTGAAGGGCTGCCTGACCAGAATGAATGCCCTCCAGGAATGCATTGGTTTGTTGCAACGGTCTCTCTACACCCTGGATGGCATTCAAAATGGTAGACTGCCCAACAGTGAGGGACCTGAGGAGGTCAATGGACTCCGCACTCAGGGCAGCAGGGGTGACTGGGGCAGGGGCTGAGGTGCCTGGGGCGAAGGAGATGCCCAACCTCCTGGGTGAGCGGGCACGGGGCAAAGGCTGAGGGGCTGCTGGGAGGGCGGTGCTGGAGGGGGGGTGGCGACTTTACCTGTAGATGTGGGGGGCAGAGATGGGGCCACCACCACAAGGGAGCTCCCATCAGAGGACGAGTCTGTATCGCTGGTGTCAGCTCCTCTCCCCACCGTGGAGCTCCCCTCGCCCTCCGTCCCACTGGTGCAATCAGAGTCCGTAGGGTCGCCCTCTAGGGCCATGTGGGATGCAACTCCCTCCTGCTCCGGTGCCACTGCTCCTCCCCCTGATGATGCTAATGCACACATGTACAGGGAGACCACAAAAAGGGAGGGGGGGAAGACAGAAGAAAGACAAGTTGAGTGCATGCATTACCGCTACCGTTGGCGGACACAACAGACACAGAAGCCCCCTGCACTACACCGCGTACTTGGGGTCCACTATTCAATGCCTGGTAAATGGCCTACAAGGCTATGGCCGATATCTGCACACATGGATGTCACAGGAGCCGGACTAGGTGTAGTTGGCACTGTACCCAGGTGGGGAAGGTGCCACAGGGTCTGCCTGAAAAAGGGGACTTAAATAGCACACTCGCCCTGGCCTAGGGAAACCCACAGCCCACCTCCCCCACCCAGACATCTCCACTGCGCGCTGAATCAGCAGAATTTGAGTGTACTCACCCCCTTGTTGCTGCTGTGATGCCCTCAAGCGCCCATCCAACTCCGGGTATGCCACCGCCAGGATCCTGAACATCAGGGGGGTCATGGTGCGACGGGCACCCCTCCCACGTAGGGAGGCCATCCCCAGCTGGGCCTCCGCCGTCTTCTTGCTCCAGCCATCTTTTCCGGCAGTGGGTGCTCTGTCTGTGATAGACCCCCAGGGTCCGGACGTCCTTGGCGATGGCACACCAAATATCGTTCTTCTGGTGGGCGCTGACCTACAGGAATTGTACAGGGGAAAAAGAGAAGTTATTACCAACTGCACCGTCACAGTCATTGGCCCGCATCCCTACCCTTGATATGTGGCACATGCACTCACCGTCGTTTCATGCATGCCTCATTCTCCCCCCCCTCTTTCATCCACCACACCCAACACAGGAATTGCCCATACAGCATGTCCCAGTGTGCTTACCTGTTTGTCTGGAGGACTGTAGAGTAGCGTGTACTGGGGGAGGACCCCATCCACGAGTTTCTCCAAATCCTCTGTGGTGAAGGCAGGGGCCCTTTACCCAGATGCACGAGCCAATGTCTCTTCCAGACTGAGGTCACAGCAGAACTTGCAGTGTAGGTCCTCTTCTGTCGAAGATCAGGTATCGAGTGACTGAACAGATAGAAAATGGCAGTCATGTCCACGGCGGTGCGTACCGTCATTGGCTCCTGGGACCCATAGGGTCCAATGTTAACCAATGCAGAATTGCACCACGGTGTTCGACCGCCTACCGCGACGGTGTACAACGCCAGCGCAGATACCTCACATGCCATTGTCCCACTTTACTGGTCAGGCAACTGCCATTTCAGGGGCCCACATGGCTTGATTTATAACTGCGTCACACATAGCTACGCGTTGGCTCAACACTCATACAGGCAAAATTTTGGTTATGAATGGTTTTCTGAGTAAGCTGTGTTTACGTACCTCTGAGTTGGTTGACTCTGTGCTCGCTGTTGTCCTTCATAGGCACCGTCCGGGGGACATGTTAGGAGATGGCGGCATCCTCCGGTGTACAGACCGCTGGTGGACCTGTCGACAATGGAGGAAAGACATGTAATAATCACCTACAGGCTTGATCGTGGCACAATCCTGGAACTGTGTGCCCAGTTGGAGCCAGACCTGATGTCAGCTAATCCCCCCCTCAAGTGCAGGTGCTGTCAGTACTCCATTTCCATGCAAGTGGGTCATTTCAAACTACAGTGGCCATAGCATATGGGATGTCCCAGCCTATGTTTTCCAACGTGTTGTCCAGAGTGTTGTCTGCCCTGCTGAAACACATGCGGAGCTACATCGTGTTCCCTCGGGTTGAGGATTTGCCTACAGTGAAAGGTGACTTCTATCTCCTTGGACATATCCCCAACATTATAGGTGCCATTGATGGGACACATGTGGCCTTGGTCCCCCCGCAGGAGTGAACAGGTGTACAGAAACCGAAGAGTTACCATTCGATGAATGTGCAGATGGTATGTTTGGCCGACCAGTACATCTCCCATGTTAATGCCAAATTCCCAGGCTCAGTGCATGACACTTACATCCTGCGGAATAGCAGCATCCCTTATGTGATGGGGCAACTCCAGAGGCACTGTGTGTGGCTATTAGGTGAGCACCTGGAACAAAATTGTTGGGAATAGTTGTCTGGGTCTGGGGATAGCCCTACAGTTTAGTGTGTGTCTAACAGTTGTCCCTCACCATTTACAGGTGACTCTGGTTACCCCAACCTGTCATGGTTACTGATCCCAGTGAAAAATCCCAGGACAAGGGCAGAGGAACGCTACAATGAGGCCTATGGGCAAACTAGGAGGATTATAGAGCGGAACTACGGCCTCCTGAAGGCCAGATTCAGGTGCCTCCATATGACAGGTGGTTCCCTATTCTACTCACCAAAGAAGGTGTGCCAGATCATCGTGGCCTGCTGTATGCTTCACAACTTAGCTTTGCGACGACAGGTGCCTTTTCTGCAGGAGAATGGTCCAGATGGAGGTGTTGTGGCAGCTGTGGAGCCTGTGGACAGCGAAGATGAGGAAGCAGAAGAAGAGGAAGTCGACAACAGGGACTCTGTGATCCTGCAATACTTCCAGTGAGACACAGGTAAGAATACAAACCTGCCTACTATATGTACTTTAACACTAGTACCTCTCTACTGTCTTTCCTTTTCACCCAGTGTATGGTCACTTAGTTGTCACTTTCCCTTGCGATTTCACAGATGTGGGTCCCACTGTGTGACATCTGCTTTGTTTCCTCATGGACTATAGCTGTGTGACATAGGTATGTTGACATTACAATTGAAAGAGCATTTTGTCACTGTAATTGCTAATACAACATTTCGAAATAACAGACAGACCCCAGATTGTTTTGTGCTTTAAGGGTGTTTATTTAAGTGCTAAATAGTGGAGGGGTTGTAAAATGGTGAGGGGTGATGGTGGAGGAATGTCCATGGCAAAGTCCAGTCTATTAGTCTCACAGGTGCATTGTCCAAAGGGGCATAGGAAGTGGAGCTGGGGCAGTTTGAGGATGGACAGGGTGACAAGGTGGGACAAAAGGATGACATTCAGGGCGGTCTCATTTCTTGGCGGGGGTCTTGGCATTGTTCTCTGTCTTTGTCCTGGATCTCAGGGACTGTTTGCGGGGTGGTTCTCCCTCTGCAGGGGGTGTGGTGCTGGTGTGGTGGTCCTGTGGCGGTGCCTCCTGTCCACTAGCGCCAGCAGAGGTGGTGGGCAGTTCATCGTCCATGCTAGTGTCAGAGGCCCCTCGTTGTGCCACAGTGTCCCTCCTGGTGTTGAGGACTTCCTACAGCACCCCTACGATTGTGCCCAGGGTAGAATTGATGGATCTGAGTTGCTCCCTGAAGCAAATACTGTTCCTCCTGAAGCCGCTGGGTCTCCTGAAACTTGGCCAGTACCGTTGCCATCGTCTCCTGGGAATGGTGGTAGGCTCCCATGATGTTGGAGAGGGCCTCGTGGAGAGTGGGTTCCTTGGTCCTGTCCGCCCCCTGTCGCACAGCAGCCCTCCCAGTTCCCCTGTTTCCCTGGGCCTCTGTCCCCTCGACCGTGTGCCCACAGCCACTGCCCCCAGGTCCCTGTTGTTGTTGGGGTGCTGGGTTAGCCTGGGTTCCCTGTAGTGGTGGACACACTGCTGATTGACGTGTCCTGGGGACAGAGGTATGGGCTCGCTGGGTGGGTACTGTGCTGGTGTTTTCAGAGGGGGGAAGCTCTGTGGTGGCCTGTGACTGTGTCAGGGGAACCAACTGTCTCGAGGTCCCCGATGGGCCGGGCTGGTCATCTAGATCCAGTTGGACAGAGGTGCTGTCATCACTGTGAGCCTCTTCTGTTGGTGGTGTGGACATGTCTGGACCCTCTTGTGTGGTGACGTTGGGTAGGGGTCCTGCAGGGGTATAAAAGCATGATTATTGCATCTGTGTGTGCCATGGTGTGCAATGGGTGGGTGACCATGTACCCCAGTGCTTGCATTCCTGTGTGGGACCTTGTGTGATTATGGTTTAGGGGGGTGTATGGGTATGTGCAGTGGCCAAGCTTTGGTGATGGGTGTCCATGCTTTGTTGTTGCATGCAGGGCTTGGTGTTGGGATGTGTTGTTTGTGATATTGGGACATTTGTGAGGAGTAGGAGTGATGGGGTGAGGGCGAAGGTGGGGGTATGTGATGGCATGCAGGTGGGAGGGATATAGTAGTAAAGAATTGCCTTACCAGAGTCCATTCCTCCATCTACTCCTGCGAGGCCCTCAGGATGCAGAATAGCCAAGACTTGCTCCTCCCATGTTGTTAGTTGTGGAGGAGGAGGTGGAGGTCCTCTGCCACTCTTCTGAACCGCAAGGTGGTGTCTTAATACCATGGAACGCACCTTCCCCTGTGGGTCATTCCACCTCTTCCTGATGTCATCCCTATTTCTTGGGTGCTGCCCCACTGCGTTGACCCTGTCCACTATTCTTCGCCATAGCTCCATCTTCCTAGCCATGGAGGTGTGCTGCACTTGTGATCCGAATAGCTGTGGCTCTACCCGGACGATTTCCTCCACCATGACCCTGAGCTCCTCCTCAGAGAACCTGGGGTGTCTTTGCCGTGCCGTGGGGTGGTGTGGGTGATGTGTGGGGTTGTGTGTGTTGTGATCCATGGGATGATATTTAGTGGTGTTGTGTGAGGTGAGTGGAAGTTATGTGGGTGATGGTATTGTGTGCCTGTGGATGCTTGGTTGTAGTTTGTAGTCTCTCTCTCTGGCCTTCTTTCGGGAATTTGATCATAGGGGTTTGTAAGTGATGTGGGTGTATGTTTTATATTTTATTGGGTGTGTGGGAGTGGTGTGTGTATGTGTATCAGGTGTGTGTATTTGTAATTGTCCAATGTGGTAGTGTTTTGTATATGTGTGTATTTTGAGCGCAGCGGTGTGTACCACCAATGGAATAGCGTGGATTCGTGGGTCGTGATAGTGTGGGCGTATTTCTGTTGGCATGACGGTGGAGGTTTTGTTTTCGCCAGTTTATCACTGACCTTTGGTGTGGCGGACTTGTGTGGGTGGCTTAAATTTGGCGGATTCCGAGCTGTGGGTCATAATGACCGTGGCGGAATTCCGCTGCCGTGGCGGTGTGTTGGTGGTCTTCTGCACGGCGGTAAGCGGCTTTTACCGCCAACGTTGTAATGAGGGCCTATGTGCTTTTACCATTCTTTCAGACAGGGTTGAGAGCTAGAGCTTTAACAATTGACAACATAGTTTCTCTTGTTGTCCTTATTCAGAGGGCCGTCAACTGCAATCGTCTGCCACTCTTCTGCTGCTTCATAGATTACAGGGCAGCTTTTGACAAGGTAGACCACCCTATTTTATGGAGAAAGCCAGCAATTCAACCAAATTTCCTGCAGGCAACCATTTCACTATATTGAGACACATGGATATGCATAAAAACTGAGCCACTCACTATTTTCAAAATATTACCACCCAAGGTGGCCTGAAGCAAGGCTGTGTCCTTGCCCTTCTGCTGTTCAATTTGCACATGACAGATCTGGGCAAGGCCCTCTGAATCACTGCCTAGCTCCTCATTGCTTAGGCCAGCCGCCAGTGCATATTCTTCATTATGCAGATGATATTGTGATAATGGACCATACCAGCATCATGTCATCAGGGGGAATGTCTGGTGGTAGTATACATGGTGGGCACCGGGCGATGTGCGTAGCAAATGGAGATGGAAACGGGATTGGCGAGCCATATGTGTGACAGGCTGGATTGTATGTGTAATGGTGCCCTCCTATCTGTATCGCCTCTGCAGGTCAGTGCCCATCAAAAGAGGGGATTGTGATGTGCCATCGCCAAGGAAATGCGGACCTTGGGGGTCTACAGCAGGCGGAGCACCCACTGTCACAAAAGGTGGTAGGACCTGAAATGCTGGGCACGGAAGATCACAGAGGCCAAGCTGGGATGGCCTCCCAACAAGGAATGGGTGTCCATCGGAACTTGACCCCCCTAATGGCATGCAAACTGGTGGTGTCCTACCCAGAGCTGGATGGGCGCTTAAGGGCATCACAGCAGCCACATGGGGGTGAGTACAGTGGACGTTACAACAATAATAGGTAGGTGGTATGGGATCCGGGTGGTGAGTGTGAGTTAATGGGTGCCCCTCAATGCCAGGTCAGACATTGCAGTGTGATCCAGCTCGAGGGTAATGGGTGTATAGCAAATACAGGTTACCAATAAAGGTTGCATTCCATGTCAGACAGTGCTTAATGGGTCACCAGAGGGGTGCCGTTGGTGGTGGTTGGCCCTCATCTTGCTGTGGCATCTAGCCATTTGAATGCCAGTGCAATGCATAGTGCTCAATCCTGATTCCTGTGTGTGATGGTACTGTGTATGCCAACTGTGGTGTTGGTGCTGTAATTAACCTAGTGCTCCCTTTCTCTCCCTCACCCCCTTTCGTCTTCTGTCATCCTGTTCATGTGTGCATTAGTAACATCTGGCGGAGGAGCAGGGGCACCAGTGACAGAAGGAACTGCATCCCACAGGACCCAGGAGGCAGACTCCACTGATGCCGAGGGAACCAGTGGGACACAGGGCGAGAGGAGCATCATGGTGGAAACAGACTCAGATACCTCCTCCAATGGAAGCTCCCTGGTGGTGGCAGACACCTTTGTGACTACCTCAGCTGCAGGTAAGGCCGCCACCCCGTACCAGCACCACCCTCCTAGTAGCCCCTCAGCGAGTTGCCCGTGCCCACTCACCCAGGAGGAGGGCATCTCCTTTGCCCCAGGCACCTCATGCTCTGCCCCAGTGAGCCCTGCTGCCCTGAGTGAGGAGGCTCTTGACCTCCTGAGATCCATCTCTGCAGGGCAGTCAACAATTGTGAATGCCATCCAGGGGCTGGCATCCCAGATGCAGCCATGCAATGCATTCCTGGAGGGCATCCACGATGGATTGGCGGCCCAACATAGATCAATTCAGGCTCTGGCCTCTTCTCTGATGGCAGCCATTGTCCCTGTTTCTATCATCCCCCCTCCAACTACCACTTCCCATTCCCATTCTCCTCAACCCCAACCCATCCCATGCACACATACAGACGAGTATGCACACAAGACATCACACAAGAGTGGCACCGTTAAACATAGGCACCACACATCAGTCCACAAGCACTCACGCAAACACCAGACAGTTACACACACACCCACATCAACTGCCTCCACTGTCTCCCCCTCCTCCTCCACCACCCTCACAGTCATGTCCATACTCACACCTGCATGCACTGCTTTAACATTCACCACCACCATCACCACACCAAACAGCATACACACCTCACTAGCAGACACCTCTACAAAATCCCTCCATGCGTCCCCTGAGTCCTCACCCACCCTGTCTGTCCCCCCTCCAAAAGGACGCAAATCCAGGCACTTAGACACCCAACAGCCATCCACCTCACATCAGCACACTGCCCATGGACCTGCACCCAAGTCCAGCAGATGTACTACTCCAACAACCATTCCCTCAACCTCCACTCCCATCCCTTCTCCCTCATACCACCCCACCATCCCTAAGAAGCTTTTCCTTTGCACAAATTGAGCTCTTCTCTCCCCCTCCCTTCCCCCTTCTTGCCTGTAGGAACAGAGTCCAAATGACCCAGACCAGCACCTCAGCCAAAGAGTCCACAGGGACAGTGGAGGCACTTCCTAGTCGTGGAGTGAAGGATCCCACTCCACCAGCCAGGAAGGAGATGGATTCCACTCCACCAGCCAGGAAGGGGTATGATTCCAACAGCCAGAAAAAGGAAGGATCCTACTCCACCAGCCAGGAAGGGGCAGAAGCCCTCACCTTCTGCCATGAAAGGGAAGAAGTTGTCACATACTGCCATGAAAGGGAAGAAGTCCTCACCTCCTGCCATGAAAGGGAAGAAGCCCTCACCTCCAGCTGAGACACAGCATCCCTCACCTCCAACAGAGGCTGCCCACGAGGCCCCTTCCCATGCTGAGACACAGCACTACTCACCTCCTGCAGAGGCTGGCAGGGTACCAACACCATCACTAACAGTGGACAAGGAGCCCTCATCCCCTGCTAAAACACAGCAGCCCTTTGCCTCCAGCAGAGGCTGCCCAGGAGGCACGTTCCTAAGCTGAGACACTGCAGCCCTGACCTCCAGCAGAGGCTGGCAGGGTACCAACACCACCACCACCACCAGTGGTCACGGAGCCCTCACCTCCAGCTGAGACAATGCAGCCCTCACCTCCAGCAGAGGGCATGTAGGTCACCCTCCAGGGACTGCTGTACAAGGAGCCTCCTCCAGAACCAGTGGGCAAGTGCCCCACCTGAGAGACTGTGACCTTGCACTCCCCAGCAAAGGATAATGGGCATGGAACCCCCTCTAGAACCAGTGGGCAGGTTTGCGACTTCAGCTGAGGTGCCCCCACTTCCAAAATGATGCCCATGTACAGTTCTGTGGGGATGTTGTCAGGAAACAAGTTGGGCCTTGGAATGTGCCCTGTGGCCATGTGGGCACTTTGTACTTTGGACTGGGCATTAGCTCTTTGTTATCCAATTGGTTCATTTGGTGGCTGTTCCCATTCAATACATTCTCAGTACTGCCTTACTGTAGTCCTTGCATTATTATGACATGGGTTATGTGCCATTGTTTTTCCTCTGTAACTGGTTGTGTGTCTGGTGTGTGTTGTGCGTGTGTGTGTCACTCTCCTTTTCCTCTCTCCCTCCCTTGTGTGCTTGGTGTTCCAGGTGGAGCATGGTGTAGAAGAGCATCAGGAAGACTTGCAGTTCCGGTTTCATGGCAGAGTTTTTCTTCTCTGTGTCTCTGATGGTGACTCTTTTGTCTTCTGTGTAGTGTTTCTACCAGGCTTTGATGGCGTTGGCACCTCCTGGAAATCATGGTGGATTACAGTGTCATGATATGGTGGGCGGTACCTTGTCTTCCGTCTGGCTGTTGGTGGATACCACCATGGTACGTGGTGTTTATGCCCTGGCGGATGGTGTGGTACGTTGGCTGTCTATGGGAGTTCTCACCGCCAGGGTCTCAATTTGCCAGTAAATACCGCTAGCCTGTTACCGCCACCTTAACTGTCACTGCCAATGTCATAATGACCACCATAGTGTCATCTGCACATTACATCTGTGCCACAATTCTTGACCTACAGTACAAACAATTACTGGCCACTTTCATTCCTTTTTCAGAGAGGGATGTTTCAACCAACAAGACGTGGACTGCTGATCAAGCCAGCAACCAAGAAAAAGAATGGCTGGGAATTAAAGGCCCACTCACAGGCACTGGTGTACGGCCTAAATCTTCCAAAGAGCATGCGGTCAGTGCTGTTGGCTCACAGCAGCCAAAACCAACACCAGCAACAACAACAGGAACAGGAGCAGCAGCCCCAACATCTTCATTTGATTGGCTTCTAAGGTCAGGGCGGAGGTGAAGGCAAAAGAGGTCAAGCAAGGTGGAGCATCAATGACTATTGAGAGGATGGTCCAGCCCTGCCTGGATGACCCAACGGATGTCTATCTGGATCAGAACCCATTGGTTTATTGGTATGGGAAGAGGCGCCCATAGCCAGTGCTCAGGAGGCTGGCAATAAAGTATCTGACGTGCACTGTAGCCAGTTGTCACAGTGAGAAGGACCAGTCTCTCACCCCAAAACGTTGAGAGATTGACCATGATCAAAATGAATCAGCACTTTATACCCCTGAATAACAGCATACCTGAAGTTCAACAGGACGTAGATGAGGGTGATTGGTCAGACTCAGGTCATTGTAGTTTGTTAGCTGACCAACTTCTGGTTGAACCACCTGAGTTTGAGGACACACTCTACTTTCTTCCTTACTTAGTAGACCTGGGCCACTGCTTTGAGAAAAAAAGAAAGAAAAAAGGATATAGCTAGTTGGGAGAACATTATTATTTTGTTTGTTTGTGTCTCACTGACTAATGAACTGTTTTAGACACATGAATGGGCGGATTGGAGTTGGACCAGTGTGCAGTGAAGAAGCCCCCCCACCCTCAAAATTCCTTCAAGGACATTAAAGAAACAATGTCTGCCTCCATCCCGTGCCTATTCTTTGTTTTATCCACTAGCAGGACTGCCCCAGATATTTGATTTACAACTTACTGGCCAATGTATGTTCAGTTTTGTGAATCAAAGAGGATCATCAATGTACCACCATGCTTGATTGGAACAGGTAAGTAACGTTATGCCCCAATGAGTGACATGAGTGATTCTTGTTTCAGTGTTGAGATGGTTCATGTCATGTGGTTGGCAGATAGTGAGAGTGGGTGTTTATTGTTTAACTATAATTGTTATGCTTGATAATGTTTGTTTTGTAATTGATTTCCAATGTTGGTGGCCTAATGGGTGATCATATTTTTCCTAAAGGTGATTTTATTTCCTTCCCCTTTGACCCTTAGGGAGATTTGTATGCCAGTTTTACAATGCTTTGTTTTCTGGATCACATTCCGCAAAGACCCAACCAGTCAATTTAGCTAACAAACACAAATCCAGTCTGCACAAAAAAAACCTCCTCAATGTTTCTCCTTTTGTTAAACACAGCTATGCGCTACAGGTCAATCTACCTCAATTGGGTCAGGAGACTGGGAGGAGTTGGTACAAACTTGGACATAATCTTTAATTAGAGTCAGGAGGATGATGG
Source organism: Pleurodeles waltl (assembly GCF_031143425.1). Taxonomy (NCBI): domain Eukaryota; kingdom Metazoa; phylum Chordata; class Amphibia; order Caudata; family Salamandridae; genus Pleurodeles; species Pleurodeles waltl. The sequence goes on along the minus strand of NC_090449.1, from coordinate 686,554,267 downwards.
AAGGATGAATTGACGACTTCAACAACTGCCTGAAGAAGCAAGTTATCAACTTCATGGAAATCAACATGGCTGATGATTCTAAGAGGCCTACTCAACTCTGTAGACTGGTGAGAGGCGCATTGATTACTTGATTTGGGAAAATGCATTGCTGCTGTGTGTGCTGGCTGGTTCAAATTTTAAACTATGTGGTTGGGTTGGAGGCCTGTTTTTGCAGGTAACTGGAGGAGACAGACGTATGATGAATGATGTCACATCATCACATTATGCATGTGCTCTAGCCTAACAGTTATTATAATGATGATCATGAGAGCCTCAAGTGTGATCATCTCGATATGCCTGCAGCCATTTGTCTGTGATTGTTGGTTCTTGTAATTGCTCTCACTAAATTGATCACACATCAGTCATAAAATGAATAATTGCAAAGGATTGTGCCCTTGCTCTGCCTCCTCTGGGTCTTCTTGTTATATTACTTCTCATTAAGCTTACTTTCCATTCTATCCTTCTTGATTCTACAATATCTTGATCATTATTTCTGTTTAATTCTGTTTGCTTTTACAATTTGCAGGCCTTCTCTTCTCCTGCACAAAAGGTAACACTCATGCTTAGCTTATTGGACCACTTCAGACAGGCAGGTACTCAAGATTGACAGTGTAATCCAAGAAGAATGCAAATGCACCACCCAATGTGGTTATACAGACTAGTATCATTTTTATTTTCCAATGTTTTCTGTACTGTGTATGTTAGCTTCACTCCAAAATTATTTGTATTCACTGTTTTGCAAACCTAGGTGACAGAATATTTAGATATATATAATATCTTGGGTCTCTTTGCGGCTGATGGAATGTTTGCAATCCATCTAAATTACCTGTGTCATACTCATTCATTTCAATTCCTCCCACAGTAGGCTACTTATCATTGCCCAGATGAATATTGTATTTGCCTAGTGTTTTTTGTCTTTTTGTCACATCTTACCCTGCATCCCCTTTCCCATCCATTTATCAAATTTGTAACCCTCTTCCCTTGGGCTGTGTGATTTATTGAGGTGTGACTTACTAATTTACAACATCAATGAATCACACCAGGTGGGCGGTATGTGGTGGAGGAAACACCAACTCAGTGTACAGGATCTTCATTTGAGTTCTACTAGTTGGGAGTAGGGCCTCGCTTCCGATGCCTTCACTGCTAGCGTGATAGCATGCTACTACTACCACCACCATGGCTCATTGGGAAACCATGCAGCCCTTGCTTCATCTATTCAGTTAAGACAACTAAGGAGCATTGTTGTATGTTTAGGCAATATAATAGGCAATGGCACATCTCACCCTCCACTTACTTATGGGTCAAATATAGTTGCAGATTACAGGGCTGAGACTAGGAGAGTAGTAGGACAAGGGTAACTAACCACATAAATAATTGTTATATACTATCAGCAGATTTTAGAATCACGCTGAGCTAAAAGGCAGCAATGTGAAGTAAAACTCCCCAAAAAAGATTTGAGGTATAAATAACATTAAATAATTCTTTATTAACCTTAACAATAAGAATATAAACCCACCTGTTCCACCCACAACTGGCCCACCACTTTCCCTAAACACATCTCTCTGTCCCCAACCAATGTACAAAAAACCCTCTACTGTTCATAAATAAAAGAAAACAAAGTCTCACAGTCCCGGACCGGGTCCCAAAAATGCATTCCCACCCTCTCCACCCACCAAAACAAAGATTAAAAAGGGCCAGAATAGGGCACTAACGGCAGACTAGGAGTTGTTTGAGGAGTCCCTCCATGAGTGCTTGCCTGGCTTGTATTTGAGTCAGCCTTTGAAGGACACGGCATTGAAAAGTGGTGTCTGGGGGGGCAGCAGTGATGGAATGACCTTGGGCGGCTGCCACCAAACTTCGGTGCCGGTGTTGAGAGTGAGAAGCTGGAGGCACTGGGGGCTGGCTGGTGCCTGGGGCAGTGATATTCAGCCTTGAGGGCCTCCAACTTCTACTGCTGTAGTCAAGCTGCTATTTCCTACCATGATGGTGGACCAGCAGGATTAACTATATCAAGAAAGAAAAAAGAGAAATCGTAAACAATGCCCTATGCAAAACACTTGTTTAAAATCATGTAGAGGCACAGTAGCAGTACATTTTCTGGTCACGTTAGGCCTTTTGATTTTGATGTGATTAGAGTAACAGCCATTATGCACTATGTAATACAAGTATTGTTCTCTCTCCTGTTGTGCTAAATTAATGGAGGCATGCTAGTCCAGCTGGCGCCCTAGTCGTACTCATTATTTTCTGCAGCTGGGGCAGTTGTAATATACAATTATCTTATTCCAATGGCCCTGCCCTTCTCCAAAATGACTTTCAATGTTACCCTGACTACAAAGCAGATGAATACTTGGAATGATACATGCCACGTACAAAAAAAAAAAATCAATCATTCAGACATCCTGTCTGCGTGAGCAGACGGTAGGGAAAGCAGTACAGAGAAATGATAAAGGAACAAGTTATATAGATTGTACTTGGCACGTTTGGCACAGACTATCCCATCCACAAAAGCCAAGGCACTTAATTAGTCCCACTTTACTCCCTGTCCTCATTACCTCCTCCACCACACTTTGTAATAATAATTATTTTTTTCCAACAAAGTACATTTTCTTGGCAATAAGGAAAGGAATCTTAACTTACTCTACTGCAGGGTAAGTTGAGAGGGGATTAGGGAGACGCTTTACTGATCAATTCATCATCATCATGATGTGCCTAAGGTTTGGCTAGTAGTGTGAGTCACTGTAGTGTGCAGTTGGTAAATGTTGAAAGGGAAAAATTTGGGCAGAGTTAAATCTGTGTTTGAAGCCATAATGAAATCTATCACTTGGCTAGAAAAATGTGGCGCACACAAAAAATGTATTTTTCTAATTTTTCAGAAGGCTGGGACAGAACTTAAGAACGATTAAAGTAGTAAAGTACTAGGAAGAGACAGAGTGAGCAAGCACTGGAAGGAATGGGAAGCACAACTTCTTTTTGCATTGCCATACATTGAGAACTTTGAACATAAATGACACATTAACTTGAATTAAGCAGACGCACATTGCACAGCCAGCATTGCAGTTCTGATTCTGCTGAATTGAACCATTCAGCTTTTAAGTCATCATTGCCGGCACTGGTGAAATGTCATAGGTAGGGAGAGAGGTGATGAATAATTGTGATAGGAATCATATCATCTGACTCACTTGAAAAATACTGAGTCATGGGAATAGTCAGAAATACCACCCCAAACCTATGAATCAAAGCTTTGATAAAACCATTCCAAACAAGTAAAGTAGGTCGGAGAAACACCCCAATCCAGAAGAGCTCAGTTGTTTCTTCATACCAAGCGTTTATCCATTCATCATTGCATTGTTCTTCTAGTATTCTTATTCTTCACCCTTGGCTTTGATTCACACCATTTAAGCTTTACATTTTCACATCCATCTTTCACTATTGAAAATGATCCAAATTCCAAGCATGACTCTCAATGAACCTTTTACCAACATTCATTTACCCAATACCCACCCATGCATCCTTTCACTCATTCATCCATCCAAGTTCCAACACACCTGAGAATTATTTTCACCCATCCAGGCAGGCATACTCTCACCCATAACCTTTCACCCACCTGGGCAGGCATCCTTTCACCCATATACCTCCTCATCCATTTTCCCACCCACCCATGCATCCTATCACCCACATATATGATTATTATGTACCCTTCCACACACACATCCTTTTACTCATATTATATTTCCCCCATCCTTTTTCTTTCCATCCTTCTTTCAATTTTCCATAAACCGATCATTGTTAAAGCTATTATGAATCTTTGACTGCTGAGTTGCAGATAGAAGAGGCCATTAATACTTAACTCCTGACATATCTGCTAAAGCAGGGTGTTCATGAGCCAGTCAACAACACTAGTACACCCTTGTAGTGAGTGTATTACTAATTGTCAATAAGCTAGCAATATGACTTACCACCGCCCAGCACTTCCGCAGCCGAAACTCCCTCTTCGCCTGCTGGCACTGCCACGTCTGTGCTAGCGCTGCTGGCCCTGGCACTGGTGGTCAGTGTGGCTAGAAAAAACATTACCCATTTTGCATGCCAAATACGCATCCGCCTATTGTTTTTTTAATAGCAAAATACAACCACAACACATCACTACAATTTGGCTACAGACTTATCTTCTATCTAAATATCAGGTGGGTATTTGGTTGGTTGGCAATTTTTGAAAAGCCAGGTAGTAAAGCCAAACATAAACGTTTTGTAATGGAAGGGCACAGCTGCTGATGAATCTGAGTTTTTGAGGAGAAATGAAAGGGTGCAAGAATTGGTCAATGAAGGACAGATTAACTTGGTTGGCAAATGCAATGAAACAGTCCTCCTCATATTTCCAACCATGGTGCATGGTCATCAATTGCCCTGATTGAGATGGACCAAGAAAAAGAAAGCTTTATCAACAAACTTGTAGAATACCTTACTTAGACATGCAATCTTCACTGTAGACTACATGGATTCTCTGAGCCTTACAGAACCACCAGTCCAAAAGATATATAAGGGGAGAGGGAAGCAAGGAAACTAGTACAGACAAATAGTTTCAAGTAAAATAAAGAAACTTGAAAAATAGAAAATAGGCAAATAGGATATTACAGGGATTAGAACATTTAGGAAACAGAGAAATCAAAAAGAAGTGTAGACGCCTAATTATTCACCACCCATTCAGGATACAAACGACCGTTAGCCAGCTCTTTCTAGATAAACATTTAATCATTCATTAGGGATAGAATAGAAAGGCATGTACATGGAGGATGCTCTGTACTAGTGTACACGAACAGCCTAATACAAGGAAGTAATACACGATCTTTTATAGTATTAAACCACAAACATAATTCAACGTCTTATTGGTTCTTTGGCATTGACGTATGACTACTTTTCCATTAAGGCTGAAGGTAGTTTTTCCTATCATACCATATATAGTAACAAAAAGCATAGAAAAGGATTTTACACAAGGTGGCCTACGTGCCTAATATCACATGGTCCATGTTGTGACAGAACTTGAGAACATCACATACTCAGACTGGTATTTCCAGAAGGGAGATTGCTTCAGCTAGCATGCAATGACGATGATATTTCATGATGGCTGTTCAGAGAGCAAGCCTTGCAACATAATGCGTTCCTAGCAGTAGCGAATTACATTTGTAGGCCTCTTTACTTAATGATAAGCCTGTGCAGAGATTGTCATTGTGTATCACAGGGGCCACTATGCATAGCATACCTAAGAACTGTAAAATGCGATTCCACATTCCGCCCTCTGATACTCAATGACAAATCTAAGGGTCATGGTGTATTGCTCTCATTTACACCTCTTGCTCATCCCTGTTGTCATCCTAATATATTTTTCTTCGATAATGTGTGTGTTTCTGGTGACATTTTTTTTTTTTTTTTTAAAGTAGGGCCAGGAAAGATGGACAAACTGATATGAGCACACATATCGTTATCAGTGCCACGATCCCTAACACTAGTACCTCTACCAACCAGGTACCCCAACCCCTGAACCATGCTGCTATTCGATCCAACATTCCTCCGACGTCTGTCCCATCTGCCACTTTCCCAGCTCCTTCTTCTACCTTTTTTATATCCTCTATTTCCTTTCTTATATTCCCATTGTTATCCGGTGTATACACGCAGCTTTCCTGATGGATCACGGCACCGACCCCTCCCTCTTTTGCCAGGATGGTGTCTAGCGCTAGCCTATTCTGGATTACAAGTGCCCTCATGTCTCTGAGTTCCTCAGTGATGTTCCCTAAGGCTGCTGCGGTGTTGCTGGCTAGCCCTTCCACTAATTTGGCCAATCTGTGAATTTCATATTGTGAGTGTGCTATCCCTAATCGCATCACTATGATCCCCTCTATTACTATTACCTCATCCACCCACGTTGGTGTCCTCTTCCTGCACACCCCGCCAAGTGTTCTCTTTTCCCCCTTCTGTAATTCTGTTCTATGCGCCATTTTTGGTAGCACGAATGCTAGGTAGCAGGTAACTTGCCATCCTGCTGGCAATTAAAAAAATGCCGATGTCCCACATATAATAAATATTCCTTTGGGAGGTGTCAGGCCTATGGACAAGCCTGTTGTGTCATTTCTTTTGTAGTCCAGGCTCAATGTTGTATTGCAAATACTATGTCCCACATCATTTTTTTTTTTGCTAGTGTCTGCGTTACCTCTTGAGTATTTGAAACACCATGGTGCCTTTATTTCTGTACTTATGGCCAGGCATGGTATTCGTTGTTCTGAGCCATGATCCCGTTCAGTGTAACCCTTCCCTCTTTCTGTTGTAAATGCATTGAATAAATTCTCTTCTTCTTTCTTCGGATCTAATCTCCTACACTTCTTTCTTCTCCTTCCATCTTCTTCCTTCAATTTATTTTACACTCTTTCTACCAATTTTCCTTGCATATCACCTACATAAGGTTCATCTTCCAAACCATAGTCATCCCTTTTTCTCCTCATTTCTCCTTTGTTTATATTTTCTCTTATTCTCTCCTTTTTTCTTTTCCCTGTTCTCATTCCTTCTAAATATCCCCCTAACATATTATCTAATATGTTACATGCCACGAATTATGTGAGGTGCATTTGAGTGTAATTTATTTTCTCCTGGCTAGTGGTCGGTAGGTGGGTACATATATAACAATCAGACACATTTGCTAGTTCTTTGTACATTGATACCATTTGCACAAATGTACTGTCCTTATAATCTTCTCCATCTTCTCTCCATTTTGTATATTTCACCCATTTTGTTTTATCCTCCACCCTCTCATGTTGTTTTGAGATATTGTTGTTATCACCACCGGTTGCTCTTTCACCTTGGCCACTTTTGGGGATGTAGTGTTCCTGGTCGAGCCATGGAATATGTATGTCGTCTTTATATACTATAAGGATTGTTGTTAGTACTATAGCTGCTACCGGGGTGAGTAATGCTGTGACCACCACGGGCCACTTCTTCTGCTCCTTTTTCTTACGTTGCAATCTGAAATCCATGTCGCCTTATAGGGTGTGGTCGGATGTGGCTAGCACTTGAAGCCAGTTCTATTGGTATGTAACCTTTGGTACCTCCTTATTCCTGTAGGAGTGCCACACGAGTAGTCTATTCCTTCTGTATATTTTCGGGGCGACGTCGAATTCTATTTGACACTTGTAGTTATGCAGAGTATAAAGGGATGAATCCCAATGTCCAGTTCTAAGGGAGTTGTGTGCGATAGTCCACTGACCCGAGGGATGGCCCTTTTGTCCTATTTTTTGCTATATTCCTAATTGGAAGAGGCACCTCCCAATGGGGCTACAAGCCGCACTGATCCTAGTGACCAGCCGCTTCCGTAGGACTGGGATCTGTACCTCTTGGCGCAAATTTTTCTAGCGGACTTATAGTATTCTGTTCGTTTATATCCTGATGTTTTTAATACTTAAGTGGCCTTGCTTGACTCTCCGACTCCTGTGGAGAGCAGCACGAGCAGTTCTGAAAGAGTATCCTGGTGTCTTGAAGGACCCGCTTGCACCCTCCAACTCCTGTGGGGTTGCAGCACGAGCAGTCCAAGAACAATGCTCTGGTGTACTGGGGAACCCGCTTACGCTCTCCGACTCCTGTGGGAGTGTAGCACGAGCAGTCCAAGAACAATGCTCTGGTGTACTGGGGAACCCGCTTACACTCTCCGACTCCTGTGGGAGTGTAGCACGAGCAGTTCCATCAGTGTTGGCTGGTGGAGCTTGTTGAACGAAGGTTGTACCGCTGTGGTGAAGTTGGCATTACTCTCGTTGGCAATTTTGTTGGTGGCTGGTCGTCCTTTGGTCCAGCTCCTTCTTGGTGTGTGAGGTATGGACCCAGGATGTGATGCCCTCCCACTTGACTGCTGTGGCTGTTGTCAGCAGGACTTGGTGTGGTCCCTTCCACCATGGTTGAAGGCAGTGACGTCTGGTGTGGCCTTTACCCACACCCAGTCTCCAGGATGCAGTCGTGTTCCGGTGGTGTACCTTTTTGGTGTAATAGCTGTGGATCCAGGAGGTCAGTCCCTCCTACTTCTCAGGTGACCCAAGCCCAATCTCCCTGTTGGAGATCATGTCCAGGTAGTGTTGTCCAGCCAGGAAGGGCCTGCAGCACCTAATGCTGAAGGTAATGCAAACTGCTGTCAAAATGTCTTATCAGATAATAACTTCTCAGCATCAGACATGTTCATAGGCCAGTCAATCAGTATCTCAGTCGGTGCTCACTTTGACAACTTTGTCAAGGGTGCCTTTCTTGACCAATGAAGCAAGCGGTAGTGCATCAATCTAGAACCGCTCAGCAGATGCACAAAATCTTATAAAGGGACATATCTGACTGGTTTATGGGGTAACTAGCACACTCTTAAACTGAAATCAACACTCAAAAAATAAATAACAATTACACTCAGTAACAGTGGAATATTCACACAAACTATTTCACCAAACAAATGGTGATCCAAAGGTCAGGAGAAAACACATGTTACACCGGTTTACAGCCAGTATATTTTCTAACATAGCATTGTATCCTATTATTCTATTTCAACACCCAGAATATCTGCATCAATGCTGGAAGGGTTGGGACTTTGCAGGCATCACTGCCATCAGAAGTCACTTCCCCTTTCTCGTACAAGTGTGATGTTCTGAAATGCTGATGTTCCTTTAAGATATTATATTTATTTTATTTGTTTATATTTGGCACCCTCATCATCAGAAGAATATTACTCATAGCTGTATTGCAGTACTACATAGCACATCCTAAGGTAGTAATAACTCTATCCTAATATAGGTATTTTCAATACCCAAAACCAGTTTGGAGAATATTTATTTGCAATCTACCAACACATGAAGGCAAACCATGTCACTGTGCACATTAAGATGTACCACGGAAGACTCCCATTAATTATGAAAACATAAAACGTAACATAGACAGACGGATACAGAAACCACATCTTCTCGTCCGTGTTCTGAAACCTAGGAAAAAACATGGATAGAAAAATACTCCTCCTGCCGCCAATTATATGCACATATATATACGTAGATACATACATCCTGCGCCCAGGGTGTATATAAAAAAATCCTATAAACTTTAAAATTAACTAACATTCAGCTGTACATTTATTCTACAATTCTACTTGGTCCGTCATGGTAACATATCGCAACAATCCGTGGCTTTGCCCTTGGAGCCATGCCCAGAGTCTGTGGTTTTCAGAAATGGGGAAGGTAATCTTAACTGCTACAATTTAATACAGGGACCTCACAGATAAGTGCATAAAATAAAATACAATAAAAATAAAACACATTTGTGACAAATGTGCTGCATTTTTACCCATTCATTGCCCTTTTGACACCCTGGTTGCACTCACATGACTTCAATATACTACATGTACTGCAGATGTTTAAACATCCACTTGTGTTATTTTCTTTTAGCCTCTTATTAAGTGAAATAGATCAGTCACTAACACGTCATGTGTAATTATTATTACTGCACTAACATGTTTATTATAAATATCAATACACCTTAGTAGAAGTTTGTTATCACATAAATAACTCACTCTACACCCCAACAAGAACCCACATTTTTATATATCTATTATTTCCTTATATTATTTATAATTCAGCACATAGTAACTCTTCTGTTAATTTCTATATCTCTTCTGTCATTGAACATGACTAAATTATTAGTATGTACTCTATAGAGCTATGAAGAAATACACAACCAGGGGTATGGAATTACTGTAAACAAATGCCCAGCTCAATTCTTCCAGAATGCTCTCTCATCAGATGCAAATATCTGCAGAAGCTTGAAAGCTAAATTTGCTATTCCTTGCTTTCAAAATATCTTCACAAACAATGTAACTAGGAAAGAAACATTCTGCTAAACTACCATGATATTTTAGGTGTCATTTCTTTGAAGCATCATTTAGTAAAATGTGCAGATGCATGGTGTTATTTCCAAAATGTATATTCATAACGGAAAAATCAATGTAACCTTTTCATCAAAGTTACACATTACCATAATAGTTCCTGGCATGAACAAAACTACTTTGTGCCAAAACTACTTTGTGCCAATATGCTTCGTATGGAAGAGAAGAATGGCGTCACTACCACTGAAGCCAGTCAATAAACAGAGAGACAGAATTCAAATAACAAAAGGTCTGTGATAACCAGTTTATGGCAGAATTCTTAAAGAAATTCACAAAGTGCACCCATGGTATCTGTTCCTGCATTAGTGCAGATTTACAGCTTTTATACATGAGCTAGAATTTAATGAGGCAGACCAGGAAATCAAACTCCTAGACAATATTTGTAAACACCATTTTAGCAGGAGGAAAATATGCATGTGTTTTTACAGGACAAGTAGACTGATGACACAAACTGTCCCATATACAATTAGACATTTTATAAAATTCCACACTCCTGACAACATATTGTTCACTGCTGCAAATGAATCCTCTGTTCCCTCAAGACTAAATTTGTTCACTGTAAGAATTTTGGCAACCTTTGCATGGGTCAAATATTTTTAAATGTAATCCCTACATAAGAAAGTTCTTATTTGTTGTACACCTGTGGTTCCTAACCTTTTTACTCCTGGGGACCACCAGTGAAACATTACTGGAAGCCAGATACCCCCAAGCAATTTGCACAATTTAAATTTCAAACATGAAATAATTCTTTTATATTGAAAAAATATGCAAAAATCGAAACATTTTATTGAAAATGTTGGTGCTGCATCTCGGCGACTAACTTTTCAATTTTTAGTTTTATTTAGGAAAGGTGAATCCTACGGGCAATTTTTTAAAATTATCTCCGGGGCTATTTCTGTTATTATTTTTAGGTACATAAGATCTAAGAAAGCTTTTATACATAAATATGTGGTGGGGAAAGGAAGTAAACCATAAGTGCCTCTCTTCTCTCCCTATCCTTTTTGTCACATGTAATTAATTTTTATTATAGCATCTCTCATACCAGTGTAGGTGTTGGAGCACTTTACAGGGGAGTACAAGGTGTAGGATTCACATGGCATCCACACTGGTAGGCATTTTTCTAAGAGTGCTTGGTCTGGAGAAGCACAAACTCAGCATTCAGAACACTACACAGTCGTTAGCGTTGTCTTTAATAATGAGAATGTATTTCTACACAGGCAAACCCTTTTTTTTTTTTCTTTTGAGCAGCATAAGGAAAATGAAAGATTGGGAAAAAACAGCTTTCTAATGTGTGCTATGCAGTTGGCATGCAGCTCCTTAATTGCAGTTCATAGCTCGCTGTGCTAGATTACTATTATGAACTGTACAGTAACTAAAGAATCTCTGTGACAAAAGCAATAACCCACTGTGCCATCCACATAAAATACTGTTCTTTTCATGATACACATCCTTTGCAGCCTGCATATTAACCATCTGCACTACCTTTCAGTCAAAAATGCCACTGTCCAAAACTCTCATTCCTCCCCAGCAAGTACATTAATCACTGGAGCTATCTTGACGCTTTTATTTTTGCTGTACAATGCTCTTTGCAGTGCTTTTAAAGCCATTAACAAGTAATAAAGTCTGAATTTTGTGTCTTATTACGTGTGATAACTTAACAATTAAACTTACATTTTCTACAGTCTGTAAGCATGTTACAGCCATCCCTTGTCTACTTGCAAACCTTTCCCATACTCAGTCTAGTGCCAAATGATAGTGTAGTAATTGGAGTAGTGGTCACATATTTCAGGCCAGTGTATCGCCTTCTTACAATCCTCCCACAAATCTCATGGTACAATAATGCTAAACAATGTATCCAGATCCTTCCAAAGCAGCCCTTCCCATGGCTATTATTCTGTTTAACTCTGTACATTTTTATGTACGTCGAGAGACTGTGTCTTGTGATCTCCAGCTGTGTGTTTGTATTGCTGAGCACCTCCTTCCACATCTTGATGTTATGGATTGTGTGATGTGCATACGTGGACATATCCCATAGTAAATTGTGTGATCCCTCTCACCCCTTGCCAATACACCTTTCCATTTCATTTGATATCTGTTCGTACTTCTGTTCATGTTTTCTAATTGCGTTAGCCACTTCCTCTTTACCCTGGCTATGGAATAACTGTATAATTCTTTCACAAGGTCTCTTACGTTTTGCTTTTATTTTTCACTTCCTCATCCATCAAACGCCATGCCAGAGTGCGGCTTTCACGTTCCGTCTCTGCCTGCTGTTGTAGAGGCAGCTCAGAGTTTTTGGTCCCTGTTGTGGTGCCCTCAGGCTGTAGTGTATTTCCCAAATGTCCTCAAACAAAATTGATGTTTTGTTCCTGTGACTGTGCACTCGCCACAGGAGGAGAGCTTGACAAGCCCCTATTATCTCTATTTTCTTTTCTTTTTTTGTCCTCCAATCTCCCCTGCCCTTGTCAGCCCCCCCACCATGTGGAGGAAACCATTCTTCAATTCAGTTTTTTTTATTTATTTTTTTATCCTCCACATACAGGACAGCCCCACATTCAAGGGACATCCCATATGCTACTAGTATGTAGGGGGCATTGTAAAGCACCACACATGTCCGCAAAGCCACAGAAACACTACTGTCAGTTTCCTTGCAAAGTCAAAGTCTAAGTACAGTAGTGCATATAGGCCTTCTTTCGCCGCTATTTGGTATGCTGGACTGTTCTTGGGGCTATGTTGATGTGTCTCTAGTTTGCCTTTACTAAGAGGGTTCCTTGTGACTGTCTTACCCTAGCCTTTTGTTGCATAACACGAAGACAATTACAATCGCTCCAGAAAACAGTAGGATGTTGGTGTATTTTTTTTACACCGCTCATACCCCATGACACAGAAGAGATAACAATGGGTACATTCACGCACGCAGCCTCTCTCTGCCAGCCGCAATTATTTATTAGTAAAAGCAGGAAGCAAGCCGGTCTGCATTCATGCCACAATTTCAGCCAGCCATGTCCACCTTAGCTCACACAAAGTTTGAAATCAGACAGTACCCAAGGTGCTAGTGACGGCGTCCACACTGGCGTCCTTTGGGGCGAATCAAGAGATGACAGAATAGTCAGGAGGGAAAGATGCAAAATATCACACAGGGTGCGGCTGTATGATATTGGAAACTGGACCTGATCCTTGGCCAGTGACACACAGATAATGCAATAGCGGTGAACAAGTCAGGCAACCACATGTGACTGCAGAACCATAGACAAGGGTCACAGTACAACTAGCCCTGTGGGGTGATCCTACTCCCACCCCTTGTATCAATATGTAGTGAGTGCAGGGGGGTGTTTGTACTGTGTGATGTTTGCAGATTAAATCAGTCAAATGTCATAAAGATCTGTATTATGTCGCCCAGGAGTCCACCCACCTAGTCTTAAATTTTCTAAAAATTCTTATCCTAAAGCGCAAATGCATGCAGTCAAAATAAATCACAGTACACCACCTTGTGGTGAACCCTTCCTTCATGAATCAAAAACCACTTTCGCACACACACGTATTTATAGCTCAAAAACCACTTTCACACACACGTGATCAAACCAGCATCTATAGTTTACACCATTTCACATGAGTAGCTGATAGTTCAATATGCCATAAGCCTTGTTCAAAGAGCTGCAATATCACAGGAAACAGATAACATAACAATTGTTTAACACGACAAACAGCGCCTGCCTGCTCCACTGGAATGAACCACTATCATCCAGATACTGGAATGAACCACTATCACTCCTATACACACAAGGACGCTGACAACACCTGCCAGTTCCTCTTAAATGGACACATACACCCTGGAACGGACCACTACCATTCCACATCTGGGCAACGCCCTTTTAACCTGGGGTTGGCTTGGCGCCTACAACACCCTCTCTGGCCAGAGTTATCCTTACCCAGCCCCTTCGGCTGGGGACTGCAAACAGCGACTCGCGCTGTGTTCTGAAGCAACACCGCTAGTTGCCTCTATTCCTCAGACTTCTTTTTTAACAGTAACAAGCTACATCAAATACAGGAAGCTATTCTAAGTATACAGCTGCAGCGCAGGGAGGAAGGAAATGGTGTAATACAATGGAAGGACCAAATTAACACAGAATGCTAGCAGCCGGCGGACGGCTAGAGTTAACTATCTGAATGTTTTCACGAGGTGCATTATCGGAGCCCGCAACAGAGGACAACAGAGGAAGAAATGCCCTTGGCATGCCACCGGAGACAGAGAAAACAAAATGTCATTATAAAGAGCAGGCTAAGGGGTACGGCAAATAGAAATATTAACCATAAATGCATAACCACTCTATGCAGGAAACATATTAACGAAACACCCCAGTTACCTCCCTGTTTCGCAATATTTACACCGAAAATACAGTAGAGCAAACAGCGAGAGCAGGACCACGAAGCAGCAATAGATACTCACGACAGCTCCAGCCTCCGTCGCAGGAGGGGCCCTGTCCAATGGATCAGTTGTCGCTCCAACCGACACAGGAGCCGGGCTGAAGGGAGCTATCCGCTGAACGAGACCACAATTCTTCACCAAATGAAGAAGCCTAATTATTCAGCACCCATTCAGGATACAAACGACCGTTAGCTAGCTCTTTCTAGATAAACATTTAATAATTCATTAGGGATAGAATAGAAAGACATGTACATGGAGGATGCTCTGTACTAGTGTACACGAACAGCCTAATGCAAGGAAGTAATACACGATCTTTTATAGTATTAAACCACAAACATAATTCAACGTCTTATTGGTTCTTTGGCATTGACGTATGACTACTTCTCCATTATGGCTGAAGGTAGTTTTCCCTATCATACCATATATAGTAACAAAAAGCATAGAAAAGGATTTTACACAAGGTGGCCTACGTGCCTAATATCACATGGTCCATCTTGTGACAGAACTTGAGAACATCACGTACTCAGACTGGTACTTTCCAGAAGGGAGATTGCTTCAGCTAGCATGCAATGACGATGATATTTCATAATGGCTGTTCAGAGAGCAAGCCTTGCAACATAATGCATTCCTAGCAGTAGCGAATTACATTTGTAGGCCTCTTTACTTAATGATAGGCCTGTGCAGAGATTGTCATTGTGTATCACAGGGGCCACTAGGCATAGCATACCTAAGAACTGTAAAATGCGATTCCTAAAAATTAGGAGACAGGTACAGTAAAAAGGTAAGAAATAATTCTAAATGTTGAGCGGTAAAAGCTAGAGAAAAAAATATTAATATTACAAACAGGAGGACTTACTGGGCCCAGCAGAGCAATCTGCCCTGGCAATTGTGGAGGGGGCCCCTCCAGCTCCCTCACCCACCTCACCAGCCTTCATCCTGCCCTTGGATGCTGAATGATGTAAGAAATAAAAAAACATATAAAAAGATTAGTGGTGCAGTTAATAATAATCACTCCAAAAATATTTTTTGAAAGGAAAAAGCAAACACAGTATCATTGAACTTATCTAAGTCAGAGCACCTGTATAATACTACTATCCTTGACCATCCTATTCCAAATTTCCTAACCCTATTCCAGATCTCCTAAACTACATTTTGGAAATACTAATTAGTTGCAATGAATGAGTTTTGCTTCTCATCTCATTCTCAATCTCTCAACACCCTTTGATGGGTCAACTCAGTCTGCTTTTTTTAAAGCATAGATGGATACATGCATGCATAACTACATTTCACTGGGAAATTGCTTGGCACTGTACGAGCTAAAAAAAATAAAGGCGCAGAGAAGTGCGAGAACATGCTACTGCTCACTCACTAATAATAATAACTGTCACTGCATTACTTCTTAAATAATAATAAACCAAGCACCTGTGTAGATGACGATCACATAATGTGTGGAACATAAATTTAACTTTATTGGTGTCAGCAGCAAAAATTTATTAGGATAGAACTATTAATTAATTTTTACTCACTGAGATCCGCAACCTCCATGCCCAGCAGGTCCACCAGGTCCGTCTTCTAAACCAGGATGTCGGCCCACTAGTGCATAAGCTGTTGATGGGTGCGCCCAACCCGAGAGCTGTGGCTCAGAGCCTGGTGCACCCTCTCTAAGGGCTGCCGGCGCTCTTGGGGGCCGTACCCACTCCCAGGCCAGCAGACTGGTGCCAGGGTGGAAGGGAAGTGGCGTTACACATAAAAAACACATGCTGCCAACCTGGCGCTGCCGCTTCCCTGCTCTGCCATGGCACTGGGCTCCTGGGGGCAAAATAGATGGAAAGAAAAAAGGAAGGATGGACAAAAGGAAAAAATAAGAAAGTACAGCAAAAAGCCTAAAAGGTACAAAAGTCACGAAAAGACACAAAAAATTAGAAAAAACATAAAATATAACAACACAAAGAGAAAAGGTAGGATAATTAGTAAAGAATAGAGGAAAACAAGTTTTAAAAGTGTCGGATAAAAAAGATTGAAAAGGGATAAAAGTAGCGCCCAGCATTATAATAAAGAGAATATCAAGACGGCCACACCCATGCGAGCTGTATGGAGCACAAGAACACACTTTGCATTGCCAGTAACGTTAAACATCATACAAACAGGCGTGGCAAGAAACTCTGTCCACTTGCAGAACTCCGCAAGCGAAGCAGAGTTTTTCTGCAACTTCACATAGCTCCTTTGCACGACTATACAAACTCTTCCCAGGCCTAGCTCTGAGGAATTCTCCACAAGGGATACATTCAATTAAAGATTTAGGGGTGCTGCAAGAGGCATGCAGTAGCGTGTTCCCAGCAGTTGCTTTCCTACGGAGTCTGGAAGTGAGTTTCTTATCCACAGTTAAATCTAAGAAATCAATTTTACGGTCACTTTTCTGAGTAGTTAGACCTATATTGAGGAAATTGATGTTCATATTTATGCACAAAGATTTTTGCTTCTTCCTCAGTTTCCTTCCAGATTACAAATAAATTGTCTAGTCTATGTGGCAAAACAACATGACAACGTTGGTACTGAATTCCTCATAAGTATGTAGATATGTATTTATATTTTTTGTATGTATATATACATATACCAAAGTTTTAAAGCATAGGATAAGCATAGTGCCATAAACACTGAGCTAGAAAGGAACAAAGGTCCTCATTATGAACTTGGTGGTAATCACTGCCGACCGCCGTGGTCGACAGTGTACAGAAGATCTCCAGTGGTGGTGGACGGCACACCGCCGAATAATGATGCCAAAAAGACAAACCTCCAAAAATCCTGCAACCTCCACCCACCGCCAAACAACGTCAGAAAGGCAGTACACCCCACCCTGACACCGCCATGCAGACAAATCTTCCGCCCACCAAATAATGATGCGCAAATCGGCTTGGTGGACAGTGAATGAAGAATGACCATTGGCGGTACGGACCGCCACGGCCAGCAATGGGACCCACTAACAACAAATGCACACATTGGCAAGTTTGAAACACACACATCCACAATACTATAAAACACTCACATACACTCCCCAGAATCCTTTCCAATGCCAATACCACAACAGATACTGACAACACAATACACATACATTGAAATCAACATCACACAATTCAAACACACAAATACACCACCAAAACCCTTATATACCCCCAACACCATCACAAGCCACACGCCTAATCACACAACAGCACCCTCACCAATACACCTACAATACACCACCCACAAACACACACCATGGCACCCCCCCAAGCACCCACGTTTCACTGACAGGGAGTTAAGGACCATGGTGGACAAAATACTCAGGGTCAAGCCACAACTATTCAGGGCACAGGTGCAGCAGGCACCTGTGGCCAGGAAGATGGACCTATGGCAGACGATAGTCAACAAGGTCAATGTAGTAGGAAACCATCCATGCACAAGGGATGACATTCAGAAGAGTTGGAACGATCTACGCGGGAAGGTAAGGTCCATGGCATCCAGACACAACATCGCTGTACAAAAGACTGGTGGTGGTATCTCACTTAGTCCCCCCGAATACACCGACTGGGAGGAGAAGGTCCTGGCCATCCTGCAGCCGGAGGGCCTCACTGGACTCACTGGAGGACTGGACTCGGGTAAGTCAACTACAATTTTTTCATATCCACCACACCTGTAATGTATGTACAACCCCATCCCCTCACTACCACCAGGACCCCATCCCCTACCCAGTCCACAACACCAACATCCAAGTTCCCTGAATGCCCACAATCCCACAAGCAAATCACCATTCTGTTCCCTGAGCACAGTCACCTACCCCTGCATGGAATCCCAGTGGCACTACAGCACCCACATTGCACCTCCACCCCCCCTATAAAACGCAACAAAATGTACATGAAGGGACCTTGCATGCCACTACAGGGATTATAAGCATCAAATAATGCATACCAGTGCAGCAATTTCTAAAAAAGTACATGACACCCACATGTCTATTCTCCCACACACAGGCACCACCACCCATGCCACCCAGACGGAGACATCAATGAGTGCAACCCTCCACCTGAAGATGGATGCCCCACTCAGAAGAGTGCAGAGCGATGTCTGGACTCAGAGGAACTCCCTGGCTCATCACACAGTCCTGGACTGTCACCCTCCAGAAGCCCCATCCCTATCCCTACCATGCCACTGACACCCCTACCACTGAGCCACCAACATCAGTTCTGCCCAAATGACCCCACACCAGTGTCTCCCGGCCACGGACTGGCTGCCCACATGTACAGACGCCAAAGTCTCCACCCACCAACAGGCAGGATGATGAATGTCCTACTGCAAGTGGGACTGACAGACCTGTGCAGGGGACACAGGTACAGGGGGCTAGGGCCAGTGGGAGGGTATCAATGGCCCAGGGGGGTGGCCCAAGGAGGGATGCAGCAGCCCAGGAGGTGATATCTGAGGTCCTGGGAGCAGATCACTATACCTAGGACAGGATGGGCCAGATCCTGGCCACGCTGGATCAGAATCAGACACTGCAGATAGCACACCACCAGGAGGGCATGGAGCAATAGAAAAAGCTCAATGCCACCATGGCCTCCATTGCAGGGGTGCTGCAGCACCAGTACCACAGCCAGCCTTAAGTTCTCCACCCACCTGCAAGCCCGTAACACTAGCCAGGACACTGCCCTGCCTTCTACATCAGTAGCAACCACTTGACATGTGGCAGTGCCAGAGGACACACTGGAAACCAGCACCCCTACCCCTGCAGCCCAGCTGCACCTTCGCAAACATGCCCTTAGACCCAGATATGCCACTGAAACACCAGCCAAGACCAAGCCCAGAGCCAGGAAGTGATTCTGCCCTGAACTGTCTCTCTTGTGTGCCACTGAGCTACCTTGTTGACGTGCCACTAGCAAAACAAAAGAATGATGGACGGAGTGCTGACAATGCAAACACTCACCCCCAGTCACAGATCTGGGTTTAATCCATCGTTTTTTTTGCTGCCCATGCCATTCCAGTTTGGACCCAGCCATATGCAAATCAGTCTTGACACGGTTGCCACTGCCACTTTATTATCATCCAATGACCCCATGGACTATGCCCCTGTACTACCAACAGCTGTGGAAATGTGCCTGAGTAGATTGTTCACCATGCGCCCACTCCCTTTCACTGTCCCAACACTTATGTATATATTGCTATTAAATAAATACATCTATGAACTCAAATCGTATGTCCCTCACCAATATTAGATATCAATTGTGATTGTGTATTCATTAGCCAGTTACTATCATAAATACACTTTTAGCGCAGAAGGGGAGCCAATGCACTGTAGTTTCTGAAGTACGTCACACGGTACCTAATATTGGGTTCTCTGGCACATGCCACTTCAGTCATCAGTTAGCATTGTCACTGACAAAAGACACCACAGTACATATTACATGAGACAGATTGGAACTATGCAGTGAAGTCTGCAGCATGATTGAACAGTACCTTAGAGTCACTGGACGTATAGCCGGATTAGCTGGGTCCTGGAGTTGAGAGCTTCCCCTTTTCTTCCTCATCATCACTCTCATCCCCTCTCTGAGGTTGCAGGGCTGGTTGTACAGCACCCTCCTCTTCCAGAAGGGGGTTAGCTTTCCTCACAGCCAAGGTGTGCAGCATGTAGAAGTCCACCACTGTCTTACACACCTTGTCAAGGACATAGCACAGGGATCCTCCAGAGAGATGCAGGCAACAAAATCTTGCCTTCAGGAGTCCTATTGTGCGCTTTATCACCCTCCTAGTACGTCCATGGGCCTCATTATAATTCCTCTCTGCATCTCTCCTGGGATTCCTCACAGGTGTCAGGAGGAATTGCAGGTTGGGGTAGCCAGAATCACCTGCAAAAGTGGGCGAAAGAGGACTTGAACAAACTGCCTTCACTTGCATACAGCCTGGCTGTCAGCTATCTAACTGATCCAGTGTCATACACACTCACCCATGAACCAACCTCTATCCACTTGCAGTTGTCCCATCACGTGTGCCATCCTGCTGTTTCTCAAGACAAATGAATCATGGACTGATCCTTCACATGTGAAATGTACTGATCAGCAGTACACACCAATTGGACATTCATGGAGTGACAGCTTTTACGATTTCCATATACCTGTTCATTCACTCTTGAGGGTATGAGAGCAATGTGGGTTCCATCAATGGCACCTATCACTTAGGGAATATTAGCAAAGGCATAGAATCCAGATTTTATGGTGGGGAGTTCAGCCCTTTGGGGAAACTGGACATAAGTTTACAAGTGTTGAACAAAGGCATCCAAGAATTTGGACAGGATGTGGCTAAACACTGACTGTGAGACCACTACAGCCATGCTCACTGTCACCTGAAATGAGACAGTGGCCAAAAAGTGGAGCACAGATAGCACTTGCACAGTTGTAGGGATGGCATGCTGATTGCGATTGGCCGGCTTCAGAACAGGATCCAATAATGCACAGAGCATGGATTGTAGCTATATTGAGTTGGTAGGTGATAATGATGTGACATTACTCCATAGTGTCTAGATCTACCAGGGGTCTGTATACATATGGGGCCTTCCCTCGCCACATGGGTCTGTACCAGGGTCTGTACAGGGTCTGTAGGCCTACGAGGGGTCCCCTTTCTATCATGTGGTATTCATTGTGGCCTTGTGGACTCGTAAGTGCATTGGCTGGGCAGGATCTCTCATGGGTGTACTTCACACTGTGTATCAGGGTCATGTTTCATGAGGGTTATTTGGTGTATTCTGGGGGCATGCCCACTAGTCAGGGGCACATCCATTACATATGTTGTTTCTGCCGAGGGTATGTGGGTGACCCAGGCACCTTATTCCCTGCCCCAGTCAGCCCTGCTGCCCTCACAGAGGAGGCTATTGACCTCCTGAGGACCACCTCCTTAGGACAGACAGCCATTGTGAATGCCATCCAGGGGCTAGCATCCCAGGTGCAGCAATGCAATGCCTATCGTGAAGGCATTCATGGTGCCATGTCTGGCCTACAGAGATCTTTTCAGGCCCTGGCCTCCTCTTAGATGTCAGCCAGTGTCCTTGGTTTTTCTGTCCCCCCTCCCACCACCTCTACCCCTTCCAGCACCCCACTCCCGTCACCCATCCCAAGCACACATACAGACAGCCATGCACACAGATTAACACCCAAGAAGCACACAGACAAACACAAGCAAC
Organism: Pleurodeles waltl; assembly: GCF_031143425.1. Lineage (NCBI taxonomy): Eukaryota > Metazoa > Chordata > Amphibia > Caudata > Salamandridae > Pleurodeles > Pleurodeles waltl. Next base: position 686,532,670 of record NC_090449.1, on the reverse strand, counting down.
ACACTCCCCTCCTCAAGCAGGCACACACCCAACATACCAAAGCACACACAACAACATCCACTTCCCCCAGTGTGTCAACCTCCCCCGCCATCCTGTCTGCCACCTCGCCATGCACACCCACATGCACTGCACCCTAAGTCACTGATGCTGCCCCATTCATGTAGTCACCACAACATATGACATCCAGACATGCACCCCAGATACCACACATGCACTCACCATGACTACATTTACAGGCACTTGCAGCACACTCACCAGACCTGCAGACACCCAGACAACATCCATCTACACTGGCAGCCTGTCTTGTCCCACTGTGTCCACCCCCCTCCTCCCAATATACTCAGGGCCATATTTATACTTTTTGACGCAAAACTGCACCAACGCAGTTTTGCGCCCAAAAAATTAGCGCTGGCTAACGCCATTCTGAAGCGCCATGCGGGCGCCGTATTTATTGAATGACGTTAGCCGGCGTTAGCCGCCGGCGCTGTCTGGTGTGCGTTAAAAAAAACGACGTACACCAGGCTGCGCCGGCGTAGGGGGAAAATGGAGTATGGGCGTCCACAAATGGTGCAAGTCAGGCTGAGGCAAAAAAATCGCCTCAACCCGATTTGCGCCATTTTTTTACGACTCCCAACCCCCATTGAAATGACTCCTGTCTTAGCAAAGACAGGAGTCATGCCCCCTTGCCCAATGGCCATGCCCAGGGGACTTCTGTCCCCTGGGCATGGTCATTGGGCATAGTGGCATGTAGGGGGGCACAAATCAGGCCCCCCTATGCCACAATTTTTTTTTAAAAAAAATACTTACCTGAACTTACCTTAATGTCCCTGCGGTGGGTCCCTCCAGCCTTGGGTGTCCTCCTGGGGTGGGCAAGGGTGGCAGGGGGTGTCCCTGGGGGCAGGGGAGGGCACCTCTGGCCTCATTCTGAGCCCACAGGTCCCTTAACGCCTGCCCTGACCCAGGCGCTAAAATCCGGCACTAATGCAGGTTTTTTAGACCCACCCACTCCCGGGCGTCATTTTTGCCCGGGAATATAAATACGACGCATATGCATCGGAGTCATTTTTTAAGACGGGAACGCCTACCTTGCATATCATTAACGCAAGGAAGGTGTTCACGCAAAAAAATGACGCTAACTCCATGAACTTTGGCGCTAGACGCGTCTAACGCCAAAGTATAAATATGGAGTTAGTTTTGCGTCGAATTTGCGTCGAAAAAAACGACGCTAATTCGGCGCAAACGGAGTATAAATATGCCCCTCAGTCATTTGCACACATGCACACCACACACATCCACCACATATAAGCACACTATACTGGCACCTGCATCCACATCCGGCACACCTACATCTGATACAAGCACTCCCTCAACCTCTACTCCCAGACCTGCCTCCAAATCCCCTCCAACTGTACCTAAGAAGATTTTCCTATTCCGTGTTGACCTGTTTGAACCTACTGGCCACCCTGTCTTGTCCCTAAACATGCCCAGTCCACTCCTTCCTCGTCCAAGTCCATTCCAGTCTGCCCTTCCTGTTGCTGTGCCCCTTCCCCAGAGACAAAGAAGCCCCATGTTGCCCCAGGTCCCTCTGCCAACCCCCGGTCCAGGCCTACTCCCCCTCCTTCCAAGGGCAAGCTAAAAACCCCTCCACCTCCCAAAACTAAGCCCAAGCCCCCCACTTCCAGACCTAAGTCCCCACACCCGCCACCACCTACCCCTGTTCCCTGAGGTGCCTGGCTGCCCCATTGATGCCCCTTTCCTGTGGAGTACCCTTTGCACACGTGAGAGTCAAGTTCGGGCTATGGTTGCCCTTCTGGGACTTTGACATGGACTGGCCAATGGCCTTCTTTGAACATTATTTTTTTCTCCATTTAATACATTTTAAGTGCCCAGTAATGCTGTTGGCACAATATAGTGTGGTTGTTCAGTGTTTCACTGTGGGTATGTGGTGTGCACATGTGTGTACATTGGTGCAGATATTTCTTAGCTTGTGTCTGGGAAATACAGGTTGTTATGGTATTTATGGCTTGGGATGTAGGAGGGGTTTGTAGTGCATTGCATTGTGGGTGTGTACCTGTGCCCTTTCTTCCCACGTGTACTAGGCTAGGATACTTACCATTATCGTCTTCATCGGCGGTCAGGATCCTGGAGGAAAATGGCAAGGAGAAGCACTGGGATTATTTCCAACTCTCACACCATGTCTGCGTCGGCGTGTACTGTGAACCTCAGGTGAGCGTTTCCTTTTATACTGTTCGTTTCTGCCACGCTTTGCCTGGCGGAACTGCTGGCGGTCTGGTGTTTCTTTGTTTGGTGGGTGGGTTGGGCCTTTCTGGCAGCCTGAGGGCGACCTCCACCGTCCTCATCGGGACTACAAAGATGGCGGTATGTGGATGGACCACTACTTGTTTCTTATGTGCTTCATTATTTGACGGTCCGGACTGCAAGTCTATTGGCGGTAGTTACCGCCACCGCCGGCAATACGGTGTTTACCACCATGTTCATAATGATCACCAAAGTGTTTTGTCATTTGAACAGCAAAATCTTTAAGCATAGGATTGGCACAGTGCCAATTTCTATTGTTTTTTCTTCCTTTCCTCTCATTCCCCTATATTCTTTTCTCCCCTCTATTTTTTTAATTTGTACAGGTTTTAATTTTATTTGTGTACTTTCATCACTGGCAATCATTGGTTTGTCCTGATGATGCCTGATGATGATCCTGTTATTAATGATAAATTAATAAATCGAAACACTCTGACACTGAGTAGTAGATGTGACTTGACAAAGGGTGTATGAGTGTTAACCAATATAAAGTTATGACCTTGATCCTTTTATTGTGTCACTTATATTCTGCCCCTGTTTCATTTGATACCTGTTTAGCATGCCGTGCAGGGGTAGTTAACCCTGAACATTTATTTTGTTACGTACTGTAGTGCGTTCAAGGAGATGGTCAGGTCCACCTTCAAGCAGAACACCTTTCCTGAGGGTCCATCATTTATACTTGGTGCCAGGTGTCATGACCCTGAACTCCTTTTGTTCTCACTCCTTGTGTGTGGGGGGCTTTCAGGATCCAGCACACATCTCAGTACCTCCCTGGATGTTCATTGGACTCATTGTCAGATAGGCTTGATGCCATTCTGGCATGGTAATTATCCCTTGGGGCCCTAGGCCATTGAGTTATGCAACACAAAAGCACAAACAGTCACATCTCCCAGGACCTTCAGGCTGACTCATCATGACTATGGTTATATTTGGGCTGGCTCACAGGCACATGACTAGGGTAATATTTGGGCTGACTCATCATAACTATAGTGATATTTGGGCTGACTCATAGTCCCCCACGGGAGGTCACGTTCAGACTGCCTTGCCATCTCAGACTCTGGAATGGTATTTATACCACACCCAAACTACGAGGCAGTGCTTAGCTTAGCCACTGGTTTTAAGAGGACAGATCCGTTCTCCTGAACATCTCCGGGAGCTGGCCAAGCTTTTTCTGCATTGTGGCTCTCTGTGAATCTCTGATGCTGCAGACCCCTTCTCCCCTGCAAATTCAGTGACGTAGCAAACACCATTCTTCCGACGCTGCGTGGCTCTCCTGCAAATCATCAACATTGCAGACGTCTTTTCCCCTGCAAATCCAGTGACTCAGCAAACCCCATCCCTGCAACATCACTCCTACAAAATGAAAGGAGAAAACATGGTTATGTATCATCCTTAAGATTAGTGCACCAACAGAATGCGTATCAACCAAAGACTTGTTTTTATGATGCTGAAAATCAGAAAACATGACAACCCTTGAACATTGAGACATTGTGGGTAATATTTAATGCACAAACCGAGGCCTTGGTATTAGTGCTCAGTGACATTCTAATGTGCCATCCTTTATTGTGCTGTAGTCTGTGATTCCAGATGCACACTCTTGTATGATTTGTGGCTAGTGTTAAACAAACAAGGTGTACCTTAGTGTTTGATGGGAAAACACAATATAGCGTCTGCTGGGAGTGGTGCAACTCCAAGGGTAACAGTTCATTATTGGAAGTCTATACAGCAACAGATTTATTATTGAGTAATGACTGTTAGTACACATGTGAAATGTGGGAGGTAATTTTTCATGACTACTCATTTGTTGAATAAGCTCGCTACTTGAATTTGCAGTACAGCTCACCAGACACTACATTACATATCACAACAACACTCTCCAGGAATGAGAAAAGACATACGTATGAGTTCAAGAAGACAGTGACTGATCTGGAAGGCACGCAAGTCTCTCTGTTTGTTATTTTGTCCCAACCTCCTTCCCTTCTGAGGCAGGAGTTGAATCTCTGTTACAATTTCCTGATAAGACACCACTCGAGGAGAGATAGGAGGTCCAGCATCATCTCTGCAACAAAAGCCAGAAGAGTGGCATGCCAACAGGCTTTGTGTGCAGCGGGACAAAATGGCCTACCCTCACATCTGCTTTTTGAAATTCCGGCCTTTCCCCTATCAAAGCTCCAAAAATTATGTGGTTATCAAAGACTGGTGTCACATTCCCTTTTTGCGTGCTGGAAATAAGCCCCTTTGAAATGTAAGTGGCTCAGGGAACATCTTCGCCCTCAACCATCTTGGCAGGATGGCCTGCCCTGTCCTCACCTAATCCACTTTTGCCACTGTCTAGGAGGAACATACAGAGCCCAACCGCAGATCCATTCACTATCACAGGACACAGGCAAAAGGCCTAAATGGTTAGGTCAAGAAAATGCCAAGTTTCTAAGAAGAGGCAGTTTAAGAATTGCAACTTCAAATTTGACTTTACCATTAAAAAATAATTTTAAATCACCATTTATTTGAGTCCAAATCGCATATATGTGCCTGCTACCAATCCAATGTTAGCACTTATTAACTGTAATAGGGCAAACCAGTGTTAGTCTATGGGTGGGACAGCCCGTTCAATTGAGCTTTTCACTACCAGGACAAGCATAGCTAGAATCCACATGTCCTACATTTTAATTACAATGCCCCCAGCCCTTTGAGCCTCCAGGGCGCACTTTAGGGATGATCTATATACATCAAAAAGAAAGGTTTCAACCAGGAAAAAGGTTTATTATTAAAATTGCACTATAGACTGCAGTTTGTGAGAGCCCACTTTAGCACTGCTTAGCAATGGTAAAGTACACAGAGTCCAAATGCTAACAAAAATGAATTCAGAAAATCAGGAGGGTAGAAGCTTAAATGTTCAGGGTGACCCTGCAGAGTTGGTTAGGTGTAACATAGGTATATCTACTGCAAGTTCTGTTTAAGCAATCCCATCACCGATCTTTAAACAAATGCATATTATTAACCAGTCTGAAAAACAATTTCAGTTGGTTTTGAATCCTCTCCTTCAGAGGCATTTGGATTGCAAGAGTAACCAAAGACACCCTCTTCAGCCTCCACCTCTTTTTAAATCGAATCCACTTAACACTTTCCCAAAACAGTTCCATGCCATTGTCATTACTCTTGTAATTGTGTGTCTTGACACAGGCAAACACTTGGCACTTTCTCAGTAGAGGAGCATAATTTACGTTTACTCTCTCACTTCAACCGCTGTCTCCCCAAAATGAAAGCGTTTCTCTATGCGAATTCAATTATTGGCAGAGAAAATTAAAATTGTTAGGTTAGAACCTTAAGAGGCTGTTTCACACTTGCAGACATATGTATGCGCTTTATCTTTTACATTAAGGATAATATTTGGGCCTTATACATTGGTGAAGACACCTCATTAAATGTGCCTCTCCTCTAGTGTGTTGGGTTTCCTCCTGCTTGATCAGTAGACTCAGGATTTACTGCTGACTGAGGATGTTTTTGAATTTGTGGGGCCAAAAATGTATCCAAAGGGTCCCATCCAGAAGCTTTTGGTGGTTCTTCAAACTGAGGCCATTTTACACAAGAGCTCATTTTGGCCGGTAGAGCAAAGGCCTCCGATGGGGCAGTATTGATATTGGTTGATGTTTTGATGTTTCTTCTAGCCGGTACTTTTGTAAATTTAAAACATAATGAATGGATTGGCATAAAAGTAAAATATACAATGTGTCCCGTCTCCTGAACTTTTAGTCCCTTCACCTGAAAAGAGTAAATCCCTCCTAATGGGTTAAATATTATCTTAGACACCGCTTTGTTTCCAAAAGAGATAAGTAACAGTTAGAGACAAGGGGATAAGTAAATCTCTGATTTGAATCTTCCTTTTGAAATGGCTGTGCTGCATCTGCTGTGGAGTTATTTTAGTTGCGTGATATTGGGTTGCTAGTTAACTGGGGTGTGATGCCTGTAATCAAACTGTGTCTAACTCTCAGGTGGACTACATCACCCAGAATTCTCGGGTCCCAGGAGGCGGCCCGAGCATCAAGCTCATCTGGGTCTGGTTAGCGCATGTCTTCTCTCCCCGTGGGTTGCCTGTATTCAAACTGTGTCTAACTGTCAGGGGGATTATGTCACCCAGAACTCTCGGGTCCCAGGAGGCGGCCTGAGCATCAAGCACACCTGGGTCTGGTTAGCGCTATAAAGAGCGTCTTCCCTTCCCGGGGTGCAGGACACCTGTAATCAAACTATGTCTAACTGTCAGGGGGTCTACAGCACCCAGAACTCTCGGGTCCCCCAGCATCAAGCATCCCTGGGTCTGGTTAGTGCTATAAAGCATGCCTTCTCTCCCCCTGGCACAAGACACATGTGGGCCATGCCTGGGCTAAGCCCGGGCCAAGGGTGGGCCCATCATGAGCTCATCAGCACCACGAGATGGCAGGGCAGGGCCACCCCTCTTGGCTTTTCTAATTAATATATATAATCTGAGTGTTCATTCCATTTTGTGGGGGAGAGCAAGGTGTGGAGGTGCAAACATAACCTGAGAGGTGCCAACGAGGAGTGTGTGATAGATGATGGGGAAAAGAAAACATTCAGCACTGGCCACTAAAGTCAAAGAGCAGAGGCGCTTGTGCACTTCCCTATTAAACTACATCACAGGGGCGATGGGAGTCATTGGGAAGAAAATTATCACCTTTGAGGAATCTCTATCTACCAATGAGAAGGAAGTTACAGGCACCACCCTCTGTGAATCTAGAGTCATACACATGAAATCATCAACCTCTAGAGTGGACATTATAGCTAGTGTTAGCACAGATAGAGCTTCCAATGCTTCAAACTCAATCAGTGAATTAGAACCTGAGGGCCCGCTAAAATGCAGTAGGATGCCAGGACTCCTACAAAGGCCTCAAGTGACTGAGAAAGGGGAGGTCAAGGAGCTAGGCCTTAAAATACCTAATAAAACTGGCATGGCAAAACACTCAGTAAAGTAAAGTTTGACCAAGGTCACTTCTGAAGAGTTTAAGGAGTTGCCAAACACTATGCAATCCTTGGAATCTTTTGTTAAACTGTCACTGACTTCCCTATCCAATAGACTGATTCAGGTAGAACACACGATCTCCACTTGTGCAGAGCACTTACACTTAGACCTGGCATCAGGAGTGACAACCCCCCCCCCGGTACCTAGTTAGATCCAGGGAGAAGATAATAACACTGCAGCCGGGGCTACATTCATAGGATGGAGGGGTGCAATGGATCAGATGGTAGGAGCAGGAAGTATATTGCCCGGTAGATAGAGGATGGGTGGGTGGACAATCTGTTCTGATGGTACCTACTAATGTAGGCAGATCAACTAAGGAACTCAGTCCTACAGAACAGGAACCTACAAAGAATGTGGTAATTTCTGATTTACCCCAGCCCATTGACTGTATGGTAGTGTTGGCTAATGTACCAACCCAGAGGTGGGGGCTAAGGACACATGGATATCACTGAGGAATAAAGCCATTCATTGGCTAGGGGAGAAATCTGGGCTCTCCCGCGAAATAGTTGAGGACATTAAAATGGTTAGGAAAGTAAAATGTGTGGGGATGGGACAGAAAAAACGACAGGGAGATTGTGTGATTATGTCCTTGAAATTTCCGCACCTGGTGGAATCTATTTTAAGCAGAGTAGGGCTGTGGGAGGCAAGTCCAAACTGTATTTCAGTATTGCCCCTTGATTATTTGTATCAAACCCATGACATTTGGGAAGCGTCTAAACATTCCTGTAGCCTGGGTGCAAAACTTCCCCCATCCACTACTAGCAATCATTTTTCAAGACTCGAAGCCTTAGAGGATGCAGATTCACTTGGTATGATTGTAACCCCCTTGAAGGAGGACAGCGTGGTGTCTTCTTTTGGCTTAAAAGATGATCAGCCAGAAGAGTTTAATAATCTTGATGGCAATGGCGCAGAAGTCTCTCCATGCAGATTCCCAGGTGATGGGCTAGTGTTAAGTCATAATCCCCTGGAAGTCCTTCCTGCTACTAGAGCTTTATTCGGTATAGAGAAGACAAGGGTAGTGTTTTGTAATGTTGCAGGTCTCCTGTCTAAAATGGTAAGAGTAGACTGGTGCAAATGTGTAAATAGCTTTGACATACTTTGCTTTAAAGAGACATGGGCAGTAAACCCAATCCACCTAAATGGCTACAGAACCTCTCATACCCCGGTGGTGCCATCAAGCTCAGGGAGGGCAAAGGGGGAAATTTGTATTTATGTCTTAAACTCCCTGGCGGTTTTCAGTATCATTATGTTGACCCCACAACCCTTTCACCGGATTGTAATTGTTGAATTTTCTGCCATATGTGTGCTGGCATTAGTTAATTTCTATAACAACATCCCGAAGGCAGAGATAAAATCAGCTTTGACTCTATTAAAGAAAGGATTTTGAAACCTTCAGGAATGGAATCTATAAGGATGTGGTATTCCTGTGGGGTGGGGACTTTAATGTCGATTTATGCAGCACGGGTTCAGAAAAGATATGTGGCTTTAGAGAATGTGAGAACGATGGGCATTCACATTTCATGCACTCTCTTTATGAGGAGACACTGAATAAGTTCCTCTTCAATATTGATATAGCATTCTGTAATGAGATTTGTCTCTGGTCAGTTCCATTTGGTTACACATTTCATGGCCAAGGGAAAAACTCGGTGATAGATAATATATTGGTTACAAATAGACACGCCGCCAGGGTTGGAAATTGCCCATACCATTGCATGCATTGACCATTACCCACTGAGTATAGACCTGGATGTATTGTCCAAAGACTGGTGAGCTCAAGTGCCACATTCTAACTATTGCTCAATAGGTGATATGGATATCGCAAGGCATAATTGGTATACCTTGCCATGGTCACAGATTGATCCTCATGAGTTCTTAAAAAAGCTGATTTGTGGTAATAATCAGGCCTTTGAGAAATGTCTAGATGTGGGCACTAATCCTCAGAATATCATTGAGGGTTTCCAGAGGATTGTTAGGGACATTAAGGATGGACTAGTGGTTGCCCGTAGGGCCAGTCGCAATGATAGAGAAAGGGGGTGGTTCGATGAATTCTGCACTAAGGCCCATACTATATTGAAATCAGCCTTACATAAAAGCCCACGCTGTATTCATGAAAACCAGGCTGCTAGGAAAAACTATAAGTGTGCTTTAATACAGAGGAAAAAAAAGTTGAAAGAAGAACTGTGGGATAAACTGCAAGAAGCCAGCCTTATTAAAGATTCTGCCTCTTTTGGCGTGTAATTAATTCTCCATATTATATAGGTCAGGTGACAGACCACGCCTGGAAATTGCAATAAGCGAGGCAGACTGGATCTCACACTTCTTGGCTATCCATTCCAGCCTACCTGATAGGCTATGTTTACTGAATGATGAGGCCCCTGACATCTGCTTTTTTGCCCCTGTTAACTTTCCAATTAATCTTGTATTTACCTTGGAAGAAGTTATCACTGCTGTAAATGCTAGTAAAGGTGGAAAGGCGCTGGGCCCAGGCTTTATCCCGGTAGACTTATTTAAAGCCAACATTAGTCTTTGGGGGCCATTGCTCACCCAAGTCCTAAATGCATGATGTCAAACTGGTATATTGGGGCCTTGGAGGAAATCTCTTATTGTGCCAATCTTTAAAAAGGGGGACAGACATAGTCCAAGTTGCTACCAGCAAATTTCCTTATTAGACTCAATAATGAAAGTGGCTGGTTGCATAGTCCTGAATAGATTACAAGATTGAGCTAAGGAGAAGAAATTCTCTCTGACCTATAGTATGGGTTTCAGGCCAGAGTGGGGACTGTTGAATAGGGCCTTAATCTTAAAATATTGATTAAGAAATATTGCACTATTAAACAAGGGAGATTATAACTGGCCTTTGTTGACCTGTCAGCCACATTTGATTGTCTAATTCACAATAAGTTGTGTGTTATTATGATGAATCTAGGGGTGGACCCACCTATCATTCAATTTCTTAGGCAAACGTATCAGGGTTGGGCTAGAGTGTGACATGGTGTATTGGGTGAATGCAACCATCCACTCAGCATAGAGAGGGGGTAAGGCAGGAATGTGTTTTGTCACTCTTTCTTTTTTCTTTATAGATGAACAACTTGGCCAGTACATTAACTGCTGATTGTAAAAGTCTGTCCTAAATAGGATAATGGCCTATCCCCACCCTATTTATTGTATTCCGACGATGCCATGCTCATGGCACTGACACCTCTTGCGTTACAACAGCTATTAATGTGTTTTGTATCCTATGTGGAGGAATTAGGGCTATTAGTCAGTAAAAGTAAGACATTTGCCATGAGATGTGGGAAATCAACATCAAAATCTCCCAATCTCATGATAAAGGATACTAGAATTGACTATGTCAATTCCTTCTCATATTTGGGAATCATGTTTGACCAAGATAGGTCATGGCGGACGGCAATTAAAACTAGGTTACATTTCCAGCAAACTGTCACAGTGTTGTGTAGCTTTGCTCGGAAGCTTGGAAAGAAACCCCCTATGGAGCTAATATCAGTCTACAAGGCTTAATGGGGTATGTAAAAAACAAATCCCTGCAACTTATCGAAAATATATTTTTTAAATATCTCCTCTCTCTTCACAGAGTAGTCCATCCTATGTATGCCATGCTGAATTAGAAGTTTATTTTATTTCAAACTTAGCTAAGATCCAGCTGATTCTGCTATGGCACAAGGTTTGGAACTCTGAGAATACTAAGCTGAATCAAGAGATGATTGGGGACTGTACTAGGTCCTTTCGGGTAGGAGGAATACAGTGGTTAGAATATGTAAAGACTTTTATGATCGAGCGGGGGCATTGAGATTATTTTTATAAACCAGAAACTTTAAGGGCTTTTATGGAAAACCTTGAAGAATGAGTGCCTGTCACATTTGGAAGAACTATGTTTATCTGCAGAATTGATTGAGCCAAAAACATCAGATGATTCTAACTTCATTTGGTATACAATTGTACGTAAGGGAGTTGAGCAATTACCAGCATAGATTTGTTCTAACTAGGTTTAGATTGGACATTTTTTATCACCTGGTGAGTTTTCCAACTATGGATGACTGGTCACGACCTATGGAAAGATGCCCGTGTGATGAGCAGACGAGCCAAAGCACTTTTCACACAGTCTTATTCTGTAACTTGTACAAGTCACAAAGAATGGCACTGCTTCCACCATTGTTTAGACCAATGGAATTGGTACAATGTTGTCCAGCTTATATGTTTTTACAATCTTTGCCAACTATTTATATCTGTAATGTAATGTTAAGTTTTTATGGGCTACTTTAAGGCATGGAAAGATGATACAACTCCAGGAGAGCGAGAGTTAGCCTATATTTTAGCTGTAAATGATTTGGTGTTTCTTTTTAATTATTCATTACAGTTTTTATCTTGGGCTTTTATGATTTTAATATAAAATCGAATAAAGCTGATTTTGATTTTTGATTTGATCTGGGGTGTGTTCCCTAATCAAGCAAAAGCAGCACTCACTTGCAGGATGAACCACAAAATATCACTACATTAATCTGTGCTTAACCTTGGGTATCTATCATGGCACAGAAAGCAGTCAGGCTTAACTTAAAGGCACTTTGTAAAGTATTTATGTGGCACACAAACTGTATTAAAGTGAGAGCATAACACAAGAAAAATCCCAAATCAATTTAGATAACTAGAGTACATTTTAATACATTATTTGGCACCAAATCAGTGAAACTGAAGTTATGCAATTTTTTAAGGTTTTAGTAAAATCTAGCGACTTAAAGATCAAAATGCCAACCACAGACATCATGTCTCACTACACCAGGACAAAGTAGAAAATTAAGGCCAACTGTGAAGGAGCAAGGTTCAGTTACAAGAGGTGGATTGGACCCAGTCAGCGCTTACCTTCCAGCTTAGAAATGTTTTTGAATAAATAAATCTGAGAAGTTAGAGGTTTAGAGGGGCAATATGCAGGAACATCCAAGGAGGAATGCATCATTATTGGATGGCTTTGGAGCAAAGTTTTGGTAAAGATTTTTGCCTTCGGACCTAGTCGCCGAAATGGAAGTCAAAAATCTCCAATGAGGTGAAGCAGAGTGCTGTAGCTAAAGGCAGTTACATGAGGTTGGGTACCCCTTTGTTAAGGACACCTGAAACAGATTTGCTGCTCCGGAAAACACCGTAGTAAGAGAAGTCACAAAGTCAATACGACTGCTGATTCACCTCAGGTGGAAAGGCAGCAGGTTGGTCTCAGTCTCCTTTTGGTTCTCAGAGCACATTTTGGCCAGCTTTTGCCTAAGTACTCAGCTTTGGAAACTGGCCCTCTGAGCACCTTTGGCATCTCATCAAGGGTCCAGGAATGGTGTTTAGGGCTCACTCCGCCTAGGTCCAGGTGCAAGTTCAAGATAGTGGGAGCCTGTTCTATGTCCCTGTGGCTCTGAACAGCAGTGTTGCAAAAGTCACCCTTGAAGTCACTTTTGGTAGTCCTAGGGACGGACATAGATACATGACTTCACAGCAGGGCTGGCCTCTGAGGGTTCAAACTCCAGGCAGCAAAGCAGTCCTTCCAGGTACAGCAGCAGTCTGCCAGAGCGTGCAGCAGGTCACTGCAGCAGACAGTCGTGGTCTGAAGGTCCTATTTTAAATGTATCAAACATGAAAAATCTACCTACTCTAATTTAGGAATTACAGCCTATTAAATGTAATAAGGAATCACCAATGTTATCCAATGGGAGGGGTAAGCCTCACAGAAGTGTTTGGGAGTTTTTCGCTACCATGACATGGAAAACTAACAAGTACATGTCCTACCTTTTATTTAAACAGCACCCAGTCCTGTGGGCTACCTACAGCCTACCTTAGGGGAGACCTATTAGTAATTAAAGGGGAGATTAAGGCTTGGTAAGGGGTTTTAAATACTAAGTTGACATGGCATGGTGACACTGCATTCAGTCAGCAAAGGCAGGCCTGAGACAAGGGTTAGAGGGTTACCTAAGTGAGTAGCACAATATGTGGTGCAGGCCCACCGGTATCATTTCATTTATAGGCCCTAGATATTTACATACCACTCTATAAAGGACTTAAAAGAAATTAAAAATGCTAATTGGGTTTAAAGAAATTTGAGCATTTGTTTAGGGACAGAGCACAAACACTTTAGCACTGTATAACAATGGGAAACTGCAGAGAGTCCTAAGGCCAACAAACATTATTTCAGTAAAAAGAGGAAGATAAAAGGCAATACGTTTGGGGGTGACCCTGCAGAGAGGGCCAGGTCTAACTTCAGTGCTATGGCACAGTCTCCTTCAAAGTATATTGTATATAATTATTTTGCCTTACAATGCTTAAATATAGAACATATACTGAAAGACGCATGCACAGAATGTTGTCTAATGACACTATAGAACATTCTGACTTTAATACTCTAGAATTCATAGACATTGTTTATGTTTTTCCAGAAAACCGCTCATGAAGTTATTTCAAATTCAATACTGTAGCTTTTAGAGACCTTGGTTACTATAGTACAGGTCTACAGAGGAAGCTTCAGCTGACAGCTTACAATGAAGTTCTCTTCTAACTGAAATCCCTAGCAGGAAGAAAGAGATTGGCATCCACAATACTTCTTCTGTAAGACAGTATGGCAAATCACTGAGGTCACTGCAGAGTCAACAAGGAAAGAGGGACTTCTATGACTTCAGACGTTTCTGCTGTACCATTGGGTCATTGATTACTAATAGATAGCCACAACATGTCTTCATTTGTCTGCTTTAACCACAATGAATACAGAAACCCCAATATTAATTTGGGTATGTGATAATAATATTCACTTGATGTCATATTCAAAATAGTTCCTTGAGTTATGGGATTAGTAAACAGATCTTAAGCACCAGTTGAGTCTTCACAAGAATTCAAAGATAAAGTTACCTGAACTCCACACTACTGTGTAAGTCTACTGTGCTGTACATATTGTGTATTTACATTATCCTTCTAGTAATCAGGGCTCCGAAATAACTTTTATTCCGACACTGCTGACAGTAATGACCCTTTAAGGATATGGCTAATAACACCCTACCGCAATTCAGCACACAGGAGAACAGAGAAGGTGAAGTAGATCTCAAGAGTCAAGACTGAGTACTATTGAACATGTTAATGAAGTGCTCAGACAATGCTTTATTTACCTACACTATGGCAGCTATAAAAGCCAAGTAGACACTCTAAAGGCAGATCTGCCATCAATAAACATATATATATATATATATATATATATATATATATATATAAGAGAGAGACAGAGAGAGAGAGAGAGAGAGAGAGAGATTTCTTTCAAGCAACTATAACTCGTGCCCTAAGGTAACTATAATTCACACCCACACGATGAACAATTTGTTCTTCGATAATTTGAGTAATAATATTTCATTTATATTTTTAATGATGTTATACCAATTGTCATGAGTGTTTTAATGAATGGGGTACTTAAACGAGCATGATGAGAGCTTGAGATATAGCTACCTTAGGATATGAGTTATAGTTGCTTGAAAGAACTCTAACTATAACTGCTGAATTTCTATGATTTTGCATGAGTAAATTCAGAATCTAACTATCCCCTCCCTGTAACCTTTGGTTTTTTCAGTGAATTTGGTAGGTTTTTATAGTTCCATTTCCTAACTATAACGTCCCTGTAACCTTTGGGGGTTTTTTTCAGTGAATTTCTATGTTTTTTTTTACATAAAGTAATTTTCCATACTACACGTAAATCCAACCACTTCCACTCATGGCCTTCGGCTGTGCATGGCAGCGGTTACCCACAGAGCCTGCAACCAACACCCGTAGCCACCCAACCCTGCGTTGCATATTCCCTGAGGACAGTCCCTTCTGCCAAACACCTATAACAACCAAACCATGCACAACCCCCCTCCCCAGGCTGATCTCAGCCCCTGTGACCCCTTCCCCCTGGGCCAGCCTAAATATTTATTTTATTGAGGGGAGGAGGGTCCATGCTGCTCACCCAGACCGATCTCTGCCCTGGGGATCCCATCCCCTGAGGTCCAGCCTCAACATTTAAATTTTATTTCGGGGGCTGCCTCCACATTAAAATTTTATTTCGGGGGGCTGCCTCCCCCTCCCCAGGCTGATCAAGGCCAAGGGTCCCCCAGGGCATGGCCTGATTATTTTTTTGGGAGGGGAGGGGGGATGCACAGCCCCCTCCCCAGGCCGAACTGGGCCCTGGAGACCCCATCCCCTAGGGTGTGGCCTAATTATTATTTTTGGGGGGGCTGCGCCCTGGGAACCTCATCCCCCAGGGCCTGGCCATGTGACCTGTGTGCCCCTCATGGCACTCAGTCACATTATTGGGGACAGTGGGGGGGAGTTTGAATGCCCTCCATGGTCCCATCTTGCTCCCCACCTTCTGTAAGACCCAGCATTGTTGTCAACCATCAGCAGCAGCTCTCTTTCTGTGAGAGCAATTGTTTCCTCTGTCTCCCTGCCTGCATCTCTGTGGGCAGGGGGAGAGGGGAAACCATTGCTCTGATTAAGGGAGAGCTGCTTGACAGAAGTGTTTGCTATGACTTGGAGGCATCTTCAAAGCTACCACCAAGTCACAGCAAACAGCAATGTCCTGGGGGTGGGTACCGGGGGGGCATAGCAGGAATAGACCTGGAGGTGGCAGTCTCCAGGGCCATCAGTGGCTCCTCAAGGGGGGCCACGCTGCCCCCCTCCAACATACAATAGCCCTGGGGAGGTGGTGGTCCCCAGGGCTGCAGAGCTCTGAAATGGACCTCTTTTCTGTTTTTTTAAATATTTGCCTCTAGGACCTGGTTGTCCCTCGGCTGTGTGGGAGCGCCACACCCCCCTGCACCAAATTTTGTGAATGCCCCAGGGAGGTGGTGGTCTCCAGGGCAGCAAGTGGGCTGTGTCGCTCCCCCCATCATATTTGGTTAAAGCCCCGGGGAGGTGACAGTCCTCAGGGCTGTGGGGGGCTGTGTGCCCTGCACCTTATTTGTTATAAAGACCCAGGGAGGTGGTGGGTCCTGGGGCTATGGGGAGGGGCTAGACAGCCCCTCCACCTTAATTTTGACTAGTGCCTTGGGGAGGTGGCAGTCTCTGGGGCTGCAGGAAGGCCGAGAGCCCCGCCGCATTACTTTTCTTTAGTGCTCCCAGGAGGTGGTGGTGTCTGACACAGCGGGAGGCCAGGCGCCCACATTTCTTTTGACAATAGCCCCGGAGAGGTGGTGATCCCCATGGCTGCGTGGGTGTCAGGAGGCCCCCCATTTAAAAATAGCAATACCACTGGGACTTGGCCCATCAGAGGGCATATTTATACTTTGTTTGTTTGCATTTGCATCATTTCTTTTATGCAAATATGGCACAAATTTAACTCCATATGTATATTTTGATGCTAGACAAATCTAGACTCAAAATAATGGCTTTTGCACCATTTCTTGGATGCGTGGACCCACCTTGCATCAATAAGATACAAGGAAGGCATTCCCATAAAAAAAGTGACGCTATCCCCATAGACCCATATTTATCCCCGTGCTAAATTGACGCACAGTGGGAGGGGGACCCAAATAATGGCGCTAAGCTTCCTTAGCACCATTATTTAACACGTGGGTCAGACCAGGCGTTAAGGGACCTGTGGACCTATTTTCATGGCTAAACACCATGGAAGTGACCCACTGGTGTCCACCCTAAACCCCAGGAACATCCCCACCCACCCCAGAGGGAAATCAGAGGATGGGGACCCCATCCCAGGTAAATAGGGTAAGTATAGGTAAGTATTTGGGAAAAAAAAATTAAGTGCCATTAGGGCCCTGACATGGGGCCTCCTGCATGGCACTGGGTGCAATGGCCAAGCCCAGGGGACACTGGTCCCCTGTGCTGGCCATTGGGTCGCTGGGCATGACTGATGTCTTCTATGAGAGAGGAGTCATGTGTTATGGATGGACTGGTTAGCTGCATTTTTTGGGGTTTAACCAGCCTAGCGTCATTTTTTGATGCTCAACCTACATCTCTTCTACCGCCACCCCCACTCGGCTAGCATTGGTTTTTTCAACGCTAGCCCAAGCTTGGCACTGGCTTGCACCATTCCATAAATTTGGCACCCAGCTGGTGCTTTGTGAAGGAGGCTGGCCTGGTTTGTAGTGGGTACCTACAGTACTTACACCTTATACCAGGTCCAGTTATCCCTTATTAGTGAAATGTAGACAGTGTCTAGAAGCCAAGCTCTCTAGAGGTAACTGTAGAGGCTGAGCAGCCAAGGCTTATCTAGGAGACATGCAAAGCTCATGCAATACCACTGTAATCACAAAGAACTCACACACATGAAAGAAAATACTCATACTCAGGGGGTCATTCTGACCCCCGCGGGCGGCGGTCGCCGCCCGTGTGGAGGGAGCCGCCATATGGCCGCTCCGCGGTCGAAAGACCGCGGAGGCCATTCTGGCTTTCCCGCTGGGCTGGCGGCCGCCCGCCAGCCCAGCGGGAAACCCCTCCCCACGAGGAAGCCGGCTCCGAATGGAGCCGGCGGAGTGGGTATGTGCGACGGGTGCAGTGGCACCCGTCGCGTATTTCAGTGTCTGCATAGCAGACACTGAAATACAAAGTGGGGCCCTCTTACAGGCATGGCATTACTTATTGGCATGGGCACTGCAGGGGCCCCCAGGGGCCCGCGGCACCCCCTACCGCCATCCTGTTCCTGGCGGGAGACCCGCCAGGAACAGGATGGCGGTAGGGGGTGTCAGAATCCCCATGGCGGCGGAGCACGCTCCGCCGCCATGGAGGATCCACACGGGCAGCGGAAAACCGGCGGGAGACCGCCGGTTTTCCTTGTCTGACCGCGGCCAAACCGCCGCGGTCAGAATGCCCTGTGGGGCACCGCCAGCCTGTTGGCGGTGCTCCCGCATCCCCGGCCCTGGCGGTAAGGAACCGCCGGGTTCAGAATCAGGGCCTCAGTGTTACAAAAATAAAGGTACTTTATTTCGGTGACACAAATGCCAAAAATACCACATAGACTATACTCCCTTCGGAGGCAAGTAATACACAAATTATATACGCTAGTATGCAGAAATAGGCATACATACAGTTAGAAAACAGGGCAATTAGTGAAAATCACAATAGTTAGAAATGGGCCTGGTGGAACACAAATCATATACTCAGAAAGTGGAATGCGAATTTCAGTTTCCCACCTAGACAAGTGTACTCTGTAGAGAGTCGCTGGGAGTACTAGAAAAAAACAAAGGTAAGTACCAGAACCCACTCCGGTGCCCAGGAAAGCAGGAGTAAATTACAGTAACTTTCCCAGAATGCACAGAAACACGAGAAAGAAGATTATGCTAGAACTAGAAGAGACTGCAGGACGCCAACAGTGGATTCCTGTACCGGAAGACTTGTGGAAGAAGGGGATCAAGACCAATAAGCACAGAAGGGTCCGGGAGAACAGGAGCCCCAGCTAACCCGGATGAAGGTGCAAAAGAAGAACCACTGGTGAAGAAGAACAGTCAGTGCTGCACCCAAGAAGATGGATTTGTATTCCTGGTTGGTGCAAGTGATGTCCCAGGCCAGATGGAGGATTGCAGTCTGGTTTACATCACTGGAGTCCACCAACAAGCCTTGGCACAAGTAAGGCTCGTGGTTAGCAGAAAAAAATGGTGCTGCCCAAGGACTCTACCCAGGAGGGGGAGCTAAAGGGGGCTCTCAGTAACTCAGAGAGCCCACATAAGACCAGGCAGCATGCACAGGAGTCCCACAGCACGGGGACAAAGGAGGTGCTAAAAGAGCTCATGCAGCACTACAACAAAGGCTCCAGTGCCGCCGGAGATCAGGAAGATGTGTGTTGCAGGATAGAGTGCTGGGGGCTGGAGCTGCACGGTGCATGAAGAATTTCATGGAAGGATGCCAACAAGCCTTGGCAACTGAAAAAAACTCAGTGCATGGGGTACTGTCTTGCGTGAGGATGCAAGCTCTTACCTCCACCAAAGTTGGACAGTGGGACGTGAGGACCATCAGGACTGCTTCTGTCTACCTGTCGAGCAGCGTGCCGCGCCCTGAGCTTTTCTTATATTTATCGAGGCCCCAAATTGGGCATGGGGCCTCATTTTTGTAATTGCGTGGCGCGCCCCAGGTAGTTTCGGCATCCCCCACTCACCTTCTCTTTTCTTTTTTCTACTTTCTGTCATCCTTGCTTTTCTTCTCAACTTATACTTTCTCTTCCTACCCATATTTCCTTTCTCTTCCCAGCATGCCTTCCTTTTTTCCCTGCATACACTGGGTCCCTATTTACTATGGTGCTTTTCCTTATTCATTCTACAACTTGATCCCAATTCAATATGGCCACTTTTTACTTCCTGTCGGTCACTTCCTGCTCTTTGGGTATATAAGGTTTTTTGATTCCTTTTCTCTTTGCGCTGCAACACTTCCATTGGGTGGTGATCTTCGCTCCTGTTCCTCTGCGTCAGAAATTGAATTTCTGATTTTCCTCAAGCTTTTTCCTGGTCACTTAACCTTTTTGTTCCGATTTTCTTTACTCTTTTTTTTTGTTTCAGGAGCTCCTATTTTTGAGGTTTTTTCGCCTTTTCGTTTTTTTTTTTTCCCTCTGGGACTCCTTCTGGAGGGCACGGACTGTCTTTGGTGTTCCCTCCGTCAGCAGCACTGTGGCTACCAGAAAGGCTCACCCTTATTTGGGCCAAGGCAGAACCTACAAGAACAAGAACCTCACTATACTTCCCGTGGGCCGCAGTACCAACTACGATTATGTCGTGACACTACCACCTGTGATGCAGGATCTATGCAGCTCAGCAGGAGAGGGAATCCACGCAGTAGGTCATCATTGTAATAGGTGCCTGCTATAGTAGGGGAGTGACTCCTTCCCCCCATGTGAGATTCCTTCGCTCTTCTGGTGCAGGCTGAAAACAGACTGTTCTCTGAGGATGCATGACTGGGAAATAGTTGCAGTTGCTGGAAGAAGCTGAAGATACTAATATTTAAGAATGATGCAGAAGGTATCTTTGCTCCTTTGTTGCAGTTTGTAGTGTTCCTGGAAGGTCCAGATGCAGTTTCTTGATTGGGAAGGTGAAGTGGATGATGCAGAGGATTCCTACTGGAGTCTTGCAATCCAAATCTGAAGAATCACCCAAAGGAGAGACCCTAAATAGCCCTGAAACAGGGGTTTGTCAGCTAAGCAGGTAAGCACCTATCAGGGGAGGGCTCTGAAGTCACCTGCTGGCACTGGCTACTCAGATGCTCGCAGAGTTCCCTGCCAACTTGGAATCCAAGATGGAAAAACCCAGGGACCCTCTGGAGGAGCTCTGAGCACCACACTTGAGGTGGTGATTGACAGGGGAGTGGTCACTTCCCTTTTCTTTGTCCAGTTTCATGTCAGAGCAGGGAGTGGGGGTCCCTGAACTGGTGTAGACTGTTTTATGCAAGAAGGACACCAAATGTGCCCTTCAAAGCCTCTCCCGTGGCTAAGGGAGGCTACCCTTCCCAAACCTGTAACACCTATTTCCAAAGGGAGAGGGTGTAACACTCCTCTCCCAAAGGAAATCCTTTGTTCTGTCTTCCTGGGATCAAGCTTATCAAGCAACAAGAGGACAGAAACCTGTGTGAGAGGTGGCAGCACCTGGGGCTGCCTTGAAAAGCTCAGAAGGCTGGAATGGCAATACTGGGTGTCCTCTAAGGAGCCCACAGAGTGCATTGAACCATGCAACCAATGCTTGCAAAAGCCTTGAGACAAGATTCCAACATGTTTGATACCAAGCATGCCTATGTTCGGAGATGCCATTATTTAGCTGGACATAGGTAGTGACATATGTCCAGTACACGTGAAAAATGGCGTCCCCGCACTCACGAAGTCTGGAAAATGGTCCTGGAGGTTGTGGGGGCACCACTCCTATGGCAGGGGTACCCTCACACACAGGTACTTTGCACTCAGGGCTGGAGGGCCTGCTATATGGGTGACCTATAGGTGACCTGGGGCAGTGTAAATGGCAGTGAAAGGGTGTATGAACCCTTTCATGCAGGCTGCAATGGCAGTCCTCTAGAAGCCTTTGGATTTGCCGCAGCCCATAGGGATCCCCTGGGACCCCTATGCCCTGAGTACCTCAGTATCATATACTAGGGACTTATAAGAGGGCACCAGTATGCCAATTGTGAGTGAAATACTGGGTTACCAGTATGCAACCACCAAATTTAGAGGAGAAAGAGCATAATCACTGGGGCCCTCGTTAGCAGGATCCCAGTGAACTCAGTCAAGCAAACTGACCGGGGCCAGTAAATGGGGGTAATCATGGCAAATGGGGTAATCATGGCAAAAAGAGGCTCCTTTCCTACACTTTGGAATGACAAAATGTGTATATGTGTACATAGATGTGTATATTATTCTATGCTTGACATGTTCATAGGTCACTGCATTGTTTTTATATAAGTTGGTTGATTAGATGCTTATGAGTCTGATTTTCTTTTACCTATCACAATAGGTAAATATTTTCTTAACTATTTATATGCAAATATTTCACTATTGAAATATTGAGGAAAGATAAAATAATGTTATAAAAGAACACAAATAAAAATGTAAATACTGCAGCTCTTAAAAGTCTGTGTTTATACAATGCAACTTTAAATCTCAATATATTATATTCCTTACACATTTATTCCTTTAATTATGTAATCATATATCTATATATTTAGTAGTCGAATCTTACTGTACAAAAGGAAAAAAATAAATTACTCTCCCGAAAGCTTTCCTCTGTCTGGCCATCACACTATACCTCTATCAATCTATCCTTCATCTCCACCCTTCGACTAATCCCAAACCCATTCTACTACTATGATCTCCACAATAACCCTAATAGACTCTTATCTCCCCTACCACTCCTAGCTCACCCCAAGCCTCAGTTTACTACTTTGATCTACCAAACAGCCCAACTAAAATCTCCCTCATTAAACTCTCCTTCAACTCATTGCAAACCACATTTACCTACTATGATCTTCCTAATGCCTTTCTACAGACTCTTCCATCATCCACCTCTCCTTTACTCAATCCAACCCTCATCTTACTACTATGATCTCCCATCTAACACTTCTAAATTCTCCCCCATCCCTCCATTTTTCTATACAATCCAACTAACAGACTCACATGCCATTCACTCAAATTAACTGATACCTCCCTGTACTACTAACAAAACAGCACTCATATTTCCCTATACTAATCCACCACTAATCCTTTTGGGTTCCAGAGTAACATGCTATTTGCTGAAAACTGATTCAACACTTTGTCAGGGGTAATAAGCTCTATATAAATACCATTACGATTGCATAACACAGTAGACAGTAAGGGGATAAAGTAGTGCCCACATCAAATATGGCCGGTACACAAAAAGTGTAAGCATCTCAAATGGCGCTCACACTAGAATCATGTACTGCTCCAGAGGTTCTTACCAACATGGATACAAAGAGGGGCAAGAACCACTTATAAAATGACTAACCAAACATTTTCTAATTTTAATTCCTTAAGAACGTCTGCTTTTTGCTAGGGAAAACACGGCTGAACATTATTACTCCAGGTTGCTCTTCATTACTTCTGCAAATCTGTTCAGTTGTTTTTGAGAAATGTATGTTTAAAGAGGTACTTGGGGTGTTCATAAAGTGCTTATTCTCCTGGAAGTTAGTGGTGTCTCTATTGGTATATACACATGGATCCTCGTAGTACTGAAAATTTTAAAAATACCCAAATCCCATTGGCTGAGGAAGACTTTTCTCCCATCAGCCAATGGCTTTCCATGGTACTCGAAATGGTAGTGCGATATCTCAAGATCTGAATGGCTGTTTTGCTTTCCTTCTCTTATCTTACGACTGAGCTTACAAAACTTCTCTGGAATGCACTTCTTAGTTTAAAGAAGACATTTATTATTATTATTACTTCACCACGAGGCTCCTGAAAGACTAAATTAGTAGGTTGGAAGCACACGTTTAAATGTAGTTGCAGCAACGAAAGCAAAATATATCAAAGTACTTCTCAGGTGCAATGTACACAGCAAATACATGTGATTATAATATAGCATAACTTCAAAGCAAAGCATAAAAGTCAAAATTGCATCACCTTAGGGCCTATCACTCCGCTTCATCTTTCTGGGGCCTGCAAGATGATGACTCCGGGTCAACTGCGAGAAAGAGATTTTCTACCCAAACGGGAGACAGGCAACTGACGTCCGTTCCTGTCTGAAGTCAAGATATTTCTCCCCCTCGCTGTTGCCCAGGGCCATCGTTAAAAGCAAACTCAGTGTGAGAACCAAATAAACTTGGAGAGTGGCCAATTCTCCAGAATTCACTCGTTCCCAGACTGGATTGAGAGCTAAACACAAAGGGGGTCATTACAACCCTGGCGGATGGTGTTAAAGCGGCGGTAAGACCGCCAACAGGCTGGCGGTCTTTTTTTGAGTATTATGACCATGGCGGTTACCGCCATGGTCATCCGCCGCTTCCCCGTTCCGCCCTCCAGGGCGGAGACGACCGCTGGGCTGGAGACCTGAGTCTCCAGCCCGGCGGCCCTCACAATACCGCCACCGGTATTGTGACCCGGCTTTCCGCCGTGGATTTCCAGCGGTAGGAACCGCCATGAGATCCATGGCGGTAAGCACTATCAGTGCCAGGGATTTCCTTCCCTGGCACTGATAGGGGTCTCCCCCACACCCCGACTCCCTCCCCTACAACCCCCGCCACCCCTGCCACACCCCAAAGGTGGCAGGGCCCCCCTCCCCACCCCGATCCCCGACATTACCTTACACATACACACCCGACACGCACGCAGGCACCACCAACACATACACGCACACACACCGACATACATGCCAACATCCACACACACAGTCAGATACGTACACCCACATTCACGCACACATCCACACAGACATACCTACAGACATACACACACTCATTCCCAAAACACGCAACACCCCTGCAAGCATACACGCACTCACACCCCCCCACATACACAGACGCACACCCCCATGCACCCACACAACACACAACACCCCCCCACCCCCCTCCCCTAACGGACAATCGACTTACCTGTTCTGTCGATCCGCCGGGAGGGGGCGGGAGCCATGGGGGCAGCTCCGCTGACACCACACCGCCAACAGAACACCGCCACGCAGAATCAGAGGATATGATTAGCTGGGCAGTGTTCTGTTGGCGTGGAGGTGGAGCAACCTCCACTTCCCCGCTGCCCGCAAGTATGGCTGTTGGCGGCTCTCCGTCGGAAAAACTACGGAGGGCAGCCAACAGTCATAATACGCTGAGCGGAAAACCGTCACTACTGGCGGTCTTCCGCGCGGCGGTCCCGAGGTTGAAATGACTACCAAAATCTACGCTCTCTTATCAGCTAGGGTTTGGTGTGAAAAACACAGCTTAGTCTATCATGTGGAAAAACACAGCTTGGAAAAACACAGCTCATCTGCAATGTTTCAACTGCAATGTCTAACTCCACGTTAAGGCCAATAGGCAGCTGACCTACATACCAAAGGTAATGTCTAATGCCATGTTAAAGCCAAGTAGGCAGCTAACCTAAATACCAAATGTAATGTCTAATGCCACGTTTAAGCCAATAGGCAGCTAAACCCAAATACCAAATGTAATGTCTAATGTCATGTTAAAGCCAATAGGCAGCTAACCTGAATAATGTGCTACTGGTGGACATTGAGCAACTAATATGCGCAGTGGTGAAACACAAAGTAATTGGTCAAACACAATTAATAGCATAATAATGGCCAACTGCAACAGCTGAAGAACATTTTTCAAAGGTCATTACAGGATTTGGTGACTCAGACCCTCATTACAAGTTTGGTGGTCTTTTCAGAAGACCTCCATGGCGGTATCACGACTGCCGTATTACTATCACAAACTGAAGACTGCCCAAAAACAGCCACAAATCGGAGACCATCAGCCTGACCGAGGGTGGGAGAGAGGAGGTACCACTGCCAGCACCACCATGCTGACAATATCCCGCCCTCTAAATTATGACACACAAATCAGATCAGCAGTCATTGCACTGCAGTAATCCATTGGCGGTCTGAACTACTGCGGTCATAAATCCAATCCCACCAGTCCACAACACCTCCTTCGACAGTATCAATACCCCACACCTGACACACATACACACACCACACACAACTGATCACTGCACTATAAAACACCCCACACACACCTCCACAATCCTTTGCAACCAGACAAATTGACACAAAGAGTGAAGAACGCACAAACGTAGGACACAGCACTTGAATAGCAAAGGCACCATCACACTATGCACATATTACATACCACACAACTGCACCTGCTACATAATACGCACGTCACCACTGCACACAAACACCACATACAACCAGCACACATAATTAAACACCCCCACCTCACCAACATTCAGCCACCACACACCGCACCCTTGCACACAACACACACCACAACCCACAACACAACCCCCATGGCACGACAAAAGCATCCACGCTACACAGACAATGAGCTTAGGGTCATGGTCGATGAAATCGTCTGGGCGGAGCCACAGCTGTTGGGAGCACAGGTCCACAAACATCCTTTGCCAGGAAGATGGGGTTATGGTGGAGGATCGTCGACAAGGTAAACTCAGTGGACAACCATCCACGCACAAGGGAGGACATCTGGAAGAGGTGGAACGTGGGAAAAGTGCGTTCCATGACAGTACAACACCACATTGCCTTCAACGAGACTGGCGGTGGGCCCCCACCTTCTGCCCCAGAGTTCACATCGTTAGAGGAGAAGGTCTTGGCCAGCCTGCACTCAGAGGGCTTAATGGGAATACCCAGAGGACTGGACTCTGGTAAGTCACCAACACCCCCCAGGCACCAACGACTCCTGTACATTACTCATCCCCATCACCCTATCACCCACCAATGCACCCTAGCGTGCCCCTCTCCCACCTTAAACCAATACCCTCCCTTGCATGCCACACCATCCAACTTACACCATCACCACACAGCCCATCCCAGTGCACAGATATCTCCAACTTTGCTAAGTACTGCAACTTCAAAGAATACATCACTCCCTACCCTTGTATATCTGCCATTCCCACTTCACATTTGAACACCTGCATGTAAAACCATGCCACCTCCTAGACCAACTGGACACTGCGACCGCTCAGTAGTACATGGCAATGACAGCAATGCTATCCACTACCCTCTATGCCACAAGGAGCCAACTACACTATCCATCAGCCATAAACATTGTCAGCAGCGCAGCATCTGTCATTGCCCCATTTGGAAAGCAAGTCAAGGCACAGTTTGCATAATACTATGATGGCAACAAGTTCCCCTCTAGCAATGTAACACACTCCCTCTCCATCCACAGGTACCCCTATCATTGCCACCCTGCAGAGGATGCCAGGGATAGACAGCTATCCCCTGGAAGAAGGCCCAAGTGAGGACTACAACTCTGAATGCAATTGTATTTTGTAAGTTTGCGCCGATTTAGCATCACAAAATTACACAAATGCGGCATTTAAAAAGTATAAATGTTGGCCTAAGTTTCAAGCCCCTGGGACCTGGCTATCCCAGGGTCTGTGAGGGGGGCACACGGCCTCCCGCATTCATTTTCATTAAAGTCAGGGGAGGTTGCGTTCCTCGGTGCTATGGGGGCATCGCTTGCCCCCGCATTCAATTTAATAATTGTCCTAGTGAGGTGGTGGTCCAAAGGGCTTCAGGAAACCCAGGTTGGGGAGCCCTTGCACCTCCTCCATATTTTTGACATGGTCTAGGGACTTGGCCCACTCAGGGGCTTTATAAAACAAAGCATGGGCACCCATGTTTGTTTTTTTTAAAATTTCTGCCACAGATTTGCAACCATGTCACAAATTTGTGGCAAAAGTTTTAAAAGAATGTTAATTTTGTTGTGGGGGTCCCTATGGGACTCCAGAGCTAAGGGGTCAGGGTGTCCCTACCCTGACTCCTTTTCTTTTCTTTTTTTTTTTCCAGGGACTCCGCTGAAGCCTTCGCGTCCCTATATATACAAATTTATTTTTTGTTCAATATTTCAAAAACTACTGAACAGACTTACACCAAATAGAAAAAACTGCACTTTGTGCCACATTTGGTGTATTTCTGTCCAGTGGTTTGGGGTGGTATTCCTGTTCAAGGCCCCTATGGGAATTAACATGGAAAGGACACATTTTGGGACCCCCCATTGTTTTTCTCAGCCCCCACTTGACATTAGTGTTGATTTTTTTGGGAAAATTATGATAAGATTACTAAGCCAGCGCCAAAGATATAGGCAAGTCAAAAACATGCATTTTCTATGGATACTAGGTCATGACTATAACTACCTAGTGGTGACTGTCAGCAGGTAATGTAAGTATATATATATATATATATATATATATATATATATACATACATATATATACATACATATATACATATACTATTTCCTACTGGTGGTCGCCACTATATATATTACCTACTTTTGCTCGCCACTAGGTAGTTAGCATACACGCACTCACACCCCCCTACATACACAGACGCACACCCCCATGCACCCACACAACACACAACACCCCCCCACCCCCCTCCCCTAACGGACGATCGACTTACCTGTTCTGTCGATCCGCCGGGAGGGGACGGGAGCCATGGGGGCAGCTCCACCAACACCACACCCCCAACAGAACACCGCCATGCAGAATCAGAGGATGTGATTAGCTGGGCGGTGTTCTGTTGGCGTGGCGGTGGAGGTGGAGCAACCTCTACTTCCCCGCCGCCCGCAAGTATGGCTGTTAGCGGCTCTCCGTCGGAAAAACTACGGAGGGCAGCCAACAGTCATAATACGCTGAGCGGCAAACCGTCACTACTGGCGGTCTTCCGCGCGGCGGTCCCGAGGATGTAATGACCACCAAAATCTACGCTCTCTTATCAGCTAGGGTTTGGTGTGAAAAACACAGCTTAGTCTATCATGTGGAAAAACACAGCTTGGAAAAACACAGCTCATCTGCAATGTTTCAACTGCAATGTCTAACTCCACGTTAAGGCCAATAGGCAGCTGCCATGCATACCAAAGGTAATGTCTAATGCCATGTTAAAGCCAAGTAGGCAGCTAACCTAAATACCAAATGTAATGTCTAATGCCACGTTTAAGCCAATAGGCAGCTAAACCCAAATACCAAATGTAATGTCTAATGTCATGTTAAAGCCAATAGGCAGCTAACTTGAATAATGTTCTACTGGTGGACATTGAGCAACTAATATGCGCAGTGGTGAAACACAAAGTCATTGGTCAAACACAATTAATAGCATAACAATGGCCAACTGCAACAGCTGAAAAACATTTTTCAAAGGTCATTACAGGATTTGGTGACTCAGACCCTCATTACAAGTTTGGTGGTCTTTTCAGTAGACCTCCATGGCGGTATCACAACTGCTGTATTACTATCACAAACTGAAGACTGCCCAAAAACAGCCACAAATCGGAGACCGTCGGCCTGACCGAGGGTGGGAGAGAGGAGGTACCACTGCCAGCACCACCATGCTGACAATATGCCGCCCTCAAAATTATGACACACAAATCAGAACAGCAGTCATTGCACTGCAGTAATGCATTGGCGGTCTGAACTGCTGCGATCATAAATCCAATCCCACCAGTCCACAACATCTCCTTCGACAGTATCAATACCCCACACCTGACACACATACACACACCACACACAACTGATCACTGCACTATAAAACACCCCACACACACCTCCACAATCCTTTGCAACCAGACAAATTGACACAAAGAGTGAAGAACGCACAAACGTAGGACACAGCACTTGAATAGCAAAGGCACCATCACACTATACACATATTACATACCACACAACTGCACCTGCTACATAATACGCACATCACCACTGCACACAAACACCACATACAACCTGCACACATAATTAAACACCCCCACCTCACCAACATTCAGCCACCACACACGCACCCTTGCACACAACACACACCACAACCCACAACACAACCCCCATGGCACGACAAAAGCATCCACGCTACACAGACAATGAGCTTAGGGTCATGGTCGATGAAATCGTCTGGGCGGAGCCACAGCTGTTGGGAGCACAGGTCCACAAACATCCTTTGCCAGGAAGATGGGGTTATGGTGGAGGATCGTCGACAAGGTAAACTCAGTGGACAACCATCCACGCACAAGGGAGGACATCGGGAAGAGGTGGAACGTGGGAAAAGTGCGTTCCATGACAGTACAACACCACATTGCCTTCAACGAGACTGGCGGTGGGCCCCCACCTCCTGCCCCAGAGTTCACATCGTTAGAGGAGAAGGTCTTGGCCAGCCTGCACTCAGAGGGCTTGATGGGAATACCCAGAGGACTGGACTCTGGTAAGTCACCAACACCCCCCAGGCACCAACGACTCCTGTACATTACTCATCCCCATCACCCTATCACCCACCAATGCACCCTAGCGTGCCCCTCTCCCACCTTAAACCAATACCCTCCCTTGCATGCCACACCATCCAACTTACACCATCACCACACAGCCCATCCCAGTGCACAGATATCTCCCACTTTGCTAAGTACTGCAACTTCAAAGAATGCATCACTCCCTACCCTTGTATATCTGCCATTCCCACTTCACATTTGAACACCTGCATGTAAAACCATGCCACCTCCTAGACCAACTGCATACTGCGACCGCTCAGTAGTACATGGCAATGACAGCAATGCTATCCACTACCCTCTATGCCACAAGGAGCCAACTACACTATCCATCAGCCATAAACATTGTCAGCAGCGCAGCATCTGTCATTGCCCCCATTTGGAAAGCAAGTCAAGGCACAGTTTGCATAATACTATGATGGCAACAAGTTCCCCTCTAGCAATGTAACACACTCCCTCTCCATCCACAGGTACCCCTATCATTGCCACCCTGCAGAGGATGCCAGGGATAGACAGCTATCCCCTGGAAGAAGGCCCAAGTGAGGACTACAACTCTGAATGCAATTGTATTTTGTAAGTTTGCGCCGATTTTGCATCACAAAATTACACAAATGCGGCATTTAAAAAGTATAAATGTGGGCCTAAGTTTCAAGCCCCTGGGACCTGGCTATCCCAGGGTCTGTGATGGGGGCACACGGCCCCCGCATTCATTTTCATTAAAGTCAGGGGAGGTTCCGTTCCTCAGTGCTATGGGGGCATCGCTTGCCCCCCACATTCAATTTAATAATTGTCCTAGGGAGGTGGTGGTCCAAAGGGCTTCAGGAAACCCAGGTTTGGGAGCCCTTGCACCTCCTCCATATTTTTGACATGGTCTAGGGACTTGGCCCACTCAGGGGCTTTATAAAACAAAGAATGGGCACCCATGCTTGTTTTTTTTTAATTTCTGACACGGATTTGCAACCATGTCACAAATTTGTGGCAAAAGTTTTAAAAAAATGTTAATTTTGTCGTGGGGGTCCCTATGGGACTCCAGAGCTAAGGGGTCAGGGTGTCCCTACCCTGACTCCTTTTCTTTTCTTTTTTTTTTCCAGGGACTCCGCTGAAGCCTTGGCGTCCCTATATATACAAATTTATTTTTTGTTTAATATTTCAAAAACTACTGAACAGACTTACACCAAATAGAAAAAACTGCACTTTGTGCCAAATTTGGTGTATTTCTGTCCAGTGGTTTGGGGTGGTATTCCTGTTCAAGGCCCCTATGGGAATTAACATGGAAAGGACACATTTTAGGACCCCCCATTGTTTTTCTCAGCCCCCACTTGACATTAGTGTTGATTTTTTTGGGAAAATTATGATAAGATTACTAAACCAGCGCCAAAGATATAGCAAGTCAAAAACATGCATTTTCTATGGATACTAGGTCATGACTATAACTACCTAGTGGTGACTGTCAGTAGGTAATGTAAGTATATATATATATATATATATATATATATATATATATATATACATATATATACATACATATATACATATACTATTTCCTACTGGTGGTCGCCACTATATATATTACCTACTTTTGCTCGCCACTAGGTAGTTATAGTTAGGACCTAGGTTACATGGAAAAAACTTTTTTTTTACTTACCTATATCTTAGGTGCCAGTTCACAAATCAAATTTTCACAAAATAGTGTGCTCCAAAATCTAGTTGTGCATGGAAATTTTCAGGGTGATCTGTCAAGTGGGTGCTGACATAAAGTGTGTTTTCCATGTTAAGTCCCATTGACTCTTTAGACATGCCTGCAGCGTGAACCGCTGGACTGAATTACTCCAAAGTTGGCTGAAAGATAGCTCTTGGTCCGCAGATGAGCCTTTTTTGGGTTGAGCGTGCAAGCGCCATGACATGTTGCAATCTATTTGTGGGCTTTTAACCACGCCCACAGCACACCCATCACATTACTTGTTTGTTATTACTGGTAAATGTGTTACATTTTTTCCTCCTTGAAGCAGTTTTGTTACTGCCTTGGCCATTGACCCTGTTACATGGATAATTGGATGTTTGCTGTTACGCTTGATTGAGAGCACAACTCTTTTTCCTTTTGTGTCTCTCCCTTGCACTCACGCTCATGGCTACCGTGGCACTTTGCATTGACTTGTTTATGTCAACTATTTTACTTTTCATGTTCAATTTATGTGGCAAGAAAAGTCCAGCTAGGAAATTACATTGCTACTAGTTATAACTTGAGCAAACATGAGACCCACTTGTTTAATTAGGTGTAAATCCATTCTGTAGGTTAGAAGAAATTAAAGAAAATCCAAATTCGTATATATGGGGTCCTGATGACTTTGTAAATACTGCCAATCTTGATTGGCTGCCAACACTTCAACCAGGATTTGTTGGCAGCCATTATGAGACTCAGCTTTAGCCGAGTCTGAAAAACAAAAGTTAAAAAAAAGAAAAGTTGGGCAGGGTGCATTTACCCTAGACCCTAGCCTTAGTCCAGGGGTCCTTAATGGACCCCCCTCCAGCTATTGCTCACTCGCACCCTAGGGACAACCAACTTCCCGGGGCAAACTTGAAAATACATATAAGGGGGGTCCTATGGACCGCCACCTCACTGGGACTATAAACATAAAGGCCCTCATTCCGACCCTGGCGGTTTCAAACCGCCAGGGTGGAGGGCAGAGGAAGCACTGCCAACAGGCTGGCGGTGCTTCCCGGGCCATTCTGACCGTGGCGGTAAAGCCGCGGTCAGAAAAGGGGAACCGGCGGTTTCCCGCCGGTTTTCCCCTGGCCCAGGGAATCCTCCATGGCGGCGCTGGTTGCAGCGCCGCCATGGGGATTCAGACCCCCTTCCCGCCAGCCTGTTCCTGGCGGTTTACACCACCAGGAAGAGGCTGGCGGGAACGGGTGTCGTGGGGCCCCTGGGGGCCCCTGCACTGCCCATGCCACTGGCATGGGCAGTGCAGGGGCCCCCTAACAGGGCCCCATGAAGATTTTCAGTGTCTGCTTTGCAGACACAGAAAATCGCGACGGGTGCCACTGCACCCGTCGCACCCCTGCAAATCCGCCGGCTCCATTCGGAGCCGGATTCCTCTTTGCAGAGGCTTTCCCGCTGGGCCGTCATTTGACCGCGGTGTGGTCTTTTGCCGGTTTCCACCCGGCGGGCGCCGCCCGCCGCCCGCTGGGTCGGAATGACCCCCAAAGTGTGCAGAGCCACCCAGCCCCCAAACCCTGGAACCACCACCTCCCATGGGCAGGGAATAGATAATTAATGGGAGGGACCGCTGACCCCCCCAGACCCCAGGGACCACCACCTCTGCTTGGTACCAATTGTTTTGAGAGTGGGAGGACTGCCGCCTCCCTGGTGCAATAAACATAATGTATAGGGAGGCAGTGTGCCCCTCCCAAAGCCCCCAGGACCGCCACCTCCCTGAGCCTCAAATACATTTTTGTTGTGGAATAATGAAACAATAGAGGGGGGCCATGGGGCCCCCATCGTGGAGCTATAAATGGCCCTGAGACCGCCACCCTCCAGAGCTGGGTCCTTCTCCCTTCTGAGTTGTCCACCCTCAGGAACTAGCTGTTTGTTGACAGCTCCCACCAAGCAAAACCAAAAATAACTCCACTTTCAGCAAGCTGGAGCTGTCAAACAACTTCCGCTTCCTGAAAGCCGAGTTTTCATTTCTTTCCCTGCACACAAACATGCATGCAGGAAAAGAGATGAAAACATTGCTCCCATAAGCAGGCTCGCACAGCAGACAGGAGCCAGCTGGGACCACTAGGGCCTTGAAGCTCCCCCCACAGTTCCCCAAAATATGTTTTTTTAAAGAATTTCAAGGTGAACCTGCAGATCTGCAGTTCCAGCTTGAATATTATCTGATGAAGATGCTCAAGGAACTTTCACATTGGCAAAGTTACAGACACACCAGACCACTGGAGCCATTTCCTTAACGTTCTTTATGCAGCTGTAGTGTAGGAGATGTACTATACATTTACCCAATAAGGCAGCACTTAATAATTAGCCAGTAGAAAGTATTCCAGCTGTGTAGACACTTTGCACACAAATGGCCTCTTTTTGATAAGTATGCAGGGCAGGATCATTCTTGCACAATGCTCATCTCACAGAAATTAAACGTCAACGGAAAGCACTTTCACATATGAACAAAACAGGTGCCCACGTTGAAGCTCAACTTCTGTAAAGTACTAATCATCCTAACGTCGTGCGCATGGGCAAGGCACAGGAAATGTGTTTACTATGCATTTCTACTTTGAAAGGTTATCTGTAATCCTTGATGGAGGTGTTTGCATTTTTGCATTTTTTGAGAGCAAAAGCTAATATAGTGACTGCAATGAGTAGGCTCCTTTTTGTCAACTGGTGCTAAGACCCAAGCCCTCTGCGCATGGCAGCAGGCCATTTATGATGTGGGGTTGGGTGGTTATAGGGGGCTGGCCGCAGGCTATGCGTGGCAGTGGTTGAATTACATACAGTAATTAAAATTACTTTATGTTAAAAGAAACTAGAAATTCACAGAAAATATCAAAGGTTACAGAAACCTTGTAGTTATTAAATAAAATTAAAACCACATTGAAATCAAAAGTTACAAGAGCGTTATAGTTAGGCTCACATTTTAAACATTCAAAACCATAGAAATTCACCTGGTAAAGTTGGAGTAACTTGTACCCTAAGGTAACTATAACTTGCGTCCTCACGATGCACTGCTAAATACTCCACGAATCACAACACTCATGACATCTTTGATAGCATCATAGATAATATCGATGTAATATTTGAAGTGACATTTTTCATGGACAAAACTGTGCATGGTGGGCGTGAGTTATAGTTACCTTTGGACATGAGTTATAGTTTCTTGAGATAACTCTAACAGGTTAATTTCTATGGTTTTGTATGTTTAAAATGTGAGCCTAACTATAATACGTACCTGTAACATTTGTTTTTAAGTGAAAAAGAAAAATATATAGGCATAATGTATGCAAGGGTGGTGTTCCGGTGCTAGGGGGAGCTGAATAAATGCATCATTTTTATTGGCATTTTTAATGCCTGCTAAGGCCAGGCATTAAAGGGAGGCTCCCATTGTTTTCAATGGGCCTCTGGGTTCTTTGCAGGATTAGCGTCAAATGTTTTGATGCTAATACTGTAGAGTGCCAGACTAGTGTAAAAAATTATGACGCTAGTACCCCTGGCTACCACCATGGTGCACCGTATTTTAAATATGGCGCACACATGGTGGTATTAGGGGGGGGGCGCTAACGGGGACAAGAAAAGGGGTGCTGCACTAGGTGCAGTGCCACTTTTCATAAATCTGCTCCTAAGTGGTTTGCACACTTCTGTCAATGAGCTATACTTGGGCTACATTTGGGTGATAATTCTTATACATTTGATCTCTTTTTTCCCTGGTGGCCATCTGGAGAGACTTATTTGTTATGAAGCTCCCTCCTTTTCTCATTTACTGCAGTATCCTCAGTAGAAAATTCTTTCAATTTTCCACTTTGATTCCATCAAGATAGCGTTTAGATGTGCCACACTTTTGGCATAAATACAGAATGTTAGCACATTAGAACACTGTAGTAAAGCTGCTGATCACCAGGAAGTTAACTGGCAGTCTTCTGTGGATGTTGAAAGTGCATGCTTCTGTCTGCATGTCTGTAGGAAGCTGGCTCTCTATATGGTGTACAAAAATGATGTGCACTGTCTGAGCAACCCCATCTTGGTTTACAGAGATAAAAACTAGACTGCCTAATGCTCTAATTTTTGGGATAGCTTGGTCAAGCCGTTAGGCCAATCTTGGAGGTGTACTAAGCATTTGTTGTACTCACAGTATCAATAAATGTGGACACAAACTCAAAGGAATAACTTGAGACCAATGTACCAAAATACTTCTATAAAATGTTCAAGACCGAGATCATCAAAAGCAGGTAAGTACTTTTTAAGTTATCATTTTTCAAAATTTAGCAGAAATTGTCTTTTGTGTGTAATTACGCACCATAGGAATCAATTTGAGAAAACTATAAAAATGCACATAAAAACATGCAATGTGTTTATCAATATCTCCTTCTGTTTTTAGGTTGAGGTCATTGAGGGATCCTCTGGGCCAGCCGGAGAAGTTCGGGCCGTTGCTGGTTCAAGCGCGAGTAGTTGCTGAAAGTCCTGGTGCAGGACAGGCGAAGGGGACCACTTGGAAATGCACTGCATAGGCGGACTTCAAGGTGAGTCTGGTGGGTTTCCTTGGAGTATAGAGGTCACAAGGGGCGGGGGACACTTAGAGCACAGCGGGTTCTCTGATACAGGGGACAGGGAGGCTGGGTGCAGAGCAGATAGGTCAGCCAAGAGCTGTGCGCAGAGGTGCCCTTGCAACCAGGAAGCAGGTCAATTGGAGGGTGGTTTGCAGGGCCACTCTGGAAGTGGTTCTTGGGTGTCCTGAAGTCTCTCAAATGTTGCTTGCTTCTGGTCCTCATTGTGTCTGGAGTGGACCTTTCTCCTGGGTGCCCAACATTGGGGGTCCAGTACTACTGGCTATTACACGGTTCAGCCACTGGAGGTTGCAGTGCCACCAAACTTAGCACACTTCCTGGGCCTGTCCTCTGAGTCTCTTTGGTGAAATTTGGTCTGGCTGCTGTGTCTGGTTCCTTGATCAGCAACCGGTCAGTTAACTAGACTTTACTGTTTCTGCTTCTTGCTTTCAGGGAATGATGCTTTCACTCTGTGGGGAGATCCTTGGCAATTTCTAGAAGGTTGGACATTCTCTGGGGTTTCTTAGAGTGTGTCCAATGTCCAGTTAACCCCTCAGTGGCGATTGTTGAGTCCTGGATGCAGCAGGTAGGGTTTGGCACCTTTTCTTGGTGCAACATGACTTCAGTTCTCCAGCATCCGGTTTTTGTTGTTGCAGGACTTCTTGTGTCCATTGAATCTGATATGCAAGTCTAAATACTGCATTTAGGGGGAGTTTATGGGAGTACCTAGTAGTGGACAATGGGCATCTAAATTAAAGTGGCTACACCCACTATGTGACCAGTTACTGTGTGCAGAGGTCACATTGGCTGTTTCTCTACCATGCAACATGGAGGAAAATTAAATGGATAAGGTCACCTTGCATGCAACACCTTGGGAGTGGTGCAGGTTGAGGGTGGCCACTCCTCCTGTTCTTTGAGCTTTTTCACACCATAACTTCTACCAAAAGTGGGAGTCTTCTATGGGTGCAACCATCGGCTGCCACCAGCAGGTCTGGAGGTCAAGTATCAAGGGCAGCAAGCCCTTTGAAGCTCTCAGGCAGAGTTGTACACATTCCTGCGGGAGAAGGTGTAAAATCTCTGCCCAGGAAGGGATTTGTTTTCTGGTCCCAGAGAGCAAAGACACTCACCGCAGGAATCTAGGATCTTGGTTGGTGGAGGCAGGCTGGTTAGGACCGACCAGCAACCGTGCCAGGTTTAGTTAGCTTTTGCAAGGGTCACCTCTAAGGTGCATTTTGCAATCAATCAAATACTGGTACCAATTTGGATTTATTGTTCTGAGTTGCTCGATACCAAATAACCCAGGGTTCACAGTGGCCCTCATGTAGCTGTGAAACCTGTGCTGACTAGTGTCCAGCACATGCATTCAAAATGGCTGCTCTGTACACTTACTGTCTCACAAGTGTGGCATGGACACAATAGAGGACACAATAGAGGCGTATGGTTCCTGCACCTATGCCAACACATGCACTATAGTGCACTCTGCCTTGGGGCTGGAAGGCCTGCCAGAGGGGTAGCTTACCTATATTGCATGCAGTGCATAGTGGACAGGTCACACAAGCTGTGTGTCATGTCATGTTTTCATTTTAGGATTGTAGCAAGACATTCAGCCTGCAACGCCAGTGCTGAGTGCACTTGTATTCAGGGTCGCTGAGGGTGGAACAATCTGTGCTGCTGCCTTCAGGGGCCTACCCTTAGTACCCCAGGCCTTGGGCACCTAAGTACCACTTGCTAGGGACATATAGTGGCAGCTAAAGGTGTTGCCAATTATGCCAATGCATCACAACCATTTTGGGAAAGTGATCTGGCCCTGGAAACCTGTTTAGCAGGGGCCCAGGACAGTTACATCTTTGAAACCAAATCATATAACAGACATAAAGGCCCTCATTCCAACCCTAGCGGTCATGGTCTAATCTGTCTATGACCTCATCAGCTCTTACCTTTGGGTGTGCATCTGTCTTTGTAACTGAATTGAGGGCCCTGCATGCCACAGAAAACCTAATTTCCTTTTTCCATCCCCTGTAGTGAGGTTTGGGGACCAAAACTACTGGGCTAGCCCAGGGACTATCGAAGGGTTTAATGACACCGAATCCAACATTTTCTTGACTTCTGTTTGGTTGCTCACTCTGACATGGTCTGACTATCTGTAAATTTTGTTTTTGACAGGCAAGCTGTCACCAGTGTCTACATCATGGGTATACCAATCAGTCCTACCAGGGGTCAGAGAAAATAACTAAGCATACTGTTTGAGGACCTGCCTGCAATCAGCCTGCTGTTGTTCTGTGAGAGTGACTGATAAGGCTACTCCATCTACAGAACCATCTGGTGGATTGCTGCGGAGGAGATCAGTGAGAGGCTCACTTTCTTCCTCCTGTCCTTCATCTCCATCTGAGCATGGTTACATCAGTTCTGTCGTAATAAGGCTTTAGGCGATTAACCAGAATTATCCTTTTGGGATTTTTTGAACTGCAAAGGTCAACCAAGCAGATTACCTCCTCTTTCTCTTCAAGTATAGGGTAGGGCCCAGGC
Source organism: Pleurodeles waltl (assembly GCF_031143425.1). Classification (NCBI taxonomy): domain Eukaryota; kingdom Metazoa; phylum Chordata; class Amphibia; order Caudata; family Salamandridae; genus Pleurodeles; species Pleurodeles waltl. The sequence continues at coordinate 686,494,128 of NC_090449.1, read as the reverse complement.
CACTTGCTTTGGAGAGCCCTAGGAGTCACAAGCTCCAATACCCAAACTTTTTGTCCTGGTTGGAATTCCACCATAGACACTGTTTGGTCATACCAGTGCTTTTGAAGCTCCTGGCTGGCCTGAAGGTTTTGGCTTGCCTTTTCTACATATTTAGTCATTCTAGAATGTAGAGCAAGTACATAGTCCACTATGTTCTGCTTGGGCTCTTTGAGAGGTCTCTCCCAGCCTTCCCTTACAAGACTCAGTGGTCCCCTAACAGGATGCCCAAACCAAAGCTCAAATGGAGGGTATCCTACTCTCTTTTGTTGCACTTCCTTGTAGGCAAAAAATCAGACACGGAATTAAGAAATCCCATCACCTTCTAGGTTTTTCAGGGAGTCCTCCAATCATGCCTTTTCGGGCCTGGTGAAATCTTTCAACCAACGAGTGGGTCTGCGGGTGGTATGGGGTAGTAAATTTATAAGTTGCACCACTTTCCTTCAATATGTGTTTTAAGTATGCAAAGAGGAAGTTCAAACCTCACTCTGATACTATCTCCTTAGGAAACCAAACTCCAGTGAAAATACCTAGGAGGGCTTTGGCTACTGCAGGAGCAGTGATGGTCCGAAAGGAATGGCCTGAGGATATCTAGTGGCATGATCCAGTACCACTATGATATATCTATTCCCTGAAACTGTCCAGGGGGGTCAAGAGGGCCAACAATATCAACCCCTACCCTCTCAAAAGGCACCCCAACCACAGGTAGTGGGATTAAAGGGGCCTTTCTGTGGCCACCTGCTTTGCCACTGGCTTGGCAGGTGACAAAGGGCTCACAAAAGTCCTTCACCTTCGAGGACATTCCAGATCAATAAAAATGACTGACTAGCCTGCTTCAAGTTTTGTTTTGTACTGCTGAGGTACTACCACCCTACTGGTTGCACCAGGTTTGAGGTCTCTGTCCTCAGTGAACAGGAGTTCATCCTCCCAATATACCCTGTGGGTACTACTGACACTATCCTTTTCTACCCTTTTCACTACCCTGTGCAGTTTGCTGCCTTAGGCCTTCAAGAATGGGACAGGTTCTCTCTCCCTGCAAAGATCCTCCCTGGAGGGTCCCCCTGGACATAGGAGCTCTGGGTGGAAAGGCCCAAGCTCTGCAGGGTCTGTTACCCCAGGGAATACAAAGTCATCTTCCTGAGAAGAGGGGTTTTGACATGTGATCTGCATAGGAGCTGGCTCCCCAGTCTTCTTATATTTTCTCTTGGAAGTTTGGTCCATTGTTTCAAGATCCAGCACTTCTTTTTCACTCTGATGTTTGCTCTGTGCCCTAGTCTTAACACAGGTCCATTCTGGGATCCCAAGCATGGCTACATGGGTCTTCAGTTCTTCTTCAGCCCAGGAGGTATGCTCCAGATCATTTCAAAGTAGACAATCTACTGGGATGGATGAGGGCACAACTACTTCTTTCTGTCCAGCTACATTGCCATGGGATGGAATTGTTTCTCACTGTCAGCACTGGTGACAGGATAAGACTTCCCTATCAGGAACTGATTTGAGTGGACCAGGTGTTGGGTCACAATGGTGACACTAGTGCCTGTGTCCCTCAGGGTTTCTACTTTTTCCCCTTTAATCAGAGGGTCCTACCTTTATTTGTGCATATTATTAGGCCAGGCAGCACTGGATAAATCGATCCTCCCTCTGTGACTCGTGTTGCCTCTGTGGGTTCACTGACATGGCAAGGCCACAACTATGATCCCATCTGTAGATTACCAACTGCATTTACTGCCGGTTGACTAGAGGCATTATTCTTGTTTTTACAGCTAGGGTCTCCAGTTTGGTGCCCTGTATTCTTGTAATCATGGAACTAAGCCTTGTTGTGATCAATGTTTTTACCTTTATACTTACCCTTATGCTGTGAGGAGTCTCTTGACCCACCCTCCTGAGCAAGTTTTTGCAGTCCTTGAGAGGACTCTTTGGGGATGATTTAAGAGCCCCTAGCACCTCTTTGCGCCACATTAGCGTCACTTCTTTTACGCTAATGTGGCCCAATGAGGCCAAAATTGCTGCACCACATTTACAAAGTGATTCAATGCATTCATTGTGCCACTTTGTAAGCCCTTGCACTACGTTATGCTTACACCAAGTATAATCTTTGCAAAGGGGCATTCCCCTGTTAGGGGGGGCGTGACAAAATGGTGCAAAGAAATTGAAAAGATTTTTTTGCATAATTTTTTTGCCAATTTTAATGCCTGCTCAGAGTAGGTGTGAAAAGGAGGCACACATTTGTTTTTAATGGGCCTCATTGGGCTTTGCAGGAATAGCGTCAACATTTTTGCCGCTAGTCCTTCAAAGCTCAGAACTAGTGTCAAGAGTTTTGACGCTAGTTCTCATAACTACCACTGTGGTTCATCATATCTTAGATACAGTGCACACATAGTGGCATTAGGGGAGCACTAAGGGGCACAAGAAAGTGGTGCTGCACTGGGTGCAGCACCACTTTCCTCAAATCAGGCCCTTTGTTTTTTGCTCTGGCTCCCATTCTTTCTTTTGGTCTCCCTCACCAGTGGTAGTTTTGGTCACGCTTGTCTTGACCAAATGGTCTAACTTCTTCACCAACTCTAGATGAGAAAGTGAACCTAGATCCACCAGGTATTGATCTAGCTTCTCATTGTAACAATTACTTAGCAGGTGCTCTTTCATGAACAGATTATACAGTCCATCATAATTCTGTACCTTGTAACCAGCTAACTATCCACCCAGCATTTTTACTGACTAGTCCAAAAGCTCTACTTAAGTTTAGCTCTGGGTTTTTTTAACCTCTCTGAACATCATGCAGTATTCTTCAGTTGTACATTCAAAGCCCTCAATCAGGGTACCTTCAAAAGGTCACAGGATTTAGAATCTGCATTAAAAGGTGTCAGGAGCCTATCCCAGCACTTTCCTCAGAATAACTACCACAACAGTGTGCCCCAGTGTTTCTTTTCAATATCCCATCCAATATAGGCTCTTTCAAAGGCAGAAAAAAACATTTGACAACATCATTTCCTTCTAGAAAAGGTCAGACAACTCCTTTGTGGAGTTTTAGGTTAGTAGGTTTTACTCTCAATGCATATATGCTGCCACCAGAGATGGGTCCTAGGCCCAACTCTTTTCAATTTGTTAAAATTGCCAAAAGCTGAGCCTCCAGGGCCAGTCTTTTGGTTATCCTGGATAAAGCCAGGTCTTTTGTGGGTGTACTAGTGCTAGGGGTAGAGGAGCTACCTTCATCCCATTATCCACAGCATTATCTTCTCCTCCAGAGACTTCATCATCTACTTCCTCTGTGGAGTTAGTCACCTCATACTGTGCCTTTAGAAGATTAGGCTTTTTTTGAGGTGGCATGCTTCCCAGTATGAATCTTGTACAGCTTAAAGAGTTTCCTTAGCTGGGCATAGTCATATGCCAGGTAAGGAGCCAGGTTGAGCTCCCAGCTCTGGTTCTCTGATTCTGACATGTTTTATGTTATTAAAGTAAAAAACTCTAATGCTTGTTGTAGGGATCTAATCAGGGCCTAAGCAGTCAGTTTAGAAATTTGCAAAAAATAAGTCCAATTGAAAACAATGCAATTAACCTAAACATAAGTTGGGGAGTTGTACATATGCTCACAAGTTGACAAAGTGGTATCAGCAAATGCAAAGCTAAGACTAAGATCCTCAAAATCAGGTGAGTGCTTTTTAAGTTATGAAGTTTAGCAAAAATTGCCTTTTTGTGCATAATTACGCACCATAGGAATCAATGGGAGAATACTAAAATGCATATAAAATCAGGCAATCCAGTTACCAATGGCTCGTTCTGTTTTTAGGGTGAGTTCATTGAGGGGTCCGGCAGGCCAATTGGAGAAGTTCCAGCAGTACCTGGTTGAAGCAGAAGCAGCTGCTGCAAGTCTTGGATCAGGACAGGTGATGGGGACCACTTTGAAATACACTGAACAGGAGAACTTCCAGGTGAGTCCGGTGGGTCCCCTTGGAGTGTAGAAGTTCCAAGGGGTAGAGGACACTTAGCGCACAGCTGGTGCTCTAATACAGGTGCCAAGGAGAGCAGGTGCTGAACAGAAAGGTCAGACAAGAGCTATGCGCAAGGGTGCCCTTGGAACGAGGAAGTAAGTCACTTGGAGGGGGGTTTCCAGGGCATAGGGGACACTCTGAGGGGTGGTTCTTGGGTGTCCTGAAGTCCCTTGACAAGTGCTTGCTTCTGGTCCTCAGAGGGTATGGAGTGGACTTTTCTTCTGAATGTCCGATGTTGGGAGTCCAGTACCCCTGGCTATTGTACTGTTCAGCAAGTGTAGGGTCACAGTGCTACCAAGTTTGGCACACTTACAGGGGATGTCCTCTTGGTCCATCGGGTGAAATATGGTCTAGCTGCTATGTCTGGTCCCTTGGTCAGAGACTGGTAAGTGAACTGAACTTCACTGGTTTCTGCTTCTTGCTTGCAGGAAGTGATGCCTTGACTCTGAGGGAGGTCCTTGGCAATTTTAAGAAGGTTGGAGGTCCTCATCCATCCGATGTCCATTCAACACCTCAGCTGCTATTGTCGGGTCCTGGGTGCAGCAGGCAGTGTTTGGCACCTTTTCTTGGTGCAGCAGGACTTCAGTTCTCAAGCATTGGGTCTTCTTTGTTACTGGCCTTCTTGTGTCCATCGAATCTGATCTGCAGGTCTAGAGATGCCCACTAAATACTGCATTCAAGGGGCGCATAGTGGATTACCTAGTAGTGGCCAATGGGATATCTACCTTGAGATGGCCACACCTACTATGTGACCACTTTCTGTGGTTTGGGGTCACATCTCTATCCCTGATTGGCTATTTTCCTACCATGCAAAATGGAAATGGAGAGGTCAACTTGACTGCAACACCTTGGGGTGGTGCAGGTTGGGGGTGGCCACTCCTCCTGGTCTTTGTGCATTTTTCCTCCATTGCTCCCACCAAAATTGGGGGTTTGCAATTAGGGCAAGTATCTGCTGCTAGCAGCAGGGCTGGGGGTCAAGTTTCAAGGAAAGCAAGCCCTTTGAAGTTCGCAGGCAGGGCTGTGCACATTCCTCGGTGAGGAGGTGTGACATCTCTGCCCAGGAAGGGGTTTGCTTTCTGGACTTAGAGAGCAAGGGCCCTCAACCCAGGGAACCAGAATCTTTTCTGGTGGTGGCAGGCTAGTTAGGAATGAACAACAACCATACCAGGTTTAGTTAGCTTTTGCAGGGTCACCTCTGAAGTGGCCCTTGGGTACCAGTTTGGATTTATTGTTCTGAGTTGTTTGATACCAAACAATCCAGGGTTCAGAGTGGCTATAATGTAGCAGTGAAACTTGTCTTGACCAGTGTCCAGCACATGCATTTAAAAAGGAAGCTCTGTACACTTACTATGTCCCAGGTGTGGCAAGGAGACATTAGGGGCATGTGACTCATGCACCTATGCCCACATATGCATTATAGTGCACCCTGCTTTAGGGCTGGAAGGCCTGCCAGAAGGGTGGCTTACTTATATTGCATGCAGTGTGTAGTGGACAGGTAACACAGGCTGTGTGCCATGTCATGTTTGCATTTTAGAATTGCATCAGGACAGTCAGCCTGCAATGGTGGTGCTGAGTGTACTTGGATGTAGGGTGGCTGAGGGTTGGCACAATCTGTGCTCCTGCTCTTAGGGGCCTATCATTAGTACCTCGTGCCCTGGGTACCAAAGTACCATTTGCTAGGGACTTAAAGTGGCAGCTAAAGGTGTTGCCAATTGTGCCAATGCATAACTACAGTAGGTTCTCCTTTTTGCCTCAAAACCTGTCATTCACCACAATGCATTTTAGCATTTCAATGGGGTCCATTTCCCTACAATATATATATATATATATATATATATACATATATATATATATATATATATATATATATTTATATATATATATATATATATATATATATATATATATCCTAGTGGTGGTCTCCACTAGGTGGGTATAGTTAGGACCAAGTTTCTATAGTAAGAGCATTTTTTGTTTTGCTAATAACTTTGGCGCCGCATGACAAATCCTCACAAAAGGTTTTTCAAAAACATGATGCTCACTTGAGCTGCTGTCTAGAAAATTTCAGGGTGATCTGTCCAGAGGAGGCCAAGAAAAATGGGGGGCCCTAAAACACTTTCTCCTTATTCACTTTTACTTAGGGATTTTGAATAGAGATAGTGCCGAAACTACCGGATGGAATTACACCAAATTTGGCAGAATGGTCAGTCCTGGTCCAGAACATGACCTTCCTTGTTTTGGTGTAATTACGTTCAGCAATTTTTGAGAAAATAACTGAAAAATAAATTTGTATATCTAGGGATTCTGACCCGTCGCAACTCTGACGTGGAGTGCCGCAAATCTGCGAGTTACATGGTGCAGTGTGATTGGTTGGCTGCAAGCTTTTCAGAAAGTTGCAACTGCCATTTTATCGACCGGCAGCATAAATACAAGGGTTCGGAGTAGAGGTACTGATCCCAAGGGTAGAATATATAGCTTGGTGAATGATTAATTATAACTTTAAATAGGTGCAAACACCTTTTTGTGATGATTTTGGAGTTGTGACTTTGTAGCTGTGCTCAGTGCGACCCCTGTGTAGAGTCGCAAACCCTGAGAATAAAAGAAAAAATATATATACACAAACACATTGTTACACACACTGTAACAGCCATTCAGACACCCACTCATCTAGTCACAGACACACTCTGACCATCATGGACCTACTCAGAGACCCAGTTAGGCACTCACACAGCCATTCTCAGTCTCAATCAGAGAGTGACACACCCACTCACAGACCTATTGAGACATGTGCATAACCACTCACAGTGTCACTCGCACACTCATGCACCCAGTCATAGAGCCCCTGACACATATACATCCACCCAGAAACCCACTGAGACCCTCATGCACCCACTCATAGGCCCACTCACAACCTTTTGCACCTACTCACAGACCCTGAATCACCCACTCACCAACCCACTCAGACACTACACAGCCACTCACAGATCCAGTCAGATATTCACACACCCACTCACAGACCCAGTCACACACTCTTGCACCCACTCACAGACACCCACTCACAGACCTACCCAAATTGTTATGCACCCACTCACAGATCCACTCAGACTGTCAAGCACCTACTCACTGACCCACCCAGATACCCACTCACAGTCCTAGTCACACACTCATGCATCCAGTCACAGGCCTACTGACACTTATACAGGCACTCAGAGACCCACTGAGACTCTCGTACACCCACTCACAGACCCACTCAGAGCCATATACACCCACTCACAGACCGACACAAAAGGTGACAGACCCACTAAGACAGTAATGTACCCACTCTCATACCCAGACACTCTCACCCCCAGATATACCCTCTCACATCTATTCTCACAGCCAGAGAAACAGGCCAAGGCCAACTCTCACCATGCATGACCAAAGAGCCATGCGCAGCGTAGGGTTGGGTAGTTAGGGGGGATTAGCTGCACGTTCTGGCCACCAGCCAGGCATAGCAACCAACTACCACCATCAATGCTAAAGGCCATACATGGCGGTGGTTGGATTTACTTATAGTAATGAAAATTACTTTACATTAAAAACACCATAGCAATTTACTGAAAAAAACAAAGGTTACAGGGAGGTTATAGTTAGGCTCACATTTTAAACGTACCAACCCATAGAAATTCACCTATATAAATATATTCACTAAAAAAACCAAGGCCCAGGTTTATGAGAATATTGCACCCCACCACCACCTAACAACACCATGGTTGCACCGTATTTTGAACACGGTGCACCATGTCGGATGTTATGCCAATAGGGTCAAAATGTTGACACTTTTGTGGGGCTTTGCTGCACTAGTATAAAAAATTATTACGCTAGTGCAGCAAAGTGCAAGGAGGCCCATTGATTTCAATTGGTGCGTCCTTTTAATGCCTGCTATGAGCAGGCATTAAAAATTAAACCAAAAATGGCACAATTAAATCTTGTAGATTTCATTGCGCCTTTTTTGCTGTCCTCCTAATGCTGGAACTTCCCTCCTTGATTAGATTATGCCTGGCACAAGGGGTCGCAACATGCTGCAATGCATGGTGTGGTTATTTTTGCCTCGTTGAGCCACATTAGCATAAAACACATGGTGCTAATGTGGCACAAGGAGGTGCTAGGACCTTGCAAATCTGGCCCCAAGGATTACAGGGACGTTACAGTTGAAATTCAGCAGTTGTAGTTAGAGTTATTTCAAGTAATTAGAACTTGCGGGCTAAGGTAACTATAACTCACGGCTTCACCATGCACTGCTAATTACCCCAGATACTACAGCACACATGACAACTTTTATAACGTCAATAAAAAGATCAACGAAACATTGGAAGTCAAATTATTGAAGAAAAAACTGTGCATGGTGGCGGTGTGAGTTATAGTTACCCCAGGCCACTAGTTATAGTTTCTTGAAATAACTATAACTGCTGGATTTCAATGGTTTGGTGCAAGTGAAATCTGAGCCTAACAATAACTTTCCTGTAATCTTTGTTTTTTTCAGTGAATTTCTAAGATTTAAAAAAAAAAAATATTTCCTAATTATAATGTCCCTGTAACCTTTAAATTTTTAATGAATTTCTACGGTTTTATTGCTATTTCTTAACTATAATGTCCCTGCAACCTGGATATGTGAGGGGTTGTGTGAGAGGGTGTGTGAGTGTTTGTGCTGGTGTGTAAGTGGGTGTGTGAGCATGTGGTGGGTGTGTGAGTGCATATGTGACTGGCTGTGTGGGTCAGTGAGTGGGTATAGAAGTGGCTGGGTAGGTGTGTGAGTAGGTCTGTGAGTGGTTCTGTGTGTCTGTGAGTGTGTGTGTGAGTGGGTGTGTGAATGTGTGAGTGAGTGTATGTTTTATTTTAAATTGGGGTCTAGAACCCTGAATCCTACCCCAATCCAACAGAATCTAACTGAATCAGTGAGGATTTGTGGAGAATCTGCGGCTCCTCCTGTGGTGAAAAATAAGGTTTTTAGACAGTTTCTTACCCCTGAGGGCTCCCACACAGACCCCTCCATTAGTTCCGTGGGGACAGGATACAAGAAGGATCTGAGGAGGATTAGCAGAGGATCTGTGTCCCTATATATACAAATTTGAATTTTTCTTGGTTTGTGCTCAGCCTTTATTATTATTTGTGTGCTGCACAACTACGTTACACATTGCTCTAAGTTAAGTCTGACTGCTTTTGTGTCAAGCTAACACTGGGTAAAGAACAGGTTATTTTAGTGACCCTAAGGCCCATATTTATAGTTTTTGACGCAAAACTGCGCTAACGCAGTTTTGCGTCAAAAAAATTAGCGCCGGCTAACGCAATTCTGAAGCGCCATGCGGGTGCCGTATTTATTGAATGACGTTAGCCGGCGTTAGCCGCCGGCGCCGTCTGGTGTGCGTTAAAAAAAACGACGTACACCATGCAGCGCCGGCATAGGGGAAAATGGAGCTTGGGCGTCAAGAAATGGGGCAAGTCAGGTTGAGGCAATTTTTGCGCCTCAACCCGATTTGCGCCATTTTGTTTTCACTCCCAACCCCCATAGAAATGACTCCTGTCTTAGCAAAGACAGGAGTCATGCCCCCTTGCCCAATGGCCATGCCCAGGGGACTTCTGTCCCCTGGGCATGGTCCTTGGGCATAGTGGCATGTAGGGGGGCACAAATCAGGCCCCCCTATGCCACAAATTCTTTTTTTTTAAATACTTACCTGAACTTACCTTAATGTCCCTGGGATGGGTCCCTCCAGCCTTGGGTGTCCTCCTGGGGTGGGCAAGGGTGACAGGGGGGGTCCCTGGTGGCATGGGAGGGCACCTCTGGGCTCCTTCAGAGCCCACAGGTCCCTTAACGCCTGCCTTTTGCAGGCACTAAAAAACAGCGCAAAAGCGGCCGTACGTCATTTTTTTTGACCCGCCCACTCCCGGGCGTGATTTTTGCCCGGGAGTATAAATCCGACGCACATGCCTCGGAGTCGATTTTTTAGACGGGAACGCCTACCTTGCATCTCATTAACGCAAAGTAGGTGTCCACGCTAAAAAATGACGCTAACTCCATGGACTTTGGCGCTAGACACGTCTAACGCCAAAGTATAAATATGGAGTTAGTTTTGCGTCGAAATTGCGTTAAAAAAAACGACGCAATTCCGGCGAAAACGGAGTATAAATATGCCCCTAAGTGATTCACCTTGACAAGGACAGTGGTTGTTTCCTGAGTAGGACAACTCTCCACTAAACTAATATCCTAACTTATTTTTACAGATGCTGGGGTCCCTTTGGGACCCCTACCCATGACCTTAGGCTCCATGTGTGCTTACCATGCCCACTTTATGGGTTTTTACAAAACGATTCAGGGTTTGGAGACCAAGGTGGTCATTACAACCCTGGCGGTCAGTGTTAAAGCGGCGGTAAAACAGCCAACAGGCCGGCGGTAAAAAAAAATTGAATCACGACCGTGGCAGAAACCGCCAACATAGACAGCCACTTTAACACTGCGACCGCCACGGCAATACAAACAAACACTGTGGCGGTAACCGCCAACAGTCAGGCGGAAGACAAGGTTTTGCCCACTGTATTACAACAGTCCAATCAACCACCTTTTCCGGGGCGGATTCACCGCGAACAAAAACACGGCGGAAGCAGGACTTGGAAGGTAAATTGCTCACCTCTACACACCCCACGAGGAATCAGGACGCCATGGAACCCGAGCTCCAGATACTGCCAGCCTTTATCTTCCTGCTTCTCTACCAGGAACAACAAAGATGGTGGCGAAGACCACGGTGAGTACTGCACCTACGACACAGGGGAGGGAAAAAATAGTGACACACACACGCAACACTCCCACCCCCACCCTCACCCACTACAACACACACACAAGTACATGTTGATACATAACATTAACAACCCCCAACTCCCCCTGGAAGAATGCAAGGACAAAAGGAAATGAGTCAAACGTTTGTAATCTATTCATTAACAGTAATCAAAAATATATACATTCATATACATATATTTACACTAGAAACAAATATATACACCAAGAATACAAGTCCAAGGTATTCCACCATCATAGTCCGTGGACCACTGGGCCCAAAATGCATGGGCGAGGCCAACACTAAATACCCGATCAAAAAGGAGAGAACACTGCTGGGGCATCTGATAGAAATACAACAGGCGCCTCAGGGGGAAGGGAAGGGTGGGCACCTCAGCCGGATGCGTGCACGACGCCAGATCCACGAGGGGTCTCCATGCCCATTGATGTATCCTGGGGAGTGCAAAGCCACAGTCTCTCAAGTCTCTCCAGTGGGTGGTTTGCTCACTGCTGCATCCTGGGGAGTGCAAAGCCACAGTCTCTCCAGTGGGTGGGTTGCCCGCTGCTTTATCCTGGGGAGTGCAAAGCCACAGCCTCTCAAGTCTCTCCAGTGGGTGATTTGCCCACTGCTTTATCCTGGGGAGTGCAAAGCCACAGTCTCTCCAGTGGGTGGGTTGCCCACTGCTTTATCCTGGGGAGTGCAAAGCCACAGTCTCTCAAGTGGATGTCTTTTTCCACTGGTTCTGGAGGGGGCTTTGTGCCCAGAGTGCTTCATCCTGCCAAGGACAGAGGTAGTGGATGCCTTTCTCCACTGGTTCTGGAGGGGGCTTTGTGCCCAGAGTGCTTCATCCTGCCAAGGACTGAGGTAGTGGATGTGAATCTCCACTGGTTCTGGAGGGGGCTTTCTGCCCACAGTGCTTCATCCTGCCAAGGACTGAGGTAGTGGATGCCTTTTTCCACTGGTTCTGGAGGGGGCTTTGTGCCCACAGTGCTTCATCCCGTCAAGGACTGAGGTAGTGGATGTGAATCTCCACTGGTTCTGGAGGGGGCTTTGTGCCTAGGGTGCTTCATCCTGCCAAGGACTGAGGTAGTGGATGCCTTTCTCCACTGGTTCTGGAGTGGACTTTGCACCCAGAGTGCTTCATCCTGCCAATGACTGAGGTAGTGGATGCCTTTCTCCACTGGTTCTGGAGGAACCTTTGTGCCCAGAGTGCTTCATCCTGCCAAGGACTGAGGTAGGTGATGCCTTTCTCCACTGATTCTGGAGGGGGATTTGTGCCCAGAGTGCTTCATCCTGCCAAGGACTGAGGTAGTGGATGTGAATCTCCACTGGTTCTGGAGGGGACTTTGTGCCCAGAGTGCTTCATCCTGCCAAGGACTGAGGTAGTGGATGCCTTTCTCCACTGGTTCTGGAGGGAGCTTTGTTCCCAGATTGCTTCAACCTGCCAAGGACTGAGGTAGTGGATGTGAATCTCCACTAGTTCTGGAGGGGGCTTTGTGCCAAGAGTGCTTCATCCTGCCAAGGACTGAGATAGTGGATGCCTTTCCCCACTGGTTCTGGAGGGGGCTTTGTGCCCAGAGTGCTTCATCCTGCCAAGGACTGAGGTAGTGGATGGGAATCTCCACTGTTTCTGGAGAGGGCTTGTGCCCAGAGTGCTTCATCCTGCCAAGGACTGAGGTAGTAGATGCCTTTCTCCACTTGTTCTGGAGGTGGCTTTGTGCCCAGAGTGCTTCATCCTGCTTGTGGCGGCCTCAGTATCATTGGAATCTTTGGCGCTCACTGGCCTGCGGTGCTTGTTGCGGCGGTGTCCTGTTCAGTGGTGCTGGTGGCGTTGGTGTCATGTTCAGCGGTGCTGGTGGCGGCGGTGTCATGTTCAGCGGTGCTGGTGGCGGCGGTGTCCTGTTCAGCGGTGCTAGTGGCAGGGGTGTCCTGTTCAGCGGTGCTTGTGGCGGCGGTGTCCTTGGCAGCGGTGCTGGTGGCAGTGGTGCTTGTGGTGGCGGTGTCCTTGGCAGCGGTGCTTGTGGTGGTCTTGTCTGCCGTGCAGGTTCTCCCAGACTTGCCTGTTTTACTGTGCCCCTTCCCCACCTTGGATTGTGGCGCATCTGTCTCCACACTCCCAACTGTAACCCTGGGAGAGGCTTTGGTGGAAGATTGTTTTCCTCTCTCCTGCCAGGTGCTGGCCACCTTTTTGTGCTTTTGAGGTGGGGACTGTCCGTGCTCTGGCTCCTTGGCACACTGGCTGCCCTGCTGCCTTGAGCACTCCAGAAGCCGGTTACTAGTGGCACCACAGTTCCTGCAGATGTTGTGGCTGAGGCGCTGGGTTGGGACCTGGAGAGACGGACCTAGGAGACTGAAGGGGTGGGGGAGGTGAGGGAAAGAGGTCAAGGTTGGACAGGAAAAGTTTTTGGGACACACTGGGACGGGTAGATAGAGGGAGTTTGGGAGTGGAGGAAGAGGTAGTGGTTGTAGGAGGTGTACGTTTGGTGACTTTGGGTGAAGGTGCATTGGCTGGAGGCTGTTGTGAGGTGGATGGCTGTTGGGTGGGTGTGTGCCAGCGTTTGTGTACCTTGGGAGGTGGGCTCACAGGCACAGTGGGAGAGGACACAGGGAATGTGTGAATGGTATTGGGGGTGGTGACTGCATGTGAGCGGGGTGTGGTGTTGGGTGCTCTGGTGATGGAGGTAGTGGCTGACGATGTAGTGCATGCAGGTGTGAGTGGAGACAAGACTGGGAGGGAGGAGAGAGACAAGGAGGGGGACACAGTGGAGGCAGTGGTTGTTGGTATGTCTGTATGTGTATGAAGCTTGCATGAGTGCTTGTGGGATGTGTGGTGCTTATGTTTGCCTGAGCTTCCCTTGTGTGTTGACGTGTGTGCATGCTGGTCTGATGGTGTGCTTGGGATAGGCTGAGGTACAGGGGATTGGGTCTGGGTGGAGGAAGTTGGAGGGGGGAGGCTAGTGACAGGGACAATGGCTGACATCGGTGCTGAGGCCAGAGTCTGAAAAGCTTGCTGATGGGCTGCTTGACCAGAATGAATGCCCTCCAGTTATGCAGTGGTCTCTTGCAACTGCTTCTCTACACCCTGGATGGCATGCAACATGGTAGACTCCCAACAGTGAGGGACCTGAGGAGGTCAATGGCCTCCTCACTGAGTGCAGCAGTGCTGACTGGAGCAGGGCCTGAGGTTCCTGGGACGAAGGAGATTCCCACCCTCCTGGGTGAGCGGCCACAGGGCAAACGCTGAGGAGCTGCTGGGAGGGCGGTGCTGGTAGGGGGGGTGGCGGCTGTACCTGTAGATGCGGGGGGCACAGAGGGGCCCACAACCACAAGGGAGCTCCCATCAGAGGAGGAGTCCGTGTCGCTGGTCTCAGCTCCTGTCCCCGCCACGGAGCTCCTCTCGCCCTCCGTCCCACTGGTGAATTCTGACTCCATTGTGTTACCCTCCAGGGCCATGTGGGATGCAGCTCCCTCCTGCTCCATTGCCACTGCACCTCCGCCTGATGATGCTAATGCACACAAGCACAGAGAGACCACAAAATGGAGGGGAAGACAGAAGAAAGACATGTTGAGTGCCTCCAATACCGCTACCGTTGGCGGACACCACAGACACAGAAGCCCCCTGCACTACGTCGTGCACTCGGAGTTCCCTAATCAATCACAGGGACATGGGTTACAAGGCTATGCCCGATTGCTGCACACATGGAAGTCACAGGAGCCTGACTAGGTGTAGTTGGCTCTGTACACAGGTGGGGTGGGGTGCCACAGGGCCGGCCTTAAGAAGGGACCTTGCCTACTAAACTCGCCCTGGCCTAGGGGAACCCACAGCCCACCTCCCCCACCCAGACACCTACAATGCGCGCTGAATCAGCTGAATGAGAGTGTATTCACCCCCTCAAGCGCCCATCCAACTCCGGGAACGCCACTGCCAGGATCCGGAACATCAGGGGGGTCATGGTGCGACGGCACCCCTCCCACGTTGGGAGGCCATCCCCAGCTGGGCCTCCGCCGTCTTCTTGCTCCAGCGGCGAATGTCCTCTCATCTTTTATGGCAGGGGGTGCTCCGTCTGTGGTAGACGCGCAGGGTCTGGACTTCCTTGGCTATGGCACGCCAAATATCCTTCTTCTGGTGGGCGCTGACCTACAGGAATAGTACAGGGGAAGAGGAGAAGATATAACCATCCGCACCATCACAGTCATTGGCCCGCATCCCTACCCTTGCCATGACGCACATGCACTCACCGTCGTTTCATGCACGCCTCAATATCCCCCCCCTGTCTTTCATCCACACCAGTCCAAACAGGCATTGGCCTTATACATGCTCACAGTGTACTCACCTGTTTTTCTGGAGGACCATAGAGTAGTGTGTACTGGGGGAGGACCCCATCCACTAGTTTATCCAACTCGTCCGTGCTGAAGGCAGGGGCCCTTTCCCCAGACACACGAGCCATTGTCGCTTCCAGACTGAGGTCACAGCAGCACTTGCAGTGTAGGTCCTCTCCTGTCGAAGATCAGGTATCAAGTGATTAAACAGACAGAAAATGGCAGTGACGTCTGCGGTGGTGCGTACCGTCACTGCAGGCGTACATTGTCATTGGAGGAGCGACATGTAATTATCACATACAGACTTGATCGTACCACAAACCTGGAACTGTGTGCCCAGTTGGAGCCAGCCCTGAAATCAGCTATCCGCCATCCCACAGGATTTCCCCCTCTAGTGCAGGTGCTGTCAGTACTCCATTTCCTGGCAAGTGGGTCTTTTCAGACGACAGTGGCCATAGCATAAGGGATGTCACAGCCTATGTTTTGCAACGTGTTGTCCAGAGTGTTGTCAGGTAGAGGATTTGCCTACAGTAAAAGGTGACTTCTATGCCCTGGGACATATCCCCAACATCATAGGTTCCATTGATGGGACACATGTGGCGTTGGTACCACCCCCCGCAGGAGTGAGCAGGTATACCGAAACCGGAAGAGTTACCATTCTATGAATGTGCAAATGGTGTGTTTGGCAGACCAGTAAATCTACCATGTGAATGCCAAATTTCCTGGCTCAGTGCATGACGCTTACATTCTGCGGAATAGCAGCATCCCTTATGTGATGGGGCAACTCCAGAGGCACCGTGTGTGGCTATTAGGTGAGGACATGGACCCAATACAGTGTGACTAGGTGTCTGGGGGTGTCCCTAAGAGTTAGTTTGTGTATAACAGTTGTCCCTCGACATTTGCAGGTGACTCTGGTTATCCCAACCTGTCATGGCCACTGACCCCAGTGAGGAATCCCAGGACAAGGGCAGAGGAATGCTTCAATGAGGCCCATGGGCAGACTAAGAGAATTATAGAGAGGACCTTCGGCCTCCTGAAGGCCAAGTTCCGGTGCCTCCATATGACAGGTGGTTCCCTATTCTACTCACCAAAGAAGGTGTGCCAGATCATCGTGGCCTGCTGTATGCTTCACAACTTGGCTTTGCGACGACAGGTGCCTTTTCTGCAGGAGGATCGTCCAGATGGAGGTGTTGTGGCAGCTGTGGAGCCTGTGGACAGTGAAGACAAGGAAGCAGAAGAAGAGGACAGGAACACGGTGATCCAGCAATACTTCCAGTGAGACACAGGTAAGAAGACAACACTGCCTGCTACATCTGATTTAATTCTGTCATTTTCACCCAGTGTATGGACACTGAGTTGTCACTTTCCATTTCGATTTCACAGATGTGGGTCCCACTGTGTGACCTCTGCTTTGTTTCTGCATGGACTAGAGCTGTGTGACATAGGTATGTTGACATTACATTGGAAATAGCATTTTGCCACTGTTATTGCTAATACACATTTTCGAAAGCACAGACTGACTCCAGATTGGTTTGTGATTTAAGGGCGTTTATTTAAGTGCAAAATAGTGGAGGGGGTTGTAAAATGGTCAGGGGTGATGGTGGAGGAATGTCCATGGCAGAGTCCAGTCTATTAGTCTCACAGGTGCATTGTCCAAAGAGGCATAGGAAGTGGAGCTGGGGCAGTTGATGGATGGACAGGGTGGCAAAGTGGGACAGAAGGATGACAATCAGGGTGGTCTCATTTCTTGGCAGGGGTCTTGGCATTGTTCTCTGTCTTTGTCCTGGATCTCAGGGACCGCTTGTGGGGTGGTTCGCCATCTGCAGGGGGTGGGGTGCTGGTGTCGTGGTCCTGTGACGGTGCCTTCTGTACACTACTGCTGCGGAGGTGGTGGACAGTTCATCGTCCAGGCTAGTGTCGTGCCCCTTGTTGTGCCACAGTGTCCCTCCTGGTGTTGACAAGTTCCTTCAGCACCCCTACAAAGGTGCCCAGGGTGGAATTGATGGATTTGAGTTCCTCCCTGAACCCCAAATACTGTTCCTCCTGCAGCCGCTGGGTCTCCTGAAACTTGGCCAGTACCGTTGCCATTGTCTCCCGGGAATGGTGGTAGGCTCCCATGATGTTGGAGAGGGCCTCGTGGAGAGTGGGCTCCCTGGGCCTGTCCTCCCCCTGTCACACAGCAGCCCTCCCAGTTCCCCTGTTTCCCTGGGCCTCTGTCCCCTGAACCGTGTGCCAACTACCACTGCCCCAGGTCCCTGGTGTTGTTGGGGTGGTGGGTTAGCCTGGGTTCCCTGTAATGGTAGACACACTGCTGCTTGACGTGTCCTGGGGACAGAGGTATGGGCCAGCTAGGTGGGTGCTGTGCTGGTGTTTCCAGAGGGGGGAGGCTCTTTGTGGCTTGTGCCAGTGTGAGGGGAACCAACTGTCCCGAGGTCCCAGATGGGCCGGGCTGGTCATCTAGATCCAGTTGGACAGAGCTGCTGTCATTACTGTGGGCCACTTATGTGGGTGGAGTGGACATGTCTGGACCTTCCTGTCCGATGACGTTGGGTAGGGGTCCTGCAGGGGTGTAAAAGCATGATTATTGCATCTGTGTGTGCCATGGCGTGCAATGGGTGGGTGACCCTGTAACCCAGTGCTTCCATTCTTGTGTGGGACCTTGTGTGATAATGGTTTAGGGGGGTGTATGGGTATGTGCAGTGGACATGCTTTGGTGATAGGTGTCCATGCTTTGGTGTTACATGCAGGGCTTTGGTTTGGGATGTGTGGTTTGTGATATTGGGACATATGTGAGGAATTGGAGTGATGGGGTTGAGGGCGAGGGTGGGGGCATGTGATAGCATGCAGGTGGGTGGGGGAATGAAGTTGTTAAAGGTTTGACTTACTAGAGTCCATTCCTCCAGCTACTCCTGTGAGGCCCTCAGGATGCAGTATAGCCAAGACCTGCTCCTCCCATGTAGTCAGTTCTGGGGGAGGAGGTGGGGGTCCGCCGCCAGTCCTCTGACCTGCAATCTGGTGTCTTGAGACCACGGAACGCACCTTCCCTCGTAGGTCGTTCCTGATGTCATCCCTAGTTCTTGGGTACTGTCCCACTGCGTTGACCCTGTCCACAATTCTTTGCCATAGCTCCATCTTCCTAGCTATGGTGGTGTGCTGCACCTGTGATCCGAATAGCTGTGGCTCTACCCGGATGATTTCCTCCACCATGACCCTGAGCTCCTCCTCAGAAAACCTGGGGTGTCTTTGCTGTGCCGTGGGGTGGTGTGGGTGATGTGTGGGGTAATATTTAGATGTGTGTTGTGTGAGGTGCGTGGATGTTGTGTGAGTGATGGTGTTGAGTTCCTGTGGATGCTATTGTTCTTTCTGGTGGTGTCTCTCTCTGGACTTCTGTCGCAATTGTTGCCATACAGCAGTGGTTCCCAAACTGTGCGCCGCGGCTCCTTGGTGCGCCATCAAAATTAGCCAGGGGCGCCGCACACAGTCTGGAAACCACTCGAGGTGCTTTTAATCGGTAGCTTTTCACCGTGGTATTGGAAACAAAACCCCCTGCATTAATTATTGTGACCAGCGGAGGGCGCCAAAGTACCATTAATAATATCCCTATGACAAAAGAACAAACATAGTTTCCAATAAATGGTTTTCAGGAACCTGAACAAGAGAATAAAGAAGTCAAACTGTAAATAGTGTAGGTACAGGTACAGGCTGGGATTACGTTCCCCCACCCGCCAAAAAAAAGTAACATAATGGGGAGCCGTGGCCAACACGGCCAATAGGTCAAAGGAGCCGGGGATCGAAAAAGTTTGGGAACCACTGCCATACAGGTTTGTCGGTGATGTGGGTGTGTGTTTTATAGTGTATTGAGTGTGTGGGAGTGGTGTGTGTATGTGTATCAGGTGAGTGTATTTCGAATTGTCCAATGTGGTTGTGTTTTGTAAATGTGTGTGTATTTTGAGCGCGGCGGTGTGTACCGCCAATGGAATACCGCGGTTGAAAGACCACCGCATGGATTCGTGTGCCTTGATAGTGTGAGTGTATTCCTGTTGGCGTGATGATGGAGGTTTTGTTATTGCCAGTTTATCACTGACCTTTGTTGTGGCTGACTTGTGTGGGTGTCTAGATTTTGGCGGATTCCGAGCTGTGGGTCATAATGGCAGTAGTGTGTGTTGGCAGTCTTCTGCACGGCGGTAAGCGGCTTTTACCGCCAATGTTGTAATGACCCCCCAAGTCCCTGAGTTCTGTAGTGATTGCCACTCTATTCTGTGAAGAACTTTGGCCAGCCAATCAAATCGCTCAGTATCACGGTCTGGTCCAAGTTGCACAGTACTGAAAAAGCCCAAGGGCTAAAAAAAATCCCTTGACCAATCAGATGCACAATTTTTTAAAATGACGGTCTCACAGGGCTCTCAATGGAACAACTGTTTGGATCTATTTAATATTGTATCACTTTCATGACCACTTCGAGCGCCTTTTTAAATGCAAATTTATTCACTTAGACTGAACGGATTTACACTGTATATCATAAAGAGTGTTTTCTGTGTAAACTTCAAACTTTTGCCAAATTCAGTGTAATTCCATTAGGCTGTTTTTTCTAAAGCTGCTTGAAACGCTTACTACAGGAATTAACATGTCAATGTTTTGGGCCCTTCTTCTTCCTTTTTTCCCACTTGTTTTGCTGCCTCCTGATTCGTGCCTCCTGCTAGTCCCACCCACCACCACCCAGTGCCCTTCCATCCTCCCAGGGCCTACTTAAAGGAAGCTGCAGCGCAACCCCATTGAGCAGGTCCAAGGCCCAGCTCTCTCTCTTGATGTCGGCCCCCCTGCTCAGCCAGATTCTTGCCCTCATTGTGCTTCATTGTTTTCCTTCGTCTTTGCCTTTTGTGCCTTTTTCCTTTGTCTTAGTAGCTTCCCCGTTTCTGCCTGACTGTGCCTCATTTTCCCCTCATTTTACCCCCTCCATTTTCTCCCTCCTTTTTCTGCCACTTGTTTTGCTGCCACCTGTTTTCCGCCTCCTACCAGCCCTACCCACCACCACCCAGAAACTCACTCTCCATTACCTACTTAATGGAGAATGCATTGCGGCTGCACTGCTGGAGCTCTGAAGGCATACCGAAGGCGAGCCTATCTGTGCCCATCCATGCCTGGAACACACCAAGCTCCAGAAACCCTGGTTCTTCTACATCCTACAGCTACACTGCCGCCAAACTCCAAGCCGTGAACCACGGACATTATGACAACTGCTGCTGCTGCATTTCCCTTCAATCCACAACCAGACCTTTCTCCTGCATCCACTGCTCCTTCCCATGCATCATCAGATTGCCCATCAACACCCTATCTATGACCAGGTAACCAACCAACACAATGTACCTACTTAACACAAACATGCCTACTTCTCAACATAAACTCAATTTGCAAACCTGACACTGAGATCTGGGACCTCAAATTCCAACCCAAGCTCTCAGACTACCTTCACCTTTATGTACTCACTGAAATCAACACAGGCCACAAACATACCTCATGAGACCAGCTCACCCCCGACACCATCACCACCCTGAGCTCTGTTCACTCAATAGCCACCACGGGCCCCTGTCAGCTCCACATTTTCAACCTTGAAAGCTGAGGATCAGCCACAAACTCAACATCCACTTCAACTCCTCACTTGCCATGGCCACTTTCCCCAAAGCCTGGAAACATGCAGAAATCAAACCACTCTTCAAAAGGCCATCTGCCGACCATAGCAAACTCAAAACTGACTGCTCCATCTCCCTTTACCCATCAAAGTCCTGGAAAAAGACATCTACCAACAACTCACAAAATACCTAGAGTAGAACCTTCTTCTAGACGCCTCCCAATATGGATTCCACACCAACCACAGCACCAACTCAGCCTTGATTGCAGCCACAGATGGCATCAGAGCCCTCCTTGATCAGGGAGAAACAGCAGCCTTTGAAATCCTATTGCATTACACCCTGATCAGAAGACTGCATCACATCGGTATCCAAGGAAATGCCCTCAGGTAGATCGCCTCCTTCCTCACCAAAAGAATGCAGACGGCCTGCCTATCTTCATTCATCTCCCCACCTAAGAACATCACCTCTGGTGTCCCTCAAGAATACAACCCCAGCCCGACCCTCTTCAACACCTGCAAGACCCCCATGGCAACATCATCACATTCCACGAACTAAACATCATATCTTACGCAGGTGACACGCAGCTCATCTACTTGCTCTCAGAAGATCCTGCCAGTACAAGAACCAACTTCCACAAGTGCATGAAGAGCGTCACTAACTACATGAAAGATAACTGCCTGAAGTGGACAAAACAGAAATGTGAATCTTAATTTGTCTAAAGTATACTGTTGATAATCATGCTATACTAAATCTGCATTATTTCCTCATTTACCTGTAAAATGTTTATAGAAACCCTTGTGTGGATGGGTGCGACTTTAAGTTTTCTTCACAGAACTCTATCTATTTGGTCTGCTTTTTGTTCTAATAGAACACTGTTCACATGATGGAGACTTTCATTTGTCTCATACCTATGTAAGCCTTCCCTTTAAGAATGCTAAATGCTAAATGCAAGTGTTCTTTATTTGACCTGACAATTCTGATTTCTGACTTTATATTTTTGTAGCTGAGCCTCTATGGCAACAATAGATTTATTGTATGCTGCCTAACTTATCTTTAACTTCCTATTGTTCTACAACTCAGTTCTTAATGAGACTCAGTCACTATTTTTGATTTTAGTCTGCTATTTGTTTGGCCTGATGCTGTGAAGGGTTGAGTCTCCTAATACTAGACCAAGGGTGTTACAGCCAAATACCTAGAGATATTTCTGAGGTGATCAAGATACTGGGATTCAGTAAATGACTGGGGTGTGGGCTCTGTGTGTGTGTGTGCGCGTGTGTGTGCACGCACATTGGTGTTTACAAGGCCAACAGCGATATTGCAACATATGCAAATAATGTTGCTTCTTTCTACAGTTTTGTAGGCAATCTCAAAAAGCTTCCTAAAAACCCTAACTTTGACTTAGAATGTCTGGTTGTTATTTCTCATCTTTTTTCAAATGCCATCTTCCTCTCCATCCTCTGCATGTCTCTCTGAGAATAGCCTTCACTTGTCCGTTTACTTTAATCACAATTATTGTATCTCTGCAAATCTACCTCACCTCATTTTAATGGTCACAAGTTTTCCTTTAAAATTCATACCTCTGCAATCTAACAATACCTAATCTCCTTTAACTCACCTCTTAATACTGCCAACCAATGCATGCTTTCACATACCCCCCTCCCACTAAAGATCATACCTAACTCCTATTAATGTAATCTACCACATCGAAACTGGAATGAAGGTGTGGCATGGCTTCCTTAAGAGTACAAGACTAGTATCAATAACCAACAATAACCACAAAAAAACACTAGCCCTGGGTTCCCCAACAGAGTGCTGCCTGGCACAAAACACTACAATGGTTCAGCAGGGGTAGTACGTGCTGTAATAATGCAAATACAATATTTCATTAAAACACTTCCCACATAGGATCAAAAACAAAGAGAACACAGTTCTAAACACATTCCCTACACAGTGTAGCATGCAACCCACATAGGCAAGTGCTTTAGTGCACTACATAGGAGTAGTAAGCGCAGGGGCAGCTGACACCTACCAAGAGTGATGGGGTTGGAGAATGGGTGGGGGTGGGTGCATGCACATGCCTGCTACATGAAAGGAGGGAGAACATCAAATAAATATATTTAAAAAATACCTTACATTACTTTTAAGTTGCTCAGGACCCATCCTCCTCACTCCGGTTTCCTTCTTCGCTCCCGGCTGCATCACAGGCCCCATCCAACTCACTTCACTAATCCTGGTGCTGCTCTCATTCTGTTAACCAGCATGAAAGAAGCCGCAGGATTGGAGGGAGTGGCCTCTCTCAACGCTCCCGAGGACACTGGAGACCTGGGCTTGCTCAGGTTGAGAGGTTTAAAGTGTGCATGTCTGGCTGGCCGTTCAAGACAGCCGGCCAAAGACAGGTTCACAGGCAGCCCACCACTCTTTCCTGCTACTAGCACTCAGCTAGCCCCACCCCGTCCTGACACTTTGTTCGGGAAAGGTGATGGAAAATAAAATGGTAGTAAATAAACCTCATAATCATTTTATTTTTCATCTCTGGACAGCGTCTGAGGGCATTTTTGCCAGTGGGGTGACGCTCCTCCTCTGTAATGGAGGAGCTGTCCCTCAGAAATTGATATATAATTGTTGCAATACAATACAATACAATACATTTAACACTTTAGTTTAGTGCACTCAAAAGGAAGAAAACACGATCCCAGGAAAATTCTTGTGTATCCCCTGTCTGGGTCTGTATGACCCTGGCTTCATCCAACAAAATGCCTGTCTCCTACTTTGTTGTGGGTACAAGGCCTACTTCAAACTGGATTTTAGTTGTATATGTGGGAGAACACCAGTGATTACCATATTGCACTCCTCTAAACTTCCACAACCCATAGAGCCAAAGTTTAGTGTAGCTGAAGATCTTTACCATATTTGAAATGCCATTACTCAAGGCATTTTGAGCCTGTTTGCATTAAGGCAAACATTAACTATTGAAACAGTGAGTAGGTTTGCACTTGTAAATGTTTATCCCATCGGTTAGGGAGTGCCTAAAAGTTATCCACACCTACTACCTATGGCCAGGCATTAATGGGACACCAAAAGGCACCTCATCAGAACACATTCTGAACTGAAGAGGACTGTGACCTGGGAGGACTTACTCCCCCTTCTACCGAGGACAAAGAAGTGGACTCCAACGGTCAGTTGGCTGACCTCCTGGGTGAATCCAAGGACACAACAAGTTTCAAGAGGCCTTTTCCCTAAAGTGCCCTGCTGACCAGTGACAACTAAACTTGGACTGGACTTTGCTGTTAGCCTCTACCTGAGATTCTCTACGTGCCTTTCGTTGAGGTCCTGGGGGGCCTTAGAAGTCTAATATTGTTGTTGTTCAAGAAAGTTTGGAAAAATCTCAAAATCTTCTGCTCCAGAGCCTGTCCAACACCCACTTAAAAAAGTATCCAAAAGGCAGTACTACTGCATTGGCTTAAATTTCAGCTTTGTCTCCACTCCTCTAAAATAATAACAAAGTCCCTTTCTGCGTAAGAACTTCCAATATTTTTTTTACCAAAATCTAAAACCTCCAGAGCATTACTGGGACAAACCTGTTTCCACTATCCAGACTGTGGTTCCATACCAGCAGTTACAGTTTCAGCTTCGACTCATGCTGAGAAGATATTCAACTCAAAAAATGACAAACCCCATTTTGAATTAGGATTTAGATTTCTTTTTTAATTGGACTTCCCATGCTTTTCAGAGTGACCTATCTGCTTTTTATATCTGACCAGGGCTCCATCACCTTTTGTGTTAAATTGTGCCAAGGCCCCAGTTTACTGCTTCAACAGACTTCTAGGTGCTGAAAGTCATATTAAAGAGCCCCTTACGCCACCTTAGCATAATTTTTTTTATGCTAAGGTGGCCTTTTCCTCGCTCCATATTTACAAAGTGTTGCAATGCATGCATTGCACCACTTTGTAACCCCTTGCACCATGTTATGCCTGTCCAGGCATAATGTATGCAAGGGGGCATTCCGGCACTAGGAGTCCTGCAAAAAATTGTTCAGTGAAATTTAAGAGATTTCACTGTGCCATTTTTGGCATAATTTTTAACGTCTACTCAGAGCAGGCGTTAAAATAACGCACCCATACAAACCTATGGGCCTCCTTGAACTTTCCTACACTAGCTGCAAAATGTTTTACGTAAGTGTGGCAAAGCACCACAATAACGTCAAAAATGTTTACACTGTTGTGCTAACAAACGTCATGGTGCACCATATTATGTATACGAGGCAACCATGGTGTGGTTAGGTGCTGGTAGGGGGCGCAGAAAATGTGGTGCATGAGCTCTGATGAACCACTTTTTCAGAAATATGGGTCTAAGTGCTGTGATGCTCTATTATTAGTTAAAATGTTTGAAAAAAAAAAACATATCTACAGTTTCATTTGTTGTTTTTGGTGATTCCGGTGTCAATTCTTTACTACACTCTACTCTCTTTTTTCTAATTTTGTTTCAAAATGTTTTTGTTTGGTGTTGTGACTTTATTACACTCTTGGTAAAACATAAAATCTGTACCTTAAGTTAGCCTTTCTGCTTATGTAGGAGGTACCAGGGGATGGAGTTTAGGCTAATTTATTGACTTTGGGGTTCACCGTGACAGCCCGCCCCAAAAAATAGTACGGTTTTTTATACGTTCCTTCTTCACAGACTTAACCCGACATATGCGGAACTGTTAACCTTTGCGGGATGATGAAAGATTTATTAGTTTTAGGAAATATGCCAAATTAATTTTACTACCTCTAAACCTTAGTTAATGGATGTTTTCATTTTTTAACCATTCGTTTGTATGCAAGTTTAGTGTACGTAGCTTTTCTGTTAGTAAACATTTTGCTGATAATGTAATTGTTAACGTAAGGTAGAAGGCACCTAACAAATACAAGTTATTATATTTAGAAAGTCCACTGGAAATATATTAAAACAAATATACTTCTACATAGTGGCACAAAGCAAGTCAATGTACTTTATATTGCTTTGTACAAAAACACACATACATACTTTGTAGATGGTAAATTGATAATCAGCTAAATAGGAGTCCGGAACTCGAATATTAACACACCAGTCCTATCTGCCCGAACATGCTGCAGTTACATCCCATTATGTAGGCATGATTTATTAGCAAGAGAAGGTGATAAATAAACAACAATGACCCACTTTTGAAAAACAAGTTATTACCATTAGTTAAATTAAAAATAAATCCAGGATTAACTTTTAGTGTTATGTAAACCACATACCAAATTAGATCATGGATTCTGAATGAAAAACCCAGCGGATTATAATAGATAATGAATTGGAAGAATTAGCAAGGATTTTTTTTCTATATAAAATTTACATGGCCGATTAGGGAAATACAAGCTCCTTTTAGTATAATTAGGCAATATTTTCATCAAGCAATGCTATGTGTTTTGCGAGCCATATTGCTGTAGCCTAGCTTATGCTAAAACCTATTGATTGAAAATGTTAATTTTTCGATAAAACTCCACCATAATTGACATAAATGTTCATGAAGACTGTTAGCCTTACTTAAAGTTTGGTAAATGGGATACTCGATTAAATCATGGAGAATATTCCTTCTTCCATATTACAGATGCCATAGGCTACAATACGTTTGTAATACTATAGACAGGCTACTCATTATATTTGTGACAGAGTATCCCATACATCAAACTCTAAATAAGGCACTATGTCACCAATATAAATAAATATATGTTTTGTGGCATAATATAATCTTTACTAGTTTTACTGTATTATACATTTTGAAGGGTACAAAGAGGCCAAGTATATTCACTCTCCACCTTAGAAAAAGTCAGCTGGTGAAAATGGACAGCATGTATGTAGGAATGTATGTGGATTTGGTAGCCCAAACCCAACTGAGGATTTTAGAAAATGGTGAAATAATAAGTGGGACTTCGTAGAGAGATGCAATGGGGGAATAAAGAAAAGTGGATAGGTGACTTGAAGGATCACCATTCGAGGGGGGTCCAAAAGCCAGGAGATGTTACAGGGATTGGTGTTGCCTTAACAAAAGGCTCTTGATTTCTTTTCTGAAGCAGAGATGACATGATATGATATGCCTCACCCTCGTGCATCCGGTGAAAGCCTGATGCCTGGCCATCTTCATTCTGCAATTTTTGTCTCTAGTTTAGTGTAGCTGCTGTTGCATGTCATGTTCTTATACACAGGTGTGAGCAAATTAGTTCTTGCCCCTTGATATACTTCTGTAAAAAACTGTTGTCCAGAGATTTTCTTTTTTTTTTTAAATGTATGTGTTGCAGTGATGATGTAATATTTCTGGAACCATGAGACCTATTTACTTCATTTTGGAGTCAAAGCTTAGGCTTTGGGTGTCAAGTAGTCATATAGTAAAAGAAAACTCCTCAGAGCAACCCTTCCACCATTTTCCAAAATGGCAGCTCTGAAATATGTTTCAGCAATCATATTCATAATTTATTTTAATTTTTTTGTTTGCTTCAGGTTTTCCATTGAATCAAATCATAAACATGAGTGAAACAGGTGGTAGCAGAGGATCATTATTTTCTGACAGAGGGTTGCTAACTACAAATCTGAAGACTCATTCAACAAAGGAATATGAGTCACATGCAAAACGAATCTGAAAAAAACTAACATCAACTGTTGCTGGAGAAAAAAGTTCACCAAAAATTGAAACCGATAGGGGAAACGGACCAAATAGTTTATTATTGTAACAACAAATGCTACAAACCATATACAATGTAAAAAAGCCTGGAAAACGTTTGCCAAGAAATAGCAGAAACCAGTGAATCACAACAAGAATCCGAGTCTTCTGAGAAAGTGACTATAACCAAGTCCAAAGCCCATCCATTTAGAAGATCAATGGCTACCCCTCGTCCACCTTCAACAACTGATCAGAATGCAGAGGATCTTCAATGTGTTATCTGCAGTTTAGCCAGAATAAGGGCCAAAGGGATTGATGAAGTACAAAGTACAGAGTCTGTGAGTCTCAAAAGGCAAACATGTTTTTATCTACAGGTAGTTTCTTCCAAGATGAAGTTTTCAGATGAGCACCTCATCTAAACAGCAAGGTGAATGTATTTGCAGCAGATTCGGATGCCGGCCCAAACTGCATGCATGCCTACATTCAAAAATATGAATACAATGAGCTCCCAGCAGCAATGTAACCACCATCCTTCAGTTAAGCTTGCACTTTTGAAAAAGCAAATTACATTTTAAAGCCACTCTTGAGTGCTGGCTACGTGTACACACTAAGTAAGATCAGGGAAATAATACATTGATGAAACTGTATTGATCCATAATAATGAAATTAAGATTTTTCTATTGAGAATGTACAATGAGTAAATTAGTTTTTGTTACTCTAACAAAAAGCGTGACTCGTTTCTGGTATTCTCAACTGATTTGACTCCTGAAGATCTTGCTGCCAAAATAAGATCATAGGATGCAGAAAAATCAGCTGGGACAATTTTAGGAAATATCCTGAAAGATTTAGGGCCATATTTATACTTTTTGACGCAAAACTGCGCTAACGCAGTTTTGCGTCAAAAAAATTAGCGCCGGCTTTCGCCATTCTGAAGCGCCATGCGGGCGCCGTATTTATTCAATGACGTTAGCCGGCGTTAGCCGCCGGCGCTGCCTGGTGTGCGTGAAAAAAAACGACGTACACCAGGCAGCGCCGGCGTAAGGGGATATGGAGCTTGGGCGCCAAAAAATGGGGCAAGTCAGGCTGAGTCAAATTTTTCGCCTCAACCCGATTTGCGCCATTTTTTCTGACTCCCAACCCCCATAGAAATTACTCCTGTCTTAGCAAAGACAGGAGTCATGCCCCCTTGCCCAATGGCCATGCCCAGGGGACAAATCAGGCCCGCCTATGCCACGAAAAATAAAAAATAAAATACTTACCTGAACTTACCTTAATGTCCCTGGGATGGGTCCCTCCATCCTTAGGCGTCCTCCTGGGGTGGGCAAGGGTGACAGGGGGTGTCCCTGGGGGCATGGGAGGGCACCTCTGGGCTCCTTCCAAGCCCACAGGTCCCTTAACTTCTGCCCTGAGCAGGCGCTAAAAACGGCGCAAAAGCGGCCGAACGTCATTTTTTTTTACCCGCCCACTCCCGGGCGTGAATTTTGCCCGGGAGTGTAAATACGGCGCACATGCCTCAGAGTCAATTTTTTAGACGGGAACGTCTACCTTGCATATCATTAACGCAAAGTAGGTGTCCACGCTAAAAAATTACGCAAACTCCATGGACTTTGGCGCTAGACGCGTCTAACGCCAAAGTAGAAATATGGAGTTAGTTTTGCGTCGGAATTGTGTAAAAAAAAACAACGCAATTCCGGCGCAAACAGAGTATAAATATGCCCCTTAGATTTTAGACTTAAGAAAAAATTGTGTGATACCCTAGAGCTCAAAAATCATGGAAGTCAACAATAATGCCTGGAGTTGTCTTAACATGTTTACATCATTGTTTAATACTAGCAAAGCAAAACTTTTACAAACTAAAGTTCTTGAGTTCGAAACAGAAGCCAACATTGATGATGGCTTTGAGGATATAAGCGAAGAACTGGAAGACAATCCCATGAATCATCAGATTTATGCTGTGCAAATGTACTGTCTTTTCCAAACTCAGCTACACATGAGCACAGCCCATGCAATCTATGACAAGTGCAAAAGTAGAGAGCTAATCACTTCAATGAATAGGATTAGAGTATCAACAAGCATTATGACATAGTATGGATCATGAACTTGTTAGCAGCTCATACTGTAAACTCTTGTGAATCCAACAGCACACCACTTCCATGTCCCTTTACCAGGAAAAGATTTACAATTGTTCCTCTTGATAATTTTGATTTTGAAGACAGCTCTTCTGTGTCTGAAACATCCAGCACACATGATACTGCCATGGTGCTTTTTTAAGATTGTGCCAATGAAGTAGCTGCTGGAAAACAAGCGGTGTCAGCTATAGACATAAACAAACAAAGCTGCAAACTTACAACCCAACTGCTCTGCCAATGTGTGCAAAATCACTACAAGCCATCAACACTACACTTCTAACATACACATTATTTGATGGAGATGCTGCAACCAAACCATTGAAGCACAAACTCATACAGGAGATTGGAACAAAACTTTCACCTGAAGAATTTCAATTCGAAAAGGTGACTTTATTGAAAACTGGTATTTCTGTGGACTACATGTCACAATTGCCAATGGTCAAAATTTTGCTTATGCAAAACTTGGGAAAGGTCGTTCAGACTTCTACATATATCAAAGTCAGTGTGCACATTGCAAGAGCTGGACATTGTCTTTGACAATTATCTTGAGCTATCTGTCAAAGACTGTGAGAGAATCAGACAAATGTGTACAAGTGGAACAATTGACATTGTCTGCAACACAAATTTGACACCAATACCTGTGCAGCTTGATAAATTCTGGTCATCAACATCGAACAAAATGAACTTGGAGATGTTAACTCACCAAAACATTTCTGATGCTTCAGTGCACACTGAATTTCCAATTATTGCAAGTGGAATGATTGCCAATGAGGGGTTGGTGTCTGCAGAGGTATATTCAAAAGGTACTGGCCTTATTGTTCAAGAACTTAACGGCAAATGGGGGGAAGCTTACCTTCATGTTGTGCCACATGTTGAGTGGGCTGTTCGAAATTGTTCCAATTGGGTCATTTTACAATCAAATGACAGAGGTGTTATTATTGTGCTACTTAGCCTTGTTGCAATCTTCATATGTCAAATATTGTCAGAGTTATGGAACCAGTGAGAAAAGACACTTAATCCCACTTCATATTCTGTACAAGAAACTTGACCCAGAGATGCCCAGTGTTCTTATCAAGGCACATATTCTTCCGTGTGTCATGAAACTAGGAGTAAAATTGGAACATGTTATAATTAGTAAAGTTGTCTCAATGATTATACTTTTACAGTTTGTTACTTCTTTATATAGTTATTGATGTCCCACTTGGAATGTTCCTGACATCCCTTAGTATTGTAATTAGTACATTCCATTAGAAGCTCACCTTAGAATGTTTAAATGTCAGGAATTTGAAAACACAGCTGAGGAGAGTGGATGGTGGAATAAAGTAATTTCCTTCTCTACTCTCCTGACTCCAGTGATGAGTAATACGATTTATTACAGAGGAAAGTTTGGAGCTTCAATTGCTGAACCTGACCCTTCTGAAAGGATTTGCTGAGATAGTAGAAGATTGTGACTTTAAAGACGCAGAAAAATACCTTGTGCATGTGTGGAAAACAAGTTTTGACACTCTCAGTGAGTTCAAGAGATCATTACCGCTAAGTGACCTTCCACCTACATCATACTCTGTGTGTGGACACCTTAAGAGCATGTTCTGCTTGATAAGAATATGTGTTAATGTTCTGGATCATGCATATGTAGAGTAAGATCTATGTGAATTTGTTTGGGAAGATATTGATGGGGTGCTAAAACCTACAAAATTTCGGAAACCTCTACCCACAGAGCTTACATGCACATGTACTTGCAAAACCTGTGCTACAAAAAGATGTCCCTGTCGATATGCTCTTCTCAAATGTTCAACATTCTGCTAAAGTACCATGAGCGATTGCCAAAACAAATAAATAATGTGAACTAGGAAAATGTGTCTAAAACAGGAGTGCTTAACATTATCTGTTTTTCATATTCAGATCATAAACATTGTTTTGTGTATAGATAAAAGGATTAAAAACTGTTATTATTTGTTTTGCTTTTATATGTCTCTTCTTCCTCTAGTATAGCTGCCATTTTGGAAAATGGCTGAAGGATTCCTCTGAGGATTTATTTTCTGTCTCTATACTTGACCCCCAAAATGTATGTTTTGACACCAAAATGAATTATGTATGTCTCATGGTTCCTGAAATATTACATCATCACTGCAACACATCTGTAATTTACAAAAATGTTGTCCAGAACAATGCGGCCCAGACCAGCAATGTCTACCCAAGCTAAATTACTTCTCTAATGATCAAAAAACACAAATCAAAAATGAAAATCTCCAGACAACTATATATTTACGGAGGCATATCAGAGGGCCTGGATTAAATGCCATCACTGAGTGTCTTGAGGTTTACGCAGCAAGTCTTGAAGATAATGTGGGTACCAAGAAGGAGATGGTCGGTATGTCTGAGTGTTAGAGTTATCAAACTTCTGAAGAACTGGTGGAGATTAGAGAGTGGCCTTCAGAATATTTGGTTGCTTTCAAGGATGCTGGCCAATTAGCTTCACCCTCATCAAAGTGAGACAAGATCAAACCCTAAGCAGCTATTTTGAAGACGTTATAAGAGTAAATGTGGTATTGTTGTTTAGGACAAGTATGTCACTATTATGGCATATTGATATTTCATTGAGTGTTTTTCAGTCATATTCAAGCAAAATCAATATTTATTGGGGTTTAAAAGAGTGTGCAAATTTCTTTCATATGGTTAAGTGCAGGCTGTAGAACAGGCAGTTCAATCTATACACAGCAAATGCATGGGTACTCTTTTTGTATAGCTCTTTAGCTCATTTTCAAATCAAGCTATAGCCTATTTCCTCATTTGTTCAAACCAGTTGTGAAAAAAGATGATAAGTTGTTTGGGCCGCAGCAGCTGATTTGGAACTTGGGAACCAGGTTTGATTCTCGCCATCAGTTTAACATCCTGTGATTCTAGGTAAGTTCCCCATTACTAAAAAATGAATGTGGCCATGTGGATGTAACAGATGCTCATGTAAAGTGCTCCTCTTTCTTCAGGTCGAGTTTACGCTATATAAAACTGTCAAAAAAATCAACTCATAAGGCTTTATGTAGTCCAGTTAACATCCAGGCCTCACCATGGACATCTGAGTAACACAATGACAGCAAAATTGGAAAAAAATGAAATAGGATAATTCCAACATGAATACACATGCCTAGTTCGTACATTTGTTCGACCACTTCAGAACAAATAAACAAAGATCTCCATTTGTGCCTATTCAGGAGTAGAAAATTATGTTTTTTCCATTTTCCTTCTTGTAATGTTCTATTCCCATTCGTAAAAACAAAACTACGGGCATCGCAAACAAAGGCGCAAAATAACCAAAGTCAGGGAAAAAGGTCTTAGAAGGAACGTAAAGATCAACATCTGAGATGAGGGTATGTCAGAAAATAGTCCCAGAACAGCTGGAGTTGTCATGGTTTGTTAGTTTAAGCACTTGCAAGATAATGTCGGTACTTGACACATCTCGTCATTGAACGCATTTTCCTTATTTATCCTAATAACATTAAATATCTCCTTGTTGCGCAAAAAATCCGAATTCCAAATCAGCATGAGTAGACAAAGCTCACCATCAAGAATTGTCAGGTTTTTATGTGAGCTTTAGAATAATATTTATAGATTTAGAAATCTGTGAAAAAAATCGCCTGCTATATGCACAGAATTGAGGTACTCAATGAAGATATGGATTTCAGTGCCCAATTGCGCACCATATCCAGGGCACTGAGTGATAATAACTCATGTTACTACTTTGAGTGTTTACGTTTATGTCTTGGCACTGTTGTAAGCTATAGTTTTAGTACTCACAATAATGGGTATCAAATAATCGACTTCGAAAAGCACATTGTGTTACCACTGCTCAGCATTATGGCCCTCATTTCAAGTTTGAAGGAAACCGGACCGCCATGCCGCCTGTAACGGTGAGACCGCCACCAAGCTGGCAGTGCATACCGCCATATTACGAATACAGTGGTGAATCCAACGCAAAAAGAAGATTCTCACCTCCAGATACATAGATGCGGCCTTGGACGCCATGTCAAGTCTTCCCAGTGTTGTATCTTGCCATACACCTTCAGGACTAGTGATGATAATGAAGACGACAACCATAAGTACCCCCGCCTAGCACACACTGGAGGGAAAGGCACTATTACACACCCACACACAACACACTCACCCGGCACAGACAGAGAAGGTCAGTCACACATGCAAACAAATGTACCGTACCAGCACATACGTCTACACACACACAGACACAAAATACACAAAAGTAAATACACACACTACGCCAAACAGACATGTGCCATACACATAGCACAACACACATGCACACCACTAACACAGGCATGCAGATCTATACACAACACCCCACAATCACACAATGACAACAACATCACAAACACACAAATGCAGTGATAGACAGGCACGTCGAGATACACCACACAACCACACAAACAAAAAGCTGTACATAGCAAGAACACAATCAATATCACCAAACAGACATCCAAACAATGACACAGGTGAGACACCACATACAACAAACATACAAAGGAATTCACAGATGCAGCACCATACACATGGACTACCATACAGTGCCACAAGCCAGCATACAAACACATCACAACATGCACATGGCACAAGTCATCTACCAAGCATATGGAACAACAAAGACACAACCCATAGACAAACAACACAAACCGCAGCACACAGATAGCACACCACCATGTAGAAGGAAACCAGGAAAAGTACTTCACCTTGACATCCACATTTCTGTGAGCAGATGTATTTCACGTTATCAATAGGAAATATAACTATTTACAACCTGGGCCTACTGGCCAGTCCTCTATCCAAATGTGCCCTAGGCACATAGGGCACATTCCATAGCCTCAACTTGACTCATGACTGCAAATAGGCCTCTACGTGAAAGGGACATCAATGGGGGAGGCAGGCACCTCAGGGATGGTGGGGTTGGGCAGTAGTGGGGGCTTGGGTTTGGAATGGGGGTCCTTGGGTTTGGATTTGGGAGGGGTTGGGGTGGGTCTTTGGGGTAGGGAAGGGCATGGACACTAGTAGGGGGCCCATTCGAGTACTGGGAGGTGGAAGGGCTGAGTAGGGGCAGGGGAACGTGGCATTCATATGAAAAAGGTGTAGGAGTGGAGGTAGAGGGAATGGTTGTATGACGTGTTGGTGTGTTGGATGTGGATGCAGGTGTGTGCAATGTGTGCTTTTGTGTGGTGGGTGAGTGAGGGTGTTTGTGTTTCTTGGGAGGAGGGGGAAGAGATGCAAGGAGAGGGAATGGAAGATGTGTGAGTGTATGTTAGAGTGGTGGCTGCAAGAGAGGTGGATGTGCTGCATGTGGTAGTGAAGGTGGTCATGGTGATTGTGGATGTGGTGTGTAGGGTGGGAGTCTGCATGTCTGCTCTTGTGGTGTTTGAGGGTATGAAAGGACTAGTGGGAGGGTCAGGGTGTGATGATGCAGTGACAGCATTTGCCAGTGGTGATGTGACTGTAAGGGAGGAGGTGGTGGGGGAGACAGTGTAGGACATGTCTGTTGTTGTGTTTGCAAATGTGTGTTGTGTGTGTACATGCTTGTGGTGTCACTTGTGGTACCTGTGTCTGTCTTTGTGCACCTTGGCCCATATTTATAATTTCTGACGCAAACCAGCGTTGCGTCCAAAAAATTACTGCCGGCTATCGCCCTTCCTATGCGCCATGCGGGCACCTTATTTAAGGGTTGACGTTAGCCAGCGCTGTGGGCTGGTCAGAGTAAAAAAAAAAAGACTCAAACCAGGCAGCGCCGGCATAGGGGAAAATGGGGGTTGTGCGTCAAAAAATGGTGCAAGTCAGGTTTGAGTAAAAAATCATGGCTCTAACCGGACTTGTGTCATTTTTTGACGCACAACCCCCATTGAAAGGACTTCTGGGCATGGCCATTGGGTACAGTGGCATGTAGGCATGTGGCAAATTAGGCCCCCCTATGCCACTTTAAAAAATAAAATAAAATACTTACCTCAACTTACCTGTGTCTTCCTGGGGTGGGCGAGGTTAGCAGGTGGTGTCCCTGGGGGCAGGGAAGGGCACCTCTGGACTGCTTCCATGGTCTGAGACCACGGAAGTGAGTCCACAGGTCCCTTAACACCTGCCCTCAACCAGGCGCTAAAAAACAGCGCACATCAGGCTGTGCGCCGTTTTTTAAGGCCTGCCCCCTTCTGTGCGTCATTTTTTGGTCAGGAACGCCTACCTTGCATGTCATTAACCCACGGCGGTTTCCCGCATCCAAAAAATGACGCACACAGAGGTTTTTTGGCGTCCGCGGGTTCAGA
This sequence comes from Pleurodeles waltl, assembly GCF_031143425.1. NCBI lineage: Eukaryota > Metazoa > Chordata > Amphibia > Caudata > Salamandridae > Pleurodeles > Pleurodeles waltl. The sequence goes on along the minus strand of NC_090449.1, from coordinate 686,458,258 downwards.
TGTCATAGTTTAAATATGGGGCAAGGTTTGCGCCGAATGTGCGCCAAAATTTTTGACGTACATGCGGCGCAAACAGAGTATAAATATGCCCCCTTGTCTGTTGTAGTGGGTGAATGGTGGTCTGTAGGTGTGCTCTGGATGGGTGAATAGAGAGAGGCCTTGGATTGGGAACAGGTAGCTGGAGGGGGAACGGAAGATAAAGGGAAACCGGCTGCCATCAAAAAGGAGGCCAGACCCTGAAACGATCTCTGTAGGCCAGCCAAGGCACTGTGAACACCTTCCGGGTAGACATTGCTCTGCTGCATCTAGGATGCCAGTCCCTGGATGGCATTCATAATAGTTAACTGGCCCACAGAGATAGATCTCAGGAGGTCAATAGCCTCTTCACTGATGGCAGCAAGGCTGACCTGGGCAGGGGCAGAGGAGCCTGCAGTGAAGGAGACACCCATCCTCCCTTGAGTGGGCATGGGTAACTGGGTGGGGAGGTACAGGGAGGGTGGTGCTGGTAAGGGTGTGGCAGACAAGGATGATGCTGGGCTAGTCCCCGATGGGTCCGCCACCGCCAGGGAGCTGCCATTGGAGGAGGTAGCTGCTCCAGTCTTCCCCATGGTGCTCCCCTTGTCCTCTGCCCCACTGGTCCCTTTTTACCCCTCAGCATCGATGGACTCTGCCTCCTGGGTCCTGTGGGATGCGGCTTTCCCACTCACCGTTGCCTCTTCTCCTTTGTCAAATGATGCTAATGCACACATAGACAGAGCTGGAGGGGAAGGAGGTTGGGAGAGAAAGAAAGGGAGGAAAGGGTCAATACCTACCCATGTTGAGCAGATACCGACAACATATCTACTTATCCCTGCCGTGACAAATAGTGGCTATAATACAATTACTATAAACATAGTTCAGGTATACATAACCAACAGCAGTGTCCCGGAATTGGTGTTACATCTACAGTGAGAAAGGGACTGGCTCATTGGTAAGTGTACTCCTGTCAATGTCAGATGTCTGAACTACCTCTCTACAGAATCAGCTCTATGCCTATCACAGTTCCCTAATGTACTGTTCCTCTGTCTACAAAGGTGACTCCAGATCCCTCAACCTGCCTTGGCTCCTGACTCCAGTTAGATATCCAACTACAGATGGGGAGGACAGGTACAATGGGACACACGGCCAGACGAGGTGTGTGATAAAGAGGACTTTCAGCCTATTGAAATCAAGATTTAGGCCCTCATTTCAACCCTGGCGATAAATGCCGCTAACCGCCATGCAGAAGACCGCCAACAGACCGCTGCGGCTTCAGAAATCCACTACAGCTATTATGACCCACAGCTCGGATTCCGCCATAATCCAGACACCCACACAAGTCAGCCACACCAAAGGTCAGTGATAAACTGGAGATAACAAAATCTCCACTGTCACACCAACAGGAACACGCCCACACTATCACGACCACGAATCCACACAGTGTCTTTCAACTGCGGTATTCGATTGGCGGTACACACCGCCGCACTCAAAATACACACACATTTACAAAACACAACCACATTGGACAATTCAAAATACACACCTGACACACATACACACACCACGCCCACACACCCAATCCAATATAAAGCACACACCCACATCACCCACAAACCCTTACTTCAAGATTTCTGAAACCACGCCAGAGAGAGACACCACCATAAACAACACCAGCATCCACAGACACACAACACCATCACTTATACAACATCCACGCACCTCAAACAACACACACCAAAACGTCCCTCACACATCACAACACACACCACCTCACACATCACCCACTCCACATTATGGCACCTCAACGACACCCCAGGTTCTCTGAGGAGGAGCTCAGGGTCATGGTGGAGTAAATCGTCCGTGTAGAGCCACAGCTATTCGGATCACAGGTGCAGTACACCTCCATTTCAAAGAAGATGGAGCTATGGCGCAGAATTGTCGACAGGGTCAACTCAGTGGGACAGCATCCAGGAACATGGGATGACATCAGGAAGAGGTGGAACGACCTACGGGGGAAGGTGCGTTAAGTGGTCTCCAGACACCATATTGCTGTACAGAGGACTGGACGGTGAACCCCCACCTCCTCCCCCACAACTAACATCATGGGAAGAGCAAGTCTTGGCAATACTGCATCCTGAGGACCTCGCAGGAGTGGCGGGAGTACTGGACTCTGGTAAGTCAAATCTTTACTACCTCATCCCCCCCACCCTACCTGCATGCCATCACATACTCCCACCCTCACCCCCATCACTTTAACACCTCACATATGCCCCACTATCACAACCCACCCATCCCAATACCAAGCCCTGCATGCAATACCAAAGCATGGACACCCATCACCAAAGCATATCCACTACAGATACCCACACAGACCCCAAACCAAATATCACACAAGGACCAAGACAAGAATGCAAGCACTGGAGTACAGGGTCACTCACCCATTGCACACAATGGCACACACAGATGCAATAATCATGCCTTTACACCCCTGCAGGACCCCAACCCAATGTCACTGGACAGGAGGTACCAAACATATCCAGTCCCCCCACAGAAGAGAGCCACAGTGATGACAGCAGCTCTGCACAACCGGATCAAGATGACCAGCCCGGCCCATCAGGGACCTCGGGACAGTCGGTTACCATGACACTGGCACAAGCCACCACAGAGCCTCCCTCCTCAGGAAACACCAGCACAGCACCCACCCAGCGGGCCCATCCCTCTGTCCCCAGGACACATCAATCAGCAGTGTGTCCACCACTACAGGGAACCTAGGCAAACCCACCACCCCAAGAAAATCAGGGACCTGGGGGCAGTGACAGTGGACACGCGGTTCAGGGGTCCGAGGCTCAGGAAAACAGGGAAGCTGGGAGGACTGCTGTGCGACAGGGGGAGGACAGGCCCAGGGAACCCACTCTCCACGAGGCCCTCTCCAACATCATGGGAGCTTACCATCATTCCCAGGAGATGATGGCAACAGTACTGGCCAAGTTTCAGGAGACCCAGCGGCTGCAGGAGGAACACTATCTTGGGATCAGGGAGGACCTGAAGTCCATAAACAACAGCCTGGTCACCATTGCAGGGGTGCTTCAAGACCTTGTGAACACCAGGAGAGACACTGTGGCACAACAAGGGGCCCCTGACACTTGCCTGGAAGATGAACAGCCCTCCACCTCCACCGGCGCTAGTGGACAGGCGGCACTGCCACAGGAACACAACACCAGCACCCCACCCCCTGCAGATGGAGAACCACCCCACAAACGGTCCCTGAGATCCAAGAACAAGACAAAGAACATTGCCAAGACCTCCGCCAGGAAGTAAGACCCCCCTGAATGTCAGCCTTCTGTCCCACATTGTCACCCTGTCCATCCTTCAACTGCCATTGCTCCACTTCCTATGCCCTTTTGGACAATGCACCTGTGAAACAAACAGACTGGACTCTGCCATGGACATTCCTCCACAATCTCCCCTGCCCATTTTAAAACCCCCTCCACTTATTTGCACAGAAATAAACACACTTCAATTCAAAAACAATCTGGAGTCAGTCTGCGCTTTCACAAACGTGTAATTGCAATAACCATGGAATATAGCAATGTCAATTTACTTGTGCACATACCGATGTAGGCCAGGAGGAAATGTAGCAGAGGGCACAAAGTGGGACCACATCTGTGAAATGGAAAGGCATGGTGACAAGTCAGGGTCCATACACTGGGTGAAAATGACAGACTTATGCTAGCTCCAATCATAGTATGAGATATGGGAGGCCGTGACGTCTTCTTTCCTGTGTCTCACTGGAAGTATTGCATGATTATCTTGTTCCTGTTGTCGATATCCTCTTCTTCTGCCTTCTCTTCTTCATTGTCCACAGGCTCCACGGCTGCCACAAGACCACCATCTGGCCCATCCTCCTACAGAAAAGGCACCTTGAATCACAAAGCCAGGTTGTGCAGCATACAGCAGGCCACGATGATCTGGCACACCTTCTTTGGTGAGTAGTAGAGAGAACCAACTGTCATATGGAGGCACCAGAATCTGGCCTTCAGGAGGCCGAAGGTGCATTCAATCACCCTGCTAGTTTGCCCATGTGCCTCATTGTAGTGTTCCTCTGCCCTTGTCTTAGGATTTCTCACTGAGGTCAGAAGCCATGACAGGTTGGGGTAACCAGAGTCACCTGAAGGTATGGAGGGACAACTGTTAGACACACACTAACCCGTAGGGACAAACCCATACCCAGACACCTATTCACACTGTATAGGGTCCTTGTCCTCACCTATTAGCCATACACGATGCCTCTGGAGTTGCCCCATCACATAAGGGATGCTGCTATTCCTCAAAATGTAAGCGTCATACACTGAGCCAGGAAATTTGGCATTCACATGGGAGATGTACTGGTCTGCCAAACACACCATCTGCACATTCATAGAATAGTAGCTCTTCCGGTTTCTGTACACCTGTTCACTCCTGCAGGGGGGTACCAAGGCCACATGTGTCTCATCAATGGCACCAATGATGTTGGGGATATGTCCCAGGCAATAGAAGTCACCTTTCACTGTGGGCAAATCCTCCACCTGAGGAAACACAATATAGTTGCGCATGTGTTTCAGCAGGGCAGACAACACTCTGGACAACACGTTAGAGAACATTGGTTGGGACATCCCTGATGCAATGGCCACTATTGTTTGAAAGGAACCACTTGCCAGGAAATGGAGTACTGACAGGACTTGCACTAGAGCGGGGATTCCTGTGGGATGGCTGGAAGAGAGCTGCCTGAGGGATTTTTATCAATCACACACAGTTTTAAACTATGTAGCGATTCCTGTGGGATAGCTGGCATCAGGTCTGGCTCCAACTTGGCACACAATTCATGGATTGTTGCATGACCAAGTCTGTAGGTGACTATTATGTGTCTCTTTTCCATTGTCGACAGGTCCACCAGCGGTCTGTACACCGGTGGATGCCGCCATCTCATCACCTGCCCCAGCAGACGAGCCCTCTGGACGAGAACAGCGAGCAGAGAGTCAGCCAACACTGAGGTATCACAAAATGTAATTTGCACACATTAATTAATCCACAATGTGCCTGTAACTGTGTGTATTCAAGGCCTACATTGGTGTGACGCAGTTAATATTAATGCCATGTGGCTGCCTGACCTGTAAGGTGGGACAAGGGGATATGAGGTAACTGCGCTGGCGTTGTACACTGTCACGGTGGGCGGTCAAAGACCGTGGCGCAATCCAGCAGTGGTTAACATGGAACCCTATGGGTCCGAGGAGCCAATGACGAGGTACGGCGGCGGTGACTGTGCGCACCGCTGCGGATGTGACCGCCATTTTCTGTCTGTTCACTCACTTGATACCTGACCTTCAACAGGGGAGGACCTACACTGCAAGTGCTGCTGTGACTTGTGTCTGGAAGCGACGATGGCTCATGTGTCTGGGGAAAGGGCCCCTGCCTTCACTTCAGAGGAGTTGGAGAATCTAGTGGATGGGGTCCTACCCCAGTACACACAACTGTACAGTCCTCCAGACAAACAGGTGAGTACACTGTGAGCATGCTGCATGGGCAATGCCTGTTTGGAGTGGTGGGGATGGAAGATAAATGGGGTGGGGCTGAGGCCTGCATGTGCGGACGGTGAGTGTATGTGTGTCAGGGTAAGGGCGGGAAAGTGGGTCAATGCGTATGACGGTCCGGACGGGTAATGATTTTCTTTTCCCCCTGTACTATTCCTCTAGGTCAGCGCCCACCAGAAGAAGGCTATTTGGCGTGCCATCGCCAAGGACGTCCGGACCCTGGGGGTCCACCACAGACGAAGCACCCACTGCCGTGAAAGATGGGAGGACCTGCGCCGCTGGAACAAGAAGACAGTGGAGGCCCAGCTGGGGATGGCCTCCCAACGTGGGAGGGGTGCCCGTCGCATCACGACCCCCCTGATGTTCCGGATCCTGGCGGTGGCGTATCCGGAGTTGGATGCGCGCTTGAGGGCATCACAGCAGCCACAAGGGGGTGAGTACACTCTCATTCAGCTGACTCTGCACGCATTACGAGGTGCCTGGGTGGGGGAGGTGGGCAGTGGGTTCCCCTAGGCCAGGGCAATCTTGGTACGCAAGGTCCCTTGTGAGGCAGGCTCTGTGCACCCCAACACCACTAGTGGTTACTGCCATCTACACCTAGTCTGGCTCCTGTGACTTTCAGGTGCAGCAATCGGGATTAGGCCTTGTACCCCATAGGCATGTGATTAATCTATGAACTATAAGTGCATGGTGTAGTGCAAAGGGCTGCTGTGTCTGTTGTGTCTGCCAACAGTAGTGGTGTTGCATGCACTGAACATGTCTTTCTCCTGTCTTCCCCCCCTTTTTGTGGTCTCCCTGTTGTTGTGTGCAATAGCATCATCAGGAAGAGGAGCTTTGGCACTGGAGCAGGATGGAGCTGCATCCCACTTGGCCCTGGAGGGCGAAACAATGGAGTCTGAAGCCACCAGTGGGACGGAGGGCGAGGGGAGCTCCACGGCGGGGACAGGAGCAGACACCAGCGACAGCGACTCCTCCTCTGATGGGAGCTCCCTTGCGGTGGCGGGCACCTCTCTGCCCACCACATCAACAGGTACAGCCACCACTCCCCCTACCAGCACCGCCCTTCCAGCAGCCCCTCAGCGTGTGCCCCGTGCCCGCTCACCCAGGAGAGTGGGCATCTCCTCCGCCCCAGTCAGTCCTGATGCCCTCAGTGAGGAGGCCATTGACCTTCTCAGGTCCCTCACTGTTGGGCAGTCTACCATTTTGAATGCCATCCAGGGTGTAGAGAAGCAGTTGCAACAGACCAATGCATAACTCAAGGGCATTCATTTTGGTCAGGCAGCCCATCAACGAGCTTTTCAGACTCTGGCCTCAGCACTGATGGCAGCCATTGTCCCTGTCTCTATCCTCCCCCCTCCAACTTCCTCCACCCAGACCCAATCCCCTGTACCTCAGCCTATCCCAAGCACACCATCAGACCAACATCAACACACAAGAGTGGCTCAGGCAAACATAAGCCCCACACATCTCACAGGCACTCACATAAGCATCATACACATGCACACATACCAACGTCCACTGCCTCCACTGTGTCCCCTTCCTCCACGTCTCCCTCCTCCCTCCCAGTCTCATCTCCACTCACACCTGCATCCACTACATCCTCATCCACTACATCCTCCGCCACTACATCCATCACCAGCACGCCCATCACCACACACCGCTCATGTGCACTCACCACCCCACTACCATTCACACATCCCCAGTGTCCTCTATCAGTGTGTCTGTGAGCCCTCCTCCTAAGTACACAAACGCAGGCACACACCCACCCAAAAGCCATCCACCTCCCAACAGCCTCGAGCCCATGCACCTTCACCCAAATTCCGCAGACGTTCACCTCCTACAACCACTACCTGCACCTCCACTCCCAAACCACCTCCATCTACCTGTCCCACTGTGTCTAAAAAACTTTTCCTGGCTAACATTAACCTCTTCCTTACTCCTCCCCCCCGTCCTTCCACAGGGTAAGGCTTTCCAGGTTCCAGCCCAGCACCTCAGCCACCACATCCCCAGGCACAGTGGTGCCAGCAACTGCGGGGTCATGGAGTGCGCCAACCATCAGGGCTGCCAGTGTGCCAAGGAGCGAGGGCAGAGACATTCCGCCACCTGCCAAGGTGAAAAAGGTGCCCACATCCCGGAGGGAGAAGCCGAAAAACACCTGCCACCAAGGGGTCAGGGAAAACTAAAGGGGATAGTGGCAAGACAGCTGAGCCACCATCAAAGGTGGGGAAGGGCCAAAAACTGAAGGGCAGGTCAGGAGAGGTCATGGTGACACCAACTGAGGGACCAGTGTCACACCTTCTGTCCACGTCAATGCCAACCTGTACGGCGGAGAACACCGCCACCTGTACTGACAACTGCACCGCCACCTGCACCCCCCACAGTCCCTGCCGCCAGGACCGCTGCCACAGACCCCGCCGCCAACACTACCACCACAGTCCACGCAGCCAGCACCGCCGCCACAGATACCGCCGCCAGCACTGCCGCTACAGACTCCGCAGCCAGCACCGGCAAACCACCCACTGGAAAGACTTGAGACACTGTGGCTTTGCACTCCCCAGGATAAAGGAGTGGGCAAACCACCCACTGGAAAGACTTGAGAAACTGTGGCTTTGCACTCCCCAGGATTAAGCAGTGGGCAACCCACCCACTGGAAAGACTTGAGAGACTGTGGCTTTGCACTCCCCAGGATTAAGCAATGGGAAACCCACCCACTGGAAAGACTTGAGAGACTGTGGCTTTGCACTCCCCAGGATAAAGCAGTGGGCAAACCATCCACTGGAAAGACTTGAGAGATTGTGTCTTTGCACTCCCCAGGACCAAACTGTGGGCATGGAGCCCCCTTGTGGAGCAGTGGCATCGTGCATTCATCAGGCTGAGGTGCCCCCTCCCCCTGAGGTGCCTGTATATTTTCTATGTGATGCCCCTCCAGTGTTCTCTCCGTTTGGAGTCAGGTATTTAGTGTGGGCCTCGCCCATGCATTTTGAGCCCAGTGGTCCACGGACAATGATTGGTGCACTATCCAGACTTGTGTATTTGATGTACATAATTGTATATACTGGATTTTGCATTTTGATAATGATATTTCACATGATTACATTTGTTAAAATCATTTCCTTTTGTCCTTGCGTTTTTCCAGGGGGTTGGGGGGAGTGTATATGTAATGTTGCAGCATGTGTTTGTGTGTATGGTGTTGTGGGTGAGGGTGGATGTGGGGGTGTTGCGTGTTGCATGTGTGTGTCACTCTCTTTTCCCTCCCTCCTCCCCTGTGTTGTTGGTGCAGTACTCACCGTGGTCATCGCTGCCGTTGTTGGAGCTCCTGATAGAGGAGCAGGAAGACCATAGCCGGCAGTATCTGCAATTCGGGTTCCATGGCGTCCTGGTTCCTCGTAGGGTGTGGAGAGGTGAGTGTTTTCCCTTCTGTGTACTGTTTTTGCCGTGTTTTTATTCGGTTTGGTTCGGCACCAGAAATAGTGGGGGATAGGCCTGTTGTGATAGGGTGGGCAATACATTGTCTCCCTCCTGTCTGTTGGCAGTGTCCGTCGCGCTGTTTGTCTGTACCGTCGTGGCGGTTGGAGTGTTAAAGTGACTGTCTATGTTGGCAGTTTCCGCCACGGTCATAATCCCATTTTTTTTCTGCCGGCCTGTTGGCAGTATTACCGCCGCTGTAACATCGACCCCAGGGTTGTAATGAGTGCCTTAGTGTCGTTCATATGTCTGGCGATGCCCTACAGTACCGACCAGGGAAAGTCTGTAAGATCGTTGTTGCATCCTGCATGCTACGTAATCTGTCCCTTAGAAGGCACATCCCATTGTTGGAAGGGGGGCATTGCTGCAGGAGTTGTGGCTGAGGCTGGTGACCCTGATACTGATGAGGTCACAGACGAGGAGGAGGCAGCTGGAAACAGGACTGCCCTAATTCACCAATACTTTCAATGATTCTCAGATATGTGTGGTTAAAGTTTAACCCTGTGTGGTAGATGTGATTTTATCCTTTAACGTTGTATGCATCAAGGTGTATGAGGACACTACTGCCTTCCATCTTCATTTTCAAACCTAAAAGGATGCTGACTCAATATGAGGGGAAGTGTAAATCTAATGCTGCCATTTACATGTGATAAATGCTGGTGCCATTACATCTCAACCTTATAGATGTACTCGGGTTGTGTGGTCCTAAGTCTGAATTTATAAGACAATGGAATGTACACATCTTTGATGTGTTCTGTTCAGCAGCCCTATCATTTTGCACTATGAACTGCTGTTTGGCATCTACCTGTTATTGACAATGGAAGATGGTGTACTGTTGGGGATGTCACCCATATGGAATGATACCATTACTTTGCATGTGCATGACTGACAGTCCTAGCCTGTGGATATGTGGTGTCCTACCCGCTGCAGCATGTATCCTTTGTTTGAGAAATACTGCTGTATGTGTATTATGATGGCCTACTTGGGTTACTTAATTTAACCTTTTCCCTATTTAGGTTTCTATTCAGGTCACATGTGTGATTTCAATCTGCTTTCTGACATGACTGTTGGCACCCTTGCCATTGGATGTTACTACCATATGGATGTACTGACACACCTACTGGAAATGCATGCAACATCCGTCACTCTGACAAACTTGTACAGATATGTGTATTTGATAATGGTTTGTCACCAAACATGTCACTTTAAACAATGAAGATACATACACCATTACTTGTGCTCATTACTGTTTATTTTGTGTTTCATATCACAGTTCTGAGGAGTGAGGTTATGGTTTCTAAAATCATCAAAGTGGGTGGTCCAGCTGTTGGTTCCACAGGTCCTGTATCCATGAGCCTTTGGATAATGGGGTTTGGCTTTGGATAGTCAACAGGGTGTATCAGTAGCACACAAGGGAGAATGTTCAGGCGAGGGATCACTTCCTGGCAGTGTGTTTGGTCTTGGCCTCAGGTCCGGCAGGATGTCTGGATGGATGACTTCTTTAGGGGGGGTTACTCAGCTGCAGGGGCAGGGGTTCTAGTGCCCTGTGAGTCCTCTTGATGGGCCTCCATTCCAGTAGCTGGGGCAGATGTTGAGGGCACATGTGTTGTAAGACTACTGGATGGGGCCTGCTGTTGGGTGGAGGATGCATGCTGGATTCTTGTGAGTTTAGTGAGCACCCCTACAATGGAGACCATGGTGGCACTGTGCGTCTGTCACTGCTGCATGGCCTCCTCATGGTATTTCGTCTGCAACCTCTGGTTCTTCTGCAAGATGATTTGCATCTGGCCCATTGTGTCCTGGTATTGCTTGTAGGCTCCCAGGACTCAGCAGATCAGCTCCTGGCCAGTTGTGTCATGTTTCTGCCTCATCCCTTGGCCCACAGTTGCACTACCACTGGCCCTTTCCCACTGTGTCTGTGTCCCTGGCACAGTGTGCCCCCTCCCGCTGACACCAGGACCTTCATTGTCTTGGGTTTCGGTGTTGACTGTGGTCCCTGTACTGGAGGCACACTGATGATTGATCTGTCCTTGGGACACATGTTTGGAAAGGTAAACTCAGCTGTGCTGTAGGTGCCACATGGGAGGGGGTTTCAGTTGTTGAACAGGGTGAGACTGGTGGTGGTGGATTCACCAGGCATGCCTGATGGGCAGGTAAGTCATCCCTTTCCAGACATCCAGGGTATTCCTCTTCTTTGGACCTACTTCCAGGGGCTGGCTTTCCTCTGCTGTGTGGCAGTACTAGGGATACATGTGGAGTGAAAGGAAGTGTGTTACATGATGGTATAGTAGTTGTGCTACACATGGTTGTTTGCTATCATTGCCTGCAATTGCTGACCAGTAATGTCATTAACAGTTTCTTGACATCTGCTAGTTTTTGGGTCTGTTGGAAGTTGCTATTATATTTTTTTGCTACATAGTTGATGGTGGTCTTGACTGCTGTCATTGTCATGCAATGATGTGCATTCACACTTTCTTGATGGTGTAGGGGGTGACATGGTGTCCAAATGTGAAGTGGAATTAACAGTTGTACAATGGTTGGGAGTGTTGCATTGTGTTAGTTGTGGTACTTGCTGCAGTGCAAGAAATCCATGTACTAGGTTGGTCTGTGTGGGGAGGTGTGATATGAAAGGGAGGATATTGGGTTCAGGGTGGATTGGTGCATGTAAGGGCGATGTGAGGGGGTGACATAGTGGTAGGGGTACATGCTTTGCAGGAGTACATAGTGCCCGGGGAGTGTTGTTGACTTTCCGGAGTCCAGTCCTCCTTTTATTCCCGTCAGTCCCTCTGGGTGTAGGATGGCCAAGGTCTTCTCCTCCCACAATGAGAACTCTGAGGGAGGAGGTTGGAGCCCACCACCAGTCTTCATTATGGCGATTTGGTGTTGTGATGCCATGGACCGTACCTTCCATGTAGGTCGTTCCACCTCTTCCTGATGTCATCCCTTGTGTGTGGATGGTTTCCCACTGAGTTCACCCTGTTGACGATCCACTGCCATAACTCTGTTTCGGGGCTATGAATGTCTACTGGACCTGTGCTCCAAACAGTTGTCGCTCCACTCTGACAATTTCATCGACCATAACCCTTAACTCCTCGCCTGTGAATCGTGGGTAGTTTTGTGGGTCCATGGTGGTTGTGTTGTGGGTGGTGGGATGTATGATATGCAGGGCTACTGGGTGTGCAGTTTGCTGGGCTGAGGTTGAGTGCCAGGGTGTGCGTGTGTTTTGTGGTGTTTGTGTGCAGAGGTGATGCACGTATTGTGTTGCTGATGCTGTTGTGTGTTGTGCAATGTCTTCTGTTAGTGCGGTCTTCCCTCTCTCTGTCAAAATTTCTGGATGCAAAGGATTGTGTGGATGAATAGGGGTGTGTTATATAGTGCTGTAACAGGTGTGTGTGGTGTGTATATGTGTATCAGGTGTGGGGTATTCATATTGTCCAATGTGGTGTTGTGTTCTGGTAGAGCTGAGTTTTTGACTGCAGTGGTTTGGACCGCCAATGAACTACCGCTGTGTAAAGACCGTGGTGCTGATTTTTGGGTCGTAATATGGAGAGTGGGATGTTATCGCCGTGGCGGTACTGGTGGTGGAACCTCCTCTCTCCTGCCATCAGTCAGGCCGACAATGTTGGGTTTTTGGCTGTTTTTGGGTGGTGTTCTTTTGGTGACTTGTAATACAGCGGTCTTCAGACTGCCATCACTGGTGGTCTTTCGGCATCTGCTTGGACGGCGGTCTTTGGAAAATACTGCAAAAGTTGTAATGAGCTCCTAGGTCTGTGACCTGCATGTTAGGCAGATAAATGAGTAGGCAGTGTTCCCTCAGCTATTCTAATGGCTTCCACTGCAACTTATATAATTGTGTTTTAACACACTGAAAGATTCCAGGATAAGTACCCCTTTATTGTGAATCGCTCAGTCAGGCAGGTCTGTTAATTACTGCGCAATATTAAGAACTATTCTATCTCTAATTGTCAAATATGTATAGTACTGTAACTATCCTGCGACCAGTATTCCAATTTTTTTTTCTGCAGAATTTGCTCAATTTGTTTCCCTATAATTACATGAAAATTCTGGAAAACTTATTCACAATTATGTGAAATAGAAATCTGGCATTAAGAGCTATATTGTAGCATGAAAGGAAACACTTTTCCAAGAATGCATAACAATAGAAAGAACATACATTTAGTTTGTGTAGCTGAAACAACAATATACATTAATAAACAGTCAAATGTAGACATTAGGTCAGGCATCCCTAACTAGCTCTCTAATTAGAATGCATGTGTGGGCTTCATGCAAAAAGAAGAATAAGACAAGAATTGATTTTGAAAACACCTAACGATGGCACTAACCAAAATAACCTGCAAATAAAACACAAATGCATATTGGTGATACCCCTCCTAAAGAGATCAGCAATCAGTAGTATCTTCATCAGCAGAGTGCAGGAACATCAGGTATTTATTAGTCTGCATCAGGACATGAAATGGAAACAGTTCAGTAAAGTTGGGCCTAGTATATCTGAACTGGTGAATCATAGGCAAGAACTAACCAGTAACATCTGAACAGAACTGAAGCTTAATGGAATCTGACTTACATCACCTAAAACATTGCTATATTAAAATCTCAAAAGTTACTAACTAAGCTTCTATTGGACTGACTATGTGGTGGTTTGGTTTTCAGCCAATAAAACATCATCTATGCTTCAAATCTATCTCTTCATAGTTTCTTCAGCCAGTATTGAATCACACTGTTGCTCCTCTCTCTTCTCCTGACATCAGCTTCCGTACATAAATTACATTTAAAACTATGTAGAAACATTACATGTTCATCCTGCCAAAAATGAAACTTGAGCACTAATGTATTACAAACCAACATTCCCACAATCCGATGCTATAATTTTGAGACATGGAGTAAGTTGAGGAATTTTGTGTATCAAGCGTAACACAAACGTCCCGAAATTAAGCAAATTTATTATGGTTTAATCTATATTTCACCCAGGCCGAATAATCATCCAAACCGGCCACAAATTCACTCAGACAGATAACCATGTTGTGTCCTGTGAGTATGTATGATGGAACCTTTTTGGATTCTGAATAACTAGAGTGATGATGTAAGCTTTCAACCGTACTGAAGTGAATACAGGTTTAGAATGTTGAGTTTGTTGTTACACTCTGAAGAATAAAGATATGGGATACATGCTAGGTGTATGGCATATTCCTTTGTGTGTACCCAGGCTGGGGTGGCTGCTACATAGCATAGCCGGTTAATAATCATTCGGGCCGTAGCCCATTTCCTCATATTTGGGTTGTGCCCTTTCATTGCTCAACAATTCTTGTGGTGCACATGGACCTCCCTAAAAGTTTAGAACTTGCCACTTCATGCCATGCTCAGCTCAGGGAACCAAAGTGCTATCTTTTAACCCATATCTATATGTTACAGCTCATTCCTATGAGCATCAGTGGCTTAACAGAGGTCCAGGAAAACATAACCCTATGAATCTCCTAATTTCAATTCTCTCTTTTGTGATGTCACTCCAGTGGAGTTTCCCTTTCAGTTGGTATTCCTAGCTCTAGCAGCAATGATTCTGCTCCTGGGAATCTCTCCACAAGTCTTGCGTCAGTAAATGAGGGACTTTGTGTACTTTTAACTTACCCATAGAGTCAGGCCCTTGTATTGTGTCTAAAGGAACTGGAACATCACCTATTTAACATCCTCAGTCACCAGTACAGGAAGAATCCTGTCTGAAAAAATTGTGGCATCACCTATTTCAAATCCTTAGGCCCATATTTATACTTTTTTAGCGCTGCATTTGCATAATTTTTTGAAGCAGAAACAGCACAAACTTGCAAAATACAAATGTGTTTTGTAAGTTTGTGCTGTTCTTGCATCAAAAAGCAGTGCAAATGCGGTGCTAAAAATGTATAAATATGGGCCTTAGTACCTTTAATTTGGTAATATTAGCCATATTTGTAAGGGACTCAACCTCGCCTTTCAGTTGGACAATTGTTGAAACTGCACAGTGCTAGAATTTCTCATGCTGACTAAAGTCTCTTTACTTTCCACCACTCCCTGCAGCCTCGATAGCCTCTCATCAAAGCACCCACCTCAGTCTCAATCTTGGATGCCTTTGATTTCACTCCTATAAACTGTCCTAAACTGAGGATAAAATGAGCTCAATATTGTGAGAAGCAGCTTTTAATCTGACTAGATCTCAAAAAGTAGCCACTCATCCTCAATTACATTTATTTGGAGGGTGACATTTAGAGCCAACCGCATGTCAAGTTGGCCAGGGGGAAATGCTCACCCTGGGAAACAAAATATCCTCCTTATCTTAAGTACCCTTGACTATAGTTTCTTTGGGCAATATTTCTGTGTTCAGAACTCAGCTCTCATCTTCTCCTGTTGTTTTCTTCTCATCAATAAAAAGGCTGATTGCATAAGGTAGCTGTGAAACTTTGCTCAGTCATAGACCAAGATGGTGTCTTGTGGGTGCAGGAGCCACTGTCTTGGCCACATTCCAGCACCTCACAAGACTCCTGTTTATATTGTTGCCTCACCGGGAGGCTACAATCCCATGTAGATCTGGTGGTTCACACATTAGCACCTCACAAAATTTGAAAGAAGAGCCCATTTTATACTACCACTTTAACAACTGGTGTCTGTATGTGACCTGTGATGGAGCACCTCTGCAAAGTGTCTCACTGATAAAGTTGCTTGCTCCACCTCATTGTATAATTTTCAATTAATAACTGTTAGTATATTAAAGTTCATACATTAATTAAAATACTGAATCAAATAAAATGTTTGGACCTTTTCCAACATGTCATATTCGATTGCAAATTATCATATGATTACAGAGATCAAACAAGCTATTTCATTAAAGATTCTGTTGTTTGACTTCCATATAATAGTTCTAGCTATCTATGTCTAGTACCCCCTGACAAAACTGCCACTCTTCCTAATTGTACCTAGCAATAAATCTCTAATTGCACTCCTGTGTAGCTAAGTGAACTGTACCATTGCTTCCATTCTTCTGCATATGAATTACTTCCCTAATCTATTTGCATATTGATCTTTTGAGCTGGAGCTCTCTTACCTGATGACAGATGGAGCTACTGCCATTATTTTTTCAGACTTTTTAACTCTTAACTCTTTCCTCACTTATCTCTTCTGTCCCTGTTTTGTCCTTGCTTACAATATCTATCTACCTCTTTTCATCAGAAATGGCCCTTTATTAAAATGTGTTTGCTCACCTACTTTGAGCTTAACCTTACATGTGAATTGGGATTTGTGGAATCCAAACCTAGCTGGTGAGTAAGGAAGCACTGTTGATTAAATGACTTTGCGGGTGATAATACAAAATTGTGTATATCAAGTGAGGTTTAACACATATTGATTACACAATTGTATTAAATTTCAACGAGTAACAATTTTAGGCACAGTAAGTAATTTGTACAAAATCATATGATTGTCAGACAAGCACTAGAGCTGGGATTAGAACCTTGGGCCCAAGTTTTCCACACCACATATAGTCTCATGATGTACTTCTCAGGCACAGCATGAAGCTTTGTGTTCCTGCAGGGCATAAATTGAACTCATTTAACCTGGAATGCCTCTGTGTTAGTGATATATTTTCTGACAACACAGCTCAGAAACAGAAAGAGGCAAATCTTGCTCACTGTTTCTGAGCTCTTGCCACAAAAAAAAACTCACTAACTCAGAGAAATATTGGGTTAAATGAATTTACTTTATGTCATGCAGGTGCATAAAATTGACGCCAGTCTCTGTATAACGCTAGAAAAACTGATCCTGATACAGTCCGAGCTGCTTATCAACTACACCACCCCCTTCAGGTGACCCAAAACCTCAAATAATGTGTGAAAACTCAAATCTGTTATTCTCTGGAAACAGCCATTACAACATGGTCATTACCAGGCATGACTGCTACAACAAAACCATTACCACATACATATATTGCTTTACTACGCATGCCTTTACCTTGCATACCTTTACCATGCATGCTTTACAACGAACTTCAATCTAAGGCATGAATGGTAAAGGCATATGCGTGGTAAAGGTTTTCAAGGTAAGCATTATTTTTTTTAATTTTGTAAAGGCATGAATGGTAAAGGTGCATGCATGGTAAAGGTTTAACGGTAAGTACAGGTAAGAAATAATTGTTTTAAGTATTATATATATATATATATATATATATATATATATATATATATATATATATATATATATATATATATATATGTATAAAGTAACTATAACTCACGCCCTAAGGTAACTATAACTTGCGCCTTTGCCATGCAGTTTTCTCATCAATAATTTTATTGCAAATAATGCAGTGATAATATCAAAGATGCCATACAAGATCTCATCAATGATATAATATGTGGAGTAATGAGCTGTGCATGGCAAAGGCTCGAGTTATAGTTACTTTAGGTCGCGAGTTATAGTTACGTGAAAGAACTCTAACTATAACTTCAAAATTTCTATGGTTTTGCACGAGTAAATTCAGAACCTAACTATAACGTCCCTGTAACCTTTGTTTTTTTCAGTGAATTTCTGTGTTTTTTTTAACATAAAGTAATTTTAATTACTGTTCATTATTCCAACCCCCGCCGCACACGGTCTTCAGCCATGCATGATGTGCCTGCAGCCAGGCCTTGCAGCCAAGTCTTTATAACCACCCAACCCAGTGCCATGCATGGCCTTTGTATTTGCGCAGCACAGGTTGGCCACAGGGCCTTGCTCTCTCAGTGGAACTGTGAGTGCAAGTGTTTAAGTGGGTCTGAAAGTGGGTGTGTGAGTCTATGAGTGGGTCTCAGTGGGTGCATGACTGTCTGAGTGGGTGTGTGAGTGGGTGAATGAGTCTCTGAGGTCATGTGTGAGTGAATTAATTAGTGTATTAATGAGTCTGTGGGTTTTATTTCAAATTTCTCATATTTGCAAATAAATTCCACCCTGCGGTTTGGGCTGCAGCCTTGTCTAAACGTCCTATGGGAATTAACATGGGAAACAAAATGTTTTTTGCCCCTTCTTTTTCACAGCCCTTGCTTGACGGATCACCCCAAAACTTTCCACGTGCAACAGGAAGCAACAGGCCACTTTTTTGGGGGAAATGTTTGGTGAATACTTGACAAATGGTGCCAAAGACATAGGCAAGTCAAAAAATGCTTTTTCTATGGAAACATGGTCCTAACTATAACTACCCAGTGGTGACCACCACAAAGTTCTATATATATATAAAACAACCATGTATAGAAAAGAAACAGCTACTAACAGCATCTTACATGGGAAAAGTTTCCATTCAAAGCCATTGATAAAAAAGCATTCCATTTGGTGAATTCTTGAGAACTAGGAGAAATTGTTGCAATGATGAAGAGATGGAAATTCAGTTTGCAGATATAAGTCAGAGATTTCTCTGCTGAGGTTCTCAGAGAACATATATAGAGTTGGGCGCCAAAAAAGCAAGAGATATGAGTCATTACCAAACTCTCATAGATACATCAACAAATATTCCTAAGGAAGATAATGGATGTCCTCAACTGATACTCACGTACAGCAAAGAAAGCAAGGCAATTGCGAACATTTTTAAGAAACATTGGAAAATACTGAAAAATTATCAATAGGCATGAGACCACAAATCACTTACAGAAAATCAAGCTCTATTAAAGACATGTTGGTAAGAAGTCACTATACACCACAGCCAATAAAAACTTGGCTAAATAGAGAAGTGATTTGCTTTTACAAATGTAACTACTGTAAAGCATGTCAAGTGGCCAAAAATATCAAGAGCTTTTCAGATTACAGAGGAAGAGTATTTGAGATTTCTCATAGAATAAAATGTAACAGCCAATACATAGTCTATTTATTAGAGTGCAAATGTGGCCTGCAGGATATAGAAAGCACTATTTGTTCACTAAAAAAGAGGATATTGGAACACATCTGACCTATACAGAACCATGACCATAGCTGTGCCCTGGCCAAGCATCACAACAACCAATACACCACAGGTTAGGGTCTTTGGTTTGGCCAGGATCAATAGCAATGAACGTGGGGGCAATAGAATATTGAAATTGTGCCAACTAGAAAGTAAACTCCTCATTCGACTCAGAACCAAGATCCCTTATGGGCTCAACATTGACGAGGAACTTTTTGTACATTTATAGAGGAGGACATTGAAATTAGCTGTAATTTGAGAACAATTGAACATTTTTATGACACTATGAGATTCATATAAAATAAGTAGCATGGGAGGGACTTGACATAAAGGCAAGAACATGGTGTGTTCCATTGATTAGATCACATCTGTACAATCTGGGTCATCACATAAAAGAAAGAACATTTTGCTGATATTGACATGTCAAACAAACGTATATGAAAGAATAGGCACTTATCCGTCACTTATAATTGAGTAATGGAATATGCCATACCAATATATAGTAGGCGATATGTATTTCTTTAACAAACATGTCTATTACAGACAGTCAAGTGGATGGTTTGTGCACTAAGCCGGCATATAGTGTGAAATGACATGTTGTGCTAAAAACAATTGTTATCAGCATTTTTCGATTAGATTGTCATAAGTCTATCATAAATATAGGAGTCATATTGAGTGATTATTTAGAGTTGAGAACATATATAAGAGTACATTTTGAATGCATTTTTCATTTTTGTGATTTCTGTTTAAGTAATTTTTGTTTTTTGAACTATGTTGTCCTGAATGCACCATCCTGAGCTGGATACAATTTTACTATTTGAAGGAAATAGCAGAGGGACTCACTAGCTGTGAACAAGTAATAAGTTGAAAAGCGTCGGTGGTCACTGAATGCTTCAATAAAAGAGATACACAGGACCCTGTGGAGTATGGCAAATTCCTTGTTTTCATGAATATTTCGAGGGTGGTCTCCTCCGTCAACTGCACCGGCAACAAGAGTGCACCACCAAGATCTGTTTCTAACCCTTTGTGTGGACAGATATATATATATATATATATATATATATATATATTTACCACTTTTGTTTTTACCACAGATATGCCTTTACCAACCATACATTTACAACAAAATGTTTGTGGTAAAGGCATGCGTGGTAAAGGCATGTACGCGGTAAATACTTTCATTGTAAATGCATGTGTGGTAATGACACATGCATTTTAGTGTCTGCGCTGTAAAGGTAAGTGTGGTAAATCCATGCATGGTTCCTTTATACATCTGTTATTCACAAAACATGAATTGGTTATCATGAATAGATTTACTCTCACAAGTTCAACCTGCATGGTAGAAGACCGCTGTGGGAAATTGAGGGTGGGTGCGCCTACAAACATGCAATTTTGTGGGTATCCACACAGTTTTGGAAGGCACATTCATGTTCTGGAAGCAGTGCAGCAACACTTTAATCAGGATGAGAATGGGGGAGGATACCCAAAAGCAGCAGAAGATGATTGGATGCAGCATCACCACGATAAAATAGACATGGAATCATCAAAGCAAAAAGTATTTTCAAGTTTGGGATTAAAAAAAAGTTAGCAAAAAAAAAACTTTGACCAGATTTATGCATGTGAAATTCACATACATTCTCAAGCAGGTGTCTTGGAATCCCTAGACAATTCCACAACTAATCATGTAAAGCAAGCTACAACAGTCATAGCTTCCTAGATGGATTTTTGGCAGTCTTTGTGAATTTCCAAAAAGTGAAAAGTGTGCTCCAGAAGCTAAGATGTAGGGATAAATCGCCATCTTTTGTTAAGAGTCAAGTCACATATTATCTGTAATGTCACTAAATGTGTGTGGCTAATCTGGAAATTAATATAAAAAATTAACTGCACAAATGTTGATTACAAACAGTAATATGGCATGATTTGTTTGCCTTTATTGAGCAATATGGCACAGAGTGTCAAGCTAATCCTTTACAGCAGTGGATGGATGTATTTGAGTTCTACCTAATTGTCCCAGAAAGCTACGCACCCTTTGCTTGCTCAGTAGAGGCATTGAATTTAATATGGCTCTCCAGCAGCATGTGCTCTGTAAATATGGAATTCAGAATATACAGGCATGCAAACCATCAAGAACAAAATATTGAATCCAAAATATCAAAAAGGTAAGTAAGAATAATTGTTCTATACTTAACTCCACATATATGTACCATGTGGTATATGTCGCCATGGTACCTCTCAATAGTTTGTTATTCTGTCCACAGTATCCTTGTAGGTTGTTATTCTTGAGCTTCATACATTCATAATAATACACCCCTCAATTAGTACCTCAGTCCACGGTCTGTATCACAATGGGCTTTGCTGACTCAGTAAAGAGCCTGGTGCATGCATTTATTATGAGTGGGCAGAACTCACGGAGTTTCACTCCATGTAATTCCGTGGAGTTACACAACAATTCAGAAAGATTCTCAGCAAGATTCTAAAGAGTTCCATCAAACGGTAGAAGATATGCAGCTCATGCTCCAATTTAGCACTGTAGCTGGATCAGCACTGAAAAATCAGTGTAAATGGCAACATGCGATGCACAAGATTGCATGGCCATTCAAGCTTATTTTGCTGCCACTCGAGTATAAAATCTAAGAAAGCAGCAGCAAATGTGCTCGAGAGGCATCCCTCTCACTGTGACCACTCACTACTGCCCTCATTAGAAAATCGCACTAGGGGACACTAAGGGGGTCGTCAGAAAAGGGGAGCTGGCGGTTTCCCAGCGGTTTCCCGCTGGCCCAGGGAATCCGCCATGGTGGCGCTGCTTGCAGCACCGCCATGGGGATTCCGACCGCCTTCCCGCCAGCCTGTTTTTGGTGGTGTCCACCGCCAGAACCAGGATGGCGGGAACGGGTGCCGTGGGGCCCCTGGGGGCCCCTGTACTGCCCATGCCACTGGCATGGGCAGTGCAGGGGCCCCCTAACAGGGCACCACAAAGATTTTCACTCTCTGCTTTGCAGACAGTGAAAATCACGATGGGTGCCACTGCACCCGTCGCACCCCTGCAACTCCGCTGGCTCCATTCCGAGCCGGCTTCATTGTTGAAGGGGCTTTCCCGCTGGGCCGGCCGACGGTCTTCTGGCGGTCGCCCGGCGGCCCAGTGGGAAAGCCGGAATGGCCGCCGCGGTCTTTCGGCGGGAAACGCTTGGCGGGCGGCGACCGCCGACCGCCGCGGTCAGAATGACCGCCTAAATCTCACTCAAGCTTGCCAGCTTGCATTTTCTAGAACCTTGTGGAAGAAAAATTCCACCATGCCAAAAGTCTGCCATATCTACAGGTGGAACAAACCATTCTACCACCCCCAGGATTTATGTCATCGAAGTGTGTAAATTCAATCATACATTTCTTCGAGTTAGGACTTGATTTTCAGGGAGTAACACTTGAAAACTGTCAGCAGGGTTTATCTCTTTCTGTTCTCAGAAATGCTTTCTAAAGTAATGCAGTGAATCAGAGAAATAGCAGGTTAAATGAATTAACTTTACACACCACAGGTGCATAGAAACAAGTGCACAACTCTGCGCTGAGCCAGCGTTTCTTATCATGATACTCCCTCAGGTTCTTCACTCAGAACACATCATTGTCATTACCAATGCATTCTAAAGCCATACAATGGATTCTCGTGTCAAAATAGTTCACACTAAGCTTTAAGATTGGAAATAGTTTTGGACATAAGGTACATGGTTCCCAGTTACTATTCAAAACATGAATCTCTTTTGATTTTCCTTCCGTACTTGGATACGAAAAACTATACAGAGGAAATCATTCGGATTGTGAACACTGATCATAAACTAGGCTCTCTTGGGTCAGAATCGCATTTCACACTGTCATGAGCCTGTGTTTCCTTTTTTCACACAAGACAAATCTGCCAAATGCTGGTTCATTTGCTGCCAAGCGGAAAGGGCGTATAAGGCATGGTATACAGTGGATTTTGTACAACTATTGCATTACATGAAAAAAACTTATCGAAATCCCTGGCCAATCCACAACTGATTTTGTCTTTGATTTTTTCCAGTGAAATAAATGAATCCTCTGAACAAATAGACTTTTTATTGTATCTTACTTTCACAAAAATCAATCAAAAACTAACCTTTTTCCTCTTGTCCTAGCAACTTTTTTATAATCTGAAAAGTACAATCATGAGACAGTTACAAGGCGCAACAGAAAGACACATAAAACAGATGAAAGGCAACAATATAACAAACAAAACAATTAACCGTCCCAAATCGTCATTTTATTTAGTCCAGACAATTTTGTACAATGGTTAATAAAGAGAACGAATTTAACAAGCTTTGGTAATATAACCATAATTTTAACAAATCAAGGCCCATATTTATACTTTTTGACACAAACCTGTGTTAATGCAGGTTTGTGTCAAAAAGTATAGCGCCAGCTAGCTCCATTCCAAGATGCTGGCCAGGCGCCATATTTATGGAATGGCTCTAGCCGGCGCTTATGCCTTGTTAGTGTCCTTGCAAAGGACGCTAACAGGGCTGGGGAGGGGGAACTGGGGTTTGTGCACCAAATTATGGCACTACACTGTTTAGAGGCAAACAAATTGCCTCTAATCAGTGTAGAGCCATTTTCTGGCTCACAACCCCCATGGACATGGCTCCTGTCTTCGTAAAGACAGGAGCCATGCCCACCACCCCAGTGGCTATGCCCAGAGGACAAATGTCCCATGGGCAAGGCCATTGGGGCCAGCGCCGTGCAGGGGGCAACAAGACAGGGCCCCTGAGTGGGGATTGGGTAAAAAAATAAATACTCACATGGACTTACCTGGGATGGGTCCTTAGATGTCCTACTCGTGTAGGTGGAGGTGGGTGGCGGTGTCCCTGGGGACAGGGAAGGGCACATGTGGGCAATTTCCATGGTCTCCGACCATGGAAATCTGCCTACAGGTCCCCTTACGCCTGCCCAGACCCAGGCGTTAAATAATGGCGCCAAGCAAGCTTGGTGCCATTATTTAAGGCCCCCATCCTCCTGTGCTGGATTTTAGCACGTGGGGACAAATATGGCGCAAAGGCCATATCGTTCTTTTCTGGACGGGAACACCTATCTTGCATCTCATTGATGAAAGGTAGGTTTTCCCCTCCAGAAAACTACGTAAACTCCATAACTTTGGCGCTAGATGTGTCTAGCTCCAAAATACGCTAATTCAGCCCAACCCAACTATAAATATGGGCCTAAGTGTAGCTCACAAAGTTGTCACACAGAGCTCAAAACCTATCTCTTCCAGAATCCAGTTTGTGTTCATGTTTCAGAGCATCGTGGCCTAGATAAGCTTCAGTTATGACCACAAACAGCAGGCTTCTTTGAAGACAAGCCTTCAAAGTGGCAAGAAGAGGCAGGCAGGTGTTCAACAAAACACCCAATTAAATACATAAATGAATAAATAATTAGTTGATGTGGAGAAGGACAATGCTGAAATCCCGTCCATAAATATCAATCTGGAACATACACCCACAAGCACATGCTACACTAAACAAAACTAAAAAATCTAAAACAGAAGCAACAGAGAGTCCTATTTGTGGCTGACTACCATCCATCACCTCCCAGCTACAGAAATGTAATGCAAAACACATTTCTATTACTATCCACTTGAGAGAAATTGTGAAAGGTTTTCCAAAACTGCTTGTTATTACTTACAGCAGAGCCCCCAAAATATGATCTCTTATTACGAGAACTCAATTCAAGCAAGCTGTAACAAATACAGAGGTTCATTACTATGACTCTAAAAGGTGCATTACATGTGAATACCTTTTACAAACATCATCAATATATAGAGGCCAGATCTACGCAGCTATTTTCATGTCGCAAATGGCCCGATTCTCAAATTTGGCCTGTTTGCAACATGAAAATAGCATTTTGGCATGTACCAATGCTAATTTGCGATTCGGTAATCTATTTTCCAAATTCAAAATAGGTATGTGAGTCGCTATTTGGAAGGGGTGTGCAGAGGGTGTACATTCCAAATAGCGAGTCGCAGTGGTAAGCAAGATTGTTTTGTGACCATGAATGCAGTCACAAAACAGTCACAGTTACCACTAACTGAAAGTTGGTGGTAGGCCCTTCACAAACAGTAAAGTGTTCCCCTTTGTGAATGGAATGAAACTATTTTTTCAGAGCAGGTAGTGGTCCCAACTTTTCATTTTTTCACTTGAAATGCATCCCATTTTCTTTCAAGGAAAATGGGCTGCATTTTAAAAAAAACGGCTTCATTTAAAAAGCAGGCCACCGTCCATGTGAGTGCGGCCATTTCCAATGCGTTCTCAAATTGCGACCTACCTCATGAATATTGATTGAGGTAGGCCATTTGCGACCCCATTAGAAATCGCTAAATATGTCTGAGACACATTTGTACATTTCATTTTGCCAGTCTCTAATTGCGAGTCATAAAAAACAGCAATTAGAGCCTCGCAAAATAAAATGGTTGTACATCTGGCCCTAGTTCTGTTACGAGAAGGACCTATGGAATAAGATAGCATCTTACATATCGCTCAACATTCATTATTTATGTGATTCAGTGCCAATGCCGAAGCTGCAGAAAACAAAATGTAGGCCAAACAGTGAATGTCCTCCGTACAAGATTGAGGAGCTCAAAATCAGAAATAATTAATAAGAAACTTGACCAGCCTGTAGCCAATCATTTTAACCTTGTGGACGATTTACTAGCCGATTACTATCAGATTTGAATATTTTCCATGTGGAACATTTCTTGAAAGAAGAATTATTGGTTACCAGAGAAACCTTCTGGATGTACTGTTTAAACTGCATCCGGATAGACTGAAAATCACTGACAATACCACCTGATTACTACATATCTCAAGAGATCTCAGGACTGCCTTGATTCCACATTCCAAATGAAATCTTTATTCAAGATGCTTTTTGAAAATCCAGCAGTGTCGGCTGTGCATCCAATGAGCAAACCATCTTGTACTACCAGAGTAAGGCGAAACATTGTAGTAGGAAATGTACTTTTGTTCTTTGGTGAGTCTATCTATTTGAGTCACTTTTTATATATATACATCGGTTCAGGTGCTGTCTTGAAAGCTTCAGGGTGATCCGTCAAGCAGAGGACATGAAAGTGGGGGGGTGAAAATGCCGTTTCCCCTTGCATTTTCCCATAGGGTGTTTAGATATATAACCAGGGCCTGGTTAGTGAAATGTAGGTGCCCTGGGGCCCACACAAAACAACCACTTCCTCTTTCTTTGGGGCCATCAGGGCAGCCCCAGTGCCAGTGCAGCCCAACCCAGATCCCAGCTTCCATTGGGAGCCAGCATTGCTCCCGCCCCCAGGTAGCATCAAAACATGCAAAAGCTATTTTTTATCTGTTTTCTTGCCCACTTCACAGCTTTAAAACTGCTTCTGCCAAGAGATAGCACATACAGGTTTCCATGTGCACACTAGTGAGGGCAGTAAAACTGCTATGTCCCAGAGGTGGGCAGCTGGGGACATAGCTGAGGCCTGCCCAGGAGGGTGGGTCCCCAGGAGCATAAATGGCCTTGGTAGGGGGCCCCCTCCCCCTTCTTTTAACATGGCCAGACCGCACAGCTTGGGATCCCTGGGGCTAAAAATGGCCTGGGAGAAGGACTGCTTGCCCCCCACCTCTTAATTATTCACAGCCAGGCCACAGGGTGGCGATCTCCTGGGCCAAAATCAGCCCAGCTGTGCCCCCTCATGTTCATTGTTCATGGCCAAACCCCCTTCAGGTGGAAGTCCCTGGGCCCGTATTTGAACTAGGGAGTGGGGCCACATGCTTCCCATCCCCTTAATATATATTATATATTCCCCTGGGATCTGACCCACCAGGGAGGCCAATAAAATTAGGCACAGGTAACCACTCTTCTTTTATTTAAGAATTGTCCTGCAGATCCACCATAGTTTCAATGGTAAATTTAAAAAAAAACATGTCTGGCCCCTGATGGGGTGCCTTTGGGTCCCTCCACCAGGCTAGTCCGTGTACCTATATATCATTTTGATATCTCTGGGATCTGCACACACTCAGCATCCCTAGACATAAATTAATCTTTTTGCTTAATTATCTCCAAAACTATGGAACAGATTTACACCAAATTACAAAAAGCACACTTTCTGGACCAAGATCTAGCTTTCTGGCAAATTAGGTATAATTCAGTTTAGCGGTTCGGGCTGTAGTCAAGTCTAAAGTCAGTATGGGAAATTGAATGGGGGAAACAAGCTTTGGAACCCCCTTTGTTTTGGCCCTTTCTTGATGAATCATGCCACAACTTCCAGGACAGCAACTAAAGTGAGTGACAAACTAGTTTTGAAAGATTTGTGAAGATTTATCAGACAGTGCCATAGTTATTGGCAAACAAAAAATGCTTTTGTTATGGAAACAAGGTCCCAACTAAAACTACCGACTGGCACCCGCAAGTAGGATCTATCTTCTCTAGACCAAAATCTATCTTTCTGCAAAATTTTTGTTTTATGTGGTTCCATGGTTCGGGCTGCAGTTGTGTTGAAAAAATGCATGAGGAAAAAGTGTTTTGGGACCCTTTTTCTCGGCTCTTGCTTGATGGATCACCTGGAAACGTACCAGGCAGAACTAGGCAAAGAAGGTCTCTTCTTTTGGGAAAATGTCATGAAGATTTGCAAAACGGTACCAAAGTTAATGAATCTTCACAACATTTTCCCAAAAATGTGCTCCCTAGAATTTTGCATGGAAAGTTTCAGGGTGATCCATGTAATGGGGACGAGAAAAAAGGGGGGAGTTGAAAAAAGTGCATTCCCATTTTGATTCCTATAGAGATTTTAGAGATGACTACAGCCCAAACCGCTGGATGGAATTACACCAAATTTAGCAGGAAGGTTAAAAAGCATTTTATTTAAAAAAAACAAATCACCACAAAAATTGCAATTATTCAGTAATTTAGCTGTGATTTTTTTGTAAAAAGAAAGCAAGCACATTCTCCTGTACTTGCTTTTTATTTTGCCCCTGGTTGGGTCAGGTCTTTGGGAAATTAGCAAACTATAGGGGGGCGTAGGGGCCCCCCTCCTAGGACTTATGAGGGCCCCCAGGACTGCCACCTCTGTGGGACACAGCAGATTATGTATGTCAGTGGGCCCGCTCAGCCCCTCTGCAGCCCCAGGAACTGCCACCTACCTGGGGCAAATCTGCTTAAGTGAATCCAGGTGGGCTTTCTCACCTCCACCTGTAACCTCGGTGACTGCCACCTCCCCAGGCGAGTCTACTTAAGTGAATGTGGGGGGTACTGTGCCCCCTGCAGCTCCCAGGAACTGCCACCTCCCTAGTGCATATCTACTTAAGTGAATGTGGGAGGGTCTGAAGGGCCCCTGCAGCCCCTGGGACTGCAACCTCCCTGGGGCAATCAATCAAATATGTGGGGGGCATGTGGCCCCCGTTGCCCTGGAGCCACCATCTCCCCGGGGCTAAACTCAAACAATGGAGGAGGCCGGGTAGCCCCCCATTTGGACCCATAGATAGCCCAAAGGCTCACTCCTGGTATGTCCCGAGGTGCCTACCAACGGGAGTTAGATGTTTGCTATTGCTTGGAGAGAGCTAATAGCTCCCACCAATAAAAAGCAACTATAACTCTGCTTACAGTAAGCGGGAGCTGTCAAACAGCTCCTGTTTACTAAACGCAGAGTTTACAGCTCTTTCCCTGCATGCTAACACATGTGCAGGGAAAGAGATGAAAAGATTGATCAAGCAATCAGGTAGCTGCTATTTAAAACAGCTCTCTGTTTGAGGGAGCAATCTCGGCTCCTGCAGGGGATGGGAGATGGTAGGACCGTGGGGGCTTTGAGTCCCCATAAGTATTTGAAGGCTGCCCTGGTGAGGCCAGGACACCCTTAGATATGTGCCTGGGCATGGGGGATGGGGTCCCTGGGCCTGAAAAATCCCTAGGGAGGCGGACCACATGCCACCCCTCCCTCTTTAAATTATGTGTTTGCTCCAAGGAGGAGGTGGTCCCTGGGGCCCAGGGGGTCTATGCAGCCCCCTTAAAAAAAATTGAAACAGCCCAGGGAGGTGGTGGTCATTTGGGTAAGGGGGTCCGCACAACCCTCCCTACATATTGTTTTTTTTGCAGTTCCGGGGAGATGGTGGTACCTGGGATACCTCTGTGCAGACCTCCCATATATTTTTTAATGTTGTGCCAGGGAGGTGGGGTCCCCATGCGGCTCCTCCAAAGAGTTTTTAAAATGTAGCCTGGGGATATGGTTGTCCCGGGGCGTGGTGGGGTTGATATGGCTTCCCCATATATTTCTTTCATGTTGTCCCGGCGAGGTAGTGGTCACCATGACCCAGGGGGTCTGCATGGTTTCCCCTAAGATTTTTTATTGTGTAGCCCCAGAGGTTGTGGTCCCCAGTCCTGGGGGGGCTGGGCAGACCCATAAATATATATATATTTATTGTTGCACTCTTTAAGCTCCAAACCCTTTTGGCTGTGCGTGGTGCAGGGTTTGGAGCTTAAAGGCCAGGCCATGCAGTCAACCCCCTTTGTGCTCAGGTTATAGGTAGTTGGCCGCAGGGTCTGGCCGTGGGCCCAATCCTACAGCCAACCCCCACTGCAAACGGCCTTTGGCCATGCATGTTGCAGGGTTGGTGTAGTTAAAGGGGTTTGGCTGCAGGCCAAAACCTGTAGCCAGCACCTGCTGTGCATGACCAAAGGCTGTGTGTGGCATGGCGTTCGATGGTTATAGGTAGTTGGCCACAGGACCTGGCCACAGGCCAGGCCCAGTGGCCAACCCCGTCTGTGCACAGCCAAAGGCCGTGTGTGGCATGGGGTTGGTGTAGATAAAAAGCATTGATGACAGGCCATAACCTGTAGCCAACCCCCACCACGCACAGCCAAAGGCCCTTTGTGGCATGTGGTGGAGTAGTTATAGAGGGTTGGCCACAGTTTATTATTTTTTTTATTTTTTTGTGACCAGGGACCTCATATTCTGTGACCTTAGGGGCTCTTTCTACATGCTTTACACCCTAAGAAGGACCTTGTAGGCTTGATTTTGTTTTTGTCTTCCCCTTTCACATGTGATGATCCGATGATAGAGGGATGATGCTAATAGGCATGGTATATGCTATACAATCTATTTTTCATATACCACTATATGTTTAATATGACTGTGGGGGTTATTCTTCCACCCCATTCCCAAATCCAAACACCCTCATCCTAGCCCTTCCGCCCTTCCATTTCCCTTTGTTTCCCATCTCACTCCCTTCCTTTCCCTATTTCCCCTCCCCTATGGATTGTATGAGAAGCTCGCCCATCCAGGGCTCTATTGGGTGTGCTTTTGTCATCTTAAACCATACAATATACAATAAACATGTTCTAGTATGGTCGCCACAGTGGGCAGTGTACATCAAAATGTTTAAAAGCGGTGGCCCAGATTATATTGAGCAGTGGACAGGATAGGTATTTTACTGTCCAATCAAGGCTCAATTGGGTGGGCTATGGTTTTCAGTTATGTAATTAATTTTGGACATGTTCTAATATGGCCACTGCAATGTGGATCATCAACCACGGCCGTCAGGAACAGTGCTCCATTGTTAATTTTTATAGTCTCTACAGAAGTAAATTTAAGGATATGATGAAGTGCATTTTATTGACACTGAGGAAGACCAGAAGCTGAAATGCACCTGTTTTTGTTTTCCTGTGGCAATACACTTTCAAGACTCAATCAATGTTCAGGAGTTCCCGTCAAAATATATATATATATATATATATATATATATATATATATATATATATATATATATATATATTCCTATCCATCCAGTAGGCATTATCTATCTATCTCTATCTATCTATCTATCTATCTATCTATCTATCTATCTATCTATCTATCTATCTATATATATATATATATATATATATATATATATATATATATACACAGATAGATAGATAGGCAGTTATATTTAGGACCTAGTTTCCATAGGAAGAGCGTTTCTTGTTAATAACTTTAGCGCCACTTGATAAATCTTCACAACATTTTCAAAACGTATGTGTTAGTCGGGTTAGCTGCTGTCTTGGAAGTTTCTTGATGATCCATTAAGTTGAGATTGAGAAAAGGGGTCCCATAATGCATTTTCCCTATTCATTTTTCCATGGGGGTCAATGTAATGACAACAGTCCGAAATACTGAATGGAATTACACCAAATCTGGCAGGAAACTAGATCCTGTTCTGAAGATTGTGCTTTTCATGATTTGGCGTAAATTTGTTCAGTAGTTCTGGAAATATTAAAGGTTAAAAAATATAGATATCTAGGGAAATGGATCCTCTGGAGATTCAACTGTTCCTGTGCTGATATCTGATTGGCTGACAACATTTCAAAAGGAAATGTTGGCAGGCATCTTGGGACTCGACTTCAGCCATGTTCCACAAAAAAAGATTTAAAAAACAGAAGCCAGGGTAGGGACACCCTGAGCCACTAGACTTGGTACAGGGGTCCCTAAGGGATCCCTCTAGAGATAAAAATTATTTTGTTTAAAAAAAATCTCAGAAAAAATCCACAAAGTCCTGCCCTTTTATTTTACTTTTCCCCCCAGGTGGGCCAGGTCCCGGAGGCATTGGGGGCTTAAAAGAGGAGTGGGGCTCATGGTTTGCCCTCCTAGGGCTTATATTAGCCCCATAGACCACCACCTCCCCATGGTGATGATGCAGAAATATGCTGGGGCCATACCGCCCCACTGTGCTTTGGGGACCACCACCTCCCCAGGGCTAAATATGCAATTAACGCAGGGGATCCTTGTGGCCCCCGTAGACATGGTGACCAACTCCTCCCCGAGCCAACTCATTT
The DNA here is from genome assembly GCF_031143425.1 of Pleurodeles waltl. Lineage (NCBI taxonomy): Eukaryota > Metazoa > Chordata > Amphibia > Caudata > Salamandridae > Pleurodeles > Pleurodeles waltl. The sequence continues at coordinate 686,426,437 of NC_090449.1, read as the reverse complement.
TAAAATAAGGGGGGGTGGCTCCTTCACAGCCCCAGGTACCCCCACCTCCCTGGTGCTGAAGTAAAATAAGATAGGGGGCCTGTGGCATTACCCCGGCCCCAGGGCCCGCCACCTTCCTGGGGCTAAGTCAAATGTTGAAGAGGGGCTGCGCTGCCCCCCTCCTGGAGCCATACATGGCCCTGGGGACCACCACCCCCAGGGCTGGCTACTACTACTAGCTGTTTGCTCTGCCAGCTCCCGCCAAGTCAGAGCAAATACTCCTCTTCCAGTGAGTTGTGAGCTGTCAAAATGCTCTTGCCCACTGGAACAGAGGTATCATCCCTTTTCCTGCCTAAACAGTTGCTGGCAGGGAAAGAGATGAAACTTTTGTTCTTGCACACAGGGAGCCGCATGTTTGGCAGCTCTCTGTGTGCAAGAGCAAGGGTGGCTCCCTGAGGCAGAGGGGAGCAGGCTGGGACTGCAGGGACCTTGAGGCTCCCCCACAGTACCATTGCACAGTGGGTGTCTTGAGGGGCACCCAGGAGTCATGGCTGGGCCCCGGGGCATAAAGTCACTGGGGCCTAAATCGACCCGGGGAGGAGGACCACATGGGCTCCTTCCCTAACTGAATGAAGTCTGGGAGGAAGGCTGGGCTCTGGGGTATGGGGCCCGGGGCCAAAATCAGGAGGGCAGCCAGGCAGCTCCCACCCCTAAAGACCATAGTTATACTTTAAATTGCTACTTGTATCCATATGTGCAAGTCACCTGGAAGGTTCGCCACTTGGCTCCGCATTGTCCACCTTAGTCGTATGTATGTCTTCCCACTGGGATGATGGACAGCTTACCAAAAGGCCACCCAGTGCATTTACCCCCAGTTTTGGTGGTGTGTTCTTGTTGCAGAGGAATATAAGGACATCTCTACAAAACAAAGAAGCACTCATTTAGATAAGAGGAAAGTCCCTGGTTTGTTGGAGGTTTACATGTTTGTCGTCTTATTGGAGGATTCATGTTTTCACCAAATTCTAGAGAAAGACGCAACAGGAACAATCATGTTGCCAAAATGTACACAAGATCCCTGGTGACATTTCCTTGTGCACCATTAGACAGCTGTAGTGTAGAATACATACTGGACATTTACCCAAGGAGGCAGAAAGAACTCCACTTGGGTAAATATTTTGTGCAAAGCTGTGGACTCTTGTTGGACAAAAGCGCAGGTCCGGTTCCTTTGTGACTGAGTCACTCATACAGCTATTGACACACCCACACAGACATTCACACACCAACTCACAGATACACTCGGACAGTCACTGAGACACTTATGTAACTACTCAAATACCCACTCAGAGACTCATGCACCCACTCAGAGACCCATTCAGACACTCACACACTGACCTAGAGACCCACAAAGACACTCTTGCACCAACTCACATATCCACATAGACATTCACGCACACACTATCAGACATTCATGCACCCACACACAGGCCCACTCAGGCTCCCACTCCCACTCCCACTCACAGACCCACAGAGAGCCTCCTGCACTCACTTACACACCCACTAAGAAACTCATGTTCTCACTCACAGACACACTCAGAGACTCATGTACCCACTGACAGATCAACTCATACACTCATGCACTGACTCACAGACCCACTTGGACACTCATGCACCCACTCACAGACCCACTCAGACACTCATGTACCCTCTCACAAACCCACTCAGAGAATCACAGACCCACTCACACATGCACACAAAGACACTCCCACATCAACTTTAACACCCAGAGACACCCTCTCACACCTACTCTAACACCAACATAGCCCCTCTCACACCCAGACAGACACTCTCACACCCTCTCTCATACCTAAAGGCACCCTCTCACACCCAGAAAGACAGGCTCTGCAGCCAAGTCCACCTTGCACGGCCATGGGGTTTGGGTGTTTATAGGGGGTTGACAGTGGCAGTTGTTGGTTTGACATATAGTAATGACAATTACTTTATGGTAAAAAAAAACATAGAAATTAAATTAAAAAAACTAAGGTTACAGGGACATTATAGTTAGGAAACAGAATTTTAAAAAACAAAGAAATTCATAGAAGACGCAAGATATAGTTACCTTAGGGCACGAGTTATAGTTACTTGAAATAACTTTACTATAACCACTGAATTTCTATGGTCTTGTATAAGTAAATTCAGAACTTCATGGAAGGAGTGAGCTATAGTTACCTTAGAGCACGAGTAATAGTGACTTGAAATAACTCTAACTATAACTGCTGAATTTCTACGGGTTTTTACGAGTATATTCAGAAACTAACTATAACGTTCCTGTAACCTTCATTTTGTTCAGTGAATTTCTATTTTTTTTAACGTAAAGTAATTTTAATTACTGAATGTTAATTCGACCACCACTGCGCACAGCCTTTTCCCCCACAATGCACAATTTTGTCATCAAAAATGTTACTGCCAACATTACATTGATATCATCAGTGGCATTATCAAAGATGTCCTGAGTGCTATAATTTGTTGCCTCATTATCAGTTTATGGTGAGGGCACGAGTTATAGTTACTTGAGATAACTCTAACTATAACAGGTACATTTCTATGGTTTTGTACATTTAAAATGTGAGCCTAACTTTAACGTCCTTGTAACCTTTGGCTTTTTAAGTGAACTTCTACGTCTTTTTTAAATCTAGTTCCTAACTATAAAGTCCCTTTAACCTTTGATTTTTTCAGTGAATTTCTATGTTGTTTTTAACATAAAGTAATTTTCATTACTATACATTAATTCAACCACTGCTGAGAACGGACCTTGTGACCGATCCCCTATAACCACCCAACCCTGAGAGAGAGAGAGAGAAAGAGAGAGAGAGAGAGAGAGAGAGAGAGAGGGAGCGAAAGAGAAAGAGAAAGTGAGAGTTTGAGTTTGAGTTTGAGAGAGAGAGCGATTTGGAGAAAGATTTCACAGAGGGAAATTGAGAGAGAGAGAGATTGAATTTTTTTAAACTTTGATGAATGATATTAGAAATAGAAATGTCTGAACAAATTGAAAAGGAAAATGTTTTTGTCAATAAAAAATGGTGAGATCACTTTTGAGTATGTATGGTTCAAAAGAAACTACAGCAGGATATGAGCACAGACTCCAACCCTCATCCTTCAGTATACAAGTGTGGGACCTTAACCACTAGGCGAGAGGAATCTCCTTACTGTGTACTCTCCAGACTTAGCTATGAAATTCAACTCAGAGATTTTGAGGAGAAAAAGGATTCAATGTTCCATCACTAAAGTCAAAACATTAGAAAATAAATGGGCACATTGTCATGAAATGTTAGAATTTGAACCTTCAACCTACTGACAGTCCAAGAGCTTTACCATTAGACCAGAAGTGACCCTGGGCTGCTGTCCATCAAAGCCTAACTACAACATTTGCGACAAACATCTTGCTAGTTTGAGGCTTTGAAGTCATTTCATGTAGTGATCATTGCAATAACAATCTCTCTCTCGCTCGCTTTCATCCCATTATGGGATGGAAGAGAGAGAAAGAGTAACAGGACCTTGGGAGAGCCTCAAGGCCCCCTAGCTGGTTTGCCACATCCTGTGGGAGCTGGCTTTGCTTCCACAAGTGCAAGCATCTTCCTGCTTGTGGGAGCACTACTTTCATCTGTTTCCCCACACGCATCTTTGTGTGCATTGAAGCTGAAGAAAACAGCTTGCAAAAAGTGGAGTTTGTTTGCCTTTGCTTTGTGACTGCTGTCAGCTCCCACCAAGCAAAAGCAAAGAGCTATAGCCCGGTGGTGGGTACCCCAGTACATATCAGGAGCAAGCCCTGGTGGGGTGGCAGTCCCCATGGCCATCTTTGGCTCCACGAGAGGAGTCAGGGACCCGCCTCAAAGGTGGAGAAGCCCCAGGGAGGTGATGGTCCTTGAGGCCAGGGGGCCGTGATGAACCCCCTTCCTATTTTAAATTCTGTCCCTGCGAGGTGTCACTCCCTGGGGCTGTGGAGGGGCACTTGGCACCCCTTAATTATGATTAAATCCCTGGGATGATGTGGTACCCAGGGATGCAGGAAGCCACGTGGCCCCCCTTAATTATGATTAAAGCTCTGGGATGGTGGCAGTGCCCGGGGCATGGTGGGGGAGGCTGTGTGGTCTCCCTGAACTCATTTTGTTTAAAGCCTCGGGGAGGTGGTGATCCCCTGGGCTGCCGGGGGTGGGCCATGCAGCACCTCTGCCTTAATTTTCATTAAGGCCCTGGGGAGGTGGCCAAAAGGACCCCTGTATTCAATGTAATAATCACCCAGGGTGGTGGTTCCCGGGTCTTCAGCAAGCCCAGGAGCATGGCCCATGCACCCCTCCTTAATTTTTACCTGACCCCGGGCCCGGCCCAACAGAGGCTTCATTAAAAACAAGTGCACGAGTCCGCATTTGTTTTTCTAAAAAACAATGTTTTGTGTGAATTCACAACATCATGAATTTGTGGCAAATTGCCTTTCTTAAAAAGTAAATTTCTGCCCTTGTGGTCTCCCTTTGGGACCCCAGCGCCAGAGTTAAGGGGTCAGGTTGTACCTATCCTGGTGCTTTTCTTTTTTTTCACTTTTTTCTGGACTCGGCTGAAGCCGATGATGTGTTGTCTCTAATTATAACAATGAGACTGCTGGATTGGTGGGGCAGCACCACCAGGTTGTGGGGAACTAGGTCCAAGTATACGCCTTGTGACAACTGTCAGCTAGCAGAACCTCACCAGCACCAGGAAGTGGTGGTGATTTGTGGCAACCGTACGAATGACATTCCGACTTCTCAGAGGAAAATGTGGTGGAACAGTTCTCATCATTTTCTCCCAGTTGAATTTGTCTCACACATGCACAGACAAGCAGAAGCAAAGATTGTCTCAATATACTTTATTGAATAAATTGCATTTTAGATAAAATGGCATGTACTGCAATGATTAGGATGATAAAGCATAATAATAATTACGCGTTGACAAAGAAAGTGAAATATAAGAACAATCCCATATAGTGTCAGAATGCTCGGTGTTGGAATTCCTACCTATACCACTAAAGTAATATATTAGAGCACAGCAATGCTAGCCCTAATCTGCCCTTCAGAACCCCAGGATGACACCATACCCCATACCTAGATGTGATAGTAGGGAAGAGGACTGTTATTCTACTGAGAGCCCTCTCTCATGTGGGCAGAGAAAGACATCAAGTCTCAGCCAGCAAACAGCTGCAATGAAGCAACAGCATGCGGTGTCATACTGTCTGGAACTCTCCCTCTAATGTATAGGTGGCACAGAGATGTTTTATAATAGAACAACAAATGTTCTAGGAAAACTCCCCTAACATAAAACATGAATGGTTTCCATGAAGTGGCAGAGATTGCGGTGTTCCACTTTGTGCTAACAACATATTGGAGACAGCCTTGAGCAGAGCACAGAATGAGAATATCAGAGTATAAGGAATGAAAACTGTTTCTATGCTAAAAGTATACAAAATAAAGGAAAATAAAACGACTGCAGAAGAGAGCTGCTCAAAAAATACAAGTTCATAAAATGAATTGCATCTAGCCTAGGGGGCCTAAGGGGCATAGGCTTCAGTCCTATGGCTACAATCACGTGCCCATAAAACTACTCAGGTGCCCTCTCGCCACCGAGTCTCAAGATGGCTGCCAGCATTACCTGGTTTGAAGTGTTGGAAGCCAATCAGAGCTCTGCAGCTCTCTGCACGAGCTCTTACTATTCGCAGAGCAGTCGGGAGGATCTTTAGCCCTAGTTATACAAATGTATTTTCCCTTTACTATCTCAAAGACTACTGAACAGATTTACACTAAATTACTAAAAACCCAATCTGTGAAACAACATCCAGCTTTCTGCTGAATTTGGTGAAATTCTGGCCAGCATTTTAGGCTGTTGTGTTAAAAGCTCCGATGGGAATTAACATGGGAAACACATGCTTTTTGACACCCCCCCCTTTTTCTCATTCCAGCTTGGCGGATCACCCTGAAACGTCCCATGTGCAGCAAGAATCATGGGAACAATTTTTTGGGAATAGTTAGTTTAGATTAGCAAAACAGTGTAAAATATATAGGCATGTCAAAATAGCTTTTTCTATGGCGACATATTCCTAAGTATAACTACCTACTGGCTGAGGAGGGTGAAACTCTACTCAAGCAGCACCCATGATCTCTTTTAGGGTGAGACAGAAGTGAACCCAAAATTGCCTGTGATCAACCCTCTGGTAGCTTGGCACAAAAGCAATCAGGCTTAACATAGATGTAATTTGTAAAGTATTTATGTAGCACTTCAAACAGTAATAAAGTGAAAACACATTACAGGAAACATCCCACCCCAATTTAGCTAATAGAGTCAAATTCAATTATTTATTTGAGAACAAAATGATCAAAATCCAATCAGTAGAACTGGATATATGCAAGGTTAAAATGTCTGATAAAAATAGTGCCTAGGGCACAAAGCCCTAACTGTGGAATCTAGTCACAACAGACCGGGACAAAGTCACAAATTCAGCCCAACTGAGATTGAGCGTGGATCGGACACAGGAATCAACTTCGGCCCACTGAGCAAAGTACTTTTGTTTTGGAGCATTGTGAGATCCTGCGTTGAGGCTGCATTGTGCAGCAGTAGTCCTGAGGAAGATGATGTGCTGTGATGAGAAGACCTTATAAACAAAGGCAGCCCTGCGAAGTAAAAACCTGGGCTATATGACTGTGTTTAAATCAGTGGTTCTTATCCATAAAAATACTTAGGTTTTTTTATATAAACCAATGCAGGGCATCAATTAGCTCTGCAGCAGAACAGACAGACAGAAAGGTAACTCGCACACCTATATAAAAAGAATAGTTAAACACACTGTCGCAATTTTAAACACATCTATTTGTATAAAATGCATATACAAAGTCATACAATGCCCCAGAAACACATCTACTTGTGTGAGATACCCACAAAAAATATAAAATGCCCTAGAGAAATGGAACCTGCAACATATAGTAGAATAGATATAGGGGGTCATAACGACTCTGGCGGCCGGCGGTAAGGTGGCGGTAACACCGCCAACAGGCTGGCGGTGTTCCACCAGCAATTATGACCGTGGCGGAATAGCCACGGCCATACCGCCGGCCCCTGGGGATTATGAGTCCCCGACCGCCAGCCTGTCCGTGGCGGAGAACACCGACATGGAAAGGCTGGTGGTAAGGGGACTTGGGGTGCCCCTGGGGGCCCCTGCACTGCCCATGCACTTGGCATGGGCAGTGCAGGGGCCCCCAGGCACAGCCCCGTCGCGCATTTCACTGCCCGAATTTCGGGCTGGGAAATGCGCGACGGGTGCTACTGCACCCGCTGCACATCAGCATTGCCGCCGGCTCTATTACGAGCCGGCAGCAATGTTGATGTGACATTTCCGATGGGCCAGCGGACGGAAAAAATGTTACCATCCGCTGGCCCAGCGGAAATGTCATAATAGGGAGCCAGGAATACCGCTGGCAATGGCGGTATTCTGTCTCCTGCGGCCTCAGCGGTCTTTTTGCAAGACCGCTGAGGTCGTAATGACCCCCATAATGTATGCATCAGAACAGGTTTCTTACAAACAGCCATACACAACTCAAATTAAGTAATGTTCATTGTGCCATCATCCACCATGGCAATTTCATTTAGTTTGTTAAGGTGTAGTTGATGACATTTCAACCCTCTAGTCAATGTGGTGTCTCATCAGGATAAAAATTGTTAAAGGGGCACCTTCGGATCAAAATCAAAAAGTCCATTGCCATGTGCACACACCAAAGTGCAATAAAAAAATTCCTACTTACAAGGGGAAACTTTGCACTGTCTCCCATTTGTAAAATGAATCAGAATGAGAGCCGGCAGTCAAGTGACATAAGAAAGGATCTGGTAGCTTGTCGGGGCTCCAGAATACGCGGGGTCTAAATAGCAGAGAAAGGGATATTAACAACAAAAATATAGACGGTTTATATAAGAAAGCAAAAAAGGATGAAGTAAACCAACCTGTATGGAACCTGGCGTAATCACCTGAGTACAAATTGTGCTTTATTCTTGCCATTCGAGAATTGTAATGCACAAATCCATGAAACCCAAAAGTATATGAATAACCGGTGAAAGGCACAATAGCAGAATCTGTGCAGTGAACTTAAAGGTTAATCTTCGCTACATATAGGAAGACAAAGGAACACTCAATTGTGGGAGAAACACAGAGCACTGTAGAATTTGAACCACTCTGAAAAGGACAGCAGCCACCATTCTGGATTTTTCAAAGAATCTAGTAACGACAAGCATCCCAGGAGAGGCTTGGACCACTGACGTCAACCGTGACATTTCCATAGGAAGGGACGGCAGCCACCATTCTGGATCTTTTAAAGGATCTAGTAATGATCAGCGTCCCAGGAAAAGCATAGAACGCTGATGTCAACCATCTTTTTAAAATGTTATTTTTATTTCAGGTATAAATATTACAAAAATAAAACAGGAACTATACATAAGTAGCACTCAGCAATAACAATTGGTTTACTTTGGCTGGTCGCATCACTATGACCTCCTCTAATCCCTTCATATTGGTCGATTAGTTGTATTTGTACAAAATATTTTCTATGTTTGTATTGATTGTAGAATCAACAAAACACTCAGAACAACCCCTTAATAACTTCCCGATATATAGACACATCCAGGTTTCAATCATTTTGTATAGAGCTAACATAGTATTAACAAACAGCTCTCACTTCGACACCCGATATTCCTATTGGTTGCATAGCTTTACTTGGCTTGCTATTCCACCAAATACTGCCATATAGCTGTAAGCCTTTTTATACTCCTGACGCATTTTGAGTACACTCCCTCATATTTCATGGTTCTTAGCATCTTCTTCCACCAGTTCTGCAGTGTAGGAATCATTGAGTTTGCCAAAACTGTAGTATTAACAATCAAGCTACTGCAAAAACCATCACAATCAAATATTGTTGCTATGTAGCTGGTTAGTATGTTTTCTGATACACCAAACAGAACTAAGCTTGGCTCTACCTCAATCCTTAAGTTAGATCTATGATTTAATACCTTGTTTATCTCCAACAAAAAAATATTTAACTTAGGACAGTCTAAAAAAATATGTAGCCAATTCCCCTGCCCTCCTGATGGCAGTGAAAGCATTGATCAGAAATTGATGGAAACATTTTTATGTATCGTCTCAGGAGAGTAGTAAGCCATACAGCTGGAGAAGAAAGACATTCTTTTATAGTTATCTGCCCTCAAAGATTTGTACCCAACTTCCGAAATAATTCTCTAGTCTTCATTAGAAGTTACACATTGTGTTGTTCTGAAAATGTTCACCCTGAAATCTACAATTACTTCAGAGGCGGATCAATCAACTATGAATCTGTACCAATTTCCTGTACCCACTACTTTACTCCTCATTAGAGCCCCCCCATGTCGGGTGTTCTTGGGTACTTGCAATGGGTATATTAGTACTAAAAAAAAGGGAGATCTGAAAAAAGCTCAAAAAAAGTCTAGTTGCCATATTCTCCAACCTTATTGCGACCTCTTCTTAAGTAATGTATCTACCTCTTAGAAGAAAACCCCCCATCTCTTTGAACGCTTTGCCATTCCATTGAGCTATCACTATTTCTGCAAGGTGTAGGCCAAAGTAATTACACTCCTGTAGTTGTAAATAAGTATAACCTGATGATATTTGATGTGTTTTACTTAAACTCTCTGCTCTTTACTAAAATCATGAATATTTTTATGTCACTTATTTTTGGGAAGTTTAGTGGTTTTAATAAATGCTGAGAGACTTATTGCTGTGTCTGCAATCACCCTATTGACCAAATATATTTCCACGGTTTCTCTGTTATCCAGGTATTGTGACAATGTATCCTTTAATGCAGCCTGATAATAAACTTGAAAATTAGGAAGTGCCAAGCCCCCTTGGTTTTTGTTGAGCTGTACGACTAAGAGTCTCCCCTCTGTTTGTTTTTCCTCCATCCATCTGTCCAAAAGTGCTTGTACTCTTTTAAGCATCCTGGCATAGTTTAGGTTAAACAAATTACCATAGTTCTTTGTGACATTTATTCCCAAATACCTAGTGGGTCCTGCAAGCCAGGAGGAGGATTCTCTATTTCTGTGTTAAATAGGAGAACCTCTGTTTTACTTTCATTAATCTTATAGCCCCCTATTTTAGTAAACTCATTGATCCTATCCAGCACTCCTTGTACATTTTTGATCTTAATATTTGGCATAGCTGCTATTGGCAATATAATTTCGCTCGAGCTGCATATTATGTGGGCAAGAGGTTCAACAAAAAAGGCAAACAGTATAAGGGAAAAAGGGCAACCCTGTCTGGTGCCTCATTTAATCTGAATTGCACCTCTGACCTTTGATTTGATAACAATTCTGGCATGGGCACCCTGATACAACTGCCTTATTATCGACTTAAATTGCAAGGGGAAGCTGCATTTGGTCAGGCTATATAGCATGTCTCCCCTGTTCACTAGATCAAAGGTTTTCTCTGTGTCTAACATTATCATGACAGCCGGGATTGCATAGACTGAAAAATACTTGACTGCCTGTCTTAAAAAATATATTGGATGCCAATAGTCTGCTGGCTACAAAGCTGTTTTGGTCTTTATGTATTAGTTGTTGTGTAACCAGTGTGATCCTGGTAGCCCAGACCTTTGTTAAGCTTTTATAATCTACATTAAGCAGACTGACTGGGCGGTACGTATCTGGTTTCAACTGATTTTTATATTTTTTTAAGAAACTGACTATTGTTGATTCTTTGATTGCAATTGTCTTGGGATCCTGAATTTGATGCATTGTCTGCCTTTTGTGTGTTACAGTGGTGCCCCTAGCCAAGTATTTACCTCTTTGTTGACTTTCTTCATAAATCTGCTGCTGGTAGGCCCTAGAGCTAGCTACTTCTTCAAAATAAAGAAGTCTTTTGACTTTCGTTTGAGTGAGATTACACCTTGCCTCTTCCTGCCCTGCGTTTTCACACAATGATCTGTAGCCTTATCTATAGCCATCTGAATGTTTTTTTAATTTCAAGCTCTTGCTAGCGAGTCTACGAAGCTTTGAAGGAAATAATATGACCCCTAGCTGTAGCTTTACACGCCTTCCATACATTGAACAAAGATGCAGAATTCTGAGTCAGCTGAAAGAACTCCTGTATAAATTTTCTCATATCTGTGACCCACTCCTGATTACTAAATAAGGATCTATCGAACTGCCATCTGGGTCTCTGCATGCTAGATGCCTGTAGTTCTGTCATCATCCTGACTGCTGAATGGTTAGAAAAAGCGTTTGCTCATATATGCGAGCCAACCTCCTTCGATATATGAGAAACTAGAAACAAATCTATCCGTGAGGCTGTTTTATAACTGTGTGAAAAGCAAGTATATTGAGTGGCTGCTGGCTATTCTTCTCACCAAGGGTCCGTTACCTGAAAATAAATTTTTATTGTATTAAAAATTCTCTTAGTTTAAGGTTTTAGTTGTCTTTCCCCTGATTAGTGGTATCTAATATAATGTCTTGAATATAGTAAAAATCGCCTTGAATAATAAAGGGGCGTGTGGCACTCATTGCTATATCATAGAGTTGTACTAGTGGCTCTACTTAATTCATGAGTGGCCCATAGTAATTGACCAGTTGAATTTGAATTCCTGGTAGTATGACCTTTAGACAGAGCCATCTCCCCTTAGGGTCTCTAATAACCTCTTCTATAATCCACTTGACTCTGTTACTCAAGTATATTGCCACCCTTCTTGCTGCCAGCCCCGATGAAGCTAATAGAGCTGCCGAGTCCTGTTTTGGGATATATACTTTGGGGGTTATTACTTTTTAGATGTGTTTCTTGAAAATAAAGGACTTTGGCATTGAATGATAACACCCATTTTAACATTGCCTTTTATTTCTGCCTATTTGAGATTCCATTTGCATTGCAGGAAATCATCTTAAGCTTCACCATGTCTTTTAATTAGCTTGACAGTAGCCTTTTTCCAGCAATACCTAGTGCCTGCTACTTTGTGAAAAAACTCTGATTTTTCTCAACCTTTTAATCCCCCACATGAAACCCCCCACTCAAACCCTGGCCCCACCTCATCCCTCCAATCCCTCCCTGCATGATTTGGGCTTGAAGCCCTCTCTTTTAGGAACTCTCAGAGCACTCCCATCTCTTGACCCCACCCAATGATCCTGACTTGGCTTTATTAGCCTGTTGTGCTGCCCCATTCCATTATCCCTACTGTGGTGCCTTGACATAGCACTGTTGACCCCAAAACATCCAGGAGGCATCATGGTCTTACCCCTTTTGGATGCTAGCAGACTTTAAGCATTTTTCTGCTGGTTTTCTTTCATCAATACATTACCATTCATAATCCCCAAACCACAGAGCATAAGAAATATTCCCTCAATATCACCCTGAGAATGTTTTCCATCTAGCCCCCCAAACCCACCAAATGCTCACTCGCAGCCCCATACGAACAGGCAGAGAGCTACTGACTTATACATTCAATCCCCAATACAATGTTTCTACAACTCTTTCCAATCTGCACTCCGTATAGAATTTAGTTGAGTTTTGGCCGCCTCCACCATATGGAATATATTAGCCTGTCCTTTATATAAAACTTTCAATTTTAATTGCTGAACCAGGCCGGCTGGTGCCCCCATTTTCTGGAAAACCAGAATCAGCTCTTTAAACTTTCGGCTTCTGCGCGCTGCAAGTGCGGACATGTCATAGAATATTTTAAATGAGTAATCTCCCAGAGTTGCAAAGGCCATAGCTTTAATGGACAGTGAAAGGATTCTTTCTTTAATGCGATAGTCTCCAAAGTTGACCACTATCGTTCGTGGATATTTTGCACTGGGGGACTGGACTACTGGAACTCAATGGGCACATGTAATGGTAAGATCCTTTTTACTGTCAGCTGGCTCCATTAGAACATACTATTTTATCAGATCTGAGATTAATTTAATGACCGTCTGACCATTCTCTCTCCCTTCTGGTATCCCCGTGAACCTTAGATTAGAGCACAAGAGCGATTCTCATCATTGTCAACCCGGATCTGCAAATCGGCCAAATCAGCTTGGTATCTAGCAATTGATGATTCCATGAGCGATCCACTGTCTTCTAGGTCTGATTCCCATTGTTCGACTTCCTTAACAAGAGTACTCAATTGCTGCATTTTGTTGTTTATGAGGCTGAGCTGGGCTTATGACTTACAATTTGCCTCTTCCTGTGACAGTTTTAGAGCCTTAAGTTCACTAAGGATCTGAAGAAACAGATTCTCTGTAGCTGAAGAGCCTTCTCCCACTTGTACATTTCCTGTCTGATTGTGGGAAGCCAGCCTGGGATGCCCAGGACCTGAACAGCCCAAAGAGGCCATATTCTCTGCCATTTCACCTACTTCCTGGTGTCCTGCTGTGGCCCCAATCTGAATTGAGTCTGAAGTCGGTGAATAGTCTATAGACCAAGAAAAGATATAAGGGTCTGAGAATTATAGGGAGATGGAGACTGCAGAATAGGTACTGAGTTACGTCTGGCCTGCTCCCCCCCTCCAATAGGTGTTCCACCAAAGATGTTAGTTTAGGTGGTTCCTTGAACTCTTTGGATCCAGTCAAGGTAACTAGCAGATACGTCTGTACCTGCCCATTCCAATTTTTTTGGGCACTAGTCTGACCTTGCTTTGTCTGTTCGGGAAAGTGCAAGTCTGGTGGCAGGCTCTTTTTATCACTGGAGTTCTGCAAGTTGCCCCCTGTTTGGCTACCAATTATTGCACTCAGATTCCAAAATCACACCTTATGCTTTAGGGGTAGTTTGAGAAGTGAGGGAGGAGAGTGGTGTTTGAGAAGGGGGTTGGCGTACTGGGAAGGTCGAGACTGGGCCGGAGGTTTTTTCTCATGAAGAGAGGCATTTGGTCTTTGGATTTCGCGCCACCTTCATATTTTTGCTAGTTGGACGTGCCTTAGGCTGGAATTCCCAGGCAAACCTTTTCATTATGTTGGGTATTGTTCTCCTCAAAGGATGACAGAGCTCCCCACTTATAGCTTATCCACACCACCTTAGGTGCCACAAACCATACCTGTGCCTACATGGGTCGCTTTTGTAGCACACCAAGCTGGCACTTAACCTGAAAGAGGGCCTATTGCCAATCTCTGTGTGGGGGTCAATTGGTGCGCTTTTCACCAAGCCTTGCCCCCCTCCGCTGTACTGTTGTGCTACATTTTGTTTTCCACTCACCCCTGCCTGCTCTGTTGTCAGTGTTCGTGCTGCTTTTCCTGGCCTTCCTGGCCTTTCAATCACATCTCCAAGTTGAGAATAGGCTCTAATTCTAAAGGTGTGGAGTGGGGTTCACGAGCTCCTTTGGGCGGCGAGTCATCTACACCTTCACAGCCGGCATTTTCACCTGTGTCCTGATATGGAACTGCTAGTTCCAAAATCCAGTCTGCTGAGCGGCTTCCATTTCAAGTCCTCTATTGCCGCACTGCACTATGGATGCCTCCGACGCCTCAGCGTTAGCCGCAGAGCATAATGTTAGCTCCTGATGTGGCCCACTGACGTCAACCATGATGTTTCCGTAGGAAGGATATAATAATGGGGAGAGAAACTACTACAGTGCGCGTCCTCTGTCAAGAGAAATGCAATGAATACAACATCCTCCAGCATTTTGCGACCTAGAAACAGAAGGGGGGGGAAATGTTTCCAATACAAATTGCTCTATCATTCCAAATTCAAAAAAAAATTGTCAGGTGAAAATTATATCATATTCACAGTATGGCAACCTGGAAAAAACGAAAAACCTGGAAAAAAGAAGACAAATGGGGGGAAGATTCTAATGCAAGTCACTGTTATACCAATTTAAAAAAACATGGGCTAGTGAAAATTCTACTGTATTCGCAGCACTATTGACATTCAGGATGAGAAAAAGGGAATCAAAATCAAAAGGCGAAATGGTTGGCAAAGTCAGTTCAAAAGTAGTGAGCTTACAATACAAATGCATGTCAGACAAAAAAAATCAATGGTTACTATTATGATTACGCACAATAAAGTCCTCCTACAAAGTGTTCATCCCGTAAACAGATATTGATCAAACTGAAAAAAGTATACCAATCACTGGCACACTTAATCCGCCAGCTCGGCTTTGTAGCCACACCACTCTTCTACTGTGTTCAGTCCGTGATTAACAGACTCACAGCGTTCTATCCATTTCACTTCTCTTTTCTTAAGAATGGCAATATGACCTCTACTTTTCTCTGGGACTGTCGCACAGTCAATCACTTGCCACTTCAAACTATCCTTTGATTGGTTATTTTCTTGGAAGTGTAGTACCAAAGGTGCAGTGTTCATCAAACATCTAATTTGGCTCCGATGTTGACACAGCCGAGCCTTGACAGGCCTATGTAGATTGATAAACACCACATTTTTTGAATTACAAATCAAGAAAAATTGCAAATCAATTTTCAATAAGGCATGTTCTAAATCTGTAGTATTAAAAGTAAAAGGACATGCAGCACATTTCCCACAATGATAGCGACCCAATAGTGGTAGGAGGCCCCAAGTTGTATTTAAACTGGAATCCAATCTTTTAGTGATATGCTTTTTTTGGTAGAGTGGACAAGATGATCCCTAAAGCTCTTACCTTTGTAAAGGCAAACATAGGTGGTGTCAGTGAATCATAAACACTCTGTGCAATGTGCCAGTTTCTGTTAATCAATTTCCAGATCTTATTAGTTTGAGGACAGAAAGTAGTCAGACATACCAAGTTATCTAATGGTCTTTTTGTTTTTGACTCTTTCAACTATTCTTTAGGGGAATTCCATGCTCATTTCATTGTTGTTTTTGCAATTTTCTTAGGGTAGCCCCTGGATAATTCTTCTGGAACACTACATGTAGCAGAGAAATGATGAAGACTGCAGGTACGTGTACCGGTGGTGGGCGTTGATTGAGAAGGTTTACAATAATCATGATAATATTCTCCTGCTGGATGTTAATGTACAAGGAGACGATATCTAAGATAATTAACCAGTGAATTTCATCATCTAGGTGTTATCCCTCATGTAGGTTTCCTACTGGGGGACATATCCTTCAATAAAAAAGTTGATGTATTCAGCTAATGGTTCTAGAATCGACCCAGACCAGACAAGATGGGTCTACCTGAAGGGTTCTGATCGTCTTTATGAATTTTCAGCACGGTATAAACAACTGGGGTTCTGGAACTATCCTTACTAAGTTACTCCTTTTCCGATATAAATCCCAGTTACCTACCTACAGAAGCCAATTTCAAAACCTCTGCTCTACTGCTGTATAATTAATTGCATCTTGCGTTGTTGATGCAAAAACCTTTGTCAAGCTTGCATCACACAGAGGTGGCTCCAAGGATACTGTGAGCTGTGATGCGAGATCTGGTGTAGGGGCTGCATCGTGCTGTGGCAGTTCAGAAGTGGAGATGTGAGGAGAAACATTGAAGGCCATACAGCTGTAAGCTTCCTGTGTGTGATGCCTGGGAAGGATAACACAGACATCATGTCATCAGTTGTTAGATTTTGATTGGTTCCCGCCTTTTGGGAACCATAGGGATTTGCACTTCTCTTTAGAAATTGTATGTGTAACAATGCTTTGCTGAGTTAGCCAAATTCAGATTGCTCCTGCCCTTCTCTGAATGCAGGTGTTATCTCAGCCTCTCTCGAGACTAGGGCCCTCATTACAATATTGGCGGTAAAAGCTGCATACCGCCATGCAGAAGATTGCTAACACACCGCTGCGGCAGCGGAATTCTGCTACGGTCATTATGACCCACTGCTCGGAATCTGCCAAAATTCAGACACCCACACAAGTCCTCCACACCAAAGGTCAGTGATAAACTGCCGATAACAAAACCTCCACCGTCACGCCAACAGAAATACGCCCACACTATCACGACACACAAATCCACGCAGCAGTCATTCAACCGCGGTATTCCATTGGCTGTACACACCGCCACGCTCAAAATACACACACATTTACAAAACACTACCACATTGGACAATTTGAAATACACACACCTGATACAAATACACACACCACTCCCACTCACCCATTACAATACAAAACACACACACACATCACCCACAAACCCCTATGACAAAATTACCAAGAGAAGGCCAGAGAGAGACACTACAAACAACTACCAAGCATCCACAGGCACACAATACGATCACCCACATAACTTCACGCACCTCACACAACACACCACTAAATATCACCACACTTATCACAACACACACCACCCCACACATCACCCACACCACCCCGTGGCACGGCAAATACACCACAGGTTCTCTGAGGAGGAGCTTAGGGTCATGGTGGAGGAAATCGTCCGGGTAGAGCCACAGCTATTCGGATCACAGGTGCAGCACACCTCCATAGCTAGGAAGATGGAGCTAGAGCGAAGAATAGTGGACAGGGTCAATGCAGTGGGACAGCACCCAAGAAATAGGGAAGAGGTGGAATGACCTACGGGGGAAGGTGCGTTCCATGGTCTCAAACACCACATCGCGGTACAGAGGACTGGCGGCGGACCCCCACCTGCTCCCCCACAACTAACAAAATGGGAGGAGCAAGTCTTGGCGATTCTGCATCCTGAGGGCCTCGCAGGAGTAGATGGAGGAATGGACTCTGGTAAGTCAAATCTTTACTATTACATCCCCCACCCTACATGCATGCTATCACATACCCCCACACTCACCCTCACCTCCATCACTCCAACTCCTCACAAATGTCCCAACATCACAAACCACACATCCTAAAACCAAGCCCTGCATACAACACCAATGCATGGATACCCATCACCAAAGCATGGCCAATGCACACACCCATACACCCCCCTAAACCACCATCACACAAGGACCCACACAGGATTGCAACACTGGGGTACAGGGTCACCCACCCATTGCACACCATGGCACACACAGATGTAAGAAACATCCTTTTATACCCCTGCAGGACCCCGACCCAACGTCACCGGACAGAAGGGTCTACACATGTCCACACCACCAACAGAAGAGGCCCACAGTGATGACAGCAGCTCTGTCTAACTGGATCTAGATGACCAGCCTGGCAAATCTAGGACCTCTGGACAGTCGGTTCCCCTGACACAGCCGCAGTCCACCACAGAGTTTCCCCCGCTGGAAACACCAGCACAACACCCACCCAGCTGGCCCATACCTCTGTCCCCAGGACATATCAATCAGCAGTTTGTCCACCACTACAGGGAACCCAGGCTAACCCACCACCCCAACAACAACAGGGACCTGGGGGCAGTGGGCACATGGTCCAGGGGACAGAGGCACAGGAACAAGGGGAACTGGGCGGGCTGCTGTGTGAAAGGAGGAGGACAGGCCAAGGGAACCCACTCTCCAGGAGGCCCTCTCCAACATCATGGGAGCCTACCACCATTCCCAGGAGACAATGGCAACGGTACTGGCCAAGTTTCAGGAGAGCCAGCACCTGCAGGAGGAACAGTATTTGGGCTTCAGGGAGGAACTCAGATCCATCAATTCTAGCCTGGGCACCATCGTAGGGGTGCTGAAGAAGTCCTCAACACCAGGAGGGACACTGTGGCACAACAAGGGGCCACTGACACTAGCCTGGACGATGAACTGCCCACCACCTCCGCCGGTGCTAGTGGACAGGAGGCACGCCACAGGACCACCACACCAGCACCCCACCCCCTGTAGAGGGAGAACCACCCCACAAACGGTCCTGAGATCCAGTACAAAGACAGAGAACGATGCCAAGACCCCCGTCAAGAAATGAGACTACCCTGAATGTCATCCTTCTGTCCCACCTTGTCACCCTGTCCATCCTCAAACTGCCCCAGCTCCACTTCCTATGCCCATTTGGGCAATGCACCTGTAAGACTAATAGACTGGACTCTGCCATGGACATTCCTCCACCATCACCCCATACCATTTTACAACCCCCTCCAATATTGAGCACTGAAATAAACACCCTTAAAGCACAAAACTGTCTGGAGTCTGTCTGTGAATTCAAAATAGTGTATTAGCAATTACAGTGACAAAATACTCTTTCAATTGTAATGTCAACATACCTATGTAACACAGCTCTGGTCCATGAGGAAACAAAGCAGGTGTCACACAGTGGGACCCACATCTGTGAAATCGTAAGGGAAAGTGACAACTCAATGACCATACACTGGGTGAAAACGACAGAGAGTAGAGAAGTAGTAGTGTTAAAGTACATGTAATAGGCAGGTTTGTATTCTTACTTGTGTCTCACTGGAAGTATTGCAGGATAAACGAGTTCCTGTTGTTGATGTCCTCTTCTTCTGCTTCCTCATCTTCACTGTACACAGGCTCCACAGCTGCCACAACACCACCATCTGGACCATCCTCCTGCAGAAAAGGCACCTGTCATAGCAAAGCTAAGTTGTGAAGCATACAGCAGGCCACGATGATCTGGCACACCTTCTTTGGTGAGTAGAAGAGGGATCCACCTGTCATACGGAGGCGCCTTAACCTGGCCTTCAGGAGGCCAAAGGTCCGCTCTTTAATCTGCTGAGTTCGCCCATGGGCCTCATTGTAGTGTTCCTCTGCCCTTGTCCTGGAATTCCTCACTGGGGTCAGTAGCCATGACAGGTTGGGGTAACCAGAGTCACCTACAAATGGTGAGGGCAACTGTTGGACAAACACTAACCTGTAGGGATATCCCCAGACCCAGACAACCATTCCCACTGACTTGCTTCCAGGTGCTCACCTAATAGCCACACACGATGCCTCTGGAGTTGCCCCATCACATAAGGGATGCTGCTATTCCACAGGATGTAAGCGTCATGCACTGAGCCAGGGAATTTGGCATTCACATGGGAGATGTAGTGGTCTGCCAAACACACCATCTACACATTCATGAAATGATAACTCTTCCGGTTTCTGTACACCTGTATACTCCTGCGGGGGGGTACCAAAGCCACATGTGTCCCATCAATGGCACCTATGATGTTGGGGATAAGTCCCAGGGCATAGAAGTCACCTTTCACTGTAGGCAAATCCTCCACCTGAGGGAAAACGATGTAGCTCCGCATGTGTTTCAGCAGGGCAGACAACACTCTGGAAAACACTTTGTAAAACATAGGCTGGGACATCCCTGATGCTATGGCCACTGTTGTTTTAAATGACCCACTTGCAAGGAAACGGAGTACTGACAGCACCTGCACTAGAGGAGGGATTCCTGTGGGATGGCGGATAGCTGACATCAGGTCTGGCTCCAGCTGGGCACACAGTTCCAGGATTGTGCAACGATCAAGCCTGTAGATGATGATCACATGTCTTTCCTCCATTGTCGACAGGTCCACCAGCGGTCTGTACATCGGAGGATGCCGCCACCTCCTCACATGTCCCAGTGGAGAGTGCCTATGAAGGACAACAGCGAGCACAGAGTCAACCAACTCAGAGGTACATACCCACAGCTTACACAGAACACGAATCATAATCCAAAATTTGGCCTGTATGAGTGTGGAGGCAAGGCCTAGGTATGTGTGACGCAGTTAAAAATTAAGCCATGTGGGCCCCTGAAATGGCGGATGCCTGACCTGTAAAGTGGGACAATGGGATGTGAGGTAACTGCGCTGGCGTTGTACACCGTTGCGGTAGGCGGTCAAGGACCGCAGCACAATTCTGCATTGGTTAACATTGGACCCTATGGGTCCCAGGGGCCAATGACGATGTACACCGGCGGTGACGGTACGCACCGCCCCGAACGTGACTGCCATTTTCTATCTGTTCAATCACTCAATACCTGATCTTCGACAGGAGAGGACCTACACTGCAAGTGGTGCTGTGACCTCGGTCTGGAAGAGACAACAACTCGTGCCTCTGGGGAAAGGGCCCCTGCCTTCACATCGGAGGAGTTGGAGAAACTCGTGGATGGGGTCCTCCCCCAGTACACGCTACTCTACGGTCCTCCAGACAAACAGGTAAGTACATTGGGAGCATGCTGTATGGGCTATGCCTGTGTGGAGTGGGGTGGATGAAAGATGGGGGGGAGATTGAGGCGTGCATGAAACTATGGTGAGTGCATGTGCCACATGGCAAGGGTAGGGATGTGGGCCAATGACTGTGACGGTGCAGTTGTTAATAACTTTTCTTTTTCCCCTGTACAATTCATGTAGGTCAGCGCCCACCAGAAGAAGGATATTTGGTGTGCCATCGCCATGGACGTCCACACCATAGGGGTCTACCACAGACGGAGCACCCACTGCCGTAAGAGATAGGAGGACATTCGCAGCTGGAACAAGAAGACGGAGATGGCCCAGCTGGGGATGGGCTCCCAATGAGGGAGGGGTGCCCGTCGCACCATGACCCCCTTGATGTTCAGGATCCTGGCGGTGGCGTACCCGGAGTTGGATGGGCGCTTGAGGGCATCACAGCAGCCACAAGGGGGGAGTACACTCTCATTCTGCTGATTTTGCACGCAGTGGAGGTGTCTGGGTGGGGGAGGTGGGCTGTGGGATTCCCTAGGCCAGGGCGAGTGTGCTATTTAGGTCCCCTTGTTCTAACAGACCCTGTGGCACCCCACCCCACCTGTGTACAGTGCCAAGTAGACCTAGTCAGGCTCCTGTGACATCCATGTGTGCAGATGTCGGCCATAGCCTTGTAGGCCATGTCCCATGGATTGAACAGGGACCCCAAGTGCGCGGCGTAGTGCAGGGGGCTTCCGTGTCTGTCGTGTCCGCCAACGATAGCGGTGATGCATGCACTCAACATGTCTTTCTTCTGTCATCCCCCCCCCTTTTTATGGTTTCCCTGTTCTTGTGTGCATTAGCATCATCAGGCAGAGGAGCAGTGGCACCGGAGAAGGAGGGAGCTGCATCCCACATGGCCCTATAGGGCGAGACAACGGACTCAGAATTCACCAGTGGGACGAAGGGCGAGGGGAGCTCCACAGCGGGGACCGGAGCTGAGACCAGTGATACGGACTCGTCCTCTGATGGGAGCTCCCTTGTGGTGGTGGCCACATCTATGCCCCACACTTCTACAGGTACAGCCGCCACCCCCCTACCAGCACCACCCTCCTAGCAGCCCCTCAGCCTTTGACCTGTACCTGCTCACCCAGGAGGGTGGGCATCACCTTCGCCCCAGGCATCTGAGGCCCTGCCCCACTCACCCCTGCTGCCCTCAGTGAGGAGGCCATTGACCTCCTCAGGTCCCTCACTGTTGGGCAGTCTACCATTTTGAATGCCATCCAGGGTGTAGAAATGCAGTTGCAACACACAAATGCATTCCTGGAGGGTATTCATTCTGGTCAGACGGCCCTTCAGCGAGCTTTTCAGACTCTGGTCTCAGCACTGATGGCAGCTATTGTCCCTGTCTCTAGCCTCCCCCCTCCAACTTCCTCCACCCAGACCCAATCCCCTCTACCTACGCCTATCCCAAGCACACCTTCAGACCAACATGCACACATGTCAACACACAAGAGAAGCTCAGGCAAACATAAGCACCACACATCCCACAGGCACTCACGCAAGCATCACACATATGCAGACACATCAACATCCACTGCCTCCACTGTTTCCCCCTCTTCCTCATCTCCCTCCTCCCTCCCAGTCTCGTCTCCACTCACACCTGCATGCACTACATCTACAGCCACTACTTCCATCACCAGCACACACACCACCACATCCCGCTCACGTGCAGTCACCACCCCCACTACCATTCACACATCCCCTGTGTCCTCTCCCAGTGTGTCTGTGACGCCACCTCCCAAGATACACAAACGCAGCCACACATCCACCCATCAGCCATCCACCTCACAATAGCCTACAGCGCATGCACTTTCAACCAAAGTCACCAAACGAACACCTCCTACAAACACAATCTCTTCCTCCACTCCCAAACCCCCTCCAGCTACTCGTTCCAGTGATCCCAAGAAACTTTTCCTGTCCACCCTTGACCTCTTTCCCTCACCTCCCCCACCCTGTCAGTCTCCTAGGGCCCGACTCTCCAGGTCCCAACCTAGCACCCCAGCCACAACATCTCCGGGACCAGTGGTGCCTGTAGTCACTGTAATCTGGAGTGCACCGGGCAGCAGGGCAGCCAGTGTGGCACAGAGCCACAGCGCGGACAGTCCCCACCTGTCAAGCATCAAAAGTGGTCCAGTGCCCGGCGGGAGAGGGGGAAGGCTACAGGCACCAAAGCCGCTCCCAGGGGTACAGCTGGGAGTGTGGAGTCAGCTGCGACACCTTCCACGGTGGGGAAGGGGCACAAGAAACTCAGCAAGTCTGGGAAGAGCAGCACGACGGAGAAGGCCCCCATCATCCCTGCTGCCCAGGAGGCCAGCGCCTTCATCCCCACTGCCCAGGAGGCCACAACCAGCACCAGCCCTGCTGCCCAGGAGGCCACCGCCATCATCCCCGCTGCCCAGGAGGCCACCGCCAGCACCAACCCTGCTGCCCAGGAGGCCACCGCCAGCACCAGCCCAGCTGCCCAGAACAGGACCGCCAGCACCAGCCCAGCTGCCCAGGACAGGACCACCAGCACTAGCCCAGCTGTCCAGGACAGGACTGCCAGCACCAGTCCCGCTGAGCCAGACAGGACCACCAGCAGCTCAGTCACTGCCAAGGACCCCGCCTCCACAAGCACCGTTGAACAGGACACTGCCGCCACAAGCACCACTGAACAGGACACTGCCGCCACAAGCACCACTGCCAAGGACACCGCCGCAACAAGCACCGCTGGCCCATGAGCGCCAAGGGCACTGACGCTACTGAGTCTGTCACGAGCAGGATAAAGCACTGTGGGCACAAGGCCCCCACCAGAACCAGTGGAGATTCACATCCACTACCTCAGTCCTTGGCAGGATGAAGCACTCTGGGCACAAGGCCCCCCTCCAGAACCAGTGGAGATTCACATCCACTACCTCAGTCCTTGGCAGGATGAAGAACTCTGGGCACAAGGCCCCCTCCAGAACCAGTGGAAACTGTTATCCACTTGAGAGACTGTGGCTTTGCACTCCCCAGGATTGAACAGTGGGCAACCACCCACTGTAGAGACTTGAGAGACTGTGGCTTTGCACTCCCCAGGATGACACAGTGGGCAACCCACCCACTGTAGAGACTTGAGAGACTGTGGCTTTGCACTCCCCAGGATGTAACAGTGGGCAACCCACCCACTGCAGAGACTTGAGAGTCTGTGGCTTTGCACTCCCCAGGATTGAACAGTGGGCATGTGGCCCCCTCGTGGATTTGGTGTCGTGCACTCAACCGGCTGAGGTGCCCTCCCTTTCCCTTCCCCCTGAGGTGCCTGTTTTATTGCTATCTGATGCCCCTGCAGTGTTCTCTCCGTCATGTTCGGGTATTGAGTGTGGGCCTCGCCCATGCCGTGTGGGCCCAGTGTTCCACAGACTTAAATGGAGCACTACCTGGACTACTATTCTTGGTGTATATATTTGTTTATAGTTTATATATATTTTTGAGTACTGGATTTTAATATATTACAATGGTTACACTCATTTCCTTTTGTCTTTGCATTCTTCTGGGGGGCTTAGGGGGTGTAACTGTAATGTATCATGCTGTATTAGTGTGTGCGTTGTAGTGGGTGAGGGTGGGGGTTAGGGGGTGGCGTGTGTGTGTCCCTGTTTTTTCCCTCCCCTGTGTAGTAGGTGCAGTACTCACCGTGGTCTTCGCCGCCAGCGTTCGTGCTCCTGGTAGAGGAACAAGAAGATAAGGGCTGGCAGGATCTGGAGTTCGGGTTCCATGGTGTCCGGATTCCTCGTGAGGTGTGTAGAGGTGAGCTTTTTCCCTTTGAAGTCCTGTTTCCGCCGGGTTTTTGTTTGCAGTGAATCCACCCCGGAAAAGGTGGTGGATTGGTAGGTTGTGAAACTGTGGGCAGTATATTGTCCTCCACCTGACTGTTGCCGGTGACCGCCATGCTGTTTGTTTGCACCGCCGTGGCGGTCGGAGTGTTAAAGTGGCTGTCTATGTTGGCGGTTTCCGCCATGGTCGTGATTCAATTTTTTTCCGCCGGCCTGTTGGCGGTCCAATCGCCGCTTTAACACCGACCGCCGGGGTTGTAATGACCACCTATATGCTTATTTTACTGTTGTTCATAGAGTTAAACTTTCAAGCAAATCTATTTCCCTTTTGCCTGATTTAATGCTCATTTGGTTCCATCCCAGACACATGCTGCTTGCATTTTTACAACCTGACTTTGGGTGTCATTCTGACCCCCGCCGGCGGTGGAAGCCGCCCGCCTGCCGGGAACCACCAGAAGACCGAACCGCGGTCAAAAGACCGCGGCGGTCATTCTGACTTTCCCGCTGGGCTGGCGGGCGACCGCCAAAAGGCCGCCCGCCCGCCCAGCGGGAAAGCACCAGCAACGAGGAACCCGGCTCCGAATGGAGCTGGCGGAGTTGCTGGTGTGCGACGGGTGCAGTTGCACCTGTCGCGATTTTCAGTGTCTGCTAGGCAGACACTGAAAATCAATGTGGGGCCCTGTTAGGGGGCCCCTGCAGTGCCCATGCCAAAATCTTATAGCAATTCTTCTGTGTAGCATACGTCACAACTGTCAACTAGAACACTGAGAAAAGAAATTCACGTACACACCTTAGCACTCACATAAGCGTGCAAAGCAAATTTGAAATAAATGATTGTCAATAGGGGTATTGACACTACTCTAAAAGACAATTTTTTTTAAATAATTTGAAAGCATTGGTTGTGATTCATCTCTTTACAAAACATCTTCTTTCTTCTCATATTGCTGAATTCCTAGGTATGCCTACAAACTGGTTTATTCTAAATCATCCATTCTGTATTTACCTCCTCATATCTGTTCCTTTTCACCTTACTGACTATATATCCAAGTTGCCTCACTCAGAAATTGAGACATTAGTAAAGAAATATAAACAAACTGGGCATACAGATTGTATTGCAGCACTTGTGATACTTTTCACTTTAAAGCACCAGTGACTTTCTCCTTAATAAGAACATGCATGAATAACTGAGCCAATATCATTAGTCAGAACAGAGACCTCAACCTCAGTCTATTGTGTGGGCTCCCTTTAACTTAATGAGGCTGCCGGATTTGGGCACCTGAATTGTGGGGAACTAAGTCCAATGCCACACCATGTGACAACTGTCAGCCTAAACCATTGTCAGCCAGCTAGCAGCACTTCACATCTGCCCAAGAGCAGGGGACATTTGTGGCAACCAGGAGCAATACAAGAATTACTTCTCAATAAAATCGTAGTGGATCAGATCTCATCTTTTTCTCTCAGTTACATTAGTCTCAAATATGTAAAGACAAATAGAGGCAGAAAATGGTTCAGTAAGATTCAGTAAAGCATCTGCGTCTACGATGAAATGGCATGAATTGTAATCATTAGAATGATGACACATAATTGGAGGAAAATGGTGACAAGGAAAGTGAAACACAGGAAAAGTCCCACCATACCGTCACTATGCGTAATATATGCTGTTCCTACCTAAGCTTTGTTAGAGCACAGCATAATAAACCCTAATCTGCCATTCAGGATTCCCCCTGGGAAGACATCATCCCCCATACCTGAGCAAGAAAGCCAGTTGTCTAGAGAGACACCATCTCCATTTAGGCAAGGGAACTGATAGTCTCAGCAAACAGCTATAGGATGTTTAAGTTTCTGTCAATGTTGGAGACGCAGTGTACCACTTTGCCCGGAACCCTATCTCGCCTCAGCCTTGAGGAAAGCACAAAGTGAAAGGAATGTCTTGCTAATAAACACAATGCTTCCCTAGGCAAAAGAACAGCTAGATAAAGAAAAGAAAATGGCACCACGAATGTGGCCGATTCTGAAATAATTAAAATGAAGCAGAATAAAATGTAACTGGGCTAAAAGGCCAAAGCGCCAAGCCTAGTTGCTAAAATAGCAGTAATGTAAGCAAATCATCACCAAGGAAACATTTGTGAAAGCCTAAGCTCCAGCTGAGGCAGCAGCATTCCGGATGTGCCCAATGTTTAGTCAAGAGTTGAATGATCCCAGAGAGACAACTCATAAAGAGCTTCATGTAGCAAACACATCCTCAATGCACATGTCTGGTAATGGGGCCTCAGTGAGAACATCAACAGATCAGGGTCCAATGAAAGTAAGTGCCATGTAGAAAGACAAACATGCAGTGCACATTCAAGAGGCATTGAAACACTGGCTGCACACAATCCAAAATGGGTCTAAATGACAGAGACCAGTTGCACTCCAGTTCTTCAAGAAGTGATGTTCTGAAATACCTTAACATGCGTACACGACACAGTTGTGCTGGTGGAAGCACTTGCAGTCCTCCTTGTTGTGAAGGTACAGCCTTTTCTAATATAAAATAGCAACAGCAAAATGCCACCTATTATAGCCAAAGTAATTGGAAATCCCCCCAAAATACTCAAACATATTGAGTGTATGGCTGAAGGTATTAAGTCAAATATAGAGGAGAAGGTGCAAACAAAACCAGAACCAACAGCCTTAAGGAAATATACAAACCCAGTAGTACTGGGTGCGTTAAATATTCGTCCCATGAGTTCACAGAAGCGTCTCATAAAGTTTGTATTTAAAAGGGACTGTATTACTGCAGATAACCTCGCAACTTGAAGCTCATAGGTCTTGCACACGGATGTAAGTGCCATACGTTTTTGAAACAATAAAGCTTTCAACCTGCTCAATGTGTCCAACTTGACATTTGAAGAAGCAATGTGAGGCCTGATATCTGCTACTTTCATCTGTTGTGTAGGAGGAAAAAGAATATTCCCACAACAAGTGACAATTTAGGAGGCCGAAAAGATGTAAGCAATTCCAGCTTGCATTCCACAAAAGTTCACACTGTTAAGTAGCACACAGCTTCCATTGGAGAGCACCTGAAATGCAGGCTAAAGAAGGGGACTGTAGGACTGTAACTCTCTTCAGAAAGGAAGCTAGGTTCGCTGCCGAAGTGTTACAAACCTGTGAAAGGACAGCTGCTTAAAAACCATTCAATGGCTCACTGAAGTCTCGCATTCACTGCCGCTAAGAAAGACCTCTTTCATGCCTTTGAGACATTTGTGCAAAAAGGGAAGCTCCCACATTTCATGGATGTAACTGTCTCCTAGCATTTCATATCTGGCTACTGGAACCTGTTTCAAGCAGGATGTGAATTGAAGTGTTGAAATAGGCAGATTGCTAACCCTGTGTATTAACCATTCAGCAGATGGTATTTCAGACACAGTAAAAGCCAACTTTTCTAATTTCTCGATGTTTAGCATAATGTAAGTCACTTCCTTTTTATCCATTATTTGTTGTTGTCATGTCAAATTAAATGCTGAAAATATGTCCCTTGCGCTAACATATTGCCAGGGAAAGATTCTGATTTCAGTGTTTGTAGTTTCCAACCCAACTGATATGTGGTTGGACAAGGTGTTAATCCCATTATCTACAATAGCTAATGCTTTCTGTAAATTTTCCGGATCTTTTTGCCTTAACCAGGCAGAGCTTTTTGTTGGGAAAGTTTCCAAATGTAATTGAGCACGTAAGGAGCACTTTTTACTTTGACTTCTGGGGCCTAACAGAAAATCCTGCAAATCTGTATCGTTAGACAGGAGATTGGAGATTGAGGTGTCCTTTAACAGCATCTAGTGAGGAACTTTTTAAGCATTACTGTCATAACTCCCCTACACTGTATGTTGTTACTATGCCCGAATGTTCTGATGACACATAGCGAGGGTCTTGCCTATTTGTTCTAAAACACCCTGTGGGGTTTACAAAAAGTGCATGACAATCATTTGTGTCCACTGGCCACAATAACCACCTCCCAGGACATGAATGTGATGTGTTAAATGTTCCATTTTGGATCCACTCATCAAACTGATCTCCAGTTGCATTAATGTATTTTTGCCATTGGTAAAATTTAGCAGGGGTAGGGATACTGGGCGCATTCAAGTCCTTAATCGTTGACAAGCCTAGACAACTTGACTGTTTTACAGTTGAATTTAAAAATAGCATTTGAACGGGTATCAGGCACACTTTAAATCAAGCTTTTCTTTCCCCTTATTTGTTAATAATTAGTTCCCAAGACAATTTTTTTATCAATTGTCTTCAGCAATATTCATAGCCTTTAATAGCCTACTGGGAAACAAAGGAATCAGAATAAATCAATTTGGTATCAGTAATAAGATGGGTTGATTTCCCATCACTGGCAATTTAAAATATTACGACTGAGCATTTCTAATATTGTGCCTAGAAAAATAGGTAAACTTTTCAGAATATGTTTTTGAACTTCCTGTTGGTGGAATTGGACAAGGTTCCCATTGTCTATAATAAAAAATAGTCTTTGGGGTACTTGCTCTGTGAATATCATGATGTCCATAATAGTTATAGCAGAACATAGCTCCATAATTTTATTTTGATTGATAAACAATTTCACTTTCAAACACAGTAAAATATTCGAATGCAGCTAGCATATAATCAACCGTTTTTACATCCCAATCATCAGAAACAACTCAGGTGTTATTACATCGTTCATGGACCATTTATGTACATATAGAATTTTAATGACCTTCGTCAAGCCATACACATCAAAGGGCATTTTATCCCAATCAATCGCATCAGGAACTGGCATGGCTGAAATGTTTATTATGGACAAGTCTCTGTGGACCATATGTTGGAAAATGGGTTATTGGTAAGGGCAGGTAAGTACCTACCCTTATCAATAGGCCACTAACTTCCACTTAGGTCCAGTTAGGTCTCAGTAAATTAAACCCAGCTCAATCCTTGGTAGCTTGGCAACGAGCGACAAAGCTTAACATAGGAGACAGAGTGTAAAGCATTCAAATATCACAAAACAGTAATTAAATAAAACACAGGAAACAATTTAAAAATCCAAAATCAATTAATAAAAATAGATTACATTTATATTTTTATCTTTAAAATGACACCAAAATGAATAAAATTGGATAAGGGGAACCGGAGATATGATTTTTATAGAATTAATGCTTTTTAGCGCATAGAAGCAAAGAGCGTCAATCTGGTCATCTGGTCGCAACTCAACCGGGGCAAAGTCAAAGTTTAAGGCCAACCGCGATGGAGCCCGGCTCGGCTACAGCCCGCGGGAGGCCTCGGTCAAAAGTTTACCTTAGGACTTAGTCGTTTTTCTGAAGATTTTCTTCAGCGGGACGAACCTGCCAGTCCAATCTGACCTCCTGGAACTCTTCCTCGGATACGCGTCGCGGGAGCCCTTGGTAGAGATTTTTACTTTCTGACTTGGCCGTTTTTTCGAGGTGAAAATCCTTCGACCGGGGCAAACCTGGATCCTGATCCAACGTCCTTGGAGCCCTCCTCGGATACGCTGGCTGGGAGGTCCCGGTCAACTTCCTACGTTCGGACTTAGGGGGTTATTACAACTTTGGAGGAGGTGTTAATCCATCCCAAAAGTGACTGTAAAGTGACGGATATACCACCAGCTGTATTACGAGTCCATTATATCCTAAGTAACTCGTAATACGGCTGGTGGTATATCCGTCACTTTACCGTCACTTTTGGGACGGATTAAAACCTCCTCCAAAGTTGTAATAACCCCCTTAGTCTCTTTTTTGGAGATTTTCTTCACTGGGACGAACCTGCAAGTCAGGCTGGGTCGCGGTTGAGGCAAGCCGGCAGGTCGGTCCCTCTATAGAAATTTTTTCCAAAAGTTCTCCAAAGTTCGCTAAACTTCTGGATGTTCTTTTAGGGTTCTTTTGGGGTCCACAGCTCACCCCAAGGTTCCAGAAGCTCTGAGATGCTCCTTGGGGGTGTGGACTACAACTCCCAGAATGCACCTGGTGTGAACTCCTTTTTGGCCAATGGACAGTGGTCAGCTGGTTGGTTGCTTCAGGAGTTGGTACAGGGGACTCTGGTTAGCACGTTTTCACCTGTAGCAAACAGGGAGTCCCTCTTTGAACCAGTCGAAGCTGGGCAAAGTCCTTCTTGTGGTGAAGCCCAAGTGTGCAGCTGGTGCAGTTCTTTAGAGTGCAGGGTCCAGGTGCAGGCCAGGGGTCCATCAGGGCAGTCCTTCTTCTCCTGTAGTTCTTCCTTGTTGGAATCTGATGGGGATGCGGTAGGGAACTGAGGTGTGGGTGCAGGTCTGCCAGTTTTACCCTTGCTCCTGGGTGAAAAGCAGAGGGGTCCTGGTTCTCCAATCAGGGGCAGGGTCTTTCCCCCTGTGATGATCACTTCCTGGGAAGTGTGGCAAAAATCAATTAACCGGGGGGCACCATTCCTCAAAACTCCATCATGGCTGAAAGTGATTTTTGGAGGTTACATCTGGCTGAGCCCACCCACTGGTGTGGCTAAAAATCCTAAACACACCCCTTTCCTGCCCTCTCCTAATCTAATCAAGGGGGCACCCAATTGTCTGGGTTTGCAGGATTAGAGGGTGTTGATGGGTTGCTCCAAATGTCATTCTCTGCCTTTGAAGACCAGTTTGGCAGCCCTTCCCCTTCCTGCATCACCATCTGCTGAGGGGAGATCTCCTCCCCAGGCACATCTCTTTGTATGGAGACAGGCCACTTCACACCTCATAAAGGCAGCCTGGCCAGGCTGCTAGAGGCTGGCCTATCAGGGCACAGCAACAAAAACACTGCAGGGCTGAAGTTGGCAACTTTTAAGGTACATTTTAAACTCTTTACCTGAACAAGTTATATTACATCCAACAACTGGAAGTTGTGGGATTTATTATAACAATTAACTTGATACTAAACTTCTGGTATCTGTTACGTAAGGGGACTTAAAAAAATTAAATAAAGTCTCCTTATTCTAACCTATGGAGGCCATTCACTACAATGAGGGAAAACAGATTTGGCTGTTTTACCTCACCAGGGCTTATAAAACTATTTTTGTAAGGTCTCGGCTTATAGTTACATGGCACCCAGCCCTAGGGGCACATAGGGCACACCTTAGGGGTGACTTATATGTACAAATAAGGTAGTTTAAGTCTTTGGAACTACTTTTAATTCCAAAGTTGAATTTGCATGTAACTTTAATTTAAAAGCAGCCAGCCAGGCAGACCTGTCTTTAAAATGACACTGGGCTCCTCAGCAGTGCACTGGGGTCCCTAAACCTACATGCCCTACCTTATACTAGGGACTTATAGGTGCGTTGACTTAGCAAGTTAAAATTAGCCTAATTTGCATACTGAGTTTACACAGAGCACTGGCCCTGAGGCTGATTAGCAGTACCCAGGGCACCATCAGAGTCAGGAAAACACCTGCAAAAAGTGGAAAATGGGCGGCAAAAAGTCAGGGGGCCTCTGCAATCAACCCTGTTCTCTCACACCATATGATAGGAAAAATGTGATTTCAGGACCTCAGCCACCAGTTCAACTGAAGAGTATTCAGGAAGGTAATGACCATGCATTAGTAAGAAAAAGATGATGACAATCCTAATCCAAAGAAGGAAGACAAGTACAGTCAATGAGAGCCACAGATAGTTCCATGGAAGAATAAAATAGTTCATTTTGAACCAATATATCAGCCAACGTGCTCTTGACAGTTCTCTTGTAGAACAGGCAGATGAGTCAGTAAAATTGCCATTGACGTCGGCAAAGTATCCAGAAGCAGTTTGTGCAAAAACTGGAGCCGTGTTTGGAAGAGGAGAGCTGACAGAAGGCTCCCTTGGTAGTTCATAATAGACTATTCCATCCATTTGAGTTGAATTTGAGTAGAATCGCTCGATATTGATGACATTGTTTGTCGCAGAAGAAGTTAGTGGTACTAATGAAAGATCATTTTCTACCCCTATCAAGCTGAGAGAGTTGTCCGTGTTGATGCTCAAAACCTGTAGAGTGACATCCTGGTTTGTAGCTAGAGGGATTTGGGTACTACCAGAGAGTCCTCCAGGTCTGCAGGATCAGACATATGGTGTAACTTGACATTGTTGAAGGAGACAAGTCAATTTTCTTTAGAACCAGGCAATAATAGTTCTGGTGCTGTTTGTTCCCAGGACTGGAACCCTGTGCACGCACTAGATTCCCAACTTTAGGAATCCAGCCAGTAGGTGATATTGGTGCATCCCCTATTTCCAAGGAGGCGGCACTAGCAGAAGCATTGTCATCATAGAACTGTTTTACACCCCACAAGACAGTGCATGTTCATTTATGTCAAAAGGTGTATCTGCTCCTCCGTGCCTGGACCATCAACATGTGCAACATCCATTTGTGTTCCAAACAGGCATTCACATGGGGTAGGTCCTCCTAGGGACATTATGGGCAGATTATTAAGTGCTTTCTGGACTCACTACAGGTGATTAATCCAACTATGATCGGTGCCTACTGCTCTGGCTGTTACGGATTGCTTTAAATCATGATTTCTTCGCTCCACAACACTATTTCCCTTGGGATGATATGGGGACAAATAATATAGTTGGACCCCAAAATGAAGCCGTGGTGTCCCTGAATGCCATTGAGGTAAAAGCAGGGCCCTGGTCTGAGTGGAAAGCCACAACTGGATATGTGCTGATAAAGACTTACAAATCTTTAATAACAGTTTGAGCGTCAGCCAAGCGTTGTGGCCATACCCATAGAAATCAGGAGCATGAGCCAACAGCAACTAGGCAGTATTTGTATGCACCATCAAGTGTCAGGGGACCACAATGGTCCAAGTACACACTTTAAAGTGGTTTGTTGGAAATAAAGAGGAGCGTCTGTGGTGGACTTTTGACGGTTGACCCTTTTATTTTCTGACAGATGTCACAGCAAAGGACATACTCCTTGGTCAGTTTGTATAGCCCTGGCCACCAGTAGCATGCTTCTAACAGTGTTGGACATGGCAGTTTTTGCAGGGTCATCCCTAAACTTTTTGCCTTTTTCCAACTATTTTTGCCGACCAGTTTTTGTTGGCTTTCGGACTCTGGGCACTTTATCACGGCTAACCAGTGCTAAGGTGCATATGCTCTATGTATAAATTGTATTAGTGATTGGTTTATCCAAGATTGGCAAATTTCCTTTACCAGTAAGTCCCTAGTAAAGTGCACTAGAGGTGCCCAGGGCCTGTAAATCAAATGCTACTAGTGGGCCCTGATTGTGCCACCCACATGAGTAGCCCTGTAAACATGTCTCAGTCCTGCCCATGCAGTGTCTGTGTGGGCATTTTAAAACTGCCAATTCGACCTGGCAAGGGTATCCAATTGCCAGGCCCAAACCTTCCCTCTTTGTACCTGTAAGGCACCCCTAAGTCAGGCCCTACATAGCCCCATGGGCAGAGTGCAGTATATGTTAAAGGTGGGACATGTACTGATGTAGTTTACATATCCTAACAGTGAAATACTGTCAAAATTGTTTTTCACTGTTGCAAGGCCTATATCTCTCACAGTTAAATATTGGGGCTGCCTTTAAATATCTTGTAAGTGCAGTTTCCCTTTGGAAGCAGATGGAGATGTGGTGTTTGGGGTCTGTGGTGTTTTGGGGTCTCTGAACTTACAATTTAAAAATACGTCTTTTGGTAAAGTTGTTTTTTAAACTGTCTGTTTGAAAATGCCACTTTTAGAATGTGGGCATTTTCTTGCTTAGACTCTGCCTGCTTGTGTAATCCCTGTCTGGGTCAGACTGACAGTTGGGCCATCTGGACTAGACTGGAGGGTTTGCGCCTCACACAATGCAGTTTCCATCTGGGGCCAGGCCTGGGTAAGGCATGATCCTGTAAACAACAGAGACTTTTCTTTGAAGTAGGGCAACTTCAAAGGTAGAAAGGAGAATAAGTATTGGACCCAAAACCCTGGATTTTCAGATTATTTCAAGGATTCAAGAGGAACCTCTGGCAGGAGAAGAGCTGAAGAGCTAAGGAGAAGTGCTGCCCCTGCCTGCGACTGTGCTTTATTGGGCTATCCTGCAGTTGCTGCTTTGCTTATGAAAAAGGACAAAGACTGGACTTTGTTGTGCATTCCTGCTTGAGGGGTATCTCGAAGGGCTTAGACTGAGCTTGCCTCCTGTTTTGAAGTCTCAGGGCCATCTAAAACTTCCTCTTTCAGCACCTGGACTTTCTGCTGAGACTCCTGCCCTGCAAAGTGGTGCCTTATCCTGTCCCTGGGACCTTGAAAGGTGAAGCTGGTAGAAAAAGGTCTGAAATCCATGCACAGGATACCATGCGGGAAAAAAGTTTGACGCACCACCTGCAATGTAGTGGTAAAAATGACACAACCATTTGCAGTGCAGTTTTTCCATCACTGTGCAGCCGGATTTCAAAGTCATCATCACTGGGTGTCAGAATCATCGTTAACCTGTGTGGATCAGAGGTGCCCCGTCTGGAAATCGACACACCGCTTTCTTGCGGGAGAGAAAAACGACGCATCGCCTACCCGACCGGAGAAGAAACGATGAACGGCCTTACTTTTGTGTAAGGAATCAACACATCACTGACTTTTCCAATGCACACTCTCCCATGCACCAGGTACTTTGTGTAACAACCACATTTCTATTGTTTTCTACGGAGTAAAACTCTTTTTAGTTTAAAAATTCATATGTTGACTTGTGTATGTTGGATTTTTCTCGTTTCATTTCTTGTTTGATTTAGATAAATATTGGCTATTTTTCTAAACAGGTGTGGTGTCCATTTTGTAGTGCTTTCACTGTATTACTGTGTGTGTTTTGGTACAAATACTTTACACATTGCCTTTATGATAAGCCTGACTTCTTGTGCCAAGCTACCAAGAGAGTGAGCATGGATTCTCTAAGTGTGTATCCCCATTGCCCTGAATGGAGTGAGGGTCCCTGCTTGGACAGAGTGCAAGTTTACTGCCAACCAGAAACCCCATTTCTAACAGACAGTGATATGGTAGCCACAACCCCAGCATGGGCAGACGCAACTCCCTTATGCGCTACTTTAATTAACTCAGATCTTTGATCCTGGTTGGCGATCACACCATCACCTAACCCTGGTATTGTTCCTATGGCAGTATTGAGGGTAGATATGCTGTAGGAATACTTATCAGGATATGCCTTTGGCATGGGCTTGCCTTCAGCTGAAGCTTTCACAGCAGCCAGTTTTTCACCATCCAACCTCATCCATGAACGAGTTATTGCAACAACAGAGGCTGTGGCTACTGCTGCTTTGGCCACTTCATCAGCCAAGGTATTGCCAGTAACGTGTATTCCAACACGTTAATGTCCCAATGTATGTACTACATGGACACTGGTTAGCGTTTCTTTCAGATCCACTACTTTCTTCCACAGGAGTATGTGTTTAATCTTGTTGTATTTTGAATCTCTGAACACATTCTGATGCCAGTAATGCAGTTATTCATTGAAGGATCGGACACAGTAATACGAATTACAGACATTTAATGTTAACTGTCCTGGATCTGTGTGTTCCAGTGCCATCAACAGAGCCTTTAGCTTTGCTAATTGTGCAGTGCAGTCCCCTAAAGTTTGTGTGTAAGGGTATTGTGGATGGAATTCACCATCTCTCATTTAGCCATTCATGATTGCACAGGAAACAGAGTATTGATGTTAACTACCTACTGCGGGTTGGGCCGAGCCATCAGTGTACATAATTATTTGATATTGTTTAATAGGAATTGTGTTTGCTGGAACAGGGTATTCAAGTTCATATTGCAAGATTTCTTGAGTTTGTAATTTTGGGTCAAAAACATAGTCAACATCAGTGGCCGTCAGCGACGTGTCCATTGAATCCAATGTGGATGTAGTGCCCTAGAATTAGGATTGCTGGCTTTGGTGGCAGCCTCAAGGGTTGGGATTGGAGATATGACAAGGATGTGTTTCCCCCAGGGCCAGAGGTCTCTCTTTAATGATAGCCATCTGAACAGCAGTCAGAATTTTTTCTGTGGGAGCAAAGCATTGTTCAGCTGTGGAATACAAATGTGATTTGTATGCAGTCAGGATGGACTCAATCTCATTGAATGTTACATAGGTGAAACCAATGGTACCAGCAATTACTCTGATGACCAAATGTGACTCTTGTGCATAAGTGTTTAGCTGCAGGCGTGTCTTGCTGTAATGCTCTGAGAATGCGTGTGTGTTTGACTGTCGAATATTTTCTTGAAAAGTCAAGACGTATTAAGTCATATAATGGATTAATGCATTGTGCATAATCTGGAATGTACGTTCTGTCAAAGTTTACAAAGCCCAGCAATGAATGGAGCTTTTTGATAGCGTTTGATGATTGTAGTTGTGTGTATTTTTCTAAACATTGGGGCGCTAGATTCTTACCTTCATCTGATAATGCGTATATCCCAAAAACAGGACACTAAGGAAGGCTTTTTAATTTTTTTTTTAATTCATAGCCTAATACAGGAATCCCACAACAATGCGGCTTACTCACCATACATGTTCAACAAGATCATCCTCCGTAAGGTAGATGTCATCTGAGTTGGACAATGCCTCAGGGTCAATGTCATGTAAATTTGAAGTAACACGAGGGGAAAACAATCCTGGACTGTTTTCGTACCCTTGTTAGAGTCAGCAAACTTTTTTCTGGAAGCCTAAGGTGCTAAAACTTTCAGGCGCTATATTGATGCAGAAAAAAAACACTGGAAATATACAAGGTTGTTTCGTATATTTTACATACTATATTGTTAATGAGTGCTGTACTTTGTGCATTTTGAATGGCAAATGTAAATATATTACTGTTTTAATGTCTGTAGTCTAAGACTATTCTATATGAATGGTCCAGTTTGGCTATGGGGAACAATGGGCTATTCCTTGGTGAGACACAGGATTCAATTATGCCCTGTTCCTCTAACTGTGTGAGGAATTCCCTCACAGGTTCTTTAGCTTCATACTTTTTTGGGTTTTGGGGTGGAGGTTGGAGCTGCGATCTAATTAGTATTATATGGTAGGGAGAATCTTTATCCCACCTACATGATTGCAATATAACACGGGTGCCTGCACCAATGCCCAATCAATGGCGTATGCTTCCCTGAGCTCTCTGGGAACAAAGGCAAGAAAAAGGGTTCAATTACCTCTTCCCCAAATGGGAGATTACAGACAAATTCTGGTGGCCAATCCTTTTCAGCAAGTAAGATATCATAAATGGTAACAACATGGCAAGCACACAGTGAGTATTCTATTTATCCTTAGGTCCCGTATGCTAGCTATGCCACGCGATTCAAGCTAGCGGTGTTGATGATGGCTGAAACCGGTCCCAGGATACTTCTTTCTAGTCCAGGGAGCACCTGGTTTAGCAGTTCAGGCTGGACTGTTCCCATGGGGAACAGGGTTAAGGCTGATTTGCATATGGCTGTGTCCAAACTGGAATAGCATGGCAAGCAAAATAAACTATGGATTAACCTTGATTTGTGACTGGGGTGAATGTTTAATTTTTTCTGCATTCCATAAATGTAAAATGTAAATTACCACTTGTATAGCACACTACTCACACGTTAGGGTCTCAAGGCGCTGTACTCATACCGCTATGGAACCCCTCCTGGCTTTTCCCTGTGAGACGCCCACTCCTGAGCACCCCCAGGGTGAAGCCAGGCATCCAAGCGCTGTTGGGGCCGTTGTGGAGATTAAGCAAGCTATTGCCCAGAGTTACACCCATGAATTAGATTAGGCACCGAGGCGAGAATTATCTGGTCAAGGGGAATTGAGCCCAAGACCTGCCAAAGCGGGACTTGAACCCTGGTCTTGAGCCAAATCTCTGCTTCAGGGTCTGCCGCTCTAACCATTGAGCCACACTTCTCCATCCATCATCTGTTGTTTTTACAACTTTCTAAAAGTGGCATTTTCAGAATTACAATTTAAAATCTGACTTCACCATAAGTTAGGATTTTAAACTGTGATTCCAGAGATACCAACATGATGGTTCCATCCCTTTTCAGTTGGAAATGAAATTCATAAAATGTAATGAGGTAATCCGAATGTAATTCTTTCGGAGAGATAGGCATTGCAGTAGTAAACAATGAATTTAAGAGTTTTTGAGTAGTAGAACTTGTAAAACTTGAAAGCACATATCTTACTTTTTAAATACATTACACCCTGCCATTGGGGTGTGGGTGGCACAAACAGTGCTGCAGCCTCACGAGTAACAATGAATTTCAAGGCCTTAGGCACAGATATTGCACTTTACTAGGGACATATAAGTAAATTAAATTTGCCAATTGTGGATAAGCCAACTTTACCATTTCTCAGAGTCTTAAGGCCAACAAAAAACAGATTAAGAAAAATGTGAAAGAGAAAGACAAAAAGTCTGGGGTTGACCCTGTATAAAGAGCCATTTCCAGCACAAAAATATTACATAATGTAGTTTGTGAATAGGTTCAGTGTGTCTTCTTTCTGTTTAGTTTTATTATTTTGCTTCCTTGCTAATCCATGCTAATATGCACTGTGAAATACTGTCACGATATGCACTATCTATATTTCATGCTCTTGTATTAAGTCTATATTTAGTGCAAACTGTTTAATTTGTTTGATTATTTATTAAAAAGCTTATGAAGAACATTTATTTTAAAAGTGTGATATGTGTGGAGAAAGTAATAAGACAGTTGCAAGATATTCTCTCATTTACAGTTTTATCAAGGTTAACATTGCTCACAAAGGGCTGATATTGTTAAATTCTCTTGGGTCCCTCTGTCTTAAGAACAACTTGTACAGTAAAAACACTTGTCTAAAGGATTTTGCTTGTGAAAAGAGAGTGCACCAAAACATTGCATATTACTATGTGGGTCTGCAGAGCAGATATATATAAGAGGCAGTCTGTTAGAATACCCTAAGGAAATCTAAGACAATTGTAAATCTTTTCTTTATTTTGCTATTACCTGTGACCTGTTACCTGTGACATAGAATATCTGTGCATAAACAGAATGAAATATGTATTTTGTGAACTGGTAGAAATCTACCTTCTCTGAGTTTTCATCCTGTAATTTTCACCTCCTGCTTGACCCTAAATGTGCGCTGTTGTTAGACCTCAGTACCCTTTAACCCTGCTACCCAGCAGTAAAGTACCTTTGCTTCCCATTTAAACATGCTTGAATTGGCATTTTCCTAATTAGTATGTTTAGCTTACCAGAAAGTCTCTAGTATATAGTACAACATGTTCCCTCAGGCCTGTAAGTTAAATGTCACTAGTGGACTGAATCACCTACTGTGTCATCTAGTAAAGTGTCAGAGTAGAATATGGCTTCAGGCGTAGCACTGTAGCCTGACTGTGGCAGTTTAAACACTGCAATTTGACCTGTCAAAATAAACCCTTTTGACAGGTCAAAACGTCTCTTGTAAATATTAATAAACTACCTCTATTTAGGTCTTGTCACCCACAAGGTAGGGGTGCATGGTATGTTAAATCAGGACTTGTAGAAATGTAATGTTAACATTTTATTACATTGACTAGCACCCATAAGCTATTCTTTCCCCCTAGCAGGCCTAACTGTCCTATGTAGAAATCCAGAGAACTGCTTAAAAATCCTAATAATGTGTGTTGGAATGGGACTAGCAAGAAATAAAATGTTCAGCTATTTTAATAGTTAGTAAGAATCCAATTCAATTATAAAGTTAATAAATATTTAGGAAAAGTACAGTTTTCCTGCCTCAAGGTCCTGGAAGCTAATTTGTATTTGGTCTCAAACTTCTCCAATCCAGAAATTAGTATTTCAATAGTGTGTGAAAAAGTTGTGGAATGCCTCCCAGGAGCAAACAATATGATGACCTGAATGGGCATTGATGATGCTTAGGAATATCCCAGAATATGCAGGG
The DNA here is from genome assembly GCF_031143425.1 of Pleurodeles waltl. NCBI lineage: Eukaryota > Metazoa > Chordata > Amphibia > Caudata > Salamandridae > Pleurodeles > Pleurodeles waltl. The sequence continues at coordinate 686,385,794 of NC_090449.1, read as the reverse complement.
TAGGGCTGTAAGAATCCTGTTTGACAGTATAGTGTAAAATCCAGCTTGGGTCTTAAGGCCTACTTACCAGGTGTGCTGGGTTTACACATCATACATTGTGACACACTTGAAATGCAGAGAACAGAATGTCAATATAGTGCTTGTGATCCACTGTCTGGTTGTTGAAGGACCCTGCTTTGTTACACTAGACATCTGTCTCTGGTTTTACGTATAACATTAGGATCACACTTAAGAGGATGGGAACTGGTTCATAAGACTCTTCTTTGTATCCACTGTCATGATGCGGATGCACTCTGTTTTGTCATATCAGACTTCTGACTCTGCGTTTATTGTCGCTACAGTGACTGCCCCTAACTAGAGCTTTATGTTAGATGGGGTAGGACTCTAGGATTACTGTAGAATGCTCCTGACACATATCTCCAGCCCTAGGAGCCGAAATGGCTTTCACCATAAAGTGGGTATAGTTGGCCGTAGGAATGTTAACCCTATTGTTTAGGGCATGTCCAGTGGTCATTCCCACCCAGTAGCACATGGCAGACTTAAATGTGGTATCCCCAAGCCCCCACCTCAGAACAATCGAGAATTTGAGGAAGAATTAAAGAGGCCAGGACGTGCTGTATGTGACCTGAGAGGGGCCATCGTGGGTTGGAGCTGCTCCCTCTTGTACTCTTTAGAAAAAAGTGGACTCAAAGGTCATGACCTCCTGTTCAAGCTACAGGGATACAACAAGTTACAGAAGACTTTTCTTGAAATTGCCTGGCTTGCTAGTTGCAACTTGAACTTGGACTGGACTCTACTGTTGGCCTCTGCCTAACACTTTGTGAGTTTCTAAATGCTTGCCCTGAGATCCTGAGAGTCTTTAGAAGCTTACTTCTGTTGTGGATTAGCACTTAAAATCTTTGACCAGAGTAAATGTGGTTGGTGTATCTGACCCACATGTCATTGCGGTCAATCTAAAATTGCACCTATGTGCCGGTCTTACACAACCATTGACCATCATAGCCACTGTATGATTCTTGGCAATACTTCTACATAACACTTTGAAAAAAATCATATCTCTGGTTCCCCTATTGGATTTTTATAAATTTAGTATCATTTTGTTTTATACATTTTATTCTACTTTTCAAATTTAGTTTGAAAGTTTTATAGTTCTGCATTTCAACATTATTACTGTCTCTGTAATGCATACATTCTTTACCTATTGTCCTAAGTTGAGCTTGTCTGCGCTGTGCAGTATCTACCAAGGAGATGAACTAAGGTTAATTTAGTGACATGAGAAGTTCACCTTGAAGGGGGTTGTGATTCTCCGTGAGATGGGTCACCCTGTGAGAAAAGAGGATTATTAGTTGGTGTGGTTCTGAGGCCTCACCAAGTTATGACATTATTACTTTGTCCCAGGTCCAGTTACGTTTCTTTACTTTAAACCTTAGCTCGGTAGCTGTGGCACAGAGCAGTCAGGATTAACTTAAAGGAAAACAAGTATAAAGCATTTACCAGTGTCAAACAGGCAATAAGTAAGAAACACATCACAATAAAAACACCACTCCAATTTTTAAAAATAGTATATATTTTTTCATCTTCAAACAGACACCAAAAGCTAAAAAATCTGATAAAGTGAATTTGAGTTATGATTCTTGCAATGTTTTCATATATCACTGCAATTCACTCCAAAACATTTTGCAAATCACTGCTTTTCACTCTTACCTGTGGTCTTTGAGTCTTGAACCTGAGGGTGCAGGGCAAAGTCATAGTTTCAGGCTGATCCAAGTCAAGATTTTAACTTTGTACATGAAAGATTTTCTGGTTCTCCTTCTCATCAACTAGCTCATTGGCAGTCGGATCAGCAACTTGAGTCTGGTGTAGTGTTCAACATCCAGTGGCCTGGCTGAAGCCTTGGTTCTTGAGAGTGATCAATACTACCTATAAATCGACAAGTAGCAGCAGTATATGAGCCTCAGAGTATGTGCCCAAAAAAATTCAGCTTTTGCTTTTGGACAACAAATTGCAGTTCTGTAGGGAGAAAGAGTACTCTCTGGAACCAGCCAAGGGTCCAGGGCTGGAGGCTAAGATTCAGTCTCACAGGCTACACCAGAAGAGTCCAGGTCAAGTCCAATGGCAACTGACCCACTGTGCACATCCCTGTAGCTTAGAAGGAGGCTAGCCTACTAGTCCTTGGAGTCTACACACTGATCTTTGCCTCAAGTGGGAGCAGGCCTAGCCCTTTGGGTCTCTCTCCATGGGTTTAACAGCAGGAGTAGTCCTTTTCTTTCTAAAGTTCTATCATGGATCAGAAAATAATGCTGGTGCAATCTTCCTTGGTACAGCCCTTCTTTCTGGGGTCCAAGGTTCAGCAGGTGTATTCCTCCTTCTGTTCATTCTCAGTCCAGTAATGGAAGCTAGGGGTGCTAATTTTATGCCAATTTATAGTCTGTGGGTCAAAGGGACTCCCTAGCCAATGGGGCCAAAAGTTCAAATAGGACAAACCTACCCACTCTTACATTGCCTCCTGGAGATTTGCACTAACACTTCCACAGTGCATCTGTCTGCCCAAATCTAAAATGCCAGAACCATTCCTCCCTTTGTTAGAACTATGGATACCCTGAAGTGTGTCCAGTATAATGAGCCACCTTTACGGAAAACTTGTTGTACAATAGGCTCTCCCACTCGAAAGAAATGAGAGCCTGTCTACCTACACAAAGGAAAGGCAGGCTATAGTGTGATTCACATTTGCCTTTCAGAGGTGGCTGCACATTTGAATCTGGACCATCTGTGGCTACACCCCTAAGACCATCCTGCCAGAGCAGGTCAAACCTCCTCCCATCACCAGGCCTTTTGTTCCCTGTTGTTGAGGCCTGGGGAGGGTTTTGTTCTCTGTAATCAGTTAAAAGGCACCCATGGTCAATGCTTCAATGGATTTATATGACCTATACTAGAATCTGTTTCCTATTTTCCCCTTTGTACCGATGGAGACTTCACATTAAGTCTACATCAGTTCAACATTTGCATTTGGAAAAGTGGACTGTGTGTTGTAACCATATGTACTGTGCAGCAGATAACACATTTATTTGCTTTGGAAAATGTTTAAGGACAATTGAAGCTTGGTGAATCCAAGAATATGAAACTAGTAAGAGGTGTAATAATCACACCAACGTATATTATTTTATAATTTCATTATCCTTAAAACTGCCAAGACATGAACTTAAGATGCTAATTGTAATGAACATTTGCCAGTACACAAGCGGACCTTGTAAAATTAATTCTAGACAATATGTTGAAATAACTCAAAGCTCCAGTGCTCTTTTTTTGCTTAGTAATTGTTCAACAGACAGGTGCAACAATGAAAACTCTACTTAACGTGAACGTAAAGAAAGCTCAGCCAACCCATTATTTGTTTATTTTAATGTTTTACTGTGGGATGTGTATTTTACTTGCCTCATGTTATTAAATGGAGCAAAATGTGGAACTGACAACACTGTGTGAAGACCATCAGAAGACCATGAACCCTTTTTTGCAACAACTATAAACAGAAAAATACTTCTGATGGAATCTTCTTAAGTAAGATTTGCTCACTATGTACACAAATAGATATTATAGGAAGAGGATAATAAAGCCATCCAAGTTTTGTCTCTTTTTATGCTCTGAAAATAAAAATGCATTTGGCTAAAATATTATTCTGGAAGTGTGCTACATTTTTTTACATGGCTTTGAAATCAAGCATATAGGTGGTCATTAATGTGGCGGTATCACCGCCGACAGGCTGGCGGTAATGACCGACAAATAATGACCATGGCGGTGAACCCTCCCATAGACAGCCAATGTACCACACCAACCACCAGTGCGGTACGAACACTGAACATGGTGGTAGCCATCTACAGGCAGGAGGAAGACAAGGGTCCGCCCACCATATTATAACATAGCACACTGCAGGATTTCTGGGGTGGTAGCAACAACACCAAAAGCCTGGCGTAAACACATCATATAAAAGGAGACACTCACCTCCAGGGACACACATGAGTCAGCGGCTGCCATGGAACCCGAACTGCAAGTCTTCCTGATGCTATACCACGTCATGGCCATCCTGTAGCACCAACGCTAGCGAAGACGATGATGGCGAGTACAGCCACCTAGCACACAAGGGAGGGAGGGAAGGAGGGGAGAGTGACACACACACACACACACACACAACACTCACCATACACACACACCACACACTCAGAACCATAGATAGATAGATATAGATAGGTATATATATATATATATATATATATATATATATATATTTATATATATATGTAGGGCCCAAGACCAGTCCAGGCACCAACTTTACTCCTGACAACATCGGGACTCTACTGTTCAGGGGCATCATGTTGGTAATGGGCTGGCACCTCAGGGGGCGGGGTGGAGGGTTATCTCATTGGGACGGGGGCTCCTTGCCCTCTGGTGATGGAGAGGGCTTCTTGCCCACTGGTGAGGGAGTGGGCTCCTTGCCCACTGGTTACTGAGGGGGATCCTTCCTCACTGGCTCTGGAGGGGGCTCCTTGCCCACTGGTGATGGAGAGGGCTCCTTGCCCACTGGTGATGGAAGGTGGCTCCTTGCCCACTGATTCGTAAAGAGGCTCCTTGGCATCCAGTTCGGGATGGGGTTCCTTGGGCACAGTTTTGTGAGGCGCCTCCTTGGCCTTCGATTTGGATGGGGCCTCCTTGAGCACAGTTTTGTAAGGGGCCTCCTTTGCCTTGGTTTTGGGTGCGGCCTCCTTGGGCTCAGTTTTGGGTGGGGCCTCTTTGGCCTTTGATTTGGGTGGGGCCTCCTTGGCCTTGGTTTTGGATGGGGCCTCCTTGAGCACAGTTTTGTGAGGGGCCTCCTTTGCCTTGGTTTTGGGTGGGGCCTCTTTGGCCTTGGTTTCGGGTGGGGCCTCCTTTGCTTTGGATTTGGGTGGGGCCTCCTTGGCTTTGGATCTGGGTGGGGCCCCCTTGGCCCTAGGTTTTGGAGGTGGCTCCATGATCTTGGTAGTCTTTTTGGGAGGGAGTGACCCTTTATCCCTCCGTTTTGGGGGAAGGAATGTCCTTCTGGTGGGGGACTGGCATCGCACTCGTGCCTCTTAGTGGCAGCTGCAGACTTTAGGGGTGGAGCAGTGTCAGACTGGGTGTTTGAGGTACTGGGCTGGGGGGTGAGACCTTTGTCTTTCAGGTAGGATGAGGGTTAGGGGAGGGAAGAGGTCAAGGCAGGCAAAGAAAAGCTTCTTAGGGCCAATGGGTTGGGATGTGGGAGGAGGAATGGGAGTGGAGGTCGAGGGAGTGGCTGCAGGAGGAGGAGGAGGAGGAGGAGGTGTGGTGGATTTGGGTGCAGGTGCATGGACAATGTGCACGTGTGAGGTGAATGGCTGTTGGGGGTCTGAGTGAGAACGTTTTTGTGTCTGTGGAGGGGGGATCAGACAGGGTGGGGGAGGACAAACATGACATGTAGATGGATGTAGTAGTGGTGTCTGCAAGTGAGGTGGGTGTGCTGCATGAGGTGGGGATTGTGATGGTGGTGACTGCACGTGTGATGTGTGGGGTGCATGTCTGCGGGTCTGCTGTTGTGGTGACTGTGGGCAATACTGTGCAGGTGGCAGGTTCTTGGACTGTTGATGCAGTGCATGCAGGTGTGAGTGAGGATATGACTGTGAGGGAGGAGGAGGAGGGGAGACAGTGGAGTCCGTGGATAATGTTGTGTGTGCATCTGTGTGTTGGCTGTGTGAGTGCTTGTGGACTGAAGTATGCGGCCTCTGTAGTTCTGTATGAGTCTTGTGTGATGTTATGGGGGCATGCTTGTCAGAATGTGTGCGTGAGATGGGTTGGGATGAGGAGACTGGGACTCAGAAGTGGTAGTTAGAGGGGGACGAATGAAACAGCTGCCAACAGTGAAGAGGCCTGAGCCTGGAATCATCTCTGTAGGGCTGCCAATCCACTGTGAATGCCCTCCAGGAAGGCATTGCATTGCTGCATCTGGGATGCCATCCTCTGGATGGCATTCACTTTGATTGACTGCCTTACAGAAAAGGATCTCAGGAGGTCAATAGCCTCCTCACTGAGGGCAGCAGGGCTGACTGGGGCAGGGCCTGATGTGCCTGGGGTGAAGGAGAGGCCACCTTCCTGGGTGAGCAGGCACCAGCAACTCAGTGGGGGGCTACTGGGAGGACGGTGGGGAGAAAGAAAGGAAGCACAGGGTCATTCAAAGCACCAAGGGCACAAATAGCATACACATCATTGTCACACACTGAGAGTGTACCAGGAGGCTTGTTGAAAGGACCTTCAGGATCCTGAAGGCTAGGTTCAGGGGCCTCCACTTGACAGGAGGATCCCTATGCTACTCCCCTGAAAAAGTCTGCAGAATTGTTGTTGTGTGCTGCAGGTTGCACAATTTGGCACTCAGACGGCATGTGCTCTATCTACAGGAGGAGAGGGGTGAAAATGCGGCTGTGGCAGCAGTGGGCACTGAGGACAGTGAGGAGAAGGAAGTGGGGGAGGATGTGGACAACAGGACACATATGATCCTGTAGTACTTCCAATGACACTCAGGTAAGACTGTTGAACTAAATAGTTCTACATTTTAGTGTTATGCTGTGTGACTGTAGCTTAACCTGTTCTGTGCCTTGGACGAGATGATCTCGTCCAAGGCTACAGTTCCCCTGTGCCTTGGACGAGATGATCTCGTCCAAGGCACAGGGGAACTTGGGGGAGCGCTAGCGCGCCCCCGTGCACCCCCCTTCCCCCCCAAGGCGGGGATGGAAGGGGAAGACCTTCCCCTTCCACCCCCGCCCCCCCCGGCAATCCGATGACATCAGCGCGCGCACAGCACGCCGACGTCATCTAGTGTTGCCGGGCGCGCTGGAAGCCATTTGCTTCCAGCGCGCGAAGAGGAAAGGATGAAAAGGTGAGTCCTTTTCGTTTTTGGTGGGCGGGGGGGTGAAAACAGACACGGGGGAAAGGAAAGGGTTTTTCCTTTCCCCCTGTGCCTGTTTTCACAAGATTCCTGCTCCACGATCGCGGGCAGGGCCCGCGATCGTGGAGCAGGAATCTCCACTAGACCCCAGGGATTTTTTCAAATAGGTTTATTTTGGGGGCGACCCCTTGGGCAAGGGTCGCCCCCCTGGGGGGCAATTATTTCAGTATTTCGCCCCCCCCGGGGGCAGATCCGCCGATTTTTCGGCAGACCTGCCCCCGGGGGGGGGGGGGGGGCGAAAACCACTAGACACCAGGGATTTTATTTTTTGGTGTGTATTTTGGGGGCGACCCCGGGGGCAGATCCGCAGATTTTTCGGCGGATCTGCCCCCGGGGGGGCGAAATCCACTAGACACCAGGGATTTATTTTTATTGTAAAGTTTCTTTTCGGGGCGACCCCTTGGGCAAGGGTCGCCCCACTGGAGGGCCATTTTTTTAGTATTTCGCCCCCCCCCCCCCGGGGGCAGATTGCCAATTTTTGGGCTGATCTGCCGCCGGGGGGGGGGGGGCGAAATCCACTAGACACCAGGGATTTTGTTTTTATTGTTTATTTTGGGGGCAACCCCTTGGGCAAGGGTCGCTCCCCTGGGGGGGCTATTTTTTTTTTCTGTTTCGGCCCCCCCGATGGCAGACCAGCCATTTTTTTGACGATCTGGCCCCCGGGGGGTGGAAGCACACTAGGCGCCAGGGATTGTGTGGTGTGTGTGTGTGTGGTGTGTGTTTGGGGGCACCCCTTGGGCAACGGTCGCCCCCCTAAAGTGGGGAAAGTTTGTATTGGCCATCTCTGCCCCTATTTTTGTAGGCCCATCTGCCCCCAAGGAGGGCAGAAACCACCAATACGGCAGGGATTTTTTTGTTTTGTTTTGTGTTGTGCTAGGGGTGCCCCCTTTGGGAAGGGTCGCCCCCTAAAGGGGGCACAGAGGTGTGGCCCATTTCTGCCCCCCTTGGGGGCAGATTGGCCAATTTATTTAGGCACATCTACCCCCGAGGGGGGCAGGATCCACTTAGGTACCAGGGACAACTTCTAAGTTCTTGGTGGTGGGGTGTTTGTTAACTGGCAAAGTATTTGTATTTGTGATTATAACAATTTATTTCTTCTTTTTTCTTCTAGTTCAACGCTTTTTCTTCCTTTGCTGTGGATCTTTGTGGTTTTGGCAGTAGTTGTCCTGCGGTTTGCATAGTTGCATGTTTTAGGTAAGTGAAAGCAATTTACTCCAAAGGAGTATTGTTGACATGCATGAATGACATGTTTGTAGGTGGTGTACTAAATGCAGTATTGTGTGTTTGACATTGTCCTTAGATTTGAGCACAGTGATGTTTGTGTTGTCATATGTCTAATTTTCTTTTTTCTTTTTTCTTTTTAGTGGGATATCATTGGTGATTGCTGTGTCTGTGCAGAGTAGTTGCTTGGTGAGTAGCTTTTTCAGGCAAGTGAGTGGTATAGTTTTTTGTAGTACATAACTCTTTGTGATAAAGCTACACTTTGTTTATTACTTATTTTAGTGCTAGTTTTTGTTGGCAATCCATTTGTTGTTAGGATCATGGCTAGCCGCATAGTGACCGCTCAGCAGGTTGTTTGCATGCTCTTTGAGTCGTCTTCAGATCATGATTACGACACTGACTCTGCATCTGAGGCGGAGGAGGAAGCAGGAGATTTTGGAAGTGAGTTTTCTGTCCGAGAGTATTCTTCTGATGAGGAAGCTACTCTCAGTGCAGATGAAGGGCCTGTGTTAGAGGAGGACATTGATGTGCCAAGAGTGCAGCAGCCTGGGGCTGAAGGGTTTCCCATTAGAAGACCTGACACCTGGATTGCCCCAAACATGGAGCAGCCACAGTTACCTGCATTTACTGGTCTCCCAGGGTGTAGAGTTAATACGGAAAACTTTTTGCCTGTCCATTTCTTTCACTTGTTTATGGACGATGTATTTTTGGAAGAGATTGTGGAGCACACAAATGTGAATGCAGAGCAATATTTGCGGGACAACGCTGCCAGACTTAAGCCTCAGTCTAGAGCTACTCATTGGGTTCCCACATATCTGGAAGAGATGAAAAGGTTTTTAGGTTTGTCTTTTTTGATGGGGTTGATCAGGAAGCCGTCACTGGCTTCTTATTGGTCTACTAGTCCCTTGATGGCAACTGCTATATTTCCTGCAACTATGACACGTAATCGGTATTTGCTTCTTCTTCGTATGCTGCATTTTGTAGACAATGCTTTAGCCTTGCCACGAGATCACCCTGATTGTGACCGCCTTTTTAAGATTAGGCCTGTCCTTGATCATTTTGTGGATCGGTTTTCAGAGGTCTATGTTCCAGGCAAAGAGATAAGTGTGGACGAGTCTTTGGTCCTTTTCAAGGGGCGTTTAGTTTTAAAGCAGTACATGCCTAGTAAGAGGGCACGGTATGGGATTAAATTGTATCTGCTGTCAGAAAGCAGTACAGGATATGTGTATAATTTCCGGGTCTACACTGGTAGGGATTCCAGTATTGACCCTCCTGGTTGTCCGGCCACTTTTGGAGTTGGCGAAAATATTGTGTGGGAACTTGCTAGACGGCTGTTTAACAAAGGTCACCATTTGTACGTAGATAATTTCTACACTGGAGTGCAGTTGTTCAAGGAGTTGTTTAGGGTGGACACTGTTGCTTGTGACACAATCCATTCTAACTGGAAAGGCTATCCAAGGGAGCTTGTCTGTAAAAAACTTGAGAGGGGACAGTGCAGTGCCTTGCGGAATAATGAGCTGCTAGCTCTGAAATTTTCAGACAGGAGGGATGTGTACATGCTATCGACCATCCATGATGAGAGTACTTCCCCTGTGGCTGTCAGGTTGCGGAAGTGCGCAAATCTGCGTGCATTTTGGACTACAATAGGCACATGGGTGGTGTTGATAGAGTAGATCAGAGGTTGGAACCTTACACTGCTCTTCGTAAGTCTTATGTGTGGTATAAAAAGTTGGCCCTACATTTATTTCATTTGGCAACTTTTAATGCCTTTATTGTATACAAGGATTGTTCACCTGAGTCAAGGATGACATTTGTTAAATTTCAGGAGTCGGTGATAGAAAGCCTTATTGTGGTGGAACCGGCAAGAGTTCCTAGAGTAGAAGTGGTGGAGGATGTGGCTAGATTGAAAGATCGGCACTTCCCAGATCACATTCCTCCCACTCCCAAAAAAGACATGCCCACAAAGAAATGTAGAGTATGTGCCCGGAGATCAATCCGGAGGGAGAGCCGGATGTACTGCCCCGAATGACCTTCAAAGCCTGGGCTGTGTGTGCCCAGCTGTTTTAGAAGTTACCACACAAGGAAAAACTTTTGGGAAATACCGTGAGCGTAAGCTGTCTGTTTTATATTTTCATATGTTTCACGGTTGGCATCTCTGTCGTGTATTTAGTTAGAGCTTTTGTGTTTGTAGTTTTGTGCTTATTTTATAATTAGTGTTTTCTTTGTTGTTTATAAACAAAAAAAGTGATGGCGGTGTGCGTGGGGTGGCGCTTGGCTGGCGGTGTGCTTGGGGTGGTGCTTGGCTGGCGGTGTGCGTGGGGTGGCGCTTGGCTGGCGGTGTGCTTGGGGTGGCGCTTGGCTGGCTGTGTGCTTGGGGTGGCGCTTGGCTGGCGGTGTGCTTGGGGTGGGGCTTGGCTGGTGGTGTGCATGGAGTGGCGATTGGCTGGCGGTGTGCGTGGGGTGGCGCTTGGCTGGTGGTGTGCGTGGGGTGGCGCTTGGCTGGCAGTGTGCGTGGGGTGGTGCTTGGCTGGCGGTGTGCGTGGGATGGCGCTTGGCTGGCGGTGTGCTTGGGGTGGCGCTTGGCCAAACGGCAGTCCACACTCCCATCAGCTGGTGTGATTCTTGTATCAGGCATGTGGGTGTATGTAAGTGATGGGCCCTTGAGTGGCGCGGTCTGTCGATGCGAGTGTTGTAATGTGCTGGGCCCGTGGCTGGCGGTGTGAATGGTCTTGTGCGTGTCATGTATGAAAGGTGTGTGAATGGACTGTAAAGCGGTTGGTGCCTTGTCGCGGCTTTACAGCTCACGAGCTGTGAGTTATTGGTTCACTTTTTTGCCTTTCAGTTATTAGCAGTGCATTTCATTTTTGTGAAATCTCTTGTTAATAAAATTTGATCCACTGAACCATCATTCACCCTCGTGCCAAATCCAACCAGTATGTGTGCTAAAAAATGACAAAACCTGCTCCGCTGTAATCAGGCGTTGCAGCACACCTGTGACACGCTAGGTGCCTCGGGTGGGACCCCGATGATGAAGCATGCCACCAACTTGGTTGGTGGGTGAGGGGTCTTCTTCACATAACCTAAGTGTGTTTCTTTTCACAATTTTAGTGTTTGGCACATCACGGACGTATGTGCACACATCAAAATGATATATTACAAAAATACCTGTGTTTGGGGGTGGAGGGCCCACCTATGTTTTTGGTCCTGGGTGCAGCCTTCATCTAGGGAAACCTACAAAACCCAGATTTTTTTTTAAACTAGACACCCCAAGGAGTCCAGGGAGGTGTGGCTTGCGTGGCTCCCCCAACATTTTCTTACCCAGACACCTCTGTAAACCTCAAAATTTGCATAAAAAAGCATATTTTCCTGACTTCTCTTAGTAGGATCACCGCTCCAGCACAAAATTCCTACTCCCCAGTTTTCCCCTCAGTCTCCCAAGTAAAATGACACCTCACTTATGTGGGTCCCCAAAGCAGAGTCCGTCTAAAGATGTTTAAAAGAATAAGCCCTTATAAACTCGCTGTGCTATCCCTTCTATCTCTTCAAGTTTTGGGCCTTATTCTGTTGCAGGCACCTGGCCCACCCACACAAGTGAGGTATCATTTTTATCGGGAGACTTGGGGAGACGCTGGGTGGAAGGAAATTCGTGGCTCCTCTCAGATTCCAGAACTTTCTGCCACAGAAATGTGAGGAACATGTGTTTTTTTAGCCAACTTTTGAGGTTCGCAAAGGATTCTGGGTAACAGAACCTGGTCCGAGCCCCGCAAGTCAACCCTCCTTGGATTCCCCTAGGTCTCTAGTTTTCAGAAATGCACAGGTTTGGTAGGTTTCCCTAGGTGCCGGCTGAACTGGAGGCCAAAATCTACAGGTAGGCACTTCGCAAAAAACACCTCTGTTTTCTTAAAACAATTTGGATGTGTCCACGTTGCGCTTTGGGGCGTTTTCTGTCGCGGGTGCTAGGCCTACCCACACAAGTGAGGTATCATTTTTATCGGGAGACTTGGGGGAACGATGGGTAGAAGGAAATTTGTGGCTCCTCTCAGATTCCAGAACTTTCTGCCACAGAAATGTGAGGAACATGTGTTTTTTTAGCCAAATTTTGAGGTTCGCAAAGGATTCTGGGTAACAGAGCCTGGTCCGAGCCCCGCAAGTCAACCCGCCTTGGATTCCCCTAGGTCTCTAGTTTTCAGAAATGCACAGGCTTGGTAGGTTTCCCTAGGTGCCAGCTGAGCTAGAGGCCAAAATCTACAGGTAGGCACTTTGCAAAAAACACGTCTGTTTTCTTTAAAAAAAATGGGATGTGACCACGTTGCATTTTGGGGCATTTCCAGTCGCGGGCGCTAGGCCTACCCACACAAGTGAGGTATCATTTTTATCGGGAGACTTGGGGGAACATAGATTAGCAAAACAAGTGTTATTGCCCCTTGTCTTTCTCTACATTTTTTCCTTCCAAATAAAGGAGAGTGTGTAAAAAAGACATCTATTTGAGAAATGCCCTGTAATTCACATGCTAGTATGGTCACCCCGGAATTCAGAGATGTGCAAATAACCACTGCTCCTCAACACCTTATCTTGTGCCCTTTTTGGAAACACAAAGGTTTTCTTGATAGCAATTTTTTACTCTTTATATTTCAGCAAATGAATATGCTGTATACCCGTATAGAATGAAAACGCACTGCAGGGTGCAGCTCATTTATTGGCTCTGGGTTCCTCGGGTTCTTGATGAACCTACAAGCCCTATATATTCCCGCAACCAGAGGAGTCCAGCAGACGTAACAGTATATTGCTTCCGATAATCTGACATTGCAGGGAAAAGTTACAGAGTAAAACGTAGAGAAAATTGATGTTTTTTTCACCTCAATTTCAATATTTTTCTTATTCAGCTGTTATTTTCTGTAGGAAACCCTTGTAGGATCTACACAAATGACCCCTTGCTGAATTCAGAATTTTGTCTACTTTTCAGAAATGTTTAGGTTTCTGGGATCCAGCATTGGTTTCATGCCCATTTCTGTCACTGACTGGAAGGAGGCTGAAAGCAAAAAAAATTGCAAAAATGGGGTATGTCCCAGTAAAATGCCAAAATTGTGTTGAAAGATTGGGTTTTCTGATTCAAGTCTGCCTGTTCCTGAAAGGTGGGAAGCTGCTGAGTTTAGCACCGCAAACCCTTTGTTGCCATTTTCAGGGGAAAAACCACAAGCCTTCTTCTGCAGCCACTTTTTCCAATTTTTTGGAAAAAAACGAAATTTTTACTGTATTTTGGCTAATTTCTTGGCCTCCTTCAGGGGAACCCACCATGTCTGGGTACCTCTATAATCCCTAGGATGTTGGGAAAAAAGGACGCAAATTTGGCTTGGTTAGCTTATGTGGACAAAAAGTTATGAGGGCCTAAGCGCGAACTGCCACAAATAGGCAAAAAAAGGCCTGCCACAGGAGGGGGAAAAGGCCTGGCAGCGAAGGGGTTAAAAACAGCCAGCAAGGCAGGCCTGCCTTTAAAATTACACTGGATACCTCGGCAGTGCACCTATGGGGGCACTACCTCTGCTGGAGTCCCTAAACCTCCATGCCCTACCATATACTAGGGACTTATAGGTAGGTCAATTAGCCTAATTTGCACATCAACTTTACACAGAGCAAGCACTGGCCCTGGGACTGGTAAGCAGTACCCAGGGCACAGCCAAGAGTCAGTAACCAAAACGTTTGGGGGTGACCAGGGCAGAAAAGAAGGACATGCCTACATTGCCCCCCGATGAAAGGCAATGGGTACTAACCTACACCCTGGTAGTCCTTATCAGCTAAGTGGAAAAACCTTGAAAAGCCATCTGTATTGGCATGGGCAGTCCCAGGTCTGTGCTCCACTGTGAAGTCCATCCCATGTAGGGAAATGGACCACCTTAACAGTTTTGGGTTCTCCCCCCTCATTTGCAACAACCATTTGAGAGGTCTGTGGTCAGTTTGTACACGGAAGTGAGTGCCAAACAGGTATGTCTCAACTTCTTCAGGGACCAGACCACAGCAAAGGCCTCCCTCTCAATGGCACTCCATCTTTTCTCTCTGGGGAGTAGTCGCCTGCTGATGAAGGCAACTGGTTGATCTTGGCCCTCTTCATTAACTTGTGCTAACACTGCCCCGATCCCTTCCTCTGAAGCATCTGTTTGCACTATAAACTCCTTGCTATAGGCAGGGGCCAGTAACACTGGTACTGAACACATAGGTGGTCATTACAACCTGGTGGATGGTGTTAAAGCTGCGGAAATACCGCAAACAGGCGGATTTATGATTTATGACCCCGGCGGAAACTGGCAACAAAGACAGCCACTTTAACACACCGCCCGCCACGGCGGTACAGACAAACAGCGCAGCGGTCACCGCCAACAGACAGACGGGAGACAATGTACCGCCCATAGTATCACAACACACCAATCCGCCACCTTTTCCGAGGCGGATTCACCGTGGATAAAAACACGGCGGAAACAGCTTTTGCTATGGGAAAACGCTCACCTGAACACACTCCATGAGGAACGACGACTCCATGGAGCCGGAACTCCAAATCCTACATGCCCTTGTCTTTCTGCTCCTCTACGACCAACAGCGACGTAGGCGCAGAAGATACCGGTGAGTACTGCATCTACGACACGGGGAGGCAAAAGTTAGGGGGACACCCACCAAACACTCCCACCCCCACCCTCGCATATCACAACATACACACCAATGCAGTCAAAAATATCACATTAACAACCCACAATCCCCCCGGAAGAATGCAAAGACAAAGTGATTTGCGGTCAAACATTGTAATGTGCCAATATACATGTCATACAAAAATATAATGATATATATCTCGAAATCTATCATAAATATATATACAATACAAGAAGTAGTGCAGATATGTGCACAACAATGTCTGTGCACCAACAGTCCAAAAATGCATGGGCGAGGCCCACAATAGATACCTGACCAAAATCAGAGAGAACACTGCCGGGGCATCAGATAGAAACACTACAGGCACCTCAGGGGGAAGGGTAGGGGGGGCACCTCAGCCACATGAATGCAAAGCCAGATCCACGACGGGGCTCCATGCCCACTGTGACACCCTGGGGAGTGCAAAGCCACAGTCTCACAAGTCTTTACAGTGGGTGGCTTGCCCACTCTGCCATCCTGGGGAGTGCAAAGCCACAGTCTCACAAGTCTCTACAATGGGTGGTTTGCCAACTCTGCCATCCTGGGGAGTGCAAAGCCACAGTCTCACAGGTCTCTACATTGGGTGGTTTGCCCACTGTGCCATCCTGGGGAGTGCAAAGCCACAGTCTCACAAGCCTTTACAGTGGGTGGTTTGCCCACTGTGCCATCCTGGGGAGTGCAAAGCTACAGTCTCACAAGTCTCTACAGTGGGTGGTTTGCCCACTGTGCCATCCTGGGGAGTGCAAAGCCACAGTCTCAAAAGTCTTTACAGTGGGTGGTTTGCCCACTGTGCCATCCTGGGGAGTGCAAAGCCAGAGTCTCACAAGTCTTTACAGTGGGTGGGTTGCCCACTAGACCATCCTGGGGAATGCAAAGCCACATTTTCGCAAGTAGATGCAGTTCTCTACTGGTACTGGGTGGGACTGGTGCCCAGACTGGATGATTCTCCCCGTGAAAGTTCCTGTCCTGTCACTGTCCCAGCTGCACATGGGATAAGGATGCCTGATGTGGCGGCCTATTCATACCCACATGGTGTTTGCCTTGTTCAGCGGTCTTCACCATGGCAGTCTTTGCCTTGTTCAGCGGTCTTCACCATGGCGGTCTTTGCCCTGTTCAGCGGTCTTCACCATGGCATTCTTTGCCTTGTTCAGCGGTCTTCACCATGGCGGTCTTTGCCCTGTTCAGCGTTGCTTTGCCATGGCGGTCTTTGCCCTGTTCAGCGGTCTTCACCATGGCGGTCTTTGCCCTGTTCAGCGGTGCTAAGCCATGCTGGTCTATGGACTGTTCAGCGGTGCTCTGACATGGCGGTTCGGATACTGACATTGGTGTGTGGCATGACGATCTCCATACTGGACATTGGTGTGTGGCATGACGATCTCCATACTGGACATTGGTGTGTAGCTTGACGTTCCATCATTGCCCAGCGGGGCTGTGGGATCCTGGTCCCTCCTGGGCTGTGACTCTGGCGGTGGTCTCCTGACCAGTAACGATACTTGTGCCCTCCTGGGCTGTGACTCTGGCGGTGGTCTCCTGACCAGTAACGATACTTGGGCCCTCCTGGGCTGTGACTCTGGCGGTGGTCTCCTGACCAGTAACGATACTTGGGCCCTCCTGGAGTGTGACTCTGGCGGTGGTCTCCTGACCAGTAACGATACTTGGGCCCTGCTGGGCTGTGACCCTGGCGGTGGTCTCCTGACCAGTAACGATACTTGGGACCTCCTGGGCTGTGACTCTGGTGGTGGTCTCTGGACCAGTGACGACGGTGCTGGCGGTTGTGTCTGGACCGCCGTAAATGATGGCGCACTTCTCCGCCGTGACACTCACAACGGGCTGGGGAGACTTCCTCGGGACCTTCCCCACCTTCTTTGGAGTTACAGCTGACTCACCAATTGCCTTCGATCCCATTTCAGTTGTAGTCCCACCAGGAGTCTTGACACGGTCCCGTCGTCCACTCTCCAATTTCAGAGCCTTTACAGGGGGTGGGCTAACAGTGCCTTGGCTCCGGGTCCTACTGCCTGCCCTGGTGGACGGTGCACTCCAAAAACCTGGAACACGCACCACTGGTACTGGAGGCTTTTTGGCTGAGGTGCTACGACAGGACTGATGAATTGGAGGGGGGGGTGGGGGCAAAAAGGTCAATTTGACAGAGGGACAGTTTCTGACGAACACTGGGATGGGTAGCTGGAGGGGGTCTGGGAGTGGAGGAAGAGGAGGTGGTTGTAGGAGGTGTCACTTTAGGTGTTTTGGGTGCAGGTGCAGGTACTGGAGGCTGTTGTGAGGTGGATGGATGTTGGGTGAGTGATTGCCGGCGTTTGGGTACTTTGGGAGGGGGCGTCACAGACACACTGAGAGAGGACACAGGGGACGTGTAAATGGCAGTGGAGGTGGTGAGTGCAGGTGAGCGGCTTGTGGTGCTGGGTGTCCTGGTGCGAGTCCCAGTGCCTGTAGATGTGGTGCATGCAGGTGTGTGTGTAGATGAGACTGGGAGGGAGGAGGGAGAAGAGGAGGAGTGGGACACTTTGGAGACAGTGGATGTTGCTGTGTCTGTATGGGTGTGATGCTTGTGTGAGTGCCTGTGGTGTGTGTGGTGCCTATGTTTGCTTGAGCTATTTTTGGGTGTTGACTTGTGTGCTGGTCTGTAGGTGTGCTTGGGATGGGCTGGGGTACAGGGGATTGGGTCTGGGTAGAGGAAGTTGGAGGGGGGAGGCTGGACACAGGCACAATGGCTGCCATCAGTGCTGAGGCCAGAGATTGCAGGGTTCGCTGAAGGACAGCCTGACCAGAATGAATGACCTCCAGGAATGCATTATCGTGTTGCAACTCTCGTTCTACACCCTGGATGGCATTCACAATGGTAGACTGCCCAACAGTGAGTGACCTGAGGAGGTCAATGGCCTCCTCAATGAGGGCAGCAGGGGTGACTGGGGCAGGGCCTGAGGGGCCTGGGGCAAAGGTGATGCCCACCCTCCTGGGTGAGCGGGCACGGGGTGAACGCTGAGGGGCTGCTGGGAGGGCGGGGCTGGTAGGGGAGGTGGCGGCTGTACCTGTAGAAGTGGGGGCACAGATGGTGCCGCCACCACAGGGGAGCTCACATCGGCGGGCGAGTCCGTGTCGCTGGTTGGTGATCCTGTGGCCGACGTGAAGCTCCCCTCGCCCTCCGTCCCACTGGTGCATTCAGAGTCTGTGGTGTGGCCCTCCATGGCCAAATGGGATGCCGCTCCGGTGCCACTGTACCTCCGCCTGATGATGCTGATTTACAAAAGGACAGGGAGAGCAGGAAAAGGGGGGGGGAGACAGAAGAAAGAGAGTTTTAGTGAATGGCATACCGCTACCATTGGCGGACAAGACAGATGCAGTAGCCCCATGCATTACGCCGTGCTCCTGCCCTCTGCACATGCCATTTCTGGGAGATGGCCTACATGGCAATGGTAGAAATCTGCGCACATGGATGGCAAAGGGGCAACTATACATCAACTTGCCACTGTTCTGAGCTGGGGTAGAGTCCCACATGGCCTACATTACGGAGGGGCCTTGTCTACCTAACTCGCCCTGGCCTAGGGACACTCACAGCCCACCTCCCCCACCCAGACACCTCCACTGCATGCAAAGTCCACAGAATGAGGTTGTACTCACCCCCTTGTGTCTGCTGTGATGTCCTTAAGCGCCCATCCAACTCCGGGTAGGCCACTGCCAGGATCCGGAACATCAGGGGGGTCATGGTGCGACGGGAACCCCTCCCACGTTGGGAGGCCATCCCCAGCTGAGCCTCCGCTGTCTTCTTGTTGCAGCGGCGAATGTCCTCCCATCTCTTCCGGCAGTGGGTGCCCCGTCTCTGGTGGGCCCCCAGGGTCCGGACTTCCTTGGCGATGGCACGCCAAATGTCCCTCTTCTGGTGGGCGCTGACCTACATGACATGCACAAGGAAAGAGGAACAGTCATTACCTACTACACCGTCAATGTGAGTGGCCCCCTCCCAACTCTGGCCATGTGGCCCATTCATCCCCATGCATTTCTGTTCTTAGAACTCTGCCCCCTTCCCTCTCCCACCCAGCCCTGTCCACCCAGGCCTAGCCCATCCAACGTGCTCCCTGTGTACTGACCTGTTGGTCTGGAGGACCGTAGAGTAGCATGTACTGGGGGAGGACCCCATCCACAAGT
Source organism: Pleurodeles waltl (assembly GCF_031143425.1). Taxonomy (NCBI): domain Eukaryota; kingdom Metazoa; phylum Chordata; class Amphibia; order Caudata; family Salamandridae; genus Pleurodeles; species Pleurodeles waltl. The sequence goes on along the minus strand of NC_090449.1, from coordinate 686,366,758 downwards.
TTCTCCAACTCCTGTGCAGTGAAGGCAGGGGCCCTTTCCCCAGACGCAGCAGCCATCGTCGCTTCCAGACCGAGGTCACAGCAGCACCAGCAGTGTAGGTCCTCTCCTGTCGAAGGTCAGGTATCTAGTGATTGAAGAGATAGAAAATGGCGGTGACGTCCGCGGCGGGGCGCATCATCACCGCCGGCGCACCTGTTCATTGGCTCCTGCGACCCATAGGGTCCAATGTTAACCAATGTAGCATTGCGCCACACTCTACGACCGCCTACTGCGACGGCGTCCAACGCCAGCGCAGTTACCCCACAGTTCCATTGTCCCAGTTTAGAGGTCAGGCAGCCGCCATTTCAGGGGCCCACATGGCTTCATTTACTACTGCGTCACACATACTGAGGCCTACACTCAAAACAAATCCCGGAAGGGTTAATTGTCTGTTGTAGTCTTGTGTGTGACTGTGGGTACATACCTCAAGGAATGGTGACTGTTTCTTCGCTGTTGTCCTTCTTAGGCACCGTCAGTTCGGACATATGGTAAGATGGCGGAATCCGCCGGTGTACCGACCGCTGGTGGACCTGCTGACAATAGAAGAGAGACATTTGATCGTGACCTACCGGTTTGACCGTGCTACAATCCAGGAACTATGTACCCAGTTGGAGCCAGACCTGATGTCACCAATCCGCCATCCGACTGGAATCCCCCCTGACGTTCAGGTGCTGTCAGTGCTCCATTTCCTTGCAAGTGGGTCATTTCAGACTACTGTGGCCATGGCATCAGGGATGTCCCAGCCTATGTTTTCAAACGCTTTGTTCAGAGTGTTGTCTGCCCTGCTGAAACACGTAAGGAGATACATCATTTTCCCTGAGGTGGAGGATTTGCCTACAGTTAAAGGTGACTTCTATGCCCTTGGACATATTCCCAACGTCATAGGTGCTATTGACGGGACCCATGTAGCTCTGGTCCCCCCCGCAGGAGTGAACAGGTGTACAGGAACAGGAAGAGTTATCATTCGATGAATGTCCAGACCAGTACATCTCGCAGGTAAATGCTATGTTCCCTGGCTCTGTGCATGACGCCTACATCCTGCGGAATAGCAGCATCCCTGATATGATGGGTCAACTCTAGAGGCACCGTGTATGGCTATTGGGGGACTCTGGTTACCCCAACCTTTCCTGGCTATTGACCCCAGTGAGGAATCCCAGGACCAGGGCAGAGGAACGGTACAATGAGGCCCATGGGCGGACTAGGAGGGTGATCGAACGCACCTTCGGCCTCCTGAAGGCCAGGTTCAGGTGCCTCCATATGACAGGTGGGTCCCTATTCTACTCACCGAAGAAGGTGTGCACCATCATCATAGCCTGCTCCATGCTCCATAATTTGGCATTGCGACGCCAGGTGCCTTTTCTGCAGGAGGATGATCCAGATGACGGTGTTGTAGCAGCTGTGGAGCCTGTGGAGCCTGTGGACAGTGATGAGGATGAAGCTGAGGAAGAAGAAAACGACAACAGGGAGTCAGTCATACAGCAATATTTCCAGTGAGACACAGGTGAGTACATTTTCAGGTTTAACATAACATTAACTTTCACACGTCTACATCTATCCTGTACCTACATTTCACTCACTATTTGTTAACTGAGTTGTCCCCTTCCATTTCAGTTTCACAAATGTGTCAACAGCTTGCACCCTTGAAAGGCTTGTGATGTGTGACATTGGTATGTTGGCCTTCCAATGGGTAACCCTTTTTGACACTGTAATTGACAATACAAAGTTCAAAATCGTAGACTGACTCCAGTTTTATTAGTGTTTCAAGGGTGTTTATTTAAGTGCATAAAAATGAAGGGAGGTTGTGAAATGGGGATGGTGGAAGAATGTCCATGGCAGAGTCCAGTCTATTAGTCTCACAGGTACATTGCACATCTGGCCATTGGAAGTGGAGCTGGGGCAGTTCCAATCTGGACAGGGTATCAACGTGGGACAGTGAGGGGACAATCAGGGTAGTCTTATTTCCTGGCGGGGGTCTTGCCATCTTGCTCTGTCCTGTTCCTGGATCTCAGGGACCGCTTTCGTAGTGGTTTTCCGTCTGCAGGGGGTGGGGTGCTGGTGTGTTGGTCCTGTGGGGGGGCGTCCTGTTCACTAGCGCCGGCGGAGGTGGTGGGCATTTCATCGTCGTGGCTAGTGTCAGGGGCCCCTTGGAGTGCCACGGTGTCCCTCAAGGTCTTTTGAATGTCCGTCAGCACCCCTACAATGGTGCCCAGGGTGGAGCCGATGGTCCTGAGCTCCTCCCTGAACCCCAAATATTGTTCCTCCTGCAGACCCAGGGTCTCCTGCAACTTGTCCAGGACCGTTGCCATTGTCTCCTGGGAGTGGTGGTATGCTCCCATTATGGAGGAGAGGGCCTCGTTGAGTTTAGGTTCCCTTGGCCTGTCCTCCCTCTGTCACACAGCAGCCCTCCCAGTTCCCCAATGTTCCTGTGCCTCCATCCCCTGGACTGTGTGCCCACTACCACTGCCCCCAGGTCCCTGTTGTTGTTGGGGTCGTGGGTTACCCTGGGTGCCCTGTAGTGGTGGACACACCGCTGATTGACCTGTCCTGGGTAGGGAGGTATGGGCCCGCTGGGTGGGTGCTGTGCTGGTGTTACCAGAGGGTGTAAGCTTGGTGTTGGGCTGTGGCTGGGCAAGGGGAACCGACTGTCCTGAGGCCCACGATGGTCCGGGCTGGTCATCAAGATCCAGTAGGGCAGAGCTGCTGTCGTCACTGTGGGCCTCTTCTGGGGGTGGAGTGGTGTTGTCTGGACCCTCTGGTGTGGTGACGTTCCTTCGGGTTCCTGCGGGGGTATAAGTACATGATTATTGCATGTGTGTGTTTCATGGTGTGCAATGGTTGGGTGTGCGTGTACACCAGTGCAGGCATTCCTGTGTGGGGGCTTGTGTGCTGATGGTTGGGGAGTGTTCTGGGTATGTGTAGTGGGCATGCTTTAGTGATGGGTATCCATGCATAGTTGTGTCATGCAGGTCTTGGGATTGGGATGGGTGGTTCGTGTTATGGGTACATTAGTGAGGAGTTAGGGTGATAGGGGAGGGTGTGAGGCTGGGGGGTGTGATAGCATGCAGGTAAGGTGGGGGATATGATAGTTAAGATTTGACTTACCAGTGTCCGTTCCTCCAACGACTCCTGCGAGGCCCTCAGGATGCAAGATGGACAAGACTTGCTCCTCCCATTTTGTTAGTTGTGGGGGAGGAGGTGGGGGTCCGCCGCCAGTCCGCTGTACTGCGATGTGGTGCCTGGATACCGTGGAACGCACCTTCCCCCGTAGGTCGTTCCACCTCTTCCTGATGTCCTCCCTATTTCTTGGGTGCTGTCCCACAGCGTTGACCCTGTCCACTATTCTTGGTCGTAATGGCATGGGCGTGTTTCTGTTGCCGTGGAAGTGGAGTATTTGTTTCCGCATGTTTATCGCTGATCTTTGGTGTAGCGGTGTTGTGTGGGTGTCTGAATTTCGGCAGATTCCGTGATGTGTGTCATAATAGCTGTGGCACTTCAGCTTTGATGTTGGCCTTGACCTGGTCAGACATTCTGTACAGCTTGTTTTTGACGGGTAAGCTGTCACCAGTGTCAACGTCATGGACACACCAATTTGTGAGTCCAGGGGTCAGGGAGAACAGACTAGCAAACTGCTCCAAAACCTTTCTGCAGTCTTTTTGTTGCTGGTCTGTCAACTTGGGAGAGAGAACCTCTCCCTCCAATGACCCATCTTGTTCATTTGAGGACAGGAGGTCTGGCAGAGGTTCACTCTCCTCCTCCTTCCCTTCATCATTGACTATCAGCATGGTCATGTCTGCCCTGTCCTGGTGGGGTTTCAATCTGTTGACATGAAGGATCCTATGAGGATTCCTGGGGGGTGCCAAGATCTATCAAGTAGGTAACCTCACCCTTTTTCTCCACAATTGGATAGGGCCCAGTCTATTTGGCCTGAAGTGCTCTAGGAGCCATAGGTTCCAAAACCCTCACCTGCTGTCCTGGGTGATACTCAGGCGTGGTAGCCTTCTGGTCATGCCAGAGCATCATAAGCTCTTGGCTGGCCTCCAGGTTTCTGCTTGCCTTCTTCATGTACTCAGCCGTGCGTGACCGCAGGCCCAGCACATAATCCAGCACATTCTCCTTGGACTCTTTGAGAGGCTTCTCCCAAGAATCTCACCAAGCACAATGGGCCTCTTACAGGATGCCCAAACAGTAATTCAAAGGGGCTGAATCCAACCACCTTCTGTGACAACTCTCTGTAGGCAAACAGCAGGCATGGGAGGAGAACATCCCATCTCCTCCTGAGTTTGTCAGACAAGGCCATGATCATGCCCTTCAGGGTCTTATTAAATCTTTCCACCAGACCATTGGTGTGTGGATGATAGGGGCTGGTGAACTTATAAGTAACACCACACTCATCCCACATGGCTTTCAGATAGGCAGACATAAAATGTGTGCCCCTATCTGAGACCACCTCCTTTGGGAATCCCATTCTGGTGAACACACTAAGTAGGACCCTAGCGACTGTGGGGGCAGTGACTGTCCGGATTGGTATTGCCTCAGGGTACCTGATGGCATGGTCCACAACCACCAAAATTTACCTGTTGTCTGAGGCAGTTGGTGGGTCTAGGGGACCAACAATTTCAATCCCCACCCTCTCTAAGGGAGTCCCAACCACTAGCAGTGGTATCAAGGGAGCCTTTGGCTTGCCCCCTGCCTTGCCACTGGCTTGGCAGGTAACACAGGAGCTGTAAAACTCTCTGACTTTTTCTGATATTTGGGGCCAATAGAAATGGTTGACCAGCCTGTACCCGGGCTTGATCTGTACTAAATGTCCAGCTAAGGGAATATCATGGCTTAAAGTGAGGAGGAATTCTCTATACTTCTGGGGGACCACCACTCTCTTGGTTGCCCCTGGTTTGGGGTCCCTTGCCTCGGTGTAGAGAACTCCATCCTCCCAGTAAACCTTGTGGGTCTCACTGGTATCCCCTTGTTCTTGCCTGGCAGCACTCTGCCTTAGGCCCTCAAGAGTGGGATACTCTGTTTCTCCCTGGCACAAATCTTATCTGGTGGGCCCACCTGCCCCTTGCAGTTCTGCCAAGTCAGGCAGAGCTTGCAGGGAAAGTGCCCTCCCTCAGAGGTCAGATCCCCCCCTCAGGTTCGGATTCCTCCTGATCCTCTGTACTTGTGGGGGCTGGCAAGCCAGTCCCAGTGCCCTTTCTCTTCTTCTTGGAGGCTTGGCCCATTGTTTCAGGGTCCAAGTGTCCAGCACATCCTCGTTGTGTTGCCTGTGACCTGGTCACAGCACACACCTATTCAAGGAGGTCCAGCATCTGTGCATGGACCCTTCTCTCCACCTCTGACCATTCAGATGCTTCAAGATCATTTCCCAGAAGACACTCTACTGGGAGGGCAGGAGCTACAGCTACCTTCTTAGGGCCAGTCACACCTCCCCATTCCAGGCTCACCATGGCCATGGGATGGAGTTTGGTTCTGCCATCTGCATAAGTCACTTGGTGGAAGACACCAGGTAAGACCTGTTCTGGAGAAACCAGCTTTTCTCTGACCGTTGTCACACTGGCTCTTGTATCTCTCAGAGCTTCCACCTCAGTCCCATTGACTTTAAGCCTTTGCCTATACCTCTCCATGCTGGGAGATAAGGTGGCCATAGGTGCAATGTCCACCCTACCCACGGATACTAAGGTGACCTCTGTGTACCCTAATCCCAGCCCTGGGTCAACTTCCACCCCCATACCTACACTAGCAATCCCCTGGGATTGCCCACCAGTGGGAGGCTTCTTGGGGCAGATAGCATCTCCTCTTTTGTGTCCAGGTTGATGACACTCAAAGCACTTGCCGGCCTTAGCAAGCTCCTGAAACTTTTCTTTTTTCACAGGATCATAATGCTCCCCCTGATACTCTTTCCCCTTAGAAGGTGAATGGCTCGGAGCTCCCCCACCCTGAGAAGCTTTTGGGGACTCTTGTGAAGACTCCTTGGGCTTTTTGTCATCTTTCCCTTGGTACTTCCCCTGAGAAGAACCATGTCCTCCCTTTTTCTGATCACCCCCTAGGGGTTTCTCGTTAACCCTAGTTCTTAACCAGTCATCTGCTGCCTCCGCCAACTCTATGGGGTTGGTCAGCTTAGAATCAACTAGATACTGGCAGATCTTCTCTTGGACACAATTGTTTAGGAGGTGCTCCGTCATATAATCAAACTGTACAGCCCCTCAAAGGTACTTACCTTGTTGTCCTGTATCCAGCCCTCTGGTGCTTTAACTGAGATGTTTACAAAGTCCACTCAGGACTGGGTACTTGTGTTTTGGGTGTCCCTAAACTTGAGCCTATACTGCTCTGGGATGAGACCAAACTTCTTAGTTAAGCACCTCTTCATACTGGCCTCCTCCACCCTCACGGTTAGGAGCCTATCCCTCCCAGAGTCGGGGACCAACTCCCAAAGAAGTGAACCCCAGTACTGAGGCTTAACTCTCCTCATCTGGAGGGCCCTTTCAAAGGCCCACAGCCACTTATCTATGTCACCCCCCTCTATATAGTCAGGAACCACCCCGTGGGTAATCTGGGGCAAAATCCCCCACTCAGGGACACCTCAGCTTCTCTGTCACTGCCACCATCACTTTTCTCTTCCCTTGCTCACTTTTTCTCTTCTAGGGCCAGCTTCTCTGCTTCCAAAGCTAGGAATGCAAGCTGGGCCTCCAGCTCTCTTTCCCTGGGGGACAGGTTCTCTCCTCCTGAAGGGACCCTCTTCCCCCAACTAGCTTTGGGTATGCCCCTAGTGACTGTGTGCAGTGAGGACCAGTCTTCCTCCTCCTCACTTAGGCTCAGATGCCCTCCCTCCCCTGAGTGGTTGGAGCTAGCATCCTCCCCTTCCTCTTCATCCTCTGGAGCTTCCTCTGAGCCTACTTCTTGGTCCTCAGCCCATGCTGTCAGGGATTTAATCAGGATATGCTTTCTAAGGTCAGTGGTGGCAGGCAACCCCATTTTAGTACACAACCCGCTAAGCTGGACTACTGTCAGTGTGGGTAGGCTAGCCCAATCAAGCTCCATGGTTCCCTAGCTTTGTGTCAACAAAAAACGTTTTGCAAAAATTGGAAACAAGAATTTAAAAAAATCACAAAAATTTAATAATTGAAATTAATCCAAATTATAAATTAAAAACAATTTTTGCACTAGGACAATTTAAAGGATTTGTTATTTGTTTTATTAAAATTGTAATGTGATACTGTACACAAGTACAGGATCCCACCACTGCACACCAAAAATGTTGGAAAATGGGTTATTGGTAAGGGCAGGTAAGTACCCACACTTAGCAATAGGCCACTAACCTCCACTTAGGTCCAGTTAGGTCCCAGTAAATTAAACCCAGCTCAACGCCTGGTAGCTTGGCAACGAGCGACATAGCTTAACTTAGGAGACAGAGTGTAAAACATTAAAATATCACAAAACAGTAATTAAATAAAACACAGGAAACAGTTTAAAAATCTAAAATCAATTTATAAAAATAGGACATATTTATAGCTTTACAATGACACAAAAACTATTAAAATCGGATGAGGGGAACCTGAGATATGAATTTTTAAAAAATTATTGCTTTCCAGCGCATAGAAACAAAAAGCACCAATCTGCTCATCTGCTCGCACCTCGACCGGGGCAAAGTCAAAGTTTAAGGCCGACCGCGATGGAGCCCAGGTCGGCTACAGCCCGCGGGATGCCTTGGTCAAAAGTTTACCTTAGGACTTAGTCGTTTTTCTGAAGATTTTCTTCAGCGGGAGGAACCTGCCAGTCCAATCCGACCTCCTGGAACTTTTCCTCGGATACGCGTTGCGGGAGCCCTCAGTGGAGATTTTTACCTTTGGACTTAGTCGTTTTTTCGAGGTGAAAATCCTTCGACTGGGGCAAACCTGGATCTTGATTCGACATCCTTGGAGCCCTCCTCGGATACGCTGGCTGGGAGTTCCCGGTCAACTTCCTACGTTTGGACTTAGTCTCTTTTTTGGGAGATTTTCTTCACCGGGACGAACCTGCAAGGCAGGCCGGGTCGCGGTTGAGGCAAGCCGGCTAGATTTGCCGCAATGGGTCGCTCCCTCTATAGAGTTTTTTTCCAAAAGTACTCCAAAGTTCTCCAAACTTCAGGATCATCTTCCAGATGTTCTTTTAAGGTTCTTTTGGGGTCAACAGCTCACCCCAAGGCTCTAGAAGCTCTGAGATGCTCCTTGGGGGTGTGGACTACAACTCCCAGAATGCACCTTGCACAAACTCCTTTTCGGCCACAGGACAGTGGTCAGCTGGTTGATTTCTTCAGGAGTTGGTGCAGGGGACTCTAGTTAGCAAGTTTTCACCTGTAGCAAACAGGGAGTCCCTCCTTGAACCAGTTGAAGCCAGGCAAAGTCCTTCTTGTGGTGAAGCCCAAGTGTGCAGCTGGTGCAGTCCTTCAGAGTGCAGGGTCCAGGTGCAGGCCAGGGGTCCAGCAGGGCTGTCCTTCTTCTCCTGTAGTTCTTCCTTGTTGAAATCTGAAGGGGATTTCTGGTGTGGGTGCAGGTCTGACAGTTTTATCCCTGCTCCTGGGTGAAAAACAGAAGGGTCCTGGTTCTCCAATCAGGTGCAGGGTCCTTCCTCCTGTGATGACCACTTCCTGGGAAGTGTGGCAAAAATCAATCCCAGGGAGCAACATTCCTCAAAAATCCATCATGGCTGAAAGTGATTTTTTGAGGTTAGATTTGGCTGAGCCCACCCACTGGTGTGGCTAAAATTCCAAAACACACCCCTCTCCTGCCCTCTTCTAATCTAATCAAGAGGACACCTAATTGTCTGGGTTTGCAGGATGTGAGGATGTTGCTAGTTTGCTCCAAATGTCCTTCCCTGCCTTTGAAGACCAGTTTGGCAGCCCTCCCCCTTCCTGCTTCACCATCTGCTGAGGGGAGATCTCCTTCCCCAGGCACATCTCTTTGTGTGGAGCCAGGCCACTTCACAGCTCATCAAGGCAGCCTGGCCAGGCTGCCAGAGGCTGGCCAATCATAGAGCAGCAGCAAAAACACTGCAGGGCTGAAGTTGGCAGCTTTTCAGGTAAAGTTTAAAACTCTTTACCTGAGCAAGTTATATTAAATCCCACAACTGGAAGTTGTGGGATTTATTATAACAATTAATTTGATACCAAACTTCTTCTATCTGTTACGTAAGGGGACTTTTGAAATTAAAATAAAGTCTCCCCATTCTAGCCTATGGAGGCCATTCACTACAATGAGGGAAAACGAATTTGGCTGTTTTACCTCACCAGGGCTTTTAAAACTATTTTTATAAGGTCCCTGCTTATAGTTACATGGCGCCCAGCCCTAGGGGCACATAGGGCACACCTTAGGTGTGACTTATATGTAAAAATAAGGTAGTTTAAGACCTTGGAACTACTTTTAATTCCAAAGTCGAATTTGCATGTAACTTTAATTTAAAAGCAGCCAACACGGCAAACCTGCCTTTTAAATGACACTAGGCACCTCAGCAGTGCACCTATGGGGGCACTACCTATGCTGGGGTCCCTAAACCTCCATGCCCTTCCATATACTAGGGACTTTTAGGTAGGTAAATTTTGCCAATTATAATTAGCCTAATTTGCATATCCACTTTACACAGAGCACTGGCCCTGGGACTGGTAAGTAGTACCCAGGGCGCAACCAAGAGTCAGTAGCCACCAGTACCTGTCCAAAAACTTTAGGGGTGACCAGGGCAAAAAGGAGGACTTTCCTACAACTAGCCAAGGCTATCATGGAGAGGATACCAGACACTGGCGGTCCCTCTCAGTCCCAAGTGAGGACAACACACCTGGATGTCTGGACAATGACAAACAACCTGGTCCATCTAGGACACTTGGTCAGTCAATGACTCCCAGCCCCACCCTACCCACATCAATACCCCCCCACCACTGGTGTAACCACATCACAATGCAACCATTTGCTCCCCAACCTGAGTCCCAGGGCCAGTTCAATCAAGTGTTTGCCCCACAGTACAGAGACCTGAGTCGGACCTTGACATCCCTGACAATGAAGACACTGTTCCACTGGGAGTGGAAACCGTGCCAGGGGCACAGGCAGCATGGAGTACTGTGCATGGGAGCAATGCTGTAGGCCAGAGGGTGGGGCCTCAGAGGGACTCCACTGAGCAGGAAACCATCTACAAAGTCCTGGGAGCATACCAAACTTCCCAGGACAGGATCAGCCAAATAGTCACCATGTTGGGGGAGAATCAAAGGCCGCAGAGGGAATACCCTGTACAGCCTTTGTACCATGTACAAATATAGGTAACAGAAGTCATGCTCATGGTAACCCACCTACAAAGCAGGAGCACCCATAATGGACCTATATAGCACTAGGCACAGACTCTTCATACACATATAACATAGATACATGATCACATACCCCATGGAACACAAATAAAGACATCACAGAGGACCCATTATGTTAACCACACACAAACATAGGGCCTATACCTGGAGTAATGTGCTTAATGATTTGTAACTTTACAGTCATCTGCATCTTATACAGCAACGTCAGAATACAAACACAGCTAGGCCCCATGGTCATCACAAACTACCCCACCAACTATGTAGCCAGAGCCCATGATCCCTTCCTAACATGAGTGCCACACTTCAACTGACATGAAAAATACCAATTCACTTCCCCCCAAACCCACTGCTAATAGGAAAGGACGACGCTGTTACATTTCCACATGTATGAATGAAGGACAAACAAGTTAACATCCAATTGTAACTATATCCATTTTACCTGCTAGCTAACATTAATGTCTGTCATCTACTAACAGTGGTTACTGACAATGAGTACCTCAAGCCATAGGTTGCAGAGGCAAACAGGAAAAAACAATGTAAGTGAATGAAAGGGAAAGATGATAGGAGAATGCAAGAAACATAGTTCAGTACTGGATAGTCTATGCCAGAAGTGAATATTTGGATCAGATGTAACAATACATGGTTGAGCTGACCCTCTATTACTGCACACCTTACAATCTATTTGTCAGCTTCCCTAACTCACATATAGGCATTGGAGCTCATTACACCACCACTGATGAATCAGGTCAGTAGGTGTTATGGCAGCCATCCACATCAAAATGTGCACACTTGTAAAGGTCCACTTCACATACCTGGATGTCAGTGGAAGTACCTATTGATGAGCTCTGTCCTAGAGTCAGCTGTTCCTTCTTCCTCAGGGCTAGATTGTGGAGCATGCAGCAGGCAATGATTATTTGGCATACCTTGTGAGGCGAGAAGAAGAGGGTACTTCCAGATTGGTCCAGACACCTGAATCTTGCCTTCAAGAGCCCAAGTGTTCACTCAGTTACACACCTTGTCCTTCTGTGGGCCTCTTTGAAATGGAGTTCCATGGCTGGGTACCTCACTGGTGTCAATAGCCAAGGAAGGTTGGAATAGCCAGAGTCACTTGTGAACACAATGGTAAAACAAAACATAAATAGCTTCAGCGACTGCCTATGATGTGATGACAGGTGACATAACATTGAAACGCAAAATACAATGCATACCTACAAAGAATCCAGGCCCTCTTTGTTTGTAGTCGTGCCATCAGATGTGGGACATTGCTGTTCCGCATTATGTAGGAATCATGCACTGATCCAGGAAATTTGGCTGTGACTTGTGAAATGTACTGGTCTGCCAGACACAACACCAGTACGATGATTGTGTGGTAGTTCTTCCTGTTCCTATACACCTGTTCATTGGCACTGAAAGGGACCAGGGCTACATGGGTGCCATCAGTGGCTCCTACCAAGTGAGGAATGTGTCCCATATCATAAAAGTCTGCTCTCACAAATGCCAAATACGCTCTTTGGGGGAACCTGATGTATCTGTCCAGGTGCTTAAACGAGGCACACAGTACATCCTTCAACACCAGACCGAACATGGGCTGAGACTTCCCTGATGTTAAGGTGACAGTATTCTGAAGGTATCCTGTGGCAGGAAGTGCAGCTCTGACAAGACTTGAGCTATGGGAGGTATGCAATAGGGATTGCGAATGCCTGGCATCAGACCCAACTCCAACTAGGTAAATAGATCCATGATGGTATGACGATTCTGACAATATTTCAGGATGACATGCCTGTCCTCCATGGTTGCCAGGTCAACTAGTGGATGATACACTGGTGGTTGTCTCACTAACCTCATGGCAGAATAACTATGTTGAGAGGAGAGAATGTGCAGTGCGTTATGTAGTATACACCCATCACCAACGCATTGTATAGTACCTGACAACTTACATCTGTAGAGGTAGCATAGGACTGCTAACATGTATAATACAGAACACACATACCTAATTCACCCTCATTCCTACGTATTAGCTTACATGTAAATTTAAATGTACATATTTATTATATGTCATTGTACGTGTGTGTGTGACTTTTCTGTCATGGAATCATTACATATATGTTTTGGTATCTACCTATACCTTGCCGTGGCCTATGTATCATAGAGTCGCCTTACATAGATCTCAACATATAGACAGCCTGAACACGTCATTGTGTAAAGATTGTCACAATATGTTGCACAACAATAATGGCCCAACATACGGTTACACTGAAGATAGGGGGAGTAAGTGACTGACGCAGAATACTTTGCACACCCATTGATTACATGTGAACAAAATGGCAGGCCCCTGACCTCCTGTAGTGGAGATTTGGAAATGACCTAAGTCCACCAGCAGAAGCTGTGAAGTCTTCATGGAGATAGGTGGTCTCAACCACTGTGCAATCTGTCATTGGTTAACATTGCTGCCTTTGGCAGAGTGGGGCCAGTGGGCATGATCATCAGCGGAGATGGTACTGTACATGGCGGCCGTGACCGCCATTTTCAGCAGTTTTGTTCACTTGACTCCTGATATTGTTGCCAGCAAGACCTCCACAATGTGTGCTTCTGTGTACTGCCTCTGGGAGACACCACGCCACATCCTGCAGGTGGTAGGGCCCCTGCCTTAAACACCAAAGAGCTCGATAAGCTAGTGGAGGAGGTCCTACCCCTGTATGAACAGCTACATGGGGCACCAGCAGAGCAGGTGAGTTCAATGGCCCAGCCACGTGTGATAGGTGTTGTGTGTGACATTTATTTGGGCATGTGAACTGGTGACGGTGTAGATGCATGCACATGCCATATTTTGAAGGCATGTGAGCAGAGAGGATGGGTATGTGTGCTTACTTTCAGTGACAGATGTGTAGTTACCACTCCAATTGGTAAGGTGCATGTATAAATTACTTTCTCCTTCTGTCTGTCTCATCCATGCAGGTGAATGCCCATCAGAAGAAGGGGATCTGGTGTGCCATCACCAAGCAAGTGTGGTCCCTGGGGGTCCACAGCTGGCTGAGCACCCATTGTCGCAAGCGGTGGGAGGACCTGAGATGCTGGGCCCCGAAGATCACGGATCCCCAGCTGGGGATGTCCTCCCAATAGGGAGGGGTGCTCGTCGGTCCCTGACCACCCTAATGGCCTGCATTTTGATGGTGGCATACCCTGAGGTTGATGGGCATTTGAAGGCAGCACAGCAGGCACAAGAGGGTAGGTACTTACTGTATCCTTGTACTTGACTCTGGTTGTATGGTGTTTACAGTCACACTGCAGCAGCTGTGACAATATTGTAGGTGTTACATATATGTAGATTACTGGGAATACATAGTACCCACATTGCATGACTATTAGATGTAGGTCTGGAAATAATGGTTTGTTATGTGTACGTTTATTTCACCTGTGTCAGGACATATCTATGACTGCATGTGGAGATGCTCAGATGACAATGCACATATGTGACTCCACCCAGCCATTTTTAAGGTTGTAACCTCCTGTGTCATCCTACCCATAGAATATGTCCTGTTCCATCCTTTAGCATATGTGCTCTAGCTATCTGAGTAGCTCTGAGTGTCAGGGTACTCCCATCTGTCTTGATCACCTGTATTTGCAACTGGGTGCAACACATATTTTGTACAGGGGCTATGTAACAATTGTCCTGGTACAGGTATTGACTCCATGTGAGGCAGGCCTCTCAATCACTACACAGATATGGCCAGAATAGAACAGTACATATGGGCCTGTAAATGTATCCCCATTGTCCCATTTTCTTCATATTATGGGTATGTGGAGGTGGTAAGGGAAGGCTATTCCACTTTGGGTGTCCGATTTTGTCTATTTGTCCTTTTCATGCATTTCCATGGCATTGTCATATAGGCAATTCACATTTTTCCCAATGGCTTTGTTCACTAGGCAGTAAGTGGATAGTCAGAGCTACCCTTTTGCAATGTCCATGCTGTGTGTGCCAATGTCCTACCAATTACAGTGACACATGTGTTATTATCTGCTTACATCATGTCTCAATGGTTACTTGGAGACACACATAATAGAGTGGGTCAATCATTGCTACCCTCTGTCTAGCTGATGTGGGCAGTTTAGACAGGAATGGTCATTTAATGACTTCCAATTTCAAGGTTTAATGGTTTAGCTGTACTTCAATTTCTAATACAGGTGTTGCTGTGGGATATGTTGTCAGTGCAATGGCAGTCATGGAGTTCCATGTGTTCATCATGTGTACATATCTCTTCAGTGAGATAGGTGTGTTGTCTGGACTTAGGTACAGGTCATCACATTTCAGGAAAGGTATGAGTGGTATTGCTTTACTCATGTAGTTATGGGGTGGAACTGTAACATCATGTCAGATGGCATGTTAGGTGCCCTGTGAAGTATTTCGTGGCTGGCTAATGTTTAGGTGTTCTTACTCTGCACTCAGTGATTGTAAGTAAATGTCTCATGTGTGCTATGTTGCCCACCTTAGCTGCACATGCATGTATGAAGTGGTGTATCTGTGTTCAGTGTATGCAGAGGTTCCTCTGGAATTTGGTACATGTAATGACATGGCTGTTCTCCAGGCGTATTACACACATCAGATATCACCTGCATGGACGTGCCTCATGTTGTGGCTACATTAGTGATTGTTTCCATTATGGCATATATGTACAGAGGGTTCAGCCAGGCATGTAGTTAGAATGGTAGGTGATTTGTGGGCTGTGAATTGAGTTTCTTAAGTATCATGGGACATTACTTATAGACATGGACTGGTCAGGTGTAGATTCAGAACATGCATGTTATGTTGTGATCAGTAAACTGTTTTTCCTAAAGGTTATAGGAGTATGTAGATGTTTGATCCTGCATAAGCCAGGACATGATGAGCATGCTAGCATGTTACAGGTAATTTATTGCAATGCTCCAGTCATGCTACCTCAATTGGATTATGATGTGGGTAAGAAGGGAGACATGACAGGGGGACAGAAGTAATATGTTGTGACATAATGTAGGTTATGTGGGTTACTAGCTGACATAGCCTACCCTGGAGATGTATAACTACAGTTGTCCTTGTTCTATTGCATTTTTGTAAAGAATGTGCTCACCCTCTCTGTACGTCTCTATCTTTCCCTATCTCTCTCTCTATTTGTGTGCGTCAGCATCAGCAGGGAATGCTGCTGGACACAGGACCCAGAGTGCTGACACCACCAACAGCGAGGGACCAAATGGCCTGGAGGGGAGACTGGAACCTCTGCTTCATCATCCTCGGAATCCTTATCCAGTAGACACTATCTGGTGGGGGCAGACCCTTCTGGGACCACCCCAGCACCATCTTTGTCCATTACCCCACTTACTAACACCGTCCCTCCTGTAACTCCCCACCCAGTTGTCTGTGCCTGCTCACCTAGTAGGATAGTCATCTCCTTCACTGCAGGCACCTCTGCCCCTACCCCTGTCAGCCCTGCTGCCCTCAGTGAGGAGGCTATTGACCTCCTGAGGTTTATCTCTGTGTGTCAGTTGACCATTGTGAATGTCATCTAGGGACTGGCAACTCAAGTCCAGCAGAGCAATGCGTTCCTAGAGGGCATTCTTGGTGTACTAGCTGGCTTACAGAGATCCTTTCAGGGTCAGGCATCAACACTGATGGCTGCCATTCACCCTTTGTCTTCTGTCCCACTTCCACCTTCCTATTCCCAATCCCATTCCCCTTTTCCCCTCTTCCTCGTCCCAGCCAAAGCACACAGACAGACAAGCCTGCATCCACCTCAACATCCATGCGTACCACTGGCAGACAGAAGCATCACAAGTCATCACAAGTCCCATCATTGGCATGCACATAGACAACACCCAGCTGCAGACACACTAACACCCACTACCTGCACTGACTCCTCCACCACCCCTTCCTTCACAGACACTACACCGGACACACCTGAAGACACCACACCAACATTCACTGATACAGCCACAACTCCTATCCTACCCACAGTCACCACAATAGCAGACCCGCAGACATCCACCCCAGTCATCACAACCATATACAGGCTTAGATGTAGCACATCCGCCATACCTACAGTCACCACCCCAACAGACAGCCACCCATCCTCCATGGCATCTCCCAGCACCTCCAACCCCCACCTCCCAAAAGACATGAACGCCAGCACTCACCCACCCAACAGACATCCAGCACACACAAGCATATCTCGCACACACATGCACCGAAGATATCCACTAAAACAACTCTTACAACTACTCCCTCTCACTCCACTCCCAAACCCTTTTGCCATGACCGAAGAAGTTTTTCCTCTCAGAGTTGAACCTTTTCCCTGCTCCTCACCCACCCTGTGTGAACCCAGAAGATCTGTGTCCCTACCCAAGTCCAGCCCTTCTACCTCCAAGTCCTCCCCTGCCCCCTGCAGGTACCCATGCCCCTCTCCCACCAAAATGTCAACCTCTCCCAAGAGTTCCTAGCTCTCCCCTAAGCTTCAATCTAAGCCTCCCCAGCCAAGCCCAAGGATCCACCTGCCAAACTGAAACCTGACCCCTCCGTGCCCCCCATTCCCTGAGGTACCTGCCTGCCCACTTGAGGTCCCTACCTGTGGAGGTTGCACAGCAGTCAGGAGTCAAGTAGGGGCACTGGAATGTGCCATATGTACCTGCAGCACATATGTGTTTGGACTGGCCTTTGGTCTCTTATCATGTACATAGTTCTGCATTTACATATATTTATTCATTGCTATACATCTGGGCAAACTTTTTGTTAGTTCCAAGGTCAGATTTTTGTCCTGCCTTTTATTCCTTATGGCTGTTTTGGCCTTCGCTGCTTTTGTTTATGTGTGCATACATTTTGTGTGTGTGGTGGTTGTTCTACCAATTGTGTCTGGCCAGCATGTGGGTGTGTGCACATTATATTTGTTCTGCTGTGATGGCTGTGTAATATGTGATGGGCATGTTTGAGTTTCGGGCATTGAATAATGTTGATATTGTGTGTAGTGATTGTATTGACATGTGTTATGTCGAGTGTTGTGAGCCCTTGTGTGATTGTACTGAGTGTGTGAGTGTGTGTGTGTTGATTGTAATGTCAGATCCGCTGTGATGTGTGTTTGCGGGATATGGCGTATGCCTCGTTGTATGGGTGTGTGATTGTGTGTGTCGGGTGTTACTAAATTGTAGTATATGGATGATTTGTCAAGTGGAGGTGTGTATTGTGGAGGAATGACAGTGATTTCAAGGTGTTGCAGTTGTGGTGTTGTTGTGTCATTTGGTTGTGTTGTGTTGTAGTGTTTGACTGTGCCGGTGCTGTGTGCCTGAGTGCTGGTGTGTGTTTTGGAAGTGTGTGTATGTGTGTTCGCTATAGTGTGTGTACATGCATGAGCGTGTGTGTATGTGGCTAAGGTAAGTGTGCATACTCATGGTTGCTGTTGTCATCATCAATACTGGTTCCAGATTCCTTAGGCAAGCAGGAGTAGCCGTAAGACAAATAGTTCAAGTTCTATGGCAGCTCAAGAAGGGTACATGTTTCTGAAGGTGAGTGTCTCCTTTAATAGAGTTGGTTTCTGCCAGGGTATACGTGTTGGTTCGACCATGGCCGAAACCTTGGCAGTATGAGGTTAGTAATATGTCCAGTGGGAACATGCTCTCTGCCGGCCTGAAGGTGGCTGCTGTCATCTGTGGTGGCCTGACTGCACTGGCAGTGGATTGGCTGTATTCTGTTGGGAAGACGGCCATGGTCATAATTTGGCAGTCTTTGCTGCCAGGCTGTTGGCGGTATGACCGCCACTGCCAACAATGGCTGTCATGAGTCTGCTGAACTCAGAATGACCCCCAATGTCTGATCTTCCTGCCCGTGCCTGGGAGAGAGTTGCAGGTGACTTTTTTGTGCCTTTAGGAAATGGACACCATGTCATGGTAATCATAGACGAAAATTCATGTTATCTTTTCGTGGAAAACCTATCTTCGACAACCCATCAAAAAGTCATAGAATGTCTTGATGACATCTTTGCAACATTTGTCATCCCCAAAATCGTCAAATCTAATAATGGCCCACCCTTTAACAAGAAGGAATTCAAATAATTTTTTGTCGGACTCAAAGTCAGACATCAAAACAGTACATCCCTATGTTTCCAAGTCAGTGGTGTAGTTGAGCAATTCATAGGCACCCTTAAGAGGGTCATTCAACCAGTGTCCATGGAGGGAATCAATTTGAACCAAGCCATGTGCCAGGCACTTTGGGCCTATTTGCTGTTTGGGAGAGTTGTCAGAACAAAACTACCTCAATGGACCCCAGATTGATCAATGAATACGGACAAAATTTGTGGCACCGACGCAGCTACACAGATCATCATCGCCATGCCTAAGAGACAGTTTTGACAGAGGAGGCTGGGTATTGCTTGAGCAATAACACAGGTGAAAAACTGACATTCTTTTGGCTGCTGATCCCTTACAGGTTGGGGCATGCAAAGGGCATCTGATGACAGCACATCGTCCTGGACAATCCACCACTCGGGGCACATCATATTTCAAACACCTACCACAACACTCGTCAAGTCCTGAAATTGTACAGGAAGTTACCCCGTCAGCAGGTCCAGCTCCAGTGCCTGAGCTTCTGACACCATTGCCCAATCAGGGTAGACCTAGATCATCTCGGATCACCTGAGCCAGCAGACAAGTGAGAGCACCTCTCCAACTAATCGAGGAAATGTGACTTTAGTGATGTATGCTGCCTTTTCATTTAACAAAATGGGAGATGGAGCATCTTGATATTATGCACACTAGAATCCTTGTGGTTCAGGACAGACTCCGAACAGGAAGTATGTAATGTATGGGGAGGTGTTCAGTTGTGGCTAACGGAAAGTATGATGTAATGCACAGTGTGTTAGTGTATGCTCAGGATTAAAGTAATGCCTAACCGCATCTCCTGTGTAGAGTAATTCATCTCCATGCTCTTGGACTGGGGAGTACACAAATACTAGTATCAGTAAGTTCACAATACACAGTTTTACTGCATCTACATCTAATTTCCCCAGAAACCTAACTATGTCATCCACAGTGGTTAATTTGAGCCTATTGTTGCCAGTGGGTCCCACAGCACTCATCGTTGGGGACGGAAACCTATTTTTCCTCTTGGCATATTTACCAAATACAAAAGTGAGAAAGCACACAATGGGGAAAGATGGAGGAAGGGAAAGATTGAAAAAGCAACACAAACTGAAGAAGCAGGAACCCCCAGGAGTGAGATAACAGGGCAGAGAGTGTTTGGAAGTAGATTGAAGAGCATTTATGTCTATGTAGCCTTGGTATTTGGCATACCAACATTTAACAGCATCGATCGCTGAGTTGTAAGTAGTGCTTTGGGCACAGGGATTCATTCTTTTACAAATTGAGCACTCAATGAAATGACTAAACTATTATGACAATAATTCACATCCTTGCTATATACGGGATCACATTTTAAAACTATCCTTGCATGCTCCTCTTTGGCAATAGGCACACTTTTGATGGTGCTTTAGAATAAAGACATTTTATTATGGCATTGACCTTTTTATACTCATTTGAACTGTGGACCACCGTTTGTATTTATAGACCAAGTCAAATGCTACTTTAAAGTCCACCAAAGTCATATAAAGCACAACACTCTTTGCTTGGACCTATTTTGTACAAATCATGCATAGGCTCATTGACTGATCGACAATAATTAATCCTTGTCTAAAGCAGCCCCAATGTCTGTCAGGACTGCACCTGCATCAGGCCAATTCTGTAAGCAGTTAGCAGGAATCCAACACAGATCTTGCCTGCACCATCCAATAGTAAGATAGCGCTTTATTTGGCAGGGATGTTTATGAAGCAGAATGACTGGCTGACTATGGCTGATTGCCAGAATAGAGAAGTAGTCCCTGTGATTACAGTTGCATTGAAAACGTTCACTTTAACACCAGGGACCACAATTTTACTTGTACCTGCCATAAATCCACCAGTTCTGAATCTGGCCCCTGTTAAATTTCAAACTGCTTGTAGATAAAAGGGTGCTATAAAAAGTGGCTACTTGCGGGCCATTTACACACCTTTGAATTCCTTATATGTGGCCAACACTCGCATTAACCAGTACCTAATCAATCAGAGTGGCCCTATTGCAAGGCCCAAATGTCTTTGAAGCTGGAGTATCTGATTTGGTACAGTCATTCAAAAAACTCAATGCACAGATCAATAATAAAGCTCAAATGAATCTCCTACATTTGTAGTCCATTGTTCATTACAAAATTGTGGTAGGAATACTCAAGCCCAGACCTCCTCTCTGATTGCATTCTCAATAATCTCCTTGGGAGGGGTAACATTGAAATCCCTGCAGACAAATAGCTTATGTTTAACTGATGTTTTATTTCTGGTCTAACTTGTGTCACTGTTCCTTTCACCCATTTATTGAGTGCTCATTTTGTATTGTTTTCAGATGGAGCACTGAAATTCAAAAAACCTAGAACGTTCTAGAGTTCCCCTGTCATATTTCCTGTGGCCAAACTTACACAGTGCATATAATATTGGGAGCTGTGCACAAGGGCATGTGCTAAGACGCTATTTGAAGTGTATTGGAGATCCAGGTTGTGGACCACCACTTGGTCTCCCTGACCCTCACCTTGTTGCTGGAATGTGGTGTATGATGAAATAATCTAATATCAATTCCTCAATCAGTCACACACTCTCTTGAAAGCAGCATTTGTCATGTTTTATAATAAAATCGAGCCACTCATGATCATCTACCTTGGTGTTGCGACCCGAGATGTTCCACTATATTAGAAAAAATAACCTTTTCTGCAGCAGAATTGGATACATTATCAGCCATGTCGATTCTCTGCTCCAAAGACATGGTATATGGAATGTTAGCAGTGCTAGCGCACTTGGTCCTTCATAAGTTAACTTACAAAGGGACATGCATAGGTTAATGATTGGCATGGAATATTCTAGCTATGATGTGACCAATGCTTCTCATTAATCAATACACAAAATGTAATAACCATTAATCAAGTTAATAATCAACAATTAATAATCAACACACCATGACCTTTCAGCCATGAATAACCACAACTCGATATACCTTTAGTAATTTTTATTTCTCTATTTGTTACAATAATAAAGCATGGGATTAGTCAAATACTTTATTCAACTTGAGTAGTTTTCTCATTAATTCTTTAAAAGACACCAAAAGCATAACATATTCAAAGCTTGCATTATAATACTCTCTAAAGCATTAGCATAAGTCACCAATTGAATTAAAGCCAAATATGCCAACATAAGTAGCAGAGTTCAGCAAATCAGTCCGTCAATCATTTGTCTATATAATTGTGTCAGAGTCACAGAGTAGGATACCTAACCTAACCCAGATTAGCATCAGCATGTAGGACTTCATGCGAAAACAATTTAGAACATGAATTTGAAAAGCATCTAGCTAAGGGAAAAACTATTAGACAGCGCAGTTGGTACCTGGAAAGAAAAGGCACAAAAGGTAATTCAGTCACATTGTCATATCTACCTTTCCTCGGTATGGATCAGCAACAAAGACAGTCTTCGTCTTTAGGTCATCAATCGATCAGCATCACATCAGGCTCATCCCATAGAGAGTATGAACCCAATGACAGAATCTTGGGCCAGATGTAGCAAAAAAACAAATTGCGAGTTGCAATTTGCGAGTCCTTCCGACTCGCAAATTGCAACTCACAATTTGGTATGCAGAACGGTGTCTCAGACACCGTCTGCAAGTCGCTATGGGGTCGCAAAGACCCACCTCATTAATATTAATGAGGTGGGTCGCAAATTGCGGCCCCATAGCGACTATGGGCACTCGCAAACATGGAGGCCTGCTGTAGTCAGCGGACCTCCATGTTCGTGACTGCTTTTAAATAAAGCAGTTTTTCTCTTTTTAAGTGTAGCCCGTTTTCCTTAAAGGAAAACGAGCTGCACTTAAAAAAAAATCCGAAACCTTTAGTTTCGGTATTTTTTCAGGGTAGGTAGTGGTCCCTGGGACCACTACCTGCCCTGAAAAAATAATTTGGGGTCCATTCACAAAGAGGAAGGGGTCCCATGGGGACCCCTTCCAATTTGCGAGTGGGTTACCATCCACTTGAAGTGGATGGTAACTGCGATACCATTTGCGACCGCATATGCGGTCGCAAATGGTATTGCATGCCACTCCGAATCGCAAATAGGAAGGGAACACCCCTTCCTATTTGCGATTCTGAAATGCATATTGCGAGTCGGTCCCGACTCGCAATATGCATTTCTGCATGGCAAAGAGGCATTTGCGCCTCGCAAAAGGAGATTTTCGCAGTTTGCGACGCGCAAATCCTTTGCTACATCTGGCCCCTTGTCTCTTCTCCCCAATATCGCAGCAATTTCAGAATAAGGTCTCTCTCTCTCTCTCTAACATCTGCACATAACATCTATCTCCATCTCCCACTTTTTCCCTTTGTCACAACATTATATCAAAATCACCCAGACTATCCCTCAAATCCTAATTGGTCAATTAGTCACATGATTTTACTCTACAAATAATTTTCGTAACTCAAATACATTAATTCTAATATTACACAGTTCTTAGGTTGTTGATTGGTTCACTGTATGATGTCCTCATCATCCGGCTCGTCGGGTATCGAAAAGTTAGCATCTTCTTCTCCAGTCAGTGTCTCCATTGTTCGAGTCCTGGGAAAGTACACTCAGAACGCTTTACACACTATTTGCTACATTTCTAGTTGGTTCATGCAAAGGTTTCAGCTAAGCAAATTTTATTAAAGAAAAAGTAGTTCACGGATAGTTCAACTTGTCAGCATTTTAATGGAACACTAGGAATACAGCTTCTGCATGAGGCCTGTTAGACTAGGTCACTAAGTTAAGCCTACAATTAATAAAACAAAGGTTATATCCTTCAATATGTCACATTACTACATTATTTTAATACATTTTCTTATTTACGTTCAAGTTAGTCTTCTTCTTAATACTTTTCATGAATACTGATGCCCATCTTCCGAGGACATAATTTCAAATGTGCACATTATTTTCTACATTATTCATTTTCTACTAAATTCATTATTCAAAATACATAAACATTCATTAATAATTCTAAACAAGACATTTGCGTGAAGTTGTATATTTTGAGCTTAGGGTAGACATGGGTGGCATGAGATTCATGCTACATCTTTCTTTTGTTAATGTGTTGCGTGTTTTGACAAACATTTTATTCTCATGCCCTACAACACTATGGGGGTCATTACAACATTTGGCGGTAAATGCCGCTTACCGCCGTGCAGAAGACCGCCAACACACCGCCGCGGCCGCGGAATTCCGCCACAGCTATTACGACCCATAGCTCAGAATGCGCCAAAATTTAGACACCCACACAAGTCTGCCACACCAAAGGTCAGTGATAAACTGGTGATAACAAAACCTCCACCATCACGCCAACAGGAACACGCCCACACTATCACGACCCATGAATCCACGCAGCGGTCTTTCAACTGCAGTATTCCATTGGCGGTACACACCGCCGCGCTCAAAATACACACACATTTACAAAACACAACCACATTGGACAATTCCAAATACACACACCTGATACACATACACACACCACTCCCACACATCCAATACAATATAAAACACACACCCACATCACCCACACCCTTACCACCACAATTGACTGAAGGCCAGAGAGAGACACCACCATCTACAAACTACCATCCACAGGCACTCAACACCATCTCTCACACAACATCCACGCACAAAACACCACACACCCCTAGAAATCACCCCACACATCACAACACACACCACCCCACACATCAGCCACACCACCCCATTGCACCGCAAAGAAACCCCAGGTTCTCTGAGGAGGGGCTCAGGGTCATGGTGGAGGAAATTACCCAGGTAGAGCCACAGCTATTCGGATCACAGGTGCAGCACACCACCATAGCTAGGAAGATGGAGCTATGGCGCAGAATCGTGGACAGGGTCAACGCAGTGGGACAGCTCCCAAGAATACAGGATGACATCAGGAAGAGGTGGAATGACCTACGGGGGAAGGTACATTCCGTGGTATCCAGACACCACATTACGGGTCAGAGGACTGGCGGCAGAACACCACCTCCTCCCCCACAACTAACAACATGGGAGGAGCAGGTCTTGGCTATACTGCATCTTGAGGGCATCGCAGGAGTAGCTGGAGGAATGGACTCTAGTAAGTCAAAACGTAGCTATTACATCCCCCACCCTACATGCATACCATCACATACCCCCACCCTCGCCCTCACCCCATCACTCCAACTCCTCACATATGTCCCACTATCACAAACCACCCATTCCAACACCAAGCCCTGCATGCAACACCAAAGCATGGACACCCATCACAAATGCATGGCCACTGCACATATCCACACACACCCCTAAACATTTATCACACAAGGTCCCACACAAGAATGCAAGCACTGGGGTACAGGGTCACCCACCCATTGCACACCATGCAACACACAGGTGCAATAATCATGCCTCTACACCCCTGCAGGACCCCTACCCAACTTTACTGGACAGGAGGTTCCAGACATGTCCACTTCACCCACAGAAGAGGCCCACAGTGATGATAGCAGCTCTGTCCAACTGGATCTAGATGACCAGCCCGGCCCATCTGGGACCTTGGGACAGTCGGTTCCCCTCACACTAGCACAGGCCACCACAGAGTCTCCCCTCTCTTGAAACACCAGCACAGCACCCACCCAGTGGGCCCATACCTCTGTCCCCAGGTCACATCAAGCAGCAGTGTGTCCACCACTACAGTCAACCCAGGCTAACCCACCACCCCAACAACACCAGGGACCTGGGGGCAGTGGTAGTGGGCACAGGGTTCATGGGACAGAGGCCCAGGAACACAGGGGAACTGGGAGGGGTGCTGTGCGACAGGGGGAGGACAGGCCCAGGGAACCCACTCTCCATGAGGCCCTCTCCAACATCATGGGAGCCTACCACCATTCCCAGGATACGATGGCAACAGTACTGCCCAAGTTTCAGGAAACCCAGCGGCTGAAGGAGGAACAGTATTTGGGGTTCAGGGAGGAACTCAAATCCATCAACACCACCCTGGGCACCATTGTAGGGGTGCTGAAGGAACTCGGCAACACCAGGAGGGACACTGTGGCACAACAAGGGACCCCTGACATTAGCCTGGACGATGAACTGCCCACCACCTCCGCCGGCGCTAGTGGACAGGAGGCACCGCCACAGTACCACGACACCATCACCCCACCCCCTGCAGATGGAGAACCACCCCGCAAGCGATCCCTGAGATCCAGGAACAAGACAGAGAACAAGGCCAAGACCCCCGCCAAGAAATGAGACCACCCTGATTGTCATCCTTCTGTCCCACTTTCTCACCCCTGTCCATCCTTAAACTGTCCTAGCTCCACTTCCTATGCCCCTTTGGACAATGCACCTGTGAGACTAATAGACCGGGCCCTGCCATGGACATTCCTCCACAATCACCCCTGACCATTTTACAACCCCCTCCAATATTTATCACTTAAATAAACACCCTTAAAGCACAAAACAATCTGGAGTCAGGCTGTGCTTTCGAAAATGTGTATTTGCAATAAGTGTGTCAAAATGATATATCCATTGTATTGTCAACATACCTATGTCACACAGCTCTAGTCCATGAGGAAACAAAGCAGATGTCACACAGTGGGACCCACATCTGTGAAATTGAAAGGGAAAATTACACCTCAGGGTCCATACACTGGGTGAAGGTGACAGACAGATGAGAGGTCAAACAATTATATCAGATGTAGCAGGCAGTGATGTCTTCTTATCTCTGTCTCACTGGAAATATTGATGAATCACAGTGTTTCTGTTGTGGATGTCCTCTTCTTCTGCTTCCTCTCCTTCTCTGTCCACAGGCTCCACAGCTGCCACAACACCCCCATCTGGACCATCCTCCTGCAGAAAAGGCGCCTGTTGTCGCAAAGCCAAGTTGTGAAGCATACAGCAGGCCACGATGATCTGGCACACCTTCTTCGGTGAGTAGAATAGGGAACCACCTGTCAGATGGAGGCCGAACCTGAACCTGGCCTTCGGTAGGCCGAAGGTCCTCTCTATAACCCTCCTAGTTCGCCCATGGGCCTCATTATAGCATTCCTCTGCCCTTGTCCTAGGATTCCTCACTGGGGTCAGTAGCCAATGCAGGTTGGGGTAGCCAGGGTCACCTTCAAATGTCGAGGGAAATCTGTTAGACACACACTAACCCTTAGGGACATCCCCAGACCCAGACACCTAGTCACACTGTATAGGCTCCATGTCCTCACCTAATAGCCACACACAGTGCCTCTGGAGTTGCCCCATCACATAAGGGATGCTGCTATTTCTCAAAATGTAAGCGTCATGCACTGATCCAGGAAACTTGGCATTCACATGGGAGATGTACTGGTCGGCCAAACACACCATCTGCACATTCATTGAATGGTAACTCTTCCGGTTTCTGTACACCTGTTCACTCCTGCGGGAGGACCAAGGCCACATGTGTCCCATCAATGGCACCTATGATGTTGGGGATATGTCCCAGGGCATAGAAGTCACCTATCACTGTAGGCAAATCCTCCACCTGAGGGAAAACAATGTACCTGCGCATGTGTTTCAGCAGGGCAGACAAGACTCTGGACAACACCTTGGAAAACATAGGCTGGGACATCCCTGATGCTATGCCACTGTCTCTTGAAAAGACCAACTTGCCAGTAAATGGAGTACTGCCAGCACCTGCACTAGAGGGGGGATTCCGGTGGTATGGCGGATAGCTGACATCAGGTCTGGCTCCAATTGGGCACACAGGTCCAGGATTGTGGCATGATCAAGTCTGTAGGTGACAATTACATGTCGCTCCTCCATTGTTGACAGGTCCACCAGTGGTCTGTACACAGAAGGATGCCACCACCTCCTCATCTGCCCCAGCGGACGTGCTCTATGGAGGAGAACAGCAAGCAGAGAGTCAACCAACACTGCGTACGTTAACACAACTTTATTCCTCAATTTTTTTAAACCGCTATGTGCCTGTATTAGTGTGTATGCAAGGCCAAGATATGTGTGACGCATTTAAAATTAATGCCATGTGGCCCCCTAAAATGGCGGCTGCCTGACCTGTAATGTGGGACAGGGGGATATGAGTTAACTGCGCTGGCAATGTACACCGTCGCGGTAGGCGGTCGTAGACCGCGGCGCAATCCTGCATTGGTTAACATTGGACCCTATGGGTCCGAGGAGCCAACGCCGATGTACGCCAGCGGTGACAGTATGCACCGCCGTGGACGTGACCGCCATTTTTAATCACTTGATACATGATCTTCGACAGGAGAGTACCTACACTGCAAGTGCTGCTGTGACCTCACTCTGGAAGAGATAATGGCTCATGTGTCTGGGGAAAAGGCCTCTGCCTTCACCACAGAGGAGTTGGAGAAACTAGTGGATGGGGTCCTCCCCCAGTACACACTACTCTACGGTCCTCCAGACAAACAGGTAAGTACATTGTGAGCATGCTGAATGGGCGATGCCTGTGTGGAGTGGTGTGGATGGAAGATGGGGGGGAGAATGAGGCGTGCATCAAACAACGTTGAGTGCATGTGCGTCATGGCAAGGGTAGGGATGCGTGCCAATGATTCTGACGGTGCGGACGGTTATATCTTCTCCTTTTCCCCTGTACTATTCCTTTAGGTCAGCGCCCACCAGAAGAAGGATATTTGGTGAGGGGAGCTCCACGGCGGGAACAGGAGCTGAGACCAGTGACACGGACTCCTCCTCTGATGGGAGCTCACTTGCGGTGGCGGGCAGGCCCCTCTGTGCCCACCGCATCTACAGGCACAGCTGCCACCCCCCCTACCAGCACCATCCTCCCAGCAGCCCCTCAGTGTGTGCCCCGTGGCCGCTCACCCAGGAGGCTGGGCATCTCCTTCGCCCCAGGCACCTCAGCCCCTACCCCAGTCAGCCCTGCTACCCTCAGTGAGGAGGCCATTGACCTCCTTAGGTCACTCACTGTTGGGCAGTCTACCATTTGAATGCCATCCAGGGTGTAGAGAGGCAGTTGCAACAGACCAATGCATACCTGGAGGGCATTCATTCTGGTCAGGCAGCACAACAGCTAGCTTTTCAGACTCTGGCCTCAGCACTGATGGCAGCCATAGTCCCTGTGTCCAGCCTCCCCTCTCCAACTTCCTCTACCCGAACCCACACCCCTGTACCTCAGCCTATCCCAAGCACACCATCAGACCAGCATGCACACACCTCAACACACAAGGGTAGCTCTGGCAAACACAAGCACCACACATCCCACAGGCACTCACACAAGCATCATACCCATGCACACATACCAAAATCCACTGCCTCCACTGTGTCCCCCTTCTCCATGTCTTCCTCCTCCCTTCCTGTCTCGTCTCCACTCACACCTTCATGCACTACATCTTCATCCACTACGTCCATCACCAGCACACCCATTACCATACCCCGCTCACATACACTCACCACCCCACTACCATTCACACATCCCCTGTTTCCTCTCCCAAGGCATCTGTGAGCCCACCTTCCAAGGTACACAAATGCAGCCACACACGCACCCAACAGCCATCCACCTCACGACAGCCTCCAGCCCATGCACCTTCACCCAAAGTCAGCAAACGTACACCTCCTTCAACCACTACCTCTTCCTCCACTCCCAAACCCCCTCCATCTACCCTTCACAGAGTGTCCAAAAAACTTTTCCTGTCCAACCTTGACCTCTTCCCTTCACCTCCCCCACCCCTTCAGTCCCCTAGGGCCCACCTTTCCAGGTCCCAACCCAGCACCTCAGCCACCACATCACCGGGCACAGTGGTGCCAGCATTAACCGGCTTCTGGATTGCGCCAAGCAGCAGGGCAGCCAGTGTGCCAAGGAGCCAGACCACGGACAGTCCCCCACCTCAAAAGCATAAAAAGTTGGCCAGTCCCTGGCTGGAGAAAGCAAAACATCTACCACCAAAGCCTCTCCCAGGAGGACAGTTGGGAGTGGGAAGACAGCTGCGCCACCATCCAAAGTGGGGAAGGGGCACAGAAAGACTGGCAAGTCGCCGAAAAACTGCACAGCAGACAAGACCCCCACCACCACCGCTGCCAAGGACACCACCGCCACAAGCACCGCTGCCAAGGACATCGCCGCCACAAGCACCGCTGCCAAGGACACCGCCACCACAAGCACCACTTCACAGGACACCGCCGCCACCAGCAGCGCAGGCCAATGAGCGCCAAAAGCACCGACGGTACTGGGGCCGCCATGAGCAGGATGAAGCACTTTAGGCACCAAGCCCCCTCCAGAACTAGTGGAGAGATACATCCACTACCACAGTCCTTGGCAGGATGAAACACTCTGGGCACCAAGCCCACTCCAGAACCAATGGAGAAAGACATCCACTACCTCAGTCCTTGGCAGGATGAAGCACTCTGGGCACCAAGCCCCCTCCAGAACCAGTGGAGACTTTAACACCGACCGCCAGGGTTGTAATGATCACATTTGTTCTGTGCTGCACCCTGTTTCATGTTGCAAAACATATACAACTCAGACTGATTTTGGTCTGAAACACTTTTTCTCATTTAGGACGGGGGAGTACTCTGGTTGGATGAGCATTGCACATTAATAGGATGGGGGCACATGGGACGACATCTACTCCCATTAAGTGAACCTGATCAATATTTTAGATGAATAGTTTTTAAATTTGGTATGATGTAACCTTGACCTGTGTAATCTGGGTTTCCTCTGTAGCCCGACAATTTCCTAGGGTGTTTTCCTTCTCCATATCCTATGTAGCGATCATTCTCAATGAAGTGATGGCATAAAAAATGTTAAGTTGGCGTGATCACTTTGGAAGGCAATATTGTGTATTGACTATAAACAGATCTACAAAATCAGAGTTAAATATAGATGGTATGGATAAAGTATTGTATACCTGCTTCTTCGGATGATCGTATTTCCTTAGAAGCTTAGTATTAAAAGTAGGATCCTTTGAATCAAGAACAGAGGATTCATTCAAACTGGGGTTATTATATAGGAAAATACGTTTTACCAATGTGACGTTTACAACCTGTAAAATGCGTCATATATCTGGCCCCATGTTCCTGCATGGATTTTTTTACATATTTATTACAAGCCCAATTCAATGGTAAAGTTGGATTTGTAATACATATTTTACAAACAATACTACGAAAAATGGCCCTTTTACCTGCCTAAAGCATCTAGACCTTGATTTGCATGAGCTGCTAACTGTTACCCAGGAGCTGAAAATCTCTAGAGCTGAGACAAAGGCGTTGGGTGTTCCTCTGACATGGTGATTATCTGTGAAATGTCCTATACTTAATTAACTTCAAAGAGGCCTACCATGTCACATGCATATTTAGCTACAGGGCCTGCGTCCTTCTTTGTCGTTATAGCCATCCAGACACCAATTCCTGTAGGAAAGGAGCTGCTCCCAGAACCAGTTTTGAGTGTCCATCGAGGAGGGGTTGATCCTTTCCCTGACCACACTTCTGGGGAGTGCACAGGAGTGCTAGACAAGGGAAGGGATGATCTGCCAATTTGGGATTTAAGCAGAAAGAGACACTATGGGATTCTTTGTAGGCCTGGTGAAGTTCTGCTATGTGGAACTCTGTAAAGTGCCCAAAAAACTCTACCGTGCAATGTGGCATTCTGTGAGTGGCAGAGTTTGCGTAAGTTGTAGCATATGTGCCGATTTTCAGCATCAAGGGCCAGATGTATGAAACATTTTTGCACTCGCAAACGGTGCGAATCAGTAAATTAGTCCGTTTGTGAGTGCAAAAACGTGGTCTGCGATGCATGAAAGGCATTCACAGACCAAAAATAAGAAATCGCAAAAT
This sequence comes from Pleurodeles waltl, assembly GCF_031143425.1. Lineage (NCBI taxonomy): Eukaryota > Metazoa > Chordata > Amphibia > Caudata > Salamandridae > Pleurodeles > Pleurodeles waltl. The sequence continues at coordinate 686,335,494 of NC_090449.1, read as the reverse complement.
CTGCTAATTTTTGAGGTGCGACCTGGTTTTGCGAGTCGCATTTTGTGATTCGGTATTTCCAGTAGGAAATTGTGAGGTGCAAAATGCGAATCGCAAAATCCAAATCGCAAATAGATGCATCAAAAAATCGCAAATAGCGATTTTTCGCAGAATGGCATTTTGCACTTGCAAAATACCACTAAGTGAAAGCAGGTGGTAACCAGGTGCAACCTATATAAAGAGGCCCAGAATGCCTCAGACTCTTTTCCACAATGGCTGCACTCTACGTCATTGCGAGGAGGATGAGGATCCTGGCAGGTTTGAGGAGAGGGAGGAGGAGACAGGAGCGCATTTTCAGAGTGCGCATTACACTTTTTGACCTGACAGAGGAGGAAATATATGAGAGGTATAGGTTGAACTCAGCCATGATACTTGATCTGATAGTTGAGCTACAACCTCTACTGCAGCGCAGAACACTAAGGACACATAGTATCCCCACCCATGCGCAGGTATTATGCTCCCTACACCTACTCGCCTCAGGGAGCTATCAAGGGGTCATAACAGCGGCTGAGGGGTGTCACAGAGCACCCTCTCCAGATTTTTCAATGCATTTATCAACGCCATGCTAAGCAAACTCCAACAGTACATCAGATTCCCCCACACCCCACAGGAAATACAGCAGACAAAAATTTTGTTTTATCAGATAGCACAGTTCCCCCACGTCCTAGGTGCCATAGATGGCACACATGTGGCAATATGTCCACCATCAGTCACAGAATATGTGTACCGCAACCGTAAACACCAACATTCCATGAATATACAGGTGATATGCAATGCCTCCTATATCATAACTGATCTCGTGGCCAGGTACCCAGGGAGCACACATGATTCATACATCTTTCGTCACAGTGGCATTCACACAAGACTGCTAGCTGGGGAGTTTGGTGAAGGATATCTACTAGGTACTGTCACTCTTTACACTGGTGCATAGATAACAAACCCATATCAGATGGCAGAGTTACTCATCACACCTTCTGTCCCTTCCAGGAGACAGTGCCTACGCAGTGCGCACCTACATGATGACGCCCTACCTCAATCCCACAACACCAGCAGAACGGAGATACAATGCAGCACACAGGGCAACCCGCAACGTGGTGGAGCGCACATTTGGCCTCCTGAAGAGTCGCTTCCGTTGCCTCCACAAGAGTGGAGGGGCACTACAGTACAGTCCAGAAACCACATGTAGAATAGTGGCTACTTGTGCAATATTGCACAATATAGCTACAACCAGGGGCATACCTATAGAAATCAGTGACACTGAATCAGATGAGGATGACGATCCCATACCACCTCTACAGCCAGCAGACAGGACCAGTGCAGCAGATGGAAGGCAAAGGCGTGCTGACATCACACACAACCATTTCAGACGTGAGTATGAATGACAAAACTCCACTGACAACTGTACCTGTAGTGATAGAAATTTATTACCTTACGTCAGGTAATGAATGTTGAAAAATGAAGTAAACAGGTGATGGCAAAAACTAACATAAACAAATGAACTGAGTCCCGCAGTATTCCATCATAGTGGGAACACCAGTGTCAATGCGGCAAGAGTCACTTCCTCCTCCCACGCACACCACTCGGGTGCCCAGTTGACTCACTGGCACCCTGATTTCACCCTCAGTGGCAGTGCTGCACCTGGAACTGCACCATCTGATGTCTGATGCAGGTGCTGCCACACTACTAGGGCTCGAACTGTCCTCAGTGTCCCCCAAGGCTACCTCACTGGGAGTGGCAGATCTCTGTCCCATGACTAGTTCAATCACATTAGTGATTTGTACAAGGCCCTGGACCACATCCCTGCTGGTGTGTGCATCCTCCACTTGGGCCGCCACAACGCGACGGGCGATGAGTGCTGTGGAGTTTGCATCCTGTTTGAGGACCTGCAGTAGTTTGCAAACATTGTCCTGAAGCGGTGTTCCTGTCTGCGTCGGCTCACCCTTTCGTGGCGCAGCTCCTCACAGAGGTCACGCACTGCACTAGTGAGGTCCATAGTGTCCTGAGAGGCCTGCATCTGTCCTTCACGCAGCTGGGTGATGTTGCTGATCAGTGTGCCAAGTTGCCGATGCAGGCCCATCATATGCCTATTGTGGACTCTCAGGTTCCGGTTCAAACTCAATATTCTCCTGTTTTGCAGGCGCTGTTGCTGCAACATAGCAGCCTCAAGTCCCCCGAACAAGGATGGACCCTCACCTGCCTCATGTGGTTGCTGCTGGGACACTATGGCACTCCTGCGATGTGCTGCATGACCCCTGTCCTCAGGTATCTGGCTGCGCCTGTCTGGTGCAGACGGTGTGCTTGGCCCCTCCTGCTGCACATCCGAGTCGCCACTGAGGTCTGGCAGTGGTAGTGGCCTGGGCCTGCGGTGCACAGTGATGTTGAGGGACCCACTGGTGTTGGTGTCAGAGGGCTGCTGGGTGTCCGTCTCCCCTACACAAGGACTGTGTGTAGCTGCTGGGCCAGGCCCACCTGCAACAACAATATGTAGCATGTCAGTTCTGTATGTTACATTATCTGTCCGAAAATGGCAATAAAGGTACAGGTACTGCTCTACATGGTGTTGTGTGTGTTGTGTTACCTTGGGTGTCACTATGCTCCTTACATTGTCATGCTACTGTCTGTACTAGTTTGTGGACCGCAACTCCCATAATGCATTGTTGTGCTGCTTCTCCGATGTGGACTGGACTACTTCACACACTACTTCACATTACATGCTAATTCCTAAGTGGCTTTTATGCATGCACATATTGGGTTCACACAACAAACTTGCACTTACCTTGGCTGGTACTCGGTTGAGCGGAGGTGTCGATATCTGTGACCCCTGTCACTGCTTTAGGGAGGAGTCTGGATTCCACCAGGTCCTCCAGTGGTGTGGCAGGTGGTTCGGTTGGTGGTCCGCCTTCTGTGCCCCTGGCCTCTGCAAGTCTCCTTGCCACCCTCTCCTTTGCCCGGGACTGCAGGTCGTACCACCTTTTCTTAATCTCCTCAATGGAGCGCTGTGCCACTCCAATGGCGCAGATTTTTCCCTGGATGTCAAGCCATAGCTTTCTTTTCTCTCTCTCAGGAACCTGGAGTGATGATTTACCAAACAGGCAGTCATGGCTCCTCACAACCTCTTCTGTCAGTACCTCCAGCTCCTGTTGACTGAACTTGAGTTTGCGCTTCCTCTCCTGCTTCTCCTGTGATGTACCTTGGGGCTCCATTCTGGCTCAGGAGTTGCTGCTCCTTCAGAGTGCTGCTCTATGTGGCTGGGCTGCTCTCACTCAGGATGCTGGTTTGGGTGTGGCACCTGAAACTGCCTGGGATGACCCATTTCCTGCTGGTGATGTCATCAGGCTCCTCCAGGTGTGCATTCTCGAACTTTCTCGCATTTTGTGATTTTTTACCGAATCGCAAAAAAATTGCAAATTGCGAGAATGCAAATTGCGATTGGGTAAATGGGCCTCGCAAAGCACAAATAGCGATTTTTAAGAAATCGCTAATTCCGATTCGCAATTTTGTTACATAGCCAATTGCGACTCAGAAATAGCGATTTCTTAATAATCGCATTTTGCGATTTGCAGACCCCAGTTTTCATACATATGGCCCCAAGAGTTTCTCCTGCATTGTAAAATCAGCATGAACAGCATAAGGAAAAGTGCATTCACTTATTTCTGTCACTTTAGTAGATTGTCTACTCAAGCTGCTGCTTCCGCAATGCGAGTGGCAACTTTCTCAACATGAGCAGTAGTGACCTGCCACCTGTGTTCAGAAATCTTACACGTGATTGTCAACTTAGCTATTTCTCTCACGTGGCTCACAAATGTTAAGTGGGGAAAACTCTTCGAACTCTGCTGGTGGAGTGGAATTCTTCATCCATCCCTAATTGTTTGCAACAGAGCTAACATGAACAGCTGCAAAAGTGGATAGGGTTAACCTGAGAACCTTTTCCCTATTGCTTAGGGAGGAGCCAGCAGTGATACCCATTCACAGCCCAGACATAAATTTGGCACCTCTGGACACATTCTTCAGAACACTGCTGGACCTGTGAAAGAAGACAGAAGAAAGACTGCACCTGCTGTTGAGACCTGTGACTAGAGCCCTAAGTGCAGTACTTGTTCCCACTTGCACCCAGGCCAAAGAAGGGGACTCCAAAGATCAGTTGACTGACCTTTTATTAAGCTCCAGAGACACAAATGTAAGAAGCACACTTTCCCGGCAGAACCAGTTGGCCATTTTCAACTGAACCTGCCCTGAGCTCTGCCGGTAGCTTCTGTTAGAGTACGTCTTGACTCCAAGTACTGTTTCTGAGGTCCTAGAACCCTTAGTTGGTGTCAGCGTATACCTGTCCTGCCTAACCATACAACCTCGGACTTAGAAACTGTTTCAAATTTATTTTTTGCCTTGAGAACCAATAGAAAGCCAGGACCAACCTGCAAGTCAACCCTATGAAGGTGCAACTCTGTTGGGCCAAACATTCAAGGTGCTCTATCTCAATGTTTTTCTGTAGCAGCAAATCCATTTTAGTGGGATGTCGTGGAGAAGGTATGAAGCCTCATAAAGTCCTTTTCAGTTACATTTTGCAGCCTTGAATCGGTGAGGAAACTGAGCTCCATCAAAACAAAAAAGTGACTAAGTCTGAATGTATAACTTGTCACCAGGAGTGAAGGCGGTAAGGATATCAGGATGTTCAGAGTCCTTCTTTGGGTTTGAATTTTGAATTTCCCAGCTCAGAGATTTTCCACCTAAAGTAAACAGCTTCACTATGACATCATCCATTGGTTATGTGACCTCATGGAGCCCTTCTCGACCATAGTCTGCAGCCCTTCACCACTGAGGATTTTTTTACTTCATTTCAGTGACTAAGGGTCTGATTTATATTTTGACAGACGAGTTACTCTGTCACAGCGGTGAGTGATATTGCTTCTGCCAAAATCTAAATCCCATTAAATCCTATAGTAACACAGTAAGAACACTACAAAGGACTCCACACCAGGTTAGAAAAACAGCCAATATTTAACTGAATAAAACAAGACCAAAGCAACAAAAATCCAATGTACCCTAGTCAAAAAATATCTTTTTAAATGTTTAAGCAAGTCTTAATCCATAGGATTGAATGGATGCATCCCTTTAGCAAAAAGTACCCGGGATGCATCAAAAGACGATGTGGGTCACAAGGTAGGTGAGGCACTCGAAAAGCAAAGCGATGTGTTGGTTCCTTACTGCGCAGGGGAGGTGATGCATAGATTCTTTCCTCACAGGTGAAACACTGCCTCTGTTTCTTACTGGCAGGGGAGGTGATGTGTTCATTGGTTCCTCTCAGGAAAAATTATGCATTGATTTCTTGACATGCAAATTTGGTTCCTTACTGCAGTGAGGGGTCAATAAAAAAATTGCCACCCAGGGATGATGCATGGTAATTCCAGACATGCTGTGTTGATGGGACCATGGAGAAACAGGCACTGCGTTGATTCCAAAGCCATGAAACAGGTGGTGTTTTGATTCTCCAGCCCCGGGGCAACAACTGAATCAATTCTCCAGCCACGGGCAAGTACTGTATTAATTCTTCAGGCACTAGGCAGACATGGCATAGATTCTTCTGGCATGGCGCATTGATGTGTGGATTTTCTCCTTCAGGTCAGGTCTCAGCCATATTTACAGGGCGGCTCATGCATAGCACAATCTGTGCTGCAGGCCTGCTAGTAACATTTGAGTTACAGATCATTGGCACACACTATGAACTGTACTAGGGACTAGTAAATCAAATATGTCAGTCATGGGGAAACCAATCATCAACATATTTTAGACAGAGACTATATGCACTTTAGCACTGGTTAGCAGTGGTAAAGTGCCCAGAGTCTTAAAGCCAACACAATAGGTCAAAAATAATAGGAAGAAGAGGCAAAATGTTTGGGGCTAACACTGTAAAAAGGGCCAGGTCTAACACCTATGGGAGTTAGATTTTGGCTTATAGGAAATATGTCACCATTGTGGCAGAGTAACTCATCTGTCAGTATCTAAATAAGACCTTATGTCAGAAGGTAAAACTTCTAATTGGGTTAATCCTTTCTTCCATACCTTCTAAATGCCAACACATTTTCTGACGTTATTCCTGACTGCCCCTCACCATAGCCACCAGGGTTTGAGCTCATGTTAACTGTAACATTTACTGGACCTACCGTCCCCTCTAACTAACATTCCACTTTCTCACAGGTTTTCTTCTGGAATTTATCTGGATCGGGATGTAATATCTCTCAGTTATTAAACAATTTCCTGAATGAGTATGTATCTGTTAGATCTTTTAATTCCTTTTACTTTCCTCCATCTGAATTGGCTGTATTGTATACTTTCTCCAAGGTTGCATGGGCATCTGTCTGTACTACCACATCGTTCTTTAGCTAAGAATTGGCCAAAGTTTGCAATATCATACTCAATGTTGTGGACACTTGCTCTATTCATGCCAACAATTTTCTTAGCAGTGAAGGAACATAACCAAGTATTCTTTGCAAGGCCTGTAATGAATCTGATATGAAAATATGTTCACTCTTCGGCAGCAGAAAGTTACGAAACCTTTGATCGTAGTGCCTGGAATTCCAGCCACATTCCATGCTAACAGGGTTTTTTCCTTTCCCTCCAATACCTATTGTATGGCACTTCTAATTCCCTAGCTTCAGGAGCAGATTCCAAAGCCAGTAAAGCTGGAGTGTGAGGAACAGAGCCAGACACACCTTTTATTTCCACTGTGTATTTCCCCTGTGGGCTGGTGCCCTGGAGGACAACTATTGAAAGCCCCTCTTTGTGCCTCGGTCACTTTACCCAGCTCAACAAGGTTAATTGAAGCAGGCACAGTGAGGCCTCAAGAGAGAGAGAAACAGAGGGAAGAGGAAGGCTGAGAGGGAACGGTGAGAGAAAAAAAGAATGAGAGACAAAGAATGAATGTATGGAAAGAGAGAGGTTGCGAGGAGTTGAAGGATACAGGGCTGGTTTGAACATTTTTACTAGGGTTTCTTTTAGACAACACTGCAGACTGATTTGGTGGTTTTGAGTGGTCAATGAATTAACCAGCACATTCAATTGCAGCTCATCAGGTTATTCACCACCTGCCTGCCTCGCCCTTCGGAATAAGGAGACACGCTTCTGGCTGAACAGAAGGATAATATACTCAGGAATATGAAACAATGAACAAAGTGGGCCCACTGTAGGTATCAGTGACTGTATGGAAACTTTGGAGTGGTGAGTGACATTTATCAATCTACTTTAAAAGATGATAACTGGAATACCTGTTGAAATAAGACTGTAACTAAAAGCACATACCCATGCCTTTTCCTATGAAGTAGTATAATACACTCTACTTTCCTAGGTAAGAAGCCATTTTCAAGAAAAGCATAACAGCAATCATAAGGAACTGTTTTATTTTGATAGTGACACAGTGAGAAATGACCCAATAGCCCAATAGGGGAAAATCATGAGCTAAGATTAAGGCAATTAGGATCTCGATACATTAATGACCTTGGATCCTGTGAAGCAAAAGGTGTGAATACTAATGAAGAACTAGTTAACTATTTAAAATGAATGACAGAAACCTGGCTGTCTAAGTAGATGAGGGTGCATGATATTATTGATTTTATGTTTGCCATTTTGGTGAGTGAGAGGAAGAGAAACCTGAATTAACATTTTTCTTTAATTATTTACTGATGCAGCATGTTTGATTGTTAGCAGAAGAGATGGTATGCACTGATGGACTTTTCTATGGACAAAATATGAGTAAGCCCACTTGGGTAATATTGTCTGTAGTAATTCGATTTTTTGAGGATCACGTCGTTTGTGGACTACCCATTAGGGACTGAAATTATTCTGTTTATATAATTGTATATGGTACGCAAAGTACATGGTTGAGTTATTATTGCTTTATAATGAAAATAACTACTAGCACATTGACAAGTGGACGGTCATTAGCAAATAACGACCAGGGTGTAAGTCTTGTACTGAATTCACATATAATAAGACATTATTTTTTTTAATTACATTTTTATTGTCATTGGTTTCCAGTAAGATTGAAGTAAGTCTGTTTTTTATTTTAAATGGAAGGGCCCAGCAGTAGATAAGCAACTGCAGTAACAGGCTGAAACGCTTTCTTGTTTGGATTAAATAAATGGCATAATCTCACTCGCTCTTGGAGTGCCTTTCTTCCTTACAGCAGGTGGAGACTGTTTATTTATAAACGCCACCGGTGTTTAGGTGCGGAGAGACAATGCCAACCAAGTGATTGTGTTTTTTATATATATATATATATATAAATATATATATATATATATATATATATACATATATATACATATATATATATATATATATATATATATATATATATATATATATATATATATATATATACACATATATATATATATCTACATATATATATATATATATATATCTACATAGATTATATATAGATAGATTGATAGATAGAAATCTATAGATAGATAGATAGATAGATAGATAGATAGATAGATAGATAGATAGATAGATAGATTGATAGATATTAACTAGGTAGTGTTAGTTAGGTCTGATTTTCCATAGAAAGAGCGTGCATTTTTTGGTTTGCTAATAACTTTAGGCCCATTTTATGAATTGTCACACAACTTTCCTAAAAAAGTTCATGCACCTCAGCTCCTTCCTGGAATGTTTTGGGGGTGATCTGCCAAGAGGGGAAGAGGGGGCGGAAACTATGGGGTCGGTTCCAAAATCTAAAATCCTGCATTTTCCAAAGACTTCTTTAGGACAGGTTATAGCAAAAAATGCTAAACAGGATTACACCAAACTTGGCAGGAAGCTAGATTTTAGTCTTCAGGTTGTGCTCTTTGTGAGTTTTTGTACATCCATTCAGGAGTTTTGAAATATTAATGGTCAAGAACAATTGTAGATTTTGGCAATTGGGCTCACAAGAGTCTCTGAGTCTCTTGCGGTAGCGTCAACTGAAAAATAGAGCATTCTGATTGGCTCAGGAAGCTTTATTTTCTCTTCGGCCATCTTGCTTTTGGGGGAATCAGCCTACCGTGAGCGCTCTGATTGACTGTCAGCAACATGAGAAAAATGTTGCTGAAAGCCATTACAGAAATTGGGAACTTACTCCTCTGCCCTGAAGTTGTGACCATCCTGGGGGCCAAAAAATAAATGACAAAAAAATGTGTGAGCCCGGGAGATGCTTGTATGATCGAAAAATAAAACAAAAAAGAAAATGGTGACTGGGCCACATTTATTTATTATAAGCCCGAGGGAGCCTACCTACAGGGCCAAACACAGTTTTTGTGTGGAGACGGGTTGCACGGCCCGCCTCCCCAAGCCATTAGAGGCCCGGAGTGTCCAACCCTGGGGCCTATCTTATCATTTATGGGGAAAAGACTATGCAACCTGCTCCCTGAGACTGAAAAGGTTCTTGGGAGCCCCCTTCTAGGTCCAGCTTGGCAACAGTGTCCCAGGGTGCCTACCTGGGAGATCACTTTAGATCTGTTTCTATGGAAACAGATCTAAATATTGCCACTGGATGTAGGGAGCTAGCTGGGGCCACGAGGGAGTTGGGGCTCCCTGAGGTCCCCAATGAGTATATGGTGGGTGCCTTTCATGGGCACCAGGGCCCCCACCTTTTGTTGAGCAGAGTCCCAGGGGTTGGGGGCCCCAGGGTGAAAATTGGCCCAGGGAGGGGGGCCATGTGCCCCCCTCCCCCTTTATAATGTGGCCAGGCCCTGGCAGAGGGGTCCCTTGGGCCAAAGTGCACCTGGGGAGGGGGCCATATGTTTCTTCCCCAATAAAATGCGGCCAGGTCCTGGGGGATGGGGTCACAGGGGCCAAATTCTGCCAGGGGGGGGCACATGGCTCCCTCCTCCTACTTAAAAATGTGGCAGGCCCCATGGATGGGGTCCCCGGGGATAAAATTGGCCTGGGAAGGGGGGGCCATATGCCTCCCTCCCATTGACCATACTGCCGGGTCCCAGGAGATGGGGTTCCTGGGCCAAAATAAGCCCTGGGTTGTGGGCCACGTGGGCCCTCCCACTTCAAAATGGTGCCAGGCACCGGTGATGGGGTCCCTGCGGCTGAAACCAGCCTAGGAAGAGTGGCTGCATGCATCCCTCCACCTACACAAAAATCCCTCGGCCCCGGGAGATGGAATCCCCAGGGCCGAAATCACCTCAGGGAGGGGGGCCATGTGACTCCTCCCCATAACAATTGCCATCTGCTTGTGGCCTTGTCATTGGCTGTACACCTCAACAGATGCCGGTTTATGGGCTTTTAACAGGATGAGGAGCCCATCTCTAATGGGCTCTCACTAGCAGCTTCATCTAAAGATTGTCCCCAAATAGGGCCATTATTTGCACATTTTCTGATGCAACTGGATGAGAATACAGAGAGTCCATACATAAAGCAACTAAGGGACTGGGTACATGCTTCATCCCTTCACCACTCCTTGGGATCAGAGGTCTAATGTTGCTCCAGGCCCCATCTGTCCACCAGTCAGAAGATTCAGGACTGCCAGATGTACATCCGCTCCTTGGCTTCATGTTTGGTGTCACAACTCCACTTTGACACATCCCCCTGCCAGCTGTTTCTGTGGTCCAGGTCAAGTCTATGGATCCTTGGCCATCACGTCCTCTCACATTCTCTAATACAGCACTGTGTGCCACCAGGTTCTTCACCTTGACATTTATCAATTCAGGACATTACTCGGGCCGCTGCAAGTAGTGGGCTTCTTCCAATCACAGTGGACCATTGCAATTGTCAGAGCCCCTGCCATCCAAGCAAAGCTATGTCTGCAACTCTCCCACCTTCCCCCTCGCAGTCCACCTCAGTCCTGGGAGGGCACACCTTGATTCAGGCTTCAAGGCCACAATGTGGATGCCATGATGGGCTCACCTTGTCACAGGATCATTGTCTCTCACTGCCTATTTCTGTACTTGAAAATGAAGGTAAGACTGTCTGTCAGCCCCCATAATTGTCAAACGGATGCCAACGTCATCGGTTGAATGAGGTGTACTAATTTAATACCAGGATATTGATGCATACAGGGTGACCAGAAAAGAAGCTGATGTCAGGTGCCTAATCCATCAGTTGCTGACCACGCCTCCTGCAGCATTTAGCACACTGATATAAAATGTAATCATTTTAAGTACAACTTCGTAGCATGACCAGAATGTATTGCCTTGTATTTATCGGCATTGTGTAACATTAGTATAAATTATTTTTGCTAAGACGAAAAAATATATATTTAGGTCCGATTGTTCTTAATTAAACTAAGCTCATTTAAACAAACATACCCCATACGTTTTAGATTTTCCAGCTGCATTAGGCATGCCGTACAGCTGTATTGTCTTTTACCATATGCCTTATTTTTCTGCAAAACACATTGACGCAGTAAGGCCACATTAGTATTTTATAACCAGGAGACGCTCTATTATTTACATTGAGAAGCTTGCTGTACGTGCATTCAAATATAAGACATCAACGTCTAATAGGAGGTTGGATTTTGTTATAAAATATTAATAACAGTTGCACAGATTCCAAAGATAAGCACAGCTGCCATTATATCCCTGTTAATATAACAAGATAATGAACACATTTGTTAATATTATTAAAATGAGCATAGAGTGAATCCTTAAAATGGCCCAAAGCAGCACTCAAATATTGATTTACGTGGAGGTTGTAGGCTCTTCATTATTAAAACCCACGCCTCCAGTTCAAAGCTTTTATTACTTAGATGGTGATATTGCACAAGACTACTGCACATGGCGGCAGTCTCGTCTTCCTGTCGTAAATTACTTTTTGAATAAAGACACGGAAGCCTGGCTCAATCGGTTATCCTTAGGTATCAGCAGAACATTCTTCTGACTCATGCACGTGACAAAGATATCAGATTCGTAGAGGTTTTGGTCAGTATTTTTATCCATCATTCTCCGCTCTTCTTCCCACCCTCATAGTCACATATGGGACCTTGTCACATCAAATGAGCACTACAAGTGCCTAATGCCAATTTAGACTATGACAGGATCACAAATAAAATTTTACTGACACTATTTAATGTCCATAGTGGTAAGGTGACCTAATGACGTGTTTAGTGCAAACACCTTTTACCCCGATATTATTAAATCAATTTTCTGGAGGTGTTAATGCTTGACAAGATTGAGCATATTTGTTGAGAGCATTTTGTCCTGGTAGTGATGTCTTCCGTTGATTTTCTTGCCGCTTGGTTTGTTTGATGAATTATTGCACTGGGATGCTGTGATTTGCCCTGTCATATTGTAATTTATTTTGTTATGTTGCTTTGTGTATGCTGTTATGTTATAGTATGTTACGTTATGTTATGCTATGTTATGTTGTGCTATGCTCTGTTATGTTTATTTTTATAATGCATCACCCATTAGAGTATCTTGAAATATAGGGCGCACTTTCCTTGTTTGCGCCACGGTGCACCTTCACACAGTAGAAGTGCATTCTATATTGCTGAATGTACTGCCCTCAGGGCAGCTGTTAACTTGTGATGCTCTGGGGTGCAGTGCATTCAAGTGAAATACAGTGCAGCTTACTAGGCAACAACTCGCCTGCACTTTTAAAAGGGAGGAGAGATCTCCTTGCCTGCAGATGCATTGAGTGACCGAATCCACCGACTAGGGGATTTTGGGGGTCCATAGGATCCATTAACCCCTCTAGAGGGCTGCCATTAGAGGGCACACTAACAGGTCACCATTTTTTTGTGCCGTGCTGTCAGTGTGCCTCCAGAGTTCTTCTTTACCTTTGCACCCACATCTATAATACAGTGCAGGAGCAGAGGAAATTAGGGAATGACCTCTGATTATACAGCTGGTGCTACATGTGCACGACCGCTATCTTTGTTACAGAAGGGGCCGCACAAGCATCTGTGGCCCCTTCTGTAATACTAAACTGTCTCGTGAGTGAGACAAGGCTGTTGTGCCCTGGGGTACTTTGTGTAATACTGCCCAAGGTGTGTTTACTTGTACAAAACCATGCAAAATCAGCAGTTATGGTTAGAGTTCTTTTAAGTAACTATAACTCACGCCCTAAGGTAACTATAACTTGCGCCCTTGCCATGAACAGTTTTTTTATCAATAATTTGTTTTGCAAATGTTGCAGTAATAATATCAAAGATGACATACAGGATGTCATCAATGATAGAGTATGTGGAGTAATTCGTCGTGCATGGCAAAGACGCAAATTATAGTTACCTTAAGGGCGCGAGTTATAGTTGCTTAAAAAAACTCTAACTATAACTGCTGCATTTCAATGGTTTTTTAACATTAAAGCAATTTTAATTACTATATTTTATTCCAACCTCCGCCCCTCACAACCTTCGACCATGTGTGGCGGGGGTTGGTCGCACAGCTGGGCCTACAGCTAGGCCTTACAGCCAAGCCCTTATAACCACCCAATTCCACGCCATGCGTCCTTTGGCTGTGGGCAGTTCAGGTTGGCCACAGGCCCTGTGTCTGTCAGTGGATCTGTGAGTGGGTGCGTGAGTGTGTGAGTGGGTCTGAAAGTGGGTGTGTGAGTCTGAGTGGGTGTAAGGGGGTGCATGAGTGTCTGAGTGGGTGTGTGAGTGGACGCATGAGTCTATGAGTGCATGTATGAGTGAATGATTTAGTGTATCAATGAGTCTGTGTTTTTTCTTTCAAATTTTTCAATATTCACAAATAATTCACAAAAATTCACAAATGTTCACAAATATCATGCATGGTGACGCAAAATTATTTTGAAGCCATAATTTGCACCTAAAACACACCTAGATCACACCCCTGGTGGTCAGGGTACCGTCACCCTGATCCCTTATGCCACTTTCAATTTGGATTTTCATCCCCAGGGACCATGTACGTGAAATAAAATAGCAGCTACAACTTTGTAGTCAAGTTGCATTCAGCCGATTGCAACGCTTCTTTTTGCATGCATATTTGGAACAAAATTGTGAATTTTGCTAATTATTCATGACATACTTGTGGCCAGAGATATACACATTTATTTTCCCTTTAATATCTCAAAAACTACTGAAAAGATTCACAGTAAATAAGCAAAAGTGGAATCTGCGTACTGACAGCCAGCTTTCTGCCAAATTTGGTGCAATTCCGTCCAGTAGTTCAACCTGTAGTTGTGTCTGAAGAATCCTATGGGAATTAAAATGGGAAATGCAATGTATTTTGAGCCCCCATTTTTCTCGATCCCCGCTTGACAGATCACCCCGAAATGTTCCATGCAGAACAAGAATCACCGCAACCTTTTTTTTGGAAACTTTTGTGACTTGTCATAAATATGTACCATGTTACTAATGCTGATTACCCTCACAGTTCACCAAAATACAGCAAGAAGCGATATCACTTACTTTAAATACATTAAAACTCAAATTACATTACTTAGTTGCAATATGCAAAATAAACATCTGCACATCATAATATGCAATCCAGGAAAATGTAAATAAATTAGCACTCACAGTTTAGGAACAACACAAAATTGATAATACTTGTCACTAAATTTTAATACATTACAAATTACTAAATCATTACATTACTTACCTTCAAAAGGCAACATTAACATCTAAGCAACATAATATTTAATCCTCTTAAATGTAAACAAAATACCACAGCTGGTTCGGGCAAAATGCAAAATATAAAACTACATGGCTGATTGGTACCTTTGGTAAACACAGCCATCAACCTATCACATTACCATTTCCATGCCCCATGTTTGTGATATACCATCAACTGTAGAAGGTATACTATAGCATAATTGTATATAAGTAAGTTTTCTACAGCTTATAACTTTACAAATGCTTACACTATTTATATATATCCAACCACAAAATTAACATGCACATCTTACAAGTCACATCTTGGAGATTAAACATTGAGTTGTTTTCATATAATTTGTGGCATCTTTTAGTTAATTTACACACTATATCCACTCCAAACTTTAAGAGTTGCCTTTATGCCACTGCACTCTATGCTATTTACAGTATGCCAGGCCACTTTACGACTGCAACCCTTGCTGATGAAGCCTTACTGATTCATCCACGTGCTCAGGAGTAAAAAGGCTGCTACCATTGGAAAAAAGGTGTGAACCCCCCCTTGCCTGGAGAAACCCTCTATACTTGTAACCTCCACCTGCTTGTCACAGCACTTAATTTACTCCTGCATGCTCCACAGGATGGTGATACAATAATGCTGCCCCAATAAGACCCAGAAGACCCAGAGCGGAGAGACTATAAATAGGACTACATTTCATACCTGGTTGTGTAATGGGGAATCTGATGCCACTCTACGCCACTGGGTCTGTTTGTGCCCCTCTGGATGATGCAAGGCAGGGTCCAGGCACAGCAGACTACACTAAACATCTTGCCAAAAAGAATGGAATAGCGCCAACACCACTGAACCTTTGTACAGTCACACTGCATACAACTTGGGCAATGGGAAAGGCTGACAGCCAACAAGCCAAGCTGTAGTTTGAACCCCGTAACTTCACTCACACATTGGGAGACAGCTCTGAACACATGATGATGGAAGACTCACAAAACAGAAGCTCTACAGATGAGACAGATATGAAGTCCTTACTAGTGGCTATGCAACAAAGCCTTTCATCCATATAGAGTAAAATGGACAACATGGGCACCAGAATAGACATTATCACTAACAAACTGGAAAGGCAAGGAGGTCGCATCACGGAAATAGAAAACAGAATCTCAACACTTGAAGATACAATATGAGGAGCAGATGCTGAACAGGGAGAAGGTGCTAAGAGCGATATCTGCGAAAAACAAAGACTTGGAGGCAAGATCCCAAAGAAATAACATACAAATCATAAGGATCCCTGAATCCACCAACATGTGCTGAGTGGAGGACTTTGAGGAGTGTCTCCTTACCACCATTTTTGGTTCTGATGAATTCTCCAGGATGCTAATAGTGCAACAAGCTCATTGGGCACTAGTGGCCAGGCCACCGCCGGGTACCCCTCCCTGACCAATAATTGCCAGACTTCTGAACCATTGAGACAGAGATACAGCCCTTTGTCTGTTGTGCGATAAATGCAACTTTGAGGTAAATGCAATATCCATTTATCCTGGCTTCACAGTTGCGGAACAGGAAACCCGCAAGAAATTTTCCAAAAGCAAACAAAAATTGAGGCAAGCTGACATCCTGTATGCCCAGCACATTTACGTATCTCCCATAGGGGTAGAGACCACATCTTCACATCTCCTCAACAGGCTGGCTAATTTCTGAAATGGAAATGAACAAGATGCTGTCTGGGGAAACCACAAAACACCTCAGTTGATGCCCGCCTCTCTTCTGTCAGAGCAAGGCTAAACTGGAATGCACTGCAGCGGATAATCCACTTGAACAACAGTCTTATCCATTTCGCCCCCATTGTTCAACTGGGCCAGTGGATTACCTGAGGAATAATTCAAGACTATCAATGATTTTATGCACCTACTGGACTCATTACAGCTAAACGATGAATGCTACTCTTACTCATATAATATGCAAGAAAGGATTCAGAACTGGTGCTGATAAAGATGAGAAGGGCACCTCGTAATGCACCCTCAACATGACGGGGAGGAAACACCTGACCCTACTGATGAACCTCCTTAAGGATACCCGTGATTTTGTTTTGATATTTGGAAGTATTCTTCATTCTTTTTTTCTTTATCTCTTTGAATGCAGTTGGTTTTACATTATCCTGCTGACTGGAGAAGTTGGATTTAAAATTACTATTTTAGAAATGCCACTTTTAGAAAATGAGCTTTTCTCTGCACTTAAATCTTTCTGTGCCTTACAATCCACGTCTGGCTGGATTTAGTTGACAGCCCCCTTGTGCATTCACTCAGACACACCCCAAACACAGGACACTCAGCCTCACTTGCATACATCTGCATTTTGAATGGGTCTTCCTGGACTGGGAGGGTGGAGGGACTGACAATTACATGTCAAAGGACAGTAGCCTGCCCTCACACAAAGGACTGCCACATCCCCTACGGGGACCCTGGTAGACAGGATTAAACTGAAAGGAGACCTGGTGCACTTCTAAGCCACTCTTTTAAGTCTATCCCACTTCAAAGGCATATTTGGGTATTTAAACAGGGCATCTGCCCCTACCAACTCAGACACTTCCTGGAGAAGAAACCTGAACCAGAACCTGCATCCTGCCAAGAAGATCTGCCTGGCTACCCAAAGGGCTCACCTGTCTGCTTTCTGTGAAGGACTGCTGCCTTGCTGTTGCCCTACTGCCTTGCTGCTCTCTGGCTGTGGTAACAAAGTGCTCTCCAAGGGCTTGGATAGAGCTTGCCTTCTGTTCCCTGAAGTCTCAGGACCAAAAAGACTTTGGGCCTGATTACAACTTTGGAGGAGGTGTTAATCCGTCCCAAAAGTGACGGTAAAGTGACGGATATACCACCAGCCGTATTACGAGTTCCATAGGATATAATGGACTCGTAATACGGCTGGTGGTATATCCGTCACTTTACCGTCACTTTTGGGACAGATTAACACATCCTCCAAAGTTGTAATCAGGCCCTTTATCTCTACCAAAAGGACTCCTTGTGCGGCAACATTCGACTCACTGCCTGCCAGAAACGACACACAGCCTGTACCACTGTGAAAATTTCACTGCACACCGAACCGGAACAACACAGCCTGGCTTCACATCGAGAAGATCGGCACAGTGCCAGCTTAGCAACTGGAAATTCGATGCACAGCCCACCGGATCGACACACAGATGAGCCTCAATGACACAGCCTGGCTTTCGGAGAGGAAACAATGCAGTGCCTGACATGCAGTAGAAAAGTCGACACAACGCCCACCGCATCGACGCAGCTCCTGTGACTTCATCCTGCCAGCGCAGGAAATCCATGCATCGTCACCGGGGCATCTGAAAACCCCACTACCCGAAGAGGATCCACGACCGAGCACTGGAAATCGACACGCATCTGTCCCTGTGTGAAAACTAAACAACAAATCACCGTGTGCGGCCCGAGAAATCAACGCACACCCCTGTTGTTTCCACGCATCTCCTCCTCTGCGGTTCTTTGAGGAGATTTTTCATGCGATCCAGGTACTTTGTGTTTGAAAGAGACTTTGGGCCTCATTACAACCCTGGCGGTACAATCTGCCGTATTACGACTGTGGTGGTAGTGCCACAAATTTGTACGATTTGATGGACTGTCAGGTATCCAAATCAATTGGGAAAAATCTAGCATTTTTGAAGTCCAGTAAGACTTCCTGCTCAAATGGTATGACTCAAGTCTCAGATATTTGGGAATAGAGATTTCCATGAGTAAAGAGGAACTTGTATTGTCTAATTATGGCACTGTGTTATCAAACGTTACATATAATGTCACACACTGGATCTCGATGCCCCTGTCCATGGCAGGACACATTTCTCTCATGAAAATGATCATCCTCCCTATACTTCTTTATCTGTTCCAAGATATCCTTTACCCACTAGGGAAACACTTCTTCAAAATTCCCAAGTCACAGCTGTTCTGGCTGGCCTGTGCAGGAAAGCAGCCGTGCCTGCAATGGGGGCAGCTCACCCAGCTGTTTTAGGGGGGAGGTTTGGAAGTATCAGACATGGAACTCTACTATTTATGTGCTCAAGCTCACCATGCTGTTTATTGGTAGAATCCACCCCTTTGCCATTGAACATGGACATATGTCCTCAATTCCCCCACCCCATAATTGGTGCCTCAAGCATTCATGTTAGCCCCCCCCCCGATTCTACTGTTTGCTGCACAAATACAGTGTGGGAAAACTTAGTTAAAAAGGCTGGCAAGCCGCTAATATACTCACCTTCCAACACAATCAGACCTCTCTCCCAGTTACACACGAAGCTAGCTACTGGAACATGCTGGAAGAGGTAGTGGTTAACACCTGGGGAGATCTCTATGAAGGCGGACAATTTATTACTGGTGAGGCTTTGTTTGAGGGAAAAGACTCACCACATTTACAAGTATGTCTATATATTAGATTGTGGTAGGAGGTCAAGGACGTTACCCCAGACTTTCATCAGGAACCCCCCACTTTAAACACACTACACTTACTACTCAGCTCTACAGGGCCGCAACACTTGGTGTCCATCCTATGCCATACGGCACAGCAAGAGGCAGCAGATATGAACAGCAGAGTGTGGTGGGTGGGACATGGAATTGGAAAGCCCTCTTACTGATGCCCAGTGGCTTTAATATTGTCAACAAACTAGGCGTATTGCCTCAAGCAGCAGACTTCACATAATTAATTTCCAAATTCCTACATAGGAAGTATTATACCCCTGAAAGGTTGCATAGATGTCACCTGCCTGTGTAGGACAGATTTGTGAGGTGCGGAACAGAAGGGGTTAGACTTCCTTCATCTGGCCTGAGCATGTCCCCCAATACGATCCTACTGGCAGGAAATTGAGCTGGCCCTGCTCCTTACGATTTCTCAACCAATCGCAGGTCATTACTGGCAGTAGTGAGATATACTGGGGACGCAGAGGTGCCATTTAGCAAAGTTGTCTCATTAGACTTGCTTCTTGCCAAGAGGCAAGTGGCATGTAAATGGGGAAGAGGTTGAACACCAAAATTTAAGGATTGGTTACAAGAACTGATATACTGTAGGGACTAGCTCACTACATATGCAGAATTGCTGTCTCCTAGCTCCAGATCCCGGGATATCTTGGCACCATTGGAGGCTTATCTTCTCAATCACACTACAGATGCGGTAGAAAACCCACACTGAATTGATGGCTTGAGTGGTATATCTGGAGACTCTGCCCTGGTCCCCGAGGGAGGAACAAACTCCCCCACCTTGGACATGCTAGGGGATGATACTAGAGGATAAACCCCTAATTCTTATTGATAAGCTCTAAATATGATTATAAGACGTAACAAACTTCATAAAATGTCTGGTCAATCTTCCTTTCACTGATTTATGATGTATCTGGGACTAATCTGTTCTCAAGAATATAAATGAACTTTGTTAATGGAATTCATTCTGTACAATGATGTGATGTTGTGCGGGAGCATGGGTATTTTTGTTCATGATAAGTGATTTGTATTTCCATACTTGATACATGTATCCTATATTATTTTTTTAATTGAAAACCAAAAATAAAGAAATAATAAAAACAAGCTTTTGCATTAGTGTCTTACAGTGTGTTTTAAATATTTTATTATTTATTTCTTGGTTCCATGGTATTCCCATGAAACTCTGTATTTTTTATTCAACATATATAAACTTATAAATAGTTTTTCCTACCTATTCCCACTTTAATAAAGTGGTAATAGGTATGAGAAAATACCAACCCTAATACTTACCCACATCAAATAGCATAATGTTAATGATTATTATTTATTGAATGCACAAATGCACAAATGCCCAAATGCGTCTTGGCACTAAAAAATTGTCACAGATTGAAAATACACTGAAGGAGAAGAATGAGATGAACCAAGATTAACACTTGCTGGACTGGAGGAAAGCCAGGTTTTGAGCAGTTTATTGAAACCCAAATTAGCTTGGCTTCTCACCTGAACAGGCAAGGTGTTTCAAATCTCGGCTGCCAAAAGCATAAATCTTCTGCCTTCCCAGTTTGATCTCGTAAATGTACATAGCCTAATCATTCTGGCACTCTAGGATCTTAATGATCTACTGGGGCTATCCCAGGTGAGATTTTCCTGGAAATATTCTGGGACAGTTCCATACAATGCTTTGCCAACAAGGTAGAGGGCCTTGAACTTTGCACCTTTCCTCACTGACAGTTTGTGTAGCTCTTTTAAAGTTTCTGAGACAGACTGAAATGTGGGTATCTTTTCTAAAAGTCTGGCTGCTGCATGTTGAAGACATTGCAAATTATTCATAGAATACTGATGGGCTTCTAAATATAGAGTGTTGCAGTAGTCCAATCTGGACAAGATCAGTGCTGTGGCCATTGTTTTCTGTAACTCAAAAGGAACATACATCAGGATTTTCCTCATCTTACGCATCAAATAGAAGAAGGACGACACTAGTTTGTTTATTTGTGCATCAAAAGACAAACTTACGTCAAATAGAATACCCAAGTTTTTTGCCATGGATAATGGAGTAGGGGCAGGTCCCAGGAAATTAGGCCACCAGTCCTGGTTCCCTGAGGACAAGTTCTTCTCAAACAAAAGGACCTCTGTTTTAGATGAGTTAGTCATCAAACTCTTTTGATTCATCCATTTTAGGATAGCCCTTACACAGTTGAGGAACCTCAGGCCTGTCTCTTCTGCATAATTAGCAATGGAAACAGTGAGCTGTGTATCGTCAGCCTATTCAATGGGGGAAAAGCCAAAAGAATTAATAAGTTCTGTCAAAGGAGCAACATAGATATTGAAAAGAGTTGGACTCGGAGATGAGCCCTGTGGGACTCCACAAGGCAAGGTAAAAGATTTTGATTTCAGTTCTCCCACAGCTATACATTGTTCTCTCTGAGAAAGAAAAGAGCAAAACAGCTGTAAAGCAGGTCCTCCTATTCCGATTTCTTCCAGTCGTGTAATAAGAATCTCCGTCCACCGTATCAAAAGCCACTGACAGATCTAATAGAATCAGAGCTGCCTTCCTTCCGTTGTCCAGAATACTTCTCTCTTGGTCGGTAGACACCACCAAGGTCGATTCTGTACTGTGATTAGGCCTAAAACCAAGTTGAGCTGGACTTAACACTCAATGCTCTTCCACATATTTAAACAGAGTGACATTCATATGTTTTTCCAACACCTTAGTGACCAGGGGAAGGCGAGAGATGGGACAATAATTCTTTACATCTTTAGATTCTAAGATAGGATTTTTTAGCAGAGGGAGAATAAATACTTTCATCCATGCCAGTAAAAAGATGCTATCTCCTGAATGGAGTTAAATGACAGTGTTAGTGGAGGTGCAGTTGCTTCATTAATCGCATGCAAGATATTTGGAGGGCATAAATCCAGCTGGATTTAGTGTGGCAGATGAGTTCAGCTGATGAGTTTGGCCAGAACTAAAACACAGAACACAGGGAAGCTTGAGGTAAAAACAAGCCATCTACCTCTTACTCTTGTAAAGGAAGTTATAAGCCAATCTGCTAATGACTTGGCATAGCTATGCAGCTTGGAAGCACTGCCATTCTACCGCGGCCACACTTATAGCTAAATTAAAAACACTTAAAACATATAAAATACTTACACTACTTACTTACCCAAATAATCATCTTAGCACCATGATTTTAAATGCTTCCATATTTCATGAAAATCTGTCTGATTGTTTTTGCACTACGTGAAATACAAAAGTGTATGTAAAATTCATTGGATTTTATTCTTGGTTTGGGAGTGCCCTTTTCTTCTTTGCACCCCGTTCACGAAGTGTGCAAAACTTTAACAACACAAAGAAAGAATGAAAATGGCAGCAGATTCACAAAGTTTTACAGACATTCCTCAAACTGGTTCAAAGTTATGAACCCCTTAGCTACTGGGCCATCCTCCCCATACCCCCCACACCTACCAGTGCTGAGCCCTTTTTCGGCTATTTGGGGTAGTTCACGCTTAGGCCTTCATAACTTTTTGTCCACACAAGCTATTCATGCCAAATTTGTGACGTTTTATTCCAACATCCTGGGGACTCTAAAGGTACCCAGAGTTTGTGGGTTCCCCTGGAGGAGACCAAGAAAATAGACAAAATACAGCTAAAGGTTTTTTTTTTTTTTTTCAGAAAAATTGGAAAAGTGGCTGCAGAAGAATGTATGTGTTTTGTTCCCTGAAAACAGCATCAACAAAGGGTTTGTGGTGCTAAAATCACCACTTTCCCAGCTTTCAGGAACAGGCAGACTTGAATCAGAAAACCACATTTGTCAACACAATTTAGGCATTTTACTGGGACATACCCCATTTTTACTATTTTTTTGCTTTCAGCCTCCTTCCAGTTACTGACAGAAATGGGTGTGAAACCAATGCTGGATCCCGGACAGCTAAACATTTCTGAAAACTAGATAAAATTCTGAATTTTGCAAAGGGTCTTTTGTGAAGATCATTCAAGGTTATCCTCAGAAAGTAACAGCTAAAGTAAAAAAATATTGAAACTGAGGTAAAAAAGAGCCATTTCTGTCCACGTTTTCTTCTATAACTTTTTTTCAGCTATGGCAGATTTTTAAAAGAAATTTACTGTTACATCTGCTGGACTCTTCTGGTTGCGGAGATATATAGGACCACAGGTACCCAGAGCCAATAAATGAGCTGCACCTTGCAATGGGTTTTCATTGAAAACCGGTTATACAGCAATTAATTTGGTGAAATATAAAGAGTGAAAAATAGGTATCAAGGAAAACTTTGCATTTCTGAAATGGGCACAAGATAAGGTATTAAGAAGCAGTGGTCATTTGCACATCTCTGAATTCCGGGGCCCCCATACTAATATGTGAATTGCAGGGCATTTCTCAAATGCACTTCTTTTTTATACACTGTGTTACATTTGGAGGGAAAAAAATGTAGAGAAAGACAAGGGGCAATGTTAGACCTGGAAGCTTTTTGGCATGTCTCCCCTGTATTTTTGCCTTCTGACCTCCTGGTTTTATGGTGAACTGGACTCTGTTTTTGCTGGTTTATTGTCTCTGCACACTTTACCATTGCCAGTCAGTGGTAATGTGCAAGTGCTCCTCATATAAATTGAACTGCAGATTTGTCTATCCATGAGTGGCATATTTGATTTATTAATAAGTCCCTAGTCAAGTATACTGGAGGAGCCCATGGCCTGTACATCAAGGGGCATATTTATACTCTGTTTGCGCCGGAATTGCGTCGTTTTTTTTACGCAATTCCGACGCAAAACTAACTCCATATTTATACTTTGGCGTTAGACGCATCTAGCGCCAAAGTCCATGGAGTTTGCGTCTTTTTTTAGCGTGGACACCTACTTTGCGTTAATGAGATGCAAGGTAGGCGTTCCCGTCTAAAAAATTGACTCCGCGGCATGTGCGCCGTATTTACACTCCCGGGTAAAATTCACGCCCGGGAGTGGGCGGGTCAAAAAAAATGACGTACGGCTGCTTTTGTGCCGTTTTTTAGCGCCTGGACAAGGCAGGCGTTAAGGGACCTGTGGGCTCGGAAGGAGCCCAGAGGTGCCCTCCCATGCCCCCAGGGACACCCCCTGTCACCCTTGCCCACCCCAGGAGGACACCCAAGGCTGGAGGGACCCATCCTAGGGACATTAAGGTAAGTTCTGGTAAGTACTTTTTTTTTTTTTTTTGTGGCATAGGGGGGCCTGATTTGTGCCCCCCTACATGCCACTATGCCCAATGACCATGCCCAGGGGACAGAAGTCCCCTGGGCATGGCCATTGGGCAAGGGGGCATGACTCCTGTCTTTGCTAAGACAGGAGTCATTTCTATGGGGGTTGGGAGTCGAAAACAATGGCACAAATCGGGTTGAGGCGAAAAATTTGCCTCAGCCTGACTTGCCCCATTTTTTGACGCCCAAGCTCCATATTTCCCTACGCCGGCGCTGCCTGGTGTACGTCGTTTTTTTTCACGCACACCAGGCAGCGCCGCCGGCTAACGCTTCAGAATGGCGTTAGCCGTCACTAATTTTTTTGACGCAAAACTGCATTAGCGCAGTTTTACGTCAAAAAGTATAAATATGGCCTCAAATACTACTAGTGGGCCTGGAGCACTGGTTTTGCCAACCACCTTAGTAGCCCTGTAAACATGGCTCAGACCTGCCACTGGAGTGTCTGTGTGTGCAGTTTTAAACTGCCAATTCGACTTGGCAAGTATACCCACTTGCCATGCCTTAACCTTCCCTTTTACTACATGTGAGGCACCTCTAAGGTAGGTCCTAGGTAGCCCCATGGGCGGGGTGCAGTGTATTTAAAAGGTAGGGCATGTACTGGTGTGTTTTATATGTCCTAGCAGTGAAATACTGCCAAATTCGTGTTTCACTGTTGCAAGGCCTATCTCCCTCATACGTTAACATGAGGGCTGCCTTTAAATAACTTTAAAGCGCAGATTCCCTTTGAGGGCAGATAGAAATTTGGAGTTTGGGGTCTCTGAGCTCACAATTAAAAATTAATCTTTTAGTGAAGTTGGTTTTTTGGTTGTGAATTTGAAAATGCCCATTTTTAGAAAGTAGACATTCTCTTGATTAAACCATTCTGTGACTCTGCCTGTTTGTGGATTCCTCGTCTGGGTCAGTTTGACAGTGGGCTGTTCACACCTCTCCTCTAGACAGTGACACGAAGGGAGCTGGGGTGTAGCCTGCATATCCTGATAGGCCATCTGAGCTAGAGTGGAGGGAGGAGTGGTCACTTACACCTGAAAGAACTGTACCTGCCCTCACACAATACAGTCTCCAACCCCCTGGTGTGCGTCTGGTGCCTGGCCTGGACAAGGAAGGATCCTGCAAGCACTTGATACTTTGCTTTGAAGTTTGCCAACTTCAAAGGCAGAACAGTGTATAAGAAGAAGACCCAAAACCCCAGACTTTTACGATCTTTCTGGAATCAAGAGGAACATCTGCCTAGGAGAAGAGCTGAAGATCTGGAGGAGGAGTACTGTCGCTTCTTTTTGTTGTTTTGCTGGACTGGTCTGCAGTTGCTGCTTTTGCCTGAAAAGGGTGCAGAGGGTGAACTTTGCTGTGTGTCCCACTTGAGAAAGTTCGCCAAGGGCTTGGATTAGAGCTTGCCTCCTGTTGGACGTCTCAGGGACACCAAAGACTTCAGTTTCCTTGATCTGCAGCACTGGGAACTGTGTGTTTTCTGCTGTTCAAGAGGAGAAATGACTGAGACGCCACCAACAAAGCCGCTGGTCTGCACCGTGACCTGCTGATGCCGCACTGAACCGCACTGCCCCGCTTCTTACAACAACCCAGGTCTCGCCGACACCGCCATTGGACGACTTCACCGAGCCTCTGCTCGCACTGCGAACTGTGGGCCCCACACAATGGCATCGCCTGCTCACACCACAGCCTGGGCCTCCCTGACGCCACCGCTCCTGCACCATGGCCTTTGGACACCGCCTGTGAGGAGCACAAAACAGCGTCCCGTCCCACACCGCAGCCCTGGTCCGCCTACGCCAGCACCATTGACTCCAGTGTCATCACCAGGCATCCCTGCCTGCACTGTGGCCTGTGGACCGGAGTTCAATCCGCAATGCGTGTGACCTCAAGGGCCCGACGACTCCCGCACCGACTGCGGAACAGACATGCAACGCCAGGGACGCCGCTTTCTGGAGCTCACCGCGAGGATCACAATGCCCTGCAAATCCAAGGTACTATTTGTGTGTCTTCCCGACACCATAGCTGGCCTGCGACGCCTCTGCCGGCATGAACTGTTAGTTTTGTTGATCACGACACCGTGATAGCCCCAGGTGGAGCTATCAACTTCAAGGAACTGTTTATTTAAGATAAATCTTACAAAATTCATATCTTTAGCACTGTATATTGGATTTTTACCATTTTGGTCTTGTTTTACACAGATAAATATTGGCTATGTTTCTAAAACTGGTGTGATGTCCTTTTGTAGTGTTTTCACTGTATTACTGTGTGTCATATGCCAGTGCTTTACCCATTGCTTCTGAGATGAGCCTGACTGCTCGTGCCAAGCTACCAAGGGGGTGAGCAGGGGTTATCTGAGCGGGTATCTCCCTTACCCTGACTAGAATAAGGGTCACCTGTTTTTTGCAAAGTGCCTAGCTGTGCATTTTGGCCTCGAGCTCAGCCGGTACCTAGAGAAACCTAGCAAACCTATATATTACACAAGGGAAATTCAGAATGGGGTGACTTGTGGGGCTCTTACCAGGATCTGTCTCCCAAAATCCTTTGCAAACATCAACATTTGGCAAAAAACATGGACACATTACACTTTCCCAGAGAAAACTGACCTTTTTTTTGCAGAATGCCTAGCTGTGGATTTTGGCCTCTAGCTGATCAGGCACCTAAGAAAACCTAGCAGACCTGGACATTCCTGAAAAACTACCCCTAGAGGAACCCAGGATGGGGTAACCTATAGCGCTCTCATCAGGTTCAGTTACCCAGAATCTTTTGCAAACCTCAAAATTTGTAAAAAAAAAAACCTTTTCCCTCAGATTTCTGTGCTGCAAAGTTCTGGAATCTGAGAGGAGCCACACATTTCCTTCAACCCAGCATTCCCCCAAGTCTCCGGATAAAAATGGTACCTCACTTTTGTTGGTAGGCCTAGTTCCCGCGACAGGAAACACCCCAAAACGCAACATGGACATATCAAATTTTAACAATGACAACTGACGTGTTTTTTGGAAAGTGCCTAGCTGTGGATTTTGGGCTCTAGCTCAGCTGGCACCTCTGGGAAACCTATCAAACCTATACAGTTTTTTAAAACTACCTAGAGGAATTCAGAATCGGGTGACTTGTGGGGCTCTCACCAGGTTCTGTCACCCAGAATCATTTGCAAACCTCAACATTTGTAACAAAACAAAACTTTTTTCCTCACATTTGCTTCCACTCAGCATTCCCCCAAGTCTCCCGATAAAAATATGGTACCTCACTTGTGTGGGTAGGCCTAGTGCTCGTGTCAGGAATGGATCAGAAAAGGGTCAATGTTAATCCTTGCATGAGGGCAAATGTTGACCCTGAGGTGATCTATTCCTGATGCAGGCACTAGGTACAGACACTTGAGTGGGGTAGCTTTTTTATCAGGACAGGTGGGAAAACCTGGGTGGTAGGAATTTTGTGGATCCCAGCATATTCCTGTAGTTTGTGTGACAGAAATGCAAGAAAACATAGAGTTTTTATTCAACATTTCACCTTTGCAGCGTATTCGGGTAAGAACAATTTGGGGAATCCACACAAGCCACACCTCTGTGGACTCCCCTAGGTGTCTAGTTTCCTGAAATGTCTGGGTTTGGTAGGTTTCCCTATATGGCTGCCAAGCAGAGGATCAAAAACGCAGGTGCCTGCCTTACAAAACCAGGTTGTTTTAAGATAGATAATTTTGATGTACGATTTAGGCGGTGTAATTTTGGGCTGAACTAAGTTGGGGAGCTCCCAAGAGAGCACTCTCTCTGTGCTTGCTGCTACATGCACCTGCTCTCTGGGTTGGGCTAACCCGCTATTGTCCCGCCACACAGACTGTGGTTGTGAAGGGACAGCAGGACTGTCCTCTTCACCTCCCTCAGAATCACTGGAAGAGGAGTTGTTGGAAAAATCACTCCCAGAGTCGAAGCCATTGTCTGTTCCCTCAGATGCTGTCTCAGTATCTGCTGTCTCAGTCTCTGATCCTACCTCAGAGCTGTCCTCTATAACCTGAGTTAGGGCTTGAGCAGCAGTCATCCAACGAGACGCCATCTCTGCTACTGGCTAAACTCTCGCTCTTAAACACTAGTCTACATAGACAGACACAAAATTGCTGCTGGGTGTGTGTTGCATGCAGCAGTAAAGGTCAATTCCTGACCTTTGCTTCTTCCCTCAATCAGCACGTTCTCTCAAGACACTCAAAAATGAAAAAAAGACACACTGTTACTTCACCTTGTCACATACTAATCGTCACAGTCTTTAGCGCCTCTGGTGCCCAGTCCAGCAATCATTATTGGTGCTCCCACTCCCATGACCTCCTTCTCGGATCCCCTCACTATCACTCAGCAAAAGTGCCCTTCATCTCACCTTAGCCCCCCTCACACATACATTTAATTTGTATTATAGTGCAGGTAATGGCTGGCTTCACTAATCCACTCAGATATTTACATAAAATACAGATAAACCTTTTGCGCTACTTCATGGCATCCAAACTGCCACTAGACAAAAGTCAGATGCTTTTGTAGCAGAAACATAATCACAAGAGTTACTTTACTTTTTTTATTTCTGCCTAAAAGCCACAGTTGAAACACGTCAGTTGAAGTATGTGCATTGCTTTGAAGACGCAAGCTGCAACTGCAAGAGAACTGGTTGCGAATCGCAGCCCCCAGCGAAACCACACACACATTGACAAAAGTGATCTCTCTCATTCTCTCTCTCTATCTCTCTCTCTCTCTCTCTCTCTATATATATATATATATAAATATATATATATATAGATAGATAGATAGATAGATTGATAGATAGATGGATAGATAGATAGATAGATAGATCTATATATAGATATATAGATCTATATATTTTTTAATAGTTGTATGGTTTCCCTGGGGGCCACTGTGGCCCCCAGGGATACCATACAACTCTTAACAAACAAAATCCCCCACAGGAGGTCACCCTGCCTACGGGCCACCCCCTGTCAATTTAATTTTTTAGAAAAAAAAATGTTTTTTTTAAAACCTGGGGAGGACACGATCGCCCTTCCCCTAGGGGTAAACTCACTTTTTTTTAAAAAATGTGCCTCCAGGGGAGGGGCCGGCCTGTTTCAGAGGTGGCCGACCCCCCCAAGTGAATTCCCTTCCGTTTCGAAAAAGGTGTGCCTGAGAATCTAGTTCTGCATGGGATGTTTTGGGGAAATCTGTCAAGAGGGGGCTGAGAAAAGGGGGGGGTCATAAAAGTGCATTTCCCATTATATTCCCATAGGGATTTTGAACACAACTACAAGCCGAACTGCTGGATAGAATTCCACCAAAATTGGCAGAAAGGGAGCTGTTTGTTATAAATCCAGTCTGCAGTTTCTGAAATATTAAAAGAAAACCATATTTGTATATCTGGAGGCGCAAAGTCTTTGTGAATACTCCCAATCTCGTGCAGAGATCTGATTGACTAACAACACTTCAACCAGGAAATGTTGGTAGCCCTTACAAAATAACAAAACAAAAGAAAAGAGGGCAGGGTACTGTTTCCTTGTCCCTCTAGCCCTGGTGCAGAGGTCTTCAATGACCCCAGCAAAGCATCAATTTTTTTTTTTTTAAATCACAGTGAAAATCTTAGCAAATCTGTGAATTTCACAGTGATTTAAAAAAAGAAAAAAGCAAGCCCGGTCTCCCTCCAGTTTTTTTAATAAATATTTTTACAACAAATGTTGCCCTGATATTTTCAATGAGGTTATAAAAGATGTCTTGAGTGCTGTAATATCTGGGTAACTAGCAGTGCATGTGAGAATGTGAGGTATAGTTACCTTGGGGCATGATTTATCATCACTCAGAGAAGGAGTGGGCTATGTGCTGCATGACGTGATGCAGAGCGCTAAGCTCGCAGAGTGCAGAGTTAGCGGCGAGGTGTGAGGTGGCCGGTGGAAGGGCCGGGCTGCTGGTCCACTGAGTTGCTGAGCCCTCCGGAGGCCATCCAGAGGCCATCCAGAGGCCGGAGAGCCAAGAGCAGCAACTGGAAGCAGCTACTGGGAGCTAGGAGCCGGGAATTTGGAATCCAAGGCAGCCTGGGCATGGCCGGAAGTGGGAACAGCCCAAAGAGCGGGCAGAAGTGCAGCCCAAGGAAGTCGGCAGAGTTGCTGGATAGCCGACAATCGTTCCATGCCTTGGGCTCAAGGCTCTGGGTGGAGGTGGAGGTGGATGAGAACAGAAGTGAATTGGAGATGGAGAGGGTGATCTGTTTGGGCCACCTGTTTTTAGCCTCGTGGACACTGTTCGCACTGAATGGCTTTTGTGACTTGGTGTCTTTGTAAGCCTCTTTCTACACTCCCTCCCTCCCAACCGATTATCTACCTGCAGGTTTGCCGTCAGTCTGCTGATAATTAGTCCTATCCACCCGTCTGCCTACCTGCCCAATTTGGCTGATCTGATCTGTATATTTACTCTATTTACTTTTCTGCTGCACTGTTTTTCTGGCTCATCTGCCCATCTGCTATCTGGCTATATTACCTGTTCGGTCTGCTCTCTCTCGCTGCTCACCGCTTTGTTGCCTTACCTGAGGCGCAAGGTGCAAGGCATGCCGCAACTGCCTCAACAGCCTCACAAGGCAGAAGGAGTAGCAGAGCACCCACGGGGTTTGGAGCTCAGAGTCTGGAGTCTGGTGCATATGTAATGCTTGGGGTGCACTAGGCAGTTGACAGCTTGCTAGGGGTGGAAGCGGCTCTCCCTAGACCAGTATGGCTTGCCACAACATTGCTGTCTGGTGCTGTTTCGTGCCACTTATCCCGGAACTTTGACGATCATTCCTGCCGGGCGCAAACACAGGAGTTCACTTGGATAGTTCTCTGGATAGTTCTTTGGGAGGGCTCTGGGAGCACTCTGTTCGGGGTTTACCCTGTTCAGCTTACTCTCTAAAATACTTTCTGATATTAACAATTTGGTCTATCTCAGAGAAGGGAGGAGTGTGGCATACTTATGACCTTGAAGAAGTTACGTTCAGGGCGCCTGCTCCCAGGAAGATCCTGTGTAAAAACCAAATCTAATCCGTTACGGAATAAAGTCAACCCAGCTTTTCAGTTGAAGGGACAGAAGCAAATATTTACTTTTTGGGGAAAAGAAAAAATCCCTCATGAGGAATCAAGCAGAGACCCACTTCTTGGTTCGACAGTTGGAATAGAGCTTAAAGGTACCCCGTCCAAGGGGGCCTCAAAGGAGGCCTATTATGCTGATAAAAGCCAGGGGAGTTGAGGAACTGGAACTGGCCCACCTGGAGTTCCCTTTAGAGAACTCAGAGATTCCAGAGAACATTCAGAACATCCAGAGCATTCAGAGCGCTCAGAACTTGTCCAGGACAGAGCCTTATCTTTCTTCTCCCTCCTTCCCCACTCAGCTAGTCAGTCATCTTCCATCAGTCGAGTCCATTGGAAACCCCTCTAGGTCAGCCAAAGTCCCCCAAGAAGCCTTTGCCATTTGTTGTCTACAGGACCTTCAGACACTGGGCTCCAAGATTTTACTTTGCCTGATCTGAACTTAGATGTCTGTCAGAGATACGGTTATCACGCTAAAGATTACTCTCCACCCCCTGGGAATTCTTTAAGCCTATGCTTATGCGACCATCCACAGGTCTACACCTTTTCAGAAGCACCCATTTTTTACAAGACTGTGACTCCAGCCAAAAAAGTAAGCAGTATCCTGCCCAGTCAACCCCCTGATCAGGAGGTCAGGCTCTCGGCCTCCTTGAATAGTCTGGAAATTTTACTTTCATCAATCCTAAAACTTCTGGAGAAATTTGTAGGAGGGTCAGACTGCATTCTTGACTCTGTGACAGCAATCTTAAAGGAATTGACTAAAGATAACAAAAAGGGGAGTGCAATATCAGACCCATTGGGGACATGGACTGCCCCTTTGCAGTTACTAAATGATCAAAAGACCCCTAGAGTGATTCCCATGGTATATTCCAGAGTGGAGGTGAGCACACAAGCCGGCAAACCCCAGTGTAGTAGGCCTCGTGATACAAAGTCATTGTTGGATAGCCCAGTGGATTTCATCCGATTTATTTTTGATACTCACCCGGTCAATTGCAAACATTCAATAAAGTCTAAACATCCTGCGCAGGAGGTATACCCAATTTTTAATATTCTGCATGATCAAAAGAACGGTCCCACGAAGTCACCCACTTTACTGTCAAGAGGAGAAGAAAAAAATAAGGGGCATAAAGCTCAAGTTGTGAAAAGTTAGAAAAGACCGAAAAGACAAATTTGGAGGATTAATAAGAAAGGCAGAAGGAAATTACGTTTCCCTGAGATAAAAGTTTCCCCGCACACATGCCTGGAGACATCAACTTTGTCCCCTTATTCTCCCTTGGTATGGTGGCCTAATGTTTCCTCCAGGAAGCTTGGTAGGGAGCACAAGACTGAACTTTTCCCCTCCCTCCCCCTGGGATTGCCTTCAGCTATGAATCCAACAGCTCCAGATGCATAACACTCTTCAGGACTCTACCCATCTGCTACTGGTTAGCGCTTATGTTCCCCCCGAAGCAGCCTATGATCCTTTGTTATAGAAGGTTTTTTGCCTATATATAGAACGCATTAGATAGTGAGTCCCCCCTTGATAGCATTAGTGGGGGATCGAAACTATAAGATATCCAACCATGCCCTATTTCAAGATCGAGAAACGGAGAGAGAAGCTGCGCTACGAATCCCAGCCTGTGTTTTCTCCCCTCGATAAAAACATATAAAAGAGGGAAACTCCTCCTCAGCCTTCTTAGGAAACATGATTGTATAATTGCCAATGGAAGGTCTCCCTCTGATTTTTATTCCTCTTTTACACATATTTCCCCGGGCGGAAGGGAAATATTAGATTACTTGGTAATTTGTCATTCTGGCTATTGCTTGCTGGATGATTTAAAGATCATAAATGCTCCTCTCAGTGACCATAACCTGCTTCTTTTTACACTAGAAACAAAGATGTCATTGACATGGTCTTGAGAGCTGGGTGGGTTAACCCCGATCTTTGATAAAAAGACAGGGAGGTCCCAGTGGGAAGAGTTGCAGGTGTATCAGAGATGTTGGAGACTGTGGTCATTGACCTGGTTAATTAGGAGGGGAATTAATTGCAAAACTTCCCTAATGTTATGAAGAAGTTGTTAACCAACTCTTCTTCCAGAGCTCCAAAACATAACCGGAGTATGATCCCTGGCCCATTACTTGATCTAAATCAAAAAAATAATAATTTGGTCAGGTCCCAGTATTTAGACTCCTCAATTGAAAGGAATTCCAGGGTAGCTTTCTTAAAAAGGAGAAGGAGGCACTTGAAGGTCCACCTTGCAAGACATTCTGGGGATAGGCTATGGATTAACCTTAGGGAAGCATCAGTAAAGGGTCAGGCCATGCATTTTTGGGCATTGGTGGGTTAAGGTTGCGGGTTGAGAGTTTGTTCATCCCCTTTTGCCATAGCCGAAGCCTGCTGGTCTGAATTTATTACCTCCTTGTATGCTTTAAATGGGGTAGAATTATTTTGGTCTCCCAAAAGTAATGGGGCACATTCCTCCTTCTTCCCCTCAGTAAAGGAGTATTGGCCATCCTCTTTATGCATCTTTCCGACGCAATGAGTCCTGACAAACTTCCCATCTCCGTAATGCAACAAGATATCTGCTCTTGGAGTAAGATCTTATTTGTGCTATTCAGAAGTGCTTCCTCTCTAGAAGCATTCTGCCCTCCTGGGTTGGTAGTATTATTGTGCCTTTATATAAGAAGGGCGATTGTAATTGTCCTGCCAACTATCGGCAGATTGCCCTCCTGGACGCAGTTGGGAAAATCTTTACTGGATGTCTTCTTTCTGGATTTACCACTTGGGCAGAGGAGAATAAGATTATCCCCCTGGAGCAAACAGGGTTTAGGCACCATCATAGCACCCTGGATAATGTTGCAGCGCTTCAAGTTATTACTGAAAGGTACATACGAATGATGATACCTGACACCGGGTGCATTACCGCCAGGGTTTTCATGGCATGGTGACTGCCACGGAAAGCCTGGTGGTCTGTAGCCTTGTATTCCAGCCGACAGGCGGTGCTCATCGTCAGCCGGGTGGGGTTGTGGAGGTTTGGCTTCTGCCAAACTCCACAACTTGTAATGTGGTGGTCTTTACCGCCGGGTTCGCGACAGCAAGATCGCGACAGTGAGACTGGAGGTCTGATGATCGTCAGCCTCATAATGAGGGTCCTAAACTGGAAACCTCAACCTTCTGTGTGAGGGTCTGAGACCTTAACCATTAGACCACAGGTAATTCCTTTCTATGCAGTGTCCAATCATCTGTATAACATTCAAGATAAAGATGGTGGTGGGAAAAAGACAACCATTTTCCATCACAAAGAATGTTTAACATTTAAAACATGAATGAATAAACAGGCATGCTGGCATGAGATTCCAAGGTTTGAACCTTTAACCTGCGGAGTGACAGTCCAAGAGCTTTATCAGCAGGCCAAAGGTGACTCTGTTCTGTCATGCAACAAAAGGTAAGTATAACATTCCATCCAAACATCTTGCTAGTGTGATGCTTTCAAGTCATTGTATTGAGAGACCATTGCAATAACAATGACTCTCTCTCTCTCTCTCTCTCTCTTCCATCCTGATATGGGATGGCATAGAGGGAGAGAGAGACAAGGTGACAAGAGCATGGGGGGAGCCTTAAGGCCCCTGAAGTCCTAGCCGGCTCCACGCATCCCGCGGGAAGCGGCATTGCTTCTATAACCAAGGAGCAGTTTGAAATGATAACTTCCTGCTTGTGGGACCAATATTTTCAACTCTTTCCTTGCATAGAGATGAACACTGTGCTTTCAGCAGGCAGGAGCTGTTTGACAGCCCCTGCTTCCTGAAAGCAAATTTATGTTTGCTTTTTGTTGGCTATGAAAACAAAGGACAGACTTTTCGAGTAGTTGCCCAACAGAATGGCATAGAGAAGGGAGCAGACGGAGGCTTCATACCCTGCGGCTTATTTACAAGCAGCCTGTTCCACCTGTACATCACTTCTTGTGACACACCCTCAACACAGGCTCTGACCCATATCTACAATGCCATGCAAAGCCCCTTTGCGTGACTTAAAGTGGCTTTGTAGATATAATGTAAGGCAACACAGCACACATCTCTGTGTTGCCTTACTTTGTGTAAGGTAGGTATTCTATGGGTGTTGCAGGGGGTGTTTCACACAACACCCATGGATTTTGACACATTCCCAGTTTTACAAGGTTTTATAAACCTGGGAATTCATCAAAAGCCTATTCCTCCCCATTGGTGGTGTAAGGGTGACACAGCGGGGAGCAATGACATTATTTCTCCCTGTTTTTCTTCTTTCTATGTGTGCTGCATTCTGCAGCACTCATAGAAGGTGGAGAACAACTCTCCTGATTGTTTTTGAGTCAGAAGGTGTCACTTCCTGCACAAAAACAATTATCCTCCAGCACAGGCATCCTTGCACCATGGTGCAAGGGTGCCTGCATTGGCGCATGGTAGCCTTTTGTGAGCCAGCATGGGGGAAAAGGACAGGAATGCTCTGTTACTTGTAGATACGGTGCATTCCTGCCCTTTTTTCTTTTTACACAGGACAGCACCGCAAGAAGGCTTTGGTGCTGCTGTGTGCTCAAATCTTGTAAATGACGCATCCCTGTTTCAAGACCGATGCAAAGGACTCCCCCTCACCCAAGTCAATACTTCCCCACCACGTCTCTCCAGAGATGGGACAAAGGTGATGGAACAAAGAGAGTGAGTAGATTTGATGTCAATTTTTCTTTTCCCAGGGTGCTTTTTCTGCAGAGAATGGAGAAGCGTGAAATGTCACCTAGAAAATATCAGTGAAGCTCTTAAGGACAGTTTGGTGTGGGACATTGTACATTTTATTAAGGTCTTTATTTTGTTTCTCTCTTCTAACTACCTAGGTCTTGGTTTTGGAAAAGGGATTGCAGATAGCCCTAGGCAAAGAGATGACTAGAAAATGAGGACATTTTCTTTGATGTGTATGTATTTGATAATGGCATAAGAAAGGCTTAGGAACGAAAGATAGCCCCAAAAATTTGATTTATTCTGAAATCACTTTTTATTGACTGTTATTTGGTTCTACTAACCTGTGGTCTTTAATGTACTAACCTGTGGTTTTTAATCTGAGGATGAAAGGCAGTGGAGTGGCAAGGCAACTGGATTCCAGGTGTACCTTAGGAGCTGTTCATCAGAACCCCTGGAGGAAGATGAAGAAAATTAAATTGTTACTGAAGACTCACTTAACAATAATAAATACTTCTATTGTTTGGTAAAACAAATCTTACTGGTTGTTTGAGTGTTGTTGTAACCTGGCTACCCACCATGGGAACACCTTCAACCCCCTTCCAGAAGGTGCCATGGCAGTCTCATTTGTGTCTACTCCTGCTTTCTAGGAGGCAGCAGGCTAATGAGGGTATATGTATGCAAGCTCTATCTGTGTTATAAAAAGGGTACCACAGGCATCAGTGTCCCCTTACAAAAATATTTTTATAATTTAATTGTCTAAATATTCACCTATGGCTCTCAATCTCGGTGACAAGGGTCAGTGGCTCAAAGAAGCAGAGTGGTTGGCTCTCAGTCTCTTTGCATAGCCCCATTTTCTCTTATCTCGGAATGGGGAATCACAGCATCACACTACACCACCCTCACTGCTTTGCTGCTCTGCAACACCCCGTCAATGTTCCTAGGACACCTTTTTTATAATTATTTGATTGATACAATGTCAAATATTCAGACAATGTTGAGCAATTAAACAATAAATCTTCTTGTTGGATGGCAGGGTTAGATACAATTCTTCTTTTCCCGTCCACCTTGAGAATCTGAAAGAAATATTTTATATATAAGTACATAACACCCACGTAGTTCACAACAGTCATGCAATGTTAATGTTTCTAGTTTTAGGGGATATTTACTTTTAATACATCTAAGCGCATTCCAAAGCAATTTAATGTGTGGGCAAGAGTTTGAGGAATACAGCTTTGATTGTTTTAAAGAAAGATGTAACTCCATAGGTCAGAAAAAAGTTATAAAGGAAACAATTAGACGAAAAAAATGTTTGTCAGTCTAGTAGTCTCGCAGGTCATGCAGCACTGGTTAAGCAAAGTTCAGAGCATGCATTTAAATGTTCAAGCAACAGCAGTATTTTGGGCTCAGCAGTTTATTTTTGTGTTATTGACTAGTACTTATGACTTTTTTTGCTGTGGAAGCCTTATCAATCCCCCCTAATGGTTTAAAACCATCATAAATTTACAAAAAAATTGTTCTTGGATTATTTCAGAGTCTTGACTTTTTCATTTATCTGTCCTCTTTCTTTCATTTCCTTATACTCTTCATTCACTCTCTCACTCATTTCTATATCTTTTTTCTATCTTTCCTTCAATTTGTTTTCTGTGTGTTTCTTTATAAATAATGTTATTCCTACGCGGATGCAATAAAAGGCAATGATACAGATCGTCAGTGCTATAATGGCGATTCGTATATAACTAAGGGCCAGATGTAGGTAGGAAAAAATTAGCGAGTCGGAAATTGCGAGTCGTTGCGACTCGCAATTTCCAACTCGCTAAATGGTATCCTAGAAGAAAAAGCAACTTCATTTTGCGACTCGCAAATGAAGTCGCACCGCAGATTGCGAGTCCGCTGTTTGTGAGGTCGCTTTTTGCGACCGCGCTAAAAGCTAAAAACGAAAACGCAAATTGCGAGTGGGTGTCGCAAATTGCGACTGTGCTGCAAATTGAATGCAGGTGCAGCAGAACACTCTGGAAAACACTTCCTGGCTCTTGATGATGACATCACAGCCAGGAAGTTTACTAATACACCTGGGAGGAGGGAGGACCACACCCATTTTAAACTGCTGAACAGCCAACAGGAGGAACAGCAGCTACAATGGCAGAAACTCCTAGAAAGAGGAAATTGAAATTTGCTGAAAAAGAACTGGAGGTGCTGACTGAGGAATGCTGCCAACACCATGAAAAACTTTTTGGGAGGGCAGCCCTCAGTGTGCCAGAGGTGGAAAAAAGACGAATTTGGAGTGACATACAGGACAAGGTCAACTCACTGGGTGTGAGCCACCGGAGAATCGAGGAACTGAAGAAACGGTGGTATGACCTGCGCTCCCGGACCAAGGAGAGGGTGGCAGAGCGGCTCCGGGAGATGGGGGGCAATGGAGGGGGACCATCCACCATACCACCACCCACACCCTTGGTGGAAAGAGTGGAGGAGACCTTGGAGTCAGAGGCAGTGTCCGGGATAGGAGATCTGGACACGTCAGCGCCAGTACCATCAACCGGTAAGTACCATGAGACATGCATCTACACCCATATCTGCCATACCCCCACCCACCTAGTACACAGCAGCATGCACAACCAAAATAGCTCCATTTCCGAGTAGCAACCATCTGCATGGTGCATTATGGGCAATGTAGTCAAGTAGGCAGTTGATAGGCAACAGTTTATTAGGAAGCTGATAACAGATGGTAGATACTGACAGTGTGTTCCCTATGTCCCACAGGTCTCCCACACGACACCACCTCCAGCCACAGCATCCAGGGGCCACAGGTCAGCCACCAGCCAGCACAGGACCCAGGACCAGCCGGCACAGGGACCTGCACCACCCAAACACAGTCCCTTCCTGATGCACAAGTGGCCATACTGGAGAGTGAGCAAGCACCCGGTCCCAGCCACAGTGCCAG
Organism: Pleurodeles waltl; assembly: GCF_031143425.1. Classification (NCBI taxonomy): domain Eukaryota; kingdom Metazoa; phylum Chordata; class Amphibia; order Caudata; family Salamandridae; genus Pleurodeles; species Pleurodeles waltl. The sequence continues at coordinate 686,296,506 of NC_090449.1, read as the reverse complement.
TGTTGAAGACATGGAACCTCCACTGCGTCGCAGGCGACGTCTCAATGTCCCTCCAGTGCCACAGGGTGAAGCAGGGGACGCCTCCATGTCCACCGCCGAGGCTGCACTCCTACATGGTCAGCGCCTGCAGACAAGAGAGATAAGGATTATTTCAGGGGCCATGCAGCGCATGGAACGCAACCGGACCACAGGGATGCAACTGGTCCACAGTGAGCTGCAACAGCTAAACACCCATGTTGGCGACCTTGCGCTCTCCATGAGACAACTGGTGTCAGAACTTGTCACCGAGAGAGAGGGTGCAAGGCGCCGTGACCGGCAGCTCATCCACCGGCTGGACCGCATGTCTGCCTCCATCGTCCGGCTGGCTGTTAACACCACTGGGCTGTCGCGGCGCACAGTCAACCTCCAGGTGGACATGGGCCACTTTGCCAGCGATGTGGCACGTGGGCTGGAACGTATTAGCCAAGCAGTAGATCTTATGGAGGCACGACAGGTGGCTAGGGGCGCAGCAGACACGCCGCAGGACAGTGAGGAGGGCTCCACCGTTAGCAGTGTCTCTGCCACAGACACCAGGGTGTTGCGCAGTGGTAGCGCACGGCAGGGCACTGCAGACGCACCAGGAACCAGCCATGGTGGTCGAGCACGGCGTAGGGTGTGAGCTACGCCCTGTCATTGACTTGAGGCACATGACGTTAATGTGTCCTCATGGCAGGTGGACAATTACAGCCCCTGAACTGTAGTTTGTGTAAATAGTTTTTTGGTGCACATTATTAAATTCCTTGTTTGTTCCACTTCACACCTGGACTCTTTGTGTGAGACATTCGTGTGTGTGTGGTGACAGTTAGCACGTACCTTCCAAAGTATTGGTTTGCAATGTGGTCCCGTCTCTGACTGCCTTGATTTGCAATGCTTATATCCCCATGATGGCGATGTGGTAGCTCTTGCTCGTCATCCTCCGAATCTGGGTCTTCTGGGGTGAGAGGTATCCCACGTCTGGTGGCAATGTTGTGCAGTATAGCGCATGCACCAACGATCTTGAAAGCTGTTATTGAGGCATACTGGAGGGCACCTCCACTTCTGTGGAGGCATCTGAATCTTGCCTTCAGCAGTCCAAAGGTCCTTTCTATAATATTTCGGGTCCTCCTATGTGCACTGTTGTATCGCCTCTCTGTCTCATTGCTGGGTGTTAAGTACGGGGTAAGTATCCATGGTCGTAGTACATATGCACTGTCACCTGTTTGGCAAAAAATGTACAATGTTAGCTGGGCATAGATGTGTTCCACATTGACCTGTGTGTATGTCTTCAAGGTGTGTTCAGCCATACCTAATAGATATCCGTCTCCAAACTCCCCACGTTCTAGGCATTGGTGTATCCCACTATGCCTGAAAATGTAAGAGTCATGCTACCATGTCAGTGATAACACAATGGGCGTCACATACCACCTGGATGTTCAGTGAGTGGGTACACTTCCGGTTGCGGAACAGATATTCCAGATTTGCAGGAGGGCATATTTGTATATGTGTCCCGTCCACACACCCTATTACATGAGGGAAGTTGGCAATCTTGTAGAATTCCAACTTGGTGCTGTTGATTTCTGCCTCATTCCTCGGTAGGTATATGTATCTGGACATGTGTGTGAGTATGGTATCTAGGAATGCTCTGAAGAACCGTGAGAGTGCACTTTGGGATACCCCATGTGCCACAGCAATAACCCCCGATAGCTACCTGAGGCCAAGAGGTGCAGTGAGCATAGCACTTGCACATGTGTGGGGATGGCGCTGCCACGCACAGTCTGGCGTTGAAGCTGCGAATTGAGTAGATCTATTAACTCTAGTATTGCTGCACTGCTAAGTCTCTATTTATCATATATCTCCTCCTCAGTTTGTTGGAAAAGTGTCTGTCTGGTTCAGTATATCTTCTCCTGTCTCTGGCTCCTCCTCCTCATCTGCTGTGAGGCGTGGGCTCTCCTCCTCCTTGCTATCACATATATCTCTGCCATCTTGAGTAACCCAGGTGCCTTCTGGGTCTCCTTTTATACTTTGGTTATTGTTACCACCTGCTCTGAGTTAGTGGTAAATTGGAAGTGCAAAATGGGCTTTTTGCGACTAGTCGCAATTTGCGAGTGGCTATTTCATATGGTTTGCGACTTGCAAATTGCGACTTCCTATTTGCGGGTCGCACTATGGGGTTGCAATTTTTGCGAGTCGGTAATGGCTTGCGTCGCATTTTGCGATTCAGAAATGGGATTTTTGCATCCCATTTCCGATTTTGCGGGGTCGCAAATTGCGATTCGGGCCATTTGCGACTCTCAAAAGTTTGCTACATCTGGCCCTAAGAACTTTCAGCCATGTTCTTAATTCAGCAAACCTTTTAGAGATGCTTTCAGTTCTAGTTAAAGTCTCCAAAGGTTCTAAATGTAGTTTTAAATCAGTAAAAATGTTTGCATATGCTTCTATCTGTTTTCTTTCACCAGAGACATAACTACAACCATGTTCAGCTTTTAGCATTTTACAGATTCTGCCTTTTTCAGCCAAAAGAATGTCTAAACCATATATATTTTATAAAACCATTGGTCTAGCAGCAATCAGCTAATAATATAGCTCCAGATGTAATAGTGGCTAATGTGCCCACAACCGTGGATAGCTTTTGTAGTTTCTCCTCATTCAATGCTACCCCTACAGCTGGTATAACTGCTCCAAATATCATTGATGTCCCTTCATTCACACTTCTAGCGCAGCACTTCATTGCAGGTGTCACTGTTAATGCATTTAAAGACTCAACATGAAACATTTTGAGAAAGATTAGTCCTAAATAACATATCCCTTCCTAAAAGGTAAGTAAGCATTCATTCTACAACTAAAATACACTCCTGGTACAGTTGGATCATCTTCTTGCAGTATTTGCCATTCATCTTCACAGCTACCACTCCCCACTAATATTTTCTTTTTCTCTAGTGGTCTCCTTTACCACATCCTTTTATATATCATTTTATTGTTTTCAGCTTTCATAAGTTTTTCATTTCTCACTTCTAACATGAGTATACAATTCTTCTCTTGTCTATTCATTTTATATGTTATATCTTTCATGTGCACCTTAACAGGGTTTATGGGAAAATAGGGTATAAAATAATGGCAAGCAGTTTCCATAATTTTAGCTTTTGGGTGCAAATTCATATCTTTCAATAATGGTACTTTTTAGAGCACCATGTCATAACTGGAAAAATATTATTCATAATGTTGCAATCTATGTACTAAACTAAGCAATAAGAATTAGCATATGTGAGCGGTATGTGGTGATATGATACTTGTTCATCAACCGAAGAAGACATGTGTGCACAAATATAGCAATTCTTAAAATCTAAAGCCTAATTTTATCTTTGTACTAATCTTGAATAAACATTTACTGCATAATTATCTTTCTCATAATATACAAAGGATGTTTCTAGTCTGTCTTCATCTATTGTGGGATCATATGTTGCATTCTGTGATAAAGAGATTGTTTTATCAATCTTTGGTATAAAATAGACTATCAGGCAGATTGCTATAGCTATGAATACCAATAATATAAGTAGTGTCCCGAGAATTATCCTAACTTCAGCTCTAATAACAGTACACATCTTCTCTAAAATCAAACATACCACCAAATGTATCTGTTAGTAACAGCAATGAGAAAAATACAAGGAGAAAAAAGTCCCTTCTTTTCAAAGTTCTTTGTTAGCAAATCTTTGTTAAACAATCCCTAATCATTCTTGATGTTCTTCTTAATTGTTATCCATTTTCTTTCTTAATCTTGGCTCTAGATACATTCTTTCTTCCATTTATTTTTAATTGTGATTCTTTACCTTTTGAATTTTCTTTTTAAAATTTCCGGGAGTTTCAGATTGCTCTGTGCTCTATTCAAGTATGTCTGAAGCTGGTATGTTCAATATTTTTCACAGATAGTATGTCCACTCAGGTGATGAATATCTCCGACCAGGTACTCATGCTCTTTTTGATCTTCTTTGTGTATGTGAGAATTCTTCTGTTTCAATAGCACCACTTGGTTCTTCCTCTTCCTTGATTGTTTGCAATGGTGTTAGATTATTGTTTGCAGTCAGTCTTTGTTTCTTTCTGGCACTTCTTTGCCAGGTTTCAGTTACTGTTTTTCTGTTGTTGTCACTGGAACTTGTACCTTCTCCTGGGTCCTCAAGTTTCCTTTATACTTCTGTGTTTTATTCTGTACCTTGGTCTCCGACATAAACAGTTTGTACTTCAAAATTATTGCCACCCCGTAAGATGTCCAGCAATTGGACCACTTCACCTTCTAGAGTTTCTTCACCCTAGCTTTCTCCATGTTGATTCTTACCACTGATTTCTTCTTGTGCGATGTTCAGCGCCAAGTACCATAAGGTACTCAGCTTTTTGCCTTCTGAGTGTGAAAGGCATGAATCCAGTTTGGAATTCCACCATACATTACTACAATGTCAGTGATCAGAATTATCTGAAGTGGGCCTTTCCAAGGAGGCTCTTAACAGGACTTTCTCATGTGCTTCTTAATGTAAAACTAATCTCCAGGATTCAAATTGTGGCACTGTCCTTGGCTTGGGTTCTCAGTTGCAGCTTCAACCTGACAAGACACAGAATATACCACATTAGCCAGACCTTTGCAGTAATTGAGTAGGATGTCATCTGTTATGTTCAGAAGCACCTTTGCTGGGACTGCAGGCGGTCTCATGGCTCTCCCCATCAATACCTAATGGGGCGACAACCCAGTTTTCCGGTCAGGTGTGTTTCAAAAACTAATCAGGACTAAGGGTAAAGCATCTGGCCACTTCAATGATATAAATCCACAGACTTTAGCCAATCTTGATATAAACGTACCATTCAATTGATCAGCAGTTCCTGTAGCTTCGGGCGGTAACTGCAATGAGGTTTCTGATCAATTCTCAATGCTGCACACAACATTTTTACTATCTCACTATTGAAGTGAGTAACTCGATCGGATTCCAGAGAAACAGGCATACCATACCTGTTTATCAATTCCCTAAGAAGTAACTTTGCTACTGTTAGACTGTTGTTCCGTCTCATTGGATATGCCTCCACCCACCTGGAAAAGATACCGATAATCACCAAAATTTACCTTAGCGCACTGCAAGGTGGCCTTTCAATGAAATTCTGTTTAAAGGACCTCAAAATTTACATTCAGTGTCACATGTGTCCTTTTCCCCACATTCATTTACTAACATTCAGCACATCTGTTTCAAACCGCTTTTGCTCTAAACTTTGGTGCATTATCTTACATTTGTCTCAACTCAACCCAATTGTCTGCTGTTCTTAGAATCATTGCAAGAAGGTTCCCTTCCAGATTTCTAGTCATGTATGATCGGTTGTGTGTGCTTGACATAATCCACAGTAACATGCCACCTCATCAGCATACCTGTTAGCAATGGTGACATAGCTACAGTCACTCCTATGTGCCACACATTTTACAACAGCTATTTCAATGGGTTCTTGTAAAGTTTCCAATAGATTTTTCACTTTTTGCCCATTTCTAATAGGTGTTTCAGCAGAGGTCATGAAACCTTGCTGTGACCACTATTGCCCATAGTCATGGACAGCACCAAATCTGTACTGTCAGTGAAAATCATCACCCTTACTCCATTGGTTCAACTCCAGGCTCTAGTAAGAGCTATCAATTCTGCAATTTGGGCAAATGTAATTCCATGCAACCATGATTCTTCGACTACATCTTTTATGGTGCAGACTGCATATGCTGCGCTTAAGCATCCTTCACTTGTTCTTAAGCATGAGCAAATCACAAAAAGTACATAATCTGGATTTAAAAATTGACATCTTTTTAACACCATGTTGCTTCCAGACAATGGGGGTCATTACAACATTGGCGGTAAAAGGCGCTTACCGCCGTGCAGAAGACTGCCAATACCCCGCCGCGGCTGCTGAATTCTGCCACAGCTATTATGACCCACATCTCGCAATCTGCCGAAATTCAGACACCCACAGAACTCCGCCACACCAAAGGTCAGTGATAAACTGGAGAAAACAAAACCTCCACCTCCACGCCAACAGAAATACGCCCACACTATCACGACACACGAATCTTTTAACCGCGGTATTCCATTGGTGGTACACACCGCTGCGCTCAAAATACAGACATCTCCAAAACACCGCCACATTGGACAATTCAAAATACACACACCTGATATACATACACACACCACTCCCACACACCCATTACAATATAAAACACAAACCCACATCACCCACAAACCCCTACGACCGAAAAATCACGAATGAAGGCCAGAGAGAGAGCACAGAATAGACAACCCCATCACACAGAGGCACACATCACCCACACCACATCCACGCACAAAACACCACACACCACTACACATCACCACAATCATCACTACATACACCACCCCACACATCACACACACCACCCCATGTCACGCCAAAGACACCCCCGCTTCTTCGAGGAGGAGCTCAGGGTCATGGTGGAGGAAATCATCCGGGTAGAGCCACAGCTATTTGGCTCACAGGTACAGCACACATCAATAGCCAGGAAGATGGAGCTATGGCGCAGAATAGTGGACAGAGTCAACGCCGTGGAACAGCACCCGAGAAATAGGGAGGACATCAGGAAGAGGTGGAACGACCTACGGGGGAAGGTGCGTTCAACCGTCTCCAGGCACAACATCGCTGTGCAGCGGACTGGCGGCGGACCCCTACCTCCTCCCCAACAACTAACAACATGGGAGCAGCAAGTCTTGACCATCATGCATCCAGAGGGCCACGGAGGAGTCGGTGGAGGATGGGACACTGGTAAGTCAAATCTTAACTATCAGATCCCCCACCCTACCTGAATGCTCTCACACACCCCCACCCTCACACCCTCCCCTATCACTCCAACTCCTCACTAATGTACTAAGAACACAAACCACACATCCCAACACCAAGCCCTGCATGACACAACAAAGCATTGACACCCACTCACTGCACATACCCAGAACAACCCCCTAACCATCATCACACAAGCCCACACACTGGAATGCTTGCACTGGGGTACACAGACACCCACCCATTGCACACCATCACATACACATGAAATAATCATGCCCTTATGCCCCTGCAGGAACCCGAAGGGCCGTCACCCCACCAGAGGGTCCTGACAACACCACTCCACCCCCAGAAGAGGCCGACAGTGACAATAGCAGCTCTGCCCTACTGGATCCTGATGACCAGCCCGGACCATCGTGGGCCTCGGGACAGTCCGTTCCCCCTGCACAGGCACAGCCCAACACTGACCTTCCACCCTCTGGTAACACCAGCACAGCACCTACCCAGCTGGCCCAAACCTCCCTACCCAGGACACGTCAATCAGCGGTGTGTCCACCACTACAGGGAACCCAGGATAACCCACCCCCCCCCCCAACAACAACAGGGACCTGGGGGCAGTGGTAGTGGGCATACGGTCTAGGGGACGGAGGCACAGGAACACAGGGGAACTGGGAGGGCTGCTGTGCGACAGGGGGCGGACAGGCCAAGGGAACCCACTCTCCACGAGGCCCTCTCCTCCATCATGGGAGCCTACCACCACTCCCAGGAGACAATGGCGACGGTCCTGGCCAAGTTTCAGGAGACCCTGCGCCTGCAGGAGGAACAGTATTTGGGGTTCAGGGAGGAGCTCAGGACCATCAGCTCCGCCTTGGGCACCATCGTAGGGGTGCTGAAGGACATACAGTACACCATGAGGGACACCGTGGCACTCCAAGGGGACCCTGACACTAGCCAGGACGATGAACTGCCCACCACCTCCGCCGGCGCTAGTGGACAGGACGACCCGCCACAGGACCAACACACCTGCACCCCACCCCCTGCAGACGGACAACCACCATGCAAGCGGTCCCTGAGTTCCAGGAACAGGTCAGAGCAAGATGACGAGACCCCCACCAGGAAATGAGACCACCCTGTTTGTCCTCCCACTGTACCACCTTGTTACCCTGTCCATACTTAAACTGCCCAGGCTCCACTTCCTATGCCCGGGTGGGCAGTGCATCTGTGAGACTAATAGACTGGACTCTGCCATGGACATTCCTACGCCATCACCCCTCCTCCTTTTACAACCCCCTCACATTTCTGAGCACTTCAATAAACACCCTTGAAACACAAAACAATCTTGAGTCAGTCTGTGATTTATCAATTATGTATTATCAATGACAGTGTCATAATGCGTTTCCCATTGTAAGGCTAACATACCTATGTCACACATCACAAGTCCTTGAAGGATGCAAGCAAATGACACGTTGGTAACCACACCTGTGAAACCGTAATGGAAAGGTACAACTCAGTTACCAAATAGTGTTTGAAAATTGAAAAACCGGATAGAGGTAGACGTGTGAAAGTCAATGTAATGTTAAACATGCAAATGTTCTCACCTGTGTGTCACTGGAAATATTGCTGTATGACTGACTCCCTGTTGTCGTTATCTTCTTCCTCAGCTTCCTCCTCATCACTGTCCACAGGCTCCACAGGCTCCACAGCTGCAACAACACCGTCATCTGGATCATCCTCCTGCAGAAAAGGCACCTGGCGTCGCAAAGCCAAATTATGGAGTATGGAGCAGGCGATGATGATCTCGCACACCTTCTTCGGTGAGTAGAATAGGGATCCACCTGTCATATGGAGGCACCTGAACCTGGCCTTCAGGAGGCCGAAGGTGCGTTCGATCACCCTCCTAGTCCGCCCATGGGCCTCATTGAAGCGTTCCTCTGCCCTGGTCCTGGGATTTCTCACTGGGGTCAATAGCCAGGAAAAGTTGGGGTAACCAGAGTCCCCCAATAGCCATACACAGTGGCTCTGGAGTTGACCCATCATATCAGGGATGCTGCTATTTTGCAGGATGTAGGCGTCATGCACTGAGCCAGGGAACATTGCATTTACCTGCGAGATGTACTGGTCTGCCAAACAGACCATCTGGACATTCATTGAGTGATAACTCTTCCTGTTCCTATACACCTGTTCACTCTAGTGGGGGGGACCAGAGCTACATGGGTCCCATCAATGGCACCTATGACGTTGGGGATATGTCCAAGGGCATAGAAGTCACTTTTACTGTAGGCAAATCTGCCACCTCAGGGAAAATGATGTATCTCCGTACGTGTTTCAGCAGGGCAGACAGCACTCTGGACAACACGTTGGAAAACATAGGCTGGGACATCCCTGATGCCATGGCCACTGTTGTCTGAAAAGACCCACTTGCAAGGAAATGGAGCAATGACAGCACCTGTACGTCAGGGGGGATTCCAGTGGGGTGGCGGATTGGTGAGATCAGGTCTGGCTCCAACTGGGAACATAGTTCCTGGATTGTGGCACAGTCAAACCTGTAGGTCACGATGACATGTCGCTCTTCCATTGTCAACAGGTCCACCAGTGGTCGGTACACCGGAGGATTCCGCCATCTTCTCAACTGTCCCAGCTGACGGTGCCTACGAAGGACAACAGCGAAGAATCAGTCATTATTCCTCCAGGTATGTACCCACAGTTACACACAAGACTACACCACTCACAGAACCCTTCCTGTATGTGTGTTGAGTGTAGGCCTAGCTATGTGTGATGCAGAGGTTAATTAAGCCATGTGGGCCTCTGGAATGGCGGCTGCCTGACCTCCAAACTGGGACAATGGGATTGTGGGGTAACAGCGCTGGCGTTGCACACCGTCGCAGTAGGCGGTCGTAGACCGCGGCGCAATGCTGCATTGGTTAACTTTGGACCCTATGGGTCCGAGGGGCCAATGAACAGGTGCGCCGGCGGTGATGATGCGCACCGCCGCGGACGTCACCGCCATTTTCTATCAGTTCAATCACTCGATACCTGACCTTCGATAGGAGAGGACCTACACTGCAAGTGCTGCTGTGACCTCGGTCTGGAAGCGACGATGGCTGCTGCGTCTGGGGAAAGGGCCCCTGCCTTCACTGCACAGGAGTTGGAGAAACTGGTAGACGGGGTCCTCCCCCAGTACACGCTACTCTACGGTCCTCCAGACCAACAGGTTAGTACACAGGGAGCACGTGGGATGGGCTAGGCCTGGGGGGAGAGGGCTGGTTGGAAGAGGGAAGGGGGCAGAGTTCATAGTACATTAATGCATGGGAATGAATGGGCCACATGGCCAGAGTAGGGAGGGGGGCTAGTCACAGCGATGGTGCAGTTGTTAATGACTGTTCCTCTTTCCTTGTGCATGTCATGTAGGTCAGCACCCACCAGAAGAGGGACATTTGGCGTGCCATCGCCAAGGAGGTCCGGACCCTGGGGGCCCACCAGAGACGGGGCACCCACTGCCGTAAGAGATGGGAGGACATTCGCCGCTGCAGCAAGAAGACGACGGAGGCTCAGCTGGGGATGGCCTCCCAATGTGGGAGGGGTGCCCGTCGCACCATGATCCCCCTGATGTTCCGGATCCTGGCGGTGGCCTACCCGGAGTTGGATGGGCGCTTGAGGGCATCACAGCAGACACATGGGGGTGAGTACACTCTCATTCAGTGGACTTTTTGCACAGTGGAGGTGTCTGGGTGGGGAGGTGGGCTGTGGGTGTCCCTAGGCCAGGGCGAGTTCAGTAGGCAAGGCCCCTCCGTGATGTAGGCCATGTGGCACTCTACCCCACCTCAGCAGAGTGCCAAGTCGAGGTATAGTTGCCCATGTGGCATCCATGTGCGCAGATGTCCAACATTGCCATGTAGGCCAAATCCCAGGAATTGCGTGTGCAGAGGGCAGGAGCACGACATAATACAGGGGGCTGCTGTGTCTGACTTGTCCGCCAACGGTAGCGGTATGCCATGCACTAAAACTCTCTTTCTTCTGTCTCCCCCCCTTTTTCTGCTCTCCCTGTCCTTTTGTACATCAGCATCATCAGGCGGAGGTACAGTGGCACCGGAGCAGGAGGGAGCTGCATCCCACATGGCCATGGAGGGCCACACCACGGACTCAGAATGCACCAGTGGGACGGAGGGCGAGGGGAGCTTCACGTCGGCCACCGGATCACCAAGCAGCGACACGGACTCGTCCGCCGATGGGGGCTCCCTTGTGGTGGCGGCACCATCTATGCGCCCCACTTCTACAGGTACAGCCGCCACCTCCCCTACCAGCACCACCCTCCCAGCAGCCCCTCAGCGTTCGCCTGTGCCCGCTCACCCAGGAGGGTGGGCATCACCTTCGCCCCAGGCACCTCAGGCCCTGCCCCAGTCACCCCTGCTGCCCTCAGTGAGGAGGCCATTGACCTCCTCAGGTCACTCACTGTTGGGCAGTCTACCATTGTGAATGCCATCCAGGGTGTAGAACGAGAGTTGCAACACAGTAATGCATTCCTGGAGGGCATTCATTCTGGTCAGGCTGTCCTTCAGCCAACCCTGCAATCTCTGGCCTCAGCACTGATGACAGCCATTGTCCCTGTGTCTAGCCTCCCCCCTCCAACCTCCTCCACCCAGACCCAATCTCCTGTACCCCAGCCCATCCCAAGCACACCTACAGACCAGCATGCACACAAGTCAGCACACACAGGTAGCTCAGGCAAACATAGGCACCCCACATCCCACAGGCACTCACACAAGCATCACCAACATACAGACACAGCAACATCCACTGCCTCCACTGTGTCCCCCTCCTCGTAGTCTCCCTCCTCCCTCCCAGTCTCGTCTACACTCTCACCAGCATGCACTACATCTACAGGCACCAGGACTCGCACCAGAACACCCAGCACCACACCCCGCTCACCTGCATTCACCACCTCCACTCCCATTTACACGTCCCCTGTGTCCTCTCCCAGTGTGTCTGTGACGCCCCCTCCCAAAGTACACAAACGCTGGCAATCACTCACCCAACATCCATCCACCTCACAACAGCCTCCAGTACCTGCACCTGCACCCAAAACACCTAAAGTGACACCTCCTACAACCACCTCCTCTTCCTCCACTCCCAGGCCCCCTCCAACTACCCATCCCAGTGTTCGTCAGAAACTGTCCCTCTGTAAAGTTGACCTTTTTGCCCCCACCCCCCCTCCAATTCATCAGTCCCGTCGTAGCGCCTCAGCCAAAAAGCCTCCAATACCAGTGGTGCCTGTTCAAGGTTTTTGGAGTGCTCCGTCCACCAAGGCAGGAAGTATGACCCGGAGCCTAGGCACTGGCAGCCCACCCCCTGTAAAGGCTCTAAAATTGGAGAGTGGATGACGGGACCGTGTGAAGACTCCTGGTGGGAAAACGACTCACATGGGTTCCAAGGGGACTGGAGAGTCAGCTGTGACTCCACCAAAGGTGGGGAAGGGCCAGAGAAGTCTGCCCAGCCTGTTGTGAGTGTCACGGTGGAGAAGTGCGCCATCATTTCCGGCGGTCTAGACACAACCGCCAGCACCGTTGTCACTGGTCCAGAGACCACCGCCAGAGTCATTGCCCAGGAGGGCCCAAGTATCGTCAGTGGTCCAGAGACCACTGCCACCGCCGGAGTCACAGCCCAGGAGGGCCCAAGTATCGTCACTGGTCAGAAGACCACCACCAGAGTCATTGCCCAGGAGGGCACAAGTATCGTCACTGGTCAGGAGACCACCGCCAGAGTCACAGCCCAGGAGGGTCCAAGTATCGTCACTGGTCAGGAGACCACCGCCAGAGTCATTGCCCAGGAGGGCAAAAGTATCGTCACTGGTCAGGAGACCACCGCCACCGCTGGAGTCACAGCACAGGAGGGCCCAAGTATCGTCACTGGTCAGGAGACCACCGCCAGAGTCATTGCCCAGGAGGGCACAAGTATCGTCACTGGTCAGGAGACCACCGCCACCGCCAGAGTCACAGCACAGGAGGGCCCAAGTCTCGTCACTGGTCAGGAGACCACCGCCAGAGTCATTGCCCAGGAGGGCACAAGTATCATCACTGGTCAGGAGACCACCGCCACCGCCGGAGTCACAGCACAGGAGGGCCCCGGCTGCCACAGCCCAGGTGGGCTATGATGGAACGTCATGCCACACACCAATGACCGTACCAGAACCGCCATGGCAAAGCACCGCTTAACAGTCCTGAACCGCCATGTCGAAGCACCGCTGAACAGGGCAAAGACCGCCATGGCAAAGCACCGCTGAACAGTCCTGAACCGCCATGTCGAAGCACCGCTGAACAGGGCAAAGACCGCCATGGCAAAGCACCGCTGAACAGTCCTGAACCGCCATGTCGAAACACCGCTGAACAGGGCAAGCACCGGGTAGGAATGATTAGACCGCCACATCAGGCATCCTTATTCCATGTGCAGCTGGGACAGTGACAGGACAGGAACTTTCACGGGGAGACTCATCCAGTCTGGGCACCAGTCCCCCCCAGTACCAGTGGAGACCTGCATCTACTTGAGAGACTGTGGCTTTGCACTCCCCAGGATGGCACAGTGGGCAAACCACCCACTGGAGAGACTTGAGAGACTGTGGCTTTGCACTCCCCAGGATGGCACAGTGGGCAAACCACCCACTGTAGAGACTTGAGAGACTGTGGCTTTGCACTCCCCAGGATACATAAATGGGCATGGAGCCCCGTCGTGGTTCTGGCTTTGCAGTCATCCGGCTGAGGTGCCCCCCCTTCCCGTCCCCCTGAGGTGCCTGTAGTATTTCTATCTGATGCCCCGGCAGTGTTCTCTCCGATTGTGGTCAAGTATCCTTTGTGGGCCTCGCCATGCATTTTTGGACTGTTGGTGTACGGACATTGTTGTGTACATATCTGCACTACTTCTCGTACTGTATATAATTATGACTGATTTTCATATATATCTGTATATTTTTGTATGACATGTGTATTGCCACATCACAGTGTTTGACCGAATTTCGCTTTGTCTTTTCATTCTTCCGGGGGGATTGTAGGTTGTTACTGTGATTTTTGTGACTGCTTTGGTGTGTATGTTGTATAATGCGAGGTTGGGGGTGGGGGTGCTTGGTGGGTGTCCCCCTAACGTTTGCCTCCCCCCGCCCCCATGTCGTAGGTGCACTACTCACCGTTGTCTGCTGCGCCTACGTAGATGATGGTCGTAGAGGAGCAGAAAGACAAGGGCAGGGAGTATTTGGATTTCCGGGTCCATGGAGTCCTCGTTCCTCGTGGGATGTGTTCAGGTGAGCGTTTTCCCATTGCCAAAGCTGTTTCCGCCGTGTTTTTATCCACGGTGAATCCGCCCCGGAAAAGGTGGCGGATTGGTGGGTTGTAATACTATGGGCGGTACATTGTGTTCCGTCTGTCTGTTGGCGGTGACCGCCGCGCTGCTTGTCTGTACCGCTGTGGCGGGCGGTGTGTTAAAGTGGCTGTCTTTGTTGGCGGATCCCGCCAGGGTCATAATTCTCTTTTTTTTTTTCGCCGGCCTGTTGGCGGTCTTACCGCCGCTTTAACACCGTCCGCCAGGGTTGTAATGACCACCAATATTTCTTGTTCATATTCAGCGAGTCACAAATTCATGGGGTGCTGTGTTTTAGTCTTGGTTAGTAACAACTCATCCGAATGTGGGACCATAACAGTCAAGAGACATTCCTTCACAATGTTTTCATACTTCTCAAGACTCACACTTACTGTAGCTACTACCTTCAAATATCCAGGGAAAGCGGCTGCTACAGGATTAAGGGTCACAGAGAAGTATGTGACTGGTCTTCTGTAATTTCCATGAATTTGGGTTAACAAAAAAACAGTGCACACTCCTCTCTCACTGCAAAACATAATTAATTCCTTGGTGTAATCTGGCATTCCCAATACGCTTGTGCAACAAAGACTTTCTCACAATTCTAGAAATGGTCTCATACATTTGTTGTCCCATGGAATCTAATATCCTTGTTAGTCATTCTGAGCAATGGCTTTGCCACCAAGGAAAAGTTGGGTACCAACTGTCGACAGTAGCCAACCATCCCAAGAAACGTTGTGACCTCTTTTTGTGTTCTTGGGGTGTTCATTTTTAAAATCATTTCAGTTCTGTGTTTAGACCCCTTTCTCATCCCTTTCTCCATTATGTGTTCCAAGTATTGCACTTCTTTTTGACAGTACTGTGGTTTTTGTGGTGACACCTTGTGTCCATGTTCATCTAGAAGGATTAACAGTGCTATAGAATCTTCCTAATATTATTTTCAATTCTAGAGGCAATCAACAAATCGCCTACATATTGGTTTAAGGCAGAGTTTCCTGGCAGATTCAATGGTTCTAGATTTTTCTTTAAAAACTGATTAAAAATCGATGGGCTCTCAGTGTCACCCTGTGGGACAAGGCAGCATGTGATTACCTTCTCCTGGAACACAAAGGAAAATAAGAATTGGCTATATTCATATAAAGGTATGGAGAAGAAAGCATTGCAGAGGTCAGTCACAGTGAGCCATTCAGCTGTGCACGGTATCTGGTAAATTATGGTCACTGGATTTAGTACCAAAGGACAACATGGGATTTCTGTTTCATAGATTTTTCTGAAATCCTACACTATTCTGTATTTGCCACTTTATTTACGCAATTCCTGCTATTGCTTCTGGTGTCATTGGGTAAGAATGTGTTTTAGGAAAAATTGCATCTGTCTTAACCTTAACTCTCACTGGTTCAACACCTTTTATTGAGCTAATATCTGACCCAGCATCCCAGATATCTGTCTTCACCTTTTTGATCAGTTCTTTGGGCAAATCATTTATTATTAACATTGGAAAAAATTCTACATTTTCTTTCAAACCTGGGGGGTCATTACAACTTTGGCGGCAGCCGCCAATGCGGCCGCACCCCCGCGGTGCCCATTTGGACATCCCCGCTGGGCCGGCGGGGATGTGGGCCGGAACATGGAAGCCGGCTCCAAATGGAGCCGGCGGTGTTGTGGCCGTGCGACGGGTGCAGTTGCACCCGTCGCACTTTTCACTGTCTGCTATGCAGACAGTGAAAAGCTGCACGAGGCCCTGTCAGGGGGCCCCTGCACTGCCCATGCCTATGGCATGGGCAGTGCAGGGGCCCCACGACTCCCCGTACCGCCAGAAAAAGGCTGGCGGTCGGGGACTCGTAATCCCCTGGGCAGAGCTTCTGGCGGTTGGGGACTCGTAATCCCCTGGGCAGCGCTGCAGGCAGCGATGCCCAGGCGGATTATCACCGCCGGGGCAAAAGTGGCGGAATACCGCCAGCCCCGGCGGTGCGACCGCGGCGGAGCCAGGAAGCACTGCCAGCCTGTTGGCGGTGCTTCTGTCTTTTTAGCCCTGGCGGTCTCGGACCGCCAGGGTCAAAATGACCCCCCTGGTCTGATTTCCATATTTTGGTCATCATGAATTTGACAAAATAACTGAGCCCAGAGTACAATTGATGGTGCAATTTAACTTGCACAGCAAATCCCTTGCTAACAGGTTAACAAGACTTGAATCACACACTACAAATTGATGTTTGTCCCTGAAAGATACCATCCTTACAGGGACAGCTTCTGAGACTGTATTAGTAACCAGTTTATTTGCAACACCTATTACTTGTATTGTTTTTCTCAAGAGGGATACATCTGGTACTGCCGCTGTTCTCACAGTGGAACGGGTAGCTCCAGTATCTATTTAAAAACACTACTGAGTGACCATTGGCATCTGCATCTAAAGATTGTCGACTCTAGCCTATCGCTAACATTGCACCAAGCATGCAATCTGCCTTCTCTCTCAGGCACAGTCATTGTGACGTGCCAAAATGTAATGTCTCATCCTCATCAATCATTGAGAACTGTATTATCATTTTAGGATTCTGAGTTATATTTCATGACATTCGAGGCAATTGATTTTGATTAAATATGGCTTCGTTCACATTAGGCTGTACCGTAGTGGTTGTGGCATGGCTATTAGTTGATTTTGATTCCGTATATGGGGTTGTGTTTGTCTTATAGGGGCATTTGACAATGGGTGTGATTCACTCCTTGCATCTGGTTACCCTGATTCTTATCAGGATTAAATTGACATTCCTGTTTCCAGTGTCCCATCAGGTGGTTGTTTTCTTTAATGTCTCAATAACAATACCTGTGCCTGAATCATTAGGTACTTCCCTTCCTCTTCCCAGTACCATTTGATTCCCTGTCTATGCCACTCCTCTCATCCCTTGAATCACTTTTGCATTGTAAAACTTTAAGGATTCTGAAACCTTCGCTGTGCCAACTTTGTCTGAACTAACATGAACTTCTCCTTAATGTTTTGCTGTTTCATCTTCTGTTCATCACTACCGTAAGGGCATACTGCTGTATATGCTGACAAATATCAGGTCGCAGTCCAAGCACAAAAACCATAATGAAAAAACCCATATCCCCTGGATCTAAATGCGTTTGCCCTGCATGCTACTAAAAAGCTTTCATTAATCACTCATAAAACTCATGCGCATTTTCTTTGATCTCTTGCTGCATTTTGTTCAATTTTTAATAATTTAGATCCATTGGAGAAATCCTCTTTCTCAAAAACTCAATCACCTCATTACGTTTCATCACTACTTTAGGAGACAATGGGGGTCATTACAACATTGGCGGTAAAAGCCGCTTACCGCCGTGCAGAAGACCGCCAATACACCACTGCGGCCGCGGAATTCCGCCACAGCTATTATGACCCACATCTCGGAATCCGCAGAAATTCAGTCATCCACACAAGTCCGCCACACCAAAGGTCAGTGTTAAACTGGCGAAAACAAAACCTCCACCTCCACGCCAGCAGAAACACGCCCATGCTATTACGACCCACGAATCCACACGGCGGTCTTTCAACCGCGGTATTCCATTGGCGGTACACACCGGCGCGCACAAAATACACACACATCTCCAAAACACCACCACATTGGACAATTCCAAATACACACACCTGATACACATACAAACAACACTCCCACACACCCAACACAATATAAAACACACACCCACATCACCCACAAACCCCTATGACCAAAAATTATTCACGAAGGCGACAGAGAGATAGCACAGAATAGACAATCCCACCACACAGAGGCACACAACACCATCACCCACACAACATCCACGCACAAAACACCACACACCACTACACATCACCACACACATCAACACTCACACCGCCCCACACATCACACACACCACCCCATGTCACGCCAAAGACACCCCCACTTTTCCGAGGAGGAGCTCCGGGTCATGGTGGAGGAAATCCTACGGGTAGAGCCACAGCTATTTGGCTCACAGGTGCAGCACACATCCATAGCCAGGAAGATGGAGCTATGGCGCAGAATAGTCGACAGGGTCAACGATGTGGGACAGCATCCAAGAAATCGGGAGGACATCAGGAAGAGGTGGAACGACCTACAGGGGAAGGTGCGTTCAGCGGTCTCTAGGGACAACATCGCGACTCAGCGGACTGGCGGCAGACCCCCACCTCCTCCCCCACAACTAACAACATGGGAGGAGCAAGTCTTGACCATCATGCATCCTGAGGGCCTCGGAGGAGTCGGTGGAGTAATGGACAGTGGTAAGTCAAATCTTAACTATCAGATCCCCCACCCTACCTGCATGCTATCACACACCCCCACCCTCACCCCCTCCCCTATCACTCCAGCTCCTCACTAATGTACTCATTACACAAACCACACATCCCAACACCAAGCCCTGCATGACACAACTAAGCATGGTCACCCATCACTAAAGCATGCTCACTGCACATACCCAGAACAACCCCCCAACCATCATGACACAAGCCTCCATACACGAATGCTTGCACTGGGGTACACGCACACCCACCCATTGCACACCATGACCCACACACATGCAATAATCATGCTCTTATGCCCCTGCAGGATCACGAAGGACCGTCACCACACCGGAGGGTCCAGACATCTCCACTCCACCCACAGAAGAGGCCCACAGTGACGACAGCAGCTCTGCCCTACTGGATCCTGATGACCAGCCCGGACCATCAGGGGCCTCGGGACAGTCGGTTCCCCTTGCACAGGCACAGCCCAACACTGACCTTCCACCCTCTGGTAACACCAGCACAGCACCCACCCAGCGGGCCCATACCTCCGTACCCAGGACACGTCAATCAGTGGTGTGTCCACCACTACAGGGAACCCAGGATAACCCACCACCCCAACAACAACAGGGACCTGGGGGCAGTGGTAGTGGGCACACGGTCCAGGGGACGGAGGCACAGGAACACAGGGGAACTGGGAGGGCTGCTGTGCGACAGGGGGCGGACAGGCCAAGGGAACCCACTCTCCACGAGACCCTCTCCTCCATCATGGGAGCATACCACCACTCCCAGGAGACGATGGCGACGGTACTGGCCAAGTTTCAGGAGACCCAGCGCCTGTAGGAGGAACAGTATTTGGGGTTCAGGGAGGAGCTCAGGACCATCAGCTCCGCCTTGGGCACCATCGTAGGGGTGCTGAAGGACATACAGCAGACCATGAGGGACACTGTGGCACTCCAAGGGGCCCCTGACACTAGCATGGACGATGAACTGCCCACCACCTCTGCCGGCGCTAGTGGACAGGATGCCCTGCCACAGGACCACCACACCAGCACCCCACCCCCTGCAGACGGACAACCACCCCGCAAGCGGTCCCTGAGAACCAGGAACAGGATAGAGCAAGATGGCAAGACCCCGCCAGGAAATGAGACCACCCTGATTGTCCTCCCACTGTCTCACTTTTTTACCCTGTCCCGATTGGAACTGCCACATCTCCACTTCCTTTGCCCATATGGTCAATGCACCTGTGTGACTAATGGACTGGACTCTGCCATGGACATTCCTCCACCGTCCCCATCACCATATCACTACCCCCCTCCATTTTTGAGCACTGAAATAAACACCCTTGAACCACAAAACAATCTGGAGTCAGTCTGTGATTTGGTAAATATGTATAATCAATCACAGTGTCAACATGCTTTCCATTTTTATAGCCAACATACCTATGTCACACATCACAAATCCTTGAAGGATGCAAGCAGATGACACACGTTGCTAACCACACCTGTGAAACCGTAATGGAAAGGTACAACTCCGTGACCAAATACTGCCATGAAATGACAGACAGGTTAGAGGTAGAAGTGTGAAAGTGAATGTAATGGTAAAAAGAAAACTGTTCTCACCTGTGTGTCACTGGAAATATTGCTGTATGACTGACTCCCTGTTGTCTATGTCTTCTTCCTCAGCGTCCTCCTCATCACTGTCCACAGGCTCCACAGGCTCCACTGCTGCCACAACACCGCAATCTGGACCATCCTCCTGCAGAAAAGGCACCTGGCGTTGCAAAGCAAGATTGTGAAGCATCGAGCAGGCGATGATGATCTGACACACCTTCCTTGGTGAGTAGAATAGGGAACCACCTGTCATATGTAGGCACCTGAACCTGGCCTTCAGGAGGCCGAAGGTGCGTTCGATCACCCTCCTAGTCTGCCCATGGGCCTCATTGTAGCGTTCCTCTGCCCTGGTCCTGAGATTCCTCACTGGGGTCAATAGCCAGGACAGGTTGGGGTAACCAGAGTCCCCCAATAGCCACACCTGGTGCCTCTCGAGTTGACCTATCATATAAGGGATGCTGCTATTGGGCAGGATGTAGGCGTCATGCACTGATCCAGGGAACATAGCATTTACCTGCGAGATGTACTGGTCTGCCAAACATACCATCTGTACATTCATGGAATGATAACTCTTCAGGTTCCTGTACACCTGTTCACTCCTGTGGGGGGGACCAGAGCTACATGGGTCCCATCAATAGCACCTATGATGTTGGGGATATGTCCCAGGGCATAGAAGTCACCTTTCACTGTTGGCAAATCCTCCACCTGAGGGAAAACGATGTAGCTCCTTACGTGTTTCAGCAGGGCAGACAACACTCTGGACAACACGTTGGAAAACATAGGCTGGGACATCCCTGATGCCATGGCCACTGTTCTCTGAAACGATCCACTTGCAAGGAAATGGAGCACTGACAGCACCTGCACTTGAGGGGGGATTCCTGTGGGATGGCGGATTGGTGACATCAGGTCTGGCTCCAACTGGGTACACAGTTCCAGGATTGTGGCACGGTCAAACCGGTAGGTGATGAGTAAATGTTGCTCCTCCATTGTCAATAGGTCCACCAGCGGTCGGTACACAGGAGGATTCCGCCATCTTCTCAAATGTCCAAGCTGACGGTGCCTAGGAAGGACATCAGCGACCACAGAGTCACCACAATCCCAGGTATGTACCCACAGATACACAGAACACGACATCAAAGACAAAAATCTTCCTGTATGTGTTTCGAGTGTAGGCCCAGGTATGTGTGACGCAGTTGCAAATTAAGCCATGTGGGCCCCTGAAATGGAGGCTGCCTGACCTCTAAACTGGGACAGTGGGATGTGAGGTAACTGCGCTGGCGTTGTACACCGTCGCGGTAGGCGGTCGAAGACCGCGGCGCAAAGCTGCATTGGTTAACATTGGACCCTATGGGTCCCATGAGCCAATGATGAAGTGCGCCGGCGGTGATGAGACGCACCGCCGCGGACGTCACCGCCGCGGACCTGACCGCCATTTTCTAGCTGTTCAATCACTTGATACCTGATCTTCGACAGGAGAGGACCTACAATACAAGTGCTGCTATGACCTCGTTCTGGAAGAGACAATGGCTGCTGCGTCTGGGGAAAGGGCCCCTGCCTTCACTGCTCAGGAGTTGGAGAAGCTCGTGGACGGGGTCCTCCCCCAGTAAACGCTACTCTACTCTGGTCCTCCAGACCAACAGGTAAGTACACAGGGAGCACGTTGTATGGGCTATGCCTGGTTGGAGAGGGAAGGTTGTAAGAGGGAAGGGGGCAGAGTGCAGTGAACATGAAGGACTGCGAATGCATGTGCCACATGGCAAGGGCAGGGATGGGGCCACTCACTTCGACGGTGCTCTTGCTAATGATTTCTCTTCTTCCTCTGTGCATGTCATGTAGGTCAGCGCCCACCAGAAGAAGGACATTTGGCGTGCCATCGCCAAGGACGTCCGGACCCTGGGGGTCCACCAGAGACGGGGCACCCACTGCCGTAAAAGATGGGAGGACATTAGCCGCTGGAGCAAGAAGACGGCGGAGGCTCCGCTGGGGATGGCCTCCCAACGTGGGAGGGGTGCCCGTCGCCCCATGACCCCCCTGATGTTCCGGATCCTGGCGGTGGCCTACCCTGAGTTGGATGGGCGCTTGAGGGCATCACAGCAGACACAAGGGGGTGAGTACACAATCATTCTGATGACTTTGCACGCAGTTGAGGGGTCTAGGTGTGGGAGGAGGGCTGTGGGTTTCCCTAGGCCAGGGCGACTTCCATAGGCTAGGCCCCTCCATAATGCAGGCCATGTGACACTCCACCCCACCGCAGTAGAGTGCCAAGTACAGGTATACATGCCCCTGTGGCATCCATGTGTGCAGATGTCCACCATAGCGATGTAGGCCATATCCCAGGAATTGCATCTGTAGAGGCCAGGAGCACGGCGTAGTGCTGGGGGCTGCTGTGTCTGTATTGTCCGCCAATGGTAGCAGTATGCCATGCACTCAGCCTGTCTTTCTTCTGTCGTCCCCCCCCTTTTTCAGCTCTCCATGTTCTTTTGTGCATCAGCATCATCAGGCGGAGGTACAGTGGCACCGGAGCACGAGGGAGCTGCATCCCACATGGCCATGGAGGGCCACACCACGGACTCAGAATGCACCAGTGGGACAGAGGGCGAGGGGAGCTTCACGTCTGGCACCGGATCACCAACCAGCGACACAGACTCGTCTGCCGATGGGAGCACCCTTGTGGTGGCGACACCATCTGTGCCCCACACTTCTACACATACAGCCGCCACCTCCCCTACCAGCACCGCCCTCCCAGCAGCCCCTCAGCGTTCGCCCCGTGCCCGCTCACCCAGGAGGGTGGGCATCTCGTTCGCCCCAGGCACCTCAGCCCCTGCCCCTGTCACCCCTGCTGCCCTCAGTGAGGAGGCCATTGACCTCCTCAGGTCACTCACTGTTGGGCAGTCTACCATTGTGAATGCCATCCAGGGAGTAGAAAGGGAGTTGCAACACGGTAATGCATTCCTGGAGGGCATTCATTCTGGTCAGGCTGCCCTTCATCGAACCCTGCAATCTTTGGCCTCAGCACTGATGGCAGCCATTGTCCCTGTGTCTAGCCTCCCCCTCCAACTTCCTCCACCCAGACCCAATCCCCTGTACCCCAGCCGATCCCAAGCACACCAACAGACAAGCATGCACACACCTCAACACACAAAAGTAGCTCAGGCAAACATAGGCACCACACTTCCCACAGGCACTCACACAAGCATCAGACACATACAGACACAGCAACATCCACTGCCTCCACTGTGTCCCCCTCCTCATCGTCTCCCTCCTCCCTCCCAGTGTCGTCTACACTCTCACCTGCATGCTCTACAACTACAGACACTAGGACTCGCACCAGAACACCCAGCACCACACCCCACTCACCTGCACTCACCACACCCACTCCCATTTACACATCCCCTGTGTCCTCTCCCAGTGTGTCTGTGACGCCACCTCCCAAAGTACACAAACACGGGCACCCACACACCCAACATCCATCCACCTCACCACAGCCTCCAGTACCTGCACGTGCACCCAAAACACCTAAAGTGACACCTCCTACAACCACCTCCTCTTCCTCCACTCCCAGACCCCCTCCAGCTACCCATCCCAGTGTTCGTCATAAACTCTCCCTCAGCAACGTTTACCTCTTTGCCCCCATCCCCACCCCTTCAATTCATAAGTCCTGTAGTAGCACCTCAGCCAAAAAGACTCCAGTACCAGTGGTGCATGTTACAGGTGTGTGGAGTGCACCGGCCACCAGGGCAGGTAGTGTGACACAGAGCCACAGCACTGCCAGTCCACCCCCTGTAAAGCATCTCAAGTTGGAAAGTGGCCGACGGGACAGGGTGAAGACTCTGGGCGGCAAAACTGCTCACAAGGGTCCCAGGGGGATTTCAAAGTCAGCTGTGACTCCTCCAAAGGTGGTAAAGTGCCAGAGGAAGTCTGCACACTCTGGTGAGAGCAGCACGGTGGAGAAGGGCGCCATCCTCCCCGGCGGCCGGGACGCCACCGCCAGCACTGTCGTCACTGGTCAGGAGACCACCGCCAGAGTCATTGCCCAGGAGGGCACGAGTATCGTCACTGGTCAGGAGACCACCGCCAGAGTCATTGCCCAGGAGGGCACGAGTATCGTCACTGGTCAGGAGACCACCACCGGAGTCAGTGCCCAGGAGGGCCCCGGCTGCCACAGCCCCGCTGGAAAATGAGGGACCGTCATGCCACACACCAATGCACAGGTCAGAGACCGCCATGGCAAAGCACCACTGAACAAGGGAATCACCGCCATGGTGAAGACCGCTGAACAGGGCACAGCACCGCTGAACAGGGCAGAGAACTGCTGAACAGATCAGAGACCGCCATGGCAAAGCCCCGCTGAACAAGGGAATCACCGCCATGGTGAAGATCGCTGAACAGGGCACAGCACCACTGAACAGGGCAGAGAACCGCTGAACAGATCAGAGACCGCCATGGCAAAGCCCCGCTGAACAAGGGAATCACCGCTATGGTGAAGACCGCTGAACAGGGCACAGCACAGCTGAACAGGGCAGGGAACCAATGAACAGATCAGAGACCGCCATGGCAAAGCACCGCTGAACAAGGAAACACCGCCACATCAAGCATCGTTATCCCATGTTCAGCTGGGACTGTGATGGCACAGGAACCGTCATGGGCAGCTAAATGCAGTGTGGGCACCATTCCCCCTCCAGAACCGTTGGAGACTGTTATCCACTTGACAGACTGTGGCTTTGCACTCCCCAGGATTGTTCAGTGGGCAAACCAACCACTGTAGAGACTTGAGAGACTGTGGCTTTGCACTCCCCAGGATTGTTCAGTGGGCAAACCAACCACTGTAGAGACTTGAGAGACTGTGGCTTTGCACTCCCCAGGATTGTTCAGTGGGCAAACCAACCACTGTAGAGACTTGAGAGACTGTGGCTTTGCTCTCCCCAGGATACATCAATGGGCATGGAGCCCCGTCGTGGATCTGGCGTGGTGCTGTAATCCGGCTGAGGTGCCCCCCCTTCCCTTCCCCCTGAGGTGCCTGTTGTATTTCTATCTGATGCCCCAGCAGTGTTCGCTCCATTTGTGGACAGGTATCTATTGTGGGCCTCGCCCATGCATTTTTGGACCAGTGGTGCACGGACATTGATATGTGCATACCTGCACTGCTTCTCGTAATGTATATACTTTTGAAGGTGTATATATATATATATATATATATATATATCTGTATATATTTGGTAACTGTATTTTGATACATTACAATTTTTCAACTGATTTCCTTTGGTCTTTGCATTCTTCCGGAGGGGTTGTGGGTTGTTACTGTGATGTTTTGACATGCATAGCTGTGTGTGTTATAATGTGCGAGGGTGGGGGTGGGGGTTTCGCGTGTGGGTCCCCCTGACTTTTGCCTCCCCCTCCCCTATGTCGTAGGTGCAGTACTCACCGTTGTCTTCGCCGCCACCGTTGCTGGTGTTCATAAATGAGCAGGAAGACAAGGGCAGGTAGGATTTGTAATCCCGGCTCCATGGTGTCCTCCTTCCTCGTGGAGTGTGTTAAGGTGAGCGTTTTCCCATTGCAAAAGCTGTTTTCGCTGTGTTTTTATCCATGGTGAATCCGCCCAGGAAAAGGTTGGGGATTGGCGGGTTGTGATACTGTGGGCGGTACATTGTCTTCCGCCTGTCTGTTGGCGGTGACCGCCGCGCTGCTTGTCCGTACCGCCGTGGCGGTCGGAGTGTTAAAGTGGCTGTCTTTGTTGGCGGTTTCCGCCACGGTCATGATTCCCTTTTTTTGTCCGCCGGCCTGTTTGCGGTATTACCGCACCTTTAACACCGTCCACCAGGGTTGTAATGAACCCCATAATATGCTACTGGTGAACATTGAGCAACTAATATGCGCAGTGGTGAAACACAAAGTAATTGGTCAAACACAATAAATAGCATCACATTCATCCTGCCAAGGACTGAGGTAGTGGAATTGATACTCCACTGGTTCTGGAGGGGGCTTGGTGCCCAGAGTGCTTCATCTTGCCAAGGACTGAGGTAGTGGATGTGATACTCCACTGGTTCTGGAGGGGGCTTGGTGCCCAGAGTGCTTCATCTTGCCAAGGACTGAGGTAGTGGATGTGATACTCCACTGGTTCTGGAGGGGGCTTGGTGCCCAGAGTGCTTCATCCTGCCAAGGACTGAGGTAGTGGATGTGATACTCCACTGGTTCTGGAGGGGGCTTGGTGCCTAGAGTGCTTCATCCTGCCAAGGACAGAGGTTGTGGATCTGATACTCCACTGACGGTGGGGCAACATGGAAGCTGTCCAGGCCCCTGGAACTGACCACCAGCCTCATACGAATGAGCACTGGGGATGGCAGCCATGTCTGCGGTGGTGCCACTGGCACAGGATGTGGCGTGGTTGCTGGTGTTGCTGGCGGCGGGCTCAGTAGCGGCAGTGCTTGCGGTGCTCATTGGGCAGCGGTGCTGGTGGGGGGCTCACTGAGCATGCTGCTGGCGGCAGTGTCCTGAGCGGCGGTGCTGGTGGGGGGCTCTCTGAGCATGCTACTCGCGGTGGTGTCCGGAGCAGCTGGCTGGTGGGGGACTCACTGAGCCTGCTGCTGGTAGCGGTGTCCTGAGCGGCAGTGCTGGTGGGGGGCTCACTGAGCGTGCTGCTGGCAGCGTTGTCCTGAGCGGCGGTGCCCGTGGCGGCGGTGCATGTGGCGGTGCATGTGGCGGTCTTGTCCGCCGGACTTCCCTTTCTTTCTCTGGCCCATCCCCACCTTGGATGGTGGCGCAGCTGTCTTTCCACTCCCAACTGTTGTCCTGGCTGAGCCTTGGTGGCAGGTGTTTTGGCCTTCTCCCTCCGGGCTGTGGGCAACTTCTTTTGTTTTGGAGGTGGGGGAATGTCCTTGGCCTCGCTCCTTGGGACACTGGCTGCCCTGCTGCTTGGCGCACTCCAGAAGCCGGTTACTCCTGGCACCACTGCTCCCGGTGATGTGGTGGCTGAGGTGCTGGTTTGGGACCTGGAAAGGCGGGCCCTAGGGGATGGAACGGGTAGGGGAGGTGAAGGGAAGAGGTCAAGGTTTGACAGGAAAAGTTTTTTAGACACACTGGGACGGGTAGATGGAGGGGGTTTGGGAGTGGAAGAAGAGGTAGTGGTTGTAGGAGGTGTTTGTTTGCTGACTTTGGGTGAAGGTGCATAGGCTGGAGTCTGTCGTGAGGTGGGTGTGAGACTGTGTTTGTGTAGTTTGGGAGGAGGGCTCACAGACACACTGGGAGAGGACACAGGTGATGTGTGGATGGTAGTGGGGTTCGTGAGTGCACGTCAGTGGTGTGTGGTGATGGGCGTGTTGGTGATGGGGGTAGTGGCTGAAGATGTAGTGCATGCAGGTGTGAGTGGAGACGTGACCGGGAGGGAGGAGGGAGACGTGGAGGAGGGGGACAGAGTGGAGGCAATGGATGTTGGTATATGTGCATGGGTATGATGCTTGTGTGAGTGCCTGTGGGATGTGTGGTGCTTATGTTTGCCAGAGCTACCCTTGTGTGTTGAGGTGTGTGCATGCTGGTCTGATGGTGTGCTTGGGATAGGCTGAGGTACTGGGGATTAGGTCTGGGTGGAGGAAGTTGGAGGGGGGAGGTTGGACACAGGGACAATGGCAGCCATCAGTGCTGAAGCCAGAGTCTGAAATGCTCGCTGTTGGGCTGCCTGGCCAGAATGAATGCCCTCCAGGTATGCATTTGTCTGTTGCAACTGCCTCTCTACACCCTGGATGGCATTCAGAATGGTAGACTACCCAACAGTGAGGGATCTGAGGAGGTCAATGGCCTCCTCATTGAGGACAGCAGGGCTGACTGGGGCAGGGGCTGAGGTGCCTGGGGCGAAGGAGATGCCCACCCTCCTGGGTGAGCTGCCACAGGGCACACGCTGAGGGGCTGCTGAGAGGGCGCTGCTGGTAGGGGGGGTGGCAGCTGTACCTGTAGATGCGGTGGGCAGAGAGGGGCCCGCCACCGCAAAGGAGCTCCCATCAGAGGAGGAGTCGGTGTCGCTGGTCTCAGCTCCTGTCCCCGCCGTGGAGCTCCCCTCGCCCTCCATCCCACTGGTGAATTCTGAGTCTGTTGTCCCGCCCTCCAGGGCCATGTGGGATGCAGCTTCCTCCTGCTCCAGTGTCACAGCTCCTCCGCCTGAGGATGTTAATGCACACAAGAACAGGGAGACCACAAAGAGGGGGGAAGAAAGTAGAAAGATAGGTTCAGTGCATTCAATACTGCTACCGTTGGCGGACACTCCAGACACAGCAGCCCTCTGCACTACGCCATGCACTTGGAGTTCCCTAATTAATCACAGGGACATGGGGTACAAGGCCTATGCCCGATTGCTGCACACATGCAAGTCACAGGAGCCTGACTAGGTGTAGATGGCTCTTACCACTGGTGGGGATGGGATGCCACTGAGCCTGCCTCACAAAGGGTCCTTGCCTACAAGGCTCGCCCTAACCTTGGGGAACCCACAGCCCACCTCCCCCACCGAGACACCTCCAATGTGCGCTGAATCAGATGGATGTGAGTGTACTCACCCCCTTGTGGCTGCCCTCAAGCACCCATCCAACTCCAGATACGCCACCGCCAGGATCCGGAACATCAGGGGTGTCATGGTGCGACGGGCACCCCCCCTACGTTGGGAGGCCATCCCCAGCTGGGCCTCTGCCGTCTTCTTGCTCCAGCGGCGAATGTCCTCCCATCTTTTCCGGCAGTGGGTGCTCCATCTGTGGTGGACCCCCAGGGACGTCCTTGGCGATTGCACGCCAAATATCCTTCTTCTGGTGGGCGCTGACCAACAGGAATAGTACAGGGAAAAAGGAAAAACTATAACCGTTCGGACCGTCACAGTCATTGGCCCACGTTCCCAACCTTGCCCTGACGCACATCCACTCACCGTCATTTCATGCACGCCTCATTCCCCCCCCCCATCTCACATCCACACCACTCCAAACAGGCATTGCCCATACAGCATGCTCAGAGTGCTGTAGAGGACCGTAGAGTAGCGTGTACTAGGGCAGGACCCCATCCTCTAGTTTCTTAAACTCCTTCGATGTGAAGGCAGGGGCCCTTTCCCGAGACACTTGAGCCATTGTCGCTTCCAGACTGAGGTCATAGCAGCACTTGCAGTGTAGGTCCTCTCCTGTCAAAGATCAGGGATCAAGTAAGTGAACAGAGATAAAATGGCGGTCACGTCTGCGGCGGTGCGTACTGTCACCACCGGCGTACATCGTCATTGGCTCCTGGGACCCATAGGGTCCAATGTTAACCAATGCAGGATTGCGCTGCGGACTTCGATCGCCTACCGCAACGGTGTACAACGCAAACGCAGTTACCTCATATCCTCTTGTCCCACATTACAGGTCAGGCAGCCGCCATTTCAGGGGGCGACATGGCATTAATTTTAAATGCGTCACACCAATGTAGGCCTTGCATACACACTAAGACAGGCACATACCAGATTGACAAATGTGTGCAATAAAGTTGTTTGTTTCGTATCTCAGTGTTGGCTGACCCTATGATCGCTGTTCTCATCCATAGAGCACGTCCGCTGGGGCAGGTGAAGAGATGGCAGCATCCTCCGGAGTACAGACCGCTGGTGGACCTGTCGACAATGGAAGAGCGACATGTAATAGTCACCTACAGACTTGATCGTGCCACAATCCAGGAACTGTGTGCCCAGTTGGAGCCAGACCTGATGTCAGCTATCCGCCATCCCACAGGAATCCCCCCTCTAGTGCAGGTCCTGTCAATACTCCATTTCCTGGCAAGTGGGTCCTTTCAAACAACAGTGGCCATTGCATCAGGCATGTCCCAGCCAATGTTCTCTAACATGTTGTCCAGAGTGTTGCCTGCCCTGCTGAAACACCTGCACAGCTACATCGTTTTCCCTCAGGTGGAGGATTTTCCTGCAGTAAAAGGTGACTTCTATGCCCTGGGACATATCCCCAACATCATAGGTGTCATTGATGGGACATATGTGGCCTTGGTCCCCCCCCACAGGAGTGAACAGGTGTACAGAAACCGGAAGAGTTACCATTCAATGAATGTGCAGATGGTGTGTTTGGCCGACCAGTACATCTCCCATGTGAACGCCAAGTTTCCTGGCTCAGTGCATGACGCTTACATTCTGAGGAATAGCAGCATCCCTTATGTGATGGGGCAACTGCAGAGGCACCGTGTGTGGCTATTAGGTGAGGACATGGACCCTATACAGTGTGAATAGTTGTCTGGGGTTGTCCCTAAGGGTTAGTGTGTGTCTAACAGTTGTCCCTCGACATTTGCAGGTGACTCTGGCTACCCTAACCTGTCATGGCTACTGACCCCAGTGAGGAATCCCAGGACAAGGGCAGAGGAACGCTACAGTGAGGCACATGGGCGAACTAGGAGGGTTATAGAGAGGACCTTCGGCCTCCTGAAGGCCAGGTTCAGGTGCCTCCATGTGACAAGTGGTTCCCTATACTACTCACCAAAGAAGGTGTGCCAGATCATCGTGGCCTGCTGTATGCTGCACAACTTGGCTTTGCAATGACAGGTGCCTTTTCTGCAGGAGGATGGTCCTGAAGGAGGTGTTGTGGCAGCTGTGGAGCCTGTGGACAATGAAGAAGAGGAGGCAGAAGAAGAGGACATAGACAACAGAACCACCGTGATCCATCAATACTTCCAGTGGGACACAGGTAAGAAGACATCACTGCCTCCTGCAACTGATAAAATGGTTCGACCTCTCATCTGTCACTTTCACCCAGTGTATGGACCCTGATTTGTCACTTTGCCTTTCGATTTCACAGATGTGGGTCCCACTATGTGACCTCTGCTATGTTACCTCATGGACTAGAGCTGTGTGACATAGGTATGTTGACAATACAATGGACATTGCTATTTCCCTCAGTTATTGCAAATACACAATTGTGAAAGCACAGACTGACTCCAGCTTGTTTTGTGATTTAAGGGTGTTTATTTAAGTGCTAAATAGTGGAGGTGGTTGTAAAATGGTCAGGGGTGATGTTGGAGGAGTGTCCATGGCAGAGTCCAGTCTATTTGCCTCACAGGTGCATTGTCCAAAGGGGCATAGGAAGTGGAGCTAGGGCAGTTTAAGGATGGACCGGGTGACAAAGTGGTACAGAAGGATGACAATCAGGGTGGTCTCATTTCTTGGCGGGGGTCTTGGCATTGTTCTCTGTCTTTGTCCTGGATCTCAGGGTTCCTGAGGGGTGGTTCTCCATCTGCCGGGGGTGGGGTGCTGGTGTGGTGGTCCTGTGGCGGTACCTCCTGTCCACTAGCGCCGGCGGAGGTGGTGGGCAGTTAATCGTCCAGGCTAGTGTCAGGGGGCCCTTGTTGTGCCACAGTGTCCCTCCTGGTGTTCCTGAGATCCTTCAGCATCCCTACAATGGTGCCCAGGGTAGTATTGATGGATTTGAGTTCCTCTCTAAACCCCAAATACTGTTCCTCCTGCAGCCGCTGGGTCTCCTGAATCTTTGCCAGTTACGTTGCCATCGTCTCCTGGTAATGATGGTAGGCTCCCATGATGTTGGAGAGGGCCTCGTGGAGAGTGGGTTCCCTGGGCCTGTCCTCCCCCTGTCGCACAGCAGCCCTCCCAGTTTCCCGGTTTTTCTGGGCCTCGGTCCCCTGAACTGTGTGCCCACTACCACTGCCCCCAGGTCCCTGCTGTTCTTGGGGCGGTGGGTTAGCCTGGGTTCCATGTAGTGGTGGACACACTGCTACTTGACGTGTCCCGGAGAAAGAGGTATGGGCCTGCAGGGTGGGTGCTGTGCTGGTGTTTCCTGAGGGGGGAGGCTCTGTGGTGGCCTGTGACTGCTTTAGGGGAACCGATTGTCCCAAGGTCCCAGATGGGCCGGGCTGGTCATCTAGATCCAGTTGGACAGAGCTGCTGTCATCACTGTGGGCCTCTTCTGTGGGTGGAGTGGACATATCTGGTACCTCCTGTCAGGTGACGTTGGGTAGGGGTCCTGCAGGGGTATAAAGGCATGATTATTGCATCTGTGTGTGCCATGGTGTGCAATGGGTGGGTGACCCTGTACCCCAGTGCTTCCATTCCTGTGTAGGACATTGTGTGATAATTGTTTAGGGGTCTGTGTGGGTATGTGTAGTGGACATGCTTTGGTGATGGGTGTCCATGCTTTGTTGTTGCATGCAGGGCTTGGTGTTGGGATGTGTGGTTTGTGATAGTGGAACATATGTGAGGAGTTGGAGTGATGGGGTTGAGGGAGAGGGTGGGGGTATGTGATAGCATGCAGGTAGGGTGTGGGATGAAGTAGTTAAAGATTTAACTTACCAGAGTCCATTCCTCCAGCTACTCCTGCGAGACCCTCAGGATGCAGTATAGCCAAGACCGGCTCCTCCCATGTTGTTAGTTGTGGGGGAGGAGGTGGGGGTCCGCCGCCAGTCCCCTGAACCACAATGTGGTGTCTTGAGACCACGGAACGCACCTTCCCCCGTAGGTCGTTCCACCTCTTCCTGATGTCATCCCGTGTTCTTGGGTGCTGTCCCACTGCATTGAGCCTGTCCACGATTCTGCGCCATACCCCCATCTTCCTAGCAATGGTGGTGTGCTGCACCTGTGATC
This sequence comes from Pleurodeles waltl, assembly GCF_031143425.1. Lineage (NCBI taxonomy): Eukaryota > Metazoa > Chordata > Amphibia > Caudata > Salamandridae > Pleurodeles > Pleurodeles waltl. Next base: position 686,263,859 of record NC_090449.1, on the reverse strand, counting down.
CGAATAGCTGTGGCTCTACCCGGATGATTTCCTCCACCATGACCCTGAGCTCCTCCTCAGAAAACCTGGGTGTCTTTGCGGTGCCATGGGGTGGTGTGGGTGATGTGTGAGGTCGTGTGGGTTGTGATGTGTGGGGTGATGTTTAGGGGTGTGTGGTGTTTTGTGCGTGTATGTGTATGTGTGATGGTGTTGTGTGCCTCTATATGCTGGTGTTGTCTTTGCTTTGCTGTCTCTCTGGCCTTCTTCAAAATATTTGGTAGTAAGCATTTGTGGGTAATGTGGGTGTGTGTTTTATATTGTATTGGGTGTGTGGGAGTGGTGTGTGTATGTGTATCAGGTGTGTGTATTTCGATATGTCCAATGTGGTAGTGTTTTGTAAATGGGTGTATATTTAGAGCACGGCGGTGTGTACCGCCAATAGAATACCGCGGTTGAAAGACCGCCGCGTGGATTCGTGGGTTGTGATAGTGTGGGGCTATTCCTGTTGGCGTGATGGTGGAGGTTTTGTTATCGCCAGCTTATCACTGACCTTTGGTGTTGTGGACTTGTGTGGGTGTCTAGATTTTGGTGGTTTCTGAGCTGTGGGTCGTAAAAGCTGTGGTGGAATTCCGCGGCGGTGTGTTGGCGGTCTTCTGCACGGCGATAAGCGGCATTTACCGCCAATGTTGTAATGAGGGCCAAAGTCTCTTTCATGGTAGCCTCAGGTGTACTTTGTGTCATTAATAGTTTTCTAACCAGATGTAATACTACTCATGTCTGATTTGTGGATAGTGATGTTGCCTCTCATCATGAAACGTTGATCTGTATGTGGCCTTCATGCACATGACAGGTCTCCATTGTCTTTAAAGCATACTTATGCTACCTGTGGTTGTCTGTGGGTAAATGCGCTAAGATAAATAGACCCTTATAAGTGTGCAAGGCTTTGTCTACAGGTAGACAATGACTAAGGTGGATAGGTCCACATAGTATGTATCATCCTTTCCTACATTACTGTTGGTGCATGTGTTGGTGACGTGTTTAGACTATCATACTCCAAATTTGGATTTGCCAAATAGAGAAGTTGCCTGTTTGCTGATTTCAGTTGTGAAGGTTGTAAACTCTGTGACATGAAATGGTTTTGGCTTATATGTAACATGCTCTCTTGTGCTTAGCATATAGGCCCTCATTATAATCCTGGCAGTCGGTGATAAAATGGCGGCAATACAGCCAACAGGCTAGCGGTAATTACTGCCAAATTATGACCATGGCGGTGAGAACTCAGATAGACAGCCACTTTACCACACCGACCGCCAGGGCGGAAACAACAGCCACCACGGCGGTAGTCACCTACAGCCAAACGGAAGCCAATGTTCCGCCCACCGTATTAAGACAATCCAATTCGCCACGTTTTCCAGGGCGGTACCAATGAGATCAAAAGCCTGGCGGAAACACTGCACAGAAGTGAAAGGACTCACCTTTGGAGACACAAGGAACAACCATGCCGCCATGGAGCCCGAGCTGCAGATCTTTCCAATGATCTTCTACGTCCTGCTCCACCACGAACACCAACAACAGCAAAGACGACCACTTTGAGTACAGCCTCCTAGCACGCAGGCGAGCGGGAAGGAAAAAGAGAGTGACACACACACATGCAACACACTCCCCCCATCCCCAACACCATACACGCAATCAGATGCAGTAGGAAAACATATTTGCCCCGTACCCCTCAGGAATAATGCAAGGACTACAGGAATAGATAAAAGTGAGTGTAATAATATAAATATAGTTGAAATACGAAAATACAATCTCATGGTATATACATATGTACAGTTCAAGGGACACAGCCCCATCCTCAATGCGTGTGGGTCACAGGGCCACATGACAAAGACCAAGACCCTAATTGTCTCCTGCAGAAGCACGGAGAGAACTCTGCAGGGGCATCAGCTGGAAAATAGGCAGGCACCTCAGGGGGACGGGAAGGGGGGCACCTCAGCCAGCAGATGGAACAACACCACTGGTCCTGGAGGGGGCAACATGCCCTGTGCTTGGTCCTGGGGAGTGCAAGGCCACAGTCTCTCAAGTGGGTGATTTATCCACCGTTATGGAGGGGGCATTGTGCCCTGTGCTCTTGTTCCTGGTGAGGATGGGGTAAGCAGGTGCCATACTCACTGGTTCTGGAGGGGACATCGTGCCCTGTGCTTTAGATCTTGGTGAGGATGGGGTGAGTGGGAGACATACCCACTGGTTCTGGAGGAGGCATCATCCCCTGTGCTCTTGTTCCTGGTGAGGATGGGGTGAGTGGGTGTCATATCTTCTGGTTCTGGAGGAGGCATCCTGCCCTGTGATTTAGATCCTGGTGAGGATGGGGTGAGTGGTTGCCATATCCACTGGTTCTGGAGGGGGCATTGTGCTCTGTGCTTTAGATCCTGGTGAGGATGCGGTGAGTGGGTTCCATACCACTGGTTCTGGAGGGGGCATTGTGCCCTGTGCTATTGTTCCTGGGGAGGATGGGGTCAGTGGGTGCCATACCCACTCGTTCTGGAGGGGGCATCATGCAAGGTCACAGTCTCTCAGCTGGGTGTCATTCCCACAGGATTTGCAAGGTGCAGGCCGCACAACAGCCCATGGAGGCAGGATTACAGACTGCCGGAGGGGATAGCTGCTCAGTGGTGGTGCTACTGATGCTGCTGGTGGTGGTGGTGGGAGGCTCCAGCCCATCCACTGCAGCCTCAGACAGCTGCCCACTGCTGGTGGTGGTGGTGCTGCTACTGCTACTGCTGTTGGTAATGGTGGGGGAGGCTCCAACCCATCGTCCTGTAGCCTCGAACAGCTGCCCACTGCTGGTGGTGATGGTGCTGCTGCTGGTAGTGGTGGGGAAGGCTCCAGCCCATCCCCTGTAGCCTCGGACGGCTGCTCACTGCTGGTGGTGGTTGTGCTGCTGCTGGTAGTGGGTGGGGGCTCCAGCCCATTCCCTGCAGCCTTGGATGGCTCCACAACCATGTTTGGTGGTGGGGGCTCCGACTGAGTCCCTGCACCAGGCCCCTTGTCCTTCCTGCCAGCTGGTGCAGGCCCCTTGCCCTTCCTGCCAGCACTTGGGGCAGGCTCCTTCCCCTTCTGGGCAGCACTTGGGGCATGCTCCTTGCCCTTCCTGGCAGCACTTGGGGTAGGCACCTTGCCCTTTCTGGCAGCACTCGGGGCAGGCTCCTTGCACTTCTGGGCAGCACTTGGGGCAGGCTCCTTGCCATTCCTGGCAGCAGCTGGGGCAAGCACACTTTCTTTGAGGCTGGCTGGTGCCTTGGATCCTTTCCCACCACGAGTGGGTGTGGTGACTACTGGGCCTGTGTACTGGGCGGCTCAGGTGCTTGCCTGGGTTATTGCCACCCTGGAAAGACGTGAAGGACGGGGGGTAGGGGAGAGGTCAATGGTGGATAGGAAAAGCTTCTTAGGGACATTAGGGCAAGAAGAGGGAGAAGGTTCGCGAGTGGAGGACAAGGGAGTGCTTGTAGGTGGTGTCTGTCTGCTGTGTTTGGGTGCAGGTGCATGGGCTGGATGCTGTGGATGGCTGTTGGGTGTCTGAGTGCTTGCGTTTGTGTACCTTGGGGGGCAGACACAGTTGGAAGGACACAGGGGACGTGTGCATGGGTGTTGTAGAGGTGTCTGCCGGTAAGGTGTATGTAGTGCATGCAGGTCTGAGTGTAGACGCAAGTGGGAGGGAGGTGGAGGAGGATGGGCACACAGTGGAGGCAGTGGATGTTGGTATGACTGCATCTGGATAGTGTTTGTGTGAGTGCCTGTGGGATGATGTGTGGTGCTTGTGTTTGCCTGTGCCACTCTTGTGTGTTATCCTGTGTGCATGCACGTCTGCCTGTGTGCTTGGGATAGGTTGGGGTTGAGGAGAATGGGACTGGGAAGAGGAAGTTGGAGGGGGAGGGTGGAAACAGGGACAATGGCTGCCATCAGAGAGGAGGTCAGAGCCTGGATTGATCTCTGTTGGGCGGCCAAGCCAGTGTGAATGCCCTCCAGAAATGCATTTGGGCTGCCAGCCCCTGGATGGCATTCACAATGGTTGGGACTGCCCTATAGAAATGTCACTGACCCCAGGTCCCTGATTGTCTTGGAAATGAGGTGTGAGGTGTGTCCTGGGGTCCCTCTAGTGGTAGACACACTGCTGATTGACGTGTCCTGGGGACAGAGGTATGGGTACGCTGGGTGGGTGCTGTGGTGGTGTTTCCTGAGGGGGAGCCTCTGGTGGTGTGTGACTATGCCTGGGTAACCGACTGTCCCTGATGGACCAGGTTGGTCATCTAGATCCAGGCGACCAGAGTCGCTGTCATCACTGTGCGCCTCTTCTGTGGGGGGACTGGATAAAGCTGGCCCCTCTTCTCCACTGACATTGGCTGGGATACCTGTGGGGATGTAAATGCAGTGTTGTTGTTTCTGGGTGTGACATATTGCTCAGCGGTTTGTTGCCCTTTTTAGTTGTATGTGCCCTGGCAGCTTTCACTTGTGTAAGTTGGTATGTGGTGGTGTAGGAAAATACCATCTTGCCTGGCATGTAACCCCCATTTTTACTTGTATGTATGTTTGTTTTTGCTTGTGTCACTGGGATCCTGCTTTCCAGGACCACAAGTGTTCATAATTTTTTCCCTGTATGTGTTCCCTGTGTGGTGCTTAACTGTATTACTGAGGCTCTGCTAACCAGAACCTCAGTGTTTATGCTCTCTCTGCTTTTAAAATTGTCACTGCAGACTAGTGACTAAATTTACCAATACTGATTGGCACACTGGAACACCCTCATAATCCCCTAGTATATGATACCTATGTACCCAGGGTATTGGGGTTCCAGGAGCTCCCTATGCGCTGCAGCATTTATTTTGCCACCCATAGGGAGCTCAGACAATTCTTACACAGGACTGCCACTGCAGCCTGAGTGAAATAACGTCCACATTATCTCAGAGCCATTTTACACTGCACTCAAGTAACTTATAAGTCACCTATACGTCTAACCCTCACTTAGTGAATCTTAGGTGCAAAGTTACTAAGTGTGAGGGCACCCTGGCACTAGCCAAGGTGCCCCCACATTGTTCAGGGCAATTTCCCCAGACTTTGTGAGTGCGGGGACACCATTACACCCATGAACTATATATAGGTCAACACCTATGGGTAGCTTCACAATGGTAACTCCGAACATGGCCATGTAACATGTCTAAGATCATGGAATTGTCCCCCCAAGCCAAATCTGGTATTGGGGTGCCAATTCCATGCATCCCGGGGCTCCAGCACGGACCAAACTAGCTCTCTGGGGATTTTTCTGCAGCTACCGCTGCTGCCAACCCTCAGACAGGTTTCTGCCCTCCTGGGGTCTGGGCAGCCCAATCCCAGGAAGGAAGAACAAAGGATTTCCTCTGAGAGAGGGTGTTACACCCTCACCCTTTGGAAATAGGTGTTTAGGGCTGGGGAGGAGAAGCCTCCCCCAGCCTCTGGAAATGCTTTAAAGGGCACAGATGGTGCTTTCCTTGCATAAGCCAGTCTACACCGGTTCAGGGATCCCCCAGCCTCTGCTCTGGTGCAAAACTGGACAAAGAAAAGGGGAGTGATCACTCCCCTGTCCATCACCACCCCAGGGGTGGTGCCCAGAGCTCTTCCAGTGTGTCCCAGACCTCTGCATCTTGAAAGCAGAGGTGTGAGGGCACAATGGAGACCTCTGAGTGGCCAGTGCCAGCAGGTGATGTCAGAGACCCATCCTGATAGGCTCTTACCTGGTTAGGTATCCAATCCTCCTCTGAAGGCTATTTAGGGTCTCTCCTGTGGGTTTATCTTCAGATAACGAACGCAAGAGCTCACCAGAGTTCCTCTGCACTTCTCTCTTCAACTTTTGCCAAGGATCGACCGCTGACTGCTCCAGGACGCCTGCAAAACTGCAACAAAGTAGCAAGAAGACTACCAGCAACATTGTAGCTCCTAATCCTGCTGGCTTTCTCGACTGTTTCCTGGTGGTGCATGGTCTGAGGTCTGTCTGCCTTCACCCTGCACTGGAAGCCAAGAAGAAATCTCCTGTGGGTCGAAGGAATCTTCCACCTGCCAACGCAGGCACCAAATTTCTGCATCACTGGTCCTCTGGGTCCCCTCTCATCTTGACGAGCGTGGTCCCTGGAACACAGGAGCTGGATCCAAGTGACCCCGACAGTCCAGTGGTCCTTCTGTCCAAATTTGGTGGAGGTAAGTCCTTGCCTGCCCACGCCAGACAGTAATCCTGTCTACTGCGTGATCTGGAGCTGCTAGGGCTTCTGTGCACTTTTGCAAGACTTCCTTTGTGCACAGCACAGCCCAGGTCCCCAGCACTCCATCCTGCATTGCCCAACTCGCTAAGTTGACCTCCGGCTTCATAGGATCCTCTTTTGTTGTGTTGAGACGACTGCTGTGCTAAGATATCTTGAACGCCTGTTCAGGTGCTTCTGCGGATGCTGCCTGCTTTTGCATTGGCTCTCTCAGTTGCTGAGTGCGCCCTCTGTCTCCTCCTCCAAGGGGCTACCTCCTGCTCCTTCCTAGGCCCTGGCAGCACCCAAAATCTTCAACCAAGACTCTTGCAGCTAGCAAGGCTTGTTTGCAGTCTTTCTGCGTGGAAATAACTGCATCCTCCAGCATGTCGTGGGACATCTTCTGACCAAAAGAAAAGTTCCTGGCGCCTTCCGTTGCTGCAAAATCTTCGGCTTCTACCACCCAGAGGCAGCCCTGTTGCACCTTCATCTGGGGCTTAGTATGCTCCTGCCCCCCCTGGACACTTGTGTGACTCTTGGACTTGGTCCCCTTCCTTTACAGGTCCTCAGGTCCAGGAATCCGTCTTCAGTGCTTTGCATTCAGTTTTTGCCTTTGCAGAATCCCCTATCTCGACTTTACTGTCTTTCTGGGGTAGTAGGGTAACTTTACTCCTACCTTTCAGGGTCTTGGGGTGGGGTATCTTGGACACCCTTAGTGTTTTCTTACACTCCCAGTGAGCCTCTACACACTACACTAGGCCAGGGGTACCAGGCCTATTGTGTCCTATTGCATCATATTGTGTTCTACAGTATTTGCACTACTTTTCAAAGTGTTTTACTTACCTGATTTTGGTTTGTGTGTTTATTTTGTGTATTTTACTTACCGCCTAAGGGAGTATATCCTCTGAGATACTTTTGGCATATTGTCACTTTATTTTTAGTAACTCTGAGTAGTGTGTTTTCTTATGCTATAGTGCTAAATTATATAAGTGGTATAGTAGGAGCTTTGCATGTCTCCTAGTTCAGCCTAAGCTGCTCTGCTATAGCTACCTCTATCAGCCTAAGCTGCTAGAACACTACTAATCTACTAATAAGGGATAACTGGACCTGGCACAAGGTGTAAGTACCACAAGGTACCCACTATAAGCCAGGCCAGCCTCCTACAGGTGGGCTAGCCGTTTCTCTCTAATGTGCATGCTTTAGTGATAGGTGTCCATGCAGAGCTGTGAGTGATGTCCATGCATGGTGGTGCATGCAGAGCTTGGCATCGGGATGGGTGATATGTGATGGTGGGGTGTGTGGGAGGTGGTGGAGTGATGGGAGTGAGGGTGGGGTGGGGGTATGTGATAGCATGCAGGTACGGGGATGAGAATAGTATAGAGTTCACTTACCAGAGTCCAGTCCTCCTACTACTACTGCCAGGGCCTCAGGATGCATGATTACCAAGACTTGCTCCTCCCATGTTGTTAGTTGTGGGGGAGGAGGTGGGGGTCCACCGCCAGTCCTCCGTATAGCAAGTTGGTGTCTTGCTGCAATGAAACGTACCTTCCCCAGTAGGTCATTCTACCTCTTCCTTATATCATCCCTTTTTCTGGGGTGCTATCCCATGGCATTGACACTGTCTACGATTCTCCGCCATAGCTCCATCTTGCTAGCAATGGATATCTGCTGCACCTGTCCTCCAAATAGCTGAGGCTCTACCTTGATGATTTCCTCCACCATGACCCTTAGCTCCTCCTCTCAGAATCATGGGGGCCTTTGTGGAGCGATGGGTGTTGTGTGAGTAGTGTGGGTGAGGGTGTGTAGGGTGATGTGTTGTAGTGTGTGTTTAAGGTGTGTGGGTGGTGTATAGGTGATGGTGGTGTGTGGCTCTGGTCTTGTCTGTGGCCGTGGTGTTTGTCTCATGCCAATGGTTTGTAGTCGTAAAGGGTTGTGGGTACTGTGGGTGTGTGTTTTATAGTGGTGTGGGTCTGATGTGTGTATGAGTATCAGGTGTGTGTTGTTTAAATTGTCCAATGTGGTACTGTTTTGTTTGCGTGAGTGTATTTTGAGCACAGCGGTAGATACCGCCAATGGTTTACCACCATTACATTTCCACCGTGGTAATTCGTGGGTCATAATGTGATGGGCATAGTTCTGTTGGCGTAACAGTGTGGGTTTTGATATCGCCAGTATATCACTGACCTTTGGTGTGACGGAACTGTGTGTGTGGCTGAATAGTGACGGATTGGTGTGTGGGTGTCATAATATGGGGAACGGATATCAGCGGCGGCAGTGGTATGCTGGTGGCAGTCACCGTGGAAGTAAGTGGGATTTGCCGTCAATGTCATAATGAAGGCTATAATGTCTTCTTTCCTGGTACATGACATCAGGTCAAATTTGTAAGTTTGTGTAGATTTTGTGTATAAATGTTACCACTATTTCCCATAGCTTGGTTGTTGGTTGGCTATGTTGCTGTGGATAGGGAGCCACAATCATGTAGCCAAGTCAGCTTGACATGGAATGGTTGGTCTCATAGCTTTACTGATATGATGGTATTGTAGGTGTGAGATAGGTGACTTAGCTGGTGTGTGACATTATTGTTATGTAGGGGTATGGAGTGTATCTTGGTGTGACATGATGTTGGCAATAACCTGGTCCTACCTGGGGGTGTAGTACTACAGGATGTAACTATACAGATGTGTACAGTGTGATGTTAGTATATTTAAATAATGTGACGACCCTACCTCTTCTTCTGTTTTCCAGCATCAGCAGATGAAGGAGACAGGGCACAGCCGAGTGGGGAAGCTGCTGACCATGGGACCTCAAGTCATCATACCACAGATATCGAGGGACCCAGTGGCCCAGAGGATGAGGGGAGTGCCAAGGGGGAGACAGGATCTCCACAGCATCCCCCAGCACCTCCACCCCCCTTTAGCCCAAGACAAATAAACACTCTCACTCACCCACCCAACAGACATCCACCACCCACAAGCATACCTCCCACAAACACGCACCCAAGACATCTACATATCAACATCAAACACCCACCCTCCCTCCACACCCAAACCCCGTTCTGATGACCATTTCTGTGTGTCTAAGAAGCATTTCTGATGTGAACTTGGCCTTTTCCCTCCTCCTCCTGTGTGATACCTCTAAACATTCTGTGTCTCTCCCCAAGGCCATACCTTCTACCTCTAAGGCCTCTCCTACCACCCTAGCCAGCACCCATGCCCCTCCTCCCACCAGAAAGAAGTCTAGCCCTCCCAAAAAGGTCCAACCCCTTCCCAAGCCCAAGTCTAAACTCCTTCTCCCAAGCCTAAGCCCAAACCCCCCTCCCCCACCATCCTCCACGAACCCCTGAGGTACCTGCCTCCCTCCTTGATGTCCCTACCTGTGGAGGTTACTGGCAGTCAGTAGTCAAGTAGGCACACAATTTACTGCCTTTGGTGCCTTTTTAATATGGACTTTGGACTGGCCTATGGCCTTCCACATACTTATTTTAATCCCTGACATTTACATAAATGTAACCAACCTAGTGTTGGTTTTCTGTTTACACCTTTGTCCTGCATGTCCTTTCCTAGGTTTGAGTTGTTCCTAGCTGACATTGGTTTTGTGCCAGTATATGTGTGTGTGTGTGCTGCTTGATACTTCTGGTATTGTCTGAGCAGTCTGTGAGGTTGTGTGCAGTGCTTTTATCCCCCAGGGATAGGGTCCGTTTGGTGTGATTGGTATGTGTATGTAACTGAAATGTTGTTGTCATGGTGGTGGTGTGTAGTATTAGTGATGATATGTGTTTATTGTAGTGCTGTGTGACTTTGTGTGTTTAAATTGTTTGAGTCTGCGTGTATTGTGCATTACATAATAACTTTAGTGTACTGTGTGTTTGTGTGATTTGTGTGTCGATTGCTAGGTTGAGTGATGGTATAATTGTTTGTGTTCCCTCACAGATGGCTGTACATTGTGTTTTATGTGTGTAAAGCCCCTAGAAAGTGTTGATAGTGAGAGTTTGACATGTGTTTCTATTTGTGCGGTTGTGGTGTTGTTTTTACAAAATTGCATATTGTATGTGTATTTGTGAGTGTGGGCCTATGATGTGTTGCCGTGAGTAACTGTGTGTTATTGATGTGTGGAGTGTGTGTGCTGGTTGCAGTGTGTGTGCTGTGTGTATATGTATGCATTTGTTACTGTGTGTGTTGTTGTACTGTTACTTGTGAGTATAGCCCTTGAACCCCCTCCCTAAGGTATGTTATATACCAGTTCAAATTCATACATTTTACAAATGTAACATGTGAGTGTGTGTACTTACGGTTGTTGTTGTCCTCATCGGCGGTGATTCTGTTGTCTTTGTGTCAGCAGGAGCAGTGGGATGACATCTAGTTCTGGTTCCATGGCGGCTCCGGACGAGTATGGCTTCCTGGAGGTGAGTGACTCCTTTTATACTGTTTGTTTTCCCATCGTATTCCATGGTAGTGCGACCACAACGGAAATGCTGGCAGGGTGCAACCTCATAATGAATCTGGGAGATACATGGTCTCCGTCGGACTGGTGGTGTCTTCAATCATCCACTGGGATCTAACTGTACTGGCAGTGCCGGCGGTACTTTGGCAGTCTTCTGTGTGCACCACTGTCAAACTCATAATTTGGCGGTCTTCTCCCCCAGTCTATTGGTGGTTGGACCACCACCACCGACAAGGTGGTCCTTAGACTTCCAAAGTCATAATGAGGCCCTATGTCAGAGAAAACAGAGATGAAGGAAACATGGGAAGACATTTCTTCAGAAAAATCTCTAACCAAGAAATTACACAGAGAAATAAGTGCATGTGAGTGCTGTGATAGGTTGAGTTTAACTTGCTTATTCTTAAGGTCTAGAAGAATTGTTTGGGTTAGCCTATGCCTTGCCAACACTCGAAACAAAGTTATGAAATCTTATCTAGAAATTCAGTACTTAGCAGAATTTGGACTAGAGAGTACAGATATAAAGAAGTAAGAAAATTGATATAAAAGAGTAAAAACAAATATGTTAGACATATACTATCCAAAAAGAAGTGTACACCTTGAAAATATGTGTCTTTATGTAACTCTGCAACACTATAGGTACAAAAGCATTGTTTCAGAAAACATTGATGAAGACAAATATAGTGTAGCTGTTTGTGATGGATGTTTAGTTTGGCATGCAAAGGGTAATTTAATCAAACATGGGAAACCTACTTGTCAAACTGCTGAAAAAAGAGCCATTTTCTACTTGGCATTTCTCCATCTAGTCAAACCTTGGCAATCTGAAACAGAGTTACTTGGATAATTTGATTGCTATGAAGATTCTTTCAATGCTTTGAAACAGTCTATTCAGTATCTAATATTTCCAAGCTACATGAAAATGTTAAATGCAGAAATTGAACAAGAAGAAAAAATTGCTATTGAGATTGCAAAGAAAAGTTCACAAAGCAGCCAAAATTCAGCACCTCTTAACCAAGATCCTCTTGGATAGCCAGTAATAGAAAATGAGGCTGCCGTAGCAATAAATAAAGTGGGGACAGCAATGCAGCAAGTAAGAGAAGAACATGTTATGTTAGAAGAGTTAGTAGACCATCTACTAATACTCCCTGGTGAACACAATATACTTGAATGCCAAAAAATATCTGATGAAGCTTGTCACAAAGTTTCCAGAGTTTTGAAGCAACTAAAGCTTTTAATTATTGATGAGGAGAGCATGGTCTCAAACTTAATGCTTGCATTTGTGCATTTGAGAATGCAACAGATATTAAAGTTTGACTATGATGTGCTTTTTGGAGAAAAGCATGTGATTGCTTTGGTGATGTACTACAACTGTAAAAGGACAACCTATATTTAAGACTCTATTGCATGAAGAAACTCATAGTTCTTTAGGAAGCATTGGAAAAGTAAACATTTGATTATCAATCAATCAATAGTTTATTCGGTCCAAATTTGGGCCATTTAAAAGATTTAAAAAAATATATACATACGTACAGAAAGATAAAAACCATAAACCAGTACACAATAAAAGGAACAATAGTAAAAAAAGTAGGGGTCCAGTAGCTGCCTGAGAAAGATTACATAAATAGGAGGGGTGAAAGAGGTGCTCGGAATAGTCTCTGGATCTTACCCTGTACATAACCCTGAACAGTAGAATAATGATAACGTAAAAGCTGTTGTGTGGCACATCTCTATATAAAATCAGGCATTGAAACTCCAGACAGTAAAACTGATTAAAAAATTTAGGAAATCAGACAGTGGTAGATGATGCTCTAGGTTAATTAGTTCTTTTGGGTTAATTAATCCAATAAATTGCATCTTGACAATTATAAAATTAAGTATAATTTTAAATTTATAAAACACTTTAGTTAAAATAACTCAATATAGCACTTATTCAGAGATACGGTTTTTTGTGCTCAATAAGTCGCGGTTTACAATTAGAGCCCAAGGCTGATATAACAGGATGCTGATTTACTGTTTTCAAGACAGCTCTTCAAACAGTGAGTTAAAATCTAGAATAGTCCTATTACGAATTTTCCATGCTGCTGCCAGATATTTAGAAACAGCGCTGATTATCAGTATGGAAGTGTTGTATTTACATATTCTGAATAGACTGTTGCGGGATAGTGGTTGGAGTGTTCTGCACAAGGGAATAATCCACTTCCCTCGGGGACCTTTGTACAGAGGGCAGAAAAATAGGATGTGTTCAGCTGTTTCCTTGCATAAATGACAATTTATGCATTTGTCCGATGGGGAACTGTTAGTCGACCAACCAGCCGTGTAGCTATTAACCGCCAATGTCCCGTACCTGAGCTGGAGTAGTAGAGAGCGAGCACGGGCTGGTATGGGTAGATCCAGGGAGCTTTCAGGGAAGGGAACGTGTTTGACCAGCAGGAATTCAGCTGTCAGCCGACCTGACACATGTGAACCGAGAGATTCTTCGTTGATTTTTGCCCAATAATGTTCTTTGATCAGGCGTTTAGCACTGCCAGGAATCATCTCGGGGTTCTCCCAGTACTGGGATAGACTCAGTTTGGTCCATGCCGCTTTCATCTCCCTGAGCCACCGTACCTTTTCCCATCCGTGATGAGGTGGCAATAGTTCTTTAACTGCTGCCCTGTAGGGTTCAAGTTCGTCTGTTTTCCATAGTCTGACCCAATACAGGAGTGGTCTTAGATATGCTATGTCTTTGATACTATTTAAGCCCAGGTCCAGTCTGAGGGGGAGCATTGGCGTGCCCCTCCCCAGTCTAGATATGTGTCTGAGGAAGTTGTTTTCTTTGGTTTGGAGAGTATCCATCTGTCTATGTAATCCCCAAAGTTCTGCTCCATATAGGGCCGCAGCACGGATTTGTGCTTTATATATTTCAGAGATAAGGATCAGAGGGGGGCTTGTGGCAGTGCTAGCTTTGCGTCCTATTACTCCACATCTTTGGCTAATTGTTAGTGCCCCTTTCCTTATGGCTGGCTCCCAGCTGCCCTTGTCGGATAGTCTAATGCCCAAGTAGTCATATTCCATTACTCTCTCCAGGGGAGTCAGATCCATCTTTATGTTTGCGCTGAGCTTCTTGTTCGGGGCGCTGTATATCATAAGTTTGGTTTTCTTATGGTTTATGTCTAATCCATAATTTCTGCAGTAAACACCAAACTGATTTACCAAGTTTTGAATTCCCATGGGTGATTTAGACAAAAGAATAGTGTCATCTGCGTAGAGTAGGCAGGGGACTTTGGTTCCAGCCTGCTTGGGAGAGTCATTTGTGCAGTTTGCTAAGTACTTGATGCAGTTGTTTATGTATAATAGGAAGAGAGTTGGGGCCAGGACGCACCCCTGTCTAACTCCCCTCTCAATAGCCACTGGTTCTGTGAGATCACCCTTCTTGCCGTTCCTGATTTGGGCGTAGGTATTTTCATGTAGGCGGGTAATAAGTTTCAGAAGGCTGTGCGGGACACCCATATTGGCTAGCGTCAGCCATAACTGGTTTCTGGGGACCAGGTCGAACGCGGCTCTGAGATCAATAAAAACTACGTAAAGGTTACCCCTTCCTATTTCTACAGTTTTCCATTTTATTGTTAAAAATCTTAGTACCTGATCTATAGTACTGACTGCTGGTCTGAACCCTGCTTGTAGATCAGAGATGGCGTTTGTTTCTAAAATCCAGTCTTCTAGACAGGACAAAATTTGCTTTGCAAAGATTTTTTGGAAGTTGTCGAGTAAGGAGATTGGGCGATAGTTGGCAGGGTTAGAGGGGTCGCCTTTCTTAAAAATGGGGACTATCTCTGCTCCCAACCAGGAGCTCGGAACAGGTGCTCCAGCAGCTATCTCGTTTGAAATGAGGTTTAGGTATGGGGCCCATACATCTGGATTTGACTTGTAAAGGTCTCCTGGTATTTTATCAAGGCCGGGGGCCTTTCCCCATTTCATTGAGGCAATCGCAGCCTTGGTATCTGCCAAAGTGAATTCAATTTTGGGGGTCTCGGAGGTCATGATGTGGATCAGATCCCGGGAAGCAGCATCGGTGGTCCTCAGGTATAATTGGGAAAAATGGTCGGACCATTCTGCAGGGAGTATTGAGGCACCAGGCGAACGGTGTGGTTCATTGCTGGCATCAGCTACCAATTTCCAAAATTTCGTAGTGTCGTTTGTTTTAGCAGATTCCAGGAGGAGGACCCATCTTGATTCATCCCATTCCCTACGGGCTCTACCTTGTTCCTTTTTGTAGTCTTTTCTAGCTTCCCTTATATAATCCATCTGGCCACCTCTTAGGGCTCTCAGCAACTTATGCTGTGCTTCTCTGCATGCAGTGTTGAACCATCTTGCGTTAGAGTTCTGTTTAGGCTCTGTTGCCGACTCTTTAGTAAGTAGAGTTTTTAAAGAGTTAAAAAACAGCGTGTGGGCTGCTATAAGCCCACCACTATCTTTCGTGGGTTGAAGTATATATTCCATATGATCCGCCAGCTGCCAGTACACTTTTGCCAAAGTGGTTATGTCAGTGTTCAGGGATTTCCATCTAATATTTCGCCTGTTGTTGGTCAGTGCGAGCTGCTGACTATAGGACTTGGGGCAGGAGGCTTCAAGTAGGGGTAGTAGGTTCCTGAGTGATAAAATCAATGGTTCATGGTCGCTTTCCTCATGTTCTGTGATGTTCATATCGACCATGTGACCCCAAAGGCGGATGTCGAGCAAGATGTAATCAATCTGGCTCTTCTGCAACCCACGTTTAAATGTGGGGTGAAGGTTAAGATCCGAACGGGAGCGGCCATTGCAAGCCCGGAGACCGTGTGCCAATGTAATGTCCATGAACTGGTATGATAGTCTGTTGATTTTAGGTCTTTTGCTTGACACCAGCTGGGGGATGCCCCAATGAGCATCTTCATCTTTATATAGTTCCTGGGCCAGTGAGTAGGGTTCAAAAGTGGTGTTAAAATCTCCGGCAATGAGAATAAAATGAGTGGGTGATTTATCGGTGAGAAAATTGTCTAAAATAGTCAGTGCGTTGGACTCATATTTATTGCCCAGGCTCCTATTATAGATGTTAATTATTAAAAGTGGTTTCTCTCTAAGGGATGGTATTGATAGACCCATTAGATCAGGGCAGCCCAAGTCAATTGGTTCAATTTGGCATTTGAGAGAACAGCTGAGCCATATTAGCAGGCCACCTGAGGGTCTCCCTGAATTCACCTTATTTGCTGGAACCCAGTAGCTTTTGTAACCGATTCTATATTTAGGCTCCAGCGCCCATGTTTCTTGGAAGAGACATATTTTATGTTTGTCTATGAATTTTCCCCATTCAGGGTTGTTCATTTTACTCTCCAATCCGGCAATGTTCCAACTGAGGATGGTATCTAAGCCATCTGGTTTGTTATGGGGAGCTTCAGCCACGGGATTCTCTCTCGGGGCTAGGGTACCGTGGGGAAGCAATATGCCCTTCTCGGTCGTGTCTAGGGTGCTTCCAGCCCCATCTAGGACAGGGGGTGGTCTAAGCCAATCAGAAACCTGGAGTAGAGGTGGGTTTGCTGTGATCTAGTGGGTCTGTAGCTAAATTAATCTCAATCACCCAGCGCTCCTTATCTGTTCCCTCGATATGAATTTCAGAAGATTTAAGATAGTCTGACTGGGCGAGAGCGGGGGTTAGAGTAGACTCACTAGTGTTGCTAATGGGAGTATATTCGGCCCCACAGTTGATTTGCCCTGTTTTATGAGTTTCATTTTTCCCAGCTATAGGATAGTTTTTGTTCCAGTTGCTTGAACCTCGGGAATTAAGAAAAGTCATGTGTGATAGTCAATCGTTTTCGGAGAGTGTGGGCGAGGCAGGATTGCAACTTGGCTGGAAATCAGTTGGCATCTGAGCCCTAGGAAAATCTCTGGATGTCATTGTCACCCCCTTGAAGCCTGGTGCAGGTTTATGGGGGTAAAAGGCCTGAAGCCTGCAAAGTGAAGTGGCCCCCCCCAGGGGGTTGAGATGGCATGCATTTAGGGAAAGCTGATCGACGAGGGAGGGCGCATTAAAGTTAATAACAATACAGTCCCCAGTACCAGGGTTTTTGAGTGGACCCACCCAACCCACCCTCCTCACCATTAATATTGAGGGTATCATATGGAATGCGAATCTAGCATGTTTATGCAACCAATGAATAACCTTGTTTTTCAGTTCTGTGAATGATTCGGGGATGATGGACTTGAGCTTAGGGACGTTCGTAATAACAAGCACGTAGGGGCAGGCTTCTGGAGGTAGATGTAAAGTTCCCATGTTGATTCCTGAGTCCCTGCGCATCCGATCTACTGGGATATTTGGGTGGGTTCTATGGGGTTTGGCGCCCGTGTTTGTGGAAGGGGCAATTTCACCAGTCCGCCTTAGGTAAGAGGAATCGCTCTTTGTGTACCACGTTTTAGGGAGATTAGCCAGACTAGGTGTAGAAAGCTTCGCTAGTTGATGTAGTGTGTCAGAGCAAGGTGGTTTTGGCTTGTGAACCGTAGGTGGTGGGAGAAGGGGACTACTGGCATCATTGACAGGGGGGCCAAGGATAGGGTGTTGTCGCAAGCAGTGCAAGCCCGATGGGGAAGGGGGGATTGGCTGGCTGGGTTTAATGAGGGCATCGAGTTTCTCCTCGATGGCTAATAGACGGATTGTTATAGGATGTAGTTGTTTTAGAAGCTCATCTTTAATAAAGTCTGTGATAGAAGTAATATCCAGATTGCCATAGTTGGTAGTTTGGGCAGGTATATGATCCTTAGGTCTGGTAGATACGGTATGGACAGAGGGGTCCAGGACACGGGACCGTTTGTTCTTTAGATTCGTCTCCCCCCGTTTCCTTTTGCCCTTTGTGCCATGATTTGGGGAGGGTGTAGGCCTGATTGGCATAGGCTGGGTAGATCCCGAAGAATGTATGGTTCTGTCCAAGGGTTCTGCGTTGAGTGTTTGGATTGTGAGGGTGGTTGGTGCTGGTGGTTCTGCAGAGGGGGGCTGTGAAGCTGGTGAAAAGAAGGATGGGGGAGCAGTTAGACGGCGCTCGACCAGTTCAATTTCTTTTTCTAGTGCCCCTACCGCTTTTTGGAGGAAGCCGTCTAAGGTCTTATTATTGCCTGCCTCTTCCAAAGGTATCCCTCCCTTCCGTCTACCCATCTTGTTTTGGTAGGACACTCAGATCCTGTTCAAAAGTTTTGCAATCTTTTTCCTGTGAGCACTCTCCCTCTCTTTTCCTCACCCTGTTTAGCTCTGCTGAGGTTTGTGTTAGGGAGTGCTGAGATATCTAAGGGGCATGAAGGGCTGATCACCTCTGTTTGAGAAGGTGTCCGGGTGGGTAGATAGTTGTCAGCCACTGCCCAAGTCCTGCATCTGTGGAACCTGTTTAGGGCGTTGGAGTTCCGAACTGATGAAGATCTTTCTGGGTGCCTCACTCCACCCACAGCACCATATGGTGCTTCCTTCAGGCAGCCTTTACCTATTACAAAATGTCAGGGGGGTGGCCCTGCCCTGGCTCTTCCTGGCAATGACGGGCAAGGACGGGCCCGCCCTTGGCCCGGGCTTTGCCCGGGCGCCGCCCGCGCGCGTCCCGCGCGGCGGGAGCGCGATGAGAATTTAAAGGGCTCCTGCCCTTCTAATTGGACGCTGGGTTTTGGGCTCCTGCCCCCTCCGGATTGCTTTGGTGATTCGCGCTTTCCCGCGACGGCGGGAGCGCGATGAGAATTTAAAGGGCTCCTGACCTTCTAATTGGACGCTGGGTTTTGGGCTCCTGCCCCCTCCGGATTGCTTTGGTGATTCGCGCTTTCCCGCGACGGCGGGAGCGCGATGAGAATTTAAAGGGCTCCTGCCCTTCTAATTGGACGCTGGGTTTTGGGCTCCTGCCCCCTCCGGATTGCTTTGGTGATTCGCGCTTTCCCACAAACATTTGATTACATTTCCAATAGAAGGAACTGATTATAAACATGTGCCAAGCATCAAATAAGTAATATGAAAGTATTTTGAAGGATATTAGAGTTGTAATACTATCAAAAGAAGGAAAACCTTTTTTAAGAAACATGACTTTTAAAGAACATATTTCCATTAAAAAAAATGTGCAGCAGAGCTAAGGTTTGAATGTAATGAGCAAAAATAGTCAGTTCTGTGCTTAACGCCTACAATGTGTTGCCTTCAATTCAAGGATGGACAAATTATAATGAACAATTACTATAACTACAGATTGAGCAAATATTAGAATTGATATCAATTGATAAAATGGAACACTAAGGAGTAACAATATTATTGAATTATAAATTGCAGCCAAAACTGAATTCTTTAGGAAAATCAGTTTCAAAACTGCAGGATTAGAAAAGTATCTATGTGTTTGTAAGAACTGTAGAACAATGTTGTGATATTCTTTAAATGTTGAAGAAGGATTAGTTACTGGAGCTATTGGAAAAATAATATATTTTTTTCTGTATCCAAACAGAAATGAAGTTCAGAATCTAGCAATTCAATTTGATGATCTTGAAGATGTAAAACAGATAGCAATATCTGTTGCACGTTTCTCACTCATGAAAGACCTGCATGTACATAGAAAGTAGTTTCTAATATCTCTGGCATATGCTGTAACAATATATAAGTCTCAAGGTTTAAGTGTAGATGCAGCCTTTATTAATATTGGTAGTTCTGTATTTAAGGAAGGTATGTTTTGGTTAGCATTATCAAGCATAACAACTTTGTCTGGTTTGTATCTAAACGACTTTGATGACAGTAAAATAAATGCTGATTCCAGTTGTGTATTGGAGTATAACCATTTGAGAACCATGTATGTTCCCATCTAGAGCAGGATACAGTTTACAAAAAGTCTTCTATCTTACCAAAATGGAACATTTCAAAAGATCTGAGTGATTTTCCAGAGAAAAAGATGAAAAAAGAAAAGAAAGAAGTATCAGATAAAAATAACAATAAAAGCCATGGTGAAGTTGTAGGTTACCAGTTATCACATTTTTCTGGAGCCAACTGCTATGCTAATGTAGTTGTTAATGCACTGTTCTGCTTACTTAGGATGATCCATGATCTTAAAGAGAGAAGGTGTTGGAAAGTGGATTACTGGTAAGGGCAGGTAAGTACTTATACTTAAATTAACCCAAGCTTAACCCTTGGTAGCTTGGCAACGAGTGACAAGGCTTAACTTAGGAGACAGAGGCCCTCATTATGACTTCGGCGGTCTTTTCACAAGACTGCAGAAGCCATGGGCGCCAGAAGACCATCAGTGCTGGCGGTGTTCCGACCACCATGTTACGAGTACAGAAAGATTTCCACCACAATTTGGGTGGAAATCCTCCAGTAGTCATGCTGGCGGTTGGAGGCACAAGGGTGGTTCCACCACCAGCGCCACCCCACCAAAAGGACTCCACCAGCCGTTTTATGACCTGTAATATGGTCCGGTGGTGTCCTGATGGCCGGGCGCTGCGGGCGGTGAAAGCACCTGTTCACATTCTGTGCCGGATGACCTCCACACTGGACAAAGTAAGTCGATCATTTGACAGGGGAGGGGGAGAGGAGGGGTGTTGTGTATGCATGTGCGGATGGGTGTTTGAATGCATGTGTGTATGCGTGTGTGGATGGGTGTTTCAATGCGTGTATGGATGCATGTGAGTGAATGTGTGTATTGGTGCATGTGGAGACAATGCGTGTTTTGAAATATTGGTAAATGAGTGTATGTGGGGTGCGTGTGGGTATTTGTGCATGTGCATGTAGGCGGGGAGGGGGTGCTGTTCTGGAATGGGGCGGGGAGGGGTATGCTTTTCTGGAAGAGGGTAGGGAAGGGGGGTGCTGTTCTGGAAAGGGGATGGGAGAGGGGGTGCTGGTATGGAAGGAGGGTGGGCGGATGCTGGGATTGCAGGGGAATTTGGGGGAGTTGTCTGCGGTGACAGTAAAGAAATTTCCTGTCACCAGTATCCTTCCCACCAGGGTTTTTCATGGTGCTGCTACCGCTGCAGAAACCCTGTCAGAAAGCCGACTCGTAATACTGCCGGGGGATGTCAGTGGAACACCGGATCAGAGAAGCTGATCTCCAGCCCAGCTCTCCACCTACCCTGGTGGTACAAGCTGGGATGTGGCAGGTTGGCAGAGGCCAACCCGCTACACTCATAATGTGGCGGTCTTCACCGCTGGCCCATTTGTTGTGAGACAGCCACTGCAGCCCTGGTGTTCTTTGGACCACCAGGGTCAAAATGAGGGCTCAAGTATGCAAAGCATTCAAGTATCACAAAACAGTAATTAAAGAAAATGCAGGAAACAGTTAAATTCCAAAACCATTTTATAAAAATAGGAAATATTCTTAGCTTTAAAATGACACTAAAACAAATAAAATCAGATAACGGGAACCGGAGATATGCATTTTTAAAGAATTAGGCTCTCATTACAACCCTGGTGGTAAATCCCGGTTTCCGCCGTGCGGAAGACCCCAAACTTACCGTTGGACGGTGGAATTCTGCTACAGGTATTACGACCCACATCTCGAATCCCCCACAATACAGACACCAACACAAGTCCCCACACCAAAGGTCAGTGATAAACTAGCGATACCAAAACCTACACCATCACACCAACAAGAATACCCCCACACTATCATGACCCACGAATCAACGAGGTAATCTTTCAACTGCGGTAATCCATTGGCGGTACACACCGCCACGCTCAAAATACACACACATTTACAAAACACAACCACATTGGACAATTCTAAATACACACACCTGATACACATACACACAACACTATAAAACACCCACCCACATTACCCACAAACCCTTACAACGAACAAATTTGGAAGCAGCCTTGAGAGAGAGATTAGCAAACATGACACCAGCATTCACAGACACACAACACCATCACCCATACAACATCCACGCACCTCAAACAACACACACCAACACATCCCCCCCACACATCACAACAGACAGCACTTCACACATCACCCACACCACATCATGGCACCTCAAAGACACCCCAGATTTTCAGAGGAGGAGCTCAGGGTCATGGTGGAGGAAATCATCCGGGTAGAGCCACAGCTTTTCGGATTACAGGTGCAGCACACCTCCATTGCAAGGAAGATGGAGCTATGGCAGAGAATTGTCGACAGGGTCAACACAGTGGGACAGCATCTAAGAACAAGGGATGACATCAGGAAGAGGTGGAATGACCCACGGGGGAAGGTGCTTTCCGTGCTATCAAGACACCAGATTGCTGTACAGAGGACTGGTGGTGGACCCCCACCTCCTCCCCCCACAACTAACAACATGGGAGGAGCAAGTCTTGGCAATACTGCATCCTGAGGGCCTCGCAGGAGTAGCAGGAGGACTGGACTCTGGTAAGCCATATCTTTATTACCATACCTCCCCCACCCCTCCTGCATGCCATCACATACCCCCACACTTACCCTCAATCCCATCACTCCATCATCTCACATAAGTCCCACTATCACAACCCACACATCTCAATACCAAGGCCCTGCATGCAACACCTATGCATGGACCACCGTCACCAAAGCATGTCCAGTACAGATACCCACACAGACCCCAAACCAACTATCACAAAAGGGCAAACACAATGATGCAAGCAGAGGAGTAGAGGGTACCTCAACCTATGTACAAGATGGCACACACAGATACTAAAACTATGCATTTACGTCCCAACAGGACCCATACCCAATGTCACCGGACAGGAGGTGCCAGACATAACTAGTCCTCCCACAGAAGAAGCCCACAGTGACGACAGCAGCTCTGCAAGCCTGGATCAAGATGACCAACCCTGCCCATCAGGGACCTCTGGACTGTTGGTTCCCCTGCCACTGTCACAAGCCACCACAGATCCTGCCCCCTCAGGAAACAGCAGCACAGCACCCACCCAGCGGACCCATTCCTGTGTCCCCAGGACACGTCAATCAGCAGTGTGTCCATCACTACAGGGAACCCAGGCAAGCCCACCAACCCAAGAAAATCAGGGACCTGGGGTCAGTGGCAGTGGGCACACGGTTCAGGGGACGGAGGCACAGGATAACAGGGAAGCTGGAAGGAGTGCTGTGTGACATGGAGAGGACAGGCCCAGGGAACCAACACTCCACGAGGCACTCTCCAACATCATGGGAGCATACCACCATTCCCAGGAGACCATGGACACGGTACTGGGCAAGTTTCAGGAGACCCAGTGGCTGCAGGAGGAACACAACCTGGGGATCAGGGAGGACTTGAAGTCCATTAACAACACCCTGGTCATCATTGCAGGGGTGGTGGCAGACCTTGTCAACACCATGAGGGACACAGTGGGACACAAACGGGCCCCTGACACTAGCCTGGACGATGAACAGCCCTCCACCTCCCCTGGCGCTAGTGGACAGGAGGCACTGCCACAGGACCAACAGGCCACCAGCACCCCACCACCTGCAGAAGGAGAACCACCCCGCAAATGGTCCCTGAGATCCAGGAACAAGACAGAGAACATTGCCAAGACCCCCGCCAGGAAATAAGACCCTCCTGAATGTCACCATTCTGTCCCATTTTGTCACCCTGTCCACCTTAAATTGCCATTGCACCCCTTCCTATGCCCCATTGGACAATGCACCTGTGAGACCAAGAGACTGGACATTCCTCCACCATCACCCAGCCCATTGCACACCCCCCTCCACTTATCTTATTAGCACAGAAAAAAACACCCTTGAATCATAAAACAATCTGGAGTCAGTCTGTGCTTTCACAAATGTGTAATTGTAACATCTCTGAAATATAGCAATGTCAATGTACTTGTTCACATACCAATGTTACACAGTTGAAGCCCAGGAGTAAACATAGCAGAGGGCACAAATAGGGACCCAGATCTGTGAAATGGAAAGCCAAAGTGACATGTCAGGGTCCACACACAGAGGTAAAAAGGCAGGCCCATCCTCCCGCAGAAAAGGCACCTGGCGTCGCAAAGTCAGGTTGTGCAACACACAGCAGGCCACTATGATCTGTCACACCTTCTTCGGTGAGTATTATAGGGATCCACCTGTCAGATGGAGGCACCGGAATCTGGCCTTCAGGAGGCCGAAGGTGTACTCTATTATCCTCTTAGTTCACCCATGTGCCTCATTGTAGCGTTCCTTTGACCTTGTCCTGGGATTCCTCACTGGGGTCAGTAGCCATGACGGGTTGGGGTAACCAGAGTCACCTGCAAATATCGAGGAACAACTGTTAGACATCCTCCAAACATTAGGGAATCTCCCATACCCAGACAGCAAATGAAACTGTGTGGGGACTTTGGGCTCACCTATTAGCCACACACGGTGCCTCTGGAGTTGCCCCATCACATAAGAGATGCTGCTATTCCTCAAAATGTAGGCGTCATGCACTGAGCCAGGATACTTGGCATTCACATGGGAGATGTACTGGTCTGCTGTAGGAGGCTGGACTGGCTTGTAGTGAGTACCTAGGGGTACTTACACCTTGCACCAGGCCCAGTTATCCCTTATTAGTGTATAGGGTGTCTAGCAGCATAGGCTGATAGATAATGGTAGCTTAGCAGAGCAGTTTAGGCTGAACTAGGAGACGAGTGAAGCTCCTACAGTACCACTAGTGTCATATGAACAATATCATAAGAAAACACAATACACAGATATACTAAAAATAAAGGTACTTTATTTTTATGACAATATGCCAAAGTATCTCAGAGTGTACCCTCAGTATGAGGATAGCAAATATACACAAGATATATGTACACAATACCAAAATATGCAGTAATAGTCTTAGAAAACAGTGCAAACAATGTATAGTTACAATAGGATGCAATGGGGACACATGGGGATAGGGGCAACACAAACCATATACTCCAAAAGTAGAATGCGAACCACGAATGGACCCCAAACCTATGTGACCTTGTAGAGGGTCGCTGGGACTATTAGAAAATAGTAAGGGTTAGAAAAATAGCCCACCCCAAGACCCTGAAAAGTGAGTGCAAAGTGCACTAAAGTTCCCCAAAGGACATAGAAGTCGTGATAGGGGAATTCTGCAGGAAAGACACAAACCAGCAATGCAACAACGATGGATTTCCAGTCGAGGGTACCTGTGGAACAAGGGGACCAAGTCCAAAAGTCACAAGCAAGTCGGAGATGGGCAGATGCCCAGGAAATGCCAGCTGTGGATGCAAAGAAGCTGCTACTGGGATGTAGAAGCTGAGGATTCTGTAGGAACGACAGGGGCTAGAGACTTCCCCTTTGGAGGATGGATCTCCCACGCTGTGGAGAGTCGTGCAGAAGTGTTTTCCTGAAGAAAGACTGCCAACAAGCCTTGCTAGCTGCAAATCATGCGGTTAAGGTTTATGGATGCTGCTGTGGCCCAGGAGGGACCAGGATGTCGCCAATTGCATCTGGGGACAGAGGGGGCGTCGAGCAAGACAAAGAGCCCTCTCAGAAGCAGGCAGCACCCGCAGAAGTGCTGGAACAGGCACTACAAAGTGGAGAGAAACAGTGCTCACCCAAAGTCGCAGAAAGGAGTCCCACGTCGCCGGAGGACAACTTAGGAGGTCGTGCAATGCAGGTTAGAATGCCGTGGACCCAGGCTGGACTGTGCACAAAGGATTTCCGCCGGAACTGCACGGAGGCCAGAGTAGCTGCAAAAGTCGCGATTCCCCGCAATGCAGTCTGGCGTTGGGAGGCAAGGACTTACCTCCACCAAACTTGGACTGAAGAGTCACTGGACTGTGGGAGTCACTTGGACAGAGTTGCTGGATTCAAGGGACCTCGCTCGTCGTGCTGAGAGGAGTCCCAGGGTACTGGTGATGCAGTTCTTTGGTGCCTGCGGTTGCAGGGGGACGATTCCGTCGATCCACGGGAGATTTCTTCGGAGCTTCTAGTGCAGAGAGGAGGCAGACTACCCCCACAGCATGCACCACCAGGAAAACAGTCGAGAAGGCGGCAGGATCAGCGTTACAGAGTTGCAGTAGTCGTCTTCGCTACTTTTGTTGCAGTTTTGCAGGCTTCCAGCGCGGTCAGCAGTCGATTCCTTGGCAGAAGGTGAAGAGAGAGATGCAGAGGAACTCGGATGAGCTCTTGCATTCGTTATCTAAGGAATCCCCAGAGACCCTAAATAGCCAGAAAAGAGGGTTTGGCTACCTAGGAGAAAGGATAGGCTAGCAACACCTGAAGGAGCCTATCAGAAGGAGTCTCTGACGTCACCTGGTGGCACTGGCCACTTAGAGCAGTCCAGTGTGCCAGCAGCACCTCTGTTTCCAAGATGGCAGAGGTCTGGAGCACACTGGAGGAGCTCTGGACACCTCCCAGGGGAGGTGCAGGTCAGGGGAGTGGTCACTCTCCTTTCCTTTGTCCAGTTCCGCGCCAGAGCAGGGCTAAGGGGTCCCTGAACCGGTGTAGACTGACTTATGCAGAAATGGGCACCATGTGTGCCCATGAAAGCATTTCCAGAGGCTGGGGGAGGCTACTCCTCCCCTGCCTTTACACCATTTTCCAAAGGGAGAGGGTGTAACACCCTCTCTCAGAGGAAGTCCTTTGTTCTGCCATCCTGGGCCAAGCCTGGCTGGACCCCAGGAGGGCAGAAACCTGTCTGAGGGGTTGGCAGCAGCAGCTGTAGTGAAACCCCAGGAAAGGCAGTTTGGCAGTACCAGGGTCTGTGCTACAGACCACTGGGATCATGGGATTGTGCCAACTATGCCAGGATGGCATAGAGGGGGCAATTCCATGATCATAGACATGTTACATGGCCATATTCGGAGTTACCATTGTGAAGCTACATATAGGTAGTGACCTATATGTAGTGCACGCGTGTAATGGTGTCCCCGCACTCACAAAGTCCGGGGAATTGGCCCTGAACAATGTGGGGGCACCTTGGCTAGTGCCAGGGTGCCCTCACACTAAGTAACTTTGCACCTAACCTTTACCAGGTAAAGGTTAGACATATAGGTGACTTATAAGTTACTTAAGTGCAGTGTAAAATGGCTGTGAAATAACGTGGACGTTATTTCACTCAGGCTGCAGTGGCAGGCCTGTGTAAGAATTGTCAGAGCTCCCTATGGGTGGCAAAAGAAATGCTGCAGCCCATAGGGATCTCCTGGAACCCCAATACCCTGGGTACCTCAGTACCATATACTAGGGAATTATAAGGGTGTTCCAGTAAGCCAATGTAAATTGGTAAAATTGGTCACTAGCCTGTTAGTGACAATTTAAAAGATATGAGAGAGCATAACCACTGAGGTTCTGGATAGCAGAGCCTCAGTGAGACAGTTAGTCATAACATAGTTAACACAGTCAGGCACACTTATGAGCACTGGGGCCCTGGCTGGCAGGGTCCTAGTGACACATACAACTAAAACAACATATATACAGTGAAAAATGGGGGTAACATGCCAGGCAAGATGGTACTTTCCTACATCTGCCAAACACACCATCTGCACATTCATAGAATGGTAGCTTTTCTGGTTTCTGTACACCTGTTCATTCCTCTGGTGGGGGGACAAATGCCACATGTGTACCATCAATGGCATCAATGATGTTGGGGATACATCCCAGGGCATAAATGTCACCTTTCACTGTGGGCAAATCCTCCACCTGAGGGAAAACGATGTTGCTGCGCATGTGTTTCAGCAGGGCAGATAACACTCTGGACAACACGTTTGAGAACATTGGCTGGGACATCCCTGATGCCATGGCTACTGTTGTTTGAAAAGACGCACTGGTCAGGAAATGGGGTACTGACAGGACCTGCACTAGAGGGGGGGTTCCTGTGGGATGGCGGATAGCTGACATCAGGTCAGGCTCCAACTGGGCACACAGTTCCTGGATTGTTGCACAATCAATTCTGTAAATGATAATTATGTGTCTGTCTTCCATTGTCGACAGGTCCACCAGGGGTCTGTACACCGGAGGATGCTGCCATCTCATCACCTGTCCCAGCGGACAGAACGGTGAGCAGAGGGTCATACAACACATAGGTTTCACAAGGCTGTTTAGCACAATAATGAACTATTCTTTGTGTGCCTTTGTCTGTCCCTATTCATGGCCTAAAGAGGTTTGACGCAGTTATTTGGCCTGCCATGTGGCCCCCTGAAATTGTGGCTGCCTGACCTGTAAGGTGGGACAAGGGGGAATGAGGTAACTGTGCTGGCGTTGTACACTGTCGTGGTAGGCGGTCGAAGACCGCGGCGCAATTCAACATTGGTTATCATTGGGCCCTATGGGTTCCAGGAGGCAATGACGATGTACGCCGCCGTTGACAGTACGCACTGCCGCAGACGTGACCGCCATTTTCTATCAGTTCCCTCACTTGATACCCGACCTTCAACAGGAGAGGACGTACACTGCAGGTGCTGCTGTGACCTGTGTCTGGAAGCGACAATGGCTACAGTGTCTGAGGAATGGGCCCCTGCCTTCACTGCGGAGGAGTTTGAGAAACTGGTGGATAGGGTCCTCCCCAGTACACGCAACTGCACGGTCCTCCAGACAAACAGGTGTGTATGTGTGCATGGTGGATGGCACATGATTGTATGGAGTGTCGTGGATGGAAGAGACCTGGGGGGACAGGCCAGCATGTGAGGATGGTGTGTGTATGTATGTCTGGGTCAGGGTGGGAGGTTTGTGGCCAAGGTGTGAGAAGAACTGTACGGGAGAGTAACATCCATTATAACTTCACTTTTCCTCTAGATCAGCGCCCACCAGAAGAAGGGGATTTGGTGTGCCATTGCCAAGGCAGTGCGGATCCTGGGGGTCTACCATAGATGGAGCACCCACTGCCAGAAAAGATGGGAGGACCTGCGCCGCTGGACCAAGAAGACGGCGGAGGCCCAGCTGGGGATGGCCTCCCAACGCAGAAGGGGTGCCCGATGCACTATGACCCTGTGATGTACCGGATCCTGGCGGTGGGATATCCTGAGTTGGATGGGCGCTTGAGGGCATCACAGCAGCCACAAGGGGGTGAGTACACTCTCATTCAGCTGACTCGGTGTGCATTACGAGGTGTCTGGGTGGGGGAGGTTGGCTGTGGGTTCCCCTAGGCCAGGACAGATGTGCAAAGGTAGATCCATTGATTTGCAGCCTCATTCCCTGTTCAACCCCAAAGGTGGAATTTGCCCTATACACCTAGTCAGGCTCCTAACGCTTCCAGCTGTGCATAATATGGTTCTTGACAGAGTCCCCTATGGGCATGTGCTTTTCCCCTGCCCTGTCAGTGCATGGCTTAGTGCATAGGGCTGCTCCCTGTGTGTTGTGTCAGCCAACAGTAGTGGTGCTGCATGCATTGACCATGTGTCTCTTCAGTCTTCCCCCCCTTTTTGTTTTGTCACCCTGTCCTTGAGTGCATTAGCATCATCTGGCGGAGGAGCATTGGCACCGGAGCAGGAGGGAGCTGCATCCCACATGGCCCTGGAGGGTGAAGTAACAGAGTCCGAAGGCACCAGTGGGACGGAGGGCGAGGGATGCTCCATGATGGGGACAGGAGCAGACACCAGCAACAGCAACTCCTCTTCTGATGGGAGCTCCCTTGCGGTGGCGGGCACCTCTGTGCCCACCAAATGAACAGGTACAGCCGCTACCCCCCCCACCAGCATCGCCCTCCCAGCAGCTCCTTATAGAGTTTCCCAGGAGGGTGGGCATCTCCTTCACCCCAGGCACCTCAGCCCCTGCCTCAGTCAGCCCTGCTGCCCTCAGTGAGGAGGCTATTGACCTCCTGAGATCCCTCACTGTTGGGCAATCTACCATTTTGAATGCCATCCAGGGTGTTGAGAGGCATTTGCAGCAAAAAAATGCATACCTGGAGGGCATTCATTCTGGCCAGGCGGCCCAACAGAGAGCATTTCAGTCTCTGGCCTCAGCACTGATGGCAGCCATTGTCCCTGTGTACAGCCTCCCACCTCCATCTTCCTCCACCCAGACCCAATCCCCTGTACCTCAGCCTATCCCAAGCACACCATCAGACCAGCATGCACACTCATCAACACACAAGAGTGGACATGGCAAACATAAGCACCACACATCCCACCGGCACTCACACAAGCACCATCCCCATGCAGACACACCAACATCCACTGCCTCCACTGTGCCGCCCTCCTCCACGTCCTCCTCCTCCTTCCCTGTCTCGACTCCACTCACACCTGCATGCACTACATCTTCATTCACTACCTCCATCACCAGCACGCCCATCACCACACACCGCTCATGTGCACTCACCACCCCACTACCATTCACACATCCCCTGTCTCCTCTCCCAGTGTGTCTGTGAGCCCTCCTCCCAAACTACACAAACGCAGGCACACACCCA
Organism: Pleurodeles waltl; assembly: GCF_031143425.1. NCBI lineage: Eukaryota > Metazoa > Chordata > Amphibia > Caudata > Salamandridae > Pleurodeles > Pleurodeles waltl. Next base: position 686,233,908 of record NC_090449.1, on the reverse strand, counting down.
CCCAACAGCCATCCACCTCACAGCAGCCTCCGGCCCATCCACCTTCACCCAAATTCAGCAAACGTACACCTCCTACAACCACCACCTCTTCCTCTACTCCCAAACCCCCTCCATCTTCCCGTCCCAGTGTGTCTAAGAAACTCTTCCTCGCAAACTTTGACCTCTTCCCTAAACCTCCCCCCCGTCCTTCCCCTGGGGCCAGGATGTCCAGGTCCCAGCCCAGCACCTCAGCCACCAAATCCTCCAGCACAATGGTCTCAGCAAGTCTGGTCACATCGCGAGCGCCACCCATCAGGGCTGCCAGTGTGCCATCTAGCGAGGCCAAGGAGCAGGTCATTCTGCCACCTGCCAAGGTGAAGAAGGTGCCCACATGGCGGATGGAGAAGCTGCACCTACCAGCAAGCAAGGGCTTCTCCAAGCCAAAAGGGGACAGTGGCAAGGCATCAGCAGCGACATCAAAGGTGAGGAAGGGACACAAGCCAAAGAACAGGTCCGACAGGGCACAGAGGCTTTGGCTGAGGGACCATAGTCACCCGTTCTGTCAACCACAACATCAACCAGTACGGCGGTGGACACCGCCACCTGCACCGCCACCTGCACTGCCGCCAGCACCGCCACCAGCACTGCCACCTGCACATCTGCTGCCTCACCAACAGTCCCCAGCATCATCCCCAGTGGGCAGCCGTCCGAGGCTGCAAGAGACGTCCTGCTGTGTCCCTCAACAGGTGCAGACACATGCACCACCGCCAGCACCTCTGCCACAGACACCGCCGCAACCACCGCCACCAGCCCTGTGACATGCTCAGACAGTGCCACCACAGCTGACATGGCAATCATCCCCAGTGGCCAGCCATCCGAGGCTGCAGGAGATGTCCTGGCTCCTGCCCAGCATACATGAGGCATGGCTCCCAGCACTGTTTGTACCGGCAGGTGGCAGGCGAAGTCGCAGCAGGGTGGAGTGTGTCTCTGCCTCCATGGAGTATCATGCTACCTGTTCCCAGGAAATCTTGTGGCACACACACCCAGGGGAGGGAATGGGACCTGCAAAAATGCATGTGAAGCACTGTGGGCACCAAGCCACCTTCAGAACCAATGGAGATTCACATCCACTACCTCGGTCCTTGGCAGGATGAAGCACTCTGGGCACCAAGCCCCCTCCAGAACTAGTGGAAATTCACATCCACTACCTCAGTCCTTGGCAGGATGAAGCACTCTGTACACAAAGCCCCCTCCAGAACCAGTGGGGATACATATCCACTACCTCAGTCCTTGGCAGGATGAAGCACTCTGGGCGCCAAGCCCCCTCCAGAACCAGTGGAGATTCACATCCACTACCTCAGTCCTTGGCAGGATGAAGCACTCTGTACACAAAGCCCCCTCCAGAACCAGTGGAGATTCACATCCCCTACCTCAGTCCTTGGCAGGATGAAGCACTCTGGGCACCAAGCCCCCTCAAGAGCCAGTGGGTACTGTTATTTACTTGACAGACTGTGGCTTTGCACTCCTCAGGATAAAGCAGTGGGCAAACCACCCACTGGAGAGACTTGAGAGACTGTGGCTTTGCACTCCCCAAGATAAAGCAGTGGGCAATCCACCCACTGGAGAGACTAGAGAGACTGTGGCATTGCACTCCCCAGGATAAGGCAGTGGACAAACCAACCACTGGAGAGACTTGAGAGACTGTGGCTTTGCACTCCCCAGGACCAGGCAGTGGGCAAACCACCCACTGGAGAGACTTGAGAGACTGTGGCTTTGCACTCCCCAGGACCAGGCAGTGGGCAAACCACCCACTTGAGAGACTTTTGAGACTGTGGCTTTGCACTCCCCAGGACCAGGCAGGGTGCAAACCACCCACTTGAGAGACTTGTGAGACTGTGGCTTTGCACTCCCCAGCCCCCTTGTGGAGCAGTGGCGTCATCCGTTAATCCAGCTGAGGTGCCCCCCCTCCCCTTGAGGTGTCTGTTTATTTTCCATCTGATGCCCCTGCAGTGTTCTCTCCATTTCGAGTCAGGTATCTTGTGTGGGCTTCGCCAATGCATTTTGGGACACTGATCCACAGACAATGATTTCATTAATACCTGGACTTGTGTAGTTGGTGTACATATTTGTATATACTGATTTTTGAATTTGGCCTATCTGATTTTTATTGAGTACACTCGTTACAATCATTTCCTTTTGTCCTTGCGTTCTTCCAGGGAGTGACGGGGTGTATATGTAATGTTGCTGCATGTATTTGTGTGTATGGTGTTGTGGGTGAGGGTGGGTGGTGGGGGTGTTGCATATTGCGTGGGTGTGTCACTCTCTTTTCCCTCCCCCCTCCCCTGTGTGCTAGGTGCAGTACTCACCGTGGTCGTCAGTGGCGTCTTTACTGCTCCTGATACAAGAGGAGGTAGACCAGCATGAGCAGGAACTGTAGTTCAGGCTCCATGGCGTCCTGGTTGTTCGTAAAGTGTCAAAAGGTGAGTGGTTTCTGTTCTAAGTCCTGTTTCTGCCGTGCTTTTGATGGCGTTAGTACCGCCCCGGAAAAGGTGGCAGATGGGCCTGTTGTAAAACAGTAGGTGGAACCTTGTGTTCCGCCTGTCTGTTGGCGGTTTCCGCCGCAGTGTTTGTTTCTACCACTGTGGCGGTCGGAGTGTTAAAGTGGCTCTCTATGTTGGCGGTTTCCGCCATGGTCGTGATTCCACTTTTTTTCTGCCGGCCTGTTGGCGGTATTACTGATGCTTTAACACCGACTGCCAGGGTTGTAATGAGGGCCTTAGTGTTTTAGCACATAGAATTGAATAGTGCCAATCTGATCAGTTGGTCGCATCTCGACCGGTGCAAAGTCAAAGTTTTTAGGCCGATCATGATGGAGCCCTCCTTGGCTACAGCAAATAGGAGGCCTTGGTCAAAGGTTTACATTCGGGCTTAGTCGGTTTTCTTGAAGGTTTTCTTCATGGGACGAAGTCGCCAGTCCAATCTGACCTCCCAGGAGCCCTTCCTTGGATACGGGTCACAGGAGACCTCAGTGAACATTTCTACGTTCGGACTTAGATGATTTTTTTAGATGAAAATCCTTTGACGGGGCCAAACCTGAATCTTGATCTGACCGGCCCTGGAGCCCTCTTTGGATACACTACGCTGGAGGTCACCGTCAACATTCTACATTCAGACTTAGGCCCTCATTCCGACCCTGGCGGTTTGAAACCGCCAGGGTGGAGGGCAGAGGAAGCACCGCCAACAGGCTGGCGGTGCTTCCCGGGCCATTCTGACCGTGGCGGTAAAGCCGCGGTCAGAAAAGGGGAACCGGCGGTTTCCCGCCGGTTTTCCCCTGGCCCAGGGAATCCTCCATGGCGGCGCTGCTTGCAGCGCCGCCATGGGGATTCCGACCCCCTTCCCGCCAGCCTGTTCCTGGTGGTTTACACCACCAGGAAGAGGCTGGCGGGAACGGGTGTCGTGGGGCCCCCCAACAGGGCCCCATGAAGATTTTCAGTGTCTGCTTTGCAGACACTGAATTCGCGACAGGTGCCACTGCACCCGTCGCACCCCTGCAAATCCGCCGGCTCCATTCGGAGCCGGCTTCCTCTTTGCAGGGGCTTTCCCGCTGGGCCGGCGGGCGATCTTTTGGAGATCGCCCGCCGGCCCAGCAGGAAAGTTGTAATGACCCCCGCGGTCATTTGACCGTGGTGCGGAATGGCGGAATGACCCCCTTAGTCACTTTTTCTGAAATTTTCTTCAGCGGGATGAACCTGCAAGTCAGGCAGGGCCACGCTTAAGGCAAGACGGCTAGAGTTTCCGTGGCAGATCTGTCCCTAAATGGAGCTTTTTCCAAAAAGTTTTCCAATATTCTCCAAACTTCTGGATCTTCTTCCAGAAGGTCTTTTAAGGTATTTTAGGAGTTCACAACTCACCCCAAGGTTACAGAGTTTTTCCTTGGGGGTGTGTACTACTACTCCCAGAATGCACCTGGCTCAAACTCCACATTGGCCACTGGACAATGGTCAGATGGTCTGTTTCTTCAGGACAGGAGACTCTGATTAGCAATTTTTCACCTGTAGCAAACATGGAGTCCCGTCTTGAACCGATTGAAGCCAGGCAAAGTCCTTTTTTGTGGTGGAGCCCAAGTGTTCAGCTGGTGCAGCTCTTCAGGGCACAGTGTCCAGGTGCAGGTCAGGGATCCAGCAGGGCAGTTCTTCTTCTCCTGATGTTCTTCCTTGTAGGGATCTGAGGTGTGGGTGGAGCTCTTCCATATTTATCCTTGCTCCTGGGTGAAAAACAGGGGGATAGTGGGCGTCCAATCAGAAGCAGGGACCTTCCCCCGTTGATGACCACTTCCTGGGAAGTGTGGTGAAAATCAATCCCAGGGAGCCACATTCTTCAAAAATCCAACATGGCTGAAAATGATTTTGGGAGGTTAGATCTGGCTGAGCCCACCCACTGGTGTTGCTAAAAATCCTAAACACATCCCTCCCCTGACCTCTCCTAATTTAATCAAGAGGGCACCTAATTATCTGGGGTTGCAGTATGTGGGGGAGGTCCTGGTGTGCTCCAAATGTCCTTCCCTGCCTTTGAAGACCAGTTTGGCAGTACTCCCCCTTTCCTGCTTCCCCATCTGCTGAAGCAGATCTCCTCCCTCAAGGCACATTCTTTGTGTTCAACCCAGGACACTTCACACCTCATCAAGACAGCCTGGCCAGGCTGCCAGAGGCAGGCCAATCAGAGAAGGACACTACAGAGCTGAAGTTGGCAACTTTTAAGGTAGAGTTTAAAACTCTTTACCTGAACTAGTTATATTAAATCCAACAATTGTAAGATGAGGGGTTTATTATAACAATTAATATGATACCAAATACTTTATGTGTATCTGACACTTAAAGGGACTTTGTTAATTAAATTAAAGTCTCCCAATTCTAGCCTATGGAGGCCATTCACTGCAATGAGGGAAAAATAAACTTGGCTATTTTACCTCACCTCCTTTTAAGTTTGAGCATAGGAATAACTGGGAAGTATATCATTTTAATGCTACAATGATGCAAAGCAGATGGAACTAAATTGGAAACTCAAAGCACAAATTTTCAAGCAGGACAAAACTCAATTTGTAGTAAAACATATCTGCACAGTCATTATTTTCCATGAGGGAGTACGTGTTACATCTAGCCAGTATACAATTTACATAAAGAATGGATGGACAGAGTGTAATGAGCTTACATTTAAGCAGAGATTTTCATATAAATTACCAAATTCTTACCTTCTGTTTCTTGAACCAAAGTTATAAGGAGGATGACTACAGGAGAAATAGAAGAGTAAATGTATGGGACTTTTAAAAGTAGAATATAAGGCATCATATGGCCTAACAAGGGTGATGTCTTTCTAAGGAATTTTAAATGTAGAGATATTACTCATATTGGATGGAAATTGGTCATATACTACTAAATTGAAAATGGAGATTACAATCTGTGAACTACAATATATATCTACTGAAGATAAAAAAAAACTGATGACATACTCTAGTACTCTTTAATGGATGAGTGGAGTTTCTGACATCATGCGGCCTACCAAGTGTGATGTCTTCAGACACTTTTTAAACTACTAGTGTGATTCATACCAACTAATTGCATTATAATGTGTAACATTCTTTATATAATTTGACGACTATAGCTGAAAGAGTTTGGTTAATATTCCTAGTAAATACCACACATAGTAATGTTAATTTGAAATAATTTGCTATGTCCTATATTAGAGATGTCATCAGAGATGTCATCAGTGATATCACTGACCATGTCATAAGTGATGTAATAGGCGAGGTCACAAGTAGTGCATTACAGGAGCGCAAGTCATAGTTACCTCATGTAACAATGACTGATGAATTTCTAAAATGTTTTATGAATAAATTCAGAACCTAACTATAATGTCCCTGTAACTTTAGTTTTTTTCTCTGTATTAGGCCTCTTTTCCTGAGCCTGTAGCGCAGCAGGTCCCATGATTAAGGAGACTGGGTCTCTGAAATGCATTGGGGTTGTGCCGCACCTTTAAATAATGAAAGTAAAGTTCAGCATTGGAGAAGTGATCTCATTGTTTTTTTGTGTGTACAGCACCGTGATATTTGTATACACACACACATCTTATATATATATAGATGGATAGGTAGATATATATATCTACACACACACATCTTACCTTTATAAGTATAGCAAATGGTATTTTTGTACTCAATAGTTTTGACATAATATTAGTGTTGCACAATATTGTTTGTTACAGTATTTTGATCCTTAAATGTCAGGTCACAAGATGTGGTGAGGCTTAGGAGAAGGCAATTGTGGAAACAATATCACTCAGAACAATATCCATTTTATCATTTGACAGGTAAAATTGCACTTCTTAGTGTTGAAGCCGTACACTAGAGGACAGTGCTTGCCATGGAGTGGATCATGCACATTCTGCCGCTGCTGTTCCTGCTTGATGATGTCCAAAACCAAAACCAACATTGCCATGGACCCAACCTACAGTAAGCTAAACTCTTGCCTGTTTACATCAACTCCTTAGCAAATAGATGCCACGCCATAGACCTGGAAAGGGGTTTGTGGTCCCTGGGCCAACTATATTTTGTGGGCCCCTGTTTGGAATTGTTCTTAATGTCTGATCCAATAACAGCTCTAAGATGCCCTCTTTGTCAGGTCACTGACACTGCACAGGCACACTCTACAAAAGTCAACATGTGTGCACATCTCATAATCAGGGATACTGATGTGTACATTAAATTGTGTCATACAACAGCACTTCATCATCAATATCAGCCCTATTAACCTCTGTAACCCCTTCACATTGCTCACATGATAGGTCCTGTGGTGCAATCAAAGATACATCTGTATGGATGTGTGGTGAACCTGAAACACACCATCTCTGCCAAATCTCTGTAATGAACTGTCACACACCAACCACATTTTAAGGGAATGCTAGGTAAATGGATTCACAATAATCAGTGTGAGAAACATTGAAAGGTCACAATGTAAAGACTCCATGCAGAATTGGTAGGCCTCTACCAGGGACACCCCTGAAAGGCTAGGGCCTTGGACCACAATCCACTTTGCACACGCCTCAAAACTTCTATGTGCATAGGACCTGTGACTTAGGCGGTGAAGCGGCGGTAAGACCGCCAACAGGCTGGCGTTCTTTTTTCATGAATTCTGAGAATGGCGGTTACCGCCATGGCCAGCCGCCGCTTCACCGTTCCGACCGCCACGGCGGTAACGACCGCCGGGCTGGAGACCTGGGTCTCCAGCCAAGCATTCGTCACATACCGCCGGCAGTATTCCAACCCGCCTGACCCCGGCTTACCGCCATGGATTTCATGCGGTTTGGGACCGCCACGAAATCCATGGAGGAAAGCACTATCAGTGCCAGGGAATCCCTTCCCTGGCACTGATAGGGGTCTCCCCCACCCTCAACCCCCACCCGACTCCCTCCCCTACCCCCCCACCACCCCTGCCACCCCCAAAAGGTTGCAGGACCCCCCTCCCCAACCCGATCCCCTACATATACACACACATACACACATACATGCACGCATTTATGCACGAACTCATGCACATACACACACCCCCCGCATTCATGCACGCACTCATGCACATACACACACCCCCCGCATTCATGCACGCACTCATGCACATACACACAACCCCCGCATTCATGCACGCACTCACACGCCCCCTCAACATACACACACGCACAACCCCATGCACGCACACAACTCACAACACACAACACCCCCCCACCCACCTTCCCTAACGGACGAGCACCTTACCTGTTCCGGTCATCCTCCGGGAGGGAAGGGGACCCATGGGGGCAGCTCCGCCGACACCACCACGCCAACAGAACACCGCCACAGTGAATCACAGGTCGTGATTCGCTGGGCGGTGTTCTGTTGGCGTGGCGGTGGAGCTACCTCCACTTCCCCGCCTGCCGCCAGTATGGCTGTTGGCAGCTCTTCGTCCGGAAATGGGGGGAGCGCTGCCAATGGTCATAATGGCCCGTGCGGAAGACCGCCAGCACTGGCGGTCTTCCGTACGACGGTCTCTCGGCGGTCTATTGAAAAGACCGACGAGGTCGGAATGACCCCCTTAGTGTCATGCATTTGTGGGAAATGTGTAAGTGCAAGTCATGGAAGTAAACATAGCAGTAACAGCATTTTTTCACATGTTTAGATAAAGTAGGTATAAGGGTACACACACAGAAATGGGCAAGTCCATAAAAATGTCTACAAGGGTATGACACATTAACATCCTCCTTGTGTGGATAAACACATCTCTAGCTTCCAAACATTAAACACATATACAACATACATCATAGGGAGAAACAAAAGCTAAATGATGTTGACATTGGACAGGCCAAGCTGAAATACCTACCAAATGAAATACCATCCAATGCACCAATTGGAATTTATCCTATATATCCATCCATTGAACATTTCCCCTTGTCCTGTGTAACTTCTGCACTGGTTCCAAGGTCAGATCATACTAACCACATCAAATGGATCTTCAATCAGGGTGAAACAAACACAACTGTAGTCACACATCCCAAAGTATCCAAGAACATCAAAATAGAGGAAAAGGAGTGTACTAAAACATTTTTTTTAATCTTCCAAAATCAACACATGGAGTAAAGCAAAGGCCAATGGGCAGTAAATTAATTCAATGTGTGGTCCATCATACTGCCGTGCCACTAAATTTGCCTCTCATGGCACTGCCAGTGGAATCTCCCCAGGAAGTGGCCAGTCCAGGCACCTCATTGATGTCATTTGAGAGTGGAGGGGTTGGTATTGGAAGGGGTGGGTTTGGTTTGGGGAGGGGTGGTCCTGACTTTGGGAGGGGTGTCTGGTTTTGGGAATGGTTTGAGTCTTTTTAGGGGTAAGGCTGGGTTAAGTGGTGGGGGATTAGGTTTTTGAGGGGCAGATTTGGATGTGAAAGTGGTGGGTGTTGGTGTAGAAGAGGTCCTTTTGGCTTTGGGAGGAGTGTTGGCTTTGACAGAGGTAAGGGAAAGGGCAAATAATAAGCTTTCCCTGGGGAAAATAGTAGGATGGTTTTGAGGGACTAGAGTTTTGGAGTTAGAGGGAGCAAAAGTGCCATGTGTGGGCGGGTGTTTTTTTGGTGCCTGGTGTCTGTGTGTCTGAAGTATGGATGAGAGAGGGCATTTGTGTTTTTTTTTTGGTCTGTGATGTGGAAATGCTGGATATGCTGGGTGTTGTAGATGGGTCTGGTTGTGCGAGTGTGGTGTGTGGGGTAATGCTGGGGTGGAGGATGGGTCTGTGGGCCTGGTATCTGGGGTAATGCTGGGGTGGTGGATGGGTCTATTGGTGTGGGTGTGGGTGTGATTTCTAGGCTAAGGCTAGGGGTGATAAATGAGTCTGGGGTGTGGTTTCTGGGTTAATGCTGTAGGTGGGAGATGGGTCTGGTAGTGCGGATGTGGTATCTGGGGGAATGCTGGGAGTGGTGGATGGGTCTGATGGTGCGGTGTGGTGTCTGGGGGAATGCTCTGTATTAAGAATGGGCTTGTGGGTGCAGGTGTGGTGTCAGGGGGTATGTTGGGGAGGTGGTGAGGGGGGTGCGTGTTTATGTGCTTGTGTGTTCTCTGGTTTTTCTGTTTGTGTGTGCTGCGTGGAGCTGCTGAGGTGTGTGCATGCACATGTGTGAGTGTGCTTTGGAATGGCATGGGAATTTGGATGGGGGAAGAAGCAGGAGTTGGGATGGAAGTTTGGGATGGATGGAAGGCTGCCATGAGGGAGGAGGCCAGAGCCTGAAAAGATCTCGGTAGGTCAGACATAGCACGATGGATGCCTTCCAGGAAGGCCACCATCTGTTGGAGATGGCTGCCTTGCAGCTGGATGGAATTCAGTAGTGCCATCTTACCCACAGAGATGTTTCTCAGGAGGTCAATAACCTCCTCACTCAGGGCAGGAATGGTAATACCGGTAACAGGGACAGGGGCTGAGGTGCCTAGAACAAAGCAGACTGCTTCCCTCTTAAGTGAGCGGCTCCTGACAACCGGGTACGGGGTAACAGGGAGGGTGGAAAAGGAAGGGGGGTATAGAAGGATGGTGTGAATACTGGTCCTGTGTGTCTGCCACCACTAGGGATTGTCCACTAGAAGTTGACTCAGAAGATGATGACATTGAGTCTGTGTCCCCAATGGCGCTTCCCTTACCCTCCGTGTCTGTTGTGTCACAAACAGGGATACTGTGGCCAGCTGCTTCTCCAAACATGTTGTCCCTATCTCCTCCACTTGTCTGGGACGATGCTGAAAGGACATATAAAATAGGTTTAGTGTATGTTCCAGAATACATTTAACCAACAGCCTTGTTCACAGAACATTAATAATTGTACTGAAGACTCCACAGCTACAAGGTCCACAGAAGACTCCAGCCACAAGGTCCACTTTAGTGGCTTCAACATTAGCAAGAGCACATGCATGCATGCTACATGACCTGTAAAAAGTTACTCACATTGAAGTCATAACCACAGAAGACCTCCAGGTGCATGAGTGAAGTTGTGTGATCACCATCCTCAAGTATCTAGTAGGATACTTGATCACCCTATAAGATATAGCTCTTGTAGTATACCTTAGTAACCTGATGTCATCAAATAGTATGGCAATGTCAAATCAATTCCTACAGATTCCATTCAAAGCCCTGCAATCAGCAAATGTTCATATACCTAATATCATATCATGTTAAAATGATGATCAACTAATATAGCTATGTTGTAGCTTTAAGTATAGTTGCAGGACTAAGATGACATGGAAATGCTCATTTCATACTGTTGACACTTTCTAATAGTAAATTCCTAATGTGTACACTGTCAGAATAGTCTTATGAAAGCTGTACTTTAGTAGCTTTGTTATGCATCACATGCGGCACGTTAAAATAGAATGGAGACAATCTGGGTCAACTATTTTGGAGATTTGTCTATAAATATCCAGAGCATATTGTATCAGCTAGGCCTAGGGACATTCCCTATCCAGATTGGTATAGGTGAGCACACCGTTCTTACATTGCATACCTAAAAGCCAACAGCCCATTGGAGGTTGTTGAGGCTTAGGGAATCTTCAATACCTGAAGAGGTGGTTTAACCTGTTTCCTAATGGCAAGGCACATCCCTGTAACATTTTGTTATGTAAACACAAATTCCATTGTATTACTGACTGTAGACACTGAAATATGATTCCTACATTTCTGCATGTCACCAGTCAGTGAATGAACCTTCACAAATCAACATGTGCAAATCACACAGCTGGATACTTTCACATCAATGGCATGGAAATTCACACTGTGAGAAATTACTGTAAGTCTACCTGTCATGTCCTTCATTGCTTCATCAATTGGACCTGACTAATGACATTGAATAATGGCTTAGGGTATGTGTGACCCACCCAACAATGTTGACATACTCCTTTCTGTGGTAACACAAGAACAGTATACCCATCACATACAACCATTTTCTAACTCAGTTTGGCCTACACACATATTTGAGATGGAATAAGACATCAAACTATGAAGACATGTAGATCATGCATGAAACTGTAGTGTATATGATCTTAAAAAAGGGAAATATACACATGCCAACATGTAGCCATTAATAATGATGGCACTGTGATCTTTGCTATCTCATTTTACTGTACTGTCCCCACCTATCAAGGGGAAGTATTGCTTAGTGATAGCACCCAAAGTGCACGTTATGCTATGTCGCATGTAAGAGGGCCACCATCACATGAGACACAGTAATGAGATAGCATCACTCTTGAGACACTGAAGACAAGTGGCCTGTTGGGTACAATTGTGAGAGACTGACTCCTTGTTGCAGTACCCGCCTCTACTTTTTGCCTGGGTTCTGAATGCAACTTGGACTGGAGTGCACTGGGATCCTGCTTTCCCTAAAACATGATAAAAGTGATTGGATACACCTTTAGCTACCACTGTAAGTTCCTAATAAAAGGTACTTAGGTACCCAGGGCATGGGGCACTATGGGTAAGCCCCTTAGGGCAACAGCACTGACTGTGCCACCCTAAAGAACTATGCATCCAGATGCACCCAGCAATGCCATAACAGGCTGAGTGTCCTGGTGCAAACCTAAAAAACAAACTCTGTGTGCCCTGTCCACCCCACACTGCATATTTTACGGGTAAGTCACCCCTCCAGCAGGCCTTCCAGCCCCAAGGCAAGGTGTACCATACTATATATGAGGGCAGAATTGCATGATCATTATGCCCCTACTGTGTCCTTGCCAAACCTGGGACATAGTGAGTGAACAGAGCAGCCATTTTAATAAATGTGCTGGACACTGGTCAATTCGAGATTCCTAATGGCTACTCTGAACCCTGGGTTGTTTGGTATCAAACAACTCAGAATAATAATCCCAAACTGGTACAGTACTGGATTTATTATAAAAAGTACCCAGGGATCACCTTAATGTTGCCCCCTGAAAAAGTTAACTATCCTGGCATGGTTTTTGACTGCATCCAGACAGCCAATACACAAACCCTGGGGAGAGCCCCGTCTCTCCGGTTTGGGAAACAAAGCCCTTCCTGGGTGGAGGAGCTAACTCCCCCTCCCTCAGGAATGTGCACTGCCCTGGCAGTGAGCTTCAAAAAGCTACCGCCCTTGAAACTCGACACCCAGGCCTGCTGCTAGCAGCAGATGGCCTCCCCCTTTGCAAAACCCCACACCTGGAGGCAGCAAAGGTGGGAAACCACAGAAAGGATAGGAGGAGTACCCTCACTGAGCATGCACCACCCCTAGGGCTTGCAGGCAAAGTGAACCCTTCATTTAACTTTCCTCCATGTTCGATGGCAGGAAAATAGCTAATAAGGTTTAGGGAAGTGACCCTTCCCACAGGAAGTGGTCACTGTAGTGGGTGTAGCCAACCAAGCGTAACTTTCCCATTGGACACTACCAGGTTCCCCATAAAACTCCCACTAAATTCAGTATTTAGTGGCTCCCCTCAACCAAGAATCAGATTTGAAAAGGATTTGAAAAGACAAAGAAGACCAGCAGAAAAGAAGATCCAAAGCAAGAGAAATGTGGACCTGCTGCACAAGAAAATGCGCCAAACCCTGCCTTCCTCAACCAGGATCTGAAACTCGTCACTGCGGAGGAGCTGGACACTGGACCAACCCCAAGAAACCCAGGGGATCTCCATGTTTCAAGAATCATCCTAAATCTCCCTCCTGAGTGGAGGCACCACTCAAGAAAATGAAGAAGCCTGCAAAGGACCAACAAACCAGTGAGGGTCACTTCACTGAATCTCTGATATCTCCATGACCAGAAGTGACAGCCAGACCCAACAACACACTGACAACCAACCAGATGTGACCTACAAGTGTGCCAACTTTGGTGGTAATGTGCCTTTCTAGTGGTTGATTTACCCCAATACCCTGGGTACTGGTCAGCTGATGTCGGACAAGCAGAAAACCAGCTCCCCCAGAGCTGAAAAAGGATCAGGAGGAAGCCCCAGTTGAGGGATTTCAGGAACACCCCAGACTTTTGACCAGAGTGCCCCGTTGTCCTGTAAGCAGCCCTCAAAGAGACTAACCTCCAGCTCCAAAGGACTCCGTTGTGCACAGCTCCTGGACCTCCAACTGGCCCTGCACCTGGCCGCCCTGGGCCTTGCATCACAGGATCTGCTGTGTGCCCCCAGTCCCCAACCCCTTGCAACCTCATAGCCTTTAATTAAAAAGTGGGCCCCAAAGGTGAGTTGGAGATTCCAAAGGGGAGTAGAAACTTTCACCATCTACTGGTGAATGGAATCCCAATCAATGCCCTTAGAGACACCCATGCCAGTCACACAATTGTGCATGACAGGCTGATGCTCTCAAACTAGAATATCCCAGGAGAGACTGCCAGGGTAAGGGTTATCCCAGGGAAATTCACTGATAGGCCAGTAGCTATAATGCCTATAGAGAATAGGTGGGTCCCTTAGCTGGAGAAGGGTGGTACTCAGTACTGACCTTCTCCTTGGAAATGTAATGTAAATGTAAATTCGTACTTGTAAAGCGCACTCTGACCCTGAGGTATCAAGGCGCTGAACGATTACCGCTGTGGAACCCCTCCTGGCTTTTCCCTGTGAGGTGCCCACTCCTGGACAACCTCCTAGGTGAAGCCAGGCATCCCAGTGCTGTTGGGGCCGTTGTGGAGATTAAGCAAGCTATTGCCCAGAGTTGCAGAGTGAGACCCATGAATTAGATTAGGCACCGAGGCGAGAAATCTCCTGCCCAGAGAAATTGAGCCCAAGAACCACCGAAGCGGGAATTGAATCCTGGTCCCGGGCTAGATCTCTGCATCAGGGTCTGCCTCTCTAACCATTGTGCCACACTTCTCCACCATGACCTCCCAGAGGTTAGTCTGAGCTCAAAAGAGGAACTGGTCCAGGGCCTACCCTCTCCCAAGGAGTCTGGAGGTTCTGGTGAAGCCCAGCTTGACCCCCCAAGAAAACCTGACTAGTCAGGTACCTGCTCAGCCTCAGTTGGTAGCTCCATAGCTGGCAGAAAAGAGAGTGGAAGGAGGGTGTTCTCTGCATGATGTAGAGATCCCCCACTCCCTTACAGCAGACAGGCACCCTGAACCCAAAGAAGCCTCTAGGTTAGCCCTGTCCCCTGTGGGCATGGAGCTAAAAGGGTGCTGTCAGTGCCCTCTGCTGGGTGTTAGCCTTTATGGCTGCACTGTCCTTGGCATAGTGATCTGGCCCCATACCAAATAGTAAGTTAGGACCCCTGACTCTGTTGATCATGGTGGGTTTACTCTAGTTATGGGTAGCCTCTTTGGGTAAGCTAGGGGTTGCACTGACTAAGATTGGGATAGCAGAGGTGGACACCTCTGACCCTGAGACAGAAGGGAAAAGTGCAGACACTGGTAGTACAGGCATAAGACATTTCAGATTGGGTCCTATAGCTGTTGAGGTAGGTCAGTTCCTCAGAGGGAATGACCTGAACAGTAGGATATACGGCAGAGTAGGCCCTGCAACTAACTAGCCTGTCCCCCTTCTTTAGACTTAAGACTAGGAAGCCTCTCCCAGATATTGGCTGAGTCTCCTGGCCTGTTGGCGGGGGGAGTAATGTGAGAGACTGGATCCTTGTTGCAGTATACCTCCCCATTTTTTGCCTGGTTTCTGAATGCAACTTGAACCGGAGTCCACTGGGATCCTGCCAATCAGGTTCCCAGTGCCAGTGTTCTTTCCCTAAGACATGGTAAAAGTGACTGGATACACCTTTAGCAACCACTATATGTCCCTAATAAAAGGTACTTAGGTACCCAGGGCATGGGGTCCTATGGGTAAGCCCCGAGGACAGCAGCACTGATTGTGCCAGCCTCACGAGCTATGCATCCAGGTGCACCCAGTGCTGCCATAGCAGACTAAGGCGGTCATTCTGACCTCGGCGGTAAAAGGCTCTTACCGCCGGTCAGAAGACGCCATTATACCGCCGCGGCCGCGGTAAACCGCCACGGTCATTCTGACCCACAACTGCCAAACCGCCAAAAACCCAACATCCACGTAAGGCCGCCTCATCAGCGGTCAGCGATAAACTGGAGATGACCAAACCTCCACCGTCACGCCAACACAAACACGCCCATGCCATTACGACCCACGAATCCACACGGCGGTCTTTCAACCGCGGTATTCCATTGGCGGTACACACCGCAGCGCTCAAAATACACACACCTTTACAAAACACAGCCACATTGGCCAATACGAAGAACACACACCTGATACACATACAAACAACACACCCACACACCCATCACCATATAAAACACACACCCACATCACCCTCAAAACCCCACAAATTGAAAATCAGAGACAAGGCGCAATACACAGAGAGAGAGCACAGGGAACGCAAAGCACAACACACACAGGAACCCAACACCATCACCCACACCACATCTACGCACAAAACACCACACACCACCACACTCATCACCACAAACACTACCCCACACCTCATCCACACCACCCCATGGCACCCCAAAGACACCCCAGGTTCTCGGACCAAGAACTCAGGGTCATGGTGGAGGAAATAATTAGGGTAGAGCCCCAGCTCTTCGGCACACAGGTGCAGCACACCACAATAGCCAGGAAGGCGGAGCTATGGCAAATGATCGTCGACAGGGTCAACGCTGTGGGACAGCATCCCAGAAATCGGGAAGACATCCGAAAGCGCTGGAATGACCCACGGGGGAAGGTGCGGTCGATGGTGTCAAGACACAACATCGCTGTGCAGAAGACTGGCGGCGGACCCCCACCCACTCCACCCGAATTCACAGCATGGGAGCAAGAGGTCTTGAACATCCTGCATCCTGAGGGCCTCGCTGGAGTAGGCGGAGGAATGGACTCTGGTAAGTCTGATCTCAACTACTCCCCCCCCCAACCACCAGCATGCCAACCCCCACCCCCACCCTCACCCCCAACCCCCCAGCACACATACTCCCTGTTAATGTCTCACCAGCACAACCCACCCAACCCAAACCCAACCCCTCAATGCCAACACAAACCATGGACACCCATCACCTAAGCATGACCACTGAACATACCCATCCCCCTTCCCCCAAGCCACCCTCACAACTCCTCCCACATGGGACTGCCAGCACTGGGGGACAAGGGCACCCACAAATCGCACGCCATGGCACACACAAAAGCTATAACCATACTCTTTTACCCCTGCAGGGCCCGAACGCCAACACACCGGCCAGGAGGGTCCAGATTTGTCCATCCCACCCCCAGAACAGGCCCCCAGTGATGACAGCAGCTCTGTCGACCTAGAACCTGATGACCAGCCCGGCCCATCGGGGACCTCTGGACAGTCTGTTACCCTCAGTCAGCCACAGGCCACAGCAGACCTACCCCCCTCTGGAAACACCAGCACAGCACCCACCCAGCGGGCCCATGCTTCTGTCTCCAGGACAGGTCAAGCAGCGGTGTGTCTACCAGTACAGGGCACCCAGGGTAACCCACAACCCCAACAACAACAGGGACCTGGGGGCACTGGTAGTGGGCACACCGTCCAGGGGACAGAGGCCCAGGAACAAAGAGGAACTGGGAGGGCTGCTGTGCGACAGAGGGAGGACAGGCCTAGGGAACCCACTGTCCAAGAGGCCCTCACCACCATCATGGGAGCCTACCACCACTCCCAAGAGACGATGGCGACGGTCCTGGCCAGGTTGCAGGAGATCCTGCTTCTGCATGAGCAACAGAATATGGGGTTCCGGGAAGAACTGCGCAGCATCAGTGCCGCAATGGGTACAATGGTGGTGGCACTCAACCAGATTGTCACCACTTTGCGGGACCATGTGGCCCCCCAAAGGGCCCCTGCCACTAGCATGGAGGAAGAACAGCCCACCACCTCTGCCGGCGCTAGTGGTCAGGAGGCCCCAACACAACAGCAACGGCCCACCCGGACCCCACCCCCTGCAGAACAAGAACCACCCTGCAAGAAAGGCCTGAGATCTAGGAAGAAGACAGAGTAGGATGTCAAGACCCCCGCCATGCACGGAACCCGCCGGATGTCATCCCACTGTCCCACTTGTTCACCCTGTCCAACTTTGAACTGCCCCTGCTCCATCTTCCACAGGCATATGGACAATGGACCTGTAGGAACGACAGTCTGGACACTGCCATGGACATGCCTCCACCATCACCCATCACCCTTTTTGAACTATACACCTATTTGAAAACTTCAATAAACACAATTATTGCACAAAAACCAACTGGATTCTGCTATCTATTTATTTAAACCAAATGTATTCGATATAACCAACAAAACATTTCTATTTACATTGTGATGACAACATACCAGTGTCACACAGCGGTAGTCCATGGGGAAAAGAACCAGAGGGCACTCCGTGGGGATCAGATCACTGAAATAGGAAGTGATATACACAACTAAGTTACCATACATTGGGGTGAAAAGTCAGACAGTAGAGAGCCACTACAGTTACAGACATAATACAATGCAGGAGTAGATCATTACCTGTGTGTCACTGGAAATACTGCAGTATCACTCTGTCCCTGTTGTCTGTGTCATCCTCTTCGTCTTCCTCCTCTTCACTCTCCGCAGGCTCTACAGCGGCCACAACACCACCATCTGGATCATCCCCCTGCAGGAAAGGCACCTGGCGTCGCAAAGCCAGGTTGTGAAGCATGCAGCAGGCCACGATGATATGACACACCTTCTTTGGTGAGTACATTAGGGATCCACCAGTCATATGCAGTTACCTAAACCTGGCCTTCAGGAGGCCGAAGGTCCGCTCAATCACCATCCTAGTACGCCCATGGGCCTCATTGTACCGTTCCTCTGCCCTGGTCCTGGGATTCCTCACTGAGGTCAATAGCCAAGGCAGGTTTGGGTAACCAGAGTCACCAATTAGCCACACACGGTGTCTCTGTAGCTGTTCCATCACATAAGGGATGCTGCTATTTCGCATGATGTACGCGTCATGCACTGACCCTGGGAACTTGGCATTTAAATGGGAGATGTACTGGTCAGCCAAACAGACCACCTGGACATTCGTCGAATGATAACTTTTTCGGTTCCTGTACACCTGTTCATTGTCTTTTGGGGGAACCAAAGCCACATGGGTACCATCAATGGCACCAATGATATTGGGAATGTGTCCAAGGGCATAGAAATCACCCTTCACTGTAGGCAAGTCACCCACCTCAGGGAAAATGATGTAGCTCCGCATGTATTTCATCAGGGCAGACAACACTCTGGACAACACCTTTGAAAACATAGGCTGAGACATCCCAGATGAAATGGCCACTGTAGTTTGAAATGATCCACTGGCAAAAAAATGCAGTACTGACAGCACCTGCACTAGAGGCGGAATCCCTGTGGGTTGGCGGATGGGGGACATCAGGTCTGGCTCCAGCTGGGCACACAGTTCCTGTATAGTGGCACGGTTGAGTCTGTAGGTGAGTATGACGTGTCTTTCTTCCATTGTCGACAGGTCCACCAGCGGTCTGTACACGGTAACATTCCTCCGTCTCCTCGCAAGTCCCAGCGGACGGTGCCTAGGAAGGACAACATGGAGCACAGAGTCAAGCAACCCACAGGTAAGTGCCCAAAGCATGCACAGTACACGAATCTCTCGGGATTGAATGGCTAGTATGATTGTCGGCGCAAGGCCTAGCCATGTGTGACGCAGAAGGAATTAAGCCATGTGGGCCCTTGAAATGGCGGCTGCCTGACCTGTGAAGTGTGACAATGTGAAGTGAGGTCATTGCGCAAGCGTGGCACACCGTGGCGGTAGGCGGTCGCAGTCCGCGGCGCAAAGCCTCATTGGACAACATTGAACCCTATGGGTTTCAGGAGCCAATGGCGGTGAGCGCCGGCGGTCGCGGTACGCACTGCCGGGGTACGCCCCGCCGCGGCCGTAACCGCCATTTTCTCTCTGCTTGATCACACGAGACCTGAGCATCCACAGGAGAGGACCTATACTGCAAGTGCTGCTGTGACCTCGGACTGGAAGTGACAATGGCTGCTGCGACTGGGGAAAGGGCCCCCGCCTTCAGTTCCGAGGAGTTGGAGAAGCTCGTGGACGGGGTCCTCCCCCAGTATGCGCTACTCTACGGGCCTCCAGACCAACAGGTGAGTACAAGGGGGGCAATGCATAGTGCCCAATGCCTGGGTTGAGTGGGGAGGATGTACGATGGAGGGGAGGGCAGCGAAGGATGAATGCATGGCACAACAGATGAGAGCATGTGCCACATGGCAAGGTTGGGGAGGGGGGGCCACTCACATCGAGCATGCAGAAAAGTGATGATGTTTCTCTTCCCCCCCTGTACATGTCACATAGGTCAGCGCCCATCAGAAGATCGACATTTGGTGTGCCATCGCCAAGGACGCCCGGGCCCTGGGGGTCCACAACAGAAGGGGCACCCACTGCTGCAAGAGGTGGGAGGACATCCGCCGCGGGAGCAGGAAGACGGCGGAGGCTCTGCGGGGGATGGCCTCCCAACCTAGGAGGGGTGCCAGTTGTACCTTGACCCCCCTGATGTCCCGGATCCTGGTGGTGGCCTACCCCGATTTAGATGGGCGCTTGAGGACATCACAGCAGACACAAGGGGGTGAGTACCAGCACATTCAGCTATTTTGCGCGCAGTGGAGGTGCCTGGGTGGGGGAGGAGGGCTGTGGGTATCCCTAGGCCATGGCGATTTCTGTAGGATAGGCCCGTCCGTGAGGTATGGTCCTGTTCCCCCGCCCCCCACCTCTGTAGGGTGCCTAGTAACGCGATTCATGGACCAGTGTATACTCTGTGGGCAGTTGTCGCCCATAGGCTTGTAGGGCATGTCCCAGTGAATGAGTAGTGTACCCCAAGTGCGCAGCGTAGTGCAGGGGGCTTCTGTGTCTGTCCTCTCCGCCAACGGTGTCCCCAATGCATGCACTCAACTTGTCTTTATGTTTTCCACCCCCCCCCATTTTCTTTGTTTCTCTGTGAATGTGTGCATTAGCATCATCAGGCGGAGGAGAAGTGGCATCAGCGCAAGAGGGAGCTGCATCTCACATGGCCCCAGAGGGCCATGCAACGGACTCCGACGTGACCAGTGAGACGGAGGGCGAGGGGGGCTCCACAACGGGGACCCGTGGAGACATCAGCGACACCGACACGTCCTCGGAAGGGAGCTCCCTTGCGGTGGCGGCAACATCCGTGCCCACCGATCCTACAGGTACAGTCGCCACCCAGCGCACCAGCTCCGCCCTCCCAGCAGCCCCTCGGCCTTCGGCCCGTGGCCGCAAGGCCAGGAAGCCGGCCATCTCCTTCGCCCCAGGCACCTCAGGCCCTGCCCCAGTCACCCCTGCTGCCCTCAGTGAGGAGGTCATTGACCTCCTGAGGACCATCATTGTTGGGCAGACTACCCTTTTGAATGCCATCCAGGGTGTGGAGAGGGAGGTGCATCAAAGCAATGCATACCTGGAGGGCCTTCATTCGGGTCAGGCTGCCCATCAACGATCGTTCAACGCTCTGGCCTCAGCACTGACGGCAGCGATTGTCCCTGTCTCCAGCCTCCCTCTTCTGACTCCCTCCACCCAGTCCCACTCCCCTGTTCCTCTGCCTATCCCATCCACACCTACAGACCAGCCTGCACACACCTCAACACCCAAGGGCAGCTCATCCAGACATAAGCACCACAGGACACACAAGCATTCACCCAAGCAACATCCAGATGCAGACATGCCAACAGTCACCACCTCCTCTGTGTCCCCCACCTCTTCGTCTCCCTCCTCCCTCCCTGTGACGTCTCCACACACACCTGCAAGCACACCACCATCAGCCATTGCACCCATCACCAGCACACCCTCCAGACCAGTCCGCATACGTGCAGTCACCACCCCCACTGCCATGTACACGTCCACTGTGTCCTCTCCCAGTGTGTCTGTCACCCCCGCTTCCCAACCACACAAACGCAGGCAGGCACCCAAACAACAGCCATCCACCTCACGTCAGCCTCCAGCCCCTGCACCCAAAGACAGCACACTTGACTCTCCCATGGCTCCAAAGAAAATGTTCCTCTCTAAACATGACCTCTTTTCCTCACCTGACCCACCCCCTCCATCCCGTAAGAGTTCCACAAACACCTCAGCCACCACCAGCCCAGCAACTCCCAAGAACGTTGTGCCTGGTTTTTGGAGTCCGCCCTTTCCTTGGGCTGGGACATCGTCCAGCAGCAAAGGCACAGCCAGCCCCCCCCCCCCTGGGAAGAGGAGCAAAAAACTGAAGGGCAGGCACGACAGGCCTGATACGCCTGCCCCCAAGGAGGGTAGCCTTGCACTGTCACCTGCCACATCGGGTAAGGGAGCCCAGGGCCACGGACAGTCTGCCAGGAGGGCAAGGGCAGCAAGGAGCAAAAGACAGGGAGCAGCCGACCTGGCCATGAGGGCCCCACCAGCCCCATTCCGGGGGTATCGGAGGAGACCCAGGGCCCCAGGACTCCATCACAGGAGGGCCCGCAACGGAAAGGTCCGATGCAGACTGAGCGGCAAGTATTGGCCAGGTGTGGTTCACTGGAAACACAAGACAGGCACCGCTGAACAGGGCCCCGCCACGAGGAGCACCGCTGAACAGGGCCCCGCCGTGAGGAGCACCGCTGAACAGGGCCCTGCCAAGACAGGCACCGCTGAATAGGGCCCCACCGTGAGGAGCACCGCTGAACAGGGCCCCGCCAAGACAGGCACCGCTGAACAGGGCCCGCCAAGACAGGCACTGCTGAACAGGGCTCCGCCGTCTCAAGCACCGCTGAACAAGGCCCCGCCAAGACAGGCACCGCTGAACAGGGCCCCGCTGTCTCAAGCACCGCTGAACAGGGCCCGCCGCGAGGAGCACCGCTGAACAGGGCCCCGCCAAGACAGGCACCGCTGAACAGGGCCCCGCCGTGAGGAGCACCGCTGAACAGGGCCCCGCCGTCTCAAGCACCGCTGAACACGGCCCCTCCTGTCAAGCACCATTCCGCTGGGCCCTTCCTGTCAAGCACTGCTCCGCTGGGCCCTTCCTGTCAAGCACCACTCGGCTGGGCCCCGCCGTCTCAAGCACCGCTCCGCTGAGCCCTTCCTGTCAAGCACCGCTCCGCTGGGCCCTTTCTGTCAAGCACCGCTCTGCTGGGCCCTTCCTGTCAAGCACCGCTCCGCTGGGCCCCGCCGTCTCAAGCACCGCTCCGCTGGGCCCTTCCTGTCAAGCACCGCTCTGCTGGGCCCTTCCGGTCAAGCACCGCTCCGCTGGGCCCCGCCGTCTCAAGCACCGCTCCGCTGGGCCCCGCCGTCTCAAGCACCGCTCCGCTGGGCCCCGCCGTCTCAAGCACCGCTCCGCTGGGCCCTTCCTGTCAAGCACCGCTCCACTGGGCCCTTCCTGTCAAGCACCGCTCCGCTGGGCCCTTCCAGTCAAGCACTGTTCCGCTGGGCCCCGCCGTCTCAAGCACCGCTCAGCTGGGCCCTTCCTGTCAAGCACCGCTCCGCTGGGCCCTTCCTGTCAAGCACCGCTGGCCCATTGGCAGTCCCGGTTCTGTGTCGGGCAGGCCTTCACGACGCACTCTGCCCACCATGCCTCCTCCATGACCAGTGGTCTCTGTAATCCACCTGATGGACTGTGGCTTTGCACTCCCCAGGATTGCACAGTGGGCAATCCACCCACTGTAGAGACTTGTGAGACTGTGGCTTTGCACTCCCCAGGATGGCACAGTGGGCAATCCACCCACTGTAGAGACTTGTGAAAGTGTGGCTTTGCACTCCCCAGGATGGCACAGTGGCCATGGAGGGCCTTCGTGGATCTGGCGTCGTGGACTCATGTGGCTGAGGTGCCCCCCCTTCCCTTCCCCCTGAGGTGCCTGTTTTAACTTTTTGTGATGCCCCAGCAGTGTTCTCTCCAATGGACTCGATCTCGTGTGTGGGCTTTGCCCATGTGTTGCTGCACATTGGCCCACGGACATTTGGACTTTGAAAGACTGGGCCGGACTTTTGCTGCTTGTATGGATGTGTATTGATTCTTCATATATTGCCAAGATCGCTATGCTTTATTGTTGCAATAATATAGTTCTACTTTTACATTCATTGCCTTTTGTCTTTGTTTTTTTGGGGGGGGGTTTGGGGGTGTCACTCTGACTTTTTTATCTGCATAGGTGTGTAGGTATTTCGGTGGGGGTGAGGGTGGGGGTGGGTGTGTGGCGTATGTGTGTGCCCGTAACCTTTCCTCCTCCCCCCTCCCCTGTGTCGTAGGTGCAGTACTCACCGTTGTCGTCTGCGGCGTGGTTCGTGATCCTGGAAGAAGAGCAGGAAGGCAATGGCTGGGAGGATGTGGAGTTCGGGTTCCATGCTGTTCCGATTCCGCGTGGAGTGTGTCCAGGTAAGCGTTTTCCATTGGAGATGTCTGTTTGCACCGTGTTTTTATCGGCGGGGCTCCCGCCCCGGAAAAGGTGGCGGATTGGTGAGTCGTGATAGGGTGGGCGGTACATTGTCTGCCGCCTGGCTGTTGGCGTTGACCGCCGCGCTGTTTGTTTGTGCCGCCGTGGCGTTCGGAGTGTTAAAGCAGCGGCCTGTGTTGGCGGTTCCCGCCAGGGTCAGAATTCCCTTTTTTTGACCGCCAGCCTGTTGGCGGGTTGGCCGCTGCTTTAACACTGACCGCCAGGGTCAGAATGACCCCCTAAGTGTCCTGGTACAAACCTAAAATACAAACTGGACATGGCACGCTCTGTGTGTGCTCTGTTCACCCTAAACTGCATATTTTATTATGGGCAAATCACCCCTCTAGCAGGCATTCCAGCCCTAAGGAAGGGTGTTCCATACCATATGTTAGGACATAATTACATAAACAATATGCCCCCACTGTGCCCTTGCCAAACCTGGGACCTAGTGAGTGAACAGAGCAGCCATTTTCATATATATGTGCTGTTAGGAGTTTGCCAGCTACATAATGGCTACTCTGAACCCTGGGTTGTTTGGTATTAAACAACTCAGAATAATAAATCCAAACTGGTACCAGTACTAAATTTATTATAAAAAGCACCCGGGGTCACCTTAGAGGTGCCCCCTGAAAAAGCTAGCTATCCTGGCATGGTTGCTGACTGGTTCCAGCAAGCCTACCACATCCAGACAACCAATACACGAACCCTTGGAGAGAGCCCTGACCCTCTAGTTTGTGAAACAAAGCCTTTCTGGGTGGAGGAGCTAACTCGCCCTCCTTCAGGAATGTGCACTGCCCTAGCAGTAAGCTTCAAAAAGCTACTGCCCTTGAAACTCGACCCCCAGGCCTGCTTCTAGCAGTGGATGGCTTCTCCCTTTGCAAACCCCCACACTTGGAGGCAGCAAAGGCGGGAAACCACACAAAGGATAGGAGGAGTAGCCTCACTGAGCATGCACCATCCCTAGGGCTTGCAGGCGAAGTGGACCCTTCATTTTATTTTTCTCCATGTTGGATGGAAGGAAAATAGCCAATAAGGTTTAGGGAAGTGACTATTCCCACAGGAAGTGGTCAATGTAGTGGATGTAATCACACAAGGGTAACTTTCCCATTGGACACTACCAGGCTCCCCCAAAAAAGCCCACTAAATTCAGTATTTAGTGGGCTCCACTCTACCAAGAAATCAGATTTGAAAAGGATTTGAAAAGACAAAGAAGACCAGCACCCAGGAAGATACAAAGCAAGAGAACTGTGGACCTTCTGCACAAGAAAATGCGCCAAACCCTGCCTTCTGCACCCAGGACCCAAAAATCACCGCTGCAGAGGAGCTGGACACTGGACCAACCCCAAGAAACCCAGGGGACATCCAGGATTCAAGAATCATCCCAGATCTCCCTCCTGAGTGGAGGCACCACTCATGAAAATCAAGAAACCTGCAAAGGACCAACAAACCAGTGAGGGTCACTTCACTGAATCTCTGTCATCTCCGTGACTGGATGTCACAACCAGACCCAACGACACACCAACGACTGCCCAGACTTGACCTACAAGTGTGCCAAGTTTGGTGGCACTGCATCCTCTGGTGGCTGAGTTACACCAATAACCTTGGTGCTGGTCAACTGACATCGGACAACCAGAAAACCAGCTCCCCCAGAGCTAAAAAAGGATCAGGAGGAAGCCCCAGTCGAGGGACTACAGGAACACCCTGGTCCTCCGACCAGAGTGCCCAGTTGTCCTGTAAGCAGTCCTCAAAGAGACTCGCCTCCAGCTCGAAAGGACTCCGTTGTGCACAGCTCCTGGACCTCCAACTCGCCCTGCACCTGCCCGCCCTGAGCCTTGAATCACGGGATCTGCTGTGTGTCCCGGGTCCCCAACCCCTTGCGATCTCAACAGCCCAAGGGGACCCCCAGGCACTATCTGCAAACCAGCTTATTTTCCAAGTGGCCCATCCAGTTGGACCTGTGCCAGCACCAAGACACTTGCCAATGCTGCTCCTGCTGAAACCGTGAGAGACCCGACACTCTTCAGCTGGCATGAGGTGCCTACCGACTGCTGAGACTATCCTGCAAAAGAAGAGACTGGTAAGTCAAATGTGTGATTTTTAATAATTTTTAAAGGTGACTGTGCATTGATTCCAATGGTGAGTAATTACGCACAGAAAGACTAACTTTACCAAAACTTTAAAAAGTCATATCGAAGGACTTAACATATTTTAAAGATCTTGGTCTTAAATTGTATATAAAAGTCTGAAGTATTTTTATAAAATCTGGTATCGAGTTATTCCTTGAGTGTGTGTGGTGCATGATTGGATTTATGAGTACAGCAAATGCTTAGCACATCGCCTGGATTAGCCTAACTGCTCGACCAGCAACCCTAAAAATTGGAGCATTAGGTCATCACATTTTTACCACTGGAAACCATTTTGTGGTTGCCTGAACCCTCTGCATAGTGTGCTTGGCTTTGCACACTGCATAGAGGGCAAGCCTCCAACATTTGGTGTATCAGCGGTGGGATAAAGGCTTTGGCCCTCATTACAATCCTGGCGGTCAGTGATAGAGCAGCGGTAATACCAACAGGCCGGCGGTAACAAAAATGGAATCATGACCACGGTGGAAACCGCCAACACATACAGCCACTTTTACACTCCGACTGTCCTGGAAGTAGCAACAAACACTGCAGCGGTAACCGCCAAAAGCCAGGCGGAAGACAATCTACTGCCCACTGCATTACAACCCACCCATCTGCCAGATTTCCCGTGGCGGTACCAACGCCATCAAATGCATGGCGGAAACAGAACACAGAAGGGAAACGACTCACCTCTCGACACTCAAGGAAGAACCACGACGCCATGGAGCCCAAACGGCAGGTGTTCCCCTTGCTGGTGTACCTTCTCATACACCAGGATCATGAACGCCAGAGACGACGACCACAGTGAGTACTGCACCTAACACACAGGGTAGGGGGGAGGAAAAAGAGAGTGACACACACACACAACACCCAACACCCCACAGCAGTTCACATCGCCAATGGTTTTCTGCCGTGCAATGACCACTGTGCTGATTTCTGGTATTGTTCAGTGTGGCAATGCTGGTGGTTGGACTACCTCTATCCTGCCCTCGATTGTCCTGGCAGTGGCTGTTTTTTGGCAAAATTCTTTGTAGACTCAATACAGCATGTGGGATAATGCCAACACTGGTGATCTTTTGGTGCCCACAACTGCATCAGTCTTAACGGGACAGGTTAAAGCCTAAAATTATAGATGGGTGGCATAATCTAGGATAGTCACAGTTCCAACATAGCATTCTAATACCATTTTGAGCACACTACCATCTCCTGAAAGCAACCTATGTTACACTTTTTATGATGATAACACCAACCATGAGCCATTATTGCCTGCATCCTTACTCTTTAACATCTTGGACAATCAATCTGCCCTTTTCCTTGTTGCTTACAGGTCCCAGAGGCGTGCACACTGAAATATGTCAGATTATACACGTCAGAAAGAAATAACGCATAAAAAGCTTACGCGCGGAGTGACTGGAATACGTGGCAGCATTTCAACGTTTAGGGAGCCATGTTTTACATAACTCATGCTTCTTCACTTACATCGGTATATGTTTGTTTAGTAAGTGTTTGACATGCCTCTTCTTTGTAAGCTTGTATTTTCATTGTTTCCAGGATAGCATGTATGTCGCACATCTAACCGCAGTTTTGACCAGCACGGGCACAACATGGAAGATACAGTAAGTTGTTTACAGCTAAATCATACTGAATGCACTTTCCATACTCCAAGAATGCAGTACAGATTGACATGAACAAGATAAACATATTTTCTGCTGACTGCAGTATAATTGAGAAAGAACCACACAATAAGACACATCCTCAGTTTCATAAAAGTGGGAATCAAGTCTTAGGTAAGTAATATTTTTGTAATTAAAATCCACAGGCTTTCTTTTAGGCTGTGTGTTTCAAATAAGGCCCCGATTGGCTTTACTATAACGGTCTGCGAAATACAGGAAGAGAGAAGGTTCAAATATAAAATGAGTCCAAGAGTAAATGCTTAATTTCCGCGGAAGGGAGAGAGCATTTGAACGCTTACACAATAAACTTTAACATAGGACCACTTAACAAGCTTTTTCTCTGAAGAGATCTTGCATGTCTTTCTGTCATTACAGTAATTTCTGATGGCTGCGTGTTTGGCGGTCAACTCGTATAACCCCCAAACTCATAATGAGCTCCGTAGTAATATAGAGATGGGCATATTATAGAGAGAGGGCTTGATATTTGAGCACTTTTAAGAGATGCTGGATGGTTCCTATTGGGACCATAACTTTCTTTGAGGTTTAAGACATTTAGGGCCTGATTAGGACCTTGGCGAATGGGATACTCAAGGGTGACGGAAATCCAGTCCGCTATTTTACAAGTTCCATAGGATACGTATGCCAGCTACCAAGGTCATAATCAGGCCGTTAGAATTCTATTTGATCATCTGCAGAGTATATTCAAAAAACCATATATAATAACACTTCTTAACTATTTATCAGGATAGACCTTTGTCTAACATGTTTTTATTTATCTATATTGTGCACACAGTATACTATTTTGCATCACAAACAAGTTAACTCATTAAAGTTATCTGAGGATGCTGTTACATGCAGATTGTGGATCACTGATCTGGTCATAAAGAGCACATATCAGTTCTAGGCCACATCTAGGTATGCACCTGGATGCCAAAGAAAGATAAGCTGATTATTTTGCGCTATGTATAACCTGGCTAGAAGCATGTGTTCAGTTTCACTGTGAATTGCTTTGGGGCAGATGAGGAGATCATTTGTCTCCCGTACTCTTATTTTTAAGTGGTTTATTAGATGGGGTGTATTTGTGTCCACCACAGGTAATTAATTCATTATTCTGTTAGATCTGGTCAAAGGTTTAACTAATTTAAAATTGATGACAGTAGTTTTGGCACAGAAAAGACAGGATTATTTTAACAAAATGTGTAACCAAGTTAGAAGTATCAAAGCAGTGAGAAAGTCAATAGCACAGCTTAATAAAAATCCCATTCAAACTTATACAAATAGAAAAAAAAATACTAAACAAAATTACACCAAATATCCAATTAGGGGAACTGGAGAAATGAGTTTTCAAAGATTTAGATGAAAAGAGAGCCAACTGCAGACAATGGTCACAGTAGACCAGGACCCAAGCGCGATTTGAGGTTGACTACGAAAGAGCACGGGTCAGATACACCAAGTAGATTATCCCGGCTAATGCCTGGAAGTAGGGAACTTGGAAAAAATGTCAAGTCCCAATCTGAAAAGTGACTTTCTCTTTTTTATGAGGGAAAACCCTTTCTCTTTTGGGAAAACCTGAAATTCAGTCCAATGGCATGGAACTGCCATTCAGGTACTTTTTGCGGTCAGTCATCTTGAAGTTCTGCAGTTCTGGAGCAAAAGTATTATAAAAATTCCCAAACTTCTTTAAGTGCCCTAACAATCATAGAAGTACACTTGGAAGGCTCCCAGTGCCTCCAGTGGAGCACTTAGAAACTCTCAACATGCCAGGCAGAAAGCAACAGCAAAGCCAAGTCCGGGTCATTCAAAGCCAGTTGCCACTGGTCAGTTGGGATTCTTCAAAGAAATGCCCCCTGCATCTTTGCCTATGTTTCTGAAGCCAGCCAGGATCACCCGCAGGATCCTTCGAGATATTTCACTTCTTGGATTTCAAATGGAAGGGACTAGGCCTGGGTGGAGTTGACGTAGGTGTGCTGTGCAAAACCCAATGAATTTGGGGAAAAACTCCATTAAGCTGCATGGAGTTTCACTAGCAGGTGGAGTTTCTTGCCACGCCTGTTGTGTGACATTAAAACGTCACTGGCAGTGCAAAGTTCGCATGGATGTGCCCTCCTTGTTTTTTTTGCTTCTTATGGTGCTGGGACCTACTTTAATATCCCTCTATATCTCTCCCATCCCACGCTTTTAAAACCTACTGTCCCCTAATTTATTTTTATTGTATTACCTTTACTCTTTGTGCTTTTATATTTTAACTTTTCTCTTAATTTTTGTTGTGCTTTTTTGTGACTTTTGACTTTTTTATTTTTTTTGCTTTACTTTATTTTGTCTCTTCCTTCTTTCTAATCCTTCTTATCTCTTCCCCCCTCAAGTCCCCAGCTTCATGGCAAAGCGGGGGAGTGGCAGCACCAGGCCCCCAACCACAGTATCAGCTGGCTTCCTTGAGGGCAGCGATGATGTGAAGGGGTGCAGCCTCGCCCCATATTTGCCAAGGTGGAGTACCAGCAACAATAGGAAAGGGTGCACCGGGCTGTGTGCTACAGCTCTGGAGTCCGGTGCACACAGCAACAGCTTATGAACCGGTGGGCTGATATCCTGGACCGCGAACAGACCTGCTCAACTTGCTAGGCATCACGGTTGCGGGGCTCGGTGAGTAATAATTAATTATTAGTTGTGTTCTATGCTAATAGTTTCTTCCCAAATAGCAAACATGCTGATCACATGCAGGTAAGTTAACTTTATGGTACAAATATAATATTATGTGATGGTCATATAGACAGGTTCTCAATGCTTGGGCTGATTAAGAAGTAATACAGAGACTCCACATGTGCCCTGTCTAAGATAGTCATCACTAATATTAGTATTAGAGAGTTTGCATGTTCTCTCACTTTTCTGTGTCTTTATTTTTTTGAAGCGAGTACAGTGCCAACTGGCACGCAATTTCCCAGTGATGTGTTGTAGTTTTGCATACATCCAATCTATGCATTGAGCAATTGACCATGATATGAGAACTGTAGAAAACATTCTTGTAATTTATTAGCAATTCCAAAATGTAGTTTAGGAAATTTGGAATAAGGTTAGGAAATTTGGAAGAGGATATCCATGATACTAGTATTATTATTATACAGGTGATCTGAACCTCTGATGTAGAAATGTTTCTGCATTTGCCTTAAAAAGAAAAGTCATATTCGTGGAGAGTTTATTTATTAATAGCACCACTACGCTTTTCTGATTTTTTTTCTTACATCATCCAGCATCCAGGGGCAGGAAAAGGACTGGTGGTGAGGCGGTGAGGCAGCTGAACGTGGCCCCTTCACAAGTGCTGGCACAGACGGCTCTGCTGGCCCCAGAAAGTCCTCTTCTTGTTGTTAATATTCATATTTATTTCCCTAACTATTACCGCTCCACACTTTATTTTCTACCTTTTTACTACTCCTGTCTACTATTTTTTTCTATCTCTACTGTGATTTATCTGTTTCGCAAATTCTTCTTATCCCTGCTTTATCCTATTTACTTATTTTCTATATTTTAATTTTCTTTGCTTCAAACTGTCTGGCTGTACTAGTCTGTCTGTAGCTTCCTTTCTTCTGCTTTGTCAGTGAGCTGTCTCTCTCCCCTTATGCATCTTATCTTGTAGAGTAGTGGTAAGGCTGAAAGAACCCATGTACTGAAGATTACATGCCCATGTAAGGTATTCTACACATATTTCATTAGAAGGCTTTCTTTTTCTTGCTCCAGCTCAATCATTAAAAAAAGGATAATAGGGTGCTTTTTAACATTACTATGTAATTGTTTGTAAACTCCAATGTTGTGCAGTTATTATTATTATACTAGCACTTGATGTCTGTGCACCATGGTTGGAAGTATGAGGAGGATGGCCCCATTGCATTAACAAATCAAGACCATATGTCCTTCATTGATCAATTCTTGCACCCTTTTATTTGTCTTGAAAAATTCAGATTCATCAATAGCTAGTTCTTACTACCTGGCTTTTAAATAATTGCCAACCAACAAAATGCCCATGTGATATTTTGATAGAAGAGAAGTCTGTAACCTAAATATAGTGATCTATTGCAATTGTATTTTGCTATTACAAAAAAACATAGGT
This sequence comes from Pleurodeles waltl, assembly GCF_031143425.1. NCBI lineage: Eukaryota > Metazoa > Chordata > Amphibia > Caudata > Salamandridae > Pleurodeles > Pleurodeles waltl. The sequence goes on along the minus strand of NC_090449.1, from coordinate 686,202,102 downwards.
GGGGGTGTATGTGGTGTCTAAATTGTGTAATTTTGTTTCTAGCTGCAACGACCACCAGTGCTGGGGCCAGCAGCACCAGCGCCAGCGCAGGTGTGGCTCTAGGAGCGGATGAGGGGAGAGTCTCGGCTGTGGCAGGCGGTGCTGAGTCCTATTTCTTGCTTATTGACAATTAGTAATATAGTCACTGCAATGGTGTAATAGTGTTGTAGACTCACTCATCAATACCCTGCTTTAGCAGATGCAGTGAGAGTTAAATAAGTATTAACGGCCTCTTCTATCTTCAATTTAGCAGACTAAGCTTCATAAAACAAACTATGATGTGTTTTGGAAAATTGAAAGAAGTATGGAAGTAGAATGGATGGGTGAAATATAATATGAGTGAAAGGATGTGTGTGTGGATATAAGGGTGCATAATAATTATATAGGTGAGTGATGAGGAGAATGATAGGATGCATGGGTGGGTGAAGGATGGATGAAAGGGCATACAGGTGAAAGGATGCCAGCCCAGGTGAGAGAAAGGGTATGAGTGAAAGGATTCCATGCCTGGATGGGTGAACAGGCTCTTTGGGTGGGTTAGATCTCTTGGATGGGTGAATGGTTTAAAGGATGCATGGGTGATTATTGGGTAAATGGATGTTGGTGAAAGGTCAGTAGAGAGCGATGTTTGGAATTTGATTGGTTTTAAATGGCGAAGAACTGGATGATAGAATGTAAAGCTTAGCTTAAATGGTGTGTATCAAAGCCAAAGATGAAGAATAAGAGTACTAGAAGAACAAATTTGCAGTGATGAATAGATAAATGCTTGGAATCAAGAATCAAGGGGGCTCTTCTGGATAGGGGTGTTCTCACCTACTTTAGTTGATTAGAATGGTTTTATCAAAGGTTTGATTCGAAGGTTTGGATGGTATTTCAGAATATTCCCTTGACTCACAGTATTTTTCAAGTGAGTCCGGTAATATGTATCCTAGCATTCATTTACCATCACCTCCCTCCCTTGCTATGGCCTTCCACCAGTGCCACCCATGAAGGCCTAACAGCTACAAGGTTCAATTCAGCAGAATCACACTGCAATGTTGGCTGTGCAATGTTCGTCTGCCAGATTAAGTTAAGTTATTGTGTCAAACACTGCCCAAGACATGGCAATGCAAAAGCAAGGTGTGTTTCCCTTTCCTCCCAGTGCCCACTGGGTAAGTCACTTCCTAGTATTTTATTCCTTTAATCTCTCTTAAGTTCTGTCTCAGACTTCTGAATAATTTGAAAAATCCAATATTTGCTTGTGCCACATTTTTCAAGGCAAGTGATAAATATAATTCAGTATGGTTTCCATAACGGATTTACTTCTGCTCTAATTTTTCCCTTTCAACATTTGCCACCAAAGTGAGTCACAGTACTAGCCAAACCTTAGGCATGCAATGATGAGGAACTGAGTGATCAGTAAAGTGTGTACTCTACCTACTCAACCTAATCCCCTTTACCTTACCCTGCAGTTGAGTACATTAAGATGATTCCTTTCCTGATTGCAAAACAAATGTATTTTTTTGGAAAAAAGTAATTATTACAAAGTGTGATTGGGGAGGGGTATGAGGACAGTGAGTAAAGTGGTCCATAAGTAAGTGCATTAATTTTCCTGACTGGGATAGTCTGTGATGATGGGAATGCACCAACTACTAGACATATATATATATACATCTATACCATTCCTTAATACTTTCCCGGTACTGTAGTGCATTGCTTTTCCCACCACCTACTTATGGCAGACAGGATGTCTGCTTGATTGATTATATTATACCATATGACATGTCTCGTTCTTAGTATTCATCAGCCTTGTAGTCCAGGTACAAATAAGAACAGGGCCATTGGAATAAGATAATTTTCTAGTACAGCTGCAGGCAGTAATGAGTTCAACTAGGACGCCAGCTGAGCTAGCAATGCCAACATTAATTTAGCACAACAGGAGAGAGAAGAATGCTTATACTCTGTAGTGCATATTATGGCTGTGACAGTTATCACCTTAACATTGAATAGCCTGAGATGACCACCAAATGTACTGCTGCTGTGCCACTACACTACATGATTTTAAACAAGTGTTTGCTCAGAGCTTTTTTTTTTTTTTTTTTCGATTTTTTTCTTTCTTGATATAGCTATTCCTGCTTGTCTGCCATCATGGCAGGAAATAGCAGTCCAGCTGCGGCGGATGAAGCTGGGGGCCATGAAGCCCGAGTACCAGCGGATGGTGATCCTTGAAGAAAAGGAGGATGAGGGGGCAGCATTTACTGCTAGTACTCAGGGTCCCAGCCAGGCCCCAGCACCTCCAGCCCAACAACACCTCCACCACAGTGCCAGCTCAACTGCTGGCCATCATATCATCCCTGCTGGCCCCCTCAGAGACCGTGTTCCAATGCTGCCTCCTCTGGAGGCTGGCGCTGTTAGAGGCCCATCAAACACGTATAGAGGGGCTCCTCAGAAGAATCCTGGCCCGTCTTTAGTGCCCTCCTCTGCCCCTTTTTATCCTTAGATTTTGGTGGGTGAGACTTGTTGTGGTGGAGAGGGTGGGAATGGCTTTTTGTGGGATTTTTCTATTTTTTTGTGTTGTTTTTCACCATTTTTTGAACATTGGTTGGGGAAAGAGACATTTGTTTGGGGATAGGAGTGGGCCAGTTGTGGGTGGAAGGGGTGGGTATTTATTCTTTTTGTTAGGGACGGGTAAAATAAATAGTTGTTTACAGTTCTTTATGCCTAAAATCTTTTAGGGGTGTTTTACTTCGCACTGCTGCCTTCACACAGCATGTTTTTCAAATCTGCTGATAGTGTATTCCTTTTATCACAGCATGTTTTAAAATCTGCTGATAGTGTGTAACAATTATTTATGCACTTAGATAACCTTGCCCTAATACTCCCTTAGTGTGTGAAGTTCATTCTGCAAAATTTGACTCATAGGAGTGGGGCTGAAGGATTTGCCATTGCCAATTATGTTGCCTAAACTAAAAGTACAACAACGCTCCATAATTCTCTTACCTGGATGGATAAAGCGAGGGCTGCACGGTTTCTCAATGTACCATGGTGCAGTAGTAGTGCTAGTGCACTAACAGTGAAGGAATTGGAAGCGAAGTCCTTCTCCATCTAGCTGAACTCAAATAAAGATCCTGCACACTGAGTTGAAGTTGCTTCTTCCACATATCCCCCACCAAGTGTGTGATTAATCAATGATGTAAATTATCAAGTAACATCTCAATAAATCACAAAGCCCAGGCTAGGGGGTTAGGGATTTGATGAATGAATGGGAAAGGGGTTTTGGGAAACATGCGACAAAAAGACAAACACTACACAAACACAATATTAATCTGGGAAATGATCAGCAGCCTGTTGTGGGAGGAATAGAAAAGAACATGAATATGTATGCCAATGATAACTTTACATTCTGTCAGCCCCAGTGAGACCCAAGTTGTTATAATATATATCTTAAATTTTTTGGTTACCTACGTTTTCAAAATAGTACATATACATAATCTTGGGATGAAGCTAACACACAGTTCTAAAAAGGATTATTGAAAGAAAAATAATACCAGTCTTTACTGCCAAATTGGGTGATGCATCTTCAATCTTCTTGGATTGCCCCGATAATATTCTTGGGTGCCTGCCTGAAGCAGTCCAATAAGGTAAGTATGAGTGTTATGGTGCTTGAAAAGAGAAGGCCTATGGATTGTAAAACAGGAAGTATATTGTAGAATCAAGAAGGATGGAATGGAAGGTAAGCTTTGTGAGGAGTAGTGTACCAAGATGACCTTAAAGGTACAGAGCAAGAGTAAAGACCTTTGCGATCTTTCATTTTATAACTGATGTGCGATCAGTTAAGTGAGACCAATTACAACAACCAACAATCACAGACAAGTGTCAGCATGTAGCAGGATGATCAAATTTGTCATGCTCATCATAACATTTACCCTAGAGCATATGCATAATTTGACATTATCAACCATCACATGTCTGTCTCCTCCAGCTTCTCACAAGAAGCCACCACTCAACCACATAAGTTCAAGTTTGAGCCAGCCAGCAGACACACACAGTAGCAGTGCATTTCCCAAACCAAGTAATCAACGCACCTCTCACCACCAGTCGACAGATTGGAGTAGGTCTCTTAGACTCATCCTCACATCATCCATATTGTTTTCCATGAAGTTGATATCTTCCTTCTTCTGGCAGTCTTTTAGTTGTCAAATCACACTCTGATTCCTTCCATCATCCTCCAGACTCTGTAGATTATTATGTCCAACTCCATACCAACTGCTCCAGAGAGACACAGGCCCTCATTATGACATTTACGGTACATGCCGCTTACCGCCACGCTGATGGCCGCTAACTTACCGCGGCTGCGGCGGATATCCGTTCACCATATTATATACACACACCAATCTGACGGAATACAGCCACATACACAAATCCGCCAAACCAAAGATCAGTGATAAAGTGGCGGTATCAAAACCCACACCGTTACTCCAACAGAACAACTCCCACCACATTATGACCCACAAATCACCACAGCGGACATTCAACGGCGGTAAAACATTGGCGGTACATACAGCCGTGCTCACATTGGACACCCACAGACAAAACAACACCACATTGGACAATTCAAACAACACACACCTGACACCATACATACACCACACACACAGCACTGTAAAACACACACCCACATTACCCACAACCCTTTACAATAACAAATCATTGCCACCAGAGAGACACCAAGACAACTGAGACAACTAGAGCCACACATCACTCACACCCATACACCACGCACGCACTCCACATCACACACCCCAAAACATTACCCAGCATAACCTCACCAACACACCTCACATAACACCCATGGCACCACAAAGACACCCCCACTTCACAGAGGAGGTGCCAAGGGTCATGGTGGAGGAAATTGTCAGGGTAGAGCCACAGCTATTTGGAGCACAGGTGCAGCAAATATCCATAGCTAGGAAGATGGAGCTATGATGGAGGATCGTGGACAGGGTGAATGCCGTGGAACAGCATCCCAGAACAAGGGGTGACATCAGGAAGTGGTGGAACGACCTACGGGGGAAGGTATGTTCCAAAGCAGCAAGACACCAGCTCGCTATACAGAGGAATGGCGGTGGACCCCCACCTCCTCTCCCACAACTAACAGCATGGGAGGAGCAAGTCTTGGCAATACTGCATCCTGAGGGCCTGGCCGGAGTCGGAGGAGGACTGGACTCTGGTAAGTAAACTCTCTACTATTATCACCCCCCTACCTGCATGACATCACATACCTTCACCCTCACTCCCATTACTCCACTCCATCCCACACACTCCGCCATCACATCTAACTAATCCCAATGCCAAGCACTGCATGCCATACCAATCCATAGACACCCCTCACAGTCCTGCATGGACACTCTTCACTAAAGCATGCACAGCACAGAGAACTAACAATCCCACCATACACTAACATACAAAAGTGAAAGCTGGCAGGGCGAAACCAACCATGGAGGGGAAGCCAGGGATGTACAATATGGCATACACATCAACCATAACACATCATTTACATCCCCACAGGTATCCCAGCCAATGTCACCGGAGAGGAGGTGACAGCACTATCCAGTCCCCCAACTGAAGAGGCCCACAGTGATGACAGTAACTCTGGACTTTAGGATCTGGATTATCTACCTGGCCCATCAGGTTCCACTTGACAGCCGGTAACCGAAGCCCACTCACAGACCACCACAGAGCCTCTACCTTCAGGAAACACCACCACAGCACCCACTCAGCATACCCACACCTCTCTCCCCAGGACACGTCAATCAGCAGTGTGTCCACCTGTACAGGGACCCCAGGCCACATCTCATACCCATGACAATCAGGGACCTGGGGGTCAGTGGGCACACGGTTCAGGGGACAGAGACACAGGCCAACAGGGAAACTGGGAGTGCTGTGTGCCAGGGGAAGATAGGCCCAAGGAACTGACTCTCCAGGAGGCACTCTCTGAGATCCTGGGAGCCTACCAACATTCCCAGGACACGATGGGCCAGATCCTGGATAATGCAAAAACAACAAGTGATGGACGGAATGCTGAACATTGTCAAACATTCACCCCCAGTACAGTGATCTGGGCCTAAATCCATCGTTTTTTTGCTGCCCATGCCATTCCAGTTTGGACCCAGCCATATGCAAATCAGTCTTGACCCTGTTCCCCATGGGAACAGTCCAGCCCAAACTGCTAGGCCAGGTCTTCCCTGGACTGGAATCAAGCATCCTGGGACCGGTTTCAGGGTTTCACCCCTCATCAGCCAGGCTAGCTTGAATCCAGTGGCATGGGAAGCATGGGACCCACGTCTGGGCATACCCTTCCCACTTAGGGCGACAAAGCAAAAACAACAAGTGATGGACGGAATGCTGAACATTGTCAAACATTCACCCCCAGTACAGTGATCTGGGCCTAAATCCATTGTTTTTTTGCTGCCCATGCCATTCCAGTTTGGACCCAGCCATATGCAAATTAGTCTTGACCCTGTTCCCAATGGGAACAGTCCAGCCCGAACTGCTAGGCCAGGTCTTCCCTGGACTGGAATCAAGCATCCTGGGACCGGTTTCGGGGTTTCACCCCTCATCAGATCCTGGATAATGTGCAGGAGAACAGGCGGCTGCAGGAGGGACAGTACCAGGGGATCAGGGAGGACTTGCAGGCCATCAACAACACCATGATCTCCATAGCAGGGGTGCTGGCAGACATGGCCAACATTATGAGGGAGGCAGTCTCACACCAGCAGCTCCCTGCCACTAGCCAGTCATCTGAACAGCCATCCACTTCCGCTGCCTCTAGTGGCCAGGAGGTCCCGCCACAGGACTCACAGGCCCCCGTCCCCTGCAGAAGCTGAACCACCCCGCAAATGTTCCCTGCAATCCAGACAGAAGCCAGAGACACTTGCCAAGATCCCTGACAGGAAATTAGACTCTCCTGATTGTCCCCCTTGTGTCTCACTCAGTCACCCTTTTCACTGTGAACTGCCATTGCTCCCATTCCTATGTCTCCATGGACAATGCACTTCTGCTACAAACAGACAGGAACAATACCCTGGACTTTCCTCCATCATCATCCCATCCCATTGCACGTTCCCCCATCTGTTAGCACTTCAATAAACACCATTTGACAAAAATCGATTTCAAGTATGTCATGTATATCAAATGTATTGTTTGAAACAGGTACAACCGTTGCAAATGAACTGTACATAGAATGAGAATAGATTAATGACCTGTAGCTGGCTGTAGTGATCACACCAGGAGTCTTTGTCATATCACCAACATCTGCAAAATGAATAGCCAGAGGGAACAGTAAGTGGGCATTGCATTGGGAATTAGCAGCATGCCAGTGTCACACAGAATACAACCAAAGTCATTGAAATGTAAAGTTGCACTGTCTTACCTGTGTTGCATTTGAAGTACTGACAGATCACAGATGTTCTGTTGTCCTCATCTTCATCCTCTGCCTCCTCATCCTCACTGTCCACAGGGTCCACTGCTGCCACAGGGGCATCTCCAGTCTCCTCCTCCTACAGAAAATGGACATGGCATATGAGGACCAGGCTGTGCAACATGCAGCATGCCACTACTATCTGGCAGACCTTCTTGGGTGAGTAGTACCTGTTAGATGGAGGCACCGAAACCTAGCCTTCAGGAGGCCAAAGGTTCTCTCAATTATCCTTCTGATTCACCCATGTGCCTCATTATAACATTCTTCTGCCCTTGTCATGGCATTCCTCACAGGGGTTAGCAGCCATGATAGGTTTGGGTAACTAGAGTCACCTGCAATTATTGAGGGACAACATTTAGCCACACACTATCCTATATGGCTCACAACATACCCATACACCAACATATACTGGGTGGGAACCAGGGCTCACCTATAAGCCACACCCTGTGCCTCTGTGGTTGGGCCATCACATTTGGGATGCTGCTATTCCTTAGGACAAAGGCATCATGAACTGAACCTGGATACTTAGTATTGACGTGGAAGATGTACTGGTCCGTCAAGCACACCATCTGCACATTCATGGAGTGGAAACTCTTATGATTCCTGAACACCTGTTCATTCTGGCAGGGGGGACAAATGCAATATATGTTCCATCAATCGTTCCAATTATATTGGGGATATGTCCCATTGCATAAAATGTGCCCTTCCCAGTGGCCAAATCCTCAACCTGGGGGAATGCAATGTAGCTGCACATGTGTTTTATCAGGGCAGACAATACTCTTGTCAGCACTACTGAGAACATAGGCTGTGACATTCCTGCTGCCAAGCCCACTGTCACTTGGAAAGAACCAGTTGCTAGGAAACGGAGTACTGATAGCACATGCACAAGAGGGGGGATCGCAGTGGGCTTACGGATAGCAGATATCAGGTCAGGTTCCAATTGGGCACACAGATCTGTGATTGTGGCCCTGTCCAGTCTATAAGTGAGTATTATGTGCCTGTCCTCCAGTGTAGCCAAGTCCACCAGGGATCTGAACACGGGGGTATGTCTCCATTTCCTATTCATCCGCAGCAGTAGGAATCTATGGGACAAAAGAGTAAGGATCCTGTCACAAGCTGAACAATGGAGCCACAACAGTAGTTTGCATTCTGTAAAGATGTAATGGTTCAGTGTGATTTGTCCAGTATGTTCTTATTTCTCCTGATTATTACACAGGCCTGCCCCCCCTTGAAATGGCGTCCACCTGTCCTGTGTGGAGGGATAGGTGAAAGCGAGGTAATTCCACTGGCGTTGTGCGCCGTGGTGGGAGGCTGTTGGGAACCGCTGTGCAACTCATCATTGGTTAATATTGGGCCCTATGGGTTACAGTGGCCAATGGTGATCTACGCCGGCAGTGAGGGTATGCACCACCATGGACGTGACGGCCATTTTCTATCATATTCCTTACTTGTTACTTGACCTTCCATTGGAGAGGACCTACACTGCGTGTGCTGCTGTGACCTGTGTCTGGAACCTACCATGGCTCGTGGGACCGGGGGAAGGGCCCCAGCCTTCACTTCGGAGGAGTTGCCGCGACTGGTGGATGGAGTCCTACCCCAGTACAGACTGCTGTATGGGCCTCCAGACCAACAGGTGAGTACACTATGGGCACGATGCATGTGGCTTGGATGCATGGAGATGTGTGTGAAGGCATTGTGTAAGGGGGAATTATCTGTTGGTGGTGTACATGATGGGAGCTGGGCTATGTATGTGCCAATGGTGATGGAGAGGGGTATGTGTGGCCATTTGTGTGACAGACTGGACTGTTTGTCTAATGGTGTCCTCCTGTCTGTATTGCCTTTGCAGGTCAGCGCCCATCAAAAGAAGAGTATATGGCATGCCGTTGCCTAAGAGGTGCGGACCCTGGCGGTCTATGGCAGGTGGAGCACCCACTGTCGCAAAGGGCGGTAGGACCTGAGACTCTGGACACGAAAGACTGCGGAGGACCAGCAGGGGATGGCCTCCCAATGAGGAAGGGGTGCCCATTGGCCCTGACCCCCCTGATGGCCTGCATACTGGTGGCGGCCTACCCTGAGCTGGATGGGCACTTGAGGGCATCATAGCAGCCAAAAGGGGGTGAGTATAGTGGCTATCATTACAACGTACGGCTGGAAGGGTGGTATCCGGGTGGTGGTTGTGTGTCTGTGAGTGCCCCTAGGTCAGGCCTGACATAGCAGCGTAGGTCCTCTGATGGCTAGGGTTCAGAACTGTAAATCCAGCTGCCTAGCTCGTAGGCATCCACTACTGGTCAGGACTGCGTGGGTCCCAGGTGTGCTGCAGTTGGCAGTGTGTGCCCCTCCTCATGCCTTGGTGGCTAGCAATATTACTGGTAGTGCCATGCATAGTGAGAAGGCCTGTACCCTGTGTGTGAGGGTGCTGTGTACACCATCAGTGGTGTTGGTGCAGTCATTGACCCAGTGTACCCTTTGTCTCTATCCCCCCTTTCATGTTTTGTCATCCTGTCCTTAAGTGCATTAGCATCATCTGGCGGAGGAGCAGAGGCACCGGCAGCATAGGGAGCTGCATCCCACAGGACCCAGGAGGCAGAGTCCACCGACCCTGAGGGCACCAGTGGGATGGAGGGCGAGGGGAGCACCACAGCGGAGACTGGAGGGTACAATACAGACTCAGATACATCCTCCGATGGGTGCTCCCTGGTGGGGGCGGACACCCCTGTGACCACCCCAGTTACAGGTACTGCCGCCACCCCGGTACCAGCACCGCCCTCCCAGCAGCCCCTCAGCGAGATGCCTGTGCCCGCTCACCCAGGAGGGTGGTCATCTCCTTCACCCCAGTCACCTCAGGCCCTGCCCAAGTGAACCCTGCTGCCCTGAGTGAGGACGCTATTGACCTCCTAAGATCCATCCCTGTAAGGCAGTCAACCATCATGAATGCCATCCAGGGGCTGGCAGCCCAGATGCAACATTCCAATGCATTCCTGGAGGGCATTCACACTGGATTGGCAGCCCAACAGAGATCGATTCAGGCTCTGGCCTCTGATGGCAGCCATTGTCCCTGTTTCTACTGTCCCCCCTCCAACTTCCATTTCCCAGGCCCATTCTCCTCAACCCTAACCCATCCCAAGCACAGAGCCTGATGAGCATGCACACAAGACAACACCCAAGAGTGTCACAGGCAAACACAAGCACCACACTTCATCCGACATGCACTCACACAGACCCCATCCAGTTGCAGACACACCAACATCCACTATTTTCACTGTCTCCCCCTCATACTCCTCCTCCACCTCCCACCCAGTTACGTCCACACTCTCACCTGCATGCACTACATCATCACCCACTACCCGCATCATCACCACACCAAGCAGAACACATACCTCACTGGCAGACACCTCCACAACATCCATGCATACATTCCCTGTATCCTCTCCCGCTGTGTCTGTCCCCCACTCCTAATATACACAAACGCAAGCACTCAGACACCCAACAGCCATCCACCTCACCACAGCATACAGCCCATGCACCTGCACCCAAATCCAGCAGACAAACACCTCCAACATCTACTCGCTCATCCTCTACTCCCATTAATTTTCCCTCTTCCTGCCCCAATGTCCCTTAAAAGCCTTTCCTTTCCACCATTGACCTCTTCCCTGCCCCTCCCACCCCTGTCCTGCAAGTATGGCCAGGGTATCAAGAACCCAGCCAAGCACCTCAGCCACACAGTCTGCGGGCCCACTTCCATCCGCACCTAATCGTGGTGGAAAGGATTCCAGGCCACAAATACTGAACGGGAAGGAGCCTGCACCAGCCAGCAGAAAGGGGAAGGAGCCTGCACCAGCCATCAGAGAGGGGAAGGAGCCTGCACCAGCAAGCAAGAAGGGGAAGGCGCCTGCACCAGCCAGCAGTAAGGACAAGGCGCCTGCACCAGCAAACAAGAAGGGGAAAGAGCTTCACCAGCAGCTGTAACAAATCCCTCACCACCAACCGTAGTTATGCAGCCATCAGTGAGTGCAGGGGCTGATCAGGAGCCTCCCACTACCTCCACCACCACCACAGTGCAGCCATCGCAGGGTGCAGGGCTGAGCAAGTGCCTCCCACTTCCACCACCACCACCACAGTGCAGCCATTGCAGGGTGCAGGGGCTGAGCAGGAGCCTCCCACTAGCACCACCACAGTGCAGCCATTGCAGGGTGCAGGGCCTGAGCAGGAGCCTCCCACTACCACCACCACCACCACAGTGCAGCCATCACCGCCAGAAGACTCACTGTGATCCAGCCTCCATAGACTGCTGTGCGGCCTGACCCCTCCAGGACCAGGGGGAAGACACCCACCTGAGAGAATATGGCCTTGCACTTCCTAGGACTAAGCACAGGGCATGTTGCCCCCTCCAGAACCAGTGGAGAAGACAACCACCCAAGAGACTGTGGCCTTTTACTCCCTAGGACCAAGCACAGGGCATGTTGCCCCCTCCAGAACAGTGGGGGAAGACACCCACCTGAGAGACTGTGGCCTTGCACTCCCCAGGACCAAGCACAGATCATGTTACCCCCCCCCAGAACTAGTGGGGAAGACACCCACCCGAGAGACTGTCGCCTTGCACTCCCCAGGACCAAGCACAGGGCATGTTGACCCCACCAGAACCAGTGGTCTTGTTTCTGCATCCATCTGAGGTGCCCACCCTCCTCCGGAGGTTCCTGCCTATTTGCCACCTGCAATGTTTTCTCCATATTGATGCAAGTAACGAGCAGGGCCTTGGACTTTGCCATGTGGCCCACGTGAACTGAGGACTGGGCAGTGTCCTTTTTTTGTACATTGGTACATATCTGTTGCATTGGAAAAATCATTATTAACGTTGTGTTGTTCTTATTACAATCACTTTAGTCAATTCCTGTTGTCCTTGCATTATTGAGCTGATTTAGGGGGATTAACTTGTTTTCTTGGGAAGCTGGTTGGCTGTATGGTGTGTGTGTCTGGGGTGTGTATGTTGTGTGTATGTGTCATTGTTGTTTTCCTCCCCCCTCCCTTGTGTGCTAGGTGGCTGTACTCACTGTCATCGTCTTTACTGGTGTTGGTGTTTGTGGTGGAGCATGACGTAGAATATCATCGGGAAAACTTGCAGTTCGGGTTCTTCCCTGTGTCTCCAATGTTAAGTCCTTTCACTTCTGAGCTCTGTTTCCGCCAGGCTTTTGATGTCATTGGTACCGCCCGGAAAAGGTGGCAGATTGTCTTATCATAATATGGTTGGTGGAACATTGACTTCCGCCTGGCTGTAGGCGGCTACCGCCGTGGTGCCTATTGTTTCCACCCTGGCGGTCTGTGTGGTACATTGGCTGTCTTTTGGAGATCTTTCCACCATGGTCATAATTTGGTGGTATTTACCGCCAGCCTGTTGGTGGTATTAGCACCACTATATCACTGACCACCAGGATCGTAATGAGGGCCAGAGTCTCCTGACCCAATTGAGATAGAGCGAACTGGAGCGCATAGCTGTGTTTCACAACAAGAGAAACATTGAGTAGGTTTTTTTTTCGGGACTAGAATTTGATTGGTCGAGTCTTCTTTGACAATGTGAACCAGAAAAGAAAGCAGTGTGAAAACGCGGGCAAACAAATTTCACTTAGTGTCCAAGGGGAATGGAAAAAAAATTCACCTTCAGAAAAAAATGTATCACTCATTATTATGAAGCGACATACATTGTAAATTGATCTTGACACAAACATAAGCACCATAATAATATAGTTAAACAATAAAAACACCCACTCTCACTATCTGCCACCACTAGACATGTGTCACAGGAACCATCTCAACACTGAAACAAGTTTCCCTCATAACAATCATTCAGGCATATAGCATTATTTACCTTTCCAATCACGCATAGTGGCACATTGCTGATCCTCTTCGGTTTAGGAAATGAAACACACATTAGCCAGTAAGTTGTAAATCAAATATCTGGGGCAGTCCTGCTAGGGGACAAAAATTAGGGTTGGACACAGAATGGAGGCAGGCATTGTTTCTCAAAGCTCCTTGAAGTAGTTTTGGGGGTTTGGGGGCTTCTTCAATGCACGCTGGTCCAACTCCATCTCGGCCATTCATGTGCCCAAAACAGTTGTGGTTCATTAGTTATTTAGACAGAGCAAACAATATAAAATAATAAGGTTCCCCCAGTTAGCTATTTTTTTCTCAAAGTAGTTCATCAATAGTATAAAGTAGAAGGTTCTATGGTGCCCCAGGTCTAATCAGTGAAGTAGAGTTTGTCCTCAAACTCAGGTGGTTCACCCAGATGTTAGTCAGCTACATCACTGAGTACAATCAATCATCAATCTCATCCACCTCCTGTTGTACTTCAGGTATGCTGTAATTTGGTGGTATGAAGTAGTGATTTATTTTGATTAATGTCTCAACGTTTTGGGGTGAGAGACTGCTCCTTTTCACTGTGACATCAGCAGCTGCTGCAGTGAACACATGCTCAGCAGACACACTGACTATAGGGCAAGCCAGATACTTTATTACCAGCCTGCTAAGCACTAGCCATTAACGCCTCTTCCCATACCAATACATGAATGGGATTTGATCCAGATAGACCTTCGTTGGGTCATCCAGGTAGGCCTGGACCATCCTCTCACTAGACATTGGTGCTCCACCTTGCTTGAGCTCTTTTACCTTTGCCTCTGCAGTGGACTTAAGCCCTGCATTTAGAAACCAATCAAATGCAGATTTGGGTGCTGCTGGTCCTGTTGCTTTTGCTGATGTTGCTTTTGGCTGCTGTGAGCCAACAGCACTGTCTGCAGGATCTATGGAAGTTGTAGGTTGCACCCGAGATCTTCTGCCAGTGAGTGGGCCTCTAATTTCTAGCTGTTATTTTTCTAGATCTATGGCTTGCTCAGCAATCCATGTCTTGCAGGTTGAAACTACCCCGCCTGAAAAAGGAATAAAAGTGGCCAGTAATTGTTTGTTCTGTGGGTCAAGAATTGTGGCACATATGTTATGTTTGGGTGACACAATGTCTCTTTGAAGCCTTGTATTAGCAGATAAGTGAAGGATTAAGCTCTTCGCCAACTCCTGCACATGTTTTTTTTCATCCACACCTGTGTACATTTCAGACACCTCCTTTAGCTGTTTCTTCAGCATATGCACCACTGGGAGAGCTTGGCCCCTGGTACAGTCCTCCTTGCTGACTTCCTATGTGAAAATTTCAAATAAAGCAGAATCTCTGTCAGACATTTGACCAAGCCCCATTGGACAACCTTAATGATCATGCCTTTAACAGTTGCAGACCCTCAGTGCATGACATATTCATTGATCAGTCTGTTCTGCTCAAACAGACGTAACATGTAATTAGTGGAACTCCAATGTGTTGACACCTCCTGTATGAGGGCTTTAACTGGCATTCTAATATCACGCTGGATCCTCTACAGCTTGCAGACTTTAAAAGAATGGCTAAAATGAGTGCAGATGCTCCTGCATGTGGACAGTAAGCTGCTGACTAAAGGTTCTTTTTTTAGGAAGTCCTGTACAATGATGTTAATCCAGTGCTCCAAACACAGGACCCTGAAATAGCCACCATCTGGCATGGCCTTAACTACATTCATACCATTGTCTGTGACAACAAACCAATGTTTAGTCTTCTGGGGTGCAGCCATTCAAAGACCTTCTTGTTAAAGTGATCCAAGATGAACCTTCCATTTCAGGCAGATAGTCACTACAAATTCTAGATAACCCACTCCTTTCACAAAAGAAAAAGGGAGGGGGTCCAATTATAACATTTTAGCCAGCTTCCCGTTTCACAAACATGCCATTGGGTTGTTGCATTCGTACTTCCCCTCCTTCCTAAATATGACAGTAATAGTAGCCTGGGTTTTTTTCTTTGCTGGTGCCACTGATACAGGCAATTAAGATGGTGGTGCTAGGTTCAATGTGTGTCATGGGGGCAGCCACTGTATGTTCTTGCCTTGGTGTTTCAACCTGACTCTGAGTCTTCCTTTGTCATTGCAATGTTGCTGATGTGGGCAATGATGCCATGGCACTGCCGGGGACAGGGCTGATTTGTGTAATGAAAATGTCATCCTCTTCTTCACCTCAACCCTCTACCATGAGCAGATCAGATCCCCTGCTTTCAACACCTTCTCTAACACCACTGGCAGGCTTTTGACCTCTAAGGTGCCCCTCCCAGTGGGATGCGTGGTGTTTTCTCAAATGAGTTGTTTGGCTTCTGGTTCAATAGTTTGTACCAAGCTTACCCCGACTAACACTTGCTTGGCAAATGGAACATATGACAATGTTTGGCTTGTTTTCACTAACCATAAAGAAGTCCCAAACTGGTAGGTCAACTTTCTAACACTAGGACTCCTGTCAATGTCTGAAGAAGTGGTGGTAGGTGGATGTTGTTTTGATGACATTTGCCTCTCTACAGTGTATTCTTCTACTGAGATGGATGTGGATGTAGTTCGCACTCTGGCCCTTGTAAATACGGAAGTTGATGGAGGTGGTGGTTTTCTGTGCCACATCCCTCAGAGCAGATTGAAGAGATGGGGTAATATTTGACTCCACTGAGGATGGGCTAACATCCATGATGACTGGCTCATTGTCAGACTCATCATCTTCCTCTTCTTCATCCATAACTTTAAGGCTTTCAGGAACCTTGCTGTTCACTCCTTGCCTCTCCTCGAGTGTCTCTGACTGAGGTGGCATCCAAGTGGATTCTTGCTCATCAGAAGGGGGGGTTGAAGAAAAAGATGGCAGAGATCAGGAATACAGCGGATCTTGTGAAAGAGGGGCTTCTTCACTTCCTATGCATGAAGCTCAACATCCTGATGGGCACCTATGTCGGGAGGAACTGTTATTGCTGGCTGTGGCCTTTGTTGTCCACTGGCCTGAGATTCAGCAATGATTGGGTACCTCTGTGCCAGACATGGACTTGGGCCTACTTTGGAATGAGGCCACTGGTGCAGGAGTGCTGCTCCCAGCTTGCTCCCCAGAGGCTGGAGTGGCAGGTACAGGTTTTTGCCCCAAAAAGGTCTGGGCGACATACCAGTATTGGGAAGCTCCTTCTCATCACTGGCCACTTTCTTGGTAGCATCTTTCTTTGGGGCCATCTTGAAGTTATCAGTTGGCAGTAGCACTCAGATTGACAAGCTGAAGAGATGTCTGTGTGGTCATGAGTGTGGTCACACATCACGTCGTGCGCTGACCTTCTGTCTGGCAGTGCTGTGGGTGATGTCTCTTTCTCTTCATGCACCTAAAAGCAATCATGCAAGAATCATCAATTAAATGTGGCATTGCTGCAGTTACATTAGTAGTAGAAACAATATCATTTAATGGTTACTTAAATAAACTTATATATAATTATGAAATACAGTGTATCTATTTGTAAAATCACGTCAGCACTAACTTTCATTATCATGTACAGTCATGAAGTATACGAAAGAGCAACAACTACAACATACAGAATGTAATTGTTAGCTTTCTCTGTCTGCATCAAGTTGGCATGTGGCACTCAGGGAGGTACTGGTGAAAAATGGAATAATAATCACTGAATACTGTAAATGTACTGCAATTGTACGCATATGGCAAACATGGGGCTCATGGGTAAAATGGGAAAAAATAATGAAAAAAGTACGTTATTTAAAAAAAATATAAATTATTATTGTTATGTTACTGTTGTTATAAAATTAAATAAAATAAAATGTGTGAAACAAATTAGAAAAAATAATAGATTTAAAAAAAAATAGATTTCAATTGCTGATGTACAAGGGAAAGGGGATTACCATGAAAAACCACAGGCATTTGGGAGGCAAGGAGTGGTGGAGGTAAAAAATACAAAAAAAGTATATAATAAAATATAACAAATTGCTCATACAGTACATTTAGTAATAAATATTGACCTTCTAGGCCTGAATAACATACAAAATGGCTGCCAGCCACATGGTCAAACAACAATCAGCAAGGAGGCATGGCCACCAAAACAAATAGGAACACATGCAGGACTACTGGCTGCCTACACAAAATGGCCACCAGCCACATGGTCAAACAACAACCAACAAGAAGGCATGGCCACCAAAACACAGAAGAACACATGCAGGACTTAAAAGAACACTGGCTGCCTACACAAAATGGCCACCAGACACATAGTCAAACAACAACCAGCAAGGAGACATGGCCACCACAACAAAGAAGAATACATGCAGGACTACTGTGAAATACTGTCAAACTACATTTTGCTATCTTTAATCCAATGCCATCCATGGTGTTTCAGTTCCACAGACACCACAAACAGTTGTTTCATCATGCACCCGTGACTAGTACTGGGCCTACAGCTGGAAGGCCTATTCCATGAGCAGGCTAGGCCACTTAACCTTAACATAGTGAATTTAATTAATATTCCAAATTTTCAAAACAAAACTTGGGTAAAATGTAGTGTAAAACATTTTTCCTTTGTAGAACATTGAAATAAAAGTACAGATAAATCCTGGTTCATGCCCTCAAACAAGTTGTATAACATCCATGTACAAGTGTTTTTTTTACTTACTTGTGAAAACTCAAATACAACAAAGTCCTTAAATCCAATGATATATCCCGGAGACCAAAAAAGTGATCCTTCCAGCTCTAAATCCAAGTTTTAAAAAAAAGTACTCCTCGCACAACAATATCAATGCAAACGGTCAATTAGAGAAGAATTTTTTCTCAAAGTTGTAGATTTTAGCTGCTTCAGCTTCACCAGATTGCAGCAGCTGTTGATCACACTCAGTCGCACTCACCTATATCACAAAAGGCGTGCAGCAAATCACTGGCATGGCTCTTACTCTCAAGAGTGGGTAAAAAATCTTATTTGTGCTTGTGAGAGACCGTAAGTCTCTTGTCTCAGTTCTTGCACGCGCAAAATGACCGTAACCGTGCGTCAATGGGGAAAAACAGTAAAAACCTTGTGAAACGCTAAGTTGTTGAATTTAGCAAACTCTGCCAGCAGAGCTGAGTTTTTCGCACAGGCCTAGAAGAGACTTCAATCTCCTCTAGTCCTCATAGATGCCAAGGGCAGCTGGTTCAGTCCGACTAGTATCCTTTTGTAAATCCAGCAGTGTTCTGAGTAAGGCTTGTTGAGGGTCCAGCCTTGTTAGGGTCACAATATTGTGGGTGTAGGACAGCTTAAAACAATCCTAGTTCTCCTTGACCAATCGAGTAAAGGTTCCCAGGCCCTGACCAACCTACGGTCACTGCAAAAATTAAATGTTTTGGGGCAGGTCTCATATTGTGAGGTTCTTCATCCACATTAAAATTGGGCTCTGAGGCTGGTGGTGTGAGTAAGGCATGTACTATGGTACTCCTAGAGTCCTCCTACATCAAACACTAAAATCCAGGCTGAAGTAGGCAGTTTACACACAACAAGTCCAGAGATGGAAGACTGGTAAGACTTAAGCTGGATCCTTAAGCAACCAGATATGGGATGCACACAAATTGCCCTGACATCCTGTTTGCTACTTTTGAAGTGCACAAAACTATTACATGTGCTTAAGACAGACCTGTCATGCAGGATGTGACATGTGGTGTCAAGGGGAGGGGCACAGCCCATTCTCTACATATTCTTTTGAGCTCAGAGAAGTCATCTCTGCCCGCTTAAGTCATGCTATTGTGTACTCCTGGGAAAAATGTCACAACTCTTTCACACCTCTTACTGGACTGAGCAAAGGCTAAGAGTTGATACAGGTTAATGCGTGGTAACCTTTTGACAGTTCAAACAGGTAAAGAGTAACTTTCTAAAAGTTGCATTATTCTTAATATGCATTACTAATCCAGCTTCACCATTGCATTGGATTTCAATAGCTATTAAAATAATGACTTAATCATTTTTCTAGCTGGCTCCATTGCCAAGATACAGAGTTAGGGGGTCATTCCAACCCTGGCGGTCGGTGTTAAAGCGGCGGCCAACACGCCAACAGGCTGGCGGTCCAAAAAATGGAATTCTGACCCTGGCGGGAACCGCCAACACAGCCCGCCAACTTAACACTCCGACCGCCACAGCGGGACAGACAAACAGCGCGGCGGTCACCGCCAACAGGCAGGCGGCAGACAATGTACCGCCCACCCTATCACAACTCACAAATCCGCCACCTTTTCCGGGGCGGGAGACCCGCCGATAAAAACATGGCGGAAACAGACTACGAACGGGAAAACGCTCACCTCTATGCACTCCACGAGGACAGAGAACAGCATGGAACCCGAATTAAACATCCTACCAGCTATTGTCTACCTGCTCATCTACCACGAGTACGAACTCCGGCGCAGAAGACAACGGTGAGTACTGCACCTACGACACAGGGGGGGGAGGAGGAAAGGTTACGGGCACACACATATGCGACCCCCCCCAAACTATCTACACACCAATGCAGAGCACCAAGTCACAGTGACACCACCCAAACCCACTGGAATGATGCAAAGACACAATTAAAGTGAGAATCAAAATTTATCTATAAAATAGGTACGTTGACGTCATGGTAAAATAGCAAAAAGAAATGTAACAAAATCAAGAAAGAACATTGCGAAACCGATAAATATAGGCAACAAGTCCTGCACAGTCACTTAAATTTCCACTGTCCGTGGGCCAAAGTGTATCAACACACGGGCAAAGCCCATACAGGAGACCTGAGTCCATTGGAAAGAACACTGCTGGGGCATCAGATGACAAAACTACAGGCACCTCAGGGGGAATGGAAAGGGGGTCACCTCAGCCACATGAGTCCACGACGCCAGATCCACGAAGGGTCCACCATGCCCACTGTTCCATCCTGGGGAGTGCAAAGCCACAGTCTCTCAAGTCTCTACAGTGGGTGGGCTGCCCACTGTGCCATCCTGGGGAGTGCAAAGCCACAGTCTCTCAAGTCTCTACAGTGGGTGGGCTGCCCACTGTGCCATCCTGGGGAGTGCAAAGCCAGAGTCTCTTAAGTCTCTACAGTGGGTGGGCTGCCCACTGTGCCATCCTGGGGAGTGCAAAGCCACAGTCTCTCAAGTCTCTACAGTGGGTGGGCTGCCCACTGTGCCATCCTGGGGAGTACAAAGCCACAGTCTCTCAAGTCTCTACAGTGGGTGGGCTGCCCACTGTGCCATCCTGGGGAGTGCAGACACATAGGCCATCAGGTGGATTACAGACTCCACAGGTATTGGAGGAGGCATCGTGCCCAGAGTGCAGCGTAAACACTAGCTCGACACGGAACCGGCACTGTCAATGGGCCAGCGGTGCTTGAGACGGCAGGGCCCAGCGGAGCGGTGCTTGACAGGAAGGGCCCAGCGGAGCGGTGCTTGAGATGGCAGGGCCCAGCAGAGCGGTGCTTGACAGGAAGGGCCCAGCGGAGCGGTGCTTGAGACGGCTGGGCCCAGCGTAGCGGTGCTTGACAGGAAGGGCCCAGCGGAGCGGTGCTTGAGACGGCGGGGCCCAGCGGAGCGGTGCTTGAGACGGCAGGGCCCAGCGGAGCGGTGCTTGACAGGAAGGGCCCAGCGGAGCAGTGCTTGAGACGGCAGGGCCCAGCGGAGCGGTACTTGAGACGGCAGGGCCCAGCGGAGCGGTGCTTGAGACGGCAGGGCCCAGCGGAGCGGTGCTTGAGATGGCAGGGCCCAGCGGAGCGGTACTTGAGACGGCAGGGCCCAGCGGAGCGGTGCTTGAGACGGCAGGGCCCAGCGGAGCGGTGCTTGACAGGAAGGGCCCAGCGGAGCGGTGCTTGAGATGGCAGGGCCCAGCGAAGCGGTGCTTGACAGGAAGGGCCCAGCGGAGCGGTGCTTGAGACGGCAGGGCCCAGCGGAGCGGTGCTTGAGATGGCAGGGCCCAGCAGAGCGGTGCTTGACAGGAAGGGCCCAGCGGAGCGGTTCTTGACAGGAAGGGCCCAGCGGAGCGGTGCTTGAGACGGCAGGGCCCAGCGGAGCGGTGCTTGACAGGAAGGGCCCAGCGGAGCGGTGCTTGAGACGGCAGGGCCCAGCGGAGCGGTGCTTGAGACGGCAGGGCCCAGCGGAGCGGTGCTTGAGACGGCAGGGCCCAGCGGAGCGGTGCTTGAGACGGCAGGGCCCAGCGGAGCAGGGCTTGACAGGAAGGGCACAGCGGAGCGGTGCTTGAGACGGCAGGGCCCAGCGGAGCGGTGCTTGAGACGGCAGGGCCCAGCGGAGCGGTGCTTGACAGGAAGGGCCCAGCGGAGCGGTGCTTGAGACAGCAGGGCCCAGCGGAGCGGTGCTTGACAGGAAGGGCCCAGCGGAGCGGTGCTTGAGACGGCAGGGCCCAGCGGAGCGGTGCTTGACAGGAAGGGCCCAGCGGAGCGGTGCTTGAGACGGCAGGGACCAGCGGAGCGGTGCTTGACAGGAAGGGCCCAGCAGAGCGGTGCTTGACAGGAAGGGCCCAGCGGAGCGGTGCTTGAGACGGCGGGGCCCAGCGGAGCGGTGCTTGAGACGGCAGGGCCCAGCGGAGCGGTGCTTGACAGGAAGGGCCGAGCGGAGCGGTGCTTGAGACGGCAGGGCCCAGCGGAGCTTGAGACAGCAGGGCCCAGCGGAGCGGTGCTTGAGACGGCAGGGCCCAGCGGAGCGGTGCTTGAGATGGCAGGGCCCAGCGGAGCGGTGCTTGACAGGAAGGGCCCAGCGGAGTGGTGCTTGAGACGGCAGGGCCCAGAGGAGCGGTGCTTGACAGGAAGGGCCCAGCGGAGCGGTGCTTGAGATGGCAGGGCCCAGCGGAGCAGTGCTTGAGACGGCAGGGCCCAGCGGAGCGGTGCTTGAGATGGCAGGGCCCAGCGGAGCGGTGCTTGACAGGAAGGGCCCAGCGGAGCGGTGCTTGACAGGAAGGTCCCAGCGGAGCGGTGCTTGAGACGGCAGGGCCCAGCGGAGCGGTGCTTGACAGGAAGGGCCCAGCGGAGCGGTGCTTGACAGGAAGGGCCCAGCAGAGCGGTGCTTGACAGGAAGGGCCCAGCGGAGCGGTGCTTGAGACGGCGGGGCCCAGCGGAGCAGTGCTTGAGACGGCAGGGCCCAGCGGAGCGGTGCTTGACAGGAAGGGCCGAGCGGAGCGGTGCTTGAGACGGCAGGGCCCAGCGGAGCGGTGCTTGAGACAGCAGGGCCCAGCGGAGCAGTGCTTGAGACGGCAGGGCCCAGCGGAGCGGTGCTTGAGATGGCAGGGCCCAGCGGAGCGGTGCTTGACAGGAAGGGCCCAGCGGAGTGGTGCTTGAGACGGCAGGGCCCAGCGGAGCGGTGCTTGACAGGAAGGGCCCAGCGGAGCGGTGCTTGAGACGGCAGGGCCCAGTGGAGCAGTGCTTGAGACGGCAGGGCCCAGCGGAGCGGTGCTTGAGATGGCAGGGCCCAGCGGAGCGGTGCTTGACAGGAAGGGCCCAGCGGAGCGGTGCTTGAGACGGCAGGGCCCAGCGGAGCGGTGCTTGACAGGAAGGGCCCAGCGGAGCGGTGCTTGACAGGAAGGGCCCAGCGGAGCGGTGCTTGAGACGGCGGGGCCCAGCGGAGCGGTGCTTGACAGGAAGGGCCCAGCGGAGCAGTGCTTGAGACGGCGGGGCCATGTTCAGCGGTGCCTGTCTTGGCAGGGCCCTGTTCAGCGGTGCCCTTCTGCACGGCGGGGCCCTGTTCAGCAGTGCCTATCTTGACGGCGGAGCCCTGTTAAGCGGTGCCCTTCTGCACGGCGGGGCCCTGTTCAGTGGTGCCTATCTTCACGGCGGGGCCCTCTTCAGCGGTGCCCTTCTGCACGGCGGGGCCCTGTTCAGCGGTGCCTATCTTGACGGCGGGGCCCTCTTCAGCGGTGCCCTTCTGCACGGCGGGGCCCTGTTCAGCGGTGCCTATCTTCACGGCGGGGCCCTCTTCAGCGGTGCCCTTCTGCACGGCGGGGCCCTGTTCAGCGGTGCTTGTCATGTCTTTCAAGGGAGCCTGACCTGGCCAGGACTCCCTGCTTAGTCGCCCTCCGACCGTCCAGTTGCTGGACCCTTCTGTGACGGAGTCCTGGGCCCGTGGGTGTCCTCCGTCACACCCGGGATGGGGCTTGTGGGGCCCTCCTGGTCCGCACACCTGCTGGCTGACTTCTCCGCCCTGCTGCCCTTGCCCTCCTTAGATGAGGCTCTCTGGCCCTTGCCTCCCTGGATGTTGTGGCAGGTGACGGCCCAGGACTTTGCTCCTTGGGGGCAGCCATGTCAGCCTTCTCGCAGCGGCCCTTGACTTTACGGGTCCTCTTACCAGGGGGGGGGGCTGGCTGTCCCCTTGCTGCTGGCCGAAGTGTCAGTGCTGGGAAAGGGTGGACTCCAAAACCCATGCACAATGTTGAGACTTGAAGCAGGGCTGGTGGTGGCTGAGGTGCTCTTGGGACTCCTCCCAGATGGAGGGGGTGGGTCAGGTGGGGCAAAGAGGTTAACTGTGGAGAGGTAAAGTTTTTTAGGACCAAGGTAAAGGGTAGGTTTAGTGGTTATGGGAGTGGAGGAAGAGGATGTGGTTGTAGGAGAGTCAGGTGTGCTGTCTGTGGGTGCAGGTGCTTGTGACGTAGGCTGTGGTGAGGTGGTTGGCTGTTGGGTGGGTGGCTGCCTGCGTTTGTGTGTCTTGGAAGAGGGGGTGACAGACACAGTGGGAGAGGACACAGGGGACGTGTAAATGGCAGTGGGGGTGGTGACTGCACATGTGCGGACTGTACTGGAGGGTGTGCTGGTGGTGGAAGTACTGGCTGATGGTGGTGTGCATGCAGGTGTTAGTGGAGACGTCACAGGGAGGGAGGAGGGAGACGAGGAGGAGGGGGACACAGAGGTGGTAGTGACTGTTGCCATGTCTGCATCTGGGTGTTGCTTGGGTGAATGCTTGTGGGATCTGTGGTGCTTATGTCTGGATGAGCTGCCCTTGGGTGTTGAGGTGTGTGCAGGCTGGTCAGATGGTGTGGATGGGATAGGCTGAGGAACAGGAGACAGAGACAGGGTGGAGGCAGTTAGTAGAGGGAGGCTGGAAACGGGGACAATGGCTGCCGTCAGTGCTGAGGCCAGATCAGTGAACGATCGTTGATGGGCAGCCTGACCCGAATGAATGCCCTCCAGGTACGCATTGCTCCGATGCACCTCCCTCTCTACCCCCTGGATGGCATTCAAAAGGGTAGACTGCCCAACAATGATGGTCTGAAGGAGGTCAATGACCTCCTCACTGAGGGCAGCAGGGGTAACAGGGGCAGGGCCTGAGGTCCCTGGGGCGAAGGAGATGCCCGCCTTCTTGGGCGAACGGGCACGGAGCGAAGGCTGAGGGGCTGCTGGGAGGGCGGAGCTGGTGCGCTGGGTGCGCTGTACCTGTTGAGGCGGGGGCCCGGATTTTGCCGCCACCGCTAGGGAGCTCCCATCCGAGGACGTGTCGGTGTCGCTGGTGTCACCACGGGTCCCTGTTGTGAAGCTCCCCTCGCCCTCCGTATCACTGGTGACCTCGGTGTCTGTACCATGGCCCACCGGGGCCTTTTGAGTTGCAGCTCCCTTGTGCTCCGATGCCAATTCTCCTCCGCCTGATGATGCTAATGCCCGCATGCACAAGAATATAAAGAAAAAGGGTGGGGGGAGACATAAAGACAGGTTGAGTGCATGCATTTTCAACACCGTTGGCGGGGAGGACAGATACAGTAGCAATCGGGGTACACTACTCAGTACTTGTGACTAGGCCAACAGGTCAATGGACAACAAATGCGCACATGGGTAATGCTGGACCATCGATTGCTGTACTTGGCACCCTACAGAGGTTGGGGGCGGGGGCACATGGCCATGCCTAAAGGAGGGGACTACACTACAGAAAGCGCCCTGGCCTAATGTCACCCACAGCCCTCCTCCCCCACCCAGACGCCTCCACTGCGTGTAAAGATAGCTGAATTTACTGGTACTCACCCCCTTGTGTCTGCTGTGACGTCCTCACTCGCCCATCCAAATCGGGGTAGGCCACTGCCAGGATCCGGGACATCAGGGGGGTCAATTGTCTGCTGGCACCCCTCCTACGTTGGGAGGCCATCCCCAGCAGAGACACAGCGGTCTTCCTGGTCCCGCGGCAGATGTCCTCCCACCTCTTTCGGCAGTGGGTGCCCCGTCTGTTGTGGACCCCCAGGTCCCAGACGTCCTTGACGATGGCATGCCAAATATCGACTTTCTGATGGGCGCTGACCTATTTGACATGTACAGGGTGGAAAAGTAAATATCATTAATTCTCTGCATGTTAGATTTGATTGCCCCCCCCCCAACCTTGCCATGTGGCACATGCTCTCATCTGTCGTGCCTTGCACTCCTCATTCTCTCCCCACCCCACCATCTTACATCCACCATCCAAAACCCAGGCATAGCCCATTCAACGTGCACACAGTGTACTTACCTGTTGGTCTGGAGGACTGTAGAGTAGCGCATACTGGGGCAGGACCCCATCCACAAGTTTCTCCAACTCTTCTGAAGTGAAGGCAGGGGCCCTTTCCCCAGTCGCAGCAGCCATTGTCTATTCCAGACCGAGTTCACAGCAGCACTTGCAGTATAGGTCCTCTCCTGTGGATGATCAGGTCTCGAGTGATTAATCAGATAGAAAATGGCAGTCACGCCCGCGGCAGTGCGTACCGCGGCGGTGCGTACCGCGACCGCCGGCGCACCTCGTCATTGGCTCCTGAAACCTATAGGGTTCAATGTTAACCAATGCGGCTTGGCGCCGCGGTCTTCGACCGCCTACCACCACGGTGTGCCACGCCAGCGCATTGACCTCACATCCCACTGTCACACTTCTCAGGTCAGACAGCCGCCATTTCAAGGGCCCACATGGCTTAATTTCTACTGCGTCACACAGGCCTAGGCCTTGCATTGCCACTCATACAAGCCATTCAATGCATAGCGATTCGTGTACTGTGCAAGCTGTAGTTACGTACCTGTGGGTTGCTTGACTCTGTACTCCATGTTGTCCTTCCTAGGCACCGTCCGCTGGGACTTGCGAGGAGAAGGAGGAATCCTCCCGTGTACCGACCGCTGGTGGACCTGTCGACAATGGAGGAACGTCATATAATACTGCGATACCGACTTGACAGAGCCACTATACATGAACTGTGTGCCCAGCTGGAGCCAGCACTGATGTCCCCCATCCGCCAACCCACAGGAATTCCCCCTCTGGTGCAGGTTCTGTCAGTCCTCCATTTTTTGGCAAGTGGGTCTTTTCAGACAACAGTGGCCATGTCATCAGGGATGTCTCAGCCTATGTTTTCAAAGATTTTGTCCAGAGTGTTGTCTGCCCTGCCGAAATACATGCGGAGCTACGTTGTTTTCCCTCAGGAGGGTGATTTGGCCACTGTGAAGGGTGATTTCTATGCCCTTGGACATATCCCCAACATCATTGGTGCCATTGATGGGACCCATGTGGCCTTAGTACCCCCAAAAGACGATGAGCAGGTGTACAGAAACAGAAAAAAATACCATTCTATGAATGTGCAGGTGGTCTGTTTGGCTGACCAGTACATCTCCCATGTAAATGCCAAGTTCCCTGGGTCAGTGCATGACGCGTATGTTATGCGAAATAGCAGCAACCCCTATGTGATGGAACAGCTACAGAGACACCGTGTGTGGCTAATTGGTGACTCTGGTTACCCCAACCTGCCTTGGCTATTGACCCCAGTGAGGAATCCCCTGACCAGGGCAGAGGAACGGTACAATGAGGCCCATGGGCGATCTAGGAGGATCATAGAAAGGACCTTCGGCCTCCTGAAGGCCAGGTTTAGGTGCCTGCATATGACAGGTGGATCCCTAATGTACTCACCAAAGAAGGTGTGCCAGATCATCGTGGCCTGCTGTATGCTTCACAATCTGGCTTTGCGACTTCAGGTGCCTTTCCTGCAGGAGGATGGTCCAGATGGTGGTGTTGTAGCAGCTGTGGAGCCTGTGGAGAGTGAAGAGGAGGAAGACGACGGGGACGACACGGACAACAGGGACACAGTTATACAACAGTATTTTCAGTAGCACACAGGTAAGAATCACCCACGCCATTTTACATTTACTTCAGGCCTCCTGCATCTCTACTTTCTGTGTTTCCCCCCAGTTCCTTTAAACTGAATTGTGACTTTGCCTTCCCTTTTCAGAGCTGTTTGACCAACTGCGTGACTTCTGCTTTGTTTGCCCATGGACTAAAGCTCATTGACATTGGAATGTTGTCATAACAATGTAACAGAACATTAATGAAGCGTTATGTGTAATACATTTGTTAAGAATACAAGCAGACTCCTGATTTTTTAAGTGCAAATAGTGATTTATTTTTAGTGCTACATATAGGTCCATGATAGTAAAACGGTGATGGGTGGGGGTGGAGGAATGTCCATGGCAGAGTCCAGTTCTCAGTTTCACAGGTGCATTGTCCATATGCCTGTGGAAGGATGGAGCAGGGGCTGTTTAAGGTTGGACAGGGTGACAATGTGGGACAGTGGGATGACATCAGGGGGTATTGTTTGCTGGCGGGGGTCTTGGCATCCTACTCTGTCTTCTTGTGAGATCTCAGGTTCCGCTTGCGGGGTGGTTGATCTTCAGCAGGAGGTGGGGTTCTGGTGGCCAGTCGTTGTGTGGGGGCCTCCTGTCCACTAGCGCCGGCGGAGGTGGTAGGCTGTTCGTGGTCCGGGCTAGTGACATGGGCCCTTTGGGGTGCCACATGGTCCCGCAATGAGGTGACTATCTGGTTGAGGGCCAGGACGATGTTCCCCATTGCGGTACCTATGATCTGGAGTTCGTCTCTGAACCCCATGTACCGTTCCTCCTGCTGTGCCTGGATCTCCTGGAACCTGGCCAGTACCGTCGCCATCGTCTCCTGGGAGTGGTGGTATGCTCCCATGATGGTGGTGAGGGCCTCTTGGAGAGTGGGTTCCCTGGGCTGGTCCACCCCCTCTCGCACTGCAGCCCTCCCAGTTGCCCTGTTTCCCCGGGCCTCTGTCCCATGGACGGTGTGCCCACTACCACTGCCCCCAGGTCCCTGTTGTTGTTGGGGTGGTGGGTCAGCCTGGGTGCCCTGTAGTGGCGGACACACCGCTGATTGACGCGTCCTGGAGACAGAGGCATGGGCCCGCTGGGTGGGAGCTGTGCTGGTATTCCCAGAGGGGGTTGGGTCTGCTGTGGCCTGTGTCTGTGTGTGGGGAACCGACTGTCCAGAGGTCCCCGATGGTCCGGGCTGGTCATCAGGTTCTAGGCTGACAGAGCTGCTGTCATCACTGGGGGCCTGTTCTGGGGGCGGGATGGACAAATTTGGACCCTCTGTGGCGGTGTGTTGGCGTTCGGGCCCTGCAGGGGTAAAAGAGTTTGGTTATTGCTTCTGTGTGTGCCATGGCGTGTGATTTGTGGGTGCCCTTGTCCCCCAGTGCTGGCATTCCCTTGTGGGAGGAGTTGTGAGGGTGGTTTGTGGGGGGGGGATGGGTATGTGCAGTGGTCATGCATAGGTGATGGGTGTCCATGGTTTGTGTTGGCATTCAGGGTTTGGTTTTTGGTTGGGTGGGTTGTGCTGGTGAGACATTGGCAGGGAGGATGTGTGCTGGGGGGTTGGGGGTGAGGGTGGGGGTGTGGGTTGGCATGCTGGTGGTTGGGGGGGGGAGTAGTTGAGATTAGACTTACCAGAGTCCATTCCTCCGCCTACTCCAGCGAGGCCCGCAGGATGCAGGATGTTCAAGACCTCTTGCTCCCATGCTGTGAATTCGGGTGGAGTGGGTGGTGGTCCGCCGCCAGTCTTCTGCACAGCGATGTTGTGTCTTGAGACCATCGACCGTACCTTCCCCCGTAGGTCGTTCCAGCGCTTTCGGATGTCTTCCCGGTTTCTGGGATGCTGTCCCACAGCGTTGACCCTGTCGACGATCCTTTGCCATAGCTCCGCCTTCCTGGCTATTGTGGTGTGTTGCACCTGTGTGCCGAAGAGCTGGGGCTCTACCCTTATTATTTCCTCCACCATGACCCTGAGTTCTTGGTCCGAAAACCTGGGGTGTCTTTGGGGTGCCATGGGGTGGTGTGGATGAGGTGTGGGGAGGTGTTTGTGGTGATGTGAGTGGTGGTGTGTGGTGATGTGTGCGTAGATGTGGTGTGGTTGATGATGTTGGGTTCCTGTGTGTGTTGTGGTTTGCGTTCCCTGTGCTCTCTATCTGTGTATTGCGCCTTCTCTCAGAATTTCGATATGTGGGGGTTTGTGGGTGATGTGGGTGTGTGTTTTATATTGTCATGGGTGTGTGGGAGTGGTGTGTGTATGTGTCTCAGGTGTGTGTATTTTGAATTGTCCAATGTGGCTGTATTTTGTAAAGGTGTGTGTATTTTGAGCGCGGCGGTGTGTACCGACAATGGAATACTGCGGTTGAAAGACCGCCGCGTGGATTCGTGGGTCGTAATGGCATGGGCGTGTTTGTGTTGGCGTGGCGGTGGAGGTTTGGTCATCTCCAGTTTTTCGCTGCCCGCTGATGAGGCGGCCTTCCGTGGATGTCGGGTTTTTGGCGGTTTGGCAGTTGGAGGTCAGAATGACTGTGGCGGTTTACCGCGGCGGTATGATGGCGGTCTTCTGACCGGCGGTAAGGGCCTTTTACCGCCGAGGTCAGAATGACCCCCTTAGTATTTTACTTTGTAATCTGATTTTCTACTTGGGACAGATAGGCCTGCCACCATAAAAATAGTTTTTAGGGTATTGTTACAGTAGAGACGGGGTAATATTACATTTCCACATGCCCCACTTTTACATATTATGTACCAAACCTTCTGGGCTACCACAAATACATAGGGGTGACTTAGAGGGAAGTTTATACCTGTTCAAAGGGTTATTTGAACAAGTTACATTGCAGGTGTTCCACTGTAGCAGCCAGCTTACAATGACAGGCCTGAAACCATGTTTCCTTTGTCACACCAGTGGATGGCTCAATAAGTGCTGCAGCAAACAGATGACATTTTAACTTTCGATGTCATAGGAGTATTTTAGGCACCATATACTATGATCCCATAGGATGACATTTGGGGAATTATAGCTCTATTTTCAAGTGGCCAACAGTAAATATTCTGCCTCATACAGGTTGTGGTGATGTGGCCATGGTGCTTCAACTTGAAGATTGTTCAGGTTATTATGGTTGTGTACCTTTTGCAGTCTATGTCAGTCTATGTACCTCAGAAACAGGAAGATCAGAGTCAACCACATTTACACATCTGACCACAGACAATAGGATTGGCATGACTTGGAATGGGGGCATCAAAAAGTAGCAGCATGATGTTCATTAGCAGCTGCACATTAAGGTTATAGTTTTTGAACAGCTATGCATCATCCTAATGAGGCAGTAATCTTCAGAAGCTCACACAAAGTGAATTTTATGAATGTAGTTTATGCTATTATGTGTTTTTTCTCTAAGTTATTCCTTTGTCAGACAACACAGAAAATTAGAGCAAGGATTCATCAACAAAAGAGAGTATTGTTTCTACTATTTTGAATGACCCACTGATGCAACTATTTACTGCCCCACACCATACTACTGAAGATATCAAATAGCAAGTCATTGAGCATGCTGCATTGGGTCTCAGGTATGGAGTCCTGAATAAGGAACTCTTTCACTGAGAATACAGATCAACAGGCCACCTCCAAGCACTATAATACAGACTGAACACTTTTCAGCAATGGACCTGTTTGGCCCCATCTTAGACCTCAACTAATGTCTGCGGTTTACTATGATGAATTCCTTCATTGTCAAAATGTATGCTTTCCCACATGCAATTATATATCCGATAAAGTCCCCCTTCATTTCATTATTAGGATACTGCAAGTTACTAAAGAGTTCTGTGACCAAATAGAGAAATAAGGGTAAAGGCCCAGTTCCTCTATAAAGTTATGCAACAGTGAGGTAACTTGCTATAGTCTTATATTGTGTGACTAAGGGTACTTTAGTTTTCATAATATGTGGTCACATTATAACTCTTCCCACAAACAACTTATATCCCTGATCTGGTGGTCTTTCAAATGAAAGAGATTGGATGTTCGCAAACATGAAAAAATCACCGCCTAAACTTCTAGTGCAACCACCATCTAAATTTCCACCAACCGTCAAGAAGACTGTGCTCTGCCTTCCTTTCACTTGCCCATGTTCCCTGCTTCTATTGAAGCAGAAGTGGAGGACGTTCATTCTCTCACATCGCAGCAAAAACCTGGAACAGCCTCTCCACGCACTTCCGGAACTCCGAATGGCTCTCAAGACCTGGCTGTTCGAATAAGCTTTCAGGACCTGCAACCATCTGGATACCCTATCCGGTGATTAGTCACGCTTTATTAATCCAAATTGATTAAAGTCAGATTTTCAAAAATGTTGTAGCTTAGAATGCCGGAATCATTATGAAAGATTCTATGGTTCCTCAAATTGCCTAAAGCATGGAAAAAATAAACATTTTGTCATTAATATTAATTTCTGCTTTTTAGTATTCATTTAGAAAAGCAGAGCCAAAGAAGGAAAAGTCACGTTTCGTTTTTTTGTTCCTCAAAGTGCAGCTTTAAATTTAAATTTAATTATGCTCTGTGATCTTCCTTTTTCCCTCTGCTGTTAGCTCTGGCAGCAGGCATTGTGTCATCAGAACTGAACTTTAATAAGTGATTGCAGTTTAGCCACTACAACATTTCTATATTACATGCGACATAAATGCCAATTTGCATTGGTTTTTATATCCCCAGAAAGGTTTTCTGTCGGATTTCTATATCTTACACAATGAGTCTGATTATGTTATTGAAATAAAAATTTTATGTAACGAGACATTATGAATATTCTGTCATCAAGGTAATAATATTGAGGCTGTTGTAATAGTGTGCAAATTCATTGTCTACATCTTCTGGCTGGGAGAGAACAGAGATATCCTCATATACTATTTGAGCAATGTGTCTGAACACATTATCTCTTCTCGCAGCCAGTGTGTTAGCTTGCCTGTTTTATCCCCCTACTCATTGAGTCACCTTTGTGCCACTAGCAATGTTTTATGGGCTGGATTCATTTTCATCTGCCCATCATGTAAATATGCCTGCATGCTTTCATAAAGGTTTGCTTTGCTACCATATACCCTCTGTATCTCATGCGCTAATGGATTAAGTTCATGTTGATGGAGCCTTTCATGAAGTGCAGTAATGCTAATCATGCCTTATGACTGCCTTGTGAGCCTCACACAGCACCACCCTCGATTTCACTGTATCATTTTTAACATCCAAATATTGTGCTAATGTGCTGCAAACCTTACTACTTTTAGCCACCATGGACTCATTTGCAACCTTATGGGGTAGTTGGTGGTTTGCCTATGAATCTGAAATCAACTGGGGCATAATCCAACAAATCGTGTGCATGGATTAACATGCTTTTTAAGGTGGCTGAGGTCAACCGTACACACAAAGACGTAGTCTTTTTGAGAGAAGGACCTATGAGTCCTAGGCGAAAGCATTTCACTCTCAGAGATGGTAGTTCCACCCCCATCAGTGAGACCCAAGCTACTCTGGAAGTCAGCCATCTCCTACCCTTTTCCAAAGGAAAGCTTCCAATCAATCTCCTCCCCTAGGGCCACAAATACAATAATGGGGTGAGATGGGAGGGAAGCCTTCACTGACTCGTAGTAAGGCCTTATAAGTTGCTCCTCCCAATTACAACCTTCCCCGCGGTCGACAGTGTCTAGCTTATAATCGCTGTGTACTCTGCAAGGCCCTGCCCACTAAAGTCTACTCAAGCATGGAAAGGACACTGAGCAGGAGTTTCAGCATGGTCCGATGCCACTCTCATCCCAGGATTTCCTGAGTATGGAAACCCTCACCACTTGTTTTTTTCGACCAGCATCTCTACAAAGCTCACAACGGAGGAGGGGCGCTCAGGAGGCCCCCTCTCTTATTTCTACTGGGCCTTTTCGTCATTGCCTCTCCCCACCTCTGTTGGAATGCAGCTGGACTCCTTTCTGCTGTTGCAGCTTGCAGTCCACCGGGCCCAGTCCCGTGACCCACAATATGACCTGGCAGCATAACTGCATCAAGCAGTACACATCTGTTCAATGCAGGGATTCACAAGCCACCATTGAGTATGTTCTCTTTGACTCATGCAGTGACTCAGATCTACTGATGGCCTCCCTTATAAGGATAATGCAGGATTTTGTAAGGGGGCCGCATGCAGATGGCTTCTATGCCAGCCCCTGCCCCCATGGTAATGACTGATAGATATTCTAGCAACGTGATATACATGTAGCCAACTAAGAAACAGTAATATTAATATTTTATCACGGATGTAGTGAAATAAAAACAAGAGTACTTGGTACACTTGCCTCCAATTTTCTACTTTTTAAACTAAAGTATTTGCATTAACTTGTTTCTTGGTACATACAGTTACAGAAGAAGAATAACGAACGTAGGTGGGAAGACCCAAATAAATCCAGATTGAAGGATTGCTCATTTAGTTGTCACTTACTGTAATTAAAAATAATCATCTGGAATAATGCCCTCTTCAATAAGTCTCAGATGATTATAGGTTACTCAGCCAATCCATTGACCACATTCACTTCATGACACTTACATATTACCTACAACACATTTAATACAGCTCCCACCCAACCATGCAACTCTGATTTAGACTCATGAATTCTAATGTGTTTTGACAAGTAAATTGCTTGCCTTTTTTCCTTGATAGCCAAGTATATAAATAATGCATTCATAGTAATAGCTTGCACAGTAATGTAAAAGTCAAGTTAGAAGACACACACACAGCATGTTAATCGCAAAGGTGCACTATCCGTTCTATACCATAGTCAAATTCAATTTCTACCAAATCTAATCTGACTACCATTTGCTCAGATTTCAAATTATCAAAAGAAACCAGTAAATGCTAAGTGTAAAATCCTTTTGGGTTTAAAATCATGTTTACTTAAATAGGACGAGGTACTTCGTTACTTGCCCACTTTTCTGCCTGAAAATCTTCTACTGTTGTACTTTTTTTTTATTCAAACTTTAACGGTGCATAAAATGAATGTTTTCTTGAATGAGCAGAGATGTTTTTCACGCTAACCCTGCAAAGCGGCAAACTAGCATCAACATTTTCGATGCTAGTTCCCTAACGTGCATCATGATGCAGCATATCATAATCATGGCGGACACATATTGGCATTAGGGGGCACAATGGGGCGCAAGAAAAGTGGAGCATCATGACATGATGAGCCACTTTTCATAAATATACCCCATTAAGTATGGGGAACAGAGGCAGAGATATAACATGCAAGAGGAGGATCACCTATAATAGTAGGGAGGCAGTTCCTGTTGTGCAGCTTTCCTAAAGCTTTCTGCATATGCTGGATGTTTGCAATTATAGAGCTTGAGCTCAAGACACAATCATTTACATAAGTGGAATTGACAGGTTTTTCTCATGTGAGCGAATGAGTTTCCTGACATGCTTTCCCAAAATACTCTTAAAGATTGACTTCTAAAAATTGTGAAAACACTTAAGATCTTTCCAGAGGTAAAAAAAAAATATACACCGAAAGCAAGAAACCCTAGTGATTGATGTAAGTGACAAAGAGAGTGAAGTTCAAGTTCTGTGATGTCATTCAGACCTGCAGAGGGAAACACCCCCTGCAATTATACTTACCCATGTAAATATTTGGCTGCATATGCCTCTAGCAAATGTCTCCTCCTCTGAGTTTATCTCAAGGATAAACAAGTAAGAAGTCAAGGGAGGTCAGGTGGGGCGATTGTATAGCACATAATGGTCTTGCAGAGCCCCACCACAGCACATAAATATGTATTCTAAGCACACATATGCTGTGGCTTTGTCACATTAACAAAGACATGGAATAACACAACACTCTTTTCCTATCTACACTGGAAGATTATTTTTTTTCAAAAATGTAAATGGCACACGTCTGCTAGCATGGCGTTGCAATATATTCCATAGTTATGCTACTCATGTTTGCTTTTCTGACATGAGGGGCATTCAAAAGGTTTGATTTGTTGATCCTACAGAAGTGGAGGGGCAGTGCCTAAACATAGACACAGGAAACCCTTTCTCGTAAAGAACCATTTCACTTCTTAAATACTACTCCCTTCTGGAAGCCAGTGACATTTGCACAGCATGGCTGAGATGTGGTAGATGTTTTTTAACACAATCATCAGCCAAGAAGACGGAATTTGAAGAGCTTGAAATTTCATGAGGAAACTCTGTCTGGTGCATCAAGTAAATGTTCTCTTTATCTAAACAGGACTGTACCAAAGAATATGGATCCAAAATGTTAATCTTTGTAAGGCAATAAAAGTTTGTCATCCCTGGAGATACCCAGACTTTTTACAGGTTTTGTTAGAATGGGTTTTTATCCCATTGAGGAGGGCCAGATGGTGGTGCCTTAAAGTGAGATTCCAGTTTAGTAAGAAGGCTTACTGTCTTAGTTGGAATGGCTTTCCAAAATGTCAATGACATCCACTGTCAAATTACTGAAAGACGGGTAGTAATAGAAGTAGTCCCCAGTTGTCTATACCCTAGGGCCAGCTTTAGGAGCTGGCTGTTATGTGGATGCATATAAAATGTAACACAGGATGTAGTAATATAGCCAGGCCACCATATTAAAACTGAAGAGGGTTACCAAGAGAATTGACCCCCTACGGGAAACCACAGTTCACCCTGAGCATTTGCAGACATGGAGGACCTGGTCTAATCCTCTCCATTGTCCTTAAAGGAAGGAAGTCTTCTGAAAACTATTCAGGGGCAGATCATAGTTGATGATGTCAAAAGCAGCTGATATCTGAAGCAGAATCAGTGCCCTGACACCACCACTATAAATATACCTCCAGAAGCCAAGTACGTCTATTCACCATTTGCCTTGTTCTTCTGCCATTTTACTCTCAGCTCTTCCTGATTAATCTCTGTGGCCAACAAGGAATCATTTTGTTTCTGATATACTCTAGTGTTCACAGATGTGTTGAGGCCATGGAGAGAGGAAAGTGGGATAGACAACTATTTATTTTCTACCTATCATCAGCTCACTCCCCATGAGTCTGTATAATGATGCAATGTCACTTCCTGTACAGAAGAATGATGAGAAATCCAATGATGTCACTTCCCGTTCTAATACCTAACAGCGGTATTTAGGACTGCTTTGTGACCAAAATGCGGGCGCAAAACATTCACATTTTACCACCTACTTCAAGTAGGTGGTAACCCATTCACAAATGGGAAGGGGTTCTCAAGGAAACCCTTCCCCTTTGTCAATGCATGTGAATACATTGTTTAAGAGCAGGCAGTGGTCCCACGGACCTAAAAAATGAAAAGAAAACTTTTAATTTTTCTTTTTTAAATGCATCCCATTTTCCTTTAAGGAAAACGGCTGCATTTAAAAAAAAAAAAGATTGCTTTATTTAAACACAATCACAGACATGGTGGTCTGCTGAGCCCAGCAGGCCACCATCCCTGTGATTATCAGCATTCACAATAGGTTGCAAATTCCGACCTACCTCATGAATATTAGGGCTACATCTACGTGGCATTTTGCACATTGCAAACAGCGAAGCGGGCCGTTTGCGACATGCAGAATGCACTTTGGTATGCTGAAACCCATTTTTGCGATTCGGTAAACTATTTACTGAATCGCAAAAAGGGATTGCGAGTCACAATTAGGAAGGGGTGCTCCATTCCTCATTGCGAGTCGCAGTCCCATGTCTGATTGTTTT
Source organism: Pleurodeles waltl (assembly GCF_031143425.1). Classification (NCBI taxonomy): domain Eukaryota; kingdom Metazoa; phylum Chordata; class Amphibia; order Caudata; family Salamandridae; genus Pleurodeles; species Pleurodeles waltl. The sequence continues at coordinate 686,164,985 of NC_090449.1, read as the reverse complement.
GTGACTGCGAATACGGTTGCAAAACAATGGCAGTTAGAAACCCCTTCGCAAATGGGAAGGGGTTCCCATGGGACCCCTTCCAGTTTGTGAATGTCAGTAAAAACATTTTTTCAGAGCAGGTTGTGGTCCTAGGGACCATGGCCTGCTCTGAAAAAATAAATCGAAAACGTATCATTTTTTGTTTTTGAAATGCGAGATGGTTTCCTTTAAGGAAAACGGGATGCATTTGAAAAAAAAAACTGTTTTATTTAAATGCAGTCACAGACATGGTGGTCTGCTGTCTCCAGCAGGCCACCATCTCTGTGAGGGCAGCCATTCCCAAGGGGTTGCAAATTGCGACCTACCTCATGAATATTTATGAGGTAGAGCATTTGCGACCCCCTTGCGAATCGCAAGCAGTGTCATTGACACTGTTCAACATAAGGTTTTGCGAGTTGCAAAACACTTCTTTCGTACATGTAGCCCTTAATGAGGTAGGTTGATGTGGGAGCCATTGGGAATTGCTAAATGAAACTCCTGTAGTTTCATACATTTAAATAGCAATTACGTAATTGTGATTCCCAGATAATCACAATTTGGTTATCACAATTTGAAAAAGTGATACATCTGTCCCTTAGAAACTAATAATAACGGGATATGTGGATGGACCATGAAGTTTCCTTGCACTTGGAAAATATGTGTTAATCTCTTCATATCTTCCAATTTTGACTTAAGATGTATTTTGATTGAGTACAGGGTTCTTGTTGCTGCAAAATACTGGCGCTTCGAAACAGGTGTTCTGCAGACATGGACAGTAATGTAGATTCCATATAATCGTTTGAATTTGATCTCGCCCTTAGAGAAACACTGCTACTAAATCCTATAAGTTTCATCTTATGAAAATAATAGTTATTTCATTCACACAGTGTGAAGCACTATATGATAAATGTTTTGAGTACAGGTCTGTCTGCAGACTATTGTTTTAATAAAAGAAGGGACACCCGGCAAAATTGTCTAAAATGCAATTATTTGGTGAACGGTGTGTATAAAGAGAGGTACGTCCTTTTGGAATTGCATTTACATTTTCCTCAGCTCTCCAGCTAAAATGTATTGGCAGGAAATCAACATTACAGGGGAAAGCTCCATCAGCACAGAGCCGTTCATTACTCGGTCCCTGTAAAGTAGCCTCCCGAGGAGAACAACCATCAAAAGGCATACAAAAAAAATCAATAAAAAAATTCAATTAATAATTTTAATGTACCAATGTAGCAGGAAAATGTTCCCTTTGTATATAAAAGCAACATGTAAGTGTTATGTCCTCGTATTATGTAAGATACACATGCATGCTGTGGAATGTGTTCGGACAAAGACGGTTGCGTGGTGTTGAATGCAAGATTCGAGAGGCAGACCATGGCAGTTGAGCGTTGTCTCCCTCCCAGTCCACTCTCCTAATAAACTAACTAAATAACGCACCACGGTTTTCAGAGGATTCTTCACTGGCGACGGGGATGGTTGCGGAAGAGCTGTGACCGGGAGAAGAGATGGTGGTATCCTGTTCTGGGGACGGTTTGCTGTTTTGGACAGCGGGACGGGACACAACAGATTGCCACTTTCGGACAGCTGGACACGACTCTGCGGGTGAGTTGTTCTCTGCATGTTGGTTCGTGGCTCCTTTTGTGTGCGGTACGGTTTCACGTAGGAACGGAAAGGGAAAGGAAGAGGAAACAAGTCGGTGACGCATCGTTAATTTTGGTGCTAGTTACTTAGCAATGCTGGGCCAGGCAACGCTAAGGAGGTCTTAGCGTCGAGCTGGTGACGGTTGTCAAGCAACAGGAGACGCGTGCAGAGAGCCTCGTTATGTACAAGTTCACAAGGAGAACGGAGCACTATTGAATTGCTGATTTCAGCAAGTCTCAACATTATAAGCACAGGCACTGTTTGATACTTGATGGATTTATCTTGTTGGGAATAATTTTGTTTAAGATTATTCCAAAACAATCGTTTTGTTTATATTCCAGTGTTGATTTAACATGGCATCACAGTTTGATCTCTCTAGTGCTGCGATGGAAGGATTTACAGTGCTAAGTTTCTTTTTAAACACTCCTGGTGAACCAATCACACCGTGGGAAAACTGGAAGGAAGGATTTGAAGCCTATGTTTTGGCTGTGGGTGGAGATATATTTACGGCATCTAGGAAATTGGCTATTTTAAAACATTGTTTGGGAGCTGAAAGTAGACATGTTTCGAAGCATTTGCCTTATCCCTATGTGGACGGAGGATCAAGATAGCTATGAATATGAAATTGCAATGGAACAATTAGACACCAATTTTGGGAAGAAAAAGAATGTTGTTGTGGAGCGATTCAAATTTTTGAAGAGAAGTCAGTTACCAGGAGAAACGGTTGAGAGTTATGTGGCGGGTTGAGGGTTTTGGCAGCTATGTGCAATTATAAACATTGTCATATAAACATTTTCAGGATGAAATGTTGAGAGACCAATTGGTTTTGAAGGTGACGATAAAAGAAAATTCAAAAGAAATTGTTGAATATTGAGGACTTGACACTACAAAAGACCATAGACATAATTAAAAGAGTTGAAATAAATATTGAGGGTTTGAAGGAGCTATCCACTGCTCCTGGAGTTGTTAGTTTCATCAATGCAGAAGGTTCTAAGTTTAAAAAGATGGATACATTTGTTGGTTCCACTAAATTGGATGGAAAAAATGATTTAACTTGTTACAGATGTGGGCTAAAGGGACACATTGCAACGGACGCGTTTTGTCCTGATATTGGCCAAGTTTACAGGAAATGTAAATCTTAAGGACATTTTGCTAGAGTGTGCAAGGGTAAGCAAGTGGGTGAGAGGAAAAGTAAAGGAATAATTAATTCGGTGGGAAGTGATAGCGAGGATGTGGGTGCTCAACAATTTATTTTGCAAGTGGTAAATGTGGGAACCGTGAGTACTAATGGTCCACACTGCGTTGTTAAGTTTGATGGAGTGGATATGTTGGTGATGGCTGATTCAGGGGCAAAACTTGTCCACATTTACAACGCATGAAATCAAACCACCAGATGTAGGGTTAGAAGCTTATGGTAACAAACCAATTGAACTGGTGGGATATATGGAAGCCTCACTGGAATTCCAAGGTACAGCAGTAACATCTAGGGTGTATTTTGTGGAGGAGGGTAGTCATCTTTTGGGTTAGCCACAACAAAAAGATCTTGGTATCATTCTTGAGCCAAATCATCCTGATAAAGCTTTGGGGTCAGGGTCCAATGTACACAATGTTCAAAAGGCCAATTTTGTAGAAGAGTTTCCGCAAGTATTTAGTAATGGGTTAGGAAAATTGGAAGGATTTATGTATAAAATTATATTGAAGCGGAATGCTGTTCCTAAGGCTTATAAACCCCGTCCTGTTCCCATAGTGATGAGGGAACAGTTGCAGTCAGAATTATCTAGGTTGTGTGAGCAGGGTGTGATTGAGGAGATTGAAGCATCTGAGTGGTTGGCTCCCGTGGTGATTGCTAAGAAAGCTTATGGGGATATGTATTTATGTGTTGATCTTCACGATTTGAACGCTGCGATATGGATGGATAGACATCCTTTACCTAATATTGGAGACATGTTATTGATGGTGAGAGGAGCAAGTGTGTTTTCCACGTTGGATTTATCATCTGCATACCACCAGATAGAGTTGCATCTGCAGTCACGTGCATTGATGTCTTTCATTACACCAGAGGGGGCTTACAGATTTAAACGCATGCCTTTTGGCTTGGCATCAGCATCATATGTATTCCAAAGAGCGAAGCATCATTTGTTAAAGGATATTCCTTCCGTCACTTATTTCAGGATGATATTTTGGTGTTTGGTGCGGATCAAGCTAAGCATGATACTACTACGAAGAGGGTTTTGAGTGCTTTGAGGGAGAGTGGCTTGACGATTAAATTGGAAAAGTGTAAGATAAGTGTGACTGGAGTGGAATATTTAGGTCATTGGATAAGCAAAGATGGGTTTTCCCTTAAATCTAATTTGGTGGAGACGATAGACAATGCTTCTTCTCCTGCCAGCAAGGATCACCTGAGATCGTTTTTGGGTCTGGCATAGTATTACTCAAAATGTATTCCCAGGTTTGCTGACAAGACTAAACACATGAGGAAGTTGTTGTGTTTTAAAGATCTGTTTGTGTGCAGTGATATTTGTGAGATGGAGTTTTGTTCGTTGAAAAAACAGATTGCCTCAGCACCAGCTCTTAAGCCTTTTGGCACCAGGGATAGATTCATCATTAATACAGATGCCAGTTCAGTGGGACTAGGTGAGGTGTTGTTGCAAAATAGAGATGGTGAAGAAGTGATATTGCGTATGCTTCCAGACCGTTGAGTTTGGCTGAAATGAATTATTCTACCATTGAAAAGGAAGTGTTGGCTTGTGGTGGGGTGGAAGCCATTTTTGCAGGTATGTATGGGAAATGCAGTTTGTAATTCAAACAGATCATCGACCTCTGATCGAGGTGTTTTTGACTAAGGGGGCAGGAAGAGCTACGCCTAGGATTGCTTAATGGGTGGCAGGAATGTTGGAATACAATTATGAATTGGAGTATCTTCCAGGAAAGAGGAATTTGTTAGCAGATTGTCTGTCTAAACTTCAGGTGCAGTTTGATCAGGAAGGAGATGGTGAACCTGATGAGCTTATAGCTATGGTTGGAGTTGATGTGGGAAGTGTGACAGAGGGTAGAGTTTCTCATGAGGAGTGAGTGAGTGAGGTTTAGAATGATGATGTGTTACAAGAAGTGATTAATTATTGTCGACAAGGGTGGCCAACTAGAGGTGGTGCTTCTTGTGATGCAGAGTGTTTCTGTCAAGTTAGTGTGGAACTGTGTGTGGAAAAAAGTGTGATGTTTAGGGCAGAGCTTTTGGTGTTCCATCAGTCTTACGGGAACGTGTGTTGAAATTGGCTCATAAGGGTCATCTGGGTATGAGTGTATCGAAAAGACTGGTTAGATCTGAATATTGGTGGCCTGGTTTAGATAAAGATGTGGAACATCATATAAGGGAATGCGCGTTATGTGCGAGGAGTGGCAAATCTCAGAAAGTCATTAAGAATTCCCCGGTGGAGTCTGACAAATCTGATGGACCGTGGAGAAAAAAAAACATTGATATCATGGGTCCATTTTATGTGTTAGGAAAAATTCGAAAATATGCTTTGGTTGTGGTGGATTATTTTTCAAAGTGGCCTGTGGTGAGGTTTATGGAGAATGTCAACACTACGTGTGTGGTGGAATTTTTTATGGATTTGTTTGATTCAGAAGGAGTTCCGGAAATTATTGTTTCCGACAATGGGGTGCAGTTTGTGTCAAATTATATGAATGATTTTCTGTGTAGATATGACATTGAGCACATTAGGGCATCAGTTTACTTTCCACAAAGCAATGGTTTGTTGGAAAGATGTAACAGGACGTTTAAGGAGGGATTGCAATTGGCAATCAGTATTGGAATAAATTGGCGAAAGGCAGTGAAGGATTTGATTTGGTCTTACTGCACAAGTCCCCATAGTGTGACTGGGAAATCGTCTTTCGAGGTCATGAGAGGTAAGAGCCCAAGGGCATGGGTGTCTAAAAGAGTGGAGAGGAAGAAGGTTGTAGAGGATGAGGTGCAGGGTGATTATAAAGTTGGCGACTGGGTCTGTGTCGTGAAGGGTGGAAAATCAGCGAAAGGGGAGTCGAAGTTTTTGGAGCCTCAGGAGGTGTACAAACATACCTTGTTGAGTGATAGTAACGTGTGGAATCGTGGGAAAGTTGTGAAGGTTCCAATGTGTCTCAGACAGGAAAAATTATTGGATGTGGATAACAGTTCTGGTACCACTGAGTTTTGGTCGAATGAGAATGATAATATTGGAGTAAGGGTGCGTGACAAGTCAACGTTAAAATAACCTAAGAGCTTTGATGTATTTGTTATGCAATAACAAGTTTTTGTTTCTATGTCTTTGTTATGCAATAAGCACATTTTTGTTGTTACCTTCATTTTCCTGTTGTAATATTATTGTGAGAAAGGAGGATGCGTTATGTCCTCATGTTCTGTAAGATACACAGCGCATGCTGTGGAATGTGTTTGGACAAAGACGGTTGTGTGCTGTCGAATGCGAGATTCGAGAGGCAGACCATGGCAGTTGCGCGGTGTCTCCCTCCCGGTCCACTCTCCTAATGAACTAACTAAATAATTCACCACTGTTTTCGGAGGATTCTTCAGTAAGGCGCCTAGTAATTGAGAACATGAAACATACCTGGGTGGTAACAAGAAAATCATCCGCTATCTGGAGGAAGTACTTAATTCTGCACCAGAGGATTCTTCATTGGTGGAGAATCCTTTAGCACCATGACTTCCATCAAACGGGTAGTACAATAGAATTACCTCCGCAAAATGATAGGTTTACAGATGTACTTCCGCTGGCAGATTTCCTACTGGTGGATAATCCTACAAATAAGTAAATTACCACTCCTACACAAACCGAAGCTGTTTTCTGCTAGCACACATCTTTAGGTAAGGCTTAGTGCTCTTGCAATTGATTGAATGAATCCATACTTTCTAATCTGCTCTGTAATGATTAATTGACTCCCCTGAAATGTTAAATAACGACATTGTAATTTAGCAATTTTTTTACAAAGGTGTATATTAAAAGAATCAAAATATTTTATGACAAGCAAAGAAGATGACTAGATAATAAGTTTAGAGCCTGATGTAAGTCCAGTCAGGCCACAAAAAGTGGGTGCAACTGCACACTGGCTTTTTTCGGCCTGTTATTTTGAGATGCGACCTCCTGACTAACAGTTTACCTCGGAAAATGCCAATTCACAAGGATATTCAGAAAAACCTGTTCAATTAATATTATTTAAGAAGATTACTATGTGCAACCCCCAGGGATGGCTACTAATGAATGACCAGTGGTGTGTAAGGAACTACCGGCCAGATTTACAAGAAAGGGGTGCATCGGTCCCGATAAGCTACTTTTCTTGCGTCGCCACTGCTACACCGAACAACACCATGGTTGCGCCGTATTTACCATACGGCGCACCATGGCGGCAAACTTTTAGATGCTATTGTGACTCTTTGCTGCACTAACGTCAAACATTTTGATGCTACTGCAGCAAAGTGCAGTGAGGCCCATCGATTTCAATGGGTGCGTCATTTTAATGCCTGCTTTTAGCAGGCGTTAAAAAGAATGGAAAAAATGGCGCAGTGAAATCTTGTAGCTTTCACTGCTACATTTTTTCAGGCCTCTCTGTGCCAGAATGCCCCCTTTGCATATATTATGCCTGGCGCAGGCATACTGTGGCACATGGGAACGCAAAGTGACGCAAGAAATGCATTGCGCCACTTTGTAAATATATCACAGCAGAAATGATGTCCTAATGCTACATTAGCATTAAAAAATTACACAAATGTGGGGCAAGGAGGAACTAGGGTTTTTGTAAGTCTGGCCCTACAGGCATTAACCTTTGGCTCACTTTCGCAAATTTGAAACATTTTTCTTTTTAAATAATCCCTTGTCTCTTAAAGGAACAGGTGCTCCTTCAAAAGAGATTTCGCATTTGAGAAGACATTGGTGCAAACAGGCACAGATTCCCTCTACCACAGTCTGTTCCCTAGAGAAATTGAGCTCTATTGCCATACAAGATACAGGAAAAATACATGGCATACTGGATGCCTGGGGAACTAATTGCAGCAGCATAAAAGAAACACTAGTGTCCATGGATTGCAATGTTCCAAAGCTTTTGTATATTTGTGAGACAGCCAGCTGGTATGAAAGTTTAGGAACCCATGACCAACGTTTGCAAGGGATAGCCATCATTTCACTTCAGTCATTGATGTACTGCATCAGAAAGAAAGCCTGAGAGAGCAGTCCATGCCTTTACTTAAAGACAGAATATTAAATGCTTGGGTGACAGCCAAAACATAATAACCATCTTCTTGTTGAGAACAAGGCACCAGAAAAAATAATGATTTTCTGCTCAACAAAGTAGGAAGAGACCACTGAACACTGAAAATCAGGGCCCGTGTGCAATATGCATCTGCGCAACAAAAGAATCTAATTAAGAGTCTACCCAAGCTGTTTGCAAACATATCAGAAAAGTGAAAGCCAACTCAGAAACCCAGTCAAAACGGGGCTTTTTAACAGGCTAAATCACCAGTGTCAAGTTCTAGACTAAACCCACAAGCTTTCCCTACAGATGTATGATAATCATTCAAAAGACATGCCCCCAAACTTGCAGCGGATGATAAACTCCCTCAAGGCTCCCAGAAGGCTCTCATAGAGGAGCACTCAATATGGAAGGTAGAGGCACGGAACACAAAATCTAATCCAACTTGCAGGATTAAACCAGCATTCCAACTTCAAAACTTCAAAATTGACAACCAAGACACTAAGACACAAAGGGCCTGATTACAACTTTGGGGGAGGTGTTAATCCATCCCAAAAGTGATGGTAAAGTGACGAATATACCACCAGCCGTATTCCGAGTTCATTATATCCTATGGAACTCGTAATACGGCTGGTGGTATATCCGTCACTTTACCGTCACTTTTGGGACGGATTAACACCTCCTCCAAAGTTGTAATCAGGCCCAAAGTACTTTCAAATATTTTCATAGACTCACCTATTGGTACTTTAACAAGATTCATGCACAGACAGCTAGACCTAGGGGATATCAAATTGATGCAACCCAACACTTTTCACTTTTAGGACCACAGCAGTGACCTTTGCCAACAGAGATTTGAAAGTGGAAAACTCCCAAGAGGAAGGGGAAATGGGCAGTAACTGCTCTTGGGCAACTAACAGCTGGTAAAAAAAAAGGGGATAAACTCATCTGAATGCACAATGAACCACCAGAATGACCTTCTTACAGTGCTGATGAACCCAGACTAATATTTTGGACATCAGAGGAAACAGTAACATCATGACACCTACTCCACAGGCTCCTTCGTCTGGGAACTATGAAAGATATTTAGTAATAAAAACATAGGGCTGGCTTTTAGAAGGGTCCACCAGAAACATATTTAACCTCTGGTAGATCCTAGCAAGGCCATTGGAGACCAAAGAAAATCTTGAGCAAGAGGAAAACCCCAAACAGGACTAAGGAGACAAAGGGGGTCATTCCAACCCTGGCGGTCGGCATAAAAGCGGCGGCCAACCCGCAAACAGGCAGGCGGCCAAAAAAATGGAATTCTGACCCTGGCGGGAACCGCCAACACAGCCCGCCACTTTAACACTCCGACCGCCATGGCGGTACAGACAAGCAGCGCGGCGGTCACCGCCAACAGACAGGCGGAAGACAATGTACCGCCCACCCTATCACAACTCACCAATCCGCCACCTTTTCCGGGGCGGGAGCCCCGCCGATAAAAACACGGCGGAAACAGACTACGAATGGGAAAACGCTCACCTCTACACACTCCACGAGGAATCTGGACAGCATGGACCCAAACTACACATCCTACCAGCTATTGTCTACCTGCTCCTCTACCAGGAGCACGAACGCTGGCGCAGAAGACAACGGTGAGTACTGCACCCACGACACAGGGGAGGGGGGAGGCAAAAAATTACGGGGACACACATACGCCACACACCCACCCCCACCCTCACCCACTACAACACACACATCAATGCAGAGCAACAAGTCAGAGTGACACTCCCAAACCCCCGGAAGAATGCAAAGACAAAATAAAATGATCATTAAAAATGAAGTATATTATAGCATAATTGAAGTTAAGTGAAATATGAAATATATAAATAAAATATATTACATCATGAACAATATATACATAGGTCAAAAGTCCGGCCCATATTGGCTATCATCCATTGTTCGTGGGCCAATGGGACTAAACACATGGGTAAAGCCCACACACGAGACCCGATTCCATTGGAGAGAACACTGCAGGGGCATCAGATAGTAAAACTACAGGCACCTCAGGGGGAAGGGAAGGGGGGGCACCTCAGCCAGTTGAGTCCACGATGCCAGATCCACGAGGGGCCTCCATGCCCACTGTACCATCCTGGGGAGTGCAAAGAAACAGTCTCACAAGTCTCTACAGTGGGTGGGTTGCCCACTGTACCATCCTGGGGAGTGCAAAGCCACAGTCTCTCAAGTCTCTACAGTGGGTGGCTTGCCCACTGATCCATCCTGGGGAGTGCAAAGCCACAGTCCATCAAGTGGATTACAGACTCCACTGGTTCTGGAGGAGGCATGGGGCCCAGAGTGCTTCGTGAAGCCCTGGCCGACACAGATCCGGCCCTGCCAATGGGCCAGCGGTGCTTGAGATGAAGGGCCCAGTGGAGCGGTGCTTGAGATGAAGGGCCCAGCGGAGCGGTGCTTGACAGGAAGGGCCCAGCGGAGCAGTTCAGAGATGGTGGTGCCCAGCGGAGCGGTGCTTGACAGGAAGGGCCCAGCGGAGCGGTGCTTGACAGGAAGGGCCCAGCGGAGCGGTGCTTGAGATGAAGGGCCCAGCGGAGCGGTGCTTGACAGGAAGGGCCCAGCGGAGCAGTTCAGAGACGGCGGTGCCCAGCGGAGCGGTGCTTGACAGGAAGGGCCCAGCGAAGCGGTGCTTGACAGGAAGGGCCCAGCGGAGCGGTGCTTGACAGGAAGGGCCCAGCGGAGCAGTTCAGAGACGGCAGTGCCCAGCGGAGCGGTGCTTGACAGGAAGGGCCCAGCGGAGCGGTGCTTGACAGGAAGGGCCCAGTGGAGCGGTGCTTGAGATGAAGGGCCCAGCAGAGCGGTGCTTGAGATGAAGGGCCCAGCGGAGCGGTGCTTGACAGGAAGGGCCCAGCGGAGCAGTTCAGAGACGGCGGTGCCCAGCGGAGCGGTGCTTGACAGGAAGGGCCCAGCGGAGCGGTGCTTGACAGGAAGGGCCCAGCGGAGCAGTTCAGAGACGGCGGTGCCCAGCGTAGCGGTGCTTGACAGGAAGGGGCCAGCGGAGCGGTGCTTGACAGGAAGGGCCCAGTGGAGCGGTGCTTGAGATGAAGGGCCCAGCAGAGCGGTGCTTGAGATGAAGGGCCCAGCGGAGCGGTGCTTGAGATGAAGGGCCCAGCGGAGCGGTGCTTGACAGGAAGGGCCCAGCGGAGCAGTTCAGAGACGGCGGTGCCCAGCGGAGCGGTGCTTGACAGGAAGGGCCCAGCGGAGCGGTGCTTGACAGGAAGGGCCCAGCGGAGCGGTGCTTGACAGGAAGGGCCCAGCGGAGCGGTGCTTGAGATGAAGGGCCCAGCGGAGCAGTGCTTGACAGGAAGGGCCCTGTTCAGCGGTGCTTGTCTTGAAGGGCCCTGTTCAGCGGTGCTTGTCACGGCGGGCCCTGTTCAGCGGTGCTTGTCACGGCGGGGCCCTGTTCAGCGGTGCTTGACATGTGTTCCCAGGGAACCAGATCGGGCCAATATTTTCCACTCAGTCGCCATCCGACCTTTCGCTTGCGGGGCCCTCCTGTGCTGGAGTCCTGGGCCCGTGAGTGTCCTCCTTCACACCCGAAATGGGGCTGGTGGGGCCCTCCTGGGCAGCTCGCCTGCTGCCGGACTTGTCTGCCCTGCTGCCCTTGCCCTCCTTCGCCGATTCTCTGGGGCCCTTGCCTCCCTTTGTGGATGTGCAGGTGACGGTGCCAGGGTAGTGCCTTTGGGGGCTGCCGTCTCTGGCCTCTCGCGCCGGCCCTTCCCTTTTTTAGTTTTTTTCCCAGGGGGTGGGCTGGCTGTCCCCTTGCTGCTGGCCGATGTTGCTGCCCTAGAAGCTGGTGGACTCCAATAGCCCTGGACTATGGTCCTTGTAGGTGCAGGACTTGTGGTGGCTGAGGTGCTGTTTGGACTCTTACGAGATGGAGGGGGTGGGTCAGGTGATGCAAAGAGGTTAATTTTGGAGAGGAAAAACTTTTTAGGAGCAGTGGGAAGGGTAGGTGCAGTGGGTATGGGAGTGGAAGAAGAGGATGTGGTTGTAGGAGAGTCAAGTGTGGTGTCTTTGGGTGCAGGTGCTTGTGACGGAGGCTGTCGTGAGGTGGATGGCTGTTGGGTGGGTGGCTGCCTGCGTTTGTGTGGTTTGGAAGAGGGGGTGACAGACACACTGGGAGAGGACACAGGGGATGTGTAAATGGCAGTGGGGGTGGTGACTGCACGTGTGCAGAGTGTTCTGGTGGGTGTGCTGGTGATGGACGTACTGGCTGATGGTGGTGTGCATGCATGTGTGAGTGGAGACGTCATAGGGAGGGAGGAGGGAGACGAGGAGGAGGGGGACACAGAGGAGGCAGTGGCTGTTGGCATGTCTGCATGTGGATGTTGCATGTGTGAATGCTTGTGTGATCTGTGGTGCTTATGTCTGGATGAGCTGCCCTTGGGTGTTGATGTGTGTGCAAGCTGGTTTGTAGGTGTGGCTGGGATAGGCAGAGGAACAGGGGAGTGGGACTGGGATGAGGAAATTGGAGGGGGGAGGCAGGAGACAGGGACAATGGCTGCCGTCAGTGCTGAGGCAGGAGCGTTGAACGATCGCTGATGGGCAGCCTGACCCGAATGAATGCCCTCCAGGTATGTATTGCTCCGGTGCACCTTCCTTTCTACACCCTGGATGGCATTCAAAAGGGTAGACTGCCCAACAATGAGCGTCTGGAGGAGGTCAATTATCTCCTCACTGAGGGCAGCAGGGGTAACTGGGGCAGGGCCTGAGGTGCCTGGGGCGAAGGAGATGCCCGCCTTCCTGGCCGAGCGGGCACGGGGCGAACGCTGAGGGGCTGCTTGGAGGGCAGAGCTGGTGCGCTGGGTGGCGGCTGTACCTGTTGTAGCGGTGGGCACGGATGTTGCCGCCACCACAAGGGAGCTCCCTTCTGAGGACGTGTCTGTGTCGCTGACGTCTCCACTGGTCCCCGTTGTGGAGCTCCCCTCGCCCTCCGTCTCACTGGTGAACTCGGAGTCGGTTGCATGGCCCTCCGGGGCCATGTGAGATGCAGCTCCCTCGTGCTCCGATGCCACTTCTCCTCCACCTGATGATGCTAATGCACACATGAACAGGAAGACCAAAAAAAAGGGGGGGGGAGAAAAAATGACATGTTGAGTGCATGCATTGGCGACACCGTTGGCGGAGAGGACAGACACAGAAGCCCCCTGCACTACGCCGTGCATTCGGTGTACACTACTCAATTATTGTGACTTGGCCTACAAGCCTATGGACGACAACTGCACACATAGGTGACCCAGGGCCATGGATAGCTGTACTTAGCACCCTACAGAGGTGGGGGGCGGGGGCACAGGGCCATGCCTAACGGAGGGGCCTAGCCTACAGAAATCGCCCTGGTCTAGAGATACCCACAGCCCTCCTCCCCCACCCAGACACCTCCACTGTGGGCTAACATAGCAGAATGTGCTGGTACTCACCCCCTTGTGTCTGCTATGATGTCCTCACGCGCCCATCCAAATCGGGGTAGGCCACCGCCAGGATCCGGGACATCAGGGAGGTCAATTGACGGGAGCCACCCCTCCTACGTTGTGAGGCCATCCCCAGCAGAGCCTCTGCGGTCTTCCTGCTCCCGCGTCGGATGTCCTCCCACCTCTTGCGGCAGTGAGTGCCCCGTCTGTTGTGGACCCCCAGGGTCCGGACGTCCTTGGCGATGGCACGCCAAATGTCGATCTTCTGATGGGCGCTGACCTATGTGACATGGACAGGGTGGGAAAATAAATATCATCATTTTCTGCATGGTCGATGTGAGTGGCCCCCCCTCCCCAACCTTGCCATATGGCACATGCTCTCATCTGTCGTGCGATGCATGCCTCATTCGCTCCCCTCCCCACCATCTTTCATCCACCCCACTCAACACAGGCATTGCCCACAAAGCATGGTCCCAGTGTACTTACCTGTTGGTCTGGAGGACCGTAGAGTAGCACATACTGGGGGAGGACCCCATCAACAAGTTTCTCCAATTCCTCAGATGTGAAGGCAGGGGCCCTTTCCCCAGTCGCAGCAGCCATAGTATCTTCCAGACCGAGGTCACAGCAGCACTTGCAGTATAGGTCCTCTCCTGTGGATGATCAGGTCTTGAGTGATTAAGCAGATAGAAAATGGCGGTCACGCCCGCGGCGGTGCGTACCGCGGCGGTGCGTACCGCGACAGCCGGCGCACATCGTCATTGGCTCCTGAGACCCATAGGGTTCAATGTTAACCAATGCTGCTTTGCGCCGCGGTCTTCGACCGCCTACCGCCACGGTGTGCCACGCCAGCGCATTGACCTCACATCCCATTGTCACACTTCACAGGTCAGGCAGCCGCCATTTCAAGGGCCCACATGGCTTAATTTCTACTGCGTCACACAGGCCTAGGCCTTGCATTGCCACTCATACAAGCCATTCAATGCATAGCGAATCGTGTTCTGTGCAAGCTGTGGTTACGTACCTGTGGGTTGCTTGACTCTGTGCTCCATGTTGTCCTTCCTAGGCACCGTCCGCTGGGACTTGCAAGGAGATGGAGGAATGTTCCCGTGTACAGACCGCTGGTGGACCTGTTGACAATGGAAGAAAGACATGTCATACTGACATACAGACTTGACCGAGCCACTATACAGGAACTGTGTGCCCAGCTGGAGCCAGACCTGATGTCCCCCATTCGCCAACCCACAGGGATTCCCCCTTTGGTGCAGGTTCTGTCAGTACTCCATTTTTTGGCAAGTGGATCATTCCAAACAACAGTGGCCATATCATCAGGGATGTCTCAGCCTATGTTTTCTAAGGTTTTGTCCAGAGTGTTGTCTGCCCTGATGAAATACATGCGGAGCTACATTGTTTTCCCTGAGGTGGGCGATTTGGCTACAGTGAAGGGTGATTTCTATGCCCTTGGCCATATCCCCAACATCATTGATGCCATTGATGGGACCCAGGTGGCTTTGGTCCCCCCCAGTGAAAGTGAGCAAGTGTACAGGAACAGAAAAAGTTATCATTCGATGAATGTCCAGGTGGTCTGTTTGGCTGACCAGTACATCTCCCATGTAAATGCCAAGTTCCCTGGGTCAGTGCATGACGCGTACATCATGCGAAATAGCAGCATCCCTTATGTGATGGAACAGCTACAGAGACACCGTGTGTGGCTAATTGGTGACTCTGGTTACCCCAAGCTGTCGTGGCTACTGACCCCAGTGAGGAATCCCAGGACAAGGGCAGAGGAACGGTACAATGAGGCCCATGGGCGGACTAGGAGGGTGATCGAGCGGACCTTCGGCCTCCTGAAGGCCAGGTTTAGGTGCCTGCATATGACAGGTGGATCCCTAATGTACTCACCAAAGAAGGTGTGCCATATCATCGTGGCCTGCTGTATGCTTCACAACCTGGCTTTGCGACGCCAGGTGCCTTTCCTGCAGGAGGATGGTCCAGATGGTGGTGTTGTAGCAGCTGTGGAGCCTGTGGAGAGGGAAGAGGAGGAAGACGACGGGGATGACACAGACAACAGGGACACAGTGATACAACAGTATTTTCAGTAGCACACAGGTACGAATCAACCCCGCCATTTTACATTTACTTAAAGTCTACTGCCTCTCTACTGTATGTGTTTCCCCCAGTTTATGTTAACTGAGTTGTGACTTTCCCTTCCGTTTTCAGAGCTGTGGGCCCCACTGCGTGACCTCTGCTTTGTTTGCCCATGGACTACAGCTGTGTGACAGTGGTATGTTGTCATCACAATGTAACTGAACATTTTGGCACCGTTATGTCTAATACATTTGTTCAAAATACAAGCAGACTCCAGATTTTTTAAGTGCAATAAGTGATTTTATTAAAGTGCTAAATTTAGGGACATGATTGTAAAACGGTGATGGGTGATGGTGGAGTAATGTCCATGGCAGAGTCCAGTTTTCAGTCTGACAGGTGCATTGTCCATATGCCTGTGGAAGGATGGAGCAGGGGCAGTTTAAGTTTGGACAGGGTGACAATGTGGGACAGTGGGATGACATCAGGGGGTATCGTTTGCTGGCGGGGGTCTTGGCATCCTACTCTGTCTTCTTCTGAGATCTCAGGTACCGCTTGCGGGTGGTTCTTCTTCTGCAGGAGGTGGGGTTCTGGTGGCCTGTCGTTGTGTGGGGGCCTCCTGTCCACTAGCGCCGGCGGAGGTGGTAGCCTGGTCTGGGTCCATGCTGGTGACAGGGGCCCTTTGTGGTGCCACATGGTCCCGCAATGTGGTGACTATCTGGTTAAGGGCCACAACGATGGTCCCCATTGCGGAACTAATGTTTCTCAGTTCCTCTCTGAACCCCATGTACTGTTCCTCCTGCAGTACCTGGATCTCCTGGAACCTGGCCAGTACCGTAGCCATCGTCTCCTGGGAGCGGTGGTATGCTCCAATGATGGAGGGGATGGCCTCTTGGAGAGTCGGTTCCCTGGGCCTGACCCCCCCTGTCGCACAGCAGCCCTCCTAGTTCCCCTGTTTCCCTGGGCCTCTGTCCCCTGGACCGTGTGCCCACTACCACTGCCCCCAGGTCCCTGTTGTTGTTGGGGTGGTGGGTCAACCTGGGTGCCCTGTAGTGGTGGACACACCGCTGATTGACGTGTCCTGGAGACAGAGGCATGGGCCCGCTGGATGGGAGCTGTGCTGGTGTTCCCAGAGGGGGTTAGGTCTGTTGTAGCCTGTGGCTGTCTGTGGGGAACCGACTGTCCTGAGGTCCCCGATGGGCCGGGCTGGTCATCTGGGTCCAGGGAGACAGAGCTGCTGTCATCACTGGGGGCCTCTTCTGGGGGTGGGATGGACATCTCTGGACCCTCCTGGGCGGTGTGGTGGTGTTCGGGTCCTGCAGGGGTATAAGAGTATGGTTATTGCTTCTGTGTGTGCCATTTCGTGTAATGGGTGGGTGGCCGTGTACCCCAGTGCTGGCATTCCCTTGTGGGGGCTTTTGTGACGGTGGCTTGTGGGGGAGATGGGTATGTGCAGTGGGCATGCTTTGGTGATGGGTGTCCATGCTTTGTGGACGCATGCAGGGCTAGGTTTTGGGATGGGTGGGTTGTGATGGTGAGCCATTTGCAAGGAGTTGGTGTGATGGGGGTGGGGGTGAGGGTGGAGGTATGATTTGGCATGCAGGTGGGGTGGGGGGAATGAAGTAGTGAAGATTTGACTTACCAGAGTCCATTCCTCCGCCTACTCCTGCGAGGCCCTCAGGATGCAGGATGTGCAAGACTTCCTCCTCCCATGCTGTGAATTCTGGGGGAGTAGGTGGGGGTCCGCCGCCAGTCTTCTGCACCGCGATGTTGTGCCTTGATACCATGGGACGCACCTTCCCCCGTAGGTCGTTCTACCGCTTCGTGATGTCGTCCCGATTTCGTGGATGCTGTCCCACAGCGTTGACCCTGTCCACTATTCTTTGCCATAGCTCCATCTTCCTGGCAATGGTGGTGTGCTGCACCTGTGTCCCGAAGAGCTGGGGCTCTACCCGAACTATTTCCTCCACCATGACCCTCAGTTCTGCGTCAGAGAACCTGGGGTGTCTTTGGGGTGCCATGGGGTGGTGTGGATGAGGTGAGGGGTGGTGTATGTGTTGTAGAGTGTGGTGAGTGTGGTGGTGTATGATGTTTTGTGCGTGGATATTGTGTGGGTGATGTTGTGATTTGCCTCTGTGTGATGGTCTACTCTATTCTGTGCTGTCTCTCTCTGTCCTTCAGTCGCAATTGTGGTCGTAAGGGTTTGTGGGTGATGTGGGTGTGTGTTTTTTATTGTATTGGGTGTGTGGGAGTGGTGTGTGTATGTGTCTCAGGTGTGTGTATTTTGAATTGTCCAATGTGGTAGTGTTTTGTAAAGGTGTGTGTATTTTGACTGCGGCGGTGTGTACCGCCAATGGAATACCGCGGTTGAAAGACCGCTGCAGGGATTTGTGGGTCGGAATGGCATGGGCGTATTTCTGTTGGCGTGACGGCGGAGGTTTGGTCATCACCAGTTTTTCGCTGGCCGATGCTGTGGCGGAATTTTGTTGATGTCGGGTTTTTGGCGGTTTGCCAGTTGCGGGTCAGAATGACCGTGGCGGTTTACCGCGACCGCGGCGGTGTTATGGCGGTCTTCTGACCGGCGGTAAGCGCCTTTTACCACCGAGGTCAGAATGACCCCCAAAGTCTGTATAAATTATGCCTTAACCATGTCTTGACAAGCAGCCTCTGGCTTTAATGCAAGACTGAAGAAGTGGAGTATCTGACACAAAGCAGTCAGAACCCTCAAGCTGAGTAACCTTATCAGGTCTGAGTCCAGTCAACTATCACCCTGGTGGCATGCACTTAATGATGACCAGTGATTGTAGAGAGAGACAGGAGCATGTTATGCAAGGTTTGAGGGAGAAATCACCCAAATCAAAGTTGTGGCTTTATGTATCACAAAACTGGAGAATATTGTTGACCCGAGGACTGAGATGTAAGTGATCCCACTGCACCACATACTTTCAGAACTTCTGAACTGAACACAAACCCAGAGACCATCATGGTAGGACTAGGACAGAAAAATATATAAGGTATAATTTAGAGTTTGGTAAATGTATAACATTGGTCAAAAAATAAGGGCAACACCATGTTTCTGATGGCAAAGCCTCCACTGACTACGGGGTGGAAGCCTCGACAGATGGCCAGTCTGCCAGAACTTCTGCCCAGATGAGGACAGTTATTCCATTGACCATTATGCCTATTCAGGACTGCCCATGATTGCATGGTGTACTCAAACCAAAAATTAAAGAATTACCCCCCAAATGCTGAATGAAAATTGCAAGTGTGACATGGTCATTCAGTGACAACGGCACTCTTTGGAATGTTGTTTTTACAAATCAAAAATCTTTGCTGAGCGGGAGCATTCAACATCATATTAATCAACAAAACTTCAGTGTTTTCTGCAAAAACAGAGTGCCTGTTGGAGATGTCTAAGTATGAGAAGTGGTCGTCTGCAAAATCAATAAAGAACATAACTCTGTGGACCAGCAGTCTGGCTGCTATAATTTAATTTAGGACACTAAGCAATATGAGCAAAACCAATACTTAGAAGTCATATGTTCCACTGCACCCAGAGCCTCATCCCAACAGAAGAGGGGTACTTGAGAATGAGATACAATGGATGCTCTCTCTTTCAGAAAGACAGCACCAGAGCAGCCAGGAGCCAGGCATTTATGAAACCATGTCTTGGCAAAGAGTAAAGTGAGACGTTAGATAGTGGATCAGTAGCTTAGCAAATGGGATCCATGTCTCTAGGAACTCTGGCAGGCAGAGAAACATAGATGAGCCAATTCCTCAGGTAAGAAGAACCACAGAGTTATGGAGGGCATCCAAAGCAACTGCTAGTTGGTCCCATACTGACTGTTCCATAGTAATCAAGCTGCACCCAAGTGATGAGAGTAGGTGGCAACAAGCAAGCATAAACAAGTCTAAGGTTGTTACGAAATGAGCTAGGTATTTGGGGTGGATTGTTATTATTAGAGCAGGGTCAAGAGTGGTTTGCATGACTTTGATTCTTTTATGGAGTGGCAGAATGGGCAAACACATATGGACTGGAGTGTAGCCCAAGTATTTAACAGTGAAAACACAACCATTCCACTCTTTACCTTTTACTTTCCTTAGTGCAATGCCCTAAGTGAGACTGGTATGCGCATATGTAGATCCCATGATCACTGTGCCATAGGAATTGAGTAACATCTCACAGACAAGGCCCAATAGGCCATGACCAGATGGTAGTTGCTTATTTCCTGCTCTGAGGGGTCCTCTTCTGGCAGATCAGTCTGGGCTTTGCTTCATTGAGCAAGATCAAGCATGATTTGAAGAAAAGTGGTTCTTGCCTAGAGTTGCACAGTGCGAAACTAAACATGGACTGGAATGTGGCCAAGAATAATTTCCAGTGGCTATATTAATTAAAACATTTCTCCCATGACATTTTCAATTTCTTGAATGTAAAGCTCTAAGTGTGATTGTTAATCCTGCAAGCGAGCGGAGTGTTCACTGTGTCATAGGGATTGAGATATACTTCATAGGTGAGGTTCATTGGGCTAAAACTAGTTTGGGGTTACTTGGTTCCTATTCTGGGAAGACCTCACAATTTGTGCTGAACTGTTACTGATGTAGAAGGACTAGCCGGAATTGTATGGCAGTGGATTTGTCCGGAGCAGCTCAGTGGGCAAATAAACATTGAACTGGAAGATGACCAAGAATAATTACCAGTGGCTGAGGTCAATTCATGAATTCTGTTCATTCCTTTTTGCTTTCCTCACGGAGACCAAAGGGGAGCACAAACCCTGCTATCAAATACCCAAGATATTAGGGAACCTAAGAGAGAAGGAGAAAACCAGTATAAGAAACTTCCTGGATTGGAGACCAAACACTCAGAAGAATAAGACCGTAACAGAGGAACAGGATGTCCAACTATTTTGAGAACCAGATCTGAAATGTGGCACATCAGAGCCAGGTTACTAGAGCAGTCTTGAGATCTTTCAGTTGAAACCATACCTGAGTTGGAAACAGGTACTCTAAATTGATGGAAGACCCCTCTTGATGATGTACAGCACCCAGGTACAAGGTGCAGTCTCCTCCTGCAACTACCGAAAATGAGAGAGCTAACACTCCTCTGGCAAAGAAGCAAAGTCTGGCAAAGCATAGGCATGACCAGTGCTTGCTGATGTTTGACAGCTGGAGACTTGGAGTAAGAATCAGCAAGGCATCTGGTAGCTCTACATATCAGTGACCATGTTTAGGGGAGAAATTGCTCATACCTTTCCTATGGAACAATGTGTGAGTCTCACCTGTTGGTTTTTCATTTAATGGAACACCTGGGACATCTTTCTGGTTCTTAAAAGCCTTCTGTAGAAGTTCATTTAACAGATTTCCAAACTCTCGAAAGCCTGTGTTTATATAATACAACTTTAAATCTCAAGATATTATGGCCCTCATTACAACATTGGCAGTAAAAGTCGTGCAGAAGACCGCCAACACACCGCCGCGGCCACGGAAATCCACCACAGCTATTATGACCCACAGCTCGGAAACCGCCAAAATTCAGATACCCACACAAGTCCGCCACACCAAAGGTCAGTGATAAACTGTCGAAAACAAAACCTCCACCGTCACGCCAACAGAAATACGCCCACACTATCACGACACACGATTCCACGTGGCGGTATTTCAACCGCGGTACTCCATTGGCGGTACACACCGCCGCGCTCAAAATACACACACTTTGACAAAACACAGCCACATTGGACAATTCAAAATACACACACCTGATACATATACACACACCACTCCCACACACCCATTACAATATAAAACACACACCCACAAACCCCTACAACCACCACAATTACCGAGAGAAGGCCAGAGAGAGACACCACAAACAACTACCAAGCATCCACAGGCACACAATACCATCACCCACATAACTTCCACGCACCTCACACAACACACCACTAAACAGCACCCCACTTTTCACTACACACACCACCCCACACATCACCCACACCACCCCATGGCACTGCAAAGACACCCCAGGCTCTCTGAGGAGGAGCTCAGGGTCATGGTGGAGGAAATCATCCGGGTAGAGCCACAGCTATTCAGATCACAGGTGCAGCACACCTCCATAGCTAGGAAGATGGAGCTATGGCACAGAATAGTGGACAGGGTTAACGCAGTGGGACAGCACCCAAGAAATCGGGATGACATCAGGAAGAGGTGGAACGACCTACGGGGGAAGGTGCGTTCCGTGGTCTCAAGACACCACCTTGCGGTTCAGCGGACTGGCTGCGGACCCCCACCTTCTCCCCCACAACTAAAAACATTGGAGGAGAAGGTCTTGGTGATTCTGCATCCTGAGGGCCTCACAGGAGTAGATGGAGGAATGGACTCTGGTAAGTCAAATCTTAACTATTACATCCCCTGCATTAAATGCATGCCATCACATACCCCCACCCTCACCCTCACCCCCATCACTCCAACTCCTCACAAATGTCCCAGCATCACAAACCACACATCCTAACACCAAGCCCTGCATGCGACAACAAAGCATGGACACCCATCACCAAAGCATGGCCACTGCACATACCCATACACCCCCCTAAACCACCATCACACAAGGTCCCACACAGGAATGCAAGCACTGGGATACACTCACCTATTGCACACGATGGCACACACAGATGTAATAATCATCCTTTTGTACCCCTGCAGGACCCCTACCCAACGTCACCGGACAGGAGGGTCCACACATGTCCACACCGCCGACAGAAGAGGCCCACAGTGATGACAGCAGCTCTGTCCAACTGGATCTAGATGACCAGCCCGGCCCATCGGGAACCTCAGGACAGTCGGTTTCCCTGACACAGTCACAGGCCACTACAGAGCTTCCCCCCTCTGGAAACACCAGCACAGCACCCACCCAGCGGGCCCATACCTCTGTCCCCAGGACACGTCAATCAGCAGTGTGTCCACCACTACAGGGAACCCAGGCTAACCCACCATCCCAACAACAGGGACCTGGGGGCAGTGGTAGTGGGCACATGGTCCAGAGAACGGAGGCCCAGGAAAACCGTGGAACTGGGAGGGCTGCTGTGCGACAGGAGGAGGATAGGCCAAGGGAACCCACTCTCCACGAGGCCCTCTCCAATATCATGGGAGCCTACCACCACTCCCAGGAGACAATGGCAATGGTACTGGCCAAGTTTCAGGAGATCCAGCGCCTGCAGGAGGAACAGTATTTGGGCTTCAGGGAGGAACTCAGATCCATCAATTCCACCCTGGGCACCATCGTAGGGGTGCTGAAGGAAGTACTCAAGACCAGGCGGGACACTGTGGCACAACAAGGGGCCCCTGACACTAGCCTGGACGATGAACTGCCCACCACCTCCGCCGGCGCTAGTGGACAGGAGGCACCGCCACAGGCCCACCACACCAGCACCCCACCCCCTGCTGAGGGAGAACCACCCCGCAAGCGGTCCCTGAGATCCAGGACAATGACAGAGAACGATACCAAGACTGCCACCAAGAAATGAGACCACCCTGATTGTCATCCTTCTGTCCCACTTTGTCACCCTGTCCATCCTCAAACTGTCCCAGCTCCACTTCCTATGCCCATTTGGGCAATGCACCTGTGAGACTAATAGAATGGACTATGCCATGGACATTCCTCCACCATCACCCCTCACCATTTTACAACCCCCTCCAATATTGAGCACTTAAATAAACACTGTTGAAGCACAAAACAATCTGGAGTCAGACTGTGATTTCGAAATAGTGTATTAGCAATTACAGTGGCAAAATGCTATATCAAATGTAATGTCAACATACCTATGTCACACAGCTCTAGTCCATGAGGAAACAAAGCAGATGTCACACTGTGGGACACACATCTGTGAAATCGTAAGGTAAAGTGACAACTCAGTGACCATACACTGGGTGAAAACGACAGACAGTAGAGAGGTAGTAGTGTTAAAGTACATGTAGTAGGCAGGTTTGTATTCTTACCTGTGTCTCACTGGAAATATTGCAGGATCACCGAGTTCCTGTTTTCGATAACCTCTTCTTCTGCTTCCTCATCTTCACTGTCCACAGGCTCCACAGCTGCAACAACACCGCCATCTGGACCATCCTCCTGCAGAAAAGGCACCTGTCGTCGCAAAGCTAAGTTGTGAAGAACACAGCAGGCCACGATGATCTGGCACACCTTCTTTGGTGAGTAGAATAGGGATCCACCTGTCATATGGAGGCACCTGAACCTGGCCTTCAGTAGGCCGAAGGTCCGCACTATTATCCGCTGAGTTCGCCCATGGGCCTCATTGTAGCTTTCCTCTGCCCTTTTCCTGGGATTCCTCACTGGGATCAGTAGCCATGACAGGTGGGGGTAACCAGAGTCACCTGCAAATGGCGAGGGACAACTGTTAACCACACACTAACTTGTAGGGATATCCCCAGACCCAGAACAACAATTCCCACTGACTTGCTTCCAGGTGCTCACCTAATAGCCACACACGGTGCCTCTGGAGTTGCCCCATTACATAAGGGATGCTGCTATTCCGCAGGATGTAAGTGTCATGCACTGAGCCAGCGAATTTGGCATTAACATGAGAGATGTACTGGTCTGCCAAACACACCATCTGCACATTCATGGAATGATAACTCTTCCGGTTTCTGTACACCTGTTCACTCCTGCGGGGGGGGGTACCAAAGCCACATGTGTCCCATCAATGGCACCTTTGATGTTGGGGATATGTCCCAGGGCATAGAAGTCTCCTTTCACTGTAGGCAAATCCTCCACCTGAGGGAAAACGATGTAGCTACGCATGTGTTTCAGCAGGGCAGACAACACTCGGGACAACACGTTGGAAAACATAGGCTGGGACATCCCTGATGCTATGGCCACTGTTGTTTGAAATGACCGACTTGCAAGGAAATAGAGTACTGACAGCACCTGCACTTGAGGGAGGATTCCTGTGGGATGGCGGATAGCTGACAGCAGGTCTGGCTCCAACTGGGCACACAGTTCCAGGATTGTGGCACGGTCAAGCCTGTAGGTGATGATCACATGTCTTTCCTCCATTGTCGACAGGTCCACCAGCGGTCTGTACACCGCAGGATGCCGCCATCTCCTCACATGTCCTAGCGGAGGGTGCCTATGAAGGACAACAGCGAGCACAGAGTCAACCAACTCAGAGGTACGTACCCACAGCTTACACAGAACACGAATCATAATCCGAAATTTGGCCTGTATGAGTGTTGAGGCAAGGCCTAGGTATGTGTGACGCAGTGAAAAATTAAGCCATGTGGGCTCCTGAAATGGTGGCTGCCTGACCTGTAAAGTGGGACAAAGGGATTCGCAATTCTGCATTAGTTAACGTGGACCCTATGGGTCCCAGGAGCCAATGACGATGTACGCCGGCGGTGACGGTATGCACCGCCGCGGACGTGACCGCCATTTTCTATCTGTTCAATCACTCGATACCTGATCTTCGACAGGAGAGGACCTATACTGCAAGTGCTGCTGTGAACTCGGTCTGGAAGAGACAATGGCTTGTGCGTCTGGGGAAAGGGCCCCTGCCTTCACATCGGAGGAGTTGGAGAAACTCGTGGATGGGGTCCTCCCCCAGTACACGCTACTCTACGGTCCTCCAGACAAACAGGTAAGTACACTGGGAGCATGCTGTATGGGGTATGCCTGTGTGGAGTGGGGTGGATGAAAGATGGGGGGCGAGATTGAGGCATTCATGAAACGACGGTGAGTGCATGTGCCACATGGCAAGTGTAGGGATGGGGGCCAATGACTATAACGGTGCAGTTGGTAATACCTTTTCTTTTCCCCCTGTACAATTCATGTAGGTCAGCGCCCACCAGAAAAAAGATATTTGGCGTGCCATCGCCATGGACGTCCGCACCCTGGGGGTCTATCACAGACGGAGCACCCACTGCCGTAAGAGATGGGGGGACATTTGCCGCTGGAGCAAGAAGACAGCAGAGGCCCAGCTGGGGATGGCCTCCCAACGTGGGAGGGGTGCCCACCACACCATGACCCCCCTGATGTTCAGGATCCTGGCTGTGGCGTACCCGGAGTTGAATGGGCGCTTGAGGGCATCACAGCAGCCACAGGGGGGTGAGTACACTCTCATTCTGCTGAATTTGCGCGCAGTGGAGGTGTCTGGGTGGGGGAGGTGGGCTGTGGGTTTCCCTAGGCCAGTGCGAGTGTGCTACTTAGGTCCCCTTGTTCTGGCAGACCCTGTGGCACCGCACCCCACCTGTGTACAGTGCCAAGTGCACCTAGTCAGGCTCCTGTGTCATCCATGTGTGCAGATGTCATCCATAGCCTTGTAGGTCATGTCCCAGGGATTGAACAGTGGAACGCAAAGTGCACTGCGTAGTGCAGGGGGCTTCTGTGTCTGTCGTGTCCACCAACGGTAGTGGTAATGCATGCACTCAACATGTCTTTCTTCTGTCGTCCCCCCCCTTTTTGTGGTCTCCCTGTTCTTGTGTGCATTAGCATCATCAGGCGGAGGAGCAGTGGCACCGGAGCAGGAGGGAGCTGCATCCCACATGCCCCTGGAGGGCGACACTACGGACTCGGAGTTCACCAGTGGGACGGAGGGCGAGGGGAGCTCCACGGCGGGGACAGGAGCTGACACCAGTGACATGGACTCATCCTCTGATGGGAGCTCCCTTGTGGTGGCGGCAACATCTGTGCCACCCGCATCTACAGGTACAGCCACCACCCCCCCTACCAGCACCGCCCTCCCAGCAGCCCCTCAGCCTTTGCCCCGTGCCCGCTCACCCAGGAGGGTGGGCATCACCTTTGCCCCAGGCACCTCAGCCCCTGCCCCAGTCACCCCTGCTGCCCTCAGTGAGGAGGCCATTGACCTCCTCAGGTCCCTCACTGTTGGGTAGTCTACCATTTTGAATGCCATTCAGGGTGTAGAAAGGCAGTTGCAACAATCAAATGCATTCCTGGAGGGCATTCATTCTGGTCAGGCGGCCCTTCAGTGAGCTTTTCAGACTCTGGCCTCAGCACTGATGGCAGCCATTGTCCCTGTCTCTAGCCTCCCCCCTCCAACTTCCTCCAACCAGACCCCATCCCCGGTACCTCAGCCTATCCCAAGCACACCTTCAGACCAGCATGCACACACCTCAACACACAAGGGAAGCTCTGGCAAACATAAGCACCACACATCCCACAGGCACTCACGTAAGCCTCACACACACTGCCTCCACTGTGTCCCCCTCCTCCTCCTCTCCCTCCTCCCTCCCAGTCTCGTCTACACTCACATCTGCATGCATGACATCTACAGCCACTACTTCCATCACCAGCACACCCACCACCACACCCCACTCACATGCAGTCACCACCCCCACTGCCATTCAAACGTCCCCTGTGTCCTCTCCCAGTGTGTCTGTGACGCCACCTCCCAAGATCCACAAACGCAGGCACACACCCACCCAACAGCCATCCACCTCACGACAGCCTCCAGTGCATGCACCTTCACCCAAAGTCACCAAACGAACACCTCCTACAAACACAACCTCTTCCTCCACTCCCAAACCCCCTCCAGCTACCCGTCCCAGTGTTCCCAAGAAACTTTTCCTGTCCAACCTTGACCTCTTTCCCTCACCTCCCCCACCCCGTCCGTCTCCTAGGGCCCGACTCTCCAGGTCCCAACCTATCACCTCAGCCACAACATCTCCGGGACCAGTGGTGCCTGTAGTCACCGGAATCTGGAGTGCACTGGCCAACAGGGCAGCCAGTGTGGCACGGAGCCACAGCACGGACAGTCCCCCACCTGTCAAGCATCAAAAGTTGGCCAATGCCTGGCGGGAGAGGGGAAAGACTCCAGCCACCAAAGCCGATCCCAGGGGTACAGGTGGGAGTGTGGAGTCAGCTGTGACACCTTCGAAGGTGGGGAAGGGCCACAAGAAAGTCAGCAAGTCTGGGAAGAGCAGCACAGCAGAGAAGACCACCATCATCCCCGCTGCCCAGGAGGCCACCGCCACCAGCCCTGCTGCCCAGGAGGCCACCGCCAGCACCAGACCAGCTGCCCAGGAGGCCACCGCCATCATCCCCGCTGCTCAGGAGGCCACAGCCACCAGCCCTGCTGCCCAGGAGGCCACCACCATCATCCCCGCTGCCCAGGAGGCCAACGTCACCAGCCATGCTGCCCAGGAGGCCACCAGCCCAGCTGCCCAGGAGGCCTCTGCCAGCACCAGCAATGCTGCCAAGGAGGCGACTGCCATCATCCCCGCTGCCCAGGAGGCCCCCGCCACCAGCCATGCTGCCCAGGAGGCTGCCACTGCCACCAGCCCAGCTGCCCAGGAGGCCTACGCCAGCACCAGCCCCGCTGCCCAGGAGGTGACCGCCATCATCCCCGCTGCCCAGGAGGCCCCCACCACCAGCCCTGCTGCCCAGGAGGCCACCGCCACCAGCCCAGCTGTCCAGGAGGCCTCCGCCAGCACCAGCCCCACTCGGCCAGACAGGACCGCCAGCACCAGCCCCACTGGACCAGACAGGACCGCTAGCACCAGCCCCGCTGGGCCATGAAGGACTGCCAGCACCAGCCCCGCTGGGCCAGACAGGGCTGCCAGCACCAGCCCCGCTGGGCCAGACAGGACCCCCAGCACCAGCCCCGCTGGGCCAGACAGGACCGCCAGCAGCTGAGTCACTGCAAAGGATCCCGCCACCACAAGCACCGCTGAACAGGGCACTGCCGCCACAAGCATCGCTGAACAGGGCACCGCCGCCACAAGCACCGCTGAACAGGGCATCGCCACCACATGCACCGCTGAACAGGGCACAGCCGCCACAGGCACCGCTGAACAGGGCACCGCTGCCACAAGCACCGCTGAACAGGGCACCGCCGCAACAAGCACCACTGGCCCATGAGCGCCAATGACACTGATGCTACTGAGTCCGTCACGAGCAGGGTAAAGCACTCTTGGCACAAAGCTCCCTCCAGAACCAGTGGAGAGATACATCCACTCACCCAATCCTTGGCAGGATGAAGCACTCTGGGCACAAAGCCACCTCCAGAACCAGTGGAGAAAGGCATCCACTACCTCAGTCCTTGGCAGGATGAAGCACTCTGGGCACAAAGCTCCCTCCAGAACCAGGGGAGAGATACATCCACTCACCGAATCCTTGGCAGGATGAAGCACTCTGGGCACAAAGCCCCCTCTAGAACCAGTGGAGTATCACATCCACTACCTCTGTCCTTGGCAGGATGAAGCACTCTGGGCACAAAGCCCCCTCCAGAACCAGTGGAGAATGGCATCCACTACCTCTGTCCTTGGCAGAATGAAGCACTCTGGGCACAAAGCCCCCTCCAGAACCAGTGAAGAAAGGCATCCACTACCTCAGTCCTTGGCAGGATGAAGCACTCTGGGCACAAAGCCCCCTCCAGAACCAGTGGAGTATCACATCCACTACCTCTGTCCTTGGCAGGATGAAGCACTCTGGGCACAAAGCCCCCTCCAGAACCAGTGGAGAAAGACATCCACTTGAGAGACTGTGGCTTTGCACTCCCCAGGATGGAACAGTGGGCAAACCACCCACTGTAGAGACTTGAGAGACTGTGGCTTTGCACTCCCCAGGATGGAACAGTGGGCAACCCACTCACTGTAGAGACTTGAGAGACTGTGGCTTTACACTCCCCAGGATTGAACAGTGGGCAACCTATCCACTGTAGAGACTTGAGAGACTGTGGCTTTGCACTCCCCAGGATTGAACAGTGGGCAAACCACCCACTGTAGAGACTTGAGAGACTGTGGCTTTGAACTCCCCAGGATTGAACAGTGGGCAAACCACCCACTGTAGAGACTTGAGAGACTGTGGCTTTGCACTCCCCAGGATGGAACAGTGAGCAACCCACCCACTATAGAGACTTGAGAGACTGTGGCTTTGCACTCCCCAGGATGGAACAGTGGGCATGTGGCCCCCTCGTGGATTTGGCGTTGTGCCCTCAACCGGCTGAGGTGCCCCCCTTTCCCTTCCCCCTGAGGTGCCTGTTTTATTGCTATCTGATGCCCCTGCAGTGTTCTCTCCGTCATGTTCAGGGATTGAGTGTGGGCCTCGCCCATACCGTGTGGGCCCAGTGTTCCACGGACTTCAATGGAGCACTACCTGGACTACTTTTCTTGGTGTATATTTTGTTTATAGTGTATATATATATTTTTGCATACTGGATTTTAATATATTACATTGGTTACACTCATTTTCTTTGGTCTTTGCATTCTTCCGGAGGGGGGTTGGGGGGTGTAACTATAATGTATCATGCAGTATTAGTGCGTGTGTTGTCGTGGGTGAGGGTGGGGGTGGGGGTGTTGCGTATTGCGTGTGTGCGTCCTTGTTTTTTCCCTCCCCCTCCCCTGTGTCGTAGGTGCAGTACTCACCATTGTCTTCGCCGCCTGCGTTCATGCTCCTGGTAGAGGAGCAAGAAGATAAGAGCTGGCAGTATCTGGAGCTCGGGTTCCATGGCGTCCTGATTCCTCGTGGGGTGTGTTGAGGTGAACGTTTTCCCTTTGAAGTCCTGTTTCCGCTGTGTTTTTGTCCGCGGTGAATCCACCCCGCAAAAGGTGGCGTATTGGTAGGTTGTGATACTGTGGGCGGTACATTGTCCTCCACCTATCTGTTGGCGGTGACCGCCAAGCTGTTTGTTTGTACCGCCATGGCAGTCGGAGTGTTAAAGTGGCTGTCTTTGTTGGCGGTTTCCGCCACGGTCATAATTCCATTTTTTTTTTCGCCGGCCTGTTGACGATCTTACCGCCGCTTTAACACCGACCGCCAGGGTTGTAATGACCACCTATATTCCTTTCACATGTATTTCTTTAATTACTACTCTAATCTTACTGTAAGAGAGGACAAAAATGTTACTCTCTTGAAAGCTTTACTCTGTCTGACCATTGCCCTATACCTCTATCAATCTATCCTCCATCTCCACTCTCTGACACACCCCAGCCCATTCTACTACTATGATCCAATGTAACCCTTACCAAAACTCAGTTTACAACTATGATCTCCCAAACAACCCTAATAAATTGTCCCTAATTTAGCTTTCCTTTGACTCATATCAAACCCCATTTAACTACCAAGATCTCCATAACCCCTTTCTACAGACACTTCCATCTTCCACATCTCCTTTACTCATCCCAAGTCTCATCTTGCTAATAAGATCTCCCAATTAATATTTCTAGATTCTTCCCTCCTCCATCCCTCCATTATTCTATTCAAATCAACGAACAAACTCACATGTCCTTCGCTCAAATTAACTTATACCTACCTATACTAATACTGATAATGTACTCATATTTTCTTATACTAATCCACCACTAATCCTTTTGGGTTCTGGAGTAGCATGCTACTCACTGAAAAACATTTTGACGGCTCGTCTGCGTTACTAAGCGCTATATAAATATAATTACAATATATGTGTGTGTGTGTGTTTACATATATGATAGAAATGGGGTCTTTGGTTGGCAGTCAGGTTACCCCCTATCCAAGAAAGGACCCTCACTCTATTCAGGTTAAGTCACACACAATCCAAATTATCCTGTGCCCACCCTCTGGAAGCTTGGCACTGAGCAGTCAGGCTTATCTTAGCAGACAATGCGTAAAGTTTTTGTGCAACAAATAATGCAATAATACAGTATAGCACCACAAAAATACACCACTCAGTGTTTAGAAAAATATATAACTTGTATCTGATAAGATGCAGGTCAAAACGATTAAAACGCGGTAAGTATATGTTGAGCTATCACTGTAAAAGTGATATAAAGGGGGTCATTCTGATGGGCCAGGGTCGGCGGGAGCACCGCCGACAGGCCGGCGGTGCCCCGCAGGGCATTCTGACCCCGGCGGTTCGGCCGCGGTCAGATGCGGAAAACCGGCGGTCTCCCGCCAGTTTTCTGCTGCCCTTGTGAATCCTCCATGGCGGCGGAGCGCGCTCCGCCGCCATGGGGATTCTGACACCCCCTACCGCCATCCTGTTCCTGGCGGGTCTCCCGCCAGGAACAGGATGGCGGTAGGGAGTGCCGCGGGGCCCCTGGGGGCCCCTGCAGTGCCCCGTAAGAGGGCCCCACTTTGTATTTCAGTGTCTGCTATGCAGACACTGAAATACGCGACGGGTGCCACTGCACCCGTCGCACATACCCACTCCGCCGGCTCCATTCGGAGCCGGCTTCCTCGTGGGGAGGGGTTTCCCGCTGGGCTGGCGGGCGGCCTTCTGGCGGTCGCCCGCCAGCCCAGCGGGAAAGCCAGAATGGCCTCCGCGGTCTTTCGACCGCGGAGCGGCCATATGGCGGTTCCCGCGAGGTGGGCGGCTACCGCCGCCCGCCTCAATCAGAATCACCCCCAAAGTGTCTTTAGTCTTTTAAAAGCAATAAATGTCTCTTTCAAGAACAAACTACCTGGTTCGCGTTCAAAATCTCTGCAAAGAACCGGAAAGGAGGCAATGCGTGGAAACAAGGGGAGATGTGCGTCAATTTCTCGTGCCACACATGGCAATGCGTCATTTAGTTTTCATGCAGGGATGGCTGTGTGTCGATTTCTGGCACTCGGTCATGGATCCTCTTCGGGTTGCGGGGTTTTCGGGCACCCTGGGCACGATGCGTGAATTTCCGGCACTGACAGGACAAAGTCACATGGGCTGCATCGATCTGGTGGGTGTTGTGTGGAAATTTCTACTGCATGGCAGGTGCTGCGTCGATTCCTCTCTGGAAGTTGGGCTGCGTTGTTCTGGCTCGGCTGTGCGACGATCCAGTGGGCCGTGCATCAAATTTTCGGTCACTATGCTGGCACTGCATTGTTGCGATGTCGGGCTGCGTCATTCCAGTTCGGCGTGCGGTGAACTGTTCACCATGGTGCAGGCTGTGTGTCGTTTCTGAGTCGATTTTCCCTGCACAAGGAGTCCTTCTTGTAGAGATGAAGTCTTTTTGGTTGTGAGACTTCAGGGAACAGGAGGCAAGCTCTATCCAAGCCCTTGGAGATCACTTCTCACCACAGCCAGAGAGCAGCAAGGCAGCAAGGCAGCAGGGCAACAGCAAGGCAGCAGTCCTTTACAGAAAGCAGTCAGGTGAGCCATTTGGGCAGCCAGGCAGCTCTTCATGCCGGGATGCAGGTCCTGGTTCAGGTTCTCTTCTCCAGGAAGTGTCTAAGTTGGTAGGGGCAGAGACCCAGTTTAAATACCCAAGTGTGCCTTTGAAGTGGGGGAGACTTCAAAGAGTGGCTTAGAAGTGCAGGAGGTCCCCTTTCAGTTCAATCCTTTCTGCCAGGGTCCCAGTAGGGGGTGTGTCAGTCCTTTGTGTGAGGGCAGGCTACTGTCCTATGACATGTAATTGTCAGGCCCTTCACCCTCCCAGCCCAGGAAGTCCCATTCAAAATGCAGATGTATGCAAGTGAGGCTGAGTATCCTGTATTTGGGGGGTGTCTGAGTGAATGCACAAGGGAGCTGTCAACTGAAGCCAGCCAGATGTGGATTGTAAGGCACAGAAGGACTTAAGTGAAGAGAAATGCTCTCTTTCTAAAAGTGGTATTTCTAAAATAGTCATATTAAATCCAACTTCACCAGTCAGCAGTATTTTGTATCATCATTCTGGCCATACTAAATATGACCTTCCTACTCCTTTCAGATCAGCAGCTACCACTGAAACAATATATGAAGGTAGCCCCAATGTTAGCCTATGAAATGAGCAGGCCTCACTGCAGTGTAAAACTAATTTAGGAGTTTTACACTACCAGGACATGTAAACTACACAGGCACATGTCCTGCCTTTTGCCTACATAGCACCCTGCCCTATGAGTTACCTAGGGCATACCTTAAGGTTGACGTATATGTAGAAAAAGGGGAGTTTTAGCCTTGGCAAGTACTTTTAAATTTAAATGCCAAGTCGAATTGGCAGTGAAACTGCACACACAGGCCTTGCAATGGAAGGCCTGAGACATGGTTAAGGAGCTACTTAAGTGGGTGGCACAATCAGTGCTGCAGGCCCACTAGTAGCATTTAATCTACAGGCCTTGGGCACATGTAGTGCACTTTCCTAGGGATTTATAAGTAAATTAAATAGTCCAATTGGTTATGATCCAATTTTATCATGTTTAAAGGGAGAGAGCATATGCACTTTAGCACTGGTTACCAGTGGTAAAGGTTGCAGAGTC
Organism: Pleurodeles waltl; assembly: GCF_031143425.1. Taxonomy (NCBI): domain Eukaryota; kingdom Metazoa; phylum Chordata; class Amphibia; order Caudata; family Salamandridae; genus Pleurodeles; species Pleurodeles waltl. Next base: position 686,131,406 of record NC_090449.1, on the reverse strand, counting down.
TTAAAACCAGCAAAAACAGTATCTAAAATGTGGAGGGAGGCAGGCAAAAAGTTAGGGGTGACCACCCTAAGGCTGTCAGGTCTAACATTTGTCACCCCCAGCTGAAAGTGGGGAGAGCTACCCAACCTCTTGCGTGCTCTCATCGCTAAGGTGGAAGTATCTGGAGAGACCATCAGCGCTGGCGTGGTCAATCCCCGGGCGATGCTCCACCGTAAATTCCATCCCCTGTAGGGAAATGGACTACCTCAAGAGTTTAGGATTCTCACCCCTCATCTGCATGAGCCATCTGAGGGGCCTGTTGTCTGTCTGAACCCGGAAGTGAGTCCCAAACAGGTATGGTCTCAGCTTCTTCAGTGCCCAGAACACAGCAAATGCTTTTCCCTTAATAGCACTCCATCTCTGTTTCTGTGGTAATGGTCTTCTGCTAAAAAAGACTACCGGTTGGTCTAGGCCCTCCTCATTCAGCTGTGCTAGAACAGCTCCTAGGCTATGCTCTGAAGCGTCTGTCTTCACAATAAATTCCTGGGAGTAGTCAGGGGCCTTGAGCACGGGGGCCGTGCACATGGCTTTCTTCAGGGAGTCAAAGGCTTTCTGACAAGCCTCTGCACATTATTCCAACCTAGGTTGCTTTTTGGGAGTAAGTTCTGTCAATCAATCAATCAATCATAAGATTTATAAAGCGCACTAATCACCCGTTAGGGTCTCAAGGCACTGGGGGGGAAGTTACTGGTCGTAAAGCCATGTCTTTAGGTGTTTCCTGAAAGATAGTAGGTCTTGGGTCTGGCAGAGGTGGAGTGGTAGGGAGTTCCAGGTCTTGGCGGCCAGGTGGGAGAAGGATCTTCCTCCGGCGGTTGTGCGGCGGATGTGGGGAATGGAGGCGAGGCTGGCGGAACGAAGGTTGCGGGTGGGGGTGTGGAAGGTGAGTCTTTCGTTGAGGTAGGCTGGGCCTGTGTTGTGGAGGGCCTTGTGTGCGTGGAGGAGGAGTTTGAAGGTGGTCCCCTTTGGTATTGGTAGCCAGTGCAAGTCTTTGAGGTGGGGGTGATGTGGTAGAGGCGTGGGACATCCAGAATGAGTCGGACGGATGCGTTCTGGATTCTCTGCAGCTTTGTTTGGAGTTTGGTTGTTGTTCCTGCATATAGGGCGTTTCCGAAGTCCAGTCGGCTGCTGACCAGGGTGTTGGTGACAGTTTTCCTGGTTTCCACGGGAATCCACTTGAAGATTGTGCAGAGCATGCGGAGGGTGTTGTAGCAAGAGGAGGAGACGGCGTTGACCTGCTGAGTCATGCTCAATGTGGAATCCAGGATCAAACCCAGGTTACGTGCGTGGGTGGTGGGAGGTGGTGCGGATCCTCGAGACGTGGGCCACCAGTAGTTGTTCCATGTTGAGGGGTTGGCTCCGAAGATGAGGATTTCTGTCTTGTCTGTGTTTAATTTGAGGTAGCTTGCTTCCATCCAGCCGGCGATGGCTTGGAGCCCGTTGTGGAGGTTGATTTTTGCAGCTGTGGGGTCTTTCGTGAGGGAGAGGATTAGCTGAGTGTTGTCTGCGTAGGAAATTATGTTGATGTGGTGTGTTTGGGCGATGTTGGCGAGTGGAGCCATGTACACGTTGAAGAGCGTGGGGTTGAGTGACAAGCCTTGGGGGACGCCGCAGATGATTCTGGAGGCTTCTGATAGAATCGGTGGAAGGCGGACTCTCTGGGTTCTGCCTAAAAGGAATGATGAGATCCAATCAAGTGCTTTGTCGTGGATTCCAGCTTTATGGAGGCGTGTGCGTAGAGTGTGATGACATACCGTGTCAAAGGCTACAGAGAGGTCCAGGAGGATAAGTGCTGCTGTTTCTCCTTCATCGAGTATGGTCCTGATATCGTCTGTGGCAGCGATGAGTGCGGTCTCGGTGCTGTGGTGTTTGCGGAATCTGGATTGGGAGGTGTTGAGTGCCTTGCTGTCTTCCAGGAATCGGGATAGTTGGCTGTTTACAATTTTTTCGATTACTTTGGCTGGAAATGGGAGGAGGGAGATTGGTCCGTAGTTCTTTGGGTCGTCTGGGTCTGCCTTGGGTTTTTACAGCAGGGCGTTGACTTCAGCATGCTTCCAGCTTTCTGGGAAGGTGGCTGACTTGAAGGAGCTGTTCATGGTGTTGCAGAGGTGGGGAGCGATGATGATATTAGCTTTATTGAAGATGTGGTGTGGGCAGGGGTCCAAAGGTGATCCGGAGTGGATGGAGGCCATGGTGTTGGCGGTGTCTTCTTTGTTGACGGGGGTCCAGGTGCAGAGGAGGTGGGTGTTGCTTGGGGGGTTGGGTTCATGGGTGTTTGTAGTCAGCTGTTGGGTCTGGGGGTTGAAGCTGTTATGGATTTCTTCTATCTTTCAACGGAAAAGGGTTGCGAGTGAGTTACAGAAGTCCTGTGATGGTGGGGGCTCGTTAAAGCAAGTCTTGGGAGTGGAGAGCTCTCTGATGATGCCGTAGAGTTCTTTGCTGTTGGAGCATTGGTATCAATGCGGTTTTTGTAGTGGGTCCTTTTGGTGGTGCAGATCAGTTGGTGATGTTTGCGTATGGCATCCTTGAAGGTGATGTGGTTGGCGTTGGTAGGTTCACGGTACCAGGTTTTTTCCATTCTGCGGCATAGCCGTTTGGATTCCTGTAGGTCTGGGGTGAACCATCTGGCCGTGATTCTGTGGAGGGTGTTAGTTTTTTTTTGGAGCGGTGCAAGGGTGTTGGTGCAGTCCTCTATCCAGCAATTCAGGTTGGTGGCAGCTGTGTTGGGGGTCCGTTGTCTCAGGGGGTGGGTCCTGGGCGAGTGTGGAAATCAGTTGATCCGTTGATATTTTGCTCCAGTTGCGTCGGGGGTTGAGTGCAGTGGTGGAAGGTGACTGGCTTCTGGTAGGAGAAGTGGATGCAGCGGTGGTCTGTCCAGCTAAGTTCGGTGGTGTGGCTGAAGTAGACGTGGTTGCTGGCTGAGAAGACTGGATCGAGTGTGTGGCCTGCAGAGAGGGTCGGAGAACTTACGAGTTGTCTGAGGCCGAGGTTGGAGAGGTTGTCTAGCAGGTTGGTGGTGTTGGCATCGCTGTTGTTTTCAAGGTGAAAGTTCAGATCGTGGAGGAGGATGTACTCTGTGGAGTCGAGGGCGTTGGTGCTGACGATGTCGGCGATGGCTTCGCAGAGTTGAGAGCGGGGCCTGGGGGTTTATAGATCAGAGTTCCTTTGAGAGTGGTGTTGGCGTTGATGTGCATCCTGAAGTGGAGGTGCTCGGCGAGGTTGAGGGTGTCATGGGTGCTGCTCGAGACTCTGATGGTGCTTTTGTGGACTACGGTGATTCCTCCTCCTGTCTTGTTATTGCGGTCTCTTCTGATGATTTTGTAGCCTTCGGGGATGGCTGTGGCTATGTTGGGTTCTGAGGCTGAGTGTGGTTGAGGTCAGCAGGTCCCAGAGTTCAGTTGCGTGTTTGTGGATGCAGCGGGTATTGAGTAGGATGCAGCTGAGGTGGTTGTTAGACGGTCTGTCGCAGTGCTTTAGGGTACAGGTGAAGCGGCAGGCTTGACAGGAGAAAGGTCCCTTGGTGTTCTTTGGGGAGGACAGCAAGCAGGTGGAGGGGCGTCCTCGATTGAGGGCGTGGAGATCGCTTGCAGTGTAGTGGTGTTGGGGGCCTTGCGGGCCAGGGGGAGTGGCGATGGGGGCAGTCGAGGGGCGGACGGGTGCAGATGGGCTTGCCTTTGGCACGCTGCGACGGCCATAAGAGGGGTGGTGGGAGGGAGTGGCAGCTGGGAGGAGGGAGGGCTTGGGAGTTGAGGAGGTGGGGGTGTGGCCGCAGGCTACAACAGCGGGAAGCTGAAGGAGAGGAGGTGGGGGGGGACGGGGCCGCGGGGACGCAGCAGCAGAGTTTGGATCAGGGAAAAAACGGCAAGAAACCCAAGAGGCTAAAGAAATTAAAATACAACCAGCACAGAGCGGAGGCGGCACAGGGCGGCGGCGAGAGGAGCGACCTGCACAAGGGTGTCACAATGGATCCATAGCTCTTGATAAACCTACGGTACTATCCAGTGAGGCCTAAGAAGGCTCGCACCTCTGTCTGTGTTCTAGGTGGTTGCCAGGCCTTGATAGCTTCTATCTTGGCCTGGAGTGGCTGCACCCTACCACCACCTACTAGGTGTCCCAAGTACACCACGGAACCCTGCCCAATCTGGCACTTACTAGCCTTGATGGTCAGGCCTGCCTGTTGCAGAGCCTAAAGCACCTCCTTGAGGTGGAACAGGTGTCCTTCCCAGCTAGAACTATAGACGGCTATGTCATCTAGGTAGGCTGCACAGAAGGCATCCTTGCCAGCTAGGACCCTGTTAACCAACCGTTGGAAGGTAGCGGGGGCATTTTTCAACCCAAAGGGCATCACCCGGAACTGGTAATGGCCCTCAGGTGTGGAAAATGCAGATCTCTCTTTAGCCTCCTCAGTCAAGGTGATGTGCCAGTACCCTGATATGAGATCGAAAGTACTGAGGATTTTGGCAGCACCTAGTCTGTCTACGAGCTCATCAGCTTGGGGGATTGGGTAAGCATCAGTCCATGTGACCGAGTTGAGACCCCGGTATTCCACACAGAACCAGAGTTCTGGCTTGGCACTGGGTGCAGCAGCCTTGGGTACCAGCATCACTGGGCTGGCCAAGGGACTGCTGGACTTATCAATAACCCCTAGGGCCAGCACCTTGGCAACTTCCTCCGTGATGCTGACTTCACCTCATCTGACAACTTGTACACGTTGTTCTTTACAGGGGGACTGTCTCCCATGTCAATATCGTGGACACACAGGTGGGTGAGTCCAGGGGTAAGGGAAAACAGAGATGAGAACTGCTCCAACAACTCATAGCACTCTCTTCTCTGATTGAGAGTCAGGGAGTCAGAGAGATTGACACTCTCCACTGACCCATCACCTTCTTTGGCACAGAGGAGGTTGGGTAGAGGTTCACTCTCATCTTCCATGCCCTCATCTGTCACAAGGAGCATACTGACATCAGACCTCTCAAAATGAGGCTTGAGTCGGTTGTGGTGGAGAACCCTTAGGGGGGTGCCCAGGTGTCTTGAGGTCCACTAGGTAAGTGGCCTCCCCCTTCCTCTCCTTGATCTCAAATGCTCTAGGCTCTACTGGCTCCATTAACCAAACCTTGTCACCAGGTGAGAACTCAACCAGAGTGGCCTTCCGGTCATACCACCTCTTGACTGGCCTCAAGGTTACTTTTGGCCTGCTTCCAGAAGCGATGGGTTTGGTTGCGGAGGGCGAGCATGTAGCTGACCACATCCTGGGGAGGTGTCTTGGGAGCTTTCTCTCAGCCCTCCTTCACTATACTTAGCAGCCCCCTGACAGGGTGATCATAGAGAACTCAAAGGGATGAACCCCACCCCTTTCTGGGACACCTCCCTATAAGCAAAGAGAAGGCAAGGCAAGAGGAAGTCCCACGTACACCTCATGGCCTCAGGTATGCCAGTGATAATGCCTTTGAGGGTCTTGTTGAACCTCTCAACAAGCCCATTGGATTGAGGATGATAAGGGGTGGTAAACTGGTAGATCACCCCACACTCATCCCACATGGACTTCATGTACGCAGACATGAAGTTTGTGCCTCTGTCAGACACAACTTCCTTAGAGAATCCCACATGGGTAAATATTCCCATCAGGGCTCTGGTCACCACCGGTGCAGTCACTGTTCTAAGAGGGATTGCCTCTGGATAGCGAGTGGCATGGTCCACCAAAACCAGGTTAAACCTGTTGCCCAAAGCAGTTTTGGGGTCCAAAGGACCAATGACGTCGATGCCTACCCTTTCAAAGGGGGTGCCAACGACGGGGAGTGGGTTCAGGGGGGCCTTAAGCCTTTTCCCTGTCTTGCCATTAGCCTGGCAGGTGGGGCAGGCCCTGCAGAAAGTATCTGAGGCTACCCGCGTTCTAGGCCAATGGAAGTGGGTGACAAGCCTGGCAAAGGTCTTGTCTTGGCCCAAATGTCCTGCCAGGGGGATGTCATTAGCACACGTGCTGCACCAGTGGCTGGAGCCCTAGGCTCACTGCAAAGGAGATCTTTCACCCAGTAGCTATGGTGATAGCCAGAGGCTTCACCAGCTGCTTGGGCTGCGGCCTGTTGCCTCAAGGGTGGGGCATTCCTTCTGTACCTTGCATAATTCTGCCCTGTTTGGCCCACCCTCTGCTTGTAAGCCAGCAAGTTCAGGCAGGTTGCCCAGGTCAGCAACATCCTCTATGGTTGGCTCAGGGGCCTCCTCCTCAGGGACCCCATCCACCACTGTACGAATATCTGAGGCAGGTTTCCCGCGCCTCTTGACCTTCCTCTTGGCAGCTGGTCTGGGCCATTGTTCCAGGCTCCAGACACTCTTGACTCCCTGCCCAGGCAGCCAATGACCTTGTGGTCATGCAGACCCACTCAGGCAAACCTAACATCTCCCAGTGGGATCTGAGCTCTTCCTCTTTCCTGGCAGTATGCTCTAGATCATTGCCTAACAGACAATCTACAGGCATGGCAGGACTCACAGCTACTTTAGAGTACCAGAGACCCCCTCCCACTCAAAGGGAACCAGAGCCACCAGTAGGTGACTCTCACGATTGTCAGTGACTATGATCTGGTGGAATGTATTAGGTTCTATCTGCTCTGCTGACACCAGCTGACTCTTGACAGTAGTCATACTGGCTCCTGTGTCATGCAGAGCCTCTACCCTTTGCCCATCAATGGTGACCCACTACGTATTATTTGAAGTATTGGCAGGCAAGTGGGCTTTTGGCACCATCTCCTTATCCCCCAGGGATACTAAGGACATCTCTATCTGCCCCCCCAAAGCTAAATGAGACTGTCTCCCCCCCCGAGGGCTACACTAGCCAACCCAGATGTCTGCCCTCCAATGGTGAGCTGTGGTCTCTTGGAACAATGGGAGTCACCCTTAGGGTGTCCATGCTGGTAGCACTCTAAGCATTTGGGGATGAACTTCCCTATCTTCTTATCGAAGTACTCTTGTGTCTTCCCAAACTTACAAGAGGAATGGCTACCACCCCCCCTTGGGAATTGTTTTGGGGGCCTTTTGAGAGTTCCTTATCTTTAAGTTTTTCTCCCCCCTCTTTCTTCTGTTGGGAACCCTGACCAACTTTGTGGGTGTCCCCAGATACCTTTTTGGAAACTCTGGTGGTAACCCAGATGTCCGCCTTTGGCGCAACTCTGTAAAAGAAATACTGAGCATATGCTCTCTTAGAATCAAATCATATAACCCTTTGTAATAATTTACTTTGCTGGCCTGCACCCATCCATTCAGTGCCATATTGAAGAAATAAAAACAGTCTACCCAAGTCTGTGTGGTAAGTTTGGTGCTGTCCCTAAACCTCTGATGGTATTTTTCAGGGTTCATCCCAAACTTGCCAGTAAAGCGTCTTTCGTGGGTGCATAGACATTCTGATCATGTGGATCTAGTGTAAGAAGTGTGTCCCTCCCCACTGCTGGTACATAAAACCACAAGGCCACCCCCCATAGGTCAATACAAAAACAAATACACTGTTCCTAATAGAAACACATAGTGAAAAGAGGATCACAGGGCAACCCTAAAGTTAGAAGCAAGTGCCCTCACACACCCAATCAGGTGTTATACTTCATCATCGGGCAAACTCCTCGTCAGACCGGCGCTGCAATGTCTGACGGGCACCCCTTGAAGGGGGTTCTTTGCTGGAGATCTTTTCTCAGTAACACTGTGCCGTGCACAAAAAGGGTAGAGTGAATAATGCCCGAATACAGGCACTACACAGGTAAGGAGAGAGAAAAATAAAAAAGAAGTAAAATTGGTTTAAAACCCAAATGGGACACCAAATTTTCATGAACAGAAAAGGGTCATGGCCAAAGTAATAAAAACAACAATGAGAGTGAACAATGAGGTAATGCTCAAAACACTCCCACTCTGCACCTGAAGATAGGGATTAAAAAACTATATTAAACCCTAATGATGCGGTCAACATGTTTTGTGTCTAAACGGTCCAAAAGGATCCTGTTGGAAAATGGGTTATTGGTAGGGCAGGTAGGTACCTACACCTAGCAACAAGCCACAAACCTCCACGTAAGTACAGTTAGGTCTCAATAAATTAATCCCAGCTCTACCCTTGGTAGCTTGGCATCGAGCGTCAAGGCTTAACTTAGGAGACAAAGTGTAAAGCATTCAAATATCACACAACAGTAATTAAATAAAACACAGGAAACAGTTTAAAAATCCAAAACCAATTTATAAAAATAGCTTATATTTTTATCTTTAAAATGACACAAAAACGATTAAAATCGGTTCAGGGGAACCGGAGATATGAATTTTTAAAGTATTATTATTTTCTAGCGCATAGAAACAAAAAGCGCCAATCGGGTCATCTGGTTGCACCAGGACCGGGACAAAGTCAAACTTTCAGGCCGACCGCGATGGAGCCCTGCTCGGATACAGGTCGCGGGAAGCCTTGGTTAAAAAGTTACCTTCTGACTTAGTCTTTATTTTGAAGTTTTTCTTCACCGGGACGAACCTGCCAGTTGGATCCGACCTCCTGGAGCCCTTGTCCGGATACGCGAAGTCGGTTTCCTCGGTGGTGATTTCTACCTTCGGACTTAGTCGTTTTTTCGAGATGAAAATCCTTCGACCGGGGTAAACCTGGATCTTGATCCGACGTCCGTGGAGCCCTTCTCCGATACGATGGCTGGAAGGTCCCGGTCAACTTTTTACGTTCGGACTTAGTCTTTTTTTCGGATGTTTTTCTTGACCGGGACGAACCACGAAGTCAGGCCGGGTCGCGGTTGAGGCAAGCCGGCTAGAATTTCCGCGTCGAGTCGGTCACTTTATGGAGCTTTTTTCTAAAATTTCTCCAATCTTTTCCAAACTTCTGGGGCTTCACCCAGATGTTCTTTTAAGGTTCTTTTGGGGTCCACAGCTCACCCCAAGGGTCCAGAAGTTCTGTGATGGTCCTTGGGAAGTGCGGACTTCAACTCCCAGAATGCACCTGGCGCAAACTCCTTTTTGGCCACTGGACAGTGGTCAGCTGGTCACTTTTTCAGGAGTTGGTGCAGGGGACTCTGGTTAGCAATTTTTCACCTGTAGCAAACAGGGAGTCCCTCCTTGAACCAGTGGAAGCCAGGCAAAGTCCTTCTTGTGGTGAAGCCCAAGTGTGCAGCTGGTGCAGTCTTTCTGAGTGCAGGGTCCAGGTGCAGGCCAGGGGTCCAGCAGGGCAGTCCTTCTTCTCCTTGTAGTTCTTTCTTCTTGAAATTTGGTGGGGATCTGAGGCGTGGGTGCAGGTCTGCCAGTTTTATCCTTGCTCCTGGGTGAAAAGCAGGGGGGCCCTGGTCCTCCAATCAGGGACAGGGTCGTCCCCCTGTGATGACCACTTCCTGGGAAGTGTGGCAAAAATCCATCCCAGAAGGCAATAGTCTCTAAAAATCCAAAATGGATGAATCAGATTTTTGGAGGAGAGATCTGGCTGAGCCCACCCACTGGTGTGGCTAAAAATCATAAACACACCCCTCTCCTGCCCTCTCCTAATCTAATCAAGGGGGCACCTAGCTGTCTGGGGTTGCAGGATGTGGGGGTGTTGCTGGGTGCTCCAGATGTCCTCCTCTGCCTTTGAAGACCAGTTTGGCAGCCCTCCCCCTTCCTGCTTCCCCATCTGCTGAGGGGAGATTCTCTCCCCCAAGCACATTCCTTTGTGTGAAGTCAGGCCACTTCAGACCTCATTAAAGTAGCCTGGCAGAAGCTGCTGCAGGCTGGCCAATCAGAGCACAGCAGCAAAAACAATGCAGAGCTGAAATTGGCAACTTTTTAGGTAAAGTCTAAACTTTTTACCTGCACTAGTTATATTAAATCCAACAACTGGAAGTTGTGGGATTTATTATAACAATCAATTTGATACCAAATTCTTGGCATGTAACATTTAAGGAGACTTTAAAATTTAAAATAAAGTCTGCCCATTCTAGCCTATGAAGGCCATTTACTTCAATGAGGGAAAAACGAATTTGGCTGTTTTTACCTCACCAGGGCTTATAAATCTATTTTTATAAAGTCCCTGCTTATAGTTACATGGCACCCAGCCCTAGGGGCACATAGGGCACACCTTAGGGGTGACTTATATGTAAAAATAAGGTAGTTTAAGACTTTGGAAGTACCTTTAATTCCAAAGTCGAATTTTCATATAACTTTAATTTAAAAGCAGCCAGCAAGGCAGGCTTGCTTTTAAAATGACACTGGGCACCTCAGCAATGCACCTAGGTGTGCACCACCTATGCTGTGGTCCCTAAACCTACATGCCCTACCATATACTAGGGACTTATAGGTAGGTTAACTTAGCCAATTATAATTAGCCTAATTTGCATATCCATTTTACACAGAGCACAGGCCCTGGGACTGGTTAGCAGTACCCAGGGCACCATCAGAGTCAGGAAAACACCAGCATAAAGTGGAAAATGGGGGCAAAAAGTTAGGGGGCCTCTGCAATCAGCCCCAGTTTCTCACAGATCCACCAACACTTCATCAGGACCAAAAAAGCATAACTAAATACTTCTCCTACAGACTATAACTAAGGGGCACAATGTGTCGAAACCTGTCAGTCATATTAAACTCCAGTCACTTACAAAAAGGCTGCACGTCAGGCTAGTCTAGTGTAAGGGTAAACCTGTTAAGACAACAAAGAAAACATACATGTAGTATCAATTCTAATATACTTCAATCAGTGCACACGTCAGGGCTGGGTGGCACACAGTGAACATGCAGTGGTGACATGCTTTGTGGTATACGCTTACCGTTCCATTAGAAGGATCTGGCACCATAGGATTACACGAGCCCAGAGGAGAGCCGTATCACTGGAATAATATAGTACAACATTAGTGGGGTAAACTGTTCTGGGTATCTACAGAGGTGGACTTAATATCCCCTTCGTATCCAACCCCGTGTAATGGAAGAAGACAAGGGCCAGTCCCCGTTCCCTGTTAAAATCTTCAAAAAGGGGTGAGACACATCCCCAAATACAAAGTACTCTCATCTGACCATATCAAGGAAAAATGCTCACATCCAAAAATCAAACAAGTAACATCAAAACGACTACGAGGAGTATGACAAAAGACTGAAAGAATTCATACTAGCGCTGAGCAGGTATCATGACATGCTGACTGGCAAACTTACAATATGCGGAAGTTCTAATAGGCAAGGTCACTAGGAGGCTCAGCGCGTTTAAATAAACGTCTCACACTTGGAGCCGAACTTACTATTTACTCGGCGATCCTCTGCCCAGGACCTACACGTGGCCGTGTTCCCAAATTGACAATCAGGGACGCGGCCGGCCGGTTGAAAAAGCCGCTGAGACCCGGAAGACATCAAAAGGGCAATGGCTGTCATTGGGTGAGCGCGGTCATGTGTGCCTTAGAAAAAAAAGATGGACCCGGCATAATCATTAAAAAAACGGACTCCGGGGAACCAGTGTTCACCCTTGCGTTCCCACAAATAGTGGATGAACGCCAATTGGCAGGTTAATGTTGCTAATCGCAAGGTCCATTGACAGAATGTCTTAAATGAAGAAGAGTGTAAAAAAAACCACTCATAAACGTGTGAGTGTTTTGAAAAGACAAGGCTATTCTTAAATCCAGTGTGGGTGATGGAAAACAGATACTGAATGGGGGATGCTATATGTTTAGTTCAAAAGTTAGCACTACCCCTACAACAATCCTTCAGAGAAGAAAGAGGGTTGTTTATTTTAAACAAATGCCGGACAGGGCTGGGAGTTTAAGCAGAGGACCTCAGAGCTCCAAAAAGTGAGCCTATAATTAAAAAATTGGAAATAAACAATGAAAATAAACAGGTGGTCTTGAGATGAAAATAGGCCCAGTCAGAAAAGTGTCAACCACTTGTTCATCCCAGAGATAGTCCAGAAGGTGATCAACGGGTAAACTGTAGCCAAGGAATGTCCCGTTGATATGGGTCCCCAGTCTAAATATCCAAAGTTGCTCGGATTCAAAAAGCGAACTTGGATTATTACTGACATGCCTCAGGTAATAAAGGACTACCCACCACATCTCATCTGGGCTATGGTAGAGTTCCAAAAAGTGTGTGCTCAATTTTGTGGTTATACGGCCTCACCTGATATTACTGCGGTGTTCATTGATCCTCAATTTGAGCGGTCTGGTGGTCATACCAATGTAACGTAAGCCACATGGGCATGAAATCATTTAAATACAGTTACATGTGTTACAACTGGCATGTTTGACAAGTTACCATGTGCCCAGTGGTTCCAGGTCCAAGGGGTGCAACCGTCTGGTCAAAGGGCACACATTACACTGTCCACAGGGATAGTGGCCTGCAACGGACGGTAAGCCCCACAAGGTTGTTTGTTTCATATCTCCTGTATGTGTGCGAGGATGGGAATGTACCACTATATCTCTAATATTGCTCGTCCTTTTAAAGGCAAACAGAGGTTTAGAGATGGGTGTTCCTCCACTTTCTAAAATTGACCATCTCTTATTAATCAGTTTCTTAAGGTTATTAGACAATGGGGTAAAGGTGGACACACAAGCTCTCTAGCATGCAGTGTTAACAACCTGGAGAGGATAATGGCTTTTTCGTAATTTCCTGGCAAGGTCATCTGCATGTTCTTCAAAAAGTTGGATGTTACTGCAATTGCGTCGTAATCATAAAAATTGACCATAAGGTACATTTTCTCGTAGTGCTCTAGGGTGACGGCTGTCAAAAAGTAACAAGCTTTTATGATCAGTTGTTTTATGATATGTACATATGGTCAGTTTGCCCTTGTCAATGGTGATCATCAGGTCCAAAAAATGAATCTGTGTTAAAGAGACCATGGAGGTGAACTTGAGAAAAGGATCAAGCTGTTGATCCAGTAGATAAAAGGTTCAACCACTGTAGTTGACCCATGCCAGACAATCAAAATATCGTTGATATAGCATCGCCATAACTTGATATTAGTGTAGAAAGGATTGGCAGTAGGGAGTATGTGACGTTTCTCAAAGTCGAACATGGAGAGGCAAGCCAGACTAGGAGCAAATGTGCTCCCCATCGAAGTCCCCCTTATCTGATGAAAAAGCCGGTCCTCAAATTGAAAAAAATTCTCAGTCATTGCAATGGTAGTGAGTTGCATAATGAAATGTACTGGAGTCGAACCGTCCAATGAACTTTCAAAAAGAGCATCCTCAATTACTTGTAGTGTAGCCCCCTGGGGAATGTTGGTGTATAAGGCTTCGACATTCAATGTAATCAAGGCATGGGACCCCTGAGAACACTCCCATAGGTCCTCAGGGGTCACATGTGCTCTTAGTGCAACTTCATAGGCAGCCAACCACTTATCAATGTCATCTCCCACCACACAACTTGGAACCACATTCTTGGGTATACAAACTTTTCTCTTCCCAGCAGGTACTGCATGTATACTGCCACCATCACTGCTGGACTTAGACTGTCTTGAGACCCAGTTAATGAGCCAAAAAAAGTTTATTTTCAGCCAAGACTCTCTCAGCTGCTTTTGCTTCTCTCTCTGCCCTCCTTTGATCCTGTTGAGCTCCAATTTTTAACCTTTCCATTTGCAAATGAAATCCTCTCTCCTTTCCTCTGCAGTCAGGCCCTGATCGGAAACACTGCTCCCTGGTTTGGCTGAGGGCACAATTGCAGTGTTAACATCATCCACTGATGGCAAAAAATCCTCTGAGGGGCTATCCTCTGGACCCTCCTCCTCAGCATCCTCCTCCGAATTGGCTTCTGCCCAGGCACTCAGCACCATTTGAAATTCCTCCTTTCTGGAGGCACCATAGATGGGTACTCCCATATCCCTGCAGTGCCCTTTCAGATGTTTGACAGTATATTTCTCCAGTATGGCTAGGTCAAAACTTCATTTCCAGCTTGAGACCCAGCCAGAGACATGTTGAGTGAGGATTTTAGTAAAAAATGTCAGGTAGAAAACAAAATTGCAGAAAAAGATTAAAAAAATCAAGTTGACTTTCAACTGTGGGTAGGTAGTGAACACTTAGCTATTGTATGTCACTGCACAAATATAAGTCCTATCCTCATCGCTGATCACCAATGTTAGAAATGGGGTCTTTGGTTGGCAGTCAGGTTACGCCCTGTTCAAGCAAGGACCCTCACTCTAGTCAAGGTAAGTCACATACAATCCAAATGATCGTGTGCTCACCCTCTGGTAGCCTGGCACTGAGCTGTCAGGCTTAACTTAGAAGGCAATGTGTAAATTATTTGTGTAATAAATCATACAATAACACAGGATAGCACCACAAAAATACACCACACAGTGTTTAGAAAAATATGCAATATTTATCTGATAAGATGCATGTCAAAACGATTAAAATGCAATAAGTATATGTTGAGATATCACTTTAAAAGTGATATAAAGTTTCTTTAGTCTTTTAAAAGCAATAAATGTCTCTTTCAAGCACAAAGTACCTGGTTTGCGTTCAAAATCTCCACAAAGAACCACAGAGGAGGAGATGCCTGGAAATAAGGGGGGTATGCGTTGATTTCTCTGGCCGCACATAGCGATGCATCATTTAGTTTTCACACAGGGATGGCTGTACGTCGATTTCCGGGACTCAGTCATGGATCCTCTTTGGGTTGCAGGGTTTTCGGATGCCTTGGAGATGATGCGTGGATTTCCGGAGCTGACAGAATGAAGTCAGAGGAGCTGCGTCGATCCGGAGGGCATTGCATATACATTTCTACCACACGGCAGGCTCTGCGTCGATTCCTCTCTGGAAGTCGGGCTGTGTCATTCCGGCTCAGCTGTGCATCGATCCAGTGGGCCGTGCGTCGAATTTCCAGTTGCTAGTCTGGCACTGCATCGATCTTCTCGTAGCAAAGTTGGGCTGCGTTGTTCCGGTATGGTGTGTGGTAAATTTTTCACCGCAGTGCAGGCTGTGCATCGTTTATGGCAGGCTGTGCGTCAATTTTCACAGCACAAGGAGTCCTTCTTGTAGAGATGAAGTCTTTTTGGTCTGAGACTTCAGGGAACAGGAGGGAAGCTCTATCCAAGCCCTTTGAGAGCACTTCTCAACACAGCCAGAGAGCAGCAAGACAGCATGGCAACAGCAAGGCAGCAGTTCTTCAAAGAAAGCAGTCAGGTTAGTCCTTTAGGTAGCCAGGCAGGTTTTCTTGGCAGGATGCAGGTTCTGGTTCTCTTCTCCAGGAAGTGTGTGAGTTGGTAGGGGCAGAGGCCCTGTTTAAATACCCAAGTGTGCCTTTGAAGTGGGTGAAGCTTCAAAGAGTGGCTTAGAAGTGCACAAGGTACTCTTTTAGTTCAATCCTGTCTGCCAGGGTCCCAGTAGGTGGTGTGTCAGTCCTTTGTGTGAGGGCAGGCTACTGTCTTTTGACATGTAATTGTCAGGCCCTTCACCCTCCCAGCCCAGGAAGACCCATTCAAAATGCAGATGTATGCAAGTGAGACTGAGTATCCTGTGTTTTTTGGGGTGTGTCTGAGTGAATGCACAATGGAGCTGTCAACTGCACCCAGCCAGACGTGGATTGTAAGGCACAGAAGGATTTAAGTGCAGAGAAATGCTCACTTTCTAAAAGTGGCATTTCTAAAATAGTAATATTAAATCCATCGTCACCAGTCAGCAGGATTTTGTATCATCATTCTGGCCATACTAAATATGACCTTCCTACTCCTTTCAGATCAGCAGCTCCCCCTGAAACAATATATGATGATAGCCCCAATGTTAGCCTGTGAAGGGAGCAGGCCTCAAAGCAGTGTAAAAATGAATTTAGGAGTTTTACACTACCAAGACATGTAAACTACACATGTACATGTCCTGCCTTTTGCCTTCGCAGCACCCTGCTCTATGGCTTACCTAGGGCATACCTTAGGGGTGACTTACATGTAGAAAAAGGGGAGTTTTAGGCTTGACAAGTACTTTTAAATGCCAAGTCGAATTGGCAGTGAAACTGCACACACAGGCCTTACAATGGCAGGCCTGAGACAAGGTTAAGGAGCTACTTAAGCGGGTGGCACAATCAGTGCTGCAGGCCCACTAGTAGCATTTAATCTACAAGCCCTGGGCACATATAGTGCACTTTTCTAGGGTCTTATAAGTACATTAATTAGTCCAATCGGGTATGATCCAATGTTATCATGTTTAAAGGGAGAGAACATATGCACTTTAGCATTGGTGCGCAGTCTTAAAACCAGCCAAAACAGTATCTAAAAAGTGGAGGGAGGCAGGCAAAAAGTTAGGGGTGACCACCCTAAGGCTGTCAGGTCTAACAATATATATATTCATACATTGACCGTGATCAAGACCGTGAGGGTCGAAACGCGTTGGTGTTAATTTGTTTGGGGTCCTGTCATGAAATAAAAGTAACCTGCTGTAATCCTGTGAGTGCCGCAATTTTGACTCAATTGTCAAACTGGTGTGAAGATATTCATACATATATGAATACAATATATATATTCATACATAAAAATGTATATATACATACATATATATTTATGTGTGTATATATATATTTATATATATATATGTTATCTCACCCACAATTGGACCGAAGGTGATGGAATATTAAATGTGGGGAGATTCAGTACACAATGCAATGCCTTTAACTGGATGAATAACAGTGATCACTGAGAGACTGCATGTGAAAATAGTGGAAAGTTGTAAAGCATACCCATTAGAGGGTCTAGATGGTGAATTTGAAACCACTAATACCAGCATGAACTGCATTTGTTAAAAAACTGATGTAGAAATTACATATAAAAATGGTCACTAAAAAAGCTGAAAGACTAATTTGCACCTGAGATCAGGGACAAAGGAGTACCGAAATGCAGAGGGTTAACTCCTGCCTTTGCATTTTACAATTCTAAACTTAGAGGCATCGTCAACAGGAGTGCAACTCTATTTCTTATCACAGGAGTGATCGACCTTTTAAAAGCATTTATTGACTTGCCTATATCTTTGGCACCATTAAACATTAAATGTTTTTGTCCTCAAGTGATTCAGTTTCTGGGGGTATTCATAAAGGTATAAGGCACATGACCCGCTAGGGCTTATCAAAGCCCCAGGGACCACCACCTTTCCAGGAATGAAAAGCCATATATATCTGGGGGCTGCATGGACCTCCCTGGACCCCAGGGACCTTCACATCCCCAGGCATAAATTGTTTTGAGGTGGGAATGTTGTACAGACCCCCAGGCTCTGGGGTCCAACCTGGTCAACAACAAAGTATGCAGGGGACCATGCAGAGCCCCTTGGACCCTAGCGACCACCACCTTCCTGGTGGCACAATAACCAAATGAAGTGGAGGGGCCATATGGACTCCCTGGGCCCCGGGGACCATCACCTCCCTGAGGTTGCAGAAAAAAGTATAATGGGGGGCTGCACAGACCCACCTGAGCCATGGGGACCAACTCCTTCCCAGGTCTAAAAGAAAGTATACAATGACGCTGCGTGGACCACCCCCCCATGCCACAGGAACCACCACCTCCTTGGGGCTGCATTTCCAAGATGAAGGGGGCATGCAGACCCCTTGGGCCATGGGAACTACCACCCCTTCACAGGGCCAGTACCTTTATTAAAAATGTAGGGGGAGCAGATTAAAGGAGTTTGCCTCCTGCAGCCATATATGGCCCTAGGGACTGCCCCCCCAGAGTCAACTTCTGCTATCCCCCATGGTGCCCAAGGTGCCCACCCTTGGGAAGCAGCTGCTTGCTTTTGCTTGGTGGGATCTCTGACAGCTCCCACTAAGCAAAAGCAAACACTCCACTTTCAGCAAGCAGGAGCTTTAAAACTGTTCCCACTTTCTGAAAGTGGAGATTTCAGCTTTTTCCCTGCCTGCTGTCATGTGGGCAGAGAAAAAGTAAAATTATTACCCTCACATGCATGGAGCTGCTATTTGCAGCAGCTGCCTGCATGTAGGAGCAATGCTGGCTCTCACAGGGAACGAGAGCTGGTGGGACCACAGGGGCTTTGAGGCTCCCCTCGCCATCCTGTCATTTTTTTCTGTCTGGAAGAGATGGAAGAGAGATTGCTATTGCAATGGTCTCTCTCTTCGCACAATGACTTGAAAGTGTCACCTTAGCAAGGTGTTTGGTTTGAGTATCATAGATATGTTGTGATGCAGAGCAGAACGGAGCCTCTACTGGCCCAGTGGTAAAGCTCTAGGAATTTCATTCAGTAAGTTGAAGGTTCAAATCCTGGTATCTCATGATAGTGTGTCTATTTACTATTGTTTTAACTGTTGAACATTCCTTGTAAGGGAACATTTACATCTATTTCCTATCATAATATTTCTGTTGAATGTCATAGTTATGTCTGGACGATGCACAGCAATGACTCACCTGTGGCCTGGTGGTTTATGTCTCAGGTTATTACACTGAAGGTTGAAGGTTCCAATCTAGGTGTGCCTCTAGTCTTTCCCTACTGCAATTCATTTTCAACTTCAAATGTTTGAGGTACATGCTAAAAGGTGATCTCACTATTTTTACTTGTCAAATACATTTGTTTTCAATTTGTCAGAACATTCCTCAATCTGAGTGGCACAGGGATGGGTGGTTACAGAGGGTTGGCCACAGTGCCTGGCCCTGCAGCTAGCCTCTGCCACGTACTTCCGAAGGTGGCTGGATTAACGTGTAGTAATTAATATGACTTTACGTTAGAAAAACATTTAAATTCACTGTAAAAAAACAAAGTTTACAGTGACATTATAGTTAGGAAATAGCATCAAAAAAAGTAGAAATTCACCTAAAAAAACAAAGGTTACAGGGACGTTATAGTTAGGCTCACATTTTAATTGTACAAAACTATAGAAATTGAGCTGTTATACTTAGAGGTATTTTAGAAAACTTTAACTTGTTGCTTAAGTTAACTATAACTCGTGCACTGGCTATGCACTGCTGATTACCCCACATATGCAACACTCATGACATCTTTGATAACATCATTGACAATATCGATATAATATTTGCAGCAAAACTATTGAGAAGAAAACTGTGCATGGCTGGAGCCCGAGTAATAGTTACCTCAGGGCACAAGTTATAGTTACTTGAAATAACTAACTATAACAGCTGAATTTCCATGGTTTATATGTTTAAAATGTGAGCCTAACTATAATGTCTCCATAACCTTTGGTGTTTTAAGAGAAATATATATATATATATATATATATATATATACAGATTTATATATACAGATTTATATATACAGCTCGTTCCACCAGACCCATTGAAACTCCAGGATGAGTGCTACTGTCACTTCATGAAGGACTCACGTAGCCATACATACTGATGCCGAAAAAGTGGCACAGAGCACTCTGGGGGTGTCATACATTTCAAATTTATTCTGAGCAGACTGGTTTCGGAGGAGTCCCTTTTTAAAAGTCAACACCAATATGTTAATATCCTTGCTTTAAAAAGTCTCATAAGCAGCTCCTATTGGAGGATTCCAAATGTGACTTGTAAAGGAGGACTGATGCTGTCATAGTCCAGATACTTTTATTTGGCTACCATTTCTAAGTGATCCAATGCATATTCACTCCTTATAGGATACTCATGTTTCGACAATCCATACTGACAAAGTCACCAATGTACCAATAAATCATCACGCCTTGAATGGACAAAAAATGTCAGGTATGCAATTTTATTTCCATCAAATGCATGACTGAAATTATTACAGTCCTCATAAAATGTCTTTCCCTCCGTGGGCTGCCACTTGTCACCCAGGAAGCTGTGTCTCTTCCAGAGTAATAAACTACCTTATGTTTACATATAAGTCACCCCTAAGGTGTGCCCTATGTGCCCCTAGGGCTGGGTGCCATGTAACTATGAGTGGGGACCTTAAAAAAATAGTTTTATGAGCCCTGGTGAGGTAAAACAGCCAAAATCGTTTTTCCCTCATCGTGGTGAATGGCCTCCATAAGCTAGAATGGGGAGACTTTATTTTAATTTATAAAGTCCCCTTAAGTGACAGATACCTCAAGTCTGGTATCAAATTAATTGTTATAATACATCCTACAACTTACAATTGTTGGATTTAATATAACTTGTTCAGGTAAAGAGTTTTAAACTTTACCTGAAAAGTTGCCAACTTCAGCCCTGCAGTGTTTTGTTGCTTTGCTCTCATTGGCCAGCCTCTGGCAGCCTGGCCAGGCTGCCTTCATGAAGTGTAAAGTGGCCTGGCTCAACACAAAGATATGTGCCAGGGGAGGAGATCTTCATCAGTAGATGGAGAGGCAGGAAGGGGGCAGGGATTTTGATCTCGAAAAAACGACTAAGTCCGAAGGTAAAAATCTCCACCGAGTTCTCCCACGACGCGTACCAGAGGAAGAGTTCCAGGAGGTTGGATTGGACTGGCGACTTGGTCCCGCTGAAGAAAATCTTCAAGAAAACGACTAAGTCTGAAGGCAAACTTTTGACGAAGCCTCCCACGAGCTGTAGCCGAGCAGGGGTCCATTGCGGTCGGCCTCAAACTTTGACTTTTCCCCAGTCGAGGTGCAACCAGATACCCAGATTGGTGGTATTCATTTGTAAGTGCTAAAAATCATTAATTCTTTAAAAATTCATATCTATGGTTCCCCTTATCCGATTTTATTTGTTTTGCTGTAATTTTAACGATATAAATCGAATCTATTTTTATAAATTGGTGTTGGGTTTTTATTGTGGTTTGTGTGCTACTTATTTACTGTTTTGTGATTTTTAAAATGCTTTACACATTTGTCTCCTAAGTTAAGCCTTGTCGCTCGTTGCCAAGCTATCAAGGGGTTGAGCTGGGTTTAATTTATTGAGACCTAACTGGACCTAAGTGGAGGTTAGTGGCCTATTGCTAAGTGTAGGTACTTGTCTGCCCTCACCAATAACCCATTTTCAAACAATATAATTTCCAAGTTCTGTCAAAGGGATTTGATGATTTCTTTAGTCCCAAGGTGACTGTTCAGGCAATTTGCCAATAGAATATGACAACCAGTTCCATCAGAACCTGCCAAACTTTTCTTGTAGGCAGTGTTATATGTGGTAACGAGTATGGTGGTGGGGTTCTTCTCTTCAATGGTTTTAGGGGGTTCCTAAAACAGAATGATATCTTTAGTGAGTGTCCTGACTGTTCTCTTGCCTTTTTTAAGACCCCAGTCAGGATAATCCTCTCTGTAAAACTATCACTCATACATTTGCTCCTCCTTCAGACAGGAGGATGAATCACTACAATTACACTTGGCTCAGATAAGTCCCTCATAGGGACTATTCCATTTCATAGTGTCTTGGTGGCTACTGAGAGCATGTAAGATGGTGCTCCCTGGGTAGTTTTCATGTGTAAGGAGATAGTAAGAATTCCCCTCTTGATTTTCATTGTGACATCAAGAAACTAAATTTTATCTTTGCTTACATTAAAGGTAAAGTCTAAGTTCCAGTGATTCTTCTTAAATTTGGAGACAAAATCCCTTGCAGATTTCTCCGTGCCTTGCTATATGATCAGCAAGTCATCTATATAGCGCAGCCACATAATGGCTGAACCCAAGCTCTCTGAAGTGTCATCTGTCATGGCCACCTGACCCTTCCACCAGCCCATGAACAAGTTTGTGAAGCTGGGAGTGAAGCAGGTGCCCATATCGGTCCTGGTCTTCAGTCTGAATAATTCTCAATTGAAGAGAAAGAAGTAATATTCTAGACACAGACATTTTATGCAGTTTGTTTATTTTACTATTTTCACCACTTTTGGACTGTTGTAGAGTTTATGCCTACTATGGCTAATAATATTCAATTGACAGTGCAGGAGAACATCTAATTAAAATGAAAATATTTAGTGCTTGTGACAAGGTGATTTAATGATGCTTCCCACTGTATATAATTATATTATCATTATGAGTTGATTACTGACAAGACATTCATGAGCATATAAAGAATTTTGATGTGTAAATAGCTACCTGTAACACAATGTGTATTAGAACATTAGAATGTTGGGGGCTACATTGCAGACAAGCCCGGAGCGTCTAGTGGCAGAATGTTCTAACAGCCTCAGAACCTGCTGGAGCTGGCTCTACCGGCCATTAAAGGCCCTTTCCCTTGTTAAAGGCCCGAGCCGAACATGGGAGCGGGCCTTTAATGGCCGGTAGAGCCCGCTATGGCGGGTTCTGAGGCTTTAGTGGAATGTATCACCACGGTGGACTTTAACTATTGTCCGGGTAAATAACCATTTTCAAGACAGTCAACTCTTTTGCACTACCAATGAGAACTTGTTTCAAATACAGACCGTCTCTAGAACTATGTTTTCATTGTTAAATGGTTGCTCTGTTTTTGAACACGCTAGTGTGAACAAGGCCGTCAGGCTGAAATATGTTGTATGTATTGGTGTTTGTTCTCCTAATAAAGGATTTCGTGTATATCCCTGAGTGCGCGTATTTGCTTCTGGCTGATGTGATTGTATTGAATATATCTTGGATATGTCTATATCTAAACATAGATAGATAGATAGATAGATAGATAGATAGATAGATAGATAGATAGATAGATAGATAGATGACATACATATACAATAAAATGAGAAATAAAATAAAACATTTCATAGGATAGAATATATGAATTGATTTACAAAATAGTTCAAATATTAAACATTGAAAAATACAAAAACACATTTACAAAAAATACTATAAACAATAAAATAAGTTTTTGAATAAAACCAAATAAAATAAAAAAATGAGAAATAAAACAATTAACAATTAACACTACAAACTTTATTCACCAACATTATAAACTACTGGAGTCTAAGAATATTAAATATACTATACCCACTCAAGTTAATTTATTAGTAGGGAAATTGTTGGCTTTTGGGGGGGTAAAATATATTATTTTCACTCCTTTCTGTGCAACAGTAGACAAAGCGTTGGATTTCCTAGGGGTGAAATTCACTATTTCCACTTCAGTCTGTGCAACACAAGGTAAAGTGAAGGATTTTAGAGGGATGAAATGAACTATTACCTCTCCAGTCAGCACAACAGTAAGGAAAGTGTTAAATTGCAGCAAGGTTATTTTATGATTCCTACTGCAGTTCAAACAAGAGTAGGGAAAGTACTTCACTTCAAACACATTGCATATATAAGTAACACCATGATTAAGAAAACATATTTAACTCAATTTAAAATTGATTAATCAACATAAATATGTGCAAAAACATAAAAAGCATGAATAATTTTACATAATTACTATTCATTAAAATAATGAATTACCAATTAATAAATATTTGTCATTCAAATATTAACTAATTGACTTCCAACCTTATACCCATACAAACCTAAGGCTGTTTTGAACTTGTTTTTCTTTAAGAAAAATGGACTTATAAGAAAACCACATGCACTGTCTCAGGTGTAGAACATTTGGTGTACAATAAAAGGTGCAATGCAAGAAACTCCAACACAGGCAATATTATAGATAATGGTGAAGAGATTGCTGAAAGTGAGTCTACTGCTTCTGGAGATGGTGACTGAGCACTTAGTACTGAAGCATAGACAGTGTGATGGATCGAACGGTGGCTAGTCCTAGGCTGTATAGGAATAAATAGGTGTGTGTGATCAAATTGGGTGGCATCATGGTTCAAATATTAGCTGAATTTGGGTCTTCTATTGACACAGTGGTGTGGAAATATTTTTTGGGGGTGGTTGGTGATAGGTTGGTACAATCAGAAATGGCTCCTAAACGTTTCTCTGGTGAACCCATTCCTATGGTCGGGTATAGGAATGTGAGTTCTGCGTTTATGACTATAGGGTCCACAAGAAGTTGCATGTCACTAAAGGCTAGATGCATGAAGCATTTTTTCGGTCGCAAGTGGCCCACTGGGCCGTTTGTGACTAGAAAACTGCTATTTGTCATGTACCAAAGGCAAGATGTGACTTGGTAACTTGTTACCAAATCACATTTTGCTTTTGCAATTCAGTATTAGAAAGGGGCGTGTTTAGAGTATCTCTTTCTAATACTGAATCACACTGGTATGTATGAAGGTTTTGCAAACAGAATGCAGTTGCAAAATATCCTTACTTTACCAACTCTGTGAAGGAGGTGGTAACCATTCTCTAGCGGGAAGGGGACGCAAAGGGACCCCTTCCCCATTGTGAATGGCGGCACCAACATTTTTTAAGAGCAGAAAGTGGTCTCACGGACCACTCGCTACTCTTAAAAAATGAAAAGGAAACTTTTCATTTTTCTTTTGGCAATTCCTTCTGCTTTCTTTCAGGGAAAATGGGCTGCATTACAAAAAAATTGCTCTATCTAAGAAGCAATCACAGACATGGAGGTCTTCAGAACCCAGCAGGCCACCATCCCTGTGATTGTAGCCATTCCAAAATGGGTCACAAATAACAATCTGCCTCATCAAATTTAATGAGGCAGGTACTTTTCGACACATTTGGGAATCACAAACATTATCTAAGCTACTGTGGTACACCACAGTTTGCGATTTTCTAATAGCCAATTACAAACATTCAATGTTAGGAAATTTCAAACCACTTTTTTAGCACATCTCGCACTAAGTATGATCGATCTGTATTAGGATGGATAGACCAAAGAGTCTTTGATATTGTTTTGGGTCCCAGTTGTGTGCAACAGGTATTGGTGGTTGGTACAAGTTAAACCATTAGACATGAGTTAGAAAATAATGTATACAAGTATATTACAGAAAGATTGGGAAGATAAATAGGTTTTCACATGCAATTTTGTTGAAAGATAATGTTCAATCCAGGGTTCATAAAATAAGGAATATTCCATAGTTTGTAAAGGATGAGGTCAATAAGGAATTGTTGAAAGATGAAATAAAAGAATCAGTGGATGCTTCAGAATAGGTTGCACCCTCAGATGTAGTTACGAAACCCAGTTGAAAAATTCAGTTGTGGGTTGACCTTAGATAGGTTTCCTCTACCTAAAAAAAAATAATTTTGGACCTTGACCAAAGGTATGCAATGGTTTGCAGCAATCAATCTTTCATTGGTGTACCACCAGATAGTTCTACAGCCACAGAGCAGGAGCCTCATCACATTTGGTTGTTATAGATTTGTGTGAATGCCAGTCTGTTTAGCATCTGTTCTGCTGTATTCCAAACACTGCTGTGTAAGCTGTTTATTGTGTGATGCACAATGTATTCTAATCATGGGGAAAAAAAAGAAACAGTATGACCATAGAACTAAAACGGTGCTGGGAATTTTACAGGAGCATTGCTTGACTGCAGTGATGGCTAAGTGTAAGTTTGGTGTTAAAACTCTGACTGAACTGTTTGGGACATGAAGAGAGCCATGAAGTAAGCAAACTTGAGTCAAGAATTGCTGCAGGCTATAGGATGCTTCAGGACCATTGACTAAGGAGGAACAATGGTCTTTTTTTGGTTTGGTGGAATTTTATTCCAAATGTGTTCTTAGTTTTTCCAAAACATATTTGAATTACATCAACTGTTAAAAAAACTGGGTAACATTTTCTTACTTTAAATTGAGGTATGATTTTGGGGTTAGCAAAAAGGACATTTGTTCAACTTGTGCTTTACTGGGATTTGACCTCAAAAACAAGTGTATCATAACCACTGATACACATATCAACAGAATAGGGGCAGTGTTGTCTCAATGGGATGAGTTAGGCAAAGAAACAATTGTGGCATTTGCTTCTTAGGCATTGTCTCCAGCAGAAGAAGGTTATTCAGTTGTGGAGAGGGACAACTTGGCTGTAGTATGGGGATTGGAACATTTCAGGAATTGTGTGTGCGGTTTAGAGGTGTTGATCTGGTGTGACCACAAGACCCTTATAACATTTTTATCAGTGGATGGTTTGTTGAATGAGTCCCCTAGAATGGCCATGATGTCAAAACATTTGGTGGATTTTAGAAATAAACTACAATATGTACCTAGAACAAAGAATAGATTGGCTAACTGTTTGAATTACTTGGCATCACCGTTGGGTGATGTCCCAGAAGTCCATTAGGAAGACGTGAGGGTAGAATGGACTGGAGATGGTAAATTGTGAGTTTTATGTGAGGAAGAGTAGAATGAAGCCTTAGAGAAGGGTGATATCCTAAAAGGTATGTAAATATATGCTAGTGACAATTGGTTGATAAACAAACATTTCTTCAGAGTTTCAAAAGTTGTAGGTGGTGCATTGTGAGTTATCTATTACTTGTGGAAATTTGAAAAGAGGGTGAAAAGTTATTCCACTAAAAAACCTGAGGAGGAAGATCATGGAATCGTGTCATGATAGGGAATTGGAAAGATGGGCAGAGTGTAAGGGTGTACTGTTACTAAGAGAAGCACAAAGAGGTGTAGGCAAGATAGAAGTGGACCTGGGTTGGGATCTAATTGTTGACAGCCTGATGAATCCTGAGCCTACTTCACAGGAGGTGTCGCCTATGGCCTTTCCTAGCTGAGAGGCCACTACCACTAACATTAGATGTGGATCAACATGTAGCCTTGCACTGCCCTGTTTGGTCTCCTCTGCCTACATATTTCCTACCAGTACCAGGGGGGACCTCGTTGACATAGGGTATCTACGTACCAAACACCTTTAGACAGCGCTATCATACCGACTCAGAGGTGGGAAGGGAGGGATTTAGGTATCAATTTATTGGGAACATTTAGCTGTTTGTTCAAAAGAGGTAATATGTTATTGAGAGATGTCTACCTATATCTCTGCACTGTACTGTTTACTTGTCAGTCTAAAATCAATAAAATCTGTTTACCAAACAAATTAAATTGTATAATGATGGTCATCTAGGAATCATAAAGACTAAGAGAGGGATGAAGGAAAGCTATTGGTGGTCTGGAATGGCAAGGAGAGTGAACATTTGGTGTGAGAATGTTTGGAATGAGACAGTGCTGATAAATTTCAAGTTGTACTTAAACCACCTTTGTTTTCTGGGAAATGTCAAAAAATGGCTTGGGAAAACACTGGTATAGTTATTGTGGGCTTGGTAATTGATAAATGTGGTGTAGTGACTAAGGTATTGGTGGTCATTGCTTATTTTTTTAATTCACCAGAAGTGGCTTTTGTTGAGAGTACAAGAGATAGCAATGTAGTGAAATTGCTGATTGAAATATTCTATGCAGACAAGAGTTGCCTAAGAAAATCATTGCAGACAATAGGCCACAGTTTATGACTTATGAGATGAAAACGTTCTTAGAGTGGAATGGTATTGAACAAATATGATTTGGATGTATCTGTGATGCAAGCGCATCCTGGCTATAGCACAGTTACCATCCTATGTGGAAAAGCCCATTATTCTACGAATTGACAAGATTGGTTGAATGGATCAATTAGCCAAATGGTTGGAGGATGCGGTTCGAGAAACATGGAAATATCACAAAATTATGGGTCTGGTACATCTAGTGCGAAGTCTGTGCAATCAGAAGTGGGAAATTGGGTCTATGTGAAGAAACTAGGGTCCAGATTTATACTTTTTTGTGCCACATTTGCATCCTTTTTTTTGCAAAAGCGGCGCAAACTTACAAAATACAATTGTATTTTGTACGTTTGAGCCTCTTTTGCGTAAAAAAAAATGCAAATGCAGCACAAAAAAGTATAAATCAGGGCCTAGGTTTGATGAAGAAGCGTGAAGGTAAACTTTCTAGTCTAAGGGCCAGATGTATCAACATTTTTTGCACTCGCAAACGGTGCGAATCGGAAAATTTGGCCATTTGCAAGTTCAAAAAAGTGGTCTGCGATGCATGAAAGGCATTCGCAGACCACAAATAAGAAATCGCTACAATTGCGATTTCTTGCATTGCGACCTGGATTTTGCGAGTCGCAATTTGTGATTCGCAAAATCCACATCGCATGGCTATGCTGCAAAAAATCGCAAATTGCGATTTTTTCGCAGAATGGCATTTTGCACATGCAAAATACCATGATATGCAACCAGGTGGTAACCTAGTGCAAAATTTATAAATGCATTTCAAATTTATTTTTAAATTGAACATGTAATGCACACATGCCCTTTTGGCATGTGTGCACCTTACATGTCCCTCAAAACATTTTGGGCAGCAGCAGAGGGAGCCTTAGGCCCCCAGCACCCCAGGTGCTTCTGGTTCTGAAATCGCAATTTTGGAAATGCAAAAAATTTGCAGCTATGGGCCAACAGGCCGAATGGGGCCGGTATCGCAATTTGCGATTCAGTAATAGCATTTGCGATTTTTAAGAAATCGCTATTACCGAATCGCAAATGTGATACATGGCACTTTGCGAGTCGGAAATAGCGATTTCTTAAAAATCGCTATTTCCGACTCGCAAAGGGCCGTGATGATACATCTGGCCCTAAATGTTTTAATTCTGCCAAACTTAGTGATCGACACATATGACATATAAGTAAAATAGTAAGGTATAATGTCAAAATGGAGTTGGATTATGAAGTGGTTGGAAAACAATTACTCATGTCTAGACTTAACTTGCTGTGTGTGTGGACTCCACACAGAGGCATAGCCAACATTTTGAGTAAGTTAACTATCAAGGAGGTGAGGATGTGTGTAAGGATGCCAGTCAAAACCAGAAGCTGGGTAGGTCGTGGGAAGGTATGGTAGAAGGGATGATACGGCAGTGAACACATTTGGGCATACATTGAAACAACCAAATCATTTACTAGATTTTGTTTCTTAGATTTATCTTTGCTCAATTCTTGTTTTGGGATTTTTTTTTTACATTTGTGTCATATCCTTATCCTTATTAGGGGTGTTGCTTTGTGTTATAAATATGTTTAGTAAATAGGTTAGTTCAACATTGTTAACTCAACATGAATATATTTATTGGGTTTCATGTTTTTGTGTTTAGAGGCATTTTATATTTAATGCATGCTTTGTTCTTTTCCCCTTAACGGATGTAGACCCTAAATATGACATTGGCCGTCCTTCCCGAAGTCTGCTGTGCTGTCGGCTGCCAAAAGACCGTAGTGGCGGCGGTAATCCACCCGTCCAATTAAGACTCACAAAAATAAAATAACCAGAACACAGCCACAAATCTGACATCATCAGCCCGAATGACGGCAGCAGATAGGCAGTCCCACCACCCACACTGCCATGGCAGAAAAAGACAGCACCCCCTAATCCGGCCCACAAATCAACACAGCGGTCATAGCGCAGTGGTAATCCATTGGCCTCAGGACCGTGGAGGTCGAAATGGAACCTCCACTACAACACAACACCACATTGCCAATTTGAATACCCCACACCTGAAACACATACACACAACACACCACAACCCCCTCAATAAAACACACACCCAACCAACAACCCCTTTATACGACAAACAACTGACATACATTGCACGACCACAATGAAGATTGCACTGCACACAGACATCACAGACACCTCTCAAGCATCACAAAATATTTTACACACACACATCACTCTCACCATGTCCCGACAAAAGCACCCCCATTTCACCCATGATGAATTAAGGACCATGGTGGGTGAAATCATCAGGGTAGTGCCACAGCTGTTCAGGGCAAGAGTCCCGCAAACATCAATGGCAAAGAAGATGGAGTTATGGCAGCGGATCATCGACCAGGTTAACTTAGTGGGAAGCCACCTGTGCACAAAGGAAGATATACAAAAGAGGTGGGAAGGTCTGGTCCATGGCATCCTGACAACAAATTACCCTCATGAAGACTGGCAGTGGGCCCCCACCTCCTTCCCTGGAGATCACATCATGAGAGGAGAAGGTCTTGGTGATCCTACACCCTGAGGGTCTCACAGAAATCCCCGGAGGACTGGAAACTGGTAAGTCACATATAATCCCCTTGTAGAAAGGATACCTGTAATGCATGATACCCCATCCCCTGCATGGTCACCCACCCTCACTAAGACCATTCCCATAGTCTACACACCCAAATGCATGTACAGCATGATGCACTACAATTCCCACAATGCAAGACCCTTTAGCGATCTAACAATGCATATTCCCCTCCCATGACTACACCTGAGTACTGAGGCATGACATATAACACTCACCTCGCAGCCCCTGGAAAGTATAACAGGCAGATGTGAATAACAATCCCTGTCATCCACAGGTGCCACTGAGAATGTCGTCAGACAACCAGTGCTATGTACAGCCAGTCCTCTATCTGATGAAAACCCCAATGATGGCAGAGACACAGGATGTCTGGAATGGAAAGACCTACCTGGCCCATCTGGGCTCTCTAGGCAGTCCACCTCCACCATCCTCAACAAGGAAACCCTAGAGCCCCCCCACAACCTCTGCCATGACAACACCTGTTGACCAATGCCCCCACACCAGTGTCTCCAGGCCATGTCAATCCATAGTGTGCCCACCTATACAGGGACCTGAGTCAGCACCAGCCACACAAGACAATGAAGGTCCTGGTGTAAGTGGGAGTGGGCACACCGTGGTGGAGACAAGGGTAAAGGGTGTTAGGCCCAGTGGGTTGGCACCTAGGGGCCACAGGGCAGGGCAACCCAGAGAGCCACCTAATCATGAGGCTATAGCACAGGTTCTTGGAGCATACAACCTATCCCAGGACAAGATGGGCTAGATAGTAGACTTGTTGGGCGAAAACCTAAGCCAGCAGAGGGAGTACCATCAGGAGGTTATGCTGGAGTGGCATGCCCTCAATGAAATCATGGCCTCTATGAAAGGCTTCATGCATGAGCTAGTCACAGTCCTGCATGAGCCCTCCAATCACCACCAGGGCTCTTCCACTAGCCAACCTACTGACCATCCCTCTCCATCTGCTGCATCTAGTGGGATGATTTCCAAGCCTGAGGATTCACAAGCCACTGCTGAGTCACCCCCTGTTGCTGAGCAACACCCAAG
Organism: Pleurodeles waltl; assembly: GCF_031143425.1. Classification (NCBI taxonomy): domain Eukaryota; kingdom Metazoa; phylum Chordata; class Amphibia; order Caudata; family Salamandridae; genus Pleurodeles; species Pleurodeles waltl. The sequence goes on along the minus strand of NC_090449.1, from coordinate 686,100,649 downwards.
TAAATGTGGTCACAGAGCCGGACATCCTGCAGGGAATGAAGCCAAGTCCAACCTCACTGTCAGGAAATAAGCATTTCCAGAACGGTCTCCCTTGAGTGCCACTGAGACACCTTGTTGACTCCCTGCTGCCATAATCCCATTTGCAAATGCCAACTGGATACTGGGCCTGTGCTACCCACTGCTTGGCCTAACAGGCTGATGTCTCTGCACACCATGGACCTACTTCCTTGTACCCTATCTTTCCCTTTGTTATGCACAAGAAATACACTTACACACATGTTATGGTGTTATGTGTTTACTCATTGTAATGGTGCAACAAATGTGTCACATGTCACAGAAATGGAGTTGTAAAACACAGTGAAGATGTGTATGTATCATCCTGTCATCCGGTCACCTGCAGCAAGGTCAGTGTCTACAGATCCCTGGGTCCTCAGGTAGCAGAGAGAGAAGAGTAGTGAAACATCATCCACAGCACATCTGAAAGTGATATCACAGAATGTACATCACATATCAATTACATTGTTGCCAACAGCATGTACCTGCACATCATGATGGTTAACTGATTTGCAATGTAGGTTTACACATTGATAGACAATCCAATGCTATTGCACACATGAGCACAACCCTGTTCAGGTACTATGAGACAAAGTAATTGTTGCATCTAACAGTAATGCCCCGAGGAATAGACACTCATTGTAGTTGTACTACACAGCTCACATCCTTGGATGTCAAGTATTTACAACAATTGAAGTCACAAGAAGCAGCATATAATGCCAATGAACATATGATACCAGAATGTAGAAGTCACAAATGTGTGAAGAAGAAGATAGGTTATCTGAAGTACATACAAGACAGACAGATGAACTAGATTACATCACCCAGTGGGACTGTTGACCTACTTTTGAGACCACTCTTGTATACACACATCTGATACTCTAATGGGATCAAAACCTACTCATATCAGGAATGGATAAGGAAGTACACCAAACCTGTACTCCAACATGTGAAATGAGAAATGTAGAGAAGTACCTACTAGATGTTTAGCTGAAGTACTGCTGGATGAGTTCTATCCTTGTGCCTACATCTTCCTCATCACCATCTTCATCACTCATATGTCCTCCCTCCGCTGCCACCGGGTTGTCCCCTACTCCTACCTCCTCCAGCAATGGGATATTTCTCCTTAGTGCCAGACTGAGGAGCATGCAGCAGGCCACCACAATCTGGCACACCTTCTGTGGTGAGTACTGCAGGTAACCCCCAGAGATGTGCAGTGTAAGGAAATGCCTCCTTGGCATGGTTACCCCCTGACTTTTTGCCTTTGCTGATGCTATGTTCTGAATTGAAAGTGTGCTGAGGCCTGCTAACCAGGCCCCAGCACCAGTGTTCTTTCCCTAACCTGTACTTTTGATTCCACAATTGGCACACCCTGGCATCCAGATAAGTCCCTTGTAACTGGTACCTCTGGTACCAAGGGCCCTGATGCCAGGGAAGGTCTCTAAGGGCTGCAGCATGTATTATGCCACCCTAGAGACCCCTCACTCAGCACAGACACACTGCTTACCAGCTTGTGTGTGCTAGTGAGAACAAAATGAGTAAGTCGACATGGCACTCCCCTCAGGGTGCGATGCCAGCCTCTCACTGCCTATGCAGTATAGGTAAGACACCCCTCTAGCAGGCCTTACAGCCCTAAGGCAGGGTGCACTATACCATAGGTGAGGGTACCAGTGCATGAGCACTGTGCCCCTACAGTGTCTAAACAAAACCTTAGACATTGTAAGTGCAGGGTAGCCATAAGAGTATATGGTCTGGGAGTCTGTTTTACACGAACTCCACCGCACCATAATGGCTACACTGAAAACTGGGAAGTTTGGTATCAAACTTCTCAGCACAATAAATGCACACTGATGCCAGTGTACATTTCATTGTAAAATACACCACAGAGGGCACCTTAGAGGTGCCCCCTGAAACTTAACCGACTATCTGTGTAGGCTGACTGGTTCCAGCAGCCTGCCACACTAGGGACATGTTGCTGGCCCCATGGGGAGAGTGCCTTTGTCACTCTGAGGCCAGTAACAAAGCCTGCACTGGGTGGAGATGCTAACACCTCCCCCAGGCAGGAGCTGTAACACCTGGCGGTGAGCCTCAAAGGCTCACCCCTTTGTCACAGCACCGCAGGACACTCCAGCTAGTGGAGTTGCCCGCCCCCTCCGGCCCCGGCCCCCACTTTTGGCGGCAAGGCCGGAGAAAATAATGAGAATAACAAGGAGGAGTCACTGGCCAGTCAGGACAGCCCCTAAGGTGTCCTGAGCAGAGGTGACTCTAACTTTTAGAAATCCTCCATCTTGCAGATGGAGTATTCCCCCAATAGGATTAGGGATGTGACCCCCTCCCCTTGGGAGGAGGCACAAAGAGGGTGTACTCACCCTCAGGGCTAGTAGCCATTGGCTACTAACCCCCCAGACCTAAACACGCCCTTAAATTTAGTATTTAAGGGCTTCCCTGAACCTAAGATTTTAGATTCCTGCAACAACAAGAAGAAGGACTGCCTAGCTGAAAACCCCTGCAGAGGAAGACCAGAAGACAACAACTGCCTTGGCTCCAGAAACTCACCGGCCTGTCTCCTGCCTTCCAAAGAACTCTGCTCCAGAGACGCCTTCCAAAGGGACCAGCGACCTCTGAATCCTCTGAGGACTGCCCTGCTTCGACGATGACAAGAAACTCCCGAGGACAGCGGACCTGCTCCAAAAAGACTGCAACTTTATCCAAAGGAGCAGCTTTAAAGAACCCTGCAATCTCCCCGCAAGAAGCGTGAGACTTGCAACACTGCACCCGGCGACCCCGACTCGGCTGGTGGAGAACCAACACCTCAGGGAGGACCCCCAGACTACTCTACGACTGTGAGTACCAAAACCTGTCCCCCCTGAGCCCCCCCAGTGCCGCCTGCAGAGGGAATCCCGAGGCGTCCCCTGACCGTGACTCTCTGAAACCTAAGTCCCGACGCCTGGAAAAGACCCTGAACCCGCAGCCCCCAGGACCTGAAGGACCGGACTTTCACTGCAGAAGTGACCCCCAGGAGTCCCTCTCCCTTGCCCAAGTGGAGGTTTCCCCGAGGAAGCCCCCCCTTGCCTGCCTGCAGCGCTGAAGAGATCCCTTGATCTCTCATTGACTTCCATTGCGAACCCGACACTTGTTCTAACACTGCACCCGGCCGCCCCCGCGCCGCTGAGGGTGAAATTTCTGTGTGGGCTTGTGTCCCCCCCGGTGCCCTACAAAACCCCCCTGGTCTGCCCCCCGAAGACGCGGGTACTTACCTGCTGGCAGACTGGAACCGGGGCACCCCCTTCTCTCCATTGAAGCCTATGCGTTTTGGGCACCACTTTGAACTCTGCACCTGACCGGCCCTGAGCTGCTGGTGTGGTAACTTTGGGGTTGGTCTGAACCCCCAAAGGTGGGCTACCTTGGACCAAGAACTGAACCCTGTAAGTGTCTTTCTTACCTGGTAAAACTAACAAAAACTTACCTCCCCCAGGAACTGTGAAAATTGCACTGTGTCCACTTTTAAAATAGCTATTTGTGAATAACTTGAAAAGTATACATGCAATTGAAATGATTCAAAGTTCCTAATGTACTTACCTGCAATACCTTTCAAACAAGATATTACATGTTAAATTTGAACCTGTGGTTCTTAAAATAAACTAAGAAAAGATATTTTTCTATAACAAAACCTATTGGTTGGATTTGTCTCTGAGTGTGTGTACCTCATTTATTGTCTATGTGTATGTACAACAAATGCTTAACACTACTCCTTGGATAAGCCTACTGCTCGACCACACTACCACAAAATAGAGCATTAGTATTATCTCTTTTTACCACTATTTTACCTCTAAGGGGAACCCTTGGACTCTGTGCATGCTATTCCTTACTTTGAAATAGCACATACAGAGCCAACTTCCTACATGCAGACATCAGAACCTTGCCTTCAACAGACCAATTGTCCTTTTGATCACTCTTCCTGTCCTCCCATGAGCTTCATTGTACTGGTTTTCAGCCCTGGTCCTTAGATTCCCCACTGGTGTCAGTATCCAGGAGAGATTGGGATAACCTGAATCATCTTCTGTGGATAGGGTAAACTAACATTTGCAATCCACTATGTCATGTACAGACTGAGTAGCAAGGCTAGGGTAACAATGATTACATATACCCTCATCATACTCACCAATGAGGTAGGCCCTCACTCTTTGTAGAAGGGCCATCAACCGCAAGAAACTGCTATTCTTGAGGATGTACGAATCATGGACAGATCCTGGAAACCTTGCAGTCACAAGGGAGATGTACTGGTCAGCTAAGCATACCATCTGCACATTAATGGAGTAAAAGCTTTTAGGGTTCCTATACAGTTGCTCATCAGCCCTGGGTGGTATTAATGGAATGTGGGTGCCATCTATGGCCCTAATCACATGAGGGCTATGTCCCATTGCATAGAAACCAGCCATCACACTGTCCAAATCAATATTATGGGCAAATTGAATGTAGCTGTCCATATGTTTGACTAAGGTGGTCAAACAATTCCTCAACACATTGCTGATCATGGGTTGGGACATGCCTCTTGCCATTTAAACTATCCCCGGAATGAGCCAGTGGCCAAGAAGTGGAGGATGGTTAGCACCTGCACAGTTGGAGGTAGCTTGTTGAATAGCTGGCAGCAGATCAGACTCCAACTGGCCACACAGCTCCCTGATTGTAGCACGGTTCAGTCGATAGTGAGAGATGATGTGGTGTTCTTCTATCATTGCCAAGTCAACCAGAGGCCAGTACACAGGTGCATGCCTCACCTCCCACAGTGGTCAGTATCTCCACATGTCACACAACACAAGTGTGTCATAGATTACAGTTCATGTATCCTACTACATGGTCACATATGGAAAATCAACATCACATATGCTACCACTTGTTGCATGCAAAGGAGATTTCAAAGTGCAGAGCTGTTGCAGTTCTCATGTTAGTTGCACATACATCTTTGATTTACAATGGATGACATCAGTTAGTTGCTTGTCTGTCACTGCTAGTGTACAGTCACCATTAATATGAAAGAGTATTTCCTATCTGACATGATGTCATATTCTGAATCTGTGCACACTCCAAGTAATACTGTGATTGTAATGTACACAGACGCAGGCCATAACTCATCACGTGTCCATGATGGAAATGAGTAGTGACACTTTAAAGTTATGCAATCATTAACAGTTGCACTGCAGAATGGCTGCTGCCTGTCCTGCATGCATGGCACAGATGTCAGTGAGCTCATTCTGCCGGCGTATGCCATCATGGCGGTAGGTATTCGGAACCGCCGTGCAACTCCTCATTGGTTAACATTGATGTCTATGGCACACATGGACCAATGACGATTACTGCTGGTGGGGACGGTGCAGACTGCTGCTGCCGTGACCTCCATTTTCTACAGTGTATCTCACTTGACTCCTGACTCTCCAGCCATCAAGCCCTCCACAGAGTGTGCTGCTGTGTCGTGTTCCTGGGAGCCAGGATGGTAAGTGTTACAGGGGATAGGGCCCGCCTTCACATTAGAAGAACTGGAGAATCTTGTGGATGGGGTCCTACCCCTGTACACAAGGCTGCATGGAGCTCCGGAACAGTAGGTAGGTTGCCTTATGGTTATTTTTATTGCAACATGGGTATGTAAGTTTGTTAGTATGTGTATGCTGGATAATACAGTGGAGGGTGTACCTACGGATGTGACTGCTAGAAATGTGGAAGTATGACGTTTAGTATGATACTGATATGTGTACTTTTATTAGGCCCATGAATGTCGTAGGTTGTTGGATCTACATTGATGTGCCTTTCCTTCTGTGCTTCCCATAAAGGTCAGTGTCCATCAAAAGAAAGTGATGTGGAAAGCCATCGGCATGGAAGTGTGGTCCCTGGGGGTCCATATCCGGTGGAGCACCCACTGCTGGAAGGGGTTGGAGAACCTAAGACACTGGGCCTGGAGACTGCAGAGGCGCAGTTGGGAACGGCCTCCCAACGAGGATGGGGTGCCCATCGGACCCTGACCCCCCTGATGGCCTGCCTACTGGCGGTGGCCTACCCGGAGTTGGATGGGCGCTTGAGGGCAACACAGCAGCCACAGGGGGATGAGTGAAAGAGTACATTTCCTGTATAGTTTGCTTTAGACTGGATAGGATGTGTTAGGCATGGGGTCAAGGATGTCTACTGTAGGTATGACAGTTCATGTAGGTAGGACACAGTTGTGCTGTGAAAAGAAGTACCTGTGATAGGTGAGCATCTGTGCAACAGGTTGTCATGGCATTTCTACAGTGCCACATTGTAGGATTTGACATGGACATACAGAATCTTCAGTTGGTTCCAATACCTAGCAATACACGCCCATTAGTGAAGACACGGGTAGGTAAGACAATGTACAAATGTCACTCATGGACAGAATTCTCACAGTAATGATCCTGTATACATGAGCCCTAACAATGTAGAGTAGTACCTGAGTGTATTTGCAGAAGTATCTTGATTGTGAATGCACATCAGAGTATATGCAGGGTGTAGGGAAATGTCTATTGACATTGTAGAGAGTGCTTTCAGGAATGTTCATAGAGTCATGTTGTTGACATGTGCAAATGTGCAATGGGGATTGGTATTGACGCTATGCTCCCATCTTTATCATCCCCTCCCCTCTTATTTGTACTATCCTATCCTTGTGGGCATTAGCATCAGTAGGCGACGGAGTATGGGAACCTGCGAGTGGGGAGGCTGCAGCACACAGGACCCAGGAGGCAGAGACCACTGAAGCCAAGGGGACCAGTGGGTTGGAGGGTGAGTAGAGCACAATGGGGGAGACTGGAGCAAATACCACTCACCCTGATTCCTCGTCCGATGGAAGCTCCCTGGCAATGACGGCGCCTTCTGGGACCATCCGAGCACCATCCTTGTCTGCCATCCCCCTTACAAACACCACCCTCCCAGTAGCTCCTCAACCAGTTGCCCTTGCCAGCTCACCCAGGAGAATGGGCGTCTCCTTCCCCGCAGGCACCTCTACCCCTCCTCCAGTCAGCCCTGCTGCCCTCAATGCTGAGGCTATTGACCGCCTGAGGTCCATCTCTATAGGGCAGTCAGCCATTGTGATTGCCAACCAGGGCCAGGCATGCCAGATGCAGCACACTAATGACTACCTGGAGGGCATTCACGGTGCCTTGATTGGCCTACAGAGATCATTTCAGGCTCTGACCTCTTCATTGACGGCAGCCAGTGTCCCTAGTACTTCCGTCCTCCCTCCTGCTACCTGTGCCCCATCCCAATGTCCTCTTCCCTCTCTTAGCCAAGTTGCACATACAGACAAGCAATCACCCAAATCAACAGACAAGGTACGCAAATACAAACCCAGGCACCTATCACATCTCAAGCATGCACACACTCAAAACACACAAGCAGATGCAAAATCAGCCACTACCTCTCCTGTCTCCCCAGCACCTCCTCCCTTACAGTCACATCACCACTCACACCTGCCAGCACTGCAATCTCACTCCCAGTTCCTGTCACCACTTTGCCCTCAGTCACCACAACAACAGACACTCATATATGCACCCCATGCACCACATCCGCACTCAGCACAACCACCATCACTGACACATGCAGCACACCCAACTTATATGCAGACAACACCCCAACATACATCCACACAACCTGTTTGTCCTCTCCCAGCCCCCTTTCCCCTCCTCCCAAAACACATAAACGCCCCCACTCAGACACTCAACATTCCTCCACCTCTCACATACATACTCTGCATACATCTGCATCCATATCCAGCACACCGACAGGTCCTACTATCACTCCCTCTAACTCCACTCCCAAATCTGTTTCCAAATCTATCCCCTGAGTTCCTAAGAAGCTTTTCCTTGCCCACCTTGACCTGTTCCCTATGCCTGTCCCACCCTGTGTTGCCCTTTGCCATCATTGTTCCCTCCACAGGCCAAGTCACTCCACCTCCAAGTCCTCCCATGACCCCCTTCTACCTCTGCTGCCCCTTCACCCACAAAAAAGCCTTGCCCTGTACCCAAAAGAATACCTGTCCCTTCATTCAGGGCAAAGGTGAAACCCCCACCGCCTCCCAGGCCAAAGCCAAAGTACCTCCTCCCAAGCCAAAGCCCAAGAACACCCTCCCAAACACAAACCCCCCACCCCCAGACCCTTGAGGTGCCTGCCTGCCTGTCCCATTAATGCCCCTACCTTATGGAGGCCATTAGGCAGTCGGGAGTCAAGTTGGGGCCTTTGCCAGACTCACTTCCAATTTTTGGACTTTGGACTGGTATACGTGCCTTCGTGCTTTTTGTTGCGAATTTGCTTTGCATGAGCTCCAATTATATTCACACCACAGGATTCCTGTTGGTTTCCATGCCATACATTTATTGAGTATTTTTGTTTATAGGTGAGTTTCAATTTATCTATCATGTCCAGTACAATGTGGATTCAGGTTCACTGTTATTTCTTGTATTTGGGCATTGTCTATTGTGTTTTGTGTTTGTATTGGTTTGTGTGTCTCTGCGTGTTAGTGCTATCGGTGTGGTTGTGTAGTTGTGATCCCGGGTGTGTGTATGTAACGTGTGTGTTTGGCATTGCTGTGTTTTGTGTGTGTGTGTCTTGGTATTGGTGTTGGATTGCATGTGTATGCATGTATGCGCATTGGAGTCCATGAATGGTGTGTATGCTGGGTGTAGATATATCACTCTCCCCTTCCCCCCTTGTGTGCTCTGAAAATGTACTTACCGATGGTGTTGGTGGTCGTAGAGGAGGAAGTCGAGGAAGAGTGCTGGAAAGATTTCAAGGTGGCGTTCCAAAACGTTTGGGGAGTCATTTGTGTCCCTGGGGCAGAGTGGGACCTTTTCTACTTGCTGGTTTCACCAGGCTTTGGGTGGCGGTTGTCCCGCCCTGGAAATCGTGGCGGTCTGCTGTGTCGTAATAGGGTGGGCAGTGCACTGGCTACCGCCAGCCCAAGGATGGCAACCGCCATTATCAGTGGTCTGGCTACACTGGCTGTACTGTCGGCAAACTGGCTTTGTTTCAGTGGGTTGACTGCCGTGGTTGTAATATAGCGGTCCGGACCACCGGCTTGGCAGTGGTCAAACCGGCATCACTGGCGTGGCGTGGAAGGACCATTACCGCCAATGTCATAATGAGGGCCTTAGTCTTTAAATAATTTAGCGATGGGCATCTGCTGTATTGGGATAGTATACCTTTTATATTAATTTATTGATTCATTGTTGTGTAGAATGTGGGGAATGAATATTACATAAATGTCGTTCACTCTGGTGGAAATTGGAGGTGTAGGTTTGTACCCCAGGCTGCGGCCCAATGCTCAATGAAGTATGAACTCACCTTTGACTACAGTGTTCTGTGGAGAAGGGAACTTATCAATTGGGATACACTAATCATATCAGAAGCTCCTTGGTACTGTTTCTAATCACACCACCTAGGCAGTTGTCTTCTCCCTGTATCTAATATGTGAAATAGGGACATGAAAGCATTAGGGAATATAGAGACGTGATTGTCATCTATTTTCAACTTTCACTTCAATCGCCTCACCATACATTTTCCTTGGTAGTTTTTCCTATTGAGACTTCTCAGTGGGTAGTTATTTTGCTACTTACTTTGAATAGAAATATCATGCACGCAAGTTCTCTCAATAACATTCTTTGTAACTATGAAGATGAACAAGGTTTCACTAAACAATATAATACAATATAATAACATTACAAGCATGTATCAAAAAAGAAAGTTGGATGTAGTATCTTAGAAACTAACTGTAACTTTCCACCAAGTGAGGAGGTGTAAATAGAATGTGGCATTATGATGAGAATGTAGTGGGAGGCAGTTGGAGTAGGACAGTGGAAGAGGCAGGAGGATTCAGTGTGTGAATTGCAGGTGGATGGAGCTTGTATAAACCATATAACTACAAATAAATCTTCTACATCATCAACCCTGGTGGAAGTGCATTACTTAATTATGCACACGCATCATGTTGTTTAATTAAATCAAGGATTAATGTCTAGGCATAATGGAGCTTGCTTATTATTTTAGTTCTGCATTATTAGTATTTGCACAGTGCATTAATGTTTGTTTTTTCTCTTTGCAAGAAAATACCAAAAACGCCAGCGAAGAAGGTGTGGAACACGCTCCACTCTATAGCAGTCTCCTCTTTCCTTGAATTCCACATTTAACCAACATGCCCTAGGAAGGGCTAGGCCCACACACTTGCTCAGCACCAGGATACCCTTACTGGTGATAGTGTGCTTTAAAAATTTGTATAACATTACATAAAATGTTTTATGAGGAATCCAAAGTATCACTATTTACGGGATTTTGTCCTTCGTATTGCATGATCCGCGTTGCATGAAATTACTTTGAACATCACCTGCACTGTTATCTGCTCAGAGGTCTTTGCTGGCAGGCCCAAGCAGAGATACAAATGAATTAGAGCCACCATACAACAAAGCTGTGACTACTTGAGCAAACAGACAGGGTCTGTCTCCTCAAATGATGTAAAGGAATGATAATGGTTTCACGCTTTGGTCAACTTTTATACTGAGGCACACCCAAAATGCCTGCCCATATCATGTGAATCAATATGTCCCACAGAACCTTGCAAGACTACCAGACTCACAAATCTCCTCAGACCTGTCTAAAAATGCAAGGCCACTCAGTGCATTTCTAAATGAGACATTGGAACAATTATTTGGGATTAAGGATGGAATTAGATTGAATTGGAGAGGAAAACACCAACATGCATTTATGGCTAAATGCTGAAGGATAGCAGAGGGGGCTATTAAGGAGTTTTGAAAGGAGTGTTGGGTCTGCTGTTTGTAACAATCCCTAGGATTGTGCAGTTGGTGTTTAGATTTAAACTTCCACAAACTTTTCTCAAAAGACACAACCAGGGTATCAACTTTTGAGTTTAGGTGTCTAACAGCACAGTTGGAGTTTGAGTAGCTGCTTTAGTTTGAAAGAGATATTTGCTTTGAGCGTTTTCCTCAAATTAGCTGAAGAATTTTATGAATGGGTTCTGAGTCACATCTTCTGATCTGCTGACTCGAAATATCCCTCATTGATGCTAGGAACATGAGATCATATCCTTTAGTTCATGCTAAGCACAAATGATAGTTAGCACACTGGCGTTGGGTGTCTCTTCTGTCAGTGCTTTATTGAGACTCATATAAGTAAAACCAAAAGTGAAACATGTCATTGGACATATTTTGTGCTACACATTGCATGACTGGACATGCTGCAATAATGCTATAATGCATTATTAAGCAGGTCCACTCATATGTTGGGCATACTTTGCTTCTGAAATGTCTGCAAAAGGGTTTAGGGGATGCTAACTTCAGTCGAGGCCATTAGCTGGTGATAATAATACTCTAGTATGAGGTATATGCTGGTGAGTGGAGCTGCATTTGACTCAATGCGAACCGGGAGTTGCAATGGCAAAGATCCCAACTAATTTTACAGCTTTACAATTCCCTCAGTTCCATCCCATATCTCTGAAGGGCCCGCAAATTATTCACTTTTCAGCCGACTATGAGGCCCCGAATTTCAGGGGACTGTCCAAACCACCAATCAGGTTCTCCCGGGGGGAAACCACAGTGTTTTCTATGATAAAAGGAACCCTAAACTGTTTACTCAATGTAATGGGCCCTGGCGGGTAATCCGCCTACATCCACTTACTGGTTGTTTTGGCAAAACTCAAAATGCAAAATAGATTTCAATAAATATGTTGAAGTAATTGCATATAAGTATTAAAAACATGTGCTGCGATAGTTAGGCAGATGCACCAGAACACAATAACCACATCACAGCAAGTTTGAAGAATATAAATACACTGCGCATACTATGTGTTTCTAGAGAGTCTAGATGTTCCTACCCAAACCCTATGTCTAAATCTGGGAGCATGGTGGTTGTAACCCTCTACCTTGCTAAAATATAAATAAAAATGTGTGTAAATGTAAAATAAGGCACAAGCCATGGAATTAAGCTAGGATAGGGGCACCTAACCAGGGTTCTAAAAGGGCTTTATGACAGCACAAAGAGTGCTGCTGCACATCAGTAGCCTTTAATTTATAGGTCCTTGGTACAAGTAGTACCATTTACTAGGGACTTACAAGTAAATTAAATGTACTAATCAGGTATTTGCCTAGCACACAAGGGAGGGGGGAGAAAAAAGAGAGTAACACATACGCAACACCCCCACCCCCAACACCATACACACAAACAGATGCGCAAACATTACATATCCACCCATAGGCCTCAGGAATAATGCAAGGACAAAAGTAATTGATTAAAGTGAGTGTAATAAGATAAAATACTAGAAATATGTCCTTCACAATCAAAACAGTATATATATATATATATATATATATATATATATATATATATATATATATATATATATATGTACACACAAATGGAGGGACACTGACCAGTCCACAATGCCCATGGGCCACAGGGCCACATCACACAGACCAAGGCCCCACTTGACTCCTGCAACAACACAGAGAGAACACTGCAGGGGCATCAGGTCGAAAATACACAGTCACCTCAGGGGGAGGGAGCACGGGGGCACCTCACCCGGAAGATGGAACAACACCACTGGTCCTGGAGGGGGCTACATGCCCATCACACTGTCCTAGGGAGTGCAAAGCCACAGTCTCTCAAGTGGGTGGTCTGCCCACTGCTTGGTCCTGGGGAGTGCAAGGCCACAGTAATGGAGGTAGTGGATGAGGATGTAGTGCATGCAGGTGTGAGTGGAGATGCTACCGGGACGACGATGAGGGGACACAGTGGAGGCAGTGGATGTTGGTGTGTCTGATTCTGGATGGTGTTTGCGTGAGTGTCTGTGGGATGATGTGTGGTGCTTGTGTTTTCCTGAGCCACTCCTGTGTGTTGTCTTGGGTGCATGCTGGTCTGAATGTGTGCTTGGGATAGGTTGGGGTTCAGGGGAATGGGACTGGGAGGAGGAAGTTGGAGGGGGAAGGCTGGAGACAGGGACAATGGCTGCCATCAGGGAGGAGGCCACCATGCCAGAGTGAATGCCCTCCATGAATGCATTTGTTTGTTGCAAATGGCCTGCCAGCCCCTTGATGGCATTCACTATGGTTGATTGCCCAACAGAGATGGATAGTAGGAGGTCATTAGCCTCCTCACTCAGGGCAGCAGGGCTGACTGGGGCAGGGCCTGAGGTGCCTGGGGCAAAGGAGATGACAACCCTCCTGGGTTAGAGGGCACGGGAAACTCACTGAGGGGCTGTTAAGAAGGGCAGTACTGGTACGGGGGTGGTGGCTGTACCTGTAGTTGGGGGGGCACAGAGGTGTCCGCCACCAGCTGGGAGCTTTTATCGGAGGAGGTATCACTGTTCAAACTGTCCCCACCTGTCTCCGCCGCGGTGCTCCCCTCGCCCTCTGTCCCACTGGTGCCCTGAATGTTAGTGGATTCGGCCTCCTGGGCCATGTGGGATGCAGCTTACTCCGTCGCCGGTGCCTCTGCTCCTCCGACAGATGATGCTAAAGCACACAAGGACAGGATGACAAAACAAAAAGGGGGGGGACAAAGGATACACTTGGTCAATGGCTGCACAACACCACCTCTGGCGTACACAGTACACAGGGAACAGGCCTACGCACTATGCAATGCACTACAAGTCACAATGCTAGTCACCAGCCCTAGGACAGGCATACCTAAGGCCAATAGCCGCATACCTGAGACCCACAGACATCTGCCCAGTAGTGGAGGCCTCCTAGCTTGGTTGGAGGTCTTTTACATCAAAACCCTGACCAACATCGGACAAACCATACAATGTCCTGCCTGGCCTAGGTGCACCCACAGACCCACATCTCCAACCCGGAGACCACCCCACCACACGCACGTTGCAGATTTTGAAACTGTACTCACCCCCTTGTGGCTACTGTGATGCCCTCAAGCGATCATCTAGCTCCGGATAGGCCACTGCCAGTATGAGGAACATCAGGGGAGTCAGGGTTCGACGGGCACCCCTTCATCGTTGGAAGGCCATCCCCAGCTGGGACTCCGCCGTCTTCTGTGCCCAGTGTCTCAGGTCCTCCCACCGTTTGTGACAGTGGGTGCTCTGCATGCCGTAGACCCCCAGGGACCACGCGTCCTTGGTGATGGCACGCCATATCCCCTTTTTCTGATGGGCGCTGACCTGCAGACAAATAAACATACAAAAAGGTATCAGCCATACCATCCAGCCTCTTGCACTCATGGCCCACCATAGCCCTCACATCCCCTTACACACAGACATTACCCAGCATACATGCAGCACGCTGCCCAGGACCCTTCACCCCCCCTTACATGAGGCCCTCACACACAGCACTCCATGCATTCATGCCCCATGCATCGTGCTCACAGTGTACTCACCTCTTGGTCTGGAGGCCCATACAGCATTCGGTACTGGGGTAGGACTCCATCCACCAGTCTCTCCAACTCTGCAGCAGTGAAGGCAGGGGTCCTTTTCCCAGTGACACGAGCCATGGTCAGTTCCAGACACAGGCCACAGCAGCACTTGCAGTGTTGGTCCTCTCCCGTTGAAGGTCAGGTAACAAGTGAGAGAACAGATAGAAAATGGTGGTCACGTCCACAGCGGTGTGTACCGTCACTGCCGGCGTTCATCACCATTGGCCATTAGACAACCAATGAGAAGTTGCATGGTGGTACTCGAACTCCTCCCGCAAAGGCGCACAACGTCAGCGGCATTACCTCATTTCGACCCTGTCCATCCACACAGGACAGGAGGATGCCATTTCAGGGGGGGGCAGGCCATGGCACCTAACTGCGTCACAGTTCACATAGGCACTATTTGGGCCTATCCAACAACATACTGATTCAGTCACAACATGCAATGCAGTGTACAGTTTGGAAATGTGGAATACTGATTAGATGCTCATCATTTAGCCCCCTAGATTGCAACCGCTGCAAATGAATAGGAGATGGAGACATCCCCCTGTGTACAGGCCCCTGGTGGACTTGGAAACAATGGAGGACAGGCACATTATCCTCACCTACAGACTTGACAAGGCCACAATCCAAGAGCTGTGTGCCCAATTGGAGCCAGACTTGAGATCTGCTATCCGTCTGGGATTCCCCCTCTTGTGCAGGTGCTATCTGTGCTCCATTTCTTGGCAACTGGTTCTTTCTAAGTGACAGTGGGCTTGACAGCAGGAATGTCACATCCAATGTTCTCAATAGTGCTAACAAGAGTGTTGTCTACCCTGATGAAACACCTGCGCACCTCCCAGGTGGAGGATTTGGCCACAGTGAAGGCTGACTTCTATGCAATGGAACATATCCCCAACATTATTGGGGCAATTGATGGTACACATATTGCCTTTGTCCCCACCCACTCCTGGAGAAATTTAACAGGTGTTCAGAAATCGAAAGAGCTTTCACTCGATGAATGTTCAGATTATGGGACTGGCGGACCAGTACATCTCCCATGTCAATGCAAAGTATCCTTGATGCCTTTATCCTGAGGAATAGCAGTATCCCATATGTGATGGCTCAACTCCAGAGGCACCGGGTGTGGCTAATAGGTGACCCCATGGTTACCACCCAGTATATTTTGGTGTATGGGTATGGGGTTGGCCCTAAGGGTTAGTGTTTGGTTAACAGGTATCCCTCGTTATTTGCAGGTGTCTCTGGTTACCCCAACCTTTCATGGCTACTGACCCCAGTGAGGATTTCCAGGACAAGGGCAGAGGAATGTTACAATGAAGCACGTGGGTGAACAAAAAGGATTATAGAGAGGACATTCGGCCTCCTGAAGGCCAGGTTTCGGTGCCTCCATCTAACAGGTGGTTTCCTGTGCTACTCACCCAAGAAGGTCTGCCAGATCATCGTGGCATGTTGTATGTTGTACAACCTTGCCTTACGTCGCCAGGTGCCTTTTCTGCAGATGGATGAGGCTGGAGATGGGCGTGTGACAGCAGTGGCCATGTGGACAGTGATGAAGAGGAGGCAGAGGATGAGGACAACAGAACAGCAATCATACGGCAGTACTACCATTGACACACAGGTAAGACACTGTAACTTCAGCTTACATTGACTGTTTTGTGTTGGATATTGTCACTGGCAGGCTGATTTTCCCACTACTATGGCCACTTACTGTACCCTTTGGCATGTCTATTTTCAGATATCTGTGCCCCACTCTGGCTCCTGGTGTGTTGACTGCAGCCAACTACAGGTCATACCTATGTATACATTACTGTAGAGTTGAATTGCATTGTTTACAGCTTGGTAAACTAATACATAGTTCAATCAATTGACAGACTCCATACTTGTATTTTTTTACAAGGGTGTTTATTTATGTGTTAATAAGTGGAGGGGGTATTGCAATGGGCTGGGGTGGTGGTGGTGGTGGTGGAGGAGAGTCCAGGGTAAGGTTCCAGTCTATTTGTATCACAGGTGCACTGTCCAAGGGGGCATAGGAAGCCGAGCAATGGCATTTCAAGGTGGACAGGGTGACAGAGTGGGACACAAGGGTGGCATTCAGGAGAGTCTTAATTCCTGTTGGGGGTCTTGGCAATATTCTTTGGCTTCTGCCTGGATTGCAGGGACCGTTTGCGTGGTGGTTCTCCTAATGCAGGGTGAGGGTTGCTGGTGGCCTGTTGTTCCTGTGGCGGGGCCTCCTGTCCACTAGGGTCAGCGGAGATGGAAGGCTGTTCATCAGTTTGGATAGTGTCAGGGGCCTGTTGGTGTGCCACTGCCTCCATCATGCTGTTGGCCATGTCTGCCAGCACCCCTGCAATGGTGACCAGGGTGGTGTAGATGTCCCTCAGGTCCTCCCTGATCTCCAGGTACTGTCCCTCCTGCAGCCGCTGGGTCTCCTGCAACTTGGCCAGTATCTGGCCCATCGTCTCCTGGGAATGGTGGTATGCTCCCTGGATGTTGGTGAGTGCCTCGTGGAGAGTCGGTTCCCTGGGCCTGTCCTCCCCCTGTCTCACAGCAGTCCTCCCAGCTTCCCTGTTGTCCTGTGCCTCTATCCCCTGGACTGTGTGCCCAATGCCACTAACCCAGGTCCCTGATTGTCCTGTGTTTGTGGGGTGGCCTGGGGTCCCTGTAGTGGTGGACACACTGCTGATTGATGTGTCCTGGGGACAGTGGTATGGGGCTGCTGGGTAGGTGCTGTTGTGGTGTTTTCTGAGGGGGAGGCTATGTGGTGGCATGGGACTGTGCCTGGGTAACCGACTGTCCGAAGGTCCCTGATGGGACAGGTTGATCATCCTGATCCAGGCGTGCAGAGCTGCTGCCATCACTGTGGGCCTCTTCTGGGGGGACTGGATGTTGCTGGCAGCTCCTTTCCGGTGATGGTGTGTGGGGGACCTGTGGGGATGAAAATGCAGTGTTATTGTTTCTACATGTGCCATCTTGCGCACAGGTGTGTTGCCCTCTATGGTTGTTATTGCCCTGGCAGCTTAGGATTGTGTGAGTGGTGATTTGGTGGGCTAGGTGATTGTCTTAAGTGCGCATGGTTTGGTGATGGGTGTCCATGCAGGTCTGTGATGGGTGTCCATGCATTGGTGTTGCTTGCAGGGCTTGGTTGTGGGACGGGTGGGTTGTGACGGTTGGATGTGTGGGAGGTGGTGGAGTGATGGGAGTGAGGATGAGGGTGTGGGTGGGTGTATGTGATGGCATGCAGGTTGGGGGTTGAAAGAAGTAAAGATTTGACTTACCAGAGTCCAGTCCTCCGGCTACTCCTGCCAGGCCCTCAGGATGCAGTATTGCCAAGACTTGCTCCTCCCATGTTGTTAGTTGTGGGGGAGGAGGTGGGGGTCCACCGCCAGTCCTCTGTACTGCTATCTGGTGTCTTGCTACCACGGAACATACCTTCCCCCGTAGGTCGTTCCACCTCTTCCTGATGTCCTACCTTGTTCTAGGGTGCTGTCCCACGGCATTGACCCTGTCCACGATCCTCCGCCGTAGCTCCATCTTCATGGCAATGGATGTCTGCTGCACCTGTGATCAGAATAGATGTGGCTCTACCCGGATGATTTCCTCCTCCATGACCTTTAGCTCCTCCTCTGAGAACCTGGGGTGTCTTTGTGGTGCTATGGGTGTAGTGTGAGTGGTGTGTGTGAGGGTGTGTGAGGTGATGTGTTGGAGTTTGTGCTGTAAGGTACGTGGATGGTGTATGGGTGATGGTGTTTTGTGGTTCTGGTTCTGTGGGTGCTGTTAGTCTGTCTCTCCCAGTTGGCAATATTTTTGAGTTGTAAGGGGATGTGGGTAGTGTGGGTGGGTGTTTTATGGTGGTGTGGGTGTTTTGTGTCTATGTGTATCAGGTGTGTGTTGTTTGAATTGTCCAATGTAGTGTTGTTTTGTTTGGTTGTGGGTGTTTTGAGCACGCGGTATGTACTGCCAATGGTTTACCACTGTTGAATGTCCGCTGCGGTGATTCGTGGGTCATAATGCTGTGGGCGTAGTTCTGTTGGCGTAACAGTGTGGGTTTGTATTTTACCAGTTTATCACTGACCTTTGGGCTGGCGGACTTGTGTGTGTGTGTATGTATAGTGACAGATTGCTATGTGTGTGTCATAATATGGGTAGCAGTAAACCGCCGCGGCGGAGGTATGTTGGCGGCAGTCAGCATGGTGGTAAGCAGGACTTACCGCCAATGTCTTAATGAGGGCCATAGTGTCCCAATGCAAACCGTGTTCACCAACAGAAGGCAAACATCTGGCTTTGAGCCTGCAAACAGGGTGAGATCCAATAGTATCCTATTGCCAAGAGTCTTAGCGAATGTTCATACATCTTGCTATGTGTTACTTTATCTATTTGGTAACACAAATATATATTTAAATGGATGATGGCACACAATTTAGAGATTATGTTGGATTGTCCCTAGCTGTGTGACATGTTTTCCCTAATGTCTCTACAACCATCCTCTCACATGTACATGATGTTAATTTTGTGGCATTATGCCGTATACAACATTTCGTTTCATAATGGGAAACTTTACAGATGCGGATGTGTGCGTACTGCATCAGTGCAAGAGTGCTTTTAAAGCAGTGGATGCTAATTATAGCCACATATTTTCACTTGTGTTTTGTGTTGTGTGAAATAAAATAGGTTAGATATTCAGGAGCTCTTGTATTGTCTGAAGATGATACATACAATTTTGCAGCATGAATGACTGCACATCAGGACACACATGATACCAATTATAACAGCACAGAGCCTTTAAGTTTTTGTCTTTAACAGCCATTGGAATTAACCACCCGCATAAGAGGTCTGATCTAACAAACCAGGAATTGGCCATTACTACTAAACATTGTGATATACTCCCCCAGGTGGATACCAAGCCAAGCAATAAGGATTTCCCCCAGTAGCTCTCAAGCTTTCACTCAAAATAACTCAGGGTAAACCTTCCATTGGGCTCCTCCTCTATATAGGCAGGACCTTTTCTGGTGTCCATGACTGAATATCTTGTACACGGACATCTTACCAATCACCAAGAAGTTCTGATGAAAAAAGACCAATTATTAAAATATTTTATATCCACAGCAGAATCACCCAAAACAGGGCTTTCTAAAGAACTTGTAAGATCCTCAACATGGGGGAATCACACTTTCAATTTTCCTGCTTTGCTTCTAGAGACTTTTTAAACTGTGTCAAGTTATTACACAATATTAAAACACATTAATACCTACCGACTGTAGAAGGATATTTTCTGTGTGGCAACTGTAACCTAATAAAACCCTGTGAGCAGAAGAATAATACAATTTGCAATATTAGTAATTTTGTAAGTCTCCTATAAAAACATGTAGGTTAGCATGATACACAAAATAATCAAATACTCTGAACTCAATAGCAAAATCTATGTTGGAAGACTGGCCAGATGTCTGATTGAAAGAAAATAAAGTGCACGTGATTTGTGATGGATACTACTTAAATAGCTGTCAGATACCATTAACAGGACCCTCAATTAACACAAACAATGTTCATTCATTCCACAGCCAAGTTAACTAGTTTCATTGCCTAGATGTAAGGCAAGCTGGCAATAACGAGCTGTTCACAAATGCTATTAAGATATTGAAATAGTAATGATAATTTTGTACATTAGTGTATTGCTTATTTCACAAGAGTTCAATGTGTGATGGCACCAGCCATGTTTGCTGCAGCTCAAGCTGCTGACAGTGCATGCATTTAAACTAGCTCCTTTAAGAAGCTGACGCAGCAAAGGCAGCATGAAGCTGGAAAATGATCCTCATAGTCCAGCTTACCATTTGTGAAAAACTGTCATGATTAGGGATGCCATCTAAAGTTCCAGTGTACATTAACTCATTATAAATTACAGCCTACTTATAACTACCTATTTTCATCACATCCTTCCACATTTGAGCCAGGACCCAGGCATATTTTGAGAATTAAAATGGCACCCTGTCTGGGATTTTTATTTTTATTCAGACACAGCAGAACAGAGACAGAACAGAACAGCAGAAAAAAATATTTGCATGAGTGTAGAAAGCTGGCTTTTTATGTGGTATTCCAATGTAGGATACACCACGCAAAAAGTCCAGATGACCCTTATTGGCTTACAGGGGCTTAATTTAATAATCCCAAGTGCTCTATATCCAGTAGTGTGATCAAGCAGCTTAGGTTTATCAGAAGGGAGTGTTGAGTATTTGTTGCACACAAAGAGTCAACAAATGAGACACACACTCAATGAGAGACCTGAGACCAATTTAGAAAAATGCCACAGGTTTTTATATGTATTTTGACATCAAGATCAACATTAAAAGGTACATACTTTGAGTGAAATTGAATTTTCAAGTAATTAGCAAGAAAATACAGAACTGTAAGATTTGAGGCATGAGCCTTGAAAGTGGTTATGTTATCCTATGGGAGAAACAAACACTGCATAGGGCTATTTGCAAACTATTGTAGGGGATCTCTTTACGACTTAAGATGCTGGGGATCCAGGTTTACTTGCCCTGATGTGTCACAATGCAGAGGTGCTGGTTGTGTTTGTGGGCTTGAGCGCTACAACAGGAAAATTGGAAAGGGAGCCTGCAAGGAGGGACTTGGGGACAAGTTTGGCAGAACCCAACATGGCTCTTTGGGGCTTCTAGGGCAAGAGGTCACTGACAGAATTTTTGTACCTGGGCTGGGAGACTTGAGTGCAGAGATGCTGGCTGGCTGGCCACTTAGGACCTTATTATGACATTGGCGGTAAATCCCACTTACTGCCACGCTGACTGCCGCCAACTTACCGCCGCAGCGGTGGATATCTGTTCACCATATTATGACGCACACACTCCAATCCGTCAGTATTCAGCCATATACACAAATCCGCCACACCAAAGGTCAGTGATAAACTTGCGGTATCAAAACCCACACCACTATGCCAACAGAACTACGCCCACCATAATATGACCCACGCATCACCAGGGCAGACATTCAACGGCGGTAAACCATTGGCGGTACATACTGCCGTGCTCAAAATGGACACACACAGACAACACAACACCACATTGGACAATTCAAACAACACACACCTGACACCCATACACACCACACCCACCCACTTACACCACTATAAAACACACACCCACATTACCCACATCCCTTTACCATTACAAACAATTGCCACCAGAGAAACAGCAAGATCAGAGATACAACCAGAGCCACATACTACTCACACCTATACACCACTCACGCACCTCAACACATTACCCAACATACCCTCATCTACACACCTCACAAAACACCCATGGCACCACAAAGACACCCCCACTTCGCAGAGGAAGAGCTAAGGGTCATGGTGGAGGAAATCATCAGGGTAGAGCCACATCTATGTGGAGCACAGGTGCAGCAGATATCGATAGCTAGGAAGATGGAGCTATGGCGGAGAATCTTGGACAGGGTCAACGCTGTGGGACAGCACCCAAGAACTAGGAATGACATCAGGAAGAGGTGGAACGGCCTACGTTCCATTGCAGCAAAACACAACTAAAAGCATGGGAGGAGCAAGTGTTGGCAATCCTGCATCCTGAGGGCTTAGCTGGAATCGAAAGAGGACTGGACTCTGGTAAGTCAACTCTCTACTACTATCATCCCAATACCTTCATGTCATCACATCCCCCACCCTCACTCCCATCACTCCACCACTACCCACACCACACACCCCACCATCACATCTAACTCATCCCAATGCCAAGCCCTGCATGCTCTACCAATGCATGGACACCACTCACAGCCCTGCATTGACACTCATCACTAAAGAATGCACACTATAGAGAATTATCTATCTCACCATACACCAACGTACACAAGTGAAAGCTGCCAAGGAAAATACAACCAAAGAGGGCAAGCCACAGATGCACAATATGTCACACACAGAAACCATAACACATCATTTAACATCCCCACAGGTGCCCCAGCCAATATCAGCGGAGAGGAGGTGCCAGCAATATCCAGTCCCCCAACAGAAGAGGCCCACATTGATGAAAGCAACTCTGGTCTTCAGGATCAGAGTGACCAACCTGGCCCATCAGGGACCTCTGGACAGCCGGTTACCCAGGCCCAGTCACACACCACCACAGAGCCTCTCCCATCAGGAAACACCACCACAGCATCCACCCAGCGTACCCATACCTCTTTCCCCAGGACACGTCAATCAGCCATGTGTCCTCCTCTACAGGGACCCGAGGGCACACCTCAAACCCATGACAATCAGGGACCTGGAGTCAGTGGCAGTGGGCACACAGTTCAGGAGACAGAGGCACAGGCCAACAGGGACACTGGGAGGACTGCTGTGTGCCAGGGAGAGGACATGCCCAGAGAACCGACTCTCCAGGAGGCACTTGCAGAGATCCTGGGAGCCTATCAACATTCCCAGGACACGATGGGCCAGATCCTGGACAATATGCAGGAGAATAGGCGGCTGCAGGTGGGACAGTACCAGGGGATCAGGGAGGTCTTGCAGGCCATCAACAACACCCTGATCTCCATAGCAGGGGTGCTGGCAGACATGGCCAATATTATGAGGGAAGCAGTCACACACCAGCGGTCCCTTTCCACTAGCCAGACATCTGAACAGCCTTCCATCTCCAATGCCATTTGTGTGGACAGGAGGCCCTACCACAGGACTCACAGGCCACCAGCACATCTCCCTCTGCAGAAGGAGAACTACCTCGCAAACGTTTTCTGCAATCCAGACAGAAGCCAGAGACCCCCGCCAGGACATGAGACTCTCCTGATTGTCACCCTTGTGTCCCACTCTGTCACCCTGTCCACCTTGAACTGCCATTGCTCCCCTTCGTATGTCCTCTAGGACAATGCCCCTGTGCTACAAACAGACTGGAACAATGTCCTGGACTTTCCTACATCATCACCCCAATCCCTTGCACTTGCCCCTCAATATTTTAGCACTTCAATAAACACCCTTGGAAAAAAAAGAGGTTTGTAGTATGTCAAATTTGTCAAGTATGTCTTCATTTAACAGGTACTAACATTGCAAATCAACTGTACAGAAAATTAGCATAGATTAATGACCTGTAGCTAGCTGCAGTTATCACACCAGGAGCATATGTGAGGTCACCAACATCTGCAAAATGTATTGCCAAAGGGTACAGTAAGTGGTCATAGAAGTGGGAAATAACAGCATGCCAATGCCACAGAAATTCAATAAAATTACATTGATATGTGAAGTAACACTGTCTTACCTGTGTGTCATTTGAAGTATTGTCTGATCACTGATGTTCTGTTGTCCTCAACCTCATCCTCTGCCTTCTCATCCCGACTGTCCACAGGCTCCACTGCTGCCACACGGGCATCTCCAGCTTCCTCATCCTACAGAAAAGGCACGTGGCGTCTCAGGGCAAGGTTGTGCAGCATGCAGCATTCCACTACTATCTGGCAGACGTTCTTGGGTGAGTAGCACAGGGATTCACCTGTTAGATGGAGGCACCAGAACCAGAACCTGGCCTTCAGGAGGCCAAAGGTCCTTTCTATCATCCTTCAAGTTCACCCATGTGCCTCATTATAACGTTCTTCTGTCCTTGTCCTGGCATTCCTGAATGGGGTCAGAAGCCATGATAGGTTGGGGTAACCAGAGTTACCTGCAACTTTTGAGGGGCAACATTTAGCCACACACTATCCCATATGGCCCACACCATACACCAACATCTACTAGGTGGGAACCAGGGCTCACCTATTAGCCACACTGTGTGCCTCTGTATTTGGGCCATCACATTTGGGATGCTGCTATTCCTCAGGACAAAGGCATCATGCACCGACCCTGGATACTTAGCATTGATGTGGAAGATGTACTGGCCCGCCAAGCACACCAACTGTACATTCATAGAGTGGAAACTGCAATATGTGTTCCCTCAATCGCCCCAATTATGTTGGGGATATGTCCCATTGCCTAGAAGTCGGCCTTCACTGTGGCCAAATCTTGAACCTGGGGAACTACAATGTAGCTGCACATGTGTTTAATCAGGACAAAAAACACTCGTGTTAGCACTATTGAGAACATTGGCTGTGACATTCCTGCTGCCAAGCCCACTGTCACTTGGAAAGAACAAGTTACCAGGAATGGAGCACTGATAGAACTTGCACAAGAGGGGGGATCCCAGTGGGGTGACGGATAGCAGATATCAGGTCAGGCTCCCATTGGGCACACAGTTCTGTGATTGTGGCTCTGTCCAGTCTATAGGTGAGGATAATGTGCCTGTCCTCCATTGTTGCCAAGTCCCCCAGGGGTCTGTACACAGGATATGTCTCCATCTCCTATTCATCTGCAGCAGTTAGCAATCTATGGGGCAAAAGAGTGAGGAGCCAGTCACAAACTGAACAATGGGGCTACAACAGAACTTTGCATGCTGTTAACTTGTAATGGGTAAGTGTGATTTGTACAGTATGCCCTAATTTCACCAGTGACGCAGCAATTATACAGGGCCTGCCCCCCTTGAAATGGTGTCCGCCTGTCCTGTGTGGAGGGACAGGTGGAAGTGAGGTATTTCCACTGACGTTGTCTGCCGTTGCGGGAGGTGGCCCGGAACCGCCGTGCAACTCCTCATTGGTTAACATTGGGCCCTATGGGGTACGGTGGCCAATGGTGATCTACGCCGGTGGTGACGGTATACACCACGGTAGACGTGACCACCATTTTCTATCTGATCACTCACTTGCTACCTGACATTCAACAGGAGAGAAGCTACACTGCATGTGCTGCTGCGACCTGTGTCTGGAACCTACCATGGCGCGTGTCAGTGGGGAAAGGACCCCCACCTTCCCCTCGGCGGAGTTAAAGCGACTGATGGATGGGGTCTTCCCCAGTACGGACTGCTGTATGGGCCTCCAGACCAACAGGTGAGTACACTGTGGGCATGATGCATGTGGCATGAATGCATGGAGTGGTGTGTATGAAGGGGGGTGGGTGGATGTCCCCTGGGCGGCGTATTGGTTGTGTGCTGGGCCATGTGTGTGTAAATGGTGATGTGAAGGGGTATGGTGGGCCATAAGTGTAACAGACAGGACTGTTTGAATAATTATATTTTCCTGTATGTATTTCCTCTGCAGGTCAGCACCCATCAGAAAAAGGGTATATGGGGTGCTATCGCCAAGGACGTGCAGACCCTGGTGGTCTACGGCAGGCGAAGCACCGACAGTCAGAAAGGTTGGGAGGTCCTGAGACGCTGGGCACAGAAGACGGCAGAGGCCCAGCTGGGGATGACCTTCCAACGAGGAAGGGATGCCTGTCGAACCCTTACCCCCCTGATGGTCTGCATACTGGTGGTGGCCAATCCTGAGCTGGATGGACACTTGAGGGCATCACAGCAGCCACAAGGGGGTGTGTACAGTGACCATCATTACAACTTACGCATGGTAGGGTGGTATCCGGAAGGGGTATATGTGTCAGTGGATGCCCCTAGGCCAGGCCTGACATTGCAGCATAGGTCCCCTGGTGGCTAGGGTTCAGAATGGATAATCTTGCTACCCAGCTAATAGGCATCCACAACTGGTCAGGGCTGGGTTGGTCCCAGGTGTGCTGCATTTGGCGGTGTGTGTTCCTCCTCAAGGCTTGGCTGCTAACTATTTCTCTGCTAGTGCTATGGCAAATTGTGTAGGGCTGTTCCCTGTGTGTCAGGGTGTTGTGTACGCCAACTTTGGTGTTGGTGCAGCCATTGACCAAGTGTATCCTTTGTCTTTTCCCCCCGTTTTTGTTTTGTCACCCTGTCCTTATATGCATTAGTATCATCTGGCAGAGGAGCAGAGGCACCGTCGATGGAGGGAGCTGCATCCCACAGGAGTCTGGAGACAGAGTCCACTGACGGAGAGGGCACACGTGGGACGGAGGGTGAGGGAAGCACCACAGTGGAGACTGAAGGGGACAGTTCTGACACAGATACCTCCTCCGATGGAAGCTCCCTGGTGGTGGCGGACACATCTGTGATCACCCAAGCTACAGGTACATCCAACACCCCCGTACCAGCACCTCCCTCCCAGCAGCCGCTCAGCGAGTTGCCCGTGCCCCCTCACCCAGGAGGGTGGGCATCTCCTTTGCCCCAGGTACCTCAGGCCCTGCCCCAATCAGCCCTGCTGCCCTGAGAGAGGAAGCTATTGACCTCCTGAGATCCATCTCTGTAGGGCAGTCAACCATTGTGAATTCAATCCAGGGGCTGGCAGCCCAGATGCAAAAGACTAATACATTCCTGGAGGGCATTCACACTGGCTTGGCGGCCCAACAGAGATCGATCTAGGCTCTGGCCTCCTCTCTGATGGCAGCCATTGCCCCTGTTTCTACCATCCCCCCTCCAACTTCCTCTTCCCAGTCCCATTCTCCTCAACCCAACCCATCCCAAGCACACAGGCAGATGAGCATGCATACAAGATAACACACAAGATTGGTACAGGCAAACACAAGCACCACACTTCATCCCACATGCACTCACACAAACACCATCCAGATGCAGACATACCAACATCCACAATTTCCACTGTCTCCCCCTCCTCCTCCCCCTCCTCCTCCACCTCCATCCCAGTACCATCTACACTCACACATGCATGGACTACATCATCATCCACTACCAGCATCACCACACCAAGCAGAACACACCTCACTGACAGACACCTCTACAACAGCCATGCACACATCCCCTGTGTCCTCTCCCACTTTATCTACCCCCCCAAAGGTACACAAACACAAGCACTCAGACACCCAACAGCCATCTACCTCATAACAGCATCCCGTGCATGCACCTGCACCCAAAATCAGCAGACAGACACCTCCAACAACCACTCCCTCTTCCCACCCCAATGTCCCTAAAAAAGTGTTGCTAACCACCATTGACCTCTTCACTACCTCTCCCCCCCTTCCTGCACATATGGCCAGGGTGGGAAGAACCCAGCCAAGCACCTCAGCCATGTCCACGGGCCCAGTCATCACCACACCCACTCGTGGTGGTAAAGGATCTAGGCCACGTGTCCTGAAGGTGAAAGAGCCTGCACCAGGTAGCCTCAAGGGAAAGTAGCCTGCCCCAGCTGCCAGAAAGAGAAAGGAGCCTGCCCCAGCAGCTGCTAAGAAGTTAAAGGAGCCTGCCCCAGCAGCTACTAAGAAGGTAAAGGGGCCTGCCCCAGCTGCCAGGAAGAGCTAGGGGCCTGAGGCAGGAACTGTGACAGAGCCCCCACCACCAATCATGGTTGTGCAGCCATCTGAGGTTGCAGGGGATGGGCAGGAGCCTCCCCACCCAGCAGCACCACCACCTCCAGTGAGCCACCGTACGAGGTTGCAGGGGATGGTTAGGAGCATCCCCCGAGCAGCACCACCACCTCCGGTGGGCAGCTGTCCGAGGTTGCAGGGGACAGGCAGGAGCCTCCCTCTCCCTCAGCAGCACCACCACCTCAGGTCAGTAGCCATCACCACTGGCATACAGTATATAATCCTGCCTCCATTGGCTGCTGTGCGACCTGCCCCCTGCAAATCCAGTGGGTATGACACCCACCTGAGAGACTATGACCTTGCACTCCTCAGGATCAAGAGCACAGGGCACGAGGCCCCCTCCAGAACCAGTGGGTAAGACACCAACATAGCCAAGACTCCCCAGGATCAAGAGCACAGGACACAAGGCCCCTTCCAGAACCAGTGAGTAAGACACCCACATAGCCAAGACTCCCCAGGATCAAGAGCACAGGGCACGAGGCCCCCTCCAGAACCAGTGATCAAGTCACCCACTCAAGAGACTGTGGCCTGGCAATCCCCAGGACCAAGAACAGGGCATGTTGCCCCCTCCAGAGCAAGTGCACAAGTCACCCACTCAAGAGACTGTGGCCTTGCACTCCCCAGGATCAAGCCCAGGGCATGTTGCTCCCTCCAGAGCAACTGGGCTAATCACCCACTCGAGAGACTGCGGCCTTTCACTCCCCAGGACAAAGCAATGGGCATGTTGCCCCCTCCAGAGCAAGTGGGGAAGACACCTACTCTAGAGACTGTGGCCTTGCACTTCCCAGGATCAAGCACAGGGCATGTTGCCCCCTTCACAGCAAGTGGGCAAGTCACCCACTCAAGAGACTGTGGTCTTGCACTCCCCAGGATCAAGCACAGGGCATGTTGCCCCCTCCAGAACCAGAGGTCTTATTCCATCTCCCAGCTGAGGTGTCCCCCCTGTTCCCCTCCCCCCAGGGTGCCTGCCTATTCACCAACTGATGCCCCTACAGTGTTCTCTCTGTGTTGATGCAGGTGACATGTGTGGCCTTGGACTCTTCCCTGTGACCATTTGGCCTACAAACATTGTGGACTGGCCTGTGTCCCTTTTTGTGTATATATGTATGTATCTATTATCCTGCCTAAATTATTTTTCTTGATGTGTTGCTCACATTACATTCATTTTTTCAAAGACGTTTTGTCCTTGATTTATTCATCCGAGTTACTTGGTAAAAACATTTTAGTTATCCAGCTGATTGTGTGTATGGTGTTGGGGGGTGTGGTGCGTTTGTGTGACACTCTCGTTTTCCTCCCTCCCTCCTTTGTGTGCTAGGCGGCTGTAATCATCATCATCGTCTTCGCTGGGGTTGATGTTCGTGGTGTAGCAGGACGTAGAAGATCATGGGGTAGACATGCAGCTCGGGCTCCATGGCGGCGTGGTTCTTCCCTGTGTCTCCAATGGTGAGTCCTTTCCCTTATGAGGTCTGCTTTCGCCTGGCTTTTGATGTAGTTGGTAATGCCCTGGAAAAGGTGGTGGTTTGCTGTGTCCTAATATGGTGGGCGGAACTTTGACTACCGCTGTGGTGCTTGTTGTTTCTGCCTGACGGTCGGTGTGGTACACTCGCTGTCTATCGGAGATCTTTCTGCCATTGTCATATTTTGGCGGTAATTACTGCCGAACTGTTGGTGCTATTACCGCCACTTTAACACCAACCACCAGGGTTGAAATGAAGGCCTTAGTGTTGCAGTCTCTCAAACTTCTTGGTCAACCTACAGAGGAGAGAAACCAATACAGCGGAGCCACTCTGGATGAGAAGCTCATCTGTCATGAAGTCCCTTGACATGCAGGTAGGTCTTGATGGTGATGGTGTCCGGGCTGGATAAAAACCAGCTTTAGTGAGTGCAAGTGCTCCATTAGTGAGGGTATTGGTGCAGGGGGGATCCTGGAGGGTCTAGCTTCTCAGATTCCATCAGAGTAATGGTGCTAGCCTCCTAGAGCCTCAAAAACCACTCCTGACATGCTTCTCCCTCGGTGGGCCCGATGGCAAACAATACGGTGTCCTGTTAAGGTGCCTGCAGATGCAGGGGGATGGCTCCTACACCCCAAGGGAGATGCCACTTGATTGTCGAAGTTCTGGACAACCCTCAACAGCTTTGGAAGGATGTACAGCTTTTGGACAAGTTGGGTCAGTGCATTTGTTGAAGTTTCAGCAGCAGTGAAGTCCTCAGTTCTTGCTGTGACTGCTCTTCTTGTGTCCTTGTTTGGTTCTCAGTAATCAAATCTAAAATCCTGGTGTCAGGAGGACTTAGGGGCGTTAAGGGAAGTGTAGAGTAGTAGTCAATGGGCTACTTACTCCTGGGTGACTATACCCCGCTAGATGACCACTTCCTGGGGGAAAGTGGGCATTTCCCTGACCCAGAATTCCTAGCTCAACTCAAACTAAGATGGTAGAACACTTCCTCAAGTGTTTACTTCAGGTAGGCCACTTTAGGGGTGTCACTAGCATAGAAGTGTAACATGTCTCCTGAATAGCAAATTTCCTGTATGCTCTAGTGCCAAATGGGCCTCAGGGCAGATGTGGCATTCCCCAGGTCTGGGGGAATCCAAAGTCGCATATCAAAGAGAGGCAGAGGCTTTGAAGCCTCCTCCCCAGATACTATATTGCTAGTCATCCTGCTGGAGAAGGTTATAACAACTTCCTCTGGAGTAGGCATTGTTTCTGGAATATGACAGCATGGGGTCTCACCAACAGGGGGTCAGAAATGTGTCTGTGATGGTAGGCTAGTTGATAGCAGTCATCCAACACACTAAGGGACTAGTAGGTTTTCAGGTTTCACCTCTAAGGTACCATCTGGGTGCATGTCAATAAATCAGATACTGGCATCAGTATGGATTTATTAAGATGAAGTGTTTGATACCAAACAACAGTATTTTCAGTGCAGCCATCATGTAGCTTGGTAACTAGTGATGACCAGTGCCCAGTACATCCCTAACATGGGTGCCTGAACACTTGCCATGTCTAGCAACGGAACCAGGCATACCAGGGGTACATCTGCTCATGCAGATGTGCACTCATGTATTATAGGGCTATAAGGCCTGTTGTAGGTGTGACTTACATGTATTACTTGCAGTGGCTGCTGACACTGCATAAGGGTGTTTGCAATGTCATGTTTTCAAAATAGTTTGCACAATTTCACACATTCTGCAATGGTAGTATGTAAGCAATTTGTGTGTGGGTCCCTTAAGTTGGCATAATACATGCTGCAACCTTTAGGGACCCTCTTTAGTACCCATACCCTGCGCACCAGGGGTACAATTCACCAGGCCATACAAGGTTGCTAAAGTCCTCACCAATTGGGTTATAGTTGAGCATTACCTTGTTTTAGGGAAAGAGCACTGACACTGGAGCTTGTTAACAGGGACCCAGTGCATTTTCAGTCAAAAAGAATCAGTAACTAGGACAAAAAATGGAGGTGACCATGTCAAAGGGGGCATTTTTCTACAATGATTAAAACCACTGTAAACGATATAGCCATTGTAAAAAGTGCCACACCATTAAAAATACATAAAACATGTATTGCATAAACACCTACTCATGCATCACATTCCAAAGAATAATACCTTACGAAATCATGATCTGAACAAAAACACCCCTAGGTAACTACCAACAGCACCAATCTCTGAGATTAAAGTAAAATAAATAAAGTGCACATGTTTATGGCAAAAGGAAAGTGCCTTGTGAGATCTTAGTCTGGTGAAGTAAAACCCCAGAATGATACCAGCAGCACCAATTAGAGTCAATCCATGCCCTAGGTCCCTATGCAGTGTTATAAAGCCTATATATATATATGTCAGAAATTAACATGAAAATTAGCTTTCTGCTCTCAACTGTGGCTGCAGGAGATCTAAAGGGACAGAATATTTCACCATTGATTCACCATCGGTTCTAGATTCAAATCCAGGGTCCAAAAGTTGTTGTCTGACATAGGTTACAAAAGGGAGAGGACTGCTAGGGTCTAAAGTGCAAGTGGAAATACAGGGTAGATCCAACAAGACACAACATTGGGATATACCATATTTCACTCTCCTTGGAAATATCCAGCTCTCCTCTACTAATGAACATTCCATTGACATATATTCTAGGAGTCGCTTTCAGGCTCAGAATTCAGAGACACACACAAGTCAATAGTTCTGAAATGTGTTCCTAGGACATAGACAACATTCAATACTTTGATTAGCTCTTAATAGAACACACCTAAAAGGTATCACTATCAGTGCTTCTGACATGAACATTTACTATGCCCTTTATCCAACAGTCCTTTTTAATAAAACCTGAAGTAGTATTATGTTTCAGTTCATGCACATTTATGTGAAATTATACAGCACTAAACAGGTAGTACAAAGTAAAGTTAAGAAATAATGACACCTCTGAGCAAGAAAAAATTGCATTTTACCTGATTTCCTCTAGAGCTCCACAGCTAAAACCATCAAATTCTGCAGGCCAGAACAAAAAAAGCACTTCACCCTTGCTCTCCTTTACATAAAGTATAACTAACATAGTTTTCTAATGTACTTCAAACTTTTAGTAGGTTGTTTTACTACCCATTTGGCCATTTTTTTAAAGTAGAACAACTGCAAACCATGTGTTGGTGTTGGACTGCTACACACAATGCATAAATGAAGGCTTTTCTGGAGTACCTCTTCCATTAAAATAATGGTATTGTTAAAGTTAATATTAACATAAATAATAATATGCAAACGTAACTGTGTTCTGAAAGGCACTATGAAATAACTTAAAAAGGCCTTATGAAGGAATACAGGGTTTTATTGTCCATAAGTGATGATAATGAAACAGACATTGACACCATTGTAATGACAAATTAAAACATGCTTTCTATACCTGTTTCAACCATGGATATTACCGCTTTTTGCCATCGATTATTTATGTTGCCTCAAAATGAAAAGCAATATGTACAACCACATGTTAATACAATTGATAACACTGCCATATATGTTGGCTTGAATATGAACTTCATATTCGAATAGTGCTTCTTTTGTAGTAGTGTTCATGTGTCCAAGAGGTCAAAGTGTTCTTAAAGCACTGGGCCTGCAGCCTCAGAATATAAACCCTCTAAGACCTCCCTCAGCGGTCGATAGACATGCACCATATGGCTAAAGACGAGTGGTTTACAAATGTCACAAGAACCACAAAATGGCATTAGGATCCTATATTGCCAGTCATGTATTTTTCACATTGAATGTATATCTTGTGGTGGCTTGAATGAGGTGCTTTCTCAAATATGGAAAGTTTTATTGAAATAAGTATGTAAAATACTAGACTGTACTGTTTAGTTGTCTTCAATACAAAAAAAAGAGGACAATACTTGGTAGTGTAGATAAGTTGATTTTTAGAAAGAAACACCATTTGAGTGGACACTGATTGGAATAAGAATGAATCTTGGTTTACTTACCCTTCATGAACAGACTGTTGGTAAATCAATGAACAATGGTGTGTGTTGGAAATGGCCTTTCTGCAAAGTTATCACCAAACTTTTCGCCTTCCATCTCCCATTTTTCTGACCTTATTTTTGTTGGCTTTAGGAATCCAGGCACTTAACAACTGCTAAATAGTGATACAGGGCATGTGCTCTCTCCCCTCAAACTTAGTATGATTGGCGTACACCTGTTTGGCTTACTTAATTTACCTGTAAGTCCCTTGTAAAGTAGTATCCCATATACCCAGGGACTGTAAATTAAATGCTACAAGTGGGTCTGCACCACTGATTGCATCACCCACAGAAGTAGCTTTTCAAACCTGTCTTATGCCTGCCAGTGCAGTGCCTGTGTGCACAGTTTACTGCCACATTGACTTGGCAATTCAAACATATTACCACGGCCTAAACTTGCCTTTTATTACACTTGAGGCACCCCTGAAGGAGGACCTAGGTAGCACTATGGGCAGGGTGCTGTGTTAATAAAAGGTTAGACATGTACCTTTATGTTTTACACACCCCAGTAGTGACAAACAGCCTATTTTGTTTTCCACTACTGTGAGTGTCGCTTCTATCATAGTCTAGTATTGGGAATTCCCTTGTATTTTTAAAATGAGAATTTCTGATCGGAAAGGAGTAGCATTGGCATGTTTGGTATGTTTGGAACAGTAGTTAAAACATCCTGCTCACTGGTATAGTTGGATTTTACCTTACTATTTTAGAAATGCCACTTTTACAAAGTGGATATTTCTCTATGCTTCCTACTCTAGTGTTTTGCAACCTGATACCAATCCACACCTAGGGCAGTGTGATACTTTCCAGACAGCAATAACACAGAAGGGGCCTGGTGTCTAGAAGAGGCATCTGCATCTATTTGCATACTGATAGTTATCCTGGGCGGGGAAAGGCCAAGGTTGTATGTACCTTACATACTAATAGGTTGTGTCCTGCCCTCACAAAAACATCTTATTTACCCAATACTGATGTCTGGAGCCAGGGCTGAGTTGGCAGGGGGTGTGTTACACTTGAAAGGATTCTTTTGAAGTCACCCCTTGAACAAATACATTTTGGAGTGTAAGTACAGGGGATCTGACCCCATGATTTAGAGAGCACTTATGGAGCCGGGACTTAACCTCTGTCAGAAGGACTGTTGTACTGCACAAAGGACTTATCTGGACTGCTCTTCTGCTGTTGCCTTGCTGCCTGCTGCTTGCTGAGTGGTGTAAAGGACTCACTGGATTGTTTTTCTGTTTGTTGCCCTGATGTCAGCTGCTCCCTGACTTTGCCCTGCAATGGCACTGCAGTGCTGCTAGGAAAGATCGCCATTTGAGCCGCTCGCTTTGTTGTGTGCTGGCCTGGCCTCCTGCTAGGCTGCTGGAGAGACAGCCACCCTGCAATTAGGATTCTTGTGTGCTGGCCTACCTGGCTGCTGTTTCCTGCTTTGTTGTCAGTGCTCCACAAGAGCATGTTGGTATGCCCTTCCCTGTTCTGCACAATCTCATGTCCCTAAAAGATTCCTGCTGAGCACTCCTGTCCTGGGACTGGAATTCCTGTGAGTCTGGCAGCAGTGTGCTCCACCAAAAGAGCTGTGACTGTCTCCCATGTGCCCTCAAATCAGCACTGCATTGGTTTTGTAGTTTCTTGTGGCCAGTGCGTGGTGAGCGCTTCATCTTTGTTGTTCAATCTAGTGCATGTTGAGTGCTTTATCGTCCACCTTGATGGATGAATACAATGCATGGAAAATGGCGTGCTGCTGCCCAACGAAACCCCCTCTAGGAGTCTCCTTCCTGTGTTTGGAGCAGACAAGCATTGGAGGGTCACAGTTGCAGGTCTCTCTCATCAGCACGTCCATTCCCCACAGCTCACTATGCTCCCTCATCCTCCTGACAGCGTTACGGGGTTGGAGGCATGCGCAGGGTCAGTCCCTCTGCCCCTTGTCACAGCGAGCACTTTGGGAGAAGGACCCAGATCGCTAGGAGATACCAAAAGATGTCTTCTCCCGCTCAGCCCACGTTCGGCCATTGTTACTGTACCCTTTGCAGCTGCACCATGCTTTCACATGCAGCTTCCCTGTTCCAATTTTGCATGCAAGGGACTGAGTAAAGTCTCTCTGCCCTCGCCTACGGTGTGTCTTTGTCCCCACCTGTTGGCCATGCCTGGGGGCACTGGTGCTTATTGAGGATGCTCTTGTGGGCCGAGTCCTCCATGGTGGAAAAGTGGAGAGCATGCCCGTCTTTGCTCGACTGCTGAGCCCTAAATCCCACATTTGTAATCTGACTCCCTCTACAAACTACCGCATCCCGCTAATAGAGTGCCAAGAGTTACTCATATGCTTATATTAATGGTGGGTGGTTTATGTTCTCGAAAGTGTTCTCGCAGTGACTCCGAGCAGTTTATAGGTTTTGTTCCTAACCAAATTGGTACATTCCATGTCCTGGTGTCATGTGTATCATTCTGACTTTAGCATTATCTCTCAGTAATCACATAGTATGCACAGTACTTATGATTTATGTTGTTTATGTTCTATGATAAATATTTACAATATAAGGAACATATTTTTATATAACCATGTGGGGAGTCTCATTTGTGGTGGATTTATTGTGTCACTGGTGTGAGTGTGTTGCACTAACGCTTTATACATTGCCTCTGGGGATAAGCCTGACTGCTCTGCATCAAGCTACGAGGAGGTGAGCGCAGGTGATCTTTGGAGTGTAACTTACTTGCCCTGACTAGAGTGGTGGGTTCTGCCTGGCTTAGGTCAATATCCTAGCCAACCGGAAACTGCATTTCTAACATTCTGGACTAGTAGAATTCTGCAGTTCTGTGACTGCATCATCTGCCACATGAGTATGGATCTCCATACTTGCCGCATAATTTGACACTTAATTTGCTTGATATTGTCACAAATATTTGATGAACCCCATTCCTTCAACAAGCATTCCATGTGCAGCAAGTGCAGATATGGCTCTAAACATGTCAGGATGCACTTCAATAGATATATATCAGAAGATGCCCACTCATACTACTTCTGTATGTGAACCGTCTTTGAATTTGGGGAATGGTGCTCAGGGAAATGATTCCATCCCTAAGATTCCTGTAGTAACTCAAGCTACTACTTCAAAGGATATTAACAAATTGTTACAATTCTTTAATGTAAGCACTCTGTCTAAAGAGAGCACAAGCTCAGAAGTGATTCATGGAACAATTTCATCTACACCGAGAGAAAGAGTTTTGAAGGTAGCAAAGTTAACAGTAGAATTGGACACAATGATTGTTGGAAATCTTGGTTTAGAACAATTGGAGACTTATAATGAGGATGAACACCCTTTTAAGTGTAGGGACATCAATAAGCAAGTGGGTCAAGTTCATGATAAATTGGCAGAATTGGCTCAGAAATAGGAGTTTGACTTAAATGAAAATAAGGCTCTGCAAAGGAGCTATTGAGTTTGCTTCAGTGGAAAAGACGTTGCTGATATGAGAACTGGAGTGTTGAAAACTCAGATCAAGGTATTCATTCATAAGCTAAGGAAATTTAATTAATTAAATAAATGGGAGGCTAAATGGGTGAAGAAGATGAAGTAAAGAAATCTTCAGGTGAAATGCCTCTGGTTGGAGCAGAGGGAGGTGTTACCAACTTCCCTTTGAGAGAAGTACCTGGTGGAGGTTATGTACATGTGCCATGGAGAAGAGCGAGATCTTGCAGCATCTACCAAGGACTTCCCTAAGTTGCAGGAGAAGCCAGTAGAATGCTATTGATGAAAGATTTGTGAAAATTTCACACATGTTGTGGATTGATCTGAATAGGTTGTTTGACACTGTTGTCCTGAGTGACCTGTGGACAGAATGTAAGGTAGAGGTTCGATGTCCTGAGGTGGAGCCGACTAGAAAGACATTGACAAGGGTCCTTCACCGCTGGTAATGAATAAATATCAGGCGGTCATGATATTCCTGAAAGTGCCTCCTCAGAATGTTGATTGGGTCAGAATTGACAGAACCACTCAAGAACCAAAGGAATCGATCCATGCTTAGAATGAGAGGTTGTTGCAGGTGTTCAAACTGTATAGTGGTATGAAAACATTAGAGGCAAAGGCTATGGGACATTTTGTGTGGAAGTTTGTGACACGGTAGAGGCAAGAAATAAGCATAATGATCCAGCAACATTTGATCTGCTGGCAGACTAAGGCGGTCATTACAACATTGGCGGTAAAAGCCGCTTACTGCCATGCAGAAGACCGCCAACACACCGCCACGGCCGTGGAAATCCACCACAGCTATTATGACCCACAGTTCGGAATCCGCCAAAATTCAGACACCCACACAAGTCCGCCACACCAAAGG
The DNA here is from genome assembly GCF_031143425.1 of Pleurodeles waltl. Taxonomy (NCBI): domain Eukaryota; kingdom Metazoa; phylum Chordata; class Amphibia; order Caudata; family Salamandridae; genus Pleurodeles; species Pleurodeles waltl. The sequence goes on along the minus strand of NC_090449.1, from coordinate 686,063,088 downwards.
TCAGTGATAAACTGGCGAAAACAAAACCTCCACCGTCACGCCAACAGAAATACGCCCACACTATCACAACCCACGAATCCACGCGGCGGTGTTTCAACTGCGGTATTCCATTGGCGGTACACATCGCTGCGCTCAAAATACACACACATTTACAAAACACTGCCACATTGGACAAATCAAAATACACACACCTGATACACATACACACACCACTCCCACACACCCAATACAATATAAAACACACACCCACATCACCCACAAACCCTTACGACAACAAATCACGAACGAAGGCCAGAGAGAGACACCACCATCAACAACACTAGCATCCACAGGCACACAACACCATCAACCACATAACTTCCAGGCACCGCACACTACACACCACTACATATCAGCACACTTATCACCCCACACACCACCCCACACATCACTTACACCACCCCATGGCACGGCAAAGACACCCCAGGTTCTCGGAGGAGGAGCTCAGGTTCATAGAAGAGGAAATCGTCCGGGTGGAGCCACAGCTATTCAGAGCACAGGTGCAGCACACCTCCATTGCAAGGAAGATGGAGCTATGGCGAAGAATAGTGGACAGGGTCAATGCAGTGGGACAGCACCCAAGAAATTGGGAGGACATCAGGAAGAGGTGGAACGACCTACGGGGGAAGGTGCGTTCCGTGGTCTCAAGACACCACCTGGCGGTTCAGTGGACTGGCGGCGGACCCCCACCTCCTCCCCCACAACTAACAACATGGGAGGAGCAGGTCTTGGCGATTCTGCATCCTGAGGTCCTCGCAGGAGTAGGTGGAGGAATGGACTCTGGTAAGTCAAATCTTAACTATTACATCCCCCACCCTACCTGCATGCCAGCACATACCCCCACCCTCATCCTCACCCCCATTACTTTAACTCCTCACAAATGTCCCAACATCATAAACCTCACATCCTAACACCAAGCCCTGCATGCAACAACAAAGCATGGATACCCATCACTAAAGCATGCCCACTGCACATACCCATTCACCCCCCTAAACCACCATCACACAAGGCCCCACACAGGAATGCAAGCACTGGGGTACACGGTCACCCACCCATTGCACACCATGACACACACAGATGTAATAACCATCTGTTTATACCCCTGCAGGACCCCTACCCAATGTCACCGGACAGGAGGGTCCACACATGTCCACACCACCAACAGAAGAGGCCCACAGTGATGACAGCACCTCTGTCCAACTGGATCTAGATGACCAGCCCGGCCCATCGGGGACCTCGGGACAGTCGGTTCCCCACACCCAGTCACAGGTCACCACAGAGCTTCCCCCCTCTGGAAACACCAGCACAGCACCCACCCAGCAGGCCCATACCTCCGTCCCCAGGACACGTCTTTCAGCTGTGTGTCCACCACTACAGGGAACCCAGGCTAACCCACCACCCCAACAACAACAGGGACCTGGGGCAGTGGTAGTGGGCACACGGTACAGGGGACAGAGGCCCAGGAACACAGGGGAACTGGGAGGGCTGCTGTGCGACAGGGGGCGGACAGGCCCAGGGAACCCACTCTCCACGAGGCCCTCTCCTCCATCATGGGAGCCTACCACCACTCCCAGGAGACGATGGCAACAGTACTGGCCAAGTTTCAGGAGACCCAGCGCCTGCAGGAGGAACAGTATACGGGCTTCAGGAAGGAACTCAGAACCATCAATTCCACCCTGGGCACCATCGTAGGGGTGCTGAAGGAAGAACTCAATACCAGGAGGAACACTGTGGCACTACAAGGGGCCCCTGACACTAGCCTGGACGATGAACTGCCCACCACCTCCGCCGGAGCTTGTGGACAGGAGGCACCACCACAGGACCACCACACCAGCACCCTACTCCCTGCAGAGGGAGAACCACCTCGCAAACGGTCCCTGAGATCCAGGACAAAGACAGAGAACGATGCCAAGACCCCCGCCAAGAAATGAGACCACCCTGATTGTCATCCTACTGTCCCACTTTGTCACCCTGTCCATCCTTAAACTGCCCCAGCTCCACTTCCTATGCCCATATGGGCAATGCACCTGTGAGACTAATAGACTGGACTCTGCCATAGACATTCCTCCACCATCAACCCTCACCATTTTACAACCCCCTCCAATATTGAGCACTTAAATAAACACCCTTAAAGCACAAAACAATCTGGAGTCTGTCTGTGTTTTCGGAATACTGTATTAGCAATAACTGTGGCAAAAAGCTTTTTCATTGGTAATGTCAACATACCTATGTCACACAGCTCTAGTCCATGAGGAATCAAAGCAGATGTCACACAGTGGGACCCACATCTGTGAAATCGAAAGGGAAAGTGACAACTCAGTGACCATACACTGGGTAAAAACGACAAACAGTAGAGAGCCAGTAGTGTTTAAGTACATGTAGTAGGCAGGTCTGTATTATTACCTGTGTGTCACTGGAAATATTGCTGGATCACTGAGTCCCTGTTGTCCATGTCTTCTTCCTCTGCTTCCTCGTCTTCACTGTCCACAGGCTCCACAGCTGCTACAACACCGCCATCTGGATCACTGTAGGCAAATCCTCCACCTGAGGGAAAACGATGTAGCTCTGCATGTGTTTCAGCAGGGCAGACAACACTCTGGACAACACGCTGGAAAACATAGGCTGGGACATCCCTGATGCTATGGCCACTGTTGTTTGAAATGACCCACTTGCAAGGAAATGGAGCACTGACAGCACCTGCACTTGAGGGGGGATTCCTGTAGGATGGCGGATAGCTGACATCAGGTCTGGCTCCAACTGGGTACACAGTTCCTGGATTGTGGCACGGTCAAGCCTGTATGTGATTATCACATGTCTTTCCTCCATTGTCGACAGGTCCACCAATGGTCGGTACACCGAGGATGCCGCCATCTCCTCACAGGTCCCAGCGGACGGTGCCTATGAAGGACAACAGCGAGCACAGAGTCAAACAACTCAGAGGTACGTACCCACAGCATACACAGAACACCATTCATAATCTAAAAAGTGGCCTGTATGTGTGTTGAGTCTAGGCCTAGGTATGTGTGACGCAGTTGAAATTGTAGGCATGTGGGCCCCTGAAATGGCGGCTGCCTGACCTGTAAAGTGGGACAATGGGATGTGAGGTAACTGCGCTGGCGTTGTACACCGTCGCAGTAGGTGGTCGAAGACCGCGGCGCAATACTGCATTGGTTAACATGGGACCCTATGGGTCCCAGGAGGCAATGATGATGTACGCCGACGGTGACGGTATGCACCGCCGCGGACGTGACCGTCGTTTTCTATCTGTTCAATCACTCGATGCCTGATCTTCGACAAGAGAGGACCTACACTGCAAGTGCTGTTGTGACCTCGGTCTGGAAGAGACAATGGCTCGAGTGTCTGGGGAAAGGGCCCCTGCCTTCACATCTGAGGAGTTGGAGAAACTCGTGGATGGGGTCCTCCCCCAGTACACGCTACTCTATGGTCCTCCAGACAAACAGGTAAGTACACTGGGAGCATGCTGTATGGGCTATGACTGTGTGGAGAGGGGTGGATGTAAGAAGGAAGGGGGGAGAGTGCGGCGTGCATGAAACGACGGTGAGGGCATGTGCACATGCCAAGGGTAGGGATGGGGGCCAATCACTTTGAAGGTGCAGTTGGTAATAACTTTTCCTTCCCCCTGTACAAATCATGCAGGTCAGCGCCCACCAGAAAAAACATATTTGGCATGCCATCGCCAAGGACCCTGGGGGTCTACCACAGACGGAGCACCCACTGCCGAAAAAGATGGGAGGACATTCGCCGCTGGAGCAAGAAGACGGCGGAGGCTCAGCTGGGGATGGCCTCCCAGTGTGGGAGGGGTGCCCATTGCACCATGACCCCATGATGTTCAGGATCCTGGCAGTGGCGTATCCGGAGTTGGATGGGCGCTTGAGGGCATCACAGCAGCCACAAGTGGGTGAGTACACTCGAATTCTGCTGATTTTGCACGCAGTAGAGGTGTCTGGGTGGGGGAGGTGGCCTGTGGGTTTCCCTAGGCCAGGGCCAGGTCCGTAGGCAAGGTCCCTCCGTAAGGCAGGCAATGTGGCACCCCACCACACCTCTGTACAGTGCCAACTACACCTAGTCATGCCCCTGTGTCATCCATGTGTGCAGATGTCGTCCATAGCCTAGTAGGCCATTTCCCAGGAATTGAACAGTGGAGCCCAAGAGCGCAGCGTAGTGCAGGGGGCTCTGTGTCTGTCGTGTCCGCCAACGGTAGCGGTAATGCATGCACTCAACATGTCTTTCTTCTGTCGCCCCCCCCCTTTTTGTGGTCTCTCGGTTCTTGTGTGCATTAGCATCATCAGGCGGAGGAGCAGTGGCACCGGAGCACGAGGGGGCTGCATCCCACATGGCCATAGAGGGCCACACTACGGGATCGGACTTCACCAGTGTGACGGAGGGCGAGGGGAGCTCCACGGCGGGGACAGGAGCTGAGACCAGTGACATGGACTTGTCCTCTGATGGGAGCTCCCTTGTGGTGGCGGAAACATCTGTGCCCCCCGCATCTACAGGTACAGCCGCCACCCCCCCTTCCAGCACTGCCCTCCCAGCAGCCCCTCAACCCGGGAGGGTGGGCATCACCTTCGCCCCAGGCACCTCAGGCCCTGCCCCAGTCACCCCTGCTGCCCTCAGTGAGTAGTCCATTGACCTCCTCAGGTCCCTCACTGTTGGGCAGTCTACCATTTTGAATGCCTTCCAGGGTGTAGAAAGGCAGTTGCAACAAACAAATGCATTTCTGGAGGGCATTCATCCTGGTCAAGCGGCCCTTCACCGAGCTTTTCAGACTCTGGCCTCAGCACAGATGGCAGCCATTGTCCCTGTGTCTAGCCTCCCCCCTCCAACTTCCTCCACCCACAACCAGTCCCCTGTACCTCAGCCTATCCCAAGCACACCTACAGACCAGCATGCACACACATCAACACACAAGGGAAACTCAGGCAAACATAAGCACCAAACATCCCACAGGCACTCACTCAAGCATCACACACATGCAGACACACCAACATCCACTGCCTCCACTGTGTCCCCCTCGTCCTCGTCTCCCTCCTCCCTCCCTGTCTCGTCTACACTCATACCTGCATGCACTACCTTTACAGCCTCTACTACCATCACCAGCACACCCACCACCACACCCCGCTCACGTGCAGTCACCACCCCCACTACCATTCTCACGTCCCCTGTGTCCTCTCCCAGTGTGTCAGTGACACCCCCTCTCAAGATACACAAATGCAGGCACACACCCACCCAACAGCCATCCACCTCACGACATCCTCCAGCGCATGCACCTTCACCCAAAGTCAGCAAACAAACACCTCCTACAACCACAACCTCTTCCTCCACTCCCAAACCCCCTCCAGCTACCCGTCCCAGTGTGTCCCAAAAACTTTTCCTGTCCAAACTTGACCTCTTTCCCACACCTCACCCACCCCGTCCGTCTCATAGGTCCCGAACTAGCACCTCAGCCACAACATCTCCGGGACCAGTGGTGTCTGTAGTCACCGGAATCTGGAGTGCACCGGCCACCAGGGCAGCCAGTGTGGCACGGAGCCACAGCACAGACAGTCCCCCACCTGTGAAGCATCAGAAGTTGGCCAGTGCCTGGCGGGAGTGGGGGAACACTCCAGCCACCAAAGCCGCTCCCAGAGGTACAGGTGGGAGTGTGGAATCAGCTGCGACACCCTCCAAGGTGGGGAAGGGCCACAAGAAAGTCAGCAAGTCAGGGAAGAGCAGCACGGCGGAGAAGACCGCCATCATCCCAGCTGCCCAGGAGGCCACTGCCAGCACCAGCCCAGCTGCCCAGGAGGCTACTGCCAGCACCAGCCCAGCTGCCCAGGAGGCCACCGCCAGCACCAGCCCAGCTGCCCAGGAGGCCACCGCCAGCCCCATCCCAGCTGCCCAGGAGGCCACCGCCAGCACAAGCCCAGCTGCCCAGGAGGCCACCGCCAGCACCAGCCCCGCTGGGCCATGAAGGACCACCAGCAAAAGCCCCGCTGGGCCATGAAGGACCGCCAGCAAAAGCCCCGCTGGGCCATGAAGGAGCGCCAACAGCTGAGTCACTGCAATGGAGACCGCCGCTCCAAGCACCGCTGAACAGGGCACCACCGTCTCAAGAACCGCTGAACAGGGCACCGCCGCCTCAAGAACCGCTGAACAGGGCACCGCCGCCTCATGCACCGCTGAACATGGCACTGCCGCCTCAAGCACCGCTGAACAGGGCACCGCCACCTCAAGCACCACTGAACAGGGCACCGCCGTCTCAAGAACTGCTGAACAGGGCACCGGTGTCTCATGCACCGCTGAACAGGGCACCTCCGCCTCAAGAACTGCTGAACAGGGCACCACCGCCTTAAGAACCGCTGAACAGGGCACCGCCATCTCATGCACCGCTGGTCCATGAGCGCCAAGGGCACTGACGCTACTGAGTCCGTCACAGGCAGAATGAAGCACTCTGGGCACCATGCCCCTTCCAGAACCAGTGGAGAGATCCATCCACTACCTCTGTCCTTAGCAGGATGAAGCACTCTGGGCACCATATCCCCTCCAGAACCAGTGGAGACTGTCATCCACTACCTCTGTCCTTAGCAGGATGAAGAACTCTGGGCACCATGCCCCCTCCAGAACCAGTGGAGAGATCCATCCACTACCTCTGTCCTTAGCAGGATGAAGCACTCTGGGCACAATGCCCCCTCCAGAACCAGTGGAGAGATCCATCCACTAACTCTGTCCTTAGCAGGATGAAGCACTCTGGGCACCATGCCACCTCCAGAACAGTGGAAAGATCCATCCACTACCTCTGTCCTTAGCAGGATGAAGCACTCTGGGCACCATGCCCCCTCCAGAACCAGTGGAGACTGTTATCCACTTGAGAGACTGTGGCTTTGCACTCCCCAGGATTGAACAGTGGGCAACCCACCCACTGTATAGACTTGAGAAACTGTGGCTTTGCACTCCCCAATATTGAACAGTGGGCAACCCACCCACTGTATAGAGTTGAGAGACTGTGGCTTTGCACTCCCCAGGATTGAACAGTGGGCATGTGTTCCCCTCGTGGATTTGGCATCGTGCACTCAACCGGTTGAGGTGCCCCCCATTTCCCTCCCCCTGAGGTGCCTGTTTTGTTGCTCTCTGATGCCCCTGCAGTGTTCTCTCCGTCATGGTCGGGGAACTTGTGTGGGCCTCGCCCATACCGTGTGGGCCCAGTGTCCCACGAACTTAACTGGAGCACTACCTGGACTACTATGCTTGGTATATATTTTGTACATGGTGTATATATATATTTTTGCCTACTTGATTTCAATATATTACAATGGTTACACTCATTTGCTTTTGTCTTTGCATTCTTCCGGGGGGGGTTGGGGGGTGTAACTGTGATGTATCAATATGGATTAGTGTGTGTGTTGTAGTGGGTGAGGGTGGGGGTGGGGGTGTTGCGTGTGTGTGTCCCTGTTTTTTCCCTCCCCCCTCCCCTGTGTCGTAGGTGTAGTACTCACGTGGTCTTCGCCGCTGGCGTTCGTGCTCCTGGTAGAGGAGCTGGAAGACTATCACAGGGAGAATTTGGAGTTCCGGGTCCATGGTGTCCTCGTTCCTTGTGGGGTGTATAGAGGTGAGCGTTTTCCCTTCAGATTCCTGTTTCCGCCAAGTTTTTATCCGCGGTGAATCCGCCCCGGAAAACGTGGCGGATTGGTGGGTTGTAATAGTGTGGGCGGTACATTGTCTCCCACCTGTCTGTTGCTGGTGACCGTCGCGCTGTTTGTTTGTACCGCCGTGGTGGTAGGAGTGTAATAGTGGCTGTCTTTGTTGGCGGTATCAGCCACAGTCATAATTGCTAAATTTTTACCGCTGGCCTGTTGGCGGTCTTACCGCCTCTTTAACACCGTCCGCCAGGGTTGTAATTACCACCTAGGTCTATTGATTAAATTTGAGCTACACAAAATATTGTCATTAGGAAATAGAGATGAAGCAGAAAAAGCTGAAGGAAAACTGATGGTTGCTCAAATGAAAGCTGCACAAAAAAATAGCTAGATGCTACTAGCTGTAAATATTGTTGGAACAATGCAAGGTGTATCACAGCAACCACAAAATGCCACGCAAGTTAGAGGCCGAGGATTCCCTATAGATCAAGCTATAGGGATGGATGTTAATAGTCGAAAATGATTGATATAATGTCACATCTGCAACAGAGTGGAAAATAGGAAACAGGAATGTCGTTTCAATCCAGCTAATCAAGCTCAAAATGCCAGATTTGTTCCTTCTCATAGTAATAATTTTAATCAGATGCAGAGTGTGCAAAGACCTACAGATCAAAATTTTAATGTGCCCCAAGCTCCAATAATGCAAGCTCCTCAACCTCCGATACCATATCAAAATTATGATGGGCCACATCAGAATGTGAATCAGGGTTTGAGGATTAATACAAATTTGATGGAGGATAACAATCCATTTCCACAGTTTATCCTGTTCAGTTTAAATGAAGGAAATGTCTCTGATCAGTCAGCCTGAGAGTGCCTGAGGGGTGAGGAAGACTGCTTACTAGGCGCACCCTTAGAGGTGGACCAGAATGGACCATTTATAAACAAAGAGCTAGATGGCAATCCTGTTTCATTTTGGGTGATACTGGTGTTACCCGTTGTACTTTGAGAATAGTATAAGTCCTAAACGTAACCCTCTCGGGAAAAACAATCCAAGTGGTTGATGTGGAGAATAAACAAAAGACTGCTCAAGAAACTGGCCCATTTAAAGTAAAAATCCTTTGAGGATTAACATAAGTTTATCATATGTGATCACAGTTCGATAAATCTCTTGGAAAGAGATTTACTACAAAACTAAAAAAATGAGGCTGAGTGGTTCACTGTTATTGATTTGTGGAAAGCTTTCTTTTCTATACTGCTGCATGAGCACAGTCAGTTCCTTTTTGAACTTTGGTTCAGAACCAAGGTTTTAACACAGTGTCAATTCCCAAAAGGGTATAAATAATCTCCATCAATTTTAATCAGATTTTAAAGGAAAATGTTGAATCTTTAATCATGCCTTGCAGCTCTGGCTTGATCCAATATATTGATGACCTAATGGTGGTGTTGAATACTCAAGAAGCTTGTAAACAAGACACTATCAGGGTATTGAACCTCCTGGCTGAGAATGGACATAAAGGGTCACCAGGAAAGTTAACATTTTATCAAAAAGCGGTCCAATATCTTGGATACCACATTGAAAAGAAAGTGAGGAAAGTGTCACAAGAAAGGATCAGCCATACATAAAATGAGTCAGCCAACCACACATAGGGAAGTCAGGATGTTTTTGGGAATAGTGGGCTACTGTATACAGTGGATACCCTACTTATCCCTGATGGCCAAGCCTTTGCAGAGGTTGACACACAAGGATTTGTCCGATCCGGTACCATTGGATAATGATTGTCTTGTCTCATTTCTAGAGCTGAGAGAACATCTGTGTCATGCCTCGGATCTAGGGATGTCCGATTATCACAAATCTTTTGCATGTTTCTGCAGTGAGAGAGGGCTGTACACTCAGTGCAAACTCAAACACATGGAAATACTAAGAGACCTGTGACCTATTTTTCTGCCACATTGGATCCTGTTGTTTTTGCATTGCTCAGCTGTCTTACATTAGTAGCAGCAGTCAGCACAAGTATAGAGAGGTGAGAAATTATTGTTATGGGTCACCCATTGACAGTTTCACATTCTGTAGAACTTTTGTTGAGTGGAACAAGAACGCAATATCTTACTAGCAGTCAATTTACCAAATATTAGCAGCCAATATTGGCTGCAGAGAATGTAAAATGTTGTGGGATTTTTGAATCCTTCCACTCTGTTGCCAATATCAAATCAAGAAATTGTGATGATTGTAAAGGAGACCACGATTGTCTTGATGTCACTGAACTGTGCACCAAACCGAGGTCAGACATTCAAGATGAACCATTTCCTGAATCTGAGTATGTCCTTTATGTTAATGGTTCATGCTTAACATACAGGGGAGGAAGACTAAGAGCAGCCTATCCTGTCGGCCCCCCTTCTGGAGTTGCCAAAGCTTCCTGGCTTCAAGGAATATTCTCTTCCCAAGTAGATGAATTGATTGCTTTTACAAGAGCATGTTGTGTTCCAGATCAATTGAAAGTGACAGTCTTTACTGATAGTCAGTACGGTTTTGGTGTTGTTCATGACTTTGGACAACTGTGGTCCCAGCAAAGCTTTATTACATCTTCTGGATATCTGATTCAGAATGGCGAACAAGTGAGAAGAATGGATGAGACTAACTTTAACCTCTTGCTGACAACAGTTGAAAGAGAGATGATGGCATTTGGTTATCAATGGGTGGACAACCAGTGTTGCCAATTAGTTTGTTACCTCCTTTGGCTAGACATTTCCATGGTCCAGCTCATATTGGAAAGGATACTATGGTGAGATTCTTTAAACAGACTTGGTTAACTCCAAAATGTAGATTGATGGCTGAATAATTGTGTCATAGATGTCAACAGAACAATGCTGGGAAAAGAACTGCAGTTACACTGTGCCACATAGGAAGGTTAGGAGGACCTTTTAACAGGATACAAATATATGTCATTGAGATGCCAGTGTGCAATGGACTGAGATATGTTTTGGTTGTAGTGTACGTCTTTTCCTGTTGGGTCGAGGTTTGCTCAACTAGTTGAAATGATAGTCTCACTGCAGCTAAACTGTTGCTGAGGGAACACATTCCTAGGTTTGCATACTAACCTCTTTGGAATCAGACTGAAGAACTCAGTTCAATACTGAGGTCCTGAATTTGTTGTGTGCAGCCTTGCAAATGGAGCAACATTTACATCGCAGTTGTAGACCTGAGGCTTTGGACCTTGTAGAGTAGGTGAATGGTGCACCTCAATCCAGACTGGTAAAAGTATGTGCTTCAATGCCATTGAAATCACCTGATTCTCTGCCTCAGGTACTGAGTTTGCAAAGTGTACCTGATGCAAAAACTGGACTGTCCCCCTAGGAGATCATAACGGGGAAGTGTGATAAGACTGCCAAAGATTCCTGCGAATGCACTTGTGACTATTATTGATGATATGGTCCTAGACTATTGCAAAGGACTAGCTGATGTGGATGTGGTGTGTGCTTTGTCTCATCAGGTTGGAGCAGCCACAACACATTCGCATCAAGAACAATACCATGACCTTAATCCAGGTGATTGGGTCTTGGAGAAGAAACATGTCAGAAATACATGTTTAGAACCTCTCCGGCTTGATCCTAATGATGACAACAGCTGAAAAGTATGGAGTTCTCCCCAACTGGATACACGCTTCCCAACACTCGCAGAGTTGAGTGTCTCCTCAATATGACAGCGGCTGTTCCAGAAGAACCAGTGGTGCAAGAGAGGGGAAAGGAACAGGAGACACAGGATGTTGGGGACCAAATCAAGCCAGATACAGCACTTGATCAAACCGAAAGGGGTCTTGAACAAGTTACATCAGAGACCGATACAGAGACAAATGAGCCTTGCCCTGTGGTGAATGAGTCATACTCAGAACGAGACCCTGAAGAAAGAACTAGTGCTGGAAGAAAGCGAGTGGAAGCTGGAGACTGTTGGCCCAAAAGGAAGGATAGAGGGAAAGTGAGTTTGTCTAAAGAATGTGTGCCACCAATGAATGCTGAAGAAGCTGAAAGTTCTGATCTGAGTGAAAGTGACAATGAACATGTGGCATTAAGAAGATCAAAGAGAACAAGAGGGCCTAGTCTTAAGTACTCTTTGTTCAACTGAATTTACTTTGTAAATGACACAGTCACAGATAAAAAGTTCTGGGAACGTTGAAGTGAACATAATTGTTCAGCTGAACATCCACGAACTGAACATTGTGGTTACGTTGTATTTCGAATTTTCACTGCCTTCAAATAATTTGGTTCTAGTAGATATTAAAGACATGTTTGCTGATTGAGATAAAGAACTTGGAAGATTTCCTAGGCCCCAGTAAAAGAAGAAAGAGGGTTGTCATTTAGAAGAACACGGAGTAGATCTAGGGAAGCTTCACAAAGATTTATGCGTTGTTGCTCAAAGAACTTTGTACTTTGAACACTGTTGCTGTGTGCATTGGTGAAACCACAAAGATATATGTTTTCCTGCTGCAGTATTTACTTTGATAATGGATCTGATTCTAAAGACGTAATTGAGCCAAACAAGAAAAATAGGAGTAGATACATAATAAGAGGCTGATTTAAGAGCCTCTAGCTCCACCTGAGCCTCACTTTTTGTGACCCTCTGGTGGCATTAACCACTGCTCCATATTTACAAGGAGGTGTAACACCACTTTTTGTGGTGTTATGCCTCCTTGTAAATATGGGCCGCTCCGATGCAGTTTTCTGCATCAGAGGAACATGCAATGGATGTTGCAGTGGACGTTCCATTCAACACCCTTTGTTTTTTATGCTGCCTCAGATTTATGAGTTGTCTTCAACCTGAGGCAGCACCAAAAGCTAATGCCACCCTGTGGGGGTGGGGGGTTAGCATGGCAAAACGAGGAGGAATGCTTTTAGTCTTCCTTGTTTTTTGCGTTTTCTATATGGTCTGCATTCTGCAGCACACATAAAAGAAGCAAAATACCATGGATGATTGTTTATGTGCAGGAAGGTGTCCCTTTCTGCACATAAGCAATCATTCCGAAATAGCGCTTTGGTACTTCTATGTGTGCTGCATCTTGCAGCACACATAGAAGTGCCAAATCGCCATAAGGGACACTTTCAAGCACATAAACAATCTATCCCCTCAACGCAGACACCCCTGCACTATGGTCTAAGGATGATTGCACTGGCAGCTTAATTTAGCGCCGGTGTAGGGTGAAACTCAAGGATGCGCCATATTCCTGTAAATATGGTGCATCCCTGCATTTCAAAAGTAGTGCAGCCCGGCACTGCTAAATGTGGCGCAGCACCGCTCTGTGCCACTTGTATATAAATCAGGGCCTAAATGTTTTATTGCTTATTTCCCTTGTAGTATTAGTAGTGTTGCTAATAGGAGTGTTTTCCTTTGCACATTCTCAAGAGAAGAAGTTATTTCCTTGTGTTCCACCACAAACTCTTAATCCTAAGGATAATCATGTTTATATGTTAGATGGCATTGCACCTACATGAGTCTAGAGGAGATTATTCAGACAGTGTATGTTTTAAGCTGTTGTATGAGTATGCAAATGCAATGAATGCTAGGGACTACTATGTATGTACTCAGTCATCTGCTTCTGTGTCAGAAGGCATCACATATCATCACATCCTATTGACAGGAGGCATTTCCTGTAGTTTGTTACTAAGTATACTTTACAATGAGTGAAGATTTCAATATTATTTTTAAAATTATGAAATAGGCCCTCATTATGACATTGGCAGTAAATCCCACTTACCGCCACGCTGACTGCAGCCAACCTACCGCTGCTGCGGCGGACATCCGCTCACCATACTATGACACACACAAACCAATCTGTCACTATTCAGCCACATGCACAATTCTGTCACACCAAGGGTCAGTAAAAAACTGGCGGTATCAAAACCCACACCGTTATGCTAACAGAACTCCGCCCACCACATTATGACCCACGAATCAACAGGACGGACATTCAATGGCAGTAAACCATTGGCTGTACACACCGCCGTGCTCAAAATACACACACACATACAAAACGACACCACATTGGACAATTCAAACTACACACACCTGATAACCATACACACACCACACCCACACACCCACACCACTATAAAACACCCACCCACAGTACCGGCAACCCTTTATGACTACAAACCATTGGCATGAGACAGACACCATGACCACAGACAAGAGCAGATCCACACACCACCTACACCTATACACCACGCACGCACCTTATATCACACACCCCAACAAATCACCCTACACACCCTCACCCACACTACTCACACAACACCCATGGCATCACAAAGACACCCCCGATTCTCAGAGGAGGAGCTAAGGGTCATGGTGGAGGAAATCATCTGTGTAGAGCCACAGCTATTTGGAGCACAGGTGCAGCAGATATCCATTGCTAGGAAGATGGAGTTATGGGGGAGGATCATGGACAGGGTCAACGCCATGGGACAGCACCCAAGAACCAAGGAGGACATCAGGAAGAGGTGGAACGACATATGGGGGAAGGTACGTTCTGTGGAGAAGTGTGGCACAATGGTTAGAGAGGCAGACTCTGATGCATAGATCTGGCCCAGGACCAGAGTTCAATTCCCACCTTGGCAGCTCTTGGGCTCAATTCCCTTGGACCAGATAATTCTCGCTTTGGTGCCTAATCTTATTAATGGGTCCCACTCTGTAACTCTGGGCAATAGCTTGCTTAATCTCCACAACGGCCCTCACAGCACTTGGATCCCTGGCTTTACCCTGGGGCTGTCCAGGAGTGGGTGCCTCACAGGGAAAAGCCAGGAGGGGTTCCACAGCGGTATGCGTACAGCGCCTTGAGACCCTAAAGGTGAGTAGTGCGCTATACAAGTGCAAAGTTTACAGTTTATTGCAGCAAGGCACCAACTCGCTGTACAGAGGACTGGGGGTGGACATCCACCTCCTCCCCCACAACTAACAAAACGGGAGGAGCAAGTCTTGGCAATCATGCATCCTGTGGGCCTGGCAGGAGCAGCAGGAGGACTGGACTCTGGTAAGTCAACTCTATACTACTACTACCCCTCTACCTGCAAGCCATCACATACCCCGACCCTCACCCTCACTCCCATCACTCTACCACCTCCCTCCCACACACCCCACCATCACATTTCACTCACCCCAATACCAAGTATTGCATGCACCAACAATGCATGGATACCACTCACAGCCCTGCATGGACACCTATCACTAAAGCATGCACACTAGAGAGAATCAGCTAGCCCACCACATGCCAACTCACACAGGTGAAAGCTGCCAGGGGGAATATAACGAAAGAGGGCAACCCACTGGCGCACAATATGTCACACACAGAAACAATAGCACTGCATTTACATTCTCACAGGTACCCCAGCCAATGTCAGCTGAGAAGAAGTGCCAGCAATATCCAGTCCCCCCACAGAAGAAGCCCACAGTGATGACAGCGACTCTGGTCGCCTGCATCTGGATGACCAGGCTGGCCTATCAGGGACCTCTGGAGAATCGGTAACCCAGCCACAGTCACACACCACCACAGAACCTCCCCCATCAGGAAACACCACCACAGCACCCATCCAGCTAACCCATAGGTCTGTCCCCAGGACACGTCAATCAGCAGTGTGTCTACCACTACAGGGACCCTAAGGGAAAACCTTGCCCCCAAGACAATCAGGTACCTGGGGTCAGTGGCACAGGACAACAGGGAAACTGGGAGGAGTGCTGTGCACCAGGAGGAGGACTGTAGTGAGTCCTAGTTCGTTTTAATGGGATAACAGGAGTTAGCTTAGCCACTGGCTTGTAGACTCGTGCCCCCGTCACCTAGTGACTTTTAACCTACTTAGCTTGCTCTGTCTTAGCCCATTTAATTATTTATTTCTTCTAAGATGGCTGCCTTGTTTATAGTTAGGCCACTTGTTATGGGTAACATTATCAGTGTCACCGTGCCAAGGCATCAAGATCAAGCACCAAAGACAAACAAAAAGTAGGTGTTCACACTTAGGGATTTTCCCTCTCTATACTTTCGAGGGACTGTTGATATTAATTGCCGTCCCAAGCATGTCTGATATCTATTGTTTAGGAACACACCTACGTCAGGGGACCTTGCAGATCTGTATAAATACATCACACTTTAGACAGATAATCAGAGGGATTCCGACCAGAGGGCATCGCCACCATCGCTGATACCGATGCTGCAGTCGTCTAGACGCTGACCCAGTCTTCGTGTCCCTGCGAAGTCTGAGATAGAGACCTCATTCCAAGGTAACAAGGGTTGGGGGCTCCTCTCTTGGACATGGCATTGGCAGATTAGGTTTAACAAACCCAGCTCTCCTTTAGGTAGGAGGTTAGGCCTTTCACATTAGGGTATTAGGGTATATTACATCTCATATATCTTTTCTGCGTATTGCAAGATGGTGGGGGTCTTTGTAATAATGACTCTCGTCTTCACAATCCTGTTTCTTGCATTATTCATTATCCTAATCATTGCAGCCCATGCAACTTATCGCAAATTGCAGTTATATTAAATAAAAACTATTGTAAATCTACTGCATCTGTGTCATTGCCTGTGTTTGTATGAGACATGATATATCTGTGAGAAAAGGGTAATCTCCGTTTAACCACGACACTCCCTGAGATTTCTTATGCTCGAGTCCATGCGTAACGGCTGCCATAAATCACCTTTTTGCTATTATGTTTCTGGTGAGGTGCTGCTAGTGAGCCGGTAAGGTTGGGACAACAGTTGCGACTTGTTGTAGGAAAGACGTAGTCGCTTACAAACAAAAGTATTGTCATCCCTAAACCAGCAGTCTTGCTCAGAGCAAGAGTCCAAACTACGACATGGCGCCACCAACGATGGTGTTTAGGCACTAATATATGGATACCCGGACTATCACTGTCTCACAGACAACAGGTACCCTAAATACCATTATACGGAGACATCCGTGGTCTTTGGGAGAATCCTCCTCAGCTGAAAAGGTAACACCTGATTAAGCTGTAGGTTGTTTGAGCTCAAACTCATAAAAGGATTATACTTCCCCTATCTGGTGTTCCATTTCTCTAAACAAATATGGCTGATGCCTTAGATATTCCTGAAAATGATAGACATGCACTAACACAACATTTATTAACGCATGGCCTTACAGATGAGGGCGGGGATGTTACTCTGATAATAGAAGCAAATTAAGCATACCAAACAGAAACATTTTACTGTTGGGTCACCTTTCCTGAGGTTAACAAAAGAACGCACACATTTCACACATATGAAGTTGCAAACGTACGTTTACGGTACCAAGCATACCAGTATCATGAAATATTGCTCACATACCAGGAGCATCAGAACTGGTTCGAAGGCGCCCTACCACATGTACTACAAAGATTTAGGTCCCTTAAGTAATGATGGACCTACGTGGCCTATGTTTGCCACGTACACACCTCAACCAGGCTTACAAAATATGCTAATCGCAGATTTACGAGTTTTATATAATGAATTAGTGCTATTATATAGACGATTAGTTCAGTTCGTACTGCGAACATTAAACACAACACCAGCGCGTCCAGCACCACCAGTAGCTGGTGGTTATCAATTGGCTACTGGGATTAATCCAGAAACAGTGCATACTATTATGGGTAAAGTGCCCATGGTACGGGAAAAAATACCGTTCTGGTTTGCCCAGAAAACAACTCAGCTGGAAGCTGTGTTTCCCCATACCGGACCACAGGAAAAACATAGATTGCTCACTATGTGCTTGCCTTTTGGGATGGTTCCCTCGATAGAGTACAGTCTTCGCTACAATATATACTACCACACATGGTACCCCGACACTTGTCAACTTGCCGGAAGTGTTAAAACAAATACAAAATAAGCATGGAGCTGCACCAGCCCTGGATTTGGGGATGAAATTAATGCGTAACTTTGATGCTGTATCCTCAATAATACTCAGTAATATTAAGGGGGAAGCGGTAGCACTGGCAATTCGCCAGCGTCTCCGGGAAACTCCACACCAGGAACAAGAGAGACAGCTACCGAAAATAATTTCCGATACCTATACTAGTATAGGACAGGATAGTTTGGGATCCAAACCTAAAAAATTGGAAATACAAGGTACTGCCCACAAGGAGGGTACAAAACAGGCACAAGAGGGCTCAAAGAAGCGCTGGGACAAACAAAAAAAATTCAAAGAAAGAAGGAATAAGAGAGCGGATTCTCCACACCCGGAGAACTACGAAAGGAGATATAGGGGGTCATTCCGACCCTGGCGGTCCATGACCGCCAGGGCCGGGGACAGCGGAAGCACCGCCAACAGGCTGGCGGTGCTTCCTGGGCCATTCTGACCGCGGCGGTAAAGCCACGGTCAGAAAAGGGCAACCGGCAGTTTCCCGCCGGTTTACCCCTGGCCCAGGGAATCCTCCATCGCGGCGCAGCTTGGAGCCATGGGGATTCCGACCCCCTTCCCGCCATCCTGTTCCTGGCGGTATTTACCGCCAGGAACAGGATGGCGGGAACGGGTGTCGTGGGGCCCCTGGGGGCCCCTGCACTGCCCATGCCACTGGCATGGGCAGTGCAGGGGCCCCCTAACAGGGCCCCATAAAGATTTTCAGTGTCTGCTTTGCAGACACTGAAAATCGCGACGGGTGCTACTGCACCCGTCGCACCCCTTCAACTCCGCCGGCTCCATTCGGAGCCGGCTTCATTGTTGAAGGGGCTTTCCCGCTGGGCCGGTGGGCGGCCTTCTGGCGGTCGCCTGCCGGCCCAGCGGGAAAGCCGGAATGGCCGCAGCGGTCTTTTGACCACGGAGCGGTCATTCGGCAGTAACCGCATGGCGGGCGGCGACCGCCGCCCGCCGCGGTTGGAATGACCGCCATAATCTCAGAAATAGGGAGAACATTAAAACTCCAGACAGATATGCAGATTCACGTCCCTCTAGTTCCTTTCAGGATGCAGCGGATAGATGTAGCGAGAGAGGGGGCCGTCAAGATCGACGTCCGGAATATGTGAAAGAGAAGAAAGACTCACAGCAGTTTACCATTAAAAAAGAAGAAAAGACTCCTCAGCAAAAGCCACAGTTTAATAAGAAGAATGTGGCTGCTCTGACGGTTAAAAATGCCAGTAAAATTGAGAACGCTGTTGAGGAACAAGACGTGGGCAGTGACTCTGTTAGACAGTGCGGCAGAAGTCACGATATGTCGCCAGAGTCTGAAAGTTCATCTGGATGCGACAGCAACTAGCGATTACACCGCGGTTGAAACAGCGGATGGCCGCGTTCTCCCCCAATAGGGTTTATGATTTAAAAATTCAGATAGAGGGAGACGTGGAGCGCACTATTAGTGTGATATTTTGGGATGAACTTACTAGTGATATCCTATTGGCTGAAAGAGATAGGCCACCTGAACACGTCCGCAAGCTCCGGCATGGGGAAGATGTCATTTTGCCTTCTTTCTCTGATCTTGTTCCAGAAGCAGATAAAGAAGCCTATTCTTCTGAATGGGCTTTAGCGCAGGCACCTGCACTATATCGCAATCATGTAGGTTGGGACAAGGAGTCTCCTTGTCATATTATTCCCGTTAGGTCTACACCCCAACCGCAGCCGCAATACCCTGTTAAACATGAAGCGAAAGCTCCAGTGAAGGAGATCCTATCACAACTTGAGTACCAGGGAGTAATTGATCCCTGTACATCTGCAATGAGTAATCCGTTATTCCCCGGTGCAAAGCCAGACCATTCATATAGAATAGTCGTTGATTATAGACACTTAAATAGTCATACACGCACATATGCTATACAAAATTCACACAGCACAGCACTGACAAGCAATATAGTGCGTAAAAAATATAAAACAACATTAGACGTATCGAATGGATTCTTCTGCCAGAATTTAGCACATGAAAGTCGGGACCTAAGTGCATTTTCATTTGGCTCTCAGAAACGCTTTTGTCGTTTACCTCAAGGCTATAAAAATAGCCCAGGCCTGTTTTCAGCTTGTGTAACATCAATATTACATGATATTGATTCTGAGGCATTGTCCTATGTGGATGACATATATCTCACAGACGACGTCCTCAACATTCATCTTGCGAGGGTCGATCGGATCATTTTGGGGTTTGCAGACCTCGGTTATAAATTCAAGTTTAAGAAAAGCAATATAGCCTTTCTTAGCGTATTATTCCTGGGATATGAGCTATCAAACAAGGGGAAGAGCCTGGCCTCGCACTTTCTGGAGAAATGTGCTCAACTACAGCCTCCAAACACACTTACGAAATTACAGTCATTACTGAGTTTCTTCAATTTTGGCAGAACATACATTCCAGATTATGCAGAACGCACCAAGCCACTTTATGACTTAGTTCAGCCCAATTTTTCTAGCAGACGCTGGACAATTGAACACACGCACATCCTTAGGGACATGCAACAGGACATGCTTGAAGCTAAACACTTACACACACGTGACAATAAAACAAACTTGGTCATCAGAATAATTGCTGGTGCCCTTGGATTTACTTATGTCACCTTTAATGAGGATGACACGGTACCCATAGCATATAAATCACATTTATACTCAAATGCTGAACAACATTTTGCACCTACAGAAAAGATTCTAGCGGCAGTTCAGATAGCCGTCATAAAGGAGAGGCTACTTGCCTAGGGGAAACGTATAATTGTTGTCTCCCCGGTGCCGGCCTTAGAGGCTGTCACCAAAGCAAGCGTTCCTAACGCCCAAGCATTACATCCGCGTTGGATTCAATGGGCAAAGTCTCTGACCGCCACTGATGTTGATTAAATATTCGATCGCAAACTTCAGACAAGAATTCCTCCAGTATGAACAAGAGTACCCCGCTCCTCTGAATATCTTGCCTCTTGACAGCTATCATACTGTCATATACACTGATGGTTCGGCGCAACCAGCTGTAGGTACTAAACATCAATACTCAGCAGCTTGCGCAACCATGAGCGGAGTGATGGAAGATGGAGTTTTCCACCCTCAGAATACCTACACCCAGACCTTAGGGGACTGCACGGCACAGTTGGCTGAGCTTAAAGCTCTTATTCTAGCGCTCAAACATACTGAGGCAGGAAGCCAGACTTTGATAGTCTGTGACTCATATTACTGCGTCCAGTCATACAATGAATATCTCAATCATTGGAAACTGAACGGGTTTAGAGATTCTAAAGGGAACACCATTAAACACAAGACATTGTGGGGGAGGGTGGCTGATCTTAAGGATAAGCTACTGTGTGTCCGCGTAGTCCATACATTGGGACACCAACGTGTAGGAGTACACGTTACCAGTGATACATTGGCTGATGAAGCGGACAAAGCATCAGTAGCTACGGCTTCTGTGGCTGCAGTGACTCGTTCTCGGGCGAGATTGGATAATGAAATACTGATTGCCGTTAAAGCTGCGGCTGCAGGCAAGCCCCTTCCGAAAGGATACCCTACAAACTATACTTACCATATCAGTGCACAGAATGTTGCTTACACAACGATTCCTGGGGTTGGAGATCGAGTGATCCCCAATGGAGACCAGAGATTAGATCTAATTAAAGCAGCACATGAGGGTGTCGCTTCTGCACATGCTGGTATACAGGCCACGATAACACTCCTACAGCAATGCTTCTGGTGGCCTGGTCTATGCAGACGAACAAAGCAGTATGTCCTTTGCTGTGACATTTGCCAGCAGATCAAGGGCTCTAATATCAAACGCCCACTGCAGAAGTCCCTCTTAGTGTCCAACAAGCCACTAAAGTGTGTGTACCTGGACCCTTGTGGTCCCTTACAGCCTGATGGTGCATACAAATAAATGTTAGTAGCTGTAGATTCCTGTTCTAGATTTCTGTGGGTATGGCCACAGCGGTCGGCTTACGCCCGGACTGTTATAAAAGACTTGCTGATCTTTATCGGTACATATACGGTTGCAGCATTCCATTCGGACCAGGGTCCTGCATTTGCCTCTAAGGCGTTCAGGGACACCATGGGGATGATGGGTGTTGAACTCCATTACTCCTCACCATACCATCCTGAGGGAAATTTGGTCGTGGAGAGGCAGAATCGTGATCTAAAGGAGTCCTTAACAGCTCGAGTATTAGGTTCAGGCCGCAGTTGGTTACACCACCTATATGGGGTCCAGAGAGCACTGAATAATCTGTCAAGACGGTCCTTGGGGGGACGCTCTCCATATGAGGTTCTCTTTGGGATACCTATGTATGTCCCAGATCTTGATGCCCCTGGTATGGTGGCAGCAGAAACACCATTTGACATAAAAGAACGTCTCACTGTTTTACAGGAGCTTCAACAATTTCGTGATGATAAATCATCTGCAAGTGCTGCCAATTTAGGAATAAGGGATTTGGCGAAAACTTCAACTGGCTGCATTCCTAAAGTTGGGGATCTGGTTCGTGAGAAGATCGCTGTGAAAAAGGAATTCGGTCCATCATACAGAGCACCTGTACCTGTCTTGGGAATACAAGGCACCAGGACTGTCATCTTACCACCGCTGTCTAGTTCTAAGACGAACAGATTCATCTCCATTGATGACATCAAATTACACCATGTGGCCGATCCTTGACAGTAGACCAGGAGGTCCCTTGGGTGGTTTCCGATCCCCTCTCACTACCCAACAGGACATCCATCTACATAATAGGATGAACATCACTACTACAGACTATGCAACAATGTCAACTACTGTTCCAGACACCTCCTCGACCATGGGGAGGACAGAAAATGAACTCTTGTTGGTTCCAGTCACACCTTCAGTGACCACCCCGCTTCAAGATTTAGCTGTATTTTACACAAACACTTCAACGACAGATGACGTTGTCTACCAAGAGCCTCCACGTGCAGTGGATCAGAGAATACCGACTCCTGTGTTTGCAGAGACTACCTCTGGCTATTTCATTGACATTGATGATTTTTCTTCAGATTCATCCACTACTGTGATTGACAATGTTTCAAAGGGTAGTAGGCTGTATTGATGGCTTAAAAAGAACTATTTGAAATACCCATGGAACTACTTGTGGTTCTGTTTGACATTTTTTGCATTATTTTTATGGATTGGTTTTGTGACTGTTTTCTTTTTGCTTATAAATGGTCACTATATTCCTGATCACTCCTCAGTGGAGCCTGTTGATGAGGTTTTAACACCACATCATTCTTCACATAAGGTCCGCAGAGATTTGTCCCCTGTAAATATTACAGCAATACCGATTACTGATGGGATTGTGTGGGACAAAGTTCCATTCGATATATACGGGCCTACAGAAATTATTCAAATACCATACGTGTTCAAAATGTCAATGACTGATGTAATTACACCTGATGTTGTTTCTGGTGATTGGGATGTCCAAACAGTTGATTCCATGCTAACTGAAATGAAGGACTATTCCGCTTTTGAAAGTGATGATGTATATGATTATACAATGAATTATGGGGAAAATGTTCTGCTATAACAATGTGGACATCACTACCTACACCGTGCCACTAGATACAGGCCAGTATTGAACTACACACAGTGGGAACACTGTTCTACACCACTGGTGGGGAGTGCAAAGTATTATAGCGATAAATTTACATACTTTTCTGGGCATGATACCAGAAAAGCAAAGTCATATTATTTTAAAATACCTCCGGCACAAATTAGGAAAATTTTGCTAACTGATACAAAATTGATTTATTCAGATCCTTTTGTTTCCCGGCTCGCAATTGAGGGTTACGCATACTGGAAGAGCACTATTGACTTGAAAAGTGTATGAGGAACACAAGATTGGCAAATACAGGGTAGGGAGTCTTTATTTCGAGCATGCCTGATTCCTGTGCAAATGATTTTCTTAAATGACACTATTCAGCAGACATCATGTCTGGGGTTAGCGAAAATTAAGGATCTCAACACGCCCAGTATCCCTACTCCGGCAAGGTTTAAAGATTGGCAACACTTCCTTAATATCACAGAGGAGAGGCTAGATGCAATGGTTAAGGCTGGTACCTATAATTCTTCACTTTCCAGTCCCGGCGGGTTGTTAATATGGCCTACTGACACGTTTTTTGAACTCTTCAGGGTTTTTTTCAATTAACAGGCCAGACCCTCGCTTTATATATCGGGTCAACATACAGGTATAGTTACAACATACAGTGTGGGTAAGCTGTGCCAGCAATGGGTGCAAACGAACACGTTAGCCGCAGTTAAGAAACACTTGAACACTCTTTCTGAAAATATAGACTTGCAGGATTTTATGCTGGGTCCTAGGAAACAGCGCTCGAAAAGGTTTTTATATGCTATGTACAATGAAATTTGGAAACTTTCCCAGATTGAGGCTGCTGCGCGTTTAAGGCAACTTGATAAAGAAAACTTAGAAAAAACATTACCTGTCATCGACAACGGCATGAATACACTGTCCAACAGGATTTATTCACTATCAAATATAGTGTAGTCTGCTATTGATATCACTCAGACAGACTTGTCCCGGTTATATCATGGGCAAACACAGCTACTTTCCATCATGCAGTTAGGTTGGACATTACAGACACTGAAAAGTGGCCACATTCCATGGAAGTGTATTAAGGGGAGTGAATTCTTCACTGCTTTTAATTTTTCCAAGGAACAAGTGACAATGGCTAAAAGGGAGTCTAGTTTCACTCTGCTTCAAGTAGAGAAGTTAGATAAGTTGCCCTTCACGGTAGCAGAGAGTCCTTCAACTATCTGGCTCTTACATGGCATTATTAATTTGCCGATTTCGACCTTTCGTTTCTCGAGCTGCCTGGAACATCTTGCAGTGGGAAGATATGAGCAACTAGGAGACAGCTTTATTAAGGAAGAGTGGGAGTTGCCCTTTGACTATAGATGTCTGAACGGAGAAAAGGAAGCCTTTCTTAGCGGAAGCGAATGTGAGACTGCTGTTTGTCATTCTATGATATGGAAGCAGGTGTCTCTTCACGGTCTTTGCAATGCGGGGGTGGCAAATTTGGCCTGTTTTCTGAAGGGTACTCCTGTCCCTTTGATTCGCCCGGTATTTTATATACTTTTCAATGGAAGTTATGTGGTACTGAACGATCAAAGTTGTTGCGGCATGTGACCTGGAATTGCCTACGCAATCTCGGTAACGAAGGTCGTTACGTGTTGTGGACATGTTTTGTTTCCCCCCACACGAGAGATTAAAGTATCTGACATGTGGCCACACATAGATACTCTTAATGTGAAGTATGACAAGTTGAGTAGGCTAAAGGCTCTATTGTTTCAAAAACAGGTTGCCTTGACATCCGCAAAGGAGACGTATGTTCTCCAGATTGCTAGATCATCAGCCGAGATACAATCCCTTTTAAATACCAATTTCCCCAAGCACTTTGGAGAGCTGGTATCCAGAATATTCAATGCTTCGAGCACTACTGGGATTGTTCATTTCCTTAAGGCTGTCGGTCTGGTTTTGTGTCCATCTTCCAGACTGTCTTCGGAGTCATCCCATAAGCCATCCATTCTCTCTTTTTAAGTGTGTTTTGTGGCTTTCCAATTATTTTGGCTTTGATTGGCGGACTACTACTGCAATTTCTTCTGATTCACAGTGTTTTTTCCTTTCCAGCAACGCAGAGCAATGGAGCTGCTCCCACCAACTCCACTGTGCCATGAGCGCATGGTTCGGATCTTCGGTGCACCCTTGCTGGTGGAACTGGAGCTTGACTGGTCGTTGTCATTTCGGCCCCTTCTCTGGTGCGTACAACCAGTCTTCCGCTGCATATGGTGTCTCTCTGAACATCTGCCTATTGTCTGTCTTGCTGTTGCACCGACATCTCTGTGGACCACGAACTGCTGATGTCCCCGATGAGGGTTCATACACGGTCATGCCCCTTGAGACTGAGGTTGCTCCGCGAGGCCACCTATGTGAGATTGTGAGATCTACCATGGATGAGAACACTGCAACGGATACCGATACACCAGGAACTACGGCTCACTTCTGCTCTGTGGATCCGTTTGTCCGCCTAGCACTCGACCTAACATCGGATGATGTTGACTCATTTTTGAGGTCCTTGGTTGGTGACTTCGATGACATTCTTCAAGATCATGCGTATAACAAATAATTTGATGAATTGACTTGCCATTCCTGATTCCAAATTATGCATTTAAATTGACATTTGCTGTTGCACGCTGTGCTTGTCATGGTTGACATTAACATCTCTGTATGTATTTTAACAGCTTTGTTTTAACATATTTATAACACATGCTAGAGCTTATTTTAGCTTGTGTTCTGCTTTTAGCTTTTAGTTCAGAAGCAAGTTTTAGTATTTGGGTTCCTATACCTTCATCATACCTGTTACGGCAATGGGGAGGGTGTAGTGAATCCTAGTTTGTTTTAATGGGATAACAGGAGTTAGCTTAGCCCCTGGCTTGTAGACTCGTGCCTCGTCACCTAGTGACTTTTAACCTACTTAGCTTGCTCTGTCTTAGCCCATTTAATTATTTATTTCTTCTAAGGTGTTTATAGTTAGGCCACTTGTTATGGGTGACATTATCAGTGTCACCACGCCAAGGCGTCAAGATCAAGCACCAAAGACAAACAAACAGTAGGTGTACACACTTAGGGATTTTCCCTCTCTATACTTTCGAGGGATTGTTCATATTAATTGCCGTCTCAAGCATGTCTGTTATCTATTGTTTAGGAACACACCTATGTCAGGGGACCTTGTAGATCTGTATAAATACATCACACTTTAGACAGATAATCAGAGGGATTCCGACCAGAGGGCATCGCCACCATCGCTGATACCTATGCTGCAGTCGTCTTGACGCTGACCCAGTCTTCGTGTCCCTGCGGAGTCTGAGATAGAGACCTCATTCCAAGGTAACAAGGGTTGGGGGCTCCTGTCATGGACACGGCATTGGCAGATTAGGGTTAACAAACCCAGCTGTCCTTTAGGTAGGAGGTTAGGCCTTTCACATTAGGGTATTAGGGCATATTACATCTCATATATCTTTTCTACGTATTGCAAGATGGAGGGGGTCTTTGTAATAATGACTCTCGTCTTCACAATGCTGTTTCTTGCATTATTCATTATCCTAATCATTGCAGCCCATGCAACTTATCGTAATTTGCAGTTATGTTAAATAAAAACCATTGTAACTCTACTGCATCTGTGTCATTGCCTGTGTTTGTATGAGACATGATATATCTGTGAGAAAAGGGTAATCTCTGTTTAACCACGACACTCCCTGAGATATCTTATTCTCGAGTCCATGTGTAACGGCTGCCATAAATCACCTTTTACTATTGTGTTTCTGGTGAGGTGCTGCTAGTGAGCCGGTAAGGTTGGGACAACAGTTGCGACTTGTTGTAGGAAAGACGTAGTCGCTTACAAACAAAAGTACTGTCATCCCTAAACCAGCAGTCTTGCTCAGAGCAAGAGTCCAAACTACGACCGACAGGGCTAGGGAACAGACTCTTCAGGTGGCACTCTCCGAGATCCTGGGAGCATACCATCATTCCCAGGATACGCTGGACCAGATCCTGGTCAACGTGCAGGAGAACAGGTGGCTGCAGGAGGGACAGAACCAGGGTATGAGGGAGGACTTGCAGGCCATTAACACCACCTGGTCTCCATTGCAGGGGTGCTGGCAGACATGGCCAATATTATGAGGGAGGCAGCCTCACAACAGCGGGCCCCTACCACTAGCCAGACCACTGAACTGCCTTTCACCTCCGCTGCTGCTAGTGGACAGGAGGCTAAGCCACAGGACCAACAGGTCACCAGCAACCCTCCCCTTGCAGAAGGTGAACCACCCTCAAATGTTCCCTGCAATCCAGGCAGAAGCCAGAGACTATTGCCAAGACCCCCACCAGGAAATGAGACTCTCCTGATTGTCACCCTTGTGTCCCACTCTGTCACTCTGTCCACCTTGAACTGCCATTGCTCCCCTTCCTATGTCCCCTTGGACAATGCACCAGTGTTATCTTCCTGCCAGATGAGGAGCCGGCTTTTAATTTATACAATAGACTGTAACTATACCCTGGACTTTCCTTCATCATCACCCCAGCCTAATGCACTTGCCCCTCTACTTCTTAGCACTTAAATAAACACCCTTTGAAAAAATACAAGTATGAAGTATGTCAAATGCTTTAAGTATGTATTTGTTTAACCAAGTTCAAACATTGCAATTCAACTATACAATAATGTTCACATTGGAAAGACCTGTAGTTGGCTGCAGTGATCACACTAGGAGTGATAGTGGGGCACCAACATCTGCAAAATGAGTTACCAAAGGGTACAGTGAGTTGGCATTGAAGTGGGTAATAACAGCACACCAATGACAAAGATAAAAAAGAATATATCAATGAAAGATGAAGTAACGCTGTCCTACCTATGTGTCATTGTCAGTATTGTCTGATCACTCCAGTTCTGTTGCCCTCATCCTCATCCTCTACCTCCTCATCCTCACTGTCCACAGGGTCCACTGCTGCCACACAGCCATCTCCAGCCTCCTCCTCCTACAGACAAGGCACATGGCGTCTCAAGGCAAGGTTGTGCAACATACAGCATGCCATCTTCACAGGGGTCAGTAGCCATGATAGTTAGGGGTAACCAGAGTCACCTGCAAATATGGAGTGACAACATTTAGCCACACACTATCCTATATGGCCTGCAGCATACCCATACACCAACATCCACTGGGTGCGAACCAGAGCTCACCTATTAGCCACACCCTGTGCCTCTGTAGTTGGGCCATCACATTTGTGGTGCTGCTATTCCTCAAGATAAAGGCATCATGCACAGACCCAGGATACTTAGCATTGACATAGGAGATGTACTGGTCCGCCAGGCATACCATCTGGACATTCATGGAATGAAAACTCTTTCAATTTCTGAATACCTGTTTATTTTGCCGGGGGTGCGACCAATGCAATATGCGTTCCATCAATTGTCCCAATAATATTGGGTATATGTCCCATTGCATTGAAGACAGCCTTCACTGTGGCCAAATCCTCCACCTGGGTGAAAACAATATAGCTGCACATGTGTTTAATCAGGGCAGACAACACTCTGGTCATCACAATTGAGAACATTGGCTGTAACATTCCTGCTGCCAAGCCCACTGTCACTTTTAAAGAACCAGTTGCCAGGAAATGGAGCACTGATAGAGCTTGCACAAGAAGGGTATCCCAGTGGGGTGACGGATAGCAGATATCAGGTCAGGCTCCAGTTGGGCACACAGTTCCGTGATTGGTGCTCTGTCAAGTCTCTTGATAATGTGCCTTTCCTCCATTGTTACCAAGTCCACCATGGGTCTGTACACGGTTGTATGTCTCCATCTACTATTCATCCACAGCGGTAGCAATCTATGGGGCAAAAGATTGAGGAGCTGGTCACAAACTGAATATTGTACCCACAACAGTACAATGCATGATGTTAATTTGAAATTTATAAGTAGCTTTGTCCTGTATGTCCAATTGTGAACTGTGACGCAGTTATAATCCAGGGCCTGCCTCCTTCCGGAAATGGCATCTGTCTGTCCTGTGTGGAGGGACAGGTGGAAGTGAGGTAATATCTCTGACGTTGTGTGCCGTTGCGGGAGGAGGTCGGGAACTGCCGTGCAATGCCTCATTGTACAATATGGGCCCCTATGGGGTACAGTGGGCAATGGTGATGTGCACCGGTGGTGACGGTGTGCACCGCTCCGTACGTCACCGCCATTTTCTATCTGTTCACTCACTTGTTACCTGACCTTCAACAGGAGAGGATCTACACTGCATGTGCTGCTGTGACCTATGTCTGGAACCTACCATGGCGCGTCTGACTGGGGAAAGGGCCCCTGCCTTCACCTCGGTGGTGTTGGAGAGACTGGTGGTTGGGGTCCTACCCCAGTACGGACTGCTGTATGAGCCTCCAGACCAACAGGTGAGTAAACTGTGAGCAAAATGCATGGGGCATGAAGGCATGGAGTGGTGTGTGTGAAGGCCTCATGTAGGGGGGGTTGGTGGATGTCCCATGGGTGGCACACAGCTTGTGTGCTGGGCCCTGTGTGTGCAGATGGCTATGTGAAGGAGTATGGTGGGCCATAAGTGTAATAGGCATGACAGTCTGACTAATACCTTTCCCTGTGTGTATTTCTCTGCAGGTAACCGCCCATCAAAAGAGGGGTATGTGGCGTGCCATCGCCAAGGATGTGCAGACCCTGGGGGTCTACAGCAGGCTGAGCACCCACTGTCGGAAGCGGTGGGAGGACCTGAGACGCTGGGCATGGAAGACCGTGGAGGCCCAGCTGGGGATGGCCTCCTAATGAGGAAGGGGTGCCCATCGATCCCTGACCCCCCTGATGGCCCGCATATTAACGGGGGCCTATCCGGAGCTGGATGGGTACTTGACGGTTTCACAGCAGCCACAAGGGGGTGAGTACAGTGCCCATCATTACAACTTACGCCTGGTGGGGTGGTATCCGGGTGGTGAATGTGTGTCTATGGGTGCCACTAGGCCAGGCCTGACATTGCAGAGCAGGTCCCATGTTGAGCAGGGATCTGATGTGATATTCCTCCTACCTAGCTTGTAGGCATCCACTATTGGGCAGGGCTGTGTGGGTCCCAAGTATGCTGCAGTTGGTGGTATGTTACTGGTAGTGCATTGCATAGTGCATAGGCCTGTTCACTGTGTGTGCCAACGGTGGTGTTGGTGCAGCCATTGACCGAGTGTATCCTTTGTCTCCCCCCCCTTTTTGTTTTGTCATCCTGTCCTTATGTGCATTAGCATCATCTGGTGGAGGAGCAGAGGCACCAGCTACCGAGGGAGCTGCATCCCACAGGACCCAGGAGACAGAGTCCACCAATGCGGAGGGCACCAGTGGGATGGAGGGTGAGGGGAGCACCCCGGCAGAGACTGGAGGGGACAGTTCAGACACAGATATCTCCTCTGATGGAAGCTCCCGGGTAGTGACGAACATCTCTGTGCCCACCCCAGCTACAGGTACAGCCACCACCCCTGTACCAACACCGCCCTCCCAGCAGCCCCTTATTGAGTTTCCTGTGCCCACTCACCCAGAAGGGTGGGCATCTCCTTCGCCCCAGGAACCTCAGGCCATGCTCGAGTTAGCCCTGCTTCCCTTAGTGAGGAGGCTATTGACCTCCTGAGATCCATCTTTGTTGGGCAGTTAACCATTGTGAATGCCATCCAGGGGCTGGCAGCCAAAACGCAACAGACAAATGCATTTCTGGAGGGCATTCACACTGGATTGGCGGCCCAACAGAGATCAATACAGGCTCTGGTCTCCTCTCTGATGGCAGCCACTGTCCATGTTTCCACCCTACCCTCTCCAACTTCCTCTTCCCAATCCCATTCCCCTCAACCCCAACCTATCCCAAGTACAAAGGCAGACGAGCATGCACACAGGACAACACACAAGAGTGGCACAGACAAACACAAGCACCACACATCATCCCACAGGCACTCACACAAACACCATCCAGATACAGACATACCAACATTCACTGCCTCCACTGTGGCCCCTTCCTCCTCATCTTCCACCTCCCTCTCCGTTGCATCTATACTCACACCTGCATGCACTACATCCTTATCCACTACCGCCATCACCAGCACACCTATCAGAACACACTCCTAACTGGCAGACACCACCACAACAGCTACGAACATGTCCCCTGGGTCCTCTCCCACTGTGTCTGTCTCCCTTCCCAAGGTGCACAAACGCAAGCACTCAGACACGCAACAGCCATCCACCTCACAACAGCATCCAGCCCACACACCTGCACCCAAACACAGCAGACAGACACCTACCACAACCACTCCCTCTTCCTCCACTCCCAAACCTTCTCCCTCTTCCCGTCCACTTGTCCCTAAACAGCTTTTCCTCTCCACCATTGACCTCTTCCCTACCACTCATCCCCCCGTCCTTCATGTCTGGTCAGAGGGGCTAGAAGCCAGATACGTACCTCAGCCACCCAGGCTATGGGCCCAGTAGTGTCTACACCCACACGTGGTGGTAAAGGATCCAGAGCACCAGGCAGCCTCAAGAAAGGGTATCTGCCCCAAGTGCTGCCTAGAAGGGCACGGAGCCCTCCCCAGCTGCTGCCCTGAAGGGCAAGGTGCCATCCCCAGCTGCTGCCAGGAAGGACAAGGAGCCTGCCCTAAGTGCTGCCAAGAAGAGCAAGGAGCCATCCCCAGCTGCTGATAGGAAGGGCAAGGGGCATGCACCAGCAGGCAGGAAGGACACTACCACCACTGAGCAGCCATCACTGCCGACGGACAGTCTGTAGACCTGCCTCCATGGGCTGTTATGCGGCATGTCCCCTGCAAATCCTGTGGGTATGACACCCCATTGAGAGACTGTGAGCTTAAACTCCCCAGATCAGAAGCACAGGGTATGATGCCCCCTCCAGAACCAGTGGGTATGACACCCACTCACCCCATCCTCCCCAGGATCTAAAGCACAGGGCACAATGCCCCCTCCAGAGCATGTGGGCAAGTCACCCACTTGAGAGACTGTGGCCTTGTACTCCCCAGGACCAAGCAGAGGGCATGTTGCCCCCTCCAGAGCATGTGGGCAAGTCACCCACTACAAAGACTGTGGCCTTGAACTCCCCAGGACCAAGCACAGGGCATGTTGCCCCCTCCAGAGCATGTGGGCAAGTCACCAACTCCAGAGACTGTGGCCTTGTACTTCCCAGGACCACGCACAGGCCATGTTGTCCCCTCCAGAACCAGTGGTGTTGTTCCATCTGCCCCCCCTTTCCCAATCCCCCTGAGGTGCCTGCCTATTTTCCAACTGATGCCCCTCCCCTGCAGTGTTCTCTCCATGTTGGTGAAGGAGACAAGTGGGGCCTTGGACTTTGTCATATGGCCCTGTGGCCCACGCACATTGATGACTGGGCAGTGTCCCTTGAACTGTACATATGTCTATACTTTTAGATTGAATGTTCGTATTTTTACTTTATTTATATTATTACACTCACTTTCATCCATTTGTGTTGTCCTTGTATTATTCCTGAGGGGTACGGGGTCAATATATTTTCTTGGTGCATCTGATTGTGTGTATGGTGTTGAGGGTCGGGTGTGTGTTTTGAGTGTGTGTGTCACTCTCTTTTTCCTCCCCCCCTCCTCTGTGTGCTAGGCGGCTGTACTCACCGTCGTCGTCTTTGCCATTGTTGGTGTTCGTGGCGGAGCAGGACGTAAAATATCATTAAAAAGATTTGCAGCTTGGCATCGTCGTTGTTCCTTGTGTCTCAAAAGGTGAGTCCTTTATCTTCTGAGGTCTGTTTCTGCCAGGCTTTTGCTGTCATTGGTACCGCCCCAGAAAAGGTGGTGGTTTCCAGGGTCTTAATATGGTGGGCAGAACATTGATTTCTTCCTGGCTGTAGGCAGCTACCACCATGGTGCCTGTTGTTTCCGCCCTGGCGGTCAGTGTGGTAATGTGGCTGTCTATCTGAGATCTTTCCACAATGGTCATAATTTGACTGTAGTTACCACCAGCCTGTAGGCGGTATCACCGCCACTTTATCACCGACCGCCAAGGTTGTAATGAGGGTCATAGTGTTGCCACAAGTTCCTTTGTTTAAACACCTGCATAAGAACTCGTATTTCAAAGGTACAGAGATTGCAGGAAATATTTTATGTCATTAAAACCATTGGCTACTGCATATGCACACAGCCACAATTTGACCTGTTCAATGATTGAAATAGAAAATAATTGTTTGAAGTTAGTGGCAAATCTGAAGGAGGGAATTAGAAACTAAATCCAAACACATGGAAGAAGAAAGAAATAGAGCACCAAGTGCAGGGGAAGTAGCCAGTCTTAACTTTAGACTGGTAACATAAAGGGAAATTGTGCATACACATTGATCAGAGCTATATCTCTCCTTTGTTCATAGGGACGAGAGATTGTGAGCATGCTTTTGATGTCAGAGCAAAGAGTGAATTCTTTTTGCATGGCAAGGATCCTGTGATTCCTGGATTGTGTTTTATTTGTGAACAATATGCATATTTTAAGTTGCCAAAAGGATGGCATGGTACATGTTATCTAGCGATAGTATTTCGAAAAATCTATTGTGTGGACCACTGTGAAGATCCTGCGTGGGAAGTGAAACCCAGAACTAGACAATGAGCTAGTGCTCCATAAGTAGGAAGAGATATTTTTGGTGCATTGATTCCATCAGTGGGAGTGATTTTAATGTTTTAAAGATTAGGAGGCTGTCTACAATAGTGGATAAGATGGCTACAAACACAGCAAATTTGTTGCTGCTGGTAAATACTGAGAATGCTGAGATTGTGAGATCTCACCTTAGTTTCCTGCAGGAGGGGCAGGAGGTTAATGAGGTAAGTTCCCAACTTCCACCACCACTGAGACAGCCCAACAATGTCAAAGTGAAACTGGGTTAAATGGGGGAAGAGGGGATGGACTAGAAAGAAAACACAGCCCTTAAGGAGTCAGGCAGGGATGAATGTGTTACCCACCAGGTGTTCTTCATAAATTCCTGGGACTTGCGAATCGCAGTATGATACTCTTGGAGTTTCATACATTCTAATAGCGATTACTTAATTGTGATTCGCAAAAAATCGCTTTTAGATAATCGCTATCGGATATAATGATAGATCTGGCCCCATATGTGTTATCTATGGAAACACAACAGAGAGAAAGCATTACATGTAGACAGTGGTAAAAAATATCATAATCCCTTCTATACATATGCAAGGGTTGAGCATACCTTACAAGCAGTAAGTGCCTGACTAGAGTCCTTAGTACTATGGCCCTCATTACGATGCTGGTGGTACAAACACCACCAGGGCCGCAGTGGCACTCTGAACGCTGACAGGTCAGAGTTGAAGACTGCCAAGTTACAAGTTCGGCAGTTTGGCCGAAGCCAAACCGCCGATACTCCACCTGTCCCACTGCTTTTCCGCTTTTCTGCCAGGCTGGAGATGAGCACCTCCAGCACAGCACATGCCGTAATACTGCTAGCGGTATTACGACACAGGAGACCGCCAGCATTTTTCTGACATTCACACTGCCAGGAAAACCTGGCAGTCTTGCATCCTGGCGACAAGAATAAGCATTCCTGTCACCAGGATACACTTGCACACACTTCCACCTTCCTGCACGCATGCACTCACACACTTCTACACACAAACACACTCCCACTCAACCATGCAACCATGCAAACGCAACATAAACATCCATTCACACTGACATACATACACAAAAACTGCTGACACACATGCATTAACTCCCCCCTTC
Source organism: Pleurodeles waltl (assembly GCF_031143425.1). Classification (NCBI taxonomy): domain Eukaryota; kingdom Metazoa; phylum Chordata; class Amphibia; order Caudata; family Salamandridae; genus Pleurodeles; species Pleurodeles waltl. The sequence continues at coordinate 686,028,207 of NC_090449.1, read as the reverse complement.
CTCCCTCCAGTGCATACCCACATTCTGCCCCCCTTGCCCTCATGCATCCATTCATGCCTCCCCTCTGCACCGCATAGACTCATTCACTCCCCTCTTCTGCATCGCACATACGCACTCATACGCACTCATGCATTAATGCATTAATGACACTCACACATGCACTCAAACAGTCACACACGCACACCCCATTCCCCCTCCTTCCCTGTCGGATGCCCACTTACCTCGTCTGTCGAGGACATCATCCGGGAGGGGACAGGTCCCAACACTTCCACCACGAGAAGCGCCGCGCCATCAGGACACCGCCATGCCATATTATGGGTCATAATACGGTGTGCAGCGTCCTTTTGGACGGCGGTGGAACCACTTCTTCCCCACTGACCACCTGCACGACTGCTGTCGGATTTCCATCCAATTCCAGGTGGAAATCTGACTGCCAGCACTTGCGGGCTTTTGGCTCCGGAAGCTTTGGCAGTCTTGTAAAAAGACCGGCAAAGTCGTAATGAGGACCAATGTCTTTTTATATCCAGAACGTATACTTTATCTCCTGTCCGATTTTGCAGGATAGAATCTTGTTATGGCAACCTGAAGACCCCAGAAACAAGGGATTATTAGTGCCCTTTGTAGAGTAGGAGATCATAAGGTTTCTGTTTTATCTTCTCTTTCTTCACACAAATGTAATGAGGTTAAGCAGGAGAGGTTATTATAGCAGGCCCCAGAAGGAAGGCATTCTATTTGATGAGTAAGTGCACACAATAATCATAGCAGCGTGCATTACCACTGTATGGTTTTGAAGAGTAAGTTGCCTTAAAGTTGTTTCTCTTTTTACTTATTCTCTGCAGGTGCAAAGGTGGGAGGAAGCAGGGGCAGTTTCAACAACTATCCATAGATGTGAGACAAAGACAGAAAATGCCGAAGACCCAACAAAAACCCCGAATGCAGTGCGCAGAAACCCGAAAGCAGAAGGAACCTGAACCCTCTAGCAAGAAACTGCAGACGCAAAGACTAGAATGTCAAGCAGTTTCCTACTGTGTGAACGAGACTTTATGCCTTCTGTGTTCCACTCCTACCACATGGATCTGGCGGCCCACGGCAGGCACAACAGCAATAAGATCAGTGGTTTTAGAAAATAAACTTGAGCTAGATGTGTTGCTCGCAAAAGAGGGTGGAGTCTGTTGGATGCTAAAGGTTCAACAATGTTGTACCTTTGTTCCGGATAAAAGTAAGGATTTGGAAAGGTAAATATGGAACATTTCAGGGTTGACAAAAGATTTGAGGGAGTTGGAAGCAACTGTTGCATGGGAAGCAATTGGAGATGAATTCTCTGCCATAGGCAGTTGGTTTGGGAATTTGGGAAGTTGAACTGTAGGTTTTATGATGAGGCCATTACTGATTACTTCAATAGTCGGAATCATATTGTTGGTTGGATATAAAATCTTTCAGAGAAGGAAGTTCCAGAGAGGTCAGAAGTGAAAGAGAGCAGAAGTTGAACTGGAAGATAGTCAGTGTAAATATTATGATGATATGAAACATTTGGAGGAGTCTAGGTGGAAACTGTTCAAAACAACCAGGTTTTAGAGAGTCTCATTAAAGACTGAAAAGGAATTTATGATGACTCTAAAAGTCATCAGAGCAAGAGTCGAGAGAGCGTGACCTGGCTGTGCCATTATGCCTCTTAAGAAAAGAAATGTTTCTTTTAACGCACAGTAAAATGTACTAGCAAAGTGCACAGATACATGCAAAATTTCTGGTATGCCATATTTTATCTTTGTTTAAAGAATGTTTATGTTACAGTGTTTTAGAAATGTAATTCTTCATAATTACTATATATTTGACATAAGAGACGTATAGAATTTATTTAACCTGAAAGTATATTCATGTTTAATTAGTTTTGCCAGTGTGAAGGCCTATACATTGTTTGTGTTTTAACCTTTAATGTGCATTCTGCTTTTTGAATGTTTTTCTGAAGCTGCTGGTGTCAAGATCCAAGACCTAGTCAATCAATCAATAATAACTTTATTTCGGCAAAAAGACCTAAAAGTATGCAATGAACACTGTATCTTAATTATACAATAGATCAATTATGAAAAAGAGATAGACAAAAAGTGCCAGGTAATACATTAAAAGACCCTGAGTGAATTATAGAATCACATGATTGTTAGAAAATCGCGAAACAGACATTAATCTTAAAATCTTAAAATCCTAAAATGTTAAAATATTAAGATATTAAAATATGATGGGCCACTATATCTTAACTCCAATCAATTAACAACTGTTACATTAAATAATTCTAACTTAAAATCAATTTGTTAAAGTACACAATTATAACAATTCTCTGGTTCTTAGAGCCCATGCGTTTTGCAGGTATCCCGCAACTGAGAAGACTACCTTGTCAGTTGTATCAGTTGTCAAAATGCGTAATGATGTATTGCATTCCCTTATCCCCATTGACCTACATAACGGGATAATCCACTTCTTCCTGGGGGCCAGATATCTAGGACAAAAAAACATAAAGTGTGCAAGTGACTGGTTTCTCTTGACAGTAATGACAGAAGGTCAGGTTGCAATCCTCCACACTCCATCTCACAGTAAATGTCTTGAGCGGGAGGATCCCTAATCTGAATTTAATAAAGAGGGTTTTAGTGTAAGGAGGATTTACATTATCCATATAGGCCTCAAACTTAGGGCTACATTTATGGTCCAAAAACTGTAGGGTCCGGCTACCTTGAGTTTTTTTAGACCAAATTTGCACCAGAATATTCTCCCAGTAGCACCTATTTATGCGCACTTTTACTTCCTTGGTCAAAATATGAGGATCTCTACACACCTCCTCCATTTTAAGGAGTTTACACATGTCTCTGATATATCTAAACCAGGGGATTTTTAGTGCACAATCACCCACAAGAAACTCATCTGTTGCTGTTTGGAAGGTGGACAAATACTCAGAAGTTCAGAGACGGACCCAATACATAAGAGGTCTTAGGGCAATTTCATTATGAACCTCGTTTAAGGCTAAATCAAATCTAAGAGGTATAAGAGGGGTACTCATCGGCAGCCGCAAAAAATTACGCATAAAGTGGTTTTCTACCATCGTCAAACACCTAGAGTTAGAGTGCCCCCAAAGCTCGGCACCATAAGTTGAAGCTGCCACTGCCGCTGCATTGTAGACTGTAATAGCGGGTGAGATCTCCCCTTCCGAGATGTTAGCAATTTCCCTCCCTATCATTGCTGACCTCTGTCTAAGAACTGACAAACTCTTCCCAATCTGCGCCGACCACTGTTGATCGTCTGCTAACCTAAGCCCCAGATAGTCAAATTGACTAACTCTCTCTACCGGATGGCCTGCTATAGTCATTGTCCCCCTGAATGATTTATGTGGATTAAAAGCCATGAACTTTGATTTGGTTGGATTTATTTCAAGTCCACTACTGGAGCAAAAATTGTAAAAAAACATCCAGTTCGTTTTGTAGGCCCATTGGGTTTCTTGAAATTCATAAAGTATCATCAGCAAACATTAAAGTGGGGACAGAGGCCCCTGCTAACTTTGGAGCATCATGGTTACAGTGTAACAACTGGTCCACTGCACCGTTGATAAAAAGATTGAACAATGTGGGGGCCAGGACGCACCCCTGCCTGACCCCCCTATTAACAGGTATAGCTTCTGTTAGATCACCACTTTGAGACCAACGTACCTGAGCATGAGTCCCCTCGAGTAGGTACCTTATCAATCTTAGTAATTCTTTGTCAAGTTGGTAGCTCTCCAGAGCATTCCACAGTAAGTCCCGTGGAACCATATCAAAGGCAGCTTTTAGATCGATAAAAGCCGCATACAAGTGGCTCTTATTGAGTGACAGGTATTTCCAGCAAAGAAGATTAAACCTGAACGCCTGATCTATTGTACTCACTACTTTCCTAAATCCTGCCTGGAAGTCGGAAAGGATATGAGAATCCTCTATCCATGCCTGTAGTCTGTTCAGTACCTGCTTGCAGAATATTTTTTGGCTAACATCAATTAGACTTATTGGCCTATAATTAGTTGGTTCTTCCCTAGGCCCTTTCTTGAAAATAGGGACTGTGATTGCTTCTTGCCACGTGGGGGGAAGTCTTCCACCCCTCAGTATCTCATTACTGAGCGCATTTAAATATAAAGACCAGGTTGTCGGTTAGGACAAGTATAAATCGCCTGGGATACCATCTGGCCCGGGGGCCTTCCCTTTACGTACTGATTGGAGAGCCAAAGTTGTTTCTTTTAGAGAAAAGAGATCCAAGTCCAATTTAGGTAGTGTAACTGTCTCAACAGTTGGTGTATAGGAAATAAAGGGCCCATTGGATTTTAATAAAGGGACAGTAATGCTACTAATTGGAGCCACTCTATATACGTTTTTAGAATGTGACACCCAAGTTTCTGGCTGGATTACGGAATAATTCTCCACAGTTCGGGAGCTACCTTTACCTGTCACTAATTTCCAAAACAGTTTAAGATCCTTCTCATGGAGTGCATCCAACCCATTCCGATATTTGGTTTGCTTTGTACGCGACCCTGGATACTCTTATCTCTCGGCAGTTCCCTGCCTTCAGTGCTCCCAATAATTTTGTTTTGGCCTGATGACAGGAGTTAGAAAACCACCTCAAGGTTCTGGCCCCAATTTCTGCCCGCCTCCTCACTACCTGAAAATGTGGTTTTAACCGATTGGTCAGAATACTGTGCAAATTGATCAGATCCACCGGAACAAAGTCAGTATATTTCAAGGGTAAAAGCGTTGATGTGACTATTTTGTAAATTAATAACTGAAAATTTACATAATCTTCCACCAGTTCCCATTTCACATTTTTGTAATCATTCGTCATAATTAGGGCATTGCCCTTGACCCACTTTGTCAAGGTTTTACAACTAAATGAGGTAGTAGAAAAGGAGATACTCAGAGCATGGTGGTCACTATCATTACATGGAAGAACGACCATATCGATAAGAGATTTCCAGAGCGCATCATCTAATAAGACATAGGTGGTGCTAAAAGGACCGAAGCACCGCCAACAGGCTGGCGGTGCTTCCAGCCCTATTACGACCGCGGCGGAAGCGCCGTGGTCACACCGCTGGGGCCAGCGGTTTCACGCCGTTTTAGCCCCGGCGGTGATAATCCGCCAGGGCAGCGCTGCAAGCAGCGCTGCCCAGGGGATTATGACACCCCTACCGCCAGCCTGTTTCTGGCGGTTTGCACCGCCAGGAAGAGGCTGGCGGTAAGGGGTGTCCTGGGGCCCCTGGGGACCCCGGCCAGCTTTTCACTGTCTCCATTAGGAGCCGGCTACTATGTTGCGGCCTCATCCCCGCCGGCCGAGCGGGAATGTCATAATGGGGGCCGCGCGAGTGCGGCCGCATTGGCGGCTGCACGGCGGTTACCGCCTGGCGGGCGGCGGTTTCCGCCCGCCAAGCTCGTAATGACCCCCATAATCTAGATGACTCGAGTATGGACCTCTCCTGTATGTAGGCAACGCCGGGGTGTCTGAATTCGTGTTCCCATTTGCTATTCTTAACCCCTTTGCTCTTATTAGCTCCTCTAATAGATCTAATGCTCCCCCTGCTTTCTTAGTTGTGGCCTGGACCGGCCCATATCTATCCCATGGACCTGCAAACTGGGTTCCCTTTTGATGGTAGTCGTCTCTACAATTCAGTTGCATATTATAATCTCCTGCAACAATTAGGCCATGCCCCCCTAGTAGACAGTTCAAGAGGTCTGTTAGCATACTTATCAAAACAGTCTGAGACCTTTGAGGGCCAGGTCTAATATATATGTTTACAAATACCATACGAACGGGCCCCCTTGGACTGCTAAGTTCGACCTCGACAGCTAGTATGTCCCTAGTGGGGGTTGTTAGCTCCTTTGCCTTTGGGAACAGATCATGTTTTAGCCAGATTATCAAACCCCCTGATGCCCTGCCAGATGGTGAAGGGAGTGCGGTCTTCTGAAAGGTCCAATAACCTACTCTACTGATCACAGAAGGGGCCCATGTCTCCTGCAATAAAATGATATGGTGTTGGTCTATGAGGCTGCACCAATCAGGGTTGGGTATTTTTTGGAACAGACCTGCCACGTTCCAAGATAGGAGCTTAATTAGTGAATCAGTCCCATCCCCCATATCTTGCAGCTTCTCTCTATTCTCCCTTAAGTAAGGCGTTACTCCACAGTCCATATCCTCTACTTGGTCGCTACAATGTACTCTTTACTTTACCCCCGGCGTACCCAATGTCTGATTGCTTAGTATACAGGGGTCCAACGCCATTTTATTGGGTATGCCGTCCCTCCCATCCTTCACTATGGGGGCTTCACGTCAATCTATGGTCGAAATTGGGCTGCTCGTATGATCCATTCTTGAATTACATGTGCTGGGTGGGAATTGAAATGTTGTGTCTCTCTTTAAAAAACAGTTTAGCCAATGATTGGGGGATTGTTTGGACAAGTGAAACTTGGGATGAAGTACCAGGTCTCGATCTCTGATCAAGTGCCAAGAGGCCCTTTGCTAGGCTCTGGCTGCTCAGTTTCAGCCCTATAAGGTCTGTTCCTGAGCATTCTCTTGAATATCTCTGGACAGTAACTATGTCATCCCTTATAATGAACCTACGCTTCTTTACCCCCTTATCCAGTGGGTTACTTTGTTCTTAAGGGAATCCCCTTGTTCTTTTAGACCATAATTTAGCTTGGGGACGTTTGACATATATACATCATATTGGCTGTACTTGGTCTGGCTTGGTGGGACACTTCGCGGAGGGCCTATAAGACTTTTATCTGAAGGTTCATTTCTATGCGTCTCCTGATTAGCCCCTTTGTTCTGGTTTGTGTCACATTTTTTTAAGCCGACCACAACAGGAAGTACACTTTCTTCCCCGTGGGAATTTTGTGTTGCCGCTCCAGCCCTCTTCCCCTTGTGTGTCCCTGCCGTGAATGTCTCAACTTGTTGTATTTGACCAGGTAAAGAGTTAGACTCAAGTTTAGACGAAGATTTCCTTATACCCCCAATTACGGCAGATATGCCGTCCAACTTCTCATTTATCATGTGGCTGAAAGATGTAAGATACTCTCTGAGGCTCAGAATTTCAGCTCTTATTTGTACTAACTGTGCCTCGACAGGGTGTTCCCCCTGAGTAGCTAAGTGCGTTAGTGACTCCTCAGTTTCCCCTGACACACTCCTCTCTGAGTCAGAGGGCGCCAAGTAAGCAAGAGGTAAAAAACGATTAGCGCAATTTATGGGGGGTAACACACTGCCCTGCTGGCTAGGCAAGCTCGGTTTAGGGCTCTCTATTATATTGGTCGAAGTTTCTGGCGTAATAGGTTCTAAGTTAGATCCTTATGATGAAGGTAACGGCAATTCTCTGTTCGCAGGGGTGAAAAAAGATTTTATGTAGTTGGTGATGGCAGTAATCCCTTTCTTAAGGGGCTTAGAGGGCTTAGTAGCAAGCAAACTTTCTACTTCCTCTATTAGATCATCAATTTGGGTCAATGTACAGTTTTCAGAAGCATGTTGAGGTACTTTCTTCGCCCCTCCCAGCCCAGTGGGGTTACCACTGGCTTTCCTTTTTCCCCATCCCGATGGGTTGTTTAAGTCCCTCAGGTTAGATAGCGTGAGTAGGATTATCACTTCAGAACCCTGGCCAACATGGGATCTACTCTGCAATGTCAGGGCCTGGCCTAGGGGCACCCACTGACTCACATCCCCCACCCTGATACCACCCTACCATGCATCACTTGTAATGATGGGCACTGTACTCACCCCCTTGTGGCTGCTGTGATGCCCTCTATCACCCATCCAGCTCCAGATAGGCCACCGCCAGTATGCGGGCCATCAGGGGGGTCAGGGTTCGACGGGCACCCCTTCCTCAATGGGAGGCCATCCCCAGATGGGCCTCCGCCATCTTCTGTGCCCAGCGTCTCAAGTCCTCCAATGTTTCCGACAGTGGGTGCTCCCCCTGCGGTAGACCCCCAGGGTCCGCACGTCCTTGGCGATGGCACGCCATTTACCCTTCTTTTGAAGTGGTATCAGTCAGACCATCCTGCCTGTTACACTTATGGCCCACCATACCCCTTCACATCACCATTTACCCACACGTGGCCCAGCACACAAACTGAATGCCGCCCAGGGTACATCTACCTTTCCCCCCTTCAAGAGGCCTTCACACACACACCACTCCATGCATTCATGCCACATGCATCGTGCCCACAGTGTACTCACCTGTTGGTCTGGAGGCCCATACAGCAGTCCGTACTGGGGTAGGACCCTATCCACTATTCGCTCCAACTCTGCCGAGGTGAATGGGGGGTCCTTTACCCTATCACATGGGCCATGGTAGGTTCCAGACACAGGTCACAGCAGCGCATTCAGTGTAGCTCTTCTCCTATTGAAGGTCAGGTAGCAAGTGAGTGATCAGATAGAAAATGGTGGCCACGTCCGCTGCAGTGTATACCATCACTGCTGGCGTAGATCACCATTGGCCACTGTACCCCGTAGGTCCCAATGTTAACCAATGAGGAGTTGCATGGCGGTTCCCGACCGCCTAACACAAAAGCGCACAACATCAGCGGAAATACCTCACTTCCACCTGTCCCTCCACACGGGACAGGCGGATACCATTTTGGGGTGGGGGGCAGGCCCTGGATAATCACTGTGTCACAGTTAGAAATTGGACATACAGGACAAATCCCACTTTACCATTACTAATTAACATCATGCATTGTACTGATGTGGCTACAATGTTCAGTTTGTGACCGGCTCCTCACTCTTTTATCCATTAGACTGCAACTGCTGTGGATGAGTAGGAGATGGAGACATACCCCCGTGCACAGACCACTGGTGGACTTGGCAACAATGGAGGACAGGCACATTATCCTCACTTATAGACTTGACTGGGCCACAATCACTGAGCTGTGTGCCCAACTGGAGCCTGACCTGATATCTGCTATCCGTCACCCCAATGGGATCCCCCCACTTGTGCAAGTCCTAACTGTGCTCCATTTCTTGGCAACTGGTTATTTCCAAGGGACAGTGGGCTTGGCAAAAAGAATGTTGCAACCAATGTTCTCAATAATGCTGACCAGAGTGTGGTCTGCCCTGATTAAACACATATGCAGCTACATTGTTTTCCCCCAAGTGGAGGATTTGGCAACAGTGAAGGCTGACCCCTAGTAATTCCAGGACAAGGGCAGAAGAAAGTTACAATAAGGCACATGGGAGAGCAAGAATGATAATCAAATGGACCTTTGGCCTCCTGAAGGCCAGGTTCAGGTGCCTTCATCTAACTGGTGGATCCCTGTGCTACTCACCCAAGAAGTTCTGCCAGATAATCGTGGCATGCTGCATGTTACACAACCTTGCCTTGAGACGCCATGTGCCTTTTCTGCAGGGGGATGAGGCTGGAGATGGCTGTGTGGCAGCAGTGGACCCTATGGATAGTGGGGATGAGGAGGCAGAGGATGAGGATGAGGACAACAGAACAGCAGTGATATGACAATACTTCCAATGACACACAAGTAGGACAGTGATTCTTCACACTTAATTGTCATTATTTAGATTATCTTTGGCACTGGATGCTGTTTTTCCCACTTCTATGCACACTCACTGTGTCCTTTGGCAATTCATTTTGCAGATGTTGGTGCCCCACTATTGCTCCTGGTGTGATCACTGCAGGAAACTACAGGTCTTTCCCATTACTGTACAGTTGAATTGCAATGTTTGAACCTGGTTAAATGAATACATACTTAAAATGTTTTACATACTCCATACATCCAAGGATGTTAATTGATGTGCTAAGAAGAAGAGGGGCAAGTGCATTGGGATGGGGTGGGGATGGAGGAAAGCCCAGGGTATTGTTCCAGTCTATTTGTAGCACAGGTACATTGTCCAAGGGGACATAGGAAGGGGAGCAATGGCAGTTCAAGGTGCACAGGGTGACAGAGTGGGACACAAGGGTGACAATCAGGAGAGTCTCATATCCTGGCGGGGGTCTTGGCAATAGTCTCTATCTTCTGTCTAAATCGCAGGGAATGTTTGTGGGGTGGTTCACCTTCTGCATGGGGAGGGGTGCTGGTGGCCTGTTGGTCCTGTGGTGGGGCCTCCTGTCCACTAGCGGCAGGGGAGGTGGAAGGTAGTTCAGATGTCTGGCTAATGGCAGAGGCCCGCTGGTGTGAGACTGCCTCCCTCATAATTTTGGCCATGTATGCCAGCACCCCTGCAATTGAGACCAAGGTGGTGCTGATGGCCTGTAAGTCCTCCTTGATCCCCCGGTACTGTCCGTCCTGCAGCCGCCTGCTCTCCTGCACGTTGTCCAGGGTCTGGCCCAGTGTATCCTGGGAATGTTGGCAGGCTCCCAGGGTCTCGGAGATTGCCTCCTGGAGAGTTGGTTCCCTGGTCCTGTCCTCCCTCTGGTGCACAGCCTAGCAACCAGTATCGCTGTTGGCCTGTGCCTCTGTCCCCTGAACTGTGTGCCCACTGCAACTGACCCCAGGTCCCTGATTGTCTTGTGTGCGAGGTGTGTCCTGGAGTCCCTGTAGTGGTGGACACACTGCTGACTGACGTGTCCTGGGGACAGAGGTATGGATACGCTGGGAGGGTACTGTGGTGGTGTTTCCAGACGGGGGAGGCACTGTGGTGGCGTGTGACTGGGCCTGGGTAACCGACTGTCCAGAGGTCCCTGATGGGCCAGGTTGGTCATCCAGATCCAGGTGACCAGAGTTGCTGTCATCACTGTGGGCCTCTTCAGTTAGGGGACTGGATAGTGCTGGAACCTCTTCTACGCTGACATTGGTTGGGGTACCTGTGGGGTTGTAAATGCTGTGTTATTGTTTCTGTGTGTGACATTTTGTGCATTGGTGGGTCGCCCTACTTGTTTGTATTTGCCCTGGCAGCTTTAACTTGTGTAGGTTGGTATGTGGTGGGCTAGCTGATTTTCTCTAGTGTGCATGCTTTGGTGATAGGTGTCGATGCAGGGCTGTGAGGGATGTCCATGCATTGGTGGTGCATGCAGGGCTTGCCATTGGGATGGGTGGGATGTGATGGTGGGGTGTGTGGGAGGTGGTGAAGTGATGGGTGTGGGGGTGGGGGGTATGTGATGGCATGCAGGTAGGGTGGGGGATATAGTAGTAAAGATTTGACTTACCAGAGTCCAGTCCTCCTGCTACTCCTGCAAGGCCCTCAAGATTTATTATTGCCAAGACTTGCTCCTCCCATGTTGTTAGTTGTGGGGGAGGAGGTGGGGGTCCACCACCAGTCCTCTGTATAGCGTGCTGGTGTCTTATTGCTATGGAATGCACCTTCCCCATAGGTCGTTCCACCTCTTTCCTGATGTCGTCCCTTGTTCTGGGGTGCTGTCCCATGGCTTTGACCCTGTCCACGATCCTCCGCCATAGCTCGATCCTCCTAGCAATGGATATCTGCTGCACCTGTGCTCCAAATAGCTGAGGCTCTACCCTGATGGTTCCCTCCATCATGACCCTTAGCTCCTCCTCTGAGAATCTGGGGTGTTTTTGTGGTGCCATGGGTGTTGTGTGAGGTGTATGGGTAAGGGTGTGTAGGGTGATGTGTTGGGGTGTGTGTTGTGGGGTGCGTGGGTGGTGCATATGTATAGGTGGTGTGTGGCTCTGGTTTTATCTGTAGTAGTGGTGTCTGCCTCATGCCAAAGGTTTGTATTCGTAAGGGGTTGTGGGTAATGTGGGTGTGTGCTTTATAGTGGTGTGGGTGTGGTGTGTGTATGAGTGTAAGGTGTGTGTTGTTTAAATTGTCCAATGTTGTGTTGTTTTGTATGTGTGTGTATTTTGAGCGCGGTGATATGTACCACCAATGGTTTACAGCCATTGAATTTCCACTGTGGTGATTCGTAGGTCATACTGTGGTGGACGTTGTTCTGTTGGCGTAATGGTGTGGGTTTTGATACCGCCATTTATCACTGACCTTTGGTGTGGTGGACTTGTGTATGTGGCTGAATAGTGACAGATTGGTGTGTGTGTGTCATGATATGGTGAACCGATATCCACTGCTGTGGCGGTTTGTTGGCAGTTTCAGCATGGCAGTAAGTGGGATTTACCGCCAATGTCATAATGAGGGCCTCTGTCTCAAATGTGATAGAGTACCCTTTCTGTCAAACAGCCACTCTGCCCTCCTCATTTGAAAATGGGCAGACCTTTTGTTTTCTTTCATTTGAGCCCCCGTTGTAGAAGTAAATGTTGAAAAATTTTATAAACTGTAAAAAATATAGTACAACAATTTTCATGTTAGCTCTTAATGCAAATTCATTCAAAATATTTATTTTGATGTACATAATTTTAAAAAACTACTGCATTAACTATACTTCTTATTAAATCTTTACATATTTTTTAAAAATGCAAATAAATCAACATTATTTCCTCAGCATTTAAATTTAAAAAATCTTGAATTAAGTTTAAAATGTATACTTATTTTTTATGTAGTCATTTAAAGTTATATATAGAATTAACTTTCATGTATTTTTTGTAAACTAAAGTTACATTAAAGTATACATTAAAACAGGTTATTAAAATATTTTATTGTAAACGAATCTGTTTCATTTAAATATTTTGCATTAAATTAGAATAGCATATATTTAAAAAAAGTTAAAGTAAGGTACCTCAATAAAAAATCCCAACAAAATCCAAGTATCCAATAGCATTTTTAAAGAAACAACACTATCCAGCTTTTTGTTAAGCATCATATAATCACTGTAAAATATACAGGCCACTTGGCATCGTCATAACTCACAGACCACTGTCTCTTTTAAAAAATGCAATTGGACTTCTTCAATCAGTGGCTCTTACCAAACTGCAATCATTAACTATCTCCACCCACAATCAGGCAGGCAGACTCTGCAAATTGACCACTCCCTCTACCAAAAAACTCCAAGAGGATTGAAGATGGCTCACTACCACCCTAACCAGGCCCCAATTAAATTGACTTGCATCCATAGATCAGCCTAATCTAAAGTCAAATTCTGAAAACAAGGATGCAATCAACTCTCTTAGTTCCAGAAACATGGTAGGACTGAAAAACCTTCTCATGGATGTAGACGCTATTACTTTTCTAACATCACACAACATCATATGTATTCAAGAGTCTTGGAGAGCCACAGAAACTCTGCTTGAAGGTTCTTTTCTCCTGCAACTCGGTCACATGTAAAAGGCCATGCCATGGTCTTTTCAACTACTTAATAACTTGTTGGGATTTTGCTGCCTCTGAGTACTCCACTGTTCATAAAGACTTATGTGTCGAGACTAAACATTGGAATTACAACTCTATGAAGAGTAAATTTAAAACATGTATATTCACCTAACATCCTCTGGCAAAAATCTAAATAAAGAAACTAGCATAGTTAATCTCAGACATTAGATGCAGTCAAGTCAATGCTCATCTCCTCTTGACCAGAGACGTTAATCTAAATCTGGTCCACAATCCTTTTTGTAGCATTGCAGAAAAAACTGCGGATTCTAGGTGGCTGATTCCACTGCAGGCAACAATGCCACAAAGAGCAAACTCTATTGACTGCACTCCCTTAGCAGCCATAGAGGGTATGTCCTTGCGAGCCCTGAATTGACATTTTTCGGAAGCTCAACAGTCCCATGCTACATAGTTCTCCCTTTAACAGATTTGCTGTTTTATACTACACATTTAGCTCAATCCCACTGTTTAGTGCCATTATTTCATTCTCCATCTTTCCACGTTGTGAAAAGTGACCATTTGCCCCAGAGACTGTTTATAAAAAAATTGGATCAAAGCACATACCAAGTTAAGAATTTTGGATCAAAAGATGCTCATAAATGCTGGAAACGGGTTAAGTGGAGCTCGGAAGTTGCCACAAAATACACCAACTGGAAAGCAATGTTACTTAATCAGAGCAGCCCCTCCTTTCACACAATCATCGACTGGGAACTTTTTGTGCCAAGGCTACTTTTCTAACTGGACAGTAATTCACACACAACCTCATCAATAAATGTTCCCAGGATCACCGCTATGCACTCTTGGTTTACAAAAGACCTCAGGATTCAGAAAATAACTCATAACAAGAAGATAAGATCATTCAAATCAGGGTAAAATCTATCTTTGCTTGCAGATGTAAACACCATATGTAGTTTGTATAAAAAGAAAATATATAGGAAGACAAACAAAAGCATGATGACACACTTCAGATTGAACTCTTGCTGGTCTGTTGTAATAAAATCCTAAAGGAGTTTTGGATCATCATGCCCCTACTTCAAAGGGGGTCAGAAACACTCAATGTAAATGGGAACAGCGTTACCCCTGAAGACTGGATCAAACACATCAGTTCTATGTGAAATGCCTCAACAAAATGCCCTAATTGACAGACCACCATTTGCAAGCAAACCTCGAACATAGAAGATCTGAGGAAGTAAAAGTGCAAATCCTACAATATGTATCAACTTTCACGACCACTTGAATTGTAAAACTGATTCACAAAACCAGAGATGACAGACCTCTTGGCCCTAACGGCATCCAGCATCATTCTACAAACAGTATGCCGAGTTTTGGTCCACGTCTTTGGAAAAGCTCTTCAAACATGTATTACTACTGATTCCATTCCATCATCCTGGCATTGCTCGATACCGCACCCCATTTACAAACAGGGCCCGGTGGTGACGACCGACAGCAATCATCCTATTGCCCTTTTGGATGTTGACGCCAAATATTTTGGAAGACTGAGAAACGTGCAAATTTAAGGAACCTGATAATGTTAAACTGAACCAGCGATAGACTTTTTTCAGGTACTACTGATAATTTAGTGCCATTGTGATGCCTGTCACAAAACAAATAAGGAAAAATTAGCTTCTCTACTTTTGCTTTGGACATTATTGAAGGGCTTTTGAGGACATTAATCATTAGTTGCTCTACTCTAAACTTAAGTTCTGGCAAATTCCAGATGCATTTCTTTGTGGAATTCAATTACTTTATTCTGATGCGTGGGTCAGAGTAAAACTGGTAAATATAACACAAAGCTCTAGCACGATAAAAAGTGAACAAGGAGTCAAACAAGGTTGCGTATTAGTCCTGGCTCTTTTTTAACTTGTTCATGTGTGACCTGGTAGCAGCCTTTAATTGGGTTCCTAGCCATGTGCCAAAACAGGTGAATCAATCTATAACTACACTTCTTTATACAGACGATGTAGTTATTTTATGCCAAATGGCAATGGGGCTACAAAGATTGATTAATGCCCTACAAAAGCATAGTAGTTCAAACAGAATGACAATATATTTGAAAAAACAAACATCATAATATTCAGCAGACAAAGGAAAAAAACCCTCCTTTGGTTTCTGAACAACTGTTCTTTGATTCAATAAATAAATATAAATATTTTGGATGCTAGCTAGATGACAAAGGAGGCCACGTACAAATCCTAACACATTAAAGTCAAAATCTGCCTTGTTGCAATTTGCTTTTCAAACTATACTCAGTACTACAAAACAGCCCAGTCTGGATTCATGGCTGAAGATAATTAATGTTAAACTTACTCCGACACTGGCATAGGGCACAGAGGCATTCCCAGGGGAACTGGGTGCTTTACTGAATAATGCTCAGAGCTCCCTCTTCAGGTCTCTGTTCAAGCTTCCACATAATACCTCATCAGATCAGATTGGGTTGGAATTTTAGGTAAAAGACCAACATTTCTTGAAGTTTCCAGTTTCTTGAAGTATATGAACTCAGAAAAAGCTGCTGAAAAGGATATTTAAAGGATATGATCTGGTTGTAAGTTGCTCATTGCCTGTCATCTCAAATTATCTGGTCAAATGTCCTCACCGAAGCGATGGAGCTAAAGGCACCTCCACTGTGTGGAACCTACACTTGCCTCACTAGAGGCTCTAAACAGAGAGACTCAATTATCTTCTTTTGTAACTGATCTTCAGATTCTCATGGGAAGAAAGCATACTGATCTTGTCTTCAACAGCTATGCTCAAAGAGGAGTCAAAAAGTATGTCACAGAATCTCTCTTGCCGTATAATAAAATTAGGTTTTGTCAACTTTACATGGGTTGCTTCTCATCATTAGACCCCCCCCCCCCCCACCAGCCAGGTCAGTTAACCTGTCATTAATATGCCTTTTGTGTGCCTTGTTTCAGGAGTTGCTGCCACATGTCATCTACATTTGCCCCACCAGATCGATGAATGCAGAAGGCTTCTTTGATGTTTCTGATTAACCAAGGGACACAGCACTACAGATGGCTCTAAAATTCCACTTGAATAAAGCCCATCCACAATCAATAGCCAGTCTTATGAAATACCTGAACAGAGTGAATAAAATATTGGTATCATCCACAAATCCCCCTTGAGATCTACAATTTCTTCACATGGGTTTTATCTGAAGAACAAAGATTTATGCATGAACAAAGTGGTCAGGCTGCTAGGAGATGGTTTACACCCCTACTTGGATTTACCTGTGATAATCAATGGCTGGCTATTACATTCAGAGTGACAACATCCACTATCCTGTCCTTCAAGATTATAACATCAGAAATTGTTTGTTATATGAACCTCAGCCTTCTGTCCCATGAGCACTCCAGGACTTGTATGATGGAGTTTTGTGGTCCTGTGCTTGTCTCTGAACATCAGCAGTCCAGACATCCTTTTGTTTTATGTGTTGATATTGGGCCTAATTCACAAAGGCAAACCAAGACTTTTGATCTCAACTCAGACCAAAAGTATAAGTTTTAGGATTTCGGTATTCACAAAGGGTACTTATGAGTAGTTTCTTTCTATTTGCACTAGGGGCGAAGACTCCACACTCAGAAATTTTTATTTTCATACACCAGAGGACAAATAATACCATCAGCAACCCTGCACTGCAAACTACATAAAAGCAGCACACATTCAAGGCTCTGGTCTTTCTACAATGACACTGCACCTGCCTGCCCTGTGCCTGTAAAATCTGACAACATGCTATCATTGAGGAGGAAGAAGAATTATATCTAGGAGGAGACCACCATGATAATCAGGTTTATAGTGAGGCACTACAAAAGACTGCATGGTCTCCCTCTAAAGGAGCAGGGACACACAGAAGGCAATCCTATGGCAGCATTTGACTGCTGTAGTTAATCCATTGAGGGAGGATGTCCGTACAGTCACAGACCTCAAGAAGAAGTGGCAGGATGAGAAGAGGTGGGTGAAGGAGTAGTACAGCAAGATAGAGGTGGCCAGAGCTCTCCCTCCTGGACCAACAGGACCCCTCTTCCATCTCACCCCTCTTGAGAGGGATATCCTCACCACCATCCAACCCCACCTACTCCACAAGCTGCCTGTGAGTGATGACCTCAATGTGGTGCCAGGTAATATGTGATGAGCCTAACAGTGACACTAAATGATAACTGTCTGTGATACACTACAAATGTGACTATGGATGTTGTCCCAAAATGTGTAAATGGCATGGTGAGTCGGACTGTCATGGGTCTCACTTAGTCCATTGCACTACAAGAACCAGAATCCTTTGTGATGGAAATGCAACTCCAAATTATGCAGTCCAAAACAGTGGCTCTCACTGCCAGTGTATTCACATAACATTGATTGGCAAATGGCAATAAATAATGTGCCTCATTTCCTTACTATTGCTGATGGCATCTAAATGCAAGGTTGTAAATGTGTGACAAGTTGCATATATTCAACATGTTTTGATTATGTCTGGTGATTCTTCGCTTTTGTTGCCACATACAGCCAGAGTACAGTCACCCACTGCAGTAGAGGTCCATGCCCCAGCAGGGAGGCAACATCATGGGGAACATCAACACATACCACCAGTACAAACTGGTATGTAAATATGGTCAGGAAAGGGTCCATACTCCTACATTTTGATCAGACAATCCATAGATATATTACAGAGAATCCATCAACAGTCCCAAACCTTAGAACTGAACTCATTAATGTTGTGCATCACATGTGACAACTCAAATGTAAACTGAACACATGCATATCATTGTAGGCCCTGTGAAATTGTCCAGAAAACAAAAGCCCACAACGATCTCTGCTACGTGGATGCAACATCTGGTCAGGCGTCACACACTAGGAGAATGCTGAACCCTGGTAAGTTTATATAATAATGACTTTACCAAATGCTCATGCTCCTAAAAAGTAGACTAAATGTGAGCTGTATGTAGTGGGTGTCTAATATCACTGTTGGCTCTCATCTCCACATGCTCATATATGGCTCATAAAAGTATACCACTTCATACTATGTTGCCTAATGAAATGATGACTCAAAATGTATGATAAGTGATTATTGTGCTTACCTAACTGCTCATATTGCCTCTTATGAAGAGGAGTAGAAACAAGAGTTTTGAAAGACCATTGCATGGATACTTGCTAACAACATTCAAGGGCCCAAAATGTATGGTCACTGATGTGTATGGGGGCTGCACTGATGCCAGCAGGGTTTCATTTAGAGAGAGGGTTTGGGGCTTGTATGGTGAGTGTAGAGGAAGTGAAAAATATATCAATCTGATGGCGGATCTGCACAATGTGAAACCAATAAAGGTGGAGATCATCTAAGCATCTCCATTTGATCAAAATGTGTATCCAAATGTTGATTTTCTTCCTCCATAATTACATTGAAGTGACCCTTGATAAACATGACATCAGGATGTGTGCTTTACAAAACCTTATCCAGTGCCAAGTATAATAAACTATTATGTTGCTCATGTATAAGGGAAACACAGTCCACAATGGGCATTGTCCCAGGGGGAGGAGTGAAGACTGAATATTACCCAGATATTGGTTGACAAATATATATATATATATATATATATATATATATATATATATATATATATATATATATATATATATACATTTTAATATGCAAAGCACTAACAAGATCTGATATACAAAGGCAAAACAGATATGCATATTGAGGAACACCCCTATAGAATTTTGAAGAGACCACACCACACTTATGATGCATAATGACCCCAATAATGAAGGTGCATCCAAAGGTAGGCAGTCAATCAAGACTCAAATACCTGGAATGATCGCGCACTCTGCCGATCTGAACTGCAAGGGTTAATTGCTCAGAATGAATCGTGCACGCTGTTGCCGATTCAACCATCAAGATTCAAATGCCTCCAAATGATTGCGCACTCTGCCGATCCGAACTACAAGGGTTAATTGCCAAGAATGAATTGTGCACACTGTTGCCGATTCAACCATCAAGATTCAAATGCCTTGAAATGATCGTGCACTCTGCTGATCCGAACTGCAAGGGTTAATTGGCAAGAATGAATCGCGCACACTGTTGCCGATTCAACCATCAAGATTCAAACGCCTTGAAATGATCGCGCACTCTGCCGATCCGAACTGCAAGGGTTAATTGCCAAGAATGAATTGCGCACACTGTTGCCGATTCAACCATAAAGATTCAAATGCCTCTAAATGATTGCGCACTCTGCCGATCCAAACTGCAATGGTTAATTGCTAAGAATGAATCACGCACACTGTTGCCGATTCAACCATCAAGATTCAAATGCCTCGAAATGATCGCACACTCTGCCGATCCAAACTGCAAGGGTTAATTGCCAAGAATAAATCATGCACACTGAAAATCACAAGGCTAAAACTCAAATGTTTCTAGAAACTGTGTCGAGGGCCTACCCTGACCTCCGCCTTACCTCTCTGCTTGAAGATCAGCAAAATAATGGGGACAGAGCCAGGTAAATGCCTAAGTAGGGCTCCGGAACAGGAGTTCAGGAAAATGCTGCTGCTCTGCACCGGGACATCTGAATAGTGAGCACGTGGAGCTGGGCTGGGCCCCTTAAATAGACCTAAGCTCCGCCAACATGCCACCCCCAGCCAGGCTGCAGGAAAGGCTTGAAAATGAACAATACATTAGAAACAGCATTAATGACATTTCAAGATAAATACCTGCAATGCAAAAGGTTAATACATAATATCAACACATAATGCATGAATTATTACTTTGCATAAGGTTTGTCATTTTGCATTATGCTGCCCGTAGAGCGCGCACTGTCCTGGTGTTGACAGAGACACCCTGGTTGCAGCAGTCAAACCCACTACTATCTGTCCAGCAGGTAACCATGCCATTTACTGTTGTAAACTATTGAATCCCAAATTATTCACAATAACCAAATCCTTGTGGAAGGTCATTAGCAGGTATAGCCACTTTTGGTTAGCATGTACAGTTGGTATGTAAAATGATCTTAACATAATCAGTGATGTGTGTGTCAACTGTGCATGTCCACATATAATGTTTGCAGAACATTAGGTATGGTGTCACATCCTCCTCAAGCTGCTGGATTGATGACCACATCTCTGCTACACACTCGAAGAGCCAGACTCAGTAGCTGACATCAAGCGGGATCTCAGTACCATACATAACTGCGATTGGAGCTGGTGAGATTTTCTTTTGCATTGCACATCTGCATTGAGCTGTCATGTGTAGGTGTATACAAACGAGATCATGTGTGGTACATTCGTTGATGCAAAGATTATTTTACTCTACCCTTGTGTGGCACCGCATGATATTGTAAGGCAAATCCTGTTGCAACATCTGTCTTTCCTGTGCTGAGGATGATGAGTCACTTCTGGAAGAAGGACAATTCACCATTGGTGGGCAACAGCCAATCCAAGGGGAGAACCCACTCCTCTTCCAAGTATCCTTGTTAGCTGCCAGCAATGCACAGGAGGAGGAGATGAAAGTAGAGGAGGAGGAAGCAGAGAATGTTGAAGATGACCTGGTGCTGTTTGCAGAGGATGATGAGGCTGATCCCCTGCCCACCATTGTTGGCCCACTGGGTAAAAGATCTCAGCCCACACCTGCTCTGGCCAGCATAGTCTCTCCACTCCATCCACGAGGATTGTCAATTCCCAGAAGTCAGCCAACCAGCCACATCATTCCCATACCCCAACACAACAATCAAACCCTTCACAGCCCTCATGTCCTGATCAGTAGTGTTGATTCTCCTACACACTCCTCCCATGACAGTACATCCCAGGCTTCTCTCCACCATCTGAGGGACTTACCAGCCCTGGGGAGGGGCAGGTATTGCCTAGGCACCAATCTCTGGCCCACAGCGTCCCACTTGCCACCCACCTCCTACAGGTGGACCTGAGAGTGGTGTCTAAGGCTGTTCCATGTGGGGGGGGAGCTGGTGGATGATCATGGTGGCCAGTGAGAGGAGGATTTTTATTCCAACAGGAGGCTGCTGTGAAGCAGGATATTTGTTCCATAGGGGTAACTCTGTCTGACATTTCAGACTCACTACAGTACACATGCCAATTCCCTCAGATGGTTGACAGACTGACCCAGGTCTTGGACAGGATGGATAAATCTTGCCAAGACATGTCAAGAAAGATAAATTACAACATAGTCATCCATAAGCAAAATAGTGCAAGACACCATGCCTTGGCCATGAAGATGATGGTGGGCATGCTGAAACTGATCTAAAGTCTCCATTCACAGTCAATAAATGGAAGGGACCCAACATATCTACCTGCACCATATATCCAGTCACTGGTACCACAACTTACA
The DNA here is from genome assembly GCF_031143425.1 of Pleurodeles waltl. NCBI lineage: Eukaryota > Metazoa > Chordata > Amphibia > Caudata > Salamandridae > Pleurodeles > Pleurodeles waltl. Next base: position 686,006,678 of record NC_090449.1, on the reverse strand, counting down.
CAGGCACCCCACAACCGTCACTGGTACCATACCCGTTGCAAACGCCCCCACCCCAAAGTCATATCACCCTCTTGCCCAGTCACATCCACCACTTGTACAGCCAACCTAACTCCCTGTTCAGGCACCTCTCCCATAGGTACAGTACCAATACCACCTGTCTGGGCACCTACCCCACATGTACAGCCACTCCCCCCCCTGGTCCGGGCATCTCCCCCACCTGTACAGCTACCCTCACCCCCAGTGCAGGCATCTCTACCACCTGTACAGACACCCTCACCCCTTGTACAGACACCTCCACCCCTCTACAGGTAGAGGCACCACACCCACTCACCCAACTGCACCAACACTTTAAACACAGTCACAGAGATTCTCACTACCACAATTGCAAACTCCCAAGGGATCTCACATGATCACTGTAATATATGTTTTCACCACACGTTTTATATAAAAGATATCTTACACATTTCAATTGAGTTACGTAATAGTTGATGGTGACCAGTTGGTTAATCTGTTTGTAGGCCTTATATGTGTTGATAAATGTGTGTAAGACATGGATCTAGTAGAGTCATCTATGTTCAAAGGCATCATGTTGAAAGCGTAGCTAAACACCCACAGATGTAATTTCAATAATTAGAATACAGAACGTATAATAAAAAATACAATACAGATATTTTTTAGATTTTATCTGAGATATTACAAAAAAAGTCCACTGGAAAGTGAGAAAGGAAATAAAATAGCATTTTAAGCCATATTGGAGAAGGTATCTGGGGGGGGTAGGCAAAATAAATATAACACGCCAGGAAGCATCAGAGGAACTACTCTATTTAGAAGGGTTTGAAAAAAAAGTCTCTTATCCACACAATGTTCAGTCACTGCCCATCCTTCTTGTCCTTCAATCAATCAATCATAGCATTTGTAAAGTGCACTACTCACCCATGAGGGTCTCAAGGCGCTGGGGGGGTGCCGCTACTGCTCGAACAGCCAGGTCTTGAGATGTCTCCTGAAGGTTAGCAGGTGCTGTGTCAGTCGCAGGTGGATAGGAAGAGTGTTCTAGGTCTTGGCGGCAAGGTGTGAGATGATCTGCCACCAGTGGTTGTTCTATGGATGCTTGGAACAGCAGCGAGGGCAAGGTCAGAGGAGGGAAGCTGGCTGGTCGGGGTGTAGAAGGAGAGTCATCTGTTGAGGTATTCTGGTCTGGTGTTGTGCAGTGCATTCCGAGCGTGGGTGAGGGGCTTGAACGTGATTCTCTTGTTGACGGGGAGCCAGTGCAGGTCTCTCAGGTAGGCTGCGATGTGGCTGTGGTGGGGGATTTCCTGGATGAGGCATGAGGAGGCGTTCTGTATGTGTTGCAGTCTTTTCTGGAGCTTGGCCATGTTTCCTCCGCTGGGGGCATTGCCATAGTCCAGCCTGCTGCTTACGAGGGCTTGGGAGACCGTCCTTCTGGTTCCTTGATAACAATGTTTAAATCCCCACTGGAGAGGGCAACATAGAAGTACAAGTGGTAGCAGAGAAAACAAAGAGATAAAATGCACTGGGATACATGACAACAGTGGTTGGGGGGGCGCTTGGCCAACACAGACAATAGGGTTGCCCCTAGGAAGTGATGGAGGCACTGAGGTGAGCCAAATCTCAGAATCGTGGCTCTCGGAACAAGCAGAGTTTATCTCTGATCTCCTGTAAGATCAGAGCAGACACAATCCCCTCAACCTCAGCTGCCAGCATCAGTTCCTAGGATGCAGCCCGAGGAATCATAGTACATGGAGAGGTGTGGTTGGAACAACAGGGATGTGGGGTGTCGGGGGAGGTGCCTCCCTAAGCTCTTATTTTGGCCTGGCACAAGAGGGGAAGTAGTAGTAGAGGGTGCAGCTAGAGACCCAGATGGAATGGGGCCTCAGGAGTTAGGGAGGAGTCAGTGGCAGGAACAATTGTCAATTGGGCCAACCCTGGGGACACCACATCAAAATCTAGCTGTTCTGAGCCAGGGGGAGACCCACATTCTTCCCTTCCAGCTGGTGGTGTCCCTCTCAACATCTCCCACTTAAATGTCCGCACCTGTCCACCCGGGCTGATGTGGTGTTGTTGATGTAGCTTTAGTCCAGGTGGGTGCTTTTCCCCAGTCTTGGTCTTCATCTCCTTCCCCATCCTCACTTGTGGTATCGAGAGCTCATATCTGTATATGAGCTGAGGTTCCACTTTCCTTCTACTTGGACCTGAGTGGATGTCCCTTGGCCAGCCAGGTCCACTGAAAGAGGCAAACAATTTTTGTAGTTGCTGTGCAAATCCCCAAAAAGATCACAACAACATTAAATAATTGCTGACTTTATGATCCCTTGATCTCACTAGACAATGTAATCTTTTGGAACCCAAAACTATGTGTATTTTTACAGTAATGTCCTGAAATTAAAAACACAAAAACATCTCTCTCAAGTTTCCTCTGCATCCTCTTCAGTAGTTACTAACCCTCACCTTCAGCATTGGTTTGATTTGAGTTTCCAAGACATTGAAAAATAATTATCTCTAAATGTAAAAGTTTACAAGTGGGGATAGGACACAGTTAGGATGTATATATACACACCTAAAAGTGGATCTAGGATTATCCTGTAATGTGTAGTCTCCATAGTCAAACACTTAAGTTCACATCATCTGTTGTGTAGAAATGGAAGCACTACATATCTGCAAAATAGGGTGTACAGCTACAAACAAAAAGAAAAACCTTGTTTATGGGCTTGACAATGATGTGATTCAAATTATTCAAATATCCTTAGAGTACATCAAACAGTGTACATGGCAAGTGCCTCATTTAGCATGTCAACACTGCTTTGTCTTTCCAGTATACTGATAACCACTTGTGCATAGTTAGGACTTTGACCTAGATATTAGAAATGACATGTGGCACTGCATATGAAATATGTGTATGTCTTCTTTGATATGTTTGTATCATTTTGAGTAAGGCAAATATCGTAAAGTCAGCCTTTACTTCGTTTTCCCAAAATATTTTATTCAACATATTAACAAATACACACAAAAAGCATGCTTGGGACAGCATCCAACACCCAAATCCCTCACATACCAAAACATAACATTGTGTAATCCCTTTCTTCCATTGGATACAACAGTGATGAGGTCCTTTGTAGACTAGTCATGATTTTGTAAGTGCATTTACTTATTAAAATTCAACTATAAATGAAATGGTACCCAGTTGTGTTTCCTACACTACTAGTCCCAGGATGCCCTCATGAAGCAGCCTTCCAACTGTTCTTAGGAGACATAGACCTCTTAAATACTTTAACCATGGCCTCTTCTGCTCATACTCATCCACCTGAGCATGGAGGGTTGGCCAGGATGTTCTCAGGACCCTATGATACGGTGTGCTGAGGCAGCACCTATGCAGGTGTGGCTGGGAGGACAGGCTCAATAGTTCCTTGGCCCTAATCCACGTCCAGCATAGCAGGCCCTCCCAGTACTTCTTACACATTTTGACCCGCCGATGTTAGACACCCATTGCACTGTGCTGCAATGTCTTCCCAGAATCTGGTGCACGCAGCAATAATCAGCTGTTACTCTGCAGAGCGTACTTATCAAGCACCCCCTCAGCTAGGATGTTTAATTAAGTCTCGCTGAAAGGGGGTACCTCATCATCAAGTCCATCCGCCATGTTGGGGACAGATTTGGAGACAGAGCAGCAAGATGACAGAAGATCTTATTTGCAGGCGAGGATGGCTCAGAATGACTGTAAAATGGCTGCCAGCAGCTTTCTGTTATGAGCTTCCTGCTGGTTATTTCCTGTTTGTCAGATCATGTATGATATTGTTAGGTTCCAGACCAACTTTGGCTCTGTGTGCGGAATCTCCAAACATGAGTTACAAAACAATGATTTACTGAAGAAAAAGACATACAAGCAACAAAATACCAAGAAATGCAATACAATACACATAGGGGGTCATTACGACCTTGGCGGGCGGCTTGCGGCCGCCAATGCGGCCGCACTCACGCGGCCCCCATTACGACATCCCCGCTGGGCCGGCGGGCACAAACCAAGTTTGCGCCCGCCGGCCCAGCGGGGATGAGGCCGCAACATAGGAGCCGGCTCCTAATGGAGCCGGCGGTGTTGAGGCCGTGCGACGGGTGCAGTTGCACCCGTCGCGCTTTTCACTGTCTGCTATGCAGACAGTGAAAAGCTGGCCGGGGCCCTGTTAGGGGGCCCCTGCACTGCCCATGCCAGTGGCATGGGCAGTGCAGGGGCCCCCAGGGGCCCTAGGACACCCCTTACCGCCAGCCTCTTCCTGGCGGTGCAAACCGCCAGAAACAGGCTGGCGGTAGGGGTGTCATAATCCCCAGGGCAGCGTGTTGGCGGTGCTCCCGTCGTTTTGGCCCTGCGGTTATAATACCGCCAGGGTCATAATGACCACCATAGTCATTTTAAGGTTGTTATGAGCCACCCTCACCACCAACAAAAGAGAGCAACACTCTTGCAGCTGAATTAAGCAGGGTGAATTTTAAGAAGTATATGTATGAGAGCATTGGATCATGTTAGCACCACACAAAGTGGTACATGCATGACGCAAGACTCAATGTCAGATTTATAAAGCTACACAAGGCCAATGTAAGTGGATTTGAGTTGCCTCATAAATCAGAAGTAGGCGTACACTGTGCAAGTTGCATCATTACACTATTGTGCTCTGGCTTGTGTTTGTTATTTCCATGTAACACCCATAGATTTTGACACATCCCCAGATTTAGAAGGCTAAGTCACCTTTGAAAAGCTCCAAAACTGTACACCTCCTGAGGTGAGATGCAATTAGGAATCCATTTCTCCCCTGCAGCACACATAGAAACAGGGAAAAGACACCAAGGTTTGTTTATGTGCAGGAAGGTGCCTCTTCATGTACAAGTACATATATGCATGCAACACAGGCACCCTTGCACCATGGTGTATACATTCATGTATTGGCACTAGGTACCCCATTTTACACCAGCGCACGGAATTTTACATATACCTTGGATATGGTGATTTCCTGACATTTCCAAATGACAGCTGAGTGAGGTGACTTGCTGCGCAGCACTGCACCAGTTTTTAGTTAATATTCCTCTAAGCTCATAACACTGGCTGACTCCCCCCTTCTCACACATGTATTAGGGCCATTATCCACCTTACAGTCTGCAACACAGGAAACTTCCTCTCAACAATGGGGAAGGTCTGCTTGTTTGCAGTGTAGGTATCTCAAAAATCTAAGGTTGACATTTACTTGTACAATTTTCAGTTTCAATTCTAACTGTAATTTTCCTTCTTGTACACAGTGCCAAACGTGAATGAATCCATGCATAGGCATTGTTCATTTTGACACTTAGGGGCATATTTCTGGGGATTTGGTGCATGTCTGCACAGCTAGTCACCTTTCAGCGCTGGCTTGCATCACAGTGAAATGGGAGGAATGTGTCATATCTCTAGTAAACAGTGCATTTTTGTCCTTCCACCAGCACTGACTGACAATGGTGCAAGGGTGTCTGAGTTGCATGCAATGCAAAATTGTTCTTGCATAGAAAGGAGCACCTTCTTGCTCAAAAGCAAATCTGGGATGATTTTTCTTCTTCCTATGTGTACTGCAGAATACTGCACACAAAAGATGAGGAAAAATATATTTCTCCTTGTTGTGCCTCCCCTGGGGAGGCAGAAGATTTTGGCGCATCCAAAGGTATACAAGGTCTTGTAAATTTGGGGATGCATCTAAATCCAAGGGTGTTGGGTGAAAACATGGGACATCTCTCTTGCACAGAGGTACGGCAATGCAGCGATTTGCTCTGCATTGCCGTACTCCATATCTATGAGATCATTCAAAGCCACAGAAAGTTATATGGTAGCAAGTTTTCCACTGCCATTGCGTCACAAAAAGTGATTCTACGGTGGCACAAGGGTCTTATAATATGGTCCTTGGTGTGGAAAAAGTTTAAAATGTCCGCTGTCCCAGAAGAGCACATAAATAAATTAAGATGTACTCCCCTTAGGCAATGGAATAATTTGCTACGTTGACAACACTATACACTTACATGGACTCAACATCTGTAGCAGGGACTTTTGACTCTTGAAAACATATCTTGTTGACCAACCACGTGTATGGCTTACGGAGAAGTCTCAGGATGGAACTTATGGACAGTGCGTTAAATGTCTACCAGTCAATATTGACAACTTACTGTGCAACCATATAAATTCTGAAACACAACTAGTAGCTCAAAAGAACAAAGTGTGAATCTGTTGGTCACGCACCTGCATATCACACCCTCTGTCAGGTATAAAGGTCCTGTTCCCTGGATTCAGACCTATGGGAGGGTTCAGAGGTGTGTGTAAGCCCTGATGTACTGCAATCTTGTGTAGGACACAACAGGCTACTATAATCTTGCACACAACTTCAGGGGAGTACACCAGCACACCCTCTGTATGGTGAAGACATCTGAAACAAGACTTTAGGGCCCATATTTATACTTTTTTAGTGCCACATTTGCGTCATTTTTTGACGCAGAAACAGTGTAAACTTACAAAATACAATTGTATTTTGTAAGTTTGTGCTGTTTTTGCATCAAAAAGCGGCGCAAATGCGGCACAAAAAAGTATAAATAAGGGCCTAGGAGTCTAAAAGTGTTAGAAATGGGGTAGCTGGTTGGCAGTCAGTTTGTACTCTTTCCAAGCACGGACCCTTACTCTAGTCGGGGCAATGGAGATACACACTTGGATAACCCCTGCTCACCCCCTTGGTAGCTTGGCACAAGCAGTCAGGCTTCTCCTAAAGGCAATGTGTAAAGTATTTGTACCAACACACACAGAAATATCTTTGAAAACACTACAAAATGGACACTACACTAGTTTAGAAAAATAGGCAATATTTTTGTAAATCAAACAAGACCAAAATGACAAAAATCCAACATACACAAGTCAAGGTATGAGTTTTCAAAGTAAAAAGAGTCTTATGCCATAGAAAACACTGGAAACATTGATTTTACACAAACCTATGCCTGGCCCCAGACATACACCAGGGGGTTGGAGACTGCATTGTGTGAGGGCGGGCACAGCTCATTCAGATGTAAGTGACCACTCCTCCCTCCACTCTAGCCCAGATGGCTCATGAGGATATGCAGGCTACATGCTAGCTCCCTTTGTGTCACTGTCTAGAGGGGATTCACAAACAGCCCAACTGACACTCTGACCAAGACAGGGAATATACAGCAGGCAGAATCACAGAATGGTTTAAGCAAGAAAATGCCTACTTTCTAAAAGTGGCATTTTCAAACAGACAAATAAAAACAAACTTTTATCTCTCTCTGCTCTCAAAGGGAACCTACACTCTAAGGTTATTTATAGGCAGCCCCCATGTTAACCTATGAGAGAGGTAGGCCTTGCAACAGTAAAAAACACATTTTGAAGTATTTCACTGTTAGGACATGTAAAACACATTTGGAACCACATAGAGGTCAATATCTATGTGTAGCTTCACAATGGTAACTCCGAATATGGCCATGTAACATGTCTAAGATCATGGAATTGTCCCCCCCAAGCCAAATCTGGTATTGGGGTGCCAATCCCATGCATCCCCGGGGCTCCAGCATGGACCCGGGGTACTGCCAAACTAGCTCTCTGGGGTTTTCTATGCAGCTACAGCTGCTGCCAACCCTCAGACAGGTTTCTGCCCTCCTAGGGTCTGGGCAGCCCAGTCCCAGGAAGGCAGAACAAAGGATTTCCTTTGAGAGAGGGTGTTGAAAATAGGTGAGTAGCCTCTCCTGGCCTCTGGGAATGCTTTGAAGGACACAGATGGTGCCCTCCTTGCATAAACCATTCTACACTGGTCAGGAAAACCCCCAGCCCCTCCTCTGGCGTGAAACTGGACAAAGGAAAGGAGAGTGACCACTCCCCTGTCCATCACCACCCATGGGGTGGTTCCCAGAGCTCCTCCAGTGTGTCCCAGAACTCTGCCAACTTGAATGCACAGGTGTGAGAGCACAATGGAGACCTCTGAGTGGCCAGTGCCAGCAGGTGACGTCATAGACCCCTCCTGATAGGCTCTTACCTGGGTAGGTAGCCAATCCTCCTCTGAGGGCTGTTTAGGGTCTCTCCTGTGGGTTTCTCTTCAGATAATGAATGCAAGAGCTCACCAGAGTTCCTCTGCACTTCTCTCTTCGACTTCTGCCAAGGATCGACCGCTGACTGCTCCAGGACGCTGCAAAACTGCAACAAAGTAGCAAGATGACTACCAGCAACATTGTAGCGCCTAATCCTGCCAGCTTTATCGACTGTTTCCTGTTGGTGTATGCTCTGAGGGCTGTCTGCCTTCACCCTGCACTGGAAGCCAAAAGAAATCTCCTGTGGGTCAACAGAATCTTCCCCCTGCAAACGCAGGCACCAAAGTTCTGCATCACCAGTCCTCTGGGTCCCCGCTCATCTTGACGAGCGTGGTCCCTGGAACACAGGAGCTGGATCAAAGTGACCTCAACAGTCCAGTGGTCCTTCTATCCAAATTTGGTGGAGGTAAGTCCTTGCCTCCCAACGCCAGACAGTAATCCTGTGCACTACATGATCTGCAGCTGCTAGGGCTTCTGTGCACTTTTGCAAGACTTCCTTCATGCACAGCACAGCCCAGGTCTCCAGCACTCCGTCCTGCATTACTCAACTCGTTGAGTTGACCACCGGCTTCATGGGACCCTCTTTTGTTGTGTTGAGACAACTGCTGTGCTCAGATTTCTTGAATGCCTGTTCAAGTGCTTCTGTGGGTGCTGCCTGCTTGTGCATGGGCACTCTCTATTGCTGAGCGCCTCCTTTGTCTCCTCCTCTAAGGGACGACCTTCTGGTCCTTCATGGGCCCTTGCAGCACCCATAATCTTCAACCGTGACTCTTGCAACTAGCAAGGCTTGTTTGCAGTCTTTCTGTGTGGAAACAACTCTGCATCCTTCAGCACGCCGTGGGACATCTTCTGACCAAAGGAGACGTTCCTGGCACCTTCTGTTGTTGCAGAATCTTTCACTTCTTCCACCCGGAGGCAGCCCTTTTGCACCTTCATCCGGGGTTTAGTGGGCTCCTGCCCCCCCGGACACTTACGTAACTCTTGGACTTGTTCCCCTTCCTTTGCAGGTCCTCAGGTCCAGGAATCCATCTTCATTGCTTTGCAGTCAGTTGTTGTCTTTGCAGAATCCCCTATCTCGACTTTACTGTCTTTCTGGGGTTGTAGGGTATCTTTACTCCTACTTTTCAGGGTCTTGGGGTGGGGTATCTTGGACACCCTTAGGCCCATATTTATACTTTTTGACGCAAAACTGCGCCGGTGCAGTTTTGCGTAAAAAATATTACCGCCGGCTAACGCCATTTTGGTACGCCGTACGGGCGTCACATTTATACTTTGACGCACGGCGGCGCAAACAACAGGTGGGAGTCATTATTATTGACGCACACCGCGGCGTCAAGTCGTAAAGGCAAACGACGTTAACACGGCAGAAATGACTGTGGGTCGATTTACGACACCGCAAACCGGATATGCGCCGTTTGTTGGGACGCAATAGCGTCAAAAAACACAGCGAACACAGACATTTCACCAGAGGAGAGCCAAAATGGATCCCAGATGCCACTACAGACCCCAGGAAGATGACAGCAGACCAGGAACCATCCAGGAGGACCCACACAAGAACCAGGACACATTAAAGAAGAAAAGAAAGTGTTGCTTTAGTGCAGAGGAGCAGGAAATTCTGGTTAAAGAGGTGACGGAACACCAGCACCAACTGTTTGTCACATCAAAGTTGCCAATCAGTAGGAGAGAGGCTATATGGCAACAAATTGTCGACAAGATTAACAGTGTGGCTGAAGTACGCAGAACAGTCATCGAGTTCAAGAAACGCTGGCATGACTGCAAACGCAGGACCAAGGAAAAGATGGCCAGGAACAGGAAGGCAGCACTGCAGACTGGAGGGGGGAGTTCAGCACACCAGGAGGCCCTGGACCACATGGAGGAGATGGTCGCAGCCGTCATCCCTGAGGAGATCGTCACAGGGATTCAAGGACAGGACAGCGCAGACTACCAGGAGACAACGCACATGCAGGGTAAGTTGTATGGGGAATTAAAATGCACAAATGTTAACTGCAAGTGGGGGGATACCGACCACAAAATGCATGGAAGTCATCATATACATGGAGTGGCATGGGTAAAGGGGCATGGCATTGGGGCATGGCCTGCACAGACAGAAGCTGGGGCACATTACACCAACAACAGTCCCATGGGGGCATGCTGTCATGCCAACGATGGAGCAAAGGGAAAGCCACGACAGGAGGGAAGTCCAGTACATCAAACTTACATCCTGGCACTCGTCAGCCAACATACCCCCTACATTAACTAGGGCCCTATTAGCAATCCTCTAGCTAAACCGACAACTGCAATGTAACTGCGACAACAGTTGCCGCTACCACCTCTGATCTGTGTGCAGCTCAAGTAGCCAATGGCAGGAACCTCCCCATGGATCATACACACCTAAATTAGGGGGTGAGGATGACATCTGCAACAATCCCCAGAAACAAGACAAAGGCCCCAGTACTCTCAAATGTCAATGCTCATAGTTGTCACAAACATCAGCCAAAGTAAACAACAATAGGAGCGACACAGCACTAAGGACACACCCATGCTGCATATGTCAGGGTCCATCCTGTGCCTGGGTAACAAGGCAACATCCCAAATGTCATACTGCTCAGACAACAGCATTGAGGAGGGGACACATGTAACTGGTCACTGAAATACACCTGCAGAGTCAGAGGATGAAATAGGACACTGATACGACTATCAGGGCAATCCAATGTAACACACATTACCCAACATCAGCAGGACCCATTAACAATGTCAACATCCATATCGGATCATAACATTGCCATGCATAGGATATGCCACATGTCAATGACATTTAAGTCGATGTGAACGATCAGGGATTGGGGCAGGTCCAAATTGTTAAGTGTGCTGCCAGGGCCATCAGAACACCCACAGCCAGTGAAAGGTCTCACCATGAGAATGGATGTACACGGAGGGTCGAGTAGGAAAAGAAGGTGGCAATTCTCTATTTGGCTAAAATCAACACCTAGAGGCGATGAGGCTGAAAAGTCTGATAACTCAATAACATACATGTGACACACAGGTGGGTCATAGGCCTGAAACAATGCCCATCTGAAGGACTGGAGATATTAACACAAAACAAGATCACAAAGTGAATTCATCAAAAGGCAGGCACGTCACATCAAAATTGCCACAACACAGACACACTAATTGTACCCTGCCGATATGCCTGTCCCAGAATTCCATGATGACATGGATGACGAGCCGATAAACATTCCCCAGGAGACTATCCAAAAGGTCCTTGAAAACCTCCAGACCCCACCTTCTGTAACAAGGAGGAGCACAGAACACGCAGCCATCGCAGAGGAACCACCCACCACCCCATTTGTAAGACCTGCCAGCTCCAATACAGCTGAGGACTCAGATGACACTGGCACCAGCTTTGAGAGAACTGTAGTTGGAGTATAGCAGGAGCTGGCCAAGGAGGTGCGGGTGGGGATGCAAAATATGGCAGCCAGCCTAGAGGGTGTGCGTTCGTGCAAGATGTCATTTCAAGATCAGGCAGCAGCTATGCAAGCCCTAACATCTATCTTGCAGGAACTGCAGAAAACCCAGAAGGAAATCAGCACAGCTGTAATACAGTTGACCCAACACCTACAACAGCAATCCTGTCAACGTGTGCACGAATGCAACATTGAACCCCTCAGGGCCGACCTGGCTGCCTACCATCGTGATGTGGCTGCAATTCTCAAGAACCTACAGGGCCCTCCTTGCAGCAGTACTGCCCTTAAGACCTTCACAGGGAGTAGCGACCGGGATGTCTGACTCCACGTCTTCTAACACTGAGGTGTGTGTTGCCCCTTCACAACCAACAACAACAAGGACAAAGCAGGCAACACACACATCAGAAGAAGAAGACATGGAACAGATCACATTCACAAGGAAAAGTACCCGGAAGTACTAGTCCCTGCCACATGGCCAACTATTACCAAAGTCCTGCGTTTTGAAACATGACAGTCTTACAACAACTGTACTCAAGCACTGCTCTGCTAACCACTGTATATCTTGTCACCCAGCCCAGTGATTGTCTCTCTCCTACTCATTGGCTAAGTCTGTCCCTCTGCACTGTCGGAAACAGCAACCCCAGCATGACAAAAGCATTTTGGTAAACCCTTGTGTTGTATCACAATGGAAGATATCACTATAATGGACTCACAATCATGAACAATGTACATATAGCACTACAGCACTTTTCAATAAATAGCACTTACACAACAAATCTGTCTCTGGGTAATGTGACATATCAACTGTGCAGTAGATAACTGAAATGTGCCTACTGTCAAATTACGTAGCTTGTCAATACAACTGTGCTAATATTATGTAGTTAGAGAAATCTGCACAGTGACCATGATTGCATCATACTCTGCCCATCCTGAGGGAATAATCTTATGAAGTGAGAATCCATACACCACCATGCTGTTTAGGACAGAAGAATGCTTCCTCAGGGGATAACTAAGTCACCAAATAGTGGCCGCAAAATGTTTTCACCATGCAAAAATAACACAATAAACATGCCACACTAATCTAAGTAAATACAAAAAAACCTGCACAAATGAAGGTGTCTGAGTTAACATACAAATAGGTAATCATGCCGAACTGTGTCACAAATGATGTATGAGGGTCATGAAGACAAGAATACAAGATTGCCAATGAGAACTCATCTTATAAGGGTGTGCATGATCATCACACTGCAGTCAGACCTAAAACTGTTTCCCCAATATCAAGTCTGGAAGCACTGTTAGTGACTTTGAAAACACACTTATCAACAGAAACACATTGGGATCCATATTAACTGTGATTGGTGGTTGCAACAAAGGGTAGACACTTTGCAAGGTAGCTCTGGGCTCGCTGCCAATCGTACAGCTCAGTTGGGATTTGTTAGCACCATAGGACACAGATGTTATAGTACAAAATTGATGTACACTGAATCCAAACCCACGATCAAGTACCATTCAACACATACTATTATTAAATATTTATTAAAAGCTAACCATAGAAGAGGAAACTGAAAGAAAAATCTTACCTACCCTAATCTACCCTGCCTACTCATTACCCACAACTGTCCCTAACTAACCATAATCTAAACTTTCTAATCACATGTAACGAAACGTTCTAAACATCTACCCCCACCCCCTTATGAGATGGGACACACTGAGGACAACACATACTAACCTAAACACATACTATACTATCCTAAACAAATATATATTTAAAAAATATATATATATATATTTTCGTTTTTTTGTATTTTGTTTTTTTACACACAAGAACCCCAACATAGCCCCCCACACACCCACCCACACATGTAATAAGTCAAAAAAGAAACAAGCAGGACCCCCCACCCCACACCCACTAACACTAACTAAACTAACAGCCTATACTAACCTAACACTAAGACCCCTAAGCCCTCTAACTATAAGAACAAGGAAAGAGGAGGGAGGGGAGGGTATCATGTCCATCAAATCAACTGTCTAGAGGTTGGCCCTCCGGAGGGTCCTCTTAATATCCTTGACCCGCCGTTTAATGTGCTGCACGTCCCGGCTCAGGTGGCTCCCCTTGCGCAGCACTTTGTCCATCTTATGTTCAAGTCTATGGAAGGCTGCAGGGTCAACAGATGGAGCAGTGGCAGTCTGGGTACCGGTGGAGGAGGTCTGTGTGGGCTGTCCTGCACCGGTGGCAATGCTGGGGCCAGGAAGTCCAGCAGGTGTTGGATCAACAGTGGCAGCTATGGGTGGGGCCACCTGGCTCTGATTGGTGGTTGTTTCTTTGGTGGCTGTGGTGGGCAAAATAGGCCCACCCTGTGGGAAGGCTCGCCATGCCCCAGAGGCACGTTCATGGCGATATCGCCGGGCCATCCTCCGGAACCCCGACTCCACCAGCAGGATGTGCTGGTATCGCATGGGCCGGCGCTGAAATTCACAGACCTGGTCTGGAGTCATGTTAGCTGCTGTGAAGACAAATGCAGATATGCTACATTAGTAACTGCATTGTGTGAAACGGCACAGCAAGTTAATCAGACATCACATCTACTGTACTTGTAACAGCTCATATGACGATACAGAGCATTGAATGTCCCTGAGGAAGTATATGGCAGGCCAGACAACAAAGGTGACATCACACAAAGCACATCCATAACCCACAAGATGGGTAACAACTGGCTTTGACTTTCAATCTGAGTTCTGACAGTTATCATCTAAGAATCATGCTGCATATTCTCCACCAAGAGCTGGGCTACAAATGTCAGTGTACGGAAAGCAAAACTAAAGCCACATGGTCTGCAAGTTGTAACTGGACTTTCCAGTATGGTACCAAGTGCCAAACCTGAGTGTGTACACTAGTATGCAACCAAACCGTCACTTATTCACAGGTATGTGTAACATACTGGTAGCATCAGTACTAGGTACCCCATTCACAAACGCATGGCCGTGTTTGAGGGGGTGCGGTGGATACACAACTATAATTTGCCAACAACATGTACACCGAGGAGTGTATAGGCAACTCCACACATGTTTGTCTCTACAGACACACCACAGGTAAGGTCTATCTACAATTAGGAGTCAGCAAACCCTAGAGCACTCATAGGGTCAGACATGTCAGGAAATGCAGAACTTAGTACACAACATATACTTCCAGTGAGGCCTGACTTACATCAGACACAGAGTTGCTAGAACACCCATGATCATGAATTGCATGCACACCTAGGCCATTACACTCAGGTTCCACAGACTTGATGCACTACATGTGGAAGTACATTCTGCTAGGAGGTTCTACCTACTGTTTCAAACTTACGTAGGTAAATAGGGAAGCAGATGTCTATTGGAAAGCTATTAGCTCTACCAATCTTAGAGAATGTGGGTCTGACAGGCTGACTAAATAGGGGCTGACTTCCATTGCGACTCTTGGTGATACAAGTGTCATACACATGACTATCCCCTGTACTCACAGTGGGGCCTACAGGGATGTCCTACAATCCCTACATGATACCATTGGATACGCATTGGCAAACTCAACACATGTGAGAACTGCATTCCCACTCATGGAACAAGTGAAAAGGTTGCCCAACGCATTACACCTTGCTATGCGTCCAACTCACAGGAGTCCACAACCAGCAAACACAACACATAACAGACATATCAACACTTACTGGAGTGGTCGGGTCCTGAAATGTCGCCACCTCTCCCACAGTGTAGGGTGCCGGTCCACCTGTAAGGTATGGAAGGAAGAAATGTGCTCAAAATCTGTGCACAGTGCAACAATTTCATAATAATTTACAATGTGTAGGCTGAATAAGGAAATGGCAGCCATTCAGACATGATGGTACTGCATCTGATATTTCACGGCCAACTTGTACATAGCATTGGTCTCCTGTGACAGTTACACACATATCTGCACACATACATTGGCCCTAACTATCATGTGGTTGCAAACTTGCCCCATAATTGGTGAGCACTAAAAAATATGGAGTGTAATCGTCTCATCATGTGCATCCAAGAGAAACATCCAACGCCTGGTTACTTGAGGACTGCATTACCAGTCAAACATGCCTTGTGGCCAAGACACATTTATTGCACATAGGCCCAATGTACAGAGGGAGGGGCAGGGACTCCTGTAAGCCATCCTGTTGTTACAGTATAGTCAGTTGATGTGGCCCAGCTATGGTGATTTGCACCAACCATGGAGATGTGAAGCCATGTGCATACACTTGGACTGCCATCCATATTTGGATTGTGGCTCAACTAATTCCAACAAACATCTTAAGATGTTAGCTGAGGGCACCTTACACCTTTTCATGATGTTTTCAAATCATGAACTGACATGTATCCAAAAAAATCAAGAAACACAATAATTCCACACATTCATAGTACTTCTGTGAACGCTTTCCTTCCACACTCACCAGACTAACATGAGACCAATGTCTGAGCCACTTTGCTATTATCAATTGACGTGAAGGCAGCACTCATTTTCAGCATCATATAGTGATTCTAAAGTCAGTCTAGCAATTGCGTCAACATAGTTGGCCTAAATGTTGGTACATCTGTACTTCTCTGTCAATAGTACCCTATATAGACATGATTGGCTCCTATTTTGTTAGCTGTGCTGACAAAAAGGCCGCAGCAATTTCCTTCATGGTAAAGTTACCTGTAAGTTTGCTGAGCACGTGCTACCTGACAGCTAGCAATTGTGATCCTTGCCATAGTGCATCAATGATCCCCTTATATTTCCCCAGCATTACACACAGTCATCAAGTTAGCTGGCAGACATTGCACTAATCCCCTGATGTCACTACAGAGCATTTAATCGTGCACATTAACAATAGTCGTACTCACCAACAGTGCCACCAATCATGATTCCCAGGTGGTCCAAGAGATCCTGCTCCCTGGTGATGAGGTCAGCCCACCGGTGCTTCAGCTGGTGGTCACTCCTCTGGCTGGCATACACACGCTGCAGGTGATGCAGCACCTTTCCCCACCGGATTCTGCGCGCCTCTGTCGGATACCCCTGTATCACCCTGCCCCCGCCTGGATCATGAGCGGCAAAAAATGTGTCACCAGCCAGATGAAGCCCCCCAACTCCTCTTCCCCCATCCTGCCAAGACGTAGCCTACCAGACATATTTATAGATGAAGATAAGGAATAGGGGTAAAATAAATAGAAAGGGGAAAAGGGTGAAAGTAGAAAGTAGAAAGTCAGAAAAAAAGTAAACCTAAACACTAAAAGAGCCCAACTATCCCCAAACTAACACTACCCACAAAAGACTCCCACAAACAAGAAATACACAAGATAAATGGACAAATGTAGACAAAACACAGTACTACAGTATACACAAACAATATTTATTTCACAAAAGGACTTTACAGATAGCACACAGGACAAATACAGCACAAAATCTCTGGACAACACTCTCTACACAGCCACACAGTCTAGAAGGATCATAGACTGCAAAGTGAAAGTGAAAGTACACCCACTGTACATGATCTGTAAACAGGATATCCTATTACATCACTTCCTGTATGAAAAGACCCGCCTTTATCGTTTTCTGCGTCATTTTTTGTTTACCAAAACTGTATTTGCGTCAATTTTTTTGACGCACAGACGTGAATATTAACCCGCATCCACATAATGATACATGGACTGTACAAATATCTGGATGCAGGCTAAATTTCACTCCTGTGCGTCAAAAAAATTGACGCAAATACAGTTTTGGTAAACAAAAAATGACGCACACTGCTAGGGACGTCAAAATTACAGTGCATTAACTGGTTTGGGGCATTTTTACTTGTTTTTTGGTTATTTTACATTTGGAACATATCAGAGATTGGCTAATTGAAGACAGTATGGTGTTGATGGTGTATGTTCACATGTGTGACATCATACTGCAGCGGAACATCATCCACTACACCCTTCACAGTATTTTTACAGTTGGCTGACGTCATAGATGGTCATAAGTATGGCTTACATATATGTGTGGCACAAATTGTGCATGTTTGTCATAAGGAGAGGATAGCATTGTGACCACATATGTACAATACCTAAATTCCTTTGCTCAAAGTGTGTGCTTTGACAACTTATGTGTTGGTTGACCAAGTGTGTGTGTATATCACATGAAGCTTAATTGTACAAATGGTTGTATGAATGTGACGTCCATGTGTCCAATCCTAAAATGCAAGTCAAATTTAAAATGAGCAAGGGCATGTGTTAGTCATACATGTAACAACAACCGTAAAGTATACTTCCAAGTTTTAGGGTCACGTAGACACCACATTTGACATAGCATGCACCAGATGGATGGCAGACGCATGTTCATGTCAATGGTCCACATTTTCTACCTCCTATGTCCTAGAGTATTGGTAAGAGCTTCCTAGGCACTAGTTGATGAATCCCACAATGAGTCATACACATGCATTGAGAAACTGGGTACCATGTTGTTTGCACAGACAGACAAGGGTCAATCTCATATGTATGATGACACCACAGTTGAGGCCATAGAAGTGAGCCCCAACTATCAAGTGGCTGTGGTGGACCAGCATACAAGACAGCATGTGTCCACATATTTCCAGTGATCAATTGCACATAGGTGTCTTGTTCATGTGTGTGGTCCAATGATGATCCTGTAGATTGTTTGGGGTGTAATTTGTCACAGTTCGGACCAGGACTCATCATGAGTCAGTGGCAGCTATTCCTGTAACTACTGAGTATCCTTTGTTGATCAATGTGAGTAAAGTAGATGTGGACATGTGACTCAACATGTGGATGGTCCCACCCTGTCACTAAAGACGTGTAATGAGACAGTCAACAGGGCAACCTTAGTGTGCTGAGTGAGATAATGTCTCAATTGTCATGTTCCGGCAGGTGTCATTACAACATTTGTACACAGGTTGGCCTCTGCACTTCCCACTGCATCTGGGAACATCATAGCCTCTGTGCTGTTTATTCTCGCAGCTATTCACCACACACGGCCCTTCACTATGTTGTGCGCACTGTGATGCTGTGTGTGAATTGTCATGGTTCTGACATTTGTGTATTATTCATGGACATTATCAGAGGTTGCTGGTTTTGCTGAAAGCCCCGTACCCAATCCCTGCCTATGACCCTGGGACACTGTCACACTTTGTCATTCATGCATATACGCAACCCAGACACGGGATGGGCAATGAATTTTACATTTCCAGGAGGATGTAACTCAAATGGTACAGTTAAAAGGCAGATGATGCTATACAATGTATTTGGGTATCCATGGAAGAAGACCATGCCCAATGCCCCCTGATGAATGGGAGGTTTGCTTACGCACGTGTGGTACATATGTAGACACAGGGATACTTTAGTGTGAGGCACAGACAGTTGCCAGTCAGGCTGACAGAAAGCAAGGTGATTCAGGAGCCAACTACTGGACAAGTTACATAATCAGTGGTCTGACTGAGACTGTTTGGAGAACAAACTAGACAGTTGACATGTCAAACTGTGTACGTCCTGTGTTTTTTAAGGTGACAAATGAACCCAAGGGCTGTGTTACACGGCTTAATTAGTATCAATGGTTGACGGTGTATTTGACATAATGGCAACTCCTATGCTGTTCCAGGCATCATCAGGGGCAGTGCTTTTTTAAATGGGTGTTGTGCATGGAGGTGATCACAGGTGTGGGCTGCATCTGTTTCTCACCAGTCCTGTAGGTGAGACTTGCATTCTAAGGGCCAACAGACATTTTCACAAGGGGAAGCAATCTACATGTGCTAACAGGGCTTTGAAACTAGAAGACAGTGTATAAATTGACCTGACGTCCATGCAGTCAGATGTTATATGACAATGGCATACCTTAGGAAAGGGTGTAGCACACTGGTTTGCTAATGTTGGTCTGTGTGTGTAGAGGAGGTATTATCAGGGTACACATCTTAGCATTCCAGGGACCTCTTCCGACAGGTGGGTTATGACCAGGTGCATGGGTGTGTCAGGAGTTAGGAAATGGGCTGACATGTGCATGGAATGTCATGTGTGCAATGCATGTCTATGTTCTGCTTCTACGGAACTCTAGTCACAGATATTCCTTGCAAATATTGGATGCAGTTGGACTAACTGCTGTCAAGGGTCTGATCAGACATTCCTGTTAGTGATGCCAAAGCACATTGACTGCCTCATGTATGAGGTTTGTTTTCCCCTTTTTGAGTGATGGTGTCATAGTTGTGTGCCATGTGCTGCATTGGACCTTGCTTTCAACATGTATGTGTGAAATAGTTGTGGTCCTCTGCTATTGACCTTCAAAGGAGATATGTACATGATATATGTCATTAAGAGTGTGTGTGTATGTGACCATTGTATGTTAGGCATCACATTAGCTCTGAGATGTTCCGTGTCCTACACAGTATCTCAGCAATGCTCCATGAGGCATCACTCTTATTCTGATAAGTAGAGATGAAGGTGTGCAAAAAG
Organism: Pleurodeles waltl; assembly: GCF_031143425.1. Classification (NCBI taxonomy): domain Eukaryota; kingdom Metazoa; phylum Chordata; class Amphibia; order Caudata; family Salamandridae; genus Pleurodeles; species Pleurodeles waltl. The sequence continues at coordinate 685,986,630 of NC_090449.1, read as the reverse complement.
GAATAGCCAGACCATAATACGGTGATTACAATATGTGTTTATTTAAATTAGTTAACTAAAGTGGTGAAGGTGATCATATTCAGAAGAAATTATTTACAATCTGTTGCCGCCTGCGTATACCAGCAGCTGTGTTCTGTAGTTCCCCCTCCTGTTGTAGGCCAGCATCCTCCTCTTCCTCCTCTTCAGGCATGTGTGGCTCTGGTTCCAGGAGGGAAATGTTTCTTTTGATACAAATGTTGTGCAATATTGCACATGTGAGGATGATCCTACAGACCATCTCGGGGGAATATAGGAGGCTACCACGAGTGATGTCGAGGCAGCGGAACCTTGACTTGAGGATGCCGAAGGTCCGCTCGATAATGGTGCGTGTCCTCCTATGGGCCTCGTTGTATGCACGCTCTGCAGCTGTACTTGGCTTGCCAAATGGTGTCATAATCCATGACTGGATGCCATACCCCTGATCAGCTGCAAGAGAAAATGAATGGGATCATGTTGATGTAGCTGGCACTATTGAAAAGACCTTTAATGGCAGTAGTTGTCTTGTGTTGTCTGTGACTCTTTTGTGTACTAATGTGACATCCTATGCCTGTAGGCTGTACCATCTGCATTGTGTTGTTTCCTTGGCTGAACGAGTGTTTGTCTGCTAACCGTTTGTCAGCAGTATGTTTTGGGATTTGCAGTACAGTGTGCCATCCCTAGCATTGTGACTTGTGATACAGGCGTCCGTGTGTCTTCACTGGGGGTGAGATGATAGTTCCATGCACAGTTAAAATTGAAAGTGTTGTTAACAAGTTCATATCAAAGTACCCTGGACATCCCATAACTTGAAACTTATGCAATGTATTAATGTAAAGGTCATTGGGACACTTACAATTTGCAAGGTGACATTTAGGCAACCACACTCATTGACGTCTTCACATTAGGCTGTACAGTAATTTCCAATGTGTGACAGGTTCAATGGTGACTTAAGAAACATGGCTAGTGATGTCACGACCTCAGTGTGTTCCTATTCACATGTTGCTGTTGTGGTGTATGTGTTGTGTGTCCTAGAGGGTTGCTGTGCAGTGAGTATATAAGTAGGTTTTTGTACTTACCAACAAGTAGTCCATTGCCATACCGTCCATCCTGGAAGTGTTCATTGATGGTGCAGTGACGGAAGATGTATGAGTCATGAACACTCCCAGGATATTTAGCCACGATGTTGGTGATCAATCCCTTGTGATCGACTATGGCCTGCACGTTGATGGAATGTGTGTGCTTCCTGTTGCGGTAGAGGTGTTCAGTTGCAGCAGGTGGCACAAGGCGTACATGTGTGCAGTCGATTGCACCAAGGACGTGTGGGAAGCCACTGATTGCGTAGAACCCCTGATTTGTTTCCTGCTGCTTCTGCAGTGTGTTAGGGAAGCAGATGTGGCGTGGTGTCAGTCGAATGATGGCATCCAGTACATTGGCCAAAAAGGCGGAGAATGATGGTTGTGATATTCCGCCAACCAGGGCACCAGTTGTTTGGAAAGAGCCACTTGCCAGCATGTGAAGTACGGCAAGCAGCTTTGTTTCTGTTGGGATGGTGCGGGGTGTCACCAAAGTGGGGGCCAACTGCTGTTCAATGTTGCGCAGCAGCTGCTGAATGGCCTGCCAGTTCAACCGGTACCTCTGTATGATGTCGTGTTCCCTGAGGCCCTGAAGGGTTGATCTTGGGCGGACTATCCTCTCCTGCCTTCTGCGCTGCCTTTGGGGTCCCTGCTGGTGTTGTTGTAGCTGCTGTTGTTGCTGATGGGCTCTGCGTCTGCGTGCACGCTGGATTAGAATCACCTCCATGGCTCCCTGTTGCTGCTCTGCTGATCTGCTGCTCTGCTGTTTGTTCTGTGTGTTATGATTAAATACAGGTGTGTTTGCCCCATTTTAACGCGTGCCCTGACCCAGGCGTTTTTTTTTTTACGCAAATCGGGCTGTGCGTCATTTTCTGGCTCTGCCTCCCGGCCGTGCGTCATTTTTGCCCGAAAGCATAAATACGACGCACGGCCCTTTAAGCCATTTTTTGGACGGGAACGCCTACCTTGCATATAATTAACGCAAGGCGGGTTGCCGCATCCAAAAAATGACGCACACAGCGTAATTTTGTCATCCGCGGGCTCGGGCGTCAAAGTTTAAATACGGGGCAACGTTTGCGCTGTTTGTGCATCAACATTTATGACGCACAATCGGCACAGACGGAGTATAAATATGCCCCTTAGTGTTTTCTTACACTCCCAGCGACCCTCTACACCCTACACTAGGCCTGGGGTTCATTTGTGGTTCGCATTCCACTTTTGGAGTATATGGTTTGTGTTTCCCCAAGGCCTATTGTCACCTATTGCATTATATTGTGTTCTACAGTGTTAGCACTACATTTCTAAGTGTTTTACTTACCTGATTTTGGTTTGTGCGTATATTTTGTGTATTTTACTTACCTCCTAACGGAGTCTATCCTCTGAGATACTTTTGGCATATTGTCACTAAAATAAAGTACCTTTATTTTTAGTAACTCTGAGTATTGTGTTTCTTATGATATAGTGCTATATGAGATAAGTGGTATAGTAGGAGCTTTGCATGTCTCCTAGTCCAGCCTAAGCTGCTCTGCTATAGCTACCTCTATCAGCCTAAGCTACTAGAACACTACTAATCTACTAATAAGGGATAACTGGACCTGGCACAAGGTTTAAGTACCATTAGGTACCCACTATAAGCCAGGCCAGCCTCCTACAGGGGTGCTGGCAGACATGGCCAATATCATGAGGGAGGCAACCGCACAGCAGTGGCCTCCTACCATTAGCCAGTCCTTTGACCAGCCCTCCACTTCCGCTGCCGCTCATCCGCAGGAGGCCCCGCCACAGGACCCACAGGCCACCAGCATCCCTCCCCCTGCAGAAGATGAATCACCCCGCAAACGTTCCCTGTGACCCAGACAGAAGCCAGAGACACTTGCCAAGACAACGGGCAGGAAATGAGACTCTCCTGATTGTCCCTTTTGTGTCCCACTCTGTCACCTTGTCCATTTTGAACTGACTTTGCTCCCCTTTCTATGGCCCCTTGGATACTGGACCTGTGCTACAAACAGACTGGAACAATACCCTGGACTTTCCTCCATCATCACCCCATTCCATTGCACTTTCCCCTCAATTTCTTAGCACTACAATAAACACCCTTGGACACAACTCGACTACTTGTATGTCATGTGTTGAAAATTTGTATTTATGGAAACAGTTTCATCCATTGCAAATGTACTGTACATTGTCAGAGCATAGAAATAATGACCTGTAGCTAGCTGTAGTCAGTACTTCAGTACAAAGTTGTTATATCACCAACATCTGCAAATTGGCAAACCATAGGTGACAGTAAGTAGAGGTAAAGGCCATCATGCCACAGCCACACCGAATACACCAATAGTCATACAAATGTTAAGTTGCACTGTCTCACCTGTGTGTCATTGGAAGTACTGACAGATAACTGATGTTCTTCTGTTTCCTCATCCTCAGCCTCTTCATTCTCACTGTCATCAGGGTCTACTGCTGCCACCGATGCATCTCCAGTCTCCTCCGTCTGAGGGGCAGGTTGTGCAACATGCAAAATGTCACTACTATCCCGCAGACCTCGGGTGAGTAGCGCAGGGATCCACCTGTCAGATGGAGGCACCTGAACCTGGCCTTCAGGAGGCTGAAGGTCCTCTTGATGATCCGTCTGGTTCACCCAGGTGCCTCATTATAATGTTCTTCAGCCCTTCTCCTGGCATTCCTTACAGGGGTCAGCAGCCACAATAGGTTTGGGTAGCCAGAGTCACCTGCAAGCATTGAGGGACAACATTTAGCCACACACGATCCTATGGCCAGAACACCTGGACATACAGTGGGTGGGGCCGCTGGCTTACCTATTAGCCACACCCTGTGCCTCTGTAGTTGGCCCATCACATTTAGGATGCTGCTATTCCTCAGAACAAAGGCATCATGCACCGACCTAGGATACGTAGCAATGACTTTGGAGATGTACTGGTCCCCTAGGCACACCATCTGCGCATTCATTGAGAAGAAACACTTAAGATTCCTGAACACCTGCTTATTGTAGTGGGTGGGGACTAACGCACTATGTGTACCGTCAATGGCCTGAACAATATTGTGTATATGTCCCATTGCTCAGAATCCGGCCTTAACAGTGGCGAGATCTTCTGCCTGGGGGAAAGCTATGTAGCTGCACATGTGTTTCACCAGGGCAGACAAAACTCTTGCCAGCACAATTGAAACCATTGGCTGTGACATTCCTGCTGCCAAGCCCACTGTCACTTGGAAAGAACCAGTTGCCAGGAAATGGAGCACTGAGAGCACTTGCACAAGAGGGAGAATCCCATTCGGATGACGGATAGTAGATATCAGGTCAGGCTCCAATTTGGCACACAGCTCTGTAATTGTGGCCCTGTCCAGTCTACATGTGAGTATTACGTGCTTGTCCTCCAGTGTAGCCAAATCCACCAGAGGTCTGTACACAGGGGTATGTCACCACCTCCTATTTATCTGCAGGGGTAGGTATCTAAGGGACACAAGAGTGAGTAGGCTGTCACAATTTCAACAATGGAACCACAACCTCAGTGTACATAGTGCATTTGTGATGGGACAGTGGGAATGATGAGGTATGTGTAATCTATGCTGTGATGCAGTTAAGGTTGATATGACCGTTGTCCGCCACTATTAAATGTCGACCTCCTGTCCTGTATGTAGGGATAGGTGGAAGTGATGTAACTCCACCGACGTTGGGCGTTGTGGCGGAAGGTGGTCTTGCATCGCCGTGCAATTCCTCATTGGATAATATGGGGCTCTATGGAGTACAGTGGCCAATGGGGATCTGCGCCGGCTGTGACGGTGCACACCGCTGCGGACGTGACTGCCATTTTCTATCTGATTCCTCACTTGTTTCCTGACCTTCAACAGGAGAACACCTACACTGCATGTGCTGCTGTGACCTGTGTCTGGAACCTACTATGGCCAGTGTGACCAGGGAAAAGGCCCCTGCTTTCACTTAAGAGGAGTTGGAACGATTGGTGGATGGGGTCCTACCCCAGTACAGACTGCTATATGGGCCTCCAGACCAAAAGGTGAGTACACCTTGGGCACAATGCTTGTGTGAAGGATGCATGGAGCTGTGTGTGCAAGTATTGTGTCATCGGGGGAATGTCTTGTGGTGGTGTACATGGTGTGCGCCAGCCGATGTGTATGCCAATGGTGACGAAATCGGGATTGGTGGGCCATATGCGTGACAGGCTGGATTGTATGTTTAATGGTGTCCTCCTGTCTGTATTACCTCTGCAGGTCAGCGCCCATCAAAAGAAGGGATTATGGCGTGCCATCGCAAGGACGTGTGGACCCTGGGGGTCTATGGCAGGCGGAGCACCCACTGTTGGAAACGGTGTGAGGATCTGAGACGCTGGGCACGGAAAACCGTGGAGAACCAGCTGGGGATGGCCTCCCAACGAGGAAGGGGTGCCTGTCGGAACCTGACATCCTGATGACCTGCATACTGGTGGTGGCCTACCCAGAGCTAGATGGGCACTTGAGGGAATCACAGCAGCCACAAGGGGGTGAGTACAATAATTGGCAGGTGGTATGGGATCCAGGTGGTGGATGTGATCTAGCCAAATCACTGGCAGTGCATTGCATAGTGCTCAAGCCTGATCCCTGTGTGTGACGGTGCTGTGTATGCCAACTTTGGTGTTGGTGCAGTAATTGACCCAGTGTTTCCTTTTTCTCTCTCCTCCCCCTATTTTCTTATGTCATCCTGTCCATGTGTGCATTAGCATCATTTGGCGGAGGAGCAGGGGGACCGACAACAGAGGAAGCTGCATCCCACAGGGCCCAGGAGGTAGAGTCGACCGATGCCAAGAGAACCAGTAGGACGCAGGGTGAGGGGAGCACCACAGCGGAGACAGGAGGTGACAACACAGACTCAGATACCTCCTCTGATGAAAGCTCCCTGGTGGTGGCAGACAACTCTGTGATCACCCCAGCTGCAGGTACAGCCACCACCCCCGTACCAGCACAGCCCTCCCAGTAGACCCTCAGCGAGTTGTCTGTGCCCGCTCACCCAGGAGGGTGGGCATCTCCTTTGCCCTAGGCACCTCAGGCCCTTCCCCAGTGAGCCCTGCCCAGTGAGCCCTGTTGCCCTGTGTGAGGAGGCTTTTGACCTCCTGAGATCCATATCTGTAGGGCAGTCGTGGAGAACATTCGCAGTGGATTGGCTGCCCAACAGAGATCGATTCAGGCTCTGGCCTCCTCTCTGATGGCTGCCATTGTCTCTGTTCCTACCGTCCCCCCTCCAACTACCACTTCCCAGTCCCAGTCTCTTCAACCCCAACCCATCCCATGCACACATACCGACGCCCATGCACACAAGACAACACCCAAGAGTGGCACTGTCAAACACAGGCATCACACTTCATCCCACAAGCACTCACGCAAACACCAGACAGCTGCAGACACAACTACATTCACTGCCTCCACTGTCTCTGCCTCCTCCTCCTCCTCCACCTCCCTCACAATCTCATCCACACTCACACCTGCATGCACTGCATCAACATCCACCACCAGCATCACCACACCAAACAGCACACATACCTCACTAGCACACACCTTCACAACATCCATGCACGTATCCCATGTGTCCTCTCCCACACTGTCTGTCCCTCCTCCTAAAGGACACAAACGCAAGCACTCACACACCCAACAGTCATCCACCTCACATCAGCACACTGCCCATGCACCTGCTCCCAAATCCAGCAGACATACACCTCCTACAACCTCCCCCTCAACCTCCACTCCCATCCTTCCTCCCTTCTCCTGTCTCACTGTCCCTAAGAAACTTTTCCTTGCCCAACTTGACCTCTTCCCTCCCCCTCCCCAGTCCTGCACGTAAGAGCAGGGTCCCAACAACCCAGCCCAGCACCTCAGCCAAAAAGTCCACGCGGACAGTGGTGGCACCACCTAGTCCTGGTAGCATGTCAGTGAAGGATCCCACTCCACCAGCCAGGAAGGTTAAGGATCCCACACCTCCTGCCATGAAGGGAAAGGAGCCTGAATCTCCTGCTATGAAGGGGAAGAAGCCCTTGAGTCCTAACCGGAAGGCTAAGGAACACGCACAACCTGCCATGAAGGGGAAAAAGCCCTCAACCCCTGCCAGGAAGGGTAAGGATCCCATGCCTCCTGCCATGAAGGGGAAGAAGCCCTCAACTCCAGACTCCAGCGGGGGCTGTCATGGTGACACCACCACAAGTGGTCACAGGGCCCCCAGTGCCAGCTGAGGAAGTGCATCCTCACTACGAGCAGAGCCTGCCCAGAAGGCATCTCCACCTGCCACCATAGTTCAGCCCTCACCACCAGCAGAGGCTGGGCAGGAGGCACCTCCACCTGCTGACACTCTGCAGCCCTCACCTCCAGATGACACAATGCAGCCATCACCACCAGTGGAAACCATGTAGGCCACCCTCCAGGGACTGCTGTACAAGGGACCCCCTCCAGGAGCAGTGGGCATGTTCCCCACCTGAGAGATGGTGGCCTTAAACTCCCCAGCACAGAGTGATGGGCATGGAACCTCCCTCCAGAACCAGTGGCAAAGGCAACCACTCCAGAGACTGTGGTCTTGCACCCCCCAGCACAGAGTTATGGGCATGGAGCCTCTCCAGAGCCAGTGGGAAAGTCACCCACCTGAGAGACTGTGGCCTTGCACTGCCCAGCACAGAGTAATGGGCATGGAGCCCCCTCCAGAACCAGTGGGCGTGTTCCTGACTTCGGCTACTTCAATGAACCAATGAGCCCATGGATAACACAGTGGCCAGTAGAGTTGGTTTTTGGGCTCCTGAAGGCCAGATTAGGGTGCCTGGACCGGACTTGTGGAGCACTCCTCTATTCACCTGTGAAAGTGTGTTAGATGACTGTGGCATGCTACATATGCCACAACATCGCCCTGTGGAGGAAAATTCTGTACATCCAAGAGGAGGGGGAGCCTGAAGTGCCACTGGGTGAGAAATCCTGAAATGCCAAGTGAGGATGACCGTGGTGAAGTGGAAGGAGCTGACTTGAGGGAAGATCTAGCCTACCGCTACTTTTCATGAGTGCAAGTATGTCATGTGACATAATAACTGTGACTGTGACTGTACAGTAAACTGTAGTTGTGATAATGTGTGCAGTTGAGTGTTTTAGAAACAGCAAGGGAGCTGATACTCTGCAATGTTCAGCCAAAGGCTGCATGATAAAATAGCTTTTGACACATCCCCACCTTGATGATGCTGCTTTGTTTGTGTCACTTTCCTTGCAATGTGCTTTACTTTCCAGTTGTTTGCTATGTGACTCGTGTCATATGTATGATTTCAAGCCTACACTACTTGATTTGTTCTTTGTAAATGTACCTTTACCGTGGCATCTTCATGTGGGCATTTCAGAGTTGTGACATTAGCAGGTATCTGATGGTGTTCAGACATACAAAGTGGTAATGGATTGTTCAAGGTATTGGACTTGGTTTGTGTCCTGTGTGGGCATCATTTGTGTCATCATGTGGTCGTAAGATATGTATCCTTGCTTCTGACCAAGTCATTTTACCTTCACTTTGGCTAAACATTTTTTTCCTCTGACCTGTACTTAGCTGAAGATCTGTTTCATCAATATAGGCACCGTGCCTGTGCCACGACACTGACTTATGTTTGTGTCATACCACCAGGTGCATGAGCATTGGCTTATGTTGGGCCTGTGATCATGGACTGTGGTACTGCATCTGTCTGTATCTTGGATTAAGTGACGTTGGATTACTTTGGTGTGGTAAATGATAAGGCTCAAGCTGCTGACATCAACCACCTTGATGTTTACCTATTTTACAGGACAGTATCTGACAAATCTCTTCCTTTGGTGGTTTGGGGGTCAGTACCTTGATATATGTACTTTTACTCAGAATGGGTCACACATTCTTGTTTCTAAAAGTCCAGACACATTGACAGCCTATGTGCTGTAAACTGGAATTACATTTTTGGTTTGTCCAGATCCTTGTACTAATGTGTTGGTGTGTATTGGTTGTAATCCTAAACTGGACATTCCTTCATAGCATATTCTTTCTTGAGCAAGTAGCTTGTGTCTTCATTTTTTGGTTCACCTGGTATCACATCTCTACATAGCTAAACATTGAAAATTAAGCAAGCAGACTATGGCCCTCTTTACAACCCTGGCAGTCGGTGTTAAAGCGGCGGTATAACCGCCAACAGGCCAGCGGTAAACAAAATGGGATCACAACCACGGCGGAAACCGCCATCATAGACAGCCACTTTAATACTCTGACCGCCATGGTGGTAGCAACCAACACCGCGGTGGTCAACGCCAACAGACAGGCGGAAGACAATGTACTGCCCACCCCATTACAATCTGCCAATCTGCCATCTTTTCCGGGGCGGTACCAATGCCATCAAAAGCACGGCGGAAACAGTCTTTGGAAGGGAAACCACTCACCTCTCGACACTCAACAATGAACCAGGACGCCATTGATCCCGAGTTACAGGTACTCCCCATGCTGGTGTACCTCCTCATACACCAGGAATATCAAAGGCGGCGGCGATGACCACAGTGAGTACTGCACTTAGCACACAGGGGAGGGGGCAAGAGAGTGACACACACACACAACACGCAACACCCCCACCCCCACCCTCACCCACAACACCATACACACATGTAGTAACATTACATATACACCCTGTAACCTCCTAGAAGAACATAGGACAAAAGGAATTGAGTTCAACAGTGATATTTTAGAAGTAGTCAGATATACGTAACGATTTACAAAACAGTATTTACAAAAATATACAATATGCACATAAGGTCGTACATTGTCCTTTGCAAATGTCTGCGGGCCACTGGGCCAAAAATCATAGGCCAAGCCCACACTTGACTCCTGCCTCAATACGGAGAGAACACTGCAGGGGCATCCTGTCGAAAACACACAGGCACCTCAGGGGGATGCGGACGTGGGGGGGCACCTCAGCGGAAAGATGGAATAATGCCAGTGCTCCTCGAGGGGGCCCCATGCCCACAGCAATGTCCTGGGGAGTGCAAGGCCACAGTCTCTCAAGTCTCTCAAGTGGGTGGTTTGTCCACTGCTTGGTCCTGGGGAGTGTAAAGCCACAGTCTCTCAAGTAGGTGGTTTGCCTACTGCTTGGTCCTGGGGAGTGCAAGTCCACAGTCTCTCAAGTGGATGCCTTTCTCCACTGGTTCTGGAGGGGGCTTGGTGCCCAGTCTGCTTCATCCTGCCAAGGAGTGGGTGAGTGGATGCCTTTCTCCACTGGTTCTGGAGGGGGCTTGTGTCAGACAGGGGCTTGGTGCCCAGTTTGCTTCATCCTGCCAAGGATTGGGTGATTGGATACATTTCTCCACTGGTTCTGGAGGGGGCTTGGTTCTGGGGGGGGGCTTGGTTCTGGAGGGGGCTTGGTGCCCAGTCTGCTTCATCCTGCCAAGGATTGGGTGAGTGGCTGCCTTTCTCCACTTGTTTTGGAGGGGGCTTGGTGCCCAGTCTGCTTCATCCTGCCAAGGATTGGGTGAGTGGATGCCTTTCTCCACTGATTCTGGAGGGGGCTTGGTGCCCAGTGATGCAGCACATGGGGTGTGGCAGTTCACATTCCTTCACCTGGGTGTCTGAGTCATGAGATTTGCAGGGGACAGGTAGCAGGAAAGTCCAGGGTGGCATTGCCAGACTCCATCCTGCGGTGACTAAGGCTGCAAACTGGTGGTTGTTGCGGCGCTGGTGGGGGTGCTGCCAGTGGTGGTGGGAGGCTCCAGCCCGTCTCCTGCAGCCCTGGATGGATGCACACTGGGGCTGCTGCTAGTGGTCCTATTGTCAGCGGTGCAGGTGGCGGTGCTTGCAGCGGGGATGCTGGTGGTGCAGCCCGCGGTGCAGGTGGTGGGGATGTTGGTTCTGATGGTGGCCACAAGGCCCCCACCTGCAGGCTCCGACGCCTGAGGTGCCTTACCTTGGCTTTTCTGCCCCTTCTTTACCTTGGCAGCTGCTGTTGGGACCTTGGCTCCGGCAGCTGCAGTTTTGGAGGAGGCCTTGCTGGGTGGGTTGTACTCATTGCCCTTGGTGCATGCTGTCCCCTTCTTCACCTAGGCAGGTACCAGAATGGTATGGCCCTTTTCAGGGGTCAGTGGCACACTGGCTGGCCTGACGGGTGCCCCCTTGAAGCCTCTGGGAGTTGCAGGTACCACAGCAGACGCCGACCTGGTGGCTGAGGTGCTGGCCTGGGTTCTGGACACCCTTGCCTGATGGGAAGGATGGGGGGAGGGGTAAGGAAAGGTCAATGTTTGCCAGGAAAAGTTTTTTAGATACACTGGGGCGGGAAGATGGAGAGGGTTTGGGAGTGGAGGGAGAGGGAGTGGTTGTAAGAGGTGTCTTTCTGCTGAGTTTGGGTGAAGGTGCATGAGTTGGATGCTGTTGTGAGGTGGATGCCTGTTGGGTGGGTGGGTGCTTGCGTTTGTGCACTTTGGGAGGAGGGGGTCACAGACACACTGGGAGAGGACACAGGCGACTTGTGCATGGTTGTGGGGGTGGTGACTGCCAGTGAGGGGTGTGTTGTGATGGGCGTGCTGGTGATGGAGGTAGTGGATGAGGATGTAGTGCATGTAGGTGTGAGAGTAGACGATACTGGGAGTGAGGTGGATAAAGAGGAGTATGGGGACACAGTAGAGGCAGTGGATGTTGGTGTGTCTGCATGGGTATGGTGTTTGTGTGAGTACCTGTGAGATGAAGTGTGGTGCTTATGCATGCCTGAGCCACCTTTGTGTGTTGATTTGGGTGAATGCAGGTCTGAAGGTGTGCCTGGGATAGGCTGGGGTTGAGGGGATTGGGTCTGGGTAGAGGAAGTTGGAGGGGGGAGGCTAGACACAGGGATAATGGCTGCCATCAGTGCTGAGGCCAGAGACTGAAATGCTCTCTGTTGGACCGCCAAGCCAGAGTGAATGCCTTCCAGGTATGCATTTGTTTGTTGCAAATGCCCTGCTACACCCTGGATGGCATTCAGTATGGTTGACTGCCCAACAGAGATGGATTTCAGGAGGTCAATAGCCTCCTCACTGAGGGCAGCAGGGCTGACTGGCACAGGGCCTGAGGTGCCTGGGGCGAAGGAGATGCCCACCCTCCTGGGTGAGCGGGCACAGGAAACATGCTGAGGGGCTGCTGGGAGGGCGGTGCTGGTAGGGGGGTGGCGGCTGTACCTGTTGTTGGGGTGGGCACAGAGGTGGCCGCCACCACCAGGGAGCTTCCATCGGAGGAGTCACTGTCTGTGGTCTCCCTTCCTGTCCCCGTTGTGGTGCTCCCCTCTCCTTCCATCCCACTGGTGCCATCACCCTCGGTGGATTCGGCCTCATGAGCCATGTGGGATACAGCTCCCTCCGTCGCTGGTGCCTCTGCTCCTCTGCCAGATGATGCTAACGCACACAAGGAAAGGGTGACAAAACAAAATGGGGGGGAGAGACAGAGGATACACTTGGTCAATGTCAGCAACTCCACTACCGTTGGCGCCCACAACACACTGGGAGCAGCCCTGTGCACTAGGCCATGCCCAACCATTTACTAAGACTGTCACCCATGGGGTTCAATGCCTAACACCATTAGCTGCACCCCTGAAACCCACAGGACCCTGCCCAGGAGTAGATGGCCACCAACACTATTGGGGTAGGAGTGATTCTGAGCCTGCCCAACAAGGGACCTACCCTGTCATGTTCGCCCTGGCCTAGGGGCACCCACAGCCCACATCCCCCACCCAGGTACCTCCTAACGCTCACAAAGTCAGGTTTCAGATTCTGTACTCACCCCCTCATGGCTGCTGTGATGCCTTCAAGTGCCCATCCAACTCCGGATAGGCCACCGCCAGGATGCGGAACATCAGGGGGCTCATGGTGCAACGGGCACCCCTTCCTCGTTGGGAGGATGTAGGAAAGTACCATCTTGCCTGGCATGTTACCTCCAATTTTACTTGTGTGTCAGTTTGTTTTTGCCTGTGTCACTGGGATCCAGCTAGCCAGGACTCCAGTGCTCATAGTTTGTGGCCTAGATGTGTTCCCTGTGTGGTGCCTAACTGTGTCACTGAGGCTCTGCTAACCAGAACCTCAGTGCTTATGCTCTCTCTGCTTTTAAAATTGTCATTGCATGCTAGTGACCACTTTTACCAATTCTGATTGGCACTCTGGAACGCCCTTATAATTCCCTAGTAATTGGTACCTAGGTACCCAGGGTATTGGGGTTCCAGGACATCCCTATGGGCTGCAGCATTTGTTTTGCCACCCATAGGGAGCGCAGACAATTCTTAGACAGTACTGCCACTGCAGCCTGAGTGAAATAACATCCACATTATTTCACAGCCATTTTACATTGCACTTAAGTAACTTATAAGTCACCTATATGTCTAACCCGCACTTGGTAAAGGTTAGGTGCAAAATTACTAAGTGTGAGGGCACCCTGGCACTAGCCAAGGTTACCCCACATTGTTCAGGGCAATTTTCCGGGACTTTGTGAGTGCGGGGACACCATTACACGTATGCACTACATATAAGTCAATACCTATATGTAGCTTCACAATGGTACCTCCGAATATGGCCATGTAACATGTCTAAGATCATGGAATTGTCTCCCCATGCCAAATCTGGTATTGGGGGGCCAATCCCATGCATCCCTGGGGCTCTAGCATGGACCCTGGGTACTGCCAAACTAGCTCTCTGGGGTTTTCACTGCAGCTACCTCTGCTGCCAACCGTTTCTGCCCTCCTGGATTCTGGGCAGCCCAGTCCCAGGAAGGCAGAACAAAGGATTTCCTCTGAGAGAGGGTGTTACACCCTCTCCCTTTGGAAATAGGTGTAAAGAGCTGGGGGGAGTAGCCTCCCCAGCCTCTGGAAATGCTTTGAAGGGCACAGATGGTGCCCTCCTTGCATAAGCCAGTCTACACCAGTTCAGGGATCCCCCAGCCCCTGCTCTGGCACGAAACTGGACAAAGGAAAGGGGAGTGACCACTCCCCTGTCCATCACCACCCCAGGGGTGGTGCCTAGAGCTCCTCCAGTGTGTCCCAGACCTCTGCCAACTTGAATGCAGAGGTGTGAGGGCACAATGGAGGCCTCTGAGTGGCCAGTGCCAGCAGGTGACGTCAGAGACCCCTCCTGATAGGTGCTTACCTGGTTAGGTGGCCAATCCTCCTCTGAGGGCTATTTAGGGTCTCTCCTGTGGGTTTTTCTTCCGATAACGAATGCAAGAGCTCACCAGAGTTCCTCTGCATGTCTCTCTTTGACTTCTGCCAAGGATCGACTGCTGACTGCTCCAGGACACCTGCAAAACCACAACAAAGTAGCAAGACGACTACCAGCAACACTGTATCGCCTAATCCTGCCAGCTTTCTCAACTGTTTCCTAGTGGTGCATGCTCTGAGGGCTGACTGCCTTTACCCTGCACTGGAAGCCAAGAAGAAATCTCCCGTGGGTCGACGGAATTTTCCCCATGCTAACGAACGGCACCAAACTTCTGCATCACCGGTCCTTTGGGTCCCCTCTCGTCTTAACGAGTGTGGTCCCTGGAACACAGGAGCTGGATCCAAGTGACCCCAACAGGCCAGAGGTGCTTCTGTCCAAATTTGGTGGAGGTAAGTCCTTGCCTCCTCACGCCAGACAGTAATCCTGTGTACTGCTTGAACTGCAGCTGCTAGGGCTTCTGTGCACTTTTGCAAGGAATCCTTTGTGCACAGCATAACCCAGGTCCCCAGCACTCCATCCTGCATTACTTAACTCGCTGAGTTGACCACCGGCTTCGTGAGACCCTCCTTTGTAGTGTTGAGATGACCGCTGTACTCAGATTTCTTGAATGCCTGTTCAAGTGCTTCTGTGGGTGCTGCCTGCTTCTGCGTGGGCTCTCTGTGCTGCTGAGCACCCCCTCTGTCCCCTCCTCCAAGGGGCGACCTCCTGGTCCTTCCTGGGCCCGGGGAGCACCCATTTTCTTTAACCACAACTCATGCAGCTAGCAAGGCTTGTTTGCGGTCTTTCTGCGTGGAAACAACTCTGCATCCTCCAGCACGCCGTGGGACATCTTATTTACAAAGGAGAAGTTCCTGGCATCTTCCATTGTTGCAGAATCTTCAGCTTCTTCCACCCAGAGGCAGCCCTTTTGCACCATCATCCGGGGTTTAGTGGGCTCCTGCCCTCTCTGGACACTTGCATTACTCTTGGACTTGGGGCCAGATTTATCAAATAAGCCTTTTGCGATTCGGAAATATTGATTTTTAAGAAATCGCTATTTCTGAGTCGCAAAATAGTATGTATCATATTTGTGATTCGGTAATAGCGATTTCTTATAAATCGCAAATGCTATTACCGAAACGCAAATTGCGATACAGCCCCCATTCGCACCTATGGGCCTGTTGGGCCATATTTGCAAATTTTTTGCTTTTCCCAAATTGCGAATTCCTAACTGGAATTCGCAATTTTGGAAATGCAAACTCCAGGGTACTGGGGGCCTAATGCCCCCTCTGCTGCACCCCAAAACAATTTTGAAAGACATGTAAGGTGCACACATGCCAAAAGGGCATGTGTGCATTACATGTCAATTTTAAAAATGCATTTTTAATGCATTTTTAAAATTTGCACATGGTTTCCACCAAGTTCAACTTGGTGGTAATAGCGATTCCTTAATGCCCAATTTGCATTAAGGAATTGCTTCATACATGTGCTTTAGAAATAGCAAATAAGGATTTCTTATTTGCAATGCCGCATTTAGAGAATCGCAAATTGTGATTCTCTAAATGGGGTCGCAATTTTAAGGAATCGTTGTTTTAGCACTGTGAATGCCTTTCTTACATTCAGAAAGGTGATTTTGCATTCACAAACGGCTGAATTTTGCAATTTGCACCGTTTGCGAATGCAAAATTCTTTGATACATCTGGCCCTTGCTCCACTTCCTTTACAGGTCCTCAGGTCCAGGAATACATCTTCAGTGTATTGCAGTCAGTTGTTGCCTTTGCAGAATCTCCTATCATGACTTTAGTGTGTTTCTGGGGAAGTAGGGTAACTTTACTCCTACTTTTCAGGGTCTTGGGGTGGGGTATCTTGGACACCCTTAGTGTTTTCTTACACTCCCAGCGACCCTCTATACACTACACTAGGCCTAGGGTCCATTTGTGGTTTGCATTCCACTTTTGGAGCATATGGTTTGTGTTGCCCCTAGGCCTATTGCATCCTATTGTATTCTACAGTGTTTGCACTACTTTTCTAACTGTTTACTTACCTGATTCTGGTTTGTGTGTATATTTTGTGTATTTTATTTACCTCCTAAGGGAGTCTATCCTCTGAGATATTTCTGACACATTGTCATTAAAATAAAGTATCAAACGAAATTGTATTTGCAAGCGGTGTGAATCGCTAAATTTGGCCGTTTGCGAATGCAAAAACGTGGTCTGCGATGCATGAAAGGCATTCGCTGACCAAAAATAAGGAATCGCAAAAATAGTGATTTTTAGCGTTGCGATCTGGTTTTGTTAGTCGCATTTTGCATCTCGCAATTTGCGACATGAAATACCTTAATCGCAATTAGCGATTCAGTATTTGAAGTCGGAAATTGCAAGATGCAAAATGCGACTCGCAAAACCAAGTCGCAATTCGATGCATCAAAAAATCGCAAATTGCGATTTTTCGTATAATGGCCTTTTGCACATGCAAAATCCCACTAAGTGAAACCAGGTGGTAACCAGGTGCAACCTATATAAAGAGGCCCAGAATGCCTCACACTATTTTCCACAATGGCTGCGTTGTACGTCATGGCGAGGAAAATGAGGATCTTGGCAGGTTTGAGGAGAGGGAAGAGGAGACAGGAGAGCATTTTCAGAGTGCACATTACCCTTTTTGACCAGACTGAGGAGGAGATATATGAGAAGTGCAGGTTGAGCTCAGCCATGATACTGGACCTGATAGCTGAGCTACAACCCATACTGCAGCGCACAACACATAGGACTCATAGCATACCCACCCATGTGCAGGTATTATGCTCCCTACACCTACTCGCCTCAGGGAGCTATCAAGGGGTCATAGCAGCAGCTGGAGGAGTATCACAGAGTGCCCCCTCTAGATTTTTCAATGCATTTATCAACGCCATGCTGAGTAGGATACACCAGTACATCAGATTCCCCCACACCCCACAGGAAATACAGCGGACAAAAATAGATTTCTACCAGATAGCACAGTTCCCCCACATCCTAGGTGCCATCGATGGGACACATGTTGTAATCTGTCCGCCATCGGCCACAGAGTATGTGTACCGCAACCGTAAATACCAACATTCAATGAATATACAGGTGATATGCAATGCCTCCTACATCATAACTGATCTCGTGGCCAGGTACCCAGGGAGCACACATGATTCATACATCTTTCTCCACAGTGGGATTCACACAAGACTGCTAGCTGGGGAGTTTGGTGAAGGATATCTACTAGGTATTGTCCCTCTGTACACTGGCGCATTGATGCAGTTGTGACGTCAGATGGCTCACTTACTCATTATACCCTCTGTTCCTTCCAGGGGACAGTGCCTACGCAGTGCGCATCTACATGATGACGCCCTACCTCAATCCTACAACACCAGCAGAATGGAGCTACAATGCAGCACACAGGGCAACCCGCAATGTGGTGGAGCGCACCTCTGGGCTGCTGAAGAGCTGCTTCCGTTGCATCCACAAAAGTGGAGGTGCACTACAGTACAGCCCGGAGATGACATGTAGAATAGTGGCCACATGTGCGATCTTGCACAGTATAGCTACCACCAGGGGCATACCTGTGGAAATATCTGATTCAGACTCTGATGGGGATGATGATCCCATACCCCCCCTACAGCCAGCAGACAGGACCAGTGCAGCAGAGGGCAGGCAAAGGCATGCTGACATCACGCACAACCATTTCAGATGTAAGTGATGACAACACAACTTCACTGACATGTGTACTGGTAGTTAGAATATTTATTACCTTAACGTCAGGTAACATAAGTTTCACTAGCAGAAAAAACAAAATAATATGTGTCTTAAAAATAAGCAGATAACAGTATCTCACTATTGAATCATAGTTTACTGTATCACACAATAAGCAAACAGTCCCCTGTGGCCATTACAGTCACTTTCTACGGCCACGCAAGCCACTCGAGTGTGCAGTGGCCTCACTGGCACCTCTGTGCCTGGCACTGCGATGCCTAGCATCAGTGGTGGGCACTGCTATGCTGCTGAGGCTAGATGTGTCCTCAGTCTCCCCTAGTCCCAGTTCACTGGGTGTCGCGGAGTGGTTACCCAGCATATTGTCCAGCACATTAGTGATCTGAACCAGTCCCTGTGCCACATCCATACTGCTGTGCGCTGCCTCCACCTGTGCGGCCACAGCACGCCGCGATATGAGGGCTGTTGAAGTAGTGCAGCGATTGACCGAGCAACAGAAGCCACCAAACATGCCCATAAAATGCCTCTCCTGCCTGCGGTGGCTGTCTCTGTCGTGCCGCAGCTCTGTGCACAGTTCCCTCACTGCCATTGTCAGCTCCCTGGTGTTCTCAGAAGCTAGGATCTGTCTCTCATGCAGTTTTGTGATGTTGGAATTAAGGCACTCCAGCTGCCGATGCAGCCCCCCCATGTTGGCATTGTATGCCTGTATCTGCCTTTGTAGTGCTGATATTTTCCTGTTTTGCAGGTGCTGCTGTTTCAACATAGTGGATTCCAGGCCACCGAAGACTGATGGCCCCTCTCCTGCTTCCATGTGCTGTGCACCTGCATACTGAGGCCTCCTGCGGGGTGTTGAGCTATGCTGGGACTCCTGCATACCAGTGGATCTGCCATCTGGGGAAGGTGTGTGGCTGTCATTGTGCCGCTTCTAAGATGTGGAATGGACTACTTCTCACAATGCTTTGCACTACTTGCTAATTCCTAAGGGGCATTTGTACATACACATATGGGGTTACATTTCAATATTGCACTTATCTTTACTGGTGCTTGGTGTGCCGGATGTGTCGATATCAGTGACCCCACTGACAGCTTCTGGGAGGAGTGTCGACTCCACCAGGTCTTCCATTGGGGTGGAAGGTGTCTCGGTGGATGGTCCGCCTCCTGTGCTCCTTGCCTCCTGAAGTCATCTTGCCACCCTCTCCTCGGCACGGGAACGCAGGTCGTACCATCTCTTTTTGATCTCCTCCACAGAGCGCTGCGCAACTCCCACAGCACAGATTTTTGTTTGAATTTCCACCCAGAGTCTGCGCTTCTCACTCTCAGGGACCTGGAGTGAGCTCTTTCCAAAAAGACGGTCATGGCTCCTCACCACCTCCTCAGTGAGCACCTCCAGTTCCTGCTCACTAAACTTGAGTTTCCTTTTCCTCTCTTCCTTCTCCTTTCCCTGTGTCCATGGTGATGTGCAGTCCTGCCTTGTTCACAGACTTGCTCCCTGTGGCTGGACTGTGTCTCTCTCAGTGCTCCATTGGGTGTGGCACCTGCAAACTGCCTGGGATGACTCACTTCCTGCTTGTGATGTCATCAGAATCTGCCAGGTGTGCGTTCTCGCAATTTGCGATTTTCAATTACCGAATCGCGAATTGCGTTCTCGCAAATTGCGATTCGGTATTTGGGCCTAGCAAACAACAAATAGCGATTTTTAAGAAATCGCTAATTCCGAATCGCAAATATGTTACATAGCATATTGCGACTCGGAAATAGCGATTTCTTAAAAATCACTATTTGCGATTCGCAGAGGGCTTTCTTAATACATCTGGCCCTTTATTTTAGTAACTCTGAGTATTGTGTTTCTTATGATATAGTTCTATGTGACATAAGTGGTATAGTAGGAGCTTTGCATGTCTCCTAGTTCAGCCTAAGCTGCTCTGCTATAGCTAACTCTGTCAGCCTAAGCTGCTAGAACACTACTAATCTACTAATAAGGGATAACTGGACCTGGCACAAGGTGTAAGTACCATCAGGTACCCACTATAAGCCAGGCCAGTCTCCTACAGAGGCCATCCCCAGCTGGGCCTCCGTCGTCTTCTTTGCCCAGCGGCGCAGGTCCTCCCACCTCTTGCGGCAGTGGGTGCTCTGCCTGTCAAAGACCCCCAGGGTCCGCACCTCCTTGGCGATGGCACGCCAAATACCCTTTTTCTGGTGGGCGCTGACCTGCAGGGAAAAGAAAGCAGAAAAGGTCATTATTCACCCGTCCGGACCATCATACTCATTGCCCACCAGACCCCACACATCCCCTGACGCACATACATTGACCAACTTACATGCTGCACTCTGGCCAGGACCCCTCTGCCCCCTGTACATGTGGCTTACACACAATGCAGTCCATACATTCATGGCCCACTCATCATGCTCACAGTGTACTCACCTGTTTGTTTGGAGGACCGTAGCGTAACGTGTCTGGGGTAGGACCTCATCCACCAGTTTCTCCAACTCCTTCGCAGTGAAGGCAGCAGCCCTTTCCCCAGACACATGAGCCATTGTCGCTTTCAGACACAGGTCATAGCAGCACTTGCAATGTAGGTCCTCTCCTGTTGAAGGCCAGGTAGCAAGTGAGTAATTAGATAGAAAATGGCGGTGACGTCCACTGCGGTGTGTACCGTTACCGACGGTGTACATCGCCATTGGCTCCTGGAACTCATAGGGCCCAATGATAACCAATGCGAAGTTGCGCAGCCGTCATCGACCACCTACCGCTACGGCACACAACGCCAGCGCAATTACCTCATTTCCACTTGTCCCTCCTCACAGGTAAGACAGCTGCCATTTGAGGGGGGCACAGGACATGGCATCTATCTGAGTCACAGCAGACATTGGCACATCAACGGACTCTTGAGTTCACATACTATTTCTGTAAAGTCAACAATTCATCATTAGTGCAATATAAGTGTGAATGTGACCCTATGCTCACTGTTCTCTTCCATAGGCTTCAACCGCTGAGGCAGAATATGAGATGGCGGCATCCTCCAGTGTACAGACCCCTGGTGGACCTAGCGACAATGGAGAACAGGCACATTATCATTACCTACAGACTTGATCATGCCACAATCCAAGAACTGTGTGCCCAATTGGAGCCAGACCTGATGTCTGCTATCCGCCAACCCACAGGTATCCCCACTCTAGTGCAGGTGATGTTAGTGCTCCATTTCCTGGCAAGTGGTTCCTTCCAAACAATAGTGGCTATGGCATCAGGGATGTCTCAGCCAAAGTTCTCTTACGTGTTGACCAGAGTGTTGCCTGCCCTGCTGAAACACATGTGCAGCTACATCGTATTCCCCCAGGTGGAGGATTTGGCCACAGTGAAAGCTGACTTTTATGCCCTGGGACATATCCCCAACATCATTGGTGCTGTTGATGGTACACATGTGGCATTTGTCCTCCCCGGAGAAATGAACACGTTTACAGGAATAGAAAAAGCTATCACTCAATAAATGTCCAGATGGTGTGTTTGGCGGACCAGCACATCTCCCATGTGAATGCCAAATTTCTTGGCTCCGTGCATGACGCATGTGATGGGCCAGCTCCAGAGGCACAGGGTGTGGCTAATAGGTGAGCCAAAGGTCCCCACACAGTATGGGGTTGTCCCTAAGGGTTAGTGTGTGTCTAACAGTTGTCCCTCAATATTTTCAGGTGACTCTGGTTATCCCAGCCTCTCATGACTACTGACCCCAGTGAGGAATGCCAGGACAAGGGCAGAGGAACATTACAATGAGGCACATGGGTGTACAAGGAGGATTATAGAAAGAACCTTCACCCTCCAGAAGGCCAGGTTCTGGTGCCTCCATCTGACAGGTGGATCCCTGTACTACTCACCCAAGGTGTCCCAGATCATCGTTGCATGTTGCATGTTGCACAACCTGGCCTTGAGACGCCAGGTGCCTTTTCTGCAGGAAGATGAGCCTGGAGATGGTCTTTTGGCAGTGGTGGAGCCTGTGGACAGTGAGGAAGAGGAGGCAGAGGAAGAAGATGTTGAAAACAGAACCAATATTATTTGGCAGTACTTCCAGTGACACACAAGTAAGACACTTTAACTTCACTTAACATTTCAGTTATCTGTTGGACATTGTACAAGTCAGCCTGTTTCCCTATGTCTATGGCCACTGACAGTTCCCTTTGGCATCTCCATTTTCAGATCTCTGTGCGCCACTCTGGCTCCTGCTATGTGCACTGCTGCCCACCAGAGGTCATCCTAAAGTATATTTAACTGTACTTTTGAGTTGCAATGCTTTGTTAATGGTGTAATAATACATATTTGAATCATTTGACAGACTCCAGATTGGTATTTGTTCCAAGGGTGTTTATTTAGGTGCTCATAAGTAGAGGGGGTGGTGCAAGGGGCTGGGACACTGGTGGAAGGAAGTTCAGGGTAGAGTCCAGTCTCTTGGTATCACAGGTGCATTGTCCAATGGGGCATAGGAAGGGGAATAATGGCAGTTCAAGGTGGACAGTGTGGGACAGAAGGGTGACAATCAGGCGAGTCTCATTTCCTTGGGGGGGTCTTGGCAATGTTCTCTGTCTTGTGCCTAGATCGCAGGGACCATTTGTGGGGTGGTTCTGCTTCTGCAGGGGGTGGTGTGCTTGTGGCCTGTTGGTCCTGTGGCGGAGCCTCCTGTTCACTAGCGCCGGCGGAGGTGGAAGGCTGTTCATTGGTTTGGCTAGTGTCAGGCGCCCATTGTGACACTGCCTCCTTCATGGTCTTGCCCATGTCTGCCAGCACCCCTGCAATGGTGACCACGATGGTGTAGATGTTTTTTAGGTCATCCCTGATCCTTAGGTACTGTCCCTCCTGCAGCCCTGGGTCTCCTGCAGCTTCCCCAGTATCTGGCCCATCGTCTCCTAGGAATGGTGGTATGCTCCCAGGATGTTGGAGAGTGCCTAGTGGAGAGTGGGTTCCCTGGGTCTGTCCCCCCCGTCGCACAGCAGTCCTCCCATCTTCCCTGTTGTCCTGTGCCTCTGTCCCCTGAACCGTGTGCCCACTGCCACTGACCCCAGCTCCCTGGTCATCCTGGGTTTTGAGGGGTTGCCTGGGGTCCCTAAAGTGGTGGACACACTGCTAATTGACGTGTCCTGGGGACAGTGGCATGGGTCTGCTGGGTGGGTGCTGTGCTGGTGTTGACTGAGGGGGGAGGCTCTGTGATGGGTTGGGACTGTGGCAGGGGAACCGACTGTGCACAGGTCCCGGATGAGCCAGGTTGTACATCGAGATACAGGCGTGCAGAGCTGCTGTCATCACTGTGGGCCTCTTGGGGCGGGCTTGACTGCCTAAGATGGCGGCCACCTAAAACCGGTGCTCCGAGCCGGCCTACAGAAAAATCCTGCTGGTATTGGCGGCTAAGGGACCCCCTGCGGCACACCAAACGGGGGGAGGACCACTTACAGGAGCGGACTGAAGTGGTGAAGTCCCTGGAGCAGTCAGCCCCCTGTGGAGGTCAGCGCGGACCTGACAGCCGTGCCGGCGAGTCGGCCGCGTAAGCCACGGATCTAGGGAGCGGCTGCGGAAGCAGCGGTGGGTGCGGTGCAGGTGTGCACGGCAGAGCCTGGGGAGTGGCTGTGGTGTGGTGATGAACATCGCGCTGATTGCGGCCACAAGCGGTGAGGAGCTGGAGGAGAAGCCCGGCTAACTCCTGAGGGGCCCCTGGGGGCCGATGCTAGGGCCGCTAAACACCTGTGTGCAGCAGTTGCAGGAGTGGACTGGAGTGGTGAAGTCCGTGGAGCTGCGGGCCCCCTGTGGAGGTTAGCGTAGGCCTGACGACCAAGCAGGTTGGTCGGCCGCGTGGGCAGCAGATTTGGGGAGCGGTTACAGATGATGCTGTGGGCGCAATTCAGGTGTACACGAGGGAGCCTGGGGAGCAGACGTGATGCCACAGCGAGCGGTGCATTGACTGCGCCCGCGATTGGGGAAGCGCTGGAGAAAAAGCCTGGCTGACTCCTGAAAGGCCCCTGGGGACCGATGTCGAGGCCGGTAAGCCCCTGTGTGCATTGGAAGAAGGAAACGACCCCGGCGAGAGGCACGCTGGCACCTTGGGCACGACAGGTGACACACTGAGGGCGCATACCGGATTTGTCCCCTGTGCTGTGTACTGACGTCGTTGTGGGGACAAGGGACCCCTTATGAGACCAGAATTGTGGAACAGGAGGTATTTGCCACCAGGTGAGAAGACCGAGTGGAAGTTGAGGGGGCCCTCTGGATTTTGTGGCCCCTGGGTGGAGGGAGGTGGCGTGGAGGCCCCCCCAGAGGATTGGTGGGGTTTGCTCTGCCCCAGCCTCCACCCTGTGGACGTTGAAAGGCCTGATTGGGAGGTATCGGATGGGGCACCCATGGATGGGATTGCCCCCACAGTGGCTCTAGCCTGGCAGGTGACTCCGCCTTAGTGAAGACAGGAGAAGCTGGAGTGGAAATGGCTGTGAGGCAGAAACCTGACTCACACGTGAAGGATCGTTTGGAGAGGCAGTCTTGTTGAGTGTGGGGACCTACAAACAGGTGACGACTGGTGCATGGAATAGTGGGGCTTATCATATTACTTGACACTGGGCGGAGGTGGCTTACGGCCGTTCCACATACCCACCGTACAATGGGGAAAATCAGGCATAAGGTGCAGAGAACATTCCAAGCGGAGCAGGAACTCACCCGTCAGTTAACCAGTAGTGAATCGGAGGAGGGTGCAGCACCCAGTACGATGCAGGATACACTAAATAATATCCTTGGGGCGATTGAAGACACTAAGTTAACCCTGAGTCAGGAAATCGGAAAGGTCTCCTCTGAACTAAGTCACTTACGAACAGATAGCCACAAGCTGGCGGACAGGGTTACAAATACAGAAACATCCCTGGAAGAGTTGCAGCCCGCACACGGAGCCCTCCGGGCCCAGGTCACATGCCTGGCTGAGCGGGTTCAGGTCTTGGAGCAACGGTCGGAGGATGCGGAGTGTCGTAGTCGGTGTAACAACATACGAATTGTTGGCATGCCTGAAGGCGTTGAGGGTACTTATACAGTGGCCTCCCTAGAAACATGGCTGCGTACTATTATGAATGAACGACCCCTTACACCCTTTTCCACCCTGGAAAGAGCACACCGAGTCCCTACTCATAGACCAGAGCCGGGAAGACCACCCCAACCGATTGTGGCCAAACTCCTACACTATTGAGACCGTGACCTGCTGTTACAGGCGGCTTGCGAGAAGGGCCCCTTTCAGATAGAGGGGGGGCAATGGCACCTTTTTCCCAGACCTTACACTGGTAGTTCAAACTCAACAGGCCACCTTCCTGGAGGTGAAACGATCCCTACGAGAGCAGGGGATCCGGTACTCCTTACTGTTCCCATCTAAATTGAAGGTCATGTTAGATGGCACCACACACTTTTTCCAGGAACCTGACGAGGTGTGGGCATGGCTGGAGGCCTATCGTGGGGACCCACAGACCTCAAACAAGTGGAAGGCAGACAACCACGCCGCCGGGGCAAGAGACGACACACCAAAGACTCTCAAAAAGACCGCCAAGTGACGAAACCCAACAGTCAACAGGCGCGTAAGGGAAAGAAGTCTGCGCTACGGGTGCCGGCCTCCCTAACGGAGGCAAGAAGTTCTGAAGATGGCCGGAGATCCGAACCTGAGTCCTTGAATGGAGAGGATTCTATGGATATAGAATCAATGACTGGTGTGACGGAGGGCCTCCCCCAGGTGACACCTCAGACATCAGTAGACATCATTTGATTTCGGAGGGTCCAAGTGCTCCCAGCCTTGTTGTTCTTTTTGCAATTTGATGATGGGCCGGCGGAGACACTGATGGTCCAGCTCTGTGCTCTATGCTCGCCCTTACCTCACCCACCGGAAGACCCGGCCGGATGACGACATCACCTCTTCATATACTGGTTATTATAGTTTGGGCGGGAGGCAGTTGCTTACCTGCTCTCAGGATGGGGTGTTGGGGAATGTTAGAACTGTTAGTTTTTGCCTGTGGCCCTTCAGACATGTGTGATGTGCTACTGCAATGGTCATTAGGGAGTGGCGTGTGGGGAGGGTACAGGCCTTTTGACAGACCTCTGGAGGAATATGGCTATGACACGTCCCTTTTCTAAAGTGCTGTCCTGGAATGTTAGAGGCATGGGCTTGATAGCGAAACGGCACAAGATACTTGCCTACATGAAGCGCAGGGGGGTACAGATCGCCATGCTGCAGAAATCTCACCTCACTCAGGTAGAATTGGACCGCTTGCGTAGGTGGTGGCGGGGGCAGCTCTTTGCAACCATGTACTCGGCCTATGCAAGAGGAGCGGCAGTGTGGGTGAGAGCAGGGGTCACATTTGAGCCCATCAACATTGACACTGATAAAGATGGTTGATATATTTTAATAGAGGGGAGACTGTACGGTAGACCGCTGGTCTTGGGCAGTATATATGCCCCCAACCACAACCAGCTCCAGTTCCTGCACACATTATCTGCCCATCTGGCACGCTTTGGGGATGTCCCATTCCTGCTTGGGGGACACTTTAACGGGGTGCTATACCCGGAATTGGACCGTTCTACTGCTCTGTTGTGGGGGGCTGCTGCCGTCAGGGTGGCCTGGGGCATGGCAACCTGGATCTAACACTGGGACCTAATTGATATCTGGCATCTCCAACATCCTCTTGACAGAGACTACTCGTACTACTCCCCCCTCTACCACGTGTATACTAGAATAGATAGAATGTTCTGCTCAACCTCTCTTGGTAACTTGGTGATGCACCCTGAATACTTGGGCCGGACTGTCTCTGACCATAGTCCACTGTTGATACACCTAGCCACGACGGAGATTCGCCAACCTATTTCGACGTGGCGCCTACACCCAACAGCGCTGGAAAATGATTTATTCCATATAGCACTACTAAATAGGCTGTTGGAATATTTGACACTTAACCCGGGGCTCGGCGACTAGTAGGGGCATTGAGTGGGAGGCCTTAAAGGTGGTGGTGAGAGACCATTGCTTAGGGCAGACGGTGGGCATCCGCAGAGACCTTGAACGGGACATCTCACATTTAGAGGATGACCTACATAAAGGTGATAATGACTTAGATGGCTCACCAGAAGCTCAGGCTAGACTGCTGGAGCTCCGGGGGAAATACTCGTCGGCGCTAGAGCGTCTTAGATGCCATGACTATAGGACCAATCTGACCAAAATACACAACGAGGAAGGAAAAGCTGGGAGGCTGCTGGCATGGCTAATTAGGCTGGAGGCGGGGGGAGGCCAACCACCCGCTTGTTGACTGACGGAAATATTATTTACACACCTACCAAGATCAATTCCAAATGTATGGAATACTATAAATCCTTGTATAACCCCATACACATGGATTCTGTCACCGTACGAGAAGGCTCTCTGTCTGCCCTGCCTAGGACTGTTCTGACTGATACAGTTAGGGATAGGCTTGGTGTACAGATCTCTATAGGAGAGATTAAGGAGGCCATCAAGACACTGGGGGCAGGCAAGACTCCGGGTGCAGATGGTTTGCCCCCAGGGTTTTATAAACTGAGTTGCGATGTCCTGGCCCCTAGATTTGCAGAGATGTACACTGAAGCCTTTGAAACCAAACTGTTACCGGCCACGACTAGGGAGGCCATAGTGATCCTATTCCCAAGACCACACAGGTTGACCGACGGGTTACTGACTTTAGGCCACTGTCCATGCTCAACACTCATTTTAAGATCCTTAGTAAAGCACTTGCCATGAGACTCCTGCCGCATATGAATACCCTCATACACTGAGATCAGAATGGGTTCATCCCTACCCATAGCACCTCTAATAATCTCCGTCAGTTATACTCCCTGCTATATGACGATGCCCACCCCTCACATCTGGCAGAAATGATTGTGTCGGTGGACTTTGAAAAAGCCTTCAACACAGTGAGCTGGGAATTCTTGGATGCCGCTATGGCACGGCTAGGCTTGGGGTAGACCTGGGGTGCCTGGGTCAGGCTGCTTTACACACAGACTACGGCCCGGGTTAAAATGGGAAGAATGATCTCCTGCAGCTATGAGATACACAGAGGTACCCGGCAGGGATGCCCTCTGTCCCCCTTGCTGTTTGCCATTGCCATAGAACCCTTAGCAGCAAGGCTCAGGGACAGGGCCCAGGAATGGGGTATGTATAGGTGGGGAGGTTTCCATATAGTGTCTCTGTATGCAGATGATCTGCTTATCTACCTCCGCAATGGCCCGGAGACATTGCCTCAGGTGATCCTGCTGTTGGATGAGTTTGGAGCATGTTCTGGTCTTCGCATTAACAAGCATAAGACTTATGTCTTTCCGCTGGTCCGGGGAATAAACCGCCCACCTTCTTGCCCAGAGTGGATAACCTGGGCGCCGCATACTTTTCGCTACCTGGGAATACAGATATACCATGAGATGCAGGATCTCAGAGAGGGCAACTTAAGCCCAGCGATTAGAGCCTTACGGTCTAGTGTTGATTTCTGGTGCTCTCTACGCCTACCGACCATGGCCCGGGTGTCTCTTATTAAGATGGTAGTATTGCCCAGACTAATGTATTACTTTGCCAATTTGCCTGTCACCCTTCCCCCCTCATGGTTCCGACCACTGGACATGTTGCTCAGGGAACTGATATTGGATGGTGGGAGACAACGAGTGGTGCTGACCACTTTGAGACTGCCCGAGACGCCGGAGGACTTGGAGTTCCTGACTTCGAGTTTTACTTCCTAGCGGCTCAGTTACAGTGGCTGGCGCAGTGGCTCAGCGGAGTGGGACTGGAAGAGCTGACGGTGGACGGAGGAGATCCCAGAGGTACTGGGCTAGTGACAGAATTGCTCTTACCTACCGTACGTTTGCATTCAGAGGGGAGTGTTGCTGAGGATGGCCCTTGCCAACTGGCAGAGAGTCCTGAGAAGAACACACACAGCAGTGCCTTATGCACCAGCTATCCCACTTGTGGGAATGCCTTGTAGAGACCACCTCTCTAGCTTTACACAGTGTCAATTACGCTGCTGGACGGCCGCAGACTTGAACACATTGGGCTCACTGTACAGTCAGGGATCACTGATACCGTTTGATGACATTGTGGAACAGAGTGGCCTGCCTCGTGGACAGTTCTTGACCCATGAGGCGATAAGAGGAACTATCCGCGCCCTCTGGAAAGGGGTAGAGGGTGAACCTCCCACACACAGGCACTCCATTGGGGGGGCTCACATTTGGTCTCCTGGTTATACAGGGCGCTGCTGGCTTCGGTACAGAACCCGATGGGTGCTCTGCGGACTAAGTGGGAGACAGACCTAGGCAGGCGCCTCTCAAATGGAGAGTGGGATAGAATTCTTGCGTATGCTCCCTTGGTATCACGAAACACCTGACTGAAATATATACAATACAACTGCACTCCTAGGACATACTTAACCCCACGGTGACTGACGCTCATATACAAGGGGGCTGGGTTGGGATGCCCACGGTGCAGTTTATTAGATGCAGGATTTGTGCACATGACAAGGGAATATCCACAAGTGCAACAATTTTGGAGGGAGGTTATCCATAAAATTAACAATACACTACATAGCCAACTAGAACCCACAAAGGAAGTATGCCTCCTGGGGCTCTTCAATCGACCACACCCCAAGAAAGTGGGCAATAGATTTGTGGATATGGCTCTGGTGTTGGCCAAGCACAGAATATCCATGACATGGAAAAACGCTGAAGGTCCTAACCTTCAGATTTGGACACAGGATGTCACAATGTGAGGAAGAGCAGAGTTGAGTGCCTTGAATAGAGAGGAGATCAGAGGGCTGAGGCGTAGGCCACTGGCTCCACTGTGGTTAGAGGTGATGGACAGCTGGGAGAATGGTGCCATGGGACTTGAATCTGACCATGAGAGTGATACCGAAAGCTAAACATCGACTTTAAAGGGGGGAATGTAAGGAGGGTTGATCTGTGTTGTCCCCAAGAGTCCCAGAGATGGGGCATATGGGTGGGTGGATCAGCCCCCCTTGCACAGCCAGCCCATAAATTGAGTATGGGACAGTCTTTGAATGCTGATGTTTAGGTTTAGTGTCACCGCACAACCTGAGTATGCACTGTGTGTATGGATCCTGGGCAGATTGTTTGTTTTGTTTCTCTTAGTTCTGTTATATTCTTGGCTTCATTCCTGAATATCTTGCCTGATGTGCACTGCAGGCCTCGACTGCGTTGGGAAATCTCTAGAATACAAATAAATGCTCTTTTTCAGGCATCAACCAATAGATTACAGAGATACGAACATTCCCGCCCACTACCCCCCACTCCCGACGAGGGCTACTAAGAAACATTGAACACCTTGCTATGATAATCACATCAACAACCGGGTGATAACTTTAACGATTAAAGGGTACTAAGATGCTACGGTGAAAGTACGATTTGCCTATGCAATGCATGGGTTTCATATATACGACTGTTATGTAGTATGATGTACAGTATAATAAGCGCTATGTTACACCTGCTTGAATTCCAGATGAAATGCCAATTAAATAAAAGTTTTAAAAAAATCACTCTGGGCCTCTTCTGTGGGGGTACTGGAAGTAGCTGGCACCTCCTCTCCGGTGATGTTGAGCATGGGTCCTGTGGGGATGCAAATGCAGTGTTAGTGTATCTGCGTGGGCCATATTATGCATGGGTGTGTTTCACTCTATGATTGCGAGATCCCTGTCAGCTTGGCCTTGTGTGAGTGGTGATTTACTGGGCATGCTGTGGTGATGGGTGTCCATGCAGGTCTGTGATGGGGGTCCATGCATTGGTGTTGCATGCAGGGCTTGGTATTGGGATGGGTGGGTTGTGATAGTGGGGTAATTGCCCAGTCCTCCTGCTACTCCTGCAAGCCCCTCGGGATGCATTATTGCCAAGGCTTGCTCCTCCCATGTTGTTAGTTGTGGGGGAGGAGGTGGGGGTCCACCGCCAGTCCTCTGTATGGCTACCTGGTGTGTTGCAACCACAGAACGCACTTTCCCCTGTAGGTCATTCCACCTCTTCCTGATGTCATCCCTTGTTCTTGGGTGCTGTCTCACGGCGTTGACCCTGTCCACAATTCTCTGCCATAGCTCCATCTTCCTAGCTATGGACGTCTGCTGCACCAGTGATCCGAAAAGCTGTGGCTCTACCCGGATGATTTCCTCCACCATTACCCTTAGCTCCTCCTCAAAAAACCTGGGGTGTCTTTGGGGTGTCATGGATATGGTGCGACTGATATGTGTGAAGATGTGTGGGGTGATGTGTGGGGTAATGTGTTGGGGTGTATGCTGTGATGTGCGTGGATGGTGTATGGATGATGGTGTTCTTTGCCTCTGATTGAGTGGGTGCTCCTGCCTTGTCTCTCGCTGTGTGCTATTGTTTTTTTCACTGTAAGGGGTTGTGGGTAATGTGGGTGTGTGTTTTATAGTGGTGTGAGTGTGGTGTGTGCATATGTGTCAGGTGTGTGTAGTTTGAATTGTCCAATGTGGTAGTGTTTTGTAAATGTGTGTGTATTCTGAGAGTGGCGGTGTGTACCGCCAATGGTTTACCGCGATTGAAAGACCGCCACAGTGATTCGTGAGTCGTGATACTGTGGGCGTATTCCTGTTGGTATAACAGTGTGGGTTTTGCTATCGCCAGTTTATCACTATCCTTTGGTGTGGCGGACTTGTGTGGGTGTATGTGGCTGATTTCTCAGTGTTGGTCATAATACCCATAGTGGAATACCGCCGAGGTCATGGTATGTTGTCGGCTGTCAGCACGGCGGTAGGCGGCATTTAACACCAGGGTTTTAATGAGGGCCTATGAGTTTGTGATCAGTGAATTTATTACAATGCTAATGCAGCAAATACATTTGTGACATGAAGAAACAAAAATGTGAAGTGAAGGGGTCAGTCATGGTGAATTGAATAGTTGGAATAGATAGCACACAATTGGGAGTCCAGAGTACCTCCCCCATTGGAACTGGTAGGTGGTTGAGGATCAGTCAAGAGAATGAATGTGTGACACACAAAGGAGGTCCTTTAGGCAGAGGTCACTTGCTGGCAGTGGATTGTGTCTTGCCATCCGCACCTCCTGGATTCTTTGTTGGACATCCCTATTTGCGTGGGGAGTGATCCGCTGCTACAGAGACATAGTTGTATGAGTCTGGTCCTTCCTCTGGCAGGGCCACCTTTCCAGTGGCTGGTGCCGATGTAGATGTGCCTAGTGTTGATGAGCCAAAGGAAGGGCTAGACTGGTTTTGAAAAACCATCAGTCAGCACCTCTGTTGGGGAGGCCATGTTGGTATTGTGGCCCTCCATCTGTTCCCACATGTCTCTATGTATATCCCTCTGTAGCTGCTTAATTTCCCAGAGTTCATTCAAGACCTGGCCCATCATGTCTTGGGACTCCTGATAGACCCCCAAGACATGGCTGATGGTGTCCTGGCCAGGAGCCGCCCAGTGTCTTCACCAGGCTGGCCCACAGCATCTCTCCCACAAACCTTACCCCCACAGGCCTGTGCCTTTGCCACAGGGTGACCTCTCCAACTTTTTTCTGGACCCTCGTTGTCAGAAGTGTTGTGCTGCAACGGAGGATCCGGGACGGGGATTGCATGAGATGGTAGACACTGCGCTCGGGACACAGGTTGGGGGGTCGAATGGCTTTCTCTGATGTTGAGGCAACCAGTCTGGGAGATATTGATGTGGCCACAGTGAGACTACATGATGGTGTCTGACCAGGTTGCCTACATGGGCCAGAACAGTCCCTTATATCCTGACATCCTGGAGTGTCTGCTTCACTGAAGGCTTCATCCGGGGGTAGTGGCATTCTCTACTGTAGCCTATGTGTGCCCAGTGGCAGCTCGGCCTATTGATGTAAAATGTACAATGTTACTGGTTGTATTATGACATCTAACTCCAAAGTTCAGTGTAAGCAGAGACCTTGTACAAAGTTAAGTTACAGTTAATCCTACTGTGGAAAGTACCCTTGGTATTTGTTGTATTGACATTACACTTGTGAAGCATGCCAATTTCATTTGTCAAGCAGCTGCGGAAATTTTCAAATCGTTAGCACTTGGGAAGATGGCCTGAGAATGTCATCTTGCCACTCCTGAACAAAATGTGCAGGCCAAGCAGTTTCTGAGGGAACATGGAGGCACTTTAGGGCCTTGTTTTAGGGCGTGCAGTTTGCTTGAAAGATGATGATATTTTGGGGTCTTAAGCTCAAAATGGGGTTAGTTCAGAAACTAACCTTGCAGTCTACTGACAGTTTGGGTAACCCCCATCTTAGCACTGTACATGAGCAGCAACCGTTTTTTGCTACTGCAGCGCATGCTGCACTTCAATGACAATTCTGCTGTATTGCCCCAGGACCATCCAGACCATGATGGATTGTTCAAAACTTGTCCTGTCGTGGAACATTTGTCTACTTGCTTTCCAGAACTATAGCCATAGATGAGCACTTGATTCTGTAAAAAGGATGGCTGATGTTCAGGCAGTTTATTGAAAGCAAAAGAACTCCCACTGGCATCAAGCTGTACATGCTGTGTGAGAGCTCCACTGGCTATGTGTACAGCTTGAGAGTGTATACTGGAAAGGTCTCCACTCTAAACCCTGTAGGTTACCCTCCCATGCTAGGAGTCATAGGAAAGATTGTATGGGAACTTGTCCAGCCTTTCCTTTACAAAGGTTACAGCTTTTATGTGTACAATTTCTATACTGGAGTAGAGTTGTTCAGTGAGCTTTACAAAACTGGCACTGTGGCATACAGTACAGTTCATTGTTGCCGCAAGGGTTTCCCGCTGGAGCTTGTTTGTAAGAAGCGCCAGAAATCCCACAGCATTGCATTGCATTCCAAGGAACTGCTCACAGTCAACTACTCAGATTAGCGTGATGCGTATGTGCACACTGCAATTCATGATGAGAGCGCTTCTGCTGCCATGGTTTGGGGTCAAATGGCTGAGGTTCACAAGCCCAACTGTCTGCTTGATTACAACAAGTACATCGGTGGAGTGGATAAGAACAACCAGTTTCTTCAGCTATACAAT
The DNA here is from genome assembly GCF_031143425.1 of Pleurodeles waltl. Classification (NCBI taxonomy): domain Eukaryota; kingdom Metazoa; phylum Chordata; class Amphibia; order Caudata; family Salamandridae; genus Pleurodeles; species Pleurodeles waltl. Next base: position 685,952,610 of record NC_090449.1, on the reverse strand, counting down.
GCGAGTTGTAAAACTCTCAATTGGTATAAGAAACTGTTTACCAATCTGATCCAGATGACAACATAAAATAAGTATGTTGTTAATCGTCAGACAACCACCAGAAGATGCATGTCATTCCTTGACTTTGAATTGGCCATCATCGAAAGGCTTACTGCCACAGAAGCAACACCGTCCACTTTATGTGTTCTAGAGGACTTGGCTAGGTGGCAGGAGCAACACTTTGCTTATTGCATTCCTGAAACATCTGAAAAGGGTCAACCATGTTGTCATTCTACAGTCTGCTCTAAGCAGGGCAAGAGGCAGGAAAGTCATGTTTACTGACGCCAATGCTCATCTCAGCCAGCCCTGTGTTTTCTTACTTGCTATATGTTGTGAAATACTGGAAAATTGACTGATGTGGAGCTGCCGTTAGGTAAACCTCTCAATAGCTGTGCATGTATATCTACTGTCCATGGGCCACTACTTTGCTAGGCAAGTAGCCACTGAATTTTAGTTTCTCTTCTTGAAGAACTCATGGACTTCATTATGGCCTGCTAGAAACCTTTATCCACTGTGAGAAAGTGGTAGGTGTTCTGTTCACTGATAGACAAGGGCATTGTAGTCCCCACACTGCACATACTGGTGGAGAGAACATATGCCATATTGTCACAGAGTGCCCTGTGTGTTAAAGTTGTAAAGGCTTGGCTAGATTTTGAAGTGCTTGTTAGGTAACCTATATATAAAACACAAGAATCACCTTAATTGCCCGTGAGAACCAAAGTAAGTGTAATAAGCCAAACAAATGTTCCATGGGACTTATTCACCAATATTTCTACTTGCTTAAAAGAGTGAAAACGTAATCAGTAGCTTGTATTATAAACAATGTTATTGAAAAGGGGTACAGGACACAATGGCGGTCATTACAACATTGGCGGTAAAAGACGCTTACCGCTGTGCAGAAGACCGCCAACACACCGCCGCGGCTGCGGAATTCTGCCACAGCTATTATGACCCAGATCTCGGAACCCGGCAAAATTCAGACACCCACACAAGTCCGCCACACCAAAGGTCAGTGATAAACTGGCGAAAACAAAACCTCCACTGTCACGCCAACAGAAATACGCCCACACTATCACGACACACAAATCCACGTGGCGGTCTTTCAACCGCGGTATTCCATTGGCGGTACACACCGCTGCGCTCAAAATACACACACTCTTACAAAACACAGCCACATTGCACAATTCAAAATACACACACCTGATACACATACACACACCACTCCCACACACCCAATACAATATAAAACACACACTCACATCACCCATAAACCCCTACGACAAAAAATGAGAACGAAGCACAGAGAGAGACACCATCAGCAAGTACAACAGCATCCACAGGCACATAGCACCATCACCCACACAACTTCCAAGCTCCTCACACAACACACCACTATATATCACCACACTTATCACCACACACACCACCCCACACATCACCTACACCACCCCATGGCACGGCAAAGACACCCCAGGTTCTCGGAGGAGGAGCTCAGGGTCATGGTGGAGGAAATCGTCTGGGTAGAGCCACAGCTATTTGGAGCACAGGTGCAGCAAACCTCCATTGCAAGGAAGATGGAGCTATGGCAAAGAATAGTGGACAGGGTCAACGCAGTGGGACAACACCCAAGAAATCGGGAGGACATGTGAAAAAGGTGGAACGACCTACGGGGGAAGGTGTGTTCCGTGGTCTCAAGACACCACCTGGCGGTTCAGCGGACTGGCGGCGGACCCCCACCTCCTCACCCACAACTAACTACATGGGAGGAGCAGGTCTTGGCGATTCTGCATCCTGAGGGCCTCGCAAGAGTAGGTGGAGGAATGGACTCTGGTAAGTCAAATCTTAACTATTACATCCCCCACCCTACGTGCATGCTATCACATACCCCCACCCTCGCCCCCACCCCTATCACTCCAACTCCTCACAAATGTACCAATATCACAAACCACACATCCCAACACCAAGCCCTGCATGCAACAACAAAGCATGGACACCCATCACCAAAGCATACACACTGCACATAGCCATACACCCCCCTAAACCATCATCACACAAGCTCCCACACAGGAATGCCAACACTGGGGTACATGGTCACCCACCCATTGCACACCATGCCACACACAGATGCAATAATCATGCCTTTCCACCCCTGCAGGACACCTACCCAACATCACCAGACAGGAGGGTCCAGGCATGTCCACTCCACCCACAGAAGAGGCCCACAGTGATGACAGCACCTCTGTCCAACTGGATCTAGATGACCAGCCCGGACCATCGGGGGCCTCGGGACAGTCGATTCCCCTCACACAGGAACAGGCCACCACAGACCTTCCCCCCTCTGGAAACACCAGCACAGCACCCACCCAGCGGGCCCATGCCTCCGTCCCCAGGACACGTCAATCAGCTGTGGGTCCACCACTTCAGGGAACCCAGGATAACCCACCACCCCAACAACAACAGGGACCTGGGGGCAGTGGTCACACGGTCCAGGGGACGGAGGCCCAGGAACACAGGGGAACTGGGAGGGCTGCCGGGCGACAGGGGACGGAGAGGCCAAGGGAACCCACTCTCCACAATGCCCTCTCCTCCATCATGAGAGCATACCACCACTCCCAGGAGAGGATGGCAACGGTACTGGGCAAGTTTCAGGAGACCCAGCGCATGCAGGAGGAACAGTATATGGGCTTCAGGGAGGAACTCAGAACCATCAGCTCCACCCTGGGCACCATCGTAGGGGTGCTGAAGGAACTACTTAACACCAGGAGGGACATTGTGGCACTCCAAGGGGCCCCTGACACTAGCATGGACGATGAACTGCCCACCACCTCTGCCGGCGCTAGTGGACAGGACACCCCGCCACAGGACCACCACACCAGCACCCCACCCCCTGCAGAGGGAGAACCACCCAGCAAACTGTCCCTGAGATCCTGGAACAAGACAGAGCACAATGCCAAGACCCCCGCCAAGAAATGAGACCACCCTGATTGTCATCCCACTGTCCCACTTTGTCACCCTGTCCATAATTAAACTGCCCCAGCTCCACTTCCTATGCCCATATGGGCAATGCACCTGTGAGACTAATAGACTGGACTCTGCCATGGACACTCCTCCGCCATCACCCCTCACCATTTAACTTCTACCTGCAATATTTTGCATTTAAATAAACACACCTAAAGCACAAAAAGATCTGGAGTCTGTCTGTGATCTCGAAATAGTGTATTTGCAATTACAGTGACCAAATGTTCTTGAAATAGTAATGTCAACATACCTATGTCACACAGCTCTAGTCCATGAGGAATCAAAGCAGATGACACACGTTGGGACTCACATCTGTGAAACCGTAAGGGAAAGTGACAACTCAGTTACCATACACTGGGTGAAAATGATAGACAGTAGAGAGGAAGTAGTGTAAAAGTACATGTAGTAGGCAGGAATGTATTCTCACCTGTGTTTCACTGGAAATATTGCTGGATCACTGAGTCCCTGTTCTGCATGTCTTCTTCCTCTGCTTCATCCTCATCACTGTCCACAGGCTCCACAGCTGCCACAACACCGCCATCTGGACCATCCTCCTGCAGAAAAGGTACCTGTCGTCGCAAAGCCAAGTTGTGAAGCATACAGCAGGCCACGATGATCTGGCACACCTTCTTTGGTGAGTAGAATAGGGATCCACCTGTCATGTGGAGGCACCTGAACCTGGCCTTCAGGAGGCCGAAGGTCCGCTCAATCACCCTCCTAGTTCACCCATGGGCCTCATTGTAGCGTTCCTCTGCCCTGGTCCTGGGATTCCTCGCTGGGGTCAGTAGCCATGACAGGTTGGGGTACCCAAAGTCACCTGCAAATGGTGAGGGACAACTGTTAGACACACACTAACCTGTAGGGATAACCCCAGGCAACCATTCCCACTGTCTTGCTTCCAGGGGCTCACCTAATAGCCACACATGGTGCCTCTGGAGTTGACCCATCACATACGGGATGCTGCTATTCCGCAGGATGTAGGCGTCATGCACTGAGCCAGGGAACATGGCATTCACATGGGAGATGTACTGGTTGGCCAAACATACCATCTGTACATTCATGGAATGATAACTCTTCCGGTTTCTGTACACCTGTTCACTCCTGTGGGGGGGGACCAAAGCCACATGGGTCCCATCAATGGCACCTATGATGTTGGGGATATGTCCAAGGGCATAAAAGTCACTTTTCATTGTAGCCAAATCCTCCACCTGAGGGAAAACGATGTAGCTCCGCATGTGTTTCAGCAGGGCAGACAACACACTGGACAATACGTTAGAAAACATAGGCTGGGACATCCCTGATGCCATGGCCACAGCTGTTTGAAATGACTCACTTGCAAGGAAATGGAGCACTGATAGCACCTGCACTTGAGGGGGTATTCCTGTGGGATGGCGGATTGCTGACATCAGGTCTGGCTCCAACTGGGTACACAGTTCCTGGATTGTGGCACGGTCAAACCTGTAGGTGATTATCAAATGTCTTTTCTCCATTGTTGACAGGTCCACCAGCGATCGGTACACCGGAGGATGCCGCCATCTCCTCACATGTCCCAGCGGACGGTGCCTATGAAGGACAACAGCGACCACAGAGTCAAACAACTCAGAGGTACGTACCCACAGTTTACACAGAACACCAATCATACACAAAAGGTGGCCTGTATGTGTGTTGAGACTAGGCCAGGGTATGTGTGACGCAGTTGGAAATTAGGCCATGTGGGCCCATGAAATGGCAGCTGCCTGACCTCTAAAGTGGGACAATGGGATGTGAGGTAACTGCGCTGGTGTTGTACACTGTCGCGGTAGGCGGTCGGAGACCGCGGGGCAATGCTGCATTGGTTAACACTGGACCCTATGGGTCCCAGGAGCCAATGACGATGTACGCCGACGGTGATGGTACGCAACGCCACGGACGTGACCGCCGAGGATGTGACCGCCATTTTCTATCTGTTGAATCACTCGATACCTGATCTTCGACAGGAGAGGACCTACACTGCAAGTGCTGCTGTGACCTCAGTCTGGAAGAGACAATGGCTCGTGCGTCTGGGGAAAGGGCCCCTGCCTTCAGATCGGAGGAGTTGGAGAAGCTCGTTGATGGGGTCCTCCCCCAGTACACGCTACTCTACGGTCCTCCAGACAAACAGGTAAGTACACAGGGAGCATGTTGTATGGGCTGTGCCTGTGTGGAGAGGGCTGGATGTAAGAAGAAAGGGGGCAGAGTTCTGCGTGCATGAAAGACGGTGGGTGCATGTGCCACATGGCAAGGGTAGGGATGGGGGCCACTCACTTTGACGGTGCAGTTGGTAATGACTTCTCTTCTTCCCCTGTACATTTCATATAGGTCAGCGCCCACCAGAAGAAAGATATTTGGCGTACCATCGCCAAGGACGTATGGACCCTGGGGGTCTACCACAGACGGAGCACCCACTGCCGGAAAAGATGGGAGGACATTCACCGCTGGAGCAAGAAGACGACGGAGGCTCAGCTGGGGATGGCCTACCAACGTGGGAGGGATGCCCGTCGAACCATGATTCCCCTGATATTCAGGATCCTGGCGGTGGCCTACCCGGAGTTGGATGGGCGCTTGAGGGCATCACAGCAGACACAAGGGGGTGAGTACACTCTCATTCAGCTGACTTTGCACGCAGTGGAGTTGTCTAGGTGGGGAAGGAGGGCTGTTGGTTTCCCTAGGCCAGGGCGAGTTCCGTAGGCTAGGACCCTCCGTAAGGCATGGCCCTGTGGCCCCCCCACCCCACCTCTGTAGAGTGCCAAGTACAGCTATTCATGCCCCTGTGTCATCTATGTGTGCAGATGTTGTCCATAGCCTTGTAGGCCATTTCCAGGAATTGCACTGTAGAGCCCAAGAGCGCGGCGTAGTGCAGGGGGCTTCTGTGTCTGTCTTGTCGCCAACGGTAGCGGTAATCCGTGCACTCAACATGTCTTTATTCTATTCCCCCACCCCCTTTTTGTGGTCTCCCTGTTCTTGTGTGCATTAGCATCATCAGGCGGAGGAGCAGTGGTACCGGAGCACGAGGGAGCTGCATCCCACATGGCCATGGAGGGCCACACTACGGACTCTGTATTCACCAGTGGAACTGAGGGCGAGGGGAGCTCCACGTCGGGGACAGGAGCTGAGACCAGCGACACGGACTCATCCTCTGATGGGAGCTCCCTTGTGATGGCGGCAACATCTGTGCCCCCCGCATATACAGGTACAGCCGCCACCCCCCCTACCAGCACCGCCCTCCCAGCAGCCCCTCAGCCTTCGCCCAGTGCCCGCTCACCCAGGAGGGTGGGCATCACCTTCGCCCCAGGCACCTCAGGCCCTGCCCCAGTCACCCCTGCTGCCCTCAGTGAGGAGGCCATTGACCTCCTCAGGTACCTCACTGTTGGGCAGTCTACCATTTTGAATGCCATCCAGGGTGTAGAAAGGCAGTTGCAACAAACTAATGCATTCCTGGAGGGCATTCACTCTGGTCAGGCGGCCCTTCACCGAGCCTTTCAAACTCTGGCCTCAGCACTGATGGCAGCCATTGTCCCTGTGTCTAGCCTCCCCCCTCCAACTTTCTCCACCCAGACCCAATCCCCTGTACCCCAGGCTATCCCAACCACACCATCAGACAAGCATGCACACACCTCAACACACATGGGAAGCTCAGGCAAACATAAGCACCACACATCTCACAGGCACTCACACAAGCATCAGACACATGCAGACACACCAACATCCACTGCCTCGACTGTGTCCCCCTCCTCATCGTCTCCTCCCTCCCAGTCTCATCTACACACACACCTGCATGCACTACCTCTACAGCCACTACGTCCCTCACCAGCACACCCACCAGCACACCCCGCTCACGTGCAGTCACCACCCCCACTCCCATTCACACGTCCCCTGTGTCCTCTCCCAGTGTGTCTGTGACGCCCCCTCCCAAGATACACAAACGCAGGCACACACCCACCCCACAGCCATCCACCTCACGACAGCCTCCAGCGCATGCACCTGCACCCAAAGTCACCAAACGTACACCTCCTACTACCACCACCTCTTCCTCCACTCCCAAACCCCCTCCAGCTACCCGTCCCAGTGTGTCCCAAAAACTTTTCCTGTCCAGCCTTGACCTTTTTACCACACCTCCCCCACCCCGTCCATCTCATAGGTCCCGAACTAGCACCTTAGCCACAACATCTCCGGGACCAGTGTTGCCTGTAGTCACAGATATGTGGAGTGCACCGGCCACCAGGACAGCCAGTGTGGCATGGAACCACAGCACAGCCCGTCTCCCCCCTGTGAAGCATCAGAAGTTGGCCAGTGCCCGGCGCGAGAGGGGGAAGACTCCAGCCACCAAAGCCGCTCCCAGGGGTCCCGGTGGGAGTGTGGACTCAGCTGTGACACCTCCCAAGGTAGGGAAGGGCCACAAGAAACCCGGCAAGTCTGGGAAGAGCAGCACGGCGGAGAAGACCGCCATCATCCCCGCTGCCCAGGAGGCCACCGCCAGCCCCAGCCCAGCTGCCCAGGAGGGCCCCGCCAGCCCCAGCCCAGCTGCCCAGGAGGCCACCCCCAGCCCAGCTGCCCAGGAGGGCCCCGCCTGCCCCATCCCAGCTGCCCAGGAGGGCCCCTCCAGCCCCAGCCCAGCCCAGCTGCCAGGAGGCCACCTCCAGCCCCAGCCCAGCTGCCCAGGAGGGCCCCGCCAGCCCCAGCCCAGCTTCCCAGGCGCCACCACCAGCACAAGCCCCACTGGGCCATGAAGGACAGCCAGCACAAGTACCGCTGGGCCCTGAAGGACCGCCAGCACAAGCCCTGCTGGGCCATGAAGGACCGCCAGCACAAGACCCTCTGGGCCATGAAGGACCGCCAACTCAAGCACCACTAAACAGGGCACCGCCAACTCAAGCACCGTTGAAACAGCCCACCGCCAAATCAAGCACTGCTGAACAGGGCACCGCCAAATCAAGCACCGCTGAACAGGGCACCGCCAAATCAAGCACCGCTGAACAGGGCACCGCCAACTCAAGCACCGCTGAACAGGTCACCGCCAAATCAAGCACCGCTGAACAGGGCACCGCCAACTCAAGCACCGCTGAACAGGGCACCGCCAAATCAAGCACCGCTGAACAGGGCACCGCCAAATCAAGCACCGCTGAACAGGCCACCGTCAACTCAAGCACCGCTGAACAGGGCACCGCCAACTCAAGCACCGCTGAACAGGGCACCACCAAATCAAGCACCGCTGAACAGGGCACCGCCAAATCAAGCACCGCTAGCCCATGAGCGGCAGGGGCACTGACGCAACTGGGACCGTCACGGGGTGAGTGATGCACTCTGGGCACCAGTCCCCCTTCAGAACCAGTGGAGAGATCCATCCACTACCTCTGTCCTTCACAGGATGAAGCACTCTGGGCACCAGTGCCCCTCCAGAACCAGTGGAGAGATCCATCCACTACCTCTGTCCTTCACAGGATGAAGCACTCTGGGCACCAGTCCCCCTCCAGAACCAGTGGAGACATCCATCCACTACCTCTGTCCTTCACAGGATGAAGCACTCTGGGCACCAATCCCCCTCCAGAGCCAGTGGAGACTGTTATCAACTTGAGAGACTGTGGCTTTGCACTCCCCAGAATTGAACAGTGGGCAAACCACCCACTGGAGAGACTTGAGAGACTGTGGCTTTGCACTCCCCAGGATGGAACAGTGGGCAAACCACCCACTGTAGAGACTTGAGAGACTGTGGCTTTGCACTCCCCAGGATTGAACAGTGGGCAAACCACCCACTGTACAGACTTGAGAGACTGTGGCTTTGCACTCCCCATGATTGAACAGTGGGCAATCCACCCACTGTAGAGACTTGAGAGACTGTGGCTTTGGACTCCCCAGGATTGAACAGTGGGCAAACCACCCACTGTAGAGACTTGAGAGACTGTGGCTTTGCACTCCCCAGGATTGAACAGTGGGCATTGAGCCCCCTCGTGGATCTGGCGTCGTGCACTCATCCGACTGAGGTGCCCGCCCTTCCCTTCCCCCTGAGGTGCCTGTTGTATTTCTATCTGATGCCCCTGCAGTGTTCTCTCTGTTTTGATCTGGTATCGAGTGTGGGCCTCGCCCATGCATTTTGGGCCCAGTGGTCCACGGACTATAAATGGTGCAATACCTGGACTTGTATTATTGGTGTATATATTTGTTTATAGTGTATATATATTTTATAGTACTGTATTTTAATAGATTACAATGGTTACAATCATTTCCTTTGGTCTTTGCATTCTTCCGGGGGGTTTTGGGGGTGTAACTATAATATATAGATATGTATTAGTGTGTGTGTTGTAGTGGGTGAGGGTGGGGGTGGGGGTGTTGCGTGTGTGTGTCCCTGTATTTTGCCTCCCCTGTGTCGTAGGTGCAGTACTCACCGTGGTCTTCGCCGCCAGCGTTCGTGCTCCTGGTACAGGAGCAGGAAGACTATCGCAGGTAGAATTTGCAGTTCCGGGTCCATGGTGTCCTTGTTCCTCGTAGAGTGTGTAGAGGTGAGCGTTTTCCTTTCGAAATTCCTGTTTCCGCCGTGTTTTTATCCACGGTGAATCCGCCCCCGAAAAGGTGGCGGATTGGCCTGTCATAATAGTGTGGGCGGTACATTGTCTTCCGCCTGTCTGTTGGCTGTGACTGCCGCGCTGTTTGTTTGTACCGCCGTGGCGGTCGGAGTGTTAAAGTGGCTGTCTTTGTTGGCGGTTTCCGCCACGGTCGTAATTGCACATTTCTTACCGCTGGCCTGTTGGCGGTCTTACCGCCGCTTTAACACCAGCCTCCAGGGTTGTACTGAGGGCCAATATCTTGTCTGATGTATATTTTCCCATCTTTAGTATAAGAGGTGAAAACAATAATCGGAAAAGTTATTGTGTCCTGTACCTTTTTTCAAGAACGTTGGGGTTGATACAAGTTAGTAATTGAGTTTTCATACTTTCAAAGCAAAAGTAGAAGTGTTGATGAATGAGTCTCACAGGACATTTGGTTTGGCCTATTACTTTAGGGAACTTAGGCAGCATTCCCAAGCATGTTTACCTTAGTTTCAATGGTACATATGCTTGCTCAGTTCGAGCAATAGGCCTCACAAGGCATATTCTGACACCCCCAACTTGCATCTACAAACTGCAAGCAGCTTGATTTACCATAGTAAATGCGCTAAAGGCACATGTAACACATGTCTTCCTGAGCTTCATGTGGCTGTTATGGGAGCCTTTATTAAAGGTTCACTAGGAATGCATTCAGTAATGTTCAGAAAGAATGAGACGGTTACTTGAAAGGTGATAAAATATAGGTGGTCATTACAACCCTGTCGGTCGGTGTTAAAGCGTCGGTAAAACCGCCAACAGGCCGGCGGTAAAAAAAATGTGAATCACGACAGTGGCGGAAACCGCCAACATAGACAGCCACTTTAACACTCCGACCGCCACGGCGGTACAAACAAACACCGCAGCAGTAACCGCCAACAGACAGGCGGAGAACAATGTACCACCCACACTATTACAACCCACCAATCCGCCACCTTTTCCGGGACGGATTCACCGCGAACAAAAACACAGCGGAAACAGGACTTCGAAGTGAAAACGCTCACCTCTACACACCCCACGAGGAACCAGGACGCCATGGAACCGGAACTTCAGATACTCCCAGCCTTTATCCTCCTGCTCCTCAACCAGGAGCACGAACGCAGGCGGCAAAGACCACGGTTAGTACTGCACTTACGACACAGGGAAGGGAAAAAACAGTGACACACACATGCGACACGCAACATCCCCACCCCCACCCTCGCCCACTACAACACACACACTAATACATATTGACACATTACATTTACACCCCCTAACCCCCCCTGCAAGAATGCAAGGACAAAAGGAAATGAGTTGAATAATTGTGATATATTCGATTACATAAATCAAAAATATTTACAAGTATATACATTTACACCATATACAATAATATACACCAAAAAACACAAGTCCAAGGGATTCCACCATTGTAGTCCGTGGATCACTAGGCCCAAAAGGCATGGGTGAGGCCCACACTCAATACCTGAACAAGATGGAGAGAACACTGCTGGGGCATCATATAGAAATTAAACAGGCACCTCAGGGGGAAGGGAAGGGGGGGTACCTCAGCCGGTTGAGTGCACTATGCCAGATCCACGAGGGGGCTCCATGCCCACTGTTCAATCCTGGGGAGTGCAAAGCCACAGTCTCACAAGTCTCTCCAGTGGGTGGTTTGCCCACTGTTCAATCCTGGGGAGTGCAAAGCCACAGTCTCTCAAGTCTCTACAGTGGGTGGTTTGCCCACTGTTCAATCCTGGGGAGTGCAAAGCCACAGTCTCTCAAGTGGATGCCTTTCTCCTCTGTTTCTGGAGGGGGCTTTGTGCCCAGAGTGCTTCATCCTGCCAAGGACTGAGGTAGTGGATGCCTTTATCCACAGGTTCTGGAGGGGGCTTGGTGCCCAGAGTGCTTCATCCTGCCAAGGACTGAGGTAATGGATGTAACTCTCCACTGGTTCTGGAGTGGGCTCCACTGGTTCCGCTGATGTTGTGGCTGAGGTGCTAGGTTGGGACCTGGAGAGTAGGGCCCTAGGAGACTGAAGGGGTGGGGGAGGTGAGGGAAAGAGGTCAAGGCTGGCCAGGAAAAGTTTCTTAGGAACACTGGGACAGGTAGCTGGAGGGGGTTTGGGAGTGGAGGAAGAGGTTGTGGTTGTAGGAGGTGTACGTTTGCTGACTTTGGGTGAAGGTGCATGGGCTGTAGGCTGTCGTGAGGTGGATGGCTGTTGGGTGGGTGTGTGGCTGCGTTTGTGTACCTTGGGAGGTGGCCTCACATACACACTGGGAGAGGACACAGGGGATGTGTGAATGGTAGTGGGGTGGTGACTGCACATGAGCGGGGTGTGGTGGTGGGTGTGCTGGTGATGGACGTAGTGGCTGAGGATGTAGTGCATGCAGTTGTGAGTGGAGATGAGAAAGGGAGGGAGGAGGGAGATGAGGAGGAGGGGGACACAGTGGAGGCAGTGGATGTTGGTATGTCTACATGTGTCTGATGCTTGTGTGAGTGCCTGTAGGATGTGTGGTGCTTATGTTTGCCAGAGCTTCCCTTGTGTGTTGAGGTGTGTGCATTCTGGTCTGATGATGTGCTTGGGATAGGCTGAGGTACAGGGGTGTGGGTCTGGGTGGAGGAAGTTGGAGGGGGGAGGCTGAGACAGGGACAATGGCTGCCATCAGTGCTGAGGCCAGAGTCTGAAAAGCTCGCTGAAGGGCTGCCTGACCAGAGTGAATGCCCTCCAGGTATGCATTTGTCTGTTGCAACTGCCTCTCTACACCCTGGATGGCATTCAAAATGTTAGATTGCCCAACAGTGAGGGACCTGAGAAGGTCAATGGCCTCCTCACTGAGGGCAGCAGGGGTGACTGGGGCAGGGCCTGAGGTGCCTGGGGTGAAGGTGATGCCCACCCTCCTGGGTGAGCGGGCACGGGGCAAATGCTGAGGGGCTGCTGGGAGGGCGATGCTGGTGGGGGGGGGGTGTGGCTGTACCTGTAGATGTGGGGGGCACATTTGGGCCTTCCACCCCAAGGGAGCTCCCATCAGAGGAGGAGTCCGTATCGCTGGTGTCAGCTCCTGTCCCCGCCATGGAGCTCCCCTCGCCCTCTGACCCACTGGTGACTTCAGACTCCGTAGTGTCGCCCTCCAGGGCCATGTGGGATGCAGCTCCCTCCTGCTCCGGTGCCACTGCTCCTCCGCCTGATGATGCTAATGCACACAAGAACAGGGAGACCACAAAAAGGGGAGGGGGAGACAGAAGAGAGACATGTTCAGTGCATGCAATACCGCTACCGTTGGCGGACACAACAGACACAGAAGCCCCCTGCACTACGCCGCACTTGGAGTCCACTATTCAATCCCTGGGACATGGCTTACAAGGCTATGGCCGATTTCTGCATACATGGATGTCACAGGAGTCTGACTAGGTGTAGTTGGCACTGTACACAGGTGTGGTGGGGTGCCACAGGGCCTGCCTGAAGAAGGGACCTTAACTACTAAATTCACCCTGGCCTAGGGGAACCCACAGCCCACCTCCCCCACCCAGACACCTACAATGCACTCTGAATCAGCAGAATGAGAGTGTACTCACCCCCTTGTTGCTGCTGTGATGCCCTCAAGCGCCCATCCAACTCCGGGTACGCCACTGCCAGGATCCTGAACATCAGGGGGGTCATGGTTCGACGTGCACCCCTCCCACGTTGGGAGGCCATCCCCAGCAGAGCCTCTGCCGTCTTCTTGCTCCAGCGGTGAATGTCCTCCCATCTTTTCCAGCAGTGGGTGCTCCATCTGGGGTAGACCCCCAGGGTCCAAACTTCCTTGCCGATGGAACGCCAAATGTCCTTCTTCTTGTGGGCGCTGACCTACAGGAATTGTACAGGGGAAAAAGAGAAGTAATTACCAACTGCACCGTCAGAGTCATTGTCCTGCATCCCTACCCTTGCCATGACGCACATGCACTCGCCGTCGTTTCATGCACGCCTCATTCTCACCCCCCCTATCTTTCATCCACCCCAGTCCACACAGGCATTGCCCATAGACCATGCTCACAGTGTACTTACCTGTTTGTCTGGAGGACCGTAGAGTAGCGTGTACTGGGGGAGGACCCCATCCACAAGTTTCTCCAACTCCTCCGTGCTGAAGGCAGGGGCCCTTTCCCTAGACACACGAGCCATTGTCTCTTCCAGGCTTAGGTCACAGCAACACTTGCAGTGTAGGTCCTCTCCTGTCGAAGATCAGGTACTGAGTGATTGAACAGAGAGAAAATGGCGTACCGTCACCGCCGGCGTACATCGTCATTGGCTCCTGGGACCCATAGGGTCCAATGTTAACCAATGCAGAATTGTGCCGCGGTCTTCGACCGCCTACCGCGACAGAGTACAACGCCAGCGCAGTTACCTCATATCCCATTGTCCCACCTTACAGGTCAGGCAGCCTCCATTTCACGTGGCCACATGGCATTATTTTTAATTGCGTCACACATACCTAGGCCTTGCCTAAACACTCATACAGGCAAAATTCGATTTATGAATATTTTCAGAGTAAGCTGTGTTTACGTACCTCAGAGTTGGTTGACTCTCTGCTCGCTGTTCTCCTCCATAGGCACCGTCCGCTGGGGCATGTGAGGAGAAGGCGGCATCCTCCGGTGTACAGACAGCCGGTGAACCTGTTGACAATGGAGGAGCGACATGTGATCATCACCTACAGGCTTGATTGTGCCACAATCCTAGAACTGTGTGCCCAGTTGAAGCCAGACCTGATGTCAGCTATCCGCCATCCCACAGGAATCCTCCCTCCATTTCCTGGCAAGTGGGTCTTTTCAAACAACAGTGGCAATAGCATCAGGGATGTCCCAGCCTATGTTTTCCAACGTGTTGTCCAGAGTGTTGTCTGCCCTGCTGAAACACATGCGGAGCTACATCGTTTTCCCTCAGGTGGAGGATTTGCCTACAGTGAATGGTGATTTCTATGCCCTGGGACATATCCCCAACATCATAAGTGCCATTGATGGTACACATGTGGCCTTGGTCCCCCTACGCAGGAGCGAACAGGTGTACAGAAACCTGAAGAGTTACCATTCCATGAATGTGCAGATGGTGTGTTTGGCAGACCAGTACATCTCCCATGTTAATGCAAAATTCCCTGGCTCAGTGCGTGACGCTTACATCCTGCGGAATAGCAGCATCCCTTATGTGATGGGGCAACTACAGAGGCACCGGGTGTGTCTATTAGTTGAGCACATGGACCAACTGTAGTGGGAATAGTTGTCTGGGTCCGTGGATGTCCCTATGAGTTAGTGTGTGTCTACCAGTTGTCCCTCGCCATTTGCAGGGGACTCTGGTTACCCCAACATGTCATGGCTACTGACCCCAGTGAGGAATCCCAGGACAAGGGCAGAGGAACGCTACAATGAGGCACATGGGCGAACTAGGAGGATTATAGAAAGAACCTTCGGCCTCCTAAAGGCCAGGTTCCGGTGCCTCCATATGACAGGTGGTTCCCTATTCTACTCACCAAAGAAGGTATGCCAGATCATCGTGGCCTGCTGTATGCTTCACAACTTGGCTTTGCGACGACAGGTGCCTTTTCTGAAGGTGGATGGTCCAGATGGAGGTCTTGTGGCTGCTGTGGACCCTGTGGACAGTGAAGACGAGGAAGCAGAAGAAGAGGACATCGACAACAGGAACACGGTGATCCTGCAATACTTGCAAGACAACACTGCCTGCTACATCTAATTTAAATCAACTACCTCTCTACTGTCTGTCATTTTCACCCAGTGTATGGTCACTGAGTTGTCACTTTCCCTTACGATTTCACAGATGTGGGTCCCACTGTGTGACATCTGCTTTGTTTCCTCATGGACTAGAGCTGTGTGACATAGGTATGTTGACTTAACATTTGAATGAGAATTTTGCCACTGTAATTGCTAATACACAATTTCGAAATCACAGACAGACTCCAGATTGTTTTGTGCTTTAAGGGTGTTTATTTAAAAGCTCAATATTGGAGGGGGTTGTAAAATGGTGAGGAGTGATGGTGGAGGAATGTCCATGGCAGAGTCCAGTCTGTTAGTCTCACAGGTGCATTGTCCAAAGGGGCATAGGAAGTGGAGCTGGGGCAGTTTAAGGATTGACAGGGTGACAAGGTGGGACAAATGGATGACAATCAGGGCGGTCTCATTTCTTGGCGGGGGTCTTTGCATCGTTCTCTGCTTTTTCCTGGTTCTCAGGGACTGTTTGCGGATTGGTTCTCCCTCTGCAGGGGGTGGGGTGCTGGTGTGGTGGTCCTGTGGCGGTGCCTCCTGTCCACTAGCGCCGGTGGAGGTGGTGGGGAGTTCATCTTCCAAGCTAGTGTCAGGGGCCCCTTGTTGTGCCACAGTGTCCCTCCTGGTGTTCACGAGTTCCTTCAGCACCCCTACAATGGTGCCCAGGGTAGAACTGATGGATTTGAGTTCCTCCCTGAAGCCCAAATACTGTTCCTCCTGCAGCCGCTGGGTCTTCTGAAACTTGGCCAGTACCGTTGTCATCGTCTCCTGGGAATGGTGGTAGGCTCCCATGATGTTGGAGAGGGCCTCATGGAGAGTGGGTTCCCTGGGCCTGTCCTCCCCCTGTCGCACAGCAGCCCTTGCAGTTCCCCTGTGTTCCTGGGCCTCTGTCCCCTGAACCGTGTGCCCACTGCCACTGCCCCCAGGTCCCTGTTGTTGTTGGGGTGGTGGGTTAGCCTGGGTAACCTGTAGTGGTGGACACACTGCTGATTGACGTGTCCTGGGGACAGAGGTATGGGCCCGCTGGGTGGGTGCTATGCTGGTGTTTCCAGAGGGGGGAATCTCTGTAGTGGCTTGTGCCAGTGTGAGGGGAACCGACTGTCCAGAGGTCCCAGATGGGCCGGGCTGGTCATCTAGATCCAGTTGGACAGAGCTGCTGTCATCACTGTGGGCCTCTTCTGTGGGTGGAGTGGACATGTCTGGACCCTCCTGTGCAGTGACGTTGGGTAGGGGTCCTGCAGATGTGTAAAAGCATGATTATTGCATCTGTGTGTGCCATGGTGTGCAATGGGTGGGAGACTGTGTACCCCAGTGCTTGCATTCCTGTGTAGGACCTAGTGTGATGATGGTTTAGGGGGGTGTATGGGTATGTGCAGGGGCCATGCTTTGGTGATGTGTGTCCATGCTTTGTTGTTGCATGCAGGGCTTGGGTTTGGGATGTGTGGTGTGTGATATTGGGACATGTGTGAGGAGTTGGAGTGATGGGGGTGAGGGCGAGGGTGGGGGTATGTGATGGCATGCAGGTAGGTTGGGGGATGTAATAGTGAAAGATTTGACTTACCAGAGTCCATTCCTCCAGCTACTCCTGCGAGACCCTCAGGATGCAGTATAGCCAAGACCTGCTCCTCCCATGTTGTTAGTTGTGGGGGAGGAGGTGGGGGTCTGCCGCCAGTCCTCTGTACCGCGATGTGGTGTCTTGAGACCACGGAACGCACCTTCCCCCGTAGGTCACTCCACCTCTTCCTGATGTCATCCTGTGTTCTTGGATGCTGTCCCACTGCATTGACCATGTCCACGATTCTGCGCCATAGCTCCATCTTCCTAGCTATGGAGGTGTGCTGCACCTGTGATCCGAAAAGCTGTGGCTCTAGCCGGATGATTTCCTCCACCATGACCCTGAGCTCCTCCTCAGAGAACCTGGGGTGTCTTTGTGGGGCCATGGGGTGGTGTGGGTGATGTGTGGGATGGTGTGTGTTGTGAATTGTGATGTGATATTTAGAGGTGTGTTGTGTGAGGTGCATGGATGTTATGTGAGTGATAGTGTTGAGTGCCTGTGGATGCCAGTGTTGTTTCTGGTGGTGTCTCCCTCTGGCCTTCAGTCGCAATTGTGGTCGTAGGGGTTTGTGGGTGATGTGGGTGTGTGTTTTATATTGTATTGTATGTGTGGGAGTGGTGTGTGTATGTGTATCAGGTGTGTATATTTTGAATTGTCCAATGTGGATGTGTTTTGTAAAAGTGTGTGTATGTTGAGCGCGGCGGTGTGTACCGCCACTGGAATACCGCGGTTGAAAGACCGCCGCGTGGATTCGTAGGTCATGATAGTGTGGGTGTATTCCTGTTGGTATGATGGTGGAGGTTTTGTTATCGCCAGTTTATCACTGACCTTTGGTGTGGCGGACTTGTATGGGTGTCTAAACTTTGGCAGATTCCGGGCTTTGGGTCATAATGACCGTGGCAGAATTCTGCGGCCGCGGCGGTGTGTTGGCAGTCTTCTGCACGGCGGTAAGCGGCTTTTACCACCAATGTTGTAATGACCCCTATAGTCATTGATTCTGTCCTGTGTAGTTTGAATATAATGGGCCCTTGCATGGTGGTGGCATGTTGATCTGAGTGCACTGATTAGTTGGCTTGGGCCTGCAGCTGGCGGTATGAAAGTCTTGTGTGTGGCGCATGAATGGCATGTGCATGCACCATAAAGCGGTTGGTGCCTTGACATGGCTTTACATCTCACCTTCAAAAGTCTTGGTTTCAATATTCAGAGACTTTGAAAAAGTATGTGTGCTTTGACGGCATCATTTCTGGAGCTGTTAAATACAACCAGAGTAAGTGGTGGATCTAACTTAAAAAAATTAGTACTAGATTTATAACCATGTTGGTAACATGGCTCTTAATAAGGACTCATTTTTTCTCATCATAGGTAGCTGTAGATTTTGGGCCATAGCTCAGCTGGCACCTAGGCAAACCTGAACATTTTTGATAACTAGACAACCAGGGGATACCGGGGGTGCACGACTTGCATGATTCTCACAAGGAAATATTACCCAGCAGTCCTCACCATTATCAACCATTAGTAAGAAACATACATTTTCATTACATTTCTGAGACAGAAAGACATAAAATCAGCATGAAGCCATAGGTTTCCTACTACCATGAGCTCCAACACGTCTCCCAATAAGAACTGTATCCCACTTCTGTTGATGACCCAAGAGAAAAGGACACAAAGGGGGTCATTATGACCCTGGCGGAAGGCAGAGAAGCGGCGGTAAGACCGGCAGCAGGCTGGCGGTCTTTATTTTGTATTATGACCATGGCGGTTACCGCCATGGTCATCCGCCGCTTCTGCGTTCCGCCCGCCGGGCTGGAGACCAGGGTCTCCAGCCCGGCGGCCGTCACTATACCGGCGCCGGTATTTTGACTCAGCTTACCGCCATGGATTTCATGCGCTTTGAAACCGCCATAAAATCCATGGCGTTAAGCACTATCAGTGCCAGGGAATTCCTTCCCTGGCACTTATAGGGGTCTCCCCCACCCCCCACCCCACCCCGACTCCCTCCCCTACCCCCCCACCACCCCTGCCACCCCCCAAAGGTGGCAGGACCCCCCTCCCCACCCCAACCCCCAACATAACAACACTCATACACACACAACACGCACGCAGGCACCACCAACACACATACACGCACACACACCGACATACATGCAAACATCCACACACACAGTCAGACACGCACATCCACATTCAAACATACACGCACACATCCATACAGACATACCTACAGACAAACACGCACTCATTCCCATACACACAACACCCCCGCAAGCATACACGCACTCACACACCCCCTCTACATACACACACGCACACCCCCATGCACGCACACAACACACAACACCCCCCCACACACCTCCACTCACAGGCGATCGACTTACTTGGTCTGAAGATCCGCCATGGGGGCTGCTCCGCCGACACCACACCGCCAACAGAACACCGCCACGCCGAATCACAGGACGTGATTCGCTGGGCGGGGTTCTGTTGGCATGGCGGTGGAGGTGGAGCAACCTCCACTTTCCTGCCGCCCGCCAGTATGGCTGTTGGCGGCTCTCCGTCTGTAAAAGGACGGAGAGCTGGCAACGGTCATAATAGGCCGAGCGGCAAACCGCCACCATTGGCGGTCTTCCGCACGGCGGTCCCTCGGCGGTCTTGGAAAAAGACCACAGAGGTCAAAATGACCCCCTAAAAGCCCTACATTTTTATGCGATATAGGGGTAGGTGCAATATTTGGCTCGTGCTGTGACACCAGCAATGAAAACCTACAAAAATAGACAGTTTTGAAAACTAGACAATTAACGGAGAATGGGGTGGTGTGACATGCATGGATCCCACTATGTTTCCTTACCTACAAAACTCTGAAAACCACAAACTCTAACTTAAATCACAGATTTACCTTCCATTTCTGTGATGGAAAGACACAGAATCTGCCAGAATCCCCATAATTCTTTCCACTCTGCATTACCCCACTTATGTCAATAAAAATGCTGCCCCATTTATGTGGCTTAGTCTAGTGGCTGCTACAGGAATGGCTCAAACCAATGTCAATGGGAGCCCTCTCCAGGGGACTCCCATTGAACTTAGTTTAATCGGTTTTGTCATGAGCACTAGGCCTACCAACACGAGTGAGGTACTATTTTTATAGGGAGACTTGGGGGAATGCTGGGTGGATGAAAATACGTGGCTCCCTGCAGATTCCAGAACTTTCCATTTCAGAAATGTGAGAAAATGTGTTTTTTAATTAAAGTTTGAGGTTTGCAAGGGTAGAAAAACCTGGTGAGAGTCAA
The DNA here is from genome assembly GCF_031143425.1 of Pleurodeles waltl. Taxonomy (NCBI): domain Eukaryota; kingdom Metazoa; phylum Chordata; class Amphibia; order Caudata; family Salamandridae; genus Pleurodeles; species Pleurodeles waltl. The sequence continues at coordinate 685,932,400 of NC_090449.1, read as the reverse complement.
GAAAGTTAGCCCACTATGGATACCCCTTGGTGTCTAGTTTTTAAAAATGCACAGGTTGTCTAGGATTTCCTAGGGGTCGACTCGGGAAGAGTTCAAAATCAAGAGCCACCCACCTCGTATAAAAAGGGTCTGATTTTGGTAGAAAATGTGATGTGTCCATGTTGCCTTTTTGGGCCGTTTTTTGCTGCAGGCACTAGGCCTACCCATACAATTGAGGTACCATTTTTATCTGGAGACTTGGGGCAATGCCAGGTGGAAGGAAACTTTTAGTTCTCAGCAGATTCCAGAACTTTCCATCACAGAAATATGAGGAAAATGTGTTTTTGAGTCAGAGTTTGAGGTTTACTAGGGATTTCTTATAAAAAAAATGTGGTGAGAGAGATGTAAGTCAGCCCACGATGAATATGTCAGCTTAGCTAGGTTTCCCTAGGTGCCAACTGAGCTAGGGTGCAAAATCTAGAGCTACCCACATTGTGAAAAAAGGGTCAATTTTTGATGGAAAAATTGTGATGCGTCCATGTTGCGTTTTTGGCCATTTCCTGTCATGGCATCCGGCCTACCTACAAGTGAGGTCTCATTTTTATTGGACAACTCATGGAAGGGTAGAATAGTAGAACATTTACTACTATCAATTGGATTTTTCTGCCTTTCTGCCTTTCAAATGTAAGCCAGCGTCTAAAAAAGGTAACATTTAGAAAATTACCCCCAAAATCATACCCTAGTATGGTTACCTACACATTCAGAGATAAACAAATAATCACTGCTCCTAAACTACATATCTAGTGCCCATTAAAAAAAAAACATAGGTTTCCTTGATACTCATTTTTTACCCTACCTAATTCGCTTTATGAATTGGTCTACACTCTAAACTCAATGAAAAGCCATTGTACAGTGCAGCCTAATTGTTGTCTTTGGGTACCCTGGGATCTTGGAGATCGGTGTTAAAGCGGCGTTAAGACCGCCAACAGGCCGGCGGTAAACAATTTACAATTATGACCGTGGCGGAAACCGCCAACAAAGACAGACACTTTAACACTCCAACCGCCACGGCGGTACAAACAAACAGCGCGGCGGTAACCGCCAACAGACAGGCGGAAGACAATGTACCGCCCACAGTATCACAACCTACCAATCCGCCACCTTTTCCGGGGCGGATTCACCGCGGATAAAAACACGGCGGAAACAGCCATTTCAAAGGGAAAACGCTCACCTCTACACACTCCACGAGGAAGGAGGGCACCATGGAGCCGGAACTCCATATTCTGCCAGCGCTAGTCTTCCTGCTCCTCTACGAGGATCATCAACGCCGGCGGCGAAGACCACGGTGAGTACTGCACCTACGACATAGGGGAGGGGGGAGGCAAAAACACAGGGACACACACACTCAACACCCCAACCCCCACCCCAACCCTCACCCACTACAACACACACACCAATGCATATCTACATTACAGTAACACCCCCCAACCCCCCCGGAAGAATGCAAAGACAAAAGGAATTGAGTGGAACCATTGTAATATATCAAAATACAGTAAGAAAATATATACATATATATATATATACACAATAAACAAAATATACACCACGATTAGTAGTGCAGGTATTGCACCATTCATAGTCCGTGGACCACTGGGCCCAAAATGCATTGGGTGAGGCCCACACAAGGTACCCGATCCAAACGGAGAGAACACTGCAGGGGCATCAGATAGAAATACAACAGGCACCTCAGGGGGAAGGGGGGGCACCTCAGCCGAATGAGTGCACCACGCCAGATCCACGAGGGGGCTCCATGCCCATTGATGTATCCTGGGGAGTGCAAAGCCACAGTCTCTCAAGTCTCTACAGTGGGAGGCTTGCCCACTGTTACATCCTGGGGAGTGCAAAGCCACAGTCTCTCAAGTCTCTACAGTGGGTGGCTTGCCCACTGTTTAATCCTGGGGAGTGCAACGCCACAGTATCTCAAGTCTCTACAGTGGGTGGGTTGCCCACTGTTCAATCCTGGGGAGTGCAAAGCCACAGTATCTCAAGTCTCTACAGTGGGTGGGTTGCCCGCTGTTCCATCCTGGGGAGTGCAAAGCCACAGTCTCTCAAGTGGATAACAGTCTCCACTGGTTCTGGAGGGGGCATGGTGCCCAGAGTGCTTCATCCTGCTAAGGACAGAGGTAGTGGATGGATCACTCCACTGGTTCTGAAGGGGGACTGGTGCCCAGAGTGCTTCATCCTGTGCAGGACAGACAGAGTGGATGTTGTTCTCCACTGGTTCTGGAGGGGGACTGATGCCCAGAGTGCTTCATCCTGTGCAGGACAGAGGTAGTGGATAACAGTCTCCACTGGTTCTGGAGGGGGACTGGTGCCCAGAGTGCTTCATCCTGCTAAGGACAGATGTAGTGGATGCTGTTCTCCACTGGTTCTGGAGGGGGACTGGTGCCCAGAGTGCTTCATCCTGTGCAGGACAGAGGTAGTGGATAACAGTCTCCACTGGTTCTGGAGGGGGACTGGTGCCCAGAGTGCTTCATCCTGTGCAGGACAGAGGTAGTGGATGGATCTCTCCACTGATTCTGGAGGGGGACTGGTGCCCAGAGTGCTTCATCCTGTGCAGGACAGAGGTAGTGGATGGATCTCTCCACTGGTTCTGTAGGGGGACTGGTGCCCAGAGTGCTTCATCCTGTGCAGGACAGACAGAGTGGATGCTGTTCTCCACTGGTTCTGGAGGGGGACTGGTGCCCAGAGTGCTTCATCCTGTGCAGGACAGACGGAGTGGATGCTGTTCTCCACTGGTTCTGGAGGGGTACTCGTGCCCAGAGTGCTTCATCCTGTGCAGGACAGACGGAGTGGATGCTGTTCTCCACTGGTTCTGGACGGGGACTGGTGCCCAGATTGCTTCATCCTGTGCAGGACAGATGGAGTGGATGCTGTTCTCCACTGGTTCTGGAGGGGGACTGGTGCCGAGAGTGCAGCACACACCCTGTGATGGTCCCAGTTGCGTCACTGGCCCTGCCGCAAATGGGCTAGCGGTGCTTTCCATGGCGGTCTTTGCCCTGTTCAGCAGTCCTTGGCCTGTTCAGCGGTGCTTGAGTTGCCAGTGTCAGACCTGTTCAGCTGTGCTTTCCATGGCGGTCTTTGCCCTGTTCAGCGGTCCTTGCCAAGGCGGTCCTTCATTACCCAGCAGGGCTGTGGCTGGCGGTCCTTCATGGGTCAGCTGGGCTGTGGCTTGCGGGGCCCTCCTGGCTAGCTGGGCTGTGGCTGGCGGTGGCCTCCTGGGCAGTAACTCTGGCTGTGGCCTCCTGGGCAGTGACGATGAGGCTGGCGGTGGCCTCCTGGGCAGTGACTCTGGCGGTGGCCTCCTGGGCAGTGACTCTGGCGGTGGCCTCCTGGGAAGTGACGATGAGGCTGGCGGTGGCCTCCTGGGCAGTGACTCTGGTGGTGGCCTCCTGGGAAGTGACGTTGAGGCTGGCGGTGGCCTCCTGGGCAGTGACGATGGGGCTGGCGGAGGCCTCCTGGGCAGCGGGGATGATGGCGGTCTTCTCCGCCGTGCTGCTCCTCCCAGTCTTTGGAGATATCTTCTGCCCCTTCCCCACCTTGGGAGGAGTCACAGCTGAGTCGACACTCCCCCCGGGACCCCTGTGAGCGGCTTGGCTGGCTGGAGTCTTCCCCCTCTCCCTCCGGGCACTGTCCAACTTCTGGTGCTTCACAGGGGGGGGAACTGGCTGTGCTGTGGCTCCATACTACACTGGCTGGCCTGGTGGCCGGGGCACTCCACATACCTGTAACAACAGGCACCACTGGTCCCGGAGATTTTTTGGCTGAGGTGCTAGTACAGGACCTATGAGTTGGACGGGGGTGGGGAAATAGGTTAAGGGTGGACAGGAAAAGTTTTTGGGAGAGACTGGGACGGGTAGCTGGAGGGGGTTTGGGAGTGGAGGAAGAGGTGGTGGTTGTAGGAGATGTAACTTTTGTGGATTTGGGTGCAGGTGCATGGGCTGGAGGCTGTCGTGAGGTGGATGGCTGTTGGGTGGGTGTGTGCCTGCGTTTGTGTGTCTTCAGAGGGGGCGTCACAGACACACTGGGAGAGGACACAGGGGATGTAGAAATGGTAGTGGGGGTGGTGAGTGCACGTGAGCGGGGTGTGGTGGTCGGTGTGCTGGTGCGGGACGTAGTGGCGGTAGTGGTAGTGCATGCAGGTGTGAGTGTAGATTAGATGCGAGTGCCTGTGGGATGTGTGTTGCTTATGTTTGCCTGAGCTTCCCTTGTGTGGTGAGGTGTATGCAGGCTGGTCTGATGGTGTGCTTGGGATAGGCAGAGGTACAGGGGATTGGGTCTGGGTGGCGGAAGTTGGAGGGGGGAGGCTAAACATAGGGACAATTGCTGTCATCAGTGCTGAGGCCAGAGTTTGAATGGTTCGATGAAGGGCAGCCTGACCAGAATGAATGCCCTCCAGGAATGCATTTGTATGTTGCAACTCCCTTTCTACACCCTGGATGGCATTCAAAATGGTAGACTGCCCAACAGTGAGGGACCTGAGTAGGTCAATTGCCTCCTCACTGAGGGCAGCAAAGGTGACAGGGGCAGGGGCTGAGGTGCCTGGGGCAAAGGTCATGCCCACCCTCCTGGGTGAGCGGGCACATGGCGAAGGCTGAGGGGCTGCTGGGAGGGCGGTTCTGGTAGGGGGGGTGGCAGCTTTACCTGTAGAAGTGGGGGGCACAGATGTTGCCGCCACCATAAGGGAGCTCCCATCGGAGGATGAGTCCGTGTCGCTGGTTGCAGATCCAGTGACCGCCGAGGTGCTCCCCTCGCCCTCCGTCCCACTGGTGTATTCTGAGTCCGTAGTGTGGCCCGCCATGGCCATGTGGGATGCAGCTCCCTCGTGCTCCGGTGCCACTGTACCTCTGCCTGATGATGCTAATGCACACAAGAACAGGGAGACCACAAAAATGGGGGGGGGACAGAAGAAAGACAGGTTGGGTGCATGGCTTACCGTTGGCGGACAATACAGACACAGCAGCCCCCTGCACTACGTCGCGCTGTTGGGCTCTACAGATGCAATTCCTGGGAAATGGCCTACAAGGCTATGGACGACATCTGCACAAATAGATGACACAGGGGCATGAATACCTGTACTTGGCACTCTACAGAGGTGGGGTGGGGTGCCACATGGCCTGCCTTATGGAGGGGCCTAGCCTACGGAACTCGCCCTGGTGTAGGGAAACCCACAGCCCTCCTCCTCCACCCAGACACCTTCACTGAGCGCAAAGTCCGCTGAATGATAGTGTACTCATCCCCTTGTGTCTGCTGTGATGCCCTCAAGCGCCCATCCAACTCAGGGTAGGCCACCGCCAGGATGCGGAACATCAGGGGGATCATGGTTAAACGGGCACCCCTCCCACGTTGGGAGACCATCCCCAGCTGAGCCTCCGCCTTCTTCTTGCTCCAGCGGCGAATGTCCTCCCATCTTTTACAGCAGTGGGTGCTCCGTCTGTGGTGGACCCCCAGGGTCCCGACGTCCTTGGCGACGGCACACCAAATATCCTTCTTCTGGTGGGCGCTGACCTACATGACATGTACAGGGGAAGAAGAGAAGTCATTACCAACTGCACCGTCAAAGTGAGTGGCCCACATCCCTACCCTTGACATGTGGCACATGCCTTCACAGTCCTTCATGCACGTAGAACTGTGCCCCCTTACTTCTTACAACCAGCCCTCTCCACACAGGCATAGCCCATACAACATGCTCCCTGTGTACTTACCTGTTGGTCTGGAGGACCGTAGAGTAGCGTGTACTGGGGGAGGACCCCGTCGACGACCTTCTCCAACTCCTCTGCAGTGAAGGCAGGGGCTCTTTCCCCAGACGCACAAGCCATTGTCTCTTCCAGAGCGAGGTCACAGCAGCACTTGCAGTGTAGGTCCTCTCCTGTCGAAGATCAGGTATCGAGTGATTCAACAGATAGAAAATGGCGGTCACGTCCACGGCGGTTACGTCCGTGGCGGTGCGTATCATCACCGCCGGCGTACATCGTCATTGGCTCCTGGGACCCATAGGGTCCAATGTTAACCGGCATGGCGCCGCGGTCTTCGACCGCCTACCGCGACGGTGTACAACGCCAGCGCAGATACCTCACATCCCATTGTCCCACTTTAGAGGTCAGGCAGCCGCCATTTCAGGGGCCCACATGGCCTAATTACCAACTGCGTCACACATACCTAGGCCTTGTCTAACAACACAAATACAGGCCACATTTTGTGTATGAATGGTGTTCTGAGTAGACTGTGGGTACATACCTCTGAGTTGTTTGTCTCTGTGGTCGCTGTTGTCCTTCCTAGGCACCGTCCGCTGGGACATGTGAGGAGATGGCGGCATCCTTCGGTGTACCGACCGCTGGTGGACCTGTCAACAATGGAGGAAAGAAGTTTGATCATCACCTACAGAGTTGACCGTGCCACAATCCAGGAACTGTGTACCCAGTTGGAGCCTGACCTGATGTCAGCAATCCGCCATCCCACAGGAATCCCCCCTCAAGTGCAGGTGCTATCAGTGCTCCATTTCCTTGCAAGTGGGTCATTTCAAACAATAGTGGCCTTGGCATCAGGGATGTCCCAGCCTATGTTTTCCAACGTGTTGTTCAGAAGGGCGAAACACATGCGGAGCTATATCGTTTTCCCTCAAGTGGAGGACTTGCCTACAGTGAAAGGTGACTTCTATGCCCTTGGACATATCCCCAACATCATAGGTGCCATTGATGGGACCCATGTAGCTTTGGTCCCCCCCCCCCACAGGAGTGAACAGGTGTACAGGAACCGGAAGAGTTATCATTCCATGAATGTACAGATGGTATGTTTGGCAGACCAGTACATCTCCCGGGTAAATGCTATGTTCCCTGGCTCTGTGCATGACGCCTACATCCTGCGGAATAGCAGCATCCCTTATGTGATGGGTCAACTCCAGAGGCACCGGGTGTGGCTATTAGGGACTCTGGTTAACCCAACCTGTCATGGCTACTGACCCCAGTGAGGAATCCCAGGGCAGAGGAACGCTACTAAGAGGGTGATCGAACGCACCTGAAGGCCAGGTTCAGGTGCCTCCATATGACAGGTGGTTCCCTATTCTACTCACCAAAGAAGGTGTGCCAAATCATCGTGGCCTGCTGTACGCTTCACAACTTGGCTTTGCGACGACAGGTGCCTTTTCTGCAGGAGGATGGTCCAGGTGGCGGTGTTGAGGGAGCTGTGGAGCCTGTGGACAGTGATGAGGAGGAAGCAGAGGAAGAAGACATTGACAGCAGGGACTCATTCATCCAGCAATATTTACAGTGACACACAGGTGAGAAAACATTCCTGCCTACTACAAGTACTTTAACACTTCTACCTCTATCCTGTCTGTCGATTTCAACCAGTGTATGGTCACTGAGTTGTCATTTTCTCTTACGGTTTCACAGGTGTGGTTTACAACGTGTGTCATCTGCTTAGATTCCTCATGGACTTAAGATGTGTGACATAGGTATGTTGACATTGCATTTGAAAAAGCATTTTGTCACTGTCATTGCTAATACACAATTTCGAAATCACAGACTGACTCCAGATTGTTTTGTGCTTCAAGGGTGTTTCTTGAAGTGCTCAATTTTGGAGGGGGTTGTAAAATGGTGAGGGGGGATGGTGGAGGAATGTCCATGGCAGAGTCCAGTCTATTAGTCTCACAGGTGTCTTGCCCAAATGGGCATAGGAAGTGGAGCTGGGGCAGTTCCAATATAGACAGGGTTACAAAGTGGGACAGTGGTTTGACAATCAGGGTAGTCTCATTTCTTGGCGGGGGTCTTGGCATCGTGCTCTGTCTTTTCCTGGATCTCAGGGACCGCTTGCGGGGTGGTTCTCCATCTGCGGGGGGGGCTGGTGTGGTGGTCCTGTGGCAGTGCCTCCTGTCCACTAGCGCCGGCGGAGGTGGTGGGCAGTTCATCGTCCATGCTAGTGTCAGGGGCCCCTTGTAGTGCCACAGTGTCCCTCCTGGTGTTAAGTATTTCCTTCAGCACCCCTAAGATGGTGCCCAGGGCGGAGCTGATGGTTCTGAGTTCCTCCCTGAAGCCCAAATACTGTTCCTCCTACATGTGCTGGGTCCCCTGAAACTTGGCCAGGACCGTTGCCATCGTCTCCTGGGAGTGGTGGTATGCTCCCATGATGGAGGAGAGGGCCTTGTGAAGAGTGGGTTCCCTTGGCCTGTCCGCCCCCTGTCGCTCAGCAGCCCTCCCAGTTCCCCTGTGTTCCTGTGCCTCCGTCCCCTGGACCGTGTGCCCACTGCCACTGCCCCCAGGTCCCTGTTGATGTTGGGGTGGTGGGTTACCCTGGGTTCCCTGTAGTGGTGGACACACTGCTGATTGACGTGTCCTGGGGACGGAGGTATGGGCCGGTGTTACCAGAGGGTGTAAGGTCTGTGGTGGGCTGTGCCTGTGTGAGGGGAACCAACTGTCCCGAGGCCCACGAAGGTCCGGGCTGGACATCTGGATCCAGTTGGACAGAGCTGCTGTCATCACTATGGGCCTCTTCTGTGGGTGGGGTGGAGATGTCTGGACCCTCCTGTCTGGTGACGTTGGGTAGTGGTCCTGCAGGGGTGTAAAAGCATGATTATTGCATCTGTGTGTGTCATGGTGTGCAATGGGTGGGTGATTGTGTACCCCAGTGCTAGCATTCCTGTGTGGGGGCTTGGGTGATGATGGTTGAGGGGGGTGTTATGGGCATGTGCAGTGTGCATGCTTTAGTGATGGGTGTCCATGCTTTGTTGTGTCATGCAGGGCTTGGTGCTGGGATGTGTGGTTTGTGTTATTAGTACATTTGTGAGGAGTTTGAGTGATAGGGGAGGGGGCAATGGTGGGGGTCTGTGATAGCATGCAGGTAGGGTGGGGGATATGATAGTTAAAGGTTTGACTTACAAGAGTCCATTCCTCCACTGACTCCTGCGAGGCCCTCAGGAGGCAGAATCGCCAAGACCTGCTCCTCCCATGTTGTTAGTTGTGGGGGAGGAGGTGGGGGTCCGCCGCCAGTCCGCTGTACCGCCAGGTGGTGTCTTGAGACCACAGAAAGCACCTTCCCCCGTAGGTCGTTCCACCTATTCCTGATGTCGTCCCAATTTCTTAGGTGCTGTCCCACTGCGTTGACCCTGTCGACTATTCTTCACCATAGCTCCATCTTCCTAGCTATGGAGGTGTGCTGCACCTGTGATCCAAATAGCTGTGGCTCTACCCGGACGATTTCCTCCACCATGACCCTGAGCTCCTCCTCCGAGAACCTGGGGTGTCTTTGCCGTGCCATGGGGTGGTGTGGGTGATGTGTGGGGTGGTGTGTGTGGTGATAAGTGTGGTGATATGTAGTGGTGTGTGGTGTTTTGTGCGTGGAAGTTGTGTGGGTGATGGTGTTGAGTGCCTGTGGCTGCTAGTTTGTGGATGGTGGTGTCTCTCTCTGGCCTTCTTTCGGAATTTTTGGTAGTAGGGGTTTGTGGGTGATGTGGGTGTGTGTTTTATATTGTATTGGGTGTGTGGGTGTGGTGTGTGTATGTGTATCAGGTGTGTGTATTTCGAATTGTCCAATGTGGCGGTGTTTTGTATGTGTGTGTGTATTTTGAGCGCGGCGGTGTGTACCGCCAATGGAATACCACGGTTGAAAGACCACCGCGTGGATTCGTGGGTCGTGATAGCGTGGGCGTATTTCTGTTGGCGTGACGGTGTCGTTTTGTTTTTGCCAGTTTATCACTGACCTTTGGTGTGGCGGACTTGTGTGGGTGTCTGAATTTTGTCGGATTTCGAGATGTGCGTCAGAATAGCTGTGGCGGAATTCCGCGGCCGCGGCGGTGTGTTGGCGGTCTTCTGCACGGCAGTAAGCGGCTTTTACCGCCAATGTTGTAAGGACCCCCTAAATTTCCCTCCATTCTCCCAGCTCAATGCTTGTGTTACCCACCACCACATTCGGGTCGATGGGAAGGCACTTTGTAAGCTGGATGGCGGTCCCCATTCCTGCACTGCCCTATGGTAGCTGAAATTCCCAGACTGTCAATATGGCCATCTGCAACAGCCTGGTGGTGTCGGTGGGACCACAGCGGTCTCGTGTCTATGCAATCACCTGCATCATAATACGGTGGTCGGGCTGTCAATGTTGCAGTAGTGAGACTGCCACTGCTGCCACGGCTGTTGCCGGCCTGCCAAACTCATAGACAGGCCCAGACACTTTTATCTGGAGCACTTTTCCCCTATTTTTTTAAAAGCTCAAGATTTTGCTATATTTTGCCTATTTTGTTGGTCCACTTCAGAAGAATCCACAAACCCTGGGTACCCTTAGAGTCCCCAGGATGGTGGAAAATAAGGGCACACATTTAGAGTGGATACCTTAACTAGAAAAACAGTTATGGAGCCCTAAGCTCAAACTACCCCAGGGCAAAGGATCAGCAGCTAAGGGGTTTACATGTCCTCATTTTCAACTACATCTGTAAATATAAAGATGTTCTACAAATCAGGACATAGGTTTCACATTAACAAATAGAAACATATTCAGATCCTCCGGTCCCTTTGCTATGAGTCTAGATGTTGCTTGACAAATGACAGACCTCTGCTGTTTTCTAAAAATAAATGTCATTATTTTCACCCAGCAACAAAAATGATGCTGCATGAGTTATAACAAATTAGTTTTATGATTCATTAGCCTCTTCAATGCAACAGTTTGCACTAATCTTCATGCATTAGTGTATTGCGCTCGCCAGTATTTTTTATTTTGTTTCTAACAGAGGGAGATATGCTCCCTCTGTTAGAAACAAAACAGAATGTAAACTTTTGATGCATGCAGAGGAAATAGATATTTAGGGTAACATTATATCATCTTTGCAACAATTCTGAAAGGAATTAAACAACGGTACAACACAAAGTTATCTGTGTTGCAATATCAATTTGAATGTGTCTGCTCTTTTTCATAATAAAACAGAAGATTTTTCATGAATTATAATGTACCAATAAGTATAAGCATTGGCAATGCAATAGGTCTTGAATTTGCTTGTGGTAAAGCTATTGGCATTGTAAATGACTATGGCCCTCATTATGACCTTGGCAGTAAATACTGAATACCGCTGTGCTGACTGCCACTAGCATAACGCCGCAGATGACACTTACATACAAAATCGACTACCCATACCGTAACGCCACCAATATTATGCCCCCTAAATAATGACCCACCAATCACCACAGTGGACATTCAACAACGGTAAAGCTGCGGATAAGGCCACCCAAAGACAAAACAAGACAACATTGGCCAGAACATAAAATCAACACCTGACACAATCACACACACACACCACACACCTACCAACAGCATTATAAAACACCCACATCACCCACAATTGTTTGCTAACATGAAAAGACTGCAATAGCTAGCCATGCAAATCATAGAGACAACACACACACCACAGCCACCCATTCATCCGTCATGCACCACACACCCCACACCGACCACATTACTCAACACCCTCTCCACAACACACACACCACACAACACCCATGTTCCCATAAAGGCACCCCTGTTTCACTGATGAGGAGTTGCGGGTCTTGGTTGAGGAAATAGTCAAGGTAAAGCCACAGCTGTTTGGAGCACAGATCCAGCAGATACTCATTGCCAGGAAGATGGAGCTATGGCGGAGGATCGTGGACAGGGTGAACGCCGTGTGACAGCATCCACGAACAAGGGATGACATCAGGAAGCGATGGAATGACCTACGGGGGAAGGTACGTTCCATAGCAGCAAAGTACGTGCTTGCCATCCAGAGGACTGGCAGTGGATCCCCACCTCCTTCTGCGCAGCTGACAGCGTGTCAAAAGCAAGTATTGGCAATACTGCATCCTGAGAGACTCTCTAGAGTTGCCAGAGGACTGGACACTGGTGAGTCAACATTTACTACCTATCACCTCCCCCATACCTGCATGCCACCACCACCTTTCACCTTCACACCCATCACTCCACTCCATCCCACAAAGAGCACCATCACAATTAACACACCTAAATGCCAAGCCCTGCATGCCATACCCACTCTATGCACATCCCTTCCAGCCATGCATGTATACCCACCACCAATGCATGCATAGCGTGGAAAACTAAAAATCCCACAATACATCACCATACACAAACAAAGGTGTCAGGGCAACAACAACATTATAGGGGAAGCTAGGGATGCAGAATATGTAACAGACATGTAGTATAATACACCACTTACATCCCCATAGGTGCCCCAGCCAATGTCTACGGCTACTGAGTCCCCCTCCAGAAGATGCCCCCAACTCTGGAGTTCTGGTTCTGGATGAACTCCCTGGCCAATTGGGAACCACTAGTCAGTCAGCTACCCCAGCCCACACCTAGTCCACCACAGAGCCTCCCCGTCAGTATCCAACACCATAGCAGCCACCCAACATCCCCAGACCTCTGTCCCCAGGACACATCATCAGCAGTGTGCCCACCTGTACAGGGACCCCAGTCCACACCTCACAGGAAAGACAATGAGGGTCCTGGGGTCAGTGGCAGTGGGCACACCGTTCAGGGGACACAAGCACAGGGGCCAGGGACACTCAGAGGACAGCGTGTGCGCCAGGGGGAGGACAGGCCCAGGGAATCGACTATCCAGGAGGCCCTCACTAATGTCCTGGGGGCTTACCAACAATTCCAGGACAAGATGGGTCAGGTGATAGACATAATGCAGGAGAACCAGCGGCTGCAGGAGGAATACCACCAGGAGATCAAGAAAGAATTGTAGGCCCTGAACACCACCATGGTCTCCTTTGCAGGGGTGTTAGGTGATATGGCCAACGTCACGAGGGACTACCATAACACCAGCGGGCCCCTTCCACTAGCCAGTCAACTGACCAGCCCTCCACATCTGCTGCAGCTAGTGGACAGGAGGCCCTGCCACAGGACCCTCAGACCACCAGCACCCCTCCCCCTGCAGAAGGTGAACCACATGCAAATATTCCCTGCGACCCAGACTGACACCAGAGACAGTTGCCAAGTCCACCACCAGGAAATGAGCCCCTCCTGAATGTCCCACTTGCATTCCACTGTGTCACCTTGTCCACTTTGAGCTGCCATTTCTCCCCTTCCTATGGCCCCTTAGACACTAGAGCTGTGCTACAAACAGACTGGAACACTACCCTGGAATATTCCCAACCATTACCCCACTCTATTGCACTTCCCATTGTAGAACAATTTCCAATAAACACCCTTGGACACCACTTGAGTAATAGTGTTTTATCTACGGGTAATGTGTAATGTAATGAACTGTAATGAACTGCATGATCCTTGGTAAATATCCATCAACATGTTGATCCATCCAACAAATATGCCTCAGCAGTCTGTACACATCACAGCAGTACACTGTTGGAACAACACCAACATCTGCAATAAGGGGAGGCATAGGTAACAGTCAGGTGAGATGCAAATGGAATGCCTTGCATTATGCTTCAGTCACACAGTGCAACACTAAAATATAGAAATGTTTAGTTCAGCAGTCTTACATGAGTGTCATTGGAAGTACTGGTGGAACAAATGTAACCTGTTGTTTACATCCTCCTCCTCATCCTCCTCATCAGCGTCCTCAGTGTCCATTGCTGCCACTGCTGCATTGCCACCCCCCCCACTCCTGCAGATAAGATACATGCCATCTGAGTGCCAAATTGTGCAACATGCAGCACATAACAACGATTCGGCAGACCTTCTCAGGGGAGTAGCATAGGGATCCACCTGTCAGATGGAGGCACCTGAACCTAGACTTCAGGAGCCTGAAGGTCCTTTCTACAATCCTCCTGGTACACCCATGAGCATAAGTTTACCTTTTTTCAGCCCCTGTTCTCGGATTCCTAGCAGGGGTCATGGGCCATGATAGGTTTGGGTAGCCAAAATCACCTGGAAGAAGTAAGGGACAAATATTAACCCTGCACAATGTCATGGGCTATGACTCCTGAAGGCATACACTCACAAAAATTGGGTGGGGACACAGGCTCAACTGTTAGCCACACTCTGTGCCTCTGTAGTTGTGACATCAGCTGTGGGACACTGCTATTCCTTAGGACAAAGGCATCATGCACCGTGGATACTTGGCGGTGATGTGGGAGATGTACTGGTCAGCCAGGCACACCATCTGGACACTGAGTGAGTGGAAACTCTTCCAATCCCTGTACACTTGTACATTGGCCCTGGGTGGACTAAGGCAATATGGGTCCGTCGATGGCCCCAAAACCATGTTGTATATGTCCCAGTGCATAGAATCTAGCCTTCACAAAAGTTAAATCATCTACCTGGGGGAATGGGATGTAGCTGCACATGTGTTTGAGCAAGGCAGACAAAACCCTTGCAAGCACAATAGAGAACATTGACTGTGACATCCCTGCAGCCAAGCCCGCTGTCACCTGGAAAGAGCCTGTTGCCAGGAAATGGAGCACTAGGAGTACCTGCACAAGAAGGGGGATTGCTGTGGTGCTACGGATAGCAGGTAGCAGATCAGGCGCCAATTGTTCACACAGCTCTGTGATTGTGGCCCTGTCCAGATGATAGGTGAGTATGATGTGCTGGTCCTCCAGTGTAGCCAAGTCCACAAGGGGTCTGTACACGGGTGTGTGCCTCCTCCTATTCCTCCACAGTGGTTGGTACCCAAGGGACCGAAATGTAGAAAAAGGAGTGACAATCGGAACCATGAACACACTAAAGCAGTGTACACTGAGCATGTTTGTATGTTGGACACTGGAACGGTGTAGGTGAGTACATTCGACTACAACGACGTACTTATGAATCTGTACATCTGTACCAGCATTAGAAAGTGGCACCCACCTGTCCTGTATTCAGGAATAGGTGGAAGTGACCTTATAGTGGATGGCAGTCTGCACCGCCGTGCAATTGCTCATTAGCTAACATGGCCCTCTATGGATACTGGGAATCAATGATGATCAACGCCGGCGGTGACGGTGATCACCTCCTCCGGCATAACCGCCATTTCCTTTCTACCACTTCACTTTATATCTGACTTTCTACAGGACGACATCTCCACTATGAGTTCTGCTGTGACCTGTGTCTGGAACCTGCATTGGCTCGTGCAACAGGGGAAAGGGTCCCAGATTTCACATCAGAGGAGTTAGAGTGCCTCGTGGACGGGGTCCTACCCTGTATGGCCTGTTGTAAAGGCCTCCAGACCAACAGGTGAGTACACCATGGGTACGTTGCATGTGACATGACTGCATGGAGATGTGTGTGTGTGTGTGCTGGCAGTGTGTCAGTTGGGGTGGTATGGCTGGTGGCATCGTCAATGCAGGGGTAAGGGTCATGTGTGTGCCTGATGAGGGGAAAGGCTTTTTGTGGGCTATATGTGTGACAGGCTGGATTGTCAGGTTCATGGTGTCCCACCTTCTCTGTTTCCTCTGCAGGTCAGCGCCCATCAGAAGAAGGGGTTGTGGCGTGTCAGCCCCAAGGACATGCGGAACCTGGGGTCTATAGCAGGCAGAGCACCACTGCAGGAAACAGTGTGAGAATCTGAGATGCTGGGCTCGGAAGACCATGGAGGCCCAGCTGCTGGGGATGGCCACTCAATGAGGAAGGGATGCCCGTCGGAACCTAACCCCCTGATGGCCCACATACTGGCAGTGGTCTACTCAGAGCTGTATGGGCTCTTGAGGGCATCACAGCATCCACAAGGGGGTGAGTTCAGTGTGTTTGTCAACCATCTCTGTTGCCTTGCATGGGAATAGGGTGCAGGGTACTAGTCAGTGGATGCCCCAATATGCCAGTTCAGCTATTGCTGCGTGGTCCAGCTCAGGTTAATAGGGTGGACAGTATGTATTAGATAGCTAGGTAGGTGGCTTCCCATTTCAGGCAGGGCTTAGCTGGTCCCAGTTGGTGTGTCGCTGGTAGTGTTTGGTTCCTACCTGCTGTGGTACTTAGTCAATAGTGTGCCAGTATGGTCCATACTGCCCATTCTCAGTCTCAGTGTGTGACAGTGATGTGTCTGCCATCTGTGCTGTTGGTGCTGAGATTGACCCAGAGCTCTCTTTCTCTCACTCCCCTCTCTCTCCTATTGTGATCCTGTCCATGTGTTCATTAGTATCATCTGGCGAAGGAGCAGGGGCACCGGTGAGTGAGCCAGCTGCAGCCCATGGGACCAAGGAGACGCTGTCCTCCGATGCCAAGGGGACCAGTGGGATGAAGGGAGAGGAGAGCATCACAGAGGGGACAGGAGGTGACAACACTGACTCTTATTTGTCCTCCAATGGGAGTTCCCTGGTGGTAGTGGGCCCTTCTGGGACCATCCCAGCTGCAGGTTCTACCACCACCCCCGTACCAACACTACCATCCCAGTAGCCCCCCACTGAGTTGCCCGTTCCCACTCACCCAGGAGGGTGGGCATCTCCCTCGCCCCAAGCACCTCAGGCCCTGCCCCAGAGAGCCCTGCTGCCCTCAGTGAGTAGGCAATTGACCTCCTGAGATCAATCTCTGTAGGGCAGTCAACCATTGTGAATGCCATCCAGGGGCTGGCTTCCCAGATTCATCAATGCAATGCCTTCCTGGAGGGCATCTATGGTGGGTTGGCAGCCCTATAGAGATCGTTTTAGGTTCTGGCCTCTTTGCTGATGGCAGACAGTGTTCCTGTTTCATCCATCCCCCCTCCAAGTACCACTACCCAGTCTCCTCACCCCCAACCCATCCCACACACACATTCTGACACGCATGCACCCAAAACAAAATACAAGTCTCGCACAAACACAAGCAGCACACCTCAGTCCACAAGCACTCACACAGCCAACACCCAGAGGCACACACAACATCATCCACTGCCTCCACTGTCTCCCCCTCCTCCTCCTCCCTCACAGTCACAACCGCACTCACACCTGCATGCACTGCATCATTAGTCCTAGATGCTGCCACCTGCACAGTCTTCCCACAGTCACCACAACAGCAGACCCACAGACATGCACCCCATACACCACATGTGCAGTCGCCACCATCACCTCATGCAGCACACCCACCTCACTTGCAGACACCACCACAACATCCATACACACATAGTTTGTCCTCTCCCACCCATCTGCCCCCCTTCCAGTAACACACTCACACTCAGACTCCTAACAGCCATCCATCTCACACACACACTGTTTATGCACCTGCACCCAAGTCCAGCACACCTCCTCCTCCTACAACCACTTCCTCTACCTCCACTCCCATCCCTCCTCCCACATCCTGCCCCATTGTCCCTAAGAAGCTTTCCCTTTCCCACCTTGACCTCTTACCTCTCCCCTGTCCTGCCCATAAGCGGAAGGTCACACTACCCCAGCCCAGTACCTCAAGCACTCAGTCTGACACAGCCTCACCTCCAAAGTCTCCAGATGCCACTAAAGGGCACATGAGTGAGAAGCTGCCCCCGCACACCATGGACACTCCTACCCCCGATACGGAGGGCTAAAGTGCTGTGCCCTCCCAAACAGACTGGCAAGACCAGAGACCAAGGGGCACCATCAATAACCAGTGGGCAGGAAGCCCCTTCCCCAACATGTGGGCAGGCAGCCCCCTCCAGAGCCAGTGGGCAGGAAACTCCCTCCTCAACCTGTGGGCAGGCAGCCCCCTCCAGAACCAGTGGGCAGGAAACTCCCCTCAACCTGTGGCCAGGCAGCCCCCTCCAGAACCAGTGGGCTAGGAGTCCCCTCACAATGAGATGCAACCACCTCCCACCCTACCCCCTCAGCCCCCTGAGGTGCATATCCATTTCCAACATGATGCCCCCGAACAGTGGAGTCCCGATGTTGTCAGGAGTCAAGTTGGGGCTTGGACTTTGCCATGTGGGCATTAGTGACTTTGGACTGGCCTTTGGGCCTGCATTTATTTATTTCTACAGTTGTGCATGTTTTTGCATTTTATATATCCATAAAAAAGGAATCCAGTAGTTGGAACTGTGTATGTGTCCTGGGTTTATTTACTACGGGGTTCTGTTAGTGTTATTTTCCTGTGCATGTGTTTCATGGTGCGTGCTGTGTGTATGGTGTGTGTTGTGCGTGTCACTCTCCCCCATCTCTACCACCCTTGCGTGCTAGGCAGCGGTACTCACCATCGTCGTCTTTGTCAGCGTTGGTACTCCAGGGAAGCCATGGCATGGTACAGCATCAGGAATACTTGCAGTTCAGGTTCCATGGTGGCCACGGACTTATGTGTGTCCCTGGAGGTGAATGTTCCCTTTTAAATGATGTGTTTCCGCCAGACTTTTGGTGTCATTGCTACCGCCCCAGAAATCATGGCGGTGTGCTATATAATAATATGGTGGGCAGATCCTTGTCTTCCGCCTGCCTGTAGGTAGCTACCGATGAGTTCGGTGTTCGTACTGTGCTGGTGGTTGGTGTGGTACATTGGCTGTCAATGGGAGGGATCACCACCATGGTCATACTTTGATGGTCATTACCGCCAGCCTGTTGGAGGTGATACCACCACGTTAACCCTGCCGGTCAGTAGACCGCCAGAGTCATAATGACCACCTATTTTTTTTATCCATGTGTTATGGAATGTATGTATGTGGTGTGTTGTGGAATTATGTGGGTTGGTTTGGAATTGTTAGTTGAGGAACTGTGTGACATGAAATTGTGAAGTGAATTTGTGTACTGGAATTGTGTGACATGGTGTGCAGTGGAAATATGTGGATGATAGTTATGTGTACTGGAATTAGGGGTTGTGCTGTTGAATTTTGTGGCATGATGTGGAATTCTATGGTGTGGATTGGCTGTATGTGGTGTACTGTGTAATTGTGCTGTTGAGTGGAATTATGTGTTTTGGTGTTGAATAATGTGGTGTGGATTGGAAATGTGTGGACGTTTATTGTGTGGTGTGGAACTGTGTGGATAATTTTGCATTTGTGGTAAAAAAAAACAAATAGGTAGGAGCTGTGTCTTTGGGTGTTTAAAAAAAAGAACAATGTGGAAGGTAACTTTCAAAGATATGTTTTGCAGAGTCGGGAGCCTCTTGGAAATCAAAGGGCCAGAAGGATGTACCATACACAAACATACAAATAATCCCTCATAAGCAAAATGGTGGAGCAGGTTCTGGGAATTTTTTTATACATGTACCAATAGTTGACTCATGCCTTGCCTCACATGTGTACTATCTAGTGTTGTCAGTTGTGTTCTTCTTAAAGAATAGCTGTGTTTAATGGTATTGTTAAAATTCTAAGCTAAACGCATTGTTGATGCTTTCTGTCACCACAACAAAGTTGTAAGAAAACAACTTAAGAATAAGGAAACAAATGAACCCACCAATTAGAACATATGTACACTGAGGAATGAGTCGAATATACATAATTGCAAAATTCCATGAGCATTTTTGAACAAGTGTTATGAGGAAGCATGGAGATTAATGCATCGCCAGCAAATGAAAAATAAGTTCTTATTGATTTCCTATCAAGTATAATTTCGAGAACATAAAGTGTCATATTTTTCTGCAATGGGGCGGAGGGGGCTGGGGTGGAATGGGAGGCAGCTGGAGATACTGGAAAAGGGACACTCACTGTGTTGTCACTGTAGGAGGCTGGCCTGGTTTGTAGTGGGTACCAAAGGTACTTACACCTTATACCAGGTCCAGTTATCCCTTATTAGTGAAATCTAGTCAGTGAGTAGAAACTAGGCTGTCTAGGGGTAGCTGTAGCTGAGCAGCCAAGGCTTATCTAGGAGACATGCAAAGCCCTTCCAATACCACTGTAGTCACACAGTACTCACACACATGAAAGAAAATACTCAGTGTTACAAAAATATTTTTAGTGACACAATGCCAAAAATACCTTAGAGACTATTCTCCCTTAGGAGGTAAGTAATATGCACAGTATATACACTAGAATGCAGAAATAGCTCTAAAAACATTTAGAAAACAGTGCAAATAGTGAAAATCACAATAGGTTGGAATGAGCCTAGGGGGAACACAAACCATATACTAAAATAATGGAATGCGAACATCGGTCTCCAACCTAGGTAAGTGTAGTGTGTAGAAGAGCACTGGGAGTGTAAGGAAACACCCAGGGTAAGTACTAGAACCTGCCACAGAGCCCAGGAAAACAGAAGTAAATCACAGTAAGTTTCCTGAAACACACAAGAAGTCGTGATAGATTATGCAAGAACCAGAAAGGACTTCAAGACACCAACAATGGATTCCTGGACATGAAGACCTGTGGAAGAAAGGAACCAAGTCCAAGAAGCACTGAAGAGTCCAGGGAAATCAGGAGCCCCTGCTTACCCGGATGAAGGTGCAAAAGAAGAACAACCAGTGAAAAGACAATGGGGGTCATTCCGACCCTGGCGGTCCATGACCGCCAGGGCGGAGGGCAGCGGAAGCACCGCCAACAGGCTGGCGGTGCTTCCCGGGCGATTACCGCCGCGGTCAGAAAAGGGGAACCGGCGGTTTCCCGCCGGTTATCCCCTGGCCCAGGGAATCCTCCATGGCGGCGCTGCTTGCAGCGCCACCATGAGGATTCCGACCCCCTTCCCGCCACCCTGTTTCTGGCAGTGTTTACCACCAGGAACAGGATGGCGGGAACGGGTGTCGTGGGGCCCCTGGGGGCCCCACAAAGATTTTCACTGTCTGCTATGCAGACAGTGAAAATCGCGACGGGTGCCACTGCACCCGTCGCACCCCTACAACTCCGCCGGCTCCATTCGGAGCCGGCTTAATTGTTGCAGGGGTTTTCCCGCTGGGCCGGCGGGCGGCCTTTTGGTGGTCGCCCGCCGGCCCAGCAGGAAAGCCGGAATGACCGCCGCGGTCTTTTGACCGCGGAGCGGTCATTCGGCGGGAACCGCTTGGCGGGCGGC
The DNA here is from genome assembly GCF_031143425.1 of Pleurodeles waltl. NCBI lineage: Eukaryota > Metazoa > Chordata > Amphibia > Caudata > Salamandridae > Pleurodeles > Pleurodeles waltl. The sequence continues at coordinate 685,911,581 of NC_090449.1, read as the reverse complement.
GACTGCCGCCCGCCGCGGTTGGAATGACCGCCAAAGTCATTTATGCACCCAAGAAGACAGATGCACGGTCCTGGCTGGTGTAGAAGGTGTCCCACGATGGATGAATGATTGCAGCCTGGTTTGCGTAGCTGGATTCCACCAACAAGCCTTGGCACATGCAAAGCTCTCAGTTAGCAGAAAATGGCACTGCCTGGAACCAGAAGGGACCTGGTGTCCTCTACCCAGGAGGGTGAGACAGAGGGGGCTCTCAGCAACTTAGAGAACCCTCAGAAGACCAGGCAGCACACACAGGAGTCCCACAGCATGGTGACAAAGAAGGTGCAAATGGAGGCTCACTCAGCATGACACAAAGGGATCCCACACCACCGGAGAACCACTCAGGAAGCTGTGCATTGCAGGATGGAGTGCTGGGGGACTCAGCTGTGCTGTGCACAAGACCTTCTTGGGGGGGTCGCACACAAGCCTTGGCACCTCCAAATCACGTGATGCAGGGGGGTACTGTCTTGTGTGGGGAGACAAGCTCTTACCTCCACCAAAGTTGGAAAGCTGGACCTTGGGACTGTTGGGGTCACTTTAGTCCACACCCATCTTGCTAGATCCATGCTTGTCATCTGGAGAGGGGACCCACGCTACAGGTCATCGCTGCAGAGATGTGCCTGTTGAAGCAGGGAAGTGACTCCGTCACTCCCCAGAGATTCCTTTGGTTCTTCTGGTTCAGGCTGAAGACAGGCAGTCCTCAGAGGATGCACAACCTGGAAACAGTTGAAGTTGCTGACAGGAGCTAAAGATTCAATGTTGCAGAAGTCGTCTTTGCTTCTTTGTTGCAGTTTGTAGAGTCCCTGGAGGGTTCGGCTACAGTTCTGTCGGTAGAAGATGAAGTAAAGGATTCAGAGAATTCCTGTTGGAGTCTTGCAATCCGAATCTGAGTAAACACCAAGGAGAGAGGCCCTAAATAGCCCTGAAAGGGGGATTGGCTAGCTATACAGGTAGGCACCTATCAGGGGGATGACTCTGACGTCACCAGCCAGCTCTTGCCACTCAGATGCACACAGAGTGCCCCACCACCTTGGAACCCAAGATGGAAAAACCCAGGGAGACTCTGGAGGAGCTCTGGGCACCACCCCTGGGATGGTGAAGGACAGGGGAGTGGGTACTCCCCTTTCCTTTGTCCAGTTTCACACCAGAGCAGAGACTCAGGGTCCCTGAACCAGTGTAGACTGGATTATGCAAGGTGAGGCACCATCTGTGCCTTTCAAAGCATTTCCACAGGCTCTGGGACGCTACCCATCCTATGTTTGTAACACCTATTTCCAAAGGAAGGAGGCGTAACACCCCTCTCCTAAACAAAATCCTTTGTTCTTCCTTGCTGGGCTTGAACTTACTTCATGACTTTTCTATCACTCCTGCAGAAAATAAGGGGAGATCTGACTGACTGGGAGGGAGGAATGATCATGAGCAAGGTGGGCAAACCACCAAAAAACTGCATCTACTTAAAATGAATGGTGTCTCGCAAAAAACAGACACAGGAAGTGGAGTAATCTAGAGGCTGAGGTGTGGTAACAGCTGGGGTGGGAGGAGTAGGTGTGGGCTGCGTGAGATTCACTGGAGCTGTCTGCCCAGGCAGACCAGATTGGCCAGCCTGCTCCTCATTGTCCGGACTTGCAGGAGTGGATTTCTCAATGAAGGTTTCTTCCTGGTCTGGAGTGGAGGTATCATCAGCCGTAGTGGCAGATGGTTGTCCACGTACTCTGGGTGTTGGACCCATGATAAATTACAAAAAGAAATGTTCTACTAGTCTGGATTATACAGCAAAGGAGTTTGAAGTAAAAAAAAAATGGGGCAACCTAAAAGGAAAAAGAAAATTAATATAATTATTATACCTTTCAGTAGTATTATGATGAATTGCAAAAACAGTTTAAAATGCACACCATACGTCTTCAAAAAAGCAGGTAAAATGATGCCCTGAAGTGAAAAAAACAATAGAAAGTATACATAAAATATACCAAACATTCAACACAACACAGTAGAGAGGAGAAATGTGATCTAACCCATTCTAAGCCCTAGCAGGGTAACATTCTGACACATACACCACTTAGAAGGAAAAAATAGCATTAGTCATCGGATGAACATTGCAAAGTACATTTATTGAAAAAAACAACTTATATTCAACATACCATATAACATACATTAACATTAAAAAAAGTTTGATTTGTGAAAGAAATAACATCAATTCAATGAAATAATAAGAAAATTACAACATAAAACAATAAACCTAAAACATTTCAAAACATAGCATAAAATGAAGATTGACAAATACGCACATTGTAAATGTTGTAAAATATGTGAAAATTTGAAATAAAAGAGAGAATGACCAAAATATCATTGCATTATTATTTAAACAAAACAAAAAAAGTAATCATGGGAGTTGTAGTAATTTCAATAAACATTAACACTACTTGCAAAATTGCAAGTTAAACATACCTAGTAAAAATATACATTAGAAATAAACAGACATTTACAATATAGAACACATATATGAAATTTAGTATTAGGTGAAAAAACACTTACAAGCACCATAACATCATGTAAAATGTAATGGAGAGTGAAACCTGTAATTTTGAATTCAACAAAATACATTCAAACAAACAAACAATGGAAAAATATAAAGCATGGAGAAAAACGCACATACTGACAAAACATTTTAACAATTAGTCAAATGAGAGAAACAACAATAATGTTCCAAGTTTCCAAACAAAAGCATAATGAATAATTATATGTAGGTTTATATGTTTGAAAAAGGTGCACAAACACATTACCAACAGCTAAATTAAAAGGAAAAATTACATTTAGGTTTAGTGAAACATTCAAAGGTATCACTTACCAGTCTCCACTCCACCAGGGATTCCTGTCAAGCTTTCAGGATGTAGGTTTCACGAGACCTTCTCCTCCCAGGTATATAGTTCTAAGAGGGGCTGGGAGAAATATCATTCTCCAGGTAGGCAGGTTGTTCTACCTCTTCCTAATTTCATCCTGTGTGTGCAGGGTGCATGCTACAGCATTTACTCTGTCAACTGTTCTGGCCCACATTTGCCTTTTCTAAGCTATATTTGCATTTTGTACTTGGGCTTCAAACAATTGTGGCTCTACTCTAAGAATCTTATCCACCATGACTGACAAACCTCCCTCAGTGAAATGGGGATTTCTCCTCCTTGCCATTATCAAATAATAAACTAAAATAAAGTTGATAACCTACAAGAAAACAGAATACAAGAAAATGAACAAGTCACAGACAAAGCACAATAAAACCTGACAACTGAAAAGAGTTCTCATGAACAATGTTCTGCTGCACTGGAATGGCAAATGATCATGATCCGCAATTGAGTGTGCTTTGCAGTGTCTTATGCAGGTGAAAACAATTAGTCAAAACACATCAGGTGTGCGATGCTAGCATCCATCTTAAAGCCACAGGACTAGTACAATGTTGGATGAGTCCTACCAGCGCAACTCAGAAATCGAAATAGGCTTGGCGCAATCCCGCCACCCTGACGGCGACGGAGTAATGTTGCCAGCAGAGGAGCCTGCTGTGTCATAAGAGGTGACTCGCTTATGCAATGGAAAACACTTTATCGATGCGGACAGAGGATCAACCAGCCCACATCTAAATAGGGAGGGCAGGTATTCGTCCACTTGACGTAGTACTAGTAAACGCCACTACAGAGGGACAACAGGTGTCCCACCAAGATCTAAGTCAGGCCATTAGTCAGTTTTCTTGATGCCAAGAAGGTGCTCAATAGAAGAGAGTGGGATTACATGTTTCAGAACACTCACCAGGTTCAGTTTAGGCATGGACTTCATCGATAAGGTGAAGTGAATTTCTGAACTTCTGAACCACCTACTGCGCCATTTAACTGCTGTGTTTTTCTGTTGGATTCTTTCTGGATTCAACATGGGATGTGTTGGGGTTGCCACTTGTTGTCCCTTCTTTTCCTGTTAGCACTGGAACCAATGGTGCAGACCATCCACCAATCAGATTCAGTAGTATTGGTCAATGCTACTGGGGCCTTGAAAATACTGCCTATGTAGATGAATATTGCGTACACTATCTAACCTGGGAACTTTGACTGAGACCCTTATATCTACCTCATCTTAGGTTACAGAGTGTACTGCAATAAAAGTGAGGCACTACCAATGTCCTGCAATACTACACCAGCCTATATTAGTGGTTAAAATGTTCATTGGAAGGCACGATGTTTAAAATATCTATAGAATATATCCAAATTGAGATTGAGAATGATTGGTTGAAGACATTCTGAATCCACTAGTCAACAATTATGTGAGAAGAAGCCACTTAACCGTGGGTAGGTAATGGCCTCCCATTTTAACTATTTGATGTACATGATATCCCTGATATCATGGAGGTTATCATGGTGATCGTCCGCTTCGCCATTATAAATCAAGATCAACTAACCGGTACTCTACCTTATTCTTCTTGGGGCTTCCTTGTAGTCCCAAGGCACAAGCCTCTTAAGAGCCAATGAGAGTAGTAAAGCTATAGAAGAAGAGTGAGAGGCTGTTTGGCATCAGAAAGCTTTCGACCCAGGTTACTAAGAATCCCATTGTGCATGCTGACTATGCTGATGTGACTGCATTGGAAGTACCCTTCTGCATCCTTCAATCTGCTCTCGGGAAAGCGCACTCACTCCATCATGTCTCGCGTTTGGGGCCAGATTGACAAGAAAGTGGCTCATCAGCTGTGATGTGCTGCTTTTCTTGCACTCCTATACCGGCACCTAACAACACCACAGTAGCACTCTACAATACGGCGCACCATGGTGCAAGTTAGGACAATAGCGTCATAATTTATTTATTGCCATTTTTATGGGCCTCCCACTGCCGGAACGCCCCCCTTCCATACATTATGCCTGGTGCAGGCATAATGTGGTGCAAGGGGTCACAAAGTGGTGCAATGCAAGCATTGCACCACTTGGTAAATATGGCGAAGGAGAATGGCCTCCTTAACGCCACATTAGCGTAAAAAACAAATGATGCTAGTGTGGCGATAAGAGGCGCTATGACCTTGTAAATCTGGCCCTTGTTTTGTAGGTCTGAGTTATGGGGTTGTAGCTCCCGTAGTGTCTTCTTCACCTGTGAATCCCTTTCATTCAGTTTCTTGTTATCACACAACAAGCTAATATCTATAGCAAATGTATTGCTTTCGCTTAGAAGAAAGCCCTAGGGGCTAACGTAAAAATCAGCAGCGCCGTGCTGTGCCAGTTTTGAAATAAAGAGATGCACTGTATTCACAAGAATACAGCGCACTCCTGTGTTTCCCCCTATGCCGGCGCTAAATTAAGCAGCCTGCAATCTACAATGGGGATTTTGCTCTTCTACATAGAAGTACTAAATCTTCATTTTTGAATGATTGTTTATGTGCAGAAAGAGACATTTTCCTGCACATAAACAATCATTCATGGCCTTTTGCTCTTTCTATGCATGCTTCAGAATGTAGCACACAGGGCAAAAGGAAAAAACGAGGAGGAATAAAAGTATTCCTCCTCGTTGTGCCATGCTAACGCCAGCCTGAGGTAGCGTTAGTTTTTGGTGCTGCCACAGATTTAGCCTTCTTGTAAATCTGTGGCAGCGTCAAAAGCAATGGGTGTTGCTGCGGAATGCTCACAGCACCACCCATTTCACTCCCCTCTGACACAGAAAAATGCTTCAAAGGGGCATATATTTACAAGGCGGCATTAAGCCACAAAAAGTGGTGCATTGTACAGTGCCACAGGAGGGTCACTAAAAGTGACGCTCCAGTGGCACTCGGGCATTGTAAATCTGGCCCTAAATGTTTCTATGGCCTTCAGGATTACATCTAATTTATTTGGTTCGACTGTATTAAACTCTTCTGTTGCAAAGTCGTCATTCTAATTTTTGGGCTGGACTTTCAACATTGTTGGCTTCCTTCTGCCCACTGTGTATAAGTTTGCTGCTGATTTACTATATCACTATCAGTTACTATCTATTATGGCTTATGTGAGGGTAACAAATAGAGGTGTATGTAACTTGTGCAATTTTCTGTATCATAGGGGCGTATGTATGCAGGTATTTTGCATTTCTTAACGGTGCGAATTGCTATTTTGAGTTTTGTGATTTTCTAATTTGTGATTTCCTGCTTGCAAATGTGAATCTATAGGAATCTCTGGTTACATACATACTGATTTGCGATTTCAAATAGCGATTTCTACACATTAGCAAACTGGAAATTGCAAATCACCGATTTAGTACATATGGACAATAATTATGTGAAATTACAACACAATTACACAAGATTATGCAGAATTATGTGAGGCGAACACCGCTGCATTTACTGCTTTTTTCTTAGCACAAACTGCACAATTTGTTTCTGTTCAAAATTAATCCAAGGAAGCATTTTGCACTAAGAAATTTGCACTAAATGTGACTGTACAGTGAAAGCAACAACCAGTAACCACTCATGCTCTATTGTTGTGCTATTTAGCAGGTATATTTTTACTCCAAATGACACAAACAGGCATAATTGTAATATTTTGTAATATCACATCACAAGAGTAATGGGACATTAATTGGATTACTCCAGTGTAATTAAAGTTTTGCCCAGGTCTTGTCACAAATCCACTGCTGGTTCCAGGGAATAGCCATACCAGTCTCCTGGGCAGGCTATTACACCATTCTGTGGTCAATTTAGGCCTTTGAGTTGTGGGGGCTGAGGGTGGAGAGAGGGTCCAGCAAAGGCATTTATTTGGAGGATGCTGGTTTGTAATAGGAAGACTTCAGGGGTCTTGAATATTACAGATTGATTGTCAGATGGAGGCAAGCCTGCAGTAAATTAGGACTCCATTTAGTCCCATGCTGTCTGGATCTCCCACCATCAGTAAGTTCAGTGCTAAAGAGGCATCTCAGGTAGGCTTCAAGGGGAGCTCTGGTGTCTCCAATAGTAACAGGACCCCAAAGGGGACCTAAGGTCTGCTGAAGGGGTAACACTTTCTCGAGTTTGTCCTGCCAGATCTGCCACAGCAGCCACCTAAGGCCACCAAATAATTGCTTGCCTCATAGGTAATTAGGGTCATGATTGTCGATCTGCTACCATAGGATCTGCTTCAATGTCTTCCCAGGGTTGGGTGCCAATGCATCATCTCAGCTTGCTCCTTTTGGCCATTGACAACTCTCCTGGGCCTCTGGAACACCGAAGGAGAGATTTAGGTGGTCATGGCTACTCTGTAAGAAGCCTCTGTAAGTGGCCCTGCACTTGAGTAAACTCCTCTTCAGGAGTCCCTCAATTCCCCTTGTGTCACCCATGGTGCAGATTTGGGTGAATGCTGTGGGAGCAGCTGGATTATAAGAGCTCCGGGCACGGAGACCAATTATTGTGCAACTACAATGATAGCTTGGTTAGCCACGCCCCCCATCAAGTAAGTAATATTTACATTCTGAGCAGATGGAAAAGATTTGATAAGAGACCACTAGAGATAATAAGTAATGTTAGCATGGAAAAATCTACCATTCTTTCAATGATATTAACGATTGTAACCTTAACCTTTTGTCAATCTCTACTGTCGTGGATGCTGATTCATCAATATACCAGGAGTAGAAGAAGTAAAAGTAGCTACATCCACACGTTGACTACTGATCTTAGCAGAGACCTTTGTCCTGAACTTACCTCCTCAACATCCTTTTATTTTATGCTGAAGGCTGGAGGAAGGCCAATGAGAAGTAACTGCAGAAAGTAAGCAGAACTTTAACAGCCCCATTTGTAATAGGGACACCAAATTCTAAGTCAAGAGAAGTAGCATTTACACTTGACAACCCCTACTTGACATAGATGTTTACATAAATATGTCTAAATATATGAATGATAACACAACTAAAAGTTTCCCCTGAATGAATGGCTTTTTCACCCTGAATGAGATTTTACCCTGAATGAATGGCTTTTTCACAATACATGTGTAACAAAACCACTGAATGATTCAAGAAGAAGATTCTATACTGTTTTTTTGAAGTAGGTATTGATTTTGAATACTATGCAACAAGTAGAGCACTTACAAATTGTCAAATATATACAATGCCACAATTTGTTCTTCAGTTGTCTAAGGTCATGCAACCATAACTCTAAGCATCTCATGGTCTGGCCCTGCCGTTTTGTCTGGGAGACAACATATGTCATGGATGTTACACTGAACACCGGTCAGCAAGGAGCCTAGTGAGTCGTCAAATAACAATCACTATATTCAATGTAAGCATATGAAATAAGCCCTATAACTACATAATGCAATAAAACCAAAGGTAATCCCAGCTCAATGTAGCCGTAGCCTTCATCAAGTGCATGCACGTATACCTCTGCTGTCCAGCCTCTGTGCTGGTGTCCTTCTCTAATCACACTAAACAATGTAATTCAAGGGTGCAGAACAACCACTAATCACACTACAACATTTACTCATTGAAGGGGTGTCACTAGAGTTTGCATCAATCCTTCTAAGGGGTGCGTAGGTGCAGTCTGACTTAGCTTTGAGCTTGTCCACATAAGCATTCCATTTCTTATACCTGAACCCACCTTCATCCTTACTCTGCAAACCAGATAGCAGTGTAATCTCCACATACAATGATTTTTTTTAGATCTGCCAACCATGTTGCACACTAATGTACAGACAGGGAATTTCAGGACATAGCCACACGTCTCTTAGCAAACATTAAAGCAAGATATGTGAATCAACAAACATGCTTTGTCTTTCTAGGTTTTCCTGTCTATCCTAATATTCAGTACAAAGGTTCAATAAGGATCTATCATTGAACTACCTGATCACAATAAGTGCAACCCACAAGGCATTACCATAATACATTTGTCCTATGTGCCTATGTGTGGGGTAATTTTGGTGAATATCATTAAAAAGAATGTATTTAAAGTGTGCATTTTTGGAGATTTATTTGTACACTAGCTAGGCATTCCATCCACACTATATGAGTGAGCTCCTGACCCAGTGTATTTTCCCACCATACTTTGAGCGGGGAGAGCCGAAGTCCCCCTCATGATGCTTCAGAGCACTGTATGGTCCAGTAATTGCCTTCCTGTTTCACTCATGTGTAGGAAGGACGTGGAGTGGCAGGGAGACCACTGGATAATCACAGGTCTTTTCCCAAGTGAGGGTCAATTGACAGGTCAGTGTAGATAATGAGAGGAAAAGTCCATGACCCAAGTCATATGTTTCCATTTAATTGTCAAAGGGTAGGAGAATCTGGTTATTGAACACATCTTTCCATTCTATACGTTCCGTCTCTTTCCAAGAGGCCATATAATGCAGGATTTTCAGTCCAACACAGGTGAGATACACCGAAAGAGGCATCTTGTGGCATAGAGAACCTGATAATTGCGCACATTGACATATTTCTTCCATATCCATCTAGCAACCCTAATGAGCATGTTTCTTTTTGTTTTTTCATCTCTGGGTCCATCACACAATCCAGGACAGTGCATGTCCATGGTCAGCATGTAAATCTAGTTTCTTACTATTTCCACTGCATCAGACAGTGCATGGGTCACAATAGCTGTGCTGCTACATAACAGTACTCTTAATTGGGGGTGCCCAATCCGCCCCTGGAAACAGGTGCATATAATTTTGTTGAGGCCACCTTTTGCCTGTGTGTCCCCCTATTAAATTTGATAAGTAGCGTTTCCAGCTCCCAAAGAAAGCTTTTCCTCAGTACTCCAGGCGGTGCCGCACAAAAGTACAGACGTCTGCGTGAGATCAGAATTTTAGACACCTCTATTCTACCCAGGGTGGACAACAGAAGTACACACCAACAGTTGATTTCTTACTGCTTCTGTAACCTAATGTATATTAATTATCATTATTCTTAGGCATCAGTGCAAATGTTTTGCTTATTACTATCTTGGCCTGTTTTGCTATCCACACCTAAATAATTTTTATGTTGCCTCTTGAAGTTAAACTTTGTTGACATCAGTTTTCAGCTAAACTTTGATGTCAATTCATGAACATTTTGACCCTGTGTTTCCAAAATGAGCATTACAAATGATTTGTGACAGTGAAGTAAATGGTTCCTTAAACATGCTAATTCATTAGATATACCTTACCAAAGGCATTGACACTGTGCATGCATTTTATATCAATTGTTTATGTAATAAAATACACTATTATAGTGTCTAATTGTTATACAGGAAGAAAAAAGGGTCACATGTGCAAAGCCCTTTTGTGAGCATACCTCCTGAGATTCTCAAAAACACAATGGAGCCTATTTATAAGCTGCATTTTATAGTACATTTAGATGTACTATAATAGCACTAATAAACGCTCTACAAAATGCACAAAATTCACAAACTTATGTATGGCAGTTGGACCTCTGCCTCTCACTCATTTTCCTATGCAGAGATTTTCACCCTGACTGTGGAGTCTCAACACGCATAAGATAATGTTTTTGTAGTAAATAAGGGAGGGAGAGAGGGGAGTGGCTGGGAAATGGGGAATACATATGACAAAATGTGTGGGATTAAGGATGAGTGTCTTGGGATTGTCAAAGACATACCCACAAATCAGAAAGCCTTTTGCTATTAATAAACTGCACTTCTAAAGTCACTACATCTAAACATGACGTAAACAGTAGTACATTTGCTCCATTTCTGACCTGCAGTAAGTCCAGCACTACACATGGCTTCACCCTGGTACTGCAATCCCTCTCATACAAATCAAATAACTAGAGAAATCTATTGGCCGATAAAGCTACATTTATTTGTTTGATGAATATCCAAAGTTGTGAACATTTTTTAAAATCCTATGTACAGTTTTATATTTTGTTTTACCATCCAATCTCTTAGTAAATGGTATTTTAATAATCTGTACAATGTTATATTAAGTAGATTTTTAAACTTTTTTTGCATAAAACAAAATGCAGTTGAATATTTAGATTGTTTACACTTACAAGCAACTGTTGTATATTTTAATTGCAATGCTTGACACACGCCTGGTAATGAAAGGAGTGATTGCTCTAAAATTCTCCACCCATCTGCACCTGAAACACATTTCAACAACAATCACTCAAAACTGACCTGACCATAGAAGGAATTAGCTCACAGTCCAATCAACTTTAGCTCCATTCACTACTCTGTCGTTGAACGTCTTTGTAGGTATTTCTCTAATTTTGAGTAGGAATTATGTGCAGAAGAGGAAGAGGAGGAGGGAGCGAACATTTACAGGCAAAGGATGAACATGCTTGGGTTGTCCAGAGAAGTTGTCATTGCCAGATAAACTTCTCACCTGAAGTGACCTTGGACATTGTTTCTGACTTGGAACTGGAGTTTGATCCTCCTACAGTTTGCGCGCAGGTTGTGACGGCCAATATCAAAATACTGGATGCACTCCATTTCATTGGTACTAAATCTTTAGAGGCTCACCACTGGCAATGTTAGCATCTCTCAGGCAAGCCAGTTTTGAGGATTGCATTAGGTTCTGGGATGCATCAACAGAAGAGTGTGTAAAAGTTATTTTCATGTTAGAATTATCTGTGCTTTCTAATATGAGAATATGAGTCATTTGCAACTGAAACACACATACTGGGATGTGCAGAACATTGTTTTACTGTACTATGCTAACTAGGTCTGAAGTATGTCTTGACTTCATTTTTAAACTAACATGGCTTCTGTTTCATAATATTTCTTGAGTTTTTATAGTTTTTCTTCGACACTACAGGCAGTAAAATGTGCACTGTTTATTTTGAATGACTTGTTGTTCACAAAGAGCACCAGAAGAAGCCTTAAGATATTTTCAAGTCTATTCATCTCACAAACTGTATTGCATTCACGGCTGTACTGGGATTACCGGGCTACCAAACATGTTTGTTTTATAACACGGTAGAGGCCAGTTTCACTGCCTGAGGGGCGTTTTTGTTTGTGGGAATTGTCTGGCCGTGTTCATGCTCCCAGAACATGTAAATAAACAATGCAAAAAATGGTTTTGAATCACAGGTAACACAGGTTTGCTCCTGTCTGGCAGTTAGGGTGTAGTTATAATTAGATCAGACTTTCCATATGAACAGAGTTTTTGTTTAGCTAAAAACGTTGTGTCTGTTTGACGAATATTCCCAACACCTTCCAAAAAAACACGCATTCACTCTAGCTCCCTCCTGGAAAATGTTGGGGTGGTCAGTCAAGCGGGGGCTGGGAAAAAGAGGCGGTTCCCAAAAGTAATTTCCCTATGCAATTTCCATGGGGAAATTTAGATGGCACTACAGCCAAAACTGCTGACTGTAATTACACCAATTTTGTCAGAAAGCTAGATCTTTACCAAGGAAATTAGCTTTTGGTATCCGGTGTATATCTGTACAGTAGTCTCGGAGAAAGTAAGGTTCAAAATTTATAGATATATTGACACGTGGTGTGGAGATATGCTCCGATTGACCACTTTGAGGGGACTATTCAACCCTGATTTGATAGTTGCAAACTGAACAATATATGGCTATTACAGGACTCAAGGACACGGTCCCTGTGTCCCGACAATGAATACAAACATACATGTAGGAAGGCAGGGTAAGCATACCCTGACTGCAAAGGTCATATTTGGGGTCCCAAAAGGACTGTCCTTGAATGGCTGGCCAAAACATTGAAAAATGTTGTGGAAGCCATTACAAGACTTGGGCATGATCTCCATTGAAATGCAGTTTAGAAAAAGGTTGATTTTAAAAGTCTCAAAAAGAAGCATACATAAAGGTTGATGACAGTTTTTAGTTATAACATAAATCACTTGTTGGAGGTACCATACTTATTTTAGGAATTGGGGAGTGTTTTGGAAGATGCTAAAATGAGAGAATATTTTCTTTAAATTGACACTATCTTCCCCAGCCATGCGAGAATACATTCTTACATATTAAGTTAAATAAGTACTTTCAGCAGCAACAGCCTTTCAGTTGATTCGCCAGTGCGTGACTACTGCACCCCCCACAGTGTACCAATGAACAAATATGGCACCCTTGAAGCCAGCTTGATGAAGTCAACGCTGTAAAACTTAAAACATTTAATTTTGAAATTGACAAAATGAGGGGGTTCATTTTGTGATAGAAATTATGGTTGGTTTTGTAGAAAGCAAAATTAGGACACATTTTCCATGACTTCACAAATATCTTCCTCATTAATTTCAGTGAAAAATTCTGACATGCAGATCGAAACAGGCTTTCAAAACAAGCAGCAGCCTGTCAGTTTACTCCCTGGTGATCAACTTTAGCTTGACTGCAGTTTTTAAATGAGCAACTAGAGTGCTACTACTCTGTATTTATGACAAAAGTGTGGCACACCTAAATGCCATTTTGTTGGAGTTAAAGTTGTAAAAGTGAAAGCATTTCCTAGAGAATACCACAGTAAATGAAGAACTGAGTGTGTTTGATTATCAAAAGTCTTCCAAGATATCCTCCAGAGTAAAAAGAGCAAAAATATAGTCCAAATGTTGCTTAAATATTGACTAATGACAGAAGTGTAAAAAATACTTAAATAACTCAAGAACAAAAATAACCAGGTGATTGTAACCAATGCAACAAATAATGAAGTGATCAATTTGGTAACGAAAATTCTAAAAATAGCAGCTAGCTCAAATGCTCTTTGTCGCTATTTGGGAGATCAGAAATGTGTCCTTATTTATATTAGCTTTCTAGAACACTGACCATAATTTCTATGAAAAAAAGCCTTAATTATGTTAATTTTTAAAGTAATTGCTTTAGTTGTTACAGTCTTGATTCCACCAGGATGACTTCAAATGTGTCACACGTTTCTAATGAACACAGAATAGTAATGTTCTAGTTGTTCATTAGAACACAGTAGGGGTGAAGGCGGCAGGGGCACAAACTCAGACAATGGAGGGCAGGGAGAGAGAGCAGGGAGCGAGGCAGCAACCTGACCATGTCAGACAAATAGGAAGGACATTGACAGCATAATGGACTACGCAGAACAGGTGATGAGGGAGTGGGATAACAATGGGCCATTAAGGGCAGGGGAGATGTGGGCAATAGCAGAAAGCCAACTATTGCTTTCCGCTCTATGCTTAATGCAGGAACACATGACAGAGTGAGTGTCAGCATAATGAACCATGGGAGGCAGAAAAGAGGGGCAGTACAACACAATAGACCATTGAGAGCAGTAAATGTGGGACAAGAGCAGCCACACAGACATACGAAAGGGGAGAGAGGGGCAGCAAGCTCACCACGCAGGGCAGGTGAGAGGAGTTGTGGCAACACAAAAGAACTTCAAGAGCAAGAGGGAGGGGGAAGAGTCATGCACATGGACCATGCAGGGGAGGAAGGCAATTGCAGCAAGCTGACCAGGAAAGGCAGATAAGAGGAGCAATGGTGGCACAACAGGCCATGGAGGGAAGGTGGAAGGGGGCCAGAGCATGACAATGGACCATAGAAGGCATGAGGGAAGGGATAATGGCATGGGATTGGACAACGGAGGGCAGCAGTGGCAACAAGCAGACAACACAGTGCAGGCAGGAGAGGCAGTTGCAGCATCATGCACTATGTTGGGTAAGCAAAATGGGGAGTGTCAAAACAGTGGAGGGAATTGTAGTGGTAAAACAACAGACTATTAATGGCAGGAAAGAGGTGGTAGGGGCACTGATCTAGACAATGGAGCACAATGAGATGGTACATGGCAGCAAACTGTCCACACAGGGCAGACCAGAGGTGCAGTGGCAGCATAGCGGACCATGGAGGGAGGTCAGAACAGGCAGTGGTAGGTCAATGGGCCATGAATGGCAGAGAGGGCAGGGGTGCATGCACAGAAAATAGAGGGAACCTGTGAGGCAGTCAGAGGCAGAAAACTGACCCCTTAGGGCAGTTGGGTGGGGCAGTGGCAGCACAACAGACCATGCAGGGCAGGAGAGAGGGGCAGGGGCATGGACTTGAAGAACAGAGGTCAGGGAGAATGTAGGTAGAAGCAGCAAGATAATCACGGGTGGCAAGTGGGAAGTGCAGTCATAGCACAAAAGGCCAAACAGGGCATGAGGGAGGGGGAGGGACAGACTCACCCAATATAGAGCAGGGGGAAGTGAGCAAGGGCAACAATAAGACCATGGAGCAAAGGCCTGCATGGGCAGCAGAATGGGTCATGGATGGCAGGAGATATGGGGCAGAGGCCAGCAGACATAAAAGAAAAGTGTAAGGGCAGGAGCATGGGTTGCAAGGCTGACCATCTAAGTCAGGCTGGCATGGGTGGGGGCACTAATCTGTCCACAGAGGGCTGATGGGCTGGGACAGCTGCACACAGATGGTGAATGGAGATCCAACAGAATAGGAAAGACACTGCAGTTGAATACAGAAAGCAGGCCTGCATGGGCAGGGTCAGAACAATGGGCATGGATGGCAAGAGGGGCATGGGCAATGAGCTAGAACATGGTGGAGAGGGGTAGCAAGCTGACGTCAAAGGTCAAAATAGCATGGACATGGGCGAGAGCGGACTGGACCTCACACACAGCTAATGGAGGGCAGTGGGGAGAGGGGCAGGATCAGCAAACTAACAGGGACAGGTAGGAGGGGCCTGATGGAGAACAGAGAGCAGACATGAGCAGGGCAGCTGCAGCAAGCCGACCACAAATGAAACATATTGTTAGAATAAAACACTCACCTTCATAATAGCGAGTCACAAACCCATTTTGCAAGTCAGTAATAGGTTATCATCTCGCAAAATGGGAATGGTACATGCCAAAAGGCATTTTACCAGTTGCAAATGGCCTGATGGGACATTTGCGACAAGTGAAAGACTTTGTATATCTGGCCTAATATGTCTTATATTAACCAGAGTACTAAGGCCCATATTTATACTTTTTGCCGCCAAACAAAAAGTTTAGCGCTGACTTGCGTCATTTAAAAACGCCAACCTCACACCGTATTTATTGAATGGCGCAGGCCGGCACTAAACTTGGGCTAGCGTCTTAGAAGAAGAGGCTAGTCAGGTGGGGGTGGTGGTAGGGAAGGAGGGAGTTGTGCTTCAGAAAAGGATGCTCGCCTGGTTAGAGGCAAAAAAAATGCCTCTAACCACAGTAGCGCCATTTCCTGGTGCACAACCACCAAAAACATGACTCCTGTCTTAGGAAAGACAGGAGTCATGCCCACCACCCCAATGGCCTACAGAGGAGACAAGTGTCCACTGAGCATCGCCATTGCACCCAGTGCCATCCAGAGGGCCCCTTGTTGGGCCCTCAATGGCACTTAAAAAAAAAACTAAAATACTTGCCAAAACGTACCCTACTTACCTAGGATGGGGTCCCCCATCCTCTGTTGTCCCTCTGGTGTTGGTGGGTGTGTTACTGGGGCTTTGGGTGGACACCTGTGGGCCCATTCCATGGTGTTTGACCTTGGAAATAGGTCCACAGGTCCCCGAATGCCTAGTCTGACGCAGGAGTTAAATAATGGTGCTAAGCAGGCATAATTTAGGCTCGCCTCCCACCTGTACACCATTTGTGCACGGGAGGATAAATATGGCGCTACAGGCTTAGAGTCATTATTTGAACGGGAACACCTACCTTGCATCTCATTGATGCAAGAGGGGTTCATGCATCCAAAAAATTACGTGACTCCTACATTTTGACGCTAGATGGGTCTAGCGTCAAAATATAAATATGGAATTAGGTTTGCACCAAATTTATGTAAAAAGAATTACGCACATTTGTCACAAACAGAATATAAATATACCCCTAATAGTTTGAATGTAGGAAGATGCCATGAGAAAACATTTAACTGTGCATTTGTTTAGCTAGTGTAAGAAATCCTGGTGGTATCACTTATAAATCAAAGGTTTGCAAAACATTATTGATATGATGCTATAATTTAGACTTTGGAGTAACAGAATATATCGAAATAATACTGAATTTCTAATGATTTAAATATGTGTGCAAAAAGAGAGAAATGCAGTTGTACATTATAGCAATTGAAATGCATTAACAGAAATCTTTTGTTTAAAATGAATGTAACATGGATATTATTGAGGCATTATTAATATTGAATCCATGTTTGCATATTAAAAGTGTGTTTATTAAAATGTATTTATTAAATGTATTGCTTTATTTTACATAGGCTAGCCTAAGTGAGGTCTGTCAGTCTTGTATTTTGTGACTTTGCAGGAAATGCTGATTTTTTTTTACATAACATGAGCTTTTATTCAGACTTTTTTCCCATGAGAAGACTAGCCGTGGCAATAGGCCCTATCGTTTAGACATATAGAGTAAGTGTAACAGTGTCCTAGAGTTTGGAACATCCTTAGTAAATCGTCTAACAAATTATGCAAATGTTTCAATCCTCTGTGGAGCTCCATGGATGGATAAGGTTCCGATGATGGAGCTGGGATTGAAAGTCGATGTTACAAGCTGGAGTAGTGTGATTGATTTTTATTGATGGTGCCCTTGCACATAATATGGACTTTCTTTCAGAGTGAACCAAATTGCTTTATAAACTTTAATATATTGTTGACTAGTTGTACTTTGGTCAGATTTCCAGATGCCTTTCAACCAGAACCCTTGGTTGTACTTTGGTCAGATTTCCAAATGCCTTTCAACCAGAACCCTTGCTGATGAAGAATCTCTGAACCCTGAGCTGCTTGGAGAGGTATCCGCCTCTCTGCTTTGCTTTTTTGAGATGCCCCGCTGTGACTTAGAGATTTTCTCCCTTGCCCTTGCAGAAGACTCTTGATCAATCTTGTGACACACTGACACTTTCCCTTTAGACCTATCTTTTGCCCACCTTAGTTAGTACCTTGTTGCCCGAGATTGAGTCCCATATTTATACTTTTTGACACAAAACTGCACAAACGCAGTTTTGTGTCAAAAAGTATAGCTCTGGCCTGTGTCATTCCAGAGCACCAGCCGGGCAGCCAAATTGATGGAATCCAGCAAACGGGCGCAAAGGGTGGGCTAGCGTCTGGGAAAATTATGTTAGTCGGATGGGGGTGGCGGTATGGGGGAAGTGAGGTTTGCACCAAAAAATAACCCTAGGCTGGTTAGAGGCAAAAAAAATGCCTTTAACCAGCCTAGAGTCATTTCCTGACGCAAAACCATCCATACAACATGACTCCTGTCTCCTAAAATACAGGAGTCATGCCAACTACCCAGTGGCCAGCACAGGGGACAAGTGTCCCCTGGGCATGGCCATTACAACCAGTGCTATCCAGAGGGGTCCATTTCAGGGTCCACAATGGCACTTAAATTAAAAAACAAATACTTACCTATACTTACCTGGGATGGGGTACCCCATCCTCTGGTGTCCCTCTGGTGTAGGTGTGGGTGTTCCTGGGGCTTGGGCTGGGCACCTGTGGGCTCTTTCCATGGTGCTTGACCATGGAAATGGGTCCACAGGTCCTCTAACAATTGTCCTGACCCAGGCGTTAAATAATGGCGCTAAGCAGGCTTAGCACCATTTTTTAGGCTCCTTCCTCCCCCATGCACCTTTTTTGCATGGGACAATAAATAAGGCGCTAGGGACTTTGAGTCATTTTTGGGACGGGAAAGCCTACCTTGCATCTCATTGATGCAAAGTGGTTTCACGCATCCGATAAAGTGACTTTAACTCCAATATTCAGTAGACATGCTGAGTTAGGGGTGTAAACTCCCTCTTTCCTATGATTGGTACCGTTTCTAGCCAATGAAAATCAATTTTACATTTGCTAAGTACTGCAGTACTACTGCAATAGTACCTAGGAAATAGCGCAGTACTGGGGACTTTATAAAAAACACTTTTTAGTACACAATGTAGCTCACAGATAAAGTCTAGACCCATAAATTACATCTCTTTATAAAATTTAAAAACAAATTGTATGTCACATTTTAAAATTAAACCAGATTTTTTAGTGGGCTACTAACATAGCACATAAATAGCAGAAAAACATGAATATAGCCAGCAACCACAGATACCAGATTTTGTTAGGAGGCTTACATACATTGGCTCTGAACAGAACATAAACCTATCAGACTGTGGCACAAAAACAAACATATTCTGGTGACCTGGAGGAAAATATAATGTTGTGTGTTATATCCAAGAAAATACATTAATAGCTATGTATACAGTGTAGATTAAAAATCTAATAGATTTAACTTATTGATTTATGTTTTACACATATAAAACAATGAAATGTAATGAAAAAACAAAGGTTAAAGTTTAGTTAAAGTGAAGAGAACATGTTTTTGTATTTCTATGAAGTCCTCAAATAAACTATACAAACATTTGAAATTTGGAAGTTACTGTTATACCACATATTTATAACCATACACTCTCTTTTCTATTCTATAACCACCCAACTATAACTCGCAACTTTACTATACACTAATTATATCTTGTCATGTTACATCACTTACACCATATGAAAACATACCTTTTACAACAAATGTTATAGGATCTGAAATCAAATGTTTTGTGACAATGAAGTGTATAGAAGAGTGATGAGTTATAGTTGAGTGGTTATTGTAATTGCAATAGCAATTGGATTTATATAAGTTTTACTACCCCTAATGAGGCATGGAATTGCTGTATGGCGACTAGCACGCCACTCCAAAACCCAAGGTTAGTGGTTAATATTGTAGGTATTGTTGGTTATTTGCTTAGTCATGTGCTTTCAAGAAACAAAAATAGCATGCATTTATTCCAGCTACTTTGTAATAGAATATATAACAACATTTAGGTGTGATCATTAGTAGGGACTATATGGTATCAGGTGAATGATTGGTGAGACAGATAAGCTTGTGGAGAGTAGTTACTATCAAATTACAGGACTAAGGTTTTAAAGAAAAGAGGTTACGATCTATGAAATGATGTGTCAGTCAATTGCATAATTACAATAAGAAAGATTGACACAGATAGGCATGAGATTGAGATGAACCAGTACTTTGAAACAGAAGACATGCAGAGATTGCAAGGTAAGAAGAGGGTCACTCTGCAGAAGAAAAGGACAGAAATCAAGCAGGAGTAAGTCAAGGTTTATTTTTCATCCCAAAGTTTAGGAGTATATTGGGAAAAAGATTTCTGAGTATGCAAACAATGGGAGAATGTGAGCTATAGAAAGCAAGAACGTTGTACATTGTGCTCAATATCCAGGGCAGGCAGTTTAAACATGGGATTCTGAGGGGCATATTTATACTCTGTTTACGCTGAATTTGTGTCATTTTTTTATGCAAATTCGGCGCAAACTTAACTCTGCATTTATATTTTGATGCTAGACCCATTTAGCGTCAAAATAAAGGAGTTAACGTCTTTTATTGGATGCATAAAACAACCTTGCGCCAATGAGATGTAAGGTGGGCGTTCCCATCCAAAAAAGTACGCTTTAATTGTGATGGTTCTAATATCCATAATATTGTGACATTTTGACTGTGCAGCATGTTTTACTTGGTCCATGAATGTATATGCTATTAGAATATTAAACAATTTCTCATACTAAGATGGCACCCACATTTCTAACAAACATTACATAATGCATTGGTCCTCCATCTATTTTTGTATGTTCACAAGTCTGGGAGATTTAAATTGGTTTGTTCAACACAGCCATCCCGTGTGTGAACAAGGCTTATTTCCGAAATGTGAGCAGGGACTGGATTTATTGAAATAAAGCAATATTTTGCATTCTGAGGGCGCGGTCTTCTTATGGAATTTGATGATTCTACTTTTGAGTGAAGTGCCCAATGATTCATCCAACTCTCGCCAGGGCAACCGGATTACAGCGGTGTTTGGGACAGTGTGGAATTGAAATTGCAAAATCCACTATTTTCATGATGTCGCTCATTCCTCACGATGGCGGTTTGTATATGGTTCAGGCTCCTGGAAAACTGCAGATCCACAGAGAAAACTCTTCCATAGTATAAGAAGAATGCACACAAACTCAGCAGCGTACAGAATTGTGGTTTAATCTTTTTCCGTAATCACCGACTGGCACCAAAAAGGCAACCCAATGAGTTTTGGTGCACAATGCCTTGCTCAAGGGTAAAACTTCACTGTGATTAATTTCCAGTTAAACACCCACATTTAGTGATTTTGAAATTTATCTGAGAAGTCAGCTGTCCAATTGTGGCAATATCTCTGGTCAGAGTATGTGGGTATCTGCGAGTCAAGGCGATGTGATGTGAGTTGGCTGAAATCTGGGACATGGTAGAACGTAAGGATCGAGGCCGGAGGACCTGGTACGAACATTTAGCATGGCCATGGAATATTAGGATATACTAATACAAAGAAAGAAAATAAGAAAGAAAGAAAGAAAGAAAAAACATGTTCCAAGAAGGCTGCCATGACAACGCTATCATGATTGTTGTTGGTTCTTTGTGTCCTTCATTTGTTTCATTATTCACTGTGGGTGTTTAACTGGAAAGGAATCACAATGGAGATTTACCTGTGAGTAGAGCGATGTACGCCGAAACGTGTTGGGTTGGCTTTTTTGGTGCCAGTCGGTGATTATGGAAAAAGATTAAACCACACTGCTGAGTTTATGTGTATTCTTCTTGTACCATGGAAGAGTTTTCTCTGTGCATATGCAGTTGTATGGGAGCCTGGACCGTACACAGACCATCATTGTGAGTAATGAGTGGTATCAGGAAAATAGTGGATTTTGCGATTTTTGAAATTTATCTAAGAAATCTGGTGTCGATTATGGCAATATCTCTGGTCGGAGTATTTGATGTCTACGAGACAAGGAGAAGTGATGCAAGTTGGCTGTAAGCTGGTACACGGTGGAACGTAAGGATCGAGGTCAGAGGACCCGGTACGAGCGTTCAGCATGGCATCCTTGCATCCTTGTATCGGTAACATCCTTGTCACTGCATGCATTACCAGTATTTAATGGGCTTGAGGTTCACTCTACCAGGACTGGCTCTTTCTTTGGGCACATGGACTTGGGAGGACTGTTGTTACTGTGTGGAGTCCTTGGTTATGTGGAGCCCCTGGTTTTCCGGATATATGTGGACTACAAACCCGGATAAAAAGACAAATATGTATTGAGGTAGAAAAGTGTGCTCTACCACAAATGATAATATTTAAATTTAAGAATACTAGGTCCACTGATTTGTATGTTTGGTATCAGCATTAGGGTCCATGCAGTCACTATGGCCCATATTTATACTTTTTGACGCAAAACTGCGCTATTGCAGTTTTGCGTCAAAAAAATTTGCGCCGTCTAACGCCATTTGGATGCGCCATTCGGGCGTCAAATTTATACTTTGACGTACGGCGGCGCAACCAACAGGTGGGAGTCATTATTTCGTGACGCACACAGCGTCGGTCTGTCGTAAGGGAAACCCACGTAAAAGTGACGCAAATCACTGTGGTTCGATTTACGACAGCGCAATCGTGAAAACGCCGTTTTTTTTCACGCTATTGCGTGACATTTTTGCGCGAAAACTGCACTTACAGGAGAGGAGACCCAAAATGGATCCTAGATGCCCCAACAGACCCCAGGAGGATGAGAGCAGACCAGGAACCAGCCAGGAGGAAGCATACAGGAACCAGGACATGTTAAAGAAAAAAAGAAAGTGTCGCTTCAGTGCAGAGGAGCAGGAAATCCTGGTGAAAGAGGTGACGGAACACCAGCACCAACTTTTCATATCCTCAAAATTGCCACTCAGTAGGAGAGAGGCCATCTGGAAAGAAATTATGGACAAGATAAACAGTGTGGCTGAAGAACGCCGGACAGTCACCGAGTGTAAGAAACGCTGGCATGACTGTAAACGTAGGACCAAAGAGAAAATGGCCAGGAACAGGAAGGCAGCAATGCAGACTGGAGGGGGGAGTCCAGCACAACAGGAGGCCCTGGACCACATGGAGGAGATGGTCGCAGCCGTCATCCCGGAGGAGATCGTCACAGGGATACAAGGACTGGACAGCGCAGACTACCACGACACTACGCACATGCAGGGTAAGTCGCATGGGGAATTACAATGCAATAATGGGGACTGTAAGCATGGGGGGGAAACCTACTACACAATGCATGTAACTTAGCACATATATGAAGTGGCATGGGGAAAGGGGCACGGCAGGGGGGAATGCCCAGTACTGACCATAGCCGGGGCACGACAAAATACTGCCACCACTACAGTCCCACGGGGACATCCTGTAATTACAACAAGAGAGCCAAGGGAAACCAGTGACAGGTGGGAAGGACACTACCCTGAATCCACATCCAGGCACTTGTTTTGCACAAACTATTCCCCATCAACTAGGTCCCTACCTGTAATGCAGTAGCAAATACAACAACTGCAACTTAACTGCCACCACAGTTGACAATAACACCTCTCATCTCTGGGCAGCTATAGTACCAAATGGCAGGAACCCCACCCTGGAACATACATACCTAAATTAGGGGGTGAGGATGACATCTGCAACTACTCCTAGAAATAAGACAAAGGTACCAGTACACTTAAATGCCGAATGTCCATAACTGACACATACATAAGCCTAAGTAAACAGCAATAGGAGCCACACAGCACTAACGACACACACATGCTGCATACGTCAGGGTCCCTCATGTGCCTGCCTAACAATGCTACATCACAAATGTCATACTGCTCAGACAACAACTTTGACGAGGGGACACAGGCAACTGGTCAATGAAACACATCTGCACAGTCTAACCAAAAAATAGGACATTCATACGATAAACAGGCCAATCCAGTAAGACACACATGAGACCCCATCAGATACAAACATCAACAATGTTTACATCCATACCACATCCTAACATTGACATACATAGGTCATGCCATCTAACATGTACAGATCATGCAATGTGAATAAAAAGTGTATGGTGCAGGGCCTGTGAGGCAAGTGTGCTGGCAGGGCAGTCACAACACCCACAGTCAGTCAAAGTGTAGCGTGGCAAGTGAAACGTATACTTTGCGCAATAGCCTCAGGCTGGAGGCCTTTGTGCATTTACCCTGAATGTACTTATACTCATTTGCTCACATCTAAGTGCCTCAGAGCACTTTGCACTAAATGAATCTCAATGCCCTTCCTATCAGTTAATGTAGCAAATAGTCAGTCCTAAGGTGTTGGCAATTAGTCAAATCACCCTGTTTTGCCTACTTCTGCACTGGAGTTTGCCAGAACATATTCACTCTGTGCCCCAGTCAAGGATACCGTCTGGTTCGTTGATGATAGATGTGGTAGGGGTTAAGGTTTGCCATTCCTGCGTAGGGAAACTTTGTCATCACAATGACATATGTCTTTTAAATTCACTTCCTCGTCCCAAGACACGCATGGGGGAGTTTACAAACAGAAAATCACATCTAGATGCTGCCTGCCTTGCTGCTGATGCACAACCAGATCCCAGCCCATTCCTCTGATATGAGGGATGATGTCTCCCCTGTGATTCAGACAGCCAAGCTCCAAACTTAACATACTGTGCTATATATAGAACAAGCAGAGGGAGAGTAGAAACTGTTAGGCACCATGATAGCTGTGTACCAATGTATTACTCTCCTGCGGACTATTTCAGTTCTAACTGTGTGTATTGTTTTGGTTATTGGGGCTCACACCTAAATTCCTACAAGTCAGTTGTACAATGAAACTTCATATCAAACAAATACTGTCTGTGTCATTTGTGTATGGGAACATACCGGAAAAGATAGAAATGTGTAGGACCTGAGTGACCACCACTTCCCTGAGAAGTCCCAAAGATGTCATGGGCTTGGACTTCTAAACATTCCTCTGTTGTGGGAGACCAGAGGCACTGCTAGTCTGTCTGAGCTAAATAGAATATCTGGGTGACAGAGTTATTTACAAGTGGGTCAAACTTAGTCCCCCACACCATTAGCTATCCTGCTGCCTAGAAAGCCAAGAATCACATGTAGGATAATGAGAGCCCACGCAAACAAATGTCCCTCCATAACAATAGTGAAACACCGAGGGAGGAGTAGGACCAAAAAATGCATATTCCGAAATAATTACAAATCAACACCTAGAGATGACCTGGCAGGCATGTCTGATAGCTCCATATCATACATGTGACACACAGGTGGGCCATAGGCCTACAACAATGCCCTATGACGGACAGCAGATACCAAGACAAAATCAGAGTACAAAGTTAAGGCATCCAAAGGCTTGTATCTTAGTGCAAAATGATCTCAACACAGACACACTAATTGTACCCTGTTTCTTTGCAGAGGAACACGGATCTCCTGCCGATATGCCTGTCCATGAGTTCCCTGATGACATGGATGACGAGACCATCAACCTCACACAAGAGACCATTGACTTGGTCCTCAAAAGCCTCCAAACCCCCCCTTTCAGTAACAAGGAGGAGCCAAGAAGAAGCAGCCACCACAGTAGAACCACCCGCCACCCCAATTGTAAGACCTGCCAGCTCCAACACAGCTGAGGACTCTGACAACACTGGCACCAGCTTCGAAAGAACAGTCGTTGGGGTCCAGCGGGAGCTGGCCAAGGAGGTGCGGGTGGGGATGCAAACTATGGCAGCCAGCCTTGAGGGGGTGCGTTCGTGCATGCTGTCAACTGCTGATCAGGCAGCTGCAATGCAAGCCAGAACATCGCTGTTGGAGGAACTTTTAGTAACACAGAAGGCAATCTGCACAGCTGTCATCCAGTTAACCAAACAACTCCAACAGCAAGCCAGTCAGCGTGTGCACGAATGCAACATCGAACCCCTCAGGGCCGACCTGGCTGCCTACCATCGGGATGTGGCTGCCATTCTGAAAAACCAGCACGCCCTCCTTGCTGCAGTACTGCCCTTCATAACTGGACAGGGATCAGCCCCCGGGATGTCTGCCTCCATGTCTTCTGACACTGAGGTGTGTGTTGCCCCTTCACAACCAACAACAACAAGGACACACCAGGCAACACACACATCAGAAGAAGAAGACATGGAACAGATAACATTCACTCGCAAGAGTACCCGGAAACCCTAGTCCCTGCACCATGCCCTACTCTGACCAAGGTCCTACGTTTTGACACATGCCAGCCTCACTCCAACTACCCTCAATGACTGTTCGGCAATCCACTGTTTAACTTGTCCACATTGGCTGTAAATGTTTCTCTCCTACCATTTGGCAATTCCTGTTCCTCTGCACCGTCTGTGACATCACCCCAGCATGTCAGGAGCATCATCCACACCCTGTAAATAGGATCACCATTTAAGAATGCACCAGAACGGACTCGCCTAACATTGTTAATGGACTTTTTGCACTACTCCACCTAAAAATAAATATCACTTGCACACCTATTGTGTCTCTGTGTCATTTCACACTTCAACTGTGCAGTACATAACTCCAAAGTGGCTGTGTGGCAACCATGTCGATTCTCTATACTACTGTCCTGATTTCATGTATACTGAAACATCTGTGCAGTGGCCAGGATTGCATCATAGCTTTACTAGACTGAGGAAAATAACTGATGTAGGGACTAAGCACACACAATCATGCTGTGTTGGACAGAATGAGGCCCCATCCATAGCTATTCTAGACAACTAATGGTGGCTGAGAAATATAGGCACCTTGCAATACTAAAACAAGAAATTATGCTGTAAAATTAAAGGAATGATAACCAAATTACACTGCATCAATCACCCTTACAGCGTATACTACCATGAAGGAAAGTCATGCTCAAGCAGTACACACATGATGTAGGTCAGCAATGACAGCAACAAGACAAGAGTGTGAACAAATACTCATCTACAAAGCTCTCCCTGAACTTCACAATGCTGTCCGACCTATCTATTTACCTACAAAATCAACTCTGGAAGCACTCTTTGTGAAGTAGGATACATACCAACCCCAAATCTTGATGATCTATGCACACTACCAATGGTGGCTCTCCCACATGGTGGATACTTACCAAGTTAGCACACGGGTAGCTGGCATGTTAAACCTCAATAGCCTGGGGATAGCGAGCATAGGACACAAATGTCATACTAAAACTTTCTGCTACACTGATGTCAAGGCCATGAAAAGGTAGCACCTAACGCATCAGGTAAAGGGTTAACAATTTTTTTATTTCCAATAAGTAATAAAAGAGGCAACTAAGGGAAAGATAAACCTACACTAATCTAACCTGACTACTACTAACCCACAACTGTCCCTAACTAACCTAAGCTAAACTTACTCTACACATGTAACGAAACGATCTAAACATCAACCCCCCACCCACCATTATGAGACAAGACACATGCAGGACAACACTTACTAACCTACACACATACTACACTATCCTAAACAAACATATATATTTTTTATTTTATTTTTTATAGATTTTTTTATTTTTTTTATTTTTTATTTTTTTTAAACAGGAATCCCAACATTGCCCCCCACCCACCCACCCACCCACACAAAAAGATAAGATATAAAGAAGAAGGACCCCCCACCCTCTTACCTAACACTAACTAAGCTAATTTCCTACACTTATCCTATAACTAACCCCCCAAACCCAACTAACAGTATGAAATAGGAAAGAGGTGAGAGGGGAGGGGTAAAAGTTCTGGAGGGCAAAATGTCTACTGATTTGGCCTCCGTAGTGTTCGCCGGATGGAGCGCACCTTCTTTTTCACCTCAGCTATGTCCTCCGTCAGGGTGTCAACTTTTCCAATCAACCTGTCCAATTTCCTTGACAATGCGTGGAAGTCCGCTGGATTGATCGGAGGGTCAGTGCAGGTCTGGGTGCCGGTGGAGGTGGATTGTGTTGGTGGAGTGGTGTGGGCACGGGACTGCCCTGCTCCCACCACACAGCTGGGTCCAGGTCTGGATGAGGATGCCTGGTCCGTTGCTGGGTCCACTTGGCCAGACCTGGTGGATGTAGTGGCGGGGGTTGTTGGGGGCACCGTTGGGGGAGCCTGTGGTATGGCATACCACGCCCCGGAGGCCCGTTCCGAATTGTATCTGCGGGCCATCCTCCGATACCCACACTGCACCTGCAGGATGTGGCTGTACCTCATTGCCCGGCGCTCAAACTGGTTGCGAGCTGCGGCACTCAGGTTTGCAGCTGTGAAGAGAAAAGGCAAATATTGAGCATAGAATTTACAGTGGGTTGAATACCACAATGGGTAATTTGTCCATTACTAGCAATGTATTGGTTGCAGCAATTGTTACAACATAGTTCACGGGAAGGCTCAGAGGAAGTACATGTGAATCATGCATACTGAAGGGCATATCACATATAGCATATCCATGTCTCTACATGATGGATGACATCACCCTAAACTACTCATACAATTCATACCTAAGGCATTATACATTATGGCACCAGCTCGTCCGCATACTGACTTCACTACATATGTCATTCTATGTGATAAGAATCACACTCCTCACTCAATGGCATTTCGAAATAGTTGTGTGCTAAGATTGAACCCCTGGCCATGAATCATATGTCGACACTATGGGCCAGATGTAGGAATTGATGGGATATCAACTAGCAAATTGCAAAGCTGAGCGGTGTCTCTGACACCGTCTGCGAGTCACTATGGGGTCCCTAAATCCCACCTCATGAACATCATTGATGTGGGTTCCAACTTGCACCACCTTAGCAACTATGGGCACTCACGGGGATGGAGGCCTGCTGGGAACAGCAGAACTCCATAGACGTGACTGCTTTTATATGAAGCAAGTTATTTTTCACCAAGTGTAGGCCCTTTATCTGAAAGGAAAATGAGCTGCGATTTGTTTAAATTCACAACAATTGATTTTTCGTAATTTACACAATAATTATTGATCCCCTAGACCACTGGCTGTTTTGTGCAGGAGTATTTTGGTCCACTCACAAAGGTGAAGGTTCACAATGAGGACCCCTTCCAGTCAGCAAGTTGGTTAGCATCCACTTCAAGTGGATGATAACAGCTACTCACTTTGCAACCACGTACTCGTTAGCAAATGGGATTGCCTACCACTGTGATTTGCAAGTAGGGCTGGTAAACTCCTTTATTTTTTTCATTTAGAAAAGCATTTTGCTAATATGTACATGACCACCAAAAACATTTCGGATTAGGAAACAGACGTTTGCAACTCACTAACATCAAATTATGCTATTTGCAATGTGTAGACATTTTGCTACATCTGGACCTAGGTACAAACTCAAGTCACAAAAGGTGTTAAGTACGTGTAACATACTGGTTGCTACAGTCCTAGGTACCCTGTTTCACAGTAACATCCCAGTCTTTGTGGGTGGTGTGGGAAGAACAAACAACAATCCCATGATCAATGCACAACCAGGAGTGTACAGAAAGTTCAACAAGCATGTGCCTTCACACACAACACCTATGAAGGGGTAGCAACACGTTGGAGTCAGCCCAACCTTGTCACATCCCAGGTCCACACATGCCAAAATGATATGACTTAGCCCAACATAACATACTATTAGTGAGGCATGTTTTACAACACACACAGAGGAGGTAGAACACCCATTCACATGATTCAACAGAACACCTAGGCCATTGCACTCAAGTCACACACACTTCGAGGTCACCTTGTGGAAGTACATGCCCCCGGAAGATCTGACCTACAGTGTACACAGTCCATCCTCAACTAGGAAGAAGCACTTGTCATCGAAGCCATGTGCCTAAGCTATCTGGGAGACTGTCAGTCTGATATGCTGACTCAGTTAATGGCAAGTTCCTGACCAAGTCTAACATTGACCAGTGTATTCAAAATGAGTCATGCCATTCCCAATTGTCGCACTAATTGAATGACCTACTGCCCCTCAATCTGAGAGATGACTAGGTATTGCTTTACAGAAACATTATTCCAATTTGATATCACACCAAAACAACAAAGCCAATGAACGGCCAGCACATCAAATCATGAATTATCCTGAACACACAGTAATCCATCATGCTTCATTTCCAAACAATGTAAATAGCACTTAGGCAACACTCACTGTAGGTATCGGGGTCGTCAAAATGGGCCACCTCACCAACGGTGTACGGGGCTGGTCCACCTGTAAAGCATGAAAGGAAGATTATACTCTGGGTGAACAGACAAATAATTTCTGTTACAATGACAGTGTGTGAATATTACATGGTAATGATACACTTTCACACATGCTCATCCTGCCTGGCTGACTTTGTATTCTAGATTATCATTGGATGAGTCTCCTGCTCCAGTGACACACCCTACTACACTCATGCAGTGGCCAGGACAGTCATGTGTCGTCCAAGTTAATCCTCCATTAGTAGGCCCCAACAATCATGTGATCCATACATCCCAGCATGTGCATCCCAGAGAGAAACATTCCACAACTGGTTCCATGAGGACTGCATGACCACTCACAATCAAACAGGCTATGTGGACAGGTTCAACACACAGCAACCAGACACACATGTGACATATGTGTGGACAACATGACTAACTTCATGTGACGTGAAGGCAACACACATGTGTAGCATCATCATGTGTTTGCAATTTTCGGTCTAGCTATGGCGTCTACATATGTAGGTATGTTGTTTCTACATGACGTACTCACTGGCCATTATGACCAGTAGAGTACAAATAGAGCAGTTCACGTGTTGCTTTTCAGATACAAATGCAACAGTACATTCCATGCAGCTACAGCCATCTGGTATGTGTTGCAAAAATGAGGCATCGGCCTGGTAGCATAGGTCTTCATACACATCCTGCAACAAATACACATTTGGACACATATGTATACCTTTGTAGCGCAGCATTTGCATCATTTTGTGACGCAGAGAGGGGGCTACTTAGCAAAATACAAATAGATGTTGCATTTTACTGCTGTTATTGGGTGTTCATGTGTAGCAAAAATGGGGATTTATGTGTATACCCATGGGCCTAGGTTTCCCTAGCATAACACGCAGTCAGCTACTTATTTTGCAGATTGGCTACCAATCATCACATGTTCACGCACACATTCCTATTATTCCCATGTAATTGATTAGTACTCACCAACATAGCCACCAATCCGGAGTCCCAGGTGGTCTAGCAGGTCCTGTTCCCTGCTGATCAGATCTGCCCAGCGGTGCTTGAGTTGATGTATATTCCTCAGACTCCCGTAGACCCAGACCAGGTGATGGCGCACCTTCTCCCAACGGATTTTCCTCGCCTCCGTGTGATACCCCTGTATCACACGGCCCCCAGCCTCCAGCATCAGTGGGAGGAAATGGCTTACGAGCCATATGAAGCCCCCCAATTCGTCCTCACCCATCCTGGACAGGCGAGGCCTACCTGACATGATGAGAGGTGTAAAAAATTACAAAAGAAAAATGAAAGAAAAAGTGGGAAATGGGGAAAGGTAGAGGTGTGAAAGAAAAAGAAGAAGGAGAAAAATAGCCCAACTAACCCCCCAAACTATGCTACCCACAACAGACTCCCACAGACAATACAAACTATCACAGGTATAGACAAAATAACACTAAACAGACTGAGACAATGTTAGACAACAATAAAAGATTGACACAAAGACAAAATACAAGGCACACAGGACACTAAAGCAGTAAAACACAGGACAACACCTTTCACACAACCACACAGTCTAGATAACTCTGAGACTGCAAAGTGAAAGTGAAATTCAACTCCCAGTACAGATTTGGTAAACAGGATATCCTATTACATCACTTCCTGCATAAAATGGCCGCCGTTTTTATTTTCGCGTAATGCGTCATATTTTCACGCATACACAGATGTGCGTCATATTTTTTTGACGCATTACAGTGCACATGATGCGGAGTGTAAAAATATGATATGAATAATAATATTTCAAATTGTACATGAGATGACCAACATATTGTCCATGTAGCGTCATTTTTACCACGCATACATCATGGGCGTCATTTTTTTTACACGTACAGTGGTGCACATGATGCGGAGTGAAAAAATATGATATGAATATTAATAATTAATACTGTACATGAAATGACCAATATATTGTGCATGTAGCGTCAATTTCACCACGCATACATCATGGGCGTCGTTTTTTTTACACGTACAGTAGTGCACATGATGCAGAGTCAAAAATATTGTGGATGTAAATAATAATTTGAAGGTGAAATATCAAGACACTTTTGGATACATTTGTATCTGACTCTGCATTGTGTGCACTCATGTACGTGAACAAATTATGACGGCCATGCTGTATGCGTAGAATATGGAGCAAATTTATCCAAATGTCTTCATGTGTTTAGCTTTGGAAAGGTGATTTGTCATGGTAAAACGGTGCGATGTGAGACACATTTGTGTTTGTATATGACAAATGTCCGTACTTTTATGTATAGAGGGCCTTCACACTGTGATGTTTGGGATACGTTAACTAATGTATTGACCATATTTGATAACATATTTGGTGTAATTGCTGATGGCTATTTTGAAATGATGTTTTTGATACCATTATGTATTCCGTCTCCAAAATGTCCCCACCTTTATGATGGGGATGCTTTTATCTGTAGTCCTAACAGGGAGTGGGAGAGTCACTTTCAGTTTTTATGGGGCTGACCATGTCCCATTATGATTTTGTGTTTCATATTTGTTTAGGACTTGTGACATGGAGGCCACACATGTGCCTTATGCATGTGTTTAGTTCACAAGTACATGATTCTTGTATGTTTTGGGGGTGGTAGAGGTGGAGTTAGGCCCCCAGCACCCTAGGATTTGACCATCCAGAATAGCTACTGTATCCATGGAGTATTTTTATCATATCCTGGCAAACCTGCAGCAGCGGGCGAATGTAAGGCCATATGGTATGAATGACTGTTGACCATTCATTCATCTCATTAGCCCATTTGACGTTTGCAGTAATGATGATTTGGAGCTAAGTTGCATACCATTTTCATATGACTAAGGGGGTCATTCTGACCGCGGCGGTCGCCGCCCGCCAAGCGGTTCCCGCCGAAAGACCGCGGCGGTCATTCTGGCTTTCCCACTGGGCTGGCGGGCGACCGCCAAAAGTCCGCCCGCCAGCCCAGTGGGAAACACCCTTCCCACGAGGACGCCGGCTCAGAATGGAGCCGGCGGAGTGGGAAGGTGCGACGGGTGCAGTTGCACCCGTCGCGAATTTCAGTGTCTGCAAAGCAGACACTGAAATTCTTTGTGGGGCCCTCTTACGGGGGCCCCTGCAGTGCCCATGCCATTGGCATGGGCACTACAGGGGCCCCCAGGGGCCCCGCGGCACCCCCTACCGCCATCCTGTTCCTGGCGGGAGACCCGCCAGGAACAGGATGGCGGTAGGGGGTGTCAGAATCCCCATGGCGGCGGAGCGCGCTCCGCCGCCATGGCGGATTCTCAAGGGCAGCGGGAAGTCGGCGGTACACCGCCGACTTCCCATTTTTGGCCGCGGCTGAACCGCCGCTGTCAGAATGCCCATCGGTGCACCGCCAGCCTGTTGGCGGTGCTACCGCCGACCTCCGCCATGGCGGTAATTACCGCCAGGGTCAGAATGACCCCCTAAGTTTGCAAGACTCTCAGCGTTCACGATGTGATAATGCGAAGATTGTTTTGCTTGTCTGTGTCCCTTTCTGCATAAACTGGTTTAGTGTCATGTTACAATCTTCCTGCTAGGTTCAAACTGGGACACAACTGTGATGGTCTACTTTCAAATATTAGGTTGGTTGTATGACATATGTGTACATGTGTGTGGGAATGTGGCTCCAGTATGACCTGTCTGTGTGTATGTTGTCACTGTAACTTCAAGGTCTCCTCCTGAGTTAGTGGCAGCTGATGTTGTTGCAATTGTGTATTGCTCACATCATACACTTGAGAGAAGCCATTGATGACATGTTCACGTACACATGGATGGTCCCACCCTGTCTCTGAACACGTGTGATGTGACTTTCAAATGATCTCCAATTTTGGGCTGGATGAGAGACTGTTTCAGTTGTTTGGATCCGGCATGTGTAATTGTCACATTTGTACTCTTGTTGGGCTCTGTGTATGGTAATGTAACATGTCACATCCTACCCTCTGTGCATACAGTTGTGATGTTTATTTTTGGTGTGATGAATTTTAATGGCATTCTTGATCAATGAGACGACATTCATCTTCAGCTATTTCAAACTAAAGGTGGTCAGAAATGAATAGGCCAAAGCATGATGTGGTGTTTGTTATCTGTGTTTATTTACAAGTGTGGAATACAAGTGATTATAATAACTTAAGTAAAAAAAATAGTTCACAAGCTGTTGGCGCCTACGCACTCCTGCTGCGGTGTTAGGTTGTTCCCCCTCCTGTTGCAGGCCAGCATCCTCCTCATCATCATCCTCAGGCATGTCTGGGTCCGGTTCAAGGAGGGGAATGTTCCTTTGTACACAAATATTGTGTAATATGGCACAAGTGAGTATGATTTTGCAGACCATCTCTGGGGAGTATAGTAGGCTTCCGCCAGTGATGTCAAGGCAGCGGAACCTTGACTTTAGGATCCCAAAGGTCCTCTCCACAATGCTGCGGGTCCTCTTGTGGGCGTCATTGTATGCCCGCTCAGCAGCAGTATTTGGGTTCCCATATGGTGTCATTAGCCAAGGCTGGATGCCATACCCCTGATCAGCTGAAAGAGAAACACAGAATGGTATCAATTAGATGTAGGAGGCACTGTTGTACGTATCTTTGATGGCAGTAGTTGTGTTGTGTTGTCTGTGACTATTTTGTGTACTAATGTGACAACCTATGGTTGTTGGTGGAAACTTTGGCATTGTTTTTTTTCCTTGGCTGAGCAAGTGTTTGTTGTCTAACTGTTTGTCAGCAGGATGTATTGGTTTCTCAAGTACAGTGTGCCCTCCCTTGCATTGTGACTTGTGACACAGGTGTCCGTGTGTCCTCACTGGGGGTGTGATGATAGTTCCATGCAGAGTTGAAACATGAAAGGGTATTAGAAACGTTCATATGAACATAGCCAGGCCATCCCATCCCTTAAAAGTTATGCATTGTAATAGTGTACAGGTTATTGTGAGACTTCCAATTTGCAAGGTGACATTTAGGCAACCACAGTCATGAATGTCTTCACACTAAGCTGTGGAGTAAATTCAAATGTGGGAGAGGTTCAATGGTGACTTGTGACACATGGCTAGTGATGTGAGTACCTCAGTGTGTTCCTGTCTAGGTGTTGCTATTGTGGTGTATGGGTTGTTTATCCTAGAGGGTTTCTGTGCAGTGAGTATATAAGTAGATTTTTGTCCTTACCAACAAGTAGTCCATTGCCATACCGTCCATCCTGGAAGTGTTGGTTGATGGTGCAGTGACGGAAGATGAATGCGTCATGTACACTCCCAGGATACTTAGCCACAATGTTGCTGATCAGTCCTTGGTGATCGACTATGGCCTGCACGTTGATGGAATGTGTGTGCTTCCTGTTGCGGTAGAGGTGTTCACTCGCAGCAGGTGGCACAAGGCGTATGTGTGTGCAGTCGATTGCACCAAGGACGTGCGGAAAGCCACTGATGGCGTAGAACCCCTGTTTTGTTTCCTGCTGCTTCTGCACTGTGTTAGGGAAGCAGATGTGGCGGGGTGTCAGTCCAATGATGGCATCCAGTACTTTAGGCAGGAATGCGGAGAAAGATGGTTGTGAGATTCCACCAACCAGGGCACCAGTTGTCTGAAACGAGCCACTTGCCAGCAGGTGAAGTACGGCAAGCAGCTTTGTTTCGGTTGGGATAGTGCGTGGAGTCACTAAAGTGGGGGCCAATTGCTGTTCAATATTTGTCAGCAGCTGCTGAATGGTCTGCCAGTTCAACCGGTACCCCTGGATGATGTCTCGTTCCCTGAGGCCATGCAGGGTTGTTCGTGGGCGGAATATCCTCTCCTGCCTTCTGCGCTGTCTTTGGGGTCACTGCTGTTGTTGTTGTGGCTGCTGTTGTTGCTGCAGGGCTCTGCGTCTACGTGCACATTGAAGAAAAAGCACCTCCATGTCTCCCTGTTGCTGCTCTGCTGCTCTGCTGCTCTGTTGTTTGTTCTGTGTGTTCTGATTAAGTACAGGTGTGTTTGCCCCATTTTAACACCGGCCTGACCCAGGCGTTAAAATTTCACGCTATTCGTGCTTTGCGCCATTTTTTTGCGCCGCCTGCCGCGCGGGAGTGATTTTTGCCCTGGAGCATAAATACCACGCACCGCTATGTGCGTCTGTTTTTGGACGGGAACGCCTACCCTGCATGTCATTAACGCAGGGCGGGGTGCCGCTTCCAAAAACTGGCGCACATAGCGCCATTTTCCTGGTGCGCCGGATCGGGCGTCAGGGTTTAAATATGGGGAACTTTGCGCTGAAAGTGCGTAAAAATTTTTGACGCACATTCGGCGCAAACGGAGTATAAATATGCCCCTAAATGAGAGGAGAGAAATGTGATCTTGACGGCAGATAGAGCGCTCATGATAGGGAGGTCACTCTGGGGATAGAGCAGCAGAGGTTTATGGTAATCGATTTTAGTACATCAATATTTGTTAACGGATACAAAATTGGATTGGCACCATGGATGAAGCAGAGAGGAGGAAGAAGACAGAGGTCATTTTTTCCTCCAATTATTCACAAGGAGAAATGGAGAAAATTGGTATGGAGAACATGATGAATAAACAAAAATATTACAAAACTGGAGAGACTCATGAAACAGGAAATCACGCAATGGTGGGAAGCTGTTACTCTGGAAAAGTATATAGCAAGTAGCAGGATCACTAGAGGTTTATGCACTCTGAATGCTCCCTCGTACAAAAATCCCTTACTAGAACTGCTACAGGAATGGGCAGTAAACAGTACTAACTGTTCTATGGAAATTATGCACTTCTTAATCAAATATGCTTGGAGAGCTTGTGAAGCTCTAGTAGAGGGAATTTAAAAATTAAAATCAGATCTAATGGCATCCAAAAATAAAGAAATCTGGCAGAAGTCATTTCAGGAGATTGGTGAGAGAATCGACAAAGTGGAAACAGAAATACAGATGAATAAACAGAGAACATTTCTTAGAGATCAAAGAGACTATGAGGTGGGTAAAGTGTTCAACTTCAGCCATAAATATGATGAAGCAACACAAGAGATTCAGACCTCTAGTAACTTGCAGGCAGTGGAAAATTCATGTATTCCAGAGGAGAATGGTAATTGTGAACTTAGTGAGAATGACGTCTCATTGGAAGACATAGCAGGAGCTACAGCGGGAGCAACAAATAAACCGCCATTTTCATGGGAGGAATTCAGGTTAATGGGGAAGGAAAGGAAAGGAAGGCATTAGCACTCTGTAACTACCTGCAGACGTAGAGGATACAGTCTTCAGCCTCATCAAAAGGTGAAACAGCCTAGGTCCTTATGAAGCACACAACGCTGGTACTACTACCAGGCATCTTTTATTGCCACCAGACTCTCTGGACACTCCCCAGATGGAAACTACTTGCAAGAATTATAATGCTAACAGGGATTATCAAGCTAGTAATCTATGAGAAAGCCTGATGGTAGTTAGTGACTACCACTTGAGGGAGGGAAAGGGCAGGATACCATCTGAACCTTTGTCAATGACAGTCACACTGGTGAAGGAAACCATACTGATGATTGCTCCTTGTTGTGATGTGTATGTGACCTGAAAAGCATCAGCCTTCACAAGGTTCCTCAGAAAGGACATCCTGATACAAAACCAAAATGAGCCTTCACAGGACAAATAAAAGCAGACTACAACACGCATTCAGACAACTGCAGCTCAAACTAGGAGTGTGTCTGTATAGTTGAAGATGCCTCAATAATATCTTCAGCTTGAAACCTTGATGTCCCTGCACTTGCTACTGCTCCTTTGTAGTCAAACACAAGTCAGAGTTCAGAAAGGGGAAGCTTCTGACAAAGACCAGGCTGACACAGGTGATATTGCGTCATTATTCCGCCTCACAGGAAATGCAGAAGGAGCAAGAGGTTGAGGAAAGAATCAATCTCTGTAGTACAAAATGTCATGCCACAGAAGCTGGAGTGCTAGAGGGATACTGAACTTCTTAGTAACTAACAGTTTAAGAAAAGAAGCAGTAACACCATGAAGAGGATAGTGCCTTGAAGAATTACAAGGCACCTTAGAAGATGGAGAAGAAAATTACCTTACCATTGTTTAGTTCTTGATTTACTTCACTGTATTATGTTATCTAAATATGCTATCTTTGAGACACCAAGGTCACATGCACAATCAAGTTCAATGTGGTGAAAATAGCTGGAGTTGTAAGGCTAATACTCACTCAGAAATTAGCCTTCTGATGCCAGTTTGTGGAAATAGCTCCATCCACCTGGCTAAGACAGTCACCTTGTGCCTTCACTCCACTTTGCTGGCTGGTTTCAAAATCCACTGTACAAGATTTGCAACCAAGACATATACAATAATTATATGTTATAATGCTCTACCAATCTGACAGAGGCTATTTTCACCTATGAACACATTGAAAAGCATTTAAAACCCTGAATAGTTTTAGTTCATATTTAGGGCCGGTTGGCTTCTCTAACTCACTTTTTCTTTGATAGTGCTATGAATACAACAGGGTCCAAATTTTACTTTGTGCATGTCTGGCACAGACCACAGCAGTGCAGCCAGTTTTAAGAAAATGAACATTCACAGTGCACATTTTCACCTCATTGTCAACAACATGATAGTGGAAGGCAGACTGGATGTTTAAAACCAAGGGTCTGTCATGCAGTCTCACCCTGAAAGGGGATGCTTCACCAACATCTCTGATGTGGCACGTGCTAAGGCAGTTGTAGGAGCACAAGTTGTGCACTGGTGGGGTCCACATTACAGAAGGGGCTGCACAAGCATCTGTAGCTCCATCTGTTCTAGTAATGCACCAAAGCAGCACTAAAAACAAGCACAAATATCAGTTGTACACTCCATTCCCTGGGGCACTAGGTATAATATGCTCCCAATTCCACAGAAGTAATTAATAAAATCAAACTGAGTAAGAAGGACAATAGAGTGGAAAGAAAGGGGACTGGTATGCTTGGATTATCATGGTTGTCAAAGAAAAGAAGAGACTGCAGGGTACTGGTCAGATTATGAGGGCAGTGTAGCTGACAG
This sequence comes from Pleurodeles waltl, assembly GCF_031143425.1. NCBI lineage: Eukaryota > Metazoa > Chordata > Amphibia > Caudata > Salamandridae > Pleurodeles > Pleurodeles waltl. The sequence continues at coordinate 685,872,643 of NC_090449.1, read as the reverse complement.
GGATCTTATATTGGTGCAGAAGAAATTGCACTGCAGAAGGACAGCTTGTTAGACAGACATTCTTTGAAAACTAGGGGCCTGATTAAGATCGTGACAGATAGAATACTTGGTCACAAATGTGATAGATAGTCCGTCTGCCGTATTAGAAGTTCCATAGTATGTAATGGAATCATAATGCAGTGGACGGGATATCTGTCACGTTTGTGATGGAGTCTCTCCGTCCTCCAAGATCATAATTAGACCCTAGGTCTCTTATTGCATTTGTTCTAAATGGGGTTTCTGGTTGGCTAGGGCATACACCTAAGCCAGCAGTACTCACCGACTCTAGTCGGGTGAGGGAGTCACACACCCAAGATAACCCCTGCTCACCCTCTTGGTAGCTTGGCACAAGCAGTCAGGCCTATCCCAGAGGCAATGTGTAAAGCGTTTGTACAACACACACAACATATGTGATGCACTATCCTCACCACAAAGGAAACACAACGCAGAGTTATATAAAAATAAACTTTATTGTACACAACATCATTATACCAAACACGTCAGTTATACCCCGCTACCCAAGCAGTTGTCAGAACATTGCACAGTACTATTACACTGCGAAATCCATCAGTAGTCACATAGAATATTAGCAGAAAGCATTGGGTCACTGTAAACACATTACTAATAATGTACTTGCCCTAGCGAATATACCAGAAATGCCTGTACCACGAACATCAGAAAATACATGGCAAGTCAGGAAAACATATCACCATAAAGGCAGGATCAACACTGCTAAGACATTATCATGACTGCGCATAGGTTGACATGGTAACAAAAGCTCATGGCATACAGCAACAACATCAGCATGAATGCACCCTCACAAATGCAGGTGTTATTATAGCCGTATCGCCAAAAATGTCAGGGAATTATCAGAAATGCACCTTCACCTATACTATACCAGGAGCAGTAACTTCAGCGCCGTAGGTGAAACATAGAAGCTCCTATCCTCCTATAATCATCCTCACTGGACTTTTGTGGGTTAGGGTAATGGCCTGTTTCCCTTACCGGGGGCCTCTACCACAAGAAATGCAGCCTGGAACTGTTGAGTAGGGGTTGGCGGCTCCTGCCAGCTCCATCTCTCCACACAGAGGGAGAGAAATAAATCACCCAGTACCTAACACTGCCAGCCACCCGCATCCATGCTGCGTGGCTACCCAGCAGCGCTAGTTGCCTCCATTAGGCAGCACCCTAAAAGCCTTCCCCAGGGTTTTCCAGAATGTGGCTCACTTTTACCGGCAGCGGGGCGACGCCTGCCGTGTTCGTGGATCTGCTGGGGCCCGTGCCTCCTCTGAGCGAAGCTTCTACCTCGGGGGGTGCACCAACCAGCTCTCCTACTCCACCTGCGGAGAGGTCTTCTATCGTGCCTGGTCAGCAGGAGAAAGGACTTCCTCCCCGGGCCCGGCACACTTCCAGGGCTGCTCCAGTCCCACCCTGGTTGCAGTGTTTGCTCCTTCAGGGAGTGGCTCCTGCCCCCTAGGGGCACTTTCCCTAGCGCTCCTGTGGCCCAAGAGCACCAACCAAGGAGCACGCTCCATTAGCGTTGAATTTGCTTGTTCCTACCGTGTCACGCACTGAGCCTCCCTGCAGGCACACAGACCAAGAGCTCCCCTTGCACTTTATCCCAGATTAATCAAAGTGGTCTTGTAAAGCTCTCTAAACAGGGCAAGCAAATAAGGTGAAGCACTCCTCATGCGCTTTGCTCCATTGCAGGAGCCTTCTTGTAAAGCGTTGTCCTTATGCTGGAAAGCAAGTATTTTTAGCGGGACAGGAGCCGCAGCACCCAGCCCCTGGATGACACAAGTGGAGCACAGGGTGGTAGGGCGCAAAAATCAGGCAAGCACAAGGGATATGCAGTCTTTGGCAGTTTCTCCTAGTGCTCCTAGTGACCTGGCAGGTCACAGGTCAGCACAGCAGCAGTCCAAGGCGGTTCCTGGTGAGTCCCTCCAGAAGCATTCTGTGTCCATTTCCTTAAGACATTTCTTGTGCATCTACATGGGGAAAATCCACTGTACTTATACTCAGTTTTGTACATCACTTTCAACAGAGGGGGAGAGGAGGTTCCAACCAGTTACATCTGGTTCTAGGAGTGTTCCCATTCTCCTCCAGCACAGGCTCCAGACTTCAGTTGGGGGTATATCAATCAATCAATCAATAATATTTATAAAGCGCGCTACTCACCCGTGAGGGTCTCAAGGCGCTAGGGGAGGGGGTTACTGCTGCTCGAAGAGCCAGGTCTTGAGCTGCCTCCGGAATGCGAGGTGGTCCTGGGTGGTCCTGAGGTTGGCGGGGAGGGAGTTCCATGTCTTGGCTGCAAGGTAGGAGAAGGATTTCCCACCTGCTGTTGTGCGGCGGATGCGAGGGACGGCGGCGAGTGCGAGGTTGGCGGAGCGAAGTTGACGGGTGGGCGTGTAGAAACTGAGGCGACGGTTGAGGTATTCCGGTCCCTTGTGGAGGGCTTTGTGTGCGTGGGTGAGGAGCCTGAAGGTGATCCTCTTGTTGACGGGTAGCCAGTGCAGGTGTCTCAGGTGGGCGGAGATGTGGCTGCTGCGGGGTAAGTCGAGGATGAGGCTAGCAGAGGCGTTCTGTATTCGCTGAAGACGTTTCTGGAGTTTTGTGGTGGTTCCTGCGTATAGGGTGTTTCCGTAGTCCAGGCGGCTTGTGACGAGGGCGTGGGTCACAGTTTTTCTGGTGTCGGCGGGGATCCAGCGGAAAATCTTACGGCGCATGCGGAGAGTGAGGAAGCAGGAAGACGAGACGGCGTTGACTTGTTTGGTCATGGTGAGAAGCGGGTCCAGGATGAATCCGAGGTTGTATGCGTGGTCTGAGGGGGTAGGAGTGGTGCCTAGGGCCGTGGGCCACCAAGAGTTGTCCCAGGCGGACGGGGTGTTTCCGAGGATGAGGACTTCCGTTTTGTCTGAGTTCAGTTTCAGACGGCTGAGTTTCATCCATTCTGCGACGTCTTTCATTCCATCCTGCAGGTTGGTTTTGGCGATGGTAGGGTCCTTGGTGAGGGAGAGTATCAGCTGGGTGTCGTATATCAGCCCTTGTGTGAGGCCAGGGTACAGCCATTACTAATGCAGGTGTGCCCTGCCTCCCCTTCTCTCAGCCCATGAAGACCACTCAATATGCAGATGCACCTCTGTGGCACCTCCACCCTCCCTGTATACAGGCTGTCTGAAAAGTATGCACGAAGCCCAGCTGTCAAGCTGCAAAACACCGGAGTCATAAGCACAGGGAAATGCTCACTTTCTAGAAGTGGCATTTTTATAATGGTAATAAAAAATCCACCTACACCAGTAAGCAGCATTTCTCACTCTCATTACAACCATATCAAGCATACCAATGCTACCTTCATAAATCAGACAATATCCCCTAGTGAGAAGGCAGGGCATTTCCAATGCAATCCTAAGAGCAAGGCAGCACTCACAGCAGTGCAAAACCAAATAGACCTTTTGTAACTACCAGGTCAGGCCATACAACCAGGCACATGTCCTGCCTTCTACATATACATCACTCTGCCCATAGGGCTAGCTAGGGCCTACCTTATGGGTGACCTACATATAGTAAAAGGAGAGTTCTGGGCCTGGCAAGTAAATTAATGACAGGCGCCTGTGGCAGTAAACTGAGACCTGAGACAGGTTTGAAAGGCTACTTTTGTGGAAGGTGCAAGCAGTGCTGCGGGCCCACTAGTTGCATTTTATTTGCAGGCTCTAGGTATAGGGATACCACTGTACGAGGGTCTTACAGGTCAATTAAATGTGCTAATTAGGTGTAAGCAAATCATACCAACTTTAGAAGGGAGAACCTCTGCACTTTAGCACTGATCAGCAGTGATAAAGTGCTCAGAGTCCTAGAGCCAACAGGAAGAGGTCAGAAAAATAGGATAAAAGAGGCAAAAGAATTGGTGATGACCCTGCAAAAGGGCCAGGTCCAACAGCATTTTTAACAGAAGGAAGGCACAGACAGTGGTACTGATGCAAGGTTAGAGGGTACAGGTAACCACTCTGTCTTAGAAAGTTACTTTTCTTGAATCTGCCAAAAAGCGCTGATGCACAGAAAATGTTGAGAGCAGAATGTTGAGAGAGATTAATACACAAAGCTGCAGAATCAAAATCAGGACAGTATTAATAGATAAGGAAAATAAAAATATAAAACAATTTTTTACTCAAAAGGAAATTACTACAACAGAAAGCGGGGGGATAAACAAAAAGACTCTGAAGCAACTGAAAACTTTAGCAAACTATTGACTCTGAAACTCTGCATTGATGGCAAAAAAATCATGATGGTGTTGGAGAACGGAGATTTTGTCAGGTGATTCTATGACATAGTAGTTACAGCTTTGTACAGATATTACCTGAGAAAGGCTTATATTATATTCATCTGTCCTGACAAGGGAGAGCAGGTGAAGAAGCAAATTTGACAAGGGGGGAGACACAGTGCCAGACAGCAGAGGTGAGGAGGTGAAATGAAGAGAACCAAAGGCATTTGAAACACACAGCAGAAACAAAGTTATAGTGAAACAATGGAAGGGAGAGTAAACTAGACATAGAGATAATAGAAAGGAGTGGGACAGCAAAACAGAGGGCAGTGGCCTTAAAGTAGGGGGGAAATCTAGACTAATTGCAGAAATGGGATGTGGACAGACTCCCAGCTGTTACCTAGTCTTGTTTTTTTCTCTTCACTACAATGAGGCAGTAAAGTCTAAGCACATCCACCACTGCATTGGTATTGCAACAACCCCTGCAATGAGGCAGTAACTGTCACCCACATCCACCAATGCATTGTACTGCAACTACCCTTATTCCTGCTGCTGATACCTGCTGATATATTCCATCTTTTTTGACCACCAGCCACAGTTCCCTGACCTGTTCTGCTCAATAGAGACAGAAGTGTGATTACTGAGTTCAATACACTATGGCCCGTAGTTGTACTTTTTTAGACCCGTCATTTTTTGATGCAAAAGCGGCGCAAACTTACAAAATATGATTGTACTCTGTAAGTTTGTGCCGATTTTGCGTCAAACAATGACGCAAAGGCAGCACTAAAAATATTATAAATACGGGCCTATGTATTGAAGTGCATGAATTATAATAATTTGAAGGTGGAGTGTAAATTAGAAATTTAATGTATAACTTTAGAATTTCTGATTGCATATGTAGTTTAGGTTTGCTTTGCATAGAAAAGATAAACAGATTTATTGTATTTTAAAGGTGGTGCGTAAATTATGAATTTAAGTTACAACTATAACTTTAAGAATTTCTAATGTTTTTGTAGGTAAAGTTTGTAAGGAAAGAATAAATTAAGTTTTCCTAACTATAGATAAGGTTTTTTTTCATTGCATTTCAATTTTTCTTTTAAATAAAAATGTGTTTGAAATTGTAGAGTCCTGTGTCATCCAGTGGTGTTAAGTGGAGTGTTGTAAAAGTGAGCTGAGAAGAGTGTTGTTAAGTCTATTATTGTGGAGTGGAGTGTTGTAGAGTGGAGTAGAGTATAGAAAACCGGAATAGCATAGAATACAGTGAAGTAAAGTGTCATAGGATGAAGTAGAGTGTTGTAAAGTAGGGTGGAGTGTGGTAGGGTGGAGAGGCATAACGTAGAGTTGAGTAACCAGTCATAAATTGGTTTGGTGTCTTGTACAGTGTAGTAGAGTGATATGTTGTAGAGTATTGAAAAGTGTTATTGAGCAGAGTAGAGTGCTGCACAGTGGAGTGTAGGGGTGTAAAGTTGAGTAGAGGATTGTACAATGTAGTGTGGGGGTATAGAGTGGATTACAGTGTGTTATAGTGACACATAGGTGGTCATTCTGACCTCGGCGGTAAAAGGCGCCTACCGCCGGTCAGAAATCCTCCATAATCCCGCCGCGGTCGCGGAAACCCGCCACGGTCATTCTGACCCGCAGAAGGCAAACCTCCGAAAATCCGACCGCCACAACAGACCGCCAGACCAGCGGTCGGCGGAAAGGTGGAGGTGACAAAACCTCCACCGTCACGCCAACAGAAATACGCCCATGCCATTACGACCCACGAATCCACGCGGCGGTCATTCAAACTCGGTATTCCATTGGCGGGACACACCGCCGCGGTCAGAATACACACAAACGAACAAAACTCAGCCACATTGGACGATTTGAATCCCACACACCTGATACACATACACACACCACTCCCACACACACAATACAATATAAAACACACACCCACATCACCCACAAACCCCTACGCTAAAAAAGTCGTAAAGAAGGCAAGAGCGAGACACCAGCATCCAAAAAATAACAGCCACAGCCACTCAACACCATCACCCACACACTAGCCACACACAAAACAACACACACCACCACACTCAACTCACTTAAATACACATACTCCACCCCACACATCATACACACCACCCCATGGCACCCCAAAGACAACCCCGCTTCACAGACGAAGAACTCAGGGTCATGGTGGAGGAAATCGTTCGGGTAGAGCCCCAGCTGTTCGGCACACAGATACAATACACCAGCATTGCCCGGAGGACGGAGCTATGGCAGAGGATTGTCGACAGGGTGAACGCAGTGGGACAGCACCCCAGAAATCGGGAAGACATCAGGAAGCGATGGAACGACCTACGGGGGAAGGTGCGTTCCATGGTATCCAGGCACAACATCGCCGTGCAGAAGACTGGCGGAGGACCCCCACCTCAACCCCCACAATTCACATCATGGGAGGAGGAAGTCTTGAACATCCTGCATCCTGACGGCCTCGCAGGAGTCGGCGGAGGAATGGATACTGGTAAGTTGAAGCTCGAATACTGCTTCCCCCCCACCTGCATGCCAAATCAGACCCCAACCCTCACCCCCATCCTCGAACCCCACCCTCACCCCCACCCCCATCCTCACCCCCACCCTCACCCCCACCACCATCCTCACCCCCACCACCATCCTCACCCCCACCACCATCCTCACCCCCACCCCCAGCACACCTATTCCCCGCCAATGTCTCACCATCACAACCCACACATCCCAAAACCTAGGCCTGCATGCGTCCACTAAGCATGGACACCCATCACCAAAGCATGCCCAATGCATATACACATCCCCCCCACAAGCCACCCTCACCAAAGCCCCCACACACGAATGCCAGCACTTGGGGACACGAGAACCCACAGATACACCCATATGCCACACATTGAAACTATAACCATACCTCTATACCCCTGCAGGACCCGACCGTCAACACACCGCGGCGGAGGGGCCAGAATTCTCCACACCCCCCACCCAAGAGGCCGTCAGCGATGACAGCAGCTCTGTCGACCTGGACACCGATGACCAGCCCGGACCATCGGGGACCTCTGGACAGTCGGTTCCCCTCACACAGGCCCAGGCCACTACAGACCCTAACCCCTCTGGGAACACCAGCACAGCTCCCACCCAGCGGGCCCATGCCTCTGTCTCCAGGGCGCGTCAATCTGCGGTGTGTCTACCACTACAGGGCACCCAGGATAACCCACCACCCCAACAACAACAGGGACCTGGGGGCAGTGGTAGTGGGCACACCGGCCAGGGGGCAGAGGCCCAGGGAAACAGGGCAACTCGGAGGGCAGCTGTGCGACAGGGGGGGGAGGAGAGGCCCAGGGAACCCACTCTCCACGAGGTCCTCACCACCATCATGGGAGCATACAACCGCTCCCAGGAGACGATGGCGACGGTACTGGCCCGGTTCCAGGAGATCCAGGCACTGCAGGAGGAACACTATCGGGGGTACAGGGAGGACATCAGAGCCATCAACACCACCCTGGTTACCATGGTAGGGCTGCTGCAGGACCTCGTCAACACCAGGGCGGACACTGAACAACACCCAAGGGCCCCTGCCACTAGCCTGGACCAAGAACAGCCAACCACCTCCGCCGGCGCTAGTGGACAGGAGGCCCCCGCACAGCAGCAGCCCACCAGAACCCCACCTCCTGCAGGAGAAGAACCACCCCGCAAGAGGGCCCTGAGATCTCGCAAGAAGACAGAGTAGGATGTCAAGACCCCCGCCAGCAATGGATACCACCTGATGTCATCCCACTGTCCCACATTGTCACCCTGTCCATCCTTGAACTGCCCATGCTCCATCTCTCCACAGGCCTCTGGACAATGCACCTGTGTGACTGTTACTCTGGACTCTGCCATGGACATTCCTTCACCATAGCCCCCACCCACTTGAAACCACCCATCCCATTTTGAGCACTTAAATAAACACCTATTTTGCACCAAAATATCTGGAGTCTGGCTGTGATTTGAATAGATTGTAATTGACATGACAGTGCAAATATGTCCTTGTACATGGTGAAGTCAACAAACAGCTGCCACAAAGCTGTAGTCCATGGGGAAACGAAGCACAGGACTCGTAGTGGGGACCCCAGATCTGAAATAGGGAGGGAAAAGCCAAAACTCAGTCATCATACACTGGGGCAAATAGACAGGCAGCAGAGATGCAGGAGAGTAGTTAACATTTACTAAATTATCTTTGAAATGTTACCTGTGTCCTATTGGAAGTACTGTTCAATGATTCTGTCCCTGTTGTCTGTTTCAGCCCCGTCGTCTTCCTCCTCGTCACTCTCCTCAGGTTCCACCGCTGCCACAACACCACCGTCTCGACCATCCTCCTGCAGGAAAGGCACCTGGCGACGCAAAGCCAGGTTGTGAAGCATGCAGCAGGCCACGATGATGTGACACACCTTCTTAGGTGAGTACATTAGGGATCCACCTGTCATATGCAGGCACCTAAACCTGGCCTTTAGGAGGCCAAAGGTGCGTTCGATCACCCTCCTAGTACGCCCATGGGCCTCATTGTACCGTTCCTCTGCCCTGGTCCGGGGATTCCTTACTGGGGTCAGTAGCCACGACAGGTTGGGGTACCCAGAGTCCCCCACTAGCCATACACGGTGTCTCTGTAGCTGTTCCATCACGTAAGGGATGCTGCTATTCCTGAGGATGTAGGCGTCATGCACTGACCCTGGGAATTTGGCATTTACATGCGAGATGTACTGGTCAGCCAAACACACCACCTGGATGTTCATTGAATGGTAATTTTTTCTGTTCCTGTACACCTGCTCCCTGTCCCTTGGGGGAACCAAAGCCACATGGGTCCCATCAATGGCACCAATTACGTTGGGAATATGTCCAAGGGCGTAGAAATCACCCTTCACTGTAGCCAATTCGCCCACCTCAGGGAAAATGATGTAGCTCCTCACGGATTTCATCAGGGCAGACAACACTCTGGATAACACCTTCGAAAACATGGGCTGAGACATCCCAGAAGCAATTCCCACGGTTGTCTGAAATAACCCACTTGCCAAGAAATGGAGTACTGACATGACCTGCACCAGAGGGGGAATCCCTGTGGGTTGGCGGATGGGGGACATCAGGTCGGGCTCCAGCTGGGCACACAGTTCATGGATAGTGGCACGGTTAAGACGGTAGGTCAGGATAATGTGGCGTTCTTCCATTGTCGACAGGTCCACCAGCGGTCGGTACACGGGAGGATTCATCCGTCTCCTCGCCCAACCCAGCGGACGGTGCCTAGGAAGGACAACATGGAGCACACAGTCAAGCAACCCACAGGTACGTACTCACAGCTAGCACAGTAAACGATTCTCTATGCAGTGAATGTCGTGTCTGAGTGGCTATGCAAGGCCTAGGCCTGTGTGACGCAGTTGAAATTGAGCCATGTGGGCCCTGGAAATGGCGGCTGCCTGACCTGTGAAGTGTGACAATGGGATGTGAGGTCAATGCGCTGGCGTGGCACACCGCGGCGGGCGGCGGGCCAAGACCGCGGCGCCAAGCCGCATTGGTTAACATTGAAGCCTATGGGTTTCAGGAGCCAATGGCGAAGGGCGCCGGCGGTGGCGGGAAGCACCGCCGCGGTACGCACCGCCACGGACGTGACCGCCATTTTCTATCTACTTGCGACTTGAACTTTCACAGGAGAGGACCTATACTGCAAGTGTTGCTGTGACCTCGGTCTGGAAGGGACAATGGCTGCTGCACCTGGGGAAAGGGCCCCTGCCTTCACTGGAGAGGAGTTGGAGAAACTTGTGGATGGGGTCCTCCCCCAGTATGCGCTACTCTACGGTCCTCCAGACCAACAAGTGAGTTTAATTCTATCTGGATTTGGGGCCACTGGCTGGCTTGGGGGCCTGGCGGGGGGCCTGGCGGGGATGGGGGGCATGTTGGGCCTGGCGGGGGGCATGACGGGGGGCCTGGCGGGGATGGGGGGCATGTTGGGCCTGGCGGGGGCATGGCGGGGGGCCTGGCGGGGATGGGGGGCATGTTGGGCCTGGCTGGGGGCATGGCGGGGGGCCTGGCGGGGATGGGGGGCATGTTGGGCCTGGCGGGGGGCCTGGTGGGGATGGGGGGCATGTTGGGCCTGGCGGGGGGCATGGCGGGGGGCCTGGCGGGGATGGGGGGCGTTGGGCCACTGGCAACGAAAATTCAGACAAACTTGAACGTGGTATTTCTCCCTCCCTGTACGTGTCACATAGGTCCGCGCCCATGAGAAGATCGGGATTTGGCGTGCCATCGCCAAGGAAGTCCGGACCCTGGGGGTCCACCATCGACGGGGCACCCACTGCCGCAAGAGGTGGGAGGACATCCGCCGCGGGACCAAGAAGACCGCCGAGTCTCTGCTGGGGATGGCCTCCCAACGTAGGCGGGGTGCCTGCCGTCAACTGAGCCCCCTGATGTTCCGGATCCTGGCGGTGGCCTACCCTGATTTGGATGGGCGCGTGAGGGCAGCACAGCAGACACAAGGGGGTGAGTACAAGCATTATCTACTCTGTTGTCGCGCAGTGGAGGTGTCTGGGTGGGGGAGGAGGGCTGGGGGTCCCCCTAGGCCAGGGCGATATCTGTAGGCTGGGCACCCCCGTAAGCCCCTGTGTCCCCAGCCACCACCCTCAGTAGTTTGTCAGTACAGCCATCCCTGGGCCGTGTCATCCATGGGTGCAGTTGTCAACTCTAGGCGTGTAGGGCATGTTCCACAGAATGCGTAGCGGACCCCAAGTGCGCAACTTAGTGCAGGGGGCATCTGTGTCTGTCATGTCCGCTAACTGTACCGGAGATCCATGTAATCAATATCCCTTTATTTCTCTCTCCCCCCCCCTTTTTGTTTGTCTTTCTGTGCTTGTGTGCATCAGCATCATCAGGCGGAGGAGAAGTGGCATCGGGGCAGGAGGGAGCTGCATCTCACATGGCCCAGGAGGGCCATGCCACAGAGTCAGACTGGACCAGTGAGACGGAGGGCGAGGGGAGCTCCACGACGGGGACGACTGGAGCCTGCAGCGACACGGACACGTCCTCAGAAGGGGGCTCCCTTGCGGGGGTGGCACCATCCGTGCCCCCCACCATTACAGGTACAGCCGCCACCCAGCGCACCATCTCCGCCCTCCCAGCAGCCCCTCAGCGTTCGCCCCGTGCCCGCTCTGCCAGGAAGCCGGGCATCTCCTTCGCCCCAGGCACCTCAGGCCCTGCCCCTGTTACCCCCGCTGCCCTCAGTGAGGAGGTCATTGACCTCCTCCGAACGCTCATTGTTGGGCAGACTACCCTTTTGAATGCCATCCAGGGGGTGGAGAGGGAGGTTCATCGCAGCAATGCGTACCTGGAGGGCATTCATTCGGGTCAGGCTGCCCATCAGCGATCGTTCCAGGCTCTGGCCTCAGCACTGACGGCAGCCATTGTCCCTGTCTCCTGCCTGCCTCTACTAACTCCCTCCTCCCAGTCTCCTGTTCCTCTGCCTGTCCCACCCACACCATCAGACCAGCCTGCACACACCTCAACACCCAAGAGAAGCTCATCCAAACATAAGCACCACAGATCACGCAGACATTCACACACGCAACATTCCGATGCAGACATGCCAACAGTCACTACCACCTCTGTGACCCCCACCTCCTCGTCTCCCTCCTCCCTCCCTGTGACGTCTACACTCACACCTCCATTCACCTCACCATCAGCCAGTGTTTCTATCACCAGCACACCCTCCACTCCAGTCCGCACACGTGCAGTCACCACCCCCACTGCCATTTACACGTCCCCTGTGTCCTCTCCCACTGTGTCTGTCACCCCCTCTTCCACACCACACAAACGCAGCCACCCACCCACCCAACAGCCATCCACCTCACGACAGCCTATCCCTCCTGCACCTGCACCCAAAGACAGCAAACGTGACTCACCTACAACCACATCCTCTCCCTCCACTCCCATTCCCACTGTACCTACCACTCTCCATTGTCCCAAGAAGCTCTTCCTCGCCACTACTAACTTCTTTCCTGACCCTGAGCCCCCCCTCCTTCTCGTCGGGGTAAGAAGAGCACCTCAGCCACCACCAGCCCTGCAGCCCCCTTGACAAGGGTGCAGGGGTATTGGAGCCCGCCAGCCCGCATGTCTGGATCTTCGCCCAGCAGCAAGGGGACAGCCAGCCCACCCCCTGGGAAGAGGAGCAGAAGGCGGAAGGGGCGCCGCAGGAGCCCGCCTTCTACATCCCCCCCGGACACCACCCAGAGACAGTCACCAGCCACAGCTCCAAAGGGAGGAAAGGGCCACAGGCCCACGACTAAGGAGGGCAAGGGCAGCAAGTCGGAGAGGTCAGGCAGCAGGCCTGCTGCCCAGGAGGAGCCCACAACCCCCATAGCCGCTGCCCCGGGAGGAACCGGCACAGCTGCCCCGGGAGAGCCCACCACCCCCATAGCCGCTGCCCAGGGAGGACCCAGCCCAGCTGGCCAGGAGGGCCCCACCACCCACAGCCCAGGTGGGCAGTGAAGGAGCACCATCCCCGCTGCCCAGGAGGGCACCACCAGGCAATTAGCAGTTGGCCATAGACCGTCCGCCGTCTCAAGAACCGCTGAACTGGGCCCTTCAGGGCAAGGACCGCTGAACTGGGCCCCGCCGTCTCAAGAACCGCTGAACTGGGCCCCGCCGTCTCAAGCACCGCTCCGCTGGGCCCCGCCGTCTCACGCACCTCTCCGCTGGGCCCCGCCGTCTCAAGAACCGCTGAACTGGGCCCTTCAGGGCAAGGACCGCTGAACTGGGCCCCGCCGTCTCAAGCACCACTCCGCTGGGCCCCGCCGTCTCAAGAACCGCTCCGCTGGGCCCCGCCGTCTCAAGAACCGCTTAACTGGGCCCTTCAGGGCAAGGACCGCTGAACTGGGCCCCGCCGTCTCACGCACCGCTCCGCTGGGCCCCGCCGTCTCAAGAACCGCTGAACTGGGCCCTTGAAGGCAAGGAGCGCTGAACTGGGCCCCGCCGTCTCAAGAACCGCTGAACTGGGCCCTTCAGGGCAAGGACCGCTGAACTGGGCCCCGCCGTCTCAAGCACCGCTCCGCTGGGCCCCGCCGTCTCAAGAACCGCTGAACTGGGCCCTTCAGGGCAAGGACCGCTGAACTGGGCCCCGCCGTCTCAAGCACCGCTCCGCTGGGCCCCGCCGTCTCAAGAACCGCTCCGCTGGGCCCCGCCGTCTCAAGAACCGCTTAACTGGGCCCTTCAGGGCAAGGACCGCTGAACTGGGCCCCGCCGTCTCACGCACCGCTCCGCTGGGCCCCGCCGTCTCAAGAACCGCTGAACTGAGCCCTTCAAGGCAAGGAGCGCTGAACTGGGCCCCGCCGTCTCAAGAACCGCTGAACTGGGCCCTTCAGGGCAAGGACCGCTGAACTGGGCCCCGCCGTCTCAAGCACCGCTCCGCTGGGCCCCGCCGTCTCAAGAACCGCTGAACTGGGCCCTTCAAGGCAAGAACCGCTGGCCCTTTGGCAGACGTGGCAGGGCAGGATCTATCTCGGGCAGGGCTGCAGGATGTCCTCTGGCCAACTTGCCTCCTCCAGTGGCAGTGGGGTCTGTTATGGACTGTTTGGACTGTGGCTTTGCTCTCCCCAGGATGGCCCAGTGGGCAGGCCACCCACTGTATGGACTGTATGGACTGTGGCTTTGCTCTCCCCAGGATGGCCCAGTGGGCAGGCCACCCACTGTATGGACTGTATGGACTGTGGCTTTGCTCTCCCCAGGATGGCCCAGTGGGCAGGCCACCCACTGTATGGACTGTATGGACTGTGGCTTTGCTCTCCCCAGGATGGCCCAGTGGGCAGGCCACCCACTGTATGGACTGTTTGGACTGTGGCTTTGCTCTCCCCAGGATGGCCCAGTGGGCAGGCCACCCACTGTATGGACTGTTTGGACTGTGGCTTTGCTCTCCCCAGGATGGCCCAGTGGGCAGGCCACCCACTGTATGGACTGTTTGGACTGTGGCTTTGCTCTCCCCAGGATGGGCCAGTGGGCAGGCCACCCACTGTATGGACTGTTTGGACTGTGGCTTTGCTCTCCCCAGGATGGGCCAGTGGTCATGGAGTCCCCTCGTGGATCTGGCGTCGTGTACTCAAGTGGCTGAGGTGCCCCCCCTTCCCTTCCCCCTGAGGTGCCTGTCCTATTTTCTTTCTGATGCCCCTGCAGTGTTCTCTCAGTGGAGTTCTTGTCGTGGGACTGGGCCTTGCCCCTTTGCACAGGATCCCTGTGATCCACGGACAGTGGTTGGACTACATTTAGTAGCTGTATATATTTTGTACATAGTTTATTTATTTATTGGGATTACTGGTGTACATATTTCAATATATCTGCCCGTTTATGATCTCTTCTTTTGGTCTTTGCATTATTTCGGAGGGGGGTGGTTTGTGGGTTGTGACAGTGATCTGTGGGAATGCATTGATGTGTGTGTTGTAGTGGGTGTGGGTGGGTGGGTGTGTGCCGGTAATCTTTTCCCTCCCCTGTGTCGTAGGTGCAGTACTCACCGATGTCTTCCGCGCCGCCGGGCGTGCTCCTGGTATATGAGCAGGAATAGGAGTGCGGGGATGACCTGCAACTCTGGTTCCATACTGCCGGAATCTCGCGTGGAGTGCGTAGAGGTGAGCGTTTTCCCGTTCGTAGTCTGTTTCCGCCGTGTTCTTATCGGCGGTGCTCCCGCCCCGGAAAAGGTGGCAGATTGGTGGGTCGTAATAGGGTGGGCGGTACATTGTCTGCCGCCTGGCTGTTGGCGGGAACCGCCGCGCTGTTTGTTTGTACCGCTGTGGCGGGCGGAGTGTTAAGTTGGCGGGCTGTGTTGGCGGTTCCCGCCAGGGTCAGAATTGCATATTTTAGACCGCCGGCCTGTTGGCGGCTTGGCCGCCGCTTTATCACCGACCGCCAGGGTCAGAATGAGGGCCATAGTGTAGTACAGTGTTGAAGAGTGGAGTTGTATGGAGTGGATTAGAGTGTGGTAGTGTGCAGCAGTATAGAGTGATGTGTCATACAGTGGCATGGAGTGGTGTAAAGTGTTGTGCAATGGAGTGGAGTAGAGTAGATTTCAGTGGAGTGGCACAGCAAACAGTGGAGGAGTGTGTTGCACAGTGGAGTGGAGTACATTGGACTGGCGTATCATGTAGTGGAGTAACGTGATATGTTGTCCAGCGGAGTGGACTGGCGTGTTGTAGAGTATCAGAAAGTGTTATAGAGTGAAGTAGTGTGGAGTGCCATAGATAGGATTAAAGTGTTGCACAGTGGAGTGGTGTGGAGTGGAGTAAAATGCAGTACAGGATGGTAGAGTTGAAGGCGGAATGGCATAGTCTGTTGTAAAGCTGAGTGACATAGAGTAGCATAGAGGGGTGTGGCATAGATTGCAGTAGTGCAGTGTAGTGGAGTACACTGAAGTAGTGTCCCACAGTGCTGAGCACAATAAATTGGGGTGAAGCAGCATAGAGAGAGTTGAGTAGCATGTCGTAGAGTGGAGTAGAGTATATTACAGTGGCACAGAGTTAAGAAGAGTGCTGTAGACTCAGTCTCAGATTGACAGAAGTGCTTTGTTGTAAAGTGGAGTGCTATAAAGTGAGGTGAACTGTGGTAGGGTGGAGGGTTGTAGCAGGTCGTTGAGCAGAGTACAGTGGCGTGGAGTGGCATACAGTGGAGTACCAAGGAGTTGAGTAGCATAGATTGGAGTGGTGTGCAAGTGAATAGTGTAGCATGGAGTGGCATAGATTGGAGTGTCTTAATGTGAAATTGGGTAGAGTGGACTTACTTACAGTGAATAGCATAGACTAGAATGGCATGCAGTGGAGTGCCATTGACTGGAGTGCCATAGAGGTAAGTGCCTGTGGAGTTGAATAGTGTACAGTGGACTGGTGTAGAATGAAGTGGCATAAAGTGGAGTATGTAGAGTGGAGTGGTCTTCGGGGGAATAGCATACATTGGAATGGTGTACAGGTTTGGGGCATGGAGTGGGAAGGCACACAGAGGAATAGCTTACAGTAGAGTTGTGTACAGTGAAATAGTGGTGAGTAGAGAAGCATAGAGTGGAGTGGTGTACAGTGGAATGGCATAGTGTGGAATAGCATACAGTGGAGAAGCATAGAGTGAAGCGCCATCAAATGGAGTGGTGTACAGTGGAGTGACTTACAGTTGAATAACTTGCCATGGAGTGGCGTAGAGTGGAACGGGGTAGAGTCGAGTGGTGTAGAGTGTAATTGCGTACAGTCGAATAGTGTTTCACGGAGTGGTGTAAAGTGGGCTGGGGTACAGTGGGGTGGTGTCGACTGGAGTGCCTACAGTGGAGTGGGGTAGAGTGAAATAGCATGCAGTGGAGTGGTGTTGAGTGGAGTGACATACAGTGGAGTGTGTACAGTGGAATATTGTACAGTGGAGTGGCAGAGAGTGCAATAGTGTAGACTGGAGTGGTGTGGAGTTGAATGGTGGAACCCTAAAAGCCTTCCCCAGGGTTTTCCAGGCTGTGGCTCACTTTTACCGGCAGCGGGGCGACGCCTGCTGTGTTCGTGGATCTACTGGGGCCCGTGCCTCCTCTGAGCGAAGCTTCTACCTCAGGGGGTGCACCAACCAGCTCTCCTACTCCACCTGCGGAGAGGTCTTCTATCGTGCCCGGTCAGCAGGGGAAAGGACTTCCTCCCCGTGCCCGGCACACTTCCAGGGCTGCTCCAGTCCCACCCTAGTTGCAGTGTTTGCTCCTTCAGGGAGTGGCTCCTGCCCCCTAGGGGCACTTTCCCCAGCGCTCCTGTGGCCCAAGAGCACCAACCAAGGAGCACGCTCCATTAGCGTTGAATTTGCTTGTTCCTACCGTGTCACGCACTGAGCCTCCCTGCAGGCACACAGACCAAGAGCTCCCCTTGCACTTTATCCCAGATTAATCAAAGTTGTCTTGTAAAGCTCTCTAAACAGGGCAAGCAAATAAGGTGAAGCACTCCTCATGCGCATTGCTCCATTGCAGGAGCCTTCTTGTAAAGCGTTGTCCTTATGCTGGAAAGCAAGTATTTTTAGCGGGACAGGAGCCGCAGGGCCCAGCCCCTGGATGACACAAGTGGAGCACAGGGTGGTAGGGCCCAAAAATCAGGCAAGCACAAGGGATATGCAGTCTTTGGCAGTTTCTCCTAGTGCTCCTAGTGACCTGGCAGGTCACAGGTCAGCACAGCAGCAGTCCAAGGCGGTTCCTGGTGAGTCCCTCCAGAAGCATTCTGTGTCCATTTCCTTAAGACATTTCTTGTGCATCTACATGGGGAAAATCCACTGTACTTATACTCAGTTTTGTACATCACTTTCAACAGAGGGGGAGAGGAGGTTCCAACCAGTTACATCTGGTTCTAGGAGTGTTCCCATTCTCCTCCAGCACAGGCTCCAGACTTCAGTTGGGGGTATATCAATCAATCAATCAATAATATTTATAAAGCGCGCTACTCACCCGTGAGGGTCTCAAGGCGCTAGGGGAGGGGGTTACTGCTGCTCGAAGAGCCAGGTCTTGAGCTGCCTCCGGAATGCGAGGTGGTCCTGGGTGGTCCTGAGGTTGGCGGGAGGGAGTTCCATGTCTTGGCTGCAAGGTAGGAGAAGGATTTCCCACCTGCCGTTGTGCGGCGGGTGCGAGGTACGGCGGCGAGTGCGAGGTTGGCGGAGCGAAGTTGACGGGTGGGCGTGTAGAAACTGAGGCGACGGTTGAGGTATTCCGGTCCCTTGTGGAGGGCTTTGTGTGCGTGGGTGAGGAGCCTGAAGGTGATCCTCTTGTTGACGGGTAGCCAGTGCAGGTGTCTCTGGTGGGCGGAGATGTGGCTGCTGCGGGGTAAGTCGAGGATGAGGCTAGCGGAGGCGTTCTGTATTCGCTGAAGACGTTTCTGGAGTTTTGTGGTGGTTCCTGCGTATAGGGTGTTTCCGTAGTCCAGGCGGCTTGTGACGAGGGCGTGGGTCACAGTTTTTCTGGTGTCGGCGGGGATCCAGCGGAAAATCTTACGGCGCATGCGGAGAGTGAGGAAGCAGGAAGACGAGACGGCGTTGACTTGTTTGGTCATGGTGAGAAGTGGGTCCAGGATGAATCCGAGGTTGCATGCATGGTCTGAGGGGGTAGGAGTGGTGCCTAGGGCCGTGGGCCACCAAGAGTTGTCCCAGGCGGACGGGGTGTTTCCGAGGATAAGGACTTCCGTTTTGTCTGAGTTCAGTTTCAGACAGCTGAGTTTCATCCATTCTGCGATGTCTTTCATTCCATCCTGCAGGTTGGTTTTGGCGATGGTAGGGTCCTTGGTGAGGGAGAGTATCAGCTGGGTGTCGTATATCAGCCCTTGTGTGAGGCCAGGGTACAGCCATTACTAATGCAGGTGTGCCCTGCCTCCCCTTCTCTCAGCCCATGAAGACCATTCAATATGCAGATGCACCTCTGTGGCACCTCCACCCTCCCTGTATACAGGCTGTCTGAAAAGTATGCACGAAGCCCAGCTGTCAAGCTGCAAAACACCGGAGTCATAAGCACAGGGAAATGCTCACTTTCTAGAAGTGGCATTTTTATAATGGTAATAAAAAATCCACCTACACCAGTAAGCAGCATTTCTCACTCTCATTACAACCATATCAAGCATACCAATGCTACCTTCATAAATCAGACAATATCCCCTAGTGAGAAGGCAGGGCATTTCCAATGCAATCCTAAGAGCAAGGCAGCACTCACAGCAGTGCAAAACCAAATAGACCTTTTGTAACTACCAGGTCAGGCCATACAACCAGGCACATGCCCTGCCTTCTACATATACATCACTCTGCCCATAGGGCTAGCTAGGGCCTACCTTATGGGTGACCTACATATAGTAAAAGGAGAGTTCTGGGCCTGGCAAGTAAATTAATGACAGGTGCCTGTGGCAGTAAACTGAGGCCTGAGACAGGTTTGAAAGGCTACTTTTGTGGAAGGTGCAAGCAGTGCTGCGGGCCCACTAGTTACATTTTATTTGCAGGCTCTAGGTATAGGGAAAGCACTGTACGAGGGTCTTACAGGTAAATTAAATGTGCTAATTAGGTGTAAGCAAATCATACCAACTTTAGAAGGGAGAACCTCTGCACTTTAGCACTGATCAGCAGTGATAAAGTGCTCAGAGTCCTAGAGCCAACAGCAAGAGGTCAGAAAAATAGGATAAAAGAGGCAAAAGAATTGGGGATGACCCTGCAAAAGGGCCAGGTCCAACAGCATTTTTAACAGAAGGAAGGCACAGACAGTGGTACTGATGCAAGGTTAGAGGGTACAGGTAACCACTCTGTCTTAGAAAGTTACTTTTCTTGAATCTGCCAAAAAGCGCTGATGCACAGAAAATGTTGAGAGCAGAATGTTGAGAGAGATTAATACACAAAGCTGCAGAATCAAAATCAGGACAGTATTAATAGATAAGGAAAATAAAAAGATAAAACAATTTTTTACTCAAAAGGAAATTACTACAACAGAAAGCGGGGGGATAAACAAAAAGACTCTAAAGCAACTGAAAACTTTAGCAAACTATTGACTCTGAAACTATGCATTGATGGCAAAAAAATCATGATGGTGTTGGAGAACGGAGATTTTGTCAGGTGATTCTATGACATAGTAGTTACAGCTTTGTACAGATATTACCTGAGAAAGGCTTATATTATATTCATCTGTCCTGACAAGGGAGAGCAGGTGAAGAAGCAAATTTGACAAGGGGGGAGACACAGTGCCAGACAGCAGAGGTGAGGAGGTGAAATGAAGAGAACCAAAGGCATTTGAAACACAAAGCAGAAACAAACTTATAGTGAAACAATGGAAGGGAGAGTAAACTAGACATAGAGATAATAGAAAGGAGTGGGACAGCAAAACAGAGGGCAGTGGCCTTAAAGTAGGGGGGAAATCTAGACTAATTGCAGAAATGGGATGTGGACAGACTCCCAGCTGTTACCTAGTCTTGTTTTTTTCTCTTCACTACAATGAGGCAGTAAAGTCTAAGCACATCCACCACTGCATTGGTATTGCAACGACCCCTGCAATGAGGCAGTAACTGTCACCCACATCCACCAATGCATTGTACTGCAACTACCCTTATTCCTGCTGCTGATACCTGCTGATATATTCCATCTTTTTTGACCACCAGCCACAGTTCCCTGACCTGTTCTGCTCAATAGAGACAGAAGTGTGATTACTGAGTTCAATACACTATGGCCCGTAGTTGTACTTTTTTAGACCCGTCATTTTTTATGCAAAAGCAGCGCAAACTTACAAAATATGATTGTACTCTGTAAGTTTGTGCCGATTTTGCGTCAAACAATGACGCAAAGGCAGCACTAAAAATATTATAAATACGGGCCTATGTATTGAAGTGCATGAATTATAATAATTTGAAGGTGGAGTGTAAATTAGAAATTTAATGTATAACTTTAGAATTTCTGATTGCATATGTAGTTTAGGTTTGCTTTGCATAGAAAAGATAAACAGATTTATTGTATTTTAAAGGTGGTGCGTAAATTATGAATTTAAGTTACAACTATAACTTTAAGAATTTCCAATGTTTGTGTAGGTAAAGTTTGTAAGGAAAGAATAAATTAAGTTTTCCTAACTATAGATAAGGTTTTTTTTCATTGCATTTCAATTTTTCTTTTAAATAAAAATGTGTTTGAAATTGTAGAGTCCTGTGTCATCCAATGGTGTTAAGTGGAGTGTTGTAAAAGTGAGCTGAGAAGAGTGTTGTTAAGTCTAGTATTGTGGAGTGTAGTGTTGTAGAGTGGAGTAGAGTATAGAAAACCGGAATAGCATAGAATACAGTGAAGTAAAGTGTCATAGGATGAAGTAGAGTATTGTAAAGTAGGGTGGAGTGTGGTAGGGTGGAGAGGCATAACGTAGAGTTGAGTAATCTGTCATAAATAGGTTTGGTGTCTTGTACAGTGTAGTAGAGTGATATGTTGTAGAGTATTGAAAAGTGTTATTGAGCAGAGTAGAGTGCTGCACAGTGGAGTGTAGGGGTGTAAAGTGGAGTAGAGGATTGTACAATGTAGTGTGGGGGTATAGAGTGGATTACAGTGTGTTATAGTGACACATAGGGCCTGATTCTAACTTTGGAGGACGGTGTTAAACCGTCCCAAAAGTGGCGGATATACCACCTACCGTATTACGAGTTCCATAGGATATAATGGACTCGTAATACGGTAGGTGGTATATCCGCCACTTTTGGGACGGTTTAACACCGTCCTCCAAAGTTAGAATCAGGCCCATAGTGTAGTACAGTGTTGAAGAGTGGAGTTGTATGGAGTGGATTAGAGTGTGGTAGTGTGCAGCAGTATAGAGTGATGTGTCATACAGTGGCATGGAGTGGTGTAAAGTGTTGTGCAATGGAGTGGAGTAGAGTAGATTTCAGTGGAGTGGCACAGCAAACAGTGGAGGAGTGTGTTGCACAGTGGAGTGGAGTACATTGGACTGGCGTATCATGTAGTGGAGTAACGTGATATGTTGTCCAGCGGAGTGGACTGGCGTGTTGTAGAGTATCAGAAAGTGTTATAGAGTGAAGTAGTGTGGAGTGCCATAGATAGGATTACAGTGTTGCACAGTGGAGTGGTGTGGAGTGGAGTAAAATGCAGTACAGGATGGTAGAGTGGAAGGCGGAATGGCATAGTCTGTTGTAGAGCTGAGTGACATAGAGTAGCATAGAGGGGTGTGGCATAGATTGTAGTAGTGCAGTGTAGTGGAGTACACTGAAGTAGTGTCCCACAGTGCTGAGCACAATAAAGTGGGGTGAAGCAGCATAGAGAGAGTTGAGTAGCATGTCGTAGAGTGGAGTAGAGTATATCACAGTGGCACAGAGTTAAGAAGAGTGCTGTAGACTCAGACTCAGATTGACAGAAGTGCTTTGTTGTAAAGTGGAGTGCTATAAAGTGAGGTGAACTGTGGTAGGGTGGAGGGTTGTAGCAGGTCGTTGAGCAGAGTACAGTGGCGTGGAGTGGCATACAGTGGAGTACCAAGGAGTTGAGTAGCATAGATTGGAGTGGTGTGCAAGTGAATAGTGTAGCATGGAGTGGCATAGATTGGAGTGTCTTAATGTGAAATTGGGTAGAGTGGACTTACTTACAGTGAATAGCATAGACTAGAATGGCATGCAGTGGAGTGCCATTGACTGGAGTGCCATAGAGGTAAGTGCCTGTGGAGTTGAATAGTGTACAGTGGACTGGTGTAGGATGAAGTGGCATAAAGTGGAGTATGTAGAGTGGAGCGGTCTTCGGGGGAATAGCATACATTGGAATGGTGTACAGGTTTGGGGCATGGAGTGGGCAGGCACACAGAGGAATAGTTTACAGTAGAGTTGTGTACAGTGAAATAGTGGTGAGTAGAGAAGCATAGAGTGGAGTGGTGTACAGTGGAATGGCATAGTGTGGAATAGCATACAGTGGAGAAGCATAGAGTGAAGCGCCATCAAATGGAGTGGTGTACAGTGGAGTGACTTACAGTTGAATAATTTGCCATGGAGTGGCGTAGAGTGGAACGGGGTAGAGTCGAGTGGTGTAGAGTGTAATTGCGTACAGTCGAATAGTGTTTCATGGAGTGGTGTAAAGTGGGCTGGGGTACAGTGGGGTGGTGTCGACTGGAGTGCGTACAGTGGAGTGGGGTAGAGTGAAATAGCATGCAGTGGAGTGGTGTCGAGTGGAGTGACATACAGTGGAGTGTGTACAGTGGAATATTGTACAGTGGAGTGGCAGAGTGCAATAGTGTAGACTGGAGTGGTGTGGAGTTGAATGGTGGAAAGTGGAGTTGTGTAAAAAACATTTAGGCACAGATTTAAGTGGGTCTAGCACCTCCTTGCGCCTCCTTGCGCCACATTAGCATAATTGTTTTATGCTAATGTGGCCCAACAAGGCCAAAATTGCCACGTCAGATTTACAAAGTGGCGCTATGCATGCATTGCACCACCTTGTAACCCCTTGCACCACATTATACCTGTACCATGCATAGGGGGCCATTTCTTTCAGCGTTTTTAACGCCTGCTCAGAGCAGGTGTTAAAAGTGGCCACACCATTGGTTACAATGGGACCCTAGGTACTGTTCAGGGTTAGCACTAAAGTTTTGTCACTAACCCTGAACAGTATATCAATAGCGTCAATTATTTTGATGCTATTGCCCCCTACCCTGCGCCATGGTGTGTTGTATTTTAAATACGGTGCACACATGGTGACGGTAGGGGAGCACTAAGGAGTGCAAGGAAAGTGGCGCTGCACTGGGTGCAGCACCAATTTTCTTCAATCTGCCCCTTATTCTTTAATAATTCATATCTCCGGTTCCCCTTATCTGATTTTATTTGTTTTGTTGTCAAATTAAAGATAACATATTTCTTTTTTTCATAAATTGGTTTTGGAGTTTGAAACTGTTTCTTGTGCTTTATTTAAACGCTGTTTTATGATTTCTGAATGCTCTACACACTTTGGGGGTCATTATGACTTTGGATGATGGAAAAGCCCATCCACCAGTACGACTACCACCCCGCAGGACCCATTAAGAGTTTCCTGCTGTGTCAGTGGGTGGAAACGGTGTTTCTGCCCGCTGTCCCAGTGGGAAACGGCCTACAGCATTGTCTCTGCCTGAAAATAGAGCCAGCGGCAATGCTGTAGTGCTTTGCAAAGTTTAATGTTTAATGTTCATAAGGTTCTAAATTTGATCAACATTTGGCACAACTCTCTTCAACAGCTTTAGCAGCATTGGAGAACAAAAATTCACTGTGGACTCCTGTACTTAATGTCATGCACTACAGGTGCATTCTAAAATCAAAAAATGGCTGCAAAAAAAATATACTCAATCAAAATGTTTGCTTGACAGCACTTATCGGTTCTAGGATTCTTTGTCAAAAAAGCATGTCCCATTTTTATAGGTGGAGGGTTGATAGTATATGATGTTTTGAAGCATGCAAATTACTTAATAAAGTTTGAACCTGCTTTTTGCTTGAATATTTGTTGCTCCTAGGCAGTAAGGCCCATATTTATACTTTTTGACGTAAAACTGCGCTAACGCAGTTTTGCGTCAAAATAATTTGCGCCGGCTAACGCCATTCTGAAGCACCATGCGGGCGCCGTATTTATTGAATGACGTTAGCCGGCGTTAGCCACCAGCGCCGTCTGGTGTGCGTTAAAAAAAACGACGTACACCAGGCAGCGCCGGCGTAGGGGGATATGGGGCTTAGGCGTCAAGAAATGGGGCAAGTCAGGTTGAGGCAATTTTTTTGCCTCACCCCGATTTGCGCCATTTTTTTTCACTCCCAACCCCCATAGAAATGACTCCTGTCTTAGCAAAGACAGGAGTCATGCCCCCTTGCCCAATGGCCATGCCCAGGGGACTTCTGTCCCCTGGGCATGGTCATTGGGCATAGTGGCATGTAGGGGGGCACAAATCAGGCCCCCCTATGCCACAAAAAAAAAAAAAAAAAAAAACTTACCTGAACTTACCTTAATGTCCCTGGGATGGGTCCCTCCAGCCTTGGGTGTCCTCCTGGGGTGGGCAAGGGTGACAGGGGGTGTCCCTGGGGGCATGGGAGGGCACCTCTGGGCTCCTTCAGAGCCCACAGGTCCCTTAACGCCTGCCTTTTGCAGGCGCTAAAAAACAGCGCAAAAGCGGCCGTACGTCATTTTTTTTGACCCGCCCACTCCCGGGCGTGAATTTTGCCCGGGAGTATAAATCCGACGCACATGTCTCGGAGTCGATTTTTTAGACGGGAACGCCTACCTTGCATATAATTAACGCAAAGTAGGTGTCCACGCTAAAAAATGACGCTAACTCCATGGACTTTGGCGCTAGATGCGTCTAACGCCAAAGTATAAATATGGAGTTAGTTTTGCGTCGAAATTGCGTTAAAAAAAACGACGCAATTCCGGCGCAAACGGATTATAAATATGCCCCTAAATGTCTACATATCATGCTTGATGACTACCAAAACTCCTGTATTATTAGCCTGGAAAACATTCTATTATGAGACTTTCAATATCCTTATAAATAGTAAAAATGTGATTTAATAAAATCAAACATGCATATTTATCTTGCCTAAAAGGCTAGGACTAGCTTATGTGGAAGACATAACTAAGCCCCCTGAGGAAGGAACACAATAATGTATCACAAGGCATAAAAAGCCACACATCATCATCATAATCAAAAATCGTTATTCAGATTAACATTAATCCATAAATTATTAAAAAAATACAACAACCGGCAAATAATACAGTGCATTTTCAGATCCCTGTCTCTGTGTAACAAAACAGTACCCTATTAGAATCGGATTATGTGTAAAAAGCCTTACAAGTCTAAAGTGCATAAAGTAAAAATTGTGCAATACATACAGTTATGGAAGCTCACAACAGGATTATATATATAACTGAAAATATTAAGACAATATTTAAAATCATCAGCTTAACAAAGTTATTGCTCATACGCTAATTATGTTCATAATAATTGTTGTATATTGTGCAAAAAAAAGCATATAGTTGTGCAAAAATAAATAGAAGTACAAGTGACATGCTACCACCTAAAAAATGTTAAAACATCCCAATGTAAGTTTCATTACTCCTCATAATTTAAGGGGCATAGTTAAGGAAAGTGGTGCTGCACCTAGTGCAGCACCACCTTCCTTGCGCTCCTTAGTGTCCCCTACTACCACCATGTATGCACCGTATCTAAGATACGGTGCACCATGCGCAGGGTAGGGGGCAATAGTGTAATTTGTATTGATGCTATTGATTTACCCTGCATGAATAGCACCAAATAATTGGCACTACTCCTACAGAGTACATAGGGGCCAATTATAAATAATGGAAGCCCCCTTTGATGCCTGCTCTAAGGAGGCATTAAAAGTGCCGTAAAAAATTATGCAAGGAAATCGGTTAGATTTCCTTGCCCTTTTTTTTCAGCCCTCCGTAAAGGGGGAACGGCCCCCTTGCATACATTATGCCTGGCCCTGGCATAATGTAAAACGAAGGGTTACAAAATGGTGAAATGCATGCCCCGTTGGGCCACACTAGAGTAAAACAAATGACCACTAACCACCTCAAGCTCAACTCAAACAAAACCAAGATCCTCATCTTCGGCCTCAACAAAACCACATGGAACGACTCCTGGTGGCCCACCGCCCTAGGACCCGCACCCACCCCCGCAATCCAAGCACGCAACCTCAGCATCATCCTCGACCCCTCCCTCTCCATGACACAGCAAATCAATGCTCTGACCTCCTCCTGCTTCCACACACTCCGCACTCTAAAAGAATCCTTCAAAGGGATTCCCCCAGAAACCAGAAAGACAGTCACCCACGCACTCATCAGCAGCAGACTGGACTACGGTAACGCCCTCTACGCCGGCACCACACTCAAACTCAAACGCAAACTCCAGAGAATCCAGAACACAGCCGCACGCCTCGTCCTTGGCCTCCCCCGCCATGAACGAATCTCACCACACCTCAAATCCTTTCACTGGCTCCCCATAGACAAGAGAATCACATTCAAGAACCTCATCCACGCACACAAATCCCTCCACAACACTGACCCAACCTCCCTCAATGAAAGAGTTAACTTCCACACTCCCACACGCAACCTCCGATCAGCTGACCTTGCCCAAGCCACAGTCCCCCGCATCCAACGCACCACCACAGGAGGCAGGTCATTCTCCTACCTCGCCCCCAAAACCTGGAACTCCCTCCCCACCGACCTTTGCAAAACCAAAGACCTACTGGTCTTCAGAAAGAACCTCAAGACATGGTTGTTCGATCAGTGACCCTCCCTGCCCCTCCCCCCTGTTTCCCCTCCCCCAGCGCCTTGAGTAGCGTGCTCTACAAATTGTTTTTGATTTGATTTGATTTGATTGACTCTAATGTGGCGCAAAGTGGCACTAGGGGCTTATAAATATGCCCCTACATTTTCAAAGTATGAAAGGCTTTTGTTATTCTTAACTGCAGATTCAATATATGAGGAGAATGTTTAACATGTTCTGACATCTTCACCCAAGGTGACCCCACTGGGCCATGGGGTTTGTGAGGATCACTTTTTTTAAATTGCAGCACTCATTTCTTCTATGCTTACTGGTTTTAGATGTAGTGATTCAGATGGTTGTTTAACTGCAGGATGCAAATCTATCATTTAAGTTTTGGGATGAAAAATCCCTCCAAAGTAGCTTATCCTAATTTGGACCTTAACATTGTAACCTTCTACTTACTTCTAGGTGTTTCCTGCAGTGCTTTCTTAAGATTTTGGTTAGCCTGTGCACACTGGTGGTCAAACCATCCATTATACTTTCTGTTAGTGCCCTTTTTTCACAATTCTTGCTCTATCCGCAATAGTAGAAGTTATTTCACCGAAAGCTGCCAATTTCCTCCCTGGGTTGGCATCCCATTGGGTGCAGGTAAGAAACTCATCAGAATGATCTATTATAATCCCTTCAATCAAGGCAGATTCATTTAACCCTGCCCATTTGATGTTTACACCTTTACTGCCTTTGGTTTGATATATGACGCTAACTGGGGCCCTTCCATTTATTTGGTTTTGATATTAAGGG
The DNA here is from genome assembly GCF_031143425.1 of Pleurodeles waltl. Lineage (NCBI taxonomy): Eukaryota > Metazoa > Chordata > Amphibia > Caudata > Salamandridae > Pleurodeles > Pleurodeles waltl. The sequence goes on along the minus strand of NC_090449.1, from coordinate 685,844,807 downwards.
TAGGTATTAGACGAAAATGGCCACCAAAGATACTTGGGTCAGCCCTAAACAACTTGACCAACCCTAAACGGCTTTCTAAAAGTATGATATGATCAATAATAAAACATTTACCAATTCCTCGATAGGTTAATACAGAGGCCTTATCATTATGGGTACTTTGTTCTAATAGTTCGAAATTGTATTTCAATATCATCTCATTAATGGCCTCACCATATTGGTCATGCGGGAAATGTGACTGGCCACTATCTGTTTCGTCAGTGTAACCACCAGCCTCTCTTGAACTGCTTGTATTGAAATCTCTCACCCAAATATAAATGCAGTCCACCCCATGTCTACCCATAAAGATTTCCAATCCATTTTTAGGGTCCACTATTACTCTTTTTCTTGTGTTAATAAATATGCTGATCTAAAAGTTTGTAAGTAGGATTTCCTGTCTCTTATCTGTTCGCATGAGTGCAAACTGAAAATAAGATGATTTAGCATAAGATGACATTATTCTTAAAGGTGCTGTAGTTGCAATTAAAACCACCAGCCCCTCCTTTGCCCGACTGCTATTGGACGGTGTAGCAGGTAAAATAATAGAGGCAAATCCTTCTATACTGAAACCGTCCACCTCCCAGGTTTCCTGCAGACACACCAGTTATTTATAGAACTCAACCATTCCTTATTCTCTATTTCAGTGGTTCCCAACCTGTGGTCTGGGGTCCACTGGGGGTCCATAAACCCTCCTCAGGGGGTCTGTGACTTCTTAGAAGATCAAATAATGTTAACAGATTATTAAAGTGTATATAAATAAAGTGCCTAAACATACAATTGAAAATATTACAAACTATTGTATTGTGAATGTCAGGGAATCTGAATTTGGAGGCACATTGATTTGAGGGAGCAGTGCAGGTGCATCAAACAGAATAGAGTATAGATGATGTGCTTCTTCAATTGAATTTAGAAAAGCACCAACTTTCCTTTTTCAATTTTTTTGTATTTATGTATGTTTTAACCCCTTCACTACCAGGCCTTTTCCCCTCAGGTGCCAGGCCTTTTTTTGGCTATTTGGGGCAGTTCGTGCTTAGGACCTCATAACTTTTTGCCCACATAAGCTACCCACGCCAAATTTGTGTCTTTCTTTTTCAAAACCCTAGGGATTCTAGAGGTACCCAGAGTTTGTGGGTTTCCCTGAAGGAGACCAAGAAATTAGCCAAAATACAACAATTTTTTTTTTTTTTAAACAAAAATGGGACAAAGGGCTGCAGAAGAAAGCTTGTGTTTTTTTCGATGAAAATGGTTTGTGGTGCTAAAATCACCATCTTCCCACCTTTCAGGAACAGGCAGACTTGAATCAGTAAACTACATTTTTTCAACACAATTTCGGAATTTTACTGGGACTTACCCCATTTTTACTATTTTTTGTGCTTACATTTAGTGCCAGAAATCGGTGTGAAACCAATGGTGGATTCCAGACAGCTAAACATTTCTGAAAAGAAGGCAAAATTTGTGTAAATTCTTCAAGGTTTACCTACAGAAAGTAAAAACTAAAATAAAAAAATATTGAAATTGAGGTAAAAAAGAGCCATTTCTGTCCACATTTTCTTCAATAACTTTTTCCAGCTATGGCTAATTTTTGAAGGCGCTATACTGTTACGTCTGCTGGACTCTTCTGGTTCCAGAAATATAGAGGGCTTGTAGGTTCGTCGAGAACCCTAGGTTCTCAGAGCCAATAAATGAGCTGCACCTTGCAATGAGTTTTCATTGTATACTGGGTATACAGCAATTTATTTGGTAAAACATAAAGAGTGAAAAATAAGTATCAACGAAACCTTTGTATTTCCAAAATTGGCACAAGATGAGGTGTTGAGAAGCAGTGGTTATTTGCACATCTCTGAATTCCGGGGTCCCTTACTAGCATGTGAATTACAGGGCATTTCTCAAATTGATGTCTTTTTTTACACACTGTCCTACATTTAGAAGGAAAAAATGTAGAGAAACACAAGGGGCAATAAAACTTGTTCTTCTATTGTGTGTTTCCTCAAGTCTCCCAATAAAAATTGTACCTCACTTGTGTGGGTAGGCCTTATGCCTGCGACAGAAAACGCAACATGGACACATCACATTTTTACATTAAAATCTGACGTACTTTTTGGAAAGTGCCTAGCTGTGGATTTTGGCCTCCAACTCAGTCGGCACCTAAGGAAACCTACCAAACCTGTCCATTTTTGAAAATTAGACACCTAGGGAAATCCAGGATGGGGTGACCTTTGGGGCTCTCACCAGGTTCTGTTACCCAGAATCCTTTGAAAAACTCAAAATGTGGCAAAAAATAACTTTTTCCTCACATTTCGGTGCTAGAAAGTTCTGGAATCTGAAAGGAGCCACAAATTTCCTTCAACCAAGCATTCCTCCAAGTCTCCCGATAAAAACTGTACCTCAATTGTGCACAGAGGCTTAGTGCCTGCGACAAGAAATGCCCAAAAACACAACGTAGAAACATCACATTTTCCCAAAGAAAACTGACCTGTCTTTTGCAAAGTGCCCAGCTGTGGATTTCGGCCTCTAGCTCAACCGGCACCTAGGGAAACCTAGCAAACCTATACATTTTTTAAAACTAGACACCTAGGGAAATTCAGAATGGGGTGACTTGTGAAGCTCTCTCCGGGTTCTGTTACCCATAATTCTTTGCAAACCTCAAAGTTTGGCAAAAAAAAACACACTTTTTCCTCACATTTCGGTGCTGCAAAGTTCTGGAATCTGAGGACAGCCACAAACTTCCTTCCACCCAGCATATCCCCAGGTCTCCCGATAAAAATGGTACCTCACTTGTGTGGGGAGGCCTAGTGCCTGTAACAGGAAATGCCCCAAACACAAAGTGGACATATCAAAATTATCAAATACAAAACTACCTGTTTTTGCTGGGGTGGGGGATCACCTGTGTTTTTGGTCCTGGGCTCGGCATCCATCTAGGGAAACCTACCAAACCCATTTTTAAAAAATAGATACCCGAGTGAGTCCAGGGAGGTGTGACTTGCATGGATCCCCCAGTGTTTTCTTACCCAGAATCATCAGCAAACCTTAAATTTACATTTCTGTGTGGGGTTACTGCACCAGCACAAATTTCCTACCACCAAACGTTCCCCTCAGTCTCCTGATAAAAATGATACCTCACTTGTGTAGGTGGGCCAAGTACCTGTGACAGTGAAGAGCCAAAAGCATGTTGAAATTAAGAGGGAACCAAAGCGGGGCCAAAAAGGCAGTTTTAAAAAACGTTTTTAGGCTGACAAGTGGGGCAGAATTTTTATCGCTGTAGATGCGACAATGCTGGGTGGTAGGATTTTTGTTGATTCCTGCACATTCCACATTCCGGTAGGTTTCATCACAAAAAGGTGGGAAAATGTGTGATTTCAAGCAAAGTTGGAGATTTGCACGGCATTGTGGGTACGAAAATGGTGAAGGGTGCAGGTGAAGCACACCATTCTGGACTCACCAAGATGTTTAGTTTTCAGATGTGTCTAGGTCTCGTAGATTTTTCAACTTGGGAGATTCCCAAAGTCCAAAAAGTGCAGCCCTCACCATTCCAAGTGGGACGATTTTGAGAGTTAGCCAAGCTCTCATGGCCCAAATGTAAAACCAAATCCCAAAATAATCAAATGTCCTCTTGCTAGTCATTGGGGTAAGATCTTTTAGTGTGTGGGGGGAGAGCTGAAAGACTGTTACCTACTTCAGTTGGAGTGGGGGCATAACCATGCCCATACTGGTTGGTAGCCACCACCCCACTATTTTTTATATTTTTTAATTCCCTGGCATCTAGTAGGCTTTCTGCCCCCTTGGGGAGTGGGTCGGGGGTAATTGCCCCATCTGCCCACCGGTGTGCAGAACAACTTTGTCCCCATTTATTTGGGACGGGGGTATGGCCATACCCCCAACCGCTTTTTTTTAAACAAAATCTTCCTTGGTGTCTGGTGGGCTTTCTGCCCTCCTTGGGGTCAGATAGGCCTTACAAAATAAGCCGATCTTCCCCAAAGGGGGGCAGAAATGGGCAACATTAATGTGCCCCCATGAGAAGCGACCCTTGCCCAAGAGGCAGCCCAAACAAACAAAACACACACCAATCCCTGGTGCCTAAGTGGTTTCTGCCCCATCAGCCTAATATAAATAGGGTGATCTGCCCCCAAGGGGGCAGAAATGGCCTAAAATAAATTTGTCCCCCAGGGGAGTGACTCTTGCCTAACGGTTCGCTCCCCATTTGTAAAATATCCCTGGTGCCTAGTGGCTTTTGCCCCCCTTGGGGGCAGATTGGCCTAATTAAAATATAATAATAATATAATAAATATAATAAATACATTTTCCCCCCAGGGGAGCGACCCTTGCCTAAGGGGTCGCTCCCCTTGCGTGAAACTGGCTCAAAAACAAATTCCTGGTGTCTAGTTGTTTCTGGCCCCCTTGGGGGCAGATTAGCCTAAGAAAAATCAGCTGATCTGCCCCCAAGGCGGGCAGAAATGGCTTAAAATAAATTTGCCCCCCGAGGAGCAACCCTTGCCTAAGGGGTCGCTCCCTTGCGTGAAACTGATGTAAAAATAAATCCCTGTTGTCAGTGGTTTCTTCAGACCCTGGGGGCAGATTGGCCTAATAAAAATAGGCCAATCTGCCCCCAAGGGGGCAGAAATGGCCTAAAAATAATTTACCCCCAGGGGAACGATCCTTGCCTAAAGGGTTGCTCCCCACATCTAAAAAATAAAAACAATAATCATCCCTGGTGTCTAGTGGCTTCTGCCCCCCTGGGGGCAGATCTGCCTAATTTAAATAGACTGATCTGCCCCCGGGGGCAAAAAAGGCCTCATAAATAATTCCCCCCCAGGGCAGAGACCCTTGCCAAAGGGGTTGCTCCCCTTCATTGTTTACAATCACAAAAGAAAAATCCCTGGTGTCCAGTGGGCATTTCTGCAGCCCGATCGCCTCACGATCGGGCTACAGAAATGCTCAGACAGACATGAAAGGAAAGGAAAGGCCTTTCCTTTCCTGTCCTCTGCCTGCCCCCACCCCCTGATCGGAAGAGAAATGTTTTGCATTTCTCTTCCGATCGCGCTAGAAGATGGGAGCGGCCTCTGAGGAGTGCTGCAGCCAAGGACTTAACCATTACGTCCTTGCCATCCAATGCGTTATCATTTGTGTATGTGTCTGATGAATTCTTTTTTCTGTATTTTTTGTGTACTGTTTTACATTTCAAATCAAACAATGTTTAGGCCGGGGTCCCTAGAGTCCAGTAATGATTCAGTCGTGGTCCCTGTGTTCCAGTAATGATAAAGTGGGGGTCCACTGAAGTCAAAAAGGTGGGAAATACTGCTCTATTTTATTTTTGATTCCTGCCCCATTTCATGATCTAATAGTTAAAGAGTAACTGGGGACCTCCATCTAAGCACGTGATTTATCTTCCTTATTTTCATATCCCCCAGCCTCTGTCTCATTGTCCTCAAGTTGTTAATCTAGGTCACTACAGCTATAAAGTGGAGAGAATCTGTTGGAATTAATCAGGGTCCGAGCCGTTCTCGGTATTTGCTCTCTGCATTTATGTGTGTGGGAGAAAGGCAAAACCTTTTGTTGTTGTGAATCTTTTACTGGGGGATTATTGAAAAAGCTCAGGAGTACAACTGTGGTTTTCCTGTCATAATGTTTCATGGTCTGTTGCCTACGATATAAGCTGGATAGCAGAAATTTTACTGCATCTGGGTGGTGGAAATTGGCAACAAAGCAGTCAGCACAATGTACCCAACCCAAATCACCCTCCTCATCATTAATATTTCATTATATAGAAAGTTGATATTACAGATGTGATCTGACATCCAATGGACAACTTGATTTTTCAAATTACACAAATTTTCCATCCTATGCAGGTTTAATTTAGGTACATCTTTCAGAATGATTACATAGGGAGTGACATCCGTCAATATGTCCCTTATGTTCACAGTTGTGCCAGTCTTTGCTACACTTCACTGCCGTGTTATTTCAGCTTGCTGGTGTTGGGTAAAAAGTGGAGTCTACCTCATTGTAGTCTCTGGTTGGGTGCACACTTTGCATGTCTCCAACTGGTAACACATTGTTGGGCCTTACAAAATAGAGGGGCAGAAATGGCCAACTTTAATGTGCCCAAATGGTGAGCGAACCTTGCCCAAGGGGCAGCTCAAACCAATAAAAAACACACCAATCCCTAGTGCCTAGTTGGTTTCTGCCCCCCCCCCCGGGGGCAGATCAGCCTGATAGAAATATGCTGATCTGGCCTAAAATAAATTTGCCCCACAGGGGAGCGACCCTTGCCTAACGGGCATTGACTCTTTTAATCATTACCTCTCTGTTCTTTGTTAGAGCAGACGCCTACTCCTTGTTTAATCCATTTGAGCTAATGTATTTCCCACATGCACAAGAATCTCTGGCGATCTTCTTGAAATTGGAGCTGGTTGTTACAACTGGCTATCTGCTCTTTATGGCCGATGGTGACTTTGATTCATAATTATGTGAGACTTCTATTATTTCTAGTGGTGTACTAGAAACATGAGGTGACAGTTCAATATGAGTTACGTTTGTCACTGCCGGGACTGAGCCAGTTAGCATTGGAAGCCCAGTGATTGACAGAATTATTTTCCCAGTGGCTTCCACAATTACACTACACAGAACCTCACTGGCTGCATTTTTAGTTGCAGTCAGTTTTTCTTCCACATTAACAATTTCACTATTAATCACGCCCATTGCATCAATTAAACAGTTAGGTATAGAATTAGTGCTTTTTCAACGTTTTACCGCAAGGCATTGGGCTTGTTTCCGCTTGCCAATGTTTGAGTTGGCCTCTGATCTCAGCCCCAAACACTTTTACAAGGGTTAATAATGAAAAACAGGGCACAAAGGTCTTACCTGCTTAGTGTAAAACCATGGAATCCTTGGGCTAAGTGGGGGAGCCCGTTCAGGCATAAATGGGTGCAGATGGGCCCCCTCTTGGCCCAGTCTTTGCCTGGAAATTTGCCCGGGTGCATGCTGCATGTGTCCAGCGTGTGTCTCGTGCTGCTGGAAAAGTCCAGTGCTTTCAAGCACCCTGCAGTGGGTTGTTGACCCCCCCTTGCTACAAAGAGAGCTGAAAGATGTAGTTTCACCCCAGCCAGGGTCTCCCTGCTACTGCGAGCGGTGTGGGCAGGGGAAAGCACCATTCACACATACAAAAGGAGATTGCAAGTTACCTCAGAGTTCTTTGATATTATAAAGGTACTTACTTTGTCATGAGAATATGGCACAGGATGCATTTATCTCTATAAAGCATTTCCATGTGATAGCTACTCCAAAGCTCACGTCCCTGCATAACTTTACAGCAGAAGAGGCAGGAGAGTTGTGGATATAGTTGTTGCCATCTTGAAATAATTGTCATGCTGAAGGGGAAAGCACTGCAATAAGTAACTGAGTAATGGTAAGAAGTACTACATGTCCCATGGAGCCTCAGGACTCTCACAAGACTTGAAAATAGTAATAGCTATCTAGAATGAATAGGGTATAAGTTCCTCATGGTCCATAGAATCCTTGCTAGAAAATACTGACACAAAGTTTCTGTAGCCATGACTTGCAGTTTAAATCCTTGTAACCTGTTACACTGAGAAATCAGTGAACGACATCATTGGAATCTGAGACGTATTCACATACAACACTTGCACTGTTGTTGTCCTGCATTATGCTTACAAATCCTATTTTTGCACTTTGTTAATTTCCACAAGGTGTTAGCCATTGTTTTCATAATAGTTGTTGGTGGGATCAAGTAGGCACAAACTTGTTGTTTTGTATAGTATGAAGATATTGACCAATCAGGTATATGATCACCAACAAAATAGAAAATATATAAAATATTATTGAACACTTTTCATATTACAGTAATCAACCTGTTACATTGAATGTAAACTAAACTTTGGAAGGTTATTGCATAATGCAGTAGTGGTCCTAAGCTCAGAGTGTTGTTCACTAGTACCATGTCAACTTCAGCTACATTAGAGGTTAGGTAAAGATCAAGGGGCATATTTATAATGCCCTAGCACCACCTTGCGCCACATTAACATCATTGTTTTTGACATTATTGTGGCCCAACGAGGCCAAAATCCCTGTGCATATTTACAAAGTGGAGCAATGCATGCATTGTGCCACTCTGTAACCCTTGGCACTACATTATGCCTGTGTCAGGCATAATGTATGCAAAGGGGGCGTTACCCCGTTAAGGGAGCTGGAAAAATGGCACAAGGAAATCTATGAGATTACCTTGCATCATTTTTTAAGGCACTTTTAACCCCTGTTCAAGAGCAGGAGTTAAAAGGGGGCTTCCATTTTTAGAATGGGCCCATATGTACTCTGCAGAAGTAGCACCAACATTTTGGTGCCTCTCCTGCAGAGTAAATCAATAGCATTAGGAAAAATTATGCTATTGCCCCCTACCCTGCACCATGGTGCGCCATATTTTAAATACGGCGCACGCATGGTGGCGGCAGGGGGGGTGCTAAGGGCGCAGGTGAAAGTGGTGCTCTGCACTCTGCCCCCACGTTTCATGCTATATTATATAGTGGAAAATGCAGTCAGTCTCAGTTAGTATATTTTGTTCAAGAACAGAATTTAACTGCTAAAGTCAACACTATATCCATACTAAAAGTATTTTCTTTTCTCTTGCTATCTACATTTCAGCAGTGCAGATTAAGTCCATCTGTGCAAACAGCATTGTGAGGATATCTAGTGTCTTTGTTTCACTCTCTTCCTCCAATGTCCTTTCCCAGGGTTTATCTTTAATATGCACTGTAATAGTGAGAAGCTACATTTTGGTTTAGAGAAGAGCTAAAGCTTGCATCTCTCCTGTTGGGTCCAGATTGCTAGGTGAACATATCTTGGTGATTAAACCCTTGTTACTGTATATTGCCATGGAACGTTTTAATGAATTTATAAATTCAGTAACCATTGTCTCCTAACAAGGTCCTGGTTTCTTGTGCTCTGCTTTACAGCACAAACGTTTTTGCCCTAAAGATGCCAAGTGTGATTGTGTGCAAAGTTGTGGAGGAAGCGTAGAAAATGTAGGTACAGGATGTAGGCATGAAGGCTGCACAGAATGCTTTAAAACATGCTAAAAGGTTCAAACCTCTATGTTGTTATCATTTCATAGAAAATGCTTTTAGACTACAAATCTTTCTCAGGCTAAGAGAACCAGGACCTGAACTTAAAAGTAAAACTCCCAAAATAGACTTGGGAAGATTAGTTCTAGATATTTCAAGGCACGTCTCCTTTGGGAGCCAAAAGTAGCATGTTAGCCAGTACTGAAGTGGGGGTGGAGATGTTCCTTTATCCTTAATTGGAGTATTTGTACAAACCTTTGTAGAGGTTTGAATGAAAGATATCAGCATGCTACCATTTATTATGTCTGAGAATAAATATTCTTATGGAAAGTTTGTGCTTCAAAGCATATCCCTGTAAGAGAACCAAAGTCACTTTGCTGCAAAATGTGGAATATGAAAGCATAGAGATGTTACAATTCTATACTTAGTTGTCATTGCCAATCAAGATCTTGTTTACCCTTTATAACCCTCTGCTTGACCAACTACAAGAAGAGTTGGCCAGGCCAGAACATTTTGACAACTATTCATGCAATTTAATTGAACACATTTTGCATATCTGACTCAGGGCCTCATTATGAGGCTGGAGGTCCCCGGACTGCCATCCTTGTGGTGAGGGGTGGACCACTGCAACTGTGGCAGTCCAACCGCCACATAACAAACCTGGTGGGTGGACCCACCATGGGACTGTTGTCTCCGCCAGGAACATGGTTCCTAATGTGGTGATGGCAGCGGGAGTTCTAATCAGCCACAGCGGCACCGAACTCTGTGTCGCCAAGCTGATTACATCCCAGCTTTCCACCAGCCTTTCCAAAAGCTGGTAGAAAGCCAGTACTGGAGACCACAAGGGGGCCCCTGCACTCTCCATGGCATAGGTAGTGCAGGGGGACCCCTGCCCAGCACTGTCAGAATGTGCACTGTCGGCTTTCCAGAGAGACCACATTTTGAGGGTGCTGGAGTGCTACGGTATTGGCCTCGGCTCCCTTAAGGGGGCAGAGACCAATATTTTAGATTCATAGCACTGTTCCCGCCAATCGGCCCAGTGGGAACCACATATTACAATGTTCCCACTGGTCAGCCCAGCGGGAACACTGTAATACCCTCAGGGGAACTTCATGGCTATGGCGGTGGAGTCCTCCTTGAAGCTTTGGCAGTCCTGTGGTGGGACCGCCAAAGTCATAATCAAGCCTTTAAGCCCTGACTTAAATCTTAGCGGCGGGGAATACTCCATCACAAATGTGACAAATCCTGTCCGCTGTATTTCAATTTCATTATATCCTGTGGAGATCGTAATACGGAGGACAGGATATCTGTCATATTTGTGACTGAGTATTCATCGACCAAGATCTAAATCAAGCCCTAAGAGACTTTGGCAAAAATGATCCTATCTCTATTTTGAATCTCTGAAAATGAAAAGCTCCTTCAGAGGCATGGGTAGGTAGCCTCTAGTAGAAGGACTGATACACAGGGATTCAGGTGCTGTTAGTGAAGCTGTGTGACTTTTCTCCTTTAGCTAGATAGTGTTGAAGGTCCTGTAGACAACTAAAGCTGGTACTGCTGTTAATAAATCATATGAATCAGTTGCAACTGGACATTTTGCTGTGGACATGAACTGTTTTGTTGGGAGCACTCCTGCCACTCAAAGCCAATTACTGGTGTCTAAGGACCTTTCTTTAAAGTTGCAAACTTTTTGAGTCAAGGATACAAACTTACAAAACATGTTGTAAAGGTTGCAGCTTATACAGATCGCCTCTGGCTGTCTGGAAGAAAATGTCACCTCATCATAGTGTTTTTTTTTCTATTGTGAGATTTTTGGCACAGAGTTCAAGGCTACTGTGAAACCATTCAAAAAATATATTGAAGCACGTTTTCCTCCAGGACACACCCCACTGTACTGTCCATGATCTTTGGAAGCCAGGCATAAAATGAAGCCTAGGATCTAGTCTACTAAACACATTGACTAACTCTCAGTTTTCATATTTTTCATGTTTGTGCCATCTATGGACTGCTTAAAAAGCAGACTACCATTTTCATTTTGATAGTGTACAGAATAATGCAACCTGTTAACCAGTTTCGCGCTATGGACGTGGCCTCCATTCCCACAACTCTCACAACCGGGAACAATGGCTGTGGAGATCACGCCCAAGCGCCTGGCACCACAGCAGAAGCTGTTGTTTACTGCTCTGGATCCACCCTGGGTAGGAGTGGGAAGTCCACGGCCTTGTTACCGGGAGGGGTGACAGCCCTGCCAATGACGTGATCTATAATTTGTCATGAACTTCAATGCCTTTATAAATCACTTGAACTGTTGCGTTGTGCTTCATATGGGATAGAGCGACGCAAAGACCCAAGGAGTTTGGGTGAGGATGGGTAAGACTATTATGAAAATATAGCGTTAAATCTTTTTTTATAATAACTGCACTACTCTGCCAAGGAGGCTGCCTTCGACATTGCTTTAGCAATACGGGCAAGCTTCAAGCACCTGCAGTGTTTATATCTTCACTTTGAATAGTGATAATTGTTAAGTCATCCGACTACAAAAGCACAAGCAAAATATTTTATCACATTAGTTACTTGACTTTTAATCATGTCCACGCACCAAAAATGGCATATTGAATTAAACGGCAAGTATCATTGCCTTTGATATTAAATGCGCAATTGTGTAATGTTATAATTACAGCATGAAACATTTAATAATGCATACAAAACTCTGAAGACCCATTGTATGTAAGCAATCAAGCATCTTGTGGGAACAAGGTAACATATTCTTTTGCTAAGTGATAGCAATCTCAAAGTAATTAGTTCTAACAGCATGCGCTTCGGAGTTTTTTCTGTTTTTATAGTAGTTATTTTCATTTTCTTTTCGTTCAGAGCAATGTCTCATCGTCTGTCGGCGCAATAAGAACTTTCTCAAAGACAAACAATGCTAATGAGCCGCAGACGCGTTTCAATCAACGCCCCCTCCTCATCCTGGCTGGAATCATGCATTGTTGTTAACTCCACATTACATTTGTTATCTGTCTTAACCTTAAAGGCAAAGCGTGTAAACTCGTTCTCGGTTTATCATTGTTTTTTATCAAAGCTGTGCACTGACTTGGGGCATTCTCCAGTAGATTGGGAATGGCTCCTAGAGGCATCACGGAGCACACTTGATACATTCTAATTAATGGTACAAAGTGACAAAGGTCACAAAAGCATACATGCTGTCAATGTCTAGTGATGCACAAGAAAATGACAAAATCATAAGGATGCAGTAAATAAAAATATGATGTTGTTTATTACTAACATTTAGAACAATGTTTGGTGTACTAAGCTTTTAGATGCGGTGAACTACATGCTTCCGGATAATGGTTAAAACATAAAAAACACATATTTAATACCGTGCAGATTTAACTCCAAGAATCGACAGCGTACCGTATTTAAAATATTTTTCTTAAAGCAGGGGTATCACGAAAATGAGATGCTGATCACAGAACACTGTGGTGTGTAGAATTCATCTGGTACCAGTTTACAGAAACCTGTTCATGAAATGAAAGTATGACTAACTAGCACATAGCAAAGCATTTCCACACCCTAATAGATGTTGGTGCAATACTTGAAGATGCAATAGGATTGGGTGGGATGATAGTGAGGGTTGAGCAAAAACAGGACATACCATACAAAGTATTGTATATTTATATATTGTCAGTTAATCAAAGCAATACAACTTCACAGATACAAATTATATATCATTACAATTTATAAAATATGCATCTGAGAAGAAAGTATCAACAGATTATTAAACTGGCTTCCTACTAACATACCTCTCAGAGCATATTGATAAATTAAAGTTGTCCCTGTAGGAGGCTGGCTCTCTATGTTGTGTGCAAAACCAGGCAGACTGTGCAGAGTGTGCAGGCAACCATACATTGGTTTTCAGAGGTAAAAACATAGACCTCTTAATGCTCTCATTCTTATGGTAGCTTGGTTGAGAATTTAGGTCAGCCTTGGTGAAGTGTAAAGCATTTGTTGTACTCACAGTATCAATAAAGCAAGACACACACTCAAAGGAAAACTTTGAGACCAATTTACAAGAATACTTTAGATTTTTTAATTTTTTTAAGACCATAATCATCAAAATTGGGTAAGTACTTTTTACGTTATGATTTTTCAAAGTTTTGCAAAAATACTATTTTTGTGAGTAATTACGTACCATAGGAATCAATAGGAGAAAACTTTAAAAATGCATATAAAATCAGGAAATATGTTTACCATTGTCTCCTTTTGTTTTTTGGTTGAGGTCATCAAGAAGTCCTATGGGCCAGCTGCAGGAGTTTGAATGGTTCCTGGTTTTGGTGGGAAGGGCTGCTGAAAAGTCCTCTGAGCTGGTGCAGGGCAACTGTGGTGGACCACTTGGAAAAGCAATGCACAGGTTGACTTCAAGGTGAGTCCGGTGGATCAGCTTGGAATGTAGTGGTCACAAGGGGTGGGTGGACCCTCAGAACACAGCTGATTCTGTGGTGCAGGGACAGGGAAGCAGGGTGCAGAGCAGTTAGCTGACCCAAGATCTGTGCAAATAGGTGCCCTTGGAAGCAGGAGATAGGTCATTTTGAGGGTTGTTTACAGGTCAGCAGTGCCACTCTGGTAGGTAGTTCTCGTGGTTTCTGAAGTCCCCCAAATTGGGCTTCCTCCTGGTCCTTTTGGAGTCCGGGTGGACTTTTCATTTTTTGGTGTTCAGCGTTGAGAGACTAGTACCCCAGGCTATCACAGGGTTTAGCCATTGGAGGTCACAGATCCACCAAACGTGGCATACTTGCAGGATTTGTCCTCCCGGGTCATTGGCAGAAATTTAGTTTGGCTGCAGCATCAGGTTCCTGGGTCAGCAGTCATTCATTGAACTGGACTTCACTGGTCCTTGGATCTTTGGTGCAAAAGAGTGATGCCTTCACTCTGGAGGGAGATCTTCAGTGATTTTCAGAATAGGGGAGGTCCTCTGGGGATTTTTAGGGACTGTCCGATGTCCGAACAACCGCTCAGCAGTGATTGTCGAGTCCTTGTGTCAGCAGGTAGTGTTTGACACCTTTTTCTTTGTGTAGCATGAATGCAGTTCTTGAGCCTTGGATCTTCTTTGTTGCTGGTCTTCTTGTGTCCCTTAAATCTGATCTGCAAGTCTAGGGCTGCCCAATAAATACTGCATTTAGTGGGTGTATAGGGGAGTAGCTATTAGTCACCAATGGCTCATCTAACGTAGGGTTGCTGAACCCACTCTGTGACCACTTCCTGTGGACAGAGGTCACTTCCCTATCCCTGACAGGCTATTTTTTTCCATGCAAGATGAGGGAAATGAAATGGAGGGGTCACCTCGCATGCAACACCTTAGGGGTGGTGCAAGCTGGGGGTGGCCACTCCTCCTGTTCTTTGTGCATTTTCCCACCGTTGCTCCTGTCAAAAGTGGGGGTTGCAATGGGAGTGGCTATCTGCTGTTAGCAGTATGGCTAGGGTTGGGATTCAAGGGGGGGAAAGCCCTTTGAAGCTCACAGGCAGAGCTGTGCACATTCCTGGGAGAGAAGGTGTAATAACAATGCTTAAGAAGGGCTTCTTTTTTTGGGCTGAGAGAGCAATGGCTCTCTCCCCAGAATTCCAGAATCTTGTCTGGTGGTGGCAGGCTGGTTGTGACCAACCAGCAACCATGCCAGGGTGGTTAGCTTTTGCAGGGCGCGCTTCTAAGGTGGCCCCTGGGTAACCTTTGCAATAAATCCAGTACCGGTACCAGTTTGGATTTATTTCCCTGAGTTGTTTGATACCAAACAACCTAGGGTATGAAGTGGCCATAATGCAGTTGTGAAACTCATACTGACCAGCGTCCAGCACATGCATGTATAATGGATGCTATTTTCACTTACTATGTCTCATGTTTGGCAGGAACACAGTAGGGGTATATTGCTCATGTGTCTATGCCCACACATGCAGTATAGTGCACCCTGTCTTAGGGCTGGAAGGCCTGACTGAGAGGCGACTTACCTATATTGCATGTAGTGTGTAGTGGAAATGACACACAGGCTGTGTTCCATGCCAGTTTTGCATTTTAGGATTGCACCAGGACACTCAGCCTGGCATGGAAGTTCTGAGCGCACTTGGATGTAGGGTCCCTGAGGGTGGCACAATATGTGCTGCTCCCCTCAGGACCCTACCCTTAGTACCCCATGCCCTGGGTACATAAATGCCATTTACTAGGGACGTATAGCTGCAGCTATAGGGGTTGTCAATTGTGACAATACCTTTGCAATTTTAAGGGAAAGAACACTAGCAATGGGGGCCTGGTTAGAAAGGTATCAGTGCCCTCCAGTCCAGGTTGCATACAGAAACCAGGCAAAAAGTGTGTGAGGTAGTACTGCAACAAGGGGCCAGTTTCTCATAGTCCCATGCTTGTGCAAAATGGATAAACATTGTAATGATACATCATGGAAGCGCCTAAAAGAAATTAGTGTTTAAGTGCTGATGCGATATGTAGACCATTCTCAAGTGTAATACCTAGGCCAAGTTCAAAGCAGTGAAGTAATGTTTGTGCAAAATAAGTCAGCTCTCTGTGGAATTATTTTGCCGTGGATGCCCTGTCCATTTTGTAAATGTGAGTGTACAATGCCATTTGCTAATTTTAGGCAAAATACGCCAGTCACTATGGTTCGTTTTAGGGAATGTGAGTGACCCCGGGTTTCTCACTTAGGGCCATTGCCAAGAATTTACACATTTGCAATTCAGTTGTGGGTTGCTTGGGTTAAGGAACGCTATGATGGTTTCCCTGTATGTGTGGATGGCTCTGCCATTCAAGTTCCTCTTTAGTAGTTGCGACCAAAGCTTACACAAGTGAGGACAGATACAAATCAGGTGAACAAGGTCCTCTTTTTCCTCTGTGCAGCATCTGCATGATGTCGGACCAGAGTACTTTCCATGCTGATTTATTTGCTATGGTTGGTATATTGCCCATGAGTAGTAGAATCACAAGGCTGCATTTGATGTGTGCTGGAATCGGAATTGCCAAGTAGGGTTCTGGGGACAGCGCATTATAATATTTGATTGCCGTCAATGCATGGCAGCAGGAACTAAATTTGATTTTGTCTGGAGTTTTATGGCCCTGTGGGGTCCCTTTTTGAAGATATCATACAAACACTTACCACCCATAGTGCTGTTAGGCCCAATTGTTTGAGTGAAATAGTCAAATGTTTGTAATGTTCCAAGTGCTGGAAGCTTTGAGGAGCTGACCGTAAGACACAATTTAACATGTCTTGGGCTCGGCTGATCCTATACCAGTTTTTTATGGCTGTTCCTCTTCTGTCAAGGTCTTGCTTTGTAAGACTGAACTTCAGACAATTTGTGCTGGAAATGAATTCAGGGGTCGATTGAACACTTGCCTAATGATGGTGATCTGTGTTTGGTCCACTATTTTCACATCCAGCCCTATCATCACCACACTAGCATAAATGATGGTTGGTAATAACTTGGAGGCAATAACTTTTAAGAGTGGTTCAAAAGATGAGAAGAATAATTTTCCAAACTTGGGCTGGGATGTACATGGATTCGACTCTAGTTGGTGGTGGAATTATGATTGATGGCCACCTTTCCAATTGATTGCATTTTAAGTGTTCAGCACTAGAGGATTATTGTTTTAGAGAGAAAGTACTAGCACAGTAGCTCCCCCATGTTGATTCTGAGATGTTGGAATTATTTAATATTTTTCCTTTTTAAGTTGAGATTGTTTCCCAGAAATGTCTTGGATTATTCTGCCTGGATTTAAATATTATTTAGCCCAAAGGGCATCCTTCTCAACTTTCCTTTCCTCACATAATTGCTTTTTGGATTTTTTCTCGATGCCGTTCAAACTTGCCAACAGCAGAGATTTTAGGGAAGCACCTTGAATTGCCTAGCGACTTTCTTTTGTTCCCTTTTCAATTCTATGCCCTGCTTCAAGATAGATGGTATCATTTTGTCATGGGTGGTGGTCCAACAGTCTTTGTGAATCATTAGCGGTTTGGCTATTGATGAGAGATCTGCTATGGTTTCATTTGACCATTGCAATTGCTTCAGGCTCTTGGTGGTGGTCACTCGGGTTCCTACTTGGACCTGTACTTGTGTACATGAGGTTATTCCTAACAAAAAGAGCTGGCTTGACCAACCACTATATGTTGTGTGGTGTATTGAGAAGTTCCTAACAGTGGGAATTAATGGCAGAGAGACTATTGTATAGTGAATGATCGATCATGATTTGGGACCATGATACGTACAGTTTGGTGGACTATCATCTGGAATTCTCCCAATTAGATCCCTCATTCTGAGAAAATCCAGCATCATGACAAGTTTTTCTCCATTAGGATCTCAACACTTGGCCTTCAGGTTAGCCTAGTCAGGTACATTGTAGAATGTGTTGTCAATATTAAGAAATCATCAACCTATATATTGTGAATTAGGTTTGAATTGAAGTCACCTATTCATATTATGTCCTATGTTGGTTGGGCTTCCTTGTAGCTGAATACTGAGTTTGTTATTTTTCTATTAAGGCTTTATTCTTGGATGCTTTGGGGTGAATGTAAACATTGAACAATAGAACTGGAGATCTGTTGTCCAGTGTCCAGTTACTTAGTTTAATAATTTGTAAGCCGGGGTCTACATAGGGTAGTTCTTCCATAATCATATTTAAACTAATCAATAAATAGATGCAAGGCCCCCTTTGGGTCCTCCGTACTGTTTTGATGTTGTGGGCCTTGTTTGATATGACTTAAAGCCTATTACGGGCAGATCCACCACTGACCAGGTATCTTGGACAGCAATTCATGTCTATGTGTGCCCAGTTCTTTGGAGGGGAACAGTCGTGAAGGAGTGATTGCGCTCCAGCAATATTCCAGGATAGAAGTCACAGGCTGTACACTTGGATGT
Organism: Pleurodeles waltl; assembly: GCF_031143425.1. Lineage (NCBI taxonomy): Eukaryota > Metazoa > Chordata > Amphibia > Caudata > Salamandridae > Pleurodeles > Pleurodeles waltl. The sequence goes on along the minus strand of NC_090449.1, from coordinate 685,826,799 downwards.
TGGTACATTCATGCACAATGTTCATGCAAGCTTGAAAGCTATAGGAAAGCTTTAAAGCAATTGTTGTCCCATGGAAGTGGATCAGGCACATCTTTGTGTTTCAGCTTAAATAAATGTTTGACCACTAGTGACAAGTTCCACTATCTACAGTAGCCAACCATTCCCAGAGTTCTCTGTGAGCTCTTGGGAGATTTGTAGTTAGGATGGTCTCCACTTTCTCTTGTGATGCACTGTTCTTGTTCACTTCTCAATGATATGTCCCAAATATTGGACCTCTTTTTGATAATTTTTGCAATGTATTTGGGACACCTTATGTCCATTCCCAGCTAAATGGTTTAGCAAGGCAATTGTATCTTGTCTACAAGCCTCTTGTGTACATGATGCCACAAGCAGGTTGTCAATGCACTGTATGAGAACTGAATTGCAAGACATCTGAGTCTTGATATTATTTTTCAGAATCTGATTAAAGACTGATATACACTCTGTATACCCCTGTGGAACTCTGCACGGTGTCAAAACTCAATCCCTAAATACAAATGACAACCGGAAATGACTGTCCTTGTGCAATGTAACAGAGAGGAAGGCAACCATAAGCCATTCCACAGTGCAAGGCATTTGAAAAAGTATTGTTAGATTCAGTACGCAGGGACAACATGGAACAACTATGTTATTATTCTTTCAAAGGTCCTCTATAATCCTATATTTCCCATTGGGATTCTGCAAACCCATAATAGGAGAATTGCAAGGACTTTCAACAATTTCTTTTAAAATCCTATGTTTTAGCATGTTTTCAATCACTGGTTTTATTCCAGCTGCTATCTCTTGTGATAAATAATAATATGGCATTCTTGGGAAGACTGCAGTGGGTTTTTACAGTTATTTGGGCTGCTCTACACCTTTGATTAGTCCTATGTCTTTTCCTGAAAAATCCCGTACCTCTGGGTTTTCTGTTTCTCTCAAATCAGGAGGTAAATCCTCTACTGTTCTCACAGGATGCAATCCTGCAGCTTGCCCCATTTTATATTCAACATCAATTTATCATGCATTTGGAACTCAACATCCCCCGGTGTACAGTAAATAATGCAATTTAACTTGCACAAAAGATCCCCTTCTAACAGATTTACATGACTTAAATCACATACCAGAAATTGATGATTTTTCTTTAACAAGCCTATTTTCACAGGCACTTTACCTGAAACAGGATCAGTTATTTGTTTATTCATAAACCCTACAACTTGAATCTTTAATTCTTACATTTCTTCTGTTTTAACAGTAGAAAGGGTAGCTCAGGTGTCAAAAAATGACTCTTGGTGGCTACTAACTTTTCTTTCTACAAATGGTCCAGTTTGGTCTACCTTTAAGACTGCACCAAGCAAGCAATCTCCCCCCCTCAGACACCATCATTGGGAATTCTCAGAGTCAAACTTTTCATTCTCCTGAATGGGGAGCTGTTGAAATAGATTCTGGTTTTGAAATGGATTTGGATTTGCTCTTGGAACTTGATTCATATTGAATCTGGGATTACCCATCTTTTGTGGGGCCATTGGAGCATCAACTGCAACTGTTTTGCCATTTGTATTTGTTGGGATGGTACTTGAACTAGAATATTCTGCATTTGAATCTGATGTACTCCCTGTAGTTGCCCCTCATCACGTATTATGTTTGGGTTCTGTGTACACCTCCTCTTCCAATGCCCAAGCTTGTTACAATAGTGACAAGGAGTCAATCGCTTAAACGCTGCAATGTATATCCCCGAATTCAGAACAATCAGAACATCCCTACCCTGTGAAACATCAACTCCCCCTTGAGCAGCCTGACCTCCAGCATTTAAACCAGAACCTTGCATTCCATAAGTGCATCCTCAAAATTACTGATTCTGAAAACTCTTTTGAGCCAGCTTTATCTGTGCAAGCATAAACCTTTCCTTATGTCTGATTCATTTCTTGTTCATCACTACAGTATTTTGCATACCTCAGGATGTCATCTGAAGTTTTTGTCTGCCAGAAAATCACATTGTGTTGTATGTGGATGCTAATCTCTTTTCACAACCCAAGAAAGAACTATGGCACAAAACTCCCCATATCACTTTTCTTGGGGTTATTCTGTCCACTGTGTTGTTTAAACACTTGTACCAGTCATGCAATAAGGTAATCACCACATTATATTTAGTCATTACCACAGGTGAGAGTGCAAGAGTACAACCATCTCCCAGAGATTCAAAACAGGGCCATTGCACAAATATTTTACACTCTGCCCACAAAGTGCTTGGTACTACAATAGACAAGAAGATATTCAAATCTATCCACAAGACCTTTGAAATCTTTATAAATTAGTGAATTGTGTATAGCACTGTGCAATATTCTCTCTCAATTTCAGAAAACTGTTTGTAAATATTGCAAGATCACCATGGTACATGAACATATCCTCTACCTTGCATTGCCCTTATAGGAAAGGTAAACGCTTCATCTTTATCTGGTGGTATTATTGGTGGCTTACTGTTCACTTCTGCTGCATCTGATGGTTTATTTTTTTCCTGTTTCTTTGCCCATTTGCTCTCTAATCTGTCACAATCACTCCATTTGTGAATGCATTTTACCAACTCTGCAATGTGTAACCTCCTCCTAGAAGATTGCATTGTCACAATAGCCTTATCATCTAAGTATGCCCTGAAGCTTTTCTGTAATGGACTACTAGCTGAAAGGTCGACTTTGTATTTTCCTGCCAATTCAGGTCATTTATCAAGCATAGCAGCTGCATGTCTTCTGATTTCTTTACTCAAATATATCATCTCATGTTCCTGATAATGAACCAAATGTGAAATCTCCAAACATCCCCTAATAATTTCTTCTAAATCCACCTTTAATTTTGGAACATCTCACTATCTTACCGTTTCTTGACCAGTCAATGATCTTTCTGCAACTCAGGTCCTTTCCTTATCTGAGGTTTCTGCAAAGCATGGAGGGAAAATCCATCCTCAAATCATCCTCTCTCTCCTTATGTAACTGGTGTTGTAAACACAATTTTCTTCCCTTCTTTTAATAATTGAACATTTTGCAGTGGCATCCAGACAACAATCTGTACATTCCACTATGTTGGGATGAACCATGTTGCAGCCTTTCTTCCTACAGCATTTGGGTCAATATTTGTTGGTGCAGTTGCAACAGACACTACCAATGTTCCTTGTTGATGCAACTTCTGACACTGAGGCAGAAAAAGTCATAATTGAGCAGTAACACCTGGAGTTATTACTATAGGAACAGCATCAACAGGAGCAGATGCAGTTTGAAGTACTGGAAGTGGTCTCTCAATCTAAATTGTATTTGGGTCAACAGGGGCTGTAGTCACTGTAGAACCAGAAGTTGATCACTATCAGTATTAGTTATAAGTGTCACATATGGAGGTGGACGCAAAACCAATACAGCATCCAAAATATCATCCCCTGAATCACTATCAGTGTCTGTCTTCTTTGTAGCTTCCTCCTCATCATTTACTTATTACTGATTCCTTCTAGTCCTCTCTGTAGCTATAACTGGGTACATTCTAGCTCCTCCGACTATACAGTTTCTCCACCTTTGCTGTCCTTCATCCCATTGAGCATCTGCATAATTCCACACAACTTTTTTTCCCTATTCTGACACGTTTCCTTCTCTTTATCATGTGCTGTTCTTTCCCAAGCATTTTATGCTTAATATTGTCTCAGTCTAGGAGGTAGATTAATCTCTTATAATTTCTCTTTCAAGTTTTTGATGACCTTTAACTCGAATGTACCATACTGTGAAAACTTAAAAAGGCCCTCATTTTCAGTGGTCTTGTACTATTGAGAAAGCCATAAACATGCAAGGAGTCCCACATTTGTGGCCAGATAATGAGCAGGTATACCGTCCAGTGGTGCCCCTTCACCTTCCTGAACTGGGACTCCTACATCACCACTCAAAAAATCTCTAAAAGCCTCAACATTTTCATGATTTCTAAAGATTCAATGATAAATGTACAATAATCAAATTCAAGTTTTAATGTTCTGATTTTGCTTGTAATTCCATAAACATCAGTCATTTTCTTCACAACCTATCACAGATCATTTCTTGATTACTCCTCAACCAATTTCAGCATGCTTTTCACACCAACTGACCATCCCAGAATGAAACACTCTGATGCAACTCCTCACTCCTTGCAGCACCCTCCTCCACAATTTTCTCACACACAAAATTCTAGAACTCTAAGCAAACAAAATAAACAAATAACTTTTGTCTGCTCCTCTAAAGAATTCATAGTAGGTCATTCATGTGAGAAACCAATCAGAAATCAAGTTTGAACACTTCTCTGATTACATCGTTCACATAAAGTATATACACACTGTTGGAAAATGGCTCTCTCTGAACGGTTACCCCAAACTTTTTACCTTCCTCCTCCTCTTTTTCTGGCCTGATTTTTGTTGGCTTTTTAACTCTGAACATTTTACCACTGCTAACCGGTGCTAACGTGCAAATGCTCTCTCCCCTAAACATGTTAACATTGGTTCCTACCCAATTGGCATAATTTACTTGTAAGTCCCTAGCGGTGCCCAGGGCCTGTAAATTAAATGCTACAAGAGGGCTTGCAGCACTGATTGTGACAACCCACATAAGTATCCCCTTCACCATGTCTCAGGCCTGCCATTGCAGGGTCTGTGTGTACAGTTTCACTGTCACTTCTACTTGGCATTCAGAACTACTTGCCAAGCCTTAAACTCCCTTTTACTTCATATAAGCCACCCCTAAGATAGGCCCTAGGTAACTCATAGGGCAGGGCGCTATGTAAGTAAAAGGCAGGACATGTACCTAGGTGTTGTACATGTCCTAGTAGTGAAAGACACACACATTTGTTTTCCAATACTGTGAGGCCTGCTCCTGTCATAGACTAGCATTGGAACCACCCTCATATACTTATAAGTAGTAGATTCTGATCTGGAAGGAGTAGCCCTGTTCTGTTTAGTATTGCCAGAATGGTAATATAAAATCCTGCTTCCTAGTGAATTTGCATTTAATATTACTATTTTAGAAATGACATTTTTAGAAAGCGGGCATTTTTTTGCACTTACTGACATTTGCGCCTTACAGCCCTGCCTCCAATCCATGTCTGGTCTGTGCTGGTTGACAGGTCCCCCGTGCATTCCACCCAGACAGCCATACACACAGGACACTCAGTCACATCTGCATTCATCTGCATACTGAATGGGCCTTACTGGGCAGGAACTGTGGAGGGGCTCTCACTTACATTTCAAAGGCCGGAGGCCTGCCTTCAAACAAAGGCTGATACCTCCCAACAGGGATGCTGGCAGACAGGACTGGGCTGAAAGGGGAACATGTGCACTTCAAAATCACTCTTTGAAATTTTCCCCACTTCAAAGGCATTTTGGGTATATAAACTGGGTCTCAGACCCCACCAAATCAGACACTTCTTAATCTATACCTGAACTCTATCAGATGAACTTCATGGCTTCCCAAATAACTCAACTGGACTGCTTTGCTGAGAAGGACTGCTGCCCTGCTGTTGCCCTGCTGCCTGCTGGCTTCTGACTTTGCTGGAAGGAATCTGCCTTCTCCAAAAGTGCTATCCAAGGGCTTGGATTGAGCCTGCCTCCTGTTCTGAAGATTCAGGGCCAACAAAGACTTCACCTACTAGCTAGTTTTCCATCTTCAATGACTCCAGGACTGACTCCATCACAGATGCCGCTGCCTGATACCATGCCGCTGCCTGCTCCACCTCTGTGGTTGTCGCTGCATGCAACGACCATGACCTGCAATTCATGTCTGATGTCGCTGCAATGCTGCTGACGTCTCAGAGTGGGATCGCAACACTGTGAAGTCAACACATTGCTTCTTGACTGACTGGAACCTTCAACTCTCTCCACCGGTGCTGCACCAGCTCCCCCTGCAACAGGACAGAACCAAAGCCTTGCCTCCTCCTACCTTGCAGTGGAGAACTGGCGCCTCACCTCCTTGGACGCTGTAAGGAACTGATGCTGCACTGTCTCCAGCGACGCATCACCTTCATGACTCTGTGCGTCATCTTTGTTTCTTTGTTTTCAGAAGATACTGTGTCTGCGGGGTCCGTGAAACTCTGTGACCTCAACCTGTTGCATCAGATTATTGGGAACGACGCCGTGATAGCCCCAGTTGGAGCTATTGTTTTTCTAAGTGCTTTGTGGGACTTTAATCTTTAAATATTAATACATTTGCTTGTGTACATTGGATTTGCATTGTTTTGACCTTATTTTATTCAAATAAATATTATCTATTTTTCAAACCTGTGTGGTGTATTTTGTGATGTTTTCAATGTGTTACTGTATGAGTTATTGCACACAGACTTTACACATTGACTTTTAAGTTAAGCCTGCCTGCTCTGTGCTAAGCTACTAGAGGGTGAGCACAGGATAATTATTGTTATGTTGAGACTTACACTGTCTAGGACTGTGGTCCCTACTTGGACATGGTGTATACCTCTGTCAACTAGAAACCCTTATTTCTAACACACACACATAAACAAAATCTTTACCAGTGGGAAATCACTCTAACTGATATAGCTTCCCCTTTGGGCAAGAGGCTCTAGTAACACTTAATCAATATTAGCACTTTCATAACAATTGTTATAGTCCCTATCTCAATTGTGAAATGTGATGGTACCTCACCAATTCTCACTACAAACCTTAGCAGACAAAGAACAGCATAAATTCAACATATCTATCCTGAGTTCTTAGTCCACTTTGAGTCCGAAAACAACTTCATCCGCTCAACATTTAACGCTTAAGCACCCCTATTTTCAACATATAAAACGTAACCTCAGCACAACAATAGAAACTCAACAAAGAGAATTGAGATGCAAAACATTATTGATATTGGCATATCAACCACTGCAACTGCCATTGAAACCACAACTCTGCCAGTCTTGAAGTTCACGCTTTGGGCTTCAGGACATGAGCATTTTTAAACTGAGGCTTATTATTACATCCACTTTCTTGTACATAAACCATCCTCTGCCAACATTTACTGGGGCAGGATTTTCTATGACGGAAACAAACCTAGTTACATTCTCCCTAATGGAACTCATAAGCACAAAAGGTGAGGGGATACACTTGGAAACATAAGATGAGGGGATACACTTGGAAACATAAGATGCAATGTTACAGTTTTCCCTTTTTGATTATACAAAATAATTGGAATAGACGTCTCACCCACTACTTGTGGCATGCTTCATTATCAGTTCCTATCCACACCCTGGTAGTATGATACTACCAGGGCAGACTCAACCAGAAACTGGGAGTTCTTAGAGAAGATATCTTACAGTACAAAGCAGGGATCCAGTAATCAATAGTTAAAAATACCTCCTGGTTAAAACAAATAGATTATCAGTTGAGCTCATTGCCATAGTAGAAGAAGAAGAATCACCGAAAAGTGGAAACCTCAAGTAAGTGAGAACGACCATGCACCACATTCACTGTGCTTAATTTCAAAAGGGAAAATATCCCAAGTGACTAATAATATTATTAGCCTCTAATGGTGCAACATAGGTCCATCCAATTGTAGTGCTTTGTATTGAAATGAAAATAAACTAAAGAATAAACTAAAAAATAGGAAAAAATTGGAGAAGTGCTCCATGCTAAGAGAAAGATAGACTAAACGATGTGCAAAGTTAACACTGATTCTAGGAATGAGTATGATTGTAGTCAGAAAAAAGAAAGAAAAAGAAAGAGTGTGAGTAAATTAAGTGGCGTATTCCTCTAAGACCCTAGCCCAAATATAGTGCCTGCTTACGCCAGTCCATAAATACAGCATTCAGCTCGCGCTGTGGAATGGTGCAAGCCGGTTCTATACTTTTTGCCGCAAAACTGCACAAACGCAGTATACTATGGGCCTGATGGTCTAACCCTGCATATAAAACAACCATTCTTATGCCCCAGAAATAAACCTTTTCCAGTCAATATCTAAACTAGCAGTAATTCTTTATTGTGTGGTGTGTACATGAGCTTCTATGCAATGAAACCTATGTATAAAACACAAACACAGAGAAATAATAAAAGACGCCTGCCAGGCTGGCCACATGTAATGCCAACTTTCTATTATGTCAGGCAGTGCTGAGAAGAGTACATGTTGATGCAAAGCAGCATAGCAGGGCCACAAGTGTTGCGCTAATGAAAACAAAACAAACTACGGGCCATATTTATACTTTTTGACGCACAACTGCGCCAACGCAGTTGTGCGTCAAAAATGTTAACGCCGGCTAACGCCATTCCAAAGCGCCATGCGGGCGCCTTATTTATGGAATGACGTTAGCCGGCGGAGCTGACTGGTGTGCGTCAAAAAAAATGACCCACACCAGGCAGCGCCGGCGTAGGGGAAAATGGAGCTTGGGCGTCAAAAAATGGGGCAAGTCGGTCTGAGGCAAAAAATCTGCCTCAACCCGATTAGCGCCATTTATTTTTACTCCCACCCTCCATTGACATGACTCCTGTCTTAGCAAAGACAGGAGTCATGCCCCCTTGCCCAATGGCCATGCCCAGGGGACTTCTGTCCCCTGGGCATGGTCATTGGGCATAGTGGCATGTAGGGGGGCACAAATCAGGCCCCCCTATGCCACATAAAAATGAAAAAAAAATTACTTACCTGAACTTACCTTAAGTTCCCTGGGATGGGTCCCTCCATCCTTGGGTGTCCTCCTGGGGTGGGCAAGGGTGGCAGAGGGTGTCCCTGGGGGCATGGGAGGGCACCTCTGGGCTCCTTCCAAGCCCACAGGTCCCTTAATGCCTGCCCTGACCAGGTGCTAAAAAATGACGCAAAAGCGGCTGGACGTCTTTTTTTTTTGACCCGCCCACTCCCGTGCGCCATTTTTGCACGGGAGTTTAAATAAGGCGCACATGCCTTGGAGTCATTTTTTAGACGGGAACGCCTACCTTGCATATCATTAACGCAAGGTAGGTGTCCACGCTAAAAAATTACGCAAACTCCAAGATCTTTGGCGCTAGACGGGTCTAACACCAAAGTATAAATATGGAGTTAGCTTTGCGTCGGATTTGCGTAAAAAAAAACGACGCAATTCCGGCGCAAACAGAGTATAAATATGCCCCTACATATGTAATTGTGAATGGCAAATTCGGTAGAGCAATAATGACGTAATTTCAGGAGTTTACATTCGGAAACGCAAACATACAAAAATGTTGCCCAAGCTTCAATTGTTATGTTCCATAATTCAACTACTTTATGTAAATGAAGTACTGAAGAAATGATGATGTCTGTTATTATTGTAAATATGTCACGTCAATGGTGCCACGAGTCCGGTAAGTTGGAATAAAATACTATTTATAGATTTTTTTTTTCACATTGTGTTGCAAAGCCAGCTTTAAAACGTACACAACAATATATGTTTGAAAAGTACTTGGTCAGTCGAAAAGGCCATTACATGTTAATGATGTCCAGGGATTACTTTTTTTCACGCATTTCCTGCAGCCGAAAGTGCAAAGAGGCGATTCAATGAACAGGTTTTCCATTAGAGAGCTCATGACTTTGAGGATGCCAGGTGTCTTGGTAGATAAGACTTTTACACGGAAAATTTACTGCTTGATGTGACTTCCAGATCAGACAGTTTCGCCTTTTGAAAATGCAAGCCCCAGAATTTTTTTTCTGCATTTTAGGAAGCAGTAATGCCGTCAACAAGCTAAAAAATTTAACATTGGTACATTTCTCAAAACAAATATGGGCTTCGTTCTTTAACAAAACACTAAGGTATGCGATACAAATCTTAATTCTCACATGCTAGTCAGTATGCAACACACAACATTAAAAAACAAACAAAAAATGCAGTTTTTTCAATGTACATGCAATATTGTGGTCATCACAAATGTATTTCAGATAAATGCCTTCATAATTATATCTGCTATAATCAGCTTGTTCTAAAACAGGTGCAGATGAACTTGCCGGTTAAACTCTATAATCTCTTGACAAAGCATGGGTTTGCATTTTATTGTCCATGAAACCGTAGGCGCTGCACATGTGTAGCTGAAACATCAATAGACAGCCCGTGCTGGAGGAAAGGTGAAAGCCCACTTTCTCCTGGGGCGTGTGCTGGCCAGAGGCTTTCCTCACTGTTCCCTGTTGGTATTGTTACTGGAGCGTGCCTTCTCTGTTTGCAGCACTGACGTTCGTTTGTGGTAGCTCAGGTGAGTGTACCACTTTTTGCAGGTTGGCCTTGCACTTCCCTGACGCTCCTTGCTTTGCTTGGGGCTTGTGAAATGTGTATCCTCTTTGTCATGTGACATCTTGTTTAGGCAGAGTGCCTCCTCGTCTCCCTGGTGGACCTGTTGCGGGCTATGTGATACTGGCTCCAATGCTTAGCCAGTTCTTCCTTGGCACCATGCTGGGCTTGGGGTTGTAATGTACCTGTTCTGCAATCATTCAATCAATCAATCAATCAATCAGTGTTTGTAAAGCACAGCTACTCACCTGAGAGGGTCTCAAGGTGCTGGGGTGGGGGGGGGGGGGGGGGGTGGGGGTTGTCAGGTAGGGGAGGGGTGGAGCCTCATCCAAAGAGCTGAAGATGGTGCATTGCTGCTTGGGGCTGGGTGTAAATCAGTTTTGTGGTAAGTGTAAGCAAAGTCTCCATTTTGCAATTTTGCATTTTACAAACTGTATTTCGATGTGCAAATGCAACAGTCACAGTAGCTCTCTTACTCCTTCCTTTTCACTATCTCACATACCCTCTTGCAGCTCTCTGTGTTCCACATTTATACTTTTGGTTCTTTAAAGTGAGTGACCTGGAGGCCGAACCCTCTGCTAAGGGCTTCAGGTGCAGCATGGCAGTGCAGTAGGAGAAGCCATTTCTGCTAGGACGTCCTGCTATAACCATAAAAACAACTACAAGACCAAATGAGACCATGGGAGCAACAACAGTGGCCAGGCAGGCACTACCCCTGCATTTCCATCAGCAGTATTTGTCTCTTCTCGCCGTCCGTCAGGCAGTTGATGTTAATACTGCACTCCTTCACTTATCAGTAGCAGTCGCCCCTCGCTCCTCATTAAAGGGGCAGGGCAGGGCAGGTGTGGTGCGTAAGGAAGGGGGAGAGGGAGCGGGGACATTGAATAAAAAAACAAGCATTTGCAATGCAATAGGTCTTGCTTTGCTTGAGTTGGAGCTATTGGTATTGTAAATTAATAACTGGACTTTTCTTGCCACATAACTGCTGCGCATGAATACCTCTCATAGACACCTTCAACAAATGACCTTCTGAAATGCACAAGCGGTGTATTATTATGCACTGGTACTTTTCCCATCATGCTTTGCAACCAGTTAGGTACAACACCAATAGGATCGAATGAATAAAAACAGCCAAGGAATACTATTTTCTTCGTTTTCATAAATCACGTTTTGCTCTTCGAAACAGGGCCAAACAAAGCCTTGAAAGGTGCATGAACAGCTTATATAAACTGAAGCACTTCAGTAGTTAAAATGTTACCAATTTCACTGTTGTAATAGAGAAAGTTCATGCATCTGCCACGGACATCAATGTGGAGATTTATTAACAAATTTAATACACTACTGTGTCTCACTTCTGCCGAGAATGAGGTGTGTAGCTGGAGAAATGTAAAGCTACAGCCAGTCAGATTTGTTTCCTGTACACCCCAGTACCTGGCACTCAATAGATATTCATGTACATTCTCGTATTTAGTGAAGAAAACAACTGATTGTCGACGGTGTCGATAGAATAATAGCCATTTTCTGGCTGACTTGAAGGTCTCGGAAATAAGATTGCGGCTGCCTTTATTTTTCTTGTATCTACAGGGTTTCATGCAGTGGTATGCAGCAGTATGGACGCCTACTGCAGTCGCAATGAGCTGCGGGCGAAACATTTCATTTTGTTCCGCGCAGTGCCTTCACTGCAAGGAATACGCGAGCTGCCAAACTTTTGCCCTGGCATGAAAGCATTTATTTTATTTATTATTTCATGCATGCTCATATTATAAATATTCAAATTAATATTCAAGGAAAGGGAAGGGTCCACGCAACACCATTATCTATCCTCTCGCATTTGCGCTTGTGTGATTCCGGGCGCATGCCCAAACAAATTTAACACATAAATATTCATAAAAGAACACTAAAGTCACCCAACCCTCCACTAAGAAACCTCTCCAGCAAGCATTAAGCAGGGGAAGGGATGTTGTAAAAATCAGCGAGGATCTGCAATACACACGCCGAACACAAAAGATAAACAAGCAACGGCAAGGAAAAGAGACGACCTCGTCATGAGGTCAATGACGTCATGGCGCATGACGTGCAGCAGCCATTTTAAAGTGGGGGAATATACATGAAATATTGTGCAGTAGCGATTTTCTCTACGCCTCGGCAGCGCGTAAGAAAATCAATATAAACATAGTTGTGGTCATGATTGGCTTTGTACCGTGGCAGCAGGGGGTGGAAACAGACACCCTCATAAAAAAGCCTCTAACATTTGTACTCGGTCTTTGCACAACTCATGTAACCAGAGAAGAACATGATTTAGAGCCCTGTTAACAGAAACAGACTGGGGCCACTGAAGCATCCAGCGCTCTGGTCAAATGCTATTAGCTTTTGAACAAAGTAATCCCTAAGCACATGCTTCATAGGCACAAGTGGAAGGGTACAAGTACTAGGGCCATGCTCCAGGGGAGTGTACAACTGTGGAAAAGGTGGGACAAACAGCAAGGATTGATCACTAGCAAGCAAGGATTTTTTAAGAACACTGAAACAAACCAGTGAAAAAGCAGAGACCCCACAAAGAAGTATAGAAGTATATACTAAAGTATATACAAAAGGCCTCGAATGCTCAACCTAAAAAAGAAAGAAAAAAGTTTACCTTCTCTATTGCCGCCACTCCTCTGTCCTTCGTCGCTCCATGCAGGCACAGGCTCCCAGCCTGACCTGTGGCCAATCCTGACGCTGCTCAGAGCAGCATCAGGATTGGCTGGGAGTGCACAGCCTGTGCCCTCCCATGCAGACTGGGAGCCTGTGCAGGCTCTCTCTAGCCCTCCAACTGTGTTGCGGGGCTGGAGAGAGCCTACTGCGCATGTGTGTTTGGCCGGTCTGAGACGGCATGCCAAACACACATGCGCTCTGACGGGAGTGCTCTGTGCACTCCCCTCCATGGCTGTCATCCCCAAATCTCTGCCCCTTTCACCACGAAGGGGTAATAAACCTAGTATATTATCCCTTTGTGGTGAAAGGGTTGCAGCTTCTGCTGCTGGCCGTTGGGTGACGTTCCTCTGCCCTAACAGAGGAGCCACCCCTGACCAGCAATGACAGAGGAGCGCCATCAGAAGCAGCAGTAACACCACAAACAGCAGCAGTAATGGCAGCCGAGACAGTGGGACCAGCAGTTCCAGCAGTAAAACTGTCAACATCACTAATTGCACGAGAAGTGTTGCCAGCACTTGAAGTGATACTGCCACAGCAAAAGCAGAACCCAAATGTATCCTGGACCTTGCAGTACGTCTGTGTGTCAGAGGGGCTGATGCCAAGTTGTTCACCTCTCATCACGTCTGCTGTTGAATGTGAAGTGAAGATGGGGGTGCCACTTACCATGTCTTTGCTAGATAAAACTGCACTTCACCACTATCCGCAGCCCTGCCCCTCATAAGAATTATTTATTGCTGAAAAGTGCTGAAACGGGTTTCAAGGACTGCAGAAAGCAAACAGCTTGTTACAAGGCTGAACAATCTTCATAAAAAAACATATATTGACACCAAGCCAGAAATCTCCCAATAGGCACATAACAGACATGGACTCTTTTGTCAACAACCCAAGTAACCCAAACTGTCAAATGGGGGTTGTTGGAAATGGCCTTTCTGCAGTGTCATCCCCAGACTTGTTGCCTTCCTCCTTCTCTTTTTCTGACTTCATTTTTTCTCGCTTTAGGACTCTGCACACATTCCCACTGCTAATCAGTGCTAAAGTGCATATGCTCTCTCCTTAAAACATGGTAAAGTTGGATCATACCCAATTGGACTATTTAATTTATTTATAGGTCCCTGGTAGAGTGCCCTATATATGCCCAGGACCTGTAGATTAAATGCCACTAGTGGGGCTGCAGCACTGATTGTGCCACCCACTTAAGTAGCCCCTTAACCTTTTCTCAGGCCTGCCATTTCAAGGCCTGTGTGTACAGTTTCACTGCCAATTCGACTTGGCATTTAAAAGTATTTGCCAAGCCTAAACCCCCCCCTTTTTTACATATAAGTCACCCCTAAGGTATGCCGTAGGTAACCCATAGGGCAGGCTGCTGTGTAGGCAAAAGGCAGGACATGTACTTATGTAGTTTACATGTCCTGGTAGTATAAAACTCCTAAATTAATTTGTACACTGCTGTGAGGCCTGCTCCCTTCATAGGCTAACATTGGGGCTGCCCTCATACATTGTTTGAGAAGTAGCTGCTGATCCAGAATGGTGATACAAAATCCTACTGACTGGTGAAGTTGGATTTAATATTACTATTTCAGAAATGCCACTTTTAGAAAGTGTGCATTTCTCTGCACTTAAATCCTTCTGTGCCTCACAATCCATGTCTGGCTGGGTTTAGTGGACAGCTCCCTTGTGCATCCACTCAGACACACCCCAAATACAAGATACTCAGCCTCGCTTGCATACATCTGCATTTTGAATGGGTCTTCTTGGGCTGGGAGGGTGGAGGGCCTGACACTTGCATGTCAAAGGACAGTAGCCTGCCCTCACACAAAGAACTGCCACATCCCCTACTGGGACCCTGGCAGACAGGATTGAACTGAAAGGGGACCTTGTGCACTTCTAAGCCACTCTTTGAAGTCTGCCCCACTTCAAAGGCACATTTGGGTATTTATACAGGGCCTATGTCCCTTCCAACTTAGACACTTCTTGGGGTAGACACTCTACCTCACATATACTTCCTGGAGAAGAAACTGGAACCAGATCCTGCCAAGAAGAACTGCCTGGCTGCCCAAAGGACTCACCTGTCTGCTTTCTGTGAAGGACGTCTGCCTTGCTGTTGCTCTGTTGCCTTGCTGCTCTCTGGCTGTGGTGAAGAAGTGCTCTCCAATGGCTTGGATAGAGCTTGCCTCCTGTTCCCTGAAGTCTCAGGGCCAAAAAGACTTTGGGGGTTATTCTAACTTTGGAGGAGGTGTTAATCCGTCCCAAAAGTGACGGAAAAGTGACGGATTTACCACCAGCCGTATTACGAGTCCATTATATCCTATGGAACTCGTAATACGGCTGGTGGTATATCCGTCACTTTACCGTCACTTTTGGGACGGATTAACACTCCTCCAAAGTTAGAATAACCCCCTTTATCTCTACAAGAAGGAATCCTTGTGCGGCGAAATTCGATGCACACCCCTTTGATCCACGCATCTCCTCCTCTGCGGTCCTTTGCTGAGATTTTTCACACAAACCAGGTACTTTGTGCTTGAAAAAGACTTTTGTTTGCTTTTAAAAGACTTAAGACACTTTATATCACTTTTCATTGATATCTCAACATTTACTTATTGTATCTTTAATCGTTTCGCCCTGTATTTATCCATATAAACGGTATATATTTTTTTAAACGCTGTATGGTGTATTTTTGTGGTGCTATATGGTGTTGGTGTATGATTTATTGCACAAATACTTTACACATTGCCTTCTAAGTTAAGCCTGAGTGCTCAGTGCCAAGCTACCAGAGGGTGGGCACAGGATAATTTGTATTGTGTGTGACTTACCCTGACTAGAGTGAGGGTCCTTGCTTGGACAGGGGGTAACCTAACGGCCACCCAAAGACCCCATTTCTAACAGCGGTGCATAGCATGTAAATAAAATACAAACAAAAGCAAGTAAATGCAAAATGAGATATATATGTACACAAATATGTAAGTTACAGAATTTGAAATAAGACATATTTTACTGTAAGTGCCTCCCACCTTCACCAAATCAAAAGTTAAGGTCAGCTTAAAATCACCACTCATCAGCCTTGTGTGTTCAGCCATCCACATAACCGTAATGCATCCTATGCCTTCTGTGTCTATGGTATTTCTGTGCTTGGGTGGCCTTCACAGCTATAAATTGTTACCTCTCTAACAGACACAAAAATGCATGAAAACGTTAACCTCTTCACTGCTAGGCCTTTTCCCTCCCTGTGCTAAGCCATTTTTGGCTATTTAGGGTAGTTCACGCTTAGGCCTCCATACCTTTTTGTCCACATTATCTATCCATACCAAATTTTCACTTTTTCCCAACATCCTGGGGATTCTAAAGGTACCCAGGGTTTGCTGTTTTCCCTGGAGGGGAAACAGAAATTAGCCAAAATGTTTGTACCTTTTTGGTTGGGAAAAAGTGCTGCAGAAGAAAGCATCTTTTTTCCCCTGCAAAAGACACCAACAAAAGGTTTGCGGTGCTAAAATTACGACCTTCCCAGCTTTCAGGAACAGGCAGACTTGACTCAGAAAAACACATTTTTCAACACAGTGTTGGCATTTTTCTGGGGCATGCTTTATATTTCCTATTTTAGTGCTTTCAACCTCATTCCAGTTAGTAGTAGAATTGGGTATGAAACTAATGGTGGATCCCAGAAACCTATACATTTCGGAAAAGTAAACAAAATTCTGGATCCAGCAAGGGGTAGATCCTTCAGGTTTTCCCATAGAAACTAACAGTTGAAATAAAACATGATTGAAATTGAGTTGCAAAACAACAGCCATTTGTGTCTACGTTTTCATCTGTAATGTTTTCAAATGATGACCGATTTTCAAAAGCAATATACCGTTACGTCCACTGGACTTTTCTGGTTGCAGAACATAGGGCTTGTAGGTTTACCAAGAATCCGAGGGACCCAGAGGCAATAACTGGGGTGCACCTTGCAATGGTTTTTCGTTGTGTACTGGGCATACAGCAATTCATTTCGTAAAATTTAAAGAGTGAAAAATTGGTGTGAAGGAAACCAATGTATTTCTTAAATGACACAAGATATGGAGCTTAGACGCAGTGGTTAATTGCACATCTCTAGATTTGTGGGTACCCATACTAACAGGTGAATTAGAAGCATTTCTCAAAATGACTTCTTTCTTACACACTGTCTTACAGTTGGAATGCACATATGCAGAGAAAGATGATTGTTAACATCAATTTTTCTGCTATTCCTTGTTCCCTGAATTCTCCAGATAAAAATTGTAGCTCAGTTGTGTGGGTAGGCCTAGCGCCCGTGACAGGAAATGGCCAAAAACACAGTGTAGACACATTGCATTTTTCCACTCAAAACTAACCCTTTTTTGCAGTGTGCCTAGCTTTGGATTTTGTGTTCTAGCTCAGCCAGCACCTAGGAAAACCTAGCAAACATGGACATTTTTGAAAAACAGACACCTAGGGAATCCAAGATGAGGTGACGTGTGGCTCTTGCCCCATTTCTTTACCCAGAATCCCTTGCAAACTTCAATACTTGTCTAAAAACACATTTTCTTGAAGTTCTGTGATGGAAAAATCTGGAATCTGATGGGAGACACATACTTACACAAGTCCTCTGAAGGAATCCACAGAATTCCTACCAACCAGCATTGCTCCACTTGTTTTGATGAAAATGCTGCACCACCTGTATGGCTGGGCTTAGTGCCAGTGACAGGAACTTATCAAAGCGAGGACAATGGGAGCCCTTGCATGGGGCCACCTATTGGCAGCAGTTAGATCCGTTCCTGTCACTGGCACTAGGCCCAACAACACAAATGGCACTGCATTTTTATTGTCAGAAGTGGGGCAATGTTGGGTGGTAGGAATTTTGTGGATTCTGGAAGTTTCCATCACCGAAATGTGAAGAAAATTGTATGCTTCAAATCAACATTTGCAGGGCATTGTGGGAAAGAAAATGGTGTGGGATGGATGCGAAGCACACTGCACTGGACTCCCCCAGATGTCTAGTTTTCAGGAATGTCTGGATCTGGTAGTTTTTTCCAGGTGGTAGCCTATTCATGCCCAAAAAGTGCAGCAGTTCACCATTGCGAGTGGGATGACACTGGGAGTTAGCCAAACTCCAGCCAAAACTGCCACCGCACTTGTGTGGGTAGGCTTAGTGCCTGTAGCAGGAAATGGCCCAAAACACAACATGGATACATCAAATATTTCCACGCAAAACAACACATTTTTGCAAAGTGGATAGCTGTGCTTTTTGCCCCCTACCTCAGCCGGCACCTGGGAAAACCCAGCAAACCGGTACATTTTTGAAAACTAGACACCTAGAGGAATTCAGGATGACTTGCCCAGCCTCATTTGTAAAAACAACACCACAAAAAAAAATCATCTTGCTTGCCATTGGGATGAAATGCTTCAGTCTGCAGGGGAGCAGAAAGACTGGTTCCTCATTTTTGAGGGGGTGGGGGCATGGCCATGTGCATGCCGGGCAGCCCCCACCCCTACAAATATATAAAAAAGTAATCACTGGGGTTTAGTGGGCTTTCTGGTCGCCATGGAGGCCTATGGGGTAATTGACCTCATCTTCCCCCGGGGAAGGCGGCGGGCTACAAGGCTATTTCCATTTTTTTGGGGGAGTGGGCATGGCTATGCAGATGCTGGACAGAACCCACCAATACAAATTTAAAAAAAGTAATTCCTGGTGTCAAGTAAGATTTCTGCCCCCCTTCCCCCACGGGGTGTAGATGCGTGTAACTACCTCCATATGTCCTCTGGGGGGGGCAGAAAGACTGTTTCCCTTTTTTGGGGGGTGTGGGGAATGGCCATGCCCATGCTTGGCAGCCCCCACTGATGAAAACAAAAAAGAAAGCTTTCTGTCCCCCCTCGTGGGGGGCAGATGGGAATAATTGACCACATTTGTCTCACTGGGGTGGGGGGCAGTAATTCTTCCCCTGTTTTTTTTTTGGGAGGTAGGGGCATGCTAGTAATCCCTAGTTTTAAGTGGATTTCTGCCCTATGGAGGTTGCAGATGGGGGTAATTGCCCCCATCTGAGCCCACCAGCGGGCAGAATGACTGTTTCCCTTTTTTGATGGGTGGGGGCATGGCCATGTCCATCCTGGGCAGCCCCCACCGATACAAAAAAGAAAGTAATCCCTGGTGTCTAGTGGGCATTCTGGCTCCCCTGTGGGGATAGATGGGGTAATTGTTCCCATATGCTCCCCAGGGGAGCAGAAAGACTGCTTTTTATGGGGGTGGGGGTGGGGCACAGCCATGCCCAAGCTGGGCAGGCTCCACCCCTACAAATAAAAAAAGTACTCCCTGGTGTCTAGAGGGCCCTCTGCCCTACCAGGGGGTTGATAGGGTAATTGCCCCAATCTGTTTCCTCCAAAAGGGCAGAAAGACTGTTTTTCTTTTTTTGAGGGGTGAGGGCATTTCCATACCCATGCTGAGCACCCCAACCACCTACAAATAAAATTAAAAAATCACAGATTGGCGTACAAATAGGGCCAATCCACCCCATGGGGGGCAGAAAATTGCAAAAATAGTGCCCCCTAAATAGGGAATGACCCTTGTCCAAGGGGCCTCTCCCCAACAAATCTAACAGTTGTATCTCTGGTGTCTAGTGGTATTCTTCCCCCCCCGGGGCATATTGGCCTAAAAGTAAGGACAATCTGCCCCCAGGGGGCAGAGAATAGCCAAGGTAATGCTCCTTTTATAGGGAGAAGCCCTTGCCAAAGAGGCTGCTCCTTTGCAGAAAAACTAAACCCTGGTGGTCAAGTGAAATGGATACCTGCTTAGGGATCGTCCTCTTTGGGTTATACCCAAGCAGGGATTCACTTGGGAAAGGTACCATTGGAAAGGGAAGATTCTCCTGCTGATTGTATTGTTCAGTGTTTCTGTTACTGGCTACCTCTCTTAAGGCTTTAGAGATATGTTCCATCGCTCCATTTGCGATTGGCCGGTTGACTAGCCTTACCTCACCCTACTTTTGAAAAAAAGAAAAAATGAAATCCCTCCGCTGTTTACAGTAGATTTTGTGGTCATGTGATGAGGATGGAATGGTTCCGTCCTCAGCACACGACCACTGTGCTCATGACAGAAACACTCGGCCATGAGCACAAAAGGGTTAATAGTAGCAAAACTGTGCCCCAATTTCACTAGTCAAAATCAAGGGGTGGAATGTGGAGTCATTTGAAAAGGTTTTTGATGCAGGGTTTCAATAATCTCAAAAATGTTTTACCACAGTTATTGCTGGAGTCTGGTTTTGTGGAGGACAGATGAGTACCCTACATTTTTCGAGGTTTGCAGACTCTACTAGGGCTTTATCTTAAACTCACTGCAAGATTTTGGGCTTGTGAGATTAGTGCCCAGTTTCCTATCCTCTTCTGTGCTAGTGACCCCTGTGGGGCATTTTGGGGATGTGTGATGCTGATTGCATTGTTCGGCCTTACCTTTCCCAGTTCCCTGATGGACATGGGCCTGGTGTAAATACTGCACTCCTTCACTTGAGACTTTTGAGATATGGTACCCATGTTCCATTTGTGATTGACCAGATTGACTAGCATTGCCCCTGTCCCTATTTTTGTTAGATCAGGTTCAGAATACTGTGTTTTGTGCCCTGCTAGGCTTAGCCTTGCCTTCAATGAGACAGATGCTGAGTGGCAAGTACTTGTACAATACATTTTTGACTATCTGTCACAGCCTCTTGGCTTTTTTGCCCCCACTACCATTTTGTTTCATATCTGTTTTGTGCCCCCTTGTGCTCCTTGTGTTCATTTGCCTGCACAGGCATTTTCATTGTTAGATATTTCTGGAGGCCTGCCTCTCCTTTTTTTGCTTTTGAACTATTTAATTTGTGATGGGGATTTGGGTGTGGTGTTCACATGTGTTCTGATCTTGGTGATTCTGAGCAAAGGCTTTGCCTCCTTGTTCCACCAAAAACCCCTACTGTTCAACCCATTTTGAGTTTGAGAGGTGGGTGAACATTGACTGCCTTTAAGTCCTTGATTTCCCATTTTTCACTTGGGTTTGGCGCCACCTCTTTGCTGCTTGTGGGGAAGCAGTTTTGCATCCTTGCTTGGTGTTGTCAACCATGGTACCCATTATTTGTCATTGGGTTTGTTGGGGTGGGATGCACTTAGGTTTGTACCAGCTGGCACCTGTATCATATTTTTTCTGATTTTTTGTTCATTCTTTGTATGGTTTCGGTATGGTCCCCTCTCTTCCTGTTACAATTGGTTTATGGATGGAGTGAAGAAGGTGATCCTGTTGCCTTCCAGATATATCATATGATTCTTGTAGTGGGGTTTTACTTCATGAATCATTCCAACTCACATTTGTTTTGGTATGTGGCATGGTATTGGGTTCCTCTTTGTTTTTCACTTAGAGTTTGAGCCTTCTGTGGTGGTGGTGAACTTTTGTCCTGTCAGGGGTGTTTCCTGTACTCCAAGGTTGAATGGCTTACCCTTTACTCCCATTGGTCAGCATTGGTTCTGAGGTTTTCCTGGCACTGGGGGACAAATGAGGGAGTTGAGTTATTCTAGTGTGACCCTTTATTCAGTCCAGGATGCTGTCGGGATGCGTGGTTTGAGTCCGGTCTTTTTCCTTGTTTTCCATGGGTCTGATGACGAGGGTTCCTTATCCTGGGTGCTTGTATCCATATTATGTTTTATACCTGTTCCACTGATGCCTGATATCATAGTTCATACTGGATTTAGAGGTTTGAATGTCTTGTTCTGAGTTTACCAAGGCTGGTTCGTAACCCCCCCCCATGTACCATTGCTTTTTGTTTGGAGCTTGTAAATGCTGTTTTAGATGCGGAGTGACCTTCATCTTCTGCCCCCTCTTACCACCTCTGCCCCTTTCTGTGTTGGGGTCTTTGGGAGGATTTGTAAAGACCGGCTGTGAGTTGTCATTTTATGTGATTTGATGCCTTAGAAGCCTCTTTATTCCTGCAGCATGTTGGTTTAAGATGTTTTTGCATTCCATGATGCTACTACCAGTCCCACTATTTAGTACATGCTTGAAATTTCTATAGAAGATGGATTCCTTTACAGGCAGTATGCTGGTCCTCAGGAGCTAGGGGTATATAATGCCCTAGGTATGCTTCCTCTAATTGAGAATCCCTTTCTGGTTGGTCCTGTTAGCTCGCAACTTCCATGTTTTCTGTGGAGTGTGATCTCTTCCTATGCTTTTTGTCTTATGCTTGGAGTGTGATCTGCTCTAGTTGTGCCATGCAGTGCATAGGAGATGAACTTGAGCATTTAACTGAACCCCAATATTGTATCACCCCAAACTGTTGCTTTCAGTGGCTCAGCTATGACACTCATGATCTAGCAGTAAGAGTCGCCACTTTTTTAATATGAGGCCTAACAAATAGCTGAGTTTTAAATAAATTACTGGGTCCACCCAATAACTGGTCCAAGGAAATGTTTGAAATGCTTATTACAAAACCTCAAATACAGAAGATAACAATTGTTAGAAATGGGGTCTCAAGTTGGCAATCAATTTACACCCTGTCCAAGTAGGGACCCTCACTCTAGTCAGGGTAAAGGACAGCTCAGATAACCCCTGCTCATCCCCTTGGTAGCTTGGCACAAGCAGTCAGGCTTATCTCAGAGGCAATATGTAAAATATTTGTACAAACACACATAGTAACTCAGTGAAACCACCACAAATGGACTCCACACCAGTTTAGGAAAATAGCCAATATATATGTAAATCAAACAAGAGCAAAATGACAAAAATCCAACATACGCAAGCAAATACATAATTTGTAAACTATTAAATTTCAGAAAAAACTCTTAGAAACATAATAGTTCCACCTGGGGCTATCACAACATTGTTGATGGAGTAATTCCCAACAGTATGATGCCATTCACGAGGAGGGCAGCCCAGGTCACGGAGTCACACAGACTACCAGTGTAGGACCTTTTGTAACAAGGAAAAACAAGCCAGTGCCCGGCATCAGGGAGGTGAGGCATCGCAGGAACCGGTGCGGTCTCAGTTCCTGACTGCAGAACAGTGGAGGTGATGTGGCGTTGGTGCGAGGAGTCGGTCCCTTACACTTCAGCGGGATCAATTAATCTGGTGGGTCAAGATGCAGTTGGGCAACCTTTCCTCGGCCTGGTCTTGCCATGGAGCTACAGGCACCGCAGCGGAGTTGGGTGTCGCAGATGTCAGAGACAAGGCACTCGGGACTAACGATGTTACAGGACTCCAGTGGGGCTCTGATGGTGTTGGGCTTGCGGCATCGGTCGGGGTTCTCACACTCCACGGGGACCATGGCTTCGGGTTGCAGGCAGAGTTGCAGAGTCATGCAGCGGTGCCGGTTCTGGGGCCGTCCGTGTGCCTGGCTTTTCAAGGCAAGCCCTTGGAGAAACTTCAAAAGCAGGATACACAGCAAAGTCCAGTCTTTGTCCTCTCTCAGGCAGAAGCAACACCTGCAGGCCAACCCAGCAACCCAGCAAAGCACACACAGCAAAGGGGCAGTACTTCTTCTTACAGCTCTTCAGCTCTTCTCCTTGGCAGAGGTTCCTCTTGATCCAGAAGTGTTCTAAAAGTCTGGGGTTTTGGGTCAGCTGCTTATACTCATTTCTGCCTTTGAAGTAGGCAGTCTTCAAAAGAAAGTCTCTGTTGTTCTCATAATTCTGCCTTGCATAAACATGGCTACAGACACACTCCAGGTGGGGACTGCATTGTGTGAGGACAGGCACATCTTTTTCAGGTGCAGTTGTCAGCACCTCCCTCCCACTCTAGCCCAGGAAGACCCAGCAGGATATGGAGGATACACCTCAGCTCCCTTTGTGTCACCGTCTAGTGGGAATTCGCTCAGCTCAACCGTCAATCTGTCCCAGATGTGGATTCCACAGGCAGGCAGAGGCACAAAATGGTTAATCAAAAAATGCCCACTTTCTAAAAGTGTCATTTTTAAACAGATGATCTAAAAATCACTCTTACAAAAATATGTATTTTTAAATTGTGAGTTCAGAGACCCCGATCTCCAATCTCTATCTGCTCCCAATGGGAAACTGTACTTAAAAGATAATAATAGGCAATCCTCATTTTAACCTATGGAGAGCTAGGCCCTGCAATAGTAAAAAACAAATTTAGCAGTATTTCACTATCAAGACATGTAAAAAACACCAGTTCATGTCCAAACCTATAGATACATTGCACCCTGCCCATAGGGCTGCCTTAAGTCTTCCTTAGGGGAGACTTATATGTAGTAAAAGAGAAGGTTTGTGCCTGACAAGGGGGTCATTTGCCTAGTTAAATTGACAGCTTAAAACTGCACACACAGATACTGCATTGGCAGGTTTCAGACATGTTTACAGGGTTACTCATGTGGATGGTACAATCAGTGCTACAGGCCCACTAGTAGCAATTGATTTACAGGCCCTGGGCACCTATAAGGCAGTTTACTAGGGACTTACTAGTAAATCAAATATGCCAATCACGGAAACACCATTTACAAATACATTTTAGATAGAGAGCACTTGCACTTTAACACTGGTTAGATAGTGGCAAAGTTCCCAGAGTACCAAAACCAGCAAAAACAAAGTTTAGCACACAGTCATAAATACAGGAAGCAGAGGCAAAAAGACAGTGGAAACCATGCCAAGGATACCAGGTCTAACAAGAATGCAAAGACATGATGGCTCAGATACAGAAAACATAGTCAAAAATTGTAAATTATCCCAATAAGCAGCAAACGTCATAAAAGCAGAATCTCAAATGGAAATATGAAGTCTCTCAATAATCAGACAAAATCCTGTGCAAAAAACAAAAAGTCTATGGCTCATCCCCCAAACCAAGGTTTTTATATGGAATTTATGCATGAATAATAAGCAAAAACTGCAAATTCAACATGGCATGACCACTGATAACACATATAAGACAAATCAGAATTGTGATTGTCAAAAAAATAGTGTAGCACTAACTCATTTCTGGGCAGAGGAAATCTTCCATTATCTTCCACGGCTACAAGAGAATCAGCAAATGTAGAACACAATATGAAACATTTCCAGAGAAGGACTCATACATTTGTGTGCTAGCAAGCCTGCATTGGAACTGCTAATGTCCTTTAGAATGAAACTTTAGGAACTCAAATAAATATTTATTCACAATATATGCACTTTAAGGAAAACAACAATTGCAACACACAGGGGAACATAGACTGGGAGGAGAAATGAGAAGGATTAAGACAAACAGGAAACTAGAAACAGCAAACATTTTAATAAAATGGTGTATGTACGAAAATGTTGCATAACTAAAATACATAAAAAATGTTATAAGTGCAACATTATTACTTCATCTGATGCAATTACATTCACCAAAAACATCATTAGTTTTCAAAATAGCTTGTGACCCAAAATTATGCATTATACAAAAATGTATTTAACAAGTATCATTGGTGTGAAACACAACAAGGCAAATCCGCCAAAAGAACCTGGGGTTATTGAAGTCTGAAAAAGGAAAAGGGACCTTAATTCAACAAGATGCAGAGATAAAATTGAGGTGGAACTGTTTTAATTACAAACATAAATATACAATCCAAAATAATAAAAACGTATTTGTCATTAAGGAAAATGTGCTTGGTACTCAAGTGTGACACACATTAACATATGCACATATTGGTGCTTCATATCTTATTATTATACAACCCTATATGACTTAATTACAGCTGTTGGGGTCCATTAATCTTAAAAGTCGATGGTGTATTAATAGAATGGGATTATCATCAGACCTTTAGCTAAAAGGAGCTTAAGGTTGTACTAGAGATGAAAAAAAAAGATTTAAAAAGTCCACTCAGTAAGAAAAAACACTCATACATGAAGTAAACTGTACACCATGCTGCACTTGCATGGATTTATAAAATAGCTGAATGGGTAGAAAGACAAAGGATTAGACTGAAGATAAGTGTAACTGTAAGCAGAAAAATTGAGAGTGCAGGTAACTCAATGAAACAGGAAAGAGCCCAGGCAGAGGACAAAGGCCCTCATTATGAGTCTGGCGGGTTCCGGGCAAGACCGCCATGCGAAATGCTGCCACCATACCAGCAGTGGTGGCGGTAAAGCGACTGCCATGTTGAGTCACAAAACACAAACCGCCCAAATACAGACTCAAAACCAACACTGCCAGGTCAACCCACGGCGAAAGAGTGAGTGAGCAACCGCTGGCCCCGCCAAGCCGACACCATTCCGACTATCATATTTTGCATCAACCTTCAGCAAAGCGGAACATGCACGTGGAAAATGTTGGCAGTACGCAACGCAGCAGAACAAAAAGGTACTGTGGAAAGTACCCAACACTACATTGATCAGTTCAAATAACCCACACCTGATAACCAGACACACACCACGGACACCTGACCATGCCACCATATGACTCCCTCACCCACCCACCTACAATCTCTTGTATCAGATCCGAGCAGCCACAGCAAAAGACGAGAAGAAGCATACCCAAAACACAGCTAACAAACATCACACAGCACACGTTTCACAAATCAACACTGCATCCCACCAGCAAACACAGCAAAACACCCCCACATCACCACACACCCAGCAGTGTACCCAACACGCACTACACATACCCACCCCACAAGATGTCACGCCAGAAGTACCCACTCTTCACCGAAAATGAGTTGCAGGTCATGGCGGATGGAATCATCAGAGTAGAGCCACAGCTCATGGGAGTCCAGGTTCAACAGGCATCAATAGCCAAAAAGACAGAGTTATGGCAGAGGATCATGGACAGGGTCAACGCAGTCAACACATACCCATGCAAAAGGGAGGACATCAGAAAGAGGTGGAATGACCTCAAGGACCTGACCACTGTCATGCTTAAGTCTACAACCCACTAGAAGTCCCCTGGCACCTGGCACCTGCCACATCCCATCACAGCCCTCAAAGTCCGAGGCAGCCAGTGGTATGGAGGCCCCACCACAGGTCTCACAGGACACCACCACCCGACCCCTGTATCTGAGGAAACCCCATGCAAGCGAAGATGTCCAAATAGACATCCAGCCGGACATGATGCCAAGACCAAGACCACTGCCAGGAAGTGATCATCTCCTGGAGACATTCTCCCTTGTGTGTAACACCCTGTCGACTTTCCACTCCCATATCACCTTTTCTATCCATGTCCAGTAAGCAGGACCTAGACTACCTGCAGCTGGCTTTACCATTCTGATCTCCGCTGCCATGACCACACTCATCACTCATTGCACCTGTACATCACAAATAAATACAACTGAGCACAGTCCATGTCTACGTGTTTATTTCCCATGAGTATGTATGGAACAGCCCATACATGCACATGTGGCAACCCGCCCCTAGCACATTCATGGGAGGGTGACAGTGTGGTGTGCAAAATTCTGGGAGGTCAATCGTGGAGCAGACAGTGGCAGGACATATGTGTCAATGGAGGCAACAGCCCAGGCAGGGAGCACAGAACACCACTACATTGTCCTGAAAGGAGGCCAAGACATGGACAACAATCACTGTAGGAGTTACTGGTGCCAACTCCACACAAATGCACTCTAGGAACAGGAATCCAGGGCAGACATGCCAGCAGGACCAAAATCATATGGCCAGTACCAACACATATACACAACACATACCAACCCAATGGTTCCACCCTCACATCACCAAGCGTGAGACCTAGCCCCACACTCACTGCCACCAACAATGTTGCACTGCCACCCAATGTCGACTAACAGCATGGATGCTGCACACATGCAACAATCTGTGTGGCAAACGCATAGCACTTGAACTGGCAAATCAGGGAAGATTCCACATGCACATAGATGGCACCAGTGCACCAGCACAACACCTGCCTGACTATAGGCCTGACCTGTACACTGTGACTACCTCAGTCATGGCCGCATCTGACACCCCACAAACCCACCCTGAGTCAGAGCTGCAACTAATACCATCAGTGGTCATACACAACAGGTGGCAGCAGGGACATGGCAGACAGTTGTAGAGGGCACATACCACACAGTTTGCACATACCTGCATCTCAACTGCAGTAATGTTGAATTAACTCCGCCTTGGATTCAGCTGCATCCTCATCATCCTCTTCTGGCTCACTCCCCATGTTCCCTTCATCAGCCACTGGCACAGCTACCCTCTCCTCTGCATCCAGCAATGGGATGTGATACCTCAGGGCCAGATTGTGCAGCATGCAGCAGGCCACAATGATCTGGCAAACCTTCTGTGGCTTGTAGAGAAGGGCACCCCTGGAGACATGCAAACACCTGAACGTGGCCTTCAGCAGACCAAAGCATCTCTCTATTAGCCATCTGGTATGAGCGTGGGCCTCATTGTAACAGTCCTCTGCAGCTGAGGATGGATGCCTCACGGGTGTCAGGAGTCAGGGCAGGTTAGGATAGCCAGAGGCACCTGTGTGCATAGAGGGAAGAGGCATGTCATGACTGGGAGGGCAATGGGGCAGGGACACAAGGGTGCAGTGAGCTGAGGGGCACGCATATGCCAGGGTATATACCGATAAGCAAGGCCCGGTCCCTCCGGAGTGGTGCCATCATGTGTGGGATGCTGCTGTTCTGCATGATGTTGGAATCATGCACAGAGTCTGGGTACTTGGCCGTCACCTGGGAGATGTACTGGTCTACGAGTCAAACTACCTACACATTGAATGAATTAAAGTTTTTCCGGTTTCTGTTCACCTGTTCATTCCTCCTGGGTGGCACCAGGGCAATGTGTGTGCTGCCTACATGTGGGACGTGTGCCACAGGGTAGAAGGCTGCCTTGACAGTGGGCAGTCTAGCACATTGGGGGAACTAGATGTAGCTGGCCATATGTCATCAGGGCACACAGTACATCCCTCAGGACGTTGCTGAACATGGGCTGCAACATCCCACTCCCCAGGCCCACTGTGACCTTGAAGGAGCCACAGGCAAGATAATGGAGAACTGACAGCACCTGCACTGTGGGAGTGATGGCACTGGGATTGCATCTGGCAGGCAACAGATCTGGCTTCAACTGGGCCAATAGTTACATTATGGTCACACAGTTCAGGCAGTAGGTTTGGATAATGTGATACTCCTCCAGGGTTGCAGGGTCAACTAGAGGCCTGTACACCTGTGCGTTCCTCACAGACCTATGATGCACTAAATTTCACACACATCACACATTGTAATTGTAAAATGGTTGCAGCCTGTCTGCATGCATGGGACAGGTGGAAGTGAGATCATCCCACTGGTGTAACATTTCATGGCAGTAGGTGGTCTTGACTGCCGTGCAACTCACCATTGGCTCACACAGTTGCCAATGATGATCGACACCGGCAGTGACGATGATGTCCGCGGCGACCATCACTGCCATTCAATGTGCTCATGCTCACTTGACTCCTGAAACTTGTGCACTGAAGACCTCCAGTGCGTGTGCTGCTGTGTACTGACTCTAGCCAAGATGCCGTGTCCTGCAGGAGACAGGGCCCCAGCCTTCACTCAGGAAGAGTTGATGCAGCTTTTGGGCGGGGTCCTGCCCCTGTATGGACAGTTGTATGGGGCACCAGAGCAACAGATGAGCCCACTGTCATTGTCCTGAATGTGAGTTGTGCGCATGGTGATAGGGTCCTTGGTAGGTGGGAGTGTGAATGGAGCATGGACATGTGTGAGGGGACGAGGGCTAGGTTGGCTAATGACATGTGGGTGTGGATGTGTGATGTGTGCTGTCCACTACTGTCCCGGGTATGCCATCCTACTTGACTGTGTTCTTCTGTCTGTGTCACCCAAGCAGGTCAGCACCCAACAGAAGAAAAGGAATGAGGTGTACCCTGGGGGTCCATGCCCGGCAGAGCACCCACTGTAGAAAGGGGTGGGAGGACCTGAGAGGCTGGGCCTTGAAGACCACGGAGGCCCAGCTGGGGATGTCCTCCCAATGGGGGAGAGGTGCCCGTCGGACCCTGACCCCCCTAATGGCCTGCATATTGGATGTAGCCTACCATGAGGTGGATGGGCACTTGAGGGCAGCACAGCAGCCACTTTGGGATGAGTACTCGCTCTCACTTGTGACATGTGTTGACATGGTGGCTCTGGGTGGGCACCATTGGGTAGCTGTAATATCAATGCTTGGTACACTGATCTCCACTATGGGTTGTGTCAATCTGGGCAGGATTGACATCAGAGGTGTGAGTAATGCCATGCAGTCAGTGGTAGCGGGGCAGACTCCTCAATGAAGTACCGTGTGGCCACCTACTTCCTAGATCTGCCTGCCAGCACATGGCAACTATATCTTCAGGTGTCAGGGCATTGTTATTGGTCCTGGTCAACCACTATGCCAGGGGTGTATCCATGACCTCAATCAACTGGCAGGCACTGCATGTATGGTGGGGTGGGAGCACCAAGTGTTGACAGTGTGTCTTGACATTAGCCAAGGGGGGCCATCCAACTAGTCGTGCAGGATCCTCTTAGGTGGCCAGTCCTTTGCATGCATGTCACAACTGCCATGGGTAGTAGGCAGCTACTGGACAGGTGTGGCGGGTATGACACTCCTTATGTCGGGATATGCCTCAGTTAGACCATCAGTGGTTGACATTTGCATTGTTTCTCCATCCCCCTTGGTGTCACCAAGTAGTAGGATGTACAGGGTTGGCAAAATATATCATGGCATGGCATCAAATGCAGATGTACTACCCTGTGTGACTGTTGTGCTGGCATTGACCGATTGCACCCTGTCTCTCTCTCTCTCCCTCCCTGTCGTCCTCTATCCTTGTATACACCAGCATCATCTGGCAAAGGAGAAGGGGCACCGGGGAGTGGAGGACACTACAGCCCACTGGACCCAGGAGGCTGACACCAGCAGAGCCGAGGGGACCAGTGGGATGGAGGGTGAGGGTAGTGCCCCCTGGCAGACCGAATCGACCACTACATCTTCAGATTCCTCCTCCGATGGCAGCTCCTTGGCAGTGGTGGACCCATCTGAGACCACCCCAGCACCATCCTTGGCTGCCACCCCTCATACCAGCACCATCCTACCTGTATCTCCCCACCCAGTTGCTCATGCCCGCTCACCCAAGAGGGTGGGCATCTCCTTTGCCACAGGCATCTTTGCCACTGCCCCAGTCAGCCCTGTTGCTCTCAGTGAGGAGCCTATTGACCTGAGGTCCATCTCTGTGGGGCAGACAACTATTGTGAATGGCATCTAGTGACTGACATCTCAGATGCAACAGACTAATGCGTTCCTGGAAGGCATTCATGGTGCCTTGTCTGGCCTACAGAGATCAGATTAGGCTCTGGCCTCCTCGTTGGTGGCAGCCAGTGTCCCTTCTTCTTCCGTCCCCCCTTCAACTACCTGTTCCGAATCCCACATCCATCTCCCCTCACCCATCCAAGGCACACCTACTGACCTACATGCATCCACATCAACAGATACGGTATGCAAGGACAAATATAGGCACCACAGATGCCACCACTGCCATGCACATACTCAACACACCCATGCAGACATGTCAACATCCACACCCTGCACCGACTCCCCAACCACCTCTCCCCTCACAGTCGACACTACACTCACACCTGCAGTCAGCAGCACATAAGTCACTGTTCCTGCCACATGTGCCCTCACTGCCACCGTCACCTCACTGCCACCATTACCACATCTTCTGACCCCCATTCATGCACCCTATACACCACTGGCACAGACACCACAACTATCAACACACCCACATGCAGCACATCCACCATACCTGCAGACATGACCCCAACATACACTCACACTTCCCCCTGCCATCTCCCTGCATCTTCTCCCCACCTCCTCCCAGTACTTCTGAACACACACACTCACCCACCCAACAGTCCCCCAGCACACACATTTCATTCATCCATGCACCTGCACCGATGGCGCACCCACTTACACACCTCACAACCATACCCACTCCCAAACGTCTTTCCAGTGACCTCCCATGTGTCCCAATGCTCAAGTTTTCTCTGTTCCCCACCACTGACCCAGTCCTTGTACCCCCAAGGGTGCTGATACCCTTTCTCTGGCCAAGCCCTCCTCATCCCAGTCTGCCACTGCCCGTGCCCATGCCCCTCCATCACCTGCCACTTGCGCCCCTGTGACATCCACTGCTCCTGCTGCCAAACCTACTCTCTCCTCTTCCCAGGCCACACCCACTCCTTCCACCTCCAAGGCCAAGCCCATGCTCAGCCCCCTTGCTAAGCCCCCGCCATCCAAGGGCAAGCCTAAACTGCAGCCCCTTGCTAAGCCCCCACCATCCAAGGGCAAGCCCAAGGACCCTCCATCTAAGGGCAAACCTATGGGACCCCCATCCATGCCCAGACGAAAGGACCCCAATGACCCCCCGTCCCCACTCCCTCCACCTCTGAGGTGCCTGCATTTCCCATTGATGCTCCTGCTCTGTGGAGGTCTGCACTTTGCAGTCAGGAGTCAAGTTGGGGTGTTATCTTGTGCAAGTGTGCTCGGGGCACTATGGTTTTTGGATTGGCTCTTGGACCTGTATGTACATACATTTTATCAAATTTTTAATATATGATTATGACGTGGCACTACACCATTGGTGTCGTTGTTCCCTATGTAGTCCTGGCTTTTATTCTCTGTGTGTGTGTGTGTATAGGAAAGTACAATCTTTCTTGGCATGTTTCCCCCATTTTTTACCTGTATGTCAGTATGTTTTTGCCTGTCTCACTGGGATCCTGCTGGTCAGGACCCCAGTGCTCATAGTTTATGGCCTTAATGTGTGTCTTGTCAGTAGTGCTTAACTGTTTCACTGAGGCTCTGCTAACCTGAACCTCAGTGCTTATGCTCTCTCTGCTTTTAAATTTGTCACCATAGGCTAGTGACTTCATTTACCAATTTCATTTGGCACATTGGACCCCCCTTACAAGTCCCTAGTGTTAGACTTTTCATCCTTGGTGTGGTCTCCCTTAACTTTTTGCCTCTGTTCCACAGGTTGTTGATGTGTGCTGGACTCTGATTTTGCTGTTTTTGTTACTCTGAGCACTTTACCACTGCTAACCAGTGCTAAAATGCAAGTGCTCCTTTACAAAATGTGTATGTAATTGGCTTATCCGTGATTGGCATATTTGATTTCCCTAGTCCCTAGTAAAGTTCACTGCAGATGCCATGGCCTGTAAATCAAATATTACTAGTGGCATGCAGCACTGGTTGTGCCACCTACATAAGTAGCTCTGTAATCATGTCTCAGACCTGCCATTGCAGTGTCTGTGTGTGCAGTTTTAACTGTAAATTTTACTTGGCAAGTGTACCCACTTGCCAGGCCTAAACCTTCCCTTTTCTTACATGTATGGCACCCCTACGGTAGGCCCTAGGTAGCCCCAAGGTCAGGGTGCGGTGTATGGTTAAGGTAGGACATTTAGGCCCTCATTACAACATTGGCAGTAAAAGGCGCTTACCGCCGTGCCGAAGACCGCCAATACACCGCCGCGGCGGTGGGAGACCGCCACAGCTATTATAACACATCACGGAATCCGCCGAAATTCAGACACCCACACAAGTCCGCCACACCAAAGGTCAGCGATAAATATGCGGAAACAAATCCTCCACGCCAACAGAAACACGCCCATGCTATTAAGACCCACGAATCCATGCGGCGGTCTTTCAACCGCGGTATTCCATTGGCGGTACACACCTCCGCGCTCAAAATACACACACCTCTCCAAAACACCGCCACATAGGATAATTCAAAATACACACACCTGATACACATACAAACACCACTCCCACACATCCAATACAATATAAAACACACACTCACATCACCCACAAACCCCTACGACCACAAATTAGAGACGAAGGCCAGAGAGAGACAGCACAGAATAGATTACACCATCACACAGAGGCACACTACAACATCACCCACACAACATCTACGCACAAAA
This sequence comes from Pleurodeles waltl, assembly GCF_031143425.1. Classification (NCBI taxonomy): domain Eukaryota; kingdom Metazoa; phylum Chordata; class Amphibia; order Caudata; family Salamandridae; genus Pleurodeles; species Pleurodeles waltl. The sequence continues at coordinate 685,793,008 of NC_090449.1, read as the reverse complement.
CACCACATACCACTACACCCACCACACTCATCAACACATACACCACCCCACACATCACACACACCACCCCATGTCACGCCAAAGACACCCCCGCTTCTCCGAGGAGGAGCTCAGGGTCATGGTGGAGGAAATCATCAGGGTAGAGCCACAGCTATTTGGCGCACAGGTACAGTACACATCCATAGCCAGGAAGATGGAGCTATGGCAAAGAATATTCGACAGGGTCAACGCTGTGGGACAGCACCCAAGAAATAGGGAGGACATCAGGAAGAGGTGGAACGACCTACGGGGGAAGGTGCGTTCAACGGTATCCAGGCACCACATCGCGGTACAGCGGACTGGCGGCGGACTCCCACCTCCTCCCCCACAACTAACTACATGGGAGGAGCAAGTCTTGTCCATCTTGCATCCTGAGGGCCCCGGAGGAGTCGTCGGAGGAACGGACACTGGTAAGTCTAATCTTCACTATCATATCCCCCAACCTACCTGCATGCTATCACACACCCCAACCCTCACACCCTCCCCTATCACCCTAACTCCTCACTAATCTACCCATAACACCAACCACCCATCCCAACCCCAAGACCTGCATGACACAACTAAGCATGGACACCCATCACTAAAGCATGCCCACTGCACAGACCCACAACACCCCCCAACCATCACCACACAAGCCCCCATACAGGGTTCACGCACACCCATCCATAGCACACCATGAAACACACACATGCAATAATCATGTTCTCAGACCCCTGCAGGAACCTGAAGGACCATCACCACACCAGAGGGTCCAGACAACACCACTCCACCCCAGAAGAGGCCCACAGTGACGACAGCAGCTCTGCCCTACTGGATCTTGATGACCAGCCCGGACCATCGTGGGCCTCAGGACAGTCGGTTCCCCTTACACAGCCACAGCCCAACACCAAACTGCCACCCTCTGGGAACACCAGCACAGCACCCACCCCGCGGACCCATACCTCCCTACCCAGGACAGGTCAATCAGCGGTGTGTCCACCACTACAGGGCACCCAGGCTAACCCACCACCCCAACAACAACAGGGACCTGGGGGCAGTGGTAGTGGGCACACGGTCCAGGGGACGGAGGCACAGGAACACACGGGAACTGGGAGGGCTGATGTGCGACAGAGGGAGGACAGGCCAAGGGAACTCACTCTCCACGAGGCCCTATCCTCCATCATGGGAGCATACCACCACTCCCAGGAGACGATGGCAACGGTCCTGGACAAGTTGCAGGAGACCCTGCGCCTGCAGGAGGAGCAGTATTTGGGGTTCAGGGAGGAGCTCAGGAACATCGGCTCCGCCCTGGGCACCATCGTAGGGGTGCTGACGGACATTCAAAAGACTTTGAGGGACGCCGTGGCACTCCAAGGGGCCCCTGACACTAGCCAGGACGACGAACTGCCCACCACCTCCGCCGGCGCTAGTGGTCAGCAGGCCCGGCCACTGGACCACCACACCAGCACCCCAACCCCTGCAGATGGAAAACCACCACGCAAGTGGGCCCTGAGATCCAGGAACAGGACACAGCAAGATGGCAAGACCCCCGCCAGGAAATAAGACTACCTTGATTGTCCGCCCACTGTCCCACTTTGTTACCCTGTCCAGATTGGAACTGCCCCAGCTCCACTTCCACTGGCCAGATGTGCAATGTACCTGTGTGACTAAAAGACTGGACTCTGCCATGGACATTATTCCACCATGACCTCTCCCCATTTCACAACCCCCCTACATTTTTATGCACTTCAATAAACACCCTTGAAACCTCAATAATATTGAAGGCAGTCAATGATTGTGAACTTTGCATTGTCAATTACAGTGTTAAAAAAGGTTAGCCATTGGAAGGGCAACATACCTATGTCACACATCACAAGCCTTTCAAGGGTGCAAGCTGTTGACAAGTAGGTCAACACATTAGTGAAACTGAAATGGAAGGGGACAACTCAGTTAACAAATAGGGAGTGAAATGTAGGTACAGGATAGAGGTAGAAGTGTGAGATGTAATATAATATGAAATATGAAATTGTACTCACCTGTGTCTCATTGAAAATATTGCTGTATGACTGACTCCCTGTTGTCATTTTCATCTTCATCAGCTTCATCCTCATCACTGTCCACAGGCTCCCCAGGCCCCCTCCGCTGCAACAACACCGTCATCTGGATCATCCTCCTGCAGAAAAGGCACCTTGCGTCGCAATGCCAAGTTATGGAGCACGGAGCAGGCGATGATGATGTCGCACACCTTCTTCGGTGAGTAGAATAGGGACCCACCTGTCATATGGAGGCACCTGAACCTGGCCTTCAGGAGGCCGAAGGTCCACTCGATTACCCTCCTAGTCCGCCCATGGGCCTCATTGTAGCGTTCCTCTGCCCTGGTCCTGGGATTCCTCACTGGGGTCAGTAGCCAGGACAGGTTGGGGTAACCAGAGTCCCCCAATAGCCATACACGGTGCCTCTGGAGTTCACCCATCATATCAGGGATGCTGCTATTCCGCAGGATGTAGGCGTCATGCACTGAGCCAGGGAACATAGCATTTACCTGCGAGATGTACTGGTCTGCCAAACAGACCATCTGGACATTCATCGAATTATGACTCTTCCGGTTCCTGTACACCCGTTCATTCCTGCGGGGGGGACCAGAGCTACATGGGTCCCATCAATGGCACCTATGACGTTGGGGATATGTCCAAGGGCATAGAAGTCACCTTTCACTGTAGGCAAATCCGCCACCTCAGGCAAAATGATGTATCTCCTTATGTGTTTCAGCAGGGCAGCCAACACTCTGGACAAGACGTTGGAAAGCATAGGCTGGGACATCCCTGATGCCATGGCCACTGTTGTCTGAAAAGACCCACTTGCTAAGAAATGGAGCACTGACAGCACCTGCACGTCAGGGGGGATTCCAGTCGGATGGCTGATTGGTGACATCAGGTCAGACTCCAACTGGGTACAGAGTTCCCGGATTGTGGCACGGTCAAACAGGTAGGTCACGATGACATGTCGCTCTTCCATTGTCAACAGGTCCACCAGCGGTCAGTACACCGGCGGATTCCGCCATCTTCCAATATGTCCCAACTGACGGTGCCTGAGAAGGACAACAGCGAAAAAACTGTCAGCATTCCTCCAGGTATGTACCCACAGTCATACACAAGACTACACCAGACAATTAACCCATCCGGGAAAGATTTTGAGTGTAGGCCTCGGTATGTGTGACGCAATAGTAAATTAAGCCATGTGGGACCCTGAAATGGCGGCTGCCTGACCTCTAAAATAGGACAATGGAATTGTGGGGTAACTGCGCTGGCGTTGCACACCATCGCGGTAGGCGGTCGTAGAGCGCAGCGCAATGCTGCATTGGTTAACATTGGACCCTATGGGTCCCAGGAGCCAATGAACAGGTGCGCTGGCGGTGATGATGCGCACCGCCGTGGACGTCACCGCCGCGGACGTCACCACCATTTTCTATCTGTTCAATCACTAGATACCTGACCTTCGACAGGAGAGGACCTACACTGCTAGTGCTGCTGTGACATCGGTCTGGAAGCGACGATGGCTGCTGCGTCTGGGGAAAGGGCCCCTGCCTTCACTGCACAAGAGTTGGAGAAACTTGTGGATGGGGTTCTCCCCCAGTACACGCTACTCTACGGTCCTCCAGACCAACAGGTTAATACACAGGGAGCACGTTGTATGGGCTAGGCCTGGGTGGAGAGGGCTGGGTGGATGAGGGAAGGGGGCAGAGTACATAGAACAGTCATGCATGGGGATGAATGGGCCACAGGGATAGAGTTGGGAGGGGGCCAATTACAACGACGGTGCAGTAGGTAATGACTGTTCCTCTTTCCTTGTGAATGTCATGTAGGTCAGCGCCCACCAGAAGAGGGAAATTTGGCATGCCATCGCCAAGGAGGTCCGGACCCTGGGGGCCCACCAGAGACGGGGCACCCACTGCCGTAAGAGATGGGAGGACATTCACCGCTGCAGCAAGAAGACGGCGGAGGCTCAGCTGGGGATGGCCTCCCAACGTGGGAGGGGTGCCCGTCGCACCATGACCCCCCTGATGTTCCGGATCCTGGCGGTGGCCTACCCGGAGTTGGATGGGTGCTTAAGGACATCACTGCAGACACAAGGGGGTGAGTTCAACCTCATGCAATGGACGTTGCGTGCTGTGGAGCTGTCTGGGTGGGGGTGGTGGGCTGTGGGTGTCCCTAGGCCAGGGCGAGTTAGGTAGGCAAGGCCCCTCCGTTATGTAGGCCATGTGGCACTCTACCCCAGCTAAAAAAAAGGCAAATTGATGTATAGTTGCCCCTTTGCCATCCATGTGGGCAGATGTCTACCATTGCCATGTAGGCCATTTCCCAGGAATTGCATGTGCAGAGGGCAGGAGCACGGCGTAATGCAGGGGGCTGCTGCGTTTGTCTTGTCCGCCAACGGTAGCGGTATGCCATGCACTAAAACTCTCTTTCTTCTGTCTCCACCCTTTTTCTGCTCTCACCTGTCTTTCTGTACATCAGCATCATCAGGCGGAGGTACAGTGGCACCGGAGCACGAGGGAGCTGCATCCCACATGGCCATGGAGGGCCACACCGCAGATTCTGATTTCACCAGGGGGACGGAGGGTGAGGGGAGCTTCACGTCGGCCACAGGATCACCAAACAGCGATACGGACTGGTTCCCGGATGGGAGCTCCCCTGTGGTGGCGGCACCATCTGTGCACCCCACTTCTATAGGTACAGCCGCCACCTCCCCTACCAGCACCGCCCTCCCAGCAGCCCCTCAGCGTTCGCCCCGTGCCCGCTCACCCAGGAGGGTGGGCATCACCTTCGCCTCAGGCACCTCAGGCCCTGCCCCTGTCACCCCTGCTGCCCTCAGTGAGGAGGCCATTGACCTCCTCAGGTCACTCACTGTTGGGCAGTCTACCATTGTGAATGCCATCCAGGGTGTAGAACGAGAGTTGAAACAAGGTAATGCATTCCTGGAAGGCATTCATTCTGGTCAGGCTGTCCTTCATCGAACCCTGCAATCTCTGGCCTCAGCACTGATGGCAGCCATTGTCCCTGTGTCCAGCCTCCCCCCTCCAACTTCCTCCACCCATACCCAATCCCCTGTACCCCAGCCCATCCCAAGCACACCTACAGACCAGCATGCACACAAGTCAACACCTAAAAGTAGCTCAAGCAAACATAGGCACCACACTCACCACAAGCACTCACACAAGCATCAGACCCATACAGACACAGCAACATCCACTGTCTCCACTGTGTCCCCCTCCTCCTCTTCTCCCTCCTCCCTCCCAGTCTCGTCTACACACACACCTGCATGCACCACATCTACAGGCACTAGGACTCGCACCAGGACACTCACCTGCAGTCACCACCTCCACTGCCATATACACATCCCCTGTGTCCTCTCCCAGTGTGTCTGTGACGCCCCCTCCCAAAGTACACAAACGCCGGCAATCACTCACCCAACATCCATCCACCTCACGACAGCCTCAAGTACCTGCACCTGCACCCAAAACACCTAAAGTGACACCTCCTACAACCACCTCCTCTCCCTTCACTCCCAGAGCCCCTCCAACTACCCATCCCAGTGTACGTCAGAAACTGTCCCTATGTCAAATTGACCTTTTTGCCCCCCCCCTCCAATTCATCAGTCCCGTCGTAGCGCCTCAGCCAAAATGCCTCCAGTACCAGTGGTGCGTGTTCCAGGTTTTTGGAGTGCCCCGTCCACCAGGGCAGGCAGTAGGACCCGGAGCCAAGGCACTGTCAGCCCACCCCCTGTGAAGGCTCCGAAATTGGAGATTGGACGACGGGACCGTGTCAAGACTCCTGGTGGTACAAACAGTGAAATGGGATCCAAGGCGATTGGTGAGTCATCTGTAACTCAAAATAAGGTGGGGAAGGTCCCGAGGAAGTCTCCCCAACCTGTTGTGAGTGTCACGGCGGAGAAGTGCGCCATCATTTCCGGCGGTCCAGACACAACAGCCAGCACCGTCGTTACTGGTCAGGAGACCACTGCCAGAGTCATAGCCCAGGAGGGCTCAAGTATCGTTACTGGTCAGGAGACCACCGCCAGAGTCATAGCCCAGGAGGGCTCAAGTATCGTTACTGGTCAGGAGACCACCGCAACCGCCGGAGTCACAGCCCAGGAGGGTACAGAATCTCACAGCCCGCTGGGCAATGATGGAACGTCATGCCACACACCAATGTCAGAATCTGAACCGCCATCTTAGGCTACCACTGAACAGTCCATAGGCAGCCATGGCAAAGCACCGCTGAACAGTCCGTAGGCAGCCATGGCAAAGCACCGCTGAACAGTCCATAGGCAGCCATGGCAAAGCACCGCTGAACAAGGCTAAGACCGCCATGGTGAAGACCGCTGAACAGGGCAAAGACCGCCATGGCAAAACACCGCTGAACAGTCCATCGGCAGCCATGGCAAAGCACCACTGAACAAGGCCAAGACCGCCATGGTGAAGACCGCTGAACAGGGCAAAGACCGCCATGGCAAAGCACCGCTGAACAGTCCATAGGCAGCCATGGCAAAGCACCGCTGAACAAGGCCAAGACCGCCATGGTGAAGACCGCTGAACAGGGCAAAGACCGTGTGGGTATGAATAGTCCGGCACATCAGGCATCGTTCTCCCATGTGCAGCTGGGACAGTGACAGGACAGGTATTTCCGTGGGGAGACTCATCCAGTCTGGGCACCAGTCCCCCTCCAGAACCAGTGGAGACCTGCATCTACCTGAGAGACTGTTGCTTTGCACTCCCCAGGATGGCACAGTGGGCAACCCACCCACTGTAGACACTTGAGAGACTGTGGCTTTGCAGTCCCCAGGATACATCAATGGGCATGGAGCCCCGTCGTGGATCTGGCTTCGCATTCATGTGGCTGAGGTGCCCCCCCTTCCCTTCCCCCTGAGGTGCCTGTAGTGTTTCTATCTGATGCCCCGACAGTGTTGTCTCGGATTTTGGTCAGGTATCTATTGTGGGCGTCGCCCATGCATTTTTGGACTGTTGGTGCATGGACATTGTTGTGTACATATCTGCACTACTTCTTGTTTTGTATATTTATTTTTGACAGATTTGGTGATATATATCCGTATATTTTTTAATGAGTTGTATATTGGCTAAATACAAAGTTTGGGTGCTATTCGCTTTGTCATTGCATTCTTCCGGGGGGGTTGTGGGTTGTTACTGTGATTTTTGTGACTGCATTGGTGTGCATGTTGTAATATGCGAGGGTGGGGGTAGGGGTGTTTGGTGGGTGACCCCGTAACTTTTGCCTCCCCCGTGTCATAGGTGCAGTACTCACCGGTATGTTCTGCGCCTACGTCGCTGTTGGTCGTAGATGAGCAGGAATGCAAGGGCAGGTAAGATTTGTAGTTCCTGGTCCATGGAGTCCTCGTTCCTCGTGGGATGTGTTGAGGTGAGCGTTTTCCCATTGCAAAAGCTGTTTCTGCCGTGTTTTTATCCACAGTGAATCCGCCCCGGAAAAGGTGGCGGATTGGTGTGTTGTGATAGTGTGGGCGGTACATTGTCTTCCGCCTGTCTGTTTGCGGTGACCACCACGCTGTTTGTCTGTACGGGCCTGGCGGGCGATGTGTTAAAGTTGCTGTCTTTGTTGGCGGTTTCCGACAGGGTCGTAATTTTATTTTTTGGTACGCCGGCCTATTTGCCGTATTACCGCAGCTTTAGCACCGTCCGCCAGGGTTGTAATGACCACCTTAGTAATGTGTTTTATATGTCCTTACAGTGAAATATTGCTAAGTTCGTCTTCGGACCGATGCCGCTGCTGAATCCGGTGATGCCACCTGCAACCGACTCCGTGATCTTCGCTGGAATGTGACGACCTTCGCAGGCCCGACACCGCTGCAGCCCCGCCAAACTCAGTGGAAGTCGCCGCACCACATCGTGACCAACGGTGCTCGGAGTGCGCGGATTCAATGTTTCGCACAGACGCCGGGAACCCTGACTTTTTTTCATTTCTTCTCCAAGATACTGTACCTGTTGGTCTATGCGACTCCGTGGCAACCGGGGCATTGGGGTTCCAGGACATCCTTATGGGCTGCAGCATTTCTTTTGCCACCCATAAGGAGCTCAGACAAATCCTATCAGAGGACTGCCACCGCCACCTGTGAATAATGCACACACTATTTCACAGAAATTTTCACTGCATTTAAGTAACTTATAAGTCACGTATATGTCTAACCTTCATATACTAAAGGCTAGGTGCAAAGTTACTAAGTGTAGGGGCAACCTTGCACTAGCAAAGCTGCCCCACGCTGTCCAGGGCCAAATCCCTGGACTGACTTCGTGAGTGCGGGGACGCTATTACATGCGTGCACTACATATAGGTCAATACCTATATGTAGTTTCACAACAGTAACTCTGAATATGGCCATGTAAGGTGTCTAAGATCCTGGAAGTGTCCCCCCATTCAAAATGTGGTATTGGGGAGCCAATTCCATGCATCCTGGGGACTGTACCATGGACCCCCAGTACAGCCAAACCAGCTCTCTGAGGCTTGCACCCCAGCTACAGCTACTGCCACCTCACAGACAGGGGCCTGCCCTCCTGGGGTCTGAGCAGATCAGTCCCAGGAAGGCAGAACAAAGCATTTCCTTTGGGAGGAGGGTATTACACGCTCTCCCTTTGGAAATAGGTGTTACAGGCTTGGGAGAGGTACCCTCTCAGAGTCTCTGGAAATGCTATGAAGGGCACAGATAGTGCCCTCCTTGCATAAGCCAGTCTACACTGGGTAAGGGAAACTGGACAAAGGAAAGGGGAGTGCCTCTAAGATATCTTTGGCCTTGTGTCACCCAAAGAAACTATCTTTTTTTTTGGTAACACTGAGTATTGTCTTTACTTGTGTAAACGTGCTGTGTAACTATAGTGGTAATGCAGGAGCTTCGCAAGTCTACTTGTTCAGCCTAAGCTGCTCTGCTACAGCTACCTCTACCTCTACTACGCTAGAACACTACTACATTTCACTAATAAAGGATAACAGGACCTGGTATAAGGTATAAGTACCCAAGGTACCCACTACAAACCAGGCCAGCGTCCTACAGTGTATGTTGGTACGGGTGTTTTTTGCATGTGTGTGTGGACATGGCTTCCCGTGTTGTGTGTGTGTGTGTACTAACGTTGGTCCCTCCAGTGTGTGTTAGACTGGTGCACTTACGGTTGGTGTCGTGGTCGCCGTCGCTGGTCTGGGAGTTGCAGGGCCAGGTAGAGGATTGGAAGGATTTGCATTTCGTGTGCCATGGCCCCTACAGATGTGCCTGTGTTCCTGAAGGTGGGTGTTCACTTTATCTTGTTTGTTTTTACTGGGGTTTTGGTGGCAGTGGTTCTGTCCCGGAAATCCTGGCGGTGTGTAATCTCGTAATATGGTCATGGGATGCTGCCTGACCCCCAGGCTGGAGATAGCAGCTGCCTGGCCACCAGCACTTCCGCTGTGGCGGCCCGGACAGTAACTTGCCTGTGTTCTGCAGGTACCTTTCCGGGACTTGTAATATGGTGGTCTTCACTGCCAGGCCCATGGCAGTGCGGCCGCCAACTCCACTGTGGCTTACGCTGACTGCCAGACTCGTAATGAGGGTCTAAGTTGGATGTCAAATGAAATACGGACAAAGGGATGGTAACAAGGTGACAAGGGTCCTGTATAGGGGTAAGGAAGACAAATATAGTATGTAATATTATTATAATGAGGTAGAAATCAAAGGTAGGTAGGTGATTTTTTCTGGGTTGAGGAGGAGCTCAAGGAGGAAATGTGGCTAGTGAAAGCCAGGTCTACATAACCACCAAAGCATTGCCCTCTGATGATCCAAGACACAGACACATGTTGTGGCTGCACTCTGTATTAATTGAATCCGCCTGCAGCTCATTCATCTGCATCCTAACATAAACTGGTACTGCTATTTAACGTTCACCTCTTTGAACATCAGCATCCCACCCTTTATGTCATAGTCACTATGATACCATTCACATCATAATTACATTACTACAGAACCTTAGATCAGTTCAGTAAAGAAAGCAGCCAAGAGACTGGAGGGTCAGAACATGGACCGTTTCACCAGCTGGCTCCTGATAGAAATCATGTAACTGCTTGAACAGCCGGAGAGATTGTTTTCCCACTTGAAGATGGGCAGAAGACAAGAAACCGACAAATGTGAGGTAGTGCTATTGGGAGCAGCAGGCATCCTGAATAAGTACTGTAAAAAGGTCAAGCTTTCATGTTTGAAATGATGCAAGGACAAGTAGCTCAAGGCACAGGTGGTAAAGGTGCTGAGGAACCAATAATAGAAATAAGGCAAGCGCTATTGAAAGGGAAAAAGGTGTAAGACTGAAGGAGATATGAGAAGAGAGAGAATAGAAGGACAATGTTCAAAGTGAGAAATCGAGAATAGACAAATGATCATATATCAGTGCAGTGTTACTGAGGATTGCACTCCTCTTTTAATTTGGTGTGACATATATTCTACAATCTTCCCTGTTCTCAGTGGGGATCAGGGAGCTGAACATGAGCTGGGTTATTCGGTAACCTGATTTCTGTTCACTATTGTTTTTTCTGACTCATTGCATTGTTTTCTGGGGTCTTGCATGTAAGCATTTGCCATAACTCTTTCTCATGATGACTATTAGTCAAGCATTAGAGGGTTATTTTATAATTTACATATTTCAGCCCTTGCTTCCGAACAACCTTATCCATATTATATAAAAGTGCCATAATATGTATAAACAATGATATAGTGACGTGAAATCTCAGCCCTTAACTTACCCATCTTCGAATGCCACATTTGCAATGTTATTCCCCTGTGGTATGTACATCTGGGCTTACATTGATGCCTCAGTGTGGTGTTCAGAGATTTGAATACATATCTTTGGGATTTGTCAGCATCTCACAAGATTTTGACAATTCCCAGTGGTCATCTTGTGTGCGTCCAGTATTTAAGCCACTCTCATGCTCATATGCATGTTTTGGTTCAAGACTACCGGACAGCAAAGAGCTCCACGACACCGCTGCTTACCTGAAGGAGTCACCAAGGGGCATCTTGAATCCTTTTGGCCTCTGCTTTCAGATCAGAACTCTTTGTCAAATCTGGGTTACTTCTTCCAAGCATCTGAGAATCACCTAGAAGAGAAGAAAATAAAGTACCATTCACCAAGACAATGTGCCAATTTAATCAAGATTTAAGTATGCATAGATAATTGAGATTTTAAAGCAATTTCATTGGCATAGAGTTTCTAAAAGACCAAAAAAACGAAATGTTCCTATCAGCAAAATGAAGACAAATGTACCTCCCTTGTGCATTATTTCGAGACACTTGGGTTGGCAGACAGCATCAGTAAGGACAGAGATGTCAATCCAAATTCCAGATACCATGGTTGAATGTCTATGAGAGAACCCTGGAACAGGCAGCCAAAACAAATAACCCATTGGAAGGATGGCACAATGCCTTCCAATCCATACTATGAAGAACTCAACCTCCATTATGCAAATCTATCGAAGCATTACAAAAAGAGCAAAGCTATCAAAATATTAAAAATAGAGCAATCTGTTAGATACATTGGCCCTAAACCTAGAAAACAAACTATAAGAATATATGACATGCTACAATTTAAAGTCAAACTCTTCATAAATAACAAAGTAGTCTACTTAGAAATTATAGCCAAAACCATAGTATTAAATAAATATCAATCTACCAAGATCCCCAGAAACTACAACAAATTCTAAACCAACACACCAAATCGTTTTTTAATATAATATTTTATTACATGAGTGAAACAAATATATGAAATCATAATTTATGAACCAGAGATATTACAAAAAATCTATATTTTAATTAATTTAAAAGAATGTAACAATAGCCAACATAACAAATTAAAACCAAATTCAACTATTACATCAAATAAATACAACACATTATTCAAATAATTCCACATAATAAAAATATACACATGACATAAACAATATGATATGACATTTCCCACTCACAATAAGACTAAGAAATAAAACTTACTGTTGTATAGCTGGAGATCTTTCCTCGTCTCTAAGTGTTAAAAAGTAGTAACTTACAAAAAGATAATGAAAACAAATCAAAAAAGCCCAAAAGAAAATGCACAAATATAAACATTCCAATTGAAATCCCTCAAAGCAAACTCTGCAGTTTCCATTATAAAATAGTGTTAAAAAAGAACAGCTCCAGGAAAAGGAAATCTCAGTAAAAACCATTGGTTTATACTAAACCAGAACTGATTTCCTTAAAAAAAAATCATAAACTCCAAATTCCCTTATTCCCAATTCTCCAAATTGTTCATAGACAGAAATCTGTAAAAAGTGTTAAAGACCCACCCGCAAAATGTATTACAGTCCCAAAAATGTATATACATAACATGAATTCGTCAAAACATAAACTTCTCATAATTTAACATTGCAGATTCATACATTACTCTAACAATGTAAAAAAATGCAAATCGTAACAAAGCCACATCTAAGTTTACTAAAAACTTGCAAACAACACTGAACCCGAGAGTTAAACACACATCCTAAATCCCCAATCCACAAAAACCCTTAAGAAATATTTTTAAAAGGACTTACCCATTCAGTAGCACCTTACCACAACTTGGTTCCTGGAAAAAAGAACCAAAATAACATTATTAGACTACAAAATAGAAGATAGCGGAAAATAAGGGCTGCAAAATAAAACTTAAAAAATACATATCTCCCCATAGAAATAAATATAAATGGGAAAATTGTAAAAATGTTTTAATAAATGTTAAATAAATTTAAAAGAGTGTTAAAATGTAAAACATCCCTAACAATGTTTTAAAAAATATGAAATATTGCACATTACAAATTAAAAATTAGTTGAAAATATGGACAATTATTTAATATATAATAATATGTTAAAAATGCATTCAAAAAAGTTTTTAAAAACTTAAAAAATAGTAATCAGTGAAAAATCAGGTTTGAAAATGTACATTATACAAATATTGTCAGGATCTTCACCTGGATTTTTGCACAAGAGAATGTTGTAAAACCGAGTCCCAACTTCCTTAAAGGACAAGAGAGCCCAACAGAGTCAAAGCTACTCCTGATCAACATGTAAGAGGAGAATGGACAGATAAACAACACTGCTTCAGTTGATAACTGCTCTGTAGGTACCACGGCTACTCTAATGTCTCCGAAGTTATATACTTAGAATATAAATGAATGATATAACAAGTGTTTCCCAGCACACACTGATATATAATTCTCCTATGACATATATTGTTCTAAATCAAAAACCTGACTTTTGCCCTCTTCCAACTGTGATGTGTAGAGAGGAATATGTGATGAAGCATTTATGAACAGAACTGGAGACTTCTCAGTAACACCCCAGAAATATAGAAAATAACCTTTTGTAATTTATATCAACTTTTACTTCACTCAGTATCTACATATGGGATATTAGCCTAGCTTGTACTTATAGGGCCTCACTACGAGGCTGGCAGTATTCAGACCACTAGCCTTGCAGTAGAGGTTGGACTGCCGCTCTCCAGGAGGTCCGATTGCCACATCACAACCTTGGTGGTCAGACCACCTCAAGACCGCCATCCTTGTAAGAACACTGTTCTCGACGGGGTGACGGAGGTCAGATCTGAGGTCAGCCACAGTGCTACTGAACTCAGGGCCACCCTGAAAATCACAACTCCACTTTCTGCCAGCCTTTTCATAGCACCCTCACCACAACGGAAAGGCTGGCGTGAGCCAGAGCCCAGGGCCTAGAGGCGATGCCCCTGCACTGCCCATTCCAATCTATACTATACTATTGGTGGGAATGTGTTAGACACTAAATAGTTCAAATTTTTAAAATCAAGTTCTTCATAAAACGTTTTACCTGCAATAAAATATTTTAAATACACTATTAATACTGCACATACTCATATTTTTATAAATGACAACATTAACTAAAAATGATATAATTATATTGAAACACACCAATCTACACTGCTAACCATTATATAAATAATTAATAAACTTAAATAAATACAATTACATAAAATTCAAAATATCAATTTATGAATGCTTTTGTATGTATTAAAGTTTAATAATGTAAACAATAATGTAATATTGTTAATTTAAACCTCAAAAGAATTAAAAATATAGTACTTTGTTGGAATTTTGAAGAATATTTTTAAAATTGTAAAATATTTTTTTTCTAAGGCAAATACCATTAAATATATCTTAACTATAATACAAATTACATAAAAAAATAAAAATGATAATGTAATGTTAAATTTGTAAATTCAAAACAAATGATTTGCTAATCTTTATAATTTTTTTCTTAACATTCAAAATTAAAACATATATTTTTTTAAATCCCAAGCCTTATTCCCTAATAAAACATCATCTCACAACTAAAACAACAATAATTAATTAAAAAGATTAACATGAGGAAATACCAATTTAATCACTCTAGTAAGCAAAAACAAATATCTAAACTAGAAAAAAAATTGTAAACACATAGAATAAAAAAACTATGGCCCTCGTTTTGACAATGGTGGTAAAAACCGAATACCGCCGTGGCGACGGCCACCAAAAGACCATCACCGCGGCTACCAGCCGTCAGCCGTATTATGAACACAGCCGGATTTCCACCAGAAGGATGGAAGAAATCCAGCTGTGGCCATGCCAGCGGGTGGCAGTAAGGTGGCGCTGCTGCCACCAGCAACGCCATGCCAATAGACTTGTGCCAGCCATATTATGACCTATAATACGGCGTGGTGGTGTTCTGCTGGCTGACTCTGCTGGTAGCAGCAGCGCCCCGTCCCGCCTCCTGCCGGAGGACCCCCTGAACACAGGTAAGTCGGGTCTCCGACAAGGGAGGGAGGTTTTGTGTGGGTGTGTGAATGTTTGTGTGTGCATGGATGCTGGTGTGCGTGTAGTGTTGGATGCGGGTTTGCATGTATGGGGGTGTGAGTGCATGTATGTTGTGTTTTGTGACTGCGTGTCTGTGTGTATGTTTCCAAGTGTGTGTGAGTGGATGTATGCATGAGTTGATCTTTGTGGGTAAAGGGTGTGTGTAAGTGTGTGCGTGTGAAGGGGGCATGAATATCAGGGGGTGGGGGGCTTTGGAGAGGCAGGGGGATGGGGGATGGGGGATGGGGGAATAACTGGAAAGGGAGATGGGGTGACCCCTATTAGTGACAAGGAAGGGATTCCTTGTCACTGATAGTGCCTACCGCCCCGGTTTTCTTGGCAGTAAGGAATCCACGAAAACCCTGGCGGTAGACGGGGTCATAATCCCGCAGGCGGTACAGTGACGGCCACCGGGCTGGCGATGGATAACGATGTGGCAGTCAGAGTGGTAGCCAACATGCCAATGTTATAATATGGCGGAAAGTACCACCAGCCAGGGTCGTAATGAGGGCCTATATGTTGCATACTAATAAACACTAAAAAACAATATTATATGCAAAAATATTTTCAACATTAGAACAACACTAAAAACTATATTTCTACTTTCTATATTTCTCTCCGCAATATATTTGAAGTCCCGATAGTCTTGACACAATATTTCTGTAGCAAAATGTTTTTTTTTCCGTTAGTTTGTCAAAACACTGGTTCGATTACTTTCCAGTAATCTTTGTTCAGTTGTGACCTTGAATTGCTTTGGTAGTTGATTAAGGAGGATATTTAGAAGAAATTGACTTTTTTCTTTATAGGTTAAATTCGAGGAGAGGGTTCTATTTTTTTTTGTTTTAGGATAGGAAGATTGGCCTGTTTTCCAGGATTTGGGTGCACCCACTATGGAGGTAATGGGATGAGGAAGAACAACCATAGAAATTAGATTACCAGTGATGTATCACAACATTTAGCAATTTACTATCTCAGTTTGAATATTCTCTGTAAAATGTTTCTGAAAATTTATGGGATGTTTGTACTTTGATTTAAAGCTGATTTTTGATTAAATAAATTAGGCACTTAAAATAAATATGATCACATTATTATAACTTTATTTGTAATTATTTTAAATAATTTACTTTCATGTAACATTATTTCCTTTGAGGTTATATTTTAAGTCCCTTTCTCGTTTAATTTCTATGGAAGAGTGTTATAGTACCATAGATTAGACATGTGTAGTGCTGGACTTACTTCAGCTCTGAGCTTGAGTGATTTCCTACGGTTGTGGGTCCCTTTTTTTGTGGTAATAACTTTAGTATTGTAGTTTGTGAATAGCAATGGGCTTACTCTTTTGTAGATGGGTACAGTTGCTTCCCTAAACCCTTCCCCAATCCTCCCTTAACACCTCCTTTGTCCTCCCTAGTCGCTTCACGTTTAGTCATAATAATTCCCCATTTTCAAGTCGCTCCACTCTATCCCTCAAACATTGACTACTAAAACATGTACCTACATGTACATAGACTCAACAGTTGAAGTGGAAACCTCCCCACCTCAAAGTTTAGAAGAGATGGACGCACAACCTCTGCAAATTTATGAATAGCATTATGAAGTATGTTTTGTAGAAAGTTTAGTACATGCAGTCTATGAATAGGCCTCTGAAACTTCCAGTTGCTCATAATTTTTATGGAAATATCGTAACTGACCTTAATTTCTTCCTAATGTTTTTTATTGTTCTACAATGATAGATCAGAATCTTCAAAAACTCTTTTTACTGTTAACATATTATTATGTTTCTTGCTATTGTGTAATTGACTTTCATTAACAAATATATTTGCTGATTATCTAAATAGGAATGTGATGATAAGTTACATTTTAGCGACTGGGAACCTTGAGGCTGATTTCTGCACTAAATGTACAATAAAATTACAAAATTAGAGTTCAGTATCCTGATTGTAATGGTTAATACTCCAAAACATATCACCATCAGTCATGACAAGGTTGAATATCACCTCATTTCATACTCAGTCACCATCTCTTCATTCTATTCACGCTCTCTTCACTGTGTTGGTGTGCAACACTGTGGGGGTCATTAAGAGTCTGGAGGTCACTAGACCGCCAGACTCATGGGTGGCGGTTGGACCACCGACAATGCGGCAGTCCGAGCACCTCATTACAACCCTGGCGGTCAGGACCCCGGGAAACCACCAGGTCTGCCAGGATCGGACATCCCGGAGGTCTGTAGGTGGTGGCGGTCCTAATCCACATGGCGGTGCTGCAAGCATGTCTGCCATGGGACTTATAACCCCCTTTTCCGCCAGCGGTTTCATGGGGGTACCATGGACAGTGTAGGTGTTCCTGGCCAGCACCATGGGCAATGTTCACTGTCTGTTTTGTAGACAGTGACATTGCGAGGGTGCTGGTGCACCCTGCAGGCTACAGCATTGCTGCCAGCTTGATTATGAGCCAGTGACAATGCTGTAGCCTGTTTCCCGCTAGGCTGGTGGGAGTGAACTGAGGTTTCCATCTGCCAGCCTAGCGGGAAACTCTTAATGGGGCTGGCAGGGAGGTACCCTGTGTGGTGACAACCTCCCGGTCGGACGTTTGGCGGACAGTAAAAACCATCTGCTGAACTCGTAATGACCCCCTGTATCTTATTTACTTGTTCAATCGTCAACAACGTCTTGGTACTTCCTTCATGGACCTTGGTGCTCCCCAATGGAACTGTTTCTACTTAATTTAATCAATACTTTTGAACAAGGCTGTAAACATTCCCAATTAGAATGCCAGACAAGGACTAAAGTTTACAAGTTCACTCAAAGATTATAAGTACAAAAATGCAGAAGCTGTACCATCAATCAATTGAGCATATAAGCATATAAGCATATAAGCAGCAATATATGGAGAACTCTGTAAAGTTCTACAAAATATGCAGCAAAGATTTGTCTTCTAAGAAAGGGAAAAGGTGAGCCATACAACAGTGGAAAATCTGCTCCTTTTATAAGACATTAGAAAAAAGATTTCATACATTTACTGCACAAATGCATTTTTTATAACCTATGCACCAATAGGGAACAAGGAAGAATAAATTGTTTACTACAGAACACATTCAAAGATTCTCTCACAATTATACTTCATTGGATTCAGGATTAAGCCTATTCATGCAACATTTCATTTGTTCATAGACAGTTAGGTTTTCCTTGATTAGGTATGTCATGTTCCATTTGTCTGGGAAGTTCTTGGTTTCTTAGTATAAGCAGAACATTCTTTATTGCAGTCGGAAACAGCAATAACAGTGATTACGTAATATGTTGCAATGTCACATTCAAAATTTAAGGAGAGCACAAATTGCCTTTATGTAGCAGGAACTTGACTTTTCATATGATTCAATACTACAAATCAGGCACTCAGACCCCATAACCGAAAAGCAAATCCCACAACAGTCACATCATGAGGCAATAATGTTGCCCTTTTTAAAGGTAGCTGGTCATTGCTATCCAGGTATGCACATCAGAATTGAACAGCCACTAAAGTATTCATGTTCATACAGGATGCAGATTGAACAACAGAACTGCACAGGTAGCCCAAAAGCAGACATCACCTCTAGTACAATGGAATTCTGCAGATATTGACCTTTAATGGAGCCCTCCCCTTGCACAAGTAAGGGAATCAATGGGATCATCCCAGTACCTCTGCCAGTGATTGCCGAATCAACTGCAGAGCTGCTGTGCAAAGGACTATAATTTGTGTACATTTTAGGGGCACAGCTCAGGCCAAAAACACTGATCTCACCAGGTGAGGTATAATTGGAAAGGGGAGACTCCACTCATTTGAGTGTTTTTCTCTGTTGTAGATCCTTGCTCAGGGATTACTACAGGAGAGTGATCCCAGAGCAAGGACGCACACACCTAGAAGTACACCACTGGATCACAAGGTAAATTCTAGAGCGGAGTGAACCCCCACGGTCTGGCAATTGATCCTTTCACTGAGGATATATTTCTTTCTCCTGTGAGTGGGGGCCAAATTAGAAGCCCAGGATACAGTAGGTCAAAAAATGTTATCATGAACTGGCTAGGACTCACTCTGTCATGCATCAGACCACCCCCTCGAGAGCTCATTCAGTCTTTCTGACCTTCTGGCGGATATGTGAGAGTTGTCATCCCCAATATGTCTACCTCAAAGGATCCAAAACCCAACAGAACAAAAGGATTACTTTTTTTATTTATGGAGTCAGGGTCTGTAAGGCATCAGGCCACATCTCCAGTCTTGGTGGAAGAACAGGGTATTTGTCCCAGTGTGTGACAGAAAGCCCAGTCCAGGGAGGTTTTTTTAATCAGTGGGATGGGGAGGTGGGCCCATTGCAACTTTAGGACACAACCCTGATCTGAGAGATTCAGGCCCTCATTACGAGTGTGGTGGTCTCAAGACCACCACACTCGCGATGGCGGTCGGACCACCGCAGACAGGGAGGTCCGATTGACTGATAATGACTGTGGCAGATGGGCCAGACTCTGGCGGTCTCAGTGGTCGCAATCTGCCAAGGCAGCGCTGCAAGCTGCGCTGCCCTGGGGATTACAAGTCCCCTTTCCACCAGTCTTTGCACAGCACTCTCACCTGGCATTGGCACTGCAGGGGCCCCCACAGACAGCCCTGTCACGCTTTTCACTGCCCGAATTATGGGCAGTGAAATGTGCGATGGGTGCTGTTGCACCCGATACACCACAACATTGTCGCCTGCTCGATTACGAGCTGGCGTCAATGTTGTAATGAGTTTTCTGCTGGGCCAGCAGGCAGAAATGCTGTTTTTGTTCACTGGCCCAGCAGAAAACTCATAATATGGCACCAGCATACCGCCAGCACTGCAGTGACTTCGGCAATCTTTCAAAAAGACTCCCCACACGTCCCTCATTCCTAGAGCCTTTATGTCCACCTGGCAGGGCAGATTACAATTCCCCCTCTCTGCCAGACTGTGGTGGTCATTCTGACCCTGGCGGTCTTTGACCGCCAGGGCGGAGGACCGCGGGAGCACCGCCGACAGGCCGGCGGTGCTCCAATGGGGATTCCGACCGCGGCGGTAAAGCCGCGGTCGGACCGGCACCACTGCCGGGGTCCCGCCAGTGTACCGCGGCCCCATTGAATCCTCCGCGGCGGCGCAGCTTGCTGCACCGCCGCGGGGATTCCGACCCCCCCTACCGCCATCCAGATCCCGGCGGTCGGACCGCCGAGATCCGGATGGCGGTAGGGGGGGTCGCGGGGCCCCTGGGGGCCCCTGCAGTGCCCATGCCACTGGCATGGGCATTGCAGGGGCCCCCGTAAGAGGGCCCCTACATGTATTTCACTGTCTGCTGCGCAGACAGTGAAATACGTGACGGGTGCAACTGCACCCGTCGCACAGCTTCCACTCCGCCGGCTCGATTCCGAGCCGGCTTCATCGTGGAAGCCTCTTTCCCGCTGGGCTGGCTGGCGGTCTGAAGGCGACCGCCCGCCAGCCCAGCGGGAAAGTCAGAATTACCGCCGCGGTCTTTCGACCGCGGAACGGTAACCTGACGGCGGGACTTTGGCGGGCGGCCTCCGCCGCCCGCCAAGGTCAGAATGAGGGCCTGTATGTCAAAACTATGATTAAAAAAATTACCAACCTCCTGCCGGCCCCACCAGGATCTCAGATCCTGATGGGCTGCTGATTACAACCTTGTTCTCCTCCAGCCTTTTCATGGCGGTTTAACTTCCATGAAAAGGCTGGTGGAAAACAAGTGCAGGGGGCCACAGAGTCCATGCATGGGCAATGCAGGAATTTATCTGCCCAGCACCCTCAAAATGCACACTGTTTGATGTTCAGATAGTGTGCATTTTGAGGGTACTAGTGCCCCCTGTGTGCAGCAGCAGTGCCGCTGGCTCTAATATGAGCCGGCAACAATGCTGTCACCCTTTTCCCACTGGGCTAACTGATGGAAACTTTGGATTCTGTAGGTCAGCCCAGTGGGAATGCAGTAATTGAGATGGCAGTGAGGTCGACCACATGGCAGCGACCACCCTGTCAGAAATTTGGCGGACGGGTGTTTCCGTCCGCCAAGATCTTAATCAGCCCCAATATTTCATCTCACTTTCTAATAGGGATGACTTTTGATTTCAGGCTTGGCACCCAGAGAGCTCTACCAACTCTTCACATAATTCCTAGGCAATGTCAAAAATATACTTAAAACACCCAATTTCCTCTTACTTTTGATGTGGGATGGCTACAACATTTGGGCCCGGGGTCGACCAGCACTTAAATTGTGGTGCAAATGTATGACTTTTTTACATAGTTACAAAGAATTGCAGTTATACTCTTGGAAACATGTGAGACTCAAAGATTTTGCATGTGTAGAATAAGCTCATACAGAATTAAGTTAAGTTCTAAAAATGCAATGTGACACAAATGTGCAGTTGTACATTATTTTTGTTTTTATCCGCTGAAAAATGTTCTTCCTCTCACTGAAACCAGTGTTTGTACCCATCATTAAACCTGAGGGTGTTCCGTTCATGTTCCCACTATCGCACCAGTCATTGCTGGCCCTGTGTAGTTTGACAAGCTCACTGTGTTGGCTGAGATTTTCATCAAAAGTGCTCCTGCCAACAAAGCAGTAACACTTTCCGCAAAAATGTAAACCTTGTTGGCAGCCATACCTTGGTGGCCAACTAAGCAGTCCCAAAGCAAAAGTTTGTTCCCAAAAACTAGAAAAGAAATACTCCTGACATCCTGGGTTTTCCCAGCTTGATATGGACATTTCTGCATTCTTACTGTTCAAAACTGGCATTTCCGAAAATAATAAGAATTTAGCTAGAGACTAAAGCATATTGCACAAACATGAATACCGCTGTACATACCGACAACTTGAAGGAAGTGATTTAAATGATGTTATTCTAAATACCCAAACAAGTAACAGCCATACACCGTCTTGCACAGCTGCAGAAGAGGAAGCCAAGACATCACCATTGCAGTACTATTTTTCAAGTGTTTGTCCATTTAGAAGGGCACCGTGACTTCAGCAGCAATTACAGCGGGAACGTTAGTAGCACAATGTGTTACCACTATATTTACATCATGCCAGTAAATGTGGAGACAAACTCGTGCTAACTTAACACTATTACATTCACCATATTTCCATTACTGTTTACCAGCAGCCCTTATCCTGGTAGTAATTGTTAGAGAATTTCTAGGGTCCCTATCAACTGCCTACACCCCTGCATGTACAGAAGCACCAGTGGAGGACACCCCTACCTCGCAGCGAAGGCATGGAATGACCTCATGCTGCAGCTCTGTACGACCACGTCCCGGAAAGCACTCAAGGACTGGCTTTTCAACTGAGCCTACAACATACTGGAAGCTCCTGGATACCTTCACAGATGATTTGCAGTACTGTATAGACTGATTGGTTGAGAGTAGCTCTGTAAAACAAAAAGATTAGTAGAAATAGAAAAATCTTGCTGTAACATGATAACTGCATATTTGCCCCTTCTTTCCAAATGGGGTAACATCTCAATCTAGGATACTCACTTACAGATTGGTGGCAAGTGTAAACAAGCACTGGCAAAGCCAATAGATCTCACCTTTGTGAACTATTGATGGTTTTAGCCATGCTTCATAGGGACAAAATGGA
Organism: Pleurodeles waltl; assembly: GCF_031143425.1. Classification (NCBI taxonomy): domain Eukaryota; kingdom Metazoa; phylum Chordata; class Amphibia; order Caudata; family Salamandridae; genus Pleurodeles; species Pleurodeles waltl. The sequence goes on along the minus strand of NC_090449.1, from coordinate 685,770,462 downwards.
ATCCTACATAGCTTACTGGATCATGCCTACAAAATGACACAAATGTTTTTTTAATTTTCTTTACAGAGTTGGAACAGTAACAAAAAATATAATGTGAGTCGATGGAGGATAGAGCATTGGTAGTGGAAAAAGAAGGCAGATAGGGAAATCAACAAGGAGGATGGAATCCCAGAGGGGAAGGAAACAACAGGAGGGTCGGGTAAGCAGCATAGAGGGTGGGTGGAAGCAACATAGTGGTGTGGGGATAAGCAACATGAATGATATATGGAGGGAAGCAAATGGAGACAGAGCAAGTTGGAGGGGGTGGAAGCAAACAATAAGATAGCACACTATGGCACTAAAGCACATGGGGAAGTGTCTTGAAGGGCGAAGCTAAACAAAATTGAAACCATACGTAAGAGTGGCTCGAAGGACAAAGATGGAGAAAACAACATTGTTATGATGAGGTGAACACAAATGAGCTGAGAAGAGTGGGCAATATGCTGAGTAGTAGAAATTAAATGCACTCTCATGAAATGATTAAGAAAAGAGTGGTTTACGGTTTTAACATTATGATAATGTTAACTGTAAGAAGTGAAATGTGCACGTAGAACTTTAAGAAGACCCTAGGTGAAATGATTTAAAACTGCTAGTGAACGACAGAGCAAGCGGTAGGGCTAATCTATATAAAACTGTAAATGAACTGATAGCAGCTTAAAGGATAAAGGTGTTGAAACATGAACTTTTACATTGATATGAATGTGCTGGGAGAAGTGGGAATACACAGCTGACATGGGAGATACATGCTCTGTCATGGAATGCTTTTGTAAAAAAGAAAAGTACTAGAAAAAGCAAACACTTACGAAAGGATAAAAGGAGCCAGTCAAGAGTGATGGTACACGACCTATGCTCCACAGGAGTCTCAACAAAACAGATGGACGGGCTAAAGCAAATAAAACCCCAGAAAATAAATCGAAAAAATAAGAGTGACAAAATGAAAAGCCAGTTGAAAGCAATGGGAGGAGATGCTTCCACGTCAGCTAATGACGTCTCCCCACTAATGCTTACACAACCAAACAGCTGCACTTGCTGATAGGCTTTGACTTAAAATTGGTGCCAAATGGAAAAAGAGGATTTCCATGCATTTAAAATGAATGTCGCTTTTATTCAGAAAACGTAGCATTGGTACATGCTGCCCTGTCAAGTACTTGGTATCAAGGATTAGACTGGTGCATTTTAGTGCTTGTGTCCTCATCTCCGCACTGAAAGCATATGTCACACATTTATCGCACCCATGGGATCCAACACAATGAGGTGTGCTAGACAGCTAGGCTGCATAATTGATAACCAAGGTTTTCCATGCAGCACACTGAAATCAGCATGCTTTGCAGACTACTGCCTCTAATAAATAAAAAAATTGTCGCACTGTTTCTAGACTTTCACACTTTAAAATAGCGTTGCTCAAAGTATATGTTGCCACAGTACACCTCCCTGGGCAGTCTGGAGCCCAGCCTTTGAGAATGTAGGTGGACTAGTGGTCCATGCTCTCAGCAAGGTCACATGAAACTAAATGCAACATAAAATAAGCACCTGTGCCAGATAGATTATGGCGCACTTGGATCTGCCTTGCACACTTGTTTTCTGGCAGTTGTCACCACCATTGAGAACCTATGAAGGTGATTTATTGGCCCAGATGGCGGCCTCAAAAACTGATGTGCAGGTATGAAGCACCATTTAGACATCAAAGGGTCAGGAAGCCCAGTCCTGGGCTCGATCTGAATATCACGCTAAGCACACAAAGCTACAGAAGCATTGCTAAGGCAAGAACACGTGTGCTGTGGTAAAAGGTACCAAAGTTTGGAGAGTTTCTGTACATTTCATTTCATCTGCTACATAGACATCTTTCTGTAATGGTCACCCATGGTATTTTTTGCCTGGAATCATGGGAAATGGCAATGACCAATATAAAAAAAAATAAAGGTCCTGATTTAGTTCTTTGCGGGGGTTTACTTCATCACAAATGTGATGGATATCCCATCCGCCACATTACTATACCATTATATCCTATGGGATTCCTATTATGGCAGACAGGATATCAGTCATGTTTGTGATGGAGTAATCTGTCCACCAAACTCTAAATCAGGTCCTAGGTTACAAGTATCTCTTTTCACACAAGATAAAAGGCTTCACTTTTCCACTGAGTTTGATCAAGTTCTGGAAAATTCCCCAAGACTTTGAAAGATCAAGCACTAATTATGGTATGTCATTGACCGCTGTTTAAAAAAACACATGGCAAATAATCATAGCTTGCTATTGGTGTCAACGTAAGACCCGACTCCTCCTTTTCCAGCCACTTAATTGAGTTTATCCTATGTTTGACATTGGAATCTTGCAATTTTTATAAACGGAAACCAGTGCTAGGAGGAGCAGAGAGAGAGCATTACTGAGAAGATCAGTAGGACAAGCCCTGTTTTATCAAAAATCTTGAACATGGATGTTTGTTGTTTGCAGTTGTTTCATGATATTGTGTGTAGTTGTAGATTGTGTTTAGGAGCAGCAGCAGCCGATGTCAGGGAAGGGTGGTGAGGGTCTTTATAGAAAATAAATATAAAAAAAATAACTTACCTGCCTCCCAATGCATCCCCCCTCTTCTGCTCCTCTGGCTCCATGGCAGGCATAGGCTCCCAGACTGCCATGCGGCCAGTCCTAATGCTGCTCTCATGCTGCTTGTAGCAAGACAGCAGCGCCAGGATTGGCCTGAGCACCCTTGATTTGCACTTCCAGGCAGACAGGGATCCTCTGCCTGTTGTCTCCAATCCGGCAGCATAGCTTGGGTTGGAGACATCTCAGTGCGTATGTTGGTTTGGCCATCCTGTTTTCCGGGGCAAACCTACATGCACACTGATGGGAGTGCACACCACTCCCCCTCCATCATTGTCATTTCGATGATGACCCGCCCCCAAGACTTGGCCAGTGATGAAAAATAAAATAAATAAAAAGATGGAGGAGATGCGTGGAAAAATAAGGTGTTGAGTTAGATTTTCCAGTACAGCACAGACAATGCGTTGTTTCTTTCCACGCTGCAAGGGCTTTGCATCATTTTGTGGCACGCAGTCTTGGTTCCTCACTGCGATGCAGTGATATTTGACACCCAGGGATGATGCACTGATATCCCTTGGAAGAAGGAACCGGTGTTGCATTGATCTGGTAGGCGTTGCATTTAATTTCCTGTTGCAAGATAGGTGTTAGGTCGAATTTCCAGTTGGGAATTCAGAGATGTGTTGATTGGTTGGCTGTGCTGATTTCTCAGCTCCAATGCAGGGTCCACATCAATTTCTACAGACGTTGTGTCGATTTATTGATGCACAAGGAATTTATTGCAGAGGTGAAGTTTTTGTTGACCTTGAGACTTCAGAAACCGGAGGGAAGCTCAATCCAAGCCCTTTGAGAGCACTTTTGGGGAAGGCAGAGTCCTTCCAGCAAATTCAGAGGCCGGCAGGGAAGCAGGGCAACAGCAGGGCAGCAGCCCTTCTCATCAAAACAGTCCAGATGAGTCCTTTGGGGAGCCAGGCAGATCCTCTGACAGGGTGCATGTGTAGGTCCAGAAATATCTGAGTTGGTGGGGTCAGAGACCCAGTTTATATACCCAAAAAAGCCTTTGAAGTGGGGAAGACTTCAAAGAGTGGTTTTGAAGTGCACAAGTTCCCCTTTCAGCCCAGTCCTGTCTGCCAGGGTCCTAATGGGGGGTTATCAGTTTATTTTTTGTGAGCGCAGGCCACTGCCCTTTGAAATGTAAATGTCAGGCCCTCCACCCTTCCAGCCCAATAAAACCCATTCAGTATGCAGATGAATGCAGATGTGACTGAGTGTCCTGTGGACATGGTTGTCTGGGTAAAATGCACAAGAGAACTGTCAACCAGCATGGACCAGACGTTGATTGGAGTCAGACTGTAAGACACAGATGGTTTTAAGTGCAGTGAAAAGCTCATGTTCTAAAAGTGCCATTTCTAAAATAGTAATGTAGAATCCAACCTCACCAATAAGCAAGATTTTCTATTACCATTCTGGCCATACTACATATGACCTGGTTACCCCTTTTAATCAGAATCTACCACCCAAAAAGTATAAGAGGGCCGTCCTAACACTAGTCTATGAAAGGAGCAAGCTTCACAGTAGTGGAAAACAAATTTAGGATTTTTCCACTACTAGGATGTATAAAACACATAAGTTCATTTCCAGCCTTTTACCTACATAGCATCCTGCCCTACCTAGGGCCTACCATAGGGGTGGCATATGTAGGAAAAAGGGAGCTTAAGGCTTGGCAGGTACTTTAAAAAAACCGGTTGAAGTGGCATTGAAACTGCACACACAGGCCTTGCAACGGCAGGCCTGAGACATTGTTAAGGCCTACTTATGTGGGTGGCAGAATCAGTGCTGCAGGCCCACTAGTATCAATCAATCAATCAATATTTGTAAAGCGTGAGGGTCTCAAGGTGCTGGGGGAGGGTCATCATCCGAAGAGCCACGTCTTGAGGTTCTTCCTGAAGACTGTGAGTGACGAGCTTTGTCTGAGGTGCAGGGAAGGTTGTTCCAGCTCTTTGCTTCAGTGTAGATGAAAGCTCATCCTCCGGAAGTGGTTTTGCTGATGCGAGGGACTGTGGCCAGGGCCATCTGGGCAGAGTGGAGGGATCTGGCAGGAGGGTTGAAAGAGATGCAGTGGTTCAGGTAGGCTGGTTCGGAGTTTAATTTACAGGCCATGGGCACATATTGTGCCCTTTACTAGGGACTTATAAGTAAATCAAATATGACAATTGGGGATGAACCAATATTACCATGTACAAGGGAGAGAGCATATGCACTTTAGCACTGGTTATCAGTGGTAAAGTTAGCAGAGTCCTAAATCCAGCAAAAACTGTGTCAGATAAGTGGAGGGAGGCAGACAAAAAGTTGGGGGATGACCACCCTAAGATTGGGAGGTCTAACACACTCTTTCTTCATGTTACTTTCAAAGTAATAATAAATGTTGGGTATCATTACCATTGCCATAATAGTAGCATTAATACAAATTGGCCAACGGTCTGTAAATGAGGTCTAAATATGACAAATATGTTTTAGAAAATCCTCTGTGTTCTAGTTTAAAAGCTAACCTGAAGTTGCAGATCAATTGGGAATGAATTATCCATGAATATGATGCCTTTTCTTAAGCAATATAAAACCAAAACAAGGCATCATTATTAATACACTTTGTCAAAGCAGGTGATCTTAATAACAATTCTTTTAGTAGCCAAATAAGAGGCTTTCTCACATTTAAGGTGTGACTAAATTTTTTCACTTTACAAGCAAGCTGTCCTGTTTCATTGGGAAATGCACAGACTTGCCTTTAAATACGTCAGAAGTCTTGCAAATAATAACGGTATGTGTCATTAATAACATATGGAAAGTAGATTTTAGTCTCTAAAGTAAAAAATGCGCACAAAACTGTCCTGAAATATGGTTTACTCTATAAAGACATCCAAAATTATGAACTTTCTTAAAAGTTAGAAGAGCAAAACTTAAATTGAGTTCAATTAGTTTTGGAGGAGACCAATCTACAATCCAAAGAGTAATCGGTATCAGGTATAGTCAGTGTAGGGTTCTGTAAGTACATGAACAGTAAAAAAAGAGATGTATACCAGCAAAACAGAAAAAGGAGGGCAGCATTGCCTGAGAACTAGGGACCCAGTAAAACTCTGGGTTTCAACAGTGATCTCTCACTTATGAACTATTTAAATTTCCCTAAAATAGAAGAAAACCAGGAAAGGGTAGTCCATGATTTAAAATGAAGCATTTAAAACCCTGTTAGGGGGGAATGTAAATGGATGTGTGCCCCTACCCTAAGTGCTCAACTGCATCTGAAACTAGTATCCTGACTTCTTTGGGTGGCCCTAGTGTCACACTAATTGAGCATGCGGTCAGAGGTCTAGGTCTGCCCATGATTAGTTATTCCGGGATCGTGATGAGCACTAAATAGCTTCTCTAATAGTTTTGGTCAAGAACCTTGTCAACCTTCTAAAGAAATCAAGTATCGACTGAGATCAGTATTCAGCCATGGCTGAGAGACAGGTTCTGCTGTTGCTGATGGTGAACCAGATTAAACAAGAGGGTGACTCAATAAGTCCTTGCGAGCTTGGGCATCTAACTATTGTAAGGTAAACTGCTGACAAGGGAAAGGTAAAATCATATTGAGTATTTAGAATGATAGAGAGGCCCAATGAGTAGCATCAAAAATCAAATTATGTCCTTCATATAGTGATTTTTCACATTGAATTAAACCAACAATATTAACAATAATAATACACAACAGACACACACAGTAATTAAATTTAAAAAAATATGCATTCTCAAACTGAAAATGTAGGGGCTAAATACATGTAGTATCCTCACACACACATTGACAATGTATTATCCAAATTAGACTGAAAGTTCCATGATTCCATCTGTCAACGTATAAAAGACTCACTCTAAAAAAGATCAATGTAAATGTCCATCTTTCATTGAGACCAAACTCTATATAGATAGTGAAATTATAAATAAAAAGAGATTTGGGCTTGTTGTCAATGTTTCGGTTTCAAGTATTATGAATACTCAAGACGAAACTCAGGACCGGCATGCCTTAAGTAGAGATAAATAATGACCCCAATGGAACCGCCATAACACTTCGAATTGGGCACATCTTCAATGATTGATAATGCATGTCACTGAAACAGTTATTGCATTATTTATGGTTCACTGGATCACTTGCTATGACTAAATATATGGCTAAATTATTCTCCATAAGTATTAGAATGCCGCAGATAAGTTTCTTCCAATATGGTTTTTGTTTGAAATATTCCCTTGTCAGCAGTTTACCTTAATGATGTTGAACCAGACCACTCCATCAACACATAGGGGGTCATTACAACCTCGGCGGTCTTTTAATAAGGCCAGCCGAGGGACCGCCGTGCTGAAGACCGCCATTTTTCAGCGGTTTTCCACTCGGCGTATTATGACTGGTGGCAGCTCTCCGTCGTTTTTCCGACAGAGAGCCGCCAACAGCCATAGTGATGGGCGTCGGGGAAGTGGAGGTTGCTCCACCTCCACCGCCACGCCAACAGAACACCGCCCAGTGAATCACGTCCTGTGCCGTGGCGGTGTTCTGTTGGCGGTGTGGTGTCGGCGGAGCTGCCCCCATGGCTCCCATCCCCTCCCGGTGGATCGACGGACCAGGTAAGTCGATTGTCCGTTAGGGGAGGGGGGTGAGGGGGTGTTGTGTGTTGTGTGGGTGCATGGGGGTGTGCGTGGGTGTATGTAGAGGGGGTGTGTGAGTGCGTGTATGCTTGCGGGGGTGTTGCGTGTTTTGGGAATGAGTGCGTGTATGTCTGTAGGTATGTCTGTATGGATGTGTGCGTGTATGTTTGAATGTGGGTGTGCGTGTCTGAGTGTGTGTGTATGTTGACATGTATGTCGGTGTGTGTGCTTGTATGTGTGTTGGTGGTGCCTGCATGCGTGTCGGGTGTGTATGTGTACGGTAATGTCGGGGGTCGGGGTGGGGAGGGGGGTCCTGAGGGTGGGAGCACACACTGCCTCCCATCCCAACACTTAATTTACCCAAATGCATCATGGAAAATGCAGTACATGATACAACTTACATATGTAGTAGTCTTTCATTTTTGTATATCTTGGCTGTTCAATGGCAGAAGATTAGCATCTCTGATTACAGATATTCTAAAAATCCACAAATTCAAAAAAATAAAGGACTCCAGGCATCCTTTTCAGATCCACGAATTCAAAATTGAAACTGCAGATCGGAGTAATCTGATTGGCTGGCAGCAAGAGGCAAATTCTGCTTGTGGCTGCCTTTTAAGGATGTAGGACACAGTCCCATATCCTGAAATAAAGATCAACAAAGAGTGTATATGGGGAAGCCTAACCCACAAGGCTTTAGTGGGGGGACTCTCAAATTGGCCATCCTTAACTTAAATAAAAAATATTATGGGCCTCATAACGACTTTGACGGTCCTTTCACAGGACCGCCAAAGCCACTGCAGGCAAAAGACCACCATTAATGGAGGTCTTTTGCCCCCCCATATTAGGAGTGTTCCGCTGGGTTGTTTTCACCCTCTGGCTCAGCAAAACACTCAGCACAACATTGACGCTGGCTCGTAATTGAGCTGGTAGCAATGTTGTAGTGAGTTGGGTGCAGCAGCACCCCTCGTGCATTTCACTGCCCGTAATTCAGGCAGTGAAATGTGCGATGGGGTTGTACATGCCCATGCCAAGTGCATGGGCAGTGCAGAGACCCTAGGGGCCCGCAGACACCCGTATTCGCTGGCGGATGGGGACTTGTAATCCCCAGGGCAGCGTTGCTTGCAGTGCTGCCCTGGCAGATTACAACCGCTGGGACCACCAGGCTGCAGGCTGGCTGCAGCCAGGCAGCATCGACGTTTTGACTGTGGCAGCTCTACCATGGTCATAATGGGGCGGTCGGACTGCCCTGTCTGTCTTAAGACCTCCAGCCTCGTAATGAGGCCCTAAGAAAACCAAAACCAAGAGTATCAGCTGTCTCAGTATTTCAGACCCCTGGTGCAATTATAGGTGTTGGGATGCATTGAATAAATGCACCCACCTGTAATAAGGCACACAGTTGTTGGGCTAAACTGTTTAGTGCGCCACGAGAACCTTCACTGCTGATAGGAAATCTAGGTCCCGGAAGGAGTGAAGTTGTCAAAAATTGAACATCACAACTGCACCTTTTTTATTTCAACTTTGCAGGCTTCACAAAGTACCGAGCTGCTGAATTGTTTTAAAAAGGGAAAAAATAGAGTCTTGCATGGCAGAAGTAAATTATTTTTGTTGCAGCTTGTTGTCATGCACTGAAGTTCTCTACTAACAGAAATCTTGATGTCTAATGGGAGGAATTTCTGGCAGAAAGGAGCTAAACTAGCTGCTTATCTGATGATGCTTAGGGCTAAAAGCAACCTTAAATGATAGTAAGTACATTTCCTGCTCTGCAGTCATCTTCTCTCCTCAGTCTGTGGCACAGATTGAATGATTGTCGCTAGCCAAATGTCCTGCCAACCGTGAAAACAACATCTTTCAGCAGGAAAGTTTAAGACAAGGTAGTTCAAATTCATCCCTGAATGAAGTCATTCCAAGTCAGGAAACTTCACCCACATTCACAAAGTATTATGGTTCAGATGTGCAAAAAAATTGGTTCTCACAAGTTGTGCATCTACTTTTTGCATATCTCTTCTGATTTACAAAACTGACTTATGTACTCTTAGCTCAGTTCACAAAATCTCCATTCGTAGTGAGTCCCAATTTGAACTAACTCATCATTATTCATCAGATAGTTCACAGATTGTGATTCCCCCAACATGATGTCAAACGAGGGATGGTGGCCTGCTGAGTTCAGCAAGCCACCATGCCTGTGAAAACAAAAAAACTTTTAAAAACGTTTTTTGATAGATACCAACAGTTTCTTGGACCCAGACCACTCCCAAGCAAATCTTTTTGTTACATTTACTAAGGAGAAGGGATCCCAAGGGTACCCATTCTGTTTTGCAAATAGGTTACTACCTCCTTTGGGGCATTGGTCACCTATCAATAGTTTGTGGCTGAAATTGTGGTTACTAACCATTGCTACAGTAAATGAGTTCTGTGTTTTAAATTTTAAAAAAAAATCTTTACAAATTGTAGGCTTTACACCCATAAAATGGCTTTATTCCTTTTCTCTGGAGAATTTTAAAACTTTTCCCAGTACTCACACAAACCAAATAACAGTTTAATGGCTTCAATTCCAATCCCAAATGAAAAAACTGTGAAATAGATTGCATAATGGACCATGGTAATGCTGACAAAATATGCAGTGACATGATAGATCAGGGATGTTTATAGAGATCCTGTCTCAGTTGTCATACAAAAATTAATTAAGAATATTGGAATGTCAAATGTATCGGCAGCAGGAATATTCAAAGTAAGAATAATGTTTTGAGTGGTTTATTTTTTATTTTAAACCTCTTTTTATGATAAATGTACCATGCAGTGGGATAACATATACACCACACATGCTTATGAATATAATCACTTTGAAACCAGTAAAGGTTTGTTTTGAATATTGTTGTAAAACTAGTGAATTAAAAAATGTTGTATATAATATTGTTTTGAATCATTCTTTTGTATGCATTTTATTGCAGAATGTTTGACTTTATAAGTTTAGTATTTGTATGTGTGTATTTATCAAGATAATGTATCACTTGTGAAATATTTGACATTCATATTTTCAGTTTATTAACGTTTAAAAGTAATGAGTAAGTAGAATGGCATAGATTGGAGTGGCATAGAGGGGAGCAGCATACAATGCAATAGTGTGCAGTGGAGAGTTAAAGAGGGAAGTGGCGCACAGTGGAATAGTGTAGAGTTGAGTGGCGTAGAGTCGAGTGGCATAGAGTCGAGTGGCATACAGTGGAGTGGTGTTGAATTAAGTGGAATGGAATGGAATTGGGTAGACTGGAGAGGCATAGAGTGGAGTTTCATAGAGTGGAGAGGCATAAAGTAGAATAAAGTACTGTGGAGTGAAGTAGGTTGGAGTGGCATAGAGTTGAGTTGTGTAGATTTAAGTGGCATACAGTGGAGTGCATAGGGTAGAAAAGCATATATTGCTGAATGGTGTGGAGTGGAGTGGCATAAAGAAGAATAGCATAGAGTTGAGTGGTGTAGAGAGTTGTACAGTCGAGTGGCGTAGAGTGGAATAGTGTAAATTGGAGTGGTTTAGAGAGGAGTGGCCTAGTGTGGAATAACGTACAGTGGAGTGGCATAAAGTAGAGTGTCATACGGGAAGTGGCAAAAGATACAGTGGCGTAACGTGGAGTGGCATAGAGTGGAACAGCGGAGAGGAGAGTAGTGTACAGTGGAACAGTATGGAGTGCAGTGGTGTACAGTAGAGTGGAATAGGGTAAAGGGGCATTGAGTCAAATAGCTGAGAGTTGATTGGCGTAGAGTTTAGTGGTGTAGAGTGGAGTGGTGTACAATGTAATGGCATAGATTGGAGTGGTGTACAGTAGTACAGAGTTGAATGTCGTACAGTGGAATAGTGTGGAGTGGTGAAGAGTGCAGTGGTATGGAGTGGAGTGGTGTACAGTAGAGTGGCATGGAGTGGAGTGATGAACAGTGGGATAGCGTAGAGTGGAGTGGCATAGAAAGCAGTGGCATAGAGTGGAATAGGGTAGGGTAAGATGGGGTATAGCTAAATGGTGTAAAGTGAAGCAGCATATAATGGGTTTGCACATAGTAGAGTGGCATGCAGAAAAGTGACATACAGGGAAATAGCGTAGAGTGGAGTAGCACAGAGAAAGGTGGCAGAGTGAAATACCGTAGAGTACAGTGCCATAGATTTGTGTAGAGTTAAGTGGTGTAGAGTAGAATAGCATAGAGTAGAGTGGGATAGAGCAGAGTGGTCATAGAGAATAGTGGCATAAGTTATTGAATTAAATAGCACAGAGTGGTGTGACATGCATTGGAGTGGAGTAGAGTGGAGTGGGGTACAGTGGAATAGTGTATAGAGAATTGCCTAGACTAAAGTGTCGTACAGTAGAGTTCATAGAGTGGCATAATGTCAAGTGTAATCGAAAAGTAGAGCATACAGTGAAGTACCAAAGAGTGGAGTAGCGTACACTGGAATGGCATTGAGCAGAGTGATATAGAGTGTAATAGCCTAGAGTGGAACAGTGTAGAATGGAGTGGTGCACAATGGAGTGTTGTAGAGTGGAGTGGCATACAGTGCTGTGCCATACGGTAGAGTGGCATAAAGTGGCATAATTGTAAGTGGAATAGAGTAGAACAGCGTAGAGTGCAATGGCATAGAGTGGAGTGGTGTACAGTGCAGTGGCGTAGAGTGGAGTGGCATACAATGGAATAGGGTGCAGTGGAGTATCATCGAGTGGAGTGGTCTAGAGTGGAATTTCACAGAGTGGAGTGGATTAGAGTGGCATTGAGTCAAGTGACGTACAGTGGAATAGTGTAGAGTGGAGTGGCGTGGATTGGAGTGGTATAGAATAGAGTGGGATAGAGTGAAGTAGCATACAGTAGTGTGGCCTAGAGTGAAGTAACATAGAGTGGTATTGCTTAAACTGGAGAGTTGGAGAGTAGAGTGGCATAGAGTAGAGTGGCATAGAGTAGAATAGCATAGAGTGGAGCAGTGTATAGTGTAATGATGTAGAGTGAAATGGCACCCCAGGCCCTGCACCTTCAGCTGTGTAGAGCAGGAGTTTGGCATCTGCAATTGATTGGACACAGGGCCTGACTGCAGACCAGGCATTGCCCCCAAACCCTCGGCACTTTGGTGAAGGATGTGCACATCAGGCACTGAAAATTAGGTGCATCATAAAAAATACATGACAGCTACCTCTAGGCTGGATGACAAGCACTTCAAAATGGCTTGTACTGGACCTCCCCATGAATGATTTGAGGCAGGAGGCCTGGTTTGGTCTGACTTGTCACTCCTATTGTGCTGGGAGGTGCAGGCCTATATTGCAACAGAGAAACAACACAGACATCATGTTCAGACCATAGTCAGGGATGTGCAACCAACTCTCTGATGAGTATTAGCAGTGACATATTAGTGTGAAGATATGTATTGGTCAGCTTCCATGAAGAGGTGGCTATACTGGATGTGTCCTTATAAACACTATTAAAATATAAATGAAGTCCTTAGAAATCAAAAAGGCTATTTGCTGTAAGTCATTTACATGTTATTCTTTGATTGGTCTCTTTCTGTGTAATATAACCTCAGTTATTATAACGTATGCTGGGTAGTATATGATATATCTATGTATGTTCAGCTTGTCCATTTCTACTCCAAGTTTACATGATTTTGCCCTAAGTATGCATTGACTACCTTTCTAACGTATGAGCTTTCTTGCTGTAATAAGTCCATACATATTACATGCACTTGTCAAAGTTTGAGATTTATGTGCATAGCATCCAGGAATATTGCTTTTCATTTCTTGTAATTTGAACCTGTGTCAGGCAATGTTAAACTGGTGTTCAGGTATTTTGCACAAGTGTGTATCAACAGTTGCATTGTGAAATCTCCCCAAAATATTGTTTTTAAACAAGTACCTTGATAGAAATGTTATGTTTGCAGTGGTCATGCGCTCTTATGTCAATGCAAAATTTAACAGCTTTTTTCCACAATGTTGCAGAACCAGTGAAATATTAAACAAATATTCTGGACGCAGGCAAAGTAAAACATACCTCATGCCTCCTCACCTGTGTAAGCTCTTCTTTTATCAGCATTTTTGCATCAAGTTTTAATCAACAGAAATAAAGAATAATAATAACAATCTATTAACGTCAAAAGCAATGGTTTCAACAATAAAAACATTACCAATTAAGGTATATTACAATTTTGGGAAACAACAATCATATCAGACATCCATAAGCGGCGGCTAATGAGCTTTGAAATTTGTGGGGTGTTAGCGGTCAGTATTTCACCATTGTGTCTAGGTCAGTCCCTTTTGCCAGCTTCCCTTTGCTAGCCCTACACAGTCATGAACACAGAAAAGCAGGCATACACACACACACATAAAGCACAAATTCACACACAGGCAACATTTACAAATTAACACTAAGGGCCTCATTACGAACACAGCTCGAATTCTCGCAGCTGGCGGTCCTTCCATCGACCGCCAGCCTCCTGGAAAACACGCCGGCTGAAAATTAACTCCCCGGCAGGCTGGTGGGCGGAGACAGTGTCTCCGCCCGCCGGCCTGGCAGGGAACACGGCCGCAACATTGAAGGCGGCTCCATGCCATGTAAATCGGGCAGGGACATGCGCGACAGGTGCCTGCAGCTACCCTGGCGGATGGTGTTTCCTCCCCCCGCCAGGCTGCCTGGCGGCGGGAGCATGGCAGTGGGTGACGGCTGCCACTGGCGGCCCTCACCATGTTCTTTCTATGGCGGTTCAGCCCGTCATGCCGGCTGGCGGCTTTAGCCACCACTGCCGGCATGGCGGGCCGAACTGCCAAGTTCAAAATGAGGGCCTTATTCATAGAACTCTTCTCTTTCGGATTCAGCAACAGGTGGTGTAAAGTTGCTGGATCCAGTAAGAGCAGTGATGTGGTGCTAGGTTCCAGCAATGTTCAGGAGACATGGCTGCTGTTAACAACTCTCTGCCTCCTAAAAAAGCTGAGATTGAGCACCAAGTCATAGCAGTCTTGCATCTCACGGGAGAGGCAAGGAGGAATAACACAAAGTGTGACGGACAGCAAAGAAGGCCTACAGCAGTCAGGGGAGAGACTTGCACAGGAAGCAGTAGCTGCCTGAGGAATGCATCTCCCAGGACCCCTTTGATTGGCTGATTCTTGAAAGAGATGGGTCAAACAGTGAGAAAAGGAGGGTGGATCTGAACGGCAGACTCAGCACATACCATGGCTCAGGGTCAGTTCATCGTCGGCCCTGAAGTAGGGCATTATTGTCGCATTTGGCAGCTCCTGTCTACCCTCACTACTGCCTTCCAGGCACACACAATGTATGCAATATTTGTGTGTTATTGAAGGTGCTCATGCTGCAACCAAGTTTATTTTCAGGTGGGCAGTAGGAGAGCAGCAGAACAGGCTTTCAATCCCTCCTTATCTCTTCTACAAGTCTGAAGGGGAACCGTCCCAAAGACCTGTACTGACATGCCATCCTGGTGAATTAATGACTGCCTTAGAAAATCATGCATTTACAGCTTTCATCTGTACTTTTTACGAGGTTTGAAGGATGGAGTTGCTATATTTATTAGATCTGTTTTTGTCAGTTTGACTTTTGGAGATACAGATTAAGCATCAATTTAGCGTGCATATATTACATTTTTGGATTCTTAGCAGAATATCCTTCTATTCTGCAACCTCCTATAACCTTTAACACTTTTGTCTGACTACCTTACACCATTGTCAGACTGGCATTATTCTGACAGTATCCAAGACATAATTCCAAGTGTTCATGCTTGTTCTCATAGTGTATCCACTTTTGCTGACAAAACTCTGTTGGAGTCCATGTCTGATGAACCATTAAGAACAGAAACTACATCTCTCAGGGAATCATATTTAGTTCCAACACAATTTGCAAGTGTTTGGCAATTGTTCTAATGTGAAATTCATGTGCATAGATGTATTGAAAATATATGAAAACAGGTCTGAAATTTAAAAATAGTTTTATACATCGTTTCCTAGATCAGTAAGTATGTAGTTAATAAGAAATAGGTTTTACAAAAATATATATAGCCACCTGTGTGCAAAAGAATATTTTTTGACTACTTTCAAAATACATGACAATATTCGGGCATTGTACCTCAATGTTATATACATTAGGTGGTATTTGGCTCACTTCACTCCAAACCGCTCTCTTGTTTGATTCTGGAATGTGGCCCTGCAGAAAAAGGACCCCTCAGACACTTTTGGTCACGAAAAAATAGCTGAAATAGTCCCGGTGAAAATGGTGAGAGAAAAGTAGCAACATGTGGTGATAGCTGATGAAAATACTGGTTTTGCAAATCACCAGATAAGGTGCAAAACATGATGCACAACATTTCACCCTAAAAATAGTAACTCAAAATCCACTCAACAGGCAGTCAGAAAAATACATTTCATACATATCTTTGCTGAAGAAGAAATACAAACGCCATGAATCTTTGAAAAACTGGCCCAGAGAAGGACTGAACGTACACAGACATATATTGGCTACGATATATACTGCAATCTTGGACATAGTGATTGCTGTGGCAGCTATACTATATACTAAGGACAAGAAAATGCTTTAAAATGTGAAATTACATGAGCAGAAGGTTGCACCAGTGGCGGAACCTCATATTATCTGCCACCTGTTGTACATGGTTAGCATGGAGGGCGGACAACATGGATTGTGGAAAACCAAAGGTGGAGGCAAGTACCCACAAGAAAACACAAGATCCCATATAGCCATTGAGAAACAAAACCCAGAAATCACAGCACACGTAGCATCACATTATGACCAAACATTTGAAGTGATGGACGTCCACTGAGGGCCGTCTTTAAACATCGATCAATACCCTCACACCTAACCCCTTAATTGAACTGTATCACAATTAATCACACCTGGAATATCATGTCCTAGTGATAATCTACCTTTACCAAACCAACCCTTCCCTTATCTTGCTTAATCTATTGCTCTGTGACATGTACAGAATAGTAAGTGATGGTATTGATTTCGCTCCCAAAACACAAACACACATATCAAAGTATTGTTCCATGGGCACATATTTTGGCTCATACACCATGGGCTACACTGATTGCTCCGTATTCTGGAGTTGTATTGTAAGATAAAGCTCCTTACTTTATTGGAATCCTTCTGGGCACCAACAGGTAAGCTGCTCTTCGAACACGTACCACCAAGAAAGCTGCTTCTCACCCACACCCCATAAGGGAAGATGACTATCATGGCGGTGACTGACTGGGGTGGTGAGAAGCTTACATTCACCTGTGGCAACGGTGGATGAGCTCTACTGCTTCCCCGGTCAGCATGTCACTACATGTCCCTTCTGCTGTCAAGCAGAATCTTCTCTCAGCGGGTTGTCCTTCAGTGTTGTCTGCTGCATGACCATCATCCCGGCATGCTTCCCTTGTGCTGGTTTGGTTGCTTAAGTGCCTCATGCAGAGTGGGCACCATATCTGTCATGACTGTCTTGATATGTTGGGAAGGGAAACACCGACCGCAAAAATGGGTACATTCGCCTTCCCCAATGTATGTGACCAAACCTGCAATGAGCTATGTAACCCATTTCAAGATGGAAGAGAAACCAATTCCTCACAAGAAAAAAATGGTAACCTGGTGCCTGGAGGGATTTGCCCCTTAGTCTGGCAAGCTACGCAATGAGGACAGCAACATCTTTTACAACCTGTGCTTTCCATACCATTGATCAAGTAACAGCAATATTATGATTTTTGGTATAGTCACTGTCAATAATCTTTATTGTTTAGTTAATAAAAACCATAACAATCATCTCATAATACAACATATTTAAAGATAAAAAATCTCTAAAATTCTATAAAATTCCGTAAATTCCTTGGCCATGAAACCATGCGAGGATCTAAAATCAGTTTCTTAACTCTAAGGTGCAAAAAGCGCGTGATCAAGCATGCATCCCAGATAGCAGGTTTACGTCTTTGGTGTGTGCAGTCAAGAATTTGATAAATTTGGATATTGATTGTGCATCATTAGGATCAAACATTGACATCACTGTTGACCGACAGGAACGAGTCCCATTTCTCATAAAAAGCGGTTTTCATAGTTGTCTGCGGGCTTCCTTTAAGGCTGGACAAATACAAATCAGGTGAACCATATCTTCTTTCGGGCCTTTACATAGCCTGCAGGAAGTCTCTCCTCTATTCTTCCACAATGGTTGATCTGCTCTAGCAGGAGATGCTCCCAAACGCAGAGTCAAAAAGCGATGCTTGATATGAAGTGCGAAGGTTGCGGACAGGTATTGTGATGGGGCCATGGTGGTATAAGTGTGCATTACCAGCCAGGCGTATGAGCGTTGAGCAAGTTTAGCTTTATCATCTAGAAAAGATTGGATACTTATTTCCTTTTTTATCGCTCAACACAAAAGGGAATACGACATGTTAGAATCCCATAGGCACTTTGTTTTCGTCTCTTGCAAGGAGTTGTTCAGGTACCTGTTGTATACGGAATTAGGATTGCCGTTTACTGAATTCCATAGTGCCGCTACTAGCGGGCTGACAGTGTTTTTACTTATTTTGTGCCGGATCTTTATTGTGTGGGCCTTCCTGTCGAGCTGCTGTTGTATTAGACCAAATTCCAGCCTTATCTGTGCAGGGGAAGCATAGCGAGGAAGATTGAAGACTTGCTTATAGATTTTTATTTGTTGCCTTTCCAGAAGGATAGCATCTTTCCCGTATTGGGCTGCGCTTCCGTATGTAATTGCTGGAAGGAATTTAGCCGACATGACCGACAATAGTGGTTTATGTGATGGGCCCTTTAATCTTTTAGCAAGAGTGCAGAAAGCGAACGCCAAGGCTTTGCACTTCTGTAGAATATACTGGTTTTGCGGCACAAAATTTATCTTATTGTCTACAGTAAATCCAAGATATTTGTAGCTGCAGATCGTATCAAGAGTGATACCGTTCAATTTTATTTTATTTGCAGGATTTAAAGACCAGCCTATTGACATTGTTTTTGTCTTTGAAGCGTTAACCTCTAGTTTGTTTGTCTTTGCAAATTCGCCTATGGCACTAACCAGCCGTTGCAACCCTATTTTTGTGTGGCTTAACAGAACAATGTCATCAGCATACGATAGATGTGTTATAGCCAGACTTCCCATCCTTGGAGAATGCGAGTTGGTTGCGTCTAGTTTTGCAGAGAGATCTGCCATGAAGCGGTTAAAGAGGTGCGGGACCAACACGCAGGCTTGCTTTAATCCTATATTTGTTGGTATTCTCCTGGAAACTTTTGAGCCGTCTGCTACCTTGATTCGTACCCAAGTTTTATCATACAGCAATTCTATGCACCTTAAAATTTGTTCTTGCAAACCCCAACTCCGTAGTTTGTTCCAGAGAATTGCTCTGTCCACACAATCAAAAGCACTTTTGAAATCCACAAAACATATGTGTAAATTTTTCTTTAAGCACTTTGCTCAGTTGGCTTTATCTCCTAGCGCAAGAATGTTAGTCACTGTGCCATAGCCCTTCCGGAAACCAGTTTGATTCATAGGGACCAGGTTATTTAGATTAGACCAGGTGAGCAGGTCTGCTAGGATTAACGAGGCAAAGTATTTGGTCCGATGTTGAATCCCAGGGGGCCTTCAGACCAACGTTAACCGCTCCTCTTCCGCCTGCCAGAGAGCTCTGGTAATGCGGCTGCGGGGGCGGAGCGTTTGTTCTCCGTTAGACCTCTCCCTCGCCTCTCTCAGTAGCCTTCACAGCAACAGCAGCGGCTGCGGCAATGCCCTCATCCGCGTCTGCAGCAGCGCCCTCGTCAGTGCGTCAGCTCCGTCTCATTCAGCGCGTCTCGTCCACAGGGGTTAGTCTTCTGCAAATACAGCACCAGAAAGCAGCTGGGAAAAAAGTTTTAGCGGGCACGCGTCCTGAGCAAAAAAGAGGAATAATGACAGAGAATTCCTGAAGCGGTTACCAAATTAAATTACATCGATCTTTTATATGATAAGTTTAGCGTGGACAGCATTATTAAACTCTAAAAGTACTATGTCAAAATCATTTACTGGGGGACTGCAAGGTGCATGAATTCAACAAGTTGAGGAATTGCTCATGGAAATGCCAACTATTGGCATATAATGGAAACAATGTTAATCGAGAAATATGGCCTTCACATCGGTGTGTTTTACGTGCGTGACATATGCTTTCAATCCAAAAAATCAAACGTTAACCTTTGCAACGAATGCTGAATTTTGAAACCAAAGGAAAATGATTTGTTTGCCTATTGTTAAAAAGTTTTATGAAACCATGTGGTCTGAATTAGTTTTTTGTTTTGCAAAAGTTAGCTATTTGATTTTTGGAGGAAATCAATAAGGCCAAGTAGAATGACTACTTGCATTTTATGTCTAATATTATTGGTCTGGAAGTGCTTGTTAGAGGAGCATATGCATTTTTTTGTGGCAAATGCTTACTACTGTCTTGATACAAAACTATGGCCCTCATTACAACATTGGCGGTAAAAGCCAGTTACCGCCGTGCAGGAGATCACCAACACTCCGCCGCGGCCGCGGAAAACGGCCATCGCTATTATGACAGACATTTCAGAATCCGCCAATATTCAGACACCCACACAAGTCCGCCACACCAAAGGTCAGTGATAAACTGGCGAAAACAAAACCGACACCGTCACGCCAACAGCAATACGCCCACACTATCACGACACACGAATCCACGCGGCAGTTTTTCAACCGCGGTATTCCATTGGCGGTACACACCGCCGCACTCAAAATACACACACATTTACAAAACACAGCCACATTGGATAATTTGAAATACACACACCTGATACACATACACACACCACTCCCACACACCCATTACAATATAAAACACACACCCACATCACCCACAAACCCCTATGACAAAAAATCTTGAAAGAAGGCCAGAGAGAGACACCACCAGCAAGAACAACAGCATCCACAGGCACACAATACCATCACCCACAGAACTTCCACGCACCTCACACAACACACCACTACATATCAGCACACTTATCACCACACAATCCACCCCACACATCACCTACACCACCCCATGGCACGGCAAAGGCACCCCAGGTTCTCAGAGGAGGAGCTGAGGGTCATGGTGGAGGAAATCGTCCTGGTAGAGCCACAGATATTCGGATCACAAGTGCAGCACACCTCCATTGCAAGGAAGATGGAGCTATGGCGCAGAATAGTGGACAGGGTCAATGCAGTGGGACAGCACCCAAGAAATCGGGAGGACATCAGGACGAGGTGGAACGACCTACGGGGGAAGGTGCGTTCCGTGGTCTCAAGACACCACCTGGCGGTTCAGCGGACTGGCGGCGGACCCCCACCTCCTCACCCACAACTAACAACATGGGAGGAGCAGGTCTTGGCGATTCTGCATCCTGAGGGCCTCGCAAGAGTAGGCGGAGGAATGGACTCTGGTAAGTCAAATCTTAACTATTACATCCCCCACCCTACCTGCATGCTATCACATTCCCCCACCCTCACCCCCAGCACCCCAACTCCTCACATATGTCCCAACATCACAAACCACCCATCCCAACATCAAGCCCTGCATGCAACAACAGAGCATGGACACCCATCACTAAAGCATGCACAGTGCACATAGCCATACACCCCCCTAAACCACCATCACACAAGCTCCCACACAGGAATGCAAGCACTGGGGTACACGCTCACCCACCCATTGCACACCATGACACATACAGATGTAATAACCATCCTTTTATACCCCTGCAGGACCCCTACCCAGCGTCACCGGACAGGAGGGTCCACACATGTCCACACCACCAACAGAAGAGGCCCACAGTGATGACAGCACTTCTGTCCAACTGGATCTAGATGACCAGCCAGGCCCGTTGGGGACCTCTGGACAGTCGGTTCCCTTCACACTGGCATAGACCATCACAGACCTTCCCCCTCTGTGGAAACACCAGCACAGCACACACCAAGCGGGCCCATATCTCTGTCCCCAGGACACGTCAATCAGCTGTGTGTCCACCACTACAGGGAACCCAGGCTAACCCACCACCCCAACAACAACAGGGACCTGGGGGCAGTGGTAGTGGGCACACGGTCCAGGGGACGGAGGCCCAGGAACACAGGGGAACTGGGAGGGCTGCTGTGTGACAAGGGGGGGACAGGCCAAGGGAACCCACTCTCCACGAGGCCCTCTCCTCCATCATGGGAGCCTACCACCACTCCCAGGAGACGATGGCAACGGTACTGGCCAAGTTTCAGGAGACCCAGCGCCTGCAGGAGGAACAGTATATGGGCTTCAGGGAGGAACTCAGAACCATCAGCTCCACCCTGGGCACCATCGTAGGGGTGCTGAAGGAACTCGTGAACACCCGGAAGGACACTGTGGCACTACAAGGGGCCCCTGACACTAGCATGGACGATGAACTGCCCACCACCTCCGCCGGCGCTAGTGGACAGGATGCCCCGCCACAGGACCACCAGACCATCACCCTACCCCCTGCAGAGGGAGAACCACCACGCAAACGGTCCCTGAGATCCAGACAAAGACAGAGCACGATGCCAAGACCCCCGCCAAGAAATGAGACCCCCCTGAATGTCATCCTACTGTCCCACTTTGTCACCCTGTCCATACTAAAACTGCCCAACCTCCACTTCCTATGCCCATTTGGGCAATGCACCTGTGAGACTAATAGACTGGACTCTGCCATGGACATTCCTCCGCCATCACCCCTCACCATTTCACTACCCCGTCCAATATTGAGTACTTAAATAAATACACTTAAAACACAAAACAATCTGCAGTCTGTCTGCTATTTTGAAATAGTGTATTAGCAATTACAGTGACAAAATGCTCTTTCAATTGTAATGTCAACATACCTATGTCACACAGCTCAAGTCCATGAGGGATCAAAGCAGATGTCACACAGTGGGACCCACATCTGTGAAATTGTAAGGGAAAGTGACAACTCAGTGACCATACACTGGGTGAAAACGACAGACAGTAGAGAGGTAGTAGTGTTTAAGTACATGTAGTAGGCAGGTCTGTACTCTTACCTGTGTCTCACTGGAAATATTGCTGGATCACTAAGTTCCTGTTGTTTATGTCTTCTTCCTCTGCTTCCTCGTCTTCACTATCCACAGGCTCCACAGCTGCAACAACACCACCATCTGGACCATCCTCCTGCAGAAAAGGCACCTGTCGTCGCAATGCCAAGTTATGAAGCATACAGCAGGCCATGATGATCTGGCACACCTTCTTTGGTGAGTAGAAAAGGGATCCACCTGTCATATGGAAGCACCGGAACCTGGCATTCAGAAGGCCGAAGGTCCGCTCGATCACCCTCCTAGTTCGCCCATGGTCTTCATTGTAGCATTCCTCTGCCCTTGTCCTGGGATTCCTCACTGGGGTCAGTAGCAATGACAGCTTGGGGTAACAAGAGTCACCTGTAAATGGTGAGGGACAAGTATCAGACAAACACTAACCTGTATGGTAACCCGAGACCCAGACAACCATTCCCACTGTCTTGCTTCTAGGTGCTCACACGGTGCCTCTGGAGTTGACCCATCACATAAGTGGTGCTGCTATTCTGCAGGATGTAGGCGTCATGCACTGAGCCAGGGAACTTGGTATTCACATGGGAGATGTACTGGTCTGCCAAACATACCCTCTGTACATTCATAGAATGATAACTCTTCCGGTTTCTGTACACCTGTTCACTCCTGTGGGGGGGACCAAAGCCACATGGGTCCCATCAATGGCACCTATAATGTTGGGGATATGTCCCAGGGCATAGAAATCACCTTTCACTGTAGGCAAATCCTCCACCTGAGGGAACATGATGTAGCTCCGCATGTGTTTCAGAAGGGCAGACAACACTCTGGACAATACGTTGGAAAACATAGGGGGTCATTACGAGCTTGGCGGGCGGCCGCACTCCTGCGGACCCCATTACGACATCCCCGCTGGGCCAGCGGGCGCAAACCAAGTTTACGCCCGCCGGCCCAGCGGGGATGAGGCCGCAAAATAGGAGCCGGCTCCTAATGGAGCCGGCGGTGTTGCGGGCGTGCGACGGGTGCAGTAGCACCCGTCGCGCTTTTCAATGTCTGCTATGCAGACAGTGAAAAGCTGCCTGGGGCCCTGTTAGGGCCCCAGGGGCCCCAGGACACCCCTTACCGCCAGCCTCTTCCTGGCGGTGCAAACCGCCAGAAACAGGCTGGCGGTAGGGGGGGTCATAATCCCCAGGGCAGCGCTGCCCTGGCGATTTATCACCGCCGGGGCTAAAACGGCGGGAAACCGCCGGCCCCAGCGGTGCGACCGCGGCGCTACCGCCGCGGTCGTAATACGGCTCCCCTTACCGCCAGCCTGTTGGCGGTACGGACGCCACATTACCCCTGGCGGTCTCTGACCGCCAGGGTCGTAATGACCCCCATAGACTGGGACATCCCTGATGCTATGGCCACAGTTGTTTGAAATGACCCACTTGCTAGGAAATGGAGCACTGACAGCACCTGCACTTGAAGGGGGATTCCTGTGGGATGGCGGATTGCTGACATCAGGTCTGGCTCCAACTGGGTACACAGTTCCTGGACTGTGGCCCGGTCAAGCCTGTATGTGATTATGACATGTCGCTCCTCCACTGTCGACAGGTCCACCAACGGTTGGTACACCGGCAGATGCTGCCATCTCCTCACATGTCCCAGCGGACGGTGCCTATGAAGGACAACAGCGAGCACAGAGTCAAACAACTCAGAGGTACGTACCCACAGTTTACACAGAACACCAATCATACACAAAAGGTGGCCTGTATGTGTGTTGAGTCTAGGCCTAGGTATGTGTCGCACAGTTGGAAATGAAGCCATGTGGGCCCCTGAAATGGCGGCTGCCTGACCTCTAAAGTGGGACAATGGGATGTGAGGTAACTGCTCTGGCATTGTACACCGTCGCGGTAGGCGGTCGAAGACCGTGGCGTAATGCTGCATTGGTTAACATTGGCCCCTCTGGGTCCCAGGAGCCAATGACGATGTGCGCCGGCGGTGACGGTACGCACAGCCGCGGACGTGACCTCCATTTTCTATCTGTTCAATCACTCGATACCTGACAGGAGAGGTCCTACACTGCAAGTGCTGCTGTGACCTCGGTGGGAAGAGACAATGGCTCGAGTGTCTGGGGAAAGGGCCCCTGCCTTCACATCGGAGGAGTTGGAGAAGCTCGTGGATGGGGTCCTCCCCCAGTACACAGTACTCTACGGTCCTCCAGACAAACAGGTAAATACACTGTGAGCATGCTGTATAGGCTATTACTGTGTGGAGTGGGGTGGATGAAAGATGGGGGAGGGAGATTGAGTCGTGCATGAAACGACGGTGAGTGCATGTACATCATGGCAAGGGTAGGGATGGGAGCCAATCACTTTGATGGTGCAGTTGGTAATAACTACTCTTTTTCCCCTGTACATTTCATGTAGGTCAGCGCCCACCAGAAAAAAGATATTTGGAGTGCCATCACTAAGGACGTACAGACCCTGGGTGTCTACCACAGATGGAGCACCCACTGCCGTAAAAGATGGGAGGACATTCGCCGCTAGAGCAAGAAGACGGCGGAGGCTCAGCTGAGGATGGCCTCCTAATGTGGGAGGGGTGCCCGTCGCACCATGACCACCCTGATGTTCCGGATCCAGGTGGTGGCGTACCCGGAGTTGGATGGGCGCTTGAGGGCATCACAGCAGACACAAGGGGTGAGTACACTCTCATTCTGCTGACTTTGCACGCAGTGGAGTTGTCTGGGTGGGGGAGCTGGGCTGTGGGTTTCCCTAGACCAGGGCAAGTTCCGTAGGCAAGGCCCCTCCATAAGGCAGGCTATGTGGCACCCCAGCCCACCTCTGTAGAGTGCCAAGTACACCTAGTCATGCCCCTTTGTCATCTATGTGTGCAGATGTCGTCCATAGCCTTGTAGGCCATTTCCCAGGAATTGAACAGTGGAGCCCAAGAGCGCAGCGTAGTGCAGGGGGCTTCTGTGTCTGTCGTGTCCGCCAACGGTAGCGGTAATGCATGCACTCAACATGTCTCTCTTCTGTCTTCCCCCCCTTTTTGTGGTCTCCCTGTTCTTGTGTGCATTAGCATCATCAGGCGGAGGAGCAGTGGCACCGGAGCAAGAGGGAGCTGCATCCCACATGGCCCTGGAGGGCGACACTTCGGAGTCTGAATTCACCTGTGGGACGGAGGGCGAGGGGAGCTCCACGGCGGGGACAGGAGCTGAGACCAGCGACACGGACTCGTCCTCTGATGGGAGCTCCCTTGTGGTGGCGGCAACATCTGCGCCCCCCGCATCTACAGGTACAACCTTCACCCCCCCTTACCAGCACCTCCCTCCCAGCAGCCCCTCAGGCTTTGCCCCGTGCCCGCTCACCGAGGAGGGTTGGCATCACCTTCGCCCCAGGCACCTCAGACCCTGCCCCATTCAGCCCTGCTGCCCTCAGTGAGGAGGCCATTGACCTCCTCAGGTCCCTCACTGTTGGGCAGTCTACCATTTTGAATGCCATCCAGGGTGTAGAGAGGCAGTTGCAACAAACTAATGCATTCCTGGAGGGCATTCATTCTGGTCAGGCGGCCCTTCACTGAGCTTTTCAGACTCTGGCCTCAGCACTGATGGCAGCCATCGTCCCCGTCTCTAGCCTCCCCCCCAACTTCCTCCCCCAGACCCAATCCCCTCTACCTCAGCCCATCCCAAGCACACCTACAGACCAACATGCACACACGTCAACACCCAAGGTTAGTTCAGGCAAACATAAGCACCACACATCCCATAGGCATTCACGCAAGCATCACACACATGAAGACACACCAACATCCACTGCCTCCACTGTGTCCCCCTCCTGCTCATCTCCCTCCTCCCTCCCAGTGATGTCTACACTCACACCTGCATGCACTACCTCTACAGCCACTACATCCCTCTCCAGCACACCCACCACCACACCCCGCTCACGTGCAGTCACCACCCCCACTCCCATTCACACGTCCCCTGTGTCCTCTCCCAGTGTGTCTGTGACGCCCCCTCCCAAGATACACAAACGCAGGCACACACCCACCCAACAGCCATCCACCTCACGACAGCCTCCAGCGCATGCAACTTCACCCAAAGTCACCAAACGTACCCCTCCTACAACCACCACCTCTTCCTCCACTCCCAAACCCCCTCCAGCTACCCGTCCCAGTGTGTCCCAAAAACATTTCCTGTCCACCCTTGACCTCTTTCCCACACCTCCCCCACCCCATTCATCTCATCGGTCCAGAACTAGCACCTTAGCCACAACATCTCCGGGACCAGTGGTGCCTGTAGTCACCGGAATCTGGAGTGCACCGGCCACCAGGGCAGCCAGTGTGGCACGGAGCCACAGCACAGACAGTCCCCATCTGTGAAGCATCAGAAGTTGCCCAGTACCCGGCGGGAGAGGGGGAAGACTCCAGCCACCAAAGCCGCTCACAGGGGTCCCAGTGGGAGTGTGGAGTCAGCTGTGACACCTTCCAAGGTGGGGAAGGGCCACAAGAAACCTGGGAAGTCTGGGAAGAGCAGCACGGCGGAGAAGACCACCATCATCCCCGCTGCCCAGGAGGCCAGCACCAGCCCTGCTGCCCAGGAGGCCAGCACCAGCCCAGCTGCCCAGGAGGCCACCGCCAGCACCACCCCTGCTGCCCAGGAGGCCACCTCCAGCACCAGCCCAGCTGCCCAGGAGGCCACCGCCATCAACAGCCCAGCTGCCCAGGAGGCCACCGCCAGCACCAGCCCAGCTGCCCAGGAGGCCACCGCCAGCACCAGCCCTGCTGCCCAGGAGGCCACCGCCAGCACCAGCCCTGCTGCCCAGGAGGCCACCGCCAGCACCAGCCCAGCTGCCCAGAAGGCCACCGCCAGCAAAAGCCCAGTTGAGCCATGAAGGACCGCCAGCAAAAGCCCCGTTGGGCCATGAAGGACCGCCAGCAAAAGCCCTGTTGGGCCATGAAGGACCGCCAGCAAAAGCCCTGTTAGGCCATGAAGGACCGCCAGCAGCTGAGACCCTGCAATGGAGACCGCCATCTCAAGTACCGCTGAACAGGGCACTGCCATCTCAAGCACCGCTGAAAAGGGCACCGCCGTCTCAAGCACCGTTGCAAAGGGCACCGTCATCTCAAGCACCGCTGAACAGGGCACCGCCGTCTCAAGCACTGCGGCACAAGGCACCGCCGTCTCAAGCGCCGCTGAACAGGGCACCGCCGTCTCAAGCACCGCTGCACAGGTCACCACGTCTCAAGCACCGCTGCACAGGGCACCGCCATCTCAAGCACCGCTGAACAGGGCACCGCCGTCTCAAGCACCGCTGGCCCATGAGCGGCAAGGGCACTGACGCAACTGAGTCCATCACGGGGTAAATGATGCACTCTGGGCACCATGCCCCCTCCTGAACCAGTGGAGAGATACATCCACGACCTCTGTCCTTAGCAGGATGAAGCACTCTGGGCACCATGCCCCCTCCAGAACCAATGGAGAGATATATCCAAGACCTCTGTCCTTAGCAGGATGAAGCATTCTGGGCACCATGCCCCCTCCAGAACTAGTGGAGAGATACATCCACTCCCTCTGTCCTTGGCAGGATGAAGCACTCTGGGCACCATGCCCCCTCCAGAACCAGTGGAGAGATACATCCACTCCCTTTGTCATTGGCAGGCTGAAGCACTCTCGGCACCATGCCCCCTCCAGAACCAGTGGAAAGATACGTCCACTCCCTCTGTCGTTAGCAGGATGAAGCACTCTGGGCACCATGCCCCCTCCAGAACCAGTGGAGAAGGCATCCACTTGAGAGACTGTGGCTTTGCACTCCCCAGGATTGAACAGTGGGCAAACCACCCACTGTAGAGACTTGAGAGACTGTGGCTTTGCTCTCCCCAGGATTGAACAGGGGGCAAACCACCCACTTGTGAGACTTGAGAGACTGTGGCTTTGCACTCCCCAGGATTGAACAGTGGGCAGCCCACCCACTTGTGAGACTTGAGAGACTGTGGCATTGCACTCCCCAGGATGGAACATTGGGCAAACCACCCACTTGTGAGACTTGAGAGACTGTGGCTTTGCACTCCCCAGGATTGAACAGTGGGCAGCCCACCCACTGTAGAGACTTGAGAGACTGTGGCTTTGCACTCCCCAGGATTGAACAGTGGGCTGCCCACCCACTGTAGAGACTTGAGAGACTGTGGCTTTGCACTCCCCAGGATTGAACAGTGGGCATATGGCCCCCTTGTGGATTTGTTGTTGTGCACTCAAGCGGCTGAGGTGCCCCCCCTTTCCCTCCCCCTGAGGTGCCTGTTTAGTTGCTGTCTGATGCCCCTGCAGTGTTCTCTCCGTCATGGTCGGGCATCTTGTGTGGGCCTCACCCATGCCGTGTGGTCCCGATGTTCCACAGACTTTCTTAGAACACTACCTGGACTACTATGCTTGGTATATATTATGCACATGGTGTATATATCTATTTCTGCCTACTTGCTTTTAATATATTACAATGGTTACACTCATTTTCTATTGTCTTTGCATTCTTCCAGGGGGCTTGGGGGTGTAACTGTGATGTATTGATATGCATCAGTGTGTGTGTTGTAGTGGGTGAGGGTGGGGGTATTGCGTGTGTGTGTCCCTGTTTTTTCCCTCCCCTGTGTCGTAGGTGCAGTACTCACCGTGGTCTTCGCCGCCGGCGTTTGTGCTCCTGGTAGAGGAGCAAGAAGATGAGGGCTGGAAAAATGTGAAGCTCTGGTTCCATGGCGTCCTCGTTCCTCGTAGAGTGCGTAGAAGTGAGTGTTTTTCCTTCAGGATTTTTGTTTCCGCCGTGTTTTTATCCGCAGTGAATCTGCCCCGGAAAAGGTGGCGGATTGGCCTGTCATAATAGTGTGGGTGGTACATTGTCTCCCGCCTGTCTGTTGGCGGTGACCGCTGCGCTGTTTGTTTGTACCGCCGTGGCGGTCAGAGTGTTAAAGTGGCTGTATCTGTTGGTGGTTTCCGCCACGGTCGTGATTCCAAATTTTTTACCTCTGGCCTGTTGGCGGTCTTACCGCCGCTTTAACACCGACCGCCAGGGTTGTAATGACCACCTATGTCATGGAGATATTTTTTTAAAAGAACATTTTGTAATGGTCCCATACAGACAATCTGAATAATTTGTATTCTATAAACTTATAGTCCGACCTTGCCGCTGCACTAGAGAAGGACGATGCAGGCAGAAAAACGTCCCACGGCAGGGCTGACGTGCTGAAAATCGGACTGCGGGCCTCCCCACGGGGCAAAAATGGAGCCCGAGGTTTAGTAGGAAAAAGCCAAAAACATTAAAGGGGACCATGGAAAGAAGAGGCATCTTCTCAAGAACAGTCACTAAGAAGGTAACCCTTCCAATGAAGACGGTTTTGAAAAAATCATGAATCACATATCTCTTGTATCTCAGGCTCATTATCCATCAACAATGGAGGATGACAAGAATGTTGTATATGAAAAGGTTCAGGAACACATGGTTTCAACTGTGAAACATGAAAAACTGGGTGTATCTTCCATGTCTGATGCGATTGCAGACAGAAGGACACTGGATTCACAATATGTATGATCTTAAAAGGGCCATGATATTGAGGTTTAAATTTGTTCATGGACAAATTAAGAGGCAAAAATCTGGATGAAAGCCAGACCTTATCCTGAACCTGATACAAAGGAGAAGGACATCATGTTACATCTGTAGCTTTCTTCATGAATTGATTTTCAGCCAGCAAATTAGAATGTATCTTTTTATGGAAAAATGCAAAAATGACTAGACAAAGAAGTTACAGCTGGAACAGAGGAAGACTCAATATTCACTGTAGGAAAGGCCCGGGGATTACATAAAAAAAAAGAGGTTGCCTTCAATGCACTATGTACCATATTGTTTTATGAACATTCTGCCAAAGATAAATATTGAGACCAGTCACTTTCAGTTGCATTACAAAAACATCAAAGATATTGCTCAAGACCCTGATTAAGACGTTCTGTCTGTCCATTAGTTTTGGGATAGAAGTCGAGGATACTGCTACCTCAATATACAATAGTTTACAGAACTGTTTCCAAAAACGTGAAACATACTGGGGGCCTCGGTCAGAAATAATAACTTGAGGGAGACCATGAAGATGAAAAATCTACTGTAAAAAGATATGGCTCAACTCTTGAGCAGTGGGTAGTTTCTTTAATTGTTTAAAACAAGCCATCTTTAAAAAAGAATCTACAGTGACCATGATCACAGTATTCCCTACTGAGGATGGTAGGGAACATGAAAAATCAGTTAATATAATATTCCATGGGAATGGTGGAACAGGCAAAGGATGTAATGGTCCCACAGGTTTATTGCGAAGTACATTAGCTTATGCACACACTATACAAGAAGAAACATAGGTCTTAACATTTTTTACAACTGTAGGCCACCAAAAAGATTGAAGGATTAGTTCTTGAGTTGCCTTGACTCCACGATGACCCGCAACAGGTGAATGGTGACACATCTGCAGTGCTTCTATTTGCACCTTTTTGAAAGGAAGGAATAATGCTTTTTCATAGTTATAATATCCCTTGATCTTCCTCAGTTGGGAATTCAAAGCCTCCCATTCTTCTTTAGTAAGTAGAGCGTACTCAGATAACATTCGGTCCATAAAGGATTGTACCACTCCATTGATCCGTTGGGTTCTATAATATGCTGTGCAGGAATGGTCACACCCTCTGGATAACAATGAGATAAGGCATCTGCTAAGGTATTCTGGGATCCAGGGATGTAAGTAATGAAAAAATCATATTGACTGAAGAAAAAGGTCCTTCTTGCCTGTCGACTGTTCTGACATTAAAAATTCCAAAGGCACTGTAGATTCCTATGATCAGGTCTGACCTCAAAAGTTTCATTAGTTCCCATTAGGAGTTGCCTCCATTCCGTACAGGCCATCTTTAAAGCAAGTAACTCACACTCCAATTCAGAGTAGTTTTGTTCAGAATCTGTCAAAATATGAGACAGACAGAAAACTGGATGTTCTAATGCATCTTCATCATGCCTTTGTAAGAGGACAGCCCCTATTGCACTATCAGAGGCATCAGTTGCAACTATTCAGTTTTTCATGGTATCGGGATGCCGTAAAATTGGAGCCTGTGTAAAAGTTTGCTTCAGATCCTGAAAAGCTGTCTCATCAGATTCAGTCCAACAGAATCCATTCTTGAGATTTTCTTTCTTTCGATAAAAATTGGCTAACCCCATGAAACATTGCATCTCTTTTATAGTAGAACGAGATGGCCAGTCCAGAATGGCTTGAACTTTTCCAGGATCCATTGCGATCCCAGTCCTGTTAATGCGGTAACCCAGACACTCTACCTCAGTCTTATCAAACTCACACTTTTCTGGTTTACAAAATAACTGGTGGTTTCGGAGTGTTTCAAGTACTTGGATGACATGTGATGTATGTTGTTCTGGTTGAATAGAATACACTAAGATGTCATCTAAATATATGACAACTATTTGATTTAGGAGATCTGAAAACAAAGAATCCATAAATCTTGGAAATATAGAAGGAACATCAATTAGGACAAAAGGCATCACTCAATAGTCAAATTGGCCTAAAGGAGTCCTAAAAGCGGTCTTCCACTAAACTCCTTCCTTTATTCAGAGGAGGTGATAACCTCCCCATAAATCCAACTTGGTGAATCTCTGTGCTCCTTTAACTGCTTCCAATATATCCTTTATAATGGGTAAAGGATATCTGTCCTTTATGGTTATCGTATTGAGACCGCGAAAGTCTATGCAGGGACACAAATCTTTTGTCGTTTTTGGTACAAAAAAAGAGGAGCCCCTGCAAGAGAATAAGACCATGCAATCAGACCACTCTTTAAATTCTCATCCAGATTTTCTATAAGTGTTTCTTTTTCAGGTTCAGAAAGAGAATACATCTGCCCAAAAGGGACAACCACTCCAGGGTCCCGTGGAATGGCACAATCATATTCTCGATGTGGTGGCAAAACAGGACTTACAGGCTTTTGGAAGACATCTAAATATTCTGCGTATTGTTTGGGTGCCCATTGAATGGCATTAATGGAACAACCTGCCTCTTTGCTTTCAAATGCACAGCTCTGGGAGACCAGATCTATCTGAAGAATAATAGTTATGTTAAAAAAACTGAGAAGATAAAGACATGGTTCTGGTTACCTAATTAATGTAAGGATTGCGTTGTGTTAGCCATGGTATCCCTATTATAATCACATGATTAGGAGAAGAAAACAAATCAAGGCAAAGATATTTCTGGTGTTTCCCAAACTTCAAACAAAAGTTACAGGTTTCATCTGTTACAGGTCCTGATGAAAGAAGAGTACCATCCACATTATTGGCCTGTTCAGGTGTTTCCTTGAGTATACCAGCTATCTTCTTTTCCTTGGCCCATTCCTTAACAACATAGATACCACTAGCACCACAATCCAGTAAAGCAAGGACTCTTTCTTCTCTTCCATCTGTTAATTGTAACAACATGGGCTATAGAAAAAGAGCCAATGTGTCCATCATAGAAGAACAAATAGAAGGGAACTCTAACTGTCCTGTCCTCTCCCTTCTTACAGAGGACAGGAGTTGATGTTTCTCATAGCCTTTGAGAGACGTGTAGGACAAGCACAAATAAAATGTCCTGATTTGCCACAATACAAACACAGTCCTTTCTTTAGTCTATGTTCACGATCTGTTTCAGATAGCAGGCCACAGGTCATGTCTATTTGCATTGGTTCTTCTCCACAGATCAAGGGTGCAGCAGCTCGATTATCCTCTTGACGTTGGTCCACTATACGTAAAGATCCCAAATGAGATTAAATACAACTCTTCCGTTTCTCAGAGCGACGTTCCTGAAGGCGGTGTTATATGGATAATGCCTCATCCATAAGTTCTTTCATGTTGTATGTTTTTATAGCATGTACCAGTTCATCCTTTATTTCTTCCCGTAACCCTCTCTGAAAAGGGGAAACAAGGGTGCGTTCTACCCAAGTGGCCTCTGCAGCCAAATGACAAAATCTGGTTATGTATTGCAAGACATCCTGATTACCCTGGTGGATGTCACACAAAGCCTCTACTGCTGCAGAC
The DNA here is from genome assembly GCF_031143425.1 of Pleurodeles waltl. Classification (NCBI taxonomy): domain Eukaryota; kingdom Metazoa; phylum Chordata; class Amphibia; order Caudata; family Salamandridae; genus Pleurodeles; species Pleurodeles waltl. The sequence continues at coordinate 685,737,126 of NC_090449.1, read as the reverse complement.
ACCAGTCCGGGACGCTCAAACATTTGTTTAAAGGTTTCAACAAATTCAGTATTATTAGACAATTAGGAATCATTCGTGGCCACCAAAGGAGTCGCCCATGTTAAAGCCAGTCCTGACAAGGCACTTATCAAGTAACCAACCTTGTTCTACTCCTGAAGAAATTGTGATGCGTGAAATGTACAGAACACTGTCAAGGAATCAAGAAATTCTTTCAGCTTATTGGGATCCCCAGAGAAACGTGGCATAGCCTTAGAAATGGATGGAACATCCATTGTTTTGGAGGCCCGAGCTTGTTGTAAGGCAATGTTTTCTGAATGTAATTGGTGCAGTTCTTGAGCCTGTTGTTGTACAGTAAGTGCTAATGATTAAGCTGTCTTTAGCATCTCACCTGGAGTATCCTCTATCATCTTTCACCCACAACAAGTTTTTGGGCGTTGCAATCTGTCACGATTCATCTTTGTCTTACCGCTTCTGTAAGATGTAGATGGAGTACGGCTTCAGATCTTGCACATCCTGGTCTGACCAAGATAAGGGCGACCCCTTCTGGTAGTCACGGTGCTGCTGGCAAGAGGGACGCCCAAGCAGTCCGTGCCCTCCAGAAGGAACTCTAGAGAAAAAAAACACTTCAGTAAAAAACTTCCAGAAGGGAGCTCCAGAAGATCAGAAAAAGGCACAGTAGAACTCAGGACTCCAATAACTGGAAAATCAGGAAACTACAAGGAAAAACAGGCAAGAACAATCCACAGCAGGAACACACAAGAGCGAGGATCACCACCAACCAGAGTTTTGCAACGCAAGGAGGAAAGAAACTCAAGCTCCTAATATACCAGAAAACAGGAAGTTAACCAACAGGAAAAAGGCAAAATGCCATATTAATTTGGGAAAGTGTCACAGAGAAAACTAGGCAAAATGCCATCTTGGAAAGAGACTAATAAAAGAAAGGAACAGTGCATCCTGGGAAGAAAAAGCATTCTAGGACAAAGAAAGTATGGTTCCCAAAATCAAAGAACAAACAGCCCAGAACAAAAGAAACAGATATGTATTAGCTTTTGGGGGTCACCAGCAATGCAAGAACAGAGCATGCAGTGACCACAGTGAGATCCGCATTCCGGTCCCAGGCAGCCCGACTTCGCCACCGTACCATAGAAGGATGCTGTGGGCAGACAAAGACCACGGCAGGCCTAACGTGCTGAAAATCAGACCACATGACTCCCAGGGGGATGAAAATGGAGTCTGTTATGCCTCAGAAATGATAAGGCCCACATCGGAAATGTGGGACTCAAATGTAAATTGACCACTTGACTCTTTCTTTTTACACCACTGGTGGGAATGTAGATCTCTGGGTTTTTGAAGGGTGAATTTGGGAAATGATGAGAGTGGGTAAGTAGGATTCTTCAAGACATATTCCAAGGAGGTCACAATAAGTTATTAAGTTATTTCACCACTGGAGCAGGAATACAAGCAGAAACAGTCTGAATGGATGCACTATGATGCACTATTTCTAAGTTGAGACACTGGGCTCTTCATCTGGAGACAAGGAGATATCAGTTAAGCCACTGACATATATATATAGTGTGTGTGTGCATGTATGTGTGTAATGTGGGTAAATATATATATATATATATATATATATATATATATATATATATATATATATATACATAGAGAGAGAGAGAGTTTGGAAGGCACTTATAACAGTGGTACATGAAGGGCTCGAGTAGTCCTCAATATGTCTCAATTAATTCCTCACCGTATGAAATAATTCTTAGACACTTGTGAATGCGTTTGCTCATTTGCAGATTTATTGTTGCAGATGGTTCACACCCAACACATTTTGGCAATAGCCTTGATCACGGTATGGGGCACCAAACAGTTTTTTGCATTTATATTCACCACAAAGTGAAAATAAAGAAAGGGCAGCAACAGTTTACATCCATTTACATTGATCTTAAGAGAGGTCACCATCTTAGAATGAACATGTCTTCCTATGGAATCCGAGTCTAAAACCCATCTTTACCATATATTGTTAGTTGCAATTTTCATTATTTTAAACCATTCTCAATAATTGCTGCCAAATCACATTAATATTGGTGTAGAGTCTAGAATAAATACCAGAGGTGGTATATTTGTCCACACTCACTGTTGGAAAATGGGTTATTGGTAAGGACAGGCAAGTACCTACACTTAGCAATAGGCCACTAACCTCCACTTAGGTCTCAATAAATTAAACCCAGCTCAACTCTTGGTAACTTGGCAACAAGCGACAAGGCTTAACTTAGGCGACATATGTGTAAAGCATTTAAAAATCACAAAACAGTAAATAAGTAAAACACAAAACACAATAAAAGTTCAACAACAATTTATAAAAATTGATCATAGATTATATTTTCATCTTTAAAATTACACCAAAACTAATCATATTGAATAAGGGGAACCGGAGATATGAATTTTACAGAATTAATGCTTTTTAGCGCTTAGAAACGAAGAGCACCAATCTGGCCATCTGGTCGCACCTCGATCAGGGTAAAGTCAAAGTTTGAGGCCGACCGCGATGGAGCCCTGCTCGGCTACAGCTCGCAGAAGGCCTCGGTCAAAAGCTTACCTTCAGAATTAGTCAATTTTCTGGAGATTTTCTTCAGTGGGACCAAGTCGCCAGTCCAATCAGAACTCCTGGAACTGTTCTTCGGATACGTACCGTGGTAGCCCTCGAAGGAGATTTTTACCTTCGGACTTAGTCGTTTTTTCGAGATGAAAATCCTTCAACCAGGGCAAACCTGAATCTCGATCTGATGTCCCTGAAGCCGTCTTCGGATACACTGCCTGGGAGGCACTTAGTCACTTTTTCTGAGATTTTCTTTACTGGGACGAACCTGCAAGTCAGGCTGGGTCGCCGTTGAGGCAAGCCGGCTAGGGTTGCCACAGCGGGTCAGTCTCTAGAGGGAGCTTTTTTCCAAAAGTTCTCCAAACTTCTGGATTCTCTTCCAGATTTTCCTTTAATGTTCTTTTGCGGTCCACAGCTCACCACAAGGTTCCAGAAACTCTGAGATGCTCCTTGAGGGTGCCGACTACAACTCCCAGAATTCAACTGGTGCAAACTCCTTTTTGGCCCCTGGACAGTGGTCAGCTGGTTGGTTCATTCAGGAGTTGGTGCAAAGGACTCTGGCCAGCAAGATGTCACCTATAGCAAACAGGGAGTCCCTCCTTGAACCAGTTGAAGCCAGGCAATGTCCTTTTTGTGCAGCTGGTGCAGTCCTCCAGAGTGCAGGGTCCAGGTGCAGGACAGGGGTCCAGCAGGGCAGTCCTTCTTCTTCTGTAGTTCTTACTGTTAGGGATCTTGTAGGGATCTGAGGTGTGGGTGCAGGTCTGCCAGTTTTATCCTTGCTCCTGGGTGAAAAACAGTGGGGTCGTGGTTCTCCAATCAGGTGCAGGGTCCTTCCCCCTGTGATGACCACGTCCTTGCAAGTGTGGCAAAAATCAATCCCAGGGAGCAACATTCCTCAAAAATTCATCATGGCTGAAAGTGATTTTTGGAGGTTACATCTGGCTGAGCCCACCCACTGGTATGGCTAAAAACCTTAAACACACCCTTCTTCTGCCCTCTCCTAATCTAATTAGGGGGGCACGTAATTGTCTGAGTTTGCAGGATATAAAGGAGGTGCTGGGTTGCTCCAAATGTCCTTCCCTGCCTTTGAAGTCCAGTTTGGCAGCCCTCCCCCTTCCTGCCTCTCCATCTGCTGAGGGAAGATCTCCTCCCCAGGCACATCTCTTTGTGTTGAGCCAGGCCACTTCACGCCTCATCAAGGCAGGATGGCCAGGCTGTAAGGGGCTCCTCAGTCACTACAAAGTAGCAAAAACACTGCAGGTATGAGAGTAGGGAAGTTGGCGTACTTCACATGAGTGTGGCGCTTTGTGCTCAAAATTATCCACGTGGTTGGTTGTTCATGTACGGACCCGTCGTGGTCTAAGACTCTGGAGTATATTGACAAGTGGAGGAGACACTTGAGTCTATATTGTAATCTGTGCGGTTTAATAGGTCAATCAGGCTTGGTTGACAAAGTTGAGTTTGAGTTGAAACGTATGTGTGAAACCTTCCATGGAGATTTGGGAAGTTCTAAAGTACACTAGGATGAACCATTGACAAGTCGAGAGTAGAATTTGCGGGTCGAATTCTGCTTGCGTATGTGGGAGCTGAGAAGGAGAGAGTAGCGGCCGAGGCTTCAAGGGAAATTTCTGTAAAACTCTGAAGCAAATGTGTTACCCTTCCTGTAGTAAACCGACAGATTTGTGTTGTTGTTAAAGTGCTCGCAATATTTTGCATTAGTTTTGTGTGGATTCAGTGAGGCGCGGACGAGCCGCAAGACTTTGTCAGCCGCAGTGTGTGAGCGTGATGTTAGTGGTGCCGCGCTGAGATAGGTCAGTTGTCGAGAGGGGTAGCGCACGGATTGGCTGCCATCCGTGAGAGGCAATAGGTTGAGAAAGGTGGGTGTATAGTGTCCTGGGAATTAAGTCACTTTCTGATTAAATACAAATAAGAGAAAACCGTAAAAAATGAATTTTGTCAAGGCATTTAAGAGCGCTCTAAAAGGAGAAGCATATATTATGGCAACCGATGGGGAGCCTACACCGCATGAGGGTACTCCAGCTTACATGGTTATGGAGGAGAAGGGTGTCGCGCCTTGTTTATGGATGAAACAGTGGCGCAAATTAACAGAGAAAGAGGGATGTTTGGCTTTCCCAGAACATGGGACGTTCAATCCCAAGGTATTAGAAAATTTAAGGTGGATGTTAGGTACACAAAAGCCACCTCCGAGGCCAGCTCAATCTGAGGCTTAGCGATTTGGGATTTGATGGCTCTTAAACATAGACAAGAAAGGTTCCAGAGAAGGCTGAAAAGGGCAGAAAAATCTTATGCAGAAGCTAGGTGGGATAATGAGAACAAAATGTGGAGACGGGGAATTGTTGACGGATTAAAATTGTTCCCAGCAATAGCACAGGGAGAAGAAACACAGGGAAAGAAAGCCTCCTGAAAAACAGACAAAGACTCTAGTAAATCTAAGGAGAATAAGAGACCTTGGGAAGATGAAGACGATTCAGACGATGAAGAATTCATGGACCCATTATTACATGATCGCCCGCCACCTTATGCGGTGAGCGACAGTGTTCCAAGCACTAGCGTGGGTCCTGGGAACCAGATGCAGGAGAAGGGAGTTGCTGATATGGTACATACTAGTGATACGACTTCGATACAGAATGGTGTCAGTGTACCCACTGCGCCGGACATGCAGATACAGTTGCAACCTCCACCGCAGATACAGAGAATCTATCCAGACGTCCCAGTACTTGAGACTACTACAAATCTGATTGTGCCGCCAGATCCGATATATACAAAATCGAGGTTAGTGCAGATTGAGTCAACTCCGAAATTACTGTCCCAGCCGCAACCACAACTGATACCAGGGTACAACCCAGTAGCTGGCCCTCCAATAGTGCCAGTCCCGGCTACCTTGGAACAGACCTATGGAGTTACTGCTCCACAAAGCTTGGGACCAGGTCAGACACCTGCCGCAATATCATTACCAATTACTGTCGGCCCACCAGTACCATTGTATGCACAAGGCAAATCTGGCGTATGTGACCAGGGAGTTATGACCCAGGATATAATAAGAGGAGGGTCTATAGGAACTCCCCAGATATTGGCCCCAGGAGAACAAGCAGTTGAAAAGCCGAGGTCCCTAATAGACCTTAGCCCAGTAGAACCACCCTTTAGAAGCAATGCGTCAGGTAGGGTTAGGGGTTTTAACTCCACAAACGATAAGTACGAACACTTCACAGTCGCCAATGATACATGCAGGGAACATTTCACTGCAAGGTTTTATAGTGCAACAGCTGAATGAATGGCTAGAGAAAACTTATACTTCACAAAAGACTACAGTGACTGCAGTGGAACCAGAAAAGGTAGGGCAAGATGACTACCTAAACTTTGTAAGACTGGGAGTGGAGGCTTCTGAACTAGTGGAAGGGACCATGGGGGTAAACAGATTGGAGTCATACACGGAAGCAGAACTGAGATTCCTGTGCCCTAAGATTACTAAAGAAGTGGGCAAGGTGCATCAGAAATTAGCAAATCTGGCAAATAAATACAATATCAACATTGAAAGTACTAAACATTTGAAAAGAAGATACAGGTTAGATTTTGATTCGAAAGATTTTGAGCACATGAGGTCTGCTGGGATGAGGGCGCACTTAAAAGAATTATTGCAAAGTGCAAAAATTTGGGGTGCATTAGAAAAATGGGAAGGCAGATGGGCAAAGAAAAGAGATAAGGAGAAAGGTGACAGTCCAGAGTCAAGTCAGACCAAAACCTCACCCGATACAGAATCAGTAAAAATACTACCCATGAGAGAAACAGCTGGTGGTGTTTTAGTACATGTACCCTGGTCCAGAGGAGACATCCTATCTTTTACTATAGATTATCCCAGGTTGAGGTAGAAACCTATAGAGTGGTATCAGCAAACAGACAGGTTTGTGAAACTCGCAAAGTGTCTGTGGTGAGACTTGAATACCTTGTTTGAGATCATTGTTCCCCCTGACTTGTGGCTTGAGTGTAAAAGAGGGGTAGACTGGCCGACGAAGGAGCCGGCAAGGGATAAGGTGACCGGAGCTCCTTCTGAGGAAGTGATGAAGTACTATCATAAGATGATTGAGTTTTTGAAACAAAAGGTGTCGCCGAAAGTGACTGATTGGCAGAAAATTGACCGGACCTCACAGGCGGCTAAGGAATCTATACATGCTTACTATGAAAGATTGTTAAAAGCATTCAAACATTACAGTGGTACTGAGACCATTGAGCCGAAAGACATGAACCATCTCGTGTTCAGATTTGTCGAAGGGCTGAGACCAGAGGTCAGTCAGATGATTAAGAATCATTTGATTTGTTGGCAAGCAAAGCCGATTGATGAGGTATTGCAGTATGCTAAATATTGTAGTGATGAGATTGAGCTGAAGCAGAAAAAGCTGAAAGAGAAAGTGATGGTGATGCAGATAAGGGCTGCACAGGCAGAAATACAAGGAAATGGAGTCCAGCAGATGATACAGCAGCAATCGCAAATGAATGGTGTGTTTCAGACGCAACCAAGAGGTCGATGCCGAGGGTTCGTGAATTGTGGTCCAGACTTGAATACCGTTGTAGTTCAAAATGACGTACAAGGGGTGAAAAAGATGTCACTATGTCACGCGTGCGGGGGCGTGGGGCACTGGAAACGGGAGTGCCCGAATCTGGTACAGGATGGTGTCGTTCAACAAAGCACTAATGCTGGTACATTACAAAATGTAAGAGGTCCAAAACTGAGACATCAAAATCCAAACTTTCAAAATAACCTGGTACAGATGCAAGGGGCACAGCCCATGCAGCAGATGCATATGCCGTGTTTACAGCCAGCGCAGATGCAGCAAGTGCAACAGCAGGCTCCCATGGTACCTAGACAGCAAATGCAATTACCAATGGCTCCAAGGGGACAGCAACAGGTCATGCTTCCCCAACAGGTCACAGGTCAGGTAATGAGTCAAAATAATACAGTACAGCAATTCCCATTACGAGGTGAAAATGGCATGAATGAAGAATGGTCGGATGATAGCTCAGATAGTGAAGAGTGCAGGCTTGCAGCATCCCTAGAGGTGGACCAGAGGGGTCCCTATGTAGAGGGGAAGGTAATGGGTTATAAAGTCTCGTTTTTGGTCGACACTGGAGCTACACGCTCTACAGTCAGTAGTGCGGAGGTTCCGAAACTACCACTTTCGGGGCGTACTATAAGGGTAGTCGGAGTAGCAAACCAGTACCTGACAAACCCGATTACAGATCCAGTGCAAGTTGAGATCGGCAACTTCCAGGGACTGCATAGATTTGTAGTCTGTGATTCAAGTCCAGTGTCCCTACTGGGAAGGGACTTACTGTGCAAGACAATATGTTCGATTACGTGTTCCAATGATGGAATCGAAGTACAGACAAATAGTGATTATGAAGGAGACGAAGGTCAGTTCTCAGAGGAAGAGACAGGGACGGCAAATGAGGATTATCCTTTGATTACCTTGTTTCCGATGCTTACAATGATTGACCTACCTGTTGAGTTACAGGGAACTGTGACAGAGAAAGTATGGGATCTGACAGGAAAGGAAGTGGGGCTAATAAAAGGTGTGGAACCAGTTAAGGTACAAGTGAAGCCAAATGCAGTGTTTCCCCAGGTGCCACAATATCATATGGCACAAGATGTTCTTATTGAAGTGTCACAAATAATTGCAGATTTTCTAAAACAGGGAGTCCTGAAGGAAGTCTTGAGCAGTCCATGTAATTCTCCAATAATGGGTCTGAAAAAGCCCTGTGGGAAAGTTTGAATTGTGCAGGATTTGAGGAAAATAAATGAGACTGTGGTAAAATGTTGCCCCATAGTGCCCAATCCAGCAGTGATCATGTTTCAGGTTCCGTGTGATGCTGAATGGTTCACCGTTATAGACTTGTCACCGGCATTCTTTTCGATACCTCTTCACAAGGACAGCCAATTTTTGTTCAGTTTCAAATTCCTGGATAAGGTGTACAGTTGGTGCAGAATTGCTCAAGGGTTTTCTGAATCACCATCCATCTTTAATCAGATATTGAAAAAGGATTTGTAATCCTTAGTACTGCCTTTTACCTTGACCCTAGTGCAGTACATCGATGACTTGCTGATTGCATCCAAAACAAGGGATACCTGTAAATATGACACAATTGCCTTACTGAATCATTTGGGGAAAAACAGACATAACATGTCACCCAAGAAGCTCCAGTACTGTCAGAAAGAGGTGAAATACTTGGGGTATCTAATTGAAAGAGGGTCCAGGAGAATATCAAATGAAAGAATAACAGCCATTCTGCAAATGAACCCTCCAACGACAAAGAGAGATGTCAGAATGTTTTTGGGAATGGTGGGCTACTGTCGCCAGTGGATACCCAACTTCTCGATCATCTCAAAACCCTTGATGAAACTGACAGGCAAACAGATCAAGGATGAGCCATATACCATTTCCATGTCCAAAGAAGAGCTTGAGTCATTCTTGGAATTTAGAGAGTGCATGTGCAGGGCACCAGCGTTAGGTATGCCTGATTATACGAAGCCTTTTCTACTGTTTTGTCATGAACGTGATGCTTGTTCTTTGCCTGTTTTGACACAGGTCCATGGAGGTGCAAATCGCCCTGTAGCGTATTTTTCAGCTACCTTGGACACTGTCGCAGCAGCCTTACCAGGTTGTTTGCGCGCAGTTGCAGCAGTTGGTCAGAGCCTTACGCAGTGTGAAGGCGTAGTGTTGGGATACCCCCTAACAGTAATGGTTCCGCATGAAATTTTGTTGACTCGAACCAAAACACAGCACATGACAAATGCTCGACTTACCAAATATGAGACAATCATACTGGGGTCACCTAATGTTTCGCTGAAACGATGTACTGTATTGAACCCGGCAACTTTGCTTCCTGCTGAAAATACTGAGATTAACAATGAGGAAGAATTTGAACATGATTGTCTTGAGGTAATAGAATTATGTACCAAGCCACAACCAGATATTCAAGACACACAGCTGAAAGAAAATGACTGCATTATGTTTGTTGATGGGTCTTGTTTAAGAGATTCCGTCGGAACACTGAGAGCTGGTTACGCTGTATGTACATAGCTGTATGTATATAGCTGGTATCATCGAAGCTTCCTGGCTCGAGAAAGTGTTTTCCGCACAAGTGGCAGAATTAATTGCCCTTACTAAGGCATGCCAAGCAGCTGTGAATTTGAGAGTCACTATCTATACTGACAGCAGATATGGATTCGGAATTGTACATGATTTTGGCCAACTGTGGTCGCAGAGAGGTTTCATGACCTCTTCTGGTTCTCCTGTGAAAAATGGTGAACAAATAAAGGATTTGTTACATGCAAATCAGTTACCTCTTGAAATTGCTGTGGTGAAATGCAACGCGCACGTTAAGTCACAAGATTTGGTGTCTATGGGAAATGGTTATGCAGATCAAGTCTCAAGGTTTTGCGCATTGAACTGTATATCGTTCAAGGAACAGTGGGAATTGTTACCACAAACCGAAAATGACACATGTTTGAACCTTGCATTAAGGGTGGTTGATACCCTAGATGAGTTAAAGACATTACAGGGTCGTGCTAGTAAGGAAGAAAAACGCTCCTGGGAAAGAATGCAATGTGTACAGAGGGCTGACGATTTGTGGGTCTCAGAAAAAGGGAAATTAGTCTTACCGAACAGTCTTCTATCACAATTCGCAAGATTATATCATGGACAGGCTCACCTTGGGAGAGATGCAATGATCAGGTCATTCAAAATCGATTAGTTTAACCCAAAATTCAGACATGCCGCAGAGGTTACCTGTCACAGATGCATCATCTGTCAACACATGAATGCCGGAAAAGGAACTGTGGTAACTTTGAGCCACATCGGGAGAGCTGGTGGTCCTTTCAGCACAATGCAAATGGATTTTATTGAGATGCCTGTTTGTGGAGGATTGAAGTACGTGCTGGTGATTGTGTGCGTTTTTAGTCACTGGATTGAAGCCTACCCCACACGTAGAAATGACAGTCTCACCGTCGCAAAGCTGCTGCTTAGGGAACTAATACCAAGGTTCGGGTTTCCGGTCTCTATAGAATCAGATAGGGGCAGACACTTCGACAATGAGGTGATTAAACTCCTGTGTGCCGCGTTAGACATTGAGCAAAAGCTGCATTGTAGCTACCGCCCTGAAGCATCAGGACTAGTGGAGCAAATGAATGGTACTCTGAAGTCAAGAATGGCAAAGATGTGTGCAGCCACAAATATGAAATGGCCAGATGCATTGCCCATAGTGCTGATGTCAATGAGGAATACCCCTGATAAGAAAACAGGACTCTCCCCCCATGAAATCCTCACGGGCAGAGCTATGAGGTTGCCAGCAGTACCTGCGAATGCTCTAGTGAATATCACAGATGATATGGTGTTGGACTACTGCAAAGGTTTGTCCGATGTGACTCGCTCTTTCTCCCACCAGGTAGAGGCTAACACATTGCCACCGATTGGAGATCCAGGTCACACTCTACAAGCCGGTGACTGGGTGGTTGTCAAGAAGCACGTGAGAAAGTCGTGTTTGGAACCACGTTGGAAGGGGCCGTATCAAGTAATCTTGACAACAACCACTGCTGTGAAGTGTGCAGGAGTTCCAAATTGGATACATGCCAGTCACACAAAGAAAGTAACCTGTCCAACTGACGAGGAACTTGAAGTTTCCGGCACAACGAATCCAGAAAGGGAAGTCTCAGGGCTAGAAAACAGCCAAGAAATAACTGAGACTGCAGGAGAGCCCACTGAGAACAGCCTCGTCCCTCAAACAGTGAATGAGTTCGAGAGAGGTGACAGAGTGCCTATTTCAGTAGAGGCGGCAGGAGAACTAAGTCAAGGAGAGGTTCTCCCAGAAGTAGACGGATACGGGTTAGAACTTGAGCCTGTTACAGATCAAGAAGAAGAAGAAGGAGAAGAAGGGGAAATAATAGAAAGAGATCAGAGTGTACCGGCATCCCCTGAGCAGGTCGCGGGTCCATCAAGTGAAAACACCATATTACAAGAGGAAGGTGCTGTCCAACGTCCTGAAAAAAACATATCGGAAGAAGACGCACAAGGGTGATAACTGGCCAGAGAAACCACTTTTAAAGATAAGAAGCATACCAGATGAAACAATAATAGAGGAAACTGATACATCCCGAGTGGATGATCTAAGTGAAGGAGAACTGCAAGGCGAACGCAAGTTAAAGAGAAAGAGAGTCGCAAGCAGAAGATATACAGGTCCTGAATGGGCGTATGCTACAACATCTGAATGGCAACAAGAATTCCTAGCATTCTGTTTTGATCGAGAAGTACCAGGTCAATACTACGGTACCTGAATTAACTCAAAGAAAAGACTTTGTTAAAATCGAAAACTTAAACCCAAGAAAGAGTCTTATAAATTACCGGATGTGACATTAGAACCTGATTTGACCTTAAGAAACCTGATTATGACAAGTTGCTAACCTGATTTGACAAAAGGGGTCCTGGAGTGAGTGAAACGCTGTAAATGCACGCAGAGAGCAAGAAAAAAAAGTTCTATATCATCCTCGAGTTGATTGTTACTCTGCTGTCTGATTCTATACAGACATGGCTTATAATAGAAGTAGTAATAAGAAAAGTAAGGTGTGTGGTTGGTTAAGCCTTATAATAGGTATTGTATGTGCAATAATAATTGTGGGAGGGATTGTGGGAATGCCGTGGTTGGATAAAAAGACTATTAACGCTACTTCAAAACCTGAAACTACAACACTAACACCGTGGGAGAGGTTTGAGTAGGATGCAAGACACTTGCATGAGGGAACTAATTCAAAGGGGGAACTTTCTACTAATGTCTTCTATCGCTTGCTGAATGAGTATGTGGACCCCATGGATGCGGAAGACTGTTATGTGTGTACCAAGATTCCTTCATCTGTGCAAGAAGGAGTTACCTACTATAGCCTTCCTCTAACATACGGGATTAGCTGTAGTTTGCTACTAACCAGATTCTATAATCAAGAGCATGTGCAATACTTTTATTCAAATCTGGATGTTGTGTTCTCTTTTGTGCCTGTGATTGAATTCCTGAACAAGCTAGCTAAAGAACATGATATAAAAATAGTTAGGGGATTCTTTGAGCCGACACTTACATTTGGAACTGCTTATGCACATCGCAATAATATGACCTGCTTACTGTCGCCTGTAGAGAAAAGCTTTTTAGATCACACTGATGATAGACGCAAAGCATTAAAAGAAAGATTAGAAAATGGGTTAGAGAAGCGCACATATGCAAATTATTATGCTTACACCACAATCAAAACGCAAGGCAAATTAGCTAACGATGCATTACATGTAGGTAGGCTTTGTATATATAGGCCAAAATCTGAGCAGGATAATTTGTTTGTGGGAACGAGTGAATGTAGACATGTGTTTTTGTTTCAGAGCAAATGGACATTTATGTTGAATGGACAGGATCCAGCGATCCCTGGGATCTATTACATCTGTGGACTTAATGCTTATTACCGTCTCCCTAATGGATGGTATGGGACATGTTATTTGGGAATAGTTTTCCCAAAGATTTATCAGATCGATGACTTGAAACAAATACCTAAGTCGTCTGAATTACTACATGCTAGACAAAAACGAGAATCAGTGGCTGCTGTCATTGGTGATATATTTGGAGCTATAATCCCTTCAGTAGGGGTTATCTTGAATTCTATGAAGATCCAAAAGTTGTCTACTATCGTGGATAACATGCTGACAAATTGTACAGGGGCTATACTCCTGATGGATACTGAACTTGCTGCGGAAAGAGCCATGACTCTTCAAAATCGGCTTGCTTTAGACATTCTTTTAGCAAAGAATGGAGTGGTCTGCAAGATGCTCAACGAGCGTCATTGTTGTTCATTCATTCCTGATAACAGTAAAAAGATTAGAGGTATGCTTACTAACTTAACTAGAGATAGTGCAGATTTGAAGGACTTGAAGGAACTTGGAGTCTGGGAGAAATTCGGAAAGGGAGTTGCCAGGGTGGGAAGCTGGTTTTCAAATATTTGGAATGGGGTACTTGCAAAAATACTAATGGGTCTATTAATTGTTCTGGCCTGCCTCTTAGGATTATGGGGGGCATGCAAAATTAATGATAAAATTAAGAGAAATTGTACCAAAAGAACCAGGAGAAATGAAGAAAGTGAAAGAGAGAAAATGTTCAATGAAATTTGGGAAAGCTCACATAAGGGACAAGGGGCCAGATGTAGCAAAAATAAAAATTGCGACTCGCATTTTGCGAGTTGATGCGACTCGCAAAATGCGAGTCGCAAATTGGAATGTCAGAAAAAAAAGCGATCCGATTTTGCGACTCACAGCCGGACTCGCAACGCTGTGTGCGAGTCCGCAGTTTGCGAGGTCGCTGTGTGCAAAAAACGAACTTGCAATTAGCGAGTGGGTGTCGCAAATTGCGATTACCTTCAAAATTGCTTGCAGGTGCAGCAGAACACTCCAGAAAGCATACCAGAACACTCTGGAAACACTTCCTGGCACATGATGATGACATCACAGCCAGGAAGTTAACAAATACACCTGGGAGGAGGCAGGACCACACCCTTTTATAACTGCCAGTCTTCACACTGAACAAGCAGCAGCAGCCATGGAGGGAACCCCACGAAAAAGAAAAATCTAATTTTCTGAGAGGGAGCTGGAGGTGCTGATTGAGGAATGCTGTCAGCACCATGATGAGCTCTTTGGGAGAGCAGCCCTCACTGTTCCTGAGGCAACCAAAAAGAAACTCTGGCAGGACATGCAAGAAAAAATTAATTCCCTGGGTGTGAGCCACAGGACAATTGAGGACATAAAGAAGAGGTGGTATGACCTCCGCTCCAGGACCAAGGAGAGGGTGGCAGAAAGGCTCCGGGAGATGAGAGGCACTGGAGGGGGACCATCATCTGTGCCACCACCCACACCCCTGGAAGAGAGGGTTGAGGAAACATTTGAGCAGGAGGCAGTGTGTGGATTTGGGGACCTGGACACAGAGCCCAGCACATCAACCGGTGAGTACCATGTGATAAGCCTGTACCCCTATCAATGTCATACCCCACCCACCATGTACACAGGTGCATGCACAACCAAATTAGCTCCATTTCAGGGTAGAAAAAGCCAGAATGATGCATTATGGGAAATGTAGTCAAAGAGGCAGTTCAAAGGCAAATGTTTATTAGGAATTGTGCAATAGATACTAGACACTGACAGTGTGTTCCCCATGTCCCACAGGTCTCCAGCAAGACACCCCCAACACCCCAACCACCCAGGCCCAGGAGGACACCCCAGGACCCGCCAGCACCCCCACCTGCACAGTCAGCAGCATTCCTGCAGTGGTAACGCCTGCTGCAACAATCACGCCAGGAGCTGCCCCAGCAACAGGCAGGGAGGATACAGGTGTGAGCACAGGGCAGCCACCGCTGCGCAGGCGGCGCAGGGCAAGACCATCTGGATCCGGGATACTTCCTCCAACCAGCAGTGAGGCACATCTGCTGCGGGGTCAGCGCCTGCAGAACAGAACATTGGGCAGGATTAGTGGTGTGCTGCACCGCTTTGTTAGACACAACCATGCAAGCATGCAGCACCTCAACAGACGCATGGACCGGATGTGCCAGAACACTGGGGACATTGCCCTTGCCATCAGGGAACTGGCGGCCGGACTGCTGGGCCAGGCAGAGGCTGGGCGGCGCAGAGATCGCCAGATAATGCTAAGACTGGACAGGATGGCCACATCGATCGGCAGGCTAGCCATCAATACAACAGGCCTGTCGAGGAGGACAGTTGGCCTGCAAATAGAGATGGGCCATTTTGCTGGGGGTGTTGGCAGGGGCCTGGGACGTCTCACCCACATAGTTGAACTTATGGAGACACGGGAGATGTCGAGGGCCACCGGGGAAACACCCCAAGACAGTGAGGAGGGCTCAACAGTGAGCAGTGTCTCTGCCACTGACAGTAGGGTGCTGAGGAGTGGTAGGCACAGCACCATGGTCGCAGCAGGGACCAGCCAGGCTGGCAGGAGGGGCAGAAGATCGTAGAGAACACCCAGGACAGATTAATGTGGCACATGGCGTTAATGTGCCACTTGACTGGTTGGCATTTTCCTGCCCATGGACAATTTCAACTTGTATATAGTTTCTTCATGACATTAATAAAACAGTTATTTTTGTTCCACTTAACAAATGGAGTTTTTGGTTAATAGGTGAGTATGGTGGGAGTTGACACGTACCGTCCAAAATATTGCGTTGCAATGTGGTCCCGTCTCAGTCTGCCTTGATTAGCTAGACTCCTATCCCCATGATGGCGATGTGGTTGTTCTTGCTCTTCATCATCAGGATCTGGGTCTGCAGGGGTGAGAGGTAGCCCACGTCGGGTGGCTATGTTGTGGAGGATGGCGCATGCGACCACAATTTTGAAAGCGGTAATGGGGGTGTATTGGAGGGCGCCTCCACTGCGGTGGAGGCATCTGAATCTTGCCTTCAGCAGTCCGAAGGTGCGCTCGATCAGGTTCCTGGTCCTCTTATGCGCACTGTTGTATTGCCTCTCTGATTCAGTTCTGGGTGTTAAAAACGGAGTCATGATCCAAGGCCTGAGAGCATATGCACTGTCACCTGTTGGGCACAAAAGTACACTGTTAGGAAGTCCAGATAGTCGTGCACAGTGACCTGTGTGTATGTCTGCAAGTGTCTGTGGCTCTACCTAGGAGGTAACCGTCTCCAAATTCCCCACGTTCCAGGCGTTGATGTATCCCACTATGCCTAAAAATGTATGAGTCATGTGTACTGCCAGGAAACTTAGCTACGATGTCCGTGATGACATAATGGGCATCACAAACAACCTGTATGTTGAGTGAGTGGGTACACTTCCTGTTGCGGAAAATGTGTTCCAGATTAGCAGGGGGGCATATTTGAATGTGTGTCCCATCTACACACCCTATGACATGAGGAAAGTGGGCAATGCGGTAAAAGTCCAGCTTGGTGCTGTTAATTTCTGCCTCATTCCTTGGTAAGTATATGAAGTGAGACATGTGCGTGACTAAGGCATCTAGGAATGCCCTGAGGAACCTTGACACTGCACTTTGGGATACCCCACCTGCCACGCCAATGACCCCCTGATAGCTCCCTGAGGCCAAGAGGTGCAGTGCGCATAGTACTTGCACATGCGTAGGGATGGCGCAGCCACGCAGAGTCTTGTGTTCTAGCTGTGGTTTCAGTAAATCTATTAATTCTAGAATGGCTGCGCTGCTAAGGCGGTATTTGTCATAGATCTCCTCTTCAGTTTGCTGGTTCTATATATCTTCTCCTGTCTGTGGCCCCTCCTCCTCCTCTGCTGGGCTGCGTAGACTCTCCTCCTCACTGCTATCAGGTATATCTCCGCCATCTTGAGTAACCCAGATGCCTTCTGGGTCCCCTTTTATACTTTGGTAATGGTTACCACCTGCTCTGAGTTAGTGGTAAATGGGACATGCAAACTGGGCTTTTTGCGACTAGTCGCAATTTGCGAGTTGCAATTGCATATGGGTTGCGACTCGCAAATTGCGGGTCGCAAAATGGGGTCGCACCGGATGCGACTCGCAAACGGGTCCCATCGCTTTTTGCGAGTAGGAAATGGGCTTTTTGCATCCCATTTCCGATTTTGCACTGTCGCAAATTGCGATTCGGCCCGTTTGCGAGTCGCAATCGTTTGCTACATCTGGCCCAAGATGTTGAAATGTGCATTATGCGTAAAGTGAAAAATTAAAAATGAAAGGTTAAAGGGAAAAGCTTGTGTGATGACGAGCGTCATCAGAGGAGGGACTGAGAGAGCGTAATCTACATAACCTATATTAAAATGAAATGTTTATATCCTAATGTGTGATAATGCTGCATAGAAAACTATAATAATAGTGATTTGCTTAAACGTGCACTCGGACTATGACCACGGAGAAGTGGCCACCAATGTATACGCAAGCTAACAATGACAAATAAAATGTTTATCTTATGATCAGTTAAACCTATATTAACATCTATATTGTTGAATCTGTATTAAAACTCTTTATAGGCCTACGTTAGCATGAGCTGGGGGACTTAGCTACCCAGCTCTCATATTAAATGCATTTTCTGCTTTTTCAGTGTGCTGACTCGCAAAGGGCCATGACCCTGCAAATGTTTTTTTTCTTCAGAACTTGGAAGATGAATGTAACCATACAAAACCCGTTCCCAAGCGCATATTCGGTGCCTAGGTCTAAAAGTTATGAATAAATTGAAACAAATGTATATTAAAGATATGTACAAGGTCACTTAGACCGATGGACAATGAATCTGCTGACCTAAAGGACGTGCCAAGGAATGAAGTAACACCGGATGTGCCACCTCCGAAGACGTCAATTATGAAGACCAATCAAAATTTATGAATAAATGTGGGGTGACAATTGGGATTACCAAATGTTAAATTTGGTGGGTTACAGATAGTGGGGTATAGTAAGTGTCCAATAGAATTCAGGCGGAAGGTACCACGAAAAAGGGATGAAAACCCATGTAACAGAGGGGTCATTAGAATTAGGCAGGGAATGCTGTTGATTTTATCCAGAAACTCTGTCACTCTGTTTGGTGACTTGAGACTTATTAAGAAACTATCCCCATCCACAGACTGCCCTTTTCCACCTTCCTCCTATGAGGAAAGTGTTCCTTTTCACCCATAGTTAGAGTCCTGACTAATGAAGATTTGACTGATGTCCTAAAGACGAAGACTGAACCTGTGTGCTGACCTAATCTTTGGAGGGTAATTATGACAATGCAATTTGTAATTTGTCTGTTTGCTTTTCCTTTCTAGGTACCAACTGCTTGTTTTGACAGGGCCCATAGCTAGATGTTTTCTAAATTTGTGTTCTAAATTGTTTTGCGTGAAGCCCAACATGCCAATGCTAATTAGTGGTTAGGACAGGTGATCATCAAATTGACGTAATCAGACAAACGACCAAGACAATGCTTTGTTGAACTGACGTGATATTGATACTCTCCTATATTCTGACCTATGTTTATGCCGTGCTATATTCTAATGTTTATGATTTTTGCTTTATTGAAATCGTATCAAAGTTGCCATGTCGTAACTATGCTGTTGTGTTTCTTGGCTTTGAGATTGACACATTTAGGGGGTCATTAAGACCCTGGCGGTCCATGACCGCCAGGGCCGGGGACCGCGGAAGCACCGCCAACAGGCTGGCGGTGCTTCCTGGGCCATTCTGACTGCGGCGGTAAAGCCGCGGTCAGAAAAGGGCAACCAGCGGTTTCCCGCCGGTTTACCCCTGGCCCAGGGAATACGCCATGGCGGCGCTGCTTGCAGCGCCGCCATTGGGATTCCGACCCCCTTCCCGCCAGCCTGTTCCTGGCGGTAATTACCGCCAGGAACAGGATGGCGGGAATGGGTGTCATGGGGCCCCTGGGGGCCCCTGCACTGCCCATGCCACTGGCATGGGCAGTGCAGAGGCCCCCTAACAGGGCCCCATAAAGATTTTCAGTGTCTGCAAAGCAGACACTGAAAATCGCGACGGGTGCCACTGCACCCGTCGCACCCCTTCAACTCCGCCGGCTCCATTCGGAGCCGGCTTCATTGGTGAAGGGGCTTTCCCGCTGGGCCGGCGGGAAAGCCGGAATGGCCGCCGCGGTCTTTTGACCGCGGAGCGGTCATTCGGCGGGAACCGCTTGGCGGGCGGCGACCGCCGTCCGCCACGGTCAGAATGACCGCCTTAATCTTAGATTGTAACTAATAGGGAATAAAACTCACAAAATTCCATTAACTGGTGTGGTTATTCATGGCTGAAAGGTCATGGTTGCGTCGTCAATTTGATTAATGACTTTGACTAAAGTAAAATATATTGTTGTGGTGAATATTGATGACATTATTGATATATTGATCGGCATATTGATTAGCTATCTCGTCCTACGGTGTCTCTCAACTGGGTCAAAAGATTAATAGGCCTAAAACGAGTCCTAATGTGTAATAAATGAACATAAAGGGACGCGAAAACAGTTCTGGTAGCAGAGCGACGGTTTGGCCCTTTGGGGCCCTAGGACGGAGAATCATTGTTTAAATTGTTTTCTGTAATAATGCAAATTGGAAGTATGATGTGTTTCTAAATTCACCATGACTTTCCCGGGATCTCTGAGCCTGCCTAAGTGAGATGGGAATGTTCTCAGCGTCATAATGTGTGTGGTATAGGGTTTTGCGCTTGCTCAGCTTATGCCTTTCTGCAGGTGATCGATGAAGTTTGTGTGTATCTAGGCCAGGTAAATGTTGTTTTAGTAGGAATGGGCGTACTCCGCGGTATGAGAGTAGGGGAGTTGGCGTACTTCACATGAGTGTGGCGCGTTGTGCTCAAAATTATCCACGTGGTTGGTTGTTCATGTACGGACCCGTCGTGGTCTAAGACTCCGGAGTATATTGACAAGTGTAGGAGACACTTGAGTCTATGTTGTAATCTGTGCGGTTTAATAGGTCAATCAGGCGTGGTTGATAAAGTCGAGTTTGAGTTGAAACGTATGTGTGAAACCTTCAATGGAGATTTGGAAAGTTCTAAAGTGCGCTAGGATGAACCATTGACAAGTCGAGAGTAGAATTTGCGGGTCGAATTCTTCTTGCATATGTGGGAGCTGAGGAGAGAGTAGCGGCCGAGGCTTCAAGTGAAATCTCTGTAAAGCTCTGAAGCGATTGTGTTATCCTCCCTGTAGTAAACCGACAGATTTGTGTTGTTGTTAAAGTGCTCGCAATATTTTGCATTAGTTTTGTGTGGATTCAGTGAGGAGCGGACGAGCCGCAAGACTTTGTCAGCCACAGTGTGTGAATGTGACGTTAGTGGTGCCACGCTGAGATAGGTCAGTTGTCGAAAGGGTTCGCACACGGATTGGCTGCCGTCCGTGATAGGCAATAGGTTGAGAATGGTGGGTGAAGAGTGTCCTGGGAATTAAGTTACTTTCTGATTAAATACAAATAAGAGAAACCCGTAAAAAAATGAATTTTGTCAAGGCATTTAAAATCGCTCTAAAAGGAGACGCATATATTATGGCAACCGATGGGGAGCCTACACCGCATGAGGGTACTCCAGCTTACATGGTTATGGAGGAGAAGGGTGTCGTGCCTTGTTTATGGATGAAACAGTGGCGCAAATTAACAGAGAAAGAGGGATGTTTGGCTTTCCCAGAACATGGGACGTTCAATCCGAAGATATTAGAAAATTTAAGGCGGATGTTAAGTACACAAAAGCCACCTCCGAGGCCAGCTCAATATGAGGCTCTAGCGATTTGGGTTTTGATGGCTCTTAAACATAGACAAGAAAGGTTCCAGAGAAGGCTGAAAAGGGCAGAAAAATCTTATGCAGAAGCTAGGTGGGATAATGAGAACAAAATGTGGAGACGGGGAATTGTTGATGGATTAAAATTGTTCTCAGCAATAGCACAGGGAGAAGAAACACAGGGAAAGAAAGCCTCCTGAAAAACAGACAAAGACTCTAGTAAATCTAAGGAGAATAAGAGACCTTGGGAAGAGGAAGACGATTCAGACAATGAAGAATTCATGGACCGACTATTACATGATCGCCCGCCACCTTATGCGGTGAGCGACAGTGTTCCAAGCACTAGCGTGGGTCCTGGGAACCAGACTCAGGAGAAGGGAGTTGCTGATACGGTACAGACTAGTGATACGACTTCAATACAGAATGGTGTCAGTGTACCCACTGCGCTGGACATGCAGATACAGTTGCAACCTCCACCGCAGACACAGAGAATCTATCCAGACTTCCCAGTACTTGAGACTACTACAAATCTGATAGTGCCGCCAGACTCGATATATACAAAATCGAGGTTAGTGCAGATTGAGTCAACTCCGAAATTACTGTCCCAGCCGCAACCACAACTGATACCAGGGTACAACCCAGTAGCTGGCCCTCCAATAGTACCAGTCCCGGGTACCTTGGAACAGACCTATGGAGTTACTGCTCCACGAAGCTTGGGACCAGGTCAGACACCTGCTGCAATATCATTACCAATTACTGTCGGCCCACCAGTACCATTGTATGCACAAGGCAAATCTGGCGTATGTGACCAGGGAGTTATGACCCAAGATGTAATAAGAGGAGGGTCTATAGGAACTCCCCAGATAATGGCCCCAGGAGAACAAGCAATTGAAAAGCTGAGGTCCCTAATAGACCTTAGCCCAGTAGAACCACCTTTAGAAGCAATGCGTCAGGTAGGGTTAGGGGTTTTAACTCCACAAACGATAAGTACGAACACTTCACAGTCGCCAATGATACATGCAGGGAACATTTCACTGCAAGGTTTTACAGTGCAACAGCTGAATGAATGGCTAGAGAAAACTTATACTTCACAAAAGACTACAGTGACTGCAGTGGAACCAGAAAAGGTAGGGCAAGATGACTACCTAAACTTTGTAAGACTGGGAGTGGAGGCTGCTGAACTAGTGGAAGGGACCATGGGGGTAACAGATTGGAGTCATACACGGAAGCAGAGCTGATATTCCTGTGCCCTAAGATTACTAAAGAAGTGGGCAAGGTGCATCAGAAATTAGCAAATCTGGCAAATAAATACAATATCGACATTGAAAGTACTAAACATTTGAAAATAAGCTACAGGTTAGATTTTGATTTGAAAGATTTTGAGCACATGAGGTCTGCTGGGATGAAGGCGCACTTAAAAGAATTATTGCAAAGTGCCCAAATTTGGGGTGCATTAGAAAAATGGGAAGGCAGATGGGCAAAGAAAAGAGATAAGGATAAAGGTGACAGTCCAGAGTCAAGTCAGACCAAAACCTCACCCGATACAGAATCAGTAAAAATACTACCCAGGAGAGAAACAGCTGGTGGTGTTTTAGTACATGTGCCCTGGTCCAGAGGAGAAATCCTATCTTTTACTAACAATTATCCCAGGTTGAGGGAGAAACCGATTGAGTGGTATCAGCAAACAGATAAGTTCGTGAAACTCGCGAAGTGTCTTTGGGAAGACTTGAATTCCTTGTTTGAGATCATTGTTCCCCCTGGCTTGTGGCTTGAGTGTTAAAGAGGGGTAGACTGGCCGACGAAGGAGCCGGCAAGGGATAAGGTGACCGGAGCTCCTTCTGAGGAAGTGATGAAGTACTATCATAAGGTGATTGAGTTTTTGAAACAAAAGGTGTCGCCGAAAGTGACTGATTGGCAGAAAATTGACCGGACCTCACAGGAGGTTAAGGAATCTATACATGCTTAATATGAGAGATTGTTAAAAGCATTCAAACATTACAGTGGTACTTAGACCATTGAGCCGAAAGACATGAACCATCTCGTGTTCAGATTTGTCGAAGGGCTGAGACCAGAGGTCAGTCAGATGATTAAGAATCATTTGATTTGGTGGCAAGCAAAGCCGATTGATGAGGTGTTGCAGTATGCAAAATATTGTAGTGATGAGATTGAGCCGAAGCAGAATAAGCTGAAAGAGAAAGTGATGGTGATGCAGATAAGGGCTGCACAGGCAGGAATACAAGGAAATGGAGTCCAGCAGATGATACAGCAGCAAATGTAAATGAATGGTGTGTTTCAGGCGCAACCAAGAGGTTGAGGCCGAGGGTTCGTGAATCGCGGTCCAGACTTGAATACCATTGTAGTTCAAAATGACGTACAAGGGGTGAAAAAGATGTCACCATGTCACGCGTGCGGGGGCGTGGGGCACTGGAAACGGGAGTGCCCGAATGTGGTACAGGATGGTGTCGTTCAACAAAGCACTAATGCTGGTACATTACAAAATGTAAGAGGTCCAAAACTGAGACATCAAAATCCAAACTTTCAAAATAACCTGGTACAGATGCAAGGGGTACAGCCCATGCAGCAGATGCATATGCGCGTTTCCAGCCAGCGCAGATGCAGCAAGTACAACAGCAGGTTCCCATGGTACCTAGACAGCAAATGCAATTACCAATGGCTCCGATGGGACAGCAACAGGTCATGCTTCCTGAACAGGTCACAGGTCAGGTAATGAGTCAAAATAATACAGTATAGCAATTCCGATTACGAGGTGAAAATGGCATGAATGAAGAATGGTCGGATGATAGCTCAGATAGTGAAGAGTGCAGGCTTGCAGCATCCCTAGAGGTGGACCAGAGGGGTCCCTATGTAGAGGGGAAGGTAATGGGTTATAAAGTCTCGTTTTTGGTCGACACTGGAGCTACACGCTCTACAGTCAGGAGTGCGGAGGTTCCGAAACTACCACTTTCAGGGCGTACTATAAGGGTAGTCGGAATAGCAAACCAGTACCTGACAAACCTGATTACAGATCCAGTGCAAGTTGAGATCGGCAACTTCCAGGGACTGCATAGATTTGTAGTTTGTGATTCAAGTCCAGTATCCCTACTGGGAAGGGACTTACTGTGCAAGACAAAATGTTCGATTACCTGTTCCTATGATGCAATCGAAGTACAGACAAATAGTGATGATGAAGGAGACGAAGGTCAGTTCTCAGAGGAAGAGACAGGGACGGCAAATGAGGATTATCCTTTGATTACCTTGTTTCCGATGCTTACAATGATTGACCTACCTGTCGAGTTACAGGGAACTGTGACAGAGAAAGTATAGGATCTGACAGGAAAGGAAGTAGGACTAATAAAAGGTGTGGAACCAGTTAAAGTACAATTGAAGCCAAATGCAGTGTTTCCCCAGGTGCCAAAATATCATATGGCACAAGATGTTCTTATTGAAGTGTCACAAATAATTGCAGATTTTCTAAAACAGGGAGTCCTGAAGGAAGTCTTGAGCAGTCCATGTAATTCTCCAATAATGGGTCTGAAAAAGCACTGTGGGAAAGTTTGAATTGTGCAGGATTTGAGGAAAATAAATGAGACTGTGGTAAAATGTTGCCCCATAGTGCCCAATCCAGCAGTGATCATGTTTCAGGTTCCGGTTGATGCTGAATGGTTCACCGTTATAGACTTGTCACCGGCATTCTTTTCGATACCTCTTCACGAGGACAGCCAATTTTTGTTCAGTTTCAAATTCCTGGATAAGGCGTACAGTTGGTGCAGAATTCCTCAAGGGTTTTCTGAATCACCGTCCATCTTTAATCAGATATTGAAAAAGGATTTGGAAGCCTTAGTACTGCCTTTTAACTCGACCCTAGTGCAGTACATCGATGACTTGCTGATTGCATCCAAAACAAGGGATCACTGTAAATATGACACAATTGCCTTACTGAATCATTTGGTGAAAAACGGACATAAAGTGTCACCCAAGAAGCTCCAGTACTGTCAGAAAGAAGTGAAATATTTTGGGCATCTAAATGAAAGAGGGTCCAGGAGAATATCAAAGGAAAGAATAACAGCCATTCTGCAAATGAACCCTCCAACGACAAAGAGAGATGTCAGAATGTTTTTGGGAATGGTGGGCTACTGTCGCCAGTGGATACCCAACTTCTCGATCATCTCAAAACCCTTGATAAAACTGACAGGCAAAGAGATCAAGGATGAGCCATATACCATAGCCTTGTCCAAGGAAGAGCTTGAGTCATTCATGGAATTGAGAGAGTGCATGTGCAGGGCACCAGCGTTAGGTATGCCTGATTATACGAAGCCTTTTCTACTGTTTTGTTATGAACATGATGCTTGTTCTTTGTCTGTTTTGACACAGGTCCATGGAGGTGCAAATCGCCCTGTAGATTATTTGTCAGCTACCTTGGATCCTGTCGCAGAAGCCTTACCAGGTTGTTTGCGTGCAGTTGCAGCAGTTGGTCAGAGCCTTACGCAGTGTGAAGGCATAGTGATGGGATACCCCCTAACAGTAATGGTTCCGCATTCAGTTGAAATTTTGTAGACTCGAACCAAAACACAGCACATGACAAATGCTCGACTTGCCAAATATGAGACAATCATACTGGGGTCACCTAATGTTTCGCTGAAACGATGTACTGTATTGAACCCACCAACTTTGCTTCCTGCTGAAAATACTGAGATTAACAATGAGGAAGAATTTGAGCATGATTGTCTTGAGGTAACGGAATTATGTACCAAGCCACAACCAGATATTCAAGACACACAGCTGAAAGAAAATGACTGCATTATGTTTGTTGATGGGTCTTGTTTAAGAGATTCCGTCGGAACATTGAGAGCTGGTTACGCTGTATGTACCATAGCTGGTATCATCGAAGCTTCCTGGCTCGAGAAAGTGTTTTCCGCACAAGTGGCAGAATTAATTGCCCTTACTAAGGCATGCCAAGCAGCTGTGAATTTGAGAGTCACTATCTATACTGACAGCAGATATGGATTCGGAATTGTGCATGATTTTGGCCAACTGTGGTCGCAGAGAGGTTTCATGACCTCTTCTGGTTCTCCTGTGAAAAATGGTGAACAAATAAAGGATTTGTTACATGCAAATCAGTTACCTCTTGAAATTGCTGTGGTGAAATGCAACGCTCACGTTAAGTCACAAGATTTTGTCTCTATGGGAAATGGTTTTGCAGATCAAGTCGCAAGGTTTTGCGCATTGAACTGCATATCGTTCAAGGAACAGTGAGAATTGTTACCACAAACCGAAAATGACACATGTTTGAACCTTGCATAAAGGGTGGTTGATACCCTAGATGAGTTAAAGACATTACAGGGTCGTGCTAGTAAGGAGGAAAAACTCTCCTGGCAAAGAATGCAATGTGTACAGAGGGCTGACGATTTGTGGGTCTCAGAAGAAGGGAAATTAGTCTTACCAAACAGTCTTCTATCACAATTCGCAAGATTATATCATGGACAGGCTCACCTTGGGAGAGATGCAATGATCAGGTCATTCAAAATCGATTGGTTTAACCCAAAATTCAGACATGCCGCAGAGGCTACCTGTCACAGATGCATCATCTGTCAACAGATGAATGCCGGAAAAGGAACTGTGGTAACTTTGAGCCATATTGGGAGAGCTTGTGGTCCTTTCAGCAAAATGCAAATAGATTTTATTGAGATGTCTGTTTGTGGAGGATTGAAGTACGTGCTGGTGATTGTGTGCGTTTTTATTCACTGGATTGAAGCCTACCCCACATGTAGAAATGACAGTCTCACCATCGCAAAGCTGCTGCTTAGGGAACTAATACAAAGGTTCGGGTTTCTGGTCTCTATAGAATCAGATAGGGGCAGACACTTCGACAATGAGGTGATTAAACTCCTGTGTGCCGCGTTAGACATTGAGCAAAAGCTGCATTGTAGCTACCGCCCTGAAGCATCAGGACAAGTGGAGCAAATGAATGGTACTCTGAAGTCAAGAATGGCAAAGATGTGTGCAGCCACAAATATGAAATGGCCAGATGCATTGCCCATAGTGCTGATGTCAATGAGGAATACCCCTGATAAGAAAACAGGACTCTCCCCCCATGAAATCCTCATGGGCAGAGCTATGAGGTTGCCAGCAGTACCTGAGAATGCTCTAGTGAATATCACAGATGATATGGTGTTGGACTACTGCAAAGGTTTGGCCGATGTGACTCGCTCTTTCTCTCACCATGTAGAGGCTAACACATTGCCACCGATTGGAGATCCAGGTCACACTCTACAAGCCGGTGACTGGGTGGTTGTCAAGAAGCATGTGAGAAAGTCGTGTTTGGAACCACGTTGGAAGGGGCCCTATCAAGTAATCTTGACAACAACCACTGCTGTGAAGTGTGCAGGAGTTCCAAATTGGATACATGCCAGTCACACAAAGAAAGTAACGTGTCCAACTGATGAGGAACTTGAAGTTTCCGGCACAACGAATCCAGAAAGGGAAGTCTCAGAGCTAGAAAACAGCCAAGAAAGAACTGAGACTGCAGGAGAGCCCACTGAGAACAGCCTCGTCCCTTAAACAGTGAATGAGTTCGAGAGAGGTGACAGAGTGCCTATCTCAGTAGAGGCGGCAGGAGAACTAAGTCAAGGAGAGGTTCTCCCAGAAGTAGACGGATACGGGTTAGAACTTGAGCCCGTTACAGATCAAGAGGAAGAAGAAGGAGAAGAAGGGGAAATAATAGAAAGAGATCAGAGTGTACCGGCATCCCCTGAGCCAGTCGCGGGTCCATCAAGTGAAAACACCATATTACAAGAGGAGGGTGCTGTCCAACGTCCTGAAAAAACATATCGGAAGAAGACGCACATGGGTGATAACTGGCCAGAGAAAACACTTTTAAAGATAAGAAGCATACCAGATGAAACAATAATAGAGGAAACTGATACATCCCGAGTGGAAGATCTAAGTGAAGGAGAACTGCAAGGCGAACGCAAGTTAAAGAGAAAGAGAGTCACAAGCAGAAGATATACAGGTCCTGAATGGGCGCATGCTACAACATCTGAATGGCAACAAGAATTCCTAGCATTCTGTTTTGATCGAGAAGTACCAGGTCAATACTACTGTACCTGAATTAACTCAAAGAAAAGACTTTGTTAAAATCAAAAACTGAAACCCAAAAAAGAGTCTTATAAATTACCGGATGTGACATTAGAACCTGATTTGACCTTCAGAAACCTGATTATGACAAGCTGCTAACCTGATTTGACAAAAGGGGTCCTGGAGTGAGTGAAACGCTGTAAATGCACGCGGAGAGCAAGAAAAAAAAAAGTTCTATATCATCCTCGAGTTGATTGTTACTCTGCTGTCTGATTCTATACAGACATGGCTTATAATAGAAGTAGTAATAAGAAAAGTAAGGTGTGTGGTTGGTTCAGCCTTATAATAGGTATTGTATGTGCAATAATAATTGTGGGAGTGATTGTGGGAATGCCGTGGTTGGATAAAAAGACTATTAACGCTACTTCAAAACCTGAAACTACAACACTAACACTGTGGGAGAGGTTTGAGCAGGATGCAAGACACTTGCATGAGGGAACTAATTCAAAGGGGGAACTTTCTACTTATGTCTTCAATCGCTTGCTGAATGAGTATGTGGAGACCATGGATGCGAAAGACTGTTATGTGTGTACCAAGATTCCTTCATCTGTGCAAGAAGGAGTTACCTACTAAAGCCTTCCTCTAATGTACGGGATTAGCTGTAGTTTGCTACTAACCAGATTCTATAATCAAGAGCATGTGCAATACTTTTATTCAAATCTGGATGTTGTGTTCTCTTTTGTGAATTCCTGAACAAGCTAGCTAAAGAACATGATATAAAAATAGTTAGAGGATTCTTTGAGCCGACACTTACATTTGGAACTGCTTATGCACTTCGCAATAATCTGACCTGCTTACTGTCGCCTGTAGAGAAAAGCTTTTTAGATCACACTGATGATAGACGCAAAGAATTAAAAGAAAGAATATAAAAAGGGTTAGAGAAGCGCACATATGAAATGATTATGCTTAAACCGCAATCAAAACGCAAGGCAAATTAGCTATAGATGCATTACATGTAGGTAGGCTTTGTATATATAGGCCAAAATCTGAGCATGATAATTTGTTTGTGGGAACGAGTGAATGTAGACATGTGTTTGTGTTTCAGAGCAAATGGACATTTATGTTGAATGGACAGGATCCAGCAATCCCTGGGATCTATTACATCTGTGGACTTAATGCTTATTACCGTCTCCCTAAGGGATGGTATGGGACATGTTATTTGGGAATAGTTTTCCCAAAGATTTATCAGATCGATGACTTGAAACAAATACCTAAGTCGTCTGAATTACTACATGCTAGACAAAAACGACAATCGGTGGCTGCTGTCATTGGTGATATATTTGGAGCTATTATCACTTCAGTAGGGGTTATCTTGAATTCTATGAAGATCCAAAAGTTGTCTACTATCGTGGATAACATGCTGACAAATTGTACAGGGGCTATACTCCTGATGGATACTGAACTTGCTGCGGAAAGAGCCATGACTCTTCAAAATCGGCTTGCTTTGGACATTCTTTTAGCAAAGAATGGAGGGGTCTGCAAGATGCTCAACGAACGTCATTGTTGTTCATTCATTCCTGATAACAGTAAAAAGATTAGAGGTATGCTTACTAACTTAACTAGAGATAGTGCAGATTTGAAGGACTTGAAGGAACTTGGAGTCTGGGAGAAATTCGGAAAGGGATTTGCCAGGGTGGGAAGCTGGTTTTCAAATATTTGGAATGGGGTACTTGCAAAAATACTAATGGGTCTATTAATTGTTCTGTCCTGCCTATTAGGATTATGGGGGGCAAGCAAAATTAATGACAAAATTAAGAGAAATTGTACCAAAAGAACCAGGAGAAATGAAGAAAGTGAAAGAGAGAAAATGTTCAATGAAATTTGGTAAAGCTCACGTAAGGGACTAGATGTTGCAATGCGCATTATGCGTAAAGTGAAAAATTAAAAATGAAAGGTTAAAGGGAAAAGATTGTGGGGGTCATTCTGACCCTCGCCGGGGCCAGGGTTGGCGGGAGCACCGCCAACAGTCTGGCGGTGCCCCGCAGGGCATTCTGACCGCGGCGGTTTGGCCGCGGTCAGATGCGGAAAACCGGCGGTCTCCATGGAGGATTCTGACACCCCATACCGCCATCCTGTTCCTGGCGGTTCTCCCGCCAGGAACAGGATGGCGGTATGGCTTGTCGTGGGGCCAATGGCATGGGCACTGCAGGGGCCCCCGTAAGCCGGCCCCACTTTGTATTTCAGTGTCTGCTTTGCAGACACTGAAATACGCGACGGGTGCCACTGCACCCGTCGCACCTTCCCACTCCGCCGGCTCAATTCTGAGCCGGCGTCCTCATGGGAAGGCTCTTTTGCACTGGGCTGGCGGGCGGCCTTTTGGCGGCCGCCCGCCAGCCCAGTGCAAAAGCCAGAATCACTGCATCGGTCTAATGATTGCGGAGCGGTGTTCTGGAGGGGGGAACTCTGGCGGGCGGCCTCCGCCACCCGTCAGGGTTAGAATCACCCCCTGTGTGATCTACTTAACCTATATTAAAATGAAATGTTTATATACTAATGTGTGATAATGCTGCATAGAAAACTGTAATAATAGTGATTTGCTTAAACGTGCACTCAAACTATGACCACGGAGAAGTGGCCACCAATGTATACGCAAGCTAACAATGACAAATAAAATGTTTATGTTATGATCAGTTAAACCTATATTAACATCTATATTGTTGAATCTGTATTAAAACTCTTTATAGGCCTTAAGGTAGCATGAGCTGCGGGATTTAGCTACCCAGCTCTCATTTTAAATGCATTTTCTGCTTTTTCAGTGTGCTGACTCGCAAAGGGCCATGACCTTGCAAATGTTATTTTTCTTCAGAACTTGGAAGATGAATGTAACCATACAAAACCCGTTCCCAAGCACATATTCGGTGCCTTGGTCTAAAAATTATGAATACATTGAAACAAATGTAGATTAAAGATATGTACAAGGTCACTTAGACCGATGGACAATGAATCTGCTGACCTAAAGGACGTGCCAAGGAATGAAGTAACGCCGGATGTGCCACCTCCGAAGACGTAAATTATGAAGACCAATCAAAACTTATGAATTAATGTGGGGTGACAATTGGGATTACCAAATGTTAAATTTGGTGGGTTAAAGATAGTGGTGTATAGTAAGTGTCCAATAGAATTCAGGGGGAATGTACCACGAAAAAGGGATAAAAACCCATGTAACTGAGGGGTCATTAGAATTAGGTAGGGAATGCTATTGATTTTATCCAGAAACTCTGTCACTCTGTTTGGTGACTTGAGACTTATTAAGAAACTATCCCCATCCATAGACTGCCCTTTTCCACCTTCCTCCTATGAGGAAAGCGTTCCTTTTCACCCATAGTTAGAGTCCTGACTAATGAAGATTTGACTGATGTCCTAAAGACGAAGACTGAACCTGTGTGCTGACCTAATCTTTGGAGGGTAATTATGACAATGCAATTTGTAACTTGTCTGTTTGCTTTTCCTTTCTAGGTACCAACTGCTTGTTTTGACAGGGACCATAGCTAGATGTTTTCTAAATTTGTGTTCTAAATTGTTTTGTATGAAGCCCAACATGCCAATGCTAATTAGTGGTTAGGACAGGTGATCATTAAATTGACGTAATCAGACAAACGACCAAGACAATGCTTTGTTGAACTGACGTGATATTGATACTCTCCTATATTCTGACCTATGTTTATGCCAGGCTTTATTCTAATGTTTATGATTTTTGCTTTATTGAAATCATATCAAAGTTGCCATATCGTAACTATGCTGTTGTGTTTCTTGGCTTTGAGATTGACACACTTAATCTTAGATTGTAACTAATAGGGAATAAAACTCACAAAATTCCATTAACTGGTGTGGTTATTCATGGCTGAAAGGTCATGGTTGCGTCGTCAATTTGATTAATGACTTTGACTAAAGTAAAATATATTGTTGTGGTGAATATTGATGACATTATTGATATATTGATTGGCATATTGATTAGCTATCTCGTCCTACGGTGTCTCTCAACTGGGTCAAAAGATTCATTGGCCTAAAACGAGTCCTAATGTGTAATAAATTAACATAAAGGGACGTGTTAACAGTTCCATGGCACCCAGCCCTAGGGGCACATAGGGCACACCTTAGGGGTGACTTACATGTACAAATAAAGTAGTTTAAGACTTTGGAACTACTTTTAATTCCAAAGTCGAATTTGCATGTAACTTTAATTTAAAAGAAGCCAGCAAGGCAGGCCTGCCTTTAAAATGGCACTGGGCACCTCAGCAGTGCACCTATGGGGGCACCACCTATGCTGGGGTCCCTAAACCTACATACTCTACCATAAACTAGGAAATTATAGATAGATTGACTTAGCCAATTATAATTAGCCTAATTTGCATACTCATTGTATACAGAGCACAGGCCCTAGGACTGGTTAGCACTACCCAGGGCACCATCACAGTCAGGAAAACACCAGCAAAAAGTAAAAAATGGGGGCAAAAAGTCAGGGTGCCTCTGCAATCAGCTCTGTTTTCTCACACTCACCAAACAAAACAAGTCTGATGACTGGGCAGTTTTGCATGATAACTCTGGTGGGTCACCCTTGGAACGTAACACTGCACCAACCTATTGTAGCTTGATATGCAGATATGGAACCAGTAGACTTATTACATATTTCAGTCCACTTGGCCATAATTGTACATGATTGATGGAGGAATTAACACTACATTGTATTTAGAAAGCTTTTCTTTATTTATACAATTAATTTTTAGAGGAATACAATCCAATATATATGGTACATAGAAGATTGTACTTACTTCTGCTTACATATCTGATGCATTAAAATATGTGATACGTGCATAGGAGTCAATGAGGTTAGAAAGGCAGAAAGTGGTCATTGATTTATCAGACTTATTTTGTGCCAACCTATTGATTTCATTAGGCAGACATGAAACCAGCCGATCCATTATGTGTTGCAGGCCACTTGGGCCTAATCGTGCATGACTGAAGGAGGTATTAACACTAAATTATATTTAGAAAGGTTTTTCTTCATTTAGATCATAAATCTTTAAAGGAGTACAATACCAGATATATGGCACATAGAAGGTTGCACATACCTCTGCTTACACATGTGATTCATTAAAAAAATTGAGAAGCACGTAGGAGTCAATGAGGTTTGAATGACAGAAAGTCATCATTTATTTATCAGACTTGTATTGTTTGGTGAGTGTGGACAAGCATACCGCAACATACGTTCATTCCAGCCTCTACACCAATATTTATGTGATTTGGCAGTGATTATTGAGAATGGTTTGGAAAAATGACAATTGGACCTAACAATATATGGTCAAGATGGTTTTTACACTCGGATTCGCTATAGAAGGCATGCACTTTATTAGGACCAAAGTATGCTCCAAGATGGTGACGACTCTTGAGATCACTGTAAGCGGATGTAAACTGTTGATGCCCTTTCTTTGTATTCACTGTGTGGTGAAATTAAATGCAAAACTTTTTTGGTGCCCCATACCGTGATCAAGGCTACGGCTGAAAAGCGTTGGTTGTGAAACATCTTAAACAATAAATTAGCAAATGAGTGAAAATGAGCGAACACATTCACAGGTGTCCAAGAATTCTGGAACTGAAAGGGGACCTTGTGCACTTATAAGCCACTCTTTGAAGTCTCCCCCACTTCAAAGGCACAGTTGGGTATTTTAAGCAGGGTCCCTGACCCTACCAGCTCAGACACTTCTACAGATACTTCTGCAGACACTTCTGGACAAGATACCACTGGTAAAGAAACTCTGAACCAGAACCTACAATCTGTCAAGAGAAGCAGCCTGGCTGCCCAAAGGACTCACTGGACTGCTTTGCTGAAAAGGACTGCTGCCTTGCTGCCCTCTGGCTCTTCTGAAAAGTGCTCTTGAAGGGCTTGGATTGAACTTGCCTCCTGTTTTCTGAAGTCTCAGGGCCACAACAACTTTATCTCTGCAAATAACTTCTTGTGCGGCGAAATTTGACACACACCCTGCCAGAAACGATACACATCTTTCATTGCGGTGAGAAAATCAACACACACCAAACCGGAACATGCAGCCCGGTTTCCCTACTGGTGATCGAAGCAGCACCAGCGTTGCAACTGGAACTTCGACGCATGGCCCACTGGATTGATGCAAAGCCGAGCCAGAATGACTTAGCCCGACTTCCTGCGAGAAGAATTGACGCAGCGCCTGCCATGAAACAGAAATTTCCCTGCATCGCCCACCAGCTAGACTCAGCTCCTGTGACTCCGTCCTGCACACCCAATATTTCTCTGCATTGTCCCCAGGGCATCCAAATACCCCACAACCTGAAGAAGATCTAATTCCGCACACCGGAAATCGACTCACAGCCCTTGCTTGCATTGAAAATAACGATGTATCGTCTGTGTGCACCCGGAGACACTAACGCACACCTCTCAGTTTCCACGCATCTCCTACTCTGCGGTCCCTTGCAGATAATTCAGACGCAAGCCAGGTACTTTGTGCTTGCAAGAGACACTGATTGCTTTTAAGTACTTAAGACTCTTTTTATCATTTTCTAAAATAATATTTCAATGTGTACTTATCAAATCTTGATCGTTTTTACCTTATTTTATCCAGATAAATATTCTATATTTTCCTAAACCTATGTGGTGTATTTTTGTGGTGTTTATACTGTGTTATTGCATGATTTATTGCACAAATACTTTACACATTGCTTTCTAAGTCAAGCCTGACTGCTCAGTGTCACGCTACCAGAGGGTGGGCACAGGATAATTTGGATTGTGTATGACTTACCCTGACTAGAGAGAGGGTCATTGCTTGGACAGGGGGTAACCTGACTGCCAACCAAAGACCCCATTTCTAACATATATATATATATATATATATATATATATATATATATATATATATATATAGATATTGGGCACACATCCACAGTAGTTCATTGGCAAAAGCTTAAGGTGGATTTTCCCTCTTTATGTAAAAGTGTGAAGTACAGAGAATTAATATAAAAATCATGTTAGGGTGGTACACAAGAAAGGTTCTATCAAAGCAACTGTACTGTTTTTGAGGAGGTGTGGACAAGAAAGAGACATGATGCATGTATGGGTGCCCTGTCCCAGGCAGTGGGATGATCACTGAGGCCAGACATAGTGGTTATCATACTTAATGATAGGTCACCATAAATCAAGAAACTGCATAAGGCATACTTGTAATACTAACGGGCATGACACTGGCAGTGCAACTATTAATCACCTTTAAATGGAGACTGTTGGAAATGGTCATTTTTGCAGGTTTACCCCAGACTTTCTTGCCTTCCACCGCCTCATTTTCTGACCTCATTTTTTTGGGCTTTAGGACCCTGCAGTTTTTCACTGTTAACCAGTGCTAAAGTGCTCATGCTCTCTCCTTAAAATGTGCTATCATTGGCTTGTACACAATTGTCATATTTAGTTTTCTTATAAGTCTCTAATAAAGTGCACTAGAGCAGAGGCAGTATATTTAAAAAGTTGGACACATACGTTTTAGTTGTGCATGTTCAGGTAGTGAAAAATTCTAAGGTGGTCATTATGAACATGACTGTAAACACCGCCCCACCGGCGGTGACGGTAACTACCGCCAACATGCTGGTGGTCTGGACCGCCAAATAATTAAGCACATGAAAAACAAGTAGAGGTCCATCCACACTCCATCTTTGTAGTCCTAACGACGATGGAGGAGGCCGCCCACAGGCTGGAGAAAAGGACCTACCTGCCCACCAAACAATGAAACACAAGACCACCTGCAGTTCCGGGGCGGGAATCACCGCCAGGCAAAGCGTGGCAGAAACGAATAATATAAAAGGAAACACTCACTGGAGGCACATACAACACGCCGATGGAGACAAGGAGTGACAGTTGGAAATAATGCCAGTGCTGCTCCATGCCATTTACCTCCACGATGATGACCGCCGATGAAGACGATGACGCAACCTAGTACACATGGTAAGAAAGGGCACAGTTACACACCCACCCCACCCACACTGCAACACACTCCCAACCCCACCCACCATCACAAGTCATACATACCATAACAAGATGTACTTACCAGACACAAGGCAACAAAGGCCTTCACCAAAGTACACACATGTGCACACCACACCCCCACAGTGAAATGCTGAACAATGTCACTATAATGTGCCAACAGCACTACTGGGCACTCAAAGTTTATTTGAAACAAAAACAGTATTGCCCACACAAGGCCAAAAGCCAGTCCATTTTAATATCTTTGAAGGGCCAATATGGACTGAACTTGACTCCCCCATGTGCAAAGGATATTCCATTTGAAAGGGGCATCAATGGGGCAGCCAGGCACCACAGGGAACAGGGGCAGGGGGTTGCGGGGTTGGGGACTTACGTCTAGAAGGGGGGGCTTGGGCTTAGGTTTCTGAGGTGGAGGGGGTTTGGGCTTGCCCTTGGAAGGTTGGGGAGTGGGCTTGAACCGGGGGTGGCAGAGGGACTTGGGGCAACAGGAGGCTTCTTGCTCCCTGGGGAAAGAGCACAGGAATGGGAAGGGCAGACTGGGACGGACTTGGGCATGGAAGGAGTGGGACTGGAAAAGGAGATGGGCACGTTTAGGGATGGTCAGGGTGGGCCAGTAGGTTTGAACAGGTCAATAGGAGAGGGGAAATGCTTCTTAGGGGCAGTTGGGGGGGATTTGGAGGCAGGTCTGGGAGTGGAGGATGAGGGAGTGCTTGTACCAGGTGTAGATGTGCCAGACATGGATGCAGGCGCCTGTAAAGTATGCTGATGTGTGGTGGATGTGTGTGGTGTGGATGTATGCAATTGTTTGAGTGTTTTGGGAGGAGGGGGGTGGACACAGTGGGACAAGACAGGCTGTCAATGTACATGGATGTTGTCTGGGTGTCTGCAGGTCTGGTGAGTGTGCTGCAAGTGTCTGTCAATGCAGTTGTGGTGAGTGCAGGTCTGGTGTCTGGGGTACATGTTTGGATGTCAGATGTTGTGGTGACTGCATGAATGGGAGCAGCAGCAGTGACTGAGGGTGAAGTGCATGTGGGTGTGCATGGTGAGGTGACAGACAGGGTGGCGGGGGAGGATGACACACTGGGGGAAGTGGATGTTGTTGTGTGTGCTTTGGTGTGTTGGGTGGGTGCATGCCTGTGGTGGGAGGTGTGGTGTTTGTGTTTGTGTGCTTCTTGTTTGTTGATATGTGTGCATGACTGTCTGTACGTGTGACTTGGATGGGTGAAGGGAGTGGGGTGCTGGAAGGGGTAGAGGTGGTGGGCGGCGGGACAGAAAGACCAGGGACACAGAAGAGGCCAGACCCTGAAAAGATCTCTGTAGGCCAGACATGGCACCGTGAATGCCCTCTTGGTATGCATTGCTGCATCTGGGATGCTAGACCCGATGGCATTCACAATGGTTGTCTGCCCTACAGAGATGGTTCTCAGGAGGTCAATAGCCTCTTCTGTGAGGGCAGCAGGGCTGACTGGGGCAGGTGACGAGGTGCCTGGGGCAAAGGAAACGACCAACCTCCTGGGTGAGTGGGTATGGGCAACTGGGTGGTGATCAACTGGGAGGGCTGTGATGGCATGAGGGTGGCGGAAGTTGACATAGAATGGGTGTGCCCAGCAGGGTTCGCCACCACCAGGGAGCTCTCATCGGAGGAGATATCAGAGTCACTACCTCCAGTGGTAGTTGCCACCCCCGTGGTACTCCCCTCACCCTCCAACCCACTGGTCCCCTTGGTGTCTGCCGACTCTGCCTCCTTGGAACCGTGGGCGGCTGCATCCCCACTTACTGGTGCCACTGCTCCCTTGCCAGATGATGCTGATGTGCACAAAGGACCCAAGAGCACAGGGGTGGAGAGACAAAACATGGGAGAACTTTGTAAAGACCTGAAAAAATGTACATCCCTGGCTCACCCACACTCCCATCCAGGTCACATACCTACACGCAGCACCTACAACAAACGTCATGACCGTGCCCCTGACTAGTGCCCATTAGCCCAGAATACACAATATTACCCACAAGAAACACGGACCTGATAAACTGTGTTGAGCACAGCCATGGGAGACCGTGCCCAGCCTATGCACTTACTAGTCAATGAGGCCACAAAGCATACCAGATGACAGAAAGGGGGCCCCCCCCCATGGGCCTATTGGGACGGGCCAAAATTGCCCTCACACCATCCCATGGACTTTGAGAGGGGCAGGACTGCAGAAACACACCTGTCCCAGTGCCTGGCACTAGAAAGCATACATACCCTAGCACCAACATCAATCCATCAAAGCAGTATAAAAAACAGTGTTGGTACTCACCCCCTTGTGGCTGCTGTTCTGCCTTCAAGCGCCCACCTATATCCAGATAGGCCACTGCCCGAATGTGTGCCATTAGTGGGGTCAGGGTCCGATGGGCACCCCTTCCTCGTTGGGAGGTCTTCCCCAGCTTGGCCTCTCCGGTCTACCTGGCCCAGCGCCCCGGTCCTCTCACCACTTCCTGCAGTAGGTGCTCTACCGGTTGTAGACCCCAAGGGTCCGCACCTCCTTGGTGATGGCTTGCCACAGGCCTTTCTGTTGATGGGCGCAGACCTGCATGGGACACAAAGAGCAAAAAAACAGACGTCAGTATTTGTGCACCGAATACAGATGACATGTTGTTCCCCATGGAACGGTATTTGTTGAAAGCCATGTTATCAACTCACATACAGTACATGCCAGACAGTCTACGGCTGGGTAGTCACAAATCGAACCCACATGCATACAGGCATCCACCACAATCACACACATCTAAGGATGACAGACGCCAACTCACCTGCTCCTCTGGTCGCACATACTACTTGGCATAGAGGGGTAGGACCCCGTCCGCCAGCTTCTCCAGCTCCTCTGCGGTGAAGGCTGGGGCCCGGTCCCCTGTGACCTGCACCATCTCAGGGTCCAGAGTCAGGACACAGCAGCACAGGCAGGGGAGTACTACCCTGCAAGGGAATCAGGAGTCAAGTGTCAAGGGTCTGATGACATGGCATAGGTGTGCTCCGTCACCGCTGGCGGTGATCATGATTGGCCCAGGTTCCTCATTGACAACCATGTAATCCAAAGATCAGGTGCACGGTGGTGAACACTGCCTTCCGTCATGATGAATGATGCCAGCTGAATGAAGTCACTTCCACTCCCTCATACCTAGATGTCAGGAGGCTGCCATTTTGCTACCACCACGTCACCATAGCCTGGCCAGGGGCCTCATCCAGGCCCTCAAAATCTACGACCTTAGTCGATGTTGACATGAGTGTAGGATCCTCAAATGCACCCATCTTTGGAATTGTGTACGCACTGGGATGCCTTTATTACAGAGTTAACTCAGCACACATATCACTGACGGTGTACTTCATACTTTGCGTCTGTGTATGTTACCTACTTGTCGCACTTACAAAGATACAGTGACGTCATGTGATGCAGGTGTATGTTTACACTCAATATGTGTTCTTTCCTCCCCCATAGGTACAGACCCATATGGCGAGGGAGGGCCTCATCTGTTTACAGACCTCTGGTTGATTTGGAAACTATGGAGGAACGTCACATCATTGTCACCTACAGACTCAATAGAGCTACTATCCATGACCTCTGTGCATTAATGGATCCTGTACTGAAACCGGCTAATCGAAATCAGCATGCCCTCCCTACAACTGTGCAGGCACTATCTGTACTCCTGTTTTGGCTACAGGCTCATTTCAGGTGACAGTGGGCATGGGTGCACATATATATATATAATTGGTGTGTACTGCTGATCAGTATATTTCACATGTCAATGCCAGGTTCCCAGGCTCAGTCCATGATTCCTTTGTCCTGAGAAACAGCAGTGTACCACACTTGATGGGACAGCTACAAGAGGACAGAGAATAGCTCGTAGGTGAGTGTGTATGACACTGGATATGTACATAGCTAACAACCAGCCAATATGCATGTGAAGTCAGTTTCTTAAGGTCCTGTTTCACCCACTTTTGCAGGTGATTCTGGCTACCCCAACTTGCAATGGCTCCTGACACCTGTGAGGAATCCCAAGACAGATGCAGAGAGGAATTATAATAAGGCCCATGGATGTACTAGGAGGGTGATGGAGTGCACTCTAGGTCTCCTAAAGTCTAGATTGTGTTGCCTCCATCTCTCTGGGGGATCCCTGTGTTATGTCCCTGACAAGGTGTGTAAGATTGTGGTGGCCTGCTGCATGCTGCACAACTTGGCTGTGAGGAAAGCTACCACCTTTCTGGAAGATGAGGATGCTGTCCAAAAAGCCCTGCAACCTCAGAGAGGGGATGAGAGTCATGCTGAGGAAGTAGAGGGGGATGATCTCAACTCCAGGAACCAGCTGATCCGCCTATACTTCCAGGGACTATGAGGTACTGTAGACTGATGCTGATTCCTTCACTGTATAGTTTCTGTCGGACTCATTTAATTGGTAAAGTGGTGTCTATAGTCATTGACTCTGTTAACTGATGACTGAAGTGGCATGTGCCAGTGAACCCAATAGTAGGTACAGTGTGACATACTTCAGACACTACAGTGCGTTAGATTCCCCTCCTGCAATTAAGGTATTATTATGAAATTGACTGGCTAATGCATACACACTCACAATTGATATCTCACATTGACGAGTGACATACGATTTGAGTGCATAGGTGTTTTTATTAAGTGACAAAATATGCATATTTTGTGGAACAGTGATAGGGAGCGGGCACATGGTGCATATCCATACTCAGGTACATATGCTCTGCTGTTGGTAGCACCGGGTTTTGTTCCATGTGGCCATTGGTAGATGGTGTGATGGCAGTGGCAAGTCAACAAGGGAGCACAGTGGCACACAAGGGAGACAGTTCAGGGTACAGTCACTTCCTAGCGCTGGGCTTGGTCTTGGCTGGTGTTTCAGTGGCGTGTCTGGTTCTGGGGGCACGTTTGCGAAGCTGGAGCTTGGCTGCAGGGGTAGGGGTGCTGGTTTCCCAGGTGTCCTCTGGCAGTGCCACCAGTCCAGTAGCTGCTGAAGATGCGGATGGCAGGGCAGTGCCCTGGCTAGTGATGCGGGCTTGCAGGTGGGTGGAGGTCTCAGACTGGCTGCGGTACTGGTGCTGTAGCACCCCGGCAATGGTGGCCATGGTGGCATTCAGCTGTTTCCATTGTTCCATGGCCTCCTGGTGGTATGCTATCTGCAGCCTCTGATTCTGCTCCAAGGTGGGCAGGATCTGGCCCATCGTGTCCTGGGTATGGTGGTATACTCCAAGGACCTCAGATATTACCTCCTCGGCTGCTGTATCCATCCTTTGGCTACCCCCCTGTCCCCGCCCCCTGTGGCTGTGTCCCCTGCACAGGTCTGGCAGTCCCACTTGCACTGGGCCCTTCATCATCCTGCCTGTTGGTAAGTGGAGACTGTGGCCTCTGTGAATGGGGGCTGCCAGTCTGTGGCTGGGAGACACTGGTGTGGGGTCGTTTGGCAAGAGCTGATGATGATGGCTGGGTGCTAGGGCTGTCAGTGGTATCCTGGGGGGGCTGCTGAAGGGTGATAGTCCACAACTGTGTACTGGGCCAGGGTATTCCTCACTTTCCATACATCCCTCTCCAGTCTCCTGAGTGGGGACTCTGTCTCTGTGTGGGGCGCTGGCACTCCTTGGCATTTCCATCGAGGTGGCATGGATGGTGGTGCCTGTGGGGGATTGGACATGTGGGTGTCAGGTACTTTTTCAGCAATTGATGCACAGCTATGCCCTATTTTGTGCTTACATTCCCCTGTCGTGTCATGCAAGGTCCCTTCGTGTACATATCTTTGCATTTTATGTGGTGGTTGGAGGTGCATTGTGGGTGCTGTAGTGCCACTGGGAATCCATTGGTGACTGTGCACAGGGAGCAGAATGGAGATCTGTTTGTGGGATTGTGGGCATGCAGGGTAGTTGGATGTGGGTGTTGTGGACTGGGTGGGATGGGGTCCTGGTGGTAGTGAGTTGGGTTATGCATGCATTATAGGTGGGGTGACTGTTAAGGTATTGGTTTGACTTACCCGAGTTCAGTCTTCCACTGAGTCCAGTGAGGCCCTCCGGGTGCAGGATAGCCAAGACCTTCTCCTCCCAGTCAGTGTAATTTGGGGGTGTAGATGGGGGACAGCCACCAGTCTTTTCTACAGCGATGTTGTGCCTGGATGCCATTGACCGGACCTTTCCGTGCAGGTCATTCAATCTCTCCCGGATGTCATCCCTTCTGTGTGGATGGTTTCCCACTGCATTGACCTTGTTGACAATCGTCTGCCATAGCTCCATCTTCCTGGCCACGGGTGTCTGCTGCACCTGTGCCCCGAATAGTTGTGGCTCGACCCTGAGTATTTCATTCACCATGGTCCTTAGCTCACTATCTGTGAAGCGGGGGTGCTTAGGGAGGGCCATGGTGTGTGCTGTGGGTGATATGTTGTGGGTGTATTGGTGAGGGTGCTGCCGTGTGGTTATGTGTGTGGCTTATAAAGATTTTTGTGCTTTGTATGTGTTTTGGTGGTGTGTCTGTGCATGTGACTTGTGTTAAGTTGTGTTCAGTGTATGCGTGTTGTGTTGTCGATCTCAGTTGTGCTATTGGTGCTGCAAAGGATTGTGGGGTGTGTATGTGTGTGTTTTTTACTGTTGTGTATGTGTGTCAGGTTTGTGGGTTTCAAAGTTGCCAATGTGTGCATTTGTTGTTGGTGGGTCCCATTGCTGGCTGTGGCAGTCAGTACCACCAATGGTCGTTCAGCATCCAGATCTGCCACTCTGATTGTGCTTCATTATTTGGTGGGTGGAGGATGTGTCTGCATGGCAGTGGCGGGTGGGGTGTACTGCCTTTCCGCCATCGTAGAGGTTGCAGAATTTTTGGAGGTTTGACTTTTTAGCATCTTAATTTGGCGGTGTCCAGTCTTCCGTCACTGGCAGTCTTCTATTCACCGTCGCCACAGCGGTCGGCGGTGATTGCCGCCAAGTTCATAATGAGGGCCTTAAATTTGTTTTTCACTACTGCAATGCCTTCAGCAATTCTGTGGGTTCTGCCTACCTATGAATACTCATTTGTAGTTGGTGACAGCTGAGCTTTGTTTATTTCCTCCAGCCATATACAAATAGAGCTTAGGTGTGACTGATACACCATCAATGCACCAATGGGTTAATCTGGGTGGGATGGGAAGGAGGAGCTGATACTTACACCTTAATAGGCTATGCCTGTTCCTACACAAAGGGCTGCATATCCCCCTGTAGTGAAGTCTGGGGCCAGGGCAGGAAAGGTAGGGACCCTGTGCACTATGAATGCCTCTCTTTGAAGTCTCCCCCACTTCAAAGACACATCTGGGCATAAGTACTGGACCTCAGAAACATCATTTGAGTACACTTCTAGATTGGAGGACATTCTGCCAGGAAGAGGGACTGCTGGAGGGACTGTTCTCTGCTGGACTTTTCTGGCCTCCTGCTCTGCGGTGCCTGCCCTGGTGCCTGGTGACACCTGGCCTGGGAGTGAGGCCTGGACTTGCATCGCTACATCCCCAGAACCAAAGCGACACCAAGGGCTTGCTGACTTGACTCCTGTTCTGACACCTCAGGAACATCAAAGACTTGTCTTTATCCTGCAACAGCACCTGGCCTCTGGTTGCTGCATGTCTTGCCCTGCCAAATGGTGCCAATCCAGTCCTTGGACCCTGGAAGTGGGTATATAGTGCTGCACCCTCAGAACCTGCACAATGACTCCGTTGTACTGTTCTAAACTTACGTATCTCCTTCAGCACTGATGCATCGCTGCTTCAAGGACATTGGCTGCATCACCTGCATTGGAGGAAGCAACCATTGAAGCATCTTCACTTGCGTGGCTCAGAACCAACGCATCACCAACATCCAGCAGGATGGAAGCTGATGTATCACCTCTTCTGCTTCACGCATCAGGATCCATCATGCCGGCACAAGCTACTTTTTCAGCAGGTCAAGGTTGGTTCCTGTATCTGACTCACATGCCATTGCAGGGGGCCTGTACGTTTGGATTTACCCCAGTCAAGAGCGACCAGATGGGCTTGTTTGAGGCTTTATGCTTTTAAGCACTATGGGCCTCATTATGAGCTTGGCAGTCCTGTGATTGCCATGTTGGTGGTCAGACTGCCAACAGGCTGGAAGAGAAGAGCACCTAATTTATGATTATGGCGGTGATCCCAACAGAACATAGCCAAAGCACTGCCGGCACCACTAGTGCTAGTGCGGTCAGACTATGGTGGACGATTGGAGGCACGAGCAGGCCAGCGGAGACCATGTTACCATCGGGTTTATTACGAGGTGGCACAGCTCTAAGATTTCCACCCCGGTCAGACCACCACCAAAACCCAGGCAGAAACAAACTGTAGAAAAGGAGACACTACTCATCAGGAAGCCACACTTATCTAGAGCCGCCATGGAACCAGAACTAGACGTCATCCTGCTTCTCCTGCTCA
The DNA here is from genome assembly GCF_031143425.1 of Pleurodeles waltl. NCBI lineage: Eukaryota > Metazoa > Chordata > Amphibia > Caudata > Salamandridae > Pleurodeles > Pleurodeles waltl. Next base: position 685,692,679 of record NC_090449.1, on the reverse strand, counting down.
CCAAACGACAACCGATTATTTGTGGCCAACAACAACTGTCTGTACACACACCTACTTGTAGCAGTTGTATATTGTCAAATTTTGTACCATTACATAACATACCAGAGAGAAGGGGGTGCGAGGACAAAACTCACATGTAACAGTACACTGACATGCACGTTCACAGACAGCTAATAACACACCCACACAGACACAGCACACATTCTGCAGCCACCGCACACACCACACGTTAAGAACACAGACTTATGCACAGCAACCCATACCAGGCCCAGTCTCACACAAGAACGTAACAAAACTACACAACACAACATCAAAACATGTCAACACAAACACCACACAGTACCATCACAACAATATGTCTGCTACATACACAAGCCCATCACACAACACACATCTCATCCCTGTGGGACAAAAGCACTGCACACACCCTCACATACTGCCCAGGCTTGGGGGAAGGTTGGCTCTTCTTGGGAGGGGTAGACATCTTGGCGGGGGAGGGGCATGAGTACTGGCAGGGGGTTTGATAGGCCTTGGAGGTGAAAGTGATTACCTTGGGGGGGTGGAAACTGAATGTTTAGGGATGTCACAAGGGTGGAGTAGGGAAAAGGTCAAACTCCGAGAGGAAAGCTTTCTTAGACACACGAAGGCGGTCATAACATAAGGATTTGGGCGTGGAGGAAAAGGGAGTGCTTTTATGAGGTGTAGGTGTGGATTTCTTGGGTGCGTGTTTGTGGGAGGTATGCTTGTGAGTGGTGGATGTCTGTTTAGTGGGTGAGTGGGGGTGTTTATGTGTCTTGAGCTGTGGGGGGTGGAGGTGGAGGGGTATGCCCTGGTGGGTGGGTGGCTTTCTGTTGGGGTGGTGACTACAGGTATGGTAGATGTGCTGCATGTAGGTGTGTCAGTGCCTGTGGTGACTGGGGTGGATGTCTGTGGGTCTGTTGGAATGCTGTCTGTGGGTAGGATGGGTGTGGATGTTAGTGTGATATCTGCAGGTGTCTCAGGTATGGTGTCTATTATGGTGGGCGTGTCAGGGCAGGCTGTGACTGTTGCTGTGTGTGCATGTGTATACGACAGTGGTATGTCTTGTGGTGCTTTGGTTTTTCTGCTGTACCCTTGGCTGTTGAGGTGGATGCACGCTTGCCTGTTTGTGCGCTTTGGCTGGGTCATGGAAGAGGGATTGAGATTGGGAAGAGGAAGGTGGAGAGAGGTCAGTAGACAAAGGGAGACTGGTTGCTGTTAGTGTGGAGGCCAAAGCCTGAAATGATCTCTGTAGACCAATCAGTGCACTTTGAATGCCCTCCAGGAACGCATTACTCAGTTGTTTCTGAGTTGCCAGTCCCTGGATGGCTTTCACAATGGTCGAGTGACCCACAGAGATAGACCTCAGGAGTTCAATAACCTCCTCACTGACGGCAGAAATGCTGACAGAGGCTATGCAAAGGTGCTTGCGTCAAAGGAGACACCCACCCTCTTAGTTGAGCGGGCACGGCCAACTAGGTGGGGAACTACAGGGTGGGTGGTGATAGAAATTAGAATGGTGGACAAATATGGTGCTGGGGTAGTCTCAGATGTGTGTGCCAGCACCAGGGAGTGTCCACTGGAGGAGGGTAATGAAGATGAAGAACTGGATCCAGTTTCCCCCGTGGCACTCCTTTCGTCCTCCAAGCCACTGGGTCCTCCTCTGTTGGTGTTCTCATGACTGGAGGTCCCGTGGCCAGCCGCTCAGCTGTGCCCCATCTTCTTCAGTTGCCGATGCTGATGCTGGAACACAGAAAGTGAGGTAGGGCCATCACATTCTTTACATACCACTCATATCACAATTGTACACCTCTGCAACATCACATCTAGTTTTACAACACCCCCAGGTAGTACCAATTTAATGCCAACATCATGTCTCAACAAGATACAATGTATAACCCTCAATGAAACCTTGTCACACACCAGCTAAGCTACCTATATCTCACCAACCAATCCATGACAAGGTGACTTGCCCACATGATACTGGGTCCCTATCCACAGCAACATAATCAACCAACAACCAGGCTATTGGAAATATTGGTAACATACATTTCCACATATCACATACACATACTAATATTATGACCTGATGTCATGTACCAGGCAAGGGACCTCATTGTATTGTAAACACAAGACAGCATGTTCCATACAAGCCATACCCACTTCATGTCACTCAGTACACAACCTTCACAAAATAAATTTGTAAACAAGCAGCTATTCAATTTGGAATACCCAAAATTTGATTATGATAGCGACAGAACACATCACCTGCACATGTACCAATAGCGATGTAAGAAGGGATGTCCTTCTGAAAACAAAGTATAGCACCATTGTAAGGGCCTAATTATCTCAGAGCATTTACCCACACACATTCACAGGTAATATGACTACTCTTACAATGCAATTGACACCTGGTATGTCCATGAGGGTGACATATAATTCATCATGCTATTATTCAAGAGCCAAATTACATCACTATCCATATCTCACACATGACTCGCCCTACAACTGTTTCTGAAAAAACAGGAACAGGAACATACACCTTGATGCAAGCCAAATGCCTGACTACACATACCATTCCACTAACATGTGTATGTGAAGTTCCATAGCTGCACCACAATGTAGTCAGTGCAAAGAATAGGTTTCCGTACAACAAGGACTCAAAACATATCCAAAATTGCACTACAAATTATGTTTAATGCTCATTTCAATGTGGATTGAAGACTGAACCTTACAATGTACACATGATGTTGGCAATGACCACTTAAGATTGTAACTGTGTAGATGATGTTGTAGCCTATTTCTCAAGCTGACAACACAATGGCTAAGGAAATAGTTGTGTAGCCATTTCAGACTTACAGAACATGAACACAGTAGTAACCCTCATAGCTCTGACATTGTTGTATGTGCTCCAATCGGAGTCTAGCAATACCTCCATGGTTACCCACATGTAGGATGTCCACTCCGGTGACACATTACACAGGCCCCTGTACATCCCTCACTTACCACAGGGGTACACCTTGTAACAGGTCTGAATACATTTGCAAGTGTGGCATGTGAAATGGCACATGAGCATCACAGCCTCACATGATGCTGTCACTCATCAGAAACCTAATGAAAAGTAGGAATTTATTTAAGTTCTCCGACTCCATGCTGCACACTGACATGGATCAAGGGACATTGGAATGGACCGAGGGCAAAGACCTGGATAACTTACCATCATGATATTGGGAGTATTGGTCTGTTGGTGGGAAGGAACAACCAGCAGGGTATGAAAAGCTGTATAGTGGTAAACATATGACACAGTCACCTGGGCCTCATCATAAGCTTCTGTACAGAAGGGACAACACAGGTGAGTAATATCTCCCTATATGCAATAGAATGTGCACATCTGTGTAACAATTTTGGGGACTGTACATCTATGTGTCCCTTGGAGATATTTGACCCTTTGCACTTCCGACATTGTCAGACCGTAGAATCTTTCACATCAAACACTAACCTGGTAAAGGGATGAAAAGGTGTTAAGTCTGTACTTACCCCCTTGTGGCTGCTGTGCTGCCCTCAAACACCCATCCAACTCCGGGTAGGCCACCACCAATATGCGGTCCATTAGGGGGGTCAAGGTCCAACTGGCACCCCTTCCTCCTTGGGAGGACATCACCGGCTGGGCCTGTGCTGTCTTCTGGGCCCAGTGTCTTAGGTCCTCCCACCGCTTCTTACAGTGGGTGCTCTGCCGGCCACTGGCTGTGGACCCCCAGGGTCTGCACTTTCTTGGCGATGGTACGTCAAGTCCCCTTTTTCTGATGGGCATTGACCTGCATGGATGACACAGATAAGAAGAGGTTGTCATGTCCACATCGATTCTACCAAAACAAGCAGAGTGAAAATACAAGTTAGTGCAAGTAGGCCATACACAGACTGCCTGTAATATCACCTTCAATAAGGAATGACCATCTGTAGTCAGTCCATGTGTGACGTTGAGACAGTCATTTAACATGTATATCCAGAAACCTGCGTGAGGGACCTAACAATTTAACTAGGTAAAGACATCCAAATCATAAGTAAAAAATACTCCAACTAAATATTTCACAATCCAAACGAACAATCAGGAATCAGTTCTTGATGCATAGTCCAGTACTTATAATTTATTAAAGAAAAATGTTCTGATATTCAGTTTGACAAACTCTTGAAAACTCTGCCAGTCTCAGAACACGAAGTCCAATTGGTCAATTCCTTGAAGATCCAGCCAATTTTCAAACAAAATGTTCAGCCAATTCTTGAATATAATGCCAACACTTGTTTCGTCTTGGGGAAATGACCCCACCAACTTCTTCAGGGCTTATTCTAGGATAAACAGAGAAACCTAACAATCATTGACTATTATATATTGTGCCAATCTTCCTGTAACCTCCGTAGCTTAGACATCACGGCCCTTGAGTGGCTCGCTCAGAAATCGAATACAAAGAAATCCAGAAATCCAAACATCACCAACAGCCGTAAATGTTAAATTGTTTTCTCCGTAACTATGTACATCGAAGTACACAAGTATCCTTTTCCTTCGTAATTTTCATATACGCGAACGTGGTATCTGAATGCCTTCCGTGCAGCAGGTACGATAGCCGCCTTTTTCTTCCCTCACAATCACACCCCAACATGTATATCCAGCACCAGGTGACAGTTTGAAACATATGACCTGACCACAAGCATGTCTTTAAACATGGTGTATATGTCCAAACACTTTTAATAGCACCATCAATTATCATGTAATACTGTATGTAGTTGAGTCAGAGTACATACATCACACAATCTCTACCATGTCTCAAGACTCAAAATCTATCTCTGCACATGCGCACTTGTCCATCTACCCACGCATATTACCTCAAGCATTCATTCAACCACATTTCCTGAATATCATCATACACTCAACAATTCTAACATTGGTATTGCATTGCACTTACCTGCTCCTGTGGTGCACCATAGGGCTGTTTATAAATGGGTAGGACCTCCTCCACAGCTGGCTTTAATTAAAAAATTATGAAATATACATGTGTCATGTACAGGATGTAAATTTGATGCATCTGATTCACCCTAAGTTATGTACATGTAATAGTATTGTCAGTAGATCGATGACAATCTGAAAATGTTATAGCTGGACCAGATATGTGCAACGTGTAAAGGAAGTTAGGCCCTGATTTATTTAAAAGTGGCCCAGTGCGGTGCTGCTCCAATAATAACAGTGCTGCGCCACTTTTGAAATGTAGGGATTTACCGTATGTACAGGAATACAGTGCACCCCTGTGTTTCCCCTGCGACCGAGCTTAATTGATCTGCCTGCCCCATTCTGAGCATCCTTTCACCATAGTGCAAGGGTGTCTGCGTTGTGGGGAATGATTGTGTGCAGGAAGGTGTACCTTCCTGCACATAAACAATCATCCATGGAATTTTGCTTCTTTAATGTGTGCTGTAGAATGCAGCACAGATAGAAAAAGCAAAAAACAAGAAGGAATAAAAACATTCCTCCTCGTTTTGCCATGCGAATGCCACCCTTGAGTGGCATTACTTTTTGGCACTGCCTCAGGTTTATGACAATTTGTAAATCTGCGGCAGAGTAAAAAACAATGGGTGTTCCAGTGGAACGCCCACTGCAACACCCATTGCACGCCCCTCTGACGCAGAAATCTGCATCGGAGGCACCCATATTTACAAGGAGGCGTAGCTCCACAAAAAGTGACGCTACAATTCCTTGTAAATATGGAGCAGTGGTTAGTGCCAGTGGAGCGTCACGAAAAGTGACACTCCGGTGTAGATAGGGGCTCCTAAATCTGCCCCATAATGTCATATAGATTGTCAGTGAAATGTCTCTCCATTTCAAAAACTTGATAAAGGGTAGGAGATGTGAATGCAGTTATAGGTCATTATTTGCCTAAGTATGTGCTGTGTACAACATATTTACAGTTTCATGTTTGAATATTTACCATCATATGTGATGTAGGTGTGACCATATTTATGTTGTGCAGATTGAGTGATACACATGCATACTGGTTTTCTCCTACATAGTTACCCTGGCATGTGAAGAGCAAGAGAACTTCCAGTGTACCGTCCACTAGCAGACCTGCAGATCAAGGAGGAGCGACATGTGATTCAGATCTTCCTCCTGGATAGGCATGCAATCATGGAATTCTGTTGTCAGTTGGAGCCAAATCTGATCCCTGCCATTCATAATCCCTAAAGCATACGTCCCATTGTACAAGTAATGTCACTGCTGCACTTCCTGGCCACAGGCTCCTTTCAAAATACAGTGGCCATAGCTGCAGGGATGTCTCACCTATGTTCAGTCTGGTCTTGAAGCCTGTACTGTCTGCATCATTGAAACACTTGGACAGCTACATCCGATTTCCACAACATGAAGATTTGGCCCATGTAAAGACTGTTTTCTATGCTTTGTGATACATTCTGCATGTGGTTGGAGCCATAGATAGCACCCATGTAGCCTTTGTTCCCCCTAATGCCAATGAACAGGTGTATAGAACCAGAAAAAACATCCACTCCATTAATGTCCAAGTGGTCTATTTGGCTGACCTCTACATCTCACAAGTTTGTGCAAGGTGCCCTGGGTCAGTCCATGATTCCATCATCATGCAGAACAGCAATATCCCACTGTTAATGACACAACAATACACAGAGAGTGCTTCGCTGGTTGGTAAGTCACATATGTCTTCCGTGCCTGTAACTTATGTCTGCTACCAGATATGTGGATGTCCAAGATTTGTGTTTGGCTTGTTGTAGCTAGTCCTTTCAGAGTACTCTAGCTACCCAAACCATCCTTGGTTGTTGACACCACTGACTTCCCCTGGCGTTGACACCACGCCAGGGGAAGCGTGCTTCAATGAGGCCTGTGGAAGGACAAGGCGTGTCATGAAGCGGACTTTTGGTCTCCTGAAGGCAAGATACCGCTGCATCGATAAGTCTGGAGGAGCCCTCCTCTACTCACCCACCAAAGTATGTCAAATCATTGTTGCCTGCTGCATGTCCCACAACCTCGCCCTGAGACATCAAATCCCATTTATATCAGATGAGGGGGAGCCAGCAGTACCATTGGGTGAGAATGCAAATTTGCCAAGGGAGGATGAGTATGATGAGGATGAAGCTGGAGACATCAGGACTGATCTAATCAATCAGTACTTCACCTGACTTTTGGTATGTGATGTGATGTAATTATAGTTAATAAGTGGGGAATTTGGTGTGGTTAGGAATGCTTCATAAGAATCTTAGTATGACCATCAGTGAAGTCATCAATAGCTTCAAAGCACATTACTCAGTTGTGCATGCAAATTGTTACATGGTGTAGTGTCCAGCCATTTGATCAACATAGTCTAAGTTTTTCGCAATGCACACTCAGAGTCGTATTTATATGTATGAATTATCTGTGCAATGTTTAAGAATCAATGTGGCCTGTACCTTATGTTTGTCACTTACAAATTGCAACATTAAGTGAAAAGGGTCATCCTCATTTGGCAATATCAGACAGTGTCACAGGCAGATGGGATTAGCAGACTAACAAATGAGATGGTCATGGCCTGAACGAGGTACTGTCAGGCTTGAGATTTGTTGTGTGAGTTCAATGCCCAGACTGTCAGGACAGCGGGATGGTAGTGTCCTATTCCACACTAAAGACCAGTTTGGCATGGGATGTGGGGCCAATGGTGCCATGTGCGTGTTCATTTGTTTCAGAAACATGTCATCATGTTCTATCCATCCCCTCTAACATCACAGGGGTTTGTGCTGGTGAAAACAAACGTACATGTAGCTTTTAGTGTTCTTCCTCATTGCAGACCAATATGTATGTGTCTGAAGACTGACATAGGTGAGTGGTACGCCTAGAGATAACTGACTATGGCAAGTTGGAAGGTTCCATGAATGGGAGTATGTTTACTGATTTATTTCAGTTTCATGGGGTATGGTAATTTGTGTGCTATGGTATGGGTATGTGATGAAGCTCTAGCTGATGTTACATAGAAACAATGGGGGTCATTCTAACCCTGGCGGTAAAAACCGCTGCGGTTAGAATCACCGCCAATATGTTTGCCTCCTGGGATTGTGTAAGACTGACATGTCCCTTACTTCTGAAATCTGTGAGTTGGATAGTACATGGATAGTACATGACTCCTGTGCTGTAATTCTGAAGTTAGCAGCTGCACTTTACCTTGTGGTCCATGGCATTCTCCCAACCTGATTGTTCATAAATGACTCCAACACATGATCTGTGGTTAAATGATAGTTATTAGGGATTGCACAGCAAAACAAGTGAATTGAAACAAAACAGACCACAAAGTAAGTAAGCAGTGAAGGGTTCAGTCCTGGTGGATAAAATCATCAGTGTAGCTGCTACAACATTTGGGGACACACATCCAGAATCCTTGAACCAAAGGAAAATGGGCATAGGTCTCAGAACAGTCAACAGGGTGTATCTGTGCCACACAAGGGGAGCCAATCAGTAGAGGTTCACTTCCTGGCAGTGGTTTTGGACTTGGCATCTGCTCCTCTTTGATGTTTGGGGGGATGTCCAAATTGGCAGGGTGGGGTCCCTCAGCTATGGAGGCTGGGGTGTCTAAGGCATACCCTTCCCACAGCAGGGCCTCCATTCCACTAGCTACCACAGACATAGAAGGGCCTGATGTTTCATTGCTATTGGAAAAGGCCAGATGTTAGGTACAAATCCTACTGGTATTCATGTCTCTCAGCACCCCTGCAATGGAAGCAAAATGGGCATTTTGTGCCTGCCACTGCTGCATGACTTCATGGTGGTTGTCCCTCTTTAGCTGTCTGATCTCCCCACTCATAGTAAGTACCGGGCCTATCATGATTTAGGATTGTTGGTAAGCTCCCAAGACTTGGGAGATGGTGTCCTGGCCAGTTGTGTCCCTAGGAGTCTCCATCCTCTGGCCCACACCATCCCTCCCATGCACCCTACCCCTACATGCCTGTGCCCCTGGCACAGTCTGCCCACTCCCAGTGGTGGCAGGTCCATCATTGCCTGTGTTCACAAAAGGAGACTCAGGTACCTGTACTGGGAGGCACAAGATGGAAGACACTGCCCTTGGAACACAGGCTTTGGGGTGAATGGTTACCTGTGATGTTGATGCAACAGGGCTGGGAGGAGTCAATATGGGTAGGGTGAGGCTAACAGTTGTCGACAGACAAGGTATTCCAGATGGGCCAGCTCCGTCCTCAATGTCCACACATCCAGAGGTGTTTTCCTCACTGGGACCTTCATCCAGAGGGGTAGTGGCAGCCTACATGCTGACAATGGCAAGGTTACTTATATGAGAAGTGGAACACGAGGTTTATGAAAGCTATGCAACAGATGACGTTGTCACGTAGGCTCTCATTATCCTAATGAGACTACTGGATTTTGAGCGGCAAGATCGTTCGCAGTGTGGGGGACAAAGTCTGACCCACCGTAAAGGACCCTTGTCACTCTAAATCCGGGTTTTGCTCCGGCTAACTAGCACTGCCTCATCTTTCCCAAATGGAAGAGACAATTGGGCAGCAGAGCGCATGACATCTTAGTACTTCCCAGGGAAGTCGTGGTCACTCAGGTCACAACCGGTTCTCTCATACACAGTGCGGTCTCATATATAAATGACAGAGGCAGTTTAAGTTTTAAAGATTGGTTTAATAAAACGACTGCATTTTAGATAGGAAAGCGTGAGCTGCAATAACCAGAACTACACAACACAGTAAGATTAAAATAGTAACAATGAGAGTGAAGCACAAGAATAAAGCTATCATAGTGCTGCTAAATTATGTTCTCTCTAAGTTATATTTCGAGCACAGCATGTGAAGCTCTAAGCCTGCCTTTCAGGTTTCCCCGGGAGGACATCAACCCTCATACCTGAGCAAAGGCCTGTAATCTGCATCAGCATCTGCAACGGGGCAGTCAGCATCTAGTTATAGGTTCCTGGCCAGGATCTCCCTCTGACCTGTACTAGGACTAGGAAGTGTTTTTATAACTAACGCGCAGATGTTCTATGAAAATGTCCCTACGTAAGGATGTGTATTTTGAACTGCTAACGCGTCCCTTTGTGACAAATTATTACACATTGGGACTCATTTTAGGCCAATGAATCTTTTGACCCTGTTGAGAGACACCTTAGGACGAGATAGCTAATCAACATGTCATTTAATACGACAATAATGTCATCAATATTTATTACAATAATGCATTTCACTTTAGTCAAATATATTAATCAAACTCAAGACACCACCATGACCTTGCAGTCATGAATAACCACACCAGTTTAGTATGAATTTAGTGATATTTATTCCCTATTAGTTACAATACTACTAGCAAATTTATTAGTCTCAAAACCAAGAAACACAATAGCATAGTAACAATATGGCAACTCTGATAAGATTTCATCAAGGCAAGAATCACAAACATTAGAATATAGCAGGGCGTGAAAATAAACTATCATTAGCAGAGTACATCAGCGCATTGTTCAACAAAGCATAGATTCAGTCATTTGTCCGTTTGCATCAGTTTTAGTGAACCCCTCACCTATCCTCTAATTAGCATTGGCATGTTGGGCTTCATGCAAAACAATTTTCGTAACACCAATTTGGAAAACATCTAACTATGGCTCCTGTCAAAAGAAAAGCAGTTGGTACCTAGAAAGGAAAGCAAACAGACAATTACAATTTCATTGTCATCTAGTTACCCTCCAAGTTTGGGTCAGCACTCAGGTTCTGTCTTCGTCTCCAGGAAATCAGTTGATTCGCCATCAGTCAGGAACTCAGCTCATGGGAAAGGGGCACTTCCCTCATAAGGAGGTAAAGTGTAAACGGGTAATCTAAGGACAAGGATGGTTCTAAGTAAATTCAGCAAAGTCACTAAGCAAAGTGACAAAGTCTCTGGATCATATCAAATCGCATCAGCATCTCCCTAACTAACTAACTCATTTCCGTGTGTCAAGGGGTTTTATCCCTTTTTCATTGTACATTCCACTCAAATCTGATTGGTCAAGGGGTTGCACCCCACTATCTATAACCAATTAAAATCACATTAAGTCATCAAATTTGTCACCCCACAACATTTCCCACATATTTTATTGGTGCTTATGATTTGTGGTATGTCCGGTATGATTTCATCGTCTTGTGGTCCTTTGCACATCTTCGGTCAGTGGCTCCATTTTCCGTACCGGTTTAGGCGACCTTGTTAATCTACACTATTGCATTTGGTTAAAAATGTTACTATAGGCAGGGTGAATTTCATGAGAACGGATCCACTACAGTTACATTCAGCTTCTAACTTTTGAAAAAACAAGAGTTCATGTCCTTTAGCAAGTCAGCACACTGCACAATAGAAAAATACATTTAATATGAGAGTCAGGCAGCTAGGCCTCGACTCATGTTAACTAAGGCCTACTGCTTTATTTGCAAGAATCTAATACATTTAGGGGCATATTTATACTCTGTTTACGCCGGAATTGCGTAGTTTTTTTTTACGCAAATCCGACGCAAAGCTAACTCCATATTTATACTTTGGCGTTAAACCCGTCTAGCGCCAAAGAACTTGGAGTTTGCGTCATTTTTTAGCATGGACACCTACGTTGCATTAATGATATGCAAGGTAGGCGTTCCCGTCTAAATAATGACTCCAAGGCATGTGCGCCTTATTTAAACTCCCGTGCAAAAATGACGAACGGTAGTGGGCAGGTCAGAAAAAATGACGTCCAGCCACTTTTGCGTCATTTTTTAACGCCTGGTCAGGGCAGGCGTTAAGGGACCTGTGGGCTCGGAAGGAGTCCAGAGGTGCCCTCCCATGCCCCCAGGGACACCCCCTGCCACCCTTGCCCACCCCAGGAGGATGCCCAAGGATGGAGGGACCCATCCCAGGGAACTTGAGGGAAGTTCAGGTAAGTATTTTTTTTTTAATTTTTTTGTGGCATAGGGGGGCCTGATTTGTGCCCCCCTACATGCCACTATGCCCAATGACCATGCCCAGGGGACATAAGTCCCCTGGGCATGGCCATTGGGCAAGGGGGCATGACTTCTGTCTGTGCTAAGACAGGAGTCATTTCAATGGGGGTTGGGAGTAAAAAAAAATGGCGCAAATCGGGTTGAGGCCAATATTTTGCCTCAGACCTGACTTGCCCCATTTTTTGATGCCCAAGCTCCATTTTCCCCTACACCGGCGCTGCCTGGTGTGGGTCATTTTTTTTTACGCACACCAGTCAGCTGCGCCGGCTAACGTCATTCCATAAATAAGGCGCCCGCATGGCGCTTTGGAATGGCGTTAGAAAATTTTACGCACAACTGCGTTGGCGCAGTTGTGCGTCAAAAAGTATAAATATGGCCCTTAGCCTTTCAACATTAAAGTAAAATCACAATTTTTATAAACATTTCAACATTATTAGTCAGTTTCATTAGTCCCCGTATATATTGGCGGCCACTCCCCGTGGTCACATTTCAAGTGCACGTTTTAGCAAAACATGTTAATACAGTTTCTATGCGGCATCATTTTACATTAGTTCATTAAAATTTCATGTTAATTATTGATTGTATGAGCTACGCTCTCTCAGTACCTCCTCTGATGACCCTCGTCATCACACACACCTTTCTCTTTCAACCTTTCACTTTCAATTTTTCACCTTGCGCATGATGCGCATTTCAACATCTTGTCCTTTGTGTGAACTTTCCCAAATTTCATTAAACATTTTCTCCCTCTCATTTTCTTCATTTCTTTTGCTTCATTTTGCAAATTTCTTCTGATTCTTTCATTAATTTTGCATGCTCCCCATAAACCCAATAAACAAATCAGGACAATTAATAGACCTCCTAGTATTTTTGCAATACTCCCAACTCTGGCAATTCCCTTTCCAACTTTCTCCCAAACTCCAGGTTCCTTCAGCTCCTTCAAATCTGCACTATCTTCAGTTAGGTTAGTAAGCATACCTCTAATCTTTTTGCTATTATTGGGAATGAACGAGCAACAATGACGCTTGTTAAGCATCTTACAGACTCCGCCGCTCTTTGCTAAAAGAATGTCTAAAGCAAGCCGATTTTGAAGGGTCATAGCTCTTTCCGCAGCATGTTCAGTAATCTTTATGGAGTTTAACATAACCCCTACTGAAGGAATTATGGCTCCAAATATGTCACCAACGACAGCAGCCGCTGTCTCTCTCTTTTGTCTAGCATGTTGTAATTCAGACATTTTAGGTATTTGTTTTAAGTCATCAATCTGGTAAATCTTTGGAAAACTATTCCCAAATAACATGTCCAGTACCATCCCTTAGGAAGACGGTAACAAGCATTAAGTCCACATATATAATAGATCCCAGGGATCGCTGGATCCTGTCCATTTAACATGAAAGTCCACTTACTCTGAAACAAAAACACATGCCTGCATTCACTCGTTCCCACAAATAAAGTGTCATGATCAGATTTCGGTCTATATATACAAAGCCTTCCTACATGTAATGCATCTATAGCTAATTTGCCCTGCGTTTTTATTGCGGTGTAAGCATAATCATTTGCATATGTGCGTTTTTCTAACCCCTTTTCTAGTCTTTCTTTCAGTGCTTTGTGTCTATCATCAGTGTGGTCTAAGAAGCTTTTCTCTACAGGTGTTAGTAGACAGGTCAAATTATTGCAATGCGCATAAGCTGTGCCAAAGGTTAGTGTCGGCTCAAAGAAACCTCTAACTAATTTCATACTGTGCTCTTTAGCTAACGTGTTCAGAAACTCAATCACAGGCACAAAAGAAAACACTACGTCTAGATTTGAATAAAAATATTGCACATGTTCCTGGTTATAGAATCTTGTCAGTAGCAAACTACAGCTTATCCCATAGGTTAGAGGCAAACTATGATAAGGGACCCCTTCTTGTACTGATGAAGGAATCTTTGTGCACACATAACAGTTTCTTGCATCCATTGTATCAAAATACTCATTCAACAAGCAATAGAAAACATTAGTGGAAAGTTCCCCTTTTGAATTAGTTCCCTCATGCAAGTGTTTTGTATCCTGCTCAAACTTTTCCATGGTGTTAGTTTAGCAGTCTCAGGTTTTGAAACATTGTTAGTCACTCTTTTATCCAACCAAGGCATTCAAACAATCACACCTATAATTATTATTGCGCACACAATACCTAATATAATACTCAACCAACCACACACTTTACCCTTCTTGCTACTACCTCTGGTGTAAGCCATGATCTGTAAATAATCAGATAGCAGAAGATATAAGACAAACAATCAACTTGAGGATGATTTTAAAGGTTTTTTTTCTTTCATTTTTTTATTCAAAGTCTCTCTTTCTTTCTGCGAGTATTTACAGCGTTCCACTCACCCCAGGACCCTTTTGTCAGAATAGGTTAGCAGCTTGTCATAATCAGGTTTCAGTGTCAATTTAGGTTATCAGTGTCACATCCGGTAATTTTTCAGTCTCTTTTCTCAGCTTTTCAGCTTTCAATTTCAATTTTTTAACTCAGTCTCTTTCTCTGATTGTTTTCAGGTGCTGTAATATTGGCCTGGTACCTCTCGATCAAAATAGAACGCTAAGAATTCTTGTTGCTATTCAGATGTCATCGCATATGCCCATTCAGGACCTGGGTACCTTCTATTTGCGACTCTTTTTCTTTTCAGGCTGCGTTCGCTTTGTAACTCTCCTTCACTAAGATCCTCCCTTCTGGTTGTATCAATCTCTTCCTCTATTGTATGACCTGGGACGACCTTTTCTCTTGCAGCTTGTTTCTTTGGCCAGTAATCACCTTTATCCGTTTCCTCCTTCCTGCTTTGCTTTTCAGCAGGCTGAACAGCACCCTCTTCTTGTGCTATGGTGTTTTCTCTTGACGGACCTGCAAGTGGCTCAGGAGGAGTTGATGTACTTTGACCTCCATCTGCTCTTTCTCCCTCGTCTTCAGGGTCTGTAACGGCCTCAAGTTCTAACCCGTATCCGTCTACTTCTGGGAGAACCTCTCCTTGACTTAGTTCCCCTGCATCCTCTACTGAGATAGGCTCATTGTCACCTCTCTCGAGCTCGTTTTCTGTTTGATGGACTAAGCCGTCCTCAGTGGGCTCTCCTTCAGTCTAAGTTTCCCTTTGAATATTCTCCGGCCCTGAAACTTCCTTTTGTGGAATTGCTGAGTCGGAAACTTCAAGTTCTTCATCAGTCGGACATGTTACCTTCTGTGTTTGACTGGCATGTATCCAGTTTGGAACGCCTGCACATTTCACAGCAGTGGTTGTTGTCAGTATTACTTGATATGGCCCCTTCCAACACGGCTCCAAACACGACTTCCTCACGTGTTTCTTGACAATCACCCAGTCACAAGCTTGCAGGGTGTGACCTGGATCACTGATCAGTGGTAATGTGTTAGCCTCCACCTGGTGGGAAAAAAAGCGGACCACATCAGCCAGACCCTTGCAGTAGTCCAACACCATATCATCCGTAATATTCACAAGAGCATTTGCAGGTACTGCGGGCAACCTCATAGCTCTGCCTATCAATATTTCATGGGGGGATAGTCCTGTATTCTTATCAGATGTGTTTCTCATTGACATCAGCACTAAGGGCAATACATCTGGCCACTTCATATTGGTAGCTGCGCACATTTTTGCCATTCTCGACTTCAAGGTACCATTCATCTGTTCCACTAATCCTGATGCTTCAGGGTGGTAACTACAATGCAGCTTCTGCTCAATGTCCAAAGCAGCACACAAGAGCTTAATCACCTCATTGTCGAAGTGTCTGCCCCTATCTGATTCTAAAGAGACCGGAAATCTGAACTGTGGTATTAATTCCCTAAGCAACAACTTTGCTACTGTGAGACTGTCATTCCTACGTGTAGGGTATGCTTCAATCCAGTGACTGAAAATGCACACAATCACCAACACATACGTCAAGCCTCCACACACAGGCATTTCAATGAAATCCATCTGCATCTTGCTATATGGACCTCCAACTCTGCCTATGTGGCTCAAAGTTACCACAGTCCCTTTTCCTGCATTCATCTGTTGACAGATGATGCACCTGTGACAGGTAACTTCTGCAGCTTGTCTGAATTTTGGATTGAACCAATCAATTTTGAATAGTCTGATCATTGCATCTCTTCCAAGATGAGCCTGACAATGGTAAAGCCTTGCAAACTGTGACAAAAGACTGTTTGGCAAAACCAACTTCCCCTCCTCTGATATCCACAAGTTGTCAGCCCTCTGTACACATTGCATTCTCTGCCAGGTGCGTTTTTCCTCTCTGCTAGCACGGACCTGCAGTGATTTTAGCTCATCTAATATATTCACCACTCTTAATGCAAAGTTCAGGCACGTTTCATTTTCAGTTTCAGGTAATAGTTCCCACTGTTCCTTGAACGATATACAGTTCAATGCGCAAAACCTTGCAACTTGATCTGCATAGCCATTTCCCATTGACACAAAGTCCTGTGACTTAACATGAGCATTGCATTTCACCACGGCAATTTCAAGAGGTAACTGAATCGCATGCAACAAATCCTTAATTTGTTCGCCATTTTTCACTGGTGACCCAGAAGAGGTCATGAAACCCCTCTGTGACCATAATTGGCCAAAATCATGTACAAGTCCAAATCCGTATCTGCTGTCAGTATAGATAGTGACTTTCAGGTTTACAGCTGCGTGGCATGCCTTAGTAAGGGCAATTAATTCAGCCACTTGTGCAGAGTACACCCTTTCAAGCCAGGAAGCTTCTAGAATACCGGTGATTGTAAACACAGCATAGCCAGCTCTCAGTATTCCGACGGAGTCTCTTAAACATGATCCATCAACAAACATAATGTAGTCATTTTCTTCTAACTGTGTATCCTTGATGTCAGTTCTGGGTTTGGTGCATAATTCTGTTACCTCAAGACAATCATGTTCCATTTCCTCTGTATTACTAATCTCAGCATTTTCAATAGGAAGCAGAGTTGCCGGGTTCAATATTGTACACCTCTTGAGAGAAACATTAGGAGACCCCAATATAATGGTCTCACATCTCGTTAGCCTTGCATTTGTCATGTGCTGAGTCTTAGTTCGGGTCAACAGAATTTCAACTGAATGTGGAACCATTACTGTCAAGGGATGTCCCATCACTATGCCTTCACATTGTGTGAGGCTCTGACCAACTGCTGCAACTGTGCGCATACAACCCGGTAAGGCTGCTGCGACTGGGTCCAGAGTAGCTGAAAAATATGCTACTGGGCGGTTTGCACCTCCATTGACCTGTGTTAAGACAGACAAAGTACATGCATCACGTTCATGACAAAACAGTAGAAAAGGCTTCATGTAATCAGGCATACCCAAAGCTGGCGCCCTGCACATGCACTCTCTCAGTTCCATGAAAGCCTCAAGCTCCTCTTGGGACAAAATTATGGTACTTGGGTCATCCTTAACTTCCTTGCCTGTTAGTTTTATCAATGGCTTGGAGATAATCGAGAAGTTGGGGATCCACTGGCGACAACAGCCCACCATTCCCAAAAACATTCTGACATCTCTCTTTGTTGTCGGTGGATTCATCTGCAGTATGGCTGTCACCCTTTCTTTTGATATTCTCCTAGACCCTTTCTCAATCAAGTGCCCTAGGTACTTCACTTCTTTCAGACAGTACTGCAGCTTCTTTGGGGACACTTTGGCGGTCATTCTGACCCTGGCGGTCTATGACCGCCAGGGTCGCGGATGACGGAAGCACCGCCAACAGGCTGGCGGTGCTTCATAGCCCATTCTGACCTCAGCGGTAAAGCCGCGGTCAGAAACCCGGGGCCGGCGGTTTCCCGCCGTTTTTGCCCCAGCTGGGCGAATCCGCCATGGCAGCGCTGCCATGGGGATTCTGACCCCCTTACCGCCAGCCTGTTTCTGGCGGTTGTCACCGCCAGGAAGAGGCTGGCGGTAACGGGTGTCTTGGGGCCCCTGGGGGCCCCTACACCGCCAATGCCACTGGCATGGGCAGTGCAGGCGCCCCCGAACAGGGCCCCGGCCGGCTTTTTACTGTCTGCCTAGCAGACAGTGAAAAGCGCGACGGGTGCAACTGCACCCGTCGCTCGGCCGCAACACCGCCGGCTCCATTCGGAGCCGGCTTCTGTGTTGCAGGCCTCCTTCCCGCTGGGCCGGAGGGCGCTAACATGGTTAGCGCCCTCCGGCCCAGCGGGAAGGTTAGAATGCCGGCAGCGGTCTTTTGGCCGCGTAGTGGCCAAATGGCGGTTCCCGCCTGGCGGGCGGCTACCGCCTTCCGCCAGACTTGGAATGACCGCCTTTATGTCCATTCTCTCCCAAATGGTTCAGTAGGGCAATTGTGTCATACCTGCAGTCGTCTTTCGTTCTGGACGCAATCAACAAATCGTCAATGTACTGCACTAGAGTCACACTGAAAGGCATTTCCAATGACTCTAAGTCCTTCTTCAATATCTGATTGAAGATGGATGGTGACTCCGAAAACCCTTGAGGAATTCTGCACCAACTGTACACCTTGTCCATAATTTTGAAACTGAAAAGAAATTGTCTGTCCTCATGAAGAGGCACTGAAAAGAACCTGTGACAGGTCCACCACTATGAACCACTCTGCATCACATGGAACCTGAAACATGATTACTGCTGGATTTGGCACTATGGGGCAACACTTCACCACAATATCATTTATTTTCCTCAAATCCTGTACAATTCTGACCTTCCCAAAAGGCTTTTTCAGCCCCAATATTGGGTAATTACTGGGGCTGCTTAATACCTCCTTCAAAACTCCTTGTTTTACAAAGTCTGCAGTTATCTGTGATACCTGAATGAGGACGTCTTGTGCCATGTGGTACTGCGGCACCTGGGGAAAGACTGCATTGGGTTTTACCTGTACTTTAACCGGTTCTACTCCTTTTATCAGTCCCACTTCTTTTCCTGCCAGGTCCCACACTTTCTCTGTCACTGTTACCTGTAACTCGGCTGGTAAGTCTGTCACTGTAAGCATCGGAAATAAGGTTATCAAAGGGTATTCCTCATTTACAGTCTCTGTCTCCAACTCTGAAAACTGCCCATCATCCCCCTCATCATCACTGTTTGTCTGCACCTCAATCCCTTCATTAGAACAGGTAATCGAACATTTCGTTTTGCACAGTAAGGGCCAGATGTAGCAAAACGCCAATTTGCGACTTGCAAATTGCGAGTCCCTGCGACTCGTAATTTGCAACTCGCAAATTGGTATGCAGAACGGTGTCTCAGACACCGTCTGCGAGTCGCTATGGGGTCGCAATGACCCACCTCATTAATATTAATGAGGTGGGTCGCAAATTGCGGCCCCATAGCGACTATAGGCACTCGCAAACATGGAGGCCTGCTGTAGTCAGCAGACCTCCATGTTCGTGACTGCTTTTAAATAAAGCAGTTTTTTTTTTTTAAGTGTAGCCCGTTTTCCTTAAAGGAAAACGAGCTGCACTTAAAAAAAAAAACGAAACCTTTAGTTTCGGTATTTTTTCAGGGCAGGGAGTGGTCCCTTGGACCACTCCCTGCCCTGAAAAAATATTTGTGGGTCCATTCACAAAATGGAAGGGGTCCCATGGGGACCCTTTCCAATTTGCGAGTGGGTTACCATCCACTTCAAGTGGATGGTAACTGCGACTCCATTTGCGACCGCATATGCGGTCGCAAATGGAATTGCATTCCACTCCGAATCGCAAATAGGAAGGGAACACCCCTTCCTATTTGCGATTCTGAAATGCATATTGCGAGTCGTTCCCGACTCGCAATATGCATTGCTGAATAGCAAAGAGGCTTTTGCGCCTCGCAAACGGCGATTTTCGCAGTTTGCGAGGCGCAAACCCTTTGCTACATCTGGCCCTAAGTCTCTTCCTAGTAGGGACACAGGACTAGAATCGCAGACTACAAACTTATGCAGTCCCTGAAAGTTTCCAATCTCAACTCGAGACTTCTGCACTTCTGACTGTAGGGCGTGTAGCTCCTGTATCAACTAGGAATGAAACCTTGTGACCCATCACTTTTCCCTCTACATAGGGTCCCCTCTGATCTACTTCTAGGGATGCTGCAATCCTGCACTCCTCATCATTGCTTTGTTGAACGACACCATCATGCACATTTGGGCATCCCTGCTTCCAATGCCCCACGCCCCCGCACGTGTGACATGGTGACATCTTTTTCATCCCTTGTGCATCATTTTGAACCACCACAGTATTCAAATCTGGACCGCGATTCACAAAACCCTGACCTCGGCCTCTAGGCTGTGCCTGAAACATGCTATTCCCTTGCGGTTGTTGCTGTATCATCTGCTGGATTCCATTTCCCTGCATACCTGCCTGCGCTGCCTTAATCTGCATCACCATCACTTTCTCCTTCAACTTTCTCTGCTTTTACTCAGTCTCATCACTGCAGTATTTCGCATACTGCAACACCTCATCAATCGGCTTTGCCTGCCAACAGATCAAATGATTCTTAATCATCTGGCTAACCTCTGGTCTCAGTCCTTCAACAAATCTAAACACAAGATGGTTCATGTCTTTCGGCTCAATAGTTTCAGTGCCACTGTAATGCTTGAACGCTTTTAACAACCTCTCATAATAAGCATGGATTGACTCTTTGACCTCCTGTGAGGTCCGGTCGATTGTCTACCAATCAGTCACTTTCAGCACCACTTTCTGCGTCAAGAACTCAATCACTTTATGATAGTACTTCATCACCTCCTCAGATGGTGCTCCAGTCACCTTATCCCTTGCTGGTTCTTGCATTGGCCAGTCCACACCTCTTTTGCACTCAAGCCATAAGTCAGGTGGAACAATAATTTCAAACAAGGTATTCAAGTCCTCCCAGAGACACTTCGCAAGCTTCACAAACCTGTCTGTCTGCTGGTACCACTCTATTGGTTTCTTCCTCAACCTGGGATAATCATTTGTAAATGACAAAATGTCTCCCCTAGACCACGGTACATGGACTAGAACCCCTCCAGCTGTTTCTCTCATTGGTAACATCTTTACTGATCCCGTATCTGGTGAAGCTTTAGCTTGATTTGATTCCGGACTATCACCTTTCTCCTTACCTCTTTTTTTTGCCCATCTGCTTTCCCATTTTTCTAGTGCACCCCAGATCTGCGCACTGTGCAGTATCTCTTTAAGATGCGCTTTCATTCTGGTAGATCTCATGTGCTCAAAATCTTTAGAATCAAAGTCTAACCTGTAGCTTCTTGTCAAATGTTTAGTATTCTCAATGTCTATATTGTATTTATCTGCCAGGTTCACCAACCTCTGATGCACCTTGCCTTCTTCTTTAGTGATTTTGGGGCAGATGTACCTCAATTCTGCTTCTGTGTATGACTCTAATCGGTTTACCCCCATTGTCCCTTCTACTAGTTCTGCAGCTTCTACTCCCATTTAGGTATTCTTCCCTTTCTGGATTCTCTGCAGTTACCGCAGTATTTTGTGAAGCATAGGTCTTTTCTAATCATTCATTCAATTGTTGCAGTGAAATATTCCCTGCATGCATCATTGGCGACTGTGATGAGTTTGTACTTATTGTCTGTGGGATCAGCACACCTAACCCTGCTTGCCTCTTTGCCTCTAAAGGTGCTTCGATCGGACTAAGGTCTATCAAGGACCTGGGTCCTTCAGCTGATTGCTCTCTTGGTGCCATTAACTGGGGAGTTCCTATGGACCCTCCTCTTATTGCCTCTTGGGTCATCACTCCCTTATCACATATACCAGGTTTACTCTATGCACATAATGGTACCGGGGGACCAACTGTAATTGGTAGTGATATGGCAGCTGGTGTCTGTCCTGGTCCCAAACCCCTTGGAGCAGTGACTCCCAGAGCTTGACTCACTGTAGCTGGTGCAGGTACAAACGGAGGTCCTGCCGTTGGACTAGAACCCAGAATCAGCTGTTGCTGTGGCTGGGGCAGCAACTGCGGAGTTGGCTCAATCTGCACTAACCTTGATTTTGTATATATCGGATCAGGCAGCACCATCAGACTCGTAGTAGTCTCTAGTACTGGGACGTGTTGATAAATCCTCTGTATCGGTGGCAAAGGTTGCAACTGTATCTGCATGTCTGGTGCAGTGGGTACACTAACACCATTCTGTATGAAACCCGTATCACTAGTCTGCACTGTATTTGTAACTTCCTCACTCTGTGTCTGGTTCCCAGGACCCGCACTAGTACTCGGGACATTGTCATCTATTGCATAAGGTGGCGGGCGATCATGTAGCAATTGGTTAAGAAACTCTTCATCGTCTGAGTCATCTTCATCTATCCAAGACCTCTTAGTCTCTTTTGGCTTATTAGAGCCCTTATCTGTTTTACAAGTGGCTTTCTTTCCCTGCGTCTCATCTTCCTGTGTCATTGCTGGAAACAATTTGAGTCCGTCAATTATTCCCCTTCTCCACATTTTGCTCTCGTTGTCCCATCTAGCCTCGGCTAAAGTCTTTTCTGCCTTTTTCATCCTCCTCTCAAATTTTTGCTGTCTTTGTCGTATGGCTATTAAATCCCAGACTGCTAATGCCTCATACTGGGCTGGTCTCGGAGGTGGTTTCTGCTTGCTTAACATCCACCTCAAATTTTCTAAAATTCTTGTATTGAACGTTCCGTGCTCCGGAAACACCAAACATCCCTCCTTCTCTGTTAATTTGCGCCGCTGCTTCATCCATAGGCAAGGCGCGACTCCCTTTTCCTCCATTACTATATAAGCTGGAGTACCCTCAGGCGGTGTAGGCTCCCCCTCACTCACCATAATGTATGCGTCTCCTTTCAGAGCGCTCCTCAAAGCTTTAAGAAAATTCATTTTTTTGCGTGTTTATTTTGTTTGAATCTAATCAGGAAGTGACTTTAATTCCCAGGACACTCTTCACCCACCTCTTCTCAACCTATTGCCTCTCACGGACGGCTGCCAATCCGTGCGCGACCCCTCTCGGCAACTGACCTATCCCAGCGCGGCACCACTGACGTCACTCACACACTGCAGCTGACAAAGTCTTGCGGCTTGTCCTCCTTACACTGGATTCACACCAAACTAATGCAATATATTGCGAGCACCTTTAACAACATCAACAACTCAAATTTGCCGGTTTACTACAGGAAGGGTAACACATTTGCTTCAGAACTTTACAGAGATTTCACTTGAAGCCTCGGCCGCTACTTTCTCCTTCTCAGTTCCCGCATACGCAAGCAGAATTCGACCCTCAAATCCTACTCTCGACTTGTCAATGGTTTGTTCTAGTGCACTATAGAACTTGCCAAATCTCCATCGAAGGTTTCATACACACAATTTGACTCAAACTCGACTTGTCAACCACGCCCGATTGACCGCACAAATTACAACATAAACCCAAGTGTCTCCCACACTTGTCAATATACTCCGGAGTCTTAGACCACGCCGGGTCTGTACATTACCAACCAACCACATGGACAATTTTCGAGCATAAAGCGCCACACTCATATGAAGTACGCCGACTTCCCTACTCTCATACTGCAGAGTACGCCCACTCCTACTAAAACAACATTACCTGGCCTAAACACACACAACTTCACAAATCACCTGCAAAATGCATAAGCTGAGAAAGCGCAAATTCTATACCACACATTCTAAAACGCCGAGAACATTACCAACTCACTTAGGCAGACTCTGAGATCCCGCGAAAGTCATGGGGAATTTAGAAACGCATCATACTTCTAATTTGCATTATCTCAGAAAAACAATCTAAACAATAATTCTCCGTCCTAGGGCTCCAAAGGGCCTAAACCGTTGTTCTGCTACCAGAACTGCTAACGCGTCCCTTTATGACATATTATTACACATTGGGACTCATTTTAGGCCAATGAATCTTTTGACTCTGTTGAGAGGCACCTTAGGACAAGATAGCTAATCAACATGTCAATTAATACGCCAATAATGTCATCAATATTTATTACAATAATGCATTTCAATTTAGTCAAAGACATTAATCAAACTTAAGACACCACCATGACCTTGCAGTCATGAATAACCACACCAGTTTAGTATGAATTTAGTGATATTTATTCACTATTAGTTACAATACTACTACTACAATACTACCAGCAAATGTATTAGTCGCAAAACCAAGAAACACAATAGCACAGTCACAATATGGCAACTCTGATAAGATTTCATCAAGGCAAGAATCACAAACATTAGAATATAGCACGGCGTGAAAATAAACTATCATTAGCAGAGTACATCAGCGCATTGTTCAACAAAGCATAGATGCAGTCATTTGTCCGTTTGCGTCAGTTTTAGTGAACCCCTCACCTCACTTCTAATTAGCATTGGAATGTTGGGCTTCATGCAAAACAATTTCGTAACACCAATTTGGAAAACATCTAACTATGGCTCCTGTCAACAGAAAAGCAGTTGGTACCTAGAAAGGAAAGCAAACAGACAATTACAATTTCATTGTCATATAGCTACCCTCTAAGTTTGGGTCAGCACTCAGGTTCTGTCTTCGTCTTCAGGACATCAGTCAGGAACTCAGCTCATGGGAAAGGGGCACTTCCCTCATAAGGAGGTAAAGTGTAAACGGGTAATCTAAGGACAAGGATGGTTCTAAGTAAAATCAGCAAAGTCACAAAGCAAAGTGACAAAGTCTCTGGATCCTATCAAATCGCATCAGCATCTCCCAAACAAACTAACTCATTTCCGTGTGTCAAGGGGTTTTATCCCTTTTTCATTGTACATTCCCCTAAAATCTAATTGGTCAAGGGGTTGCACCCCACTATCTATAACCAATTAAAATCACATTAAGTCATCAAATTTGTCACCCCACAACATTTCCCACGTATTTTATTGCTGCTTATGATTGACGTCTTTAGCGTGTGGAGTGTCCAGTATGATTTCATTGTCTTGGGGTCCTTTGCACATCTTCGGTCAGTGGCTCCATTGTCCGTACCGGTTTAGGCAACCTTGTTGATCTACACTGTGGCATTTGGTTAAAAATGTTACTATAGACAGGGTGAATTTCATGAGAACGGATCCACTACAGTTACATTCAGCTTCTAACTTTTGAAAAAACAAGAGTTCATGTCCTTTAGCAAGTCAGCACACTGCACAATAGAAAAATACATTTAATATGAGAGTCAGACAGCTAGGCCTCGACTCATGTTAACTAAGGCCTACTGCTTTATTTTCAAGAATCTAATACATTTAGCCTTTCAACAATCACAATTTTAATAAACATTTCACCATTATTAGTCAGTTTCATTAGTCCCCGTATATATTGGCGGCCACTCCCCGTGGTCACATTTCAAGTGCACGTTTTAGCAAAACATGTTAATACAGTTTCTACGCCGCATCATTTTACATGAGTTCATAAACATTTCATGTTAATTATTGATTATATGAGCTACGCTCTCTCACTACGAATACTGGAGACTAAACTTCTACCACATTTACCGGCAATGTACCAGACTGTAGCCTTGACTGAAGCACAGGGCGATCAAGAATGCATTATTTGAGAACACAGTGCTGAACTAAGCTAAACAGTGTGATAGAGGGAAATAAAAACAAGACAGTAAAACTGGTTATTGTAAAATAACAGTGCAAGGCGGAATAAAATGTATCTAGGGAAAAGTGCACAGCGGCCTAGTATGTTAAACTAAGGTGCATGAAGCTACATTAAAACTGGCTACACTACCATCCCCTTGTCGGTAGAAAGTGGATTTAAGCCGAAGCTAAAAATGCCCTAAGCTAAAATATATTGAAAACCCTATTCAACTATAATAAGTTAAGAGGACACAAAAGCATACCATTTTGCAATTTTAAAGTGAGCATGCGGCCCAATGCCAAATTCAAAAGGAAAATGTCAATTTAGGATAGTTCCAAATCAAGCATTAGTCATGGAAAGCAGGAGATTCTCCACCTCGGTAGATGACAGAACCGGTAAGTCCACGCCAAAAACTTCCAAGGAGCAGGTGTGTTCCAGAGCCCCAGTGTCAACCAAGGCGGCATCCCGTGCAGTGCCTATGAACGAGTTAATATCAACTTCCTCCAGGAAGGGTAGCTCATAAGCAGCTTCTCTGAGCAAACGCAGCTGCAGCACGCATGTCTGGTAATGAACCCTCATCGAGAACATCAACAGATCAGCATCAAGCACTGAGGGGCGTTGCTGTGAGAGACAAACGTCCAATGCATGTTCAAAAGAGCACCAATGGCACCAAAACACGAGCTGCACACAATCCAAAACCGGTAGGAATGACAGAGACCAGTCACACTCCAAATATTCCAGGAGTGTTGCTCCAAAGTGCTGCATCATGCGTTCATGACAGAGCTGCGCTGATGGGAGCGCCCTCATTCGTCCTTGTTGCGGCAGGCCAGCCATTGCGGAAAAACAACAGCAACAGCAAAATGCCGGCTAATAAAGCCAAAGTTATCGGAAATCCCCCAAAAATGCTTCTGAAAATTGAAAGAATAGCCGAAGGTATCAAATCGAATATGGAGGAAAAGATGTGAACAAAACCAATACCAACAGCTTTGAAAAAATGTGCTAATCAAGCCGTGCTGGACACATTAAATATACGTCCCACGGGTTCACCAAAGTGTCTCGGAAAGTTTGTATTTAACAGGGACTGTATTTCCGCCGATGACCTTGCCACCTGAAGTGCGTAGGTCTCGCGTGCAGATGTAAGGGCCACATGCTTCTGAAACAATAAAGCCTTCAGTCTACTTAACTTGTCAAAATTCACCTTGGAAGTAGCAATGTGAAGCCAAATATCTGCTACCTCCCTAATTTTAGTGGGGGGAAACAACACGTTCCCGCAGCATGTAACGACCTTAGTGACCAAAACAATGTAAACTATTCCGGCCCGCATGCCACAACAGTCTTCTCTATTGAGGAGGACGTAGCTGCCGTTTGAAAGCACCTCGAACGTGCGTTTAATGAAGGGGACTGGAACTCCCTTCAGAGAGCAAGCCAAATTTGCAACCGAGGCATTACACGCCCCATGCAAGGACAGCTGCTTACAAATCATCAAATGGCTTACTGAAGTCTCACATTCACTGCCACTAAGAAAGACCTCTTTCATGCCATTGAGGCATTTGCACGAGAAGGGTAAGCTCCCACACCTCATGGATGTAACTATCTCCCAACTTTTCATACCTGCCTACCGGAACATGTTTCAAACAAGAAGTGAATTGTAATGTAGAAATAGGCAGATTAATGACCCTGTGTATCGACCACTCTGCTGAGGGAATCTCGGCCACGGTAAAAGGCAATCTTTCTATCTTTTCAATGTTGAGCATGACATAAGTCGCCTCCTTCTTAGCCATTAGTTGTTGTTGTTGTGTTAAATTAAAGGAAAAAAATATTTCCCTGGCACTGATGTGCTGCCACGGAATGCGACCCGCCTTCAATGTCTGAACGTCCAACCCAACTGCATAATGGACCTGGTCTGACTCTGTCCATGAAATAAAGAAGACATATCAGATCGTATAATGTCTATGGCACAAGAAACAATGTTGTTAATTGTATATATCCGGTCGGACAAGGTGTGAATTCCATTATCCACAACAGCTAATGTCTTTTTAAAATTTTCTTGATCTATCTGCCTTAACCGGGATGCAGCCTCCTGTTGGGATAGTTTCCATATTTCATTGTATACCTCATACAAGAAACGCTTCCTATGTGGTATCTTTGGGACTGACAAAAAAATCTTGTAAGTCCGTGTTGTTAGACAGGAGACTGAGAAGTGTCTTAACCACATCTAGTGAGGATGATTTTAGCCACTGTTGGCACAATTTTCCTACACTATATGTTGTAATTATTTTAGCATGTTCTGATGATATATAGCGAGGGTCTGACCTACTCGTTCGGAAACCCCCCGAGGAGGTGGCAAAACGTTGATGACACCCGTTGGTATCTACTGGTCACAACAACTACCCGCCTGGACGTGACAGTGAAGTATTAAATGTAGAGTACACTAAAAGTTGCATTTGTGTACTTTTGCCAGTTATTACATTTTGCAGGGGCAGGTATACTGGGCATGTTTAATTCTCTAATTGTAGCTAAGCCTAAGCAACTGGTCTGTTGTACTGTTTTATTTAAAAAGATCATTTGAACGGGGATGAGACATGCTCTAAACAATGTTTCTCTACCCTTGGTCTGCCAATTTTTCGTTCCCCAAACACTTTTCAAATCAACATTCTTTGACCAACATTCATAACCTTCAATTGATAACTGGGAAACAAA
Source organism: Pleurodeles waltl (assembly GCF_031143425.1). Taxonomy (NCBI): domain Eukaryota; kingdom Metazoa; phylum Chordata; class Amphibia; order Caudata; family Salamandridae; genus Pleurodeles; species Pleurodeles waltl. The sequence goes on along the minus strand of NC_090449.1, from coordinate 685,664,467 downwards.
GGAGTCAGAATATATACATTTCGTGTTGATCAGTAACATATGTTTATCCCTAGTGGGAGTTACCTTAAAATAATATGACTCAGCATTTTTTTGATGATGCCCAAAAATACGCAAAATTTTCAAAATAAGTTGGGCAATGTTCCCATTGCGTATAATCAAATATCGTTTTTGGACTGCTCCCTTTATGTATGAAGTGGTGCCCATAATAATTATAGCAAAACATGTCACCATAATTGTCTTTAAACTGGTAAACATCCTCATTTTCATAGACAGTATAAAATTGCAAGTCTGTCATCATTGAATCAACTGTTTTCACATCCCAATCATCAGATAGAATGCCTGGTATAACTATATCATTCGTGGATAACTTTAAGACATACGGTATTTGAATTATTTCCGTGGTAACGTATATATCAAACATTACTTTATCCCACACAATCCCATCTGGAATTGGCACTGCAGAAATGTTCACAAAGGACAAGTCTCTTCGAACCTTATGTGATGAAAAATGTGGTTTCAATACCTCCTCCATCTGTTCAACCGCTGATCTCTCGGGAAGGAAATTACCATGTATTAACAGAGAAAAGGTAATGACAAACCTAATCCAAACAAAAAATGCTAGGATAGTCAAGAAAAGCCACAGATAATTCCATGGAAAAATAAAATACGTATTTTTAAGCCAATGTATCCGCTTTCGTGGACCTGACAGGTCAGCAGTTGAAGAGGCAAATGAGTCCGATAGACCATCGTTGTTTTCGGCAAAGTACCCAGAGGCAGTTCGTGCAAAAGGCGTTGCCATAGTCAATGGAGGAGTTGGTGTTTCCCGTAGTGGGACACTGTAGACAGCACCATCCGTCACGTTTGTAGTCATAGTGACTTGATCAAATGTTTCTAAGTTGCTCGTTGTTAGTGGAACCAATGCGAGATCATCATCATCCACCCTCCCCAAGCTCAGAAAGGCATCAGTGTTAGTATAGATAACTTGAAGCGGAACTTCCTCTCCAATAGTGAGAGGGATTCGGGAACTACTGGACGTTCCTCTTGGTCGGCTGTGTAGAATTGGCCACATGTTGTAACTTGACATTGTCAATAGAAAAAAAGCGATTTTCTTTGGCACCTGGCAACGGTGGTAGGATAACAGTTCTGGTACCGTGTATCCCCCAACACAGGGACTGGTGCTCGATAAGAAGGACCAAATTCTTTTTTCACTGCGACCTTTTCACGCACAAGATCCCCAACTCTGGGAATCCAGCCGGTAGCTGTTACTGGCACATCCTTAATTCCTGAGGAGGCTGCATTTTTAGAAGAGTTATCTTCACGGAAGTACTGTAATTCCTGCAAAACAGTGACACGATCATTTATGTCAAAAGGTGTTTCCGCCACCTCCACACCAGGACCATCAAGATCCGGAACAAACATTTGTGTTCCGAACAGGCACTCATATGAAGTACGACCCCCCAGGGACCTTCTAGGCAGGTTATTTAGTGCTCTCTGAACTCCATACAGGTGGGTTAGCCAACTACAACCCGTACCTAAGACTCTGGCCGTTAAGGATTGCTTTAAATTGCGGTTTAATCGCTCCACGACAGAATTTCCCTCAGGATGAAATGGAGACGAGTACTGGAACTGGACCCCCAATGAAGCCATGGTGTCCCTGAATGCCCTTGAGGCAAACGCAGGGCCCTGGTCCGACTGGAATGCCGCAACCTCATATGTACCGATAAAGACTTGCAAATCTTTAATAACAGTCTGAGCGTCAGCCGAGCGTTGGGGCCACATCCACACAAATCTGGAGCAAGAATCAACAGCGACTAGTATATATTTATATGCACTATTGGGTGTTAATGGACCACAATGATCCAAGTACACACATTGTAATGGTCTACTTGAGATTAAAAGGTGTGTCTGCGGCTGGCGCCTAATTGCGGAAACTTTAATTTGTTGACAGATGTCACAACAAAGGACATACGGCTTAGTCTCTTTGTAGAGACCAGGCCACCAATAACGGGCCTGCAAGAGTGAAATTGTAGCAGCCACTCCATCATGTGCAGATGCCACCCCATCATGCGCTGCTTTAATCAATTAAATTGGGGATGTCACGTACGCCTGGAATTTTAACTGCAGCGTTCAGCATACTTCCCATCAAGTATTGGTATTTATTAGGAAATCCTTTAGGATAAGGCGTACCATCAACCATAGCTTTTATGGCAGCCATAATGTCTGTGTCTGGTTTGGCACTCGAACGAGTCACTGCAGCTACAGTGGCAACTGCCACTGCGGCCTTTGCGGCTTCATCAGCCAAAGTGTTTCCAGCAACGTGTATCCCAACGCTCTGGTGACCAAGTGTATGCACAACATGGACTTTGGGTAGCGTCTCTTTCAGGTCTGCTACCTTCCCCCACAGTATCTGTGTTTTATGTCTTTCGAATCTCTGAACCCATTCAAGCGCCAGTAATGCAGGTATTCATTAAAAGGCTGGACGCAATAATATGAATCACAAACAATCAGTGTAAACTGTGTCGGATCTGTATGTTCTAGTGCCATTAGTAGGGCTTTCAGCTCAGCTAATTGTGCTGTACAATCCCCTAAGGTCTGGGTATAGGTATAGTGGGGACAGAATTTCTCCCCCTCCATATAGCCACTCACAACCGCATATGCAGCAGAATATTGATGTTTAGTTCCAATCGCTGGTTGCGCTGAGCCATCGGTGTACATGACTACATTATATTGATCAATTGGCAAGGTGTCAGTGGGAACTGAATATTCAACTTCATATTGTAGAAATTCTTGAGTTTGTAACTTTGGGTCAAAAATATAGTCTACATCAGTGGCTGTTAGAGATGTAGCCCATTGTATCAATCTTGGATGAAGTGCTTTTGCGTTCGGGACGCTAGCTTTTGTAACAGCCTCAAGGGCCGGAATAGGAGAAACAACAATAATGCGTTTTCCTTGGGCAAGAGGTCTTTCTTTAATAACAGCCATCTGTACAGCAGTGAGTATTTTCTCTGTGGGTGCAAATCATTGTTCAGCAGCGGAATACAGGTGTGATTTGTATGCAATCGGGACTGTCTCACCTTCATTAAATGTGACATAAGTAAACCCAATGGCCCCAGCTATTACCCTGATGACCAAATGTGTCTTATTGTCCCGTGTGTGTAGATGTTTTGCTGCTAGCATGTCTGCTTGTAACTCTTGAAGAGTATGTGTGTGTTCAATTGTCCAGTATTTGCCTGAAAAATCAGGACGTTTTAATTAATATAAAGATTTTATGCGTGTAGCATAATCAGGAATGTATGTTCTGCCAAAATTTAGAAAGCCCAACAATGATTGTAGTTTTTTAATCATATTTGGTGGTTGCAATTGTGCACATTTAAAAAAAAATTGTGGTGCTAGGCTCTTCCCTTCACTCGACAGCTCATATCCCAGAAACAGGACGCTGAGGAAGGCAATTTTTGATTTTCTGAAGTTAAATTTGTAGCCGACTTTGGCAAACCCTACGACAATGCGGGCTACCCGTCTTAAATGTTGTAGTAACTGCTCATCCATGAGATATATATCATCCACATATGACAATGCTTCAGGGTCCAACTCTTGTAAAATAGCAATCACACGAGCTGCAAACAGTCCTGGGCTCTTCTTATACCCCTGAGGCAAACAACAGAATTTTTTCTGGGAGCCTTGTGTGCTAAAGCTTGTTAAGTCTCTGCTTTCAGGCGCTATATTCTGGCAGAAGAATCCATTCGAGATATCCAATGTTGTTTTATACTTTTTCCGCACAATATTGCTCATTAGTGCAGTGCTATGCGAATTTTGTATAGCATATGTACGTGTATGTCCGTTTAAATGTCTGTAGTCTAAGACTATTCTGTATGAATGGTCCGGTTTAACTACAGGGAATAAGGGATTATTCATCGGCGAGACACAGGGTTCAATCACCCCCTGGTATTCTAATTGCGTAAGTATTTCTCTCAACAGTGCCCTTGCTTCCTCTTTTATGGGATACTTCGGTTGTGGCTGAGGTTCACCTTTAATGGGAATTACATGGTATGGAGAATCCCTGTCCCACCCTATGTGATTTCTATATGTGCGAGAGCCCATTCTATAGAATAGGAATCAGCGATTTCTTCTGGAACAAGGGGCGAGAAGGAAGGTTTAATAACCTCCTCCCCAGCTGGGCAGGTGCGGACAAAATCAGATGTCCAATCTTGTTCGGCCAACAAAATGTCATATATTTTAACTACACGATCCCAGAAGATTGCGTGTATGATGCGTTCAATGTCTCCTTCCAATTGTAGAGTTACTCTATACACCCTATCGGGTTCGGAGACACGCATATCTGCTGTTGCTACTTATATGAAGTCATCAGTTGCTTTCACCTCCAGATGCTCTAGAAGACTCCGGCAAACTATTGTGACCTCTGCCGTGCTGTCTAGCAGTGCTAGAGCTTAGTTCTTGTTCTTCAAGAGAACCCTCTTCGTGAGTGGCATGTCTAACTGAGACAGCCGCCACTTTTTCTTTTTAAATTGTTGTTTTTTTTGTACTGGTTTCTCTTCCTTCTTAACAGAAACCTTCAAAGAGCGTTGTGATTCCTGTCTCGGCTAAACGTACTCTGTTCTCTGCTCTGATTGCCCACCTCTCTCATTTCTCTTTTCCGATGAGTCCTGAAAGGAAAGAGATTGGCGTGTATCAGTATATGAATATCTATCAGGCATTTTTATATTCTCTCTATTTCTGAGATTATACCTATTCTGTGGGGTCTCCGTGCGTGGAGATTCTCCCCTTTATTTTTTAGGTGTTTGTTGTTTTTTCTCCCAGCGTTTTTTATTACCCTCAGGTTGTTGCTTAGTATTGTCTTTCTTAATTTTAGCCTTAAAATGAGGTTTTTGTGGTCTGGCCCCAAGGCTATCTCGACCGATACTCGAATATGTTTCTGCTATTATGTTAGGCAGTTCCCGCTCCTGATCTTGTTGCGGAACGTCACGAAGACGCATGCGCACTGCAAGTGCAACTGCTTCCCCTTTAAGATTACTTAGGATAATTGAAGAAACCGTGGCAAAGTTGCCCATCATTTGCATTCCTAAATCTAAGGCGGGGCAGCCCCGTATTCATCTTGAATTTGTTTAAGCACTTCTGGTAGGTTAGCTAGTGTCGGTGTACCGTGTGCGATTGTATAGAGCGCGGCAAATACCGTGCCCCATGTATTACAGTGTTCAACTGTGGGAACCATCCCAAAGGGCAAGCACATAGATAATATTCTATGTTTATCCTGAGGTCCCGTATGGGGAAATACCGCCTCCAGCGTATTAGTTTTTTGTGCCAGTCAAAACGGAGTCTCCTCTTGTTTTGCTGGGACCTTACCCATAATAGAATGCACAGTCACCGGATTTATACCTGATGTTACTGCATGTGGTTGGGCTGGAGCAGCACGTGCTGGGTTTGTATTTAGTGTCTGCATCACAAATTGTACTAAGCGCCTATATATTGCTGTAAATTCAGTATATAAGCGTCGAACCTCGGCTACCGCCATATTCGCAACCGCAGGATGAGGTTATATGTGGCCAATAAAGGCCAGTTCGGACCATCATGACTTAGTGGACCTAACCTTACTGGTAATATTGTATGGGGTAGGGCGCCATCAAGCCAATTACTATGTTCTTGATAAGATAAAGGTATCTCTGAGTATGCGTACGCCCTGTACTGCCCTGGCGCGTTCGCAACTGTATATGTATGAAATGTATATGTGTTCCCATCTACTGCTGGAAATGTGACCCAAGAGTAAAACAGCTCTGTTCTATAGGCTGCGTGAGCGTCCACCACAAATGTGACTGGACCTCCCTGTGCTGTAAGTCCATGTGCTAGTAAATGTGTTGTAAGTGGTTGTCTCATGTTAAGAGCTATTTGTACAGCCTGGGGATTCACCATTATAATAGCAGCAAAGGTTCAGAGAAGGCACACCAAGGCAGGGTTTTTTTTTTCCTTTTAAGGTTCAAGCTTGAACAACCACCTGTTGTAAAATAGGGTTACTGATACGGCGTTGGTGGAAATCTCAGTACTACGGACGTCTCCGTATACGGAACCGAGAGGTCATTATATTAAGTGAGACTGAGATGTACTGGTGGACCCGAAAATTAGAGCCTGACCAAACGTTGGCGGCGCCATGTCATGTAGGCTCTAATTATCCTAATGAGACTACTGGATTTTGAGCGGCAAGATAGTTCGCAGTGTTGGGGACTAAGTCTGACCCACGGTGAAGGACCCTTGTCACTCTAAATCCGGGTTTTGCATAACTAGCAGTGCCTCATCTTTCCCAAATGGAAGAGACAATTGGGAAGCCGAGCGCATGACATCTTAGTACTTCCCAGGGAAGTCGTGGTCACTCAGGTCACAACCGGTTCTCTCATACACAGTGCGGTCTCATATATAAATGACAGAGGCAGTTTAAGTTTTAAATATTGGTTTAATAAAACGACTGCATTTTAGATAGCAAAGCGTGAGCTGCAATAACCAGAACTACACAACAGAGTAGGATTAAAATAGTAACGAGAGTGAAGCACAAGAATAAAGCTATCATAGTGCCGCTAAATTATGTTCTGTCTAAGTTATATTTCTAGCACAGCATGTGAAGCTCTAAGCCTGCCTTTCAGGTTTCCCCGGGAGGACATCAACCCTCATACCTGAGCAAAGGCCTGTAATGTGCATCAGCATCTGCAACGGGGCAGTCAGCATCTAGTTGTAGGTTCCTGGCCGGAATCTCCCTCTGACCTGTAGTAGGACTAGAAAGTGTTTTTATAACTAACACGCAGATGTTCTAAGAAAATGTCCCTACATAAGGATGTGTTTTTTCTATGAATACTGGAGACTAAGGGCCATATGTATGAAAACATGAGCTTGCGAGTCGCAAATAGCGATTTTTAAGAAATCGCTATTTCTGAGTCGCAATTGGCCATGTAACAAAATTGCGATTCGGAATTAGCGATTTCTTAAAAATCGCTATTTGTGGTTTGCCAGACCCATTTACCGAACTGCAATTTGCATTTTTGCAATTTGCGTTTTTTTTGCGATTCAGTAAAAAATCACAAATTGCGAGAAAGTTCGAGAATGCACACCTGGAGGAGCCTTATGACATCACCAGCAGGAAATGAGTCATCCCAGGCAGTTTCAGGTGCCACACCCAAACCAGCATCCTGATAGAGAGCAGCCCAGCCACACAGAGCAGCACTCAGCAGGAGCAGAAACACCTGAGCCAGGATGGAGACCCCAGGACCCAGCACAGGAGAAGGCAGAAATGAAGCACAAGCTTAAATTTAGTGAACAGGAGCTTGAGGTCCTGACTGAAGAGGTGGTGAGGAGCCATGACCGCCTGTTTGGGAAATCTTCACTCCAGGTTCCTGAGAGTGAAAAAAGAAGATTATGGCTGGACATTCAATCAAACATTTGCGCCATTGGAGTGGCACAGCGCTCCATAGAGGAAATAAAAAAAAGGTGGTACGACAGGGCTCCCGTGCAAAGGAGAGGGGGGCAAGGAGACTTGCGGAGGCCAGGGGTACAGGTGGCGGACCACCAACCGAAGCACCATCCACACCATTGGAGGACCTGGTGGAATCCACACTCCTCCCTGAAGCTGTGACTGGGGTCACAGACATCGACACCTCCGGCACACCGAGTACCATCCAAGGTAAGTGCAATGATGTTTGTGAACCCGATATGTGTATGCACAAAAGCCCCTTAGGAATTAGCATGTAATGTGAAGCAGTGTGTGAAGTAGTCCAGTCCACATCTTAGAAGCCGCACAACAATGCATTATGCGAGTGGCAGTCCACAAACTAGTACAGACAGTAGCATAACAATGTAATGAAGTATAGTGACACCCAAGGTAACACAACACCGTATAGAGCAGTACCTGTACCTTTATTGCGATTTTCTGACAGATAATGTAACATACAGAACTGACATGCTGCATATTGTTGTTGCAGGTGGGCCAGGCCCAGCAGCCACACACAGCCATGTGTAGGAGAGACGGACACCCATCAGCCCTTGGACACCAACACCAGGGGGTCCCTCCACATATCCACTGTCCGCTACAGGCCCAGGGCACTACCACTGCCAGAGTTCAGCGGCGACTCGGATGAGCACTTGGAAGGGCCAAGCACACCATCTGCACCAGACAGGCACAGCCAGATTCTGGAGGGCAGGGGTCAGCCAGCACCACGCAGGAGTGCAACAGAGTCCCAGCAGCAACATCATGAGGCAGGTGAGGGTCTGTCCTTATCCGGGGGCCTTGAGGCTGCTATGTTGCAGCAGCAGCGCCTGCAAAACAAGCGGATCCTCAGTTTAGACCGGAACCTGCGAGTGTACAACCGACACATGATGGGCCTGCATCGGCAACTGGACGCTCTAAATAGCAATATTTCACAGCTGCGTGAGGGACAGATGCATTATGGGACCAGGGACCTAACTAGTGCTGTCCGTGACCTCTGCCAGGAGCTGTGCCATGAAAGGGTTAGCCGGCGCAGACAGGAACACAGATTCCGGACAATGTTTGAAAGCTACTGCAGGTCCTCCAACAGGATGACTAATTTCACTGCACTAATCGCCCGTCGCGCAGTGGCAGCACAAGTGGAGGCTGCACATAGCAGCAGGGACGTTGTCCAGGGACTAGTTCACATCACAAATGTGATTGAACACATAATGGGACAGAGATCTGCCACTCCCAGTGAGGTAGCCTTGGGGGACACTGAGGACAGTTCAAACCTCAGTAGTGTTGCCGTACCAGCAGCAGACACCAGACGGCGCAGCACTGGCACTGAAGGTGACAATCAAGGTGCCAGTGACTTAACTGGGCACCCGAGTGGTGTGCGTGGGAGAAGAAAGTGACTCTTGCCGCCATTACACTGCTGTTGCTACTATGAGGAAATAGTGCGTGACTCTGTTCATTAGTTAATTTGCGTTTCTAACATCACCTGTTTCTTTTATTTCTCAATCATTCATTACCTGACGTTAGGTAATCAATTTTTATTACTACAGGTACAGTTGTCAGTGGACTTTTGTCATTCATACTCACGTCTGAAATGGTTGTGTGTGATGTTGGCACGCCTTTGCCTTCCCTCTGCTGCACTGGTCCTGTCTGCTGGCTGTAGAGGTGGTATGGGATAGTCAACCTCATCTGATTCAGTGTCACTGATTTCTATAGGTATGCCCCTGGTTGTAGCTATATTGTGCAAGATTGCACAAGTAGCCACTATTCTACATGTGGTCTCTAGACTGTACTGTAGTGCCCCTCCACTTTTGTGGAGGCAACGGAAGCGACACTTCAGCAGTCCAAATGTGCGCTCCACCACGTTGCGGGTTGCCCTGTGTGCTGCATTGTATCTCCGTTCTGCTGGTGTTGTGGGATTGAGGTAGGGCGTCATCATGTAGGTGCGCACTGCGTAGGCACTGTCTCCTGGAAGGGACAGAAGGTGTGATGAGTAACTGAGCCATCTGACATGGGTTCGCCATCTATGCACCAGTGTACAGAGTGACATTACCTAGTAGATATCCTTCACCAAACTCCCCAGCTAGCAGTCTTGTGTGAATGCCGCTGTGGCGAAAGATGTACGAATCATGTGTGCTCCATGGGTACCTGGCCACGAGATCAGTTATGATATAGGAGGCATTGCATATCACCTGAATATTCATGGAATGTTGGTATTTACGGTTTCGGTACACATACTCTGTGGTTGATGGTGGACAGATTGCCACATGTGTGCCATCTATGGCACCTAGGACGTGGGGGAACTGTGCTATCTGGAAAAACTCTATTTTTGTCTGCTGTATTTCCTGTGGGGTGTGGGGGAATTTGATGTACTGTTGGAGTTTGCTTAGCATGGCGTTGATAAATGCATTGAAAAATCTGGAGAGGGTACTCTGTGAGACCCCTCCAGCTGCTGCTATGACCCCTTGATAGCTCCCTGAGGCAAGTAGGTGTAGGGAGCATAGTACCTGCACATGGGTGGGTATGCTGTGAGTCCTTAGTGTTCTGCGCTGCAGTATGGGTTGTAGCTCAGCTATCAGATCAAGTATCATGGCTGAGTTCAACCTATACCTCCCAAATATTTCCTCCTCAGTCAGGTCAAAAAGTGTAATGCGCACTCTGAAAATGCACTCCTGTCTCCTCCCCACCCTCCTCAAACCTGCCAAGATCCTCATCCTCCTCGCCATGACGTAGAGTGCAGCCATTGTGGAAAAGAGTCTGAGGCATTCTGGGCCTCTTTATATAGGTTGCACCTGGTTACCACATGGTTTTCCTTAGTGGTATTTTGCATGTGCAAATTGCCATTCTGCAAAAATTCGCAAATTGTGATTTTTTGATGCATCTCTTTGCGACTTGGAATTTGTGACTCGCAATTTCCTACTGGAAATACCGAATCGCAAAATGTGACTCGCAAAACCAGGTCGCAACGCAAAAAATCAAAATGTTTGCGATTTCTTATTTTTGGTCTGCGAATGCCTTTCATGCATCGCAGACCACGTTTTTGCACACACAAACGGCAGATTTTTTGTGATTCGAACCGTTTGCGAGTGCAAAAACTTTTCATACATCTGGCCCTAAACTTCTACCACGTTTACCGGCAATGTACCAGACTGTAGCCTTGACTGAAGCACAGGGTGATCAAGAATGCATTATTTGAGAACACAGGTGGTCATTCTAACCCTGGCGGTAAAAACCGCCAGGGCGAATGACCGCGGTAGCACCGCCAACAGGCTGGCGGTGCACCGTTGGGCATTCTGACCGCGGCGGTTCAGCCGCGGCCAGAAATGGAAAGTCGGCGGTGTACCGCCGACTTTCCGCTGCCCTTGAGAATCCTCCATGGCGGCGGAGCGCGCTCCGCCGCCATGGGGATTCTGACACCCCCTACCGCCATCCTGTTCCTTGCGGGTCTCCCGCCAGGAACAGGATGGCGGTAGGGGGTGCCGCGGGGCCCCCATAAGAGGGCCCCAAAAAGAATTTCAGTGTCTGCCTAGCAGACACTGAAATTCGCGACGGGTGCTACTGCACCCGTCGCACTCCAGCAACTCCGCCGGCTCCATTCGGAGCCGGCTTCATCGTTGCTGGGTCTTTCCCGCTGTGCTGGCGGGCGGCCTTTTGGCGGTCACCTGCCAGCACAGCGGGAAAGCCAGAATGGCCGCCGCGGTCTTGTGACCGCGGTGCGGTCATTTGGCGTTTTTTTGGGGGTAACCGCATGGCGGGCGGGACCGCCGCCCGCCGCGGTTAGAATCACCGCCACAGTGCTGAACTAAGCTAAACAGTGTGATAGAGGGAAATAAAAACAAGACCGTAAAACTGGTTAATGTAAAATAACAGTGCAAGGCTGAATAAAATGTATCTAGGGCAAAGTGCACAGCGGCCTAGTATGTTAAACTAACGTGCATTAAGCTACATTAAAAATGGCTACACTACAATGTTAAGGTTTAACTGCTAGACATGCTAGGTGACATGCATACAAAGCCTTTACATGATCCTCTGAAATGACAATGACACCTGCTTCCAAATCAGGATTAAAGCTATGTGGGACACAGAGATTTCCAATTGCAACCTCCATGCTCCGTATCTTGGTGGTAAGATGACTGTTTGTTGACACATATCTTGTCTGAGTAAAGACATGACAATGTAAAGTTAGCTCTGAATAAGGTGAATAAGGTGCACATCATCATTGTTTGAAATTGGGTCTCTAGTTGGCAGAGGTATTCATCTTTGTCCAAAAAGGGACCACAATCCTGGTCAGGGTAAGTCACACATAATCCAAATTATCCTGTGCTCACCCTCTGGTAGCTTGGTACAGAGCAGTCAGGCTTAACTTAGAAGGCAATGTGTAAAGTATTTGTGCAATAAATCATGCAATAACACAGTGAAAAGACCACAAAAATACACCACACAAGTTGAGTAAAATATAAGATATGTATCTGAGTAAAGTAAGGTCAAAACAATCAAGATATGACAAGCACAAGTCGAAATATCACATTTGCAATAAGAAGAGTCTTAAGTCTCCAAGAATCAACGAATATCTCTTGTGTGCACAAAGTACCTGGTATGATTCAAAATTACATGCACGAAGACCGCAGAGCAAGAGATGCGTGGAAAAAGGAAAGTGTGTGTCAGAGTTCCTGATGAGCACAGACAATGCTTTGATTCTTCCCACATAGCAAGGGCATTGTATCGATTTCCAGCATATAGTCTTTGATACTCACTGCGATACTGGGTCTTTTGATGCCCAGGGATGATGAGTGCAAGTCCTGGCCATGCATGACAAAGTGACAGGTGCTGCGTTGATCCGGTGAGGCAATGCATCTCAGTTTATGTCGCATGGCAGATGCTTCACCGATTCCTCATGCAGGAAGTCGGACTGCATCGTTCCGGCTAGGCGATGCGTTGATCTGGTAGGACTGCGTGTCGAAGTTCTGGTCTAAATGCAGGTGCTGCGCTAATCTCCACTCACAGAGCCAGGCTGCGTCGTTCTGGTTCGGCAATGCAGTGATACTTTCACCGAGGGGCAGGCTGTGGTCGATTCAAGCAGACTGTGCCTCGCACAAGGAGCTTCCCTTTTGGACCTGAGACTTCAGGAACAGGAGGGAAGGTCAATTCAAGCCCTTGGAGAGTACTTCTCAACAGAGCCAGAGGCCAGCAGGGCAGCAGGGGCACAGCAAAGCAGCAGTCCTTCACAGCAAAGCAGTCCAGGTGAGTCCTTTGGGCAGCCAGGCAGCTCCTCTTGGTAGGTTGCAGGATCTGGTTCAGAGTATCTCTCCCTGGAGGTGTCTGAGTTGGTGGGGTCAGGGGCCCAAGTTATATACCCAAAAGTGCCTTTGAAGTGGGGAGACTTCAAAGAGTAGTTTTGAAGTGCACAAGGTCCCCTTTCAGTACAGGTCTGTCTGCCAGGGTCCCAGTAGGGGGTTTGGCAGTCCATTGTATAAGGGCAGGCCACTGGCCTTTGAAATGTAAGTGTCAGGCCCCTCCACCCTTCCAGCCGAGGAAAACCCATTCAGTATGCAGATAAGTACAGGTGTGACTGAGTATCCTGTGTTTGTGGTTGTCTGTGTGAAATGCACAAGGAAGCTGTCAACCAGCCCAGCCTAGCCCAGACATGGACTGGAGACAAGCTGTAAGGCATAGATGGATTTTTAGTGCAGAGAAATGCTCACGTTCTGAAAGTGGCATTTTCTGAAATAGTATTATAAAATCCAACCTCACCAATAAGCAGGATTTTGTATTACCATTCTGGCCATACTAAATATGACCTGTTTACTCCTTTCTGATCAGAATCTACCACTCAAACAATATATGAGGGTAGCCCTAATGTTAGCCCATGAAAGAAGCAGGGCTCACAGCAATAGAAAATTAACTTAGGAGTTTTCCACTACCAAGACATTTCAACCACACATATACATGTCCTGCCTTTTACCTACTTAGCACCCTGCCCTATGGGTTACCCAGTGCCTTTCTTAGGGGTGACATTTGTAGAAAAGGGGGGGGGGTTAAGGCTTGGCAAGTACTTTTAAATGTGAAGTTGAAGTGGTAGTTAAACTGCACACACAGGCCTTGCAAAGGCAGGCCTGGGACATGATTACGCAGCTACTTATGTGGGTGGCACAACCATTGCTGCAGGCCCACTGGCAGCATTCAATCTAAAGGTGCTGGGCACATGTAGTGCACTCTAACGGGGACTTAAAAGTAAATTAAATGGTGCAATCGGGTATGATCCAATGTTACCATGTTTTAATTTTAATAAAAAGAGCATATGCACTTTAGCACTGATTAGCAGTGGTAAAGTGCACAGAGTCCTAAAACCAGCAAAAACAGTGTCAGAAAAGTGGAGGGAGGCAGGTAAAAAGTTGGGGGATGACTACCATAAGGCTGTCAGGTCTAAAAATCATTGACTCAACTAATAACTGAAAATGTAGCTATGGTGACTGAGCTGGGCAACAGTAAGGGACTTAACATTTCACCTGGGCTTCTGCATGGGGGAACTGCAAGTACATTGAGCCTCCTATTTTGTTTTCCCCACCAGGTGTGTACATGACATTGTTTTGATGTTAATGTTATGGGCCAGTTTAGTGGGGGACACAAAGCTGTAGCTGTGTTTTGCTTCTAATAATAGTATTGATGTTGTTGCCATAGACTGTACAATAGTGGTGCTTTCAGGTGTGTTGAATGGATTGTTAGTTTCACATGCAAAGCTATTTTGCTTGTTGAACACTGCGCTGAGTTTCCTAAAGGTGGAACAGGCCCTGCTGGGAGTTGTAGTGCTGTCAGTCCCTGTACTTCCAATGCCATACCCAGACAATGTGCCTCCAGGTGAGTTAAGTTGGCATGATACATTCCAGACAGGGGTATTTGGACATTTGGACAGAGCGGTGGTGGGTGGTTTGGTTGTTGAGGTGGCCAAAGGTGATCAGTGAGCATTTTTGGTGATATTAATGGTGTTGTGACTTACTAGACTCCACTACCCTGGGTACTCCTGTCAGGCCCACAAGATGCTGGCTGTCCAAGACATTCTCCTCCCATGATGTGAAAGTAGGGAGAAGAGGTGGGGAGCCACCGTCAGTCTTGAGGACCGCCAGCTGGTGCCTGGCGGCCATGGAACATACCTTCCCCCTGAGGTTATTCCACCTCATCCTGATGTCCTCCCTTGTGTGTGGATAACTGTCTACAGAATTTACCCTGCTGACTATCCTTTCCACAACTCCATTTTCCAGGCAATAGCTGTTTGCTGGAATTCAAATGAGTAAGGCTTTATTTTGATAATTTCATCCACCATGACCCTCAACTCATCATCAGTGAAACATGGATGTTTTTGTGGGGACATGGTAGTGGTGGATGAGATGGTGAGGTAGAAGAAATGGAAAGGAAAATAAATTTGTGATGAGGTGTGGGTGCTTTGATGTGTGTGGGTGACAGTTGGTGTCTATTGTGTGAGGTACTAATTTGTGTGTTGTGTGTGTTGTGCAGGTGCACACATTAACCTAGCACTCATCCTAGGTTAATGTGTGGGGGTACCTATTGTATGCTTTGTGATATTTCTAAGTGGCTTCTATCTTGCTGTGCTTGGCGTTTTTGCTGCAAAGGATTGTGGGGTGTGAAGGGGTGTGTTTTATAGTGCAGTGTGCAGGTGTGTCGGGTGTGTGGATGTGTGTCCAGTGTGGGGTTTTCAAACAATCCAATGTGGAGTGGTATACCACTTATGTGACCGCCGCGGTTTGCACTGCCATTGGTTTTCCGCCATGGAAGAACTGATATCATGATTGGTGGATTATTTTAAGATCAGAGATTTTTTAGTGGGCTGGCGGTGCTGGTGTTGGTGTTGAGAGTGTCTCTTTCCCACCCTCCAGTGTCCTGGCTGTGTCCAGAATTATGCTGGATTCTGGTGGGCTTAGTTGGGTGACTCTTAATATGGTGCTCAGATTACCGCCAACATGGCCATCTTTGGGCAGCCATCACAACAGTTGTATTGCTAAAAGACCGCCAAATTCATATTGAGTCCCCATATTTGCAGGCATTCTTTAAAAATTCATATCTCAACTTCTACTTATTGAGTTTTTGTTGTTTTGGTCTTGTTTTTTTCCTTACATTTAGCTCTATTTTTCTAATCTGGTGTGGATCATTTTTGCGTGTTTTACTGTTTGAAGTGTTGCACAAATACTTTACATATTGCCTCCTAAATTAAGCCTGCCTGCTCTGTGCCAAGCTACCAGAGGATGAGCACAGCTAAATTTATGGTGTGTAACTGACTTACCCTGACTAGGATTTTAGTCCCTACTTGGATAGGGTATATACCCTTCCAACTAAAGACCCAATTGCCCACACATCTCACTATGCAAGAATGTGCTAGTAAGCTCTAGATGTTAGTAGCCATAGAACAACCAATTTGGTGACATAATGACATAAACCACTGATACAAAGATCTATGGCAGTCGTTGGTGGAATAAATAACAGAGAAGTGGTATAGCATTACTTGCCCTATATCTCTGAGATTCCAGCAAATGACTATGGAAAAATATGCTAGATTCAATGTATCACAGAGTGTTTTGTATCTATGTAAGTTATATGGGACAATGGGAAAAATAGAGGTAGCAACCTGAAGAGGCCCTGGGGGAGGGGATGGGTGGGCATTACAGGATAAATCTGTTCTACATTGTTTTGATGCTTCCAGATGTGTTATTCTAGACCACAGGACACCATGTGTGAGTCTGTTAATTAAAAATGAATAGCAATTTGTTGGAACAAAAAAGGAATTAAAATTATAAAAATAATGCTATGTGTTGTAGAAGGCTGGCCTGGTTTGAAGTGGGTACCTATGGTACTTACACCTTATTCCAGGTCCAGGTATCTCTTATTAGTGAAATGTAGGCAGTGTCTAGAAGCCAGGCTCTCTAGAAGTAGTTGTGGATGAGCAGCCAAGGCTTACACAGTACTCACACACATGATAGAAAATACTCAGTGTTACAAAAATACTAATTAAATAAGGTACTTTATTTTAGTGACACAAATACCAAAAATATCACATAGACTATACTCACTTAGGAGGTAAGTAATACATTAATTATATACACTAGTATGCCGAAATAGGCATGCAAACAGTTAGAAAACTGTGCAATTAGTGAAAATCACAATAGTTAGAAATGGGCCTAAGGGTAACAAGTCGGTCTCCCACCTAGGCAAGTGTAGAGGGGAGCTGGGAGTACTAGAAAACCCCAAAGGTAAGTATTAGAACCCACCCCAGTGACTAGGAAAGCAGGAGTGAACCACAGTAACTTTACCAGAACACACACAGAAACTAAAAGAAGGATCATGCAAGAACCAGAAGAGCCGGCAAGACAGGAACAGTGGATTCCTGGACCTGAGGACGTGTGGAAGAAGGGGACCAAGTCCAAGAAGCACAGAAGAGTCTAGGGAGAAAAGGAGCCCCTGCTAACCCGGATGAAGGTGCAAAAGAAGAACCACCGGTGAAGAAGAACAGTCAGTATTGCACCCAAGAAGCCTGAGTTGGGTTCCTGGTTGGTGCAAGTGATGCCCCACACCGGATGGAGGATTGCAATCTAGTTTGCACTGCTGGAGTCCACCAACAAGCCTTGGCACATGCAAAGCTCATGGTTAGCGGAAAATGGCGCTACCTGGGACCAGGAAAGACCAGGTGGACTCTCTCAGGAGGAGGAGTGGAAGGGGGCTCTGAACAACTCAGAGAGCCCACAGAAGACCAGGCAGCGCACACAGGAGTCCCACAGCACGGGGACAAGGAAGGTGCAAAAGAGGCCGATGCAGCACTACATCAAAGGCTCCCATGCCGCCGGAGACCCACTCAGGAAGTTGTGCATCGCAGGATAGAGTTCTGGGGGACGGAGCTGCAAGATGCCAACAAGCCTTGGCAGTTGCAAAACACATGGTGCACAGGGGTGCTGTATTGCATGGGGTGGCAAGTTCTTACCTCCACCAAAGTTGGACAGTTTAATGTGGGGACCAATGGGACCACTTCAGTCTACCACCCATGATGCAGGATCCACATAGCTCAGCAGGAGAGGGGGTCCACACGGCCAGTCGTCATTGTAGTTGGTGCCTGCAGAAGCAGTGGAGGGACTCCTTCACCCCAAGGGGGATTCCTTCGTTCTTCTGGTACAGGCTGAAGACGGGTGTCCTCAGAGGATGCACTACTGGGAAACATTTGCAGTTGCTGGCAAGAGCTGAAGATACAATGTTGCAGAAGGCATCTTGCTTCTTTGTTGCAGTTGGTAGCGTTCCTGGAGGGTCGGGATGCAGTTTCTTCAGTGTGAAGTCGAAGTGGAGAATGCAGAGAATTCCTGCTGGAGTCTTGCAATCCGAATCTGAGGAACCACCCAAAGGAGAGACCCTAAATAGACCTTAAAGGGAGATTGGTCACCTAACCAGGTAGCCCGGTAAGCACTTATCAGGGGAGGGCTGTCATATCACCTGCTGGCACTGGCCACTCAGGTGCACCCAGAGCTCCCTGACAACCTTAAATCCAAGATGACAAAACCCAGGGACCCTCTGGAAGAACAGTGAGCACCACACCTTTGTCCAGTTTCACACCAGAGCAGGGACTCGGAGTCCCTGAACCGGTGTAGAGTGGATTCTGCAAGGAGGGCACCAAATGTGCCCTTCAAAGCATTTCCACTTTCTTAGAGAGTCTACCCCTCCCAAGCCTGTAACACCTATTTCCAAAGAGAGAGGGTGTAACCCCCCTCTCCCAAAGGAAACCCTTTGTTCTGCCTTCCTGAGATTGAGCTTTTCAGAAACAGGAGGGCAGAAACCTGTCTGTGAGGTGGCAGCAGCTGGGTCTGCCTGGAAAACCTCAGAAGGCTGTAATGGCAGTACTGAGGGTCCCTTAAGGAGCCCTCAGAGTGCATGGGATCATACAACCATCGCTTGCAAAAGCATGGGGGTATGAGTCCTACATGTTTGATACCAAGCATGCCTATGTTCAGAGTTATCATTAGGTAGCTGGACATAGGTCGTGACATATGTCCAGTACATGCGTAAAATGGTGTCCCCGCACTCACAAAGTCCGGGAAAGGCAGTCCTGGAGGCCATGGGGGCACCTATGTTAGTGCTGGGGTATTTTGCACCCTGCCTTCAGGGCTGGACGACCTGATAGAGAGGTGACTTATAAGTGACCTGGTGTAGTGTAAATGGCAGTGAAAGGGTGCATCAACCTTTTCACGCAGACTGCAATGGCAGTCCTGCAGAAGACTTGACATGGTCTCCCTATGGGTGGCAAAATATATGCTGCAGCACATAGGGATCCCCTGGAATCCCAAGGTCCTGGGCACCTAGGTACCATACACTAGGGACTTATAAGGGGGCACCAGTATGCCAATTGTGGAGGAAATACTGTGTTAACAGTATCCAACAGCCAATTTGAAGGGAGAGAGCATAAATACTGGGGTCCTGATTAGCAGGACCCCAGCAGACACAGCCATGCATACTGACATCCAGCAGAAATGGGGGTACCATGGCAAGAAAGAGGCTACTTTCCTACATATGCTAATAAATTGAAAGCATTCATTGAAAACGATACCCAAACCAAAACTCCTATCATTTCAGACTTACAATTAAAAATGTAATTAAAATAAAGACCATTTTAAAAATAAACAACTAAAATAAAACTTTAAAACCCACAGTAAAAATAGATGTTTAAAACATAGATATTATTGCCAAGTAGACAAAAACATATTCTTAGTATTTATATTCAAAACTTCAAAATAAAGGCAACATAGTGTTTTGGCTTGTAATTAGACACCATAAATATTCTGCCATCAACTTTTTAGGAACAACATTTCTAGAGATGTAGGTAAAAGTTTACCTTATTTGTCCAACTCTTTTAGCATATGTCAAATTTATATTACCCTTTAGTTGCACAATATATTTCATGGTTTCGACAAACAAAATAATCAATTCATTAAAATGTTTTTGTACTGTATTTTATAATTTAACTTTTTTGCAGTGAAATCTTTCACTGCTCATTTTATTGTAAATACATTGCTCAGTACCTCTGGGAGCATTATGTATTTAAATAAACAAAATTATCAATCAACCCAAGCATACAATATGCATGGACTAAAATACATAGTTAAAAAATCAGCATGTGATTATAAGTTCTAACTCTGCTCTCAGTACATATGTGAAACCATGGCATTTAATTGCACAGTAAAAATATTTATAAATAGAGTTTCTTTGTAAGGAATTACAGACTAGTTGTAAGGATCTGGTAACAACTAACTACCATTGATAAAGCAGGACTTTAATAATGACTTAGGACACCATAACCCCTTTGCTGCCAGCCCTTTCCCCCCCTCAGGTGGCAGGCCTTTTTTTGGCTATTTGAGGCAGTTTGCTCTTAGACCCTTATAACATTTTGACCACATAAGCTACCCATGCCAAATTTCCGTCCTTTTTTTCCAACATCCAAGGGATTCTAGAGATACCCAGAGTTTGTGGGTTCCACTGGAGGAGACCAAGAAATTAGCCAAAATGCAGCTAAAATTTTGTTTTTTTCCCTGAAAATTGCATCAATGAAGCGTTTGCGGTGCTAAAATCACCATCTTCCCAGCTTTCAGGAACAGACAGACTTGAATCAGAAAACAACATTTTTCAACACAATTTAGGCATTTTACTGGGACATACCTAATTTTTTGTATTTTTGTGCTTTCAGCCTCCTTCGAATTCGTGACAGAAATGGGTATCAAACCGATACTGGATCCTGGACAGCTAAACATTTACAAAAAGTAGGCAAAATTATGAATTCAGCAAGGGGTCATTTGTGTAGATCCTTCAAGGTTTTTCTACAGAAATTAGAAGCTACAATAAAAAAAAAAATGAAATTGAGGTGAATAAAGAGCCATTTCTGTCCACGTTTTCTTCTATAACTTTTTCCATATATTGCAGATTTATTAAAGCAAAATACCGCTACATCTGCTGGATTCCTCTGGTTGCGGGATTTAAGGGGCTTGTAGGTTCATCAAGAACCCTAGGTATCCAGAGCCAATAAAGAGCTGCACCTTGCAATGGGTTTTCATTGTATACCGGATATACAGCAATTCACTTGGTGAAATATAAAGAGTGAAAATAGGTATCAAGGAAACCTTTGTTTTTCCAAAATGTGCATAAGATAAAGTGTTGAGAAGCAGTGGTTACCTGTACATCTCTGAACTCCAGGGTCCCCACACTAGCATGCGAATTACAGAGCATTTCTCAAATAGATGTCTTTTTTACACACTGTCTTACATTTGGAAGGAAAAAATGTAGAGAAAGAAAAGGGGCAATAACACATATTCTTCTATTTTGTGTTCCGCTAAGCCTCCTGGTAAAAATGGTACTTCAATTTTGTGGGTATACCTAATGCCTGTGACAGGAAATGCAACATGGACACATTAAATTTTTGTCATTGAAATCTAATGTGTTTTTTGGAAAGTGCCTAGCTATGGATTTTGGCCTATAGCTCAACCGGCACCTGTGGAAACCTACCAAACCTGTGCATTTTTTAAAACTAGACATCTAGGGGACTCCAGGATGGGGTGACTTGTGGGGCTCCCACCAGGTTCTGTTACCAAGAATCCTTTGCAAACCTCAAAATTTGGTTAAAAAAAACTTTTTCCTCACATTTTGGTGATATATAGTCCTGGAATTTAAAAGGAGCCACAAATTTCTCAGCATTCCCCCAATAAAAATGGTACCTCACTTGTGTGGGTAGGCCTAGTGCACGTGACAGAAAATGCTCCAAAACACTATGTACACACATCAAAACTATCTGTTTTTGTGGAGGAGGAACCTGCGTTTTTGTTCCTGGGCTCAGCAGCCATCTACGGAAACCTACCAAATCCAGACATTTCAGAAAACTAGACACCCGAGGGAGTCCAGGGAGGTGTGACTGCCTGGATCCCCCAGTGTTTTCTTACCCAGAATCCTCAGCAAACCTTAAATTTAGCTAAAAAATCACATTTTCCCCACATTTCTGTGTAGGATCACCACACCTCACAAATGTCCTACCACTCAAAGTTCCCCTCAGTCTCCTGATAAAAATGATAACTCACTTGTGTATGTGGACCAAGTGCCTGTGAGAAGGAAGAGACACAAACATGTTGAAATTGAGGAGGAACCAAAGCAGGTCCAAAAGACCAGTTTGAAAAAAAACGTTTTTAGGCTGACAAGTGGGGCAGAATTAATATTGGTATCTATGCGACAATGCTGGGTGGTAGGAATTTTGTGGATTCCTGCAGATTCCGGAAGGCTCCATCCCAAAAATGTCGGGAAAATGTATGATTTCAAGCAAAGTTGGAGGTTTGCTGGGCATTGTGGCTAGAGAAATGATGCAGGTGCATGTGAAGCATACCACCCAAGAGTAACCCAGATGTGTAGTTTTCAGATGTGTCTAGGTCTCATAGATTTTTCTACTTGGCAGAGTCACAAAGTCCAAAAAGTGCAGCCTTCACCTTTCCAAGTGGGACGATTTTGAGAGTTAGACAATCTCTCATGGACAAAATGTAAAACCAAAACCCAACATAATCAAATGCCCTCTTGCTTGCCATTGGGATAAGATTTTTTAGTGAGCGGGGGGAGAGATGAAAGACTGTTACCCCATTTAGTTGGGGTGGGGTCATACCCATCCCTACACTGGTTGGTGGCCACTAGCCCACTATTTTCTTTTTTAATTCCCTGGCATCTAGTAGGCTTTCTGCCCACCCAGGGAGTGGATTGGGGGTAATTGTCCCATCTGCCCATCGGTGGGCAGAGTAACTTGGTCCCCATTTATTTGGGGTGGGGGTATGGCCATACCCCCACACACTTGTTTTGAAAAAAAATCTTCCCTGGTCTCTCCTGGGCTTTCTGTCCCCCTTGGGGCAGATAGGCCTTATAAAATAGGCTGATCTACCCCCAAGGGGGCAGAAATGGCCAAAAGTAATATGCCCCCATGGGGAGCAACCCTTGCCAAGGGGCTGCCCCCCAAACAAAACACACACACATATACACACTAATCCCTGGTGCCTACGTGGTTTCTGCCCACCCTGGGGCAGATCAGCCTATTAGAAATAGGCCAATCTATCCCCAAGGGGGGCAGAAATGGCCTAAAATAAATTTTCCCCCAGGGGAGCAACCCTTGCGTGTAACTAACATAAAAAAAAATCACTGGTGTCTAGTGGTTTCTGCCCCCCTAGGGGGCAGATTGGCCTAATAAAATAGGGGGGGCAGAAATGGCCTAAAAACAATTTCCCCCCAAGGGAGTGACCCTTGCCTAAGGGGTCACTACCTACGTGTAAACAATAAAAAAAAAATCCCTGCTGTCTAGTAGCTGCTTCTCCTCTAGGGAAGATCAGCCTAATTACAATAGGCCGATCTGCCCCCGGGGGGCAGAAAAGGCCTTAAACAAAAGGCCCCCGATGAGCGACCCTTGCTCAAGGGGTTGCTCCCCTTCATTGTTTACTTTATGTCAACAAAAATCCCTGGTGTCTAGTGGGTATTTCCGCAGCCCAATCATTTCATGATCGGGCTGCAGAAATGCTCAGGCAGACATGAAAGGTTAAGTTCTTTCTTTTCCGTTCATGTCCTCTGCTGGTCCCAACCCCCGACTGGAAGAGATATGCTTTGCATGATCGCGCGCTGACATCATCAGACGTCACTGGGGAGGGTGGAAGGGGAAGCGTTTGTAGGACGTAACAGTTACATCTTCGGCACCCGAGCGGTGCTGCCTAAGACATAAACATTAAGCCCAAGGCACCCAAGGGGTTAAGAAAGTCAAGAAATATTATCTTCAATTGATACCAATTTCAAACATCTAATACAACTCATTTTATTGTTACTAAAAAGAGGGATCAGCCATAGCCTCATAGCTGATTTCAATAAAAGGACAGAATTGAAAAGTGCTGCAACTTTACTTCTTCTTTCTTTATTCTTTATTTTGGCCACACACCATAAAAGCAAAATGAAGTAAAAAGCTCATAAAACATTAAAACAGTATACATGAAAATAATAAATAGTAAATTTATAACAGTTAAAAGTTTATTCTAAACACATAGTAGAATATGTAACAATTGCAGAAATGGTCCACCAGTACCTCCTCCATCAAAAGTATAGCTACAACTTCAAGGGTACGTAGCACCCAGAGACTCGTGCAAAAAAATTCAGAGACACTAGGTTACAGACACACTCTTTGTCTAGTTCTCCACATAAACAACAAATAGCGGAAGACAGTAAAAACCAAACATTGTTTGACATCAGTTTTTAGAAAAAGAAAGGCTGTTAAATGTTCCCTAATGCCTATAATCTGACAGACAGGAACTATTTTCTTCTGTCCTTCCGGTAAGTTGGAAAAAGAACAAAACATGTCTTTCTGTTTCCTTGATGACTCCACAAAAAGGACAAACACACTTGTTTGGATCCGGGGTGCTCGCCCATTTGGCAGTAAAGGGGGCAAGCAGTAACGTTCTAGCCCTAAACTGTAGATAAAACTTCCTGGCTATAGAAGGCTCAATTTCATCAAGAAACTGTTCAAATTTGTAGTCATCCTTTACCTGAAGGAAAGAGATAGTCAAAGGGGCTTATTTACAAACCCCTTATGCCACAGTAGTGTCACTTTTGTTGCAGTGGTGCAAGCAGTCCCATACACTGTGCCACATTTACAAACTGGTTAAATGGAACCATTGCACCAGTTTGTAAAGCCCTGCACCACATTATACATGCATGCACCAGGTATAATGCATGCAGGTTGGGTGTTCCCATGTTAAAAGCCACGCAGAACTGGTGCAGTGAAATTTATTACATTTCACTGTGTCAATCTGCGACTTCAGTCCATCAAGAATTTAACGCCTGCTCCAAGCATGTGCTAAACTGACGCAGGGCTTTTTAACGTGGGAGACTTCCACACATTGCTGGAGTAGAGTAATTTTTTTGATGCTAGTCCAGCAATGTGTTGGTTTAGAGCCACAGATGCATAGGAGTTTCTGACGCATCTGTAGAAACGTGTGCCATGGAGCGCTGTATCATAAATCCTACGCTGCCATGGCCTCTTTAAGGACTCCAGGGCTGGAGCAAGAAAACTGGTGCTTTGATTCCAATGCACCAATTTCTTGTAAAAGATGTTGTGCCTGCGATTTGCTCAATTTAAACTACCAATACATCCCCTTTATAGATGATTTAATCAATTGCAGAAGCTGCCTGAGGGTCATCCCACAGTTTGCCACAACCCATCTTTACCACAGTGTCTTTTATGTACTTGATCAAAGGTAGGTTTCCTGAGCCAGTGATACCTAAGACCTCCTTCAGCCCCTCATGATATGAATGAAGCTCAGGTGTTGCCAATATATGTTTCCAATAAAGGGTTGGCCTGATCTCCACCCCTCAGAGATTGGCTTAAGTCCCATGTCGAGCCTGAATGGAAGCAGCAGTGTACTCATTGGTAGCCCCAACAACTGACGTAGGAATCAACTGTCAACAGCTAGTAGTTTGGCAATGTCCTTGAGGCCCCGGAGCTCCACTCAATAAAGGGCTGCTCCCAGGACTTGCTGTTTATAGATTTGGATCAGTGCTGTGATTAGGCAGAAGTGGGATCTTAGCTGTGTTCTTGTCAATGCCCCACTATATTGCATTCATTTAAGCCTACACTTTTTTATATGACAACATCAGTCTAGCTGTTCTGTAAGTGTCAAGCCTAGGTAGTCCATAGTGTGTACATGGCCCAAGGGGACCCCTATGAGCTTGGGGTAATTCTAGTGGAGTGGTAGGGATTTAGGACCATATATTTAGTTTTGGCATGTTTATTTCTAGTCCCCTCTGGCTACAAAAGGTTGTGCAGTGACATAAGATTTTCTGTAGCCCCATATGCAATTTTGATATTAAAAAATTATTATTGGCAAAAATTAAGGCAGGAGCTACAATGTTAGCTAGGCAAGGGGTATCTCCATCACAATGGTTCAGTAAGGAAATCAAAAAATTGACATAAATCATGAACCCTGACTTACCCCTCTGTTCACAGAAAAGGGATCTGTCATCTCACTCATGTGTTGACAATGGACTTGACCAAAATTCTGGATTTGAAGCCTTATTATAAGGGCTGGAAGATCATTGGGGACACCATGACTGCCAACACCTGTCAAAGCGTCGACCTAGGAACTAGGTTAAATGCCAAACACAGGTCAACAAATGCAACATAAAGGCCACCACTTTCCAGGACCACCCTTAGTCAGAATATTAATTTAAATTGGAAGACCTGATCCACTGTACTGATGCATTCCTGGAATCCCGCCTTTAGTGGTGTTAATATACCTTTTTTCTCATCCAGTCATTTAATCAGTCAAGATGTATTTACTGAGCAACCTTTGAAAACAGTCAATTAGGCTTATCGGCTTTTTGTTGCGAGGGTCTAATGTAGAGCCCTTCTTGTAAATTGGTATTATCTCAGCCCCTGCCCAGGTCAGTGGAATTGGTGCCCCAGCCATAATAGAATTAAATACCAATACAAAAAAGTGTCCCAGACAAAGATTTCACTTATAAACTTTATCCAGTCCAGGAGATTTATTAGGGACTATCTTGTTGATTGCTAATTTTACTTCTTGCAACATAATCGTTTCAGTGTTTGCACTGCTACATCCATATCCCCCTACTGCTTTTATTTTAGCCTGCTGGGAAAGCTGACAAGGGCTTTTATCACCTTTCATGGAATAGAGACTGGAGAAGTGAAACTGAGTGAACCTGAACTTAAAGTCTTCCCACTGCTCCTGATGACACTATCACTCTGTAACTAGCGACGATGACAACAACCGTAAGTACACCCACCTAGAACACACTGGAAGGCAGGCCATTAGTACAAACGTAAGCAGAACACACAAAGCCGGAATAGCTAGGGACAGCCACACACACATGCAAACATCCGTACCAACACATACACACACATCATGTCTAAAACATTAATACACAATAGCACCGAGCCACACAACAGGATCACAACCACACAAACGCATTGGCATGGAAGTACACAGCACACCTCCACATGACAACACATTCTGACAGCAACATGTAACACCCGCACACAACCGATCAATACCAAAATACTGCCAAACAATGTGCCAGATGTCACACCACGTCCACACAACACACATGATGTATCCATCACCACACATATGGACGCACACAAAACCACATCATGCCACACAACACCATCACAACACATCACACCAAGTAAAATACACAAGTTAGCTACACAACTCATGCTGCAATACAATCACATACACAGGATGCACACAAACTAAATCACACAAATACAAAACATCCATGTTGAAGAAAAAGCAGGACAAGTATGTAACAATTGAAACCAACATGCAGTTGGTCCATATATATTATGCAGTAAAAGAAGATCTGCTGAACTAAATACAAAACAGGCCAACTGGCCAGTCCAACATGTCCATGTGCCCAAGGCACATATGGCAAGTGTCATTGTCCAATTTGACTCCTGACTGCAAAGTTGGCTCCACGTGGTAGGGGCATCATGGGGGCAGGCAGGTACCTCAGGGGCGGGGGGATGGCAGAGGTGGGAGTTTTGGCTTCGGAGGTGGGCCCTTGGGCTTGGGTTTTGGTTTAGGCAGAGTAAGGTTTGGTTTCTGTTTTGTTTTGGTGGCCAGCTCCTTCACTTTGGACTTGGGAGGGGTGACCTTGGATTTCAGAAGAGGTGATTTTTTTTCAGGGGATGGGGCATGGGCAACTCCAGAGGTGGCAGGCGAGGACTGGGAGGTGGAAGGGCTGGGCTCAGGAAGAGACACAGGGCACTTTGAGGAACCACGGGTGAGAGGGTGGTAGGGAAGAGGGAAACTCATACAGGAATCTTTTCTTAGAGGCACCAGGGCAGTCATAGGAAAAGCTTTTGGGAGTGGGGAAGAGGGAGTGGTTGTGAGGTGTGTTCTTGTAGGTGTCTTGGGTGCCAGTGAGTGGGATGAAGGCATGTGTGTCTGTTGGGTGGGTGAGTGCCAGCGTACAGGTGTTTTGAGTGGAGGGGGGTGAAGTGCAGGGAGATGCCATGGTAGATTGGTGACTGTCTGTTGGGGTGGTACCTGCAGGTA
Source organism: Pleurodeles waltl (assembly GCF_031143425.1). Taxonomy (NCBI): domain Eukaryota; kingdom Metazoa; phylum Chordata; class Amphibia; order Caudata; family Salamandridae; genus Pleurodeles; species Pleurodeles waltl. Next base: position 685,636,879 of record NC_090449.1, on the reverse strand, counting down.
ATGTGGATGTGCTGCCTGTGGTGGTGTTGGTAGTTGTGTTGAGTGCACATGTGGTGAATGGGGTGGATGTATGTGGGCATCTAAGGCCCTCATTACAACCCTGGAAGTAAATCCCGCTTACCACCGTGCAGAAGACCGCCAACAAACCGCTGCAGACGCGGAATTCCGCTACAGGTATTACGAACCACAGCTCGGAATCCGCCACAACACAGACACCCACAGAAGTCCGCCACACTAAAGGTCAGTGATAAACTGGCGATAACAAAACCGACACCGTCACGCCAACAAGAATACGCCCACACTATCACGACCCACGAATCAACGCAGCGGTTTTTCAATTGCCATAAACCATTGGCAGTACACACCGCTGCGCTCAAAATACACACACATATACAAAACACAACCACATTGGACAATTCAAAATACACACACCTGATACACATACACACACCACACCCACACACCCACAACACTATAAAACACACACCCATATTACCCACAAACCCTTACTACCAGAAATTTGAAAGCAGGCCAGAAAGAGACACTACATAAAACAACACCATCATCCACAGAAACACAACACCATCACTTACACAACATCCACACACCTCAAACAACACACACCAACACATCCCCTCACACATCACAACAGACACCACCTCACACATCACCCACACCACATCATGGCACCTCAAAGACACCCAGGTTCTCTGAGGAGGAGCTCAGGGTCATGGTGGAGGAAATCATCCAGGTAGAGCCACAGCTATTCGAATCACAGGTGCAGCAGACATCCATTGCAAGGAAGATGGAGCTACGGCGCAGAATTGTCGACAGGGTAAACGCAGTGGGACAGCATCCAAGAACACGGGATGACATCAGAAAGAGGTGGAACGACCTACGGTGGAAGGTGTGTTCCGTGGTATCCAGACACCAGATTGCTGTACAGAGGACTGGCAGTGGATCCCCACCTCCTCCGCCGCAACTAACAACATGGGAGGAGCAGGTCTTGGCAATACTGCATCCTGAGGGCCTCACAGGAGTAGCAGGAGGACTGGACTCTGGTAAGTCAAATCTTTACTACCTTATCCCCCCCACCCCACCTGCATGCCATCACATACTCCCACCCTTACCCTCACACCCATCACCCTAACAACCCACAGATACCCCACCAACACAACCCACACATTCCAAAAACAAGCACTGCAGGTAACACCAATGCATGGACACCCATCACCCAAGCATGTCCAGTACAGAGACTCACTCATGTCCCAAAATCACCAATCACACAAGGACCAACCAATAATGCAAGCACAGGAGTAAAGGGTCACTCACCCATTGCACACAATGGCGCACACAGATACAATAACTATGCATTTACACCCCAACAGGACCCATACCCAATGTCACCGGACAGGAGGTGCCAGCCATATCCAGTCCCCCCACAGAAGAGGCCCACAGTGATGACAGCAGCTCTGCACGCCTGGATCAAGATGACCAGCCCGGCCCATCTGATACCTCGGGACAGTCGGTTCCCCTGCCACTGTCACAAGCCCCACAGAGTCTCCCCCCTCAGGAAACACCAGCACAGCACCCACCTAGCAGGCCCATACCTCTGTCCCCAGGACACGTCAATCAGCAGTGTGTCCACCACTACAGGGACCCCAGGCAACCCCACAAACCCAAGAGACCTGGGGTCAGTGGCAGTGGGTACATGGTTTAGGGGACAGAGGCACAGGACAACAGGGAAGCTGAGAGGACTGCTATGCGATGGGGGAGGACAGGCCCAGGGAACGCACTCTCCACGAGGCACTTGCAGGGACCCTGGGAGCATACCACCATTCCAAGGAGACCATGGGCCAGATACTGTGCAAGTTGCAGGAGACCCAGTGGCTGCAGGAGGGACAGTACCTGGGGATCAGGGAGGACCTGAAAGACATCCACGCTACCTGGTAACCATTACAGGGGTGCTGGAAGACATGGGCAACACCATGAGGGAGGCAGTGGCACACCAACGGGCCCCTGACACTAACCACACCGATAAACAGCCCTCCACCTGCACTAGTGGACAGGAGGCCCTGCCACAGAACCAACAGGCCATCAGCACCCCACCCCCTGCAGAAGGAGATCCAACCCACAAATGGTCCCTGCGATCCAGTCAGAGAACATTACCAAGACCCACGCCAGGAAATAAGACTCTCCTGATTGTCACCCTTGTGTCCCACTCTGTCACCCTGTCCACCTTCAACTGCTATTGCTCCCCTTCCTATGCCCCCTTGAACAATGCACCTGTGATACAAATAGACTGGACTCTACCCTGAACTTTCCTCCATCAGAAACCCAGCCCATTACAATACCCCCTCCACTTATTAGCACATACATAAACACCCTTGGACAAATACAAGTACGGAGTCTATCAATTAATTGAAATATGTATTAGTTTAACAAGCTGTAAACATTGCAATTCAAATATCCAGTTATATATACATAGGTATAACCTGTAGTGGGCAGCAGTAAATACACCAGGAGCCAGAGTGGGGCACAGAGATCTGAAAATAGCGATGCCAAAAGGTACAGTAAGTGGCCATAGACAGAGAAATCAGGCTGCCATGTTCAATGTCTAACACAAAACTGCAATGGAAAGCGAAGTTACAGTGTCTTACCTGTGTGTCACTGGAAGAACTGTTGAATGAGTGACCATCTCCAGACTCATTCTCATGCAGAAAAGGCACCTGGTATCTCAAGGCCAGGTTGTGCAACATACAACATGCAACGATGATCTGGCACACCTTCTTGGGTGAGTAGTACAGGGATCCACCTGTCAGATGGAGGCACCGAAATCTGGCCTTCAGGAGGCCAAAGGTTAATTATCCTCCTTGTTCACCCATCTGCCCCATTGTAACGTTCCTCTGCCCTTGTCCTGGAATTTTGCACTGGGGTCAGTAGCCATGAGAGGTTGCAGTAACCAGAGTTACCTGCAAATATTGAGGTATACCTGTTAGCCACACCCTCACCCTTAGAGCCAAACCAACACTCATATACCTACATCAGCTGGGTGGGGACCATGGGCTCACCTATTAGCCACACCCAGTGCCTCTGGAGTTGAGACATCACATATGGAATGCTGCTATTCCTCAAGATAAAGGCATCATGCATAGACCCAGGATGCTTGGCATTCACGTGGGAGATGTACTGGTCCACCAAACACACCATTTGCACATTCAGAGAGTGAAAACTTTTTCTATTCCTGAACACTTGTTCATTTCTCCGGGGGGGGGGGACAAATGCTATATGTGTACCATCAATCATACCAATGATGTTGGAGATATGTCCCAGGGCTTAAACATCAGCCTTCACTGTGGCCAAATCCTCCACCTGGGGGAATACGATGTAGCTGCGCATGGGTTTCAGCTTGGAAGGAACCACTTGCCAGGAAATGGAGAACTGACAGGTACCTGCACGAGAGGGGGAATACCTGTGGGCTGGTGGATAGCTGAAATCAGATCTGGCTCCAATTGGGCACACAGTTCTTGGATTGTGACCGTATCCAGTCTGTAGGTAGGGACAATGTGTCTGTCCTCCATTGTCTCCAGGTCCACCAGGGGTCTGTACACGGGAGAATGACTCCATCTTCTATTCATCCTCAGCGGTTGAACTCTAGGGTGGAAAATGGTGAGCAGAGGGTCATATTCACACATATGTGAAATTTAAAATGCATTTTTCCCTTTACAGAAACAGAATGTGAATACGAGAGTCAGTTGATGTGCCAATGTCTGCTGTGACGCAGTTAGGTGCCAGGGCCTGTCCTGCCCTGAAATGGCGGCTGCCTGACCTGTGAGGAGAGACAAGTGGAAATGAGGTAATTCCATTGGCGTTGTGCGCCGTTGCGGTTGACAACAGCCGCGCAACTTCGCATTGGTTATCATTGGGCCCTATGGGTTCTAGGAGCCAATGGCGACGTATGCCGCGGACGTGACCACCGTTTTCCATCTATTCACTCACTTGCTACCTGACCTTCAACAGGAGAGGCCCTACACTGCAAGTGCTGCTGTGACCTGTGTCTGGAAGTGACAATGGCTCGAGTGTCTTGGGAAAGGGCCCCTGCCTTCACTTCGGAGGAGTTGGAGAGACTGGTGGATGGGGTCCTACCCCAGTACACTTTACTCTATGGTCCTCCAGACAAACATGAGTACACTGTGAGCATGATGTGTGGTCCATGAATGTATGGATTGCTGTGTGTGTAAACCTCGTGGGCGGGGACTGAGGGGTCCTGGACAGAGTGCTGCATGTCTGGTGGTCAATGTCTGTGCGTAAGGGGATGGGAGGGATATTGTGGGCCATGAGTGTAACAGTCCGGATGGTATGACTAATACCTTTTCTATGCATATTTTCCTGCAGGTCAGCACCCATCAGAAAAAGGGTATTTGGCGTGCCATCGCCCAGGAGGTGAGGACCCTTGGGGTCTTTGACAGGCGGAGCACCCACTGCAGCAAACAGTGGGGGGACCTGCTCCACTGGGCAAGGAAGACGGCGGAGGCCCAGCTGGGGCTGGCTCCCAACGAGGTAGGGGTGCCCGTCATACCCTGACAACCCCGGTGTTACGCATCCTGGCGGTGGCCTATCCGGAGTTGGATGGGTGCTTGAAGGCATCACAGCAGCCACAAGGGGGTGAGTACAGATTCAGAATCATGAGTTTGCGCGCATTAAGGTTTTACCTGGGTGGGGGATATGGGCTGTGGGTGCCCCAAGGCCAGGGCGAACTGGCAGGGTAGGTCCCTTGTTGGGCAGGCTCTTAAGCACTCCAAACCCAATAGTGTTAGTGGGCATCTACTACTGGGCAGGGTCCTGTTGTTTTCAGGTGTGCAGCTGATGGCGTTAGGCAATGTACCCCATGGGCTGGTGACTAGCTTTGTAACTGGTAGTGCATAGGGCTGATCCCTGTGTGTTGTGTACGGCAACAGTAGTGTTGTTGCTGGCATTGACCAAGTGTATCCTCTGTCTTTTCCCCCTTTTTGTTTTGTCACCCTGTCCTTGTGCATTAGCATCATCTGGCAGAGGAGCAGAGGCACAGGCGACGGAGGATGCTGCATCCCACATGGGCCTGGAGGCCGAATCCACAGACGGTGAGGGCACCAGTGGGACGAGGGCGAGGGGAACACCATGACGGATACAGGAGGGGACACTACCGACAGCGACTCCTCCTCCTATGGAAGCTCCCTGGCGGTGGCAGACACCTCTTTGCCCACCCCAACTACAGGTACATCTGCCACCCCCGTACCAGCACCTCTCTTCCAGCAGCCCCTCAGCATGCTTCCCGTGCCCGCTCACCCAGGAGGGGGGGGCTTTTCCTTTGCCCCAGGCACCTCAGGCCCTGCCCCAGTCAGCCCTGCTGCCCTCAGTGAGGAGGCTATTGACCTCATGAGATCCCTCACTGTTGGGCAGTCAACCACACTGAATGCCATCCAGGGTGTAAAAAGGATTTGCAACAAACAAATGCATACCTGGAGGGCATTCACTCTGGCGGGGGGCCCAACAGAGAGCATTTCAGGCTTTGGCCTCCGCACTGATGGCAGCCATTGACCCTGTCTCCAGCATCCCCCCTCCAACTTCCTCTACCCAGTCCCAATCCCTCAACCCAAACCTATCCCAAGCACACCTTCAGACCAGCAATCACCCAAATCAACACACAGAAGTGGCTCAGGCAAATACAAGCACCACACTTCATCTCACAGGCACTCACACAAGCACCATCCCCAGGCAGGAACACCAACATCCAATGCTTCCACTGTGTCCCCCTCTTCCTTGGCGTCCACCTCCCTTCCAGTAGTGTCTCCACTCACACCTGCATGCACTACCTCCTCATCCACTACCTCCATCACCAGCACGCCTATAACTACATGCCCCTCATTGGGTGTCACCACCCCCACATCCATGCACACGTCCCCTGTGTCCTCTCCCACTGTGTCTGTGACCCCTCCTCCCAAAGTACACAAACACAAGCACACACCCACCCAGCAGACATCCACCTCACAACAGCATCCAGCTCATGCACCTTCACCCTCTTCCCGCCCCAATGTCCCTAAGAAGCTTTTTCTCGCCACCATTGACCTCTTCCCTACCCATCCCCGTCCTTCACCTCCAGCCAGGGTGGCCAGATCCCAGCCCAGCACCGCAGCCACCAAGTCCAAGTCCGCTGTGGTTTCTGCAGCTGTGAGAGGCTACAAGGAGGCACCCCTCATCCCAGGCAGTGTGCCACCAACACCTGCCAAGGCCAGAAGTTTCCACCACCTGGCAATGGCAGGAAGGGGACAGCATCCAGCAAGGAGAAGGAGGCACAACCAGCCAACAAGGCCAAGTCAAATATTCCAGCTGGCAGAAGCAAGGAGGCACCACCATCTGCCAAGGGCAGGAAGGGACACAGATCACCAGCCAGGGCACTTCAGCCGTCCGAGAGTGCAAGTGAATGCCTGGAGACTACCACCACAACCACTAGCACCGCGGTCAGCACCGCTACCTTCATCACCACCTGCACCACCGCAAGCAGCACCACTGCCAGCAGCAGCAGCAGCCCCAGTGGGCAGCCGTCGGAGGCCTCAGGTGAAGGCCTGGAGGCTACCACCACAACCGCCAGAACCGCCACCTGCACTGCGGCCAGCACCGCCACCTGCACCGCTGCAAGCTCCGCCACCTGCACCGCCGCAAGCAGCACCACTGCCAGCAGCAGCAGCCCCAGTGGGCAGCTGTCTGAGGCTGCAGGTGAAGGCCTGGAGGCTTCCACCACAACCACCAGCACCGCCACCTGCACGCAGACAGCACCGCCACCTGCACCTCCGCAAGCAGCACCACTGCCAGCAGCAGCAGCCCCAGAGGGCAGCTGTCCAAGGCTGCAGGTGAAGGCCTGGAGGCTACCACCACTGCCAGCACCGCCACCTGCAGCGCAACTGTGATTCAATGAGCAGGCGTCACCACCGGAGAGCAGTGTGTAGTGGTGACTACATGGGTTCAAATGCGTCCTGGCCCCTGCAAAAGTTGTCATTATGACACCCAAGTGAGAGACTGTGGCCTTGCACTCCAAAAGCATCTGCATCACAGGGCAAAAAGCCCTCTCCAGAACCAGTGAAAGACATGCACTCAGCCCCTCCTTGCCAAGATGAAGCACACTGGGCACAAAGCCCCCTTCAGAACCAGTGGAAGAAGCCATCCACTCACCCTATCCTTGCCAGAGGAAAAAGCCATCTACTCACCCCATCCTTGCCAGGAGGAAGCACACTAGGTTCAAAGCCCCCTCCAGAACCAGTGGAAGAAGGCATCCACTCACCCCCTCCTTGCCAGGATGAAGCACACTGGGCACAAAGCACCCTCCAGAACCAGTGGAAGAAGCCATCCACCCACCCCCTCCTTGCCAGAATGAAGCACACTGGGCACAAAGTTCCCTCCAGAACCAGTGTAGGAAGGCATTCACTCACCCCCTCCTTGCCAGGATGAAGCACACTGGGCACAAAGCCCCCTCCAGAACCAGTGGAAAAAGGCATCCACTCACCCCATCCTTGCCAGGATGAAGCACACTGGGCACAAAGCCCCCTCCAGAACCAGTGGAAGAAGCCATCCACTAGAGAGACTGTGGCCTTGCACTCCCCAGGACCAAGCAGTGGGCAAACCACCCACTTGAGAGACTGTGGCCTTGCACTCCCCAGGACCAAGCAGTGGGCAAATCACCCACTTGAGAGACTGTGGCCTTGCACTCCCCAGGACCAAGCAGTGGTCAAACCACCCACCTGAGAGACTGTGGCCTTGCACTCCCCAGGTCCAAGCAGTGGGCAGGGAGCCCTCTCCAGGAGCAGTGGAGTTGTACCATCTTCCGGCTGAGGTGCCCCCCATTCCCTCTCCCCCTGAGATGCTTGTGTGTTTTCAACCTGGTGCCCCTGCAGTGTTCTCTCCGCATTGAGGCAGGAGTCAATTTGAGAGGGCATTGTCCCGCATTTTGTATATATTGTATATATTGTAAATACTGTTTTTGATTTATGAATGTATTTCTAAGTATTCCTAATATAACACTCATTTGACTCCATTCCTTTTGTCTTTGTGTTATTCCTGAGGGTTACGGAATGTATATGTAATGTTGTTGCATGTGTTTGTGTGCATGGTGTTGGGGGTGAGGGGGGGGTGTTGCGTGTGTGTATTGTATTGTATTGTGATAGTATTTATATATATGTGTCACTCTCCTTTTCCTCCCCCCTACCTTGTGTGCTAGGTGCAGTACTCACTGTGGTCGTCGTCGCCGGCATTGGTGCTCCTGGTGTATGAGAAGATACTCCAGTATGGGGAACACCTGCAGCTCGGGCTCCATGGCGCCCTGGTTCTTCCTTGAGTGTCGAGAGGTGAGTCGTTTCCCTTCAGAACACTGTTTCTGCCATGCTTTTGATGGCGTTGGTACAGCCCCGGAAAAGCTAGTGGATGGGTGAGTTGTAATGCTGTGGGCGGTACATTGTCTTCCGCCTGACTGTTGGTGGTTACCGCCATGGTGTTTGTTGCTATCGCCGTGGCGGTCGGAGTGTTAAAGTGGCAATATGAGTTGGCGGTTTGCGCCGTGGTCATAATTAAAAAAAAATTTATCGCTGGCCTTTTGGTGGTGTTACCTCCACTTTAACACCGACCGCCAAGGTTGTAATGAGGGCCTAAGTAAGCTATAATTTCCAACTCAAAGTAAGTAGCTATACATGCCTTGTGTCTTAGAAATTGTAATGAAAAAAAGTTTTTATTGCTAAAGTTACATTTTTTATTACAATTTTTAAAAAGCCAATTTTAGAAAGTTGGCATTTTCCACTCCATAGCCCTTTTGTGCCTGTAGCATGTCTTGGGTCACATGAGTGGGTGTAAAAGACAGTTTTACTTTGTGAATTCCTCCCAGACAGTTTCACAATAGAGCGATTCGGGGTGCCTCACTGGGGCATCTGATAGCAGGAAGGGGAGAAGGAGCTGAGCACAGCCCTACTTACAAATGAATTGGGAGTGCTCTGCCCTCACATAAAGGACCTATAATCAGGGGTAAACGGAACTCACAGAGGTTCCCTCTGTGACATTCTGTGGAATTACAGAAGAGCTCCACAAGGTTCCATGGAATTTCACCAATGGGTGGAAAATATGCAGCTTGCCTGCAATTTAGCACCTGTACTGAGAGCAGCATTAAAAATCAGGACGAACAGCACTATGCAGTGTGCAAGAGCTTGTGGCCATGCAAGTTGACTTTGCTTCCACTCAAGTAGAAAATCTGCTGAAAGCAGCGCAAATCTACTCAAACAGCAGCCCTATCTGACTGCAATTGCTTGCGTCCACTGGTGTTATCGAATGGTGCGGGACGGCTCCTTTGTGATTGAAAATTACACTAGGGACCGGCAAATCTCGCTCATGCTGTCAAGCATGCGTTGTGGAGCCCCGGGTTGATCCTGAGAGGTGTGAATAGCAGAATAAATCTGCCAATGTGCAGATTGGAGGAGTTTGCCAGGAACTCTGTGATACAAACCTACAGCGGAGTTAACCAAATTCTGCCAATTCCACAAGTGGAATTATAATCCACCTGGGCCTCCTTAACACCTCCACATTGTCACTGCAGCCAGACTGGAACAAGGGCAGGGGAATCAGGAAATTCCATGCACTTCAAAGCTACTGTCTGGAAGCTTGCCAGCCTCCCTGAAGGAGAGCACCAGGATATCAAAATACGACCTCAGACATCAAACTTTTAGTACCCTTCTGGACCTGTGCATACTCTGCCAGTAGGAAAGGCTGCAGTGCTGCTGAAATAACTACCACTCTACTGGACTGCTGCCCTGCTGCCCTGCTGCCCTCTTGCCTGGAGATGAAGGCCTAGACTTGGAGCCTGCACCCAGGACCACATGAGTGACTCCAAATGGCTAACTTGTGGATCTCTTGATCTGAGTCTCAGGGACCCAAATGGCTCCTATGACCTTGGACCCACACTTGAACCCAACCTGAGTGAGTCCTGACCCTCCAAGTGATTCCCCTACAGTCCTGAAGTCCTGGACTCTTGGGAGTGGTGCTGAAGGTGACCAGATTGCCAAAATCCAAAAGTGGGTAAAATATTTGGCTAAAGACTGCTCTGAGAACCAGGAGTATACTGGGATCACCCTGCTCAACTATCTGCCGAAGATGCATCACCAGTCAGATTTTCTTTGTGGCTTCTCCTGCTACGTTCTTCTCTGCAGCAGCAAATCTGTGTCAGTGTCCTTTGCCAAAGAGGTATCTGGGCTTGTGGAACTGTCACAGTTATAGTCCTCTGCCTCATCCCACTGGAGATTGTTCACTTCCATTACTTAGACTAAGGGCCAGATTTAGATCTTGGTGGATGGCATACCGTCCTCCGTATTATGATACGCATAGGATATAAATACAAGCAGAGTATTCTCCCTGCCTAGATATAAATCAGGCCCTGAGTCTATGGTTCATGAAGCAAGTGCTTAATTTAGACTCAATAAAAGAAAAAGGCAATCTACAGTCTCCTGGAATGAGGCCTTCTATCCACGGAACTGTCTTTCTTATAATAGTTAAGCACTAACCTGTTTCTTTCTTTAGGTCGTGTGATCTTGCAGGAACGAGACACAATCCCAGAAGTGAGTTCCTAACACCACATGAATTGTGTCTAAAGATTCAAGCTCTGTCACCACCTGAAGCACCTCTAAACATTCAAGCTGTGCCAGAACTCAAAGGAAAGGGGAAGTATATTGAGAAAAGTAAAATAACATCCTTTGTTCAGGATGTTCTATCTCAGTGTAGATACTTCACACTGGTTCCCTCTTTGGCTGCTATAGGAAATGTGTATTGGTGTATCTATCAAAACAAAAGAGATTATGTAAACTATAGGATATTCGTAACACAAGGTCCTTCTAAAGTACACCACTATCTGATTTGTAACTTACCTAAAAATGTCCTCTTTTTCCACTTAAGATTCTGGCTATGGAAAAGCAATATGGGATTCAATAACACCAGGGAGGGAATACACACAACTTTAGGTTGAAAATTATATATTAGTTCCCATTAATTTTTCCAGCATGAGTTCAACAATTGATGCAGACCAGGTCAGAGGAAATTTAAATTACAGTCTTGAAAATCCAAGAAGGGAGTTGAATCAATAGTGTTTGGAAAATATATTTTACTCATGAATTAACATATTGTTCTTAGCTTTCAGGAACTTGAGAATCATGACCCTGATGCACAGATAAAGTGTATCCGGTATGGTAAATACTATTCCATTCAAAATTTGTAAATGGCACATTATCACCTCTTATTGCAATTGGTTGTCCGTAAGGGCTTTTAAAACTTTTAAGTTCTCAGTATTCTCTAGAGCAGCAGAGGTGTGGGTAAAAAGCAGCTACCAGTAGATAGAATAAGTAGGCGACAAGACTCCTGAACTGTCAAGACAAGACCTGGAGCAAAGAAATCAGGTAAATAAAACAGGTTCATAGGATATTGAATAGCAGGCACTGCATGACTTTCATAAGCAGCTTTTGTTCTGTGATGCATCCGAGAACCATGGGCATGGCGTGCATAAACTTCTGGGGGAGGGGCTTCAGGTTTACAGAATGCAACCGCACAACTGGACTGCATTTGTTTGCCAGAACACCCCCTTGTAGGTCATGGCTGCGCCAGCGCACTCTTCACAGAGCAACATCAGCAATGGCATTACATGTCTCCTTTTCTTAACAATGTTCATGAAGCAGCAGGACATAATTTAACAAGTCTGATCACAGTATTAACATGGACATCCATTAGTGGTAACCAGGGGTCACAACTGCATCCCCCTATGTCACCTGATGCAAAACGGCCACCTTGCTTTTGACCCCTGACTTCCCTACCCCACAGAAACTATCTGGATGTCACATACATTGCTGAATCCACAAGTGGCCCGTTTCACATTCTAGTTTTTTTTACACCTCTTGTGGAGTTCCTCATTTATGTTCCACCACATGCATATTAGACACACCACTTCTAGCATCTTTAATGCCTTTGCTACCAGGCCTTTTCCCCTCAGGTGCCAAGCCTTTTTTTGGCTATTTGAGGCAGTTCACGCTTAGGCCCTCATAACTTTTTGTCCACATATGCTATCCATGCAAAATTTGTGTCCTTTCTTTTCAATATCCTAGGGTTCTGGAGGTACCCAGGGTTTGTGGGTTTCCCTAGAGGAGACCAAGAAATTTGCCAAAGTACAGCTAAAATTTCATTTTAAAAAAAGAAAAAAGGATAGAAGGGCTGCAGAAGAAAGCATGTGGTGTTTTCCCTGAAAATGGCATCAACAAAAGGTTTGTGGTGCTAAACTAACTATCTTTCCAGCTTTCAGGAACAGGCAGGCTTCAATCAGAAAACCACATTTTTTAACACACTTTTTGTATTTTACTGGCACATACCCCATTTTTAATATTGTTTGTGCTTTTAGCCTTTTTCTAGTTAGTGACAGAAATGGGTGTGAAACTAATGCTGGATCCCGGACAGTTAAGCATTTCTGAAAAGTAGACAAAATTCTGAACTCAGCAATGGGTAATTTGAGTAGATCCTACAAGGTTTTCCACCAGAAATTAACAGCAGAATTAAAAAATATTAAAATTGAGGTGAAAAAAACAGCCTTTTCTCTCCATGTATTACTCTGTAACTTTTATTTACTGCAATGGCAGATTTTCAAAAGAAATGTACCATTACATCAACAGGACTCTTCTAGTTCTGAGGATATATAGGACTTGTAGGTTCATCAAGAACCCTAGGTACCCAGAGACAATAGATGAGCTGCAGCTTGCAATGGGTTTCATTGTATTCTAGGTATTCAGCAATTTATTTGGTAAAATATAAAGAGTCAAAAATAGGTATCAATGAAACCTTTGTATTTCCACAATGGGCACAAGATAAGGTGTTGAGAAGCAGTGGTTATTTTCCCAACTCTAAATTCTGGGTCCCCATACTAGCATGTGAATTACAGGGCATTTCTCAAAGAGACGTCTTATTTACACACTGTCTTGTAGAGAAAGACAAGGGGCAATAACATTTGTTCTTCTATTCTGTGTACCCCCAAGTCTCCCAATGCAAAATGTACCTCACTTGTGTGGGTAGGCCTAATTCCCGCAACAAAAAAACGCAACGTGGACACATCACATTTTTACATTGAAATCTGACATGTTTTTGGGAAAGTGCCTAGCTGTGAATTTTGGCGTCTAGCTCAGCTGGCACCTAGGGAAACCTACCAAACCTGTGCATTTTTTAAAACTAGACACTAATAATCCAGCTCTCACCAGGTTCTGTTACCCAGCATCGTTTGCAAACCTCAAAATTTGGCAAAATAACACGTTTTCCTCACATTTCGGTGATGGAAATTTCTGGAATCCGAGGGGATCCACAAATTCCCTTCTACCCAGCATTTCCCCAAGTCTCCTGATAAACGTAGTACCTCACTTGTGTGGGTAGGCCTAGTGCCCGTGACAGGAAATGCTCCAGAACACAACGTGGACACATCACATTTTCCCAAAGAAAATGGACCCTCTTTTTTGCAAAGTGTCTGGCTGTGGATTTTGGCCTCTAGCTCAGCCGGCATCTAGGTAAACCTAGCAAACTGTATATTTTTGGAAACTAGACACCTAGGGGAATCCAGGAGGGGGTGACTTGTGGGGCTTTTACCAGGTTCTATTACACAGAATCCTACTCAAATCTCAGAATTTGGCAAAATAACATGTTTTCCTCACATTTCGGTGATGGAAAGTTCTGGAATCCGAGGGGATCCACAAATTCCCTTCTACCCATCATTCCCCCAAGTCTCCTGATAAACGGGGTACCTCACTTGTGTGGGTAGGCCTGGTTCCCGTGACAGGAAATGCTCCAGAACACAATGTGGACAAATCACATTTTCCCAAAGAAAACTACCTTCTTTTTTGCAAAGTGTCTAGCTGTGGATTTTGGCCTTTACCTCAGCCGGCACATAGGAAAACATAGCAAACTTGTATATTTTTAGAAACTAGACACAGGAAAATCTCAAAATTTGGCAAAAAAACACTTTTTCCTCACATTTCGGTGATGGAAATGTTGGAAAGTTCTGGAATCTGGGGAGAGCCACAAACACAAAAGTGAAGAAGAATATGCTTTTTTAAGCTAATTTTGAGGTTTGCAGGGAGTATGGTTAAGAAAATGTTGGGGATTCACTCAATCCACACCACCCTGGACTCTACCGGGTGTCTAGTTTAAAAAAATATCTAGGTTTGGAAGGTTTCCCTAGATGACCACCGCACCCGGGACTAAAAACGCAGGTGCCCCCTGCAAAAACAGGTAGTTTTGTAATAGATCATGTTGATGTGTCCAGGTCCTTTTGTGATATTCCAAACACTAAAATTGTGAAAATATATGCACCTAGGTCATATTAAAAAGACCCCTAACCCACCAACTTAGTTGGTAGCATGCTTCATCATCGAGGTCCCTCCCGAGACACCTAGCATGTCACAGGTGTGCTTCAACGCGTGATTACAGTGGAGCAGGTTTTTTCTTTTTTTACCACAACTACTGATTGAATTTGGCACGAGGGTGAGTGATGGTTCAGTAGATCAAATTTTATTAACAAGAGATTTCACAAAAATGAAATGCACTGTTAATGACTGAAAGGCCAAAAAACTGAACCAATGACTCACAGCTCGTGAGCTGTAAAGCTCCGTCAAGGCACCAACCGCTTTACAGTCCATTCAGGCACCTTTCAAATATGACATTCACAAGACCATTCACGTCGCTAGTCGTGGGCCCAGCACATTACAGCACTCTCATCAACAGACAGCGCCATTCAAAGGCCCATCAGTTTCAGACGCCCACATGCCTGGCACAGCCATCACACCAGTTGATGGGAGTCTGTGAACTGGCGTTTGGCTAGCAGTATGTTGCAGTGGCCAACAGCAATTCACTATTTACATTGCCAGCCAAGTGCCACTCCACGTATACTGCCAGCCAGGCGCCACTTCACCCACACCAACAGCCAAGCGCCACTCCGCACACACCACCAGCCAAGCGCCACTCCACGCACACTGCCAGCCAAGCACCACTCCATGCACACCGCCAGCCAAGCACCACTCCATGCACACCGCCATCACTTTTTCTTTTTTAAACAACAAAGAAACCACTAACTAATTAGAAATAAGTACAAAATTACAAACACAAACACTCTAACTAAACACATGACGGTAATGGCAACCGTGAAACCAAACATATGAAAAAATAACATAGGCAGTGTGCGCTCATGATAGTTCCCAAATATTCTTTGGGTGTGGTAACTCCATGAAACAGCTGGCCACCCAGAGCCCAGGCTTTGAAGGGCAACCGAGATAGTACATAAGAGTCTCCCTCCAGATACCTCTTCGAGCACAGACTCTATGGGGGTCATTCTGACCCTGGCGGTCCATGACCGCCAGGGCGGAGGGCAGCGGAAGCACCGCCAACAGGCTGGCGGTGCTTCCTGGGCTATTCTGACCGCGGCGGTAAAGCCGCGGTCAGAAAAGGGGAACCGGCGGTTTCCCGCCGGTTTTCCCCTGGCCCAGGGAATCCTCGATGGCGGCGCTGCTTACAGCGCCGCCACGGGGATTCCGACCCCCTTCCCGCCAGCCTGTTTCTGGCGGTCTTCACCGCCAGAACCAGGATGGCGGGAACGGGTGTCGTGGGGCCCCTGCGGGACCTTGCACTGCCCATGCCACTGGGGACCATTGGGTGGTAGGAAATTTGTCCTGGTATGGCGATCCCACACAGAAATGTGGGAAAAAATGGATTATTTAGCTGAATTTGAGGTTTGCTGAGGGTTCTGGGTAGGAAAACACTGGGGATCCACGCAAGTCACACCTTCCTGGATTACCTCTGGTGTCTAGTTTTCAGAAATGCTGAGCCCAGGACCAACAATGAAGGTGCCCCCCACAAAAACAGATAGTTTTGTATTTGATAATTTTGATGAGTCTTCATAGGTTTTTGGGGCATTTCCTTTCACAGGACCTAGACCTACCCACACAGGTGAGATACCATTTTTATTGGGATACTTGGGGGAATGCTGGGTAGAAAAAAATGTGGGGCTCCTCTCAGATTCCAGAACTTTCTGTCACCGAAATGTTAGGAAAAAGTGTTATTTTGTCACGTTTTGAGGTTTGCAAAGGATTCTGGGTAACAGAACTTGGTGAGAGCCACAAGTAACCCCATCTTAGATTCCCTTAGGTACCGAGGGGCATATTTATACTCCGTTTGTGCCGAATTTGTGTGGTTTTTTTTGCGCAAATTCGACGCAAAACTAACTCCATATTTATACTTTGGCGTTAGACGCGTCTAGCGCCAAAGTTCATGGAGTTAGCGTCATTTTTTTCCGTGAACACCTTCCTTGCGTTAATGATATGCAAGGTAGGCGTTCCCGTCTTAAAAAATGACTCCGATGCATATGCGTCGTATTTATACTCCCGGGCAAAAATGACGCCCGGGAGTGGGCGGGTCTAAAAAACCCGCATTAGCGCCGGATTTTAGCGCCTGGGTCAGGGCAGGCGTTAAGGGACCTGTGGGCTCAGAATGAGCCCAGACGTGCCCTCCCCTGCCCCCAGGGACACCCCCTGCCACCCTTGCCCACCCCAGGAGGACACCCAAGGATGGAGGGACCCACCCCAGGGACATTAAGGTAAGTTCAGGTAAGTCTTTTTTTTTTTTTTTTTTTTTGGCATGGGGGCCTGATTTGTGCCCCCCTACATGCCACTATGCCCAATGACCATGCCCAGGGGACAGAAGTCCCCTGGGCATGGCCATTGGGCAAGGGGGCATGACTCCTGTCTTTGCTAAGACAGGAGTCATTTCAATGGGGGTTGGGCGTCGTAAAAAAATGTCGCAAATCGGGTTGAGGCGATTTTTTTGCCTCAGCCTGACTTGCACCATTTGTGGACACCCATACGCCATTTTCCCCCTACGCCAGCGCTGCCTGGTGTACGTCGTTTTTTTTAACGCACACCAGACAGCGCCGGCGGCTAACGCCGGCTAACGTCATTGAATAAATACGGCGCCCGCATGGCGCTTCAGAATGGCGTTAGCCGGCGCTAATTTTTTTGGCGCAAAACTGCGTTAGCGCAGTTTTGCGTCAAAAAGTATAAATATGGCCCCTAGTTTTAAAAAGTGCACAGGTTTGGTAGGTTTCCCTAGGTGCTGGCTGAGCTAGAGGCCAAAATCCACATCTAGGCACTTTTAAAAAAACAGCTGTGTTTTCTTTGGGAAAATGTGATGTGTCCACGCTGTGTTTTGGGGCATTTTCTTTTACCGCACTAGGTCTAACCACACAAGTGAGGTACCATTTTTATCACGAAACTTGGGGGAACGCTGGGTGGAAGGAAATTTGTGGCTCCTCTCAGATTCCAGATCTTTCTGTCATCGAAATGTGAGGAAAAAGTGTTTTTAGGCCAAATTTTGAGGTTTGCAGAGGATTCTTGGTAACAGAACCTGGTGAGACCCCCACAGGTCACCCCATCCTGGACTCTGGGTGTTTAGTTTTAAAAAAGGCACAGGTTTGGTAGATTTCCCTGGTGCGGCCGAGCTAGAGGCCAAAATCACCAGCTAGGCACTTTGCAGAAAACAGGTCTGTTTTCTTAGGGAAAATGTGAAGTGTCCACGTTGGGTTTTGGGGCATTTCTTGTTGCAGGCACTAGACCTAGCTACACAAGTGAGGTACCGTGTTTAACGGGAGACTGTAGGTAATGCTGGGTGGAAGGAAATTTGTGTCTCATCTCAGATTCCAGAACTTTCTGTCACCGAAATGTGAGGAAAAATAGTTTTTTTGCCACAATTTGAGGTTTGCAAAGGATTCTGGGTAACAGAACCTGGTGAGAGCCACACAAGTCACCACATCCTGGATTCCCTTAGGTGTCTAGTTTTCACAAATTCACAGGTTTAGTAGGCTTCCCTACAAGCTGGCTGAGCTAGAAGCCAAAATCCACAGCTAGGAACTTTGCAAAAAACAGCTCTGTTTTCTTTGGAAAAATGTGATGTGTCCATGTTGTGTTTTGGGGCATACCCTGTCGCGGGCACTAGGCCTCACCACACAAGTGAGGTACCATTTTTATCGGGAAGCTTGGGGAAACGCTGGGTGGAAGGAAATTTGTGGCTACTCTCAGATTCCAGAACTTTCTGTCACCAAAATGAGGAAAAAGTGTTTTTGGGCCACATTTTAAGATGTGAAAAGGATTCTGGGTAACAGAACCTGGTGAAAGCCCCAGAAGTCACCCCATCTTGGATTCCCCTAGGTGTCTTGTTTTAAAAAATGCACAGGTTTGGGAGGTTTCCTTGGGTGCAGGCTGAGCTAGAGGCCAAAATCCACAGCTAGGGTCATTGCAAAAAACATGTCAGATTTGAATGTACAAAATGTGTGTCCATGTTGCGTTTTCTGTCCCAGGCACTAGGCAAACCCACACAACTGAGGTATATTTTTTATCGGGAGAACCCGGAATAGAAGAACAAGTGTTATTGCCCCTTGTCTTTCTCAACATTTTTTCCTTCCAAATGTAAGACAGTGTGTAAAAAAGACATCTATTTGAGAAATGCACTGTAATTCACATCCTAATATGGGGATTCTGGAATTCAGAGATGTGCAAATAACCACTGCTTATCAACACCTTATCTTGTGCCCATTTTGGAAATACAAAGGTTTCCTTGATACCTATTTTTCACTCTTCATATTTCAGCAAATGAATTGCTGTATACCCGGTATAGAATGAAAACCCATTGCAAGGTGCGGCTCATTAATTGGCTCCAGGTACCTTCGGTCCCTGATGAACCTACAAGCCCTATATATCCTTGCAACCAGAAGAGTCCAGCAGAAGTAATGGTATATTGCTTTCAAAAATCTTACATGGCAGGAAAATGTTACAGAGTAAAACGTGGAGGAAAATGCTGTTTTCTCCACCCCAATTTCAATATTTGTTTTTTTTCAGCTGTTATTTTCTTTAGGAAAACTTTGTAGGATCTACACCAATGACCCCTTGATAAATGCAGAATTTTGTATACTGTTCAGAAATGTTTAGCTTCACACCCATTTCTGTCACTAACTGAAAGGAGGCTAAAACAACTAAATATAGTAAAAATGGTGTATGTCCCAGTAAAATGCCAAAATTGTGTTGAAAAATATGGTTTTCTGATTCAAGTCTGCCTGTTTCTCAAAGCTGGGAGGATGGTGATTTTAGCACCTCAAAACCTTTGTTGATTCCATTTTCAGGGAAAAAACACAAGTCTTCCTCTGCAGCCCTTTTTCCAATTTTGTTTTGCTGTAATTTTGGCTAATTTCTTGATCTCCTCGAGGGAAACCCACAAATTCTGGGTCCCTTTAGAATCCCTAAGATGTTGTTAAAAAAGAACGCAAATGTGGTGTGGGTAGCTTAGGTGGACAGAAAGTTATAAGCACGAACTGCCCCAAATAGCCAAAAAAAGGCCTGGCACCTGAGGGGGAAAAGGCCTGGCAGTGAAGGGGTTAACAAATGTCATCCTTGACTCAGGGGAACAATCCTTGAACACAATAAAAGCATTAAAAGTTGCTAAATTAAACAAATGTATGGCAAAATTTTTATACCAAGCATAAGACTTACGAACAGCAGTGTAAGGTTCCGACCTCTGATCTACCATCACCCATGTGCTTATTGTAGTTCAAAATGCATGCAGGTTTGCGCACTTCCAATCTGACCCCAAACAGTCACAGTCACTCTCATTATGGATGTTAGTTAACATGTAGACATCCCTCCTGTTTACAAATTTCACACCTAGGAGCTCATCATTCCACAAGGCACTGCACTGTCCGCTCTCAAGTTTTTCACAGACAAGCTCCCTTGGATAGCCTTTCCGGTTAGAAACAGACTGTGGCACAAGCAACAGTGTCCACTCTGAACAATTCCCTGAACAACTGCATTCCAGTGTCGAAGTTGTGTATGTACAAATGGTGACATTTGTAAAACAGCCGTCTGCCAAGCTCCCACACAATTTTCTCACTAACTCCAAAATTGGGCAGACAACCAAGGGGCTTGATACTGGGATCCCTACCAGTGTAGACCCGGAAATTATAAATATATTGTGTACTACTTCCAGGCAGCATAAAAATCGTAATTCCATACTGTGCCCTCCTGCTAGGAATGTACTGTCTAAAAATCAAATGGCCCTGAACAGAACCAAAGACTCGTCCACAGATATTTCATTCCCTGGAACATAGACCTCTGAAAACCAATCTACAAAGTGATCAAAGACAGGCCTAATCTAAAAAGACAGTCAGAATCAGGGTGATCTTGTGGCAAGGCTAAGGCATTTTTAACAAAATGCAGCATCCAAAGAAGAAGCAAATACTGATTATGAGTCATGGTTACAGGAAACTTAGCTCTTGCCATCAAGGGACTATTAGACCAATAAGAAGTCAGTGGCTTCTTTAAAAACCCCATCAAAAAGTCAAACCCAATAACTTTTTCATTTCTTCTAGATTTGTAGGAATCCACTGGGTAGCTTTAGACTGTGGCCTAAGTCTGGCAGCATTCTAACTCAAATACTGTGCCTCATGCTAATTAATCTGCTCAACAATCTCTTAAAAAATACATGGTCCATAAACAACTAAAATAAATTGACAGGCAAAAAGTTTTCTGTATTTACTCTACAGCCTGGGAGACCAGTAAAGGCAGGCAACTCTGGCTGCTCCATGTTTGGGGCAACCCAGAGTTCAGGTCTTCCAATGGGAAATCTTTTAGAGCCAGGTTGCTTCACTATTGGCACATCAGTGTCCTCCTCTAAAACCAGCCCTTCATCTGCACTGACAGTGGCTTCCTCATCAGAAGATTCCTCTCAGACAGAAAATTCACTGCAGAGTCAGCCTCATAATCATGATCAGAAGACGACTCAAAGAGCATACCAACAACCTGCTGAGTGGTTACCCTGTGGCTGGCCATGATCCTTTCCAAGAAAAGTAACTTGACAAATGCACCAACAACAACCAGCACTGTCTAAAATAAGTAATAAACAAAGTGTGGCTTTATCATGAAGAGTTATGCACTCAAAAACTATACCACTCACTTGCCTGAAAAAGCGAGGCTCATCAGCAACTACTATGCACAGACACAACAGTCACCGATGATACCCCGCTAATAAGAAAAAAGAAAAGAAAATTAGACATATGACAAAACAAATATCAATGTGCACAAATCGAAGGACAGTTTCACACAAAATCCTGCATTTAGTACACCACTTACAAAAATGTCATTCATGCAGGGCAACAATACTCCTTTGAGGTAAATTGTTTTTTCTTACCTAAAACATGCAACTATGCAAACTTTAGGTCAACCACTGCCAAAACCGCAAGGAGGCACAAAAAATGGAGCAAAATCTTTGAGCTAGAACAAAAAGGAGAACTAAACTGTTATAATCACAAATGTGAATACTTTGCCAGTTGACAAAGACCCGCCACCAAACATTAAGAACTTTTTCCTGCCCCCTTGTGGGCATATGGGCTTAAAATAAACTAGGCCGATCTGCCCCACAGACGGGCAGAAATGGCCAACAGTGCTGTGCCCACTTTGGGGAGGTGACCCTTGCCCCCAGGGGATACCCCCCACACAAACACACACACACACACAAGATCCATGGTGCTAAGATGGGCCTAAAAAAACAGGCTGATCTGCCCCGAAGGGGGCCGAAATGGCAACAGTTTTGTGCTCCCCTTTGGGAGGCAACCCTTGCCCAAGGGGCCGTCTCCCCAAAAAATGAAATAAAATAAATACCTGGTGTCTTTGTGGCTTCTGCCTCCCTTGGGGGCAGATGTGCCATACAAAAATAGGTTGAGCTGCCCCCAAGGGGGTCAGGAAGGGCCGTCAGTATTGTGCCATCTTTGGGGGGGTGACCCTTGCCCAAGGGGCCATAAAACAGGCAGACACACACACACACACACACACAAGATTCCTGGCGCTAAGTGGTTTCTGCCCCCCATGGGGGCAGATGGGCCTAAAAAGAATAGGTCAATCTGCCCCCAAAGGGGACAGAACTGCCCAACAGTGCTGTGCCCTATTGAGGGGTGACACTTGTACAAGGGGTCACCCCCCGACATAAAAACAAAGAGCAAAAATCCCTGGAATCACTGTGGCTTCTGCCCCCAAGGGGGCAGATTGGCTTAAAAATAATCTGCCGATCTGCCCCTAAGGTGGGCAGAAATTATGTAAAATATGTTGGCCCCATAAGGGGAGCGAACCTTACCAAAGGGGCCTTTCCCCACATATGCAACTTACAAAAACAAAATCCCTGGTGTCTAGAGGGCATTCCTGCTGCCTGATCGGGGTGCGCTCTGGCAGCATGAATGCTGAAAGAGACATTAAGGGAAATAATAACCCTTTCCTTTCCCCCAAGGCCTCTTTTAGAGGAATCCCCCTGGCCAGAGGAAAAACTCACCTCTTTTCTCCTGGACGCGCTGGAAGCAAATGGCTTCCAGCACGTCCGTCAGCCTCTAATGATGTCAGCGCTCAATTGCGCACTGACATCATTAGATAGGACGGGGGTGGAACGGGAAATGATTCCCTTTCCATCCCTGCCGAGGGCCGGGTGCAGGACGCAATGGTCACGTCTTCGGCACTCAAGTGGTGCTGCTGAGGATGTAACCGTTACGTCCTGTACACCCAAGGGGTTAAAACCTTTCTGACCTTCTGGGGTATCTCTACACTCTATGGTGTGGCATTGTTGCAGGTGGGTCTGTCGCACTGCATTTGTCAGTTAAATTACTGATTTGTACTTTTTTCCATACCAATCATGGATTCATCATTTATTTTTTGGTTTACATTACAGCACCAGGAATTCCCGACTGCTACTTTGTTTTGGGCTTTGAGCGCTTGTGTATCTCAGAAGGTATTTTAATTTCTCTTTATGGGCACCATTGCTCGTGCCACAGATTATTTTGCTCATGGCACTTTTACTCCAATATTTCCAGGGGTTCACTTGCACATCTGATCTTTCGGTCGGAGAAGGCCATATTCGAGACCATCAGCAGCCTGTTTAGCAGCACAAGGCTTTCCTCTTCCTGTGCACATTTTTTTGATGCACATGGTTCCATTTCAGGTAGTTACTGTATGCTTTCCACACCTTGTGTGTAGTCACTTATATCGATATTTGACAGTTATTTCAGCTTCAGCTATTTTATCACAGGTTTGATGACAGAACTGTCATAATGGGTTGGGTTCAATCTAGGAAGTTTTACCACAAACAGAGCTGGTTGCTGGTAAGAGCCACAGATACTGCTCATTTCTAAGGCTGTTGCATGCTGGTACATATAATATACACCAGATCTCCCCATATAATTGTTGGTGCATTGTGCTTTCTGCATCTCGCTATCAGTTATTTCATTGATTTTATGTCAACGTTCAGTTTTCGTACCTCGGGTTGTTTTCCCGGAAACACTTTTCTGCATGATCATTGCTGCCAGTCCTTAGACATCTGTGATTCTTTTATGGATCCTTTATGGTAACATTTCTCCCTTTCTTTCCGTAGTTGCTTGTTTTGTGAGTTTCGCAGTGTTTCCAAATATTCGATATCTTATACTTGCTTCTGTCTTGAAATTTAGTTACCCCTGATGAAGGGTGTTCTTACCCGAAATTAATTGGGTCACGTTTTCAACCATGAAAACCTTCTGAATTTGAGGATGTCATTCCTTTACTGTGTATAATTGTGAAGTAACATTTATCAACAACAGAAGAAGCCTACAAGTTACTGATTAAATAATTTTACATGATCGTGTCTTTGTTTCATTGTTTAGTATCATTGTGTCATATGGTATACCTATGTTTATTATGTTTACTCTGAGGTCCTACGACATACAGTTGTGCATGTTGGGTCTAGTACACCCCAGTGACCTAGCTTCTTTAAAAGCTCGAGTACTCCATGATCTGTGTAACTCGAGCATATCCCTGACAAAGTGGCGACGTGTGCCTTGGCCTGGCAGGTGCTCTGCAAACAGTGTTGCCTCACCCAGCCACGGAGATCCACACTACACATGGATAGCTCCAGGGCTACAGGAGTCAACTTGGTTGTAGGTGAGTCCCTCCAGAATCAATGTTTATTCATTATTGACACTTTCAAAAGCAGCCTATGGCAGAGCAGTATTTCACCAACTGGTACTGTTGTTTTTAAGGCCAAAATCAGTAATACAGTAATACTTTTATTGGTCACTTTGTACAAAGTGAAAGTGAATTCAGAAAACCTGGATAAATCACAACTTCCCCAATTGTACAATCCTAGGCAAGAGACAAATATTTTATTTCACCAAAACCTGTTTTACTTCATTATTGCATATTAAATCACTTTCAAATACATGAGTTCAGGATATCAGTTGTACAAAAACCTATTGAGCTTGATTTATTCGACTATAATGTTGCTCTATAATCTGGGCAATGTATAGGGTTTACATGACACCTGCCTTCCCTCTTAGTCCACTGATGCCTCATGTTTAAAGACTATTACTTAATAACCACCTCTCAGTGCAGTGCTATATTGTGATGTATTACTTTTCTGAATTTTTAAGAGGCTTGATCATATTTTACATGAGGTGTTTGTATGATTTTCAAAACAAACACTTTCAAGGATTGGCTTGTGAATGGGCTCTAGGAGCCAAGCAAGACCCTTGGCTCGACTCTGGCTCAGCTTCCCTGTTCATTTGTTGGCTCGCCCACCTCTAGGAGGAGCTCTGCTGGGTCCATGTGTCGACAGAGTAATGTGCATGTTTTCTGTAGAAGAAATTAATGAAAGTAAACCTGGAAAAGTTCAATGGCTCCACAGGTTTAAAACTGTGCATACCAAGTCATGGGAAGCAAGGTTTCTGGGAGAACTTAGAGTGAATCAAATAGCACTGTTATCTACTATCTACTACTCTTAGTTTCTAAAACAAATTATAAAGTGAACTTGTCTTGAACATTATAGGCCGATGAACCTTCTCATCTGATAAGTTATTTGATATTGATAATGTCTGATTTCAACTTGACTATCATTGTTTCCACTGTTGTACATTATTTGAAAGACTCTCAATGGTTCTTTATCTTAATTGTATGTCTGAAGATACTACCTGAAACAATGCATGTAGCTGGATTTTAAATAGGATTTAAACTATGTCTCTTCTATATATGTAGAGATTGTCCAGCCTCTGTGTGTGATGCAAATAACCAAAAGTTGGATGCCCCACTTCCTGTGATAGCAACAAAACAAAAGTGATAAAATGTCACTTCCTTTGATTTCATGGGGTCCAAAGTTCATGTGATGTCACTTCCTGTGATGTTATCAGGTCGAATGCCTTGTGATGTCACTTCAGTGATATCATCAGGGTGGGTCAAAGAGCAGATGATGCCACTTTCTGTGATGTCACCAGGTCAAGGTTTGCGTGAGGTCACTTTGCAGAATTCTATATGCAGTCAAAGGCAAAAACCCATCAATACATAGCACAAATCTATTTAACGTGGCACGGGGACAGCTCACGTGAAAAGGCAAAAGTCCAATTTCCAGAGCTCCAACACAACCTTTTATTTATGCAAATCACAAAAGGCGTAACTTGAGCTGTCCAATAAAATGTAAGTACATGAGTTAGAGAACTGATAAGGCCAGTATGTGAACTGTTAAATTATCACCAGAAAAAAATGTCTTTGCCTATCAGATTTGAGTTTAGATTGCAGTACTGGTTAACAGTTTCATTTAATGTCCTGAAAAGCTACTTAACGGATTTACGTACAACCAATCCTGAAAATACTATAAACCAATGAACCCAGGTCTATATTCAAATAGTTTTGGTTTCAATCCATTAAACACTTTATGATGTATCAATGAGAAAAAAATCCAATGGGAGTTTAAATGTAAACGGTGAGCTACCTCTACTACATGATCCAAGTGGATGATCCTTACAGGATATTTACGTTCATTTAATTAAAACTAGCAGTAAAAAACTCTATTTAAGAACTAATCATCTAATCATCGAAGGTGGATTGCCTTGCATATACCACCGTTTCAATCTGAGTCAAGCACAAGCAGGTGCGTTACAATGTGCACAAGTGTATCACAAGTGAAAAATGTGAAAGCTGCTAGAAAAGCACGTGTCATCTCGTCTGCCTTTCAAAGACTTTGCGTTCTAATAAGCATCCGACTGTCTCACATTATTAGTTGCTCTCCAGCTGCTGAATCACCTCTGTGTAGGTAGGCTGCAAAATTATTCTTGCTATGTACTTAACCTTTTAATTACATTTCTGATCTTCACTTCCTTAATACGGCAGTCATATTTCGAATATAATGTGGTTCGAGGAAAACTGACCTTTAGATGCATTTAATTGTCTGTTTTTAAAATATGTCTATATTAAAATGATAAGAAATGGCAAAAAACACAACATGACTTGCATCTTATCTGCTGTGAGCAGCAAAGGTGTTTGTGGTTACCAAGCAACAGAGCACACCACAGGCAGCAAAGGTATTCTTTTCTATTTCTCATGCAATATGTCAAACTTTGCAGACTTCTTTACAGGAAAATATGATTAAATAAAACTGTCTTCCACTATCTCTTATTTATTGTTCCCATCTTACCTGAGTGAACACACCATAAAACATATTCTCTCTCTCTTATTTCTCTCTCCTCTCTCTCGCTACTTCTCCTTTCTCTCTCTCTCGCTACTCACCGCTCTCTCAGCTCCATTATACAATTTTTAGCATTATAAGGAATTGTAAGTAATTCATCAAAACAAATCAAATCTGGCGCTGGCGAGAAAAGTTGAGTTAATTCGTTAAAAAATAAGATGCGGCACTAGTGGGGTTGGCAAATACAAAGGCTACCCAATCTTAATTCAACCTCTTTCATCACCATCCTACTCTTTCTATATTCTTATCTGCGGCGTTTTTTTTTTTTATCATCACTTTCCTTTTTGTCATTGTTTTACCATATTTCGTTTCCTCTTTTATTATCCAATTTTTCTCTCTGCTTCGCGTTGGATCAAAGTCTGATGCTGAAAAATAAGTACCTGTTCCTGAAAATTAGCACCGGCGTCCACCGGTATCTACCACCTGTAACAGCAGACGCAAATAAAACACTACTATGACAACAATAATGTCTGCAAACTAACTTTACATCTTAGGTTATTTTGCATTCACCAAATGCCAAGGGAGAACCTTGTTTAGAATATCTGCTGCTAGATAAAATAACAAGCAGCTTTTTAGTGAAATTGGCTGACCTATAAAATGTACAGATGCTGTTGGATTTATGATCTCAGGGCTACGAGCGAATGTCTCTCCCAAGACCATTGTCACATTAAGCTCTACACGCCCAGTTTCTACATGATAATAGAACGTCCTTCAGTTTCTGGTGGAAGTGCTAAATCAAAAGGACAATCCAACAGTGAAAGTTTCACCACCATACTGTGACAGTGATTGACGAAACTGTTAGATTACACATAATCCCAATTCTAAATCAGGCCTCTGAGTGATACATGCAACCTTAAATTCGTTGATCAGCTGCACCACCTCTAAGGTCAGGCGACACCACATTCACTACCCCATTTTCCTAAGAAAAAGGATCCATATAGTGGGAATTGTCCCTAGTTTAGTATTGAAATCCCCAGATAAAAAACATGAAAACAACCCAGGCTAACAAGGGCAGCCCTTTTCTCCACAGTTGATAGTAATTGGAATAGAGTCTCAATCTGACATCCTGTGTTACACACAGTTATAAAAATTCACTACAAAAAAGTGACAACCCATAATATCTGTATCCCACTGTGCCCAAGGGGGATCGGTAAAGCTCGTAACTGTGTGGAAACTCAGAGCATGATGGCCAGGCCTCCCCTAGCTCTCAAACCTGGAGAAGGGGGTTGCAGGGACAACATGACCCTTGAACCCACCTCCACCCCACAGAACACAGCTCCTGCATACCATGTTTTTTGAGCAGTATAATACCATACTGGGAAATAAATGTAACTCATGGGGAGTCAAAGATTTTTGCGGCAAATTAATGTAATTATTTTTTACGCTAATGTGGCCCAACGAGGCCAACATCCCCGTGCCATATTTGCAGGGTGGCGCAATGCAATGCGTGCACTTTGTAAACCTTTGTGCTGCATTATGCCTGCACCAGGCATAATGCATGCAAAGGGGGTGTTCCTCCATTAGGGGAGCCGGAAAAATGGCGTAAGGAAATCTATGAGATCAGAGCGTTAAAAGGGGGCTTCTATTCTTTAGAATGGGGCCCTCTGTACTCTGCAGGAGAAGTGCCAATATTGTGGCACTACTCCTGCAGAGTACATCAATAGCATAATTAGAAATTACGCTATTGCCCCCTACCCTGTGCCATGGTGTGTGGCGTATTTTCAATAAGACACACAAATGGTGGTGGTAGGGGGGTGCTAAGGGGTGCAGGGAAAGTGCCAATACACACGGTGCAGCGCCACTTTCCAGAAATCTACCCCTAAGTTCCCTGCCTCTGCATATAGAGTTTCCCACCCACGGGCAAACATCATGGCATCTGTCTCCAGCTAAAACCCCCTTGGGCACAGTATTGGACTATCAATCATTTTCACCCAATTCTGACAAAGAAGAGAATCTGTTCCTTGTGGGGATAGAAAAACCCCTTGTCTCTGCAAATTTCACAGGCTATCTCAAGATGGGGGACTCCTGCTAATACTGCTACATATGGGCAGCATTCGGGTGGCAAATTCAGACAAGGCAACCTCTGAGCTGGTCAATGAGGGGATTCCTCACCATTACCCCTAAATACCCCATCAGCAGTTTGCTTATAGTGTTCCTTTGTCCCCCTACCATCCAGAGACAGGGAGCACCAGATGTTGCCTGCCAATAACCCAGGTGCGCAAGAATGAAAGAAAGGGACAGTAGACCGGGTGTTAGATAGATCTCCAGAGATTGGGGGACCCCCTTCCCTGGCTTCAGGATCACTCAGGACCTCCCCTGGTAAATGAGTCTCCTTACTCATCTTACCACCCAGAGTAGAGTTCCCAGCAGCAGTAACTGCAGGTGCTGATCTGTCCATGGTAAGGACAGTCAACTCCAATTTGTGCAGCCTTTCTATCAAAGGGGCCATACACTATGCACTTAAAATTATCCAAGATACAATCCCAATCCAGGTAGGGCGCTTCCTGAGCCTGATTTACACCCATGTCCCCCATCCTGCTTCCCAGGTGTCATTTATCACTGTTCACTTCATCTGACACTTCCTTTTAACTACCGCTGCACAGTCTCTAGTTGTTTGAGGGTCCTGTGCTGGTGTGTCAGCTAAAGGGACACCCCCAGCTACCACCACCCTTTAGTGTGTATTGTTGGCTCCTAGATTCAATTTTCATGGAGTGATGTGGGATGAGGATGAGAATCCATTAACGGAGAAACAGTCCATTGTGGAACACCACTTGGGCCCTCTCAGGGTCCATTGATAACCGTCTCTCAGCCAAAACAATTTCTTTGGAAATCACTCCCATGGCGCGAGTTAAGAAGGAGTCAATCGTAGTCCCTTGGTGGGACTTCGGGGAAGAACCCTTGTTTTCCTGCAATTTACATTTCCCCATAATTAATTACACAAGACTCAGGCGCCCAAAGTGTTATATGAAGGGTGGAACTTACAAAAAAGAATAAAAATGAAAAAGAAAATAAAGAGATGGGGCCCAGAGCAGTCTTCTTTGGCCAATGATGAACAAAGAAGGGCCTGTTCTTGGCCTGGTCTTCACCCGGGCACACACCCAGGTGCGATGTCACAGTGTCCTCCTACAACTGCAACTGGTTCCTACCCCCTCTTTTATACACCTTCAGACAGTGCCAAGTTGTAAAGGACCAACATGGAGGAACAGACGCTGAATTTTTTAACAAGTCACAGGGTCACTAGTACTAAGCCACACCTTTAACAAAGTCAACTTATATCTCAAGCTGTTATTCAGGTTAAAGAGAATATTGAGCATCCTGTTTCTTCCCTACACTTTGCTACTCAACGGGTTGCCCTGCTAATCTGTTGTCTGTGCATCCACTTAGTGCTCTGACTGGAACATCAGCCCTCTGGTAAGAGTCCCCATTCAGTAGCAGGGAGGAAGAGGAGAGTTTTTAAGCATGAGCAAAGTTTGAGTTTTGATCCTCTAAGTCACAGAACGAGCAAGGCCATGAGAATATTATAGCAATGCAAGCAACTTAAAAGCAGGGATCTAAATGATGCAAAAACAAGTACATCAGCCTTTCTCTCCACTTTCCATAATTTTTATTTTGGTCAGGGAGTTGCTAGGGGGCAGAGAATTTACTAGTTGCTCCTAAGGAGGAGTTTCTAAAGCAGAATGCAGTCCTGGCAGATTTGCAGATATTTCGTCGCAGGGCAAACACAGTGATCTCAGTTATCACCTATTTTTTTTTTACAGGGGTGCCTCCCCCTAGTTCTCTCACTGGCCTCCTCAACCTGCCCATGGGCATCTCACCATCCAACTGCAGTGCAGAGCTGCTCAATCATGCACTGCAGTAATGAGCTGTGTGCTTAGGCAAAATGTCAGCCAGAAAATAAACTTGGCACAAATTCTACATAGAGTCATGGCATGTCCTGGTAAATATCCTATTAGTAGGAAACATAATTAAACACTAGAAATGCTTTATGCTACCAAAAGCAATAAATGTCTTCAGCAATGCATAACAAATAATTTATGGGGGAGATTTGAATCTGTGATGATAGAGTGCACTTTTCAAATGTAAAATCATCCCTAAAGCAATCTAGTGCAGGAAGAAGGATACATAAGAAGAGCCAAAAGAAAGAAGATTAAACTAACATTCTCTGATACAAAATTTGATTGATGAGGCTTATGGGAGTGCATGGTTTTGTCATGACTTGCGCGCTGCTTTAACCTGGAGTCCACTGAACGAGTGGCGAGGTTCTTGTTCCTGAATGTTCGGCCTTGGCCCAGGTAGGGGCGACTTTTTCTGGTAGCCACGGTGCTGCAGGCGATAGGAACGCCAAGGGCAGGCCATGTCCTTCAGAAATAGTGGCAGAGGGAAAAAACCCTAAATAGGGGAAAAAAACCTCCAAAAAGGAAATTTCCTGGAACAGGAGCAAAAATCAATCAATAAGTACATACAAGATCAAAAAAGAACAGGAAAAACACTGGAACTGACATGAACCAGTATCTGACACAAGGAAGAAGGAGCGAAGAATCACAGCCCTTAAATACCCCAAAACAGGAAGCGATCAATAGGAAGTGCAAGGACACCATATTAGATGGGGAAAAACACATAGAAAGTAATGGACAAAGAGCCATAGATAGTAGGGAACCAAAGCTTGCTGGAAAGAGAGGGGAATAATGGGAAAGAAGGAAAAACATAAAGGGAGGCACAAATGAGGGCAACAGAAAGAAAAGGACAACAATAGCAGGTGACTGGGGAAGGGTTTGACATGCCAGAATGCGTGCCGCGCTATGAAGAAACGAGGCCACATGCCTAACTTGGGGCCTCGTTTGCTGCACGATAAACTGGGGGCACGGCGTGTGTCTGTGCTGCGCGCCGCAGCCTGAGCCGGATGTTCAGATCGCGCTGCGCGCCGCAGCACAACAGGTTTTGAGTTATTTCTGGGCTGTCGCTACGTTCAGCTATCATGAGGAATATATTTAGCAATTGAAATATCTGTGAACAACAGAGCAAACAAAGGTTCCTTTAGGCTGGGTAGTTGTTTGAAGGCTTCATTGGGTATAATTTTGACAGCAGCAGCTGGCTCTTAATTAAATGGGGGGCAGGAGGGGGTACAATAATAATAAAATAAAAATGAAAAAAACTGCACTTACCTTTGGACGGACGACCTCCTCTCGACGTCTCTCCTTCTCTCATAGGTCCAACACGCGATGGGACCCAGGAAACTGCATTAGCCAATCCTGACACTGCTTTCATGCTGATAACCAGCATGAAAGCAGCATTATGATTGGTGGCAGCAGGCTCTCTCAGAGCTCAATAGAGCGCTGGAGGCCTCTCCCTTCTCTAACGACAGCAAGGTTAGAGATGTTTAAAGTGTGCATGTCAGGCTGCTGGCTGCTGTGTGATTCACATGCACAAAATAAGGAATTCCAAATTGCAGACAAGTAACAGTCACAAAATACCAATGTCGCATTGGAAGCAGCTGGAGACGTTACTACCAGGAAGTCCTTTTTTTCAGAGCACATTGCTGGGATGGAATGATGTGAGAACAGTTTCTGAGGAGACTCGACAGTGCATTTCACATTTTCTATACAGGAGACAAAGAGGAGAGACCCAGAAAGGGAAAAGCAGAAGTCTTCTGATGTGGAGATGGCAATTTTAGCAGAGAGGTCTGTTTCACAATGATCAGGTAATATTACCAAGAAAATGACTTGACTTGGACTCAAAGAAAAAATAAATTCTTAGGTAGCAACCAATCACAAGATGGTTGAGATCGGGAATCAGTGATATGATTTTAAGGGGTTAATAAAGGGAAAGGTACATGAAGCAGCTGGCACAGGAGGAGGATCTTCAACAGTGACACAACCAAACTACCTAGAAGAACCTGTTGAATCCACTATAACACCTGAAGGACTGACTGCAGTCACAGAAGTGTCTGAGAGACAAAGGAAAGTGACTTGCCCTTTTGCTACCTTTTTACTAACTAATTTCTATTAATAAATCAGGACTCAAGATAATGTAATATATATTTTCCACCCTGCCACAACAAATACGTTTTACATACTAGTCTACCCCAGCATTTAATATGTTAGGTGAGGTGAATTATAGAATTATATTTTTTATAATGACAGAAATGCTATGTTTATACACTTTGGACCATATTGTACTTTGCGCCGCAAAGCTGCGCTAACGCAGTTTTTCTGCAAAACGTTTAGCACCTGCTTGCATCATTTGCAGCCAGCCAGGTGTTGTATTTATTGAATGACACAAGCAGGCGTCAAACTAGGAATAGCATCTTCAAAAAAGACTCTAGCGGGGTGGGAGGTGGCAGTAGGGAAGGAGGTGGTTGTGCAGCAAAAGCATGCCTCAACCAGACTAACGCCATTTCCTGGCGCACATCCACCAAAACATGACACAACTATTGCCTGGTCTGACCCAGGCATTAAATGCACCATCATTTAGCCCCTCCTCCTGTAGTGAATCCTAGTTTGTTTTAATGGGAGAACAGGAGTTAGCTTAGTCTTTGGCTTGCAGACTCGCGCCCCTGTCACCTAGTGACCTTTCACCTACTTAGCTTGCTCTGTCTTAGCCCATTTAATTATTTAATTCCTCTAAGATGGCTGCCTTGTTTATAATTAGGCCACTTGTTATGATTTGCATTATCAGTGCCACTGCATTAAGGTGTCAAGATCAAGTGACAAAGACAAACAGTAGGTGTTCACACTTAGGGACTTTCCCTCTCCATGCTTTTGAGGGAATTGTTTATATTAATTGCCGCCCCAAGCATGCCTGTTATCTATTGTTTGGGAACACACCTACGTCAGGGGTCCAAGTACATCTGTATAAATACATCACACTTTAGACAGATAATCAGAGGGATTCCGACCAGAGGGCATTGCCACCATCACTGATATCGATACTGCATGTCGTCTTGACGCTGACTCAGTCTTCGTGTCCCTACGGAGTCTGAGATAGAGACCTCATGCCAAGGTAACGAGGGTTGAGGGCTCCTCTCATGGACATGGCATTGGCAGATTAGGTTTAACATACCCAGCTCTCCTTTAGGTAGGAGGTTAGGCCTATCATGATAGGGTATTAGGACATATTACACACCTTATGTCTTTTCATGTTATTGCAAGAAAAGGTGGGGGTCTTTGTGATAATGACTCTTGTCTTCACAATTCTGTTTCTTGCACTGTTCTTTATCCTAATCATTGCAGCCCATGCAACTTATTGCGGATTGCAGTTGTGTTAAATAAAACCAATTGAAACTTTACTGCATCTTCGTTATTGCCTGTGTTTGAATAAGACATGATATATCTGTGAGAAAGGGGTAATCTCCGTTTAACCACAACACTCCCTAAGATGTCATACTCTAGAGTCCATGCGTAAAGGCTGACACAAATCACCTTTTACTATTTGGGTTTTTAGTGAGGTGCTGCTAGTGAGCCGGAAGGGTTGGGACGACAGCTGCAACTTGTTGTAGGATAGGCATAGTCGCCTACAAACATTAGTACTGTCATCCTTAAACCAGCAGTCTTGCCTAGAGCAAGAGTCCAAACTACGACATGGCACCACCAATGATGGTGTTTAGGCACTAATTTACGGATACCCTGATCATCACTGTCTCACAGACAACAGGTACCCTAAGTACCATTAAACAGAGACGTCCGTGATCTTTGGGAAGATCCTCCTCAGCTAAAAAGGTTACACCTGATTAGGCTGTAGGTTGTTCGAGCTCAAACTCATAAAAGGACTTTACTCCCCATTTGGTGTTCGGTTTCTCTAAACAATTATGGCAAACGCCATAGAAATTCCTGAGAATGCTAGACAAGCATTAACACAACACTTACTACTGCATGGCCTTGTACCAGAGGGCGGCGATGTTACTCTTATTATAGAAGCTAATGAAGAATACCAAACAGAAACATTTTACTGTTGGGTCTCCTTTACTGGGGTGGACCAAAGAACACATACATTCCACACATATGAAATTGCAAACGTACCTCAACGGTACCAAGCATACGAGTACCATGAAATATTGCTCACATACCAAGAGCATCAGAGCTGGTTTGAAGGTGCCCTACCACATGTAATACAAAGAGTGAGACTAGGTCCTTTAAGTAGTGATGGACCAACGTGGCCTAAGTTTGCCACATACACACCTCACCCAGGCATACCAAATATGCAAATAGCAATTTATATAATGGATTAGTGACACTATATAGAGGACTAGTCCAGTTCGTAATGCGAACTTTGAGCACAACACCAGTGCGTCCAGCTCCACCAGCACCTGGTGGATACCAATTGGCCACTGGGATTAATCCACAAACTGTGCATACTATCATGATTAAAATACCCACAGAATGAGATAAAATACCGTTCTGGATAGCCCAGAAAACAAACAAGCTGGAAGCTGTGTTTCCCCATTCGGGACCAGAGGAAAAACATAGACTTCTCACAGTGTGCTTGCCCTTTGGGATGGTTCCTTCGGTGGATGACTGCGCCACATGGGGTACAGTCTTCGCTGCTATAAATACTCCCACACATTGTACCCCGACACATGTCAATTTACTGGAAGTGTTAAAACAAACACAGAACGATCACAGGACTGCACCAGCCTTAGATTTGGGGATGAAGTTAATGCGTAACTTTGACGCAGTTTCCTCAATTATACTCAGTAACATTAAAGGGGAAGCGATAGCACTGGCTATACGCTAGCGTCTCTGAGAAACTCCACATTTGGAACAGGAGAGACAGCTACTGAAAATAATTTCCGACACCTATACTAGTATACGGTGGGATACTTTGGGAGCCAAACCAAAGAAGTTGGAATAACCACCCTTAAGGAAGGTATGAAGCAGGAACAAGAGGGCTCTAAAAAGGGCTGGGAAAAACAAAAAGAATTTAAGGCTAGACGAAATAAGATAGTTGATTCTCCACACCCGGAGAACTTCGACAGGAGATAAAATCTCAGAAATAGAGAAAATATAAAAACTCCTGACAGATATACTGATTTACGTCCCTCTTGTTGCTTTCAGGACGCACCGGATAGACATAGCGAGAAAGGGGGCCGTCCAGATCGACGTCCTGAATACGTCAAACAAAAGAAAGACTTAACACAGTCTACAGTCAAAAAAGAAGAAATGATTCCTCATCAAAAGCCACAGTTTTAAAAGAAAAAGGTGGCAGCACTATCAAGATCATCTGGATGCAACAGCAACTAGCAATTGTATTGCAGTTGAGACTGCAGATGGCCGCGTTCTCCCACCCGACAGGGTTTATGATTTAAAAATTCAAATAGAGAGAGACGTGGAGCGCACCATTGGTGTGATACTCTGGAATTAACTTACTAGTGATATCTTATTGGCCGAAAATGACTGGCTACCTGAGCACATCCGCAAGCTCCTACATGGGGAAGATGTCATTTTGCCTTCTTTCTCTAATCTTGTTCCAGAAGCAGAAAAACAAGCCTATGCTGTTGAATGGGCTCTAGCGCAGGCACCTGCGTTATACCGCAATCATGTAGGTTGGGACAAGGACTCTCCTTGTCATGTCATTCCTGTTAGGTCTATACCCCAACCTCAGCCAAATATCCTGTTAAACATGAAGCAAAAGCTCCAGTGAGGGAGATCCTCACTCAGCTCGAGTATCATGGAGTAATCGAGCACTGTACATCTGCAATGAATAACCCATTATTCCCCATTGCAAAGTCAGACCATTCCTACAGAATAGTCATAGATTACAGACATTTAAATAGTCATACACGTACATATGGTATACAAAACTCACATAGCACAGCACTAATAAACAATATAGTCCGTAAAAAATATAAAACGTTAGATTTTTCTAATGGATTTTTCTGCCAGAATTTAGCACATGAAAGTCGGGACCTGAGTGCATTCTCATTTGGCTCCCAAAAATGCTTTTGTCGTTTACCCCAAGGCTATAAGAACAGCCCAGGGCTATTTTCAGCCCGTGTAACATCAATATTACATGATATTGATCCCGAGGTATTATCCTACGTGGATGACATATATCTCACGGACGACGACCACAACATTCATCTTGTAAGGGTCGATCGGATCATTTTGGGATTTGCAGACCTCGGTTACAAATTCAACTTTAAGAAAAGTAAGATTGCCTTTCTCAGTGTATTGTTCCTGGGATACGAGCTATCAAAAGAGGGGAAGAACCTGGCCCCACACTTTTTAGAGAAATGTGCACAATTGCACCCTCCTAACACTCTCAAGAAATTACAGTCATTACTAGGTTTCTTCAACTTTGGCAGAACATATATTCCAGACTATGCACAGCGTATCAAGCCACTTTATGACTTGGTACAGCCAAATCTTTCTAGCAGGCACTGGACAGTTCAATATACACGCATCCATAGGGAATTGCAACAGGACATGCTAGAAGCTAAACACTCGTACACACGTGACAATAAACCAAATTTGGTCATCAGAATAATTGCTGGTGTCATTGGATTTACTTATGTCACCTTCAATGAAGGCGACACAGTACCCGTAGCACATAAATCACATTTATACTCAAATGCAGAACAACGTTTTGCACATACAGAAAAGATTCTGACTGCAGTTCAAATCACTGTCATATAGGAAAAGCCACTTGCCCACGGGAAACGCATTATTGTCGTTACCCCGGTGCCGGCCTTAGAGGCTGTCACTAAAGCAAGCGTTCCCAATGCTAAAGCATTACATCCACGTTGGATTCAGTGGGCAACGTCTCTGACCGCCACTGATGTTGACTACATCTTTGATCTGAAACTTCAGACACAAGAGTTTCTCCAGTATGAACAGGAGTACCCCGCTCCTCTAAATATCTTGCCACTTGAGATACCACACTGTCATTTACACTGATGGTTCAGCACAACCAGCTGTAGCTAATAAACATAAATACTCAGCCGCTTGCACAGCTGTGAGCGGAGTGATGGAGGATGGAGTTTTCCACCCTCACAACACCTACACGCAGACCCTAGGGGACTGCACAACTCAGTTGGTTGAACTTAAAGCTCTTATATTAGCGCTAGAACACACAGAGCCAGACTTTAATAGTCTGTGACTCATACTACTGCGTCCAGTCATACAATGATTATCTTAATCATTGGAAGCTAAACGGGTTAAGAGATTCCAAAGGCAACACCATTAAACACAAGACATTGTGGGGGAGGGTGGCTGATCTTAAGGATAAGCTACTGTGTGTCCATGTAGTACATACATTGGACCATCAACGTGTAGGAGTACATGTTACAGGCAACATTTTGGCTGATGAAGCAGCCAAATCTGCAGTAGCTATGGTTTCTGTTGCTGCAGTGACTCATTCAAAAACAAGACTGCATAATGAAATACTGACTGCAGTGAAAGCTTCGACTGAAGGCAAGCCCCTCCCGAAAGGATACCCTACAAATTATTCTTACCACATCAGTGCACAGAATGTAGCCTATGCAGCAATTCCTGGGGTTGGAGATCGAGTGATCCCCAACGAAGACCAGAGATTAGATCTAGAAAAAGCAGGGCATGAGCTTGTCGCTTCTGCACATGCTGGTATTTCGGCCACGATAACACTCTTACAGAAACGCTTCTGGTGGCCTGGTCTATGCAGACGGGCAAAAAAGTACATCCTTTGTTGTGACATTTGCCAGCAAATAAAGGGCTCCAATATCAAATGCCCACCACAGACATCCCTCTTAGTGTCCAGCAGGCCACTACAATGTGTGTACCTGGACCATTGCGGTCCGCTCCAACCTGATGGTGCATCCAAATACATCTTAGTCACTGTAGATTCTTGTTCTAGATTCCTGTGGGTAAGGCCGCAGCGGTCGGCTGACACTCACACTGTTATAAAGGACTTGCTGATCTTCATCGGTACATATGCAGTTGCAGCATTCCATTCAGACCAGGGCCCTGCATTTGCCTCTAACGCATTCAGGGACACCATAGGGACGATGGGTGTTGACCTCCATTACTCCTCACCATACCATCCTGAGGGAAATTCGGTCGTGGAGAGGCGGAACCATGATCTAAAGCAGTCCTTAACAGCTTGAGTATTAGGTTCAGGCCGCAGTTGGCTTCATCACCTATATGGGGTCCAGAGAGCACTGAATATTCTGCCAAGACGGTCCTTGAGGGGACGCACTCCTTATGAGGTTCTCTTTAGGATACCTATATATGTCCCAGATCTTGATGGCTCTGGTTTGGTGGCAGCAGAAACACCATTTGAAATAAATGAACGTCTCACTGTCTTACAGGAACTTCAGCAATTTTGTGATGATAAATCATCTACCAGTGCTGCCACCTTAGGAATAAGGGATTTAGCTAAAACTTCGACTGGCTGGATTCCTAAAGTTGGGGATCTGGTTCGTGAGAAGATCGCTGTGAAGAAGGAATTCAGTCCATCTACGGAGCACCTGTCCCGGTCTTGGGAATTCAAGGTACCAGAACTGTCATCTTACCACCACTCTCTGGTTCCAGAACGAACAGATTTATTTCCATTGATGACACCAAACTACACCATGTGGCCAATCCTTCACAGTAGACCAAGAGGTCCCTTGGGTAGTTTGCGATCCCCTTTCACTCCCCAACAGGACATACCTCTACATAGTAGAATGAACAACACTACTACGGACTATGCAACAATGTCCAACACAGTTACAGATACCTCCTCTACCATGGGGAGGGCGGAAAATGAACACTTGCTAGCTCCAGTTACCACTTCAGTGACAACACCTGTCCAAGATTTGGCTGTTTTTTACAAGAACACTACACAGACTGACGATACCATGAGCCTCCACGCAAAGTGGACCAATGTACAAGTAATGCACCAGCTCCAGTATTTGCAGAGACTGCCTCTGGCTATTTCGTAGACATTGATGATTTTTCCTCAGACTCATCCACTATTGTGATTGACAATGTTTCGAAAACACATAAGCTGTATCAAGAACTTTTTAATCTACCCATGGAACTATCTATGGTTCTGTTTGACATTTTCTGCATTATTTTTTTGGGTTGGTTTTGTGACTGTTTTCTTTTTGCTTTAAATGGTCACTACATTCCTGAGCGCTCCTCTGTTGAGCCTCTGGATGAAGTCTTAACTCCATATCATTCCTCACATAAGGTGCGAAGAGACTTTTCCCTTATGAACATTTCAGCAATACAGATTCCTGATGGTATTGTGTGGGACAACGTTCCCTTTGATATATACGGACCTACTGAGATTATTCAAATTCCATATGTGTTCAAAATATCTATGACAGATGTGATTACACCTGATGTTGTATCTACTGATTGGGATGTCCAAACAGTTGATTCCATGCTAACTGAAATGAAGGACTATTCCATATTTGAAAGTGATGATGTGTAGGAAAGTCCTCCTTTTTGCCCTGGTCACCCCCACACTTTTTTGACAGGTACTGGTGGTTACTGACTCTTGGCTGTGCCCTGGGTACTGCTGACCAGTCCCAGGGCAGGTGCTCTGTGTAAAGTGGATATGCAAATGAGGCTAATTATAATTGGCTAAGTTAACCTACCTATAAGTCCCTAGTATATGGTAGGGCATGTAGATTTAGGGACCATAGCATAGGTAGTGCACCCATAGGTGCACTGCTGAGGTGCCCAGTGTCATTTTCAAGGCAGGCCTGCCTTGCTGGCTGCTTTTAAATTAAAGTTATATGCAAATTCGACTTTGGAATTAAAAGTAGTTCCAAAGTCTTAAACTACCTTATTTTTACATATAAGTCACCCCTAAGGTGTGCCCTATGAGCCCCTAGGGCAGAGTGCCATGTAACTATAAGCAGGGACCTTATAAAAATAGTTTTAAAAGCCCTGGTGAGGTAAAAACAGCCAACTTCGTTTTTCCCTCATAGTAGTAAATGGCCTTCATAGGCTAGAATGGGGAGACTTTATTTTAATTTTTTAAGTCCCCTTAAATGATGGATACCAAGAGTTTGGTATCAAATTAAATGTTATAATAAATCCCACAACTTCCAGTTGTTGTATTTAATATAACTTGTTCAGGTAAAGAGGTTTAAACTTTACCTGAAAAATTGCCAATTTCAGCCCTGCATTGTTTTTGCTGCTATGCTCTGATTGGCCAGCCTCTGGCAGCCTGGCCAGGCTGCCTTGAGGTATGAAGTGGCCTGGCTTCACACAAAGAGATGTGCCTGTGGGATGGAATTCCCCCTCAGCAGATGGTGAGGCAGGAAGGGGGAGGGCTGCCAAACTGGTCTTCAAAGGCAGAGAAGGACATTTGGAACAACCCAGCAACACCCCCACATCCTGTAACCCAAGGCAACTAGGTGCCACCTTGATTAGATTAGGAGAGGGCAGGAGAGGGGTGTGATTATGATTTTTAGCCATACCAGTGGGTGGGCTCAGCCAGATGTAACCTCCAAAAATCAGAATCAGCCATGATGGATTTTTGAAGAATGTTGCCTCCTGGGATTGATTTTTGCCACACTTCCAAGGAAGTGGTCATCACAGTGGGAAGGACCCTGCACCAGATTGGAGAATCAGACTCCCCTGTTTTTCACCCAGGAGCAAGGATAAATCTGGCAGACCTGCACCCACACCTCAGATCCCCATCAGATTCCAACAAGGAAGAACCAAAGGAAAAGGACTGCCCTGCTGGACCCCTGGCCTGCACCTGGAACCTGCACTCAGAAGGACTGCATTCGCTGCACACTTGGGATTCACCACAAGAAGGACTTTGCCTGGCTTCAACTGGTTCAAGGAGGGACTCCCTGTTTGCTGCAGGTGAAAAATCTCTAACCACAGTCCCCTGCACCAACTCCTGAAGAAATCAACCAGCTCAACACTGCCCAGTGGCCAAAATGGAGTTTGCACCAGGTGCATTCTGGGAGTTGTAGTCCGCACTCCCAAGGATCATCTCAGACCTTCTGGACCCTTGGGGTGAGCTGTGGACCCCAAAAGAACCATAAAGGAACATCTGGGAGAAGCCCCAGAAGTTTGGAGAAGTTTGGAGATGTTTTGAAAAAAAGCTCCATAGAGGGACCGACCCGCTGCAGCAACTCTAGCCGGCTTGCCTCAACCGCGACCCAGCCTGATTTGCAGGTTCGTCCCGGTAAAGAAAATCTCCAAAAAAGAGACTAAGCCCGAAGGTAAAAAGTTGACCGGGACCTCCTAGCCAGCGTAACTGAGGAGGGCACCAGAGACATCGAATCAAGATCCAGGTTAACCCCGGTCGAAGGATTTTCACCTCGAAGAAACAACTAAGTCCGAAGGTAAAAATCTCCACTGAGGATTCCCACGACGCGTATCCGGAGAAGGGCTCCAGGAGGTTAGATTGGACTGGCAGGTTTGTCCCCCTGAAGAAAATCTTCGAAAAAGAGACTAAGTGTGAAGGTAAACTTTTAACCGAGGCCTCCCGCGGCCTGTAGCCGAGCAGGGCTACATCGCGGTCGGCCTTAAACTTTGACTTTGCCCCAGTCGAGGTGCAAACAGATGACCCGATTGGTGCTTTTTGTTTCTAGGCACTAAAAAAACAATAATTCGTAAAAAAATCATAACTCCGATTCCCTTTATCCGATTTTATTCGTTTTTGTTTCATTTTAAAGATAAAAATATAATCTATTTTTATGAATTGGTTTTGGATTTTTAAACTGTTTCCTGTGTTTTATTTATTTACTGTTTTGTGATATTTGAATGCTTTACACTCTGTCTCCTAAGTTAAGCCTTGTCACTCGTTGCCAAGCTACCAAGGGTTGAGCTGGGTTTCATTTACTGAGACCTAACTGGACCTAAGTGGAGGTTAGTGGCCTATTGCTAAGTGTAGGTACCTACCTGCCCTTACCAATAACCCATTTTCCAACATGATGTATATGGACATACAGGGCCATATTTATACTTTTTGACGCAAAACTGCGCTAATGCAGTTTTGCGTCAAAAAAATTAGCGCCATCTAACGCCATTTTGAAGCGCCGTGCGGGCGTCAAATTTATACTTTGACGTACGGCGGCGCAACCAACAGGTGGGAGTCATTATTTCGTGACGCACACAGCGGCGTTCCGTCGTAAAGGAAACCAACGTAAAGGCGACGCACATCACTGTGGGTCGATTTACGACAGCGCAATCCGGAAAGCGCTGTTTTATTTCACGCCATTGCGTTAAATTTTTGCGCAAAAACTGCCCTTCAGCAGAGGAGAGCCAAAATGGATCCCAGATGCCACTACAGACCCCAGGAGGATGACAGCAGACCAGGAACCAGCCAGGAGGATCCATACAGGAA
Source organism: Pleurodeles waltl (assembly GCF_031143425.1). NCBI lineage: Eukaryota > Metazoa > Chordata > Amphibia > Caudata > Salamandridae > Pleurodeles > Pleurodeles waltl. The sequence continues at coordinate 685,593,970 of NC_090449.1, read as the reverse complement.
CCAGGACATTTTCAGAAAAAAAAAAAGTGTCGCTTCAGTGAAGAGGAGCAGGAAATCCTGGTGAAAGAGGTGACGGAACACCAGCACCAACTTTTCATCTCCTCTAAATTGCCACTCAGTAGGAGAGAGGCCATATGGAAACAAATAATGGACAAGATCAACAGTGTGGCTGAAGAACGCCGCACAGTCACTGAGTGTAAGAAACGCTGGCATGACTGCAAACGTAGGACAAAAGAGAAAATGGCCAGGAACAGGAAGGCAGCAATGCAGACTGGAGGGGGGAGTCCAGCACAACAGGAGGCCCTGGACCACATGGAGGAGATGGTCGCAGCCGTCATCCCGGAGGAGATCGTCACAGGGATTCAAGGACAGGACAGCGCAGACTACCACGACACAACGCACATGCAGGGTAAGTCGCATGGGGAATTAAATTGCAATAATGTTGATTGTAACGGGGGGGAAATACCTACTACACAATGCATGTAAGTCTGCACATATATGAACTGGCATGGGTAAAGGGGCACAGCAGGGGGGCATGCCCAGCACAGACTGAAGCTGGGGCACGACAAAATACAGCAACAACAACAGTCCCATGGGGACATCCTGTAATGACAACAATAGAGCCAAGGGAAAGCAGCGACAGGTGGGAAGGCAACTACCTCAAACTCACATCCAGGCACTTGTTTTGTAAAATCTATCCCACATCAACCAGGTCCCTATCAGTAATCCAGTAGCCAAAACAACAACTGCAATGTAACTGCCACAACAGCTTACAATAACACCTCTCATCTCTGTGCAGCTACAGTACCAAATGGCAGGAACCTCCCCATGGAATATACATACCCAAATTAGGGGGTGAGGATGACATCCGCAACAATTCATAGAAATAAGACAAAGGCACCAGTACACTCAAATGCCGAATGTCCATACCTGGCACATACATAAGCCAAAGTAAACAGCAATAGGAGCCACACAGCACTAACGACACACACATGCTGCATACGTCAGGGTCCCTCACGTGCCTGGCTAACAAGGCTACATCACTAATGTCATACTGCTCAGACAACACCTGAGGAGGGGACACAGGCAACTGGTCACTGAAACACACCTGCAAAGTCTGACAACCAAATAGGACCTACATACGATAAACAGGCCAATCCAATTAAACACACATGACCCAACATCATCTTCAAACATCAACAATGTTTACATCCATACCACATCCTAACATTAACATGCATAGGTAATGCCACGTAACATGTACAGTTCATGCAATGTGAATAAAAAGTGTGTGGGGCAGGTCCTGAGAGGCAAGTGTGCTGGCAGGGCAGTCACAACACCCACAGTCAGTCAAAGTGTATTGTGGCAAGTGTAACGTATACATTGCGCATTAGCCTCAGGCTGTAGGCCTTTGTGCACCTTACCCTGAATGTACTTTTACTCATTTGCTCACATCTAAGAGCCTCAGAGCACTTTGCACTAAATGCTTCTCATTGGCCTTCCTATCAGTTAATATAGCAAATAGCAAGTCCTAGGGTGTTGTTAATTAGTCAAATCACACTGTTTTGCCTACTTCTGCACTGGAGTTTGCCAGAACATATTCACTCTGTGCCCCAGTCAAGGATACAGTCTGGTATATTGCTGATAGATGTGGTAGGGGTTAAGATTTGGCATTCCTGCGTAGGGAAACTTTGTCATCACGATGACATATGACTTATAAAATCACTTCCTTGTCCCAAGACACGCAAGAGGGAGTTTCCAAACAGACAAACACAACTAGATGCTGCCTGCCTTGCTGCTGATGCACAACCAGATCACAGGCCATTCCTCTGATATGAGGGATGATGTCTCCCCAGTGATTCCGACAGGCAAGCTCCAAACGTAACATGCTGTGCTGTACATAGAACAAGCAGAGGGAGAGTAGAAACTGTTAGGCACCATGATAGCTGTGTACTAATGTATTACTCTCCTGCGGACTATTTCAATTCTAACAGTGTGTATTGTTTGGGTTATTGTGGCTCACACCTAAATGTCAACAAGTCAGTTGTACAATGAAACCTCACATTAAACAAATACTGTCTTTGTCATTTGTGTATGGGAACATACCGGAAAAGAGACAATTGTGTAGGATCTGAGTGACCACGACTTCCCTGAAAAGTTTCAAAGATGTCATGCGCTCGGATGTCTAAACATTCCTTTGCTGTGGGAGACCAGAGGCACTGCTAGTTAGTCTGAGCAAAAAGAAATATCAGGGTGACAGAGTTATTTACAAGTGGGTCAGACTTAGTCCCCCACACCATTAGCTATCCTGCTGCCTAGAAAGCCAGTAATCACATGTAGGATAATGAGAGCCCACCCAACAAAATGTCCCTCCATAACAATAGTAAAACACCGAGGGAGGAGTAGGACAAAAACACGCCTATTCCTAAATAATTACAAAGCAACACCTAGAGGCGATCAGGCAGACATGTCTGATAGCTCCATATCATACATGTGACACACAGGTGGGCCATAGGCCTACAACAATGCCCTATGACGGACAGCAGATACCAAGACAAACACAGAGCACAAAGTTAAGGCATCCAAAGGCTTGTATCTTAGTGCAAAATTGTCACAACACAGACACACTAATTGTACCCTGTTTCATTACAGAGGAACACGGATCTCCTGCCGATATGCCTGTCCCTGAGTTCCCTAAAGACATGGATGACGAGCCCATAAACATCCCACAGGAGACCATTCAAATGGTCCTTGAAAGCCTCCAAACCCCACCTTCAGTCACAAGGAGGAGCACAGAAGAAGCAGCCACCACAGGAGAACCACCCGCCACCCCAATTGTAAGACCTGCCAGCTCCAACACAGCTGAGGACTCTGACGACACTGGCACCAGCTTCGAAAGAACCGTCGTTGGGGTACAGCGGGAGCTGGCCAAGGAGGTGCGGGTGGGGATGCAAACTATGGCAGCCAGCCTTGAGGGGGTGCGTTCGTGCATGATGTCTACTGCTGATCAGGCAGCTGCTATGCAAGCCTGAACATCGCTCTTGCAGGAACTTTTAAAAACACAGAAGGAAATCTGCACAGCTGTCATCCAGTTGACACAACAACTACAACTGCAAGCCAGTCAACGTGTGCACGAATGCAACATAGAACCCCTCAGGGCCGACCTGGCTGCCTACCATCGTGATGTGGCTGCCATTCTGAAAAACCAGCAGGCCCTCCTTGCTGCAGTACTGCCCTTCATAACTCCACAGGGAGCAGCCCCCGGGATGTCTGCCTCCATGTCTTCTAACACTGAGGTGTGTGTTGCCCCTTCACAACCAACAACAACAAGGACACACCAGGCAACACACACATCAGAAGAAGAAGACATGGAACAGATAACATTCACACAGAAGAGTACCCGGAAGCCCTAGTCCCTGCACCATGGCCTACTCTGACCAAGGTCCTACGTTTTGTCAAAGGCCAGTCTCACTACAACTACACTCAATGACTGTTTGGCAATCCACTGTATGACTTGTCCCCATTGCCAGTGAATGTCTCTCTCCTACTATTTGCCAATTCCTGTCCCTCTGCACTGTCTGTGACATCACCCCAGCATGTCATGAGCATCATCCACACCCCTTCTGTAGGATCACCATGTAAGAATGCACCAGAACGGACTCAGCAAATATGGTGAATGGACAATTTGCACTACACCACCTATAAATAAATAGCACTTGCACACCTATTGTGTCTCTGTGTCATTTCACACTTCAACTGTGCAGTACCTAACTCCAAAGTGGCTGTGTGGCAACCATGTCGATTCTCTATACTACTGTCCTGATTTCATGTATACTGAAACATCTGTGCAGTGGCCAGGATTGCATCATAGCCTTACCATACTGAGTAAAATCACTGATGAAGGAACTAAGCACACACAATCATGCTGTGTTGGACAGAATGATGCACCATCTATCGCTATTCCAGAGAACAAATGGTGGCTGAGAAATGTAGGCACCATGCAATACTTAAATAAGAATTAATGCCGCATAATGTAAGGAATCATGAACAAATGACACTGCATCAATCACCCTTACGAAGTATGCGTCCATGAAGGAAAGTCATGCTGAATCAGTACACACATGATGTAGGTCAGCAATGAAAGCAACAATACAAGAGTGTGAACAACTCCTCATCTACAAAGATCTCTCTGAACTTCACACTGCTGTCCGACCTATCAATTTACCCACATTAACAAGTCTGGAAGCACTCTTTGTGAAGTAGGATACATACCAAAACAAAACCTTGGTGATCAATGCACACTACCAATGGTGGGTCGCCCAAATGGTGGATACTTAACAAGTTAGCACACGGGTAGCTGGGATGTTAAACCTCCATTTCCTGGGGATGGTGAGCATAGGACACAAATGTCATACTAAAACATTCTGCTACACTGATGTCAAGGCCATGATAAAGTAGCACCTAGCGCATCATGTAAAGGGTTAACTATATATTTATTTCAATCGAGTAATACAGGAGGCAACTAAGGGAAAGGTAAACCTACACTAATCTAACCTGACTACTAATAACCCACAACTGTCCCTAACTAACCTAAGCTAAACTTACTCTACACATGTAACGAAACGATCTAAACATCAACCCCCCACCCACCATTATGAGACAGGACACATGCAGGACAACACTAACTAACCTACACACATACTATACTATCCTAAACAAACATATATTTTTTTGTAATTTTCTGATTTTTTTTTTTGTATTTTTTTTTTGTATTTTATTTTTTAAACATGAATCCCAACAGTGACACACAAAAAAATAAGATAGAAAGAACAAGGACCCCCCATCCTCTTCCCTAACACTAACTAAGCTAATTACCTATACTTATCCTAATACTAATCCCCAAAACCCAACTAACAGTAGAAAATAGGAAAGAGGTGAGAGGGGAGGGGTAAAAGTTCAAGAGGGCAAACGTGCTACAGGTTTGCCCTCCGTAGTGTGCGCCTGATGGAGCGGACCCTCTTTTTGATGTAACTCATGTCCTCACTCAGGTTGTCCACCTTTTTCACTAACTTGTCCAATTTTCTGGTCAATGCCAGGAAGGCAGCTGGGTCCACAGGAGGGTCTGTGCTGGTTTGCGTGCCAGCGGAGGTAGATGTTGTGGCAGGAGTTGGTTGGCCACGGGACAGTCCTGCTACCACCACACGGCTGGGTCCAGGTCTGGAGGAAGATGCAGGGTCCATTGGTGCAGACGTTGCTGGGTCCACTTGGGCAGACCTGGTGGATGTGCTGTTGGTGGTTGTTGGTGGCAATGTCGGGGGAGCCTGTGGTGTGGCCCACCACGCCCCGGCGGCCCGATCAGAATGGTACTTGCGGCCCATCCTCCGATACCCACACTGCACCTGCAGGATGTGCCTGTATCTCATGGCACGGTGCTCAAAATGGTTGCGATCTGCGGCACTCATGTTTGCAGCTGTGAAGAGAAAAGACAAATATTTACCTTTGGATTTGCATTGGGTGGAATAGCACAATGGGTTATTTGTACATTACTAGAAATGTATTAGTTGCAGCAATTGTCACAACATAGTTCACGGAAGGGCTCAGAGGAAGTACATGTGAAGCATGCATACATAAGGGCATATCACACCTAGCATATCCATGTCTCTACATGATGGATGACATCACCCTAAACTACTCATCCAAATCATACCTAAGGCATTTGACATTATGGCAGCACCTCTTCCGCATACTGACTTCACTACATATGTCACTCTATGTGATAACAATCACACTCCTCACTCAATGCCATTTGGAATTAGTTGTGTGCTAAGATTGAACCCATGGGCCATAACCAAATGTCTACACTAGGGGCCAGATGTAGGAAGTTGGAAAATGCGACTAGCAATTTGCAATGCAGAACGGTGTCTCTGACACCGTCTGCGAGTCGCTATGGGGTCGCTAAGACCCACCTCATTAACATCAATGATGTGGGTTCCAAGTTGCGCCAACTTAGCGACTATGGGCACTCACGGGGATGGAGGCCTGCTGGGAATAGCAGACCTCCATGGCTGTGACTGCTTTTAAATAAAGCAGGTTATTTTTCCCCAAGTGTAGGCCGTTTACCTGAAAGGAAAATGAGCTGCACTTAGAAATAAATTACAACAACTTCAATCTTGGATAATTTTACGTCAGTTTGTGGTCCCTTGGACCACTGGCTGTTTTGTACAGGATTATTTAGGTCCACTCACAAAGGTGAAGGGTTACAATGGGGACCCCTTCCAGTTAGCAAGTGGGTTACCATCCACTTCAAGTGGATGATAACTGCGACTCACTTTGCAACCACGTACTCGGTTGCAAATGGAATTGCATACCACTGTGAGTTGCAAATAGGTCTGGAAAACCCCTTCATATTTTGGATTGGGAAAAGCATTTTGCAAATATGTTCATAATCACCAAATACATTTCGGAATAGGAAACAGACGTTTACAACTCACAAACAGAAATTTATGACATTTGCAACTTGTAAACAGTTTGCAACATCTGGCCCTAGGTACTAACTCAAGTCACAAAAGGTGTCAAGTACGTGTAACATACTGGTTGCTACAGTCCTAGGTACCCTGTTTCACATTAACATCCCAGTCTTTGAGGGTGGTGTGGGAAGAACAACCAACAATCCCATGTTCAATGCACACCCAGGAGTGTATAGAAAGTTCAACAAGTATGTTCCTTCACACACAACACCTATGAATGGCTAGCAACACGTTGGAGTCAGCCAAACAGTGTCACATCCAAGGTCCACACATGTCAAAATGATATGACTTAGGCCAACATGACATACTATCAGTGAGGCAAGTTTTACAACACACACAGAGGAGGTAGAACACCCATTCTCATGATTCGACAGAACACCTAGGCCATTGCACTCAAGTCACACACACTTCTAGTTCATCTTGTGGAAGTACATACCCCCGGAAGATCCAACCTACAGTGTACACAGTCCATCCTCAACTAGGAAGAAGCACTTGTCCTCAAAGCCATGTGCCTAAGCTATATGGGAGACTGTCAGTCTGATATGCAGACTCAGTTCATGCCAAGTCCCCGACCAAGTCTTACATTGACCAGTGTATTCCAAATGAGTCATCCCATTCCCCATTGCGGCCCAACTGGAATGACCTACAGCCCCTCAATCTGAGAGATGACTAGGTATTGCTTTACAGAAACAGAAGTCCTATTTGATATCACACTAAAACAACAATGCCAATGAACGTCCAGCACATCAAATCATGAATTCTCTTGAACACACAGTAGTCCATCATGCTTCATTACCAAACAATGAAAATAGCACTCAGGCGACACTCACTGTAGGTATCGGGGTCCTCAAAATGTGCCACCTCTCCCACAGTGTACGGGGCTGGTCCACCTGTAAAGCATGAAAGGAAGAATATACTCAGACTGGGTGAACTGACAAATAATTTCAGTTACAATGACACTGTGTGAATATGACATGGTAATGATACACTTTCCCACATGCTCATACTGCATGGATGACTTTGTATTCAACATTAACATTGGATGAGTCTCCTGCTACAGTTACACACCCTACTACACACATGCAGTGGCCAGGACAGTCAGGTGTCGTCCAAGTTAACCCTCCATTAGTATGCCCCAACAATAATGTTATCCATACATCTCAGCATGTGCATCCCAGAGAGACATCCCAAAACTGGTTCAATGAGGACTGCATGACCACTCACAATCAAACAGGCTAGGTGGACATGTTCAACACACAGCAACCACACACACATGTGACATATCTGTGGACAACATATCTAACTTCATGTGACGTGAAGGCAACACACATGGATAGCATCATCATGGGTTTCAAATTATCTGTCTAGCTATGGCGTCTGCATATGTAGGTATGTTGTTTCTACATGACTTACTCACTGGCCATTATGACCTGTAGAGTACAAATAGAGCCTTAACGTGTTGCTTGTTTGACACAAATGCAACACTACATTACATACAGCTACAGGCATCTGGTATGTGTTGAAAAAATGAGCCATCTGACTGCTAGCATTGGTCTCCATACACATTGTGCAACAAATACACATTAGGGCACATATGTATACCTTTGTAGGGCAGCATTTGCATCATTTTGTCACGCAGAGAGGGGGAAAACTTGCAAAATACAGATATATGTTGTAAGTTGCTGCTGTTTTTGCGTGAAAATGTGGGGAAAAATGGGGATATATGTGTATAAACATGGTCCTAGGTTTCCCTAGCATTACACACAGTCAGCTACTTATCTAGCAGATTGGGTAACAATCATCACATGTTCCCACACCGATTTCTATTATTCCCATGTAATTGATTTGTACTCACCAACATGGCCACCAATCCTGATTCCCAGGTGGTCCAGCAGGTCCTGTTCCCTGGTTATCAGATCTGCCCAGCGGTGCTTCAATTGATGGACATTGCGCATGCTCCCGTAGACCCGGACCAGGTGATGGCGCACCTTCTCCCACCGGATTTTTCTTGTCTCCGTGTGATACCCCTGTATCACACGGCCCCCAGCCTCCAGCATCAGTGGGAGGAAATGGCAAACTAGCCATATGAATCCCCCCAATTCATCCTCACCCATCCTGGACAGGCGAGGCCTACCTGACATATTGACAGCAAGAGTAATTGACAAATGAAATAAGAAAGTAAAAGTGGGAAATGGGGAAAGGTAGAGGTGTGAATGAAAATGAAAAAGGAGAAAAATAGCCCAACTAACCCCAAAAACTATGTTACCCACAACAGACTCCCACAGACAATAGAAACAAAAACAGGAATAGACAAAACTAGACTAAACAGACTGAGACAATGTTATGCAACAAGAATAGATTCACAAAAAGACAAAATACAAGGTACACAGGACACAAAAGCAGTAAAACACAGGACAACACCTTTCACACAACCACACAGTCTAGATAAATCTGAGACTGCAAAGTGAAAGTGAAAGTTAACTCCCAGTACAGATTTTGTAAGCAGGATATCCTATTACATCACTCCCTGCAGAAAATGGCTGCCGTTTTTATTTTCCCGTTATGCGTCATATTTTCACGCATACACAATTGTGCGTAATTTTTTTTGACGCATAACATTGCACATGATGCTGAGTCAAAAAATATGATATGAATAATATTAATTTTTTTATGTACATGAGATGACCAACATATTGTCCATGTTGCATCAATTTTACCACGCATACATCATGGGCGTCATTTTTTTCCACGTACAGTAGTGCACATGATGCTGAGTCAAAAAATATGATATGAATATTAATAATTTTTGAATGTACATGAGATGACCAACATATTGTCCATGTTGCGTCAATTTTAACACGCATACATCATGGGCGCCATTTTTTTCCACGTACAGTGGTGCACATGATGCTGAGTCAAAAAATATGATATGAATATTAATAATTTTTTAATGTACATGAGAAGACCAACATATTGTCCATGTTGCGTCAATTTTAACACGCATACATCATGGGCGTCATTTTTTTCCACGTACAGTAGTGCACATGATGCTGAGTCAAAAAAAATGATATGAATATTAATAATTTTTTAATGTACATGAGATGACCAACATATTGTCCATGTTGCGTCAATTTTAACACGCATACATCATGGGCGTCATTTTTTTCCACGTACAGTAGTCCACATGATGCTGAGTCAAAAAATATGATATGAATATTAATAATTTTTTAATGTACATGAGATGACCAACATATTGTCCATGTTGCGTCAATTTTAACACGCATACATCATGGGCATCATTTTTTTCCACGTACAAGAGTGCACATGATGCTGAGTCAAAAAAATATATGATGTAAATTATACTTTGATGGCTAAATATGTGAAACTTTTGGATACATTTATATTTGACTCTGCATTCTGTGCACTCATGTACGTGAACAAATTATGACGCCCATGCTGTATGCGTAGAATTTTGACCAATTTTTTTTATTATGTCTTCATGTTTTTAACTTGGGGAAGGTGATTTGTCATGGTCAAACGGTGCTATGTGATACACATTTGTGGTTGGATATGACACATGTCCGTTGTTGTATGTATAGAAGGCATTCACACTGTAATGTTTAGGATACGTTAAATTATGTATTGACCATATTTGTCAACATATTTTGGGTAATTGCTGATGGTTATTTTGAAATGATGGATGGGATACCATGATGTATTCCTTCTCCAAAATGTGTTCACAATTATGATGGTGATGCTTTTATCTGTAGTCCTAACAGGGAGTGCAATAGTCACTTACAGTTTTTATGGGGCTAACCATGTCCCATTATGATTTTGTGTTTCTGATTTTTGTTGGACCTTTGACATGTAGCCCACACATGTGCCTTATGCATGTGTTTAGTTCACAAGTACAAGATTCTTGTATGTTTGGGGGGTGGTAGAGGTGGACTTAGGCCCCCAGCACCCTAGGATTTGACCATCCAGAATAGCTACTGTATCCATGGGTTTTATTTATTATCTTATGGCAAACCTGCAGCAGCAGGCTAATGTAAGGCCATATGGTATGAATGACTGTTGACCATTCATTCATCTCATTAGCCCATTTGACGTTTGCAGTAATGATGATTTGGAGCAAACTTGCATACCATTTTCCAATGACTATGTTTGCAAGACTCTCAGAGTTCCTGATGTGCTGATGAAAATTATTTAGTTGTTGTCTGTGTCCCTTTCTGCATTAACTGGTTTAGTGGCATGTTACATTCTTCCTGCTAGGTTCAAACTGGGACACAACTGTGATGGTCTACTTTCAAATATTAGGTTGATTGTATGACATATGTGTACATGTGTGTTGGAATGTGGATCCACTATCACCTGTCTGGGTGTATGTTGTCACTGTGACTTCATGGTCTCCTCCTGAGTTAGTGGCAGCTAATGTTGTTCCAATTGTGTATTGCTCATATCACACACTTGAGAGAAGCCATTGATGACATGGTCACGTACACATGGATGGCCCCACCCTGTCTCTGAACACGTGTGATGTGACTTTCAAATGATCAAAATTTTTGGGCTGGTGAGAGACTGTCTCAGGTGTTTGGATCCGGCATGTGTAATTGCCACATTTGTACTCCTGTTGGCCTCTGTGTATGGTAATGTATCATGTCACATCCTACCCTCTGTGCATACATTTGTGATGTTAATTTTGGTTGTCATGATTGTTATAGCATTATTGCTCAATGAGACGACATTCTTCTTCAGCAATTTCAAACTAAAGGTGGTCACAAATGCATAGGCCAAAGCATGATGTGGTGTTTGTTATCTGTGTTTATTTACAAGTGTGGAATACAAGTTATTATGATACATTAAGAAAAAAAATTATTGACAAGCTGTTGGCGCCTACGCACTCCTGCTGCCGTGTTAGGTTGTTCCCCCTCCTGTTGCAGGCCAGCATCCTCCTGTTCGTCATCCTCAGGCATGTCTGGGTCCAGTTCAAGGAGGGGAATATTCCTTTTTACACATATATTGTGCAATATGGCACAAGTGAGTATGATCTTACAGACCATCTCTGGGGAATAGAGTAGGCTACCGCCAGTTATGTCAAGGCAGCGGAACCTTGACTTTAGGATCCCAAAGGTCCGCTCCACAATGCTGTGTGCCCTGTTGTGGGCGTCATTGTATGCCCGCTCAGCAGAAGTATTTGGGTTCCCAAATGGTGTCATTATCCAAGGCTGGATGCCATACCCCTGATCAGCTGAAAGAGAAACACAGAATGGGATCAATTAGATGTAGGAGGCACTGTTGTACGGATCTTTGGTGGCAGTAGTTGTCTTGGGTTGTCTGTGACTCTTTTGTGTACTAATGTGACAACCTATGGTTGTTGGTGAAAACTTTTGCATTTAGTTTTTTTCCTTGGCTGAGCAAGTGTTTGTTGGCTAACTGTTTGTCAGCAGGATGTATTGGTTTTTCCAGTACAGTGTGCCCTCCCTAGCATTGTGACTTGTGATACAGGTGTCCGTGTGTCCTCACTGGGGGTGTGATGATAGTTCCATGCAGAGTTGAAACATGAAAGTGTATTTGAAACGTTCATATGAACATACCAAGGCCATCCCATACCTTTAAACTTATGCATTGTATTAGTGTGCAGGTTATTGTGAGACTTCCAATTTGCAAGGTGACATTTAGGCAACCACAGTCATTAATGTCTTCACATTAAGCTGTAGAGTAAATTCCAATGTGTGACAGGTTCAATGGTGACTTCTGAAACATGGCTAGTGATGTGAGTACCTCAGTGTGTTCCTGGCTAGGTGTTGCTGTTGTGGTGTATGTGTTGTTTGTCCTAGAGGGTTTCTGTGCAGTGTGTATATGAGTTTGGTTTTTGTCCTTACCAACAAGTAGTCCATTGCCATATCGTCCATCCTGGAAGTGTTGGTTGATGGTGCAGTGACGGAAGATGAATGCGTCATGTACACTCCCAGGATATTTAGCCACAATGTTGGTGATCAGTCCTTGGTGATCGACTATGGCCTGCACGTTGATTGAATGTGTGTGCTTCCTGTTGCGGTAGAGGTGTTCTGTTGCAGCAGGTGGCCCAAGGCGTACGTGTGTGCAGTCGATTGCACCAAGAACGTGCGGGAAGCCACTGATGGCGTAGAACCCCTGTTTAGTTTCCTGCTGCTTCTGCAGTGTGTTAGGGAAGCAGATGTGGCGGGGTGTCAGGCGAATGATGGCATCCAGTACTTTTGGCAGGAATGCAGAGAATGATGGTTGTGATATTCCACCAACCAGGGCACCAGTTGTCTGAAACGAGCCACTTGCCAGCAGGTGAAGTACGGCAAGCAGCTTTGTTTCTGTTGGGATAGTGCGGGGAGTCACTAAAGTGGGGGCCAACTGCTGTTCAATATTTCTCAGCAGCTGCTGAATGGCCTGCCAGTTCAACCGGTACCTCTGGATGATGTCCCGTTCCCTGAGGCCATGCAGGGTTGTTCTTGGGCGGAATATCCTCTCCTGCCTTCTGCGCTGTCTTTGGGGTCCCTGCTGTTGTTGTTGTAGCTGCTGTTGTTGCTGCAGGGCTCTGCGTCTACGTGCACGCTGAAGAAAAAGCACCTCAATGTGTCCCTGTAGCTGCTCTGCTGCTCTGCTGCTCTGCTGCTCTGTTGTTTGTTCTGTGTGTTCTGATTAAGTACAGGTGTGTTTGCCCCATTTTAACGCCTGCCCTGACCCAGGCGTTAAAATTTCACGCTATTCGTGCTTTGCGTCATTTTTTTGCGCCGCCTATGGCCCGGGAGCCATTTTTGCCCGGAACCATAAATACGACGCACCGCTGTGTGCGTCGTTTTTTGGACGGGAACGCCTACCCTGCATGTCATTAACGCAGGGCGGGGTGCCGCTTCCAGAAACTGACGCACATAGCGCCATTTTCCTTTTGCGCCGGCTCGGGCGTCAGGGTTTAAATATGGGGCAACGTTTGCGCTGAATGTGCGTCAAAACTTTTGATGCACATTCTGCGCAAACGGAGTATAAATATGCCCCACAATGAATTATGGTGAAATGTTCTGTTACAACAATTGGGGACATTACTACCTACACCATGCCATTAGTCACAGGCCAGTATTAAACTATACACAGTGGGAACACTGTTCAACACCATCGGTGGGGAGCCCAAAGCACTATTCAGATAAATATACATACTTCACTGGGCATGACACAAAAAATGCGGAGTCATATTATTTCAAGTTACCTCTGTCACAAATTAGGAAAATTTTGCTACCTAACAAAAAACTGGTTTATTCAGATCCCTTTGTTTCCCGGCTCGCAGTTGAAGGTTACGAATACTGGAAGTGCACTATTGACTTGAAAAGTGTATGGGGAACACAAGATTGGCAAATACAGGGTAGGGAAGCTTTGTTTAGAGCATGCCTAATTACTGTGCAAATTATCTTTCTAATGACACGATTCAAGAGATATCCTGTCTGGGGTTAGCAAAAATTAAAGACATGAACACGCCCAGTATCCCCACACCGTCGAAGTTTAATGATTGGCAATATTTCCTTAATATCACTGAGGAAACGCTAGATGCAATGGTTCAGGCTGGTACCTATAATTCTTCACTTTCCAGTCCCAGCGGGTGGTTAATATGGCTATCTGACACCAATAGGTGTCAAGCACGTTTTTACAATTAACAGGCCAGACCCTCGCTTTGTTTCGGGTCAACATACAGGTATAATTACAACATACAGTGTGGGTAAACTGTGTCAACAATGGGTACAGACTAACACATTAGCCACAGTTCAAAAACATCCTAACACTCTTTCTGAAGATGTAGACTTGCAGGATTTCCTGCTAGGTCCCAGGAAACAACGCTCTAAAAGGTTCCTATATGCTATGTATAATGAGATCTGGAAACTCTCACAGATTGAAACTGCTGCACATTTGAGGCGATTAGATAAGGAAAATTTAGAGAAGGCTTTAGCAGTTGTCGACAACGGCATGAACACTCTGTCCAACAGGATTTATTTACTATCCAACATTGTGTTGTCTGCTATTAATATTACTCAGACAGACTTGTCCCGGTTATATCGTTGACAAACTCAGCTGCTTTCCATCATGCAGCTAGGTTGGACATTACAGACACTGAAAAATGGCTGCATTCCATGGAAGTATATTAACGGTAGTGAATTGTTCACTGCTTTTAATCTTTCCAGGGAACAGCAGACAATGGCTAAAAGGGAAGCTAGTTTCACCATGCTTCTAATTGAAAAGTTAGATAAGTTGCCCTTCACTGTAGCAGAGAGTCCTTTAACAATTTGGCTCTTACATGGCATAATTACTTTGCCCATTTCAACCTTTCATTTCTCGAATTGCTTGAAGCATCTTGCAGTGGGCAGGTTCAAGTAACTAGGCGATAGCTATATCAAGGAAGAGTGGGAGCTGCCCTTTGATTATAAATGTCTGAACGGCGATACAGAGGTTTTTCTAAGCGGAAGCGAATGTGAGACTACTGTTAGTCATTCGATGATATGTAAGCAGGTGACCTTTCAAGGCCTTTGCAATGCAGGGGTCGTGAACTTGGCCTGTTTTCTGAGGGGTACTCCCGTCCCTTTGATTCGACCGGTATTTCATGTACTTTCCAATGAAAGTTATGTCGTACTGAGCGATCTAAGTTGCTGCAGCATGCAACCAGGAATTGGCTACGCAATCTCGGTCTCGAAGGTTGTTATGTGTTGCGGACATGTTTTATTCCCCCCCACATGAGAGATAAAAGTATCTGACATGTGGCCCCACATAGATACTATTAATGTAAATTATGACAAGCTGAGCAGACTAAAGGCACTATTGTTTCAAAAACAGGTCGCGTTGACATCCGCTAGAAAGACGTATGCTCTCCAGATAGCAGATTATCAGCTGAGATACAATCCCTATTAAATACCAACTTCCCCAAGCACTTTGGAGAACTGGTATCCAGAATATTCAGTGCTTCAAGCACTGCTATGATTGTCCATTTCTTTAAGGCTGTCAGGTCTGTATTCGTGTCCATCTTCCAGACTGTTTTGAGAATCATCCCATCAGCCATCCATTCACACTTTTCAAGCGTGTTTGGCGGTTTTCCGATTATTTTGGCATTGATTGGTGGACTACCACTGCTATTTCTTCTGATTCGCAGTGGTTGTTTCTTTCCAGCTACGCAGAGCAATGAAGCCACTTCCACCAACTCAACTGTGCCGTGAACGTATGGTTCGGATCTTCGATGCCTCCTTGCTGGTGGAATTGGAGCGTGATTGGTCATCGTCATTTCGGGCACTTCTCTGGTGCGTACAACCAGTTTCCGCTGCGTGTGGTGCCTTTTCGAACACCTGCCTATGGTGTGTCTTGCTGGTGCACCAGCATCTCCTGTGGACCAAGAACTGCTGATGTCCCCGATGAGGGTTCATTCACGGTCGTGCCCCTTAAGACTAAGACTGCTCCGTGAGGCCACTTATGAGCCTTCAGTTCTAAAATCTACTATGGACAATGGAACTGCCGCAGGTGGACCTGCACAAGAGACTGACACGTACTACTGCTCTGTGGATCTGTTTGCCCGCCCCTATGATCGATTTAACATCTGATGATGTGGACTCATATTTGAGGTCCTTGGTTGATGACTTCAATGACACTCTTCGAGATCGTGACTATAGTAAATAATTTAATGAATTTTTCTTACCATTCGCTATGAAAAGTATGCATTCAAATTGGCATTACTTTGGCCTGCTGTGCATGTCATGGTTGACATTAAACATTCTCTGTATGTATTTTTAACTAATATTTTTACTATCTTTTAACACATTTTTTAACAAAAAAAACAAAAAATGTGTTTAGCTAGTTTATATGCTTTAGCTTTTATCCCAGAGCAATTTTAGTGTTTAGATTCATTTACCTTCGTCATACTTGTTATGGCAATGGGGAGGGTGTAGTGAATCCTAGTTTGTTGGGATAACAGGAGTTAGCTTAGCCTTTGGCTTGCAGACTTGTGCCCCCATCACCTAGTGACTTTTAACCTACTTAGCTTGCTCTGTCTTAGCCCATTTATTAATTTATTCCTCTAAGATGGCTGCCTTGTTTATAGTTAGGCCACTTGTTATGATTTGCATTATCAGTGCCACTGTGTTAAGGCGTCAAGATCAAGTGACAAAGACAAACAAACAGAAGGTGTTCACACTTAGGGACTTTCCCTCTCCATGCTTTGGAGGGAATTGTTTATATTTATTGCCACCCCAAGCATGCCTGTTATCTATTGTTTGGGAATACACACATGGCAGGGGTTCAGAGGGCATCACCACCATCGATGATATCGATGCTGCACATCGTCTTGGCGCTGACTCAGTCTTCGTGTCCCTGCGGAGTCTGAGATAGAGACCTCATTCCAAGGTAACAAGGGTTGGGGGATCCTCTCATGTACATGGCATTGGCAGATTAGGTTTAACATACCCAGCTCTCCTTTAGGTAGGAGGTTAGGCCTATCATGATAGGGTATTAGGACATATTACACACCTTATGTCTTTTCATGATATTGCAAGATGATGGGGGTCTTTGTGATAATGACTCTTGTCTTCACAATTCTGTTTCTTGCACTTTTCATTATCCTAATCATTGCAGCCCATGAAACTTATCGCAGATTGCAGTTGTGTTCAATAAAACCATTGAAACTTTACTGCATCTTCATTATTGCCTGTGTTTGAATGAGACATGATATATCTGTGAGAAAGAGGTAATCTCCGTTTAACCACAACACTCCCCGAGATGTCATACTCTTCAGTCCATGCGTAAAGTCTGCCACAAATCACCTTTTACTATTTGGGTTTTTGGTGAGGTGCTGCTAGTGAGCAGGAAGGGTTGGGACGACAGCTGTGACTTGTTGGAGGATAGGCCTAGTCGCCTACAAACATAAGCACTGTCATCCTTAAGCCAGCAGTCTTGCCTAGAGCAAGAGTCCAAACTACGACACTCCCACCCGGCATCATTTTTGCGCGGGTGAATAAATATGAAGCTATTGGGATAGCGCCATTTTTTGGATGGCAACGCCTACCTTGCATCTCATTGACGCAAGATAGGTTCACTCATCCAAAAAATAGTGCAAACTCCTATATTTTGACGTTAGATGTGTCTAAAGTCAAAATATAAATATGGAGTTAGGTTTGCGCCGAATTTTCTTAAAACAATTACGCAAATGTGGTGAAACAAAAGTATAAATGTGGGCCTTTATACTTTGCACCTGCCTGTACAAACCTATTAGTACTTTCATAAGGTAAATGTATGTTATGCAAACTTAAACACTGCATTTTACCCTAAAAGAAACATCTTAGCTGGAGGAACAGAAGGGTACTAATGGTTGTGATTAGAATGCTTTGTTGGGAAGAAGTAGCACAGCTGAACCAGAACAGTTCATGCCTGCAAGACCTACCTGACCCCAAAAAGTGAAGTGCCATGCAGGCCCTGTGAAGCAAAGGCAGAACCCCATTCTTCATCTATGAGATGGTCATCAATAATTATATTATGTCTAAAGCAGATTAGAGAATAGAGAAAGATCCACATTACTATAGGACCTAGGAGACTGCACAGCATGCTACACATTTACAATAGGTATCAGGCACATACTGCAAGGTTTCACCACTTTTGTGTAGAGCACATAAACCTGTCTTTCAACTGTCCAAATGTACTCTCCACCATTTAACATGGTCTATTGTTTGTTGTGGTGTACCTCCTTTCCTTTGGTGAGTAGGGATGCATGCATAACGCCTCCCTGGCATGGCCCATTGCTCCTCCACAAAAATAGCCCAACACTGTTTCTGCCCCCTTGGGGGTAGACTGCATGCTTAGCCTCATCCTGCCCAGTCCATAGAATGGTAACTAGGGGTGGGGGATAAACTTTGCTCTGCCGTCAGATGTTCACTGAATTTTGGCTACTCCGTGTTACACATGAAACGCAAAGTTCCGGCCAAACTCTGCCAACTGCTGTGTGCCAGAATTTTTCCTTGAGTGCAGCTCACCAGTGTTAAGTTCATGAGTGCGAGCGTGCATATCCATCCCCTAGTGTGATTTTTGGGTGCGAGGAGGGGACCTTGTGAGATTTTCCCACCACAGGCAGTGCAGGTGGTCGCAACCAATCATATTGGGAAAGCTGATGCTAGAGTAGAAAATCTACTGGAGTGGCAGTAAGATCAACTCAAGCAGCAGCACCCTCTGGAACACAGTGTGGTGCCATTCATGCTGATTTCTCAGTGTGTAACAAGCTCCTGGTGCTGAAAATTAATGCAACATATTGATTTCCACCTGCTGTGGAACTCCACAGAATTTTGCAGAGTTTAAATGTATAAGCATGGGGTAAGGCCCACCCTGGCATCATGATGCACCAGAGTCCAAATAGTCCTGCTATCCCTGTGGGGGACAAACAGAATACAAGGCACCATGGATAGATCTTTTTTCTACAAAATTGGAATGGGACCAGCCTATGCTAGCATTGGGCGACACGTCTGCCCCTAAAATCTAAACAACCTTACTACACCCCCAAGGGCAGAAATCACACTATATACAATCCTGGCATCGGGCTGTACACCCCTCACTAAAGCATAATCAATCTGTCTGCTCCCAGGGTGGCTTTTGTGGGTGTTTACCCCCTAATCTGGCCGAAGAGCAGCAAAAAGCCTACTGGATAGAAAAAAAGAATGGGATTGGATCTACCCCACCCCAGGAAACAAGACCGTAATTGTACCCCAAAGGAGTAACAGATTGGGGGGATCGCCCCCTCCTGCTTGTGCATATGTTAATAGGACAAAAAAAGAAATCCCAATTTCCTTTCACTTTCCACAGGGCTTGGCTACAGTGTTTGGACTCTGAGTCAGCCAGAACTCAGGGAACTCAACCCATTCTGGGCATTTTTTGCAAGCTAGAGACCCCAAAGAATCAAGACTGCTGTGGCTTGCTTGGATCACATTTTTTTTACCCAGAATGTCCTGCAAATGTCAATTTACTAGTGGAAAAAAATCAATGTTGTCCATATTTATGTGACACAAATCTCAAGCAATTCCAGCAAATAGCAAAAGACGTGCTATGCTGTATTTCCACATGACTTCAAAGAAGAATGGTAACCACATGGGTAAATGGGCATATAACATGATAGGAATTGACTAAAACTGTTTTCATAGTGAAATGTTTGGGAATGCGGGGTGGTGAGATGTTTGTCGATTTGCACAGATTCCCAATCTTTCTGTTATAGTGATCTGAGAAAAAATGTATTATTCTTGTTAAAGTTTGATGTTAAAGTTTGAAGACACCATCACCTGCACCACCTACATGAACACCCCCAGCTGCTACATGGCACACCTCACTTTCAAGATATGCATCACAGCCAACTTCTCCCTCGGCCAAACCCTTGTATACAGATCACGAGGGCACTGCACCAGTTTTTCAAGCAACATCGTGGACTTCTCCACACCCTTTGTCATCAAATGACAACACAATCATTCTCATTGAAGACCGTAACATTCGGCAAGAAGACTGCACTGATGAAGAATCTATGGCCCTTCTATAAAACATCAGAAACCTTGGTCCCAACCAGCACGTTACTGAACCCATCCCTACCACTGGACACCTATTTACCCATTTATCCTAATTAGCAATATCACAATTGACAAATCAGACACTACAAACTGGACAGACCTAACCCTAATTAGAAAACTCATCCTGCATCATCACAGACCTACCACACTAGAATTGCTTTCCCAGCAGGAAAAGCATCTCAGCAGAGGAGTGAGCTACAGCCCTCTCGAAGAACTGGCCCGAGCACACCAGTGACTTGTTGACAGCCATCTAAAATCTCAACAGCTTGATCGCTGCGTGAGCCAACATCCTGGCTCCCCTGAAGCACAACAGCATGGCAAGAGCCCACTCACAGACCAGCTAGTACACAGAAGAACACAGGCTGACGATGCATCACTGCAACCAACTGGAGTGCAAATGAAGAACAATTTAAGACACTACATAGAAAGATATCTTCAAATTAGCAGAGACGTTACTACAAGCTGATACAGAACACCAACCGCAAACATCTTGCAAATCACATTAACACTAGCACTAACAGCAGCAAGATAATCTTCACCATCATTAAAGATTTCACTGTGCTTCCTGCCACCTTGACCAATATCACTCCCTCACAAGACCTTTAAAACAAGCTCTCAAGATTCTTCTGTAACAAAATCATGGCCACATCCACCAACTTCGACCCTCAACCGGACCCCGTCACTGCCGTAACTCACCTTTTGATTACAGCCGATAAGTAAACTCCGACCTTGTGGCTTGCCATCACCACAGTTTAATTTGCTGCTACCATGAAGACCATCTACTCTGGGGCTCCACCTGATGCTTACTCACCACTCCTTCATCAAAGCACTCCTACCTAACTGCAAAGCAGTAACACCCATCGTCAATACATCCATCAACATCCAACTCTAAATCACAGTCTCCTACTCTCTTCTTGAATTCAGCAGGAAGCTGAAGACCTGGCTTTTCAGTTAACCAACCTGCCATAAACAGGGCTAGGCACACTCACCTGCTCAGTGCCAGGATATCCTCATGGGTGATAGTGCACTTTACAAATACAGATAACATAACTTGCTTGCCAGGCATTCAGGGTAAGAAATTGAGGTAGGATCCATAATTCACACAACCCATGACTTCCCCAGGTATCTAGTTTTCAGAAGTTTGTGGGTTTGGTGAGTATCCATGGGGGCTAGCCACCCTCGGCTGAAATAACACAACTAACTACATTTGCAGAAAAGCTGATATATGAAGGAAAATTCTTGACATCAATATGTTGTATTTTGAGACATTCTCTGACATGGTCATAGTATAACCCATTCAAATAGCTCACCATTTATAGAGGGCAAAGTGTTTGAGTACTAGGAGGTAGGTCTTTTGTTAATCCCTAGGATCCTGCCACTTTTGTTCTCAGAAACATAAGGAAATGAAGTTATTTTGACCAAAGCTATTTGCAGGGTATTCTTAATATCAAAAAGAGTTTGGATGTACCTTAGCCACAACACTATAGACTCTCCTGGGGTTGGTAGGTTACCTTAGGTCTAGCTAACATCAGCCCCAAATATAGCAGCTACTTCAATCGCAAAATAATCAATGCAATTAAAATAAAATTAAAATAATGTTGCCATGGTGTATTTTTCTTTTCACTACAACCTGTCCCTTGCAATGGACCAAACACACATGTGGGGTAACATTTTTATTGAGAGAAGTGTGAAAAACCAGAACAGTATAATATTCGTTTTTATCTATTGAATGTCTATCCATTTTTTGCTTCTAAGTGTAAGTAATGGTCAGGTAAGAACACATTTTGAACAACAAAACCATAAAACATTAGACTAGATTACTCTAATGGACACACCAGTATATCGCGTTTGTAGATCAGCCATCGGGACTGCTAACAACATGGTAACTTATTTCTATGTTTTCCTGCTTATTTTCATTAAATTGTGATGTCAGTCATTACTCACTTTGAGAAATCCATGAGCGATCTATATAAGTGGCCCCTTGCTGAATTCAGAACTGTATCTTCTCTCCAGCACTGCACAGCTTGCTGGCTTCACCCACTGGTTTTACTCCTCTTCCCCCTACAGACTGAAAGTGGGTATAAGACACAAAAAATGAAGAATGAATCATGGCCCAGAAAATTGCAAAAACGATGGCGAAAAATTATTTACAGCTGCTTCTTTCTGGAAGCTGTGAAGAGGGTGATTATAGCACACCAACGATAAGATTGCTAGTATCTGTGCTATTTATCACACCTGGCAAATAACAATCCCACTGGGCTCGTTATAATTCTAATGTGATAAATAGCACCTATTACAAGTTTGTGGGGAATAGCATGTGGATTTTGGTGCTGAATGCATCCAAATTGGCATGAGACGGTGAATACCGTTTGCTTTTCCCCTGTCAAATTTTAGTAGGTTTGACCTGCCAAAATGTAACAAATGTTTAGTTATTTAACGCATCTGAAAATTATCGGATGCATTAAATAAAACCAAACTCATAATTCTGACTCATGGATAAATGGGGGTTTACTCATGCGTCAAAATTAAACAGACAACTCGTAATCAGGGCTCAAATCTTTTGTTGATGCCTTTTTTGGACACCAAACACTTACTTGCACAGCACTTTTTCCACTTTTCTCAAAATAACAAAATGTTGCTACATTCTCGCAATTTTCTAAGTGTTCTGTTTGGTAATCCACAAACCCTTAATAACATTAAAGTCGAAAACGTGAGAAAAATACAGCAACTTTAGCCTAGATGTCTTTTGTGGAAAAAAGCATGAGGAATGAAACGCACACTGCCCCAAAATAGGAAGCAAAGGGCTCAGCATTGGTTTCTAGAAGGTTCAGCACTTTAGGACTTGAATTTCTGTTCATTGTGTTTGAAGAAAGTGGATGGGGGATAGAGGATTTTCATACTAGGCAAAATGAACCCTAGTAGGATTATTTGAGGCCAAGATGTGGACGAAAAATACAATGAAAAAAACAAGCTGAACAGGAGGATTGTGGGGAGTAGGTTAGTGCAAAGTTCACAGCAGTAATAATTAAGGGCCATATTTATACTTTTTGACGCAAAACTGCGCTAACTCAGTTTTGCGCCAAAAAAATTAGCGCCGGCTAACACCATTCTGAAGCGCTATGCGGGCGCCGTATTTATTCAATGACGTTAGCCGGCGTTAGCCGCCGGCGCTGTCTGGTGTGCGTTAAAAAAAACGACGTACACCAGGCAGCGCCGGCGTAGGGGGAAAATGGTGTATGGGCGTCCACAAATGGTGCAAGTCAGGCTGAGGCAAAAAAATCGCCTCAACCCGATTTGCGCCATTTTTTTACGACGCCCATCCCCCATTGAAATGACTCCTGTCTTAGCAAAGACAGGAGTCATGCCCCCTTGCCCAATGGCCATGCCCAGGGGACTTCTGTCCCCTGGGCATGGTCATTGGGCATAGTGGCATGTAGGGGGGCACAAATCAGGCCCCCCTATGCCACAAAAAAAATATAAAAAAAATACTTACCTGGACTTACCTTAATGTCCCTGGGGTGGGTCCCTCCATCCTTGGGTGTCCTCCTGGGGTGGGCAAGGGTGGCAGGGGGTTGTCCCTGGGGGCAGGGGTGGGCACCTCTGGGCTCATTCTGAGCCCACAGGTCCCTTAACGCCTGCCCTGACCCAGGCGTTAAAATCCGGCGCTAATGCGGGTTTTTTAGACCCGCCCACTCCCGGGGCGTCATTTTTGCCCTGGAGTATAAATACGACGCATATGCATCGGAGTCATTTTTTAAGACGGGAACGCCTACCTTGCATATCATTAACGCAAGGAAGGTGTTCACGCAAAAAAATGACGCTAACTCCATGAACTTTGGCGCTAGATGCGTCTAACGCCAAAGTATAAATATGGAGTTAGTTTTGCGTCGAATTTGCGTCGAAAAAAACGATGCAAATTCGGCGCAAACGGAGTATAAATATGCCCCTAAATACTTAACCAACTACTAATTCACTGCACAGCAACTAGGATGAGAAATCAACTGGCAGCATGCATCACTTGTTCTTGTAGGAATCTGGGTAGAGATGACCTGAAGCAGAACACTTGGGAGACAAACAAATCGGTGATGGGAGGAATATGTGAAATAAATCTCAGCCTTTTTTAGAAGAATAGGTGAATGTAACAGTGCGTAAAATTACTTAATGTAAACACAACATTAAGTAGAAGCAGAAGTGAGTTTAATGGAGGCTGGAGTGTTTGATCTAAACATAGCCCCTAGTTTGCCATAATTTTGATGATAACAGGTGAGGAGCATGAAGTAAAATGGAGTGATTGGTAGCAACTGACAGAGTGGCCCACAACCAAGAATAATAACCTCACATGAGCGCTCCCTTTGTGTGATTATTTCATCGCAGTCGGTCTAGTCACTTGGCTTGGTGTGAAGAGACTATGGTGGTCATTCTGACCTCAGCGGTAAAAGGCGCCCACCGCCGGTCAGAAATCCTCCATAATTCCGCTGCGGTCGCGGCAACCCGCCACGGTCATTCTGACCCGCAGCAGCCAAACCTCCGAAAATCCGACAGCCACAACAGACCGCCAGACCAGCGGTCGGCGGAAAAGTGGAGGTGACCAAACCTCCACCGTCACGCCAACAGAAATACGCCCATGCCATTACGACCCACGAATCCACGCGGCGGTCATTCAAACGCGGTTTTCCATTGGCGGTACACACCGCCGCGGTCAGAATACACACAAACGAACAAAACTCAGCCACATTGGCCGATTTGAATTCCACACACCTGATACACATACACACACCACTCCCACACACACAATACAATATAAAACACACACCCACATCACCCACAAACCCCTACGACAAAAAATTCAGAAAGAAGCACCGAGAGACACATCATCGAACACAGAATACCATCACACAGAGGCACACTGCACCATCACCCACACAATATCCACACACAAAACAACACACACCACCACACTCAACACACTTAACTACACATACTCCACCCCACACATCATACACACCACTCCATGGCACCCCAAAGACAGTCCCGCTTCTCAGACGAAGAACTCAGGGTCATGGTGGAGGAAATCGTTCAGGTAGAGCCCCAGCTCTTCGGCACACAGGTCCAATACACCAGCATTGCCCGGAGGACGGAGCTATGGCAGAGGATTGTCGACAGGGTCAACGCTGTGGGACAGCACCCCAGAAATCGGGAAGACATCAGGAAGCGATGGAACGACCTACGGGGGAAGGTGCGTTCCATGGTATCCCGGCACAACATCGCCGTGCAGAAGACTGGCGGAGGACCCCCACCTCAACCCCCACAATTTACAACATGGGAGGAGGAAGTCTTGAACATCCTGCATCCTGACGGCCTCGCAGGAGTCGGCGGAGGAATGGACACTGGTAAGTTGAAGCTTCACTACTGCTTCCCCCCCACCTGCATGCCAAATCATACCCCAACCCTCAAACCCATCCTCGAACCCCACCCTCACCCCCACCCCACCCCCATCCTCACCCCCATCCTCACCCCCACCCTCACCCTCACCCCCACCACCATCCTCACCCCCACCACCATCCTCACCCCCACCCCCAGCACACCTATTCCCTGCCAATGTCTCACCATCACAACCCACACATCCCAAAACCTAGGCCTGCATGCGTCCACTAAGCATGGACACCCATCACCAAAGCATGCCCAATGCATATACACATCCCCCCCACAAGCCACCCTCACCAAAGCCCCCACACACGAATGCCAGCACTTGGGGACACGGGAACCCACAGATACACCCATATGCCACACATTGAAACTATAACCATACCTCTATACCCCTGCAGGACCCGACCGCCAACACACCGCCACGGAGGGCCCAGAATTCTCCACACCCCCCACCCAAGAGGCCGTCAGCGATGACAGCAGCTCTGTCGACCTGGACACCGATGACCAGCCCGGACCATCGGGGACCTCTGGACAGTCGGTTCCCCTCAGACAGCCACAGGCCACCACAGACCCAAACCCCTCTGGGAACACCAGCACAGCTCCCACCCAGCGGGCCCATGCCTCTGTCTCCAGGGCGCGTCAATCTGCGGTGTGTCTACCACTACAGGGCACCCAGGATAACCCACCACCCCAACAACAACAGGGACCTGGGGGCAGTGGTAGTGGGCACACCGGCCAGGGGGCAGAGGCCCAGGGAAACAGGGCAACTCGGAGGGCAGCTGTGCGGCAGGGGGGGGACGGGCCCAGGGAACCCACTCTCCACGAGGCCCTCACCACCATCATGGGAGCATACAACCGCTCCCAGGAGACGATGGCGACGGTACTGGCCCGGTTCCAGGAGATCCAGGTACTGCAGGAGGAACACTATCGGGGGTACAGGGAGGACATCAGAGCCCTCACCTCCACCCTGGTTACCATGGTCGGGCTGCTGCAGGACCTCATCAACACCAGGACGGACACTCAACACCAACAAAGGGCCCCTGCCACTAGCCTGGACCAAGAACAGCCAACCACCTCCGCCGGCGCTAGTGGTCAGGAGGCCCCCGCACAACAGCAGCCCACCAGACCCCCACCTCCTGCAGGAGAAGAACCACCCCGCAAGAGGGCCCTGAGATCTCGCAAGAAGACAGAGTAGGATGTCAAGACCCCCGCCAGCAAAGGATACCACCTGATGTCATCCCACTGTCCCACATTGTCACCCTGTCCATCCTTGAACTGCCCATGCTCCATCTCTCCACAGGCCTCTGGACAATGCACCTGTGTGACTGTTACTCTGGACTCTGCCATGGACATTCCTTCACCATAGCCCCCACCCACTTGAAACCACCCATCCCATTTTGAGCACTTAAATAAACACCCATTTAGCACAAAACTATCTGGAGTCTGGCTGTGATTTCAAAATATTGTAATTGACATGACATTGCAAATATGTCCTTGTACATAGTGAAGTCAACAAACAGCTGCCACAAAGCTGTAGTCCATGGGGAAACGAAGCACAGGACTCGTAGTGGGGACCCCAGATCTGAAATAGGGAGGGAAAAGCCACAACTCAGTCATCATACACTGGGGCAAATAGACAGGCAGCAGAGATGCAGGAGAGTAGTTCACATTCACTAAATTATGTTTGAATTGTTACCTGTGTCCTATTGGAAGTACTGTTCAATGATTCTGTCCCTGTTGTCTGTTTCAGCCCCGTCGTCTTCCTCCTCGTCACTCTCCACAGGTTCCACAGCTGCCACTACACCACCGTCTCGACCATCCTCCTGCAGGAAAGGCACCTGGCGGCGCAAAGCCAGGTTGTGAAGCATGCAGCAGGCCACGGTGATGTGACACACCTTCTTAGGTGAGTACATTAGGGATCCACCTGTCATATGCAGGCACCTAAACCTGGCCTTTAGGAGGCCAAAGGTGCATTTGATCATCCTCCTAGTACGCCCATGGGCCTCATTGTACCGTTCCTCTGCCCTGGTCCGGGGATTCCTTACTGGGGTCAGTAGCCACGACAGGTTGGGGTACCCAGAGTCCCCCAATAGCCATACACGGTGTCTCTCTAGCTGTTACATCACGTAAGGGATGCTGCTATTCCTCAGGATGAAGGCGTCATGCACTGACCCAGGGAACTTGGCATTTACATGCGAGATGTACTGGTCAGCCAAACACACCACCTGGATGTTCATGGAATGGTAACTTTTTCTGTTCCTGTACACCTGCTCCCTGTCTCTTGGGGGAACCAAAGCCACATGGGTCCCATCAATGGCACCAATGACGTTGGGAATATGTCCAAGGGCGTAGAAATCACCCTTCACTGTAGCCAATTCGCCCACCTCAGGGAAAATGATGTAGCTCCTCACGTATTTCATCAGGGCAGACAACACTCTGGATAACACCTTCGAAGACATGGGCTGAGACATCCCAGAAGCAATTCCCACTGTTGTCTGAAATGACCCACTTGCCAGGAAATGGAGTACTGACAGGACCTGCACCAGAGGGGGAATCCCTGTGGGTTGGCGGATGGGGGACATCAGGTCGGGCTCCAGCTGGGCACACAGTTCATGTATAGTGGCACGGTCAAGCCGGTAGGTCAGGATAATGTGGCGTTCTTCCATTGTCGACAGGTCCACCAGCGGTCGGTACACGCGAGGATTCATCCGTCTCCTCGCCAAACCCAGCGGACGGTGCCTAGGAAGGACAACATGGAGCACAGAGTCAAGCAACCCACAGGTACGTACTCACAGCTTGCACAGTAAACGATTCTCTATGCAGTGAATGGCGTGTCTGAGTGGCTATGCAAGGCCTAGGCCTGTGTGACGCAGTTGAAATTGAGCCATGTGGACCCTCGAAATGGCGGCTGCCTGACCTGTGAAGTGTGACAATGGGATGTGAGGTCAATGCGCTGGCGTGGCACACCGCGGCGGTCGGCGGGCGAAGACCGCGGCGCGAAGCCGCATTGGTTAACATTGAAGCCTATGGGTTTCAGGAGCCAATGACGAAGGGCGCCGGCGGTGGCGGGACGCACCGCCGCGGTACGCACCGCCGCGGACGTGACCGCCATTTCCTATCTACTTATCCACTTGCGACTTGAACTTTCACAGGAGAGGACCTATACTGCAAGTGTTGCTGTGACCTCGGTCTGGAAGGGACAATGGCTGCTGCGACTGGGGAAAGGGCCCCTGCCTTCACTGGAGAGGAGTTGGAGAAACTTGTGGATGGGGTCCTCCCCCAGTATGCGCTACTCTACGGTCCTCCAGACCAACAAGTGAGTTTAATTCAATATGGATTTGCGGCCACTGGCTGGCTTGGGGGCCTGGCGGGGGGCCTGGCGGGGGGCCTGGCGGCGATGGGGGGCATGTTGGGCCTGGCGGAGGGCCTGGCGGGGGGCCTGGCGGGGATGGGGGGCATGTTGGGCCTGGCGGGGGGCCTGGCGGGGGGCCTGGCGGGGATGGGGGGCATGTTGGGCCTGGCGGGGGGCCTGGTGGGGATGGGGGGCATGTTGGGCCTGGCGGGGGGCCTGGCGGGGATGGGGGGCATGTTGGGCCTGGCGGGGGGCCTGGCGGGGGGCCTGGCGGGGATGGGGGGCATGTTGGGCCTGGCGGAGGGCCTGGCGGGGGGCCTGGCGGGGATGGGGGGCATGTTGGGCCTGGCGGGGGGCCTGGCGGGGGGCCTGGCGGGGATGGGGGGCATGTTGGGCCTGGCGGGGGGCCTGGCGGGGATGGGGGGCATGTTGGGCCTGGCGGGGGGCCTGGCGGGGATGGGGGGCATGTTGGGCCATGGCGGGGGGCCTGGCGGGGATGGGGGGCATGTTGGGCCTGGCGGAGGGCCTGGCGGGGGGCCTGGCGGGGATGGGGGGCATGTTGGGCCTGGCGGGGGGCCTGGCGGGGATGGGGGGCATGTTGGGCCTGGCGGGGGGCCTGGCGGGGATGGGGGGCATGTTGGGCCTGGCGGGGGGCCTGGCGGGGGGCCTGGCGGGGATGGGGGGCATGTTGGGCCTGGCGGGGGGCCTGGCGGGGGGCCTGGCGGGGATGGGGGGCACGTTGGGCCTGGCGGGGGGCCTGGCGGGGATGGGGGGCGTTGGGCCACTGGCAACGATAATGCAGACAAACTTGAACGTGGTATTTCTCCCTCCCTGTACGTGTCACATAGGTCCGCGCCCATGAGAAGATCGGGATTTGGCGTGCCATCGCCAAGGAAGTCCGGACCCTGGGGGTCCACCATCGACGGGGCACCCACTGCCGCAAGAGGTGGGAGGACATCCGCCGCGGGACCAAGAAGACTGCCGAGTCTCTGCTGGGGATGGCCTCCCAACGTAGGCGGGGTGCCTGCCGTCAACTGACCCCCCTGATGTTCCGGATCCTGGCGGTGGCCTACCCTGATTTGGATGGGCGCGTGAGGGCAGCACAGCAGACACAAGGGGGTGAGTACAAGCATCATCTACTCTGTTGTCGCGCAGTGGAGGTGTCTGGGTGGGGGAGGAGGGCTGTGGGTCCCCCTAGGCCAGGGCGATATCTGTAGGCTGGGCACCCCCGTAAGCCCCTGTGTCCCCAGCCACCACCCTCAGTAGTGTGTCAGTACAGCCATCCCTGGGCCGTGTCATCCATGGGTGCAGTTGTCAACTCTAGGCGCGTAGGGCATGTTCCACGGAATGCGTAGCGGACCCCAAGTGCGCAACTTAGTGCAGGGGGCATCTGTGTCTGTCATGTCCGCTAACTGTACCGGTGATCCATGTACTCAAAATCTCTTTATTTCTCTCTCCCCCCCCCCTTTTTGTTTGTCCTTCTGTGCTTGTGTGCATCAGCATCATCAGGCGGAGGAGAAGTGGCATCGGGGCAGGAGGGAGCTGCATCTCACATGGCCCAGGAGGGCCATGCCACAGAGTCTGACTGGACCAGTGAGACGGAGGGCGAGGGGAGCTCCACGACGGGGACGACTGGACCCTGCAGCGACACGGACACGTCCTCGGAAGGGAGCTCCCTTGCGGGGGTGGCACCATCCGTGCCCCCCGCCATTACAGGTACAGCCGCCACCCAGCGCACCATCTCCGCCCTCCCAGCAGCCCCTCAGCGTTCGCCCCGTGCCCGCTCGGCCAGGAAGCCGGGCATCTCCTTCGCCCCAGGCACCTCAGGCCCTGCCCCTGTTACCCCCGCTGCCCTCAGTGAGAAGGTCATTGACCTCCTCCGAACGCTCATTGTTGGGCAGACTACCCTTTTGAATGCCATCCAGGGGGTGGAGAGGGAGGTTCATCGCAGCAATGCGTACCTGGAGGGCATTCATTCGGGTCAGGCTGCCCATCAGCGATCGTTCCAGGCTCTGGCCTCAGCACTGACGGCAGCCATTGTCCCTGTCTCCTGCCTCCCTCTACTAACTCCCTCCTCCCAGTCTCCTGTTCCTCTGCCTGTCCCACCCACACCATCAGACCAGCCTGCACACACCTCAACACCCAAGAGCAGCTCATCCAAACATAAGCACCACAGATCACGCAGACATTCACACAAGCAACATTCCGATGCAGACATGCCAACAGTCACTACCACCTCTGTGACCCCCACCTCCTCGTCTCCCTCCTCCCTCCCTGTGACGTCTACACTCACACCTTCATTCACCTCACCATCAGCCAGTGTTTCCATCACCAGCATACCCTCCACTCCAGTCCGCACACGTGCAGTCACCACCCCCACTGCCATTTACACGTCCCCTGTGTCCTCTCCCACTGTGTCTGTCACCCCCTCTTCCACACCACACAAACGCAGCCACCCACCCACCCAACAGCCATCCACCTCACGACAGCCTCCCGCTCCTGCACCTGCACCCAAAGACAGCAAACTTGTCTCGCCTACAACCACATCCTCTCCCTCCACTCCCATACCCACTGTACCTTCCACTCTCCATTGTCCCAAGAAAATCTATCTCTCTACTGCTACCTTCTTTCCTGACCCTGAGCCCCCCCCTCCTTCTCGTCAGGGTAAAAAGAGCACCTCAGCCACCACCAGCCCTGCAGCCCCCTTGACAAGGGTGCAGGGGTATTGGAGCCCACCAGCCCGCAGGTCTGGATCTTCGCCCAGCAGCAAGGGGACAGCCAGCCCACCCCCTGGGAAGAGGAGCAGAAGGCGGAAGGGCCGCCGCCGGAGCCCGGATTCGATATCCCCAAGGACACTAGCCAGCCACCGTCAACAGCCACAACTCCAAAGGGAGGAAAGGGCCACAGACTCCCGACTAAGGAGGGCAAGGGCAGCAAGGCGGAGAAGTCAGACAGCAGGCCTGCTGCCCATGGAGGACCCGTCACAGCTGCCCAGGTGGAGCCCGCAACCCCCATAGCCACTGCCCCGGGAGGAACCGGCACAGCTGCCCCGGGAGAGCCCACCACCCCCATAGCCGCTGCCCAGGGAGGACCCAGCCCAGCTGGCCAGGAGGGCCCCACCACCCACAGCCCAGGTGGGCATTGAAGGAGCACCATCCCCGCTGCCCAGGAGGGCACCACCAGGCAATGAGCAGTTGGCCATAGAATGGCCGCCGTCTCCAGCACCGCTCCGCTGGGGCCCGCCGTCTCAAGAACCGCTGAACTGGGCCCTTCAAGGCAAGAACCGCTGAACAGGGCCCCGCCGTCTCCAGCACCGCTCCACTGGGGCCCGCCGTCTCAAGAACCGCTGAACTGGGCCCTTCACGGCAAGAACCGCTGAACTGGGCCCTTCACGGCAAGAACCGCTGAACTGGGCCCTTCAAGGCAAGAACCGCTGAACAGGGCCCCGCCGTCTCCAGCACCACTCCGCTGGGGCCCGCCGTCTCAAGAACCGCTGAACTGGGCCCTTCAAGGCAAGAACCGCTGAACTGGGCCCTTCAAGGCAAGAACCGCTGAACAGGGCCCCGCCGTCTCCAGCACCGCTCCGCTGGGGCCCGCCGTCTCAAGAACCGCTGAACTGGGCCCTTCACGGCAAGAACCGCTGAACTGGGCCCTTCACGGCAAGAACCGCTGAACTGGGCCCTTCAAGGCAAGAACCGCTGAACAGGGCCCCGCCGTCTCCAGCACCGCTCCGCTGGGGCCCGCCGTCTCAAGAACCGCTGAACTGGGCCCTTCAAGGCATGAAACGCTGAACTGGGCCCTTCACGGCAAGAACCGCTGAACTGGGCCCTTCAAGGCAAGAACCGCTGAACTGGGCCCTTCCAGGCAAGAACCGCTGAACAGGGCCCCGCCGTCTCCAGCACCGCTCCGCTGGGGCCCGCCGTGTCAAGAACCGCTGAACTGGGCCCTTCACGGCAAGAACCGCTGAACTGGGCCCTTCACGGCAAGAACCGCTGAACTGGGCCCTTCAAGGCAAGAACCGCTGAACAGGGTCCCGCCGTCTCCAGCACCGCTCCGCTGGGGCCCGCCGTCTCAAGAACCGCTGAACTGGGCCCTTCACGGCAAGAACCGCTGAACTGGGCCCTTCAAGGCAAGAACCGCTGAACTGGGCCCCGCCGTCTCCAGCACTGCTCCGCTGGGTCCCGCCGTCTCAAGAACCGCTGAACTGGGCCCTTCACGGCAAGAACCGCTGAACTGGGCCCTTCAAGGCAAGAACCGCTGAACTGGGCCCCGCCGTCTCCAGCACCGCTCCGCTGGGGCCCACCGTCTCAAGAACCGCTGAACTGGGCCCTTCACGGCAAGAACCGCTGAACTGGGCCCTTCAAGGCAGGAACCGCTGGCCCTTTGGCAGACGTGGCAGGGCAGGATCTGTCTCGGGCAGGGCTGCAGGATGTCCTCTGGCCAACATGCCTCCTCCAGTGGCAGTGGAGTCTGTTATGGACTGCTTGGACTGTTGCTTTGCTCTCCCCAGGATGGTCCAGTGGGCAGGCTACCCACTGTATGGACTGTATGGACTGTGGCTTTGCTCTCCCCAGGATGGCCCAGTGGGCAGGCCACCCACTGTATGGACTGTTTGGACTGTGGCTTTGCTCTCCCCAGGATGGCCCAGTGGGCAGGCCACCCACTGTATGGACTGTATGGACTGTGGCTTTGCTCTCCCCAGGATGGCCCAGTGGGCAGGCCACCCACTGTATGGACTGTATGGACTGTGGCTTTGCTCTCCCCAGGATGGCCCAGTGGGCAGGCCACCCACTGTATGGACTGTTTGGACTGTGGCTTTGCTCTCCCCAGGATGGCCCAGTGGGCAGGCCACCCACTGTATGGACTGTATGGACTGTGGCTTTGCTCTCCCCAGGATGGCCCAGTGGGCAGGCCACCCACTGTATGGACTGTATGGACTGTGGCTTTGCTCTCCCCAGGATGGCCCAGTGGGCAGGCCACCCACTGTATGGACTGTTTGGACTGTGGCTTTGCTCTCCCCAGGAAGGGCCAGTGGTCATGGAGTCCCCTCGTGGATCTGGCGTCGTGTACTCAAGTGGCTGAGGTGCCCCCCCCTTCCCTTCCCCCTGGGGTGCCTGTCCTTTTTTCTTTCTGATGCCCCTGCAGTGTTCTCTCCGTGGAGTTCTTGTCGTGGGACTGGGCCTTGCCCCTTTGCTCAGGACCCCTGTGGTCCACGGACAGTGGTTGGACTACATTTAGTAGATGTATATATTTTGTACATAGTTTATTTATTTATTTGGATTACTGCTGTCCATTTTTCAATATATCTGCCCGTTTGAGATCTCTTCTTTTGGTCTTTGCATAATTTTGGAAGGGGGGGGTTTGTGGGTTGTGACAGTGATCTGTGGGAATGCATTGATGTGTGTGTTGTAGTGGGTGTGGGTGGGTGGGTGTGTGCCGGTAATCTTTGCCCTCCCCTGTGTCGTAGGTGCAGTACTCACCGATGTCTTCCGCGCTGCCGGGCGTGCTCCTGGTACAGGAGCAGGTATAGGAGTGCGGGGATGACCTGCAACTCGGGTTCCATACTGCCGGAATCTCGCGTGGTGTATGTGGAGGTGAGCGTTTTCCCGTTCGTAGTCTGTTTCCGCCGTGTTTTTATCGGCGGTGCTCCCGCCCCGGAAAAGGTGGCGGATTGGTGGGTCGTGATAGGGTGGGCGGTACATTGTCTGCCGCCTGGCTGTTGGCGGGGACCGCCGCGCTGTTTGTTTGTTCCGCCGTGGCGGGCGGAGTGTTAATGCGGCGGGCTGTGTTGGCGGTTCCCGCCAGGGTCAGAATTGCATATTTTGGACCGCCGGCCTGTTGGCGGGTTGGCCGCCGCTTTATCACCGACCGCCAGGGTCAGAATGAGGGCCTATGACTACTACCTTTGGAAAATGTGCCATTTTTTATAGCTCACCGAGGTGCACAGGGGAATTGCGCAACGGTGATGCTGGAGGCCCTGTGGAGGATGGGCTGCATGGAAGAGGTTCCTATGAGCGTGGCCAGCTGTGAAATCTTGGTGATTCATCCACCTCTAAATGAAACAGAAGAACTGCAGTTTTGGTTGAATGGACTCCCCACTGACTTGCAATATGTTTTTTGTCTGTCAAATTCCAAAATAGGCCATTACTTTTTACTTTAGATTATACTTCCATCTAAAAGTAGCTGCTTGCCGGTGTTATCTGATCTTCAACAGGTGCAATAAGCAGTCACTTTGAAGAAATTGTGAGATGGAAGAATTGTTTTAGTCAGGCACTGTCTGGACCAAAAAAGGTGCAGGGCTCTGAGATCAAAATCTCCTTTGCTACTGATTATATCTATTTTGGACATGTCTATGGGGCAAGGTTCTGTGAAGATTTGAAGTTGTTGGAAAGATTCGAATGACATGACAAATATTAATCACAAATATGATTGAGGGAGATGGCCTAGATGCACTGTCATGAAGAAGAGAACTCCATAAATGAATAATCAAAAATATGAAAAACATTTATGAACTTCAAAACAACAAGCCTCATAAAGTAATATGAACTCAAGATCCCATTGCAGATAATACACATTACTAGGTGAAGAATGGAGCCATATAGACATATATTATGTGCGCAGAAAGGCTAAACAAATAGAATTGCTACACTACTATCAAACTAGATCAAGATGTAAATAAGTAAAACATACAAAATCATTCATTTTTCTCCTCCTATAGTGCAAAAACACCCTTGAGGCTCGAAATTACTGCTAATGACAATAATCCAAACTGCCCCCACACAGCATTGCTGTTCCTGGGGTGTTTTGTTCACTTTTGGGGATTGTAGGAAGGAATATAATTCATACTAATGGTAAAACTTGTGTTGCCAGTTTCAACACTGGGTGGTTACCTCTTTGAAAATGTTAGTACCCTTCTCTGTTCTGTTCTTTTTGTAATGAAGCCTTCCAAAAGTAATTAACTTTGAAGTATGTTACTTGCACCATGACCATCGTTAATTTCAGTCTCAATCCACTGACTTACCATATACAGGAAAATTAAAATACAAATGTGACACAATTTTAACTGAAAATCTGAAAAACATAAACACATCAACAGATTCAGGCTATCAAAATCAGCACTGGCAAAACAGTTCAAACCAGCCTCACACTGCAACTGGAATTTGGCCATGTGGACATAGTTGGGTCCTTGTAGCCCATCATACTCATAAACAGGGGATCATGGCTAGAATGGTCTCTTGGGTGCATGGTTGGGTTTCGGTCCCCCATACTGCTTGGAAACAGACTCTTACCCTGCAGCATTCGGGGCAAATCACTGAACAAGAGCTTTGATGAAAAAAGCATTGATTCATCCCATGCATGGATGGTGGTTCTTGAGCAAATATACAAAGTCATTGCTGACAAATATTTAGAAATGTATTAAAAGATTAAACAACTAAAATAGTAAATTAAAACACAATTATTTTAAGTTTTCAGAAAAACAATAAATAACAAAAATAAATTCTGCTTTATAAACTGAGCACATAATCACCATATCTCATTGTTTGACATAAAATTAATATTAGTATTTTACTTAAAATCTAAATAGACTCAATTCAATAATTAATAAATGCAACAAGTATCTCACGTCAGTAGGATGCACAACTATAATGACCTGTTCTTTTTTAAATCTGCTGCACAGGTAAAAACATATATTTTCTGGAAATTCTATCTTCAGGTCTTGCTTCTATGAGAACAATGTCCTCACTCAGAATATTTCATTTTTTAGCACTTTAATTTCCTTACACATTAAAACCCACACAAAATGAATCATAAAAAATACAATCCTCTAAAATCATCATCAAAAGCATTCTAGATACAGTTTTCCTAACGATCTTAGCTGTACTGGACATGTGCTGAATTAAGGACAGCTGTGCCTCTTCCCAGTAAAAGTTAGGAGTTAGTGTTATGCCTAAGTAGCAAAAAACACCCTGCATCAGTTGGATTGGCACTCACCAGCAGACACCTCTTACAATTGGTGGTCCTCTGTTGCGAGAAAAACACACACTTAGGTGATCATTCTGAGTTTGGCGGTCATTACTGGAGACCACTGTGCAAGTGGCCGCTGAAAGACCGCCAGTGATGGCGGAGTGAAGACTGCCACATTACAACTCACCCACACAATACTGCCAAAATACACCCAAAAACCGACACCGTCAGACGAAATGATGGCATGAAGGATGCGGCTGCACCACCAGCACCGCCACGCCAAGAATATCCGACCTGCTAAATAACGATTCACAAATCAGCACTGTGGTCCGAACCCGGCAGCAGTCCATTGGCGGCTGAACCGTTGTGGAAAAAAAGGGCACCACTACCAGAACACTGCACCACATTGAACAATACTATTACCCAAAACGAGACACATACACATAACTGTCCACAGCACTACAAAACACCCCCCACAAATACCCAGAACCCTTTGCAACCAGAAACTCTGACAGAGTGAGGCAAGAGCACACTGAAAGGAGACACTGCACTTAAATACCTAAGGCACCCTCACACTGAACATGCATCACACAACACACCACTGCATACAAACACCACAGAGCACACGCACATACCACTGCGCAAACTCACATCAACAAACAGCACACCAAGAATCCCTTAACAACATACATTCCCACACACAACACAACCACCATGCCTCCACCAAAAAACCCACGATTCACAGAAGAGGAGCTGAGGGTATTGGTTGACAAAATCGTCAGAGTGGAGCCGCGACTGTTTGGAGCACAGGTCCAGCAGACATCCATAGCCCAGAAGAACGACTTATGTCAGAGGATAGTCATCAGGGTGAATGCAGTGTGGAACCATCCACGGACAAGGAAGGACATTAGAAAGAGTTGGATGACCTATGGGGGAAGGTACGGGCCCTGGCTTCCAGGCACCAAATCGCCATCATGAGGACTGGTGGTGGGCCCCCACCGGGTCCCCCTGAAATGTCACTGTGGGAGAAGAAGGTCCCAGCCATTCTACATCCATAAGGGATGATGGGAATACCTAGTGGACTGGACACTGGTAAGTCTACTGTACTCCATGGCTAACATGTTCCCATACACAGCATGTACCCCCACCACCCTTTCACCCACTCACACCACCCTAATGTGCACAAACCCACCATGGAACCAATACCCACCCTTGCATGCCACAGCAACCTACTGACACCATTCCCTCACAGGCCCACCCAGTGCATGGATACCTCACACTGCAGCAAGTACCACACCTACCACACTGCAACACTCCATACCCTTGCATGGCTGCTACATCCACATCATATCTCTGCAATTGCACGTTAAAACATGTCACTCCCCATCACCAATAAGTATAAGGAATGCATATCAGTACATGGCAATGACAGGAGCAAGACAAACATTATCTATCCTCCAAAATAGGTCCATTGCAACATTCCACTAATGGTAACACAAGCAGTGGACTGGTAACTGTCAATGCCATTACTGCCCTGCAAATCCAGTTAATGATGGCATACAACCACGTGTGTCACTGCTACAATACCAGCACCTGACACAATACCTTTCATTACACAAGTCTCCCAAGTACTGCCACACAGCAGAGGAGCCCAGTGACAGAAAGCCCAGGCCTCAAAGCAGGTCCAATAGGGGAGGACTCCCCTGGAAGTCTGGATATGGATGGCGAACCTGGCCGATCAGGCATGAGTGGTCAGTCCAGCACCACCAGCCTCACTCTGCCACAACTGAAATCACTTCTCCTGTGGCAGCCAAAGAAAAGCAAAGCCCACCATGCCATACCTGTGTCCAAGGTCACATCAAACATCAGTGTGTCCCACAGGACTGGGGCAGAAGTAAACGGTGCAAACCGAAGACAATGACAGTCCTGCTGTCAGTGGGAGGGGGAACACTGCACCAGGGGGAACAGGCACAGGGGGCAAGGGCCAGTGGGAGGGCAATTGTGGGCTGGGGCAGGTACAGGACACGACTGGCAAGGAGGCTGTCTCCAGAGCCCTGGGAGCCTACCAGCAAACCCACAACAAGATAGGCCAGATGTTCACTACCTTGCAGGACACACAAAGGTTGCTGGGGGAATACCACCAGGAGGCCATGCAGCAGTGGCAGACACTCAATGCCACCATGGTCCCCATATAAGGGAAGTTCAAGGAATTGAACAATATCTTACATACATCCTCAACCCAACAGCAGGCCCCATCCAGTAGTCAGGCAACACCACTGCCAACAACATCAGCGCCAGCTACTGGAATTGAGGCCCTGCAGGAGGACCCACGTGACACCAGCACCCCTACCCCTGCAGGTGAGGGACCCCCCACAAAAGAGGTTGCCCATCCAGACATCCTGCAGGACCTGAGGCCAAGACCAATCCCCCCACCAGAGAGTGATCCCTCATCTGAACTGTCACCCTTGTATGCCACTGATACACCCTGTTGGCTGTCCAAAACCAAGTACACATCATACCGGGCAAATGGATACAGGACCTGTGAAACAAACAACTGTACCACCCACTCTGATCAACACCCAGACCATTACCCCACTCCTCTGGACTGTGACATCATACACTTAATAATACACTTAATAAACACAAATTAACACAAGTCATGGTGCACCTCTCTTCATTGTATGTATTGGCAATCCTGTTTCCAAGCAGCAAATATATACACATGCCTGCACCAGAACAATGTTGATGTGACAGTTGTAGTGGGACACCCCAGCAGGTGTGTAAGTAAATCCAAATTGTAATGAGATCCAGTGTCAATGATGGCAACAGACAATACAGTAATCAGCTTGCAGAGATGTGACCTGAAAAGGTGAAATGAAACGGAATCAGGCACAATGTTGTAAGGCATGTGAACCAAGCCATACATCCACAGCATTTGAACACATACACAGGATGACTGGCTCAGCAGCTATGATACCACATATGTAAGGGCCTGCATCACACATGAGTGGGACAGGAAAGAAGTAACATAGGTAACATCCTCTATTGTTCACCTCCCTGAGTAGTCAGGAACAGGTACTTGCCACACAGCAGCTGACAATACAGCATGACATGACTACGCAGCAGGACAAGACTGATAAGTCCCCCTAACATATCCCCAAACAGGCAGACTGATGATCCTAAACCTATGATACAACTATAAGTCTGCAGCGCAATGGCACTAGCATTCCACACATGTAGCAGCAGTGCATTCTCACAACCCCTCATGGTAAGTCACCTGCCCTTCAAGGTCGGAAACCAAGATGGAAGGCTGTAGTCCCCAAACACACCTTGATGCATGCAAATACTGGCTACTGCCTGACTTCAGCAATACATCTTCTATATGCAGATGACATACAATTCACACATACCTGTACATCATTGAAAGTAATGACAAATCATGTCAGTTCTATTGTCATATGCTTCATCCTCATCTACCTCCTCCTCATCATCAGAGTCACCGGCCCTAAACACTAATCCAGCATCAATGTCCTCCTCCTCCAACAGTGGGATGTGCCTCCTGAGGGCCAGTTTATGGAGCATTTAACAATGATCTTGCAGGCTTTCCCTGGTTGGTACTGTAGGGCACCACCAGACACATGAAGGCAACAAAATCTAGCTTTCAAGAGACTCAAAGTCCACTCAATCACTCATCTCGTCTGGCCCTGTGCCTCATTGTACCTGTTCTCCCCTCCTGTAGTTGGATGTCTAATAGGTGTCAGGAGCCAGGGCAGGTTGGGGTATCCGGAGTTACCTGTGTGGAAAAGGAAACATGGCTATAGGTGACAATGCTAAGCAGAGTGCTGACTGTGTTATGAGGGATACAAACATCTGACATGAGATCATTAGACATACCTATGAGCCAGGCCTTTTCTTCCTGTAGGTGTGACATCATTGCAGGGACACTGCTGTTCCTCAGGTTGTAGGAATCATAAACTGATCCTGGGAATCTAGCGTTCACATGTCTTATGTATTCATCTGCAAGAAACACCACTTGTACATTGAGCACATTTTTACTCTTCCTGTTTCTGTAGACCTTTTTATTGGTCCTCGGAGGTACCAAGGCAATGTGAGTCCCATCAATGGCCCCAATTACATGTGGGACATTTGATATGTTGTAGAAGTCTGCTTTTACAGTGGGCAATTCTGAGCGTTGTGGGAACCTAATGTAGCTGTGCACATGCTTGAGTAGGGCATTCAGCACATCCTGCAACACCTTACTGAAGTGGGGCTGTGAAAACCCTACAGCCAGTCCCACTGTAACCTGAAAAGAGCCACTCAGCAGAAAATGCAGGACTGACAACACCTGGACTGTTGGAGGAATGTCATGGGGATTTCTCAAACTCTGCAGGAGGTCTGGCTTCAATTGGGCGACCAGTTACCTGATGCACAAATGTTCAATCGATAGGTCAGGATGATGTGGTGCTCTTCCATGGTATCAAGATCTACGAGTGGCCGGTAAACTGGTGCATTCCTTATCACTCCATTGTGGCGATATCTGTGCAGGGACTCAAACAACAATCTGGGAACTTCTCACAATGTAGGGCACCAAGTATGACATACAAAGTCACAAAGTTTTATTCATGCAAGTTGGCTGTCATGTTGTGGGAAGACACATTACTCCATATTCCATTCCTAAACAGATGATGGCACATGATCCCTGTGGCAAGAACGTATACAGGACATGTACATGGGCACCTTCCATGTGTTCCATTCCACTATACTTATCATATATGCTGACAACTGTAGTGACAAGTGTGGTGATGTCACCAGACACTCACTAGATATGTCATTATCCACAATGTGTGACCTAATGTATCTTGTGATGACATGCAGGTAATTATGCAGTGTGAACCCAGGACAGTCATGTTACAGATTAATATGGCATCCGCCTGTCCCACGTGCATCGGACAGCTGAAATTGATCTCATTCTGCCAGGCGAAAGTCATCATGGCAGAAGGAGGTCTGAACCGCCATGCAACCCCTCATTGGTTAACATTGACATCTATGGAGACTGGGACCAATGATGATCACCCCCAATGGTGATGGTCATGACCGCTGCGGTTATAACCACCATTTTTTATGCACCAGCTCACTTGACTCCTTGCGTTCGGGCAAGACAGAACTCCACTTTGTGTACTGCTGTGTCCTGTATCTTGGAGCAATGATGGCAAGCACTGCAGGGGATAGGGCTTCAGCCTTCACTATGGAGGAACTTGAGAAACTGGTGAAAGGGGTCCTACCCCTGTATGAGCGGTTGTACAGTGCTCCAGGGCAACAGGTCAGTACAACGTCCTTTGTCCCACATGTCGGGTGGTGTTTGAAGATGTATGTGTGTGTACATTGACATGTCATGACTGATCAGGTGTTTAACATGCACATGATGTGTGTGGGAAATTGGCAGTGTGCATGGTCCGTGTTTGTTGTGTGTCACCAAAGGTTATTGGTATTATTTCCATCATGTCCCCCATTTTCGAAATGTTTCCCATGCAGGTCTGTGCCCACCAGAAAAAGGGGTTATGGAGAGACACTGCCAAGGAAGTGCGGACCCTGGGGGTCCATAGCTGGTGGAGCACCCACTGCAGGAAGCGGTGGGAGGACCTGAGATGCTGGGCACGGAAGACAGCAGAGGCCCAGCTGGGGATGGCCTCCCAACATGGGAGGGATGCCTGTCGGACCCTAACCCCACTAATGGCGGCATACTGGTGGTGGCCTAACCAGAGTTGTATGGGCACTTGAAGGCAGAACAGCAGCCACAAGGGGGTAAGTGTTGACTGTCAGGTGACTACTGCATGGTTGTGTACTATGACCCTCAATGGACTTGGAATTTACGTGGTCAGGTGTGATTTAGGGAATGTACAGTCCTGGATGTCACACCCATCAAATAGGAGTGTGTCACATTAGCTATGTTGAGCCATGGGAAAAGAAGTGGTCGTACTGTGACATACGTTCACCTGTACGTATGGGTCGCTCAAGTATGCTATCATTTCACGGGCTGCATCCTCCATCTCTGCGTGTACTCTAGTAGTACAAGGTGGTCCTATTGGCACTGTATATGGGTAATGACAGGCATGTTATTTGAACATTGCAATGGCTTCACTTGCTACATCAATGGACTTGTGTACCACATGTACTCCACACATTCCTGTCAGTTAAGTAGTGTTCTCAGTCTGTCTGTGCTCAGATTTGTATCATCCCGTAATGGGTGACATGTGGTTGGGAATGTTCCTGGGTTGGATTGTTGGATAAGTTATTTAGGCAGTTGATAGGTATGTAGTGGTCTTCATTTAGGTGTTTAGGCTGCAGGGTTGAGGTGAGTTTGA
Source organism: Pleurodeles waltl (assembly GCF_031143425.1). Classification (NCBI taxonomy): domain Eukaryota; kingdom Metazoa; phylum Chordata; class Amphibia; order Caudata; family Salamandridae; genus Pleurodeles; species Pleurodeles waltl. Next base: position 685,550,751 of record NC_090449.1, on the reverse strand, counting down.
GTATCACTTGCATGACTCAATTGTAAATTATTGCTAAATTGTCTCTCGTTTCCCTGGCAGGGGCTGTAATCTGTATTGTTTGTTTGTGAAGTGGATGTGTGGGTTATCATAATTTCCTCCCTTTCTGTTTCTCCCACCCTCCATCTCTCCCTCCACCTCTGTCTATGTGTGCATTGGCATCATCTGACGAAGGAGGAAGGGCACCGGCGAGTGGGGATGAAGCAGCCCACGGGTCCCAGGAGGCTGACACCAGCAAAGCTGAGGTGACCAGTGGAACGCAGGGCAAGGGGAGCACCACGGGGGAGACTGGAGCTACAAACACATCTGATGCTGATTCCTCCTCTGATGGTGGCTCCCTAGCAGCGGCAGACCTATCTGGGATAATCCCAGCACCATCCTTGTCCACCCCTCTTACTATCACCACTGTCCCTGTATCACCCCACCCAGTTGCCTGTGCCCACTCACCCAGGAGATTGGGCGTATCCTTCACCACAGGCACCTCTGCCCCTGCCCTATTCATCTCTGCTGCCCTCAATGAGGAGTCTATTAACCCCCTGAGGTCCATCTCTGTGGGGCAGACAACCATTGTGAATTCCATCCTGGGATTGGCATCCCAGATGCAGCAGTCCAATGCGTTCCAGGAATCATTCACACTGCCTTGTCTGGCCTACAGAGATCGTTTCAGGCTCTGGCCTCCTCGTTGATGGCAGCCAGTGTCTCTTCATCTTCCATGCTCCCTCCAGCTACCTGTTCCCAATCCACAACCCCTCTCCCTACACCCGTCCGAAGCACACCTACAGACCAGCATACCCCCACTACAACAGAGAAGGTGCTCAAAGACAGTCATAGGCATCATAAACGTTCACACAGGCATGCGGACACACAACATACATCTGCAGACACAACCACAGAAACTTCCCCCACCACCTCCTCCCTTACAATCACATCTCTACTCACACCTGCCAGCACTGCATCAAAACACACAGGTCCTGCTATCATTACTATCATACCCTCAATCACCACAACAGCAGATTCACTGACATACACCCCACAAATCACAACCGTACTAACCACGACTACCATCTCTGCCACCAGCAGCACATCCTCATCACTTGCTCACACTACTGTAACATTCACTCACACTTTTCCCATTCTCTCTCCCTGCATCTCTGCCCCCCTCCTCCCAATAAATGCACATGCACCAACTCACCTACCCAACATTCAGCCACCACACACATGCACACATTGCACACACCAGCATTCACGTACAGCACACCAATATGTCAGATGAACACTCCCTCGACCTCCACTCCAACCCTCAATTATGTGATCACCCATGTTTTCCCTGCTCCTCCACCCAGCAATAAATCCACCCCTCCCAGTGCCAAAGTCACCCCTCCCAAACCAAAACTGAAATGTGCCCCTTCCACTTCCAAGCCTCCCCACCACCCCCGCACCCCTGAGGTGCCTGCCTGTCTCATTGATGCCCCTATGACGTGGAGGCCTATTTGCTGTCAGGAGTCAAGTTGGGGCCATGATATATATGGACTTAATGCGCTTCTGCATTAATGCAGATTGGACTTGACGTTTGGCAGATTTTGTATATTTGTATTCTATTTTTTTATGGTTCCAATTACATCTGCCCACATTGCTGTGGTTGGCAAGATGAGTTGCTCGTCCTGGTTTTCTTCTACTTGATGGTGTGACATCTGTGTGCAATGGTGTGTGAGGTCTGGGTATGGATTATGTCTGTATTGTTGCATGTGCTGGGTAGATAGGTTGTGCCATGGCATGGTGTAATGTGTCTGACTGCTTGCTTGTGGGATTGTATGGGGTGTTGTGTGCATCTGTGTGTATGGTGCTGTATGTGTGGATTTCCTTGATTGTTGGTTGTACATGTTGTGTCACCTATGTCACTGTTTAGATGTGTGTTCACTGCTATTGATTGTGTGTCATTGCTATATACAGTTCATGGTGTGTGTGTATGTGTGGTGTTACACAACGTGCCTGTCTATGCCTGTGTTGAGGTGCTTGTGGTCTAGTTGTCGTGTGGTTATGGGGTGGGTTGGTGGTCTTGGTGTGCATTGTGCTGTATGTTTGGCATGCATCGTCTTGGCTTTTTTGTGTGTATCGGGCACTTGGCATTGACGTATATTGTGTGTGGCCTTTCCTGTCTGTGAGGAATGTGTGTTATGTGTGGGAGTGTATCACTGTCATTTCCTCCCCTCTGTGCTAGGCGTTCTTATGTTGTCGGTGGCACTGAAGGTGTATGGCGAGATACAACGCTGGGAAGACTAGCAGCTTGTTTGCCACGGCGGGCGCGGCTCTGAGCCTGGAAGTGGGTGTTTCCTTTTGTACTTTCTGTTTCTGCCAGGTTTTTCGTAGTGGCCAGCCTTCCCCGGATATCCTGGGAGCGTGGTGACTCAGAATATGGTGGCTGGGACTTTGGCTTCCCCCTGCATGAAGTTGGCTTCTGCCCCCGGATGCTGCTAGTCAGTGGTGGCGGTGCTGGCAGTGAGTAGTCTGTGTTGCGTTGCGTTCATTGTTGGTCATAACAATGCCTCTGGCATGGAGTCAGGTTACCACCAAACTCAGAATGACCACCTGAGTCTGAAAGCTGTTGAATTCCAGGCCCACTTGTAACAAAATAACTGAAAATACTCCAGCAGCTGTTGAAGCCCCTGAGATGACTGGGAGATCAACAAGGGGTCATCAGCAAAAAGGTTGGCAGGAACCCTCTTCCCCCCCTATTTAGGTGCATCACAGCTTTCTCTCTTCACAAACTTGATTGCTCCATTTATGTATAACTTAAACTGGGTGGGGGCCAAAACACACCCTTGCCTGACCCCACGATCCACACGGATGGGATCAGTCAGGTCCCCGTCTGCCTCCCACCTGACTTGAACAAGATTTCCAGCATGCAGCCTTACTAGGATGGTCAAAAGGGGAGCAGGTACACCCATATCTTCCAGAACCCTCCAAAGCTTGCCCCTGGGGGCCATGTCAAAAACAGATCGAAGATCCATGAACAAAAATAAGATTTTACCTTCTAAAGTATTTCACTTCACTGTAAAATACAGTTTATCACTCAATTATCCGATTACAGTCACTTCAATAAACAGCCCGAACAGCTGACTAGCAATAGTATACATTCATGATTAGTTCTTCATATTCACCACACAGACACAATATTCTTGAGGAACATTGGTTCCCTTCTGTTAAACCGGATACCTTAGAGTTGTCTTCCTCCAAACTCTTTGCATTTGCCCTCCACTTTTTGCTGAAATTCGTTTTTGTGGGCCTTAGGTCTACCAACCAGTGCTTAAGTCCTTGAGCTCACTCCCATAAACAGGATACAATTGGCTTACACCTGATTGGTATCTTTAGTTTACTTATAAGTCACTTGCAGAGTAGTATATCACATACCGAGGGCTTGTAAATTAAATGCTACTTGTGGGCCTGTAGCATTTATTGTATCATGTATTTAAGTAGCCCCCTCAAACTTGAATCCAGTTTTAAAGTGCCAGTTCAACTTGGCAATATAGCCCCCTTGCAAAGACTTAACCTCCCCTTTTATTGCATATACGTTACCCCTATGGGAGGCCCTACAATGCCCATGGGGCAGTGTGCATTGCAATGAATAGCTGGACATGTACTTTTAGGTTTTAGTTGTCCGGGTAATAAAACACTCATAAATTTGTTTTTCACTACTGTGAGGCATATCTCTCCCGTAAGATAACACTTCAAATGAAATTTTCTAAAAACGTCTCCTACTTCAACTTCAAAGAAGGCACCAGGTATACAAATAGGACCTCAGATCTGCTCTTCAGTTCACTTTCTGGACCTGCAGAAGGGCTCTCAGAGGACTACATGTTGCTGTGGCCTGCTGTGTGTGCCACAAGACTACTTCGCTACACCTGCAAGGACTGCTTTGCTGCCTGGAGACTGCCTTGAATCCTTATAGTTTTGTCCTGCAGCTTGAGACCTGTTTCATCACTTAAACACAGGACTATCAAAGGGAAGGGAAAGAAAAGGCTCCAACCCGTACATGGACTTAGTCTGAGTGAGTCCTAAGCCCTCCCCCCAAATGGTGCCCATCCAGCCCTGGACCCTCAGTGATGATTCAAAAGGTGCCCAGATAGCCAAAACTAGAGATTCGTTCTGGCCAAATCCTGCTGAGAGAGCCAAGAGAAGACCAAAATTAAGCTGCTTCTCTTTCCACCCAAGTTGCACCTCCGGTCAGCCAGACTACATGGCAGCTTCTGTCATGTTCTTCTCTGCAGCAGGAAATCCTGTTCATTGGTCCTTCACCAAAGAACTATTCGGCCTCGTGGAACTCATCAGCTACAGCCTGCTGTCTTGTTCAGCTAGAGATATTCAACTTCTAATACAGTAACTAAGGGTCTTATTTAGATCTTGGTGGAGGGTAATAATCCATCACAAACATGACAACTATCCTGTCTGCCATAATACGATTCCTATGGAGATTGTAATACAGTGGGCAGGATTTCTGCCACATTTGTGATGGTTTATTCCATCCACTGAGATCTAAATCAGGCCCTAAGTCTAAACGTAGAAATATTCAGCACAAAGTCGTCCAGTGGCTCCCTGACAATAAAGCTTTCTCCCGCGAAACCACCTGCAGCCCTGCACTTCTAAACTTTAACCTAACAGAATATTTTTCTCAGAATTTCTTTTAAGTCTGAAGGTAGGTGGCGACTTGGCCTAATCCACTTCTTGTATCCAAACCACAAATCATTGCAGTTGGCCATATTTTTCCACTTTAACCCAGTCTCGTAAGACTATGGGGGTTATTCTAACTTTGGAGGAGTGTTAATCCGTCCAAAAAGTGACGGTAAAGTGACGGATATACCACCAGCCGTATTACGAGTTCCATAGGATATAATGGACTTGTAATACGGCTGGTGGTAAATCCGTCACTTTTCCGTCACTTTTGGGACGGATTACCACCTCCTCCAAAGTTAGAATAACCCCCTATATATCCACTGTTGGCACTTTGATCTTTTAAGAACTAGTTTCTACTTTAAACTTAAAAAATTCATAACTCTTTCTATTGATTAGATTTTTGTAATTTTGGTGTGAAATAATTTAATTAAATTCACTGTTTTTCTGAATTTGTTTGGGATTTTTCTGTTCTGTTTTAACTTAACTACTGTTTGTGTGTGGCATAAATACTTTACGCATTGTCTCTAAGTTAGGCCTAACTGCTTTTGTGCCAAGCTACCAGAAGATTAAGGAAAATGTAGATTAGTGAGTTTTGTGGTTTACCCTGACAAGGATTGTGGCTGTTGTTTGGGCAGGGCCTACTCAATCAACAACCCAATTTCCCACACATTACTTTTCCTAATTACACATAGAAGCGCCAGTTGCCCTAATCTAAAAAACAGTAGTTATTACCTATTATTGATCTGTTTTGCAGATAGTGATTTTCCAAGGATAATCAATAGTATGATTTATAAAAATTATTGGCTGTGAGAGAAAACAAACTTCCGACCCGACACTTGACTCCACAAATCAGCATGTATTTTCATCATTGTGACATTTTCACAACCAAATGTTAATGCATAAATCTTATATGGATGGATAGTTAGCTGGTTGCTTGGTTAGCACAGGCTATCATATCACTGTGTGAGTTTTTATTGGTATGTTTGGTATGCTGTATTGGTGATGCTTAACTTTGAAGTGCTTGCCTAATAATATCACCATGTAATTTGGCCATTTTAGTTGTTATAATGGAGACCATTTGTTGAGTTGAATCATCGTGCCTTTATGTGCCGCTAATCAGGGGCCGTTGTTTCAATCCACCCGTTTTTGCTAAAAATACTTATATAGAGAATGAAAAGTATAATGAACAATATTGATTGAAAATAGTGGTTGGATGGTTAAAGATGACAGCACTTTGTAATGCGATGCTCTGGCGTATTTGTGATGGTCTTTTATTTAAGCAAGGTAAAAGTAGGTCAACTAATGAATGCAGGCTCTTAAGTGCTTAAGTACAAAGATGTTATAAAGGCAGAGATCAGGATTCTATCTCCATCCAGTACGTTTATCTGTCTCACTTAAATTTAATAGGTGTTGACCGAGATAACTTGGAGCACAACGTGTTTTGCTATGTGATTGTGAGAGCGTGAATTTTGAAATATGTTTATTAATGATTTTCGTATTAATAATGAGTCATTAATTAATGTGTAAAACAAGAAAACTTTTACTTAACTGAGCAAAAATATACTCAGATGCTGTTGTTATTTTCCATGATTCGAAGCTTCAATAATAAATGTTTTCAAGCTTGCGTAGACGTATCCACAGCTACCCCTAGTGGGTTGTGGTGACATATCCTACAAGGTCATACATTAACAGAGCATTGCATAAGTTAAAATGTCCTATTGTTTGAGAATGTTACTAATATCTGGTCTTTCCTCAAGGATGGAAGTAAAATGTTGCTGAGATTCTTCCTGAGAACAAGATATGCAAGAGGCGGATGAGACAAAGGAGTTACAGATGAGACAGAAAGAGAGTGTATCTACCGAAAGAAAATGTTATAGTTAGCGTAGGTTTGTCAAGTTTAGGTCATCAAATTAGTTGTCGATTGGCTGAAATGAAAACACCCAATAGACTGACCAATCAGGATTTGATTACATTTTAGTATAATAATCTGTGTGGACTAATTAGGGTATGTTAGAGGGAGAGTGCGTGTAGAATTGCAAAGACCGTGGGTTTGTTGTTCCTTGAGAGCATTTGAGTGATGAGATTAGCTGTTATAAGGCCCAAACCTCTTGATGGTGTCCTCAAGTGGAAGCTGATCTTTTGCTGTTACTACTATTGTGGTAATGTATGTTATTAAATGTGAATTGTGTCTCTCTTGCTTGTCAGGTACCAACTGCAACTAATGATTATATTGCTACACATTATTCATTTTTTATAAGTTGACATAATTGAGTTGAGTTTTTCTAAATTTGTATTTCTTAATTCTTTTCACATGAAGCCCAACATGTAATGCTAATCTGTGGTTAGTTAGAGAAATAATCATCTATCGCTTATGATCTGGTTTTAAATTATATTAATGCTGAACCAATTACTTTTGTACTATCATTAACGGTTTTTGTATTATTAATAAGTGTGATTCTATTGGAGATAATTTGTTTAACTTTATTAATCAAATTGAGATACATTCTCCATTTCAATGAGCCACTATTGATTATTTATGCTTATCATTTGTATTTGAGAGTTATCTTCGTGACCTTAGCATTGTTAATATAGGGAAATAAACTTATGTATTGTTGTTACTAAACTGTGTGATTATTGACTGCAGCTTTATAATATTGAATATTGTTGAATTGTTATTATAACATTGGAATGTTCGGATCTCCATTGCAGACAATGGAGAACTCACAATTCCCATTGGTGACATCCCCTCAAACCTATGTCACTTCGATCCATCGTCCTCTAGCGCAGGATTCCTTTTATGACATTAATATTAATAATGTTTTCTATCGCTTATTGCATGAGTATGTGGAGGTGATGGATGTGACTGATTGTTATGTATGTATGCAGATTCCGGCTTCAGTAGAAGTAGAAGGAGGAACTACGTATCATAGTCTGCACGTGACTTACACTATAAGTTGTAGTCTGTGCTAACACGCTTCTATAATCAAGAGTATATTAAATACTTTTATTCAAATTATGACATGGTATTGTCTTTTGTGCCTGTCATATGATATTTGAATAAAATAGCCAAAGAAAATAACATAGGGGGTCATTCCGACCCCGGCGGTCAAGGACCGCCGGGGCCGGGGTTGGCGGGAGCACCGCCAACAGGCTGGCGGTGCCCCGCAGGGCATTCTGACCGCGGCGGTTTGGCCGCGGTCAGAACAGGAAAACCGGCGGTGTCCCGCCGGTTTTCCGATGCCCGTAGGAATCAGCTGCGCCGCCATGGGGGATTCCGACCCCCTCACCGCCATCCTGTTCTTGGCGGTTCCGACCGCCAGGAACAGGATGGCGGTGAGGGGTGTCGTGGGGCCCCTGTGGGCCCCTGCAGTGCCCATGCCAATGGCATGGGCACTGCAGGGGCCCCCGTAAGCGGGCCCCACATAGAATTTCAGTGTCTGCATTGCAGACACTGAAATTCGCGACGGGTGCAACTGCACCCGTCGCACCCTTCCCACTACGCCGGCTCCATTCGGAGCCGGTGTCCTCGTGGGAAGGGGTTTCCCGCTGGGCTGGCGGGCGGCCTTCTGGCGGTCGCCCGCCAGCCCAGCGGGAAACACAGAATGGCCGCCGCGGTCTTTTGACCGCGGTGCGGTCATTCGGCGGTTCCCGCCAGGTGGGCGGCTACCGCCGCCCGCCGGGGTCTGAATGACCCCCATAGTGATTATGAGAAATTTCTTTGAGCCAACTGTAACTTTTGGTACTGCCTTTGCACACAGGAATCTTTTGGTACTGCCTTTGCACACAGGAATAATTTGCCTTGTTTACTAACGCCAGAAATACATTTCTAGATAATGCAGAAGATAGGAGGGAAATCAAGGCAAAAATGGATAAGGGAAAAATAAGTAGAGCGCCTGAAATAGATTATGCTTATATTGACATTACTAAGCAGGGTAAACTAATCATAGATGTTGAGCATGTCGGGAAACTGTATACAAAGACCTGGGAGTAAGAATGATAGATTGTTTGTGGGAAAGAGTGAATGTAGACATATTTTTATGTTTAATAGTAAGTGGGCTTTTATGATGAATGGGCAAGATCCTCTTATTCCTGGCTTTTATTATATCTGGGGAAGAAATGCATATTACCAACTTCCTAGAGAATGGTATGGGACTGTTATTTGGGAGTAGTCTTTCTGAAAATCTATCAATTGGAAGACTTGAGTAAGATTCCTAATTCTAAGAGATCACAAACGAGACACAAGCGAGAATCAATGTCTATCATATTTGGGGCTATAATTCCAGATTACGGTTACGCCATTGTTTCGATGATTTCATAATGGGACTGTGAGGTTTGATCGTGTCAAAGTGGTTTGTTTTTATTTTCTTTCTTCTTTTTCTAAATTGTTAAGCAGATTAACACGATGAGCGACTGTCCCCAGTTCTTGGAAATAGTTGTTTTCTGAGATAACCTGGAGCACGGCGTGTGTTTCTCAGTGATCCACAGGTATTATTATGTTGGATCAATAATTTTCAGCAAGTAACGAGCCCAAATATGGAATACTCTATTCTATGCTAAATGTGGATGCTCTTCTGTCAATGTCATGCTCTCAGGCACTTCTAATCAAGGGCTCCTATTTCAATTGTCCCTTCTTGGCCAACAATACATAAATAGCTAGTGAAAAGGCAAGAGTGATAAAAAGTCTGGGGTATGAATTTCAAAGATTATAGTGCAACGCTTTTGACATATATGTGAGTGTCTTACATGAAAGCAAGGTAAGGAGCAGATTGACTTACTGTAGTGAATGTAGGATCGACTGCTCAAATTTAAAGATGTTACAAAGACCGAGAAAGGACGTTTAAATATAGAACTCCTTCTACCATATGCTTGTTTATCTATTGCATCAACATCTACGAAGTGTGAACTGGGATAAACTGGAGCATGGAGTGCTTTTGCCGCAAGATCCAAAGGTGTTACTATACCTGACTAGTGATGTTCTGCAAGGAAGCAGCTCTAAGATGGAACATTAGATTCTTTGCTGACTGCTGCTGGTCTTCTGTCTAACGTTCGAATAAGTGCAATATGCGTTAATTTTGAGCAACATGGATTGTGTAATGAGTTTAAAGATGGTGTTTGTTCAAAACGCCATAACTTTGATTTTAGGTTTAAATAATTTAGTATCAAGGGTTGATACCCTGAATTCTTGGCATTTGGATTTTTTTTTTTTAAGTATTAGGAGGTAGAAATATTGGAAAATATCAGAAATGAAATATTGTGACACCCAAAGGGATGAATTCACCAAATTGTTAGGAGTAGCCGAAGTGACATCATATGTTCTTTGACACCAATGACATCACAGGAAGTGATAGTATTTACCCTGTGTCCTGCTACTACCTTCCCCTCTTCTGTCTCTTCTCACAACTGTTTATTATTTTATTAACTCTCTCAACTGTCACTCTTAACTTTTGCTGCCTCCTTCTCACCATGTCTCCTCCTCTATCTCAACTGAGTCTTTCTCACTGGTCGTATCATATTTCACCTGTATTTCAGGGTCTCATTGGACTTTCTCACCTGTCTCCTTTACACTTCTCTGTCACCTGTCCCCCACCTCTCCTACTTTGTCTCTTTCTCGCCTGCCTAAGACCTCATCCTCAGCTGTCTTTTTCTAATTTGTCTGTCTCCGTATCACCACTTTGTCTCACTCCCTAACTGGCATTTGTCTCTATCTATGTCACATTTTTCATGCTAGTATCCCACTTCACCAGTCTTCTCCTGTAACGTTTAACTCTTTGTCACATGCCTATGTGTTAATCACCTATCTCAATTAACTATGTCGCACTGGGCGCCACTAGTGAAAAAGCCAGCCCTGCTCACATCTGTCACCTCTCTCTTACGTCTTTAATCCCTCTCTTACACAAAGCCTCTGCTTTTGTCTGCCTTCAGCTGTCTCTATCAAGTGTCCTATTCCTCTATTGCTTGCATTATTTTTCCCCTCATAGTTGTCCCTCGCTAACCTTCTTCCTGTCCTGTAATTCTTGCTCTCTCTCCATTTGCTCAGGAGCATTGGGATGAACGCAGATGTCTTTGACAGGGGTCAGTTCTGCTTGTTAGCTAAATACTTGTTTTAGAAGTCTGTTTGCTTTGTTCTGGTTGCTGCTTAAAGTTTTTATGCCTCCTCCTGCATACAATGTAGCTGAGGCGCATAGAAAGCATACAAGGCTCACTTAAATTTTGTTTAGCTTTGCTGTTACATTACCCTTACAACTTCTGAGGTTAGGAGTTGAAAGGACAGTGTCAGGGGTTGCAGGAGGAAAGTCAGGGGTTGGACATGCGACCCCTGGTGACCCCAAATGACGTCCATGGTGACACACAAATCTTGTGATGCACAAATATTGTTGACAAAAAATTCAATTTTGAGGTAAGATTGCTGTAAACAATATCAATGTTTTTAATGATTTTAATATTTTTCACTCTAAGATATTATTATCTATTTTTATATATAATAATATATAGTATATTATTATATGTTATTATTTTAGAGTATTTTAGTATATATAATATCTTTATAAGCTACTATTGTGTATATAAATGTTAATATTTTTAAAATAGTGCTTGTAGTTTTAAGTGAGTTAAAATGTTCTATTAATTTTCAATGGTAATTTGTAGTGTTGTAATGGGTTTTTGGGTTTGTAGGAGGACAGGTCATCAATAATTAAGATTTTTTTTTAATAGATATTTATTATGTGAGTTATGTAATGCTGATTTATATTTATTATATTTTATTTGCAGGATTTTAGTTTTGTAGGAGTAAAAGTGGAAAGTAAATTAAGTAATAATTAACAATTACAATTGTAAATTAATTATTTAATTCAATTTTAAGTTGGTAAATTGTGAAATACTTATTTCATTTCCGTTTACTCTACATGCCAGATTCCATGTTAGTAGGGGTCTAGGATCAGAAGTTAATTGAAAATGGTTTATTTTAATTATGTAAGTTATGGAATATCTATGTTTTATTTATATTTTAGATGAAGGACGCAAGGGTGGGAAGTTAATTAATAAATGAGTAACATTTATTTGAAAATTGCTTTTATCTTTTTAAATACATATGTATGTTAATATTTTTGCTTGAGTTTAATATTTTTTCTAGATTCATTGGGTTACTCATATATGTAATGTGTTTGAAGTGAAGTATTTTCCCTACTCTTGCGTAGAATGCAGTAGGAGTAGTAAAATTAACCTCTTTGCAATTCAACACTTTCCTTTTGTTGCACTGTTTGGAGTGGAAATAGTAAATTCAGGAACGCCTACCTTGCATGTCATTAGCGCAAGGTAGGTTTTAACGTACAAAAAAATGACTCAAACTCCATAACTTTGGCGCTAGACGGGTCTGGCGTCAAAGTATTAATATGGAGTTAAGTTTGTGTCGAATTTGCATTAAAAAAATGACGCAAATCCGACACAAACAGAGTATAAATATGGCCCACAGTGTCAGGTACTTATATTCAGAATGAAACCACGTTGGTCTGGATGGATGAGATGGGACACATTTTGACTAAGCATAGTGGCTAGAACCTTGGAAAAGATCTTGAGGTCTATATTGGTGAGAGAAGTTGGTCAGTGGGAAGAGCACAGGTCTGCAGGTAATCCTACCTTAGTCAAGGAGGGAATGAGTCTTAGTTTGAGGCCTCTATATAAAGGGCCAGCATGTGAGATGACAAATAGTACAGTATCTTTTGATGTTTTTAATGGGAAAGCCATCCGGGCCTGAGGTTTCCCCTGGTTGAAGGTCAAATATGGTTTGGTCCACCTCTTTGGGTGTCAGAGGATGATCTATCTCACAGGCCATGGGGGGGATGGAGGGCAAGGGTGGTTCTCAGCTTCACGGGGAGCCAGGAGTGCTCATAGAGGTCCCAGTAAAATGCTACAAATCCTTGAGCAATTCCGGTAAATCCTCCTGGAGGTTTCCTGAAGAAATTCTGAGGGCAGGCACATATCTATTGGTGTTACTTCAGGTCACTAGCCAGTACTGCAACTGGCTAGATTTGTCTCCCAATTCATATACATGCTGCGTCGATGCCCTCCAGCACTGTTTTGCCTCTTCTAGGGAGATTTGTTGCAGTTTAGATCATGCTATCGCCAATAAGTGACTTGTCTCATCTAGGTTAGGACCACAAGCCCAATATTCTAAAGTAAGTATTTGGGCCTCTAAGTCCACCTCCTGTGCCTGCTGGAGCAGTTCTTTCCATTGTACAAAGCATTTGAGCTGCCCCTGCAAAGTTGGTTAACTCGCATAGCATTGCGCCCTAGAATACGGAGCCCACACTTGTTCAGAAGAAGGCATGCAATTCTTCTTCCACAAAAGTGGCACATTCCAAGTCCAACAGATGCCATGCATTAAATCTCCAATCAGCTCGGCACCCCACTCAAGAAAGAGGGGGGCATGTTCAGTTATACACTGAGGCAGGATCTGAAAGGACTGTAGTGACAAAAGATCATTGAGCAGCAACCAAAAGAGGTCATTCCTCGATTCTATATTGTGGGCTGTAGACTTGTGTATGTAAGACTGTTTTCAGGGGTTCCACAAATGCCATGCGTTGCAGAGACCCATGAAGTCCACCCAAGAGACCAAGTCTGTGGAGCTCACTCGTCTACTGGGTGTAGAGTGTCAGAAATGTCTTTCACTGGGTTTGGGACTGCATTAAAGTCCCCACATATCAGGGTAGTTCCAGGGTGAAGGGCTACTATAAGGGACTGGAGAACCTGTAAAGGCAGTTGCAGCAGATGGTGAGGAACATAGCAGGAGACAAAGCTATAGTGTTGAGCTACCATTTGACCCTCAATTCTCACACACCTCCCCTTGTGATCTGTGTGCACAACAGTCACCGTCAATGGAAGTCTTTTGTGTAGAAGGATTGCCACCACTCTCGAGCCGCTGGTAACACTCACATGAAAGATTCACTCAAATCCACATCTACCTAGTACGGGGCACTTGGAGCCCAAGAGGTGCGTTTCCTAGAGTAGGACCACCTCTGGTCTCCATCTCTTGATATAGCACAGCACCAGCGATCTCTTAATATAGTCCAGGAGACAGTTCACTTTTCAGGAGACTATTTTAATCCTCTGGGAAGAAATTTGGATAGGAGTGTGGTGGATGGGGCCTGTCAGTGTTGGGGACCCGTCCACACAGGAGAACCCTGAGCTTATCTCAGAGAACAGAAAAGTCACATTGGAAAGCACACAAAAGTGAATACTTGAAAAGAAAACAAATTAAAACAACAACTTCATATAAACCAACACAACCTCCCACCTCCCCTCACCCGAAACTCCCTTCCTTGAATCATCTGTCAACTATGAAATAGGAAAACGTGGGGGAAACTTAAATGGCATTATCAGTTCACCATATGCCGGATCTTGAGTCTGAGAGCAACGTAGTCATTAAACTCAAAGTGAAGGCCTACAAATTAGGAACCATGTATATAATAATCCAGACAGTATAGTATAGTACCCTCCCTTTGCCTCCAAGGAGCAAGGAAGTCTGGCAATTAGGTATACAGTACCACATGTGGTCATGTTTGGGTCCACATGTGGATCACGGTCCTCATCTAATCAGAATGACAAGGAGGGAGTATCATGGCCAGGGAGCCAGATGCACTGTTCAAAGACCTGAACAGTTGCAGGGTAGCAGTGAGGTTCTCATTATGCTCTATTTTGGTTGGGTTCTCCTCCACAGGTGGTGGGCTCACCAAGGCCTGTCCCTGGCCCCAGCTTAATCCCACCTTTTGACTGCTGGAACGCTTCCTCCAGGGCCCCCGAGTGGGGAATGGTGGATGGTGGCCCCATGGTTCCAGACCCACCTGATCCCTCAATCCTGGGGGCCGCAGTAGTCCCTGCTCCATTGCCAACAATCCCGCCATGCAAAGTTTTTTCATCAAAAATGGCACTGCAAATATTACAGTCAATGATGTTATCAAAGATGTCATAAGTGACACAATTTGTGGGGGTAATTAGCAGTGCATGGCAAGGCCATGAGTTACAGTTACCTTAGGGCATGAGTTATACTTACTTGAGATAGGGCTATGGTTTTCTACGTTTAAACTGTGAGTCTAACTATAACCTCCTTGTAACATTTGTTTTTTTTCAGTGAATGTTAATTTTTTTTTAAATTCTATTTCCTAACTATAACATCAGTGTAACCTTTGGTTTGTTCAGTGAATGTCTATGTTTTTTAATGTATAGTAATTTTCATTACTATTCTTTAATCCAATCCTGAGGCCAACCCTCTATAAGCACCCAACCTTCCACTGTGCACGACCTTTGCCCCTGCGCTGCAGAGGTTGCCTGCAAGACCTGGCCTGCAGCCAGAGCCTGTGGGCAACCCCCCAACAACCTAACCCCACTCTGTGCCTGGCCCTTTGGCTGTGTGTGGCAGAAGTTGGCCGTGGCCTCTGTGGGTGTCAGAATAGGTGTGAGAGCGTTAATCTGGTGGTGAAAGTTGAGAGTGGCTACAAGGGTGTCTGTCTGGGTGTGAGAGTGCGTACATCAGTTTTTTAGTGGGTGCATCAGTGTGTGCACAGGTCTGTGAGTTGGTACATTGGGCATCAGTGGGTCTGTGAGTGGGTGTGTGCGAGTCAGAGTGGGTCTGTGAGTAGGTGAGTAAGTGTCTGAATGAATCTGTGAGCGGGTGCATTAGGGTCTGATCAGGGCTGTGAGAGGGTGCACTAGGGTTTGAGTGGGTCTGTAAGTGGGTGCATGAGTGGGTTTCTAAGTGGGTGGATAAGTGTCTGTGTTGGTGTGTGAGTGGGAGAAAGATATTGAAAGCGAGAGAGAGGATAGAGAGTGAGAGAGATAGAAAGTTTTTAGGCTTTGATGGATGATATATTTAGAATAAGATATTTCTGTACAAATTGAAATGTATTTGTCAATTAGAAATAGTAAGATCACCTTTCAGTATAAGCCTTAAATATTTTCATTAAAAAAAATAAAGAAGGGAAATAACCAGGGATATACCTGGACTCAAACCCGCAACACTCAGTGTGAAGGTCTGTGACCCTCACACTTTTGCTATTCATTTCTTTCCTTAATTAAATCTTTTTTAGCCCTTTATGGGCTATCTGAAACCTCTGGGTGGGGGGACACAAGGCCTCCCCATGGTCCCTGCTGATTTGTATAATTTATTTTATAATATGTGCTTTGCGGGCCACCTGGGACCTTGGAGGGAGCTTCAAGGCTATATATATATATAGATAGATTGATATAAAACCTACCTAACTATAGTTAGGACCCAGTTTCCATAGAAAAAGAGTTTTTGAGTTGCCTAAATCTTTGGTGTCGCTTGAAAAATCTTCTCAATTTCTTTATTTTACAAAGTGCCTTCCATGGTCTTTGTGTACAAGGAAAGTTTTGGTGTAATCCGTTCAACCGGAGCAGAGAAATAGGCGGTGGTCAAAAAAGTGTGTTCCCCATGTTAATTCACATAGACTCTTTGGACACGCCTGCAGCTCGAACCGCTGAACGAAATTACACCAAATTTGGCAAAAAGGTAACTTTTGGTCAGCAGATTATGCTTTTTGTTTATTTGATGTAAATCCGTTCAGTAGTTTAAGTGAAAATAAAAGAAAACCTACTTTGTAGATCTAGAGGCACTACTTCGAGATGCACTGAGGGACAGTCTTCATCTACAACAACAGTGCCATCCGTATCACTGGACCTGGGAAGAAGAGTTACTTACTGTTCAAAATGTCATGTCTTGCTTGCTGCCAAGGTCTCCTCTGACCTGCCTATTGCCTTTCCATTGGCAACCACCATTGCTAGCTTTTCTTTGTGTTGTTAGACTTACTTATATTCTTTTTTCCAAAATGTAGCACGTTGTTTCTTAGTTTGCCCATTTGCTCTTTTGTTTTAGAGCTAATGTAAAATAAAATAAAAAAAATGGTTAAAAGTTCTGAAAACTTTGCAAAAAATGAAGGTTCTTGTTAGAACCATTTCATTCTCTCAAACAAGAGCTGTATCTGTATTTTTTCCTATTACAATAAATGTGTACATGTATAGTGTAGTATATAAGTCTGTGCCTGGGTGTGTCATTGTAGGCATTGGTGTGTGCCTAGCTGTGTTAGTGTATGTATCAATCAATCAAACAATCAATCAATTTGTAAAGCGCGCTACATACCCGTGAGGGGTTCAAGGCGCGGGGGGGTGCTGCTACTGCTCGAAGAGCATGTCTTGAGGAGTTTTCTGAAGGAAAGAAGGTCCTGGGTCTGTCGCAGTTCTGACGGGAGGGTGTTCCAGGTCTTGGCGGCGAGGTACAAGAATGATCTGCTGCCGGAAGATTTGCGCCGGATGTGAGGGATGAAAGCGAGGGTGAGGTTTGCGGAGCGGAGATGCCGGGTGGGGGTGTAGAAGCTGAGTCTGTTGTTCAGGTATGTTGGTCCGGTGTTGTGGAGTGCCTTGTGTGCGTGGGTGAGGAGTTTGAAGGTTATCCTCTTGTTGACGGGGAGCCAGTGAAGGTCTCTTAGGTGGGGGGTGATGTGGCAGGGGTGAGGGATGTCAGAGCATGCTTGGGTCTGTTAGTGTATGCATCAGTGTGTGCCTTGCTGTGTCAATGAATACATCAGTGTGTGTGCCTGGGTATGTCACTGTAGGCACTAGTGTGTACCTTGGTGCATTAGCGTGTGCATCAGTGTGTCCATAGTTATATCACTGAATGCATCAGTGTGTTTTTGGGCATGGCAGTTTAAGTATCAATGTGTGCTGGGAATTTTACTGTGTGCATTAGTGTGTGCCTGGGTGTTTCAGTGTATGTATCAGTGTGTACCTGGGTGTGTCACTGAATTCATAAATGTGTGCTTGGGTATGTCAGTGTATGTATCAGTGTGTACCTGGTTATGTTAGTGTATGTATCAGTGTGTGACTGGGTGTGTCACTGCATCCATCAGTGTGTGCCTGGGTATCTGAGTATATGCATTTGTGTGTGCCTGGGTGTATCACTGTGTACATCAGTGTGTGCCTGGTTGGCTCACTGAATACATTAGTATCTGCCTGGGTGTGTCAGTGTATGCACCATTCCATGCCTGGGTGTGTCACTGTGTGCATCAGTGTGTGTCTAGGTGTAAGTATATGCATGAGTGTGTCCCTGGGGTTTGTGAGTGTATGCATCAGCGTGTCCCTGGGTATATCACTGAATGAATCAGTCTGTGCATGGGTGTGTCAGTGCATGTATTAGTGTGTACCTGAGTGTGTCAGTGTATGCATCAGGGTGGGCAAATGTTTATCACTGAATGCATCAGTGAGAATCTGGGTGTGCCAGTGTATGCATCAGTGTATATCTGGGTGTGTCTCGGTGTCTCACTGAATGCATCAATGTGTGTCTGGCTGTCTTAGTGTGTGCATCAGAGTGTGCCTGGGTTTATTACTGTTGCCTCAGTGTGTGTCTCTATGTGTCATTGTATGTATAAGTGCGTGCCTGGGTGTGTTAGTGTATGCATCAGTATGTGACTGGGTGGGTCACTGAATGCATCATTGTGTGCCTGGGTTTGTCAGTGCATGCATCAGTGTGTGTCTGGGTATATCAGTGTGTGCATCAGTGTCTGCCTGGGTCTGTCAGTGTTTGTATCAGTGTGTGCCTGGGTGTATTAGTATATGCATCGGTGTGTGCCTGGGTGTGTCATTGAATGCATCAGTGTGTGCCTGGGTATGTCAGTATATGCCTCAGTGTGTACCTGGGTGTGTTAGTATATGCACCAGTGTCTGCCTAAGTATATCAGTGTGTGCCATCAGTGTGTGTGTGTTTTAGTGTGTGCATTAGTGTGTGCCTGGGTGTATTAGTCTATGTGTCAGTGTGTGCTTGTGTGTATTAGTGTATGGATGAGTTTGTACCTGCAAGTCTTAGTGAAAAGGTGTGCCAGTGTGTGCATCAGTGTGTGCATAGGTGTATCAGAATGTGCATCAGTTTGTGCCTGGGTGTGTCAGTGTATGTATCAGTGGATGCCTGGGTGTGTTAGTGCATGCAACAGTGTGTGCCAGGGTCTGTCAATTAATGCATCCGTGAGTGCATGTGTGTGTCAGTGTATGCATCAGTGTGTGTCTGTTTGTGTTAGTGTATGCATTAGTGTTTGCCTCGGTATATAATTTTATGAATCAGTGTTTCCTGAATATGTTACTGTATGCTGATCTGTATACATAGCTGTATTGACATTACTGTGTTGATGTATCAGCATAACTATGTGTTCTTTACATATATGTACAATTGGTCTCTTAATGAAGAAATACCTACATTACTGCAATAAATATGTTCTTCAACATGTGTGAAAAGAGTCAAAACATACATAAAAAGTAAACTTTCATTTTATTAAATTATCTGTTAAAAGTTCACAATCTCTAATAAAAATGTTGTAGTTAATTACAGTACACAACACATTTATATCACTGTATAGCAATCAGAACTATTATTTGAGCATGTTACATTCCCTTGTCCTCTGTTCTCAGTTTCTATACATATGGACTGTAAAACAAATTCATAACTACATAGCATGTTATTTCAATTTAACATTGATATGTATGACACTCACAACAAATACTTACCAAACTCTTTTAGCTATGGTTGTTAAATAATATAAAGTGTATAATAGCTACATAATATCATTAATGTGTATGAGGCATAGTAGTGGTTAATACTGTGTATAAAGAAATTACCCTTGATAGGCCGCATGATGTCGTTACGTTTGATAATCCATTGAACACGAGTACAGTATATCAGTAGCGTTATTATTGTTATTAATTTCAGGCTCTTCTTAAAACAGATGTTTTTCTTTTTATATTTTGAAGATATTTGTTCTAGTTCAAACTTTCTGATCTCTATTTCCAGTTTAGTAGTATATATTTCGTTCCATGAGTGAGAAGATTTGAAGATTTAAAATTCCTTAGAAAGACATCACCCCAGTTTGTCTGTATGATGTCTTATTTTGTTTTATTGAAAGTCCTAGACATGTGGCATTTCATTAATCCTTCTTAGAACTATGGTTGAAAGAACAGAAGGTAAGAGTTTGGTAATTTATTGGGTAATGTAAGTTTTCTATCATTGCACTCTGTCCATCCAGTTGTATTTTTTTTGTAGATAGTGTAATGTCAAGATGTAACACTTTGGGGATGATTAAGACCTTAGGGGAGGGGATTACTCTGTCCCAAAGGTGACTGATATCCTGTTCACCGTATTACAAGCTCCATGGGGTATTATGTAAAGTCTAATACGGTGGGATGAATTAATCCCCTCTGCCAAGGTCATAATCAGGCCCTTAGTCCTTCATGGAAAATAATGGCTGCACTAGTATACGTTTTTCCAAAAATAGAGATTTGTCCAGCTTTAAAATTTGTAATTTGACTTTCCAATTTAGTTCAATCTGCTTTGCATCATTGTAGCATTGAGATGATATACTTGCCGCTTCTTTTGATGTTCATAGTTGACAGAAGGTCACAGTAACACTTTGTGCAGGTATTATTCGGTGATGCATCTTTAAACAGTTTCTCAAAACTGTCAGTTTTACTGCCTGGGAGAGTTAGGTAGATACATCTTTCTAAATCTATTTCTGTTCTTGAAGAAAAGGAATCATTTTCACAATCATGCTGCCATGAATAATTCAGTCCAAATAGTTTGTCAATAGGCACCATCTCTTCTTCTATAATACCTAGTAGGACCATCAAGAATTCTTGTGCATCTTCTTGCGTGTTTAAAGTGAACTGTACTGATCCAGTGCACAGATCCCTAAGATCTCTAATACAAGATGCTGAGTATGGTTTTGTTTTATCACTGCACAAGAGTTCTAACAAGCTAAAGAGTACAGAGCAAATCTTTTTTCATTTTTCTTTTCAACTTCCGAAACCAGAGAAGGTAAACAGAATAGTGCTTTAAGAACTACATTAGCATAGCAGTTGACTCCCGAGATATTTGATAACTGGTAATCTACCATTTCAGCATCACATGTAATATTATTTTTCTCCAATGCTTCTTTCTTTTCTTTTTTCTTCTTTTTCTCAGGAACACCACTCTGATCCAGTGAAATCTTTAATTTTGGTACAATTGTAGCTCTTTGTAAAGTGGATGTTACTTTAGATGTTAAGCTCTATTTCTGCCTTTCGGGTTCCCCTGGGAAGACATCAACCCCCATACCTAAGCAAATGCCTGTGATCTGTTTTAGCATCTGAGGCGAAGCATTCAGCAGTCAGCATACAGAAGTGGCTCCCTGGCTGGAATCTCCCTCTAACGTGTAAGGAACAAGAAAGTGTTTATATAATAACACAGCTGATATTCTGAGAAAAGGTCCCTACGTAAGGATGTGTAATTTCTATGAATGTTGGAGACTAAACTTCTACCACATTCACCAACAATGTACTGACCTGTAGCCTTGAAGGAAGCACAGATTGATCAAGAATGTCTTGTTTGAGAACAGAGTGCTGGCCTAGGCAAAAACAGTTAGATAGATGAAAATAAAACAAGACCGTAAAACTGTTTATTGTAATATTAATAAGACAAAGCTGAATAAAATATATCTAGGTTAGAGTGCACAGCGGCCTAGTGTGTTAAAATATTGTGCATGGAGCTATAACTAAAATGGCTACACAACACCCTCCCCTTGTTGGTTGAAAGTGGTTCAAAGCCAAAGCTAAAAATCTATTACTAAAAAAGCTCAACCTAAGATATATATAAAAGCAAAGTCTATTCGGACAAGTTGAAGAGACACATAAGCATCCTACATGACAATTTAAAACATGAGCATGTGGCATAAAACCTGATTCAAAGAACAAGTCAATTTAGAAAAGTTCCAATCTAGTCCTGAGTAATGGAGAATAGGAGATCTTCCACTTCAGCCGATGTTAAAGTCGGGAAATCCTCACCAAGAAGGATCAAGGAGCAGATGTGTTCCATAGCCTCAGTCTCAGCCAAGGCGGCGTTCCGTGGTGTGCCTGGTGATGAGGTGTGAACAGCTTCCTCCAGGAAATGCAACTCATAAGTGGCTTCATACAGCAAATGCAACCTCAATGCGCATGTCCGGTAATGAACCCTCAGTGAGAACATGAACAGATCAGCGTCCAATGTAGGCAAGAGCTGCTTCGAAAGGCAAACTTCCAGTGCATGTTCGAAAGAGCACCAGAGGCACCGAAACACGGGCTGCACACAATACAAAACCGGTCTGAATGACAAAGACCAGCCACACTCCAATTGCTCCAGGAATGTTGCTCCAAAGTACTGCATCATGCGTTCACGACACAGCTGCGCTGATGGGAGCGCCTTTATTTCTCCTCATTGCAGCGGGACAGCCATTGCGCATAAAAAACAGCAACAGCAGAATGCCAGCTAATGAAGCCAAAGTTATCAGAAATCCCCCGAAAATACTGGAAAAAATTGAATGGATTGCTGATGGTATCAAACCGAATACGGAGGAGAAGGTCTGAATGAAACCAGAACCAACAACTTTGAAAAAATCTGCGATTCCAGTTGTACTGGACGCATTAAATATTCGTCCCATGACTTCACCAAAGTGTCTCAGAAAGTTTGTATTTAATAGGGACTGTATCTCTGCTGACGACCTTGCCACCTGGAGTGCGTAGGTCTTGCGTGCAGATGTAAAGGCCACATGCTTTTGAAACGGTAAAGCCTAGAGTCTGCTCAACTTGTCAAAATTTACATTTGAAGTAGCAATGTGAGGCCAAATATCAGTTACCTCCTTAATTTTAGTGGGGGGAAAAAGTATGTTCCCGCAGCATGTAACAACCTGAGAGACCGAAAGAACGTAAACTATTCTGGCCCACATGACACAACATTCTTCACCATTGAGGAAGATGGGCACCCCTCCCATGTTGGGAGGCCATCCCCAGTTGGGCCTTC
Source organism: Pleurodeles waltl (assembly GCF_031143425.1). NCBI lineage: Eukaryota > Metazoa > Chordata > Amphibia > Caudata > Salamandridae > Pleurodeles > Pleurodeles waltl. Next base: position 685,528,208 of record NC_090449.1, on the reverse strand, counting down.
GCCGTCTTCTTGCTCCAGCGCCGAATGTCCTCCCATCTTTTACGGCAGTGGGTGCTCCATCTGTGGTGGACCCCCAGGGTCCTGACGTCCTTGGCGATGGCATGCCAAATATCCTTCTTCTGGTGGGCGCTGACCTACAGGAATAGTACAGGGGAAAAAGGAAAATCTTTAACCGTCCAGACCGTCACAGTCATTGACCCACGTTCCCACCCTTGCCCTGACGCACTTACACTCACCGTCCGCTCATGCAGGCCTCAGTCCCCCCTCCCCTGTATCTTCCATCCACACCACTCCGAACAGGCATTACTGATACAGCATGCTCACATTGTACTCACCTGTTTGTCTGGAGGACCGAGAGTAGCGTGTACTGGGGGAGGACCCCATCCACTAACTTCTCCAACTCCTCCGAAGTGAAGGCAGTGGCCCTTTCCCCAGGCACATGAGCCATCGTTGCTTCCAGACTGAGGTCACAGCAGCACTTGCAGTGTAGGTCCTCTCCTGTCGAAGGTCAGGTATCAAGTGAGTGAACAGACAGAAAATGGCGGTCACGTCCACAGCGGTGCGAACCATCACCGCGGGTGTACATCGTCATTGGCTCCTGGGACCCATAGGGTCCAATGTTAACCAATGCAGGATTGCGCTGTGGTCTTCGACCGCCTACCGCAACGGTGTAGAACGCCAGCGCAGTTACCTCATATCCCCTTGTCCCACCTTACAGGTCAGGCAGCCGCCATTTCAGGGGGTCACATGGCATTAATTTTAAATGTGTCACACCTATTTAGGCCTTGCATACACACAGTGACACACACATAGCGGATTGACAAATGTGTGCAATAAACATTCTTTTAATACCTCAGTGTTGGCTGACTCTCTGCTCGCTGTTCTCGTCCATAGGGGCACGTCCGCTGGGGCAGGTGAGGAGATGGCTGCATCCTCCGGTGTACAGACCGCTGGTGGACCTGTTGACAATGGAATAGAGACACGTACTAGTCACCTACAGACTTGATCATGCAACAGTCCATGAACTGTGTGCCCAGTTGGAGCCAGACCTGATGTCAGCTATCCGCCATCCCACAGCAATCCCCCCCTCTAGTGCAGGTCCTCTCAGTACTCCATTTCCTGGCAAGTGGGTCTTTTCAAACTACAGTGGCCATTGCATCAGGGATGTCCCAGCCTATATTCTCAAACTTGTTGTCCAGAGTATTGTCTGCCCTGCTGAAACACAGGCGCAGCTACATTGTTTCCTCAGGTGGAGGATTTCCCCACAGTGAGAAAATGCCCTGGGACATATCCCCAACATCATAGGTGCCATTGATGGGACACATGTGGCCTTGGTACCCCCCGCAGGAGTGAACAGGTATACAGAAACCGGAAGAGCTACCATTCAATGAATGTGTAGATGGTGTGTTTGGCCGACCAGTACATCTCCCATGTGAATGCCAAGTTTCCAGGCTCAGTTCATGACGCTATATAAACACTGAAGGTGTGGGGTAGTAGGAACTAAAAAGGGGGGATGCTGTGTTGTCACACAGGAGTCAAGGGGAGTTTCCTTTACGGACTAGGTGGTCTCACACACATAATAGTGTCTTGCTTCATCATATGACCACCTAGCCCCACCCAAGTAAGATGATACTACTTGGGCGGACTCAACCTCTTGGTTAAAAGAACCAGAGGGAGTGCTGAAATTAAACTGACTGGATAGTTACAGTGATCCAGATAGGGTGAGTAATAAAATTACCGAGCAAGTCACCGATAACTATTCCTAATTTTAATGGTGGTGTATGCTGGTAAGACTAAAAATCTATATGGGGGAAGAGAGGCTCGTTAGAGAATAATGTCTCTAGGAGTCTAAAAAGAAGTACATAGGACCAACATGTTTCTGCCCTCACTGTGTGCTGGGAAGTCAGGGGCATTCGTCAGGGTCGGAGCACATGTAGTCAGTGGGGTGCTCAAAGAGAATGGTGTGGCCTACCTGAACAGGTAGTTCACGGTGGGGTAGGCCTGTGGTAGATGATAATTAGATCACAGTTATTCAAGGTGGAATAAGTGGGCACTGCACACAACACAGCAATTGGTGAGGAATAAAATAAGATAAGGTAAAAAACACTCACACACGCATGCAAATGTGACTTACCCCGGGCAGAGGGGCGGTATGCCTCAGGTCTGGCTGATGCCGGGGGGGGTTTTCCCTTGTAGTCACACTCTGAGGGGGTCAACAGTTTAGCGTGGGGTCAACAGTAAAAAAGGAGACGAAAAGTAGGGGCGCAATGTATGCAGAGGGGAGACTAGAGACCAGGGGGATTAATGAGGGGAGGGGATAAAAAGAGCGGAGGAGAGAAGGAAGGGAGGAGGGACTAATAGAAAAAAGAGAAAGAGAGGGGGAAAAAAGGGGTGGAAAAAGGAAGAAAATGGGGGCAGAACATGAAAAGAAAGGGGAAAGGTGTCAGAGAAGAAAAGAAAGAAAACGCCAGGTCATAGAGACTGTCCAAAGAAAGATCAGAGCGTGGAAGAGAGCAAGGGAAAGGGAGAGAATTCCAAGGGGCCAGGGAGGCCATCACTTACCACTCCAAAGGGAATACCATGGGGGGTACCTACATGCCGGAGCCAGGCCGCTCTGCTACCGGCTAGTAAGCAAAGTGAGTCTTTATGGTGGCTTGCAGCCAATCGGTCTGGTGCTCCTGGCGTGGGGGCGGGGCCCGGACGGGATCAAGTATGCCGGGCAAAGCCAGGTGAGCCCGGTTCGAAATTATTGGTGTGCCACGCCCATATGATTGGCCGCGCCCTCTCGGGGGCTGTGCCGTGTCATGGGCCTGGGGGCCAGCAGGGCCGTGGTGAAGCGTTGTGGTCCGCGGGACCTCTGGGAACCGGGGCCCCGTGGGAAAGTCCACGGAACGTAGGCATAGTTGTATCCCTGTCGTGGCGCGGCTGGCGCACACGGGGGTGGAATCCGCAGTGACGCGGCGCGTATCGCGCGACGCGTCACTGAAAGCAGGGGCCGCTGGGAGAGCGAGTCCCAGAACGGCGGACTGGTAGTCCAAGCCGAAAAGGAAGAAAAGGAAACGAAAGGGAGCAGGGGGAGGGGAACGGGGGGGTGGAAAAAGGTAATTGATAGGCAGGGGAAAGGGGGGAAGGAAGAGCTAAGTGGGGGGGCAAAGGGGAAGTGAGGAAGAAATAGAGACAGCAAGGAGGAAATGAAGAAAAAGGAAACCAATGGAATGGATAATGAGGAGACGAGCCCAGTCGGGGGAGAAAAAAGAAGAGATGGATAGTCACGAAGAGGGGGCAGGGGAGGTTGGGGGGGGGGGGGTTTGGGGGGGGGGGAAAGGGAAGGGAAAAAAAGGGGGAGAGAGCTACAAAGGGGAAAAGAAGGGGAGAGAAAGGAAAGGACAGTAAAGAAACAGAGGGGAAATCAGGAAATTGATAACAAAGATAAAAAAGAGGAGGGGGGGCGGAAAGCCAAGTGTGGGGGGAAAAAACAAGGTGAGGAAGAAAGAGCAAAAGATAGAGAGAGAAAAAGGGAGACGCAGTTGAACACACAGAAGGTGGAGGAATCGGGGGGGAAAAAACAGGTGAAAGAGAGGAAAAAAGAAAAAAAGGGGGGGGGGGGAAAGCAGGAGGTGTAGGGAGGGGGAGTGATGATGGTGTAACTGATATGGGGTCTAGGGGTTTACTCAAGTTCATGACGCTTACATTTTGAGGAATAGCAGCATCCCTTATGTGATGGGGCAACTCCAGAGGCACCGTGTGTGGCTAATAGGTGAGGACAAGGATCCTATACCCTGTGAATAGTTGTCTGGGTCTGGGGTTGTCCCTAAGGGTTAGTGTGTGTCTAACAGTTGTCCCTCGATATTTTCAGGTGACTCTGGTTACCCCAACCTGTCATGGCTACTGACCCCAGTGAGAAATCCCAGCACAAGGGCAGAGGAACGCTACAATGAGGCACATGGGTAAACTAGGAGGATAATAGAGCGCACCTTCGGCCTCCTGTAGGCCAGCTTCCGGTGCCTCCATCTGACAGGTGGCTCCCTATACTACTCACCGAAGAAGGTATGCCAGATCATCGTGGCCTGCTGTTATGTTGCACAACATGGCTTTGCGACACCAGGTGCCTTTTGTGCAGGCGGATGGGCCTGATGGTGGTCTTGTGGCAGTTGTGGAGCCTGTGGACAGTGAAGAAGAGGAGGCAGAAGAAGAAGATGTAGACAACCGAAACAACATCATGATGCAATACTTCCAGTGAGACACAGGTAAGAGGATGGAACTGCTTCCCACATCTGATACTATTGTAGGACCTAGCATTAGTCTGCCTTTTTCACTCTCAGTATGGACCCTGACTTGTCACTTTGGCTTTCCATTTCACAGATCTGGGTCCCAATTTGTGCCCTCTGCTATGTTTACTCCTGGCCTACAGCTGTGTAACATTGGTATGTGAACAAGTACATTGACATTGCTATATTTCAGAGATGTTGCAATTACACATTTGTGAAAGCACAGACTGACTCCAGATTGTTTGATGATTCAAGTGTATTTATTTCCATGCTAATAAGTGGAGGGGTGTGCAGTGGGCTGGTGTGATGGTGGAGAAATGTCCATGGTAGAGTCCAGTCTCTTGGTCTCACAGGTGCATTGTCCAATGGGGCATCGGAAGGGGAGCAATGGCAGTTTAAGGTGGACAAGGTGAGAAAGTGGGACATAAAGGTGACATTCAGGAGGATCTTATTTCCTGGCAGGGGTCTTGGCAATGTTCTCTGTCTTGCTCCTGGATCTCAGGGACCGTTTGCGGGGTGGTTCTCCTTCTGTAGGGTGTGGGGTGCCTGTGGCCTGTTGGTCCTGTGGTGGGGCCTCTTGTCCACTAGCGCCGGCGGAGGTGGAGGGCTGTTCATCATCCGGGCTAGTGTCAGGGGTTCGTTTGTGTCCCACTGTGTCCCTCATGGGGTTGACAAGGTCTGCCAGCACCCCTGCAATGGTGACCAGGGTGGTGTTGATGTACTTCAAGTCCTCCCTGATCCCTGGGTAGTGTTCCTCCTGCAGCCGCTGGGTCTCCCGAAACATGGCCAGTACCGTGCCCATGGTCTCCTGGGAATGGTGGTACGCTCCCATGATGGCAGAGGACCGCTGCAATGAGGCACATGGGCGAACTAGGAGAGTGATAGAAAGGACCTTCGGCCTCCTGAAGGCCAGGTTCCGGTGCCTCCATATGACAGGTGGTTCTTTCTACTACTCACCAAAGAAGGTGTGCCAGATCATTGTGGCCTGCTGTATGCTGCACAACCTGGCTTTGCTACGACAGGTGCCTTTTCTGCAGGAGGATGGTCCAGAAGGAGGTCTTGTGGCAGCTGTGGAGTCTGTGGACAGTGAAGAAGAGGAGGCAGAAGAAGAAGATATCGACAACAGAAACAACGTTATCCAGCAATACTTCCAGTGGGACACAGGTAAGAAGATGTCACTGGCTCACACATCTCATACAATTGTTAGACCTATCATAAGTCTGTCACTTTCACCCAGTGTATGGACCCTGACTTGTCACTTTGCCTTTCCATTTCACAGATGTGGGTCCCACTGTGTGACCTCTGCTATATTACCTCATGGACTAGAGCTGTGTGACATAGGTATGTTGACAATACAATCAACATTGCTATTTTCCTTAGTTATTGCAAATATACATTTGTGAAAGCACAGACTGACTCCAGATTGTTTTGTGATTCAAGGGTGTTTATTTCAGTGCAAATTAGTGGAGGGGGTTGTAAAATGGGCAGGGGTGATGGTGGAGGATTGTCCATGGCAGAGTCCAGTCTATTTGTTTCACAGGTGCATTGTCCAAAGTGGCATAGGAAGTGGAGCTAGGGCAGTTGATGGATGGACAGGGTGACGAAGTGGGACAGAAGGATGACATTCAGGGTGGTCTCATTTCCTTGCGGGTGTCTTGGCATTGTTCTCTGTCTTTGTCCTGGATCTCAGGGACCGTTTGCGGGGTGGTTCTCCATCTGCAGGGGGTGGGGTGCTGGTGCCGTCGTCCTGTGGCGGTGCCTCCTGTCCACTGGCGCCGGAGGAGGTGGTGGGCTGTTCATAATCCATGCTAGTGTCAGGGGCCCCTTGTTGTGCCACAATGCCCCTCCTGGTGTCCACAAGGTCCTTCAGCACCCCTACAATGGTGACCAGGGTGGTGTTGATGGACTTAAGTTCCTCCCTGATCCCCAGAAACTGTCCCTCCTGCAGCCTCTGGGTCTCCTGAAACTTGGCAGTACCGTTGCTATCGTCTCCTCAGAATTATGGTACGCTCTCATGATGTTGGGGAGGGCCTTGTGGAGAGTGGGTTCCCTGTGCCTGCCCTCCCCCCATCTCACAGCTGTCCTCCCAGTCTCCCTGTTATCCTGTGCCTCTGTCCCCTGACCCATGTGCCCCCAGGTCCCTGATTTTCTTGGGTTGGTGGGTTTGCCTGGGTTCCCTGTAGTGGTGGACACACTGCTGTTTGACGTGTCCTGGGGATAGAGGGATGGCCCAGCTGGGAGGGTGCTGTGCTGGTGTTTCCTGAGGGGGGAGGCTCTGTGGTGGCATGTGCCAGTGTGAGGGGAACCGATTGTCCCGAGGTCCCAGATGGGCCAGGCTGGTCATCACTGTGGGCCTCTTCTGTGGAGGGAGTGGACGTGTCTGGAACCTCCTGTCCGGTGACGTTGGGGAGGGGTCCTGCCGGGGTGTAAACGCATGATTATTGCATCTTTGTGTGCCATTGTGTCAATAGGTGCCCTGTACTCCAGTGCTGGCATTCTTGTCTAGGACCTTGTGCGATACTTGGTTTGGGGTCTGTGTGGGTAACTGTAGTGGACATGCTTTGGTGATGGGTGTCCATGCTTTGTTGTTGCATGCAGGGCTTGGCATTGGGATGTGTGGGTTGAGATAGTGGGGCATATGTGAGGTGTTGGAGTGATGGGGGTGAGGGTGAAGGTGGGGTATGTGATAGCATGCAGGTAGGTTGGGGGATGTATTAGTTAAGATTTGACTTACCAGAGTCCATTCCTCCTGCTACTCCTGCGAGTCCCTCAGGATGCAGTATAGCCAAGACCTGCTCCTCCCATGTTGTTAGTTGTGGGGGAGGAGGTGGGGGTCCGCCGCCAGTCCTCTGAACTGCAATCTTGTGTCTTGAGACCATGGAACGCACCTTCCCCTGTAGGTCGTTCCATCTCTTCCTGATGTCATCCCGTGTTCTTGGGTGCTGTCCCACTGCGTTGACCCTTTCTACGATTCTGCGCCATAGCTCCATCTTCCTAGTAATGGAGGTGTGCTGCACCTGTGATCCGAATAGCTGTGGCTCTACCCAGACGATTTCCTCCACCATGACCCTGAGCTCCTCTCAGAGAACCTGGGGTGTCTTTGCGGTGGCATGATGTGGTGTGGGTGATGTGTAGGGTGGTGTGTGTTGTGGTGTGTGAGGGGATGTGTTTGTGTGTGTTGTCTGAGGTGCGTGGATGTTGTGTGAGTGATGATGGTGTGTGCCTGTGGATGCTAGTATTGTTGATAGTCGTGTCTCTCTCTGTGCTTCTTTCTCAATTTTTGTCGTAGGGGTTTGTGTGTGATGTGTGTGTGTGTTTTATATTGTATTGGGTGTGTGGGAGTGGTGTGTGTATGTGTATCAGGTGTGTGTATTTTGAATAGTCCAATGTGGTTGTGTTTTGTAAATGTATGTGTATTTTGAGCGCAGCGGTGTGTACTGCCAATGGAATACTGCGGTTGAAAGACCGCTGCGTGGATTCGTGGGTCGTGATAGTGTGGGCGTATTCCTGTTGGCGTGACGGTGTCGGTTTTGTTATCGCCAGTTTATCACTGACCTTTGGTGTGGCGGACTTGTGTGGGTGTCTGGATTTTGGTGGATTCCGGCCTGCGGGTCGTAATAGCTGTAGCGGAATTCTGCCGCCGCAGCAGTGTGTTGGCGGTCTTCTGCATGGCGGTAAGCGGCATTTACTGCCAATGTTGTAATGAGGGCCTATATTATTTAGTGTATATATCCGGTCGGAAAAGGTATTAATCCCATTATCCACAACAGCTAATGCCTTTTTCAGATTTTCCTGTTCTATTTGCCTAAACCGGGCAACTGCATCCTTTTGGGAAAGTTTCCAAATTTCATTATTTACTTCATATAAGAAACGTTTCCTACGTTGTGTTCTGGGGCCTAACAGGAAGTCCTGAAAATCAGTAGTATTAGACAGGAGACTGAGGTGTTCTCCTACCACATCTAGTGAGGATGATTTTAACCATTTACTTGCACAATTTGGAGCATAAAGGCTTCTCAAACAGTTGTACTGGAGTATACAAGTGGAATCAGCATTTACGTTAATCTCATCAAACTGTCAGATACAAACCAGATACAGTTCCAACCCTGGACAATGCTACATATAACATAACTTCCTTGAATATACTGCTGACTATATTAATAAATGCTGCATCTACACTTAAACCTGTAGACCTATGTATTGTTACAGCATATACTGGAGATATTGGAAACTGCTTTCTTTGAACATACAAGTCAAACACAATTAAGAAACAAGCAACAGACCTTGCAATCTGTTTTACACCTTCAAGATCATCAAATTGAATTGCTAGATATTGAACCTCATTTCGGTTTGGATACAAAATGAAATCAATTAACTTACCCATGGCTTTATTAACCAATCCTTCTTCAACATTTAAATTATGCCGCAAAATCACTCTACAGTTCTTACAAACATGTAAACACTTTTTTAATGCTGCAGTTTTGGAAACAGACTTTTCCAAAGAACTGTGGGCAATATTTATACTTTTTGACGCAAAACTGCGCTAACGCAGTTTTGCGCCAAAAAAATTAGCGCCGGCTAACGCCATTCTGAAGCGCCATGCGGGCGCCGTATTTATTGAATGGCGTTAGCCGGCGTTAGCCGGCGTTAGCCGACTGGCGCTGCCAGGTGTGCGTGAAAAAAAACGACGTACACCAGGCAGCGCCGGCGTGGGGAAAAATGGCGTTTGGGCGTCCCAAAATGGGGCAAGTCAGGCTGAGGCAAAAAAATCGTCTTAACCTGATTTGCGCCATTCTTTTGGGGCGCCCAGACGCCATTAACATGACTCCTGTCTTAGCAAAGACAGGAGTCATGCCCCCTTGCCCAATGGCCATGCCCAGGTGACTTATGTCCCCTGGGCATGGTCATTGGGCATAGTGGCATGTAGGGGGGCACAAATCAGGCCCCCCTATGCCACAACATTTTTTAAAAAAAATACTTACCACAACTTACCTTTTCTTCCCTGGGATGGGTCCCTCCATCCTTGGGTGTCCTCCTGGGGTGGGCTAGGGTGGCAGGGGGTGTCCCTGGGGGCAGGGGCGGGCACCTCTGGGCTCATTCTGAGCCCACAGGTCCCTTAACGCCTGCCCTGACCCAGGCGTTAAAAAGAGGCGCAAATGCGGGGTTTTTTGCCCCGACCACTCCCGGGCGTCATTTTTGCCCAGGAGTATAAATACCACGCACATGCCTGGGAGTCATTTTTTAAGACGGGAACGCCTACCTTGCATCTCATTAACGCAAGGAAGGTGTTCACGCCAAAAAATGACGCTAACTCCATGAACTTTGGCGCTAGACGCGTCTAACGCCAAAGTATAAATATGGAGTTAGTTTTGCGTCTAATTTGCGTCGAAAAAAACGACGCAAATTCGGCGCAAACGGAGTATAAATATGCCCCTGTGTTTTTATTGTAGTTTTTCACTTAACAGTACTATCACTCCTTGGTGTTCAATTGCATCAGTTGAAATTAATTTCAACATTTGTGCTTTCTCCAGTTGCAGTAATTCTTCAACTAAAGAGGTACATTCTTTAAGTGTAGGCATTAGACACACAAGTGATTTTCTTTGTTGAATGAATTCAAACATAAACTGGTGTTTTTGAAGGAAACATGTTCTTTATAAGCAATGTTTCCCTTCTTATGACAGTATTCCTACTCTGCTATGCCTCAGAATATTTTCATATTACATATCAGTTCTTGATGAATTAGTTCTTTGTAGTGAAAATCCAACCAAATACTGACATTTCTAACACTTCCTAAAGAATTACAAGTTTCTTCATGTAAGAGTGTCTTAAATACAGGCTATCCTTTCAATGGGGTAAGTTGTAACAAATTACCAAAAACAATTACATGTTTTCCAACAAAAAATACATCATACTCTGTCTTCAATATTTGTTCCATTCTCAAATGCACAAAGGTGAGCATTAAGTTTGAGACCATGCTCACCTCATCGATGATAACAAGTTTCAATTTCTTTAAAACTCTGAAAACATTGTGACAAGCTTCTCCTGGTAACGATTTTGTATTCCAGTTTATTCTTGTTTTGAACATGCAGCATAAGTAGGCAATGTAAAGTAATTTCTTTGATGTTGTGTGCATCTAATCCTGTAGGTGTGGGTACTACACACAATAAAATAGAACCTGTAGTATTCTGTAAAAAGGTGGTCAAAACTTACATTTTCAAGTTCCATCTTGTCCACCGACATACAAAATATTTGGTTTCAAGCTTGAACATTTACATTTCTGGTTTTCATGAAGGAATCTATGCTCTATTTTCTCTTTGACTTACATGTATATTTTGTGCTGCTCATTATTGAGTTGCTCTACTAACTCTTCCAAGTTAACATGTTCATCTCTTGCTTGCTGCATTGCTGTCTCTACTTCATTCATCACTTTAGCAGCTTTATTTTCTATTATTGGCTGTTCAAGAGGATCTTGGCTGAGAGGTACAGAACTCTGGCTGCTTTGTAAACTTTATTTTGCAATCTCAGTAGCAATTGTTTCTTCCTGTTGAATTTCTTAATTTAACATGTTTAGGTAGTTGGACTGAATGCTGCCTTTTACAGCATTGAAGGAGTCTTCATAATAATCAAATTGTGCCAGTAACTCTGTTTCAGATCACCATGGTTTGAATAGCTGGATAAGTGCCAAGTAGAAAAGGTATGTTTTCTCAGCAGTTTGACAAGTCGAAAAGTAAGTATTCAATGGTTGATTAGGTTACCTTTTGCATGCCAAAAAAAAACAACCATCACAACCATCCACACCATATTTGCCTTGATCACTGTAAATATCCAGCACATTTGTTATTTCAAGACTCTTGTTTGTGTGTTGGCAAGCCCTAGACTAACCCAAACAATTCCTATAGACGTTAGGGAACAACCTAGCTGTACTCAACCTATCACAGCACTCAAAATAGCTTATCTCTCTATGTGAGAATATTTTCAAGCTTAAACTTTATAACTTCTTTGATAAACATTTTTCTGCAGAAATCTCCTCCTATGATTCCTTCACCACAGTTTTCTCTGACTTTTTGATGTATGAAGTGACATAAAGAGCACTAACAATGGAATTGTCACCAATAAACTTAGGCCCATATTTATACTCTGTTTGCTCCGGATTTGCATCATTTTATTTGATGCAAATCCAGCGCAAACTTAACTCCATATTTATATTTTGAAGCTGGACCTGCCTAGCATAAAAAATATAGAGTTTGCATCATTTTAAGGATGCGTGAAACTGCCTTGCATCAATGAGATGCAAGGTAGGCGTTCCCATAAAAAAATTGACTCAAACACCTTAGTGCCATATTTATCCAACAGGGCAATAATGACACACGGGTGGGAGGCAGCCCGATTTACGTCAAATTTTAACACCTGGGACGGGGCAGGCATTAAAATGAGGCAAAACACACCACTACTTAAAGAAAACACACACAAGCAACATCATAGCCCAACAGGACAACAGGGTCCCATGCTCCCCATGCCACTGGAGTCAAGCTAGCCTGGCTGGTGAAGGGTTATACCATAAAACCGGTCCTAGGATGCTTGTTTCCAGTCCAGGGAGGACCTGGCTTGGCAGTTTGAGCTGGACTGTTCCCCTGGGGAACAGGGTCAAGACTGGTTTGTGTATGGCTGGGTCCAAACTGGAATGGCATGGGTAGCAAATAAATGATGGATTTAGGCCCAGATCTCTGTACTGGGGGTGAATGTTTGACATTGTTCAGCATTCTGTCCATCACTTTTTCTTTTTGCACTTCCTGTCGGTAAGTCCATGAACCTGGCAATATACACACAGCACAGTAACCCTGTAGGACACAAAATACATACACCACTACATTAACACATGGGCAGGAAGACACTGAGGTGTGACACAGGTAGTTATGTTGTACACCCTGACACAATGGGATACACACCTATGGACAAATGACGGCTGCCACTCTAGAGCTACAAGGGACCAATGTCAAAACACACAGTGACAGTGACGTGGCATGCACTGGAAGTACAACTTGGAAGATGAACCATTTACAATTACATTAGGCCACATAGCCAACCCGACACCCCCCCAAGCAGTATGTAGCATGGAAGGGGTGTAAAATATAAACGGATCAACTGATCTCCACTCTCGCCCGGGCCCCACCCTCTGGGACCCTGGACCCCAACACAGCCACCACCAACCTGCATCGCTGGATAGAAGATTGCGCCAATACCCTTGCACCACTCAAAAAACAAACAAACACCTCCCACAGAATCAAGGCCAGCTGGTTCACCCCAGAACTACAGGAATCCAAATGGCTATGTCGCAGAATGGAAAAAACCTGGCACCTTGACCCTACCAACTCCAACCACATTGCTTTCAAGGATGCCCTACGCAAACATCACCAACTGATCCGCACCACCAAAAGGACCCACTTCAAAAACGTCATTGACGCCAATGCTCACAACATTAAAGAGCTCTTCGGCATCATCAATGAGCTCTCCACCCCCAGGACCTGCTCCAATGAACCCCCACCATCATAGGAGTTATGCAACTCACTGGCAACCCACTTCCATTGAAAGATAGAAGAAATCCACAATAGCTTCAAACCCAGACCCACCAGCTGACTACAAACACCCAAGAACCCAATGCTCCAAGCAACACCCACCTCCTCCACACCTGGACCCCCATCAACTTAGAGGACACCGCCACCACCATGGCCTCCATCCACTCCGGATCACCATCGGATCCCTGCTCACACCATATCTTCAATAAGGCAAACAACATCATCGCCCCCCACCTCTGCAAAACCATCAACAGCTCCTTCGAGTCAGCCACCTTCCCAGAAAGATGGAAGCACGCAGAAATCAACGCCCTGCTGAAGAAACCAAAGGCAGACCCAGACGACCCCAAGAACTACCAGCCGATCTCCCTCCTCCCCTTCCCAGCCAAGGTCATCGAACAAATCGTAAACAGCTAACTATCCCGGTTCCTGGAAGACAGCAGTGTACTCGACACCTCCCAATCTGGATTCCGCAGAAACCACAGCACCGAGACTGCACTCATTGCTGCCACAGATGACATTAGGACCATGCTCGATGAAGGAGAAACAGCAGCACTCATCCTCCTGGACCACTCCGCAGCTTTCGACACGGTATGTCATTACACTCTCCACACACGTCTTCACAACACTGGAATCCGTGACAAGGCACTCAACTGGATCTCGTCATTTCTCTCAGGCAGAACCCAGAGAGTCCGCCTCCCACCGTTCCCGTCAGAAGCAACCAGAATCATCTGTGGCGTCCCCCAAGGATCTTCGCTCAGCCCCACACTCTTTAACGTTTACATGGCCACCTCTCCAACATCGAACCCACCACATCAACATAGTTTCCTACGCAGACGAAACTCAGCTCATCCTCTCCCTCACGAAAGACCCTACAACTGCAAAGAACAACCTCCATAACGGACTTCACGCCATCGCCAGCTGGATGGAATCAAGCCACCTCAAGTTAAACACAGACAAGACAGAAATCCTCATCTTTGGCATCAACCCCTCAGCTTGGAATGACTCCTGGTGGCCCACCTCCCTAGGAACCGCGCCCTCACCCACCACCCATGCATGCAACCTAGGCTTCCTCTTGGACTCCACACTCAGCATGACTCAGCAGGTCATTGCCATCTCCTTTTCCTGTTACAACACTCTCTGCATGCTCTGCAAAATCTTCAAGGAAAACTGTCACCCACGCCCTGGTCAGCAGCCGATTGGACTACGGAAACGCCCTATATGCAGGAATAACAACCAAACTCCTAACAAAGCTGCAAAGAATCCAGAACGCATCCGCCCGCCTCATTCTGGACATCCCATGCCACAACCATATTTCCCCCCACCTCAGAGATCTTCACTGGCTACCAGTATCAAAGAGGATCACCTTCAAACTCCTCATCCACGTACACAAGGCCCTCCACGACACAGGCCCAGCCTACCTCAACGACAGACTTAACTTCCACACCCCCACCCGCAATCTTCACTCCGCCAGCCTCGCCCTCACCTCCATCCCCTGCATCCGCCGCACCACCGCCGGAGGAAGATCCTTCTCTTACCTAGCCACTAAGACCTGGAACTCCCTACCGCTCCACCTTCGCCAGACCCAAGACCTCTTGACATTCAGGAAACACCTCAAGACATGGCTCTATGACCAAAACTCCCCCCCAGCACCTTGAGACCCTAACGGGTGATTAATGTGCTCTATAAATCCTTGATTAATTGTGCAATGTGTGTTGTTACAGGTCTAACACCATGAGACACATAACAGGATGATGCTGACTCTGTTGCAAACTGCTGCACACACTGCAAGAGCCAATTGTCCATCAAAATAACAGATGTACAGGGAGATGGCCCTTTCTGCACAGATACATCCATCTCCACAATGCAGTAAGCCAGGTTACCTGGATCAAGTTTGGTAGTGTAGGTGCAGGGTTGCACATGAGCCACTGACAGAGGGAACAACAAAGGTTTGCCTAGAACCAAGTCACACATAGGACAATTGTGCATTGTCAATACTAAACACCTCAGGGCTGCCACCTTATGGAGATGTGAAGTATTATGCCCCCTCCAGTGAAAGCACACTAAAACATGTGGGACACTACATACTGCATGGTACATACATACTGACCACCAGTTTGGAATCAAAATCATAGATCCCAAGTAAATAAGACAACCACAAATTGTCAAGTCAAACAACCCACTGCAGAAGAAACCTCACAGAAGCCCCAGATCTCACAAAATACCACAAACACATATGAGTCACAGACGACACAAGATATCAACTGCCATGCTACATGACATTCCTGTTGCAAGCACTAACAAAATACTCACTCCTATTTTCTTTTTCAGCAGATCAGGTTTAAGGGATCCAACCCTGGATCATGACCCCATTCCCCAACCTAAGCACAGCAGCAGAGCGTGCCTATAATGAGGCACATCGGAGGACACGCACCATTGTAGAAAGGACCTTTGGTATCCTGAAGTCTAGATTTAGGTGCATGGACATCACAGGGAGCAGCCTCCTATATGCCCCACACATTGTTTGCAAAATCATACTTGCATGTGCTATCCTGCAACATTTGTGTGAGGAGGAACATCCCCCTATATGAGCCCGAGGAAGAACTGCCTGAGGAGGATGAGGAGGATGGTGCCAGGGAAAATGAGGGGGGACATCAAAACACAGCTGCAGGAATGTGTCGCAGACAGCAGATTGTTCAAAACTTTTTTAACCAATAGTCACTCTACACACCTAGTTAGGATATGTAATTAAACACCTTACTTTGTAGTGTAGCCATTTTTAATGTAGCTTTCTGCGTGTTTGCTTAAAGTATTAGGCCTCTGTGCACTTTGCCCTAGATGCATTTTATTTAGCCTCGCACTGTTATTTTACAATAACCAGTGTCACGGTCTTGTTTTATTTTCTTCTATCACACTGTTTAACTTACTTCAGCACTGAAGTTCTCAAACAATACATTCTTGCTTGCTCTGTGCTTCAATCAAGGATACAGTCTGGTACAAAGCCGATAGACGTGGTAGAAGTTTAGTCTTTAGGGTTTGTAGAAAGTACACATTCTTACGTAGGGACATTTCTTAGAACACCAGCGTGTTAGATATAAAAACACTTCTTAGTCCTGGTACACGTAAGAGGGAGATTCCGACCAGGAACCCATAACTAGACGCTGACTGCCCTGTTGCGGATGCTGGTCTTGATCACAGGCCTTTGCTCAGGTATGAGGGTCGATGTCCTCCCGGGGGAACCTGAAAGGCAGGCTTAGAGCTTAACATGCTGTGCTCGAAATAGAACTTAGAAGAAGGAACGTAATCTAGTTGCACTATGATAGCGTTATTCTTACGTTTCACTCTCCTTGTTACTATTTCAATCCTACTGTGTTGTATGATTCTGGTTATTGTGGCTCACGCCTTGTTATCTAAAATGCAGTTGTTTTATTAAACCAATCTTTAAAACTCAAACTGCCATTGTCATTTATATATGAGACCACATTGTGTATGAGAGAACTGGTTGGGATCTGAGTGACCACGACTTCCCTGGGAAGCACTAAGATGTCATGCGCTAGGCTGCCAAATTGTCTCTTCCCTTTGGGAGAGATGAGGCACTGCTAGTTAGCCTGAGCTCAACCCGGATTTGGGGTGACAATGGGTTAGACTTAGTCCCCCACATTGTGAACGATCTTGCCGCCCAAAAATCCAGTAGTCTCATTAGGATAATGAGAGCCTACGCAAAATGGCGCGGCCAACGATTGGTCTGGCTCTAATTTTCAGGTCCACCAGTCTCTTACGGTCTCATATATGATAATGATCCCTCAGTTCGTGGCACTGAGGACTTCCACCACCGCAATATAGGTAACCCTAAATATAGCGGATGGTTGTTCAAGCGTGAACCTTAAAAGGAAAGATCCCGTTCTGGTGTGCCTTCTCTGAACCATCGCTGTTTTACTAATGGCGAATCCCCAGGTAATACAAATAGCTCTTAATATGAGACAGCCGCTCACAACACATTTGATTGCACATGGTCTTACGATCCAGGGTGCTCCAGTCACGTTTGTGGTGGCTGCCCATGCAGCCTATAGAACAGAACTTTACTACTCCTGGGTCACATTTCCAGCAGTTGATGGGAATACAAATACATTTCACACATATACGGTTGCGAACGTGCCTGGCCAGTACAGGGCGTATGCATACCTAGAGATACCTCTATCTTATCAAGAACATAATAATTGGCTTGATGGCGCCCTACCCCATACAATATTGCCAGTAAGGTTAGGTCCACTGAGTAATGATGGTCTGACCTGGCCATGATTGGCCACATATACACCACATCCCGCGGTTGCAAATATGCCGGTGGCTGAAGTTCGTCGTTTATATACAGACTTAACGGCTACATATAGACGCTTAGTACAATTTGTGATGCAGTCACTAAATACAAACCCAGCGCGTGCTGCTCCAGCACAACCACATGCAGTAGCTCCAGGTATAAACCCGGCGACTGTACACTCTATCATGGGTAAAGTTCCAGCAAAACCGGAGGAGACTCCATTTTGGCTGGCACAAAAAATGAATACGCTGGAGGCAGTATTTCCCCATACGGGACCTCAGGACAAACATAGAATATTAACTATGTGTTTACCATTTGGCATGGTTCCCACAGTGGAACATTGTAATACATGGGGCACGGTGTTTGCCACACTCTATACAACGGCACACGGTACACCGACCTTGGCCAACCTACCAGAAGTGCTTAAACAGATTCAGGATGAATACAGGGCTGCCCCAGCCTTAGATTTAGGAATGCAACTGATGGGCAATTTTGCCACAGTTTCCTCAATAATACTAAGTAATCTTAAAGGGGAGGCAGTTGCACTTGCGGTGCGTATGCGTCTTCGTGACGTCCCGCAACTAGATCAGGAGCGGGAACTGCCTAAAATAATAGCGGAAACATGTTCCAGTATCGGTCGAGATAGCCTAGGGGCTAGACCGCAAAAACCACAGTTCCAAGGAAAAATTAGTAAAGACAATGCTAAACAACAACCTGAGGGTAATAAGAAGCGCTGGGAGAAAAAACAACAGACACCTAAAAAAGAAAGGGGAGAATCTCCGCGTACGGAGACCCCACAGAATAGGTATAATCTCAGAAATAGGGATAATTTGAAGACGCCTAATAGATATCAATACACTGATACACGCCAATCTCGTTCCTTTCATGACTCATCGGAAAAGAGAAATGAGAGAGGTGGGCGGTCAGAGCGGAGAACAGAGTACGTGAAACCAAGACAGGAATCACAACGCTCTTCGGAGGTTTCTGTCAAGAAGGAAGAGAAACCGAAGAAAAAGGTGGCAGCAGTCTCAGTTAGACATGCCACACAGGAAGAGAGTTCTCTTGAAGAACAAGACATGGGCACTAGCACTGCTAGACAGCGCGGCAGCGGTCACAATAGTTCGCCTGAATCTTCTAGAGCATCTGGAGGTGAAAGCAACTGATGACTTCATACAAGTTGAAACAGCAGATATGCGTGCCTCTGAACCCGATATGGTGTATACAGTGACTTTACAATTGGAAGGAGACATTGAACGCAATATAAATGCAATCTTTTGGGATCGTGTAGTCAAGATATATGACATTTTGCTGGCTGAACAGGATTGGCCGCCTGACTTTGTTCGCACCTGCCCAGTTGGGGATGAGGTTATTAAACCTTCGTTCTCACCACTTGTTCCAGGGGAACGCGAGGAGTCCTATTGCATTAAATGGGCTCTAGCACAAGCACCTGCCTTATATAGAAATCACACAGGGTGGGATAGGGATTCCGCATATCATGTAATTCCAATTAAAGGTGAACCTCAGCCGCAACCGCAGTATCCAATAAAACATGAAGCAAGGGCACCGGTGAGGGAAATACTTACACAACTGGAATACCAGGGGGTAATTGAACCCTGTGTCTCACCGATGAATAATCCCTTATTCCCTGTAGCTAACCGGACCATTCATATAGAATAGTCTTAGACTACAGATATTTGAACGGACATACACGTACGTATGCTATACAAAATTCACATAGCGCCGCACTGATGAACAACATTGTGCGGAAAAAATACAAAACGACTTTAGACATCTCGAATTGTTTCTCCTGCCAGAATGTAGCACCCAAAAGCAGGGATTTGACAAGCTTTAGCACGTTAGGCTCCCAGAAAAAATTCTGTTGTTTGCTTCAGGGGTATTAGAATAGCCCGGGACTGTTTGAGGCTCGTGTGACTGCAATTTTACACGAGTTGGACCCTGAAGCATTGTCATACGTAGATGATATATATCTCACGGATGACGGGTTACTACAACATTTAAGACGGGTAGCCCGCATTGTTGTACGGTTTGCCAAAATTGGCTACAAATGTAACTTAAAAAAATCTAAAATTGCCTTCCTCAGCGTCATATTCCTGGGATTTGAGCTGTCGAATGAAGGTAAGAGCCTAGCACCACAATTTTTGAAAAGTGTGCACCATTGCACCCACCTAATATGATTAAGAAACTCCAATCATTGTTGGGCTTTCTAAATTTTGGCAGTACATACATTCCTGATTATGCTACATGCATAAAACCTTTATACAAATTAATCCGCCCTGATTTTTCAAGCAAATTCTGGACAATTGAACATACACGTACTCTTCGGGAGTTACAAGCAGATCTCCTAGCTGCAAAACATTTACATATATGGGACAATAAGATGCATTTGGTCATCAGGGTGATAGCTGGGGCCATTGGGTTTACGTATGTCACATTTAATGAAGGTGAGACAGTCCCGATTGGCTACAAGTCCCACTTGTATTCGGTTGCTGAACAATGATTCGCACCAATAGAGAAAATTCTCACTGCTGTACAGATGGCTGTTATTAAGGAACGACCTCTTGCCCAGGGTAAACGCATTATAGTTGTTTCCCCTATTCCGGCCCTGGAGGCTGTTACAAAAGCGAGCATTCCTAACGCAAAAGCACTTCACCTGCGATGGATACAATGGGCTACGTCTTTAGCAGCCACTGATGTAGATTACATTTTTGACCCAAAGTTACAAACTCAGGAATTTCTGCAATATGAAGTTGAATATCCAGTTCCCGCTGACACGTTGCCTATTGATCAATATCAAGTAGTCATGTACACCGATGGCTCTGCGCAACCGGCGGTGGAGACAAAACACCAATATTCTCCTGCATGTGCAGTAGTGAGCGGCCATATGGAGGGGGAGAAATTCTGCCCCCAACATACTTATACACAAACCTTAGGGGATTGAACGGCACAATTGGCTGAGCTGAAAGCTCTGTTGATGGGCATTAGAACATACGGATCCGACACAGTTCACACGGTTTGTTTGTGATTCGTATTATTGTGTCCAGTCTTTGAATGAATACCTACATTACTGGCGCTTGAATGGGTTCAGAGATTCAAAGGGTAACACCATAAAACACAGACTGCTGTGGGGGAAGGTAGCAGACCTGAAGGAGACGCTACCTAAAGTCCATGTTGTACATACTCTTGGACACCAGCGCGTTGGAATATAAGTTGCTGGGAATACTTTGGCTGATCAAGCCGCAAAGTAGGCAGTGGCAGTTGCCACTGTGGCCGCAGTGACTTGTTCGATTTCCAAACCAGACACAGAGATTGTGGCTGCTATAAAAGCTACGGTTGATGTCACGCCCTATCCTAAAGGATTTCCTAATAAATATCAATACTTCATGGGAAGTATGCTCAATACTGAAGTTAAAATACCAAGTGTAGACATACGCGAGATCCCCAATAAAGTTGTAAGACCACAATTGATTAATGCAGCGCCCGAGGGACTGCCATCTGCACATGATGGCGTGGCCGCCACAATTTCGTTATTACAGGCCCATTACTGGTGGCCTTGTCTCTATAAAGAGACTAAGCAGTATGTTCTTTGTTGTGACATCTGTCAACAAATTAAAGTTTCAACAGCTAAGCGCCCGCCGCAGACACCCCTCTTAAAATCAAACAGACCATTACAATGTGTGTACTTGGATAATTGCGGTCCACTCACAACGGATAGTGCATACAAATATATACTAGTCGCTGTTGATTCTTGCTCCAGATTTGTGTGGGTGTGGACACAGCGCTCGGCTGACGCTCGACCAGTTTTTAAAGATTTGCGTGTCTTTGTCGGTACATATGCAGTTGCGGCACTCCATTCGGACCAGAGGCCTGCCTTTGCCTCAAGGGCATTCAGGGACACCATGGCTTCGTTGGGGGTCCAGCTCCAGTTCTCATCTCCATTTCATCCTGAGGGAAATTCTGTCGTGGAGCGATTAAACCGCGATTTAAAGCAATCCTTAACAGCCAGAGTATTAGGTACGGGTCGTAGTTGGCTAACCCACCTGTATGGAGTTCAGAGAGCACTAAATAACCTGCCTAGAAGGTCCCCGGGGGGTCGTACTTCATATGAGTGCCTGTTCGGAACACAAATGTTTGTTCTGGATCTTGATGGTCCTGGTGTGGAGGCAGCGGAAACGCCTTTTGACATAAATGATCGTGTCACTGTTTTGCAGGAATTACTGCAGTTCCATGAAGATAACTATTCTAAAAGTGCTGCCTCCGCAGGAATTACGGATGTGCCAGTAACACCTTCCGGTTGGATTCCCAGAGTTGGGGATCTTGTGCGTGAAAAGGTCGCAGTGAAAAAATTATTTGGCCCTTCTTAGCGAGCACCAGTCCCTGTGTTGGGAATACACGGAATGAGAACTGTTATTTTACCACCGTTGCCAGGTGCCAAAGAAAATCGCTTTGTTTCTATTGACAATGTCAAGTAACAGCATGTGGCCGATTCTGCACAGCAGACCAAGGGGAACGTCCAGTAGTTCCCGAATCCCTCTCACTACTGGGGAAGATGTTCCGCTCCAAGTTATTTATACCAATATTGTTGCCTCTCCGAGCTTGGGGAGGGTGGATGATGATCTCCCTTTAGTTCCACTGACAGCAAATAACTTGGAAACATTTGATCGAGTCACTATGACTACTGACGTTGCGGATGGTGCTATCTACAGTGTACCACCGCGAGAAACACCAACTCCTCCATTGAATACGGCAACACCTTTTGCACGAACTGCCTCTGGGTACTTTGCCACCAACAACGATGGTCTATCGGATTCATTTGCCTCTTCAACTACTGACCCAGGTCCACGTAAGCTGATGTCTTGGCTTAAAGATACGTATTTTGTTTTTCCTTGGAACTATCTGTGGCTCTTATTGACTATGTCAGCATTTTTTCTCTGGATAGGGTTTGTCATTACCTTTTTTCTGTTGATAAATGGTCATTTTCTTCCTGAGAGATCAGCAGTTGAACAGGTGGAGGAGGTGTTGAAGCCACATTTTTCATCACATAAGGTTCGAAGGGACTTGTCCTTTGTGAACATTTCTGCAGCACCAATTCCGGATGGGATTGTGCGGGATAAAGTAATGTTTGATATATACGGTCCCACTGAGAAAATTCAAATACTGTATGTCCTAAAGTTATCTATGAATGTTATCGCAATACCAGACATTGTATCTGATGATTGGGATGTGAAGACAGTTGATTCTATGAAGACTGAATTACAATATTATACTGTCTATGAAAATGAAGATGTTTACCAGTTTAAAGACAATTATGGTGACATGTTTTGCTATAATTATTATGGGCACCATTTTATACATAAAGCAAGTAGTCCAAAAATGATATTTGACTATACGCAATGGGAGCATTGCCCAACTCCCCCGCAAGGGAGTTCAAAAACGTATTCTGACAAATTTACGTATTTTTCTGGGCATCATCAAATGAATGCTAAGTCATATTATTTTAAGTTAACTCCGTCTACAGATGAGCAAATGTTGTTGACTAATACGAAATTAGTATACTCGGATTCCTTTGTTTCCCGACTGTCGATTGAAGGTTATGAATATTGGTCAAATAATGTAGATTTGAAAAGTGTTTGGGGAACAAAACATTGGCAGACAAAGGGTAGAGAAATATTGTTTAGAGCCTGAAATTATTACTATATATAGTGTGGGAAAATTGTGCTAACAGTGGTTAAAATCATCCTCACTAGATACAGTCAAGACACATCTCACTCTCCTGTCTAATAACACTGACTTGCAAGATTTTTTGTCAGGCCCGAAGACACCACGTAGGAAGCGCTTCTTGTACGAAGTGTACAATGAAATATGGAAACTTTCCCAACAGGAAGCTGCAGCCCGGTTAAGGCAAATAGATCAGGAAAATTTGAAAAAGTCATTAGCTGTTGTGGATAATGGAATTCACACCTTGTCTAACCGAATATATACGATTAACAACATTGGTTCTTCTGCTATAGACATTATACGATCTGATATGTCTTCTTTATATCATGGACAAAGTCAGACCCTCTCCATTATGCAGTTGGGTTGGACGCTCCAGACATTGAAGGCGGGTTGCGTTCCGTGGCAGCACATCAGTGCCAGGGAGATATTTTTTCCTTTAATTTAACGCAACAACAACAACTAATGGCTAAGAAGGAGGCGACTTATGTCATGCTTAACATTGAAAAATTAGAAAGATTGCCTTTTACCGTGGCCGAGATTCCCTCAGCAGAGTGGTTGATACACAGGGTTATTAATTTGCCTAGTTCTACATTACAATTCACTTCTTGTTTGAAACATGTTCCGGTAGGCAGATATGAAAAATTGGGAGATAGTTACATCCATGAGGTGTGGGAGCTTCCCTTCTTGTACAAATGACTTAATGGCATGAAAGAGGTCTTTCTTATCGGCAGTGAATGTGAGACTTCAGTCAGCCATTCGATGATTTGTAAGCAGCTGTCCTTGCATGGGGCATGTAATGCCTCGGTTGCGAATTTGGCGTGCTTTCTGAAGGGAGTTCCAGTCCCCTTGATTAAACACACGTTCCACGTGCTTTCAAACGGCAGCTACGTCCTCCTCAATAGTGACGACTGTTGTGGTATGTGGGCCGGAATAGTTTACGTTGTTTCGGTCACCAAGGTCGTTACTTGCTGCAGGAATGTGTTGTTTCCCCACACTAAATTAAGGGAGGTAGCGGATATATGGCCTCACATTGCTACTTCCAAGGTGAATTTCGACAAGTTAAGTAGACTAAAGGCTTTATTGTTTCAAAAGCATGTGGCCCTTACATCTGCACGCGAGACCTACGCACTTCAGGTGGCAAGGTCATCAGCAGAAATACAGTCCCTGTTAAATACAAACTTTCCGAGCCACTTTGGTGAACTCGTGGGACGTATATTTAATGCGTCCAGCACGGCTGGATTAGCACATTTTTTCAAAGCCGTTGGTGTCGGTTTCGTTCACACCTTCTCTTCCATATTTGGTTTAATACCTTCGGCTATTCATTCAATTTTCTGAAGCATTTTTGGTGGATTTCCGATAACTTTGGCTTTATTAGCCGGCATTTTGCTGTTGCTGTTGTTTTTCCGCAATGGCTGTCCCGCCACAACAAGGACGAATGTGGGAGCTCCCATCAGCGCAGCTGTGTTGTGACTGCATGATGCAGCACTTTGGAGCAACACTCCTGGAACATTTGAAGTGTAACTGGTCTCTGTCATTCAGACCGGTTTTGGATTGTGTGCAGCCCGTGTTTCGGTGCCGTTGGTGCTCTTTTGAACATGCACCAGACGTCTTTCTCTCACAGCAACGCCCCCCAGTGGTTGATGCTGATCTGTTGATGTTCCCGATGAGGGCTCATTCCCAGACATGCGCGCTGCGGCTGCGTTTTCTTCGTGAGACTGATTACGAGATACCCTTCCTGGAGGAAGTTGATATTAACTCGTTCACGGACTCTGTACTGGATGCCGTCTTGGTTGACACTGGGGCTTTGGAACACACCTGCTCCTTGATAGTCTTTGGCGTGGATTTTCCGGTCTTGTCATCTGCCGAAGTGGAGAACCTCCTGCTTTCCATGGCCAATGCTTAAATTGGATCTGGTCTAAATTAACACTGTCACATAAATTTGGCTCTTAGCCGCATGCTTATTTCTAAATTGAGGATTAATGTGCTTTGGTGTCCTCTTGACTTGTTGAAATTCTGTGGGGTTTTAATTATTTTTTAGCTTAGGGCATTTTTAGCTTCAGCTTAAACCACTTTCTATCGACAAGGGGAGGGTGTAGTGTAGCCATTTTTAATGTAGCTTTCTGTACGTTTGCTTAAAGTATTAGGCCTCTATGCACTTTGCCCTAGATGCATTTTATTTAGCCTCACACTGTTATTTTACAATAACCAGTTTCACAGTCTTGTTTTATTTTCTTCTATCACACTGTTTAGCTTACTTCAGCACTGAAGTTCTCAAACAATACATTCTTGCTCGTACTGTGCTTCAGTCAAGGATACAGTCTGGTACATTGCCGATAGACGTGGTAGAAGTTTAGTCTTTAGGGTTCGTAGAAAGTACACATTCTTATGTAGGGACGTTTCTTATAACACCGGCGTGTTAGTTATAAAAACACTTCCTTGTCCTGGTACACGTAAGAGGGAGATTCCGACCAGGAACCCACAACTAGACGCTGACTGCCCTGTTGCGGATGCTGATCTTGATCACAGGCCTTTGCTCAGGTATGAGGGTCGATGTCCTCCCGGGGGAACCTGAAAGGCAGGCTTAGAGCTTAACATGCTGTGCTCGAAATAGAACTTAGAAGAGGGAACGTAATCTAGTTGCACTATGATGGCGTTATTCTTATGTTTCACTCTCCTCATTACTATTTCAATCCTACTGTGTTGTATGGTTCTGGTTATTGCGGCTCACGCCTTGTTATCTAAAATGCAGTTGTTTTATTAAACCAATCTTTAAAACTCAAACTGCCTTTGTCATTTATATATGAGACCACATTGTGTATGAGAGAACTGGTTGGGATCTGAGTGACCACGACTTCCCTGGGAAGCACTAAGATGTCATGCGCTCGGCTGCCCAATTGTCTCTTCCCTTTGGGAGAGATGAGGCACTGCTAGTTAGCCGGAGCTCAACCCGGATTTGGGGTGACAAGGGTCCTTCGCCGTGGGTTAGACTTAGTCCCCCACACTGTGAACGATCTTGCCGCCCAAAAATCCAGTAGTCTCTTTAGGATAATGAGAGCCTACGCGACAACTTGATGACGCAATCCTGCTCTGGTTTCTTCTTTCTCCATCATGTGTTCATTAGGAATGTGAGTATTACCTCAGGGAGAATGTTACAAAGACAAATCTGACTACGTCTGATACAACATCACGTGATGTGTATGATTCTGCAGCAAACATCACAAATAATACTCATCTTTTGAATTTCACATATGACGGACAAAATCAGCGTATGACACTGTGAGAAAGTAGCCTCTTTCTAGCATGGTTACTGCCACTTTTGGCCTGTTTGTGAGTGTTTGTCAGTGTGTTTTTACTGTCTCACTGGGATCCTGCTAGCCTGGTCCCCAGTGTTCATAGTTAAAACCCTATTCGTCACTGTGTTTTGTCTGTCTCACTGGGATCCTGCTAGCCAGGACCCCAGTGTTCATAGTTTGTGGACTATGGGCAAGATGTATCAAGTGTTTTTGCATTCGCAAATGGTGCGAATCGCTAAAATTGGCCATATGCGAATGCAAAAACGTGGTCTGCGATGCTTGAAAGGCATTCGCAGACCAAAAATAAGAAATTGCTAAAATAACTATTTTTTGCATTGCAACTAGTTTTTGCATGTCGCATTTTGCATCTCTCAATTTGCGACATTAAATAGCGAATCGCAATTAGCGGAACTTGCGAGATGCAAAATGCGACACGCAAAAACAAGTCATAATTCGATGCATCAAAAAATCGCTAATTGCGATTTTTCGCAGAATGGCCTTTTGCACATGCACAATACCACTAAGTGAAACCAGATGGTAACCAGGTGCAACCTATATAAAGAGGCCCAGAATGCCTCAGTCTCTTTTCCACAATGGCTGCACTCTACGTCAATGCGAGGAGAATGAGGATCTTGGCAGGTTTGAGGAGAGGGGGGAGACAGGAGCGCATTTTCAGAGTGCGCATTACCCTTTTTGACCAGACTGAGGAGGACATTTTTGAGAAGTACAGGTTAAGCTCAGCTATGATACTTGACCTGATAGCTGAGCTACAACCTATACTGCAGCGCACAACACACAAGTCAAATAGCATACCCACACATGTGCAGGTATTATGCTCCCTGCACCTACTAGCCTCAGGGAGCTATCAAGGGGTCATAGCAGCTGCTGGAGGGGTATCACAGAGTGCCCTCTCTAGATTTTTCAACGCATTTATCAACGCCATGCTGAGTAGGATACACCAGTACATCAGATTCCCCAACACCCCACAGGAAATACAGCAGACAAAAATAGATTTCTACCAGATAGCACAGTTCCCCCACATCCTAGGTGCTATAGATGGGACACATGTTGCAATCTGTCCACCATCGCCCACAGAGTATGTGCACCGCAACCGTAAATACCAACATTCAATGAATATATAGATGATATGCAATGCCTCCTATATCATAACTGATCTCGTGGCCAGGTACCCAGGGAGCACACATGATTCATACATCTTTTGCCACAGCGGGATTCACACAAGGCTGCTAGCTGGGGAGTTTGGTGAAGGATAGCTAATAGGTATTGACCCTCTGTACACTGGCGCATTGATGCCATTGTGGCGTCTGATGGCTCACTTACTCATCATACCCTCTGTTCCTACATGATGACGCCCTACCTAAATCCTACAACACCTGCAGAACGGAGATACAATGCAGCACACAGGGCAACCTGTAATGTGGTGGAGCGCACCTTTGGGCTGCTGAAGAGTTGCTTCCGGTGCCCCCACAAAAGTGGAGGGGCACTACAGTACAGCCCGGAGATGACATGTAGAATAGTGGCTACTTGTGCGATCTTGCACAATATAGCTACCACCAGGGGCATACCTGTGGAAATATCTGATTCTGACTCTGATGAGGATGATGATCCCATACCCCCCCTACAGCCAGAAGACATGACCAGTGCAGCAGAGGGCAGGCAAAAGCATGCTGACATCACGCACAACCAATTCAGATGTAAGTAATGACAACACAACTTCATTGACATGTGTACTTGTAGTTAGAAAATGTATTACCTTAACGTCAGGTAACATAAGTTTCACTAGCAGCACAGATAAAGTTAAGTAACTAAAAAAAAAGCAGATAACAGTATCTCACTATTCAATCATAGTTTACTGTATGACACAATGATAAACAGTCCTCTGTGGCCATTACTCTCACTTTCTAAGGCCACGCAAGCCACTCGAGTGCGCAGTGGCCTCATTGGAACCTCTGTTGTTGGCTTCAGTGGCAGTGCTGTGCCTGGCACTGCGACGCCTAGCATCAGTGGTGGGCACAGCTACGCTGCCTAGGCTAGATGTGTCCTCAGTGTCCCCCAGTCCCAGTTCACTGGGTGTGGCGGAGTGGTTACCCAGCATATTGTCAAGCACATTTGTGATCTGCACCAGTCCTTGTGCCACATACCTACTGCTGTGCGCTGCCTCCACCTGTGCAGCTACAGCACGCCGTGATATGAGGGGTGTTGAATTTGCAAGGCGATTGACTGAGCGTCAGAAACCACCAAACATCCCCCTAAAACGCCTCTCCTTCCTGCGGTGGCTGACTCTGTTGTGCCGCAGCTCTGTACACAGTTCCCTCACTGCACTTGTCAGCTCCCTGGTGTTCTCAGAGGCTTGGACCTGTCCCTCATGCAGTTTAGTGAGGTTGGAATTGAGGCACTCCAACTGCTGATGCAGCCCCCCATGTTTGAATTGTGTGCCTGCATCTGCCTTTGTAAAGCGACAATTTTTCTGTTTTGCAGGCGCTGCTGCTTCAACATAGCAGATTCCAGCCCACTGAAGACTGATGGTCCCTCTCCTGCTTCAATATGCTGTGCGCCTGCATAGGAAGGCCTCCTGCAGGATGTTGTGCTACGCTGGCACTAGGACTCCTGCATCACAGTATATCTGACATCTGGGAAAGGTGTGTGTCCATCATCCCACATGTCGTCAGAGTCCTGGCTCAATTCGGGTAGCGGTACAGCCCTAGCCCTGCGTCTGAAGGGCGCTATATTCTGTGACTCACTGGTATTTGAGTCAGATGCAGGGTGGGTTTCAGTATCCCCCGCAACGGCACTTGCAGATGCTGCTGGGCCTGGGCCACCTGCAACGAAAATGTGCAGCATGTCAGTTATGTATGTATCACCAAAGGTCACACAATGGTAATAAATGTACAGTTACATCATATCACTATGTTGTGGGTGTTGTGTTCTTCTGGGTGTCGCTCGGCATAATTACATTCTATGTGCTACTTTCAGCTCTGGGTTGTGGACTACCACTCCCATAAGGCATCGTTGTGCCGCTTCTAAGATGTGAAATGGACTACTTCTCATGGGTGGTGCCCAGAGCTCCTCCATTGTGTCCCAGACTTCAGCCATCTTGTTTTCCAAGGTGTGGGGGCAATCTGGAGGCCTCTGAGTGGCCAGTGCCAGCAGGTGACATCAGAGACCCCTTCTGGTAGGTCCATACCTGATAAGGTAGCCAATCCCCCTTTCAGGGCTATTTAGGGTCTCTCCATTGGGTTTCTCTTCATATTCTACTTGAAGGTTTCCAGCAGGAATACTCTGCAACTACTACTTCATCCTCTGAACTGGGATCGACCGCAGACTGCTCCAGGAACTGCTGTAACAGCAACAAAGTATCCAGAAGGGCTACTTTTCCTCAGCAACTGAAGAAATCTCCTGTGGAGTGACGGAGTCACTTCCCTGCTCTTGCAGGCACCTTCTAAGTCGATGACCGGTTCTCTTGGACTCCTCTCCTGACAACGAGCGTGCTCCTTGGAACACAGGTGGTGGAGCACTTCGACACAGACTGTCCTAAGGTCCTGCTGCCCAAATTTGGAGGAGGTAAGAGCTTGCCTTCCCCGTTAGTGACAGTTCCCCAGTGCACTGTGTCATCTTCACCTCCTGAGGCCTCTCTGCACTATTTGCAAGAATCCTTTATGCACAGCCTGGCCCAGGTCTCCAGCACTCTGTCCTGTGATGCTCAACCCGTTGATCTGTCCTTCGGCAGCGTGGGACCTTCTTTTGTAGTGCTGCACCAGCCACAATTTGCACCTTCTTTGTCCCCATGTCTTGGGACCTCTGTGGGTGCAGCCTGGTCATCTAGGGTTCTCTCCAGTGTTGGGAGCTCCCTCTGCCTCCTCAGTCTGAGTTGAGGCCCCCAGGTCTCTCCTGGGTCCATGCAGTGTCACTTTGACGCAAAATGCAGCTTTGCTTGAACCAAGACTTGTTTGACGAATCTAGCACCAAAACTCGCCTGCATTCAACATCTCTTCGTGGGACATCATTGCATTATGCAGGAATCCCCTGACATCTTCCTTGGGTGCATTTCTGCAGTCTTTGTCCACCCGGGAACTCTTCTTTTGCACCCTCTTCTAGGTTGGCAGGGGCTCCTGTCCTTCCTGGAACTTCTTACGACTTCTGGACTTGGTTTCCTTCCTTTGCAGGTCTTCAGGTCCAGGAATCCACCATTTGTTATTTGCAGTTTTGCTTGATTCTTGCAATAACTCTAATCATGACTTGTAGTGTGTCTTAAGGAAACTTGCAGTACTTTACTCCTACTTTCCTGTGCTCTGGGGTGGGGTATTATACTCACCTTTGATGTTTTCCTACTCTCCCAGTGATTCTCTACATGCTATACTTGTCTAGGGGGGAATTCGTGATTTGCATTCCACTTTCTTAGTATATGGTTTGTGTTGCCCTTAGACCTATTTTCTCCCATTGCATTCTATAGCATTTCCTATTGTTTGCACGATCCTATGTCTAATTACTTACCTTATTTTGGTGTCTAGTGTATATATTGTGTATAATACTTACCTACAGAAGGAGTAATGTATCTAAGATATTTTTGGCCTTATGTCACTCAAATAAACTACCTTTATTTTTGGTAAGACTGAGTATTGTCTTTACTTGTGTATAAGTACTGTGTAACTATCAGTGGTATTGCAGGAGCTTTGCATGTCTCCTAGTTCAGCCTAAGCTGCTCTGCTATAGCTACGTCTATCAGCCTCAGTTGCAAGAACACTACTACATTTCATTTATAAGAGATAACTGGACCTGGTGTAAGGTGTAAGTACCCAAGGTACCCAATACAAACTAGGCCAGCCTCCTACAGACACACATCCACGTTGCCAATGTAGCCTTCTGTAGCACATGACATACAACTATGACATCTCCAATCATAAGGTAAATAAGCGCCCCATACATGAGGCAGTGGATGTAAAATATCAGTGGAAACAGGAATGTATGAACAGACCCCTGACATTAGTAAGTGTGACATTTGCATGGAGCTTGTGTGACGAGAGGGGCATCATTTCTGAAAATGGATAGCAAGAGTGTCCCAGGTATGACAAGCAATGTTCACAACACATGCCCTGCGCCGTCCGTCCCTGGAAATAAGTCCTGCCACTGTCATGTGTTAAGTCACTGCCCCCCCATCTCTAGGAGGTGCTGTACACAGACAATCTGTACCCTGGGAATCATCATTAACACTCACCCTAGTCTCTTTCAGAGTCCTGTTTGTTTCCCTCTTCCAAATGGCATGCTGTAGAAGAACTATGTCAGTTTGCATGGACTTCAGGTTCATAATGCACTGCCTAGTAGTCTGTAAGGCTTTTAATCTTCTGTCCATTGCTTTCTATGGGAAAAGTCTGTTTTTCCCTTTATACTGGATTCTCGCTTCCAGGACTGGTGAGAGACTGAAGATGCACACACCTGTGACCTCTCTTGTACAGCCCAGCCATGTGACTCTGCCCTGGCCTTGCTGCTGCATGAAACTGCTTAGAAGCTGCCATTCCCTGAAGCTCCTCGTCGTGCATTGGAGTATGATTCAATTGTGTTCCAGATCCCTTAATGGATTGTGTTACAGTCCTAATTACGCCTGAACCTGTTCTCTCTTTACCCAGTCCTGTTCCTGCTTCTTCCAGTCAGAGTCTGCTCCCTGTTTCTCAGCCTTGTTCATTTTTGTTTGTGCCAGAGTTTGCTTTCTGTTACCCAGACCTGTTCCAGCCTTTGCATCAATCTGAGCCTGTTTCCTATGCCTGGCTATGCCTCCTAGTATGTTCCCTTGCTTTCTGTTTCCTCTTGGGTTATTTTGTCTGGTAAGTGTCTTATCAGTCCTCACCTGTTTAGAAGAGTTTTCCTTTGTATTTGGTCAGACACCTGGTTTCCAGGGGGCAAATCCAGCCCCATCCTTTGTCTAGTGTTGCATGTAGTCATTAGTGCCTAACAGTGACAGTGTGCTATGGCTGTATTCCAAGAATCGCCACCGTATCTCTAGCTGGACCCACAAGAGCTAGTCTTGTGTATATAAGTACAATCCTTGTTTGTGCCCTATGGGTCCAGACACAGATTCACTTCTGCTGCCTCATTTCTATGGGGCTTGTGTGGTGACTAACTGTAAGATTAATCTGCACAGAGGCACTGACATTCCCTGTTGCTGTGGGAAGTTCTGAGCCATACCCTATGTACAGTCTTAGTGCCCTGCGTGTTTGTCCATTACTGACCCATTCCATATTTGTTCACACTGGGGTTCCTCTGCCTTCACTTTTCTGTTTTTTTTGTCTTACCATATCTGCCCTTTCCCCTTGTATGCCTTTAGCTGCTCTTCTGCTTTGGTAAACTACTTCCTTGCAAGATACTCTTTGAACTCAAGGGTTGTCCCTAACAGACTCCTGACTAGAACCGCACAAAACCATAATATCATGGAGCCCAATCCTGAAACAGGGTACACATGCCCACACACTAGAACTGGACACTTCTGTGGAATGCACATCTGAAAATGTGTGAACACATGCAGCCAGTGCAGCAGGTCCCCAAACAGTAACATGAGTAACATAGGTAATTCTTCTGAGTCAAACTGATGCGTACATAACATTTTTATGGGTGGAATTAAGGCACAGTGTCTCAAAAACTGTACGTACCAAACATGTACACATGGCTAACATATGGGTAGTTCACACACAAGTAAGCATGAAGTTGTAGCCAACAATTAATGACATTTGAGGGGTAACATATCCGACCTAGCACTCATCAGCCATCCTCAATCATCCCTGATTTTTGTTTGTCGTGTGAAATGTTATGTCCCCTAAGTCATACAAATACACTCATCAAATGAGTCAACACATATTACAAACACATATCATGACTGTTGTACACCACTGATTGCCATCTGATGTAGATACCCATTTGTAACACATTCATACATGAGCATTACGTCCAATGTATTGCATGTCTTTCCTTCAGAAGCAAACAGATTGTTTTAACAGATCATTCACACACAAAACACACAGTTGTATCCTCAACCACATGTGGCCAACCACTATACCACAAACTGCAGAGTGTACCACCCTATCTCCATCTTGATACAGGGTGCATGCATGTTAAATAATTAAAAATCATGCAAACACAGTTTGAGTCAAAAAGTTTTATGCAAATGCGTCATAAAATCACGTAAACGCTAACTAAACATACATGGGCCCTTAGCGTTATTTCCACCAGCACAGCAAACACATGTGGATATCCATTGAAGTAGAAGTTTACCAGTAATGCATGGTATTTTGCTGAGCAAGTAGGGTATGTGTCAAAAATATTCACGCAAACATCGTATGCGTCCCAAAAAATACACGCAAGATGGAAAACGGGCCGCAAAGGGGACAGGAAGGGATGTAATAGGAAATCCTGTTTACAGGCAAGGTACAGTGGGTGTACTTTCACTTTAACTTTACTTGACTGTGTGGCTGTGTCTCGGTGTTGCTGGTGTCTGGATTGCGCTTCTTGTATCTTGTGGTGTCTCTCTTGTGTCTTTTGTGTAATCTGTTTGTATATTGTACCTGTTTATGTGCTTTTGTGTAGTTTAGTGTCGTTAGGATTGTATTTGTACTGTTGGGTGTCTGTCTGGGGGTTAGCTTAGTTGGGATTCCTAGTTTGGGTTGTAAGTTTCCTTTTTTTACATTTATTTTCCTTCCTTTTTACACTTTTTCTGTTTTATATTGTTGTGCAAGGACACGTCGGGAAGGGCGAGGCTGACCCGCAAGGGGGAGGAAAAGCTTGGGCGTTTTGTGTGGCTGGTGTGCCACTTTTTACCATTGATGCTGAAGATGTGTGGGCATGTGATACAGGGGTATCACACAGAGGCAAGGAAGCTGTGGTGGGGCAAGGTGCTCTACCACCTCAAACGGGTATTCCACACGAGCAGGAATGAGCATCATCTGAAGCATTGCTAGGCTGACCTGGTGGCCAGAGAACAGGATCTGCTGGACCACCTGGGTTTGGTGATCGGTGGCCCTGTTTGTGAGTATCACATTGACAAATGTGTACAGTAGAATGCTCCGGAGTGACAGTAGCAGATGTCTTGACGTGCTGCATGCAATGTTTGTGGCCATGTTGAATGCAAGTAGAACAAACTGTTAGTGTCCCTGTACTGAGATGTATTCCACATGTCTATACATGTTAACAATGCAGTCCTGAGCTTTGTTGAGTCTTGTCCGACTATTACTATGGGGACATGTACCAAGCTAGTTTTAATTGTCACAAATGGCCTAGTTTTCAGATTTTGGCCTTCATTATGACATTGGCTTTAACTCCCACCCACCACCACGGTGACTGCCGCCAACATACCGCCGCAGCGGCGGATATCCGTTCACCATATTATGCCACACACACCAATCCGTCACTATTCAGCCACATAAACAAATCCACCACACCAAAGGTCAGTGATAAACTGACGGTATCCAAACCCACACCATTATGCCAACAAAACAACGCCTGCCACATTATGACACATGAATCACCACAGCGGACACTCAACCGCGGTAAACCATTGGCAGTACATACTGCTGCGCTCAAAATACACACACACAAACAAAACAACACTACATTGGACAATTCAAACAACACACACCTGACACTCATACACACACCATACCCACACACCCACACCACTATAAAACACACACCCACAGTACCCATAACCCTTTACGAATGCAATTCATTGCCACCAGACAGACACCATGACCACAGACAATACCAGAGCCATACACTACCATCACCTATACACCACCAACGCACCTTACAACACACACACCAACACATCACCCTACACACCTTCACCCACACTACTCACACAACACCCATGGCACCACAAAGACACCCCTGATTCTCAGAGGAGGAGCTAAGGGTCATGGTGGAGGAAATCATCAGGGTAGAGCCTCAGCTATTTGGGGCACAGGTGCAGCAGATATCCATTGCTAGGAAGACAGAGCTATGGTGGAGAATCATGGACAGGGTCAACGCTGTGGGACAGTACCCCAGAACAAGTGTTGATATCAGGAAGAGGTGGAATGACCTACGGGGGAAAGTACGTTCCATTGCAGCAAGACACCAACTAGCTGTACAGAGGACCGGCGGTGGACCCCCACCGCCTCCCCCACAACTAACAACATGGGAGGAACAAGTCTTGGCAATCATGCATCCTGAGGGACTCGCAGGAATAGCAGGAGGACTGGACTCTGGTAAGACAACTACTATTATCACCCCCCACCTGCATGCCATCACATACCCCCACCCCACCCTCACTCACATCACTCCACTACCTCCACACACCCTACCATCACATATCACCCATCCCGATGCCAAGCCCTGCATGCACCACCAATGCATGGACATCACTCACAGGCCTGCATGGACACCTATCACTAAAGCATGCACACTAGAGAGAATCAGGTAGCCCACCACATACCAACTCACACAAGTTAAAGCTGCCAGGGCAAATACAACCAAAGAGGGCAACCCACCGATGCACAATATGTCACACACAGAAACAATAACACTGCATTTACATCCCCACAGGTATCCCAGCCAATGTCAGCTGAGAAGAGGTGCTAGCACTGTCAAGTCCCCCTATAGAAGAGGCCCACAGTGATTACAGTGACTCTGGTCGCCTGGATTTGGATGACCAACCTGGTCCATCAGGGACCTCTGGACAGTCGGTTACCCAGGCACAGCCACACACTACCACAGAGGCTCCCCCTCAGGAAACACCACCACAGCACCCGCCCAGCGTACCCATACCTCTGTCCCCAGGACCCGTCAATCAGCAGTGTGTCCACCACTACAGGGACCCCAGTTCACACCTCACATTCAAGACAATCAGGGACCTGAGGTCACTGGCGGTGGGCACACGGTTCAGGGGACAGAGGCATAGGACAACAGTGACACTGGGAGGACTGCTGTGCGCCAGGGGGAGGACATGCCCAGGGAACAGACTCTCCAGGAGGCACTTACCAAGATCCTGGGAGCATACCAACATTCCCAGGATACTCTGGGCCAGATCCTGGCCAACGTGCAGGAGAACAGGCGGCTGCAGGAGGGACAGTACAAGGGGATCAGGGAGGACTTGCAGGCCATTAACACCACCCTGGTCTCCATAGTAGGGGTGCTGGCAGACATGGTCAACACCAAGAGGGACACAGTGGCACACCAATGGGCCCCTGACACTAGCCTGAACGATGAACAGCCCCCACCTCCGCTGCCACTAGTGGACAGGAGGCCCTGCCACAGGACCAACAGGCCACCAGCACCCCCTCCCCTGCAGAAGGTGAACCACCCCGCAAACATTCCCTGCGATCCAGGCAGAAGCCAGAGACTATTGCCAAGATCTCCGCCAGGAAATTAGACTCTCCTGATTGTCACCTTTGTGTCCCATCTGTCACCCTGTCCACATTGAACTGCCATTGCTCCCCTTCCTGTGTCCCCTTGTACAATGCATCTGTCCTACAAACAGGATGGAAGTATTCCCTGGACTTTCCTCCATCATCACCTCATCCCAATGCACTTGGCGCACTCCTCCTTATCATTTCAATAAATACCCTTTGAACAAATACAAGTATGGAGTATGTCAAATGAGTTAAGTATGTATTCGTTTTAACAGGTTCAAAAATAGCAATTCAATTGTACAGTAATGTTCAGATAGGATAGACCTGTAATTGGCTGCAGTGATCACACCACGAGCGATAGTGGGGCACCAACATCTGCCAAAAGATTTGCCTAAGGGTACAGTGAGTGGGCATAGAAGTGGGAAATAAGAGCACACCAGTGACAAAGTGAAACTAAAGAATGTCAGGGAAATGTGAAGTAACACTGTCTTAATGGTATGTCATTGGATGTATTGTCGAATCACTGCAGTTCTGTTGTCATCATCATCATCCTCTGCCTCCTCATCCTAACTGTCCACAGGGTCCACTGCTGCCACACGGCCATCTCCAGCCTCCTCCTCCTGCAGAAAAGGCACAAGGCATCTCAAGGTAAGGTTGTGCAACATGCAGCACGCCACGATTATCTGGCAGACCTTCTTGGGTGAGTAGCACAGGGATCCACCTGTTAGATGGAGGCACCGAAACCTGGCATTCAGGAGGCCAAAGGTACATTGACTTATCCTTCTTGTTCGCCCATGTGCCTCATTGTAACATTCCTCTGCCCTTGTCCTGGGATTACTCACAGGGGTCAGTAGCCATGATAGGTTGGGGTAACCAGAGTTACCTGCAAATATCAAGGGACAACATTTAGCCACACACTATCTCATATGGCCTACACCATACCCATACACCAACATCCACTGGGTGGGAACCAGGGCTCGCCTATTAGCCACACCCTGTGCCTCTATAGTTGGCCCATCACATTTGGGATGCTGATGTTCCTCAGGATAAAGGCATCATACACCGACCCAGGATCCTGAGGGGCATATTTATACTCCGTTTGCGCCGGATTTGCGTCGTTTTTTTTACGCAAATCCGACACAAAACTAACTCCATATTTATACTTTGGCATTAGACCCGTTTAGCGCCAAAGATCTTGGAGTTTGCGTAATTTTTTAGCGTGGACACCTTCCTAGCGTTAATGATATGCAAGGTAGGCGTTCCCGTCTAAAAAATGACTCCGAGGCATGTGCGCCGTATTTACACTCCCGGGCAAAAATGACGCCCGGGAGTGGGCGGGTCAAAAAAAATGACGTCCAGCCACTTTAGCGTAATTTTTTAACGCCTGGTCAGGGCAGGCGTTAAGGGACCTGTGGGCTCGGAAGGAGCCCAGAGGTGCCCTCCCATGCCCCCAGGGACACCCCCTGCCACCCTTGCCCACCCCAGGAGGACGCCCAAGGATGGAGGGACCCATCCCAGGGAACTTGAGGTAAGTTCAGGTAAGTATTTTATTTTTATTTTTTTGTGCCATAGGGGGGCCTGATTTGTGCCCCCCTACATGCCACTATGCCCAATGACCATGCCCAGGGGACATAAGTCCCCTGGGCATGGCCATTGGGCAAGGGGGCATGACTCCTGTCTTTGCTAAGACAGGAGTAATTTCAATGGGGGTTGGGAGTAAAAAAAAATGGCGCAAATCGGGTTGAGGCGAAAATTTTGCCTCAGCCTCACTTGCCCCATTTTTTGGCGCCCAAGCTCCATTTTCCCCTACGCCGGCGCTGCCTGGTGTAAGTCATTTTTTTTGGCGCACACCAGTCAGCTCCGCCGGCTAATGTCATTCCATAAATAAGGCGCCCGCATGGCGCTTTGGAATGGCGTTAGCCGGCGCTAAATTTTTTGACGCACAACTTCGTTGGCGCAGTTGTGCGCCAAAAAGTATAAATACGGCCATTCATGGAGTGAAATCTCTTCGATTTCTGAACACCTGTTCATTTTCTCGTGGGGGAAATGCAATATGTGTTCCATCAATTGCCCCAATGATGTTCGTGATATGTCCCATTGCATAGAATTCAGCCTTCACAGTGACCAAATCCTCCTCCTGGGGAAAACAATGTAGCTGCACATGTGTTTAATCAGACAGACAACACTCTGGTCAGCACTATTGAGAACATTGGCTGTGACATTCCTGCTGCCAAGCCCACTGTTACTAGGAAAGAACCAGTTGCCAGGAAATGAAGCACTGATAGCACTTGCACAAGATTGGATCCCAGTGGGGTGAGGGATAGCAGATATCAGGTCAGGCTCCAATTGGGCACACAGCTCTGTGATTGTAGCCCTGTCCAGTCTATAGGTGAGGATGATGTGCCTGTCCTCCATTGTTGCCAAGTCCACCAGGGGTCTGTACATAGGGGTATGTCTCCATCTCCTATTCATCTGCAGTGGGAGCAATCTATGGGGCAAAAGAGTGAGGAGACGGTCACAAACTGTGTATCGTAGCCACAACAGTACAATGCATGATCTCTATTTTTAATGTATATGTGGCATTTGTCCTGCTTGTCCAATTGTGTCCTGTGACGCAGATATAATCCAAGGCTTGCCCCCCCCTCGAAATGGTGTCTGCCTGTCCTGTGTGGAGGGACAGGTGGAAGTGAGGTAATTCCGCTGAAGTAGTGTGCCGTTGCGGGAGGCGGTCGGGAACCTCCGTGCAACTCCTCATTGGATCCTTGGCCTCACTAGGTGGCACACTGGCAGCCCTGATGAGTGTGGCCCGCAATGTTACTGGACTTGCAGGGACAACAGTGCTCAGGGAATTTGTGGCTGAGGTGCTGGCCTGGGATCTGGACGTCCTGGCCCTAGGGGAAGGATGGGGGGGAGATGTAGGGAAGAGGTCAATGTTAACCAGGAAAAGTTTTTTAGACACACTGGGACGGGAAGATGGAGGGGGTTTGGGAGTGGAGTAAGAGGTAGTGGTTGTAGGAGGTGTACGTCTGCTGAGTTTGGGTGAGGGTGCATGAGCTGGAGGATGTTGTGAGGTGGATGGCTGTTGAGTGGGTGGGTGCCGGCGTTTGTGTACTTAGGGAGGAGGGCTCAAAGACACACTGGGAGAGGACACAGGGGACGTGTGCATGGTAGTGGTGATTTCACGGGAGCAGTGTGTGGTGATGGGCGTGCTGGTGATGGAGGTAGTGGCTGAGCATGCAGGTGTGAGTGAAGAAGAGACTGGGAGGGAGGAAGAGGATGTGGAGGAGGGGGACACAGTGGAGGCAGTGGATGTTGGTGTGTCTGCATGGGGATGGTGCTTGCGTGAGTGCCTGTGGGTTGTGTGGTGCTTATGTTTGCCATGTCCACTCTTGTGTGTTGATGAGTGTGCATGCTGGTCTGATGGTGTGCTTGGGATAGGCTGAGGTACAGGGGATTGGGTCTGGGTAGTGGAAGTTGGAGGAGGGAGGCTGGACACAGGGACAATGGCTGCCATCAGGGCTGAGGCCAGAGCCTGAAATGCTCTCTGTTGGGCTAACACGCCAGAATGAATGCCCTCCAAGTATGCATTTGTTTGCTGCAAATGCCTCTCGACACCCTGGATGGCATTCAAAATGGTAGCTTGCCCAACAGTGAGGGATCTCAGGAGGTCGATAGCCTCCTCACTGAGGGCAGCAGGGCTGACTGGGGCAGGGAATGAGGTGCCTGGGGTGAAGGAGATGCCCACCCTCCTGGGTGAGCGGGCACAGGAAACTTGATGAGGGGCTGCTGGGAGGCAGGTGCTGGTAGGGGGGGTGTGGCTATACCTGTTGATGCGGTGGGCACAGGGGTGCCCACCAACGCAAGGGAGCTCCCATCAGTGGCGGAGTCACTGTCACTGATGTCTCCTCCTGTCCCCGTCGTGGAGCTGCCCTCGCTCTCCGTCCCACTGTGCCTTCAGACTCCGTACATTCACCCTCCAGGGCCATGTGGGTTGCAGCTCCCTCTGGCTCCGGTGCCACTGCTCCTCCGCCAAATGATGCTAATGCACACAAGGACAGGGTGACAAAACAAAAAGGGGGGGAGAGACACATGGTCACTGCCTGCAACAACACCACCGTTGGCGGACACAACACACAGGGAGCAGCCCTACGCACTAGGCCATGCACTAACAGTTCAGGGGAAAATCACATGCCCATGGGGGACTGTGCCTAGACCCATTTAATGCACACCTGGAAGCCACAGGACTTAATTTTCTGCAAGGGGAACTAGGTGGGTGATTGACCGTACGTTCGGCCTCCTGAAGGCCAGGTTCCGGTGCCTCCATCTGACAGGTGGCTCCCTGTACTATCACCGAAGAAGGTGTGCCAGATAACCTTGGCATGCTGTATGTTGCACAACCTGGCTTTCCGAAGCCAGATGCCTTTTCTGAAGGAGGATGGGCCTGATGTTGGTCTTGTGGCAGCTGTGGAGCCTTTGGACAGTGAACAAGAGGAGGCAGAAGAAGAAGATATAGACAACCGAAATAACATCATCATGCAATACTTAAAGTGAGACACAGGTAAGAGACTGGCACTGCTCCTCTCATATCATACTACTGTAGGACATTGCATGATTCTGACTTTTTACCTCTGCATATGGACACTTTGGCTTTCCATTTTACAGATCTGTGTACCGCTTTCTTCCTTCTGCTATGTC
This sequence comes from Pleurodeles waltl, assembly GCF_031143425.1. Classification (NCBI taxonomy): domain Eukaryota; kingdom Metazoa; phylum Chordata; class Amphibia; order Caudata; family Salamandridae; genus Pleurodeles; species Pleurodeles waltl. The sequence continues at coordinate 685,486,943 of NC_090449.1, read as the reverse complement.
TACTGCTGCCCAACAACTGTCTAACATTGGTATGTGAAAATGAACATTGACATTGCTATTTTTCAGATAGGTTGCAATTACACATTTGTGAAAGTACAGACTGACTCCAGATTGATTTGTGATTCAAGGGTGTTTATTTCTGTGCTAATAAGTGGAGGGGGCTGTGCAATGGGCTGGGGTGATGGTGGAGGAATGTCCATGGTGGAGTCCAGTCTATTGGTATCACAGGTGCATTGTCCAAGGGGGCATAGGAAGTGAAGTAATGGCAGTTCAAGGTGGACAGGGTAACAGAGTGGGACAGAAGGGTGACAATCAGGAAAGTCTTATTTCCTGGCAGGAGTCTTGGCAATGTTCTCTGTCTTGTTCCTGGATCTCAGGGACCGTTTCCGTGGTGGTTCTCCTTCTGCAGGGAGTGGGGTGCTGGTGGCCTGTTGGTCCTGTGGCAGGACCTCCTGTCCATTAGCGCCGGCGGAGGTGGAGGGCTGTTCATCGTTCAGGCTAGTGTCAGGGGCCTGTTGGTGTGCCACTGTGTCCCTCTTGGTGTTGACCATGTCTGCCAGCACCCCTGCAATGGTGACCATGGTGTTAATGGACTTCAAGTCCTCCCTGATCCCCAGGTTGAGTTCCTCCTGCAGCCGCTGGGTCTCCTGAAACTTGGCCGGTACCGTGCCCATGGTCTCCTGGGAATGGTTGTATGCTCCCATGATGTTGGAGAGTGCCTCGTGGAGAGTGGGTTCCCTGGGCCTGTCCTCGCCCTGTCGCACAGCAGTCCTCCCAGCTTCCCTGTTATCCTCTGCCTCTGTCCCCTGAACCGTGTGCCCACTCCCACTGACCCCAGGTCCCTGATTGTCTTGGGTTTGTGGGTTTGCCTGGTGTCCCTGTAGTGGTGGACACACTGCTGATTGACGTGTCCTTGGAACAGAGGTATGGGCCCGCTGGGTGGGTGCTGTGGTGGTGTTTCCTGAGGGGGGAGATTCAGTGGTTGTTTGTGACAGTGGCAGGGGAACTGACTGTCCCGAGGTCCCTGATGGGCCGGGCTGGTCATCTTGATCCAGGAGTGCAGAGCTGCTGTCATCACTGTGGGCCTCTTCTGTGGGGGGACTGGATATGGCTGGTACCTCCTGTCTGGTGACGCTGGGTGGGGGTAAATGCATAGTTATTGCATCTGTGTGTGCCATCTTGTCCAGTGTGTGAGTTACCCTCTATTCCTGTGCTTGGCTTATTGTCTTTGGCCTTGTGTGATTGTTAATTTTGGGGCCTGGGTGAGTATCTGTACTGGACATGCTTTGGTGATGAGGGTCCATGCATTGGTGTAACATGTACGGCTTGGTATTGGGATGTGTGGATTGTGATAGTGGGGTATCTGTGGGGTGTTGGGTTGATGGGTGTGAGGGTTGGGCTAGGAGTTTGTGATGGCATGCAGGTAGGGTGGGGGGGATATAGTAGCAAATATTTGCCTTACCAGAGTCCAGTCCTCCTGCAAGGCACTCAGGATGCATGATCACCAATACTTGCTCCTCCCATGTTGTTAGTTGTGGGGGAGGAGGTGGGGTCCACCGCCAGTTCTCTGTACAGCTACCTGGTGTCTGGATACCACGGAAGGCACCTTCCCCCATAGGTCGTTCCACCTCTTCCTGATGTCATCCCGTGTTCTTGGATGCTGTCCAAATGTGTTGACCCTGTCGACAATTCTCCACCATAGCTCCATCTTGTTGCAATGGATGCCTGCTACCCGGATGATTTCCTCCACCATAACCCTGAGCTCCTCCTCAGAAAACTTGGGGTGTCTTTGAGGTGCCATGATGTGGTGTGGGTGATGTGTGAGGTGCTGTTTGTTGTGCTGTGTGATGTGTTTTGTAGGTGTGTGTTGTATGAGGTGCATGGATGTTGTATAAGTGATGTTGTGGTGTGCCTGTGGATGCTGGGGTTGTGTTTGCTATTCTCTCTCTCTCTCTGCTTCTTCCAAGAAAATCGTAAGGGGTTGTGGGTAATGTGGGTATGTGTTTTATAGTGTTGTGGGTATGTGGGTGTGGTGTGTTTATGTGTATCAGGTGTGTGTATTTTGAATTGTCCAATGTGGTTTTGTATTGTAAATGTGTGTGTATTTTGAGCGTGGTGGTGTGTACCGCCATTGGATTACCGCGGTTGAATGACCGCTGTGTTGATTCGTGGGTCATGATAGTGTGGGCATAGTTCTATTGGCGTGACGTGTAGGCTTTGCTATTGGCAGTTTATCACTGACCTTTGGTGTGGTGGACTTGTGTGGATGTCTGCATTGTGGCGGATTACGAAATGTGGGTCGTAATACCTGTAGAGGATTTCCACCGCGGCCACGGTATCTTGGCGGCCGTGAGGGCCTATATATAGTTTTGGGTGATTTTTTGTCAGCATGTGGCTCACTGCAGATAAAAAGCTGTTCACTCGTGTGTTAGAGATGATAGGCCTTGGAAATCCAAAACAACATCTTGTATAAAACTATCCATATCTGCAGCGGCAATATTTGCCACATCTATGTGTTTGGAAGCGTAGAACTTGCTGTCTTAGGGTTTTGGCATTGTTGTCATTTGGGATGGTGCATGTAACATACTGCTCTATGAAAGACAGTACACAATCAATAGTATCGGTTCCAAATTTTTGTGCACCCTTTAATCATAAGAGCATGTATATATGAGGAGCATCGCTTGACTGATATTCTTTTCTCCAAAACAATCTGTAACTTCTCCAAGAGGAGCATTTCTTTTATTACATATAAAACTGATTATTGCTTGAAACTTGTGATTAAAATACCTACAGGACCCAAAGAACAAAATTCTCCCACTGTCTTCAAATGGATATCCTTAATATTAGAGTTTGCTTCTCTTAGAAATTCTAATAAATCATCTCTTGAATACTCTGTGCAACTAAGCATTACAAACCAAGTAGGTGGACCTAAGTTGCAGAGCATACATTTAAGTTCCCCATAACGATGGTACCATTATTCATTAGTCTCACGTTGACATACCATCAAATTAATTAAGTTGTACTCCTGATTTTCATCCTTACCTTGTATTTTATCAGAAAATCTCTTGCAGAAAGATTTTGCAGATGAACTCTTGTATTAAGAATATTGCTGACAGCCTAAGAGAGTCCTGACAAGCCACTTTCGAACAACAGATGGAATATATAGGGAACACATTGTTGAAACCTAGGGTCCTCTGAAAATAGTCTTGTTGACTAGTATTCAGCTGCTGGTATTTGTACAAGATGATCATCGTAGCAGCCACCTTCTCCTGTGGGAAATAGCTGTGGAAAGCAACGAGCCTCTAAACTTTTCGCCTACACATTCATTGGAGCTCCTCTAGCTTGGTTCATCTGAAACAGATCAATAGCATTCCCAACAACATCCTTTGAATGGAGTGGATGAACACTATAGTGTTCATATATTTCTTCTGAGTTCTACTAATCTTGAATTCAAACATTTCCAGTAACATCAACATTTAATTTTTACTCAAAACATTATTTTCTTTCAAATATATTGTAGCTTTAATACTTTATTCACATCCACTAATTCATGCTAGATTTTTTACTTTTGGTAGTAACTCAATTTACTAGACTAATGAATGGTTCATCTACATCTTTTTCAACACCCACAGTATCAAATGTTTTTTATAATCTAGAGGTAAATATACAACTCTTCCCTTAAGTCCTTTTTATTGTTCTGTTGCTGGCAGTTTCCTTGTTTTTGGCTCAATTCGAACGATTGCATGAAACAGATGGATAGTTTGTATTAAAGTTGATTCATACACATATAGGGCCATATATACTGAAGTATTTTCCCATAGACACAAAATGGGTGCAACCCTTTCATACATCTGGCCCATAGCTCATTCATTTCATGTGGCATTGGCACCAATTCTAATCCGAATGGGAATTGCTCAAGCTGGCATTCTATTTTCTTCTAATATGTCATAACAATACTTACATATTGTTTGCTTTGTGCCTAAATCAAAGCTTCTTCTACAAATGGATATGGACCAAATTCCTGCCACTTATCATTGTTATCTTGTTCAGTTTTATAAAATACAACTATTAGGAGTTTGGTTTGTATAGTGAGTGCGACGACAAGAAATACAAACATGCTCAGGTTTCTCTGATGATAGTGCATTTAATTAATTTATCTTTTTTTTAAATTTGTTAATACTAATCTCTGTGTCCAGTTCCTCTACACCATCAGTCACTACCTCCTTATTCCCCTTATTCTCTTTTTCAGGGCCAAAGAAATAGAACTAAATGTTTTCAGAAACTTTCTCAACCTCTGCCACAGTACCATGTAAGAGAGCTCAATTAAAGTCCCCTAAAAGTAAAGCTGGACCTTTCACATAATAAAGTCTCCTTACCAAATTTTTCATTTTTGAATGATGCACAGCTAACCTTCTAAAGTGATGAAAAGTAATTCTACACACTTTCTTTGAAAGACATGCCAAAGAATGGCCATGCAAGTTAGTGTATTTTCCAGCTTTGCATGGATCTAATTTTTCAAGCATTTTAATTTTGTGTTTCAGAACTCTCCATGAAAATTCTCTTACGAAAGTTTTTATCATTTGATTCCTGATGGATACTACAAATACTACTACACTTCCACTTGTATACAGGATCCTTGTACTTCTTTAGCTATCACTTCTGTTACATTCCTAGGAATCTCTTCTTTTTCTACAGGAGTACAGTTTTTACTCCATAGCAACGAACAGTTGTGTCAAATGCATGCACTAATGTATTCTCTTGCAAATAGCTCTCATCATTAAAAAATGTTTCTGTACTAGATGTGTGCATCCATTCACCTTTCAACATTTTCAAAAAACAGTTTTGTTAATAAGTCTCTTTCTTAGTGTTCTTTTCCTCATGCACATGACTGTTTTATCTGGTATCTTCATTCTGTTCAATATTAAAATAAAAAGATCCCTCTTCACAACAAATGTTTTGTCAATTACATTCTCAATATAATGCTTTTCCTTCCGAAAATCAGTTCTCCTATTATACTTCTTGATCTTCGTTTTCAAAACATTTCTACTCTTTGGGCCGGATGTAGGTAGTTCCGATTTTGCGAATCGTAAATTGCGAGTCGGTGCGACTCGCAATTTCTGATTCGCAAAATCAGATGCAGAACGGTGTCTCAGACACCGTCTGCGATTCGCTATGGGGTAGCAAAGACCCACCTCATTAATAAGGGATGGTGGCCTGCTGAAGACAGCAGACCTCCATGTTTGTGACTGCTTTTGTAATAAAGCATTTTTTATTTTATTTTTCAGCCCGTTTTCCTTAAAGGAAAACGAGTTGCAAAATAAAAAAATTACCAAAACCATTTGGTTTTGTTTTTTCAGAGTAGGCAGTGGTCCATTGGACCAGTGCCTGCTCTGAAAAAACATTTTGGGCAACATTCAGAAAGGGGAAGGGGTCCCATGGGTACCCCTTCCCTTTTGCGAATGGGTTACCACCAGTATGACACTGGTGGTAACTGTGAATTGCTTTGCGACCGCTTTCGCGGTCACAAAGCAATTTAGCATAGCGATGCGAGTTGCAAATAGGAAGGGGACACCCATTCCTATTTGCGAGTCGCATTCATAATTTGCGAGTCGGTACTGAGTCGCAAATTGTGAATGTGCATCGTGATGGGCATTTTGCATGGTGCAAACTGAGATTTTCGCAGTTTGCACCATGCAAAATGCTTGCTACATCTGGCCCTTAATTCCTTAAACTGTTTCTGTCTCAAAGTCTCTGTTTTGTTATTAGATTTCCTATTCTCAAAACTTGCATTTGCTCCTTTTTCTCAGTAGTTTCAAGCTTCTATTTCTAATTGACATATTTCTCTCATGTCACATTTTACTGCATATTTTTTTACAAAGATTCCTTAGTACTCTTACCAGTGACTGTTTTCTTTCTCTGGACATTTTCCACCGTATCTTATCTTGTTTTTACTGTCAATTTTAAACAGATGCTGTTGTTTCTGTTTTTTTTACAATACATTTAGGGCCAGATGTAGGTAGGATCCAAATTGCGAGTTGCAATTTGCGAGTCCCAGCGACTCGCAAATTGCAACTCGCAATTTGGAATGCAGACACCTTCTGCGAGTCGCTATGGGGTCGCAAAGACCCACCTCATTAACATTAATGAGGTGGGTCGCAATTTGCGACCCCATAGCGATTCATGGCACTCACGGGGATGGTGGCCTGCTGGGAACAGCAGACAACCATGTCCATGACTGCTTTTAAATAAAGCAGTTTTTTTTTTCTAAGTGCAACCCGTTTTCCTTAAAGGAAAACGAGCTGCACTTTGAAAAAAAAAACGAAACCTTTTGTTTCAGTATTTTTCAGGGCAGTTAGTGGTCCAGTGGACCACTGCCTGCTCTGAAAAATTAATTTTTGTGCCAGACACAAAGGGGAAGGGGTCCCATGGGGACCCCTTCCCGTTTGCGCCTGGGTTACCATCCACTTCAAGTGGATGCTAACTGCGCTTTCATTTGCGACCGCAATCGCGGTCACAAATGAAAATGCATGCCAGTGCGACTCGCAAAAAGGAAGGGAATACCCCTTCCTATTTGCGACTCGGAAATGCATTTTGCGAGTCGGTTCTGACTCGCAAAATGCATTTCTACATCTCAAAGTGGCTTTAGCGACTCGCAAACGGCGATTTTCGCCGTTTGCGACTCACTAAAGCTTTGCTACATCTGGCCCTTAGTTCTACAGAAAAAAGTACTTAAGAGGAACATTTTCTAATGCATAGTTGAGTTGGTAGTAAATAGTAAATACTCACATGTAAACTGCATCAGTATGTGCCTCGGTGTGCCAGTTTGCATTATTGTGTCAGTGTATGCATGAGTTTGTCCTGGGTGGGTTAGTGTATATGTGACTGAGTGTCTGGGTGTCTCAAAATATGCATGAATGTGTACCTATATGTGTCAGTGTAGGCATCAGTGTGTTCCTAGATGTGGTAGTGTATGCATCAGTATGTCCCTAGGTGTGTCAGAGTATGCATTATTGTGTGTCTGGGTGTCAGTTTGTGCATGAGTGTGTGCCTGGGCATGTCAGTGTGTGCATGAGTGTGTACCTAGGTGTATATGTGTATGCATCAGTGTGTGCCTGGGTCTGTGCCTGGGTGTGTCACTGTGTGCATCAGTGTGGGCCTGGGTGTGTCGATGTATGTGTCAGTGTGTACCTGAGTGTGTCAGCGTCTGCATCAGTGTGTGTCTGCGTGTATAATCGTATGCATCAGTGTGCACCTGGGTGAGTCAGTGTATGCATTAATGTGTGTCTGTGTGTGTCAGTATAAGCATCAGTATATGCCTGGCTGTATTAGTGTATGGATGTGTTTGTGCCTGGGTATGTATCAGTGTGCATTTGGGTGTGTCACTGTATGCATCTGTGGGTGAGCAGGTGTCTCAGTCTATACATCAGTGTGCATCTGAGTGTGTCAGTAAATGCATTAGTGTGCGCCTTGGTATGTCAGTGTGTGCATCAGTGTGTGACTGCATGTGTCAGTGTTTGCCTAGCTGTGTCAGTGAATGCACAAGTGTGTGCCTGGATGTGTCAGTGTATATGTCAGTTATATACCTGTGCATTCCAGTGTATCAATAAGTGTGTGCCTAGGTGTATAAGTGTATGCATCAGTGTGTGCCTGGATGTGTCAGTGTATAAATCAATGTATGCCTAGATGTGTTAGTGTATCCATGAGTTTGTGCCTGGGTGTGGTATTGAATGCATCAGTGTGCCCCTAGGTGTATCAGTGTATGTATCTGTCTGTGTCTGGGTGCCTCAGTATAAGCACCAGTGTACATCTGAGTGTCTCTATTAATTCATTAGTATGAATCTGGGTGTGTCAGTGCGTGCTTGATTGTGTTCCTGGGTGTGTCAGTGCATGCATCAGTGTCTGCCAGGGTATGTCAGTGTATGTATTAGTTTATGCCTGGGTGTGTCAGTGTGTGCATCAGTGTGTGCCTAGGTGTGTTCCTGGATATGGTAGTGTATGTATCAGTATGTCCCTAGGTGTGTCACTGTATGCTTCTGTGTGTCCCTAGATGTATCAGAATATACATCAGTATGATTCTGGGTATGTCAGTTTTAGCATTAGTGTGTGCCAAGATGTGTTAATTTGTTCCTGGGTGTTCCTGGGTGTATCGGTGTGAGAAATAAGCCTCTTTCTAGCATGGCGCGGCGGTTTAACCTTGGCAGGCGGTGGGCGCCACCCACCAAGGTTGTAATGAGGCCCTATGTGTGTTGTCAGTATGCTTAACTGTGTCACTGAAGTTCTGCTGACCAGAACTCGAGTGCTTATGCTCTCTCTATTTACCAAATGTGTCACTACACTTAACTGTATCCATATTCCAATTCTGATTGGCACACTGGACCCCCCTTATAAGTCCCTAGTAAATGGTACCTAGGTACCCAGGGCATTGGGGTTCCAGGAGATCCTAATGGGCTGCAGCATTTCTTTTGCCACCCATAAGGAGCTCAGGCAAACCTTTCTTCAGGACTGCCACTGCAGCCTGAGTGAAATAGTGCACACACTATTTCACAGCCATTTTCACTGCATCTAAGTAGCTTATAAGTTACCTATATGTTTAACCTTCATTTACCGACGGCTAGGTGCAAACTTACTGGGTGTGAGGGCACCCTTGCAATAGCAAAGGTGCCCCCACATTGTCCAGGGCCAATTTCCCAGACCTCGTGAGATACCATTACACTTGTGCACTACATATATGTCAATCCATATATGTAGCTTCTCAATGGTAACTCTGAATATGACCATGTGAGGTGTCTAAGATCATGGAACTGCCCCCCAATCCAAATATGGTATTTGGGGGCCAATCCATGCACCCTGGGGGCTCCACCATGGACCCCCCAGTACTGCCAAACCAGCTCTCTGAGGTTTCCACTGCAGCTGCTGTCACATCACAGACAGGTTTCTGCCCTCCTGGGGACTGAGCAGCTCAATCCCAGAAAGGTAGAACAATGCATTTCCTTTGGGAGGAGGGTGTTACACCCTCACCCTCTGGAAATAGGTGTTACATGCTTGGGAGGTGTAGCCTCCCAGAGCCTCTGGAAATGCTTTGAAGGACACAGATGGTGCCCTCCTTGCATAAGCCAGTCTACACCAGTTCAGGGACCCCCAGTCCATGCTCTGGCATGAAATTGGACAAAGGAAAGGGGAGTGACCACTTCCCTATCCATCACCACCCCAGGAGTGGTGCCCAGAGCTCCTCCAGAGTGTCCCTGGTGATAGTCATCTTGGATTCCAAGGTGTGGGGACCCTCTGGAGACCTCCGAGAGGCCAGTGCCAGTAGGTGATGTCAGAGACCTCTCCTGATAGGTGCATACCTGGGTAGGTGGCCAATCCTGCTCTCAGGGCTATTTACAGTCTCTCCTCTGGGTGTTCCTCAGATTCAGCTTGCAAGACTCCTCCAGGAATCCTCTGCATCCTCTGCTTCAGCTTCTGACTGTCGGATCAACCGCAGACTGCTCCAGGAACAGCTGTAACTGCAACAATGTATCCAGGACGACTCCTGTGACCTGCAACTTCAGCCCCAGCCAGCATTTACAACAGTTTCGAAGATGTGCACTCTCTGAGGACTGCCTGTCTTCACCCTGCACCAGAAGAACTGAAGGAATCTCTTGTGGAGTGATGGAGTCACTTCCCTGCTTCTGCAGGCACCCTTCTGTGACGACAACTGGTACTCTGGGACTCCTCTCCTGATGAGAAGCATGCTCCCTGGAACACAGGTGGTGGACTGAAGTGACCCAGATTGTCCAAAGGTCCAGCTGTCCAAATTTGGTGGAGGTAAGAGCTTGCCTCCCTGTGCTGCATCAATACCCTTGTACAATGCATCTTCTGGAGCTCCTTAGGCTTCTGTGCACTTCTTTTAAGAATCCTTCATGCACAGCGTTGTCCAGGTTCCCAGCACTCCATCCTGTGATGCACAGCTCCCTGAGTTGTTCTCCGCCGGTGCTGCGATGACTACACTTTGCATATTCTTTGTCCCCTTGTTCTGGGCCTCCTGTGGGTGCTGCCTGGTCTTTTAGGGTTTTCTGAAGTGTTGAAAGCCCCCTTTGTCTCCCCAGTCTGAGTTGAGGCCCCCAGGTCCCTCCTAGGTCCAGGCAGCTCCTTTTTGACACAAACTGCGTATTTGCTTGAACCAAGGTTTGTTGGCAGAATACAACAACGCAAACAGCCTGCATTCAACAACTCGATGAGGAACATCACCTGCACCAAGCAAGAACCCACAGCCATCTTCTTTGGTGCTCTTCTGTACTTTTCTTCTTAACGGAGAATCCACTTTTGCAACTTCCCTGCAACTTCTAGGTTGGCAGGGGCTCCTGTCTTTCCTGGACTCTTCTTCAACTTCTGGACTTGGTCTCCTCTCTCCACCGGTCTTCAGGTCCAGGAATCCATCATTTGTTGTTTGTAGTCTTGCTTGGTTCTTGCAAAATCTCTTATCACGACTTGCAGAGTATCCTCAGGAAACTTGCTGCACTTTACTCCTGCTTTCCTGAGCTCTGGGGCAGGGCACTTTACTTACCTTTGGTGTTTTCCTATACTCCCAGTGTCTCTCTGTAGGAAAGTACCATCTTTCTTGGCATGTTACCCCCATTTTTACCTGTATGTCAGTATGTTTTTGCCTGTCTCACTGGGATCCTGCTGGTCAGGACCCCAGTGCTCATAGTTTATGGCCTAAATAGTGCTTGCCTGTGTCACTGAGGCTCTGCTGATCAGAGCCTCAGTGCTTATGTTCTCTCTGCTTTTAAATTTGTCACTATAGGCTAGTGACTTCATTTACCAATTTTCAATTGGCACAGTGGACACCCCTTATAAGTCCCCAGTATATGGTACCTAGTTACCCAGGGCATTGGGTTTCCAGGAGATCGTTATGGGCTGCAGCATTTCTTTTGCCACCCATAAGGAGCTCAGACAAACCTTTCTTCAGGACTGCCACTGCAGCCTGCGTGAACTAACGCACAAGTTATTTCACAGCCATTTTCACTGCTCTTAAGTAACTTATAAGTCAACTGTATGTCTAACCTTCACTTACTGAAGGTTAGGTGCAAAGTTACAAAGTGTGGGGGCATCCTTGCACTAGCAAAGGTGCCCCCACATAGTTCAGGGCCATTTCCCAGGACTTTGTGACTGCGGGGACGCCATTACATGCGTGTACTACATATAGGTCAATACCTATATGTAGATTCACAATGGTATATGGCCATGTAAGGTGTCTAAGATCATGGGATTGCCCCCCCAATCCAACTCTGGTATTGGAGAGCCAAATCCATGCATCCTGGGAGCTCCACTATGGACTCCCAGTACTGCCAAACCAGCTCTCTGAGGCTTGCACTGCAGCTACAGTTGCTGTCACCTCACAGACAGGGTTCTGCCCTCCTGGCGTCTGGGCAGCTTGGTCCCAGGAAGGAAGAACAAAGTATTTCCTCTGGGAGCAAGGTGTTACACCCTCTCCCTTTGGAAATAGGTGTTACAGGCTGGGGAGAGGTAGCCTCCCCCGGCCTCTGAAAATGCTTTGAAGGGCACAGATGGTGCTCCCCTTGCATAAGCCAGTTTACAACAGTTCAGGGACCCCTTGTCCCCTGCTCTGGTGTGAAACTGGACAAAGGAAAGGGGAGTGATCACCCCCCTGTCCATCACCACCCTAGGGGTGGTGCCCAGAGCTCCTCCAGTGTGTCCCAGAATTCAGCCATCTTGCTTTGCAAGGTGTGGGGGCACTCTGGAGGGCTCTGAGTGGCCAGTGCCAGCAGGTGATGCCAGAGACCCTTCCTGATAGGTCCTTACCTGCTAAGGTAGCCAATCCCCCACTCAGGGCTACTTATGGTCTCTCCTGTGGTTTCTCTTCAGATTCTACTTGCAAGTTTCCAGCAGGAATCCTCTGCAACTACTACTTCATCCTCTGACCTCAGATCAACCGCAGCCTGCTCCAGGAACCACTGTAACAGCAACAAAGTATCCACAAGGGATACTTTTCTTCTGCAACTTCAGCTACAGCCAGCAACTGCAACAGTTTCCTTGGTGTACATGCTCTGAGGACTCCCTGTCTTCATCCTGCATCAGAAGGACCAAATAAATCTCCCCTGGGGTGACAGAGTCACTCCCCTGCTCATGCAGGCACCCTTTAAGTTGATGTACTCTTGGACTCCTCTCACAGTGACGAGCTTGCTCCTTAGAACACAGAGGGTGGACCCCATCGTCCCAGACTGACTTGAGGTCCTGCTGACACAATTTAGAGGAGGTAAGACCTTGCCTTACCTGAGAGCGACAGTACCCCTGTGCACCGCGTCTTCTTCACCTCCTGAGGCCTCTGTGCACTATTTGCAAAATTCCTTTGTGCACAGCCTGGCCAGGTCCCCGGCACTTTATCCTGCAACGCTCAACTCGCTGAGTTGACCCCCGGGGGCGTGGGAACCTTCTTTGCAGTGCTGAACCAACCATGTTTTGGACCTCCTTTGTCCCCGTGTTATGGGACTCCCGTGGGTGCTGTCTGGTGTCCTGAGGGCTCTCTAAAGTGCTAAGAGCCCCCTCTTCCTCTCTACACAGTGTTGAGGTCCCCAGGGCCCTCCTGGGTCCAGCCAGTACCATTTTGACGCAAAACGCAACTTTGTCATAACCAAGGCTTCTTGGAGACTTCCAAAACGAAATCACAACTGCATCCATCTTCACGGCGTGGGACATCCATTGCATCATGTAGGAACCTGCTGGCATCTTCTTAGGGTGCATTTCTGCAGTCTTCGTCGAACTGGGGACTCTTGTTTTGCACCCTCTTCTGGGTTGGCAGGGGCTCCTGTCCTCCCTGGAACTTCTTTTGACTTCTGGACTTGGTGTCCTTCTTTTGCAGGTCTTCGGGTCCAGAAATCCAGCAGTTGTTGTTTGCAGACTTGGTTGGTTATTGCAATAATCCAAATCACGAGGTGTAGTGTGTCCTAAGGAAACTTGCCGAACTTTACTCCTGCTTTTCTGGGCTCTGGGGTGGGGTAATTCACTTACCTTTACTGTATTCTTACTCTCACAGTGATTCTGCACACACTACACTTGCCTAGGGGGAAGTTCATGATTTGCATTCCAGTATTAGTATATGGTTTGTGTTGCCCCAGACCTATTTTCTCCCATTGCATTCTATAGCATTTCCTATTGTTTGTACTATCTTATGTCTAAATACTTACCTTATTTTGGTGTCTAGTATATATATTGTATATAATACTTACCTCCAGAAGGAGTATTGTCTCTAAGATATTTTTGGTACTGTGTCACCCCAATAAATACCTTTATTTTTGCTAACACTGAGTATTGTCTTTACTTGTGTATAAGTACTGTGTAACTATAAGTGGTATTGCATGAGCTTTGCATCTCTCCTAGTTCAGCCTAAGCTGCTCTGCTATAGCTACCTCTATCAGCCTAAGCTGCTAGAACACTACTACTTCACTTAGAAGGGATAACTGAACCTGGTATAAGGTGTAAGTACCCAAGGTACCCACTTCTAACCAGGCCAGCCTCCTACACCCTCTACACACTACAGTTGCCTACGGGGGAATTTGTGATTCGCATTCCACTATTTTAGTATATGGTTTGTGTTGCCCCTAGCCCATTTCAATCTATTGTTTTTTCAACTGTTTGCACTATTCTATGACTGTTTACATACCTGATTTTGGTTACTAGTGTCTATATGTATATATGGTGTATAAGCTGCTCTGCTTCAGCTACCTCTAGACAGCCTAAGCTGCTAGACACTGCCTACATTTCATTATTAAGGGAAGCTGGACCTGGTATAAGATGTAAATACTCTAGGTGCCCACCACGAACCAGGCCACCATCCTACAATCAGTGCATGCATCCGTGTGTACCTAGCCCTGTCAGTGTATTCATCAGTTTATGCCTTGGTTTGTTAGTATATTCATCAGTGTGTGCCTAGGTGCATATATGTATGCATCAGTGTGTGCCTGGGTATGTCACTGTGTGCATCAGTGTGTGACTAAGGGGGTTATTCCAACTTTGGAGGAGGTGGTAATCCGTCCCAAATGTGACGGATTTACCACCAGCCGTATTACGAGTTCCATAGGATATAATGGACTCATAATACGGCTGGTGGTATATCCGTCACTTTACCGTCACTTTTGGGACGGATTACCACTTCCTCCAAAGTTGGAATAACCCCCTAAGTGTGTTGGTGTATGCGTCAGTATGTACCTGAATGTGTTAGTGTATGCATAATTGTATGCCTGAATGTATAAGTGTGTGTGCCTTGGTGTGTCAGTGTATGCATCAGTATGTGCTGGTGTGTGTAAGTCTATGCATTAGTATTATGCAATAGTATTAGTATTAGTGTCTAGTATATGTCTGGCTATATTAGTGTATTGATGAGTATGTGCCTGGCTGTGTCAGTGTATGTATTGGTGTGCATCCGGGTGTTTCACTGTATGCATCTGAGGGGGCCTAAGTGCCTCAGTCTATATATAAGTGTGCATCTGAGTGTGTCAGAGTATGCATCAGTGTGTGCCTGGGTATGTCAATGTGTGCATCAGTGTGTGCCTGCGTGTGTCAGTGTGTGTGTGTCAGTATCTGCCTAGGTGTATTAGTGTATGCATCAGTGTGTGCCTGGGTATGTCAGTGTGTCTGTCAGTGTGTACATGTACGTGTCAGTGTATGAATAAGCGTGTGCCTGGGTGTGTCAGTGTACATATCACTGTATGCCTGGATGCGTTAGTGTATGCATGGGTGTGTGCCTGGGTGTGGTAGTGCATGCATCAGTGTGCCTCTAGGTGTGTCAGTGTATGCATATTTCTGTGTCTGGGTGTCTCAGTATATGTATCAGTGTACGTCTGAATGTCTCTGTGAATTCATCAGTGTGTGCCTGGGTGTGTCAGTGCATGCATGATTGCATTCCTGGGTGTGTCAGTGCATGTATTAGTGTGTGCCTACGTGTGTCAGTGTATACCTCAGTGTGTGCCTAGGTGTATCAGTGTGTGCCTGTGTGTGTCAGTGTATCCATCAATGTATGACTTGGTGTATGGCTGGGTGTGTTAGTGTCTTAATTGGTGAAAGTACAAGTGGCTCTCCAATATTTCACTAGATATGTGACTGACTCTATCCTTTTGTTATTAGGCATATGAGTACTGTATATCTACTAAAGTGCATATATGTGTGGGCCTAGGGGTCTGGAAGCTAACATTTTACTCAGCAAAACTCAGAAGGACAATTTTCTTGTTTTAATGAGATAGCACTCCTTTCTATGGCCTACGTGCATCTCACTTAAGAGTTGAGTTAGGTGTGGTAAATAGGGTGTATAAAACTTGTTAAACACATTTTCTAGCACCAAGGTAAGAATAAAACTGTTTACTTAGGGACATCATTAGTAACCCAAACCATATTTAAAGTAGAACTCATCTAAATAAAAAACTATACTATGAGAGTAGAAAACCTATAGCTGCATATATAGCTACTGTCTCCATGTCGACATGAATGTATAAGTGGCTATTTATGTCTCCAAGTGAGTGTGAGTGTGAGTGTGGCTTTATACTCTTGTAATTATGTTCATGATTAACAGTTTAGATTAGAGACGGCATATATAACTTATCATGGCAGGTGCATGTTTAAGGCAGTAAATCTTAAAAGGTAATTTTTATCTTTTATGCACACAGCAACCTACAGCTTTTAAATGCTAACTGAAATTAACAGTGAATCTTCACACATAGGCTTTCAAGTAGTACACTTCAGCCAGGTCTCTGTCCAATTGATACTGAAACAATGTATATGCTTTCTAAATACATATTTGACTCTCTTCGTGAGTTCGGCATTGCAACTATAAATATCCATAACCATGCAGGCATACAGATTTAACTTTTTAAAACTCAATACATTTTTACTTATTTAAAGACTAATCAATGCATTCTGTATACGCGCCTCAACATAGCTCAAGGGTCAGTTTAGTATACTGAAAGAAAACAGAAACAGTCACCAAACACCTTTCTAATTCCAACTAAATTCTGTAGTTGTTTATTGGATGGTTTCTATAATTTCTTTACATGAATCACAAACCTACTATTTATATTTGTTATGGCATTTTATCAACAAGTTGCTCAGTTTCATTCACCTAAACTTCATTCATTC
Organism: Pleurodeles waltl; assembly: GCF_031143425.1. NCBI lineage: Eukaryota > Metazoa > Chordata > Amphibia > Caudata > Salamandridae > Pleurodeles > Pleurodeles waltl. The sequence goes on along the minus strand of NC_090449.1, from coordinate 685,470,815 downwards.
CTTTACGAATACATTGTAAAATAAACTACATTTCACTCGACATACCTGTAAGTGTGCTTGTTGGAGTGTTACTTTGTCTTACAGTATCATAACAATTTCTTCTCGCTGAATAGTAATGAACTCTCACTGAAGGGAACCATGAATAGCAATCTTTTCAACTTTGCTTTCAAGGTTACTAAATCTGAAAACTTTCATGTTCAATGTATGTTTTACCACTTATAACTGGCTTTTATAGTTAACCCTTTCCAACAATCCTCAAAAGATAGCCCACTTCGATAGGAGGTTTGGCCGCATCCGCAGATCCACCTCGATGCTCAGCGTGGCCCCCGTGTACATCCGCGGGTGAATCTGCAGATCTAGGAAGAAGTTGGAAATTGATTATTCCAGTATGTAAAAAAAAACTATATGTATCCCTTTTTTGTGACAAAAGGATATATCCACACCAAATAATTATTTTAATTCATTATTGGCATTACATTTGCAACAAAGAACTCACAGTCTAGACTTTTTCTATTTCCTTCTCCCTCATGTTCCTGTAGCTGTGTTACCATGGTAACACAGTCTGCAACATTCTGGCGCAGCAGGTCACAAGTTCATAACAGTTTCTGGGTAGAGCATGCTTACTTTTAAACCAACTTTAACAGATGTGATTAAAGATTTCACACAATAAACATAACACAGGTACCAATACTGTTTTCAAATTTGTCTAAAGCCAATCAAACATTTGCCTATTATTCAAATAACCCAGCTAACTAGCTTGATCAACAAATATAGATACAACAGCTTTAAAAGTGTTCTTTTAGATTCTACCTTCTACTCTCCATTTTAACTGAATGCCATTTAAAAATTAACGACAGCTTAGAACCATGCACATTTCAAATTTGTTATACACTGATGATGTGATATTGCAAAGTCAAACCAAAATAGGTAACCAACTATTGATTGACCAGCTGTCTGTATACTCCACCGATAATGGGATGTTGATAGACCTCAAACTAGAACAAGACAATGATGCACACAAGGAGGACTAAAATGAGTTACAAATTGTTCCTTTATGGCAAAGAGCTGGAGCAGGTTAGCACCTATAGATACCTTGGTGTCCTATTTGATGAAAAAGGGACTTTTCAATTGCATCATAAAAATCTGCTTCAAAAGGGACACATATTGACTTTTGCACTTTAGATTAGATCAGATTAGTGAGTTTTAGAGTGCATAGCTACCCGGAGGCCTCCCAGAGCTAACACAGAACCAGACCGACCAACGCAGGGGTTAGATTCTGAAATAATCAGGTTTTTAGAGCTCTGCAGAAGGAGAGTTCATGACTGGTCAGGCAGAGCTCAGGAGGGGGGGGGGGTACTAAAGTTTAGCCCCTAAATAGGACATGGACCTACCACCCGACTGTGCTTTCTTGACTAAAGGAAGCCTGTCGAGGAACTGAGGGACCTGAGAGGCATATAAAATGAGGTAACTGATCCTAATGAGGCAGTGCCATGCACTATGCAGATGGCAAAGGGTTTTGAACTTTATATGTTTCTCCACTGGGAACCAATAGAGGGAGCATATGGCAGATTTTGGCATATTGGTATCTGGGAATGTTCATAAGGAGCGGAGTGGCGGCATTCTGGACCACATGGAGTCTTTTATCCACATACTCAGGGGAACTAAGATAAAGAGCATTACCATAGTCCAGGCGCAAGAGCTAAGAGCCTGAACTATGAGCTTTTTGGCTAAAAATGGAACAGCATAAAAAACTTTCCTGACTGAAACATGTAGCCACACACTGTTTCACTTGATGGTTCATAGTGAGCCGTGAGTCTAGCCAGACTACCAGGCATTTTAGTTCTCCTTAGGATGAGGCAGGGCTTTCAGACATTCTGGGATAGGCAACTGGGGCCCCTGGAGAAAGTAATTCCCTAATAAAATCACCTCTGTTTTATCTTCATTTATTCTAAGTTCGAAGTCAGGCATCCATCTGGTTACTGTGGACAAGAGAAATGTTGGAGAGTGCCCCCACCCCAGGATACCCAGAAGATGGAGTACCTACACCAGGGGGCCCAGGTGCAGAGGGAGAAGGAACTCTTTCTGAAGTCAGTGGATGCCTCAGCTTGCCCAGCTGCTGTCACAACCCATGGACCAGGCCAGTGGAATCCAGGGACAGAATCTGGATGTGGAGGACCTGTAAAGGAAGGGGACAGAGTCCAGCACCCTTGGACGTGCCTAAGTGGCAATGCCCACTCTCCTAGAGGTGAATTTCCTGCTAGTAGGTGGAAGAAGAAGCCCAGCTGTGGGGTCCAGAAACTGCAGAAGATCCCAGGAGTCACCTATGAGCTGCCTCTCGATGGTCGCCAGATTGCAGGAGGCTCAGTGACCGACCAGGTCTCGAACAAGCACTGGCATATGCAAACAAGAACTGAAGAAGTTTTTGCAAAGTTTTGGGGACCAGCAAGGTCCAGGAAACTCTAACCTTGAGAGGGAGTCACGCTGACCCTCAGCATGCAGGAAGGCCAGCAGCAGTCAATGGAGCCCCCACGAGTGACCCACAGGTGCTGGACATAGGGAGTCACAAGAAGGCCTTACCAGCACTACAAAACAGAAGTCCCACGTCACAGGAGTTGAAAGACAGTGGATAATCTTAGAGTTGCAGAGTGCTGGAGGCCAGGGCTTCTTGGAGCCTACAGATCTCCTGGAGGAAATTTTACAATTTGTTTGGGAGGTTTTAGCTTTTTGCCTCAATTAAAGGTAATTTGAGCAACGCTTACTCCAGCTACTACTTATGGAAGTGAAGATTTACGAGGAACAGAAGGTGTGGTTTTAAACTGAATTATAACAAGGACCTTTAGAATACATTTTAAACTCCCCCCAAATGCATCCCCAGCCCAAATAAGGATTGAGTTTGGCTTAATTAGCCAAACAACAGCAAGACAGGGGGACTATAACAAAACATGGAATCGAATCAAATGTGCAACGGAAAGTCAAATCTGCCAAGTCCTCTGGCAGGAGCTGCAAAACAACTAAACAGCACCAGCCCATCTCTACTTTGATTCGGCTATTAGGAATTTGAACCTTTCTGAACTTGGGACAGGAAATAATCCCAAACAGTTTTTTACAAAACAGGTTAACGCCCCTGTGAAAAGACTTTCCCTTGCAACCGATAAAGCAATTTTATCCTACTGCTCCCATTCATGGACAGTTCTAAGCGACTACCAGCTCTGAAAAAATCGATCATATATGGAACTAGGGTGGTCCAGGCACTTAAAAATTTATTTTTATGTGGTATCGCTTTGAACTTTATCTGAGAGTACAAAGGAAGCTCTTGGAAAGGCCCAGCCGTGAAAAGTCTTTGTAGACTTTGCTCCTTGGGAGAAGAAAGTATAATGCACTTTACACATCTTTGTTCAGCTCTTTTATAGGAAAGGAGACTTCTCTTGAAATCCTTCTTTAATCAACATGTGATACATACATGTTGGTCAGTAGTATTTATAAGTTTACATCCTACAGATATTCCTTTGAACTGCCAATATATAAAGTTTTTAACAATTGTGGGAAAAAAAACCTGCTCACCGTCCTAGTTTTAATGTATTACAGTTAGTTCTCTTGCTTTTGCTCAAAAAAATCTTTCTAATATTCAGTTTACATTTTGTTTAAGAGTACACATTTTAATACTCTTTGCACTCGAGGTATAAATTAAACGACTTTGAAATATTCACGAGTAATGATGGTGATAAGAGGTGTTAAATAAACTTTTTTTTTTTTAAATGTGCTTTTATTGTCGTATTGTTTAGCTAAGGTTTTAATTAACTGTACAATAAACTATCTATCTTTTCAAATCTGCCTCATTCAGTTGCAGGCGTCTCCTGTGTGCTACTCCAGATTCCCTCCAAAATGCTCAGAGTGTGGATTGTGGGACACAACTGTGTGATTTGGGGCAGAGAGAGTGCAAAAAAGTGGTATTCACAGGAACCTAGGTTTATCTAAAGTGGGTATTACTTTGGTTGCTCAGAGAGGGTTAAAGTGGCATCAATTGCTTCCTTTGGTTGGATCTATTAAGGACTGCAAACATTTAGAGCTTATGATTGTGCACTGTGTTGGCAATCCCCTAGGCATATTTACAGGGGTTGGTTTGGAAATCCTAATGAAGGATACCTTTGGAAAATTAATGATACTTTTTCCACACACTGCCTTTGTTTTTCTAACATATCCTAAAGGCAGAAGTGGAACTGGTCAACTTCATTCTGCCCACACATGGACAAATCAGGAAACATGTGAATACAACTGTTTCTGCATTCAACAGAGACCATAACATGGACCCTATTCACCACAACAACTTACAATTTGTTATGGGTGGTATATACAGAATTGATAGAGTTCACCTAACAAACAAAGGCAACAGGGAGTTCCTGCACAACTTGAGAGACTGCATTATCTTTTATCTGTAGTAATCAGCTACACATCATATGGACAAAGGCTTTTTTCAGAGCATCCGTTAGCCATAAACCTTTTTATTTATTTTTAAATAATTCATTTGTTAAGTGTCATTCGAATCCACAGACCCACAGAAAAAACTCCGACAATCTTTACACATTGTTTCTCAATGTCCCCTATTTCCTTAAACCCATACGGCCAGGAAATTCCTTCCCTGACCCCTTCATATGTATCAGTGCTCAAATATTAGACCCAGGACCTTTTCCCAATAAGGTAAAATGGAATATTTTTCCTTCTCAGATCGTACATACCCAGGACTATATGAGGATCTGTGTGAGTGTATAAGTCTTGCTCTGGGTGTAAAAGTGTATGTGAGGGAATGTATGTGGAAGTGACAGTGGGTTTGAGTGTGTGTATCTGGGTGTGAGACAGGAATTTGACTGTCTCTCTGGGTGTGTAAGTAGGTGTGAGAATGTCTGGATGTGAGAGTATGTATGAGAGTGTGTCTAGTTGTCAGAAGGGGTGCTTGAGTGTCTGCCTAGCTGCAAGAGTGGGTGTAAGAGTGTCTCTCTGGGTGTAAGTGTGTGTGTGAGAGAGTGTCTCTGTGTCTGAGAGTGGGTGTGAGAGTGTCCACCTGAAGGTGAGACTCGGTGTCAGAGTGTCTTTCTGGGAGTGAAAGTGAGTGTAAGAGTTTCTCTCTCTGTTATGGTGATTATGAGTGTCTCTCTCACTGTGGATGTACAACTGTCTCCCTGAGTGTGAGAGTGGGTGTGAGAAAGTGTCTTTGGCTCTGAGTCTAGATGTGGGAGTGTCTCTCTGGGTAAGAGATTGGTTGTGAAAGTGTCTGCCTGGGTGTCAGAGTAAGTGTACCAGTGTCTGTCTGGATGTGAGAGTGTCTCTCTGAGTGTGAGCATGATAGTATCTGAATGGGTGAGAGAGTGGATGTGACAGGGTCTCTATGGGTGTGAGAGTGGGTGTGAAGGCGTTTGGGTGTTTGAGTGCCTATGTGTAAGTTTCTTTGAGTGTCAGAATGTCTATGAAAATGTTACTCTGGGTGTAAGAGTGGGTATTAGAGTGTCTATCTGGGTGTGAGAGTGTCTGTCTGGGTGTGAGGGACAGTGTGAGAAAGAGTCTCTGGGTGTGAGTCTAGGTGTGAGAGCATCTCTCTGGGGATGAGACTGAATGTGAAAGTGTCAGGCTGGGTGTCGGAGTGAGTTGTGACACTGTCTATCTGGATGTGAGTATAGGTGGGAGAGTGTGTCTCAGAGTGTGAGAGTGAGCATGATAGTGTCTATGTGGGTGTGAGAGTGGATGGGACAGTATCTCTCTGGGTGTAAGAGTGGGTGTGAAGGTGTTTGTCTAGGTGTTTGAGTTGGTATGTGAGAGTCTCTCTGAGTGTCAGAATGGCTATGAGAGTGTCTCTCTTGATGTGAGACTGGGTGTTAGATTGTCTCTCTGGGTATAAATGTGGCTGTGGGAGTGTCTGTCTGGGTGTGAGAATGAGTGTGAGAAAGTGTCTGTGGGTGTGAGTCTAGGTGTGAGAGCATCTCTCAGGTTATGAGTGTGGGTGTGAAAGTGTCCGCCTGAGTGTCAGAGTGTGACAGTGTCTGTCTAGATTGGAGAGTAGGTGTGAGAGTGTTTCTCTGAGTGTGAGTGTGAGTGAGAGTGATAGTGGCTGTGAGAGTGGACGTGACAGCATCTCTCTGGGTGTTGTAATGGGTGTGAGGGTGCTTGTCTGGGTGTTTGAGTGAGTGTGCAAATATATATATAGTTAGTATATATACCTAGTGCAGCACCACTTTTTTGTTGTGCCCCTTAACGCCCCCCTAATGCCACCATGTGTGCACCCTATCCAAGATACGGTGCACCATGGTGGTAGTTAGGGGAACTAGTGTCAACATTTGTGACGTTAGTTCGGAGCTTTGCAGGATTAGCGTAACAAAATGTTGACGCTAATCCTGCAAAGCCCATTGAGCCCCATTGTAATCAATGGTGTGCCTCCTTTGAATGCCTGCTCTGAGCAGGTGTTGTAAGTGCTGAAAATAATGATGCACCATTTTTTCGGCCTCTCTAATGGGGGAACACCCTCTTTGCATACATTATGAGGGTCATTCTGACCCGGGCGGGCGGCAGACGCCGCCCGCCTGGCGGGAACCGCCAAATGGCCGCTCCGCGGTCAGAAGACCGCGGAGGCCATTCTGACTTTCCTGCTGGGCCGGCAGGCGCCCGCCAAGGGAGCGCCCGCCGGCCCAGCGAGAAAGGCCCTGCAACACAGAGGAATGGAGCCGGCGGTGTTGCAGGGGTGCGACGGGTGCAGTTGCACCCGTCGCGATTTTCCCTGTCTGCTATGCAGACAGTGAAAATCATGCTGAGGCCCTGTTAGGGGGCCCCTGCACTGCCCATGCCAGTGGCATGGGCAGTGCAGGGGCCCCCAAGGGCCCCACGACACCCGTTCCCGCCATCCTGTTCCTGGCGGTCAAAACCGCCAGAAACAGGCTGGCGGGAAGGGGGTCGGAATCCCCAAGCAGCGCCGCCATGGAGGTTCAGCCCAGCCAGGGGAAATCCGGCGGGAAACCGCCAGATCCCCTTTTCTGACCGCGGCTTTACCGCCGCGGTCAGAATGGGCACTGAAGCACCGCCAGCCTGTTGGCGGTGCTTCTGTTGCCCGCGGCCCTGGCGGTCTTAGACCGCCAGGGTCGGAATGAGGCCCTATGTCTGGTGCAGGCATAATGTAGCGCAAATGGCTACAAAGTGGTGCAATGCATACATTGCACCACCTTGTAAATTGGTGCTGCGATTTTGGCCTTGTGGGGCCACATTAGCGTTAAAACAAAAATGACGATAATATGGTGTAATGAGGTGCTAGAGGCTCTTTAATCAGCCTTTGTTTCTTAAGTTAATTTCTATGTTTTTTTATTATATTTCCTAACAATAACTCCCTTGTAACCTTTGTTTTTTTTCAATGAATTTCTGTTTTTTAATGTAAGATCATTTTGATTATTATACATTAATCCAACCACTGCTGCATGCCGCCTTCGGCCTTACATGGCAGTGGTTGGCCACAGGGCCTGGCCTATGGCAAGACCCCGTGGCCAATCCCCCTGACCACTCAACCCCATGCTGTGCAAGGAGCTTTGGCTGTGCATGATGGGAGGTGGCCGTGGCCTGTCTCTCTGGGTGTGAGAATAGGTGTGTGAGGGTGTGGCTGGGTGTGAGAGTGGGTGCATCAGTGTCTAAGTGGGTGCGCCAGTTTATGTGTGGGTCTGTGAGGGGGTGCATAAGGGTGTCAGTGGGTCTGTGAATGGGTCCATGAGAGTCTCAGTGGGTCTCTGAGTGGGTTTCTAAATGTCAGTAGGTCTGTGACTGGGTGCATGAGTTTTTGACAGAGTCTGTGAGTGGGTATCTGAGTGTCCAAGTGGGTTTGTGAGTGGGTTCTTGAGAGTCTGAGTCAGCCTGTGAGTTGGTGCACAACAGTTTTGGTGGGTCTGTGAGTCGGTGTATAAGTGTCAGTGTGTCTGTGAGTGAGCGCAAGAGTGAGTGGGTGTGAGAGTGCATGAGTAAGTCTATGAGTGGCTATGACAGTGTCTCTGTGTGTCTGTGAGTGGGTGTGTGAGTGTCTGTGTAGGTCTGTGAGTGGGTGTACAGTGTCTGAGTGGGTCTGTGAGTGTGTCTATAAGTGTCAGTTGGACTTTGAGTGGTCGCTTGAGGGTATGAGTGGCTCTGTAAGTGGGTGCCTGATGGTCAGAGTGTGTCTAGATGACTGAGTGATTGAATAGCTGTCACAGTGTAACAATAAATTTGTATATATATATATTTATTTTTCTTTTAGTGCTAGGGCTCACAACTTCATCACAACGTTGCATGGGGGGATCACGCTAAGTGCTGCGACGGAGTCATGACTCCCAGATCATCAGAAAAAAGGTGTTTTAATCTTTTTAAACATAATTAATCCTTCATCAACCTATTTATTCCAACCTTTGAGGCAGAGTATCTCTACTCTGACCCTTTGTATTCACTTTTGGAGAAATCTAACCCGCAGAACTGTTGCCGGTCGAGAAAATGGCAGCTGCAACTTTCTGAAAAGCTTGTGGAAGCGTGTGGCCAGTCAATCACACAACTCTATGTGGCTCGCGGAATCGCAACGCTCCAGGTAGGAGTTGCAACGGATCACGCTTCGCTAGATATACAAATTAATTTTCCTGTTATTTTCTCAAAAACTACTTAAACAAATTTACACCAAAACAAAAAAAGGTCCCTTTCTGGACCAGGACTGATTTTCTGCCAAATGTCGTGTTAAGTAGTTTTCGACGCTATCGCTGTTCAAAATCCCCAGGGAAAAAATAATGGGGAAAAAGAGTTTTGAGACCTTCACACTGAGCACTCAGGGTTGGAGTACAGCCGGACTTTCTTCCCTATTTTTTATTTTTTATGCCATTATTTGCAAATTATTTTAATTTTGAAACATGACGGATACAGTTTAAAAAAACTGTACATAAATATCTCATTCTAAGTATGTCATACATTAAAGCCTAATGACTCTCTATCTCTCTCCTTCTCACTTTTGGTCTCTCTCTCTCTCTCTCTCTCTCAGTCTCTTTCAATTTCTCCCACTCACACACCAACTCAGACATTTACGCACCCACTCACAGACCACTCAGACACTCACGCATCCACTGAAAGACCCACTTAGAGTCTTGTGGATCCACTCACAGCCCCAGTCAGATCCTCATGCACCCACTCACTGACCCACTTCGACAATTACACACCTACTCACTGACCTACTCAGACTCTCACAAACCCCCTCACAGACCCACTGAAAGCCTCATGCACCTATTCACAGACCTGTGCACCCACTGACATACCCACTAAAACACTGATGTACGCACAACCACACCCAGACAGCCACTCTCACAGCCACTCTCACCTCCAGATACATCCTTTCACTCCTATTCTGACACCCAGAGAGGCTACGGCCAACTTCCCCAATGCACAGCCAAAGGGCTGTGCACAGCATGGGGTTGGGTGCTTAGGGGGGTTGGCAGTAGGGTCTAGCTGCAGGCCAGGTCTTGCGGGCAACCTTTGCTGCACAGGGGTGAGGGCTGGACATAGTGCATGACTGGGTGCTTATAGGGGTTTGGCTCTGCAGCCAACTGCCACCCTGCACGACGAAAGGCCATGCAAGGCGGTGGCTTGATTAACGTAGAGTAATTAAACTTACCATAAGTTAAAAAAACATAGAAATTTACAGAAAAAACAAAAGGTTTTAGGGACATTATAGTTAGGAAATAGAATTTAAAAAACCATTGAACATTACTGAAAAAAACATAGGTTACAGGAACGTTATAGTTAGCTTACATTTTAAACGTACAAAACCACAGAAATTTACCTGTTATAGTTATAGTTATCGGAAGTAACTAAAACTCATGCCCTAAGGTAACTACAACTCGCGCTCTCGCCATGCACTGATGATTATCCCACAAATTACAGCACTCATGGCATCTTGATAACATCAATGATATTCTCAATATAATATTTCCAGTACAATTCATGTAGAAAAAACTGTGCACAGCGGGGGACAAATAAAGTGTACAAATAAAGGAAAGAAACAAGTAGGAATGGTGAAGTAGAGAGCAATCAACAAGCCAAAAGTGGGGGGAGGGGCCGAAACACACATAAAGAAAGGTCAGAGAGGGACAAACAGAAAGAAGAAACAAGCAGGAAATGGACAGTGAGGATGTAGCAGAGTGTAATAACTGAGAAGCAATCAGTTGAAAATGGATAGAAGGCTGAAACAGAAGAGAAGTAATCAGAGGTAGAAGTGGAGGTCAAGAAATGAGTAGAAATCAGAGACAGAGAGACAGAGGGTAAGAAATAAATAGAAATGTCCAAATAGAGAGTGTAAGAAATGAGTAGCAAGCAGGCAGAATGCAGAAACAGAGGGTAAGAAATGGACACACAGGTAGACCCCAAGAACAAAAAGGTAGGAGGAAACTGTTAGAAACCTTGAACCAGATGGTAGAAATCTGAATAGAGACGCAAACAGAAGTTGAGAAACATAATGAAAATGGTTAAAGAGAAATAAAAAAGATAACAAACAATCAAAGAGCCGCAAACTAATCAAATATTAAAAAACAAGTAAAGTATCTCATAGAGATGGCAAGAAACAAGAAGAAAGGAAGGAACAGTGAGCAAGAATGTTTTTTGAAGATGAATTTCATATTTGCGATCATCGAGAACACTTGCAATACTTATGTTTAGGTTTCGCAAATATTTAGCAGATACCGCGTGTTTTCAAAAAAAAAATAAAAGTCTAAAAAACTTATATTTTCATATTGTACAAGATGTTTGAGTAAAGTTGTTGTATTTTGCATGTTTGCTGCGACGTCGGTCATCGAGGTGACCAGCGTCATCGCGATTATCATGTGACCTAGAAACAAATCTTTATGATTGGAGGTGAGAGAGCGTAGCTTATATAATCTATATTAACATGAAATGATTATGAACTAATGTGTAATAATGCCGCATAGAAAATGTATTAATGTATTGTGCTAAAACGGGCGCTTGAAATGTGCACACGGGGAGTGGCCGCCAACATATACGAGGACTAATGAAACTGACTAATAATGTTGAAATGTTATATTATGATATGATTTTCCACTAATAATAATAGGTATATGTAAAGGTTTTACTAATAAACCATTAGGCCTTAGTTAGCATGAGTCGAGGCCTAGCTGCCTGACTCTCATATTAAATGTGTTTTTCTAACGTGCAGTGTACTGACTTGCTGAAGGACATGAACTCTTGTTTTTCTCCAAACTAGAAGCTGAATGTAACTGTAGTAAATCTGTTCTCATGAAATTCAACTTGCTTGTAGAATCATTTTAGCTGAATGCAACACTGTAGACCAATAGCAGGTACAAGGTCGCCTGAACCGGTACAGACAATGGAGCCACTGACCGAAGATGTGCAAAAGACCACAAGACTATGAAATCATACCGGACATTCCACCCGCTAAAGACGTCAATCATAAGGACCAATAAAATACATAGGGAACTGTTATGGGGTGACAAATTCGATGAGCTAATGTAAAGAAAATTGGCTAAATATAGTGGGGAGCAAACCCTTGTCCAACCAAATTTTAGGGGAATGTACAACGAAAAGGGGATAAAAACCCTTGACACCAGGAAGTAAATTAGAACAGGAGGGATAGGAGAGAGTTAGGGGAGATGCTGATGCGATTTGCTATGACCCAGACACTTTGTCACTCTGCATAGAGACTTTGCTGTTTGGCTCTTATAACCATTCTTGCCTTATAAAATTGCCCCATTTACACTTTACCTCCTTATGAGGGAAGTGTCCCCTTTTATCCGATTGCTGAATTCCTGATGGCGAATCATCTGATGTCCTGAGGACGAAGACCGAACCTGAGTGCTGACCCAAATACGGAGGGTAACTATGTGACAATGCAATTGTGATTGTCTGTTTGCTTTTCCTTTCTAGGTACCAACTGCTTCTTTTGACAGAGACCATAGCTAGATGTTTTCTAAATTGGTGTTACTAAATTGTTTAGCATGAAGCCCAACATGCCAATGCTAATTCGAGGTTAGTTGAGAAGGGTTCACTAAACTGATGCAAATAGACAACCAACCAAATCTATGCTTTGTTGTATAACATTATGATGATACTCTGCTAAAATAACCTATGTTGACGCTGTGTTATATTCTAATGTTTGTGATTCTTGCTTTGATGAAATCTTATCAGAGTTGCCATATTGTGACCATGCTAATGTGTTTCTTGGTTTTGAGACTAATAAACTTGCTACTAGAAATTTAATCAATAGGGAATAAACTTCATAAAATCATATTAAATTGGTGTGGTTATTCATGACTGAAAGGTCATGGTAGTCTCTTGAGTTTATTAAATGTCTTTGAATAGTTTGAATTGTCATATTACTGTAAATTTTGAAGACTTTATTGACAGATTGATTGACATATTGATTAGCTATCTCGTCCTAAGGTGTCTTCAGTCAGGGTCAAAAGATTCATTGGCCTAAAACGAGTCCCAAAGTGAGTAAATTAGTCATAAAGGGACGCTTTAACAGTTCTGGTAGCAGAGCGACGGTTTAGGCCCTTTGGGGCCCTAGGACGGAGGACTATTTTATAAATTGTTTTTTCGAGATAATGCAAATTGAAGGTATGATATGTTTCTAAATTCCCCATGGCTTTTCCGGAATCTCGGAGCCTGCCTAAGTGAGTTGGGTAGGTTCTCGGCGTTTGGTATGTGTGGTGTAGAATTTGCACTTGCTCAGCTTATGCATCTTGCAGGTGTTTTGTGAAGTTTGTGTGGATTTAGGTCAGGTAATGTTGTTTTAGTAGGAGTGGGGAAGTCATCGAACTTCATATGAGTGTGGCGCTTTGTGCTCAAAATTATCCACGTGGTTGTTGTTTGTGATGTACGGACCCGTCGTGGTCTAAGACTCCGGAGTATATTGACAAGTGTAGGAGACACTTGGGTTTATGTTGTAATTTGTGCAGTTTAATAGGTCAATCGGGCGTGGTTGACAAGTCGAGTTTGAGTCAAATTGTGTGAGTGAAACCTTCGATGGAGATTTGGCAAGTTCTAAAGTGCACTAGAACAAACCATTGACAAGTCGAGAGTAGGATTTGCGGGTCGAATTCTGCTTGCGGGTGCGGGTTCGGGAGCTGAGAAGGAGAGAGTAGCGGCCGAGGCTTCAAGTGAAATCTCTGTAAAGTTCTGAAGCGATTGTGTTACCCTTCCTGTAGTAAACCGACAAATTTGGGTTTTGTTGTTAAAGGTGCTCGCAATATATTGCATTTGTTTGGTGTGAAGAGGTCAAGCCGCAAGACTTTGTCAGCTGCAGTGTGTGTGAGTGTGATGTCAGTAGTGCTGCGCTGGGATAGGTCAGTTGCTGAGAGAGGTCGCGCACGGATTGGCAGCCGTCCGTGAGAGGCAATAGGTTGAGAAAGGTGGGTGAAGAGTGTTCTGGGAATTAAAGTCACTTTCTGATTAGATTCTAAACAAAATAAAAGACACAAAAATTAAGTTTTTCAAGGCTTTAAAGAGTGCCTGGAAGGGAGATACATATATTATGGCGAGTGAAGGGGATCCTACACCGCCTGAGGGTACTCCAGCTTAAATTGTAATGGAGGAAAAGGGAGTTGCGCCATGTCTTTGGATGAAGCAGTGGCGCAAATTAACAGAGTAGGAGGGATGTTTAGCCTTTCCGGAGAATGGAACGTTCAGTACAAGAATCTTAGAGAACTTGTGGTGGATGTTAAGTGTGCAAAAGCCGCCTCTGAGACCATCTCAGTATGAGGCATTAGCAGTCTGGGATTTAATGGCCATACGACAAAGACAGCAAAAATTTGAAAGGAGAATGAAAAGGGCAGAGAAGACTTTAGCTGAGGCTAGATGGGACAATGAGAGCAGAATGTGGAGAAGGGGAATAGTTTACGGACTTAAATTGTTTTCGGCAATAACCCAGGAAGATGAGACACAGGGAAAGAAAGCCACCTGTAAGACAGACAAGGGCTCTAGCAAGTCAAAGGAGACTCAGAGGTCTTGGGTAGATGAAGATGATTCAGATGATGAAGAGTTTCTTAATCAGTTGTTACATGATCACCCGCCACCATATGCTATAAATGACACTGCTCCGAGCACTAGTGCGAGTCCTGAGGATCCGGCACAGAGTAAGGGAATTGCAAATACAGTGCAGACAAGTGATACAGTTTTGATACAAAATGGTGTCAGTGTACCCACTGCACCAGACACCCGATACAGTTGCAACCTCCGCCACAGATTCAAAGGATTTATCCAGATGTCCCAGTACTAGAGACAAATACGAGTCTGATGGTGCCGCCTGATCCGATATATATGAGATCAAAGCTGGTGCAGATTGAGCCAACTCCGCAATTGCTGCCCCAGCCGCAGCAACAGCTGGTTCCGAGTTACAACACAATTACAGGACCGCAATCAGTAGCTACAGCACCTATGATGAATCAAGCTATGGGAGTTAATGCTCCCCAGGGTTTGGGACCTGGTCAAATACCAGCTGCCATATCATTACCAATTACTGTTGGTCCACCAGTACCACTGTATGTGCAGGGTAAGCCTGGCGTGTGTGATCAGGGAGTGATGACCCAAGAGGCAATAAGAGGAGGGTTCACAGGAACTCCCCAACTAATGACACCAAGAGAACAAGCAGCAGAAGGACTCAGGTCTTTGCTAGACCTCAGTCCAATTGGGGCTCCTTTAGAGACAATGAGGCAAGCAGGGCTAAGTGTGCTAGCCCCACAGACACTGAGTACAAATACGACACAGACACCATTGATGCAATCAGGAAACATTTTGTTGCAAGGCTTTTCCGCGCAACAGTTAAATGAGTGGCTAGAAAATCTCAACACTTTACAAACTACTGCAGTGACCGCAGAGAAGTCAGAAAGGGAAGAATACCTGAATTTTGTGAGACTGGGTGTAGAAGCTGCCGAACTAGTAGAAGGAACAATGGGAGTGAACAGATTAGAGTCATACACAAAGGCAGAATTGAGGTATCTGTGCCCGAAAATCACTAAAGAAGTGGGCAAGGTGCATCAAAGGCTGGCAAACCTGGCAGATAAATACAACATTGATATTGAAAATACTAAACATTTGAAAAGAAGCTACAGATTAGACTTTGATTCTAAAGATTTTGATCACATGAGGTCTACCGAATGAAAGCGCATCTTAAAGAAATACTGCAAAGTACGCAAATTTGGGGAGCCTTAGAGAAATGGGAAGGCAGATGAGCAAAGAAAAGAGATAAAGAGAAAGGCAAAGGTCCGGAACCAAAACAGGGTAAAGCCGCACCGGACACGGGGACAATAAAAATTTTACCAATGCGAGAAACCGCCGGAGGGGTTCTAGTCCATGTACTGTGGTCTAGGGGTGACATCTTGTCATTCACAAATGATTAGCCCAGGTTGAGGGAGAAGCCAATAGGATGGTACCAGCAGACGCACAGGTTTGTGAAGCTTGCGAAATGTCTCTGGGAGGACTTGAATACACTGTTTGAGATTATAGTTCCACCCGACTTATGGCTTGAGTGCAAGAGAAGTGTGGACTGGCCGACACAGGAACCGGCAAGGGATAAGTTGACTGGAGCACCATCTGAGGAGGTGAAAAAGTATTATCATAAAGTGATTGAGTTTTTGAAGCCGAACGTGTCGCTGAAAGTGACTGATTGGCAGAAAATTAATAGAACATCACAGGAGGCCAAAGAATCGAATCATGCCTACTATGAGAGATTGTTGAAGGCATTCAAACATTACAGTGGCACTGAGGTCATTGAGCCAAAAGACATGAATCATCTTGTGTTCAAGTTCGTTGAATGGCTGAGACCAGAGATTAGTCAGATGATTAAGAATCATTTGATCTGTTGGCAAGCAAAGCCGGTTGATGAGGTGTTGCAGTATGCAAAATACTGTAGTGCCGAGATTGAGTTGAAGCAGAGAAAGTTGAAAGAAAAGGTTATGGTGATGCAGATTAAGGCAGCGCAAGCAGGGATGCAGGGAAATGGGGTACAGCAGGTGATACAGCAGCAACCGCAGGGAAATGGCATATTTCAGGCACAACGAGAGGTCGAGGTCGAGGTTTTGTGAACCGTGGTCCAGACTTGAATACTGTTGTGGTTCAAAACGATGTGCAAGGGATGAAAAAGGTGTCGCCATGTCACGCGTGCGGGGACGTGGGACATTGGAAGCAGGAATGCCCAATGGTGGTGCAGGATGGTGTTGTTCAACAAAGCAATGATGTCGGCACCTTTCAAAATGTGAGGGGTCCAAAATGAAGGGGTCAAAATCAGAACTTCCAGAATAACATGGTACAAATGCAGGGGTTACAGCCCATGCAGCAAATACAAATGCCGCGTGTCCAACAAACACAGATGCGACAGGCACAACAGCAGGTTCCCATGGTACCTAGACAGCAAATGCAGATACCATTAGCTCCGATGGGACAGCAACAGGTGATGCTTCCTCAACAGGTCACAGGCCAAACGATGAGTCAAAATAACACAGTACAACAGTTCCCATTGCATGATGAGTATGGAATAAACGATGAATGGTCGGATGATTGTTCAGACAGTGAGGAGTGCAGGCTTGCAGCATCCCTAGAGGTAGATCAGAGGGGACCCTATGTAGAGGGAAAGGTGATCGGTCATAAGGTTTCGTTCGTAGTTGATACAGGAGATACACGCTCTACAGTCAGAAGTGCAGAGGTTCAGAAATTACCACTTTCGGGGCGTACCATAAGAGTGGTAGGAGTTGCAAATCAGTTTCTGACAAATCCGATTACAGACCCAGTCCAAGTTGAGATTGGCAACTTCCAGGGATTGCACAAATTTGTAGTCAGTGATTCTAGTCCCGTATCCCTACTGGGAAGAGACTTGCTGTGCAAAACGAGGTGTTCAATTACCTGTTCCAATGAAGGAATTGAGGTTCAGACAAACAGTGATGATGAAGGGGATGATGGACAATTTTCAGAGTTAGAGACAGAGATTCCAAATGAGGAATACCCTTTAGTAACATTATTCCCAATGCTTACAGTGAATGACTTGCCACCCGAGTTGCAGGGGACAGTGACAGAGAAAGAAGTGGGACTGATAAAAGGAGCAGAACCGGTCAAAGTACAGGTTAAGCCGAATGCAGTGTTTCCTCAGGTACCGCAGTACCACATGGCACAGGATGTCCTCTTTCAAGTAGCACAGATAATTGCGGACTTTGTGAAGCAAGGGGTTCTGAAAGAAGTGCTGAGCAGCCCGTGTAATTCACCAATAATGGGTTTGAAAAAGCCTTGTGGGAAGGTTCGAATTGTTAAAGACCTGAGGAAAATAAACGAGATTGTGGTAAAATGCTGCCCCACAGAGCCCAATCCAGCAGTAATCATGTTTCAGGTTCCGTGTGATGCAGAGTGGTTCACAGTTGTGGACTTGCCTCAAGCATTCTTTTCAGTGCCTCTTCATGAGGAGAGCCAATTTCTCTTCAGTTTCAAATTCCTGGATAAGGTGTACAGTTGGTATAGAATTCCTCAAGGGTTTTCTGAGTCACCTTCCATCTTCAATCAGATATTGAAGAAGGATTTAGAGTCGTTAGAACTGCATTTCAGTTCGACTCTAGTGCAGTACATTGATGATTTGTTAATCGCGTCCAGAACAAAAGACGACTGCAGGTATGACACAATTGCCTTACTGAACCATTTGGGAAAGAACGGACATAAAGTGTCCCCAAAGAAGCTGCAATACTGTCAGAGAGAGGTGAAGTACTTAGGTCACCTGTTTGAGAAAGGGTCGAGAAAAATATCCAAAGAAAGAGTGACAGCCATATTGCAGATGAATCCCCGACAACCAAGAGAATTGTCAGGATGTTTTTGGGAATGGTGGGCTACTGTCGTCAGTGGATTCCCAACTTCTCAATTATCTCTAAACCATTGGTGAAACTGACAGGCAAGGAAGTTCAGGATGACCCGGGTAACATAATCTTGTCCGAGAAAGAGATGAAGGCATTCATGGAATTGAGAGAATGTATGTGCAGGGCACCACCTTTAGGTATGCCTGATTACACAAAGCCTTTTCTACAGTTTTGCCATGAACGTGATGCATGTTCTTTGTCTGTTTTAACACAGGTCCCTGGAAGTGCAAACCGCCCAGTAGCATATTTTTCAGCTAGTTTTGACCCAGTCGCAGCAGCTTTACCGGGTTGTTTGAGTGCAGTTGCAGCAGTTGCTTAAAGCCTCACACAGTGCGAAGGCATAGTGATGGGACATCCCTTAACAGTAATGGTTCCTCATTCAGTTGAAATTCTGCTAACCTGAACCAAAACACAGCATATAACAAATGCTAGGTTAACTAGATACAAGACCGTTATACTGGGGTCTCCAAATGTGTCCCTCAAGAGATGTACTGTATTGAACCCGGCAACTTTACTTCCTATTGAAAATGCAGACATTAATGATGCTGAGGAAGTGGAACATGATTGTCTTGAGGTAACAGAACTATGCACCAAACCAAGACCTGACATCAAAGATACTCAGTTAGAATAAGATGATTACATTATGGGGGTGATTCTAACCCTGGCGGTCGGTGATAAAGCGGCGGCCAACCCGCCAACAGGCCGGCGGTCCAAAAAACGGAATTCTGACCCTGGCGGGAACCGCCAACACAACCCGCCACATTAACACTCCGCCCGCCGCGGCGGTACAGACAAACAGCGCGGCGGTCAATGCCAACAGGCAGGCGGCAGACAATGTACCGCCCACCCTATCACAACTCACCAATCCGCCACCTTTTCCGGGGTGGGAGCCCCGCCGATAAAAACACGGCGGAAACAGACTACGAACGGGAAAACGCTCACCTCTACGCACTCCACGAGGAAGGAGGACCGCATGGAACCCAAATTAAACATACTACCTGCTCTCGTCTACCTGCTCATCTACCACGAGTACGAACGCCGGCGCAGACGACAACGCTGAGTACTGCACCTACGACACACGGGAGGGGGGAGGAGGAAAGCTTACGGGCACACACATATGCGACCCCCACCCCCCAAACTATGTACACACCAATGCAGAGCAACAAGTCACAGTGACACCACCCAAACCCCCCTGATAAATGCAAAGACATAATTAAATTGTGAATAAAAATTTATGTACAAAATAGGCTCTGAAAAGTTATGGTCAACTAGCCAAAAAATCAATATCAAAATAAGTCTATATACAGTGCAATGGATAACCGAGGCAATTAGTCCTGCACATCAAAAGAAAATCGAAGTGTCCGTGGGCCAAAGTGTAACAACACAAGGGCAAAGCCCACACAGGAGACCTGAGTCCTCTGGAGAGAACACTGCAGGGGCATCTGATGAAAAAACTACAGGCACCTCAGGGGGAAGGGAAGGGGGAGGCACCACAGCCACATGAGTCCACGACGCCAGAACCACGAAGGGGCCACCATGCCTACTGTGCCATCCTGGGGAGTGCAAAGCCACAGTCTCACAAGTCTCTACAGTAGGTGGGTTGCCCACTGTGCTATCCTGGAGAGTGCAAAGCCACAGTCTCTCAAGTCTGAAGGGCCCAGCGGAGCGGTGCTTGAGACTGCGGGGCCCAGCGGAGCGGTGCTTGAGACGGCAGGGCCCAGCGGAGCGGTGCTTGAGACAGCGGGGCCCAGCGGAGCGGTGCTTGACAGGAAGGGCCCAGCGGAGCGGAGCTTGAGACGGCAGGGCCCAGCGGAGCGGTGCTTGACAGGAAGGGCCCAGCGGAGCGGAGCTTCAGACTGCGGGGCCCAGCGGAGCGGTGCTTGAGACTGCGGGGCCCAGGGGAGTGGTGCTTGAGACGGCGGGGCCCAGCAGAGCGGTGCTTGAGACGGTGGGGCCCAGCGGAGCAGTGCTTGACAGGAAGGGCCCAGCGGAGCGGTGCTTGACAGGAAGGGCCCAGCGGAGCGGAGCTTGAGACGGCGTGGCCCAGCGGAGCGGTGCTTGACAGGAAGGGCCCAGCGGAGCGGTGCTTGAGACGGCGGGGCCCAGCGGAGCGGTGCTTGAGACGGCGGGGCCCAGCGGAGCGGTGCTTGACATGAAGGGCCCAGCGGAGCGGTGCTTGAGACGGCGGGGCCCAGCGGAGCAGTGCTTGAGACGGCGGGCCCTGTTCAGCTGTGCTCTTCTGCACGGCGGGGCCCTCTTCAGCGGTGCTCTTCAGCACGGCGGGGCCCTCTTCAGCGGTGCTCGTCCAGTAAGTCAAGGGAGCCAGACCTGGCCTGGACTCCCTGCTCAGTCGCCCTCCGACCGTGCTGTTGCTGGACCCTTTGGTGACAGAGTCCTGGGCCCTTTGGTGTTCTCCCTAACACCCGGGATGGGGCTTGTGGGCCCCTCCTGCTCCGCGCTCCTGCTGGCTGACTTCTCCGCCCTGCTGCCCTTTCGCTCCTTAGATGGGGCTCTCGGGCCCTTGCCTCCCCTAGCTGTTGTGGCTGGTGAAGTGGGCGAACTTGGCTCCTTGGGGGCAGCTGTGTCAGTCCTCTCACGGCGGCCCTTTAGTTTCCGGGTCCTCTTGCCTGGGGGGGCTGGCTGTCCCCTTGCTGCTGATTGAAGTGTCACTGCTGGCAAAGGGTGGACTCCAGAACCCATGCACCACAGTGACACTTGAAGCTGGGCTGGTGGTGGCTGAGGTGCTCTTGGGACTCTTTGCAGATGGAGGGGGTGGGTCAGTGGAGGGAAAGAGGTCAAGATTAGCGAGGAAAACTTTCTTAGGACCAAGGTAAAAGGTAGGAGAAGTGGTGATGGGAGTGGAGGAAGAGGATGTGGTTGTAGGAGAGTCAGGTGTGCTGTCTTTGGGTGCAGGTGCTTGTGCTGGAGGCTGTCGTGAGGTGGATGGCTGTTGGGTGGGTGTCTGCCTGCGTTTGTGTGTCTTGGAAGAGGGGGTGACAGACACAGTGGGAGAGGACACAGGGGACGTGTAAATGGTAGTGGGGGTGGTGACTGCACGTGTGCGGACTGAACTGGAGGGTGTGCTGGTGATGGAAGCACTGGCTGATGGTGGTGTGCATGCAGGTGTGAGTGTAGACGTCACAGGGAGGGAGGAGGGAGACGAGGAGGAGGGGGACACAGAGGTGGTAGTGACTGTTGGAATGTCTGCATCTGGGTGTTGCTTGCGTGAATGCTTGTGGGTTCTGTGGTGCTTGTGTCTGGATGAGCTGCCCTTGGGTGTTGAGGTGTGTGCAGGCTGGTCTGATGGTGTGGATGGGATAGGCTGAGGAACAGGAGACAGAGACAGGCTGGAGGCTGTCAGAAGAGGGAGGCTGGAAACAGGGACAATGGCTGCCGTCAGTGCTGAGGCCAGAGCATTGAACGATCGTTGATGGGCAGCCTGACCCGAATGAATGCCCTCCAGGTAGGCATTGCTCCGATGCACCTCCCTTTCTACCCCCTGGATGGCATTCAAAAGGGTAGTCTGCCCAACAATGATGGTCCTCAGGAGGTCAATGACCTCCTCACTGAGGGCAGCAGGGGTAACAGGGGCAGGGGCTGAGGTGCCTGGGGCGAAGGAGACGCCCGCCTTCCTGGGCGAGCGGGCACGGAGCGTAGGCTGAGGGGCTGCTGGGAGGGCGGGGCTGGTGCGCTGGGTGGCGGCTGTACCTGTAGAGGCGGGGGGCCCGGATGTTGCCGCCACCGCTAGGGAGCTCCCATCCGAGGACGTGTCGCTGTCGCTGGTGTCACCACCGGTCCCCGTTGTGTTGCTCCCCTCGCCCTCCGGATCACTGGTGCCCTCGGTGTCTGTTCCTGGTCCCACCGGGGCCTTGTGACTTGCAGCTCCCTCGTGCTCCGGTGCCAATTCTCCTCCGCCTGATGATGCTAATGCACACATGCACAAGAAGATGAAGAAGAAGGGTGGGGGGAGAAAAACGAAGACCAGGTTGAGTGCATGTAATGTCAACACCGTTGGCGGAGAGGACAGACACAGGAGCCTCATGCACTAAGCCGCGCATTCGGGGTACACTACTCAGTACTTCTGACTAGGACAACAGGTCTAGAGACGACAAAGGCGCACATGTGTGATGCTGGACCATCGATAGCTGTACTTGTCACCCTACAGAGGTGGGGGCCGGGAGCACAGGGCCATGCCTAAGGGAGAGGACTACACTACAGAAAGCACCCTGGCCTAATGTCAGCCACAACCCTCCTCCCCCACCCAGACGCCTCCACTGCGCAGAGAGATAGCAGAATGTGCTGATACTCACCCCCTTGTGTCTGCTGTGATGTCCTCAGGCGCCCATCCAAATCAGGGTAGGCCACCGCCAGGATCCGGGACCTCAAGGGGGTCAGGGTACGACTGGCACTCCTCCTAGGTTGGGAGGCCATCCCCAGCAGTGACTCGGCGGTCTTCCTGGTCCCGCGGCGGATGTCCTCCCACCTCTTGCGGCAGTGGGTGCCCCGTCTGACGTGGACCCCCAGGGCCCGGACTTCCTTGGCGATGGCACGCCAAATGTCCACTTTCTGATGGGCGCTGACCTATTTGACATGTACAGGGTGGGAAGGAAAAATCATCATTTTTCTGCATGTTAGATGCGATTGGCCCCCCCTCCCCAACCTTGCCATATGGCACATGCTCTCATCTGTCGTGCGTTGCACTCCTCATTCGCACCCCACCCCACCAACTTACGTCCACCCCACTCCACACAGGCATAGCCCATTCAATGTGCACCCAGTGTACTTACCTGTTGGTCTGGAGGACCGTAGAGTAACGCATACTGGGGGAGGACCCCATCCACAAGTTTCTCCAACTCCTCAGACGTGAAGGCAGGGGCCCTTTCCCCAGTCGCAGCAGCCATTGTCACTTCCAGACCGAGGTCACAGCAGCACTTGCAGTATAGGTCCTCTCCTGTGGATGATCAGGTCTCGAGTGATTAAGCAGATAGAAAATGGTGGTCACGCCCGCGGCGGTGCGTACCGCGGCGGTGCGTACCGCGACCGCCGGCGCACCTCGTCATTGGCTCCTGAAACCCATAGGCCTCAATGTTAGCCAATGCGGCTTCGTATAGCGGTCTTCGACCGCCTACCGCCACGGTGTGCCACGCCAGCGCTTTGACCTCACATCCCATTGTCCCACTTCACAGGTCAGGCAGCCGCCATTTCAAGGGCCCACATGGCATAATTTGTACTGCGTCACACAGGCCTAGGCCTTGCATTGCCACACATACACGCCTTTCAATACATAGATAATCGTGTGCTATGCATGCAGTGGTGAACGTACCTGTGATTTGCTTGACTCTGTGCTCCATGTTGTCCTTCCTAGGCACCGTCCGCTGGGACTTGCGAGGAGAAGGATGAATCCTCGCGTGTACCGACCGCTGGTGGACCTGTCGACAATGGAAGAACGCCACATCATACTACGATACCGACTTGACCGAGCCACTATACATGAACTGTGTGCCCAGCTGGAGCCAGCCCTGATGTCCCCCATCCGCCAACCCACAGGAATTCCCCCTCTAGTGCAGGTTCTGTCTGTCCTCCATTTTTTGGCAAGTGGCTCATTCCAGACAACAGTGGCCATGTCATCTGGAATGTCTCAGCCTATGTTTTAAAAAATCTTGTCTAGAGTGTTGTCTGCCCTGACGAAACACATGCGGCGCTACATTGTATTCCCTGAGGAGGTTGATTTGGCCACTGTGAAGGGTGATTTTTATGCCCTTGGACATATCCCCAACATAATTGGTGCCATTGATGGGACCCATGTGGCTTTAGTACCCCCAAAAGACGATGAGCAGGTGTACAGAAACAGGAAAAGTTACCATTCGATGAACGTCCAGGTGGTCTGTTTGGCTGACCAGTACATCTCCCATGTGAATGCCATGTTCCCTGGGTCAGTGCATGACGCGTATGTGATGCGAAATAGCAGCATCCCTTATGTGATGGAACAGCTACAGAGACAACGTGTGTGGCTAATTGGTGACTCTGGTTACCCCAACCTGCCTTGGCTATTGACCCCAGTGAGGAATCCCCGGACCAGGGCAGAGGAACGGTACAATGAGGCCCATGGGCGAACTAGGAGGATCATTGAAAGAACCTTTGGCCTCCTGAAGGCCAGGTTTAGGTGCCTGCATATGACAGGGGGATCCCTGATGTACTCACCAAAGAAGGTGTGCCAGATCATCGTGGCCTGCTGTATGCTTCACAATCTGGCATTGCGACGTCAGGTGCCTTTCCTGCAGGAGGATGGTCCAGATGGTGGTGTTGAAGCAGCTGTGGAGCCTGCGGAGAGTGAAGAGGAGGAAGACAAAGAGGACGACCCAGACAACAGGGACAGAGTTATCCAACAGTATTTTCAGTAGCACACAGGTAGGAATCAACCACGCCATTTAACATTTACTGAAAGCCCCCTGCATCTTTACTTTGTGTATTTCCCCCCAGTTCTTTTAAACTGATGTTTGATTTTCCCTTCCCTTTTCAGTGCTGTATGACCCACTGCGTGACTTCTGCTTGGTTAGCCCATGGACTAATGCTTATTGACATCGGTATGTTGTCATCACATAAATAACAGAACATTATTGATAAGTAATGTGTTATACATTTGTAAATAATACAGGCTGTCTCCAGAATGATTTCAGTGCAATGAGTGATTTATTTTTAGTGGTAGATATTGGTACATGATATTAAAACGGTGATGGGTGAGGGTGGAGTTATGTCCATGGCAGAGTCCAGTTCTCGGTCGCACAGGTGCATTGTCCATATGCCTGTGGAAGGATGGAGCAGGGGCAGTTCAAGGTTGGACAGGGTGAGACTGTGGGACAGTGGAGTGACATCCGGGGGGATATTAGGCTGGCAGGGGTCTTGGCATCCTACTCTGTCTTCCTTTGAGATCTCAGGTTCCTCTTGCGGGGTGGTTGTTCTTCAGCAGGAGGTGGGGTTCTGGTGGGCCGTCGTTCTGTGGGGGCCTTCTGACCACTAGCGCCGGCGGCGGTGGTAGGCTGTTCCTGGCTAGTGACAGGGGCCCTTTGTGATGCAACATGGTCCCGCAATGTGGTTTCTTTACGGTTGAGGGCCTGGACTATGGTCCCCATAGCGGTAGCGATGTTCCGGAGTTCATTGCTGAACCCCATGTACCGTTCCTCCTGCTGTGCCTGTATCTCGGTGAACCTGGCCAGTACCGTCGCCATCATCTCCTGGGAGTGATGGTATGCTCCCATGATGGTGGTGAGGGCCTCTTGGAGAGTTGGTTCCCTGGGCCTGTCCTCCCCCCCTGTCGCACAGCAGCCCTCCCAGTTGCCCTGTTTCCCCGGGCCTCTGTCCCCTGGACGGTGTGCCCAATACCACTGCCCCCAGGTCCCTGTTGTTGTTGGGGTGTTGGGTCAGCCTGGGTGCCCTGTAGTGGCGGACACACCGCTGATTGACGCGTCCGCGAGACAGAGGCATGGGCCCGCTGGGTGGGAGCTGTGCTTGTGTTCCCAGAGGGGGTTGGGTCTGCTGTGGCCTGTGTCTGTGTGTGGGGAACCGACTGTCCAGAGGTCCCCGATGGTCCGGGCTGGTCATCAGGTTCTAGGTCGACAGAGCTGCTGTCCTCGCTGGGGGCCTGTTCTGGGGGTGGGATGGACAAATCTGGACCCTCCGTGGCGGTGTGTTGGCGTTCGGGCCCTGCAGGGGTAAAGGAGTATGGTTATTGTTTCGGTGTGTGCCATGGCGTGCATTTTGAGTGCCCTTGTCCCCCCAGTGCTGGCATTCCCTTGTGGGAGGTGTTGTGAGGGTGGTGGGGGGGGGTGTATGGGTATGTGCAATGGTCATGCTTTGGTGGTGGCTGTCTATGGTTTGTGTTGGCATTCAGGGGTTGGTGTTGTTTAGGGTGGGTTGTGCTGGTGAGACATTGGCAGGGAGGTTGTGTGCTGGGGGGTTGAGATTGGGGGTGAGGGTGGGGGTGGGGGTTGGCATGCTGGTGGTTGGGGGGGGTGAAGTAGTTGAGATTCGACTTACCAGAGTCCATTCCTCCGTGTACTCCAGCGAGGCCATCAGGATGCAGTATGTTTACCACCTCTTGCTCCCATGCTGTGAATTGGGGTGGAGTGGGTGGGGGTCCGCCGCCAGTCTTCTGCACAGCGATGTTGTGTCGCGACACCATCGAGCGCACCTTCCCCCGTAGGTCGTTCCATCGCTTTCTGATATCTTCCCGATTTCTGGGATGCTGTCCTACAGCGTTGACCCTGTCTACGATCCTTTGCCATAGCTCAGCCTTCCTTGCTATAGTGGTGTGCTGCACCTGTGTGCCGAAGAGCTGGGGCTCAACCCTTATAATTTCCTCCACCATGACCCGGAGTTCTTGGTCCGAGAACCTGGGGTGTCTTTGCATGGGGTGGTGTGGATGAGGTGTGGGGTGGTGTTTGTGGTGATGTGCGTGGTGATATGTGGTGATGTGTGCGTAGATGTGGTGTGGGTGATGCAGTTGGGTTCCTGTGTGTGTTGGGGTTTTCTATTGCTGTGCTCGCTCTCTCTATCTGTATCTCTCTCACCTTCTCTCCGATTTCCAACTAGTGGGGGTTTGTGGGTGATGTGGGTGTGTGTTTTATAGTTGATTGGATGTGTGGGAGTGTTGTTTGTATGTGTGTCAGGTGTGTGTATTTCAAATTGTCCAATGTGGCTGTGTTTTGGAGCTGTGTGTGTATTTTGAGCGCGGCGGTGTGTACCGCCAATGGAATACCGCGGTTGAAAGACCGCCGCGTGGATTGGTGGGTCAGAATGGCATGGGCGTGTTTGTGTTGGCGTAACGGTGGAGGTTTGGTCATATCCAGTTTTCCGCGGCCCGCTGATGAGGCGGCCTTCCTTGAATGTCGGATTGTTGGCGGTTTCACAGTTGGTGGTCAGAATGACCGTGGCGGTTTACCGCGGCCGCGGCGGTAGAATGGCGGACTTCTGACTGGCAGTAAGGGCCTTTTACCGCCGAGGTCAGAATGACCCCCTATGTTTGTTGATGGTTCATGCTTGAGAGACTCAGTGCGAGTACTGAGAGCTGGGTATGCCGTGTGTACAATCACCGGTATTCTAGAAGCTTCCTGGCTCGAAAGAGTGTACTCTGCACGAGTGGCTGAATTAATTGCCCTTACTTAAGCATGCCACGCAGCTGAAAACCTGAAAGTCACTATCTAGACTGACAGCAGATACGGATTCGGAATTGTACATGATTTTGGCCAGCGATGGTCACAGAGGGGTTTCATGACCTCTTCTGGTTCCCCAGTGAAAAATGGCAAAAAGATTAAGGATTTGTTGCATGCGATTCAGTTACTTCTTGAAATTGCCGTGGTGAAATGCAATGCTCATGTTAAGTCACAAGACTTTGTATCAATGGGAAACAGCTATGCAGATCAAGTCGCAAGGTTTTGCGCATTGAACTGTATATTGTTCTGAGATCAGTGGGAATTGTTACCTGAAACTGAGAGTGAAACATGTTTGGATTTTGCATTAAGGGTGGTTGACACATTAAATGAGCTAAAATCACTGCAGGGACGTGCCGGCAAAGAAGAGAATCGCTCTCACCAGAGAATGCACTGTGTACAAAGAGCTGATGACTTATGGGTCTCAGAGGAGGGGAAAATGGTTTGCCAAACAGTCTTCTGTCACAGTTTGCAAGGTTCTATCATGGCCAAGCCCATATAGGGAGAGATGCAATGATCAGTTTGTTCAAAATAGATTGGTTCAATCCAAAATTCAGACAAGCTGCAGAGGTTATCTGTCACAGGTGCATCATCTGTCAACAGATGAATGCAGGAAAAGGGACGGTGGTGAATATGAGCCACATTGGGAGAGCTGGCGGTCCATTTAGCAGGATGCAGATGGACTTCATTGAAATGCCTGTGTGTGGAGGACTGA
The DNA here is from genome assembly GCF_031143425.1 of Pleurodeles waltl. Classification (NCBI taxonomy): domain Eukaryota; kingdom Metazoa; phylum Chordata; class Amphibia; order Caudata; family Salamandridae; genus Pleurodeles; species Pleurodeles waltl. The sequence goes on along the minus strand of NC_090449.1, from coordinate 685,443,009 downwards.
GATATGTGTTGGTGATTGTGTGTGTTTTCAGTCACTGGATTGAAGCTTACCCTACACGTAGGAATGACAGTCTCACAGTAGCAAAGCTGCTGCTTAGGGAGTTAATACCACATTTCGGATTCCCGATCTCTTTAGAATCAGATTGGGGCAGACACTTCAACAATGAGGTGATTAAACTCTTGTGTGCCACACTGAACACTGAGGAGAAGCTGCATTGTAGCTATCGCCCTGAAGCATCAGGATTAGTGGAACAGATGAATGGTACCTTGAAATCGAGAATGGCAAAAATGTGTGCAGCTACCAATCTGAAATGGCCAGATGCATTGCCCTTAGTACTGATGTCAATGAGAAACACACCTGACAAGAAAACGGGAGTACCTCCTCATGAGATTCTGATGTGTCGAGCCATGCTATTACCTGCAGTACCTGCAAATGCTCTTGTGAATATCACGGATGATATGGTGTTGGACTACTGCATGGGTCTGGCTGATGTGGTCCGCTCTTTTTCTCACCAGGTGGAGGCTAACACATTGCCACTGATCAGTGATCCAGCTCACACCTTGAAAGTCAGTGACTGGGTTGTTGTCAAGAAACACGTGAGGAAGCTGTGCTTGGAGCAAGGGGCCATATCAAGTAATACTGACAACCACTACTGCTGTGAAATGTGCAGGCGTTCCGAATTGGATTCATGCCAGTCACACAAAGAAAGTGACGTTTCCAACTGATGAAGAACTTGAAGTGTCCAAAACAACAGCTGCATATAAGGAAGTCTCAGGGCCGGAGAGTATTCAAAGGGGAACTGAGACTGAAGGAGAGCCCACTGAGGACAGCTTTGTCACTCAAAGTGAGTTCCATAGGGGTGACAATGAGCCTATCTCAGCTGAGGTAACAGGGGAACCGACACAAAGAGAGGTTCTTCCAGAAGCAGACGGATACAGGTTTGAAGATGAACCCGTAACAGACCCTGAAGGCGATGGGGAAGAAGCAGAGGGAGGTCAAAGTGAACTGACTCCTCCTGAGCCGGTTGCAGTTCCATCAAGAGAAAACACCATAGCACTAGAGGAGGGCACTGCTCAATGTTCTGAAAGGCCAAGCAGGAAGAAAACGCGTAAAGGAGATTACTGGCCGAAGCAACAAGCTGCAGGAGAGAAAGTGGTCCCTTGTGATACCATAGAGGAAGAAGCTGACACAACCAGAAAAGAGGATCTTAGTGAAGGAGAGTTACAAAGTGAACGCAAACTGAAAAGAAAGAGAGTCACAAACAGAAGGTACGCAGGTCCTGAATGGGCGTATGCAACAACAGCCGAATGGTAAAAATAATTCTTAGCATTCTGTTTTGATCGAGAGGTACCAGGTCAATACTGCGACACCTGAATTCAACCCTAGATAGAGACTGTGTTAAAAAAATATTGAAATTAAAATTGAAAGCTGAGAAGCTGAGAAAAGAGACTGATAAATTAACGGATGTGACACTGATAACCCACTCCAAAAACCGATTACGACAACCTGCTAAACATGATTTGACAAAGGGGGTCCTGGAGTGAGTAAAACGCTGTAAATACTCGCAGAGAGAGAGAAACTTTGCACAAGGAAAAAAAAAAGCTTTTATATCATCCTCAAGTTGATTGTTTGCTTTGTATTATTCTGCTATCTGATTCTTTACAGATCATGAGTTACACTAAAAGTAATAGTAAAAAGGGTGAGATGTGTGGTTGGTTAAGTGCTATTCTTGGTATTGTCTGTGCAATAATAATTATAGGTGTGATTGTGGGAATGCCTTGGATGGATAAGAAAGTGACTAACAATGCTTCAAAACCTGAGACTGCTACACTCACACCATGGGAGAAGTTTGAGCAGGATGCAAAATATTTGCATGAGGGAACTAATTCAAAAGGGGAACTATCTATTAATGTCTTCTATCGCTTGTTGAATGAGTATGTTGACACAATGGATGCAAAGAATTGTTATGTATTCACAAAGATTCCTTCGTCAGTGCAAGAAGGGGTTACTTACCATAGCTTGCTGCTAACTTACGGGATAAGCTGTAGCTTGCTGTTAACAAGATTCTATGATCAAGAGCATGTGAAATACTTTTACTCTAACTTAGATGTAGTGTTTTCTTTTGTGCCTGTGATTGAGTTCATAAATAAATTAGCTAAAGAACACAGCATAAAATTAGTTAGGGGTTTCTTTGAGTCGACACTGACATTTGGGACAGCTTATGTGCATTGCAATAATCTAACCTGCTTACTAACGCCTGTAGAAAAGAGCTTCTTAGATCACACTGATGATAGACGAAAGGCATTAAAGGAAAGGCTAGAAAAGGGATTGGAAAAATGCACGCTTGCAAATGATTATGCTTACACTGCAATAAAGACACAGGGCAAGTTAGCTATAGATGCATTACATATAGGTAGGCTTTGTATATATAGGCCGAAATCTGACCATGACACTTTGGGGCATATTTATACTCTGTTTGCGCCGAATGTGCGTCGTTTTTTTCGACGCAAATTCGGCGCAAAACTAACGCCATATTTATACTTTGGCGTTAGACGCGTCTAGCGCCAAAGTATGGGCAAATAGCGTAATTTTTTTGCGTGAACGCCTTCCTTGCGTTAATGAGATGCAAGGAAGGCGTTCCCGTCTAAAAAAATGACGGCGACGCAAATGCGTCGTATTTATACTCCCGTGCAAAAATCACGCCCGGGAGTGGTCGGGTCAAAAAACCCCGCATTTGCGCCACTTTTTAACACCTGGGTCAGGGTAGGCGTTAAGGGGCCTGTGGGCTCAAAATGAGCCCACAGGTGCCCTCCCCTGCCCCCAGGGACCCCCCCCCTGCCACCCTTGCCCACCCCAGAAGGACACCCAAGGATGGAGGGACCCATCCCAGGGACATTCAGGTAAGTTCAGGTAAGTATAAAAAAATTTTTTTTTTTTTTTTGGGTGGCATAGGGGGGCCTTATTTGTGCCCCCCTACATGCCACTATGCCCAATGACCATGCCCAGGGGACATAAGTCCCCTGGGCATGGCCATTGGGCAAGGGGGCATGACTCCTGTCTTTACTAAGACAGGAGTCATGTAAATGGCGTCTGGGCGTCGTTAAAAATGGCGCAAATCGGGTGGAGGCGATTTTTTGCGTCAACCTGACTTGCACCATTTTTAAGACGCCCTAGCGCCACTTTTCCCAACGCCGGCGCTGCCTGGTGTACGTGGTTTTTTTCCACGCACACCAGGCAGCGCCGGTCTGCTTGCGCCGGCTAACGCCATTCAATAAATACGGCGCCCGCATGGCGCTTCAGAATGACGTTAGCCGGCGCAAAAAATTTTGCCGCTAAACTGCGTTAGCGCAGTTTAGCATCAAAAAGTATAAATACGGGCCTTTATTTGTGGGAATGAGTGAATGCAGGCATGTGTTTTTGTTTCAGAATAAATGGACATTCATGTTAAATGGACAGGATCCAGCGATCCCTGGGATCTATTATATATGTGGACTTAATGCTTATTACCGTCTTCCAAAGGGATGTTATGGGACATGTTATTTGGGAATAGTTTTCCCAAAGATCTACCAGATTGATGACTTAAAGCAAATTCCTAAAATGCCTGAATTACAACACACTAGACAAAAGAGAGAGACAGCGTCTGCTGCCACTGGTGACATATTTGGAGCCATAATTCCTTCAGTAGGGGTTATCTTAAACTCCATAAAGATTCAAAAGTTGTCTGCTATTGTGGATAACATGCTGACAAACTTCACAGGGGCTGTACTCCTGATGGATACTGAACTTGCTGGCGAAAGAACTATGACTCTTCAAAACCAGCCTGCTTTAGACAGTCTTTTAGCAAAGAGTGGCGGAGTCTGTAAGATGCTTAATGAGAGCCATTGTTGTGCGTTCATACAAGATAACAGCAAAAAGATTAGAGGTATGCTTACAAACCTAACAAGGAGGAGCAGAAAGAACCTGGAGTTTTGGAGAAAGTTGGGAAAGGTTTTACCAGAGTAGGGAATTGGTTTGGTAATATTTGGAATGGGGTTCTTGCAAAAATATTAGGGGGTCTACTGATTGTTCTGATTTGTTTATTGGGATGATGGCTATCATGTAAAGTTAATGAAAGAATTAAATGAAATTTGACTAAACGAAACAAAAGAAATGAAGAAAATGAAAGGGAGAAAATGTTTAATGAAATTTGGGAAAGCTCACACAAAGGGCAAGATGTTGAAATGTGCATAATGCGGAAAGTGAAAGGTTAAGAAGGGAAAGGTTTGTGTGATGACAAGTGTCATCAGAGGAGAGAGCGTAGCTTATATAATCTATATGAACATGAAATTATTATGAACTAATGTGTAGTAATCCTGCATAGAAAATGTATTAATGTATTGTGCTAAAACGTGCACTTGAAATGTGCCAAAAGGAGTGGCCGCCAACGTATATGAGGACTAGTGAAACTGACTAATAATGTTGAAATGTTATGTTATGATATGATTTTACACTAATAATAATTGGTATATGTAAAGGTTTTACTAATAAATCATTAGGCCTTAGTTAGCATGAGTCGAGGCCTAGCTGCCTGACTCTCATGTTAAATGTGTTTTTCTAACGTGCAGTGTGCTGGCTTGCTGAAGGACATGAACTCTCGTTTTTCTCCAAACTAGAAGCTGAATGTAACTGTAGTAGATCCGTTCTCATGAAATTCGACATGCTTGTAGAAACATTTTATCTGAATGCAACACTGTAGGCCAATAGCAGGTACAAGCCCGTGGTGTACAGGTGAGTGAATGAATGTATCAGAAACATATTGATGACTGAATTAATGTATGAGTAGTGCATGAGTTAGTAACTGCATGCACAAATGGTCCATGGGCAATTGACTGTATCTGTGACTGCATACACAGATACGTGAGTGAGTGAAAGGTGTGTAAGACATTATCTAAGTTCAAAACTATGTGTTTGTGAGTAAATGAGAGAATGAGTGCATGTAGAAGTGAGCGTAAGAGTGGTGTATAGGTGAGTGACTGCATGAGTGCTGTATGCATGACTTACTGTATGAGTGGTGTATAGATGATAAAGTGAGTGCATGAGTGCATGTATGGGTGATTGAATGAGTGTATTAATGGATATGTAAGTGAGTGAGTGAGTGAGTGAGTGCATTAATGATGTGTGAGTGAGTGGGTTGGTGCATGAGTGGTGTATTGGTTATTAACTGAGTGCATAAGTGCATGTGTGGGTGAGTAAGTGCACAAGAGAATGTATGGGTGAATGAGTGAGTGCAACTGTGTGTGTGTGTGTGTCAGTGAGTGTAAGAGTGCTATGTGCGTGACCGAGTGAGTGAGTGTATGACTGGTGTAGGGGTGAGTGTCTGAGTGTATGAGTGGTGCTTGGGTGATTTACTGATTGTATAAGTGCATTTATGAGTAAGTTCAAGAGCACATGTGGGTGAGTGAGTGCATGTATGAGTGAGTGAGTGCACAAGTGTGTGTATGAGTGATTGACTGAGTACATAAGTGCATGTATGGGTGAGTGAGTGCATGAGTGCATGTATGGGTGAGTGAGTGAGTGTATGAGTGTATGCATGGGTGAGTAAGTGGATGTATTAGTGCATGTATGAATAGGTGGGTGGGTGCATTAACAGCTCTATTGATTGAACGAATGGATACATTAGTTGCTGCATGGGTAAATGAGTGAGTGCATGAGTGCATGTATGAATGAGTGAGTGCATGTATGGGTGAGTGAGTGAATTAGTGCATGTATGAGTGAGCGACAGAGCGCATGATTGTATGTATGGGTGAGTGAGTGACTGCATGAATGTGTATATGAGTGATTGGCCGAGCACATAAGTGTATGTATGGGTGAGTGTGTGAGTGCATGAGTGCATATGTAGGTGAGTGAGTGAGAATGTGAGTGTAAGTATGGGTGAGTGACTGTCTGCATGATGCATGTCTGGAAGAGTGAGTGGCTGCATGAATGCCTCTATTGAATGAGTGAGTGGGTACATGATTGGTTGTATAGGTAAGCAAGTGAGTGCAGGAATGCATGTGTGGATGAGTAAGTGAGTGCATGAGTGCATGTATGGATGAGTGACTGTATCAGTGAGGTATGGGTGAGTAAATGACATTTACAAATTCATGTATGAATATGTAAGTGGGTGCATGCATGGCTCTATTGAGTGAATGAGTAAATATATTAGTGGTTGTATGGGTGAGTGAGTGAGTGCATGAGTACATGTATGAGTGAGTGAGTGAGTGCAGGTATGGGTGAGTGAGTACATGAGTGCATGTATAGGTGTGCAAAAGAGTGCATGAGTGGATGTATGAGTACGTGAGTGAGTGCATGGGTGCATGTACAGGTAGGTAAGTGCACAACAGCATGTATGGGTGGATGATTGCTGTGTGGGTAAGTGAGTGTATGATTGGTGCATTGATGAGTCTCTGAGTGTAAGAGTGGTGCATGGGTGATTTCCTGGTTGTGTGAGTGCATGTATGGGAGAGTGAGTGCATAAGAGCACGTATGGGTGAGTGAGTGAGTTCATGTATAAGGATGTGAGTAAGTGAGTGCATGAGTGTGTGTATGAGAGATTGACTGAGTGTGTAAGTGCATGTAGAGGTGGGTGAGTGAATGCATGAGTGTATGTATGGGTGAGTGAGTGTATGAGTACATGTATGGGTGAGCAAGTGAATGTATGAGTGCATGTGTGGATGAGTGATAGTGCATGAATGGCTTTATTGAGTGAGTGGATACATTACTGGCTGTATAGGTGAGTGAATGAGTGTATAAGTGGATGTATGAGTGAGTGAGTACATGTATGGGTGAGTGAGTAAGTGCTTGTATATGTAAGTGAATGAGTGCATGAGTGTGTGCATTTGAGATTGACTGAGTGCATAAGTGCATGTAATAGGTGGGTGAGAGACTGTATGAGTGTATGTATGGGTGAGTGAGTGTATGAGTACATGTATGGGTGAGCAAGTGAATACATGAGTGCATGTATGGATGAGTGACAGTGCATGAATGGCTCTATTGAGTGAGTGAGTGGATACATTACTGGCTGTATGGGTAAGTGAATGAGTGTATAAGTGTATGTATGAGTGAGTGAGTGCATGTATGGGTGAGTGAGTGCATAAGTGCATGTATGGGTGAGTGACTGAGTGGATGTATGGGTGAGTGAGTGACTGCATGAGTGTGTGTATAGGTAATTGGCTGAGTACATAAGTGTATGTATATGTGAGTGAGGGAGAGCACGAGTGGTGTATAGGTGACTGAATGGGTGTTTGAATGCATGTAGGGGTGAGTAACTGAATGTATGAGTGCATGTATGGATGAGGGAGTGGGTGCATGAATGGCTCTATTGAATGAGTGAGTGGGTACATGACTGGATGTAGGTTATATGGGTGATTGGGAGAGTGGATATGTGCATTTATAAGTAAACGAGAGTAAAAATGGTACATGGGTGACTGACTGTGTGAATGACAATGTATGGATGAGTGTGTAAGTGCATGAGTGGTGCATTGGATATTTACTGAGTGCATGAATACGTCTATACGTGAGTGAATACGTGTATGAGTACTTGAAACTTTTTAATATGACACAAAACATTTAAATAGGATATAGAAACAGGAAACTAGTGGAAATGTATGGAAAGAGCACTATGGCGGTCATTCTGACCGCGGCGGGCGGCGGTCGCCGCCCGCCATGCGGTTACCGCTGAATGACCGCACCGCGGTCAAAAGACCACGGCGGTCATTCCAATTTTCCCGCTGGGCCGGCGGGCGACCGCCAAAAGGCCACCCGCCGACCCAGCGGGAAAGCCCCTGCAACGAGGAAGCCGGCTTCGAATGGAGCCGGCGGAGTTGCAGGGGTGCGACGGGTGCAGTGGCACCCGTCGTGATTTTCACTGTCTGCAAAGCAGACAGTGAAAATCTTTGTGGGGCCCTGTTAGGGGGCCCCTGCACTGCCCATGCCAGTGGCATGGGCAGTGCAGGGGCCCCCAGGGGCCCCACAGCACCCTTTCCCGCCATCCTGGTTCTGGCGGTGGACACCGCCAGGAACAGGTTGGCGGGAAGGGGGTCGGAATCCCCATGGCGGTGCTACAAGCAGCGCCGCCATGGTGGATTCCCTGGGCCAGGGGAAAACCGGCGGGAAACCGCTGGTTCCCCTTTTCTGACCGCGGCTTTACCGCTGCGGTCAGAATAGCCCAGGAAGCACCGCCAGCTTGTTGGCGGTGCTTTCGCTGCCCTCCGCCATGGCGGTCATGGACCGCCAGGGTCAGAATGACCCCCTATATATTTAAAAACACTCTCTATGCATATCTCTAGCCAATATGTCTATGTTTAAATAACTCTCTTCATAAAACGTTGTTTAACAGCAGCCACTATTGAAAAAGAAAAAGAAGATACAAATATGAGTATTTAATCTTGAAAGGTTGACAAATATTACAATAGGCATGGCTTAACCTGTAAGAATACATTGCACTGTAGTACATATACAATTTTGGTTGTTTTAATGATCTCAGCTTTTATATTCCTTCATCTTAAATAATGGTTTGTTTAAAGCATCATCTTCAAACAGTAGGGAAAACAATCAATAGATTGTGAAAAAACCAAAGCTGCACAGTGGATCACTACAAACAAGTGATACTATGCTTCACACTCACTGCTTTTCATTAATTACTACACTTGTCTCTAGTTACTACAGTAATCTAAGCAAGCTTTTTTTAAAAAATGTTCTTCAATTATTATATCTGGTACAATATCTGAAAATAATAGGAAATACTCTTGAATTTTACAGATCCTCTTAAAAACATCATTCCTGCTAGGCCAAATTATGGCCCTCATTATGAACATGGTGGTCCGTTCCGTGCCGCCGGTGGTGGCGGTTAACACCGCCAACAGAGGAGTGGGCCGGACCGCCAAATAATGAACCAAACAAAAGACAGGCATCCCGAAAACCACCCACCGCCAGCAGAGGAGTGCCTAAGACGATGGCAGAGTCTGCCCACAGGCCGACGGAAATGCCCAAGCCGCCCATCAAATAATGAACCACCAGTCCGCCACAGCTCCGGGGCGGGAACCACCACCACGCAAAGCCAGGCGGAAATGAACCAAATATAAGGAAACACTCACTGGAGGGCCACACAACGTGCCGAAGCAGACATGGATAGAGAGCTGCAGATCATGCCAGCCCTGCTCTTTGCCATATACCTCCACGACCGAGATTTCCGGTGAAGACGACGACGGTAAGTACCGCAACCTACAAAACAAGGGAGGAAAGGGCACAGTTACATACCCACCCACTCCACCCACCCTGCAACAGCCCCCCAACACTTCACAGCAGCAGAAGTCACATGCCCCACAGCAAGAGGTACTTACCCGACACAAGGCTAATCCAACTTGATCATAGAACATACAAATGCCCCACACCCATAAACAATGAAACAAAAGACCAGGGTTCAACAGCGTGCCACCAAAACACAGGTGACACAGAAATCTTTAATGTGAAGCTCACAGAGCCAAACAATCCAAACAGGGCCAATGGCCAGTCCATATGGCTACAATTGCCATGGGCCACAACAGAGTCAACCTGACTCCCACAAGTGCATGGTACTCCACCTAATAGGGCAACATATGGGCATCCAAGCACCTCACAGAACGGGGGCAGGAGGTGGTGGGGGTGGGGATTTGTGATAGGGTGGGCTTTGGACTTTCGTTTGGAAGGTGGAGAGGGGTGGGTTTGTCCTTTGAAGGAGGTGGGTGTGTTTAGATCGGGTGGAGCTAGATGGACTCGGCTGATTCCGGGCATTTTTTTTTTATCTGGGGAAGTGGCACAGGAATGTGAAGGGCAGACAGGGGTGGGTTGTGATGTGAAGGAGTGGAAAGGGCAAGGAGGTGAGCACACTTGGGGACAAGAAGGGGTGGGCCAGTGGGTTGGAAGAAGTCAGCACGGGAGAGGAAAAGTTTCTTCGGAGCAATTGGGGTGGTCCTGGATGAGGGCGTGGGAGTGGAGGCAGAGGCAGTGGATGTATGGGGTGTAGGGATGTGTGTAGTGGGTGCAGGTGACTGGACAGTATGCTGTGGTGTAGTGGATGTCTGATGGGTGTGTGTCTTGGTGCGTTTGGGTGTTTTTGGAGGAGGGGGTGGACACAGTGGGAGAAGACAGACAGCTAGTGTGGATGTATGTTGTGTGGGTGTCTGCAAGTCTGGTGAGTGTGCTGCATGTGTCAACTACAGTCTTGATGAGGGCAGGTGTGGTGTATGGGGTGCATGTATGGATGTCTGCTATTGTGGTGAGTGCAGTAAGTGGAGCAGCACCAGTGACTGAAGGTGCAGTGCATGAGGGTGTGGATGTAGAGGGGACAGACAGGGAGGCGGAAGAGGTGGGCACACTGGGGGAAGTGGATGTTGTTGTGTGTGCATGTGTCTGTTGGCTGTGTGAATGCTTGTGGTGGGAGGTGTGGTGCTTGTGTTTTGAAGTGTGTTTCTTGTGTTTTGATGTGCTTGACTACCTGTCTCAATGTGTGCCTTGGACGGGTGAAGGGAGTGGGGTGCTGGAAGGGGTAGAGGAGGATGGAGGGGGGACGGAATGGCCAGGGAAACTGGCTGCCGTCCGAGAGGAGGCCAGAGCCTGAAAAGATCTCTCTAGGGCAGACACAGCACCGTGAATGCCATCCAGATGGGCATTTGTCTGCTGCACCTCTGATGCTACCCCTGGATGGCATTGACAATGGTTGTCTGCCCTACAGAGATGGTTCTCGGGAGGTCAATAGCCTCCTCTGTGAGGGCAGTAGGGCTGACTAGGGCAGGGGAGGAAGTGCCTGGGGCGAAGGAGACCTTTCTGGGTGAGCCGGCACAGGAAACTCAGTGGGGAGCAGAAGGGAGGGCGGTGATGGAATGGGGGTGGCAGAAGATGTCACAGTAGTGGTGTGGCCACTAGGGTCCGCCACCGCCAGGGAGGCCCCATCGGAGGAGGTCTCAGAGTCACTACCTCCTGTGGTAGTTGCCTCCCCCGTGGAACCCCCCTTTCCCTCCCACCCACTGGTCTCCTGGGCTTCGGTTGTCTCTGCCTCCGAGGATCCGTGGGCCGCTGCTTCCCCACTTGCCGGTGCCCCAGCTCCCTCGCCAGAGGTTGATGCTGTACCAAACCAACACATGAGAACAGGGATGGGGAGACAAAACAGGAGGGACAATAGTAAGCAGCTGAATGGAGGTACATAATGGCCAGACATACATCCTCCCAGAAGACACACCCAACAGGCAGCACCGTTCACTATGCCCATGGCCATGCCCCTGACTACTGACCAGAGTACTGCTCTACACCCATCCCCTGGACTACCTAAGGAGGCGACGTATGGGAGACCTGACAAAAGACACCCCTACACCCTTTGGGGACCATAAAGTAGATGGACACCAGTCGAAGTCCCTGCCTCTAAGCAGCATGAACCCTAATGCACACCCAGACATCCTTGCAGACTGAAGTACTCACCCCCTTGTGACTGCTGTGCAGCCTTCAAGCACCCATCCAGGTCTGGGTACGCCACCGCCAGGATCCGTCACATGAGGGGGGTCAGTGCCCGATGGGCACCCCTTCCAAGTTGGGAGGACTTCCCCAGCTGGGCTTCACTGATCTAACGTGCCCAGCGCTGCAGGTCCTCCCACCTCTTTCTACAGTGGGTGCTCCTCCGGTTGTAGACCCCCAATGTCCGCACCTCCTTGGCGATGGCATGCCAAAGTGCCCTCTTCTGGTGGGCACTGACCAAGAAGGGTGAAACAGAAATGGAACACAGAGGTCAGACACTTGCACGATAGGTACAGCTGGTTATTCGTCCACTATGGGACGGACAGTACTGTCAGACATACAAGACATACGCATGCAGCATGCCGTGCACCAAGGCCCATGCATGCTCAGAGGTGCACAAATTATGTCCAATCAACACCATCCATTACACACACACAGTGCCCCCCAACCCAGACTCACCTGTACCTCTGGCTGTCCGTACAGTTTTGCGTACAAGGGCAGGACCCCATCTACTAGCTCATGGGTGAAGGCCGGAGCCCTTTCCCCTGCAACACGAGGCACATTCATAGCCAGAGGCAGGCCACAGCAGTACACACAGTGGAGTACCTGTCCGCACGAGATTAGGGAGTCAAGTGAATAATCGATGATGAACTCGTGTACATTCCACGACGGTGTGCACCATCACCGCCAGCGGCGATCATGATACGCCAGGATTCCCCATTGGCATCCATGTTAACCAATGAGGGTACGAACGGCGGTAAATACCGCCTTACGCTCTGACATCAACCGCTAGCGGTATGAGGTCACTTCCACAACGAAGGGGAAGATCTACAGTAGGCAGATATTTTGCCATGACCTACGCATCTAAAAAATAAACTTTTCACAATGCAGGCCCTACTAGCCACATGAAGCACCTAGGCCTCTGTCCATTCAGTATTCTACCACACATGGAATACTCTGTTCCCTCTTTGTGATGTACATGTATATCTGTCAGGTAGCAGTTAATGTAGAGCCACTACAAGTAACTATGCAGTGCGCAAATTATGACAAGAGTGCTTATGTATGTGTCTTCATCACACCTTTTTGTAACCCCCTCGTAGGTACCCACCCTTGTGGCGAGGAAGGGCACCATCGGTGTACAGACCACTTGTGGATATGAGGACCATGGTGGAGCATCAGATCATAATCAATTACAGACTCAAACGTGCAACAATTCAGGAACTTTGTGCTTTACTGGATCCTGCACTAACTCCAGGAAATCGTAATCAGCATGCCATCCCAAATGAAGTGCAGGTGCTCTCCGCACTCCATTTCCAGGTCACGGGCTCATTTCAAGTGACAGTGGGCATGAGTGCTGGATTTTCACAGCCAATGTTTAGCATGGTCCTGACAAGATTTCTGAATGCATTTATACGACACCTGCAGTCCTATGTGAAGTTTCCCCAAATTACTGACCTCCCTGCCATCAAGTCAGAATTCTATGCCTTTGCAAACATACCCCATGTTATAGGTGCCATCGATGGCACCCACATACCGATCATCCCCCCAAGAGTGAGTGAACAGGTGTACAGAAAAAGAAAGAACTTTCACTCCATGAACACCCAATTGGTACGTACTGCAGACCAGTACATCTCACATGTGAATGCCATGTTCCCAGGTTCAGTCCATGATTCCTTTGTGTTGAGGAACAGTAGTGTGCCACAGAAGATGGAACAACTCCAAGAGGACAGAGGGTGGATCATAGGTAAGTGTGCCTGTCACTAACTGAAACATAGCAGACTACCAGGCTGTCTGACTAAGGGGCATAACAATGACAACTCTGTATTGCACCTTTTTCTAGGTGATTCTAGCTATCCAAACTTGCGTTGGCTCCTGACACCAGTGAGGAATCCCAAGACGGATGCAGAGAGGAATTACAATGAGGCCCATGGACGTACTAGGAGGGTGATAGAGTGAACTATAGGTCTCCTGAGAGCTAGATTTCGTTGTCTACATACCTCTGGGGGTTCCCTGGCCTATGGGCCTGATAAAGTGTGTAGAATAGTGGTGGCCTGCTGCATGCTGCACAACGTGGCAGTGAGACAATCTATCCTCTTCTTGGAGGTGGAGGGTGCTGTATGTCCTGATCAGCTACCTCAGTGAGGAGAGTGATGGTGATGATGAGGAAGGGGAAGATGTCAATTCCAGGAACCAACTGATACAACTCTACTTCCAGTAAATGTGTGGGACTTGGGCCTGACATTGGGGTTTGTGATAAATACTGTCAGTGTGCTCAGTCATGCGCAGATTTGACAATAAAGTAGTTCTCAGCCAGTTGCACCCATACTTCACTTTGTTCACAATTTAACGCAGGGGACAGTGTTACAGGTGTGATATGTGTTTTATTGGTTGATGTGAGGGAATAGTGCTATTTACAGTGATGGCAAGTCATAAGGGGTGGGTGTCCTCAAGACCAACATGGTGGCAGCCTTGTTGGTACTAATGATGGGCCATCTTGTCTTACAGTAGTTTATATTGCCTCTTAGCAATGTGTGGTTGGTGATTGGATGGGATGGTTGCTGTGCAGATTGTTGCTGAGTTACATTTGAAGGGGGCCTTGTTATTTGCTGGGGTTCCAGTGCCATATCTTGGCCTAAGGGTCCGTTTGGGCACCTGCTGTTGATCTTCAGGGGGTGACATGATAGGCCCTTGGGTTTCCTGTGAGGGTAGTTCCTGGGATGTTTTTATTGATGGGGTAATCTGATGCTGGTTGTCCGGTGCTGTTGTGGGGGCCTCTTGTCCTGTGTGGGTGTCAGACTTGTTTTAGACCAACTGTAGCAGTGCTCCTGCTTTGGTGGCCATTGTGGCATTGTGCTCTTTCCACTGCTCCATGGCCTGTTGGTGGGGTTCCTGCTGTATCCTGTGACTGTGCTCCAGGGTGGACACAATTTGTGCCAACCTGTCATGGGTATGATGGTAGGCCCCCAATACCTCTGATACCATGTCCTGGGCTGCTGCATCCATCCTGTGGCCTCACCCCTGGCCCACTGCCACCCTTGCACTTGCGCTAAACCCCTGTGCCTGTGTCCCCTGCACAGGTCTGCCAGTACCACTTGTACTCGGGCCCTCGCGTTCCTGCATGTTGGGAGTGGGAGACTGTGGCCTCTGTACCTGTGTTCCACCAGACTGGGGCCTGGATACGCTGGTGTGGGGACGCTTGCCCTGGGCTGCTGGTCTTGACTGGGTGGTAGGGGTGACAGTGGTTTGCTGGGTGGGGCTTCTGCATGGTGAGAGTCCAGGACTGTGTGATGGGCCTGCCTGCTCATCAGTGTCCAGGGATCCTTCACCAGTGTCCTGTGAGGTGCCTCTGTCTACCTGGGGGGCACTGGCACTCCTTGTCCCATCTGTTAGGGTTGCAGGGGTGGTGGTGCCTGTTGGGGGACATAGACATGTCTGTTACAGCTGCATGAAGGTTTGAAGTGAAAAGGACTGGGCTATTTTGTGCTGGTGTTACTTTGAGTGGCCTTCCAGGGTGCCTTTGTGAGGTTGACATTGCATTTAGCGCCAGTGTGGGGTTGCATTGTGGTGGGGGGTGTTGTTCCATTGTGGGTACTTGCAGGAGTGGGTGGCTGTGCACAGGGGGAGGGATGTGGACCTGTTAGTGGGTTTGTCATCATGCGGGGGGATTTAGCGGCTGATGCCTGGGTGGGGTGTTGATCCTGGTGGGAGTGGGTGGGGTGGTGCATGCATTACAGGTATGGTGTATATGGGGTATATGTTGATGGCTTACCTGAGTCCATTCCTCCAGTGAGTCCAGTGAGTCCCTAAGGGTGCAGGATGGCCAGTACCTTTTCCACCCAGTCTGTGTATTCTGGTGGTGTTGGTGGCGATCCTCCCCCAGTCTTCGGCACTGCGATGTGGTGCCTTGATGCCATGCCCCTGACCTACCACCGCAGGTCGTTCCATCTCTTGCAGATGTCGTCCATGGTGCGTGGATGGTGTCCCACTGCATTGACCCTTTTCACAATGGTCTGCCACAGTTCCACCTTCCTTGCGATGGGTGTGTGCTGCACCTCGGCCCCAAATATTTGTGGCTCCACCTTCAAGATCTCATCCACCCTGGTCCTTAACTCCCTTTCGGTGAAGTGTGGATGTTTGGAGGGTTACATGGTGAGTGTGGTGAATGGTGTCGGGGCTGGGAACGAGGTGAGGGTGCTCTGCTGTGGGTCGGTGTGCGTCTCCTGTATGGTGGCGTTCTCTGTCTGCCTCTAGTGCTCTCAGTCTTCTTGGCCTACTTCAGCACAAAGGATTGTGGGGTATGTCTGGGGGTGTTTTATGGGGTTCTGGATGTGTGTCAGGAGGGTGGGTTATACGCTAATCCAATGTGTGCACTTCTTGCTGTTGAGTCCACTTGCCGCCCGTGGCGGTCGCAGCCGCCAATGGTCGTCCTGCTTCCACTGTATGCCAAGGGGATTTGTGCATCATTAATTGGAGGGCGGGATGTGGGTGTGCTTGGCGGTGGCAAGGTGGGGAGGTCTGGGATCCCCGCCAACAGGGTCATGGCGGGGAGTGGTGGTCTGGTGATTTTTGGCGGGGATGGGATTTTCGTTCATTATTTGGCGGGTTTCCATTCACTGCCAATGGCAGGATTCTGTTCACCGCCGCCACGATGATCGGCGGTGTTTCCCGCCGTGTTCATAATGACGCCTATGTATGTGGTGCTCATATTCCATGTTCACACAAATGTATACAGTACTGTTTTTCCTCATTTAGGATGTAGAAGTTTGGTTAGAGAAACAAAAGGTGACGTTTTCTTTACTCTAGAATTAATTGTATTCTTTCAACTCCAGGATGCTGTAATTTGACTATGTCCATGCAGTTTAATTAAACAGTGTTGCATTGACTCCTTATATTGACTTCTTTCTGGAATATTAAAAGGACTTTTGAGATATGAAGATCCCTCTCAAAGACATTACCCTTTATAGGCTGAATAATATCTGAGACATAGATAAACCATGTACAGGAAACATTGTGTCCACTTCTTTAATCATAATTTTCCATTAGAACTTTGGTTGAAGAAAAATAATATATGAATTTGGGAGTTTGAAGGGAAGCTTTACTTTGTGTTTTAGGTAGATGTCATTGCATTCTGTCTATCCCCTTTTGCTTTTCAAATACACAATGTAGTGTCCAGAGTTTATATTTACTCCTTATGAAAGATAATCGCCAAAGTAGTAAAAGTTCTTCCTGAAAACAATATTTGTTCCACTTAGAAGTTTGTAATTTGAGTATCCAATTTAGAACCATCCGGTCAGCAATGTTGTAGCATTACTAGAAGGTATTTCCCTTCCTGTTCTTTGTAGAAACAATGTAGAGAGAAGGTCAGATCTTCAGTTTTGGCAAATCATATTTTGGTTAGCATTTTTGTACAATTTCTCAAAAAGCACATATTTAGAATCTGGTATTGTTGAATAAAGGAATCGTTTAGGATTGATTTCAGTGCTAGGTGTTCTAGAGCAGTCTTCGCAGTCATGGTTCCATGTGTAATTGAATCCAAATGGATAATCAATTTTTGCTTCTTCTTCTTCTCAGACTCCAAGCATGACCATAATAAATTCCTGTGCATCTTGCTAAGTGTTGAGAGTAAACATTATTGATCACATACGTATATCTAAAAGGTCTGAGATTTGCTGAAGCAGAATGTGTTATTCTCATTCATTAAATGTTGCAGTAAACTATATAGTGCAAAAGACATTTTCTTATCTGACCTTTGTTCAAATTGGTTCACTCCATGGGGTATATGGAATACTACACTGAGAACAACAGTTGCATAGCAGTTGACACCTGAAGTTTATTGTAACTGGTATCCTACAGTTTCACTGTCATTTTGCAGTTTTCTCCTGCTAGCAATGATTCTGTGCTTTCTTTTTGAGAGGGTCCATGGACTGTTCTGTAAACGTCTGATCTGGGCGGTACTGCCCCAAATGAGGAGAATAAAGATTTCTTCACTGATTTGTGAGGTGGGCTGAGTGGTACAGAGGACTTGGACTAAGATTTTTAGGGCCCTATAAGGGCGTAAGCACCATTTATTTATTATATTAAGTGGATTGTATTAATAATGACTGTACTTCTTCCCAATTTCTCTTTGGAGATTTTCTGGTGAAAGTTTGGGTGATTTTTATGAGTCTTTAATGTTCTTTCTTTTTCCTTTTAGGTGGCGTTCTCCAGGCAGCTTCTTCTTGGTTCCCGTGGGCTCTCGGAAAAACAAGAGGATATGTCCAGGTAAGTAGGACGGTAATTTGCCATCTCTATGATCTGTTAGTAAAGGGGGGGTGTGAGGGAAGGAGCTACAGGAGGAAGTGTGTTAACTGAGTTTATGTAACAAAAAGGGGGGGGAAACGGGCTATTAAAGTGGCTATTTTAGGCTAGTGATAGGGTGGGAAGGTGATCCGTGGTTCCCCGGTCCCCGGCACCCAAACAACCTGCCCTGTTCCCTTTATGCCCTTCCCGGTCTCCTTTCTTCCTTCCACCGCCCCCTTATCCCTCTACTGTCGGTGCCCCTTGAATATGGCCCGTACCTTGTTCAGCCACGACCCTCCTGAGTCGTGGCAGGGCTTCTCTCCTCCTCGCGGGTTTTCCTCTGATCCACCGCTTGGGCTGGGCTTCCGCTCCTCGTCACTCGTTTCGGTCGTCTTCTCTCCCTGTTCTGTTGGTTCCTCCGTGTCTTCCTCTTCACCGGCGTCTCTCCAACCGCGTTCAGCGTCTCCCTTTATTTTGGCGTCCTCGCGTCCCTCAGGTGCGGCAACCCGGAAGTCCGGTGCCGATAGGTTGCTCCGCCCCTATGCGTCTCCTTGGCAACGCTGGACGGGGACGGAGGAGGTGCGCAGTCGGCGCCATGTTCGAGCGTCGGTAGGCGAGGTGGACGACACCCGCCTACATGATTATACTCTTGTACACAGTTTACATCAGCACTAACTTTGCTTTCATCAAAGTCAATTAAAAACAAGCCAGACAAAGTTCTAATCCATGACAATGCTAAATATGACATTCCTTCTTTGAATACAGAACTTCCAATATTAACCGAAGCTGCATCTACACTTATACCTTGCGATTTATGGATGGTTACTGATTATGCCAAAGAGACTGGAAACTGTTGTTGTCTGATGTGTAAGTATTTTACAAGCAAAAACTGTGCAACACACTGGCCAATCTTTTTTACCTCACCTATCTCTTCAAATGTTTTAGCTAAGTATTCTATTTCATATCTATTTGGAAAATGAATGAAATCAACAACTTTATCCATTACACCATTTACTAAGCCTTCTTTAACAATTAAAATATGTTGTAAAAGGACTTGACAGTTTTTACGTATACAGAAATGCTTTTCTAATCCTGCTGTTTTAGATACAGCTTTTTCCAAAGGATCTAATTTTGCTTGCAGTTTATCTGTCACTAATATTGTGATTCCTTGATGTTCCTTGTTGTCAATATCAGTAATTTCCAAAAGTTCTTCTTTCTCCTTTTGAAGTAAACTTTAATTAAAGTTTGAGCACTCTTGAAGTGTTGATGATAAACAAACTATAGATTTCTCTTCTTTAATGAAATTGAACATTAGTTCTGCTGCAGTATTGGTCAATGACAATAGACCCTTCATTAGGTGACTTTTTAAGAACTCCTACTGTAATGTCTTTCAGAATCTCTCCATATTCCATATGAGATATGTGATGCATATTTTTGACTAATTGTTTGTACTCAAAGTTTAATCAAATGTTTACATTGTCAATACTTCCTAGGGAATTTCTTGTTTCATTATGCAGAAGAATTGTTTTTCCTTCTACAGGGGGAAGTAGGAGTAGATCACTAAGAATATTAAATGTTTTCCTCCAAATAGTACATCATAGTTTGTTCTTAAAACTTGCTGCATCCCTAAGTGTATGAAAGCAAACATTTTGTTTGGTATTGTTAGCAATGGGGTCTCTGGTTGGCAGTCGGTTTGCACTCTGTCCAAGCGGGGACCCTCACTCTTGTCAGGGCAATGGAGATACACACTTAAATAACTGCTGCTTACCCCCTTGGTAGCTTAGCACAAGAAGTCAGGCTTATCTCAAAGGGAATGTGTGCAGTATTTGTATCAGCACACACAGTAACATAGTGAAAACACTACAAAATGAAAACCACACCAGTTTAGAAAAATAGGCAATATTATCTAAATCAAACAAGACCAGAACAACTGAAATCCAACATACACAAATCACAATATTAATTTTTAAAATAAAAAGTCTTACTCCCTAGTAAACAATGGAAACGCTGTTTTCACACAAAGTACCTGGTTTGCATAAAAAATAAAGCTGCACAGGTGAGCTTGCATCGAAAAAGTCAGCAATACAGTGTTTTCTCACTCGCAAGTGAGGCTGTGTGTCATTTATCAGACACAGTACCTCGGGTCTGCGCAGGTTTACGTTGATTTCTGATGCCCAGCGATGATGCCTGAGAAATCCAGCTGCATGGTGGTTGAAAACCGTGCTGCATGGGGTTTGCATCATTTTGAGCAGCTGCAAGTGGGTGTTGCATTGCTTCCTCAGCCGCAATGCAGGTGGTGTGTCGGTCTCAGCGTGATGCCGGTGGCTAGTCCTTTTTACACCCACATTGCAGGTGGTATGTGGAAATTTTCCCCGCACAGCTTCCTGTGCGTGGATTTCAGTCCTTGTTCTACCAGCTTCACCTTTCAAGGGCCAGGGACTGGATAGGGTACCACTTGGCAGGGCAGGAGTCTCAGCAGAGAGTCCAGGTTCTGGCAGAGGAAGTCTTTGATGGCCCTGAGACTTCAAAACAGGAGACAAACTCCTTCCAAGCCCTTGGAGAGTCTTCAAAAGCAGGAATATATCACAAAGTCCAGTCTTTGTCCTCTTTCAGGCAGAAGCAGCAACTGCAGGCCAAACCAGCAAAGCACAGTCACAGGCAAAGGGAGAGTAACCTCCACCCGCTCTTCAGCTCTTCTTCATGGCATAAGTTCCTCTTGAGTCCAGAGGTAACCTGAAAATCTGGGGTTTTGGATCAACCACTTAAACCCCTTTCTGCCTTTGAGGTAGGCAAACTTCACAAGAAAGTCTCTGTTGTTCACAAGATCCTGCATTGCCCAGGCTTGGCTCCAGCCTCACACCAGGGGGATTGGGACTGCATTGTGTGAGGGCAGGCACATCCCACTCAGGTGTAAGTGACGACTCCTCCCTCCACTCCAGCCCTGTTGGCCCTTTAGGATATGCAGGCTACATCCGAGCTCCCTTTGTGTCAAGATCTAGAGGGGATTCACAAACAGCCCAACTGTCAATCTGACCCAGACAGGGAATACAAAAGCAGGCAGAGTCACAGAATAGTTTAAGCAAGAAAATACCCACTTTCTAAAAGTAGAATTTTCAAACTGACAATTTAAAAAACAACTTTACCAAAGGATGTACTTTTAAATTGTGAGTTGAGAGATCCCAAACTCCAAATCTTTATCTGCTCCCAAAGGGAAATCACACTTAAAAGATATTTAAAGGCAGCCCCCATGTTAACCTATGAGAGAGATGGGCCTTGCAACAGTGAAAACCGAATTTGGCAGTATTTAACTGTTAGGACATATAAAACACATCAGTACGTGTCCCACCTTTAACGTACAATGCACCCTACCCATGAGGCTACCTAGGGCCTACTTTAGGGATGCCATACATGTTTAAAAAGGGAAGGTTTGGGCCTGGCAAGTAGGTACACTTGGTAGGTCGAATTGGCAGTTTAAAACTGCACACACAGACACTGCAGTGGCGGGTCTGAGCCATTTTTACAGGGCTACTCATGTGGGTGGCACAATCAGTGCTGCAGGCCCATTAGTAGCATTTGATTTACAGGCCTTGGGCACCTCTAGTGCACTTTTATAGGGGCTTACTGATAAATCAAATGTGCCAATCTTGGAAAAGCTAATTACACATGCATTTTATACAGGAAGTACTTGCCCTTTAGCACAGGCTAGCAGTGGTAAAGTGCCCAGAGTAACAAAACAGGCATTGGGCACCTCTAGTGCACTTTTCTAGGGACTTACTAGTAAATCAAATGTGCCAATCTTGGAAAAGCTAATTACACATACATTTTATGCAGGGAATACTTGCACTTCAGCACTGGCCAGCAGTGGTAAAGTGCCCAGAGTGACAAAACCAACAAAAACAGAGTCCAGCACATAGTCAAAACATGGGAAGCAGATGCAAAAAAGACAGGGGAGACACCAAGGATGCCAGGTCTGACAGATACCATACTTACTTAATCAATAATGAAAAGAGTCATCTTTATCAATACTCTCGAAGCTTCATGACAAGCACCACCACATAACTTCTGATATTCTAGTTTATTGTCATGTTCAACAGGTAGAATTAGGTGTTGATGCAGAGTAAATTCCATTAATGTTATGAGCAGCTAATCCTGTTGGTGGTGTTACTGCAAACATCAATTTTGAATCAGTAGTCTTTTGTTAATTTGTAAATAACTACTGATAACTTTAATTAGGAAGCTTTTCCAAGAACCAGCTTGTCCACTGATGTAGAGTAATATTGGTTTATATGTAGACAATTCACATAGTTTTTTCTGGAGGCGAAATCAATGTTCTATTTTTTTAACTTTGTTGTAAATTTCTCTCTGTTCATTGTTCAGTTTTCCGAATAACGTTTCTAAATCCACCTGCTGCATTGCAATCACCACTTCATTCATTGCTATAGCCACTCATTTTGAATTACTTGTTCTCCAAGAGGATCTTGACTTGCTGGTGCAGGATTCTGTCTGCTCTCTAAACTCTCCCAGACTATTTTAGCTGCAGTACTTTCTTCTTTTGAACATCATCTTTCAACATCTGTAAGTATTTTGGAAAGATGTAAGACTGAATAGTGTCCTTTGCAGCAGTGAATTAATCTTCATAACACTCATAGGCCCAGATTTACAAGAAATGGTGCAAAACTGCATTAGCTCAGTTTTGCTTCAAAAACATTAACGCCGCATTACAACATTTTCTTGCGCAATGTAAACACCATATTATTAAAATTAAGCTACATGGCAGTAAGGAAAGTTTAGTGCCACACAAAATGGCTCAAACTTAAGTAATGTGTCACAAAAGTAAATGGCGCTATTGCTGGAAAAGTGTTGCTAACCTGATTTTCGGCACATTACGTAACACTTTTCGTAATAGCGTCACTTTTGGGCTAAAGCGTCCACAAAAAGCAAGTAAAAACAGCAAACAGATGTCTCAACATTAAAAAATGGAGAAATTGGGACAGGTGAGACCCCAGAGAGACCCCATTGAGCCAGGTACCATCCAGGATGTCCATGAAGAGTCAGAGGAGAAGGAGAAAAGGAATAGGAAGTGCAGATTCAGACAGGAATAAAATAAAGTGCCGATCACAGAGGTGACAGAGCATCAACACAAGCTCCTTATCACCTCTAAATTAGCAATAGATAGGAAGTAGGCCATATGGCAGACCACAGTAGTTAAAGTCAACAGTGTGCAGAGGTCAGAAGAACTGTGGTGGATTGTAAGGGGCCCTGGCATGATTGCAAGCGCACAACTAAAGATTAACTGGCCAACAACAGAAAGGCAGCACAGCAGCCTCGAGGTGGAAGCCCCGCACCCCAGGAGCAGCTGGATGAGCTGGAGTAGTTGGTGGCAGTGGTCATCCGAGATGAGGTGGTGGAAGAAGTCCAGGGACAGGACACTGGAGCAATTGAGAGCTACAACAAACACAGGGTAAGGTACAGTGGGAGTCAATGTTGTAAACCACAATTGACATAAAGGGGAGGCACTTTGGAGGTACTGTATGCATGCTAATGGTTTGCATGGGGGCACACTAATGGCTAAGCATAAAATGCAAGTAATGTTCACTGCCCCCCCATATGCACAGACCACTTCACTACCGTCACAGTGTAAACTGTACCATCTAGCTATTTATGACTCACATTGCGCAACATAGACCAGACATGTTGTGCAGGGGTGGGCACCAAGGGCTGGAAAAGGCCTGGCTGTACCCCTGGGAAAGGGCACTAATGTAACTTGTACATACCAGATGGGCTCCACTGTCCTCACCACTTGGGCTGCTGAACATTTTGCTGCCTTGTGCCTATGCAGACACATCAGCAGCTTACTGCAAGGGGTACTGTGTTGATTGGATGAGCCCTTTTGGCCTTTAAGGGACAGCTCCTTGTATGGACACATACAGACAAGATGTGTGCATCTTACCATGGGTGGTGCAGGATAATGCACACAACACAAGAGATCACATGGCTGAATTCATGTTGACTGTTACCCCCTTGCATCACTCCTACAACACGTGGGGTGGCATAGGGATGTGGCACATTCCCAAAAATGGAGATCTGGCATTGCAACAGATTCTCCCTGATTCCATGTGTCTTGCATGGGTAAACCACAAACAACACCCATGGCATTCAAATGCCATGCAATGTAGACCAAGAAATGGGTCACATGCAGCTGCAAATGAAAACCTGCGTAATTGAGAGGTGACACGATTTGGACATGTGGACTTGCACAATGTGTCAAAAGAGGGTTACCCTAATTCATTTCCAGGTGGTGCTGTGTGCAGCCAGGGGCCTGTGAATGGGGACTTGATGTGTGGCTCAGTTCCATTAAAATGTTGAAAAATCACATTTAAAACTTAGGACTCAATAGAATGGCTAGAACAGGACAACATATCTCCATTTCATTGCAGAGACTGAAGAAATCCCTACTGGCCAGCTGCCTGTTCAGGACTTTCAAGACGAACTTTACGACCAGCTGGCAACCATCAGTCCAGACCCCATCCAGCAGATCTCTTGGGTTCCAATAGTCACCATCGTCAGTTGCAGGGAGGAAACACAGCATTGTGGGGTCTCCAGATGACTCACCCAATAGAACACACACACCACCTAGCAGCTCACATACAGCCCTGGCCTCCCAGGACCCAGACACAGTTTTCCAAAATCAAGCCGTAGAATTCCAGTGGGAGCTGGCACAAAATGTGCAGGTGGAGACCATGGCAGTCAGCTCAACTGAAGAACAGAGGTTCCTCAGTCCCTATAGGGACAACTCAGCTGCCATCAGAGGCACCAACTCTCTGCTGCGTGGACTGAAGCAGCCCCTGGCTGAAATCACTGCCAAACAAATGCCCTACCAAAGTGGCACCTGCAAGGTTGCCAACATGCTGGGGGGAATGCTCACTGTCATGCAGTCCATGCAGCAGGAGCTGGTATCCATCAAGGAGTTATTGGCTGCCTACAACTGTGATGCTGCTGCTGTGATGAGAAACCAGTAGTTTCTCCTTGCTGCAGTGATACCTCAAATCTTCCACAGATGACAGCTACCGGGTTCTATGATTCCACATCTTCTGTCCATAATGTGTGTGTGCCTCCCTCAACTCCAACTCAAGCACAATCCCTGGCACAGGGGGCACCACACACATCACAGGATGAAGATCTCACCTGTAAAACATCCCAGTAGCTACAGTCTGTGGCCCATGGACAGTTTATCTTTAGCTCTGTGTTTAAGATTGTGCCAGTGTCGCTAGAACAATCGATGCACCCACTTGTCTTACCCACTGTTGACCAATCAGACCTATGGACTGTCAATGTGCCCCATCATACCTAATGGCAATGTGACCACCTCCTGACTGAACCACTCCTCTTCCATACATGTCTGGTTACATGTTCCCCTACCTTATGTATCTCATTGGGTATCCAATGAATTAGGATCTCTCGTGGGGTCTATCTCCTGTGCAGTGAACTGAATCAATAACTCACAATAGCAAATGTAAGTAATTGCACATTACACATGATCTATGTCAATCTGTGGCTGAGGTTGAATTTATTTGAAAAGAATGCATCATGTGATGCTTGAACAATGTTGGCCTATGTACAAAGAAATGGAGATGTGCATTTCTACAAATGAAGTAAATATACTGAGGTGTGTCTTACACAAAGTGCAGGGTGTGGACATATGAAAAAGAGCTAAGTTAAAGTGTGTGAATATACAGTAGCTAATGTGTATGATCTACAGGCCAGCACCAAGGTGTCCCTTTCTATAAGACGACAGTCCCTAATGTATTTTTGCACTCTTCACATGTGTAGGATAATTGGTCACACATAGTGGAAGCCAATTTGTGAAGCAAGAATCATATTACTCACAAATGTGCCATGCAAACCACACCCCTGGCCTGGTGTCAGTAAAACATCCATTACCTCACATACAATATCAAGGTATGGCTGATGTTGTGTTAAACATTATGAGTTTTTCTTGGGTATGGCCAAATCACCATCCATTGAAAACCCTTTTACCACATCACCCTACTGCAGGGCAGCTACAAATGTAAATTTTCCTTGTGGTACCCCTAGTGTCACAGTGCTCATTAGAACATATGTGTAATAAATCATCACAACAGCATTGTCACAATAAATGACAGCACAGTGATCTCATTGTATTCCACATTCACTGCTGAGTACCAATCAAAGTGATATGTGTGTCAATGTGTCTGTAACAATCCCACATATACTGACTTCAACATGTTTATGGTCATTGAGAACCATGAGGAGAACCAAGTAGTTTATGAGCCACCCAAGCATGGCATGTGTCCTGTAGCATGTGTGTATTGTGACACCTGACCAACATGTTGCTGGGCAATGCAAGTATGTTAGCCACATCACCCCATGTATATGACAATGATATAATGCATATGTGAGGTTGTGAGGATCAGGCTTGAGTGTCCAAAAATCTTGATGTAGGTGGAATCTATTGACAATTATTCAATTGACGGGGCAAAACACATACCTTCAAACCACATAGTAAATTAACACTAGATGACCTGTGTCAGGATATGTATCCATCCACAGCTAGAGTGCCATGTACCTTGCAGACATTTGCCTCCAATAGCTGACATTGCACTATTGGCAACCCAACAGGAATCTCAGCACAGGTAATACACACTGTCACATATGTCACTAAGGGCCAGATGTAGCAAAGGGTTTTTCCCATTCTTTGTCAATGGGAAAATGTGTTCGTAGATATGGCCCTAAGTGTTGCTGCTCAGGATACTGGATTGTCTAAAAACTGTCATGTATAGACATGCTATCACCTACACAGTAGACATGATGGAGAGGAAGCTGTATGGTACAACTAGATTTATTGAAGAAAATACTTAAGTCTATATACACACTAACTATGGTACCTAACTAAACGGGACATGTCTGACTGGATGATAACAATCGAAGACAACACTATGTTTGTGAGTGAATACATCCTGTTGGACTGGGTGTTCATGCCGTTATTGACAACCACCAAAGCCTTTTCTAAGTTTTCCTTATCTATCTGCCTTAAACGTGCAGCAGCTTCTATCTGAGAAAGTTTCAATTTCTGATTATACATAGCCTATTCAAATCTTATAGAGTGCTGTTTCCTAGGACCTAACAGGAAGTCCTGCAAGTCTATATATTCAGAAAGTGTGTTCAGGTGTTCTTTAACTGCGGCTAACGTGTTAGACTCTACCCATTGTTGACACAGTTTACCCACACTGTATGTAGTATCTATCCCCGTGTGTTGACCTGAGATAAAGTGAGGATCTGGCTGGCTAATCTTAAACCACCCCCGAAGAGTTTAAAAAAATGAGCCTGACATCCATTGGTGTCTATTGGCCAAACCAATCATCCGCCAGGACTGGAAAGTGAAGAATTATACGTACCAGCCTGAAATTTCGCATCTAGCTCCTCTTCGGTGTTATTCAGGAAGAATTGCCAATCATTAAATTTAGCCGGTGTGGGGATACTGGGCATGTTCATTTCTTTTATTTTTGCTAGCCCGAGGCAGGACGTCTGTTGAACAGTGTCATTTAAAAAAATCATATGTACAGGAATCAGGCATGTTCTGAACAAGGCTTCCCTAATCTGTATTTGCCAATCTTGTGTCCCCCATACATTCTTTAAGTCAATATTTTTCTTCGAGTGACCTTCAATGGTAAGACGGGAAACAAAAGCATCTGAGTATATCAGTTTTCTATTCGTTAGCAAAATGTTCCTAATTTTTGAAGGAGGCAATTTGAAGAAATATGACTCGGAACATCTTGTGTCATGCCCACAAAAATAAGTGAATTTCTCTAAATAACTTTTTGGGCTCCCTACTGGTGGAGTTGAACAATGTTCCCACTGTGTGTAATTAAATACCGTCTATGCCTAGTTGCATGGTGCAGTTAGTAATGTCCCTAATTATTATAGCATTTCCCCATAATTCATTGTATTTACATATACATCATCACTTTCAAATACTGAATAGTCCTTCATTTCAGTTAACATAGAATCAACTGTCTGGACATCCCAATCATCAGATACAACACTGGGTGTGATAACATCTGTCATGGATATTTTGAATACATATGGAATTTGAATAACTTCAGTAGGCCTGTATATTTCAAAAGAAACCTTGTCCCACACAATCCCATCAGAAATGGATACAGCTGAAATGTTCACCGAGTACAAGTCTCTGTGGACCTTGTGTGAGGAATGATGTGGTGTTAAAACTTTATCTACTGCACTACAATTGCGCGTTCAGGAATGTAATGACCATTTAGAAGTAAGAAAAAAACAGTCACAAAACCAATCCATGGAAATAAAGTAAAAAATGTTAAGCAGAACCATAAATAGTTCCGGGGATATATCAAGTAGTTTGTTTTAAGCCATAGATATAGCTTGCGTATCTTTGAATCATTTTCAATCGCTTGAGTGGATGAGTCTGAGGAAAAGTCATCAATGTCTATGAAGTAACCAGAGTCAGTTTCTGCAAAAATAGGAGCAAGTTGAGTACTTGTAGATGTGTTCACTGCACGTGGAGGGAGGCTCATAGTAAATAGTGTCATCAGTCTGTGTTGTATTGGTGTATAAGATGGCCAATTCTTGACCAGATGTTGTTGTGGAAGTGGTGACTGGAAACAGCAAGAGCTCATTCTCCGCCTTCCCCATGGTCGAGGAGGAATTCATAGCATTGTTTGACATTGTAGCATAATCCTTAGTAGTGTTGGTACTCTGGTTTGAAGAGGAATGTCCTGTTGGGTAGTGAGAGGGGATCGGGAACTACCCAAGGGACCTCTGGGTCTACTGTGCAGGATCGGCCACATGGTGTAGTTTGACATTGTCAATTGAAACAAATCTGCTTCCTTGGGAATCAGGTAATGGTGGTACTATTACTGTTCTGGAACCTTGTATTCCCAAGCCTGATACTGGTGCTCTGTAGGATGGACCGAATTCCTTCTTTACAGCAATCTTTTCACAAACCAGATCCCCAACTTTAGGAATCCAGCCAGTGGAAGTTGTTGGAATATCCCTTATCCCTAAGGTGGCAGCACTGCTGGATGATTTATCATCTCAAAATTGTTGAAGCTCCTGTAAGACAGTGAGACGTTCATTTATGTCAAAAGGTGCTTCTGCTGCCACCATACCAGAACCATCAAGATCTGGGACATACATAGGTATCCCAAAGAGAACCTCATAGGGAATTCATGCCCCCAAGGACCGTCTTGGCAGATTGTTCAGAGCTCTCCGGACCCCATATAGGTGATGAAGCCAGCTGTGGCCAGAACATAATACTCTAGATGTTAAGGACTGCTTTTGATCACAGTTCCCCCTCTCCACAACCGAATTTCCCTCAGGATTGTATGGTGAGGAGTAATGGCATTAGACACCCATTGTCCCCAAGGTGTCCCTGAATACCTTAGAGGCAAATGCAGAGCCCTGGTCTGAGTGGAATGTTGCAACCGCATATGTACCGATAAAGATCAGCAAGTCTTTTACAGCAGTCCGAGCATCAACCGACCGCTGCGGCCGTACCCACAGGAATCTAGAACAAGAATCTACAGCGACTAGGATTTATTTGTATGCACCATCCGGTTGGAGTGGACCACAGTTGTCCAGGTACACACATTGTAATGGCCTACTGGACACCACGAGGGATGTCTGCGGTGGCAATTTGATATTAGAGCCCTTTATTTGCTGGCAAATGTCACAACAAAGGACACATCGCTTTGTCTGTTTGTATAGGCCTGTCCACCAGAATCTTTTCTGCAAGAGTGTTACTGTGGCCGATATGCCAGCATGAGCAGAAGCAACACCCTCATGCGCTGCTTTCACTGTATCTAATCTCTGGTCCTCATTGGGGATTGCTCGATCTCCAACCCCAGGAAGTGTTGTATAAGCAACATTTTGTGCACTGATGTGCTAGAAATATTTCATAGAGTATCCTTTTGGGAGAGACTTGCCTTCAGCCAAAGCTTTCAAAGCATTCATTATTTCATTATCCAATCTCATATGTGAACAAGTCACTACAGCCACAGAAGCCGTAGCTACTATGGATTTGGCTGCTTCATCAGCCAAAGTATTACCGATAACGTACTCCTACACGTTGGTGGCCCAATGTATGTACTACATGGACGCACATGGCAGCTTATCCTTAAGATCAGACACCCTCCCCCACAATGTCTTATGTTTTATAGTGTTCCCTTTAGAATCTCTAAACCCATTCAGTTTCCAATGATTAAGATAATCATTGTAAGACTGAACACAGTAATATGAATCACAGACTATCAAAGTCAGTCTTCCCGTCTCCGTTTTTTCTAGCACTAAAATAAGGGCTTTGAGTTTGGCTAACTGAGCTGTGCAGTCCCCTAGGTTCTGCGTGTAGGTATTATGAGGGTGGAAGACTCCATCCTTCATCACTCCACTCATGGCTGCGCAAGCAGCGGAGTATTGATGTTTGGTACCTATAGCTTGTTGGGCTGAACCATCAGTATAAATGACAGTATCATAGTTGTCTAAAGGTAAAAGATGTAGAGGAGTGGGGCACTCTTGTTCATATTGGAGAAATTCTTGTGTCTGAAGTTTCGGATCAAAAATATACCCTACATCAGAAGTTGTCAGAGAAGTCACCCACTGAATCTGGTGTAATGCTTTAGCGTTAGGAATGCTTGCTTTGGTAACGGCCTCTAGTGCTGGCACCGGGGTAAGGACAATGATGTGTTTCCCCTTGGCAAGTGGTCTCCCTTTTATGACAGCCATCTGAACTGTAGTTAGAATTCTTTCTATAGGTGAAAAGCGTTGGGTACTGTGTCATCCTCACTGAAGGTGGCATACGTAAACTCAAGGGCACCAGCAATTATTCTGATGACCAAATTCTTTTTATTGTCACGGGTGTGTAAGTGTTTAGCTTCTAGCATGTCCTGCTGCAAATCCCTAAGGATGCGTGTGTGTTCAAGTGTCCAGTGTCTGCTAGAAAAATCTGGACGTATTAAGTTGTATAGTGGCTTGATACGTTGTGCATTGTCTGGAATGTATGTTCTGCCAAAATTAAAGAAACCAAGTAAAGATTGTAGTTTCCGTAGTGTATTTGGTGGGGCAGTTGTGCACATTTCTCTAGGAACTGCGGGGCCAGGCTCTTTCCTTTGTTTGATAGCTCATATCCCAGGAACAATACACTGAGAAAGGCATTCTTGCTTTTCTTACAGTTGAATTTATAAACCACTTCTGCAAACACCAGAATTATTCGATCAACCGTCACAAGATGAATGTTCAAGTCGTCCTCTCTGAAATAAATGTCGTCCACATTGGATAATGCCTCAGGATCAATATCATGCTATTCTTATAGCCCTGGGGTAAACAGCAAAAGGTTTTTTGTGAGCCAAATGAGAATGCACTCAGGTCCCTACTCTCTTCCGCTAAATTCTGGCAGAAGAACCCATCGGAAATGTCCAACTTTTTTTATATTTTTTGCGCACTATGTCATTTATCAGTGCCGTGCTATGTGAATTTTGTATTGCATATGTACGTGTATGACTGTTTAAGTGTCAGTAATCTAAGACTATTCTATAAGAATGGTCTGGCTTCGCAACCGGGAATAATGGATTATGCATTGCAGAGGCACAAGTCTCCATTACCCACTGATATTCTAGCTGAGTGAGGATTTCCCTCACTCGAGCTTTAGTCTCATGTTTGACTGGATATTATGTCTGGGGCATAGACCTGATAGGTATTATATGACACGGAGAGTCCCTGTCCCAACCTACATGATTGCAATATAATGCAGGTGCCTGCGCTAGAGCCCAACTGACAGCCTAGGCTTCCTTTTTCGCCTCTGGAACAAGATTAGAGAAAGAAGGCAAAATTACATTTTCCCCATGTGGGAGCTTACAGACGTTTTCAGGCGGCCAATCTCTTTTGGCCAATAGGATGTCATAATTAAGTTTGTCCCAAAAGATCACACAGATGGTGCGTTCCACGTTTCCCTCTATTTGGATCTTTAGATCATAAAGTCTATCTGGTGGGAGTACGCGCCCGTCCTCCATTTCAACTGCAACAAAATAGCTAGTTGCTTTTCCATCCAGATGATCTTTCAGACTCTGGCGACATATTGTGACCTCTGCTGCGCTGTCTAGCAGTGTCATTGCCCATGTCTTGTTCTTCAGCAGTGTTCTGAAGTGTACTGGCATTTTTAAGCGATAATGCTTCCACCTTTTTCTTTTTAAACTGTGGCTTTTGTTGCAAAGTCTTCTCTTCTT
Organism: Pleurodeles waltl; assembly: GCF_031143425.1. Lineage (NCBI taxonomy): Eukaryota > Metazoa > Chordata > Amphibia > Caudata > Salamandridae > Pleurodeles > Pleurodeles waltl. The sequence continues at coordinate 685,410,940 of NC_090449.1, read as the reverse complement.
TTTTGACTGTAAACTGCTTCGAGTCCTTCTTTTGTTTCACGTATTCAGGACATCAGTCAGGACGGCCCACTCTCTCGCTACACCTACCCAGAGCGTCCTGAAAGTAACGAGAGGGACGTGAACCAGAGTTCTAATATTCTCCCAATTTTTGAGAGTATATCTCCTTTTGGAGTTCTCCAGATGCGGAGAGTCTGCTCCCTGCTTCTGTCATTCTTTAAATTGTTTTGGCTTTTCCCAGCACTTTTTCAAACCCTCCTGTGTCTGTTTCGTACCTTCCTTAGGGGTGGTACTCTGTACTTCCAATTTCTTTGGCTTGGCTCCCAGACTTTTCCCTCCTATACTAGTATAGGTATCGGAAGTAATTTTTGGTAGCTGTTTCTCTTGATCCAAATGTGAAGTTTCTCTGAGATGCTGGCGTATAGCCAGTGCTACTGATTCCCCTTTAATACTGCTAAGTATTATTGAAGATACTGCGTCAAAATTACGCATCAATTTCATCCCCAAATCTAGGGCAGGTGCTGCCCCATGCTCATTCTGTATTTGTTTTAACACCTCCGGTAAATTGGCAAGTGTTGGGGTACCACGTGTGGTAGTGTATATTGCAGCAAAGACTGTACCCCATGTGGCAAGCTACCTATATAATGTTACTACATCATTATATAAATTTTACAGTTCTGCTGCTTGCAAATTTTGTATACCCGGGTGAGGTGTGTATGTGGCAAACATAGGCCACGTAGGTCCATAATTTCCTAAGGGACCTAATCTCACACGTTGTATTACATGTGGTAGGGCGCCTTCAAACCAGTTCTGATGCTCCTGATAAGTGAGCGGTATTTAAAGATACTGGTATGCTTGGTACGTTGAGGTACATTAGCAATTCTATATGTGTGAAATGTGACTGACCTGTGGTCCTCCTCAGGAAAGGTGACCCAGGAGTAAAATCTTTCTGTTGGGTAAGCCTCATTAGCTTCTACTATGAAAGAGACATCCCCACCCTCTTCTTTAAAGCCATGCACTACTAGATGTAATGTTAATGCGGGTCTAGCATTCTCAGGAATTTCTTTGTCCATTTTTTCTGTAGAGATGGAACACCAAATGGGGAGTATATTCCTTTTATGAGTTTGAGCTCAAACAACCTACAGCCTAATTAGGTGTTCCCTGTTCAGCTGAGGAAGGATTTCCCAAAGACCACAGACGTCTCCATATAATGTTACTTAGGGTACCTGTCGTCTGTGAGACAGTGATAGTTGGGGTACCCGTAAATTAGTGCCTAAACACCATCATTGGGCGCCATGTCGTAGTTTAGACTCTTGCTCTGGGCAACACTGCTGGTTTAAGGATGACATTACTTATGTTTGTAGGTGACTATGCTATCTTACAACAAGTTGCAACTGTAGCCCCAACCCTTCCGGCTCACTAGCAGTACCTCACCAAAAACCCAAACAGTTAAAGGTGATTTGTGGCAGCCTTTACGCATGGCCTCAGAAGTATGACATCTCAGGGAATGTTGTGGTTAAACTGAGATTACCCCTTTCTCACAGATATATCATGTTTCAACCAAACACAGGCAATAACGAAGATGCAATAATGTGTCAATAGTTTTTATTTAATACAATGGAGTAAATTGCATGGGCTGCAATGATTAGGATAATGAACAGTGCAAGCAACAGAATTGTAAAGACGAGAGTCATGATTATGAAGACCCCCACCATCTTGCGTTACCATGGAAAGACATAAAGGCCCTCATTACAACCCTGATGGTCGGTGTTAAAGCACTGGTAATACCACCAACAGGCCGGCGGAAAAAAAATTGAATCATGACCATGGTGGAAACCGCCAACATAGACAGCCACTTTAACACTCCGACCGCCACAGCGGTAGAAACAAACACCGCGGCCGTTACTGCCAACAGACAGGAGGAACACAAGTTTCCGCAAACTGTATTACAACACGCCTATCTGCCACCTTTCCCGGGCGGTACCACCGACATCAAAAGCACGGCAGAAACAGGACTTGGAAGGGAAATCACTCACCTTTTGACACTCAAGGAAGAACCAGGACGCCATAGAGCCCAACTACAGGTGCTGCCCATGCTGGTCTATCTCCTCTTTTATCAGGAGCAGCAAAGACACCAGCGACAACCACAGTGAATCCTGCATCTAGCACACAGGGGAGGGGGGAGGGAAAAGAGAGTGACACACACACGCAACACCCCCACCCCCACCCTCACCCACAACACAATACACACAAATACATGCAGAACATTACATATACACCCCCATCACCCCCTGGAAGAACGCAATGACAAAAATAAATGATTGTACCAAGTGTAATCAATTAAATATCAGATAGGCCAAAAATCAATATATACAAATATGTACACCAACTACACAAGTCCGGATATTAATTAAATCATTGTCCGTGGATCAGTCTCCCAAAATGCATGGGCAAAGCCCACACAAGATATCTGAATCGAAATGGAGAGAACACTGCAGGGGCATGCGGTGGAAAATAAACAGGCACCTCAAGGGGAGGCGGAGGGGTACCTCAGCCGGATTAATGGACGACGCCACTGCTCCACGAGTGGGCTCCATGCCCACTGAATGGTCCTGGGGAGTTCAAAGCCACAGTCTCTCAAGTCTCTCCAGTGGGTGGGTGGCCCACTGCTCTATCCTGGAGAGTGCAAAGCCACAGTCCCTCAAGTCTCTCCAGTGGGTGGGTTGCCTACTGCTCTATCCTGGGGAGTGCAAAGCCACAGTCTCTCAAGTCTCTACAGTGGGTGGTTTGCCCACTGCTTTATCCTGGGGAGTGCAAAGCCACAGTCTCTCAAGTCTCTCCAGTGGGTCGTTTGCCCACTGCTTTATCCTGGGGAGTGAAAAGCCACAGTCTCTCAAGTCTCTCCGGTGGGTGGTTTGCCCACTTCTTTATCCTGGTGAGTGCAAAGCCACAGTCTCTCAAGTGGATGCCTTTCTCCACTGGTTCTGGAAGGGGCTTTGTGCCCAGAGTGCTTCATCCTGCCAAGGACTGAGGTAGTGGATGTCTTTCTCCACTGGTTCTGGAGGGGGCTTGGTGCCCAGAGTGCTTCATCCTGCCAAGGACTTAGGTAGTGGATGTAAATCTCCACTGGTTCTGGAGGGGGCTTTGTGCCCAGAGTGCTTCATCCTGCCAAGGACTGAGGTAGTGGATGTGAATCTCCACTGGTTCTGGAGGGGGCTTTGTGCCCAGAGTGCTTTATCCTGCCAAGGACTGAGGTAGCGAATGCCTTTCTCCACTGGTTCTGGAGGGGGCTTTGTGCCCAGAGTGCTTCATCCTGCCAAGGACTGAGGTAGTGGATGCCTTTCTCCACTGGTTCGGGAGGGGGCTTGGTGCCCAGAGTGCTTCACATGCAATGTGGCAGGTCCCATTCCCTCACCTGGGTGCATTTGCTACGAGATTGCCTGGGAACAGGTAGCATGATACTCCATGGAGGCAGAGACACACTCCACCCTGCCACCTGCTGGTACAAACAGTGCTGGGAGTCATGCCTCATGTATGCTGGGCAGGGACCAGGATGTCTCCTGCAGCTTCGGACGGCTGCCCACTGGGGATGATTGCCCTGTCAGCTGTGGTGGCACTGTCTGAGCATGTTGCAGGGCTGGTGGCAGAGGTGCTGGCGGTGGAGCATGTGTCTGCACCAGTTGAGGGACACAGAAGGATGTCTCCTGCAGCCTCGGACGGCTGCCCACTGGGGATGATGATGGGGACTGTTGGTGAGGCAGCAGACGTGCAGATGGCAGTGCAGGTGGCGGTGCAGGTGGCGGTGTCCACTGTTGTACAGGTTAGTGTTGTGGTTGACAGAAGGGGTGAATCTTGTCCCTCAGCCGGAGCCTCTGTGCCCTGTCCTGACCTGCTCTTCGGCTTGTGTCCCTTCCCCACTGCTGATGCCTTGCCACTGTCCCCTTTTGGCTTGGAGGAGCCCTTGCTTGCTGGTAGGTGTGGCTTCTCCCTCCAACATGTGGGCACCTTCTTCACCTTGGCAGAGGGGGGAATGGTCTGCTCCTTGGCCTCGCTAGGCGGCACACTGACAGCCCTGATGGGTGGCGCCCGCAATGTGACTGGACTTGCTGAGACCACTGTGCTGGAGGATTTGGTGGCTGAGGTGCTGGGCTGGGACCTGGACAGCCTGGCCCTAGGGGAAGGACGGTGGGTAGAGGTGGAGGGAAGAGGTCAATGTTAGCTAGGAAAAGTTTCTTAGACACACTGGGACGGGAAGATGGAGGGGGTTTGGGAGTGAAGGAAGAGGTAGTGTGTTGTAGGTGTACGTTTGCTGAATTTGGGTGAAGGTGCATGGGGCGGAGGCTGTTATGAGGTGGATGGCTGTTAGGTGGGTGTGTGCCTGCGTTTCTGTAGTTTAGGAGGAGGGCTCACAGACACACTGGGAGAGGACACAGGGGATGTGTGAATGGTAGTGGGGGGGTGGGTGCACATGAGCGGTGTGTGGTGATAAGCGTGCTGGTGATGGAGGTAGTGGATGAGGATGTAGTGCATGCAGGTGTGATTGGAGACGAGACAGGGAGGGAGGAGGAGGACGTGGAGGAGGGGGACACAGTGGAGGCAGTGGATGTTGGTGTATCGGCATGGGGATGGTGCGTGTGTGAGTGCCTGTGGGATGTGTGGTGCTTCTGTTTGCCATGTCCACTCTTGTGTGTTGATGAGTGTGCATGCTGATCAGATGGCGTGCTTGGGATAGGCTGAGGTACAGGGGATTGGGTCTGCACTAAGCTATGCACTGACAGGGCAGGGGAAAAGCACATGCCCATGGGGGACTCTGTCTAGACCCATTTGATGCACAGCTGGAACTCACCACTTTTGGGGTTGGACAGGGAATGAGGCTGCACATCAATGGATCTACCTTTGCGCGTCTGCCCTGGCCTAGTGGAACCCACAGCCCATCTCCCCCACCCAGACACCTCGTAATGCGTGCAGAGTCAGCTGAATGAGAGTGTACTCATCCCCTTGTGGCTGCTGTGATGCCCTCAAGCACCCATCCAACTCTGGATATGCCACCGCCAGGATCTGGTACATCAGGGGGGTGATGGTGTGACGGGCACCCCTTCAGTGCTAGGAGGCTATCCCCAGCTGGTCCTCCGCCGTCTTCTCGGCCCAGCGGCGCAGTTCCTCCCATCTTTTCCGGCAGTGGGTGCTCTGTCTATGGTAGACCCCCAGGGTCTGCACTTCCTTGGCGATGGCATGCCAAATCCCCTTCTTCTGGTGGGCCCTGTCCTAGAGGAAAGTGAAGTAAGAATGGATGTTACTCCCTCGTACAGTTCTTCTCACTCATTGGCCACAAACCTCCCACCCTGGCCCAGACATACGTACAGACACCGTCCTCACATGCTGGCCTGTCCCCCCCGTGTCCTCCATCCACAACACTCCATACAATCATGTGCCATCCACCATGCATACAGGTTACTCACCTGTTTGTCTGGAGGACCGTACAGTTGTGTGTACTGGGGGAGGACCCCATGCACCAGTTTCTCCAACTCACCAGCAGTGAAGGCAGGGGCCCTTTCCCCAGACACTGTAGCCATTGTCGCTTCCAGATGCAGGTCACAGCAGCACTTGCAGTGTAGGTTTTCTCCTGTTGAGGGTCAGGTGTCAAGTGAGGGAACAGATAGAAAATGGCGGTCACGTCCGCAGCGGTGCGTACCTTCACCGCTGGTGTACATCATCATTGGCTCCTGGAACCCATAGGGCCTAATGATAACCAATGCTGGATTGCACCGCGGTCTTCGACCGCCTACCGCGACGGTGTGCAATGCCAGCGCAGTTTCATCATTTCCCATTGTCCCACCTCACAGGTCAGGCAGTCGCCATTTCAGGGGGCCAAATGGCAGGCCAAATAATTGTGTCACACCTATTTAGGCCAGGGATACCGACAGATAAAGGCACATAGAGAAGGTTTTACGTTAGTGCTAAACAGCCTTGTGAAACCTATGGGTTGTATGACCCTCTGGTCACCGTCCTTCTCCATAGGGCACGTCCGCTGGGGCAGGTGATGAGATGGCGGCATCCTCCGGTGTACAGACCGCTGGTGGACCTGTCGACAATGGAAGACAGACACATCATTATCACTTACAGACTTGATCGTGCAACAATCCAGGAACTGTGTGCCCATTTGGAGCCTGATCTGATGTCAGCTATCCGCCATCCCCCAGGAATCCCCCCTCTAGTGCAGCTCCTGTCAGTACTACATTTCCTGGCTCAGTGTTGGATGCTTACATTTTGAGGAATAGCAGCTTCCCTTATGTGATGGGGCAACTCCAGAGGCACCGTGTGTGGCTAATAGGTGAGCCCAAAGTCCCCACACAGTTTCATTAGCTGTCTGGGTATGGGAGATTCCCTAATGTTTGGAAGATGTCTAACTGTTGTCCCTCAATATTTGCAGGTGGCTCTGGTTACCACAACCTGTCATGGCTACTGACCCCAGTGAGGAATCCCAGGACAAGGGCAGAGGCACATGGGTGAACTAGGAGGATAATAGAGTGCACCTTTGGCCTCCTGAAGGCCAGCTTCTGGTGCCTCCATCTGACAGGTGGCTTCCTATACTACTCACCGAAGAAGGTTTGCCAGATCATCGTGGCCTGCTGTATGTTGCACAACCTGGCTTTGCAATGCCAGGTGCCTTTACTGCAGGAGGATGGGCCTGATGGTGGTCTTGTAGCAGTTGTGGAGCATGTGGACAGTGCAGAAGAGGAGGCAGAAGAAGAAGATGTAGACAACCAAAACAACATCATCATGCAATACTTCCAGTGAGACACAGGTAACAGGATGGAACTGCTTCCCACATCTCATACTATTGTAGGACCTAGCATTAGTCTGCCTTTTTCACTCTCAGTATGGACCCTGACTTGTCACTTTGGCTTTCCATTTCACAGATCTGGGTCCCAATTTGTGCCCTCTGCTATGTTTACTCCTAGCCTACATCTGTGTAACATTGCTATGTACATTGACATTGCTATATTTCAGAGATGTTGCAATTACACATTTGTGAAAGCACAGACTGACTCTAGATTGTTTGATGATTCAAGGGTATTTATTTCAGTGCTAATAAGTGATGGGGTGTGCAATGGGCTGGGGTGATGGTGGAGGAATGTCCATGGTAGAGTCCAGTCTCTTGGTCTCTCAGGTGCATTGTCCAATGGGGCATAGGAAGGGGAGCAATGGCAGTTTAAGGTGGACAGGGTTAGAAAGTGGGACAGAATGGTGACATTCAGGAGGGTCTTATTTCCTGGCAGGGGTCTTGGCAATGTTCTCTGTCTTTCTCCTGGATCTCAGGGACCGTTTGCGGGGTGGTTCTCCTTCTGTAGGGGGTGGAGTGCCTGTGGCCTGTTGGTCCTATGGTGGGGCCTCCTGTCCACTAGCGCCGGCGGAGGTGGAGGGCTGTTCATCATCTGGGCTAGTGTCAGGGGATCGTTTGAGTCCCACTGTGTTCCTCATGGTGTTGACAAGGTCTGCCAGCACCCCTGCAATGGTGACCAGGGTGGTGTCGATTGACTTCAAGTCCTCCCTGATCCTCAGGTAGTGTTCCTCCTGCAGCCGCTGGGTCTCCTGAACCTTGCCCAGTACCGTGCCCATGGTCTTCTGGGAATGGTGGTATGCTCCCATGATGCTAGAGAGTGCCTGGTGGAGAGTGGGTTCCCTGGGCCTGTCCTCCCCCCATCGCTCAACATTCCTCCCAGCTTCCCTGTTATCCTGTGCCTCTGTCCCCTGAACCGTGTGCCCACTGCCACTGACCCCAGGTCCCTGATTGTCTTGGGTTGGTGGGTTTGCCTGGGTTCCCTGTAGTGGTGGACACACTGCTAATTGACGTGTCCTGGGGACAGAGGGATGTACCCACTGGGAGGGTGCTGTGCTGGTGTTTCCTGAGGGGGGAGGGTCTGTGGTGGCTAGTGACAGTGGCAGGGGAACCGACTGTCCAGAGGTCCCTGGTGGGCCGGGTTGGTCATCTTGATCAAGGTGTGCAGAGCTGCGGCATTAATTGGGGCCTCTTCTGTTGGAGGACTGGATATGTCTGGTACCTCCTGTCTGGTGACTTTGGGTATGGGTCCTGTTGGGGTGTAAATGCATAGTTTTAGTATCTGTGTGTGCCATCTTGTGCATTGGGTGAGGTACCCTCTACTCCTGTGTTTGCATAATTGTGTTTGCCCTTTTGTGATAGTTGGTTTGGGGTCTGTGTGGGTATCTGTACTGGACATGCTTTGGCGATGGTGGTCCATGCATAGGTGTTGCATGCAGGGCCTTGGTGTTGAGATGTGTGGGTTGTGATAGTGGGACATATGTGAGATGATGGAGTGATGGGAGTGAGGGTAAGGGTGGGGGTATGTGATGGCATGCAGGTGGGGTGTGGGGGATATGGTAATAAAGATATGACTTACCAGAGTCCAGTCCTCCTGCTACTCCTGCGAGGCCCTCAGGATGCAGTATTGCCAAGACTTGCTCTTCCCATGGTGTTAGTTGTGGGGGAGGAGGTGGGGGCCACTGCCAGTCCTCTGTACAGCAATCTGGTGTCTTCAAACCACAGAACGCACCTTCCCCCATAGGTCGTTCCACCTCTTCCTGATGTCATCCAGTGTTCTTGGATGCTGTCCCACTGCGCTGACCCTGTCGACGATTCTCTGCCATAGCTCCATCTTCCTAGCAATGGAGGTGTGCTGCACCTGTGATCCAAAAAGCTGTGGCTCTACCCAGAAGATTTCCTCCACCATGACCCTGAGAACCTCCTCTGAAAACCTGGGGTATCTTTGAGGTGCCATGATGTGGTGTGGGTGATGTTTGAGGTGCTGTCTGTTGTGATGTGAGGGGGGGATGTGTTGGTGTGGGTTGTTTGAGGTGCGTGGATGTTGTATGGGTGATGGTGTTGTGTGCCTGTGAATGCTAGTGTTGTGTTTGCTAATCCCTCTCTCTGTGCTTCTTCCAAAATATTCATTGTAAGGATTTGTGGGTAATGTGTGTTTATAGTGTTGTGGGTGTGTGGGTATGCTGTGTTTATGTGTATCAGGTATGTGTATTTTGAATTGTCCAATGTGGTTGTGTTTTGTAAATGTATGTGTATTTAGAGCACGGCGGTGTGTACCACCAATGGATTACTGCGGTTGAAAGACCGCCGCATTGATTCATGGGTTGTGATAGTGTGGGCGTATTCTGTTGGCGTGACGGTGTAGGTTTTGGTATCGCCAGTTCATCACTGCCCTTTGGTGTGGTGGACTTGTGTGGGTGTCTGTTTTGTGGCAGATTCCGAGATGTGGGTCATAATACCTGTAGCGGAATTCCACCGCTGCCACGGTATGTTGGCGGTCTTCGACACAGCGAAAAGCGGGATTTACCGCCAGGGTTGTAATGAGGGCCAAAGTGTCCTAATAACCTATGTTAATAGCCCTAACCTTCTACCTAGAGGAGAGCTGAGCATGTTACACCTAATCTGCCAATGCCACATCCCTGGAAAGAACCCCAACCCTTGTTACCTTGGAAGAGGTCTCGAGCTCAGACTTCGGAAGAACACGAAGCCCGGGTCAGCGTCAAGGAGCCTTGCAGCACCATCAGCAACAATGGTATCTGGTCCGAATCCCTCTGATTTTCTGTCTAAAGTGTGATGTATTTATACAGATCTACTTCGACCCCTGACATAGGTTGTTTCAAAACAATAGATAACGCTGCATGCTTGGGAAGGTAATTTCTAATGTGAGTACCTACAGTTTGTTTGTCTTTGTCACATTAGTTGACGCCTTAGGGAGGTGACACTGATGATGTAACTCTAAACAAAAGGGCCTAACTATAAACAAGGCAGCCATCTTAGAAGAATTAATTAAATAAATGGTCTAAGACAGAGCAAGCTAAGTAGGTTAATGGTCACTAGGTGATGGGGAACGAGTCTGCAAGCCAAAGGCTAAGCTAACTCCTGTTATCCCATTAAAACAAACTAGGATTCACTACAATGGGTGAACAGTCCCTTGTAATTCACAATGGCCTGCAGGTTGATTGAATGCATGTGCTTCCTGTTCCTGTAGAGGTCCAGGAGGGGCAATTAGCACATGCATGCAGTCCATGGTATCCAGCACATGTTAGAAGTATGCAACTGCATAAAATCTCTGATTGGTCTCCTGCTGCAGTGAGTTGGTGTTGGGGAAGAGGATCTGGCCAGGAGTGAGGCGGATGATGGTATCCAAAACACTTGGCAGTAGAGTTTAGTGGGAGGGTTGGGATTATCCACCCATTTCTGTCACAGTTGACTGGAAAGTGCCAGAGGCCAGCATGGGCAGCACAGCCAGGAGCTTGGTCATGGGTGGTATGTTGGTTGACCTAATCATCCTTGGTGTGCTTGCTGGTGCTATGTCATGAAGCAGTTGCACAATGGACTCTGGATTCAGCCGGTAGTATCTGATGACAGTTTCCTCTCTTTGGCCAAGGATGGATATCCATTGTCGATAGATTAGCTCGCTCCTCCTGCGCTGCCTTTGTGGTTGTTGAAGTGGTGATGGATTGTCATCCTCCGGTGAGGATGGCAGTGCTTGGTGTCATCCCTGTCTTCTTCTCCTCATGCCTAGCTGGAGCAGCAACATGTCCATGTTTCTCTGGTGGTTTTCCTTTTATACCTGTGCCTTTGCACTATCTTAATGCCTGGTCTGAGCAGGTGTTATATTTTCAGTGCTAATGGCTATTTGTGCCGTTTTTCTGATCTGCACACAATTTTTCAACATGCTTGTAAATATGGTGTTGGGTGGCTAGCACCATTCTTTTAGTAGGGCATGCCTACCCTGCATGGTATTTTCGTTAAACAGTGCAGGATTAGGCGGGGCTACTAAAAATGGCTCAAGGTCCAGGAAAGTGGTGCTAAACAGATCTAGCGCCACTTTGTATATACTTCATAAAGAGTCATATTTTCTAGATGGTCACTTCTTTTTGGGTAGTACATATCCATCATTTTAGTCTTTAGAATGTCTGTCCTCTCAGGATTAACTTCTGCAAGATACTCTATTTCTGGGAAATACTTTAACATTTTATTATGAATGCTTCAGGGCCTAAGCTTACCCCCACAATCCCTCTAGACTTGGAGAAAAAACTTGCTGAGCTCAGCCTATCTGGGCATTCATAAGATCCAAATTTCCCTGTGGAAAAGTATTTTCAAACTAAAACTGTACACTTTTTGGGCGACACTCTTTTCTGCTGATATCTCTTCCCACATTCTTTTATCTCTGTGTCTTATGCCTTTGTTATGTAATAAGTGATGTAGTGAGTGACAGCAATAGAATTATCTGCAACAAATTGTATATTCATCTTTAGAATAGCAGGGTTGTAGTTGTTTATATATTTTGAAGCTTCTGTTCTTCTGATGTTGGACATATTTTTCGGTGAGTTACATGTAAAATATATTTACTCTTCCTTCTGAGATAACAGGACGTGGAAATCCAAAACAACATTGTGTATAAAATATTGATTTTCATTTGTATTTAGGATGACAGTATTTGCCACACTGATGAGTTTGCAATCTAAGAACTTGTTGTCTCAATCTCTTCTCAGACATGTCTTTTGGTATGGCGCATGTCACATACTCTTCTATAAATTACAATACAGGCTCATCAGTATCTATTCCTAACTTTGGGGCATTGTTCACCAATAACAGCATATGAATGTGTGGAACACCTCTAGCTTGGTACTCTTTCTGTCAAAAGAAATCAGTGACTTCTCCAAGAGGTGGATTTTTTTTTGTTACAGATAAAAGTGATAAATACTTGAAATCAGTGGTCAAAATATCTGCAAACGTTTGCAGGACCCAAGGAACAGAGTTCTCCTAGTGTTTTCAGATTTATATATTTTATGTTTGAGTTTGCTTCACGTAAAAATTCAAAAGGCCATGCATACTTAGTACAATTGAAAGTCACAAACCAAGTAGGTGTTCGTAGATTCCTCAAAATGCATTTTAATTCACCATGGCAATGATACCAACATTCATTTGTACCACATTGACATGCCCTCAAATTAATTAAGTTGTATTCAAGGTGTTTGTCTTTTCAGTGAACTTTATCAACGAATTCCCTTGCTGTCGGATTCTGGAGGTTTACTCCTGTTTTTAGAATGTGATTTATTGCATAGGATAACCTAGAGATGTCACTCTCAAATAGAGGATAAAATATGTAAGAGTACTGAAATCTAGGGTCCTTTGATAAAAGTCTAGTAGATCTGTACTCAGCTGCTGGTATTTTTACAGGCTGGTCATTATACCTACCACGAACTCCAGTAGTAAACAGTTGTGGAAAACAACAAGCTTCTAAGGTTTTCTCCCACACACTTAACAGAACACCTTTTGCTTTTTTCATTTGAAATTGCTCAATAGCATCTCCAATATTCTCTTTAGAATATAGAGGATGACTATTGCAGTGTTCTAAGCTTTTCAATTTGGCCTCTGGACGGTACTGTACCATCATTTCTATGTGAAATATCTTGAAGAGCATCTATAATTTTATTATAAATATTATTTTGCACCAGACATAATGTTGCTTTCTCAACTATACTAACATATACTAACTCTTTCCATATCTTTTTACTATTAGTAGGTACACCATTGACTGTAATCACAAGTCCTTTTTGAAAATATATTTCCACACGTACAATTTCAACATTCTGCTTATAGTCTAATGGCAAATAAACAACTCTACTTTTAGACCCTTCTGGAGCTCAGTTGGAGGTAACTTTCCTGTCTTTGACTCCATACGAACTATTGCTTGGGATAGATGCATACATTGAATAAGTATAGACCCATAAATATACAAGTCTTGCCATTCTTGTGGAATAGAAACGAATTCCTACTTTTTATACACTGCTCTAGCTAGCATTTTAATCTCCTCTAGTTTACTATAACAGTACTTACATATAACTTGTCATTTGCAAGAATCAAAGTGTTCTATAAATAAATAAGCTCTACGTTCTAGCCATTTATCTCTGTTATCTTCTTCAGTTTTTGAACAGACAATAACAGAACAAGTTTGAGTTTTGTAGTGAGTGCATGTACACAAATGCAACTACAGTATGGCTTTTCTGAACAGACTGTTTTAAACTTTCTAAACTCTTCAATAGATATCTTCTGTACTTCTACACCTGCAGATTCCAATTGTTCATTTTCAATGCACTGCTTTTCAGGTCGAGCAAAACAAAATTGCACATCATCACAAATGTTTTCTAACTCTGCCACTGTTCCATACTAAGGAACTCTATTAATTTCCCCTAAACATACTGCAGGATTTTTCACATGGTAAAGCGTCCCAGCTAGAGTATGCATTTGTGAGTGGTGTACAGCTAACATTCTAAAATAACGAAAGGTGCTTTGGCACACTTTCTTTGATAAACATGCTAGTGCATGTCCCTGTAGACATTTATATTTTCTAACTTTGCATGTATCTAGTCGTCATAAACCTATAGTTTTCTATGTAAAACTTTTTCATGGAAACGTCTGTAAATAATTTCTGACTATGTCAATTGATTCTTGGTTAACAGTACAAAATACTGCTATATACAGGAGCCTGTCTACACCAGCCCTGAACCTCTTCAGCTATAACTACCACTACATTTCTAGGAACCCTAACCTCTTTTCCAATAGGAGAACCATCTTTCATCTCATAACACCATCCAGATTCATCAACTGCATGCACTGGCCAGTTCTCTTGCAAGTAGCTTTCTTCATTAAAGAAAGGCTCTGTACTAGAAGTATGTATCCATTTCCCACTGAAAACGTTTCAAAAGGTAGTTCTGTTTAAAAGTCTTGTCTTTACGCTTTTCTCCTCATATTCCATCCTATTTTATCTAGTATTCTCATTCTATTCAAGATCAAGATAAAAAGCTTCCTCTTCAAAGCAAATGCCTTGTATAATATGCTCTCAACACATTATTTTTGTCTTGCAGCTTCTCTCCTTTTATACATGTTCATATTTGTCATTAGATTCTTTAACATTCTAATTCTTATTTATTTTAACTGCCACTGTCTTCTAGTTGAACTCTGTACGTTGTATGGTTTTTTACTTCTGATATCATGAACTTTCACTCCTTTGTTAGTTGATGCCAAACTTTCTCTTTTACACACTTTGCTGCATTTCTAGGTGACAGGTGTCAGGTATGTGTAGGTGATATGTAGTTGGTCATGGCAACATTGGTGTGACATTTGATATTGGTCCTACCAGGGGATTGAACACCATGACAAATGTGGGGCTGTGCCTATGCGTGACTTTCTATACTTTGACATGGCCTATGCCATTCACATACCTGGCATTGTTTGGTGTAATGTGCGTGGGATCTGTATTTAGTTGTCAACCAGTGGACACTTGTAAGTGGCTTGGGCCCAGCTTCTCTATGCAAAGGGGACATAGCTCCACCTGTCCTTCATGTGGTGTGCCAGTCAGATTGTGGCTGTATTATGTACATATGGGTGTATGTGTGTGTGATGTACAATGCAATGTGGTGTAGTGTGGCGTGTGGCATGTGACATATGTGTTGTTGTCTGTACAACTGTGTTCCCCTGTACAGGTGGGTTTGGTGTGGTGTATGTCTTGTTTGTCTTACAAGGTTGGTGTGTTGTATGTGTACTGGTTGGTATGGTAGCTTACCTACAAGTAGGCTATTGCCGTATTGCCCATCCTGGAACCATTCGTTAATGGTAGAATGCCGGAATATATAGGCATCATGGATGCTGCCGGGATATTTGGCTAGGATGTTTGTGAAGAGGCCACGCTGGTCCACAATGGCCTACACATTTATCGAATGCATGTGTTTGTGGTTCCTGTAGAGGTGTTACGTTTCAGCAGGTGGCACAATTTGGGCATGGGTGCAGCCCATTGCATCCAGCACATGTGGGAACCCAGCAATTAGGTTGAAACATTGTTTGGTCTCCTGCTGCAGTTGCTGGGTATTGGGGAAGCAGATGTGGTGGGGTGTGAGGTGGATGATTGCATCTAGAATCTTTGGTAGGAAGGATGGGAAGTAAGGCTGGGAGACACCACCCACTAGTGCACCCATTTGTCTGAAATGATTCTGATGCCAGCATTTGGAGTACAGTGAGGAGTTTGGTCAAGGGTAGAATATTTGTTGGAGTTTCCACCCTTGCAGCAATGTCTGGTGCTTTGTGGTGCAGCAGGCGTACAACAGTCTCCTGCTTCAGATAGTAGATTCTGATGACATCTTGTTCCCTGATGATGGTTGTGTGCTGTTGGAATATCCTCTCCCACCTTCTGCGCTGCCTTTGTGGCTGATGAGGAGGTGTTTGTGGTTGCTGTGGTGGTGCTGGAGGGACCTGTTTTTGTCGCTGTCATCTGTAGCATGTGCCAAGCTGGAGCATTAACAGTTCCATGTTGTTCAGGAGGTTGCCAATGCTCCTTCTTTGTGTTTTCCCTAAATCGTGGTGTGTGGGCCTCATTTTAACGCCTGGTCTCACCTGGCATTAAAGTTTGATGCAAGTTGGGCTTTGCATCATTTTTTGAGGCTGATTCGTTTCTGAGCATTGTTTTAACACTGGGCTGTAAATATGGCGCTAGAGCATTTGTTGGAAGGGAACACCTACCTTACCTATCATTGTCGCAAAACAACGCAAGGTAGGTTGGCACTCCGGAAACATCATGCTAACTCAGATATTTTGACGCAAGACCACCCTAGCATCTAAATATAAATGTGGAGGTAGGTTTGCACCACTTTTGCATCAAAAAAATGATCTAAAAGTGGCTTAAAGTTTCATAAATATGGGATTACTTTTCTTAATCACTTAAGGACATTGCAGCTTGCTTGAAGGCATACCTACAACATATCAAAAAGGTGAGATATTAGCACTAGCGCATGAGTTTGAGACTTCAGAAATTAGTTTCACAGGCCAATTTCAGTGGCCAGTGACAGAGCACAGACGGGCTCTGCACAACTAGACCTCACACTTCTGAAAAGCTGTATTTACCTACATACACAAAAAGATTGTGTGAGTACTTGCCTATATATCTGAGAGATTGTATCTGTCTACCTCTAGTAACACTATGAGATATTTTAGTGTATCTGTCGGTATGTAATTGCCTGTTTTAGTATCTTTATGACTCTGCAAATCAGTCATGCCTACATAAGAAGGGAGTGGCTGAGGTGAGATTGGCCCCTGGTGAATCTCCTATCAATAGTTCTACGGTAATCAGTAATGAGACAGCACATAAAAAAGATTTAGGAGATGCAGAGGATCACCTCGGAGGAGGGACCATCAGGATCCACCTGCAAGATCCACAAGAGGCAATATCACAGACCCTCCAAGGGGAGTGGGCAAAGTCTCAGAGCAGCTTGGTTGAGGGAAAAGACACTACACCTAGCAATCAGGTTTCACTGATGTCATGGAACCTAGCAAGGATCAGGCACAAATTGGGAGATAATGAGTGGGTTTTACATATAGGTACACCCCCAGGAAAATGCTTTCAGATATGTAACTCTGCCATCGCCAGGCTGCTTGCCGGCGGTAGCATGGCGGTGGAGGAGTTACGCCAGTGACGGTCATGCCATTAACATTATACCATCATACATCATAAAAAATTATGCTAATGTGGCGCAAGGAGGCACTGGGCCCCTTTAAATCTGGGCCCCATGTTTTTTTAAACCAAGGGCACACCTCCATTTTACTGCACCCCATTTCCAACACTGCCTCATTCAGATCTAGCCTTCTCCTGACTCATACTACTGCTTCAATTCAAAATGGTCACAGTGTGGATTGCTGGGCACAACTATGGATTTTGGGTTGGAGAGGCTGCTATAAAGAGAGGTAATGACAGGGACACGGGTTTGGCTACTGTGGACATTAATTGGATTGGCCAGAGAGGGATAGAGTGTTATCAATTACTCCCTTTAGTTAAAAGGATTAGAGATACCAACCCTCTGACCACATGATTTTGCATTGTGGTGGTAATGACCCGGGCAGACTGACAGGGGTAGGACTGGAAATACTAATGAAGGATACCTTTGTACAATTGATGAGACTTTTCCGTAACACTGTCTTGGTGTATTCCAACATATGCCTAAGGCAGACATAGAAGTGGTCTACTGATTTCTGTCCGCAGATTGACAAAGGCAGGAAAATTGTAAAAAGAAAAACCTGTTTCTGCATTCATCAGGGACCATTACATGGGCCGTGTCTACAATAACAACCTACGCTTTGACATGAGTGGTTTATATAGAAGTGACGGTATCCATTTTACAGATGAAGGCAATAGAGTTTTTCTTTCCTACCGTAAAAATGTGTGTATAAGAAATTTTCAATTTCAGACACCAAATATAACTTTGTAAACAACTTCACAAACCCATATGTGAGTGTCACTGAGTCAGACTCTGAGTGGGTCTGTGAGTAGGTGCATGAGTGTCTCAGTGTGTCTGTGAGTGAGTGTGTGAGACTGTGAATGGGCCTATGAGTGGTTGCATGAGTCTCTGAGTAGTTCTGTGAATGGGTGCATGACAATCTGAGTGAGTCTGTAAGTTAGTGCATGACTTTCCGTGCGACTCTGTGAGTAGGTCTGTGAGTGGGTGTATCACTGTCTGAGTGGGTCTGTGAGTGGTTGCATGAATCTCTGAGTGGGTCTGTGAGTGAGTGCATGAGTATCAGAGTGGGTCTGTGAGTGGGTGTTTGAGTGGGTCTGTTAGTCAGTGTATGATTTTATTTATGTGAGTCTGTAAGTAGGTCTAGGAGTTGGTCTGAGTGGGTCTGTGAGGTATGTGAGGGTGTGTGTGAGCATCTCTGCAGGTCTGTCAGTGGGTATTTCAGTGTCTCAGTAGGTCTGTGAGTGGGTGCATCAGTGTCAGAGTGGGTCTGTGAGTGGGTATGTGAGCATCTCTGTGGGTCTGTGAGTGGGTGCATTAGTGACTGAATAGGTCTGTGAGTGGGTGCAACAGTGTTTGAGTGGGTCTTTGATTGGGTGCATCAATGTCTGACTGGGTAGTGAATGGGTGCATTAGGGTTCGAGTGGCTCTATGAGTGAGTGCATGAGGGTATGAGTGGATCTGTGAGTCGATGCATCACGATCTGATTGGGTATGTCAGTGGGTACATCAGTTTCTGTGTGCTACTTTAACTGAAATAATTAGTTTGTGAATAATTCTCTCAATTTATTTTGTTGTAGCCGATTTTTGCAAATACATTGTGACATTACACAGGGCCATGTTTCCCATCGCCGCATCTTCATGACTATTGTGCACTGTGACAAAAAAAATTATTTTAGGGTCATAATAGGCTTACCATTGTCTCCTATAATACAGACCTGGGGTCAGGGTAACACCACCCTGATGCCTTCTGGTACCTTTCATTTGAACTTTTAGCTCCGAGGATCATGTCCCACTCCGTAAGATGGCGGCCATAACTTTCTAGTCAAGTTGCTGCCAGCCAATCACAGCATTCCTGTTGGCACGTGCATTCGCAAATATGTCACTATCACTGCAAAAATGTCCCAATGGATCCGCGGCCCCAGATATACACATTTGTTCTCCCTTTAATATCTCCTAAACTACTGAACACTAAATAAGCAAAAGCATAATCTGCATACTGAAAGGTAGCTTGCTGCCAAATTTAGTATAATTCCGTCCAGCAGTTCGGGCTGTAGTCGCGTCCAAAGGTGCTATGGGAATTAACAAGGAAAACACAACTTTATTAACCCCTCTTTTTTTCGGTCCCCATTTGACGGATCACCCAGAAACTTTCTGTGTGCAACAAGAATCACAGGAACACTTTTTTTTTTATTCCATGAAAACTCATCAAAGGTCCCTTGTGCAGAGATACAGGGGGTCATTCTGGCCACCGACCACGGGAGCACCGCCAACAGGCTGGCGGTGCTCCCACGAGCATTCTGACCGCGGCGGTTCAGCCGCGGTCAGAAGCGGAAAGTCGGCGGTCTCCCGCCGACTTCCCGCTGCTCGGGGGAATCCTCCATGGCGGCGGAGCACGCTCCGCCGCCATGGGGATTCTGACACCCCCTACCGCCATCCTGTTCCTGGCGGGTCTCCCGCCAGGAACAGGATGGCGGTAGGGGGTGCCGCGGGGCCCCCGTAAGAGGGCCCCACTGTGTATTTCAGTGTCTGCAATGCAGACACTGAAATACGCGACGGGTGCAAACTGCACCCGTCGCACCCCTGCAACTACGCCGGCTCAATTCTGAGCCGGCATCCTCGTTGCAGGGGCATTTCCTCTGGGCCGGCGGGCGCTCTTTTGGAGAGCGCCCGCCGACCCAGAGGAAATGTCTGAATGGCCGCCACGGTCTTTTGACCACGGTGAGGTCATTTGGCGGCGGTACCTTGCCGGACGGCCTCCGCCGTCCGCCAAGGTCATAATCACCCCCACAGTGACATTGTAACACGTGTCAGTGATTGCTTTTGCTCATTCCAGGCTGGCTTAGGTGGTATTTCACAAGTCCAAAGGTATAATACTGTGCCTGGAGTGGTGAAAGGCTTTTGTCAGTTTACAGCTCAACAAGAATAACAGTGCGCCAATCCTATGCTTAAAGATTTTGCTGTAGAAATGGCAAAACACTTTGGGCCTGATTACAACTTTGGAGGAGGTGTGAATCCGTCCCAAAAGTGACGGTAAAGTGACGGATATACCACCGTATTTATTTACGATTTCTTGCAACGCACGTGGCTACCCAGAAACGGGATTCCCAGTGATAACAGGGAGTGTGAGCAAGTGAGCTGGACACTAGGTAAGCAAATGACCGACCTCCACTTCTCGCTCTTTTAATTCTGGTTATAGCCAGGAGTAGAGATTCTTCAATCTTAACTCTCTCACATTGTTGTATGGGGCAATAGGATGACTAAGGATATGTGGACCATGAGCATGTTGTACCCGATGCACAATGCATAAAGCTTTGAATTAATTGCTTACCGGTATCCAGCGGAGGCTTGCTAGAGCCGAACATGCAAATTGCGTTTTTGTTAGGCACAGCAGTACTCGGGCTGCTGAATTTTTAATAACTTGCAGCTTCCTGATGATATTGGAAGAATGCCCATATAAAGAGATTTGCTGTAGTCTAGGCATGAATTACAAGGCCTTGTGCCACTGTTCTCTGAGTTTCCAAAGAGAGCCATTTAAGCGTCTTTCTGCCTGGGAGGCTATGGTCACATCTTTCTTCTTTATCCAATATTACCGCCAGGCTCATCACTTCTGGGTTGGGGGGATAGCGATCACCCACAGCGGAGGGTCAGAGGAGGTGATCCCAGGATGATGGGTTATTTGCAATTACCATGACCTCTTTTTGTCACCGTTAAGTGTAAGGCAGCTGGGTGCCATCCACTTGTTTGCCTTCTCCAGACAGATGGGCAGTTTCTCAGTTGTTAGATTAATATTGGGTGACAATGAATTACATTCCTGAGTGTCATCCACATACAGAACCATAGTCAGGCTTGATGACTAGATGATGTCTGCTAAAGGGCGGAGGTACATGTTAAAGATAGTGGGACTCAAAGATGAGCCGTGTGGCACTCCACATCTTATCTCCAACAGACAAGGCCATTCCCTGACTTGAAAACGTCTATTGCCAAGTAAGCAGGTCAGGCATTTTAAAGTCCTTCCTGTGCAACCTATCTTCTCCAACCTTTGTTGGAGGATTGAATGGGAGACTGTATCGAAGGCTGTGCTCAGATAGAGAAGAATGCTCTCAGCTGACCCACCCTGATCTAGTGTCTTCTTGCAGCCCTTTGATGCTAGTAAGAGAGCTGCCTCTGTACTTCACCCAGGTCGGAAGCCTATTTGAGTCTGGTGGAGGAGATTATGAGTTTCCAGGAAGTCAGTCAGGTAACCGTTTACCAGTTTTCTAGAATTTTACTGACCCCTTGGAGCAACGAGATTGGTCTATAACTCTTGGCCTTGTTATAAACCCTGAGAGTGTTTTCAACAGAATGGTCATCAAAACAGATACAATGGCATCTCCATGTTTCAGCAGGATATCTATATGAGTCAGAACCAAAAGAGAGCTGGGCTTGACTGTATTGGTTGCAGCCATGATAACATTACTACGCAATTGTCTGAAGGTCAAAAGCAACATAGAGGCCTTTTTGTCTATTATGCTCTCTTTGACAATGGTATGTAAATCATTGCTCCCTGCCAGTGAGTCATTTATGAGACTGACTTTTCTGAGGCAAGAGTTGGCTAACAGCTCAATGCGTTCCTTAGAGGGAGAAGTACTTGCTCCTGTGAATTTAGGTTTAAAGAAAGAGTTCACACTCACATACTGTAGATCTCTGTTATATAGTTTATAGTACTTTCTATATACTTGTATACTTTACATAAGTATGTATTTATTTATATACATTTTAAAGTTAGTGGAATATGTTTCATAAACATTATATAAAGTTTATAGATCAAAATATTAAACATTCTCTACTTTAAATTCTATGTTTATTAAAAACAAATTGTCCATTGTTTAATGATATTGGTTCAACAATATATTTTTTCAAATATTATTGCACTTACCATTATAAGTGTAGGAGCACGATATTATGCTAGACAATACTTTTGACACAACTTTTTTTTTTTATCAAGGATATTGCTTACCGTGATATTGTGTGAGTGATCCACATTCTTGGGTCCCATTACAAAGCAATATTCAATATTCAGATAAAATGAGGGTCACCTTTTTTAAGTTCATGAATGACTTCTTTATACTATACTATCCTGATGGATCACAGCACTTTTGGCAGATTACGTTCCCAAGTTTTTCCAAAACATGTGTTTACATGTATTTTGTAAACTATTGGTCTATTTGTTTTTATAACAGCAGGCTATGTTTCTATTTAAACATTTATTATCAGAGGTTGGATTGTACCCGTCAATAAATTGGCAAGGGTGGATGAAGAAATTACAGTTGTCTGGTTGATACAGCAGAACTTTGATCATAAGAACACTTTGTATGGTCCCTGTATACATGTTGATGCCTGTAAACAAACTAATGGATGGATCAGGATGTTACTGTTTACCAGTTGGGACAGAAATGTATTGAACATAAACAATACTATTTTGATCCCCTCACATACTCGTTTTTAAGGGTTGACACATATCATTTCTATATTTATGAGGGGATGTTTTTAAAGTAACCTTGTCTGGTGAACATGAAATACCTAGGTGATCAATTATATTGGTTGTTCATATCCATATTGAAATTAATTGCAGTTCTCTGTCAAAAATGTCTTTTATCATTTTGTTAAATATGAATTGGTGCTCTGATGTGGGCAAAAGGGTAAATTGTGTCTGAAGAGATTTTTGACCACAACTGGCATTCTGTATATATACAGAGTTTGTTTCTGTAATCATTCATCGTAGTATGAGATTTTCTTGACTTCTAAATATATGTGTTAATGCATAGTTTAGTATGATTTTTGTAACCCAGAAGACGTTCTGCATGAAAATAACATGGTCGCTACAACAGAGAGTATAATCTTGTTTTCATATGAAAACATAAATAATGTGAAGAAAATTGTGGAATAAAGAATATTTTTTCACCTGTACATTGGATTATCAAGTGACTACCAAGCCCTTGTAACACACTCCTAGTTTCACCACATGTATGTTTTGACATGACATTTTGGGCTAGGCCTTATCGGACATTTATTATCCAGTGCTAAATCACACTTCAGAATTGTGGCGAGAGACAATTTAGTTCGTACTGATTTAGGGGATAATGGTGGTAGATCGTGTAGTCTTCAGAAATCGATGGAGTTATATTCTTGCCTAAAATGACTGTTGTTGAGTGTGGCTATGTGCTAGTCCCTCCACCAGCAGATTGTGAATAAATTGTTCTGTCATTTCTGGTCTTTTCCCAGTACTGTCTTTTATGTCACTTTTAATGGAGCTGGATGATGGGAGAAAATAATTATTAGGTGATCTATTTTCAAAGCATGCAATATGTTTGTTGAAGAATAAAGCAGTGAAAAAGAACCAGTAGGAACAAAAGAAACATGAATAATATAAGAGAGACTAACAAATCAAAAGTTTGCCACGTGGTGGGATTGGACAAAGTTAAGAAATTTGACTGAAGGGGGAGCGTGGCCTGATATGCCAAGATGATGGACACTCCTCCCTGATTTCTTGTCCACCAAGCTGAATCTGCACCCATCTTCAGTGCTGGTGAGGAGTTTGAGCGGGCTCATTACCCCAACTGTTCTTTCCACATCAGCGGCAGTGCACTGCTGTGGTCATTTACAAAAAAGGGGGCCTTTGCGGCCTTCGGATTTTACTATTCGGTGGCTCAACTCGTACAGTCCTTGAACCAAGGCAGTAAATTGACCTTTGAGGCACCAATCATGATAAGTTGCAACCCTGGAGACACATCTATATATAAGCTATTCTGTTTGCCAATCTAAATAATAAATGAATCCTAACAGTATCTTGAATTGCGCACAGTGTTATTTTTCACAGAGAACACCTTTAACCCAAGTCGAGAGTAAAACCAAAACAGAATTTCCTGATAGATGAATTTCACAATTACTGTATGTTCTGTGAGAAAATAAATCAGCAAGGTTCACAGTTTTTGTGGAGTGAAATAAGGCATACACATGACAAATATGAGACTGGATAAAGAGGTGTGTTTGGAGTGAGTGAGAACTTAATATCTGTTGCAGAAATTCCCACAGGAATTTTGTGAATGAGGTTCACATAACTGAAATACAAGTGTAATCATGCGTTACTCACTGCCAGGGGTTTTGCTCACAGAATACCTCATGGGAAATGGTGTTGCTGGTATTTCTACAAGATGCAATCAACATCTATTCTTGCCAGCGAAATGCAGCAGATGCCGTGCGTAAAGCCCGCCATTCCCGAGTCAGTTTCAACCAAATGCGTTTATTGCTTTATGATTTACTTAGTGCCTCCTAAAACAGAAGCCTCTCTTCCTGTTGTGTTTAGCCTCTAGATACAACTGCAGTTTTCTCCTTTGACATATTTGCGCCTGTGATCATCTCAGCTAGAATGAGGTCTGGAGAGCTGAGAACAAAAGCGTCGAACCAGAAACAAATTCCCTAGTCACAGATTTCATTGCTGAGTTGGACAGCTATCCTCAGTGGATTTGATTTTAGAAGATGAAATGTGCAATGCTGCTGTGTTGTATTTGTGCTGTGGTCAGTTTATCAATAGGATCGTTCATGGCAAAAAAGACAATGTTTGCAAAGTTTTTGAAAAGTTTTAAGAGCATAATCTGCTTGCAGAGCTGGTACATAATTTATCTGTTTCTGCAACATTGCTATGCACACAACTGTCCACCAGTATAATGCTGCATTATCTAGGAAAAAAATCTAAGATAGTGACTTAGGTGGTCATTACAACCCTGGCGGACGGTGTTAAAGCTGCGGTAATACCGCAAACAGGCCGGCGGACAAAAAAATGGAATTACGACCCTGGCGGAAACCGCCAACAAAGACAGCCACTTTAACACATCGCCCGCCAGGGCGGTACAGACAAACAGCACGGTGGTCACCGCCAACAGACAGGCGGAAGACAATGTACCGCCCACAGTATCACAACACACCAATCCGCCACCTTTTCCGGGGCGGATTCACCGTGGATAAAAACACGGCGGAAACAGCTTTTGCAATGGGAAAACGCTCACCTCAACACATCCCACGAGGAACGAGGACTACATGGACCCGGAACTACAAATCTTACCTGCCCTTGCATTCCTGCTCATCTACGACCAACAGCGACGTAGGCGCAGAACATACCGGTGAGTACTGCACCTACGACACGGGGGAGGGGGGAGGCAAAAGTTACGGGGACACCCACCAAACACCCCCACCCTCGCATATTACAATATACACACCAATGCAGTCACAAAAATCACAGTAACAACCCACAACCCCCCCGGAAGAATGCAATGACAAAGCGAATAGCGCCCAAACTTTGTATTTAGCCAATATACAACTCATTAAAAAATATACGGATATATATCACGAAATCTGTCTAAAATAAATATACAAAACAAGAAGTAGTGCAGATATGTACACAACAATGTCCGTGCACCAACAGTCCAAAAATTCATGGGCGACGCCCACAATAGACACCTGACCAAAATCCGAGAGAACACTGCCGGGGCATCAGATAGAAACACTACAGGCACCTCAGGGGGAAGGGAAGGGGGGGCAACTCAGCCACATGAATGCGAAGCCAGATCCACGACGGGGCTCCATGCCCATTGATGTATCCTGGGGAGTGCAAAGCCACAGTCTCTCAAGTCTCTACAGTGGGTGGGTTGCCCACTGTGCCATCCTGGGGAGTGCAAAGCCACAGTCTCTCAAGTCACTACAGTGGGTGGTTTGTCCACTGTGCCATCCTGGGGAGTGCAAAGCCACAGTCTCTCAAGTGTCTACAGTGGGTGGGTTGCCCACTGTGCCATCCTGGGGAGTGCAAAGCCACAGTCTCTCAAGTCTCTACAGTGGGTGGGTTGCCCACTGTGCCATCCTGGGGAGTGCAAAGCCACAGTCTCTCAAGTCTCTACAGTGGGTGGATTGCCCACTGCCATATCCTGGGGAGTGCAAAGCCACAGTCTCTCAAGTCTCTACAGTGGGTGGATTGCCCACTGCCATATCCTGGGGAGTGCAAAGCCACAGTCTCTCAGGTATATGCAGGTCTCCACTGGTTCTGGAGGGGGACTGGTGCCCAGACTGGATGAGTCTCCCTGTGAAAGTACCTGTCCTGTCACTATCCCAGCTGCACATGGGAGAACGATGCCTGATGTGCCGGACTATTCATACCCACACGGTCTTTGCCCTGTTCAGCGGTCTTCACCATGGCGGTCTTGGCCTTGTTCAGCTGTGCTTTGCCATGGCTGCCTATGGACTGTTCAGCAGTGGTTTGCCATGGCGGTGTTTGCCCTGTTCAGCGGTCTTCACCATGGCGGTCTTGGCCTTGTTCAGCGGTGCTTTGCCATGGCTGCCTATGGACTGTTCAGCGGTGCTTTGCCATGGCGGTCTTTGCCCTGTTCAGCGGTAGCCTAAGATGGCGGTTCAGATACTGACATTGGTGTGTGGCATGACGTTCCATCATTGCCCAGCGGGGCTGTGAGATTCTGGACCCTCCTGGGCTGTGACTCCGGTGGTTGCGGTGGTCTCCTAACCAGTAACGATACTTGAGCCCTCCTGGGCTATGACTCTGGCGGTGGTCTCCTGACCAGTAACGATACTTGAGCCCTCCTGGGCTCTGACACTGGCGGTGGTCTCCTGACCAGTAACGATACTTGAGCCCTCCTGGGCTATGACTCTGGCGGTGGTCTCCTGACCAGTAACGATACTTGAACCCTCCTGGGCTATGACTCTGGCGGTGGTCTCCTGACCAGTAACGATACTTGAGCCCTCCTGGCCTATGACTCTGGCGGTGGTCTCCTGACCAGTAACGATACTTGAGCCCTCCTGGCCTATGACTCTGGCGGTGGTCTCCTGACCAGTAACGATACTTGAGCCCTTCTGGGCTATGACACTGGCGGTGGTCTCCTGACCAGTAACGATACTTGAGCCCTCCTGGGCTCTGACCCTGGCGGTGGTCTCCTGACCAGTAACGATACTTGAGCCCTCCTGGGCTATGACACTGGCGGTGGTCTCCTGACCAGTAACGATACTTGAGCCCTCCTGGGCTATGACTCTGGCGGTGGTCTCCTGAGCAGTAACGATACTTGAGCCCTCCTGGGCTCTGAGACTGGCGGTGGTCTCCTGACCAGTAACGATACTTGAGCCCTCCTAGGCTATGACTCTGGCAGTGGTCTCCTGACCAGTAACTATACTTGAGCCCTCCTGGGCTCTGACACTGGCGGTGGTCTCCTGACCAGTAACAATACTTGAGCCCTCCTGGGCTATGACTCTGGTGGTGGTCTCCTGACCAGTAACGGTGTGCAACGCCAGCGCAGTTACCCCACAATTCCATTGTCCCATTTTAGAGGTCAGGCAGCCGCCATTTCAGGGTCCCACATGGCTTAAATAACTATTGCGTCACACATACCGAGGCCTACACTCAAAACCTTTCCCGGATGGGTTAATTGTCTGGTGTAGTCTTGTGTATGACTGTGGGTACATACCTGGAGGAATGCTGACAGTTTTTTTGCTGTTGTCCTTTTCAGGCACCCGTCAGTAGGGACATTTTGGAAGATGGCGGAATCCGCTGGTGTACCGACTGCTGGTGGACCTGTTGAAAATGGACATGTCATCGTGACCTACCGGTTTGACCGTGCCACAATCCGGGAACTATGTACCCAGTTGGAGTCTGACCTGATGTCACCAATCCGCCATCCGACTGGAATCCCCCCTGACGTGCAGGTGCTGTCAGTGCTCCATTTCTTAGCAAGTGGGTCTTTTCAAACAACAGTGGCCATGGCATCAGGGATGTCCCAGCCTATGTTTTCCAATGTCTTGTCCAGAGTGTTGGCTGCCCTGCTGAAACACGTAAGGAGATACATCATTTTCCCTGAGGTGGCGGATTTGCCTACAGTGAAAAGTGACTTCTATGCCCTCAGACATATCCCGAACGTCATAGGTGCCATTGATGGGACCCATGTAGCTCTGGTCCCCCCCGCAGGAATGAACAGGTGTACAGGAACCGGAAGAGTTATCATTCGATGAATGTCCAGATGGTCTGTTTGGCAGACCAGTACATCTCGCAGGTAAATGCTATGTTCCCTGGCTCAGTGCATGACGCCTACATCCTGCGGAATAGCAGCATCCCTGATATGATGGGTGAACTCCAGAGGCACCGTGTATGGCTATTGGGGGACTCTGTTTACCCCAACCTGTCCTGGCTACTGACCCCAGTGAGGAATCCCAGGACCAGGGCAGAGGAACGCTACAATGAGGCCCATGGGCGGACTAGGAGGGTAATCGAGCGGACCTTCGGCCTCCTGAAGGCCAGGTTCAGGTGCCTACATATGACAGGTGGGTCCCTATTCTACTCACCGAAGAAGGTGTGCGACATCATCATCGCCTGCTCATTGCTCCATAACTTGGCATTGCCACGCCAGGTGCCTTTTCTGCAGGAGGATGATCCAGATGACGGTGTTGTTGCAGCGGGGGAGCCTGGGGAGCCTGTGGACAGTGATGAGGATGAAGCTGATGAAGAGGAAAACGACAACAGGGAGTCAGTCATACAGCAATATTTTCAATGAGACACAGGTGAGTACAATTTCATGTTTCATATTATATTACATCTCACACATCTACCTCTATCCTGTACCTACATTTCACTCCCTATTTGTTAACTGAGTTGTCCCCTTCCATTTAAGTTTCACTAATGTGTTGACCTACGTGTCAACAGCTTGCACCCTCGAAAGGCTTGTGATGTGTGACATAGGTATGTTGACCTCCCAATGGCTAACCTTTTTTAACACTGTAATTGACAATACAAAGTTCACAATCATTGACTGACTCCAATATTATTGAGGTTTCAAGGGTGTTTATTGAAGTGTATAAAAATGTAGGGGGGGTTGTGAAATGGGGAGAGGTCATGGTGGAATAATGTCCATGGCAGAGTCCAGTCTATTAGTCTCACAGGTACATTGCACATCTGGCCATTGGAAGTGGACCTGGTGCAGTTCCAATCTGGACAGGGTAACAAAGTGGGACAGTGGGGGGACAATCAAGGTAGTCTTATTTCATGGCGGGGGTCTTGCCATCTTGCTGTGTCCTGTTCCTGGATCTCAGGGCCCGCTTGCATGGTGGTTGTCCGTCTGCAGGGGGTGGGGTGCTGGTGTGGTGGTCCTGTGGCGGGGCATCCTGTCCACTAGCGCCGGCGGAGGTGGTGGGCAGTTCGTCGTCCTGGCTAGTGTCAGGGGCCCCTTGGAGTGCCACGGTGTCCCTCAAAGTCTTTTGAATGTCCGTCAGCACCCCTACGATGGTGCACAGGGCGGAGCCGATAGTCCTGAGCTCCTCCCTGAACCCCAAATGCAACTTGTCCAGGATCGTTGCCATCGTCTCCTGGGAGTGGTGGTATGCTCCCATGATGGAGGATAGGGCCTCATGGAGAGTGGGTTCCCTTGGCCTCTCCTCCCTCTGTCGCACATCACCCCTCCCAGTTCCCCTGTGTTCCTGTGCCTCCGTCCCCTGGACCGTGTGCCCACTACCACTGCCCCCAGGTCCTTGTTTTTGGGGTGGTGGGTTAGCCTGGGTGCCCTGTAGTGGTGGACACACCGCTGATTGACCTGTCCTGGGTAGGGAGGTATGGGTCCGCTGGGTGGGTGCTGTGCTGGTGCTCCCAGAGGGTGGCAGTTCGGTGTTGGGCTGTGGCTGTGCAAGGGGAACCGATTGTCCTGAGGCCTACAATGGTCCGGGCTGGTCATCAAGATCCAGTGGGGCAGAGCTGCTGTCGTCACTGTGGGCCTCTTCTGGGGGTGGAGTGGTGTTTTCTGGACCCTCTGGTGTGGTGACGGTCCTTCGGGTTCCTGCAGGGGTATGAGAACATGATTATTGCATGTGTGTTTTTCATGGTGTGCTATGGATGGGTGTGCGTGAACCCCAGTGCAGGCATTCCTGTGTGGGGGCTTGTGTGGTGATGGTTGGGGGGTGTTGTGGGTCTGTGCAGTGGGCATGCTTTAGTGATGGGTGTCCATGCTTAGTTGTGTCATCCAGGTCTTGGGGTTGGGATGGGTGGTTGGTGTTATGGGTAGATTAGTGAGGAGTAAGGGTGATAGGGGAGGGTGGGAGGGTTGGGGTGTTTGATAGCATGCTGGTAGGGTGGGGGATATGATAGTGAAGATTAGACTTACCAGTGTCCGTTCCTCCGACGACTCCTCCGAGGCCCTCAGGATGCAAGATGGACAAGACCTGCTCCTCCCATGTAGTTAGTTGTGGGGGAGGAGATGGGGGCCCCCGCCAGTCCGCTGTACCACGATGTGGTGCCTGGATACCGTTGAACGCACCTTCCCCCGTAGGTAGTTCCACCTCTTCCTGATGTCCTCCCTATTTCTTGGGTGCTGTCCCACAGCGTTGACCCTGTCGACTATTCTTTGCCATAGCTCCATCTTCCTGGCTATGGATGTGTACTGTACCTGTGTGCCAAATAGCTGTGGCTCTACCCTGATGATTTCCTCCACCATGACCCTGAGCTCCTCCTCGGAGAAGCGGGGGTGTCTTTGGCGTGACATGGGGTGGTGTGTGTGATGTGTGGGGTGGTGTATGTGGTGATGAGTGTGGTGGGTGTGGTGGTATGTAGTGTTTTGTGCGTGGATGTTCTGTGGGTGATGGTGTAGTGTGCCTCTGTGTGATGGTATTATCTATTCTGTGCTGTCTCTCTCTGGACTTCGTCTCTAATTTGTGGTCGTAGGGGTTTGTGGGTGATATGAGTGTGTGTTTTATATTGTATTAGATGTGTGGGAGTGGTGTTTGTATGAGTAGCAGGTGTTTTGGAGAGGTGTGTGTATTTTGAGCGCGGCTGTGTGTACTGCCAATGGAATACCGCAGTTGAAAGACCGCCGCGTGGATTCGTGGGTCGTAATAGCATGGGCATGTTTCTGTTGGCGTGGAGGTGGAGGATTTGTTTCCGCATATTTATCGCTGACCTTTGGTGTGGTGGACTTGTGTGGGTGTCTGAATTTCGGCGGATTCCGTGATGTGTGTCATATTAGCTGTGGCGGTCTCCCGCTGCCGCAGCAGTGTATTGGTGGTCTTCGGCACGGCGGTAAGCGCCTTTTACCACCAATGCTGTAATGACCCCCTTAATTTCTACTTTCATCAGACATTGAAGGATGCAATAGTTTATTTGTAGCTCTACCTAATCCTTACATGTGTTGCATCGTGTGTACAGTACAAGTTTTCATTCCATTCGATAACTTTCTTTATGCTTATGGCCTGATTGAGATACTGGCAGAGGTGATTGACTCAGTCGCATATTTGATAACTATCCTATCCGCCTTATTACGATTCCATAATAGCCTATAGAGAACATAATACGGCAAACAGTATATTTGTCACATTTGTGATGGAGAAATCCCTCTGCTAGGATCTAAATCAGGCCCTTAGGCAGATATCCGTTCGCCAAAAAATGTAAATCCAAATATATGCGACAGGATTCAAATTTCAGTGTATGGGATATCCGTCACCATTATAACAGAGAAACGTGTCCCTCAAGATTGAAATCAGCCCCTAAATCCTCTGTTCTCTAAGGTAGTCCTTTTCAGTTTTTACTTGACATGCAGAAAACTATAGTGGTGACTCTAAATAATCATCCTTGCTTTGAAATCCAAAGTTCACACCTTAGCTCTTTCTTTCCCTTTCCCTGTAATGGCGTATTTGACATGTCCAGGTAAACAACTTTAACACCAATAATTTGAAGAGGACAGTTACTTGATTATGTAAAAATGTACAACACTCAGCTGCCCACATTGTATTGTATTGTAATAGTATTTATATAGCACTTACTACCCCTGATGAGGCGTCAAAGCGCTTTTTGGCGAGTAGCACGCTACTCCGGAACCCAACAAGAATTTGTGGTGTATTAGTATAGGGAACTATGAGTACAGTTTTAGTATTATTATGAGTTAATTTGAGCCACCGATATGAGAGTTTGTTAGATTGACCGGAGTAATGGAGGGGTGGAGGATGAAAGAATCCAGAAGTGTTAATTGGGAGTTTACGGTAATAGGATTTAGACTTGGGATGAGTAAAGGGAGGAGGGCGGAGGGAAGAGTCTGTGGAAGGGGTTAGGGAGATCATAGTAGCAGGGTGCGATAAATGAGGGAGAATATAGTAGGGTTGTTTGGGAGATCATGGTAGTAAAGTGAGGTTTGTGTGAGTTAGATGTGGAAGCGGAGGGAAGAGCTTAGGCAGAGTTATTTAGGAGATGAAAGTAGTAGAATGGATTTGGGATGAGTCAGAGTGGGAATGGAGGATAGATTGATGACATGACATATTGTGATGGGTAGATAAGTGTGATACAAGATGAGAGCAGGGATTCATAAGTATATAAAATAACAACTTATCTAGGAGTTATGCAATGACCTAGGAACATGTTAAGCATAGAATAACATACATACATATTTACACACAGACACACATACATACACACATGAATACACACACATATGCACACATATATGTACATACATATACATATTTAACCCATGAGTAAATATACTTAGTTAAACAGGTTTAAAGAGTGTGTGTGTAGTTTATTGTTATGACATAGTAGCGATACATATTTTCTAAAGAACTATATATAACTAGAATATACACATAATCAGAAAAAAATGATTTATCAACATGGGCATATGCAGTCCATAGTTGTTTGAATATGGTGGTTATGAAGGAAAGAGACAACTCTTAAGTAGTTTTCTGAAGACAAGATAGTTATCTGTGGCTCTAACAGTTGGTGGTAATGAATTCCATAGTTTGGCTGCTTGAACGGAGAAGGATGTACCACCTATAGTCTTTTTCTTGCACGGTGGTGATCTAAGGCGGGGTGCCAATCTTGAGCGGAGGTTTCTTTGTTGAATGTATTTGGTTATTTTGTTTCTGATAAAAAGCGGTCCTGTTCCATGTATAGCTTTGTGGGTGATACAAAGCAGCTTGAAAGTGCATCTTTTGGCAACAGGTAACCAGTGTAGTGCTCTCAAGACAGGGTAGATGTGGGCTTGTGGCTTTACATGTAATAGTAACCTGGCTGCGGAGTTCTGAATACGTTGTAGTTTTTTCATAATATATAGAGATGATCCATGGTAGAGGCCATTGGCATAATCCAGTTTAGATAATACAAGCGAGATAGTAGCTTGCACCTTGTGTGGAAATCCGAGGTGCGGGAAGATGCGTCGTAGAGTCTTTAAGGTGATGAAGCTTGTTCATGCTAATTTGTCCACTTGGGCATTCATAATTAACTTGGAGTCCATGGTGATTCCAAGGTTTTTTACTTCCTTGGATAATTGAGGAGGTGGTCAGAGATCGTCAGGCCAGGCGTCGAGTGGGTCATAACTTTTCCAGTCACCACTGATCAACGGCTCTGAGGCAACTGAAGATTTCTGAGTTTTCAATGTTTTTGAGGCATTCTAATTCAAGCAGTATTTGTGTGTCATCTGTATAGTTGTAGCATGTGAGATGAAAATAATTAATCAGTTCTGGTAATGATATCATGTAGATGTTGAAAAGCAAAGGTGAGATGATTGATTCTTGGGGGACCCCTGCTTTTGTGAGGTAGGGTTTGTAAGAGAAGGGGGATGAATAGATGATATTAGATCTTTTTTGGAGATAGGATGTAATCCAGTCGAGAGCAGTCCCTTCTATGCTGGCTTCGTGGAGTCTTTGAATTAGGATGTCATGGTCAACCGTATCAAATGTAGCCGAGTGGTCCAAGAGAAGTAGTGCAGCAACTCCATTGCGGTCAACTGTGTTTTTAAGATCATCCCTGTTATAAATGGGGTCCTTGGTTGACAGTCAGGTTACCCCTTGTTCAAGCAAGGACCCTCACTCTAGTCAGGGTAAAAGAGAATCACCCTCAGCTAAACCCTGCTTACTCCCTTGGTAGCTTGGCAGAGCAGTGGGCTTAACTCCAGAGTGCTAGGTGTAAAGTATTTGTACCAACACACACAGTAACTTAATGAAAACACTACAAAATGACACAACACCAGTTTAGAAAAATAGGAAATATTTATCTAAATAACACAAGACCAAAATGACAAAAATCCACAATACACAAGTCAAGTTATCAATAAAAATGCAAAAAGAGTCTTTAAGTATTTTTAAACACACACTAGCGCTGCTAGCGTGAAAATGTACCTGGTGCACGTCAAAAATAACCCCACATGGGCGGGTGTGCATCAAAAATTACTCCGCACGGCGGTACGTGAGTCGGAAATCCAGCCGCACGATGATCGGAAATCCCTCCAGCGCAGGTTGTGATCTCCCGGCCTCCGTCAGAGAAGCTGTGCGTCGTTTCTCCTGCTCCGTGCGTCCATTCTTCAGTCACGTTTCCTGCGAGGGTCGTTTTCTCAGCTGCGGAGCCGGCAGCGCATCGTTTTTTCACCCGCAGATCAGAGTTGCATCAATCTTTTCCCCGCACGGTGCTCTGTACGTGGATTTTCTTGTCTTTAGGCTGCCAGCTTCTCCTTTCAAGGTCCCAGGAACTGGATGGGCACCACAGGGCAGAGTAGGAGTCTCTCCAGAGACTCCAGGTGCTGGCAGAGAGAAGTCTTTGCTGTCCCTGAGACTTCAAACAACAGGAGGCAAGCTCTAGATCAAGCCCTTGAGATTTCGTCTCAAGATGGAAGGCACACAAACTCCAGTCTTTGCCCTCTTACTCTGGCAGAAGCAGCAAAGGCAGGATAGCTCCACAAAGCACAGTCACAGGCAGGGCAGCTTTTCTTCCTCAGCTATTCAGCTCTTCTTGGTTCCATAAGTGAACTTTAGCACTGGTTAGCAGTGGTAAAGTGCTCAGAGTTCAAAAGCCAATAGCAACAGGTCAGAAAAAATAGGAGGCAGGAGGCAAAAAGACTGTGGATGACCCTGCAAAAAGGGCTATTTCCAACAATCCCAGATTGCTATGAGTGCTGATCCAGTGCCTCTTCCTGAGCAGAATCCAGTTTGTCAGTTTAAAAGTATAGAATTGTTTTCAATAAATTGTGACATCTGGGTGAATGCTGCTCTTTCTATCAGTTTGGCCAGGAAAGGTCAATTTGTGATTGGTCTGTAGTTGTTGGGGTCCTGCGGGTCTAGGTTTGTTTTCTTTAATAACTGTTGTATGTTTGCCTTTTTCAGGTCTACAGGAAAAGGTCTTGTAGGTAAAGAGTTGTTGATGATTCTTCTTACAGGTGTGGCAGCAGAAGTAGATAAAAGAATGTTCTTGAAGATTTGTGGTGGTCAAGGGTCAGAAGGGCAACAGGAAGGTCTGCTTGCTTTGACCAAATCCATAAATTCACCATGGGATATCTGTTTGAAGGACTATAGAGGCTGGGCTGGCTTATTCTTAGAGGGTATTTTAAGAAAGGGGTTGGTGCTGATGGTTTTCTTCTGTTTTAAATAGGAGTCCAATGTGTCTGCCTTGGTTGTGTAATGAGTTGCCAGTTTGTTTGTGAAATCTTGAGTAGTGGGATGACTTCCTTCCATGCATGTAGGTTTTCAAAATTCATTGAGAATTTTATAAAATTCTTTGGTTGTAGATTTAGCATTTTGAATTATGTCTGAGTAGTACCTTTTTTTTAGCTTTTTTGATTGATGATTTGTATATTCTGTTAAGTTTGTGTAGCTCCAGTTTGTCTTGACTGTTGTTTGTTTTGAGCCATGTCTGCTGTAACTTTCTGATTTGTTGCTTTATCTTTTTAAGTTCTGTGTTTCTCCAAGGTGCTGGTTTCGTTTTGTTGTGTTTAGTTTGTCTGAGTGGTATTAGGATATCAAAAGCTTCCTGTGGCCACTCATAAAGTTTTGGAACATAATTAATTGTATCTAGATCTGTATTGGCTGTTAGTTGTGTTAATAAGTCATCAAAATTGAGTTTGCTCTAAGGTCGATAGGTGCATGTATGGAAGTAGTTGCGGGGTGTGTTGATTTGTGGAGTTTTATGTTGGAAAGTTATCAAATGGTGGTCTGACTAGGTGATTGGCGTGATATTATGAACGGTAACTAGTTCAGGCTTAGCAAAAATGACATCTAGGATGTGTCCAGCGATGTGTGTGGGATTGTGTACAATCTGATGTAGGTTCAATGCAACTAGGCCAGTGGTGATAGCTTTTGGATGGGGCATATTGGGTTTGTCAAACCAAGGGGCATATTTATACTCCGTTTGCGCCGGATTTGCGTCGTTTTTTTTAACGCAAATTCAACGCAAAACTAACTCCATATTTATACTCTGGCGTTAGACGCGTCTAGCGCCAAAGTCCATGGAGTTTGCGTCACTTTTTAGCGTGGACACCTACTTTGCGTTAATGATATGCAAGGTAGGCGTTCCCGTCTAAAAAATTGACTCCGAGGCATGTGCGCCGTATTTACACTCCCGGGCAAAAATCACGCCCGGGAGTGGGCGGGTCAAAAAAAATGACGTCCAGCCGCTTTTGCGTAGTTTTTTAGCGCCTGGTCAGGGCAGGCGTTAAGGGACCTGTGGGCTCGGAAGGAGCCCAGAGGTGCCCTCCCATGCCCCCAGGTACCCCCCCGTCACCCTTGCCCACCCCAGGAGGACACCTAAGGATGGAGGGACCCATCTCAGGGAACATAAGGTAAGTTCAGGTAAGTAATTTTTTTATTTTTTTTGTGGCATGGGGGGCCTGATTTGTGCCCCCCTACATGCCACTATGCCCAATGACCATGCCCAGGGGACAGAAGTCCCCTGGGCATGGCCATTGGGCAAGGGGGCATGACTCCTGTCTTTGCTAAGACAGGAGTCATTTCAATGGGGGTTTGGAGTCGAAAAAAATGGCGCAAATCGGGTTGAGGCGATAATTTTGCCTCAGCCTGACTTGCCCCATTTTTTGGCACCCAAGCTCCATATTCCCCTACACCGGCGCTGCCTGGTGTACGTCATTTTTTTTCACACACACCAGGCAGCGCCGCCGGCTAACGCCGGCTAACGTCATTGTATAAATACGGCGCCCGCATGGCGCTTCAGAATGGCGTTAGCCGGCATTAACTTTTTTGACGCACAACTGCGCTGGCGCAGTTGTGCGTCGAAAAGTATAAATATGGCCCCAAATGTTTAGGTCCCCAAGAATGCATAGGTTTGAGTATAATGTAATAAGGTTTGAGACTGTATCTAGAAAAGCATCTGGGAATGTTGAGTTGTTAGGTGGAGGTCTGTAAAGGAGGAGAAAGTTACAGGAGGAAGTTGGAGTATGGTGGCATCTGGTGAGGAGGGCTTCACAACCTTGTATGGAAATGTTGTCTGTTTTACTGAGATTTATTGCCTGTTTGAATATAATAGCTAGTCCACCTCCTCTCTTGCCTATACAGTTTTGTGTGATGGTATGATAGCCTGGAAGAATTGTTTCATGCAACACTGGGCCCATGTCATCTCCCAACCATGATTCTTTTATGAATAGTAAGTCAGGTTGTGTGTCTGTGAGCAGGTCGTAGATGTGGTGCTTGTTTTTTGAGAGTGACTGAGCATTTATGAGCTGGCAGTTTAGAAAAAGTGTGTTCGTGGCAGTGTTGTTTTGTTTAGGAGAGTGGGTGTGACAATCAGTATAGTGAAAGTTTGTGTTGATTTGATGTGCTGATGTGTGTGATCTGTATTGTTTTTGTGGAATAGTGAGAAGGGATATTGATATAGTTGTTTTCGGAGAGGGATTTGTATGTGAGTTAGTGCTGGTGAGTGGAATTAGAATATCACAAGGGGTGTTGATGTGTTTTGGAGATGAATGTATGAGGTGTGTAAGAGGAGATGGATGTGTGTCAGGGGAGTTTGTGTTAGTTGTGATGACTGGAAGAGGTAATATATGTGGTGTAGTGGAGTGTGAGGATTGTATGGTTATTTGTAATTGGTGAAGAGAGGGGAAGGGTGTTTGTAGATGGTGTGTTCGAAGGCTGGGTTTTGGAATTGTTATGATGAACGGTGGTCTGTGTGGAGCAAACATGCTGCTCTTAAATGTTCAACCTTGGGTAGCACAAGATAATATGCCATCCGCAGAGATAAAGGGCCTGAGAAATCCATAATAGGAACTACCAGCTGATTGTGACATTCTGTCATGACCTTCAAAGGTAGCCACCGAGGTTCTGGGTATGGGTACCAACGCTAATCCACCAATCTTGAACAAGAGAGATCTTCTGACCAAGAAAAGATTAAACTTGAACTTATGTGATCTCCTGAGGGGAAATGGATGGTAGGGAGGTGATAGAGAAGAAACACTGGAAGCCTACATCTCTGGGATATTTTGAACACTCACACCTCAGATAGGAAAAGGCAGCAGGTGTATTAAATCTTAAACAAGTAAAATGATGGAAGTGTCCAGTAATGCCAGCACACAAAGAGACAGAATATTTATATATATATATATTTTTATTCTCAGAAAAAAACAAAGGTTGCATGGATGTTATTGTTAGGAAATAGAATTGAAAAAACATAGAAATTCAGTTGAAAACAAAGGTTACAGGGACGTTATACTTAGGCTCACATTTTGAACATACAAAACCATAGAAATTCAACTGTTATAGTTACAGTTATCTCAAGTAACTATAACTTGTGCCCAGGAGGGGTACCCCGTGCACCTGCATTTAAAATAATATGTCCCCGGGACCTGGCCCACCTGGGGGCAAAAGTAAAAGCAAGACAGGAGACAGCACTTGCTTTGTTTCTTAAATCACAGGAAAAATCATGAATATTTGTGAATTTTGCTGTGAATTTATAAAAACATGTTTTTTAGCCCGGGGAACCTCTGAAAAAAGGATAGGGTGTTAAGGTAACAATACCATGCCCCCTTTCAGTTTTTTTCTTTTGTTTTTTAGACTCTCCTGAAGCGGAGTCTCAAAATGACTGTCCACACTTCCTGTTTGAAGTGTTAACAGCAATCAGATCTCTGCATGAGATCTGCAGTATAGATGAATTTGTCGCAACCTTCTATATACAAATATGACTTTGCTTTCATTTCTTCTAAACTGCTAAACGGATCTACACCAAATTGAAAAAAGACTCATCTGGGAATGAAAACCTACCTTTCTACTAAATTTGGTGTAATTCCGTTCAACGGTTCTGGCTGCCGGTGTGCACAACAAGAACCTAGAGGGCACTTTTTGGGACAGTTTTGTGAAGATGCGTCAAGTGGTGCCTGAAGATATAGGCAAGTTAAAAATGCTTTTGCTATGGAAGCTAGGTCCTAACTACAACTACCTACTGACTGTCGGTAGTGTGCGGGTGTGTGTGTGTGTGTGTATATATATATATATATATATATATATATATATATATATATTTATATATAGTTAGGACCATGTTTCTATAAAAATAGGAATTTTTTGACTTGCCTTTAATTTTTTTTTTTTTAAGTGGCCCAGTTATTCTGGGTGCGCATGCAAAGTTGCGGGGTGATCCATCAAGCGGGGTTTATAAAAAGGGGGCTAACATTTTTTTGCATTTCGCACGTTAATTCTCATAGGATCTGTCAGCACGTCTACAGCCCAAACCGTTAGAAGGAATTACACCAAATTTCGCAGAATTCTAGCTGTTGCTACACCGATTGTGCTTTTTGTTAACTGTGTAAATCCGTTCAATAGTTTTGAGATATTTAGGGAAATTTAAATTTGTATATCTCTTGCCACAAGCTATTCGCAACCAAAGACAAGCTCGTGCAGGGAAATTCACAACTCTGATTGTCTGACAACACTTCAAACCAAGAAGTGTTGGCAGACATCTTGAGACTTGGCTTGAGCTGAGTCCCAGCAAAAAAGTTTAAAAAAAAAGAAAAAAGTCCAGGGTAGAGATACCCTGACCCCTTAGCACTGGTGGGGAAGTCCCAGAGGGACATACCTAGAGCAAAAAACATTTTTTAATTATTTTTTTGCCACAAGTTTGCGATCTTCATGAATTTGCAGCAAAAACATTTAAAAAAAACAAGGGTGGGCTCCTGCGTTTGTTTTTTTAAAGGCCCCCAGGTGGGCCAAGTCCCGGGGCCATTCAAATGTAATGTGGGGGTGGCTCCTGGCACCCCTACAGCTCCGGGGACCAGCACATTTAATTTTTTATATGCGCGGGCCATGCCCCCACCGTGCATTAGGGACTGCCAACACCCCAGGGCTATCCTTTTTATCTATGCAGGATAGGCCAACAGAAGCAAAAATCTGGCATGAATTGGAGTTAAGTAGCACAAATGTTGGGGGAGATTACCCTGAGACTATCAGGTCTAAAACTCCTTATCACTGAGATCAGGTTAATAGATGCATAGATGCACACTTATTTGAGTACTTAATGCCACATGTGTACACACTCACACATGTTGATAGACAAGCTGAAAGAGGAGGTCACCATAATCTATAAAAACACCTGACATCCCATATTTTACATCCCTCCTAGTAAAATACAGGTACACTGGTCAAGGCATTGCTCCACATCAATTGAAAAATAATATTATTGTCTGCCCAGCAGAAGCATTCCTTGAACCCAT
Organism: Pleurodeles waltl; assembly: GCF_031143425.1. Lineage (NCBI taxonomy): Eukaryota > Metazoa > Chordata > Amphibia > Caudata > Salamandridae > Pleurodeles > Pleurodeles waltl. The sequence goes on along the minus strand of NC_090449.1, from coordinate 685,370,901 downwards.
CTTCACTCTGTTCCTAAATGTTTCTTCACCCTCAAATAACTATGAATAAGCTGCAAAATCATTTCTGATTAGAAAATGACCCAGTCTCCCTTCCAAAATACTTCCTTTACGTTTACAACATCCTTGATGTCAACATAATATCCAAGTGTGTCTCACATATTTGGGGCCCTATGCATTCTGGACACAGTCCTCCTACATAGTCTGAAGTGGAGCAACCTCTAACCAATCCATTGGTATAACCTAAAAAGTCTCCCATTTTAGAAAATGCCTTCTTTACTGGCATAATAAAAACAGTACAGACATCAACCCTCAGCAAGCATAGAACCCCCACAACCCAAATATCCCAGCAGCAACTACCCATTTCTTTCTCATTCACACCATCCAGCCTTATATTGCCACTAATAAAAGCCCTCTGACCCAGCAAAGATACAGGTGACTTATTCTATTCCTGGCCACATACAGATGCATACAGATGCCCCAGGCATACAGATAACTTCCTTCATAATCAGTTCAATGCTAGAGGTGGCCCCAAAGTCCTAAAACACTCTCAGTGTCAACACTCTATAATAGTCATTCTCATCTAGCAGGCCAAGCCATCTACAGGTTTTAGCATGCATGTCACTGGACTAGAAAATCCTGGATAAGGTTATTTATTGGTCATTGGCAACCTACATGGGAAAATAGCAGTTTCTAAACACCCAACAATTTGCTTCTGTCTACAACATGGCACAGGTAAATTCCTAATCACTGTCTAGGATGACATAATAAAACTAACTGATCAGGACTCTTTCAACAGATGACTGTCTCTTAAACCATAGTGGATCACAATATCCTTGTATGTAATTAGAGTGTGAGCTAAGGGTGTAAGAACCTATCTTACATAATAATCATAATCCATATCAGGGTGAACAACTAAAACTACTAAATAAACCTGTGCTTAACCCTGTGGCACAAAGCAGGTAGGCTTAATTTAGGGGAAATGTGTTAAGTATTTATGCACCACTCAAACATGTAATAAAGTGAAAAAATTAGACAAGAAAAAAACCCAAACTAATTTAGTAAAAATAGAGAATATTTTAATTAATTAAGAGTAAAGCCTGAGATATGAACGGTTAATAATAATGCCCAAAAAAATCAAAGCACTAACTGTAGGTATCTGGTCACGTTAGACTTGGTTAAAGATAAATGTTAAGGCCAACCACAATCGGTCACTGGTATGATACATAGAATGGGTCCGTCCATGTGGAAACTTTACCGCCTCACTTAGAAACTTTTATGGAGAAAAACTGGCTGCTAAAGAGTTGTCAGCAGGGCATACTGCAAGATAAATTCAAGCAGGACTTGATGGCAGGGGGGTTGCTGAAGAATGGGGTCCTGGTAATATCACCAGTGAAGGTGGGGGTGCCCTGAGTAGCTAAAGACCATGTCCAGGAAGGCCTCTACATTGATCAGAACTTGATCTGCATTGATCCTGGTGAAGCCTCCTACATTCAGTTTCAAAAACTTGTTTTAGAAGTCAGATCTCTTTAGTGGGAAAAGCCAGCAGGTTAAAGCAGACTGGTGAGTCGATGTAAATGGCTGTGACTTTGAAGGTGACCCTGGTCTCTATTGGTATGCAGTTGTAAAAGTTCCAGTGAATTTATCACTAAAAAGCAGTTATCTGGTCGCGCCTGGACAAATTTACAAGTTCAATCTGACTGCGAATGAGCGTGAGATCACTGCAGGGACTCACTTAGGTCCACTGAACACAGTTCATTAATCCTGATTACAAAGGGAAAATGCAGCAGAGGTGATATACGGTCTGCTTGAGGAGATGTTTCACACAGTGCCAGTTCTGGGGAGCTGTTTTCGGAGGGTAGATGTCCTTGTATGGTGATGCGTTGCTCAGAGTAGGTTTCAATGGGCTGCATTCGGATAGGTGATTTCCCTTCAAGGAGATGCATCATGTTGCAGGGGTTCCGATGGGCTGCAATGGGTGATGTGAAGCCCTTGAGTTTCAGAACTCCTCACAGCAGAAGCAATGTGTTAACTCCGAAGGCCATGCATGGAGCAGCCGAAGTGATGCACTGATTCTGCAGGAGATGCCCCACACTGCAGAGGAGATGTGTGGGTTCGGTAGAACACACAAATGGCTGTCAGAGCACCTTCAAGCCCACTTTCAAGAGTCCAGGACTGGGGTGCAAAAAGTTGAGAGGACAGGACTCACAGATGGCAGAGTGCAGGTGTTGGGTTCAAGGTTGTTGGAAGCCTCATATGTCGCTGTGACTTCTGATCTGGAGGCCAGCCAACTAGCCCTTGGAGTCACTCTGGGGTCTTGGGTTTAGATATGCAGGGCCAGTCCTTCTTACCCAGGCAATGGGGGAGCAGGTCAGCACAGCAGGTCAGCAGTCCTTCTGGGCAGCAGTCCAGCAGAGTGGCAGCCCTTTCAGCAGCACTGCAGTCCTTCTTGCTGGCAGAGTCCACAGGTCAAGAGATGTACTAAAGAGTTGGGTGTATGGATCCAATATGCATACCTGTTGACCACTTTGAAGTAGAGAGAACTTCTAAAGTTTTTCAGCCCCCCCGAGGTGTCGTGCATCCCCTTTCTCCATGTCCTGGACTCCGCTTGTCAGGGATCAGAAAACACTAGTGACAAACCCTTTTTGAGAGGGTTAAGGAAGCGCATTTTTGATGTGCAAGTGTGGTAGGTGGCAGCTAACCCCCCTTGTTAACTCACAGCAGCCCATGCTGTCAAAACCTATCTTCCATGTGTGTCAGTGTCTGGGAGCAATACACAAAGACAAACAGCCAGCTACACCCAGCAGTGTGCATGGGACCCATGTCTGGGCATACCATTCCCACTTGGGGCGACAAATGCAAAAAGAACAGTTGATGGACGGAATGTAGAACAAATCAAACATTCACCCCCAGTCACAGATCTGGGTTTAATCCATCAGTTTTTTGGCTCACCATGCCATTCCAGTTTGGACCCAGCCATATGCAAATCAGCCTTGACCCTGTTCCCCATGAGAACAGTCCAGACCGAACTGCCAGACCAGGTCCTCCCTGGACCAGAAACAAGCATCCTGGGACCGGTTTCGGGGTAGCACCCCTCTTCAACCAGGCTAGCTTGAATCTGGTGGCATAGTGAGCACAGGACCCAAGTCTGGGCATACCCTTCCCACTGCGCCACTGGATTCAAGCTAGCTTAGCTGATGAAGGGTGATACCCTGAAACAGGTCCTAGGATGCTTGTTTCCGGTCCAGGGAGGACCTGGCTTGGCAGTTCGGGCTGGACTGTTCCTATGAGGAACAGGGTCAAGACTGATTTGGATATGGCTGGGTCCAACCTGGGGTGGAATGGTAAGCAAAAAAACAATGGATTAAATGCAGATCTTTGTGACTGGGGATCAATGTTTGATTTGCATTGGATTCTGTCCATCATCTGTTCTTTTTTGCATTTGTCGCCCCAAGTTGGTAGGAAATGCCCAGACATGAGTCCCTTGCTCACTGCGCCACTGGATTCATGCTAGCTTAGCTGATGAAGGGTGACACCCTGAAACCAGTCCTAGGATGCTTGTTTCTGGTCCAGGGAGGATCTGGCTTGGCAGTTCAGGCTGGACTGTTCCCATGAGGAACAGGGTCAAGACTGATTTGCATATGGCTGGGTCCAACCTGGAGTGGCGTGGTAAGCAAAAAAACAACGGATTAAACCCAGATTTTTGTGACTGAGGGTGAATGTTTGATTTGCTCTGCATTCTGTCCATCATCTTTTCTTTTTGCATTTGTCACCCCAAGAGGGAAGGGTATGCCCAGACATGGGTCCCTTGCTCACTGCCCCACTGGATTCAAGCTAGCTTAGCTGATGAAGGGTGATACCCTGAAACCAGTCCTAAGATGCTTGTTTCCGGTCCAGGGAGGACATGGCTTGGCAGTTCGGGCTGGACTGTTCCCATGAGGAACAGGGTCAAGACTGATTTGTATATGGCTGGGTCGAACCTGGGGTGGTGTGGTAAGCAATAAAACAATGGATTGAACCCAGATCTTTGTGACTGGGGGTGAATGTTTGATTTCCTCTGCATTCTGTCCATAATCTGTTCTTTTTGCAACTTTCTAGAAGTGACATTTTCAGAAATAGTGATTTTAAATCTGACTTTACCGTTGAAGAGGGCTTTTAACTACAATTCTCTAGACACAAACTCAAACTTTCTATCGCCTTCAAACTGGAAGTTACAACTTATTTATTTATTTTACTGTCAGCGCATGAAAACAAAACATAAAAGTACGTGCCTGACCTTTTAAATACACTGCACCCTGCCCTCTGGGCTGTTCAGGTCCCACCCTAGGGGTGGCATATGTTTCAAAAAGGATGGTTTAGGTCTAGCAAAAGGTTTATTATGCCAGGTTGAAATGGCAGTTTAAAACTGCACGTACAGTCTCAATGGTAGGCCTGAAACATGTTTAAAGGGCTGCTTAAGTGGGTGGCACAATCAGTTCTGCAGACCTACTAGTAGCATTCAGTTTTCAGGCGCTGGGCACATGTAGTAGCACCTTACTAGGAACTTACAAGTAAATTAAATAGAGCAACTTGGATGTCTGCCAATTCTAGTATGCTTTAAGAAGAGGAAGCACAGCTCTTTAACACTGTTTAGTAGAAGTAAAGTGCTCAGAGTCCTAAAAGCAAAAGAAAATTAGTTAGGAAAACAGAAGGATGAAGGCAAAAAGTTTGGGGATGGCCCTACAGAAAGGGTTAAGTAGATTAAAATGTTGTTATAGTTCCACCTCATCTCCTCGAAGTGACAAGCTTGTTATGCAACCTCCTTTGTCCTCTTCAGAACCTATGATGAAAATCAGGTTGTCATATGGGCCGAAAATCTCAGCTTCCACAAACAAATACAGGCTGTTCTGAAGTGATCGATGTTACAATGCATTCCCCTTGAAAGACACTCCATAGTTGTAGGCTCACTAGTCACCCTGGTCCAACACCTTTTACTCTGGCTTGCCAACAGAAACATTCAAAAGCCAGGCAGGAAAAGTAGTCATTGCTTTTGATGTACACCATATTTATAAACTACAAAAATAACACACAGAACACAACTACAAAGATTCCGCCGGTTCCCACAATAGGTGAGAATCTCCATCAAAACTGCATGGCACATGTGCAAGTGCTTAAAGGGTGAACACTCAAGCATATCAAAAACAAATTGAACAATTATTACCTTATTCAATCACTACCCTCTCCCAAAAACAATATAATCATCAACTACAAAACCAGATCTAAGAGCAGGGAGATAGATGCTTCAGGGAAATGTGATTAAACCTTTGGAACAGCATGCTGTTGTACATTTGCAGTTCCCAACCTCATTCCTTTCCAAGTCAAACTGGAAAACTACCTCTTCTGACACCAAATCACATGAAAGGTCAAGAAAACGTGACCATCACCACACAGGATGAATGTGTTATTGTTGCCCACATGAAATGTCGGACTACGAGAATACTGATATCACATAATCACTAATCAAGAATGATCAATGCAATATCCCCTTTTAACATGTACGCCACTATGCCAAGGCAGTAAGGGATCCATGGGACTTCGACCTAATGATACAAAGAGGTTGAGGGCCTAATTTAAATTTTGGGCAATGGGACACTCAGTCAAAACATGACATATTTGCTATATTTCAATTGAGATGATGCACTTGTAATAGATCGGACAGGACATCTGACATATTTGTGACGAACATGCCATCCGCCAAACACTAAATAAGGCCTTCAATATGAATTAACATTTCCATATTCCATGCATGTGCTTAGGCAATCATTGCCCTCACGACTACAAAGATTTGTTAACCAATATTTGTGTGCCAATGTGAATATTATTATTTGACACCTGCTGATTGTTTTATTAAATATGGGCCTTGGTCCGAAGCTTGAACGATATCTAAAATGCATGTATTTATTGTATGCAGTATGTAAGCATCACTTCAGGTAACTAAACTAGGTGAGGTACACACGTCTCCTGACAAGACTTTAGTTCTTTATCTGCTATCTGAAGCGAGATACCTCAGTGACCTGAGGTTTCAGTGAGTCATGCAACTGGCCTGGCGGATGTGTGAAAGTAATAAATGCTTGAATTCATCCTTGCAGCTGGTGCCACTGCAGCCGTGGAAAATGTAATCTTTCAGAAAATGAACATCTGCTGCTACCTATTAAAATTTTGTTGATCCAGAAAAAAAGCTAACACACTTTATTATACTTCATAGCACTGATTGTATTTTTGAGTGGATGTCGACATATTGAGGCCAGGGCCTGATTTGGAAAAAAATTGGAGCAGTTAGGCAAGAGGCCCAAAGTATTAAATTATACATCTATCACACAATAATAAATTGTTTCAATTAAGGAATGCCGCGGGTGTAAAAATCCTAATAATAATGTGCTGGCATATTGAGTATGTTCACATCGGCTTGCAGTGCTGTAAGCAACAATAGCTGACATTACCCAAACCAATGGTATTCATTTTATCCACTGCAGACGAATGCCACGCCGACATGGGGAGAAATGTGCTGTGCGAAATGGGCCACAATCACATAATGTCACAAAAACCGTGTGAAGCACCATAACCAGAAAAGGGCAGGTGATCAAAATGCTCCCCGCGCTATATATTTCACCAGGTTTTTACCTGCTGAAATATGTCTGAAGAAAATTGTAGTGGTGTAGGAAATTCAGTGTGTGGTATTCACTCCACTGGTATTTATTTAACCCATGGGAACATTTACCCTATTTGCCTCTTCTAACGAGGGCCTTTAACTGTACTGATGGTGCACCCTAGAAATGAAATCACGGCATTACCTAATTACTTAGAAACAGATAATTGGTTATTTATTTCATTATTGTTTATTGTGAAATTAAAACATCATACAAGCATAAAATAGGTATAAATAAATCAAGCATTAAAACAAGTACATGCTATAAAGACCTACTGAACAACTCATATTACTTTAAGTCACACTTTGTTCCAGCACGCCACATCCTCCAAACTATAAATAATAATAAACAAGCATTTGCAATGCAATAGGTCTTGCGTGTCCTTGAGTTAGAGCTGTTAGCATTGTGAATTCATAACTGGACTTTTCTTGCCACATAAATTGGTCAACTCTGTCTCACAATTTTGTCTTTTACTGCCATGTTTTGGTTGCCACTGGCGGCTACTGACATCAGAAATCACAATCCCTTGAAGAGAGACAATGGATAATAAGGCTGGTATTTTCCTTTTATTTTAACAAAATGAAGTCTTGCATTTTATCAAAACTCTAATGAAGTTAACAATAGCAGAGCAGACTGTGAAGATGTATGGCCCCAATAAAGGAGATAACCAGTGCCCTGTGTGGATAGTTCTGAGTGCTGGCAGGGCGGGGCCCTAGAGGGGAGACCTACGTGGGAGGCTAAACAAGTTTCACATCATTGCTTCTATGTTTTGCTACATTACATCGGAAAGGGCATATTGTGGCTTTAATGAGGAGTGAGCTGAATGACCAGGTGTTTCTTTTGTAAAATAAGCTTATTTCAGGAGCCAGAGGTGAGGACAGCACTGCAATAAAGCCAAAACAAATGCCAGCGACATGAAAGGAGGTGGGAGGAACGGAATGCTGCAATAAAACGCAGGCAGCTACCAGCCTAAAACACACAAAGTGAAAGTGAGCACCAAAGAAATGCCAAAGTAGTCCGTCACAGCAACAGATAAAGAAATCAAAGTGGAACAATAAAGTAGTTGGTCACTGCTCTGAAACAGAAAAAGGGGGGAAAAAAAGGCAGAGTTGACCACTAGCGAGCACAGGTTTTCAAAGGACACTACAACCAACAAATGAAATTGCTTTAAGCCATAAGAAGTATACTAAAAGTACACATGAGGTGGAATGCTCGATCTAAAAATGTTATAGAGTGTAAATGTACAGAAAGAAATTATTCACGTTGCGCCTTCTCAAATTCATTCCTGACAGTCACCCCTAAACTAGACAAAATACGTGATGTCCATGTATCGCTTGCTGAGATGTTACGTGGACAAGAATATAGAAATGAGCCTTGGATTCCACAGAATCATTACAGGTAAAGCAATTCTCTTTCAGCGACTATGGCAGGCCTCAAGACTTGCAAAATGTTTAAAGGGGGATAGCCGTCATGGGAAAATTGACTTACAAAGCATTCGCTATAGGACTCTCAAGCTAATCCTAACAGAGTTCAAACATAGACACATGTTTACAAATTAAAAACATATTTTGTAGTTTTTCCCAAATCATGATTGCTCCTTCTTGCTACATACACCCTATTCCAGTATGGGTCTTTCACATCATCCATAGCACCCTACTGGTGTGTTTCAGGTGAAAACCTGCCCCTGAGATTGCGAGAGGAGGTCTGCCCTGAGAGGGAGATGTCAGGTGTCCTTGCAGAACCCATTTATTAACTAGGAAAGAATTATGGATTTCATCTTGTGAATTCCACCACACAAAAGCATAGTACCCTTGTTAGAGATTCTTTTCTGCAAAGGCTCTTTCAGCTTTCCTCTCCTCTGCCTCCATTTTTAATTTTGCCAACTGCAGCTGGAATTATTCCTCCTCTCATGTCCTCTGGAGTCAGGCCATAACTATAGACAATTGAAACTCCATGTTCATGGTGGCTCCCTGGGCAAGTAATCCATCCCTTTATAAAAGCTTTTCAACTGATTAACTGTGCACTCCTACAGCTTAGCCAACTCACACTTCACAGCTACACTTGTAGAACCAGCCAGAGACCTGATGTGTAGGATGTATTAAAAATGCAAATCAGTGCATATTGCAGAAGAAGATAAAAAGTTTAAATCGTCTTTAAATGTGGGTAGGTAGTGTACACATAGATATTGTATGGCACTGAACAAACATAAGTCATATCCTCACCACTGATCACCAGTGTTAGAATGTGGGTCTTCAGTTGGCTGAGGCATGCACCTTGTCCAAATAGAGATCACAATCCTGGTCAACGTTAGTCAAAACACAGCCTAAATTATCCTGTGCCCACCCTCTGGTAGCTTGGCACACAGCAGGTAGGTTTAACTTAGGCAATGTGTAAAGTATTTGTGCAATATGTCATACAGTAACACAGTGAAAACACCACACAAGTACTCCGCAATAGTTTAGGAAAATAGATATTTATCAGAATAAAACGAAATCAATGTGACAATAAATCAAGAGTCACAAGTCAAGATATCACTTTTTAGATGTGTAAGTAGTCTTAATCCATAGGAATCAATGGATGTATCTCTTTAACACAAAGTACCTGGGATGCATCAAAAATAACAATGTTGGAGGTCGCAGAGGTTCTAAGGCATCGAAAAGTAAAGTGACGCATCAATTTTTCCAGCACAGCAGAGGTGGTGCCTTGTTTTATATCTCACAGGCAAGGTGATGCGTGGATTTCTGGGACCCAATTTCTAACAACCCTTCAGGAAGACAAAACTAAAGATTTAATAACACCTGGGTAATGCTATCACACTCACAGGCAGCCCAGAGTAAATTCCCAGGAATATTATCAAAGACTGTCCTCAGGTCCACAAAAACACACTGAAAGGCATTTGTTTGAGAGTCACATATGTCTCTATTAAATGAAAAGCACTAAAAACATGGTCAATGTGTCTCAACCACTTCCTGAAACAGGCCTGGCAATGAGGCAAAACATTAATGGCATATACCCAAGATTAAAGCTTTTCAAAGAATATTCTCCCTGCTATTGTTTGTACACTATCGACGCTATCGATTGAAACCAATTTGACTGTAATTAATAGTGACATACTTACATCTTTTCATGTTGGTGGTTTAGCACGGTCTCTATGCGAAGCCAGGAATGTGGTATGGAATCCCTTCTCACTATGGCACTCGCTAATCTGCATATATGGCGTATGGAGGCCCTTCTCACTATGGCCCTCGCTAATATGCATGCTTATGCACCCCATTGCCAATTATTCCATTAAACAAATCTGTTGGTATTTTATCTGGGTCCAATTCTTTGCCCCACATCTGTTTTTAAATGGCCCAAGCCATCTTTCCAGTTAATTGCCAACACATTGGAAAAATATAGTAGACCTGCAAAATTTAAATTATGCCAGCATAATCTGCGTAATTTTGAAAGTTTTAGGTTTACATTACACTTATTATGAAAAATTCCCCAAATTATGCCATTGCTCCACTTTGCCTAATTAATTTACAGGGAATGCCCCATTCACAGTAAAATATATAGTTTTGACTTTCTTTAGCATGAAATGTGTTCTTGTTTCCAAAATTTACATGTTGGCACACATTGAGCTAAAATATAGGGCTAAATGATGAATTTGTAGTTTGCGTAATCATGTATTTTTGCCAAATTGTTGTGTGATTAAGCAAAGCAAATCATACAAATTTTGCACACCCCTTGAATATAGACAGGATTACATAATCCTTCCAGTGGAGAGAAATAATCAGAATGTTGGCCTGTAAAGAGAGTGATCATGTGAGTTTGTGGGAAAAACCAAGGACCTAGCCCTATTTGCAGTGCAGGACCGAAATCAACAGGCGTCATTATCTCTAGCTGCTTCTAAGAGATCAACTAAAAAAATATATTCCCGGCACATTTCCCCGCCGATAGCACACCTCTATAATTTTTCCTTTGCTGTCTAACCTCATCAACCCGACCCAAACTTCAGGTTTCTTAGCAACTTTGACTTAGCTGATCTGCACTCTTTTTATTGCACCATGGCTGCAGTTGGGGCTCACTGAGGTTACAGGGGGCGGGGCGGTGCGCAGGGGGCAGAGGTAGAGGAGGGGGAAGGAATTTTAATAAACTTAAACAAATAATAATAATCTTACCTCTCCTCCACCAGTCCTCCGTGTTGCACTGGGGGCACAGGCTCCCAGCCTGCCCTGCAGCCAATCCTGACGCAGCATCAGGATTGGCTTGGAGCGCCAACCAGGGCACTTCCAGGCAGACTGGGAGCCTGTGTCTGCTCTCTCCAGCCCGGCACTGTGTTGCTGGGCTGGAGAGAGCACACTTTGCATGTAAGGCAGCCGGCCAAACATACATGCGCAGTGAGGGGACAGCACTGGGCACTCACCTCACTGCTCGTCATCCCTTTGCCCCGCCCCTTTCACAGCGAACGAATAATAAACATAGTTTATTATCCCTTCATTTGTACGGTTTGCAGCTTCTGCTGCTGGTGGGTGCTGTTCTGGATCTATCAGATGTCTAAAACTGGACGCATAAATTAAAAAACCTGCCTAGAGATTTCCCAAAGGATTCTGGCCATAGCTAAGGAATTTCGACAAACCTTTTATTATGATACACAATAGACAAGTTATCACCACTATTTATCCAACCTTCATGTAGAGCACCAGCAGCTAATGGTTACCTTCTACCCACTCCATGTCTGTCATATATTTAACCATGTGCCAACCTACCAAATTAATCATTAAGCAATCAACATAAGACTGTGTATTACTCAAAAGGTAGATAGAAATGCACTGTCAGAGTATGTTTTGCCATGACATATACGCAGCATGTGAGTTGCTGTTAACAATGCAAGCTGGCAAGATAATTACCTGTAGATTTTTATGATGTGACCATTCAAAACAATTATGCCCAAAGCCTGGCCCTCCACTGCTATCAATTGAGAAAGTTCAAAACTCAGTTCATACTTATATTAAAATATCCAGTGCTAAAAATGGCCCAAACATTTTGCCTTTCACCCTCCACTTTTTGCTGAATTCGTTTTTGTTGGCCTTAGGACTTTGAGCACTTAACCACTGCTGACCAGTGCTAAAGTGCATGTGCTTCTCCTCTAAACTTGGTAACACTTGTGTGTGCACAAATGGCATATTTAATTTACATTGTCTCTGGTAAAGTGCCCTACATGTGTCCAGGGCCTGTAAATTAAATGCTACAAGTGGGACTGCAGCACTGATTGTGCACACACTTAAGTAGCCTTTTAAATGTCTCAGACCTGCCATTGTAGAGCCTGTGTGTGCAGTTTTACTGCCAATTTGACTTGGCATTTAAATATCCTTTCCGAGCCTTGAACTCCAATTTTATTACACAGAAGCCACTCTTAAGGTAAGCCCTCATCACCTATATGGCAGGGTGCTGTATAAGTTAAAGGTAGGGCATGTACTTTTGAGTTTTGCATGTCCTAATAGTGAAAAACACCTAAATTCATTTTTCACTACTGTGAGACTTACTCCTCTCTAACATTATAAGTTCCCTATTACACTTTAAAGCTGTAATTCCTGAGTGAGAAGGAGTAGCTATGTAAAGTTTTATATCATTGGAATGGTAGTGGTAAATCTTCCTTACTGGTAAGGTCAGATTTAACATTACTATTTTAGAAGTGCCACTTTTAGAAAGTGAACATTTCTTGGTTGTTACAGTTCTGTCTGCCCACAGTCTCTCTCCAATACACATATGGGGTAGGATGACAGCTATACATTGTGCATTCCTTCAAGACTGCCACAAACACATCATGATTAGTTGTGTCTGAGTCCTTGTCTGCATTCATTTGCATTCCAATGGCTCTTCCTGGGCAGGAAGGGCAGGAGGGGATGACAGTTACATCCAAATAGGCAGTGCCTGTCCCCACACAAACGGCTGATTACCCCTTACTGAAATTCTGGAGCCTGGGCTGAAGAAGAAAGGACACTTAGACACTTCTTTGAAGTCACCCCCACTTCGAAGGCACATTTGGATGTAAGTACTGGGTCTGTGACCTGACCAAATCAGACACTTCTGGTCCTACAGCTGCACTCTGTCAGAAGAACTTTTGTGCTGCACCAAGAACTGTTACTCAGCTGGACTGCTGCCCTGGGAAGGGCTGTCTGTTGTGCTGTCCTATTTCCTGCTGCTCTTTGACCCTGCTGAGGGAGAGCTGGATTCTGCCTTTCAGCCGAAAGTGATCTCAAAGGTGGTTGGCTTGCCTCCTGATGCTAGAGACTCAGGGATATCAAAGTTTCTACCCCTGCTCCTGTACGTTATTCACTGGAAGTGGTCCCAGATACTTGCACCAGTGAAATTGACACATGTCCTGCTTGCTGGAAGTAGAAACTGATGCATCAACCCTGTTGCAAGAATAAAATTGGAGCATTGCATCAGCAGTGTGAGAAGTATCTCTGGGATTGCTATATAAACCGACTTATCCCCGGCCTGCTGGGAGCGGCACCCAGCAAATCACCATTGACATCAAAGCAGCACCGCTGCCATTGCTGAAGGACGATTGATGCATCCCTTCCACAGCGTGAAGAAACCCATCATATCAGCTTCAGAATAAACACATAGCAGCTTTGATGCACATTTTCCGAAAGCAACAAATCAACATCAATGCATGTGAAAAATCAATGCATCCCTTCACTGCGGGAATGTGAGATTGACGCATCCACCGACACATCGACCCCCGCCTCTCATGTTGGCGACCACGATCAAGGTGCTGTTTTTCCAGAGATTGCATGGCTCCTGTACCCTGCCCGTGCTCCATCGCTGTTGGCTTGAATTGTTGACTTTGCAGTGGTCTAGGGTGACATTAAGTAACCCCTAAAGCGGTATTTACTTCTAGGTGCTAGAACTCTTTTAAATCCTTAAAAATGTATAACTCGTCTTGTACTTATCGGATTTTTGTCATTTTGGTCATGATTTATTCATAAAAGTATTGTTTATTTTTCTAACACTGTGTGGAGTCTTTTGTGGTGTTTTCATTGTGTTACTGTGTGTGTGTGTGTGTTGCACAAATACTTTACACATTGCCTCTTTAGATAAGCCTGACCTCACTGTGCCAAGCTACCAAAAGGTGAGGTTTTAGTGTGTAACCTACTTACCCTAACTAGGTAAGGTAAGGTAAGAAAGAAGTTTTAAGATACATTCAAATTGTTAATAAGACATCATTAGCAGTCTTGTTAAATTACACGTACTCATGTTGCTTAATTGTATACTCCTTCCTGATGCATATAAAACACATTGTGATAACTTAGTTGAGCTTTCCGGTCCCCATAGCAGTTCATTTGCTTCTTAAAACATAACTCTATTTGTAGTTAAATAGTTAAAACATCTCTTAGTACCATTGGATGCCAATGTCAAGCATTTAGGAAAAATGTAATCTTATAATTTTGCCCAGTCTTCCCATCCTTTTCCTGATGTATTATTATTATTATTATTTATTTGTTTGCATAGTTGCCTGGGACCATTGCTTAAACAGTTGGTGCAGCTTTGCATGAACCAATTTTTTTTAAAACTCATCTAAAAAAAAATTGCAGTCATTAGGCTAGAAGGCTTTCCTTCTAGTTGGTTGATTTAAGCACCTATGCCACCCCATTTAGTCACAGTGGTCTTATACCTGGGGGACCAAGTAAGAGGTGAAAGGAGGATGGTGCTGCTGTATTGGAGGCTGCTTTTGTGTTACCAAGGAGAGAAATTTCACCAGGGCGCAGTTCAGTTGTAGGTCGTCAGGTGCAAAACACACCAGCATTGCTTTCCTCCTTGTCCATAGGCCTCTTCCATTAAATTTGTTTTTTAGTAAGCTTTTCTTTCTGAAACAAGATGATCACATGAGCAGAGGACATGTAGGAGGTCTTCTGTGCCCTCACCACATAAGCAGCAGGTAGTGTTTGTCACGACTCTCAGCCAGGGGGCTGCATTTACAGCACATGGTAAAAGTCCTAGCCAATACTTTCAGAATTGCTCCTTTGTTTGCCTCGAGAAACTGAGGCCTAGGTATGACTGTGGTGCCAAAGACGTGTAGGTGTACAGAGTCATCCATGCGTGAGATCTCCATGAGAAGGCTGCTTTGTCCTCCAGCAGGGATTGGAGCCTGACCGATTTCCCAGCTGCTTTTTTGAAGGCGCTGTGCAGGATTGTGGTCCTCCAGAGGTAGGTGAGCCCTGTCGCCCTGAGTTAGTCATCCAGATAGACCTTGAACGGGGAGATGTTCTTGCGTTCCAGCTCCTGCCACATATGGTGGTTAAGGGACTCCGAAGTTGTGCCTCGGGCTTTACTCCAGAAGTTAATATATACACCACGTCTTGCCAGGGATTGATCCAGTAGGCCAAACTCCAGTCTCAGTTGAGCAGGGGAGGTAAATTTAGGAAGATTGAAGATCATCCGGTATACTTTGCTTACTGTGTGATTTAGGGTTTCTGTGTCTCTGTCTCTTTGTACTTCACTACCGTATGTTATTTTGGGCAAGAGTTTGGCTTTTAGTACCTGTAAGAGGGGGTGTATGAGGGACCATTTAAGTGTATTTTTAGCCTTTTTAAAGATAGTGATATAGCTAGGCCTTTCCCCATTATAAACACTTTTTGATACACAAAGTTGCCTGATTTGTCAATGGTGACACCAATGTATTTGTACCTTTCGGTTTGAACAAGCGATGTAGAACCCCAATACCATGCACTGGGGGGGGCGCCTTGGTTCTGAGTGACATGGTGCGTGTTTTTTCAAAGTTAGCAGTCAGGGTGTTGGCAGCCGCGTAGTGTTGAGTGTCATTTAACAGCCTCTGGAACCCTAATTTTGTGTGGCTAATCAGCATGATGTCGTCCGCATACATGATACATGGTAGCTGCAGGTCTCCAATTTTTAGGGAGTGCAAGGGCCATATTTATACTTTTTTACGCAAAACTGCGCTAACGCAGTTTTGCGCCAAAAAAAATTGCGCCGGCTAACGCCATTCTGAAGCACCATACGGGCGCCGTATTTCTTGAATGACGTTAGCCGCCGGCGCTGTCTGGTGTGCGTTAAAAAAAACGACGTACACCAGGCAGCGCCGGCGTAGGGGGAAAATGGCGTATGGGCGTCCACAAATGGTGCAAGTCAGGCTGAGGCAAAAAAATCGCCTCAACCCGATTTGCGCCATTTTTTTACGACGCCCAACCCCCATTGAAATGACTCCTGTCTTAGCAAAGACAGGAGTCATGCCCCCTTGCCCAATGGCCATGCCCAAGGGACTTCTGTCCCCTGGGCATGGTCATTGGGCATAGTGGCATGTAGGGGGGCACAAATCAGGCCCCCCTATGCCACAAAAAAAAATTAAAAAAAATACTTACCTGAGCTTACCTTAATGTCCCTGGGGTGGGTCCCTCCATCCTTGGGTGTCCTCCTGGGGTGGGCAAGGGTGGCAGGGGGTGTCCCTGGGGGCAGGGGAGGGCACCTCTGGGCTCATTCTGAGCCCACTGGTCCCTTAACGCCTGCCCTGACCCAGGCGCTAAAATCCGGCGCTAATGCAGGTTTTTTAGTCCCGCCCACTCCGGGGCGTCATTTTTGTCCGAGAGTATAAATACGACGCATATGCATCGGAGTCATTTTTTAAGACGGGAACGCCTACCTTGCATATCATTAACGCAAGGAAGGTGTTCGCAAAAAAATGACGCTAACTCCATGAACTTTGGCGCTAGACGCGTCTAACGCCAAAGTATAAATATGGAGTTAGTTTTGCGTCGAATTTGCGTCGAAAAAAACGACGCAAATTCGGCGCAAACGGAGTATAAATATGCCCCCAAGTTTTTAGGAGTGAGTGAGCCAGCCACATCTGCTAAGTATAAATTAAAATGTGTGGGGGACAGATCGCAGCCCTGTTTTAGACCTTTGGTTTTTGAAATTTTCCTTGAGCGATGAGGGCCTGTTTCAAATGTTATCTGGACCCATGTGTCCGTATAAAGAGCTATTATCAGGTGTAAAGGTGGATGTGGAAGTCCCCAGTTTGAGAGCAAGTTCCTTTCCACATGATCAAATGCAGCCTTAAAGTTGACAAAAATAGGTAAAGATGCCATTTCTGGGTCTTAGCTTTGTCGATTAAGAGTCCAATGGACATGGGGGTCATTATAACCCTGGCGGTACAAGACCGCCAGGGCTGAAATGACAGAAGCACCGCCAACAGGCTGGCGGTGCTTCCCTGGTCATCCGCCGCGGCCGGTCCACCGGGGCCGGCGGTTTCCCGCCACAATGGCCCCGGCGGTAGTAATCTACCAGGGTAGCGCTGCTAGCAGCGCTGCCCAGGGGATTACGAGTCCCCCTCCCGCCAGCCATTTCCTGGTGGTTTGAACCGCCAGGAAAAGGCTGGCGGTACGGGGAGTTGCGGGGCCCCTGGGGGCCCCTGGAGGCCCCCTGACAGGGCCCCATGCAGCTTTTCACTGTCTGCTATGCAGACAGTGAAAAGCACGACGGCTGCAACTGCACCCGTCGCACGGCCGCAAAACCGCCGGCTACATTTGGAGCCGGCTCCTATGTTGCGGCCAAGATCCCGCTGGGCCGGTGGGTGGAAACCAGGTTTCTGCCCACCGGGCCAGCGGGGATCTCATAATGAGCGCAGCGGGGGTGTAGCAGCATTGGCGGCCGCCCGGCGGTCAGATCTTGGTGGGCGGCTGCAGCCGCCCGCCAAGGTCATAATGAGGGCCATAATGTTTCTTATGATGCCAGTTTGTTTGCAGAAACCTGTTTGAGTCTTGGGAATTATTCCCTTTTCAACAATCCATGCAGACAGGTGCTCCAACAGCAGACCTGGAAAGTACTTTGCTTCGTTGTCTATTAATGCAATCAGGCGTTGGGGCCCAGGGTACCTTCTCTACTGCCCTTGGCTATCTGGTCCTTTAGCGTGACAGAGTCAGTGAATGCTGAGAATGGAGTCTTCTCTGGAGACTTATGAGGAAGGTGAGTTCCTTCAGATAACAGGCTTTAGGTGAATGTGCTGTGTGGTGCCTGGATTGAGTGCTGGCTGTTGAAGTGGATGCTATGGTGTTGAGCCCAGGCAGTTTCTGGTATGTGTGATGTGATACCGCTGTGTGAGGGGTGTGTAAGATTACATATTGTGTGCCAGAAGCGTGCGCTGTTGTTACTCCTTGCGTCTGAGTGTAGCTTGGCCCATAAGTCTTTGCTGCGATTCCTGTTGTTTGCCCACTTCACTTCTTTTTTAGTGACTGTTTGCAGTGCCTTAGACTTCGTGCAGGTCTGGGTCCCCAGGCCTCCCATGGAGATGCCTTATGGTGGAGTTGATTTTTGTTTTTGCATCTCATAGTGCAGTTCTGTGAAACTGTGGCAAGTGAGTTGTTGGTGACGAGGATGAGGGCCATCTGATGGTGAATGATTCACAAAATTGATGATTAGCCTAGTAGTAGTAGTAAAATACTTTATTCAATTGTTTATCAACAACCATAAAAGCACATAAAAATTTAGTACAAATATCACAAATAGTCAGTTAGCATCAAATAATAATAAAAATAGAACATATATTCATAAAATCTTGTTAAAAAGCTAAATCTTATATCATACAATTTGGTGTAAAAGGTAGCATCAATTGTTCATAAGAGAAGCACAGAATACATATTCTCAGGTATTTTGTTAGGGAGGGAGACCTCGTGACGTCACAGCATCTCCAAATTTATCTAAAAGCCCTTTCTAGCCTTCAAAACTGCACACAAATAGACTGCAAGACCATTACAGATTTGGATTGATGGCAGAGTTAACAAAAACAAATAAGCCGGGCGACACTGATGTATTTGCAGAGCTTTTAACAATGCTATCACAAATTCATTCCTCTGCTCAGTATATAATGTGCAAAACAAGACTGTGTGCATTGTACTTTGTGTCGACACTGAATCACAGGGACAGTTCTCCAGTTCTGGGCTCCAATAATTAATTACAAGAAAACTGACTAGTCGGTGGAATGTCTCTAGTCTTAAGCGGGTTAGAACAGAACAGTGCCGTGGGTTCAGGACATACTGCAAGTATGGTTCCATGCCGTCCGTTAGCTGCAGCAAATGATTCCTCATCACACTGTTTTTTTTCGCTTCAGTGGCCCACCTCAAGTCGGCCAGGTGTGTGAGGGTACCTTTTTAAGATCTTTCCTAGCCAGTGTTTCCATTTTTCCTGGGGTGGAATAATAATCGGAATTACCCAGGTCCGTAAAGAAATTCTTTATATACTCCAGCCATGGAATTTGCAATGAGTAGCTTAATGATTGAGAGTCTGCTATGATCGCCCTGTTCAAACTCGCAAATTCTGAAGTCCAGACTTTATGCCAAAGTAATACTGGTTGTATTCTTATTAAGTCTGTAATATGTGTGGCCCCCATGTCTGAATTACACACAATTGTTGAAGTAGATTTTGAAACACTTAGAAGTGAGTTTAGAAGGTTGTTTTATGCTATCTGCAAAGCGTTACATTTTTTGTATCCCCATGGGCCTGCCCTGTACATTGCAACAGAAACACATTTCACACCATAGATTGTCATCATATCTTTTGGAGTGATCCTCCCTACTCTTTTAGAATTTTTTTTTATAGGCATGATGGTTTTTGTAAAATGTAGTTTCCTAGAACTAATTGCTTGCGGCCAAGTGCCTTTCTTGTCAAACAGGATTCATAGGTATGAAAAAAATGTTGTGACATCTATTTTCCCTCCCTTTTTTGTAACAGCGCATTTTTTTACAGACTTTGTGCCACATTTCATCATGTATGTTTTAGAACGGTTAATTTCAAGGCCTAATTCTTCCATATATTAGCAAAAGTTGCCAGAAGGTGCTGCAAGGCAACTGGAGTTCGTGCCATCAGAACAGCGTAATCGGCGTACATGAGAGCTGGAATCGGTCGACAGCCGATTTGTGGTAGGTCTCTGCATTCTGTAGATAATACAGACCCGAGTTTATTTATATATAGAGAAAACAAAAAAAGGCGCTAAAACACAGCCTTGTTGTACCCCCTGATTTATGGCAAAGGAGGTGGTACATTCCCCCGGTGTCCCGAATCGTACCCTTGCTCTACTTCCGGAATATAGTTCCCTGATGAAATGAACTACTGTTTCATCTACCCCCATTTGCAACAAGATAGGCCATAGCTTGCTATGGATTACACTGTCGAACGCTGAGGTCAAGTCTTCAAAAACAAGATATAGATTTCCTTTCTTGGCCTTCGTATATTTGCCAATTAGGATATCTAAATTGAAAGCCTGTGCTACTGTCCCTATCCCTGACTGGAAACCATATTGCAAGTCCATTAAGATGTTATTGACTTCCGCCCACTTCTGTAGTCTATTCAGGAGGATACGCTCTGCAATCTTTGCGAGGGTATCAAGAAGTGAAATTGGTCTATAACATGCAGGGTTTTGACAATCATCTTTTTTAACCCCCTGGGTGCCTTGGGCGAGGTGATCTCGTCCCAGCACACGGTTCCGTGTGCCTGGGACAAGATCACCTTGTCCTGCACCTGGCCCACGGGCGAGAGCCAGCGCTCCCCCTGTGGGCCCCCCACCCACACCCCCCATCAAGGATGAAAGGTGAATCGCTTCCCCTTTCACTCCCGACCACTCCAACCCCCGTGACGTCTGATGACGTCAGCACGTGATCGCGTGCTGACCTCATCAGAGGTCGCCTCCAGCAAGCTTCCAGTGCGATGCAGAAGAGAAATGCTTAGCATTTCTCTTCCGCTCGGGAGGAGGGAGGTGCGAGAGACATCGGAAGAAAGGAAAGGAACTTTCTGTCACCGAAATTTGAGGAAAACGTGTTTTTTTAGCCACATTTTGAGGTTTGCAAAGGATTCTGGGTAACAGAACCTGGTGAGAGCCCCACAAGTCACCTCATCTTGGATTCTCCTAGGTCTCTAGTTTTTAAAAATACACAGGTTTGGTAGGTTTCCCTAGGTGGTAGCTGAATTAGAGGCCAAAATCCACAGTTAGGCACTTTGCAAAAAACACCTCTGTTTTCTTTGAGAAAATGTGATGTATCCACTTTGTTTTTTGGGGCATATCCTGTCGCGGGTACTAGGCATAGCCACTCAAGTGAGGTAGCATTTTGATCGGGAGACTTGGGGGAACGCTGGGTAAAAGGAAATGTGTGGCTCCTCTCAGATTCCAGAACTTTCAGTCACCGAAATGTGAGGAAAAAGTATTTTTTTAGTCACATTTTGAGGTTTGCAAAGGGTTCTGGGTAACAGAACTTGGTGAGAGCCCCAATGTCACCCCGTATTGGATTTCCCTAGGTCTCTAGTTTTAAAAAATGCACAGGTTTGGTAGGTTTCCTTAGGTGCCGGCTGAGCAAGAGGCCAAAATCCACAGGTAGGCACTTTGAAAAAAACACCTCTGTTTTCTTAGTGAAAATTTGATGTGTCCACGTTGTGTTTTGGGGCACTTCCTGTCGCCGGCACTGGGCCTACCCACACAAGTGAGGTACCATTTTTATCGGGAGACTTGGGGGAACATAGAATAGCAAAACAAGTGTTATTGCCCCTTGTCTTTCTCTAAATTTTTTCCTTCTAAATATAAGACAGTGTGTAAAAAAGACGTCTATTTGAGAAATGCCCTGTAATTCACATGCGGGTATGGGCACCCCAGAATTCAGAGATGTGCAAATAACCACTGCTCCTCAACACCTTATCTTGTGTGCATATTGGAAATACAAAGGTTTTCTTGATACCTATTTTTCACTCTTTATATTTCAGCAAATTAATTGCTGTATACCCGGTATAGAATGAAAACCCACTGCACGGTGCAGCTCATTTATTTGCTCTGGGTACCTAGGGTTCTTGATGAACCTACAAGCCCTATATATCCCAGTAACCAGAAGAGTCTAGCAGACGTAACAGCATATTGCTTTCAAAAATCTAACATCGCAGGAAAAAGTTACTGAGTAAAATGTAGAGAAAAATTGCTGTTTTTCCACCTCAAATTTAATATTATTTTATTTCAGTTGTTATTTTCTGTAGTAAATCCTTGTAGGATCTACAAAAATTACCCATTGCTGAATTCAGAATTTTGTCTACTTTACAGAAATGTTTAGGTTTCTGCGATCCAGCATTGGTTTCACACCCATTTCTGTCACTGACTGGAAGGAGGCTGAAAGCACAACAAATCGTAAAAATGGGGTATGTCCCAGTAAAATGCCAAAATTGTGTTGACAAATTGGGTTTTCTGATTCATGTCTGCCTGTTCCTGAAAGCTGGGAAGCTGGTGATTTTAGCACTGCAACCCCTTTGTTGATGCCAATTTCAGGGAAAAAAACACAATCCTTCTTCTGCAGCCCTTTTTTCCAATAAAAAAAAAAAAAAACACTGTATTTTGACTAATTTCTTGGTCTTCCTCAGGGGAACCCACAAAGTCTGGGTACCTCTCGAATCCCTAGGATGTTGGAAAAAAAGGATGCAAATTTGGCATAGGTAGATTATGTGGACAAAAAGTTATGAGGGCCTAAGCGCACCCTGCCCCAAATAGCCAAAAAAAGGCCTGGCACCTGAGGGGGAAAAGACCTGGCTGCAAAGGGGCTAAATATTGGAACTATAATGGAATCTGCCCAGGTAGGAATGAAACCTGTGGCGCAGCATGCTCTCAGTAACTGTGTCAATAAGGTGCCCCACAGGGCAGTATTAGACTTGTAAATGTCAACTGGGACTCCATCTGGGCCTGGTGCTTTTCCTCTCTTACTAGCGTTTATGGCATCAGTTACCTCATTTAAACTAAATGGTGGG
Source organism: Pleurodeles waltl (assembly GCF_031143425.1). NCBI lineage: Eukaryota > Metazoa > Chordata > Amphibia > Caudata > Salamandridae > Pleurodeles > Pleurodeles waltl. The sequence continues at coordinate 685,348,447 of NC_090449.1, read as the reverse complement.
TTAATGGGATCAAAGTCAAATCTATGATCTTCTATATCTGAGGTTGCCTTTTTTTAACAATATATTTCAGAGAAATGGGCAATCCATTCCTCTTATGTGATGGCTATTTCAATATTTGATGATGTACTTTGATTAGCCCAGTAGTTAGTTGTTCCCACTTCAGCACCTCACTGCTGTCATTCACTTCTAGTGCAACTGCCAGATCCATTGCTGCTTTGGATCCAAGATCCATATTTGCTTGCCTGCATTTAACCTGCTTGGAATTTGTGGTGTAGGAAGTGATGAGCGAGATACTTGCTTTTTCCATTTTGTAGATCCTCAGATTAATGGTTAGTTCCTGCGGGCAGTGATCACTTTGACTCCTGTCTCCTAGGTGGTAGGTGGCTACTTGGTCAAATAGTGGCAAAGTGACTAACGTATAGTTGATTGTTGTAGAGGCTGTGGTTGAGCAATCTGTTGTAGCTGGTGATGAGTCCTCCTGAAATCTCCCATGCAGGGCTCTTAAATGTGGTTATTATAAGCCTTTCAGAAGTGTCCTGATTGTCATCATGGGTCTGCCGTGTTTGTTGGCCCTCTATGTGGGGAGACCCCAGGCACTGGAGATAGCAATCACGGCTTCATCTGTGGAGGCCCCAAGTAGATGTCCTTTAACCTATATCTCAACTGCTTATATAGTTCTCAAGTTGTTACACTAATTTAGTGGAATCATTAGATTTGAGCTTCGGGTGAAGGTAGGTGTTTACAAGTACTATTTCTTCTGTGGGCACGTCCATGGAGGTGATGATTATCACAATGTTAGAAAATAGAGGGTGGAGACCAGAGGGGTGGCTCTGACAAACAGTGCTAGGGAGACATAGGTAGCCAGGCCACCCTGGGGCAGACCATACTTCGCCTTTCTGGTTGCTTGCGTAAAGAAGCACATGTAGTCTTCTAAAAAAAAATCTTCATCCAACCAAGTTTCCTCCATTAGTATAATGTCAAAGGTGCTGAAATATTGAATAAATTGTGGTTTGAGGCTTTGGGAAGTAGGCAGTTCACATTCCAAGAACAAATGCAGAAGGCTTCCGTTGGTGGTGTGGGGCCTGCCTTTTGTCTGGAGTTTGACACCGTGACTTGTTACAGTTGTTGATCATTCTTCAGATCCACCTTAAGTTATTATACGATTGAATATGGTATATTGGTGTGTGCAACATGTGGCTCAAGGACTCGTCCGTAGTGGTGGTGGAAGAACTTGAAGATGGTGGTGAACAGCTCCAGGCACGCTTGAGTATAGAGCGTTTTTCCTTGATCCGGGGGTCTGGTTTTGAGGCAGGTCCCGATATTAGTAGAGGAGTCGGGTAGCCAACCCCACAGTGCATGGTGATACTGATGCCCCAACGTTCAACGGTTGTTCTTTCAGCTAAGATTGTTTGGGCAATTGGTCTTCTCTTCCACGTGGCCTTAGTTGCTTTGAGGGCAGATGTGGTAGTTGGGCAGATGAATTCTACTGCCAGGAGGTCAATTGTGCTCTGGCTGCTTATAGAAGGAATATGCGACAGAAGCCGGAGAATGATTCCTCTGTTCAGGATGTCACCAGTGCCCTTAGAATTATAATGTGGATGAAAAATGAGTATGTTAGTGTTTGTAGCCTCTGGTTGAGGTTCCTGTTTCTCCAGTGGTTTAAGTAAAACACAAGTTTATTAGTTAATTAAAACCATAAAACTTTCCTTCCACATAAACATTTAACAGAACAATTTTAGTGCAAAAAGGCAATTACAGTTCTTTAGCTTAAGGTGAAGTGGTTAGTGAGTTTTTCTTCTATATAAAGATTTTAAGAAAGGAACATACTAGTGCTATAAGTATTAATAATGGGACAACAGAACAATCTTATTGTGGGTAAAATGAATACAACGCCAGATAAAATCCTGTGTTTGAAATAAAAAGCTATATAAAATATCGTTCCCCCGAGATATTTAAGGAGAACACTAGCAGACAAATGAGGCATTGGTAAAAATAGGACAAAGTGGGAGGAGGCCTTCTATCAGTTTTATCTACCCCTACTTACGTCTGATTGTTGAAACCGGACTTTATTACGACACGAGCTAAGCAACTCTGTGGACTACATAGGAGCCTTCCCTTCTTTAGGATGTTCAAAGCTGGTTATAGGGATTTCGCTATCGTTTCCGCCCTCCCTCTATCTGGTCATTTCGAGAGGTTGTGGTTTTATGAGTGAAAATTTCCAAAAATTGAACCAGCCTAATGTTCAATATTGTATTTTGAGGGTTAAAAGCTGCAATTAGTGCTTGTCTGCAGGATCTAATTCTTAAGCCGTTAAATTCTTTTTTCAGCAAGAGTCTCCTTTCGGCCGCCAGGGCTGGACAAATGCAGACCACATGCATCAAGTTTTCATCTGCTAGATGGCAGAGACGGCACTCCTGGGAGTCTACTTGCCGCTCCTACTTCCATTTTGGCATGAGGTCTAAAGTAGGGACATCACCCAACCTAAGTCTGAGAAAGGATTGCTTGATTTTCCGTGAGTACGAGCCAGCCATAAGTGGTGATTCTTTAAATGTTTTGTAGGAGTTAAGGATCAACCAACTATGCTCCCTTTTGGTCAATGAGATCTTATCTTCTAGCCAGCTCTGTAATTTACTCACTTTATTCACTGCGTTATTGAAAATGGGGATGGGTAGGGACCTGTTCCATACCTCATCTAATTTCAAAAGACTCTTACTTTCTTCTAGATATTTTATGTAGTTAGAGTTCCCTCTTTCTAGGATAATTTCCTGCCAGACTAGATTGGCTAAAGACCCCTTTGAAGCGCGGCTCAATTTGTAGCAGCATTTAATGTATGCCGCCGGTCGGGCTACCAACTGTTTGACCAGCATGAATTCCAGTCTGGCCTGGGCTGGCGATGCACGCCCAGGTAGCCGAAAAACACGTTTATAGGTTTTTATCAGAAGCTTTTCCAGAAGACCTACTTCCATCCCCCTCATTATTTCGGTCCCATAGGTGATAGTTGGAAGTAGCTTCGCTCTCATTACAGCTGTTAATGGGTTCAGAGCATGACCACAGATTGAGTTTGCTAGCTTACAAAAGGCGTAAGTAAGGGCCTGCGTCTTGTTTTTTATTGCTTCTTTTTTTGCTGTGTAATTACCTCTAGCATCCACCACCAATCCTAGGTATCTGTATGATGTTACTTCCTCTAGGGTTTTCCCATTCATATGCCATTTACCTTGTGTGGATGGCCTGCGGTTTAAGGTGATCATTTTAGATTTTTTATGATTAATTTCTAAATCATTGGAGCCTGAGTATTCTTCTAATGCCTTTTAACAATTTCTGCATTCCTATTCTGGTATTACTGATTAGTAGTAGGTTATCTGCATATAGTAGGTTGGATACTTATTGACCGCCCAGTGAGGGAGAGTGGGATGAGTGACCATTTAACTTGGTGGGGAGATCTGCTATGTACAGGTTAAAGAGTGTTGGGGCCAATACACACCCTTGCTTCACCCCCACTGTTGTTTTGACTGCCCTGGATAAGTGAGAGCCTTCCCCCAGTTTAACCTTCAGAGTATATCATTTTGATGGCATTTAAAATAGAATGTGGCAGCCCCCACTGTAGTAATTTGGCCCACAATTTGCCGCAGGACACACAGTCAAAAGCAGCTTTAAAGTCAACAAAACATAAATAGGTTGGAGTCCCCTTTGCTTTTGCTCTGTTTATGATCAAGCCTAGCCCCATAAGATTTGTTAATGTTCCTTGGTGCTTGGTGAACCCGGTTTGATTAAAGGGTAGAATATTGTTATCTGTAATCCAGGCTTCTAGATGTTTTAGCACACAGCAGGAAAAGTACTTGAGGTCAACGTCTAAAAGAGTGATTAGTCTGTAGTTGCTTGGGGAGAGCACGCACCCACCCTTATATATGGGGTGGATTACTGAGCCTTTCCAGGATGCCGGGACGTTGCCTGTTGTGATCACGACATTGCTGCCAGGAAATTGGCCCATCTTTCCGTTTCTTGTTTAAATAGTGCTTGCGGCAGGCCATTGGGGCCGGGGGCGCAGTCCATTCGTGACTTTCCAATGATTTTTAATAATTCTGGTGCCGTAAATTTCAAAGGTTCCGGGATGTTGGGATCCCAGCTAATCATGTGCGACTGAATTTGAGGGCCTTCTTCGATGATCCGTTCTTTTAGATGGGACTTTAAATAGGATACCCATACTTCCTCTGTTATGTTTGCGTTATTGCCTGCTTTTGCGCCATTGTCTATTGTATTGATGATTTTCCAAAATCTTTTGGAATCAGATGTTTTAGTCGCAAAATGTAGTTTGGCCCACAAGACCTCCTGTTGGCCTTTTTTAAAGGTCCATAGATCCCTTTTGTACAATTTCCTTTGCTCTCTCAGGGCAGTCAGTATTGATACATTATCTGGGCATTTACGTAGTGACCTTAGTAATTTTCCTACAGCTGCTTTCCTTTTGCGCACTGGCAACGGAAAAAGTTAACTTTGGCGGTGATTCAATTGCGCTCCCTTTCTTGTGTTACGTAAGGAATCTTTTTTAATGAGATCTAGGGCAAAGTTCTCCCAGACTGTTGTCAGCTTTGCCCCACTTGTGGTATTTGATTCTAGCTTTTGTAGGGCCTCTTCTGCCTGAGTTTTGATGGTGTCTGAGGACCATTTGAGTCGCTTTAGATTTTCGGTGCCTAGTGTCCCGTTTAGGGCTGCCACTTTCTCCGGTTTTTGCGGTGATGCACAGATCCCCAATACCTGTGGCTTATGGTCGCTTTCCGTGCGGTCCATGATGGTGAAGGTGTTTACTAACTTATATAAAGCAGGGGACACTAAAGTGTAGTCTAGATAGGAGACTGATTTCCCGGAGAATCTTGTCCATGCCGGTGGGATATCGGGGCACTTCCGTCCGTTTAGCGCGAAGAGGCCTACTAATTCACAGGTGCGTATGAAACTCTCCCCTATTTTGTCTTTCCTGAGTTTTTTGGGGAGGGTTTGGCTGGGCATTCTTGCCACTGTTTGGGTGTGATCCTCACTGGGGATGTGGAATAAGCCGAGATTGAAATCGCCCGATATTAACAAGAATGCTGATTTTACTGTACCTTTTATCCTTAATAGTTGAGTTAAAAATGTATTTGCTTCGATTTTTTTATTTTTAGGATTGATGTATGTGTTGACCAGAATCAATGGCTCCTGTGTGTTTTTCCCCCAATCGTCTAGCTGGAGAAATTGGAAAGGTTGGTTTTACTCCTTATGCTCAGAGATTTTTACTAAAAGGCTGGTACTAATGTAAATGTCAAGGCCTCCCTTTGGCCTACCGGGCCTATTTGTTTTCGTTGCTGGGTTAAGATATTCCATGAATCCGATTATCGGTATTGATTCCATTGCCCAGGATTCCTGTATGAGTAGGATGTCGAAGGTGCTGAAAAAATGTATTACTGCGGGATCGTCCAGTTTTGACCGAAGGCCACCGATGTTTCAGGAGCAGATGGATAAAATGCTGTGTGCGGGTTGATCCTTACCAATTCAATTGTTGCCCATCGGTCTTGGAGGTAACGTGGCTACCCATTCCCTTTCTGGGTACTTTTGTTGAGCCCAAACCACTCTTTCCCTCCCTTCTTCTCTCCATACTTGGACTGTCAGCGGGTGTGTAGGTGGGTTCTCCTCACTGCACCTTTCTTCAATGGGTCTGCTGGCCTCATGTACTCCTCTCAGAACCGACCATGCGCCTTTGGAGGTTCCCAGGTATTGTGGGGCTAGTAACGGAGTTGGATAGCGATCTCCTTTGTAGATGGTTACCTCAATGCCCCAGGCTTTCAAAAGGTCCTTTCTTTTCATGATCCGCTTTGGGATATCTGGAGCCGAGAAGATGGTGAGTGTTGGATCTGTGTGTTGGTTGCCTCTGGCTTGAATACATTTTATAGCTGCGAGGTCCTCCGAGGCCACAAACTGAAGATCCGGTAAGGCTTTTATGATTCTTAAGATAGAAGAGCGATTAAGAACATCTGTGGAGGACCTGGAGGTGAATTCTGGAATCCAGAGTAACTGGAGGGTATTCGTGTCTGTTATAAGTGACTGATTTTGCTCTATGTGCCGGTCTTGAACCTTATAGTCATCTTCCCTCTGACTAATTGCAGTCTTGCTGTCCACATTGACCAGTGTTAGTTGGGGGGGCAGCGCAGGCGTAATTGGTTTTAATTTTGTGCTCTGCTGACCCCTTGTGGGGCTAGGTCTTACGTTCGTTGTAGTGCCAATTGTTTCGGGTGGTCTCAGGGTGGACTTTGTTAAGTGGGTAGTGTCTGCTGAGGCGGGGAATGTTATCCCATCTACTATTGTGTTAGAGTTTGTACTTATGTGGGTAATAATGTCTCTATTGTACCCTCCATGTGACGTCGCCTGGTCTTTAGGTGGATCCTTTGACGAGTTGAGTTAATAAAGTTGGGCGGACTTCCATCCCTTCCTTGCCCGCTTTCGTTCTCTTTTTGAGACGGTCCGGGTTGTGGTAGACTCAGGATTCCCTGGCTTATTGATGTACTGTAGCGGAGGATGATTCACCATGGGTTCCATACGAGCGCTTGCTAGTTGGCGGCTGTCAGCCAATATTCTCTCCTCACTTAAAATTGATGGAGCGGGCGCCAGGGAGATCCCGGAGACAAATACTGCCATGGTGTTTAGCAAGTCAACTTGAATGTCCATTTTATTTTAATGAAATTGCAGCGCCAAGACCGTTGCTTGCATTGAATTTAGGATTGCAGCCCACATTTCTTCGGATCTGACTGCCCCTGGGGCTTGGGATTTTGAGTTGGGCTCTTGGTTATCACTTGATAGTACTTTGTTTATTGTTGTTTTATGGGGGGCTTTCTGTGCGGCTGTCACTGTTTCTGCTTTTGCTGGTCCGTTTATGAAGACCTGTTCTATACCCCAGAGGTCCTGTTCTTCTTTTTCGCCGTTGTACGTTGGGAATGAGTGAAGTTTTGGACTTTGACAGAATGGGCCACCTTCCTGAGATTCTTGTTCTAAATGTTCTGCGATTGCTACCTGTTCTGATTCCAGGATGGGTAGTTTCGCTGGACTAGATGTCCATTGGTACTTAGTGGCGTCTAGGGAGTTATTACATAGAGTTATGTCTTGCCTAGGATTGAAGATGGATCCTGGTGTAGGAGTTGGTGGTACCGCATTGTCCTGGACTATACGTGATGCGTCTAGTTTCGTGGGGTGATTTTTCCTGATCACTACTGTTGGCGATAGGGGGAGGCGAGGGGGTGAATTCATTCTGAGTTTCTTTTCGCTGCTTCCTTGCTGTTGCCAGTCTTGGCAGGGTGAGGTTATTTTCCCAAAACTTGTTTGGGATGGAGCCAGGGAGTCAATCCTTTTTCTGGTGGTGTTGGTGCCAGTAGTAGTGAAATAGTCGGTTATCTTGTGATGTTTGGGAGAGACTACGGACTCTGGAACCCCCTCCTGCGGGGTCGCCTCCTTCCAAAAGCCGGGTTCTCTCCAGATCGTTTCTTCCATGCTGGAATTTTGTTCGCCTCCCCGCGTGTGCCCTTTGTTAGATTTTGCCTCCTGCATGGGAGGGAGAGGGGGAGATCCTGTTCGCTGCTTGCTCTCCTTTTTGGGGTTGCTTCATCCAGAGCCAGGTCTCCTTTCCTTTTTCTCTTTCCTTGTTTTGCTGGACGGTTTGTAATACTGCATTGTGCTTTGCCTGATCTCATGGTCAGTAGGTTTTGCTGCCTTTAGAGCGGGGTGATTTTGGGCGGGCTGTTGGGGTGAGGGAGAAGGTCCTTGTTGAGTTTTTTTGTGCCTTTTTGTTGTTTAGAGGCAGTTAAGGGTGCCGTCCTCCAAAAAGAAACTTTAATGGACGTTAAGTTCTGAGTTTGCGATCACCCCCGGGGGAGTTTGGAGCTTTTGAGGGCCTTTTGAGGGCCTGGGTCCTGGGGAGGTGCAGAGAGTTCGGAGTTGCTGGACCGTGCCAGTCCTTGATGGACCGTGTTGGTCCCTTCCGCTCCGCTCCTGGGCCTGGCTACCCTGGGGAAGGTGCCGGGTGCGAGGGCGGGAGGGGGAGCAGGGCAAGGGGGGGGGTGAGGCAACGAGCTGCTTGGTGGGAGTACCGGTGGTGGGTCGGGTGAGGGGTGCTGCGCGCCCTGGCCGGGAACCAGTGCCAGACCCTGGTGCGGCTTCCCCCGCCCTGTTGCCCTCCTTGCCCCCCCTTAGCCCCTTTGCCCCTCTGGCCTCTGTTGCTCACTGCACACTTGCCTCCTTCTGGGGGTCACATCGCGGGCAGCACCTGGAGCAGAGGGCAGAGGGCCGGTACCTGATGTCCTGAAGCCTGGTGTCGTCCTCGAAGGGGCCCTCCTTTCTTGCCACCAGAAGTTTGGAGAAAATATGTGATGTTCGTTGTTTGTGGCCCCTAAGCCCCTCCGCAAGCCTCACCCGCGATCGGGCCGCTTCCGCGGGGGTCCGCAGAGGGGGGGGTGGGACGTAGCCCTCTGTGTGCTGCGGGGCACCGGCGGCTCGGGTGTCAGGTCTCGGATGTCAGGCAAGCCGCGGACCCCCGTGCTGGGGGGAAGAGGGGGAAGGAGTGCTGGGTGCTCACCGGGTTGCTCCCCTCCGTGCCCCGCGCTCCGCGCTCCGTGTTCCGGCGTGCTGATTCCACGCTGTTGACCCGGAACCGGAACTGCAGTGGCGCAACAGCGTGAGCGTTCTTCCAGCAACCTCTCGCAGGGTGAGATTCTCGAGTGAAAGTGTTCGGTGAAGTGGCCAATTTTCTGAATCAAAAAGGAATGTTGTCTACAGGTCTGACTCAACTATATGTTCTCCAGTGGTTGATTTGACGGCCCTCCCCGTCCTGACTTCAGCAGTTATTATGTGTGTTAATTATGATATTCCCTGCTTGTGCATTTTGTGTAGGGCTAGCAATTATGCTGGTCACTCCCTGACTTTTCCTGTTTTCCGGTACGTGAGGGGCTGTTGACAGCGCAAATGCAAGGTTCAAGGAAGTTGAGCATGTAGGTTGACTATGATTTCTGTGTGTTGCATTTGCTGCAGTTCGTGAGAACTGCAGGGTTTTGGGTGTCACAGCAATGCCCACCCCCTCTTCTGGCAAGGAGGGTTTGTTTATGGCCGAGATCCACCTATCGATGGCCATATTTGAAGATGGATACTCTGTGTTCACTATTGAGCTAGGTGGCAGGGGAGATGTCAAATCATTAGGGGACCCGTTTACCAATGTTCCCAGTTTGGGGTCTGTTGCCATTTTGATTGCCAAAGTGCTGATCTTTCCATTTCCTACAAGTTCCTTCTTGCGACCTTTCCTCTTTTGGGCATGTCTTTGCTTGACGTTAGCTTTCACAGTGGGGTTGCCGTCCACGGAGCTGCCAGGTGATTGCTTGTTCCCAGTAGGTTGGATAGTGGTTGTTATTAGAACCGAGGTGGGGAGGGCTACTGTTGTAGGTGACGTCTGATTAGGCCAGATTTTCCGTTCCTCGCTCCTTATTCCTAGTCGATGCGTGGTGCTCTCGGATGAGTCCGGGTAGATTTTTGCTGGGTCATGAGCTGAGGGGTCAGTTTCGATGCAGGAGCGTGTAAGGTGACTGGGATCTCCCACTTTTAGGGACGCACAAAGGTGGGTAAGCATGGAGGGTATTGATTATAGTTTGTTTATTATTAGCCCACATGAGCAGTTGTTCCGAGCACTCGTGGGGTTTTCTTGTGGCTGTGTGAGGAGCGACTTTAGGTCATTTTGATTCCCGTCTATTCCTGCTTCAAAAATTTGCTACGCAGGGTTAGCTGAACATCCATTTTGTCTGATTGATAATGAAGTGCTTCAACTAGGAGCTGCATGGTTTTTAGAAAGGAGGCCCAAGCGCCTTCCGTGTATGAGTTGTAAGAGTTTGCAACAGGATCTTGGTCAGTTGGTGTTCCGACACTCGTGTCAGTGCTAGCACTGATCCTTACACCATCAACGAGGGACAGTTGGCTGGGATCTGGATTGGGGGTAAGTCGAGTGGATGAAAGACAGTCATGGGAGTATGCATTCAGCATGTCCTCCCATTCTTCCGTGTCTAGGTGAGATAATGTTTCTTCATTATCTACCTCTGTTTTTAGCTTTGCTTGGGGGGTTGGCAAGCAGGGGGTCTGAGTTGCAGCGTTTGTTGTATTTTTCTTGAGTGGTAGGGTAGGATTCCAGTGTCATGACCTTGATGTCTAGGGATGGTTGGCTCTCCTCTTTGAAGAGTGTGGGCTGGGCCACTTCCATTCCATAAAGTGCTGAGATATTTTGGCAGGTCTTACTTTGAAAGAGGAAAGCCCACCACTGACCCTCCAGGGCCTGAATGGGCTCCTAGTGGACCTCCGTCCTGATGGATTGAGCATGTTGCCCTGTAGACGGTGAAGTTGTGCTAGGTTTAGCAGGTTGGATGGGCTTAATGTAACCCCCACTGTAGGGGAATCATGCTGACGTGGGCAGCTTTCAGTTGTTTTTTTAATGGAGATTGAGGGTTCCAGTAGTGGCTGTAGGCCCTGTATATTGCTGCTGTTTGAGAAAAAGGTGGATCCGTCATTTTTTAGAAAGGAGAACTTGGTGAAGATTTTTGGTTGACAGACTGTAGTGCAATGTTTTTTTGGTTGTTCTTAGCCGTGTCCAGCACTGGGCCTGGCAAATGAACTTTCTCCTTCCTGATCCGTCCCTGACTCAATCTTGATGAGAGATGACAGAATGTGTGTTTGTGTCTTGTGGTGGCTGTCCAGAGCTTGGAGTTTCCTCTTCCTCCTCCCCATTGCTGCTTCTTTAGGAGGAGACTTTCTTGTCTTGATGGGCCGCATAGTTGTGTGTTCCCCTTCCCTTCTTTGCCTCCTGGCAGCCCTCTAGGCTCGTACTGTCGGGTTAATGGGGTTAGTAGAAATGTTGGAGCTGATGGGTTAGCGGCTGGCAGTTGTGACTGCCACGCTAGGTTCTGCAGATGCAGTTGCTGATAGATGAGATCGCCATGGGTACCTCTCCAGGCCCCCAGTTTACTGGGTCACACCCTTTGGGGTGACTGAGTACAGTCACCACATTCGCCTGCTGCCTGCCTCTCTGTCTCTATGAGGATTGACTCTAATCAATGGCGATAACTGTCCCTTGGAGCTGTGACGCTGAAGTTCTAAGTGGTGAAATGGATAGAGCGATAGCATCCTGGTGAGGCGAGTGTCCCGGATAAGGATGATGAGGACCTGATGAGCCTGATGGACCAGGTGAGATGGAGGGGCAGCTTGAGGGTGCAAAGGGCACAAGGGGGACAAGGGGAAGATGCCAGACCTGGGAGGAGGGTGGAAAGAGCGACCTCAGCACTCCTGTTTCCACCCTCCTCCTCCCCCAGCCCTCCTCCCATCGCCTCACTGGCCTCCCTGTTGATGCGGAGAGCTCAGGCACTAGGGTGCAGGAGTGCAGGGGCTTGGAGCAAGGGTAAGGGTGAGGACATGTGGCACTGGGGTGCCGGGTCACAGCTGAGGCTGGTTTCCAGGCAGGAAGAATCCAAGCAGGGTCCAGGCAGGGCAAGAGAGAAAGCGAGAGGGAGGAGAACTGAACTGCGAATGGCGCTGTGGCCAGACCGGGGGAGGGGTGACAGCAGTGGCAATAGTTCTTGTGGTGCAGGTGTGGGTGGATCATTGAAGAAAGCCAACTCCAGCCCGAACTCGCACTCGTGTCACTACTGCGCCCCTACCCCCTCACTCACGTAGCCTCACAGCCAGCCTCACACCCCCTGCTATCACCACACAACCTGCAGGCTGTAAACCCTACAACCCACGTGGCACCCCAGCCCCATCTCACCTCTTGCCTCACCTCCCACCTTGCCACTTGCTATGCGACACTGCATTGCCCCTTCAATCCGCTTAGCTTTGATTTCTCAGATTCTGACAATTCCTCCTCCTTGCTGCTCGGGCTTAGAGTGGTGGTCCTTACTTAGACTGGGTTCATACCCCAAACAACTAGATATGCCATTTCTAACACCCAGCCACAGGTATTATCTACCCAGAAATGACATCCCATGGGCTCAATGCTAGATGAAAATTCATCTAACATATCTACTATCAATAGATGCTAGAATACCCTAGTTGAAAAAACCTTTTGTAAAATAACTGCTGTAATGACCAAGGACCTGATTTAGAGTTTGGTGGAGGGGTTACGCTGTCACAACGGTGACAAATATCCCATTTGCTCAAATATAAATCCCATAGGATATAATGAATTTATATATTGTTGTGACTGAGTAACCCCGCTGCCAAACTCTAAATTAGGCCCAAAGTGTTCTGACCCAGACCAGGATCCTGTGCTCACTGTGTCACTGGAATCAAGCTATATCTGGCTGATGGACCCTTATCAGGATTAAACTAGCCCTAGGTTGCTTGTATTCTGATTCAGGGAGGATATGGCGTGGAAGTTCAGGCTGGACTGTTCCCATGAGGAGCAGGGTCAAGGCTGATCTGCATATGATTGGGTCCAAACTGAGGTGGAATGGTGAGTAAAAGAATGACGGGTTAGATTGCTACCCTGAGCAATTGCCAGTGGTTAGACAAATTTGCAAGCATTCCTCCCATAACCTTTTGTGTGTTTCATGGATACACCTATGAGGCAATAGTAGACCCAAATATGGTTCTGTGCTCATTGTGCCACCTGAACCAAGAAATGCCTTGCCTGAGGAACCCTTTTCAGGCCAAACCTAGTCCTAGGTTACTTGTATGGAGGTTCAGGGAGGACCTGGGTTGTAAGTTTAGGCTGGACTGAGCAGAGTCCAGGCTGATTTGCATATGGCTCAGTCCAAATTGAGGTGCCATGGTGAGTAAAAGAAAGATGGGTTGGGATGCTACCCCATTGCCAGTTGTTACACAAATTGCAAGCATTACTCCCTTTACCTTTTGTGTGTTTCAAGTCTCCTGAAGTACAAATATTTTATGACCAGTTCTAAATTGACGCCAAGTCAAATCATCTAACCTCAAGTTTAGCTCTACAACGTTTCAGGAGATCATTGAAAAACATTATCGTCTGGGTCTTGAAAACTAGTATAATACCCTAGATATTTATTGTCCACCCTATGAGCTTTCGCAATGAGAGTGTGCTCTGAGTAGACTTAGACATCTGTTTTTATACCTAATCCATTTGAAAGAACAGCATGCCACAAACCATATAGGACAGACGTTTCCAACCAGTTGATCATGAGCTACCAGTATCTCCTAGAACCCTTCATAATAGCTCACAGCCTGGAGTTTATTTTTAAATAAGCACAGGGTCACACTTTTCCTTTTAAAGTTAAGAAAAGGCTGTACTTATTTTACATTGTTATCATCAGGCTGCAGATAGCAGGGCCTAATAGGGAGCAGTGCTGGAGTCAGATTTATGATCCAGGGCACAGAGGCGAAATATTGAAGTACTAAGGTATTTGATTTTTAAATAAAAGACCTTGCCAACTTAGTATTGGAGGTGAGAACAAAATGATTTATCTTAATGCTTTTAAATCAGAGAAAATGTAAATAAAAAATTACTTTATAATTAAGTTAACTTTTGAATTTAATTTTATCATTTTTTTTCAGTGTTTCACTTATAAACAGCAGGTATCTTGCTCTCAGTGGCTAGTAGAACACTGTGCATATTTATTACTGAAAAATTCAGTCATTTTGTAAATGGGAGAAATTTGAAGTGCGAAATAATGTTCCATATAATGAACAATCTTGCACTTTAAAGTTCTCCCATTTAAAAAAATGGTTGTATATTTGTGTTATTCACATAGCGGTGCCACAGGTGGTAAACAGTAAGCCCTGTGATGCAAGTACTTATGACACAGGCTCTCAGTTACCCATACTCATAAATCCCATTCATATGCACACATGTTCATACATCCCAACAGACCACTCTCTCGCTGACACACTTGGAAGCCTAGTCATAGTGCCACAGACAAAGTTTTGTATTCAAACCATAGTATCGGGCTCGATGGACATTAGGATCAAAGTCAAGGAAGTTGGGCGTGGGGCTGTCTGGTAATATTGCATGAGCTGTTTAGCCTAGGTTAGCTCACGATGATTTTCATTGGTCAGAAGTAGCTCTTCTTACATAAAACTTTGGAGACCAGTGATATAGTTAGACTGACATTGAGTAATATGCTACTAATTACCATTGTTGAATTATGCTGAGTGTGGGGATTGATAGAGCGATTGTCTTCATTCTTAATAGGCTCCATGAACAAACTACAGCCAGAGTCTTTTACAGCAAGAGTGGTGATCTTACAGAGGAGTTCCCGTCGATTATGGGGGTTAAACAGGGTTGTGTTCTGGCCCCTTTTTTATTTTTAATTTATATAATTCTTTGATGGGGCCACTTGTCTAGGGAGGGGAAAGATATTACTAAAATGGGTATGAAAGTAATCATGGTTCTGCTTTACGCAGATGATGCTATTCTTATAGCTGGAACAGCAAATTCCCTTAATCTCCTAGATTCTTTTGAAACTTTTATGGATACTCTGGGCCTTAAGAGTAATCAATCTAAATAATTTGTGATGAAATGTGGCCCTAAGTCTGGGAAGACTAAAAGGTTTTCGCTTAGTGGTGAGGAAATTCATAAGTCCCCTCATTTTACATATTTGGGGATTCCATTTGATAAAGATCACAGTTGGAAGTTTTTAATTAAAGTGAAAACGTTGAAATTTCAGCACTCTATTGATGCCATTTTTTAGATTTTCAAATTGGCTGGGATACAGGTTGATGAGAGAAATCATTTGTGTCTTAAAAAGTAAATGTGTCTTGGTGGCTGCATTTGAGGGGGGGGGGTTGGGGCTGCAAGAACAGCAACGTTCTTCAAATCCTTCAAAATAAGCTTCTGAGGAGACTGCTGGAAGTCCCACAGTCCACCACCACCACTTTTTGCCATGAAGAGGTTGTGCTTTTCTACCTGACAGGCTACATTGGGCTTCAGCCCTTGTTGTTTTGGCATAGGATTTGGACCAATATGGAGCTGCAGCTGTGTCAAACTATCATAAGGGTTTGCTTGACTCTTGACAGCAACCAGGATATTCCTTGGTGTAAATGTATTTGACTAGTTTTGAAAGACATGGCTTCCCCTCTTTTTACTCTGATCCTGATGCTATGGTGGTGGGTGTCCTGCCCCAATTAGTAGAGGTACTGTTAGTCACCCACGTGAAATTTCCTTACACCCAGCACTACTTGCAAATTATTCATAATGAAAGACACACATTTTTGCTGACTCGGTTCAGACTTCAAAAAATTCAATTTTAGCATTTTTTCCCCAAAAAGGTACTTAGTTTCCTTCCCTTCCTTATTGCAACTGCCAGCTTCCATCACCACAACGCATATCGCACTTTGTAATGTTTTGTTCTTTTTATGCGCTCCAGTAATTTCTGCAAGATGTTCTTCGTGCCTTAGGCAATAAGTCGCATGCAGTTGCCTTTGTATTTTTGCTACAGCTGGGTAACCAAAGGGTTTTTCATGCTGTTTTCAATTTGATACATAGGCCCGCATTATGACCATGGCGGACAACGGTATTTTGGAGAAAGAGTACTGCCAAAAGGCTGGTGGTACTGTTCCCCAAATTATGACATTGGCAGTTTGGCTCAAGCCAAACTGCCAATGTACCACTCCATCCACCAGGGCGGTAACAGCTGCCGGGCTGAAGACTTCAGTCTCCAGCCAGGTGGCCGTCACTGTCCCACCCGCGGTATTATGACCCCGCCTACCACCATGGTTTTTGTGGCTTCCTTACCGCCGTGAAAACCATGGCAGTAGGCACTATCAGTGACAGGGAATCTCTTCCCTGTCACTGATAGGGGTCTCCTCTGCCCCCTCCCCAGATTCCTCCCCCACCCTCCCACTCCAGACCTCCCCATGACAGACATGCACATTCACGCACCATCATACTCACGCATACACACACTCATACACACATTCACCCATGCATGCATAAATCCATTCACACACACATCCACACACACTTACAGACATGCAAGCACCCACACAGTCACACAACACAACATACACTCACAACCATACATGCACACACACATTCCACACACCATACACCCCCACACACACACATATAACACCCCCCACCCACCTCCCCTGTCAGAGCACCCGACTTACCTAATTGCAGGGGGTCCTCCGGCAGGAGACAGGATGGGGCTCTGCTGCCAGCAGCAGCGTCCACCAGCAGAACACCGGCAGGCCATATCATGTGTCATGATACGGTCTGTGGCGGTCTATTGGTGCTGGCAGCAACGCCACCTTACCGCCGTCTGCCGGCATGGCCGCAGCCGGAATTCTGCCATCCTTCTGGTGGAATTCCCGCTACGGTCATAATATGGCAGACGTTAGGTAGTTGAGGCGATGGTGTTTTGGCAGCTGTCGCCGCGGTGGTAGGTGGTCAGTGCCGCCTTGACATAATGAGGTTCTTGGTGCTCTGAAGGTACGCTCTAAATATTAAAGCCCATTTCGAATTTGAAGGCTTTCTGTGTAAAGGTCTTGATATGCACCAAATATTTTGTGGTTTTGACTGTATGCACCTAGTGTTTTGAGGCTTTTTGTGGTTTAAATTTTCTAAGATTTGTTTACTGTTTTAGATTTTTTTCTATTTATTTTAACTCATACACTTGATGTATTCTGTTTTTATCTGACTTTTATGGAATGAAATGTGCAGAATAAAGTATTTTGATGATGATGTATGCACCCCTGCAAAGCTAATGTAGCTCTTCTATCTGAAGAGACAGGAACAAAGGGGCCTCTTTTTACCACAACATCCTAGAATTGGTGCTTGGTTATCATCTTAAATATTGAGTTTTCCTTTTGCAAACTGAGTTAATGATATCGGGTGCTGGGAGTTATTAATAATATTGAATGCATCTTTACAACTCTTTTCGAAAATACAACCGAACAATCTTCACAAAGCCGGAGTGAGGGCGACACAACAGATTTCTCTGATTACAATAATGTAACAATGTAAAATTCTTTTGAAAGATTAGGGGTTTGATAATTCACTTCAAATAAAGAAGGTTCTTGATTTCTTTTTTCAGAGCTTTATAGTTAGCAGCTAAATGACAAACAGCACTCTTGGTTCTTCCAAATAGGTCTTCCTCTAGTTTCTTTTTTCTAACTGATGCACTTTTCTACATAGCCAGTTCAGGGATGGGGTCTGTTTAGCCTAGACTAATTTTTTGCATCTGTTATACAATTTAATGACATTTGGGTCTGATTTGGATCAATGGTAAACAAATATGGAATTTTTCAAAGAGAGATGGGGATGGTTGGTTTCCATATCACATTCACCTTTGATGTAGGATAGATATATCTTCCTTGTCTGACCTAGGAGCAGAAAAGGGTAACAGCCATGACTGCGATCCTTCCATACAAATGGTATCACCTCACCTATTGTAACAAATACACTTGTCAAATATATGGGGCCTAAGACATGAGATTGATGGCACCAGGTGTCAGCCTGTATCTTACAATTTGAGATGAAACACTGGTATACCTTTCTACAAATTCAGTATCTGTCCAGAGGTCACCTTCATCTAAAGATATAGGAATATGGCATTTGCAGTTGCATTATTTAACATAAGTTTTCAGTCTCCTCTGCCAATACTTGGATCATAGACATGATCTTATTAGGAGATGATGAAACAGAAAAAAAAAACATGTTATGCTCTTAATTTTTCAGGAGAGTGCCAGAATCTCATTCTCCTGTAGGCCTGCAGGTTGTCTGCAGAGAGGGCAAGTGATTGACGCACAATTATTGGGGGGCCCCTACCTGCCTAGCCCAGGAAGTGCTTCATAATGATTTTAAGGCTTTTCTGGAACTTACTTGTCAGTTATTTTCTTCTGAAAGACATGTTTCTGTTAAACAAAGTAAACCAATGGAATAGCTAGACACTAGGCCTGATTTAGATCTTAGTGGATCTAGTCCAGCCATTACATTTCCGTCAGTTAATCCATCCACCTACTAGTGGTCCACTCACTCAATTCAGATGTTGTCCCTGTCTATTGATGACAGTCCATTTGTATCCCACCATCTCTGCCCAAATTTTCCTTCTGAGACAATGGCGTTATAGGCAACAGCAGGTGTCTGAGAGAGTACAGCTACAATTTCTACCAGACGAATCACGATGTGCTTTCCCTGCGACCAGCTGTGGCTGGAAATCTGAGTTGGCAGTTTCCAAGGGATATAGGGTAGAAACTTTTTTTCTTTTTCCACTTCCATTTTCATCATGAACCCGATTGTCCAAGTCCTTCCTTTGCTGCTGCTACTTGACCACGAAGCAAATTAATGTATGTGTGAATGTAATGCTTGCGTCTGTTGGAGTAGGTGCCTGCAAAGTAGTGAGTGTGCTTGGGATTGGGGTGAGAGTTGGAATTTGGTTGAGGAAGGGCCCTAAATTGGGGAAGAAGGTTGGAAAGGTTGGGAGGCAGGAGGTGAGTGACGTGGCTCTTATTTTGACAAGTGATCTCTGCATGCCAGACATTGAACTTTGAATGGCATCCAGAAATGCAACCATTTGTTGCATTTGGCAGCTTAGCCATTCACTATTGCAGT
The DNA here is from genome assembly GCF_031143425.1 of Pleurodeles waltl. Lineage (NCBI taxonomy): Eukaryota > Metazoa > Chordata > Amphibia > Caudata > Salamandridae > Pleurodeles > Pleurodeles waltl. The sequence goes on along the minus strand of NC_090449.1, from coordinate 685,329,891 downwards.
CTGCCCTACAGAGATGGTTTGTAAGAGATCAATAGCCTCCTCACTCAATGCAGAGGCAGGGGGTAAGGTACCTGTGGCAAAGAAGATCCCAAACCATCTAGGGGGTCAGGTTTGGCCAACTGGGGGTTTGTAAGAGGAAGGGTGGAGATGTGTCTTTGGGTGGTTGACAAGGATGAGGCTTTACTGTTCCAGTAGGGTCCATCACCACTAGGGACTGGTCATTTGTGGATGCCTCTGATGAAGAAGCAGATGTGTTGGCCTCCGTTCCAGTCCCCTCACCCTCCATGCCATGGTATCCATCAGTGTCAGATGTTTCCCCACCCGAAACACAGTGGCTAGCTGACTCCCCGCCTTCTTGGCCAATGTCTCCTTCACCTGCTCTTGCAGATGCTGTAAAGCCATATCAAATAGTTTGATTGTATATGTGTAAATGTAACTGATCATGATGTTTCTTTTCTCAAAACATTTTCTGCACTTTTAAATTTCATCTGCTTCAAGGCTTTTAAACATATGTTTATGTACACCTTTTTTTCCTCCGTGTAGCCATTTGGTCACAGTTTTGTAATTTTCTCGAATTAGTCCTAATTCAATTCTGATCATTTTTGTTATCTATTTTCTATTATCTCTAGGAACTTTTGTACACTTCTGAATGATTCAGGTTTGTTGGTTTGAATAGTGAACTCATGGCAACAAAATTTTAGATGAAGAAATCACCTTGTACATTGTGTGCATAAGGCTAATAAAGGCTGACATTTTTTTCTAAAAACAAATTATGAATCGATGTGTGTTATTATTTACTGTAATGTTGTACCAATATTTGTATACATTGAAAGGCTGTTTTATTTTGTTGACCATTTCACAATGGTAAAACTTATTTGACTTAGGTATTTGTTAAAAGTTAAAATTACATTTTTCAAATCCATTCTTAATTTGTTTATTAATATATCCTGCCCTATATATTTACTTATGCTGTTAAAGAAATCCCCAAAAGATATATTTTTTATTTCAAATTACTTCCACCACATAAGTAAATGAATAGGGATTGATACAGTTTTAATCCACTGTAGTACAGATAGATACATTGAAAAAAAATGTCTAAAATATCCTATTTTGGGGCCTCATTATGAGTTTGGCGGTCGGTTGAGCCGACTGCCAAACTTGCGGGGAAGACGCCACCCTCCCAGTAGTGGCACCCCCTCAAGCGTATTACGAAGTTCCCGCTGGGTTGACCAGCTATAACATTGTATTACGCATTCTCACCAGGCTGACCAGTGGGAACAGTGCTACAATATTACTCGTGGCTCCCTTAAGGGAGCCAAGGCCACTACCATAGCAATACAGTACCCTCAGAATGCACACTGTCTGCAAAGCAGACAGTACACGTTTCTATGATGTTGGGCAGAAGGGCCCCCGGCACTTGCTTTCCACCAGCCTTTCCATTGTGGGTTTTCCATTATGAAAAGAGCCATGGAAAGGCTGATGGAATGCTGAGTTGTAATCATTATGACGCCACTGAGTTCAGTGCCACTGTGGCTGAGTACAACTCAGACCACCGTCAGCCCGCTGGGAATGATGTTTCTGGGGGAATGGCGGTCCCTCTGGCGGGTTTGTATTGTGGTGATCAGACCACCTGGAGTGCGCCAGTCCAACTGTCACAGCGAGTGCGGCAGTCCACACTTGTAATGAGGCCCTTAATGTTAGTTTTATTTATTAAGTTCATTCGGACTAGAAATCTAGTCCATTTAAGATAGTAATAACAATCATACTTGAAAAAAGAATGTGATAAAAACATAATAACAATATAAAACCAATAGACGTCAAAACATTGTAACAATAAGAACAACAGGACAAAGCATTTCATCATATATATAAATACAATAAAATAAAACATAAATAGATATAATAAGAAAAGGGGACAGAGCTAAAAACTAAAATGTAGAACTTTTTGTCTGGAGGACCAGTGTGCACAGCCAGAAGACAAAAAAGACAGAAAATAGTCTAATTGGACTAAAAGGAAACATTATCAGAGTACCAATCAAAAAAAAACAACAGAAAAACTATATGGGAAGGCTATATAAGCTTGTGCAGTCTTGGTAGTCATAAAAAAGGCAACAAATTCGTAATGGAAATTTCCTACTAAAAGCAATACAAAAAGGATAAAAAGAGAAGATTAAAATCCTTCTAGAGACTAGTATAGAAATGACTCAGGAGCCTTTGGGTGCAATGAACTTGCGACGGATGTACCAGGCCTCCGATAAGTATTTGGTAACTGGAATGGCAACCCTGGGAGAAAAATCATGTGTACAGATTCTAATGGCAGTTACTCTATCCTGAAATAACATGTTTTTACAGAGGGGGGTAATCCACCTCTTTCTTGGTGTCTTGTACAAAGGGCAGAAGAATAATACATGCTCTGATGTTTCTTTACAATGTTGACAGAAAATACACCTATCATTTGTAGCGATGTTAGAAGACCAATGGGCCGTGAAACCATTGGTAGGCAATGTACCATATCTTAACTGCAGGTATAGAGTGCGTGCATACGGGGGGATAGGGAGGTTCAGGAAATTCTCAGCCCAGGGTTCATGCTTAATTTGAAGAAAATCCATTGTTAACCTACCCGCCCTCTTTTGGTGCAGGGAATCTTCGTTAACTTTCTCCCAATATCTGCTCGTAACAAATCTCCTAGCCTTATCAGGGATTTGATCCGGGTGGTTCCAATAATGGGAAAGACCCATTTTGTCCCAGGCAGTTTTCATCTCTTTCAGCCAAGGGATTCTCTCCAATGCCTTGGGAGCGGCTATCAACTCTCTTATAGCCAGCCTATATGGTTCTAGTTCAGCAGATTTCCATAGACGAATCCAGTAGGTAAGGGGTCTTAAGGCCGCTATGGTTTTAATGCCATTTAAGCCAAGGTCAAGCCTTAAAGGGGTCATTGGAGTGCCCGTACCTAGCCTGGACACCTGCCTAAGGAAAATATTTTCCTTAGTTTGCAGAATGTTTAGGTTTTTATGGGACCCCCAAAGTTCCGCTCCATATAGGGCTGCTGCTCTGATTTGAACATTATAAATCTCCGCAAGAATGTTCAGAGGGGGGCTCGGAGCCTTTCTAGATCTGCGGACTAAGGCCCCACCTCTTTGGCTTATGATCAGAGCCCCTTTGTCAATTGCTGCCTTCCATTTGCCTGATGTAGATAATCTGAAACCCAAATAATCAAACTCTTCAACTTTCTCCAATGGGGACGAATTCATCTTAATATTAGTACGCAATCGTTTTTTAGAGGTAGTGAATATCATAAATTTAGTTTTCTTAATGTTTACATCTAAACCATAATCACTACAATAAGCACAGAACTGGTTAATCAGGTGTTGAATTCCCATTGGCGATTTTGATAGTAGGATCGTATCATCTGCATATAGCAGGCAGGGGATTTTTTCCCCACCTAGTTTCGGAGAATCATTTATGCAGTTCTCTAGGTAGTGGATGCAATTATTAATGTAGAGCAGAAAAAGAGTAGGTACCAAAACACAACCTTGTCTAACTCCTTTTTTGATAGCTACAGGGTCAGTCAGCTCGCCCCCCTGTCCACACCTGATTTGGGCAAAGGTATTTTGGTGCAACTGAGCTATGAGTTTCAGGAGGCCAAATGGCACTCCCATGTTTAATAATGTTGACCACAGCAGATTCCTGGGGATCAGGTCAAATGCGGCTCTTAGGTCTATAAAGACCACGTAAAGGTTACCTCCCCCCAGGTCAACATTCTTCCATTTTATTGACATAAATCTTAGAGCTTGGTCAACTGTGCTCACTGCGGGTCTGAAACCCGCTTGTAAATCAGAAAGGGCTTCAGACTCTATAATCCATTCCTCAAGGTGGGACAGAAGATGTTTCGCATACATTTTTTGGAAGTTATCGAGGAGACTAATTGGACGGTAGTTAGCCGGAATGTTTGGATTTCCTTTTTTGAAGATCGGTACAATTTCAGCCCCTTTCCAAGTAGATGGAACTGGTGCGCCTGCTGCAATAGCATTGCAGATAAAATTGAGGTAGGGAGCCCATATATCAGGTCTAGATTTATATAAATCACCTGGAATTTTATCTGGGCCAGGAGCCTTCCCCCATTTCAGGGAGTCTATTGCAGCTCTAGTTTCGGAAAGAGAAAAAGAAATTGGAATGATCTCTTGGTTTGTTGAATCATTGGGGGGCCACAGAGAAACTTCTGGTGGACCTCCATAAAGTTGCCCAAAATGCTCTACCCAAGTTGCTGAGAGGAATGTAGAGCCAGGCGCGGCTGGGGAGTCACTGTCATTATCAGCTATTAGTTTCCAAAACTTGGAAGTATTATTAGATAAGGCTGAAACCAGAATAGTGGCCCATCTGGCCTCCTCCCAGCTTCTGCGTGCCTTTGAGCATTCCTTCTTGTAAGCACCCCTGGCTATTCTCAGCGTCGCAGCATGGCCTTCTTTGATTGCATCCAGGAGAGCTAGTTGTGCTGTTCTGCAAGAATTATTGAACCAAAGGGCATTGTGTTTTTTATTGGAGTTGTTAACAGTCTCTTTAGTGAAAAATTGTTTTAAAGATTGGAACAGATCAGTGTGGGCTGTAAGAAGGCTATCGCCCTCCTCAGACTCATCTAACCGGATCATACACTCCATATGATTCGCAAGCAAGCTGTAAATGGATGCTAAATGTTTAGGGGAGGAGGTAACAGATTCCCATTTTAAATTGCATCTATTATTGGTTAGGGGCAGTTGGGACACATTGGACCTAGAGTGAGGCACTATAAACGAAGGAAAAAGACCTCTGGTTGATAGAATCAGAGGATCGTGGTCGCTCACGGGCTGCTCATCTACCCTCATATCTACCATGTAACGCCAAAGACGGATATCAAGAAGTATGTAGTCGATGCGACTGCTATGTTTTCCGCGCCTAAAAGTAGGTCGCAAAATAGCATCCGAGTGTGAGCGGCCATTACAGGCTCGGAGGCCATGAGCTAGTGCATTGTCAGCCAAAAGGCGTGCAAATTTGTTCAATCTTGGTTCTTTGTTGGAGACTAACTGGGGGATGCCCCAATGGGCATCCTCTTCTTTACAAATTCCTTGGACTAAAGGATTAGGTTCGAAGGTAACATTAAAATCTCCTCCAATTAAAACAAAAGAGGAGGGCTTACTTTTAAGAACATAGTCCAAATTCGACAGAACGTCAGACTCAAAGTGGGGACTCACATTCCTGTTATAGATATTAATTAAAAGGAGGGGTTTTTCTTCAGAAATCATTAACGATAGGGCTTGCAGGTCCGGGCAACCAGTGTCTAATTCTTCTATCTTGCACCTGAGAGAAGTATTTAGCCACACGAGCAACCCTCCCGAAGGTCTCCCAGAAGATGACTTACGGGCCGGAACCCAAAAGCTTTTGAAACCGAGTCTATATTTGGGTTCTAATGCCCATGTTTCTTGAAAAAGGCAAATCAAGTGATCATCAATAAGGTTACCCCAACCTGGGCTATGTAATTTGCTTTCCAATCCAGCTATATTCCAGCTGAGCACCTTATCGAGATCCTCTGAGCATGAGGACCCAACTTTATTCTGGGCATATAGAATACTAGGGGGGGGGACTGTTAAGGACCATGGTGCTTCCCTCGGGTGGATTAAGATCAGAAGATTTCTTACTCTGTGTCTTTAGAACCTCGCTGGATATAACCCCAATAGTGTTTGGATTTGGTGAGTTGACCATGCAGGTGTGACCCAAGGTATAGGGAGCGTTTGACTGATTAGAGATGCATTCCTCAGTTGCTTGACATGTTAAACTTTTGGGTGAACCCGGGACAACAAAATCGGCCGAGATGTTAAGACCAATAGGGCAAATGGACTCAGCTTCGCAGTTAGACAATACCACATCCTGAGAGGCATCTCCTAGTCAATCTGCCTCAGAGAGAGTGGATAGAGGACGTCTAGGACCAATTACGGGGGTGGGCAGTGTGTGAGAAACCGAGCCGGCCCCGTATAATGGTGGTCATTGAGTACTCCAGGACGACATAGAAGGTGGATAAAACACTTGTAACCTGCAAAGAGAAGTTTTGCCAGTTGTAGGATAAAGTCTGTTAGCATTTGAAGAAAGTCGATGGACAAGATCGGGGGAATTAAAATTAATGACAATACAATCCCCAACACCGATCTTCGCTAGAGGGCCCACCCACCCTACCCTTCTCACCATCAATATTGAAGATGACATGGAAAAAGCAAACCCCGCATTCACATGCAACCAGTGGATAACCTTATTTTTGAGTTCGATGAAGGATTCGGAAAAATGAGGTTTGAGTTCAGGAACATTTGATTTAATGAGAACATAAGGGCATGATTCAGGTGGTAAATGAAGCACTTAGGTTCTTGAGAGTCACTACTCTTATCCATCTTCTGGTGTGCTGGATGTGAGGATTCCCTAATAGGGGGGCCGTCTCCCGAGTTAGTTGCTGGATTGATCCATGTGGCGGTTCCTTTTAATAAGGGAGCTAAGGCCATATGGGGCTTGTTCGTCGGGATACTGGGGGTTTTAGCAGAACTAGGCCAGTCATGATTTAGAATAGGAGGAAAAGTTTTGGGTATTTGGCCAGTGTGACTAATGGCAACAGTAGAGTCATGATTAGTCATGATTAGGATGAATTTCTACAGGTAAAGAAATTGTTGGTAGCTGACTGCTCGTAAGACTATCAAGTTTGTCCTCAATTATTTGAAGACGGTTGGAGATAGGAAGAAGTAATTTAGAGAGCTCATCTCTTATGAGATCCCTAATGAACTCATTTGCATGGGAGTTATTGGTATTGTGTAAGGAGATTGGAGCCATACCATTGATAGAAGGTTGGGCCAGATTAGAGGGACTCAAGGTTCTAGATCGTTTATTTTTGAGGACAGGTTCCCTACGCTTCCTTTTCCCTTTGGTATTAGATTCAGTTAAAGTAAGGGAACCTTCTATTGGGGGACACTGGACCAATGGAGTTGGTGCGGCACAAATGGCAGGTGCAATTGGAGTGTCATCTTGGGTCTCTTGGGGAATTTTGGATGGAGAAGGGGAATGGATAATCGGGACAGACTGGAGCTCTAGACGCGGGTGGGGCTGTGGGACTGGGCTATCATGGGCTGAACTAATGGATGCAGAAGGAGGGGCAGCAAGACGACGTTGCACTAATTCTATTTCTCTTTCAAGTTCCCCAACGGCCTTTTGTAAAAAGCCATCCAGGGTTTTGTTAGAGTGCAATTTCCCGTCCAAACCCCCCCCTTAATGTTAGTTTGTTTTACCAATGTGAATATAACAAAAAAAATTAAATCTGGCTTTCTGATTAGTCAAATATTGATCCAACATTGCATTAAAATTTTAGACACATTGATTCGAATTGAATAAAATTCCAATTATACATGTTTTAACTTTGATGCATTTCAATATTTCAAAATGAGTCATTTTTTGAGTCTGTTTTTTGCAGATGGGATACTCCAACATATATGTGACAGAATTTCACGCCATCAAATTCCAAATGCATTAGAAAATATTGCCCTTGAAATAGGTAGGACAAAATATCTGTTTTTTTAATGACAAAACATTCTATCAGTAAAAGTCCCTTCAAGGAATCTATTTTTCTTCATTATTGATATTTCATCTGGACATAACAAAGGATATGAAATTAATGTGTTTTTGCTATTTCTTACCTTGTCACTAATGTTTTCACATTCCTGCATGTTTTTTTTTGTTTTTTACAATAAATAATGCTTATAGAATACACTTTTCAGAAAACAGATTGGCTTATTTCCACATTTGTAAATGGGTAAGACATCATGCAAAATTCTTTTTTAGCATAAATTTAAATGTTTTTAAATTAAAACATATTTTAATATGTTAGTTATCAAATGTGTATCCATTTATCCTATATTTGTTGTTATTTTGGCTCACATGTTTAATATTGACTGTTTATAATACTAATCCACAAATGTGAAGTTGGGAGCATCCACTGTATTATAATTGCATTTTATGCTGTGTCACTTGTAATAGGAGTAATGTAACCACCTTCACAATTGTGATGGAGCATCACATCTGACACAAATAAAATCTTTTGCTTGTTTGTGGCAAAAATGTGACTAAACTATAGTTAGGCCCTCATTATGACTTTGGCGGTGTTTTCTGAAGACCGCCGTGGTAGCAGCCGCCAAAAGACCACCAGTGTTGGCAGTCTGACAACCACTGTATTATGAGTCACAAAAACAGTAAAAAATCCAACAACACCAACCGGCCGACCGAAGGCGGGAGAGAGGCAGTCTCAACACCAGCACTGCCAGGCTGAAAACACACCGCCCACCATATAATGACCCACAAATCAGCACAGCACTCCTTCCTCAGCAGTAAACCATAGGCGGTGCGACCGCTGCGCTCAAAAATACACCTCAAGAAGAATCCAAAGCCACATTGTTGAGTACAAATGCCCCACAGACTCATACAGATTTCAGACACACCCACACACACCACTACAAAATACTCCCCCCACACATTCCACAAACTTTTGCAAAAGGAACGACTCACACAGACCAGGAGATACTGCCATAATCAATATATAGCACGTATACCCGATTAGCACACAGACACGTCACACATAGCACAACTGCAAACAAACACTCCAACCCATTACCACACCAGCTGAAACACGCCACTCATCCCATCAAGCACCAAACACATCACCCTTGCGAACAACACCCCCTCCAATCCACTTCACTACCACCATGTCCCCTCAAAAGCACCCACGATTCACAGGTGAAGAGTTGAGGGCCATGATGGATGAAATTGTCAGGGTAGAGCCACAACTGTTCGGAGCAAAGGTCCAGCATACGTTCATTGCCAGGAAAATTGAGTTATGGCAGAGGATCTTTGACTGGGTCAATTCAGTGGGCAACTATCCACGCACAAGGGAGGATTTAGGAAGAGGTAGAATGACCTACGGAGGAAGGCGCGTACCATCACATCACAACATAACATTGCCATAAAAAAGGCTTGTGATGGGCCCCCACCTCCTCCCCCCGAGCTCACATTGTGGGGAGAGGTCTTGGACATACTGTATCCAGAGGGCCTGACTAGAAAAATAAGAGGACTGGAGTCCGGTAAGTCACTAGCACTCCCCTGCCACCAACGACTCCTGTACAGCATGCGTCTCCACCACCCTATCATTCCCTAATGCAACCCACCTCACACTTCCTCACACCACTCAATCTCCTAATGCCTTTCAACTGCATACCACACCACCCCACTGCCACCATTCCCACACAGTCCAGCCCGATTGCACAGATAGCACTCACAATGGCAAGCACTACAACTCCCACAATGGATAACTCCCCACACATCGAAAGATGCCAGTCCCACCTCACAGTGGAACACCTGCACCTAAAACCATCCCAACAGCTACAAACCTGGATGCTTCGACTGTGCACCACTACATGACAATGACAGCTATGCTAGCCACAATCCAAAACCCTAAATGGAGCATGGTACCTATTCCACAATCCTTCACCCACTAACAATGTCTGCACTGCCACATATGTCATTGCCATCATGGGGAAGCAAGTCAAGCCAATTTATGCATCATACAATGATACTAACAAGTACACCTCCACACTCCATCCATAGGTACCCCTGCCACTGCCACCATGCAAAGGATGCCAGAGACAGACAGCCATCCCCAGGTTGAAGGCCCCAGTGAGGACTACAGATCTGGATGTCTATACATTGATGACATACCTGACCCATCTGGGACATCCGGTCAGTCCACCACCACCAGCCTCACCCTGCCCACATCTGAGCCCCCCACCCCTGTGGTAACAAAACAGGAAACCCCTTGTCCCCAAACCAGTGTCTCAAGGACTGTTCAAACAACAGTGTGCTCCACAGTACAGGGATCTGAGTCTACCCCTCACACCCAAGACGATGATAGTCTTGGTGTAGCTGGGAATGGGCACAAAGTGCCAGGGGCATAGACACAGGGGGGCCAGGGGCAGTGGGAGGACCCCTGTGGGCCGAGGGATGGGGCCCCCAAGGGAAAGGACTGGCCAGGAGGCCATCTCCCAAGTCCTGTGAGCATACTGGCAATCCCAGGACAAGATGGACCAGATACTCGCCACCTTGCAGGAGAATCAGAGGCTGCAGAGGGAATACCACCAGGAGGCCATGCAGCAGTAGCAGGCTCTCAATGCCACCATTGAGACCATTGCAGGGGTGCTAAAGGAACTCACATCCATCCAGCATGCATCCCCCTCCCACCAGCAGGCCCCTTCCACTAGCCATATACCATCTGTGCCTCAGATAGTGGAATGAAGGCCCTGCCAGAATACCCACAGGCCACTACCACCCCTCCCTCTGTAGCTGAGGAACACCCCCTGCAAACGAGGTCATCCATCCGAACATCCTGCAGGAGCTGATGCCAAGACCAAGACCACTGCCAGGAAGTGAGACTCTCCTGAACATTCTGTCTTGTGTGCCACTGACACAGCCTGTTCATTGTCCACTGTCTTCTCTTTATTTTCCCAGGGTCCTTGGATACTGGATCTGTACTACTAACAGCTGAGCCAACTGCTCTGATTTTAACCACCATGACCCTACTCATCATCCATTGCACTTGTAAGTCACGACAAATACTATTGAGCACAACTACTGCTTACCTGTCTTTATTGTAATATGCATTAACTGTTGTGTAATATGTCAGCTTTCTTAAACCATTGACCAACAAAAGCCTTTATGATGGACTGACAGGGGAGGCACATGCAGCAAGTTTTGTAGTAGGGCAGACTCATCCTCAAATCCTGTGTCAAGGGAGCCACCAATCAAGACAGGAACCACAGTAGCACCATCAAATTATCTGCAAATACACCAAGACAGGGACAATCATGATGATAGGAGTCACTGTTACTGAGCCAACACACATGCAGTACATTGTCATCCTCCCTTGTGCGTGTACCCAACTGGCATGTGAACACAAATGACCGTAGCAGATCCACATTTACAAGACATCCATTCCCAATGGTCCATCCCTCACAGCTCACAGTACCCAACTATAGCCGAGTTCCACTGTCAACATGAGTTACCTTCCATATCAGTCCACTGTGTACAGTGAGGACGCCTTATGTGATAGGGGCTATAGATGTACCCACATTGCTTTGCTTCCTCCCAGGGTGAATGAACAAGTATACAGGAACACAAGAAGCTTTTACTCCATCAATGGCCAGGTGGTGTGTTTCGTTGACCAGCACATCTCACAAGTGAAGGCCAAGATTGCTGGATCTGTGCACGACTCCTACATCCTGAGGAACAGCAATGTGCCACACATGATGGCACAACTACAGAGAGAGAGGGAATGGTTCATTCGTATGTTTCCAATAGTATGTGTGCAACTGTTATGACACCTCTGTTCACATTATACACTGTGTCACTACCAGTATTGTGATAGGTCTAACCTTTGTGCACACAGGTGACTCTGGCTACCCCAACCTTCTGTGGCTGCTGACACCAGTGAGATATCCAACAACAGATGGTGAACACCATTTCAATGAGACCCATGGCAGGAAGAGGAGTGTCATCGAGAGAACCTATGGTCTCCTAAAGGCCAGATGTTGGTGTCTACACGTCTCAGGAGATATCCTGCTCTACAGACCACTGAAGGTCTGCCAGATCGTAGTTGCCTGCTGCATGTTACACAATCTGGCTCTAATACGTCACATACCATTACTAGATGTTGTGGTGGTGGCAGCTGGACCTGTGGCTGATGATGGTGACACGGACACTGATGATGAGGCAGATGATGAGGATGTAGCTGACTCTAGGACAGAGTTGATTCAACAGTAGACCAATGATTTACAGGTATGTGTGAAGTGTCTTGCATGTGAACTATACTCCTGTCTGCCTTGTGACATAGCTCATCCTGGTGTGTGCCATCAGTGGAAGTGTTAGGTTCAGCTATCCCTCATTGTGGGTTTGTGGCAATGACATATTGCCCATCAGGGAAGGTGGCACTGTTCATATGTCAGTGCTATGTATACTGTGCTGTTGGCTGCCATCACATCTGCAAGGGAATGGCCATGATACATGGTCCCAGTTCTACAGTGTGAATTGCTAAAGGACTGGCAACTGAGCCATTTTGTGTTGCATAGCTCACTATACTGTTGACATTCATGCAAGCAAGACCTCCACTGCATGTGCTGCTGTGTTCTGTCTCTGGGAGGCAATATGCCATGTTCCGCAGGAGATAGGGCCCCTACATTAACCCAGGAGGAACTAGAAAAGCTTGTGGATGGGGTCCTACCTCTATACTGACAGCTGTATGGGGCACCAGAGCAGCAGGTGAGTCCAAAATTCCTGTCCTGAATGATGGTGATGTGTGTAGGGTTGAATGGCCTGAAGAAGATGCACACGGAGTAGACGCAGGCAGAAGGCAAAGGAGTAGATGTGGAAGTGCTATTAAGACACATTTGTGTGGTCCTGAGATGTGTCTGATGTGAAAAGTCCACTGCTATTGGTGTGATGCCACTCTACATGACTTTCTCCTTCTGTCTGTGTCACCCATGCAGGTCAGCGCCCATCTGAAGACGAGTATTTGGTGTGCCATCGCCAAGCAAGTGCGGACCCTGGGGAGTCCATGTCTCGTGGAACACCCACTGCAGAAAGCAGTAGAGGACCTGAGGTGCTGGGCCTGGAAGACCACGGAGGCCCAGCTGGGGAAGTCCTCCCAATGAGGGAGGGGTGCCTGTCAGACCCTGACCCCCCCAATGGCCTGCATATTGGTGGTGGCCTACCCTGAGGTGGATGGGTACTTGAGGGCAGCAGAGCAGCCACATCGGGGTAAGTACACACTCACACCTCCCTAATGTTAGGCATGTATGAGTTTGGGTAGCCTACTAGTGGAGAAGTGTGGCTCAATGGTTAGAGCGGCAGACCCTGAAGCAGAGATCTGGCTCAAGACCAGGGTTCAAGTCCCGCTTCGGCAGGTCTTGGGCTCAATTCCCCTTGACCAGATAATTCTCGCCTCGGTGCCTAATCTAATTCATGGGTCCCACTCTGCAACTCTGGGCAATAGCTTGCTTAATCTCCACAACGGCCCCAACAGCGCTTGGATGCCTGGCTTCACCCTGGGGGTGCTCAGAAGTGGGCCCCTCACAGGGAAAAGCCAGGAGGGGTTCCATAGCGGTATGAGTACAGCGCCTTGAGACCCTAACGGGTGAGTAGTGTGCTATACAAGTGCTAATTTACCTTTACTAGTGGGTAGATGTTGTTTATAGCATTGGTAGTTGCACATCGGCGATGGCTATGAGCATTGTATCGGTTATGTGCACCAGAACTATGCAGAGGATGACTCATGCAGGTAGGAACTTAAATTTTGGAATTTGTCTCCTGACATATCTCATATTTTGAGATGGCCAGCTGCTTCCATCAACATCAGTATACGTGAGGGGTCAGGGTATTGCCATGTCTAATAGTCTGACACTCTGACAAAGGTCATTTCTGTAATCCAAATCAACTGCCTCAAACTGCAGGTTCATGGCTGCAGGGGACAAAATGTAACTGGCCACATTATTGATCGATTTGTTGGCATGTGTTAGACTTGTCATCCTTTGTGTGGTCTCCCCAAACTTTTTGCCTCTGTTTCACAGGTTGTTTATGTGTACTGAACTCTGCTTTTGCTGTTTTTGATACTGTGGGCACTTTACCACTGTTAAACAGTGCTAAAGTACAAGTGTTCCTATGTAAAATGTATGCGTAATTGGCTTTCCATGATTGGCATATTTTGATTTACTAGTAAGTCCCTGATACAGTGCTCTAGTGGTGCCCAGGGCCTGTAAATCAAATACTACTAGTGGGCCTGCAGCACTGGTTGTGCCACCCACATGAGTAGCCCTGTAAACATGGCTCATACATGCCACTGCAGTGAGTGTGTGTGCAGTTTTAAACTGCCAAGTTGACTTGGCAAGTCTGCCCACTTGCCAGGCCTAAAACTTCCCTTTTCATACCTGTAAGGCACCCCTAAGGTAGGCCCTAGGTAGCCCCATGGGCAGGGTGCAAGTGTATGTTTAAGTTAGGACACATACTCATGTGTTTTATGTGTCCTAACAGTGAAATACTACCACATTCGGTTTTCACTGTGCAAGGCCTATCTCCCTCATATGTTAACATGAAGGCTGCCTTTAAATGTTATTAAAGGGGGGATTTCCTTTGGGAGCAGATAGAAATATGGAGTTTAGGGTTTCTGAACTCACAATTTTAAAATACATATTTTGGTAAAGGTTGTTTTTAGATTGTGTATTTGAAAATGCCACTTCTAGAAAGTAGGCATTGTCTTGCTTAAACCATTCTGTGCCTGTTTGTGGATTCCCTGTCTGGGTCAGTTTGATAGCTGGGCTGTTTGTACCTCTCCTCTAGACAGTGACAATAGGGATCTGGGGTGTAGCTTGCATATCCTGATAAGCCATCTGTGTTAAGGGGGAGGGGAGGAGTGGTGATTCAAGCATGAAATGGTTGTGCCTTCCCTCACACAATGCAGTCTCCAACCCCTGTGTGTGTGCCTGGGGCCTGGCTTCGGCAAGGCAGGATCTTACAAACAAGAGAGAGTTTCCTTTGAAATTTGCCTACTTCAAAGGCGGAAAGGGGTATAAGTAGTGGAACCAAAACCCCTGAAAGTTGGATCACTTCTGACTCAAGAGGAACCTCTGCCAAGGATTTGAGCTGAAGAGCTGAGAGGTGCTTCCCCTGCCTGTGACTGTGCTTTTTTGGGCTATCCTGCAGTTGCTGCTTCTTCCTGTGAAAGGGGACAAAGGTGGTCATTACAACCCTGGTGGGCGGTGTTAAAGCGGCGGTAAGACCGCCAACAGGCCGGCGGTAAAAAATTTGCAATTACGACCGTGGCGGAAACCGCCAACAAAGACAGCCACTTTAACACACCGACCGCCACGGCGGTACAAACAAACAGCGCGGCGGTTACCGCCAACAGACAGGCGGGAGACAATGTACTGCCCACACTATTACAACCCACCAATCAGCCACCTTTTCCGGGGCGTATTCACCGCGGATAAAAACAAGGCAGAAACAGGAATTCCGAAGGGAAAACGCTCACCTCTACACACCCCACGAGGACACCATGGACCCGGAACTCCAAATTCTCCCTGCAATAGTCTTCCTGCTCCTCTACTAGGAGCATGAACGCCAGCGGCGTATACCACGGTGAGTACTGCACCTACGACACAGGGGAGGGGGGAGGGAGAAAACAGGGACACACACAAGCAACACCCCCACCCTCACCCACTACAACACACACACTAATGAATATTGATACATCACAGTTACACCCCCCAACCCTCCGGAAGAATGCAAAGAATATAGAAAATTAGTGTAACCATTGTAATATATTAAAATCAAGTAGGCAAAAATATATGTATATACACCATGTACAAAATATATATCAACCATAGTAGTCCAGGTAGTGCTCCAATTGAGTCAGTGGAACACTGGGCCCACACGGTATGGGCGAGGCCCACACAAGATCCCCGACCATGACGGAGAGAACACTGCAGGGGCATCAGAGAGCAACAAAACAGGCACCTCAGGGGGAGGGAAAGGGGGGGGCACCTCAGCCTGTTGAGTGCACAACGCCAAATTCACGAGAGGGCCACATGCCCACTGTACAATCCTGGGGAGTGCAAAGCCACAGTCTCTCATGTCTCTACAGTGGGTGGGTTGCCCACTGTTCCATCCTGGGGAGTGCAAAGCCACAGTCCCTCAAGTCTCTACAGTGGGTGGCTTGCCCACTGTTCCATCCTGGGGAGTGCAAAGCCATAGTCTCTGAAGTCTATACAGTGGGTGGGTTGCCCACTGTTCCATCCTGGGGAGTGCAAAGCCACAGTCTCTCAAGTCTCTACAGTGGGTGGCATGCCCACTGTTCCATCTTGGGGAGTGCAAAGCCACAGTCTCTCGAATCTCTACAGTGGGAGGCTTGCCCACTGTTCCAACCTGGTGAATGCAAGGCCGCAGTCTCTCAAGTCTCTACAGTGAGTGGCTTGCCCACTGGTCCATCCTGGGGAGTGCAAGGCCACAGTCTCTCAAGTCTCTACAGTGGGTGGCTTGCCCACTGTTCCATCCTGGGGAGTGCAAAGCCACAGTCTCTCAAGTCTCTACAGTGGGTGGCTTGCCCACTGTTACATCCTGGGGAGTGCAAAGCCACAGTCTCTGAAGTCTATACAGTGGGTGGGTTGCCCACTGTTCCATCCTGGGGAGTGCAAAGCCACAGTCTCTCAAGTCTCTACAGTGGGTGGCATACCCACTGTTCCATCTTGGGGAGTGCAAAGCCACAGTCTCTCGAATCTCTACAGTGGGTGGCTTGCCCACTGTTCCAACCTGGGGAGTGCAAGGCCACAGTCTCTCAAGTCTCTACAGTGAGTGGCTTGCCCACTGTTCCATCCTGGGGAGTGCAAGGCCACAGTCTCTCAAGTCTTCACAGTGGGTGGCTTGCCCACTGTTCCATCCTGGTGAGTGGAAAGCCACAGTCTGTCAAGTCTATACAGTGGTTGGCCTGCCCACTGTTCCATCCTGGGGAGTGCAAAGCCACAGTCTCTCAAGTGTATAACAGTCTCCACTGGTTCTGAAGGGGGCATTGTGCCCAGAGTGCTTCATCCTGCTAAGGACAGAGGTAGTGGATGGATCTCTCCACTGGTTCTGGAGGGGGCATGGTGCCCAAAGAGCTTCATTCTGCCCGTGACGGACTCAGTAGCGTCAGTGCCCTTGGCGCTCATGGGCCAGCGGTGCATGAGACGGCGGTGCCCTGTTCAGCGGTGCTTGAGGCGGCGGTGCCCTGTTTAGCGGTGCTTGAGACGGCGGTGCCCTGTTCAGCGGTGCTTGAGACGGCGGTGCCCTGTTCACTGGTGCTTGAGATGGCGGTGCCCTGTTCACCGGTGCTTGAGACGGCGGTCTCCAGTGTAGTGACTCAGCTGCTGGCAGACCTTCATGGCCCAGCGGGACTTTTGCTGGTGGTCCTTCATGGCCCAGCGGGGCTTTTGCTGGCGGTCCTTCATGGCCCAGTGGGGCTTTTGCTGGCGGTCCTTCATGGCCCAGTGGGGCTTTTGCTGGCAGTCCTTCATGGCCCAGCGGGGCTTTTGCTGGTGGTCCTTCATGGCCCAGCGTGGCTTGTGCTGGTGGTGGCCTCCTGGGCAGCTCGGCTTGTGCTGGCGGTGGCCTCCTGGGCAGCTGGGCTGGTGCTGGCAGTGGCCTCCTGGGCAGCTGGGCTGGTGCTGGCGGTGGCCTCCTGGGCAGCTGGGATGATGGCGGTCTTCTCCGCCGTGCTGCTCCTCCCAGACTTGCTGACCTTCTTGTGCCCCTTCCCCACCTTGGAAGGTGTCGCAGCTGTATCCACACTCCCACATGTACCCCTGGGAGCGCATTGGTGGCTGGAGTCTTCCCCCTCTCCCGCCGGGCACTGGCCAACTTCTGATGCTTCACAGGTGGGGGACTGTCTGTGCTGTGGCTCCGTGCCACACTGGCTGCCCTGGTGGCCGGTGCACTCCAGATTCCGGTGACTACAGGCACCACTGGTCCCGGAGATGTTGTGGCTGAGGTGCTAGATCGGGACCTATGAGACGGACGGGGTGGGGGAGGTGTGGGAAAGAGGTCAAGGTTGGACAGGAAAAGTTTTTTGGACACACTGGGACGGGTAGCTGGAGGGGGTTTGGGAGTGGAGGAAGAGGTTGTGGTTGTAGGAGGTGTTCGTTTGATGACTTTGGGTTAAGGTGCATGTGCTGGAGGCTGTCGTGAGGTGGATGGCTGTTGGGGGGGTGTGTGCCTGCGTTTGTGTATCTTCGGAGGGGGCATCACAGACACACTGGGAGAGGACACAGGTGACGTGTGAATGGTAGTGGGGGTGGTGACTGCACGTGAGCGGGGTGTGGTGGTGGGTGTGCTGGAGAGGGACGTAGTGGCTGTAGAGGTAGTGCATGCATGTGTGAGTGTAGACGAGACAGGGGGGAGGAGGGAGATGAGGAGGAGGAGGGGGACACAGTGGAGGAGGTGGATGTTGCTATGTCTGCATGTGTGTGATGCTAGCGTGAGTGCCTGTTGGATGTGTGGTGCTTATGTTTGCCTGAGCTTCCCTTGTGTGTTGATGTGTGTGCATGCTGGTCTGTAGGTGTGCTTGGGATAGGCTGAGGTACAGGGGATTGGGTCGGGTGGAGGAAGTTGGAAGGGGGAGGCTAGACACAGGGACAATGGCTGCCATCAGTGCTGAGGCCAGAGTCTGAAAAGCTTGCTGAAGGGCCGCCTGACCAGAACGAATGCCCTCCAGGAATGCCTTTGTTTGTTGCAACTGCCTTTCTACACCCTGGATGGCATTCAAAATGGTAGACTGCCCAACAGTGAGGGACCTGAGAAGGTCAATGGCCTCTTCACTGAGGGCAGCAGGGGTGACTGGGGCAGGGCCTGAGGTGCCTGGGGCGAAAGTGATGCCCACCCTCCCGGGTGAGCGGGCACGGGGCGAAGGCTGAGGGGCTGCTGGGAGACCGGTGCTGGTAGGGGTGGTGGTGGCTGTACCTGTAGATGGGGGTGGCACAGATGTTGCCGCCACCACAAGGGAGCTCCTATCAGAGGACGAGTCCGTGTCACTGGTCTCAGCTCCTGTCCCCGCCGTGGAGCTCCCCTCGCCCTCCGTCCAACTGGTGAAGTCCGATTCCGTAGTGTGGCCCTCCATGGCCATGTGGGATGCAGCCCCCTGGTGCTCCGGTGCCACTGCTCCTCTGCCTGATGATGCTAATGCACACAAGAACAGGGAGACCACAAAAAGGGGGGGGGACGACAGAAGAAAGACATGTTGAGTGCATGCATTACCGCTACCGTTGGCAGACACGACAGACACAGAAGCACCCTGCACTACGCTGCGCTCTTGGACTCCACTGTTCAATTCCTGGGAAATGGCCTACATGGCTATGGACGACATCTGCACACATGGATGACACAGGGGCATGACTAGGTGTACTTGGCACTCTATAGAGGTGGGGTGGGGTGCCACATGGCCTGCCTTACGGAGGGACCTTGCCTACGGAACTCGCCTTGGCCTAGGGAAACCCACAGCCCACCTCCCTCACCCAGACACCTCCACTGCGCGCAAAGTCAGCAGAATGCGAGTGTACTCACCCCCTTTTGGCTGCTGTGATGCCCTCAAGCGCCCATCCAACTCCGGGTACGCCACCGCTAGGATCCTGAACATCAGGGGGGTCATGGTGCAACGGGCACCCCTCCCACTTTGGGAGGCCATCCCCAGCTGAGCCTCTGCAGTCTTCTTGCTCCAGCGGCGAATGTCCTCCCATCTTTTCTGGCAGTGGGTGCTCGTCTGTGGTAGACCCCCAGGGTCCGGACGTCCTTGGCGATGGCACGCCAAATAAGTTTTTTCTGGTGGGCGCTGACCTACATGATTTGTACAGGGGGAAGAGAATGTTATTACCAACTGCACCTTCAAAGTGATTGGCCCCCATCCCTACCCTTGGCATGTGGCACATGCACTCACCGTCGTTTCATGCACGCTGCACTCTCCCCCCTTCCTTCTTACATCCACCCCTCTCCATACAGGCATAGCCCATACAGCATGCTCCCAGTGTACTTACCTGTTTGTCTGGAGGACCGTAGAGTAGCGTGTACTGGGGGAGGACCCCGTCCACGAGTTTCTCCAACTGCTCCGATGTGAAGGCAGGGGCCCTTTCCCCAGACACTGGAGCCATTGTCTCTTCCAGACCAAAGTCACAGCAGCACTTGCAGTGTAGGTCCTCTCCTGTCAAAGATCAGGTATTGAGTGATTGTGCAGATAGAAAATGGCGGTAACGTCCACAGCAGTGCGTACCGTCACCGCCGGCGTACATCGTCATTGGCTCCTGGGACCCATAGGGTCCAATGTTAACCAATGCAACATTGCGCTGCGGTCTTCGACCGCCTACCGCGACGGTGTACAACGCCAGCGCAGTTACCTCACATACAATTGTCCCACTTTAGAGGTCAGGCAGCCGCCATTTCAGGGGCCCACATGGCTTCATTTTCAACTGCGTCACAAATACCTAGGCCCAGACTCAACACACATACAGGCCACTTTTTGATTATGAATGGTGTTCTGTGCAAGCTGTGGCTACATACCTCTCAGTTGTTTGACTCTGTGCTTGCTGTAGTCCTTCATAGGCACCGTCCGCTGGGACATGTGAGGAGATGGTGGCATCCTCCGGTGTACCGACCGTTGGTGGACCTGTCGACAATGGAGGAAAGACATGTGATCATCACATACAGGCTTGACTGTGCCACGATCCAGGAACTGTGTACCCAGTTGGAGCCAGACCTGATGTCAGCTATCCTCCATCCCACAGGAATCCCCCCTCAAGTGCAGGTCCTGTCAGTGATCCATTTCCTTGCAAGTGGGTCATTTCAAACAACAGTGGCCATGGCATCAGGGATGTCCCAGCCTATGTTCTCCAGTGTGTTGTCCAGAGTGCTGTCTGCCCTTCTGAAACACATGCGGAGCTACATCGTTTTCCCTGAGGTGGAGGATTTGCCTACAGTGAAAGGTGATTTCTATGCCCTGGGACATATCCCCAACATCATAGGTGCCATTGATGGGACACATGTGGCTCTGGTACCCCCCCATAGGAGTGAACAGGTGTACAGAAACCGGAAGAGTTATCATTTGATGAATGTACAGATGGTATGTTTGGCAGACCAGTACATCTCCCATGTGAATGCCATGTTCCCGGGCTCAGTGCATGACACTTACATCCTGCGGAATAGCAGCATCCCTTATGTGATGGGTCAACTCCAGAGGCACCGTGTGTGGCTATTAGGTGAGCACCTGGAAGCTAGTCAGTGGGAATGGTTGTGTGGGTCTGGGGATATCCCTCCAGGTTAGTGTGTGTCTAACAGTTGGCCCTCGCCATTTGCTGGTGACTCTGGTTACCCCAACCTGTCATGGCTACTGACCCCATTGAGGAATCCCAGGACAAGGGCAGAGGAACACTACAATGAGGCTCATGGGCGAACTAAGAGGGTGATCGAGCGGACCTTCGGCCTCCTGAAGGCCAGGTTCAGGTGCTTCCATATGACAGGTGGATCCCTATTCTACTCACCAAAGAAGGTGTGCCAGATCATCGTGGCCTGCTGTATGCTTCACAACTTGGCTTTGCGATGACAGGTGCCATTTCTGCAGGAGGATGGTCCAGATGGCGGTGTTGTTGCAGCTGTGGAGCCTGTGGACAGTGAAGACGAGGAAGCAGAGGAAGAAGACATGGACAACCGGGACTCAGTGATCCTGCAATATTTCCACTGAGACACAGGTAAGAATACAAACCAGCCTACTACATGTACTTAAACACTACTACCTCTCTACTGTCTGTCGTTTTCACCCAGTGTATAGTCACTGAGTTGTCACTTTCCCTTACGATTTCACAGATGTGGGTCCCACTGTGTGACATCTGCTTTGATTCCTCATGGACTAGTGGAGCTGGGGCAGTTTAAGGATGGACAATGTGACAAAGTGGGACAGTAGGGTGACAATCAGGGTGGTCTAATTTCTTGGCGGGGGTCTTGGCATCGTTCTCTGTCTTTGCCCTGGATCTCAGGGACCGTTTATGAGGTGGTTCTCCCTCTACAGGGGATGGGGTGCTGGTGTGGTGGTCCTGTGGCGGTGCCTCCTGTCCACTAGCGCCGGCGGAGTTGGTGGGCAGTTCATCGTCCAGGCTAGTGTCAGGGGCCCCTTGTAGTGCCACAGTGTCCCTCCTGGTGTTGAGTACTTCCTTCAGCACCCCTACAATGGTGCCCAGGGTGGAATTGATGGTTCTGAGTTCCTCCCTGAAGCTCATATACTGTTCCTGCTGCAGGCGCTGGGTCTCCTGAAACTTAGCCAGTACCGTTGCTATTGTCTCCGTGGAGTGGTGGTAGGCTCTCATGATGGAGGAGAGGGCCGCGTGGAGAGTGGGTTCCCTGGGCCTGTCTGCCCCCTGCTGCACAGCAGCCCTCCCACTTTCCCTGTGTTCCTGTGCCTCCGTCCCCTGGACCGTGTGCCCACTGCCAATGCCCCCAGGTCCCTGTTGTTGTTGGGGTGGTGGGTTAGCCTGGGTTCCCTGTAGTGGTGGACACACAGCTGATTGACGTGTCCTTGGGAAGGAGGTATGGGCCCACTGGGTGGGTGCTGTGTTGGTGTTTCCAGAGTGGGGAAGGTCTGTAGTGGCCTGTGACTGGGTGTGGGCAACCGACTGTCCCGAGGTCCCCGATGGGCCGGGCTGTCATCTAGATCCAGTTGGACAGAGATGCTGTCATCACTGTGGGCCTCTTCTGTTGGTGGTGTGGACATGTGTGGACCCTCCTGTCCGGTGACATTGGGTAGGGGCCCTGCAGGGGTATAAAAGCATGATTATTGCATCTGTGTGTGTCATGGTGTGCAATGGGTGGGTGACCGTGTACCCCAGTGCTAGCATTCCTGTGTGGGACCTTGTGTGATGATGGTTTAGGGGGGTGTATGGGTATGTGCAGTGGGCATGCTTCAGTGATGGGTGTCCATGCTTTGTTGTTGCATGGAGGGCTTGGTGTTAGGATGTGTGGTTTTTGATGGTGGGACATTTGTAAAGAGTTAGAGTGATGAGGGTGAGGGTGGGGGTATGTGGTGGCATGCAGGTCAGGTGGAGGATGCAATAGTTAAGATTTGACTTACCAGAGTCCATTCCTCCACCTACTCTTGCGAGGCCCTCAGGATGTAAAATCACCAAGACCTGCTCCTCCCATGTTGTTAGTTGTGGGGGAGGAGGTGGGGGTCCGCTGCCAGTCCGCTGAACCGCCAGGTGGTGTCTGGAAACCACGGAACGCACCTTCCCCCGTAGGTCCTTCCACCTCTTCCTGATGTCATCCCGATTTCTTGGGTGCTGTCCCACTGCGTTGACCCGGTCCACTATCCTTCGCCATAGCTCCATCTTCCTTGAAATTGACGTGTGCTGCATCTGTGACCCAAATAGCTGTGGCTCTACCCGGCTCTACTCCTCCTCTGAGAACCTGGGGTGTCGTTGCCGTGCCATGGGGTGGTGTAAGTGATATGTGGGGTGGTGTGTGGGGTGATAAGTGTGCTGATATGTAGTGGGGTGTTGTGTGAGGTGCGTGGAAGTTATGTGGGTGATGGTGTTGTGTGCCTGTGGATGCTAGTGTTGTTGATGGTTGTGTCTCCCTCTGGCTTTCGTTCGTGATTTGTGGTCGTAAGGGTTTGTGGGTGATGTGGGTGTGTGTTTTATATTGTATTGGGTGTGTGGGAGTGGTGTGTGTATGTGTATCAGGTGTGTGTATTTCAAATTGTCCAATGTGGTTGTGTTTTGTATATGTGTGTGTATTTTGAGTGCGGCGGTGTGGACCGCCAATGGAATACTGCGGTTGAAAGACTGCCGCATGGATTTGTGGGTCGTGATAGTGTGGGCGTATTTCTGTTGGCGTGACGGTGGAGGATTTGTTATCAGCAGTTTATCAGTGACCTTTGGTGTGGCGGACTTGTGTGGGTCTCTGAATTTTGGCGGATTCCGAGCTGTGGGTCATAATAGCTGTGGCGGAATTCCACAGCGGTGTGTTGGCGGTCTTCTGCACGGCGGAATGCGGCTTTCACCGCCAATGTTGTAATGACCCCCAAAGTCTGGACTTTGTGGTATATTCCTGCTTGTGAAGAATCTCCAAGGGCTTGAACTGAGTTTGCCTCCTGTTGTTGAAGTTCCAGGGCCATCAAAGACTTCCTCTGCCTGTACCTGGACTCTCTGCTGAAACTCCTGCACAGCCAAGTGGTGCCCTAGCTAGTCCCTGGCCCTTGAAAGATGAAGTTGGCAGACAAGAACTGAAAATCCACGCACAGAACGCCAAGCGGGGAAAGTTTTGGCGCACTTTCTGCAACGCGGTTGATAAACGATGCGTCGCTGACTTTGCGGCTGAAATCGATGCTCCACCTGCGTCGCGGCTGGGAGATAGACGCATCGTGGCTTGAGAAACAATGCGCAACATCCGCTTACGGAGGCTGATAACGTCGCAATCCCCAGGCAGCATGGTTTTCTGATGCAGTGCGACCTGATTTTCCATGCATCATCCCTGGC
The DNA here is from genome assembly GCF_031143425.1 of Pleurodeles waltl. Classification (NCBI taxonomy): domain Eukaryota; kingdom Metazoa; phylum Chordata; class Amphibia; order Caudata; family Salamandridae; genus Pleurodeles; species Pleurodeles waltl. The sequence continues at coordinate 685,305,760 of NC_090449.1, read as the reverse complement.
CGTCAAAGTCAACTTGAATATGCATGGATCCGAGCTGCCCCCATTCAGAAATTAACGCATCACTCTCCTGCAAGGGAGAAAAATGACGTATTGCTGACCTGGCCGGAGAAAAATACAATGCAGAGCCTCGCTTGTGAGTAAGAAATTGACGTATCGCTACCCTTTTCCGATGCATGCTCGTCTGTGCGGATTCATTTTTATGCTAACCAGATGCTTTTTGTAACAACAGTATTCTCACTGTTTTCTAAGGATTAAGGTGGTCATTACAACCTCGACGGTCTTTTTGAAAGACCGCTGAGGGACCGACGTGCTGAAGACGGCCAGTGCAGGCGGTTTTCCGGTGGGCGATTTATGACTGCTGGCAGCCCTCCGTCCTCTTTCTGACGGAGAGCCGCCAGCAGCCATACTGGCGGTCGGCGCGGAAGTGGAGGTTGCTCCACCTCCACCGCCCCATCATCAGAACACCGCCCACTGAATCACGTTCCGTGATTCGGCGTGGCGGTGCTCTGGTGACGGGGTGCTGGCAGCGGAACAGCCCCCATGGATCCCGTCCCCTCCCAGAGGATCAAATGACCAGGTAAGTTGATCGTCCGTTATGGGAGGGGGTGGGGGCGTGCTTGAAGGTGTGCTTGTGAGTATGTAGAGGGTGTGTGTGAGTGTCTGAATGCATGCGGGGTGTAGTGTGTTCGGAAATGTGTGCGTGTCTGTCTGTATGTATGTCTGTATGGATGTGTGCATGTGTGTCTGTATGTGGGTGTTCGTGTATGACTGTGTGTGTGTGTGTCGGTAGGCATGTTTGTTGGTATGTGTGCGGGTATGTGTGTTGGTGGTGTATGCATGCGTGTACGGTGTGTGTCTATGTGGCAATGTTGGGGGTAGGGGTGGGGAGGGGGGTCCTGCCACTTTTGGGGGGTGGCAGGGGTGTGGTGGGAGGACTCGAGGTGGGGCTGGGGGGTGGGGGATACCCATATCAGTGCCAGGGAAGGAATTCCCTGGAACTTACAGTGCTTACCACCATGGATTTCATGGCGGTTCCCAAACCCATGAAATCCATGGCGGTCAGCCGGGTCGTGATACCGCCGGCAGTCTTGTGACAGCTGCCAAGCTGGAGAACCAAGTCTCCAGCCCAGCGTTCATCTCCGCCATGACGGTCGGAACGGAGAAGTGGTGGATGACCATGGCGGTAACCGCCATGGTCATAATTCCATTTTTTTTTCAGCCAGCCTGTTGACGTTAATACCGCCACTTCTCCACCGACCGCCAGGGTCATAATGAGGGCCTAAGACTCTTATTCTTTCGAAAATCATATCTTCAATTGTGTATGTTGGATTTTTGTTGTTCTGGTCTTGTTTGTATAGATAAATATCACCTATTTTTTGTTCACTGTTGTGGTGTCCATTTTGCAGTGTTTCGACTGTAATACAGTGTGTATTGGTACAAATACTTTACACATTGCTTCTGAAGTTAAACCTGCCTGCTCATGCCAAGCTACCAAGGGGGTGAGCGGGGGTTAATAGAGTGTGATTCTCCTTTACTCTGACTAGAGTGAGGGTCTTTGCTTGGACAGGGGGTAATCTGACTGCCAACAAAGACCCCATTTTAACATTGCTGATCAGCAGTAAGGATTTGAACTTGTATTTGTACATTACGTGACCTACACTGATTAAGTGTACACTACTGTTTTCAGTGCAGACTATTACATGACCACATACAGCTTGTTTTTGCTTTTTCTCTTTTTTTTTTTTTCCCTACATCCATATTTTTGTTGATCCTTGATTGACTTTTAAACTTCATTGGGAACCCTTTTTTTGGCTTGGAAGTTTGCACTTTTGTTGATTCTTCATCATGTCTCAATCTGGAGATGCATCCGCTGGAGCTGCTTCTGACTTATGGAAACTGGAGAGCTATATACTTGCTCAGTTGAGGCAGTTCTGCAAGAATCTTGCCTTTCCCAGTAAGGGCTCCACCAGGAAGGAGGAGCTGCAGAAGGCACGATGGGCCTGGGTAACAGCCATGGAAGCTGAGGGGGACACAGAGGGGGAGGAGGAGGAAGAGGATGAGGAGGTACAATCCATACATAATGGTATAGTAGGTGGGCCTTTAATGTCCAAGGAGAGAGTCTCCAGGACAGGTAGAAGTGTGTCATCCAAGGGTCTGACTCCCGAAGAGTTACAGAAAAGAAAGGCAGAGAGGGCTCACCAGTTGGAGTTGGAAAAGTTTAGGATGTAGAGGGAGGTGGAAGAAAGGAGGATGAACATAGAGGAGAAGAAGATACTGCTGGCTCACGAGCTCAGCTTGAGGGAGCTGGATCAAAGGAACCAGTTCAGTAGGGATGGCGGCAGCAATATCACAGTACAGCCTGAGAGGAGGGTGCACATTCCTAAAGACCTTGTGAAGGATTACAAAAGGGAGGATGACATGTTTGTGTGGTTCAAAGGGTATGAGTCTACTCTCCATATGAATCTGTTCCCTGAAAGTCATTGGGGGACGGGTCTGTGGAAGCACTTTGAGGTAGAGGGGAGGGAAACTCTGACATCCTTAGGGGATCCTCAGGTACTCACAAGGTATTGTCTCACCCCAGAGCAGTTAGTTTAAGGACAAGGTTACGGCCTGTAAGAGGAAGGAATCCCAAACATGGTTGGAATATGTTGATTCTTTTTGCAGGTCACTGGATTGTTGGATGAGGGGAAGTAAAGTGACAACGTAAGAGGGGCTTTACAATTTAATTGCTTGGGAGCAGTTATAGAGTTTATGTTTTCAAGAGCTGCTCCAGCACCTGATTGACAGCAAGCTGACTGATCCCAGAAAGCTTGCGCAGGGAGCAAACTATTGGGGGAGCACCAGGATCCATAAGAGATATAGGGGAGACCATGCCAAGTATGGGCAAGGTCCCTCTCAGAAGAAAGGGGGTAAGGGTAAATGTGGGAGTTCTCTGAAGGCTCCAACCTAGTTCCCAGGGCAAGGATTCCTAGCCCCCGAGAAAAGAAACCATGGTTCTCGAAAGGGAAAACTGTGGAGAGGGGTCCCTTAGTAAGTGATATGCATGTGACCAAGTGGGTCATATGAGAGGGGATCCCAAATGTCCTAATGGTGCACTGGTACCCACTGGTGCTCAGTCACAGCGATTGGCCAGCATAGCACTTGGGTTGGTTCCAGGTGGGTGGGAGCCATAGCATTTGGGTTGGTTCCAGGTGGGTGGGAGCCAGCTGTGATGACCCTTGTCTCACTAGGGGACAGCAAGATGGTCCAGAGAACCTATTGCCTGAGAACACTAAAATGTACAGTCAGTGGGTGACCATTAAAGGGTAGAAGGTGGAGGCTCTGAGAGACACAGGAGCCATTGTGACTACAGTGAGGAGTCACATGGTGTCTGAAAAGCAGATAGAGTAGTTGCAGTGGACAACTCAGAGCGCATGTGCAGAGTGGTGAAGGCTCCCTTTGAATGGGCGGGTCCCAGGTTCTTTGAAGGTAGCTGCGAGTCCAACCAAGCCTGTGGATTGTTTGCTTGGCAATGACCTGGAAATGTCAGCCTGGGTGGGTATGCATATTCAAACGGTCAATGCAGCCCATCAGGGTGGCCAGAAGCCCCAGGAGCCTGAAACAGTGGCCCAGGGGACAGCCAAAAAGAGGAAGGGCAAGGGGCGTGGGAAACCGGCCCCAGAAGTTCCCACAGTCTGGGAGGAGGCTGAACCTGAGGGTGACGCCCCCCAGAGCCTAAAGGGGAACAGGTGACTGAGCTGGGGGAGGACCCTGAGCTGTCAAAGTGGCAGCAGGAGGGGGGACCCACCAGGAAGGCATTCTGTGAGGCACAGAAGATTTGCCCTCTCTTGAGGGTTTGCGGAAGCAGGCTGAAGACCAGGCGGCTGTCAAGGAGCCAGGATCTCAACTGATTTATTGGGAAGACGGCCTTCTGTATAGTGAGCCTAAGGATGCTGAGCCTGGGTCAGCCCGTGTGCTGGTGGTACCACAGTGCTTTAGAGCATTCTTACTGGGTCTGACTAATGATGTCCCTTTAGCTGGACATTTGGGGCAGGACAAGACCTTTGAATGGCTTTTCACCCACTTTTATTGGCCCCTAATGCACAAGCACTCTGATGCTTATTGTCGGTCTTGCCAAACTTGTCAGACAAGTGGCAAGATTGGGAGGAAATACAACCCTCACCTCCAACCTTTTACAGTGGTTAGTACCCCCTTTGAAAGGGTTAGTATTGACATTGTGGGACCTCTGGATCCCAAGACAGCCATGGGCAACAGATTCATCCTGGTCTTGGTGGACCATGCCTCCCGGTACCCAGAAGCCATTCCTCTGAGGTCAATCACTTCCCCTGTAGTGGGTCGTGCGTTGATGTTTTCTTTTACCCACGTGGAGTTCCCGAAGGAAGTAGTATCTGATAGGGGTACCAACTTCATATCTACTTATATGAAGTCTCTGTGGCAGGAGTGTGGGGTAACGTATATGTTCACTACTCCTTACCACCCCTAAAGGAATGGTCTAGTTGAAAGATTCAACCGCACCTTAAAAGGCATGATCATGGGCCTGTCACAGCCCTTTAGGCAGAAGGGGGACGTCCTCTTACCATGCTTTCTGTTTGACTAGAGGGAGGTGCCTCAAAATAAAGGGCTTGGATTTAGTCCTTTTGAGTGGGAAACATCCTGAACAACTAGGTCTATACCACTACTTGCCTGAACCACTACTGCTAAACAACTAAAAAGTCTCTACAACTAAGTACTGAAAAACTACTGTCTGAACAACTACTGTGTCTGAATAACAATTGCCTGAACAACTAATTTTAAGGTAAGGTTTTCCTTTTGGTTTTTATGGTTTATTATTTGTTTAGAATATATATATATATTAGTTGTTCAGGCAATTGTTATTCAGACACAGTAGTTGTTCAGACAGTAGTTGTTCAGTACTTAGTTGTAGAGACTTTTTAGTTGTTTAGCAGTAGTGGTTTAGGCTATAGTTGTTTAGGACCTAGTTGTTCTGTCACATATTCCTTTTGAGTTACTGTATGGCCACCCTGTTAGGGGACCTTTAAGTCTGGTGAAGGGAGGCTTAGAGAAAGCCCCCCATAAACCTCCCCAGGATGTATCTGTTTACATGCTGGCCTTCAGAAACCAGACTACCCGCTTCAGAGCTCTCACACAAGAGAACCTAGCAGCAAGCCAGGAAGACACAAAACGGTGGTACGACCAGAATGCCACTCTGGTTGGGATTCAGCCTGGGCAAAAATGGTCGGTATTTGCCCCAGTGGAGCCTAGGGCTCTCTAGAACAAGTGGACTAGGCCATTTGAGGTGGTGGAGCGCAAGAGCAAAATCCCCTACCTGGTGGACTTGTGGACTCCCAGGAACCCCTTAAGGGTCCTGCATGTGAACCGTCTCAAGCCACACTTAGGGCCAGATGTAGCAAACAGTTTGCGAGTCGCAAACGGCGAAAATCGCCGTTTGCGAGTCGCAAACGTGTGTTTGCTATGCAGAAATGCATTTTGCGAGTCGGAACGGACTCGCAAAATGCATTTCTGACTCGCAAATAGGAAGGGGTGTTCCCTTCCTATTTGCGACTCGCAGCGCGGTCGCAAATAGAGTCGCAGTTACCATCCACTTAAAGTGGATGGTAACCCACTCGCAAACTGGAAGGGGTACCCATGGGACCCCTTCCCCTTTGTGAGTGGACTCAAAAATATTTTTTCAGAGCAGGCAGTGGTCCAAGGGACCACTACCTGCTCTGAAAAAATCCGAAACTAAACGTTTCGTTTTTTTTTTCTAAGTGCAGCTCGTTTTCCTTTAAGGAAAACGGGCTACACTTTGAAAAAAAAAACACCTTTATTTAAAAGCAGTCACAGACATGGGGGTCTGCTGTTCCCAGCAGGCCTCCATCCCCGTGAGTGCGCATAGTCGCTATGGGGGCGCAAATTGCGACCCACCTCATTAATATTAATGAGGTGGGTCTTTGCGACCCCATAGCGACTCGCAGACGGTGTCTGAGACACCGTTCTGCATAGCAAATTGCGAGTTGCAATTTGCGAGTCTCTCGGACTCGCAAATTGCAAGTCGCAATTTGCCGTCTTCCTACATCTGGCCCTTAGAGCGGACTGAATTGTCCATGCTCCTAGCGACAGATGATGGGGTGGAGGAGCAGAGTGAGCTTCTTCCTGACCTCCTGGCTGCTGGAGAGAAAGATGGGTCTGTGCAGGGAGTGAACCTCTCCCCCTCCCTGACCTCAGAACAACAGAGGGACTGTCACCAGGTATTGGGTCAGTTTGCCTCCCTGTTCTCCTTGATCCCAAGGGTCACACACTTGTATACACATGATGTGGATACTGGGTAGAGTCCATCCATTAATCAGAAGGTTTACAGGGTGATGGATAAGGTCAGGGCTAGCATCAAAGATGAGTTGTCTGAGATGTTAAACCTAGGGGTGATTGAGTTTTCTGACAGTCCCTGGGCCAACCCTGTTGTCTTGGTCCCAAAGGTTGCTGCTCCTGGTGCCACCCCAAAACTCCGGTTCTGTGTGGACTACCGGGGTCTCAATGCGGTCACTAAAATTGATGTGCACCCCATCCCCGAGCTGATGAGCTCATCGATCGGTTGAGAGCTGCCAAATACCTCAGCATAATTGATTTGACGCCTGGGTATTGGTAGATTGCCCTAACTGAGGGGGCCAATGAGAGGTCAGCGTTTTCTATCCCAGATGTGCACTTCCTTTTTAAAGTGATGCCTTTTAGGATAACAAATGCCCCTGCCACCTTTCAGAGGTTGGTCAACCAGGTGTTGACTAGGCTGGATGACTTCAGCGCAGTCTACCTGGATGGCATTGCAGTGTTCAGTTCCATTTGAGAGGAACACTTGCAGCACCTCTGTAGAGTGTTGAAGGCAGGCCTCACTATTAAGGCCAGCAAGTGTCAGATAGGGCATGGTTCAGTGGTGTATTTGGGACACCAGGTAGGGAGTGGCCAGTTGGCACCCCATAGCCAAAAATCTACACCATTCTGGCTTGGGAGCCTCCCAAGACCCCGACACCATTGTTGGGCGGGTCGGTAAGGAATTTGCAACTAGAATATGTCCCTACCAGATATTTCATTACCAGAGGTAAGTAACTTGTACATCTGATAGAGACTTCTAGTTGCAGATTCCTTACCTTTGAATAAATACCAGAGCAATACCATCCCCGGTGATGGGCCTGCAAACTAAGATCACACCAAAATGTCCTGCAGGACCGAACAGCCAAAGTAGCCATCCCTTCAGACCTAATTGTCCAGGCAGTAGTGCTTGGTAAAAGTGTGCAGAGATGCCCACGTTGCTGCCTGACAAATATCCAGGACTGGAACGCCCCGTGCTAGTGCTGTGGTAGCAGCAGTAGCTCTGGTGGAGTGAGCTCGAAAACCTTCAGGGGGTTGCTTTTTAGCCAGAGCGTAGCACATTTTGATGCATAAGAGTACCCATCTTGAAATGGTCCTTTTCTGCACCGCCTTCCCCTTTGCATTCACATATCCCACAAAGAGTTGATTGTCCACGCGGAAGATTTGGTACGATCAAGATAAGACGCCAATGCTCTTTTCGGGTCCAGACGGTGGAGTCTCTCCTCTTCATGAGAGGAATGTGGGGGTGCATAAAAGGTAGGCAGGTGATTGACTATCCAACATGGAAGGGTGTCACTACCTTAGGTAGAAAAGAGGCCCCCATGTGAAGCACCACATTGCCTGGATGTATAGCAAGAAAAGGTGGCTTAGGTGACAGAGCCTGGAGTTCACTAACTCTGAGGCAGAAGTAATGCAACTAAATAGACAGTTTTAATAGTTAAGAGCCTTAGAGGACAGTTGTGAAGTGGTTCAAACGGGGTACACATAAGGTATGTTAAGACCAGGTTGAGATCCCACTGGGGCATGATGAATGGGATAGGAGGAAAGAGATGTGTGAGGCCTTTAAGAAACCTCCCAACTAAGGGAGATTTAAATAAGGAAGGCTGGTCAGGTAATCTTAAGAAAGCAGAGATAGCAGAGAGATATCCTTTAAGAGTCTTCGAGGTGGAAACCTGCCCGGCAAGGGAAAGAATAAAGAGAAGAACGAGAGAGAGAGGAGCAGATAGAGGATCGACAGAATTGTCGATGCACCATACCACAAATTTATTCCAACGACAGGCATATACAGTTTTGGTTGAGGGAAGCCTGGCTGCCAATATAACGTCACAGACTTCGGGTGGCAAGTCGAAAGATGTTAACTATTGCCGCTCAATCTCCATGCAAGAAGTCGCAGACTTGAAAGGTGCGGGTGGAGAACCTTCCCCTGCTGCTGCAACAGAAGATCCTCCCGAACAGGCAGTCTGATTGGAGGAGCTATGGCCATGTTTAAGAGCTCCGGATACCAGACTCTCCATACCCAGTCTGGAGCCACCAGTTTTAATTGGGTCTGGGCTTGCCTGATCTTCTTCAGAACTCTGGGCAGAAGTGGTATTGGCAGGAAGGCGTACAGGAGCCTGTCTTCCACTTGCGACAACAAGCGTCACCAAGCGAGTGCCGCGTTGGAAACTCCAATGCGTAAAACAGCTGACAATGCGTGTTCTCTGCAGAGGCGAACAAGTCTAACCAAGGTTTTCCCCTGCAGGTAGAGACCTTGCGCCACCTCCGGATGGAGACCCCATTCGTGGTCGACTATGCATTATTGGCTGAGTTTGTCTGCTCTGGCATTCAAGGATGTGTTGAACCACCAGGGTAATGCCCTGATGTACCTGCCAAGTCCAAAGATGAAGGGCCTCCTTACAAAGAGTCCAGGACCCGACTCCGCCTTGTTTGTTGCAATACCACATGGCGGTGGTGTTGTCTGTGAACACCTGCACTGCTCTCCCCTTGAGGGAGGGAAGAAATGCTTTCAATGCTAGTCGATTCGCTCGGAGCTCCAGATGATTGATACAGAGTCCAGTTTCCGCCAGAGACCAGATACCTCTGATCTCTGCCTCTCCGATGTGACCACCCCATCCCAGAAGTTAAGCATCTGTCACGACTGTAAGATCTGGTTGGGGAAAGGAGAGGGATCTGCTCTTGACCTAATACTGATTTGTTAGCCACCACTGCAGGTCTTTTGCAGTCCCTTCCGAGATCTGGACCTTGTCAGAGAGATTCCCCTGATGCTGCGCCCACTGTAAGTTCAGGTCCCACTGCAGAGCTCGCATATGCCATCTGGCATTTTGAACCAGCAGGATCAAGAGGCCATGAGGCCCAGCAGCCTCAGAGTCATTCTCACTGAAATCCAGGATAGAGGCTGAAACATTGGTATCATAGCCAGAATATCCTGGACTCGCTTTTAGGGAGGATATGCCCAAAACTGCACTGTATCCAGAACAGCTCAGATGAAAGGAAGTGTCTGAGAAGGAGTCAGGTGTGACTTCGGCACATTGATAGTGAACCCCAGCGAATGCAAAAGGTTTGCCGTAGTCTGGAGGAGGGAGATGACTGTCTGGGGTGATTTCACCTTCAACAGCCAATTGTCGAGGTAGGGGAAAACTGGGACCCCTAACCTGCCCAGATGAGCTGCCACCACTATCATCACTTTAATGAACACCAGAAGGGCACTGGTAAGGCCAAAGTGGAGCACGGTAAACTGAAAGTGCTTGCGACACAAATCGTGGGTAACGCCGGTAGGCCGGCCAGACGGTAATGTGGAAGTATGCGTCTTGTAAGTCCAATGCTACCATCCAGTCTCCCGGACCCAGGGCAGATAGGACCTGAGCCAATGTCAACATTTTGAACTTCTCCTTTTGTAGGAAGAGACTGAGGGACTGACGATCTAATATAGGTCGAAGACCTTTGTCCTTTTTCGGAAGCAGTTAGAAGTGGGAATAGCAACCACGACCTACTTCTGGCAACAGAACCCTCTCTATAGCTCCTTTGGCCAAAAGGGCTTGGACTTCCTTGCGGAGAAGCGCCATATGGTCCTCCGATATCTGACTGTATGAATGTGGCATGGCTGGAGGAGATGTCTTGAAGGGGAGGGAGTAGCCCCGTCGGACAATTTGAAGTACCCACCTGTCTGAGGTAATGGCTTACCATTGGGGCGTGTGATGGCGTATCCTGCCACCTACTGGCTCCTGATGTACCTGCAGACTAGGAAGGCTTGGAGACTGAGGAGTGGACGGGGGTGGACTGGGCGACCCACTGGCTCCCTGATCCCTGGGAGTGTGGGATCCCGCATCCGTGGCCGCGCAGGGGCTGTACAGCACACGCGGGTCTGTGGCGAGGTGGAAAAGGACACGGTTGGGTGGCCCTTCCATAGCCACAAAAGGGGCAAAGGGTGGACTGCTGGGGTCTAGGTGCGGGCGCGAGGCCAAGGGACGGGCGTGGCTCCGGAATCCTTAATCCGAGTCCGCCTTGTCTCCAAAGAGACGTGTGCCATCAAAGGGCATGTCCATCAAAGGTTGATGGACATCCCCCGAAAAGCCAGACATTCTCTTCCAGGCGTGGCGTCTTAGTGCCACTGTCGATGCAACCAATCTGCCCAGAGAGTCAGTCATATCCAGTCCACAACAAATCATGACCTCAGCTGCATTCCTCTCATCTGTTACGGCTTGGGACAGGACAGTCGGGGCCTCCTCTGGAACTGCAGGCAGCACATGCCCGATCGTATCCCAGAGAGTTTGGGAATAGCGGCCCAAAAGGCATGCGGTGTTCACGGACCGCAGCGTTAGACTGCTGGAAGAAAACAACTTCTTCTCCAAATTATCCAGTCTTTTTGATTCCCTATCTGGGGGTGCGGCAGGGTATGCGCCAGATGAAGAAGAAGCCTGGATGAGGAGGCTCTCATGCGTGGGGTGTTGGTCAGGAATTTCGGGTCTGATGGCTCAGGCCGATGGCGGTGGGCAATCGTCCTATTCACAAGAGCCCCCGTGCTGGGTCTGGACCAACTACCCAAAAGGATGTCTGTCAGTGCTTCATTGAAGGGTAAAAGGAGCTCCGAAGAGGAAGGCCCCGGTTGAAGCACGTCGGTAAGGATGGTAGGCCTAACCTCCACAGAAGGAAGTTCGAGGTCCAAGACCTCAGCCGCCCTACTCACAACCACAGAGTAGGAGGAAAGAGCATAACAGTGTCGAGGGAGGTGTCTAGACCACTGGTATCACCCAAATCCTGCAGCCAGTCCATTTGTGGGTCAGACTGGTATTCTAAAGGGTCCAAAGACCCCTCCATACTCTCCCCATATCAATACCCACAAAAATAATGGTCTGGATCAACCCTGGGCCCAGGAGAGCCCATAGAGAATAAAATTGGCATCGATCGACGTCGTTCTGGCTCCGGGTTGTCGGGTATGAGTATGGGATCGGTGTCGATTCATACCATACTGGCTTGGGAGCCTACCAAGACCCAGACTGAAGTGAGAGCCTTTTTAGGTCTCACAGGTTGCTATAGGAGGTTTGTCAAGGGGTATGGCACAATTGTTGCTCCCTTGACTGAGTTGACTTCCAAAAAACAACCCAGAAGTGTGATCTGGACTGAGTCTTGCCAGACCGCTTTTGATGCCCTGAAGGCTGTCATGTACACAGCACCTGTGCTGAAGGTATCTGACTACTCCAAGGAGTTTGTTGGTTGTGCAAACAGACACATCAGAGCATGGTATAGGAGTAGTACTCTCACATCTTAATAAAGAGGGCATAGATAAACCTGTATCCTTCATTAGCAGGAGGTTACTTCCCAGGGAACGTAGGTGGAGTGCAATGGAGAATGCACCATTTGCTGTGGTCTGGGCACTGAAGAAGCTAATACCCTACTTGTTTGGAGCTCACTCCGAGATTCATACTGACCACAGCCCCCTCAAATGGTTAATGCAGATGAGGACTGAGAATCCAAAACTATTGAGGTGGTCCATTTCCCTGCAGGGGATAGACTTTAAGCTGCAATACTGCCCTGGCACAGAACACGCCAATGCTGATGGGCTGTCCAGATTCTTAGTGATGAGAACTCCCATGAGGTTGGGTAGTTGCTCCCCACTTTTAGCTGCGGGGGTCACGTGCTAGAATTGGCATGCTTGGCGTGATCTCCCAAAACGTTTTGCCTCTGTTTCCCAGGTTGTTGATGTGTGGTGAACTCTGTTTTTGGTGTTTTTGATACTCTGGGCACTTTACCACTGCTAACCAGTACTAACGTGCAGGTGCTCCTTTGTAAATTGTATGTGTAATTGGCTTTCCATGAGTGGTATATTTTGATTTACTAGTAAGTCCCTAGTACAGTGCACTAGAGGTGCCCAGGGCCCATAAATCAAATACTACTAGTGGGCCTGTAGCACTGGTTGTGCCACCCACATGAGTAGCCCTGTGAACATGGCTCAGACCTGCCACTGCAGTGTCTGTGTGTGCAGTTTTAACCTGCCTATTTGACTTGCCAAGTGTGCCCACTTGCCAAGCCTAAACCTTCCCTTGTCATACCTGTGAGGCACCCCTACGATAGGCCCTAGGTAACTGTGTGGGCAAGGTGCAAGTATAAGTTTAAGGTGGGACATATACTATTGTGTTTTATATGTTCTAACAGTGAAATACTGCCAAGTTTGGTTTTTACTCTGCAAGGCCTATCTCTCTCATAGTTTAACATGGGGACTGCCTTTAAATGTTATTAGAGGGCAGCATCCTTTTGGGAGCAGATAGAAATGGGGAGCTTAGAGCCTCTGAACTCACAATTTAAAAAATACATCTTTTTGCAAAGGTTGTTTTTAGATTGTGTGTTTGAAAATGCCACTTTTAGAAAGTAGGCATTTTCTTGCTCAAACCATTCTGTGACTCTGCCTGTTTGTTAATTCCCTGTCTGGGTCAGTTTGACAGTTGGACTGTTTGCACCTCTCCTCTGGACAGTGACACAAAGGAAGCTTGGATATCCTGATGAGCCAGCTGAGCTGGGAGGGAGGGAGGAATGGTCACTAACACCTGAAAGGGTTGTGCCTGCTGTCACACAATGCAGTCTCCAACCCCCTGGGGTGTGTCTGGGGCCTGGCCTGGGCAAGGTAGCATCTTACAAACAGGAGAGACTTTCCTTTGAAGTTTGCCTACTTCAAAGGCGGAAAAGAGTATAAGTAGTGGACCTAAAACCCCTGAAAATTAGATCACTTCTGAATTCAAGAGGAGCCTCTGCCAAGGAGAAGAGTTGAAGAGCTGAGGAGAAGTGCTGCCCTGTCTGTGACAGTGCTTTGTTGGGCTATCCTCTAGTCGCTGCTTCTGCCTGTGAAATGGGACAAAGTCTGGATTTTGTGGTATATTCCTGCTTGTGAAGAATCTCCAAGGGCTTGAACTGAGCTTGCATCTTGTTGTTGAAGTTTCAGGCCCATCAAATACTTCCCATGCAGCACATGGACTCTCTGCCAAGACTCCAGCCCTGCCAAGTGGTAACCTATCCAGTCGCTGGGAGCATGAAAGGTGAAGTTGTCAGGCAAGAACTGAAAATCCATGCCCAGAGGGCGTGCGGGGAAATTTTCAACGCACCTTCCACAACGTGGCTGATAAACGACACGCCACCGGCTTTGCGGCTGCAATTGATGCTCCACCTGCATCTCAGTTGGGAGATCAGAGCATCATGGATGGAGAAACAATGTGCAACACCCACTTACAGAGGCTGATAATGACGCAAACCCCACGCAGTGTGGTTTTCTGATACCGTGCAACTGGATTTTCAGCGCAATCGTACCTTGGCGTCCAAGTCAACCCAACTCTGCGCGGATACCAGGTGCCCTGTGTGCAAGTGGGCCCATCGCTCTCCTGCAAGGGGGAACAATGACATATCGCTGACGCGACCTGAAAAGGAAATGACGCACGGCCTCGCTTGAGAGTAAGGAATAGACGCATCGCCACCCTTTTCTGACGTCCGCTCACCCATGCAGCTTTATTTTTGACGCTAACCAGGTACTTTCTGTAACAACAGCATTCTCACTGTTTTCTAAGGATTAGGGGCCAGATGAATGAAACTTTTTTGCACTCACAAACGGTGCAAATCGCAAAATTTGGCCGTTTGCGAGTGCAAAAACGTGGACTGCGATGCATGAAAGGCATTTGCAGACCAAAAATAAGAAATCGCAAAAATTTCGATTTTTTGCGTTGCGACCCAGTTTTGTGAGTCGCATTTTGTGATTCGGTATTTCCAGTAGGAAATTGCGAGGCGCAAATTGTGAGTCTCAAAATCCAAGTCGCAAAGAGATGCATCAAAAAAACGCAAATTGCGATTTTTCGCACAATGGCATTTTGCACATGCAAAATACCACTAAGTGAAACCAGGTGGTAACCAGGTGCAACCTATATAAAGAGGCTCAGAATGCCTCAGACTCTTTTCCACAATGGCTGCACTCTACGTAATGGCGAGGAGGATGAGGATTCTGGCAGGTTTGAGGAGAGGGAGGAGGAGACAGGAGAGCATTTTCAGAGTGCGCATTACACTTTTGAACCTGACAGAGGAGGAAATATATGAGAGGTATAGGTTGAACTCAGCTATGATACTTGATCTGATAGCTGAGCTACAACTCATACTGCAGCGCAGAACACTACAGACTCACAGCATACCCACCCATGTGCAGGTATTATGCTCCCTCCACCTACTCGCCTCAGGGAGCTATCAAGGGGTCATAGCAGCAGCTGGGGGGGTATCACAGAGTACCGTCTCCAGATTTTTCAATGCATTTATCAACGACATGCTGAGCAAACTACACCAGTACATCAGATTCCCCCACACCCCACAGGAAATACAGCAGACAAAATTTGAATTTTACTAGATAGCACTGTTCCCCCACGTCCTAGGTGCCATAGATGGGACACATGTAGCAATCTGTCCACCAGCAGCCACAGAGTATGTGTACCACAACCGGAACTACCAACATTCAGTGATTATACAGGTGATTTGCAATGCTTCCTACATCATAACTGATCTCGTGGCCAGGTACCCAGGGAGCACACATGATTCGTACATCTTTCGCCACAGCGGCATACACACAAGATTGCTAGCTGGGGAGTTTGGAGAAGGATATCTACTAGGTATTGTCCCTCTATACAATGGCGCATTGATGGCGTGCTGATGTCAGATAGCTCACTTACTCATCATACCCTCTGTCCCTTCCAGGAGACAGTGCCTACGCAGTGCGCACCTACATGATGACGCCCTACCTCAATCCTGCAACACCTGCTGAACGGAGATACAATGCAGCACACAGGGCAACCCGCAACGTGGTGGAGCGCACATTTGGACTGCTGAAGAGTCGCTTTCGGTGCCTCCACAAAAGTGGAGGGGCACTACAGTACAGTCCAGACACCACATGTAGAGTAGTGGCCACTTGTGGTATCTTATACAATATAGCTACCACCAGGGGCATACCTGTAGAAATATGTGATACTGAATCTGATGAGGATGATGATCCCATACCACCCCTACAGCCAGCAGACAGTACCAGTGCAGCAGAGGGAAGGCAAAGACATGCTGACATCACACACAACCATTTCAGACGTAAGTATGAATGACACAAATCCACTGACAACTGTATCTGTAGTGAAAGAAATGTATTACCTTAAGTCAGGTAATGTGCGTTTGACGAATTGCAAAAAAATATTAAGTGAAAAACTAGAAACAATGAAGGAACTGAGTAATGCACTATTACGTCATAGTGCAAACAAAACTCCACTGGCAGCTACAGTCATTTTTTGCGGCCACGCACACCAATCAGGTGCCCAGTTACCTCACTGGCACCTCTATTGTCCGCCTCAGTGGCAGTGCTGTGCCTGGCACTGCGCCGTCTGGTGTCTAATGCTGGTACAGCGACGCTTTGAAAAATAAAACTGCTTTATTTAAAAGCAGTTACGGACATGGAGGTCTGCTGTTCCCAGAGGGCCTCCATCCCCATGAGTGCCCATAGTCGCTATGGGGGCGCAAATTGCGACCCACCTCATTAATATTAATGAGGTGGGTCTTTGCGACCCCATAGCGACTCGCAGACGGTGTCTGAGACACCGTTCTGCATAGCAAATTGCGAGTTGCAATTTGCAAGTCGCAAGTCGCAATTTGCCGTCTTCCTACATCTGGCCCTTAGAGCGGACTGAATTGTCCATGCTCCTAGCGACAGATGATGGGGTGGAGGAGCAGAGTGAGCTTCTTCCTGACCTCCTGGCTGCTGGAGAGAAAGATGGGTCTGTGCAGGGAGTGAACCTCTCCCCCTCCCTGACCTCAGAACAACAGAGGGACTGTCACCAGGTATTGGGTCAGTTTGCCTCCCTGTTCTCCTTGATCCCAAGGGTCACACACTTGTATACACATGATGTGGAAACTGGGTAGAGTCCACCCATTAATCAGAAGGTTTACAGGGTGATGGATAAGGTCAGGGCTAGCATCAAAGATGAGTTGTCTGAGATGTTAAACCTAGGGGTGATTGAGTTTTCTAACAGTCCCTGGGCCAACCCTGTTGTCTTGGTCCCAAAGGTTGCTGCTCCTGGTGCCACCCCAAAACTCCGGTTCTGTGTGGACTACCGGGGTCTCAATGCGGTCACTAAAATTGACGTGCACCCCATCCCCGAGCTGATGAGCTCATCGATCGGTTGAGAGCTGCCAAATACCTCAGCATAATTGATTTGACGCCTGGGTACTGGTAGATTGCCCTAACTGAGGGGGCCAATGAGAGGTCAGCGTTTTCTATCCCAGATGTGCACTTCCTTTTTAAAGTGATGCCTTTTAGGATAACAAATGCCCCTGCCACCTTTCAGAGGTTGGTCAACCAGGTGTTGACTAGGCTGGATGACTTCAGCGCAGTCTACCTGGATGGCATTGCAGTGTTCAGTTCCATTTGAGAGGAACACTTGCAGCACCTCTGTAGAGTGTTGAAGGCAGGCCTCACTATTAAGGCCAGCAAGTGTCAGATAGGGCATGGTTCAGTGGTGTATTTGGGACACCAGGTAGGGAGTGGCCAGTTGGCACCCCATAGCCAAAAATCTACACCATTCTGGCTTGGGAGCCTCCCAAGACCCCAACACCATTGTTGGGCGGGTCGGTAAGGAATTTGCAACTAGAATATGTCCCTACCAGATATTTCATTACCAGAGGTAAGTAACTTGTACATCTGATAGAGACTTCTAGTTGCAGATTCCTTACCTTTGAATAAATACCAGAGCAATACCATCCCCGGTGGTGGGCCTGCAAACTAAGATCACACCAAAATATCCTGCAGGACCGAACAGCCAAAGTAGCCATCCCTTCAGACCTAATTGTCCAGGCAGTAGTGCTTGGTAAAAGTGTGCAGAGATGCCCACGTTGCTGCCTGACAAATATCCAGGACTGGAACGCCCCGTGCTAGTGCTGTGGTAGCAGCAGTAGCTCTGGTGGAGTGAGCTCGAAAACCTTCAGGGGGTTGCTTTTTAGCCATAGCGTAGCACATTTTGATGCATAAGAGTCCCCATCTTGAAATGGTCCTTTTCTGCACCGCCTTCCCCTTTGCATTCACATATCCCACAAAGAGTTGATTGTCCACCCGGAAGATTTGGTACGATCAAGATAAGACGCCAATGCTCTTTTCGGGTCCAGACGGTGGAGTCTCTCCTCTTCATGAGAGGGATGTGGGGATGCATAAAAGGTAGGCAGGTGATTGACTATCCAACATGGAAGGGTGTCACTACCTTAGGTAGAAAAGAGGCCCCCGTGTGAAGCACCACATTGCCTGGATGTATAGCAAGAAAAGGTGGCTTAGATGACAGAGCCTGGAGTTCACTAACTCTGAGGCAGAAGTAATGCAACTAAATAGACAGTTTTAATAGTTAAGAGCCTTAGAGGACAGTTGTGAAGTGGTTCAAACGGGGTACACATAAGGTATGTTAAGACCAGGTTGAGATCCCACTGGGGCATGATGAATGGGATAGGAGGAAAGAGATGTGTGAGGCCTTTAAGAAACCTCCCAACTAAGGGAGATTTAAATAAGGAAGGCTGGTCAGGTAATCTTAAGAAAGCAGAGATAGCAGAGAGATATCCTTTAAGAGTCTTCGAGGTTGAAACCTGCCTGGCAAGGGAAAGAATAAAGAGAAGAACGAGAGAGAGAGGAGCAGATAGAGGATCGACAGAATTGTCGATGCACCATACCACAAATTTATTCCAACGACAGGCATATACAGTTTTGGTTGAGGGAAGCCTGGCTGCCAATATAACGTCACAGACTTCGGGTGGCAAGTCGAAAGATGTTAACTATTGCCGCTCAATCTCCATGCAAGAAGTCGCAGACTTGAAAGGTGTGGATGGAGAACCTTCCCCTGCTGCTGCAACAGAAGATCCTCCAGAACAGGCAGTCTGATTGGAGGAGCTATGGCCATGTTTAAGAGCTCCGGATACCAGACTCTCGATGCCCAGTCCGGAGCCACCAGTTTTAATTGGGTCTGGGCTTACCTGATCCTCTTCAGAACTCTGGGCAGAAGTGGTATTGGCAGGAAGGCGTACAAGAGCCTGTCTTCCACTTGCGACAAAAAGCGTCACTGAGCGAGTGCCGCGTTGGAAACTCCAATGCGTAAAACAGCTGACAATGCGTGTTCTCTGCAGAGGCGAACAAGTCTAACCAAGGTTTTCCCCTGCAGGTAGAGACCTTGCGCCACCTCCGGATGGAGACCCCATTCGTGGTCGACTATGCATTATTGGCTGAGTTTGTCTGCTCTGGCATTCAAGGATGTGTTGAACCACCAGGGTAATGCCCTGATGTACCTACCAAGTCCAAAGATGAAGGGCCTCCTTACAAAGAGTCCAGGACCCGACTCCGCCTTGTTTGTTGCAATACCACATGGCGGTGGTGTTGTCTGTGAACACCTGCACTGCTCTCCCCTTGAGGGAGGGAAGAAATGCTTTCTATGCTAGTCGATTCGCTCGGAGCTCCAGATGATTGATACGGAGTCCAGTTTCCGCCAGAGACCAGATACCTCTGATCTCTGCCTCTCCGATGTGACCACCCCATCCCAGAAGTTAAGCATCTGTCACGACTGTAAGATCTGGTTGGGGAAAGGAGAGGGATCTGCTCTTGACCCAATACTGATTTGTTAGCCACCACTGCAGGTATTTCGCAGTCCCTTCCGAGATCTGGACCTTGTCAGAGAGATTCCCCTGATGCTGTGCCCACTGTAAGTTCAGGTCCCACTGCAGAGCTCGCATATGCCATCTGGCATTTTGAACCAGCAGGATCAAGAGGCCATGAGGCCCGCAGCCTCAGAGTCATTCTCACTGAAATCCAGGATAGAGGCTGAAACATTGGTATCATAGCCAGAATATCCTGGACTCGCTTTTAGGGAGGATATGCCCAAAACTGCACTGTATCCAGAACAGCTCAGATGAAAGGAAGTGTCTGAGAAGGAGTCAGGTGTGACTTCGGCACGTTGATAGTGAACCCCAGCGAATGCAAAAGGTTTGCCGTAGTCTGGAGGTGGGAGATGACTGTCTGGGGTGATTTCACCTTCAACAGCCAATTGTCGAGGTAGGGGAAAACTGGGACCCCTAACCTGCCCAGATGAGCTGCCACCACTATCATCACTTTAATGAACACCAGAAGGGCACTGGTAAGGCCAAAGTGGAGCACGGTAAACTGAAAGTGCTTGTGACATAAATCGTGGGTAACGCCGGTAGGCCGGCCAGACGGTAATGTGGAAGTATGCGTCTTGTAAGTCCAATGCTACCATCCAGTCTCCCGGACCCAGGGCAGATAGGACCTGAGCCAATGTCAAAATTTTGAACTTCTCCTTTTGTAGGAAGAGACTGAGGGACTGACGATCTAATATAGGTCGAAGACCTTTGTCCTTTTTCGGAAGCAGATAGAAGTGGGAATAGCAACCACGACCTACTTCTGGCAACGGAACCCTCTCTATAGCTCCTTTGGCCAAAAGGGCTTGGACTTCCTCGCGGAGAAGCGCTATATGGTCCTCCGATATCTGACTGTATGAATGTGGCATGGCTGGAAGAGATGTCTTGAAGGGGAGGGAGTAGCCCCGTCGGACAATTTGAAGTACCCACCTGTCCGAGGTAATGGCTTACCATTGGGGCAGGTGATGGCGTATCCTGCCACCTACTGGCTCCTGATGTACCTGCAGACTAGCAAGGCTTGGAGACTGAGGAGGGGACGGGGTGGACTGGGCGACCCGCTGGCTCCCTGATCCCTGGGAGTGTGGGATCCCGCATCCTTGGCCGCGCAGGGACTGTACAGCACACGCAGGTCTGTGGCGAGGTGGAAAAGGACACGGTTGGGTGCCTCTTCCATAGCCACAAAAGGGGCAAAGGGTGGACTGCTGGGGTCTAGGTGCGGGCGCGAGGCCAAGGGACGGGCGTGGCTCCGGAATCCTTAATCCGAGTCCGCCTTGTCTCCAAAGAGACGTGTGCCATCAAAGGGCATGTCCATCAAAGGTTGATGGACATCCCCCGAAAAGCCAGACGTTCTCTTCCAGGCGTGGCGTCTTAGTGCCACTGTCGATGCAACCAATCTGCCCAGAGAGTCGGTCATATCCAGTCCACATTCCTCTCATCTGTTACGGCTTGGGACAGGACAGTCGGGGCCTCCTCTGGAACTGCAGGCAGCACATGCCCGATCGTATCCCAGAGAGTATGGGAATAGCGGCCCAAAAGGCATGCGGTGTTCACGGACCGCAGCGTTAGACTGCTGGAAGAAAACAACTTCTTCTCCAAATTATCCAGTCTTTTTGATTCCCTATCTGGGGGTGCGGCAGGGTATGCGCCAGATGAAGAAGAAGCCTGGATGAGGAGGCTCTCATGCGTGGGGTGTTGGTCAGGAATTTCGGGTCTGATGGCTCAGGCCGATGGCGGTGGGCAATCGTCCTATTCACAGGAGCCCCCGTGCTGGGTCTGGACCAACTACCCAAAAGGATGTCTGTCAGTGCTTCATTGAAGGGTAAAAGGAGCTCCGAAGAGGAAGACCCCGGTTGAAGCACGTCGGTTAAGATGGTAGGCCTAACCTCCACAGAAGGAAGTTCGAGGTCAAAGACCTCAGCCGCCCTTCTCACAACCACAGAGTAATAAGCACCCTCCTCCGTAGCCACGCTAGGAGGAGAGAGCATAACAGTGTCGAGGGAGGTGTCTAGACCACTGGTATCACCCAAATCCTGCAGCCAGTCCATTTGTGGGTCAGACTGGTATTCTAAAGGGTCCAACGACCCCTCCATACTCTCCCCATATCAATACCCACAAGAATAATGGTCTGGATCAACCCTGGGCCCAGGAGAGCCCATAGAGAATAAAATTGGCATTGATCGACGTCGTTCTGGCTCCGGGTCATCGGGTATGAGTATGGGATCGGTGTCGATTCATACCATACTGGCTCGGGAGCCTACCAAGACCCAGACTGAAGTGAGATTTTTTTTAGGTCTCACAGGTTGCTATAGGAGGTTTGTCAAGGGGTATGGCACAATTATTGCTCCCTTGACTGAGTTGACCTCCAAAAAACAACCCAGAAGTGTGATCTGGACTGAGTCTTGCCAGACTGCTTATGATGCCCTGAAGGCTGTCATGTACACAGCACCTGTGCTGAAGGCATCTGACTACTCCAAGGAGTTTGTTGGTTGTGCAAACAGACACATCAGAGCATGGTATAGGAGTAGTACTCTCACAGCTTAATGAAGAGGGCATAGATAAACCTGTATCCTTCATTAGCAGGAGGTTACTTCAGAGGGAACGTAGGTGGAGTGCAATGGAGAATGCACCATTTGCTGTGGTCTGGGCACTGAAGAAGCTAATACCCTACTTGTTTGGGACTCACTCCGGGATTCATACTGACCAAAGCCCCCTCAAATGGTTAATGCAGATGAGGACTGAGAATCCAAAACTATTGAGGTGGTCCATTTCCCTGCAGGGGATAGACTTTAAGCTGCAATACCGCCCTGGCACAGAACACGCCAATGCTGATGGGCTGTCCAGATTCTTAGTGATGAGAACTCCCATGAGGTTGGGTAGTTGCTCCCCACTTTTAGCTGCGGGGGTCACGTGCTAGAATTGGCATGCTTGGCGTGATCTCCCAAAACGTTTTGCCTCTGTTTCCCAGGTTGTTGATGTGTGGTGAACTCTGTTTTTGGTGTTTTTGATACTCTGGGCACTTTACCACTGCTAACCAGTACTAACGTGCAGGTGCTCCTTTGTAAATTGTATGTGTAATTGGCTTTCCATGAGTGGTATATTTTGATTTACTAGTAAGTCCCTAGTACAGTGCAATAGAGGTGCCCAGGGCCCATAAATCAAATACTACTAGTGGGCCTGTAGCACTGGTTGTGCCACCCACATGAGTAGCCCTGTGAACATGGCTCAGACCTGCCACTGCAGTGTCTGTGTGTGCAGTTTTAAACTGCCTATTTGACTTGCCAAGTGTGCCCACTTGCCAAGCCTAATCCTTCCCTTGTCATACCTGTGAGGCACCCCTACGATAGGCCCTAGGTAACTGTGTGGGCAGGGTGCAAGTATAAGTTTAAGGTGGGACATATACTATTGTGTTTTATATGTTCTAACAGTGAAATACTGCCAAGTTTGGTTTTTACTTTGCAAGGCCCATCTCTCTCATAGTTTAACATGGGGGCTGCCTTTAAATGTTATTAGAGGGCAGCATCCCTTTGGGAGCAGATAGAAATAGAGAGCTTAGAGCCTCTGAACTCACAATTTAAAAATACATATTTTTGCAAAGGTTGTTTTTAGATTGTGTTTTTGAAAATGCCACTTTTAGAAAGTAGGCATTTTGTTGCTCAAACCATTCTGTGAATCTGCCTGTTTGTTAATTCCCTGTCTGGGTCAGTTTGACAGTTGGACTGTTTGCACCTCTCCTCTGGACAGTGACACAAAGGAAGCTTGGATGTAGCTTGCATATCCTGATGAGCCAGCTGAGCTGGGAGGGAGGGAGGAATGGTCACTAACACCTGAAAGGGTTGTGCCTGCTGTCACACAATGCAGTCTCCAACCCCCTGGGGTGTGTCTGGGGCCTGGCCTGGGCAAGGTAGCATCTTACAAACAGGAGAGACTTTCCTTTGAAGTTTGCCTACTTCAAAGGCGGAAAAGAGTATAAGTAGTGGACCTAAAACCCCTGAAAATTAGATCACTTCTGAATTCAAGAGGAGCCTCTGCCAAGGAGAAGAGTTGAAGAGCTGAGGAGAAGTGCTGCCCTGTCTGTGACTGTGCTTTGTTGGGCTATCCTCTAGTCGCTGCTTCTGCCTGTGAAATGGGACAAAGTCTGGATTTTGTGGTATATTCCTGCTTGTGAAGAATCTCCAAGGGCTTGAACTGAGCTTGCATCTTGTTGTTGAAGTTTCAGGCCCATCAAATACTTCCCATGCCAGCACATGGACTCTCTGCCAAGACTCCAGCCCTGCCAAGTGGTAACCTATCCAGTCGCTGGGAGCATGAAAGGTGAAGTTGTCAGGCAAGAACTGAAAATCCATGCCCAGAGGGCGTGCGGGGAAATTTTCAACGCACCTTCCACAACGTGGCTGATAAACGACACGCCACCGGCTTTGCGGCTGCAATTGATGCTCCACCTGCATCTCAGTTGGGAGATCAGAGCATCATGGATGGAGAAACAATGCGCAACACTCACTTACAGAGGCTGATAATGACGCAAACCCCACGCAGTGCGGTTTTCTGATACCGTGCAACTGGATTTTCAGCGCAATCGTACCTTGGCGTCCAAGTCAACCCAACTCTGCGCGGATACCAGGTGCCCTGTGTGCAAGTGGGCCCATCGCTCTCCTGCAAGGGGGAAAAATGACATATCGCTGACGCGACCTGAAAAGGAAATGACGCACGGCCTCGCTTGAGAGTAAGGAATAGACGCATCGCCACCCTTTTCTGACGTCCGCTCACCCATGCAGCTTTATTTTTGACGCTAACCAGGTACTTTCTGTAACAACAGCATTCTCACTGTTTTCTAAGGATTAGGGGCCAGATGTATGAAACTTTTTTGCACTCACAAACGGTGCAAATCGCAAAATTCGGCCGTTTGCGAGTGCAAAAACGTGGACTGCGATGCATGAAAGGCATTTGCAGACCAAAAATAAGAAATCGCAAAAATTTCGATTTTTTGCGTTGCGACCCAGTTTTGTGAGTCGCATTTTGTGATTCGGTATTTCCAGTAGGAAATTGCGAGGCGCAAATTGTGAGTCTCAAAATCCAAGTCGCAAAGAGATGCATCAAAAAAACGCAAATTGCGATTTTTCGCAGAATGGCATTTTGCACATGCAAAATACCACTAAGTGAAACCAGGTGGTAACCAGGTGCAACCTATATAAAGAGGCTCAGAATGCCTCAGACTCTTTTCCACAAGGGCTGCACTCTACGTAATGGCGAGGAGGATGAGGATTCTGGCAGGTTTGAGGAGAGGGAGGAGGAGACAGGAGAGCATTTTCAGAGTGCGCATTACACTTTTGAACCTGACAGAGGAGGAAATATATGAGAGGTATAGGTTGAACTCAGCTATGATACTTGATCTGATAGCTGAGCTACAACTCATACTGCAGCGCAGAACACTACAGACTCACAGCATACCCACCCATGTGCAGGTATTATGCTCCCTCCACCTACTCGCCTCAGGGAGCTATCAAGGGGTCATAGCAGCAGCTGGGGGGGTATCACAGAGTACCGTCTCCAGATTTTTCAATGCATTTATCAACGACATGCTGAGCATACTACACCAGTACATCAGATTCCCCCACACCCCACAGGAAATACAGCAGACAAAATTTGAATTTTACTAGATAGCACAGTTCCCCCACGTCCTAGGTGCCATAGATGGGACACATGTAGCAATCTGTCCACCAGCAGCCACAGGGTATGTGTACCACAACCGGAACTACCAACATTCAGTGATTATACAGGTGATTTGCAATGCTTCCTACATCATAACTGATCTCGTGGCCAGGTACCCAGGGAGCACACATGATTCGTACATCTTTCGCCACAGCGGCATACACACAAGATTGCTAGCTGGGGAGTTTGGAGAAGGATATCTACTAGGTATTGTCCCTCTATACAATGGCGCATTGATGGCGTGCTGATGTCAGATGGCTCACTTACTCATCATACCCTCTGTCCCTTCCAGGAGACAGTACCTACGCAGTGCGCACCTACATGATGATGCCCTACCTCAATCCTGCAACACCTGCTGAACGGAGATACAATGCAGCACACAGGGCAACCCGCAACGTGGTGGAGCGCACATTTGGACTGCTGAAGAGTCGCTTTCGGTGCCTCCACAAAAGTGGAGGGGCACTAGAGTACAGTCCAGACACCACATGTAGAGTAGTGGCCACTTGTGCTATCTTATACAATATAGCTACCACCAGGGGCATACCTGTAGAAATATGTGATACTGAATCTGATGAGGATGATGATCCCATACCATCCCTACAGCCAGCAGACAGGACCATTGCAGCAGAGGGAAGGCAAAGACATGCTGACATCACACACAACCATTTCAGACGTAAGTATGAATGACACAAATCCACTGACAACTGTACCTGTAGTGAAAGAAATGTATTACCTTAAGTCAGGTAATGTGCGTTTGACGAATTGCAAAAAAAGATTAAGTGAAAAACTAGAAACAATGAAGGAACTGAGTAATGCACTATTACGTCATAGTGCAAACAAAACTCCACTGGCAGCTACAGTCATTTTTTGCGGCCACGCACACCAATCGGGTGCCCAGTTACCTCACTGGCAACTTTATTGTCCGCCTCAGTGGCAGTGCTGTGCCTGGCAGTGCTGTGCCTGGCACTGCGCCGTCTGGTGTCCAATGCTGGTACAGCGACGCTGCTGAGGCTAGAACTGTCCTCTCTGCCCCCCAGTGCAAGCTCACTAGGTGTGTCTGACCTCTGTCCCATTATGTTGTTGATCACATTGGTGATCTGTACCAGTCCGTTCGCAACATCCCTGCTGCTGTGTGCTGCCTCCACTTGTGCAGCCACTGCACGACGGGCAATCAGTGACGTTGCATTTGCCACCCTGTTCACAGAACAACAGAAGCCGGCAAACATGATCATAAATCTGCGCTTCTGTCTGCGGTGGCTCACCCTCACATGGCGCAGCTCCTTGCATAGTTCATGGACAGCACTTGTGAGCTCTCTGGTATCCTGTGATGCCTGCACCTGTCCCTCATGAAGCAGTTCTATGTTAGAATTGAAGGACTCAAGCTGGAGATGCAGGCCCCCAATGTTGGTGTTATGTTGGCGCAAATTCTTTTGTAATCCCAGAATCCTTTTATTTTCTAGGCGCTGCTGCTACAACATAGCAGCTTCCAGCCCACCAAAGAAGGAGGGACCCTCGCCTGCCTCATGCTGCTGTGCCCTGGAATTTGTTGCCATCCTGCGGGGTTTTGTGGTCTGCTGACACCTGACCTCCTGCATCTGGCTGTGCCTGCCTGTTGGTGATGGGGAAATTGGCCCTTCCTGCTGCTCATCTGAGTCTTGGCTGAGCTGCAGCAGTGGCAGTGCCATGGGCCTGCGTCGGACATGCGCAATGGTGAGAGACCCACTGGTATTGGAATCAGAGGCCGGATGGGTGTCAGTCGCACCTATGCTTGCTGATGCTATGGCTGCTGGGCCTGGCCCACCTGCAATGAAAATATGCAGCATGTCAGTTATGTTTGTTACAATTACGGTCACACAATGGTAATAAAGGTACAGGTACTTCTCTATACTGTGATGTGGGTGTTGTGTTCCTCTGGGTGTCGCTCTACTTAAATACATTGTATGTGCTACTTTCAGCTCTGGGTTGTGGACTGCCGCTCCCATAATGCATTGTTGTGCTGCTTCTAAGATGTGGACTGGACTACTTCTCACAATGTTTAACATTACTTACTAATTCCTAAGGGGCTTTTGTACATACACAGATGGGGTTACAAATCAATATTGCACTTACCTTGGCTGGTACTTGGTGTGCCGGAGGTGTCTATCTCTGTGACCTCTGTCACAGCTTCAGGGAGGAGTGTGGACTCGACTAGGTCCTCTAATGGGATGGATGGTGCATCTGTGGGTGGACCGCCTCCTGTGCCCCTGGCCTCCTGCAGTCTCTTTGCCACCGTCTCCTTCGCACGGGACCGCAGGTCATACCACCTCTTCTTAATTTCTTCTACGGAGCGCTGTGCCACTCCAATTGCGCAGATTTTTGATTGGATATCCGCCCATAGTCTCCTTTTCTCACTCTCAGGCACCTGGAGTGAGCTTTTGCCAAATAGGCCGTTATGGATCCTGACCACCTCCTCAGTTAGCACCTCAAGCTCCTGCTCGCTGAATTTGAGCTTCCTCTTTCTATCCCCCTTCTCCAGTCCTTGGGCTGAGGTGTCCATCCTTGCTCAGGTGTGCTGCCTCCTTCAGAGTGCTGCTCTGTGTGGCTGGGCTGCTCTCTCTCTGGATGCTGGTTTGGGTGTGGCACCTGAAACTGCCTGGGATGACTCACTTCCTGCTTGTGATGTCATCAGGCTCCTCCAGGTGTGCTTTCTCGAAACTTCTCACAATTTGCAACTTTTTACCGAATCAAAATGCAAATTGCCATTCGGTAAATGGGCCTTGCAAACCACAAATAGCGATTCGCAAGGTAATTTTTTCATACATATGGCCCTAAGACTCTTAGGCCCTCATTACCTCCTTGGCGGTGGGTGATAAAGTGGCGGTATTACCGTCAACAGGCTGGCAATAACTATCGCTAAATTATGACCATGGCGGTGACATCTCTGAAAGACAGCCAATGTACCACACCGACCGCCAGGGCGGAAACAACAGTCACCATGGCGGTAGCCACCTACAGCCAGGCGGAAGACAATGTACCACCCAACAGGAAACTGACACCTATTCCGGGGCTTGACCAACACCATCAAAAACCTGGTGGAAACATAACACAAAAGTAAAAAGATTGACCATTGGAGACACAGGGAGGAACCACGCTGCCATGGAACCCGAACTGCTTGTTTTACTGATGATCTTCTATGTCATGCTCCACCACGAACACCATTGCTGGCGAAGACGACAATGGTGAGTAAAGCTGCCTACCACATAAGGGAGGGAAGGCGGAAAACAAGAGGGATACACACAGGCACAACGCACACCCCACACACACACACACACCATGCAGACAACCAGCTGCACAAGATAATAAATTTGTTCACAATAATCAGCAAAATAATGCAAGGACATCAGGAATTGACTACAGTGATCGTAATAAGATCAACATCAAAAATCATAAGTCGATGTGGCAATGCTACAGATATGAACAAATGTACAAAAAAGGGACACTGCCCAGTTTATAGTTCACAGCCGCCACAGGGCAAAGTGAGGGGCCCCACTTGATTCCACCAATACTGAGAGAACACCGCAGGGGCATCAGTTGGCAAATAGGCAGGCACCTCAGAGAGTTGAGGAGGGACCTCAGCCGGATGCGGAAACAAGACCACTGGTTCTGGAGAGGGTAACATGCCCTGTGCTGTTTGTACTGGGGAGTGAAGGCCACAGTCTCTGGAGTGGGTGAATTCACACTGGTTCTTGGGGGGAGCAACATGCCCATTGCTTTGTTCTGGGGGGAGTAAGGCCACAGTTTCTCAGGTGGGTGACTTGCCCACTGGTTCTGGTGGGGGCAGGCCGAACAGAAGCCCATGGAGGCTGGACAATATGGCATCCGCTGGTGGTGACAGCTGCACTGTGTTGGTGGTGGTTGTGGGAGGCTCCTGCTCAGCCCCTGCACCCTCTGATGGCTGCACAGTGGTGGTGGTTGTGGGAGGCTCCTGCTCAGCCCCTGAACCCTCCGATGGCTGCACTGTGGTGGTGGTTGTGGGAGGTTCCTGCTCAGCCCCTGCACCCTCCGATAGCTGCACTGTGGTGGTGGTTGTGGGAGGCTCCTGCCCAGCCCCTGTATTCTCCGATGTCTTCTCTGTGGTGGTGGTTGTGGGAGGCTCCTGATCAGCTCCTGCATTCTCTGATGGCTGCACAACCATGGCTGGTGGTGGGGGCTCTGTGACAACTGCTGGTGCAGGCTCATTTCCCTTTCTGGTGGCTGGTGAAGGCACCTTCCACTTCTTGGTGGTTGTGCAGGCACCTTCCCCTTCTTGGTGGCTGCTGCAGGCTCCTTCCCCTTCCTGGTCGCTGGTGCAGGCTCCTCCCCCTTCAGTATCTGTGGCCTGGAAACCTTTCCACCACGAGTAGATGCTGCTGAAACTTGGCCAGTGGACTGTTTGACTGAGGTGCTTGGCTGGGTCCTTGATACCCTGGCCATATGTGCAGGATGGGTGGAGGGGTAGGGAAGAGATCAATCAGGGAAGAGAAAAGCTTTTTAGGGACATTGGGGCAGGAAGACGGAGAAGTAATGGGAGTGGAGGATGAGAGAGTGGTTGTTGGAGGTGTTTAGCTGCTGGATTTGGGTGCCGGTGCATTAGTTGTATGCTGTTGTGAGGTGGATGGCTGTTGGGTGTCTGAGTGCGTGCGTTTGTGTACTTTAGGAGGGGGGACAGACACGGTGGGAGAGGACACAGGGGACTGTGCATGGATGTTGTGGAGGTGTCTGCCAGTGAGGTGTGTGTTCTGCCTGGTATGGTGAGGATGCTGGTACTGGATAATATTGTAGTGCATGCAGGTGTGAGTGTGGACATAACAGGGTAGTTGGATGGAGGGGGAGTAGGAGGAGGAAGAGGAGGGGGAGACAGTGGAAATAGTGGAAGTTGTTCTGTGTGCAACTGGATGGTGTTTGTAAGAGTGCCTGTGGGATGAAGTGTGGTGCATGTGTTTGCCTGTGACACTCTTGGGTGTTGTCTTGTGTGCATGCACGTTTGCCTGTGTGCTTGGGATGGGTTGGGGTTGAGGAGAATGGGACTGGGAAAAAGGTAGTTGGAGGGGGGATGGTAGAAACATGGACAATGGCTGCCATCAGAGAGGAGGCCAGAGCCTGAATCGATCTCTGTTGGGCCGCCAATCTACTGTGAATGCCCTCCAGGAATGCATTAGATTGCTGCATCTGGGCTGCCAGCCCCTGGATGGCATTTACAATGGTTGACTGCCCTGCAGAGATGGATCTCAGGAGGTCAATAGCCTCCTCATTCAGGGCAGCAGGGCTCACTGAGACAGGGCCTGATGTGCCTGGGGCAAAGGAGATGCCCACCCTCCTGGGTGAGAGGGGACGGGCAACTCGCTGAGGGGCTGCTGGGAGGGTGGTGCTGGAACGGGGGGTAGAGGCTGTACCTGTAGCTGGGGTGCTCACAGAAGTGTCCACCACCACCAGGGAGCCCCCATCGGAGGAGGTATCAGAGTCTGTGTTGTCCCCTCCAGTCTCTGCCATGGTGCTCCCCTCACTTTCCGTCCCACTGGTGCCCTCAGCGTCGGTGGACTCTGCCTCCAGGGTCCTGTGGGATGCATCTCCCTCTGTCGCTGGTTCCTCTGCTCCTCCACCAGATGTAATACACATAAGGACAGGATGACAAAACAAGAAAGGAGGGGAGAGAGACAAAGGATACACAGGGTCAATGATGGCACCAACACCACCGTTGGTGTACACAGCACCCTCACAGATAGGGTACAGGCCTACGCACTATGATTTGCACTACCTGTGATATTGCTAGCCACTAAGGCATGAGGAGGAGCACACATTGCCAACTGCAACACACCTGGGACACATGCAGCCCTGACTAGTAGTGGATGCTAACAAGCTAGGTAGGCAGTAATTCCCCTTCAGACCCTTAGCCACCAGAGGACCTACGCTACTATGTCTGGCCTGGCCTAGTGGCACCCACTGACACACAATGACCACCCGGATACCACCTCTCCAGCCATGAGCTTCAATGATGGCCACTGTACTCACACCCTTGTGGCTGCTGTGATTCCCTCAAGCGCCCATCCAGCTCTGGATAGGCCACCGCCCGTATGTGGGCCATCAGGGGGGTCAGGGATCCAACGGGCACCCCTTCCTCATTGGGAGAAAATTCCCATCTGGGCCTCCACAGTCTTACGTGCCCAGTGTCTCAGGTCCTCCCACCATTTGCGACAGTGGGTGCGCTACCTGCCATAGACCCCTAGGGTACGCACCTCCTTGGCAATGGCATGCCATATACCCTTCTTTTGATGGGCGCTGACCTGAAAAGGCAATACAGCCAGGAGAACACCATTAGACAAACAGTCCAGCCAGTAACACGAATGGCCCACCATACCCGTTTCCATCACCATTGGCACACACATAGCCCAGCACCCAACATGAACCCAGCCAAGAGGACACCCCTCCCCCTTTACACAATGCCTTCACACAGTACTCCATGCATTCATGCCACATGCATTGTGCTCACAGTGTACTCACCTGTTGGTCTGGATGACTATAGAGCAGTCTGTACTGGGGTAGGACCCCATCCACCACTCTCACCAACTCCTCAGAAATGAAGGCTGGGGCCCTTCCCCCTGCCACATGAGCCATGGTAGGTTCCATCACAACAGCACATGCAGTGTAGGTCCTCTCCTATGGAAGGTCAGGAAACAAGTGAGGAATATGATAGAAAATGCCGGTCATTTCCACGGTGGTGCATACCGTCACCACCGGCGTAGATCACCATTGGCCACAGTACCCCATAGGGCCCAATAATAACCAATGAGGAGTTGTACAGCGGTTCCTGACCGCCTACCGCCACGGCGTACAATGTCAGCGGCATTACCTCATTTCCACCTGCATCCACACAGAACAGGCCAGTGCCATTTCAGGGGATGGGGAACAGGCCTATGGAATAATGCTGTGTCACTGGATAAATAGGCGCACACATTACAAATTGCACTGTCCCATTACATGTTTACATATTGTGGACTATTGTTGTGGCTCCATTGTTCAGTTTGTAACAGACTCCTCACTCTTTTGTCCCTTTGATACCTACCGCTGTGGATGAATAGGAGATGGAGACATACCCCCGTGCACAGACCCCTGGTGGACTTGGCTACACTGGAGGACAGGCACATTATCCTCACCTAAAGACAGGACAGGGCCACAATCACAGTGCTCTGTGCCCAATTGGAGCCTGACCTGATATCAGCCATCCATCATCCCACTGGGATTCCACCCTCTTTTGCAAGTGCTATCAGTTCTCCATTTCCTGGCAACTGGTTCATTCCAAGTGACAGTGGGCTTGGCATCAAGAATGTCACAGCCAATGTTCTCAATAGTGCTGACAAGAGTGTTGTCTGCCCTGATAAAACACATGTGCAGCTATATCGCATTTCCCCAGGTTGAGGACTTGGCCACTGTGAAGGCCGGGTTTTATGCAATGGGACATATCCCCAATATAACTGGGGCGATTGACGGAACACACATAGCATTTCCCCCCCACCTCCACAATGAACAGGTGTTTAGGAATCATAAGAGTTTCAACTCCATGAATGTGCAGATGGTGTGCTTGGCGTACCAGTCCATCTACCACGTCATTGCTAAGTATCCTGGGTCGGTACATGATGCCTTTATCCAAAGGAATAGCAGCATTCCACATGTGATGGCCCAACTATAGAGGCACAGGTGTGGCTAATAAGTGAGCCCTGGTTCCCACCTAGTATATGTTGGAACATGCCTATAATCTGGGCCATATAGGATGGTGTGTGGCTAAATGTTGTCCCTCAATATTTGCAGGTGACTCTGGTTGCCCAAACCTATCATGGCTGCTGACCCCTGTGAGGAATGCCAGGACAAGGGCAGAAGAATGTTATAATGAGGCACATGGGTGAACCAGAAGGATCATTTAAAGGTCCTTTGGCCTCCTGAAGGCCAGGTTCCGGTGCCTCCATCTGACAGGTGGATCCCTGTGCAACTCAACCAAGAAGGTCTGCCAGAGAGTCTTGGCATGCTGCATGTTGCACAACCTTGCCCTCAGACGCCATGTACCTTTTCTGCAGGAGGAGGAGACTGGAGATGCCCCTGTGGCAGCAGTGGACCCTGTGGAGAGTGAGGATGAAGAGGCAGAGGATGAGTATCTGGACAACAGAACATCTATGATCTGTCAGTACTTCCAATGATACACAGGTGAGACAGTGCAACTTTACATTTCTATGACTTTGGTTGTATTCTGTATAGCATTGGTAAGCTGGTATATCCCACTTCTATGCCCACTTACTGTTACCTCTGGCAATTAATTTTGCCGATGTTGGTGATTTGACAAATGCTCCTGGTGTGATCACAACAGCCAGCACAGGTCATTGATTCTATGCTCATTCTATGTACAGTTTATTTGCAATGGTTGCACCTGTTTCAATCAATACATATTTGAAATACATGACATACTCAAAATCGTTTAATATCAAGGGGTGTTTATTGTATTGCTAATATTTAGAGGGTAAAGTGCAATGGGATGGGGTGATGATGGAAGAAAGTCCAGGGTATTGTTCCAATCTGTTTGTAGCACAGGTGCATTGTCTAAGGAGACATAAGAAGGGGAGCAATGGCAGTTCAAGGTGGACAGGGTGACTGAGTGGGACACAAGGGGGACAATCAGAAGAGTCTCATGTCCTGGCGGGGGTCTTGGCAAGTGTCTATGGCTTCTGTCTGGATCGCAGGGAATATTTGCGGAGTGGTTCACCTTCTGCAGGGGGAGAGGTGCTGGTGGCCTGTGGGTCCTGTGGTGGGGCCTCCTGGCCACTAACGGCAGCGGAAGTGGAAGGCTGTTCAGACGACTGGCTAGTGGCAGGGGCCCGCTGGTGTGACACTGCCTCCCTCATAATGTTGGTCATGTCTGCCAGCACCCTTGCTATGAAGATCAGGGTGTTGTTGATGGCCTGCAAGTCCTCCCTGCTCCCCTGATAATGCCTGTTCTCCTGCACGTTGTCTAGGATATGGCCCATTGTATCCTGGGAATGTTGATAGGCTCCCAGGATCTCAGAGAGTGCATCCTGAAGAGTCGGTTCCCTGGTCCTGTCCTCCCCCTGGTGCACAGCACTCCTGCCAGTTTCCCTGTTGGCCTGTAGCTCTGTCCCCTGAACTGTGTGCCCACTGCCACTGACCACAGGTCCCTGATTGTCTTGGGGGTGAGGTGTTGCCTGGGGTTCCTGTGCAGGTGGGCACACTTCTGATTGACGTATCCTGGGACAGAGGTTTGGGTACGCTGGGTGGGTGATGTGTTGTTTCCTGATGGGGGAGGCTCTGTAATGGTCTGTGACTGGGCTTGCGAAACTGGCTGTCCAGTGGTCCCTGATGGGCCAGGTAGATTGTCCAGATCCTGAAGACCAGAGTTACGGTCATCACTGTGAGCCTCTTCTGTTGGGGGACTAAATAGTGCTGGCACCTCCTCTCCAGTGATGTTGGCAGGGGTACCTGTGGGGATATAAATGAAGTGTTATGGTTAATGTGTATGGCATATTGTACATCCCTGGCTTCCCCACTATGGTTGGTGTTTCCCTGCCAACTTTTACATGTGTATGTTGATGTATGGTGGGATTGTTAGTTTCCCTATTCTATGCATGCTTTAGTGATGAGTGCCCATGCAGGGCTGTGAGGGGTATCCATGCATTGGTACAGCATGCAGGGCTTGGCATTGGGATTAGTGGGATGTGATGGTGGAGTGTGTGGGATGGAGTGGAGTGATGAGAGTGAGCGTGAGGGTATGTGTTGACATGCAGATATGGTGAGTGATATATGATGGAATTTGACTTACCAGAGTCCAGTCCTCCTCCAAATCCGGTCAGGCACTCAGGATGCAGTATTGCCAATACTTGCTCATCCCATGCTGTGAGTTGTGGGGGAGGCGGTGGGGGTCCACCGCCATTCCTCTGTATAGCGAGCTGGCGTCTTGCTGCTATGGAGCGTACGTTCCCCCGTAGGTCATTCCACCTCTTCCTCATGTCGTCCCTTGTTCTTGGGTGCTGTCCCACCACATTGACCCTGTCCACGATTCTCCGCCATAATTCCATCTTTCTGGCTATTGATATTTGCTGCAACTGTGCTCCAAATAGCTGTGGCTCTACCCTGAGGATTTCCTCTACCATGACCCTTAACTTCTCCTCAGTGAAACGGGGGTGCCTTTGTAGTGCCATGGGTGTTCTGTGATGTGTGTTGGTGAGGGTGTGTTGGGTAATGTGTTGGAATGTGTGAAGTGGGGTTCGTGGGGAATGTATGGGTGTATGTGGTGTGTGTGTGTCTAGTTGATGCAGTGGTCGTGGTGTCAGTCTGATGGTGCTTATTGGTATTCTTAACGGGTTGTGGGTAATCTGGGTGTGTGTTTTATAGTGGTGTGGGTGTGTGGGTATGGTGTGTGCATGGGTGTTAGGTGTGTGTTGTTTGAATTGTCCAATGTAGTGTTGTTTTGTTTGTGGGTGTCCATTGTGAGCACAGCAGTATGTACCACCAATGGTTTACCACCGTTGAATGTCCACCATGGTGATTTGTGGGTCATAATGTGGTAGGCGTTGTTCTGTTGGCGTAGCGGTGTAGGTTTTGGGAGCACCAGTTTATCACTGACCTTTGGGCTGGGGGATTTGTGTATGTGGCTGTATTCTGTTGGATTGGTGTGTGTGTTTGTAATAATATGGTGAACGGATATCCGCCACTGCAGCAGTAAGTTGGTGGCTGTCAGATTGGCGGCAAGAGGAATTTACCGCCAGTGTTATAATGAGGGCCTTATTCTGTTGAAAATTCATATGTTGACTTGTGTACGTTGGGTTTTTGTCGTTCTGGTCTTGTTTTGTTTAGATAAATATTACCTATTTTTCTAAACTGGCATGGTGTCGATTTTGAAGTATTTTCACTGTATTACTGTGTATGTTGGTACAAATACTTTACACATTGCTTCTGAAGTTAAGCCTGCCTGCTCGTGCCAAGCTACCAAGGGTGCTAGCGGGGGTTAACTGAGTGTGATTCTCCTTTACCCTGACTAGAGTGTGGGTCCTTGCTTGGACAAGGGGTAACCTGACTGCCACCCAAAGACCCTATTTCTAACAGCATGCTACCTTGTCATGCAAGAGTCGATAGAGTAAGGAGTACAGGGTAGGTCTCTGTAGACGACAATAGGTGTGTGCCAAGTACTCTAATACTGTGCATTATGTGCCCTTTCATGTAGTCAAAGGTGCCAATGTTCCCATATTAGTTGGAATAGAGTGCATAGCTTCTGTTTCCCCTCTGATTTCCCAAAGTTGAGCCTTAAAATATAAAGGTATGCAATGGCATGGCATACCAGAAGTTAATTAGGTTGTCAGTCTGTGTGTATGATGTGTAGATATTAACCCACTGGACCCTTTCTTTCTCTCCCACGCTCTCTCCCTCTCCTCCTCTCTCTTTGTCTGCATCAGCATCATCTGGCAAAGGAGAATGGGCACCGGTGAGTGGGGAAGCTGCAGGCCACAGGACCCTGGAGGCTGATACCAGTGGAGCTGAGGGGACCAGTGGCACGGAAGGCTAGGGGAGTGCCACAGGGGAGACTGGAACAACAACATCCTCTTCGGATTCCTCCTCAGATTGGGTTTCCCTGGCGGTGGCTGACCCATCTGGGATCAGCCCAGCACCATCTTTGTCTGACACCCTCCCTTACCAGCACTGCCCCCGTAGCTCCTCACCCAGTTGCCTGTGCCTGCTCACCCAGGAAGGTGGACGTCTCCTTCATCGCAGGCACCTCAGCTCCTTCCCCTGTCAGCCCAGCTGCCCTCAATGAGGAGGCTATTGACCTCCTGAGGTCCATCTCTGTGGGGCAGTCAACCATTGTGAATGTCATGCAAGGTCTGGCATCACAGATGCAGCAGACCAATGTCTTCCTGGAAGGTATTCACAGTGCCCTGACTGGCCTGCAGAGATCCTTTCAGCCTCTGGCCTCCTTGTTGAGGCAGACAGTGTCCCTTTGTCATCCATCCCCCATCCAGCTACCTCTGCGCAATTTCACACCGCTCTCCCCACAACCATCCAGCGCACACAGTCAGACCAGCATTCATCCACCTAAACAGGAAAGGTTCGCAACGACAAACACAGGCACCACAAGCCCCATCACCGCCATGCGCACAGCCAACCTTCACATGCACACACAACAACATCCATTTTCCACACAGACTCCCCAACCTCCTCCTTCTCAGACACAATACTACTCACACTTGCTTTTACCACAACAGACACTCACACATCCACCCTGTCATATCTCTGCATCTTCTCCCCCTCCTCCTAAGACACCTAAACACCCGCGCTCACCCACCCAACATAGACCCTTCCTCCCATGCACCTGCGCCCAAGGCACCTATCAAAACACACTTCACAACCACTCCCTCTCCCTCTCCTCCCACCTATCGTTCCATGACCACCCTTGCGTTCCTAAAAAAATATTTATCTATCAGTTTGCCATGTTCTCTCCTACTGACACTATCCCTGTTTCCCCAAGCCCCCTCATGCCCTCCTCATTCCCAGTCCTTCCACCTCCCAGTCCTCCCATGGCCCCCCTAGTAGTGCCCATGCCCCTCCACTTCCCCCTCCAGAGACTACCCCCACACCAAAGGGCAAGGACTCTCCTCCTAAGAGCCATGCAAAGGGAAAAGCCCCCCCTTCAAAATCTAGATCTAAAGGCCCCCCTCCCAAACCCAAACTTAAGGACTTCCCTCACAAACCTAAGGACCCCCCTCCCAAGCCCAAACCCCCACCTTGTCCCCCCATCACCCCTGAGGTACCTGCATGGCCCATTGACGCCCCTGCCATGTGGAGGCCACTTTGTAGTCACAAGTCAAGTTGGGGCCAGGAACCCTGCCCAGTGTGTCTGGGGCAATAGACACATTTGACCTGGCCATTGGGCCTCTCTTGTGTATAGTTAGTTTATTTAATGAGGACATAATTTAAATATATCTGCACCAGTCACCCATTGGTGACAAGGTTTACATACCTTTCCTGCATTACCTTCTAGATGTATGTGTTGTATATGTGCAATATTGTGTGTGTCTTCAGTGTGTGAGATGTATTTGTGTAGCAGCATGAGTTATTTGGGTGAGTTGTGCTATGGACTTGTTGAGATGTGTTGTGCTGGTTTTGTGTGGCATTGTATGATGGTGGTGTGTATGTTGTGATGCATCTGTGATGTACTTTGTGTGTTGGGTGGATGTGGTGTGTGATATGACACATTGTTTGGCAGTGTTATTGTTTGTATTGGTTGTGTGCTGTTGTTACGTGTTGCTGGCAGTATGTTTTCCTGTGGAAGTGTGCATTGTGCCTCTCTGCCAATGCGTTTGTGTGGTTACGATGGTGTTTTGGTTGTGTGACTCAGTGGTGTTGTGTGGATGTGTCTGACTGTGGCGGTGGTGTGTGTGTGCATGGTGTGGTGTGTGTATGACATGTGTATGTTGGATGTGGTGTGTGTTGTTTGTGGGTGGGTGTATGTCGATGTGTTTGTGTGTTGATACAGGTGTAAGTTTGCATGTGTGTGTGGGCATGGATATGTGTTCTGTGTGGGTATGTACTAATGACCGTCCCTTCAGTGTGTGCTAGGTGGGTGTACTTGCAGGTGTTATCTTTGTCACCGTCTCTGGTTCTGGAGTTGTATGGCCAGCAGGAGCAGTGGGAAGACTTCCAGTTTGGGTTCCATGGAGGCTCCGGACAGTCTGTGTTCCTGAAGGTGAGTGTCTCCTTTTATGTTGCCTGTTCCTGCCAGCATTTTCGTGGTGGTGAGGCCGCCCCGGATATCCTGGCGGTGTGCTGGGTCATAATATGGTCGGCAGAAACATGGTCCTCAGTGGCCTGGAGATGCCTACCGCTGGCCACGGCGGTCCGCTTTCACTGGCAGTACTGGCGGTGTTTTGGCTGTGCTCTGTTGAGGACACCGCCAAGGTCATATTATGGCGGTCTTCACCACCAGTCCAATGCGACCGCCATCGCCACCATGGCGGTCCTCAGACCACCAAAGTCATTATGAGGGCCTAATTGTTACATTCATTTTAAGTAGGCATGTGTCTGTTCCAAACAGTGCTTTGTAAGTGATGAAAAATATAATGGGATCCATTTCAACAAAGAATTTCAAAAACACATTATGATACACCTTGTACAAAATGTACACCTTAAGGAACTCTTCTTGTGCATTGGTCATGTGTCACCATTTATGTTGAAGCCAAATTTTGTTGCTGTAACAAAAATTAGCTCTTTAAAATGAAAAATACAAAAGAACCTATCCCCTTCATGATGCTGTCTGCAACACTGAAAGCATACAGGCCATTTGGGGGGTCAGGGTGCGGCACACAGACTTGGAATGTTGGAACGACTGGCCAAGCTGGACTTCTGCTGACTTCTTGGTCCAGCATCATAGCTCATTCCATCACTCCCAGTGTCTGCATCTTCTTGGCGATGGCCTGCCTTATCCCCTTCTTCTGATGAGAGTTGACCTGTATGGATACAAAAAATGAATGAACAAAATATTTGTGTTACTTTTTTATTTGGTGGATGTAACACAAATTTGGAAAATCAGTCACAAACATTGTTAAAAATTAAAACAGTATAGCTTTTTATCTTTTTTCAAAGTGTTTTTTAAAAAAAACACAAATTTTTAGTAACTGCTTGAGTAAGCTTATCCCTTGTTATGTCCATATTGTATTAATTTCCAGGCCACTGACATAATGGAGAATGAGTTGTCTGAGTTACAAAGACTTATTTTTTTGGTATATCAAATATTTATGTTAATTTATATTACATTATGTTGTAATTTTTAAATTTAAACATAATTTTATTTTTGAACGTTAAAAATAACATTTAAAAATCCTCAGTATATATATATATAAAGACACACCAAAAAAATAAAAAAAAGGCTGTCAAACACACAACACACACTAATGTTGTGATGCTGTATATTTAAAATGTGTTTAAAAATACACAACACCATTTCCTATCTAATTACAGATAAATAGAAGCTACAACTCAATCACTACACTTCACTCAGGAACTAAACCCAACATTCTACAATGTTTTTTAATTTTTTAAATGAAAAAATAAGTTACTCATAATTAAATTGCCTTTCAAACCATGTGTTTACCTATTCCTCTAGTGAGCCATTCAGCTTGCTACAGAGGGACAGGTCCTCATTTGCCAGCATCTACAGCTCCTCTGGCACAAAGTGTGGGGCCCTGCCTCCTGATTTTCCAGTTGAGGAGGTGTTGTTGTTGGCACTATTAGGCGGCAAGTGCATTTGTTTTAATGCCTCATACATATACAAGACGTGCAAGACAGTCAATGGAAATGGAGACATACATTGCCTTTCTAATGTTGCATTCACACATGTTAGCCTATATGTGCCCATTGTGGTGTTTCATACCCACTAGCCCTTTAACTATTTGTTTTGCCAAACGTGTTTTACGTAGTGAGTAACTTTGATAAAATTAAATGTTTTATACTTCCAGTGACGGAATTTTAGATAAACAAAAATAATGTGTGAATAATGCATTTAAAATGTTATATTTACACATATAAATAGGTTGTGACATTCAACCAGATACTTCAACAGTGTATTGGAATGATCCTGTGGCCACAAAATGGAATACTGCCATTATTTTCACTATTGGTGTAATTGATGTGGGATTCCTATTGTGAGGCAGAAGATCTGGCTCCAGCCAATGACATAAATCATTAATAGTTTGACTACTTAATATGAAAAGTTAGGTTGTATCCCATTCTTCCATGGTTGCTGGAAAGGTATCGAACTGTATATGAAAATATAGACTAAAGAATTGGAATTATGCATGGGTTGTGATGTATTTGAAAAAAATATGAAAAACAATTCTTTA
The DNA here is from genome assembly GCF_031143425.1 of Pleurodeles waltl. Lineage (NCBI taxonomy): Eukaryota > Metazoa > Chordata > Amphibia > Caudata > Salamandridae > Pleurodeles > Pleurodeles waltl. The sequence goes on along the minus strand of NC_090449.1, from coordinate 685,265,114 downwards.
TTGAAATTTTATAAAATAAAACATTTTGATGTGTTGTTTCTGTAATTTTGTGTAATTGTAAATAAATATGAAAATCATTACCTACATGTAATTTATGCATAACAAATCTTTTTAAATGTAACTTATAAAGAGGTTTGATAAAATATGGAAATGGGGCAAATTGAGACAATAAATACACCAGTTTTTCAATGTGTCATGTTTTTATTTTATTTCACAAAACAATATAAAAAAACAAAAAGGAATAAAAAAAGAAACAAACTAATTTAAGAATAATAAATCATGGTGAATGAAACTATTTTGGAAGAGCCTAAAAACTGTTTGAGGTCCAATGTACAAAATACAAACTGGCACAATAAGGTAAATGTGTCCAGAAATTAGTCCCCAGAGTGAATGCTAGTCACACACTGGAGGAAAGTAGCTTATGCATCTCTTGCTGGTGGAGTTCTTGCCATCTTCTCCTGGTGTCAGGATGAAGGTCTCCTCTTAGGGGGGTGCACAATTGTAGGAACTGGGGCTGGTGCATGTGTTTTCTCTTATGGAAGGGCCTCTCTGTCTGTGGCTCAGGTGGATGTAGTTGACCCACATATTGTTGGACCACAGATAGGGGAGGACTTTGCACCTCAGTCAGGAAGCCCACACTTGAGTTAAGATTTTCCATCTGAAAATAATGTTCCTTCTGCAAATGCTTCATCTCACAGAGCTCTGTAAAGATCTGGCCCATCATGTCTTGGGACTAATTGAGAGATCCCTAGACTTAGTCAATGGTGGCTTGGGTGACAATGAACCTAGTGGCCTAACTTTGCTGCCCCCCAGATTCCCTCCCACAAACCCTACACCCACTACCATGTGCCCTCGACCCAGTGTGCTCCATACCACTGGGTCCTGTCTGAACTGATGGTGGTGGTAATATTGGATCAACAGCAGCCAGGACTGGTGGGCACATGATTAAGGTGCTGTTTCTTTAGACATATGAAGTGGGTTTATCCACAGACTGAGGTGATGTAACAGCTAGGGTGGGAGGTGTAGGTTTGTGTTGAGTGGGACTCACTGGAGTTATCTGCCAGCGAGACCAGATGGACCAGCCTGATCCTCATCACCCAGACTTGCAGGATTAGATTCCTCACTGAAGGCTTGTTCCTGGTCTGAAGTGCATGTATCTTCAAAAGCAGTGGAGGATAGTTGTCCACATACTCTGGGTTTTAGACCTATGCGTAAATACAGTAAAATGTTTTTAAAAGTCTGGATTATAAATCAATTGAGTGTGATGCAAAAAAATGAAACAATCCAAAAAAAAGTCATATCATTATTATACCTTTCAGTTGGTATTTTAATAGGTTACAAAAACAGTTTAAATTGCACACAAAACTACTTCAAAAAGCATATGAAATGATGACCTGAAATGTGAAAAGGCTATAACATAAACATAAAATACACCAAACTTTCAGCACAACACAATAGAGAGAAGATATGTGAAATAAACCTTCAAAGGTCTGGCAGGCTGAAAATATGAAAACTAAACAACTTTGACGATAGATAGCATTAGTCATCATAAACATTGCAAAAAAGAAGTTATATTCAGCATATAAAATAAAATACATTAAACATTTTATGGTAACTGATGTGTGAGACAAATAACATCAAATCAATGAATGAACAAGAAAATGACAACAAACAAAATTAAAGAACATAATATTTCAAAACATAGAATAGAATAGAGACTGATAAATACATATTTGAAAATGTGTAAGATATGAGAGTATGACCAAGATAACATTGCAATATGATTTGAACAAAACAAAAGTAAGGCATTGTGGTAGTTGAAGTCATTTAAATTAAACAACACTTGAAAAACTGTAAGTTAAACATACCTAGTAATAATATGCAGTAGAAATAAACAGACATTTACAATCTAAGGCGCATATAAGAATTTTGTTATAAGGTGAAGAAATAATTAGGAGCACCTTAACATCGTGCACAGTTTGATAGACATTGAAACCTGAAATCTTAAATTCAACAAAATACATTCATACAAACAAACAAACAAACAAACAAGGGAAAAGAAATGCAAAACATTGAGGGGAAAAAACACATATTGACAAAACATTTTAACTATTGGTTAAATGAAAGAAACAACAAAAATGCTACAAATTTCCATTATACAGCAACACATTAAGGGCCAGATGTAGCAAACTATTGCGAGTCGCAAATGGCCCGAATCGCTATTTGCGACCCCGCAAAATCGGAAATGGGATTTCATCCCATTTCCGACTCGCAAAATGCGATACGAGCCGGTACCAACTCGCAAAATTTGCGACCCCATTTTGCGACCCGCTAATAGGAAGTCGCAATTTGCGAGTCGCAAACCATATGCAATAGCAACTCGCAAATTGCGACTAGTCGCAAAAAGCCCATTTTGCACATCCAATTTACCACTAACTCAGAGCAGGTGGTAACCATTACCAAAGTATAAAAGGAGACCCAGAAGGCATCTGTGTTACTCAAGATGGCGGAGATATACCTGATAGCAGTGAGGAGGAGAGCCCACGCAGCCCAGCAGAGGAGGAGGAGGAGCCAGAGACAAGAGAAGATTTACAGAACAAGGCAGACACTCTTCCAGCAAACTCAGGAGGAAATATATGACAAATACAGACTTAGCAGCGCAGCTATACTAGATTTAATAGATTTACTCAAACCACAGCTAGAACACCAGACTGTGCGCGGCTGCGCCATCCCTACGCATGTGCAAGTGCTATGCTCACTGCACCTCTTGGCCTCGGGGAGCTATCAGCGGGTCATTGCTGTGGCAGGTGGGGTATCCCAAAGTGCACTATCAAGGTTCCTCAGGGCATTCCTAGATGCCTTACTCAAACACATGTCCCAATACATATACCTACCCAGGAATGAGGCAGAAATTAACAGCACCAAGTTAGACTTTTACCGATTGCCAACTTTCCCCATGTCATAGGGTGTGTAGATGGGACACATTTTCAAATATGCCCTCCTGCAAACCTGGAATATCTGTTCCGCAATAGGAAGTGTACCCACTCACTCAATATTCAGGTTGTTTGTGACGCCCATTATGTCATCACTGACATGGTTGCTAAATTTCCAGACAGTACTCATGACTCCTACATTTTTAGGCACAGTGGGATACACCAGCGCCTGGAACGTGGGGAGTTCGGAGACGGATACCTCCTAGGTAGAGCTGCATACACCTTGTAGACATGCACACAGATCAATGTGCAAACCAAACATGACTTGCTAACAGTTTACGTTTTGTGCCCAACAGGTGACAGTGCATATGCACTACGGCCATGGATACTGACTCCGTACCTAACACCCAGCAATGAATGTGAGAGGCGATACAACAGTGCACATAAGAGGACCAGGAACATTGTAGAAAGAAACTTCGGACTGCTGAAAGCACGGTTCAGATGCCTCCACCGAAGTGGAGGTGCCCTCCAGTATACCCCCATAACGGCTTTCAAAATAGTTGTCGCATGCGCTATCCTGCACAACATTGCCACCCGACGTGGCCTACCTCTCACCTCTGCAGAGCCAGATTCGGAGGATGATGAGCAAGAGCAACCACATCGCCATCATGGGGATAGGAGCATCGCAAATCAAGGCAGACTGAGACGGGAACAAATTGCAACCCAATACTTTGGAAGGTACGTGCCAACTTCTACCATACTCACCAATAGAACAAACACTCCATGTGTTAAGTGTAACGAACAAATGATTTAATATGTGCAAAAAACCCAAACTATATACAAGGAAATACTGTTCAGGGACTTCAAAAGTCCACCTGGCATGGGACACATTGCCATCATGTGCCCCAACATCAGGGACAGTGTTTAGCTCACAGCCTACGGCGGGCTCGGCCAGCCTGGCTGGTACCAGGTGGCTCAGCAGTGCTCTGCCTTGTACTCCCACTCCGTAGCACCCTGGTGTCACCAGCAGAGACACTGCTGACAGTGGAGCCCTCCTCACTGTCTTGTGGGGTGTCACCTGTATCCCTGGACACCTGCCTTGCCTCCATGAGGTCTATTGCATGGGTGATCCGGCCCAGTCCCCGTGCCACATCACCCGCAAAGTGGCCCATGTCAACCTGGAGGCTGACTGTTCTCCTAGACAGCCCAGTTGTGTTCACTGCCAGTCTGACGATAGAGGAGGCCATCCTGTCCAGCCTTTGCAGCAGCTGGCGGTCCCTGCGCCGCGCACCCTCACTCTGCGTTAGCAGTCCAGCCACCAGTTCGCGCATTGACAGGGCTAGGTCACCAGTGTTGTTCCCAATGACCTCCAGTTGTGCATGCACCTGCTGCATGCTGTTGGCATGGTTCCTCTCGAAGCGTTGCAAAACCCTACTAATCCGCCCTAACTGTTGATTTTGCAGGCGCTGACCCCGTAGCAGTTGTGCCTCCGTTGGTGTTGTGGATGGAATCCCTGACTCTGCCTGCTGCCCTGCTCTCATCATCCTGCGTCTCCTGCGCAGCGGTGGAGGCCCTGTGATGACTGATGTGGCACTCTGGCTTATAGCTGGTGCAGGCTCCAAGACCACTGTTGCAACAGGTGTTGCCAGAGAGGGGATGGTGTGTAGGTGGGAGTGGTGGCTGGTCCTGTTGTCTCCTCTCGGGGCTGGCTGACCATTGGCACCTGGCTGCTTTGGCTGGTGGGGGTGTCTTGTGGGAGACCTGTGGGACATGGGGAAAACACTGTCAGTGTCTACTATCAGTTAACAACTTCCTAATAAACAATAGCCTATGAACTGCCTACTTGACTACATTGCCCATAATGCATCATTCTGGTGTTTGCTACTCTGAAATGGAGCTATCTTGATTGTGCATGCCCCTGTGTACATGGTGGGTGGGGGTATGGCATTGATGGGGGTACAGGCATATCACATGGTACTCACTGGTTGATGGTCCGGGCTCAGAGGTGTCCAGTTCTCCAAATCCAGTTACAGCCTCCGGCAACAGGGTCTCCTCAACCCTTTCCTCCAGGGGTGTGGGTGGTGGTATGGTAGATGGTCCCCCTCCTGTGCCTCTCATCTCCCGGAGCCTTTCTGCCACCCTCTCCTTGGTCCGGGAGCGGAGGTCGTACCACCTCTTCTTTAGTTCGTCCACACTCCTGTGGCTGACCCCCAGGGAGTTTACCTTCTCCTGGATTTCCTGCCAAATTTGTTTTTTGTCAGAGTCTGGCACATTGAGGGCTGCCTTGCCAAACAGCTCATCATGGTGCTGACAGCACTCATCCGTTAGCACTTCCAGCTCCTCTGCAAACTTGAGCTTTCTCTTTCTGGGAGTGTAAGCCACGGTTGCTGGTGCTCTGTTAGCTGTGCTGCAGTTAAAAAGGATGTGGTCCTCCCTCCTCCCAGGTGTATTTGTAAACTTCCTGGCTGTGATGTCATCATCATGTGCCAGGAAGTGTTTTCCTGAGTGTTCTGGAGTGGTTTCTGGAGTGTTCTGCAGCACCTGCTTTCAATTTTCAGCACAGTTGCAATTTGTCACACCCACTCGCAAATTGCGAGTCCGTTTTTTGCGCGGTCGCAAAAAGCGACCTCGCAAACAGCGGACTCGCTATCTGCGGTGCTTCTCCGGGTGCGAGTCGCAATTTGTCATCGCACTTTCTACCTGCATTGCAGTTAGCGACACGCAATTTGCGAGTCGCACATGCTCGCAAATTGCAAGTCGCTAATTTTTTCCTACCTACATCTGGCCCTAAATTATTTATAGGTTTATCTGTATGACAAAAGTGCAAAACACATTAGCAACAGCTAGATTAAAAATAAAAATGACATTTAGGTTTAGTGACTCATTCAAAAGTATAACTTACCAGTCTCTACTCGGCCAGGGGTTCCTGTGAAGCCTTCAAGATGTAGAATGTGCAAGACCTTCTCCTCCCAGGCACATAGCTGTAAAGGGGGGGCGGGAGAACTACCACCAGTCGACTAGGCCTCCAGGTGACACTTCAAGGACAGGGATCTCACTCTCCCCTGCAGGCCTTTCCACCTCTTCCTAATTTACTCTTGTGTGTGCAAGTTGTTTGCTACAGCATTCACTCTGTCAATTTAGGCTGGACCACATTTGCCTTTTCTGAGCTACAGTTGTATTTTGTACTTGAGCTGCAAACAATTGTGCCTCTACCCTAATAATTTCATCACCATGACTGACAATTCTCCATCAGTGAAACAGGGATTTCTCCTCCCTGCATTACCATATGATGAAATTCAATACATTTGTCAACCCACAAGTGAATATAATTTTTAAAAAATGAGCAGGAAACAGTGAAAGCAAAAAACCCAAGTTCACTGAAAAGACTTCTCCTGATCAGCGTTGTGCTGCTGTGCAATGGCAAAGGATCATGATCTGAAATGGAGTGTGTTTTATAGTGTGGTATGCAGTTGAAAAAAAATAGTCAAAACACATCAAGTGTGTGATGCTAGCATTCATTCAAAAGCCACATGAATGTTAAATATTGAACGCGTCCCACAATGGAATCCCCCTGTCAGGAATCCACTGCTTGAACAATGCCAGAATGACTGTGAAATCTAAATGTGCTCTGCACAATACCGCCACCCTGACGGTGACCGAGTAATATTAGCCAGCACAGGAGTCCGACGTGTCGGCAGTGGTGAGCCATTTCCGTGACTGAAAACACTCTGTCAATGCAGACAGAGTATCAGCCGGCACACATCTAAAAACAGTGGGCAGGAATCTGTCTGCTTGCTAGAGAACTTGTAAACGCCACCACGGAGGGATGACAGGAGTCCTGCCAAGATCTAAATCAGGTCCTAAGTCATCAGTCTGGTTATTATACTTTTCTGTTGAACTCCTTTTACATAACTAGATGCCTGATTTACATCTTGACAGAGGACATCCTGTCTGCCGTATTCAATCCCATTATATCCTGTGGAGATTGTAATGCGTCTCCATCAGATGGGATATCTGTCACGTTTGTGATGGAGTATTCCATCCACCGAGATCTAAATCTGGCCCTAAGTCTTTCATTTAATGTTTGTTATATATTCTAAAAGCCTAAAAAACTGGAAGAAATGAAAAGACATTGGAGGACCTTAGAGTCACGCTGACTGAATTCTGACATGAAAAATAATACAACAAGGAGTAGAATCTATTAAATGTGCTATGCAAATCAACCATCTTCCATAACAAAATGCACTATAATAAATGCTGATCGTATACAAGCAAAAAAATAATTTTTAAGAATTCCATTTAAAAAAATCATACTAAACTAAGGGGGTCCGCCAAGTTGTAACCGCTGTGAGGCCGCCAATGCGCCCGCACTCCTGCGGTGCCCATTATGACATCCCCGCCAGCCCAGCGGGGATGTGGGCCGCAGCAAGGGAGTCGGCTCCAAATGGAGCCGGCGGTGTTGCGGCCGTGCGACGGGTGCAGTTGCGCTTTTCCCAGGGGCCCGCAACTCCGCCTACCGCCAGCCTTTCCCTGGCGGTTCAAACCGCCAGGAAAAGGCTGGCGGTAGGGGGACTCGTAATCCCCTGGGCGCTACCGCTGCGGTCGTAATCCCCTCTGAAGCACCGCCAGCCTATTGGCAGTGCCTCAGCCAAAACAGCCCTGGCAGTCTTGGACCACCAGGGTTGTAATGAGGGCCTAAGTGAAAGAGATGGCTGACAACCTACTCAAGGTTTTTGCCAACAAAGTGAACTTGATAAAGCAATAATTTAGCAAGCAATTATCTTGCACCATTACAAAGAGAGACCAACAAGGGGTATTAGGCCAGCATTCTGAATATTTAAACTCTAGATCAGCAATCAAGACATCAAGGAATAGGAAAATGTTGCCAGCTTCTACTTTTTCAATGAACTGCATCAAGAATCAAGTTACAAATTTAGCCCAAGTCCTGAATTATAGTATATACTCATATTATTATGGTAAAGTCCATAGCCAATTGAAAAAGGGCAATTCTGCCTGCTTAAAAACCTTAATCCAGCCTTAAATGACCTGCCTTGTTAAAGACTAATTTTGAGTTTTCCGAATACAGGCAATGATATAGAAAAGGGACGTAATAAGTCTACTGCAGGAACACACATAAGTTGTAACACTTCTATATGAATGCAAGTCAGGGTTTTGGAAAACTATGAGCCCAGAATTGACACACATTGACATATTGACATTTCATAGGATATGCAGAGAGCCCTCAATGAGAACAAACCTGCAGCTTTCACAGTGCCAGCTCTCTTAGCATTATATTATGTTGCGCAGGACTAGAACGTTATTAAAGAGAAAGCCCCAGCATATAATAATGAACAGCTGTAAGATAGGTTGAGGTAAATAAAATTGACTCTATGGGCCTGATTATGAGCTTAGGTATGTTAGACCTGGCATCCTTGGTATGGTTTCCCCTTAAAATGTATGCCTTCTGGTTGCCTGTTTGTTGATTTTGTTTTGCTGGATTTAGGTCTCTGGGCACTTTACCACTGCTGACAAGTTCTAAAGTGCATATACATGTTCCCTAAAACATGTTATAATTTATTTATCTGACATATTTAATTTACTTATAAGGCTCTAATAAAGTGCACTAATTTTGCTCAAGGCCTATAAATTAAATGCTACTAGAGACCTGCAGCACTGATTGTGCCACCAACTTCAGTGGCACTTTAACCATGACTCAGGCCTGCCATTGCAGAGCCTGTGTGTGCAGTTTTAAACTGCCATGTCTACCTGGCAAGTTAACCCTCTTGCCAAACCCAAACTGTTTCAAATAGGGTCTTTGGTTGGTAGTCAGGTTACCCCCTGTCCAGGCAAGGACCATCACTGTAGTCAGGGCAAAGGAGTAACACACCTTGTTAACCGCCACTTACCCCTGGTAGCTTGGCATGAGCAGGCAGGCTTAGCTAAGAAGCAATGTGTAAGGTATTTGTGCCAGCACACAGAGTAATACAGTGAAAACACTACAAAATGGACACCACACCAGTTTAGAAAAATAAGTAATATTTATCTAAATCAAACAAGACCAAAATGCCAAACATCCAACTTACACAAGTCGAGGTATGAATTCTCAACAGAATAAGAACCTTACTCCACAGAAAACAAAGGAAACATTGATTTTACACAAAGTACCTGGTTTGCATTAAAAATAAAGCCGCACAGGTGAGCGTGTGTCAGAAAAGTCAGCGATTTGTGGACTTTTTACTCAGAAGTGAGGCTTTTTGTCATTTCTTCTCTGGTCGGGTCGGTGATGCGTCATTGCTCTCCCTCACAAGAGACCAATCCGTCAATTTACAGATGGGGTACCTCGGATTCGCGCAGGTTCACAATGACTTTGACGCCCATGGACAATGCATAAGAAATACGGTCGCACGCTGTTAGAAAACCACACTGCCTGGGGTTTGAGTCGTTATCAGCAACTGCAAGAGGGTGTTGCTTGTCATTTCTCCAGCCGAGATGCGTTGATCTCCCACCCGTGATGCAGGTGTAGCATCAATTTCAGCTGCAAAACCAGTGGCGTATCGTTTATCAGCACCGTTGCAGATGGTGTGTTGAAAATTTCCCTGCACGGTGTTCTTTGCGTGGATTTCAGTTCTTGTTCTGTCAACTTCACCTTTCAAGGGTCCAGGGACTGGATGGGGTGCCACTTGGCAGGGTAGGAGTCTCAGCAGAGAGTTCAGGTGCTGGCAGAGAAAGTTGTCCTGAGATTTTAAAAAAGGAGGAAAGCTCATTTCAAGCCATTAGAGATCCTTCTCAAGCAGGAATGCACAACAACTTCTAGTCTTTGTCCCCTTTCACAGGCAGAAGCAGCAACTGCAGGATAGCCCAACACAGCACAGTCACAGGCCAGGGTAGCACTTCTCCTCAGCTCTCCAGCTCTTCTCCTTGGCAAAGTTTCCTCTTGAATCCTTGAAGAAAATCTAAAGTCTGAGGTTTTAGGTCCACTACTTATACCCCTTTCTTCCTTTGAAGTAGGCAAACTTCAAGGCAAAGACTCTGTTGTTCACAAGATCCTGCCATGCCCAGGCCAGGCCCCAGCCACACCCCAGGGGGTTGGTGACTGCATTGTGAGAGGGCAGTCACAGCCCATTCAGGTGTAAGTGACCACTCTTCTCTCCACTCTAGCGCAGATGGCTCATCAGGATATGTAGGCTACACCCCAGCACCCTTTGTCTCACTGTCTAGAGAGGATATACAAACAGCCCACCTGTCAGACTGACCCAGACAGGAAATCCACAAACAGGCAGATTGACAGAATGGTTTAAGCAAGGAAATATCCACTTTCTAAAAGTGCCATTTTCAAACCAACAATCTGAAAACCAACTTCACTAAAATCTGTATTTTTAAATTGTGAGTTCAGAGACACCAAGCTCCATCTTTCTATCTGCTCCCAAAGGGAATCTACTCTTTAAAGTTAATTAAAGGCAGCCCCCATGATAACCTATGAGAAAGACAGGCCTTGCATTATTGAAAACTGAATTTAGCAGTATTTCACTGTTAGGACATGTAAAACACATCAGTACATGTGCCACCTTTACCATACACTGCACCCTGCCCATGGGGCTACCTAGGGACTACCGTAGGGGTGCCTTACATGTATAAAAAGAGAAGGGTTAGGCCTGGCAAGTGGGTACACTTGCCAAGTCGAATTGGCAGGGTAAAACTGCACACACAGACACTGTAGTGGCAGGTCTGAGCCATGTTTACAGGGATAACTATGTGGGTGCATAACCGGTGCTGCAGGCCCACTAGTAGCATTTGATTTATGGGTCCTGGGCACCTTACACCCACTTTACTAGGGACTTACTAGTAAATCGAATATGCCAGTCATGGACAACCAATTACACATACATTTTACACAGGAGCACTTGCACTTTAGCACTGGTCAGCAGTGGTAAAGTGCCCAGAGAACTAAAAACAGCAAAACAGAGTCCAACACACAGTCAAAACATGGGAAGCAGAGGCAAAAAAGACAGGGGAGACCACGCCAAGGATACCAGGTCTAACACAAACCATTATTTTAATACATAGGTCACCCCTAGGTAGGCCCTAAACAGTCCCAAGGGCAGGGTACAGTGTATTTAAAAAGTTGGACATGTGCCTTTCAGGTTTACATGTCTAAGTAGTGAAAAACTCCTAAATTAGTTTTTCACTACTGCAAGGCCTGTCTCTCCCATTGGTTAATATTGGGATTACCTTATTACATTTTATAAGTATATTTTGCAATTGGGAAGAGATGGAACCCCCAAGTTGGATATCTCTGGAATCACAATTCAGAATCACAACATATGGTGAAGTTGGTTTTAAATTGTAATTCTGAAAGTGACACTTTTAGAAAGTATACATTTTCTTACTTTAAGACATCTAGGGCCTTCTGCCTGTCTCTGAATACATGTCAGGGTGGGTGGCAGCTGGGGTCTTGTGCAATCCCGCCAGACAACCATACACAAAGGGAGCTTAAGTCTGACTGAGTGGCCATCTGCATGTTAATGGCCCTTCCTGGGCAGGATGGGATAGCAGAGCTGACACACTTAAATGGGCTGGGTCAGTAGCCCTCACAGATGGCTGCATAACCCCTGTAGTTTGTTTGGAGCCAGGGCAGGAAGGACAGGGATTCCGTGCACTGCAAATGCCCCTCATTGAGGAATCGGTGTATAAGATCTGGACTTCTGACCCTAGTCCCTAGGTAGCCCCATGGGCAGGGTGCAGTGCTGGATTCTGCTGGACTACTGTGCTGCTGTACTGACTTGCTACCCTCCTTGCGTGGTAGTGAGAAGGACTAGACCTAAACCGCTCCCCAACCCAGAACAAGAGTGATTCCAAGGCCTTCGTGGCTTGTCTCCTGTTCTTATGAAGTCTTGGAGACCCATCCTCAAACAGTTCCTGACCCCCATGAGGTTCCTTTCCAGTCCTGGGATCTTGAAAGTGGTTTTGTGACTCCTGAAATCAAGCTTTTGGGCTCTTCGCAACTAGAACAGACCCACTTGCACCATTACTGAGCTGCTTGTGAAGAATCAACACGTGTTGCCACAAGTTTGTTTCTTTGCACAGACTCTTTGACACCAGGCCAACTCTTTGTGCCTACCGACCACCACCAATGACTCCCAGAAAACTTCTTCCCTGTGATCTTGACTCTTGTTTCAACTTTATAAAGGTAAAATTACAGCGGACTAGTTTGGGATTGTATTCAACCCATGCTCCATTGTGGTCGGCCTGACCTTTTAGATTTACCCCAGTCTAGTGTGACCAGATTGCCCTGGTTGGTGTATTATTTTTCTGTCCTGATGTGGAGTATTTTTGTGTGTTGTTTTCACTGTTTCACTGTTTTAAGTGTTACACATTGTCTCCTAAATTAAGCCAGCCTGATCTCTGCAAAGCTACCAGAAAGTGAGCACAGATTAATTTATGGTGTTTAACGGATTTACACTGACTGGGATGGTGGTTCATTCTTGGACAGGGCGCATTCTTCTGACAACCAGAACCCTAATTTCTAACCAGGGGTACATTATTTATCAGCTGTGATAAATAACACCTATTATGAGCTTGTGCGGAATAACATGCAGATTTTGGTGTTTAATGCACCATCATCTGCATGTTACAGCAAATACAGTATGCTTTTTCCGCATTAAAGTTCATCAGGCTTGAGCTTCCAAAATGTAATAAAGGCTATTTAATGTACCCTATAACTATCGAATTTGTTCAATTCTTTCAAACTCATAATTTTAGCACATGTGTAAAACGAGGTTTGCACATGGGTTGGAATTCACCGAACCACTCGTAATCAGATCCTATTTGTTTTAGTAACCCAAGGATTACCATGCAGGGTTTTATATGTATGGCCCCTACACACTTGGCTCTTAGATGTAGACATATTCTCCCTTTCAATGTTAAAAATCTGTTCAACATTCAATTTTAAACCTATTTAGACAGTAAAGCGATCATGACTCGCTTAGTAGAGAAGAATACTGCATTTCATACCCATGTACTTGAATGGATAAATGAATGCAACATTTCACTCAATGAGTAAAAATAGTCAAAAAAAGGCATTTTAATCATTGGGTGCATACATTCAACCCTGCTATCTTTCGAGTGGTCACCTATGTTGGGACACATATACCTCAGCACTTAAACTGAGGACCCCAGGAGTCATCTTTGATCAAAAATGTTCCATTACTCACAAGTGAATGATGGGATGAAGAGCACACATCTTCGCATATATCTTATAAATGTACACCAATGCTACCATTTTTTCATAAAAAGAACCTTCTCCACATACTGGTACTGTCATGCTTTGACTATTATATCTTTATATCCATAGGCTTCCAGAAGAAAACACTAAAACAACTTCAGCTGGTATAAAATTAACCAACAAGATCTTGAAGGGGATGAATCATATCTCACCGGCTCTCTAGGCTTACACTGGTTTACACAGGTTTCCAATGAACGAGTTGATCATCTGCAAGATGCTGTGCATAACTCACAAAGAGTTTTGGGGAATGAAATTTATGACAAAACTATGCTACCGTTACAAGTCAACATGTAATAAGAGATAATCTTAAAACACTGGGCTCATCCCTGCACCATTCAATAATCCATTTGCTGGTAGATAATCCTGACAACATTGTGCTTTGAAGCGAGCAATAGACCTGGATTTTCCAACCTATGATGCCTTGTTCTATACCAGATATTCAGGCCGAACACTGACTGTTCAAGGGCTTTAATTTGTGCATTGTATAAACATTATCTTACAAGGATAATGTAAACATCTGGCATGAATGCAACTCCCCTCGGCCTATGTTGGGCCCAAACAGAATAGACTGGCACCAACTCTAAGACAGCTGCCAGACCATTAATCATTCTGAAGAAAGCTGACCATAACACGATAGGCTGATGAGTCTGACAGGTGGCCAAACAGATGGAACAACTTCATATTGTCTGGGGATGTTCTTCTGTTGGGTAGGAACCCAGATTGACCAATACACTAAGTATGCTATGTAGAGCATTGAGAAAAGTGTTTAAGCCCTTACATACAAAGTATCCGTTCTGGGCCTCTCAGCGTCAGCAGTATTGCCACCCTAGTATACAAAGTAAGCATCCTGATTCATCCACCATTAAGCACACCTCTACTAGGAATGACAGTAGCTATGCTTGAAAGATAGTGTAATATTCTGCAGGCTGTCCATTTTAGTCCAGTGCTTTCCTACTAGCCAGGTTTCCAAATCACTCCAAGTTCACTAATTTGTAAGAACCCCTACATTACATATGTAGATGATGCAAATCTTTTTAGAACTCAGCTGTCAGATTATTGTCAATTAACCTCTCCTTCTTCAAGTGATATCAGGTAAAACAACCAGACATTGCATTGGATGAGAGAAAACTCAAATGAGAATAGTTACAAGCTATGAATATTATCCGTTTTTATCATTCAATCTTCCTGTCAACCCTCTGCCTTTTTAACTATCTCTATGTTCCCCATGAAATCAGAAGAGCCCTGAAAGTGCTGCATGCCACCTAATAAATCACTAAAAGCAAAATATAAAAAATATCAATCCAAGCTAATTCATTTACCCACTATTCAGTGATGCTCATGACTCAGAACAAGCCTTGGTTACAATTCAAATTCTTGGCACAGAATATACTTGTTTTCTGCCATCATAGGTGTTCATGTTACTTGGTTTGAGTTTGGCTTGTGAAACATATCATGTAGTTTCAACACATCTACGACTTTGAAACGTTCAATAGGCCTGCTAACTTAACTACTGCCAACAGCTGTAGCTCATTGATATTCTTCTTGGTCAAAATGTTACCTTCCCAGGTACAGTCCTTAGTGGGGTAAGGCTGCAGGCTGGATTCGAAGAGGGATTGATCAATGATGGGTTGAAGACAAGGTCTCAGTGAAGCCTTTGATCAAGGTAGGAAAAGCACAATGTGGGAACATTTCGGAGTTTGCACCCTGGAAGTTGTTGATGTAGATCTGATGCTGCTTGTCGCAAAATCCAGTGAGGTTTCTACAACACTTTTATGAAGTTGGATTTCCTCTGTGGCAAGGCTGCAGTCTGCAGACAAACAGAGTTCAACATCACTAGATACCGGTCAGTGTTGGTCCCTTTGAAGCCGATTTGCTTCTGTGGAGAAGAACATACCAGCAGGAGCTGCTGTGACATTAGGCCAATTGGCAATGCACCCTGCAGCGGCTTGGCTGGCATGTTGGTCCAGGTCCCTCGATGCTGCTCCAGAAAAAACATTAGTGAAAGGTTTCAAAATCCCAGGTTTTAAGGTTAAGTAGGAGGAGTACAATCTGACACCAGCACAGGCTTCACCAATACTTGGGGACAGGACTCTGCACAACAGACTCCATCAGCAGGGTCAGGGCAGGTCCAGTTGTAACTGGTCAGCTGGACTCTTCAGGAAAAAGTGCTTCTATCAAATGGTTGTATGCCTGTAGCTTAATAGGAGATCGGCCATCTGACTTTTGAAGTCCACTTCTCTGTTCTGGGTACACGTGGGAGCAGGTCCAGCCCTTAGAGTTCTAATCATAGGTTTCAACAACAGGTGCAATCTTTATATCTTCCATGGCTTGTTGTGTAATGAAGAGGGTGCTGAGGGGTGCTCTTTTAAAGCCTTGCATTAGTCTGTGGGTGGGGATGACTCGTGGTGCCTCCATAAACAATGGGAAAAAAGTTCTCAAGGGTAACCCTACCCAATTTTGCAGCAGTTTTATATATGCTCTACTACAAACAATGGCAGAAGCTGTCTTCCCCTGTGCAGAGCTGCTATTCCCTCCCTAGACATGAGGCAAAAGATAGGAGCAATCATTTCTCTGTGGCCACTCAAAACCAGCTCTTGGGCAGCTCGTTCCTTATTGGGGTTAGTGCCTGCCTGGATGGTCATCCTGTAAGAGGATCAGAACACCTCCCACAACCAAGTTCTTTGCCCCAGCTGTGGGAGCAAGTTCACACCTCGGCAAAGAGGCTATTCAGCTAGTGGGTGACAGCTGGAATCTCATGCAAATGGGCTTATACAGGCTTTAGGCAGGTACATTTTTCTAAATATTTTGTACAAATCATACCAGTGAATTGGACATACAATAAATGTTTTAAAAAGTATACACTCTGTAGCTGGTTCTTAAGCAGAGATAACCATATTTAGTTTTAAAATTATACGTCAGTACTTTTCTATGGAACAGTTAACATTGCTACATTGAAACAAGGATGTGTTTTATGTTAAACGTTTACATGCCCTTCTTTTAAATACCATGCTCCCTGCTGTAATGGGCATTAATGCCTACATAAGAGTACATTATTGATATGTAAAAGGAGGGTTTAGACCAGTCAAAAGTGCTTATTTTGACAAGTCCAAGTTTCAGTCTTAGAACTGCACATACAGGTTACTGTCACTCTAGTTTAATGTTTTATTAATTCTATTTCCTAACTATAGCATTCCTGTGACCTTTGCTTTTTTCCAGTGAATTTTTAGTTTCTTTTTTTATGTAAAGTCATTTTAATTATGACTTTACATTATGACTCAACCACTGCTGCATACAGCCTTCGCTCATGCTCTGCGGCCAACTCCCTATAATCACTCAACCCCGCGTTGAAGGCCATGCCCAGCGGGGGATGGCTCAGGGCTTGGCACTATAATCACCAAACACGCATTGCCCACAGCCTACTGCCAGGCCCTGCAGCCAACCCTCTATAACCACCCAATCCTACATTGCTCATGGATTAAGGGTTGAGTCTCATGAGCAGTTTGTTGTAATTTATACTGGCCGACGCCCACACACCCTCCCTGGTGCGGGTCATGACCAGTGGCCGACACCAGGAAGGGTATCAATAAATCCTCGGGTGCGTCGCACCCGAGGATTTATTTATTTTTTTAAACCCCCCCCGGGAGACACGAAAGCTTCCGTGTCTCCCCCCGCCCCCCCACCCGCCCCTTTGTGACGTCAGCGCGCCTCGCGGCGCGATGACGTTGCAAAGGTGTTTTCCCCATCAAAGCAGGAAGCAGCCTTGCGGCCGCTTCCTGCTTTGATGGGGAAAACGGCCTTTCTCACGTTCGGGAAGGCCTCGTAAGAAAGGGGAGAGTCTCCCCTTTCTTACGAGGCCTTCTCAAAGTGTTTCCTGGCCCCCGATCGCAGCACAGCTGCGATCGGGGGCCAGGAAACACCACTAGACGCCAGGGATTTCACTTTGGGGGGGCGGCCCCCTCGGAAAACGGGCCGCCCCCCCCCCGGGGGCATAATTAATAAAAAAAAAAAAGGTAGGTGCCCCCTGGGGGGGGGTGGGGGGGGGCGCGATCGCGCCCCCCCCCCCCCAGGGGATTGTTTTTTTAAAAATAAAAAAATAAAAAATAAAAAAAAAATGACAGGGGGTCGCCCGTGGGCAGGGTGACCCCCTGTGGGGGCAATTTTTTTTTTAGATGTTGTAGGGTTTCCCTCGGGGCCATTTTGGCCCCCAAGGAAACCATACAACAACTAAAAAAAATAGATCTATATATAGATCTATATTTATATATCTATGCAGATAGATATATCTATGTACATGGATATATCTATAGATATATCTATGTACATAGATATAGATATATATATAGAGGTAGATCTATATATACCAAAGAGATTTATAAAGTGTGCTACTCACCTGTGAGGGTCTCAAGGCGCTTGGGGGGGGCGGGGGAGGGAAAGGGGCTGGGAGGTTCACTGTTCGAAAAGCCAGGTTTTGAGGCCCTTCCTGAAAAGAAGTAGGTTTTGGGTCTTGCGAAGGTGGGTTGTGAGGGCGTTCCAGGTTTTGGGTGCAAGGTAGGAGAAGGATCTGCCCCCGGTGGTGGTGTGTTTGATGCGGGGGACAGAGGCGAGAGAGAGGTCAGCTGAGCGGACGTTTCGTGTGGGGGTGTGGAAGGTGACTCTCGTTGAGGTAGGCAGGGCCTGTGTTGTGGAGTGATTTGTGTGCGAGGATGAGGATCTTGAAGGTGATCCTTTTGTCAATGGGGAGCCAGTGGAGGGATTTGAGGTGTGGAGAGATGTGTTCGTGTCGGCGGAGGTCGAGGATGAGTCGTGCTGCTGAGTTCTAGATGCGTGTAGTTTGCGCTTGAGTTTTCAGAGTGGTGCCGGCGTAGAGGGCGTTTCCGTAATCAAGCCTGCTGCTGATGTGTGCGTGAGTGACAGTTTTTCTGGTCTCTGTGGGGATCCATTTGAATGTTTTTCAGTATACGGAGTGTGTTGAAGCATGAGGAGGTGAGAGCGTTGATTTGTTGGGTCATCGAGAGGGAGGAGTCTAGGATGATGCTGAGGTTGCGTGCGTGGTTGGCGGGGGTGGGTGCAGGGCCTAGCGTGGTGGGCCACCATGAGGGGTCCCAGGTGTTTTTGTGTGGGCCAAAGAGGATTATTTCGGTTTTGCTTGAGTTGAGTTTCAGGTGATTGGCTGTCATATATACATCACTTTTGTCAATATGTGTGTGGTTTCCCTTGGGGGAAAAGGGTCCGACTTGTCTAGTGGCAGTTTTAGTGCCATAAAGAAGCGCAGAAGGTTTATATGCCTACTGCAAAGAGCAAATCTGTATTTTATGTAAATAGCTGAGTACATTAGCAAAGTCTATGGAGAGATGAAGGGCACTTTTGCTGGGTGGTAATGAGGGAATCCGAGGAGGAGGGAGTGGGAGCACCAATAATGATTGTTGGACTGGGCGCAGGAGGTGCTAAAGACTGTGACGAATGGTATGTGACAAGGTGTTTTTTGAGTGTCTTGAAAGTACGTGCTGATTGAGGGAAGAAGCGCAGGTAAGGTGGCCTCTACTGTTGCACGTATCTCACACACCATCGATTTTGTGACTGTCTACGTAGGCTAGTGTTTTAGAGCAACAGTTTAGCCAATAGCAGAGATGGCATCTTGATGGATGACTGCTGCCTACACTCGGGTTATAGAGGACCGCTCTGACATAGGATCAGAGACTGAGACATCAGATACTGAGACAGCATCTGAGGGATAGGACAATGGCGCAGACTCTGGGAGTGATTTTTCAGTCAGAGGAGTCCCATTCGATAACTCCTCTTCCAGTACATTATGAGGGAGGTGATGAGGACAGTCCTGCTGTCCCTTCGCAAGCTGTTTGTGCAACTGGGTAATAGTGGGTTAGGCCAACCCAGAGAGCAGGTGAATGCGGCGGCAAGCAGAGAGAGAGTGCTCTCTTGGGAGCTCCCCAATTTAGTTCAGCCCCAAATTCCACCACCCAAATCATATTGTGGAGACATCAAAATTATCCATGGCAAAACAAACTGGTTTTGTAAGGCAGGCACCTGTGTTTTTGGTCCTGGATTCGGCGGCCATATAGAGAAACACACTAAACCCAAACATTTCTGGAAACTAGACATTCGGGGGAGTCCACAGAGGTGTGACTTGTGTGGCTTCCCCAAAGTTTTCTTACCCAGAATACCCTGCAAAGCTGAAATGTTGAAAAAAAACTCAATTTTTCTCGCATTTCTGTCACCGAAATGTGAGGAAAACTTGTTTTTTTAGCCACTTTTTGAGGTTTGCAAAGGATTCTGGGTAACAGAACCTGGTCCGAGGCCCGCAAGTCACCCCTCCTTGGATTCCCCTAGGTCTCTAGTTTTAAAAAATGTACAGGTTTGGTAGGTTTCCCTAGGTGCCGGCTGAGCTAGAGGCCAAAATCTACAGGTAGGCACTTTGCAAAAAACAGCTCTGTTTTCTGTGATGTGTCCACGTTGTGTTTTGGGGCATTTCCTGTCGCGGGCGCTAGGCCTACCCACACAAGTGAGGTATCATTTTTATCGGGAGACTTGGGGGGACGCTGGGTGGAAGGAAATTTGAGGCTCCTCTCCGATTCCAGAACTTTCTGTCACCGAAATGTGAGGAAAACTTGTTTTTTTAGCCACTTTTTGAGGTTTGCAAAGGATTCTGGGTAACAGAACCTGGTCAGAGCCCCGCGAGTCACCCCATCTTGGATTCCCCTAGGTCTCTAGTTTTCAAAAATGTACAGGTTTGGTAGGTTTCCCTAGGTGCCGGCTGACCTAGAGGCCAAAATCTACAGGTAGGCACTTTGCAAAAAACAGCTCTGTTTTCTGTGATGTGTCCACGTTGTGTTTTGGGGCATTTCCTGTCGCGGGCGCTAGGCCTACCCACACAAGTGAGGTATCATTTTTATCGGGAGACTTGGGGGGACGCTGGGTGGATGGAAATTTGAGGCTCCTCTCCGATTCCAGAACTTTCTGTCACCGAAATGTGAGGAAAACTTGTTTTTTTAGCCACTTTTTGAGGTTTGCAAAGGATTCTGGGTAACAGAACCTGGTCAGAGCCCCGCGAGTCACCCCATCTTGGATTTCCCTAGGTCTCTAGTTTTAAAAAATGTACAGGTTTGGTAGGTTTCCCTAGGTTTCCCTGAGCTAGAGGCCAAAATCTACAGGTAGGCACTTTGCAAAAAACAGCTCTGTTTTCTGTGATGTGTCCACGTTGTGTTTTGGGGCATTTCCTGTCGCGGGCGCTAGGCCTACCCACACAAGTGAGGTATCATTTTTATCGGGAGACTTGGGGGGACGCTGGGTGGAAGGAAATTTGAGGCTCCTCTCCGATTCCAGAACTTTCTGTCACCGAAATGTGAGGAAAACTTGTTTTTTTAGCCACTTTTTGAGGTTTGCAAAGGATTCTGGGTAACAGAACCTGGTCAGAGCCCCGCGAGTCACCCCATCTTGGATTCCCCTAGGTCTCTAGTTTTCAAAAATGTACAGGTTTGGTAGGTTTCCCTAGGTGCCGGCTGAGCTAGAGGCCAAAATCTAAAGGTAGGCACTTTGCAAAAAACAGCTCTGTTTTCTGTGATGTGTCCACGTTGTGTTTTGGGGCATTTCCTGTCGCGGGCGCTAGGCCTACCCACACAAGTGAGGTATCATTTTTATCGGGAGACTTGGGGGGATGCTGGGTGGAAGGAAATTTGAGGCTCCTCTCAGATTCCAGAACTTTCTGTCACCGAAATGTGAGGAAAACTTGTTTTTTTAGCCACCTTTTGAGGTTTGCAAAGGATTCTGGGTAACAGAACCTGGTCAGAGCCCCGCGAGTCACCCCATCTTGGATTTCCCTAGGTCTCTAGTTTTCAAAAATGTACAGGTTTGGTAGGTTTCCCTAGGTGCCGGCTGAGCTAGAGGCCAAAATCTACAGGTAGGCACTTTGCAAAAAACAGCTCTGTTTTCTGTGATGTGTCCACGTTGTGTTTTGGGGCATTTCCTGTCGCGGGCGCTAGGCCTACCCACACAAGTGAGGTATCATTTTTATCGGGAGACTTGGGGGGACGCTGGGTGGAAGGAAATTTGAGGCTCCTCTCAGATTCCAGAACTTTCTGTCACCGAAATGTGAGGAAAACTTGTTTTTTTAGCCACTTTTTGAGGTTTGCAAAGGATTCTGGGTAACAGAACCTGGTCAGAGCCCCGCGAGTCACCCCATCTTGGATTCCCCTAGGTCTCTAGTTTTCAAAAATGTACAGGTTGGGTAGGTTTCCCTATGTGCCGGCTGAGCTAGAGGCCATAATCTACAGGTAGGCACTTTGCAAAAAAACAGCTCTGTATTTTGTGAAAAAATGGGATGTGTCCACGTTGTGTTTTGGGGCATTTCCTGTCGCGGGCGCTAGGCCTACCCACACAAGTGAGGTATCATTTTTATCGGGAGACTTGGGGGAACATAGAATAGCAAAACAAGTGTTATTGCCCCTTATCTTTCTCTACATTTTTTCCTTCCAAATATAAGAGAGTGTGTAAAAAAGACGTCTATTTGAGAAATGCCCTGCAATTCACATGCTAGTATGGGCACCTCGGAATTCAAAGATGTGCAAATAACCACTGCTCCTCAAAACCTTATCTTGATCCCATTTTGGAAATGCAAAGGTTTTCTTGATACCTCTTTTTCACTCCTCATATTTCAGCAAATGAATTGCTGTATACCCAGTATAGAATGAAAACCTCATTTATTGGCTCTGGGTACCTAGGGTTCTTGATGAACCTATAAGCCCTTTATATCCCCGCAACCAGAAGAGTCCAGCAGACAAAACGGTATATTGCTTTCAGAAATCTGACATCGCAGGAAAAAGTTACAGAGTAAAACATAAAGAAAAATGGCTGTTGTTTTCAGCTCAATTTCAATATTTTTTTATTTCAGCTGTTATTTTCTGTAGGAAAACCTTGTAGGATCTACACAAATGACCCCTTGCTGAATTCAGAATTTTGTCAAGTTTTCAGAAATGTTTAGCTTTCTGGGATCCAGCATTGGTTTCACACCCATTCCTGTCACTAACTGGAAGGAGGTTGAAAGCACCAAAAATAGTAAAAATGGGGTATGTCCCAGTAAAATGCCAAATTTGTGTTGGAAAATGTGGTTTTCTGATTCAAGTCTGCCCGTTCCTGAAAGGTGGGAAGATAGTGATTTCAGCACCAGAACCCCTTTGTTGATGGCATTTTCAGGGAAAAAACCACAAGCCTTCTTCGGCGGCCCTTTTTTCCCATTTTTTTGGAAAAAACTAAATTTTCACTGTATTTTGGCTATTTTCTTGGTCTCCTCCAGGGTAAACCACAAACTCTGGGTACCATTAGAATCCCTAGGATGTTGGAAAAAAAGGACGCAAATTTGGCGTGGTTAGCTTATGTGGACAAAAAGTTATGAAGCCCTAAGCGCGAACTACCCCAAATAGCCAAAAAAGGGCTCAGCACTGGGGGGGAAAAGGCCCAGCAGCTAAGGGGTTAAAATCCATGTTAGGCTGGCCACGTTTGTTTACCTAAGATGCAAATTCAGATAAGACACTTTGGCCCTCATTACGACCCTGGCGGACGGGGGAGAAGTGGCGGTAATACCGCCAACAGGCCGGCGGAAAAAAAAATGGAATTATGACCATGGCGGTTACTGCCATGGTCATCCGCCACTTCTCCATTCCGACCGCTGGGCTGGAGACTTCGGTCTCCAGCCCGGCGGCTGTCACCAGACCGCCAGCTGTATCAGGACCCTGCATACCGCCATGGATTACAGGTGCTTTGAAACCGCCATGAAATCCATGGCGGTAGGCACTATCAGTGCCAGGGAATTCCTTCCCTAGCACTGATAGGGGTCTCCCCCACACCGATCCCCCACCCCTGAGTCCTCCCACCACACCACTCACCGCCCTGCCACCACCCAAAGGTGGAAGGACCCCCGTCCCCACTCCACCTCCAACATGCACATACACACACCCCCTCCCCACCTCCACCCCCAACATGCACATACACACACCCCTACACACACACATACACTACAACAACACATACCCACACACATACAGACAGACATGAACACAGACCGACCCGCACACATTTCCCATACACACAACACCCCCCGCATGCATACACGCACTCACACACCTCCTCTACATACTCACACGCACACCCCCATTCACGCACACAACACCCCCAACCCCCCTCACCTAACGGCCGACCAACTTACCTTGTCCGTTGATCCTCCGGGAAGGGAGGGGACCCATGGGGGCTGCTCCGCCGCCAGCACCCCGTCACCAGAACACCGCCACACCGAATCATGGGATGTGATTCAGTGGGCGGTGTTCTGATGACAGGGAGATGGAGCAGCCTCTACTTCCCCGCCGACCTCCAGTATGGCTGCTGGCGGCTCGCCATCCAAAAAAGGACGGAGGGCTGCCAGCAGTCATAATACGCTGCGCAGAAAACCACCTGCACTGGCAGTCTTCAGCACAGCGGTACCTCGGCGGTCTTTAAAAAAGACCGATGAGGTCGAAATGAGGGCCTTTATGCCTGATTTAGATCTTGGTGGTTGAGTTACTCCATCACGATGATGGATATCTTGTGTATCGAAATACAAACCCTATAGGATATAATGGAACTTATATTTTTGCGGATGGGAAACCCATTACCGTTGCAACAGAGCAACGAAACAAATAAGCTTGTTAGAGAATCTTTATTCTAAAAGTGATATAGCATGTGCATTTATGTCCTACTGCTCTACAAAGTAAGAATAATCAATATTACTATCAATAACTCAGTGGCTAAAGTGGAAAAGGAGATGAGTATTACTTACAGAGCAATCAGATTTTAACACACATACCTGACCAATAAGGTCATCATTACGAGTTAGGATATGTGACCCAGATCAGGAAGGCACAACCTATGATTGCAAGAAGGTCTAAGGACCGCCACCCTTGTGGTGACAGTCAAACCGCCGCAACTGGAGTGGTCTGACTGCTACATTATAACCGCAGTCCCAGCCAGGAACATGGTTCTCGACATGGTGACAACGGTCTGAGTTACAACCCCACTTTCTGCCAGCCTTTTCATGGAAGGAACCCCACCATTAAATGACTGGTGGAAAGCCAGTGATAGGGGCCACAGGGGGGACCCCTGCACTGCCCATGCCGTGTGTCCACCAAAGTCGTAATCAGGCCCTTTGTCTATGAAATAGTGGTCCTTTTCTTGCGGCTTGGCAAGGCAGAAAGATTGATCAGGTCAAATACCTTCTTACCAAGGGTACAAGGGTCAGCAGAGACATATGTGCTCCTGCTGCGAAGTTCCAAGTGGGAAACCTGTTTCTTCAGCCCTGCTAAGTTGTGTCGTAACCAAATTGGCACTAGTGGTTGGCTCCAGCTCCCCAGCAGCTGGCAGTAGAATTTTCTAAAGTTGTAAAACTCCTTAGGGTTAAGTCCTTTTTCCTAAGCTCTTTACCTAAGGCCCTCAGACTTCATGGGATAATCTTTGTACTTTAGAGTTTGAGCCAGCAAAGGACTTGAGCTGCGAACAGTTCAAGTCCAGTTGTAATTAGGCAACTAGGAATCCAGGAAAAAGTGTAGCCAACCAGGAGCTTAGCCCACTGACACTTAGGCCATCATTACACTCTTGGCGGTCTTCCTTAAAGGCCGCCGAAGCTGCGGGCGCCAGAATACCGCCATTGCTGGCGGTATGTCTGGCTCCCTAATTCGACTTTTCCGCTGGGCCAGCAGATGGTAACAGTGTTACCGTCCGCTGGCCCAGAGGAAAAGTCACATCAACATTGCTGCGGCTTGCAATAGAGCTTGCAGCAATGCTGATGTGTAGCAGGTGCAGTAGCACCTGTTGCACATTTTACTGCCTGAAATTCGGGCAGTGAAATGCACGCTGGGGCTATGCCTGGGGGCCCCTGCACTGCCCATGCCAAGTGCATGGGCAGTGCAGGTGCTCCCAGGGGCACCCCGAGTCCCCAACCACCAGCCTTTCCATGGCGGTACAGGCTGATGGTAAGGGGAGTCGAAATCCCCAGGGCAGCGCTGCTTGCAGTGCTGCCTGGTAGATTCCGACCGCCAGGACTGCCATGGCGGTATACCACCGGTCTCAGAGGTGTTACCACGGCGGAACCACCACGGTCAAAATAAGGTGACTAGTACACCAACCTGTTGGCGGTACAAACGCCACTATAGCCCTGGCCGTCACCGACCGTCAGGGTTATAATGAGGGCCATAATGTCCACTGCAAGGTACAGGAGAGAACAGACCCAATCATTCAGGGCTCCTCTGAGGCTACAGCAAGCAGGTTCCAGCCCTCGTCTGATCCTCTGCAGGTCCAGGAAGATTTTGAGGAGGGTTTATGAAGGTGTCACCTTCATGGGTTGCACTACTTTGTAGGTGAGAGTGACTTGTCTCCTCCCTAACCAATGTGGTGAAAGTTCCCAGGGTACAGCTGCTCACTTTTTCAGCAGTTCCTGTTTGCCTGATACGTTTTCTAGCTTTTTCTCTAGAATATAAGTATCTAGACCCCCTGACTCCAGGGGCATAGTCAATATGCCAACCCTATGGATAAAGCCAGTTAAACTGCAAACACCCCACCACCCAGTGAGTGCTATGCAAATGGTATGTGTGTAGGGCAGCAATAAATCCTATGAGATATTATAGGGACAAATAGTGGAACTAATACCCTCTTTCATAATAGAAAAGCACACTGAAGAATATTAGAAAACCAGGCATATATTTTCAAGATTTATTTCAAGCAGCAAAATCCCGCCCTAGTGAATATAATATGTAAAACAACCATTATAAAGATCAACAAAATAGTGGAAGCAAAATTTACCAACAAAGTAAACACCAGATAATATTGTAATATGTTGCTGAAATCATAAGATTATTTTATATGGAAATCTCCAACCCCACCCTAATTTATTTGGCTAACTAAACTACCCTTAGCATTGAAGAAGGAGTCTGATTTTTAGATTCAAAAATTGTTCCCACTCCCATACCTCCCCTGACGATTGAACAAATGTTCAGTAAAATAGCAACATCTGCTATTCTCATCTGACCAAAATGCAAGGCGATAAGCCCACAGAAAAAAGGCTAAGGATGCCTCTCAGTAGCCTTCAGAAAAGGAAGGTGTTATGGTTTTGTATGGCCTATGTCTTGGGTCTCTGGGCCAGATGTTCAAAGCAATAGTCACAATCGGTCCAATTCATATAATAAGCCCATTTGCAACCACTAAAAAGCTTTGTAGTATGTTCCAATGCAAAATTGAGATTCAGAATTGCGATTTGTTATTGTGATTCAGTATTAGGAAGGGGTGTGTTAACAGCATCCCTTCCTAATAGTGACTCACAGTGATATGTTTGAATGTTTTGAGACAGAAATGAGGTTGCAAAACATTTACAGGTTACCACCCATTTCAACTTGGTGGTAACCCATTCTCAAATGTGAATGAGTCCCCAAGGAACCCCTTACCCTTTGTTAATTGTTAAATAAGCATTACGGAGAGCAGGCAGTGGTCCTAGAGACCACTGCATACTCATAAAAAATGAAAATAAAATGTTTAATTTTTCTTTTTAAACACATCCATTTTTCCTTTAAGGAAAACGAACTGCATTTAAAAAAAAAGATTGCTTTATTTAAAAGCAATCACAGACATGGTGGTCTGCTGACCCCAGCAGGCCACCATCCCTGTGATTTTTGCATTTTCCAGTGGGTCACAAACTGAGACCTACCTCATGAATGCTAATGAGGTAGGTTTATTTGTGACTCACTGAGAATCGCAAAAGAGACTCAATGGAGTTTGAACATTAGAATTCCCTAATTGTGATTCGCATAGAATCACAATTAGGAACTTGCAATTCCAAATGTTCATACATGTGGTCCTCTGTCTTTTCACACTCTGTTGTTAATTTACGTAACATATCTTTTCATTAGTATACTTTTCAGTATAAACAATTATCAAAATGGGCCTTGCCACCCTGGCACTTACTTCCATTCAGTGGAACTGTGCTTTTTTGTTTAAGAACAATAAATGAGAAGTGAAATGGTCAGCTTTAATTAAACCTTGTTCATCATTCAAAATAATCACAAGAATGATTAGTATGAACATATTCAAGAAAACTTGATTATCACGTTGCAATGAATAATAACATGAATAAATGCACTTTTGATATTTTAAGATCTATGGCCCTCATTCTGACCCTGGCGGTCGGTGATAAAGCGGCGGCCAAGCCGCCAACAGGCCGGCGGTCCAAAATATGCAATTCTGACCCTGGCGGGAACCGCCAACACAGCCCGCCGCATTAACACTCCGACCGCCACGGCGGTACAAACAAACAGCGCGGCGGTCCCCGCCAACAGCCAGGCGGCAGACAATGTACCGCCCACCCTATCACGACCCACCAATCCGCCACCTTTTCCGGGGCGGGAGCACCGCCGATAAAAACACGGCGGAAACAGACTACGAACGGGAAAACGCTCACCTCTACGCACTCCACGCGAGATTACGGCAGTATGGAACCAGAGTTGCAGGTCATCCCCGCACTCCTATACCTGCTCATATACCAGGAGCACGCCCGGCGGCGCGGAAGACATCGGTGAGTACTACACCTACGACACAGGGGAGGGAAAAGATTACTGGCACACACCCACCCACCCATACCCACTACAACACACACATCAATGCATTCCCACAGATCACTGTCACAACCCACAAACCCCCCCCTCCGAAATAATGCAAAGACCAAAAGAAGAGATCATAAACAAGCAGATATATTGAAATATGGACACCAGTAATCCCAATAAATAAATAAACTATGTACAAAATATACACAGCTACTAAATGTAGTCCAACCACTGTCCGTGGACCACAGGGGTCCTGTGCAAAGGGGCAAGGCCCAGTCCCACGACAAGAACTCCACGGAGAGAACACTGCAGGGGCATCAGAAAGAAAATAGGACAGGCACCTCAGGGGGAAGGGAAGGGGGGGCACCTCAGCCACTTGAGTACACAACGCCAGATCCACGAGGGGACTCCATGACCACTGGGCCATCCTGGGGAGTGCAAAGCCACAGTCCATACAGTCCATACAGTGGGTGGCCTGCCCACTGGGCCATCCTGGGGAGTGCAAAGCCACAGTCCAAACAGTCCATACAGTGGGTGGCCTGCCCACTGGGCCATCCTGGGGAGTGCAAAGCCACAGTCCAAACAGTCCATACAGTGGGTGGCCTGCCCACTGGGCCATCCTGGGGAGTGCAAAGCCACAGTCCAAACAGTCCATACAGTGGGTGGCCTGCCCACTGGGCCATCCTGGGGAGTGCAAAGCCACAGTCCATACAGTCCATACAGTGGGTGGCCTGCCCACTGGGCCATCCTGGGGAGTGCAAAGCCACAGTCCAAACAGTCCATACAGTGGGTGGCCTGCCCACTGGGCCATCCTGGGGAGTGCAAAGCCACAGTCCATACAGTCCATAACAGACCCCACTGCCACTGGAGGAGGCATGTTGGCCAGAGGACATCCTGCAGCCCTGCCCGAGATAGATCCTGCCCTGCCACGTCTGCCAAAGGGCCAGCGGTTCTTGCCTGGAAGGGCCCAGTTCAGCGCCTCATGCCTTGAAGGGCCCAGTTAAGCGGGTCTTGCCTTGAAGGGCCCAGTTCAGCGGTTCTTGAGACGGCGGGGCCCAGCGGAGCGGTGCTCGAGACGGCGGGGCCCAGTTCAGCGGTTCTTGAGACGGCGGGGCCCAGTTCAGCGGTTCTTGAGACGGCGGGGCCCAGCGGAGCGGTTCTTGAGACGGCGGGGCCCAGCGGAGCGGTTCTTGAGACGGCGGGGCCCAGTTCAGCGGTTCTTGAGACGGCGGGGCCCAGTTCAGCGGTTCTTGAGACGGCGGGGCCCAGCGGAGCGGTGCTTGAGACGGCGGGGCCCAGTTCAGCGGTTCTTGAGACGGCGGGGCCCAGCGGAGCGGTGCTCGAGACGGCGGGGCCCAGTTCAGCGGTGCTTGAGACGGCGGGGCCCAGTTCAGCGGTTCTTGAGACGGCGGGGCCCAGTTCAGCGGTTCTTGAGACGGCGGGGCCCAGCGGAGCGGTTCTTGAGACGGCGGGGCCCAGCGGAGCGGTTCTTGAGACGGCGGGGCCCAGTTCAGCGGTTCTTGAGACGGCGGGGCCCAGTTCAGCGGTTCTTGAGACGGCGGGGCCCAGCGGAGCGGTGCTCGAGACGGCGGGGCCCAGTTCAGCGGTTCTTGAGACGGCGGGGCCCAGCGGAGCGGTGCTCGAGACGGCGGGGCCCAGTTCAGCGGTGCTTGAGACGGCGGGGCCCAGTTCAGCGGTTCTTGAGACGGCGGGGCCCAGCGGAGCGGTTCTTGAGACGGCGGGCCCAGTTCAGCGGTTCTTGAGACGGCGGGGCCCAGTTCAGCGGAGCTTGAGACGGCGGCCGGTCTATGGCCAACTGCTCATTGCCTGGTGGTGCCCTCCTGGGCAGCGGGGATGGTGCTCCTTCAATGCCCACCTGGGCTGTGGGTGGTGGGGCCCTCCTGGCCAGCTGGGCTGGGTCCTCCCTGTGCAGCGGCTATGGGGGTGGTGGGCTCTCCCGGGGCAGCTGTGCCGGTTCCTCCCGGGGCAGCGGCTATGGGGGTTGTGGGCTCCTCCTGGGCAGCATGCCTGCTGCCTGACCTCTCCGACTTGCTGCCCTTGCCCTCCTTAGTCGTGAGTCTGTGGCCCTTTCCTCCCTTTGGAGCTGTGGCTGGTGACTGTCTCTGGGTGGTGTCCGGGGGGGATGTAGAAGGCAGGCTCCTGCGGCGCCCCTTCCGCCTTCTGCTCCTCTTCCCAGGGGGTGGGCTGGCTGTCCCCTTGCTGCTGGGCAAAGATCCAGACATGCGGGCTGGCGGGCTCCAATACCCCTGCACCCTTGTCAAGGGGGCTGCAGGGCTGGTGGTGGCTGAGGTGCTCTTCTTACCCCGACGAGAAGGAGGGGGGGGCTCAGGGTCAGGAAAGAAGTTAGCAGTGGCGAGGAAGAGTTTCTTGGGACAATGGAGAGTGGTAGGTACAGTGGGAATGGGAGTGGAGGGAGAGGATTTGGTTGTAGGTGAGTCACGTTTGCTGTCTTTGGGTGCAGGTGCAGGAGGGATAGGCTGTCGTGAGGTGGATGGCTGTTGGGTGGGTGGGTGGCTGCGTTTGTGTGGTGTGGAAGAGGGGGTGACAGACACAGTGGGAGAGGACACAGGGGACGTGTAAATGGCAGTGGGGGTGGTGACTGCACGTGTGCGGACTGGAGTGGAGGGTGTGCTGGTGATGGAAACACTGGCTGATGGTGAGGTGAATGGAGGTGTGAGTGTAGACGTCACAGGGAGGGAGGAGGGAGACGAGGAGGTGGGGGTCACAGAGGTGGTAGTGACTGTTGGCATGTCTGCATCGGAATGTTGCGTGTGTGAATGTCTGCGTGATCTGTGGTGCTTATGTTTGGATGAGCTTCTCTTGGGTGTTGAGGTGTGTGCAGGCTGGTCTGATGGTGTGGGTGGGACAGGCAGAGGAACAGGAGACTGGGAGGAGGGAGTTAGTAGAGGGAGGCAGGAGACAGGGACAATGGCTGCCGTCAGTACTGAGGCCAGAACCTGGAACGATCGCTGATGGGCAGCCTGACCCGAATGAATGCCCTCCAGGTACGCATTGCTGCGATGAACCTCCCTCTCCACCCCCTGGATGGCATTCAAAAGGGTAGTCTGCCCAACAATGAGCGTTCGGAGGAGGTCAATGACCTCCTCACTGAGGGCAGCGGGGGTAACAGGGGCAGGGCCTGAGGTGCCTGGGGGGAAGGAGATGCCCGGCTTCCTGGCAGAGCGGGCACGGGGCGAACGCTGAGGGGCTGCTGGGAGGGCGGAGATGTTGCGCTGGGTGGCGGCTGTACCTGTAATGGCGGGGGGCACGGATGGTGCCACCCCCGCAAGGGAGCTCCCTTCCGAGGACGTGTCCGTGTCGCTGCAGGGTCCAGTCGTCCCCGTCGTGGAGCTCCCCTCGCCCTCCGTCTCACTGGTCCAGTCTGACTCTGTGGCATGGCCCTCCTGGGCCATGTGAGATGCAGCTCCCTCCTGCCCCGATGCCACTTCTCCTCCGCCTGATGATGCTGATGCACACAAGCACAGAAAGACAAACAAAAAGGGGGGGGGGAGAGAGAAATAAAGGGATATTGAGTACATGGATCTCCGGTACAGTTAGCGGACATGACAGACACAGATGCCCCCTGCACTAAGTTGCGCACTTGTGGTCCGCTACGCATTCCGTGGAACATGCCCTACACGCCTAGAGTTGACAACTGCACCCATGGATGACACGACCCAGGGATGGCTGTACTGACAAACTACTGAGGGTGGTGGCTGGGGACACAGGGGCTTACGGGGGTGCCCAGCCTACAGATATCGCCCTGGCCTAGGGGGACCCACAGCCCTCCTCCCCCACCCAGACACCTCCACTGCGCGACAACAGAGTAGATAATGCTTGTACTCACCCCCTTGTGTCTGCTGTGCTGCCCTCACGCGCCCATCCAAATCAGGGTAGGCCACCGCCAGGATCCGGAACATCAGGGGGGTCAGTTGACGGCAGGCACCCCGCCTACGTTGGGAGGCCATCCCCAGCAGAGACTCGGCGGTCTTCTTGGTCCCGCGGCGGATGTCCTCCCACCTCTTGCGGCAGTGGGTGCCCCGTCGATGGTGGACCCCCAGGGTCCGGACTCCCTTGGCGATGGCACGCCAAATCCCGATCTTCTCATGGGCGCGGACCTATGTGACACGTACAGGGAGGGAGAAATACCACGTTCAAGTTTGTCTGCATTTTCCCTGCCAGTGGCCCAACGCCCCCCATCCCCGCCAGGCCCCCCGCCATGCCCCCCGCCAGGCCCAACATGCCCCCCATCCCCGCCATGCCCCCCGCCATGCCCACCGCCAGGCCCAACATGCCCCCCATCCCCGCCATGCCCCCCGCCATGCCCCCCGCCAGGCCCAACATGCCCCCCATCCCCGCCATGCCCCCCGCCATGCCCCCCGCCAGGCCCAACATGCCCCCCATCCCCGCCAGGCCCCCCGCCCAGCCCCCCGCCAGGCCCAACATGCCCCCCATCCCCGCCAGGCCCCCCGCCAGGCCCCCCGCCAGGCCCCCAAGCCAGCCAGTGGCCCCAAATCCAGATTGAATTAAACTCACTTGTTGGTCTGGAGGACCGTAGAGTAGCGCATACTGGGGATGGACCCCATCCACAAGTTTCTCCAACTCCTCTCCAGTGAAGGCAGGGGCCCTTTCCCCAGGCGCAGCAGCCATTGTCCCTTCCAGACCGAGGTCACAGCAACACTTGCAGTATAGGTCCTCTCCTGTGAAAGTTCAAGTCGCAAGTGGATTAGTAGATAGAAAATGGCGGTCACGTCCGCGGCGGTGCGTACCGCGGCGGTGGGTCCCGCCACCGCCGGCGCCCTTCGCCATTGGCTCCTGAAACCCATAGGCTTCAATGTTAACCAATGCGGCTTCGCGCCGCGGTCTTCGCCCGCCGCCCGCCGCGGTGTGCCACGCCAGCGCATTGACCTCACATCCCACTGTCACACTTCACAGGTCAGGCAGCCGCCATTTCCAGGGCCCACATGGCTCTATTTCAACTGCGTCACACAGGCCATTCACTGCATAGAGAATCGTTTACTGTGCTAGCTGTGAGTACGTACCTGTGGGTTGCTTGACTGTGTGCTCCATGTTGTCCTTCCTAGGCACCGTCCGCTGGGTTTGGCGAGGAGACGGATGAATCCTCCCATGTACCGACCGCTGGTGGACCTGTCGACAATGGAAGAACGCCACATTATCCTGACCTACCGTCTTAACCGTGCCACTATACATGAACTGTGTGCCCAGCTGGAGCCCGACCTGATGTCCCCCATCCGCCAACCCACAGGGATTCCCCCTCTGGTGCAGGTCATGTCAGTACTCCATTTCTTGGCAAGTGGGTCATTTCAGACAACAGTGGGAAATGCTTCTGGGATGTCTCAGCCCATGTTTTCGAAGGTGTTATCCAGAGTGTTGTCTGCCCTGATGAAATCCGTGAGGAGCTACATCATTTTCCCTGAGGTGGGCGAATTGGCTACAGTGAAGGGTGATTTCTACGCCCTTGGACATATTCCCAACGTCATTGGTGCCATTGATGGGACCCATGTGGCTTTGGTTCCCCCAAGAGACAGGGAGCAGGTGTACAGGAACAGAAAAAGTTACCATTCAATGAACATCCAGGTGGTGTGTTTGGCTGACCAGTACATCTCGCATGTAAATGCCAAATTCCCAGGGTCAGTGCATGACGCCTACATCCTAAGGAATAGCAGCATCCCTTACGTGATGGAACAGCTAGAGAGACACCGTGTATGGCTAGTGGGGGACTCTGGGTACCCCAACCTGTCGTGGCTACTGACCCCAGTAAGGAATCCCCGGACAAGGGCAGAGGAACGGTACAATGAGGCCCATGGGCGTACTAGGAGGGTGATCGAACGCACCTTTGGCCTCCTGAAGGCCAGGTTTCGGTGCCTGCATATGACAGGTGGATCCCTAATGTACTCACCTAAGAAGGTGTGTCACATCATCGTGGCCTGCTGCATGCTTCACAACCTGGCTTTGCGCCGCCAGGTGCCTTTCCTGCAGGAGGATGGTCGAGACGGTGGTGTTGTGGCAGCTGTGGAACCTGAGGAGAGTGACGAGGAGGAAGACGACGGGGCTGAAACAGACAACAGGGACAGAATCATTGAACAGTACTTCCAATAGGACACAGGTAACAATTCAAAGATAATTTAGTAAATGTGAACTACTCTCCTGCATCTCTGCTGCCTGTCTATTTGCCCCAGTGTAGGATGACTGAGTTGTGGCTTTTCCCTCCCTATTTCAGATCTGGGGTCCCCACTACGAGTCCTGTGCTTCGTTTCCCCATGGACTACAGCTTTGTGGCAGCTGTTTGTTGACTTCACCATGTACAAGGACATATTTGCACTGTCATGTCAATTACAATATATTGAAATCACAGCCAGACTCCAGATAGTTTTGTGCAAAATAGGTGTTTATTGAAGTGCTCAAAATGTGATGGGTGGTTTCAAGTGGGTGGGGGCTATGGTGAAGGAATGTCCATGGCAGAGTCCAGAGTAACAGTCACACAGGTGCATTGTCCAGAGGCCTGTGGAGAGATAGAGCATGGGCAGTTCAAGGATGGACAGGGTGACAATGTGGGACAGTGGGATGACATCAGGTGGTATCCATTGCTGGCGGGGGTCTTGACATCCTACTCTGTCTTCTTGCGAGATCTCAGGGCCCTCTTGCGGGGTGGTTCTTCTCCTGCAGGAGGTGGGGGTCTGGTGGGCTGCTGCTGTGCGGGGGCCTCCTGTCCACTAGCGCCGGCGGAGGTGGTTGGCTGTTCTTGGTCCAGGCTAGTGGCAGGGGCCCTTGGGTGTTGTTGAGTGTCCGCCCTGGTGTTGACGAGGTCCTGCAGCAGCCCTACCATGGTAACCAGGGTGGAGGTGAGGGCTCTGATGTCCTCCCTGTACCCCTGATAGTGTTCCTCCTGCAGTACCTGGATCTCCTGGAACCGGGCCAGTACCGTCGCCATCGTCTCCTGGGAGCGGTTGTATGCTCCCATGATGGTGGTGAGGACCTCGTGGAGAGTGGGTTCCCTGGGCCCGTCCCCCCCCTGTCGCACAGCTGCCCTCCGAGTTGCCCTGTTTCCCTGGGCCTCTGCCCCCTGGCCGGTGTGCCCACTACCACTGCCCCCAGGTCCCTGTTGTTGTTGGGGTGGTGGGTTATCCTGGGTGCCCTGTAGTGGTAGACACACCGCAGATTGACGCGCCCTGGAGACAGAGGCATGGGCCCGCTGGGTGGGAGCTGTGCTGGTGTTCCCAGAGGGGTTTGGGTCTGTAGTGGCCTGGGCCTGTGTGAGGGGAACCGACTGTCCAGAGGTCCCCGATGGTCCGGGCTGGTCATCGGTGTCCAGGTCGACAGAGCTGCTGTCATCACTGACGGCCTCTTGGGTGGGGGGTGTGGAGAATTCTGGGCCCTCCGCGGCGGTGTGTTGACGGTCGGGTCCTGCAGGGGTATAGAGGTATGGTTATAGTTTCAATGTGTGGCATATGGGTGTATCTGTGGGTTCCCGTGTCCCCAAGTGCTGGCATTCGTGTGTGGGGGCTTTGGTGAGGGTGGCTTGTGGGGGGGATGTGTATATGCATTGGGCATGCTTTGGTGATGGGTGTCCATGCTTAGTGGACGCATGCAGGCCTAGGTTTTGGGATGTGTGGGTTGTGATGGTGAGACATTGGCGGGGAATAGGTGTGCTGGGGGTGGGGGTGAGGATGGTGGTGGGGGTGAGGATGGTGGTGGGGGTGAGGGGGGGGGGTGAGGATGGTGGTGGGGGTGAGGATGGTGGTGGGGGTGGGGGTGAGGGTGGGGTTCGAGGATGGGGGTGAGGGTTGGGGTATGATTTGGCATGCAGGTGGGGGGGAAGCAGTAGTGAAGCTTCAACTTACCAGTATCCATTCCTCCGCCGACTCCTGCGAGGCCGTCAGGATGCAGGATGTTCAAGACTTCCTCCTCCCATGATGTAAATTGTGGGGGTTGAGGTGGGGGTCCTCCGCCAGTCTTCTGCACGGCGATGTTGTGCCTGGATACCATGGAACGCACCTTCCCCCGTAGGTCGTTCCATCGCTTCCTGATGTCTTCCCGATTTCTGGGGTGCTGTCCCACAGCGTTGACCCTGTCGACAATCCTCTGCCATAGCTCCGTCCTCCGGGCAATGCTGGTGTATTGGACCTGTGTGCCGAACAGCTGGGGCTCTACCCGAACGATTTCCTCCACCATGACCCTGAGTTCTTCGTCTGTGAAGCGGGGTTGTCTTTGGGGTGCCATGGGGTGGTGTGTATGATCTGTGGGGTGGAGTATGTGTATTTAAGTGTGTTGAGTGTGGTGGTGTGTGTTGTTTTGTGTGTGGATAGTGTGTGGGTGATGGTGTGGAGTGGCTGTGGCTGCTAGTTTGTGGATGGTGGTGTCTCGCTCTGGCCTTCTTTCAGAATTTTTTTGCGTAGGGGTTTGTGGGTGATGTGGGTGGGGGTTTTATATTGTATTGTGTGTGTGGGAGTGGTGTGTGTATGTGTATCAGGTGTGTGGGATTCAAATCGTCCAATGTGGCTGAGTTTTGTTCGTTTGTGTGTATTCTGACCGCGGCGGTGTGTCCCGCCAATGGAATACCGCGTTTGAATGACCTCCGCGTGGATTCGTGGGTCGTAATGGCATGGGCGTATTTCTATTGGCGTGGCGGAGGGAGGTTTTGTCACCTCCACTTTTCCGCCGACCGCTGATTGGGCCTAGAGAACAAAGGCTTGCCTTCCTCCAGGTCTGATTTTACATCTGCTTATGAAAGTACAAGCCTCTCTTTGATCCCTTTCAAGTGAATAAAGTCGTCCCCCCCCAAACTCTTCTTGCAAACCCCATCCTTCCTGCAAAGGAGATAATAACAAAACTCCACAACCAAGCTATTGTTTCAGTTCTGGGTGTAATTTTTACACCTTATTGCAGGGAGGCATCTGCAGGCCAGCTGTCCCAGCCTAATGCAAATTAGCCTAACCAGGTGATCAGGCAAAAAAAGAATAACTCTCTTAAAGCTACTTTTCTCACATATTTAATTAAAATAAAAAATCAGTCTTCAACAAATTGGATATTTAATAAATATGAACACTAGACTTTATATCACTATTTTAACCATTTCCTGTCAAAAGTTACAAATGTAAGTTTATATTAGAACTAGTCAATACTGTGGATAGCACAAAAGTGCTGCAGTCTACAGGCGACATTTAATTTTCAGTCCCTGGGTGCATTTACTATACCATTTACTATGGACCAGGCAAGTTAAATCTGTAAATTGGGGTAAGCCAATTTAACTGTGTCTAAAGGGTAGCATAGGCACTTTACTGCTTGTTAGCAGTGGTAAAGTGAACAGGGTTTTAAGCACATCAAAACAGGTGGGGCAAAAATTGGGGGCAAATCACACCAAAGATAGTCATTTAATACATACTTTATTTATTCTAATTTTTATCGGGGTACCCTGTCCAGTGTCCAGTTAGTCTTCAGAAACAAGTATGTGAATGTAGTCAAAGGAAGCTCTTATATCACATTGTTCACTATTTATTACACTCAGTTTGAAAATGGCTTCCAAGAACATGGAAGCCATTCAATATGGTCGTTGATAGGATTAGACTGACAATCTGATCAATTGCCCATCTAGTTGCAACATTATGTGAGGGCAAAGTTTCCTCCTGGGTACCAACAATAATTAATTAGTGAGTTGGTTCACTAGTATTTACAAATGTGTCCACAACTTATTCGCAGTCCCGGCACAATCAAAGCCAGGAATATTCTTTGGGTGTGTTCAACATTTTTAATGCTTATATTGACTCAAATGACTCAAACAAAATGAAGTTGCAAAACAAGAATTAAAAGCTGATAATTAGTTTAATGATTTCAGATTTGAGAGAGGCTGCTCTTTTATTCATATTTTAAATCATAGTAAACTAAAACTGTCCTTCTGGACACCAATCACACAGATTCCACAAAAAGCAACACAAGTTGGCTTGATAAATTTGAGGAAACATATTTTCTTGAAGCACATTTTTGAGAAGTGGTATTTTATGTATTTGCAGCCAATTAAAGCTGGGCTTGGTGACAACACCTTTTACCACTGTTTTATTAAAGGAGAATTGTGAAGGTGGTAATATGTAACTGGAACATTTGTGCATATTTGCTTTATTGAATTTTGTTGTGGCCATGATGTGTGCTGCTGTTTTTGTCCTGTTGTAATTTTGTAATGCATTATTCCAGTGTGATTTTGTGATACAGCAGTTGCATTGCCTACTTTTTCACTATTTTGTTGTTATGTGCCATGTTATGTTTTTATTTTGCAGTTTTGTGGCTCTGTATATAACATTGTGTTATGTTTCATTGCTTACTTTAGGTATTGCAATGTATACTGCTATATTTTGCGGCCAATCAGCACATGCCTTGAACATTATTGAGATATGCAGACATTTATAACTCCATTAGGCGATAAAAGAAGTCTCCTGAAGCTCTTTAACAATTTAAGGCACCAGTTAGCCCAAAAGTGTTGCCAGGTGTTCGGTTAGCACTCGCAGTAACCACTTTATGTGATGTGGCCCATATAATAAGCTGACAATCAAAGATTTACCTAAATTCTTCTTCACATCATAATCACAGTTTTTGTGAAATGTTGCTATATTTTGTGACACTCATGAATGGAGTGAGGTTTTTTGTTGCTATCTTGTGGGACATTTTCAAGTGAGAGCATATTTTGCATAAAAGGTCACAACATACCAGCAGTACATGGGTTCAAGAAAAAAATGTTTTTCTCCTGGACATTTGATGATGAGAAAAACTATAGAAAACAGCATATGCTGAAATTTTGTGACATGTGCACATTTCGCAAATTTCACAACAGAAATTGGAATTTCACCTGGGCCTTATGTTGAACAAATTGTGTAAGGTGTTCAGCTTCTATTTAGAAGGAAATCAAGTTATAAATGTTCACATTACCTTAATTAAGTATTCCGTCAATATTTTAAACTTCTTCTTGAGGGGAAAGACCAACACTCTTGGAATCCGATTCAATGTGAGAGTTTGAGACATCAACCATCACAAGCTCAAAGGAACTTCTATGAATGATCCAAACCATTTGAAAAGAATGTACCTATGCTGAAACACTACCTGAAAAGTAGGAGATAACAGTGATTCACTGTGTCCAAATGTGTGTTAGAACTGGGGTTTCTGGTTGTTTGAGTATGCACCCTGTACAAGCAGGAACTACCACTTAAGTCAGGGTAAGCTCGATATACTCCTAGAGATAACCTGTGCTTATCTTCTGGTAGACTGGCACAGAACAGTCAGGCTCATCTAAAGAGGCAATGTGTAAAGCATTTGTGAAACACCCACACAGTAACACAGTAAAATCACCACAAAAATACTCCACACAAGTTTAGAAAAATGGACAATAATTTGATGAGTTAATCAAGACCACAATGACTTAAATCAAATCAGTAGAAGTCAAGATGTGAAATTTAATAGAAAAAAACAAAAAGTAGTGCTTAGAAGTCAATAGCGCTTAGGGGTTACTTGAGGTCATACTAGACCGGGGCAAATCCGAAGTTCAAGCTGAATGTGATAATGGGTAGGCCGTTAGGGGTTACTTGAGGTCATACTAGACCGGGGCAAATCCGAAGTTCAAGCTGAATGTGATAATGGGTAGGCCGGAACAGGAACCATGCAGGGCCCTCTGAAAAGTACCTAGGATGGAAGAAGCCCCAAAGTTGAGGACTCGATGTGGAGAGCAGAGGAGGATATTTGCAGCTGTCTATCATGGAGATGTAGGCGGTACATCAGTTCCGAGCTGCGGAGCATTAAGGGAATGTCAAAGTCAAGCAACGGTGGGCATTGAGGTGATGAGTTGTAATTGAGCAGTGCAGAGTCAAAGATGTGTCAGAATATGAGGATGATGCATTGCAAATTCTGCGATGTGGTGATGTGGTGTCCGTGGGTCAAGCAACTGTGATATGTCAGTGTCAAGTGGAAAAGCGCCGGTTCCGACTGGCACAACATTGTTGATGCATTGATTTTCTTGGGTTGCAGCACACATACATACTTGCAAGGGCCCAGGACTGGATTGGCACCTCTTGGCAGAGCAGGACTCCCAGGAAACAAAAACCAGGTGCTGGGTGCATGCAGTCTTTGATGTCACTGACACTGCAGAAGAATAGGGGCAAGCCAACAAGCCCTTTGAGTCGCTCTGGGTAAAGAGGATATCGGGTCTAGT
Organism: Pleurodeles waltl; assembly: GCF_031143425.1. Lineage (NCBI taxonomy): Eukaryota > Metazoa > Chordata > Amphibia > Caudata > Salamandridae > Pleurodeles > Pleurodeles waltl. Next base: position 685,225,046 of record NC_090449.1, on the reverse strand, counting down.
CCTTGTCCTCAGCAGGACAGAGATCAGCAGATAGCAGGTCAGTGTAACAAAGCAGAAAGCAGTCCTTCAAAGGCAGTAGAGCAGCACAGTGTAAATCCTTGTAGCACAGCAGTTCTTACTCCTGGTACAGTTCTTCACAGGTTCATTGGTGTACTGTCTTGGAAGGGTCGGAGGCTCATTACTTATACCCAAAAGTGTCTTTGAAGTGGGGGGGACTACAAAGAAGGGACTTTGAAGAGCACAGAGATCCTTTCTTCACAGCCTTGGCTCCAGACTATTAGTAGAGGGTAATCACCCCTTTGTGTGGGGACAGGCACTCACTATTCAGGTGTAAGAGTCAGCCCAAGCTCCCCCTTCCTTCAAAGGAAGAGCTATCAGAATGGAGATGTACACAGATGAGTTCTGTGTCACACCCAGTGTTCCTGTGTTTGTGGCTGTCTAGATAAAACACACAAAAGTGTAGCTGTCACCTACCCCAGATGTGTATTTGAGACAGGCTGCAAGCCACACAGAGCAGTAAGAGCAGAGAAATTCCCACTTGCTAAAAGTGGCATTTCTAAAATAGTAATGATAAATCCAATGTTACTATTAAATAGGATTTATCATTACTATTCCAAATATATGAATCATGATTCAGCTCCTCCTTTTCCATTCAGGAAACACAGCTAAAAAGTTTATTAAGAATTACCAATATTAACCTATGAGAAGATTTGGCCTCACAGTAGTGAAAAATGAATTTGGCTTCTTGTCACGACCAGGACATGTAAAACTTAAATGTACATATCCTACTTTTTATTTACAGAGGGCCTACATTAGGGGTGATGTATGTGTAAGAAAGGAAGAGTTTAAGGCTTGGCAAGTAGTTTTAAATGCCAAGTTGAAGTGGCAGTAAACTGCACACATGGTCCTGCAATGGCAGGCTTGGGCCAGATTTGAAGGGCTACTTGCATTTATGGCACAATCAGTGTTGCAGGCCCACTAGTAGCGTTCAGGTCAATGGCCCTGGGTATATGGTATACCACTTTACAGGGACTTACAAGTAAACTATATATGCCAAGTGGATATACACCAATTACCATATTTAGGGGAGAAGCACATACATTTTAGGACTGGTCAGCAGTAGTAAATTGCTCGGAGTCCTAAGGCCAACAAAAAGATATAGCAAAAAGAGGAGATAAGCAGGCAAAAGGTTTGGGGGAAGACAACCCTAAGGATGACAGGTTTAACAATGTGGAAGGAGGGCCAGCCTAATAAGAAGCTCGGAATCTCTCTTGTCAAAGATGCAAAACAGATCATCTACAACCTGGAGAGTTGATGCGGTCCAGCATGGGTCTGATTTGCACTGCTCCAACTGATGTTTCAGTGAGTAGCTGGTTAAATTGCATTAGCACACTGATTTGCATGGTCTCCACCAGGATGCCAAGTGAGACACTGTCATTTGCACATGTTTGATCAACCAACTAAAGAAGCAAACTATTTACTTGCACCATCTAGTAGAATTTCTATTAAGTCAAGGAAATAATCCCAGATTCCAATATGTTTCTGGCAATTGTGGGATTGGAAGTTAGGCATAGGATCGAGAGACAAAGAGCTTCTTGTCTTGTTTCTTTGTGGGGACTGACAAGACCCCTTCTATGTCTTTGCGCTTGAGATTGGTTCCCTTGTGTACCATTCTTTCACAAACTGCACTTAGGGTTTTTGCCTCAAACAACAAAGTGAGGGAAGGCATTCATCTCAGCCACAGGGAATTGCTTGGGGCATAGTTCATTCCATTGTGTTTGCCGACTTGGCCACTCAAGACAAAAATCAAACACATGCAATTCTCCCTTTGAACTAATCCAGTATGAACAGTCCAGCCCTGAACATGCAGTGCAAGCTGCTGGAAACTGACAGTTGAGAATGTAATGCCCTCCAAATCAATAACCGATCTCTGCTATGTATTGGGAGGAAAAAGTCCTCTGTATGGCGAGAGAAGTGTACCCCTGCCCTGAGTGCCAACTGTGCTGTTGTCTGGATCACTAATGCTGATTTGTTTTTGTCAGAAGTGCACAAGGATCATGCACTTGTGCCATGACACAGGCCTGTCTCACTAATTGTATCCTTGTTGGACCAGGTGAGGCACCAAAATCTCTTCCCTCAGAGTGGTGGATGGCTACATCTTTCTCCAGGAGTTAAGCAGCACATGCGCAGTGGTGGCAGCATACCGTTTAGTGATCAGTTGTAGTGAACAGTTCCTTTTTACCCTATTTCACTAAAGTGAGGCCACCTTTTTAGAAGTTCTGGTGTTGTGTGTTTAACTCACTGCTGGCCTACATCAGGTTGATGTGGAAGTGCGCGCATGGTAGAAACGTGGCGAATACATTTGTGTTCGCAAACAATACACCACAAAAAGTGTGTACTGGCAGTGTGTGTTTTTAAAATAACACACTCTGGTATAGTACAGAAAGGCTGCAGTACTGAACAGTGGGCGAAGATTGAGTGTGTGTGCTACATGTGGGATGCTGGTGGTGGCAAAATACACAAGGATAACAGCACTGGGCAGTGAGTGTGCTGTAGCTGTAAACGGAGTACAGAAGTGCCTGCACTGGTACATTACATGGAAAACCTTGGGTTCAGTTTTGGAAGCCCGTGCCTGCCTAGTGAAAACATGAGGAGTAGAGGAATCCCCTAATACAAATTTGTGTATTTCTGTATTCCTGTGAGCTGGGTGGGACATGCACTGGAGGATGGGAGAGCCAGGCTCTCTCTGTGCATTTCAAAGTGCTCTTTAATTCAATGATGGATCACAACGAAGGGCCTAGACACATCTCAGGAAGAGAGAGATGGGGCTGATAAAGGAGTCAGTAGGGCTGATGGCTCAAGATGAACCTTTTTATGCACATATCACTGTGGCTGACATCTAGGTGTGAACTTTGGTCACTTCCTTGAATCTTGTTGTCGGCTAATCAGCTTCAGAGTCCTACCCACTGTGACAGACATTCCTCAGGATGAAGAAGAAAGGGGAAAGATGTCTATTTCAAAGAAGCAGAACCCCCAACATAAAACTTGAAAGACAGACACTAAATGACATTTTGGCCCTCATTACAACCCTGGCGGTCGGTGTTAAAGCAGCGGTAATACTGCCAACAGGCCGGCGGAAAAAAAATTGAGTCTGACCATGGCAGAAACCGCCAACATAGACAGCCACTTTAACACTCCGACCGCCATAGCTGTAGAAACAAACACCACGGCAGTAACCGCCAACAGACAGGCAGAACACAAGGTTCCGCCCACTGTATTACAACACGCCTATTCGCCATCTTGTCCGGGGCGGAACCAACGCTATCAAAAGCACGGCGGAAACAGTACACAGAAAGGAAACCTCTCACCTCTCGACACCCAACGAGGAACCAGGACGCCATGAAGCCCAAACTACACGTCCTGCCCATGCTGCTCTTCCTCCTTCTGTATCAGGAGCAGGACAGATGCCGTCAACGACCACGGTGAGTACTGCACCTACAACACAGGGGAGGGAAAAGAGAGTGAGACACACACACGCAACACACAATACCCCCACCCTCACTCACAACACCATACACACAAATACATGCAGCAACATTACATATACACCCCCTCACCACCTGGAAGAACGCAAGGACAAAAGGAAATGATTGTAACAAGTGTAATCAATAAAAATCAGATAGTGCAATTTAAAAAATCAGTATATAAAAATATGTACACCAACTACACAAGTCCGGATAGTGTTCCAATCATTGTCCGTGGACCAGTGGTCCCAAAATGCATGGGCGAAGCCCACACAAGATACCTGACTCAAAACGGAGAGAACACTGCAGGGGCATCAGGTCGAAATTAAACAGGTACCTTAGGGAAAGGGGGGCACCTCAGACAGATGAACGCACAACACCACTGCTGCACGAGGGGGCTCCATGCCTATTGCTGAATCCTGGGGAGTGCAAAGCCACAGTCTCTCAAGTCTTACCAGTGGGTGGTTTCCCCACTGCTTTATCCTGGGGAGTGCAAAGCCACAGTCTCTCAAGTCTTTCCATTGGGTGGTTTGCCCACTGCTTTATCTTGGGGAGTGCAAACCCACAGTCTCTCAAGTTTTTCCAGTGGGTGGTTTGCCCACTGCTTTATCCTGGGGAGTGCAAAGCCACAGTCTCTCAAGTGGATAACAGTCTCCAATGGTTCTGGAGGGGGCTTTGGGCCCAGAGTGCTTCATCCTGCCAAGGACTGAGGTAGTGGATGTCAATCTCCACTGGTTCTGGAGGGAGCTTTGTGCCCAGAGTGCTTCAGATGCAGTGTGGCTGGTCCCATTACCTCACATGGGTGTGTGTGCCACGAGATTGCCTAGGAACAGGTAGCATGATAAGCCATGGAGGCAGAGACATACCCCACCCTGCTGCGGCTTCACCTGCCACCTGCAGGTACAAACAGTGATGCGAGTCATGCCTCATGGAAGCTGGGCAGAGTTCAGGAATTCTCCTCCAGCCTCGGACGGCTGCCCACTGGGGATGAAGCTGGGGACTGTTGCTGAGGCAGCAGACGTGCAGGTGGCGCTGCAGGTGACAGTGCAGGTGGCGCTGCTGGTGGCGGTGCAGGTGGCGGTACTGGTGGCGGTGCAGGTGGCGATGTCCACCGCATACAGGTTGGTGTAGTGGATGACAGAAGGGGTGACTCTAGTCCGTCAGTCGGAGCTACAGTGCCCTGTCCTGACCTGCTCTTCGGCTTGTGTCCCTTCCCCACCTTTGATGTTGCCGCAGGTGTCTTGCCACTGTCCCCTTTTGGTTTGGAGGAGCCCTTGGTGCGGCTTCTCCCTCTGGGATGTGGGCACCTTCTTCACCTTGGCAGGTGGCGGAATATCCTTGGCCTTGCTAGGTGGCACACTGGCAGTCCTGATGGGTGGCGCACTCCATGAGACTGCAGTGGCTGGCACCACTGTGCCTGGGGATTTGGTGGCTGAGGTGCTGGGCTGGGACCTGGAAAACCTTGCCCTTGGGAAAGGCCCGGGGGGAGGTGAAGGGAAGAGGTCAATGTTAGCCAGGAAAAGTTTTTTAGACACACTGGGCCCAGGAAGATGGAGGGGTTTGGGAGTGGAGGTAGAGGTAGTGGTTGTAGGAGGTGTGCAATTGCTGAATTCGGGTGAAGGTGCATGGGCCGGAGGCTGTTGTGAGGTGGATGGCTGTTGGGTGGGTGTGTGCCTGCGTTTGTGTACTTTGGGAGGAGGGCTCACAGACACACTGGGAGAGGACACTGGGGATCTGTGAATGGTAGTGGGGGTGGTGATTGCACATGAGTGGTGTGTGGTGATGGGCGTGCTGGTGATGGAGGTAGTTGCTGAGGATGTAGTGCATGCAGGTGTGAGTGGAGACGAGACATGGAGGGAGGAGGAGGACGTGGAGGAGGGGGAAACAGTGGAGGTAGTGGATGTTGCTGCATCTGCATGGGGATGGTGCTTGTGTGAGTGCCTGCGGGATGTGTGGTGCTTATATTTGCCATGTCCACTCTTGTGTGTTGATCAGTGTGCATGCTGGTCTGATGGTGTGCTTGGGATAGGCTGAGGTACAGGGGATTGGGTCTGGGTGGAGGAAGTTGGAGGGGTGAGGCTGGACACAGGAACAATGGCTGCCATCAGTGCTGAGGCCAGAGCCTGAAATGCTCTCTGTTGGGCCACCTGCCCAGAATGAATGCCCTCAAGGTATGCATTTGTTTGTTGCAAATGCCTCTGAACACCCTGGATGGCATTCGAAATGGTAGATTGCCCAACAGTGAGGGATTTCAGGAAGTCAATAGCCTCCTCACTGAGGGCAGCAGGGCTGACTGGGGCAGAGGCTGAGGTGCCTGGGGCGAAGGAGATGCCCACCCTCCTGGGTGAGCGGGCACGGGGCACACCCTGAGGGGCTGCTTGGAGGGCAGTGCTGGTAGGGGGTGGCGGCTATACCTGTTGATGCGGTGGTCACAGAGGTGCCCGCCACCACAAGGGAGCTCCCATTAGAGGAGGAGTCGCTGTAGCTGGTGTATGCTCCTGTCCCTGTCGTGGAGCTACCCTCGCCCTCCGTCCAACTGGTGGCTTCAAACTCTGGAAATTCACCCTCCAGTGCCATATGGGATGCAGCTCCCTCCTGCTCTGGTGCCACTGCTCCTCCGCCAGATGATGCTAGTGCATGCACAAACAGGGTGACAAAACAAAAAGGGGGGAAGACAGAAGAAACACATGTTCAGTGCATGCAACACCACTACCGTTGGCGGACACAACACACAGGGAGCAGCCCTATGCACTAAGCCATGCACTAACAGTTCTTAGGAAATTCACCTGCCCATAGGAGGATGCCTAAGCCCTATTGCTGCACTCCTGGAAGCCACAGGAGCCTGACTAGGTGTAGATGGCTATTACCAGTAGTGGGGTTGTGGTGCCACAGAGCATGCCTAACAAGGGACCTAGCCTACCAAGTTCACCCTGGCAGACGGGAACCCACTGCCCACTTCCCCCAACCAGACACCTAGTAAAACGTGCCCAGTCAGCTGAATGAGAGTGTACTCATCCCCTTGTGGCTGCTGTGATGCCCTCAAGCGCCAATCCAACTCCGGATAGGCCACCACCAGGATCCGGTACATCAGGGGGGTCATGGTGCGACAGGCACCCCTTCCATTTTGGGAGGCCATCCCCAGCTGGGCCTCCGCTGTCTTCTTGCTCCAGCGGCACAGGTCCTCCCATCTTTTCCGGCAGTGGGTGCTCCGTCTATGGTAGACCCCCATGGTCTGGACGTCTTTGACAATGGCACGCCAAATACCATTCTTCTGGTGGGCGCTGACCTAGAGGAAAAGTGAAGTTAGAATGGATGTTACTATCCCGTACATTTCATCTCACACATTGCCAAACACCTCCCACCCTGGCCCAGAAATACATACACACACACCATCCTGACATGCTGGCCTGTCCCCCTTCCCACCCATCCACGACACTCCATACAATCATGTGCCATCCACCTTGCTCACAGTGTACTCACCTGTTTGTCTGGAGGACCGTACAGTTGTGTGTTCTGGGGGAGGACCCCATCCACCAGTTTCTCCAACTCCTCTGAAGTGAAGGCAGGGGCCCTTTCCCCAGACACTGTAGCCATTGTCGCTTCCAGACGCAGGTCACAGCAACACTTGCAGTGTAGGTCCTCTCCTGTTGAAGGTCAGGTATCAAGTGAGGGAACAGTTAGAAAATGGTGGACACGTCCACACCGGTGTGTACCGTCACCGCCGGCATACATCGTCATTGGCTCCTGGGACCCATAGGGCCCAATGTTAACCAATGCTGAATTGTGCCGTGGTCTTCGACCGCCTACCGCAACGGTGTACTACGCCAGTGCAGTTACCTCATTTGCCCTTGTCCCACCTTACAGGTCAGGCAACCGCCATTTCAGGGTGCCACATGACAGGGGAAAAAGAGGTGTCACACCTATTTAGGCCTGGAAAATGGACAGATAAAGGCACATTGCGAATTTCTAACGTTTTAGCAAATAACACATTGTGATACCTAAGTGTTGGCTGACCCTCTGCTCACTGTTCTCCTCCATAGGGCACGTCTGCTGGGGCAGGTGATGAGATGGCAGCAGCCTCCGGTGCACAGACCCCTGGTGGACCTGTCGACAATGGAAGAGAGACACATCATTAGCACTTACAGACTTGATCGTGCAACAATCTTGGAACTGTGTGCCCAGTTGGAGCCAGACCTGATGTCAGCTATCCGCCATCCCACAGGAATCCCCCCTCTAGTGCAGGTTCTGTCTGTACTCTATTTCCTGGCCAGTGGGTCTTTTCAAACAACAGTGGCCATGGCATCAGGGTTGACCCAGCCAATGTTCTCCGACGTGTTGTCTAGAGTGTTGTCTGCCCTGCTGAAACACATGCGCAGCTACATCGTTTTCCCTCAAGTGGAAGATTTGCCAAAAGTGAAAGGTGACTTCTATGCTCTGGTACATATCCCCAACATCATTGGTGCAATTGATGGTACACATGTGGCATTTGTCCCCCCCCCCGCAGGAATGAACAGTTGTACAGAAACCGGAAAAGCTGCCATTCAATGAATGTGCAGATGGTGTGTTTGGCAGACCAGTACATCTCCCATGTGAATGCCAAGTATCCTGGCTCAGTGCATGACGCTTACATTTTGAGGACTAGCAGAATCCCTTATGTGATGGGGTAACTCCAGAGGCACCGTGTGTGGCTAATAGGTGAGCCTGAAGTCCCCACACAGTTTCACTTGGGGTCTGGGTATGGGAGATTCCCTAATGTTTGGAGGATGTCTAACAGTTGTCCCTCGATATTTGCAGGTGACTCTGGTTACCCCAAACTGTCATTGCTACTGACCCCAGTAAGGAATCCCAGGCCAAGGGCAGAGGAACGCTACAATCAGGCACTTGGGCGAACTAGGAGGATTATAGAATGCACCTTCGGCCTCCTGAAGGCCAGATTCCCGTGCCTCCATCTTCCAGGTGGCTCCATATATTACTCACCGAAGAAGGTGTGCCAGATAATCATGGCCTGCTGTATGTTGCACAACCTGGCTTTGCAACACCAGGTGCCTTTTCTGCAGGAGGATGGGCCTGATTGTGGTCTTGTGGCAGCTGTAGAGCCTGTGGACAGTGAAGAAGAGGAGGGAGAAGAAGAAGATGTAGACAACCGAAACAACATCATCATGCAATACTTCCAGTGAGACACAAGTAAGAAGATGGAACTGCTTCCCACATCTCATACTATTGTTGGAGCTAGCATAAGTCTGCTATTTTCACTCTGTGTATGGGCCCTGACTTGTTACTTTGCCTTTCCATTTCACAGATCTGGGTCCCATTTTGGGCCCTCTGCTATGTTTACTGCTGGCCTACAGCTGTGTTACATTGGTATGTGAACAAGTACATTGACATTGCTATATCCCAGAGGTTTTGCAATTACACATTTGTGAAAGCACAGACTGACTCCAGATTGTTTTGTGATTCAAGGGTGTTTATTTCTGTGCAAATAAGTGGAGGGGGTTGTGAAATGGGCTTGGGTAATGGTTGAGGAATGTCCATGGCAGAGTCCAGTCTATTTGTATCACAGGTGCATTGTCCAATGGGGCATAGGAAGTGGAGCAATGGCAGTTTAAGGTGGACAGGGTGACAAAGTGGGACAGAAGGGTGACATTCAGGGGGATCTTTTTTCCCGGCGGGGGTCTTGCCAATGTTCTCTGTCTTGTTCCTGGATCTCAGTGACCGTTTGCGGGCTGGTTCTCCTTCTGCAGGGGGTGGGGTGCTGGTGGCCTGGTGTTCCTGGGGCGGTGCCTCCTGCCACTAGCGCCGGCGGAAGTGGAGTGCTGTTCATCATCCAGGCTAGTGTCAGGGGCCTGTTGGTGTGCCACTGTGTCCTTTATGGTGTTGACATGGCCTGCCAGAACCCCTGCAATGGTGACCAGGGTGGTGTTAAAGGACTTCAAGTCCTCCCTGATCCCCAGGTAGTGTTCCTCCTGCAGCCGCTGGGTCTCCTGAAACTTGGCCAGTACCGTGCCCATGGTCTCCTGGGAATGGTGGTAACCTCCCATGATGTTGGAGAGTGCCTTGTAGAGAGTGAGATCCCTGGGCCTGTCCTCCCCCTGTCGCACAGCAGTCCTCCCAGCTTCCCTGTTATCCTGTGCCTCTGTCCCCTGAACCGTGTGCCCACTGCCACTGACCCCAGGTCCCTGATTTTCTTGGGTTGGTGGCTTTGCCTGGGTTCCCTGTAGTGGTAGACACACTGCTGATTGATGTGTCCTGGGGACAGAGGGATGGGCCTGCTGGGTGGGTGCTGTGGTGGTGTTTCCTGAGGGGGGAGGCTCTTTGGTGGTTTGCGACTCTGTCAGGGGAACCGACTGTCCCGGGGTCTCTGTTGGGCCGGCTGGTCATCTTGATCCAGACGTGAAGAGCTGCTGTCATCACTGTGGGCCTCTTCTGTCGGGGGACTGGATATGTCTTTCACCTCCTGTCCGGTGACATTGGGTATGGGTCCTGTTGGGGTGTGAATGCATAATCTTAGTATCTGTGTGTGCCATCTTGTGCAATGGGTGTGTTAACCTCTACTCCTGTGCTTGCATTATTGCCGTGGCCCTTGTGTGACTGGTGATTTTGGGGTATGAGTGAGTCTCTCTACTGGACATGCTTTGGTGATGGGTGTCCATGCATTGGTGTTACATGCAGGGCTTGGTTTTGGGATGTGTGGGTTGTGGTAGTGCGGTATCTGTGGGGTGTTGGGTGATGGGTGTAAGGGTGGGAGTATGTGATGGCCTGCAGGTAGGGGGGGATATAGTAGTACAGATTTGCCTTACCAGAGTCCAGTCCTCCTGCTACTCCTGCGAGGCCCTCAGGATGCATGATCGCCAAGACTTGCTCCTCCCATGTTGTTAGTTGTGGGGGAGGAGGTGGGGGTCCACCGCCAGTCCTCTGTACAGCAATCGGGTGTCTGGATACCATGGAACGTACCTTTCCCTGTAGGTTGTTCCACCTCTTTCTGATGTCATCCCGGGTTCTTGGATGCTGTCCCACTGCGTTGACCCTGTCGACGATTCTCCACCATAGCTCCATCTTCCTAGCAATGGATCTCTGCTGCACCTGTGATCCGAATAGCTGTGGCTCTACCCGGATGATTTCCTCCACCATGACCCTGAGCTCCTCCTCTGAAACCCTGGGGTATCTTTGAGGTGCCATGATGTGGTGTGGGTGATGTGTGAGGTGCTGTCTGTTGTGATGTGTGAGGGGATGTGTTGCTGTGTGCTGTCTGAGGTGCGTGGATGTTGTATAAGTGATGGTGTTGTGTGTCTGTGGATGCTGGTGTTGTGTTAGCTAATCTCTCTCTCTGGCCTTCTTTGAAATTTTTTTTTGTAAGGGTTTGTGGGTGATCTGGGTGTGTGCTTTATATTGGATTGCGTGTTTGAGTGTGGTGTGTGCATGTGTATCAGGTGTGTGTATTTTGAATTGTCAAATGTGGTTGTGTTTTGTAAATGTGTGTGCATTTTGAGTGCGGCAGTGTGTATCGCCAATGAATTACCGCGGTTGACTGACTGCTGCGTTGATTCGTGGGTTGTGATAGTGTGGGCGTATTCTTGTTGGCGTGACGGTGTGGGTTTTGGTATCGCCAGTTTATCACTGACTTTGGTGTGGCAGACTTGTGTAGGTGTCTGTATTGTGGCGGATTCTGAGTTGTGAGTCATAATACCTGTAGCGGAATTCCGCCACCCCAATGGTATGTTGGCGGTCTTCAGCACGGCGGAAAGCGGGATTTACCGCCAGGGTTGTAATGAGGGCCTTTATGCCTAGAAAAGGATTAGAAGTCGAGGACCTCAAAATGTCCACTGCTGAGCAGCCAGATGGGCTGTGTAAGGAGGGAAAGTTCTGCAAGACTTCTGCCTGCGACCAGGACTGGGGGCCTGTTAGACCTTGCATCTGTGGTGTAGTTTTCCATGACTTTTGCCTTCTGACCTCCTGTTTTCCTGACTTCATTTTTGCTGGCTTTAGGATTCTGTGCAGTTTACCAATGCCAACCAGTGCTAAAGTGCTGGTGCTCTGTACTCTAACCATGGTGAAATTGGCTTATCTACAATTGGCATGTTTAATTTACTTGTAAGCCCCTAGTAAAGTGCAGTACATGTGCCCAGGGCCTGTAAATAGAATGCTACCGGTGAGCCTGCAGCACGGATTGTGCCACCCACTACAGTAGCCCTTTAAATATGTCCCAGGCCTGCCACTACAGAGCCTGTGTGTGCAGTTTAAACTGCCATTTCAACCGGATTTTAAATTGTAAGTCTTAAAATGCCACTTTTGGACAGTTGGCATTTTCTTACTTTACCCATTCTGTATCTCTGCCTGTCTCTGAATACATCTCTGAGGTAGGTGACAGCTGGGCTTTGTGGATTCCCTCTAGACAGTCACATACAAAGGAAGCTGGGGAGTGACATTTACATCCTGATGGACAATCATCAGGTTGATGGTGCTTCCTGGGCTAGATGGGACGGAGGAACTGACACTAACACGTGAATAGGGCTGTGCCTGCCCCCCCACACACAAAGAGCCTCATAACCCCCTTTGGAGTATCTAGAGCCAAGGAGGGAATGTATGGGACCTTTTGCACTTCAAAGGTCTCTCTTTGAAGTCTTCCCCACTCTGAAGGCTCAACTGGGTATAAGTACTGGACCAAAAACCCCAACAAATCAGTACACTTTTGGATTTGAGGACATTCTGCCAGGAAGGAGGACTGCTTTGCTGTCAGGAGGGACTGCCACTCTGCTGAACTGCATTGCTGTGTTAGCCTGCAGCCTGCTGCTTCTTGCCTGGAAGTGAGAAGGGCTGGAGATGTCTCTCTAAATCCTCTAAAGAAACTTAAGTGACTCCAAGGGCTTTTTGGATTGCCTCCTGTTCTGAAGTCTCAGGGTCATCAAAGACTTCCTACACGTCCGCTCGGCTGCTGGACTCTGCCAATTGTGAGGCCTGCCTTACAAAGAGATGCCAATCCTCCCTTGAAAGGGGATCCTGCAGCTGTTTTCCTGCAAAAGGCGATGAATCCTCCTCAATGCATCGACTCTGCGGCTGAGGTCAAGGACTTTGGAACGCTTTGGAAGGATTGACACATCAGTGCCATCCCCCAGGGCATAACCCTTACATCGTCAGTTGTGCAGCTCAACGAAGAATCATCGCCTTCATCACAAGGGGTTTGATGCTGTACCTCAAGTACATTGCTCCAACGACTGCATGGCTTGACAATGATGCATCTCCCTTAATGCACTGATCAAAATTAACACATAGCCTTCACATCGCCTCCTCATCATCAAAGTGACCCTCATCCAAGGTACTTTTCAGCGGGCCATGTGTGGGTCCTGTAGTCAGCCTGCCCTCCACTGCAGTCAGCCTGAACTTTGGATTTACCCCAACCTAAAGCAATCTCATGTAACCTTTTAGATCTATTGACTTCCAATCAGTCAATATATTGCAGTTTAAATTTAGAAATTCATATAACAAGTTCTACTTATTTAATTTGTGCCATTTTGGTCTTATTCTACTTATAAAATATTCTCTTTTTTACTAAACTGGTGTGAAGTCTGTTTGTGGTGTTATCACTGCATTACTGTAATTTAAAGTGTTGCACAAATATTTTACACATTGCCTCTTCAGTTAAGCCTGACTGCTCTGTGCCACGCTACCAGTGGGTGAGCACAGGCTAATTTAGGTAGTGTATCTGACTTACCCTGACTAGGATTGTGGTCCCTACTAGGACAGGTTATATACCTTTGCCAACTAGAGACCCAATTTCTAGCAGGGCCCCAGCCTGCTAGTCTCCCTGCTGGGTGAGGGGACATCACCCAGGGAAACAAATAGCACCTGCTCCGGAACTTGGAGCATTAGGTTCCTGCCTGCTCACTAGGACTGATGTGCCTCATGAGAAAGAGGAGGGGGATTGGATGGAGCAAGGTCCAAAGGGGAGTACTAACTTGAGGACTCTGTGTGCAAGGCATGAGGATTTTGCTCCCGCACCGATCGGGCCTTAACCCACATGCCAGTTGATTTGGTGACCCGGTATGCCAGGAGGGATGACCATGGGCTGAGCTAAGGAGCCTGGAGAGAGAAATTCACTCATGGACCTATTAGACCGTCAGCTATGTGCCATACTATTTTAGTGACCCCCATATGCCAAGAGGGGCCGCTGTAGAGTGAACCAAGGAGCGCTGTGGGAGTAACCCACTCCTGCACCAACAGAGCCATCGCCCGTGTGCCGGATTCCTTCGGCAACCCTGTGTACCTGGAGGGGCAACTAGAGATGCTGAGGCCAAGGGTCTGGGCTCTCAACTGAGACTGCAAAACTGCTACTGTGACCAAGGTGGGACCAGCCTGCATTTTGTGGACTGCACCGAAGTAGGCCTGAGAATCAACAGGATGCTACCCGAGCCTCGCTGGAGCAAGGAAACCATGCCCCCATCCCTGTGGTGAGAAAAGTGACTCACCGCATGACCATCGGAACAGGCGCCACACCGATTGTCAGAACCAGCTGGCCGTGTAGCTTGAGGGAGAGAGCTGATCCAGAGCAGGCCTACACTGCATCATGGAAGGGTTCCTTTCCACCAGAGTAGGTAAGACAAGAACTGGGGGCCAGATGTAGCAATATTGCAAATTGCGACTTGCAATTTGCGAGTCCATCCGACTCTCAAATTGCAAGTCGCAATTTGCAATGCAGTACGGTGTCTCAGACACCGACTGCGACTCGCTATGGGGTCGCAATGACCCACCTCATGAATATTCATGAGGTGGGTCGCAAATTGCGGCCCCATAGCGAGTATAGGCACTCGCAAACATGGAGGCCTGCTGTCGTCAGCAGACCTCCATGTTCGTGACTGCTTTCAATAAAGCAGTTTTTTTTTTTTTAAGTGTAGCCCGTTTTCCTTAAAGGAAAACGAGCTGCACTTAAAAAAAAAAACGAAACCTTTAGTTTCGGTATTGTTTCAGGGCAGGGAGTGGTCACTTGGACCACACCCTGCCCTGAAAAAATATTTTTGGGTCCATTCACAAAGTGGAAGGGGTCCCATGGGGACCCCTTCCAATTTGCGAGTGGGTTACCATCCACTTGAAGTGGATGGTAACTGCGATACCATTTGCGACCGCGTACGCGGTCGCAAATGGTATTGCATACCACTCAGACTCGCAAATAGGAAGGGAACACCCCTTCCTATTTGCGATTCTGAAATGCATATTGCGAGTCGGTACCGACTCGCAATATGCATTTCTGAATGGCAAAGAGGCTTTTGCGCCTCGCAAACGGCGATTTTCGCCGTTTGCGAGGCGCAAACCCTTTGCTACATCTGGCCCTGGGTCTTTTGGGCCCAGTGGGGAAATACCACCATTGATGCTTCAACCCCATAGATTCTAGTAGCTGAACATATGAACAGAGTCCGAGGGGAGAACTCTTGAGTACGGCCTAGTAATTTACATTCCTAGGATGCGGTCAACATCCATTACACTAGAGGAGGGAGGACAGAGAGTGGCCTAACAGGTACTAGAACCCCAACCTCAAAGGGGAATATGTTATTGCTTTTGAATATTGTTTCCCTTTTGCATGTGTAGAATTACAATTAAAATACTTATTTTCATATACAAACAAGTCTGTGACTGGATATTGTGTTATTGATCACACTGCTGGCATGTTGAATTATGGGTCCTGTTCACTGATCTCTATCTGCGCTTCCCCTGAAGGAGCTTGAATGCTCGTCCTATGCTACCCAACTGAGAGTCAGGTCCTGAATGAAGTGCTTGGCCCACTTGGGAGAGCCCCACGACATCAAGAGTAAGAGACCTCAACCACCAAGGTTAGACCCAGTAACTCCTCCTTTCTCCGTGGTCGTCTGAAAGGGGGTCTGCCATTGTGCAATAGCAGAATGTCTGCAAAGCATTTGTGCCTTATCTTCCAAGTTACCAGGTGTAAACAGCACCCGTTTGCCACCACCATCCCTTGCAAATGTTTGCAATGTGTACACTTTGAGTCCCAAATGCTAATAGGAGTATACATTTGGATACTGGCAAATCGTACTTTGCATTTCTAAAATCAACCCTCTGGCTTTCCGAATGCAAAGTAGTTTTCTGAATTTCAACATTGATACTTTGGATGCTTGCAGGTGTTTTCCATCTTTGTAGGGGAGTTGAAAAGCATGGAATTTATTTTTTATTTATTTCGTAGTCATTGGGTGTTAACTTGCAGGTTATATCTTTGAAAAATAGGTATTCAGAACACACTTATGCTACTCATTAACACTATAAACACCAAGATTTACGTTCACCAATGTAAAATAATCCGCATTTGTGACCAGCGGATTGTTATGTCCCTCCACCAGATAAGAAAGTCATAGAGCTAGTACTTGACAATGTCGTTTGTTTAACGTTTGTGAGCCATGGTTTCGCCTTTCTCGGAGTCTGGCAACTTTCTGGATTCCCCAACATGTGCATAAAACATCAGACACTTTACTACCTGTAAAAATGTACGTTGAACACGATTTACATGCTTTATAAATGCTAAATTGTATGTGCTTTTCCTACGACACTATTCGTTTTTTTTCTTCTTTAATACAATAAAGTTGATTTGGATCTCATAATTTGCCCATTTACTATTACACGTAATTATTTTAAACCTCCAGCTGTCCTTATAATAATTAGGGCAGGTTAAATCGTATGACATTGTGGCTGTTGTTGTGAGGTACATAGGCACGTGTGATTTTATCTTTGACACTAACTGTGCACCGTGATGCTGAGCTGTCTTTGATTAATCCCCTCCTGGCTACTTTAAGTGATGGGAGGCCCCTGAGACCCGTGGTTTATGCGCCCATGCTGCTCAGATCACAGACAAATAGCAGCTTCCTGTGTTATTCCTGTCTTGTGTGAAGAGGATTTGTACTGGTTAGTCCCCGGTGTAAAGAATATTGAAAAAAATGTTGCAAAGGATTAACTCTCCGCTAATGATGTGACACCGGTAGGGTGCATTCTAGTAGGCTGCGCGGATGTTGCAAGGTTTAATTTACTAAGCAGGTCTATTGAGACATAAAGAATAAAACAGAAATAGCAGAGATTTTTCCAGTTAGTGTGAAACTCGAATAAATTACTTATTCATGTGGAAGTCTCTGCCAGGCTTCTATTACTAGTCGGACCTAATGTAATGACGGATGTTTAAGCGGAGGTGTGCCTGCAAATTAAGTCAATCTGTCTAAAATATGTCTTGACTTAATCGCGAAAAAAACGGCAGGCATACATTAAAGCCGCACAAGTGCTTTAAATTAAAATAACAAAGCAGAAATAGTGGCATTGTGCCCATATTGTTTCTTTAAGACCCAAGGCAACCTGTTCTGTTTTCGTCTCCATCAGGATGCTACCCAGTGTCACTTCACATCCAGTAAACTGGGATTTCTCTACGACTGTCAGAATAATCTTTCCAGATCAGTGAAACTTTCACAAGCTAATACAACACGATATATTTTCATTTTGGACAGGTCTTCTTCGAGAAGAATGACTTTTGCATCATGAGCTCATGCTGACACTGAAGGCATATTTCAGATGTTCAAGCAAATGTAAACACGCAGAGATTTACTGTACTACAAAAGAGGCTGAATTTATAATGTATTTTATTTTAACCACGGAGCACTTAAGTGAACATGTGATGTGATAATTTCTTTACTGATCGAGTTGGGATGCGAAAGTCTATTATTTTTATTGTAACCTGCTCAGCTTTCCAGAAAAAGAATCATGTCCATTTTAACCAGCATATTCGACACTTGTACAAGCAGTATATTATGAGACTGCAGAATTAGGGGCCAGATGTATCATCACCGCCCTTTGCGATTCGGAAATAGCGATTTTTAAGAAATCGCTATTTCCGACTCGCAAAGTGCCATGTATCACATTTGTGAATCGGTAATAGCGATTTCTTAAAAATCGCAAATGCTATTACCGAATCGCAAATTGCGATACCGGCCCCATTCGCAGATATGGGCCTCTTGACCCATACTTGCAAATATTTTGCGTTTCCAAAATAGCGATTTCTGAACCAGAAATCGCAATTTTGGAAATGCAAAACCCCAGGGTGCTGGGGGGCTAAGGCCCCCTCTGCTGCACCCTAAACATTGTTGGGCGGACATGTAAGGTGCACACATGCCAAAAGGGAATGTGTGCTTTACATGTACAATTTAAAAATACATTTTAAATGCATTTTTAAATTTTGCACATGGTTACCACCAAGTTCAACTTGGTGGTAATTAGCGATTCCTAAATGCCAAAATCGCATTTAGGAATTGCTTCATACATGTGCTAAGAAATCACATATAAGGAATCATTATTTGCGATTTCTAATTTAGAGAGTCGCAATTTGTGACTCTCTAAACAGGGTCGCAATTTTAAGGAATCGCTATTTTAGCGATTCCTTAAAATTGCGTTCAGAATGTATTTCATACATTCTGAAATTGCATTTTGCATTCGCAAACGGGCATTCGCACCATTTGCGAATGCAAAATCCCTTCATACATCTGGCCCCAAATCATGTCAAGGGAGGTACTCTGTCACAAACGTGTCGGATATCACGTCCGCCGTATTACGATCCCATTAAATCCTATATGCATCATACAATGTCGGACGGGATATCCGTCACCTTTGTGACCGAGTATTCCCTCCGCCAGGATCTAAATCAGGCCCCTACTTTTTATCTTGACGTTTCTTTAAGACTTGAAGTTTTGTGATGCTATAACGAAGGGTTTTTTAAAGCAAAATATTAATGCAGTGAAGGAAAGTGAATAAGAATTAAATAGAGGCCCAGATTTAATAAGATTTAGTGTGGGTTCTCATCAATCAATCAATGAGGAATTTGTAAAGTGCACTACTCACCCATGAGGGACTCAAGGCGCTGAAGGGAGGGGGATAAGGGGGGGAGAGGTCTGCTACTGCACTAACAGCCAGATCTTGAGACATTTCCTGAAGGTAAGGAGGTCTGTGGTCTGGCGCAAGTGGGTGGGAAGAGTGTTCCACGTTTGGTGGCGAGGTGCAAGAATGATCTATCGCCGGTTGTAGTTCTGCGGTTGTGTGGGACGGTTGTGAGGGCGAAGTCAGCAGAGCGGAGATGTTGGGTCGGGAAGTAGAAGGAGAGCCATCTGTTGAGGTATTCTGATCCGGTGTTGTGCAGTGCTTTGTGAGCGTGGGTGAGGAGTTTGTATGTGATTTTCTTGTTGACTGGGAGCCAGTGCAGGTTTCTCAGGTGGTCTGTGATGTGGCAGTGGTGGGGGATGTCCAGGATGAGGCATGCAGAGATGTTCTGGATGCTTGCAGCCTCTTCTGGAGTTTGGCCGTGGTTCCTGTCTAGAGGGCATTGCCGTAGTCCAGTTTATTGCTTATGAGAGCTTGGGTGACTGTTCTTCTGGTTTCAGTGGGTATCCATTTGTAGATTTCTCGGAACATGCTGAGGGTGTTGAAGCAGGAGGAGGAGATGGTGTTGACTTGCTGGGTCATGGATAATGAGGAGTCCAAGGTGAATCCTAGGTTGCGTGCATGGTCGGTGGGAGTCAGAGTGGCTGCGAGAATGGCAGGCCACCAGGAGTCATCCCTTGCGGAGGCGATGGAGCCAAAGATGAGGACTTCTGTCTTGTCTTAATTGAGTTTGAGGCAGCTACTCTTCTTTCATTTGGCGATGACCTTCATACCTTCATGGAGGTTGGTCTTTGCGGAGTCCTTGGAGAGTGAGAGGATAACCTGGGTGTCATCGGCATATGCAATGATGTTGAGGTTGTGGGATTGGCCGATGTTAGCGAGCGGAGCCATGTAGACATTGAAGAGGGTCGGGCTGAGGGACGAACCCTGGGGTACACCGCAGATGATATCGGTGGCCTCCGAGCGGAATGGGGGGAGGCGGACTCTCTGGGTTCTTCTGGTGAAATGGGAGGTGACCCAGTTAAGGGCTCTGTCATGGCTTCATGCATTGCTGAGGCGTGAGCGTAGGGTGTGGTGGCAGACTGTGTTGAACACGGCCAAGAGGTGCAGGAGGATGAGGGCCGCGGTTTCACTGTTGTCCAGTATGGTTCTGATGTCGTTGTTGGCGGCGATGAGGGCAGTTTCGGTACTGTGGTTGCTGCGGAATCCAGATTCGGAAGGGTCCAGGGTGCAGTTCTCCTTGAGGAAGTGGGCTAGTCATCTGTTGACAGCCTTCTCGATGACTTATGTGGTGTAAAAGGGTGTGCAATGCCAGAAATCAGTGCAAATTTTAGTGTGAATCAAATTTTGCTTTGAAAGGACATTTTGCACACAAGCATCAACACTAAAACAGTATTTGCCATAGTGTGAAATGAATGATAACCTATGGGCACGAACAATGCAAATACCAATAGAATCCATGAAAACCCTGATAAACAGAATAGCACAACTTTGAACCAACTAAACTCAAAGGCAAACAGCGGGCTTGCTGAATAGCATTTTATTTCCACACATACAGGCACTTTTATGAAAAGTGCAGCATGTCACCTTGCTGCGCTACGCTGCGTGACCGGGAAAGGGCAGGATGCCTGCATTGTAAGCAGATTTGCTTTTGTGCAGGAAGGGACATCATCATGCATAAAAACAATCCCATGAGGCATTTTCTGCTTTCAGTGTGTGCTGCAGAATGCAGCACAAATAGAAGGAGATAAAAACGAGGAGAAATAAAGATACTTCTCCTTGTTATACCTGACCTAGGAAGGCGTAGCAGTTTTGGCACATTCCCAGTTCTAACACTTATAGTAAATCGTGGATTGCATCAAAATCCATGGGTTTTGTGTGGGAACTCCCACACACCACTCATGGAATACC
Organism: Pleurodeles waltl; assembly: GCF_031143425.1. Classification (NCBI taxonomy): domain Eukaryota; kingdom Metazoa; phylum Chordata; class Amphibia; order Caudata; family Salamandridae; genus Pleurodeles; species Pleurodeles waltl. The sequence goes on along the minus strand of NC_090449.1, from coordinate 685,204,707 downwards.
TCCCTGTGGCAGAGTAATGCCACACAGCGATTTTCGCTACACTGCATTACTGTGGATTTATCAAGCCACTCAGGGCCACGTGAGTTGACCTTGTGTGGCTTGATAAATTGCACTTTAGGGATGCAGGGCTTTTGCAGACCATTGCATGGTGCAAAAGTGATTCAACCCTTTGCTGAATCTGCCCCATAATGTGTAATTTCCACCAAATTACTTATAGTACTTGACTTACCATTCGGCAGTTGTCTGCACCTTTAAATGCTTACTGCAGGATGTGCGATGAGTTTGGATTTCTACAAGGCCCTGCTTGCTTGCCTTTGTGTTGTGCTGCAATGCTTAGGGTCAGATTCATGACCCTGTCACACAACACAGCAAAGCACAGCACCCAAAGTTGCTCCCCTGTGTTTTCCACAGGTTTTATAAAATTCCACAGTAAAGCCATCCTGACCCGACTATTTGCATGTTGGTAAACTGGCTATAGCTTCCTCTTCTTCATTGAGGGTGATGTCCCCCTCCAAATGAGCCCTGACTTTGTCTTACAGCACTGGTAAATTAATGGGGGCCATGAACCAGTTCTCTGAAGGTGTAAGGTCACAATTGTCAGATTCATAGAGGTACTCATAAAAGGAGGCACACTACAACTCTGCAACATCCACAGGGTGTGTAAAAAGGTGGCCCATAGGGCACAAATAGCCAGTATGGGGAGCTGGACCTCTCATTGATGCAGTTGAAAGGCTAAAAGCTGGCCTGGCTTTTCACCCTTATTATAGTGTCTCACTTTGAGTTTAGTGAGAGCACTTTTCGTGGCAGAGGTGTAGTGTGCATTATATTCAAATGTGTCAGCGTCTAGCCTGTGATGATTAGCAAGCAAAATGTTCTTGTTATAGGACCCCCTAAAGGAAGACACTTGGGTTTCCAAACAGGTACTGGCAACGATGCAGTGCTGCAGTGGCGCTTCGCAAATGCACTAGCTCTCATCAAAAGACCACCCTCCAGGTGGCCTTCTCGGCTGCCCAGACCACATGGGGTGAGGTGACCAAGTGCTCATTCGCCACTCTGTAGACCTAAACATGAGCATTCAGAGTTGCCTTGTACTCGAGGAGGCTGCATCTGCAGGCTTGCACATGTCACAAACTGATTGCCAAGGGCTTACTTTGTATTGTCACCTTCAATATTAGTGGGATATTCAAGTGAAATGGGAGGGAGAGAAGTGAGCGGCTCACCAGGAAGTAATAAAGTTTAGAAGAAGTATTATAAATCGCCAAAGTATAAGTGCAGTCCAAACAAGGGGGGGTGGGTAAGATGGCAAACATTCACTAGGCTGTGATCAGCCAGCAGAGCCGTGAGTTGAGCCCTGTCCAAAGTGTTGTAATGGTCAGGTGGACCAGTCCAGTCAAGAACTGTATCAGGTGTTATGTTCCAGTCACCCTCCACTATCAGTGTTGTCTTGCCAAGCTCCGTAAGGCATCTGTTCAGGTAGCTAAAGTAGGTGGCCTTACTGCCAACAGCGCATTTGCCGAACCCAAAACAACAATATGTATTCCCAGTTTGAATTTCACAAAGCTGTACCTGTCCTCAGGATTTGTCCATGTTTTCAAAAGGGTATATGGGAGCAATTTATATATCAAGATAGCAACTGCACATTTTCTATATGATTGGCAAGAGGTTTAGTGGGTAGCTGACCCAGACTCTAAAGCTATAGTGTTGCTACTCCCCACCACCCATCCCACCAAGTCCCTGTGTAATGTCTCCACTTCACCTGTGAGTGAATGCAACTCCTGCATTAATGCTACATCAGTATTATGGTGTAAGAAACTGAGGATCTAATTATGTTTAACAAAACCAGAGAGGCCATTAACATTCTTGGACACTTCAAGGAGAAGCTGGCCCCGAAGGGACATAGGAGGCATAACCAGGTATAAAGGAGGGTGCCCCATGGATATTAGAAGGGGAGGTAGTTGTCCGTATCCTAGAGTGTGTGCCGAAAGGAAAGCCACCCCAAGAAAGGTTAGTGCAAGGCTGCTGACCCGGTATGTAGATAGTAGTTTCAACAGAGAGATTGGGTGTGGTAATAAAGAATCTGTGTTCTTTGTTACTGTGCACAGGGAGCAACAATAACTAACAAGTTGTGGTCTGTGGAACTAACCCTGGTAGGGTACACCAGAAGATCTCACCAGCCTTTCAGAGATTTTTAAGGGAAAGTCTTTGGATGGTTACCCGGTCATACACAGGTGACATAGCCGGTGGAAAGGGGCAGCCAATTAATGAGCATTCCTCTCCTTTGACTCCCTTTCTACTAGTGTGACGGAAACAGAGCCCCAGTTCATCAAGAATCAAGTAACTCACCCCAGCGACCTACTGAAATCCCTCCCCCAAGGCATAACCATACTAAACAATGAGCAACAATGCAAGTGTTGAACAATAAAGAAAATAGTACCCACAGCAGGGGAAATGCAATATGGAACTGCAGCAAAGGATATAATCATGGATTGACCCAGTGAAAACTTGTTGATGAAATGGAACAGGAAAGTATTGTTACCGAAATCTGAAATGAGGGCAGGCGGCAGCTCCCCAAGAGGTCATAGGTCTTTCCTTCAGAGGTGATCAGGATTTGTCCCAGACCCTGTCCTGGTTCAGAACATTGATCACCTGGTTCAGGCCATCTCTGTTTGAACGGCAGTGGGAAAGGGGTTGAGGCTTTCCAGTAGTAGTGGTGTTTGGTCCACTGGCTTTCCCAGAGTTGTCACCTCCCTCCTCTTGAAGTAAGGATGGATCGAGGTAGAAGATGAGTCCATTGTATCCTCTTAGGTATCTAGGTATGACACCAGCTGGATCGTGTTGTTGATTTCCATAGTTGGCATTGTATGGTTATGATCATAGGGGCAGGGTTATAGAGGCCCTATTTGATCCCAGTATCTAGTAGCCGAGGTGCAATACTAGCAGCTTTTTACATTTGACTGCCGTCTCAAGTGAGAAATCTACTGTGATATGTATCTGGGCTCCACTGTGCTGAAATAGTCCTCCATGATTTCTGTCAGCCTGCAGAATGGCCCTGATGTATTGATGGCTTAAGAGGCATGCTATATTCGCATTGGGAGTGTCATGGAATCACCCAGATGGGCCCACAGTCTGCATGTGTGCTGTAACTCCAAATGCTTCTTGAATGTGGGGTGAGTCAGAGTGGGAAAGAAGGTGCCAAGGAAGACCAGTATATTGTCACCCTCCAAGCCCTCAAGGACCCTGTAGAGACAGGTATTATCCCTTGTGCCCAGATCTCCAAGTCTGATACCTTCCATTGCAGCTGCTGAATGTCATTAGCCAATTCTGGCTGTTGACTGTAGTTGCTGTCCATTTCCCCCCCACATTCTTGTCTGTAGAAGCAAGCCGTAGGTGCATTTGCAAGAGGTCAGACTGCAGGGACTTATTATCAGACACTATGGACCTGATGGTGGTATAGAAGGCGGACCTTTTGGCACTCATGGCAGAAACCTCTGTGAGGATCATCACCAGCATGTTCTCAGCCATGATATTAGTATTGGCAGACATGTGGGAGGTGCCCTGTGACAGTGTCTCAGCAAAGGAGAGCTGTCTTATTGTCTTTGTGCCAGGCTTGTAGAGAGAGGATGTAGCACAGGCAATACCTCTAAGCACACTCCCATGCAAGGATGTCTGCAGTGTCTGGTGGAAGGGAGGCTGAGTAGTGCTAAGAAAATAAGTTACAGAGAAGATCACCATCTTGGGCTTCACCTCACTGTTGATGAGGTCAAGGAATCTGAAGGGTAACATTAAGCGAAACAAGGGCCAGCAGGAAGAGATCACTAGGAGACCCAGTGACACGCCCTGTCCAGCAGAGGCCATACTAGGTGAGACCAGGCATCACATGGGGTGGGAGACAGGAATGGTGTGCCGGGGTCAGTGGAGCAACAGAGCACTAGTCCCATTCAAGTCAGTCCTCCAGCATGGGACCTGCCAAAATTCTAGCAGTTTAAGGAGAGTATCATTGTCAGGGGGACTATCCGGGCCATGTGTCTTGGGCAGATAGTCTCTCCGCTGATAGGGACACCAAATAAGTAATGCCAGAGAAATTCCTGGCTCTCGGGAAACACCTTCACAAGAATCACATACCACAGCAGCAAGCCAGCCACAAACAACAATAGGCCGGCATCCCCATGACTCCTTAGGGGGCCTGTATCCAAGTATGGGATGAGGCCCCTCCGAGCAGAGCTCCACCCCCATCACTAGTAGATGGAATTGGCATTGAAAAGCAGGCCTGAAATTGTGCAGGGGGCCCCCTCCCTAACCTGTTGAGGACAGAGCACGCAACAAGGGAATTATCCAGCGAGGTGAGCCAGCGCAGAAAGACCAGGGAGGTGAAGTACAATATTGCTGGGTCTCCTCTCTCTCGAGGTGGGCCTAAGGGCAGGAGTGCCTCTCCCTTGGGTTGTCTGCCATCTGTGGTCCCTTGATGATCGGGTTGCTTCTATAGTCCATTCTGCCCCCCAGCAGCCACCTTACACAAAGCAGTGCACTCCAGCGCTCCACTGGCTTGCCTGTGTAGTCTCCAACTCTGGAATCTGCGTTTGATGCATATGTGTCTTCTCATCCTGTGGGCAGGGCCTCAGGGCAGGAGCAGCTTGCTCCTGGGCTGTCCACTGTCTGTCAGCACCAGATTGCCACCTTAGTTCATGCAGCCCTCCCAGCAGCCGCCACACATGAAGCAGGGCGCTGCAGCTCTCCACCAGGACTCAGGCGGAAGTTCTGTCTCCCTCCACCATGTATGTCAGGTCGGGGAAAGGCTATCAAAAGCCATTAACAAAGGATGCCAGTACCCCTTACACAGGTACATTGGAGCGCCTACCAGGGACTGTCTCTACGGCATGAGAGGGAGTGGTAGATTGTCACCCGCGTCTGAGCCTTTCAATGACCCATCATCTTGCTCAGAGGCACAGCTCTCCCCCTTTTCCCACTCATCTACCCATGTATCTTGAAGCATTCCCAGATTTACAGAACATTGGTAAACCTGGGGATGCATCCGAATTGTACGTCTTCCCACCAGAGGCATTCAGCAGCATACTTAGAAAGAGGAAAAGGCATTTAAGGATTATTTTTGTTCATGAAGGTATCCCTTCCTGTACAAAAAAAAATCCTGCCTATAAAGCAACAACCCTTGCTTCATTGGTGCAAAGGTGACTGTGTTGGTGCTAGGCTGCAGATTGTGCACCATTGCAAGCCGAGGACAGAAATATCCAATATGTTGATAGATATGATGCATTCCTTCCCTCTCCATTTCACACAGCACAGTGCAGCAAGTTGTCTTGCTGCATTGCGTGAAGAAATGCTAAATTTGGCACTCATTTTTTATCCAGACCCATCTCTGCTGTGCAGCAATATTTGATGTAAAGTACATTAAAATGTTATTGTGTATGTGTACTGTATACTTCCTATGTGTGCTACTTAAAGCAATACATATTGAAAACCATAATTCACATGATGACATTAATGCTGGGGTGGTAGTTGTTCCTTCCATCTAATCATAAAATCTGCCTCTTGCACATCCACCGTAGCCTTATGATGCAAGGTTTCTCTATTGGTGTTAGACCACAGTTATTAGAACGCCACTATGAGGAAGCTGCAATGCCGCATAAGTTTGAAAATATGTGGCAGTTCTGTGTTGTCCTTGTCACACAGCACTGTGCACAAAAGAACTCTGATGAGCTACGTATCAGGTGCATACACCCAAGAAATGATGCAACAAAGTTTGAAAATTAGCTCCACTTTATCTTTGTGATTGATGCCTGCTGGTTGTGTGGAAGTGTTGGTATTTTTGACAGATTTGCAGATTGTGTGACTTGTCCGTTTTGAAGAGCTTTTCTCATAATTGCCTGTTTGTGTTGGCTATGTGGTATTTGTTTGTCAATAAGTGTATTATATTTTCAAGTTTGTATTTGGGATAGTTTGAGGGTTTATTATTATAGGTTTGTTTTAGGGTGTTTGGGATTTTATGTTTTCAGAGTCATAGCTATTGGGTGTGTTGTGGATATGACTGGGAAGGGGAAGTGACTAATTTTGAGGAGATGGAGGTAGGAGACCTAATCTGGCTAATCGTGCAGTACCTCCCTCAAATGTTTGGGACTGGAGTCCAAGTGACCCAAGGTTACAGTCTGGCAGAGAAACATGTGCATTGGGAGAGAATCCACAAACCCTTGAGATGTATCATCGGTAGAGGGGAGCATCAACCAACAGCAGAACTCATTGGCTGATGTTGCTGCCAAGGAGGAAGACCTGCTGGACCTCATTGCAATTTAAATTGCAGGACCTGTTGGTATGTATGTGTTGACTCACAATACAACATAATTAGTTACAGAATAGGCCACAGATGCTTGTGTGCCCCATTTTGTGATACTGATAGGTGTGTTGCACATCTTGCACCATCGCCACCATGAGTGTGTGTTCTCTCATTTTCATGGGGGCTTGGTCAATGCAAATGAGGAAATCATGTTGCCTATGCATCCACACCTTGGTTACGGAACTCTGTGCAGAGGCAGACATGTCTTTAGGAGGAACACTGAAAGTGCTCATACAAAAAATGTGCTGCATTTTCAGTGCACATCTTTCAGGCACCCTTCTGGAGGGGTGAAAGGAATCCTACGAACCCCACAGACATCCCATAGTAGACGGTGCAGTCACTCACTGCACCCGCCTACAAGGAGATCTCCTTACCTCTCTTGAAAGTGAAGGTGGCTTGTGATTTGCGCCCGAAAATGCAATTTTGAGTTTGTGGCTGCCCTGGCGGCAATGTAAACCTTTTTAACTCAAAACACTGTACCTTTTAGAGCAAGCCACTTTTAAAAGTCTTGTCATGCTCAAAGCAGGCAAAATACCTCTTATGATTATTATATACCCATTATGACACATATGGTTAATTATGAAATGACTAAGAGCCAGATGTATCATCACGGCCCTTTGCGATTCGGTAATAGCGATTTTTAAGAAATCGCTATTACTGACTCGCAAAGTGCCATGTATCACATTTGCGATTCGGTAATAGCGATTTCTTAAAAATCGCAAATGCTATTACCGAATCGCAAATTGCGATACCGGCACCATTCGCAGCTATGGGCCTTTTGGCCCATAGCTGCAATTTTTTTGCATTTCCAAAATTGCGATTTCTGAACCAGAAATCGCAATTTTGGAAATGCAAATCCCCAGGGTGCTGGGGGCCTATGGCCCCCTCTGCTGCACCCCAAAAATGTTTTGGGGGACATGTAAGGTACACACATGCCAAAAGGGCATGTGTGCTTTACATGTTCAATTTAAAAATGCATTTTTAAATTTTGCACCAGGTTACCACCTGGTTGCAGTCCATGGTATTTTGCATGTGCAAAATGCCAATCTGCGAAAAATCACAATTTGCGATTTTTTGCAGCATTGCCTTGCGACCTGGAATTTGCGAATTGCAAATTGCGACTCGCAATTTCCAGGTCACAACACAAGAAATCGCAATTTTTGCGATTTCTTATTTGTGGTCTGCGAATGCTGTTCATGCATTGCAATCCACTGTTTTGCACTCGCAAACGGCCGAATTTACCGATTCGCATCGTTTGCGAGTGCAAAACTTTTTCATACATCTGGCCCTAAATTACTGAGCATCTGCTAAGTAAACCCCATCAATAAAGGGACACTACTTCTGTTATATAGAATGTGAATCTGAACAGCTCCTGAAACCACTCCCTCTATATATATATATATCTCACATTGAAAATGATGTACCATTAAATACTATGCTTTGTGTATTGGCTTAGTCTATGGTAGGAAGTAATGTACTTGATGGACAGTGGGGCCAGATTTATAATTAATTCAGGCAACACTATACAACAAGATACCTTACTGTGCTGTGCAAAGGGGAGCGGGCAGGGTTATGCCGTATTTTAGAACATTAGGTACATTTGCGCTCTCTGCCTGTACTGCCACAGAATTTGCTGGTTAGTGTCAACACATGGACCCTTGCCTATTTGGAAGGGTGCCTGTGTCATAGTTAGGAGTTTTGTTTCATGAGGCAACATTCTCTTGAACAAAATAAAACTTTATAGGTACTTTTATCTTTCTAAGTGTCCTGCAGAATGCAGCACACTTGAACGGAGGTGAAAATGTAGAAAAATAAACATAAAATCTAATTGTTAAACCTCTCCTGGGAATGTGTATCAGCATGACACATTCACCGGTATACCACTCCAGCTAAATCTCTGAATATACAAAACTACCTGAGTGGATGTGTAAGAGCACTCATGCTCAACCCATGTAATGGCTTCCCAGACCATAGTAACGCAGGTCTGCAATTTGCCCTGAATTTTCTTATTCCAGATTTACCAATACACCCAGGGCCATCCAAGGTGGCCTTGCATTATTTTGAAATCTGACTTAAGGCTTGCATTGCGTGACACAAAGGCAGCACAAAGAAGCCATGAGAAATGCCCTCCTAGGTGTGCTGAAGCATGCACCAATATATATGCCATGCATTCACAGACATATGGATAGTTATGCACCTAGGAAAGTGTACAATCTAAATGTTCTAATGATGAATGCACAATTAGGCTACTAAGTGCTATGTCTCCTACTATTTTTCCACATTATAATTGAGCTACATTCCCCATCTCTCAAGATACGAGAAACAATCCTCTAAGGATTGCTATGAGCCAGGAAGATATCATTCTATGTTCAAAAATAATACACAGCCTTGCAACGTAGGTACCTTAGAATGATGTGAAAAGGGTCCTGCATTGGTGCCAGGCTGTGCATATTGAGGCAGGCCATAGAGAGAGCAGCTATTAGCCATATATATTCCCTCACCCTTAATACAGTGCTATAAACCTAGTAGTCTTGCTATGTTGTGTTGCATGAAGGATTTGTAAATGTTCTCCATATTTGTATGTCATGAGTAACATAGCTGGCAAACATCTGTTACTTAATCCGTGATACACGTTGTTGGAGGTGATTATATCTACTGTGGGGATTGGATATTTTGACAAAATCTACATGCAACAAATATCATATCTTTCAGGTGGACACCAACCATTTGATGATACAGAAATTGCAGTCTTCTCAACCCAAATGCTAAAGGTATGCGTCAATAATACAGTAGTAGATGAGTATAAAAAAATGTAATGTACTGTCAGTGTTCTGAACTAGCATGAACTGTAATGCCCAGATGTAGGACACAGTGACAGAATGATACGCACCAAGGGAAATAGATGCAGTTTGTTCTGTCACAGACATAGCACAGGAATGCACTATATCTGATTACAGATGTTGCATTTATTTCTTCAAACTGCACTGCTGAAATGAGTGGAGCCAACTGTCAACGTACTCACCCCTGTGCCATAGTCCAACTGTGCCTGTGTTAAACACAGGAGACAATTTGTGCTGTAATGGATACCTTACTGCACAACATATAACCTTTGAGGCATGTTCCTCTTGCTACATGTGTTGGTGAATGCATTACACATACGTATTTGGAAAGACAATGATTATGTTAAGTATCTTATTTCGGTAGACCTCTGTTAGACAGCCATACAACTATTTCAAAATTGTTATATTTGACTTCCCTCATCACTTCAGATATATCCACAAATTCCATGGTCGGAAGCAAAGTCATTAATGCACAATCAGCTATGTGGTTTATCAAGTTGCAATATGTACATAAGCCATTACACATGTTGATTCATAGCAATTGTGTTCTCCATGTAGGAAGGCTTGTGTTAAGCAAGGCAAAGCAAGGATAGATTATCAGGGAAAGAGAATATAATGTTGCAGAGTCATCCTGTATAAATCTGTGTGACATGTACATCAGGAGTAATGCTTGGGGCCTGATTTAAATCTTGGCATTAACAGTCCTGCTGTGAATTTTAAGTCAGATTCCCTGTCCATTGCCTTGGTAGTCCACCCACCGAATTTATATGTCAGAGATCCCATAGACTGCCAACAAACAATCAACGCCTGCATCGATCATGTCATAGGCAAAAGTGGTTGGCAGTGGAACTCCAGCCCCTTTTCCCACCGAGCCAATTACGCTGAGCATTCCCACCAACCTAACTGTGGAAGCCAAACCAGCACACCTGAGCTGGCAGATTCGAAGGGAAATAAGCACAAAACCTACCTTTTTTCCACTTTTCCCACTTCCTGCCATTATGAATCCGATCGTGCCAGTAATACCTCTGCTGCTATTTCTGGACCAAGATTAAAATCAACCCCTTTGTCGCCAGAACAGAAGGTAAGTCACTATTTAACCTGTCATCCTCAAAGTTTTTGCTGTAAATTAGCACCGGAGTCGAGCATATTTAACAAATACTTGCAAGCAATAGTACAATGATATGCAATGCATATGTGTGTAATGTTGTAGTTAGAAATATGTTTAAAAACACACCTTGAGATATTAGTAACATCCACCAATCTGAAACTAACTGCCTTCATGGCAATGGACACCTACACAAAAAAAGTCCCAGCAATCCCAAATCTAAATCTGTCCATACAGGTGTGTGCAATAATGTTGCCTGAACTACCATATCATGCGCATAAACAGTATAGCCAATAGGAACTACTGAAGTCCATAATAATGTAGCAACTGCACTACAAAATTCATCAAGCGGATTTACACAGAATGTACAGGAAATCTTACCTCTAAACTCTACACGTTAGAGATTTATTAAGGTAACATGTCTCCTTGGTTTCTGCAATTATGACAAACATTAGACGTCATTTAACTGTAAAGTCTCAGGTTCCCTGTGTAATGCATATGTGCATGTAATTGACACAACATGTTAAAATAAACACACATGCATTCTCCAGTCACAGAAACACATTTCAAGTTGGTGTAAGTGTCCAGTAACATTATGAATGCTTGCACCAACATTTGCATGTCCATTGAAAATGTATAACACCAATGTGGGCACAATAAACATATATAAAAAATAAAACATGTGCTTGTGACTGTTACAAATGAGAGGAAGTGCTTGGCAGACATATTAGCAGAACTTCAACATCAGCAAACAATTGGTAACTGTAAAAAAAGGCTAGGACAAAAGTATTCTTAAAATAACTCTCTCATAACTCCTTTATATCGCAAGCAAAGACAGCAAAGTCCCACATCTGGATTGCATGCCCATAACGTGTCTACTATTCACAGTGTCAAAATAAACCTCCTCTAGAAGGAGCATCTACAGGGCATAAAGGAGGCACCTTCATAATGTCACTTGGGGTTGGGGGACCTTGGGTTTGGGAGGATAGTTTTGAATTTAGGAGGGGTGGGTTTGGCTTTAGAAGGGGTGGGTTGAAATGTGGAAGAGATGGGTTGGAGTGTGGAAGGGGTTGAAAGACATGTGGGTGGGGTAGTTTTATATCTGGGACAGGTGGTTCGAGATGAGGAAGGGATCAGGGACAGGGCAAATATCAGGTCCTCATTAAAGAAAAAGGTAGGGTGTCGGGGAGGAATTTGGGGTTGGTAGGTAAAAGGAGTGGCAGTATCTGATGTGCATGTGTATGTTGATGGTGGGGGTGCCTGTGGGTCTGGTGTATTTGCTGTATGTTACAGTGTGTGGTTTGTACTGGTTGTCTGTTGTGTGGGTGAGTGTGGGTGTTTGTGTACATCATGTGTATGTGGATGGATATGCTTTGGAGGTGCTGTGTGTGGTTGTGGTGTCTGTGGATGCACTGGTGCATGTGTGTGTCATAGTGGTTGTGGTGGCAGCGGGTGTGGTGGTGGTGGGTGTGTATGTTTGTGTCATGGTAGGTGTGGTGGTGGTTGCTTTGGATGTGTTGTGGTTGGTGTGGTGTGTGGGAGTGTGCTGGTGATGAAGGCGGATGTTTGTGTTGTGGGGGTTTGGAGTCTATGGGTGTGCTTGTGGTGGTTGTCAGGGTGTGGTGTCTGTATGTGTGTGTGTCTCTGTTTTTTACTGTGTTTGTATGTGGATGTGCTACTTGTGTGTGTTTGAGTGGGTGTGTGCAATTGATTGCGAGTGCTTTGGCTAGGGCTGGGAAGAGGGATTGGGATGGGGAAGGTGTGGGAGTTGGGGCAGGAGGTTGGGAGGGATGGGAGGCTGTGGTCAGTGAGGAGGCCAGACCCTGGAATGACCTCTGTAGGCCAGAAATTTCACCATGAATGCCATCCAGGTAAGCTACCATCTGTGTAATCTGCCCACTAAGCTCTGAATGGCATTCGGTAGTGCAGTCTGGCCTGCAGAGATAATCTGCAAAAGGTCAATAGCTTCTGCATTGAGTGCAGGCCAGGAGACTGGGGTGATAGGAGATGCCTGCAGGTAAAGTGATGCCACCTCTTTTAGGTTGGCGGCTACGGCCAATTGGGGGGAACAAGAGGGAGGGTGGAGACAGAAACGTGGGTGGTGTACAATGATGCAGGTGGAAATGTCTTGCACTAGGATCCCCTACCATTAGGGACTGGTCTTCTGTGGGGGTCTCCAAAGATGATGTTAAGTGACTGGGGGCCTCCGTGCCAATCCCCTGTCCCTCCATTGCACTGTGTACCTTCGTGTCAGTGGTGTCTGCACCAATACCACAGAGCCCAGCTTCTTCCCCACCAATATGGCTGTTGTCACCTTCACCTTGCCCTGATGATGCCAAAAAGAGAGATACAACAGTTTGAGTGTATCTGAGTAGATAGAATGGAACATGAGCTTTGCTCACAAAACATTTGCCAAGCCTACATATTAAAGGAACTTCAATGCCCTCCAACATGGCTTATTTATCAGCAGTATTTCATGAACGTAGAGAAGAATTCCACAATTAATTTCCTCACAGTCTAGCTCCCATATCATGTATGCCTTTTGTCTCTCATCCACTTTTATCCCTCTGCATGACAAACAGCTTCAACAGCATGAATAAATACATAGATCATGATATATTCCTGCCCCACTTTAATACAGAGCAAAACATATCCACATTTCTAAAACAGTCATGTTTTGGGTCTGATGTTGACTCATCAAGATGGGATACTCCAAAATCTAAGTGATATAACCTTCCATCTCCAAATGTCCTTTTTAAGTATCACTTTTCTCACCATCATTGATTATTCATCAAGACATAATTAAGGACACCTAAATATAATTTGGACCATGTGTAACTCTGTCACCAATGTGGACACATTCATATCAATTAAGTTTGGCATAAGAATTAATGTTGGTTGACACAGATTGGCTTACATGCACAGTTGTGACTGACTAAGGCATCATGAAAATCTGTTACTGTCTACATTAACTGACTTGAATCTTGCTGTATAAACATATTTCTGACATATTTCAGACAAGGATTGATGCCATTTTACACATTTTCATTCCTTTTGGAGCAAATGCTTATGATCATATTGTCATTGCACCAACTTACCAAGGTGAAGTCTGAAACATCAACTGTATCACGAGTGCATACTATGCTATGTCAGGAGTAATAGGGCCTACATTACTTCCTCACATTTGTGATGGAGCATCACACCTGACCCAAACCTCAAATTGGGCATGCCTTCATTACATGGAGAAAATACAGCTACTCCTTTTTTGCATGTAGACATGTACTTGGCTTGTGATGAGGATGGTAGTGAAAACCTTTAACACAAAAAATGCACCAAACACAACATCAGACACCGTCTGAATAACTTACACCTCCAGAAATCCTCGTCTGCGTTGGATGTGTGTCAACTGTCATGTTGATGCCAAATAACTTTTCTGTAAATCAAAAAGGTTAAACAACAAGAATAGCTATATACAATAACTCACCCCTTTGACACTGCTGTTATGCCCTCAACTTCCCATCAAGCTTCAGGATGCCCATCACAAGGATGCATGCCATTAGGGGGGATCAGGGTGTTGCACACATGCTTGCTTTGTTGGGAGGTCCGGTGAAGCAGATCTTAGGCTGACTTTCTAGTCCAGCATCGGCGGTCCTCCCACCTCTTCCTACAATGCAGGTTGGGTTGCTTATAAGCCCCCGGGGTCTGTACTTTCTTTGCGATGGCCTTCCATATGTTCAGCTTTTGATGGGCATTGACAATAATAAAACAACAAAGGATTTGAGTGATTTTGTTTGCCTGTACTGCTTAAATGCTTAAAACGTTCTAAGAAATAATAATTGACAGTTATCTTTTGGGTACCCTCAACACTTTCTATCTCTTCATGTTAACAATTCAGGCCACAAACATCATCTAGGCCAGGGCTAGGAAACCTTTTGTGTAGTGAGAGCCAATCCAGACTAGTCCTTATCATTGTGAAACCCTAAAGGCCAAACAACCTGTTCATTATTGTCAAATAACCCCATGCACAGCTACATTGACTTCATGCCCAATCTTCACAGAGCCAGATACTGTGGTTTGAACCATATACAGTGACTAAGGGCAGTATGGAAAGGTTGCCATATGTCAGTGAGAGCATGGTGTTGGATGATGTATGAACAAGTATGTAGTAATGGGGCATACATGTATGGATGATTGAGAGCTTGTGCAATTTAGACTTAAAGCACAGGGAATACCTTGTGGCACCAAGACATGTTTGAAACATGCAAATACTCTTATTTCTATTTATGGGTTGCAATTTGACTTGACAGAACAGCATCTGACAACTCCACAAGATTCATCTTTCACTTTACATTTCACTCATTTCGACATGGGCTGTATGTATTCACTCATACTAGTACTACAGTGTCTACTGATCACTGGAAGTAAGGGGCCTGCAGTTTGTCTGATGAAATCTGGAATTGTGAGTAACATGAACTGAAAATTGAGCTTATTCTTTCAGGTCATATTAAATTTCAAGTACAGACATTTGTAACATCGACAAACAACATTCTGTACCCAGCTAAATCATTCAGTTCATTTCACTCCAATAACAGCACTTGACTCATGAACAAAAAGGGACAAATTAGCCTATGTACAAAAGACAAACTAGTTAATTAGTAAAACATTTCCCAGTCAAACATGTGCCTGTTCCTCTGGGTCCCTATACAACTGCTTTACAGAGACAGGACCTCCCTGGTGAGGATCTCCAAATCCTTTGGGGAGAATGCAGGAACACTGTCACCTTCTTTACCTGGCATCCTGGCTCCTAGAGGATGGTAACAGCACCAAATGTCGAGGAGGTGTTGTTGGCTGCAGTCTAAGGAGGCAAGAGAGCTATTTTCCAGATGCTGTGTGCATGTACATGGCATATGCGCTCTGCGGTGGAGACGGACACAGTCATTGGCTTTCGTGAGTAGTCGTCACACACACTAGCCTATGGCAGTGTCTGTCGTGGAGTGTTCCACCTACTAAGTGGTCAGCTTCTGCCGACGGCTGTTGGATACCGATGTCCTGATGGTAAGGTCTGGCGCCCATAATTTTTGGATGTGTATCTGTGTTTTTTTTTTATTGTTTGTTGGTCACCAGCCCTCAAAATAGTGGCTACTTTGTATACAAATCTTAGATATGTTCAACACTGTTTTGGGCAAGATATGACACTTAGGGCCTTATGATGACATTGGTGGATGGAAAAGCCTTTCCGCCGAAGTCCCAGCAGGTAGGTTGCCGCCAGTGTGGCTACTTCCCCGCCGGGCCCATTACCAGTTTCCTGCTGGCCCAGCGGGAAACAGTCTACAGCATTGTCTATGGCTCGTCATAAAGCTGAAAGCAATGTGTAGTGCTTAGGGGGCACCAGCACCCGTTGCAATGTTCACCTGCACCCCGTCTCCACCAGCCTTTTCATGGCAGTGTTACCGCCATAAAATTGTTAGCGGAGAAGGTGGTTGTAATCCCTAGGGCAGGACTGCTTGCAGCGCTGCCCTGGCGGATTAGGACCGACGGCACTGCCAGACCAACGTTAAGTTTTAATCTGGCGGTGCTGGTGATCTGACTGAGGCGCTACCGCGGTCCGACCACCACTGCAACCCTGGCGGTCATTAGACCACCAGGGTGATAATGAGGCCCATGGTGTGCCATGGTATATGTTATACTTCAGTTGATGGTAATTGTAAAACAATAATGTGCCAATAGTACATTTCCAATGTATTATTCACACAGCATTTGTAAAAAAAATGTCGGACTTCCAAAAAATGACAATTTGAAGTAGCAAAGATGTTTGAAAATGGTAACATATAACACAATAAGATCACTAATCAGACCAAGACATGAGATGTGTTTTGATTGTGAAGGTCTTGTGTGACAATTGTAATTGATCATTTGTTTTCCTTACATGCAGACATATGAACCCAGGGATGGGTAGAAGAAGGCATCTTCAAGTCTTCAGACCGTTGCTAGACTTGTCACTATGGAGGAAAGTGACATAATTAAACAGTTCAGATTAAATAGGCAAACTATATTGGATTTATGCCAGCAGCTGTAGCCTGATCTCATGCCTCACAATAGGAATACATGAGCAATAACACCAACAATGACACTCAAGGCAGTTCTTCATTTTGTGGCCACTGGCTCTTTTCAATACACTGTAGCATCATCTGGAGGCATGTCACAGCCAACTTTCAGTGGTTTACTACAAGACGTTCTTGCTTCAGTGATGGGACACATTAATAGCTTCATCCCTCTCCAAAAGCTCAGGAGTTGGCCGGTGTGAATGGAGAATTTCATGACTAAGTTTGCCAGCACATGAGGTTGGAGCAATTGATGGCACACATATTGCCTTTGTGCCACCACACCAGATAACAGGTCTACTGCAATCGGAAGAACGTTCATTCCATGTGCAAGTTGTCTGCTTACTGGATTTATACATCTCAAGATTGTGTGCCCTCTTTCCTGGTTCAACACATGGGTTTTTTTAACTGCAGAACAGCGTAATATCCCTGCAAATGTCACAACTTGGGCCTGAGAGGGCATGGCTTGTTGGTAAGTACAATATGACTTGAGAATCATTTGCTCCTATCCTAGTTTAGGGATGTACAATGGTTTGATATGATTTTATTCTATCAATTTACTGCTTCCATGTGGGACACTCAGCGTATCCAAACCAACCATGGCTGTTGGCACAGCTGAGAAATCCAACTAAACCAGAGGAAGTCCGCTTCAATTAGGCCCATGGGGGAACACAGAGGCCAGTGGATAGGCTTTT
Source organism: Pleurodeles waltl (assembly GCF_031143425.1). NCBI lineage: Eukaryota > Metazoa > Chordata > Amphibia > Caudata > Salamandridae > Pleurodeles > Pleurodeles waltl. The sequence goes on along the minus strand of NC_090449.1, from coordinate 685,187,623 downwards.
GGGCTCCTAAAGGCCAGATGTAGTTGTCTGGACAAGATCGGTGAGGCCCCCCTCTACTCACCTGATAAGGTGTGCCAAATCACAGTTGCCTGCTACATGCTGCACAACACCACCTGCAATGGAACATCACAATTGTCACAGAGAATGGAGACCATTAAAAGCCAACAGATGAGAATATCAGAATGCCAAAAGAGGCTGACAGTGGTGAAAGGAAGGAACTGACCTATGTCAAGATGTCATTGACTACTTCTTCACCTGAGTGTAAGTATACCCTTACATATTGGAACATTCAATTGCAGAACAAATTGTGACATAATGAACATATCAGTCTGCAAAGGTAATTTGTTAGGAATGGTCAGTTCAGAAAAGTCCAAGGCAACGATATTTGTGGATCAGAGTTTCCCTACACTGACTACTGTATTTATTCACAGAGATTAACTTAGCTTGGGCTGAGTATATGTGTTCTCCTAACGTGCCATTTGAGTGAAATTGTATATGTGAAATCATTATTTTCCCTTGTTATTTCTATTTCAGGGTCCTTCACCATCTCATCTTCATGTGGATATTTCAACATTCTGACATTTGCAGCTATGTTTTGCTGTTGGAAAGTACAAAGTGAACATGCGTTGATCCTGGGACAGACAGCCACTTGGGATGGAGAGATCTTGTACAGAGACAACTTGCACTGTGAATGAATGGAAGTGTATGAGACTATATCATACCTGTTTTCTTTTGGATGTTGCCAACAAGACAATGGTGGTCATTCCGACCTCGGCGGTCTTTTCTCCAGACCGCCGAGGCCAGGGGAGACAGAATACCGCCATTGCCGGCGGTATTCATGCCTCCCTATTCCGACATTTCCGCTGGGCCAGCGGAAATGGCACATCAACATTGCCGCTGGCTCGTAATAGAGCCGGCGGCAATGTTGATGTGCAGCGGGTGCAGTAGCACCCGCCGCGCATTTCACTGCCCGAAATTCGGGCAGTGAAATGCGCGATGGGGCTATGCCTGGGGGCCCCTGCACTGCCCATGCCAAGTGAATGGGCAGTGCAGGGGCCCCCAGGGGCACCCCCAGTCCCCTTACCGCCAGCCTTTCAATGGCGGTGTTTACCGCCACGGACAGGCTGGCGGTCGGGGACTCATAATCCCCAGGGCAGCGGTGCTTGCACCGCTGCCCTGGGGATTATGCCCGCCAGGCGGAAGCCTGGCGGGAAAGTGGAGGGGCCGGCGGTATGACCGTGGCTTTTCTGCCACGGTCAGAATTGCTGGCGGAACACCGCCAGCCTGTTGGCGGTGTTACCGCCAACATACCGCCGGCCGCCAGGGTCGGAATGACCCCCAATATGTGCTACTTAATGTGCTATAACCACATCTGTATGTCAAGCCATGGCATACTGGTCTCCCTTCAAATGGGATAAAACTTTAATTTGTGTTCAGTGTAGGAAGCTGTTGATGTGTTTCCTCATTGTTGAAAGAACCTTTTTAGCAAACCACTGAAATGTGGTTGTAACATTGCAGCAGATACTGCCACTGTGTCCTGAAATGGCCTCAATTTGTGCTGCTTCCATGATGTAGACTACTGGTGTTATTGATATACATGAATAGTACTTTGCCTATCTAATTTGATTTCATGAAATATTCCCTTCCACAGTGTCAAGGTTCTGTATTGTCAACTTCTAAATGGCACAGTCTGGTTCCTGCATGGTTTGTGAAAAGCATGTTTGATTGTGTCACAAATGTCTTACATAGAAATGTATGACACCGGTACATTCAAATTTCATTGTTTCTTTTTCCATCTTTTTTTTACATGGGAGACACATTACCAAGTTGGTATTTCTTATTTGTTTTAGTATCGTATTGTTTGACAGATTAAAAAAATTATGGTGAACAGAAGATATAGAAAGGGAAGTACCACAATAAATACAAAACCAGTCTTTGACTTCATTTTGTATGCATTTATTTTTAACAAAAAGATGAGTGCAATAGCTTTGAAACCAGAATACAAATAACAAGAATAAAAACAAAAGTCGATCATGGTGGCTGAAACTGCATTGCAATAGTTCAATTTGCAAAATACATCTCTCCTCTAAAAAGGAAAATGTGTCCATGATATAGTCCACAGAGTGAAATGTAGACACACACTAAAGGAGGTAGAGGTCTTGCATGCCTCTCCTGGTAGTCTGGATGCATGTCCATTCCTGGCTGGAGGGGGTAGGAAATGGGGTGGGTGGGTCAGTTTCCTTTTGTGGCAGGGCCTCCCTGTCTGTGGCTGCTGAGACATATTTTGTCCTGAAGTAGAAGGATCACAGACAGGGGTAGATGGTACAGGAAAAGCCATGCACTTGTGTTGATAAATGCCAAACATCACCCCAGTCAAGGAGAACAAATTGGAGCTGATGTTCTGCATCTCATCCTTGTGCTCCCTCTGCACCTGCTTAATTTTCCAGAGCTCTGTTAGTGTTAGGGTTTGTGCACAGCAAAGAGCATGTCCCCTCTCACTGCACTATTGGGTTCTGTAATAGCTCCCTTTTAAACTTACTATTGAAAGCCTTTCTTGTTATCTCACCTTCTCCCCCCCCCCCCCAGGCTTCTGTGTATGTTGTTTAATGTGCTGTTTTGTTTACACATTGGGCCTTGCTTTTACCAAGGCTTCTTTAAAACACTCCTCTCTAGGCCATGTGTTAATTTAACTCATTTGCATAATAACTGAAACTCTGCACACCTTTCAAGAACATGTGCAGCATGTGAGGACCACACCCAGCTCTTCAAACCACACCCAGCTCTGCACACCTTTCAAGAACATGTGCAGCATGTGAGGACCACACCCAGCCCTGTCTATAAAAGGCAGCCCCCGAGCCTCACCCAGTGCTTGTGCTCGTCTACCTCCCGCTTACCTGAGGACAGATCCCTCGGCGCTGGCACTCCTGCTCTCTACAGACTTTCATTGGCTTCAATGGGCGCAGCTGCTGGCTCTTTCTTCTTCCGGTTTCCGGTTCCTCCTTGCCTTAGCCTCTCTCCTACAAGCAACCTGCAAAAGAGAAAGAAGACAAGGTTAGACTGATCAGTATCTCTTGCCAGCAACAAGTAAGTGCAAAACTTTTATTACCTGAAAGAACTTTGACAACAATTTCTGGATTCGTGTATAGACAATTTGAAACAAGATACCTTCCACGAACATTGTGATTCAAACTCTTTGTTACAAGAATACTTTGCGGAACTTTTAAGAATTGAACCGTGGAAACCATTAACAGCAAGGCAAACAGTAAATCAAGGACTTGCACAAATTACATGCTGTATTTTGATGTAAAAGTACAGTATTTGTTTTATAAAAGATTCTGGAAATATGGGAAAAGTGAGTCTGCTATTGGGAATTTAGGCTTTAGTTATATTAAGATGAATGTTTGATATTGGTAATTCTGATAACGGTATTTGTTTAATGTTTTAGAAGCTTTAGAGTAATAAAAAGCACATTCCAGAGCAGTAACACATTCCAAACCTGGAAACTAGAGACCAGGATCCAAGAGGTACTTTTAGAAGAAAATTTCTAATAAATAAAGGGATAGTCAGGAACCCAGTTAGGAATAGGTTGTACTTATCTGTTCTTTGTTTATGTTTCATTAGGCACCAGTTTCTACAAAAGTCAGAGAGGGCCGCAGATTTGTGCAGCACTTCAACAGTGGAAACGCAAGAACGGTGTTGTCTCTTTATTTTATTTTATCCACTTCCCCCCTTCCCTTGAGCTTCTGTTCTTAGTGCACTGTTTTAAAAACTAGTGTGCTGGAACAAGCAGTTTCAGGGTGGGGTCGGATTGTCTTCAACCTCCATCAGAACTGAACAAGGACTCAGGAGAGCTGGGCTTTGACAGTTAGAACCTGGTCCATCATGTCTTGGGACTCTTGTGTTGCTCCCAAGACTTGGTTAATGGTGGTCTGGGTGACAATGATGCCAGTGGCCTCACTTTCCTGGCCCACTGATTCCCTCCCAATGCACCTACCCCCCTTTCCTATGCCATTGAAGCAGTTTGGCACATCCCACTGGGTGCTGACACAATTGGAGGTGGTTGTTCAACAATAGCCAGGACTGAAGGGGCACAAGATAGAAGTTGTGTTTCTCTGAACATATGAAGTAGAGGTATCCATAAGCGTTGTTGTAGCAACTGGGGTGGGAGGTATAGGTGTGGGCCGAGTGTGACTCACTGGGGCTGCCTGTCCTGACAGACCAGATAGACCAGGCATCCCCTCGTCATTCAGGAGTGGTGCCATCACTGGAGGTTTAAACCTGGCCTAGAGTGGAGGTGTCTTCAGTTGCAGATGGTGGTCCACTGCCCCTGGGTGTTGGTCCTAATATGAATTACAAAATAAGAAGACATTACAGGTATGCATTTTACCTCAAATCTGACACAACCTTAAAACATGGAGATATTATGATTAATGGGATGATTAGGCCTGTGTGTGAGTTTTCACTTTTTACTCATGCAGGGAAATATACACAGAGGCACACTTCAGTAACAATGATGGAGATGTCCTGAAATGTAAATTGCTATTTGGAAAGTGTACATTACATTTACCAGACATGCAACTCAATACAATAGAGAGGAGATTTGAGAGCTGAGCCATTTCAAGACCTAGCAGCCTCAAAAACAAACCATGGTACAACTTATTGGATTACTTGGCATTGGTCATCATATGAACACTGCAAAGTAAACTGCGTTTCATTTCAATACTACTTATAATTAGCATGCCACAGAACATGATTGGAAACCTTTGAATGTGCACAGTATGATTTATGCAAGCAAGTACATCAATTCAATGGAGTAACAAGGAGGTTACAACATACTGGATCAGCAAAGCAAATTTCATTTTGATACATACCTGAAATGGTGTATGGCAACTACTTAAATCTTTGACTTGTGTGCATATGTTGAAGGAAAGGGAGGTTGAGCAACATCACATTGCTCTATTGTTTTGCAGAGACAAAATCAAGGCATCATGGGAGTTTTTGTCATTTGTAAACCCCATTGCCAATACTTGTGAAAAAGTGGGTAACACACACCTATATAAATGTATACAGTGCCAATTCAACACACATTTACAATATGTATACTCTTATGTGTATAATGTGAATAGGTTAACATACCACTTACAAGCACTATACTTTCACGTTGATATGAATGGAAGTAGTTTTTTTTAAATCAAACAACCTACATTGAGATACAGCAAAGGACTAGGCAAATGCAAGCGGTGATCAATGGAGGAGAACACACAATCTGACAATACATATTGGTCATTGTTTAATACATTGTAACAACCATGATGCTACTGATTTGGATTACACAATGTATTTTGGTAACTGAAGTTTAAATATATATGTTATGATAGGTGTCCAGAAACATTCTGAACAGCTAAATTAAGAGAAAGGACTCTATTTGTGATTAATGAGATATACATAGGTGTAACTTGCCAGTCTCCACTCCACCAGAGATTCCTGTGAAGCCTTCAGGAGGTAGAATCTGCAAGACCTTTTCCGCCCAGGGAAAAAGTTATAATGGGGGGATGGAGAACCACCACTAGTCCTCTGGGCCTCCAGGTGATGCTTGGAGACCTGAGAATGGACTCTCCCCTGCAGTTCATTCCACCTCTTCCTAATTGCCTCCTGTGTGCGTGTTTTAAATACAGCATTTACTCTGTTGACTATTGTGTCACACATTTGCCTTTTCTGATATGTGCTAATATTTTGTACTTGTGTTCCAAACAATTGTGACTTTACTCTAATAATTCCATCAACCATGAGTGTCAATTCTCCTTCTATAAAACGTGGGTTCCTCCTCCCAACCATAGTGATAAAAAAATATACACAAGTGTTCCTAAAGCGGTTTTAAAAGTAATGAAAAAAATGATAAAGTGAAAAAACAGAGAGAAAATAGGAAAACAAAAAATAACTTGGCTGTTCAGTGGCAAAGTCATCCTCAGAATGGTGGTCAGAAGTAAAATGGCAAAGGATCATGGTCTGATATGGAGTGTGTTTTATATTGTGTTTTTCAGGTGTTCACAATTGTCTAATATAAATCAGGTGTGGGCTAGTAGCATCTATCCAATAGCCACAGCCATAGTCCATTGCTGAATGACTGAGACAGACTGCCGTCATCATGGGACTGCTGCTAGTACACCGCCAGCTTGACTGTGTTATCTAAATATGGTTGGCAAAATGCCACTGTCCAGATGGCTATGGAGTGCTACTTGCCAGCATTGGAGTCCACCACATCAGCTGCTGGTTACAGCTAGTGTGACAGAAAACTCTCCAAAGACGCAGATGGCAGTTGTACAACCCTAGATCTAAACACGGTGGTCAGAACACCGACAGCTTGCCGGAGTACTGCCAAACTCAAGGCCATGGCGGTGACATACCTCCTGAGCATATTACAATGTTCCCACCGGACTGCCCAAGGGAACATTGTAATACACGCTCCTGCCAGGCTGACCAGTGCTACGATATTGGCCTCAGCTCCTTTAAAGGAGCCAAGGCTAATATCATAGCACACAGCATCCTCGGAATGCGCACTGTCTGCAAGGTGCATTCCAACGGTGCTGGGCAGGGGGGGCTCCTGCAACTTTCCATCCCATGGGAATGGACAGAGCAGAGGCCTTCCTGTTGCCCCCAGCACTGGCTTACTACCAGCCTTTCCATGGCAGTGCAAACGACATGGGAAGGATAGTAGTAAGTGAGGTTGTAATCAGCTAGGCGGTGCTGAGTTCAGTGCCACCACGGCTCAGAACAACCCCTACTGCCGGCACCATGCCAGGAACAATGTTCCTGGTGGGGACGGCGGTCTTTAGGTGCCTGCTACGGTTGTAATGTGGCTGTCGGACCACCACAGTTCCAGCGGACTGACCATCACCACAAGGCTGACAGTCCTTGGACCACCAGCCTCATAATAAGGCCCTTAGTGTCTGAAGTTGCTGCCTTACAATACACCCCACTTAGAAAGCGTTACCAGGATGGAGTGTTGATGTTCTCACACATGTACCAATGATATTTGAAACAGGCCAAAGTTAAATGCCTATTGACTCTGGAAATATGTTAAACTTCATCTTCATACCAGGTGAGACTGAAGAGGGTTAAATATATTATTAAATATATTAGTATTTCATACCTTCAACTTGTTCAGTGAGCTGCATTAGGCAAAAACATACACAATTGAATATGCCTTAAATTGTTTTTGTGTGCGGGAAGGCGACCCTTCCTTCAAAACATAGTTACATGATTTCTGTGACTCTGGCACCTCTGCCCCATTGTGAATGGCTGCCTATGTTGGCGCAAGCCTGCACATCAAGTATGTAAAAGAGGTAGGATATGGTATATGTATGTTTACATGTTTGTTTTTAATTGTATGTTGCAGTGATATAATGGACAAATGCAAATAGATTTTAGGACCTACAAACCTCAAATCATCTATACAAATGATCCGAGGGGGGAGATTTATGAAGGGTTTGTGTTGCCCTTGCATCATGCAAGGTGACAAAAGGGCAACACAAGCCTTACATCATATTTACCAAGCTACCCCAGCCCACCTAGAGTGAGCATGCATATGTTGATAAACCTGAAGCAACGCAATTCAGCACATGATACGTTGCTTTAGTCAGCATGGAGGAGGCATTACATGGGCGGCGCACGGGTGTTATCATGCATCCACTCATGTATTCTGTACACATTCACTGATTTAACTAGACTGGTAAACATGGGAAAGTGTCCACATGGTACAACTTACCAGGGGAGGCTTATCAAGGAGACATCTCATAATGTCAAGAAGACATTTTCTCTTTCTAAGTGTGCTGCATTCTGTCGGACAATAAGATAGAGGGAAAATCCTCTGAGGATTGCTAATCTTCAGGCACATGTCCCCCTCATACAAAAACAACCCTGCCTGTAAAGCAGGCACCCTTGCACCATGGGGCAAGGATGCACGCTTCGTACCTAGACAGCAGATTGTGCACCACCAAGAGCAAGCAGATAGCATGAAAGCTCCATCTAAGGCTAAATATGTAGGATTCCTGCCCTTTCACACAGCATACTGCAGCTCTGTATCTTGCTGTATTGCATTGCATGAACTAATAATAAACCTGCCCCTTCATGAGGTAGCACAGACAAGGCCACATGATGCTCTGGTAACAAAGGTGAGTTCCTGTATGTGTTGTGCACAAATTACTAGAAAATTAAAGTAGATGCAGCATCTGCTGATGGACCATAGACGACTGGAATGCATTTTGCATATCCTTGTAATACACACATGCATATTGTATGTCAATTGCAATGTTTTTTTAACAGATACATATGTAGATGATTATCAATAATGGTATAGCCATGTAGGCTCCCTCAATTACGTAAAACTATATGTAAAATTAATTCTCCTTTGTACATAGATGTGGTATGGCATTACCAATAAATGTTATTGAAGTGCTCATTGCATGTTAAAGGAGGAAATCCATGGGTAATCAAACCATGAGTAACAGTTATTTGTAGTTCAATATATGGTTACAGTTACCACTAGAATAACATTCTCCTTTTCTTCATGTGTAGCCAATATGCAGAACCAAAGAAAAACGTTGATGCACGTAAAGTGAAGAATAAAAAGATCTGCAAGGTGGCAAGAGCTCTAGAAAGATGAGTTGTTATTATGAGGGTGAAAATCTAAATGCACATGGACCCAAACAACAGCATCTGAAATGCCTTCAACATCTACAGGCACCATCACACCTCATGAAGGCAAAAAAAGCTACAAAAAAGGAGCCATGACACAGCCACTAAATCAGTCGTCAAACAATTACAACTAAAGGTACAAAGGATTAGACAGTCAATACTGCACTATTTGCAAGGAACCTTGGCAATTTGCAGGGTATAAGTAGACAAGTTGCAAAGCTGAACAATATCATGAAAGCCAACAATCGTTTGCTGCAGGCGTGCCTACAGGCCCTGAGGAAAAAATAGCCAGTCTATGGTCACTCCTGCTTTATATCTCTCTTCCTTGAATCCCTCTTGTAGTTTGATGTAAAGTCTTGTAGATAGATATGTTTAGTTAGTTAAGAGATGTAGTGTAGATGTATTGTAAGATAGTTAGTTTAATGTACAATATTTTTACAATAGATTTTTTTAATAGATTAGGTATTTTGCATGGGTGGATAATCTTAAATGTGTAGATAAAATACATTTTAAAACAAAAAATATAGAATATACATATTTGTTAGGAATGCATGTGTAGATATGTATGTATGTGTAGGCAAGTCATATTATATGTAGGTCTTGTGACTATTCATTTTTTTGTTAAGTAGTTTGGGATGCTGATGTTTAATATCTGATGTGTTAGTAATAGTTGTTAGATTTACATATGTTTAGGTACTGTATGAGATAGATTTGAGTAAGTAGAATAGGTTTAGATAGTGTTAGGTTTTTTATAGTGTGTGAAATATTGTAAAAATAAATATTTTTCTACTTTCCTTGTGTGCTTGCTTATGATTTCCAATGGTAATACACTAAACAGTTAATCATTAAGGGAAAGGTAAGTTATTTCTTCACATTGATGCATTGCTGTATGAGCACTTAAGTATCTATACAAAAACATGTGTACATGTGAGTATTTTGAGACACATACACCTACATTGTCCACATGCAAATATTATGTAGACTGTTAGACAACATAGCAGCAATGCTCAGTTTACTCTTCTGCGTTGTGGTACAGATACAATATATGCCATTTAAAATCAATGTTAGAGAGGGTATTTTTTGAGCATTTGCATGGTAGTTTTACAATGGGAGAGGCATAGTCTAAAAACATATTTTTTACTTTATTGGTGGTGTGAATGCTTGTGGATTTTCTATGCCGTTCATTAACACATAGCTTCATTTTGGGAGACTTTTTGTGTAAATATAAGAATGATATTGAGTGTGAGTTTGAAACGTTTCCACATTTGTACAAAGACAAGTGTTACTATAGGATTTCTGGTACCATAGGTGTCCCCATTGTGTATGATTTTACACAATGTGGCTTGCAAGCTACTACATGTTTATACTGTGACAATATTTTAAGATTGACTTCCTAACATTTATTTTGAGGGCCATGAAAAATACATGGGGGGATTACAAGTGATAATTTGACATTATAATGCTGAACTTGGACAATAGGTTTTAATGTGTCACATGCTTTTAACCAATGCCCACTAGCACAGAATTCCATTCTCACTTGACCTGTGTAATCCATCTACATTTTACTACACTTGACTCGTGTGGAATCTGGAAAGTCACAAAAACACTTCATCTGTACGATCATCAATGATGCAGGACCTACCTTGTAAGTGTCCCTTGCTGCTGACATGTCTATTAAATATTTGTTCATGTCGCTAAAGCATGGATAACATGGTAGGGGGCTCTGCTTCATTGTTGCTCAGCCATAACAGCAACACATGGGGCTCGTGTACGAGGCATACTGCGCCACCGAAGCAACATTCTTTTTTACGCTCCGGTGACGGAGTGTGCTGGCCCATACTTACAAAGCCACGGAAAGTTACCTTGCGTGGCTTTTCATGGCCTAGTAAATTTGGTCCCCTTTCAAGCATACCACTGCATGAAAGGGGAGTTCCATAGGTGTTGCTGTGGGTGTTACCACACAACTCCCATGGAACCTGACAGAATCTGATGCATTCCCACATATAGAAGCTGGAGATGCATCAGATTCCTATGCCACCTCAGAGGTGGTATTAAGTGGCACAACGGGGAGAAATAACATTATTTCTCCCTGTTTCTTTCCTCTTTCTATGTGGGCTGCATTCTGCAGCCCACATAGAAAGAGGAAAACACCATTAATGATTGTTCATGTGCAGGAAGGTGTCTCTTCCTGCACATAAACAATCATCCCAGCAAGGGTGCCTGCATTGATGCTAGACTGCAAATTGTGCGCCAGTGTTGAGGAAAGTACAGTGATGCATCATATTTCTGTAAATACGATGCATCCCTGCACTTTCAAAATGACGCAGTGCAGCAAGCTGATTTTATTTTCACATACACATTCAATATATATTCTTTTCATACAAGACTCTTATTATGTTAGGTTTACCTATGAGGAAACGTTGACCCTTGCAGTTGGCCACATTCTTGGCATGAGACACTTATGTCTATGTAAGTTGGTTGTAGAGGATAGGTAACCTACATGACACTGGGCACATAGTGCAACGCAAAGATGCTCTTCACCTCTTTCAATCAGAAGTTACACAGTACCTAACATGATATATACACAAGCAATGTGATAATTGTTGTAAATGACTTGCATTTGCATGATGCAGAAGCTGCACACGTTTGTTCATGAGGAAATTACTTTCTGAAATGTTGGTTTTGGAGGAGGCAATCCAAACATCAAGACTGAAATAAAATAATGCTCAATATATCATAAACATCCAAAATGAGTAACCAAAATTGTGAGTACTCTCCAGCATATTACCAGTAGCTAACGAGGATGCTGCATGAGAAGACTAGGGGCCAGATGTATCATCACGGCCCTTTGCAATTCGGAAATAGCGATTTTTAAGAAATCGCTATTTCCGACTCGCAAAGTGGCATGTATCACATTTGCGAATCGGTAATAGCGATTTCTTAAAAATCGCAAATGCTATTACCGATTCGCAAATTGCGATACCGGCCCCATTCGCTGCTATGGGCCTGTTGGCCCATATCTGCAAATTTTTTGCATTTCCAAAATAGCGATTTCTGAACCAGAAATCACAATTTTGGAAATGCAAAACCCCAGGGTGCTGGGGGGCTAAGGCCCCCTCTGCTCCACCCCAAATTTTTTGGGGGAACATGTAAGGTGCACACATGCCAAAAGGGCATGTGTGTTTTACATGTATAATTTAAAAATGCATTTTAAATGCATTTTTAAATTTTGCACATGGTTACCACCAAGTTCAACTTGGTGGTAATTAGCGATTCCTAAATGCCAAAATCGCATTTAGGAATGGCTTCATACATGTGCTAAGAAATCGCAACTAAGGAATCCTTAGTTGTGATTTCTAATTTAGAGAGTCGCAATTTGTGACTCTCTAAACAGGGTCGCAATTTTAAGGAATCGCTATTTTAGCAATTCCTTAAAATTGCGTTCAGAATGTATTTCATACATTCTGAAATGGCATTTTTCATTCGCAAACGGGCATTCGCACCGTTTGCGAATGCAAAATGCTTTTATACATCTGGCCCCATATGACCAAGAAGAACTGCATGTCACTAATTAAAGGCTCAAGTGGCTTTAAAATAGGCTGGCCTGATCATAAACACATGTAAATGAGATTAACTGACCAGAACACACTGACTAATGTTCATCAACAAAATCTGTTTTTGTACAATTGGAAACTGTACATTGTCATCCCCCTATGAATATTCCGCCTCCTCTAGTTCTCATTCTGGTGGAGTGGGGGGGGGTAGGAGAAATTGTAGGTGCTTCCAGTGCATAGGCATCAGAGGATCAAAATGTTTGACCCATTTTCTCTATAATGTCAGTGAATGCCAGTAAAGCTGTGTGGTAGTCCCAGGCAAGGGATTTCTGGTTTTGCATTACAGCAACAATGCTGGTGTTGAGGGTGCTCATTGTTCCTATGAAGAATTCCATCTCAGGCTCCAATCTAATTCCTAAGTCATCCGGTCCCCATTCCAAACACTGGAGGAACTGATGGCTCCTAGATGTTTGACAGCATCACTGAAGATGTATGCTGATTCCTGCTCTTTGTTCCTCAGCATCATAACACCAGCAGTGTCAGCTGAGGAGCTATCAATTCCATGGGCAGTGCAGGGGCCACCGCCAGGTAGTCGGGATCATGGATCCCGGCAGTGCTGGCGGTCTAACCACAAGAGTCATACTGTGGCCCAATGTGTAGGATGCCCAGCCTCATTGAACCTCGACTTCCTTGAAGGAGACCCCATGGCATGGTACCTCCACATCCCACCTTTCTCCACCACGGGGCCAGTAAGGACCACCAGCAGTGCTGTTAGCCTAAGGTTCCAGAGGTTAGTGCACATTGCACCTATGCAAAGCCCCTGCAATTGCAGACAGTACAGTTTCAAACCAGTAAATGCCAAACCGCCTCTTGTTCCCCAGTACACTCAGTGCTCCAGAACACCAGGGCTAGAAGAACCTTTTGGAAACTTTGTGATATTACAGAACCGACTACAAAGCAAAACAAAGAGAAGTAGGATGAGAGTCGTCCTGTCTGGATAAAGCAGGGGTGGCACTTCCCAGTGATTTTGACTCCAGGGATACAAGGGTATTCACTGATGATGAGGCAGGTGTCCAAAATGAAGTTAATTTCCCCTTTACCAAGTTAATCGCCTGCCAATAGCTTCAGCAGTTTATGTGTGTTTTATCATACAAAGCCTCCCTCGATATTGCACTGTGATTTTGTAGTAATAAGAATCAGTTGTACAACTAGACATAAAAAGCTCAATTTAAATCGCTTAAATCTATAGGATTAAATATGGGTAACTGAATAAAAGGAATATTCTTCAACAACAGATTCAACAGTAGTCTTTTTACAGAGGTTTTTAAACAGAGAAATAGACATGGTCGGAAGGAGGAAGGCTCCAGTTTCAGGATTTACATTATTACGTCACAGCAGTGAAACAAACGTGTTGTTGCTCAATATTGTGTCATAATTGTAGTAACTAACAACGTTTCAGAAAGCATATTTACAATAAGGGATGTGTATGAGACCAATACATGGCAAAGCAATCATAAATCAGAAAACAGATTTCTAAGTTTAAGAGTCCTAAGAGAGCTGTATAAATAGATTAGAGGACGTTTGTAAATGCACGACCCAATAGGGATAAGACGTCATTGAGGGAACATTACAGTGCCATTAAAACTGTTAAATGTAACCTGACAGCCAATTAATTTCTCATGTGTAAAGGATATTTTGTCCAGCGTTGCATTACCAAGTAAATGAATGTGGACTTTGAGAGTTTTTTTAGTAGAGGATACAATGGAACATTATTGATATTTAAAATGCGATAGGCGTACTTTTACAGATGAACACTTTTGACTATTTCAGTTACGTTGATGAACTCAATATTTCCGTTAAGTCAAACCAAGATCACATATTATTGATAGTTAAAACAGTGCTACTCTTGGATAACCTTCAGTGACTAATAGTCATTAACCATGAGCATCGTAGTTTATTAAATAATATGTGTGCACATGTATATTTGCATGTGCGTAGTGAAATATGCTATTAATTGCCATTTTTGCGTATGAGGATAGCTCATGACTTAAGATAGGCGAAGACTGATGTTGGTCATGACGTCCCTTGCCTCCCCCAATGATGGTAATGAATAGCAGAATACACTCTGCACATCTGCATGTTTTGTTTATGTAACAACATTTGTTTTAAATATGAATTTGTTTAAATAAATGTATTTAATTAAATCCAGAATGGAAAGAGTTAACTTTGTAAAGAGAGGTAAAATATCATTGAAGAGGCCTCTTGACAAGTAACAGAGTTATTTGCCTGTGCAATGTTATTGAAACATGCCATCTTCGAGGCAGTAAACACCGTTGTTCTCATGTCAGTTTAGACTTTTTCACTGTGGTAATAAATATGTGAGTATGCGCTTGTTAATAGAGTCATTGTAAAACAAGATATTTACTTTATGCATATTATGTATAATACACGCGGTGGCCATCACTAATTAGTTATATGTAAGGTCATAGTTTCCCCAGGAATAGCATTTTTTTGTTTGTTTTGCAAGTAACTTTGGTGCCCTATGGCTAATATTCCCGGAACTTTCCAAAAGCAAGTTCTTCCATTTCAGTTCCTTCAGAAAGCTCTGGGTTCATCTGTCATCTGACAAGTGGGGCCTGATAAGAAAGGGGGAGGGGTGCAAAAGCATATTGTTCCCATGTTAATTTCTATAAGAATGTTGGCAAGTGATGCAGAAAAACTGGTTGACCAGAATGACACACAATTTGGCAGAAAAAATGATCTTTACTCAGAAAGTGTGCTTGCTGTGATTTTGTATTAATTGGTCCAGGCGTTTTTTAAGAAATTGGTGTTTAAATTACAATGACATCCAGACGGTTGATCCCTTGCTGCAAACTTGAAATGTACAGCATTATGATTAACCAGGAGAGTTTTTTTTCCCATCGACCCCCCTGGTCACGATAGACATGTATTAGTCCACAGAATGGAGGGATCTGATTGGCCGGCTGTAACATGAAGATACATACTGTGCCACCATTCCAGGACTCAAGGACTGGTCCCCTTGTCATATGTCTACATAAAACAACAGATATGAGGGGTAGTGTAGGGTATCCTGACTCCTGGCCCACAAGGGACCTCCTAGGGTTAAAATGAAAACAATTTGTGCTGCAGGTCCCACAGTACTCTAATGGGACCCATCACAGCCTCCTGTGTAGTACTGCAGGATTCTCGCCAGAGCAATGGTACTATGAGAGCACACAGGCATCCACAAGTGAAGCTTGCTCCATCTTGTGGTAATAATTTTGGTGCTACAGCAGTGGTACCATCCTGCAACCAACCCCCCACTGAAAACTGCGTGCGGGTTGGCCACCTGTGTTCCATCTCATGCAGTACATATTTGGCAGAGTTTGGGCTGCCCAGAAAGTTGCCTCCACTGCTTGGCCACAGTCAAGGCCTTGCAGCAACCCCATGCCTCTTAAAGTCTAAAGCTATGCTCAGTGAGGGAGTTTGGTGAATATGATTAAAAAAAATACAAATTCACTGGAAAAAACAAAAGTTAAAGTAATGTTATAGTTAGATATGGTAAGAAGATTTTTCTTTACATTAGAACAAAAATTAAAATTCACAGCAGCAGCCAGGAGTGACCCATGCTCTGTTCCTATGTTCTTGGGTAGGCATTTTTGTGCCAAATTCCCTGAACAAGCATCATCACGTATTCTTTGGTAATTTCCTGTCACTAGTAATGGAAAATTAGTGAAATTACTTGAATTACTCCAGCATAATAAAAAGGTAGCCCAAGCCTAATTATTACCAGTTTGAGGCTTCACCTCTTGTAAATTAGGTTCCCTCAACACTCAACAATAGTAATAAATATCATATAACACTATGCACTTATGCATATACTATCTATCTATCTATCTATCTATCTATCTATCTATCTATCTATCTATCTATCTATCTATCTATCTATCTATCTAATGAAATATGTATATATCTACATAGATATATCTATATATGTACAAATTTATTGGAAAAAGTTAATGTTAAAGTGATGTTGTAGTTAGGTATGGTTATAATAAACTGAGAAATACATTGAAATAACAAAGGTTAAGGTGACATTATAATTGTGTAAAAATGTTTGTTGAAAAGTTACTTTTTAGGCAGAAAAACACCCAGATTCACCAGTTATGGTGAACTGAAGTAACTGTAACTCATGCACATGCACAGTGTTGTTGCCAATGATGTAATTTCACATTTTGCATTGGTGTTATCACTTATGTCATAGAACATCTCATGAGTGATGTAATATGTGAGGTAATAAGCAGTTATCTATACATTATGAACATTAATTTCTGAAAAGCAATTGAACAGATTTACATCAAATCACAAAACGCACACTTTCTAAATCAAGATCTAGCTTTCTGCTACACTTAATGTAATTCTGTTCAGCCGTTTTGGCTTCACCTGTGTCTAAAGTTCCAAAGAGATATTACATGCTAAAAACACTTTTTGGGCCACTCTCCTTTTTCTCGACCCCCAATTAACAGATCACTGCAAAACTTTCCAGGAAGGATTTGATGTCTATGAACATCTTTTTTGGGGGGGAAAATTTTGTGAAGAATCATCTATTTTTATGAGGCCAATCTGCCCCCAAGGGGGGCAGAAACCACTAGACACCAGGGAGTTTTTTTTAACGTAGAGGTGGGGAGGCAACGGTCGCTCCCCTAGGGGGCAAATTATATTCAGAACATTTCTGCCCACCTTGGGGACAGATTGGCCTATTGTTGTTAGGTCAATCTGCCCCCAAGTTGGGCAGAAACCACTAGGCATCGGGGATCTTTTTTTTGCGCCAATATCACGCAAGGGAAGTGACCCCTTAGGCAAGGGTCATTCCCTGGGAGGGGGGATTTATTTTCAGCCATTTCTGCCCCCCCATGGGCAGATCGGCCTATTGTTACTAGGCTGATCTGCCCCCGGGGGGGGCAGAAACGTCTAGGCACCAGGGATTTTTTTTTTCTTTTCTTTTTTTTGTTTAGAGGTGGGGAGCGACCCCTTAGGCAAAGGTCGCTCCCCGGGGGGGCAAATTGTATTTAGACCATTTCTTCCCCCCTTGGCCGATTTTTGTTAGGCCAATCTGACCCCAAGGGTGGCAGAAACCACTTAGGCACCAGGGATTGGTGTGTTTTTATGCCTGTGTTTTCTTTATGGGGGCAGCCCCTTGGGTAAGGGTCGCTCCCCATGGGGTAACATTACTGTTGGCCATATCTGCCCCCCTTGGAGGCAGATGTGCCTATTTTTTGAAGGCCCATCTGCCCCCAAGGGGGTGGGGCAGAAAACCCACCAGACACCAGGGAAGGTTTTTTTTCCAAAATAAGAGGGTGGGGGTATGGCCATACCCACACACCCAAATAAATGGGGCCAAAGTTGTTCTGCCCACTAGTGGGCAGATGGGGCAATTACCCCTGATCCACACCCCAGGTGGCTGAAAGTCTACTAGATGCCAGGTAATTAAAAAAAAAATATTGGGGTGGTGGCTACCAACCAATATGGGCCTGGTTATGCCCCCACCCCAACTGAAGGGAGTAACAGTCTTTCAGCTCTCTCCACACTCTAAAACATCTTATCCCACAGGAAGCAAGAAGACATTTGATTATTTGGGGTTTTGGTTTTACATTTGGCTAACTCTCAAAATCATCCCACTTGGAATGTTGAGGGCTGCACTTTATGGACTTTGGGACGCTGCCATGTAGAAAAATCCACAAGACCTAGACACATCTGAAAACTAAACATCTGGGTGATTCCAGGGTGGTATGTTTCACATGTTCGTACCCACTATGCCCTGCAAACCTCCAACTTGGCTGGAAATCACACAGTTTTCCCACATTTTTGTGATGGAACCTTCCGGAATCTGCAGGAATCCACAAAATTCCTACCAACCAGCATTGTCTCATCTATACCGATGAAAATTCTGCTGCACTTGTCAGCCTAAAAATGTTTTTTTTTGCAAGCTGCCCTTTTGGACCCCGTTGGATCACCCTCAATATCAACATGTTTTTGGCTCTTCCCTTTCACAAGCACTTGGCCCACCTACACAAATGAGGGCTAATTTTTACCGGGAAACTGTGGGGAACATTGAGTGGTATGAAATTTGTCCCAGTGCGGTAATCCCACACAGAAATGTTGTAAAAATGTGATTTTTTAGATACATTTGAGGTTTGCTGAGGATTCTGGGTAAGAAAACATTGGGGGATCCACGCAAGTCACACCTCCCTGGACTCCCTTGGGTGTCTAGTTTTCAGAAATGTCTGGGTTTGGTAGGTTTCCCTAGATGGCTGCTGAGCCCAGGACCAAAAACATAGGTGCCCCCCGCAAAAACAGGTAGTGATCATTTTGATGTGTCGAGATAGTGTTTTGAGGCATTTTCTTTCGCGGCAGCAGGCCTACCCACAAAAGTGGGGTACCATTTTTATCGGGAGACTTGGGGGAACGCTGGGTGGGAGGACAATTTTGACTCCTCTCTGATTCCAGAACTTTCTGTCACCGAAATGCGAGAAAAAAGTGTTTTTTTGGCCAAATTTTGAGGTTTTCAAAGGATTCTGGGTAACAGAACCTGGTCAGAGCCCCACAAGTCACCCCATCTTGGATTCCACTAGGTGTCTAGTTTTCAAAACTGCGCAGGTTTGCTAGGTCTCCCTAGGTGGCGGCTGTGCTACAGGCCAAAATCCACAGCTAAGCCCTTTGTAAAAAACAGCTCTGTTTTCTTTGTGAAAATTTGATGTGTCCACATTGTGTTTTCGGCCATTTCCTTCCGTGGGTGCTAGGCCTACCCACACAAGTGAGGTACCGTTTTTATCAGGAGACATGGGGGAAACACAGAAGAGTAAAACAAGTGTTATTGCCCCTTGTCTTTCTCCATATTTATTCCTTCCAAATGTAAGACCGTGTGTAAAAAAGACGTCTATTTGAGAAATGCCCTGTAATTCACATGCTAGTATGGGCACCCTAAAATTCAGAGATGTGCAAATAACCACTGATTCTCAACACCTTATCTTGTTGCCATTTTGGAAATAGAAAGGTTTTCTTGATACCTATTTTTCACTTTTTATATTTCAGCAAATTAATTGCTGTATACCCGGTATAGAATGAAAACCCATTGCAAGGTGCAGCTCATTTATTGGCTCAGGGTACCTAGGGTTCTTGATGAACCTACAAGCCCTATATACCCCTGCAACCATAAGAGTCCAGCAGACGTAACAGTATATTGCTTTCAAAGATCTGACATCGCAGGAAAAAGTTACAGAGTAAAACGTGGAGAAACATGGTTGTTTTTTTCACCTCAATTTCAATTTTTTTTAATCTCAGCTGTTATTGTCTGTAGGAAACATTTGTAGGATCTACACAAATGACCCCTTGCTGAATTCAGAATTTTGTCTATGTGTAAGAAATGTTTAGCTTTCTGGGATCCAGTATTGGTTTCTCACCCATTTTGGCCACTAACTGGAAGGAGGCTGAAAGCACAAAAAATAGTAAAAATGGGGTATGTCCCAGTAAAATGTCAAAATTGTGTTGAAAAATAGGGTTTTCTAATTCAAGTCTGCCTGTTCCTGAAAGCTGGGCAAATGGTTATCTTACCACCGCAAACCTTTTGTTGATGCAATTTTCAGGGAAAAAACCATGAGCCGCCTTCTGCAGCCCTTTTTTCCCATTTTTTTTAAAAAAATGAAATTTTCGCTGTATTTTGGCTAATTTCTTGGTCTCCTTCAGGGGAACCCACAAAGTCTGGGTACCTCTAGAATCCCTAGGATGTTGGAAAAAAAGGACGCAAATTTGGCTTGGGTAGCTTATGTGAACAAAAAGTTATGAGGGCCTAAGTGAGAACTGCCTCAAATTGCCCAATAAAGGCTCGGCACAGGAGGGGAAAAGGCCTGGCAGCAAAGGGGTTAAACATAAAGTAATATTTTGATTACCACACATAACTAGGCCTACCTCAGCCACACATGGCCTTAGGCCATTTGAAGCATGGGTTTGGCTGCAGGGCCTGGTCAGACACTACTCCCATGCCCCCACAGGTTGCAATCCCCCTGACCTGCACGGTCTTTGGCTTTGTGCAGGTAGGAGTTAGCTGCAGAACCAGGCCTGCAGCCAGGCCCTGCACACAGATGCCAAAGGGCACCAAGACCCAATTTCTGGCAAACCCCTATGGTTTTACAGTACCCCAAGACCCTCCATTTCTATTTGCTATTCTGAGATGCTATTGCAAAATTACCTGGGGGCTCTCTGAGCCCTGTAGCAGTACTTTGACATTGCAGCACTTTGATGTAATATGCGAGGTGATAAGGAGTGCATGGTGAGGGCACAATTTATAGTTACTTGGTTAATTATAACTGGTGAATTTCAGTGTTTTTGTGAATTTAAAATGCCACGTTATTACTGACTTTAACTTTTTTTTCAGTAAATTCCTAGTTTGTTTTAATATTAAGTAATATTTTGTTGTCATACAAACCTAAGCCTACCCCAGGCTTGCACTCCCTTAAGCCGTTTGCAGCATGGGCTTGGCAGCAGAGCGTGGCCAGGCAATGCTCCCAATCCCCCCACAAGTGGCAATCCCCTTGACTCACACTGCCTTTGACTGTGCACAGGGAGGAATTGTCTGCAGAGCCAGGCCCGTGGCCAGCCCTGCTCCCAAAACCCTAAGGGCGCCAGTACCCTTTTTCTAGTTGATCCATATGGTTTTACAGTGTCTCAAGACCTGCCCTTTCTATTTGCTGTTCTGTAGTTTTACTGCAAAATTACATGGGGGCTTGCTGAGCAATGTGGTAGTACTGCAGTACTGCAACACCATGGAAAAAAATATTTTAAGATTGACTATAGGGGATGTCACTCTGCAAGCCCCCTACAAGATACAAGGCATCAGGGTACCATACTCTGCCCTCCTATTTCTTCTTTTTATTTGTTGTTTTATGACATGGGGAACAAATCCCTGAGTCATAAAATGGCTGCCGCAACTTTGTCTTCATCTGGCGACCAGCCAATCATGTCATGTGTTTTGCCCTCATGGTTGCTCACTTGTACCAACTGAGTACCACACAAGCCAATCAAATCACATGCTTTCAGTTTGTGGTACTGTGGCACTCTGAAAAAGTATCATAAAGGTACCACATTGCTAAATATCTATAAATGTGGACCTTAACTTCTCGAAAACTACTGAACAGATTTACACCAAGTCACACACAGCACATTTCTGGATCAAGATCTAGCTTTCTGACAAATTTTAAACGTTTTGTAAAGATTTATCCAAACGGCGCTAAAGTTATTGGCAAACCATAAGAAATCCATTTACTATAGAAACCTGGTCCTAACTATAACTACGACTGCCACTGTGTCATACAAATATAGATAGTTATCTACACCTATTTACCCCTCTAAGTGAAAAAAATGGTAAAAGGAAAATATAATTATGGAATTGAAATTAAACATGAACAAAGGTTTAAAAATCACAATGGAGTATACCTGTGAGACAATAGAGTAAGCCCTACAGGCAAATGTGGTTGCATCTCTTTTAAGCCATATGGTGCACTGTTTACAAACCAGTAACATTTTGAGTGCAAGAAGAACTCCATGCTAAAAAAGGTAAAGGCTGAGTGCACGTGATGTGGGTTGAAGATACGTGCTTCAAAGTAAGTTACAGCTTAAAACCAAATCCAGTTGCAAAAACTCAATGATAAAAGCCAAAATTTATTTTGACAATAGAGTATCCATCAGTAGCTGTCTAGGTGCATGTTAAACATTTGTTGGACAGTGCTATAGACAACGTTTATGTCACAAGGATGTTTATGAGGTCTGCATGTTTTTCTCAAGAACTACACTAAAGATTATGAGGCATTGAAGATCATGGAATGATGCAGAATGTAGTGGTGATCCACTTAGAGGTAGTTTAACTCAGACTTGAGTTGTATACATATCTCTAAGGATTTATGCCATTAGGCTGACCTCAGGAATGCATGTAATGCATGTTACTAACCTACATAGAGATGGCCACGGGACTTGGCACAAGGTGTCTTATCAGTGGCAAATTCATAACCTCTTGACTTAAAGCCGCAGGTCATGCAAAAACATTTTGTTTGTTTGGGAGGTAATTGCTGAAGAAAGAGGGTGACACCCCAAACAGAATATAGATTTTTCAAGATTGTGGGGCATACATATTGTGTCAAAACATTGTTACTACCAAAATATAGCTTTCTTGGTATATAATATTGTTTTCAAGTATATTTTTTATAATTGTTTTTGGTTAATAATACTGTAAAACTATTATTTTTAATTAATTTAATATGTTGATTTAATATATTTGAGTTCATATATTAATTTTAAATATATATATATATATAATAATAAACATTATTTTATTTCATTTTCCAACAAATCCGCGGATCTGCAAGATAACGTAAAAAAACACAAGCTTGGTTTCCCACGCTTGTTTTCACTAGCCCGCCTGGTTTGGCCAGATTGTCAGGGAATTAATATATAGTGGGGGATGGGCACAAGTGGCCCCCCTCCCCAGGCTAATTTCAAAGCTCCTGTAGGCAAGAGCAAACATTCACAGCCTGATTTAGATCTTGGTGGATTGGTCCCACCATCAATTTTCTGTCGGATAATCCATCCGCTGACTACTGCTTTATTTAGATACTGGCAGACCTATAGATGAAAGTCCATCGCCAACCCGCCATCCCAGCAGAATTTTACAGCCACATCAACAGCGACATAGGCAAAAGCAGCTGTCGGCAGGACCACAGCCAATTTTCCCACTAATCATGATGTGCCCTCCCACCGGCGTAACTGTGGTGGGGAAACCTCAAGGGCAGAGGTGGATTGGGAGGAATAAAAGGCCAAAAATTACCTTTTCCTCTTTTTTCATTTCCCTTTCCAACATGAACCCAATCATCCGAGGCCTTCTTTAGCTGCTGCTACTTGAACATGACACAAATTAACCCAGTTGTTTCTGGAATCGGAGTTAAGGGTCTTTTTTACTTGTCATCATCTGAATTGTCTGTATACATTGGCTCTGGACTCCTGCATTTTTAAGCCACACTTACAAGCAATAGTATTATAATGTGCAATGCATATGTCGTAATGCTGTTGTAAAAGAAATTTAAAGCACTCCTGTATATTTGACTTACAATTACAAATTTCATGCAGCTTGCCTTCATGCTAATGGACACCTACACAAAAAGTCACATTAATCCCAAAGTCAAAATGTGTCCAAACAGGTGTGTTCGATCATTTTTCTTATACTAGCATATAGATACATTTGGATTACATATTTTGTTAACAATATAAATGTATTAAAATGTAGAAATTGCACTAAACAAAGCAAACTGTTTGTTAACAAGAAATGTAAAATCAATGTTATATCTAAAATGAAAACATCTTAAATATGTATTAATGTCACATTTCCCATTGTCTACTTCATTTCCTGTGTATCATACATTTTTAATGAACTGCAGTTTTTTCATGTATAATGAAGATGTGTTCATTGTTATCACTTATCAATTTAGAATAAACACACCTGAATTACAATGTTAAAAATGTTTTAAACATTTTGATTTTGTTGTCCATTATTATGATGAATGCTTGCACCAAAATTACTCTGTACACAACACATCTTTATCACTAATGTCTGCATTGTACAAATGTGTTATTTAAGAAAGGTGTGTTGTTTATATAAATGAAAGTAATTCCCTGTGTCACACATAGAGCCTAATTTACATGCTGGCGGTCGCACCGGCAAACTGTGTTGGAGGCGGGCCTGAAAAGACCATCAGGTTTGCAGTCCTCCACCCGCTGTATTTAAGGGCCAGATGTAGCAAGCAGTTTTGCCCATTCTGTGTCTATGGGAAAATGTGTTCGTACATATGGCCCTAAATGTATTGCAGCTAAACTAGTTACCGCCATGAAGGAGTGCACTCTGTCATGCCAGCTGCAACCAAATCGATGTGCAGACTCCAATGCTGATGAGTAGGCCCTCTGTAGCTGTCTTGCTGGCAACATCCTGCCGATCCTACTTAGATCACACAGTTGTGCTGGCCTTGTGTTAGCGGCAGGCCCATGACGGCGTTAGTCCATCGCAGAACCCGTTCAGCTTAGTACTATATCTAAGGGCATTGATTGGATGCTAGCAGCCCACACCTGTTGTAAATAGGACAATTGTGAGCACTTTCAAAACACACTATAAAATACACTGCATTTCAGACCAGGATCCTTTGCCATCACACCTTAGCAGACCATTTGGATTCTGGAATTGCCAAACAGGAGACATGTTTTTTCTGTGTTACTTCCACTCTGTATTTTGTTGTTAAAAGTATATTTAATTTATTCTCCCTCATCTTTTTGGCACTAGTTTAGTTTTTCCTCAATAATCCACTATGGCAAAGGGGGAAAATCCCTGTTTTTCAGTGGGAGAGTTGTCTGTGATTGTGGATGAAATCATAAGAGTAGAAACACAATTGTTTGGAGCACAAGTCCAAAATGCTACTATATTCCAGAAGAGGCAAATGTGGTCCAGAATAGTTGACAGAGTGAATGCTGTAGCTAACAATCTGTGCATACAGGAGTAAATTAGGAAGAGGTGGAATGACCTGCAGGGCAAAGTTATTTCGCTGACATCTGAACATCTCCTGGAGGCCCAGAGGACTGGTGGTGGTTCTCCCAGCCCCCTCCACAACTTTTTCCGTGGGAGGAGAAGGTCTTTCAGATTCTACATCCTGAAGGCTTGACTGGAATACCTGGTGGAGTAGAGCCTGGTAAGTTGCCCTTAGCAATGCTACCACATTCACAAATGGAGTTCTCTCTCTAAGTTAGATGTTTAGAATGCTTCAAAACCCTTATCAAAACAGCAAAACGTAAATCTGACTCCCTAAAATAGCTTGTGTCATATCAATTACTAGCATCATGGGTTGTATCTCTCTTTTTAAACAAAGTGCATTATCCGAAGTCAAATTGGTTGTTGTTCACCATGGATTATCCGTTGTATTGGCTCTGCCCATTGCTTTTAGCAATGTATGTTGTTGTGTTGCCAGGCACAGGTCCAAAACTACATTCATTTTCACAGGAAAGTATAATGTTTCTAAGTTGTATTCTATCCTAGTCACATCATACACATATGTGTGTACATGTTGCAAATGTGTGTTCATCTCCAGTGTAGTCAATGAAAGTGATATGTGTAACTTAGTTTTCAAACAAGTATTGTTCTTGGTGTCAACAGATGACTACAGCTACCATGATGATCTGTTTTGGGATCTGAAAAACAATAGTGCAATGTAATGTTATTCCCCTGTCCTTTACTTCCATATGTACACACATTTCAAAAACTAGTGTATCTGACATTCACAATGTCATGCTATGGATTGAAATGTTACTTCTTGTGTACCACAATCATGCTGACACCTCCTCATAACAACACTAAATTGATGAAAATGCTTACCTAATTAATTGTCTTTTGAATGCAGGTTCTCCAAAAATTTATTTTGCCATGCTGATGTCGACACGGGGCCACTCACCTGAAAAGCAGGATGTCTGCAGGGGCGATGGTAAGCCCCAACCTGCTGGAACACCTCTCGGCACTTCCTGGTGGACACAGAAACCCCTGCAGGTGTCCCAAAAGGAAAGGGGGAGTGGAAGAGAAAGAGACAAAACACTGCCACGTCTTGCCGGTTCAGCTAGGTACCTTGTATCTTCGGGGCAGGTCGTTGTTGACAGAGTGATATTAGAGTTAGTGCACTCAACTTCCTTGAAACTGAATTTCGCTTTCTGATATGGGCACGGGAGCGGTAGAAGAACACCAGGATGCTCCAGCACTTTTCTTGGATAATAATAACTGTTGGCACAATTACTAGCACTGCATTACCAAAATCCCAAACTGAGTACCATAACAATAAGTACTGCGACACTAGGGCTGGCTTCACAGAGATTCACTGTTGCACACTACAATTAGAACTGTGGTTGCACTTATCATGCACAAGAAAGACAAACAAGGGCATTGATTATATCACATACAACTTTCCTGCATGCACAGGGTTAAACTAAAAGGAACAAAAACAATCCAAGAAATACAAATGTCCACTCTGGGTTCAAACAGTTAGGGTGGCACAGTTTGGTTTGGTTTCACTGTGTGTGTGAAATACCCTTCAAAAGCAAATTCCTCAAACCTGAAACACAGGCATGAGTGACACAATTTAAATCCAAGAGTTATGCTATCAGAGAAAGAAAAGTCACGTAAATGCTCTTTTAAAATTGCACTTTGTGTAGTACTTGATCTCAAGCAGATTTCCTGAAGCACAGTTAGGCAAGTAACTACAATAATAATGTAGACTGTTCAGAAATGCATTTGTCTCTTCAAGATAAGCACTCTGCCAAAATACGAGGTCTGAAATACACCAGCTGTTCTAGGAAAGTGCAGCGCTCAAAGAACAAACCCCCTGGAGAATACTAGTCACTTAGCTGCAGTCTTTTCCGGAGTGCTGGAGGAATGCCTGGTGTCAGCTGGTACAGGAACGAAGAAAAGTATTGCCTCAAAAGCCCTGAATACGAGGCTGACAGCAAGGGCTGGACTGCCAAATCAGATACTGAGATCAGGAAGCAAAACAAAGCCAAGCAGGGAGGCATGCTTCACTCTGCTATTTATAGCCAATTAGGAAAGCAGTTGAGTTTCCACATGTGGATGAGTCACCATACCCAATTAGAAGCACATGTCTACACCACACCCAATTAGAAGCTCATGTCTTCTCCTGCTCACATTAGCAAACAAGCATTGGTAAAATAAGCATTGATAAAACCAATTGTGTAACACAGCACATTATGGCCCTCATTACAACCTTGGCGGGCGGTCGCAATCCCGCCAGGCGCATAATGACATCCCCGCTGCCGTAACATTGGAGCTGGCTCCTAATGGAGACGGCGGTGTTGCGGCTGTGCGACGGGTGCAGCTGCACCCGTCACGCTTTTCACTGCCTTCTGTGCAGACAGTGAAATGCAGGGTGGGGCCCCCAGGGGCCCCATAAATCCCCTTCCCGCCAGCCTTTCCATGGCGGTCTCTACCGCCATGGACAGGCTGGCGGGAAGGGGACTCGTAATTCCCTGGGCAGCACTGCAAGCAGCACTGCCCTGGCAGATTAAAACCGCCGGGACAACCATGGCGGGAAACTGCCGGTCCCGGCGGTGCGACGCCCACGGTCGTAATACGCCAGATTGTACCGCCAGCCTGTTGGCGGTACACTCGCTGAAACAGCCCTGGCGGTCTTTGACTGCCAGGGTTGTAATGAGGGCCTATGTTTACTTAGAAACATAATGGTTTAACAAAGAACAGAGATATGATTTAACCCTAATCCCGGGGGATACTGACAGATAACGCAGGAGGCACCTTGGGGATTCCTGACAGCTGATTCGAAGCAGTAGCCGCACACAAGTTAATTTGCACTGTTCATATGATGACCAAATACAGTTATATTTGTTGGCTGAACCACTTTGATTCCAATGTTTTGTTGCATGCTAGGTTTTGGGATGGTCCAGTACTCCAATCTACCCACTACTGTGTTGGGTTCAATGTCTGCTACACATAACATAAAATACTGAAATAACACTTTTGCATTTCAGGACATCTCTACAACATCAGCATATGAGTTGTCATGTGGAAATGAGGATGTATGTGCAAAATAATGAAAACAACACAAAGGCCTAATCAGCCTATCACTCCAATTCTACTTTCTTTAGGTTGGCCACATGTAGACAAAGACACATTAAATGCACAAATTATGTATTAATTTCATATTCTTTGCAATCTTCAAAGGACCAACCACTCAGCCTAGTGGACCACTTTCTGCCAGGCAAGACACCTCCACTCAAGACCAGGTGCAGGCTTTTCAGTGATGACTCCACTAATATAAGTCCAGATGATCAGGAGCCATCTGGTCTGTCTGGCCAGGCAAGTCCAGTGAGTCAAACTCAGCCCACACCTACACCTCCCACCACAGCTGTAACAATATCTCCCAATGAGGACATCTCAACTTCTTATGTACCAAGGAGGTACACACCAATTCTGTGCCCCTTAAAACCTTTATATAACAGTCTGAACAGAACGCAACCATAATCCACTGAATGTAATCTCACAACCTTCGGACAGAAGCAAACACGTCAGCACTTCAATGGGGGACAAGTATGTGAACGTAGAAAGGAGAATAAAGTGGTGGCCGGAACATACATCAACACTTAGCACTTAGTTAGGAACTCTTGAGCCTATACCAAACCTAAACCAGCCAGATTCAGCCTTATTGGCATGGGAAAAATTAATGGAAGACCTTAGAATCCACCAGACAAGTAACAATAGCATGCCAAACTTCCAAATGATGGGTCGGAATAAGAAAAGGCAGACTATTTCAACAAAACCATCATTTCTACAGAAAGGGCTTTTCACAAAGCACAAACCATCTGATATTACAGGTGCAGCAGTAAACCTGACTAGAACAACCTACAAAAAAACTGTTTAGGAACATCAGAAGCAATGGAACCAAAAAGAATGGGCCAAAGTCTTCTGGCTACTTAAAGTTCCTAATCAAGCATGCATTTGTGACCACATCAACAAACTAAAAACTGGCAACATAACCAGGGAAAATGTTGTCTCTGAAGTGCATGGGTACTACATGTTTCTGAGCTTTATGTGGACAGGACAGCAACTTTTCAAATAACTAGTCAGGATGTGCCAAAAGATCGGAAGCTAAAAAGCATTGTAGTTCCAAATCCTGTGGCAGTAGAGATTTGACCACTGAATCATGAGAATCAAACGCACAAACAGGACCACAATCAGACAGAGAATCAAATTGACACGAAACTCAATAAGCTCCAGAAAGGTCCAAATATAATTAGGTGCTTGAAAACCGATGGGGCCCTTGGCCCGATTGGCTTACAAGCGAGCCTATTCAAATGTGCCCATACCAGTTAAGCTAGTCTTTTGCCTCCACTTTTCAATCATGCCTTTGAAACTGCTACTGTCCCTGAGGTCTGGAGAGGGTCCATTCTACACCCAATATTTAAAAAGGGAGATCGGACTATTGCTGCAAATTACCGTCTGATAGCACTATTGGATGTAGAAGTCAAGGTTTATGTTTGAATCCTGGGGAAGCGCTGTGTGCAGAGGAGGAGGGGCAGGAGCCCTTTAATTCTTGATCGCGCTCCCGCCGCCACGGGAAGCGCTGTGTGCAGAGGAGGAGGGGCAGGAGTCCTTTAAACATTGTTGGCGCTCCCGCCGTCACGGGAAGCGCTGTGTGCAGAGGAGGAGGGGCAGGAGCCCTTTAAACATTGTTGGCGCTCCCGCCGTCGCGGGAAGCGCTGTGTGCAGAGGAGGAGGGGCAGGAGCCCTTTAATTCTTGATCGCGCTCCCACCGTCGTGGGAAGCGCTGTGTGCAGAGGAGGAGGGGCAGGAGCCCTTTAAACATTGTTGGCACTCCCGCCATCGCGGGAAGCGCTGTGTGCAGAGGAAGAGGGGCAGGAGCCCTTTAAACATTGTTGGCGCTCCTGCCGTCGCGGGAAGCGCTGTGTGCAGAGGAGGAGGGGCCGGAGCCATTTAAACATTGTTGGCGCTCCCACTGCGCCTGACGCGCGCGGGCGAAGCCCGGGCCAAGGGCGGGCCCGTCCTTGCCCGTCATTGTCAGGAAGAGGCAGGGCAGGGCCACCCCCCTGACATCCATCCAAAGACGTCTGGACCAGACAGCCCAAATGTACATGGCTACCTAAAGGTACTGTGCCGGTGATTATTCTCTAAAACAAAGAGGGTCTCCAGGAAGCGCGTTTATGGTGCCGTTGCTAAGGAGTACTGACTTCTAAATTGAAGGATGCGCCCCCCCTCACGTAAGGACTGACATAGGCGAATCACGCGCAAGGCGTAAGTCAGGCCTACCACTCCACAACTGCAGGGGACTCGGTGTGGTAAAAGGCTGTGACTGGACACTTGAACCAAGTAGGGTCTGAGTATAATTTGGTTCTATCTCTCCCCAAGGCAGGGGATCTGAGTCTGATTTATCCGTTAAAAGTAATTTGTGGTGCCCTATCTTGGATAAAAGGGACTAGCCTGTCAAAATGGGAAAACGTAAGGGAGACAAGGGGGAAAGGAACCCACTCAGGAGGCCCCCCCACCTAGGCTAATAACAAGTTACCTAACGTCTGTAATGGGTGCCATTGAGACAGAGATAGGGAGGGTAGAAGCTACTTTAGAGTCGTCTCTTGAGAAAGCAGGAAAGACTGGGGGGGGGGGACGGAATCCGCCGGCACCACCGCTGCCGAGTAAGACTAAGAAAAGAAACCCTTGTGTAATAACAGAAATTGACTTAATTGATTTAATTACTCCTACAACCCTAGAGAGTCCACCCTAAAAAAAAAGCAGGCCAATAATTCCCCCCCTACGGCAGTAACCCCCATATACCAAGTGGGATCTCCTGTAGATAGGGAAGGCTTTGGAGAGTCCTTATCAGGAACTAAGAAGACCAAGAGCAAATGTCCTTCTAAAACCCCCCAAAAAAAACGACCTATAGGGAAACAACCAAAAGACTGTAAAAATTCAGATCCAATTAAAACTTGTTTTTTGCAAATTGAAGAACAACTCAGAGACATTAAAAAGTTATGCTCATCAGTTCTGGAGAGAGTGGCCATTCTCGAGCAGAAGGTTGAATCTATAACGGACATAAAACCTAATCCACCGAAGGTGGAATCTCAGAACATTCATTCCATTCCTGAATGCTTGCCAGCTCCACCTACTTATCAGCATCTGAACTCTAGAATATCTCCTGCCCAGAACCCAACCCAAAAAACCCTGAACGTAGAGGCTTTACAGGATTCTACAAACCTACAATCTCAGTGGGGCACAAACAAACGGGAAGGCTGGCTGGGCCAGAAGACTATAAGTACCCAGGTAGCCTGTCCAAGGATACCACTGGTATGTGCCCCCTATGTTTTAATCTTGGAAAATGCCCCTATATTGGAAAGCACCCTCCCCGAGTCCCATATGTCACTGCTGAATAAGGTGACTCATTGGATAGGAAAACACACGGGAGGGCAGGTTGATTTCCACAGGGACATTCTAACTGTAAGAAGGGTACCTTGGGATGGCCCATCTACTAAAACATCACCTGGGGACTGTATTATAATAAACTTTAGGACCCCCTGGACTGTCAATGCATTGTATCACCACCTCTCAACTATGAGATCATCTGTAGGGCCTATAAGAGTCCAACGTTTGACTAAGTTTATTCCTCCGTTACCAAACCCATGTTATTCTGATTCAACCTACTCTGGGAATCAGAATCCCAGCAACCTTGGTCTCTCTAACCCCTCTGACACTGCTCTGACATTATCTAATAGGTATGAGACCCTGACCTCACTAGAGCAGCTAGATTGACTATCACTAACTGAGCCATCCATGCAAGGCCCTCTGGAGACAAACGTTCCCCCACAGTCCCCCTTAGAATCTAAAGGAGTCCCTGATATACGTGATATACAGGGTATGACACCCCTAGGGATTATTACATGGAATGTTGCAGGCCTAAAATCAAAAATTGGAAACCCTGATTGGATAGATTTAGTGATGGGAAACCTCATTATTTGTTGTCAGGAGACCTGGCTCACAGAATCACCACATATTAATGGCTATACCACATACTATGTTCCTGCAACCAAGGCCCTTGCAGGTAGAGCTAAGGGCGGTCTGGCCATCTTCTTATCTGTGGAGGCTGGAGGGATGGAAGTACGTGTTGTAGGCATATCACCTTTTTTTCTGGCCCTATCTCTGAAACTAGAAGAACCATTCGATATACTACTGATCAACTACTATAACAACACCTTTGATAACTCGGACATTTGCGTGGTCAGTAGTTTGGAGACCTTAATACATAAGGTAACAGTATCCAGTAAAAAGGACATAAGAATAGTCTGGGTGGGTGATTTTAATGCCCACCTCTGCGAGCCAGAGTTCCTTGACTGCTGTGGTCTCCTGGACGAGAATGACAATCCTATTCAACACTTCAAACATTCCCCGTACGGGAACGCTCTTAATTCTTTGATAACAGTAAACTCTCTTTCCTTTCCCACACCCGCTACTAGAGGGATACCAACATTTGTAAGAGGGGACACTCACACCACTATTGACTATATTATTTACTCTAGAGAATTGTCCCCTATTACAGGACAACTCAGGGTTACCCCGACCTGTTTTAGTGATCACAATCCCTTGCCCATTGTGATTAATTTAGACCTGACAAATGATTCAAGAAGAGGGAAGCGACACCCTGCTATGAAGCTCTCATCCCAAAATGGGCTTACAATTAAATGGGGGAAGATAAACAGTAATAATTTTTTTAGAGACTTATTTTTGAATAAATGGCCAGACGTTATGACATCCCTGGATGAAAATAAGCCCCCAAAGGACATTATTCGTGCATTCTCCTCTCTGACAAAATATATGGCGGAGAAACTACAGTCTCAACGAGCTAATAAAGCCCACGGTCCAAGATGGTTTAACCACGCATGTACCACATCCCTAAGCAAGCTAAAAAAAACATTAAATGCATCCCCCAAAGATCTACAAGCAATTAAGATTGCCAGGAAAAACTATAAAGAAGTTCTAAGTGAATCTGCGTGGGAGGAATTGATGGCTGCAAGCAAAACCAAAGATACAACTGCATTCTGGCGTGTGGTTAACTCTCCACTATTGAGCGATAAATATGAGACGCCCATGGACACTGTCATCCCAGCCAAGACCTGGGTGGACTATTTAAAAAAAACTTTCGCCATAGAGACAAACACCCAATCAGAAATGCTAAATTGACTAAAACCTGCAGGAAATGATCAGCTAAGTCTGGCTTTTAGTAATATCATAAGCGTGGATGACGTTAAACAAGCAATTTAAGATAGTCCTTCTGAGAAAGCCCCGGGTCCAGACAGAATTCCTGCTGTCTTATATAAAGCACTCCCAGACTTCTGGGGTCCACTGCTAACCAATGTCATGAGATCGGCCGTGGTGGGCCCTCTAGTAGACTCTTGGAAAGAAGCAATCATCGTCCCGATTTTCAAGAAGGGAGATAGGGCAGACCCCCTGTGCTATCGCCCAATCTCTTTGCTGGACAGTTCAGTCAAAATTTTAGGCCGAGTAATTTTAAATAAGCTAGAAGAATGGGCAACTGATACTCACTCCCTCTCAGAAATACAATTTGGCTTTCGCCCAGGGGTGGGCACAGTCGAACAAACTCTTAATTTGACACTTATAGTCCAGAAATATACCAAAGCCAAAAGGGGCTGTATACACTTAGCATTTATGGATCTCTCCTGTGCTTTCAATACAGTCAGCAGGGAGAAATTGTGGAAGGTAATGCTGGATATGGGCGTGGATAAAGACATTGTTATATTACTTAGTAAACTTCATGCCTGCACAGAGGCTCGGGTCCGTTACTCCCGGGAGGGAGCCCTGACAGAGAAATTCCCCTCACAAAAAGGGGTCAGGCAGGGATGTGTTCTTGCCCCTTTCCTCTTTCTCCTATATATAAATGGGCTGGAGAAATTCCTTTGCAAATTAGGGAAAGACTCTGCAGTTATTAATAACTCTCCAATTCCTGTACTTTTATATGCAGATGATGCAGTATTAATCTCAAGGACAGCAAATGGCCTCCAGATTTTATTGAATGCTTTTAATACCTTTATGAGGAACCTTGGTCTTAAAATTAACAGAACTAAGTAATTTGTTATGAAGTGCGGTCCTAAACTAGCAAAAACGAAAAAATTTACTTTAAATGGGCATGAGATACTTAAGGTCCCACATTTTACGTATCTGGGGGTCCCTATTGATGTTGATTTTAACTGGAAGTTTTTAGTTAATATACGCTCAATACAATTTCAAAAAACCATTGAAGCTGTTTTTAGGTTTGCAAGAAGTCTTCGGCATAAACCTGTTAAGGGAATGATGACTGTCTTCACTTCTAAATACCTCTCTGTCGTGACATTTGGAGCTGGGGTCTGGGGGCTTACAGAATGTACAGGGCTCCAGATTATAGAAAATACATTTCTAAGAAGACTACTATCAGTCCCCCAATCTACACCAGTAAAGTTCTGTCATAAAGAAGTAGGTTTAAGATACATAACTAGCTATATAAAACTTCAACCTCTTATATTGTGGGTAAAAATCTGGACTAAGCCTGAAGCGCTTCTATGTAGAAAGGTGATACAGGACTGTCTCCTTCTGTCACGATCTCTAGATATACCCTGGCTTAGATATGTTTATCTCTCTCTCCTATCATTAGGACTAGGAGATTTTTTCCTTAAACCAGATACTTTAACAAGACAGGACATTAAGAAGGTTAAAGACATATTCTGGCAGAAAAATCAGGACATGGACCCAGGCTCTAGTTCAATGAAACTATGGACAACCTATGAGACACAACAACTTCAACCAAAGCTGTATCTGACCATCACTAATCATGAACGACAAAGGTTTTTACTCACAAGACTACGTTTAAACACTTTACATTATCTGGTAGCATTCCCAGTTACTGGAACCTGGTTTAAGAACCTCCCTCCTTGTTGCTGTAATGGAAAGACGTCTCAAAGTACATTACATTTT
This sequence comes from Pleurodeles waltl, assembly GCF_031143425.1. Lineage (NCBI taxonomy): Eukaryota > Metazoa > Chordata > Amphibia > Caudata > Salamandridae > Pleurodeles > Pleurodeles waltl. Next base: position 685,152,751 of record NC_090449.1, on the reverse strand, counting down.
ATGCTTTTTTGCACTTTATATACTGCTCCAAGAAAAAGATTTTTACGTCTGCTATTTCAGTCTAACAGTATTAGAACTAGCCAACTTGCTTACTCCCACTTACATGATTTGGGAAATATGGACATAATCCAGGCTGTGCAAAATTTTATGCATGCTGCTATTGGTGTTCGGAAAATGTATTATCAATGTTTTTAGAAATTTTTATGACTGTGAAATCTGTATGTTATTTATTTATTTTATGTCTTTTATGGTCTTTTTGCACCGAATAAAGTAAGCTATGATGATGATGAATCCTGCTGGAGCAGTTAGAGGCTTGGGTAACAGATTAGGGAATTCTGCCATACTTTCAATCAGGCTTTTGGATGAGGGCATCAACTGTCAATGACATTCTAGTACTATCTTTTCTCAGACATCAAGCTCTTCAAAAGAATGGGTTACCTCTCTTCTGCTGCTTCTTAGAATTACTGTGCTGCATTTGACAGCGTCCGGGCAACCCTTTGGAGGAAGCTAGATGCCTGGGGAATAGCCCCAAAGCTCTAAAGAGCAGTAAGATACTTAAACATGGAGACATGGGTTCAGGTGAAAACTGGCCCCAGCACAGTTACATGCAAAATTGTCATCAATCGTAGAATAAAGCAGGGCTTTGTTGTGGTCTATTTGCTGTTCAACCTCTACACAGCCAATTTAGGGAAATCACTGCATTCCAGCTCTCTGGTTCTTCCCAAGTCAGGAAACATCAAGCTGAAAATAATACAATATGCAGATGATATTGTGATTATTGACCACTGAAACTCAGGGATACAACGGGCACTGGATGCCCTGAATAGATTTAATGAGGCAATAAATTACAAGGTAACCTCGAGAAAACAAAAGTCCTGAACTTTGGAAGATACCAGAGCAAGAAGATGGTGATGTGGCGCTTGGGCAGCAAGATAATTGTCACATTGAGAAACTATACTTACCTGGGGTGTGGTTTAGCGAAAATGGTAGAGCTGCGGTACATGTAAAATAACTTAAAAAGAAAACTGCTGCCATTACTTATGGAATGGGCCTATTGAAGAGCATGCTAAACAGCATTTCAGAGGCCTCTATTCTCAGAGTAACAAAGGCAACTTTACTCCCCGCATAACAGTATGGTCATCATGCATACCCAGGAGAACTGAAATGTTTAAAAAAACAAGATATGCATATCGCTCAAGATTAAGGTTAGAATTGATTCTAAATCAATCACTAGAATGTAAAGCTTCTTTGTTGAAATTTTATGTGAGGACCAGGATGGCCCCAACAAATTCTTTTAAAAGTTACCTGATATTTATTTTTGAAATTCCTGGTAATCCCTGGTCCAACCAATTAAAAGCTGTGATCTTGACTCTACGGATAGAAACAGCCCTTTGCAATGGAGATACTCTATATACCGTTTGGAGAATGGCAATTAACAAGTAATTGAAAATGACCTCTTAGGAACAAGCCCTAACAATGGCAGATAATTTGGTACTGTTTCAGCCTCTGAAAGACACATATCATGGGAAAAACACAACCCTATTTTATTACAGCCTGGGAGGGTCCAGGAGGCAATGGAGACTGCAGTTATAGCTGTGAATCATGTTTACTCTCGTTTTGCAGTTGCCAAGCCCTTGTCTATCAAAGGAGACTACTGCTTAAACCAGTCTTTTTGGCCACTGGGGCGTGTACTTATCAGGATGCATCTTTGATCTGCTTCAAGACCATGGCTCCCTGGGCACTAGCTAGATATGCTAAATTTGCTAAATCATTTAGACAGCTGCTTTTCTAATCAGTGGCAACAACACTCAGCCACAACCAAGACCAGACCCTAATTACAAAATATGGCATCCAAGTTGGGATGGCCAAGAAGCAGACAGTTTTTCCATTGGGGGCGCCAATCAATGCAAAGCATTACTATTTGACCCAGTAATTGTAATGCCAGTTCATCCTTGTGTAGAAGAAATAGCCATCATATTTTCATATGGGTCATCTGATAACTGCACTTTAAACATCTTATTTGCCTATATAAGCTAGTTCTGTAGGGGGCAATCAATCGATGTAAAGCACCTCAGCATGTGTGGGAGATTGCAACATTGAGTCTTGCTTAGAACTGTACTGACTGCCCCTACAATAGTATTGTGAGCACATTAGTTGATTTTATCGGCTCTTGCCTACTTGTAATGGTTTTAAACTTTATACCTTTTATTCTAAAGGCTATAACAGCTTATCAGTTATGCGCATATAGCCCTTTGATCACTTTTTGACTGGATGTTAGCTAATAGCAAGGCCTTTATCAGCTATTGTAATTGCACATTAGACATTCACATATAACACTTTGAGTATTTGGTTTTTAATCTGAAGTGTGCTACTAGTAATGTTTTTTAGTATTAAACAATAAAGTTTTTTATCTGAACTAAAAAAGCTCCATCCCCTATGAGGAAACACATCGACAGCTACCTCCATTGTACAAAAATTGAAGATTTAGCCAATGTGAAGGGAGATCAGTATGCTAGGACTTGACATTCGTATGTGGTTTCAGCAAGTCAAGTGGCACATAATGGGCCTCATTAGGAGTTCAGCGGATGTGACGACCCGCTCGCCTAACGTCCGACTTGGAGGTTGCCACCACATTGGCTACCTCCCTGCCGGACTCATTAAGACTTTCCTGCTAGGCTGACTGGGGGAAACCAAGGTTTCCACCTGCCAGCCTAATGGGAAAGTAGCAGCAGCATTGTCTCTGGCTCGTAATCGAGCTGGAGGCAATGCTGTCTCCTTTGGGGTGCACCAGTATCCAGCGAACATTGCAAGGGTGCTGGGCAGGAGGATCCACTACACTGGCCATGCCAAGTGCATGGGCAGTGGCCCCCTGCACCTGTTCTCTGCCAGCCTTTTCAAGGCAGTGATAGCACCATGAAAAGGCTGGTGGAGAACCAGATCTTAATCAGCATGGCGGTGCTGCATGCAGCACCGACTGGCTGATTCCAACCTGACCTGCTGCCAACCTGTCATGATCACAGAGACGACGGGACCCCAGCTGTTTGACCTCCAGGGTCTTAATGTGGTGGTTGGACAACCACAGCAGTGGTGGTCCTGACTGCCACCATGAGGCTGGCGGTCTCAAGACCGCCAACCCCGTAATGAGGCTGTTAGAAATGGGGTCTTGGGTTGGCAGTCAGGTTACCTCCTGTCCAAGCAAGGACCCTCATTCTAGTCAGGGTAAGTCGCACATAATCCAAATTATCCTGTGCCCACCCTCTGGTTGCTTGGCACTGAGCAGTTAGGCTTAACATAGAGGGCAATTTGTAAAGTATTTGAGCAATACATCATGCAATAACACAGTATAACCCCACAAAAATACACCACACAGGTTTAGAAAAATATAGACTAATTATCTGAGTAAATTAAGGTCAAAATGATCAAGATTTGATAAATTCAATGTTTTGTAATGATAAATAGAGTCTATAGTTCTTAAAAAGCAATAAGTGTATCTTGCAAGCAGAAAGGACCTGGTTTGCATCTAAATTATCCGCACAGGACCGCAGAGGAGGAGATGCGTGGAAAATGGGGAGGTGTGCGCTGGCTTCTCCGGGTGCACACTGATAAAGCATTGATTCTTTTCCACGCAGCAAGGACATGGGGCCAGATGTACAAAAAAAGCAATTTGCGACTTGCAAATTGCGAGTCCCTGCGACTTGCAATTTGCAAGTCGCAAATTGCTATGCAGTACGGTGTCTGAGACACCGACTGCAACTCGCAATGGGGTCGCAATGACCCACCTCATGAATATTCATGAGGTGGGTCGCAAATTGCGGCCCCATTGCGAGTATAGGCACTCGCTAACATGGAGGCCTGCTGACGTCAGCAGGCCTCCATGTTAGCGACCTGCCTTTTAAATAAAGCATTTTTTTTTTTTTGAAGTGCAGCCCGTTTTCCTCACAGGAAAACGAGCTGCATTTCAAAAAAATCCGAAACCTTTAGTTTCGGATTTTTCAGGGCAGGGAGTGGTCCTTTGGACCACTCCCTGCCCTGAAAAAATAATATGGGGTCCAGTCACAAAGGGGAAGGGGTCCCATGGGGACCCCTTCCCGTTTGCGAGTGGGTTACCATCCACTTCAAGTGGATGGTAACTGCGACTCCATTTGCGACCGCATACGCGGTCGCAAATGGAGTTGCATAGCACTCCGACTCGCAAATAGGAAGGGAACACCCCTTCCTATTTGCGAGTCGCAAATGCATATTGCGAGTCGGTAACGACTCGCAATATGCATTTGTGCATTGCAAACCCACGTTTGACTCGCAAAAGGGTTGCTACATCTGGCCCCTAGTGTCGATTTTCGGCACGCAGTTTTGGGTCCTCTTCAGGTTGCAGGGAATTTGGACATCCCGGGGACGATGTGGAGAAATCCTGGGCACGCAGGGCGAATTCAGAGGAGCTGTGTCGATCCGGTGGGTGATGTGGTGAAATTTCTGTCACGCAGTAGGCACTGGCCGATTCCTTTCGCAGGAAGTCATGCTGCGTTGTTCTGGCTCGACGATGCGTCAATCCTGTTGTCCTGAGACTTCAAGGAACAAAAGGCAAGCTCAATCCAAGCCCTTGGAGAGCCCTTCTCAGCAGAGCCAGAGGGCACCAAGGCAGCAGGGCAACAGAAAGGCAGCAGTCCTTTACAGCAAAGCAGTCAGGTGAGTCCTTTGGGCAGCCAGGCAGCTTCTCTTAGCAGGTTGCAGGTTCTGGTTCAGAGTTTCTTTCCCAGGAGGTGTCTTGTCAAGAAGTGTCTGAGTTGGTAGGGCCAGGGACCCAGTTTATATACCCAAATGTGCCTTTGAAGTGGGGGAGATTTCAAAGAATGGCTTAGAAGTTCACAAGGTCCCCTTTCAATACAATCCTGTCTGCCAAGGTCCCTGTAGGGGGTTTGGCAGTCCATTGTGTGAGTGCAGGCCACTGTGCTTTTAAAATGTAAGTCTCAGGCCAATGTCACCATGTTTTAAGGGAGAAAGCATATGCACTTTAGCACTGGTTAGTAATGGTAAAGTGTGCAGAGTCCTAAAACAAGCAAAACCGTGTCAAAAAGTGGAGGGAGGCAGGCAAAAAGTTGAGGGTGACCACCCTAAGGCTGTCAGGTTTAACAGAGGCCCATTGTCTTGCTGGCAGCATCACATTGAAAACAGCTCTGATATAATCCATACTTCCATACAATCATAATGCAAGTTGTCTCTGCAAAAGATTTGTCCATCCCAAGTGGGTGTCCCAGGATCAACACGTGTTCACTTTGTACTTCAAACAGCAACATAACACAGAAATGTCACAACTTTGAAATGTCCAAATGAAGATGACAGTGTGAAGGACCTTGAAACAGAATAACAAGGGAAATTCATGTTACCACATATTTATCACATACTAAATCAAACTCAATTGAGAAGTCTTGAGTATTCACAACCACAGTCAATCTCTGTCAATGACACCAGTACTCAACGTAGGGAAAATCTTACCCACTAACATCTTTACCATGAACTTTCCTGAACTAGCCATTCCTACCAAATTACCATAGCAGACTTATATGTTCCCTATGTCACAAGATGTACTAATATTGGAGGCTAGAAATTTGTAAAGGTAAACTTGCACTCAGGTGAAGAAGTGGGCAATCACATCTTGACGTATGTCAACTCCTTCTTCTTCACCACCGTCATCTTCATTGGGCATTTCAACATCCTCACCCTAAGGCTCAATGCAGTAGACCTGTTCACTTGCGTTTGGTGGCACCAAGGCAATATGCGTGACATCTAATGCTCCAACCATGTGATAGTTCACCCAAAGCATAAAATTCTCCTTTCATGATGGCCAAATCCTTTGGACATGGGCGTTGAATGTAGATGTTGATGTGTTTCATCAAGGAAGCAAGGGCTTCCTGTGGCACATCACTGAAGTTGGCTGGGACATGCCCAATGATTCTGCCACAGTGTATTGGAAAGTGCCAGTGGCAACAAAATGCAGTACTGCCATGAGTTTCAATATTGGTGTCATGGCTGTGGATTCTTATTGTTAGGCAGGAGATCAGGCTCCTACAGCTGACACAAATCCATGATAGTTTGCTTTTTTTAGTTGAAATTGTTTGCTGACGTCCCTCTCCTTCATGGTGGCATAGCCTGGAAAGGGTGGGAACACCTGAGGCCATCTCCACCTAGCCATGGCTGGGTTCAGATGTCTGTACGTATGGAAAATAAAATTTCAGCTAAAATGGTCAGACCATACTTTTAATGTCAACACACATCTGACTTCTTGGTAATAATATCGGTGTCAAACACAGTCACGGTTCACATTTTATTGTGTCATCTCTTGCCAAGAAAAGTGTTATTTGTATCTGACATTTAGAAATACACTGGCCTACATTTTGACTGCAGTCAGAACATTGGCTACCCAATGGCTGTTGGTGGAAGTTGAGGTGGTAGCCTCCATGACGGGCCCAGTCTAGGCTTACATGTGAGACTGCTATGCATGAAAGCCAATGGCTGTGTCCGTCTTCATCACGGATCGTGTCTGCCATTTACTTGTACACAGCAATGTGAAAAAACACTAATTTGTGTCCTAACACCGCAGCCATCAAGATCTCCTCAATTTGTTGCTGCTGTTACCAACCTCAAGGAGCCACGACGCTGGGCAAAAAAGGTGAGAGGGCCCTGGCCTGTAGCAGGGAGGAGCTTGAGGTCCTTGCCAGGGAGGTTCTGTCGTGTACAGCCAGCTCTATAGGACCCAAGAGGAACAGCTGTCTGATTGATGATGCTCTGACTAAGTAACCTCTTCCTTTCTGATACACAGGCTATTTTTTGCCTTTTTGGTAATGGGGGTAGTGTTGTGATTGGAGTTGACAGAATGATGTAGCTGGAGCAAATTGTATTTTGCCACTGTCTGACATGTCTATGCATGGAAGTGTTAAGCCAGCTGAAAGTAGAAGCTATAATGTGTGTCCATGTAACACACAAATCCTATTTCATCATATTTCATCATACAAACGGCAGGCCACTGACTACCAGTGGCCAGTAGACAGTGTACCAGTAGTATGACTGACAACATACAGCCAATGTTGGAATGATGTTGATGCTGAGATAAAAATTTAGATTGTCTGGAGTTGTCTGATACTGTACTATTATGTGGGATTCAAGCACATAATGTGTATCAGGTTGCTCTGTATGGTTTAAACCTGTCATGGAGCCACATATAGGTAAAGTTAGTTTATGTGCAGCAAATTCAGATGACACTGGCTCACAATCATCCATCCACACTTGTTCATACAACCCACAAATCCCTGTTCTCAATGATACATAGCAGCCATTCTGTCAGCACCTCACCATTCATCAGGAGAGCGAGATCTCTTCTTGGGTACCTCTCTCTTCTTCTCTGCAGGATGAGAACGATCTCTTTAAGGGAAGTTTCCCTTCCGACGAGGAGGAGCAGTCCAAGGACTGCTTCTGGGTGCTGGCCCCGGCATCACAAAGAAAAGAGGGGCTGGCATTGGAGACGGTATTGTCATGGCAACAGGAGACGGAACCAAGAGCGAGTCGCGCAGAAGGACCGACGAGAGAGAAACACCCCGGACACCTCCAGGAACAATGGGAGGGGAAGAGAGCCGTCAGAGCTGCCTCCGTTGGTGAGAATCAGAACGAGAGTCATCGATAGTGAAGCAGCCCAAAGTGAACCAAGAGATGATACATGAGGCCCTTCCTTGTGGAGCTGCATGCTTCAGGAGGAGCATGGCTTGGTCATGTGTGTGTGGTCTGGTTTAGGGGCTGGGTAAAATGCTTGCAGCTATCCAACAGCCTCAATAGCCTTAAAAAAGGGAAAATACATTTCTTTTTTTTCCTGCACTTAATTTACAAAAAATCCTTTTGTCCCTATCCACCCTTTAAGTTTCTATTATGCACCTTCGGTGATTTATGGTAATGGATTCAAGCTTATAAAGAACATCCAAATGCTTATTGGCACTTACTCTCTCGAGGGAGTGGCTGAAGGACCTCCTCTCTGGAACCTAGAAGAGAGAAGAAAAGGACAAACACAAACTTTCATTTTATGGTTGTGCTGGAATTCCTTAAAATAAATAAACTTAAAGAACCCAATCCTTTTCTAACAAGTGGATAGAAACGCTATCATAAATTGGTGAGGAAGGCAGGCAGCTGCCATCTAACATAGGATGGAAAACATCATACATCAGCTACGTGAAGGATAGAGATGCTTGGAATGGGTGCTACAAAACATATGGCCCATGCTGAAACAGGCTGAACGGTCTTCATGAATACCATTGAATTACCATGGAGAAAATATGACTAAGATGGGTGAGGGCCAAGGACAAATAGTGTTGAGGCTATCCCAGACTAGAGCAGGAACCACCCCTGGTCCTAGGGTACCACTACAAAAGTTTATGACAGGAGAAGACCCTATTGTTTTCTTCCTGAATTTTGAGAGGGTCACTAGGGCTAGTGATTGGTCCATAGAGATGCAGACATTTTATCTAGCTCAGCTCTTGACTTCTGATGCACAAGCTGCTTACCAGGGAGCCAACGCGGATGGGACATGTACTTATGCTGGCATCAAGAAGGTAATACTTGACCGATTAGGCATGGATGATGAAATCTACTGGTTGAAGTACAGAAAAGAGAGAGGACTACTGGGACATACCCCATAAATCCTTTTTTTAAACTTAAAGATGCTGGTGAAAGGTGGCTCAAATCCTCTGAATTTAATAAAGAGGAGATCATGAAATAGATATATTTAGAGAAGTATTTAGAGGCCTTAACCCCCATCCAACCCAAAGGTTGCTCAAACAGCATCCTAGTCTCACAGCAGAAAAAGCAGTTGACATGGCCACAACCTTTGCTCGGGTGCATGCCCAGGGTCTGTAAATTTAGTGGGAGAAAACCAACAAACACATAGCCCACTACAAGCAACCAGAAAAACATCAACTAAACCTGTACCCGAAGTTCCCAAAATGAGAAGCACAAAAAACAAACAGCACACTCCCACCGTAATGCTTTGATTGTGGGGAGTGGGACTACGTAGCCAGGTTTTGTAAGAGGAGTTTGGAAAAGCAATACGAAGAAGAACCAATGGATGTCAGCAATTCTTCCTGTTCTATCTTATATACCCAAGAAACTGGAAATATATACTACGTGAGTTTGTTAGTTAATCAAATGTGAATCTCTTTGCTTTTATACCTAAGGTGTAGGCATGTAAAAGGCTGGCCTAGTTTGTAGTAAGTACCTAAGGTACTTACACCTTATACCAGGTCCAGTTATCCCTTATTAGTGAAATGTATGCAGTGTTCCACGCAGCTTAGGCTGTCTAGGGGTAGCTGTAGCAGAGCAGCCAAGGCTGAACTAGGAGACACGCCAAGCTCCTGCAGTACCACTATAGTTACACATTACCTTTACACAATGAAATACAATACTTAGTGTTACCAAAAATAAAGGTACTTTATTTTAATGACACAATGACAAAAATATCTCAGAGGCAATACTCCTTCTGGAGGTAAGTATTATACACAATATATACACTAGTAACCAAAATCAGGTAAGTAAACAGTCATGGAATAGTGCAAACAGTAGAAAATACAATAGATTGCAATGGGCCTAGGGGCAACACAAACCATATAATGAAATAGTGGAATGTGAATGTTGAATTCCCCCCTAGGCAAGTGTAGTGTCTAGAGGGGTACTGGGAGTGTAAGAAAACACCAAAGGTAAGTAAAGTACCCCATCCCAGAGCCCAGGAAAGCAGGAGTAAAGTACAGCAAGTTTCCTCAGGACACACTACAAGTCGTGATGAAGAATTATGCAAGACCCAAGCAAGACTGCAAGCAACAAACAATGGATTCTTGGACCTGAAGACCTGTGGAGAGAGGAGACCAAGTCAAGAAGTCGGAGAAGAGTCCAGGAAGAACAGGAGCCCCTGCCAACCTGGAAGAAGGTGCAAAATTGGATTCTCTGGTTAGAAGAAATGCTCCAAAGAAGATAGCTGTGGGTTCCTGCCTGGTGCAAGAGATGCCACATATAGAGTTGTTGGATGCAGGCTGGTTGTGTCACTGGATTCCGCCAATAAGCCTTGGTTCAAGCAAATAAGCGGTTTGTGTCAAAGCGGAGCTGCCTGGACCCAGGAGGGACCTGGGGGTCTCAACTTGGACTGAGGAGACAGAGGGGGCTCTCAGCACTTCAGAGAGCCCTCAGAATCAATCAATCAATCAATCAGTCTATTTGTAAAGCACGCTACATACCCGTAAGGGTTTCAAGGCGCTGGGGGGGGTTGCTGCTACTGCTCGAAGAGCCAGGTCTTGAGGAGTCTTCTGAAGGAAAGTAGGTCCTGGATCCATCTCAGGTCAGACGGGAGGGTGTTCCAGGTCTTGGCGGCAAGGTAAGAGAATGATCTGCCGCCGGAGGATCTGCGCCGGATGCGGGGGATGGAGGCGAGGGCGTGGTTGGCGGAACGGAGATTCCGGGTGGGGGTGTAGAAGCTGAGTCTGCTGTTCAGGTAGGTTGGTCCGGTGTTGTGGAGTGCTTTGTGTGCGTGGGTTAGGAGCTTGAAGGTGATCCTCTTGTCAACTGGGAGCCAGTGAATGTCTCTTAGGTGGGGGGTGATGTGGCTGTGGCGAGGGATGTTGAGGATGAGTCGGGCGGAGGCGTTTTGGATGCGTTGGAGGCGTTGTAGGTGTTTGGATGGGATGCTGGTGTAGAGGACGTTGCCGTAGTCGAGTCTGCTGCTGACGAGGGTCTGGGTTACTGTTTTTCTTGTTTCGGTAGGGATCCATTTGTAGACTCTGCGAAGCATGCGGAGGTTGTTGTAGCAGGAGGAGGAGATGGCGTTGACCTGTTTTGACATGGAGAGGGACGAGTTGAGGATGAAGCCGAGGTTTCGTGCGCTGTCGTTGGGTGTTGGGGGGAACCCAGCGAGGCCGGCCACCATGAGTCATCCCAAGTGGTGGGGGTGGGCCCAAGGATGACAACCTCTGTTTTGTCTGAGTTCAGTTTTAGCCAGCGATGGCTTTCAGTCCCTCGTGGAGGTTGGTTTTGGCGGTGTGTGGGTCCTTGGTGAGGGAGAGGATGAGTTGGGTGTCGTCGGCGTAGGAGATGATGTTGAGGTTGTGCTGATGGGCCACTTGTGTAAGGGGGGCCATGTAGATGTTGAACAGCGTCGGGCTGAGGGATGAGCCCTGGGGTATGCCGCAGATGATGTTGTAGGCCTTTGATTGGAACAGGGGGAGGCGGACTCTTTGGGTTCTGCCGGCGAGGAAGGATGCGGTCCATTCGAGGGCCTGGTCTTGGATTCCTGCTTCGAGGAGGTGGATTTTCAGAGTGTGGTGACAGACAGTGTCAAAGGCGGCCGATAGGTCTAGGAGGATGAGGGCTGATGTTTCTCTATTGTCAAGGTGGCTTCTGATGTCGTCTGTGGCGGCGAGGATGGCGGTTTCGGTGCTGTGGTTTCGTCTGAAGCTGGACTAGGAGGGGTCGAGGATGTTGTTGTCTTCAAGGTACCGAGTGAGCTGTGGGTTGGCGATTTTCTCAATGACCTTTGCCGGGAATGGGAGCAGGGAGATGGGCCAGAAGTTCTTCAGGTCTTTGGGGTCCACCTTTGGTTTTTTGAGAAGGGCGTTGATTTCGGCGTGTTTCCAGCTTTCCGGGAATCTTGCAGTTTCGAAGGAGATGTTGATGACCTTCCGTAGGTGTGGTGCGATGGCTGTGTCTGCTTTGTTGAAAACGTGGTGTGGGCAGGGGTCTGATGGTGATCCGGAGTGGATGGAGTTCATGGTCTTGCGAGTTTCGTCGTCGTTGACGCTGGAGCGGGTGGAGTTCGTAGAGGGTGGAGTGGGAGTGTCCGAGGTGTGAAGGGTGTGAAGGGTGTTGAAGCTGTCGTGGATGTCAGTGATTTTTCTGTGGAAGGCGGTGGCTAGGGGGTGATGTCGTTGATGGTGGCGCTTGGGCTCGAGAGTTCTTTTAGAATGTTAAAAAGTTATTTGCAGTCGTGGGCGTTGTTTTCTAGGCAGGTTTTGAAGGAGGATCTTTTTGCTAGCCTGATGAGTTGGTGATGTTTGCGTGTAGCATCCTTGAGTGCTGTGTGGTTGTTTGGAGTGCGTTCAAGAAGCCAAGTTTGTTTGAGTTTCCGGCAAAGGCGTTTGGAGGCTTGGAGGTCATTGGTGAACCAGGTGGCTTTCTTGTTGACTTGGTTGTTGGAGGGTTTCCTGAGTGGAGCAAGGCGGTTGGCGCAGTCGTCGATCCATAGCTTGAGGTTGTGTGCGGCGGTGTCAGGGTCGGTGGGGTTGGCGGGAGGTTTCTGGGCTAGGGCGTTGGTTAGTTGATCTTCGGTGAATTTGCCCCAGTGTTGGCGGGGTGGTTGTTCGGTGAGGTGGTGTTCTGTTTGTTTCTTGAAGGTGAAATGGATGCAGTGGTGGTCGGTCCAGTATAGTTCGGTGGTATGATTGAAGGTGACATGGTTGCTTGTGGAGAAGATTGGGTCAAGAGTGTGACCGGCTGTGTGGGTGGGTGTGTTGATGAGCTGTATGAAGCCGAGGTTGGCGAGGTTGTCGGTCAGGGTGGTGGAGTTGGTGTCATTGTTGTTTTCGAGGTGAAAGTTCAGGTCCCCGAAGAGGATGTAGTCCATGGAGGCAAGTGCGTGGGTGCTGGCAAGGTCAGCAATGGCGTTGCTGAACAGTGCCCTGGGTCCTGGAGGTCTATAAATGAGTATTCCTCTGAGAGTGGTGTTGGGGTCGGTGTGGACTTGAAAGTGAAGGAGTTTGGCAGAGCTGAAGGAGTCGCCCGGGAGGGTGTTGACTTCGAGGGTGGCTTTGTGGATGATGGCTATGCCTCCTCCGGTTCTGTTGGTGCGGTCTCTGCGAGAGACCTTGTACCCGTCCGGGATGGCTATGGCGATGTCGGGTGGTGATGAGTCATTCCACCAGGTTTCGGTTAGAAAGGCCACGTCCGGGCTGGTGGAGTCGAGCAGGTCCCAGAGTTCGACGGCGTGCTTGCGCGCTGAGCGGGTATTGAGGAGTATGCAGCGGAGGTGGTTTGTCTTGGTCCTTGGAGTTTTGTGGGCTCTGGTGCAGGTGAAGCTGCAGTTATGGCAGGAGAAAGGTCCGTGTGTGCTCTTTGGAGAAGCCTGGAAACAGGTGGTGTCTCGGCCGGTGTTGAGTGAGTGGAGGGTGTCGGAGTCGTAGCGGAGGCTGGGGATATGGTTGTTGCGAGGTCCAGGGGGTCTGGCGCTGGGCGCATTCCAGGCGCAGATGGGTACAGACGGGCTTGCTGGCGCGCCCACGATTAAGAAGGGAGGGGGGAGGGAGGAGCAGCTGGGAGGCGGGAGGAGCGGGCGAATGGGGCACGGGGGAGTGGGGGAGCAGGCAAAGGAGCGGGAAAAGGTGAAAGGAGGCAAAGGGGTGGGAAAAGGCGAAAAAATAGAAGAGGGCAAAAAAGGCCTGAGGATTGAAGATTGGAAAAAGAGGCAAAAGGAGTAAAGGTTGAGAAAAAGGAAAAGAGCAAAAGAGCAAAAGGCAGAAACGAGACAGAGAGCAAAAGGCAGAAACGAGGCAGAGAGTAGAGAGGCAGAAAGAGTGGAAAAAGAGTAAAGAGGCGGAAAAATTGGCGAAGAGTAAAAAAGGCAGAGAGAGCAGAGGGAGATCGGGGAACCAGAGAGACACTCTAGTGGATCGGGTCCCGGAGGGCGTCGATCCCTAGGAGCAGCGAGGGCGGGGAGGGGGAGATACGGGCACTGCTTGGTGGTGCTGTGTGCGTGGGGAGTGTGCTACCTGGCCAAACTAGGTCAGGAGACACTCACCTTAGCCCGCAGCGACCGCCATTAAGAAGGGAGGGGGGAGGGAGGAGCAGCTGGGAGGTGGGAGGAGCGGGCGAATGGGGGCGCAGGAGGGGTGTCGGAGTGGGCAAAGGAGCGGGAAAAGGAAAAGGAGGCAAAGGAGCGGGAAAAGGTGAAAAAATAGAAGAGGGCAAAAAAGGCCTGAGGATTGAAGATTGGAAAAAGAGGCAAAAGGAGTAAAGGTTGAGAAACAGGTAAAGAGCAAAAGGCAGAAACGAGGCACAGAGCAAAAGGCAGAAATGAAGCAGAGAGCAAAAGGCAGAAACGAGGCAGAGAGCAAAAGGCAGAAACGAAGCAGAGAGCAAAAGGCAGAAACGAGGCAGAGAGCAAAAGGCAGAAACGAAGCAGAGAGCAAAAGGCAGAAACAAGGCAAAGAGCAAAAGAGCAAAAGGCAGAAACGAGGCAGAGAGCAAAAGGAAGAAACGAGGCAAAGAGCAAAAGGCAGAAATGAGGCAGAGAGCCAAAGGCAGAAATGAGGCAGAGAGTAGAGACGCAGAAAAGTGGAAAAAGAGTAAAGGGGGCAAAAAACTGGCGAAGAGTAAAAAAGGCAGAGAGAGCAGAGAGAGCAGAGGGAGATCGGGGAACCAGAGAGACACTCTAGTGGATCGGGTCCGGGAGGGCGTCGATCCCTAGGAGCAGCGAGGGCGGAGAGGGGGATACACGGGCACAGCTTGGTGGTGCTGTGCACGCAGGGAGTGTGCTACCTGGCCAAACTAGGTCAGAAGGCCAGGCAGCACCCACAGGAGTCCAAGAACACAGGGAAAATGAAGATGCAAAGTGCAGTCATCGCAGCACTACACTGGAGAGTCTTACGCCGCCGGAGAACAACTCAGGAAGCTGTGCGTTCCAGGATGGTGTGCTGGTGACCTGGGCTACGCTGTGCATGAAGAACCTTTGGATGAAATGCACAAAAGCACAAGGAGCTGCAGCATACGTGGTGCACAGGGGTACTGTTGCAGCATGGGGAGACAAGCTCTTACCTCCACCAAAGTTGGACAGCTGGACCTTTGGATAGTCTGGGTCACTTTGGTCCAACACTTGTGTTTCAGGGATCATGCTCATTGCCAGGAGAGGAGTCCCAGAGTACTGGTTGTCATCCCAGAGAGTTGCCTGCTGAAGCAGGGAAGTGACTCTTTCACTCCACGGGACATGTGCCAGATCGTAGAAGGCAGCTTTCTCAGTGGGCAAATCAGCACAATGTGGGAACCTGATGTAGCTGTGTATATGTTGTAGCAGGGCACATAGGCATCCTTCAGGACATTGCTGAACATGGGTTGTGACATCCCTGCTGCCAAACCCACTGTCATCTGGAAGGACCCTCAGGCAAGGAAGTGGAGGACTGACAACACCTGTACTGTGAGAGGAATAGCATTAGGATGACGAATGGCAGGCAATAGTTCCGTCTCCAACTGGGTCACCAGCTCCATGATGGTTTGACGGTTCAGAAGATAGGTCTTTATGACGTTTCGCTCTTCCAGGGTGGCAGGGTCCACTAGGGGCCTGTACACCGGAGAATTCCTCATCCTTGACATTCCACCATACCTGTAAAGAGGAGGTAGCAGTAATCATGATGTGCATCATTGACTGTGTCACCCATGTAGGAGGCTGGCCTGGCTTGTAGTGGGTACCAAGGGGTACTTATACTCTGTACCAGGTCCAGTTATCCCTTATTAGTGTAGAAGAGGTGTTTCTAGCAGCTTAGGCTGATAGAAGGTAGCTATAGCTGAGCAGTTTAGGCTGAACTAGGAGACATGCAAAGCTCCTACTATACCACTGGTGTCATATGCACAATACCATAAGAAAACACAATACACAGATATACTAAAAATAAAGGTATTTTATTTTTATGACAATATGTCAAAAGTATCTCAGTGAGTACCCTCAGTATGAGGATAGCAAATATACACAAGATATATGTACACAATACCAAAAATATGCAGTAATAGCAAAAGGAAGTAATGCAAGCAATGTATAGTCACAATAGATTGCAATGAGAGCACATAGGTATAGGGGCAACACAAACCATATACTCCAAAAGTGGAATGCGAACCACAAATGGACCCCAAACCTATGTGAGCTTGTAGAGGGTCGCTGGGACTGTAAGAAAACAGTGAGGGTTAGAAAAATAGCCCACCCCAAGACCCTGAAAAGTAGGTGTAAAGTGCACCTATATTCCCCAGAGAGCACAGAAGTCGTGATAGGGGAATTCTGCAAGGAAGACCAACACCAGCAATGCAACAAAGGTGGATTTCCGGACGAGAGTACCTCTGGAACAAGGGGACCAAGTCCAAGAGTCACGACAAAGTCGAGATTGGGCAGATGCCCAGGAAATGCCAGCTGAGGGTGCAAAGAAGCTGCCACTGGATGGTAGAAGCTGTGGATTCTGCAAGAACGAAGAGGGCTAGAAACTTCCCCTTTGGAGGATGGATGTCACACGTCATGAAGAAGCTTGCAGAGGTGTTCCCACACAGAAAGACCACAAACAAGCCTTGCTAGCTGCAAGGGTTGCAGTTAGGGTTTTTGGATGCTGCTGTGGCCCAGGAGGGACCAGGATGTCGCCAATTGCGTGAGGAGACAGAGGGGGCGCCCAGTAAGATAGGGAGCCCTCACAGAAGCAGGCAGCACCCACAGAAGTACCAGAACAGGCACTACAAAGAAGAGTGAACTGGAACTCACCTGAAGTCACAAAAGGAGATCCTACGATGCCGGAGGACAACTCAGGAGGTTGTGCACTGCAGGTTAGAGTGTCGGGGACCCAGGCTTGGATGTGCACAAAGGAAATCCTGGAAAAGTGCACAGGAGCCGGAGCAGCTGCAAATCACGCGATACTCAGCAATGCAGTCTAGCTTGGGGAGGCAAGGACTTACCTCCACCAAACTTGGACTGAAGAGTCACTGGACTGTGGGAGTCACTTGGACAGAGTTTCTGAGTTCCAGGGACCACGCTTGTCATGCTGAGAGGGGACCCAGAGGGCCGGTGATGCAGTTCTTTTGTGCCTGCGGTTGCAGGGGGAGGATTCCGTCGTCCCACAGGAGATTTCTTCGGAGCTTCTAGTGCAGAGAGGAGGCAGACTACCCCCACAGCATGCACCACCAGGAAAACAGTCGAGAAGGCGGCAGGATCAGCGATACAAGGTTGCAGTAGTCGTCTTTGCTACTTTGTTGTGGTTTTGCAGGCGTCCTGAGCAGTCAGCGGTCGATTCCTTGGCAGAAGGTGAAGAGAGAGATGCAGAGGAACTCCGATGAGCTCTTGCATTCGTTATCTAAAGAATTCCCCAAAGCAGAGACCCTAAATAGCCAGAAAAGGAGGTTTGGCTACCTAGGAAGGAGGATAGGCTAGCAACACAGGTAAGAGCCTATCAGAAGGAGTCTCTGACGTCACCTACTGGCACTGGCCACTCAGAGCAGTCCAGTGTGCCAGCAGCACCTCTGTTTCCAAGATGGCAGAGGTCTGGAGCACACTGGAGGAGCTCTGGGCACCTCCCCTGGGAGGTGCAGGTCAGGGGAGTGGTCACTCCCCTTTCCTTTGTCCAGTTTCACGCCAGAGCAGGGCTGGGGGATCCCTGAACCAGTGTAGACCACCATCTGTGCCCATCAAAGCATTTCCAGAGGCTGGGGGAGGCTACTCCAGCCCTGACACCTTTTTCCAAAGGGAGAGGGTGTAACAGCCTCTCTCTGAGGAAGTCCTTTGTTCTGCCTTCCTGGGCCAAGCCTGGCTGGACCCCAGGAGGGCAGAAACCTGTCTGAGGGGTTGGCAGCAGCAGCAGCTGCAGTGAAACCCCAGGAAAGGCAGTTTGGCAGTACCCGGGTCTGTGCTAGAGACTCGGGGATCATGGAATTGTCTCCCCAATGCCATGATCTTAGACATGTTACATGGCCATGTTCGGAGTTACCATTGTGACGCTATACATAGGTAGTGACCTATGTACAGTGCACGCATGTAATGGTGTCCCCGCACTCACAAAGTCCGGGGAATTTGCCCTGAACGATGTGGGGGCACCTTGGCTAGTGCCAGGGTGCCCACACACTAAGTAACTTAGCATCCAACCTTTACCAGGTAAAGGTTAGACATATAGGTGACTTATAAGTTACTTAAGTGCAGTGGTAAATGGCTGTGAAATAACGTGGACGTTATTTCACTCAGGCTGCAGTGGCAGGCCTGTGTAAGAATTGTCAGAGCTCCCTATGGGTGGCAAAAGAAATGCTGCAGCCCATAGGGATCTCCTGGAACCCCAATACCCTGGGTACCTCAGTACCATATACTAGGGAATTATAAGGGTGTTCCAGTATGCCAATGTGAAATGGTGAAACTGGTCACTAGCCTGTTAGTGACAATTTGGAAAGCAAAGAGAGAGCATAACCACTGAGGTTCTGATTAGCAGAGCCTCAGTGAGACAGTTAGGCATCACACAGGGAACACATACGTATAGGTCACAAACTTATGAGCACTGGGGTCCTGGCTAGCAGGGTCCCAGTGACACATAACAAACATACTGAAAACATAGGGTTTTCACTATGAGCACTGGGCCCTAGCTAGCAGGATCCCAGTGAGACAGTGAAAACACCCTGACATATACTCACAAACAGTCCAAAAGTGGGGGTAACAAGGCTAGAAAGAGGCTACTTTCTCACAACCCATGACACACCTTAAATGCACCCTGAATACTCATTGCACATGTAAAATGGCAGCCGCCTGTCCTGCATGCACTGGGCAAGTGTGCTCATCCTGCCGGCATAACACGTCCTGGCGGTAGGCGTCTAAGACTGTGCAACTCCTTATTGGTTAGCATAGTTGCCTATGGGAGACAGGAGCCAATGGTGATCGCCGCCGGTGTTGACAGTGATATCCGTGGCAGCCATGACCGCAATTTCATGTGCTAATACTCACTTGACTCCTGACAGTCATGCACAGAAGACCTCCAATGCATGTGCTGTTGTGTTCTGACTCTGGTAGCCAAGATGCCATGTCCTCAGGATATACGGCCCCTGCCTTCACCCAGGAGGAATTGGAGAAGCTCGTGGAGGGGTTCCTACCCCTGTATGGACAGTTGTATGGGGCACCAGAGCAGCAGGTGAGGCCAATGTGACTGTCCTGTCATTGAGTGGTGCATATGTGGGCCTTGGGACGAGACTGTGTGACTGGAGAATGGACATGGGTGAGGAGTCTGAGCCTACGTGGATTGATGACTTGTGAGTGTGATCGTGAGATGTGTGCTGTCCACTGCTGTCCCTGTGATGCCACTTTCCTTGACTTTGTCCTTATGTCTGTGTAACCCTTGAAGGTTAGCACCAATCAGGAGAAGGGGATATGGCATGCCATCACCAAACAAGTGTTGACCCTGGGGGTACAAGCCCGGCAGAACAGCCACTGCAGAAAGTGTGGGAGGACCTATGACGCTGGGACCGGAAGACCGCAGAGGCCCAGCTGGGGAAGTCTTCCCTACTTGGGAGGAGTGCCCCTCAGACTCTGACCCCCCTGACGGCCCGAATTTCGGCGGTAGCCTACCCTGGGGTGGATGGGCACTTGAGGACAGCACAGCAGCCACGAAGGGGTGAGTACACACTATCACTTATGATGTGTGTTGCTATTGTTGCTCTGGGAGTGCACTATTGGGAAGCCTTATCATAGGTACTAGGTGGATTCATGTCCACTAAGTGTATTAGGTAGCTGGGCAGGATTCATATCATGGATGTGTGGCCATGCAGTTTGTGAATGGAGCTGCAGTTAGCTCCAATGTGGTATCTGTGTTGTCACCTACTACACAAATGTGCTAGGCAGCACATGCCACCAAGATCATAGCATCTGTAGTGCCAGGCCATTTTGATCAGTTGATGCCAAACACTGTACCAGGGATGACTGTTGAGTCCTCAATCTGCTGCCAGGCCAAGATGTCATTTTGGAATATGAAAATGGCCTATTTGGCATGCCAACTAGCCATGCAGGATTTTGTTAGTTCTGTAGTCCAGGAATAGTGTGTCTCTATGGGCATGTGAAGAGGGCAGGTCCTGGGCAGGTGTACACAATTGCATCTGTATCAACGTCAGCGTTAGACATGTGCATTGCTGTGGTTTCCCCATGGTGTTCCATTGTTGTAGCATGTGTAAGTGAGGGTATGGCGTGTCATGGCATGGCATCAGAATATATTGTAGTTACTCTGTGTAACTGTTGTGCTGGCATTGACTGATTGCACTGTGTCTCTCTCACATCCACCCACTCTCCCTCACCTCCTTTGTCTTTGTGTGCATCAGCATCATCTGGCAAAGGAGAAGGGGCACCGGAGAGTGGGGATGCTGCACCCCATGGGACCCAGGAGGCTGATACCACCAGAGCCGAGGGGACCAGTGGGACGGAGGACGAGGGAAGTGCTATGAGGGAGACATGATCGACAACACCATCTTCAGATTCCGCCTCCGATGGACACTCCCTGGCGGTGGAGGACCCATCTGGGACCATCTCAGCACTGTCCTTGTCCACCGACCCCCTTACCAGCACTGCCCTCCCTGTAGCTCCCTACCCAGTTGCCCGTGCCCGCTCACCCAGGAGGGTGGTTCTCCTTCGCCACAGGCACCTCTGCCCCACCCCAATCAGCCCTGCTGCCCTCAATGTGGAGGCTATTGACCTCCTGAGGTTCATCTCCGTGGGGCAGACAACCATCATAAATGCCATCCAGGGACTGTCATCCCAGATGCAGCAGACCAATGCGTTCCTGGTAGGCATTCACAGTGCCCTATCTGGCCTGCAGAGATCATTTCAGGCTCTGGCCTCTTCCTTGATGGCAGCCAGTGTCCCTTCTTCTTCCATCTCCCTCCACCTACCTGTTCCCATACCCACCCCCCTCTCCCCTCACCCATTCAAGGCACACTTACTGACCCACATGCATCCACATCAACAGACACAGTATGCAAGGACAGACACAAGCACCACAAAAGCCACCACTGCCATGCACACACACAACATTCAGATGCATAGATGCCAGCATCTACTCCCTTCCCCGACTCCACCACCACCTCCACCTCACAGTCACGACACAGCTCACACCTGCAGTCAGCACCTCATCAGTCCCAGATCCTGCCACATGTGTCCTAACTTGAACCATCACCACAATATCAGACCCACATACATGCACCCCATACATCACATATGCACACACTGTGAAATTCAACACCCCCACATGCATCACATACACCCTACCTGCGGACAACACCCCGACATTCACTCACATGTCCCCCCTGTCATCTCCCTGCATCTTCACCACCCCTCCTCCCAGTACACCTAAACGCCCACACTCACCCACCCAACAGTCACCCAGCACACACATGGCCCACACCCACTCACCTGAACCCAAGGCACCTCTATGTACACACCTCTCAACCATACCCTCTCCCTCCATTCTTACATCCACAGTTAGCCCTCTAACAGCCAAGGCCAAGCCCACTCCCTCCCCCTGGCTAAACCACCACTGTCCAGGGGCAAGCCTAAGGGGCCCCATCCAAACCCAGCCCAAAGGAGCCCCCTCTAAGCCCAGCCCATAGGACCCCCCCTTCAAGCCTAAACCACCCCTCACCCCTGAGGTACCTGACGCCCCTGCCCTGTGGAGGCCAGCACTTTGCAGTCAGGAGTCAAGTTGGGGCCTCATTCTGTGCCCTGTGTTGTATGGCCACAATGGACAATTTTGAACTGGCCCCTGGGCCTCATTGTACATGGTTTTATTGGTTTTAGGTTATTTATTATATCTGCACCACTGCACCGTTGGTGTTGATGGAGACAACCTTGTTCTGGCTTTCCTCCCACATGTATGTGTCGTAGTTATGCGATTTGGCATGTATGTATGTGTGTATGTGAGAGTGTTGGTATATGTGTTTATGTGTGTGTGTGTGGAAGTGGCTTGCCATGCTGTGTGTGTGATGTGTGTGTATACTAATGTCCTTCCCTTAGCAACACAAAAGGATAATGGATGGAGTGCTGAACAAAGCAAACACTCATCCCCAGTCACAGATCTGGGTTTAATCCATCGTTCTTTTGCTCACCATGCACACCAGTTTGGACCCAGCCATAGGCAAATCAGTCTTGACCCTGTTCCTCTTGGGAACAGTCTAGCCGAACTGCCAATCCAGGTCCTCCCTGGACCAGAAACAAGCATCCTTGGACTGGTTTCAGGGTATCACCCATCATCAGCCAGGCTTTGCACCACATTGTAACCCTTTGCACTACATTATGCCAGTGCTAGACATAATGTATGCAAAGGGGGCATTCCCCTGTAAGGGGGGCTGTAATGGCTCAACAAAATCTGAAAGGAGGCAGGCCATTGTTTTAAATGGGACTCAATGGGCTTTGCAGGATTAGCGTCAACGTTTTTTACGCTAATCTGGCAAAGCTCCGAACTAGTGTCAAAAATGCCCAGGTAAATGACAACACACTACAAACTGCTTGGCAAACTGATGGAGAAGCACAAGGAAAGACAAACCAGCCTTTGACTCATTTTGTGATAAAGAAAGGGCTACTGTGAAGAACCAGGTCTAAGGATGAGCCATAACTTTCAGCCCTTTGGACTTTTGAAAACAGGTTCTGTTCTTTGCTCATTCACATTTGTTGGTTGGACACAAGGGGAGGGAAAAAACTAGTGATTCCATTCAAAGGTGCTTTTATTGACCTGATATTTACACTGACATTAAACGATCCTTTCAACAGTGTGAAATTTGCCAAAAGAAAAAAACATATCGACCCCCACCGGTGCCGTTAAAATCCATAACAGGAAAACGCTTAAAAAGAATTGGAAGGGATCTGATTGGTCCCCTTCCTCATACACCTTGTGGATATCAACATGCATTGTTCCTGACCGATTATGTGACCATCTGTCAAAAGCCATTCCCTCGAGAACTGTTAATACAAAAACCATAGCCCAACGTCTGTTGGAGATATTTTCCCAGATGGGGTTCCTTGGGAAATACTCACGGATCAGGGTACCCTTTTTGTATCAAACTTAACCCCTTAGCTGCGGATTCTCTTCCCCCCGCAGTGCTGAGCCACTTTATGACTATTTCAGGTAGTTTACATTTAGGCCCCCAAATATTTTTGTCCACCTAACCTATCCAAGCCAAATGTGTTCCCTTTTTTCCAATATCTTGGGGATTCTAAAGGTATCCAGAGTTCCCCTGGAGGAGACCGAGAAATTACCCAAACTACAGCTAAAATATTTTTTGGGGGGGTAAATGGGAAAAAAGTGCTGCAGAAGAAAGCATCTGTTTTTTTCAATGCAAATGGGCTCCACAATGGGTTTGCAGTGCTAAAATCACCATCTTCCCAGCTTTTCAGGACCAGGTGGGATTGAATCCGAAAAACACATTTTTCAACACAGTGTTGGCGTTTTACTGGTACATACTCAATTTGTACTATTTTTTGTGCTTTCAGCCTCCTTCCAGTTAGTGATAGAAATGGGTATAAAACCAATGGTGGACTCAGACAGCTTAATATTTCCAAAAAAGTAGACAGAATTTTGAATTTTAACAAGAGGTCATTTGTGTAGATCCTTCAAGGTTTTCCTATAGAAAGTAACATGTGAAATAAAAAATATTGAAATTGAGTTGAAAAAAACAGCCATTTTTATCTACATTTTCTTCTGTAACTTTTTCCATCTATGGCACAGTTGTAAAAGCAATATACCGTTACGTCTGCTCGCCTCTTCTGTTTGCAGGGATATATAGGGCTTGTAGGTTCATCAAGAACCCAAGATACCGAGAGCCAATAAATGAGCTGCACCTTGCAATGGGTTTTCATTGTATACTGGGTACACAGCAATTCATTTGGTAAAATATAAAGAGTCAAAAATAGTCACAAAGGAAACATGTATTTCTGAAATTCGCACAAGATATGGAGTTTAGAGGCAGTGGTTATTTGCACAACTCTGAATTTGGGGATACTCACACTAGCATGGGAACTACAGGGCTTTTCTCAAAATGACTTCTTTCTTACACACTGCCTTACACTTGGAAGGCACAAATGTAGAGAAACACAATTTGCAATAACACTTGTTCTACTATTCTGTGTTCCTCCAAGTCTCCTGATAAAAATTTCACCTCGCTTGTGAGGAAGGGCCTAGCGCCCGCAACATGAAACACACCCAAAATGCATTGTGAACACATTACATTTTCCACTGCAAAACTGACTTGATTTTGGCAAAGTGCCTCGCTGTGGATTTTGGTCTCTAACTTAGCCAGCAGCAAGGGAAGCCTGGTAAACCTATACATCTTTGAAAACAAGACACCTAGGGAAATCTAGAATGGGGTCACTTGTGGGCCTCTACCCAGGTTCTGTCACCCAGAATCCTTTGCAAACCTCAAATTTCATCTAAAAAACGAATTTTCCTCACACTTGAGCTGTCTGGGTTCGGTAGGTTTCCCTTATTGGCCACTGATCCCAAGACCAGAAACGCAGGTGCCCGTCTTACAAAACCAGGTTGTTTTGTGATAGATAATTTTTATGTCTCCACAATACCATTTGGGCCCTTCCCTGTTGCGGCCCTGTATGAATATGGGGGTTACTCAAACCATGTGAGTTGTCCAGTAGGACTTCAAGGTGGGTGTAGGAAAGTAGCCTCTTTCTAGCTTGGTTACCCCCCACTTTCGGCCTGTTTGTCAGTATGTTTGACTGTGTCTAATGGGATCCTGCTAACCAGGACCCCAGTAGTTATGCGCTCTCCCTTAAATTTGGTTGGTACATACAGTTAACACAGTATTTCACCCACAATTGGCATACTGGTGCCCCCTTATGAGTCCCTACTATATAGTTCCTAGGTACCCGGGGCATTGGGGTTCCAGAAGATCCCTATGGGCTGCAGCATATATTTTAACACCGATACGGAGCCCATGCAAAAGCTTCTGCAGGGCTGCCAGTGCAGCCTTCATGAAAGAGTGCATGCACCCTTTCACTGCCATTTACACTGCATCAGGTCACTTAGAAGTGACCCATAAAGCAGGCCCTGCAGCCCTAAGGGCAGGGTGAAAAGTACCTGTGTGTGAGGACACCCCTGCACTAGCAGAGGTGCCCCCATGACCTCCAGGACCATTTTTCCAGACTTTGTGAGTGCGGGCACGCCATTTTACTTGTGTAATAGACATAGGTCACTACCTTGATCTAGCTACATATTGGTGACTCTGAACATAGGCATGTTTGGTATCAAACATGTAGGGATCATACCCCCATGCTTTTTCAAGCATTGGTTGTATGATCCCATGCACTCTGGCGGCTCCTTAGAGGACCCGCAGTACTGCCATTACAGCCTTCTGAGGTTTTCCAGGCAGCCCCAGCTGCTGACACCTTACAGACAGGTTTCTGCCCTCCTGTTGCTTGAATAGCTCGAGCCCACAAAGGCAGAACAAAGGATTTCCTTTGGGAGAGGGTTGGTGCACCCTCTCCCTTTGGAAATAGGTGTTACAGGCTTGGGGAGGGTAGCCTCCCCAAGCCAATGGAAATGCTTTGAAGGGCACATTTGTTGCCCTCCTTGCATAATCCGGTCTACACCAGTTCAGGGACCCCCAGTCCCTGCTCTGGCACGAAACTGGACAAAGGAAAGGGGAGTGGCCACTCGCCTATCCATCACCACCCCAGGGGTGGTGCTCAGAGCTCGTCCAGAGGGTCCCTAGGTTTTGACATCTTGGATGCAAGGTTGGCAGGGAACACAGGGAGCTTCTGAGTGGCCAGTGCCAGCAGGTGATGTCACAGCCCTCCCCTGATAGGTGCTTACCTGGTTAGGTGACCAATCCCCCTTTCAGGGCTATTTAGCGTCTCTCTTTTGAGTGGTTCGTCAGATTCAGATTGTAAGTCTCCAGCAGGAATCCTCTGCATCCTCCACTTCAACTTCTCACCAAAGCAACTGCATCTGGACCCTTCAGGAATTCTACAAACTGCAACAAAGAACAAAGAAGCAAGATGCCTTGTGCAACATTGTATCTTCATCTTCTGCCTGAATCTGCAATGGCTTCCCAGCCGTGCATCCTCTGAGGCCAGCCCATCTTCAGCCTGCACCAGAAGAGGGAAGGTATCTCCCTTGGGTTGAAAGAGTCTCTCCCCTGCTTCTGCAGGCCACTACTGCAACGATGACCGGCTGCGTGGATCCCCTCTCCTGCTGAGATGTGTGGATCCTGCATCACGGCTGGTAGACTGAAGTGGTCCGACGGTCCTGATGACCCACTGTCCAGCTTTGGTGGAGCTAAGACCTTACCTCCCTATGAAAAACAGTACCCCCGTGCACAGTGTGTTTTGCAGTTGCCAAGGCATGTTGGCATCTTTCCAAAAAGTTCTTTGTGCATCTTGCAGCTCCGGCTCCCAGCACTCTATACTGTGACAAACAGCTTCCTGAGTGGTTCTCCAGCGGCGTGGGAGCCTTTGTCATCATGCTGCGTGGGCTTCCTTTGCACCTTATTTGTACCCGTGCTGTGGGACTCCTGTGCATGCTGCCTGGTCTTCTGTAGGATCTATGAGTTATTGAGAGCCACCTTTGACTCCCCCTACTGGATAGAGTCCACCTGGTCCTTCCTGGTCCCGGGCAGCGCCATTTTCCGCTAACCGTGAGGTTTGTGTGTACCTAGGCTTGTTAGCAGACTACCGCAACCCAAACCAGGCTGCAGTCCTCCATCCAACGTGTGACATCACTTGCACCGAACAGGAACCCGACCGCGTCTTCCTGGGTGCAATACTGACTGTTCTTCTTCACCTGTGGTTTTTCTTTTGCACCTTCATCCGGGCTTAGCAGGGGCTCCTGTTCTCCGTGGACTCTTCTGTACTTCTTGGACTTGATCCCCTTCTTCCACAGGTCTTCAGGTGCAGGAATCCACTGTTCGTATCTTGCGTCTCTTCTTGCATAATCTTTTTTCGTTTCTGTGTGTGTTCTGGGAAAGTTACTATATTTTACTCCTGCTTTCCTGGGCACTAGGGTGGGTTCTAGTACTTATCCTTAGGGTTTTCTCCCAGTGACCCTCCACACACTACACTTGCCTAGGAGGGAAACCGACATTCACATTCCACTTTCTCAGTATATGGTTTGTGTTCCCCCAGGCCCATTTCTAACTATTGTGGGATTTCACTAATTACTCTGTTTTCTAACTGGTTTTACACCTGGTTTTGGATACTAGTGTATATAATTTGTGTATTACTTACCTACTAAGGGACTATAGTCTCTATGTTATTTTTGGCATTTGTGGTACCAAAATAAAGTATCTTTATTTTTGTAACTCTGAGTATTTTCTTTCACGTGTGTGAGTACTGTGGGGCATATTTATACTCTGTTTGCGCCGGAATTGCGTCTTTTTTTTGACGCAATTCCGACGCAAAACTCACTCCATATTTATACTTTGGCGTTAGACGCGTCTAGCGCCAAAGTCCATGGAGTTTGCGTCTTTTTTTTGCGTGGACACCTACTTTGCGTTAATGATATGCAAGGTAGGAGTTCCCGTCTAAAAAATTGACTCTGAGGCATGTGCGCCGTATTTACACTCCCGGGCAAAATTCACGCCCGGGAGTGGGCGGGTCAAAAAAAATTACATCCAGACGCTTTTGCGCCGTTTTTTAGCGCCTGGTCAGGGCAGGCGTTAAGGGACCTGTGGGCTCGGAAGGAGCCCAGAGGTGCCCTCCCATGCCCCCTGGGACACCCCCTGCCACCCTAGCCCACCCCAGGAGGACACCCAAGGCTGGAGGGACCCATCCCAGGGACATTAAGGTAAGTTCAGGTAAGTATTTTATTTTTTATTTTTTTGTGGCATAGGGGGGCCTGATTTGTGCCCCCCTACATGCTACTATGCCCAATGACCATGCCCAGGGGACATAAGTCCCCTGGGCATGGCCATTGGGCAAGGGGGCATGACTCCTGTCTTTGCTGAGACAGGAGTCATTTCAATGGGGGTTGGGAGTCGAAAAAAATGGCGCAGATCGGGTTGAGGCGAAAAATTTGCCTCAGCCTGACTTGCCCCATTTTTTGGCGCCCAAGCTCCATATTCCCCTACGCCGGCGCTGCCTGGTGTACGTCATTTTTTTTCACGCACACCAGGCAGCACCGGCGGCTAACGCCGGCTAACGTCATTGAATAAATACGGCGCACGCATGGTGCTTCAGAATGGCGTTAGCCGGCGCAAATTTTTTGGGCGCAAAACTGCGTTAGCGCAGTTTTGCGTCAAAAAGTATAAATATGGCCCTGTGTGTCTACAGTGGTATTGCATGAGCTGTTCATGTCTCCTAGATAAGCCTTGGCTGCCTTGACCCCTGACCTGAATTAAGGCCAGGAACCAGTCTGCGCAACGAGCAGCTCCACTGGACTGCCCTCGTGCTCCTGACCCAGCCCTCACTGCTGCCGCGAGTTCGAGGCTCTCCACCACCTGCAGGCACCTGCCTGTGCCTCATCCCTGGTGTCTAGTGGTATATGTAAGTATTGTGTATTTGTCTTTTGTGTTTATCCTCTTTCTGTTTTTTGTGCCTGTTGTGCCGTTTTCCTGCTTATTGCCTTTTCTGGTGTCTCGGCTGTCTCTGCCTTTTTTGCCTGCTCTGCTTTGCTGCCTGTTTCTGCCCAGTTCCCTGTTCCCGCTGCTGCATCACCTGCGGCCCCCCTGTGCCCCCATTCTCCACCCCCTCCCGCCTCCCAGCTGCTCCTTCCTCCCACCTCCCCTTCTTAATGGTGGCCGCTGTGCGCTGCCCAGAGTGACTCCTGACCTGAATTAAGGCCAGGAACCATTCTGCGCTACTAGCAGCTCCATTGGACTTCCCTCATGCTCCTGACTCCGCCCTCGCTGCTGCCGAGAGTTTGAGGTCCTCCACCACCCACAGGTCTGTGCCATATCTCTGGTGTCTAGTGGTATATGTAAGTATTGTGTGTTTGTCTTGTGTGCTTATCCTGTTTCTGTTCTTTGTGCCTGTTGTGCCGTTTTCCTGCTTATTGCCTTTTCTACTGTCTCTGCCTTTTTCGCCCGTTCTGCTTTGCTGCTTTGCTACCTGTTTGCCAGGCTCCCCGTTCCCGCTGCTGCATCCTCTGCGGCCCCACCCCACTTGTGCCCCCATTCGCCACCCCTTCCTGCCTCCCAGATGCTCCTCCCTCCCACCTCCCCTTCTTAATGGTGGCCGCACCGCTGCTGTGCCAGAGGCGCACTAGAGGCAAACCCGTCTGCGCCCGTCCTCGCCTGGACCGTGCCCAGTGCCTGTCCCCCTGCCACTTGCACCTCCCATGCCTCCAGATGCCACTACACCACCGCTGAACTCCACACACTCAACCCCGGCCGGCCCACCGCCTGCACCCAGGCCGCACCCAGGCACATCTTTGGACTCTTTATCTGCGGCTCATGCCGTTTCATCTGCAATCAAGCCCCCAAGCACCACAACGCCAGACACCCCAACCATCTCAACTGCATCCTCCTCAACACCCGCTCCGTCCACAAGCACGCCATCGAACTCTGGGACCTACTCACATCAACCTCCCCTGACATCGCCTTCCTCACCGAAACATGGATAAACCCCTCTTCAGAACCAAACATCGCCATAGCCATCCCTGAGGATACAAGATCATCTGAAGAGACCGTATCAACAAACCAGGAGGAGGAATCACCATTATACACAAAAGCACAATCAGGATCTCCACTGACACCAACGACGCCCCAGATGCTGCAGAACACCTACACTTTCAGATACACATCAACGCCAACACCACCCTGAGAGGAACCCTCATCTACATGCCACCAAGCCCCCGCTCCCAATTCTGCGATGCCATCGCCGACACGATCAGCCCCCATGTCTTCGCCTCCTCGGACTACCTGCTCCTCGGCTACCTAAATTTCCACCTGGAGTACACCAACAACTGCAACTCCGCTGCCCTTCTGGACAACCTCACCAACCTCAGCCTCAAGCAACTGGTCACCTCGCTCTCCCACTTAGCCGGGCACACGCTCAACGCCATCTTCTCCTCCAGCAGCCACATCACCTTCACCCACACCACCGAACTCCACTGGACAGACCACCATTGCGTTCATTTCTCCTTCTTGAAACCCACCCCCCACCACCAACAGCATCTGCTCCCTCACGGCAAGTGGAACAAGGTCTCCAAGGAACAACGGATCTCCAACCTCGCCCAAACCCTACCAACCAAAACCAGCGACCCCAACACTGCCGCTCTCAACCTCAAGCAATGGCTCGACGACTGCGCCAACACCCTTGCTCCACTCAAGAAAACCAACAACACCTGCATCAACAAGAAAGCTCCCTGGTTCACCGCAGACCTTCAGGCCTCCAAACGAGAATGCCAGAAAGCTGAGAAAACCTGGCTCCAAGAACAATCAGAGAGCAACTTCACTGCCCTCAAATCAACCATGCACAAACACCACCATCTCATCCGGACCACCAAAAGATCTTTCTACAAAGAACAAATTGACAACAACACACACAATAGCAAGGAGCTATTCAACATCATCAAGGAACTCACCAACCCCAAGTCCTGCTCCACCAACCCTCCCCACTCACAAGATCTCTGCGACTCCCTCTCCATCTTCTTCCACCAAAAGATAACAGACATTCATGGAAGCTTCACAGCGCCGTCCCCCACCACCACCACCAGCAACATGTTCGACCTACTGAGGGCCTCGACCCCCACCAACAATGAGAAAACCACCAAAACCATAAGCAGCAACCACTCCGGCTCCCCTGCAGACCCCTGCCCTCACTACGTCTTCAAAAAGGCCAGCCAAGTTATCGCTCCCCAGCTCCGGACCATCATCAACAGCTCCTTCGATGCTGCCATTTTCCCGGAAAGCTGGAAACACGTCAAAGTCAACACCTTACTCAAAAAGCCCAAAGCCGACCCCGAAGACCTAAAAAACTGCCGACCTATCCCTCTACTCCCCTTCCCCGCGAAGGTCATAAAGAAGATAGTCAACAGCCATCTTTCCCAACGTCTCCCAGTAAGGATTCCGCAAAAACCACAGCACCGAGACCGCCCTCATCGCCTGCAGTGACGACATCAGGACCAGGCTAGACAAAGGTGAAACCGTTGGCCTCATCCTCCTCGATCTCTCTGCAGCCTTCAACACCGTATCTCACCAAACCCTCCGCACACGCCTCTTTGATGCCGGAATTCGCCACAGAGCCCTGGACTGGCTTACCAGCTTCCTCTCCGAGAGAACACAAAGAGTTCGCCTCCCCTGTTCCGGTCAAAGGCCACCAAAACCATCTGTGGAGTTCCCAGGGATCCTCACTCAGCCCCACCCTCTTCAATATCTACATGGCTCTGCTAGCCAACATCGTCCGATCCCACAGCCTCAACATCATCTCCTACGCTGACGACACCCAGCTCATCCTCTCCCTCACAAGGAACCCTGCAGCCGCCAAGAACAATGTCCACACCGGAGTCCTCGCAATTGCCAACTTGATGACAGCAAGCCACCTCAAGCTGAACTCAGAAAAAACCGAGCTCATCATCTTCGGCCCCAACAATTCAGCATGACTCCTGGTGGCCAGCCACCCTGGGGTCACCCCCAACACCAACCACCCACGCACGTAACCTCTGCTTCATACTACTCTTCACTCTCCATGACCCAGCAAGTCAATGCCATCTCGTCCTCATGCTTCTACACCCTTTGAATGCTCCGCAAGAGCTTCAGGTGGATTCCCGTAGAAACTAGAAGAACGGTCACCCACGCCCTCGTTAGCAGCAAACTGGACTACAGCAATGCCCTCTACGCAGGAACATCAGCCAAGCTCCAGAAAAAACTCCAGCACATCCATAACGCCTCAGCACATCTCATCCTCAATCTCCCTCGCCACAAACACATCTCTGCTCACCTCAAGGACCTCCATTGGCTACCCATCGACAAAAGGATCATCTTCAAAATCCTAATCCACGCTCACAAAGCTCTCCACAACACCGGACTGGCCTACCTCAATGATCGACTCAACTTCCACATCGCGACACGCCAGCTCCGCTCCGCCAACCTCGCCCTTGAAACAGTCCCTTGCATCCACCGTAACACAACTGGCGGCAGATCCTTCTCTCTTCGCAGCCAAAATCTGGAACTCACTCCCCGCCAACTTACGTAAGACCCAAGATCTCCTGACCTTCAGGAAGCGCCTAAAGTGCTGGCTCTTCGAACAGTAGCATCCCACCAGCGCCTTGATACCCTGACGGGTGAGTAGCGCGCTCAACAAATAATTTGATTGATTGATTGATTGTATATATACACACATCCTGCCAATTTTTTTTTTTTTTTTTTAATTTTTTTTTTTTAACCTCTGAGTGGGTGATCGCACCCCTCCTAGGGGTAAATCAGCTTTTTTTAAATAAAAAATGCCTCCAGGGGCAGAGCCGGCCCATTCCTATGAGGACCGACTTCTCAGAATAAATACCTGGTGTCCAGTGGTGTCTCCAAAAAGAGTGCCCCCTTTCAAACGAGGCCTCCCTGAAAGCTGAGGAGGCCCTTTTGAGCCTGTTCCCTGCTGCTTCCTGCTCCTGTGGAGAAAACAACTGTGACGTAAGCGCGCCACGCAGTGTGCTGATCTCCCAGATGGGTGGGTGGGTGTACGCAGGGAGACACAGAAGCTCTTCTTTGTCTCCTGTGGGATCTTAGAAAAAAAAATCTTCTTTGTACCAGAGGATTTTTAAAACCCCTCACTGGTGTCGGCCAATGGTCATGGCCGGCACCAGGGAGGGTGTGCGAGTGTCAGCCATTGGCCGACACACACATCAATAAGGTTAATGAAAAAAATGTGTTGACAATTGGATATAAAACAATTGAGGACATTGGTTTATCATCCAAAAACTGATGGTTTGGTGGAGAGATACAATGGTTCCCTGAAGTTAACTCTAAAGAAGCGTCTTTCTGAGCATGAGAGTAAATGGGATCAGTTACTTTGGCCCTTTTTGTTCAGCGGAGTCAAAAACAAAGTAGTCTGGGGCTCTCCTCCTTTACGTTACTCTTTGGGTGACAGCCTCAAACTCTTTTAGAAATCACGAAAGAAGCATCGGAAAAAGATGAAGGTGAAAAAGCAGAATCTCTTCTAGAATATGCCACAGAGCTCAATCCCGATTGTGGAACGTACAAGCATTAGCCAGGAGAATTTTGAAAAAAGCCAACAAAAGCAGAAATCCATTTGACACATATGACCAAGGAAAGAGATAGAGGGCCCTCGACATTGGAGACTGGGCCCTGGTGCTCCTACCATCCTCTGACAACTAACTCGAAAGTGAGTGGCTGGGCCATTTTAGAATAGTTGGGAAGACCAGGAAAGTGACCTACCGGTTACAATGTTCTCCCTAGCAAACTCCACATATGTCATATCAACCTCTTGAAAAATGGTTACGACCACCCCTACAGATGGGTGTATCTTACCTACCTCCAACACCCTTGGGGATGCCCACATCAAGGAAGGCTTGACTAACATCATAAGAACACACTTAGTTGAAGTCCTAAATCTTTAAAGTCTTCGCAAACATATTTTTGGACCTGCGTAGAAAAAGCCCATGTGACCGAACACTTCAGCCCAACCTCAGATGGAGTGGTTATCAAACAAAGGGCCAGATGTAGCAAGTCGGCAATTTGCGACTTGCAAATTGCGAGTCCCTGCGACTCGCAATTTGCAAGTCGCAAATTGCTATGCAGTACGGTGTCTCAGACACCGACTGCGACTCGCAATGGGGTCGCAATGACCCACCTCATGAATATTCATTGGCAGTATAGCCACTCGCAAACATGGAGGCCTGCTGTCGTCAGCAGACCTCCATGTTTGCGACCTGCTTTTCAATAAAGCAGTTTTTTTTTTTTTTAAGTGTAGCCCGTTTTCCTAACAGGAAAACGAGTTGCACTTCAAAAAAACCGAAACCTTTAGTTTCGTTTTTTTTTCAGGGCAGGGAGTTGTCCCTTGGACCACTCCCTGCTCTGAAAAAACAATTTGGGGTCCAGTCACAAACTGGAAGGGGTCCCATGGGGACCCCTTCCAATTTGCGAGTGGGTTACCATCCACTTGAAGTGGATGGTAACTGCGAGTCCATTTGCGACCACGTACGCGGTCGCAAATGGAATTGCATCCCACTGCGAGTCGCAAATAGGAAGGGAACACCCCTTCCTATTTGCGAGTCCGAAATGCATTTTGCGAGTCGGAGCCGACTCGCAAAATGCATTTCTGAATGGCAAAGTGGCTTTTGCGCTTCGCAAACGTCGATTTTCGCCGTTTGCGAGGCGCAAACACTTTGCTACATCTGGCCCAAAATTCCTACAGAAAACCCAAAGACCAACAAAAACCACTGCAGACAGAAATCAACAAAATGTTAAAGATGGAAGTCACAGTACCATTACCAGTAACTGGTGTTCTCCCATTGTCCTCGTCCCGAAACCCGACAACAGGTATCCTTTGCCGAATATGGACAAGTTGTTCAAGAAACTGTGGAAAGCTAAGTTCATAACCACCACTGATTGAACCAAAGGGTACCAGCAGGTACCATTGAACCCTCAGAACCAAGAAAAAATTGCCTTTGCCACTCCAAACAGTCTGTGCCATTTTACCATCCTTCCCGTTGGCCTACATGATGCCCCCACAACTTTCCAATGACTAATGAATACCGTACTGTGCAATGATCAGGCATACTCCTCCACCTATTTAGAAGAAATAGCAGTTTTTAGCAACACTTGGGAAAATTATTTACACCACCTCTCTCTAATTCGCTCAAAGATGCAGAATGCCCATCTACCGATAAACACAAAGAACTCTAGATTTCCATACACTAAGGTCAAGTACTTATGCTGTTTGTTAGGGGACGGTTGGATAGACGCACAAAATGAAAAGGCTAAGACCATCATCAACACTCCCTTTCCTGATAATAAAAGAGCAATTAGAGTGTTCTTAGGATAAATTGGATCTTACTGTCGCTTTATAACATGGTATTTAAAAAAATCGGCTTCTCTTACTGATGTCCTGAAAAAGTCAGTTTGTCCACATGTTTTGATCATCCCAACGCAGCCGCTAGAGAGGCCTTTGACAATCTAAAGAAAGTTTGACTACTAAACTGTTCTGTTGTCCCATAACTTTGACAAACCATTAATAGTGCAAACAAACACTTCCAACATAGGAATTGGGGTTGGACTTACTCAAAAAGTTTATAAAGGAGATTGTATTTAGCAGTTGTAATTGTTCCCTCATGAGCAGAAGTACTCCACCATTAAGAAGGAATGCCTTGCCCTAAAATGGGCTGTGGAGAAGTTACAGTAATTGCTGGAGGGAGACACTTTCTTCTCTATATGGACCATGCTTCCCCTACCTGGCTACAGAGGAATAAAGGACAGAACAATAGGATATTGCACTGGTTTGTGGCATTGCAACCTTTTAGTTTTGAAGTACTGCACCGGAAAGGCAAGGAACAGGGAAATGCTGACTTTCTTTCCTGTTATCCTCATTTCTGCGATCGGGAATAATCCTAGGGGGGGGACTGTGTGAGAAGCTTTCCACCCATCAGGAGAGTGAGATCTCATCTTGCGTACCTCCCTCTTCTCCCCTGCAGGACGAGCATGATCTCTTTAAGGAAATTCCCCTTTCGATGAGGAAGAGTGGCCCAAGGACTCCTTCCGGGTGCTGGCCCTGGCTTCACAAGGAAAGAGGGGCGAGCATGGGAGATGGTGTTGTCGTGGCAACAGGAGGTGGAACCAAGAGATAGTTGTGCAGGAGGATCCAATGAGAGAGAAACACCCCAGATACCTCCAGGAATGAGGAGCAGAAGAGACCGGTTGGAGCTGCCTCCCTTGGTGGGGACCAGTACGGTAGTCAGCGGTAGTGAAGCGGACCAAGACACGACTCTGGAGGCCTTTCCCATGGAGCTGCATCTTCCCGCCATGCTTCAGGAGGAGCATGACTTAGTCAGGTGTGTGGCCGGTTACAGGGGCTGGGTAAACTGCTTGTGGCTATCAAACAGTCTCAATAGCCTTAAAAGAGGGGGAAAGCAGGAGGTCAGAGATCATGGCTCTTTCACTTGCATGTTGGGAAGGAACTGAGTATGAGCTCCACCACACTATTGAGACGCCTCAAAAGCATTTTTTTTTTTCTGAACCTAATTTACCAAAAACCCTGTTTTTTCCCATCCACCCTTTGAGTTTCCATTATGCACCTTTGGTGATTTATAGTGAAAGTATCAGCTCTATAAAGAACACCCAAATTCTTACTGTGTTCTCTGTATGAAACGGAGGATGGATCTCCTTCCTGGAACCTAGAAAAGAGAAGAAAAGGACAAGCATTAACTTTCATTTTATGGTCATGCTGGAATTACTTAACATAAATAAACATAAAGAATCCAACCTTTATCTAATGAGTGGACAGTTCTTGAGAAACGCTGCCATAGATCACACCTTCTATCTTGCCCTTAGTCACTGTATGTGATGCAGACCATGTGTTCTCACTCTTCGGAGTTTAGGCAGGAAGCAAATGTAATTATGAAAATGAATATATGCAAGGATTGTACAGATGGTTTGGCCTTTAGTAGCTCACAATGTTCAGAGGTGGCTCTCACAACAGTATAGCCTGAATAGCTCTAGCCAAGATGATGTTGTAGGCCTGATTAGGTAACATGAGGAGCTAACAAGTATTGATGGTGCCCATGAGATCACTGCAAACCATTATGTCTGAGCTACCGGTAACATTTTGCATGGAAAACAAATCTAGTCACTGACTGATGAATGTAAATGTGAATATCCAAAATGTGTTGTCATAGCAGTACTACCAAACAGAAACACTGCATTTTCTTTTCTTGTTCTTTTCTGTCGTCCTATTCAGGTCAGTGACCATCAGAAGTGTGAGATTTGGAAGCCCATCGCAAAGAAGGTGTCGACCCTGGGGGTCCACAAGCAGCGCTGCCCGCACTGTTGGAAGAGGTGGGAGGACCTGTGTCGCGAAACATGGAAGTCTGTTGAGAGCCAAGTTGAGGAGTCCTCCCAGTGATCCAGGTGGGTGTGGCGCACCTTGATCCCCCCAATGGACCGCATACTTGCAGTGGCTTGCCAGAAGATTGATGGGCAGGAGAGGGCCCAACAGCAGCAACAACGGGGTAAGTCATTGTCTGCAGATATTGTGGTGTTTTGCCCTCTTTGCTTTCCAGCTATGTTGTATGCCATCAACATTGAGGTTGACACACATCCAAAGCCATGAGGATTTCGGTAGGTGTGAGTTGATCAGACAGTGTCTGATGTTGTGTACGATGTATTGCTTGTGATGAATGATGACACTATTCTCCTCCTCAAAAGGCAAGTACTGTTGTGGACAGCCACATGACTTCATGCAAATAAGGGGATTGCCTGCATTTCCACAATGACATGAGGGACATTTCACAAAACATGTCCCATGTCATGATTGGGTCAGGTGGGATGGTACATCATAAATCTGTGTATTGAATGTAGGCTCCATCGCTGGTAACCGTGGCAAACTGTGCAATTATAATGCAGCTGATATATCAGAGTTGACATTGATAAGTTGGGGCCAGATGTAGCAACCCTTTTGCGAGTCGCAAACGGCGAAAATCGCCGTTTGCGACTCGCAAACGTGGGTTTGCAATGCACAAATGCATATTGCGAGTCGTTACCGACTCGCAATATGCATTTGCGACTCGCAAATAGGAAGGGGTGTTCCCTTCCTATTTGCGAGTCGGAGTGGTATGCAACTCCATTTGCGACCACGTACGCGGTCGCAAATGGAGTCGCAGTTACCATCCACTTGAAGTGGATGGTAACCCACTCGCAAACGGGAAGGGGTCCCCATGGGACCCCTTCCCCTTTGTGAATGGACCCCAAATTATTTTTTCAGGGCAGGGAGTGGTCCAAGGGACCACTCCCTGCCCTGAAAAAACCGAAACAAAAGGTTTCGGATGTTTTTGAAATGCAGCTCGTTTTCCTGTGAGGAAAACGGGCTGCACTTCAAAAAAAAAAAAAACCTTTATTTAAAAGGCAGGTCGCTAACATGGAGGCCTGCTGACGTCAGCAGGCCTCCATGTTAGCGAGTGCCTATACTCGCAATGGGGTCGCAAACTGCGACCCACCTCATAAATATTTATGAGGTGGGTCTTTGCGACCCCATTGCGAGTTGCAGAAGGTGTCTGAGACACCTTTCTGCATGTCAAATTGTGACTTGCAATTTGCGAGTCGCACAGACTCGCAAATTGCAAGTCGCAATTTGATTTTTTCTTACATCTGGCCCTTGGTGCTATAACAATATGAAAATGTGCATCTGCACCAAAAGTATTGGTATTCTGTGTACAGTGTCATCATTCCTTATCTGACACATGTTTGAAAGCAGTTTGTCCAGCACATTTCTAATAAGTTAATGTGGACAGCAGTAGGTGGACCTGGGTCCTTAGTCCTTCACAAATGTGCATATAAGTCAGCCTGTGATTACCAACGGATATTTGTCAGCCAAACTCTATTACTTGCAACAGACAGAGATGTGTCCACATTGGTAAGAGAGTTGTATGTCCCACAGGCAACATTTTTGCGTCCTTAGTCCTGCCCAGAGGAGAAAATAATGATGGAGAGCAATGTGATACTGAAAGGGACATTTGCATAAGGAAGGTTACATCACATAGATGTTGTGGTGTCCCATCTTGAGCAGTCAATTTCTATCCAAAAAACCAATGCTTTGGGAGAAGGGAATCAATTTTAGCTCTGTACTGCAGTGTTTCAGTAGTATCTCCAGGCCTATGTGTTTACTCATTCTGTTGGAACCATTTGTCATGGAACTACAAGTGTAAAAGTGATAAAGGCATAGATGATATAGGAGCTGAATTGGAGGATTACTGAATTTGTTGCAAATGTTGAGTGATGTACATTAATGTCCAATTGCATTCTCACAGATACCCTAAAACTGTTGTATTTGTGGTTTTAGCTTCTCCTGGGCAAGGCAAAAATGATAGCGGCCACATCGGTGGGAATGAAGCTGGCCACTAGGCATTGGGTGTGGACACCACTGACACCAAGGGACCCAGTTGCATGGTGGGTGAGAAGACTGGCCAGGAGGACACAAGTGATTCAAAATCTTCCTCAGAGGCGTCCAATGAGGAACAGCCCCTAGTGGGGGTGCAACTTGGAGTAACTGTGACACCTACATCTTAGTCAAGACCCCATTCCAATCTCCAACCTCCCTCTTGCTCACCCCCAGTTGGCCGTAGCCACCCCCTAAAAGGGGCACCTTCACCTTTGCTGCAGGCACCTCTGCTCTTGCCCCCAACTCCCGGTCTGCGCTCAGTCAGGAAGCTGTAGAGCTTTTACAGACCATCGCTGTAGACCAGACCGTACTTCTGAATGCCATCCATGGACTGGCTGGTCAGAACACCTAGGGCCTAGATTACTTGGATGGCATTCACAGTACCCTGTCTGCCCAACAGCAGTCATTCCAGGGTCTGGCCTCCTTATTGGCAGCAGTCTTCCACCCACCCCAAACTCGTACCCACACTACCACCCCTTCCCCATCCCAAATCCCTCAACCCATCTCTATCCAAAGCACAAACAAACATATGCATGCACCCACAACAGCCATAAGTAGTACATCCAATCATGACACAGCAAAAAACACAGGCACAGACACACACATTCAGACACCACACACACCACCACCACAAACATAGCCACAGGCATCACACCAACCACAACACAAAGACCCACACCCACCGCCAGCATACTCACAGACATAGCACTTACCACTACACTAACACCTATATACACCGCAAGCACATCCCAGTCAGTGCATCTACCACAACACAAGCACACCCCACCAGCACACCGCAACACAACACCCAGTACTACAACAATACCTATATACACCACACCCACACCCCATTAAGTGCACCCACCACCACACACGCATGCACCAGCACACCCACAGACACCACACCAACACATACCACATCTACTATATACA
This sequence comes from Pleurodeles waltl, assembly GCF_031143425.1. Lineage (NCBI taxonomy): Eukaryota > Metazoa > Chordata > Amphibia > Caudata > Salamandridae > Pleurodeles > Pleurodeles waltl. The sequence continues at coordinate 685,113,006 of NC_090449.1, read as the reverse complement.
CATTCACACACTTACATACTGGACCCAAATGCCCACACTCAACAGACAATCAGTAAGAAACACAAATTTAGAGATACAGCACATACACCAGACCCTCAAGCACCCACACCTTCAACACACACATACACACAACAGCCACAGCCACTCCCTTTACTTCCCAAACTCCCTAAAAAACACCTTACTCATTTTCATAAGGAGGACCTATTTTTTTGCCATCACCCTGACCCCTTCGAAACCCAAAACTACCCCTCTTAAATGTCTTTCCAGCCCTTCCACCTCTCAAACCGCCCCTTCCACATCCAATCCGACCCATTCGAAATGTAAATTCACCCCTCCCAAATGTCTTTCCACCCCTTCTAAATCCCAACCCACCCCTTCCAAATGTTAACACAACCCCACTACTCACAAACCCATAACCACCCCTCCCAAACTCACAACCACCGCTCCCAAACCCAAGGACCACCTCCTAGTGAGATCAATGAGGTGCCTGCTCTCTGCTCCTTAGATGCCCCTTCCAGAAGAGGTTTATATTGGCAGTGACATTAGGAGGCTAGTTGGGGGCATGCACCCACATAATGGACTACTGGCCTTGAACCTTTGTTTTTATGTACAGTTTAATTGAAGTGACTTCTGAGAGAGTTATCTAATTTTGATAAAACATTGTTATTTTTAGAATACCTTTGTCCTGGCCATATTTTCTGATTGTTATTAATTGTTTGATGATAATGTTCTTTCTGCTAATGTGTGTTCCATGCACTTACTCTCATTTGTGACAGTGAAAGGCACAGGTTGTATTTTTAGGGTCGAGCCTGCGTTGCATGCGCTTGCGCATGCGTATCGCAGCAAGACGCTTTAGTATTTAGAAAAGGGCTCGGAGTCCTGTCAACTTCACATCAGTGTTTTGTATTGGATCATGGGCTTGCCTATTAAAATCTGCTTGCGTTCATTAGTCGAAGGCACGAATACGTCATGCCTTTTCCGGTGGCTAGCCCTCCTGGAGTGCAGCGACCAAGTACAGAAAACATGCGAGGCTCGCTGTTTTCCATCGGGCTCGTGGACTTCTTTTTCTCTAATTTACGAGCGCAATCTCGCTTGGCAGAAGTCGAGCGCTTAACATAGTTAATTTCCCTTTTTCGGGTTACGTACATAAATGCACTTTTGCCCGATAGGTGAAAAGTCGGGTTAGGAGTTTAGAACGCGATCAGCTCTAACATGAGCAAACATGAGACCCGTTGCATTATAAATGCTTGTTTAGATTTTTTTTTAAAACATACATTAGTGTTGTACATTTGCATGGACAAATTACTTTTGGTGCAGGCATTCAAGTTGTTACTTGACACTTACACCAACATAATATATGTTTATGTTTTTGTGACTAGAAAATGCATGTGAGTTTTTTTACATAATGTGTCAAGAATATGCTCATATGTTTTAGTCAGAGAACCTGGAACTTTACAGTTAAAAGGGATCCTATGTTTATGATATATTGCTCACATCAAAGGGACATGTGTCCTTTATACATCTCTGCCATATTTACTGTTTACCAGTAAAAACTGTAGAACATTCTGTGTACATCCACCTGTAGCATGCTGTTGTGTAACTGGTACATTTTCATGGGATTGTTTGATTCAGATTAGGTATGCTATTTCAGTTGATGCTTTCAATATTCTGGGGACACCTGTGTGGACAAATTGTTATTCGTGATTGTTGAGACTTTTGTGTAGGTGTCCATTGCCATGAAGGCAGTCCGTATCGGATTTGTGGGTGCTACTTATATCTCAAGGTCTGTTCTGATACATTTTCTGACTTCAACATTACACACAGTAGACATTGGTGGTCTTTCGTCTATGCTCCCTCTGACATCTAAATAAGGTGTGCCATCACGGTGGGAGGTGGGTTTCCAGTCAAAAAGTCGATGCAGGACCGTTACCGTCAATATGTAAATCAGGCCCATGTTCATAAGTCACATTGTTAATAATAAATGACGTTTAAAGTAATAATAATGATAGAATAAACTGTAGGAAAAGTGATGGTGGGTGCTGTGGGTGTGGTGGTGGTGCTTGTGGGTGTGGTGGTTGTGGTGCCTGTGGGTGTAGCGTCAGTACTGCTTGTATGTTGGATGGATGTTTGTTTGTGTTTCTTTGAGTATATGTGTGAGTGTGTGTGTGTGTGTGTGTGTGTGTGTGCTGCTTGTGTCTGTTTTAGTGGGTGTCTGTAAAGAAGTGAAGGTGCTTAGGATAGGGGTGGGAGTTAGGATTTGAGAGGAGGAAGGGACCAGAGTTGGGGCACAAGGTTGGGCTGTTTGAGGGTGTGAGGTCCGTGCAGAGGCTATTTTCACAAGCGATCTCTGCATGCCAGACATTGAACTATGACTGGCATCAAGAAAGGCAACCATTTGTTGCATTTGGCAGCTAAAGCCATGGATGCCATTCACGATCGCAGTCTGGCCCACAGTGAGGCTGCACAACAGGTCAATAGCGTCTTCACCGACTGAATCTGGAGATGCAGGAAGTGAGGGGCCTGCAGCAAAATAGAACTCAGCCCTTTTGGGGGGATGGGTTTTTGCCAACTGGGGGGGACAAAAGGCAGGGCGTAGATGGGAATGTGGGTGGTAGACAAGGATGCAGATAGTACAGGTCCTGTAGGGTCCACCACCACTAGGGACTGGTCGGTTGTGGAGGCCTCAAAAGAAGATGAAATGCTGTTGGCCTCCATTCCAGTCCCCTCAACCTCCATACCTATCATTACCTCGAGCATGCAGGGAACCCATTTGTTGACAGTTTGATAATTTCCCATCATTAATCCTGTTTAATCTTTTAGTATTTCTCCTAATCATTTTTAATTTTCTCCAGGTGTTTAACACCTCTAAAGGATACAGATTGTTTGGTTTGAATAGTGAACTTATGCTACAAAAATTGATATACTGTATAGCAAAAAAGCTATTATACATTGTCCCTCTGCATAAGTCCTTTTCACTAAAATCCTTCTCTTCAATATTTATTTATCTTCTGGACATAACGACATAAAAACGTTGGTTTTGGGTATGTGCTACTTTATTATCAATGTATACACGTCTGTCTGTTTCACTCAGAAATGTATGCCTAACAAAAGCATGTTTAAAAAACAGATTGGCTTATGTGCACATCATGAAGGAGTAAGGCATCGTGCCAATTTGCAACTTTTAACATAAGTTGACTTGTATTTTTAATGAATACATATTTGTTACATGTTTTTACTAAAATAATGTTGACATTGTTCTCATCTTTCTAGTCATTTTGGCTCACATGCTCACTATTGTTTGTCTATGATACCAACTCACCAATATGAAGTTTGGAACATCTACTGTATCAAAAGTTCATTTTATGCTATGTCACCTGTAGTTGTCCAATGAAACGTCCTTCATAATTGTGATGGGACATCACACCTGACGCAATCATAAATCATGGCCCGTTTGGTATACCTGCCCCTTACAACATAAAACAAACTAATTAACTTTTTTTTCTTAAGCAGGCATGTGCCTGCTCAAAAATTCCCTTTGCTTCTGATCAGAAGCATAGTGGTACCATGTTTACAAATATGTACAAAACACATCATCATACACCTTGTTCAAAACCTACACCTTCCAGAACTCTTTTTGTGTTCCAGACATGGGTCAATCTTTATGTTGATGGCATAATTTGTTACTGTAACAAAATATAGGTGGTCATTACAACCCTGGCGGACGGTGTTAAAGCGGCGGTAAGACCGCCAACAGGCCGGCGGTAAAACTTTAGCAATTACGACCGTGGCAGAAACCGCCAACAAAGACAGCCACTTTAACACTCCGACCGCCACGGCGGTACATACAAACAGCTCGGCGGTCACCGCCAACAGACAGGCGGAGGACAATGTACCGCCCAAACTATTATGACAGGCCAATCCGCTGATAAAAACACGGCAGAAACAGGAATTTAGAAGGGAAAACGCTCACCTCTACACACTCTACGAGGAACGACGATACCATGGAGACGGAACTCCATATTCTTCCTGCGATAGTCTTCCTGCTCCTGTACCAGGAGCACCAACGCCGGCGGCAAAGACCACAGTGAGTACTGCACCTACGACACAGGGGAGGGGGGAGGCAAAAAACAGGGGGACACACACGCATATCTATTCATTACAGTTACACCCCCCAAACCCCCTGGAAGAATGCAAAGACAAAAGGAAATGAGTGTAACCATTGTAATATATCAAAATTCAGTAAGCAAAAATATACATATATACACTATTAACAAAATATACACCACGATTAATAGTCCAGGTATTGCCCTATTTATAGTCCGTGGACCACTGGGCCCAAAATGCATGGGCGAGGCCCACACACAATACCAGATCAAAACAGAGAGAACACTGCTGGGGCATCAGATAGAAATACAACAGGCACCTCAGGGGGAAGGGAAGGGTGGGCACCTCAGCCGGATGAGTGCACAACGCCAGATCCATGAGGGGGCTCAATGCCCATTGATGTATCCTGGGGAGTGCAAAGCCACAGTCTCTCAAGTCTCTACAGTGGGTGGTTTGCCCACTGTACCATCCTGGGGGGTGCAAAGCCACAGTCTCACAAGTCTCTCCAGTGTGTGGTTTGCCCACTGTACCATCCTGGGGAGTGCAAAGCCACAGTCTCTCAAGTCTCTACAGTGGGTGGTTTGCCCACTGTACCATCCTGGGGAGTGCAAAGCCACAGTCTCTCAAGTCCCTACAGTGGGTGGTTTGCCCACTGTACCATCCTGGTGAGTGCAAAGCCACAGTCTCTCAAGTCTCTACAGTGGGTGATTTGCCCACTGTACCATACTGGGGATTGCAAAGCCACAGTCTCTCAAGTCTCTACTGTGGGTGGTTTGCCCACTGTACCATCCTGGGGAGTGCAAAGCCACAGTCTCTCAAGTGGATAACAGTCTCCACTGGTTCTGGAGGGGGACTGGTGCCCAGAGTGCTTCATCCTGTGCAGGATAGAGGTAGTGGATGCATGTCTCCACTGGTTCTGGAGGGGGACTGGGGCCCAGAGTGCTTCAGTCTGTGCAGGACAGAGGTAGTGGATGCATGTCTCCATTGGTTCTGGAGGGGGACTGGTGCCCAGAGTGCATCACGCACCCCGTGACGGTCCCAGTTGCGTCAGTGCCCCTGCCGCTCATGGGCTAGCGGTGCTTGAGTTGGTGGTCCTTGCCCTGTTCAGCGGTGCTTGCCCTGTTCAGCGGTGCTTGAGTTGGCGGTCCTTGCCCTGTTCAGCGGTGCTTGCCCTGTTCAGCTGTGCTTGACTTGGCGGTCCTTGCCCTGTTCAGCGGTGCTTGCCCTGTTCAGCGGTGCTTGACTTGGCGGTCCTTCATTGCCCAGCTGGGCTGTGGCTGGCGGTCCTTCATTGGTCAGCTGGGCTGTGGCTGGCGGGGCCCTCCTGGGCAGCTGGGCTGTGGCTGGCGGGCCCTCCTGGGCAGCTGGGCTGTGGCTGACGGGGCCCTCCTGGGCAGCTGGGCTGTGGCTGGCGGGGTCCTCCTGGGCAGCTGGGCTGTGGCTGGCGGGGCCCTCCTGGGCAGCTGGGCTGGGGCTGGCGGTCCTTCATTGGTCAGCTGGGCTGCGGCTGGCGGGGCCCTCCTGGGCAGCTGGGCTTTGGCTGGCGGGGCCCTCCTGGGCAGCTGGGCTGTGGCTGGCGGGGTCCTCCTGGGCAGCTGGGCTGTGGCTGGCGGGGTCCTCCTGGGCAGCTGGGCTGTGGCTGGCGGTGGCCTCCTGGGCAGCGACGATGGGGCTGGTGGTGGCCTCCTGGGCAGCGACGATGGGGCTGGCGGTGGCCTCCTGGGCAGCGACGATGGGGCTGGTGGGGTCCTCCTGGCCAGCGGGGATGGGGCTGGCGGGGGCCTCCTGGCCAGCGGGGATGATGGCGGTCTTCTCTGCCGTGCTGCTCCTCCCAGACTTCCCGGGTTTCTCCTGCCCCTTCCCCACCTTGGGAGGAGTCACAGCTGAGTCCACACTCCCCACGGGACCCCTGTGAGTGGCTTGGGTGGCTGGAGTCTTCCCCCTCTCCCGCCGGGCACTGGCCAACTTCTGGTGCTTCACAGAGGGGGGACTGGCTGTGCTGTTGCTCCGTGACACACTGGCTGTCCTGGTGGCCGGTGCACTCCACATACCTGTGACAACAGGCACCACTGGTCCCGGAGATTTTGTAGCTGAGGTGCTACTTCGGGACCTATGAGTTGGACGGTGGGGGGTGGTGGGAAATAGGTTAAGGGTGGACAGGAAGAGTTGTTTGGAGACACTGGGACGGGTAGCTGGAGGGGGTTTGGGAGTTGAGGAAGAGGTGGTGTTCGTAGGAGGTGTAAGTTTTGTGGCTTTGGGTGCAGGTGCATGCGCTGGAGGCTTTGTGAGGTGGTTGTATGTTGGGTGGGTGGGTGCCTGCGTTTGTATATCTTCGGAGGGGGAATCACAGACACACTGGGAGAGGACACAGGGGACGTGTGAATGGTGGCGGGGTGGTGACTGCACGTGAGCGGGTGTGCTGGTGGGTGTGCTGGTGCGGGACGTAGTGGCTGTGGAGGTAGTGCATGCAGGTGTGAGTGTAGACGAGACTGGGAGGGAGGAGGGAGACAAGGAAGAGGGGGACACAATGGAGGCAGTGGATGTTGGTGTGTCAGTATGTGTGTGATGCTTGCGTGAGTGCCAGTGGGATGTGTGGTGCTTATGTTTGCCTGAGCTTCCCTTGTGTGGTGAGGTGTGTGTAGGCTGGTCTGATGGTGTGCTTGGGTAAGGCAGAGGTACAGGGGATTGGGTCTGGGTGGAGGAGGTTGGAGGGGGAGGCTAGACACAGGGACAATGGCTGCCATCAGTGCTGAGGCCAGAGTTTGAAAGGTTCGGTGAAGGGCAGCCTGACCAGAATGAATGCCCTCCAGGAATGCATTGGTTTGTTGAAACTCCCCTTCTACACCCTGGATGGCATTCAAAATGGTAGACTGCCCAACAGTGAGGGACCTGAGGAGGTCAATGGCCTCCTCACTGAGGGCAGCAGAGGTGACAGGGGCGGGGGCTGAGGTGCCTGGGGCGAAGGTGATGCCCACCCTCCTGGGTGAGCGGGCACGGGCGAACACTGAGGGGCTGCTGGGAGGGTGGTGCTGGTAGGGGGGTGGCGGCTGTACCTGTAGCAGTGGGGTGCACAGATGTTGCCGCCACCACAAGGGAGCTCTCATCGGAGGATGAGTCCGTGCCGCTGGTTTCAGCTCCTGTCACCGCCATGGTGCTCCCCTCGCCCTCCGTCCCACTGGTGTATTCAGAGTCCGTAGTGTGGCCCTTCATGGCCATGTGGGATGCAGCTCCCTCGTGCTCCCGTGCCACTGCTCCTCCTCCTGATGATGCTAATGCACACAAGAACAGGGAGACCGCAAAAAGGAGGGGGGAAACAGAAGAAAGACATGTTGAGTGCATGGCTTACCGCTCCAGTTGGCGGACAAGACAGACACAGCAGCCCCCTGCACTACGTCGCGCTCTTGGGCTCTACAGTGCAATTCCTGGGAAATGGCCTACAAGGCTATGGACGACATCTGCACACATAGATGACACAGGGGCATTAATAGCTGTACTTGTCACTCTACAGAGGTGGGGTGGGGGGCCACAGGGCCATGCCTTACGAAGGGGCCTGGCCTAGGGAAACCCACAGCCCTCCTCCCCCACCCAGACCCCTCCACTGCGCACAAAGTAAGCTGAATGAGAGTGTACTCACCCCCTTGTGTCTGCTGTGATGCCCTCAAGCGCCCATCCAACTCCGGGTAGACCACCGCCAGGATCCGGAACATCAGGGGGGTCATGGCTCGACGGGCACCCCTCCCACGTTGGGAGGCCATCCCCAGCTGAGCCTCCGCCATCTTCTTGCTCCAGCGGCGAATGTCCTCCCATCTTTTCCGGCAGTGGGTGCTCCGTCTGTGGTGGACCCCCAGGGTCCAGACGTCCTTGGCGATGGCACGCCAAATATCCTTCTTCTGGTGGGCGTTGACCTACATAAAATGTACAGGGGTAGAAGAGAAGTCATTACCAACTGCGCCATCAAAGTGAGTGGCCCCCATCCCTACCCTTGCCATGTGGCACATGCACCCACCGTCTTTCATGCACTCAGAACTCTGCCCCCTTCCTTCTTACAACCAGCCCTCTCCACACAGCCATAGCCCATACAACATGCTCCCTGTGTACTTACCTGTTTGTCTGGAGGACCGTAGAGTAGCGTGTACTGGGGGAGGACCCCATCGATGAGCTTCTCCAACTCCTCCGATGTGAAGGCAAGGGCCCTTTCCCCAGATGCACGAGCCATTGTCTCTTCCAGACCGAGGTCACAGCAGCACTTGCAGTGTAGGTCCTCTCCTGTCGAAGATCAGGTATTGAGTGATTCAACAGATAGAAAATGGCGTTCACGTCCGCAGCGGTCACATCCACGGCGGTGAGTACCATCACCGCCGGCGTACATCGTCATTGGCTCCTGGGACCCATAGGGTCCATTGTTAACCAATGCAGCATTGCGCCGTGGTCTTCGACCGCCTACCGCGACGGTGTACAACGCCAGCGCAGTTACCTCACATCCCATTGTCCCACTTTAGAGGTCAGGCAGACGCCATTCCAGGGGCCCACATGGCCTAATTAACAACTGTGTCACACATAACTAGGCCTACTCTCAACACACATACAGGCCTGATTTTGTGTATGAATGGTGTTCTGTGTAGACTGTGGGTACATACCTGAGTTTTTGACTCTGTGCTCGCTGTTGTCCTTCATAGGCACCGTCCGCTGGGACATGTGAGGAGATGGCGGAATCCTCCGGTGTTGATCATCACCTACAGGTTTGACCATGCCACAATCCAGGAACTGTGTACACAGTTGGAGCCTGACCTGATGTCAGCAATCCGCCATCCCACAGGATTTCCCCCCCAAGTGCAGGTGCTATCAGTGCTCCATTTCCTTGAAAGTGGGTCTTTTCAAACAACTGTGGCCATGGCATCAGGGTTGTCCCACCCTATGTTTTCCAACGTATTGTCCAGAGTGTTGTCTGCCCTGCTGAAACACATGCAGAGCTACATCGTTTTCCCTCAGGTGGAGGACTTGCCTACAGTGAAAGGTGACTTCTATGCCCTTGGACATATCCCCAACATCATAGGTGCCATTGATGGGACCCATGTGGCTTTGGTCCCCCCCCCCCCACAGGAGTGAACAGGTGTACAGGAACCGGAAGAGATATCATTTCATGAATGTACAGATGGTATGTTTGGCCGACCAGTACATCTGCCATGTGAATGCCATGTTCCCTGGCTCAGTGCATGACGCCTACATCATGCGGAATAGCAGCATCCCTTATGTGATGGGTCAACTACAGAGGCACCGTGTGTGGCTATTAGGTGACTCTGGTTTCCCCAACCTGTCATGGCTACTGACCCCAGTGATGAATCCCGGACAAGGGCAGAGGAACGCTACAATGAGGCACATGGGCGGACTAGGAGGGTGATGGAACGCACCTTCGGCCTCCTGAAGGCCAGGTTCCGGTGCCTCCATATGACAGGTGGATCCCTATTCTACTCACCAAAGACGGTGTGCCAGATCATCGTGGCCTGCTGCATGCTTCATAACTTGGCTTTGCGACGACAGGTGCCTTTTCTGCAGGAGGATGGTCCAGATGGCGGTGTTGTGGCAGTTGTGGCGCCTGTGGACAGTGATGAGGAGGAAGCAGAGGAAGAAGACATGGACAACGGGGACTCAGTCATCCAGCAATATTTCCAGTGAAACACAGGTGAGAATACATTCCTGCCTACTACATGTACTTTTACACTTCTACCTCTATCCTGTCTGTCGATTTCACCCAGTGTATGGTCACTGAGTTGTCACTTTCCCTTACGGTTTCACAGGTGTGGGTCCCAACGTGTGTCATCTGCTTAGATTCCTCATGGACTAGAGCTGTGTGACATAGGTATGTTGACATTACTATTTCCTGAACATTTTGTCACTGTAATTGCAAATACACTATTTCGAAATCATAGACAGAGTCCAGATCTTTTGGTGCTTTAGGTGTGTTTATTTACATACAAAATATTGGAGGGGGAAGTTAAATGGTGAGGGGTGATGGCGGAGGAGTGTCCATGGCAGAGTCCAGTCTATTAGTCTCACAGGTGCATTGCCCATATGGGCATAGGAAGTGGAGCTGGGACAGTTTCAATATGGACAGGGTGACAAAGTGGGACAGTAGGATGATAATCAGGGTGGTCTCATTTCTTGGCGGGGGTCTTGGCATAGTTCTCTGTCTTGTTCCTGGATCTCAGGGACCATTTGCGGGGTGGTTCTCCGTCTGCAGGGGGTGGGGTGCTGGTGTGGTGTTCCTGTGGCGGTGCCTCCTGTCCACTAGCGCCGGTGGAGGTTGTGGGCAGTTCATCGTCCATGCTAGTGTCAGGGGCCCCTTGTAGTGCCACAGTGTCCCTCCTGGTGTTGAGTATTACCTTCAGCACCCCTATGATGGTGCCCAGGGCAGAGCTGATGGTTCTGAGTTCCTCCCTGAACACCAAATACTGTTCCTCCTGCATGCGCTGGGTCTCCTGAAACTTGGCCAGTACTGTTGCCATCGTCTCCTGGGAGTGGTGGTATGCTCCCATGATGGAGGAGAGGGCCTCGTGGAGAGTGGGTTCCCTTGGCCTGTCCGCCTCCTGTCGCACAGCAGCCTTCCGAGTTCCCCTGTGTTCCTGGGCCTCCGTCCCCTGGACCGTGTGCCCACTGCCACTGCCCCCAGGTCCCTGTTGGGGTGGTGGGTTATCCTGGGTTCCCTGTAGTGGTGGACACACAGCTGATTGACGTGTCCTGGGGACGGAGGTATGGGCCCGCTGGGTGGGTGCTGTGCTGGTGTTACCAGAGGGGGGAAGGTCTGTGGTGGCCTGTGCCTGTGTTAGGGGAACCGACTGTCCCGAAGCCCACGATGGTCCGTGCTGGTGATCTAGATCCAGGTGGACAGAGCTGCTGTCATCACTGTGGGCCTCTTCTGTGGGTGGAGTGGAGATGTCTGGACCCTCCTGTCTGGTGACGTTGGGTAGTGGTCCTGCAGGGGTGTAAAGGCATGATTATTGCATCTGTGTGTGTCATGGTGTGCAATGGGTGGGTGACCGTGTACCCCAGTGCTTGCATTCCTGTGTGGGAGCTTGTGTGATGATGGTTTAGGGGGGTGTATGGGTATGCGCAGTGGGCATGCTTTAGTGATGGGTGGCCATGCGTTGGTGTTGCATGCAGGGCTTGGTGTTGGGATGGGTGGTTTGTGATATTGGTACATTTATGAGGAGTTGGAGTGACAGGGGTGGGGCGAGGGTGGGGGTATGTGATAGCATGCAGGTAGGGTGGGGGATATGGTAGTTAAAGGTTTGACTTACCGGAGTCCATTCCTCCACCGACTCCTGCAAGGCCCTCAGCATGCAGAATTGCCAAGACCTGCTCCTCCCATGTTGTTAGTTGTGGGTGAGGAGGTGGGGGTCCGCCGCCAGTCCGCTGAACCGCCTGGTGGTGTCTGGAGACCACGGAACGCACCTTCCCCGTAGGTCGTTCCACCTCTTCCTGATGTCCTCCCGATTTCTTGGGTGTTGTCCCACTGCGTTGACCCTGTTGACTATTCTTCGCCATAGCTCCATCTTCCTTGCAATTGAGGTGTGCTGCACCTGGGATCCAAATAGCTGTGGCTCTACCCGAACAGTTTCATGCACCATGACCCTGAGCTCCTCCTCCGAAAACCTGGGGTGTCTTTGCTGTGCCATGGGGTGGTGTAGGTGATGTGTGGGGTGGTGTGTGTGGTGATAAGTGTGGTGATATGTAGTGGTTTGTGGTGTTTTGTGCATGGAAGTTGTGTGGGTGATGGTGTTGTGTGCCTGGGGATGCTAGTTTGTGGATGGTGGTGTCTCTCTCTGGCCTTCTCTCTCTGTAATATTGGTCGTAGGGATTTGTGGGTGATGTGGGTGTGTGTTTTATATTGTAATGGGTGTGTGGGAGTGGTGTGTGTATGTGTATCAGGTGTGTGTATTTGGAATTGTCCAATGTGGCTGTGTTTTGTAAGAGTGTGTGTATTTTGAGCGCAGCGGTGTGTACCGCCAATGGAATACCGCGGTTGAAAGACCGCCGTGTGGATTCGTGTGTAGTGATAGTGTGGGCGTATTTCTGTTGGCGTGACGGTGTCGGTTTTGTTTTCGCCAGTTTATCACTGACCTTTGGTGTGGCGGACTTGTGTGGGTGTCTGAATTTTGGCGGATTCCGAGATGTGGGTCATAATAGCTGTGGCGGAATTCCGCGGCGGCAGCGGTGTGTTTGTCGTCTTCTGCACGGCGGTAAGCGGCTTTTACCGCCAATGTTGTAATGAGGGCCATAGTTATCTAACAATAATAACTGCCTATCAAGCTGAGGCCATCTCAAGTATGCAGGCCGTTCAGGGGAGGGGAGGGTCCAGGTGCAGCGCTCGCACTTCCCATGTGGAAGGATTAGACGAGCTGGACTTCTGCTGACTTATCTGTCCAGCATTGTAGGCCCTCCCACCTCTGCCTGCAATGGGTGCTGCGTTGCCTGTTGACCTCCAGGGTCCACACCTTCTTCGCAATGGCATTGCAGATGTTCTTTTCTGATGGGTGTTGAACTGCATGGATGTAAAAATTAATAATGAAAGAAAAAAAAACTGTGAGGTTTTGTTTATTTGCATTGGTGTAACACACTTTTGTTAAATATATCGCAAGCATTCTAAAAAGTTAGTACAGCATATTTTTTTTAATTGATTTCTTACATGAAACCAAAAATTTGCAGTGTTCTGTTGAGTATTCTTCTCCCTTTTTTCATGTCCTTATTTTACAAATCAAGGCCGCTAACATCATTTAGGCCCAAGGTATAAAACCTTTTAGGTAGCAAGAGCTCCTTCTGATCAGTGAAAATCATTGTGAGATAACGAAGGCTAAACAACTTGCACATTGTTACCACACACCCCCACACCCAGCTTCGCTGACTTAATGCCTAATGTTTTTAGAGCCAGATGCTATGGTCTAGACCACATACTATGACTAAGGGCCCTATGAAAGGGCTGCCATGTGTGTCAGTGACAGTCTGGTCTTTGGTGATGTATGAACATGTGTGTGTAGGATTGGGATATAATTGTATGGATGACTGAGATCCTGTGTCTTACATACTTGTAGCGCAGGACATACTTTTCACCATATGCAGCAGTGTTAAATGTATAACACAAACATACACTCGTTATTTGGAAAATGGGAGAAATTTAAAGTGCAGAAAATTATTCTACAAACAAGTTCATAGCCATACCTGCCAAGATTCCAAGGTCAATGTTTGATGTGCTGCTCCAGTCCAGACTTTTTCCTTTGAATTCTGGTACTTGTAGTCTTGTTTTATAATGGAATAAGAAAGATTACAAGTCCCAGAATTCAAATATAAAAACTAGACTGGAGCAGCACATCACAAGTGTAATCGGGAAACTTAGCAGGGCTGCATAACTTGAATATTTTTTCTGCAATTTACATTTCTCTCATTTGAATAAATTGCTGTACTTTACATTTACACTTATGGTACAGTGTCTACTGACCAATCGGAGTAAGAGTCATGAGGTTTGGGGCATGCAGTTTGCAAATCCAAAACTTTGAAAAGTGAGTAAATTGAAATGAAGAGTTAACTTAATCATCAAGGTAACTTTTTGTTTAAATTTCATGACATTTGAAAGCATTCAGAAACATCATTATGTTCACAGCTCCAATATTGAATTGATTTCACTCCAATCACTACACTTCACTAAGGAACTAAATGGGACACATTTTAGCCTGTGTTTAAAAAGTAAAAAAGTTAGTGAGAAATACATTTTCTTTTTAAACATACCTGTTCCTCTTGATAGCCACTCAACTAGCTGTACTGGGGCAGGACCTTGTAGTCTGCAAATCGAGCTCCTCCACTGAGAAGTTAGGGGCCCTCTCACCTGCTTTTCTGGGCATCATTGCTCCCAGAGGTTGGAACCAGCTGCAATCGGAGAGGCGGTGTTGTTGGCTGCAGTGTTAGGAAACAAGTGAGATTTTTTGATATGCCTCATACATGTACACAATGTATGCAATCATCAACAGAGATGGACACATCCATTGGCTTTCGTATGTTGCTGTCACACATTAGCTTATGGTTGTGTCAGTCATGGAGTTTTACAGCCACTACGTGGTCAACTTGGATCAACAGCCGTCTGATTGCAAATGTCCTGACGGCACGGTCAGGAGCCGGCGTGTTAGTTAGTGAAACAATGCATTTATGAATGCTGTGTGTCACCACCACTGAAATGGTGGCTTGTTTGTTTACATACATTCAAAATGTGAATGTTAGTCATTAAAAAAACAGCATTATACTGTGATTAAATGTGATATTTTCAGTTTTGTTTATACTTCCATTGACATAATTTTGAGAAAAAAATTAAAAACTGTGTAAATGATGCATGCATATTGTATTATTTACACATTATTTAAAAACATATATTAGGCATGTACAAAAATGTTATTTGAGGTAATAAAATATATTAAAAATGTTGTGTACAGATATTTTACCAAAACAAACAGATTTTTTTAAAGACATGAGATTTGTGTTAATTATCAAAGAACTGTTTGCACATTTAAAAAAATATTTTTTGTTTTTCTTAAATGCAGATATATGAGCCCAGGGAGAGGTTGAAGATGACAGCCTCACATTTTCTGACCATTTCCAGACCTTGCCCCCATGCAAGAATAGGATATTATCAATAAATTGAGATTAGATAGGCAAACTATTATTGATGCATGTCATTAGCTGGTGACAGATCTTCTGCCTACAATTTGAATCCAACATTAATAACATCAATAGTGAAAACATGGCGGTACTACATTTTGTGGCTCCAGGATCATTCCAATACACAGTGGCATTATCTGGCAACATGTCACAACCAACTTTCAGTGGTGTGCTACAAGAGGTTCTTTCTTCAATGAAGAGACACATTAATGGCTTCATATAGTTTCCACAAAATGGGGAATTTGCCAATGTGAAGGGAGAGTTTTATGTTTTGGGTGTCATACCACATGTGCTTGGAGCAATTGATGGCACACATATTACCTTAGTGCCACCACACGTCAGAGAGCAGGTCTACCACAATTAGAAGAACTTCCATTCAATCAATGTCAAAGTTGTCTGCTTACCTGATTTGTACATCACAAGCATGTGTGTGCATTTCCCAGGATCAACACATGATTCCTTTGTAGTATTTTACAGCAGTATACCCCTGCAAATGTCAAACCTTGGACCCAAGAGGACCTTGCTTGTTTGTAAGTACAATCTGTCAATATAATTATTGGTTAATTTCGAGTTTAAAGATGTTAGAAATGGGGTCTCTGGTTGGCAGTCATTTTGCACTCTGTCCAATTGGGACCCTAACTCTAGTCAGCGCAATGGAGATACACACTTAAGATAACCTCTGCTCACCTCCTTGGTAGCTTGGCACAAGTAGTCACTCTCCAATGGAATGTATAAAGTATTTGTACCAACACACACAGTAATACAGTGAAAACACTACAAAATGGACACCACACCAGTTCAGAAAAATAGGCAATATTTATTTAAATCAAACAAGACTAAAATGACAAACATCCAACATACACAAGTCAAGATATGAATTTTTAAAATAATAAGAGTCATACTCCATAGGAAACAATGGACATGTTGTTGTTACACAAAGTACTTGGTTTGAGTGAAAAATAAAGCTGCACGGGTGAGCGTGCATTGAAAAAGTCAGCAATGTGTCATTTCTTTTACATGCAAGTGAGGCTGTGCGTCATGTCTTCTTCGGTCAGGTAGACCATGCGTTTGTTTTTCTCTCACGCAAGAGAGCAATGCGTAGATTTCCAGACAGAGCACCTCGGATCCACGCAGGCTTGTGTTGATTTTTGATGCCCAGTGATGATGCGTGAGAAATCTGGTTGCACGGTGTTGGAAAACCGTGCTGCATGGGGTTTGCATCGTAAGCGGGAGTTGCATTGTTCCTGCCACAATGTTTTGCTCTCCCAGCCGCAATGCAGGTGGAGTGTCGATTTTAGCTGTGAAGCTGGTGGCGTGTCATTTTTCAGCTGAGTTGCAGGTGGTGCGTTGAAATTTGTCCCGCACTGTGTTCTGTGCATGAATTTCAGTTCTTCTTCTGCCAACTTTACCTCTCAAGGGCCCGGGGACTGGATAGGGCACCACTTGGCAGGAAAGGAGTCTCAACAGAGAGTCCAGGTGTTTGCAGAGGAAGCCTTTGATGGCCCTTACACTTCAAATCCAGAGACAAGCTCAGTCCAAGACTGTGGAGATTCTTCCAAGCAGGAATATGCCAGTAAGTCCAGTCTTTGTCATCTTTCAGGCAGAAACAGCAACTACAGGCCAACCTAGCAAAGCACCACAGTCAAAGGCAAAGGGTAGTACTCCTTCTCCAGCCCTTCTCCTTGGCAGAGGTTCCTCTTGGTTCCTGAAGTAATCTAAAAATTCAGGGTTTTGGATCCAATATTTATACCCCTTTCTGACTTTGAAGTAGGCAAACGTCAAAGGAAAGTCTCTGTTGTTCACAAGATCCTGCCCTGCCCAGCCTGGCTCCCGACTCACACCAGGGAGTTGGAGACTGCCTTGTGTGAGGGTAGGTACAGCCCATTCAGGTGTAAGTGACCACTTCTCCCTCCACTCTATGTCAGATGGCCCATCAGGATATGCAGGCTACACCCCAACTCCTTTTGTGTTACTGTCTAGAGGGGATTCACAAATAGCCCAACTGTCAGTCTGACCCAGACAGGGAATACACAAGCAAGCAGAGTCACAGAAGGATTTAAGCAAGAAAATGCCCACTTTCTAAATGTGGCATTTTCAAAAGACAATTTAAAAACCAACTTTACCAAAATATGTATTTTTAAATCGTGAGTTCAGAGACACCTAACTCCAACTTTTCACCTGCCCCTAAAAGGAAACTGCACGTAAAAGATATTTAAAGGCAGCCTCCCTGTTAGTCTTAAAGAGATATGCCTTGCAACAGTGAATAATGAATTTGGCAGTATTTCACTCTTAGGACATGTAAAACACATAATTAATAGGAATAGCTTTATTCGGCCTTTCAAAGCATAAAATACATAAATAGCAAAATTTTAAAAACATACAATAAAAGATGCAAGGTAGCAATGGATGACATTTTTAGAAGTATCACTCTTAAAAATTCTAATAGCTATAAAACACTGCCTCAAGCCCAGATCTCGGCAGGTTGCACTGATCAATTTTGACCTAGGGGTCATGTAAGCAGGACAAAAGAACATAAAGTGTTCAATGGTTTCAGTGCAACCAAGACAAGCTGGGCAAAGATCAATGGATAAGGGCGTCCCCCAATTTTTTGTTAAAGATAACAGCGGGAGGCTTCCAAAGCGGAAGCATGCATGGAGACCTTTCCCCTGTAGGTCAGGAATCAAATCAAGATATTGTTCAAACTGGGGATACCACTTGAAGTCAGCAAATAAATTGGTCAATCTGCCATAAGATGTACAACGGGCCAAGTTACTCTTTATGTGGGACCAATATACTATCTTCAAGAGGGACTTGTCAGGTCTCTCCAAGTTGTGTGGCTCTTCCCAAAACCTTTGTAAACCCAAAGTACGAAACCAGTTTGATACATGCGTAACCCAGAGTATGGTGGCCGCTCCTGGCCTCCTTAGAATGTCAAGAACTGAATCTCTGTATACAATAAGATCCGGAACAGTCCAAATCCTTACCCAGTATAGCAAGGGTCTTAAGGCTACCAAGTCAGCAATACGGTTAAAACCTAAGTCCAAGAACATGGGGATCAAAGGAGTACTCTGGGGGACGCAAGTAGGACCCTGGCAAAGTTATTTTCTCCTTCTGCTAGTCTTTTACTCTCAGAGAAACCCCATACTTCAGCGCCATAGGCGGCTGCACCCTGCGCCTTTACCAAATAGATTTTGATAGCTGGGGATACAGCTTTAGATAAAGAATTCTTATAGAAGAGCAAGATAGCAGCCGCTCTATGCTGAAGAAGCCCCACACTTTTGCCGATTTGTTCCTCCCAATGCAAGTTATTTGAGAGCCTCACGCCCAAGTAATCTATGGTCTTAACTCCACTTAGTAGGGCCCCATCCAAACTGATGGTGCATCTTCGACTAGAGCCGGAGGTAAACACCATCAGTTTTCTTTTGTTAACATTCAGTTCCAAACCATGATCATCACAAAAGGACTTGAATCTATCCACAAGGATTTGGAGGCCCATAGGGGTCCTGGAGATAAGAAGAGAATCATCAGCAAACAACAATATTGGGATCTTCTGCTCATTTAAAGTGGGAGCATCATTGGAACATAAGGACAGGATTTGTACCACTTTATTGATAAATAACGTAAATAGTTTAGGAGCCAAAACACAGCCCTGGCGTACTCCCCTCCATATAGGGATCTTATCAGTCAATTCTCCTTGGTCGCCCCACCTCACTTGTGCATATGTACTATCATGTAGCCGTTGTAATAGAAGAACTAGATTGGTGGGGACGCCCATCTGGAGTAGTGCTTCCCAAAGCTTTTCTCTGGAAACCAAATCAAAAGCAGATCTGAGGTCCACGAAGACAACATAAAGGGGTTGTTTAGCGAGGACCACATATTTCCAATACAGGAGAGTCAATCTGAAGACCTGATCTATTGTGCTGGTTTTAGAGCGAAAACCCGCTTGCCACATAGAAAGGGCCTGATATTCTAGGACCCAACTAGTTAACCTCTCTAGCAGTTGTTTGGCAAAAATGTTCTGCATATTATCAATCAAACTAATGGGTCTATAATTGGCGGGGGAATTTGCATTACCCTTTTTAAAAATGGGGATTATCTCAGCACCCTTCCAGGTGCTTGGAATTGCACCACCAGCAGCGATTCTGTTTGAAATCAAATTGATATACCAGGACCAGATAGTTATTTCTGATTTATATAAGTCACCTGGTATCTTATCAGGCCCAGGCGCTTTTCCTGATTTTAGTGAATTATTAGCGATTTTAGTTTCCTCTAAGGAGAAGACGAGTGGTTCAGGGCAATCACCCCGGCTGCCCAGCCATGGGGTAGTTAAGTCATGCTCTGGGGGGTATCCAGCTAAAGGGTGATGAGGGGCAGCATAGAGTTGGGTAAAATGATCTACCCAAATCTCAGGTTGAATATGGTTCTATATGCGCCTCCTGCCGCCTCCTTGCCCTCTAGACAATAATTCCCAAAACATCACATTATGGTTGTTTTCCGTGGCAAGAATCAAACCCTGCCATATCGAGTCTTCCCATAGCTTCTTTGCTAATATTTGAGCCTTCTTATATGATCGCCTGGCTGATTGAATCTCTACTGGGGAGCCTATCTTAATAGCACCTTTTAATTCAGATTTGGCCCTACTGAAGTCCTCATTAAACCATCCTCTATCACCCTTGAAAGGAACATGACCCACTTTGGCTCTAATCTTTTTATAGAAGAACCTGTGCAATCCCTTCAACGTTCTTTGATGAATGTCTAGGATAGGGATGTTATCAATTTCATGTCCCTCATAGATTGCCAGCTCATCTATAAACAATTTATAAATCCCAGCCATTGAGTGAGGACTAGACAGAACCTTTGGCCAAGAGACCCTAGTATAGTTATTATTCAATAATGGAGAGGGAACCACTGTACGTTGTGTATTCAATGTTCTCCTAAAAGCATTCCCGTCCATGGATAGTATCAAGGGGTTATTATCACTTTCACATCGGGATTCTACCTTCATGTCCTTTAATAGAGGCCATAACCTAATATGAAGTAAAAAATAATCTATTATGCTTGAGGACGTCCCTCGTTTGAAGGCAGAAGCCAAATTTAAATCTGAGGGTGTGCGTCCATTACAAGCCCTGAGACCGTACTTTAAACATAACATAGCTAGCTGGAGGGCTACACGAGAGCTAGTGCACGGATAGTTGTTCATTAAGTGTGGGATTCCCCACATCTCGTCTTCCTCATCTGTTAATCCAGTGACCATATTGGAGGGTTCAAAAGTACAATTTAAATCTCCTGCTATTATTAAATAAAATGGGGGATTTAAGGAGTCAAGAAATTCTGTCAACGGTATCAGAGTTTGAGACTCAAGGCCCCTAGGAGCAGATCTTGCATACACATTGATAACAATAATTTTAAAGTCCCGTTGTAGAGTAAATTGAACTCCCATTAAATCCACAGAATCTATTTTTAACAGAAAATGTTCACATTGCAAGTCCTTATTAATAAGCATTAGTAAGCCCCCCTTAAAATGGCCTTGGTCCTTCTCTGGTAGCTGGGCAGGAATATTGTATGAAAAAAAACCATCAAAAAAGATTTGCTCATCAGCCCATGTCTCTTGAAGCAAACAAATGTGAAAATTGTTAATAAAAGTAGCCCACTCCGAGTCCCCCAGCTTCTTACGAAGACCAGCTACATTTCATGTTAAAATTAAGAGCTCAGGGTTAGCTAGATCATTGTCGTTAACGGGGCTGAGTCCCTCTTCCATACAATTGTCCCCAGTAGTAACACCTGACACACATCCCGATTGCAATTTATTCAATCAATAGCATCCAGGGAATAATAAGAGTTGTGGTCCACAGGAGGTTCATATTCCAGGGCCGGGCTAGCTCACTAGTATTCCTTTCTATGCGAATGCAGGGTGATTTTAAAGAAAGGTTAATGCCAATCCTTTTCTTGGCCCACAGGTCATGTGTTCGGGTTATGAACTCCATGAGATGGTCCACCATAGCTTTTTTAATAAAACAAACAAAGATATAATCATGATTTAGCCCTGGTTGACTATGGCCCTCATTCTGACCTTGGCGGGCGGCGGAGGCCGCCCGCCAAAGTCCCGCCGTCAGGTTACCGTTCCGCGGTCGAAAGACCGCGGCGGTAATTCTGACTTTCCCGCTGGGCTGGCGGGCGGTCGCCTTCAGACCGCCAGCCAGCCCAGCGGGAAAGAGGCTTCCACGATGAAGCCGGCTCGGAATCGAGCCGGCGGAGTGGAAGCTGTGCGACGGGTGCAGTTGCACCCGTCGCGTATTTCACTGTCTGCGCAGCAGACAGTGAAATACATGTAGGGGCCCTCTTACGGGGGCCCCTGCAATGCCCATGCCAGTGGCATGGGCACTGCAGGGGCCCCCAGGGGCCCCGCGACCCCCCCTACCGCCATCCGGATCTCGGCGGTCCGACCGCCGGGATCTGGATGGCGGTAGGGGGGGTCGGAATCCCCGCGGCGGTGCAGCAAGCTGCGCCGCCGCGGAGGATTCAATGGGGCCGCGGTACACTGGCGGGACCCCGCCAGTGGTGCCGGTCCGACCGCGGCTTTACCGCCGCGGTCGGAATCCCCATTGGAGCACCGCCGGCCTGTCGGCGGTGCTCCCGCGGTCCTCCGCCCTGGCGGTCAAAGACCGCCAGGGTCAGAATGACCACCTATGTCTTCCTACCTCACGGATATCCGAACGAATGACCGAAAGACAATCGCATCTAAAGTGCAACCAGTGGATAACCTTATTGGTCAAGGATTCATGATCTTCGAAGGAACCAGGTAGCAGTTTGGGAACGTTAATCAAAAAAACAGAACTGGCTCTACTTATTTGGCCTGAGTGTTGTACCTGTCGTACCTGCCGTGGAATACCAGTCGAGGAGATGCCTGAACCAATTGGGATCCCAAGGGGGCCAGCTGCTCCATCTAACCCACAGGGTGTAACAGCCCCCTCAAGTTCGTCTTCCGCAGGGCTGGGCCGTGTTGCAGTATAGACGCCTCTGATATTGGAAGCTCCAGTACACTTCTGGTGTAACTTTGCAAATTCAGACTGATTGCTCTCAGCATGGGAGGGGGGCAGTGAATCTGTTGGGAAGTGGTTCGTAGCTACCCTAGGGGGAAGAATAACTGATGTTAGTCCTAGCTTGGGTAGAGTTTCCCCCCCACCCATTCCCATCCCCACCTTCTTTCTTGTTATCTGGCAGCTACAACCACATTTTGGCACCAAATTCTCTCTCATCAACCCCAATAAAGATACATCCAAAGTCTTTACTTCATCCACCCTTCGTAAAACGAGGGCTAGATTAACATTCTCATGCGAAATTTGCGCACCGTCAGAAACGAGCGCATTATTTTGCTGACTAATATTCTCAATGGCATCTCCATACAGAACGTGTGTTACAGAGGCAGGCAAATCTCCCTCTTCCTCCAATGGCCCAAATCGTTTAGTACATGGGATATTAGGAATCACTACAATCACTGGGCTTAGTGGGGGGGGAATAGCTGTAGTACCCATGGAAGGAAAATCCAAATGACTAAATGGAACATCCGCAGTACTGCAGGGAGTTGCTACTGTCATGTACACAATTGCATCCCTATGGGCAAGAGAAGCCTCACTTGGAGAGGTCAAAACTGCAGAGTATATTGTTCGTATCTTCTTCTTCCTAACGAAGATTTCTGGTATTTTCCCGTCTCCAAAGTTTCACTCTTTTTTGTAGGTGGATGAGAATTGCTTTTCAAAAGTTCATCAACTTCCTTAAATAACAAGTCAATTTGATCCAGAGGATTAAATCCTTTACTATTTACGGGACTCACTGGGTTTTTAGTGTGCTTTTAAAAAAAATGTGTGCCGTTCTGGCTAGGTGGAACATCCACGGCTTTCCGTTTTCCCATTGCAGGGTACTAACAATATAAAAGTGACAAATCCAGAAAAAATAAAGATTGCCCGTTGCACTTGTTCTTGTATAAAGAGAGTAATAAAATTTGTCGAGCCTCTGACGCTTAAGGGAAGCCTAACACCGGCCCAAAAGGCTTAAATATGTTAAATAAAATAGCCAGCACTCAAATAACGCTTCTAACAACACAAGAAAAATGGGCCCAGTAACGTACCTTAGAGCCCAGAGGGGGTCCCAGCCCAGCCTCAGACGGCCTCTGACGGGCACAGACGGGTCCGCCCTTGGCCCGGGCTTTGCCGGGGTGCCGCCAGCACGCGTCCCGTGAGCGGGAGCACGTGAAGTTCTTTTAAAGGGCTCTCGGGCCCTGCCCCTCTCCGGTGCTCCTCCTGCTGCCAAAAAGTTCTTTTAAAGGGCTCTCGGGCCCCGCCCCCTCTCCGGTGCTGCTCCTGCTGCCAAAATCACGTGTCCCGCGAGTGGGAGCGCGTGAAGTTCTTTTAAAGGGCTCTCTGCCCCACCCCCTCTCCGGTGCTCCTCCTGCTGCCAAAATCATGCATCCCCACACAACAGTACATGTCTCACCTTTAACATATACTGTACCCTCCCCAGAGGGGCTACCTAGGGCCTACCTTAGGGGTGACTGACATGTATAAAAAGGGAAGGTTTGGGCCTGTCAATTGGATTCACTTTCCAGGTCAAATTAGCAGTTTAACACTCCTCACAGAGACACTGCAGTGGAAGGTCTGGGCCATGTTTACAGGGCTATTCATCTCAATGGCACATTCAGTGCTGGAGGCCCACTAATAGCATTTAATTTCTAGGCCCTGGGCACCTGTAGTGCACTTTACTAGGGGCTTACTAGTAAATCAAGTGTGCCAATCACGGAAAAGCCAATTATACCTACATTTTACACATGGAGCACTTGCACTTTAGCACTGGACAGCAGTGGTAAAGTGCTTACAGTACCAAAAACAGCAAAAACGGAGTCCAGCACACAGTAAAAACATGGGAAGCAGAGGCAAAAAAGACATGGGATACAACGCCAAGGATGCCAGGTGTAACAATGGATCTACAATGGGAATATATATTTTGGATAATTTTATTTTTTTATTCATATTGGAGACTCAGCTTTTCCTAGCTAACCATGCTGGTAGCACTGCTGAGGATTCCAACAACGCCAGAGGAAGTCTGCTTCCATGACCAGATTTATATGTCTGGATAAGATGAGTGGAACCCTTCTCTACTCACTCGATAAGGTATGCAAAATCACCATGGCATTCTGCATGTTGCACAACATAGCCCTGTGACGGAACATCCTGTACATTTCAGAAGATGGAGACCATGATGAGCCACGGGATGAGGATTTTGAGATTCCAATTGAAGATGATAGTGGTGAAGACGAAGGAATTGGCCCATGCCAAGATGTTATTGACAACTTCTTCACATGAGTGTAAGTACATCCTCACATATTGCTACATTTAATGTCAACACAACCTTTGTATTATGAGCATAAGAATCTCTACTGGACATTTATTAGGAATGGCAAGTTAAGGAAATTTCAGGGCAAAAATGTTTGTTGATTGAAGTTTTGACTCGTCAACTACTGTGTTAATTTACATTGTTTGTCTTTGATTGGACTTAGTAAATGTGTCCTCATAACAAATCATTTGTGAAGTGCCTATTTTGTCATGTAATTTAAATAATTTGTTGTTGTTATTCTGTTTTAGGTTTCTTCACCATGGCATCTTTATTTATACATTTCAAAATTGTGACATTTGCAGTTATATGCTGCCGTTGCAAAGTACAAAGGAAACGTGGGTTAATCCTGGGAAAGACACAGAAACTTTGGATATAGATATCCTGTACAAAAAGAACTTCCAGAGTTACTGAATATAAGTTTTTGAAGTTGCAATAGACTTGATTTCTGAATATTGGCACTATGCCAAAAAGTGATGCCTAAATTACTCTTACCACATGTGTAAGTCAACCCGAACAATACTAACCTCCATTTACATTGGCAAAAGCCTAATTTTGTATTGTGTATGAAGCTGTTGATGTGTGTCATCATTGTATAGTGAACTTCTTGTAGCACACCACTGATAGCTAGTTGTCACATTCCTCCAGATACTGCCACTGTGTTTTGGAATCATCCTGTGGCCACAAAATGTATTACTGCCATGATTTGTACTATTTCTGTTATTGATGTGGGATTCCTATTATGAGGCAGGAGGTCTGGCTCCAGCTGATGACATGAACCAATGATAGTTTGCCTACTGAATGTGATTTGCGGATTATGTCCTATTCTTCCCTTGTGTCAAGATCTGGACCTGTAAATGTAAAATGGCACAAAGCATTTGAGCTATGCACAGGTTGTTATTTTTTTGGAAACTATGACCATTTTTCATTACAATTGTTTGAAAATATGAGTTTTAGTTTTGTTGTGTAGGTTATATTTTAACAGTTTTAAAATTAGGAGAAACATTCTCTGCATGGATTTTTTAAATTACATTTTTTTTTTGCATTTTAAAATGTATGATGGAAGAAAAACAAACACAAATGTAATACAAAAAATACAACACCAGTCTTTGACTTTATTGGTTTTTAATTTATTTCGCAGACCCAAATAAAAAGAAACCTGATGAAAACAAATACACAAAGAAAATATAACATAGAATTTCAATCATCATAAATGAAACTGAGGCCCTGATTTATACTTTTTGATGCAAACCTGCGCTAACGCCACTCAATGACACTGTACTCCACCACACTCTATTTCATGACACTCCAGTCGATGAAATTCCACTGTACAACACTCAGCTCTACTTTTTGACACACCACTACACTGAACAAAACGCTGTTCCAATCTATTATACTCCACTCCACAATACGACACACTACTCCACTCCACTGAATAACACTTTTCTCCATTGTGCGCTATGTCACTCAACTCTACTCCACTTTTCCCAATTCCACTCTATTATAATCCACTTTATGACATTGGACTCTACGACACTTTCCTTCACTGTACTGTAATACTCTCCACTTTATGACACTCCATTCAATGACACTGCACACTCCGATTAGAAACACATTTTTATTAAAAAATTAAAACCATTAACATACAATGAAAAAACAAAGTTTAAGGATAATTTCTAGTTAGAAATATGATATGTATTCTTTCTACAAACCCAACTTAAAATACAGAAACTTTAAATTGTTATTTATGCTCTACTTGCAAATGACTATAACTTGCGTACCTCAGAACACAGTCTTGTAAACTCACTCTACACAATATGTTAACTATAAATCATGACTTTTCTATGCACTGTTTATACCTGTGCATACGACATCACTTATGCCATGTGAAATCATAGCATATATAACAACACATAACTTCTCAAATGACATGATTTGTCACATCACAATGCATGATAGAGTAGTGAGTTACAGTTAGTGTTGCCTGGTTAGCGTGCTGAAAACTGTGTGTAATGAGGTCCACCACTTATAATATTTGAAGGTGGTGGATAAACTGTAAATGGAATTATAATTATAGCTTTGGAATGTTTAATGTTTGTGTAGTTCAAATTTTGTTTGTATAGAGAAAATAGGTTTTCCTATCGATAACTAAGCTTTAACCTTTGTTTCTTTCTTTGAATATATAAATATGTATAAATGGAATCACAAAACTTTTGATAGTTCCCACATATGGGTGAAGAGAAGCGCCTTTATTTGGAGCACCCTACAACATCAGCAACACTGAACCTGCTAACCTCAATATCATTGACTTTGCTTTAAAAATGATAAAATGGTCTGTCACTTTCTAGCTCGGTATGAATTGCACTATGCTAATGCTATGCTTAAAAAGTATGCTAGGAAAACAGACATTTGAGGTGAGCAGATGCGGACATCTTTAAATTGTGTTCTGAGGTGTAAAGCAAGACCATTAAAACTGTGTATTTATAATAATTCAGCAATGTTACAGTACTCTTAATACAGTGGACAATACACATGTATTTCCAAAATAAGCTCCTATTGAACCATGTGGTTTGTGCTTCACTTTATGAAAACATCTCCATACTTTGTTTTAAAAAGGGTAATGAAAAACAGTGCAATATTTATAGTGGCATGAAACAAACAGAGAACATACATAGTACAGTTTGACTCAAACACAGGCAACTTCTTTGTAACATCTCTTATTATTTGATTTTAACTTCAGCGTCTACGAGACAACATACAGATGATGATACCAGAGAGTGCCCCTCAATCTTTCTGTTTTTATGTTGTATGCCTCATAAAGGAAACCTCAGCAGACCCAAGGATGCTAGCCAGCATATCTCTCTGCTACCCTACCTGGCAAAAGTCATGGTGAAGATCCTGAACAAACTTTTAGCCACCCATCTAAACAACTTTCTCCTTGACACCACTGCATCTGGAGTCAGACCCAACCACTGCACAGGTACCACCCTCATTGCTGCCATTGACAACATTCAACAGATCATGGAAAGAGAAAATACAGCTGTCCTCATCCTTCTAGATCTATCTGCTGCCTTTGATGCCATCTCTCACCCCATCTTCATTCATTGCCTGACCGAAGACACCCTTCAAGGTCCTGCACTCTACAGGATCTGCTCCTTCCATACAGACCACACCCAGATTGTTAGCCGGGCTTCTTTCACCTAGGCTGCCACCAATCTCATCCATGGAATACCTCAAAGATCCTTGTTTAATACCACAGTGTTCAATGTCTGCATGGCCACTCTCACCAGCATCGGTCATACCCACTAAATCAACATTACATCCTACACACAATACCCAGCTCAACCTCTTCTATCCTGAAAAAACATTGAACACCCAGACTAACTTCTCCACTTTTGTGTCCAAAGTCATCAGATAAATGAAAACCATCTGTTTCAAACTTAACACAGACAAAACCGAAGCACTTGTCTCGTTAAAGACACCTTATTTATGAGACTTCACCTGGTGGCCTGCTGAACGTGAATCCACACCCAACACAACCAACCATGCTAAGAACCTTGGAATAATAGTTGATAATCAGCTTGTGAAACATTCAGAAAACCATTACCCAAATCCTCCTCACCAGTAAGGTGGACTGCGGAAACGCACTCTATGTAAGAATAAATACTGAGCTGACCACAAGACTCAAACCCATGCAGAATTCAGCTGTCAGGTTCACAGTCAGACTACCATCCCCTTGTCTCCACACACCCACATGACACCACACTTCAAAAACCTCCTCTGGCTCCCTATCCACAAACAGGCACTCTTTAAATTTTTCACACACAAACAATTCCTTGCACATCAGCCCCACCTACTTCAACAATCACAATAAACTAACTGACACCTCCGCTCAATCAGCATCCTAATTTCACTAATTGCCCT
Organism: Pleurodeles waltl; assembly: GCF_031143425.1. Classification (NCBI taxonomy): domain Eukaryota; kingdom Metazoa; phylum Chordata; class Amphibia; order Caudata; family Salamandridae; genus Pleurodeles; species Pleurodeles waltl. The sequence continues at coordinate 685,084,896 of NC_090449.1, read as the reverse complement.
TATATGTAGAACCTGATCTGGCAGTTGTACCTTCTCCTTCTTTATTCCTAAAGGAAGGACTAACCTGCCTCTGCACAGCCACCTCTACAGTTCTTGAGATTTGGAAAGAAACTGAAAACATGGCTCTTCACCTAGTCTCAGCCCAGGTCTTAGATCAGGCAGTTCCTTCTTTCAGTGGATGGGTTGCACGCTCTACAAATGCATAATAAAATAGGAAACACCATATGCTAATAAATAGCACAAAAATCACAAGTTCTGCAAGCAACTTCCACTCACATTCTGGTCATTTGAGCTGTTTCTATGCCCTCATGCTATATTTGTGCCACAAAACGACATGACTTAATAGCGTAATTTTCGGAATATTACCTAAAAAGCAAACTGAAATTACTGAAATTAAATAGATTACACCAGTATAATGGAAATGTCACCTGCACCTAATTACCACCCCATATACAGGGTGCTTGTTACGGTGTTCCCAATTATTGAGTAGCAACTTGCTTAGTGATCAGGAACACCTGTTGGGAGAATTGACATTAATGTAACTGGTCCTAATTTGTGGCAGTACATCAAACTCCATTTTCACAGGTAATCTTTCTGGTGGTCAGGACTGTCAATGAAACCACTGATGTCAAGCATAACATTCTGAAATATCCTCCACACTAAGGGAGAACTCAATAAGAACACAGGACATCTTCTGAATTAAGGCAGTTACCACCATCTTCTAGAAAAGGCACCAATGGATTGATGAATAAATGGTTTGGGCACGTCAAAACCTCTGATTCAGTAAAATACTGGGTATGCGACTAACAAAAACATTTAACATATGTTCTAAACAATCTTTGTGATTCTGAAAAAAAATTCCAAACCGCAAAATATGTTTAGGAATGATGACTGTAGTGCTTTTTGTAAGGAGCGCTTTCAGGCGTCCCTTCCAAACTACAATTTGGTAACATATATAGAATTGGTTTGCAGCCACAATTCCAGTTGCAAACCATTGATCATTTTCTTGCTCCCAAGTCGGTGTAGTGAATTATTCTCAAAGATGAAGGGGCGCAATTCTATATTCCGTGTTAGCACAGAGGTCGGCCCGAAATTTGTTTTTTTCCTCCCCAAATGAGGTTGTGGGGGTGGTGTTTAAGAATGACAAATGCAGCAAAGGCTCAGTATCTTGCATAGTTTTGCCATCCATTCACAAGGTTACTAATATAGATTTTTTGTTCATTTTTGTTTCCTTTTTCTTTCATTCATCCTATCTAAATTTATTTAATCCAGATATCTGAATGGTAAGCAGTTCGAAATTACGTAACTGAAACAAAAAAAATCAAACTAAACATTTCTGCCACTGTTGCTATGAAGGTTTTTCAGTATTTCCGGTCTCATAACTGAATGAAAAATCCAAGAATAGGGTTATTAAAAGCCAACCCCGCAGAACATGGGTATGGAGTATTTAGCGCTCGAAACCCTTTAAGAAACTGCGAAAAGTTGACTAGGGCTGTTTGAATTTTTTTTTCCATTTTGTTTGTCAGATGTATGTATTTGCATCCTTTTGCTAATAAAGCACAACACTGGAAGATTTGTTTTATTTTCTTGAATAGTAAATCTTATACCGGATTTAAATTACGAGTTATGCTGCTCATTGTTTGCCTTTTAGGACAACGGCTCTGATCCAAGACAATGGTTGAATGTGAAATAGTTTCATTTAGAACAGATTAAGGAACTTTTATGTTTATTTTTATTTGATCTCCAAACATTCGCATGCCTTTTAATGTATCAACTAGCTGCATGCATTCGTAATCTTAGAAATCCCGTAGATGTAGGCTTTTGGGTAAAAAGGTGTTTCCAAAGAAATGCAATGCTCTTAAATAAACAGCATGTACTGAGTGAGATAGGCAGCTTATGTTCACAATCTGCATCTGGTAACCACCATTTAAATAGAACTTTGCGCTCAAAAGTGAGCTTCTCTTTTCAAATGTGTGCTGTTACATTTCAAGGTTTCAGGTAAATTCGCTTCCAGAAATGTCATACTTTGAACTTCTTGTCTGGCAGACAGCTGCCGGTAAATTCACCTAGATCCCCACACAACTTTGGGTAAACTACTGCAGCCACCTTCCTTTTAAAAGACAAACGCTTTCAGATAACTACTCGTACAAGCCTCATTTCTTCTGTACCACCTTTTTTTGCTGGCTGCTGCTTCTTCATACCCCGCTTCACGTTTGAAGTTTAATGACGCTGTAAACATTTGTAAAAATTGCAATTGTTTATATACAAAAAAAAAACGAATTCATTCATTCATTACTCCAATTCTTGTTCATATGTTCAGTTCCTGTGGCGACACCACTGTGAGCTCCTGAGTTTTACCCTTGCAGGGTGGTGCACTATTTAGTGTGGGGGCTCAAGAAATCCTTTTGCATCACCCTTCCCACCAGATGACGGCACAACAACACTCTTTCTAGAACTTAATTCGGTTTGTTTTTCCTGGTGAGCACCACAAACACTTGTTTGGTAGTTGCTAGTCAGACCTGCAGTCGGGCCAGGGCAGGTACTCTTCTTGTTTGGTTCAGACAATGACTGAGGCCTCATTTTGGCACGAGTCAATCTGGTTTACGTGATCTTTGCCTGCTGGTCGCTACTTGGGCGTGCCTACAAGCAGGATAGCCAGCCGCCCATTGTAATTGGCTGATTAGCTCAGAATTCTTATACACTGAGGAACAAATAAAAAAAGGTCACCTAAAAAGTTTAAAGTTGGCACTGCAGAGAAAGGCACTGTGCAGTGCACAGATTTAGGCAGGCAGCTCCACTGCATTGCCCTTTAATCCACTGGTGTTCAGGACCTGCAGGGCATCATTGGGGAGGTATGTTGCTGATACCTGTTTAAGTTTCCCAACCCACACTTGAAGTTGCCAGTTGCATGCATTTTGGATTACTTAGCAACAAAAATGGGGTATGTTCACAAGTTTTTCGCTGCATGATAGAGGTCATGCACAACATTTTGTGTGCACTGTTTAGTTCACACAGAGAAATCCATTTGCACCGGCATTTCGACGTTTTAATTAAATTATTCAAGCTGTGATCATTGGCTATTCTGAGCATACCTATAACCACTGGATGTGAGGCAACAGTTCCTATACACCATGTGCATCCATGTACGCGTGCTTACTCCTGTGTGGTCACATGTGTTTGTGTCATGGCTTGTGCTATGAACTGCCGGCTGCTGAAGTGGGTAAGGCCAGGGTTGGAAATGGTGGCAGCCTCCTAACACATATTACGAGCATTCAGTACTTATTTTTGAAGAAATCAATGCCTCTCCCTATAACAGGACATGTGGAAAAGCAACAGGAAAACAACACTGCTTTCGCCTGCATTGGTGTTGATGTTCTACTGCCATTTCAAAAGGATTTGTAAGTAGAACTTCAATTGGCCCTCTGCAACTAAGGTGAATCCACTGTTCGAAACTCCTTGTAAGACTTTTACTGCCAGTAAATACTCAGGAAATAGATCAAGGCTTCCCCATTTAAAGTGGTCATTTCATCCTCTTTTTGAATACAAAGTGATCAAATGAACAAAATTACAACTCATTTTTCGTACATATTGATCAAAGTAAATATTTTGCATTCATGTGTTTTTCGGTGTGTTTTGACAAACAATTGTGTAAAAAATATTGTTTGGACAAAATTTCATGTCAAGAATATCAAGGAGAAAAATATTATGAAGATGCGTTTCTACAGGTAAGCAAAGTTTTACTAAACTTAAATTTACATATGTGTACCTTGATGCCACACATGAACTTTGGCTGTGCGCTGCAAGGTTTGCCCGCTCGGCCTGGTCAATACCATACCATGTACTGCCTTGCCAAAGAAAAAAAAAGGGGGCAGGCTAGAAATATCCTGACCCCTAGCCTTGGTCATCGGGTCCCCTGACCCCACCAAGGCGATAAAGTATTTTTGTAATTGTTGCCACTCCAGCGCTTGTTTTCAACAAAGCCTCTGGGTGGTCCAGGTCATGGGGGCATGCCTAAGTGCACCAAAAAAAGAAAGGGGTGCAGGGAGCATCCCTTGTAGGGCTTTTTTTAGCCCCATCGACCACCACCTCCCTGAGGCTTTCTACAAATAATAGGAGAGGGCCACATGGACCTCCCTGCATTGGGGTCTGAGGTCACAGGGGACAACCACCTCCCTTGGGCTCTATAGTATAAGGGAGGTTGGCTGAGGCGTTTTCTATGCCCCAGGGATCACCATCTCCCCAGGGCTGAATAAATACTAATGGGTGGCCCCGCGGACTGCCCTGGACCCAGGGGAACACCACCTCCCTGGGGAAAATTACATAATTAAAAGAGGAGGGGGACCTCATCCCCCTGGCCCTGGCCACCGTCATTGGGGACCACGAGGAGAGCCTCAAGCCGCTTGCCACCTCCTGCCATTGAGGGAGCAATTGTTTCATCGGTTTCTCTGACCACATGACTGTGGGCAGGGGAACACTGAGAGAGCCCCCCCCCCCCCGGAGATAGCAGGAGCTTACCTGGGGAGGTGGCAGTACCCAGGGCCATGAGTAGCTCCAGGAGGGGAGCTGCACAACCCCTCTCCTTTGTTGTGCTTGGGCCAGCCCTAGGGAGGTGGTGGAAGATGGCCTGGGAGGGGGGTCCAGCTTCGCTCCCCTCCTCCGACAAAATATTTAAATGGCTCCAGGGAGGTGGTGGTCCCCGGGGTGTGGAGTCCGTGCCTCTACACCCACATATGGTGATTGCCAGTAGGGAGTTATAGTTGGGACCATGCCAAAAAATTGAGTTGCTTTTATCTTTGGCGCCACTTGATGAATCTTCATGAAATTTTCCTCAAAAAATTGTGCAAGTGATTCTTTTTACACATTGGAAGTTTTGGGGTGATTAATTAAGTGGGGTCCAAGAAAAAGGGGGGTCCAAATGGTGCATCTTCGACGTTAATTCCTAAAGGAGTTTTGAACACAACTACAGCCTAAACCACTGGAAAGATTACACCAAATTTGGCAGAAAGTTACCTTTAGATCCACAAATTATGCTTATTGTTATTTGGTGTAAATCCGATCAGTGGTTTGAAAGAAACAAAACAAAAAATTTAAAAAATTGCATATCTAGCGCCGTGGTTCCTCGCCAACGACTTTGCAAATAATAACAAGCTCATGCAGAGATCTTCAGATCTCTAATTGGCTGTCAACACTTCAACCAGGAAGTGTACCCACCTGCCAGGCTCAAACCTTCCCTTTCTATACATGTAAGGCACCCCTAAAGTAGGCTTTATGTAGCCCCGTGGGCAGGGTGCTGTGTGTGTTAAAGGTAGGACATGTGCTGATGTGTTTTACATGTCCTGAAAGGGAAATACTACCAAATTCGTTTTTTATTGTTGCAAGGCCTATCTATAGGCCTATCTCTCTCATAGGTTAACATGGGGGCTGCCTTTAAATAACTTTTAAGTGTTGTTTCCTTTTGGGAGCAGATAGAGAGCTGGAGTTTGGTGTCTCTGAACTCACAATTTAAAAATACAACTTTTGGTAAAGTTGTTTTTTAAATTGTCAGTTTGAAAATGCCACTTTTAGAAAGTGGGCATTTTTTTGCTTATACCATTCTGTCACTCTGCCTGCTTGTGTATTCCCTGTCTGGGTCAGACTGACTAACGCTGTTTGTGAATCTCCACTAGACAGTGGCACAAAGGGAGCTGGGATATAGCCTGCATATCCTGATGGGTCACCCAGGCTAGAGTGGAGGGAGGAACTGACACTTACACCTGAATGTGCTGTGCCTGCCCTCACACAATGCAGTTTCCAACCCCCTGGTGTGTGTCTGGAGCCAGGCCTGGCCAAGGCAGAATCTTGTGAACAACAGAGACTTTCCTTTGAAGTTTGCCTACTTCAAAGCCAGAAAGGGGTATACATAATGGACTCAAAACCTCAGATTTTCTTATTACTGGATTCAAGAGGAACCTCTCCCAAAGAGAAGAGCTTAAGAGATAAAGAAGGAATAATGCCCCTTTGCCTGTGATTGTGCTTTGCTGGATTGACCTGCAGTTGCTCCTTCTGCCTGAAAAATGACAAAATGTTGACTTTTTGGTATATTCCTGCTTGTGAAGTGTCTCCAAAGGCTTGGGCTGAGCTTGCCTCCTGTTTTGAAATCTCAGGGCCATCAAAGACTTCTTCTGCCAGCACCTGGACTCTTTGCTGAGACTCCTGCCCTTCCAAGTGGTGCCCATTCCAGTGCCTGGGCCCTTGAAAGGAATGCTGGTGGAACCAAGGCAGAAATCCACACAGCCTTGCGGGGAACATTTCAATAAACCACCTACAATGCGGCTGTAAAAACAAAGCACCACCTGCATCGCGGCTGAGAAATCAACACACCACCTGCATTGTGGCTGGGAAATCGATGCATCACCTTCATCGCAACTGGAGAAATGACTCAACACCCACTTGTGGCAGCTGAAATCGTCGTAACCCCCATGCAGCACGGTTCCTCATCACCGTGCGGCCGGTTATGCACATATCGTCGCTGGGCATCAAAATCAATGTGAACATGCTCAGATTTGAGGTGCCCATCTGGAAATCGATGCATCGCTCTCCTGCAGGAGAGAAAAACAGCACATTGCCTGCCCGGCGGGAGAAGAAACTACGCACAGCCTCACTTACTAGTAAGGAATCGACGCATCGCCGACTTTTCCAATGCACGCTCACCCATGCGGCTTTAATTTTCATATAAACCAGGTACTTTGTGTAACATCAACACATCCATTGTTTTCTATGTAGTGAGACTCTTTAATTTAAAAAATCATTACTTTACTTGTGTGGGTTGCATTTTTGCCATTTTGGTCTTGTTTGATTTAGTTAAATATTGGCTATTTTTCTAAACTGGTGTGGTGTCCATTTTGTAGTGTTTTCACTGTATTACTGTGTCTGTTGGTACAAATACTTTACACATTACCTTTGAGATAAACCTGACTGCTTGTGCCAAGCTACCAATAGGGTGAGCAGGGGTTGTGTTAGGAGTGTAACTCCTTTACCCTGACTAGACTGAGGGTCTCTGCTTGGACAGAGTGCAAACTGACTGCCAACCAGAGACCCCATTTCTAACACACAGACAGACATTCTCAAACCCAATCATCTAGACCATCTCACACCCACTTTCACACCCAGACAGACATTCTCAAACCCACTCTCACATCCAGAGACACCCTTTTACACCTATTTCCACACCCAGAGACATGCCCTGCGTCCAACTCCCACTACACATGGCCAAAGGCCATGTGCAGAGTGGGGTTGGGTGGTTAGGGGGCTGGCAGTAGGGACTGGCCACAGGCCCTGCAGCTAACCCACACTGCACATGGCAGAAGGCCATACACGGGATTCAGTGGTTATAGGGGGGTGGCCACACACCTATGGCCGCAGGCCTGGACCTGCAGTCGACCCCTGCCATGGACAGGCAAAGGCCATGCATGGGAATGGTTGGATATGTATAGTAATAAAAATTACATTATGAAAAAAAAACCATAGAAATTCACTGAAGAAAACAAAGGTTGCAGGAATGTTATAGTTAGGAAATAGAATTTAAAATAACATAGGCCCATATTTATACTTTTTGACGCTAAACTGCGCTAACGCAGTTTAGCGTCAAAAAGTTTTGCGCCGGCTAACGCCATTCTGAAGCGCCATGCGGGCGCCGTATTTATTGAATGGCGTTAGCCGGCGCAAGCAGACCGGCACTGCCTGGTGTGCGCGAGAAAAACCACATACACCAGGCAGCGCCGGCGTAGGGGGAAAATGGCGCATGGGCGTCTTAAAATGGGGCAAGTCAGGTTACGTCGAAAAAATCGTCGTAACCCGACTTGCGCCATTTATTTTCGACGCCCATCCCCCATCAACATGACTCCTATCATTGTAAAGATAGGAGTCATGCCCCCTTGCCCAATGGCCATGCCCAGGGGACTTCTGTCCCCTGGGCATGGTCATTGGGCATAGTGGCATGTAGGGGGGCACAAATCAGGCCCCCCTATGCCAAAAAAAATTATTTAAAAAAAATAAAAAAATACTTACCTGAATGTCCCTGGGGTGGGTCCCTCCAGCCTTGGGTGTCCTCCTGGGGTGGGCAAGGGTGGCAGGGGGGGTCCCTGGGGGCAGGGGAGGGCACTCTGGGCTCATTTTGAGCCCACTTGTCCCTTAACGCCATGCCTGACCCAGGCGTTAAAAAGCGGCGCAAATGCGCCGTTTTTAGCCACGCCCACTCCCGGGCGTCTCTTTTGCACGGGAGTATAAATACCACGTAAAGGCCTGGGAGTCATTTTTTAGACGGGAACGCCTCCCTTGCATATCATTAACGCAAGGAAGGGGTTCACGCTAAAAAATGACGCACATTCCGGGAACTTTGGCGCTATTCGCCTCTAACGCCATAGTATAAATATGGCGTTAGTTGGCGTTAGTTTAGCGTCGAATTTGCGTCGAAAAAAACGACGCAAATTCGGCGCAACCAGAGTATAAATACGGCCCATAGAATTTCTGAATTTACTCACATAAAACCATAGAAATTCAGCAGTTACAGTTAGAGTTATTTCAATTAGCTATAACTCGCAGCCTAAGGTAAATATAACTTACGCCTTCGCCACACACTGCTAATTACCCCAGACATTACAGCACTCATGGCAACTTTTATAACGTCAATAAAAATATCAATTAAACATTAGAAGTCAAATTATTGGGTGCACATTATAGTCAATTGAAATAACTAACTATAACAGCTTAATGTCTCTAGTTTTGTGTGAGTAAACACTTACTATAACATCCCTGTAACCTTTGTTTTTTAAGTGAATATCTATGTTTTTTAAAATTCTATTTCCTATGATGTCCCTGTAACCTTTGACTTACTCCGTGAGTATATATGTGCACATATATATTTATTCGCACACAGACACATATATTACCTATGGGCAATTGCCAGTAGGTAGTTCTAGTTAAGATTTTGTTTCCATGGAAAAATTATGTTTTGTATTGCTAATTACTTTGGCACAGTTTGAAGAATCTTTATAAAATTTTTAAAATTAGTTTGCCACTCACTTCAGCTGATGTCTTGAAAGTAAGATTTGTGGTGATTCGTCTACTGGGGACCGAGTAAAACAGGGAGTCTCAAAAAACCTTTTCCCCATGCAATCTCCAATAGGGATTTTAGACAGGAATAGAGTCCAAACCACTGAACTGAATTACACCAAATTTGGCAGAAAGCTCGATCTTGGTATAGAAAGATCTCTTTTTGTAATTTGGTGTACGTCTGTTCAGAAGTTTTGGAAATATTACAGAAAAAATATGTATGTATATCTAGCAATGCAGATCTACTGCACACACCACAGTGGATCCAAGGATCTACGCACCAACAGCAAGAAAGTGCCCAAAATAATTTTGGGGGGAACATGAGGATCTGCGTATCCAACGCAGTGCCCAGCACAACCCATTGTGTGAATCTGTGACAGATATGTTGTTCCAGACCTTAATTAAAAAACATACACCCACTCACAGATCTACTTGCACACTCACTCATGCACCCATTCACACAGTCACATACACACTCACAGAACCACAAAACCACTACCATACCCAATCATTGACCTAGAAAGCCACTCACACACTTACACACCCACTTACACACCCTTACAACCTCTCACACACATACTCACTCATCCATACAGCTACTCACATACCCACTCACGGATCCACAAAACAACTTGCTCACTCACTCAAAGACTCACAGACCCAGAAAACCACTACCACACCCAGTCAGGGACCCTCACAGCCACTCACACACCCACTCACACACCTACTCACGCACCCATGCACCCACTCACACCCCCATACAGCCACTCACACACCCTCTCACTGACCTCCAAAGCCACTCACACCCCCACTCAAGGACCCACACAGCCACTTATACACTCACTCACACACCCTCTCACATACTCAAGCTCTCACTTATATACCCACACAACCACTCCCACACTGTCACAACTCAATATTGTGCCATATGCATGGTAGGTATTACTCACAGGCCTCCTGTCATACCTTCTACTGTGGTGCCTTTCCGTCTCGAAAATGCCATGACTTTCTCCTTCCATTAGGGCTGAACATTGACCCTCCTGTGTGTGTTGCATTTATGTTTCATCTGGTTTGTACCTGCAGATATTATGCACCCTTTTAGAATAGGCACATTTTCACTGTAAACTATTAGAACGTATAATCGTGCACTTTGGTTCTGTTGTACTTGTTGTTGTCAATTACCGTTTGCACCTGCTGCTTGTTAAGCCATGCCCATTTGTATGTAACATGTGACTCTTCCCAGGTTCCTTTGGAAGCCGCCACATGAGACATGTGTTCTTCTGGAACATTCTTGGCTTCCTGTATCAATAGCCTCTCTGAACTAGCATCAGGGTGGGCCCTGTACTTCCACTGAACTTGCATGAGAATTTGTCAAGTCCTGCTCAGGCAGCTTCCTTCCACTCACCTCCTGAGTCTCATGTGCTCCTGTTTAGTGCAAGCTTCATCCCTGCACTCAACTCCTGAGAAACTTGGACCACCCTCACTTTGTTTCTGCACCATCTGACCAGTCTTCACGAAACCGCCAAATGTTTCAGTCTTCCAGGTCCATTCCCATGACTCAGAGATCCTGAACCCAAGAGACCCCTCAGAGTCTCTCCTCCATGAGCTATGATTCCACCACTTCTTTAACTTCTAGCCACAATCTGCCTGCCTCCTCTGAACTCCTCCCAGCTTAAGTACTTGTTACCAGGTTAGTGCACGCTAATACTTAGTAGTCATTGCAGGCCTGTCTTTTATCTCCTTGCTTCTGCCTATCAACTATTTTTCCAAATCTTAGTTTTCCAAACTGTTGCCCATGGACTAGAGAGTGTTTCCTGAATCAATCTGTATCTCTAGTTTTTTAACTGAGTATTACCGTGTTTTCTGGTATACATTGGGGGCCGTATTTATACTTTTTGGCGCACAACTGCGCCAACGCAGTTGTGCGTCAAAAAATTTAACGCCGGCGAACGCCATTCCAAAGCGCCATGCGGGCGCCTTATTTATGGAATGACATTAGCCGGCGGAGCTGACTGGAGTGCGTAAAAAAAAATGACCCACACCAGGCAGCGCCGGCGTAGGGGAAAATGGAGCTTGGGCGTCAAAGAATGGGGCAAGTCGGTCTGAGGCAAAAAATCTGCCTCAACCCGATTTGCGCCATTCTTTTTTACTCCCACCCTCCATTGACATGACTCCTGTCTTAGCAAAGATAGGAGTCATGCCCCCTTGCCCAATGGCCATGCCCAGGGGACTTCTGTCCCCTGGGCATGGTCATTGGGCATAGTGGCATGTAGGGGGGCACAAATCAGGCCCCCCTATGCCACAAAAAAATTAAAAATAAATACTTACCTGAACTTACCTTTACTTCCCTGGGATGGGTCCCTCCATCCTTGGGCGTCCTCCTGGGGTGGGCAAGGGTGGCAGGGGGTGTCCCTGGGGGCATGGGAGGGCACCTCTGGGCTCCTTCCGAGCCCACAGGTCCCTTAACGCCTGCCCTGACCAGGCGCTAAAAAATGACGCTAAAGCGGATGGACGTCATTTTTTTTTACCCGCCCACTCCCGGGAGTCATTTTTGCCCGGGAGTATAAATACGGTGCACATGCCTCGGAGTCATTTTTTAGACGGGAACGCCTACCTTGCATATCATTAAAGCAAGGAAGGTGTCCACGCTAAAAAATTACGCAAACTCCAAGATCTTTGGCGCTAGACGGGTCTAACGCCAAAGTATAAATATGGAGTTAGTTTTGCGTTGGATTTGCGTAAAATAAAACAACGCAAATCCGGCGCAAACAGAGTATAAATATGCCCCTGGGAGTGTTTACGACTCCAACCTTGAACTGAGTGTTATTGTGTTTTACAGTATTTTTTGGGAGTGCTCGCGACGGCAACCTATGTTTAAGTAGTAACCATGTTTCTAGATTGTTTAGGGAGTGCCTCATAACTCCAATCCATGTTCCTAAGACAACCTTGGAAATTTCAGTAATTCCAACCTTGTTTTGCGATGCCACCTTTTTTCCTGTCGTGTTTTCAAGTGTCAGTCAACATACAAAGTTTGGACATGTGCTGATGTGTTTTACATGTCCTGAAAGGGAAATACTACCAAATTCGTTTTTTATTGTTGCAAGGCCTATCTATAGGCCTATCTCTCTCATAGGTTAACATGGGGGCTGCCTTTAAATAACTTTTAAGTGTTGTTTCCTTTTGGGAGCAGATAGAGACCTGGAGTTTGGTGTCTCTGAACTCACAATTTAAAAATACAACTTTTGGTAAAGTTGTTTTTTAAATTGTCAGTTTGAAAATGCCACTTTTAGAAAGTGGGCATTTTTTTGCTTGTACCATTCTGTCACTCTGCCTGCTTGTGTATTCCCTGTCTGGGTCAGACTGACTAACGCTGTTTGTGAATCTCCACTAGACAGTGGCACAAAGGGAGCTGGGATATAGCCTGCATATCCTGATGGGTCACCCAGGCTAGAGTGGAGGGAGGAACTGACACTTACACCTGAATGTGCTGTGCCTGCCCTCACACAATGCAGTTTCCAACCCCCTGGTGTGTGTCTGGAGCCAGGCCTGGCCAAGGCAGAATCTTGTGAACAACAGAGACTTTCCTTTGAAGTTTGCCTACTTCAAAGCCAGAAAGGGGTATACATAATGGACTCAAAACCTCAGATTTTTTTATTACTGGATTCAAGAGGAACCTCTCCCAAAGAGAAGAGCTTAAGAGATAAAGAAGGAGTAATGCCCCTTTGCCTGTGATTGAGCTTTGCTGGATTGACCTGCAGTTGCTCCTTCTGCCTGAAAAATGACAAAATGTTGACTTTCTGATGGATACAACTACCTGTGGATTCCTCACCTCATGAATACTCCCATGGCGCCTGCATTCTACGGAAATCTTCTTACTAGTCTCTGCACGTCGACGAGGACGTCACTGTCTCGCACGCGACGCCGTCTGACGTCATACAGGCAATAAGAGGTCCTCGACGACGTGCGGACGTCAGTTCCCTTTTTTCCGTGCATTAGAAACGGTTATCTTCGAGGGAGCAACTGTTACTCTTGCGGTTACAGTGTATATCTTGCTGCGTACTCTTTCTCTGTGGAAATAATGTCGCAGAGAAAGTCTGGATTTAAGCCTTGTCGTGAGTGTGGAGGCAAGATGTCGGTGACGGATCCTCATTCCGATTGCCTTTGGTGTTTGAGCTCCGACCACGACGTCTCGACTTGTGATTCATGTCAGCACATGAATCCGAAGGCCCTTAAAGAACGTGAGGCGAAGCTGTTTATGGCCAAGTCAAAGGAGAAGCATCACAAGAAGTCTTCTCCAAAACATCGGCGTCATCGAGACTCCCGGCGCCGTAGAGAATCTCGGCGTCATTCAAGGGAGGCTCGTTCCAGGTCTCCGGATCGGCGCCGAAAGACATGGGAGGTCAGCCCCACGGTGACGCCGCATCCTTCGACGCCGTTGCCCTCTCCGGCGTCACCAACTTCGCCTGGACAGGCGTCGGTGATTGAGGTATTGGAGCCTCAAGTGTTTTTTCCGGCGCAGACGCCGAGGCCGGAGTCGGGGTCGCCTCCGAGACAGGCACCCCAGTATCCGGCTTTTCCCACCCCTGGAGCCGATAGTTCCGCATTCTTGAATGCGATGTATGCCATCTTCCAACAGATGGCTCCAGGGGGTGCTCCGGCTGGGCCTTTGGCCTTTTCTTTGGGTGATCCTGCGCCTCTTCGGCCGGCACCCTTTATGCCCTTTCTCCCGTTTGGGAACGTGGGCTCGGCGCCAGTGTCGGCGCCGGTGGCCGCTCCGGTGGCTTCGGAGGGATTGGCCCCAGGGATTTCCATCCCGTCGACGTCGAGATTTCGGCCTGTGACTCCGGTGGGTCCATCTGTTTCAGCTGCTCTTCAGTCGGCGCCGAAGTTACCCGTGGCGCCGGATGCGGCGTCGGTGGCTTCGGAAGATCGGCGCCGATCTCCGACTTCGGCGGAGGCATTGTCGACTCCGCGGATTGAGCAACGACTGCATTCAAGGAGGCGTGCTCTCCGGGTACTAGAAGAGCAGGAGTACCAACGAGCCCTAGAGGAAGGAGAGCTAGAGGACTCGGGTGATGGGCTGCGTGGACTGGAGACGGCCAGTGGGCTGGACACTTCCCCTGAGTGGGACCTTTCGTCCCCGGGGGAATATACTGAGGAAGCTGCTTCCTTTCATACAGTGGTACGGAAGGCAGCTAGTTTTTTGGACCTGCCTTTGCCGGTGGTGGAGGCAAAACAAAACCTTTTGACGGAGGTGTTGCATCCGGCCTCAGCCGCGGCGGAGCCTCTGTTACCTTTTAATGACGCTCTGCTGGATCCGGTTTTAGAGGTGTGGAAGAGGCCGGCATCTTCCCCAGCAGTTCACAGAGCCGTGGCCAGGAGGTATCGGACGGCTCCAACTGATCCTGGTTTCCTATCTAGGCACCCTACGCCGGAGAGCTTGGTAGTGAAGGCCTCCTGTTCGTCCAAGTCAGCGCCTGGTTCTTTCCCGACGGTGCCTGGGGACAGAGACTCAAAAAAGCTAGAGGCGCAGTCGAAGAAGATTTTTTCGTCCTGCAGTCTGGCGTTAAAGGCCACTAATGCGACCTGTATCCTGGGGAGGTATATTCATGCTCTGATGGATGACATCTCCTCTTCGTTTACAGAGCTTCCCCAGGGTCTTTTGGATCTTGTCTCTGATGCCCAGGCTGCTGCGACCCAAATTATCCAGACGGGACTGGATACCACCGACTCGGTAGCCAGAGCAATGGGCACAACTGTGGTGGAAAGGAGACAGGCCTGGCTCCGTAACTCAGGCTTTTCGGCAGATGTACAGTCCACATTTTTGGATCTCCCGTTTGATGGGGACAAACTGTTTGGGGCTAAGGCTGATTCGGCCTTGGAACGTTTTAAGGAGAGCAGGGCCACGGCTAAGTCGTTGGGACTCCAAGCTCCTTCTTCCACGGCCTCTTCCAGATTCTTCAGGAGGTTTCGTGGATTTGGGCGTGGCTCTTCCTCCTCTTCCTTTCGGGGAAGATATCAGCAACCTGCCTCTTCTCACCCCTATAGATCTTTTAGGGGGAGGGGTAGGGTCCGCACCAGGGGAGCCTCTCAGCAGCACTCTGCCTCTTCCTCATCCTCTGGCGGGGTGCAGCAGGGGAAGCAGCCTTAGGCTTCCACCATTTCCCACTCACTCCTCTCCTGTAGGGGGAAGATTACAGCATTTTCTCACCAAATGGGAGACTGTTACGTCGGACACTTGGGTTCTCAGTGTTGTGGGAAAAGGCTACACCCTTCCCTTTCGGGAGTTTCCGCCCCTCATCCCGCCCCGCCCTTCGTATTGTTCACAAGAACACCTCCTGTTGCTAGAACAGGAGGTAGAAGTCCTCCTTTTAAAGGGCGCGGTGGAGTTGGTCCCGGAGCAGGAAAGGGGTCAAGGAGTTAACTCAAGGTATTTCCTGATTCCCAAGAAGGATGGTCGTTTGAGACCAATTCTGGACCTGAGGATCTTGAATTGGTTCCTCAAGCAGGAAAAGTTCAAGATGCTGACCCTAGCACAGGTGCTTTTGGCGTTGAACATGGAAGACTGGATGGTGTCTGTCGACTTGCAGGATGCTTACTTTCATATCCCGATACTCAAGTCACACAGGAAGTATCTCCGGTTTGTGGTGGGATCGCAACACTACCAGTTTGCGGTCCTTCCGTTTGGTCTTACTTCAGCACCTCGAGTCTTCACGAAGGTGATGTCGGTGGTTGCGGCAGAGCTCAGAAGGAAGGGGATAGCAGTATTCCCTTACTTGGACGATTGGTTGATCAAAGCCAAGTCCCCGGAGCTTGTGTTGCGTCATCTGCAGTCAACAACCCAGTTGTTGTTCGACCTGGGCTTTTCGGTGAACGAGCCCAAATCTCACCTGGAGCCCTCTCAGCGCCTCCTGTTCATAGGGGCAGTACTGGATACAACATTGGGTCGAGCCTTTCCTCCGCCTCAGCGGATTCAAGACATTCAGGATTTGGTTCCAATGTTTCGAAATGGAGCGGTAGTTCCAGTCCTCAAGGTCCTTCGTCTGCTCGGTCTTTTTGCCTCCTGCATTCTGTTGGTCACGCATGCTCGCTGGCACATGAGGGCTCTTCAGTGGTGCCTCCGAAGGCAGTGGTCTCAACACAGAGGGGATCTAGAGGGTACTGTCAAGATCTCCAGAGATGCTGCTGTGGATTTGAAGTGGTGGATTGCAAGCAACAATCTTTCACAAGGAAAGCCGTTCCAGCAGTCGCCACCAGTGGCCACAGTCATAACGGATGCTTCCACTCTAGGGTGGGGAGCTCATCTGGGGGATCTGGAGATCAAAGGTCTTTGGTCTCCAGAGGAACAGATTTTTCACATCAATCTGTTAGAGTTACGGGCTGTACGTCTGGCTCTCAAGGCCTTCCTCCCTTCCCTTCGTGGTCAGTCGGTACAGGTCCTAACGGACAATACTACCACGATGTGGTACATAAACAAGCAGGGAGGAGTGGGGTCGTACCTTCTCTGCAGAGAAGCTCTTCGACTATGGTCCTGGGCAAAGGACCATCGGATTTGCTTGATAGCAAGCCATCTGGCCGGAGTCTTGAACGTGCGTGCGGACAGTCTCAGTCGCCACTTCTCGGCAGACCACGAGTGGCGTCTCCATCCAGATCAAGTCCGTTTAATCTTCCAGAAGTGTGGGTTTCCTCGGGTAGATCTGTTCGCCACTCGAGAGAACGCGCATTGTCCGTTGTTCTGCAGCCTTCAGTATCCGATGCAGGAAGCGTTGGGGGACGCGTTTCAAATGACCTGGTGCGGCCAGTTGCTTTACACGTTTCCTCCCATACCCTTGATTCCTCGAGTATTGAGGAAGATTCGCCAAGACCGGGCTCTAGTAATCTTAATAGCTCCGGATTGGCCAAGGAGGGTGTGGTACTCCGACCTTCTCCAACTCTCAACGTGCCCGCCGCTCCGTCTCCCTTTCAGGGCAGACCTCCTCTCACAGTCGCAGGGGCAGGTTCTACACCCCAACCTCCAGAGTCTGCACATACATGCCTGGAGATTGAACGGGGCAACCTGAGTTCCTTCTCTCTCCCGCCTGAGGTAGTGGATGTTATATTAGCGGCCAGGCGACACTCCACTAAATCTATCTACGCTAATAGGTGGTCTAAATTTGTTGCGTGGTGTGGAGAGAGGCAGATTGATCCTTTACATGCTCATCTATCGGACGTTTTGTCTTTTGCTCTATCTCTGGCGCAGAAAGGTTGTGCAGTGGCTACCATTAAAGGTTATTTATCGGCCTTGTCAGCCTTCATATGTCTTCCAGACCAACCATCTTTATTTAAATCCCCTATTGTTATCAGATTCTTGAAAGGTCTTCTAAATCAATATCCTCCAAAGCCATTCGTTATGCCGCAATGGGATTTGTCCTTAGTCCTGACTTTCCTTATGGGGTCCCCTTTTGAACCTATGCATTCTTGCCCCTTGAGGTATTTGGTTTTAAAAACAGTTTTCCTGATAGCTATAACATCAGCAAGGAGAGTGAGTGAGTTGCAGGCCTTATCAGTAAAACCCCCTTATACAACTTTTTATGGGGATAAGGTGGTGTTGAGGACCAAGGCTGCTTTCCTCCCGAAGGTTGTTTCACCCTTCCATTTGGCTCAGGCAATTACTTTGTCCACGTTCTATCCTCCGCCTCATCCTTCCAAAGAGGAAGAAAGACTGCACCGTCTGGACCCAAAGAGAGCGTTGAGCTTCTTTATCGATAGAACAAAGGATTTCAGGCTGGAGGATCAGCTGTTTATTGGATACGTGGGCAAGAGGAGAGGAAAGGCAGTCCACAAGAGAACACTATCCAGGTGGGTTGTTCTTTGCATTAAAATATGTTACTCTTTGGCAAAGAAGGATCCTCCTGAGGGCATTAGAGCTCATTCCACCAGAGCTAAGTCGGCCACTTCGGCCTTAGCCAGAGGTGTTCCTGTGGTCGACATCTGCAAGGCCGCAACTTGGTCGTCCCTTCACACTTTTGCAAAACATTACTGTTTAGATTCTGAGGTTAGAAGGGACGGCCATTTTGCACGGTCAGTGCTGCAGGATTTCTTGGTTTGACCATTTAGGCACCCACCGCCGGGCGTGGTACTGCTTTGGGACTCTATTCATGAGGTGAGGAATCCACAGGTAGTTGTATCCATCAGAAGAACGAGTTACTTACCTTCGGTAACGACTTTTCTGGTGGATACATTAGCTACCTGTGGATTCCTCACGGTCCCACCCGCCTCCCCGTTGCCTTTATGGTCTTGCCAAGTAATCCTTGAGTGTGCTCCTCTTGGTCTTTGAGGGTGCAATAGATGTATATATATAATATATTTATATATATATAGGTATATGTGTATATATCTTTATGTATATACTTGGTGTGTGTATATATTTTAAAAGAGAGAGTTTTATATATATATATATATATATATGTACATAAAAAGATTTACAGTTATTCATACAATGTGGTGTATTTTTACAATATAATGGATGTTGCTTTGTTCTTTCATTGCATTGCCTGGTTGTTCTCATGCACGTAAAAAATGATTGGTACTGACGTCCGCACGTCGTCGAGGACCTCTTATTGCCTGTATGACGTCAGACGGCGTCGCGTGCGAGACAGTGACGTCCTCGTCGACGTGCAGAGACTAGAAAGAAGATTTCCGTAGAATGCTGGCGCCATGGGAGTATTCATGAGGTGAGGAATCCACAGGTAGCTAATGTATCCACCAGAAAAGTCGTTACCGAAGGTAAGTAACTCGTTCTTTTGGTATATTCCTGCTTGTGAAGTGTCTCCAAAGGCTTGGGCTGAGCTTGCCTCCTGTTTTGAAATCTCAGGGCCATCAAAGACTTCTTCTGCCAGCACCTGGACTCTTTGCTGAGACTCCTGCCCTTCCAAGTGGTGCCCATTCCAGTGCCTGGGCCCTTGAAAGGAATGCTGGTGGAACCAAGGCAGAAATTCACACAGCCTTGCGGGGAACATTTCAATAAACCACCTACAATGCGGCTGTAAAAACAAAGCACCACCTGCATCGCGGCTGAGAAATCAACACACCACCTGCATTGTGGCTGGGAAATCGATGCATCACCTTCATCGCAACTGGAGAAATGACTCAACACCCACTTGTGGCAGCTGAAATCGACGTAACCCCCATGCAGCACGGTTCCTCATCACCGTGCGGCCGGTTATGCACATATCGTCGCTGGGCATCAAAATCAACGTGAACATGCTCAGATTTGAGGTGCCCATCTGGAAATCGATGCATCGCTCTCCTGCAGGAGAGAAAAACAGCACATTGCCTGCCCGGCGGGAGAAGAAACTACGCACAGCCTCACTTACTAGTAAGGAATCGACGCATCGCCGACTTTTCCAATGCACGCTCACCCATGCGGCTTTAATTTTCATATAAACCAGGTACTTTGTGTAACATCAACACATCCATTGTTTTCTATGTAGTGAGACTCTTTAATTTAAAAATTCATTACTTTACTTGTGTGGGTTGCATTTTTGCCATTTTGGTCTTGTTTGATTTAGTTAAATATTGGCTATTTTTCTAAACTGGTGTGGTGTCCATTTTGTAGTGTTTTCACTGTATTACTGTGTCTGTTGGTACAAATACTTTACACATTACCTTTGAGATAAACCTGACTGCTTGTGCCAAGCTACCAATGGGGTGAGCAGGGGTTGTGTTAGGAGTGTAACTCCTTTACCCTGACTAGACTGAGGGTCTCTGCTTGGACAGAGTGCAAACTGACTGCCAACCAGAGACCCCATTTCTAACACACAGACAGACATTCTCAAACCCAATCATCTAGACCATCTCACACCCACTTTCACACCCAGACAGACATTCTCAAACCCACTCTCACATCCAGAGACACCCTTTTACACCTATTTCCACACCCAGAGACATGCCCTGCGTCCAACTCCCACTACACATGGCCAAAGGCCATGTGCAGAGTGGGGTTGGGTGGTTAGGGGGCTGGCAGTAGGGACTGGCCACAGGCCCTGCAGCTAACCCACACTGCACATGGCAGAAGGCCATACACGGGATTCAGTGGTTATAGGGGGGTGGCCACACACCTATGGCCGCAGGCCTGGACCTGCAGTCGACCCCTGCCATGCACAGGCAAAGGCCATGCATGGGAATGGTTGGATATGTATAGTAATAAAAATTACATTATGAAAAAAAAAACATAGAAATTCACTGAAGAAAACAAAGGTTGCAGGAATGTTATAGTTAGGAAATAGAATTTAAAATAACATAGAATTTCTGAATTTACTCACATAAAACCATAGAAATTCAGCAGTTACAGTTAGAGTTATTTCAATTAGCTATAACTCGCAGCCTAAGGTAAATATAACTTACGCCTTCGCCACACACTGCTAATTACCCCAGACATTACAGCACTCATGGCAACTTTTATAACGTCAATAAAAATATCAATTAAACATTAGAAGTCAAATTATTGGGTGCACATTATAGTCAATTGAAATAACTAACTATAACAGCTTAATGTCTCTAGTTTTGTGTGAGTAAACACTTACTATAACATCCCTGTAACCTTTGTTTTTTAAGTGAATATCTATGTTTTTTTAAATTCTATTTCCTATGATGTCCCTGTAACCTTTGACTTACTCCGTGAATATATATGTGCACATATATATTTATTCACACACACACACATATATTACCTATGGGCAATTGCCAGTAGGTAGTTCTAGTTAAGATTTTGTTTCCATGGAAAAATTATTTTTTGTATTGCTAATTACTTTGGCACAGTTTGAAGAATCTTTATAAAATTTTCAAAATTAGTTTGCCACTCACTTCAGCTGATGTCTTGAAAGTAAGATTTGTGGTGATTCGTCTACTGGGGACCGAGTAAAACAGGGAGTCTCAAAAAACCTTTTCCCCATGCAATCTCCAATAGGGATTTTAGACAGGAATAGAGTCCAAACCACTGAACTGAATTACACCAAATTTGGCAGAAAGCTCGATCTTGGTATAGAAAGATCTCTTTTTGTAATTTGGTGTACGTCTGTTCAGAAGTTTTGGAAATATTACAGAAAAAATATGTATGTATATCTAGCAATGCAGATCTACTGCACACACACCACAGTGGATCCAAGGATCTACGCACCAACAGCAAGAAAGTGCCCAAAATAATTTTGGGGGGAACATGAGGATCTGCGTATCCAACGCAGTGCCCAGCACAACCCATTGTGTGAATCTGTGACAGATATGTTGTTCCAGACCTTAATTAAAAAACATACACCCACTCACAGATCTACTTGCACACTCACTCATGCACCCATTCACACAGTCACATACACACTCACAGAACCACAAAACCACTACCATACCCAATCATTGACCTAGAAAGCCACTCACACACTTACACACCCACTTACACACCCTTACAACCTCTCACACACATACTCACTCATCCATACAGCTACTCACATACCCACTCACGGATCCACAAAACAACTTGCTCACTCACTCAAAGACTCACAGACCCAGAAAACCACTACCACACCCAGTCAGGGACCCTCACAGCCACTCACACACCCACTCACACACCTACTCACGCACCCATGCACCCACTCACACCCCCATACAGCCACTCACACACCCTCTCACTGACCTCCAAAGCCACTCACACCCCCACTCAAGGACCCACACAGCCACTTATGCCCTCACTCACACACCCTCTCACATACTCAAGCTCTCACTTATATACCCACACAACCACTCCCACACTGTCACAACTCAATATTGTGCCATATGCATGGTAGGTATTACTCACAAGCCTCCTGTCATACCTTCTACTGTGGTGCCTTTCCGTCTCGAAAATGCCATGACTTTCTCCTTCCATTAGGGCTGAACATTGACCCTCCTGTGTGTGTTGCATTTATGTTTCATCTGGTTTGTACCTGCAGATATTATGCACCCTTTTAGAATAGGCACATTTTCACTGTAAACTATTAGAACGTATAATCGTGCACTTTGGTTCTGTTGTACTTGTTGTTGTCAATTACCGTTTGCACCTGCTGCTTGTTAAGCCATGCCCATTTGTATGTAACATGTGACTCTTCCCAGGTTCCTTTGGAAGCCGCCACATGAGACATGTGTTCTTCTGGAACATTCTTGGCTTCCTGTATCAATAGCCTCTCTGAACTAGCATCAGGGTGGGCCCTGTACTTCCACTGAACTTGCATGAGAATTTGTCAAGTCCTGCTCAGGCAGCTTCCTTCCACTCACCTCCTGAGTCTCATGTGCTCCTGTTTAGTGCAAGCTTCATCCCTGCACTCAACTCCTGAGAAACTTGGACCACCCTCACTTTGTTTCTGCACCATCTGACCAGTCTTCACGAAACCGCCAAATGTTTCAGTCTTCCAGGTCCATTCCCATGACTCAGAGATCCTGAACCCAAGAGACCCCTCAGAGTCTCTCCTCCATGAGCTATGATTCCACCACTTCTTTAACTTCTAGCCACAACCTGCCTGCCTCCTCTGAACTCCTCCCAGCTTAAGTACTTGTTACCAGGTTAGTGCACGCTAATACTTAGTAGTCATTGCAGGCCTGTCTTTTATCTCCTTGCTTCTGCCTATCAACTATTTTTCCAAATCTTAGTTTTCCAAACTGTTGCCCATGGACTAGAGAGTGTTTCCTGAATCAATCTGTATCTCTAGTTTTTGAACTGAGTATTACCGTGTTTTCTGGTATACATTGGGGGCCGTATTTATACTTTTTGGCGCACAACTGCTCCAACGCAGTTGTGCGTCAATAAATTTAACGCCGGCGAACGCCATTCCAAAGCGCCATGCGGGCGCCTTATTTATGGAATGACATTAGCCGGCGGAGATGACTGGTGTGCGTCAAAAAAAATGACCCACACCAGGCAGCGCCGGCGTAGGGGAAAATGGAGCTTGGGCGTCAAAGAATGGGGCAAGTCGGTCTGAGGCAAAAAATCTGCCTCAACCCGATTTGCGCCATTCTTTTTTACTCCCACCCTCCATTGACATGACTCCTGTCTTAGCAAAGATAGGAGTCATGCCCCCTTGCCCAATGGCCATGCCCAGGGGACTTCTGTCCCCTGGGCATGGTCATTGGGCATAGTGGCATGTAGGGGGGCACAAATCAGGCCCCCCTATGCCACAAAAAAATTAAAAATAAATACTTACCTGAACTTACCTTTACTTCCCTAGGACGGGTCCCTCCATCCTTGGGCGTCCTCCTGGGGTGGGCAAGGGTGGCAGGGGGTGTCCCTGGGGGCATGGGAGGGCACCTCTGGGCTCCTTCCGAGCCCACAGGTCCCTTAACGCCTGCCCTGACCAGGCGCTAAAAAATGACGCTAAAGCGGCTGGACGTCATTTTTTTTTACCCGCCCACTCCCGGGAGTCATTTTTGCCCGGGAGTATAAATACGGCGCACATGCCTCGGAGTCATTTTTTAGACGGGAACGCCTACCTTGCATATCATTAACGCAAGGAAGGTGTCCACGCTAAAAAATTACGCAAACTCCAAGATCTTTGGCGCTAGACGGGTCTAACGCCAAAGTATAAATATGGAGTTAGTTTTGCGTCGGATTTGCGTAAAAAAAAAAAACGCAAATCCGGCGCAAACAGAGTATAAATATGCCCCTGGGAGTGTTTACGACTCCAACCTTGAACTGAGTGTTATTGTGTTTTACAGTATTTTTTGTGAGTGCTCGCGACGGCAACCTATGTTTAAGTAGAAACCATGTTTCTAGATTGTTTAGGGAGTGCCTCATAACTCCAATCCATGTTCCTAAGACAACCTTGGAAATTTCAGTAATTCCAACCGTGTTTTGCGATGCCACCTTTTTTCCTGTCGTGTTTTCAAGTGTCAGTCAACATACAAAGGTTAATCCTATGAGTGTCAAAAACTCAAACCTTATCACAAGAACAATTCTGATTCATGTGAATGTACATTGTTGAGTCCTGACCTATGTGCAGTGTTCAACCTTGGGAAAGCTGATATCCCAACATTGTGTCTCCCATTGTACATAATCAAGTCCTGACCTATTTGAAAAGCACAATCTAAGTAAAGCTGGTATCCCAATCTTGTGTCCCCTCAAGTTATGTTTCAAGTTCATGTAGTTCTGAATGTAAATCAATTCCTAAAGCAATTTGGTCTTAAACATACTTTGAGAGTTATGGCCCTCATTACAACCCTGGCGGTCGGTGATAAAGCAGTGGTAATACCGCCAACAGGCCGGTGGTAAAAAAAAAGGATTTATGACCACAGCGGAAACCGCCCACATAGACAGCCACTTTAACACATCAACTGCCATGGCGGTAGCAACAAGCACCGCAGCAGTAACTGCCAACAGCCAGGCGGAAGACAATGTATCCCCCACAGTATTAAAAGAGGCCTTTTCGCCACTTTTTCCGGGGCGGTACCAATGACATCAAAAGCATGGTGGAAACAGTACACCGAAGGCAAAGGACTCACCGCTGGAGACTCAGGGAAGAACCACGCCAACATGGAGTCTGAACTGCAGGTGTTCCCCATGCTGGTCTACCTCCTCACCAGGAATACCAACGCCGGTGACAATGACCACGGTGAGTACTGCCGCCTAGCAAACGGGGAAGGGGGAAAGGAGAGTGACACACACATGCAACACACAACACCCCCACCCGAACACTATACACACAAACAGATGCATTAACATTACACATCCACCCCATACCCCTCAGGAATAATGCAAGGACAAATGGAATTAATTGAAGTGAGTGTAATAAAATAAAAAAACTAGAAATACGTCCTCAAAAATCAAAATAGTATTTACATATATACAAATGGAG
Source organism: Pleurodeles waltl (assembly GCF_031143425.1). NCBI lineage: Eukaryota > Metazoa > Chordata > Amphibia > Caudata > Salamandridae > Pleurodeles > Pleurodeles waltl. Next base: position 685,059,955 of record NC_090449.1, on the reverse strand, counting down.
GGGCACTGCCCAGTCCATAATATCCGTGGACCACAGTGCCACATCACATAGGCCAAGGCCCCACCTTACTCCTGCATCAACATGGAGAGAACACTGCTGGGGCATCAGGTCAAAAATACACAGGCACCTCAGGGGGATGGGGAATGGGGGGGCACTTCAGCCGGAAGTGGTACAACACCATTTGTCTTGAAGGGGGTTCCATGGCCTATGCTTGGTCCTGGGGAATGCAAAGCCACAGTCTCTAAAGTGGGTGGTTTGCCCACTGCTTGGTCCTGGGGAGTGCAAAGCCACAGTCTCTCAAGTGGGTGGTTTGCCCACTGCATGGTCCTGGGGAGTGCAAGGCCACAGTCTCTCTAGTTGGTGGTTTGCCCACTGCTTGGTCCTGGGGAGTGCAAAGCCACAGTCTCTCAAGTGGGTGGATTGCCCACTGCTTGGTCCTGGGGAGTGCAAAGCCACAGTCTCACTAGTGGATGGTTTGCCCACTGCTTGGTCCTGTGGAGTGCAAAGCCACAGTCTCTCAAGTGGGTGGATTGCCCACTGCTTGGTCCTGGGGAGTGCAAAGCCACAGTCTCACTAGTGGATGGTTTGTCCACTGCTTGCTCCTGGGGAGTGCAAGGCCACAGTCTCTCAAGTGGGTGGTTTGCCCACTGCTTGGTCCTGGGTAGTGCAAAGCCACAGTGTCTCTAGTGGATGCCTTCTTCCACTGGTTCTGGAGGGGGTTTTGTGCCCAGTGTGCTTTATCCTGGCAAGGAGGGGGTGAGTGGATGCTTTCTTCCACTGGTTCTGAAGGGGGCCTTGTGCCCAGTGTGCTTCATCCTGGCAAGGAGGGGGTGAGTGGATGGCTTCTTCCACTGGTTCTGGAGGGGGCCTTGTGCCCAGTGTGCTTCATCCTTGCAAGGAGGGGGTGAGTGGATGCCTTCTTTCACTGGTTCTGGAGGGGGCTCTGTACCCTGTGAGGCAGTTCTTGGGGAGTGCAAGGTCACAGTCACTCACCTGTGTGCCACACCCACACGATTTGCACTGGTCAGGATGCATTACAGTCCATGGAGGCAGGACTACACAATGCCCACCGGCGGCGATGGCTGCTCAGTGGTGGCAGTGCCGGTGCTGGTGTTGGGGCTGCCAGTGGTGGGGGTAGGCTCCAGCCCTTCCCCTGCAGCCTCGGGCGGCTACCCACTGGGGCTGCTGTTGCTGCTGGCAGTGGTGCTGGTGGCGGTGCTGGTGTCGGGTCTGCCAGTGTTGGGGGGGAGGCTCCAGGCCTTCCCCTGCAGCTCCTGCTGCTGGCAGTGGTGCTGGTGGCAGTGCTGGTGGCGGTGCTAGTGTCAGGGCTGCCAGTGATAGGGGAAGCTCCAGCCCTTCCCCTGCACCTTGGACGGATGCCCACTGGGGCTGCTGCTGACAGTGGTGCTGGTGACGGTGCTGACAGAGGTGGGGGGAGGCTCCAGCCCTTCCCCTGCAGCCTTGGACGGCTGAAGTGCCATGGTTGATGTTGGGGGCTCAGATTCAGTCCCAGCACCAGGCCTCCTGTCCTTCCTGCCTGCATGGGAAGGCCCTTTGCCCATTGCCATTGTCATGTGGTGGTGCCTCCTTGCCATGTGATTGTGCCTCCTTGCCATGTGGTGGTGCTGCCTTGCCCTTGGCCTTGCTATGTGGTGGAGCGTCCTTGCCCATACCATGTGGTTGTGCCTCCTTCCCCTTGGCAGCTGGTGGTACATCCTTGCCCTTCACCTTGGCAGCTGGTGCAGGCACACTGGCAGTGCTGATGGGTGTTTGCCTGGAGCCTCTCACACCTGTAGTAGCTGCCGAAACAACTGTGGACTGGGTGGCTGAGGTGCTAGCCTGGGTTCTACCCACCCTGGCCCGACGTGAAGGACGATGGGGGTAGGGGTAGGGAAGAGGCCAACGGCGGAGAGCAAAAGCTTCTTAGGGACACTGGGATGGGTAGAGGGTGAAGGTTTGGGAGTGGAAGAAGAGGGAGTGGTTGTTGGAGGTGTCTGTCTGCTGTGTTTGGGTGAAGGTGCATGGGCTGGATGCTGTTGTGAGGTGGATGGCTGTTGGGTGTCTGAGTGCTTGCGTTTAGTTACTTTAGGAGGAGGGGGCACAGACACAGTGGGAGAGGACACAGGGGATGTGTGCAAGTGTGTGTGGGTGGTGACTGCCAGTGAGGGGCGCGTAGTGATAGGCCTGATGGTGGTAGTGGATGAGGATGTAGTGCATGCAGGTGTGAGTGTAGGTGCTACTGGGAGGGTGGTGGACGAGGAGGAGCAGGGGGACATAATGGAGGCAGTAGATGTTGATATGTCTGCATCTGGGTGGTGTTTGTGTCAGTGCCTGTGGGATGATGTGTGGTGCTTTTGTTTGCCTGAGCCGCTCCTGTGTGTTGTCTTGGGTGCATGCTGGTCTGAATGCGTGCTTGGGATAGGTAGGGGTTCAGGGGAATGGGACTGGGCAGAGGAAGATGGAGGGGGGAGGCTAGAGACAGGAACAATGGCTGCCATCAGAGAGGAGGCCAGAGCCTGGAATGATCTCTGTTGGGCCGCCATGCTACAGTGAATGCCCTCCAGGAATGCATATGTTTGTTGCAAATGCCCTACCAGCCCCTAGATGGCATTCACTATTGTTGACTGCCCAACAGAGATGGATCACAGGAGGTCAATAGCCTCCTCACTCAGGGCAGCAGGGCTTACTGGGGCAGGGCCTGAGGTGCCTGGGGCGAAGGAGATGCCCACCATCCTGGGTGAGCGGGCATGGGAAATTCGCTGAGGTGCTGCTGGGAGGGCAGTGCTAGTATGGGGTGGCGGCTGTACCTGTAGTTAAGGTGGCCACAGAGCTGTCCGCCACCATTAGGGAGCTTCCTTTGGAGCAGGTATCACTTTCAGAACTGTCTCCTCCTGTCTCCGCCGTGGTGCTCCCCTCGCCCTCTGTCCCACTGGTGTCCTCACTGTCTGTGGATTCGGCCCCATGGGCCCTGTGGGATGCAGCTCCCTTGGTCACCGGTGCCTCTGCTCCTCCGCCAGATGATGCTAAGACACATAAGGACAGGAAGAGCATAACAAAAATGGTGGGAAGAGACAGAGGATACACTTGGTCAATGGCAGCAACAACACCACCGTTGGCATGCACAAAACACTTACACACAGGGAACAGCCCTATGCACTAGGCAAAGCACTACCAGTCACAATGCTAGTCACCAGCCCATGGACAGGAATGCCTAACACCAATTGCAGCATACCTGAGACCCATTGAGCCCTGTCTAGTAGTGGATGCCCTCTAGCTTGTTTGGAGGTAGAGTTCATCGGCCCCTGCCAACATGGAACCTACCCTACAATGTCCGGCCTGGCCTAGGGGCACCAACAGGCCCACATCCCCCACCTGGATACCACACACAAGTAGTATATTGGGAAACTGTACTCACCCCCTTGTGGTTGCTGTGATGTCCTCAAGCGCCCATCCAGCTCCGGGTAGGCCACCACCAGTATGCGAAACATCAGGGGGGTCAGGGTTCAATGGGCACCCTTTCCTCGTTGGGAGGCCATCTCCAGCTGGGCCTCTGCCGTCTTCCATGCCCAGCGTCTCAGGTCCTCACACCGTTTGCTCCGCCTGCCATAGACCCCCAGGGTCCGCACATCCTGGGCGATGGCACACCATATACCCTTTTTCTGATGGCCGCTGACCTGCAGAGAAAATACACATAGAAAAAGGGTATCAGTTATTCCATCCGGCCTGTTACACTAATGGCCCACCATATCCCCCATCCCCTTACGCACGTACATTGCCCACCATACATGCAGCACACTGCCCGGGACCCCTCAACCACCCCCTCCTTACACGATGCCCTCACATATAGCACTCCATGCATTGTGCCCACAGTGTACTCACCTGTTGGTCTGGAGGCCCATACAGCATTCGGTACTGTGGTAGGACCCCATCCACCAGTCTCTCCAACTCTGCCGAGGTGAAGGCAGGGGCCCTTTTCCAAGTGACTCGAGCCATGGTCGGTTCGAGACACAGGTCACAGCAGCAATTGCAGTGTAGGTCCTCTCCTGTTTGAAGGTCAGGTAGCAAGTGAGAGAACAGATAGAAAATTGCAGTCACGTCTGCGGTGGTGTGTGCCGTCACCGCCGCCGCACATCCCCATTGGCTACTGTAAACCATAGGGGCCAATGACAACCAATGAGGAGTTGCACGGCGGTACTCGACTGCCTCCCGCAACAGCGCACAACATCAGCGGCATTACCTCATTTCCACATGTTCCTCCTAACAGGACATGTGGGCGCCATTTCAGGGGGGCAGGCCATGGCACCTAACTGCATCATAGCACACTTAGGCACCATTTTGCCCTATACAACAACATACTGTTTCTGTCACAACTTGCAATGCACTGTACATTTTGGAAATGTTGACTACTGACCCGATGTTCATCGTTTTACCCCCTAGATTATAACCACTGCGGATGAAAAGGAGAAGAAGACATCCCCCTGTGTACAGGCTCCTGGTGGACTTGGCAATAATGGAGGACAGGCACATTATCCTCACCTACAGACTTGACAGGGCCACAATCCAAGAGCTGTGTGCCCAATTGGAGCCAGACCTGATCTCTGCTATTTGTCACCCACTGGGATCCCCCCTCTTGTGCAAGTCCTATCAGTGCTCTATTTCTTGGCAACTGGCTCCTTCGAACTGACAGTGGGCTTGGTAGCAGGAATGTCGCAGCCAATGTTCTCAATAGTGCTGACCAGAGTGTTGTCTGCCCTGATGAAACAGATGCACAGCTACATTGTTTTCCCCCAGGTGAAGGATTTGGCCACAGTGAAAGCTGCCTTCTATGCAATGGGACATATCCCCAACATCATTGGGGCAATTGATGGTACACATATATGTCCCCCCCCCACGGAGAAATGAAGAGGTGTTCAGAAATCGAAAGAGCTTTCATTCTATGAATGTGCAGATAGTGTGCCTAGCGGACCAGTACATCTCCCATGTCAGTGCAAAGTATCCTGGGTCAGTGCATGATGCCTTTATCCTGAGGAATAGCAGCATCCCAAATGTGATGGCTCAACTCCAGAGGCACAGGGGGTGGCTAATAGGTGATCCCATGGTCCCCACCCAGTATATGTTGGTGTATGGGTATGAGGTTGGCCATAAGGGTTAGTGTCTGGCTAACTGGTATCCCTCGATATTTGCAGGTGACTCTGGTTATCCCAACCTCTCATGGCTACTGACCTGTTGGACCTTTTTGCTTATGCAGGGTCATCCCCAATCTTTTTTGCCTCCTGCCTCCTATTTTTCTGACCTGTTGCTGTTGGCTTTTGATCTCTGAGCACTTTACCACTGCTAACCAGTGCTAAAGTGCATATGCTCTCTGTGTAAATTGTGTGTAATTGGTTTATCCATGATTGGCATATTTGATGTATTAGTAAGTCCCTAGTGCAGTGCACTAGAGGTGCCCAGGGCCTGTAAATCAAATGCTACTAGTGGGCCTGCAGCACTGGTTGTGCCACCCACATAAGTAGCTCTGTAATCATGACTCAGACCTGCCATTGCAGTGTCTGTGTGTGCAGTTTCACCTGTAAATTCGACTCAGCAAGTGTACCCACTTGCCAGGCCTAAACATTCCCTTTTCTTACATGTCAGACACCCCTAAGGTAGGCCCTAGGTAGCCCTAAGGGCAGGGTGCAGTGTATGGTTAAGGTATGACATGACAGTGAAATATTGCTAAATTCATTTTTCACTGTTGCAAGGCCTGTCCCACTCATAGGTTAACTTGGGGGCTACCTTTAAATCTGATTAAAGTGTAGATTCCCTTTGGGGGCGGATGGACATGTGGAGTTTGGGGTCTCTGAGCTCACAATTTAAAAATACATCTTTTAGTAAAGTTGATTTTAAGATTGTGCGTTTGAAAATGCCACTTTTAGAAAGTGATCATTTTCTTGCTTATGCCATTTCTGTGACTCTGCCTGTTTGTGGATTCCCTGTCTGGGTCAGTTTGGCAGTTGGGCTGGTTGCACCTCACCCTAGACAGTGACACAAAGGGAGCTCAGGTGTAGCCTGCATATCCTGATGAGCCATCTGTGCTAGGAGGGAGGGGAGGAGTGGTCACTCGCACCTGAAAGGGCTGTGAATGCCCTCACACAATACAGTCTCCAACCCCCTGGTGAGTGTCTGGGGCCTGGCCTGGGCAATGCAGGATTTCACATTCCAAAGAGACTTTACTTTGAAGTATGCCTACTTCAAAGGAGAAACTGGGTATAAGAAGGGCACCCAAAACAACAGACTTTAGAACACTTCTGGAAACAAGAGGAACCTCTGCCTGGAGAAGAGCTGAAGAGCTGAGGAGAAGTGTTGCCCTGCCTGTGACTGTGCTTTGTGGAGCTATCCTGCAGTTGCTGCTTCTGCCAGAGTAAGAGGGCAAAGACTGGACTTTGTGTGCCTTCCATCTTGTGAATAAATCTCCAAGGGCTTGATTTAGAGCTTGCCTCCTGTTGTTTGAAGTCTCAGGGACAGCAAAGACTTCTCTCTGCCAGCACCTGGAGTCTCTGGAGAGACTCCTGCTTTGACAAGTGGTGCCCTATTCAGTCCCTGGGCCCTTGAAAGGAAAGATGGTGGAAATCCGAAGAAATCGACTTCGGATGACTTCGGACCGACGCCACTGCTGAATCTGGTGACGCCGCCTTCACCTGACGCCGTGACCTTCGATGGAACGTGACGCTCTTCGCAGGCCCGACGCCGCCCTGCTAAAGTCTGCGACTCCGTGGAAGTCGCCGCATCACATCGTGAACGACGCCACTCGAAGTGCGTGGATTCAATGTTTCGCACCGATGCCGCGATCCCCGACTTCGCGCATCGACTTGTTTTCACTCTTCACCAAAGGTACTGTACTTGGGGGTCTACGCGACTCTGTGTCCGGAGCCGCTAGTATCGGCTTGTTGGGAACGACCCCGTCACGATGCCGTGTTAACACCTCATCGAAGCATTTTTGTTTCTAAGCACTATTTTTTAGTTTAATCTTTAAAAATTCATAACTTGGCTTGTGTATGTCGGATTTTTGTCGTTTTGGTCTTGTTTTGTTTAGATAAATATTTGCTATTTTTCTAAACTGGTGTTGTGTCATTTTGTAGTGTTTTCATTAAGTTACTGTGTGTGTTGGTACAAATACTTTACACCTAGCACTCTGAAGTTAAGCCTACTGCTCTTACAAGCTACCAAGGGGGTAAGCAGGGGTTAGCTGAGGGTGATTCTCTTTTACCCTGACTAGAGTGAGGGTCATTGCTTGAACAGGGGGCAACCTGACTGTCAACCAAAGACCCCATTTCTAACATTGGTGATTAACGATTGGGATTTGGACTGGTATTTGTACTTGACATACAGTGATTAAGTGGACACTACTGTTTTGATCTCAGACCACTACGTGACCACATACTACTCATTTTTTTCTTTGGGACCCCTTTTTGTTCTACTTCCATGATTTTGCTGATCCCTTGACTGATTCTTTTTACTTCATTGGGAACTTGTTTTCTGCCATTGGAACTTTGCACTTGTTGCCATTATGTCTCATTCTGGAGATGCAACAGCTGGAGCTGTGTTTGAATTAGGGAAACAGAAGAGGTACTTATTTACTCAATTGAAGCAGTTCTGTGAATATCTTGCCTGTCCCGTTAAGAGCTCCGCCAGGAAAGGGGAGCTGCAGGAGGCACTGAGGGCCTGAGTGACAGTCAAGGAGGCTGGGGGCACACAGTGGATGAGGATGAGGAAGTGCAGAGTCTACACAGTGGTGTAGTGGAGGGACCTGTTACACCTGGGGAGAGGGTCTCCAGGAGAGGTAGCAGTATGTCTGCTATGGGTATGACTTCTAAAGATGTGGAGGACAGACAGACAGAAAGGGCTCACCGGTTGGAGTCAGAAAAGTTGAGGTTGCAAAGGGAGCTTGACGAGTGGAAAAGGGACTTAGAGAAAAAAAAGATGATTTTGGCTTATGAGCCAAAACTGGAAGAGCTGGCAGTCAGGAGGGCTGAGTCCAGCTGGAATGGTGGCAGCAACAATTTCATATCCAGTGCTGCTGAAGAAGTGCACATGCCCAGAGATGTGGTGCCCTACTTGAAGGAGGGAGTTAACACACACCAGGAGGTTCAGGGGTATGAGGTAGCTCCAGTGATGCACAGGGTCCCTGAGGTGTATTGGGGAACTGGCATGGGGAGTCATATTCCTACTGGTGGGAGGGACACTCTACTGACTCTAGGTGAGAGTGACAGGAAGAGGGGTTCCCCCCAGGTAGATGTCCTGGTTATGGAGTGTAAAGACATCCCAGAAGAGTGTGGGTTGAGTGTCAGGGACAGTCAGGTACTGTCTCACCAGTCTCAGGAGGGTGATGTGGGGTGCTTTTCAAAGCAGAGTCACTTTATGGTCAGGTGAAGGATACTTTGGTTAATTCATGCGAGGGGCTGAGTGATGTAATTGCTGGAGAGCATATGTCTAGTCCTTATTTTCCAGAGCTATGCCAACACCAGGTGGAGTGTGAGTTCTCTGACCCCAGGGAACTTACACTGGAGGCAGACCTCTGGGTGAGTATCAGAGAGTCTGAAGAGGCATTTGGGGGTGCTCCTGAGAGGAGTGGTCTAGGTATTTCCCAACCAGGCGAGGTAGGGAAGGATTGTAGTGTCCCAGGTAGGTCCCAGTGTAGTGGGATGGGTGAGGGACCCTATGTCTAGTCTCAGAGGCGAGGGAATGGGGATGGGCTGAGGCCCAAGGTTCCCGAGATCTGGTCCCAGGTCCTGGAGGGTTCCCTGAGGGAAGACCAGGAGGGGAGCATAGCCTGTACCGTAGGGCCATCTGTTGAGGGAGACCCCACAGTGTCAGGAGAACTTGGGGGGGTGGCTGTAGCCAGCATCCCACCAATTCTGGTGTCTGGCAGTACCACTCCTAGTGAGCGGGTGCAGAAGTCCAGACAGAGGGTTGAGGGCGGGGGTTGCGGACCCCAGTGGAGAACCTGGAGGGTCAGGGGTCAGCTCTGAGAGCAGAGCCCCCCAGGAATGACCTTGGTGAGACCATTTCTGGGTTGGGGGGAATCCAGACTCTGTCAGATGGGCAGAGGTCAGAAGACCTGCACCAGCCAGACTCTTGTGTGGCCCTTCGGGACGGTGTGTCCCTTGAGGGGGGTAAGTGTGCCCCCCTAGAAGTCCTGGTGTGCAAGGCAATGGTTCAACCGCAGGGTGGTGACTCTGGGTTGGATGATCAGGTTCAGGGGGTAAACTCTGAACTGATGGGGGGTAAGTGTTCTCTCAAGGAAGTCCTGGTACGCCAGGCAGTGGTTCAACCACAGGGTGGTGACACTGGGTTGGATTACCAGGTTCAGAGGGTAAACTCTGACCTGGTGGGGGGTAGGTATGCCCCCCAGGAAGTCATGGGTTGCCAGGCAGTGGTCCAGTCTGTGGGTACAGACCCTGGACTGGAGGATCAGGTGCAGGGGGTAAACCCTGACCTGAAGGGGTGGGCGGTTTGCCCAATCACCCACCCTGGTGTGATTTCAAGGGGTACTCTCCCTGAGGGGGGGGGGGTGCAGAACCCTGAGAGTAGGGGCAAGGGAGAGAGAGCCTCACCCCTGGCCCCAGTGTAATCTAAGGGTAGAAACCCTGGAGTAGAAGGCCAGGTTCAGGGTGTCCCCCCTGACCTGGAGGATGGGGCTACTGCTAACAGTGCCCCTACCATGTTGTCTTCTGGGGGGGCCATTCCTTGTTGGGGGGAGCAGGACCAAAGAAGGGAGGGCAGGCAGAGGGAAGCCTCACCCCTGGCCCAACCTGAAGGTACAGACCCCAAGTTGGAGGACCAGTTGCAGGTTAACAGCACTGCACTGGTGGAGGAATTGTGTAGGACTGCTTCTACAAGCACCCTGATAATTTTAGACTCTGGGGGTGCCGCTCCGGCAGGGAGGGTACAGAGCCCCAGAGGGGAGGACCAGGGTCAGGTTGTTATCCCTGACCTGGTGGAAGGGAGAGTGGTCAAAGGGTGCCAAGCACCTGGGCTACCGTCCCCCACTCTCCACAGTCACAATGGTTGGAGAGGCCTGAGGTTTGGCTCTCATCCCTGACAGTTGTCAGGGGTAACTGTGGCTTGCTGTCCTGGTGGACAGATTTGCCCCTGTGGGGGGACAAGAGTCACACCCTGGGGGTAGAGAGGGCAACACCACTGTGTTGGCCCTGGAGGTACTATCAGCCCATTGGGATACATCTGTGAGCAAAGTAAAGTTAGGTGCTGCACAGATGGTGTCTGCAGATGTGGAGAAGGGTTCCCCATGGGTTAGCTTAGTAGGCCCTGAGAGTATGGGCAGAGGGATCCAACTGGAGTCAGGAAGGCGTAGAACTAGAACATGCCCCTGCTGTTGTGGGCCTGGGTCCCTGTTCAATCGCCCCAATAAGGGAAGTACATCAAGGTATTGATTGTTCTCCCCTGGCTTTAGGCTGGTAGGGGGTCGTGTTGGACTTTTTTGCTTATGCAGGGTCATCCCCAATCTTTTGCCTCCTGCCTCCTATTTTTCTGACCTGTTGCTGTTGGCTTTTGATCTCTGAGCACTTTACCACTGCTAACCAGTGCTAAAGTGCATATGCTCTCTGTGTAAATTGTATGTAATTGGTTTATCCATGATTGGCATATTTGATTTATTAGTAAGTCCCTAGTACAGTGCACTAAAGGTGCCCAGGACCTGTAAATCAAATGCTACTAGTGGGCCTGCAGCACTGGTTGTTCCACCCACATAAATAGCTCTGTAATCATGACTCAGACCTGCCATTGCAGTGTCTGTGTGTGCAGTTTTACCTGTAAATTCGACTTGGCAAGTGCACCCACTTGCCAGGCCTAAACCTTCCCTTTTCTTACATGTCAGACACCCCTAAGGCAGGCCCTAGGTAGCCCCAAGGGCAGGGTACAGTGTATGGTTAAGGTAGGACATATAGTAATGTGTTTTATATGTCCTGACAGTGAAATATTGCTAAATTACTTTTTCACTGTTGCAAGGCCTCTCCCTCTCATAGGTTAACATGGGGGCTACCTTTAAATCTCATAAAAGTGTAGATTCCCTTTGGGAGCGGATGGACATGTGGAGTTTGGGGTCTCTGAGCTCACAATTTAAAAATACATCTTTTAGTAAAGTTGATTTTAAGATTGTGCGTTTGAAAATGGCACTTTTAGAAAGTGAGCATTTTCTTGCTTATACCATTTCTGTGACTCTGCCTGTTTGTGGATTCCCTGTCTGGGTCAGTTTGACAGTTGGGCTGGTTGCACCTCACACTAGACAGTGACACAAAAGGAGCTGGGGTGTAGTCTGCATTTCCTGACGAGACATCTGTGCTAGGAGGGAGGGGAGGAGTGGTCACTTACACCTGAAAGGGCTGTGCCTGTCCTCACACAATGCAGTCTCCGACCCCCTGGTGAGTGTCTGAGGCCTGGCCTGGGCAAAGCAGGATTTCACATTCAAAAGAGACTTTACTTTGAAGTAGGCCTACTTCAAAGGAGAAATTGGGTATAAGAAGGGCACCCAAAACCACAGACTTTAGAAACACTTCTGGAACCAAGAGGAACCTCTGCCTGGAGAAGAGCTGAAGAGCTGAGGAGAAGTGCTTCCCTGCCTGTGACTGTGCTTTGTGGAGCTATCCTGCAGTTGCTGCTTCTGCCAGAGTAAGAGGGCAAAGACTGGACTTTGTGTGCCTTCCATCTTGTGAAGAAATCTCGAAGGGCTTGATTTAGAGCTTGCCTCCTGTTGTTTGAAGTCTCAGGGACAGCAAAGACTTCTCACTGCCAGCACCTGGAGTCTCTGGAGAGACTCCTGCTTTGACAAGTGGTGCCCTATACAGTCCCACGGCCCTTGAAAGGAAAGCTGGTGGAAATCCAAGGAAATCGACTTCGGACGACTTCGGACCGACGCCGCTGCTGAATCCGGTGAGGCCACCTGCACCCGACGCCGTGACCTTCACTGGAACGCGACGCCCTTCGCAGGCCCGATGCCACTGCAGCCCCGCTGAAGTCTGCAACTCTGTGGAAGTCTCCACACCACCTCGTGACCGACGCTGCTCGAATTGTGTGGATTCAACGTTTCGCAGTGACGCCGCGATCTCCGACTTCGCGCATCGACTTGTTTTCACTCTTTACCAAAGGTACTGTACTTGGGGGTCTACGCGACTCTGTGTCCGGCGCCACTGGTGTCGGCTTGTGGGGAACGACCCTGTCACAACGCCGTGTTAACACCTCATAGTAGCATTTATGTTTCTAAACGCTATTTTTGGGTTTAATCTTTAAAAATTCATAACTTGACTTGAATATGTCGGATTGTCGTTTTGGTCTTGTTTTGTTTAGATAAATATTTGCTATTTTTCTAAACTGGTGTTGTGTCATTTTGTAGTGTTTTCATTACGTTACTGTGTGTGTTGGTACAAATACTTTACACCTAGAACTCTGAAGTTAAGCCTACTGCTCTGCCAAGCTACCAAGGGGGTAAGCAGTGGTTAGCTGAGGGTGATTCTCTTTTACCCTGACTAGAGTGAGGGTCCTTGCTTGAACAGGGGGTAACCTGACTGTCAACCAAAGACCCCATTTCTAACATGACCCCTGTGAGAAATCCCAGGAAAAGGGCAGAAGAACATTACAATGAGGCAGATGGGCAAACAAGAAGAATTATAGAGCAAACCTTTGGCCTCTTGAAGGCCAGGCTTTGGTGCCTCCATCTAACAGGTGGTTCCCTGTGCTACTCACCCAAGCAGGTGTGCCATATCATCGTGGCATGTTGCAGGTTGCACAACCTTGCCTTATGTCGCCAGGCGCCTTTTCTACAGGGGGATGAGGCTGGAGATGGCCATGTGGCAGCGGTGGAGCCTGTGGACAGTGACGAAGATGAGGCAGAGGATGAGGATGGGGACAATAGAACAGTAATCATTCGACAGTACTTCCAGTGAGACACAGGTAAGATACTGTAACTTCACCTTCCATTGCAGTTTTGTATTGTAAATGTTCACTGGCAGGCTGATATTCCCACTACTATGGCCACTTACTGTACCCTTTGACATGTCTGTTTACATATATCTGTGCCCCACTCTGGCTCCTGGTGTATTGACTGCAGCAAACTACAGGTCATACCTATGTATTCATTACTGTACAGTTGAATTGCAATGTCTACAGATTATTAAGCAAATACATAGTTCAATCACTTGACAGACTCAATACTCGTGTTTTTTACAAGGACGTTTATTTTTGTGCTAATAAGTGGATAGGGTATTGCAATGGGCTGGGAGGTGGTTGAGGAGAGTCCAGGTAAGAGTTCCAGTCTATTTATATCACAGGTGAATTGTCCAAGGGGGCAGAGGAAGTGGAGCAATGGCAGTTCAAGGTGGACAGGGTGACAGAGTGGGACACAAGGGTGACATTCAGGAGAGTCTTATTTCCTGGTGGGGGTCTTGGCAATGTTCTCTGGCTTTTGCCTGGATCACAGGGCCCAGTTGCGGGGTGGTTCTCCTTCTGCAGGGGGTGGGGTGCTGGTGGCCTGTTGTTGCTGTGGTCGGGCCTCCTGTCCACAAGCGTCAGTGGAGGTGGAGGGCTGTTCATCGGTGTGGCTAGTGTCAGGGGCCCGATGGTGTGCCACTGCCTCCCTCATGGTGTTGGCCATGTCTGCCAACACCCCTGCAATGGTGACCAGGGTGGTGTGGATGTCCCTTAGGTCCTCCCTGATCCCCAGGTACTGTCCCTACAGCAGCCGCTGGGTCTCCTGCCACTTGGCCAGTATCTGGCCCATCGTGTCCTGGGAATGGTGGTATGCTCCCAGGATGTTGGACAGTGCCTCGTGGAGAGTCGGTTCCATGGGCCTGTCCTCCCCCTGTCGCACAGCAGTCCTCCCAGCTTCCCTGTTGTCCTGTGCCTCTGTCCCCTGAACTGTGTGCCCACTGCCATTGACCCCAGGTCCTTGATCCTCTTGTGTTTGTGGGATGTCCTGGGGTCCCTGTAGTGGAGGACACACTGCTGATTGGTGTGTCCTGGGAACAGTGGTATGGGCCCCCTGGGTGGGTACTGTGGTGTTGTTTCCTGAGGGGTGAGGCTCTGTGGTGGTATGGGACTGTGGCAGGTTAACCAACTGTCCGGAGGTACCTGATGGGCAAGTTGGTCATCCTGATCCAGGCGTGCAGAGCTGCTGTCATCACTGTGGGCCACTTCTGTGGGGGGACTGAATGTTGCTGGCACCTCCTCTCCGGTGACGTTGTGTGGGCGACCTGTGGGGATGTAAAAGCAGTGTTATAGTTTCTGTGTGTGACATATTGTGCATGGGTGTGTTGCCCTGTTAGGTTGTGTTTGCCCTGGCAGCTTAGGCTTGTGTGTGTGGTGATTTGGTTGCTTAGGTGATTGTCTCAAATATGCATGCTTTGGTGATGGGTGTCCATGCAGGTCTGTGATGGGTGTTCATGCATTGGTTTTTGCATGTAGGGCTTGGTAGGGGGAGGTGTGGGTTGTGATGGTGGGGTGTATGTGAGGTGGTGGAGTTATGGGGTGAGGGTAGGGGTGGGGGTATGTGATGGCATGCAGGTAGGGGGGGTGATAGTAATATAGAGTTGACTTACCAGAGTCCAGTCCTCCTGCTACTCCTGCCAGGCCCTCAGGATGCAGTATTGCCAAGAATTGCTCCTCCTATGTTGTTCGTTGTGGGGGAGGAGGTGGGGTCCACCGCCAGTCCTCTGTACTGCTATCTGATGTCTTGCAACCACAGAACGCATCTTCCCCAGTAGGTCATCCCACCTCTTCCTGATGTCGTCCCTTGTTCTGGGGTGCTGTCCCACAACATTGACCCTGTCCACGATTCTCTGACATAGCTCCAGCTTCCTAGCAATGGATGTCTTCTGCACCTGTGATACGTATAGCTGTGGCTCTACCCGAATGATTTCCTCCACCATGGCCCTTAGCTCCCCCTCTGAGAACCTGGGGTGTCTTTTTGGTGCCATGGGTGTAGTGTGAGTGGTGTGTGAGAGGGTTTGTGGGGTGATGTGTTGGGGTGTGTGCTGTGAGGTGCTTGGATAGTGTATGGGTGATGGTGTTGTGTGGCCCTGGTTGTGTTGGTGCTCTTGCTGTATCTCTCTCTAGTGACAATTTTTATTAGTTGTAAAGGGATGAGGGTAATGTGGGTGTGTCTTTTATAGTGGTGTGGGTGTAGTGTGTGTATGTGTGTCAGGTGTGTGTAGTTTGAATTGTTTATTGTGGTGCTGTTTGGTATGTGTGTGTGTATTTTGAGCGCAGCGGTATGTACCGCCAATGGTTTACCGTCGTTGAATGTCCGCCGTGGTGATTCGTGGGTCATAATGTTGTGGGCGTAGTTCTGTTGGCGTAACGGTGTGGGTTTTGGTACTGCCATTTTATCACTGACCTTTGGGCTGGTGGACTTGTGTGTGTGTCTGTATAGTGACAGATTGCTAAGTGTATGTCATAATATGGGTAGTGGTAAACTGCCGCGGCGGTGGTATGTTGGCGGCAGTCAGCATGGCAGTAAGCAGGACTTACTGCCAATGTCATAATGAGGGCCTATGTGCTCACAGAAACCTGGTTTTCTGTTTTCTTGTGAATCTCTCTTATTCTAAAAACATGTATTGAGTGCTAGTTTGGGAGATTCTTTAACTTCAATTAATATTCCGAAATTTCCGTGGAGTGACTTAACTCTACCTAGTACTTCGGTTCTTCTTCAAGAGTTACAAAAAATTCCTCTAGAGTATCTGATTCATGTGCTCCCAAGTTATGAGTATTTAGGAAACCTGAAAGTGTGAAATATCAAAGTATGTATTGTAAACTGTGTAGTGAATGTATGCAGTGATGGTATTTGCCTTTTCTTGCTGTTTTCAGTGCATTGCGTTTATACAATAACCAGAAGTACTGATTCGCAAACATTCATCTTCGAGAAAATCAGATCAAGAAATGACAACCCTATTTGATAAACTAGTGCAGTTGCAGAGCAAAGACAGTATCACAAGCTTTCTCATTTGTCATTTTGTTCCTTCCCCTCTTTCCTGTTCTGGAGGTTGCTGGGTACTAGCAGTTCTATTTCCTGGTCTTGCCTTCTTCCAGATTTGGAAGTGTGTCTCCATTGTCATTCCCGCATTGGGAGCCAGGTGAGTGTGGGACACACACCCTCTCACAGACCCACAAAACCACTCACTCACCCAGTCACAGACCCACACAGCCAGTCACAGAGGAACTCAGATACCCACCCACAGACCCACAGCGTGTAGTTGGCTGCATACGGGTGGTTGGCTGCAGGGCCTGGACAGCGACCATCCCCACTCCACACACAGATGAAGATCGCATGCAGCGGTGGTTGGATTATCGTACGGTAATAAATTATTACTTTATGTTAAAGAACCCTAGAAATTTACAGAAAAAAGCAAATGTTACAGAGACATTATAGTTAGGAAATAGATTTAAAAAACGTTAGAAATTCACCCAAAAAACAAAGGTTACTGCGATGCTATAGTTGGTGCAGGTTTTACAAATGAAGATTCCTATCACCAGCTGTGTGACCGCCAGGCTTTTCATGGCGGGGTGACCGCCACAGAAATCCTGGCGGTGTGCAACCTCGTAATCTTGATGGCAGCCTGAGGCCTGCTGCTGGATTGGAGAAGGTCACCGCCGGCAGCGGTGGTGCAACCGCACCGGCGGGCCAGGTGGAGTGGTGGAGGTTCAGCTTCAGCCAAACCCCACAACTCGTAATACGGCGGTCTTCACCGCTAGCTCCGCAGGGGAGAGACCGTCATGTCAAGTCTGGCGGTCTCAAGACCGCCAGACTCATAATGTGGGCCTGAGGGTCATTCATCTGGCCCTTTATTACTTGTGGTGGACACCAATCACCACAACTATTAAACCACTTTCTCAAGCAGTTCTTTTCATCCTGCCTTTTTTATCACTTATGATCTGTCCATAACTCTATTCCAAATACATTAATCCTGTCATGGGGGTAACCTACAATCCATTTTTCATTATAATGCTGACCATAAGAAAGTGTGTGCCAAAGAGTACTTACTGCATGGTGCATAACCAAATAATTTACACAAATCAGTATTTCTGCATTTGTCAAATGTTTTTCCTCCTCCGATTTTTTTGACAGGACAGGTATCTTCCAGGTCTTCCATATTTTGGATGTGTGGCCTTAAGAAAAATTACGGCTCCTTCTGTTCCCCTTACTAGTGACTTATACTGTTCAATATGAAATTACTACCAGAGTTAGATACTAATGTAGATGGCCTCAGGAAGGTAGTTTGTTCTGAAGTGTGGTGATTTGTGATGATTTTTCTATTTTTGTCACTAGGGTCTGTACTTCTCACTGTAGAAGCTAGACAAAGGCACATTCTTTTATAGAGACCAGGCAATCTGAATTTAGTGTTTGTGCTTTGGGTGGAAGTGTTGGCCATACATAATGTGTGGCATGAAATAGTTTTTGGGAGCCCTATCAAAGGAACTGCTGATGTGGTGTGTTTCTGGAGCATAAAGTGTTTTGTATAAATAATGTTTTCATGCAGATAGTGACACATAAATATAGTTTCAGTTTTATGTTATAAAAATAAGCACAGTTATCTAACTGTATGTTAGTCATTGTTATCGACATTATTTGCAGTTGCATTTATCCTCTCCAGGTGATGTCTGAAACTAACTGCTGTCTTGTGAGTGTTCTTGTCCTTGTGTTCTGAATTAGCCCCAGTGATCAGATGTACACGAGGACCTCATTGACTCTTATTTGGAGATTATGGGGGTCATTATGACCTTGATGGGTGGCTACCGCCGCCCGCCAGGCGGTAACTGCCGTGCGGCCGCCAAGGCTGCCGCATTCGCGCTGCCCCCATTATGACATTCCCGCTGGGCCGGTGGGCGCAAACCAAGTTTGCGCCCGCCGGCCCAACGGGGATGAGGCCGCAACATAGGAGCCGGCTCCTAATGGAGCCAGCGGTGTTGCAGCCGTGCGATGGGTGCAGTTGCACCCGTCGCGTTTTTCACTGTCTGATATGCAGACAGTGAAAAGCTGTCCGGGGCCCTGTTAGGGGGCCCCTGCACTGCCCATGCAAGTGGCATGGGCAGTGCAGGGGCCCCCAGGGGCCCCAGGACACCCCTTACCACCAGCCTCTTCCTGGCGGTGCAAACCGCCAGAAACAGACTGGCTGGCGGATTATCACTGCTGGGGCTAAAATGGCAGGAAACCGCCGGCCCCGGCGGTGCGACCGCGGCGCTACCGCCGCGGTCGTAATGAGGGCCTCCGTACCGCCTGCCTGTTGGCGGTACGGATGCTACATTACCCCTGGCGGTCGGAGATGACCACCTATGTGATTACGTTCAAAATCAGACTAATTGTCTCTTCCATCACTTGGTGTTCGTCCCATGTCTGCAATGACATTTGTGATGTTTGTAATTTATTTTGCATTGACTTTTATCATGTATTTGAAAATTGCAGGTGTAGTAGTTGCAGCAATTCTTATATGAATAACTTCAATATTTCTTTTTTGCAACCATTCTGCGGTGTTACATTTGCTGAAAAGGGGTGATAGTTTTTGTTGTTGCGTAGTATATACAATCACCCTCATATTACGCACTCAGGTACATAATGTATGTGCAGATGGTACATATACCTAGGAGTGAGACATTGTGGTATAAATTATACAAGCTATGTTAAAATATGTGAACATTAAATATGAGTGCATAGTGTGTTTCATTAATCTTTATTAACAGCGTCAAGCTTGGTGGAAATAAAGCATGACAATGGGTTTTACCTGAAATCGTTTAGCAGTACTTCTGCACCTATCCGCTGCTGACGCTATAAACTATAAAAAAGTGTTTAAATGGATTTCTCGAATGACTGTGTGTTCCCTTATTGTGAAAATGTGTTGAATAACTCTGGTTAACTATATGTGATCGTATTACAGTGACCCCTATTTCCTATTTTAACAGCTTGGATAAAGGAATATATTTGGTTGAAAGTTGGGGATATGTTTTAAATGTGCTATCTATCAAATAAATGGATGACTGTGCTAGGGTCAGAAAACCATTAGCCATGACAAATATAATGATTCCCTTACCATTGGTATGGTGTTATATAGAATAAATTATTCCTTAGAGTTTGAGAGGGTGATGGGGGGAATATCAATGTCTGCACATGTTTTGTGGGCTATGTGCCGCCTGCCTTTCTTTTCTTCTCTTATAATTTAATGTGAGTTTAAGATTGGGAGCTGATGAAAGTTTGGTAATTACTTGAGAGTTTTTGGTGTTCTGTGGGCGTAGCATTCAAAAATTGTTCCAGTGATAGCTGTAGAGCTCATACAGGCATTTTTAAGGTCTAAAGAAATATTACCTGCTCAAATCTCTGCCACTGGAGGTCAGGTGATTAATTTCTGTAACATTTTCTTTTACATTGTTAACTGTTGTGGCCCTCTAAGGTATCTGTTATGATAATATTTGGTGTATTTATAGTGAATGTACTTGTTTGTGCTCAGAACTTCGTTTATTGGTATATACACCAACAGTAGCAAGTCAGTTTAACAGTGTAATTAAATGTAATGTTAAAATGTCAAACCAATAAACAAAATTCTGTTTCAATTTAATCGCCTACACAACTCAAACATCTACCAAACCCAGATTTTGCATCATACAGACAGGGAAATCCCTCTCAACATATTTGGCAGACACCTACAGTAGAGGGAACAGCACAAACAAGTACATTCACTATAAATGCACCAAATATGCACCCCTTATACATATATATATATATATATATATATATATATATATATATATGTATATATATATATATATATATATATATATGTGTGTGTGTTAGGAATGGGGTCTTTGGTTGACAGTCAGGTTATCCCTTGTCCAAGCAAGGACCCTCACTCTAGTCAGGGTACAGGAGAATCACCCTCAGTTAGCCCCCGCTCACCCCCTTGGTAGCTTGGCAGGAGCAGGCAAGCTTAACTTCAGAAGCAATATGTAAAGTATTTGTACCAACACACACACAGTAGCTCAGTGAAAACACTGCAAAATAACACAACACAGGTTTAGAAACATAGAGAATATGTATCTAAACAAAACAAGCCAAAAACGCCCAAAATCCAACATACACAAGTAAAGTAATGAATTTTCAAAGAATAAGAGTCTTAATCCTTAGAAAACAGTGAGAATGCTGATATTTCCCAAAAGTACCTGGGTAGTGTCAAAATAAAGCTGCACGGGCGAGTGTGCATCAAAAAAGGCCAGCGATGCGTCGATTTATCACTCGCAAGCAGAACCATGCGTCATTCCTCCTCCAGTCGGCTTGCATCGTTTCTTCTCTCCCGCAAGAGTGGAATGCTTCGATCCGGACAGGCACCTCGGGTCTAGGAAGGCTTTGCATTGTTTTTCCGCGCCCAGAGATGTTGCATTGAAAATCCCGTCGCATGGTATCACAAAACTGTGCTGCCTGGGGTTTGTGTCATTATCAGCCTTCGTTAGCGGGTGTTGTAGGTCATTTCTCCTGCTGCGTTGTGTCAATTTCCAGCCGCAATGCAGGTGGAGCGTTGATTTGAGCCCCGAAGTTGGCGCCATGTCGTTTATCAGCTGTGTCACACAACGTGTGCCGAAAATTTCCCCGCACGGCAGTCTGTGTGTAGATTTTCAGTCTTCGTCTGCCAGCTTCACCTTTCAAGGGCTCAGGAACTGGATAGGGCACCACTTGGCAGGGCAGGAGTCTCAGCACAGAGTCCAGGTGCTGGCAGGGGAAGTGTTTGATGGCCCTGAGACTTCAACAACAGGAGGCAAGCTCAGTTTAAGCCATTGGACATTCTTCACAAGCACAAATCCATGACAAGTCCAGTCTTTGTCCCCTTTCACAGGCAGAAGCAGCAATTGCAGGATAGCTTCACAAATCAGTTACGGGCAGGGCAGCACTTCTCCTCAGCTCTTCAGCTCTAGGTTCCTCTTGATTTCAGAAGTGATCTAATTTTCAGGGGTTTTGGATGCTCTTCTTATAGCCCTTTCGGCCTTTAAAAGGCCTACTTCAAAGGAAAGTCTCTCTTGTTTGTGAGATCCTGCCTTGCACAGGCCAGGCCAGGCCCCAGACACACTCCAGGGGGTTGGAGACTACATTGTGTGAGGGCAGGCACAGCCCTGTCAGGTGTGAGTGACCACTCCTCCCCTCCTTCCGAGCACAGATGGCTCATCAGGATATTCATGCTGCCCCCCTGCTCCCTTTGTGTCATTGTCAAGAGAGAGGTGCAAACAGCCAAACTGTCAAACTAACCCAGACAGGGAATCTACAAACAGATAGAGTCACAGAATGGTTAAAGCAAGAAAATGCCTACTTTCTAAAAGTGAAATTTTCAAACACACAATCTCAAAACCAACTTTACTAAAGGATGTATTTTGAAATTGTTAGTTCAGAGACCCCAAACTCCACATGTCGATCAACTCATAAAGGGAATCTATGCTTTAATCATATTTATAGGCAGCCCGCATGTTAACCTATGAAAGAGATAGGGGGAAAAATCCCCAACCACGACTCCTGAACAACAAAGTTGTGAACAACGAAAGCGGAACAACGCTTTCATTAACCACAAATTCGTTGTTCTGTGCCTTAACCATGCAAGTGCTGAACAACGCCTATGCGTGGTTAAGGCACAGTAGAAGGAAGTCGGCTTCATCGGAGGACACAATCAGGTAAGAGGGGCTGGGGCCGTTTTAGGGGCGTGGTGGGGGTCGGGTATTTTTAGTTTCAGGGTCGGGGTGGGGGGTCGTTGTAGTTTTAGGGGCGTTGTGGGATCGGGGTATTTTTCGTTTTTAGGGGCAGAGGTGGGGGGTTGGGGTAGTTTAGGTTTTAGGGGGTTGGAGGGGTCGCAGTAGTTTTAGGGGCGGGGTTGCAGGGTCGGGTATTTTTTGTTTTTAGGGTTGGGGTGGGAGGTCGGGGTAGTTTAGGTTAAGGGGCGGGGTTTCTATAGTTTTAGGGGCGGGTGCGGTATTTTTAGTTTTTAGGGGTGAGGGTGGGGGGCAGGTATTTTTAGTTTTTAGGGATGGGGTGGGGGTCGGGTTAGGTTATGTTTTAGTGGGGTGGGGGGTCACGGTAGTTTAAGGGCGGGTGGGGGGATTGGGTATTTTTAGTTATTAGTGGCAGGATTGGGTCGGGTAGTTTAGGTTTTAGGGGGTGGGGTCTCGCATTAGTTTTAGGAGTGGGGTGGGGGGTCGGGTATTTTTAGTTTTTGGGGCAGGGGTGGGGGTAGTTTAGCTTTATGGGGGGTGGGGGTTTGTGGTAGTTTTAGGGGTGGGGTATTTTTCGTTTTAAGGGGGGTTGGGGGTTGCAGTAGTTTAAGTTGGTTTTAGTGCGTCGCAGTTGTTTCAGGGGCAGGGTGGGGGGGTCATTGTAGTTTTAGGTGTGGGGGTTGCATTTTTTTTGTTTTTAGGGGCGGGGTGGGGGTCGGGGTAGTTTAGGTTTTGGGGGGTGGGGTGTCACAGTAGTTTTAGGGGTGGGGGTTGGGGTAGTGGTAGAATTGTTTTTAGGTGTGGGGTGGAGGGTTCGGGTATGATTGTTTTAGGGGTGGGGGTCGAGTGGGGGGAGCCTGGCAGAATATCTGCTAACCTGGCAGGAGTGCAAGAACATTAATTGCTTGGCATAGCTTCTATTTCTATTCTAATTTGTAGTGCTTTTCTATTTCATTGTTGCAGTTTTAATTGTGATCGGTTAATAGTTACATTTTTTAAATTGTTTAGAGTTATTCTTTATTAGGTGAACACTAATTTACTTTTTGTACATATTTAAAATGGTATTTTTGCATTACTGTTTATCATCATCAAAGTAGCTTTATTTTGGCGGAATGGCCGTGAAACCACAATTACAAGAGTAAAATAGTATAAATAGTTATAACTTGTACATTCCACATAAAACACCATACTAGAAACTGACAGAAGAGAAACCACAGCTGTGTCACATTATGAGCGGAAAGGCCACATAACACTTCACAGATAAAATTAACATGAAATTTAGAGAGCTTCTACATTATGCCTAAACATTTAGCGATACATTTTTTGGCATTTAGCAGAGACACCGCGAGGCCTTTCAGACTGTGTAGTCCCCCTCTTTTTATATTCGTTTTATTTGTGCATCGTCTAACATACCTGCCGCACGCATGGCTTCTCCTTCTTTTTTTGGGGGGGCGCACTATATATGAGCCTTTTTTTTTACCCTATTTGACTTTTTTATAATACTGCTTCCTTTTCCCTTATCTTAACCAATGGATACCCTTTTGCCATACACTAAGGGGGTCATTACAACATTGGCGGTAGAAGGCGCTTACCGCCGCGCAGAAGACCGCCAATACACCGCCGCGGCCGCGGTAGATCGCCACAGCTATTATGACACACATCACGGAATCCTCCGAAATTCAGACACCCACACAATCCCGCCACACCAAAGGTCAGCGATAAACTGGCGGAAACACATCCTCCACCTTCACGCCAACAGAAACACGCCCATGCTATTACAACCCACGAATCCCCGCGGCGGTCTTTCAACTGCAGTATTCCATTGGCAGTACACACTGCCGCTCTCAAAATACCCACACATCTACAAAACACCGCCACATTGGACATTTCGAAATACACACACCTGATACACATACAAACAACACTCCCACACACCCAACACAATATAAAACACACACCCACATCACCCACAAACCCCTACAACCAGAAATTCTGAGAGAAGGCCAGAGAGACAGCACAGCTATTGACAACCCCATCACACAGAGGCACACAACACCATCACCCACACTACATCCACGCATAAAACACCACATACCACTACATTCACCACACTCATCAACACATACACCACCCCACACATCATACACACCACCCCATGTCACGCCAAAGAGACCCCCGCTTCTCCGAGGAGGAGCTCAGGGTCATGGTGGAGGAAATCGTATGGGTAGAGCCACAGCTATTTGGCTCAGAGGTACAGCACACATCAATAGCCAGGAAGATGGAGCTATGGTGCAGAATAGTCGACAGGGTGAACGCCGTGAGACAGCACCCAAGAAATAGGGAGGACATCAGGAAGAGGTGGAACGACCTACAGGGGAAGGTGCGTTCCACGGTCTCCAGGCACAACATCGCAGTGCAGCGGACTGGCGGCGGACCCCCACCTCCTCCCCCACAACTAACAACATGGGAGGAGCAAGTCCTGAACATCTTGCATCCTGAGGGCCTCGGAGGAGTCGGTGGAGGATGGGACACTGGTAAGTCAAATCTTAACTATCACATCCCCCACCCTACCTGCATGCTATCACACACCCCCACCCTCACCCCCTCCCCTATCACCCCAAATCCTCACTAATCTACCCATGACACCAACCACCCATCCCAACACCAAGCCCTGCATGACAAAACTAAGCATGGGCACCCCTCACTAAAGCATGCCCACTGCACATACCCAGTACACCCCCACAACCATCATCACACAAGCCCCCACACAGGAATGCCTGCACTGGGGTACACAAACACCCACCCATTGCACACCATTACACACACACACACATGCAATAATCATGTTCTTATACCCCTGCAGGAACCCGAAGGACCGTCACCACACCAGAGGGTCCAGGCAACACCACTCCACCCCCAGAAGAGGCCCACAGTGACGACAGCAGCTCTGCCCCACTGGATCCTGATGACCAGCCCGGACCATCGTGGGCCTCAGGACAGTCGGTTCCCGTTGCCCAGCCACAGCCCAACACCGAGCTGCCACCCTCTGGTAACACCAGCACAGCAACCACCCACCGGGCCCAAACCTCCCTACCCAGGACAGGTCAATCAGCGGTGTGTCCACCACTACAGGGCACCCAGGCTAACCCACCACCCCAACAACAACAGGGACCTGGGGCAGTGGTAGTGGGCACACGGTCCAGGGGACGGAGGCACAGGAACACAGGGGAACTGGCAGGGCTGCTGTGCGACAGAGGGAGGACAGGCCAAGGGAACCAACTCTCCACGAGGCCCTCTCCTCCATCATGGGAGCATACCACCACTACCAGGAGACGATGGCCACGGTCCTGGACAAGTTGCAGGAGACCCTGTGTCTGCAGCACAAACTGCATTTGGGGTTCAGGGAGGAGCTCAGGACCATCAGCTCCGCCCTGGGCACCATCGTAGGGGTGCTGACGGACATTCAAAAGACCCTGAGGGACACCGTGGCACTCCAAGGGGCCCCTGACACTAGCCAGGACGGCGAACTGCCCACCACCTCCGCCGGCGCTAGTGGACAGGACGCCCCCCCACAGGACCACCACACCAGCACCCCACCCCCTGCAGACGGACAACCACCACGCAAGCGGGCCCTGAGATCCAGGAACAGGACAGAGCAAGATGGCAAGACACCCGCCGGGAAATGAGACCACCCTGATTGTCACCCCACTGTCCCACTTTGTTACCCTGTCCAGATTGGAACTGCCCCAGCTCCACTTCCAATGCCCAGATGGGCAGTGCACCTGTGAGACTAATAGACTGGACTCTGCAATGGACATTCCTCCGCCATCACCCATCCCCATTTTACAACCTTCCATGATTTTTTTTGCACTGAAATAAACACCCTTGAAAGTCCAAAAAATCTGGAGTCAGTCTATGATTTGTAACTTTGTATTATCAATTACAGTGTCATAATGGGTTACCCATTGTAAGGCTAACATACCAATGTCACACATCACAAGCCCTTCAAGGATGCAAGCAGTTGACACGTAGGTTACCACACCTGTGAAACTGAAATGCAAGGGTACAACTCAATTAACAAATAGTGAGTGAAATGTAGGTACAGGATAGAGGTAGACGTGTGAAAGTTAATGTAATGTTAAACCAGAAAATGTTCTCACCTGTGTGTCACTGGAAATATTGCTGTATGACTGACTCCCTGTTGTCGTTTTCTTCATCCTCAGCTTCATCCTCATCACTGTCCACTCGCTCCACAGGCTCCACAGCTGCCACAACACCGTCATCTGGATCATCCTCCTGCAGAAAAGGCACCTGGCGTCGCAATGCTAAATTATGGAGCATGGAGCAGTCGATGATGATGTCGCGCACCTTCTTCGGTGAGTAGAATAGGGATCCCCTGTCATATGGAGGCACCTGAACCTGGCCTTAAGAAGGCCGAAGGTGTGTTCGATAACCCTCCTAGTCCGCCCATGAGCATCATTGTACCGTTCCTCTGCCCTGGTCCTGGGATTCCTCACTGGGGTCAATAGCCAGGAAAGGTTGGGGTAACCAGAGTCCCCCAATAGCCATACACGGTGCCTCTGGAGTTGACCCATCATATCAGGGATGCTGCTATTCCGCAGGATGTAGGCGTCATGCACTGAGCCAGGGAACATTGCATTTACCTGCAAGATGTACTGGTCTGCCAAACAGACCATCTGGACATTCATTGAATGATAATTCTTCCTGTTCCTGTACACCTGTTCACTCCTGCGGGGGGACCAGAGCTACATGGGTCCCATCAATAGCACCTATGACGTTCGGGATATGTCCAAGGGAATAGAAGTCACCTTTCACTGTAGGCAAATCCTCCACCTCAGGGAAAATGATGTATCTCCTTACGTGTTTCAGCAGGGCAGACAACACTCAGGACAACACGTCGGAAAACATAGGCTGGGACATCCCTGATGCCATGGCCACTGTTGTCTGAAATGACCCACTTGCAAGGAAATGAAGCACTGACAGCACCTGCACGTCAGGGGGGATTCCAGTCGGATGGCGGATCGGTGACATCAGGTCTGGCTCCAACTGGGTACATAGTTCCTGGATTGTGGCACGGTCAAACCTGTAGGTGACGATGACATGTCTTTCTTCCATTGTCAACAGGTCCTCAGCGGTCGGTACACCGGAGGATTCCACCATCTTCTCATATGTCCCAGCTGACGGTGCCTAAGAAGGACAACAGCGAAGAACCAGTCACTATTCCTCCAGGTATGTACCCACAGTTACACACAAGACTACACCAGACAAAAAAGCCTTCCTGTATGTGTGTTGAGTATAGGCCTAGCTATGCGTGACGCAGTAGTAAATGAAGCCATGTGGGCCCCTGAAATGGCGGCTGCCTGACCTCTAAACTGGGACAATGGGATTGTGGGGTAACTGCGCTGGCGTTGCACACCGTCGCGGTAGGCGGTCGTAGACCGCGACGCAATGCTGCATTGGTTAACATTGGACCCTATGCGTCCCAGGAGCCAATGAACAGGTGCGCCGGCGGTGATGATGCGCACCGCCGCGGACGTCACTGCCATTTTCTATCTGTTCACTCACTAGATACCTGACCTTCAACAGGAGAGGACCTACACTGCTAGTGCTGCTGTGACCTCGGTCTGGAAGCGACGATGGCTGCTGCGTCTGGGGAAAGGGCCCCTGCCTTCACATCGGAGGAGCTGGAGAAACTTGTGGATGGGGTCCTCTCCCTGTACACGCTACTCTACGGTCCTCCAGACCAACAGGTTAGTACACAGGGAGCACGTTGTATGGGCTAGGCCTGGGTGGAGAGGGCTGGGTGGAAGAGGGAAGGGGGCAGAGTCATAGATCAGTTATGAATGGGAATGAATGGGCCACATGGCCAGAGTAGGGAGGGGGCAACTCACATTGACGGTGCAGTTGGTAATGACTGTTCCTCTTTCCTCGTGCATGTCATGTAGGTCAGCACCCACCAGAAGAGGGACATTTGGCATGCCATCGCCAAGGAGGTCCGGACCCTAGGGGCCCACCAGAGACGGGGCACCCACTGCCGTAAGAGATGGGAGGACATTCGCCGCTGCAGCAAGAAGACGGCGGAGGCTCAGCTGGGGATGGCCTCCCAATGTGGGAGGGGTGCCCGTCGCACCATGACTCCCCTGATGTTCCGGATCCTGGCGGTGGCCTACCCGGAGTTGGATGGGCGCTTGAGGACATCAGAGCAGACACAAGGGGGTGAGAACAACCTCATTCAGCGGACTTTGCGTGCAGTGGAGGGGTCTGGGTGGGGGAGGTGGACTGTGGGTGTCCCTAGGCCAGGGCGAGTTAGTTTGGCAAGGCCCCTCCGTAATGTAGGCCATGTGGCACTCAACCCCACCTCATCAGAGTGCCAAGTTGAGGTATAGTTGCCCCTGTGGCATCCATGTGCGCAGATTTCCACCATTGCCATGTAGGCCATGTCCCAGAAATTGCATGTGCAGAGGTCAGGAGCACGGCGTAATGCAGGGGGCTGCTGCGTCTGTCTTGTCCACCAACGGTAGCGGCATGCCATGCACTAAAACTCTCTTTCTTATGTCTCCCCCCCCCCCTTTTACTGCTCTCCCTGTCCTTTTGTATATCAGCATCATCAGGCGGAGGTACAGTGGCACCGGAGCACGCGGGAGCTGCATCCCACATGCCCATGGAGGGCCACACCACGGACTTTAAATGCACCAGTGGGACGGAGGGCGAGTGGAGCTTCACGTCGGCCACCGGATCACCAACCAGCGACACAGACTCGTCCGCCGATGGGAGCTCCCCTGTGGTGGCGGCACCACCTGTGCGCCCCACCTCTACAGATACAGCCGCCACCTCCCCTACCAGCACCGCCCTCCCAGCAGCCCCTCAGCGTTCGCCCCGTGCCCGCTCACCCAGGAGGGTGGGCATCACCTTCGCCCCAGGCACCTCAGGCCCTGCCCCAGTCACCCCTGCTGCCCTCAGTGAGGAGGCCATTGACCTCCTCAGGTCACTCACTGTTGGGCAGTCTACCATTGTGAATGCCATCCAGGGTGTAGAAAGGTAGTTGCAACACAGTAATGCATTCCTGGAGGGCATTCATTCTGGTCAGGCTGTCCTTCAGCAAACCCTGCAATCTCTGGCCTCAGCACTGATGGCAGCCATTGTCCCTGTGTCTAGCCTCCCCCCTCCAACTTCCTCCACCCAGACCCAATCTCCTGTACCCCAGTCCATCCCAAGCACACCTACAGACCAGCATGCACACAAGTCAACACATACAAGTAGCTCAAGCAAACATAGGCACCACACACACCACAGGCACTCACGCAAGCCTCACCCACATACAGACACAGCAACATCCACTGTCTCCACTGTGTCCCCCTCCTCCTCTTCTCCCTCCTCCCTCCCAGTCTCGTCTACACACACACCTGCATGCACCACATCTACAGGCACTAGGACTCGCACCAGGACACCCATCACCACAAGCTGCTCACCTGCACTCACCACCTCCACTGCCATTTACACGTCCCCTGTGTCCTCTCCCAGTGTGTCTGTGACGCCCCCTCCCAAAGTGCACAAACGCCGGCAATCACTCACCCAATATCCATCCACCTCACAACAGCCTCCAGTGCCTGCACCTGCACCCAAAACACCTAAAGTGACACCTCCTACAACCACCTCCTCTTCCTCCACTCCCAGACCCCCTCCAACTACCCATCCCAGAGTTCGTCAGAAACTGTCCCTCTGTCAAATTGACCTTTTTGCCCCCACCCCCCCCTCCAGTTCATCAGTCCCGTCGTAGCACCTCAGCCAAAAAGCCTCCAGTACCAGTGGTGCGTGTTCCAGGTTTTTGGAGTGCACCGGCCACCAGGGCAAGCAGTAGGACCCGGAGCCAAGGCACTGGCAGCCCACCCCCTGTAAAGGCTCTGAAAATGGAGAGTGGACAACGGGACCATCTTAAGACCCCTGGTGGGACAACAAGTGACATGGGATCGAAGGGGATTGGTGAGTCAGCTGTAACTACAATAAAGGTGGGGAAGGTCCACAGGAAGTCTGCCCAGCCTGTTGTGAGTGTCACGGCGGAGAAGTGCGCCATCATTTCCGGCGGTCCAGACACAACCGCCAGCACCGTCGTCACTGGTCCAGAGACCACCGCCAGAGTCACAGCCCAGGAGGTCACAAGTATTGTCACTGGTCCAGAAACCACCGCCGGAGTCACAGCCCAGGAGGGCACAGGTATCGTCACTGGTCAGGAGACCACTGCCAGAGTCACAGCCCAGGAGGGCACAGGTATCGTCACTGGTCAGGAGACCACCGCCGGAGTCACAGCCCAGGACGGCACAAGTATCGTCACTGGTCCAGAAACCACCGCCGGAGTCACATCCCAGGAGGGCACAGGTATCGTCACTGGTCCAGAGACCACCGCCGGAGTCACAGCCCAGGAGGGCACAAGTATCTTCACTGGTCCAGAAACCACCGCCGGAGTCACAGCCCAGGAGGGCACAGGTATTGTCACTGGTCAGGAGACCACCGCCGGAGTCACAGCCCAGGTGTGCACAAGTATCGTCACTGGTCCAGAAACCACCGCCGGAGTCACAGCCCAAGAGGGCACAGGTATTGTCACTGGTCAGGAGACCACCGCCGGAGTCACAGCCCAGGAGTGCACAAGTATCGTCACTGGTCCAGAAACCACCGCCGGAGTCACAGCCCAAGAGGGCACAGGTATCGTCACTGGTCAGGAGACCACCGCCGGAGTCACAGCCCAGGAGGGCCCAAGTATCGTCACTGGTCAGGAGACCACCGCCGGAGTCACAGCCCAGGAGGGCACAGGTATCATCACTGGTCAGGAGACCACCGCCGGAGTCACAGCCCAGGAGGGCACAAGTATCGTCACTGGTCCAGAAACCACCGCCGGAGTCACAGCCCAGGAGGGGCCAGGATGCCACAGCCCCGCTGGGCAATGATGGAACGTCATGCCACACACCAATGTCCAGTGTGGAGATCGTCATGCCACACACCAATGTCCAGTGTGGAGATCGTCATGCCACACACCAATGCCCAGTGTAGAGATCGTCATGCCACACATCAATGTCCAGTGTGGAGATCGTCATGCCACACACAAATGTCCGTATCAGAGCCGCCATGTCAAAGCACCGCTGAACAGGGCAAAGACCGCCATGGCAAAGCACCGCTAAACAGGGCAAAGACCGCCATGGCAAAGCACCGCTGAACAGTCCTGAACCTCCATGTCAAAGCACCGCTGAACAGGGCAAAGACCGCCATGGCAAAGCACCGCTGAACAGGGCAAAGACCGCCATGGCAAAGCACCGCTGAATAGTCCTGAACCGCCATGTCAAAGCACCGCTGAACAGGGCAAAGACCGCCATGGCAAAGCACTGCTGAACAGTCCTGAACCGCCATATCAAAGCACCACTGAACAGGGCAAAGACCGCCATGGCAAAGCACCGCTGAACAGGGCAAAGACCGCCATGGCAAAGCAACGCTGAACAGGGCAAAGACCGCCATGGCAAAGCACGGCTGAACAGTCCTGAACCGCCATGTCAAAGCACCGCTGAACAGAGCAAAGACCGCCATGGCAAAGCACCGCTGAACAGGGCAAAGACCGCCATGGCAAAGCACCGCTGAACAGTCCTGAACCGCCATGTCAAAGCACCGCTGAACAGGGCAAAGACCGCCATGGCAAAGCACCGCTGAACAGTCCTGAATCGCCATGTCAAAGCACCACTGAACAGGGCAAAGACCGCCATGTCAAAGCACCGCTGAACAGGGCAAAGACCGCCATGGCAAAGCACCGCTGAACAGGGCATGCACCGTGTAGGAATGAATGGACCCCCACATCAGGCATCCTTATCCCATGTGCAGCTGGGACAGTGACAGGACAGGTACTTTCACATGGAGACTCATCCAGTCTGGGCACCAGTCCCCCTCCAGAACCAGTGGAGACTGTTATCCACTTGAGAGACTGTGGCTTTACACTCCCCAGGATGGCACAGTGGGCAAACCATCCACTGTATAGACTTGAAAGACTGTGGCTTTGCACTCCCCAGGATGGCACAGTGGGCAAACCACCCACTTGTGAGACTTGAGAGACTGTGGCTTTGCACTCCCCAGGATGGCACAGTGGGCAACCCACCCACTGTAGAGACTTGAGAGACTGTGACTTTGCACTCCCCAGGATGGCACAGTGGGCAACCCACCCACTGTAGAGACTTGTGAGACTGCGGCTTTGCACTCTCCGGGATACATCAATGGGCATGGAGCCCCGTCGTGGATCTGGCTTCGCATTCATCTGGCTGAGGTGCCCCCCTTCCCTTCTCCCTGAGGTGCCTGTTTATTTTCTATCTGATGCCCCAGCAGTGTTCTCTCCAATTTTGGTCAGGTATCTTTTGTGGACCTCGCCCATGCATTTATGGACTGTTGGTGCACGGACATTGTTGTGTACATATCTGCACTACTTCTCGGATTGTATGTGTAAATAAGAGTGATTTTTAGATATATATATCTGTATATTTTTGTATGACATGTATATTGGCACATTACAATGTTTGCCCCAATTTCGCATTGTCTTTTCATTCTTCCGGGGGGATTGTGGGTTGTTACTGTTATTTTTGTGACTGCATTGGTGTGTATGTTGGGATATGCGAGGGTGGGGGTGTTTGGTGGGTGTCCCCCTAACTTTTGCCTACCCTCTCCCCCGTGTCGTAGGTGCAGTACTCACCGGTATCTTCTGCGCCTACGTAGCTGTTGGTCGTAAAGGAGCAGGAAAACAAGCGCAGGGAGTATTTGGAGTTCGGGCTCCATGGTGTCCTCGTTCCTCATAGGATGTGTTCAGGTGAGCGTTTTCCCATAGCAAAAGCTGTTTCCGCCGTGTTTTTATCCGCGGTGAATCCGCCCCGGAAAAGGTGGCGGGTTGTAATAGTGTGGGCGGTACATTGTCTCTCGCTTGTCTGTTGGCGGTAACCGCCGCGCTGTTTGTCTGTACCGCCGTGGGGGGCGAAGTGTTAAAGTGGCTGGCTGTCTTTGTTGGCGGTTTCCGCCACGGTCATAATTCCCTTTTTTTTCCCGCCGGCCTGTTTGTGGTCTTACCGCCGCTTTAACACCGTCCGCCAGGGTTGTAATGACCCCCTAACTGTTTTTAGACATTGATCAGTACCTCACCCCTTTCATTGTTTCAGACTTATCATGGTCCTTTTGAAGTTTTTCAGCCAATACCTGACCACACTCCTACAGTCTTTGGGAGTTTTTGCAAATACACAATAAAGAAGGACATTGATCAACGTATAAATTGACGATCTTTCGTCTAACTTCAACATAACATTCGTTCAATCTACGCATTATAGGTATGATTGACATATTTGTTTCTTGATCTCAATATATGATATCTTTTTTCTTTACTATCTTCTCGATCTGTGCTTTTGGGCTTTGGGAGCACTAACAATCTGTGACTTTTTTTGCACCTTTCTATTTGGGGTGCACTATCACTGTTTGTTGCATGAAAGTAGACATAGTGGTGTCAATGTACATGTGTTGCTAGTTTGAATTTTACATATATGTAGCGGGGTGCTCACATTGTGTAATCACCTCACCTATTATATGTTTTTGGCCTTTGGGTTTGTAAATATGTCACAACTCCATCATTAGATGTAACACCATTCGTTAGACTGTTGGAAACACATAATTGATATATTCCATATATGTAACATTGTGTTCACAGCCTTGAGAAAGTCATTACTGACGAAACATGTGTCGGCTGTCGATGTTTGCGAATACAAGAATTGTCTTGGCTTGATGACATCTTTCTCAGCTACTGACTTGCTGGGGACACGTTTGGTTGATCGTTTATCTGACTTATCATGGAAGATTAAAAGACACCAATATGAAACTGTGATGTGCCGTGGTTTTTCTCTTATCATCCTCATTGAGGGTAGTTATAAATTCCAGGCGGTTGGTGATCTGGAGCCATTTTAAGAGGCACCTATCAGTTGTCACTGTGACTTCCCTAGATGCAAGGGATGACCCAGGAACTGAAGGCATATATGTAAATAGTGCAATAAGAGTCAAGGAGAGGGGATTGTGATCACTTTCAATGTGCTCAAGCACAGACATGTAAATTACAGAAGATCAGAGCCTAAGATCAACCAAAATGTAGTCAATCTTACTGGTATGAAACAATTTGTTGAACATGTGAGCCCCTATGCTGTCAGAGATTGCCTGGCAATTAACAGCCCTGAGTCCATACTCAATTGTGAGGGCTTTTAGCTGTAAAGCAACTTGTGACCATCTAAGAACTGGTGGAATGGACAACGGCCCATACCCAGTTTTTCTTATATGTTAAAATGGCATCATCATAATCATCAAGGGACTCAAATAAAGTGTTAAAGTGACACACCACGATCAGGCATTGATGGTTAACACCTTGGTCAAGTTGGTTTTCCAGAATGTACAAAGTATAAGAAGTTCCCCCTCCCTTGGTTTCCCTTACATAGAAATTATAAACCATTACCCTTAAGCCAGGATTTTTAGTTATTTCAATGGCAAGGATGTCTGGGGAGGAGCTGGGCAGTTGGGTCACTTGACAGTTCAAAGAGTCTCTGACCCACGTAGCTAACCCTCCCAGATGCCCTACCTCTAGATCTACTCATGGCAGGGACAAAGAAATTCAAATGACCAAGTCTGTGAGCTGGATCGAGACACCAAGGCCCATATTTATACTTTTTTTGCTCTGTGTTTGCGTAATTTTCTGGCGCAAAAGCGGCGCAAACTTACAAAACATAATTGTATTTTGTAAGTTTGTGCCGCTTTTGTGTCAAAAAATGACCTAAATGCGGTGCAAAAAAAGTATAAATATGGGCCCAAGTTTCTTGGAAGAGACATATATCATACTCATCCACCAAATATGTCTAGTCAGGCAGGGCTGGTTCAGATCGTAAGAGGGCCAGGTTCCATGAAACAAGAATTAGCTTACTAGAATCTGTTTTTATTTGTATCCCACTGGTAGTTTTGGATGCTGATTCCCCGAGGTAGGGAAGTACTGGGGGCTTCTGTAAAATTAGTAGCAGCTAGGGCACTGGAAATGGTTAGAATAGTGGTGCCAATATAATCCCTAGGCGTTGAAAGGCCATTCTTCAAAGGGAGAGCACATGGGGTAATAAGATCACCACCATACACTAGTGTGCTATTCTGACAACCAGTATAAGGCAGGACCTCAGATCGATGTTGAATTAACCTAGGTGACACTATCAGTCAGTCAAGGTCACTAAGAGATGGAGACCTAGAAGCCCCCATAGCCTGTAAATGTACGCCAATGTAAGAATCTGTCCTGGTGCATTTAAATTGAAAGTAAGAATGGCTCCGAGGGCTAGTCCTATGGTCAAGTGCTACCAGATTATGGGCAACACTGGTGTCGCTAAGGGTTTATTTAATCTTATCAAACCCTATGTTGGAGTCCTCAAGTCTTTTCCCACTTATGATGTAATCTCGCTTTACTGGACTGCTTTCCCTAACATGTTGAATCCAATAGATCACCTTGTTCTTAAGAGATTTGTTTATACATGTAAGGGAGGGGTTATTATGTAATAATATTTTAAGATTTACTTTCTTATATGTTTATTAAATATGTCTGGTGACGATATGTATGTTGGCAATATTACTGTATGGTTTCAGATTTTTAAAGTTGATAATTTTGATGTTTGCAGTCAATATTGTAGTATTTCCGATATTTTGAATTACCAAACTTTTTGTTGTCAATATTAATGCATTTTATGTACATTGATTAAAAAGTTGACATTCTTGTAGTTATTTTCTGAATTATATTTTTCTCGTCGACATTGTGATATGCAATCCATGACCCAGTCTCTGGAATCTTAGATTGAAGGGATGCGTGCAGCTATGACAGATCTTGGTTTTCTGATCGTAGAAGAAGTCCTTATGATTTCTGCAGCACAATGTGCAGAATATCATGGTAATTCTCACAATCTTATATTTGTGTACAATCTCAGAAAAACACAGTTGGTCTGAGCTAACCATTATACCACAATCGATATATATGGATATTAAAACAAAGAGAGCATTGTCATATCTAAAATGTGAGGAACACTCTGTCATATGGTTATATTTTTAATGGAATAAAGCAAACTGGATTCTATAATAGGTGTCACCTGTGAATAATAGCCACAGTAATGATACTCATCCTCGACCTCACAGGACGCGCCCACATCTCCCCACATCTCAGGGAGCTCCTACTGCTCCCCATCCACAAATTACATGTGCCTCCTGACACAGTTAAGTCAAGTTCGCTGGAGCCAGCCCAGAGCATTGCTCCAGCTCGGGAATAAATGTAAAACCTGAATACAGCAGTGGAAGTCAGAATTTGTGACCCTTGCAGAAAATGCACATGTAGATTAACGCTGTCTGTGTATGCTTCCAGTGCTGTACCTGTGCTTGCTCCGTTGAATTAGCCACTACATATTTGGTGATGCTTATCTGTTCAGCCAACGTTGTGCCTACTAGTCTTTGTGGATCTGTATGAAGTAGAGCAGCGGGGAGGAATGTTGATGCCTAACCTCTATTGTATCTTGTTTCATTAGTTGACTTTTTATAGTCAGTAACATATTTTTATATTTAGAACACACGCAGTACTGATTTAGTCCAAAGAAGCCGAGGCTCCTGAATGCTCTCGTTTTCCTTCCTTTCCCTTCGCACGTGTAGATTTCGACCAACTCTCCTTCCAGTCACAAATATTAAGATACTTCTCCTTTCAAAAACACATTTCTGCCCATCATTCCTCTTAAGTAGCCGTTGCCTTGCACCTTAGCTGGCCTCTTCAGGCTTACTCTAGGTCACGAGCTTCTGGAGCAGCAGTAGTCTGTGGAGACGACCTAATGCTAGTGCTACCTGGCTTCATTATATTCTAGCCATTTAGGACTAGGAGTGTGAGATCCTCCAGCAGTGCCCTAATACTTAAATGTAACTTTGTATTTTCCTTAATATAGCCTCTGCTAGGCATGAGTAACATACAGACCATGTATTGCCACTGCATTATAGTTGTCGCTGTCCTGAATTTATAATGTCAAACACAAAATAATAGTACCCCATTGCGAAGTAATTATTAACAGAGGGTGGTGAGCGGCTCATGTATGATATGCAACAACTTGAGAGCTTTATAATGAAAACCGTGCTGAATTGAAACAACGTATACAACCCATGAAACACCTGACCTTTCATGTTTATTTCTAGTCTGTTTTCTATGAATGTAGTTGTTTCTCCATGAAGTCTGGTGCTGTTATAATAGTTCGTTTGTGATCAGTGCACAACATTAACAGGTATTATTATTATTATTATTATTTTTAATGTTTTTTTTACAAATCTGGTCTCACTAACAGTGGAGATCCCACAGCGAAGACTGTCAATTAAAAAAATGTTGTACAGGGGGTTGGGTCTGGGTGGAGGAAGTTGGAGGGGGGAGGCTAGACACAGGGACAATGGCTGCCATCAGTGCTGAGGCCAGAGTTTGAAAGGCTCGGTGAAGGGCAGCCTGACCAGAATGAATCCCCTCGAGGAATGCATTGGTTTGTTGCAACTGCCTTTCTACACCCTGGATGGCATTCAAAATGGTAGACTGCCCAACATTGAGTTACCTGAGGAGGTCAATGGCCTCCTCACTGAGGGCAGCAGGGGTGACTGGGGCAGGGCCTGAGGTGCCTGGGGCGAAGGTGATGCCCACCCTCCTGGGTGAGCGGGCACGGGCGAAGGCTGAGGGGCTGCTGGGAGGGCGGTGCTGGTAGGGGGTGTGGCGGCTGTACCTGTAGATGCGGGGGGCACAGATGTTGCCGCTACCACAAGGGAGATCCCATCAGAGGATAAGTCCGTGTCGCTGGTCTCAGCTCCTGTCCCCGCCATGGAGCTCCCGTCGCCCTCCGTCCCACTGGTGAATTCTGAGTCCGTAGTGTGGCCCTCCATGGCCATGTGGGATGCAGCTCCCTCGTGCTCCGGTGCCACTGCTCCTCCGCCTGATAATGCTAATGCACACAAGAACAGGGAGACCACAAAAAGGGGGGGGGGCAGAAGAAAGACATGTTGAGTACATGGATTATTGCTACCGTTGGCGGACAAGACAGACACAGAAGCCCCCTGCACTACGCAGCGCTCCTGGGCTCTACAGTGCAATTCCTGGGAAATGGCCTACAAGGCTATGGACGACATCTGCACACATAGATGACACAAGGGCATGAATAGCTGTACTTGGCACTCTACAGAGGTGGGGTGGGGGGCCACAGGGCCATACCTTACGGAGGGGCCTAGCCTACGGAACTCGCCCTGGCCTAGGGAAACCCACAGCCCTCCTCCCCCACCCAGACAACTCCACTGCACGCAAAGTCAGCAGAAGGATAGTGTACTCACCCCCTTGTATCTGCTGTGATGCCCTCAAGTGCCCATCCAACTCCGGGTAGGCCACCGCCAGGATCCTGAACATCAGGTGGGTCATGGTTCGATGGGCACCCCTCCCACATTGGGAGGCCATCCCCAGCTGAGCCTCTGCCGTCTTCTTGCTCCAGCGGCAAATGTCCTCCCATCTTTTCCGGCAGTGGGTGCTCCGTCTGTGGTAGACCCCCAGGGTCTGGACATCCTTGGTGATGGCACGCCAAATATCTTTCTTCTGGTGGGCGCTGACCTACATGAAATGTACAGGGAAAGAAGAGAAGTCATTACCAACTGCAGCGTCAAAGTGAGTGGTCCCCATCCCTACCCTTGCCATGTGGCACATGCACCCACCGTCTTTCATGCACGCAGAACTCTGCCCCCTTCCTTCTTACATCCAGCCCTCTCCACACAGGCATAGCCCATACAACATGCTCCCTGTGTACTTACCTGTTTGTCTGGAGGACCGTAGATTAGCGTATACTGGGGGAGGACCCCATCCACGAGCTTCTCCAACTCCTCTGATGTGAAGGCAGGGGCCCTTACCCCAGATGCACGAGCCATTGTCTCTTCCAGACCGAGGTCACAGCAGCACTTGCAGTGTAGATCCTCTCCTGTCGAAGATCAGGTATTGAGTGATTAAACAGATAGAAAATGGCGGTCACGTCCGCGGCGGTGCGTACCATCACCGCCGGCGTGCATCGTCATTGGCTCCTGGGACCCATAGGGTCCAATGTTAACCAATGCAGCTTTGCGCCGCGGTCTCCGACCGCCTACCGCGACGGTGTACAACGCCAGCGCAGTTACCGCACATCCCATTGTCCCACTTTAGAGGTCAGGCAGCCGCCATTTCAAGGGCCCACATGGCCTCATTTTCAACTGCGTCACACATACCTAGGCCTAGTCTCAACACACATACAGGCCACATTTTGTGTAAGATTGGTGTTCTGTGTAAACTGTGGGTACGTACCTCTGAGTTGTTTGACTCTGTGCTCGCTGTTGTCCTTCATAGGCACCGTCCGTTGGGACATGTGAGGAGATGGCGGAATCCTAAAGATGTACCGACCGCTGGTGGACCTGTCGACAATGGAGGAGCGACATTTGATCCTCACCTACAGGTTTGACCGTGCCACAATCCAGGAACTGTGTACCCAGTTGGAGCCAGACCTGATGTCAGCAATCCGCCATCCCACAGGAATCCCCCCTCAAGTGCAGGTGCTATCAGTGCTCCATTTCCTTGCAAGTGGGTCTTTTCAAACAACTGTGGCCATGGCATCAGGTATGTCCCAGCCTATGTTTTCAAACGTATTATCCAGAGTGTTGTCTGCCCTGCTGAAACACATGCGGAGCTACATCGTTTTCCCTCAGGTGGAGGATTTGCCTACAGTGAAAGGTGACTTCTATGCCCTTGGACATATCCCCAACTTCATAGGTGCCATTGATGGGACACGTGGCTTTGGTCCCCCCCCACAGGAGTGAACAGGTGTACAGAAACTGGAAGAGTTATCATTCCATAAATGTACAGATGATATGTTTGGCAGACCAGTACATCTCCCTTGTGAATGGCATGTTCCCTGGCTCAGTGCATGGCGCCTACATCCTGCGGAATAGCAGCATCCCTTATGTGATGGGTCAACTCCAGAGGCACCGTGTGTGGCTATTAGGTGAGCCCCTGGAAGCAGGACAGTGGGAATGGTTGTCTGGGGTTGTCCCTACAGGTTAGTGTCTGTCTAACAGTTGTCACTCACCATTTGCAGGTGACTCTGGGTACCCCAACCTGTCATGGCTACTGACCCCAGTGAGGAATCCCAGGACCAGGGCAGAGGAACGCTACAATAAGGCCCATGGGTGAACTAGGAGGGTGATCGAGCGGACCTTCGGCCTCCTGAAGGCCAGGTTCAGGTGCCTGCATATGACAGGTGGATCCCTATTCTACTCACCAAAGAAGGTGTGCCAGATCATCGTGGCCTGCTGTATGCTTCACAACTTGGTTTGCGACGACAGGTGCCTTTTCTGCAGGAGGATGGTCCAGATGGCAGTGTTGTGGCAGCTGTGGAGCCTGTGGACAGTGATGAGGATGAAGCAGAGGAAGAAGGCATGCATAACAGGGACTCAGTGATCCAGCAATATTTCCAGTGACACACAGGTGAGAATACATTCCTGCCTACTACATGTACTTTTACACTACTACCTCTCTCCTTTTTGTCGTTTTCACCCAGTGTATGGTCACTGAGTTGTCACTTTCCCTTACGGTTTCACAGATGTGGGTCCAAACGTGTGTCATCTGCTTAGATTCCTCATGGACTAGAGCTGTGTGACATAGGTATGTTGACATTACTATTTCTAGAACATTTTGTCACTGTAATTGCAAATACACTATTTCGAAATAACAGACAGACTCCAGATCTTTTTGTGCTTTAGGTGTGTTTATTTAAATGCAAAATATTGGAGGGGGAAGTTAAGTGGTCAGGGGTGATGGCGGAGGAGTGTCCATGGCAGAGTCCAATCTATTAGTCTCACAGGTGCAATGCCCATATGGGCAGAGGAAGTGGAGCTGGGGCAGTTTAAATATGGACAGGGTGACAAAGTGGGACAGTGGGATGACAATCAGGGTGGTCTCATTTCTTGGTGGGGGTCTTGGCATCATGCTCTGTCTTGTTCCTGGATCTCAGGGACCGTTTGCGGGATGGTTCTCCGTCTGCAGGGGGTGGGGTGCTGATGTGGTGGTCCTGTGGCGGGGCGTCCTGTCCACTAGCGCCGGCGGAGGTGGTGGGCAGTTCATCGTCCATGCTAGTGTCAGGGGCCCCTTGTAGTGCCACAGTGTCCCTCCTGGTGTTGAGTACTTTCTTCAGCACCCCTACGATGGTGCCCAGGGTGGAGCTGATGGTTCTGAGTTCCTCCCTGACGCCCAAATACTGTTCCTCCTGCATGCGCTGGGTCTCCTGAAACTTGGCCAGGACCGTTGCCATCGTCTCCTGGGAGTGGTGGTATGCTCCCATGATGGAGGAGAGGGCCTCGTGGAGAGTGGGTTCCCTTGGCCTGTCCGCCCCCTGTCGCACGGCAGCCCTCCCAGTTCCCCTGTGTTCCTGGGCCTCCGTCCCCTGGACCGTGTGTCCACTGCCGCTGCCCCCAGGTCCCTGTTGTTGTTGGGGTGGTGGGTTATCCTGTGTTCCCTGTAGTGGTGGACACACAGCTGATTGACATGTCCTGGGGACGGAGGTATGGGCCCGCTGGGTGGGTGCTATACTGGTGTTTCCAGAGGGGGGAAGGTCTGTGGTGGCCTGTGCCTGTGTGAGGGGAACCGACTGTCCCGAGGCCCACAATGGGCCGGGCTGGTCATCTAGATCCAGTTGGACACAGGTGCTGTCATCACTGTGGTCCTCTTCTGTGGGTGGAGTGGACATGTCTGTACCCTCCTGTCTGGTGACGTTGGGTAGTCGTCCTGCAGGGGTGGAAAGGCATGATTATTGCATCTGTGTGCGGCATGGTTTGCAATGGGTGGGTGACCGTGTACCTCAGTGCTGGCATTCCTGTGTGGGAGCTTGTGTGATTAAGGTTTAGGGGGGTGTATGGGTATGTGCAGTGGGCATGCTTTAGTGATGGGTGTCCATGCTTTGTTGTTGCATGCAGGGCTTGGTGTTGGGATGTGTGGTTTGTGATATTGGTACATTTGTGAGGAGTTGGAGTGATAGGGGTGAGGGCGAGGGTATGTGATAGCATGCAGGTAGGGTGAGGGATGTAATAGTTAAGATTTGACTTACCAGAGTCCATTCATCTACCAACTCCGGCGAGGCCCTCAGGATGCAGAATCACCAAGACCTGCTCCTCCCATGTTGTTAGTTGTTGGGGAGGAGGTTGGGGTCTGCCGCCAGTCCGCTGAACCGCCTGGTGGTGTCTTGAGACCACAGAACGCACCTTCCCCCGTAGGTCGTTCCACCTTTTCCTGATGTCCTCCCGATTTCTTGGGTGTTGTCCCACTGCGTTGACCCTGTCGACTATTCTTCGCCATAGCTCCATCTTCCTTGCATTTGAGGTGTGCTGCACCTGGGATCCAAATAGCTGTGACTCTACCCGGACGATTTCCTCCACCATGACCCTGAGCTCCTCCTCCGAGAACCTGGGCTGTCTTTGCCGTGCCATGGGGTGGTGTAGGTGATGTGTGGGGTGGGGTGTGTGGTGATAAGTGTGGTGGTATGTAGTGGTGTGTTGTGTGAGGGGCGTGGAAGTTGTGTGGGTGATGGTGTTGTGTGCCTGTGGATACTAGTTTGTTGATGGTGGTGTCTCTCTCTGGCCTTCGTTCGTGAATTTTGGTCGTAGGGGTTTGTGGATGATGTGGGTGTGTGTTTTATATTGTATTGGATGTGTGGGTGTGGTGTGTGTATGTGTATCAGGTGTGTGTATTTCAAATTGTCCAATGTGGTAGTGTTTTGTAAGAATGTGTGTATTTTGAGCGCAGCGGTGTGTACCGCCAATGGAATACCGCAGTTGAAAGACCGCCGTGTGGATTAGTGTGTCGTGATAGTGGGGGCGTATTTCTGTTGGCGTGACGGTGGAGGTTTTGTTTTCGCCAGTTTATCACTCACCTTTGGTGTGGCGGGCTTGTGTGGGTGTCTGAATTTTGGCGGATTCCGGGCAGTGGGTCATAATGACTGTGGCGAAATTCCGCTGCCGCGACAGGGTGTTGCGGTCTTCTGCATGGCGGTAAGCGCCTTTTACCGTCAATGTTGTAATGACCCCCATAATCTATTGTTGTGCAGAAAGATAGATATGGTGAAGGACGTCAGTGTAACATACCCACCCATGAGGCCAACAAGTGCAAGTGCTTCTTTCCAGATGCACCTCATTATCTTATCTGTACTGCTTGTAGTTGCTTACGTCAATGCTGAACTTTTGACCAAATATTTTGTGTGGTTTTTACAGTATAAATGCTACTGGTGTTTGAACCAGAACTTTGAACTTCAGTCATGGCCTCTATGTTGAGACTGCCTGTTGTTCCCAGCAGAAAATCGATTAAACCTATATCATTGTGTCAATTTGATCTGTCTTATTTTATTAACAGATTTCCCTCTAACAAATCATTTCTGAAGCGTTGACATACATTCATTTTGTTCCGGAACTCAGCTCAATAGGCCACATGGTAGGTATCAGTAAAAGCATTCTTTGTCTACAGGGTCAATGAAAATGCGGTTATTTGTAAACTGAAAAGGCGAAAGGTAGAGAATAAAGACCGCATATTGGACTAAATTAGCTTATATTTCATGTCCACTTATGTCATTTGGTGTCACATCAAATCAGGACACATTCCTTGCACCCCCCCCTTTAAATGTACTTCATCAGCATGTCCCTCATTATTGCTCATTGTTATGTACCAAGAATTATCTTCAGTACTAATATGACATAGCTTTCGTTTAACCATTTCTATCTCTGCGCTTCATGACTTATCTACACAAATAATCTAGCTCCAATTTAGTTGTTTTAAAATGTATTGTCACTTCTCTGATGAAAAACACGAAGGATGCATCTCTTTTATTCCCGGGTAATATTCAAATCTCTTCTGCCATTCTTGCTACGCCAATTCTAGGTATTCCTCGAGCTTCTCACCAATATCTGTTATTCCTACAGTCATGTTTTATTCTTCTGTTTCGTTTTTATTCGCTTTCTCTTGTATTGCACGTTCATCTTACTAACACATTTTCAAAATGAAAATAGTCCTCCATGCCTTATCACTATTTCTACCACATCAGTTCTTTTTTGTTTTCAGTGGACAGAAGTACGTTATACCCATGACAATATATAGTACTCTACTTGTTTTCTTCACTTGCCCCATGACGATAAAATATGATCCTTTTTATGTATTCCCCATTTATTTGTGTTCTGAATATCGTATTTTAAACCTAGCGCAGCCGAGGTACGATTTAGATGAGTTCTACTTCGAAAAAGTAAAGTTCTTTTTGCTGTAAAATTTCTATAATTTATGCTTTGGTGAGTCAAATGTAATTGTGATCAAACACTTTATGCAGAAGCACGCACATTCGTCATCTGTTTTATTACTTGTGCATCAAAAGATAATGTGAACCTAAAAGTCTATGGGCCTGATTACAACTTTGGAGGACGGTGTTAATCCGTCCCAAATGTGACGGATATACCACCTACCGTATTACGAGTTCCATAGGATATAGGGGGTCATTCCAACCCTGGCGGTCGGTGTAAAAGCGGCGGCCAACCCGCAAACAGGCAGGCGGCCAAAAAAATGGAATTCCGACCCTGGCGGGAACCGCCAACACAGCCCGCCACTTTAACACTCCGGCCGCCACGGCGGTACAGACAAGCAGGGCAGCGGTCA
This sequence comes from Pleurodeles waltl, assembly GCF_031143425.1. Taxonomy (NCBI): domain Eukaryota; kingdom Metazoa; phylum Chordata; class Amphibia; order Caudata; family Salamandridae; genus Pleurodeles; species Pleurodeles waltl. The sequence goes on along the minus strand of NC_090449.1, from coordinate 685,015,461 downwards.
CCGCCAACAGACAGGCGGCAGACAATGTACCGCCCACCCTATCACAACTCACCAATCCGCCACTGTGAGAAACTAGGGCTGATTGCAGAGGCCCCATAACTTTTTGCCCCCATTTTCCACTTTATGCTGGTGTTTTCCTGACTCTGATGGTGCCCTGGGTACTGCTAACCAGTCCCAGGGCCAGTGCTCTGTGTAAAATGGATATGCAAATTAGGCTAATTATAATTGGCTAAGTGAACCTACCAATAAGTCCCTAGTATATGGTAGGGCATGTAGGTTTAGGGACCACAGCATAGGTGGTGCACACCTAGGTGCATTGCTGAGGTGCCCAGTGTCATTTTAAAAGCAAGCCTGCCTTGCTGGCTGCTTTTAAATTAAAGTTATATGCAAATTCGACTTTGGAATTAAAGGTACTTCCAAAGTCTTAAACTACCTTATGTTTACATATAAGTCACCCCTAAGGTGTGCCCTATGTGCCCCTAGGGCTGGGTGCCATGTAACTATAAGCAGGGACTTTATAAAAATAGATTTATAAGCCCTGGTGAGGTAAAAACAGCCAAATTCGTTTTTCCCTCATTGAAGTAAATGGCCTTCATAGGTTAGAATGGGCAGACTTTATTTTAAATTTTAAAGTCTCCTTAAATGTTACATACCAAGAATTTGGTATCAAATTGATTGTTATAATAAATCCCACAACTTCCAGTTGTTGGATTTAATATAACTAGTGCAGGTAAAAAGTTTAGACTTTACCTAAAAAGTTGCCAATTTCAGCTCTGCATTGTTTTTGCTGCTGTGCTCTGATTGGCCAGCCTGCAGCAGCTTCTGCCAGGCTACTTTAATGAGGTGTGAAGTGGCCTGGCTTCACACAAAGGAATGTGCTTGGGGGAGAGAATCTCCCCTCAGCAGATGGTGAGGCAGGAAGGGGGAGGGCTGCTAAACTGGTCTTCAAAGGCAGAGAAGGACATCTGGAGCACCCAGCAACACCCCCACATCCTGCAACCCCAGACAGCTAGGTGCCCCCTTGATTATATTAGGAGAGGGCAGGAGAGGGGTGTGTTTATGATTTTTAGCCACACCAGTGGGTGGGCTCAGCCAGATCTCTCCTCCAAAAATCAGATTCATCCATTTTGGATTTTTAGAGACTGTTGCCTTCTGGGATGGATTTTTGCCACACTTCCCAGGAAGTGGTCATCACAGGGGGACGACCCTGTCCCTGATTGGAGAACCAGGGCCCCCCTGCTTTTCACCCAGGAGCAAGGATAAAACTGGCAGACCTGCACCCACGCCTCAGATCCCCACCAAATTTCAAGAAGAAGGAACTACAAGGAGAAGAAGGACTGCCCTGCTGGACCCCTGGCCTGCACCTGGACCCTGCACTCAGAAAGACTGCACCAGCTGCACACTTGGGCTTCACCACAAGAAGGACTTTGCCTGGCTTCAACTGGTTCAAGGAGGGACTCCCTGTTTGCTACAGGTGAAAAATTGCTATCCAGAGTCCCCTGCACCAACTCCTGAAAAAGTGACCAGCTGACCACTGTCCAGTGGCCAAAAAGGAGTTTGCGCTAGGTGCATTCTGGGAGTTGAAGTCCGCACTTCCCAAGGACCATCACAGAACTTCTGGACCCTTGGGGTGAGCTGTGGACCCCAAAAGAACCTTAAAAGAACATCTGGGTGAAGCCCCAGAAGTTTGGAAAAGATTGGAGATTTTTTTTTAAAAAGCTCCATAAAGTGACCGACCCGACGCGGAAATTCTAGCCGGCTTGCCTCAACCGCGACCCGGCCTGACTTCGTGGTTCGTCCCGGTAAAGAAAAACATCCAAAAAAGAGACTAAGTCCGTACGTAAAAAGTTGACCGGGACCTTCCAGCCATCGTATCCGAGAAGGGCTCCACGGACGTCGGATCAAGATCCAGGTTTACCCCGGTCGAAGGATTTTCATCTCGAAAAAACGACTAAGTCCGAAGGTAAAAATCACCACCGAGGAAACCGACTTCGCGTATCCGGACAAGGGCTCCAGGAGGTCGGATCCAACTGGCAGGTTCGTCCCGGGGAAGAAAAACATCAAAAAAGAGACTAAGTCAGAAGGTAACTTTTTAACCGAGGCCTCCCGCGACTTGTAGCCGAGCAGGGCTCCATCGCGGTCGGCCTGAAAGTTTGACTTTGCCCCGGTCCTGGTGCAACCAGATGACCCGATTGGCGCTTTTTGTTTCTAAGCGCTAGAAAATAATAATACTTTAAAAATTCATATCTCCGGTTCCCCTGAACCGATTTTAATCGTTTTTGTGTCATTTTAAAGATAAAAATATAAGCTATTTTTTATAAATTGGTTTTGGATTTTTAACCTGTTTCCTGTGTTTTATTTAATTACTGTTTTGTGATATTTGAATGCTTTACACTTTGTCTCCTAAGTTAAGCCTTGACGCTCGATGCCAAGCTACCAAGGGTAGAGCTGGGATTAATTTACTGAGACCTAACTGTACTTATGTGGAGGTTTGTGGCTTGTTGCTAGGTGTAGGTACCTACCTGCCCTACCAATAACCCATTTTCCAACATAATTGGAAGCAGCGACGGGATCCTGTACTTGTGTTCAATATCACGTTACAGTTTTAGGTAAAACAAATTAAAAATCCTTTAAATTGTCCTAGTGCAAAAATTGTTTTTAATTTTTAATTTGGATTAATTTCAATTATTGAATTTTTTTAATTTTTCTAAATTCTCGTTTCCAATTTTTGCAAAAAGTTTTTGTTGACACAAAACTAGGGAACCATGGAGCTTGATCTGGCTAGCCTACCCACACTGACAGTAGTCCAGCTTAGGGGGTTGTGTATTGAGAGAGGGTTGCCTGCAACCACTGATCTCAGGAAGCAAATCCTGATTAAATCCCTGACAGCATGGGCTGAGGCCCAAGGGCTAGGCACAGAGGAAGCTCCAGAGGGGGAAGAAAAAGGGGAAGATGCTAACTCTAACCACTCAGGGGAGGGAAGGCATCTGAGCCTAAGTGAGGATGAGGAAGAACGGTCCTCAGTAAATACAGTCACTAGGGGCAGATCCAAAGCTAGTGGTGGGAAGTGGGTCCTTGCAGGAGGAGAGAACCCATCCATCAGAGAAAGAGAGCTGGAGGCCCAGCTAGCATACATAGCTTTGGAAGCAGAGAAGCTGGCCCTAGAAAAGAAAAAGTGGGCATACAAAGAGAAAAGAGATGGAAGCAGCGATAAAGAAGCTGAGGTGTCCATGGGTGGGGGAGTTTGCCCCAGATTACCCAAGGGGGTGGTTCCTGCTTATGTAGAGGGGGATGACATAGATAAGTGGCTGGGGGCCTTTGAGAGGGCACTCCAAATGAGAAGGGTTAGGTCCCCAACTCAGGGAGGGATAGGCTTCTGACCTTAAGGGGGGAGGAGGCAGATTCATACCCTAGTATGAAGAGGTGCTTAGCCAAGAAGTTTGGTCTGACCCCAGAGCAATATAGAATGAAGTTCAGGGACACCCAGAAGGTCAGTACCCAGTCTTGAGTTGACTTTGTGGACACCTCACTAAAGGCACTAGAGGGCTGGATTATTGGCAACAAAGTAAATACTTATGAGGGGTTATACAATCTGATCATGAGAGAGCACATCTTGACCAATTGTATCCAAGAAAGGTTACGCCAGCATCTAGTGGACTCTAAGCTGACCAACCCTAGAGAGCTAGGGGAGGCAGCTGATGAGTGGTTGAGAACCAGGGTGGTTGTCAAGTCCCAGGGGGGAGACTCCAAAAGGGGGGGACAGGTCCCCAAAAACCTAAGGAGGGAGGTGGTAAGCCCACCACAGAGACTCCCTCTGTACCCCAGAACCCTAAGAAGGAGGAGAGTAAATCCCACTCCCACTCTGACAAGCAGAGACAGGGAGACCCAGGGTTAAAAAAGCTCTTGGACAGTAGGGCTTGCTTTGACTGTCAGCAGACAGGTCACTTCAGAGGAGATGCAGCCTGTCCAAAGAAGGTGGTTAGCACTGGGCTGTCCAGTGTAGCCATAGAGGAGGATTCCTCAGATGATGAAGTCCTCCTAGCATTGTGCTGGGAGACAGGACCAGATGGTAAGCTGGTGATCCCTGAGGGTGGGAGTAGGCACTTCCACCACATTCAAGTGAATGGGATCCCTACCACTGGCCTGAGAGACACCTGTGCCAGTCACACTATAGTGAGTGACCGGTTAGTGACCCCAGACATGTATGTCCCAGGAAAGACAAAGAAAGTCAGGATAGCCACAGGGGAGGTCACCTCCAAACCTGTAGCCATAGTGCCCCTAGAGAGGGAGGGTATCCTTGACTGGATTAGGGTGGTAGTCAGTGCTGACCTTCCCCTAGATTGTATCCTGGGCAATGACCTCCCAGAGGTGAGTCTGGTCACAGATGGGGTGGTCGCCCAGGGCGCCCCCCCAACCCAAAGTCCTGGGGAGTCAGTCCCTACAGTTAGGAGACAGGGGTCCCCAAGAAAAGGAAAGAAGAAAAGGAAGGGTAGGCCACTCTTAAAGAGAGTTCCAGGGAGCCAAGGGCCCTCTGCCCCAGTAGGGGGGGAGCCCAGAGTTGGCACTGGTGAGGCCTCACCTGACCCCAAGGAAGTCCTGAGTAGTCAGGCAGCTGTCCAGATGCAAGGTGTTGCCCCTGCACTGACAGAAGGGAGAGTGGAAGGAGGGTGTCTGCCACAGGAGGTGGTAGCCCCCCACTCTAGACAGCAAGAGGGGTGCCAGAACCCCAAAGATGCCCCTAAAGCAGCTCAGCCACCTGTCAGTGGAGAGCTTAGGGTGTGGTTCTGGGTACTGACAGCTGTCAGTAGCCTCTGCTGGGTGCTAGCCTTCCTGGCAGCACTGTACTTGGCCTGGGAGGCAGACCCCAGGGCCAATAGCAAAGTAGGCCCCCTGACCCTATTGGTCATGGTGGGGTTGCTCAAGTGTTGGGTGACCTCTTTGGGTAAGCTAGGTGTTGCCCTAGCAAAGTTTGGAGTAGGGGAGGTGGGCACCTCACTACCCAAGTTGGCAGAGAGAAAGGAGGAAGACCCCCCTAGAGGAAAGTTTCAGTTTGAGTTGGGTCCTTTTACTGTTGGGATGGCTTCACTACCCAGAGGGAGTGACCCTGACAGGAGGATATAAGGCAGAGTAGGCCCTGCAAAGGGACAGCCAGTTTTATTCACTGTCTTCCTCGCCTAACAAGCCAGGAAGACTCTCCCAGGGTTGGGCTGAGTCTCCTGGGCGTGTGGGCTGGGGGGGGGTTGTGTGAGAAACTAGGGCTGATTGCAGAGGCCCCATAACTTTTTGCCCCCATTTTCCACTTTATGCTGGTGTTTTCCTGACTCTGATGGTGCCCTGGGTACTGCTAACCAGTCCGAGGGCCAGTGCTCTGTGTAAAATAGATATGCAAATTAGGCTAATTATAATTGGCTAAGTGAACCTACCTATAAGTCCCTAGTATATGGTAGGGCATGTAGGTTTAGGGACCACAGCATAGATGGTGCACACCTAGGTACATTGCTGAGGTCCCTATTTATACTTTTTGACGCTAAACTGCGCTAACGCAGTTTAGCGTCAAAAAATTTTGCGCCGTCTAACGCCATTCTGAAGCGCCATGCGGGCGCCGTATTTATGGAATGGCGTTAGACGGCGCAATCAGACCGGCGCTGCCTGGTGTGCGTGGAAAAAAACCACGTAGACCAGGCAGCGCCGGCGTTGGGAAAAAATGACGTTAGGGCGTCTTAAAATGGCGCAAGTCAGGTTGACGCTAAAAAATCGTCTTAACCCGATTAGCGCCATTTTTTCAACGCCCAGACGCCATTTCATGACTCCTGTCTTAGTAAAGACAGGAGTCATGCCCCCTTGCCCAATGGCCATGCCCAGGGGACTCATTTTAAAGATAAAAATATAAGCTATTTTTATAAATTGGTTTTGGATTTTTAAACTGTTTCCTGTGTTTTATTTAATTACTGTTTTGTGATATTTGAATGCTTTACACTTTGGGGGTGATTCTAATTCTGGCGGGCGGCGGAGGCCGCCCGCCAGAATTCCGCCCCCATAATACCGCTCCGCGGTCAGAAGACCGCGGAGGGTATTATGAGTTTTTCCCTGGGCTGGCGGGCGGTCTCCAAAAGACCGCCCGCCATCCCAGGGAAAAACTCCCTTCCCACGAGGATGCCAGCTCGTAATCGAGCCGGCGGAGTGGGAAGGTGCTACGGGTGCAGTAGCACCCGTCGCGTATTTCAGTGTCTGCAAGGCAGACACTGAAATACCTTGCGGGGCCCTCTTACGGGGGCCCCTGCCGTGCCCATGCCATTGGCATGGGCACGGCAGGGGCCCCCAGGGGCCCCGCGACCCCCCCTACCGCCATCCTGTTCATGGCGGCTTTCCCGCCATGAACAGGATGGCGGTAGGGGGGGTCAGAATCCCCCATGGCGGCGCAGCAAGCTGCGCCGCCATGGGGGATTCTGAGGGCAGCGGTAAACCGGCGGGAGACCGCCGGTTTACCCTTTCTGACCGCGGCCAAAGCGATGCGGTCAGAATGCCCTGCGGGGCACCGCCGGCCTGTCGGCGGTGCTCCCGCCGACCCTCGCCCCGGCGGTCGAAGACCGCCGGGGTTAGAATCAGCCCCTTTGTCTCCTAAGTTAAGCCTTGACGCTCGATGCCAAGCTACCAAGGGTAGAGCTGGGATTAATTTACTGAGACCTAACTGTACTTATGTGGAGGTTTGTGGCTTGTTGCTAGGTGTAGGTACCTACCTGCCCTACCAATAAACCATTTTCCAACAGCCACCTTTTCCGGGGGGGGAGCCCCGCTGATAAAAACATGGCGGAAACAGACTACGAACGGGAAAACGTTCACCTCTACACACTCCACGAGGAATCTGGACGGCATGGAACCCGAACTACATATCCTACCAGCTATTGTCTACCTGCTCCTCTACCAGGAGCACAAACGCCGGCGCAGAAGACAACGGTGAGTACTGCACCTACGACACAGGGGAGGGGGGAGGCAAAAAATTACGGGGACACACATACGCCACACACCCACCCCCACCCTCACCCACTACAACACACACATAAATGCAGAGCAACAAGTCAGAGTGTCGCCCCCTAACCCCCCCGGAAGAATTCAAAGACAAAATAAAATGATCATTAAAAATGAAGTATATTATAGCATAATTGAAGTTAAGTGAAATATGAAATATATAAATAAAATATATTACATCATGAACAATATATACATAGGTCAAAAGTCCGGCCCATATTGGCTATCATCCATTGTTTGTGGGCCAATGGGCCTAAACACATGGGCAAAGCCCACACACGAGACCCGATTCCATTGGAGAGAACACTGCAGGGGCATCAAATAGTAAAACTACAGGCACCTCAGGGGGAAGGGAAGGGGGGGCACCTCAGCCAGTTGAGTCCACGACGCCAGATCCACGAGGGGCCTCCATGCCCACTGTACCATCCTGGGGAGTGCAAAGCCACAGTCTCACAAGTCTCTACAGTGGGTGGGTTGCCCACTGTACCATCCTGGGGAGTGCAAAGCCACAGTCTCTCAAGTCTCTACAGTGGGTGGCTTGCCCACTGATCCATCCTGGGGAGTGCAAAGCCACAGTCCATCAAGTGGATTACAGACTCCACTGGTTCTGGAGGAGGCATGGTGCCCAGAGTGCTTCGTGAAGCCCTGGCCGACACAGATCCGGCCCTGCCAATGGGCCAGCGGTGCTTGAGATGAAGGGCCCAGCGGAGCGGTGCTTGAGATGAAGGGCCCAGCGGAGCGGTGCTTGACAGGAAGAGCCCAGCGGAGTGGTGCTTGACAGGAAGGGCCCAGCGGAGCTGTGCTTGACAGGAAGGGCCCAGCGGAGCGGTGCTTGACGGGAAGGGCCCAGCGGAGCGGTGCTTGACAGGAAGGGCCCAGCGGAGCGGTGCTTGACAGGAAGGGCCCAGCGGAGCAGTTCAGAGACGGCGGTGCCCAGCGGAGCGGTGCTTGACAGGAAGGGCCCAGCGGAGCGGTGCTTGAGATGAAGGGCCCAGCGGAGCGGTGCTTGACAGGAAGGGCCCAGCAGAGCGGTGCTTGAGATGAAGGGCCCAGCGGAGCAGTGATTGACAGGAAGGGCCCAGCGGAGCAGTTCAGAGACGGCAGTGCCCAGCGGAGCGGTGCTTGACAGGAAGGGCCCAGCGGAGCGGTGCTTGACAGGAAGGGCCCAGCGGAGCGGTGCTTGACAGGAAGGGCCCTGTTCAGCGGTGCTTGTCTTGAAGGGCCCTGTTCAGCGGTGCTTGTCACGGCGGGGCCCTGTTCAGCGGTGCTTGTCTTGAAGGGCCCAGTTCAGCGGTGCTTGTCACGGCGGGCCCTGTTCAGCGGTGCTTGTCTTGAAGGGCCCAGTTCAGCGGTGCTTGTCACGGCGGGGCCCTGTTCTGCGCTGCTTGTCATGGCAGGGCCATGTTCAGCGGTGCTTGTCACGGCGGGGCCCTGTTCAGCGGTGCTTGTCACGGCGGGGCCCTGTTCAGCGGTGCTTGTCTTGAAGGGCCCAGTTCAGCGGTGCTTTTCACGGCGGGGCCCTGTTCAGCGGTGCTTGTCACGGCGGGGCCCTGTTCAGCGGTGCTTGACATGTGTTCCCAGGGAACCAGATCGGGCCAATATTTTCCGCTCAGTCGCCATCCGACCATTCGCTTGTGGGCCCCTCCTGTGCTGGAGTCCTGGGCCCGTGGGTGTCCTACTTCACACCCGAAATGGGGCTGGTGGGGCCCTCCTGGGCAGCTCGCCTGCTGCCGGAAATGTCCGCCCTGGTGCCCTTGCCCTCCTTCGCCGATTCACTGGGGCCCTTGCCTCCCCTTGTGGATGTGCCAGGTGACGGTGCCAGGGTAGTGCCTTTGGGGGCTGCCGTCTCTGGCCTCTCTCGCGCCGGCCCTTCCCTTTTTTAGTTTTTTTCCCAGAGGGTGGGTTGGCTGTCCCCTTGCTGCTGGCCGATGTTGCTGCCCTAGAAGCTGGTGGACTCCAATAGCCCTGGACTATGGTCCTTGTAGGTGCAGGACTTGTGGTGGCTGAGGTGCTGTTTGGACTCTTACGAGATGGAGGGGGTGGGTCAGGTGATGCAAAGAGGTTAATTTTGGAGAGGAAAAACTTTTTAGGAGCAGTGGGAAGGGTAGGTGCAGTGGGTATGGGAGTGGAGGAAGAGGATGTGGTTGTAGGAGAGTCAAGTGTGCTGTCTTTGGGTGCAGGTGCTTGTGACGGAGGCTGTCATGAGGTGGATGGCTGTTGGGTGGGTGGCTGCCTGCGTTTGTGTGGTTTGGAAGAGGGGGTGACAGACACACTGGAAGAGGACACAGGGGATGTGTAAATGGCAGTGGGGGTGGTGACTGCACGTGTGCGGAGTGTTCTGGTGGGTGTGCTGGTGATGGACGTACTGGCTGATGGTGGTGTGCATGCAGGTGTGAGTGGAGACGTCACAGGGAGGGAGGAGGGAGACGAGGAGGAGGGGGACACAGAGGAGGCAGTGGCTGTTGGCATGTCTGCATGTGGATGTTGCATGTGTGAATGCTTGTGTGATGTGTGGTGCTTGTGTCTGGATGAGCTGCCCTTGGGTGTTGATGTGTGTGCAGGCTGGTCTGTAGGTGTGGCTGGGATAGGCAGAGGAACAGGGGAGTGGGACTGGGATGAGGAAATTGGAGGGGGGAGGCAGGAGACAGGGACAATGGCTGCCGTCAGTGCTGAGGCCAGATCGTTGAACGATCGCTGATGGGCAGCCTGACCCGAATGAATGCCCTCCAGGTATGCATTGCTCCGGTGCACCTCCCTTTCTACACCCTGGATGGCATTCAAAAGGGTAGACTGCCCAACAATGAGCGTCTGGAGGAGGTCAATGATCTCCTCACTGAGAGCAGCAGGGGTAACTGGGGCAGGGCCTGAGGTGCCTGGGGCGAAGGAGATGCACGCCTTCCTGGCCGAGCGGGCACGGGGCGAACGCTGAGGGGCTGCTTGGAGGGCGGAGCTGGTGCGCTGGGTGGCGGCTGTACCTGTTGTAGCGGTGGGCACAGATATTGCCGCCACCACAAGGGAGCTCCCTTCCGAGGACGTGTCTGTGTCGCTGACGTCTCCACGGGTCCCCGTTGTGGAGCTCCCCTCGCCCTCCTTCTCACTGGTGAACTCGGAGTCGGTTGCATGGCCCTCCGGGGCCATGTGAGATGCAGCTCCCTCGTGCTCCGATGCCAGTTCTCCTCCGCCTGATGATGCTAATGCACACATGAACAGGAAGACCAAAAAAAAGGAGGGAGGGGAGAAACAATGACATGTTGAGTGCATGCATTGGCGACACCGTTGGCGGAGAGGACAGACACAGAAGCCCCCTGCACTACGCCGCACACTCGGTGTACACTACTCAATTATTGTGACTTGGCCTACAAGCCTATGGACGACAACTGCACACATAGGTGACCCAGGGCCATGGATAGCTGTACTTAGCACCCTACAGAGGTGGGGGGCGGGGGCACAGGGCCATGCCTTACGGAGGGGCCCAGCCTACAGAAATCGCCCTGGCCTAGAGATACCCACAGCCCTCCTCCCCCACCCAGACACCTCCACTGTGCGCTAACATAGCAGAATGTGCTGGTACTCACCCCCTTGTGTCTGCTGTGATGTCCTCACGCGCCCATCCAAATCAGGGTAGGTCACCGCCAGGATCCGGGACATCAGGGGGGTCAATTGACGGGAGCCACCCCTCCTACGTTGGGAGGCCATCCCCAGCAGAGCCTCTGCGGTCTTCCTGCTCCCGCGGCGGATGTCCTCCCACCTCTTGCGGCAGTGGGTGCCCCGTCTGTTGTGGACCCCCAGGGTCCGGACGTCCTTGGTGATGGCACGCCAAATGTCGATCTTCTGATGGGCGCTGACCTATGTGACATGGACAGGGTGGGAAAATAAATATCATCCTTTTCTGCATGGTCGATGTGAGTGGCCCCACCTCCCCAACCTTGCCATATGGCACATGCTCTCATCTGTCGTGCGATGCATGCCTCATTCGCTCCCCTCCCCACCATCTTTCATCCACCCCACTCAACACAGGCATTGCCCACAAAGCATGGCCCCAGTGTACTTACCTGTTGGTCTGGAGGACCGTAGAGTAGCGCATACTGGGGGAGGACCCCATCAACAAGTTTCTCCAATTCCTCAGATGTGAAGGCAGGGGCCCTTTCCCCAGTCGCAGTCGCGACCGCCGGCGCACATCGTCATTGGCTCCTGAGACCCATAGGGTTCAATGTTAACCAATGCTGCTTTGCGCCACGGTCTTCGACCGCCTACCGCCACGGTGTGCCACGCCAGCGCATTGACCTCACATCCCATTGTCACACTTCACAGGTCAGGCAGCCGCCATTTCAAGGGCCCACATGGCTTAATTTCTACTGCGTCACACAGGCCTAGGCGTTGCATTGCCACTCATACAAGCCATTCAATGCATAGCGAATCGTGTTCTGTGCAAGCTGTGGTTACGTACCTGTGGGTTGCTTGACTCTGTGCTCCATGTTGTCCTTCCTAGGCACCGTCCGCTGGGACTTGTGAGGAGATGGAGGAATCTTCCCGTGTACAGACCGCTGGTGGACCTGTCGACAATGGAGGAACGACATGTCATACTGACATACAGGCTTGACCGAGCCACTATACAGGAACTGTGTGCCCAGCTGGAGCCAGACCTGATGTCACCCATCCGCCAACCCACACGGATCCCCCCTCTAGTGCAGGTGCTGTCAGTACTCCATTTCTTAGCAAGTGGGTCATTTCAAACAACAGTGGTCATATCATCAGGGAAGTCCCAGCATATGTTTTCCAAGGTGTTGTCCAGAGTGTTGTCTGCCCTGCTGAAACACATGCAGAGCTACATCGTTTTCCCTGAGGTGGGGGATTTGCCTACAATGAAGGGTGATTTCTATGCCCTTGGACATATCCCCAACATCATAGGTGCCATTGATGGGACACATGTTGCTTTGGTCCCCCCCAGCAGGGACACAGTGATACAACAGTATTTTCAGTAGCACACAGGTACGTATCAACCCCGCCATTTTACATTTACTTAAAGTCTCCTGCCTCTCTACTGTCTGTGTTTCCCCCCAGTTCTTGTTAACTGAGTTGTGACTTTCCCTTCCGTTTTCAGAGCTGTGGGCCCCACTGCGTGACCTCTGCTTTGTTTGGCCATGGACTACAGCTGTGTGACAGTGGTATGTTGTCATCACAATGTAACTGAACATTTTGGCACCATTATGTCTAATACATTTGTTCAAAATACAAGCAGACTCTAGATTTTTTAAGTGCAATAAGTGATTTTATTAAAGTGCTAAATTTAGGGACATGATTGTAAAACGGTGATGGGTGATGGTGGAGTAATGTCCATGGCAGAGTCCAGTTTTCAGTCTCACAGGTGCATTGTCCATATGCCTGTGGAAGGATGGAGCAGGGGCAGTTTAAGTTTGGACAGGGTGACAATGTGGGACAGTGGGATGACATCAGGGGGTATCGTTTCCTGGCGGGGGTCTTGGCATCCTACTCTGTCTTCTTGTGAGATCTCAGGTACCGCTTGCGGGGTGGTTCTTCTTCTGCAGGAGGTGGGGTTCTGGTGGCCTGTCGTTGTGTGGGGGCCTCCTGTCCACTAGCGCCGGCGGAGGTGGTAGCCTGGTCTGGGTCCATGCTAGTAACAGGGGCCCTTTGTGGTGCCACATGGTCCCGCAATGTGGTGACTATCTGGTTAAGGGCCACGACGATGGTCCCCATTGCGGAACTAATGTTTCCCAGTTCCTCTCTGAACCCCATGTACTGTTCCTCCTGCAGTACCTGGATCTCCTGGAACCTGGCCAGTACCGTAGCCATCGTCTCCTGGGAGTGGTGGTATGCTCCCATGATGGAGGAGAGGGCCTCTTGGAGAGTCGGTTCCCTGGGCCTGTCCCCCCCTGTCGCACAGCAGCCCTCCCAGTTCCCCTGTTTCCCTGGGCCTCTGTCCCCTGGACCGTGTGCCCACTACCACTGCCCCCAGATCCCTGTTGTTGTTGGGGTGGTGGGTCAACCTGGGTGCCCTGTAGTGGTGGACACACCGCTGATTGACGTGTCCTGGAGAGAGAGGCATGGGCCCGCTGGGTGGGAGCTGTGCTGGTGTTCCCAGAGGGGGTTAGGTCTGCTGTAGCCTGTGGCTGTCTGTGGGGAACCGACTGCCCCGAGGTCCCCGATGGGCCGGGCTGGTCATCTGGGTCCAGGGAGACAGAGCTGCTGTCATCACTGGGGGCCTCTTCTGGGCGTGGGATGGACATCTCTGGACCCTCCTGGGCGGTGTGGTGGCGTTCGGGTCCTGCAGGGGTGTAAGAGTATGGTTATTGCTTCTGTGTGTGCCATTTCGTGTAATGGGTGGGTGGCCGTGTACCCCAGTGCTGGCATTCCCTTGTGGGGGCTTTTGTGACGGTGGCTTGTGGGGGAGATGGGTATGTGCAGTGCGCATACTTTGGTGATGGGTGTCCATGCTTTGGGGACGCATGCAGGGCTAGGGTTTGGGATGGGTGGGTTGTGAAAGTGAGCCATTTGCAAGGAGTTGGTGTGATGGGGGTGGGGGTGAGGGTGGGGGTATGATTTGGCATGCAGGTGGGGTGGGGGGAATGAAGTAGTGAAGATTTGACTTACCAGAGTCCATTTCCCCGCCTACTCCTGCGATGCCCTCAGGATGCAGGATGTGCAAGACTTCCTCCTCCCATGCTGTGAATTCTGGGGGAGTAGGTGGGGGTCCGCCGCCAATCCGCTGTACCGCGATGTTGTGCCTTGATACCATGGAACGCACCTTCTCCCGTAGGTCCCCCGTAGGTCGTTCCACCGCTTCCTGATGTCGTCCCGATTTCTTGGATGCTGTCCCACAGTGTTGACCCTGTCCACTATTCTTTGCCATAGCTCCATCTTCCTGGCAATGGTGGTGTGCTGCACCTGTGTCCCGAAGAGCTGGGGCTCTACCCGAACTATTTCCTCCACCATGACCCTGAGTTCTGCGTCAGAGAACCTGGGGTGTCTTTGGGGTGCCATGGGGTGGTGTGGATGAGGTGAAGGGTGGTGTATGTGTTGTAGAGTGTGGTGAGTGTGGTGGTGTATGGTGTTTTGTGCGTGGATATTGTGTGGGTGATGTTGTGATTTGCCTCTGTGTGATGGTCTACTCTATGCTGTGCTGTCTCTCTCTGTCCTTCAGTCGCAATTGTGGTCGTAAGGGTTGTGGGTGTGTGTTTTATATTGTATTGGGTGTGTGGTAGTGGTGTGTGTATGTGTCTCAGGTGTGTGTATTTTGAATTGTCCAATGTGGTAGTGTTTTGTAAAGGTGTGTGTATTTTGACCGCGGCGGTGTGTACCGCCAATGGAATACCGCGGTTGAAAGACCGCTGCGGGGATTTGTGGGTCGGAATGGCATGGGCGTATTTCTGTTGGCGTGACGGTGGAGGTTTGGTCATCGCCAGTTTTTCGCTGGCCATTGCTGTGGCGGACTTTTGTTGATGTCGGGTTTTTGGCGGTTTGCCAGTTGCGGGTTAGAATGACCGTGGCGGTTTACCGCGGCGGTGTTATGGTGGTCTTCTGACCGGCGGTAAGCGCCTTTTACCGCCGAGGTCAGAATGACCCCCATAATGGACTCGTAATATGGTAGGTGGTATATCCGTCACATTTGGGACGGATTAACACCGTCCTCCAAAGTTGTAATCAGGCCCTATGTTTCGTGCATCAAGGCTGCAAGGATGTCTCTCTAATGAGTCAAATACGTGTACGAACATTAACTTGCTAACTTCTGTTATTAAAATACCGCAAAGTCAAAACTTGAGGTGTATGCACAATCCACAATCCAATGTGAGAAACTGAATGTAATCGTGAGAGTCTGATTATATGAATATCTTTTAAGATGATTTATAGGGCCTTCATGACCTTTATCAGCAGCATTTAGCAAATGTCTAGTGACATTCATAGACAGCATGACCTAATGTTGTTTAACAATTCGCATTTGGGAAGTATTACTCCTTGAGCCAGGCAAGCTGCTTGGCTTTAAAGACAAGTCCACACAATGAGTTTTGAAAAAACGAAACTCACCACCTAGAGCCTGCCCCTTCTCAGAGCAGTAGAACTAATCCTACTTTTGGAGAACAGAGGGTTGCCAACATGGATATGGAAATTATGATGTTCTATGATAGGAATAACTGGGCCTTAAAAAATAATGACCAGCGTCTTCCCTGCACAAATCCCTTGCCCAAGGAAGCCAAGGACGGGAAGGGTGTACAGGCGCCCGTAAGTCCCCCCAGAGTCTTACGTCAAGGTCAATCTAATTTAATTCAGACGACTGATCCAAAGGGGAGACATGATCAGAGTAGAAAGGATGCATACATCTACATGACAGGGGTCCCTAGGTTGTCTGCTGGTCAGAGAGAGTCTCATGAATCTCTCACTAATAAAGTTATTTATTTGATTTGCATACAGAGGAAATGTCTGTCCGTCATACGTTATGATATTCTGGAGGTACGTAGACATGTTCAGCCAGACTCAGACTTTGATTACATTTCAATTCTTTTTTTCGATACCTCCATGGTCGATAATCTTATGGCTTTCAATTCACGGACTAGTTTTCTGAAATCTGGCAGAGACATTGGAATTTGCCTCTGCATGTATTCTCCGGGGGGGGGGAGACACGAAGGATTGATAGACCATCTAATGTCCTTGTGGGAGGGGTCCAGGGTCTACTCAATAGTAATCGACCATCTTTGACCAAGATCCGTTCCCCCCGGTTATCTGATCTAGACATTATTGAGGTGGTGCAAGCTGTAACTGATTGTCAAAATGATGCCCCTTCATTGAACAATTCAAAAGTTCCAATTCTTTTATTTGCTGTTGACTCCCTCTTGATCTCTAAAACACATATGGGCCTTCAGGTCCTCCTGGATAGGTTCAGTGTGTTCTGTGCAGACCATGGTTTGGAACTTAATTCTAGTAAAACAAAACTTATGATCTTTGGTCTTGGTTGCACAAAACGTTGTAACATCTTATATAACGAGGTTCCTCTGAGCAAGGCATGCTCTATTGATTATCTAGGGGTGAGAATCAGCAATGATATGAACTGGCAGGCCCAGGTAGGAAAAAGCCTAGCTCTCTTAAAACGCAGGTCAGGGGCAATTTTGCGTTTTCAAAAGTCTAATACTGTGAAAGTTGTTTCCCCAGCTATTAAAATGTATCTAGCAAAGGCTCAGAGCGCCGCGGTTTATGGCGCTGAGGTTTGGGGTTGCTTCAAAAGTAGCAAGTTATCTGTGGGGGAAAATAACTTTGTAAGATCGCTCTTGGCATGTCCTCGTAGTACGCCCTTGGTTCCAGTGTTTTTGGACTTAGGATTCCACCACATTTCTGATGCAATAGCTCTAAAGCCCTTAACTTTTTGGGTTCGTATCTGGACCACCCCTGAATTAGTTGTATATAAGGAGTCCTTGCAAGACTTATTGGATAGACCAATCGTACTTCCTATCCCTTGGTTCAAGTACATTTCGGAATGGTTCCATACCTTGGGACTCAGTGATTTTTGGAGCCAGCCAAATAATTTAAGGAGGGTTCACAAGGATCATTTAAGATCAGTTTACTGTTCCCATGTTAGGGAAATATATCTGTTATGTACTTCACGTGGTAGGTTGACGTCTCAATTTCTCGATTACAAGTGGTTTCCCCACTTTGAACCCTTCTTAGATTTGATTACCGATCAACTAAGCAAAAGCTTGTATGTCCGATTCAGGTATGGATGTCTCCCCCTGAAGTCTTTTACCAGTTCATGGTGCTCCACCCCGCTAACTGATCAATGCCCAAGTTGTAACGGCTCTGTTGAAACTGTAGTGCACTTTATGTTTATTTGTCCTGCCTATGGCCTTGTCCAGCGGAAATGGCTCCGTCCCGCTTGCAGGAATATGGGGTTGAGAACGTGCAAAGATGCCCTAAGGTTGATGTTGAGGGATTGCTCCTCCTTCCTAACTTGTGCGGTCAGCAAGTTCCTTGCGTCCGCATGGCATATACGTACAAATTTCTCAAAAAATCACAGTGATTTGTTATTAATTGAACCCTGATTTTAAATTTATTTAATTCAATTACTGCTTATACGATAGCCTTAACTCAATGAATTTTTTATAAAATTATTGATGAGGGAATTAAAGGCAGCTAATAAAAAGAAACTTTGACGTTTCCCCCTCATATATAGGATGGGAGACATATGTGAAGATTTATATCAACATTTTTTTGTATACTCGCAGATCTCTCATTTTATCCTCATTTTATTCTCATTATTTACCTTTAAACTTTGTTATTATATATTTATTATGTATAGACCATGGTTTTACTGTTGTAAGTTATTGCTTTGATGGTTTAATTAGACCGTATAAAGCTTGTGTGACTTGAACTGGGCCAGTGTTAGGAGGAGTTTAGGGAGAGAGAACAGAAAAGAGAACTGCATTTTTCACATGGTGAACCAGCTCTTGGTATAAAGCATATCTCTGAAATACGAACTGGGTTACCTAACTGAATATCTTCTGTGAGAAAGTGCTGATATTTTAGTTTGATGCACTCGGTGTCACTATGTAAATGACTGCCATTGATCCGCTTTTACTAGGGAGCAGATAAGACAAAAACTCTTGTCTGGTTGCTGCTACAATAATTCATATCTGCCTCAAAGAATCATATTGAAAGCATTGTGTTTCAAAAAAGGTGTTCCAGGAGACCCAGTGCTCTGAAATACAGCTTAGAGTGCTAGAGAATTTGCATCTTGCTGACAGCAAGGTCCTGGATACTGAAGTCCTGCCACTAGGGCCTGCATGTCTTTTACATCACTCCTAGGGTTGAGAGTGTGCAGAAAGTTCTAGAGTCAGATGAAGAGTGGCCACCTGGAAGACCAGTAGATGAGCTGCAACTCAACATGCCTACTGTGTGCATTAGTAAAGCCCTTTTTATTGTTTAGGTAGCGAGGAAGGCATTGGGCACAAAGAGAGTTGATGCTACTGTGGTGAATTCTCATGAATTGTTTGTAATTGTAGATTTTGATGTGGACCTTAAAGCTGCATGTGGGAGAATTCCTGAAATATGTAGATAATTGTCAAATAAACCTTTCATGAAAGTTTGTAGATTTCTGGCTTGTAGGAAAGAAGTCAATTGACTTGTTCTAGCAGATGGACCTGAAGTGTAATCTATCCCTGAAGCACCATGGCAAGGTGCTAAGGCTATTTAAAAAGAAAAGATCTTTGAAACGTCATTTTAGTGCTTCGTCCCACTTTATGCTTTTGATAGCAGTGGAAAAAGGAATATCCGCCCCTGTGGAGTCCTTCTTAACATTTAGCTCTCCTGGTTATCATTTTCACCCTCCAATGTTTTTCTAAGCTGGAAGGTCAACTTTTTAACAATGGTTAAATATCCACTTTAACACAACTGACCTTATACACCATTGACAAGTTGCCTGCTAAAGGTGCATAAGTCTTCCCACCAGATAGAACAACATGAGCCAGTCAGATATTGTTTAAAGTGAGTTGTTTAAGATTACATTTGTTTGGGCTTTAGAGGAGCTCAGGCACAACTCACATCCAGACTATTTCCTCTCTATACATAGTTTTAGAATACAGTTTTCTTACATCTATCTTTGCTGGAAAACCCTTTAACCTATGTGAATTGTAATCCCCTTTCCAATCGTTAATGCACCTATCAATGTCTACAGTGCTCACAGATTGCATTCATGTGGAATACCAACATGGACCCTTAAGACAACATTCCAGTTGCTGCAACCTTCATTTTCAGTTATTACCTCAACAATTATTACAATAGAAGTATGTCAATTCAAAATAACACTATGAGCACCAACAAAACATTGAAGTCTGCTGAGAGAAGTTAATTGCTCATGTCATGTGCCAAGAAATTGTTAATTAGAAAGTAATATTGGACTATCCTATCTTTGTATGTGTGGAGACTCTGCACTCGTAAAGACAGTACTCGTAAATTCCTTTGTGAATAGCAAACAATTGTAAACTAACACAAAAGTGGAAGTTTACCTTGGTGAATCAGGCCTTATAATAACACAAACAAGTACCCGGTAAGTTAGAGCCTATCCAAGGCTATTCAATTTCCCGCCTAGTTAGGAAGATCCTCTTGGGGTTTTTTGTGACTCTCACACTCATATTTTTGTCCGCATTATTTTGCATCTAATGGTACTTCTGTACTAAATAATTCTCAGTGAGACAATTTTACATGAAGAAGAACATAGATGGTCTCTAGACTGAAAACCTATAAAGTTGACCTAAATGATGAAATCACTTGGACTACCATAAATTCTAAAAAGATAATGGGGGTCATCATGAACCCCTCGGTCGGCGATAATGTGGCGGTAGTATCACCAACAGGCTGGCGGTACTTATCACCACATTTTGACATTAGTGGGTTGGCTGATATCCATCTCCAGCCCGGCGGCCGTCATTGTGCCATCTGTGAGATTATGACCCCGCCTACCGCCATGGTTTTTGTGGCGTTCGTAATGACACAAAAACCATGGTGGTAGGCCATATCAATGACAGGGAATTCCTTCCCTGTCACTGATAGGGGTCCCCCCACCTCTCCAGATACCCTCCCACCTCCCCACCTCTCCGAGTACCCCCACCACCCTACCTCTCCAGACCCCCCACCCTCCCTACATCCACGCCCCCTTCACACACACGCATACACACACTCATTCACACATACATTTACGCATGCAAACATTGAATCACACACACATCCGCACACACTTCCAAACATACATGCAGACACGCATTCACATTTCACAAGACAAGCACTTACACGTCCGTACATGTACACATGCATTCAACACTCCACACACACACTCACATTCATGCACACACATACATTCACACACAACCCAACGCACACACAACACGCCCCTCCCCTGTTGGAGACTCAACTTATCTGGGCCCAGGGGGTCCTCTGACAGGAGGCGGGACAGGACACTGCTACCATCAGCAGCACCAGCAGGCAGAACACCGCCAGGCAATATTATTTGTTATAATACGTCTGCGGGTGGTCCACTGGCGTGGCGCTGCTGGTGGTAGCAGTGCCACCTTACCACCATCCGCCAGTATGGCCACAGCCAGATTTCCGCCATTCTTGTGGCGGAAATCAGGCTGTGGTCATATTATGGTGGATGGCTGGTAGCCTTGGCAATGGTCTTTTGGTGGCCGTTGCCGTGGCGGTACACGGTTTTTACTGCCGATGTTGCAATGAGGGCCAGTGTCATAATTTGATTGATGCGATGTCCTAAGTAGTTTAAAGAAAGAACAAGTAAAGACTGTGCTCCACAGGGGAATCCTGATTGATTACATGAAGGCAAATGCCATCTGCAGGACTCCTGATTAATAATGAACCAGAATCTTTCTTGATGACAAGCAGTTTAATAATGACTGGTATCTTATAGCATAAAACTGTAGTATAACTGGCTTTTAATAATCAATAAAGCCAATCTTGTCCGATGCCATGATAGTAGATATCAAAATAAGAGTGGACAACATTAAGAGTCAGATCCACCTGAGTTTGTTTAAAAGGAAGCTGAAAGAGATGACTAATGACATGTCAGATTTAAAATCATTTTTGATTCAAGGCTAAACAAATAAGTTGTAGAAGTAGATTGAGACATTTCCACACTTTAGGGCCTCCCCATACACACAAGAAAACTTAACCACAACAATAAAGGAAGGGATCCATAATAAGGGCAAAATTCATCAAGGTGATTGGACGTTCAACTCTGGGTCTGAGGGATGGAGCAGTGGTGGGGTGAACAACATCTCCTAAAATAGGAACACCCAGAGGAGAGATGACTATTGGGGAAGGGCACTTGTGTTGCTGTTTCATTTGTTTCTATTTTAAACCTTAGTCCAGCTTCTGCACAAGTATTTAGGAGTGACTTATCACTTTTATATTCATGCTAAAGTGTTAGGAAAAGAAGACATATGGAAGCTACGATTTCAATGGAGTAGCTGTGTGTTGAATGCTGAATTAGGTTTCACACATTTCAGCTTTGTCCTTATTTTAGGCTGTCCTATGGGATTCAAAACAAGATATTCCCTACAAAACAGCAGTGATTTGGGAAAGGAAAAAAAGAGGGCTGACTTCAGCTCAGAAAGTGCAATACTTGACATGCAGTCAGGAATGCCTTTTACCAAGAGATGTGTTAGAACAGTTAAAAACTCAGAGGTCTAGTCACAAAGGTTAATGTACATGTGAGTAACTTTCCATGTGTAAATTTACTTTACGCTTTTGGATATTCACCCGTTGTAAATTTACTGCAAAGTGTACACTTTTATGTCCCCAATTTCCCAGTGTAATATGACTACTACTACTATCTTTTCACACATAGATGGAGGTCTCTGCCACTAGGGTGGAGATCTCTGTTCAGTAAAGTATAAGGACATTTTTAAAAGATTATTAAAACTTTAAAAAAAATAATTAGTAAAACTATTTGTATGTTAAATGTTATTGTAAACTAACTGTACATATGTATTTTAATGTAGAACACAATACAACATGCTACAACACTACTGAACTATTTTTGAGTTCACTAAAGGCCTCATTATGAGGATGGCAGTCTTAAGACTGACAGCCTCCTGATGGTGGTTGAACCACCCCATTATTACTGTGGCGGAGTCACCACGGTCTAACCGCCAACACCGTCAGGCTGCAGCCAGCCTGCAGCCTGGTGTTCCTGGCGGTTGTAATCCGTCAGCCTTTCCATTGCGGTAAACACCACCATGGACAGACTGGTGGCATGGGGGTGTTGGGGGTTCCCTGGGGACCCCTGCACTGCCCATGCACATGCACAGCCCCATTGTGAATTTCACTGCCAAATTAGGGGCAGTGAAATGTGTGACGGGTGCTGCTGCACCTGACGCACCACAACTACCCCTCTAGTCCCAGCATGTGGTGTGCAACGTGACTCTCCCTAGGGTGGCAGGTGTCATGACTGCACCCTTTTTCTAGAGATTTCTTTTGGGCTAGCTATGGACTTCCTTTAATTGATCTTTGGGTGCTTCCCTAGATCTTTGAATGATCTGTTATCTCAATTGTCGTGAACCAGAGGAGTTGAGAGAGTTGTTTCATGGCCCCTATGTGTCTCTGATATTGCGGTGTCCAAAATTGGGATTACTGCTGCCTCCAGAAGGTGTGTGTAAGGTGTTGTGTGTTGGCTGATTGCTAGGCCTGATACAGGGGCAAGCATATTTCTGCCCTCTATTCTTGTTCGGAGCTGTGATGGATCTTTTCAGACTCCCTTTTCCCCAGCACCCCCCTCTTTCTCAGACCACATCTTTAAAAAACTTTAAGGGAAAGGAGAAGGCAAAATATCACTGCAATGATAGTCCGGTGCCCAGCTGATGACAGTGCACTGGGATGACTGTTTGTTCTTGTGAACCCCCCCCCCGCTCTACTGACTTGGCGCCATGTGGTGCTTCTCAATCTGTTGGACTTCGTGCATGAGCTTTGGAGGTTATGGGGTTTTCACTATCCCAAGTGAACAGGAAACCTGGCTCCCAGCATTGGCGGACAGCTTTGTTTTGGAGCTAAAAAAGGGCCTCCATTTGGCTGGAGTCTGCTAGTTTTCTAGAGGCGCTGTTGGGACTACACGCCATGAAGGAACTTTGGGGTAGCGGGCGGAGTGTATGAGAATGGGGACCTTTTGACTTGGTGATTGGAACACATCCCAGTTGCCTTGTGGGTGTGGAGACCTGGGTATCTGCTTTTAGGCACTGGTAGGGGAGCCACCCTGCCCCCCCAACAGACTGCCCTCTCCTTGGGGTTTGGCCAACAAACCCTGCCCTGGTGGATAAACAACAGAGTGGGGCCTATGCTCCCTCAGGCACCCTGAATGGAGGACTCTAGTGAGGATACCCAATCGACAAAACACATACAACATCCCTGAGCTTTTTGAATGTAAGTATGGTTTGAATCATTGGCCCTTTTCTTGAGTTTGGGTCTGGTACATTTTGAGGTGTGCATGAAATGGATGCTTTACATTGGGGGTTTTAACTTACTGTACATTTGGGTTCTGCATTTGTATGAAGGCAATATTTCCCCAAACAGTTACCCCTCCATGCCGTGGTTGTGGCCCCGGTCCTTGTTGGATTGGGTTCTGCTTCTGTGGTTGCTGTTGCCACATGTTTATCCAACTACCTGACCCCTGTTGTAGTGGTGCAGCAGTGCACTGACTTTCATGTGGCTAAGCATAAGTCGCATTTGGGTCTCCTTGGGCTTGGTTTTGTGGATGAAGATTTTCCAGGGCCTGGTCCCAGCTCATTGACCTCAATTTGTGATACTCCTTTATCTGTTGGTCATGTGGCCCATTCTGTGTCAATAGTGACATTCTCTAAGACCAGGCTTGTACCAGCCTCCCTGGTTTCCGCTGTCATAGCTAGGTTGAGACCCTCTGGGTTTGTTTTGCGGTGGAGCTTCCTTCAGAACAGATGCCATTTTCACGCATGCAGTCAATGTGGCCCCCTTGAGTGCAGTCTGTTTCAATTTGTGTTGGACTAGCTTAGCTGTGTCTCTCTGGGCTTACTCCTGTCTCTTTCTACCCTTCACTTGTTTCTTTTTGTGATAGTGTAATATGTGAGCTTGTATCTCCCACCGGGATTTGGTGTCTAACCCCACCACCCTGTCCAATCCACTTTGTATTTCGGTTGGCAGACCCTTTTTGAGGATATTGTAAAAGAATGCAACCTGGGGCCTGTGTCAGTCCATGGCTTCCTGTCTCTTGTCCCCATCGTTCCCTCATCCTATCTAGAAAATTAATTATAGTTATGGTCTCCCAGGCTTCATAGTTTCTGCCATTAACCCTCCTACATGTGGACATTCAGGAAACATTTCCCTCAGGGTTGTCCATATTTGGTGTCTGTATGAGTTGAATGTGGCCCCATCATGCTTGGTGTTTGTCAGCATGATTTCTGGGATGTAGGTTGGGGTGACACCGTGTTAGTCTGCTCTCTGATAAGACTGCTTAGCAGACTTTTGACATTGCCCATCACTAGGTTTATTCCTGCAGGGTTCTTTTCAAAACATGAGATCCATTTCCCCGCCCCATCCAACAATGGTGACAGTTTTTTCCTTAGCTCTTCTTTATCCATCTGAGCCCATGGCACATAGATGGTTCCTGCTGTGCCCTTTTTCCGCAGTAGGTACATGTTGGCTTTTTAGTAACTCAACTGACTTTTCCCTAACATAGCGTTCCTATCTTCCAAGACAATCCTGCACGTAGAGGAAGATTCACTTTAGATCTCCCCCTCCGTGCTAGACGCTGTCTTTTCCAACAGCTATGTCTTCTTGTTTGAAGGATCTCTCCTCTGGCCAGGATCTATCATACAGGTCTCTTCCCTCTGTCTAGCTGGCTAGCAGGTGACAAAATGGTTGCAGAAAGATCTTGCCTTACTCTCTGGCCACTATCTCTCTTGGGGTCAGTTTGTCGGTCCTGTCCGTTCGGGAGGAGCAGTGCATGTCTCGCAGCTACTCCCCTCGTGCACATGCAAAGGTGCCATCTTGGTTCTCCTGCACCTAAGTTGTTTTTGCACCAGGCTACTTTGTTCTCTTATTTCCTGGTCAGCCCCTCACTTTCTGTTGTTTCTTTGGCTACCTGAGAAAACCTTGTGGCTCCCCCCTTGTTACTAGATCCTGGAGGACTAGAATCCCTTTCCTCACCCTGCTAGTTGTGTCACTGTCTAGAACCACTATGAATCTCCCTGTCATTTGAATGTGTTCACAGGTACCAGTGGAAGTGCATATTCTACACGCCTAAGGGTTTCAATGGCCTGAACACGATAGAAGCAGGGGTCTAACTTTTAGGAGCTCTAGTGCAGGGCTTGGGTGGGGCTGGGATTGCCTGAGCCTGCTGTCCTGTTAGTCTGTCATGCCTGGACATAACAGTTTGTTGTTCGGTAGGGGCCCCTTCGGATCCCTCAACCTGTGGATTGGTGTAAAATAATGCAGGGATAGTTAGCATCGGGGAAAGCACCTCCATTCCTGCATATCGTGGGGGAGGTGCAGGCACCTAGCTTTCTGACTGTGGGATAGGATTATTTGGTCTGGACCTCCTCAAAGTGGCCCATAATTCTAATAGTGCTTCTCTGCTGTCCTTCTTTTGCCCTACGTATTTGGTCTGTTTATATGTCCTCGTGTGTTCAATTATGTTAGTGTCAATGCTTCTCTCCTTTTGCCTGGGAAGCGTGAGTGCATTATTGTGTGTGTGTGCAATTCCTGGCAAAACTTGTTAAGTTGTTTAGCCTGTGCAAGAAACTTGGTTTACATGAGTTTTAGTGGTGAGTCCATGATAAATTAGAAAACTTTTAGGGGACACATATACCTCTAGCTTTTCTGGTTTTAGGGTACCTTAAGTTCTACTATGGTCATGGGAAATAAATCCCCGGATTGCTAGTTCTAAGTACTTTACTATGAGCTCAGCATTATTTACAGATGCATCAACATAAACATTTCACAAACACAAATAACAATGGATAAGAAGGGTCACGACCTAGAAGAAAGTGCAATTGTTAATTCAAATGTCATCAAATAGCAAATTTTACTTTGGCACTAGATAGCGATTATGAGAAATAGCAATGTCTCCATATAACACATTAAGACATCAACAAAACCCAATACTCAAGATAAAATACAGTTGCATTTTTTACCAGCACCACAATATCAAAGTTACATCAAATTTGAACCATAAGGAAAAAAATTGACAGAAAAAAATGCTGACTTCATTAAAAAATACCTTAGCCGACTCCTAGCGCATGCTATCGTGTGACTAGAGGAAGCTCTGCATGGTACATTGGACTAAATGAGCCGGATAGTCTGTCAGTATCAGCTCCGGGGCAAATATAACAACAATT
Source organism: Pleurodeles waltl (assembly GCF_031143425.1). NCBI lineage: Eukaryota > Metazoa > Chordata > Amphibia > Caudata > Salamandridae > Pleurodeles > Pleurodeles waltl. The sequence continues at coordinate 684,989,563 of NC_090449.1, read as the reverse complement.
TATGCAGATTAAAAGGAATAACCTGGCAACCACAGTCTCTTTTGGGCTAAACACAAACTACACCTAATCTGCCAGATCCAAATCTTTTTCACTAATGTCCAAGTCACACCCTATATCACACCCAGGGATCATGCGTACCTTTTGTGTCACGCCCAACAGTCCAAGCAAAAAACACCTCTCACTTCTTTCAGATACCGACAGTTTTAATAAACTGGTAGCACTGAGAAAACTCTTTTAAACTAAAAAATCAGATTGAAGTGCTGATCACACCCTATATCACACCCAGGGGTCTGGCTTACATCTGTGACATGCCCAGCAATCCAAGTGAGAAGATTTTAACTCTGTGTCAAACCCAGGGGACAAACATACAATCTTTGTAATGCCCTGTGGTCCACACAACAAACCTAAACCCTGTATCACACCCAGAGGAAAAGAATACCATCTATGTCATGCCCAGCGGTCCAAGCAACAAACCTCAACCCTGTATCTGTGTCATGCCCAGCAGTCCATGCAACAAAGCCTCAGCCCTGTATAACACCCAGGGGACAAGCATATCATCAGTGTCACGCCTTGTGGTCCCAGCAACAAAAACATTTTCACCTTTCCTAGCGTGCTGACTATTGAAAAATGGTGACTTCCACAGGAACACCTCCGAGGCTGCCTTGCAACTACCCAGTTCGGACACAAAAAATAGGTAGCATGTCAGATTTCTGTCAGTGGCAGGGCACTCAGGTTAAATTATGCACTTCTTCTGAGTTTGACATACGGCAAATGGGACTAGGGCTCTGATGTGGTCTCTTACCCTTCTGAATGCGGTTTCAGGGTGGACCTCTGCCCTGCATATTCAGCAGAACTTCCAACCAATTGTGGTGTCTGCTCACCTTTCTTATTGTGCAAATGTGAATCCATCCAGGTGGGATCCCCTTCCTTTGGCTGTAGTCAGATCCGAGGTCTGACTCTTGGCGGGCTCACCAAAATGTGCTGGAATGTGAATTTACCTTTAAAAAACAAAAGACACAAGGCATTTGGCAAAACAGGAACAGTTGGTTTAATTAAACAAAACGGGCAGGAGAACAGTTACAGAACTGGGGTCTGAGGACTGTTTCAAAGTACAATCGATCTGAGTGGAGATTTATACATTTTTGTGTGCATCATAAAACAATTTCAGCATTTTTTTAAAGTTTTTTTTTAGGTAAGGAATGTGGGCCATTATCTTGGAGCTGTAAATAAGGTCCTGATAACAAACGCTGATGGGCCTCGACCTTGCGTGGACACAATGTGGGCCTGCAGGTAACATTTCCAGATGTCCGGCCTGAGGGGTGTGTGATAGCTGTGTGTGACTATAGGTGCTGTGTTATGATTGGCTAAGTGTTGCTAACTTCATGTGGCATCTGACTTTATGGTATTGTGGGAATGCAACCACCTCTACGGCCATGGGTACTTTATTGGGGTCAGTCTCCGAGGACAACTGTGGTGCACCTATCTGTGGGATTGATCTGAGTTTCCAGTTTGCACGTTTGTCTGCCTGCTGCGTGTCACCCTACCTGTGACCTGCCAGTTAGTAACCTCAGGCTAGGGTCTCAGAGCCTGCCTGACCACGTATTTCAGTGTTGGGGTTGATAGAGAGTTCATGATGGGTGAATTCTCTTCAAAATAGTGATGCCATTTTGTTCTTATTTATATGAATATATCATTGTGTGCATCAACTTTCCCAATATTGACACTATAGCATCCCTGTAACCTTTTCTTTTTCAGTGATATATGTATATATATATATATATATATATATATATATATATATATATATATATATATATATATATATTTATATATATATATGTGTCTTTATATATGTGTGTATGTATTTAGATATAGATAACATAGATATATAAATATATATAGCTACATACATATATATATATATATATTCATAGAGAGAGAGAGACATATACATTCATTTGAATCAATTTATTTTTTTAAATTTGAAGTTACATTTAATTTTTTAAAAAGGGTTGTGGTTCAACATTGTCTAAATTAACGTAGTTTCTGACATGTATCTTTTTAAAGTCCTTTCTCGTATATTCTTCTATGTATAGGCTATGTTTAAGACTATGTAAAGGCTATGATAACCATTTTTGCCAGTGGTTGAAATACATGGCTCACTGTAGCTCTCCCCCTTCCAAGATGCAATTTCATTGAATTCCTGGAGGCTAGCCACTAACAACGGTCTTGGACTTGTAATTCAGTCTCCAGAGCAGGGCTATTGGACAAATTGGTTCTACGCTAGTGTGCATGCAAGGAGCACAAACTACAGTTTTATAGTTTTTAAAACTTGCTTTTCCATCCAACATATTGAAAATCTATTTTTACCATTCAACTAGATTTGTAACAACAAGTTAATGAATGTAATCTCTAGCATTTTGCCAGGCAGTGGTACTAGGGCTAGGCTTTTATTTATAGTATAATTAGATCTGCTCATGGAGAATGTAGCGTTAACTGCACAGTGACAAAAAGAGTTTTGCAACCGTTCATTACACATTCAGAATTTGTCACACTATTTGGCATTTCCTAATTTAATATATTAAGCACATAGCCCCATGCCTCTATTACACACACTTGGGTGTTCTAAAAAGGATGGCACTTTTCCTTGCCATGTGTGACTTCTGTCATTTTAATACTGTACCTAAGGCTGAACACAGTGGTGCTCTCTGGAGTCATACACTTTGGTCATATATGTGGGTCATCTAAATACAATTTGTACCCCACTTGCCCTTTAACATGCATGCAACTGATGCATTTTCTGTGTTACTTCACAATAATGTTACTGGAAAGTTAAATATACCAATCAGGTGAAATAAATCTAAAGTAAATGTTCTCAGAGTTGGCCTCTCGCTCCTAGACAAGACTGCTGGTTTAGGGATGACAGCACTTTTGTTTGCAGGTGACTAGGCCATTCCTACAACAAGTCACAACTTTTGGCTCAACCCTTCCAGCACACAAGCAGTACCTCACAGAAAACCCAAACAGTAAAAGGTGATTTCTGGCAGCCGTTCACATGGCCTCTATAGTGTGACATCTCAGTGAAGACGTGGTGGAACAGAAGTTACCCTTTTCTCATGTTAGCAGTAAGTCTCAGTCACACACAGGCAAAAAAGTAGATGCAGGAGAGTTGTCAATATATTTATTGAAAAGGCTGCAATCTATGGTAAAATGCTTGAGTTACAATGATTATGATAATGCATAATAAAAGAAGCGTGATTGTAGAGATGAGAGTCGTGAATACAAAGACCTCCACCATATTGCAATGAATATAAAATGTAAAATCCCTAGCAGGGAGAACCTAATCCTTAACCAAAAAAGAGCTAAGGGGGTCATTCTGACCCTGTTGGTCTTGGACTACCAGGGCAAGAATGACGGAAGCACAGCCAACAGGCTGGCGGTGCTTCATTTCCCATTCTGACCGCAGCGGTAAATCCGCGGTCACACCGCCGGGGACGGCGGTGTCCCGCCGATTTTCCCACGGCGGTGATAATCCGCCAGGGCAACGCTGCAAGCAGCGCTGCCCTCGGGATTATGACCCCCTTACCGCCAGCCTGTTTCTGGCGGTTTACACCGCCAGGAAGAGGCTGGCGGTAAGGGGTGTCCTGGGGCCCCTGGGGGCCCATGCACTGCCCATTCCACTGGCATGGGCAGTGCATGGGCCCCCTAACAGGGCCCCGGCCTGCTTTGCGACGGGTGTAACTGCACCCGTCGCACCGCCGCAACACCGCCTGTGTTGCGGCCTCATTCCCGCTGGGCCGGCGGGCGCTAACATGGTTAGCGCCCGCCGGCCCAGCGGGAATGTTGGAATGGGGGCCGTGTTATTGCGGCCGCATGGCGGCCGCTTGGCGGTTCCCGTCTGGCGGGCGGCTACCCCGCCAATGTTAGAATGACCCCCTAAGTGTGATAAACCTAATCTGCCAGTACCATGTCCATGAGAAGCACTCCTAACCCTTGTTACCTTGGAATGAGGTCTAGGTCAGACTCCGTGGAGACACGAAGGCTAGGTCTGCATTAAGGCGACGTGTGGCATAGATGGAGTTGATAGCAGCTGATTAGGAATCCCTCTGATAACCTTGTCCGTGTGAGATGTATTTATACAAATCTTGAAAGACCCCTGACCTAGGTATGTTCCCAAACAATAGATAGGAGGGCAGGCCTGTGGCAGCAAATATGTGAACAATTCCCACCAAGAGTACATTATGTTCCTGTCACATGTAAGTGGGAAAGGGAAAGGATGTGAATACCTACGTACATCACCGAATTTTAACGCTGATAGTGACGCCTTCACAGAGTGGCACTGGTAACGTAAATTAAAGTATTTCTCTAACTCTAAACAGAGGCAGCCAACTTAAAAGAAATAATGAAATAAATAGGCTAAGACAGAGCAGTCTAAGTAGGTTACAAATCACTAGGTGACGGGGGCACAGGCCTGCAAACCTGAAGGCTACTGAGACCCATTAAAACAAAACAGGATTCACTACAGCTAAAAATGCTCTGAGCTTAAAACATCTAAAAACAAGTTAAAATGTTATTAAAAACTAGCTAAAAACACACAAAGAGATAACATGTTCACCGTGACATGCACAGCAGGCCATAGTTAATCTAATTGAAGAGGCAATTTGGTATAACTTTTAAACTTTAAAATAAAGCCAATGGTCAAATTAGTTAACAATAATCATGATCTTGAAGAATGTCTCCAAATTAATCGAATGGGAGCATATCCAGGAATGACTCCACATCCTCAGATGTCAGATCGATGACAGGATTGACAGACAGATCCACAGAGCAGAAGCCTCAAGCACAGGATCACCTGCGAAGGCAGCACCATCCAAAGTGTCTGATGGAGCCAAGTAGTTCACAAGAGGTGGCTCATAAGTGACCTCGTGAATCAGCCTCAGTCTCATGGGGCATGACTGTAAATTAACCCTCATAAGGAACATCAGCAGTTTTTTGTCCACAGGAGGCACTGGCTGAACCGAAAGACACACTGATGGTAGACACTCGAAGAGGCACTAGGTGCAATAAAAGACATGTTGTATACACTACAGGACTGGTCAGAATGACAATGACCAATCATGTTCCAATTCCTCCAACAACTGAGCACCAAAGAACTGTTCCATGCGATCATGGCACAGCTGGGCTGGTGGTACTAGCTCCATCACTCTGCTTTGCTGAGAAAGCACAACCACTGCCCAATAGGATCAGCAGCAGCAGTATCCCTCCAATCAATGCCAAAGTCACCGAACAGCCACTAAACACACTTGAAAAGAGTGAATGGATAGCCAATGGGATGACACCAAAGACAGTCGGGAAGATGGAAATTAATCCAGACCCAACAGCCTTAAAGAAATGTACAATCTCAGCAGTGCTCGAAGTGTTGAATATTCTGGAAACTAACTCTCCAAAGTGCTTGGGAAAGTTGATATTTGATTGGGATTGTATCTCGGCCGATGATCTCGCTATCTGGAGAGCATACGTCTCTCTGGCCAATGTCAACAGCACTTATTTGTGGAACAGTAGCGTCTTTAGTCTGCTCAGCTTATCATAATTTACATTAGTAGTATAAATGTGAGGCCACATTTCTGTTACTCTTTTCTCTTGTGCAGGGGGGAATCGAACATGTCCACAACAAGTTACAATTTGAGACAACTGAAATCGCATAGACAATTCCTGGTCTCATCCTGCTGATCTGCAGGTCTGATTGCCCAGGATCACTTAACTTTAATTTGAAAGTATATGGAATGCTGGCCGAATCAAAGGGACAGGAGTACCCTTCATTAAGCATGCCAAGTTTACGCCCCTTGCATTGTAGATCATTGAATGACTAACAGTAGTGAAACATTTGCTTCTGCTCTAAAAGACCTCTGTTTCACTGTTAAGACATTTGTATTTGAAAGGCAACTCCCACTCTTCTTTAAAAAAGCTATCTCCTAGCCACTCATGTATGCCTACAGGAAAATGTTTCAAACATTTCATGAAATGAAAAGTGGAAATTGGTAGATTTGTAATGCCATGTATAGGCCACACTGTTGTAGGATTTTCTGCTACTATGAAAGGCAGCTTTACTAACTTGTTGGACAGAGTATTCATGCCATCGTCGACTACAGCTAAAGCCTTTTCCATATTTTCCTTATCTATCTGCCTCAAACGTGAAGCTGCTTTGATTTGAGAAAAATTCCATATTTCATTGTGTATGGCATACAGGAATCATTTAGAGGGTTACTTTCTCTAATCTAGCAAGAAATCTTGCAAGTCTACATCCTCTGATAGGAGACTAAGGTGCTCTTTAACTGTTTCTAAGGTGTTAGTGCGTAACTATTGTTGGCACTTTTTACCAACACTCTACCCGAGTGCTGACCCGAGGCAAAGCGAGGTTTCGGCCGGATAATCTTAAAACCCCCTGAGAAATTAACAAAACACGCTTGACACTCATTTGTGTCTATTGGCCACAATACCATTTGCAGAGACTTGAAATTGTGGAATTATAGGTGCCATCCTGAAGCCAAACATTTAAGTCTTCCTCAGTGACATTTAGGAATGATTGTCAATTGGTGAACTTGTCTGGTGTGGGGATACTGAAAGTTTTAATGTCTTTTATTTTTGCTAACCCTAAGCAGAATGTTTGTTGAACTGTGTCATTTAGAAAGATCATTTGGACAGGAAAAAGGCATGCTCTAAACAAAGCTTCCCTCCCCTGCATTTGCCAATATTAGGTTTTCCATACACTTTTCACATCAATAGTGTTATTCCAGTATTCATATCCTTCAACTGCAAGTTGGGAAACAAAGGAATCTGAATAGATTAATTTGGTGTTGGTCTGCAAAATTTTCCTCATTTTGGAAAGTGGTAATTTGAAGTAATATTACTCTGTATTTGTAGTGTCATGCCCAGAAAAGTATGCACATTTGTTTACATATGTTTTGGGGCTACCCACAGGTGGACGTGTACAGTGTTCCCACTGTGTGTAATTAAATACTGATCTATGTTTAGTTGCTCGGTGCAGACAATAATGGCCCAAATTATTATACCAGAACATTACCCCATAATTTGCTGTGTTCATGTATACATCATAACTTTTAAATACAGGGTAATCCTGTGGCTCAGCAAGCATTGAATCAACTGTTTTAACATCCCAGTCATTAGAAACAACACCAGGTGTAATTACATCAGCCATTGAAATTTTGAAGACATATGAAATTTGTATAACCTCAGTAGGCCCGTATATATCAAAGGCAACTTTTTCTCAAACAATTCCATCTGGAATTGGCATCACTGGAATGCTCACGAGGGAAAAGTCTCTTTGGACCTTATGTGAGAAAAGATAGGGTGTTAAAACTTCATCCACTGGCTGGACAGAAGAGGAAGATAATGACCATTTATCAGGAGAAAGAAAACAGTCACAAAAACAATCCTTAATAGAAATGCAAGCAGTGTCAGATATATCTACAGATGATATCATGGATAAACCAAATAGTTTTTTTAAGCCATGTGTACAGCTTATGTGTCTTTGAAACAGTTGCAGGTGCAGATGAAGTTAAAGAAAAGTCATCAATGTCGATGAAGTAACGGGAAGCAGTCTTTGCAACACAGGAGCAGGTCCATTACTGGTGGATGGATCTACTTCTCGTTAAGGCTCATAGTAGATGGTGTACTCTGTTTGTGTTGAGTTGGAGTAGAAGACAGCGACATCTTAGACAGGTCTTGTCGGTGAAGTGTTAGCAGGAACCAGCCAAAGGTTATTTTCCTCCTGTCCCATGCTCAAAGAGGCATTCACAGCATTGGTGTACATTCAGAAGTATTTTTGTTTCTTCTTTGAAGAGGTATATCCTGTTGGGTCGTGAGAAGGGAACGGGAACTACCGAAGGCACCTCTGGGTCTACTGTACAGATTCGGCCACATGATGCAATTTGATGTTGTCGATAGAGACAAATCTGTTTCCTTTAGAAACTGGCAGCAGTGGTAGGATGATAGTTCAGGTGTCTTGTAATCCCAGAACTGGAACCGGAGCCCTGTAGGATGGGCCAAATCCCTTCTTCACAGCAATATTCTCACAAACCAGATCCCTAACTTTAGGAAACCAGCCTGTAGAAGTTGTTGGCAAATCCCTTATTCCTAAAGTGGCACCACTGGCGGATGACTCATTGTCACAAAATTACAGTAAAAACAAGGTGTGTCTGCTGCCACCCTACCAGGGCCATCTAGATCTGGGACATACATAGGTATCCCAAAGAGGACCTTGTAAGGAGTGTGTCTGCCCAAGGACCTGTTTGGCAGATTATACAGTGCTCTCTGGACCCTATATAGCCGATGGAGTCAACTGCTGCCAGAACCTAATAATCGAGCTGTTAATGACTGCTTTAGATCTCGATTCCTCCTCTCTGTGACCGACTTACCCTTGGGATGGTAGTGTGAGGACTAATGGAGTTCAATACCCATCGCCCTCATGGTGTCCCTGAATGCCTTAGAGGCAAAGGCTGGGCCCTGGTCCGAATGGAATGCTGCAAGCGCATATGTACCGATAAAGATCAGTAAGGGGCATATTTATACTCTGTTTGCACCAAATTAGTGTCATTTTTTTTAACTCTATTTCGGTGCAAAACTAACTCCATATTTATACTTTGGTGCTAGACCCCTCTAGCACCAAATTTATGGAGTTAAAGTCATTTTTTGAAAGTGGAGTCCTACTTTGCCTTAATGAGATGCAAGGTAGGCGTTCCCGTGCAAAAAATGACTCTATGGCCTTAACACCATATTTAGGGGCATATTTATACTCTGCGGCGTATTTATACTCTGTTTGCACCGAATTAGTGTCATTTTTTTTTACTCCAATTCGGTGCAAAACTAACTCCATATTTATACTTTGGTGCTAGACCCATCTAGCACCAAGGCTCTGATTTAAACTTTTTTTGCACCGCATTAACGTCATTTTATGACACAAAAGAGGCGCAAACTTACAAAATATTGGCCCTTATTTATACTTTTTGCTGCAAAACTGCACTAACTCAGTTTTGCACAAAAAAGTTGAGCACCGGCTTGCACCATTTCTGTGCACCAGCCGAGCACCATATTTATGGAATGGTGCAAGCCGGTGCAAAGGGTAGGCTAGAGTTTAAAAAAATGACTTTAGTCGGGTGGGGCTGGCAGTATAGAAGAAGAGGGTTTAGCACCAAAAAATGGCTTTAGGCAGGTTAGAGTAAAAAGAAATGACTCTAACCAGATTAGCGTCATTTTATGGTGCTAAACCTACCATGCCACATGACTCCTGCCTTAGGAAAGGCAGGAGTCATGCCCACCACCCCAGTGGCCAGCACATAGGACAGGGGTCCCCTGGGCATGGCCATTGCACCCGGTGCCATATATGGGGGCCCATTTCAGGGCCCCCTATGGCACTTTCAAAAATAAAATGCACTTACCTGTACTTACCTGGGATGGGGTCCCCCATCCTCGCAGTCCCTCTAGTGTGGGTGGGGGTGCCCCTAGGGCCTAGGGAGGGCACCTCTGGGCTTATTCCATGGTGTTCCACCATGGAAATAGGGCCACAGGTCCCCTAAGACCTGCCCTGACCCAGGTCTTAAAAAATGGGGCAAAGCAAGCTTTGCCCCATTTTTTGACCCTTCCTCCCTCCCTTGCACCATTTTTACATGGGAGTATAAATATGGTGTTAAGACCATAGAGTCATTTTTTTGCACGGGAACGCCTACCTTGCATCTCATTAAGGCAAGGTAGGTTTCCTCTTCCCAAAAATGACTTTAACTCCATAAATTTGGTGCTAGACGGGTCTAGCACCAAAGTATAAATATGGAGTTAGTTTTGCACTGAATTAGAGTAAAAAAAAAATGATGCTAATTCATTGCAAACAGAGTATAAATACGCCCCTTAGCTTAAAAAAATGATGCTAATCTGGTCAGAATCATTTATTTTGACTCAAAACTGCCTAACGTAATTTTTTTTTAAGCTAGCCTACCCTTTGCACCGGCTTGCACCATTCCATAAATATGGTGCCCAGCTGGTGCTAAAAAATGGTGCAAGCCGGTGCAAAACTTTTTGGGGCAAAACTGCCTTAGTGCAGTTTTGCACCAAAAAGTATAAATAAGGCCCTAAGTCTTTTATAACAGTTAGAGCATCAGCTGACTGCTGTGGCTGTACCAACAGAAATCTAGAACAAGAATCAACAGCGACTAAGATGTATTTGTATGCACCATCAGATTGTAAGGGACCACAATGATCAAGGTTCACACATTGTAGTGGCCTGTTGGACACTAAGAGGGACGTCTGCCGATGTTTGAGCCCTTTATTTGCTGACAAATGTCACAGCAAAGAAAATATTGCTTGGTCTGTTTATATAGACCAGGCCACCAGAAGCCTTTCTGTAAGAGTATTATTGTGGCCACTACTCCAGCATGAGCAGCTGCAACACCCTCATGCACTGCTTTGATGAGATCCAATCTCTGGTCTTTGTTGGAGATCACTCGATCTTTCACCCCAGGATTTGTTGTAAAGCCAACATTCTGTGCACTGATATGGTAAGAATATTTAGTAGGGTATGCTTTTGGAAGGGGCTTGCCTTCAGCCGATGCTTTCACACACCCAAGATTTTATTATCCACTCTCGTGTGAGAATGAGTGACTGCAGCAACAGAAGCTGTAACTACTGTGGATTTTGCCTCTTCATCAGTCAAGGTGTTTCCAATAAAGTTGTACTCCTACACAGTGGTGGTCCAGTAAATGGACTACATGAGCCTCGGGTAGCTTATCCTTAAGATCAGCCACCCTCCCCTACATAGTTCTGTGTTTATGGTGTTCCTCTTAGAATCTCTGAATCCGTTCAGCTGCCAATGATTAAGATAATCATTGTACGACTGGACACAATAGTACGAATCACAATCAATGTGAGCTGTCCTGGATCTGTGTGTTCTAGCGCTAGGAAAAGAGCTTTAAGTTCAGCCAATTGTGCTGTGCTGTCCCCCAGGGTCTGCGTGTAGGTATTGTGATGGTGGAATACACCATCTTTCATCACTCTGCTCACGGCTGCGAAAGCGGCTGAATACTGGTGTTTTGCACCTACAGCTTGTTTTGCTGAACCATCAGTGGAAATGACAGTATGATATCTGTCAAGTGGCAAGATGTTAAGAGGCGCAGGGTGCTCCTGCTTGTATTCGAGAAATTCTTGTGTTTGAAGTTTTGGGGCAATCAACATCTATGGCAGTCAGGGAGGTTGCCCATTGAATCCAATGTGTAAGCAATGCTTTAGGGTTAGGAACGCTGGCTTTGGTGACGGCCTCTAAAGCAGGTACCAGGGTAACAACAATACTGTGTTTCCCTTGAGCAAGAGGCCTCTCCTTAATGACAGCCATCTATGCAGGAGTTAGAATTTTTTTCTGTGAGTGCAAAGAGTTGTTCTACATTAGAGTATAAATGTGATTTACATGCTATGTGCACCGTGTCAGCCTCATTAAAGGTGACGTAGGTGAACCCAATGGCACTAGCAATTATTCTGATGACCAAATTTGTTTTGTTGACATGTGTTGGTAAGTGTTTTGCTTCTAGCATGTCTTGATGCATTCCTCTAAGGATGCACTTGTTCAATTGTCCAGTGTCTGCTTGAGAAATCTGGGCGAATTAAATCATGGATGTGATGTGCATAATCAGGAATGTAAGTTCTGCCAAAGTTAAAGAAACCAAGTAAAGACTGCAATTTCTTGATAGTGTTTGGTGGTTGGAGTCGAGCACATTTTTCTTGTTGCAAAGGGCTGCAAATTCTAGAATGATCTGATCGACCCTGGCAAGATGAATGTTGAGGTCATCATTTGTGAGATAGATGTCATCTACATAGGACAATGCCTCTGGATCAATATCATGCAATATTGATCTTACACGGGCTGAGAACAGCCTTGGGCTGTTCTTTTGGCCCGGGGTCAAATGACAGAACCGTTTTTGTGAGCCAAATGAGAATGCACTCAGGTACCGACTTTCATGTGGTAAGTTCTGTCAAGAAAACTGTTGGAAATATCCAAGGTTGTTTTGTATTTTTTACGCACCATGTTGTTAATTAGTGCAGTGCTGTGTCAATTTTGTATTGCAAATGTGCATGTGTGACTGAGTGTCTGTAGTATAAGACTAATCTATATGAATGGTCTGGTTTCGCTAAGGGGAATAACGGGTTATTCATTGCAGGGAGGCAGGGCTCTATTACTCCCTGGTACTCAAGGTGAGTGAAAATCTCTCTCACTGGAGCTTTATCCTTGTATTTAACAGGGTATTGTGGCTGAGGCTGGGGTGTAGACCTAATCGGTATTACATGGTAGGGGGAATCTCTATCCCACCCTACGTGGTTGTGGCACAGGGCGGGTGCCTATGTCAAAGCCCAGTCAACAGTGTAGGCTTATTTTGCAGCTTCCGGAACAAGATCTGAGAAAGAAGACAAAATGATGTCTTCCCACCGTGAAAGCTTACAGACTTGTTTGGGTGGTTAGTCTCTTTCTGCCAAAAGGACATTACAATTAAGTACATCCCAGAAAAGTACACTAGTGGTGTGCTCTATGTCTCCCTCAATCTGGATATTTAAATCATAAGTCCTGTCGGGTGGGAGAATGCACCCATCCACAGTCTTGTCTGCAAGAAAGTTATTATTTGCTGTAGCATCCAGATGATCTTTCAGACTCTGGTGGCATATTGTGACTCTGCCCCCCTGTCGAGCAGGGTCACTGCCTAATTCTTGTTCTTCAGCAATGTTCTCAATTCTGCTGGCATGTTTAATTGAAATTATGGCCACCTTTTTCTTTTTAAATTGTGGCTTTTGTAGTGGGGACTTGTCTTCTTTCTTGTCTGAAAATCGTTGTAAGTCTTTCTTCTGTTTCACATAGTCAGGACGCTGCTCTGACCAGCCCACTCTCTCACTACATCTATCTGTTGTGTCCTGAAAGGAACGAGTGGGACATGAATCAGTATATTTGTCAGGATCTTTTATATTTTCTCTATTTCTTAGATTATATCTCCTTTCAGAGTTCTCCGGATGTGGAGAATCTCCTTTCTGACTTTGTCTGTCTTTAGTTTGTCTTTGTGTATCCTAGCATTTTTTAGAACCCTCTTGGGCTTGTTTAGTTCCGTCCTTAGGGGTGGCACTCTGAATGTCAGGTCTTTTCGGCTTCACTCCCAAACTATCCCATCCTATCCTAGTATAGGTGTTGGAAATAATTTTCAGTAGGTGACACTCCTGTTCCAACTGTGGAATCCCCGGGAGCCGCTGATGAGCAGCCAGCGCTACTTCTTCCCCTTTAATGTTACTGAGTATGGTTGAGTAGACTGTGTCAAAGTTATGCATCAGTTTCACCCCCAAATCCAGGGCTGCTCATTTTGAATTTGTTTGAACACTTCTGGAAAATATGCAAGTGTTGTGGTACCATGTGTGGTACCATTGCAGCAAAGACTGCACCTCATGTGGTGCAGTCGTCCAATAAAGGAACCATTCCAAAAGGAATTATTGTGATAATTCTGTGTTTTTCCTGTGGTCCTGTATGGGGAAACACAGCTTACAGCTGTTTAGTTTTTTGTGCTATCCAGAAAGGGATTTTATTGTGTTCAGCTGGCACCTTGTCCATGATAAAATGTACTGTTTGTGGGTTAATCCCAGTAACCAGGACAATTGGTATCCATCTGGGGCTGGTGGTGCTGGGTTAGCTGTTGTCGTGTTCAAAGTTTGCAATACGAACTGAACAAGTTGTCTATATAATGTTACTAGAACAGCTGCCTGTATGTTTTGCACACTTGGCTGTGGTGTATACATGGCTGTGTTGGTCCGTCATTACTTAAGGGACCTAAACTCATGGGTTGTATTACATGTGGTAGGGAACCATTAACCCAATTCTGATAGGTACTCAGGATTTCAGGATACAGGTAAACTTCGCTATTTCATACGTGTGAAATGTGTGAAATGTAAATGTTGCAGGGCCTTCCGCAAGAAAGGTAACCCAGGTATGGAATGTTTCAGTTTGGTAACCTTCATTGGCTTCCACTATGAATGTAACATACCCACCCTCATCTTTCATGCTGTTGTATAGCCATTTTAATGCTGTCTGTGGGCATGTTATTTTAGCATTTAGGCCTGCTGCTTGTGCTCTTTATCCTAGTTATATTTTATTTGGCTTCATTTTATTATTTCAGAATCAGCCACATTTGTGGTGCTGTTTTATTTTCTTCATCTAGTTGTTCTTTCACTTACGAAATCATAACTTTTTTTAGCAATACATTCTTTTCACTTTGTGCTGTTCTCAAGGCTGCAGCATGATAGGGTTGTCGGCAAAGGGATACACTGCGTCTCCAACATTCACAGAAACACACATCTTTACATGAAGACATTTTTCCTTATTGAACCACTTTCTGCCTGTTTCTCTTTGCATGTGTGAGACTAATGTAACTGAGATAAAGGGATGAGATTTGATACACCACGATTTCCCTGAGAAATCATTCTTGTCATGCTTCTGGTTGCTACAGATCATTACTGCTCATGGGCAGAGATGAAGTGCTGCTAGATGGCCAGAAATGGATTAGGCCAGCAGTTGTCACGTGGTGTGGGATTGAACTCAGTTCCCCACAGTTCAGGTGATGCAGCCGCCCAAATCCAGCAGCCTCATTAGGATAATGAGAGCCCACGCGACAATGCCATGTGTAATTAGATGTAGTGTTTATACATGTCTAGCATTTTCTGGAATATCAATGGCGTTAACCATGTTGGATAATGGGTAAAGAGAAGGAACACCAAATGAGGAGAAGTCCTTTTAAGAGTTCAAGATTGAACAACCTGCAGCCTAGTTAGATACTCCCTGTTCAGCTGAGGAGGATCATCCCCAAGACCACGGGCATCTCTGTATAATGGTACTTAGGGTACCTGTTGTGTGTGAGACAGAGATACTCAGGATATCTATAAATTAGTACCAGAACACCATCGTTGGTGGCGCCATGTTGTAGTTGGACTCTCGCTCCTAGGCGAGACTGCTGGTTTAGGGATGACAGCACTTTTGCTTGTAGGCGACTAGGCCATTCCTATAACAAGTTGAAACTGTCAGCCCAACCCTCCCAGCTCACAAACAGTACCTCACCAAAAACCCAAACAGTAAAAGGTGATTTCTGGCAGCCTTACGCATGGAGTCTAGAGTGTGACATCTCAGGAGAGTCGTGGAGGAATGGAAGTTACCCTTTTCTCACATTAGCAATAAGTCTCAGTCACACAGAGGCAATAAAAGAGATGCAGCAGAGTTTTAATATATTTATTGAAAAGGCTGCAATCTACGATAAAATGCATGAGCCACAATGATTAGGATAATGCAAAATAAAAGTAGCATGATTGCAGAGATGGGAGTCGTGAATACAAAGATCACCACCATATTGCAATAAATATAAAATGTAAAATCCCTAGCAGGGAGAACCTAATCCCTAAACTAAGGAGAGCTAGATGTGATAAACCGTATCTGCCAGTACCATGTCCATGAGAAGCACCCTTGCTACCATGGAATGAGGTCTAGGTCAGACTCCCTGGGGACACGAAGGTTAGATCTGCATCAAGCGACATGCAGCATAGATGGTGCTGATAGCATCAAGTACAAATCCCTCTGATAACCTTGTCTCTGTGAGATGTATTTATTCAGATTCTGTAGGACCCCTGACACAGGTATGTTCCCAAACAATAGATAAGGGGGTGGCTTGTGGCTGCAATTATGTAAACAATTCTCACCACAAGTACATTATGTTCCCATCACACGAAAGTGGGAAAAGGACATAATGTGAATATCTCCGTACATCATTTAATTTAAATTCTGATAGTGATGCCTTTCCAGAGTGGCACTGATAATATAAATTAAAACGTTGCTCTAACTCTAAACAGAGGTAGCCATCTTAAAAGAAATAATGAAATAAGTAGGCTAAGACAGAGCAGTCTTAATAGGTTAAAAGTCACTAGCTGACGGGGCACAGGCCTGCAAGCCAGAAGGCTAAGCTAAACTCCTGAGACCCATTAAAACAAAACAGGATCCACTACAATGTGTTTTGGGAAATGCACTTTTGCTGTGTTACTTGTGTGCTTTCATGCTGCCTTGACCCAAGGGTAGGTCGCTCCCCCTGCCGCTGCAGCTCCTCCAGGTTCCTGAGACCCACCTCACAGTAAGTACCCACCCCCCTCCCAGCCCCTCGCTCTGCCCCGCGCTACTCACCCTCTCTCCTGCTCCTGCTTCTTTTCTTCTTTTCTTCTTCTCTGTTCTTCTGTTCTTCCTCCTCGCTCCTCGTCTGTAAACTTCTTCTGTACTCTTCTTTCCCCCGTCTTCACTCTTCTTCTCTTCTTCCTCACCTTCTTCTGTGGTCTTCTGCCCTCTGTTCTTCGTTTTCTGTATCTTCTTCTGTGTTCTTCTGTGTTCTTCTGTGTTCTTCCGGTCTTCCTTTCTTCTCTCCTTCCGGTCTTCTGATCTTCCTTTCTTCTCTCCTTCCGGTCTTCTGTTCTTCTGTTCTTCTGTTCTTCTTGTCTTCTGTTCTTCTTGTCTTCTGCCTTCGGCTCTTCTGCCTCCTCCGTCCTCTTCTCCCCGCGCCTGCCCTCCTGCTCCTGCCTCATCCCCCTCTCCCACTCGCATCCCCCTCTCTATCTCCCCTATCTAACCCGTTCACTATCTACCTCCCTCACTCCTCCTATCTACCTATCTCTCTATCTCTCTATCCCACTATCTAACTCCCTCACTCTCCACCTCCTCCTATCTTCCTATCTCTCTATCTATTTCCCTATCTATCGATTTCCCTATCTATCCATTTTCTCTATCTATTTCTCTATCTCTCCCCCCCTCCCTCACCCCCTCTATTACCTATCTTCCTATCCTCTCACTCTACCTCTCACCCACCTCTACAACCCCCCCTCCCCATCTTCTCAACCCTACTCCTATCTTTCTCCCTTATCTCCTAAACCTCCTAACACTGACCCCCCTCCACCCTTAAACCCCCCTCCCCAGCTCTTCTCACTCTACATGTCCCCCCCTCCCCCGCGCTTTCCCGCCGCGACCTCCTGCACGCCCCGCCACCCAGCTCCCATTCGCCCCCACCTGACCCCTCCCCCCCCTCCTACCTTATATGGCAGCCGCTGCGCGACAGTGGTAGCGACCCTTGACCCAAGGGTAGGTCGCTCCCCCTGCCGCTGCAGCTCCTCCAGGTTCCTGAGTTCCTGAGACCCACCTCACAGTAAATACCCCCCCCAGCCCCTCGCTCTGCCCCGCGCTACTCACCCTCTGTCCTGCTCCTGCTTCTTTTCTTCTTTTCTTCTTCTCTGTTCTTCTGTTCTTCCCCCTCGCTCCTCGTCTGTAATCTTCTTCTGTACTCTTCTTTCCCCCGTCTTCACTCTTCTTCTCTTCTTCCTCATCTTCTTCTGTGGTCTTCTGCCCTCTGTTCTTCGTTTTCTGTATCTTCTTCTGTGTTCTTCTGTGTTCTTCCGGTCTTCCTTTCTTCTCTCCTTCCGGTCTTCTGATCTTCCTTTCTTCTCTCCTTCCGTTCTTCTGTTCTTCTGTTCTTCTTGTCTTCTGTTCTTCTTGTCTTCTGCCTTAGGCTCTTCTGCCTCCTCCGTCCTCTTCTCCCCGCGCCTGCCCTCCTGCTCCTGCCTCATCCCCCTCCCCCACTCGCATCCCCCTCTCTATCTCCCCTATCTAACCCATTCACTATCTACCTCCCTCACTCCTCCTATCTACCTATCTCTCTATCTCTCTATCCCACTATCTAACTCCCTCACTCTCCACCTCCTCCTATCTTCCTATCTCTCTATCTATTTCCCTATCTATCGATTTCCCTATCTATCCATTTTCTCTATCTATTTCTCTATCTCTCCCCCCTCCCTCACCCCCTCTATTACCTATCTTCCTATCCTCTCACTCTACCTCTCACCCTCACCCACCTCTACAACCCCCCCTCCCCTATCTTCTCAACCCTACTCCTATCTTTCTCCCTTATCTCCTAAACCTCCTAACACTCACCCCCCCTCCACCCTTAAACCCCCCTCCCCCAGCTCTTCTCACTCTACCTGTCCCCCCCTCCCTCGCGCTTTCCCGCCGCGACCTCCTGCACGCCCCCGCCCCCCAGCTCCAATTCGCCCCCACCTACCCCTCCCCCCTCCTACCTCATATGGCGGCCGCTGCGCGACAGTGGTAGCGACCCTTGACCCAAGGGTAGGTCGCTCCCCCTGCCGCTGCAGCTCCTCCAGGTTCCTGAGTTCCTGAGACCCACCTCACAGTAAGTACCCCCCCCTCCCAGCCCCTCGCTCTGCCCCGCGCTACTCACCCTCTCTCCTGCTTCTTTTCTTCTTTTCTTCTTCTCTGTTCTTCTGTTCTTCCTCCTCGCTCCTCGTCTGTAATCTTCTTCTGTACTCTTCTTTCCCCGTCTTCACTCTTCTTCTCTTCTTCCTCATCTTCTTCTGTGGTCTTCTGCCCTCTGTTCTTCGTTTTCTGTATCTTCTTCTGTGTTCTTCTGTGTTCTTCTGTGTTCTTCCGGTCTTCCTTTCTTCTCTCCTTCCGGTCTTCTGATCTTCCTTTCTTCTCTCCTTCCGGTCTTCTGTTCTTCTGTTCTTCTGTTCTTCTTGTCTTCTGTTCTTCTTGTCTTCTGCCTTCGGCTCTTCTGCCTCCTCCGTCCTCTTCTCCCCGCGCCTGCCCTCCTGCTCCTGCCTCATCCCCCTCCCCCACTCGCATCCCCCTCTCTATCTCCCCTATCTAACCCGTTCACTATCTACCTCCCTCACTCCTCCTATCTACCTATCTCTCTATCTCTCTATCCCACTATCTAACTCCCTCACTCTCCACCTCCTCCTATATTCCTATCTCTCTATCTATTTCCCTATCTATCCATTTTCTCTATCTATTTCTCTATCTCTCCCCCCCTCCCTCACCCCCTCTATTACCTATCTTCCTATCCTCTCACTCTACCTCTCACCCTCACCCACCTCTACAACCCCCCTCCCCTATCTTCTCAACCCTACTCCTATCTTTCTCCCTTATCTCCTAAACCTCCTAACACTCACCCCCCTCCACCCTTAAACCCCCCTCCCCCAGCTCTTCTCACTCTACCTGTCCCCCCCTCCCTCGAGCTTTCCCGCCGCGACCTCCTGCACGCCCCCGCCCCCCAGCTCCCATTCGCCCCCACCTGACCCCTCCCCCCCCCTCCTACCACATATGGCGGCCGCAGCGCGATCGCGCCGCTGGCGCACCGGAGGCGCGCCAGAGGCAAGCCCGTCTGCGCCCGTCCGCGCCTGTCCCACGCCCAGTGCCACGGCCCCTGGTCCCCAGCTCTCCCAAGCCCCGCTGACCCGCTACGACCCCACCACCCTCCACGCCCTCAACCCAGGACGCTCCAACACTTGCTTCCAAGCTCACCCCAAACGCACCCATGGACCCTTCGCCTGCAACTCCTGCAAACGCACCTTCCACCACGCAACAACCACGACCACAAGCCCACGCACCATCAACCACCTCAAGTGCATCCTAGTCAACGCTCGCTCCGTCCACAAACACGCCGTTGAACTCTGGGACCTCCTGGACTCCATAGCACCGGACGTCGCCTTCATCACGGAGACCTGGATCAACGCCTCCTCGGCCCCTGACATCGCCACTGCTATCCCCGAAGGCTACAAGATCTCCAGAAAAGACCGCACCAACCAGGTAGGAGGAGGTATCGCCATCGTCTTCAAAGACTCCATCAGCGTCACCACCTCCACCGAAGACACCCCTCTCGCCGCTGAACACCTGCATTTTCAGATTCGCACCGATCCAAGGACCACCCTCAGAGGATCCCTCATCTACCGTCCTCCCGGGCCACGCGCCCCTTTCAGCGACGCCATCGCCGACTTCATCTCCCCGCACGCCCTCGCCTCGCCGGACTACATCCTCCTAGGTGACCTCAACTTCCATCTGGAACAAAACAACGACCCCAACACCACCACCCTGCTCGACAACCTCGCCAACCTCGGCCTCAAACAACTGGTGAACACCGCCACCCACATCGCCGGACACACGCTTGACCCCATCTTCTCCGCCAGCAAACACGTCTTCTTCAGCCATGCCTCCGCCCTACACTGGACCGACCACAGCTGCGTCCACTTCACATTCCGACGCGAGACCCGCCACCTCCGCACCCAACCCATCCCTCGTCGACAGTGGAGCAAGATCCCCGAAGAGCAACTCTTCTCCGCACTCGCCGCCAACCAACCCACCCTCACCACCGACCCCAACGATGCAGCCCTCAACCTCACAAACTGGATCTCCAACTGCGCAGACATCCTTGCTCCCCTCAAACGCACGCATTGACAGACCAACACCAAAAAACCTCTCTGGTTCTCTGACACCCTCAAAGAATCAAAGAAAACTTGTCGCGCCCTTGAGAAAGCCTGGCGCAAGGACCGCACCGCTGACAACATGACCGCCCTCAAGAACGCTACCCGCGAACACCACCACCTGATCCGCGCTGCCAAAAGGAACTTTTTCACTGACAGACTGGACAAAAACAGACACAACAGCAGAGAACTCTTCAGCATCGTCAAGGAGTTCTCCAACCCCAGCGCCAACGCCAACGCCGTCACGCCCTCACAGGATCTGTGCGAATCCCTCGCCACTTTCTTCCATCGCAAGATTAGCGACCTCCACAACAGCTTCGGACACCAGACCCAACCAAACACCACCGAACCGGCATCCACGGCCATCACCCTCAACAACTGGTCCCACATCAACACGGCAGAAACCAAATCCATCATGAACTCTATCCACTCCGGCGCCCCTTCGGACCCCTGCCCGCACTTCGGGCCATACTTTTTGATGCAAAATTGCGCTAACGCAGTTTTGCGTCAAAAAAAATTGCGCCGTCTAACGCCATTTGGATGCGCCATGCGGGTGTCAAATTTATACTTTGACGTACGGCGGCGCAACCAACAGGTGGGAGTCATTATTTCGTGACGCAGACAGCGTCGGTCTGTCGTAAAGGAAACCAACGTAAATGCGACGCACATCACTGTGGGTCGATTTACGACAGCGCAATCGTGAAAACGCTGTTTTTTTTCACGCTATTGCGTCACATTTTTGCGCGAAAACTGCCCTTTCAGGAGAGGAGACCCAAAATGGATCCTAGATGCCCCAACAGACCCCAGGAGGATGAGAGCAGACCAGGAACCAGCCAGGAGGAAGCATACAGGAACCAGGACATTTAAAAACAAAAAAAAAAGTGTCGCTTCAGTGCAGAGGAGCAGGAAATCCTGGTGAAAGAGGTGACGGAACACCAGCACCAACTTATCATCACCTCTAAATTGCCACTCAGTAGGAGAGAGGCTATCTGGAAACAAATTGTGGACAAGATTAACAGTGTGGCTGAAGAACGCCGGACAGTCACCGAGTGTAAGAAACGCTGGCATGACTGCAAACGTAGGACCAAAGAGAAAATGGCCAGGAACAGGAAGGCAGCAATGCAGACTGGAGGGGGGAGTCCAGCACAACAGGAGGCCCTGGACCACATGGAGGAGATGGTCGCAGCCGTCATCCCGGAGGAGATCGTCACAGGGATTCAAGGACTGGACAGCGCAGACTACCACGACACTACGCACATGCAGGGTAAGTCGCATGGGGAATCATAATACAATAATGGGGACTGTAAGCAGGGGGGGGATACCTACTACACAATGCATGTAAGTCAGCACATATATGAAGTGGCATGGGGAAAGGGGCACGGCAGGGGGGCATGCCCAGTACTGACCGAAGCTGGGGCACGACAAAATACAGCAACAACAACAGTCCCACGGGGACATCCTGTAATTACAACAAGAGAGCCAAGGGAAAGCAGTGACAGGTGGGAAGGACACTACCCCCTATCCACATACAGGCACTTGTATTGCAAAATCTATTCCCCATCAACTAGGTCCCTACCTGTAATGCAGTAGCAAATACAACAACTGTAATTTAACTGCAACCACAGTTGACAATAACACCTCTCATCTCTGTGCAGCTATAGTACCAAATGGCAGGAACCCCACCCTGGAACATACATACCTAAATTAGGGTGTGAGGATGACATCTGCAATTACTCCTAGAAATAAGACAAAGGTACCAGTACACTCAAATGCCGAATGTCCATAACTGACACATACATAAGCCTAAGTAAACAGCAATAGGAGCCACACAGCACTAACGATACACACATGCTGCATACGTCAGGGTCCCTCACGTGCCTGGCTAACAAGGCTACATCACTAATGTCATACTGCTCAGACAACAACATTGAGGAGGGGACACAGGCAACTGGTCACTGAAACACACCTGCAAAGTCGGACAAACAAATAGGACATTCATACGATAAACAGGCCAATCCAATTAAATACACATCACCCAACATCATCTCAAAACATCAAGAATGTTTACATCCATACCACATCCTAACATTGACATGCATAGGTAATGCCACGTGACATGTACAGATCATGCAATGTGAATAAAAAGTGTATGGGGCAGGGCCTGAGAGGCAAGTGTGCTGCCAGGGCAGTCACAACACCCACAGTCAGTCAAAGTGTAGTGTTGTAAGTGTAACGTATACTTTGCGCATTAGCTTCAGGCTTTAGGCCTTTGTGCATCTTACCCTGATTGTACTCATACTCATTTGCTCACATCTAAGTGCCTCAGAGCAATTTGCACTAAATGATTCTCATTGCCCTTCCTATCAGTTAATGTAGCAAATAGTCAGTCCTAGGGTGTTTTTAATTAGTCAAATCACACTGTTTTGCCTACTTCTGCACTGGAATTTGCCAGAACATATTCACTCTGTGCCCCAGTCAAGGATACCGTCTGGTACGTTGCTGATAGATGTGGTAGGGGTTAAGGTTTGGCATTCCTGCGTAGGGAAACTTTGTCATCACCATGACATATGTCTTTTACATTCACTTCCTTGTCCCAAGACACGCATGGGGGAGTTTCCAAACAGAAAATCACAACTAGATGCTGCCTGCCTTGCTGCTGATGCACAACCAGATCCCAGCCCATTCCTCTGATATGAGGGATGATGTCTCCCCTGTGATTCTGACTTAACATGCTGTGCTATACATAGAACATGCAGAGGGAGAGTAGAAACTGTTAGGCACCATGAAAGCTGTGTACTAATGTATTACTCTCCTGCGGACTATTTCAATTCTAACAGTGTGTATTGTTTGTGTAATTGGGGCTCACACCTAAATTCCTACAAGTCAGTTGTACAATGAAACTTCATATCAAACTAATACTGTCTTTGTCATTTGTGTATGGGAACATACCGGAAAAGATAGAAATGTGTAGGACCTGAGTGACCACCACTTCCCTGAGAAGTTCCAAAGATGTCATGCGCTCGGATGTGTAAACATTCCTTTGATGTGGGAGACCAGAGGCACTGCTAGTTAGTCTTAGCTAAATAGAATATCTGGATGACAGAGTTATTTACAAGTGGGTCAAACTTAGTCCCCCACACCATTAGCTATCCTGCTGCCTAGAAAGCCAAGAATCATATGTTGGATAATGAGAGCCCACCCTACAAAATGTCCCTCCATAACAATAGTGAAACACCGAGTGAGGAGTAGGAGAAAAAAACGCCTATTCCTAAATAATTACAAAGCAACAACTAGAGGCGATCAGGCAGACATGTCTGATAGCTCTGTATCAAACATGTGACACACAGGTGGGCCATAGGCCTACAACAATGCCCTATGACGGACAGCAGATACCTAGACAAACACAGAGTACAATGTTAAGGCATCCAAAGGCTTGTATCTTACTGCAAAATTGTCACAACACAGACACACTAATTGTACCCTGTTTCATTGCAGAGGAACACGGATCTCCTGCTGATCTGCCTGTCCATGAGTTCCCTGATGACATGGATGACGAGACCATCAACCTCCCACAAGAGACCATTGACATGGTCCTTGAAAGCCTCCAAACCCCACCTTCAGTCACAAGGAGGAGCACAGAAGAAGCAGCCACCACAGTAGAACCACCCGCCACCCCAATTGTAAGACCTGCCAGCTCCAACACAGCTGAGGACTCTGACGACACTGGCACCAGCTTCGAAAGAACTGTAGTTGGGGTCCAGCGGGAGCTGGCAAAGGAGGTGCGGGTGGGGATGCAAAATATGGCAGCCAGCCTTGAGGGGGTGCGTTCGTGCATGTTGTCAACTGCTGATCAGGCAGCTGCAATGCAAGCCATAACTTTGCTCTTGGAGGACATTTCAAAAACACTGAAGGAAATTGGCACAGCTGTCATCCAGTTGACACAACAACTCCAACTGCAAGCCACTCAACGTGTGCACGAATGCAACATAGAACCTCTCAGGGCCGACCTGGCTGCCTACCATCGGGATGTGGCTGCCATTCTGAAAAACCAGCAGGCCCTCCTTGCTGCAGTACTGCCCTTCCTTACTCAACAGGGATCAGCCCCCGGGATGTCTGCCTCCATGTCTTCTAACACTGAGGTGTGTGTTGCCCCTTCACAACCAACAACAACAAGGACACACCAGGCAACACACACATCAGAAGAAGAAGACATGGAACAGATAACATTCACACGCAAGAGTACCCGGAAGCCCTAGTCCCTGCACCATGCCCTACTCTGACCAAGGTCCTACGTTTTGACACATGCCAGTCTCACTACAACTAACCTCAATGACTGTTCGGCAATCTACTGTATGACTTGTCCACCTTGCCAGTGAATGTTTCTCTCCTACCATTTGGCATTTCGTGTTCCTCTGCACTGTCTGTGACATCACCCCAGCATGTCAGGATCATCATCCACACCCCTTCTGTAGGATCACCATGTAATAATGCACCAGAAAGGAGTCAGCAAACATGGTGAATGGACATTTTGCACTACACCACCTATAAATAAATATCACTTGCACACCTATTGTGTCTCTGTGTCATTTCAAAATTCAACTGTGCAGTAGATAACTCCAAAGTGGCTGTGTGGCAACCATGTCGATTCTCTATACTACTGTCCTGATTTCATGTATACTGAAACATCTGTGCAGTGGCCAGGATTGCATCATAGCTTTACTATACTGAGGAAAATAACTGATGAAGGGACTAAGCACACACAATAATGCTGTGTTGGACAGAATGATGCACCATCTATAGCCATCCTACACAACTAATGGTGGCTGAGAAATGTAGGCACCATGCAATACTAAAATTTGAAATTATGCTGTAGAATGAAAGGAATGATAAACAAATTACACAGCATCAATCACCCTTACGGCGTATACTTCCATGAAGGAAATTAATGCTGAATCAGTACACACATGATGTAGGTCAGCAATGACAGCAACAAGACAAGAGTGTGAACAAATCATCATCTATAAAGCTCTCCCTGAACTTCACAATGCTGTCCGACCTATCTATTTACCTACAATAACAAGTCTGGAAGCACTCTTTGTGAAGTAGGATACATACCAACCCCAAACCTTGATGATCAATGCACACTACCAATGGTGGCTCTCCAACATGGTGGATACTTACCAAGTTAGCACACGGGTAGCTGGCATGTTAAACCTCATAAGCCTGGGGATAGCGAGCATGGAACACAAATGTCATACTTAAACTTTCTGCTACACTGATGTCAAGGCTGTGAAAAGGTAGCACCTAACGCATCAGGTAAAGGGTTAACAAATTTTTTATTTAAAAGTAGTAATAAAAGAGGCAACTAAGGGAAAGGTAAACCTACACTAATCTAACCTGACTACTACTAACCCACAACTGTCCCTAACTAACCTAAGCTAAACTTACTCTACACATGTAACGAAACGATCTAAACATCAACCCCCCACCCACCATTAAGAGACAAGACACATGCAGGACAACACTTACTAACCTACACACATACTATACTATCCTAAACAAACATATATTTGTTTGTATTTTTTTTTTTCTTTTTCTTTTTTCTTTTTTATTTTTTTATTAAACAGGAATCCCAACATTGCCCCCCACCCACCCACCCACACAAAAATATTAGATAGAAAGAATAAGGACCCCCCACCCTCTTACCTAACACTAACTAAGCTAATTTCCTATACTTATCCTATAACTAACCCCCCAAACCCAACTAACAGTATGAAAAAGGAAAGAGGTGAGAGGGGAGGGGTAAAAGTTCAGGAGGACAAAATGACTAAAGATTTGCCCTCCGAAGTGTGCGCCGGATGGAGCGCACCTTCTTCTTCACCTCAGCCATGTCCTCCGTCAGGTTGTCCACCTTGCAAATTAACCTGTCCAATTTTCTAGACAATGCCTGGAAGGCTGCAGGGTCAATAGGAGGGTCAGTGCTGGTCTGCGTGCCGGTGGAGGTGGATGTTGGTGCTGGAGTGGAGTGGCCACGGGACAGCCCTGCTCCCAACACACGGCTGGGTCCAGGTCTTGATGAAGATGCCTGGTCCGTCGCTGGGTCCCCTTGGGCAGACCTGGTGGTTGTAGTGGCGGTGGTTGTAGGTGGCACCGTTGGGGGAGCCTGTGGTGTGGCATACCACGCCCCGGAGGCCCGATCCGAATTATATCTGCGGGCCATCCTCCGATACCCACACTGCACCTGCAGGATGTGCCTGTACCTCATTGCACGGCACTCAAAATTGTTGCGCTCTGCGGCACTCAGGTTTGCAGCTGTGAAGAGAAAAGGGAAATATTGAGCATTGAATTTACAGTGGGTTGAATACCACAATGGGTCATTTGTCCATTACTAGAAATGTATTGTTTGCAGCAATTGTTACAACATAGTTCACGGAAAGGCTCAGAGGAAGTACATGTGAATCATGCATACCTAAGGTCATATCACACATAGCATATCCATGTCTCTACATGATGGATGACATCACCCTAAACTACTCATCCAAATCATACCTAAGGCATTTGACATTATGGCACCAGCTCTTCCGCATACTGACTTCAGTACATATGTCATTCTATGTGATAACACTCACACTCTCCACTCAATGGCATTTGGAATTAGTTGTGTGCTAAGATTGAACCCCTGGCCCAGAATCATATGTCCACACTAGGGGTCAGATGTAGGAATTTAGAAAAATCAACTAGCAATTTGCAAAGCAGAACGGTGTCTCTGACACCGTCTGCGAGTCGCTATGGGGTCCCTAAAACCCACCTCATGAACATCAATGATGTGGGTTCCAAGTTGCCCCACCTTAGCAACATGGGCACTCACGGGGATGGAGGCCTGCTGGGACCAGCAGAACTCCATAGACGTGACTGCTTTTAAATTAAGCAAGTTATTTTTCCCCAAGTGTATGGCCGTTTACCGGAAAGGAAAATGACCTGCAATTAGTTTTAAATCACAACAATTCAACTTGGAAATTTTCACGGTAATTATTGGTCCCTTAGACCACTGGCTGTTTTGCGCAGGATTATTTTAGTCCACTCACAAAGGTGAAGCTTTACAATGAGGACCCCTTCCAGTCAGCAAGTTGGTTACCATCCACTTCAAGTGGATGATAACAGCTACTCACTTTGCAACCACGTACTCGGTTGCAAATGGGATTGCCTACCACTGTGATTTGCAAGTAGGTCTGGTAAAACCCTTTAATATTTCAATTTTGAAAAGCATTTTGCTAATATGTACATGACCACCAAATACATTTTGGAATAGGAAACAGACGTTTGCAAATCCCACACATATATTTATGCCATTTGCAACGTGTAGACATTTTTCTCACTCTGGCCCAAGGTACTAACTCAAGTCACAAAAGGTGTTAAGGACGTGTAACATACTGGTTGCTACAGTCCTAGGTACCCTGTTTCACAGTAAGATCCCAGTCTTTGTGGGTGGTGTGGGAAGAACAACCAACAATCCCATGTTCAATGCACACCCAGGAGTGTACAGAAAGTTCAACAAGTATGTGCCTTCACACACAACACCTATGAAGGGCTAGCAACACGTTGTAGTCAGCCCAACCTTGTCACATCCCAGGTCCACACATGTCAAACTGGTATGACTTAGCCCAACATAACATACTATTAGTGAGGCATGTTTAACAACACACACAGAGGAGGTAGTACACCAATTCACATGATTCAACTGAACACCTTGGGCATTGCACTCAAGTCACACACACTTCGAGTTCACCTTGTGGAAGTACATGCCCCCGTAAGATCCAACCTACAGTGTACACAGTCCATCCTCAACTAGGAAGAAGCATTTGTCATCAAAGCCATGTGCCTAAGCTATCTGGGAGACTGTCAGTCTGATATGCAGACTCAGTTGATGGTAAGTCCCTGACCAAGTCTAACATTGACCAGTGTATTAAAAATGAGTCATACCATTCCCAATTGCCGGCCTAATTGAATGGGCTACAGCCCCTCAATCTGAGAGATGACTACGTATTGCTTTGCAGAAACATAATTCAAATTTGATACCACACTAAAAGAACAAAGCCAATGGACGGGCAGCACATCAAATCATGAATTCTCTTTAACACACAGTAATCCATCATGCGTCATTACCAAACAATGTAAATAGCACTCAGGCGACACTCACTGTAGGTATCGGGGTCGTCAAAATGGGCCACCTCTCCCACGGTGTCCGGGGCTGGTCCACCTGTAAAGCATGAAACAAAGATTATACTCAGACTGGGTGAACGGACAAATGATTTCTGTTACAATGACACTGTGTGAATATGACATGGTAATGATAGACTTTCACACATGCTCATCCTGCATGGATAACTTTGTATTCAACATTATCATTGGATGAGTCTCCTGCTCCAGTGTCACACCCTACTACACTCATGCAGTGGCCAGGACAGTCATGTGTCGTCCAAGTTAATCCTCCATTAGTATGCCCCAACAATAATGTTAACCATACATCTCAGCATGTGCATCCCAGAGAGACATTCCAAAACTGGTTCCATGAGGACTGCATGACCACTCACAATCAAACAGGCTATGTGGACAGGTTCAACACACAGCAACCAGACACACATGTGACATATGTGTGAACAACATGACTAACTTCATGTGACGTGAAGGCAACACACATGTATAGCATCATCATGTGTTTCCAATTTTCTGTCTAGCTATGGCGTCTGCATATGTAGGTATGTTGTTTCTACATGACGTACTCACTGGCCATTATGACACATGATGCGGAGTGAAAAAATATGATATGAATATTAATATTTTATAATGTACATGAGATGACCAACATATTGTCCATGTAGCGTCAATTTTACCACGCATACAGCATGGGCGTCATTTTTTTTACACGTACAGTAGTGCACATGATGCGGAGTGAAAAAATATGATATGAATATTAATATTTTATAATGTACGAGATGACCAACATATTGTCCATGTAGCGTCAATTTTACCACGCATACAGCATGGGCGTCATTTTTTTTACACGTACAGTAGTGCACATGATGCAGAGTCAAAAATATGATATGAATATTAATATTTTATAATGTACATGAGATGACCAACATATTGTCCATGTAGCGTCCATTTTACCACGCATACAGCATGGGCGTCATTTTTTTTACACGTACAGTAGTGCACATGATGCAGAGTCAAAAATATTGTGGATGTAAATTATACTTTGAAGGCAAAATATTAAGACACTTTTGGATACATTTGTATTTGACTCTGCATTGTGTGCACACATGTACGTGAACAAATTATGACGGCCATGCTGTATGCGTCGAATATGGAGCACATTTTTCCTTATGTCTTCATGTTTTTAGCTTTGGAAAGGGGATTTGTCATGGTCAAACGGTGCGATGTGATACACATATGTGTTTGTATATGACACATGTCCGTTGTTTTATGTATAGAAGGCATTCACACTGTAATGTTTGGGATACGTTAACTAATGTATTGACCATATTTGACGACATATTTGGTGTAATTGCTGATGGCTATTTTGAAATGATGGATGGGATACCATTATGTATTCCGTCTCCAAAATGTGTCCACATTTATGATGGTGATGCTTTTATCTGTAGTCCTAACAGGGAGTGGGAGAGTCACTTTCAGTTTTTATGGGGCTGAGCATGTCCCATTATGATTTTGTGTTTCAGATTTGTGTTGGACTTGTGACATGGAGGCCACACATGTGCCTTATGCATGTGTGTGGTTCACAAGTACATGATTCTTGTATGTTTTGGGGGCGGTAGAGGTGGACTTAGGCCACCAGCACCCTAGGATTTGACCATCCAGAATAGCTACTGTATCCATGGAGTATATTTATTATATCATGGCAAACCTGCAGCAGCGGGCTAATGTAAGGCCATATGGTATGAATGACTGTTGACCATTCATTCATCTCATTAGCCCATTTGACATTTGCAGTAATGATGAATTGGAGCAAACTTGCATACCATTTTACTATGACTATGTTTGCAAGACTCTCAGCGTTCCCGATGTGATAATGAGAAGAATATTTTGGTTGTCTGTGTCCCTTTCTGCATAAACTGGTTTAGTGTCATGTTACAATCTTCCTGCTAGGTTCAGACTGGGACACAACTGTGATGGTCTACTTTCAAATATTAGATTGATTGTATGACATATGTGTACATGTGTGTTGGAATGTGGATCCACTATCACCTGTCTGGGTGTATGATGTCACTGTAACTTCAAGGTCTCCTCCTGAGTTAGTGGCAGCTGATGTTGTAGCTATTGTGTATTGCTCATATCACACACTTGAGAGTAGCCATTGATGACATGGTCACGTACACATGGATGGTCCCACCCAGTCTCTGAACACGTGTAATGTGACTTTCAAATGATCTCCAATTTTGGGCTGGATGAGAGACTGTTTCAGTTGTTTGGATCCGGCATGTGTAATTGTCACATTTGTACTCTTGTTGGGCTCTGTGTATGGTAATGTATCATGTCACATCCTACCCTCTGTGCATACAGTTGTGATGTTTATTTTTGGTGTGATGAATTTTAATGGCATTCTTGATCAATGAGACGACATTCATCTTCAGCTATTTCAAACTAAAGGTGGTCAGAAATGAATAGGCCAAAGCATGATGTGGTGTTTGTTATCTGTGTTTATTTACAAGTGTGGAATACAAGTGATTATAATAACTTAAGTAAAAAAATTGTTCACAAGCTGTTGGCGCCTACACAATCCTGCTGCCGTGTTAGGCTGTTCCCCCTCCTGTTGCAGGCCAGCATCCTCCTCATCATCATCCTCAGGCATGTCTGGGTCCGGTTCAAGGAGGGGAATGTTCCTTTTTACACAAATATTGTGTAATATGGCACAAGTGAGTATGATCTTGCAGACCATCTCTGGGGAGTATAGTAGGCTTCCGCCAGTGATGTCAAGGCAGCGGAACCTTGACTTTAGGATCCCAAAGGTCCGCTCCACAATGCTGCGTGTCCTCTTGTGGGCGTCATTGTATGCCCGCTCAGCAGCAGTATTTGGGTTCCCATATGGTGTCATTAGCCAAGGCTGGATGCCATACCCCTGATCAGCTGAAAGAGAAACACAGAATGGTATCAATTAGATGTAGGAGGCACTGTTGTACGTTTCTTTGATGGAAGTAGTTGTGTTGTGTTGTCTGTGACTATTTTGTGTACTAATGTGACAACCTATGGTTGTTGGTGGAAACTTTGGCATTGTTTTTTTTCCTTGGCTGAGCAAGTGTTTGTTGGCTAACTGTTTGTCAGCAGGATGTATCGGTTTCTCAAGTACAGTGTGCCCTCACTTGCATTGTGACTTGTGACACAGGTGTCCGTGTGTCCTCACTGGGGGTGTGATGATAGTTCCATGCAGAGTTGAAACATGAAAGGGTATTAGAAACGTTCAATTGAACATACCCAGGCCATCCCATCCCTTAAAAGTTATGCATTGTATTAGTGTACAGGTTATTGTGAGACTTCCAATTTGCAAGGTGACATTTAGGCAACCACAGTCATGAATGTCTTCACACTAAGCTGTGGAGTAAATTCCAATGTGTGAGAGGTTCAATGGTGACTTGTGAAACATGGCTAGTGATGTGAGTACCTCAGTGTGTTCCTGTCTAGGTGTTGCTATTGTGGTGTATGGGTTGTTTATCCTAGAGGGTTTCTGTGCAGTGACTATATAAGTAGATTTTTGTCCTTACCAACAAGTAGTCCATTGCCATACCGTCCATCCTGGAAGTGTTGGTTGATGGTGCAGTGACGGAAGATGAATGCGTCATGTACACTCCCAGGATATTTAGCCACAATGTTGCTGATCAGTCCTTGGTGATCGACTATGGCCTGCACGTTGATGGAATGTGTGTGCTTCCTGTTGCGGTAGAGGTGTTCACTCGCAGCAGGTGGCACAAGGCGTACGTGTGTGCAGTCGATTGCACCAAGGACGTGCGGAAAGCCACTGATGGCGTAGAACCCCTGTTTAGTTTCCTGCTGCTTCTGCACTGTGTTAGGGAAGCAGATGTGGCGGGGTGTCAGTCCAATGATGGCATCCAGTACTTTAGGCAGGAATGCAGAGAAAGATGGTTGTGAGATTCCACCAACAAGGGCACCAGTTGTCTGAAAGGAGCCACTTGCCAGCATGTGAAGTACGGCAAGCAGCTTTGTTTCTGTTGGGATAGTGCGTGGAGTCACTAAAGTGGGGGCCAATTGCTGTCCAATATTTGTCAGCAGCTGCTGAATGGCCTGCCAGTTCAACCGGTACCTCTGGATGATGTCTCGTTCCCTGAGGCCATGCAGGGTTGTTCTTGGGCGGAATATCCTCTCCTGCCTTCTGCGCTGTCTTTGGGGTCCCTGCTGTTGTTGTTGTGGCTGCTGTTGTTGCTGCAGGGCTCTGCGTCTACGTGCACGTTGAAGAAAAATCACCTCCATGTCTCCCTGTTGCTGCTCTGCTGCTCTGCTGCTCTGTTGTTTGTTCTGTGTGTTCTGATTAAGTACAGGTGTGTTTGCCCCATTTTAACACCTGCCCTGACCCAGGCGTTAAAATTTCACGATATTCGTACTTTGCGCCATTTTTTTGCACCGCCTGCCGCGCGGGAGTGATTTTTGCCCTGAAGCATAAATACCACGCACCGCTATGTGCGTCTGTTTTTGGACGGGAACACCTACCCTGCATGTCATTAACGCAGGGCGGGGTGCCGCTTCCAAAAACTGACGCACATAGCGCCATTTTCCTGGTGCGCCGGATCGGGTGTCAGAGTTTAAATATGGGGCAACGTTTGCGCTGAAAGTGCGTCAAAATTTTTGACGCACATTCGGCGCAAACGGAATATAAATATGCCCCTTCATCTTTAACAAAGCCAACGACATCATCGCCCCGCACCTGCAGACCGTCATCAACTCTTCTTTTTCTTCTGCTACCTTCCCCGAATGCTGGAAACACGCCGAAGTCAACGCCCTACTAAAGAAACCTACGGCTGACCCGAGCGACCTGAAAAACTTCCGCCCCATCTCTCTTCTGCCTTTCCCAGGCAAAGTAATCAAGGAGACCGTCAACAAACAGCTGACCACCTTCCTGGAAGACAACAACCTGCTCGACCCCTCTCAAACCGGATTCCGAACCAACCACAGCACTGAAACCGCCCTCATCTCAGTCACTGACGACATCAGAACCCTGATGGACAACGGTGAAACTGTCGCCCTCATTCTGCTCGACCTCTCGGCTGCCTTTGACACCGTCTGTCACCGCACCCTAATCACCCGCCTTCGCTCCACCGGAATCCAAGGCCAGGCCCTGGACTGGATCGCCTCCTTCCTCTCAAACCGTTCCCAAAGAGTTTACCTCCCTCCGTTTCGCTCAGAACCCACCGAGATCATCTGCGGCGTACCCCAAGGCTCATCACTCAGCCCGACACTCTTCAATGTCTACATGAGCCCCCTCGCCAACATCATACGCAAGCACGACATCATCATCACCTCCTACGCCGACGACACCCAACTTATACTCTCCCTCACCAAGGACCCCGCCAGCGCCAAGACCAACCTACAAGAGGGTATGAAGGACGTCGCAGATTGGATGAGGCTCAGCCGCCTAAAGCTGAACTCTGAAAAAACGGAAGTCCTCATCCTCGGCAACACCCCGTCTGCCTGGGACGACTCCTGGTGGCCCACGGCCCTCGGCACCGCACCGACCCCCACAGACCACGCCCGCAACCTCGGCTTCATCTTGGACCCTCTTCTCACCATGACCAAGCAAGTCAACGCCGTGTCCTCCGCCTGCTTCCTCACCCTCCGCATGCTCCGCAAGATCTTCCGCTGGATCCCCGCCGACACCAGAAAAACCGTGACCCACGCCCTCGTCACGAGCCGCCTGGACTACGGCAACACCCTCTACGCCGGGACCTCAGCCAAACTCCAAAATCGACTGCAACGCATTCAAAACGCCTCGGCCCGCCTCATCCTCGACATACCCCGCAGCAGCCACATCTCCACACACCTGAGACACCTGCATTGGCTCCCAGTCAGCAAAAGGATCACCTTCCGACTTCTCACCCACGCACACAAAGCCCTCCACGACAAGGGACCGGAATACCTCAACAGACGCCTCAGCTTCTACGTCCCCACCCGCCTCTTCCGCTCCTCTGGCCTCGCACTCGCTGCTGTCCCTCGCATCCGCCGCTCCACGGCGGGTGGGAGATCTTTCTCCTTCCTGGCGGCCAAGACCTGGAACTCCCTCCCCACCAGCCTCAGGACCACCCAGGACCACTCCGCTTTCCGGAGACTCCTAAAGACCTGGCTGTTCGAGCAGCGATAACCCCCCTTTTTCCCCTAGCGCCTTGAGACCCGCACGGGTGAGTAGCGCGCTTTATAAATGTTAATGATTTGATTTGATTTGATTTGCCTACCAATGTTAAAGTGCATAGAGTGCTAAACCCACCAAAACTAAACTGGAAAAAGTGGGAGAAACTACTGCAAAATAATGCCCTTTCTTACACGTACAAATAAGATGTATGGACCTCAGATGAGTTGCAATTATGTCAACAAAAGTATACACAATGTTCCATATGGACTCTCTTTTACACTCAACAGGAATTCTTTCAAGTGCTCACACTTTGTAATTAATTTTATACTCATTTTTAGACCTTTTCTAATGGGGTTCTATTATTTTATATCTTATAACATGGTGATACATTGATATTCCCATACAATCACCCCCTGCGTTTGACACAAGTTTCCATCTACTAAAATGAGTAGACAGGGATTTTGGCCAAAAGTAAAGGTTACATTGAGGACAACATAACGTTTGAGAAACGTTTTCTTTTCTCAAAACATTTCAGATTTTGCATGTGTGCTGTAACATATAGGGGGTCATTCCGACCCTGGCGGTAAAAACCGCCGGGCCGGGGTCCGCGGGAGCACCGCCAACAGGCTGGCGGTGCTCCTTTGGGCATTCTGACCGCGGCGGTACAGCCGCGGCCAGAAACGGAAAGTCGGCGGTGTACCGCCGACTTTCCGCTGCCCATGGGAATCCTCCATGGCGGCGCAGCTTGCCATGGGGATTCCGACCCCCTCACCGCCATCCTGTTCCTGGCGGTTTCGACCGCCAGGAACAGGATGGCGGTGAGGGGTGTCGTGGGGCCCCTGGGGGCCCCTGTAGTGCCCATGCCAATGGCATGGGCACTGCAGGGGCCCCCGTAAGAGGGCCCCACTTTGAATTTCAGTGTCTGCTCAGCAGACACTGAAATTCGCGACGGGTGCTACTGCACCCGTCGCACACCTTCCACTCCGCCGGCTCCATTCGGAGCCGGCTTCATCGTGGAAGGGTGTTTCCCACTGGGCTGGCGGGCGGCCTTTTGGCGGTCGCCCGCCAGCCCAGTAGGAAACCCAGAATGACCGCCGCGGTCTTTTGACCGCGGTACGGTCTTCTGGCGGTCCCAGCCAGGCCGCCGGCTACCGCCGCCGGCCGGGGTCAGAATGACCCCCATAGTCTACATACATGTTTATAAAGGTGCTAAACAATGTCTAAGCATAGTGCTTTGTTCCAGATAGTTACCCAGTCAGTACAAAACCTATGCTAGACATGACACACACTTTTGTAGGTAGTACTGACCTTAGATACTGACAAAGGTAACAACTAAGATACTTCATCTGAATATTCTAGATGTTTTTTCCTGCTTTTCATAAATGGATGAGTCTTTCCGTCTTGATAGTTTGCAAAAACTACTTTATGTGAAAAAAACTGACACATGTTCAGTTCCTCTGATTTTCCAATTGACTTTCTAGTGATCATGGTAAAAGTGTGCACCGTGTTCTCTTTGCTTTCCAACTTTTACCCTGATCCTTCACCATTGTGAAGTATACATTTGTCAACCATTTCCATCATTTGTAAGATGCTTGTCATCTCAACAATCTATCTTGTCCCTAGTGAGATGGAAGAACTCAAACTACCACAGAAACAGTGTCAAACTATGGCCCTCATTGTGTGCAGTCCAGAAAATTAGTTGGTATTCCCCAACTCCTAAGGTTTGGGCTACCAATAACTTCAGAGGTGATGAAAGCTTTATTGCTTACATCCTTAGAATTCACCAAGAAATCAGTGGTATGTCCTCTTTTTGCCTGAGACTTTCCAATGGAAATGTTAGCTTTTCTCAGTGGTCAAAATCTCTGGGTGAAAGTAAAGAGGTTAGTGGGAGCGCCAACATATCTGATAATTCCAGGGGGACACTCATTTGATGGCCATTTTGAAAATGTGATTCAATTAAAATAGGGTTTCTATTGAGGTGTTTGTAATGTTGTGGGCACTGGGCCAACATACTAAATAAATGATGGACATAGACACATGGTTACAGTACTATTAACTGGCCTGGATCATGTGGCCCTAGCCCCTTTAATGGGCAGGGTAACCTGACTGGTGATGCCTGAGATGGATGGGTGTGGGGTGAGTTTGAAAGCCAGCCCTCGACCGAGTGTCTGGTGGAAACACTAGAATGTGTCCAGCAGGACACCATTGGCTGAATTTAGGAAAAGTGGTGCTGCATCCAATGGAGCACCACTTTTCTTGTGCCCCCTGCACCCCCCTAACACCATCATGTGTGCACCATATTTAAGATATGGTGCACCATGGCGGTAGTTAGAACAATAGCTTCCAAATTTTGGACGCTATTGTGGCGCTTTGATACACTAGCATCAAAAATGTTGACGCTAATGTAGCAAAGTGCAAGGAGGCCCATTGATTTAAATGGGTGATCATTTTAATGCCTGCTTTAAGCAGGCATTAAAAATGACAGAAAGAAAAGGTGCACTGAAATCTTTTACATTTCACTGCCCCATTTTTTCGGGCCTCCTCATAGAGGAGCACCCACTTGCATACATTATGCGTGGTGCAGGCATAACGTGGCTCAAGGGGTTACAAAGTTGCACAATACATGCATTGTACCACTTTGTAAATATGGTGTGGGAAAAAGGCCACCTTAGCACCACCTTAGCATAAAAATAATGACACTAAGGCAAAGCTATAGTGGTGCAGGGGGCTCTTAAATATGCCCCTACATCCCTCCCAAACTTTCTTAAAAATGGGCAAACTAGTCCAACCTGGGGAGAGAACAAAATAACCCAAGAAAACACTACTGAGTCTCTTCAGGTTGTTTGCAGGACAGAATGCATGGACAGGTGCTGCTGGGGGGACCCGGCATCACAGCACGCCTCTGTAGTTTAACCAGACTGCTCTGGGCACGAATAGCAGTGTTAATGAAGTCTAGACCTCTTAATCGCCTGTACATGAGGTTACAGTCCACCGGGCACTGTAGGTCCTGTTCTGTCTGGTCTCACGGTGCTGGAGTTTATTTACAAAGTCTACTGTTATGTTGCATCTTTTCACTGTTGTGCTGTGCAGTGGCGGTGAGTATCTGTTGCTAGCGCCTTATTTTTCTAAAGTCACTTGTCACTTGTGATGCTGGTTTTGCAGGACTCTCAGCAGCTTTAGGCTCTTTGAGGCACTATGTGAGGGTATTACTGTTTATCCCCTCCAGCAGCGCTCTGCTGGCCAAATATGGCCTCTCCTGTTTGCTGACAGTCTGTTTTATTGGGGCCTCCTCCGAGTGACTTGTTTGTTCTAGTGTGGTTCACTGAGCCAGCGCTAGGTGGTACTGCAGTGCTTCTATTTACCAGCCGCAGCAGTCTTCCCTGGATTGCAGGCCACATGGAGCTGGAGATTTTGGTGCTGGCTTGCGAGGCAGGTGAGGTACAGTGTGGATTATGTGCTGTAAGTACAGCAGGGCTTTGTCTGTGTTGTAGGTGAGATGCCTTTTTTGCCCCAGCATCTGCTCCCCGGAAAGAGACACTGCCGAAGCTGGTGCTGGATGGGTGGCCACTTGAGCCGGTGCAGCCACAGGGCGGCCATATGAAAAGGGTCCTGGATGCGGCCTGGAGGCACACAGCATGAGTTGTGAGTATTGATGGCCTCAGTGCTGGAAGCATGGGAGGGGGATGGACTCGCCGGTCAGCAGGAAGGGACATGTGGGGGATGCTTTTTCAGGATTTTTTTTCTAATATGGAGTGCACACCTGCACAGTCACTCTGTTTTCTTGAGCCTGGTCTCTCTTACATGTGCAGCTTGGGTCTTCACTCCTGCTGGCAGGTGCCGCTTTCAACTGTATCTGCTGGCCAGGCTATCTTCTTTGCTCTAGTGCTCTGAGAA
Source organism: Pleurodeles waltl (assembly GCF_031143425.1). Taxonomy (NCBI): domain Eukaryota; kingdom Metazoa; phylum Chordata; class Amphibia; order Caudata; family Salamandridae; genus Pleurodeles; species Pleurodeles waltl. Next base: position 684,950,925 of record NC_090449.1, on the reverse strand, counting down.
AAGATAGGGCAGCTGGCTGGCAGTTCTAAAAGCTCACAGAGTCATGTCAGCATGCAGAGCTCGTCAGCAGGGTTCAAGCTCAATTCAGCGAAGGCAGTGGTGAAAATGTAGATAATGGGGGGCACTCACTTGGGACGTGGGCGTTGGCAGCTCCACGCTCCTTTCTCCTTCAGGGCACTTCAGCCTCTGTAGTGATTGTGCAGTTTCTTTGTGGCAGAGCACTTCTCCCTTATTTTCTCACTGAGACCAGATGGCGGCAGGCGGACAGCAGCTGAGTTTCTCTGCAGGTAGGAGACCATTCAGGTGTGGTGAGTCTCATTCTGTGTGTCAGCGTGGTGTGCCACAAACATTGAGTGCATCTGGTCACTCTTGCAGCGTTCCGCCTCTTCTCATGGCCCAGTGTATTCACTAGGTGGTCTTCTTTGTGCCCTGTTCTGCCCCTTTTGCTGTCATGCTGGCAGTAGCTGTGGGGTGCCTTACACTACGGTACACTTCCCTCCCCATGAGGAACAGCAAAATGGTGGTGGGAGCACACTCTGGGTCAGACTCGCTCATCACCATTATAATGTCATAGGCCCTGGGTCCATATACTAAATAAATGATGGACACAGGCACATGGCTACAGTACTAGTAACTGGCCCAGGGCACATGCACTCTAGCCCTTTTATTGGCAGGGTCACCTGACTGGTGATGCTTGTGATGGATGGGTGTGGGGTGAGTGTGAGTGTGCCCTTACCAGAGTGGCTGGTGGAAACACTAGAATGTGTCCACGACACTACAGTGTTAGAGCATTAAACGTTTGAATTGTTACCTGGTTCAACGTGATTCTTTAAATACATTCACTAAAATGTCTTTTTGTTGTATTATGATGATTGTAGCACCTAGGTTTTACTTGATATGTGGCACATTTATGTGACCTCTTTCAAATTAAGGAATTTCTTCTTTATAAATTAAAGCTTAGAGTAAAATGCTTGCGCATATACTGGTACCTGTGTTTTTGTTGTTAAAACGACTTACTTTTTCTTGTGGACAATATCAATGATTTAAACTGAATTTTTCAGACTAGAACCATGGTACTCTGTTGGAACCTGCTGTTTAACAAGCCTGGCTGCATGCAACTCATTACTTCAGAGCTGATTACAAGATCCCATTGACCACAAGCCGCCTGTCTAGCTGGTGTGATTAGCATATAATCAATGTCTAATCCAATCAGGGACCTCGTTGCCTGCAACTGATAAAGGTCTTGGCAGGCTACTGATGAGGCCAGAACTCTGGACTCTCCATAGAGACACGAGTCAGACGAAAGGTGCAGAAACTAAACAAGGTGAGACAAGAGAATGCAATTAGAAAGGTTTGTTAGAAATTCTGAGAAGTACAAGGCAAATAGCGAGAAGGGAAACTTTACTTGAAGTACGATATGTAAACTGGTAAAAATACGTGTCCTCTGAGCTAAACTCGCACATAAACTCACATATAGACAGGAGGCACAGGATAATATATTGCTAATTATGTGAAATAAAATTGAATTCCAAACGATATATTATGGGTTGCATTACTTAATATTTTAGCTTTATATAGACTGTTAAGGCATAACGCAGGCTGTTTTGACGAAATGAAAATCGCGTTTATAAATAATAGTGTATTTCAAACAGAAACATGATTTGCAATTGTTTTCTTGCTTTTGCTTTCCTGAAGTTAGAATTGGCAGGTCCTCAAATTAATGGTATACCACAGGATTTAAGAAACGTTAGTCACGATTAAGCAAAGCACTCTAGGTCGACCTTACGGGCCGTGGGCCATATTTATCAAGGTTATGCGCTTCTGCAGTGTCACAAACACGACACAAATCGGTACAAAGTCTAAAAAATGAGATTTACGTTCCAGTGCCAAACAAGATTTGAACTACATTGCACTACTTTGCGTCAAGGAGTCTCCCATGGGTGGTAGTACACGGATATTCCGATACGATCACCTCTGATTTTGACACAAGTTCACATCTACAAAAGAGAGTAAATAGGGCCCTTGGCCAAAAATGTAGGCTCCGTTGAGGAAGTCTTAATGTTTGAGTAATGTTTTCTTTTCTCAAAACGTTTCAGATTTTGCATGTGTGCTGTATCATATCGTCCACATACAGGTTTATAAAAGTTTTAAACAATGTCTAAGCATAGTCATTTGTTCCCGATAGTTACCCCATCAGTACAAAATTTATGCTAGACATCCCACACACCTTTGCACTTCAATGCAAGGATGTATGAACTGTGCAAGGCAGCCTAAAACGCACCAGAGCAGGGGATGAGGGCATTAGTGCCATATCCTAGTGGATATTGCTCTCTCTGCCTTCCGAACAATGCAGCATACCAACTTTGGTCGCTGTGCTACGTTCCATAATTTGAAGTAAATCTGTATCCATTTGTAAAATCAAACAGGATGTGCTAGGGCCAACAGTCTGCTCTGCGCACCATTCTGTAATATGTGTTTAGAAGAGAAGCTTACATTGATAGCTGGGGAATATGTCTGCTGGAAGAGAGATTACCTCCTCTGCTGTTTTGGTCTCACACCCAATGTGCCTTTTCTAATTCCCAACTTACTCTCTATATTGCATACCCATGAAGCTAAGCTTCTTCACTTACTTGAGGGACACCGAGCATATTTCACCAGTAAACAGCACCTCTCCTGGTATCAAGGAAATTGGGCCATGTGGACAATACTGGTTGTAAGATGAACTGGATGAGAGATGTTGAATTTAGAGTATAGCCACCAGCAGTGAAGGTAGGCTGAGGTGGTTTCAGGCGCTTGACAAATATTTAATGAGAAACACACATTTATTAGGCCATATAAATGTCACCAGGGTACCTTGGAGACAATACTGATCAAAAGGAGTAGTGTGTAATTTCAAATCAGTAATCATACACACAAGTTGGAAAATTGAATAATGTGGACAACATAAACAGAATATTTTGAAGTAACCGATGAGTGGATTTTGCTAGTCCACCACTTTGAACTTTGGTAAAACAGTGGTACATCCTCCCAAGCAGATTGATTCTTGTTGCAAATCATGGTAAAGATATGCAGCCTACTGAAGATCAATGAAAATGTCAGATAATTTAAGATTATGTTGTAACATATTGTACTGTGATTGAAAGAGCATTGTTCAAGTGTTTTAAGTCAGATGTGTACCAATGACTTTAACTACGATACAACTAAATAACACTCTGCCAGGGGATCTCTAACTATTGAGCCCCTCATTTTGAATGACCACGTAAATCTGGTAAATTGGCTCAAGCACCAACTCATTTTTCATAACAGCCAAGAGTATATTCCAGAGCAAACCTCTTTAGGTCTTACCTGGAGTGAATTGTATCTGCATTACAGGTTGTAAAGTTGAAACATGTGGTAGTCTTCATTATGACATGCAAAACATGAAGTACTTGGGTGAAAAACTACCTGAGAAAAAACAAAATGTAATTTTTTTGCCCTGGGAGATTAAGCACCCTAATAATTCCAAACTGGTAAGAATGACACTACAAGTATTCCCAGAGTAAGGCCTTAATACATTGTTAATTAAGAATGTAAAAATTGAGGGAGTTGAGCATATTGAAATGGATTCATTGGAAAGCAGAATCCGCAAAGAACAATGTATGTGTAGTAGATTCTTGGGACAGAATGTCGCTGCATTGGGAATCCACATGAGCCCTTGCCCCAGAAAACCTGACAGTATATGAAACTGGTATTCTGATTTTCTTTTGGTCCCCATCACATACAAAATGCTGTGTGTGTGCTGATGTGTAGGCCCTAAATCTGAGGTCAGGATGGGCACCAAAAGCATACTTTCTACCAAATAAGAGCCTACCATCTGTGTCATAAGGGGTAAGTACTGTGAACATGGTGGCAGCACATCATTTTCAAATCCATAGTATTGACAGGTCTTTTGACCTGTCCAAATTGAGAGCACAATGCTTAAGTCCGACTAGTGTAAAGTTTTGCTTACATGTTATGCCCAGAACCTGTGCTAACATCCCAGCATATATGTATAGTGTGTGTTTATGTTTGGTAAATGGTAGCAGGATTCCATTTTGTTTGTGAATTCGTGAATGATGAAGTCAATGGTTTCACATGACACAAAATGGAGGTTTTCCCAGACAGTAGAAGTGTTTTGCCTGCATTCCTGAGATGGAGAGGATAGCCCTGTATGCTGGCATGTGGAAAGTAGAAACCGGGATACAATAGAAATGCTGTGATAACTATTTTTAGCAGATGATTGCTGATTAGGAGACGGAGTTGAGGTTCATTCCAGGTCCAAACATCTTGACTGACTGAGGAAGTGTTGCCACACAGAGGACTCAAAGAGTTGCTGTGATCAAAGGCTAGTATCACCGATTTCAAGTCTTTTGAAGGTGGCAGGAAATCAGTTCAAGTCTGCATATTGTATTGAAGAGCTGTGGGTCTTCCTGAGACTTGGAAGGCTGCCTTCTGCCTAGAGGGGAGAATGAGTGACTTGTACTGCAGAAACTGTGTGCCAGAGACAGGGACGCCAAGCCACAGAGTCCAAAGAGAGGAGCAGCATAGGAGAAGTAGACAGCTTTGAGACCGTTCCTGGAGCTGACTTGAATCTGCTAGAGGGCCACTTGATCTCCCTGTCTGACGCCGAGAATAACTAAGGTGAAATTGTGACTTGCCAGTGTGTCCACTCTAGGCACCGCCACAGAGGAGATGTTTCAACTGAGGTTACACTAATGCCTGAACCAAATATTTATGAATAACTTAACTAATAGAGTATGGTGGGATTTTGTTGCGAGTATTGCAGCTCACTTACGATAACTGCCTAGTCAAAGCCTATGACTTACCTAAAGGTCAAAGAAATCAAGAAAACTGATTCATTTCACCATAGTGAGCCTGCATCTGTGCTTAAATGTAAAGATTCTGTTTGTTAGAGAAGTGACCCCTGCAGCATCTGTATAATACCTTTTCTGTACTGTTGCCCATTCCTTAAGTACAGTATTAAATTGAGGTGTGATCAAAGTATTTCCCTTATTCTTAAAAGACAAGCACAGGATGGAAATTCACTTGTCAATTATTGGAGAACTTGAGTATTGCGTCTCTACCCTCCACTCAATCTCCCTGTGATGCTTTGGTCTGCCTCCCTTGCTACCTCAAGAGTCAAGTGCATTAACGATGCACTTGACCTAGTTTGGGGCTCCAAAGTAGGATGTCCTCAGGACAGCAGAGGTAAATACCTCAAATACACGGTTGTGACACGATAGCCCCTGCCTACTCTGTGCCTCACTAAGTGCATCTGACATGGATATATGATTAAGCCTTCTGAAGGAAGGCTCTCCAGAAACCCATGGTAATTCACCTGTTTAGGTGAAGTTATGGAAAATATTGCGGAAAGAATACAGTGAGATGCAAATATCATGTCTGAAAGATTGTAACATCAAAAATATTGTGCATCAGAATGTCACAGGTGGGATTATCACTTTTTAGAATATTTTTTAAACATTTGGTTAAAAATATTGTTGTATGTTAGATCATTGTAATTTATATTGTTGTGCAAGTATATAAATAATGATTTTAGGAGTAAATGTGGGTTTAGTGGAGAATAGTATATGGAAAAATGTAATAGTTTTAATTTTATACATTTTTTTATGTTCACAATTGTATTTGTGTCAATTCACTTTTTTTTCACACTTCCTATCATGAAGTACCTAAAAGTAATCATTTTTATGTTTTTTAATACATTATATAAAAAGTAAGCTTTTATATGTATGAACATGTCTTTGAAATATTTTTATATTTTTTAAAATCTTAATACCTATATTTATCAGTATGTAATCTAACAAAAAGTTATTTGGCTTTTTGGAATGTAATTTTGTTTTCTAAATTATTTTTAATTAAAGTATTTCAATTAATTTTACTATTTGTTTGACTTTAATAATAGTGTTTTTATACTTTGGGTATTTCTTGTTCTGATTGGGAGTTAAACATGTATAAAATTTAAATGTAACATTTAAATTAAAATCGAGTTAATTTTTTTATTTTGCACCTACTTTTTTCAAACTAATTATATTTTATCAATGTGTAAGTTACAGTGAATACGTTTTGACCATTTTTGGTAGTACTCTCATTTTACCTTATTTATGTTCTGTGGCTTGATTTGATTTTTGGGATAATTTTAGTTGTTTTGCATAATGTATTATTTTTAGGGGGTTATTCTAACTTTGGAGGAGGTGTTAATCTGTCCCAAAAGTGACGGAAAAGTGACGGATTTACCACCAGCCGTATTACGAGTCCATTATATCCTATGGAACTCGTAATACGGCTGGTGGTATATCCGTCACTTTACCGTCACTTTTGGGATGGATTAACACTCCTCCAAAGTTAGAATAACCCCCTTAGGGCCTCATTCTGACCCTGGCGGACGGCGGCCATTCAGACATTTCCTCTGGGCCGGCGGGCGCTCTCCAAAAGAGCGCCCGCCGGCCCAGAGGAAATGCCACTGCAACGAGGACACCGGCTCAGAATTGAGCCGGCGTAGTTGCAGGGGTGCGACGGGTGCAGTTGCACCCGTCGCGTATTTCAGTGTCTGCTTAGCAGACACTGAAATACTTTTCGGGGCCCTCTTACGGGGGCCCCTGCCATGCCCATGCCAGGACCGCCAGGAACAGGATGGCGGTAGGGGGTGTCAGAATCCCCCATGGCGGCGCAGCAAGCTGCGCCGCCATGGGGGATTCTAAGGGCAGCGGTAAACCGGCGGGAGACCGCCGGTTTGCCTCTTCTGACCGCGGCCGAACCGCCGCGGTCAGAATGCCCTGCGGGGCACCGCCGGCCTGTCGGCGGTGCTCCCGCCGACCCTGGCCCCGGCGGTCTTAGACCGCCGGGGTCAGAATGACCCCCTTAGTGTCTAATATAATTTTGTGTGAATCATTAAGTTTGTAATTTAAAAGTTACCCACTTTCCCTAATATCTTTACGTTTGAGCTGGAATAGTACATTTGAATCCCTCAAATTCCAACATATTTCCCAAATGTGGTTAAGTTAAGAGTTGGAATTGTAAATTTGACCCACCCCACCAACAGCTCACCCGAGCGGGTCAGTAATTTTAATATATATTTCTACAGGAAACATTGCTGTATATTCAGTTAAATTGAGAAAAAGTTTGAAACATTTTTAACAAGATTACTATTTTATAATATTAAAATGTATTTTATTATTGTATAAAGAGTAAAGGAGATTCCCTTTTAACAATGATTTCTATGGGATGCAAGCCTTTTTTGTAATACTTATTTTTATGCTTTTTTATCACAGTGTCTTTGATTTTATAATCTTTCCTTGTCAGTTTGGGCTATTCATGGAGGTGCGGTTGTTTCCAATTGCTTGTCCCTGCTTTAGTTGGGGATATTGTAAACTTTGGAGCATATTTACAAGCCCCTTTGCACTGCCCGTGCGTCACTTTTTTACACGCTCTGGTGGCGCAGAGTGCAGATCCATATCTACAAGGCCATGTAAAGCCAATTTGCATGGCTTCTCATGGCCCCATAGATATGGTGTAAGGCAACGAAGCACAAGTAGCTGGGTTGCCTTGCACTGAGTCAGCTGGCATTCCATGGCCGTTGTGGTGGGTTTTCAAATGCAACGCCCATGGATTTTGATGCATTCCCATATTTACCAGGACATGTAAACCTGGGAACGCATCAATGCCATACTCCTCCTCAGGGGAGGCATAACAGTGGGAAATATCCTAATTTCTCCTCCTTTTCCCCCTTTCTATGTGTGCTGCATTCACACATAGAAATAAGAAAAAACATCCATGGACTGTTTTTGTGCAGGAAGGTGCCCTTTTCTGCACAAAAACAATCCTGCAAACAATGCGTACACCCTGGCACCATGGTGCAAGGTTGCCTGTGTTGGTGCTAGGCACCAAACTGTGCACTAGCGCTGGGTGAAAGGACAGGAATGCACTATATCTCATAAATATGTGTATTCCTGCCCTTTCAAATTGGCATAGAGCAGCACAGCAAAAAGACTTGTGGCACTGCTGCCTGCCAGCTGTTTGTAAATATGCCCCTTGTTGTCTAAGGCTTTAGTGGTAGAGGAGGTGGTTAGACATAGGATAATCTTTGTAATTGGATGTTGTTTTCATGTTCTTTTCCTTTTAGTTTTTGGTGTGTATAGTTCTTATTGTGAAATGGATTGTTTATTTAAATTTTATATGTATGTTAGATTTGTTTAACAATGATTTAAATGTTTTTTACTGTGATTTGATTTAATCTAGGGTTGTAACTGTCATTTGCTTGGGTTTATATGTTTTCTTCCTTTACACATTTTAATTATCAGACATAATACATTATTTTAACTTGCATGTGTTCTATGTCTCTTTCAGAGAAAAAGAGTTGTTAATTTGTAACTAAAATTATTTTTTACGTTTTCCTTGATTTTTTAGCTTCCTGGAGTTTTTATTCATTTCTTTACAATTTTTCGATGGATTTTACACATTGCTTTATATTGCATGTTCTATTTTTTCTGATTTAATTTAGCATTTTTTAGCTCCTTTTTGTAACAATATTATTGGTGGGATTCTATGTTTTGTTTCATCATTTCACTGGCCAGGACTTCAGCACTGAGGTCACAAGTCTTAACTTTTTTTATATTTATGGTATTGGCTGGTTAATGTTATTTTTTTTTTGTTAAACTTTCTTTATTATAGTTTTGGTGGTACAGATAAAACGACATTTGAAAGCTTGTGAATTGCCACGTCCAACTGTAAGCTACAACTGGATTCATCATCATCAATACATGGCTTACACTGAAGTCAAAACAAAGTTGGTAGGAAGTCTTCCCCTACCCAGCCCATACTGTGTAGTGCTGACATAGGTACCACATCAATGATTGTGAGAACATAACATCAACAAAGTATAACCAAACTAGGCCAGAATAACAAGTGATACAATGGAGGCAGAGAAAGCTGAGTCTTACTGAGTCACTTCAGGAATAATGACAGTCGTATGGCACTCTCCCTCCTCGAGGAGGACCCCCTCTATACATGGGATAGATGTAATGCCCTAAGGCGTGGGCGGCAGGACATAAGTGGAAGAACCCTGGATGGAAACTGCACCAGGGGTCCCATATATACTCAAAGTCCCTTCTTGAGTCTGTCAATTTGTCTGCCAACTGCTCCATGGAGAGGAACTGCCACATCCTGGTGTGCCACAGTGCTATGGAGGGGGGGGGTTCTTATTGCTTTCAAAACTTTGCCAAGGTCATGTTGGCTGCTCCCAGTGCTAGTCACCAGATGGAGCGGTCTCCCACTGTTTGGTGCTTCAGGGCTGGTTCAATTATACCTAGTAGTATGTGTGCTAGAGTATTGGGGATAGGGTAATCCAGGATCTCCTTGATTTGTGACAAGATTTCCTCCCAGTAGGGATGGATAGTTGGGCAGTCCCACCAGATATGCACAAAGTTCCCCAACAAGCCACAGCCTCTCCAGCACCCATCAGAAATATGAGGGAAGATTTTAAAGTGTTTCTGGGTACAGGTACTAGTTATAAAGTAATTTATAATGTGCTTCTCTTACCCCCATGGAGCGGTTATATTTGGTGATATGTCGGAAATGTACCTTTCACTGTTTTTCCTCTATTGTTGAGTCCAGGACCTGCTCCCAGAATGTGATATAATGTGGAATGTAAATGCAATGCCCAGATATCAGAAGCTTATACAGAGTGGAGACACTTCCCCACGTCTCCCCTCCATGTCGTACAAACTGTTCAATTGGGAGCAGTTCCCTGGTGGCCGCCGAGTGTATATGAGGTTGTGTGACACAGTGCTTTAATTGAGTGTAATGGAAGTGTTCTGATGGGGGCAATTGAAAGCAGTTTTCAAATGTAAGAATGTTGTCCCCGTGATACAAGTCTGAGATCCGCAGACTCCTGCCACCTATCAAATGCCACTGGTATCAACACAGGGGAGAAGGACACATTTTAATGAATGAGGGTGTATGGAGAGGGGAATGTCATCTCCCCACAAGGCTTTCATTACTGTTTCCCAAACTTTGAGTATGGTAGCCGTGGGAATGCTCAGATAGGCATTTCTTGCCGGATCGTTACTAGGTTTCCAGAGTAAGTCTTATATGGTCCGTCCTGCCACTGCTATGGAGCCATCGTTTATCAGATGGCCGAAGGGACTATTTGGCAATGAAGCAAAGTTGGGTCACTTTGTAGTAGAGCTGAAGGTCTGGGAGTGCTAAGCCTCCCGAATCCTTCGGCCTTGTGAGTAATTTGTTAGCTAGTCTGGCCCTGCTTCCCTGCCATATGAATTGTGTAGTTATTGTGCGAGCTTCTGTAAAGAAGTCTTTGTGAACATCAATGGGTAAGACTTGGAACATATATAATATATGGGGAAACACCGTCATCTTGATGACATTGATACATCCCATCCAGGTGAAAAAAAGGATTACTATTGCTTAAAGGCCATTCACAGGCTTCTAAGAAGAGGGGAAGTTTGCTTTAAATAGATCTGTAACTTTCGGAGTAATTTTAATGCCTAGGTAGGTGATTTCCTTCTTACCTCACAGAAAGGGTGTTTCGTAAGCTATCTCTCCTATCTCAGTTGGGGGTACTGTCAAATTGTGCATGTATGATTTCCCCATATTAACTTTGAATCCCACTACTCGCTTGTACACGGCGAGCTCCTTCTGAATCGCAGGCAGAGTCACCCGGGGGTCGGTGACAAAGAGTACAATGTAATCCCCGAAGAGTGAAATTTTGTGCTGGTCAGGACTGAACTGAATACCCTGTATTCTCAGCTGTGCCTGGATTCTGGCCACCAAGGGTTCAACACTGATCGCAAAGAGTAGGGGGGAGAGGGGACCGCGCTGCCTTGTCCCCCTTGTCAGGTCAAAAAATGCTAATGCTACCTCATTTACCATAATTTGTGAGTGAGGGCAAGTATAGTTCCTCATTATCATGGCTATAAATTGGTCAATAAATCCATATCACCCTAAGGTACCCGCCAGGAAAGACCACTCTATGTGATCAAAAGCCTTTTCGGCATCAGGTGCCAGCAATATAGCAGGGACCTTTTTCTTAGTTACCTTTTCCATCACGTGGACTACTCGTTGCAGATTGTTGTGTGTTTGGCTACCTTTAATGAATCCTGATTGATCGGGGTGGATCAGATCAGGCATCATCTTTTCTATTTCTTTGGCCATAATTTTAGAGTACAGCCTTGTGTCTAGATTTAGGAGGTCAATAGGTCGATAGGATGCACAAGATTGAGGGTCCTTTCCAGTTTTAGGAATAAGTGTAGTTATAGCTTCACCCATGGTGGGGAACATGGCACGTCCTGTTCTAATCTGGTTGAAAAGCTCAGTGAGGCGCGCGTCAGGGGAGCGCCAAAGGTTCAGTAGAATTGGGTGTTAAACCCATCAAGACCCAGTGATTTGTTTAGTATGAGAGAGTCAATGGCTGCCTGTACCTCCTCCCTTGTAAATGGGGCGGTTAAGGTGTCATTGGCTTCCTGGGGAATATGTGGGAGGTTTGATTGCTTTACATAGGCCTCTGGTGCAAGTGCATTGGGTAGTTCCAACAAGTATAGTCGGGTGTAAAAGTTCTGAAATACTCGGCCCTTTCCTCCTCTGCTTGGTATTTGCCTGACTCATCCCCTATTTGGGCTATTTATTCCCATGCCTATTTGGTGCGTAACTGTTGTGCAAGCATCGGGCCTATTTTGTTCCCCTTTTCATAGGAGGTTTTCTTGAGGCGTAGCAGGGAGATTTCTGCTGTGTTAGTGTATATGGATTGCAGTTTACCTCTTAACAAAGTCACCTTCTTCTGCAAGAGCCAGGTAAGGGAGACTTTATGAGCCTGTTCTGCTACCGTCAATTCATTTTCCGATTCTTGTCTTTCCTTGGCCTTTAATTGGTATAGAGAAGTTGCTAAAGAAATGCATGTACCCTGTATGACCACCTTAAATGCATCCCAAGCTATGAGGTGTGAAGTTTCTGTGGGGCAGTTATGCTGAAAGTAGTCCCTGATTGCTTCCTGTAGGTCATCTCAAAATAAGCGGTCTCGGGATAGGATATTAGGGAAATTCCATCTACTGAATTTAATGCGTGTCGTGGGCCAATCAAATCCAATCCCCAGCAGGACATGATCAGAGATGATAATTTGAAGCATTGTCGGTGTTCTGAATGACTGTTGTAGGGGTTGGCTCGTGAATTCATAATCGATCCTCAAATACGATATATGTGAGTGTGTGAAGAAAGTGTAGTCCTTTGGAGTGGGATTAAGTGTTCTCCATGCGTCAAAAAAGGCCCAGCCTGTTCAGGACTGCACTGATGGAATTTGCAAAGGTGCTCATTTGGGCTCTTTGGGGGTGAGTTGTGTCCTGGGTGCTGTCCCATATCAAATTGAAATCGCCTAGCGGAAGAATGTCTCCCTCTGCGTACCCCTCCAACCTAGATAGAAAGGCCAGGAGGAATTGAGTTTGTCCACTGTTGGGTGCATACAAAGTAGCTATTGTGCACACTTTCCCTCTGATACTACCGTTGGCTATCTACCCTCCTTATCCTGTTTCATGCCCTGCAGTAGGAAGTGGGTGGAATTGTGGAACAGCAAGGCTACCCTGCAGTGTTTTGTGGTCGATGAGGCTGTGTATACATGTGAATAGTGTTTGTGGTGCAACAAGTGTCCATCTCCCCTCCTAAGATGAGTTTCCTGCAGGGCTATTATATCAAAATGGTAGTACCTAAAGTATTTCCAAAGTTGTGCCCTTTTGTTGGGGGAGTTCAATCCCTTAACACTCCATGATAAAACTTTAAGCATCTTGCTTCTCTAACAGCTTGTGCTGATGTTAGCTTTGCCCCTCCCAGTAGCTATTTGATAAACCACCTCTCCCCCTGCCTCCTCCTCCATTCTCCTCCTATTGTGTCACAGTCTTATCTATGCCTACTTATGCTAGATATGAAGAAAAAATGACCAAAAAAACAACATAATAACTGTTAAAAAACAAACACGTTGTTGCTTCATATCAAACCATCTTGAGGTCATCATGGTGGGGAGTGGATACACATCCACCCTAGTACCACACGGAGACTGCATATTAAAACATTATGAGTGTCATGTGTCATCTTATTAACATCTTGTTGCTCTTGGAGTCTGACTATAACAGAAGCCAGTGGGGTCTCCTAGGCCTCTGTCTGCCTTCGTTGGATGTTCTTCCCTAGGTCTCCAAACCCCGATTCGGGGTAGATCGGCGGCTCTCAGGTGAACAGTCACTGGACTGGATATGTCTCCTGCATCCCTCTCCGATTCATTACACTGGCTTCAGGACCCTGGTTCCTGTGGCTCCTTTTCCCCTTCTTCTGTTGCTTCCATGAATCTGTGGAGGCTGATGCCTCCCTCCTTTTTTGTAGCACATCTGAGTTTTCCGCAGACATTTTGGTGATCCTCTCCTGCAAATCCAGTAGGGCCAATGTCTCCTCGAGGTCTGTGAAGTGGTGCTGTTTGTTGTTGAGCTCAAAGGCTATGCAAAGGGGTAGTTCCATCTGTACCTGACATTTCTAGTCCTCAAGGCATCTATGACTAGTCAGAATTACAGTCTGTGGACCAATGTTGCTGAGGCTACATCTTGGTATAATGAGTATTCTATGCCCTTGAAAGAGATGGTGTCTTGCTTTCTCGTCCTCTGGAGGATCAGCTTCTTCACCTTAAAGGAGCCCACCTCGCCAGGATGTCTCTGGGTCTCCTCCTTCACCCGCGATGTGGACACTCACCCTATGCACTGGCTCCATTTGGACCTCTGAGTGTTTGGTGCCTAGAATATTGGAGAAGAGGCCAACCACAAATGCTTCAAGATCTGGGCCTTCACTTTCTTCTTCCAGACCCCTTACTTGGATGTTGTCCCTACGTGAACAGTTTTCCAAATCTTCACACTTGAGCAGAGATAGGTGAAGTTGTGTCTTTAGCTGGGTGATACCAACTTCTATAGGTGCTATTTTTTGTTCTATTTCGCGGACCTTTGCCTCAGTGTCTAAAGAGCGGCTTCCCACTGAGTCCACATCAGACTGGAGAGAGGTCAGACGGGTGTTAATTTCCAGTTTGAATGATTCGAGCCTGGCCTTGGTATCTGCTGTTAGTTCTTTGCGAATTTCCATTTTAAAATCATGAGCAATGTCAGATCTTCTTTCGTCAGTGCCATGTCTTCCGCAAGTGATCGCGTGGATCCATCCGACCTGGGCTCAGCAGGTCCAACGTAGTTAGAGACCCTATTGGACTGCGGCTTCCTTCGTCACATAAGTGCTACTCCCAGTTCAGTGTGGTGATTATGTGCTCTCCTGTGAGTGTGATACAATCACCCTCTTCCTCCAGTTACAGTTGGCAGTGGCATTCCCCAATTAAGCTGTTCCCACCTGTTTGCCTCCTTTGTATCAGACACCCCTGGTTGGGCCTCGGTCGCTGTTTCCTGTAGGAGCTGGCCAGTCCCCAGGGGCAGCAGTGGGAGCACCCCAGTCAGATGTCTTGCATCTATGTGCCCCTGCCGTGTGGCTTATATCGCTTGTCTGGTATAGTGAGAGGTTATGCTGTGCAGCACTGGGCTTCAGCCAGCCACCAAAGCGTCCTCTTGTTTCATCTTTTTTCGGCCTGGTGGGAGCACCATGTTAGGGTCAGGTGTCCCAGGTATTAGGCCTCCGTCCACTCTCCCAGGGTTGCCACTTAACGTTGGGCAGCATCTTCTACCGCTCAGGTTGGGCAGGCCACCTTACTTTCCCACAGTGCTCTCATGGTATTCTTCTGGCAACAGCTCTCCGTCCACACTTTTTGCCCGCAACAAGCACTAGGCCAGTCCCGGTCCGCCTCAGTCGACCGCTCTGTTGCTGCTTCCCTCTAGGTGCTTTTGCTCCACAGTCAGGGCCCGCGTCTGCTTGTAGATTTATGCAGCCTCCCCCAGCGCCGTACCTGCACAATCACATCAAGTCACTCCTGTCACGGCAGGATCGGGCTCAGCACTTTGCACTGCTGCCATGTTGCTTCTTCGCTGTCCAGGCCTGGGAGCTCCAATTTTGGTGGTGCCCTCTTCTTTGGGCATGTTACTGCGGTGCCTCATACTCCCTGCAGGGATCTGGCTTGCATATTGAGACTGCGAACCGAGTCTCTGCGTGGTTGAGCGAAGCCTCCAGAGATTATGTCCGGTCGGCCATGTTGGTCGGCCAAGCCCCCCCATGTTAGTTTTTTGATGTTTCGTTAAGTTTATTTATTGATTATATATGTTAATTTCAAAGCATTACCATATTTTTACAGGTAATAGAAGGGTCAGTGTATTTCAAAAATATTGGTTATTTTACATTCTATAATTAGTTATTTATAGATGTTTTTATACTACATTTTAATTATCTTTCTGAGTGTATGTCTTTTTAATTATGTTTTATTCAGATTGGTATTTCAAATTTGCTTTAATAATGTGTAGAGAAATATATTCCTAAAGTTTTAGTGTAAAGTTTTAGTGCATATATCTTAGGGAGGTAAAGGGTGTTGTTGGTCAGTTAGTGCTACTATAAAATCTAGATGAGGTAATCCTGGGTTGTTAGCAGATCATTTTACTTTGAAGGTTAGGAGTTCATGCCTTTGTTTAGTTTGTTTGGAGATTTGTGGTTAGAGTTGGGTAATGGATTGTTCCATTCTTTGCTCCAGATAGTGTTTTTCTTTTTAAACATTTCAAGGAATTGTCAGAGCGTAGACAGGTTTTTTCCAAGTGTACTATTTCACATTGGGTTGGTAAATGGGGGACTTTATTGGCATACTATAATGCTTAGAAACGTCTGCTACAGGGACACATGCTAAAGATGTTATTGTTGTTATGATATAATGCAATTCTAGATCAGTTACATATTCTGTACTCGTGGTGTATACAGTATATGTAGGTGCCTCATTATATGTGCAAATTAAAATGATAATCGCACCCCTGAATTGTAGTGTCTTGGTAGATTGTTAGTATGGTTGAAATCATTGCCTTCTCAAAGTATTTTTGTGAATTATAGTTGTTTGTTTTTTACATGTGTTAGCACAAGGGGTGTCATAAAGATATTCTCGGGAGCCCAAAGTACAGACAGGAATGCAGGGCAAGATGGGGGATTATCGAGACAGAAAGTAAAACAGACCTTTTCAAAAGATTACTAGAAACTGATTGCTTTCAAATCTTTTCCTACACATTTTGCAGACATGCCAACATATTCAAACTGGGAAATGGGAGATCTTGAAAGAAAACCCCAAAACAGTGGAAAACTGCCATAATTCTAAATAAAACAAACTATCACTTTGTAAATATATATGAAGACATGAAGACACGCACTCAGGATGACGATTTGCCAAACGAAAGTATTTTTTTACAGTACTCCCAGCCCCTGCAATGCATTTCAGCTTGCTGGCCTTGCTCAAGTGTGAATCTGTAAAGTTTCATATTTAGTAAACTAGCAAGTGAAAGAGCCATTAATAGTCCCATGCTAATGGAAACCTAAAAACAAGTACATGATAAACAAAATACATCTTTGTCAACATAGGTTTTCTTTGTATGCTCTATGGCTCACAAAATAAAAGTGTCCCAGCAAGTCAAACAAACAAATTATTTCCTATGCAACCCTGTGTAACTACATGAAAAAATGTCCTAATAGTGTGCCACATAAATTACTATTTTTAGGGCATTTTGATTGGCTACTAGGGATTGTTTTGTAAAAATAACAATGATTGTCTTTTATTCACTTTGGCCTTCATATGGAGCACAATCCTACTAACATTAGCAAGGAAGCCCAAAGAAACAAAATACACTGCATATGAAAAGTTTCAGAATTACTAGATGAACAACTGAATGACCTATTTAGAGTCACATTCTAATGAAAACCTATGAACAAATACATAATAAATAGAAAACATCATAACCCCTTTGCTGCTAGGCCTTTTCCCCTTCAGGTGCCAGGCCTTTTTTTGGCTATTTGGGGCAGTTCGCGCTTAGGCCCTCATAAATGTTTGTTCACAAAAGCTACAAAGACAAATTTGCGTTCTTTTTTCCAACATCCTAGAGATACTAGAGGTACCCAGAGTTTGTGGGTTCCCCTGGAGGAGACCAAGAAATTAGCCAAAATACTGCAAAAAATGTGTTGTTTTTTAAAAAATGGGAAAAAAGGGCTTCAGAGGAAGGCTTGTGGGGTTTTGTTCCCTGAAAATGGCATGAACAAAGGGTTTGAGGTACTAAAATCACAATCTTCCCAGCTTTCAGGAACAGGCAGACTTGAATCAGACAACCACATATTTCAACAGAATTTTGGCATTTTACTGGGACATACCCCATTTTTACCATTTTGTGTGCTTTTAGCCTCCTTCCAGTTAGTGACAGAAATGGGTGTGAAACAAATGCTGGATCCCGGACAGCTAAACATTTGTGAAATGTAGACAAAATTCTGAATTCAGTAAGGTATCATTTGTGTGGATCCTACAAAGTTTTCCTACAGAAAATAACAGCTGAAATAAAAAAATATTGAAATTAATGTGAAACAAAAGAGCCATTTCTCTCCATGTTTTACTCTGTAACTTTTTCCTGCGATGTCAGATTTTCAACAGTGGTATACCGTTACATTTGCTGGACTCTTACGGTTGCGGGGATATATAGGGCTTGTAGGTTCATTAAGAACCCTACGTACCCAGAGCCAATAAAGTAGCTGCACCTTGCAATGGGTTTTCTTTGTATAGTGGGTATCCAGCAAACCATTTGGTGAAATATAAGGAGTGAAAAATAGGTATCAAGGAAACCTTTGTATTTCCAAAATGGTCACAAGATACGGTATTAAGAAGCAGTGGTTATTTGCACATCTCTGAATTCCAGGGTCCCCATAGTAGCATGTGAATTACAGGGCATTTCTCAAATAGTTGTGTTTTTTACACACTGACTTACATTTGGAAGGAAAAAATGTAGAGAAAGACAAGGGGCAATAACACTTGTTCTTCTATTCTGTGTTCCCCCAAGTCTCCCAATAAAAATGGTACCTCACTTGCATGGGTAGGCCTAATGCCCGCGACAGGAAACGCAACATGGACACATCACATTTTTACATTGAAATCTGACGTGTTTTTAGGAAAGTACCTAGCTTTGATTTTGTCATTTAGCTCAGCTGGCAGCTAGTGAAATGTGGTATGTCATAGCTTGTAGAACTTGTGGTATGTCATGGCTTGTAGAATTTAGAACTGAGAAGAGTAAGAGTGGAATCCAGCGGAGACGGACAGAGGGAGAAGAGCGTTGATAAGCTGGCAGTTGGTGGAGCTGGATGGGGCCTCTGTAATGAAATAAAGCTACCTTTGTGAACTTAATACGGCTCTCCCTTATTTGTGGACACAATCCTTCACTGGCGACGAGGATGGGATGATTTTTTTTCTTCCCCGTCTTCTTTACTGAACACAGAGGCCTCAACAGAATTACTGTCGCAGAAGAGCAACGGAGAGGTTCCAAGAACAACGGAGAGGTGAGCGACCTTCGTGAACAACAAACAAAAACTGTTCTATTCAACTCTGTTATTTTAAAAGAGACATTTAATATCTCCGTAATAATGTTTTCTCTCGACAAGCGTTTCCATGGAAACTGACTAGAGCTCACCCGCTCAGCTGTGTTTACTCTAAACACACGCATGACTCGCATTCTCGCACGTGTGCGAGTTACCATATCAACGCTTACAGCGTCCTCCTGACAACGCGAACAATTCAAACAGCGGAATACGCTAGGACTTGTGCAGCATTTCCTCAAGTACCATATTAACGCTGTCAGTATTCATATATTTTGGTAACCCCACCAGAGCGGAGACCACCTCTCAGACTGACGCCTTAGCGAGTTTTGGAATTCAGAAAGGAAGGAAACCAACCGCTGCCGAGTTTTACAGTTTCAGTAACAGCTATCAGAGCCACTCATATCATAAATCCATGGTCCGTTGTATATGCCACATGAATATCACCCTAAAATAAATGCTTTCAGTCAGCTATGCATTTTTAAAGTATTTAAAGTATTGGCCACTGACACAATCAAACTGTCTCTGGAAAACTTCATAGCACTGAATTACACAATACAAGCTAACATTAAGTTACAGGTATTCGATCTTCGGGGCCACTAAACCACTGGCCTAATTGGAAGCACCTTTACAGTAAAAGAAGTCTTTCAAAACATGTTTGCATAAGGAAGTGACAACTTTAATAATTTTTCTTTCCTTGTTTTTGTGGATGGACCATTAGTGTGATTACAATGCAGAATGTCACTGCGCCCCCCTTTTTCCTCGCTTTACCAGGAGAGCCACCTATAAAGTGGCAAAAGTGGAAAAAAGTCTTTGAAAGATATTCCAAGGTCTGTGGTGCATCTCTTAGTGTAGAAATGAAAACTGCTCTACTGTTACATTGCCTAGGTTCTCAAGGACAGGAGGTTTTCGATAATCTTCCAGACATAACTAATGAAGATCTAAATGAATATGAAAGTTGTATAGAGAAATTGGACAGACATTATATTCCCAAAATTAGCACAATACTTGAGAGATATCACTTTGGAAGGCAAAACCAAGAGGAAAATGAATCCGTTGAGGGATATGTTACGGCGCTAAGGAAACTAGCTTCATCTTGTAAATTTGGAACTTTGACAGAGGAAAGAATCAGAGATCAATTTATGTTAGGCTGTAACATAGAAAGAGTAAAAGATGAAATTTGGCAAAAAGATGATCCATCACTAGAGGAAGCTTTGGTTTTGGCAAAGAAAATTGAACATTCTCTCAGATGTGTAGAGACCATCAAAAAGGAGGAATGCAAAAATCATACTGTACATATAATTCAGAATCTCACGGGAAAAAAAGAAAGACCAGAAGGACAGAATTATAAAAAAGACAGAAAAAATACTTTTCAAGGGAATTGTTTTCGCTGTGGCTGACAAGGTCACATGGCCAACGACAAAAACTGTCCGGCTATAAAGGTGACATGCAAGTTGTGTAAGAAAAAAGGCCATTACTCCAGTGTGTGCAGAACAAGAAGTGGAAAAGGCAATGTTTTTGAAGTTAAGAACGAATTGGATGTTGGGGAAAGCGATGACTTTGAATGTGGTCAAATAATCCTACAAGTCGAAGGAGAAGGTCAAAAAGGAAGGAAAGGTCCAATTGATGAAGTCATGATAGATGGGGAAAGAACCAGAGTATTATTTGATTCCGGAGCCAAGATCACAATTGTTTCAATGGAGTTCTATATGGGAAAACTAAGAAACAGAGTTAGGTTGTTCAAACCGGATATCACACCCATTGCCTATGGTGGTGAACCAATTAAGCTCCACAGATACTTTTGGGGTTTGCTTGAGTTTAAACGAAAATTCACTAATGCAAAGATTTACGTTTCTAAAAAAGGAGACAGTGTGCTCAGTTGGTTCCACCAGAAAGACTTGGGGGTTATTCTTGATCCCAATAGTGATGCACCTGTGAAGGTAAGGGATCGAATCATCATCAACACAATTGTGGATCAAGGAAACTCTATTGGTCAAAAACTCATGGACAACAATTACTTTGTTATGAGATTAAAGGCAAAAACTAATTTGGTATTTCAAGAGAAATTAGGATGTCTTCAACACTATGTTCATCATATTCGTCTGAAGGAAGGTGTGAAACCTGTATGCAGCAAAGTTCGTGGAGTACCTGTGGCTTTACGTGAAGACATGAAATTGGAACTAGAGAGGCTGCAGAAGGAAGGAATCATATAGGAAGTTGAAGGAACTGAATGGTTGGCGCCAGTAGTCGTAGCCAGGAAGCTGAATGGGAGCATACGCTTATGTGTTGACCTAAGAGAACTGAATAAGAATGTGATTGTGGATAGGTATCTCATACCCAATATTTCTGATATGTTGTTACTTCTACAAGGTGCAAAGGTGTTTTCTACCATAGACTTAACATCAGCATATCATCAGATTAGGTTGACTAAAGAATCCAAGGATCTTACTGCATTCATCACACCATTTGGCACTTTTAGGTATACCAGACTACCGTTTGGATTAATGTCTGCAGCCTCTGTATTCCAACGGGTTATGGAAAAGGTATTGAAAGATCTTGTTGGTGTGGGAGTGTATCAAGACGATGTTTTAGTATTTGGGAAAGATCAGGTTCAGCATGAAAAGAGGGTTGTTAGTGTATTGGAAAAGTTGGGAGAATTTGGGTTGACTGTCAAGATGGAGAAGTGTAGGTTTTGTAGCAAATCTATAGAATATTTGGGTCATACCATAACAGGTGAAGGCATATCCCCAAAAAAGGAGCTAGTAGATGCGATTGACAGGTTACAATCACCATTGAATAAGGAAGAACTTATGACATTTTTAAGTATGGCTGAATATTACAGTAAATTTGTGAGGGGTTTTGCAGAAAGGTGTGTGAATATGAGAAAGTTGTTACGGAAAGGAGTGGAATTTGTGTGGAATGAAGAGTGTGAAAATTAATTTGGAGAAATAAAAAAGGAAATTGTTAAAGCTCCCAAATTGAGAAATTTTAACCCCAATCTGCCCTCGGTCTTAATAGCCAATGCAAGTGCAAAAGGCTTAGGGGCGGTATTACAACAGGGTGGCCAAAAGAATGAACAAGTAGTACTATTTTTGTCACGAGCTTTAAGGGATGCAGAATTGAACTATAGTGTTATTGAGAGAGAGGCGCTTGCTGTTCATTTGGCAGTAAGGAAACTTAAGAATTTGTTGTGGGGAAACAAATTCGAGGTAAGGACTGATCATAAGCCCCTTTGTGAAATTTATAAAAGGAAAGGGGTGGATGCGGTGTCTAGCAAAATCACTAAATGGGTGGTGTCTCTACAAGATTTTGATTTCGATAAAAAGTATATTACAGGTGCACAAAATAAGGTAGCGGACACGCTATCAAGATTAGTGTTAGTAGGTGAATTGGAAGGAGAGAGAGAAACCGATTGGGATGCCGAAATGGTGTGTGAGATTGAGGAGAATGGATTTGATTAAAGTGTTGTGACAAAGGAGAGATGGCGGAGAGAATGTGAGTCTGATAGCACGATAGTGAAAGTGTTGTCTTTAATAAAGGAAGGTTGGAAATACAGGAATGAAGGGAGTAGTGAGACACAAAAATTCTGGCATGTGAGAGGTGAGTTGTCTAGTAATGATGGGTTTCTATTCAGAGGTACAAAGTTAGTTTCCCCCATCACATTGAGGCAGGAACTTATTTCTCTTGCTGACTCGGGTCATCAAGGATTGTCCAAGACCAAAGGGAGATTGTGTTTGACTTATTGGTGGCCAGGTATGGACTGCCAGGTAGAAAGGTCAATCAGAAAATGTATGCAATGTATTATGAGCGAGAAGACTGTGAAACCTAGGATTCAGCCTATGGAAATAAGGGAACGCCCCACTCAGCCGTGGGAGGAGGTTGCCTTGGACATTCTGGGGCCTGTCCGTGGGGAAGGTTGTGAATTGTATCTATTGGTACTAGTTGATCTGTTAGCCAGATGGCCGGAGATTAGATTTACCAGGAACATTGAGACTAAACAGGTAATTGGTTTTCTTAAGGAAGTGTTTGGGAGAGAAGGGCTGCCTAAGAGCATTCTTACTGACAATGGGGTACAATTGGTATCGAGGGAAATGGAGCAATATTTGGCAGACTGTGCTAAAATTCATAAAAAGTGTGCGTTATACCACCCCAAAACCGACGGCATGATGGAATGATTTAATAGGGTGTTGAAGGAGACCATAGCTTTGGCTAAGGTTAGTGGATTGAACTGGAAGAAAGAAGTGATTAAGAGGGTTGAAGTATACAGAGTCTCACCTCACGCCATTACTGGTAAAACACCTTTTGAATTACTCAGAGCCAGACATCCCAATACTTTGGTATCACCTAGGTGGGTCAATGACATGGAAGCAAGAACTGGGGTGGTGGTATCAGATGAGTCTTGGAAACGAGATGAAGAGGAAAAAATAAAAGCTCGTAAGGAATGTTTTGATCGCAGGAAGTCATCTCGCGCAACCAAAGTTAAAGTTGGAGATTGGGTGTTGATTCGTAAGCCTGTGGGTAAAGGAAGGAACGTGGATAAAGTCAAACCTATAAGGGCAGTGAAGCTGTTCAACAATGCAGTAAGAAAGGAGGATTCCAAGATGTGGAATCTAAATCGTGTGGTGGTACTAAAATGTAAAAATGTGTGGAATTAACTTGTATATATATATACTGTTGTTTTTGTTTTTCTCTTCCCTCCCTTCCTTGTGTTTTTTTTTTCTCTGTTTACTCATTTCTCTTGGTTTGTAAAGGGGGGAGGTGTGTGGTATGTCATAGCTTGTAGAACTTGTGGTATGTCATGGCTTGTAGAATTTAGAACTGAGAAGAGTAAGAGTGGAATCCAGCGGGGATGGACAGAGGGAGAAGAGCGTTGAGAAGCTGGCAGTTGGTGGAGCTGGATGGGGCCTCTGTAATGAAATAAAGCTACCTTTGTGAACTTAATACGGCTCTCCCTTATTTGTGGACACAATCCTTCAGAAAACCAAGCATACCTATACATTTTTGAAAATTAGACATCTATGGGAATCTAAGATTGGGTGACTTGTGGGGCTCTCACCAGGTTCTGTTACCGAGAATCCTTCGTAAACCTCAAACTTTGGCAAAAAAACACCTTTTCTTCACATTTCGGTGATGGAAAGTTCTGAAATCTGAGAGGAGCCACAAATGTCATTCCACCCAGCATTCCTCAAGTCTCCCAATAAAAATGGTACCTCACTTGTGTTGGTAGGCCTAGTGCCACAACATGAAATGCCCTAAAACACAACATGGACATATCACTTTTTCCCAAAGAAAACAGACCTGTTTTTTGCAAAGTGCCTGGCTGTGGATTTGGGCCTCTAGCTCAGCCGGGACCTAGGGAAACCTACCAAACCTGTGCATTTATAAAAAGTAGATACCTAGGGGAATCCAAGATGGGGTGACTTGTGGGGCTCTCCCCAGATTCTGTTACCCAGAATCCTTTGCAAACCTCAAAATTTGGCAAAAAATACCTTTTCCTCACATTTCGGTGATGGAACGTACTGGATTCTGAGAGGAGCCACAAATTAACTTCCACCCAGCATTCCCTTAAGTCTCCCGATAAAAATGGTAATTCAGTTGTACAGGTAGGTGTAGTGTCCGTGACCGGAAATGCCCCAAAACTAAACGTGGACACATCACATTTTCCCAAAGAAAACTAACCTGTTTTTTGCAAAGTGCATAGCTGTAGATTTTGGCCTCTAGCTCAGGCAGCACCTAGGGAAACCTAGCAAACCTAAACATTTATAAAAACTAAACATATAGGGGAACCTTGGATGGGGTAAGCTGTAGCACTCTCACCAGGTTCTGTTACCCAGAATACTTTGCAAACCTCAAAATTTGGCCCCAAAAAACACTTTTTCCTTACATTTCGGTGAAAGAAAGTTCTGGAATCTGAGAGGAGCCACAAATTTAATTCCACCCAGCATTCCCCCAGGTGTCATGATAAAAATGGTACCTCACTTGTGTGGGTAGGCCTAGGACCCGTGACAGAAAATGCCCCAAAACACTGCGTGGAGACATCAAAATTATCAAATGCAAAACTACCTGTTTTTTGCGGGGGAGGCACCTGGGTTTTTGGTCCTGGGCTCAGCAGCCAGCTAGGGAAACCTACCAAACCCAGACATTTGTAAAAACTAGAAACACGAGGGAGTCAAGGGTGGTGTGACACGCGTGTATCCCCCAGTGTTTTCTTAACCAGAATCCTCAGCAAACCTCAAAAATCATATTTCCCACATTTCTGAGTGGGATCACTGCACCGGCACAGATTTCCTACCACCCAACATTCCCCTCAGTCACCCGATAAAAATGTTACCTCACTTGCGTAGGTGGGCCAAGTGCCTGTGACAGGGAAGTGCCAAAAACAGGTAAAAAAGGAGGGGGAACAAAAGCGGGTCCAAAAGGGCAATTTGAGAAAAAAACATTTTTAGGCTAACAAGTGGGGCAGAATTGTTATTGGAATAGGTGTGACAATGCTGGGTGCTAGGAATTTTTTGGATTCCTGCAGATTCCGGAAGGTTCCATCACAGAAATGTGGGAAAAATGTGTGATTTCCAGCAAAGTTTGAGGTTTGCAGGGCATTGTGGATAAGAAAATGGTGCGGGTGCATGTAAAGCACACCACCCTGGACTCATCCAGATGTTTAGTTTTGAGATGTTTCTAGGTCTCGTACATTTTCCTACATGGCAGTGTTGCAAAGTCCAAAAGTGCAGCCATCACCATTCCAAGTGGACTATTTTGAGGGTTAGACATGCTCTCATGGCCCAAATGTAAAAACAAAACCCAAAATAATCAAATGTCCTCTTGCTTGCCATGGGATAAGGGTGGTCATTACAACATTGCGGTAAAAGCCGCTTACCGCCGTGCAGAAGACCGCCAATACACCGCTGCGGCTGCGGAAATCCACCACAGCTTTTATGACCCACATCTCGGAATCCACCGAAATTCAGACACCCACACAAGTCCGCCACACCAAAGGTTAGTGATAAACTGGCGAAAACAAATCATCCACCGTAACGCCAACAGAAACACGCCCATGCTATCACGACCCACGAATCCACGCGGCGGTCTTTCAACCGCGGTATTCCATTGGCGTTACACACCGCTGCGCTCAAAATACACACACATCTCCAAAACACCGCCACATTGGACAATTCCAAATACACACACCTGATACACATACAAACACTACTCCCACACACCCAACACAATAGAAAACACACACCTACATCACCCACAAACCCCTACGACCAAAAATTATTGACGAAGGCCACAGAGACTGCACAGCATAAACAACCCCACCACACAGAGGCACACAACACCATCACCCACACAACATCCACGCACAAAACACCACACACCACTACACATCACCACACTCATCACCACATACACCACCCCACACATCACCTACACCACCCCATGGCACGGCAAAGACACCCCAGGTT
This sequence comes from Pleurodeles waltl, assembly GCF_031143425.1. Lineage (NCBI taxonomy): Eukaryota > Metazoa > Chordata > Amphibia > Caudata > Salamandridae > Pleurodeles > Pleurodeles waltl. The sequence continues at coordinate 684,924,928 of NC_090449.1, read as the reverse complement.
CTCCCAATAGGAGCTCAGGGTCATGGTGGAGGAAATCGTACGGGTAGAGCCACAGCTATTTGGATCACAGGTGCAGCACACCTCCATAGCTAGGAAGATGGAGCTATGGCGAAGAATAGTCGACAGGGTCAACGCAGTTGGACAGCACCCAAGAAATCGGGACGACCTCAGGAAGAGGTGGAACGACCTACGGGGAAAGGTGCGTTCCGTGGTCTCAAGACACAACATCGCGGTACAGTGGACTGGCGGCGGACCCCCACCTCCTCCCCCACAACTAACAACATGGGAGGAGCAGGTCTTGACCATTATGCATCCTGAGGGCCTCAGAGGAGTCGGTGGAGGAATGGACTCTGGTAAGTCAAATCTTAACTATCATATCCCCCACCCTACCTGCATGCTATCACAGACCCCCACCCTCACCCCCTCCCCTATCACTCCAACTCCTCACTAATGTACTAATAACACAAACCACCCATCCCGACACAACAAAGCATTGACACCCCTCACTAAAGCATGCCCACTGCACATACCCATAACACCCCCCTCAACCATCATCACACAAACCCCCACACAGGAATGCTAGCACTGGGGTACACGGTCACCCACCCATTGCACGCCATGACACACACAGATGCAATAATCATGCTTTTACACCCCTGCAGGACCACTACCCAACGTCACCAGACAGGAGGGTCCAGACATCTCAACCCCACCCACAAAAGAGGCCCACAGTGATGACAGCAGCTCTGGCCAACTGGATCCAGATGACCAGCCCGGACCATCGTGGGCCTCGGGACAGTCGGTTCCCCTCGCACAGGCACAGCCGAACACAGACCTTCCACCCTCTGGAAACACCAGCACAGCACCCACCCAGCGGGCCCATACCTCCGTCCCCGGGACACGTCAATCAGCTGTGTGTCCACCACTACAGGGAACTCAGGATAACCCACCACCCCAACAACAACAGGGACCTGGGGGCAGTTGTAGTGGGCACACAGTCCAGGGGACGGAGGCACAGGAACACAGGGGAAGTGGGAGGGCTGCTGTGCGACAGGGGGCGGACAGGCCAAGGGAACCCACTCTCCACGAGGCCCTCTCCTCCATCATGGGAGCATACCACCACTCCCAGGAGACGATGGCTACGGTCCTGGCCAAGTTTCAGGAGACCCAGCGCATGCAGGAGGACCAGTATTTGGGGTTCAGGGAGGAACTCAGAACCATCAGCTCCGCCATGGGCACCATCGTTGGGGTGCTGAAGGACATACTGAACACCATGAGGGATACCGTGGCACTCCAAGGGGACCCTGACACTAGCATGGACAATGAACTTCCCACCACCTGGGTGGTGACCCGTCAGATATTGCAGTGCCGGTCTGACGAGGAGTTAGCCCAATGATGACGCCTAGCGTCCTTTTTGACGCTTGAGGGCACTCCTATCTTAACACTGACACTTGTTGTCTGTCTAGACAGTTTCTTTTGGAACAGTGTACACTTTTTCATTTATGGACTCTGCCATGGACATTCCTCCACCATCACCCCTCACCATTTTACCACCCCCTCCAATATTGAGCAATTCAATAAACACCCTTGAAGCACAAAACAATCTGGAGACAGTCTGTGATTTTGAAAATGTGTATTAGCTATGACAGTGACAAAATCCGTTCTCAAATGTAATGTCAACATACCTATGTCACACATCACAAGTCCATGAAGAATGCAAGCAGATGACACACGTTGGTAACCACACCTGTGAAACTGTAATGGAAATGATACCAAATACTGCTTGAAATTGACAGACAGGATAGAGGTAGAAGTGTGAAAGTGCTTGTGGTAGGCAAGAAAGTGTTCTCACCTGTGTGTCACTGGAAATATTGCTGGATGACTGAGTCCCTGTTGTCAATGTCTTCTTCTTCTGCTTCCTCCTCATCACTGTCCACAGGCTCCACAGCTGCCACAACACCGTCATCTGGACCATCCTCCTGCAGAAAAGGCACCTGGCATCGCAAAGCAAGATTGTGAAGCATACAGCAGGCGATGATGATCTAGCACACCTTCCTTGGTGAGTAGAATAGGGAACTACCTGTCATATGGAGGCACCTGAACCTGTCCTTCAGGAGGCCGAAGGTGCGTTCGGTCACCCTCCTAGTCCGCCCATGGGCCTCATTGTAGCGTTCCTCTGCCCTTGTCCTGGGATTCCTCACTGGGGTCAAGAGCCATGACAGGTTGGGGTAACCAGAGTCCCCTAATAGCCACACACGGTGCCTGTGGAGTTGACCCATCACATAAGGGATGCTGCTATTCTGCAGGATGTAGGCGTCATGCACTGAGCCGGGGAACATAGCATTTACCTGGGAGATGTACTGGTCTGCCAAACATACCATCTGTACATTCATGGAATGATAACTCTTCCGGTTCCTGTACACCTGTTCACTCCTGTGGGGGGGGACCAAAGCCACATGGGTCCCATCAATGGCACCTATGACGTTGGGGATATGTCCAACGGCATAAAAGTCACCTTTAACAGTAGCCAAGTCCTCCACCTGAGGGAAAACGATGTAGCTCCTCATGTGTTTCAGCAGGGCAGACAACACTCTGGACAACAACGTTGGAAAACATAGGCTGGGACATCCCTGATGCCATGGCCACTGTTGTTTGAAAAGACCCACTTGCAAGGAAATGGAGCACTGATAGCACCTGCTCTTGAGGGGGGATCCCTGTGGGATGGCGGATAGCTGACATCAGGTCAGGCTCCAACTGGGTACACAGTTCCTGTATTGTGGCACGGTCAAACCTGTAGGTGATGATTAAATGTCGCTCCTCCATTGTCAACAGGTCCACCAGCGGTCGGTACACCAGAGGATTACGCCATCTCCTCACATGTCCCAGCTGACGGTGCCTAGGAAGGACAACAGCGACCACAGAGTCAAGCAACTCAGAGGTATGTACCCACAGCTACACAAAACACGAAACATAATCCAAAAAGTTGTCTGTATGTGTGTTGAGTCCTATACTGCAAGTGCTGCTGTGACCTTGGTCTGGAAGAGACAATGGCTCATGCATCTGGGGAAAGGGCCCCTGCCTTCACTGCACAGGAATTGGAGAAGCTCGTGGACAGGGTCCTCCCCCAGTATACGCTACTCTACGGTCCTCCAGACCAACAGGTAAGTACACAGGGAGCAAGTTGTATGGGCTATGCCTGGGTGGAGAGGGCTGGTTGTAAGAAGGAAGGGGGCAGAGTTCTGCGAGCATGAAGGACTGTGAATGCATGTGCCACATGGCAAGGGTAGGGATGTGGGCCACTCACTTCGATGGTGCAGTTGGTAATGACTTTACTTCTTCCCCTGTACATGTCATGTAGGTCAGTGCCCACCAGAAGTAGGATATTTGGCGTGCCATCGCCAAGGACGTCCGGACCCTGGGGGTCCACCAGAGACGGAGCACCCACTGCTGTAAAAGATGGGAGGACATTCGCCGCTGGAGCAAGAAGACGGTGGAGGCTCAGCTGGGGATGGCCTCCCAACGTGGGAGGGGTGCCCGTCGCACCATGACCCCCTTGATGTCCCGGATCCTGGCATTGGCCTACCCTGAGTTGGATGGGCGCTTGAGGGCATCACAGCAGACACAAGGGGGTGAGTACACTCTCATTCAGCGGACTTTGCGCGCAGTGAAGGTGTCTGGGTGGGGGAGGAGGGCTGTGGGTTTCCCTAGGCCAGGGCGAGTTCCGTAGGCTATGCCCCTCCGTAATGCAGACCATGTGGCACTCCACCCCACCTCTGTAGAGTGGCAAGTACAGGTATACATGCCCCTGTGTCATCTATGTGTGCTGATGTCGACCATAGCCATGTAGGCCATATCCCAGGAACTGCATCAGTAGAGCCCAACAGCGCGGCGTAGTGCAGGGGGCTGCTGTGTCTGCATTGTCCGCCAATGGTAGCGGTAAGCCATGCACTCAACCTGTCTTTCTTCTGTTGCCCCCCCCTTTTTGTGCTCTCCCTGTTCATTTGTGCATCAGCATCATCAGGCGGAGGTACAGTGGCCCCGGAGCACGAGGGAGCTGCATCCCACATGGCCATGGAGGGCCACACCACGGACTCTGAATACACCAGTGGGACGGAGGGCGAGGGGAGCTTCATGGCGGGGACAGGATCAGCAACCAGCAACACGGACTCGTCCTCCGATGGGAGCTCCCTTGTGGTGGCGGTAAAATCTGTGGCCCCCCACTTCTACAGGTTCAGCCGCCACCCCCCCTACCAGCACCGCCCTCCCAGCAGCCCCTCAGCCTTCGCCCTGTGCACGCTCACCCAGGAGGGTGGGCATCACCTTCGCCCCAGGCACCTCAGCCCCTGCCACCTCTGCTGCCCTCAGTGAGGAGGCCATTGACCTCCTCAGGTCACTCACTGTTGGGCAGTCTACCATTGTGAATGCCATCCAGGGTGTAGAAAGGGAGTTGCAACACAATAATGCATTCCTGGAGGGCATTCATTCTGGTCAGGCTGCCCTTCATCGAACCCTGCAATCTCTGGCCTCAGCACTGATGGCAGCCATTGTCCCTGTCTCTAGCCTCCCCCCTCCAACTTCCTCCACCCAGACCCAATCCCCTGTACCCCAGCCTATCCCAAGCACACCATCAGCCTGCACACATGTCAACACACAAGGGAAGCTCAGGCAAACATAAGCACCACACATCCCACAGGCACTCACGCAAGCATCACACACATACAGACACAGCAACATCCACTACCTCCACTGTGTCCCCCTCCTCCTTGTCTCCCTCCTCCCTCCCAGTGTCGTCTACACTCTCACCTGCATGCACTACCACTACAGCCACTACGTCCCGCACCAGCACACCCACCACCACACCCCGCTCACCTGCACTCACCACCCCCACTACCATTTACACGTCCCCTGTGTCCTCTCCCAGTGTGTCTGTGACGCCCCCTCCCAAAGTACACAAACGTGGGCACACACCCAAATCAACAAAAGTTACACCTCCTACAACCACCTCCTCTTCCTCCACTCCCAGACCCCCTTCAGCTACCCGTCCCAGTGTTCGTCAGAAACTTTTCCTGAGCAACCTTGACCTCTTTCCCACCACCCCCCCCTCCAATTCATAGGTCCCGTTCTAGCACGTCAGCCAAAAAATTTCTGGTACCAGTGGTACCTGTTAGAGGTATGTGGAGTGCACCGGGCACCAGGGCAGCCAGTGTGACACGGAGCCACAGCACAGCCAGTCCCCCCCTGTGAAGCACCAGAAGTTGGACAGTGCCCGACGGGATAGGGGGAAGACTCCAGCCGGCAAAGCCGCTCACAATGGTCCCGGGGGGACTGTCCACTCAGCTGTGACTCCTCCCAAGGTGGGGAAGGGGCAGAAGAAAGCGCCAAAGTCTGGGAAGAGCAGCACGGCGGAGAAGCCCACCATCATCCCCGCTGCCCAGGAGGCCACCACCAGCCCCATCGTCAGTGGCCAGGAGGCCATCGCCAGAGTCAGTGCCCAGGAGGGCAGTCCCATCGTCAGTGGCCAGGAAGCCACCGCCAGAGTCATTGCCCAGGAGGGCCCCGGCAGCCACAGCCCCGCTGGGCAATGAGGGACCGCCATGGCAAACACCGCTGCACAGGTCAGAGACAGCAAAGTCAAGCACCGCTGAACAGGTCAGAGACAGCAAAGTCAAGCACCGCTGAACAGGGCAAGCACCGCTGAACAGGGCAAAGACCGCCATGGCAAGCACCACGGAACAGGGCAAAGACCGCCATGGCAAGCACCTCTGAACAGGTCAGAGACAGCAAAGTCAAGCACCGTTGAACAGGGCAAGCACCGCTGAACAGGGCAAAGACCGCCATGGCAAGCACCGCTGAACAGGTCAGAGACAGCAAAGTCAAGCACCGCTGAACAGAGCAGCACCGCTGAACAGGGCAAAGACCGCCATGGCATGCACCGCTGAACAGGTCAGAGACAGCAAAGTCAAGCACCGCTGAACAGGGCAAGCACCGCTGAACAGGGCAAGCGCCGCCAACTCAAGCACCACTAGCCCATGAGCGGCAGGGGCAGTGACGGAACTGGGACCGTCACGGGGAGAGTGATGCACTCTGGGCACCAGTCCCCCTCCAGAACCAGTGGAGACATGCATCCACTCCGTCTGTCCTTAGCAGGATGAAACACTCTGGGCACCAGTCCCCCTCCAGAACCAGTGGAGAACAGCATCCACTCCGTCTGTCCTTAACAGGAAGAAGCACTCTGGGCACCAGTCCCCCTCCAGAACCAGTGGAGAACAGCATCCACTCCGTCTGTCCTTAACAGGATGAAGTACTCTGGGCACCAGTCCCCCTCCAGAACCAGTGGAGACTGTTATCGACTTGAGAGACTGTGGCTTTGCACTCCCCAGGATTGAACATTGGGCAAGCCACCCACTGTAGAGGCTTGAGAGACTGTGGCTTTGCACTCCCCAGGATTGAACAGTGGGTAAACCACCCACTGTAGAGACTTGAGAGACTGTGGCTTTGCACTCCCCAGGATTGAACAGTGGGCAAACCACCCACTTTAGAGACTTGAGAGACTGTGGCTTTGCACTCCCCAGGATTGAACAGTGGGCAAGCCACCCACTGTAGAGACTTGAGAGACTGTGGCTTTGCACTCCCCAGGATTGAACAGTGGGCAAGCCACCCACTGTAGAGACTTGAGAGACTGTGGCTTTGCACTCCCCAGGATTGAACAGTGGGCAAACCACCCACTGTAGAGACTTGAGAGACTGTGGCTTTGCACTCCCCAGGATTGAACAGTGGGTAAACCACCCACTGTAGAGACTTGAGAGACTGTGGCTTTGCACTCCCCAGGATACATCAATGGGCATGTAGCCCCTTTGTGGATCTGGCGTGGTACTGTCATCCGGCTGAGGTGCCCCCCCTTCCTTTCCCCCTGAGGTGCATGTTGTATTTCTATCTGATGCCCCAGCAGTGTTCTCTCCATTTTGCTCAGGTATCGTGTGTGGGCCTTGCCCATGCATTTTGAGTCCAGTGGTCCACGGACATTGAATGGTGCATTACCTGCACTACTAATCGTGATGTATATTTTGTTGAATGTGTATATATATCTGTATATATTTGGTTACTGTATTTTTATATATTACAATGGTTGCACTCATTTCCTTTTGTCTTTGCATTCTTCCGGGGGGTTTGATGGTTGTTGCTGTAATGTTTGGATATGCATTGGTGTGTGTGTTGTAGTGGGTGATGGTCGGGGTTGGGGTGGGGGGGTTGCGTGTGTCCCTGACTTTTGCCTCCCCCCTCCCCTATGTCGTAGGTGCAGTACTCACCGTTGTCTTCGGTGCCGGCGTTGATGATGTTCGTTCAGGAGCAGGAAGACTATCGCAGGGAGTATTTGGAGTTCCGGCTCCATGGTGTCCTCCTTCCTCGTGGAGTGTGTAGAGGTGAGCGTTTTCCCATTGAAATGGCTGTTTCCACCGTGTTTTTATCCACGGTGAATCCGCCCCAGAAAAGGTGGCGGATTGGTAGGTTGTAATACTGTTGGCGGTATTTTTTCTCCCACCTGTCTGTTGGTGGTGACCGCCGCGCTGTTTGTCCTGACCGCCGTGGCAGTCGGAGTGTTAAAGTGGCTGTCTTTGTTGGCGGTTTCCGCCACGGTCATAATTCCCTTTTTTTTTTCGCTGGCCTGTTTGCGGTCTTACCGCTGTTTTAACACCGTCCGCCAGGGTTGTAATGACCCCCCAAGATGTTTTAGTGTGCAGGAGGAGAGCTGAAAGACTGTTACCCCCTTCAGTTGGGGTGGGGGCATAAACAGGCCCATACCGGTTGGTAGCCTCCACCCCACTATTTTTTGTTTTTTTAAATTCCCTGACATCTAATATGCTTTCTACCCCCCAGGGAGTGGATCAGGGGTAATTGCGGCATTTTCCCATAAGTGGGCAGAAAAACTTTGTCCCCATTTATTTGGAGTTGGGGTATGGCCATACTCTCACCCTCTTTTTTTGAAAAAATCTTCCCTAGTCTCTGGTGGGCTTTCTGCCCCCCTAGGGGCAGATTGACCTTATAAAAAAAAGGCTGATCTGCCCCCAAGGGGGGAAGAAATGGGGTAAAATAAATTTGCCCCCCAAGGGAGCGACCCTTGCGTGCAATTGGCACAAAATAAAATCCCTGGGATCTAGTGGTTTCTGCCCCCTTTGGTGGCAGATTAGCCTAAGAAAAATAGGCAGATCTGTCCCCAAGGGGGGCAGAAATACCCTAAAATAAAATTGCCCCTAAGGGGAGCAACCCTTGCCTAAGGGGTCGCTCCCCATTTGTAAAAAAAAAAAAAATCCCTGGTGCCTGGTGGATTCTGCCCCCCTTGGGGGCAAATTGGCCTAATTGATATAGGCTGATCTGCCCTCGGGGCAGAAAAGGCCTAATAAAACAATTGCCCCCTGGGGAGCGACCCTTGCCTAGGTGGTTGCTCCCCTTATCAATATAACCAACAACAAAAAATCCCTGGTGTCTAATGGCTTCTGATCACCCCCCCCCCTCCAGGGCAGATCAGCCTAATTAATATGGGGGGGGGGCAGAAATAACCTTAGAAAAAATTCCACAGGTGGAGCTACCCTTGCCCAAGGGGTCGCTCTCCTTATATGCCAAAAACAAAACAAAACTCCCTGGTGTCTAGTGGGCATTCCTGCAGCGCGATCGCTATGTGATCAGGCTGCAGGAATGCTCAGAGTGACAAGAAAAGGAAAAGAAAAGCCTTTGCTTTCCATGCCTTTCTGACTTACCCTGCCCCCGTACCAAGGAGAAACCAATCTGTTTCTCCTCAGATCGCGCTGGGAGCATGCATGATGGTAGGTGACCTTTGATGAGGTCAGCGTGCGATCACACGCTGACGTAATCAGATGTCACGGGTGGGAGGGTCAGGGGTGGAAGGGGAAGTGATTCCCCTTCCAGCCCTGCCCTGGGTGGTTGGGGAGGAGGCCTTCGGGGGGAACCCTACCTCTTCCCTGAGGGCCGGTCCCAGGACTTAATGGTTACATCTATGGCGCCTCAGCGCCGCGCCACCGGGCGTAACCATTACGTCCTTGGTGACCCAGGAGTTAATCTACCTAGGTTTTCTTTGCATTCTCTGTTGCTCACAAAATAAAAATGTTCCCAGCAAGCCAAACAAAAATCATATTCCCAATGAACTCTTGTGCAACAAAATGACAAAGTGACCCAGCAGTGAGCTACAGAAACTACTATATGGAGGACACAATAATTGGCCATTAGGAAAAAATAATATTCTCAATTTTTATAATAACAGTGATTGGCTTTAATTCACTTTGGTCTTCACATGTATCACAATGTACTAAATGTAGCAAATACACTCAAAAAGTAAAGTAGACTGCATATGTAGAGTTTCAGAATTACTGCATGAACAACTAAAAGACACATTTATGGTCACATGGTAATTTAAACCAATAAACAAAAGCAACAGATAAAAAGAAAGAGATCACTGTAAACCTGATTGCCACTCTGTAGTTATAATTAGTATTCACAAAGACAGGAATTCCTTGGATATTACCTCTATAATAATTTTCTACCCATTTGAAGAATCACCACAAAACTTTCCAGAACTATAGCATTTTCTACATTTTGAGAGGATGTAAATATTTGTCATAAATCCTTAAGGGTGTGCAAAGATAAAATGGGGTAACAAAACAATTTTTCCACCATCGCATTTTCCATAGACTATTTATTTGATGTAGCGTGAAAACAGCTAAATTGATGTACATGAAACTTGGCAGGTTTATACATTATGGTGCAGAGATGATGATTTGTGGGTACTCCATTTAAGTAGTAGGGTAAGTATTTTTTAAGTTATAAGGCATTTAAGCTTAGCAACATCTGTCAGTGTTGCACGTACACTGAATTTCACATTATTATGTAAAACTACTGCGGTACACATTGTTGTAACCCTATTTGAAAATCTATAAAAATATAAATGTTCTACTTATTATCACTTTAATGAAGTGGACCTACCACTTACCTATGTCTAAGGCCCTTACACTAAAACACTACATGGCTGAATTTTAATTCTCAAAATACTGCCTTTACCCAATTGTATACTGGCTTCTCATCACGGTGTTTCAGGGTACACTGCAAACTTGTCATGGTATACTATGGCCCAAGATATAGCTAAGTCGAAGCTGTATTATTGGACTGCAGTACCATTGCAGCACTCATGGTGTTGCATGGGCAATGCAGTACTTAAGTCAGATATACAAAGGAACGATGCATGGTCCTGTGTTGATTGGTAAATCTAGAGAAAGGCAAGGCAATGCAATTCTCTGGTTTGCATTTTTCTACACACCATAATCTACACTAAATTTCACATACATCCATGTGCTATACTACTGTAGCCGCTATATGCTATTCCACTGTATGCCACTCCACTCTACACCTCTCCACTGTATGAGACTCCACTCTACGCCACTCCACTCTACTCTATTATACTGTATGCAACACCACTGTATGGCACTCCAGTTATATCACTCCACTGAACGCCACTCTACAGGCAACTACTCCACTATAGGCAATTCCACTCTATTGCCATTCTACTGTATGCCACTAAACTCTACTCTATCACACAGTATTCCCCTCCACTCTACAAAACGTTACTGTAAACAATTCCACTGTCTGCCACTCCATTGTACACTATTCCTCTCTATACCATTCCAGTGTATGGCACTCCACTCTACGTCTCTTCATTCTATGCTATCACACTGTACACAACTCCACTCTACACTGTTACACTGTATGCAACTCCTCTCTAGGCATCTTAAGTGTGCACCACTTGTCATGCCTTCTGAGCATTCCGGAATCTACACATCTAAAGTTGCTGGCTGGGTACAACACTGATAACCTTTGTTGTGCAACATAACACTGATGATAGGTGCAGTGCCCTGCATTGTCCCTAGGACTTTACTAACTGAGTTATATCCTTATATCATGTTTAGGGGTACAGACTTTAAGATTATCATGATCATGTTTAGTTGTACAGACTTTAAACTAACTTACAAGTTGCTGTTCATTGCATTATGCATCATGTTTATACCTCCTGTTCAGTAGTATTGACTCTGCAGCTGTAACCCATGTCACACAAAATGGGAACCGTCCATGGACATGTCTTTAGTTTTGCATTTATGTTTCTTTCTGATTTGTTTACCTAGTCCTGTTTCTATTTTAGCGGCTTCATTGTGTGAATCACATAATAAGCACTTGCATTGCCACTGACATCATGGTTGCCTAGCGCCATGCCCTCTTCCTATGAAAACCCGTTGCACCCAACCACGGACAAATTTAGTGAAGAATTCTGGATCAGAGCAGCACCGCAAGCAGCTGAGAGGCATCACGAGCAGCTGAGCGGCGCAGTAATGGATGAATGACAGTGGCAGCGTGAGTCACAAACTGCAAGCCTAGTAAGGAGTGTCTGCTTCACATGCTCTCTGTTCTTTCGTTATTTTAAAGTGGGCGAAGAGATTATAACATTTGATTGATCATGCACTTGTTCCTGTGAGTCCTCAGGAATCTTGCTCAGGTGCTAGATAAATAATCTAAAGAGAAGCGCTGCAAAGGTCTAAGTGAACTATATTTTTTTTCAGAGACTAGAATGTTTGACATAAGGAAGTCTGTTGCACTGGGAACAATAGGTGGAATTAACTTAAGAAAGTATGCATAACAAATCACAGTAAACTACGTCTACAGGAAATCACAGAGTGCATATGAATTTTGAGAAAAGTCTTTAGCGCACTCCCTGTTATGGTATTTATAAGACATGTGCTTGAGCTCCAAAGACAATGTTTCAAGCACTTGAAACCTGTTGAGTGGCCTATGGATGTTATAGTCCTTCAAATGATAGTTATGAGGTTTTTATGAAAGTTACAATTCACACTACAAACGTTTTCATCAAAATCTATTTCAGGTGAGAAGCCCTGTGAACATATCTTGTATATTGTATATAAGAAACAGGTCTTGAGTACTGTTTCAAACCACTGCTAATCTTCAACATCATCTTTTGCAGATCTCCCTCCCTGCAGTACCTTCCCCTCATTTAACCACTCCAATCCACTGATACTTCCACTGTCACGGATTCAGTGCTGCTGGAAGGTGGGCTTTTGAGGGTACTGCTGCTGAGGAACTGTGAATTAGCTTGTCAAGACTACCTTGTATTCCACTCCTCTCTACGCAACTACAGTATTTGCTACTCCACTCTACGCATTCCACTGTATGCCACTCCACTCTATGCTATTCTACTGTGTGCCCTTCTATTATATGCTACCCCACTCCACACTATTCCAGTGCATGGCACCCCACTCTATGTCACTACATTCTATGCTATTCGATTGGACCCCACCCCAAATGACACAACTCTACTCTATGCTATTAAACTCTACCCCATCCCACTGTATATCACTCTAGTCTACACCACTCCATTATATGAAACTCCAGTGTACGCTGCTCACTATACACTATTATACTCTAAGCTTCTCCACTATACAACACTCCACTCAATTAACTCCATGCTATGCTATTACACTGTAAACAACTCCCCTCTATACTACTACACTGTATGCAACTCCACTTAATGATTCCTCAGAGTACACCACTCTACTGTATACCACTCCCCTATACTCCACTTCAATATATGCTATTCAACGTAATGCCATTCTACTATATGTCACTCCACTGTAAGCTATTCCATTGTATACCTTTCCAGTGTAATGTACTCCACTCCACACCACTCCAGTACATGGCACTCCACTCTACGCCACTTTGATCTGACCCCACACCAATGGATGGCCCTCCACTGTATACTATTATACTCTTTCCCATTCCATGATGTGCCACTCCATTCTACACCATCCATAATAGGCAGCTACACTGTATGATACTCCATTGTATACTATTGCACTCTATGCCACTCGGCAGTACAACACTCCACTATACATCACTCCACTCTAAGATATTACACTGTACACAACTCCACACTATGCCACTCCACTCTACGCTATTACCCTGTTTTCAACTCAACACTACACCTCTTCAGTATATGCCACCTTACTGTGTGCCACTCTGCTAAATACTATTCCAGTATATGCTATTCCACTCTACGTAATTCCACTATATGCCATTCCAGTCAATGCTATTCCAGTGTATGCCACTCATTTCTACCCCACTCTATTCTATGCTATTCCATTGGACTCCACTCACTGTAGGCCACCCCACTGTATGCTATCATACTCTGCTCCATTCCAGTGGATGCCACTCCAGTCTATACCACTTCACTGTATGCCACTGCACTGTACACTACTCTACCATACGCTATTCCAGTCTACGCCCTTCTACTGTACACCACTTCATTCTATGCTATTCCACCGTATGTCACTCCACTATATGCTACTCCACTCTGCGCCACACAATTGTACACCATTCCACTCTGTGCCACTCCATTCTATCCTAGTCCATTGGACACCACTCGATTCTATGCCACTCCACTATATACTGTTTAACTGTACCCTACTCCACTGTACACTACTCCAGTCTACCTCACTCCACTGAATGCCACTCTACTCTACCCTGTTGTACCCACTCTATGCTATTCTACTCTTTGCCACATCAGTGTACTCCACTGTATGCTATTCGTCTGTACGCCACTCCAATCTACGCTATTAAACTGTACACAACTTCAATCCTTGCCTCTCTACTGTATGGTATTCCACTCGGCCCCACTCAACTGTACGCCACTCCACTGTATGCTATTAGACTTTGTCACACTCCACAATATACCGCTCCAGTCTAAACCACTTCAATGTATGCCATTCTACTGTACACGACTACACTATATGCTATTACACTTTAAGCTACTCCACTGTATACTGCTACACTATACTGTATTACACTCTAAGGGCCAGATGTAGCAACTTCCCAAATTGCGACTTGCAATTTGCGAGTCCCTGCGACTCGCAAATTGCAAGTCGCAATTTGGGATGCAGAAAGGTGTCTCAGACACCTTCTGCGAGTCGCTATGGAGTCGCAAAGACCCACCTCATTAATATTAATGAGGTGGGTCGCAATTTGCGACCCCATAGCGATTTAGGGCACTCACGGGGATGGAGGCCTGCTGTAGTCAGCAGACCTCCATGTCCGTGACTGCTTTGAAATAAAGCAGTTTTTTTTTTTCAAAGTGCAACCCGTTTTCCTTAAAGGAAAACGAGCTGCACTTTGAAAAATAAACCGAAACGTTTTGTTTCAGTATTTTTCAGGGCAGGTAGTGGTCCATTGGACCACTGCCTGCTCTAAAAAAATATTTTTTGGTCCAGTCACAAAGGAGAAGGGGTCCCATGGGGACCCCTTCCCGTTTGCGACTGGGTTACCATCCACTTCAAGTGGATGGTAACTGCGAGTCCATTTGCGACCGCTTTCGTGGTCGAAAATGGAATTGCATACCAGTGCGACTCGCAAATAGGAAGGGAACACCCCTTCCTATTTGCGACTCTGAAATGCATTTTGCGAGTCGGTTCCGACTCGCAAAATGCATTTCTACATACCAGATGGGCTTTAGCGACTCGCAAACAGTGTTTTTCGCCGTTTGCGAGTCGCTAAAGCTTTCCTACATCTGGCCCTAAGTGACTCCCACATATGCCACTCTAGTCTATGCTACTTCTCTCTACACTTTTCCACTTTATGCCATCCCACTGTACTACTCTACTCTGCAACACTCCAATTTACTATACTCCACACTATATAACTCCACTTCACAAAATTCTATTACACTCTATGCCACTCTGCTGAACTCTACTCCACTCTTTCCCGTACAATCCACTGTTCAAATTTGCACTCAACTCTATGCCCATACACTGTATTGTACAACACTATACTCCAATTTATGAGTTTCCAACACTGTTCAACACAGCACTTAACTCTACTGTATGAGACACCACTCCAATTCATACATTTCTTCAACTCTACGCTATTCCACTTCAATGTATGCCACCCCACTCTATGCTAATCCACTGTACCTTACTCCACTCTACACCACTCCACTCTGCACCACACAACTCTGTGCTATTCCATTCTAAGCCACTCTACTCTTCTCCACTCCAATGTACAGTATTCCACTGTATGCTACTCCACTTTATGGTAATCTACTCTGTGCCACTACTGTGTACGCTACTTACCTCCACACTACACCATTGTATTACACCCTCCTCCACGCTATATAACTCCACTCTATAAAAGTCTACCATACTTCATGGCAATCTTTGACATTCTACTCCTCTCCATCCCCATACATTCCTCTCTCCTACTCTATACTTGAGTCTATGCCAGCACACTCCAATGTACAACACTTTATTCTACTATATAACACTTTTCTACACTACACAGCACTCCACTCTACTGCACGAGACCCAGCTCCAATTTATAATACTTTTCTACCTACGATCAGCCTGTACAAGTCACTCCATGACACTCTACAACATTCCAATGCACTCTACTGTACTTTACTCCACACTAGGTTACACCACTCTGCGTGACTCTACTCCACTGTGCGAGACTTTACCTCACTCTTTGTTACTATACAACAATCCACTCTATGCAGCTCCTCTGTTTCACACACTACTACTCTACACAACTCTACCCTACATCACTCTAATACACTGTATGCCACTCTCTGACACTTTACTTCTGTCTTTACCCCTTCAGTACTCTCTACAACACTGAACTTTTACTGTGTGGCAGTGTACAACTCCCTGCTCCACTCTACTCTGTGATACTATAGTCCACTATACAACACTTTGCACAACTCTGTGTGTCGCTACACCCCCACTTTACTCCACTCCACTCTGGCGCAATACTCCATTTACTCCACTACTCCACTGTATGCCACTCCAATATATGCCACTCAATGCCATTGTACTCTATAACAGTGTATGCCAAATCACTGTACCAGACTCTACCACACTGTACTATAGAACAGTCTCCTCTGAAAAATTCAACTAGACTTTATGCCACTCTTCTATAGTCTACACCACTTTCCAGTACTGTACAACACCTCACCACACTGTTGTACAACACTGTACTCCAATTTATGACACTTTACTTGCCTGTATGCTATGCCACTCCACTCATCCGCACTCCACGCCACTATAGTCTATAATATTCCACTCCACTCTATGACACTTTACTCCACTCTACGGTACAATACTCCAATGTACTCCACTCTACTACACCTTTATCCCATGCTATGTCACTGTACTATACTCTGCTCTACACTGCTCCGCTGCCCAACAGTCTACTCCACTGAATGCAACTCCAGTCTACAACACTGTACTATACTCTATGACACTATGGCGGTCATTCTGACCTTGGCGGACGGCGGAGGCCGTCCGCCAAGGTACCGCCGTCAGAACACTGCACCGCGGTCGAAAGACCGCAGCGGTGATTCTGACATTTGCCCTGGGCTGGCGGGCGGCCGCCAAAAGGCCGCCCGCCAGCCCAGGGCAAATCAACCTTCCCACTAGGATGCCGGCTCAGAATTGAGCCGGCGGAGTGGGAAGGTGCGACGGGTGCAGTTGCACCCGTCGCGTATTTCAGTGTCTGCTGGGCAGACACTGAAATACTTTTTGGGGCCATCTTACGGGGGCCCCTGCCGTGCCCATGCCATTGGCATGGGCACGGCAGGGTCCCCCAGGGGCCCCGCGGCACCCCCTACCGCCATCCTGTTCATGGCGGGAGAGCCGCCATGAACAGGATGGCGGTAGGGGGTGTCTGAATCCCCATGGCGGCGGAGCGCGCTCCGCCGCCATGGAGGATTCAGACGGGCAGCGGAAAGTCGGCGGTAGCCCGCCGGCTTTCCGCTTCTGGCCGCGGCTGTACCGCCGCGGTCAGAATGCCCGGCGGAGCACCGCCAGCCTGTTGGCGGTGCTACCGCCGACCTCCGCCCTGGCGGTAATTACCGCCAGGGTGAGAATGAGGCCCTATATGACACTGTACTCCACTCTTCACCACTGTACTACAATGTATGACTCTCAACAACATCCTACTCAGTTTCTCTCTATTATATGCCACTTCACCATATGACATGGCAGTCCACTCTCTTCCACCGTACTCTAGGACCCTCCACTTGATGATTCCCCGATCTAAAATACTCTACACTACTCTATGACAGTTTACAACTCCCTTCTCTATTGTTTGACAAACCAGTCCACTGTACAACTCGCTATTTCAGGTTATGATACTTTACGCCACTATATGAGACTCCATGCCACTACACTATATAACACTTTCCTACATTATGTGATATGCACTTCACTCTACCCCACTCCACTTTATACCAATCTACAATTCTCCAGTCTATCAAAATAGACTTTACAACACTCTCCTCCATTGTACTATATGACTCTCCACATCACAAGTTTCCTCTTGCAACACTAGACGCTAGAATTTGAAATAAATGTGTGTTAAAAAGCTTTTAAAACATTGAAAGTCGATAAAAAAGCAATGGTTAAAGCTTATTTATAGTTAGGAAAAGTTATTTTCTTAATCCAAACCAATTTTTAAACTACACATTCTTTACAAATTCTAAAGTTATACTTCTAACATTCATTTGCAGTGTTTGTACCACCTTCAAATTATTATAAATAGTGGACCTTGTTACACAGTTTTCAGCTCACTATAAGTATAAGCCCCTAGTATACTGGGTGGTACAAGTATGAACACCCATTATAAGTGACTTTTACTGGGTGCTTCCTTGTGTTTGGGCAAAGCTAAACCTCTCTGAAGAGCTATATTGATAGTGAAATATCTGTCAGGGGTTGCTTTCATTCATTCCAGGTTGACAGGGATGGTATTTTACCAATCCAAAGCTGTAATACTGTGTGTAGAGTTGCAAAAGGATTTTGTCAAGTCACAGCTCAACGTGGATGTCACTGTGCTAATCCTATGTGTTAGAAATTGGGTCTCTGGTTGCAGTCAGTTTGCACTCTGTTGAAGCAGGGGCCCTCCCTCTAGTCAGGTTAGTGAGATACACACCTAGGAAAAACCCTGCTCACCCCCTTGGTAGCTTGGCACAAGTGGTGAGGCTTATCATAGAGGCAATGTGTAAAGTATTTGGATAATCACACACAGTAACACAGTGAAAACACAACAAAAAGACTTCATACCCATTTAGAAACATAGCTAATATTTATCAGATTATAACAAGACCAAAACAACAAAAATCAAACATACACAGTCAAAGTTATGAATTTCCGAAGATTAAACTTCAATATAGCGGTTAGAAATACAAATGCTTCAATTTTGGTGTTATCATAGGGTCGTGACAGAGCTGTTAACCACAATCTGATGCCAATTGCGCCGGTAACAGAGTCACATGGAAACCCAGGTACAGTACCTTGTGAAAGTGAGGAAACAAGCCGGTGCAAGAAGTTGGGGAAGCAAGGCGGCGCTGGATCCAGTGCGGCATCTGTTACGGTGTTGTGGCACAGTAGAGCGGAGGCGTTGGGTTGAAGTGTTGGGTCCTTGCTGCAGAGCAGTGGAGATGAGGGGGCATCTATGTGAAACGTCGGTTCCTTACACTTCAGCGGGGTCAATGTCTGGCGGGTCAAGAAGGGGTGGATGACGTCACAGGGTCATGGTCACGCCTCGGGCTGCAGGTGTTGCAGCAGAGTTGGGTGTCACGGATGTTGGTGAAATGGCACTTGGGACTCACAAAGTCATGGGACATCAGCACCTGCTGCCGCGTCAGGCCTCAATGTCAGTCAGGGTCACCGCACTCCAGCGGGGCCAGCGGCTTCAGCTGCAGGAGGGGTCGCGGGTCAGGCAGCAGTGTCAGTCCAGGCATTGTTTGAGGTCAGTGCACTTGGTTTTTCACCAGCTTTCACTCCCAAGGGCCCAGAAACTAGAATAGGCATCACCTGGTGAGTTAGAGTCCACAGCAAGTGAAGCCAGAGGCTGGTAGGTGAAGCCTTTGCTGTCCCTGAGACTTCTTAACAGGAGGCAAGCTCAGTCCAAGCCCTTGGAGAAACGTCACAAGAAGAATACACAGCAAAGTCCAGTCTTTGCCCTCTCTAAGGTAGAAGCAGCAACCTCAGGCCAACCCTGCAAAGCACATACAGGAAAGGGGCAGTACTCCTCCTCCAGCTCTTCAGCTCTTCTCCTTGGCAGAGGGTCCTCTTGATCCAGAAGCGTTCTAAAAGTCTAAGGTTTTGGGTCCACTACTTACACCCAGCTCTGCCTTTGAAGTAGTCAAACTTCAAAGGGAAGTCTCTGTGGTTGACAAGATCCTGCCTTGCCCAGGCCTGGCCCCAGACACACACCAGGGGGTTGGAGACAACATTGTGTAAGGACAGGCACAGCCCTTTCAGATGGAAGTGTCAGCTCCTCCCTCCCCACTCTAGCCCAGGAGACTCATCAGGATATGCATGCTACACCCGAGCTCCCTTTGTGTCACTGTCTAGAGGGAATTGACAAACAGTCCAAATGTCAGTCTGACCCAGATGTGGATTCCACAAGGAGGCAGAGGCACAGAATTGTTAAGCAAGAAAATGCCCACATTCTAGAAGTAGCATTTTCAAACTGGCAATCTAAAAAACAACTTTACCAAAAGATGTATTTTTACATTGTGAGTTCAGAGACCCCAAACACCACATCTCTATCTGCTCCCAATGGGAAACTGCACTTAAAAGATAGTTAAAGGCATTTCCCATGTTAACCTATAAGAGGGATAGATCTTGCAATAGTGAAAAACACATTTTGCAGTATTTCACTATCAGGACATGTAAAACACATGATTACATGTCCAACTTTTAACATACACTGCCCCCTGCCCATGAGGCTACCTAGGGCCTACCCTAGGGGTGTCTTACATGTACAAAAATGGAAGGTTTGGGCCTGGCAAGTGGGTACACTTGCCAGGTCAAATTGGCAGTTTAAAATTGCACACACAGACACTGCAGGGGCAGGTCTGAGCCATGTTTACAGGGCTTTTCATGTGTGGTGCAATCAGTGCTGCAGGTCCACTAGTAGCAATTTATTTACAGGCCCTGGGCACCTCTAGTGCACTTTACTAGGGATGTGTTAGTAAATCAGATATGTCAACCATGGAAAGGCCAATTACACATACAGTTTACACAGAGAACACTTGCACTTTAGCACTGGCCAGCAGTGGTAAAGTACCCAGAGTACCAAAACCAGCAAAAACGAAGTCCAGCACACAGTCAAAAGGATGCTAGGCCAAATCTCATCAAGGTGAAACATGCAAGATATCCACTGAACATCAAGAAACATCTAGGTAGGCTTAATTGAGGTGATGAGGGACTAGTCTGGGATCACACTGGGAGTAGTTATTGACATTATAGGAGGTGCAAGGCTCTTATTTAATTGCAGGTAATCCACTTTGTTTCTGAAAATTCCCAGAGAGAGGGAGAGCCATCAAAAGCGAGAAGGGGGTTCCCAACAGGTGCATCTAGCCTGTACATCATAGTTTAACAATAGAGTATGCATGGGTTTATGAGATATTAGTTATTTGACTGATGTGTAATTTATCATAGGAAGACCAGCTCTTCAAGAACCATCACTAGGTGTCTGGATCCAGCCCTGCGACTCAGTGTCTCTCTCCTTCTGGCATCCATCCCCTTTCCCCTGGGATGTTGCGGTTCCGATCATGTATACTTAAGTGGGAGGCATGCAAAGTTTGCTGGAATTGGAAACAAGCAGCTTGGTCAACATTGTGTCTCCGTGAGACGAACAGGTTAGTGCTTGACATACATATCCATAGCAACAGTAAACAAGCATTTGCGATGCAATGGGTCTCGCTTTTGCTTGAGTTAGAGCTATTGGCATTGTAAATTCATAACTGGGCTTTTCTTGCCACAGAAATTGGTCAAGCCTGACGCATAATTTGGTCTTTTCCTACCGCAAAATTCCAGTGGCTCTGCAAACAACTAAAGCACTTCCATTTACCTTCTTCTATCTGTAGCAAAATAGAAAATGTTGCCATTTAGCATCCTAATTTAAATCTGCCATGCTAATTCCAATAGAATACCACTTTCAACCACCCCACCATCAGAGTTGCTGGCTGGCTGGCTATCACAATTCCCAAAACAAGACACATGACAGCCACAGAGAAGAAATAAACTAGAAGGGTCACCCAAACATATGAGATTATTCAAATTGTCATCTGTGATCTTTACATGAAGCATTTGCAAATTATAAGTGTTTTTGGGTGAGCTATGCAGCGTGAAGGGGAGAGCCAAAAGAAATTACTCTCAGCAAACAGTGTGACCAATGTGACCAGCGCTCCAATGCCACCAATGGAGTTTGCGCTGTTGGCGTTGAGGGCCATGGCTTCCACGTAGCACGAAAGGGAGAGACAAAATAAAAATATAGTTCTCCCACGCTGAAGTATATAATCAATCGTGCAATTATCCAGGTAACAGGGTCAGTATGAACGGCAGTAACAAAACAGCCCCAAGGCGGGACAAACGTAAAGCAATTACCAATGACATCAAAGTATTTTTGAAAGGCAAGCTCATGAATGCTTGAAAGTGATGGACACAAGATGGATGTGGTTAAAAGCCCACAATACTTACAACAGGTCAAGGGTGCTTGCATGCTCGACCCAAAAAAGCAAAATACAACAGTGTTTCATGAGCCCTTTGGACTACCTTCTGTATGAAGGTCCACACTGCACGCAGAGAGAATGCTAACTAAAGTGGACTGACTCTTTGCACCATGGTGTATCAAGTAGTAGACGGAAGCAAAGAGTAACAGACAATGTAACAGACCAATGGAAGAAGACTGCTGACCAAAACATTATGCTGTGATGTTTTTTTTAAACTCGGAAAACCGACAAAACAGCTAAAGCCATCTTTAACCACCAGACCCAAAAAATTATGGCCCTAATAACAACCCTGGCGGTCAAAGACCACCAGGGGTGTTTTGGAGTTTGTACCATCAACAGGCTGGCGGTACAAACTTGGGCATTACGACCATGGCAGAAGTGCCGCAGTCGCACCGCCAGGACCGGCATTTTCCCGTCACTTTTGTCCCGGTGGTTGTAATCCCCCAGGGCAGTGCTGCTCAGGGGATTACGAGCCCCACTCCCGCCAGCCTTTTCATGGCGGTGTGAACCGCCATGAAAAGGCTGGCGGAAAGGGGAGTCGCAATGCCCTTGGGGGCCGCTGCACTGCCATTCCACTGACATGGGCAGTACAGGGGCCCCCTGCCACGGCCCCATGCAGCGTCTGCATAGCAGACAGTGAAAAGCGCAACGGGTGCAACTGCACCCGTCGCACCGCCGCAACACCGCCGGCTCCATTTGGAGCTGGCTCCCGTGTTGTGGCCGAGATCCCTGCTGGGCCGGCAGGCGGGAAACCAGGTTACTGCCCACCGGGTATCTCAAAATAGACCCCGCGGGAGTGCGGCCACCCAGTGCTTTCAACTTGGCGGGCGGCACTTGCCGCCCACCAAAGTTGAAATGAGAGCCATTATCTACATAAGCAGACACATCTATTTTCAAACTTTTCTGCAACAACTTTTACTTAAGAAAAGGCTGCAGTGGTTTTCCCAGACCAACTTTAGAGTATTTTCCACACCTCATGCACCTCACCAACATGTCTCATACAAGCTTTAACTCCAACCGACGACCTATCAACCGTTCACTTCTAAAAGGCTGCCCAGGCACCTGGTATGAATCAGAGCCTTTGTGTGGCCCTTTCAGCGATAAGAAGCGCTATAAAAATTATACAACACAACGTCCAAAACAGAGGGGCTGCTGCCTTCAGAGGAAAGAAGGAAAATGGCAGAACCTCCAAGTTAGCTCAATATTCAAGGGGTTTAATGAATAGAAGTATTGGTGGTGTGAGCTCCAGGTCTTGAGTCACAGCCGGCTGGCCTAGGGGGCAGCCGGAGAACCGCAAGCAGTAGACTGCGTCCTCTGAGATGCTGGGACGGGGTGTCTTGGACTATTACTGGCTGCCCCAGCCCTTCCTTCCTTTCAAAACCTATCTCAAGGCTAACCTGTGACTGGCCCTCCCCTAGTCTGAAAGACATTTCAAAGAGAAGACTGGGGGAGGTCCAGTCAAAAGTTAGCCGAGACATTGGTTTTGTCCCACTAGATAGAACCACTCTTAGCATTCAGGATCGGTACAACCCAGTGCAATCTATGAGAATGAACAAAAAGCTCTGAAAAGCCCCAGAATTGAAGCTAGTGGCTAGGCCCCACCTGTGCTGCAGGGGGTGATGGGAAGAGCAGGTCGCAAGCAGCGGGGTGATGCATTGGTGTGGTGGGTGCAGCAAAAGTAGAACAACTCATGTAACTCACTGAGCAAAAGAAGGGAGGGAGCTGGCAAGGAGCCACATAGGCGTACTTGGATCCCACTGCACCCCAGGATACGGATGAGGGAACCCCGGGAAGTGATGCTGAAAGGGGACTCTCCTTGGAAGTTGGAGAGTAGGAAGAACTCTCCAAGTGCCCCAGTGCCCTGGGTGTGTGGGATGTCCCAGGATTCTGAATAAAGCGAGAGTTTGTGAGGATAAGACAGGCACTGGGTGGGTGACAACGAGGGTGGGCCTTCTCGCCATGTACTACGCGGTGGTCGTCTCCTCCTGTGGGAACACAGAAAACAAAGCGCCCCCCACTCGTCAAGAACCAGAGTTGGGGGTGTCTGTGACGGACATCAAAGACAGAGACCCACCTGTCACGCTGGGGCTGTCGGTGGGGAGGTCAGTGGTCGGCATTCGCTTTTCAGCGACTAGGCATAGTTTTGTGCGTTGTCTCTATAGTGCCTGGACAATGGGCTGTCAGTGCCCACCACATGTGCAGAACAAGAGGCAGCGCTGTGAGCCCCCGTCGCCGCACAGCCTCTCTTTGGGGGTGGGAGGATCCCATGATACAGTGAGTTGTTTTGGGCTTGGTTTGGCACAAAAGTGAAGTGCAACAAGTCTATATAGATGGCAAGTTTGATCACGAAGAGGACTGAGCCTCGCTCTAAAGTGAGAGCTCTCACTGTAGAAAACAAGCGAGATCACGCTGCGAACAAAAGTAAAAAGTGGTCCATAAACCTGACGGGAAACAGCGAGCCTCGCATGTTTTCAGTACTTGGTCACTGCGCTCGAGGAGGGCTAACCACCGAAAAAAGGCATGACCTATGCGTGCCTTCCACTAATGAAAGCAAGCCGATTTTAACAGGCAAGCCCACAAACCAATGAAAGAAACTGCTGTGACATGGTCGGGACTCCGAGCCCTTTTCTAACTCCTAAAGCATCTTGCAAGTGAAACGCATGCGCAAGCGCATGCGACGCAGGCTCGACCCTAAAAAGACACGATGAAAGTACTCAATATATTTATTGCAACTAATGTAGTCTTTTATGAAGTAAATTAGATGCTATTACAATACTGGCAATAATAAATAAATCAGAATAGCAGTTATAAAACGGTAAAACTGTAAAACACAGATAGGTCCACCATAATACTAATCTGGTGGCCTAAGCCTATCCTGTTATGGTATGCGCAGGAACCCCTATACATCTGTTTGCATTGTCAAGTGGTCCTCATAGGGAAGAGTAAACCCAGGTTTACACAGGCTGCAAGCCCCGGAGGGCATCTGTTCCACAGATGGGTCCGCTCTGCTAGAATACTCCTTTCTAGAGCTAAATCTTACAGGATCTAATTTACATTAGCTTGATAAAGTTAAAAGCTACTGTGTTATGAACGACTGCTGGATGGAAAGAAAAAAACACCTGCCGCTTTTTGTGCCTGCTGAGCAGTCAGAGAATGTACAGCAGAATCCCAGGACAGTGGCCACACAACAAGTGACATTACAGTGTGTTTCAAAACAATGCCCCGAAAGAAAAATGTGCAATGTGCAACAGTTTGGAGCAAATACATCATCATTTCTAGAGTGCTAAGAAATGAGGCATAACTATAGTGAGTCCAAGAATGGGCCTTATTACATCCCCCGATGGATAGGAAAGCAAAATAGCAAACAAATATAAAAAAAAATTGAAGCTGTAGGGAAGTACCCTCTTTCTTGGCATGGTTACCCCCATTTTGTGCCTGATGTCAGTGTGCTTGACTGTGCTCATTGGGATCCTGCTAGCCAAGACCCCAGTGATTATGCTCTCTCTCCCTTAAATGTAGTTGCTAGTTACTGTTAACACAGTATTTCACCCACAATTGGCATACTGGTGCCCCCTTATAAGTCCCTAGTGTATGGTACCTAGGTACCCAGGGAAAAGCGGTTTGAGGAGATCCCTATGGGCTGCAGCATATATTTTGCCACCCATAGGAAGCCCATGCAAAGGCTTCTGCAGGACTGCCATTGCAGCCTGCGTGAAAAGGTGAAAGCACCCTTTCACTGCCATTTTCACTTCTCCAGGTCACTTAAAAGTCACCCCTATAGCAGGCCCTCCAGCCCTGAGGGCAGGGTGCAAAGTACCTGTGTGTGAGGGCACCCCTGTACTAACAGAGGTGCCCCATGACCTCCAGGACCAATTTCCCATACTTCGAGAGTGCGGGGATGCCATTTTATGCGTGCACTGGACATAGGTCACTACCTATCTCCAGCTACATAATGGTAACTCTGAACATAGGCATGTTTGGTATCAAACATGTTGGAATCCTACTCCAAGGGTTTTGAAAGCATTGGTTGTATGATTCCATGCACTCTGGGGGCTCCTTAGAGGACCCCCAGTATTTCCATTTCAGCCTTCTGAGGTTTTCCAGGCAGCCCAAGCTGCTGCCACCTCACAGACATGTTTCTGCCCTCCTGTTGCTTGAAAAGCTCGAGCCCAGGAAGGCAGAACAAAGGATTTCATTTGGGAGAGGGGTGTTACACCTCTCCCTTTGGAAATAGGTGTTACATGCTTGTAAGGGATAGCCTCCCCAAGCCACTGGAAATGCTTTGAAAAGCACATTTGGTCCCCTCTTTGCATAAACCAGCCTACACCAGTTCATGGATGCCCTGTCCCAGCTGTGGCGTGAAACTGGACAAAGGAAAGGGGAGTGACCACTCCCCATCTATCACCACCCCAGGGGTGGTGCTCAGAGCTCCTCCAGAGGGCCCCTGGGTTTTACCCTCTTGGATTCAAGGTTGGACGGAACTCTGGGATCATCTCAGTGGCCAGTGCCAGCAGGTGACATCACAGGCCTACCCTGATAGGTGCTTACCTGGTTAGGTGGCCAATCCCCCTTTCAGGTCTATTTATGGTCTCTCCTTTGGGTGGTTCCTCAGATTCAGATTGCAAGACTCCATGAGCAATCCTCTGCATTCTCCACTTCGACCTCTCACTGAAGAAACTGCATCTGGACCCTCCAGGAACTCTACAAGCGGCAACAAAGAAGCAAGACACCTTCTGCAACATTGTATCTCCAGCTCCTGACAGAGACTGCAACTGTTTCCCGGTCATGTATCCTCTGAGGACAGCCCATTCTCAGCCTGTACCAGAAGAGCGAAGGAATCTCCCTTGGGGTGAAGGAGTTACTCCCCTGCTTCAGCAGGCACCAACTGCAACGACGACCGACTGCATGGATCCCTCTCCTGCAGAACTGTGTGGATCCTGCATCACGGGTGGTGGACTGAAGTGGTCCCGACAGTCCTTTCTACCAGCTGTCCCACCATGGTGGAAGTAAGACCTTGCCTCCCACGCAAGACAGTACACAGTGCAACTCTTGATTTGCAGCTGCCAAGGCTTGTTGGCATCCTTCCTCCAAATCCTTCTTGCATCTTGTTGATCCAGCCCCCAGCACTCCTGAGTGGTTCTCCAGCGGCGTGGGAGCCTTTGTCATAGTTCTGCGTGGGCCTCTTCTGCAACTTTCTTGTCCCTGTGCTGTGGGACTCTTGTGTGCACTGCCTGGTCTTCTGAGGGTTCTCTGAGTTGCTGAGGGTCCCCTATGACTCTCCCTCCTGGGTAGAGTCCACTTTGTCCTTCCTGGTCCCTAGCAGACCCATTTTCCGCTAACCTGGAGCTTTGCGTGTGCCAAGGTTTGTTGGCGGACTCCAACAACGCAAACCCGACTGCAATCCTTCACCCAGCATGGGACATCACTTGCACCTTCTAGGAACCCGACTTCGTCTTCTTGGGTGCAGTGCTGACTTTTCTTCTTCACCGGTGATTCTCCTTTTGCACCTTCATCCAGGTCAGCTGGGGCTCATGCTCTCCCTGGACTCTTCTGTGCTTCTTGGACTTGGTCCCCTTTTTCCACAGGTCTTCTTATCCAGGAATCCGCTGTTGGTGACTTGCAGTCTCTTCTGGGTTTGGCATAATTCTTCTTGTTTCTGAGTGTGTTCTGTGAACGTTACTGTGATTTACTCCCGCTTTCCTGGTCACTGGGATGGGTTCTAGTACTTACTTGGGGTTTTCTATTGCTCCCAGCTCCCCTCTACACACCTCACTTGCCTAGGTGGGAGACTGACTCTCACATTCCACTTTCTTAGTATATGGTTTGTGCTCCCCGAGGCCCATCTCTAACTATTGTGATTTTCACTAATTGCACTGTTTTCTAACTGTTTCCATGCCTATTTCTTCATACTAGTGTATATAATTTGTGTATTACTTACCTCCTAAGGAAGTATAGTCTCTGTAGTATTTTTGGCATTCGTGTCACCAAAATAAAGTACCTTTATTTTTTGTAGTACTGAGTATTATCTTTCATTTGTGTGAGTACTATGTGTCTACAGTGGTATTGCATGAGCTTTCATGTCTCCTAGATGATCCCTGGCTGCTCATCCATAGCTACCTCTAGAGTGCCTGGTTTCTAGACACTGCCTACATTTTACTAATAAGGGATAACTGGACCTGGTATAAGGTGTAAGTACCATAGGTACCCAATACACACCAGGCCAGCCTCCCACATAAGCCAAGCATACTCAATGCAAATCTAGAAGGCTTAATATACAAAACATATACAAACATTTTACAAAAGGACCGGTTGAAAATTTTGAAAAAGGGGTCATATCAGTTGAGGTTGGAGGCACCCAAGATCTCTTGCACCAAGTTAATGGTTAGTGAATCCAGGACAGCTTCCATCTCCCCCGGCATTTGATGAACACCCCTATTCAATAGCTTAAGAGAATAGAAATGATCCTCGTCATCAACTGATATTGAGGAAATGGTCAGTTGTGGTGCCTCTGTGTTATCTAAGTCAGAGGTGAGGAATCATGGTGCCAATGCACCTAATTTCCCAATGGAAAGAAACCCATATCAAGCATCTTGAAGCAAGCACACATTCATTGGACAACTTTAGAAATGAGTCTTTGCTGGACTCATCAACCAATTTATGTGCATAGGAACAGAAGGTTTCAGAGCAAGGGAGATATACGGTGCCCATTCTAATGGACACCATAGGCAGCAGAACAAGAGTTGAATGCAGGTAAACCAGGCCTTTCAGAAAGACAGTGACCAGTCAAAGTGTAGTTCCTGGAGTAATAGGGCTCCAACCTGCTGGATCATGTTCCTACGGCACTGCTGAATTGTTGGCAGGTACAACATTAGTGGGCTTTGGGCAGGCACATCCACTGTGGAGTAACAAAAATAGTACCAACATGCTGCAGATGAGGTACAACACCTAGGTATTGCCTCCAAAAATCTTGGAAAATAAAACAAATGAAGCTGATATAATTCCAAAAATATGTTGGAAGGTACTGACCAAGCCAGTGTCTATGGATTTAAAGAAACGTGCAATGCTGGCAATGTTGGACACATCATAGATGTGTCTTACTAACTCACTGAAAAGTAATGGGAGGTTTGTAGATAAGAGTGACTATATTTCAGCTCAAGTTCAAAGGTTTCTTTAACAGAAGATAATATTACCTCTTTTTGAAACAATAAGGCTTTTGAGTATGCTTAGCTTATTGAAATCTGCCTTCAAAGTTGCAATGGAAGGCCATACTGAACTATTAAGGAACCCACGAGTGGGAGGGAAAAGGACGCTATGACAACATTTAACCAGTTGGGAAACCGAAAGGATATAGGGGATCCCAGCTTTCATTCCACAACAGTCCAGATCATTTAAAATCAAATAACTGCCATTGGAAAGAACAATAAGAGTGGGTAAAATTGCTGGAACTGAAATTCCTGTTATAAAACAGAAGCTTGGAACAGATGAGTTACAGGAACCATGAATGGTAACATATTTGCACACAATTGAGTGGCCAACTTAGGCAACATTGCATTCAGTATTAGCATCCCAATAATCAGAATGTAACCCAGGTACAATGATGTCCACCATGGCTATTTTCAGTGCATATGGAATCTGCAGAATCTTGGTGGGACCGAAGAAATCGAAGGCGACTTTATCCCAAACAATTCCATCCTTTACTGGCACAGTAGAAAACGTTCACACAGGACAAGTCTTTTGTCAGTCAATGGGAAGAAGAATGAGGCTTCAGCACCTCCGCTACCAGTTCTGTGGCTGAATGTTCTGGAAGATAGTGGCCCTTGATTAACAAAAAGAAGACAGTCACAAATCCAATCTAAAGAAAAAGAAATCAAGGCTAGGATAATTCAAACGTGTATCCATTGTGGAACCAAATAAATACATTTTAGCCATGAAAAGAAAACGCAAACTTTTGTAGGTGGAGTCTCTGAGATGGTGGAGTCAAAAGAGTGTGGTGAAAAGTCATCCACACCCACAAAATAACCAGAACTAGTCTGTCAAAAATTAGGAGCCATTAACGGTGTTAGAGAACTGGTAGAGTCACGAAGAGGTGGATCTGTAGTAATCAAATTATCAACATAAGATGTTGCGGGAAATACAGAACTCATGACTGTATTGTGACTGGTATTTGCAGAGGAAATTGGAAGTAACAAATGAGATTCCGGGACCTCCCACTCATCTAGGGAGAAACACCTTCAGTGGTGCTCATATCTTGTAGAGAAATTTCATGTTTTGTAGTGAGAGGAGTTAGGGAACTACCAGGGACACCTCGTGGCCTACTATTCAGTATCGACCACATTATGCAATTTGATATGTTCAATGGAGACAAAGTGATTGTCTTTGGAACCAGCAAGCAATGGCAAAAATGTAATTCTTGTACCTTGTATACCAAGGACTGGCACAGGCGAACGTTATGCTGGGCTGAACTCCTTCTTCACCCCGACCTTCTCTCTTATGAGGTCCCTGATGTGTAGGATCCACCCAGAAGGCTCTGGTTTCTCTCTGATTCCAGCAGAGATAGATGTCTTCAACTGGTTGCATGCATGCGAGTCATGGAAGTGTTGCAAATTCTGTAAGACAGCCCAACAATCATTTATATGAAAGGGGGTGGCAGCCGTCACATTGTCTATAACGATCAAGGTCTGGAACATACATGTCTATGCCAAAGAGGACTTGGTATGGAGTCCACCTCCCAGAGATAGTTTTGAGAGATTATTAAGCGTGCATTGGACCCCATAGAGGTGGTGGATCCAACTACATGCTGAGCTTAAGACTCTAACTGTCAAAGACTGCTTTAAGTCACAGTTTATTCTTTCCACAACAGAGTTACCTTCAGACCTGTATGGCGAAGAATAATGCACCTGTACCCCTAACGAATCCATGGAGTCCCAATGGGTGAAAGCGTATTGTCTGATTGGAAAATACTGCATGCATATGTCCCGATAAAGACTTGCAGATAGTTGATGACAGGTCGAGCTTCAGCCGAACATTGTGGCCACACCCATAGTAATCTAGAGCAATAATTGACTGCAAGAAGGATACATTTAAACGCACCATCAGAATTAGGAGGACCAGCATGGTCTAAATAAATGCACCGAAATGGTTGTTTGAAATTAACAGGTGTGTCTGCGGTGGGTGTGGTACTGTGGAGCGCTTAATCTGTTGACAAATGTCACAACAAAGGACATATTTCCTGGCCTGTGTGTGTAAGCCATGCCACCAATAACTCTTCTGTAGCAGCAAAATTGTAGCTGCCACACCAGCTTGAGCAGAAGCAACATCTCCATGCACATCTTTTACTAAAGCTAGCCTGAGGTATAAGTTGGGAATCAGCTGATCACTAACTCCAGGGAGTGTAGAATAAGCTATATTATGGTCCCTTAAATGGTATGTATATTTAGCTGGAAAGGCCATAGGTAAGGGAGTGCCATTGCTTGTTGCATTCACAGCTGTCAGTATATCTCTTTCTATGCGTGTTTGTGAGCATGTAATCACAGCTACAGTGGCAGTCAAAAACTGCAGATTTGGCCACTTCATCTGCTAACTAGTTCCCTACTTCTTGTGTTCTCACATGGCAACCTGTCTTTGAGGTCCACCACCTTCACCCAAAGCATCTTGTGCTTGATAGCGTTACCTTTGACGTCTTTGAATCAATTCTGCTGCCAGTAATGCAAATTGTCATTAAAGGACTGAACACAATAATACAAATCACACATTAGGAGTGTGGGGAATTCAGGATCAATTTTTTCTAGTGCCAGAATCAGAGCTTTCAAGTCAACTAACTGCCCAGTACAGTCCCCTAGGGATTGTGTGTGAGTTTTCTGGGGTTAGAATTTACCGTCCATCATAACACCATGACCACAGGTGCATGCAGCCGAATACTGGTGCCTAGTCCCCATAGCAGGTTGAGCTGAACCATGAGTGTAAACTATAAATTTATATTGCTCAAGAGGCAAAATATCAGTGGGCATGGGGTAAACATGCTCATATTGCAAAAATACTTTTCTCTGCAAAGAGGGATCAAAGGCAACATCTATATCCATGGCTGTTAAGGATGTTGCCCACTGAATCCATCTAGCATGCAGGACTTTAGCATTTGGAAAGCTAGCTTTTGTGACAGCCTCTATGGCTGGAATTGATGTAACAACAATTCTGAGTTTTCCCTGTGCAAGAGGCTGTTCTTTTAAAATGCCCATCTGCATGGCAGTCAGAATTTTCTCACTGGAAGCAAAACACATTTCCACATTGGAATAGAAAAGTGATTTCTATGCAGTCAGCACTGTTTCACCCTTGTTGAAGACAATACAAGTAAACCCAATGGCACCCGCAATTATATGGATGACAAGGTTTGTAGTGATAACACATGTATTTAAATGTCATGTAGCATGTAAGTCAGATTGTAGTGATCTGAGTATGTCAGTGTGGTCAGATGTCCAATGTGAACTGGAAAAATATGGATGTATTAATTCATACAAAGGTTTTATACGTTGAACATAGTAAGAAACATATATCCTGCCAAAATTAAGGAAACCCTCGACTGAATGTAATTTAATGTGGTTGTAGGAGAACCTAATTCTCTAAGAACTGAGGTGCAGGGCGGTTGCCTTTGTGAGCTCATATCCTAGGAATATGACACTGAAAAATGCATTATATGAGATTTCTTAAAATTAAGGCCCATATTTATACTTTTTAACGCAAAACTGCGCCGGTGCAGTTTTGCGTCAAAAAATTTACCGCCGGCTAACGCCATTTTGTTGCGCCGTGCGGGCGTCATATTTATACTTTGACGCACGGCGGCGCAATCAACAGGTGGGAGGCATTATTTTTGACGCACACCGCGGCGTCAAGTCGTAAAGGAAAACGACGTTAACGCGGCAGAAATGACTGTGGGTCGATTTACGACACCGCAACCCGGATATGCGCAGTTTTTTGACGCAACAGCGTCAAAAAAACCAGCGAACACTACAAGTGCACCAGAGGAGAGCCAAAATGGATCCCAGATGCCACTACAGACCCCAGGAAGATGACAGCAGACCAGGAACCAGCCAGGACGATCCATACAAGAGCCAGGACACTTATAGAAAGAAAAGAAAGTGTTGCTTCAGTGCAGAGGAGCAGGAAATCCTGGTTAAAGAGGTGACAGAACACCAGCACCAACTGTTTATCACCTCAAAGTTGCCAATCAGTAGGAGAGAGGCCATATGGCAACAAATTGTTGACAAGATTAACAGTGTGGCTGAAGTACGCAGAACAGTCCCCGAGTGTAAGAAACGCTGGCATGACTGCAAACGCAGGACCAAGGAAAAGATGGCCAGGAACAGGAAGGCAGCACTGCAGACTGGAGGGGGGAGTCCAGCACACCAGGAGGCCCTGGACCACATGGAGGAGATGGTCGCAGCCGTCATCCCTGAGGAGATCGTCACAGGGATTCAAGGACAGGACAGCGCAGACTACCACGAGACAACGCACATGCAGGGTAAGTCGCATGGGGAATTATAATGCAATAATGTTGACTGTAAGCAGGGGGGGAAATACCTACTACACATTGCATGTAAGTCATCATATACATGGAGTGGCATGGGTAAATGGGCACCGCAGGGGGGCATGGCCTGCACAAACATAAGCTGGGGCACAACATTACACTACACCAACAACAGTCCCATGGGGGCATGCTGTCATGCCAACGATGGAGCAAAGGGAAAGCCTCGACAGGAGGAAAGGCCACTACGTCAAACTTACTCCCTGGCACTCGTCAGCCAAGATATCTCCTACATTAACTAGGGCCCTATTAGCAATCCTCTAGCCAAACCGACAACTGCAATGTAACTGTAACAACAGTTGCCACTACCACCTCTGATCTGTGTGCAGCTCAAGTAGCCAATGGCAGTAACCTCCCCATGGAACATACATACCTAAATTAGGGGGTGAGGATGACATCTGCAACAATCTCCTGAAACAGGACAAAGGCCCCAGTACACTCATATGTCAATGCCCATAGGTGTCACAAACATCAGCCAATGTAAACAACAATAGGACACAGCACTAAGGACACACCTATGCTGCATATGTCAGGGTCCACCCCGTGCCTGGCAAACAAGGCAACATCACAAATGTCATACTGCTCAGACAACAGCATTGAGGAGGGGACACATGGAACTGGTCACTGAAATACACCTGCACAGTCAGAGGACGAAATAGGACACTGATACGACTATCAGGGCAATCCAATATAACACACATTACCCAACATCAGCAGGACACATTAACAATGTCAACATCCATATCACATCATAACATTGCCATGCATAGGATATGCTACATGTCAAGTAAAATTAAGTCGATGTGAACAATCAGGGATTGGGGCAGGTCCTGATAGTTAAGTGTGCTGCCAGGGCCATCAGAACACCTACAGCCAGTGAAAAGTCTCACCATGAGAATGGATATACACGGAGGGTCGAGTAGGGCAAGAAGGTGGCAATTCACTATTTGGCATAAATCAACACCTAGAGGCGATGAGGCTGACAAGTTGGATAACTCAAGAACATACATGTGACACACAGGTGGGCCATAGGCCTGAAACAATGCCCATCTGAAGGACTGCAGATATTAATACAAAACAAGATCACAAAGTGAATTCATCAAAAGGCAGGCACGTCACGTCAAAAATGTCACAACACAGACACACTAATTGTACCCTGTTTCATTGCAGAGGAAGATGGATCTCCTGCCGATATGCCTGTCCCAGATTTCCCTGATGACATGGATGACAAGCCCATCAACATTCCCCAGGAGACCATCCAAAAGGTCCTTGAAAGCCTCCAGACCCCCCCTTCAGTCACAAGGAGGAGCACAGAACAAGCAGCCATCGCAGAGGATCCACCCACCACCCCAATTGCAAGACCTGCCAGCTCCAATACAGCTGAGGACTCAGACGACACTGGCACCAGCTTTGAGAGAACTGTAGTTGGAGTACAGCGGGAGCTGGCCAAGGAGGTGCGGGTGGGGATGCAAACTATGGCAGCCAGCCTTGAGGGGGTGCGTTCGTGCATGATGTCATCTGCAGATCAGGCAGCAGCTATGCAAGCCCTAACATCCATACTGCAAGGACTACAAGAAACTGTCAAGGAATTCACCACTGCAGTAAGGGAGTTGCCACAACACCCCGCACCCCAAACATTCCACTGCATGCACAAATGCAATCATGACTCCCTCGGGGCCGACCTAGCTGCCTACCATCGTGATGTGGCTGCTATTCTCAAAAACCAGCAGACCCTCCTTGCTGCAGTACTGCCCTTAAGACCTTCATAGGGAGCAGCGACCGGGATGTCTGACTCCACTTCTTCTAACACTGAGGTGACTGTTGCCCCTTCACAACCAACAACAACAAGGACGAAGCAGGCAACACACACATCAGAAGAAGAAGACATGGAACAGATCACATTCACACGGAAGAGTACCCGGAAGCACTAGTTCCTGCACCATGGCCTACTTTGACCAAGGTCCAACGTTTTGTCAAATGCCAGTCTTATAACAACTATACTCAATGACTGTTCTGCTAACCACTATATAACTTGTCAGCATGCCCAGTTAATGTCTCTCTCCTACTAATCGGCAAATCCTGTCCCACTGCACTGTCTGTAACATCACCCCAGCATGTCAGTAGCATTACCTACAACCCTTCTGTAGGATCACCATGTAAGATTTCACTAGAACGGACTCAGCAAACATGGACAATGTACATATTGCACTACAGCACCTATCAATAAATAGCACTTGCACAACAAATATGTCTCTGTGTAATTTGACACATCAACTGTGCAGTAGATAACACAAATGTGCCTGTGTGACAATCATGTAGGTTGTCAATACAACTGTCCTGACATCATGTAGTCAGAACCATCTGCACAGTGGCCAGGACTGCATCATAGCCTGCCCATCCTGAGGAGAATAACTGATGAAGTGAGAAACCACACACCATCATGCTGTGTTGGACGGAATAATGCTTCCTCAAGAGATATCAAAGTCAACTAATAGTGGCTGATAAATGTTGTCACCATGCAATACTAACACATTGAACTGTGCAGTCTAATCTAAGCAAACACTACAAAACACAGCATGAATCAATCTTTCTGAGTTAACATCCAAATAGGTAATCATGCTGAATATTGACACAAATGATCCATGTCAGTTATGAATACAAGAAGACAAGAGTGTTAACAAGAACTCATCTTCAAAGGTGTCCCTGAACATCACACTGCACTCCGACCTAAAACTGTCCCCACAATACCAAGTCTGGAAGCACACTTTGTGACGTAGAAAACATACTCATCGACAAAAATCCTTTGTGATCCATGTCAACTCCGATTGGTGGTTCTAACAAATGGTGGATTCTTACCAAAGTAGCACTGGGGTAGCTGCCATTTTACACCTCAGTTTGTATTTGTTTGTAGCATATGACACAAATGTCATAGAACAACAATCATCTACACTGATGCCAAGGCCATGATCAAGTAGCAGTTAACACATAATGTAAAGGGTTATCTATATATCTATTCAAAACTAATCACACCAGAGGCAACTAAGGGAAAAGTCATACCTACCCTAATCTAACCTGACCACTCATTACCCACAACTGTCCCTAACTAACCTAAGCTAAACTTACTCTTCACATATAACAAATCGTTCTAAACATCAACCCCCCACCCACCATTATGAGACAGGACACATGGAGGACAACACATACTAACCTACCCTATACTATCCTAAACAATCATATATTTGTTTGTTATTTTTATTTATATTTTTTATATTTTTTTTTCAAACACACAGGAACCCCAACATTACACCCCACCCACCCACCCACACACTTAATAAGGAAAAGTAGAAAGAATCAGGACCCCCCACCCACCTCCCTAACACTAACTAAACTAACAACCTATACTAACCTAACACTAATCCCCCAAGCCCACTAATCATGATAACAAGGAAAGAGGAGGGAGGGGAGGGAATTATGTCCATAGAAAAAAGTTATTCCTAGAGGTTGGCCCTCCGGAGGGTCCGCCTGATCGATTTGATCCGCTTCTTGATGTAGCTGACATCCTGGCTAAAATTGTTCACCTTCCTTAGAACTCTGTCCATCTTACGTTCCAAAGCCAGGAATGCCGCAGGGTCGATTGTTGGTGCTGGTGCCGTTTGTGTCCCGGCCAAGGTGCTCTGTGGCCGTGTGGAGCCAAGCCCACTGGACTGTCCTGCAGCTGTCACAGTGCTGGGGCCTGGGTGTGCTGCAGATGTAGGGACAACTGTCCCCGCTGTGGCTGGGGCCACCTGGGGAGAACCAGTGGTTGTGGTGGTGGTGGCTGTAGTGGGCAACCTTGGGCCACCCTGTGGTGAAGCCCACCATGCTCCGGAGGCCCGATCAGACTGGTATGTACGGGCCATCCTTCGGAAGCCCGACTGCACCTGCAGGCTGTGTCTGTACCTCATGGCCCGCCTCTCAAATTCATGCTTCTGGGCGGGTGTCATGTTTGCAGCTGTGAAGACAAAGGGCAACTATTTACCATAGGAACTGCATTGTGTGGAATAGCACAAGTGGTCAATCTGACAATACATCTACTGTACTTGTAACAGCATATATCACCATACAGATCATTGAAAGTCTCAGAGGAAGTACATGGAAAGCCTGCCTACAAAGGTCATCTCACACATAGCACATACAAAATCTACATGATGGGTAACAACTGGCAATAACTTGTCATCAAAGTACTGATAGTTGCAGCTAACAATCATGCTGCACCTCCTCCGCCTATTGCCTGGACTACATATGTCAGTGTATGTGATGATAATCACAAACTTCAAGGTCTGCGATTTGTAATGGGATTTGCTAGTATAGTACTCATGTGCCATACCTGAGTGTGTACACTAGGTTCAAAACAATTTTTCAAATAGTCACAAGTATATGTAACATACTGGTTGCTTCAGTCCTAGGTACCCTATTCACAAACCCATGCCTGTGTTTGGGGGGGGGGGGAAGAACAACAAACAATTCCAAAATACATGCACACCTAGGAGTGTATAGAAAGCTCAACATGTTTTTGGCTCTACACACACACCACCAGTAAGGGCTATCAACAAATTGGAGTCAGCTAAACCTTGTCCTATCCAAGGCCCACACATGTCAGAATGTACTGACCTAGGTCAACATCACATACTTCCAGTGAGGCATAATTTTCAACAGACACAGAGGAGCAAGAACACCCATGATCATGAATAGCATGCACACGTAGGCCTTTGCACTCTAGTTCCACACACTTGTAGTACAACTTGTGGAAGTACATGCTCCCAGAAGGTCCAACCTACAGTGTACTCAGTACATCGGTTAATAGGGAAGCAGCAGTCTTCAGAAAAGCCATTTGCAGGAGCTATCTGGGAGAATGTCAGTCTGACATGCAGACTCAGTCTGAGACGAGTCCCAGTGCAACTCTTATTGTAACTAGTGTATTCCACATGACTCACCCCAGTTCTCATAGCGGGCCCTACGGAATGGCCTACAAACCCAAGATCAGACAAATGATAAGCATTGGTCAACTCAAAATATTCTAATAACTGAAATCCCACTAATGGAACAAGACTAATGATTGGGCAGCGCATCACACCTTGCAATGTGTTAAACACACAGGAGTCCATCACACATCACCAGCAAACACAAAACATAACACACATGTCAACACTCACTGTAGGTGTCGGGGTCCTCAAAACGAGCCACCTCTCCCACTGTGTACGGTACAGGTCCACCTGTAAAGCATGGAAGGAAGAATATGCTCAGAATCAGTGCAGTGACAAACAATTTCAAATAAAAATACAATGTGTAAGCTGACATGGGTAATGAAACACTTTCAGACATGCTCATACTGCATGGAATATTTCATGGCCAACATTTACATAGGATGGGTCTCCTGCTACAGTTACACACACTTCTACACACATGCAGTGGCCCTGACTGTCATGTGGTGGCAAACATGCACCTCCATTAGTGAGCAGCAACAATATTGGTGTGTATTCGTCTCATCATGTGCATCCAAGAGAGACATCCAAAGGCTGGTTACTTGAGGACTGCATGACCTGTCAAACAGCCTATGTGGTCATGACACATTTATGACAGATAGGTACATGGTACAGAGGGGCAGGGACTTTGGCAATACCTCATGTTGTAAAAGTTTCATAAATTGATGTGTCCCAACAATGGTGATTGGCACCAAACATAGATGTTTGTACCCTAGTCCATACCTTTGGACTGCCATCCCTAATCGGATTTTGGCACAAGAAACAAAAAATACCTGTCTAAGATGTTAGCTGAGGGCACCTGATTCCTTTCCAAATATGGTTCATGTTCAGATCTGGCATGTATCAATAAAATATGAAGGAGCACATTAATCCCGAAGAGGCATAGCACTTCCGTGAACACTTTCCTTACACACTCACCAGACACACATTAGACATATGTCTGGGCCACATTGATATCATCAATTGACGTGAAGGCAGCACTCATTTTCTGCATCATGTAGGGTTTCCAATGTCAGTCTAGCTATAGCGTCAACATATGTAGGTATGATGTTAGTACATCCATACTTCACTGGCAATTGTGACCTGTAGAGTCCTGATTGCCTCATTAATGTTTCGCTTGTCTGACACAAAGGCGGCACTAAATTACATTTAGCAACAAGCAACCTGTAAGTGTGCAAAACATGAGCTGCCTGACTGCTAGCATTTGTCATCCTTCACATAGTGCATCAATTACCCTGTATGTTTCCTCAGCATTACACACAGTCAGCTACTTATCTGGCAGATTGGGTACCAATCATCTCATGTCACAACACAGCTTTTAATTGTGCACATTTACATGATCTGTACTCACCAACATGGCCACAAATCATGATTCCCAGGTGGTCCAGCAGATCTTGCTCCCTGGAGATCAGGTCAGCCCAGCAGTGCTTCAGTTGATGCTCATTGCGTTGGCTCCCATACAGACGCACCAAGTGATGGCGCACCTTCCCCCACCGGACTTTTCGGGCCTCAGTGTGATACCCCTGTATCACCCTACCCCCAGCCTCCAGCATCAGTGGGAGGAAATGGCACACCAGCCATATGAACCCCCCCAATTCCTCCTCACCCATCCTGGAAAGACGTGGCCTACCAGACATTTATGCACAGAAAAGGGGAAAATGTAGTGGTAAAAAAAGAAGAAAGGGGAAAATGGGGAAAGTTGGAGTAAGGAAATACAAAGTAAAATTAACAAATAGAAGAGCCCAACTATCCCCTATATAACAATATCCACAACAGACTCCCACAGACAATAAATACAACACTGGACTGGACAAATGTAAACAACACACACTCAGACAGTATTCTACAACAATATATTAATGACAAAACAACAAGTAAGATGGCACTCTGGACACAAAAGCACAAATTCAAAGGACAACACTTTGCACACAGCCACACAGTCTAGAATAATCAGAGACTGCAAAGTGAAAGTGAAAGTACACCCACTGTACAGAATCTGTAAACAGGATATCCTATAACATCACATCCTGCATAACATGGCCGCCGTTTTTTTCCATTATGCGTCATATTTTCACGCATACAGCTTGTGCGTCATATTTTTTGACGCACAGGAGTGCAAATAATGCTGAATCCAAATATTTTTTATAATTGGTAAATAATATTTGTTTGCGGCATAATTTACACTTCCCGAGGTGAAAATTAAGTTGCATCCAAATATTATTTTCCAATTATTTAAAATATTAGATTCAGCATTATTTGCACTCCTGTGCGTCAAAAAATATGACACATAATGACAAATATGTATTTTATATGTCCAAATGAGTCATGAAATTTTCCTTTACCAAACGGTGCTAAATGATAAATACTGGGGTTAGCGAAAGCAAATGTGCCTTACAGGATGTATGGAAGGTATTCACAGTGCAATAGTAATGATTGGCCAAAATGGAGATTACTCATAAATGCGCACACATGTAGGTAATTGCTGATTGCGACTTTCCAAATATGAAAGAGCTAACAGGATGTCTTTATTAGCTAATTTGTGAGCACATGTATCAAGCTATTCCAAATTGCAAAATGGCCATTTAGGTAATCAATTGACGCCTAAACAATTTTTGGGGCTAACCATGTGCTAATTACGAGTTAATGTAGCTAAAATATGTTTCACTATAGACATGTAGCGCACACATGCCCCTTAAGCATGTGTTTGCTTCACGTGTCCGTAAAAAGTGTTTAATTGGGGAGCGGCAGAGGGGGACTTAGGCCCCCAGCACCCTGGGATTTGCTGTTCCTGACTTGCAAATTAATCAACGGTTTTCCCAATTTCAGTAATGCTAAACCATTGGCAGCAGGCCCACAGATGCAAATTGAGTATGATTCTCTTTTTGCAAATCTGTAATACCATTTGCCCATTTGAAGTTTGCCCTACAACTTCTTTATAGAATTCTGACATTCCATTTAGCATTGATTCTCAAAGTTCCTTATGTCATAATTGCTTATAGGTTTTTGATGTATGTGGCCCTTTATGCATTACCTGGTTTAGTGGCATGTTTCAATTTTCATGCTAGGTTACAATTGGGACATTACTGTGATAAGCTGCTTGCAACCACTTTGTTGATTAGATGGTACATGGACATGTGTGTGGTCCAGTGTTGATCCTGTATCAACTGTTAAGGTTTATGTTGTCACTGTTACGTCCAGGTCTCATCATGAGTTAGTGGCAGCTAATCATGTATCTAATGAGTATCCTTTGGAGATAAATGTGAGTAAAGTTATTGAGGACATGGTAACCTATACGTGGATGGTCCCACCCTGTCACTGAAGACGTGTAATGAGACTTTCAACTGGGCAACCTTGGTGTGCTGAGTGAGAGAATGTCTCAGGTGTCAGGATCCGGCATGTGTCATTGCATCATTTGTACTCAAGTTGGCCTCTGTGGATGGAAATGCATCTGGGAACATCATAGCCTCTGTGCAGAACAATATGGCTAGTATTCACCACACACGAGTCCTCAAATGTTTCGACTTTTCATGGACATTATCTGAGGTTGCTGGCTCTGCTGGAGGCCACGTACACCATCAAAGGCTATGGCCCAGGTACACTGTCACACTTTGTAGTTTAGGCATTAATGAGGCCCAGACAACGGATGGGCCATGATTTACCTATTCAAGGGCACTGTAACAAATATGATACAAATAAAAGTCAGATGATGCAACACAATGTAATTGAGTATACATTGATGAGGCAAATGACAAATTAGCCTCTGAGGAAAGAGAGGTTTTGAACAGCAAGTGTGGTCCATATGTGGCCAACGGGTATCTTTAGGGTGACCCACAGACAGGTGCCAGTCAGGCTGACAGGATGCAGGGTCAATCAGGCTCCAGCTCTTTCACAATTGACATGATCAGTGGTCTGACTAAGACTGGTCAGAGGGAGCAGTAGACAGTTGACATGTCAAACTTTGTATGTCCTGTGTTGTTCTGAAGGTGACACATGAACCCAGATACAGTGTTACTCTGCAACATTAGTAGCAATGCTTAACAGTGTAATTGTCAAAATGACTACATCTATGCTGTAGGAGGCATCAGCAGGGACAGTGCATGTAAATTTGGGTGGTGTGCATGGAGGTGATCACTGGTGTGGCCTCCATCAGTGTCTCACAAGTCCTGTAGGATGAGAATTGCTTTCAAATGGCCTACAGTACCTTTCACACGGGAAGCAATCTACAGGTGATACCAGGCCTTAAAAACTCCAAGCCAGTGTATTATTTGATCTGACGTCCATGCAGTCAGATAGTACTATGACAATGGTATACCATAGGAAAGGGTGTGGCACACTGGATGATTCTTGTTAGTGTGTGTGTGTACATGAGGGAATATCAGGGTACACATATTTGTATTCCATAGACCTCTTCAAATAGGTGGGGTGTGACCAGGCGCATGGGTGTGTCATGTTTTTAGAAAAGGGCTGACATGTAGATGGGATGTGATGTGCTGGATGCTTGTCATATGTGTGGCACTTGTGCTGTGTATGTTCTGCTTATGTGTAACTCTAGTGACAGATAGTCTTTGCAAAGATTGTATGTAGTTGGAATTACTGCTGCCAAGGCTCTGGTCATACATTCCTGTTCCTGATGCTAAAGCATGTCAACTGCCTGATGTATGAGGCCTGTTTTCCCCTAGTTGAGTGATGGTGTTTTAGTTGTGTGCCATTTGCCGCGATGAACCATGTTTCCAACATGTATGTGTGTAATAGGTGTGGTCCTCAGCTATTGCCCTTCAAAGGTGAACTGTCCAGGATGTCAGTCATTTACATTGTGTGTGTATGTGACCGTTGTATGATAGGCATCACATTTGTAGTGGTATTTTCTGTGTCCTGATTGTTATATCATCAATGCTCCATGAGGCGACACTCTTCTTCTGATATTTAGAGCTAAAGGTGTGCAGAAATGATTAGCCAGACCATGATGTGGTGTTTCTTATCAATGTTTATTTACAATAGTTCATTAAGTGGTGATGGTGATAATATTTTTTAAAAAATGTTCACAATGTGTTGGCGCCTACGCACTCCAGCAGCCGTGTTTGGTTGTTCCCCCTCATGTTGCAGGGCAGCATCCTCCTCTTCAGGCATGTATGGGTCTGGTTCCAGGAGGGGAATGTTCCTTTTGATGCAAATGTTGTGCAGGATGGAACATGTTAGTATGATCTTACAGACCATCTCGGGGGAATATAGTAGGCTACCACCAGTGATGTCGAGGCAGCGGAACCTTGACTTGAGGATGCCAAAGGTCTGCTCGACAATGCTGTGTGTCCTCTTATGGGCGTTGTTGTATGCACGCT
Organism: Pleurodeles waltl; assembly: GCF_031143425.1. NCBI lineage: Eukaryota > Metazoa > Chordata > Amphibia > Caudata > Salamandridae > Pleurodeles > Pleurodeles waltl. The sequence goes on along the minus strand of NC_090449.1, from coordinate 684,881,359 downwards.
CTGCAGCTGTACTCGGGTTGCCAAATGGTGTCATTATCCATGGCTGGATGCCACACCCCTGATCAGCTGAAAGAGAAAAAGAATGGGATCATGTTGATGTAGCTGACACTATTGAAAAGACCTTTCATGGCAGTAGTTGTCTTGTGTTGTCTGGGACTCTTTTGTGTACTGATGTGACATCCTATGCTTGTAGGCTATACCATCTGCATTGTGTTGTTTCCTTGCCTGAGCAAGTGTTTGTCTGCTAACCGTTTGTCATCAGTATGTTTTGGGATTTCCAGTACAGTGTGCCCTCCCTAGCATTGTGACTTGTGATACAGGTGTCAGTTAAAATTGAAAGTGTTGTTAACACGTTCATATCAAAGTACCCTGGACATCCCATACCTTTAGACTTCTGCAATGTATTAATGTAAAGGTCATTGGGACACTTACAATTTGCAAGGTGACATTTCGGCAACCACACTCATTAATGTCTTAACATTAGGCTGTACAGTAATTTCCAATGTGTGACAGCTTCAATGGTGACTTAAGAAACATGGCTAGTGATGTCAGGACCTCAGTGTTTTCCTGTTGACATGTTGCTGTTGTGGTGTATGTGTTGTGTGTCCTAGAGGGTTGCTGTGCAGTGTGTTTATATGTAGGTTTTTGTACTTACCAACAAGTAGTCCATTGCCATACCGTCCATCCTGGAAGTATTGGTTGATGGTGCAGTGACGGAAGATGTAGGAGTCATGTACACTCCCAGGATATTTAGCCACGATGTTGGTGAACATTCCTTGGTGATCGACAATGGCCTGCACGTTGATGGAATGTGTGTGCTTCCTGTTGCGGTAGAGGTGTTCAGTTGCAGCAGGTGGCACAAGGCGTACATGTGTGCAGTCGATTGCACCAAGGACGTGTGGGAAGCCACTGATTGCGTAGAACCCCTGTTTTGTTTCCTGCTGCTTCTGCAGTGTTTTAGGGAAGCAGATGTGGCGGGGTGTCAGTCCAATGATGGCATCCAGTACTTTGGGCAGAAATGCGGAGAATGATGGTTGTGATATTCCGCCTACCAGGGCACCAGTTGTTTGAAATGAGCCACTTGCCAGCATGTGAAGTACGGCAAGCAGCTTTGTTTCTGTTGGTATGGTGTGGGGTGTCACCAAAGTGGGGGCCAACTGCTGTTCGATATTTCGCAGCAGCTGCTGAATGGCCTGCCAGTTCAACCGGTACCTCTGTATGATGTTGTGTTCCCTGAGGCCCTGAAGGGTGGTTCTTGGGCGGAATATCCTCTCCTGCCTTCTGCACTGCCTTTGGGGTCCCTGCTGGTGTTGTTGTAGTTGCTGTTGTTGCTGCTGGGCTCTGCGTCTGCGTGCACGCTGGATTAGAATGACCTCCATGGCTCCCTGTTGCTGCTCTGCTGCTCTGCTGTTTGTTCTGTGTGTTCTGATTAAATACAGGTGTGTTTGCCCATTTTTAACGCCTGCCCTGACCCAGGCGTTATTTTTTGATGCAAATCAGGTTGTGCGTCATTTTCTGGCTCCGCCTCCCGGCCGTGCGTCATTTTTGCCCGAAAGCATAAATATGAAGCACGGGCGTTTAAGCCATTTTATGGACGGGAACGCCTACCTTGCATATAATTAACGCAGGGCGGGTTGCCGCATCCAAAAAATGACGCACACAGCGGAATTCTGTCGTCCGCGGGCTCGGGCGTCAAAGTTTAAATACGGGGCATTGTTTGCGCTGATTGTGCGTCAAAATGTTTGACGCACAATCGGCGCAAACAGAGTATAAATATGCCCCTAAGTTTGTAGCCAATGGCAGCAAAGAGAATAAAAATGTGGTACAATCTGGCTAAGTGTGTTTCCACACTCGTCCGTTAGTTAGATATCCTATGCTGAAGACATTGCGTCTGGGTCAATATCATGAAGAATTGACACTTTACGGGCAAGAAACGGTTCTGAGCTTTTCTTGTTCCCCATGGCCAGGTGTGCAAAGCGACGCTGGAAGCCAAGCATGGAGAAGGCAGTTTATCCCTCACTATCTAGCACTTGATTTTGACTGAAAAAACTTATCCGAAATATCCAAGTTTGTTTTGTATTTTCAACAGACAATATTATTAATAACAGCAGTGCTGTCTTTGTTTTGTATTGCAAACATGCGTGTATGAGTATCCAAGTGTCTATAGTCTTTGACAATTCTATATAAATGATCCAGTTTCAAAAAGGAAAAAGTGGAATTTTCATTTGATAGATAGAGGGTTCAATCACTCCCTGGTACTCTAACTGATATAGTATATCCCTAACGGGTGCTTTGCCATCCCGTTTAATAAGATATTGTGATTGTGCTTGCAAGCTGGACCTTAAGGGTACTTTAAGATAAGGAAGGTCCTCATCGCAGCCTAAATCATTGTGGTATAATGCTTAGTCTTGTGTAAGAGCCCATTTTGCGGCACAGGCTAGTTTGATTTCCTCAGAGACAAGGGCAGAGAAAGAAGGAAGGATTATTACTTCACCCAGTGGGAAAGAGCAGACAAACTCTGTGACCTCCGCTAAGAGAATGTCATAGTATACTGTTAAATTGTCCCCAATTTTTTTTCAAAATAGTGTATAGAATGTTATCCTCAGTTTGACTGTCTAAGTTATATTGTTAATCGGGAGGGGTAACACACCTATCCGTGGTTTCAACTGTCACATATTGATCAGTTGCTTTCACTGCTAGACACTCTTGAAGTGTCCGACGGTCTATGGTGATCTCTGCTGTGCTGTTGAGGAGAGTCACCATCCAGGTCCTGTTCAGGAGAAAAGTTCTGAGGATTTGGGGTATGTTTTGTGGTTTTAGTCACCACCTTTTTCTTTTAAATGTTGGTTTGTCATGAAGTTTACCCTCCTGTTTTATCTTCAGACGAGCATTGTGAGACCTTTCTTTGTTTCAGGTGCTCCTTCTGTCTGCGATCAGACCTTCCTCCTCACTTGTACTTTCTGTCAGACGAGTCCTGAAAGGAACAAGAAGGATGGATATCAGTATCATACTTGCCTGTTACCGACGCGACCAGCACGGTGCTACTCAGCGCTTGACAAGGCTCATCATGGCCCTCTTTGCTACTTGTTTTCCATATTATTGATCCACCTGGAGATCGACATCAATCACTATATTGGAACTCCTTTCACTTATTTCAACTTGCATGTATCTGCATAGCTGAAGCCTTGACAAAGTCTAGGATACGAAACACGTGTCGTCTGTTTGCTGTTTGGACTTATGTTTGATGTGGTCATTGACTGGAACACTGACCACTTATTCTCACCTGTAAGAAACGTCCAGTGTCATCTGCTCGTTGGACTTCGACTCAATTCTTGAATTACCACTTGGATCCACCACACAGAGTTTTACTTTGGGTGTGCCCTGGCCTTTTTGTTCACATCAGTATCCTGATATCTATCTGGGTTTTTAATCTGTGTGCAATCATGCAAATTATATTTTTTCGCACAGGTCTCCAATGGAGGAGAACCTCCTCGAGCTTTAGCCTTTCGTTTAGTTTTGTTTTTGTCCTACTGTTTTTTAACAAACCAGGGGTTCTGTTTGGCAGTGTCCTTGCTTGCACTAGGTTTGCCAAGTTGTGGTTTAGGTAGTCTGGTCCCCAAATTATTGTGAACAAGTGACGTATAAACTTCAGCTATAATGGTCGGCAGCTCACATTCCTGGTGAGCAACAGCAACCACAGTGAGCCTCTAACGTATAGCCAGAGCTGCAGATTCACCTTTGATGTTCAATGGAATCATCTCAGAAACAACAGGAACATTTCTCATCAATTTCATACCCAATTCAAGGCCTGGGCTGGCCCCATATTCATCTTGCACTTGCTTCAGGATGTATCACCACCAAAGACAGCAAGCCATGAGTTAAGGTATAAACAGCTGCAAAGACTGTTCCCCATGTGAAACAGTCTGTGATCTGGAGTGCCATCTCATGTGGTAAACACATAGTTAATATTCTATGCTTGTCCTGTAAGGGGAAATACAGCCTCAATCTGGTCTACTTTTAAGCACTCCAAAAGGGAATTTCCTCGCGTAATGTGGGTACTGAACCCATAATTGCACTGATAATCACAGGACTAATTATCGGAGCAGCAGGCAACTATGGTACACCTGCCGCTGCTACTAGCACAGAAGCAGTCATCAAAGTGCGCGCAACAAACTGAGCTAGGCATCAGTAGAGTTGAACAAGGTTAGTGTATAACTGTTAAAGATTGACAACATCCAAGTTACGTAAATCAGGATAAGGAGTAAAACCAGCAAAGGCTGAGCAAGTGGCCCCTTCATTACTAAGAGGTCCCATGCATGCTGGTGCAAGAACATGTTCTAGGGTGCCTCAGAACCAATTAGTATGTTCCCAATGTGTAAGTGGTATCTCTAAGAATGCATATTCTGTGTATGCATTAGGTGGTGCAATATTATTGTATTCATGAAAATGATTAGTATTAGCATCCACAGCCAAAAAACGTACCCATGGATAAAAAAAATCCATTCTGTAACCAACTTGTGCCTCAACCAGGAAAATAAAATCACCTCCGGCTTCAGTGAGGTCATGAAATGTGACATGTTGATATGCAGTCAGCCTGCAATTTACTGCACTTAGAACTGGTTGTGACCAAACCACCATCTTAAAAACAGAAGTGGTAACAAACTAGTAACACTAAAAAAGGGTAATCCTTTTAAAAATCTGAGCATAAACAACCACCTGTATCAAAAAACACTCTGAAGGACAAAAGTCCTCAAGCTCTAGAAACAGGGGGCACAACAACAGAATGTGAGTCAAATAATCTGTTTTATTTCTTATTGTCATCCACCATTTGTGCAAAATATGCATAGTGCAGATTATGGTTGACATGTTGTGGTGATATGCCTTCAACTGGATCATATATATATATTACCTACTAGCTTCAGAATTTACTTGCTGAAAACCATAGAAATTAAGCAGTTATAGTTGTATAACTTGTGTCCTAAGTTAATTATAACTTGTGCCCTTGCCATGCACTGCAAACTACCCCATTTATTGCATCACTCAGAACATCTTTGATAGCATTATTGATAATATCAATGTAACATTTGCAGTATAATTATTGAGGAGAAAACCGTGCATGGCGGGGGCACTATAACTATAACTGATGAATTCCTATGGTTTGTGCAAGTAAAATCTGAACCTAACTATAATGTCCCTGTAACCTTTGTTTTTTTCAGTGATGTATATGTATATATATATATATATGTATATATACATATATATATATATATACATATATATATGTATATATACACGTGTGTGCTAAAGTAACTATAACTCTCACCCCCGCCATCATGCTGAGTTTTTTCGTCAAGAATTATACTGCAAATATTGCATTGATATTATCAATGATGTTGTCAAAGATGGCATGGATGTTCTAATTTGTAGGGTAATTAGCAGTGAATAGCGAGGGTGCGAGTCATAGTTACCTTAGGGCACAAATCATAGTTACTTGATATAACGCTAACATAGCAGATGAATTTCTATGGTTTTGTACATTTAAAATGTGAGCCTAACTTTAGCGTTCCGGTAACCTTTGCTTTTTAAAGTGAATTTCTGTATCTTCTTTAATTCTACTTCCTAACTATAATGTCCCTGCAATGAATTTCTATTTTTTTAAGGTCAAGTAATTTTCATTGCTATGCGTTTATCTAACCATCTCCGCAAACAACCTTTAGCTGCTCGTAGTGGCAGTTGGTCGCAAAGTCTGGCCAGTGGCAAACTCCCTATAACCACCTAACTTTGTGCTGCACACAGCCTTCGGTCGTGCATGCTGGTATTAGCCGTAGGGCCTGGCCAGCCCCTGCAGCCAACACCCTTAACTACCAAACCCCACACTGCTCACAGCCTTTGGCCATACACAGTCTGTGCTGGCCAATTTCAGCCTGGGAAAGCCCTTGGCCCCCATCCCAGGCCAATCTCAGCCCTGGGGACCCCATCTCCTAGGGTCTGCCCTTCTAATTTTTTTTGGTTGGCGGGGTAAGAGGCCCTCCTCCCCCAGCTTATTAAAGCCCCGGGGACCCCATCTCTCAGGCTCCGGCCTTCATATATTTTATTTTTTTGGGTAGGGGTGCCTCACGGTCCCCCTCCAGGGGCCAATCACGGCCCCAACGACCCCATCTCCCAGGGCCCAGTCTAATGGGTTTTTTGGGACAGGAGGGCCAGGCTGCCCCATCCCCAGGCCAATCTCAGCCCGGGGGACCCATCCCCTGGGGCCCAGCCATGTCATCTGGGTGAGGCACCCAGTCAAAATGGCTGGGGGCTGCAGGGTGAGTCTAAAGGCTGCCACAGTCCCATTTGGCTCCGAGCCCCTGCAGGAGCTGGAATTGCTGTCACAAAGAGGGAGCTGTTAAAGATGCAGCTCCCTCTCTGTGAGAGCAATAGTTTCCTCTATTTCCCTGCCTGCATGCGAGCGGAGTGTTTTCTCTGACTTGGCGGGAGCTGTCAATACTCCTGCCAAGCCAGTACAAACAACTATGTTCCCAGGTTGGACACCCCGGAAAATAGCAGAAGCTGGCCCGGGGGGGTAGTCGTCCCCAGCACCATGTATGGCTCCACAAAGGGGGTAATTTGGCCCATCTCCAACCTATATAGCCCCAGGGATGAGGTGGTCCCTGGGGTATGGAGGGGGCAAGGGGCCCCTGCACTCTATTTCATTAAAGCCCTGGAGAATGGGTGGTACCCAGAGATGCAGGGGGGCTGGGTGGCCCCCACACATGGATTGTCTAGCCCTAGGGAGGCAGTCTGTTCCAGGGGCTGCAGGGGATGCCCCCCAGTGCACCTGAGTTTGGCCAGGCAGCCACCACATACACAGAATGTCTTTGGGCCAGGGAGGTGGCAGTCCGCAGGGCTACAGGAGGAGCTGGGTGGCCCCCAGCACACATAAAGAGTTTAGTCCCTAGGAGGTTGTGGTCCCCAGGGCTCTTGGGGGGCAGGAGGCCCCCCACATTCAAAATGTCAATGCTCCTGGGACCTGGCCCACCCGGGGCTGCATATAAACAAGCACAGGAGTCCATGCTTGTTTGTTTTACATTTTCAGCAGATTCCTTGTTGAAGTGTACGCAGCCAATTAATATCAGCATTCTGCCATTAAGTATTTGTGTGCCCAGATATCTATATTTTTTCAACTCTAATATCTCCAAAAATAGTGAAGGGATTTACATCACATGAAACAACTGTGCTTTCTGGACCAAGGGCTAGCTTTCTGCCAAATTTGGTGTAGTTCCATTGAGTAGTTCGGGCTGTATTCGTGTTAAAAAAATGTGAAAAATCTAATTGACATAGAATATGAAAAAGTGTATTAGGACCCCCCTTTTTTCTTAGCCCCCCGCTTGACAGATCATCCCGAAACTTTCAAGACAGCAGCTGAACCAACCAAAGTATAGGTTTTGAAAATTTCATGAAGATTTGTCAACTGGCACCAAAGTTATTGGCAAAACAAAGAACACTCAATCTATGAAACAAATGGTCCTAACTGTAACTACCTAGAAACCACCACTGGGTAATATATATATGTATATATATATATATATATATATATATATATATATATATATTTCTTCAACAGATGGACTGATAGCCATCTGACGGCTGCACCGATCCCATCAAGTATCTCCCAAATCTCGAAATCGATTAAATCCAATGCGCTCGTATTTAGTTCATGAATTTATTTTCTTATACAGGTAAAACAGAGTCCTGAGTGTGATGTCTGTCAATATATATATATAGAGAGAGAGAGAGAGAGAGAGAGATAGATAGATAGATAGATAGATAGATAGATAGATAGATAGATAGATAGATAGATAGATAGATAGATAGATAGATAGATAGTTCGTTTTTTGGTTTTCATGACGGTTGTAATGTTTGGGTTTCGTGAGGAACAGGTACAAAACCACAAAACAGGAAGCCCATTGCTCATCACAAACTGCAGTTCTGAAGTTACAACAGCCAAAAAGGGACCCAGAACTAGAAAAACAGCCCATTTTAGAGCTGGAGTAAGTCCAGCATCGCACTTGGACAAACACTGGTCCTTCAACATGTATTTATAATATTAAACTACATCTGTTTTTACTTTTAAATACTTAAACTAAATTAATTTAATTGAACAATAATTTCTAGTAGGTTTTACTTTACTTCCCTGCCTCCATTATTTTCCACGGGAAGGTGCCACCGTATTATGGTTGTTCATGTTGTTCATGTGTGGTGCTGAACCTACTGTACTATTTCTTTTTGGCAGTAGACGCTTAGGGCCTGATTTAAAGTTTGGCAGATGGGGTTACACTATCACAAACTTGACGGATATCCTGTCCCCGTATTACAATTCCATAATATGCTATGGAAATCATAATATGGCAGAAGGGATACCTGTCACATTTGTGACTGAGTAACCTGTCCACCAAACTATAAATCAGGCCCTTAGACTTGTAAATTTGGTTCCAACTCATTTTTCAGCAGGTCGAGACATGCAAGTCCATGCTTTTGAATAACTTTACACTTAGATTTTGTGAATAGCCAAATGTAGTAAAATTACTCAAACTGTAAGAGTAAGTTACACATTTAATTTACTCACAGGTATACGTTACTTTTGTGAAAAGCCCTAATTGTCACACAGTAGTTCAATGAGGTAGGTATGTGAAATTAAGGAAAACAAATGCAGTTCATCAAAACAGAGGTTGACATATTAAAACCAAGCACTGACACAATTACAACATTGGAGGGGCAGTAAGACCAGGCACTAGAGTGCTATTCCAGCAAGATAGTCCTAAGAGAAGTACAATTATGTGAGAGCTGGGGTCAGACTGTAAGAGACCATAAAAAGAGCAGTGGAAGGATTTTGATGCCTATACTATTGAGCAGCTAGAACATTTTATGACATTTTTTATCTCAAATTATTCAGAGGCAATATGCATAGTGAGAAAAAAGAACAGACCATAAAATGTACTTTATAAATGAGTGTTAGATATGGGGTCTTTAGTTGGCAGGCAGGTTACCCCCTGTGCCAGCAAGGACCCTCACTCTAGTCAGGGTAAAGGAGAATCACACTCAGTTAACCCCTCATCACCCCCTTGGTAGCTTGGCACTCGCAGGTAGTCTTAACTTCAGAGTCAATGAGTAAAGTATTTGTGCCAACACACACAGTAACACAAGAAAAACACTACAAAATGACCCAACACAGGTTTTGAAAAATAGCCAATATTTATCTAAACAAAACAAAAACAAAATGACAAAAATCCAACATACACAGGTCAAGTTATGAATTTCTAAAGATTAAACTAAAAAATAGCGCTTAGAAACACAAATGCTTCGATGACGTGATATCACGGCATTGTAATAGAGTCGTTCCCATCAATCCGATGCCAATGGCGCTGGTCACGGAGTCACACAGACCCCCAGGTACAGTATCTTAGTGAAATATGAAAACAAGCCAGGGCACGGAGTTCGGGATTGCGGCATTGCTGGTTCCGGTACTGCAGAGCGGAGGCATCTCAGAGTGGCGCCTGGTCATTGCTGCGGAGCAGTGGAGATGAGGCGGCATCAGTGTGAAGCGCGTACCTCGGGCGGAGTTGATATCCGACGATTACAACATGGTGCAGAGACTTCTATGGAGTTGCGGACTTCGGCGGGGCTGCAGTGGTGTCTGGCCTGTTGGGTCATCGCACTCCAGCAAGGACCACGGTTTCGGTTGCAAGCAGCATCACAGGATTTGGCAGCGGCGTTGGTCCAGAATTGACCAAAGTCAGTTTCCCTCATTTTTCACCAGCTTTTCCTTTCAGGGTCCCAGGGACTGGATAGGGCACCACTTGGCAGGGCAGGAGTCTCAACAGAGTTCAGGTGCTGGCAGAGGAAGTCTTTGATGGCACTGAGACTTCATAACAAGGGGAAGCTCAGTCCAAACCCTTGGAGATTCTTCTCAAGCAGGAATATACCTCAAGGTCCAGTCTTTGTCCTCTTCCACAGGCAGAAGCAGCAACTGCAGGATAACCCAACAAAGCACAGTCACAGGCCGGGGCCTGAATTTGGTAGTATTTCACTATTAGGACATATAAAACACATCAATATATGTCATACCTTAAACATACACTGCACCGTGCCCATGGGGCTACCTAGGGCCTACCTGAGGTGTGCCTTACATGTAGAAAAAGGAAAGGTTTAGGCCTGGCAAGTGGGTACACTTGCCAAGTCGAATTGGCCGTTTAAAACTGCACACACAGACACTGCAGTGGCACGTCTGAGCCATGTTTACAGAGCTACTTATGTGGTAGCATTTGACTTACAGGCCCTGGGCACCTCTAGTGCACTGTACCAGGGACTTCCTATGAAATCAGATATGCCAATCATGGAAAGCCAATTACATATATATTTTACATATCAGCACTTGCACTTTAGCACTGATTAGCAGTGGTAAAGTGCCCAGAATATCAAAAACAGCAAGAACAGAGTCCACCACACAACAACAACCTGGGAAATAGAGGCAAAACGTTAGGGGAGACTGCACCAAGGATGCCAAGTCTCACAATTACCTTATGCCAAGACTGAACAATGGGAAAGGGACAGAGAGAACTAATACCTAAGATATTGAAAAAGTAACAACAAACACTTAATTGCATTCCATATTTTATTGAGATTACCAATTTGTGATGGATCAATAGCACACCAATACCACTAAGTAGTTAAAGTTCATATAAATGCCAAAGGCTATGGTCACACTTGCATATTATCATGGTACTCCAAAGCCTATATTCTCTGTACTTAAGCATAAAAAAGACATCTAGTTTTAGGGCTGGTCAGAGATAAAAAATAAACTGTCTTAAAAATCCAGAGAACACTGTCCTGGACCTTGGATCAGAAGTACTAAGGAGCAGATTTATGAGCTCCTAACCTCTGCTTGCACCGCATTAGCGTAATATTTTATGATAATGTAACCCAACAAGGCCAAAATTGCGGTGGCAAATTTCCAAAGTGGCGCAATGAATGGATTGCACCACTTTGTAACACTTTCGCTACATTATGCCTGCGCCGGGTATAATGTATGCAAAGGGGCGTTCCCTCTTTAGGGGGGCCGAAAAAATGGCACAAATAATTCTACAAGATTTCTTTGCATAATTTTGTTCGGCACATTTAACGCCTACTCAGAGTTTACAATAGGCTTTGCAGGGTTAGTATCAATTTTTGACGCCAATCCTGCAAAGCTCCGAACTTCTGTCAAAAACTTTTACAGTAGTTTGCTAACTACCGCCATGGTGTGCCGTATTTTGGATACGCCGCACACATGGTGGCGTTAGGGGGGCACTAAGGGAGCAAGAAAAGTGGCGTGGGTGGGTGCAGTGCCACTTTTCTTAAATCTGGCCCTAGGACTCTGTGTTGGAAAAGGTGACAGCAAACTGCACATGAACTTTTTGTGAATGGAGTCTGATTTTGTGAACTGACCTATTTACTAATAGGTCACAATGCAAAATCAATATTTGCCTGGCATCACAGAACCATCCTCTTATTGACTATTATTTGGATAGATCAGAATGTGTACGCCCATGTGATTAGCTACAAATACAGGCATGGTGACATTAAAAATAGGGATGATGGCCTGCAAGGAACATCAGGCCATGATCCCTTTGTTTGCATTCACAAATTGACTTTTTTACAGCAGCCCATATTCCTTAAAGGAATAAGTATTGCTTTAAGAAAACATTTTACATTTAGAAAAACAGCAGAGGGAGAATACAGTGGTCCCTAGGACCAGTACCTACTCCCCACAAGGGTTATGCCTTCCGGCACAAGAACTATATTGACCACATGCAGGTACCCTTTCATCATGCAGCAAAGCAATGCAGCAGCTTCACTTGCTGCACTGTGTTTTGAGATACGAGCAAATCTGGGCCCTTCTGTGGAAACCAGATTTCAGTCCTTTTTCTTACAGTGTGCCGCACACTGGAACATAGTCCCAGCTGAATTGTCCCCCTATCTGTTTGCTCACCTCCTTCAAGACTACTCTAAAAGAACACCTCCGTTTCAAGATTCCTAACTATTAACCTCACCCTAACATTACTTCATCACTAAATCTAACAATGTAAATATGTATATATGAGATTTGTATGTAACGGTATATCTGTGTTAAAAATTCATCACCGTCCATAACCTCTGCTATATGTTCTCATGCAAATCGATAAATGCTAATGTACAGGATAACTGCTATGTATAACATCTCCTTTTAAATATTTCTTGCTGCTATATAAAAAATATACATTTGATCTCTTTTCAGTGCAAGTAATAGATCAGCCCTACATGAACGTACACCAGAAATGTTTCCATTGAAACCCTGAAAATGCTGGTTACTGTGCAGAACAGGACAAGAAAACCTAACGACTGGACATTGATAGACACTAGAAAGATACACATGTTGTCACCCATGGAGAGAAACAAGAGTAGCTGTCTGTCGTGTCTTGTGAGTATGTATGATGGAGCGTTTTTGGATCCTGAAGGACTCCATAGCATGATGACGTAGGTGTTAGAATTTAGAGAAGTGAGTGCAGGTTTACAATGTTGAGTGTGCGGTTACACACTGAAGAATAAAGGTGTGTAATACGTAGCTCAGTGTGTGCCGTATTCATTGACTAGTACCCAGGTTGGTGAGGACGCTACAATGTACTTGTTGAAGCAGTAGAAATTAGGACTTTCAGATGTATTATTCTTTTTGCATTTATTCTGGTAATATATAAATGTATTTTAATAATGTTATGGATGGGGAAAAGATTGAGGGAATTAATGTTATTGTTGATTACAGTGTACATCAAAGCAGGTGGTTATGGCAGCCAAGAATGTTCAAATGCTTAAGAGCCATCAATCCTAGATTTTGTAGTGAGGTACATGAAAATGGTAGGCAATTCTAAGTGATGTGATATCATAGATTGCAACGTTACAGACTGAGATGCAAAGAAGAGATTCTGTAGGACCTGAGAATACAAGGTGTAGGAAAAATGGGACAAACTGCTCTGTAGCCTTTCCAATGTGCATACAATCTGCTTACTGGATATTCATGGTAGGGAATAATGAGAAACAACAATACACGTACACAAATATTAACACAGTTTCCAAATCACGTTCTATAACAGGCAAATATATTAGATGATAATCCCTACTTCAAAAATGTAAATGATGAACGAGAGCTGAAGCGAAATGGTATTTAGAGCAAAAATAATCATTTAATCACTTTCAATAGAAACATTTTTAATCTAGGCAGTGTCATCGTAAGACATTGTGGGGCCCTGGACAAGATATATTTATGGGCCTTGTTCGAAAAGACTTTGAATTTTCTTGCCCAGTTTCTGATAATGTAAGCCTGCATTATGCCAAACAAAATTTCGGAAATAGGGTCAATTAAAAACAATTTAAATATGCCTTGCCCTTATAAGGAAGAAAATGTTCACTGTTTGTATGGCCAATTCCTCTAAACCAAAACAAAAGTGTCTAGAAAAAAGAAATATGCCTTGGATGGGACCCAAAAATTCTTCAGATGGTCCTGAGCAAAGAGAGACAAATTTGGATGTAGAGTTAGGCAGAGATGAGGAGTAAGGTTTAGATGCAGGGTGTCCCAGGGGCCACTTGAAAGGTTGGCCAAAAGCAATTGCTCACTTTGCCCATACCTTAAAAAATCTCTTAATGTAGACTGGTGTCTTTCTTTTATTTCAGTCAAATCTTTTCTAATTCTCATTTGTTGAGTTGTATGTATTTTGAATAATTTTTTGTTCTTCTGGTTATGTGGTTTTCAATACTTTTCCCCCATAGGAGACTGGTTTAAATTGAACTGTGAAACTGATGTGTGCAGCAGCCCTAAGATATTCCCTATTCAAAGCAGTTTCCACCTGCATCGCGTTTTGTACTTGAGGTATGCCTTCACACACAATTTTTATGCAGAAAACAAGAGAACTGCATTTTGTGAACAGGGCTTATTTTTCTGGACATTACATGAAGAGAAAGTTTTACATGTGTATCACTGTGGCTTTTGTGCCCAGATGAGGCTTCTGCAGTCAGCAAAGTGCGGAGGGTGTTAGCCTATGTGCAAAGAGATCAAGTCACTACAGATTTGAAAGGTGGCCTACAAGTATTTGCCACTTTTTCTCTACAGGACCAAGTACAGTGTAAGGCAAAACCAGGCCTTGGAGTTCATAGGATTCTCTGACTTTTCTTTTCTCTTTTTTCTTTGAGTCCCACAACTACCGAGTCACACATCCTTCCATCAGACTTGGATTTTGTTGGAAATTGGATTTCTGGTTGGCAGAGATCTGCACCCTGTCAAAGCAGGAACAACTATCCTAGTCAGGGAAAGTCAGATACACACCATACATTAACCTGTGCTCACTCTCTGGTAGCTTGGCACAGAGCAGTAAGGTTTAACTTAAGAGACAATGTGTAAAGTATTTGTGCAATACTTCCAACACTGAAACAGTGGAATAACTACACCAAAAGACACCACTGGTGACAAATATGGAGCCTAATTTTATGAGTAAAAGAAAACCAAAATGACAAATATTCAATAAGTAGAAGTCAAGATACGAATCTCTAAAGATTAAAAAGAAAGATAGTGCTTAGAAGCAGAAAGCGCCAACAGGGGCAATCTAGTCATGCTAGACCATTGTAAATACAACATTTCAAGCCAACACAATGGTGGCAGGTCGGATACAGTCTCAGGTAAGTCCTGCTGAAGTTGTACCTTCTCAGAATTGAACCAAGAGTCCCTGGGCCAGATTCACAAAGGTAAACTTAGACTTTTGGTCTAAGTTTAGAACAAAAGTCTAAGTTTATGACTTTTCAGTATTCACAAAAGTAAGTTACGAGTAATATCTTTACATCCGCAGTCGGGCAGAATCTCTGCATTCAGGGTGGAGTCCCCCACCCACCCTTGGTAGCTTAGCAACGAGCGAGAAGGCTTATCTTAGGAAACAAGTGTGGAAAGCTTTTAAAAATCACAAAACAGTAAATAAGTAAAACACAAAACAAAATAAAAATCTAACATGAATTTATAAAAATAGATTATATTTTATCTTTAAAATGACACCAAAACGATTAAAATCGAATAAGGGGAACCGGAGATATGAATTTTTAAAGATTAGAAGTAAGTCCGGAGCTTAGAAGCAAATAGCGCTCAAAGGGTCACACTGCACAGGGACAAAGTCCACAGTTCAGGCCACCCTGTTACACTTAAATTCGGAAGTGTTTCTTGATAAGGAAAGTGGTCCACAGCATCAGAAAAGGGTTCAGAGGCTCTGGTTTGCCTCTTAGGGTCAGGGACTACAACTCCCACAATAGACCTCTTTAACTTTTGGAGCAGTTTACAACAGTTGCTCCAAATGTCTCCAAACTTCTGGATCTTCTTCCAGGGCTCCCTTTTGGGTCCTTGAAGTGTCCAAAACTTGATCCAAGGTCCCAGAAGCTCAGAGTCGCTACTTGTGAGGTGGGACTACAATTCCCAGAAGGCACCTGATCAGAATCCTCAAATGGCCACTGGACGCTGGTCTGCTGGGCTTTTTTTCAATGACTTGATGCAGGGGACTCTGGACAGCTCCTTTGTACCTGTAGCCTACAGAGAGTCCACCCCTGGAGTTGCAGAACAAAGGCAAAGTAATTTTCTTGTTGAAGCCCAAAGTGTGCAGCTAGTGCAGTCCTTGTGAGTGCAGTGTCCAGGTACAGACCAGGGGTCCACCAGGGCATTCCTTCTTCTACAGTATCTTCTTCCAGCAGGGTTCTGAAATGTGGGTGCAGCTGTGCCATATTTATCCTTGCTCCTGGCATGAAAAGCAGGGGGCTCAACTGTCCCATTACAGTAAGCCACTTCCTCCTTGGATGACCACTTCCTGGTAGGTGTGGAAAAAATCAAATCCCAGGGAGAAACATTCTTCAAAAATCCAATATGGCTAAAACTGTTTTTTGGAGGTTAGATCTGGCTGAGCCCACCCACTGGTGTGGCTATAAGCCCTAAACACACTCCTCTCCTGCCCTCTCCTAATCTAATCAAGAGGGCACCTGGTTGTCTGGGGTTGCAGGACATGGGGGAGGTCCTGAGCTGTTCAAAATGTCCTTCCCTCCTCTGAAGACTAGTTTGGCTGCTCTCAACCCATCCCATTTCACCATTTGCTGAGGCAGATCTCCTCCCCAAGGGACCTCCTTTGTGTTCAGCCCTGGCCACTTCAGACCTCATTAAGGCATCCTGGCCAGGCTGCCAGACGCTAACCAATCCGAGAAGGGCACTGTAGAGTTGAAGTTTTAAAATTCTTTCCATGAACTAATTATATTAAATCCAATAATGGCAAGTTGTGGGATTTATTAGAACAATTAATTTGATATCAAACTCGAGATACCTGGCTCTTATGGGGGCTTTGTTCATTAAAATAAAGTCTCCCCATTTAGCCTATGGAGGCCATTCAATAAAGTGAGGGAAAATGAATGTGGTTATTTTACCTCACCAAGCTTATACAACAATTCCTATAAGGTCCCTGCTTATAGTTACATGACACCCAATCCTAGGGGCACTCTGGGCACACATTAGGGGTGACATACATGTACAAATAAGGCAGTGTAAGTCTTTGAAAGTATTTTTAATTTCAAAGTCGAATATGTATATAACTTTCATTTAAAAGCAGCCAGGAAGACAGGCCTGCCTTTAAAATGACCCTGTGCACCTCAGCAGTGCACCAGTGGGTTTACCACCTATGTTGGGGTCCCTTAACCTACATGCTCTACCATACACCAGGGGCTTATAGGTAGGTTGACATAGCCAATTATAATTAGCCTATTTTTCAGACTCATTTTACATAGAGCACAGGCCCTGGGACTGGTTAGCACTACCCAGAGCACCATCAGAGTCAGAAAAGCTCCAGCAAAAAGTGAAAAATGGGGGCAAAAACTTAGGGGGCCTCTGCCATCAGCCCTGTTTTCTCTCATGTTTTTAGACTTGAAAATAGGAAATGATGAAGATACATTGTTTATGTCACTATATAGAAAATCCACAGAAATTAATTCTTTGTTACACTATAGTAGCAATCATCCAAGAAGTCTGAGATACAATTTGCCTTTTGGGCAATTTCTGAGGATACACAGGAATTGCACTAAGAAAATTGATTATTTCAAGGAGTCAGATACACTCATCAATAGACTAATATAGAGAGGGTACCTGAAGAGACTGGTTAAGTGAGCCAGGAAGATGGCATGGTATAACCACAGATAATTCCTCTTTAACCAAATCTAAATAAGGATAGTATAAATTGACTTGCTTGTGTTACTATCTTTTGCCCAGCCAGTAATGAGATAAAAGGAGACTTATTCATGAGCATTTTATGAACAAAGAGCCACTACTGTTCTCCTTTAAAAAAGGGAGGAATTTAAAAGATGCATTAGTGAAGGTAGTTCTACCACAACCCCTTAAGACTTCCATAAATACACTATCTGGACTCCCAGCAGTGATGGGCCACTACAAATGTTGATAATACCTAGCATGCAAATTTAGGCCCATATTTATACTTGCTTTGAAATAGCGTCATCTTTTACACTAATTCAGCACAAACTTAACTCCATATTTATACTTTGACGCCAGACCCATCTAGTGCCAAAATATTGGAGTTAAAGTAATTTTTGGGATGTGTGAAACCACCTTGCATCAATGAGATGCAAAGTTGACATTCCCGTCCAAAAAATGACTCTAAGGTCCTAGCGCCTTATTTATCCTCCTGTGCAAAAATGGTGCACGGGAGAGAGGTAGGCCTAAACGATGCCACTAAGCATGCTTAGCGCCTTTATTTAATGCCTGGGTCAGGGCAGGCATTAGGGGACCTGTGGACCCATTTTCATGGTCAAGCACTGTTAGAAATTGAGTCTTTGGTTGGCAGTCAGGTCACCCCCTGTCCAAGCATGGACCCTCACTCTAGTCAAGGTAAGTCACACACAATCCAAATTATCCTATGCCCACCCTCTGGTAGCTTGGCACTGAGTAGTCAGGCTTAACTTAGAAGGCAATGTGTAAAGTATGTGTGCAATAAATCATGAAATACCACAGTAGAGCACCACAAAAACACACCACACAGTGTTTAGAAAAATATATAATATTTATCTGGTAAGATGCAGGTCAAACCGATCAAGATTCAATAAGTATACGTTGAGATATCCCTGTAAAAATGAAAGAAAGTGTCTTTAGTCTTTTAAAAAGCAACAAGTGTCTCTTTCAAGCACAAAGTACCTGGTCTGCATTCAAATTCCTTGCAAGGAACCACAGAGGAGGAGATGTGTGGAAAACAGAGAGGTGTGCGTCGATTTTTCTGGTACACACAGACGATGTGTCGTTGAGTTTTCACCCAGGGGAGGCTTTGCGTCGATTTCCGGCGCAGAGACTGGGACCCACTTCGGGTTGCGGGATTTTCGTACACCCCAGGGACGATGTGTTGAAATCCTGGGTGTGCAGGACAAAGTCACAGGGGCTGCGTCGATCCGGTGGGCGATGCATGGCAATTTCTGCTGCACTGCAGGCGCTGCATCGATTCCTCTCAGGAAGTAGGGCTGCATCATTCAGGCTTGGCTTTGCATCAATCCAGTGGGCGTGCGTTGAATTTCAAGTTGCAATGCTGGCGCTGCATCGATCTCCTCGTCAGGAAGTCGGGCTGCGTCATTCCGGTTCGGCGTGTGGTGATTTTCCTACCGCGAGGCAGGCTGTGCATCGTTTCTTATAGGCTCTGCATTCATTTTCGTCACACAAGGTATTCTTTTGCAGAGAGGAAGTCTTTTTGGTCCTGAGACTTCAGGGAGCAGGAGACAAGCTCTATCTAAGCCCTTGGAGAGCACTTCTCAGCAGAGCCAGAAGACAGCAAGTTAGCAGGGCAACAGCAGGGCAACAGTCCTTTGCAGAAAAGCAGTCAGGTGAGTCCTTTGGGCAGCCAGGCAGATCTTCTGGGCAAGTTCTGGATCAGGGATTCTTCACCAGTGGTATCCTGTCCAAAAGTGGCTGTGAAGTAGAAGTGTCTACCTCAGAAGTGTCTAAGTTGGTAGGGTCAGAAACCCTGCTTAGATACCCAAATGTACCTTTGAAGTGGGAGAGACTTCAAAGAGTGGATTAGAAGTGCACAAGGTACCCTTTCAGTTCCATCCTGTCTGCCAGCGTCCCAGTAAGGGGTGTGGAAGTCCTTTGCATGAGGGCATGCTACTGTCCTTTGACATGTAAGTGGCAGGCCCTCCTCCCTCTCAGCCCAGGAAGACCGATTCCATATGCAGACATTTGCAAGTTTGACTGAGCATCCTGTGTTTGGGGTTGCCTGAGTGAATGCACAAGGAAGATGTCAACTAAACCTAGCCAGACGTGGATTGTAAGACACAGAAGAATTTAAGTGCAGAGAAATTCTCACTTTCTAAAATAGTAATATTAAATCCAACCTCACCAGTTAGCAGGATTTTGTATTACCATTTTAGCCATACTAAATATGACCTTGTTACTCCTTTCAGATCAGAATCTACCACTCAAACAGTATATGAGGGTTGCCCTAATGTTAGCCTATCAAAGGAGCAGGCCTTCCAGTAGTGTAAAAATGAATTTAGGAGTTTTACACTACCAGGACATATAAACTGCACGGGTACCTGTCCTGCCTTTTATCTACATGGCACCCTGCCCTATATGTTACCTAGGGCCTACCTTGGGGGTGACCTACGTGTAGAAAAAGGGGAGTTTAAGGCTTGGCAAGTACTTTTAAATGCCAAGTCGAAGTGGCAGTGAAACTGCACACACAGGCCTTGCTATGGCAGGCCTGAGGCATGGTTAAGAGGCTACTTGTGTGGGTGGCACAATCAATGCTGCTGGCCCACTAGTAGCATTCAATCTACAGGCCCTGGGCACAAGTAGTGCACTTTACTGGGGTCTTACAAGTAGATTAAATAAGCCAATTGGATATTAACCAATGTCACCAAGTTTTAAGGGAGAGAACATATGCACTTTAGCAGTGGTTAGCAGTGATAAAATGCACAGATTCCTAAAACCAGCAAAAACAGTGTCCAAAAAGTGGAGGGAGGCAGGCAAAAAGTTAGGGGTGACCACCCTAAGGCTGTCAAGTCTAAGAAACACCATGAAAAGAGCCCACAGGTGCCCACGTCAAGCCCCAGGTACACCCCCACCCACACCAGAGGGACACCAGAGGATGGGAGGACCCCATCCCATGTAAGTATGGTGAGTAGAGGTAAGTATTTTAATCATTTTTTTGTGCCATTGGGGGCCCTGAAATGAGTCCCTCTACATGGCACCGGGTGCAATGGCCATGCCCCCTGTGCTGGCCATTGGGGTGGTGGGCATGACTCCTGTCTTTCATGAGACAGGAATCATGTGGCATGTTTGGTTTTGCATCAAGAAATTACACTAGGCTGGTTGGAGGCATTGCTTTGCCTCTAACTAGCCTAACGTCATTTTTTGGTGCAAAACCCCCTTCCCCTATACCACCACCCCCACCCGGCTAATGTAATTTTCCTAGACGTTGGCCCACCCTTTGCGCCGGCTTGCTCGATTCAATAAATTTGGTGCCCAGCTGGTGCTTTGGAATGATGCAAGCAGGCGCTATACTTTTTGACACAAAACTGCAGAAATGCAGTTTTGTATAAAAAATGATGAATTCAGACCTTAGTTTTAACACAAGCAACTTTATTTATAACAATTATGTTTTTAACCTGATTTCTTTCAGTAATTACAACACACAGGATGTCATCTATGTAATTTGGTGCCCTTGCAATTTGATTTATATAGGCAAGACACAGAAAGTGAAATGCAGGATTCTGCAACACAGGAGCAGAATCAAATGCAGGACAGTGAGGGGACCACTTGTTGATCATTATTAGAAACTGCAATATAAGAAAGAGATTTTGAGATGGCAAGTCATAGAGCAAGTTATGCTGTGGTCCAGGGGAAGAGATAAGTATGGTCTCCTGTCAAAGAGAGAACTCTACTTGAAGGAGAAGTGTGAGACAATCACAAAAGGCCTTAATACACTAGAAGATTGGAGATCAGCGTCACCAACATGAAGGAGAATGGCAACAACTGGACATTTTGTGAATATGAAAAGTTGCAGAAACCTAGGATAATTGCATAATTTTTCTATGTACTCCCAGAAGAAGTTTAAGGTCTTGACTGTGTATTGCAGTTTTGAACAAATAGCGTGATGGTAATAATGGGATGTCAATAATGTGAGGAAGAATGGCAATAATTGGACACATTTTGTAAAAATGAAAAAGGACAACTACATTGATTCCGCTGAACACGTAGAGGAATCCAATGGTTGTGACGTGGCATGGCACTGTTTCTGATGAACAGGACATTGATGATATTGAAAGGAATAATGAGATGTATATTTGTTTGATAATACAGATTTTCTTTGTATGCTAGGTAGATTAGAGGTATTGCAAACATATATATTCAATCATGTTGACATCGTAAAAACCTGTAAATGGGTTGTTTGGATAGGTGGCATCTTATATATCCTATGGTCATTTGCAAGATGCCCTTTTTTCGGGGACCCAGCCATAGTGAATTGAGAGGGAACCGCCGTTTACGATGATTTGTGATAAAAAATACGTTTTGGAAATAACTATTGTGTGTGAGCTGGTACTAAATATAAAACAAGCACTGGCCTTACCGTGTCATTAGACTCAATCAATAAATTTTGTAAAGCACAACTACTCACCCGTAAGGGTTACAAGGCTCTGGTGGTGGGTCTGGGCCTCATTCGGAGAGCCAGGTTTTGAGGTTCTTCCTGCAGATGGTGAGAGATGGGCTTTGTCTGAGGTGCATGGGCAGGTTGTTTCAGCTCTTAGCTGCGAAGTATGTGAAAGATCTTCCTCCAGCAGTGGTTTTCCAGATGTGTCGAACGGTAGCTAGCGCCTGCTGGGTAGAGCGGAGGGGTCATGCAGGGTTATGGAAGGAGATATGATGGTTCAGGTAGGCCAGTCCGATGCTGTGCAGGGCCTTGTAGTTGTCAGTGAGTAGTTTGAAATTGATTCACTTCTCTACTGGGAGCCAATAGAGGGCCCTCAGGTTTTGGGAGATGTGTTCTTGTGGGGGAGGATCAGGACGAGCCTTGTGGTGGTGTTTTGGATGAGTTGTAGTTTCCTGATGTTCTTTGTTGTAGTGCCAGAATAGAGTGCGTTGCTGTAGTCGGGCTTGCTAGTGACTAGAGCGTGGGTGAATATTTTGTAACAGTCGACCGGGATCCATTTGAAGATTTTGCAAAGTTGGCGGAGGGTGTGCCAGCAGGAAGAGGTGACTGTGTTTACCTGTTGGGTCATTGATAGGGAGGAGAGGAGGATGATTTCTAGGTTGTGGGCATGGTCAGTCAGAGTAGCTGGTGCGTTGAGCGATGTGGGCCACCAGGAGTTGTCCCAGGCTGAGGTGGAGTTTCCAAAGATGATGAGCTCAGTCTCGTCCGAGCTAAGCTTAAGGCAGCTCACCCTCATCCGGGCAGTGACGGCGTTCATCACGGTGTGGAAGTTCCTCTTAGCTTTGTCTGGGTCTTTAGTGAGGGATATGGTGAGTTGTGTATCATTGGCGTATGACACGATGTTCATTTCATGGCCTCTGACGATGGCTGCCAGCGGGGCCATATATATGTTGAAGAGCGTTGGGCTCACGAAGGATCCCTGAGGAACTCCACAACTGACTTCTGTTGATTTGGATATGAAGGGTGGGAGCCTGACTCTCTGTGTTCTTCCGGTGAGGAAGAGGTGGATCCACTGGAAGGCTTTTCCGTGGATTCCTGTGTCATGGAGTCTGGTGCATAAGGTGCTGTGGGAGACCGTGTCGAAGGCTGCTGAGAGGTCAAGGAGAATGAGTGCTGTAGTGTGTCCGCAGTCAAGGATTCTGTGGTCAACCATGGCAGCAAGAAGAGCTGTCTCTGTGCTGTGGTTGCTGCAGAATCCAGACTGAGGCATCTCCAGAGAGTTTTTGTCCTCAAGGAATTGTCGCAGCTGTGAATTTATGGCTTTTTCCATGGCTTTGGCTGGCTAGGGTAGCAGCGAGATAGGTCAGAAGTTCTTGAGCTCTGATGTGTCGGCTGTGGGTTTCTTCAGGAGGAGAAGGACTTTGTCATGTTTCTTTGGGGAAGGTGGCTGTTGTGATGGAGCTGTTCAGTGTCTTGCGGGGTTCAGGGGCAATGGATGCACTCGCTCTGTTGTGGATGTGGTGAGAACAGGGGTCTGTTGGACCTCCAGAGTGAATGCTGTTCATGATGATTGTGGTGAGTGTGACCAGCTGTGGTTGGTTTGGGTGGGTTTGGGTGGGTCCTGGGGGACTGGATCAGTCATAGCTTCTGAAGCTGGGTGAATTCTGTAGGAGGAAGTTGTCATAGATGTCCTTAATCTTGCAGTGGAAGAAATTGGCCAGTTTGTCGCAGCGGTCTTGCGATGGGGGGATCTTGGTGGCTTCGGAAGGAGGATTGGTGAATTTGTTGATTACCGTTAAGAGTTCTCTTGTGTTGTGTGGGGAGGTGTTGATGCTTTCACGGAGTGCAGCTTTTTTTGCATTCTTGATGCGTTGGTGATGGGTGGCAATGGTGGCTCTGAAAGAGGTGAGGTCTTTGCTGGTTTTGCTGTTTCTCCATTTCTTCTCTACGCTCCTGCAGGTGTGTTTGTATTCTTGGAGTTTGGTGGTGAACCAGCTGGCTTTTTTTGGGACACGCTTGACTGAAGTTGATTGGAGGGGGGCTAAAGAGTTGGCGCATTCAGTGATCCAGGAGATGAGGTTGCTTGCTGTGGCACGTGTGTCATTGGTGGGGCAGCGGGGTGATTTGGTGAGGGTCATGGTGAGTTGCTTGATTGTCATTCCATTCCATTTCCTGTGGGGGGCCCTGGGGACGTGGAGGCAGCTGTTGGGAGCGGTGATGGTGAAATGTATGCAGTGATGGTCAGTCCAGTCTGGAGTGGAGGTGTTCTTGAAGGTGATCCGGTTGCTTGAGATATAATGGGGTCTAGTGTGTGCACTGCAGTGTGTGTGGGTGCTGTGATCAGTTGAGTGAGGCCTAGGGTGGCAAGATTGTCGAATAGGGCCATGGTGTTTCGGTCATTGCGGTCCTCAAGGTTGAAATTCAAGTCCCCCAGGAGGGGGTATTCAGTGGACACCAGGGCATTGGGACTGGTCATGTCTACAATGGCATGAATGAAGGCTGGGTGGGGGCCAGGTGGTCTGTAGACCAGGGTGCTGTGGAGGGAGGAGTTGTGAGTGGCGTGGATCAGGAAGTGTAGGTGTTCCATTGTGTTGCAGTGTTCCTCCATGCTGACTGTGAGACAGAGCGAGGACTTGTGTACGATGGCCAGTCCTCCACCCGGACGGGAGGGGCGGTCCTTCCTTAGGAAGTTGTAGCTGTCCGGGATTGCGATGGAGATGTCCGGTCTGGAGGTAGGGTTGGTCTCGGTTAAGAAGGCGGTGTCTGGATGGTTGGAATCGATCAGGTCCCAGAGTTCGGTGGTGTGCTCATGGAGGGAGTGTATATTCAGAAGGAGGCAGATGATGAGGTTGTGGTGGGCATCAGTGGTTTCAGGTTTGGGGTGTTCCGGATGTTTGTTGTGGCTGAAACTGAGGTTGCAGTTCTGAAAGGACAAAGGTCCATGGGTGTCCTTAGGAGATGTGGTGCAGCAAGCGCTAAGACATCCAGTTTTAAGGTGGTGGAGGGTCTTGGTGTCATAATGGAGGGTGGCCAGGGAATGGTTCATTGGAGATACAGGGTTTCTGGCACTGGGCGTGGTCCAGGCGTGGACGGGCGCAGACGGGCTTGCCTTTGGCACGACTTTGGTGCGCCAGCGTCGCACCCGCTGCGTGCTTGCGCTGCGGACGCCATTAGGAAGGGGAGGGAAGTGGGGGAGAATATGAGAAGAGACAGAAAAAAGAAAAAAACAAAGTAAAAACAGAGGTAAAAGGCAGAAGTAAGAAGCAGGAGTAAGAAGACACTGAGAGAGATGGAAGATACATACTTGTAGATGGCCACTAGGCCACCAGGGATGAGGTGCAGGCAGGAGCCTGCGGGTGGAGGAGGGCCTCGAACTGAGAGTCAGGCAGTCTCTCAGTTCGTTCCCTGTGGCAGAGGTAGCTGCAGCAGCAGCAGGAGGAGCTGGGCAGGGCAACAGACGCTGGCCAGAAGGTCAGGGGAGTCGCCTTGAAAAAGATAAATACAGCTGAGATTACCTTTTCAAACAATACTTTCACTCATTTAAAACCTTAGCGGGCGTGGCATGCATACCACGTGCAAGTTACGTGAGCCTTAATCTATTTAGTTGAGTGGATTCAACATGGTCAGAGAGAAGCAAGTTGGCATCCTTCGGGTGGCTGGATTAAGCTAGTTGGTTGCTTGCCTGTTGTAATGGATAGAGTAACACTTGGCATATACACAGATTTTCTCAGTGACTTAATCATATGTTTTTCAAAATAGGAATTCTTTCTTTGAAATTTAAGTGAATGACCCTTCACAATAGATGAAGTGTTCGGAAATTTACTACATGACTAAGTGGTACCTTACATTTTATTTTGATGCTAAGAAAACTTAAACCTTTGGTGAGTGACCAGGTTATTTGATACATTTAAATGGTGCTGTTGATGTGCAATGGAGATTTTTATATGGGTGTTATCCACAACATGTAAAGGGGTTTTGGCGAGGGCAGACTTTATCACTGCATGAGGGTCAATATGGATTAATATGTGTTGCATCCCTAGGGGAGGCATTAGGCATTATATAATGTGTTTTTTCACTGTGAGATGACTAGTTGTAGCTGACACATAAGGTTGTAAATATGGCTTCACTAAGGGATGTCGGATATTGAGGAATATGTTCTCCTGAGAGATATATATAGATATATAATATAATATATACCTCTGTTTTCTTATTAGGAGGAAACTCCAGCGTTTTCCCTGTGTATTAAACTTTTGCAAGGGGAATATCTGTTAAGCAAACCCGAGCAGGAAATTGATACTTAACAGAGGTAGTTGTGCTTTTTGGTAAGTAATTACTAATGTGCCTCCAATTACTATAATAATTATTTTTGGGAGATCAAATTACATGTAGAGTTGGCTATTCTTATTCTACAGAGGATTTAAAAAGGCTTTCAAATGAGGTGATTAATGTAATATGCTGAGCCTTTCCACTGATGATGAGATGTTATTAAAAAGGGTTTTCCATAAGTTATACCTCATTTGTATGTACAAGGAAGTTGGGTGGGGTGATAGGCTTAATATTTTGATTTGATCACATGAATATTGATGGATAGTGTGAATCTCGCCATATGAGTGATTAGGTAAAATATTAACAAATGGTTTAGGTAGTTTCAGTTTGTTAAGCTAATATGAGAATTGATTCTGGTTATTGAGGAGACTGATATTTGTCTCTCTTTTTTCAGGTGCTACCTACAATAATATCTTGTCCTAACGATGACCCTTTGTTGATTGGTTTCTATATGATGGGTCGAAATGTGGACATTAATTAAATGGGAATTGACTGTATAAATGATTAGAGGCTTCTGGACACCTGAATAAAAAGGGTCATTTTGAGGCCCACTTGTTCTTTTACCCACATTGTGTATACATTGTATATAACACTGGTACACTTTATCTTCACCCTAATCACTTTCAAAGTGCAATCACTTCATGAGGAGCACCTAAATGTTTTAAATTTTAAATTGATTTTTTTTTTATTACAAATTTGTTGAATAAAATGTATAAATTTATAATAATCAAAATGGGAAACATCTTGAATTAACTTAGTATTTCCGTGGGAGTCAAGGATTACACATCCCTCTTGAGGACCAATTTTAAGCTATATATCTACGTTACCCAGGTCGTGGGGTTACTGGGTTTGCCTGTTTTATTAAATTACTGTGCATCTCAGGTGGGCAGACTGGAGCCTCACGGTCATGAGCTTGCTGTGTGAAGAGAAGAACTTGTGGCAGCTTGCACTAATTTGTCACGCAGAGTTCAAAAGCTGGATTTCAGGAGCCACAGAATCACTTTTAAGGGTCCAGGACCGGCATGGCACCTCTTGGAGATCTGGATCAGGTTGAAGGTGGGCCTAGGAGCTTTAGGAGGTGAGTTGGAAGTCTTTGGTGTCCCTGAGACTTCAGAAAACAGGAGCCAAGCCAGCAAGCCTTTGGAGTCACTTTGGTTCAGGAATGTGGAGATGCAGGTCTAGTCCTTCTCACTCCCAGGTAAGAGGGCAGCACGTGAGCTCAGCAAAGCAGGAGTCCAACAGAGTAGTAGCTCTGCAAAGTGACAGTCCTAGTAGCAGCACAGCAGTCATTCTTCCTTGCGTAGTATCCTTAGGTTCAGAAGTATACTGAGTTAGTGGTGTCAGAGGTCCAGTACTTGTACCCAATTGTGCCTTTGAAGTGGGGGAGTGAAGCACACCGAGCCCCCCGTCCTGTCCTGGCTGCAAACTCACTACAGGGGTGTATGCAGCTCTTTGTGTGTGGCCAGACACTGCCCTTTCAGGTGTAAGTATCAGCCCCTTCCTCCCATCCTGCCAAGGATGGCCCAGAAAATTATTGTGTTCCTGGATGAATTATTTATATTTTAATCAGCAAAACAATATATTGGTCAATATAATGATCCAGCTCCAAACCATCAGAGAATATTCAAATAATCATTCAGCAGCGTATTCTTATTAGAAAAAATATATAATATTTTTCTATATATAAGTAAATCAATGATATATTACAAGAATAGACACAGCAGTATATAAAACACTACATCGATATATCAACACTGCTGCCACCCCACAGTCTATGTACATTTCGTAGTGTAAATTAACTCTGGGGATCTGAGGAAACAAAAAATCTGCTTAACTATACAGGTTTACAAATCCACAGTCCTATATGATTTTCATAGTTGGCTTTCAAATGTTCAGAGAGGACCGAAGTGCCATATGTCATAATCAATGCTGTTATAAAAGACAAATTTGCGATGTTTGGTCTCAATTGGCCTGAAAGTTTAGTGAATGGAAAGGAACAAAACCTGAAAACACTAGCACAAACCAAGAAAATACTAATAAGAATTGGGGAGTACTAACAATACTCCAGACTAATGTGTGCATCGCTTGACCACAATATATCAGTGTATATAAGCACAGAAACACCACAATGTAGCCCACAGCCAATGTGAAAACAACATGCCAAACAAATCATTGGGTGCCATAACTTCATAATTATTTAAATATTCTCTAATGGTTTGCTGTTGGATCATTGAAATTACCAATAAACTGCTTTGCTTAGAATATCAATAATTCCTCAAGGAACACATTTATTTTCTAATTGTATTTCCCAGCTCCCTGAGTAAAGATTTGGTTGTTCTGTTGTACAAAGAACAGGATGACCCATCAGTCACACCTAAGCTCCCTTTGTGTGTGGCTAGAAGGAATGCACAAGGCCAGATGTAGCAAATAATTGCGAGTCGCAAATGGGCCGATTCGCTATTTGCGACAATGCAAAATCGGAAATGGGATTCAAAAACCCCATTTCCGACTTGCAAAAAGCGATGGGAGCCATTTGCGAGTCGCAACAGTTGCGACCCCATTTTGCGACCCGCAAATAGCAAGTCGCAATTTGCGAGTCGCAAAGCTTATGCAATTGCAACTCGCAAATTGCGACTAGTCGCAAAAAGCCCAGTTTGCATGTCCCATTTACCACTAACTCAGAGCAGGTGGTAACCATAACCAAAGCATAAAAGGAGACCCAGAAAGCATCTGGGTTACTCAAGATGGCGGAGATATACCTGATAGCAGTGAGGAGGAGAGTCCACGCCGCACAGCAGAGGAGGAGGAGGGGCCACAGACAGGAGAAGATATATAGAACAAGGCAGACTCTTTTCCAGCAAACTGAGGAGGAGATATACGATAAATACCGCCTTAGCAGCGCAGCCATACTAGAATTAATTGATTTACTGAAACCACAGCTAGAACACCAGACTCTGCGTGGCTGCGCCATCCCTACGCACGTGCAAGTGCTTTGCTCACTGCACCTCTTGGCCTCAGGGAGCTATCAGGGGGTCATTGCTGTGGCAGGTGGGGTATCCCAAAGTGCAGTGTCAAGGTTCCTCAGGGCCTTCCTAGATGCCTTAGTCACACACATGTCTCACTTCATATACCTACCAAGGAATGAGGCAGAAATTAACAGCACCAAGCTGGACTTTTACCGCATTGCCAACTT
Source organism: Pleurodeles waltl (assembly GCF_031143425.1). Classification (NCBI taxonomy): domain Eukaryota; kingdom Metazoa; phylum Chordata; class Amphibia; order Caudata; family Salamandridae; genus Pleurodeles; species Pleurodeles waltl. The sequence goes on along the minus strand of NC_090449.1, from coordinate 684,852,139 downwards.
TCCCCATGTATAGGATGTGTAGATGGGACACACATTCAAATATGCCCCCCTGGAAACCTGGAACATATTTTCCGCAACAGAAAGTGTACCCACTCACTGAATATTCAGGTAGTTTGTGACGCCCATTATGTCATCACTGAAATTGTAGCTAAGTTTCCAGGCAGTACCCATGACTCATACATTTTTAGGCATAGTGGGATACTTCAACGCCTGGAACGTGGGGAGTTTGGAGACGGATACCTCCTAGGTAGAGCTACATACACCTTGCAGACATACACACAGGTAACTGTGCACAACAATCAGGACTTCCTAACAGTGTACGTTTTGTGCCCAACAGGTGACAGTGCATATGCCCTAAGGCCATGGATTCTGACTCCGTTTTTAACACCCAGCAATGAATGTGAGAGGCGATACAACAATGCACATAAGAGGACCAGGAACATGATAGAGCGCACCTTCGGACTCCTGAAAGCAAGATTCAGATGCCTCCACCGCCGTGGAGGTGCCCTCCAGTATACCCCCATTACAGCATTCAAAATTGTGGTCGCATGCGCCATCCTCCACAACATAGCCACCCGACGTGGGCTACGTCTCACCCCTGCAGACCCAGATCCTGATGATGAAGAGCAAGAACAACCACATCGCCATCATGGAGATCGGAGTATAGCTAATCAAAGCAGACTGAGACGGGAACACATCGCAAACCAATACTTTGGAAGGTACGTGTCAACTCCAACCATACTCACCTATTGACCAAAAACACCATTCGTTAAGTGGAACAAAAATAACTATTTTATTAGTGCAGAAATTGAACTATATACAAGTAAAGAATGTCCATGGGCATGAAAATGCAAACCAGGCATGTGGCACATTGACGTCATGTGCCACTTCTACAGGACCAGGGAAATGTCTATGACCTTCTGCCCCTCCTGCCAGCCTGGCTGGTCCCTGGTGCTTCTGCTGTGCTCTGCCTGGTACTCCTGAGCACCCTACTGTCAGTGGCAGAGACACTGCTCACTGTCGAGCCCTCCTCACTGTCCTGGGGTGTTTCCCCTGTGCCCCTAGACAGATGCCGTGCCTCCATCAAGTCAATGATGTGGGTGAGACGTCCCAGGCCCCTGACCACATCCCCAGCGAAATGGCCCATTTCCACCTGCAGCCCAACTGTCCTCCTCGACAGGCCTGTGGTGTTCATGGCGAGCCTGCCGATGGATGTGGCCATCCTGTCTAGTCTGTGCAGGAGCTGACGGTCCCTGCGCCGCCCACCCTCGGCCTGGGCCAGTAGTCCTCCCGCCAGTTTCCTCATGGCTAGGGCAAGGTCCCCAGTGTTCCTGCATATCATGTCCATCCTGGAGTTCATTTGCTGCATGCTGGCCTGGTTATTGCGCACGAAGCGGTACAGCACACCACTAATCCTCCCTAAAATTCTATTTTGTAGGCGCTGACCATGCAGCATCTGTGACTCACTGGTGCTGGGAGGTTGTTGGCCGGACTGCAGCCCTGATGTCCTGGACCTACGTCGCCTGCGCAGCGGTGGCTGCCCTGTGAGTTCCACTGTCTCACTCCTGCCTGTTGCTGGCGCAGCCTCTTGGGATACAGTTGCAGCAGGTGTGGATACTGCAGGGATGCTGTTGGCCGTGCAGGTGGGAGTGCTGGCGGGTCCTGAGGTGTCCTCATGGGGCTGGCTGATTGGAGTAGTGGTGGTGTCTTGTTGGAGACCTGTGGGACATGGGGAACAGACTGTCAGTGTCTACTATCTGTTGCACACTTCCTAATAAACATTTGACTATGAACTGCCTACTTGACTACATTTCCCATAATGCATCATTCTGGCGTTTGCTACCCTGAAATGGAGCTATCTTGGTTGAGCATGCCCCTGTGTACATGGTGGGTGGGGGTATGGCATTGATAGGGGTACAGGCATGTCACATGGTACTCACCGGTTGATGTGCTGGGCTGTGAGGTGTCCAGGTCCGCAAATCCAGAGACTGCCTCCTGCTCCAGGGTTTCCTCCACCCTTTCTTCCAGGGGTGTGGGTGGTGGCACAGACGATGGTCCCCCTCCTGTGCCTCTCATCTCCCGGAGCCTTTCTGCCACCCTCTCCTTGGTCCGGGAGCGGAGGTCATACCACCTTTTTTTATGTCATCAATGCTCCTGTGGCTCACCCCCAGGGAATTAATTTTGTCCTGGATGTCCTGCCACAGCTGTTTCTTGGTGGCTTCAGGCACATTTAGGGCTGATTTCCCAAACAAATCGTCATAGTGCTGACAGCATTCGTCTGTCAGCACCTCCAGCTCCCTCTCAGAGAACTTCAGCTTTCTCTTCCTTGGAGTTCCTTCCATGGCAGCTGCTGTTTCTCCCGTGTGCAGTTCAGCAGTTATAAAAGGGTGTGGTCCTCCCTCCTCCCAGGTGTATTAGTAAACTTCCTGGCTGTGATGTCATCATCATGTGCCAGGAAGTGTTTCCAGAGTGTTCTGGAGTGGTTTCTGGAGTGTTCTGCAGCACCTGTAATCAATTAACAAGCTAATCGCAATTTGCGACTAGCACTCGCTAATTGCGAGTTCGTTTTTTGCACAGTCACAAAAAGCGACCTCGCAATCGGCGGACTCGCACACTGCGTTGCGAGTCCGGGTGCGAGTCGCAATTTCGGCACTGTTTTTTTGCCTGCATCTCGTTTTGCGACTCGCATTTTGCGAGTCGCACGAACGCAAAATGCGAGTCGCAATTTTTAAGTTTGATACATCTGGCCCTAAATGGCTTAAGTAAGAAAATTTCAACATTCTAAAAGTGGCATTTTTAGAACTGCAAATTAAAATCCAACTTCACCCTGAGATGTGATTTTAAATTGTGACTTCAGAGACACCAAACTTGACAAAATATATCTTCCAGATTGGGAATTACAATTATAAAATATGATAAGGTAATCACAATTTTATCCTATGGGACAGGGAAGCCTTGCAGTAGTGAAAAAATAATCTTGTATTTTTTCACTATCAGGGCATGTAAAATCTAAAAGTACAAGTCCTACCTTTTAAATATGTTGTATCCTACCCTGTGGATCACATTGGAAACCACCCATAGGGGTTACATATATGTGTATAACAAACTGAAGTTTCAGGCCTGGCAAGAAGGTTATCCTGTCAGGTTCAAGTGGCAGTGTAAACTGCACAGACAGGCTCTTCAATGGCAGGCCTGAGACATGGTTAAGGGGCCACTTAAGTGGGTGGCACAATTGGTGCTGGAAGCACACTTGTAGCATTTATTTACAGGTCATGGGCACATGTAGTGCACTTTACTAGGGACTTTAAGTACATTAAATGTGCCAATTGGATATAGGCCACTATTACCATGTTTAGGAGTGAGAGCATAAGCACTTTAGCACTGGTTAGCAGTGGCAAAGTGGACAGAGTCCTAAAACAGCAAAAACAAGGTCGGAAAATAGAGGAGGAAGGCAAGAATTTGATAGGAGGACCATACTAAGGCTGTCAGGTTTTTTACCCATGCCCAGGTGGAAGTTGTAAAGCTGGGTGTTGCAACACTGAAAGCCAGGTTTGGTCCTACATGGGCTGTATCATGGGAAGGCAAATGTATTTTAATTCATGGAATCAGAAGAAAACTCTCAACATCCAAGAGTATTCTACATTCAGTGGGTCCCAACAAGATACTTGCAAAATTAAAGTTAACGCTCTAATGTTCATTCTTTGGCCCAAAATGCACCTTTGAATAACTGTCCCTAAACTAAAACATAACCAAAGAAAAGAGAGTGCTTAAAAATTCAGTGAAATTTCCCTCAGGCTACTAAAGTGGGTGAAAGAGAATCTCTATAAACGTAATTGGGACAGAATAAAGGTGATGGGGATCAACAGCAATGAAGACATCTGAGAAATCTCATTTTGTCTGACTGACCAGGGCCTGCCAATCCTGGTTATTTCACTTCAGAAAATAAGGTTCAAGTCTGATAGAAATCATACTTTGGGATCAATTCAGTATTTGACCCTTCTCCATTGATATATTTGATTAGTACTTGCCATCCTAATTCAATAGTTTTGGTGAGTCTGGTAAAAAGACGTACACTGCACTTTCCATGTGGAAAATGTACTGTAACAGGTGGTAACTCTCAATGTGTATAATGTTAAGTTAGGAACTTATACAATTAAAGTTTATGTTTATATTGCATGCATTGGTACACTGTGTGCATTTGTACTGATTACACTGATGCCTGCACGGTGAACCTGACTAGTATACCTGGCACATAGCCCTGATAGCGGTTCTGTTTTTCATTTCATACCAGGTTACCCATATAAAGCTCTTTCTACAATAATAGCGAGTATGTTTTCTTTGATGTGCCCCAGTTACCAAATAAATTCTGCTGCTGCTTGAAAGCCTCAGTTTGAAAACGTGTTAAACACATATTCGAAAAATTGTCCCTTCACCCACCAATTCCATTCATCCTCCCTTCTGTTCTTTCTCTAATTTAGTATTGAGTGTAGTATGTAGCTAGGTGTGTCTCTCTGTTGTTTTATGATCCTTTACCTTCACCTCATTCTTTGCTAAATTCCATCCTTCGCTTTCACTGTTCTTTGTCGAGGACCTAAGTTCACCCGTATTACAGTGACTTCAACATTCTTTAATAATTCCTCAATAAATTTCTGCACGGATATCTTCCTCGCAAAATATACTATTGTGTTGCGGGTGTTCAGGTTTTCTCTGTTTAGTCTCTGACGCATGGGTTCTAGGGCCTCAGCATCATCCCCCTAGTTGCCACCATGACAAATACCCACCTTTTACACGGTAGTACATTAAATCCTGACAACTAAGTTGTGCATATTTTGGTTTATTCTTCATTTTATGTTTTACAGCTTCCTCTCTTAAGAAAAGTATGTACTACTTTGCCAGTCATACCTTCTTACTAATCCAGACAAAATTTAATGAAACACTCTACTCACATACTGCCTATGTTATCTGTTCGTGACTGTTCCATCTAGGTCACTGACATGCAACTTTGCCTCTGATATAAACTGTACAGAATTTGCCTTGATCTTGGCTTAGTACTTCTGTCCAGCAATAAGTCAATTTTATGTCTCTCTCTGTCTTATCTATTCCCACTCTAAGGTCACCTTCCCTTGCCCACTTGAATCGTGGGTTCTGTTGTTTATGTCATGGGATATTTCCCCACATGATATCCCATCAGTCAGTTCCAGACTCCTCAGGCACTACGTCATATGTAAATATTTTCAAAATGTGTTTTGCGCCAGAGAATAAAACGTTTTTGAGTTATCAAAGAATTTTGTAATACATTTCACAAATGCATTTACTGCGCTAATCATCACATTCTCCACCCACATCCTTTACTGACAATGAAGGGAACAGACACATCATGCGCCACCATCTTCCTCAGCAGCTGACATCCAGACGAAAATATCAGCATTAAGTTGCACCCAGAATCTCTGGCCCAAGATTACTATTGTCGCACATGCTTGCATGACACAGAAACACATCACAGCTCTTAACTGCATTGTGCCATGTATCACGAAACCCCTGATAATTCAAGGAAGGTCAGAGTTAGAGTGAAAAAGTACACGCCCTTGGATTTCACGCAGATCATATAAACCCGAGTCATAGTGTGACCTGGCTTCGCATTGGATGTTAGCACCAAATTAAAAGATGCAAACAATGCATAAAAGACAATGGTAATATATTTACAAGGAATTGTATGTGTACAATGTAAAAATTAGATAAATAATTGAATGGTGATGACTGACGTTTCAGATGTAAAACAGTCCCTCATGCATTTCAAAGCACATGGTCCATTGAAGGTGGAATGATAGACAAAAATGCTAGTAGCATGTAGTGAGAGGGGAAACACGCCCTTACTGGAGTTGAAGTCCACTCTAATTATTTTTAAAATAATTGGTAACAATACATCTTGCAAACGCTGTGCTGTCAAACCAGACCCAAAAATGGATTGCTTTGTCTACAGTATGCACATTTGCCATATAATTAAATGTGAACCAAACGTGTGACGTACTGTGGGCGTTTCAATGTAAAACAGTCCTCTGTACTTTTCAATGCAAGCACTCTATTGGAGGTGTAAGGATATCCTCAGTCAACCAATAATGTGGTGACAAATATTTCTCTGGTGTCAACTAAGAGGTGATGGAGAAAGTGTCAAGCTAGTTGCTGAGAGAGGCTAATTCAAAAAATTATAATAGTTGCAGAGCCCACTGTGTGTATATTGGGAGCTACAGATCTGTTTGAGAGCAGTGGTGTCAAAACCCACTGCTATCAGACAAAGCCATACTGCAGAAGAGCAGAATATATGCCTGCTCCAGGCAGGTTATTCCAGATCAAGAGCCGGCGTAGCTGAACTGAACCTGATCAGTTGTATCTAAGAGTCAAAACCCGAGATCCTAAAGCGGTGCCCCAGACACTACTAGGACTCAGCTGGACAACTGAAAATAAATTACAGGAGTAAATGGTCAACAGGTGGAATACTCAACCTCATTGGTTGAAATATGTGATGAGAAATACTGTGAGGTGGTAATGAATTGTTGCACGCTTAATTATTCCTTTTATCTGACTGCAATGTACCCAGCATATAACCATGTATGTGAATATACAACAAGGAATTAGTTGACCGACTAAGGAAAGCGTGAAATCATTATTAGTTTGGGCCCTGTTTGCGTGCCCAGAAATTCCATGTATTAATGGATTTAAGCATTTACATCACCTGAAGTCCGCGAGGTGCTCCGTAATGAAGTGCTATTTTCATTCACCAATGTCATAAATATTACTTTCCTCCAGTGGCACAGCAGCGTCCTGCTAAGCAATTCTTGACATTAATGGAAAGGAGTTAAATAAATATATAAACTTCAAGGCAAAGCATGTGAAAATAAAGATATAACTGTACCGTGCCGTGTTTTGAAAAAAAAAAAGCTAAATGCTGAGCGCAAAAAACAATGAAATTGATGCGATGTAGTAACAATTCTCTTCACTATTTTAACATTTAAGCAAACCTTGTAATTAATGTATTGTAGTCTGTGTGCGTCCATGGAAGGTAGTAAACAGAATGTACATTTTCAAGAACATTAAGGCCCTTATTTATACTTTTTGGTGCAAAACTGGCAGTTTTGCACCAAACATTTTAGCACCGCCTTGCACCATTTCTGAGCACCAGCCAGGCACCATATTTATGGAATGGTGCAATTCAGTGCAAAGGGTAGACTAGCATTAAAAAAAAATGACGTTAGCCAGGTGTGGCTGGTGGTATGAAAGAAGGGGGTTTTGCACCAAAAAATGACATTAGGCAGGTTAGAGTACAAAAATAACTCTAACCAGCCCAGCATCATTTTCTGACGCAAAACCATCCATACCACATGACTCCTGTCTTAGAAAAGACAGGCTTCATGCCCACCACCCCAATGGCCAGCACAGGGGACCAGGGTCCCCTGGGCATGGCCATTGCACCAAGTGCCATGTAGGGGGGCCCATTTCAGGGCCCCATAATGGCACTTAAAAGAAAGTCTTACCTGTACTTACCTATACTTACCTGGGATGGGGTCCCCCATCCTCCTCTGTACCTCTGTGTGGGTGGGGTGTCCCTGGGGCCTAGGGAGGGCACCTGTGGGCTAATTCCATGGTGTTACACCATGGAAATAGGCCCACAAGTCCCCTATCACCTGCGTTGACCCAGGCATTAAATAATGGTGCAAAGCAAGCTTTGCACTGTTATTTGACCCCTCCTCCCCTGTGCGTGATTTTAGCACGGGGGATAAATATGGCGCTAAGGCCATAGAGTAATTTTTTGCATGGGAATGCCTACGTTGTATCTCATTGACGCAAAGTAGGTTTCCATGTCCAAAAAATGACTTTTGTGATGAGTGCATTTTCCAAACAATAGCTTATCCATGGGATGTATATGCTAAATGAGGTATAAACATTTCTTGAAGTGTTCCATAATGCACCCACAATGGCTAGGATTGCCTCTTTTGCTTACCTCCAGCTTATTGTCAATACACATTGTAATTGATGCCTTTTTTCTATATCAATGCAAAATGGAAGACATTTCTGAAAAAATAGTTACTAGACATTTTTCCCTCTGCACCATCATAAATGTTTTTTTTTTAATAAAGAGGCGTTTTCCTGCTACTTGCACACATCACATTTCAATTTACTACCAGTGTCTCAGGCAAGCTTTTGCTGCCTGGGACTTTTGCAAAAAAACAGCAGATACAATGTGTCTACTGGTTATCCCCAAAACTCCGTAATAAGATTAGGATGTTTAAAGGTGGCTGGAAAAATAATTATTTTCCCAGCCCAGCAGTGCTTAATGTGTTAAAAAAAAAAAAAAAAAAAAAGTGCTAAGGCCCTTATTAGGAGGCCACTGCAGCTTGCACTACCCATTGCCCCTGGCAGCGCTGCAACAGTCAGTATTCTAGGACCTGAAAGCTTTAAGAATGGTTTGGGCAGCAGGTTTTAGTACTTTCAGTGCAGTTTTAAATTCCAATGCATGATGAATCAATAAACTGCTATTGTAACGAGAAACCCTAAATTAAACAAACTCTGCCACAGTGCAGCAGACTGTCATAAGTACCAGTGTTGACAATTAAGTGCTGGTGCCAAGCACCGGAAGCTGCTGGCTCAAATTAAGCACTGCTTTCAATATATTGTCTTTATAGTTCAACATTGTTCCTAATAATCTTCAATGGACATGGACATTTTTCTTGTCTCTTGAGGGTTAGCCTCTCCATGTAAGGTTTATGCAGTTGAGGCTCTAGTAGTGTAAACCAAGTGTTACCTCTGCTCCAGAAGAGAATGAGTTTAGCGGGCCAGAACCTCTGCTGATTTATCATGGCACTATCGAAACCCCAAACTCTAAAAGACCCTTGAAATGCCTAAGTTGAAATAATCCATGTCAACATTTACTAAACAAGACGAGCAAAGACATAATTTCAGAAAATGTACACAGTGCACTACAAGTTAGTAGTGCCGCTAGTGAAATACACGTCAAAAACTCTGATTCATCCAACTATGCTTATAATTTCATTTTAGTTAAGTGCATGGCTTAAGATATATGCAGCCTTATTATTCAATTTCTAATCAACTACTGTATGTCCCACAAGTATCTCAATTTGAATTGTGTCTAAAATATAATTAATCAGGAAATTTACCTGTTGGGATAGAAAAGTACTTTGCATGGTAATGGGCATGTTCCCCTGGCCCTAGTGCCCCGGCTTCAGTGATATCTGCATCTTTAGTAACAAGTATGATCATGGGTGAACATGGATCATGTTTGTGCACCATAAACTAGACCTGTCTCACATGTTTCCATCTGGTTACAGCAGTAGCGATACACAATGTGCTACTCTCATAGTACTGAACACCTATCACCTTCACCAAGAGATTACTATCCCAAGCATGGTGGTGGCAGCATATTGTTTCTTTAATGGGTAATCAGCAGCATGGTCAGGTCAGTTGGCCTGCAGCATGGGAGTGGGATTGACTAGTTTATTCAATTGAAGTTCTGTTGCTGGATGTTTATTCTCGCCCTTTGCCGCCCTCAGGATTGGAGGAGGGGTGGGAAAGCAGTTCTTTACAATGTGCTCTGTTATATATGTATTCCCATGGCAGCCATGCATGGAGGAATGGACTTCTGTAGCTCTCCAGATGGCTGATCTAAATGTCCAAGCTTCAAGCCAGATTCACAGGTGCACAAAGTCGGGCGGAATAGAAGTGAATTTGGAAAAAGCAAAGTAGGCCAATCAAGGAGAATTTAAAGAGTTTGAATTTTATGTCAGAGTATTTATATGGAATTTTAGTGTTATACAAAATCACTGAGTGAGACACAAACACAAGTAGTGAATCCTACCAGTGAACACCAGTGTAAGAAATCAGGTTATTATTCAGAGATGGGAGAGATGGAAGCCCCACTGAGGCAACAACGACACCCGTACACCAAAAATCCAATCAGTAGAACAGGAGATATTCAGTTTTCAAGTTTTAAGGAAGCATAGCAACTATAAGCACAAAAGCACCACTTGCAGTCTTCTGGTCATGCTAGACAATGGGCAAGTTCAGGATGACTGTGATGGACTGTAGGTTAGTCCCACTAAAAGAGTTACCCACTGAAAATCTGACTCAAAGATTCTGTTCACAGTATAGGAGGCATTTAGGAGGAGGGATGGTAGTTGAAGTAGCATTAAGAGCAGGCCTGTCACTGTTGACTGCCATTGTTGTAGTGCAAAGTGTGGGACGCACAATGTTGGTCGTCACTGGCAGTCACTGTAGTGTGAAGAGCAGATCTTCACTTGAGCTTTGCACTGGTGGTCATCACAGGTGGCAGAGTCTCGGCATGAAGGGGCCCGTTTGCAGTTACAAAGAGCCCAAACTTCAGGAATTCACCTTATCTCCTCTTAAGGAGCTCAGACTGATGCCAGCCAAAGCTTAGTGGGAGCACCTTTTGGGATCAGGATCTTAACTCCAACAAAGGCCAGCCTGGTTAAGCAAGTACAGTTGCAGGTCCAGGCAACTCCAGTTGCAGAAGGGCAACTTGGAAGTTGTAAGGAGGCCACGGGAGCTTGTTATGTCCCTGCAGTTCAAACAGGAGGTCAGTCAACTGACCCTTGGAGTCACTCTGGTTAGTCTAGGATGAAGGTAAGCAGGTTCATTCTTACTTCTCAGAGAGCACAGCAGTCCTCAAGCAGCAGGGCAGTCCTCTGGCAGAAGGGCAGCTCTCCTTCTGTATTGTTCACAGATCCATGAGTGTTTTCATGAGTGGCACTGGAGGTACAATATTTATACCTGGTGCCAGCCTTTGTGTGTGGGAGGACATCCTGTCCTACCCCCACATATGGTTCTAGAAAGTTCATCTCTCCCTCAGTAAAGGCGTCAGGAAATCTGGAGTTACAGAAGGCTAGTGCCAGGTTCCTTTATGTGTGCTGGAGGCAAGCCCTTTGAAGTGCAAGTGGGGCAGGGAACAAGCTCCACCCGTAGCCATCTGAGCAGGATGGCTCATCCTGCACATACCTAGTCCACTTTGTGTCACTGTGTAGGAGGAATTCTAAACACCAACAGCAGAACCATTACAGTCATATGCCAAGGACACTGGCAGAAGGCACAAATGGTTACGACAATAAAATGCCAACTTGTGTCATTTTCAGAAATGTGACTTAAAATCTGACTTTGCCAATAAAGAGAGATTTAAATTGCAATTTATTGGAGTGTAAATGGCATATCTCTATCTGCTCCTAATCCAAAGTTATCACCCATGATATGTAATAAGGTAACTTAGTGTTATTCAATGGAAGACATGGGCCTTACAACAGTAAACGACAACTTTAAAAGTTTTTCACTGCCAAGACATGTAAAACTTAAGCACCCATGTAATACTTCTTAAATACTTCTTAAGTACAATGCACTCTGCCCTATGTGCCTTCAGGGCCAACCTTAGGGATGATTTATGTATTAAAAAGGAAGGTGTAGGTCTGTCAAAGGGTTCACTATGACTGGTGGCAATGGTAGCTTAAAACTGCACTATCTGAAACAAGTTTTAAAGTTTTTAAAGTGACACTTTATGAGTGGCATACTGAGTGCTGCTGTCTCACTTGTAGCAGTCTCAGACTGGCCAATAGGGGCAGGCAGTGCCCATTGCTCTGGTCTGACAGGTCAGTTTATAGGTTTTTTTGGGCTGTTTATGGTCCAGTTGTATGGTCTTCCGGGCCAGTTTGTACTGGTGACTTCTCTGATATTAATGCAAACATTGCCTGCAGAAAGCTCAAATTTATACAGTCCTCCATACCTTCAAATCATTTATACAGTGTGCCTCTACAATTCAAATCTACTCAAATTTACAAATGTGGTCACAGTTTTTACCTCCCTCATTTACTAATGGAGCCCACTTTTATTTTGGTACCTGGTCCTATTTTTTGTTCTAGTCTAAGTCTAACCCTGACTAGTACCATTTAATTCGCAGGCCCAGGGTACATGTAGTACCATTTGCCGGGGACCTGTAATTAAATTAAATGTGGTAATTGGGTGTAGGCTAATTTTACCATGTGGAAGGGAGAGGGCACAAGCACTTTACCATTGGTTAGCAAAACATGCAGAGTCCTAATGCCAATGAAAGTGGCAAAACAATCTGGAGGAAACTCCACAAACAGGGCCAGGTCTATCAATGTGTGAGTGTCTGGGAGTTGTATATTGCATGAGGCCTGTGGGTCCAGATAAGGAACCTCAGGTATGGCTGGATAAAAATGGAGAGGTCGGGACTTCTCCCCAGACAGATTTGTGGATTACTACTTTCCTGATATCTGGATGCGTTACACACTAGAGGATGGAAGAGTCAGGCTTATAGATGTGCTTCAAAAGAGCTTGAATTTATTTTGACCAGAGGTCAGTGGTCACTGGTCAAAGACGGCCTGGGATGTTTCAGGAAGGAAAGTGGTCAACTCCGACACAATGACTTTCAAAGATAGAGACACTAATTCACATTTGTGTCTGGAAATGGATTATAAAATGGGGGGCTTCATACTCTCAAATGTTCAGTCGGAAGCTATACAAGATCAGCACGAGTTCTCCCTGTTGTGACGAGGACTGGGGACTAGGGGTCTGCCAACCTCCCATGCTACTGAGAAGACATCACTCAGGAGAATCAAACACACTTGCCCGTAGCCTGCAGCACAAAGCTTCTTCCTGACCCAGAAGCAGAGGACCCTATGAGGAGACATGGATCACCTGGAGGAAGCTAGGTCCAGTGTGGATCCTGCAGAGTGGATCTCAGGAGTGGACTATGGGATTAGGAACATCTGGACTGCCACACCAATTGGGCTGTTCACCTGTGTGTACTGTCATGACATCCATATGCCAGATGGGGCACAGTGTTTCAGCCCGCCAGCCCAGCGGGATACAGGGCCTTAACATTGACACCGGCTCATAATCGAGCGAGGGGCAATGTGGCAGTGCAGCGGGTGCAGCAGGGCAGTAGAAAGCATGATCTGGCTGTGCATGGGCAGTGCAGGGGCCCCCAATATCAGCCTTTCCATGGCGGCCCAACTGCCATGAAAAGGCTAGTAGATTGGGGAGGCGAAATTCCCAGGGCGGCGCTGCATGCAGCGCCACCCTGGTGGATTACAACCGCCCGGCAGTCGGACCGTAGTGGCTCTGCCATGGTCATAATGTGACGTTCGGACCTCCATGACCACGGCGGTCCGACCACCACAGCGAATCTGGCGGTCTCAAGACTGCCAGATTCCTACTGAGGAAATGCAACTGCTTACTTCCAGCTCATATCCATACAAACAGATTTGAAACTAAATATCAAATTGATTAATTTTTACAGCAATGTTTTAAAAAATACGAGAAATGTGGTAGTTGCATACCTTGAAAATGAGCTGGAGAAATTTGTAAGCAGTAACAAGGCAGATTCCAGTTGTATCTGGGTGGGAGACTTTAACATCAGTAAATGTCAGTATAGATCTATTGCGGCATGTGATTACACAGACAACTTGGGGAGTGGACATTTACATTTCCCACATGACACATAAGGTGAGACCATAAATTAAATATTATTTAAATATAATTTAGATCTGCTGGAGAAGTGCACTGAGAACGACAAAGCTCCATTATCAAGCTTGCAAGGAAATGGTCACTGTTCAATCATATCTTACTTTCAGGTAATAGAATGGAGATGTTTAAATCACTTGTGGTAGAACCCTCTGTTTTTTGTGAAAACTCTCCACTAACACTCACCCTTAAAATTAATACTAACCTAAGGGAGGGGCTCCAACTAGCAGCACACATCTAAACAGTGGACAACTATGGTGTAAGTCGTAAATGCGCAGGGATAAATGCTGGAAATGGCAGTAGAAGAACATGCTGAAGAATTTCTCATCTGTACTGGATGGGATGTTAATCCAGGCAGGTTACTGGCAGCTTTTTGCAAAATAACATATGCAGTTACTGCAAGCTAAGAGCCCCAAATAAGGACCCTAACAACATGAACTTAGGCTGGTTTGATCATAATTGTTCAATGGCAAATCAGAACCTAAGGAAAGCATTACAGACAATTCCTACAACTAGAGCTGAAAACAGGCAACTGAAACTGAAGATTCCTCCCTGTTCTGGAAAACTATAAACACTCCGTTCCTCAGGGACAACATATCACCTAAGGTGGAGATGCTTGTTGCACCTGTGGATTGGGTCACCCATTTTGGAGGGATTTTGAATCCAAATAATATCTGCACAGAACCACCTTAGGGCGATCCGTACTTACTGTTATCTGTACTATTAAAACCCATAACCCTAGAAAAAGTAACCTCTGCTACTGACAAATGTGCCAATAGGAAAGCCCGAGGCCCTGAAGAGGTCCCAATAGATACTTTTAAATCTGAAACCACACTATGGGTGTCAATTCTAACCCAAAGGTGCAATGCAGCAGCACTAGAGTAGTCCCCTCCATCTTGGAGTGATAGTATCATAGTACCAATATATAAGAAGGGGGGGCAGAGGGGACACAAAATGTTATCATTGGATATCCTTACTGAAATCATCTACCAAGCTAATGGGCAAATCATTCTATATAGATTAGAAATTTGGGTCCTGAAAAATCAGGTGCTGTCAGATTTGCATTATGGATTCAGAAAGGACATTGATGCAGGGTAGCAATGCATTAACCTGCACCTTATAATTAGTACACACTAGCAAGATGATATGGTGTAATTATCTAGAACCCTCAATATTAATAGATCACATTGTTGCTTACCTAGAGGAGAAAGATAAGTTTGTTGGTTACATGGAGGAGAACGATCTAAAACATACCGAAAACCTATATAATGGTATATGGAATGAGGAAAACATATTGTGTAAGGGGGCATAAACTAGCAAAATTTTAGTTACTTGGGCATACGATTTTCAGAGAGGTCACTGGGCCCCGCAGTTGAAAACTGCTAAAATCAAATTCTTAAGAACATCTGGAGCTCTATTTAGATTTGCAAAACAGACTGGCACTCAACCCTTTAGAGAAACTCTGCAAATATTTAACAGCAAATGTTTACCAGCTGTCACTTACACGGCAACTGTTTGAGGTATGACAAGTAGCATCATATTGCAGAACCAGGAGAACTTTTTTCTACGTAGACTCCTGGTAGTTCCACGCTCCACATCAACTTTTATTATTCGTAGAGAACTAGATATTTCCTATCTCGAAGACGCAATCAAGTTAGGTTAGTTTTTTAGCTGGCATAGTATTTGTGAGACAGGGACAAAGTTTACCAAGGGTATAATAAGAGACTGTTGAAGCCTTGCGCTTTGTGACAAAATCCCACTGGCGCATGTGAATAAATTATTACAGGAAATGTATGAAAATATTTGTACTAAGGTTTCTATCAGTGTCTTGCGATACGATGAAAAAGAGCTGAAAACGATTGTTATGGGGAAAAGGGAGGTCGATAGAGAATTAAGAGAGAGACCTAAACCTACCGTAAGCAGATACTGTTCAGGACTCAGGCAGCAGGGTATACAAATGTACCCGATCACTGAAACTAACTCTCAGTCCAGATTTTATCTAACTAGATTTGTCTAGCTATGTTGCATTATCAGTTCGCTTTTCCCAAAATGGAGATATAGACAGAAAAACTACCCAGATGCCCATGTGATGGTAAAATCAGCCAATCTACACTCCAATTTATTTGTTTTGCAAGTTTTACAAGGATATTAGAACACATGTCTGCGCCCATTATTCGTATCATAGAAACGTATTTAATACCAGGACCGTCTTAACTTTGATATCAATTGGATGATGTTTGTATGTGTTAACCAATTTGGCATATATTAAGTTTGCGATTGAGATATGAGACTCTATTACGCACCTAGAAAGATTTTCACATGAGATAGGATAAGGACTCTGGAAGTATCTTGTGTTTAACGCAGCACAGTTCAATGTTTACAACTACTTTCCCTATAATACATGTTCTTCCCTATCCGAACTGTTTGTGATTGTTTGCACATCAGATAGTTTGCACTGGAAGATTTTATAGCTTTATGTATTTTAAAATCATGATCTTGATTTTATTATTGAGTGATTGGTTTTGTAACAAATGCATTGTATTTTTTGTGTATTTTGTTATATTTTTTTTGTTAAATCCGAATGAAGATTTATTGTTTGATTGATTGACCTGTCATACAGATAGCACAAACATAGAAAACCCATGAAATAATGCAACCCCCATGTTACAAAACAAGACACGTTACTGCAAACCAATGTAAAATTCCTTGATGGTACAATGGCACCGGCTTCTACTTGGCTATGCTTTCAAATTACGTATATGTTGTGCTACATTAAATGTATTTATACACTGCATGTATACTTAAGTTTTAGGGTACTAGACAAACGTTAGGGGGCACTCGGGCTATGACCAGAACCTTTACAGTTACTTGGGAGACAGGTAAGTCTTAAGTCCTAAGCCACTGTCTAAAATACAACAGAGATGTCCCCCTTCTATGCAACACGCATACTTAACATGAGTTCAACTTTATTAATCTGTGTGCATTTCATTAGTAAATTGTAGTGAGTGGCTATGTATTCATGTAGATGAGAGTCACTTGTATTTTTAGTTGAAATATAATGAATGTGGTTGTTATAGAAGAGAATGTATATCCTTCTTAAATGTCTTTGATATATTCACTTATGCTAACTGTACTTGTTAAGAATTTATTTTGAAACTAACATTGGCCTAATTTCTAACCAGGCCCAAGTTGCATATGTTGCATTTCCATAAAATGCCTTGCAAGTGCCTTGTTGTTTTCGTTCTCTGCAGGTGTTTACTCATGTGCGTTGTTGAATTAGAATGAGCTTATTGGTATTGTATTAGATGAGCAGACGACCTAATTTGTAATAAGAAATTTGCCTTGGATATGGAGACTGGGATGGTGGGAGAGACCCTCCTATACTTGTCAGACCAGACTGATGTTACATCGAAGGTCCCCCAGATAGTTTTTTCTTAGAGTGAGAACTGCCAAACTAGGAAATCTACCTGCTCCCTGAGAACAATGTCTTTAGATTGGTTCTTTGGTGGAAACTGATACAATGGAGCCTTCTAAGATCTTATTTTATGTTTTAATTGTGTAAGCTTCAGAACAGTAGAGCAGTCCCTGTCCTGACTTTGCTGAGCAAAGACTTCTTCTTGTATCTGCTGGCTTCCAATGCCAAGTGTTGAGTTTCATGCTTGAGCAAATATACTCTCATCTCGAACCTTAAAATTGGTTCACCTGATGTTGACACCTTCCCCATAGGCTTTCCCCTTACCCCTTTTGATACTTTTTTTAGAATAGTGAAGTTCCTTTATGGACCATGCCTGGTTGACATTTTGATTTCTGTATGTGATTCTGTTTTGCATATTTTTCTTGATTATATACAAATTCAGATTGCATGGTAATTTGAATATGTATACTCTTGCAATATTTTTCTTCCAATTTTGCTGACTGATTTAGCTTGTAACCTGAACTAAATTGTTGATAAAACCTTTACGGTTTTGACAGCATCCTTTCTGTCCTTCCTGTGGAGTCACATTGGCTGCACTGTACTTGAAATGTATTGTTGATTTTAGCTCCTTTCGTACACTTCAAGTCCACAACCAAAGGTCCATTTGACCATTGGAAATTCTCTTTAATGATTTCACTAAGGGAATGAAATGCAAGAAACCCACTCAATCACCCCCTTAGAATGAGCTACAAAACGCTTAGGGAATCCTTTTCATATAAAATGTGCTTTAATACATTTTATTTATTCTCTTTAGAATGTTTTAAAGTCATTTGATGAAAAAACACACATAATTCAATGAGGATGGTAACATCCTCTTTGTCTTGAGAGACTTCATGCAAATTAGGTATAAAGTGAAGGTCTACAGGTTTCAATCTATCCCAGAGCTTTGATAGTTTGATATGACACTGCTGACAACAATGTGGCACGTTTGTCCTTCCCTTGTGGCAGACACTTTAACCTCTTCTGTGCCTTGGACGAGATGATCTCGTCCAAGGCTACAGTTCCCCTGTGCCTTGGACGAAATCATCTCGTCCTAGGCACAGGGGAACTTGGGGGCGCGCTAGCGCGCCCCCCCGTGCACCCCCCTCCCCCCCCCAGGCGGGGATGGAAGGGGAAGACCTTCCCCTTCCACCCCCGCCCCCCCCCACGGCAATCCGATGACGTCAGCGCGCGCACAGCGCGCTGACGTCATCTAGTGTTGCCGGGCGCGCGGGAAGCCATTTGCTTCCAGTGCGTCTACCGAGGAGGACACGAAAGGTGAGTCCTCTTCGTTTTTGGGGGTCGGGGGTGGTGGGAAACAGACACGGGGGGAAAGGAAAGGGTTTTTCCTTTCCCCCGGTGCCTGTTTTCATTAGATTCCTGCTCCACGATCGCGGGCAGAGCCCGCGATCGTGGAGCAGGAATCTCCACTAGCCACCAGGGATTTATTTTTTTCAATATTTTGGGGGCGACCCCTTGGGCAAGGGTCGCCCCCCCGGGGGCAATTATTTTTAGTATTTCGCCCCCCCCTGGGGGCAGATCCGCCGTTTTTTCGGCGGATCTGCCCCCAGGGGGGTGCGAAAACCACTAGACACCAGGGATAGTGTTATTTTGCCATAATTTTGGGGGCGACCCCTTGGGCAAGGGTCGCCCCCCCCGGGGGCAATTTTTTTTTGTATTTCGCCCCCCCCTGGGGGCAGATCTGCCGATTTTTCGGCGGATCTGCCCCCAGGGGGGGGCGAAAACCACTAGACACCAGGGAAAATGTATTATATTTATTATTTTGGGGGCGACCCCTTGGGCAAGGGTCGCCCTCCCCCGGGGGCATTTTTTTATTGTATTTCGCCCCCCCCTGGGGGCAGATCTGCCGATTTTTCGGCGGATCTGCCCCCAGGGGGGGGCAAAAACCACTAGACACCAGGGATATAGTATTTTATGTTTATTTTGGGGACGACCCCCTTGGGCAAGGGTCGCCCCACCCCGGGGGCAATTTTTTTTTGTATTTCGCCCCCCCCCCCCGGGCAGATCCGCCGAATTTTCGGCGGATCTGCCCCCGGGGGGGGGCGAAAACCACTAGACACCAGGGATTTTATATTTTGTGTATGTTTTGGGGGCGACCCCTTGGGCCAGGGTTCCCCCCCCGGGGAATTTTTATTTGTATTTAGCCCCCCCCCCCCCGGGGGGCAGATCCGCTGATTTTTTGGCAGATCTGCCCCCGAGGGGGGTTGAAAACCACTAGACACCAGGGATTTATTTTTATTGTAAAGTTTTTTTTGGGGGGGCGACCCTTTGGGCAAGGGGCGTCCCACTGGGGGACACATTTTTTAGTATTTGCCCCCCCCCTCCCCCCACGGGGGCAGATTGCCAATTTTTGGGCTGATCTGCCGCCGGGGGGGGGCGGGGGGGCAAAATCCACTAGACACCAGGGATTTTGTTTTTGTTGTTTATTTTGAGGGCAACCCCTTGGGCAAGGGTCTCTCCCCTGGGGAGTTTTTTTTTTCTGTTTCGGCCCCCCGATGGCAGACCAGTCATTTTTTGGACGATCTGGCCCCGGGGGGGTGGAAGCACACTAGGCGCCAGGGATTGTGTGGTGTGTGTGTAATTTTGTAGGCCCATCTGCCCCCAAGGAGGGCAGAAACCACCAATACGGCAGGGATTTTTTTGTTTTGTGCTGGGGGTGCCCCCTTGGGCAAGGGTCGCCCCCCCCGGGGGCAATTTTTTTTTGTATTTCGCCCCCCCCTGGGGGCAGATCTGCCGATTTTTCGGCGGATCTGCCCCCAGGGGGGGGCGAAAACCACTAGACACCAGGGAAAATGTATTATATTTATTATTTTGGGGGCGACCCCTTGGGCAAGGGTCGCCCTCCCCCGGGGGCATTTTTTTATTGTATTTCGCCCCCCCCTGGGGGCAGATCTGCCGATTTTTCGGCGGATCTGCCCCCAGGGGGGGGGCAAAAACCACTAGACACCAGGGATATAGTATTTTATGTTTATTTTGGGGACGACCCCCTTGGGCAAGGGTCGCCCCACCCCGGGGGCAATTTTTTTTTGTATTTCGCCCCCCCCCCCCCGGGCAGATCCGCCGAATTTTCGGCGGATCTGCCCCCGGGGGGGGGCGAAAACCACTAGACACCAGGGATTTTATATTTTGTGTATGTTTTGGGGGCGACCCCTTGGGCCAGGGTTCCCCCCCCGGGGAATTTTTATTTGTATTTAGCCCCCCCCCCCCCGGGGGGCAGATCCGCTGATTTTTTGGCAGATCTGCCCCCGAGGGGGGTTGAAAACCACTAGACACCAGGGATTTATTTTTATTGTAAAGTTTTTTTTGGGGGGGCGACCCTTTGGGCAAGGGGCGTCCCACTGGGGGACACATTTTTTAGTATTTGCCCCCCCCCTCCCCCCACGGGGGCAGATTGCCAATTTTTGGGCTGACCTGCCGCCGGGGGGGGGCGGGGGGGCAAAATCCACTAGACACCAGGGATTTTGTTTTTGTTGTTTATTTTGAGGGCAACCCCTTGGGCAAGGGTCTCTCCCCTGGGGAGTTTTTTTTTTCTGTTTCGGCCCCCCGATGGCAGACCAGTCATTTTTTGGACGATCTGGCCCCGGGGGGGTGGAAGCACACTAGGCGCCAGGGATTGTGTGGTGTGTGTGTAATTTTGTAGGCCCATCTGCCCCCAAGGAGGGCAGAAACCACCAATACGGCAGGGATTTTTTTGTTTTGTGCTGGGGGTGCCCCCTTTGGGAAGGGTTGCCCCCTAAAAGGGGGCACAGAGGTGTTGCCCATTTCGGCTAATTTTTTTACGCCCATCTACCCCCGAGGGGGGGCAGGATCCACTTAGGTACCAGGGACAACTTCTAAGTTCTTGGTGGTGGGGTGTTTGTCAACAGGCAAAGTATTTGTATTTGTGATTATAACAATTTATTTCTTCTTTTTCTTCTAGTTCAACGGTTTGCTTCCTTTGCTGTGGATCTTAGCGGTTTTGGCAGTAGTTGTCCAGTGGTTTGCATAGCTGCATGTTTTAGGTAAGTGAAAGCAATTTACTCCAAAGGAGTATTGTTGACATGCATGAATGACATGTTTGTAGGTGGTGTACTAAATGCAGTATTGTGTGTTTGACATTGTCCTTAGATTTGAGCACAGTGATGTTTGTGTTGTCATATGTCTAATTTGCTTTTTTCTTTTTTCTTTTTAGTGGGATATCATTGGTGATTGCTGTGTCTGTGCAGAGTAGTTGCTTGGTGAGTAGCTATTTCAGGCAACTGAGTGGTATAGTTTTTTGTAGTACATAACTCTTTGTGATAAAGCTACACTTTGTTTATTACTTATTTTAGTGCTAGTTGTTGTTGGCAATCCATTTGTTGTTAGGATCATGGCTAGCCGCAAAGTGACCGCTCAGCAGGTTGTTCGCATGCTCTTTGAGTCGTCTTCAGACCATGATTACGACACTGACTCTGCATCTGAGGCAGAGGAGGAAGCAGGAGATTCTGGAAGTGAGTTTTCTGTCCAAGAGTATTCTTCTGATGAGGAAGCTACTCTCAGTGCAGATGAAGGGCCTGAGTTAGAGGAGGACATTGATGTGCCAAGAGTGCAGCAGCCTGGGGCTGAAGGGTTTCCCATTAGAAGACCTGACACCTGGATTGCCCCAAACATGGAGCAGCCACAGTTACCTGCATTTACTAGTCTCCCAGGGTGTAGAGTTAATACGGAAAACTTTCTGCCTGTCCATTTCTTTCACTTGTTTATGGACGATGTATTTTTGGAAGAGATTGTGGAGCAGACAAATGTGTATGCAGAGCAATATTTGCGGGACAACGCTGCCAGACTTAAGCCTCAGTCTAGAGCTACTCATTGGGTTCCCACATATCTGGAAGAGATGAAAAGGTTTTTAGGTTTGTCTTTTTTGATGGGGTTGATCAGGAAGCCGTCACTGGCTTCTTATTGGTCTACTAGTCCCTTGATGGCAACTGCTATATTTCCTGCAACTATGACACGTAATCGGTATTTGCTTCTTCTTCGTATGCTGCATTTTGTAGACAATGCTTTAGCCTTGCCACGAGATCACCCTGATTGTGACCGCCTTTTTAAGATTAGGCCTGTCCTTGATCATTTTGTGGATCGGTTTTCAGAGGTCTATGTTCCAGGCAAAGAGATAAGTGTGGACGAGTCTTTGGTCCTTTTCAAGGGGCGTTTAGTTTTTAAGCAGTACATCCCTAGTAAGAGGGCACGGTATGGGATTAAATTGTATCTGCTGTCAGAAAGCAGTACAGGATATGTTTATAATTTCCGGGTCTACACTGGTAGGGATTCCAGTATTGACCCTCCTGGTTGTCCGGCCACTTTTGGAGTTAGCGAAAAAATTGTGTGGGAACTTGCTAGACGGCTGTTTAACAAAGGTCACCATTTGTACGTAGATAATTTCTACACTGGAGTGCAGTTGTTCAAGGAGTTGTTTAGGGTGGACACTGTTGCTTGTGGCACAATCCGTTCTAACCGCAAAGGCTATCCAAGGGAGCTTGTCTGTAAAAAACTTGAGAGGGGACAGTGCAGTGCCTTGCGGAATAATGAGCTGTTAGCTATGAAATTTTCAGACAGGAGGAATGTGTACATGCTATCGACCATCCATGATGAGAGTACTTCCCCTGTGGCTGTTTGGGGTCAGGTTGCGGAAGTGCGCAAACCTGCGTGCATTTTGGACTACAATAGGCACATGGGTGGTGTTGATAGAGTAGATCAGAGGTTGGAACCTTACACTGCTCTTCGTAAGTCCTATGTGTGGTATAAAAAGTTGGCCCTACATTTATTTCATTTGGCAACTTTTAATGCCTTTATTGTATACAAGGATTGTTCACCTGAGTCAAGGATGACTTTTGTTAAATTTCAGGAGTCGGTGATAGAAAGCCTTATTGTGGTGGAACCGGCAAGAGTTCCTAGAGTAGAAGTGGTGGAGGATGTGGCTAGATTGAAAGATCGGCACTTTCCAGATCACATTCCTCCCACTCCCAAAAAAGACATGCCCACAAAGAAATGTAGAGTATGTGCCCGGAGATCAATCCGGAGGGAGAGCCGGATGTACTGCCCCGAATGCCCTTCAAAGCCTGGGCTGTGTGTGCCTAGCTGTTTTAGAAGTTACCACACAAGGAAAAACTTTTGGGAAATACCGTGAGCGTAAGCTGTCTGTTTTATATTTTCCACGGTTGGCATCTGTCGTGTATTTAGTTTGAGGTTTTGTGTTTGTAGTTTTGTGCCTATTTTATAATTAGTAGTTTATTTGTTGTTTATAAATAAAAAAAAGTGATTGCGGTGTGCGTGGGGTGGCGCTTGGCTGGCGGTGTGCGTGGGGTGGCGGTGTGCGTGGGGTGGCGCTTGGCTGGCGGTGTGCGTGGGGTGGCGCTTGGCTGGCGGTGTGCGTGGGGTGGCGCTTGGCTGGCGGTGCCAGCCAAACGGCAGTCCACACTCCCATCAGCTGGTGTGATTCTTGTATCAGGCATGTGGCGTATGTAAGTGATGGGCCCTTGAGTGGCGCGGTCTGTCGATGTGAGTGTTGTAATGTGCTGGGCCCGTGGCTGGCGGTGTGAATGGTCTTGTGCGTGTCATGTATGAAAGGTGTGTGAATGGACTGTAAAGCGGTTGGTGCCTTGTCGCGGCTTTACAGCTCACGAGCTGTGAGACATTGGTTCACTTTTTTGCCTTTCAGTTATTAGCAGTGCATTTCATTTTTGTGAAATCTCTTGTTAATAAAATTTGATCCACTGAACCATCACTCACCCTCGTGCCAAATCCAACCAGTATGTGTTGTAAAAAATGACAAAACCTGCTCCGCTGTAATCAGGCGTCGCAGCACACCTGTGACACGCTAGGTGCCTCGGGTGGGACCCCGATGATGAAGCATGTCACCAACTTGGTTGGTGGGTGAGGGGTCTTCTTCACATAACCTAAGTGTTTCTTTTCACTATTTTAGTGTTTGGCACATCACGGACGTATGTGCACACATCAAAATGATATATTGCAAAAATACCTATCCCTTCTATCTCTTCAGGTTTTGGGGCTTATTCTGTTGCAGGCACCTGGCCCACCCACACAAGTGAGGTATCATTTTTATCGGGAGACTTGGGGGAATGCTGGGTGGAAGGAAATTTGTGGCTCCTCTCAGATTCCAGAACTTTCTGCCACAGAAATGAGAGGAAAAAGTGTTTTTTTGGCCAAATTTTGAGGTTTGCAAAGGATTCTGGGTAACAGAACCTGGTCCGAGCCCCGCAAGTCACCCCTCCTTGGATTCCCCTAGGTCTCTAGTTTTCAGAAATGCACAGGTTTGGTAGGTTTCCCTAGGTGCCCGCTGAGCTACAGGCCAAAATTCACAGGTAGGCACTGTTTTCTTCCCAAATTTTGGTTGTGTCCACGTTGCGCTTTGGGGCGTTTCCTGTCGCGGCCGCTAGGCCTACCCACGCAAGTGAGGTATCATTTTTATCGGGAGACATGGGGGAACGCTGGGTGGAAGGAAATTTGTGGCTCCTCTCAGATTCCAGAACTTTCTGCCACAGAAATGTGAGGAACATGTGTTTTTTTAGCCAAATTTTGAGGTTTGCAAAGGATTCTGGGTAACAGAACCTGGTCCGAGCCCCGCAAGTCAGCCCTCCTTGGATTCCCCTAGGTCTCTAGTTTTCAGAAATGCACAGGTTTGGTAGGTTTCCCTAGGTGGCGGCTGAGCTAGAGGCCAAAATCTACAGGTAGTCACTTTGCTAAAAACAGCTCTGTTTTCTGTGATATGTCCACGTTGTGTTTTGGGGCATATCCTGTCGCGGGCGCTAGGCCTACCCACACAAGTGAGGTATCATTTTTATCGGGAGACGTGGGGGAACGCTGGGTGGAAGGAAATTTGTGGCTCCTCTCAGATTCCAGAACTTTCTGCCACAGAAATGTGAGGAACATGTGTTTTTTTAGCCAAATTTTGAGGTTTGCAAAGGATTCTGGGTAACAGAACCTGGTCCGAGCCACACAAGTCACCCCTCCTTGGATTCCCCTAGGTCTCTAGTTTTCAGAAATGCACAGGTTTGGTAGGTTTCCCTAGGTGGCGGCTGAGCTAGAGGCCAAAATCTACAGGTAGTCACTTTGCTAAAAACAACTCTGTTTTCTGTGATATGTCCACGTTGTGTTTTGGGGCATATCCTGTCGCGGGCGCTAGGCCTACCCACACAAGTGAGGTATCATTTTTATCGGGAGACGTGGGGGAACGCTGGGTGGGAGGAAATTTGTGGCTCCTCTCAGATTCCAGAACTTTCTGCCACAGAAATGTGAGGAACATGTGTTTTTTTAGCCAAATTTTGAGGTTTGCAAAGGATTCTGGGTAACAGAACCTGGTCCGAGCCACACAAGTCACCCCTCCTTGGATTCCCCTAGGTCTCTAGTTTTCAGAAATGCATAGGTTTGGTAGGTTTCCCTAGGTGGCGGCTGAGCTAGAGGCCAAAATCTACAGGTAGTCACTTTGCTAAAAACAGCTCTGTTTTCTGTGATATGTCCACGTTGTGTTTTGGGGCATATCCTGTCGCGGGCGCTAGGCCTACCCACACAAGTGAGGTATCATTTTTATCGGGAGACGTGGGGGAACGCTGGGTGGAAGGAAATTTGTGTCTCCTCTCAGATTCCAGAACTTTCTGCCACAGAAATGTGAGGAACATGTGTTTTTTTAGCCAAATTTTGAGGTTTGCAAAGGATTCTGGGTAACAGAACCTGGTCCGAGCCACACAAGTCACCCCTCCTTGGATTCCCCTAGGTCTCTAGTTTTCAGAAATGCACAGGTTTGGTAGGTTTCCCTAGGTGGCGGCAGAGCTAGAGGCCAAAATCTACAGGTAGTCACTTTGCTAAAAACAGCTCTGTTTTCTGTGATATGTCCACGTTGTGTTTTGGGGCATATCCTGTCGCGGGCGCTAGGCCTACCCACACAAGTGAGGTATCATTTTTATCGGGAGACGTGGGGGAACGCTGGGTAGAAGGAAATTTGTGGCTCCTCTCAGATTCCAGAACTTTCTGCCACAGAAATGTGAGGAACATGTATTTTTTTAGCCAAATTTTGAGGTTTGCAAAGGATTCTGGGTAACAGAACCTGGTCCGAGCCACACAAGTCACCCCTCCTTGGATTCCCCTAGGTCTCTAGTTTTCAGAAATGCATAGGTTTGGTAGGTTTCCCTAGGTGGCGGCTGAGCTAGAGGCCAAAATCTACAGGTAGTCACTTTGCTAAAAACAGCTCTGTTTTCTGTGATATGTCCACGTTGTGTTTTGGGGCATATCCTGTCGCGGGCGCTAGGCCTACCCACACAAGTGAGGTATCATTTTTATCGGGAGACGTGGGGGAACGCTGGGTGGAAGGAAATTTGTGGCTCCTCTCAGAGGCCAGAACTTTCTGCCACAGAAATGTGAGGAACATGTGTTTTTTTAGCCAAATTTTGAGGTTTGCAAACGATTCTGGGTAACAGAACCTGGTCCGAGCCACACAAGTCACCCCTCCTTGGATTCCCCTAGGTCTCTAGTTTTCAGAAATGCATAGGTTTGGTAGGTTTCCCTAGGAGGCGGCTGAGCTAGAGGCCAAAATCTACAGGTAGTCACTTTGCTAAAAACAGCTCTGTTTTCTGTGATATGTCCACGTTGTGTTTTGGGGCATATCCTGTCGCGGGCGCTAGGCCTACCCACACAAGTGAGGTATCATTTTTATCGGGAGACATGGGGGAACGCCGGGTGGAAGGAAATTTGTGGCTCCTCTCAGATTCCAGAACTTTCTGCCACAGAAATGTGAGGAACATGTGTTTTTTTAGCCAAATTTTGAGGTTTGCAAAGGATTCTGGGTAACAGAACCTGGTCCGAGCCACACAAGTCACCCCTCCTTGGATTCCCCTAGGTCTCTAGTTTTCAGAAATGCATAGGTTTGGTAGGTTTCCCTAGGTGGCGGCTGAGCTAGAGGCCAAAATCTACAGGTAGTCACTTTGCTAAAAACAGCTCTGTTTTCTGTGATATGTCCACGTTGTGTTTTGGGGCATATCCTGTCGCGGGCGCTAGGCCTACCCACACAAGTGAGGTATCATTTTTATCGGGAGACGTGGGGGAACGCTGGGTGGAAGGAAATTTGTGGCTCCTCTCAGATTCCAGAACTTTCTGCCACAGAAATGTGGGGAACATGTGTTTTTTTAGCCAAATTTTGAGGTTTGCAAAGGATTCTGGGTAACAGAACCTGGTCCGAGCCCCGCAAGTCACCCCTCCTTGGATTCCCCTAGGTCTCTAGTTTTCAGAAATGCACAGGTTTGGTAGGTTTCCCTAGGTGCCCGCTGAGCTACAGGCCAAAATTCACAGGTAGGCACTGTTTTCTTCCAAAATTTTGGTTGTGTCCACGTTGCGCTTTGGGGCGTTTCCTGTCGCGGCCGCTAGGCCTACCCACGCAAGTGAGGTATCATTTTTATCGGGAGACATGGGGGAACGCTGGGTGGAAGGAAATTTGTGGCTCCTCTCAGATTCCAGAACTTTCTGCCACAGAAATGTGAGGAACATGTGTTTTTTTAGCCAAATTTTGAGGTTTGCAAAGGATTCTGGGTAACAGAACCTGGTCCGAGCCCCGCAAGTTAGCCCTCCTTGGATTCCCCTAGGTCTCTAGTTTTCAGAAATGCACAGGTTTGGTAGGTTTCCCTAGGTGGCGGCTGAGCTAGAGGCCAAAATCTACAGGTAGTCACTTTGCTAAAAACAGCTCTGTTTTCTGTGATATGTCCACGTTGTGTTTTGGGGCATATCCTGTCGCGGGCGCTAGGCCTACCCACACAAGTGAGGTATCATTTTTATCGGGAGACGTGGGGGAACGCTGGGTGGAAGGAAATTTGTGGCTCCTCTCAGATTCCAGAACTTTCTGCCACAGAAATGTGAGGAACATGTGTTTTTTTAGCCAAATTTTGAGGTTTGCAAAGGATTCTGGGTAACAGAACCTGGTCCGAGCCACACAAGTCACCCCTCCTTGGATTCCCCTAGGTCTCTAGTTTTCAGAAATGCACAGGTTTGGTAGGTTTCCCTAGGTGGCGGCTGAGCTAGAGGCCAAAATCTACAGGTAGTCACTTTGCTAAAAACAGCTCTGTTTTCTGTGATATGTCCACGTTGTGTTTTGGGGCATATCCTGTCGCGGGCGCTAGGCCTACCCACACAAGTGAGGTATCATTTTTATCGGGAGACGTGGGGGAACGCTGGGTGGGAGGAAATTTGTGGCTCCTCTCAGATTCCAGAACTTTCTGCCACAGAAATGTGAGGAACATGTGTTTTTTTAGCCAAATTTTGAGGTTTGCAAAGGATTCTGGGTAACAGAACCTGGTCCGAGCCACACAAGTCACCCCTCCTTGGATTCCCCTAGGTCTCTAGTTTTCAGAAATGCATAGGTTTGGTAGGTTTCCCTAGGTGGCGGCTGAGCTAGAGGCCAAAATCTACAGGTAGTCACTTTGCTAAAAACAGCTCTGTTTTCTGTGATATGTCCACGTTGTGTTTTGGGGCATATCCTGTCGCGGGCGCTAGGCCTACCCACACAAGTGAGGTATCATTTTTATCGGGAGACGTGGGGGAACGCTGGGTGGAAGGAAATTTGTGTCTCCTCTCAGATTCCAGAACTTTCTGCCACAGAAATGTGAGGAACATGTGTTTTTTTAGCCAAATTTTGAGGTTTGCAAAGGATTCTGGGTAACAGAACCTGGTCCGAGCCACACAAGTCACCCCTCCTTGGATTCCCCTAGGTCTCTAGTTTTCAGAAATGCACAGGTTTGGTAGGTTTCCCTAGGTGGCGGCAGAGCTAGAGGCCAAAATCTACAGGTAGTCACTTTGCTAAAAACAGCTCTGTTTTCTGTGATATGTCCACGTTGTGTTTTGGGGCATATCCTGTCGCGGGCGCTAGGCCTACCCACACAAGTGAGGTATCATTTTTATCGGGAGACGTGGGGGAACGCTGGGTGGAAGGAAATTTGTGGCTCCTCTCAGATTCCAGAACTTTCTGCCACAGAAATGTGAGGAACATGTGTTTTTTTAGCCAAATTTTGAGGTTTGCAAAGGATTCTGGGTAACAGAACCTGGTCCGAGCCACACAAGTCACCCCTCCTTGGATTCCCCTAGGTCTCTAGTTTTCAGAAATGCATAGGTTTGGTAGGTTTCCCTAGGTGGCGGCTGAGCTAGAGGCCAAAATCTACAGGTAGTCACTTTGCTAAAAACAGCTCTGTTTTCTGTGATATGTCCACGTTGTGTTTTGGGGCATATCCTGTTGCGGGCGCTAGGCCTACCCACACAAGTGAGGTATCATTTTTATCGGGAGACGTGGGGGAACGCTGGGTGGAAGGAAATTTGTGGCTCCTCTCAGATTCCAGAACTTTCTGCCACAGAAATGTGTGGAACATGTGTTTTTTTAGCCAAATTTTGAGGTTTGCAAACGATTCTGGGTAACAGAACCTGGTCCGAGCCACACAAGTCACCCCTCCTTGGATTCCCCTAGGTCTCTAGTTTTCAGAAATGCATAGGTTTGGTAGGTTTCCCTAGGAGGCGGCTGAGCTAGAGGCCAAAATCTACAGGTAGTCACTTTGCTAAAAACAGCTCTGTTTTCTGTGATATGTCCACGTTGTGTTTTGGGGCATATCCTGTCGCGGGCGCTAGGCCTACCCACACAAGTGAGGTATCATTTTTATCGGGAGACGTGGGGGAACGCTGGGTGGAAGGAAATTTGTGGCTCCTCTCAGATTCCAGAACTTTCTGCCACAGAAATGTGAGGAACATGTGTTTTTTTAGCCAAATTTTGAGGTTTGCAAAGGATTCTGGGTAACAGAACCTGGTCCGAGCCCCGCAAGTCACCCCTCCTTGGATCCCCCTAGGTCTCTAGTTTTCAGAAATGCACAGATTTGGTAGGTTTCCCTAGGTGGCGGCTGAGCTAGAGGCCAAAATCTACAGGTAGTCACTTTGCTAAAAACAGCTCTGTTTTCTGTGATATGTCCACGTTGTGTTTTGGGGCATATCCTGTCGCGGGAGCTAGGCCTACCCACACAAGTGAGGTATCATTTTTATCGGGAGACATGGGGGAACGCCGGGTGGAAGGAAATTTGTGGCTCCTCTCAGATTCCAGAACTTTCTGCCACAGAAATGTGAGGAACATGTGTTTTTTTAGCCAAATTTTGAGGTTTGCAAAGGATTCTGGGTAACAGAACCTGGTCCGAGCCACACAAGTCACCCCTCCTTGGATTCCCCTAGGTCTCTAGTTTTCAGAAATGCATAGGTTTGGTAGGTTTCCCTAGGTGGCGGCTGAGCTAGAGGCCAAAATCTACAGGTAGTCACTTTGCTAAAAACAGCTCTGTTTTCTGTGATATGTCCACGTTGTGTTTTGGGGCATATCCTGTCGCGGGCGCTAGGCCTACCCACACAAGTGAGGTATCATTTTTATCGGGAGACGTGGGGGAACGCTGGGTGGAAGGAAATTTGTGGCTCCTCTCAGATTCCAGAACTTTCTGCCACAGAAATGTGAGGAACATGTGTTTTTTTAGCCAAATTTTGAGGTTTGCAAACGATTCTGGGTAACAGAACCTGGTCCGAGCCACACAAGTCACCCCTCCTTGGATTCCCCTAGGTCTCTAGTTTTCAGAAATGCATAGGTTTGGTAGGTTTCCCTAGGAGGCGGCTGAGCTAGAGGCCAAAATCTACAGGTAGTCACTTTGCTAAAAACAGCTCTGTTTTCTGTGATATGTCCACGTTGTGTTTTGGGGCATATCCTGTCGCGGGCGCTAGGCCTACCCACACAAGTGAGGTATCATTTTTATCGGGAGACGTGGGGGAACGCTGGGTGGAAGGAAATTTGTGGCTCCTCTCAGATTCCAGAACTTTCTGCCACAGAAATGTGAGGAACATGTGTTTTTTTAGCCAAATTTTGAGGTTTGCAAAGGATTCTGGGTAACAGAACCTGGTCCGAGCCCCGCAAGTCACCCCTCCTTGGATCCCCCTAGGTCTCTAGTTTTCAGAAATGCACAGGTTTGGTAGGTTTCCCTAGGTGGCGGCTGAGCTAGAGGCCAAAATCTACAGGTAGTCACTTTGCTAAAAACAGCTCTGTTTTCTGTGATATGTCCACGTTGTGTTTTGGGGCATATCCTGTCGCGGGCGCTAGGCCTACCCACACAAGTGAGGTATCATTTTTATCGGGAGACATGGGGGAACGCCGGGTGGAAGGAAATTTGTGGCTCCTCTCAGATTCCAGAACTTTCTGCCACAGAAATGTGAGGAACATGTGTTTTTTTAGCCAAATTTTGAGGTTTGCAAAGGATTCTGGGTAACAGAACCTGGTCCGAGCCACACAAGTCACCCCTCCTTGGATTCCCCTAGGTCTCTAGTTTTCAGAAATGCATAGGTTTGGTAGGTTTCCCTAGGTGGCGGCTGAGCTAGAGGCCAAAATCTACAGGTAGTCACTTTGCTAAAAACAGCTCTGTTTTCTGTGATATGTCCACGTTGTGTTTTGGGGCATATCCTGTCGCGGGCGCTAGGCCTACCCACACAAGTGAGGTATCATTTTTATCGGGAGACGTGGGGGAACGCTGGGTGGAAGGAAATTTGTGGCTCCTCTCAGATTCCAGAACTTTCTGCCACAGAAATGTGGGGAACATGTGTTTTTTTAGCCAAATTTTGAGGTTTGCAAAGGATTCTGGGTAACAGAACCTGGTCCGAGCCCCGCAAGTCACCCCTCCTTGGATCCCCCTAGGTCTCTAGTTTTCAGAAATGCACAGGTTTGGTAGGTTTCCCTAGGTGGCGGCTGAGCTAGAGGCCAAAATCTACAGGTAGTCACTTTGCTAAAAACAGCTCTGTTTTCTGTGATATGTCCACGTTGTGTTTTGGGGCATATCCTGTCGCGGGCGCTAGGCCTACCCACACAAGTGAGGTATCATTTTTATCGGGAGACGTGGGGGAACGCTAGGTGGAAGGAAATTTGTGGCTCCTCTCAGATTCCAGAACTTTCTGCCACAGAAATGTGAGGAACATGTGTTTTTTTAGCCAAATTTTGAGGTTTGCAAAGGATTCTGGGTAACCGAACCTGGTCCGAGCCACACAAGTTACCCCTCCTTGGATTCCCCTAGGTCTCTAGTTTTCAGAAATGTACAGGTTTGGTAGGTTTCCCTAGGTGGCGGCTGAGCTAGAGGCCAAAATCTACAGGTAGTCACTTTGCTAAAAACAGCTCTGTTTTCTGTGATGTGTCCAGGTTGTGTTTTGGGGCATATCCTGTCGCGGGCGCTAGGCCTACCCACACAAGTGAGGTATCATTTTTATCGGGAGACGTGGGGGAATGCTGGGTGGAAGGAAATTTGTCGCTCTTCTCAGATTCCAGAACTTTCTGCCACAGAAATGTGAGGAACATGTGTTTTTTTAGCCAAATTTTGAGGTTTGCAAAGGATTCTGGGTAACAGAACCTGGTCCGAGCCACACAAGTCACCCCTCCTTGGATTCCCCTAGGTCTCTAGTTTTCAGAAATGCACAGGTTTGGTAGGTTTCCCTAGGTGGCGGCTGAGCTAGAGGCCAAAATCTACAGGTAGTCACTTTGCTAAAAACAGCTCTGTTTTCTGTGATGTGTCCACGTTGTGTTTTGGGGCATATCCTGTCGCGGGCGCTAGGCCTAGCCACACAAGTGAGGTATCATTTTTATCGGGAGACTTGGGGGAACATAGAATAGCAAAACAAGTGTTATTGCCCCTTGTCTTTCTCTACATTTATTCCTTCCAAATATAGGGGTGTGTGTAAAAAAGACATCTATTTGAGAAATTCCATGTAATTCACGTGCTACTATGGTCACCCCGGAATTCAGAGATGTGCAAATAACCACTGCTCCTCAACACCTTATCTTGTGCCCTTTTTGGAAATGCAAAGGTTTTCTTGATAGCTATTTTTTACTCCTTATATTTCAGCAAATGAATTACTGTATACCCGGTATAGAATGAAAACGCACTGCAGGGTGCAGCTCATTTATTGGCTCTGGGTTCCTCGGGTTCTTGATGAACCTACAAACCCTATATATCCCCGCAACCAGAGGAGTCCAGCAGACGTAACGCTATATTGCTTTTGATAATCTGACATTGCAGGGAAAAGTTACAGAGTAAAAAGTAGAGAAAAATTGATGTTTTTTTCACCTCAATTTCAATATTTTTCTTTTTCAGCTGTTATTTTCTGTAGGAAACCCTTGTAGGATCTACACAAATGACCCCTTGCTGAATTCAGAATTTTGTCTACTTTTCAGAAATGTTTAGGTTTCTGGGATCCAGCATTGGTTTCCTGACCATTCCTGTCACTGACTGGAAGGAGGCTGAAAGCACAAAAAATTGCACAAATGGGGTATGCTCCAGTAAAATGCCAAAATTGTGTTGAAAAATTGGGTTTTCGGATTCAAGTCTGCCTGTTCCTGAAAGCTGGGAAGCTGCTGAGTTTAGCACCGTAGACCCTTTGTTGATGCCATTTTCAGGGGAAAAACCACAAGCCTTCTTCTCCAGCCCCTTTTTCCAATTTTTTTGAAAAAAACGAAATTTTCACTGTATTTTGGCCAATTTCTTGACCTCCTTCAGGGGAACCCACAAAGTCTGGGTACCTTTAGAATCCCTAGGATGTTGGAAAAAAAGGACGCAAATTTGGCTTGGTTAGCTTATGTGGACAAAAAGTTATGAGGGCCTAAGCGCGAACTGCCCCAAATAGTCAAAAAAAGGCCTGGCACAGGAGGGGGAAAAGGCCTGGCAGCGAAGGGGTTAATGTGCGGTTTTCTATTATGGCATCATCTTGAAAACATGTTCACTGCATGATGATGGCACCAATCTAGGTTGTTAATATTTTTTTAATTGTATTATTATCATTATTACGTTTACAATGTTATTTTAGGAAATGCATCCCTCATTTAGTTTTTTTTTGTCAAATGCTCATGCCTCATCTTTGTGTAAGACAAGGAAAAATGAATACATATTGGCAGAATACTATCCCAGGGCAAAAACTGTTCACATTTTCAAAATGTTTTTAAAATCCTGAAATGTCAACATTTTGTCACAAACTTTATAATGGGTCTCGTCATCTTTGCAGTAGGAAAGGCTTATTGCACCTTTTTGATTCGGCTGTGGTTGGTGTTTTTCACCTGTTGCTGAGGACCTACCTCCTCTGTCTCAGTTTCATTTACTGCACTTTGGAGGTTGCTGATCACAAACACGTGTATGTGAATTTATGTATTTTGTGTAAAGTGAAAAGTACACATCAAAGCTTGAGAAAATAAGTTCAGTCATTCCTTCAGGAAACAGCTATTCAGAGAGGAATGAAAGTGAGAACTGAACATTTGAGAGAAATTTTAAGGGACCTGGGGTCAGATGTACGACATTTTGTTTTGCGACTCACAATTTGTGTTCCGTTTGGGTTTGCAAATTGCGAGTCACAAAGCAAAATGTACAACCATGGTAAGTACACTGTTTGCAATTCTCAATGGGGTCGCAAATTACCTACCCCACTAATATTCATGAGGTAGGTTGCAATTTGTGACCCCATTGGGAATGGTAACACTCACAGAGATGGTGGCCTCCTGGGGACAGCAGACCACCATATCTGTGAATGCTTTTTAAATAAAAACATTTTTTTAATGCAGCCTGTTTTCCTTAAAGGAAAATGGGATGTATTCCAAACAAAATATGATTTAAAAAAAAAAATTAAGAGTAGGCAGTGTTACAAATACCTGCGCCAAAAAAAATATTTTCTTTTCCATCCACAAAAAGGAAGGGGTCCCGTGGGGAACCCTACCTGCTTGCAAATGGGGTAACACCAACTTGAAGTGGTGGTACTACGATGCTTTTGCTACCGCATTCAGGGTCGCAAAACAATCTTACATGGCCCTGCGACTCGCTATTAGAAAGGGACACCCTTGGCACACCCGTTCCTAATAGCAACTCACAAAGCAAAATGTGATTTGGTAAACAACTTACCAAGTTGCATTTTGCTTTGGTACATAGAAAAAAGCATTTTTCGGGTCACAAATGGCTTTATGGGACATTTGCGACTAGAAAAATGCTTCCTACATATGGCTAATGGTTACTAAAAAGCAGAGCAAGCAGCAAAGTTGCTGTTCTACTTGTTGGAGAGAGAGCAGCATAGTGACACATCTGCTAACATATGGCATTTCTGCTCTTGTCTCCAGGGCTGGCACTCTTAAAGGCTGCTTACAGTTATGCACACACGTTTGCACTATAATGCTTGTTGTCTAGTCTAGCCTGTGTACTAAGAAGATTTCTTTTAGCAAAGCCCTGCCTGCCAATTTAGTATACAGCACTTTGTGTCAAAAACCATGGGGATAGTAAGAGAATGCTCATGTACATACCAAGGGACACCTCCTTGATGTAATGTAGCACACAGAAGTGCAAAGAGCTATTTGCATTTCTTGAGGCTACTCTCCAGCACAAATAAAGTTTCATATTGGAAGGTAAATACCTTATCAAATCTTTGCGTCAGTTTGCATCACTTTTTATGATTTTGCACCAGAGCAAAGAGTTGATACATCTGCCCCTAGGTCTCTTCATGGGAGCATAATAAGATCTTGAGACTAACTATTGTGTACAGATAGATGGAAATAGAGAATATGGCTGGCCTTGGACTTTACACTGCAGATAATCTTTGGGGCAAAACATCCGTCCAGCAGGATGAGGCTAATAACTTTCTCAAGAATGACATCCACATCGAGGATGCTGAGAAGACAGCTCGCATAAAGAGAAGACAACTTAAGGACAATTCTCCTCTCCATGATTGACTATGAAATTTGAGTTTGCCAAGCTTTTGCACTAGGAGGAAACTAGAAAATCAGATACATTCATCTGCATAGTCTTAGGCACCATTTAGTTCATTGAATGGTTCTCAGATTTTTAAAATGCCTACATATCCCAGAGGTATACTAAATTTTCTGTTAGCTGCTATAAAATCACCCATAGGATAGTGTCTGTTGTAGGTACCATTAAATGGTTTTAAGCACTGTTTATATCCATGAACTATAAAATAAGATCTTACCTCCAAAAAACGTACAAGCATCTACTATATTCATCTCTGTTCCAAATGTAACTGTCCTCCATTTTGGTAGTGTAAATAAAGAACCTTTGATTTCTTCAGCTTTTGCTTTGATTAAACATGAAAAAATATTAGATGTGAATACAGTGGCTTGCAGTGCCTGAGTTCCAAACTTATAACGCCTCATAGAGTAAATCTTGATAGTTTAAATATCGTAAACTTGGGAATTCAAGCACATAACAGAAGACTTGGCTAGTCATTTGTGAGAAATAATAACCTAGATTCAGGGGCACGAGAGATAAAGGCCAACATCCTTCACAGTTATTTCCCATTAGTCACTAGTTGCCATGGGGCCTGGATAAAAGACTGGACATTCCCAGACAAGTGGCATGAATTAGGATCCATACTTCATACGATTTATAATCTGTCTAAACAAATCATAATGGTTGGTAGTAAGCAACAGAGAAAGTGCTAGAGTATAAGGAATTTCTTCTCTTGAGTCATATTTACAGTTATGTTGATAAAGCAGAAGGTATATCTGGTAAACAGAGAATTTGCACATTTTATATTGGTGAGCTATAACATGTTAATATGACCATGTTGATATGATCAGTCCATACAGCAATTTTATTCTCCTTCCAAGTGTTACCTCCAACGAGAAAAACTTGTTTGATCATGGGAAGCACAATTAATTTCTGTGTGTGATAATAATTGTGAGTAGAATGCTACAGGGTGAACCTCAACAGTTGTAGAATATCTTAATTATACTTTAGCTCCAATGGAAAAAAGTGGAGGCAATTTTCTATACCAAAAATTGCAGTAAGTTATTGGGATGTCTCAAAACTGAAGCAGAGGTAATGGGTGTCTTAAGTAGGCTATAGCCTTATTCCTCTTTTTTGCCACCTTGAACCTCACCACCTTCTTTTTTAGGTAAAGTACTGGCTGCACAATCTTTTAAATGTTCTGTAAGATTTTTTAATAGAAGTTGGCAAAACCAGTAAATCCCTACACACCCTTTATATTTCCCAGGGATTGTCATCTTAAAACTCTGTTTACCTTAGCAGAGTGCATTCCCTTTACCTGTTCAGAGATTTAAAAGCTGAAAAAGAAGCTGTTAGAAACTTTGAAGAAACACTTCTCAGCTTTGACATACAGGGAATATTTTCTTAACCTTGATAACCCTTCCTGAACTTGACATCAGTCTTCTCAAGAAGATGAGTAGATCGAAATATCTTTGAGAAACACCATCATGTAGATATAGAAAATGTCAATGAATATGTTGCTGTCATACTGCTGGAAAGCTGCAGGGCATTTATAGAGGCCAAAAGTGATTTCCAGTTATTAAATGCTAACTTCTGTACATACCCCTCACATATCCATACAACGTTTTATGATTTCTTAGGATCAAACTTAGAGAATACTTGACTTGATCTAGAAGTATGCATATGAGTGCTAATGGATATCAGTTTATTATGATAATCACATTCAATTTTTAATAGTCTATGCATGACCAGTATCCTTCATTTGATTTTGACTCAGAGACGTTTTAGCACTCCTCCGGAGAGGTGCAGTGTAGAATGAAGCCATTATCTTTTTTTTCCCTAAAGATACTGTTGCAAAATGTTGTCCTTTTTCTCCAACTATGGAAAGTTTCCATATGGAATGGGTTCTGCAGTTAACAGATCAATTCAGAAGTTGTAGTCTCAGTAAGATGGAAGAGTATCTACTTCTTTATTGCTGAACACGTCTGCTAATTCAAGGTATTGTAACAGAATGGACTCTTTATCCTCCTTCACTTGTGAGGTGGTTTCTGAGGACTTTGACTGAAGCACAGTGCAGATCAGTAAGTGATGTGTGTCAGTTGCTGATTTTTGAAAGCAATACGTATCAGTCAGACAAGTTAAATGTGATCCCTTGCTTATTCCATTACACATCAGGGTTATGTTTTCTAAGCCATGTAGTGACAAGCATAATAGAAACATTTGGAGCATCAAAGTAAATCTCTTTGGAATGTCTTGTCAGTGTAGTCATCAGTAAAGGAAGGACCTCAAAAAGTACTGCTCCCAAAGTGAGAGCAGATCCATCTGTTCCTTACATCTCTTCCTTAACTGTTTCCTGCTTAATATGAATCTGGCATGCCGTTTGAAATTGATTATCCATAAAGCAACCGGATGGTCTGGAATCTACCAACAAGAGAACCATCATGGGTCTTCAAGAAGTAATAATCATGACTTGTAGGGGATGATTTGCTTGGTCAGTTACGGGCACTTCAGTGACTTGCCTCTGTAATTGAGGGCAGAGTCTGCCCAAAGGTGCATTCTTTCCACACTAGACATACACTACTGTCTTCCTACAGCATTCACTTTCTTTGGTTGAACTAGGTCTTTCAAGATTTTTAAATCTCCATGAGTTCTCCAGCCTGAGAAATAGAACCACTGCCATCCAGGATGGTCTTCGATTATGAGTGCAGTGTTTAACTCTAAAAAGACTTTACTTGCCATCTATTTTCAGTGTTGGATCAATTAAAGCCATTGAAGTGGTTGGTCAATTTATCACTAATGACAAAGCAGCTTTGAGATCTTCTGGGATACCTTGATAAAAGAATTTAGTGGCAGACACATCTGTCCATGCTCCTGTAGGTGTCAGGTATTAGAAATGAGTGATATCATTCACTAAATCCTGATGTCTCTAATTGGGTTATATCTTTCTGATCGAAAATGGAGAAGTGAGTTAGCTGTCCAATAGCAGGCTTTGTTTTAATATAAATGGCGTAGGCCACATCAAGGTGTTTTTTGTAAGATAGTAAAACATAACTTTGAAAGCATCATTATTACATATTTGGGATTTTGCTAAGAAGTGTAGCTGATGCTGGGCCATAAAGTGTTGAAATTTCTGAATATCCCCTCCAATCTTTTCCAGAGGGACTGAAACCAAATTAGGGGTAACTATCACACATCAGTCCACATCTGAACTGCTAAAAAACTATCAGCAGTGTTTGTAACACTCATCATGGGGTTATCATTAGGTGATGATATGCTGAGATAGCCAAAACAAAATGCTGATTGGTTCAAAAAGAGCACGAGAAGAGCTTGCTCCTGCAGAATAGTTTCAGGTTCTTCTTGATTCTTGATTAAACAATCATCTGAATGGGCCTTTCTGATGCATCCATTTCCGACATGGCAAACTGATGGGATTCAGCAGTCCGTCAGCTGCTGTACTGATGAACAGTGTGATATGTATTAGAAGCCACACCAACAGAAGGGAGAGAAACCTAGGGCTGGAGCTCACACTCTGAGATTTCATCTGTTTTAGGGATGGCACAACTCTGCTTTGATGCTATGAATCTTAGGGAGATCTGACCAGCTGCTAGACAGTGGGCAGATGATCAGTGCATATACCAGCTGGAATGTAATAGATAGGGAACTACTAAAATAGACCTTACTGGCTTCAGCAGCAGATGATGCTATGATGAGCCTAGAGCCAACCAGGATTCTGGCGAAGGCCCTAGACTGCTGCTGGACACACAGGTGAGATTCTGGAAGAAACAGGGATTCACAGATAGATTATCAAAAGGACAAAACTTAAGAGGACACTAATGTAGGTAACAAAGGAATCAAAAGGGAAAAGACAATAAAAAGTGATGGATGTCAAAACAGATGGAAAAGAATAGTGTGTATTAGAAAAACCAATGTAACCGCACAACTCATTGCCACGCATTATCTAAGGTCAGAATGTTTAAATAGGGCTCTACCTCTCCTGGAAATTACCTTAACCCAGAAAGTGACTGAGCGTGCATCCCCAGGAATTTAACACTCTATTGATCTCGGCTGTGTAAGCTTCCACATTACTATTCTCCAGTGCTTCCAGCTGTCATGTCCCTTTACCTTAACCTGATTCATGACTGCTCGGACATTCTGGAGCTTCAGTGCTTATGGTCAAGCATCAATTACTGTACTCCTCCCAAAAATCTAAGAAGTCTCAACCACTTCAAAAACAGTGGTAAAGGTCAATTTGTACCCCAAAGCGTACATATATTTGCAAATAGGACAAATTCAACATAAACTGCCTGCTAGGAAATAATCTAATTGGATTGAGAATGGTAAGTACTATGCATCACCTGTCTGAGAACAAGTTGTCATTCTCAGGCAACCTGCTTAGTAAAGTTACAGGAAGAGGAAAAGATTCCGATAAAGCCTTTATAGAAAATATCGGCCAACACCATAAAACAGTGATTTACAGGTACAACTATGTTGCTTTTTGGCATATCTTATTTAATTAATACTTTCTGCAGTTTTAAAATTTTGGTTTCTGTTTGCTGTTTATGACTCATATCAATGTATGCTTCTTCATATGCATAGTTAATGCCAATTCTATGGTACTTTTGAGATCACCTGGTGATTTAGACAATGTTCAATTATTATTGCCTGCGCCCCATGCTGTCCTGAGGGGACACCTCACTGGATTTACCCCCCTCTGCTCAAGGGTCCGTCAAACAACTGCAGAAGTGAAGTTCAGAGGTTCCTATACTACCGCTGTGAGCCTGAAAGACTGAATGGACTGAGAAGACAGAGAGGACAGAAACCGAGAAAATGTGTGATCCGGGCCCCGGAGAGATCACTCACCCTCCAAAACACTGTCCAGGACACCCTCCAGGACACTGTTCAGGACAGGCTTATGTGTCGGGCATCGGCGGCCAGATGCTAGGACCCCAGAACCCTCGATGTCTTCGGGGGTCTGTGGGAGAGTGTGTCTCTGGACTGCCAGTTCAAGTGGATCGATTACCCCGAGTGCCATTCCAGCTTGGGCTGACGTAAACCCGGAGGTGGGCAGGATTAAGAGCCGGAAGGGACGAGCTTCCGTCGAGTATGACAAATTGGGCTCCTCGAGGGCACCTCGAGACAGAGACAGGGACTGGGACCAATCTCCCCTGCCACCTACATTGGCCCCCACCACCAAACAGAAGGTAAGCGCCTCCAGGAGTGAGATATACACAGAGCCCCTCCCTGAACCCCCCCTTTGGCTCCTTCCCTATGGCTGGTCCTAAGAAGCCCACATTATTGGCCCTTGGCCTGCGGCTGCCCCAGAAAGGACACTGAACATAGGGGCGCGGGAGCGAGCTTCCCCCTGTAGCAGCCACAGACCTGAGGAAACAAAGGTGCCTGAATTCCCCTGAGAGGGGCTGCTGCTTCCCAGCTGTGTTTATTGTGCACCTGACCATCTGCAGAGGAATAGTGTGGCAGTCAGCATCCACACACTCCTTAGTAGGAGCACACTGAGCAGCAGAGGGGGTCCCAGAGGACTACATCCCACAGCACCCTTGGCGGCAGAAGCCATGGCTGTGCGCAACATCGAGTGCTTTTGAGGAGCCAGTACCGCCTGCTGCGCAGCCCAGGGTGACAAGGCTGGGCCACTCTCCTAACGTGACCACACACACCCTCAGTTACAGGGAGTGGCACTTCATTTCACCATTAAGTTTGCACCTTCTAATTGCTCTTAGTCAGTGGCTCTACAAGAGCTGAGGCTATTCATGATTGTATCACCTATGATCTTGGTACCTGGGAAGGATGGGCAAACGGAAGGTAGCAAATTCACAGGATGGTTTTAGAGCTTACAGTACACTAGATGGCTTCTTACAAG
This sequence comes from Pleurodeles waltl, assembly GCF_031143425.1. Lineage (NCBI taxonomy): Eukaryota > Metazoa > Chordata > Amphibia > Caudata > Salamandridae > Pleurodeles > Pleurodeles waltl. Next base: position 684,810,459 of record NC_090449.1, on the reverse strand, counting down.
AGGCAGTTGGAGCCATACAAAAGGAGATTGAATCTGCTGAATTATGACTGTCCATTGTAGCTCCCTTGGCCACCTCTTCCTCGCCATCATAGTTTCTGCTGACACCTCAATTAGCCCCAAGGGATAACAAACAGAGAGTTAAGCGAGACGGTTGTCAGGAGATATCTGATACCTCCTTGACTCACCTATCTAGGGAAGAGCTACCGTAGGTTTCACCGGGCACTTTGGTCAGTGTGTCAGAGACAGAGTTCCCAGCAGTTAAAGGGAAAAGAAAGCAAGGTCATAATTCCCTAAAGAACAAACATGCACGTACAGTGGGCCCTCAAAGCTCTGTAATCTAGAGGAATGGCTGTGAGGCTCCAGGAGGATCCTGCTGTTTTTTTTGCCCTAATAACAGAGCAGGTAGTGGAGGAGTTAGCCAAAAGATTGCGTCTTATGGAGAACTACCTAATAGCCATTGAAGAGAAATTTGGGGGGAGGTTGTCCAACTATTTAAGTCTAATGATTTAATGCCTACAACCTCTTCCCTTCAACTACAGCCTCAGAACTACTTTCCATTGTCGGGGTCACAAGATGGGGCTTTTAAACTCATCACATCTTGAAGTATATCGCAATCTTGCCCGTAAAAGTACCTCTCCCGGACTGTCCATGAGGAAGGAATGTCACTTTGGAGACACAGTCACTGATAACATGGGAGAAAATGATACTAATTCAATGACCAAGCATGACAGAGTGACTTCTAAAGGTCAGACTACAAACACTCAGAGGATGGCAAGAAGCAGTGAGAAACTTCATGGGGTTCTACATCTTCTTCCGGAGGCCAGCCCATATGTGGCAGTGATTGCCAATGTTCCCAGGTTACAGTTAAACAGTTCAGAGACTGATTCAGAAATGAAAAACAAGGCCAACCAATGGTTACATGTTAATGCTAACTTCCCATTCTCAGTGCATCTTCAATACTAATGGTGTGGGCCCATTGAAGATGTTATTTGAAGGGGATTGTATTGTTGTAAATTTTAACTCTCTCGTTAGAGTTAATAAGGTCTTTTAAAATTGCTGCAAAGTTGGTCAGCTGCCTAGGAGGATTTTTCTGTGCAGACACACAGCTTTCTATTCACATAAAGGTCTCTTCTCTACTAAGGGGGTGTCTATTGGTCCATGATGCCCTGTTAGTCTTTGTTTCCAAAATGGTGATCCCCCTATCCAAAAGATCGTTTCTAGGTGAACTCCATCCACATTGTCTGAAGTGGACTGACTCAAAGATGGGGCTAAGCAGGGACCTCACGATGGAGGGGAGTCGTTGGTATCCTTTGATGTGCCTGAAGTGCCTGATGCTCCTAGGTACGGAAATGTTTGTCCGGAGGTTGAACCGATGCAAAAATCAATTCCAGTGGGTTTACCTCAGATTCAATCATAATGATTGTCTGAGAAGCCAATTAACATTATTAGTTGGAATATAGCAGGGCTAGAAGCCAAAATGTCCATCTCAGAATTTATTTTTATAGATGAGCATATGATTTGTGTATTCCAGGAAACATGGGTCATGGAGCCCAAGTATAGACCAGGGTACAAGAGCCATTCGGTTCCAGCAAACAGGGTGTCTTCCAGGAGACTCTCGGGAGGTTCACTTATTTGGATTAGTGGCTCCATCAAGTGCCAAGTGAGAAAATTAGATATAGGTTGTGCTGACTTACAGGGCTTAGTTCTGTCCACCCACAGAGAGCTATCACTACTACTAGTAAGCATCTATAGCAGGTGCGCTGGAAGAAGCTTTAAGTGATCTGGATAATATCTTAGGTAGCAAAAACAGTACCCATTGTATTCAGATTGCTGGGGACTTTAATGCTATATTTGAGCCTTGTCCATTGGCGCAGGAGCTCTAACACGAAGATGACAGTCTATGGGGTATCCCGCAATTACTGAAGAGCAAAGGACACAAACTGAACAGGGTGGCACTCCAAATTGTTAATATTACACTTGCCCACGGTCTTCGAGCATGTAATGGGCGCTCTCGCTCAGATGTAAATCCCTCTCCTACATTTAGACAAGAGGCGTGAAGGGGTAATACTACTTCTTACTAGATATACGCTTGTGGGGACATATGGAAGACATGGCGGTAGTGGAGCACCAGGAAAGTGATCACGATCCACTGATTCTCTCTATCAGGAGTTTGCTACCTGCAATTGGGGCCCCTGCTTCTAAGGATTTTGAACGACATCTCACTATGAAAAATAATAGACGGAATGTTAAGTGGGAAGTGATCAACTCTTCCCAGTGTTCCATCGCAACCATATAGATTATTGGCAGATAAAATAGAACTCAATCGGGCATGATGAGGGAAGGCATTTGGATGAGCATTTGAAATTATTTGATTGCCTGAGCTATTTGTTAAAGATGCCACAGGTAAAATGAGAATTCAGAAAAATGATAGGTGGCAAACTAGATCTTGCAAAGCAGCTTAGAATAGACTATTGAGGGATCTTAGAAGGGGTATTAGATATCTAATTAAACAATTGAGAAAAAAATTGCAGGTAGGAGTGACCAAAGGCACGGAGAAGTTGGGAAGAGAAGTGTTGAATAGCCCTTTTAGAGGCTTCAAGAAACAAGAAATCCAGTAAGTTTTGGAAATTGGTTTCAAACAGAAGTGGAGAATCCCAGTCTCTATCTGGGGCATCAAATCTTCCTAATGAATGGGTCAAACACTTCAGCTTGCTCTACACTGGGAGAGTTGCGTTTTATCCCATAGAGTTGAGTGTTAGTAGGGAAGTAGGGAAGAGAGTGTGTCCCCAACTAAATTTTCCTTAGCTGAGACCAAGGCATCAATATCTTCCCTTAAGTGGGACAAAGCTCCCGGCCTTGACAAAATAACAGGTGACCTCTATAAGTCAAACCTTGACATCTGGACACCTTACTTAAATAAGATTTGTAATACAGTGGCTGCAGGAGCGCCCGTCCCCTATACATGGAAAGGGGCTGAGATAGTTCCCCCTCTACAAGAAGGGAAATCCTAGTGATCCATCTAATTATCGACCTATAAGCCTGCTAGATAACCTTTAAAAACTTGTTGTAAAACAGATCTTGAATCTTTTAGAGGAGTGGATTGAGGAGAGCGGGCCATTACGAGTTTTCAGGCAGGATTTAGGCCTGTTGTTAGCACTATTGATCAAGTGATGATTTTTATGGCAATCAGATGGAAGACGGTGGATATCGGTAGGGGGAACCTATGTGTTGCCTTCATCAATTTCCGTGCAGCCTTCAATCAGGTTCCCAGACACAAGCTGTGGTACACATTGAGCAAAATGGGATTTGCAAGTGGACTCTTGAACTTAATTGTCCGACTCTACAAAGGAACTTTTGCCTGAATCAGATGTGGCAGGGAAGGTGAATTGACAGACCCAATTATCTCCAAGAGAGGGGCGCAGAAAGGCTGTGTTCTTGCCCCAACCTTCTTTCTCCTGTACTTTACCAACTGCATCAAGTGTATGTTACACAAACGACTCACGACAGGTGGCTGGTCGGAAAATCCTGCAGCGGCTTTATGTGGATGACACCATTATTATGGCAAAATCACCTATGGGACTACAAAATGTAGTTGATCAATTTTGTTTTGTAAATACTTTGACCTTGAGGTCAATGTCAGGAAAACAAAATTGATGAGTTGCTGCCAGGGAAAGAAGAAGGTGAATGCTAGCTTAATGAATTCTGTCATTCTAGAAAGAGTCAATGAGATCAACTATTTGGGTAGATGGGACGCACATATTAGTAAAAGTGCCCATGTCATATGTCACAGAGAGGGGCTTTGGACCGCAAAGCTAAAGCTACAGTTAGCCCCATATTAAACCCCATAGTGGAAATTTATTAGGCCCAGGCCAGGGGAGCCACCCTATATGGAACAGAATTGTGGGCCTTTAATAGACAGCAGAACATCCTATAAGTCAAAGAAAACAACTTCATCAGATACATAGCTAGGCTGGGGAAGGGCACCCCATTAGTCCCTCTAAGACTGTATCTAGGGCTGAATAACATTGAAGATCATATAGCCCTGAAGCCCCCTTACATTGGATCCGGCTCTGGAAGACAGAGAACTGGAGCCTTCCCGGGAGGCAATCAGAGACATATTAGGAAGCCCAAGCTGCTTAGATAAGGTTAGTTGGCTGCAGGAAATTAAATCCGCTCGTGTCGAATTGGGTTTCCCCCAGTTTTGGGGGAACCCTAAATCGAGACCAGCCGATGCTGCCACACTTGTTAAGCAAAGATATTGGGGGAGGGTAAATGATTGCAGTTCCCAGAGGAGCAGGTTGAGTCAACTAACATCAGAGTTTCTGCTTGTCAAACAGGAGCCACTTGTTGAACATCTTTTTGACCTGCCCGTAACAACCTGTGCTCACTCCCTATTTCTTCGGTTTATATACGGTACCCTACCTGTTAATGCTTTCACCGCCCGATCGTCTTCAAACAGTTCTGAAGATGAGGAATGCAAACTGTGGCAATCATGTGTAGGTCAATTGAACATTTTTTTTTCTGCCCTAAATATAGGATCTCTAGGAAAAAATTGATTATCTTCTTTGCAAAACTTTGTTTCTCTATGACAGTGCTAATGCCTATACAATTTGTAAAAGTGATACATCTACGGTGGTAGTAAGTACAGTTACTAAATATCTGTCAGCTGCCTGGCCTACCCATCGTAGAGCCCTCAAATCACTTAGAGGGAACGGCTTAGAATAAAACCTTTTGTCTGGAATGGTCCGGAGCCTTCTTAGTATTTGGATAGGATGGTTCAAGAAAAGAGTTTATATTTGTGTTGTTTTGCACAGGGTCATTGGCCAGTCTTAAAAGCTTGAAATCAAATGTTTTCATTTATCGCTGTATCACATGCTTGATGTCTGTTGAAATCACAAATGTGAGATATTAACAGGGGCAGTAAGTGCTAAGATACTCACTTGTTGACGACTCAGTCTATCTACCGTCAAAGCATTCAAAGCACTTGGTTGGGATGGTTAACAGTAAGAGACTTTATATCTGTGAAGTTTGTCCACCCTCAGGCAGGAATGGTTTTTATATGGTTTTATTTTAAACAAATTTTAAGATTGTATCGATTACAGCCTATGCCAATTATTTGAGTATTTATATAGCCCTCATGTTGATATGTATAGCACTGTGCACTTTGATTCTGTGTTTTTATCACAGCAGTTTTAAAGCTGTTTGTACTACAAACTTTCGAGTTCCCAAATGATTATGTACATCATTGTATAAGATGTATTTTATACTGAGGCTATTAACTTTTGTCCTTTAAACTGTTATTTTTGTTTGACTATGAGATTTTATGTTTTGATATGTCAATAAAAACAAACAAACACACAATTATTATAAATTGCCAGGGTACACCAAAGAGGTCCACACAGTCCATGCAAGTAAAACAATGAAAGTCCTGAAAACGTCTTGTAATTGGTTAAGATTTATTCTTTCTAAGGCACAATATATCCAAGAAAACAGCCAACATGTGTTTCATCATCTAGACTTTCTCAAGGCTGCAAGTACTGATATGCAAAAGAAAGAACAATAAGATGAAATGACCATAACAGGGAGTCATAACTGTTGTGAAGCTTCCATGATACCAAGTATTGAAAAACTACTTGTGTTATGTAGTTTCAAATAATGGGCGAAACAAAAAAATCACACATCTACTGTGAACCGTGAATGCAGGACAGTGGAATTAAAAAGGAGATGATAATACCGTGTGCATGCAAAGCACATTCATGGTGTCCGCACTAAGTAGGCCGAAACACCCATGTGTCACCGTAACAGTAAAGAGAAGTGATGTTAGTCCAAAGACTCAACCACAGTCCTGAATGGTGAATAAAACCATCCAAATAGTGGTCAATAAAATATATATAAAAAGACATACCATAAACTACTGAAGATAACATTCAATCGTAATATTTACTGTCATAAAGTATTCTTAGAAGAAGAAGGAGAATAAAAGAGTGAACCAAGGATCACTGAATTGTATCTACAAAAATTCAATGGTGTCTCGCACTATGAATCAGCAAGCCACTTCAGTAGACCAAAAGATTAGTTAGAATTCAATTATGGAAGAAAGTAGAATGATTGTGGATATCTAGTAATAGAATACCGCATGTGAATAGTACTATTAAAGCCATTCCCAAAAAGTGAATTTAAGGCGATTTAAAGTAGGAATAGGGTAAGGAAAACAAGGAGAAATTGCTGCCACAAGTGTATCTGCAGACATGAACAGGAGAAACATACCTATAGTAGTCTGTCTGCCATGTAATGGAAGGTTTCAGAGAAAATTCGAAGAGAGATGGCCACAATAAGCATGTGGTAAAATAATATCCAATATGAAAAACAAGTAACTTGTTGTGAGGAAATTTGTATTTAACAAGGAACAGTGTTAGAACCTGATAGTCCCCATGGTTCTTTAAACAACATGATTTAGGGTGACATAAAACATGGGGGGAGGAGAGTCATAAATGTCATGCTTACATGATCAAAAGGCCATTAAAGATATTCTCAGTGTATCAATTACCATATGTCATAAGTTAAACCAAGTTATGTAACTGCACAAATAAACATAAAATACTTACTGTATAGGTGACGGTTAAACATATAAACAAATTTTCCAGGTACGAATAACGTTAAGGTGTGGCAAAAAGAGAAGCGAATGAGAGATATCTCAATAAATGAAAATTACACGTATTACTAACACTAACAGACAAAACCAATTCGATTGCACGTCTACACCCGGAGCTGATAAGAATTGAGTGTTAATAAAGTACAGAAACTTGTACCCAAACACATAACCACTGAGTTGAAAACCACTGAAACGTCCGCAGACTCACCATAAATTATTAGTACCTTGAGGGATGAAAACAAAGTAGTCATGCGAGAGACGCCAATGTGCAGGTGTGGTTAAAAGGGATGCATACTAGAAAACAGACTTGTTCGCAAGTGGAACTTAACCACTTCGCTGCCAGGCCTTTTCCCCCTCCTGTGCCAGGCCTTTTTTTGCCTATTTGGGGCAGTTCGCGCTTAGGCCCGCATAACTTTTTGTCCACATAAGCTAACCAAGCCAAATTTGCGTCCTTTTTTTCCAACATCCTAGGGATTCTGGAGGTACCCAGACTTTGTGGGTTCCCCTGAAAGAGGCCAAGAAATTGGCCAAAATACAGGGAAAATTTTGTTTTTTTCAAAAAAATTGGAAAAAGTGGCTGCAGAAGAAGGCTTGTGGTTTTTCCCCTAAAAATGGCATCAACAAAGGGTTTGCGGTGCTAAACTCAGCAGCTTCCCAGCTTTCAGGAACAGGCAGACTTGAATCCGAAAACCCAATTTTTCAACACAATTTTGGCATTTTACTGGGGCATACCCCATTTGTGCAATTTTTTGTGCTTTCAGCCTCCTTCCAGTCAGTGACAGGAATGGTCATGAAACCAATGCTGGATCCCAGAAACCTAAACATTTCTGAAAAGTAGACAAAATTCTGAATTCAGCAAGGGGTCATTTGTGTAGATCCTACAAGGGTTTCCTAAAGAAAATAACAGCTGAAAAAGAAAAATATTGAAATTGAGGTGAAAAAAACATCAATTTTTCTCTACTTTTTACTCTGTAACTTTTCCCTGCAATGTCAGATTATCGAAAGCAATATACCGTTACGTCTGCTGGACTCCTCTGGTTGCGGGGATATATAGGGTTTGTAGGTTCATCAAGAACCCGAGGAACCCAGAGCCAATAAATGAGCTGCACCCTGCAGTGCGTTTTCATTCTATACCGGGTATACAGTAATTCATTTGCTGAAATATAAGGAGTAAAAAATAGCTATCAAGAAAACCTTTGCATTTCCAAAAAGGGCACAAGATAAGGTGTTGAGGAGCAGTGGTTATTTGCACATCTCTGAATTCCGGGGTGACCATAGTAGCACGTGAATTACATGGAATTTCTCAAATAGATGTCTTTTTTACACACACCCCTATATTTGGAAGGAATAAATGTAGAGAAAGACAAGGGGCAATAACACTTGTTTTGCTATTCTATGTTCCCCCAAGTCTCCCGATAAAAATGATACCTCACTTGTTTGGGTAGGCCTAGCGCCCGCGACAGGATATGCCCCAAAACACAACGTGGACACATCACAGAAAACAGAGCTGTTTTTAGCAAAGTGACTACCTGTAGATTTTGGCCTCTAGCTCAGCCGCCACCTAGGGAAACCTACCAAACCTGTGCATTTCTGAAAACTAGAGACCCAGGGGAATCCAAGGAGGGGTGACTTGTGTGGCTCGGACCAGGTTCTGTTACCCAGAATCCTTTGCAAACCTCAAAATTTGGCTAAAAAAACACATGTTCCTCACATTTCTGTGGCAGAAAGTTCTGGAATCTGAGAGGAGCGACAAATTTCCTTCCACCCAGCATTCCCCCACGTCTCCCGATAAAAATGATACCTCACTTGTGTGGGTAGGCCTAGCGCCCGCGACAGGATATGCCCCAAAACACAACCTGGACACATCACAGAAAACAGAGCTGTTTTTAGCAAAGTGACTACCTGTAGATTTTGGCCTCTAGCTCAGCCGCCACCTAGGGAAACCTACCAAACCTGTGCATTTCTGAAAACTAGAGACCTAGGGGAATCCAAGGAGGGGTGACTTGTGTGGCTCGGACCAGGTTCGGTTACCCAGAATCCTTTGCAAACCTCAAAATTTGGCTAAAAAAACACATGTTCCTCACATTTCTGTGGCAGAAAGTTCTGGAATCTGAGAGGAGCCACAAATTTCCTTCCACCTAGCGTTCCCCCACGTCTCCCGATAAAAATGATACCTCACTTGTGTGGGTAGGCCTAGCGCCCGCGACAGGATATGCCCCAAAACACAACGTGGACATATCACAGAAAACAGAGCTGTTTTTAGCAAAGTGACTACCTGTAGATTTTGGCCTCTAGCTCAGCCGCCACCTAGGGAAACCTACCAAACCTGTGCATTTCTGAAAACTAGAGACCTAGGGGGATCCAAGGAGGGGTGACTTGCGGGGCTCGGACCAGGTTCTGTTACCCAGAATCCTTTGCAAACCTCAAAATTTGGCTAAAAAAACACATGTTCCTCAAATTTCTGTGGCAGAAAGTTCTGGAATCTGAGAGGAGCCACAAATTTCCTTCCACCCAGCGTTCCCCCACGTCTCCCGATAAAAATGATACCTCACTTGTGTGGGTAGGCCTAGCGCCCGCGACAGGATATGCCCCAAAACACAACGTGGACATATCACAGAAAACAGAGCTGTTTTTAGCAAAGTGACTACCTGTAGATTTTGGCCTCTAGCTCAGCCGCCACCTAGGGAAACCTACCAAACCTATGCATTTCTGAAAACTAGACACCTAGGGGAATCCAAGGAGGGGTGACTTGTGTGGCTCGGACCAGGTTCTGTTACCCAGAATCCTTTGCAAACCTCAAAATTTGGCTAAAAAAACACATGTTCCTCACATTTCTGTGGCAGAAAGTTCTGGAATCTGAGAGGAGCGACAAATTTCCTTCCACCCAGCATTCCACCACGTCTCCCGATAAAAATGATACCTCACTTGTGTGGGTAGGCCTAGCGCCCGCGACAGGATATGCCCCAAAACACAACCTGGACACATCACAGAAAACAGAGCTGTTTTTAGCAAAGTGACTACCTGTAGATTTTGGCCTCTAGCTCAGCCGCCACCTAGGGAAACCTACCAAACCTGTGCATTTCTGAAAACTAGAGACCTAGGGGAATCCAAGGAGGGGTGACTTGTGTGGCTCGGACCAGGTTCGGTTACCCAGAATCCTTTGCAAACCTCAAAATTTGGCTAAAAAAACACATGTTCCTCACATTTCTGTGGCAGAAAGTTCTGGAATCTGAGAGGAGCCACAAATTTCCTTCCACCTAGCGTTCCCCCACGTCTCCCGATAAAAATGATACCTCACTTGTGTGGGTAGGCCTAGCGCCCGCGACAGGATATGCCCCAAAACACAACGTGGACATATCACAGAAAACAGAGCTGTTTTTAGCAAAGTGACTACCTGTAGATTTTGGCCTCTAGCTCAGCCGCCACCTAGGGAAACCTACCAAACCTGTGCATTTCTGAAAACTAGAGACCTAGGGGGATCCAAGGAGGGGTGACTTGCGGGGCTCGGACCAGGTTCTGTTACCCAGAATCCTTTGCAAACCTCAAAATTTGGCTAAAAAAACACATGTTCCTCAAATTTCTGTGGCAGAAAGTTCTGGAATCTGAGAGGAGCCACAAATTTCCTTCCACCCAGCGTTCCCCCACGTCTCCCGATAAAAATGATACCTCACTTGTGTGGGTAGGCCTAGCGCCCGCGACAGGATATGCCCCAAAACACAACGTGGACATATCACAGAAAACAGAGCTGTTTTTAGCAAAGTGACTACCTGTAGATTTTGGCCTCTAGCTCAGCCGCCACCTAGGGAAACCTACCAAACCTATGCATTTCTGAAAACTAGAGACCTAGGGGAATCCAAGGAGGGGTGACTTGTGTGGCTCGGACCAGGTTCTGTTACCCAGAATCCTTTGCAAACCTCAAAATTTGGCTAAAAAAACACATGTTCCTCACATTTCTGTGGCAGAAAGTTCTGGAATCTGAGAGGAGCGACAAATTTCCTTCCACCCAGCAATCCCCCACGTCTCCCGATAAAAATGATACCTCACTTGTGTGGGTAGGCCTAGCGCCCGCGACAGGATATGCCCCAAAACACAACCTGGACACATCACAGAAAACAGAGCTGTTTTTAGCAAAGTGACTACCTGTAGATTTTGGCCTCTAGCTCAGCCGCCACCTAGGGAAACCTACCAAACCTGTGCATTTCTGAAAACTAGAGACCTAGGGGAATCCAAGGAGGGGTGACTTGTGTGGCTCGGACCAGGTTCGGTTACCCAGAATCCTTTGCAAACCTCAAAATTTGGCTAAAAAAACACATGTTCCTCACATTTCTGTGGCAGAAAGTTCTGGAATCTGAGAGGAGCCACAAATTTCCTTCCACCTAGCGTTCCCCCACGTCTCCCGATAAAAATGATACCTCACTTGTGTGGGTAGGCCTAGCGCCCGCGACAGGATATGCCCCAAAACACAACGTGGACATATCACAGAAAACAGAGCTGTTTTTAGCAAAGTGACTACCTGTAGATTTTGGCCTCTAGCTCAGCCGCCACCTAGGGAAACCTACCAAACCTGTGCATTTCTGAAAACTAGAGACCTAGGGGAATCCAAGGAGGGGTGACTTGTGTGGCTCGGACCAGGTTCTGTTACCCAGAATCCTTTGCAAACCTCAAAATTTGGCTAAAAAAACACATGTTCCTCACATTTCTGTGGCAGAAAGTTCTGGAATCTGAGAGGAGCGACAAATTTCCTTCCACCCAGCATTCCCCCACGTCTCCCGATAAAAATGATACCTCACTTGTGTGGGTAGGCCTAGCGCCCGCGACAGGATATGCCCCAAAACACAACCTGGACACATCACAGAAAACAGAGCTGTTTTTAGCAAAGTGACTACCTGTAGATTTTGGCCTCTAGCTCAGCCGCCACCTAGGGAAACCTACCAAACCTGTGCATTTCTGAAAACTAGAGACCTAGGGGGATCCAAGGAGGGGTGACTTGCGGGGCTCGGACCAGGTTCTGTTACCCAGAATCCTTTGCAAACCTCAAAATTTGGCTAAAAAAACACATGTTCCTCAAATTTCTGTGGCAGAAAGTTCTGGAATCTGAGAGGAGCCACAAATTTCCTTCCACCCAGCGTTCCCCCACGTCTCCCGATAAAAATGATACCTCACTTGTGTGGGTAGGCCTAGCGCCCGCGACAGGATATGCCCCAAAACACAACGTGGACATATCACAGAAAACAGAGCTGTTTTTAGCAAAGTGACTACCTGTAGATTTTGGCCTCTAGCTCAGCCGCCACCTAGGGAAACCTACCAAACCTATGCATTTCTGAAAACTAGAGACCTAGGGGAATCCAAGGAGGGGTGACTTGTGTGGCTCGGACCAGGTTCTGTTACCCAGAATCCTTTGCAAACCTCAAAATTTGGCTAAAAAAACACATGTTCCTCACATTTCTGTGGCAGAAAGTTCTGGAATCTGAGAGGAGCGACAAATTTCCTTCCACCCAGCATTCCACCACGTCTCCCGATAAAAATGATACCTCACTTGTGTGGGTAGGCCTAGCGCCCGCGACAGGATATGCCCCAAAACACAACCTGGACACATCACAGAAAACAGAGCTGTTTTTAGCAAAGTGACTACCTGTAGATTTTGGCCTCTAGCTCAGCCGCCACCTAGGGAAACCTACCAAACCTGTGCATTTCTGAAAACTAGAGACCTAGGGGAATCCAAGGAGGGGTGACTTGTGTGGCTCGGACCAGGTTCGGTTACCCAGAATCCTTTGCAAACCTCAAAATTTGGCTAAAAAAACACATGTTCCTCACATTTCTGTGGCAGAAAGTTCTGGAATCTGAGAGGAGCCACAAATTTCCTTCCACCTAGCGTTCCCCCACGTCTCCCGATAAAAATGATACCTCACTTGTGTGGGTAGGCCTAGCGCCCGCGACAGGATATGCCCCAAAACACAACGTGGACATATCACAGAAAACAGAGCTGTTTTTAGCAAAGTGACTACCTGTAGATTTTGGCCTCTAGCTCAGCCGCCACCTAGGGAAACCTACCAAACCTGTGCATTTCTGAAAACTAGAGACCTAGGGGGATCCAAGGAGGGGTGACTTGCGGGGCTCGGACCAGGTTCTGTTACCCAGAATCCTTTGCAAACCTCAAAATTTGGCTAAAAAAACACATGTTCCTCAAATTTCTGTGGCAGAAAGTTCTGGAATCTGAGAGGAGCCACAAATTTCCTTCCACCCAGCGTTCCCCCACGTCTCCCGATAAAAATGATACCTCACTTGTGTGGGTAGGCCTAGCGCCCGCGACAGGATATGCCCCAAAACACAACGTGGACATATCACAGAAAACAGAGCTGTTTTTAGCAAAGTGACTACCTGTAGATTTTGGCCTCTAGCTCAGCCGCCACCTAGGGAAACCTACCAAGCCTATGCATTTCTGAAAACTAGAGACCTAGGGGAATCCAAGGAGGGGTGACTTGTGTGGCTCGGACCAGGTTCTGTTACCCAGAATCCTTTGCAAACCTCAAAATTTGGCTAAAAAAACACATGTTCCTCACATTTCTGTGGCAGAAAGTTCTGGAATCTGAGAGGAGCCACAAATTTCCTTCCACCCAGCGTTCCCCCATGTCTCCCGATAAAAATTATACCTCACTTGTGTGGGTAGGCCTAGCGCCCGCGACAGGATATGCCCCAAAACACAACGTGGACATATCACAGAAAACAGAGCTGTTTTTAGCAAAGTGACTACCTGTAGATTTTGGCCTCTAGCTCAGCCACCACCTAGGGAAACCTACCAAACCTGTGCATTTCTGAAAACTAGAGACCTAGGGGAATCCAAGGAGGGGTGACTTGCGGGGCTCGGACCAGGTTCTGTTACCCAGAATCCTTTGCAAACCTCAAAATTTGGCTAAAAAAACACATGTCCCTCACATTTCTGTGGCAGAAAGTTCTGGAATCTGAGAGGAGCTACAAATTTCCTTCCACCCAGCGTTCCCCCAAGTCTCCCGATAAAAATGATACCTCACTTGCGTGGGTAGGCCTAGCGCCGGCGACAGGAAACACCCCAAAGCGCAACGTGGACACATCCTAAATTTTGGAAAAAAACAGAGGTGTTTTTTGCGAAGTGCCTACCTGTAGATTTTGGCCTCTAGCTCAGCCGGCACCTAGGTAAACCTACCAAACCTGTGCATTTCTGAAAACTAGAGACCTAGGGGAATCCAAGGAGGGGTGACTTGCGGGGCTCGGACCAGGTTCTGTTACCCAGAATCCTTTGCAAACCTCAAAATGTGGCTAAAAAAACACATGTCCCTCACATTTCTGTGGCAGAAAGTTCTGGAATCTGAGAGAAGCTACAAATTTCCTTCCACCCAGCGTTCCCCCAAGTCTCCCGATAAAAATGATACCTCAGTTGCGTGGGTAGGCCTAGCGCCGGCGACAGGAAACACCCCAAAGCGCAACGTGGACACATCCTAAATTTTGGAAAAAAACAGAGGTGTTTTTTGCGAAGTGCCTACCTGTAGATTTTGGCCTCTAGCTCAGCCGGCACCTAGGGAAAGCTACCAAACCTGTGCATTTCTGAAAACTAGAGACCTAGGGGAATCCAAGGAGGGGTGACTTGCGGGGCTCGGACCAGGTTCTGTTACCCAGAATCCTTTGCAAACCTCAAAGTTTGGCTAAAAATACACATGTTACTCACATTTCTGTGGCAGAAAGTTCTGGAATCTGAGAGGAGCTACAAATTTCCTTCCACCCAGCGTTCCCCCAAGTCTCCCGATAAAAATGATACCTCACTTGCGTGGGTAGGCCTAGCGCCGGCGACAGGAAACACCCCAAAGCGCAACGTGGACACATCCTAAATTTTGGAAAAAAACAGAGGTGTTTTTTGCGAAGTGCCTACCTGTAGATTTTGGTCTCTAGCTCAGCCGGCACCTAGGGAAACCTACCAAACCTGTGCATTTCTGAAAACTAGAGACCTAGGGGAATCCAAGGAGGGGTGACTTGCGGGGCTCGGACCAGGTTCTGTTACCCAGAATCCTTTGCAAACCTCAAAATTTGGCTAAAAATACACATGTTACTCACATTTCTGTGGCAGAAAGTTCTGGAATCTGAGAGGAGCCACAAATTTCCTTCTACCCAGTGTTCCCCCAAGTCTCCCGATAAAAATGATACATCACTTGTGTGGGTAGGACTAGCGCCCACGAAAGGAAAGGGCCCAAAACACAACGTGGACACATCACATTTTTTTATAAAAAGCAGTGCCTACCTGTGGATTTTAGCCTGTAGCTCAGCCGACACCTGAGGAAACCTAGCAAACCAGTGCATTTTTGAAAACTAGAAACCCAGGGGAATCCAAGATGGGGTGACTTGCGGGGCTCTGACCAGGTTATGTTACCCAGAATCCTTTGCAAACATCAAAATTTGGCCCAAAAAACACTTTTTCCTCTCATTTCGGTGACAGAAAGTTCTGGAATCTGAGAGGAGCCACAAATTTCCTTCCACCCAGCGTTCCCCTAAGTCTCTCGATAAAAATGGTACATCACTTCTGTGGGTAGGCCTAGCGCCCACAAAAGGAAATGGCCCAAAACACAACGTGGACACAACATATTTTTTCACAGAAAACAGAGGTGTTTTTTGCAAGGTGCCTACCTGTGGTGTTTGGCCTGTAGCTCAGCCGGCCCCAGGGGGGGGGGCAGAAATGCCCTAAAATAAATTTGCCCCCCCAACCCCCACCCTCCCCCGCCGGGAGCGACCCTTGCCTACGGGGTCGCTCCCCCTGCGTGACATTGGCGCCAAAAAACAAATCCCCGGTGCCTAGTGGTTTCTGCCCCCTTGGGGGCAGATTGACCTAAAATTGGCCAATCTGCCCCCAGGGGGGCAGAAATGGTCTAAATACAATTTGCCCCCCCAGGGGAGCGACCCTTGCCTGATGGGTCGCTCCCCATCTCTAAAAAAAGAAACAACAACAAAAAAAGAAGAAAAAAAAGAAAAATTCCCCTGGCGCCTAGAGGTTTCTGCCCCCCCCCCCCCCCGGGGGCAGATCGGCCTAATAATAGGCCGATCTGCCCCCCGGGGGGGCAGAAATGGCCTAAAATAAATTTGCCCCCCCACCCTCCCCCGCCGGGAGCGACCCTTGCCTACGGGGTCGCTCCCCCTGCGTGACATTGGCACCAAAAAACAAATCCCCGGTGCCTAGTGGTTTCTGCCCCCTTGGGGGCAGGTTGACCTAAACTCAGCCAATCTGCCCCCAAGGGGGGCAGAAATGGCCTAAATACAATTTGTCCCCCAGGGGAGCGACTTTTGCCTGATGGGTCGCTCCCCATCTCTAAAAAAAAAAAAACAAAGAAAAAAAAGAAAAATTCCCCTGGCGCCTAGAGGTTTCTGCCCCCCCCCCCCCGGGGGCAGATCGGCCTAATAATAGGCCGATCTGCCCCCCGGGGGGGCAGAAATGGCCTAAAATAAATTTCCCCCCCAACACCCACCCCCCCCCGGGAGCGACCCTTGCCTACGGGGTCGCTCCCCCTGCGTGACATTGGCGCCAAAAAACAAATCCCCGGTGCCTAGTGGTTTCTGCCCCCTTGGGGGCAGATTGACCTAAAATTGGCCAATCTGCCCCCAGGGGGGCAGAAATGGTCTAAATACAATTTGCCCCCCCAGGGGAGCGACCCTTGCCTGATGGGTCGCTCCCCATCTCTAAAAAAAGAAACAACAAAAAAAAAAACAGACAAAAAAAAAATTGCCCTGGCGCCTAGAGTGTTCTGCCCCCCCCCCGGGGGCAGTTCGGCCTAATAATAGGCCGATCTGTCCCCCGGGGGGGCAGAAATGGCCTAAAATAAATTTGCCCCCCCCCAACCCCCACCCCCCCCCCCCCGGGAGCGACCCTTGCCTACGGGGTCGCTCCCCCTGCGTGACATTGGCGCCAAAAAACAAATCCCCGGTGCCTAGTGGTTTCTGCCCCCTTGGGGGCAGATTGACCTAAAATTGGCCAATCTGCCCCCAGGGGGGCAGAAATGGTCTAAATACAATTTGCCCCCCCAGGGGAGCGACCCTTGCCTGATGGGTCGCTCCCCATCTCTAAAAAAAGAAACAACAAAAAAAAAACACAAAAAAAAAAAATTGCCCTGGCGCCTAGAGTGTTCTGCCCCCCCCCCCGGGGGCAGTTCGGCCTAATAATAGGCCGATCTGTCCCCCGGGGGGGCAGAAATGGCCTAAAATAAATTTGCCCCCCCAACCCCCACACCCCCCCCCCGGGAGCGACCCTTGCCTACGGGGTCGCTCCCCCTGCGTGACATTGGTGCCAAAAAACAAATCCCCGGTGCCTAGTGGTTTCTGCCCCCTTGGGGGCAGATTGACCTAAAATCGGCCAATCTGCCCCCAGGGGGGCAGAAATGGTCTAAATACAATTTGCCCCCCAGGGGAGCGACCCTTGCCTGATGGGTCGCTCCCCATCTCTAAAAAAAAGAAAGAAAAAAAAAAAAACACACAAAAAAAATTGCCCTGGCGCCTAGAGGTTTCTTCCCCCCCTGGGGGCAGATCGGCCTAATAATAGGCCGATCTGCCCCCAGGGGGGGCAGAAATGGCCTAAAATAAATTGCCCTCCCCCCCAGGGAGCGACCCTTGCCTAAGGGGTCGCTCCCTTTGCGTGAAATTCACGCAAAGAAAAAACTCCCTGGTGTCTAGTGGTTTCTACCCCCCTTGGGAGGCAGAAATGGACAAAATATAATTTTCCCCCAAGGGGAGCGACCCTTGCCTAAGGGGTCGCTCCCCACCAAAAAAAAAAAAAAAATGAAAAAAAAAAAAAAAGGTCCCTGGTGCCTAGAGGTTTCTGCCCCCCCTGGGGTCAGATCGGCCTAATAGTAGGCCGATCTGCCCCCAGGGGGGGCAGAAAAGGCCTTCCCGAAAATATGCCCCCCCTGGGAGCGACCCTTGCCCAAGGGGTCGCTCCCTTTTGTCAATAACAATAATAAAAATAAAAAAAACCCTGGTGTCTAGTGGTTTCTACCCCCCTTGGGGGCAGATTGGCCTCATCAAAATAGGCCAATCTGCCCCCAAGGGGGGCAGAAATGGCCAAAATATAATTTTCCCCCAAGGGGAGCGACCCTTGCCTAAGGGGTCGCTCCCCACCTCAATAAAAAAAAATGAACCAAAAAAAAAAATGGTCCCTGGTGCCTTTTCAAAAAAATGCCCCCCCTGGGAGCGACCCTTGCCCAAGGGGTCGCTCCCTTTTGTCAATTTCAATGAAGAAAAAAAAAAATCCCTGGTGTCTAGTGGGGTTTCAAAAGCCGGATTGCAAGCAATCCGGCTTTTGAAACCCTCGGAGGGACTTCAAAGGGAAGGAAATACTTTTCCTTCCCTTTGAAGCCCCTCCGGGCCTCCCAAGTGATTGAAAAAGAAATGCTTTTGCATTTCTTTTTCAATCGCGCTGGAAGCAGAGCTTCCAGCGCGACTAGGGAGGCCCCTGTGACAAATCAGCGCGCGCTCGCGCGCTGACGTCACAGGGGGGGGGTGGGGGGGATCGGGGGTGGAAGGGGAAGGGATTCCCCGGTCAGCCCTGACCTGGGGGGGTGGGGGGGCGTCCCTCGGGAGGAGCGCTAGCGCTTCTCCCGAGGGAAGCATTCAGGACGTAAAGGTTACGTCCATGGCGCCACACGGGCGCTGCCATGGACGTAACCATTACGTCCGTGGCGGGGAAGGGGTTAATAAGTAGTTTACGGAAAGCAGAGGCTCCATCTTAGAGTATAATAAATAGTATATGAAACCGTTGTCAGTAACCGGTGTTGTGAAAATATAAATTGCATACAATAAATATATTCACTTTATATAATACTAAATACCACTTGGAGCCCAAAATACTCGAAATATTTACAATGTACGACCACATACATAACCAATGTCATAACCATGTAAGAAGGCCTAATAAAGAGATGAATAAAATTATTTGAATCTGTACATACATTGTAAGTATTCAGAAAATATCCAGTAACACCAAATCTATGAAATTATTATTATAAGCGACATTACAAGTCACAAAATAAACCTAAAATTAAAATTAAACATGTTATAATTTGGCATACATATGTTAGCACAATGTCACAGAATTAAAGCAGAGTTTGGTGTAGTCCTAAGTAGAATTGTTTACTTTTTGAGGTAGATTGCCTATCACACCGTAAATATATATAGACCCTCAAAACACAGTACTATGATAGTAATTATAACATGAGCCCTCATTACCATGTCACATAATTTGAATTACAAATGAAAAAAGAAGTATAGGTTGTAACATGTTACAGTAATTTTTGAAGATAAAATACGAAAACAGTGTGGAGAACCAGATCTAAATGGCATATAGCAAAAAGCTTCTGTCAATGAACATGTAGCTCATACATACAAGTCTTTATTAATGTTAAGGCCCTCTTCCACTGCTCTGAGGGCCTGATTTATTCTTGTTTAGCGCTGCATTTGCGTCATTTTTTGATGCAAAAGCGGAGCAAACGTACAAAATATAATTGAATTTTGTACGTTTGTGTCGCTTTTGCATCAAAAAATGCAGAAAATGCGGCGCTAAAAAAGTATAAATCAGGCCCTGAGTCTGATAATCTATTTGCTTTTCATAAGTCTTAGCATCAAGGTTTTATCCTCTCCCCGTGGTAAAGCATCTACTGTGTTGATGGACAGAAATAATCAGATGGAAGACGGTGGATATCGGTAGGGGGAACCTATATGTTGCCTTCATCAATCTCCGTGCAGCCTTCGATCAGGTTCCCAGACACAAGCTGTGGTACACATTAAGCAAAATGGGAGTTGCAAGTGGACTCTTGAACTTAATTGTCCGACTCTACAAAGGTACTTTTGCCTGAATCAGATGTGGCAGGGAAGGTGAATTGACAGACCCAGTTATCACCAAGAGAGGGGTGCAGCAAGGCTGTGTTCTTGCCCCAACTCTCTTTCTCCTGTACTTTACCAACTGCATCAAGTGTATAGTTACACAAACGACTCGCCACAGGTGGCTGGTCGGAAAATCCTGCAGCGGCTTTATATGGATGACATCATTATTGTGGCAAAATCACCTATGGGACTACAAAATGTAGTTGATCAATTTTGTTTTGTAAATACTTTGACTGTGAGGTCAATGTCGGGAAAACAAAATTGATGAGTTGCTACCAGGGAAAGAAGAAGGTGAATGCTAGCTTAATGAATTCTGTCATTCTAGAAAGAGTCAATGAGATCGACTATTTGGGTAAATGGGACGCACATATTAGTAAAAGTGCCCATGTCATATGTCACAGAGAGGGGCTTTGGACCGCAAAGCTAAAGCTACAGTTAGCTGCATATTAAACCCCATAGTGGAAATTTATTAGGCCCAGGCCAGGGGAGCCACCCTATATGGAACAGAATTGTGGGGCTTTAATAGACAGCAGAACATCCTATATGTCAACGAAAACAACTTCATCAGATACATAGCTAGGCTGGGGAAGGGCACCCCATTAGTACCTCTAAGACTGTATCTAGGGCTGAATAACACTGTAGATCATATAGCCCTGAAGCCCCCTTATATTGGATCCGGCTCTGGAAGACAGAGAACTGGAGCCTTCCTGGGAGGCAATCAGAGACTTATTAGGAAGCCCAAGCTGCTTAGATAAGGTTAGTTGGCTGCGGGAAATGAAATCCGCTTGTGTCGATTTGGGTTTCCCCCAGTTTTGGGGGAACCCTGAAATCGATCCCAGCCGATGCTGCCACACTTGTTAAGCAAAGATATTGGGTGAGGGTAAATGATTGCAGTTCCCAGAGGAGCAGGTTGAGTCAACTAACATCAGAATTTCTGCTTGTCAAACAGGAGCCACTTGTTGAACATCTTTTTGACCTGCCCGTAACAACCTATGCTCACTCCCTATTTCTTCGGTTCATATACGGTACCCTACCTGTTAATGCTTTCACGGCCCGATCGTTTTCAAACAGTTCTGAAGATGAGGAATGCAAACTGTGCCAATCATGTGTAGGATCAATTGAACATTTTTTTTCTGCCCTAAATATAGGATCCCTAGGAAAAAATTGAATATCTTCTTTGCAAAACTTTGTTTCTCTATGACAGTGCTAATGCCTATACAATTTGTAAAAGTGATACATCTACGGTGGTAGTAAGTACAGTTACTAAATATCTGTCAGCTGCCTGGCCTACCCATCGTAGAGCCCTCAAATCACTTAGAGGGAACGGCTTAGAATAAAACCTTTTGTCTGGAATGGTCCGGAGCCTTCTTAGTATTTGGATAGGATGGTTCAAGAAAAGAGTTTATATTTGTGTTGTTTTGCACAGGGTCATTGGCCAGTCTTAAAAGCTTGAAATCAAATGTTTTCATTTATCGCTGTATCACATGCTTGATGTCTGTTGAAATCACAAATGTGAGATATTAACAGGGGCAGTAAGTGCTAAGATACTCACTTGTCGAAGACTCGGTCTATCTACTGTCAAAGCATTCAAAGCACTTGGTTGGGATGGTTAACAGTAAGAGCCTTTATATCTGTGAAGTTTTGTCCACCCTCAGGCAGGAATGGTTTTTATATGGTTTTATTTTAAACAAATTTTAAGATTGCATCGATTACAGCCTATGCCAATTATTTGAGTATTTATATAGCCCTCATTTTGATATGTATAGCACTGTGCACTTTGATTCTGTGTTTTTATCACAGCAGTTTTAAAGCTGTTTGTACTACAAACTTTGGAGTTCCCAAATGATTATGTACATCATTGTATAAGATGTATTTTATACTGAGGCTATTAACTTTTGTCCTTTAAACTGTTATTTTTGTTTGACTATGAGATTTTATGTTTTGATATGTCAATAAAAACAAACAAACACACAATTATTATAAATTGCCAGGGTACACCAAAGAGGTCCACAAAGTCCATGCAAGTAAAACAATGAAAGTCCTGAAAACGTCTTGTAATTGGTTAAGATTTATTCTTTCTAAGGCACAATATATCCAAGAAAACAGCCAACACGTGTTTCATCATCTAGACTTTCTCAAGGCTGCAAGTTCTGATATGCAAAAGAAAGAACAATAAGATGAAATGACCATATCAGGGAGTCATAACTGTTGTGAAGCTTCCATGATACCAAGTATTGAAAAACTACTTGTGTTATGTACTTTCAAATAATGGGCGAAACAAAAAAATCACACATCTACTGTGAATCGTGAATGCAGGACAGTGGAATTAAAAAGGAGATGATAACACCGTGTGCATGCAAAGCACATTCATGGTGTCCGCACTAAGTAGGCCGAAACACCCACGTGTCACCGTAACAGTAAAGAGAAGTGATGTTAGTCCAAAGACTCAACCACAGTCCCTAATGGTGAATAAAACCGTCCAAATAGTGGTCAATAAAATATATATAAAAAGACATACCATAAACTACTGAAGATAACATCCAAGCGTAATATGTAATATGTAATATGTACTGTCATAAAATATTCTTAGAAGAAGAAGGAGAATAAAAGAGTGAACCAAGGATCACTGAATTGTATCTACAAAAATTCAATGGTGTCTTGCACTATGAATCAGCAAGCCACTTCAGTAGACCAAAAGATTAGTTAGAATTCAATTATGGAAGAAAGTAGAATGACAGTGGATATCTAGTAATAGAATACCGCATGTGAATAGTACTATTAAAGCCATTCCCAAAAAGTGAATTTAAGGCGATTTAAAGTAGGAATAGGGTAAGGAAAACAAGGAGAAATTGCTGCCACAAGTGCATATGCAGACATGAACAGGAGAAACATACCTATAGTAGTCTGTCTGCCATGTAATGGAAGGTTTCAGAGAAAATCCAAAGAAATATGGCCACAATAAGCATGTGGTAAAATAATATCCAATATGAAAAACAAGTAACTTGTTGTGAGGAAAGTTGTATTTAACCAGGGACAGTGTGAGAACCTGATAGTCCCCATGGTTCTTTAAACAACATAATTTAGGGTGACATAAAACATGGGGGGAGGAGAGTCATAAATGGCATGCTTACATGATCAAAAGGTAATTAAAGATATTCTCAGTGTATCAATTACCATATGTCATAAGTTAAACCAAGTTATGTAACTGCACAAATAAACATAAAATACTTACTGTATAGGTGACGGTTAAACATATAAACAAATTTTCCAGGTACGAATAACGTTAAGGTGTGGCAAAAAGAGAAGCGAATGAGAGATATCTCAATAAATGAAAATTACACGTATTACTAACACTAACAGACAAAACCAATTTGATTGCACGTATACACCCGGAGCTGATAAGAATTGAGTGTTAATAAAGTACAGAAACTTGTACCCAAACACATAACCACTGAGTTGAAAACCACTGAAACGTCCGCAGACTCACCATAAATTATTAGTACCTTTAGGGATGAAAACAAAGTAGTCATGCGAGAGACGCCAATGTGCAGGTGTGGTTAAAAGGGATGCATACTAGAAAACAGACTTGTTCGCAAGTGGAACTTAATAAGTAGTTTACGGAAAGCAGAGGCTCCATCTTAGAGTATAATAAATAGTATATGAAACCGTTGTCAGTAACCGGTGTTGTGAAAATATAAATTGCATACAATAAATATATTCACTTTATATAATACTAAATACCACTTGGAGCCCAAAATACTCGAAATATTTACAATGTACGACCACATACATAAACAATGTCATAACCATGTAAGAAGGCCTAATAAAGAGATGAATAAAATTATTTGTATCTGTACATACATTGTAAGTATTCAGAAAATATCCAGTAACACCAAATCTATGAAATTATTATTATAAGCGACATTACAAGTCACAAAATAAACCTAAAATTAAAATTAAACATGTTATAATTTGGCATACTTATGTTAGCACAATGTCACAGAATTAAAGCAGAGTTTGGTGTAGTCCTAAGTAGAATTGTTTACTTATTGAAGTAGATTGCCTATCACACCGTAAATATATATAGACCCTCAAAACACAGTACTATGATAGTAATTATAACATGAGCCCTCATTACCATGTCACATAATTTGAATTACAAATGAAAAAACAAGTATAGGTTGTAACATGTTACAGTAATTTTTTAAAGATAAAATACGAATACAGTGTGGAGAACCAGATCTAAATGGCATATAGCAAAAAGCTTCTGTCAATGAACATGAAGCTCATACATACAAGTCTTTATTAATGTTAAGGCCCTCTTCCACTGCTCTGAGGGCCTGATTTATTCTTGTTTAGCGCTGCATTTGCGTCATTTTTTGATGCAAAAGCGGAGCAAACGTACAAAATATAATTGAATTTTGTACGTTTGTGTCACTTTTGCATAAAAAAATGCAGAAAATGTGGTGCTAAAAAAGAATAAATCAGGCCCTGAGTCTGATAATCTATTTGCTTTTCATAAGACTTAGCATCAAGGTTTTATCCTCTCCCCGTGGTAAAGCATCTACTGTGTTGATGGACAGAAATAATCAGATGGAAGACGGTGGATATCGGTAGGGGGAACCTATATGTTGCCTTCATCAATCTCCGTGCAGCCTTCGATCAGGTTCCCAGACACAAGCTGTGGTACACATTAAGGAAAATGGGAGTTGCAAGTGGACTCTTGAACTTAATTGTCCGACTCTACAAAGGTACTTTTGCCTGAATCAGATGTGGCAGGGAAGGTGAATTGACAGACCCAGTTATCACCAAGAGAGGGGTGCAGCAAGGCTGTGTTCTTGCCCCAACCCTCTTTCTCCTGTACTTTACCAACTGCATCAAGTGTATAGTTACACAAACGACTCGCCACAGGTGGCTGGTCGGAAAATCCTGCAGCGGCTTTATATGGATGACATTATTATTGTGGCAAAATCACCTATGGAACTACAAAATGTAGTTGATCAATTTTGTTTTGTAAATACTTTGACTGTGAGGTCAATGTCGGGAAAACAAAATTGATGAGTTGCTACCAGGGAAAGAAGAAGGTGAATGCTAGCTTAATGAATTCTGTCATTCTAGAAAGAGTCAATGAGATCGACTATTTGGGTAAATGGGACGCACATATTAGTAAAAGTGCCCATGTCATATGTCACAGAGAGGGGCTTTGGACCGCAAAGCTAAAGCTACCGTTAGCTGCATATTAAACCCCATAGTGGAAATTTATAAGACCCAGGCCAGGGGAGCCACCCTATATGGAACAGAATTGTGGGGCTTTAATAGACAGCAGAACATCCTATATGTCAAAGAAAACAACTTCATCAGATACATAGCTAGGCTGGGGAAGGGCACCCCATTAGTACCTCTAAGACTGTATCTAGGGCTGAATAACACTGTAGATCATATAGCCCTGAAGCCCTCTTATATTGGATCCGGCTCTGGAAGACAGAGAACTGGAGCCTTCCTGGGAGGCAATCAGAGACTTATTAGGAAGCCCAAGCTGCTTAGATAAGGTTAGTTGGCTGCGGGAAATGAAATCCGCTTGTGTCGATTTGGGTTTCCCCCAGTTTTGGGGGAACCCTGAAATCGATCCCAGCCGATGCTGCGACACTTGTTAAGCAAAGATATTGGGGGAGGGTAAATGATTGCAGTTCCCAGAGGAGCAGGTTGAGTCAACTAACATCTGAATTTCTGCTTGTCAAACAGGAGCCACTTGTTGAACATCTTTTTGACCTGCCCGTAACGACCTATGCTCACTCCCTATTTCTTCGGTTCATATACGGTACCCTACCTGTTAATGCTTTCACCGCCCGATCGTCTTCAAACAGTTCTGAAGATAAGGAATGCAAACTGTGCCAATCATGTGTAGAATCAATTGAACATTTTTTTTTTCTGCCCTAAATATAAGATCCCTAGGAAAAATGGATTATCTTCTTTGCAAAACTTTGTTTCTCTATGACAGTGCTAATGCCTATACAGTTTGTAAAAGTGACACATCTACAGTGGTAGTAAGTACAGTTACTAAATATCTGTCAGCTGCCTGGCCTACCCATCGTAGAGCCCTCAAATCACTTAGCGGGAACGGCTTAGAATAAAAACTTTTGGCTGGAATGGTCTGGAGCCTTCTTAGTATTTGGATAGGATGGTTCAAGAAAAGAGTTTATATTTGTGTTGTTTTGCACAGGGTCATTGGCCAGTCTTAAAAGCTTGAAATCAAATGTTTTCATTTATCGCTGTACCACATGCTTGATGTCTGTTGAAATCACAAATGTGACATATTAACAGGGGCAGTAAGTGCTAAGATACTCACTTGTCGAAGACTGGGTCTATCTACTATCAAAGCATTCAAAGCACTTGGTTGGGATGGTTAACAGTAAGAGCCTTTATATCTGTGAAGTTTTGTCCACCCTGAGGCAGGAATGGTTTTTATATGGTTTTATTTTAAACAAATTTTACGATTGTATCGATTACAGCCTATGCCAATTATTTGAGTATTTATATAGCCCTCCTTTTGATATGTATAGCACTGTGCACTTTGATTCTGTGTTTTTATCACAGCAGTTTTAAATCTGTTGGTACTACAAACTTTGGAGTTCCCAAATGATTATGTACATCATTGTATAAGATGTATTTTATACTGAGGCTATTAACTTTTGTCCTTTAAACTGTGATTTTTGTTTGACTGTGAGGTTTTATGTTTTGATATGTCAATAAAAACAAACAAACACACAATTATTATAAATTGCCAGGGTACACCAAAGAGGTCCACAAAGTCCATGCAAGTAAAACAATGAAAGTCCTGAAAACGTCTTGTAATTGATTAAGATTTATTCTTTCTAAGGCACAATATATCTAAGAAAACAGGAACATGTGTTTCGTCATCTAGACTTTCTCAAGGCTGCAAGTACTGACATGCAAAAGAAAGAACAATAAGATGAAATGACGATAACAGGGAGTCATAACTGTTGTGAAGCTTCCACGATACCAAGTATTGAAAAACTACTTGTGCTATGTACTTTCAAATAACGGGAGAAACAAAAAAATCACACATCTACTGTGAATCGTGAATGCAGGACAGTGGAATTAAAAAGGAGATGATGATACCGTGTGCATGCAAAGCACATTTATGGTGTCTGAAGTTAGTAGGCCGAAACACCCATGTGTCACCGTAACAGTAAAGAGAAGTGATGTTAGTCCAAAGACTCAACCACAGTCCTGAATGGTGAATAAAACCGTCCAAATAGTGGTCAATAAAATATATATAAAAAGACATACCATAAACTACTGAAGATAACATCCAAGCGTAATATGTAATATGTACTGTCATAAAGTATTCTTAGAAGAAGAAGGAGAATAAAAGAGTGAACCAAGGATCACTGCATTGTATACACAAAAATTCAATGGTGTCTCGCACTATGAATCAGCAAGCCACTTCAGTAGACCAAAAGATTAGTTAGAATTCAATTATGGAAGAAAGTAGAATGATTGTGGATATCTAGTAATAGAATACCGCATGTGAATAGTACTATTAAAGCCATTCCCAAAAAGTTAATTTAAGGCAATTTAAAGAAGGAATAGGGTAAGGAAAACAAGGAGAAATTACTGCCACAAGTGTATCTGCAGACATGAACAGGAGAAACATACCTATAGCAGTCTGTCTGCCATGTAATGGAAGGTTTAAGAGAAAATTTGAAGAGAGATTGCCACAATAAGCCTGTGGTAAAATATTATCCAATATGAAAAACAAGTAACTGTTGTTGTGAGGAAATTTGTATTTAACCAGGGACAGTCTTAGAACCTGAAAATCCCCATGGTTCTTTAAACAACATGATTTACGGTGACATAAAACATGGGGGGGGGAGAGTCATAAATGGCATGCTTACATGATCAAAAGGCCATTAAAGATATTCTCAGTGTATCAATTACCATATGTCATAAGTTAAACCAAGTTATGTAACTGCAAAAATAAACATAAAATGCTTACTGTATAGGTGACGGTTAAACATATAAACAAAGTTTCCAGGTACGAATAATGTTAAGGTGTGGCAAAAAGAGAAGCAAATGAGAGATATCTCAATAAATGAAAATTACATGTATTACTAACACTAACAGACAAAACCAATTCGATTGGACGTATACACCCGGAGCTGATAAGAATTGAGTGTTAATAAAGTACGGAAACTTGTACCCAAAAACATAACCACTGAGTTGAAAACCACCAAAACTTCTGCAGACTCACCATAAATGTTAGTACCTTGAGGGGTGAAAACAAAGTAGTCATGCGAGAGATGCCAATGTGCAGGTGTGGTTAAAAGGGATGCATACTAGAAAACAGACTTGTTCGCAAGTGGAACTTAATAAGTAGTTTACAGAAAGCAGAGGCTCCATCTTAGAGTATAATAAATAGTATATGAAACCGTTGTCAATAACCGGTGTTGTGAAAATATAAATTGCATACAATGAGTATATTCACTTTATATGATACTAAATACCACTTGGAGCCCAAAATAATCGAAATTGGTACAATGTACGACCACGTACATAAACAATGTCATAACCATGTAAGAAGGCCTAATAAAGAGATGAATAAAATTATTTGTATCTGTACATACATTGTAAGTATTCAGAAAATATCCAGTAACACCAAATCTATGAAATTATTATTGTAAGCGACATTACAAGTCACAAAATAAACCTAAAATTTGAATTACAAATGAAAAAAGAAGTATGGGTTGTAACATGTTACAGTAACAGCAGCACAGCACCACCCAGTGGGCCCATGCCACTGTTCCCAGGACACGTCAATCAGCTGTGTGTCCACCACTACAGGGACCCCAGGCAAACCCACTAACACAGGACGATCAGTGATCTGGGGTCAGTGGCAGTGGGCACACGGTTCAGGAGACAGAGGCCAACAGGGAAGCTGGGAGGACTGCTGTGCGACAGAGGGAGGACAGGCCCAGGGAACCCACTCTCACGAGGCACTCTCCAACATCATGGGAGCATACCACCATTCCCAGGAGACCATGGGCACGGTACTCGCCAAGTATCAGGAGACCCATCGGCTGCAGAAGGAACAGTACCTGGGGATCAGGGAGGACTTGAAGTTCATTAACACCACCCTGGTCACCATTGCAGGGGTGCTAGCAGACATGGCCAACACCATGAGGGAGACAGTGGAATACCACCGGGCCACTGACACCAGCCCGAACGATGACATCCCTGATGCCATGGCCACTGTTGTTTGAAAGGAACCACTGGCCAGGAAATGGAGCACTGACGGGACCTGCACTAGAGGGGGGATACCAGTGGGATGGTGGATAACTGACATCAGGTCAGGTTCCAATTGGGCACATAGTTCTTGGATTGTGGCACGATCAAGTCTGTATGTGATAATGATGTGTCTGTCTTCCATTGTCGACAGGTCCACCAGAGGTCTTTACACCGGAGGATGACGCCATCTCATCATCTGCCCCAGCGGATGTGCCCTATGGAGGAGAATGTTGAGCAGAGGGTCATATACCACATAGGTTGCACAAGGGTGTTTTGCACTAATGTGATTTAATCAGTGTGTGGCGCTGTCTGTCCGCATTCGTGCCCAAATGTGCTGTGATGCAGTTAAGTGCCCTGCCAGGAGGAGTTGGACAAACTGGTGGATAGGGTCCTCCCCCAGTACACGCTACTCTACGGTCCTCCAGACAAACAGGTGAGTACACTGTGAGCATGATTGATGGGACATGAATGTATGGAATGGTCTGGATGTAAGATACATGTTGTGGGGGGGCTGTGGCCTGCATGTAAGGATGGTCAGTGTATGTGATTCAGGGCATGGGTGGGAACTGGTGGCCAATGAGTAAGAAGAACCGGACGGGGGAGTATGTTCCATTCTTACTTTACATTTCCCCTAGGTCAGCGCCCACCAGAAGAAGGGTATTTGGTGTGCCATCGCCAAGGAAGTGCGGACCCTGGGGGTCTATCATAGATGGAGCACCCATTGCCGCAAGAGATGGGAGGATCTGTGCCACTGGAGCAAGAAGACAGCGGAAGCCCAGCTGGGGATGGCCTCCCAACGTGGAAGGTGTGCCCGTCACACCATGACCCTCCTGATGTTCCGGATCCTGGCGGTGGCATATCCGGAGTTGGATGGGCGCTTGAGGGCATCACAGCAGCCACAAGGGGGTAAGTACAGTCCCATTCAGCTGACTCTGTGCGCTTTACAAGGTGTCTGGGTTGGGGATATGGGCTGTGGGTTCCCCTAGGCCAGGACAAATGTGGTAGGGTAGGTCCCTTGTTAGGCAGGTTCTGTGCCACTCCAACTCCAATAGTGGTAGTTGTCATCTACAACTAGTCAGACTCCTGTGGGATCCAGGTGTGCAGCAAATGGGGTTAAGCATAGTCCCCCATGGGCAGGTGATTTTCCTAAGAACTGTTAGTGCATGGGCTAGTGCGTAGGGCTGCTCCCTGTGTGTTGTATCCGCCATTGGTAGTGGTGTTGCTGACATTGACCATGTGTCTCCTCTGTCTTTCCCCCCCTTCTTGTTTTGTCACCCTGTCCTTGTGTGCATTAGCATCATCTGGAGGAGGAGCAGTGGCACCAGAGCAGGAGGGAGCTGCAACCCACATGGCCCAGGAGGGTGAATGTACGGAGTCTGAAGGCACCAGTGGGATGGAGGGCGAGAGGAGCTCACGATGGGGACAGGAAGGGACACCAGTGACAGTGACTCCTCCTCTGATGGGAGCTACCTTGCGGTGGCAGTCGCATCTGTGCCCACCGCAACAACAGGTACAGCTGCCACCCCCCCTACCAGCACCGCCCTCCCAGCAGCCCCTCAGCGTGTTTCCCGTGCCCGCTCACCCAGGAGGGTTGGCATCTCCTTCGCCCCAGGCACCTGAGGCCCTTCCCCAGTCAGCCCTGCTGCCCTCAGTGAGGAAGCTATTGACCTCCAGAGATCCCTCACTGTTGGGCAGTCAACCATTTTGAATGTCATCCAGGGTGTCAATTGGCATTTGCAGCAAACAAATGCATACCTGGAGGGCATTCATTCTGGCGTGGTGGCCCAACAGAGAGCATTTCAGGCTCTGGCCTCAGCACTGATGGCAGCCATTGTACCTGTGTCCAGCCTCCCTCCCCCAACTTCCACTACCCAGACCCAATCCCCTCTACCTCAGCCTATCACAAGCACACCGTCAGACCAGCATGCACACACACATAAAAGTGGCTCTGGCAAACATAACCACCACACATCCCACAGGCACTCACACATGCACCATACCCATGCAGACACACCAACATCCACTGCCTCCACTGTGTCCCCCTCCTCCACATCCTCCGCCTCCCTCCCAGTCTTGCCTCCACTCACACCTGCATGCACCACATCCTCAGACTACCTCCATCACCAGCACGCCCATCACTACACACCGCTCAAGTGCAATCACCACCCCCACTACCATTCACACGTCCCCCGTGTCCTCTCCCTGTGTGTCTGTGAGCCCTCTTGCCAAAGTACATAAATGCCAGCACACACCCACTCAACTGCCATCCACCTCACAACAGCCTCCAACCCATGCACCTTCACCCAAACTCAGTAGAGGTACACCTCCTACAACCACTACCTCTTCCTCCACTCCCAACCCCCCTCCATCTTCCCATCCCAGTGTGTCTAAGAAACTTTTCCTGGCTAGCATTGACCTGTTCCTGACACCTCCTCCCCGTCCGTCCCCTAGGGCCAGGTTGAATCAAGCCCTGACCAGCACCTCAACGACCAAATCCTCGTCCAGTGTGGTCCCTGCCAGTCCGGGAACATCGAAGGTGACACCCATCAGGGCTGCCAGTGTGTCACCTAGTGAAGGCAAGGACCACCCTATTCCGCCACCTGCCAAGGTAAAGAAGGGTCCAGCATGCAGAAGAGAAAAGCCACACCAACCACCCAGCAAGGCCTCTTCGAAAACCAAAGAGGACAGTGGCAAGGTCCCAGCAGCGACTTCCAAGGTGGGGAAGGGACACAAGAGCAAAGGGAAGTCAGCTCAGGGCACAAACCC
Organism: Pleurodeles waltl; assembly: GCF_031143425.1. NCBI lineage: Eukaryota > Metazoa > Chordata > Amphibia > Caudata > Salamandridae > Pleurodeles > Pleurodeles waltl. The sequence continues at coordinate 684,778,847 of NC_090449.1, read as the reverse complement.
TCCGGGTGAGGAACTGGTGTCACCCCTTTCGCAAGACAGCCCAGCAACCTGCACCGCGGTGGGCACCACCGCTATGACCGCCACCTGCCCCGCCACCTGCCCGGCCACCTGCACCGCCATCTGCACCACCACCTGCACGGCAGCTGCCTCAACAAGAGTCACCAGCATCATCCGGAGTGGACAGCCTTCTGAGGCTGCAGGAGACGGCCTTGTGTGTCCCTCAACAAGTGCAGACACCTGCACCACTGGCAGCATCTCTGCCGCAGCCACCGCCACCTGCCCCGCAACGCAACCAGCCAGTGCCATTATAGCGGACATCAGCAGCATCCCCAGTAGGCAGGCGTCCAAGGCTGCAGGAGACATCCTAGACCCTGCACACACTACATGAGGCACCAGCACTGGCACTACCAGCAGTTTGCAGCCTTAGTCGTCGCAAGGAGGAATGTTGCTCTGCCTCCATGAAGTATCATGCTACCTGTTACTGGTAAATCTTGTGGCTCAGACTCACATGTGAGTGAATGGGAACAGCCACACCGCTGGAGCAACATCACTGGGCACCATGCCCCCTCCAGAACCAGTGGAGAACAGTATCCACTACCCCAGTCCTTGGCAGGATAAAGCACTCTGGGCACAAGGCCCCCTCCAGAACCAGTGGGAAACAAAATCCACTACCCCAGTCCTTGGCAGGATGAAGCACTCTGGGCACCATGCCCCCTCCAGAACCAGAGGAGAACAGCATCCACTACCCCAGTCCTTGGCAGGAAGAAGCACTCTGGGTACCATGCCCCCTCCAGAACCAGTGGAGAACAGCATCCACTACCCCAGTCCTTGGCAGGATGAAGCACTCTGGGCACCATGCCCCCTCCAGAACCAGTGGAGAACAGCATCCACTACCCCAGTCCTTGGCAGGATGAAGAACTCTGGGCACCATGCCCCTCCTAAACCAGTAGAGAACAGCATCCACTGGAGAGACTGTGGCTTTGCACTCCCCAGGAGCAAGCAGTGGGCAATCCACCCACTTGAGAGACTGTGGCTTTGCACTCCCCAGGAGCAAGCAGTGGGCAACCCACCCACTTGAGAGACTGGAGAGACTGTGGCTTTGCACTCCTCAGGACCAAGCAGTGGGCATGAAGCACCCTTGAGGAGCAGTGGCGTCATCCCATCATCTGGCTGAGGTTCCCCCCCTCCCCTTCCCCCTGAGGTGCCTGTGTTTTTCCGACCTGATGACCCTGCAGTGTTCTCTCCGTTTTGAGGCAGGTGGCATGTTGGGCTTCACCCATGCTTTTTTGGACCACTGGTTCACGGACATTTAATGGGACAGTGTACCGACTTGTGAACTTGCTGTAAATATTTGTATATACTGATGATTTCAAGTTATCTTGGGCTATCTGATTGTTCGATTATTACACTTGTTAAACACATTTCATTTGGTGCTTGCGTTCTTCCAAGGGGTGACGGGTGTTTCTGTAAGGTTATTGGATGTGTGTGTGTATGTTGTGGGTGGGGGCGTTGCATGTAGCGTGTGTGTGTCACTCTCTTTTTCCTCACGCCCTCCCCTGTGTACTAGGTGCAGTACTCACCGTCGTCGTCGCCGCCGTCTTTGATGTTCCTGATAGATGAGGCGGTAAACCAACATGGGCAGGACCTGTAACTCGGGCTCCATGACGTCCTGGTTCCTCGTTGGGTGTCAATAGGTGAGTGGTTTCCCTTTCAAAGACTGTTTCCGCCGTGCTCTTGATGGCGTTGGTACTGCCCCGGAAAAGCTGGCGGATTGGTGCCTTGTAATGGTGTGGGCGGTACATTGTCTTCCGCCTGGCTGTTGGCGGTTACTGCCACGGTGCTTGTTTCTACCGCTGTGGCGGTCGGAGTGTTAAAGTGGCTGTCTGTGTTGGCGGTTTCCACCATGGTCATAATTCAATTTTTTTTACCGCCGACCTATTGGCGGTATGCCCGCCGCTTTATCACCGACCGCCAGGGTTGTATTGAGGGCCTATGTGTCCTCTGCTATATGTAACAGTTGGTTTGGCAGTAATTCCCTCATTTAGGGTATTATCAGCTAGTAAAAAAGGCCACTGTTTGTGCAGAATTTTGTAAATCTGGGGACTGAGAGCACAGTAAGGGGTAATAAGAGATAGTTTCCTGTATTCCTTATATTTGTCCTTGTTGGGGGCAATAAGGAGAGTATCCCGTTTTATCTTTTTGATCCTGGCCCCAATTATGAGGCTCCTGAGATAACCCTTGTTGTAAAACGCTGTTCCATCAAGTGTAATTCACTTAAGAATTCACTATCCTGACTACGGTCCATCTGATTCTGATAGCTTCTCCATAGGGAATGGCTTTGATTTGTGAATGAGGATGAGAACTCTCAGCGTGCAGTATGGATTGCAGGCTGTGGGTTTCCAGTACATCTTGGAACACATTTTGTTGCTATTTAGATATAAAGTGATGTCTAAAAAGTCAACTCTGGTAGTGCTATGTTGGCTGAAAAATTCAATGTTGTAGGCATTCTTATTTAGGTTTTTGATTTAAAAAAAAAAGAGTCAGAATCACCTGACCAGAACAAAAGTACAACATCTATATATCTACCCCAGTATATGAAATGTTAAATTAGTTCAGGAGGGCAATTCTACTATAAGTGTACTTTCTCCAAAAAATAAATAGATTAACGAAAGATGGAGAAAATGTTGCCCCCATAGCCACACCGTGTATTTGGCAGTACCGTGCTCCATTAAGTATAAACACATTATTGCTCAGAAGAGTTTCAATGAGATCCATCAAGATATTTGAATGTTCCAATAGTCACCTCCTGTTTGACTATATAATGCTGAATGGTGACCATAACCTCAGCCCTGGGGTTGTTGGTCTATAGTGAAGCGACATCAAGGGTGACTAAAAAATGTCCTTCCGTCCACTCAAACTCACTGATTTTGCATAGTAAATCATTCGTGTCTCTAATATGTGAAGGTAGGTTACACACAAACGGTTGTAAAAAGATATCCATGAATTCTGATAGTTTTTCCATAGGTGTAAGGAAATGCCTCCTTGGCATGGTTACCCCCTGACTTTTTGCCTTCGCTGATGCCAAGTTATGATTTGAAAGTGTGCTGAGGCCTGCTAACCAGGCCCCAGCACCAGTGTTCTTTCCCTAAACATGTACCTTTGTTTCCACAATTGGCACAGCCTGGCATCCAGGTAAGTCCCTTGTAACTGGTACCCCTGGTACCAAGGGCCCTGATGCAAGGGAAGGTCTCTAAGGGCTGCAGCATGTCTTATGCCACCCTGGGGACCCCTCACTCAGCACAGTCACACTGCTTGACGGCTTGTGTGTGCTGGTGGGGAGAAAATGACTAAGTCGACATGGCACTCCCCTCAGGGTACCATGCCAACCTCACACTGCCTATGGCATAGATAAGTCACCCCTCTAGCAGGCCTTACAGCCCTAAGGCAGGGTGCACTATACCATAGGTGATGGCATAGGTGCATGAGCACTATGCTCCTACAGTGTCTAAGCAAAACCTTAGACATTGTAAGTGCAGGGTAGCCATAAGAGTATATGGTCTGTGAGTCTGTCATACACGAACTCCACAGCACCATAATGGCTACACTGAAAACTGGGAAGTTTGGTATCAAACTTCTCAGCACAATAAATGCACACTGATGCCAGTGTACATTTTATTGTGAAATACACCCCAGAGAGCATCTTAGAGATGCCCCCTGAAAACATACCCGACTTCCAGTGTGGGCTGACTAGTTTTACCAGCCTGCCACACACCAGACATGTTGCTGGCCACATGGGGAGAGTGCCTTTGTCACTTTGTGGCTAGTAACAAAGACTGTACTGGGTGGAGGTGCTTCTCACCTCCCCCTGCAGGAACTGTAACACCTGGTGGTGAGCCTCAAAGGCTCACCCCCTTTGTTACAGCGCCACAGGGCATCCCAGCTAGTGGAGATGCCCGCCCCCTTCGGCCATGGCCCCACTTTTGGCGGCAAGGCCGGAGGAGATAATGAGAAAAACAAGGAGGAGTCACTGACCAGTCAGGACAGCCCATAAGGTGTCCTGAGCTGAGGTGACTCTGACTTTTAGAAATCCTCCATCTTGCAAATGGAGGATTCCCCAGTAGGATTAGGGATGTGCCCCCCTCCCCTCAGGGAGGAGGCACAAAGAGGGTGTAGCCACCCTCAGGGCTAGTAGCCATTGGCTACTAACCCCCCAGACCTAAACACACCCCTAAATTAAGTATTTAGGGGCCCCCAGAACCAAGCAAGATAGATTCCTGCAACCTGAAGACAAAGAAGGACTGCTGACCTGAAGCCCTGCAGAGAAGACGGAGACACCAACTGCTTTGGCCCCAGCCCTACCGGCCTGTCTCCCCACCTCAAGAAAAACTGCAACAGCGACGCGTTCCACAGGGTCCAGCAACCTCTGAAGCCTCAGAGGACTACCCTGCATCAAAAAGGACCAAGAACTCCTGAGGACAGCGGCTCTGCTCCAAAGAAGAAACATCTTTACAACAAATAAGCAACTTTTAAAGACAACACGTTTCCCGCCGGAAGTGTAAGACTTTGCACTCTGCACCCGACGCCCCCGGCTCGACCTGCGGAGAAACAACACTACAGGGAGCACTCCCCAGCGACTGCGACCCTGTGAGTAGCCAGAGTTGACCCCCCTGAACCCCCCCAGCGACACCTGCAGACGGAATCCAGAGGCTCCCCCTGACCGCGACTGCCTGCTTCTCAGAACCCGACACTTGGTAAAGACACTGCACCCACAGCCCCCAGGACTGGAAGGATCCGACCTCCAGTGCAGAAGCGACCCCCAGGTGGCCCTCTCCTTTGCCCAGGTGGTGGCTACCCCGAGGAGCCCCCCCCCCTTGCCTGCCTGCTTCGCTGAAGAGACCCCCAGGTCTCCCATTGAACTCCATTGCAAACCCGGCGCCTGTTTGCACTCTGCACCCGGCCTCCCCCGTGCCGCTGAGGGTGTACTTTTTGTGCTGACTTGTGTGTCCCCCGGTGCCCTACAAAACCACCCTAGTTTGCCCTCCAAAGACGCGGGTACCTACCTGCTGGCAGACTGGAACCGGGGCACCCCCTTCTGTATTGAAGCCTATGTGTTTTGGGCACCACTTTGACCTCTGCACCTGACCGGCCCTGAGCTGCTGGTGTGGTAACTTTGGGGTTGCTATGAACCCCCAACAGTGGGCTACCTTGGACCCAACTTTGAACCCTGTAGGTGGTTTACTTACCTGCAAAACTAACAAACACTTACCTCCCCCAGGAACTGTTGAAAATTGTACTGTGTCTAGTTTTAAAATAGCTTATTGCCATTTTTGTGAAAACTATACATGCTATTTTGCTTAGTTACCTAAGTGAAATACCTTTCATTTGAAGTATTACTTGTAAATCTTGAACCTGTGGTTCTTAAAATAAACTAAGAAAATATATGTTTCTATACAAAAACCTATTGGCCTGGAATTGTCTTTGAGTGTGTGTTCCTCATTTATTGCCTGTGTGTGTACAACAAATGCTTAACACTACCCTCTGATAAGCCTACTGCTCGACCACACTACCACAAAATAGAGCATTAGAATTATCTCTTTTTGCCACTATCTTACCTCTAAGGGGAACCCTTGGACTCTGTGTATGCTATTTCTTACTTTGAAATAGTACATACAGAGCCAACTTCCTACATTGGTGGATCAATGGTGGGGTACAAGACTTTGCATTTGCTGGACTACTCATCCAATACCTGATCACACAACTAAATTCCAAAAATTGTCATTAGAAACAAATTTTTGAAATTTTAGCTATTTTTCAAAATTTTTAAAAGTCCTGCTAGGGCCTTGTGTTAGTCCCTGTTAGCATTTCTTTTAGAGTTTAAAAGTTTTGTAAAAGTTTGAATTAAGTTCTAGAGATAGTTTTAGATTCTTAAAAAGTATTCCAACTTTTAGAAACATAGGGGGTCATTACAACATTGGCGGTAAAAGGAGCTTACCACCGTGCAGAAGACCGCCAAGACACCGCCGCCGCCGCGGTAGTCCGCCACAGCTATTATGACCCACATCTCGGAATCCGCCGAAATACAGACACCCACACAAGTCCGCCACACCAAAGGTCAGTGTTAAACTGGCGAAAACAAATCCTCCACCTCCATGCCAACAGAAACACGCCCATGCTATTACGACCCACGAATCCACGCAGCGGTCTTTTAACCGCGGTATTCCATTGGCGGTACACACTGCCGCGCTCAAAATACACACACATCTCCAAAACACCACCACATTGGACAATTACAAATACACACACCTGACACACATACAAACAACACTCCCACACACCCAACACAATATAAAACACACACCCACATCACCCACAAAACCCTATGACCAAAATTTATGGACGAAGGTCAGAGAGACAGCACAGCCAAGACAACACCACCATACAGAGGCACACAACACCATCACCCACACCACATCCACGCACAAAACACCACACACCACTACACATCACCACACACATCAACACTCACACCGCCCCACACATCACACACACCACCCCATGTCACACCAAAGACACCCCCGCTTCTCCGAGGAGGAGCTCAGGGTCATGGTGGAGGAAATCTTCCGGGTAGAGCCACAGCTATTTGGCTCACAGGTACAGCACACCTCCATAGCCAGGAAGATGGAGCTATGGCGCAGAATCGTAGACAGGGTCAACGCTGTGAGACAACACCCAAGAAATAGGGAGGCCATCAGGAAGAGGTGGAACGCCCTACGGGGGAAGGTGCGTTCAACGGTCTCCAAGCACAACATCGCGGTGCAGCGGACTGGCAGCGGACCCCCACCTCCTCCCCCACAACTAACAACATGGGAGGAGCAGGTCTTGACCATCATGCATCCAGAGGGCCTCGGAGGAGTCGGTGGAGGATGGGACACTGGTAAGTCAAATCTTAACTATCTAATCCCCCACCCTACCTGCATGCTAACACACACCCCCACCCTCACCCCCTCCCCTATCACTCCAACTCCTCACTAATGTACTAAGAACACAAACCACACATCCCAACACCAAGCCCTGCATGACACAACTAAGCATGGTCACCCCTCACTAAAGCATGCCCACTGCACATACCCAGAACACCCCCTAACCATCATCACACAAGCCCCCACACAGGAATGCTACCACCGGGGTACACAGACACCCACCCATTGCACAACATCACACACACACATGCTATAATCATGCTCTTATGCCCCTGCAGGAACCCGAAGGACCGTCACCACACCAGAGGGTCCAGACAACACCACTCCACCCCCAGAAGAGGACCACAGTGACGACAGCAGCTCTGCCCTACTGGATCCTGATGACCAGCCCGGACCATCGAGGGCCTCGGGGCAGTCGGTTCCCCTCGCACAGCCCACCACAGACCATCCACCCTCTGGTAACACCAGCACAGCACCCACCCAGCGGGCCCAAACCTCCGTACCCAGGACACGTCAATCAGCTGTGTGTCCACCACTACAGGGAACCCAGGATAACCCACCACCCCAACAACAACAGGGACCTGGGGGCAGTGGTAGTGGGCACACGGTCCAGGGGACGGAGGCACAGGAACACAGGGGAACTGGGAGGGCTGCTGTGCGACAGGGGGTGGACAGGCCAAGGGAACCCACTATCCACGAGGCTCTATCCTCCATCATGGGAGCATACCACCACTCCCAGGAGACGATGGCTACGGTCCTGGCCAAGTTTCAGGAGACCCAGCGACTGCAGGAGGACCAGTATTTGGAGTTCAGGGAGGAGCTCAGGACCATCAGCTCCACCCTGAGCACCATCGTAGGGGTGCTGAAGGACATACAAAAAACCATGAGGGACACCGTGGCACTCCAAGGGGCCCCTGACACCAGCCAGGACAATGAACTGCCCACCACCTCCGCCGGCGCTAGTGGACAGGACGCCCCGCCACAGGACCACCACACCAGCACCCCAACCCCTGCAGACGGAGAACCACCACGTAAGCGGTCCCTGAGAGCCAGGAACAGGACAGAGCAAGATGGCAAGACCCCTGCCAGAAAATAAGACCACCCTGATTGTCCCCCCACTGTCCCACTTTGATACCCTTGCCATACTTGAACTGCCCCAGCTCCACTTCCTATGCCCAGATGGGCAAAGCACCTGTGAGACTAATAGACTGGACTCTGCCATGGACATTCCTCCACCATCATCCATCCTCATATTACAACCCCCTCCCAATTCTGAGCACTTCAATAAACACCCTTGAAACAAAAAACAATCTTGAGTCAGTCTGTGAGATTGTAAATATGTATTATCAATGACAGAGTCATAATGCGTTCCCCATTGTAAAGCCAACATACCTATGTCACACATCACAAGTCCTTGAAGGATGCAAGCAGATAACACACGTTGGTAACCACACCTGTGAAACCGTAATGGAAAGGAACAACTCAGTTACCAAATACTGGTTGATATCGACAGACAGGATAGAGGTAGACGTGTGAAAGTTAATGTAATGGAAAAAATTAAAATGTTCTCACCTGTGTGTCACTGGAAATATTGCTGTATGACTGACTCCCTGTTGTTGTTGTCTTCTTCCTCAGCTTCCTCCTCATCACTGTCCACAGGCTCCACAGGCTCCACAGCTGCCACAACACCGTCATCTGGACCATCCTCCTGCAGAAAGGGCACCAGCCGTCGCAAAGCCAAATTATGAAGCATGGAACAGGCGATGATGATCTTGCACACCTTCTTCGGTGAGTAGAATAGGGAACCACCTGTCATATGGAGGCACCTGAACCTGGCCTTCAGGAGGCCGAAGGTGCGTTCGATCACCCTCCTAGTCTGCCCATGGGCCTCATTGTAGCGTTCCTCTGCCCTGGTCCTGGGATTCCTCACTGGGGTCAGTAGTCATGACAGGTTGGGGTAACCAGAGTCCCCCAATAGCCACACACAGTGCCTCTGGAGTTGACCCATCATATCAGGGATGCTGCTATTCCACAGGATGTAGGCGCCATGCAATGAGCCAGGGAACATAGCATTTACCGAGATGTACTGGTCTGCCAAACAGAGCATCTGAACATTCATGGAATGATAACTCTTCCTGTTCCTGTACACCTGTTCACTCCTGTGGGGGGGGACCAGAGCCACATGGGTGCCATCAATGGCACCGATGACGTAGGGGATATGTCCAAGGGCATAGAAGTCACCTTTCACTGTAGGCAAATCTTCCACCTCAGGTAAAATTATGTATCTCCTTACGTGTTTTAGCAGGGCAGACAACACTCTGGACAAAACGTTGGAAAACATAGTCTGGGACATCCCTGATGCCATGGCCACTGTCGTCTGGAATGACCCACTTGCAAGGAAATGGAGCACTGACAGCACCTGCACGTCAGGGCGGATTCCAGTGGGATGGCGGATTGGTGACATCAGGTCTAGCTCTAACTGGGTACATAGTTCCTGGATTGTGGCACGGCGAAACCTGTAGGTGATGATGACATGTCGTTCTTCAACAGGTCCACCAGTGGTCGGTACATCGGAGGATTCCGCCATCTTCTCACATGTCCCAGCTGACGGTGCCTACGAAGGACAACAGCGACGAATCAGTCATTTTTCATCCAGGTATGTACCCACAGTTACACACAAGACTAAACCAATCAAAAAACCCTTCCTGTATGTGTGTTGAGTGTAGGCCTAGCTATGTGTGACGCAGAGGTAAATGAAGCCATGTGGGCCCCTGAAATGGCGGCTGCCTGATCTCTAAACTGGGACAATGGAATTGTGGGGTCACAGCGCTGGCGTTACACACCGTGGCGGTTGGCGGTCGTAGACCGCGGCGCAATGCAGCATTGGTTAACACTGGACCCTATGGGTCCCAGGAGCCAATGAACAGGTGCGCCAGCAGGGATGATGCGCACCGCCGCGGACATCACCGCCGCGGACGTCACCGCCATTTTCTATCTGTTCAATCACTAGATACCTGACCTTCGACAGGAGAGGACCTACACTGCAAGTACTGCTGTGACCTCGGTCTGGAAGCGACGATGGCTGCTGCGTCTGGGGAAAGGGCCCCTGCCTTCACTGCTCAGGAGTTGGAGAAACTGGTAGACGGGGGCCTCCCCCAGTACACGCTACTCTACGGTCCTCCAGACCAACAGGTTAGTACACAGGGAGCGCGTTGTATGGGCTAGGCCTGGGTGGAGAGGGCTGGTTGGAAGAGGGAAGGGGGCAGAGTTCAGGGAACAATAATGCATGTCAATGAATGGGCCACATGGCTAGAGTATGGAGGGGGGCCACTCATATCGACGGTGCAGTTGGTAATGACTTCTCTGCTTCCCTTGTGCATGTCATGTAGGTCAGCGCCCACCAGAAGAAGGACATTTGGCGTGCCATCGCCAAGGAGGTCCGGACCCTGGGGGCCCACCAGAGACGGGGCACCCACTGCCAGAAAAGATGGGAGGACATTCGCCACTGCAGCAAGAAGATGGCGGAGGCTCAGCTGGGGATGGCCTCCAAACGTGGGAGGGGTGCCTGTCGCACCATGACCCCCCTGATGTTCCAGATCCTGGCTGTGGCCTACCCGGAGTTGGATGGGCGCTTGAGGGCATCACAGCAGACAAAGGGGGTGAGTACAACCTCATTCTGCGGACTTTGCGTGCAGTAGAGGGGTCTGGGTGGGGGAGGAGGCCTGTGGGTGTACCTAGGCCAGGCAGAAACACAAACACTAGGCCCCTCTGTAATGCAGCCCATGTGGCACTGTACCCCACCTCAGTAGAGTGCCAAGTCGAGGTATAGTTGCCCCTGTGGCATCCACGTGTGCAGATGTCCACCATTGCCATGTAGGCCATATCCCAGAAATTGCATATGCAGAGGGCAGGAGCACGGCGTAATGCAGGGGGCTGCTGTGTCTGTCTTGTCCGCCAACGGTCGCGGTATGCCATGCACTCAACCTGTCTTTCTTCTGTCTCCCCCCCCCCTTGTTCTGCTCTCCCTGTTCTTTTGTGCATCAGCATCATCAGGCGTAGGTACAGTGGCACCAGAGCACGAGGGAGCTGCATCCCACATGGCCATGGAGGGCCACACCACGGAGTCAGAATGCACCAGTGGGACGGAGGGTGAGGGGAGCTTCACGTCGGCCACCGGATCACCAACCAGCGACACGGACTCGTCCGGCGATGGGAGCTCCCTTATGGTGGCGGCACCATCTGTGCGCCCCACTTCTACAGGTACAGCCGCCACCTCCCCTACCAGCACCGCCCTCCCAGCAGCCCCTCAACCTTTGCCCCGTGCCCGCTCACCCAGGAGGGTGGGCATCACCTTCGCCCCAGGCACCTCAGGCCCTGCCCCAGTAACCCCTGCTGCCCTCAGTGAGGAGGCCATTGACCTCCTCAGGTCACTCACTGTTGGGCAGTCTACCATTGTGAATGCCATCCAGGGTGTAGAACGAGAGTTGCAACACGGTAATGCATTCCTGGAGGGCATTCATTCTGGTCAGGCTGTCCTTCAGCGAACCCTGCAATCTCTGGCCTCAGCACTGATGGCAGCCATTGTCCCTGTGTCTAGCCTCCCCCCTCCAACCTCCTCCACCCAGACCCAATCCCCTGTACCCCAGCCCATCCCAAGCACACCTACAGACCAGCATGCACACAAGTCAGCACACACAAGTAGCTCAAGCAAACATAGGCACCACACAACCCACAGGCACTCACACAAGCATCACACACATACAGACACAGCAACATCCACTGCCTCCACTGTGTCCCCCTCCTCCTCTTCTCCCTCCTCCCTCCCAGTCTCGTCTACACACACACCTGCATGCACCACATCTACAGTCACCAGGAATCGCACCAGGACACCCAGCACCACAAGCCGCTCACCTGCACTCACCACCTCCACTGCCATTTACACGTTCCCTGTGTCCTCTCCCAGTGTGTCTGTGACGCCCCCTCCCAAAGTACACAAACGCCGGCAATCACACACCCAACATCCATCCACCTCACGACAGCCTCCAGTACCTGCACCTGCACCTAAATCACCTAAAGTGACACCTCCTACAACCACCTCCTCTTCCTCCACGCTCAGACCCCCTCCAACTACCCATCCCAGTGTCCTTCAGAAACTGTCCCTCTGTAAAGTTGACCTTTTTGCCCCCACCCCCCCCCCCTCCAATTCATCAGTCCCGTTGTAGCGCCTCAGCCAAAAAGCCTCCAATACCAGTGGTGCCTGTTCAAGGTATGTGGAGTGCACCGGCCACCAGGGCAGGCAGTGTGACCCGGAGCCAAGGCACTGGCAGCCCACCCCCTGTAAAGGCTCTGAAATTGGAGAGTGGACGACGGGACCGTGTGAAGCCTCCTGGTGGGAAACCAACTCACATGGGTTCCAAGGGGATTGGAGAGCCAGCTGCGACTCCACTAAAGGTGGGGAAGGCCCAGAGGAAGTCTGGCCAGCATGTTGTGAGTGTCACAGCGGAGAAGGGCGCCATCATTCCCGGCGTTCGAGACCCAACCGCCAGCACTGTCGTCACTGGTCAGGAGACCACTGCCACTGCCGGAGTCAGTGCCCAGGAGGGCCCAAGTATCGTCACTCGTCAGGAGACCACTGCCGGAGTCATAGCCCAGGAGGGCCCAAGTATCGTCACTGGTCAGGAGACCACCGCCAGAGTCAGTGCCCAGGAGGGCCCAAGTATCGTCACTGGTCAGGAGACCACCGCCGGAGTCATAGCCCAGGAGGGCCCAAGTATCGTCACTGGTCAGGACACCACCGCCGGAGTCATAGCCCAGGAGGGCCCAAGTATCGTCACTGGTCAGGAGACCACCGCCAGAGTCATAGCCCCGGAGGGCCCCGGCTGCCACAGCCCAGGTGGGCTATGAGGGAACATCATGCCACACACGAATGCCCAGTCTAGGGAACGTCATGCCACACACCAATGTCCGGTCCAGAACCGCCATGGCAAAGCACCGCTGAACAGGGCAAGCACCGCCATGGTGAAGACCGCTGAACAGGGCAAGCACCGCCATGGTGAAGAACGCTGAACAGTCCAGAACTGCCATGGCAAAGCACCGCTGAACAGTCCCGAACAGCCATGGTGAAGACCGCTGAACAGTCCATAACTGCCATGGCAAAGCACCGCTGAACAGTCCCGAACCGCCATGGTGAAGACCACTGAACAGTCCAGAACTACCATGGCAAAGCACCGCTGAACAGTCCCGAACCGCCATGGTGAAGACCACTGAACAGGGCATGCACCGGGTAAGAATGAATAGACCGCCACATCAAGCATCCTTATCCCATCTGCAGCTGGGACAGTGACGGGATAGGCACTTTCACGGGGAGACTAATCCAGTCTGGGCACCAGTCCCCCTCACGAGCCACTGGCGGATGTTATCTACTTGCGAAATTGAGATTTGGACTCCCCAGGATGGCACAGTGGGCAAGCCACCCACTGTAGAGACTTGAGAGACTGTGGCTTTGCACTCCCCAGGATGGCACAGTGGGCAAGCCACCCACTTGTGAAACTTGAGAGACTGTGGCTTTGCACTCCCCAGGATGGCACAGTGGCCAAGCCACCCACTGTAGAGACTTGAGAGACTGTGGCTTTGCACTCCCCAGGATGGCACAGTGGGCATGGAGCCCCGTCGTGGATCTGGCTTTGCAGTCATCCGGCTGAGGTGCCCCCCCTTCCATTCCCCCTGAGGTGCCTGTAGTATTTCTATCTGATGTCCCGGCAGTGTTCTCTCTGATTGTCGTCAGGTATCTTTTGTGGGCCTCGCCCATGCATTTTTGGACTAGTGGTGCACGGACATTGATATGTACATATCTGCACTACTTCTCGTACTGTATATATTTCTGAAAGATTTTCGTATATATCTGTATATTTTTGCTAAACTTGTTTATTGCAACATTACAATGTTTGAACGGATCTCGCTTTGTCTTTGCATTCTTCCGGGGGGATTGTAGGTTGTTACTGTGAGGTTTGGAAATGCATTGGTGTGTATGTTGTAATATGCGAGGGTGGGGGTCGGGGTGGGAGTGTTTCGTGGGTGTCCCCCTAACTTTTGCCTCCCCCGTGTCATTGGTGCAGCACTCACCATTGTCTTCGGCGCCTACGTAGATGGTGGTCGTAGAGGAGCAGAAAGACAAGCGCTGGGAGTATTTGGAGTTCGGGCTCCATGGAGTCCTCCTTCCTCGTGGGATGTGTTAGGTGAGCGTTTTCCCATTGCAAAAGCAGTTTCCGCCGTGTTTTTATCCACGGTGTATCCGCCCCGGAAAAGGTGGCGGATTGGCGGGTTGTAATACTAGGGGCGGTACATTGACTTCCGCCTGTCTGTTGGCGGTGACCGCCGTGCTGCTTGTCTGTACCGCCTTGGCGGGCGGTGTGTTAAAGTGGCTGTCTTTGTTGGCGGTTTCCGCCAGGGTCATAATTCCCTTTTTTTGTCCGCCGGCCTGTTTGCGGTATTACCGCAGCTTTAACACCGTCCGCCAGGGTTGTAATGACCCCCATAATGTCTACTACAGAAGAGAATATGATGGAACTCAACCTCACCCATCACCACCATCTTAGGATGTCAGAGTTAAGGTCTCTCTGTAAAATCAAAAATATAAAAACTGGTTCAAACCCTACCAAAGTACAGCTCCAGGAGCTTTTGGCACAGTTTGCTAAAAACAACCCCTCTGATGAGGGCCTCACAGAGGGGGACACTAGTGAGTTGGAGGAACTCCCACCTCCAACCCTAGATAGGGAGACCAGGGTTCCTCCAACCCTGACTCCAAATGTGATAGTCAGAGATGCTGTATCTCTCACAGGAGAGTCCAGCAACTCTAGAAGCATTGAGGAAAGCTTCAATAAGATGACCTCCTGCTAGCCAGGTTGGCCAAAAGATTGGCTTTGGAAAGACAGATCCTAGCCATTGAAAGGGAAAGACAAGAGATTGGCTTAGGTCCCATCAATGGTGGCAGCAACATAAATAGGGTCAAAGATTTTCCTGACATGTTGAAAATCCCTAAAGGGATTGTAACTAAATATGAAGATGGTGATGACATCACCAAATGGTTCACAGCTTTTGAGAGGGCTTGTGCAACCAGAAAAGTAAACAAATCTCACTGGGTTGCCCTCCTTTGGGAAATGTTCACTGGAAAGTGTAGGTATATATACTCCTCACACTCTCTGGAAAAGATGCAGAATCCTAGGACCTCATGAAGGCTACCCTGATTGAGGGCTTTGGATTCTCAACTGAGGAGTACAGGATTAGGTTCAGGGGGGCTCAGAAATTCTCGAGCCAGACCTGGGTTGATTTTGTTGACTACGCAGTTAGAACACTGGATGGTTGGATTCATGGCAGTGGTGTAAATGATTATGATGGGCTGTACAATTTATTTGTGAAAGAACACCTGTTAAGTAATTGTTTCAATGCTAAACTGCATCTGCATCTGGTAGACCTAGGACCAATTTCTCCCCAAGAATTGGGAAAGAAGGCGGACCATTGGGTCAAGACTAGGGTGACCAAGACTTCCACAGGGGGTGACCAAAAGAAAGGGGTCACAAAGACTCCCCAGGGGAAGAGTGTTGAGACATCCAAGGGAAAAAGTAAAGAGTCTTCTACAGGGCCCCCAAAACCTGCTCAGGAGGGAGGGTCCAAAGCCTCTTCACAATCCAATTTTCAGCACAAGGGTAAAAACTTTGATCCCAAAAAGGCCTGGTGTCGTAGCTGTAATCAGCAGGGGCACCAAACTGGAGACAAGGCCTGTCCCAAGAAAAGTTCCACTTCAAACTCTACTCCAGCTAACACTGGAATAACCAGTCTCCAGGTGGGATCAACAGTGTGCCCAGAGCAAATCAGGGTTCACACTGAAGCTACATTAGTCTCTGAGGGTGGGGTGGACGTCGCCACACTGGCTGCCTGGCCCCCTAATATGCAAAAATACAGGCAGCAACTCTTAATTAATGGGAAAAGTGTAGAAGGCCTGAGGGATACAGGTGCC
Organism: Pleurodeles waltl; assembly: GCF_031143425.1. Lineage (NCBI taxonomy): Eukaryota > Metazoa > Chordata > Amphibia > Caudata > Salamandridae > Pleurodeles > Pleurodeles waltl. Next base: position 684,762,854 of record NC_090449.1, on the reverse strand, counting down.
AGTGTCACCATGGTGACAGAGAAACTGGTTTCCCCTGGTCAATACCTGGCTGGACAAACTTATCCAGTCACCAATGCTGACAATCAGACTAAAGTACATCCCATGGCTATGGTAACTTTAGAGTGGGGAAGGGTCAATGGCCTGAAACAGGTGGTGGTCTCCTCAAGTATCCCAGTAGATTGTTTGCTTGTAAATGACCTTGAGTCCTCAGCATGGGCTGAGGTAGAACTCAAAACCCATGCAGCCATGCTGGGTATCCCTGAACTGGTGTGTGTCAAGACAAGGGCACAGTGCAAGGCTCAGGGTGAAAAAGTGGTGTTGGAGCCTGGAAAAAGGGCCCAACCCTCCAAGAGAAAAGGAAAGAAGACTGGGGAACCAGCTTCCACACAACAAGAGAAAGAGAACCTCTCTTCCCAGGAAGAAGTTCTGCCCTCTGAGGGAACTGAGCCCATGGAGTTGGAACCTTATCAGGTTGAACTCCTAGGCCCATGAGGACCCACAAGGGAACAGTTGTGTAAGGGGCAAGAAACCTGTCCCTCTTTTGAAGGCCTTAGGCAGCAAGCTGCTGAAGAGACCAAAGGAAAGATCATTGGAACACATAGAGTCTATTGGGAAGATGGACTCCTCTACACTGAGGCAAGAGATCCCAAACCTGGTGCCACTAGGAGAGTGGTAGTACCTCAGGAGTTTAGGAAGTTCATTCTGACCTTAGCTCATGATATTCCACTTGCTGGGCATTTGGGACAAAGCAAGACCTGGGAAAGGTTAGTTAACCATTTCTATTGGCCCAACATGTCCCAGAGGTAAAGGAGTTTTGTGTCTCCTGTGCCACCTGTCAAGCCAGTGGTAAGACAGGTGGACACCCAAAGGCCCCCCTCATTCCACTTCCAGTGGAGGGGGTCCCCTTTGAAAGAGTGGGTGTGGACATAGTGGGTCCACTTGAACCCACCACAGCCTCAGGGAACCATACCCTGAAGCAATTTCCCTTAGGTCCACTACTGCCCTTGCAGTAGCTAAAGCACTCATTCGTATCTTTACCAGAGTGGGATTTCCTAAGGAGGTGGTGTCTGACAGGGGTACCAACTTCATGTCAGCATACCTGAAACATATGTGGAATGAGTATGGGGTGACTTACAAATTCACCACACCATACCATCCACAAACCAATGGTCTTGTAGAAAGGTTTAACAAGACATTGAAAGGCATGATCATGGGGCTCCCTGAAAAACTCAAAAGGAGATGGGGTGTCCTCTTGCCATGTCTGCTTTTCGCCTGCAGAGAGTTGCCTCGGAAGGGAGTAGGGTTTTCCCCCTTTGAACTTCTGTTTGGCCATCCTGTAAGGGGGCCACTAGCTCTTGTAAAAGAAGGCTGGGAGAGACCTCTTCATGAGCCTAAACAAGATATAATGGACTATGTACTAGGCCTACGTTCCAGGATGGCAGAGTACATGGAAAAGGCAAGCAAAAACCTTGAGGCCAGCCAACAACTCCAGAAGATGTGGGATGACCAAAAGGCTGCTATGGTTGAGTTTCAGCCAGGGCAGAAATTCTGGGTTCTGGAGCCTGTGGCTCCCAGGGCACTTCAGGACAGATGGAGTGGCTTACCCAGTGCTAGAGAGAAAGAGTTAGGTCACCTACCTGGTGGACCTAGGCACTAGCAGGACCCCCAAAAGGGTGATCCATGTGAACCGCCTCAAACTTTTTCATGACAGGGCAGATGTGAATCTGTTGATGGTAACAGATGAGGACCAGGAAGCTGAGAGTGAACCTCTCCCTGATCTCCTCTCCACAGACCCTAAAGATGGCTCAGTTGATGGAGTGATCTATTCAGACACCCTCTCTGGCCAACAGCAATCTGACTGTAGGAAGGTCTTACAGCAGTTTACTGAGCTCTTTTCCCTAACCCCTGGTCAGACACACCTGTGTACCCATGATGTGGACATAGGAGACAGCATGCCTGTCAAAAACAAAATTTTCAGACAGTCTGACCAAGTTAAGGAAAGCATCAAAGTGGAAGTCCACAAGATGATGGAATTGGGAGTCATTGAGCACTCTGACAGCCCCTGGGCTAGACCAGTGGTCTTAGTCCCCAAACCTCACACCAAAGATGGAAAGAGAGATATGAGGTTTTGTGTGGACTACAGAGGACTTAATTCTGTCACCAAGACAGATGCCCATCCCATTCCAAGGGCAGATGAATTGATTGATAAGCTAGGTGCCGCCAGATACTTAAGTACCTTTGACTTGGCAGCAGGGTACTGGCAAATCAAAATGGCACCAGGAGCAAAAGAAAAGACAGCATTCTCCACACCTGATGGGCACTATCAGTTCACTGTTATGCCCTTTGGGTTAAAGAATGCCCCTGCCACCTTCCAAAGGTTGGTGAATCAAGTCCTTGCTGGCTTGGAATCCTTTAGTGCAGCTCATCTTGACGATATTGCTGTCTTTAGCTCCAGCTGGCAGGATCACCTGGTCCACCTGAAGAAGGTTTTGAAGGCCCTGCAAGCAGCAGGCCTTTCTATCAAGGCATCCAAATGTCAGATAGGGCAGGGAACTGTGGTTTACTTGGGACACCTTGTAGGTGGAGGCCAAGTTCAGCCACTCCAGCCCAAGATCCAAACTATTCTGGACTGGGCAGCTCCAAAAACCCAGACTCAAGTCAGGGCATTCCTTGGCTTGACTGGGTACTATAGGAGGTTTGTGAAGGGATATGGATCAATATTGACACCCCTCACAGAACTTACCTCCAAGAAAATGCCCAAGAAGGTAAACTGGACTGTAGAATGCCAACAGACCTTTGACACCCTGAAACAAGCTATGTGTACAGCACCAGTTCTAAAAGCTCCAGATTACTCCAAGCAGTTCATTGTGCAGACTGATGCCTCTGAACATGGGATAGGGGCAGTTTTGTCCCAAACAAATGATGATGGCCTTGACCAGCCTGTTGCTTTCATTAGCAGGAGGTTACTCCCCAGGGAGCAGCGTTGGAGTGCCATTGAGAGCGAGGCCTTTGCTGCGGTTTGGTCCCTGAAGAAGCTGAGACCATACCTCTTTGGTACTCACTTTATAGTTCAAACTGACCACAGACCTCTCTGATGGCTAATGCAAATGAAAGGTGAAAATCCAAAACTCTTGAGGTGGTCCATCTCCCTACAGGGATTGGACTTTATAGTGGAACACAGACCTGGGACTGCCCATGCCAATGCAGATGGCCTTTCCAGGTTTTCCACTTAAAAAATGAAGACTCTCTTGGGAAAGGTTAGTCTCATCCTCCTTCGTTTGGGAGGGGGTTGTGTAAGGAAATGCCTCCTTGGCATGGTTACACCCTGACTTTTTGCCTTTGCTGATGCCAAGTTATGATTTGAAAGTGTGCTGAGGCCTGCTAACCAGTCCCCAGCACCAGTGTTCTTTCCCTAAACCTGTACCTTTGTTTCCTCAATTGGCACACCCTGGCATCCAGGTAAGTCCCTTGTAACTGGTACCCCTGGTACCAAGGGCCCTGATGCCAGGGAAGGTCTCTAAAGGCTGCAGCATGTCTTATGCCACCCTGGGGACCCCTCACTCAGCACAGACACACTGCTTGCCAGCTTGTGTGTGCTGGTGGGGAGAAAATGACTAAGTCGACATGGCACTCCCCTCAGGGTGCCATGCCAACCTCACACTGCCTATGGCATAGATAAGACACCCCTCTAGCAGGCCTTACAGCCCTAAGGCAGGGTGCACTATACCATAGGTGAGGGCATAGGTGCATGAGCCCTATACCCCTACAGTGTCTAAGCAAAACCTTAGACATTGTAAGTGCCGGGTAGCCATAAGTGTATATGGTCAGGCAGTCTGTCATACATAAACTCCACAGCACCATAATGGCTACACTGAAAACTGGGAAGTTTGGTATCAAACTTCTCAGCACAATAAATGCACACTGATGCCAGTGTACATTTTATTGTGAAATACACCCCAGAGGGCATCTTAGAGATGCCCCCTGAAAACATACCTGACTTCCAGTGTGGGCTGACTAGTTTTACCAGCCTGCCACACACCAGACATGTTGCTGGCCACATGGGGAGAGTGCCTTTGTCACTCTGTGGCTAGTAACAAAGCCTGTACTGGGTGGAGGTGCTTCTCACCTTCCCCTGCAGGAACTGTAACACCTGGCGGTGAGCCTCAAAGGCTCACCCCCTTTGTTACAACGCCCCAGGGCACTCCAGCTAGTGGAGATGCCCGCCCCCCTCTGGCCACGGCCCCACTTTTGGCGGCAAGGCCGGAGGAGATAATGAGAAAAACAAGGAGGAGTCACTGGCCAGTCAGGACAGCCCCTAAGGTGTCCTGAGCTGAGGTGACTCTGCCTTTTAGAAATCCTCCATCTTGCAGATGGAGGATTCCCCCAATAGGATTAGGGATGTGCCCCCCTCCCCTCAGGGAGGAGGCACAAAGAGGGTGTTGCCACCCTCAGGGCTAGTAGCCATTGGCTACTAACCCCCCAGACCTAAACACACCCCTAAATTGAGTATTTAGGGGCTCCCAGAACCTAGCAAGATAGATTACTGCAACCTGAAGATGAAGAAGGACTGCTGACCCGAAAGCCCTGCAGAGAAGACGGAGACACCAACTGCTTTGGCCCCAGCCCTACCGGCCTGTCTCCCCGCTTCAAGAAAAACTGCAACAGCGACGCGTTCCACAGGGTCCAGCGACCTCTGAAGCCTCAGAGGACTACCCTGCATCTAAAAGGACCAAGAACTCCCGAGGACAGCGGCTCTGCTCCAAAGAAGAAACATCTTTGCAACAAAGGATCAACTTTTAAAGACAACACGTTTCCTGCCGGAAGTGTGAGACTTTGCACTCTGCACCCGACGCCCCCGGCTCGACCTGCGGAGAAACAACAATACAGGGAGGACTCCCCGGCGACTGCGACCCTGTGAGTTGCCAGAGTTGACCCCCCTGATTCCCCCCGCGACGCCTGAAGAGGGAATCCAGAGGATCCCCCTGACCGCGACTGCCTGCTTCTCAGAACCTGACGCCTGTTAAAGACACTGCACCAGCAGCCACCAGGACCTGAAGGATCCGACCTCCAGTGCAGAAGCGATGCCCAGGTGGCCCTCTCCCTTCCCCAGGTGGTGGCTACCCCGAGGAGCCCCCCCCCTTGCCTGCCTGCTTCGCTGAAGAGACCTCCGGGTCTCCCATTAAACTCCATTGCAAACCCGAACACGATGCGGCTCTGCACCTGGCCGCCCCGTGCCACTGAGGGTGTACTTTTTGTGCTGACTTGTGTCCCCCCGGTGCCCTACAAAACCCCCCTAGTCAGCCCTCCGAAGACGCTGGTACCTACCTGCTGGTAGACTGGAACCGGGGCACCCCCTTCTCCATTGAAGCCTATGTGTTTTGGGCACCACTTTGACCTCTGCACCTGACCGGCCCTGAGCTGCTGGTGTGGTAACTTTGGGGTTGCTCTGAACCCCCAACAGTGGGCTACCTTGGACCCAACTTTGAACCCTGTAGGTGGTTTACTTACCTGCAAAACTAACAAACACTTACCTCCCCCAGGAACTGTTGAAAATTGCACTGTGTCTAGTTTTAAAATAGCTTATTGCCATTTTTGTGAAAACTGTACATGCTATTTTGCTCATTCAAAGTTCCTAAGTTACCTAAGTGAAATACCTTTCATGTGAAGTATTACTTGTAAATCTTGAACCTGTGGTTCTTAAAATAAACTAAGAAAATAAATGTTTCTATACAAAAACCTACTGGCCTGGAATTGTCTTTGAGTGTGTGTTCCTCATTAATTGCCTGTGTGTGTACAACAAATGCTTAACACTACCCTCTGATAAGCCTACTGCTCGACCACACTACCACAAAATAGAGCATTAGAATTATCTCTTTCTGCCACTATCTTACCTCTAAGGGGAACCCTTGGACTCTGTGCATGCTATTTCTTACTTTGAAATAATACGTACAGAGCCAACTTCCTACAATGGGGGATTCCTGAGATAATTGGCCTAGCTGGTGGAAAGGAATCTGTTTTGTGTATTTTAGGAAGAACGTAAATACATGGTGATATGGGTGTGGGATTGTAGATATAACGATATTCCATATCTGTGCTAAGCCATTTGTCTCTCCAGTGACTGAGCTTTTTTTGTACAGTATTATTAACTTATTTTAAAGGATTATGTGTAAATCTACAATATGCTGAAGTATCAGTAAGTTTTCAGTCAATCTCCTTTATGTAGTCATCTTTGTTCATCAAGACTATGGCCCTCATTCTGACCCTGGCGGTCGGTGATAAAGCGGCGGCCAACCCGCCAACAGGCCGGCGGTCCAAAATATGCAATTCTGACCCTGGCGGGAACCGCCAACACAGCCCGCCGCATTAACACTCCGCCCGCCACGGCGGAACAAACAAACAGCGCGGCGGTCCCCGCCAACAGCCAGGCGGCAGACAATGTACCGCCCACCCTATCACGACCCACCAATCCGCCACATTTTCCGGGGCGGGAGCACCGCCGACAAAAACACGGCAGAAACAGACTACGAACGGGAAAACGCTCACCTCCACATACTCCACGCGAGATTCCGGCAGTATGGAACCCGAGTTACAGGTCATCCCCGCACTCCTATACCTGCTCCTGTACCAGGAGCACGCCCGGCGGCGCGGAAGACATCGGTGAGTACTGCACCTACGGCACAGGGGAGGGAAAAGATTACCGGCACACACCCACCCACCCACACCCACTACAACACACACATCAATGCATTCCCACAGATCACTGTCACAACCCACAAACCCCCCCCTCCGAAATAATGCAAAGACCAAAAGAAGAGATCTTAAACGGGCAGATATATTGAAAAATGGACAGCAGTAATCCAAATAAATAAATAAACTATGTACAAAATATATACATCTACTATATGTAGTCCAACCACTGTCCGTGGACCACAGGGGTCCTGAGCAAAGGGGCAAGGCCCAGTCCCACGACAAGAACTCCACGGAGAGAACACTGCAGGGGCATCAGAAAGAAAAAAGGACAGGCACCTCAGGGGGAAGGGAAGGGGGGGCACCTCAGCCACTTGAGTACACGACGCCAGATCCACGAGGGGACTCCATGACCACTGGCCCATCCTGGGGAGAGCAAAGCCACAGCCCATACAGTCCATACAGTGGGTGGCCTGCCCACTGGGCCATCCTGGGGAGAGCAAAGCCACAGTCCATACAGTCCATACAGTGGGTGGCCTGCCCACTGGGCCATCCTGGGGAGAGCAAAGCCACAGTCCATACAGTCCATACAGTGGGTGGCCTGCCCACTGGGCCATCCTGGGGAGAGCAAAGCCACAGTCCATACAGTCCATACAGTGGGTGGCCTGCCCACTGGGCCATCCTGGGGAGAGCAAAGCCACAGTCCATACAGTCCATACAGTGGGTGGCCTGCCCACTGGGCCATCCTGGGGAGTGCAAAGCCACAGTCCATACAGTCCATACAGTGGTTGGCCTGCCCACTGGGCCATCCTGGGGAGAGCAAAGCCCCAGTCCATACAGTCCATACAGTGGTTGGCCTGCCCACTGGGCCATCCTGGGGAGAGCAAAGCCACAGTCCATACAGTCCATACAGTGGGTGGCCTGCCCACTGGGCCATCCTGGGGAGTGCAAAGCCGCAGTCCATACAGTCCATACAGTGGTTGGCCTGCCCACTGGGCCATCCTGGGGAGTGCAAAGCCACAGTCCAAACAGTCCATAACAGACTCCACTGCCACTGGAGGAGGCATGTTGGCCAGAGGACATCCTGCAGCCCTGCCCGAGACAGATCCTGCCCTGCCACGTCTGCCAAAGGGCCATCGGTTCTTGCCTGGAAGGGCCCAGTTCAGCGGTTCTTGAGACGGCGGTCCCCAGCGGAGCGGTGCTGGAGACGGCGGGGCCCAGTTCAGCGGTTCTTGCCTGGAAGGGCCCAGTTCAGCGGTTCTTGCCTTGAAGGGCCCAGTTCAGCGGTTCTTGCCTTGAAGGGCCCAGTTCAGCGGTTCTTGAGACGGCGGTCCCCAGCGGAGCGGTGCTGAAGACGGCGGGGCCCAGTTCAGCGGTTCTTGCCTGGAAGGGCCCAGTTCAGCGGTTCTTGCCTTGAAGGGCCCAGTTCAGCGGTTCTTGAGACGGCGGTCCCCAGCAGAGCGGTGCTGGAGACGGCGGGGCCCAGTTCAGCGGTTCTTGCCTGGAAGGGCCCAGTTCAGCGGTTCTTGCCTTGAAGGGCCCAGTTCAGCGGTTCTTGAGACGGCGGTCCCCAGCGGAGCGGTGCTGGAGACGGCGGGGCCCAGTTCAGCGGTTCTTGCCTGGAAGGGCCCAGTTCAGCGGTTCTTGCCTTGAAGGGCCCAGTTCAGCGGTTCTTGCCTTGAAGGGCCCAGTTCAGCGGTTCTTGAGACGGCGGTCCCCAGCGGAGCGGTGCTGGAGACGGCGGGGCCCAGTTCAGCGGTTCTTGCCTGGAAGGGCCCAGTTCAGCGGTTCTTGCCTTGAAGGGCCCAGTTCAGCGGTTCTTGCCTTGAAGGGCCCAGTTCAGCGGTTCTTGAGACGGCGGTCCCCAGCGGAGCGGTGCTGGAGACGGCGGGGCCCAGTTCAGCGGTTCTTGCCTTGAAGGGCCCAGTTCAGCGGTTCTTGCCTTGAAGGGCCCAGTTCAGCGGTTCTTGCCTTGAAGGGCCCAGTTCAGCGGTTCTTGAGACGGCGGTCCCCAGCGGTGCTGGAGACGGCGGGGCCCAGTTCAGCGGTTCTTGCCTTGAAGGGCCCAGTTCAGCGGTTCTTGCCTTGAAGGGCCCAGTTCAGCGGTTCTTGCCTTGAAGGGCCCAGTTCAGCGGTTCTTGAGACGGCGGTCCCCAGCGGAGCGGTGCTGGAGACGGCGGGGCCCAGTTCAGCGGTTCTTGCCTTGAAGGGCCCAGTTCAGCGGTTCTTGCCTTGAAGGGCCCAGTTCAGCGGTTCTTGCCTTGAAGGGCCCAGTTCAGCGGTTCCTGAGACGGCGGTCCCCAGCGGAGCGGTGCTGGAGACGGCGGGGCCCAGTTCAGCGGTTCTTGAGACGGCGGTCCCCAGCGGAGCGGTGCTGGAGACGGCGGGGCCCAGTTCAGCGGTTCTTGAGATGGCGGTCCCCAGCGGAGCGGTGCTGGAGACGGCGGCCATTCTATGGCCAACTGCTCATTGCCTGGTGGTGCCCTCCTGGGCAGCGGGGATGGTGCTCCTTCAATGCCCACCTGGGCTGTGGGTGGTGGGGCCCTCCTGGCCAGCTGGGCTGGGTCCTCCCTGGGCAGCGGCTATGGGGGTGGTGGGCTCTCCCGGGGCAGCTGTGCCGGTTCCTCCCTGGGCAGCGGCTATGGGGGTTGCGGGCTCCTCCTGGGCAGCTGTGACGGGTCCTCCATGGGCAGCAGGCCTGCTGCCTGACTTCTCCGCCTTGCTGCCCTTGCCCTCCTTAGTCGGGAGTCTGTGGCCCTTTCCTCCCTTTGGAGCTGTGGCTGTTGACGGTGGCTGGCTAGTGTCCTTGGGGGATATAGAACCCGGGCTCCTGCGGCGCCCCTTCCGCCTTCTGCTCCTCTTCCCAGGGGGTGGGCTGGCTGTCCCCTTGCTGCTGGGCGAAGATCCAGACCTGCGGGCTGGTGGGCTCCAATACCCCTGCACCCTTGTCAAGGGGGCTGCAGGGCTGGTGGTGGCTGAGGTGCTCTTCTTACCCCGACGAGAAGGACGGGGGGGCTCAGGGTCAGGAAAGAAGGTAGCAGTAGAGAGATAGATTTTCCTGGGACAATGGATAGTGGTAGGTACAGTGGGTATGGGAGTGGAGGGAGAGGATGTGGTTGTAGGCGAGACAAGTTTGCTGTCTTTGGGTGCAGGTGCAGGAGCGGGAGGCTGTCGTGAGGTGGATGGCTGTTGGGTGGGTGGGTGGCTGCGTTTGTGTGGTGTGGAAGAGGGGGTGACAGACACAGTGGGAGAGGACACAGGGGACGTGTAAATGGCAGTGAGGGTGGTGACTGCACGTGTGCGGACTGTACTGGAGGGTGTGCTGGTGATGGTAACACTGGCTGATGGTGAGGTGAATGAAGGTGTGAGTGTAGACGTCACAGGGAGGGAGGAGGGAGACGAGGAGGTGGGGGTCACAGAGGTGGTAGTGACTGTTGGCATGTCTGCATCGGAATGTTGCTTGTGTGAATGTCTGCGTGATCTGTGGTGCTTATGTTTGGATGAGCTGCTCTTGGGTGTTGAGGTGTGTGCAGGCTGGTCTGATGGTGTGGGTGGGACAGGCAGAGGAACAGGAGACTGGGAGGAGGGAGTTAGTAGAGGGAGGCAGGAGACAGGGACAATGGCTGCCGTCAGTGCTGAGGCCAGAGCCTGGAACGATCGCTGATGGGCAGCCTGACCCGAATGAATGCCCTCCAGGTACGCATTGCTGCGATGAACCTCCCTCTCCACCCCCTGGATGGCATTCAAAAGGGTAGTCTGCCCAACAATGAGCGTTCGCAGGAGGTCAATGACCTCCTCACTGAGGGCAGCGGGGGTAACAGGGGCAGGGCCTGAGGTGCCTCGGGCGAAGGAGATGCCCGGCTTCCTGGCAGAGCGGGCACGGGGCGAACGCTGAGGGGCTGCTGGGAGGGCAGAGATGGTGCGCTGGGTGGCGGCTGTACCTGTAATGGCGGGGGGCACGGATGGTGCCACCCCCGCAAGGGAGCTCCCTTCCAAGGACGTGTCCGTGTCGCTGCAGGGTCCAGTCGTCCCCGTTGTGGAGCTCCCCTCGCCCTCCGTCTCAGTGGTCCAGTCAGACTCTGTGGCATGGCCCTCCTGGGCCATGTGAGATGCAGCTCCCTCCTGCCCCGATGCCACTTCTCCTCCGCCTGATGATGCTGATGCACACAAGCACAGAAAGACAAACAAAAAGGGGGGGGGGGGAGAGAGAAATAAAGAGATTTTGAGTACATGGATCACCGGTACAGTTAGCGGACATGACAGACACAGATGCCCCCTGCACTAAGTTGCGCACTTGGGGTCCCCTACGCATTCCGTGGAACATGCCCTACACGCCTAGAGTTGACAACTGCACCCATGGATGACACGGCCCAGGGATGGCTGTACTGGCACACTACTGAGGGTGGTGGCTGGGGACACAGGGGCTTACGGGGGTGCCCAGCCTACAGATATCGCCCTGGCCTAGGGGGACCCACAGCCCTCCTCCCCCACCCAGACACCTCCACTGCGCGACAACAGAGTAGATTATGCTTGTACTCACCCCCTTGTGTCTGCTGTGCTGCCCTCACGCGCCCATCCAAATCAGGGTAGGCCACCGCCAGGATCCGGAACATCAGGGGGGTCAGTTGACGGCAGGCACCCCGCCTACGTTGGGAGGCCATCCCCAGCAGAGACTCGGCGGTCTTCTTGGTCCCGCGGCGGATGTCCTCCCACCTCTTGCGGCAGTGGGTGCCCCGTCGATGGTGGACCCCCAGGGTCCGGACTTCCTTGGCGATGGCACGCCAAATCCCGATCTTCTCATGGGCGTGGACCTATGTGACACGTACAGGGAGGGAGAAATACCACGTTCAAGTTTGTCTGCATTATCGTTGCCAGTGGCCCAACGCCCCCCATCCCCGCCAGGCCCCCCGCCAGGCCCCCCGCCAGGCCCAACATGCCCCCCATCCCCGCCAGGCCCCCCACCAGGCCCCCCTCCAGGCCCAACATGCCCCCCATCCCCGCCAGGCCCCCCGCCAGGCCCCCAAGCCAGCCAGCGGCCCCAAATCCATATTGAATTAAACTCACTTGTTGGTCTGGAGGACCGTAGAGTAGCGCATACTGGGGGAGGACCCCATCCACAAGTTTCTCCAACTCTTCTCCAGTGAAGGCAGGGGCCCTTTCCCCAGGCGCAGCAGCCATTGTCCCTTCCAGACCGAGGTCACAGCAACACTTGCAGTATAGGTCCTCTCCTGTGAAGGTTCAAGTCGCAAGTGAATAAGTAGATAGAAAATGGCGGTCACGTCCGCGGCGGTGCGTACCGCGGCGGTGCGTACCGCCACCGCCGGCGCCCTTCGCCATTGGCTCCTGAAACCCATAGGCTTCAATGTTAACCAATGGGGCTTCGTGCCGCGGTCTTCGACCGCCTACCGCCACGGTGTGCCACGCCAGCGCATTGACCTCACATCCCATTGTCACACTTCACAGGTCAGGCAGCCGCCATTTCGAGGGTCCACATGGCTCAATTTCAACTGCGTCACACAGGCCTAGGCCTTGCATAGCCACTCAGACACGCCATTCACTGCATAGAGAATCGTTTACTGTGCAAGCTGTGAGTACGTACCTGTGGGTTGCTTGACTGTGTGCTCCATGTTGTCCTTCCTAGGCACCGTCCGCTGGGTTTGGCGAGGAGACGGATGAATCCTCCCGTGTACAGGCCGCTGGTGGACCTGTCGACAATGGAAGCACGCCACATTATCCTGACCTACCGGCTTGACCGTGCCACTATACATGAACTGTCTGCCCAACTGGAGCCCGACCTGATGTCCCCAATCCGCCAACCCACAGGGATTCCCCCTCTGGTGCAGGTCCTGTCAGTACTCCACTTCTTGGCAAGTGGGTCATTTCAGACAACAGTGGGAATTGCTTCTGGGATGTCTCAGCCCATGTTTTCGAAGGTGTTATCCAGAGTGTTGTCGGCCCTGATGAAATACATGAGGAGCTACATCCTTTTCCCTGAGGTGGGCGAATTGGCTGCAGTGAAGGGTGATTTCTATGCCCTTGGACATATTCCCAACGTCATTGGTGCCATTGATGGGACCCATGTGGCTTTGGTTCCCCCAAGAGACAGGGAGCAGGTGTACAGGAACAGAAAAAGTTACCATTCCATGAACATCCAGGTGGTGTGTTTGGCTGACCAGTACATCTCGCATGTAAATGCCAAATTCCCTGGGTCAGTGCATGACGCCTACATCCTAAGGAATAGCAGCATCCGTTACGTGATGGAACAGCTAGAGAGACACCGTGTATGGCTATTGGGGGACTCTGGGTACCCCAACCTGTCGTGGCTACTGACCCCAGTAAGGAATCCCCGGACCAGGGCAGAGTAACGGTACAATGAGGCCCATGGGCGTACTAGGAGGGTGATCGAACGCACCTTTGGCCTCCTAAAGGCCAGGTTTCGGTGCCTGCATATGACAGGTGGATCCCTAATGTACTCACCTAAGAAGGTGTGTCACATCATCGTGGCCTGCTGCATGCTTCACAACCTGGCTTTGCGCCGCCAGGTGCCTTTCCTGCAGGAGGATGGTCCAGATGGTGGTGTTGTGGCAGCTGTGGAACCTGTGGAGAGTGAAGAGGAGGAAGACGACGGGGATGAAACAGACAACAGGGACAGAATCATTGCACAGTACTTCCAATAGGACACAGGTACCAATTCAAACATAATTTTGTTAATGTAAACTACTCTCCTGCATCTCTGCTGCCTGTCTATTTGCCCCAGTGTATGATGACTGAGTTGTGGCTTTTCCCTCCCTATTTCAGATCTGGGGTCCCCACTACGAGTCCTGTGCTTCGTTTCCCCATGGACTACAGCTTTGTGGCAGCTGTTTGTTGACTTCACTATGTACAAGGACATATTTGCACTGTCATGTCAATTACAATATTTTGAATTCACAGCCAGACTCCAGATAGTTTTGTGCAAAATAGGTGTTTATTTCAGTGCTTAAAATGGGATGGGTGGTTACAAGTGGGTGGGGGCTATGGTGAAGGAATGTCCATGGCAGAGTCCAGAGTAACAGTCACACAGGTGCATTGTCCATAGGCCTGTGGAGAGATGGAGCATGGGCAGTTCAAGGATGGACAGGGTGACAATGTGGGACAGTGGGATGACATCAGGTGGTATCCTTTGCTGGCGGGGGTCTTGACATCCTACTCTGTCTTCTTGCGAGATCTCAGGGCCCTCTTGCGGGGTGGTTCTTCTCCTGCAGGAGGTGGGGGTCTGGTGGGCTGCTGTTGTGCGGGGGCCTCCTGTCCACTAGCGCCGGCGGAGGTGGTTGGCTGTTCTTCGTCCAGGCTAGTGGCAGGGGCCCTTTGTTGTTGTTGCGTGTCCGTCCTGGTGTTGATGAGTTCCTGCAGCAGCCCTACCATGGTAACCAGGGTGGAGGTGAGGGCTCTGATGTCCTCCCTGTACCCCCGATAGTGTTCCTCCTGCAGTACCTGGATCTCCTGGAACCGGGCCAGTACCGTCGCCATCGTCTCCTGGGAGCGGTTGTATGCTCCCATGATGGTGGTGAGGGCCTCGTGGAGAGTGGGTTCCCTGGGCCCGTCCCCCCCCTGTCGCACAGCTGCCCTCCGAGTTGCCCTGTTTCCCTGGGCCTCTGCCCCCTGGCCGGTGTGCCCACTACCACTGCCCCCAGGTCCCTGTTGTTGTTGGGGTGGTGGGTTATCCTGGGTGCCCTGTAGTGGTAGACACACCGCAGATTGACGCGCCCTGGAGACAGAGGCATGGGCCCGCTGGGTGGGAGCTGTGCTGGTGTTCCCAGAGGGGTTTGGGTCTGTAGTGGCCTGTGCCTGTGTGAGGGGAACCGACTGTCCAGAGGTCCCCGATGGTCCGGGCTGGTCATCAGTGTCCAGGTCGACAGAGCTGCTGTCATCGCTGACGGCCTCTTGGGTGGGGGGTGTGGAGAATTCTGGGCCCTCCGTGGCGGTGTGTTGGCGGTCGGGTCCTGCAGGGGTATAGAGGTATGGTTATAGTTTCAATGTGTGCCATATGGGTGTATCTGTGGGTTCCCGTGTCCCCAAGTGCTGGCATTCGTGTGTGGGGGCTTTGGTGAGGGTGGCTTGTGGGGGGGATGTGTATATGCATTGGGCATGCTTTGGTGATGGGTGTCCATGCTTAGTGGACGCATGCAGGCCTAGGTTTTGGGATGTGTGGGTTGTGATGGTGAGACATTGGCAGGGAATAGGTGTGCTGGGGGTGGGGGTGAGGATGGTGGTGGGGGTGAGGATGGTGGTGGGGGTGAGGGTGGGGGTGAGGATGGGGGTGGGGGTGAGGGTGGGGTTCGAGGATGGGGGTGAGGGTTGGGGTATGATTTGGCATGCAGGTGGGGGGGAAGCAGTAGTGAAGCTTCAACTTACCAGAATCCATTCCTCCGCCGACTCCTGCGAGGCCGTCAGGATGCAGGATGTTCAAGACTTCCTCCTCCCATGTTGTAAATTGTGGGGGTTGAGGTGGGGGTCCTCCGCCAGTCTTCTGCACGGCGATGTTGTGCCTGGATACCATGGAACGCACCTTCCCCCGTAGGTCGTTCCATCGCTTCCTGATGTCTTCCCGATTTCTGGGGTGCTGTCCCACAGCGTTGACCCTGTCGACAATCCTCTGCCATAGCTCCGTCCTCCGGGCAATGCTGGTGTATTGGATCTGTGTGCCGAAGAGCTGGGGCTCTACCCGAACGATTTCCTCCACCATGACCCTGAGTTCTTCGTCTGAGAAGCGGGGGTGTCTTTGGGGTGCCATGGAGTGGTGTGTATGATGTGTGGGGTGGAGTATGTGTAGTTAAGTGTGTTGAGTGTGGTGGTGTGTGTTGTTTTGTGTGTGGATATTGTGTGGGTGATGGTGTAGTGTGCCTCTGTGTGATGGTGTTCTGTGATCGCTGCTGTGTCTCTCAGTGCTTCTTTTTGGATTTTGGTTGAAGGGGTTTGTGGGTGATGTGGGTGTGTGTTTTATATTGTATTGTGTGTGTGGGAGTGGTGTGTGTATGTGTATCAGGTGTGTGGAATTCAAATCGGCCAATGTGGCTGAGTTTTGTTCGTTTGTGTGTATTCTGACCGCGGCGGGGTGTACCGCCAATGGAAAACCGCGTTTGAAAGACCGCCGCGTGGATTCGTGGGTCGTAATGGCATGGGCGTATTTCTGTTGGCGTGACGGTGGAGGTTTTGTCACCTCCACTTTTCTGCCGACCGCTGGTCTGGCGGTCTGTTGTGGCTGTCGGATTTTCGGAGGTTTGGCTGCTGCGGGTCAGAATGACCGTGGCGGGTTACCGCGACCGCGGCGGAATTATGGAGGATTTCTGACCGGCAGTAGGCGCCTTTTACCGCCAAGGTCAGAATGACCACCTATATTACCACCCTTGTCTGTTTCTTTAATAATACTGTTGTGTGCCTTAAAGAGCGAGTGGAGTACCTATTTTTACTCTCTAGGGATGTTATATTCAATGGTTTTAGGTCCTGTAACGTTCAAGTACTCCAATTTGTAAGGGTCCAAAGTTACCTGTTTATAGTGAATTTAGAAGTGGTTTTAAATCCACTGTCTAGCCCACGATTTGAGTCTAAGTTCAAGTCAGCTAAAATATCCCAAAGTGAAGAAGAAAGATCTGTGGTATGTTCAATAGAAAGTAGGGTTTGTTTATCTTTTATGTCTTTTATGACCATATTACTAGGTGTAGGATTGACAGAAATGGGAGAAACTGGTATTATTTTTTTCTCTTGAAAAAAATTGTACAACTTGCATTTACGAATACATTTATACAGATTTACCAGTAATTCTGTAAAATTAGGTAGGTAGGAACAAAAAACAAACCTTTGCTGAGGATTTTTATTTGTTGTGCATCAAGTTTAAAGTTGGGTACATTCACAATGGAAATTTCACTGTGTGAACCCCCAAGGTCCTGTAGATTACAATCTAATTCCTCTGATTGCGAGTAATTGATCTTGTGATGACACCCTATTGTTCTTTCTCAGAGTCTTTCGCTCTTTCTTTTTCCTCTTCTGACCCTCTTATGAAGGTTTCTTCTATTTTGTGACGTTTCTTGTGTCCATTGTGATACCTTTCCAATTCCAATTAAAAAGGAGGTTTGTTAGAAATGGTGTTAGCTTGTTGTCTAGCTGAACCACTGGAATCCACACTCGTTACACTTGAGATACTGGATATCTCAGTATCACTGGTGGAAACAACTGAGAAAAGGTCAGTGTTGTTCTCAGATATGTTTTTGCCCCTCAAGGGTTTAAGGGTTTAAGGTGAGTGTGTGGGCGTTTCGGTCTTTTTCAACTCAGTGGTTATGTTTTCGGGCACCTGTTTCCATACCTTATTAAGTTCTTATCAGCTCCGAGTGTATACGTCCACTCGAATTGGTTTTGTCTGTTAGTGTTAGTAACACATGTCATTTTCATTTATTGAGATATCTCTCGTCTCGTTCGCTTCTCTTTTTGCCACACCTTAACGTTATTCATATCTGGAAGGTTTGTTTATGTGTTTAATCATCACCTATACGGTAAGCATTTTATGTTTATTTTTGCAGTTACATAACTTGGTTTAACTTATGACATACGATAATTGATACACTGAGAATATCTTTAATGGCCTTTTGATCATGTAAACATGCCATATTTGTCTCTCCTCCCTGCATGTTTTATGTCACCCTAAATCATGTTGTTTAATGAACCATGGGGACTATCAGGTTCCAAGACTGTACCTGGTAAATACAACTTTTTTTCACAACAAGAGTTACTCGTTTTTCATATTGGATATTATTTTACCACGGGCTTATTGTGGCCATCTCCCTTCGAATTTTATCTGAAACCTTCCAGTACTTGGAAGACAGCCTAGTATAGGTATGTTTTTCCTGTTCATATCTGCATACACTTGTGGCAGCAATTTCTCCCTGTTTTTGTTAACCTAGTCCTAACTTAAATCACCTTAAATTTACTTTTTGGGAATGGCTTTAATAGTACTATTCACATGTGGTATTGTATTATTAGATAGCCACAATCATTCTACTTTCTTCCACAATTGAATTCTAACTAATCTTTTGGTCTACTGAAGAAGCTTGCTGATTCATAGTGCGAGACACCATTGAATTTTTGTGGATACAATTCAGTGATTCTTGTTTCACTCTTTTATTCTCCTTTTTCTAAGAATACTTTAAGACAGTACGTATGACATATTATGCTTGGATGTTGTCTTCAGTAGTATATAGTATGTCTTTTTATATATTTGTTATTGACTACTATTTGGATAGTTTCATTCACCTTTCAGGACTGTGGTTGATTCTGTGGACTAACATCACTTGTCTTTACAGTTTCGGTGACGCATGGGTGTTTCAGCCTACTAAGTTCAGACACCATGAATGTGCTTTGCATGCACACAGTATCATCATTTCCTTTTTAACCCCACAGTCCTGCACTCACGATTCACAGTAGGTGTGTGATTTTTTTGTTTCAAAACTACCATCATCTAGGGGTTCACTTGCCAGTTATTTGCAAGTACATAACGCAAGAAGTTTTTCAATACTTTTTATTGTGGAAATTTCATTTGTATAGAAGATAGTGAGCATCTTGCAGTTGATCAGGTGCTGCAGATGGAGGCTTATCAGGGATGGATAAATGACGTGCTGCTAAAGATCCTGGTGAATCTGAGCTCTATAAAGTTGATGGTAAGTATCCTGTTATGTAGTGACTAGAGGGGATGGTGAAATCACAACTGGAATGTTTACAACTGGCTTCTAGATATTTCAAGTTAGCATTATAGGATGTTTGCCTTGTGGTGGTCACTCAAATAGTACACTGGGTGCTAGCTGTAAGATTTATGATACTCCAGTTAATAAGGAATTTCCTTCGGCATTTGGCCCACAATGTTTCCCTTATAAGACATTTCAGAAGTACAGTTCCCAGGGACAAGTTACAACCTCATTCCTATTGACTGGGAAAAGATAGAGAGTTACTTTGATGAACCTGCCAAACATGACAACTGAAAAATAGGTCAGAAGCACAGACACAGATTCAAACATGCATACATTTTTGCAATCAGGATTAACATTCTAATTCCAATCTAACACACATTAGACATGCATCAAGAGGAATCACAATTTACACAAGTCTAACAGACATTAGAGAAAATGTATGGATTGAGATGGAGAGGTATCTGATTTGATATTCTAAATCACATCTGAAAAATATTGGGGAAAGCGCTGACATTGGTGGAGGGGCTTACAAATATAATTCCAGTCTGACATAAATTGGGGGAAGTGAGTACATTTGGAGGGTCTGATTAACCATTCTACTTCTAGTCTAACATAAATTGGGGAAAGTGCATACACTGAAAAATCTGATTTATTAATCTAGCTTCAGTTTAACAAACATTGGGGAAAGGGCATTTATTGGGGGTGGGTTGTATTTAATATTCTAAATCCAGCCTAACAAGCATTGGGAGACATACATTCATTGAGGACAAATACTGGTTGTTGCTGTTTGAGGCAGCCTGCTGAGGGGCACCAAGTCATGAACCACACGGTCCACAATTCAATCGGCAGAAGAGGCAGGGCATGTAGCATTTACCTGCTGACTTCACAACTGCTGCATGGGATGTGCTTGTTAATCCCAGTTGTTGGTGTTTGAGGCTGCCTGCTCTTTGGGACCAATTCAGGGACCACAAGGTCTATAATTCCATGGGCCCAAGAGGCAGTGGCTGTAGTATTTATCTCCCCACTTCACAGCTGCTGCATGGGGCATGCCCACGCCAAGCGCCAGTCCATCTGCATCTGTCTGTGGCTTGTGCCTGTTTTTGAAACTGGACTGGCCCCTCCATTTTGGCTGTGTCTTATGGTCATCTTCCCAACGGCCATGCACTAAATAAATACTGCTCAAAGTGAAAAAATATCCTTATGGTAGATGGATCCCATCCAAATTTGTTGCTGAATTTAGAGTTTTTGGTTAGTACTGGCAAATTCATATTCTCTCATTATGGCGGTTGTTTGCTTGATTTAAAGGTTTCAGTGGAGTTTGTGGGGAACACTTGTCTAATAATTATCTCCTATCTTGTTTTTTTCACATTTGGGTGAATTAGGATTTTAAGGGGTACTACACCATTATTGCATGAGATTATTGCACTTTAGGTTTAGGTTCTGGGATCTTTACTCATTCATTTATCTTATTTAATTTTCAACGACTAAGTTTGAGTATTTTGGTTCCTAACTGAATGAATATGTTTACAATTTTTTAGCCCTGAAGAAGTCGTTCGGGATATAGAAAAAAAATTCCCATGACGAAACACGTGTTGGCTTGAATTGTATTATCATGGAGAGGTTTCCAAACATTTGAAGAAATTATATTTGGATCCCTGGATCGGATTGGACATTTCAAACTTGTATAAAAATTGGACGCTTAGTTTCTTCAAGATCATTGATTTGGGTCATATGTGTATTACAATTGTATGTGATTGGTGTGCTGCATATTGTATCATTTGATTTCAACATGAAGCCTTTCAGCCAATCCATAAGGAATGAAGTTATAGACGCGCAGGAATGCCAATGGGAAATCCCCAAACAAGCATAAACAAACCTAGGAAGGAAGTTCTCAATGGGCCAAAACTTGCTGGGCAAATTAAAGCACCTAAGTCTGCAGGTCCTAAATGGCTTCTTCAGCGGGGACATCCCATCAGCCTTCTCATATCACTCAACAAAGGAAAACACATTAATCGATTACACACTAGTATCCCTTCCCGTGTTATGCTCGGTCATCTCTCTAAGTGGGACCAAGATCAGAAAGGGACCACCTCCCCAAGGATCTGAATTTGCCTTTGATTTTATTGAAAACAAACATACAGCAGAACTGGAAGCCTCCATTTACTTTATAGATTTAAAACAAGTTACATGGTTGGGTCCTTGGAGTAAAAAGCAGAACTACACCTACCAAACACCAGACAATTAATATGCTCAATTAAAGAACAATGGGAGGCATTCACCAACACCTTTACTAAACAGTTCACTACAAGAGTAAAATTAACTAGGAGCCAATTTAAACCCAGTCCTTTGAAACAACTGAAATGTAAAGTTAATAAGGCCCTCTGAGCAGTCCACTGGTCCCCACTTAACAAATCACTCATTGTTCCTCTAAGAGCAGCTAAACAGCAATTTGGGCCATTAAGAGGCAAAACACAGAAACCTTCCTGGGCCCAACTTATCGGGGACCTCAGGGACCACAATTCTAACAGTTTTTGGAAAATGTTAAATGTTTAAAAAAAAACAAATTATTACAGGTTGGGCTCCAGCATCTCAGAAGACGCTTGAGCTACCTACCTAGATGTCCAATTCAATTCTCAAACTTTGGGGGTTGTCCTGCCCTAGGGAACCACCTCGGTGACAAAACTGACAACAGTCTCATACAGGATATCTACCTTTGCCCTGAAGACGTGTGCTAGAAGATTGCAAAAGGGCGTATTACAGGAGTTCCATGCTCAAATGGTATCCTTTAGGAAATCTTTAAGACAGACCTGACAAAGTGGGCAGAAGACATGGGTGGTCATTCCAACATTGGCGGTAATATCAGCTTACCGCTGTCAGAAGACCGCCAACATACCGCCGCGGCCGCAGTAAACCGCCACGGTCATTCTGACCCACAACAGGCAAACCGCCAAAATACAGACATCCACAAAAGTCCACCACACCAAAGGGCAGTGAGAAACTGGAGATGACCTCCACCATCACGCCAACAGAAATACGCCCACACTATCACGACACACGAATCCACGCGGCGATCTTTCAACCGCGGTATTCTATTGGCGGTACACACCGCCGCGCTCAAAATACACACACACTTTCAAAATACAACCACATTGGACAAATCAAAATACACACACCTGATACACATACAAACACCACTCCCACACACCCAAGACAATATAAAACACACACCCACATCACCCTCAAACCCCCACTCCTCCAGAATCGGGACCACGCTGAGAGAAATAGAGACCCGAGCACCCAGACGTGCATTTTACTTTCACCCAGCAATATTACCACGCACGTCACACAACACACCAATACACATCACCACACTTAGCACCACACAATCCACCCCACACATCACCCACACCACCCCATGGCACCGCAAAGACACCCCAGGTTTTCTGAGGATGAACTCAGGGTCATGGTGGAGGAAATCGCACGGGTAGAGCCACAGCTCTTCGGAACACAGGTGCAGCACACCTCCATTGCCAGGAAGATGGAGCTATGGAGCAGAATAGTCGACAGGGTAAATGCAGTGGGACAGCACCCAAGAAATAGGGACGACATCAGGAAGCGGTGGAACGACCTACGGGGAAAGGTGCATTCAATGGTATCCAGGCACAACATCGTGGTGCAGCGGACTGGCGGCGGACCCCCACCTCCTCCCCCAGAATTTACAACATGGGAGGAGCAGGTCTTGGCGATCCTGCATCCTGAGGGCCTCGGCGGAGTATCTGGAGGAATGGACTCTGGTAAGTCTCATCTTCACTACTTCATCCCCCCCACCCCACCAGCATGCCAACTCTTACCCCCACCCTCACCCTCACCCCCATCACACCTACGCCTTGCAAATGTCTCACCATCACAACCCACCCATCCCAACCCCAAGCCCTGCATACGACCACAAAGCATGGACACCCATCACCAAAGCATGCCCACTGCACATCCCCATTCCCCCCCAAACCACCGTCACAAAAGCCCCCACACAGGAATGCCAGCACTGGGGTACACGTGCACCCACCCATTGCACGCTATGGCACACACAGATGCAATAACCATCCATTTATACCCCTGCAGGACCCGAACGCCACGTCACCGCGCAGGAGGGTCCACAAATGTCCACTCCACCCCCAGAAGAGGCCCACAGTGATGACAGCACCTCTGTCGACCTGGATCTAGATGACCAGCCCGGCACATCGGGGACCTCGGGACAGTCGGTTCCCCTCAGACAGCCACAGGACACAGCAGACCTTCCCCCCTCTGGGAACACCAGCACAGCACCCACCCAGCGGGCCCATACCTCTGTCCCCAGGACACGTCAATCAGTGGTGTGTCCACCACTACAGGGCACCCAGGTTAACCCACCACCCCAACAACAACAGGGACCTGGGGGCAGTGGTAGTGGGCACGCGGTCCAGGGGACAGAGGCCCAGGGAAACAGGGGAACTGGGAGGGCTGCTGTGCGACAGGGGGGGAACAGGCCCAGGGAACCCACTCTCCACGAGGCCCTCTCCTCCATCATGGGAGCCTACCATCATTCCCAGGAGATGATGGCGACGGTCCTGGCCTTGTTTCAGGAGATCCAGCTCCTGCAGGAGGAACAGTATTTGGGGTTCAGGGAGGAGATACGATCCATCAGTTCCGCCATGGGCACCATTGTAGGGGCTCTGAATCAGGTAGTCACCACATTGCGGGACACTGTGGCACCACAAAGGGCCCCTGACACTAGCATGGACCAAGAACTGCCTACCACCTCTGAAAACGCTAGTGGACAGGAGGCCCCACCACAGGACTAACAGGCCACCAGCACCACACCCCCTGGAGAAGGAGAACCACCGCGCAAGCGGGCCGTGATATCCAGGAAGAAGACAGAGTAAGATGCCAAGACCCCCGTCAGCAAAGGATACCTCTCTGATTGTCATCCCACTGACCCACATTGTCACCCTGTCCATCCTTAAACTGCCCCTGCTCCACTGCCCACATCCATTTGGACAATGCACCTGTGATAATACTAGTCTGGACTCTGCCATGGACAATCCTCCACCATCACCCCTCACCGATTTGCAACCACCCACCAATATAGAGCACAGAAATAAACACAGTCATTGCACAAAACAAATTGGAGTCTGGCTGTGATTTATTACAAATGTATTAGAGATTACTGTGCCAAAATGCATATTTACATTGTGATGCCAACATACCACTGTCACACAGCTGTAGTCCATGGGGAAGCAAAGCAGATGTCACGCAGTGGGGCCCACATCTCTGAAATCGGAAGGGAAAGTTACAACTCAGTTACCATACACTGGGGGAAAAGGACAGACAGTAGAGACGTAGTAGTGGTGAAGTATATGTAATATGCCGGTGTGGATTCTTACCTGTGTGTCACTGAAAATACTGTTGTATTACTGTGTTCCTGTTGTCTATGTCGTCCTCTTCGGCTTCCTCGTCTTCACTCTCCACAGGCTCCACAGCTGCTACAACACCACCATCTGGACCATCCTCCTGCAGAAAAGGCACCTGGCGTCGCAAAGCCAGGTTGTGAAGCATACAGCAGGCCACGATGATCTGGCACACCTTCTTTGGTGAGTACAATAGGGATCCACCTGTCATATGGAGGCACCTGAACCTGGCCTTCAGGAGGCCGAAGGTCCGCTCGATCACCCTCCTAGTTCGCCCATGGGCCTCATTGTACCGTTCCTCTGCCCTTGTTCTGGGATTCCTCACTGGGGTCAGTAGCCATGACAGGTTGGGGTAACCCGAGTCACCAATTAGCCACACACGTTGCCTCTGGAGTTGACCCATCACGTAAGGGATGCTGCTATTCCGCATGATGTACGTGTCATGCACTGAGCCAGGGAACTTAGCATTAACATGGGAGATGTACTGGTCTGCCAAACACACCATCTGTACATTCATAGAATGATAACTCTTCCTGTTTCTGTACACCTGTTCACTCCTGCTTGGGGGTACTAAAGCCACATGTGTCCCATCAATGGCACCTATGATGTTGGGGATATGTCCAAGGGCATAGAAATCACCCTTCACTGTAGGCAAATCCCCCACCTCAGGGAAAACGATGTAGCTCCGCATGTGTTTCAGCAGGGCAGACAACACTCTGGACAACACCTTGGAAAACATAGGCTGGGACATCCCTGATGATATGGCCACTGTTGTTTGAAATGACCCACTTGCAAAGAAATGGAGTACTGACAGCACCTGCACTAGAGGGGGGATCCCTGTGGGTTGGCGGATTGGTGACATCAGGTCTGGCTCCAGCTGGGCACACAGTTCATGAATAGTGGCTCGGTCAAGCCTGTATGTCAGTATGACATGTCTTTCCTCCATTGTTGACAGGTCTACCAGTGGTCTGTACACGGTAAGATTCCTCCATCTCCTCGCATGTCCCAGCGGACGGTGCCTATGAAGGACAACAGCGAGCACAGAGTCAATCAACCCACAGGTACGTAACCACAGCTTGCACAAAACACGATTCCCAATGCATTGAATGGCTTGTATGAGTGTTGATGCAAGGCCTAGGTATGTGTGATGCAGTAAAAAGTAAGCCATGTGGGCCCATGAAATGGCGGCTGCCTTACCTGTGAAGTGCGACAATGGGAAGTGAGGTAAATGCGCTGGCGTGGCACACCGTGGCGGTAAGCGGTCAAAGACCGCGGCGCTAAGCAGCATTGGTTAACATTGAACCCTATGGGTCTCAGGAGCCAATGACGATGTGCGCCGGCGGTCGCGGTACGCACCGCCGCGGTACGCACCGCCGCGGGCGTGACCGCCATTTTCTGTCGGCTTAATCACTCGATACCTGATCTTCAACAGGAGAGGACCTAAACTGCAAGTGCTGCTGTGACCTCGGTCTGGAAGAGACAATGGCTCATGCGACTGGGGAAAAGGCCCCTGCCTTCACTGCTCAGGAATTGGATAAACTCGTGGATGGGGTCCTCCCCCAGTATCCACTACTCTACGGTCCTCCAGACCAACAGGTAAGTACACTGGGGCCATGCTTAGTGGCCAATGCCTGTGTTGAGTGGGGTGATGAAAGATGGTGGGGAGGGGAGCGATTGAGGCATGCATCAAACGACGGATGAGAGCATGTGCCACATGGCAAGGGTAGGGATGGGGGGCCACTCACATTGAGGGTGCAGAAGGTGATGACACTTTTTCTCCCCCTGTACATTTCACATAGGTCAGCACCCATCAGAAGGTTGATATTTGGCGTGCCATCGCCAAGGACGTCCGGACCCTGGGGGTCCACCACAGACGGGGCACCCACTGCCGGAAGAGATGGGAGGACATCCGATGCTGGAGCAGGAAGACGGCGGAGGCTCAGCTGGGTATGGCCTCCCAACGTTGGAGGGGTGCCAGTCGGACTTTGACCCCCCCTGATGTTCCGGATCCTGGCGGTGGCCTACCCGAATTTGGATGGGCGCGTGAGGACATCACAGCAGACACAAGGGGGTGAGTACACTCTTATTCTGGTGACTTTGCGCGCAGTGGAGGTGTCTGGGTGGGGGAGGAGGGCTGTGGGTATCCCTAGGCCAGGGCGATTTCTGTAGGCTAGGCCCCTCCGTAAGGCATGGCCCTGTGCCCCCGCCCCCCACCTCTGTAGGGTGCCAAGTACAGATATTCATGGCCCTGTGTCATCTATGTGTGCAGATGTCGTCCATAGGCTTGTAGGCCATGTCCCACGGATTGAGTAGTGGATCCCAAGTGCGCGGCGTAGTGCAGGGGGCTTCTGTGTCTGTCCTGTCCGCCAACGGTGTCGCCAATGCATGCACTCAACATGTCTATATTTCCCCCCCCCCTTTTTTGTGGTTTTCCTGTTCATGTGTGCATTAGCATCATCAGGCGGAGGAGAAGTGGCATCGGAGCACGAGGGAGCTGCATCCCACATGGCCATGGAGGGCCATGCAACGGATTCCGATTTCACCAGTGGGACGGAGGGCGAGGGGAGCTCCACAGCGGGGACTCGGGCAGACATAAGTGACACGGACTCGTCCTCTGAAGGGAGGTCCCTTGTGGTGGTGGCAACATCTGTGCCCCCCGCAACAACAGGTACAGCCGCCACCCAGCGCACCAGCACCGCCCTCCCAGCAGCCCCTCAGCGTTTGCCCCGTGCCCGCTCACCCAGGAAGGTGGGCATCTCCTTCGCCCCAGGCACCTCAGGCCCTGCCCCAGTCACCCGTGCTGCCCTCAGTGAGGAGATCATTGACCTCCTGAGGACGCTCACTGTTGGGCAGTCTACCATATTGAATGCCATCCAGGGTGTCGAAAGAGAGGTACACCAGAGTAATGCATACCTGGAGGGCATTCATTCTGGTCAGGCTGCCCTTCAGCGATCGTTCAACACTGTGGCCTCAGCACTGATGGCAGCCATTGTCCCTGTCTCTAGCCTCCCCCCTCCAACTTCCTCCACCCAGACCCTATCACCTGTACCTCTGCCTATCCCAGACACACCATCAGACCAGCCTGCACACACCTCAACACCCAAGGGAAGCTCAGGCAGACATAAGCACCACACATCACACAGGCATTCACCCAAGCAACATCCACATACAGACATACCAACACCCACTGCCTCCACTGTGTCCCCCTCCTCCTCGTCTCCCTCCTCCCTCCCTGTCACGTCTCCACTCACACCTGCATGCACTAAATCTTCAGCCACTACGTCCATCACCAGCACACACACCAGAACCCCTGCACACGTGCAGTCACCACCCCCACTGCCATTTACACGTCCCCTGTTTCCTCACCCAGTGTGTCTGTGACCCCCTCTTCCAAGATACACAAACGCAGGCAGCCACCCACCCAACAGCCATCCACCTCACGACAGCCTCCAGCCCAAGCACCTGCACCCAAAGACACCAGACTTCAAACTCCTACAACCACATCCTCTTCCTCCACTCCCATACCCACTACACCTACCCCTCCCATTGTCCTAAAAAGCTTTTCCTGTCCAAACTTAACCTCTTTCCACCAACTCCCCCACCCCGTCCATGTCATAGGACTCCAGTCAGCACCTCAGCCACCACAAAACCGGGCCCTGTCATGACAGTCTGCCATGGACTATGGAGTCCCCCACCCTCCAGGGCAGCCAGTTCAGTACGGAGCCAAGGCACGGGCAGCCCACCCCCAATCAAAGATAGGCAGTGGCCGGCGTGAGAGGGTGAAGACACCAGGCACAAAAACCTCTACCATGGCTCTGGCTGGAGGTGTGGAGACAGCTGTCACACCGCCCAAGGTGGGGAAGGGCCACAGGCGATCAGGGAAGGCTGGGAAGGGCAGCACGCCTGACAAGACCGCCATCAGCCCAGCTGGCCAGGAGGGCCCCGCCAGCCCCATCCCAGGTGGGCAGGAGGCCACCAACATGCCCGGCACTGCAGCCCAGGAGGGCCCCGCCAGCCACAGGACAGATGGGCAGGAAGGCACCGCCAGCCACAGGACAGGTGGCAAATGAGCTCCACGCCATGGCCAGATCCGCTGAACTGGGCTCTTCATCTCAAGCACCGCTGAACTGGGCCCTTCATCTCAAGCACCGCTGAACTGGGCTCTTCATCTCAAGCACCGCTGAACTGGGCTCTTCATCTCAAGCACCGCTTAACTGGGCCCTTCATCTCAAGCACCGCTGAACTGGGCACTGCCGTCTCAAGCACCGCTGCACTGGGCACCGCCGTCTCAAGCACCGCTGAACTGGCCACCGCCGTCTCAAGCACCGCTGAACCATGAGCGCCAGGGGCTGGCCCGCATCTTAGTCGGGCAGGGCTGCACGAAGCAGTTTGGGCACAAGGCCCCACACAGAACCAGTGGAGACTGTTATCCACTTGTGAGACTGTGGCTATGCACTTCCCAGGATGTAACAGTGGGCAACCCACCCACTGTAGAGACTTGAGAGACTGTGGCTTTGCACTCCCCAGGATTGAACAGTGGGCAACCCACCCACTGTCCGGACTTAAGAGACTGTGGCTTTGCACTCCCCAGGATTGAACAGTGGCCATGGAGGCCCCTCGTGGATCTGGCGTCGTGGACTCATCTGGCTGAGGTGCCCCCCCTTCACTTCCCCCTGAGGTGCATGTAGTTTTGCTATCTGATGCCCCTGCAGTGTTCTCTCCATTGGAGTCAGGTATCTTGTGTGGGCTTTGCCCATGTGATTTGGGCCCAGTGGTCCACAGACAATACATGCTACAATGCTCAGACTTATACATTTATGTATATAACAGTTTTTGATGTAGAATTATATTTTTAAGCCAGTAATACAATATATTCCTATGTTTAGAATCATTTCCTTTTGTGTTTGCATTCTTCCGGGGGGTTTGGGGGGTGTCACTCTGATGTGTTGATACGCATTGATGTGTGTGTTGTAGTGGGTGAGGGTGGGTGTGTCGCGTATGTGTGTACCCGTAATATTTTCTCCACCCCCCTCCCCTGTGTCGTAGGTGCAGTACTCACCGTTGTCTTCTGCGCCGGCGTTCGTGCTCCTGGTAGAGGAGTAGGAACACAATCGCTGGGAGTATGTGGAGTTCGGGTTCCATGCTGTCCTTATTCCTCGTGGGCTGTATGGAGGTGAGCGTTTTCCCTTCGAAATGGCTGTTTCTGCCGTGTTTCTATCGGCGGGGCTACCGCCCCGGAAAAGGTGGCGGATTGGTAGGTTGTGATACAGTGGGCGATACATTGTCTCCCGTCTGTCTGTTGGCGGTAACCGCCGCGCTGTTTGTTTGTGCCGCCGTGGCGGGCGGTGTGGTAATGTGGCGGTCTCTGTTGGCGGTTTCCGCCAGGGTCGGAATTCCTTTTTTTACCCCGCCAGCCTGTTTGCGGTTTGGCCGCAGGTTTAACACCGACCGCCAGGGTTGGAATGACCACCATGGTGCCAGTTTTTAATCATGCTGTAGTTGGGGCAACAATCCCAGCGTCATGGAAAAGGTCTATTATATCCCCAATCTACAAAGGAGGCAAAAAACTTGAGCCAGTAAATTATAGATTATTAGCCCTCATTGATAACAAGGCAAAATACTATGCCGGGTTCCTACTGGAACATCTTTGTGAATGGGCCAGTTCAAATTCTCCCTTCTAATCATACAGGCTTTACGAGGAGAACCGGAACTTCAACAAACATTATGGTTCTATGTGTCATCCTTGATTCTTCTAAAATTGCAAAGCTGCCCCTCTACTTTTTTTACATCAACTATCAAGCCACCTTTGATTGTGTATATAGCAAAAGGCTTTGGAGAAAGTTAAAAAGCTGGCACATCCCTCTGCTTTTACTGAAAGCAGTCGGAAACCTTTATTCCAATACATGGGTTAGAATTGAGCTGGGGAGCAGAGCAAACTTATCAAGGGCTATCTCAAAAAGAAGAGGCCTGAACTGGGTTGTGTCTCGACACCCATTCTATTTAACCTATTCCTGACAGACTTACATCCAGCCTTTCCTCCATGAATTTGCACGGTTTGAAATTAGGCTTGGTACAGCTATCAAATAATTTCTATACTGACAACCTTATGCTACTAAGTCACAGATGGGTTGACATGCAGCACCTTTTGGGAGTCACCCATGCATGCTCATTTGCAAATGGATTGAAAACAACCAGCAAAAAGTCTAAAATCATGACCCTGGCCAGGAGCACACCCAAATGAAAGGCCACTGGTATCTGACAGGGAACAAGATAGATGAAACAAAAGTTTATAAATACCTTGGCCTCTTATTCAATAACAACAGTTTATTTAATCCACACAAGGAGGAAATTAACAGGAAAGGTGTAGCCCTGTGGAACATCTCACGGTTATGTTCAGGAATTTAAATGGACACTTATTCAGCTCAATTCTAAATAAAGCTGGGCAAAAGTGGTCCCAACTCTGGCCTGTGGTAGTGAGGCTCTTTAGGGTGGAGATAGAATTCCTTTGGGTCAAACAATATCACACATTTACAGGAAGATCTCCCTGCTCCCCCATCATACATCAGCAGACCAGATCAGGTTTTAGCTCAGTCTTAAAAAACGGTCCTATGCCAGGCGTGCATCCTTTGCATCTTCTGCCACAAGCTTAAATCTACTGAGGAAAACTGAATCAACTATCACATCTGGGAAGAAATCTTTAAAAGATCACATTCACTAGTGCAAGACTACCCTGATAAATTGATCAATCTGTTAAGACTAGCAAATCTATGACAGCAAGCCACAAACTTTCAAAAGAGCCTAAAATAATATCTTTGCTAGAAGACAGGGCAACTCTAGAAAAATGCTCCCATGCCTGGTCATTACTAAGCAACTACAAAACCTTGATGTCACAGCAATTCCTGGGGGAAGTCCTAAACTGCAAGATAAAAAGCAAATACTGGAAATACCGCCTCAGGATTTTGCCCTACCATATGCTCAAAAAGCCCTGGTTGAGGACAAAAGTGAAAATGACGTGTTCACTAAGTGGCCTCACAACCAAATGCCTGGTGCACATCATCTGCCTCTGTAATTTTACTTTAGGTCTACGGCATCAATGGCTGTGCCAGTTAGAGGTGCATTATTGTAGGCAAGCTATATTGGCCTGCCTCAGACCAGAAAATAATCTCATGGACTGTAAAATATCTCCAAGGGTTAGAGGCGGCCATGAAGGATATAACAACCATTTATTTGTTAATTGGATGAAAATGAAGCTACACCTCTCCATGCAAAATAAATGAGTGCCCATTTTTTAAAATAATTTACTGTTCCCTTACATTTGCACCTTGCCACTGTTCTGACTTTCTGCAACCAATAGCCCTCATTTCACACTACCACATTGCATATTGTAATGATTTCAATTAATCTAACAATAAAGATTGATTTAATTTGAGTTGATTTGAAGTGAAGTGCCCCCACAATGGCCATTACATCATGACATTTCTAATATCCATTGTGGGGCCCTCACTGAGGAAATTAATGCATTGGAGGTTGAATTTGGTCTAGATGCACTGCCCCCAACTTATTCAGGGACAATGTGACTGCCCATAATATAACGCACACATAAATGACCAATGGCATATCTGATATTGATAGCATGCAAGACATGCCTGTTACTAGTTTGCATGTTTTTCAAACCTCAGCCATTGTACATCAACCCACTGATGGTACTTTAGCTGTTCTCCCTGGAAACCATAATAAAAAGTGCCCAGCTAATAGCCTTTACTGAAAGAGGCCTGCACAGTCCTTCTTAGGAAGTATGATGGCCCTTTATTTCTTGTCTTGTGAACAGAGACTTTCCAGGATTGAAAATGCCATTTTAAAACTTTCAGACCAATTTAAGGGGCATATTTATACTCTGTCTCCGCCGAATGTTCGTCAAAAATTTTGAGCGCAAACCTTGCCCCATATTTAAACTTTGGCGCCCGCCGTGTGCGTAATTTTTTGGATGCGGCAAACCGCCTTGCGTTAATCATATGCAAGGTAGGTGTTCCCGTCCAAAAAATGACTTAAATGCCTGTGCGTCATATTTATGCTTCCGGGCAAAAATGCTGCACGGCCAGGAGGCGGAGCTGGAAAATTACGCACAGCCTGGGTCAGGGCAGGCGTTAAAATGGGGCAAACACACCTGTATTTAATCAGAACCCACAGAAGCAACAGCAGAGCAGTAAAAGGGAGACATGGAGGTGCTTCTCATCCAGCGTGCACGCAGACGGAGAGCCCAGCAGCACAACAACAGCAGCTACCACAACACCAGCAGGGACCCCAAAGGCAGCGCAGAAGGCAGGAGAGGATATTCCGCACCAGAACAACCCTTCATGGCCTCAGGGAACATGACATCATCCAGAGGTACAGGTTGAACTGGTAGGCCATTCAGCAGCTGCTGCGAAACATAGAGTTACAGTTGTCACCCACCTTGCTGACACCCCACACCATCCCAACAGAAACCAAGCTGCTAGCTGTACTTCACATGCTAGCAAGTGGCTCTTTTCAAACAACTGGTGCCCTGGTTGCCGGAATATCACAGCCATCATTTTCTGCCTTTTTACCCAAAGTACTAGATGCCATCATTGGACTCACACCCCGCCACATCCGCTTCCCAAACACACTGAAGAAGCAGCAGGAGACAAAACAGGGGTTTTACCTCATAAGTGGCTTCCCACACGTCCTTGGTGCCATCGACTGCACACATGTACGCCTTGTGCCACCTGCTGCAACTGAACACCTCTACCGCAACAGGAAGCACAAACATTCCATGAATGTGCAGGACATTGTTGATCACCAAGGATTGATCATCAACATCGTGGCAAAATATCCTGGGAGTGTCCATGACTCATTAATCTTCCGTCACTCTACCATCAATCAGCACTTCCAGGATGGATGGTATGGAAATGGACTACTTGTTGGTAAGTACAGAAACCTACTTATATACACACTGCACGGCAACCCTCTAGGACATACAACACATACACCACAACAGCAACATGTGGACAGGAACACACTGAGGTCGTGACATCGCTCACCATGTTTCATAGGTCTGCATTGAACCTGGCACACATCTGAAATTAGTGTACAGTCTAATGTTAAGACGTCAATGATCACAACGTTTGGAGTGGTTTGCCTAATTGTCACCTTGCAAAATGTAAGCGTCTCACTGATGTTTAAATTAATCCATTGCATAAGTCTAAAGGTATGGGATGTCCAGGGTACATTGATGTGAATGTGTTAAGAAAACTGTCAAAATTAATCTGTGTATGGAACTATCATCTCACCCCCAGTGAAGACACAGGGACACCGGTATCACAAGTCACAAAGCTAAGGAGTGCACACTGTACTGCAAATCCCAAACCATACTGCTGACAACCGGTCAGCAGCCAAACACTCGTTCAGCCAAGGAAACAACACAATGCAGATGTTACATCCTACAAGCCTAAGAATGAACACTATAATACAAAAGAGTCACCGACAACACAAGACAACTACTGCCATGCAAGGTGATTTCAAAGGGGCAAGCTACATCAACATGATCCCATTAATTTTCTTTTTCAGCTGATCAGGGGTATGGGATCCAGCCATGGATAATGACACCATTTGGCAACCCGAGCACTGCAGCAGAGTGTGCCTACAATGACGCACATAGGAGGACACGCAGCATAGTCGAGAGGACCTTCGGCATCCTCAAGTCGAGATTCAGGTGCCTCGACATCACTGGTGGTAGCCTCCTATATTCCCCTGAAACAGTCTATAAGATCTTTCTAACATGTGCCATCCTGCACAACATTTGCATAAGAAAGAACATTCCCCTCCTGGAACCAGAGCCACACATGCCTGAAGAGGAGGAAGAGGAGGATGGTGGCCTGCAACATGAGGGGGAACAACAAAACACGGCTGCTGGAGTGCGTAGGCGCCAACATATCGTGAACAATTTCTTTTAAAATTAATCACCATCACCACTGTATTAATGTAAATAAACACCGATAATAATCACCATATCATGGTCTGGCTAATCATTTTTGCTTACCTTCATCTCTAACTATCAGAATAAGAGTGTAGCCTCATGGAGCATTGCTGATATACCGATCAGGACACAGAAAATCACAGAGCAATTGTGATGCGTACCATACAACAGTCAAATACACACACACTGTAAATGACATATATCCTGTACATTTCACCTTTGAAGGGCAATATCAGAGGACAACACCTATTTCACACATACATGTTGGTAACATGGTTCATCGCAGCATATGGCACACAAGTAAGACACCATCACTCAAGAAGGGGAAAACAAGCCTCATACATGAGGCAGTTGATGTGCTATTGCATTGGTAACAGGAATGTATGACCAGACCCTTGACAGCAGTAAGTCCAACTGCACCGATCTTTGCAAGGACTATCTGTGACTAGAGTTCCATATAAGCAGAACATAGACAGCACAAGTGCCACACCTATGACAAGCATTGCGCACATGACATTCCATGTACATGTCAGCCCATTTCCTAACTCCTGACACACCTATGCTCCTTGTCACAACCCACCTGTCTGAAGAGGTCCCTGGAATGGTAATATGTGTACCCCGATATTGCCTCCTCTACACACACAGACAAACAATACTAATCCTGTGTGCTACACCCTTTCCTATGTTATGCCATCGTCATAGTACATCTGACTGAATGGACGTCAGGTGAATTAATACACTGGCTTGTAGTTTCTAAGCCCTGTTATCACCTGTAGATTGCTTCCTGTGTGAAAGGTACTGTTGGCCATTTGAATTCAAATCTCTCATACAGGACTTGTGAGAAACTGATGCAGCACACACCTGTGATCACCTCCATGCACACCACCCATTTGGACATGTACTGCCCCTGCTGATGCCTGGAACAGCATAGAAGTTTCCATTTTGTCAAATACACCGTTATGCATTGCTACTAATTAAGCCATGCAACACAGCCCTTGGGTTTGTGTGTCACCTTCAAAAACACAGGACATACATAGTTTTCCATGTCAACTGTCCTGTTCTTCCTCCGACCAGTCTTAGTCAGACCACTGATTATGTACCTTGTGAAATTGCTGGACCCAGATTGACCATGCATCCTGTCAGCCTGACTGGCACCTGTCTGTGCGTTACCCTAAAGGTTCCTTGTGGCTACATATGTACCACACTTGCGTTAGCAAACCTCTCATTCCTCAGAGGGTATTTTGTCATGTGCTTCATCAATGCATACCCAAATACATTGTATAGCATCCTCTACTTTTTAAATGTACCATATTAGTAAAATTGTCTTTGAATACCAAGATCATGGCCCATCCCTTGACTGGGTTGCATGTATGCATGAACGACAAAATGTGACAGTGTACCAAGACCATATGCAGGGACTGGATATGGTGCCTCCAGCAGAACCATCTACCTCTAATAATGTGCATGAAAAGTCCACACATATTAGGACCCTGACAGTTCACACGCTGAATCACATTGCTCACAACATATTGTTGGACTGTGTGTGCTGAATAGCTGCAAGATTAATCAACACAGAGGCTATGATGTTCCCAGATGCAGTGGGAACTTCACAGGCCAACCTGTGTACAAATGTTGTAATGACACCTGCCGGAACATGACTCCGGAGACATTATCCCACTCAGCAAACCCAGGTTGCCCTGTTGACAGTCTCATTGCATGTCTTCAGTGCAAGGGTGGGACCATCCCCATGTAGGTTGTCATGTCCTCATCCACTTTATTCACATTGATCTCCGAAGGTTACTCAGTAGATACAGGAATAGCTGCCACTGACTCATGATGAGACCTGGATGTAACTGTGACAACATACATCCCTAAAAATATGCAGGATTAACATTGGACCACACACATGAACAAGACACCTCTGTGCAATTGATCGCTGGAAATATGTGGACACGTACTGCCTCGTCTGCTGGTCCACCACTGCCACTGGAGAGTTGTGGCTCAGTCATATGACCACAACTGTGGCGTCATATTACATTTGTGGTTCACCTTAGGCTGTCAGTGCCAATAACATGGTACCCACTTTGTCTATGCATGTGCCTGACTCACTGTGGGTTCACCAACAAGTGCCTAGGAAGCAGTTGCCAAAATTCTAGGACATGGGATGGCCAACTTGGGGACCATTGACATGAACAAGCATCTGCCATCTATCCGGTGCATGCTTTGTGGTGTCTACGTTACCCAAAATCTTGGAAGTGCACACAACAGATGTTGCTACATGTATGACTAGCACATGTCCTCTCTCATTTCCACAATGACTTGCATCTAAGGTTTGGACACATTGACTTCACATTCATACAAGCACGTTTGCAATAATGCATCTTGTGATGCACACACACAGGGTCGACAAATACATTAGTAGCCAATGCACACGCATTGAGCCATAGGCATTGAGGTATTGTACTCATGTGTGTCAACTTGCTATCTTCTCCTGATGCCAAACATGGCCATATTGTGCAATACATATATGTAGGCTACACATATGGCCATCTAGTGCGTCAGCCAAGCGTGAAAATCCTGTTAAGGAAGTAGCGGTTCATGGTCCGCAGCAGTTTGATGTCTCACATGTGAACATACACCATCAACACCAAAGTGGGTGCAATCAGCCTATCTCAGTTGTGTCACAAATGTAACATAACATTAAAATGGAACAAACACCCAAAACCAGTTCATGCCCTGAAATTTTGACACATACGCGTCAAAAAATGACGCACAAGCGTAAAAAAATTACGCTTATGCCGGAAAAACTTTGCATAATGCCCTGAAAATTGGTTGTGTTAAGACTATTTACAAATATATGGATGCAGCCTAATTTTTACTCCTGTGCATCGGAAAAAATGACGCACATAGTGTATGCGTGAAAAAACAGGATATCCTGTTTACAGATTGTGAGGGTCATTCTGACCCTGGCGGCCGGTGGCCGCCAGGGCCACCGACCACGGGAGCACCGCCAACAGGCTGGCGGTGCTCCAATGAGCATTCTGACCGCGGCGGTTCAGCCGCGGTCAGAAGCGGAAAGTCAGCGGTCTCCCGCTGACTTTCCGCTGCTCTTTGGAATCCTCCATGGCTGCGGAGCGCGCTCCGCAGCCATGAGGATTCTGACCCCCCCTACCGCCATCCAGTTCATGGCGGGAAAGCCGCCATGAACAGGATGGCGGTAGGGGGGGTCGCGGGGCCCCTGGGGTCCCCTGCCGTGCCCATGCCAATGGCATGGGCACGGCAGGGGCCCCCGTAAGAGGGCCCCGAAAAGTATTTCAGTGTCTGCCTTGCAGACACTGAAATACGCGACGGGTGCCACTGCACCCGTCGCACCTTCCCACTCCGCCGGCTCGATTACGAGCGGGCATCCTCGTGGGAAGGTCGTTTTCCCCTGGGCTGGCGGGCGGTTTTACTGGAACCGCCCGCCAGCCCAGGGGAAAACTCGTAATACCCGCCGCGGTCTTTTGACCGCGGCGCGGTAATTTGGAGGGCGGGATCCTGGCGGGCGGCCTCCGCCGCCCGCCAGGGTCATAATGAGGCCCTATGTACAGTGGGTGTACTTTCACTTTCACTTTGCAGTCTGTGATTCTTCTAGACTGTTTGGCTGTGTTCTGAGTTTTGTCCAGTGAATTTGTGCTTTTGTCTCCTGTGTGCTCCATTACTTGTTAGTTTGTGAAATAAATATTGTTGTTGTATACTGTCTGAGTGTGTTTTGTGTACAATTGTCCAGTATTGTATTGTATTTGTTGTTTGTGGGAGTCTGTTGTGGGTACTGCCAGTTTGGGGATAGTTGGGCACTTTTAGTTGTTAAGTTTACTTTTTTTGTACTTCTACTTTCCCCCTTTTCTCCTTTGTT
The DNA here is from genome assembly GCF_031143425.1 of Pleurodeles waltl. Taxonomy (NCBI): domain Eukaryota; kingdom Metazoa; phylum Chordata; class Amphibia; order Caudata; family Salamandridae; genus Pleurodeles; species Pleurodeles waltl. Next base: position 684,725,120 of record NC_090449.1, on the reverse strand, counting down.
CTTCTTCATCCCCTATTCCCCTTTTCAGTGCTTAGATGTTGGGTAGGCCACGTCTTGGCAGGATGGGTGAGGAGGAGCTTGGGGGGTTTATATGGCTGGTGTGCCATTTCCTCCCACTGATGATCGAGGCAGGGTGATACAGGGGTATCACACCGAGGCGCAACGAATCCGGTGGGGAAAGGTCCTGCATCACTTGCAGCGCGTGTATGGGAGCCAGAGGAATGACCACCAGCTGAAGCACAGCTGGGCTGACCTCATCACCAGGGAGCAAGATCTGCTGGACCACCTGGGAATAGTGATTGTTGGCCCTGTTGGTGAGCACAAATCACGTAAATATGCACAATTAAAAGCTCTGTAGTGACATCAGATGATTTGTACAATATCTGCCGGCTAAGTTGCTGACTGTGTGGAATGCTTCGGAAACATACAGGGTCATTGATTGACTGTGTGAAGGACCACAATTGCTAGCTGTCAGGAAGCAAGTGCTCTGCAAACTTACAGAATACTTTTGCTTAATGTAATTTGGTGCCGCCTTTGTGTCAGAAAGCAACACAAATTAAGAGCCAATCATGTCTATATAGGTCACATTTGGCAGTGAAGTATAGATTTAAAAAAATATTGGCAACCTTTGTTGACGCAATAGCTAGACTGACTTTCTAAACACTACATGATGCAGAAATTGAGTGCTGGCTTTACGTCAATTGATGATAGCAATGTGGCCCAGACATATGTCTCATGTGTGTCTGGTGAGTGTGTAAGGAAAGCGTTTTTGGAAGTTCTATGACTGTTAGGGAACAATGTGGTCCTTCATCATTTTGGATACATGTCAGATCTGGATTTGAAAACAGGGAAAAGGTGTAAGGTGCCCTCAGCTAACATCTTACGCTGGTATTTGGTGTTTGGTGTTCCACCTTTCGTTTAGGGATGGCAGGCCAAAGGTATGCACATGGGTTCATATCTCTATAGTTGGTGCAAATCACCATAGCTGGGCCACATCAAATGAAGAAACTGTAACAGCATGAGGGCTTACAAAAGTCCCTGCCCCTCTGTACAATGTACCTATGTGTCATAAATGTGTCATGGCCACATAGGCTGTTTGACTGGTAATGCAGTCCTCAAGTAACCAGGCTTTGGATGTCTCTCTTGGATACACATGATGAGACGAATACACGCCATTATTATGTCTGCTCACTAATGACCGAGCATGTTTGCCACCACATGATAGTTAGGGCCACTGCATGTGTGCAGATATGTGTGTAATTGTCACAGGAGACCCATGCTATGTACATGTTAGCGTGCTATATCGGATGCAGTATCATCATGTCTGAGTGGCTTTACTTACTTATGTCATCTTACACATAGTTTTTGTCTTTGTAATTGTTGGTCAGTGCACAGATTTTGAGCACATTTCCTTCTTCCATGCCTTACAGGTGGCTTCACTTGAGGACCCCGACAACTCCAGTACATGTTGATATGTCTGTTATGTGTTGTGTTTGCTGGTGATGTGTGATGGACTCCTGTGTGTTGAACACATAGCAAGGTATGATGCGCTGGCCCATCATTTGTCTTGTTCCATGAGTGGGATTTAATTTTCTAAGCATTTTGGAGTTTACCAGTGCTTATCCTATTGTCTTATCTAGGGATTCTAGGTCATTCCTGTAGGCCCCGCAATGTGAACTGGGGTGAGTCATGTGGATAACACTTGTATCAACAAGAGTTGCACTAGAACTAATCTCAGATTTAGGGGGTTATTACAACTTTGGAGGAGGTGTTAATCCGTCCCAAAAGTGACGGTAAAGTGACGGATATACCACCAGCCGTATTACGAGTCCATTATATCCTATGGAACTCGTAATACGGCTGGTGGTATATCTGTCACATTTGGGACGGATTAACACCTCCTCCAAAGTTGTAATAACCCCCTAAGTCTGCCTGTCAGACCCACATTGTCCCAGAATGGGGCTGCAAAATACTTTCCCACAGACTTCTGCTTCCCTATTCACCAAAGTACTTATGAAACTGTAGGGTGAACTTCCTAGCAGCATGTAGCTCCACATGTAGTGCTACAAGTATGTGGCACTTGAGTGCAATGGCCTAGGTGTGCATGCAAATCATGGCCATGGGTGTTCTTGCAACTCTGTGTCTGTTGTAAGTCATGACTTACTAGAAGTATATGATGTGGACAAAGGTCTGCATTTCCAGACATGTGTGGCGCTGGGATTGGTCAAGGGTTTGCTGTCTCGTATTTGTTGATACACCTTACCTGTGGTGTGTGTGTAGAGCCAAACACATGTCCAACTTTATATAGCTTCCTGGGTGTCCATGTTGTTTGAAATTGTTATTTGTTTCTCCAACCCCCCACCCTCAAACACAGGCATGGGTTTGTGAATAGTGTACCTAGGACTGATGATACAAGTATGTTACACAGATATGTAAATCAGTGAATCTTTGGTCGGAACCTAGTATACATACTCAGGTATAGCGCATGAGTACTATACTAGCAAGTCCATTTACAACTTGCAGATCATGTGGCCCTAGATTTCCATCCCGTACACTGACATTTGTAGCCCTGGCATTGGCGCAGGATGTGCTGAATGATTATTAGCTGACAACTGTCAGAACTCTGATGCCAAATTAATGCCAGTTGTTACCCATCTTTTAGGGTTTGGATGTGCTATGTCTGATATGACCTTTGGAGGCTGCCCTGCCATGTACTTCCTCAGGGACATTCAATGATCTGTATGATGATAGGAGCTGTTACAAGTACAGTAGATGTAATGTCTGATTTACTTCTTGTGCCATTTCACACAACGCAGTTCCTAATCTAATGTTTTGCCTTTGTCTTCACAGCTGCTAACAAGACACCCATCCAGGTCCGTGAGTTCCAGAGGCGGGCAATGCGCTACCAGCATATTCTTCTGGCAGAGTCAGGGTTCAGCTGGATGGCCCGAAGATACAGGAATGAACGGGACTCCGGAGCATGAAGGGCTTTCCCACAGGGTGGCCCTACTTTGCCCACCACAGCCGCCACCACCAGCACAACCACCACTTCCACCCAGGTGGCACCAACCACAGCTGGGACTGTTGTCCCAACAACGTCTGCAGTATCTCCATGCCCTAGCAGTGGAACACCTTCAGGACAGCCCACAGGCATAGACTATACACGCCCACACACATCCTCAGCTGGTACCCTGTTAGTTTGGTTAGGAAGGGCAGAGTATGATGCAATCCAGGCCACTGTGCAAAGTTATCTGAATACATAACTTCAAGACAGTTGTATTGACAAGCTACGTTATTTGACAGGAGGCACATTTCAGTTATCTACTGCACAGCTGATGTGTCACATTACACAGAGACAAAGTGGTTGTGTAAGTGCTATTTATTGAAAAGTGCTGTAGTGGTATATGTACATTGTCCATGATTGTGAGTCCATTATAATGACATCTTCCATTGTGATCCTACACAAGTGCTAAAGGAAAATGCATTTGGCATGCTGGGGTGATGTGTCAGACAGTGCAGAGGGACAGGATTTGCCAATGAGTAAGTGAGAGACAATCACTGGGCAGGATGACAAGATAAACAGTGGTTTGCAGAACAGTCATTGAGTATAGTTGTTGTAAGACTAGCATGTTACAAAGCGCTGGACCTTGGTAATAGCTGGCCATGTGGCAGGGACTAGTGCTTCCTGGTACTTTTCCGTGTGAAGGTGATCTGTTCCATGTCTTCTTCTTCTGATGTGTGTGTTGCCTCCTCTGTTCTTGGTGGTGGTGGTTGTGAAGGGGCAACACACACCTCAGTGTTAGAAGACGTGGAGCCAGACATCCTAGTCGCTGCTACCTGTGAAGGTCTTAAGGGCAGTACTGCTTCAAGGAGGATCTGCTGATTCTTAAGAATAGCAGCCACATCACGATGGTAGGCAGTCAGGTCGGCCCTGAGGGGGTCATGATTGCAGTTGTGCATGCAGTGGAAGGTTTGGGGTGCGAGGTGTTGTGGCAACTCCCTTACTGCAATGGTGAATTCCTTGACAGTTTGTTGTAGTCCTTGCAGGATGGATGTTAGGTCTGTTATTGGTGTACTGTAATGGTGTGCCCCAGCTTCTCTCTGTGCAGGCCATGCCCCCATGCCATACCCCTTTACCCATGCCACTCCATGTATATGATGACTTCCTTGCATTTTGTGGTCCGTATCCCCCCCTGCTTACAGTTGACATTAGTGCATTTTCATTCCCCATTACCCTGCATGTGCGTTGTCTCCTGGTAGTCTGCGCTGTCCTGTCCTTGAATCCCTGTGACGATCTCCTCAGTGATGACGGCTGCGACCATCTCTTTCATGTGGTCCAGGGCCTCCTGGTGTGCTGGACTCCCACCTCCAGTCTGCAGTGCTGCCTTCCTGTTCCTGGCCATCTTTTCCTTGGTCCTGTGCTTGCAGTCATGCCAGCGTTTCTTGCACTCGATGACTGTTCTGCATACTTCTGCCACACTGTTAATCTTGTCAACAAGTTGTTGCCATATTGCCTCTCTCCTACTGATTGGCAACTTTGAGGTGACAAACAGTTGGTGCTGGTGTTCCGTCACCTCTTTTACCAGAATTTCCTGTTCCTCTGCACTGAAGCGACACTTAAAACTGTCCAGGGTCTTGTGTGGGTCCCCCTGACTGGTTCCTGGTCTGTTGTCATCTTCCTGGGGTCTGTACAGGCATCTGGGATCTATTTTAGCTCTCCTCTGCTGAAATGGCTGTGTTTGCAGGGAATTTTGATGCCATTGCGTCAAAAAATGCTGCATATCCAGTGTGCGGTGTCGTAAATCGACCCACAGTCATTTCCGCTGCGTTAATGTTGTTTTGCTTTTCGACTTGACGCTGCAGCATGCGTAAAAAAAAAGACTTACACCTGTGGTTTGCGCCGCCGGGCGTCAAAGTATAAATTTGATGCCCGCATGGTGCACACAAATGGCGTTAGCCGGTGGTAATATTTTTGACGCAAAACTGCACCGGCGCAGTTTTACGTCAAAAATTATAAATATGGGCCTAAGATTCCTGTCACCAGCAGTGAGGCTGGGGTTGGAACATCTATGATTCAGCCACCCAAGGAGAGGTCTGTGTCTGTTGCTTCTGCTCCATCTGTTGGCTTGATGTTTCTATCTGATTCTCTCCATCCCTTTGACCCCACTGTATATATGGTTTGTCCACACACAGGTGTAAATGATGTGGCAGAAACGCTCAATGTACAAAATCCTCTTGCTTCAACTTCTAATGCAATGTGTGATGGTCCCAGCACAGTGATGTTTAATGCACAAACCCATCCTTTGGTAGGTTTAACTGCAAAGGGTCAGCATATCAAATGGACCTCATCCAGTGCCTTACAGTCTTGGTCTATCACCAGGGCCCTCTCCCTATGTCCTTATTTTGGCAAGTGTACCTTCGTTGTCTGAAAACAGCATTGAGAACCACTAGCAGTTAAAAAGGAAAACGCCTCATTACGAGTTTAGCAGTCAGACTGCCAGATCACCATATTGGCGGTCCTGAACAAACCACCATGTTGGCCGGCGCACAGACTGCCCTTTTACGAGTTCAACAGAAAGAACCGCCGACTGCCGAACAAAAAAGGCAGACCGCCAGCAGCACAGAGGCTCACAAATAGGTGGTTTGAGCTCCAACACCAACAGCCCCGTGACCAACCACTGACCGTATTACAAGTCCAAAGTCGCAGTGTCAGGCACCCATAGCAGTCATCTAATGGCAGTTCGCGGTCACCAAAGTAATACACAACTGCACATTGGATGGATTTGAAAAAACACAGTTGACACACATTGCTACACCTGACACCTGCAACTCACACTATAAAACACACCCCTTAACACACCACAAGACTGAGTGACTTTTTCCCATATTGCAGATACCTCGCACCATTTTCTTTTTTCATCATCCCATACAACAGTCTGCACACACTTTTGTCCAGTTACACCCTTTGGCACTACCCCTTTATAGTAAGTCACTGTCACCTGTAACATATTTGATTTTTTCCACCGTGGCATGTATTAGAAATGCCTGTTTCACTGATGAAGAGTTAAGAGTCATGGTGGATGAAATCATAATAGTAGAGACTCAATTGTTCAGAGCCAAAGTCCAGCACACTCCTCTAAGCAGGAAAATAGAAATGCTAGACAGGATAATCAACAAGAGTCAATGATGTAGGAACCACCCTCAGCACAAGAGAAGACATCAGGAAGAGGTGGAACGACCTCAGGGGCAAGGTCCCGTTCCTTGGTCTCCAGGCACTGGTTGAAGGCCAAGAACACTGGTGGTGGCCCATTGCAGCTCTTTCTGTGGGAGGAGAAGGTCTTGAACATCCTTTATCCTGAGGGCTCGACAGTAATCCCTAGGGGAGTGGAGTCTGGTAAGTCAAAACAGGAAAAACGTCTCCAAAATGCCATGTCATGCATGCTCACTGGTCACCATGTGCCACCTCCACTGTCATCCCATTCACCACCCAGTATCCACCTGCTCTAAGACCCTTGTCTGTCATCTCACAATTGAAGTAGACTCACCTGGGGGAACAACATCTGTTTATAATATATGTAGTGCGAAGACTGACAAGACTACAACTCCTAGCAGACACTGTTTCTGTAACTCCAAACAGCAGAACAGTGGTCGTTTCTCCAAATACCCATGTAGGTAAAGTCTCAATTGTAGTGTAATCATTTGGGAGGATAACATTTGTATAGTGTGTGTAGTACAGGGACTGACATGACTGCTAAGACCAGGAGGCACTGTTACTCCACTCAGTCAGCCCTGTGTCACCTTCTCCAAATACCCTTGTTTGTTAACTTCCAATTGATGTGGACTCACCATGGAAGGATAACATTTGTATAGTGTGTAGTACAGGGACTGACATGACTATAATTCCCATTGAGCACTGTTTCTGTACCTCTGTTAGATTTGGCATCCTTGGCCTGGATTCCCCTAACTTTATGCCTCTACTTCCCAGGTTGCTTCCGTGTGCTGGACTCTGTGTTTGCTGTTTTTGTTTGCTCTGGACACTTTTCCACTGCTGACCAGTGCTAAAGTGTAAATGTTCTCTGTATAAAGTATATGTGTACATTGGCTTATCCATGATTGGCATTTTTGATTTACTAGTATGTCCGTAGTAAAGTACACTAGAGGTGCCCAGGTCCTGTAAATCAAATGCTACTAGTGGGCCTGCAGCACTGGTCGTGCCACCCACATTAGTAGCCCTATAAACATGGCTCAGACCTGCCACTGCAGTGTCTGTTTGTGAAGTCTTAAACTGCCTATTCAACTTGGCAAGTGTACCCTCTTGCCAGGCCTAAACCTTCCCTTTTCATACATGTGATGCACCCCTAAGGCAGGCCCTAGGTAGCCCCATGGGCAGGGTGCACTGTATGTTAAAGGTGGGACATGTACTTGTGTTTTACATGTCCTGACAGTGAAATACTTCAAAATTTGATTTTCACTGTTGGTGGACTATTTCTTTCATAGGTTAACATGGGGGCTGCCTTTAAATATTATTAAAGCGTAGATTCCCTTTTGGAGCAGATAGACATGTGGAGTTTGGTGTCTCTGAACCCTCAATTTAAAAATACATCTTTTAATGGAGTTGGTTTTTAGGATGTGTGTTTACAATTTTCCACTTTTAGAAAGTAGGCATTTTCTTGCTTAAACCATTCTGTGACTCTGCTTGTTTGTGGATTCCCTGTCTTGGTCAGTTTGACAGTCGGGCTGTTTGCACCTCTCCTCTAGACAGTGACACAAAGGGAGCTGGGGTATAGTCTGCATATCCTGATGGGCCATCTGGGCTGAGGGGAGGAGTGGTCACTAACACCTGAAAGGGATGTGTCTGACCTCACACAATTCAGTCTCCAACCCCCTGACATGTGCCTGGAGCCTGGCCTGGGTAAGGCAAGATCTCGAAAACAATAGAGACTTCTCTTTGAGCCTTCTCAAAGCCAGAAAGGGGTATAAGAAGAGCACCCAAAACCCCTGAAAATCAGATTACTTCCGGACTAAGAGGACCTTCTGCCCAGGAGAAGAGCTGCAGAACCTGAAGGAGAGTACTGCCCCTTTGCCTATAACTGTGCATTGCTGGGTTGGCCTGGAGTATCTATTTCTGCCTGAGAGGGGACAAAGACTGACTTTTGTGTGACTTCCCACTGGACAGAATCTCCAAGGGCTTGGACTGAGCTTGCCTCCTGTTGTTGAAGTCTCAGGGACAACAAAGACTTCTGTCTGCCAGCACCTGGGCTTTCTGCTGAGAGTCCTGCCTGCCAAGTGGTGCCCTAACCTGCCTCTGGGCCCTTGAAAGGTGCAACTAGTGGAAAAGGACAGAAATCCATGCAAAGACTGTGGTGCGGGGAAATGTTTGACGCACCACCTGCTTTGCGGCTGATAAACGACACGCCACCAGCCTAGCGGCAAAAATCGATGCTCCACCTGCATCGCGGCTGGGAGAACAACGCAACATGGCTGAAGAAACGGCACCCAACACCTGCAGCGGCTACTATTAACGACACAAGCTCCCACGCAGTGCGGATTCTTGACACCGTGCAACCGGATTTCAACGCAACATCACTGGGCACGCAAAATCAACGCAAAGCCTGCCTGGACCCGAGGTGTCCATCCGGATCAACACATGGCTCTCTTGCGGAAGAAAAGAAACGACGCATGCCGACCGGACCGGAGTTGGAATGGTGCGTGTTCTCACTTGCAGGTGAGAAATCTACACATCGCTGGCCTTTTTCAATGCACGCTCGCAGGGTGTTCTCACTGTTGTCTAAGGATTAACACTCTTATTCTTTTTAAATTTCATAACAGCTTGTGTATGTCAGATGTTTATCATTTTGGTCTTGTTTTGTTTAGATAAATATTACCTATTTTTCTAAACCTGTGTTGTGTCATTTTGTAGTGCTTTCATTGAGTACTTTACACATTGCTTCTCAAGTAAAGCCTGCCTGCTCATGCCAAGCTACCAAGAGGGTGAGCGGGGGTTAACTGAGGGTGACTAGAGTGAGGGTCCTTGCTTGGACAGGGGGAACCCTGACTGCCAACCAAAGACCCCATTTGTAACAACCTCCAAACACCAGAACAGTGCTCACTTGCTTAAATATATCTGTTATTGAGCACTCAAGTGGAATGTGCTCACTAGGGGGAGAACATTGGTCAAGAGTATGTACTGGAGTGAGTGATGACTGCCACTCAAAGCAGGCCCTGTATCTGTAATTACAAACACCAGCACAGTGTTCTCTTCTCCAAAGACCACTGTTTGTCAATTCCCAAATGAAGCTTACTCACCTGGAGGGATAGCATTTGTCAAGTATTGGAGAGCAATGAGAGTGGCAGCACAGCAACTGACATCAGGCACTGTTCTTCCATCTCCAAACACCAGACAAGTGTACTCGCCTCAAAAGACCCCTGTGTCCTAACTCTCAGTTTAAGTGCACTCACCCAGGAGGCTACCATTTGTACAGTGTGTATAGTACAGGGAGTTACATGACTACAACTCACAGGAGGCTCTCTTACTGTCACGCCAACCACCAGTCCAGTGTCCTCTTCTCCAACTACTCTTGCTTGGGAAATCACAAAAGAAGTGTTCTAACTTTGGGGAGGGGGATGATATTTCTTAAACGTATTAAGTAGATGGAGTGATACGACTGCTAAGGCCAGGAGAATCTTCCCCTCATTACAACCCTGGTGGACGGTGGTAAAGCGGCGGTAAAACCGCCAATAGGCCGGCGGTAAAAAAAATGGAATTATGACCATGGCAGAAACCGCCAAAATAGACAGCCACTTTAACATTCCGACCGCCACGGTGGTACAAACAAACAGCATGGCGGTCACCGCCAACAGACAGGTGGAAGACAATGTACTGCCCAAACTATTATGACAGGCCAATCCGCCACCTTTTCCGGGGCGGATTCAACGTGAACAAAAACACGGCGGAAACAGGACTTGGAAGGGAAAACACTCACCTCTACACACCCCATGAGGAACCAGGACCCCATGGAGCCTGAACTCCAAATCCTCCCTGCGATAGTCTTCCTGGTCCTCTACCAGGAGCACGAACGACGGCGGTGACGAACACGGTGAGTACTACACCTACAACACAGGGGAGGGGGAGGGAAAAGAGAGTGACACACACATGCAACACCCCTACCCTCACCCACAACAACATACACACAAATACATGCTGCAACATTACATTTACATCCCCCAACCTCCCCTGGAAGAACGCAATGACAAAAGGAAATGATTGTAACCATTGTAATCAAGAATAATCCATTAGTCAAAAATATATATACACTATAAACAATTATGTACACCAAGAATTCAAATCCAGGTACTGCACCTATATAGTCCGTGGACCACTAGGCCCAAAATGCATGGGTGAGGCACACACTCGATACCCGATTGAAACGGAGAGAAAACTGCAGGGGCATCAGATCGAAATAAAAGAGGCACCTCAGGGGGAAGGGGAAGGGGGGGGCACCTCAGCGAGATGAGTGCACGATGCCAGCTCCACGAGGGGGCTCCATGCCCATTGATGTATCCTGGGGAGTGCAAAGCCACAGTCTCTCAAGTCTCTCCAGTGGGTGGTTTGCCCACTGCTTTATCCTGGGGAGTGCAAAGCCACAGTCTCTCAAGTCTCTCCAGTGGGTGGTTTTCCCACTGCTTTCTCCTGGGGAGAGCTGAGCCACATTCTCTCAAGTCTCTCCAGTGGGTGGTTTGCCCACTGCTTTATCCTGGGGAGTGCAAAGCCACAGTCTCTCGAGTGGATAACAGTCTCCACTGTTTCTGGGGGGGGCTTTGTGCCCAGAGTGCTTCATCCTGCCAAGGACAGAGGTAGTGGATGTCTTTCTCCACTGGTTCTGGAGGGGGCTTTGTGCCCAGAGTGCTTTATCCTGCCAAGGACAGAGGTATTGGATGTCTTTCTCCACTGGTTATGGAGGGGGCTTTGTGCCCAGAATGCTTCATCCTGCCAAGGACTGAGGTAGTGGATGTGACACTCCACTGACGGTGGTGCAACATGCAAGCTGCCCAGGCCCCTGGAACTGACCAGCAGCCTAGTACGAATGACAACTGGGGATGGCAGCGATGTCTCGGGCCGCTGAAGGTGCTGGCGGTGGGGTCAGTAGCGGCGGTGCTTGTGGCAGGCATTGTGGCAGCGGTGCTGTTGGCGGCATCACTGACTGTGGTGCCGGTGGCTGGCTCACTGACTGCCGTGCTGGCAGCGGTGTCAGTAGCGGCGGTGCTGGTGGCGGGCTCACTGACTGCGGTGCTGGCGGTGGTGTCAGTAGCAGCGGTGCTGGTGGCAGGCTCACTGACTGCGGTGCTGGCGAGGGTGTCAGTAGCAGCGGTGCTGGTGGCAGGCTCACTGACAGCGGTGCTACTGAAGGGCACAGTGTCTGCGGTGCGGGTGAAGGGCTCAGTATCTGGGGTGCTGGCGGTGGTGTCCGTGGTGGCGGTGCATGTGGCGGTGCAGGTGGCGGTCTTGTCCACCGTGCAGGTTGGCGGCGACGTTGACTTGCCTTTCATTTTCAGGCCCTTCCCCACCTTGGACTTTGGTGCAGCTGTCTTGCCACTTCCAACAATTGTCTTGCCTGAGGCCTTGGTGGCAGGTGTTTTGGCCTTCTCCCTCCAGGATGTGGGCAACTTTTTCTGTTTTGGAGGTGGGGGAATGTCCTTGGCCTCGCTCCTTGGGACACTGGCAGCCCTGTTGTTTGGCGCACTATAAAATCTGGCTATTGCTGGCACCACTGTGCCCGGTGATGTGGTGGCTGAGGTGCTGGGTTGGGACCTGGAAAGGCGGGCCTTAGGGGACGGACGGGGTGGGGGAGGTGTAGGGAAGAGGTCAACATTTGATAGGAAAGGCTTTTTAGACACACTGGGACGGGTAGATGGAGCGATTTTGGGAGTGGAGTAGTGGATGTAGAAGGTGTTCTTTGCTGACTTTGGGTGAAGGTGCATGGGCTAGAGGGTGTCATGAGGTGGATGACTGTTGGGTGGGTGTGTGACTGCATTTGTTTACTTTGGGAGGAGGGCTCACAGACACACTGGGAGAGGACACATGGGATGTGTGAATGGTAGTGCGGGTGGTGAGTGCACGTGAGCGGTGTGTGGTGATGGGTGGGCTGGTGATGGAGGTAGTGGCTGAAGATGTAGTGCATGCAGGTGTGAGTGGAGACGTGACAGGAAGGGAGGAGGGAGACATGGAGGAGGGGGACACAGTGGAGGCAGTAGATGTTGGTATGTGTGCATGGGTATGATGCTTGTGTAAATGCCTGTGGGATGTGTGGTGCTTATGTTTGCCAGAGCCACCCTTGTGTGTTGAGGTGTGGGCATGCTGGTCTGATAGTGTGTTTGGGATAGGCTGACGTACTGGGGATTGGGTCCGGGTGGAGGAAGTTGGAGGGCGGAGGCTGTACACAGGGACAATGGCTGCCATCAGTGCTGAGGCCAGAGCCTGAAATGCTCGCTGTTGGCCCTGTTGGCTGCCTGGCCAGAATGAATGCCCTCCAGGTATGCATTTGTCTGTTGCAACTGCCTCTCTACACCCTGGATGGCATTCAGAATGGTAGACTGCCCAACAGTGAGGGATCTCAGGCGGTCAATTGCCTCCTCACTGAGGGCAGCAGGGCTGACTGGGGCAGGGCCTGAGGTGCCTGGGGCGAAGGAGATGCCCACCCTCCTGGGTGAGCGTCCACTGGACACACGCTATGGGGCTGCTGGGAGGGCGGTGCTGGTGATGTACCTGTAGATGTGGGCACAGAGGGGCCCGCCACCGCAAGGGAGCTCCCATCAGAGGAGGAGTCGGTGTCGCTGATCTCTGCTCCTGTCCCCGCCGGGGAGCTTCCCTCGCCCTCTGTTCCACTGGTGACTTCAGACTCTGTTTTTCTCGCCCTCCAGGGCCATGTGGGATGCAGCTCCCTCCTGCTTTGGTGGCACAGCTCCTCCGCCTGATGATGCTAATGCACACAAGAAAAGGGAGACCACAAAAAGGGGGGGGGAGCAAGAAGAAAGACATGTTCAGTGCATGCAATACCGCTACTGTTGGCGGACACTACAGACACAGCAGCCCTCTGCACTACGACATGCACATAGAGTTCCCTAATTAATCACAGGGACATGGGGTACATGCCTATGCCCGATTCCTGCACACATGGAAGTCACAGGAGCCTGACTAGGTGTAGATGGCTCTTACCACTGGTGGGGTTGGGGTGCCACTTGGCCTGCCTCACAAAGGGTCCTTGTCTACAAAGCTCGCCCTAGCCTAGGGGAGCCCACTGCCCACCTCCTCCACCCAGACACCTCCAATGCGCGCAGAGTCAGACCCCCTTGTGGCTGCTGTGATGCCCTCAGGCACCCATCCAACTCCAGATACGCCACTGTCAGGATCCGGAACATCAGGGGGTTCATGTTGCGACGGGCACCCCTCCCACATTGGGAGGCCATCCCCAGCTGGGCCTCCGCCATCTTCTTGCTCCAGCGGCGAATGTCCTCCCATCTTTTACGGCAGAGGGTGCTCCGTCTATGGTGGACCCCCAGGGTCCGGACGTCTTTGGCGATGGCACGCCAAATATCCTTCTTCTAGTGGGCGCTGACCTACAGGAATAGTAGAGGGGAAAAGGAAAAACTTTAACCGTCCGGACCGTCACAGTCATTGTCCCACGTTCCCACCCTTGCCCTGACGCACATACACTCACTGTCCGATCATGCAGGCCTCATCCCCCCTCCCGTATCTTTCATCCACACCACTCCAAACAGGCATTGCCCATACAGCATGCTCACAGTGTACTCACCTGTTTGTCTGGAGGACTGTAGAGTAGCGTGTACTGGGGGAGGACCCCATCCACTAGTTTATCCAATGATGTGAAGGCAGGGGCCCTTTCCCCAGACACATGAGCCATCGTCGCTTACAGACTGAGGTCACAGCAGCACTTGCAGTGTAGGTCCTCTCCTGTTGAAGATCAGGTATCAAGTGAGTGAACTGGGCATTTCCAAGCCACGGGCAGTGGAGGTCTTGGCTGGTCAGAGCCTGTTCAGAGTCCCAAGGGTGAAGGTGCCTCTCTGGCAGCAGAAGGTGGGGTATTCCCCATTGCCTGGACAGGAGGAGGTGTTAGTTTACTTTCTCCAGGGATCACACTGGACATTTCCACCAGCCCTCCATGCACCTTATGGCAGCAACATCCTAGAGTAGATCGGGTACAGAGGAGGAGTGCCATACAGAGACTCAAGAGTGCAAGGAGGCTGCGGAGGAACCTCGGCCTGCTGGGTAAAGACGTCTATGCCCTGAAGAAGCTCCGTGAAGCAGAAAACAGCAATGACGTTGAAACTGTGCAGCACCTCCTCATGGATGGGGTGGATCCTTGTGCTGCAGATGACAAAGGCCGTACCGCACTGCACTTTGCTTCCTGTAATGGCAACGATGAAATAGTGCACCTGCTCTTGGACCACGGTGCTGACCCGAACCAGAGGGATGGGCTTGGTAACACACCCCTGCATTTGGCTGCCTGCACCAATCACGTTCCGGTCATCACCACATTGCTTTGTGGAGGTGCAAGGGTGGATGCCTTGGACCGAGCAGGACGGACACCCCTCCACTTGGCAAAATCAAAGCCGAACATCTTGCAAGAAGGGCACTCGCAGAGTCTGAAGGCACTGCGACTGGAAGTCCGACAGATCATTCAGATGCTTTGTGAGTACCTGGACAAGTTAGGCCGACATGAGCAGAAAGAGCAGTTGGATGACCTGTGCTCCCGTTTGCAGATCACCAGCACCAAGGAACAGGTGGATGAAGTGACAGATCTTCTGACCAGCTTCACCTCGCTCAGCCTGCAGATGCACAATATGGAGGACAGGTAGTTGATGGCGATGGAGCCTGCTGCACACAAAGGATACTGACAAATGGAGACTGGCATGCTGAGAACAAAATCTTCACATGGTGTAACCCATCTTGATTTGGCAATATTGTTTGGCACAGCACCACTGCTGAGCATGGGTGAAACAAACTATTCTCTGTGTGTGCTTTTTGGTTTTAATGGCCCTAAATTGAAGTTGATAATTCAAGACACAAACTACCAAGTTGATATGTCTGGCTCCACAGTCCTGTTGCAATTTCAGTACCCACAGACATATACAGTGATCTGAACTATTCCATACTTTTGAAGATATTCCGAGTCCCTCACATATCAATTTTCCTTTTGTTCTGGATCGCTTCCTTTTAACTGGCAGTTTGGGACAGTGGTTTATATACAGTATATATATATATGAGCTGGATCGCTCTTGGAGCTAAGGGGCTTTTATGGAGGTGAAGGTCATGTTCGCATGGGACGAAAAGGTGACATTAGGGCTGTCAGAAAAGCCATTTTATTTTTTAATTTTGACTTTACAGAAATGGCTGGCAATCCATATCTAGATCTCATCTCAGTTTCAGAAAGAAAAATATTATGGCTTTCTTCCAGCCACAATAGTGGCAGTGGTGATGGAAAAAAGGCTTTATCTGTGACATTTTCTGTGAGCCCCACCACAAAAAATGTGAAGAGTGATGGGAGATTTCAACCACTTGTACTGTGACAAAATCATTTAATTACTGTTTTCTTTTTACCTTTCCAGGTGAACAACATAATTCTGCTGCTTCTGCTTTTTGCTGCAGTTTTTAAACATAGCAATTTCATGCAAAGACTGGCTTGCAATCCACAGACAAATCCAGAGTGGTAAATTCTAGTGGACTAAGAAACCCCTTCCCGACCGTCATATACTTGGCTAGCATGGGAGAAAAGGAGTGTTTTCCAGGTCACTGAGGCTGGGTCATAATAGGACACCTGCCCCATTTGTGGAGCTTTGCATATCCTGTCTAGCTACTGCTTCCTTACTGTGCATTCTTGCTTGTTTTGAAATGTTTAATATGTAATACAGATGCCCCCTTCCAACTGCCTAAACTTGTTCTGTGATTGGGGTTGGCCTGAGTTGGCAGTCTGTCGTAAGAACTGAAGAAAATATACAAGTGAGTGAACAGACAGAACATGGCAGTCACGTCCGCGGCGGTGTGTACCATCATTGGCTCCTGGGACCCATAGGGCCCAATGTTAACTAATGCAGGATTGTGCCGCGGTCTTCGACCACCTACTGCGACGGTGTACAACGCCAGCGCAGTTACCTCATATCCCCTTGTCCCACATTACAGGTCAGGCAGCCGCCATTTCAGGGGGCCACATGGCATTACTTTTAAATGCGTCACACATATCTAGGCCTTGCATACACACAAAGACAGGCACATAGCGGATTGACAAATGTGTGCAATAAAATTGTTTTTTTACTACCTCAGTGTTGGCTGACTCTGTGCTCGCTGTTCTCATCCATAGGGCACGTCCGCTGGGGCAGGTGAGGAGACGACAGCTTCCTCCGGTGTACAGATAGCTGGTGGACCTGTTGACAATGGAAGAGAGACATATAATAGTCACCTACAGACTTGATCGTGCCACAATCCAGGAACTGTGTGCCCAGTTGGAGCCAGACATGATGTCAGCTGTCCTCCATCCCACAGGAATCTCCCCGCTAGTGCAGGTCCTGTCAGTACTCCATTTCCTGGCAAGTGGGTCTTTTCAAACAACAGTGGCCATAGCATCAGGGATGTCCCAGCCTATGTTCTCAAACGTGTTGTCCAGAGTGTTGTCTGCCCTGCTGAAACACATGCGGAGCTACATCGTGTTCCCTCAGGTGGAAAATTTGCCTGCAGTGAAAGGTGACTTCTATGCCCTGGGACATATCCCCAACATCATAGGTGCCATTGATGGGACACATGTGGCCTTGGTCCCCCCGCAAGAGTGAACAGGTGTACAGAAACCGGAAGAGCTACCATTCAATGAATGTGCAGATGGCGTGTTTGGCCGACCAGTACATCTCCCATGTGAACGCCAAGTTTCCTGGCACAGTGCATGATGCTTACATTCTGAGGAATAGCAGCATCCCTTATATGATGGGGCAAGTCCAGAGGCACTGTGTGTGGCTAATAGGTGAGGACAAGGACCCTATACCCTATGAATAGTTGTCTGGGTCTGGGGTTGTCCCTAATGGTTAGTGTGTGTCTAACAGTTGTCCCTCGACATTTGCAGGTGACTCTGGTTACCCAAACCTGTCATGGCTACTGACCCCAGTGAGAAATCCCAGGACAAGAGCAGAGGAACGCTACAATGAGGCACATGGGTGAACTAGGAGAGTGATAGAAAGGACCTTCGGCCTCCTGAAGGCCAGGTTCCGGTGCCTCCATATAACAGGTGGTTCTCTGTACTACTCTCCAAAGAAGGTGTGCCAGGTCATCGCGGCCTGCTGTATGCTGCACAACTTGGCTTTGCCACGACAGGTGCCTTTTCTGCAGGAGGATGGTCCAGAAGGAGGTCTTGTGGCAGCGGTGGAGCCTGTGGACAGTGAAGAAGAGGAGGCAGAAGAAGAGGATCTCAACAACAGAAACAACGTGATCCAGCAATACTTCCAGTGAGACACAGGTAAGAAGACATTACTGCCTCCTACATCTAATAAAATTGTTAGACCTATCATATGTCTGTCACTTTCACCCAGTTTATGGACCCTGACCTGTCACTTTGCCTTTCCATTTCACAGATGTGGTCCCACTGTGTGACCTCTGCTATGTTACCTCATGGACTAGAGCTGTGTGGCATAGGTATGTTGACAATACAATGGACATTGCTATTTTCCTCAGTTATTGCAAATACACATTTGTGAAAGCACAGACTGACTCCAGATTATTTTGTGATTCAAGGGTGTTTATTTAAGTGCAAAATAGTGGAGGGGGTTGTAAAATGGTCAGGGGTGATGGTGGAGGAATGTCCATGGCAGAGTCCAGTTATTTGTCTCACAGGTGCATTGTCCAAAGGGGCATGGGAAGTGGAGCTAGGGAAGTTTAAGGATGGACAGGGTGACAAAGTGGGACAGAAGGATGACATTCAGGGTGGTCTCATTTCTTGGCAGGGGTCTTGGCATTGTTCTCTGTCTTTGTCCTGGACCTCAGGGACCGTTTGCGGGGTGGTTCTCCATCTGCAGGGGGTGGGGTGTTGGTGTCGTGGTCCTGTGGTGCTGCCTCCTGTCCACTAGCACCGGCGGAGGTGGTGGGCAGTTCATCGTCCAGACTAGTGTCAGGGACCCCTTGTTGTGCCACAGTGTCCCTCCTGGTGTTCACAAGGTCCTTCAGCATCCCTACAATGGTGACCAGGGGGGTGTTGATAGACTTGAGTTCCTCCCTGAACCCCAAATACTGTTCATCCTGCAGCTGCTGGGTCTCCTGAAACTTGGCCAGTACCATTGCCATCGTCTCCTGGGAATTATGGTACGCTCCCATGATGTTGGAGAGGGCCTCATGGAGAGTGGGTTCCCTGGACCTGTCCTCCCCCTGTCGCACAGCAGACCTCCCAGTTCCCCAGTTTTCCTGTGCCTCTGTCCCCTGAACTGTGTGCCCACTGCCCCCAGGTACCTGCTGTTCTTGGGTTCGTGGGTTTGCCTGGGTCCCCTGTAGTAGTGGACACACTGCTGCTTGAAGTGTCCTGGGGATAGAGGTATGGGCCCGCTGGGTGGGTGCTGTGCTGGTGTTTCCTGAGGGGGGAGGCTCTGTGGTGGCTTGTGACTGTGTCAGGGGAACAGACTGTCCCAAGGTCACAGATGGACCGGGCTGGTCATCTAGATCCAGTTGGACAGAGCTGCTATCATCACTGTGGGCCTCTTCTGTGGGGCTGGTGGGCATGTCTGGAACCTCCTGTCCGGTGACGTTGGGTAGGGGTCCTGCAGGGGTGTAAAGGCATGATTATTGCATCTGTGTGTGCCATCTTGTGCAATGGGTGGGTGACCCGGTACCCCAGTCTTACATTCTTGTGTAGGACCTTGTGTGATAATTGTTTTGGGGTCTGTGTGGGTATCTGTAGTGGACATGCTTTGGTGATGGGTGTCCATGCTTTGTTGTTGCATGCAGGGCTTGGTGTTGGGATAGGTGGTTTGTGATAGTGGGACATATGTGAGGTGTTGGAGTGATGGGGGTAAGGGGGTAAGGGTGAGGGTGGGGGTATGTGATAGCATGCAGGTAGGGTGGGGATATGGTAGTTAAGATTTGACTTACCAGAGTCCATTCCTCCAGCTGCTCCTGCGAGTCCCTCAGGATGCAGTATAGCCAACACCTGCTCCTCCCATGTTGTTAGTTGTGGGGGAGGAGGTGGGGGTCCGCCGCCAGTCCTCTGAACTGAAATCTGGTGTCTTGAGACAACAGAACGCACCTTCCCCCGTAGGTCGTTCCACCTCTTCCTGATGGATTCCCGTGTTCTTGGATGCTGTCCCACTGCGTTGACCCTGTCCACGATTCTGCGCCATAGCTCCATCTTCCTAGCTATGGAGGTGTGCTGCACCTGTGATCCGAATAGCTGTGGCTCTACCCGGATGATTTCCTCCACCATGACCCTGAGCTCCTCCTCAGAAAACCTGGGGTGTCTTTGCGGTGCCATGTGGTGGTGTGGGTGATGTGTGAGGTGGTGTGTGTTGTGATGTGTGAGGGGATGTGTTTGTGTGTGTTGTGTGAGGTGCGTGGATGTTGTGTGAATTATGGTGTTGATTGCCTGTGGATGCTAGTTTGCTGATGGTGGTGTCTCTCTCTGGCCTTTTGTCGCAATTCTGGTCATAAGGGTTTGTGGGTGATGTGGGTGTGTGTTTTATATTGTATTGGGTGTGTGGGAGTGGTGTGTGTATGTGTATCAGGTGTGTGTATTTTGATTTGTCCAATGTGGTTGTGTTTTGTAAGTGTGTGTGTATTTTGAACGCGGCGGTGTGTACCGCCAATGGAATACCGCGGTTGAAAGACCGCTGCGTGGATTCCTGGGTCGTGATAGTGTGGGCGTATTCCTGTTGGAGTGACAGTGTCGGTTTTATTATCGCCAATTTATCACTGACCTTTAGTATGGTGGACTTGTGTGGGTGTCTGGATTTTGGCAGATTCCGGGCTGTGAGTCGTAATAGTTGTAGCGGAATTCCGCGACCGCATCGGTGTGTTGGCGGTCTTCTGCGCGGCGGTAAGCGGCATTTACTGCCAATGTCTCTCCACCTCAAAATACAAGCCCAGTGTACACCTGTCCAATTACTCTTGCTCGTTCACTCACATTGGAAGTTTACTCTCCTGGGAGGATCACATTTGTCTAGTGTTGAGAACTAGTTAGAGTGACCTGAATGTACAGCCCAATGGGCCCTGTGTTGCTAACTCCAATCACCAACCCAGTATACACTTGACCAAGTGCATGTGTTAGAGAACTCTCAAAGGAAGTTTACTCACCTGGGAGGATCACATTTGCCTAATGTCAGGAACTAAGGGAATGACCTGAATGCAACTCCCAGGAGACCCTGTTCAAGTGACTCCAAATAGCAGAACAGTGGTTACTAGTCCACAATTCCTAGCCTGATCACTCTCAAATCATGTTTTCTCACCTAGTAGGGACCAATATACAGATCATGCTCAACTCTGAGATGTGGCTGGCCACTTAGCTCACTCTTGAACTGCTAATTCAAGATGAAACTATTGAGGACAGCAAAGACAGCTCAATCACTATGCAACATAAAATAAATGATCAACAGGACCTCAAGATGCATCAACAGAATGTAATTGGCTGCAGATACATTCACAATGTACTGACCACATGATAACTTCTATCACATATACAACTAACTCCTGGGTTGGCATGCATAACATTCAACTAAGTCTCAAAATGGACTAAGCCACATCCTGCCCGGTCATTGATTGCCTGCACTGCTGGCAAGATGTAAATCTCTTCCCATCCTCCCAAGTCCTAATGAACTGCTAAATTCTGCAGCTGCTTGACTTAAATGGAATTGGCATGCTTCCAAATGTCAGCTCAATACAACCAATGGGTACCTGTTACAATTGGATAACCTGAAAATCAACTATGTATACATACGTTGCAAAAGGTCACTGTAAACTTTTGGAGGTAGATGTCACAATACCACCAGTAACATTGTATCTTTCACATCAATAGGTCAAGCTGCCACTGGCCACCCAGAGGCCACAGAAGAGACTGCCACTATCACCCTGGATGAAGCCCTCAGTGATGATGACACTCCTGGACCTCTGGACGTGGAGGATGGTTCTGGCCTATCTGGGCAACTTGGTCAGAGTCCTATAGTGAGCCTCACTGTGCCCACATCATGACCTTCTAGTCTGGTTGCCTCGACCTCACAGGCGGCCATTCTACCCCCAACCTGTGTCCCTCTGACAGTGGTAACCATCTAGTGCTCCCGGGTCAAGGATCCTGA
Organism: Pleurodeles waltl; assembly: GCF_031143425.1. Lineage (NCBI taxonomy): Eukaryota > Metazoa > Chordata > Amphibia > Caudata > Salamandridae > Pleurodeles > Pleurodeles waltl. The sequence goes on along the minus strand of NC_090449.1, from coordinate 684,703,796 downwards.
GTCGCAGCACAACACCTCAGACAATGATGGTCCAGGAACTAATAGTAGGGAGCAGCCTGTGGCAAGGGCACTGGCCCATGTTAGTAGAATGTATGATAGGGATGCTGTGGGCCACCCTCTTTGGGCCATTGGGGATGTTCCTGGCCAGGACACCATCAGCCAATTCTTAGAAGTCGAGCAGGAGTCCCAAGGCATGATGGGCTTGGTAGTGACCAAACTCTGGGAGATCAAGCAGCTGCAGAGGGGCATCCATATGGATATGCTTCAACAGTGGGAGGCCACCAATACCAAACTAGCCACCATAACAGGGGTGTTAAGGGACATTAGCAGTACCCTGATCAGGGATTGTCAGCAACACTCTACCCCTCCCTTAGGCGCAGCAACACCAGGCCCTTCTTCATTGGTGCTAGCCACTTGAAAGGAAGCCCTGTCAGGGGAAGAACCTACCACAGACACCCCTGCCTCTATAGCAGCAGCCCCCCCACAGAAGCAGGGATGTCCAGCTAAGATGCAAGGAGATACATATGACCAGACACCAACCACTGTCAGCAATGGACCTCTTTCTGAAGGAACTCCTGAAGGAACTCCTTTGTGTGCCACATATCCACTTTGTTGACTGTCCTTCAGCCACCTTCCATTGCCTATGAGAGGCGTACACTGGACTTTGAACTTCAAATGCTGTGACATCCACTACAAATGATTTCATACACCATGACTTAGCCCTTTACTATTCTGATCCGTAATGTCCCTTGTTTTCATTCTATGCACAAATTCACAAAAAATACCATGTATAACAACGTTTATCAATTGTTGCGATGTAGAGATATAAGGCCATGAAGCTAATGGGGAAGACATTAGTGCAAGGAGGGATGTTATAGGTACAGTGCCTTCTATGGATTACAACAAACACACACAAACACACTGGTACAAGTATCTGCTCACACTAAACATTTTATTTCACTATACAGCACATAGGCTTTCCATATGTTTGAACTGGCATAGTCAAGAATGGCTAACTCATTTGTGTCAAGGTAGATATACAGAAGTACAATCCCCCAGACCAGAGAAGAAAGGGCCATGTCAGACATTGTCCTGTAGATTAGGCAAACAGAGAAGTGAATGGTGTCAGCAGCTTGAGCCTTTTCGCATACCAAAACTAAGTAACCCAACATCACATACACTAAGATGCAGACAGATTGAAGAACAAAAGTCCCTCATCATAGGTCCATCATAATCCAATGACCATACCTATGGTGGTATGATACAAACATATGTCAGGGTTGTGGCACGGGCACTGTGGCCTGCAATGATGAAAATTAGCTACGGCTACCTACAGGTCATACAAGAAGAGTGTTTAGTCCATGTGAAGGGTGAATGGCTCAATTGCACTTGATGACAACATGTTTCATGGTCACATGATAACACACATGAAGTAATCAGTCCACCACAGCACACTAAACAAGTGCAATGTGTCCTTCAGTCCTTCCACCCATACACTATCCAAGCTGTCTTGGCACAGGTCTCAACTCCTTAAATCAGTGACCCACCTTACCTGGAAAAATCCTTGACCACTTCCTATGTCAGAACAGCATCAAATACCTGCCAATTCCACAACTCTGAATGCCCACATGAGGCTGTCAGAGTGAAGTTATCTTACAAAGACAAAACAAGGAACATAGATTTGAAAACATACCCATTACACAAATCACAGAGCAAGCATCTGGAAATGAGGTTAGATTGCAATGACACTGACACTGACACAAACAAAGCAGCTACAACAAGGTTGGGGTTATGTCAGAGGCTTACTCTTCAAGCACCCTTTTGGCTGAATATTGCTGAGCATTGGCCCCCGGTGTTTTGTCAAAGCACTCCACTCCACACATTCTGACAAATAATGTCCTTCGCACAGTCACAGTCATGACATCATATGACATGCGTGGACTCATGAAATGTAGTTATTGATGAGATCTTCCCACAATTCAGCTCCTTTCTCTTCACCACTGTCATCTTCACTTGGTAGTTCAGGAGACTCACCCGGTGGCACTTCAGGTTGCCTGAGATGTTCCTCCTCAGGGCAATGTTGTGGAACATGCAGCAAGCCACAATGATCTTACACAATTTCCTGGGTGAGTAGAGGAGGGCTTCACCAGTCCAGTCCAGACACCTAAATCTGACCTTCAGGAGCCCAAAAGCCCACTCCACTACCTGCCTTTTTCTTACATGGACCTCATTAAAGCAGACTTACCCTGGCGTAGTTGGATTCTTCAGCAGCATCAACACCCAATGATGGTTTGGATACGCTGAGTCTCCTATAAAGGAATGGGACATATGGGCAACAAGGAGTCCCTCTTATCAGAAATGTCTCACCAGACTTTGCACACACACAAACAGGACATATGTGAAATACCAACCAGCCAGGCCCTCTCTGGGTACAGTTATTACATCAGTTCGGGGGATTGTGCTATTCCACATAATGAAGGCAGCATGGACTGAATCTGTAAAATGGGCACACACATGTAAAATGTATAGGTCTGCCAATCATACAGCTTGGATGCTGATGGAATGGAAGTTCTTTCTGCTGTGGTATACTTGCTCATTGGCATGTTGTGTGACCAAGCCAACATGTTTGCCATAAATAGCCCTCACCACATGTGGGATGCATGCCAAACCATAAAAGTCAGCCTTCACATGGGCTAAATTCCCACATCCGGGAAACTGGATGTAACTGTCCAAGTGTTTCAGCATTGCAGAGATGATATCCTTTAACACCAGACTGAACATAGGTTTGGAAATACCATCATTCTGGGCTACTGTATGTTAGAAGGACCCTGTGGCTTGGAAGTGCAACACTGACATGACTTATACAATGGGTGGTATGTTGTTTGGATTACTAATAGCTGGCACCAGATCTGGCTCCAACTGATGACATAGATCCACTATTGTTTGCCGATTCAGATGATGCAGGAGGATGATATGTCTTTCTTCCATGGCTTGAAATTCTGGCAGAGGACAGTAGACTGGTGGTTGTTACATCCTCCCTCTCGCTTGATACCTATATATGGCAGGAAATTAGTTCTGACATTTGTCATTGTGTCCACAGCTACATACATGATGCATGTCATGGTTAACATGTAACAAGATCATTTAGAAGGGATGGTTAAACTGTACATCACAGCTGCTAATGGCATAAGGGTCACATGTTACTCCCCTTGGTTTGCCACACATGTTTAAACATCATATTTCTGGAACTAAATCAAAAATGTGTATCACAAATGTCACTCAGAATGTGACTGGATGTCCCAAGCACAAAAATTATTTTTAACCGAGGTAGACTGTTCCCCACTGTAAATTGCCATCTGTGCCCTGCAACAACCTACAATGGTGTTTGAATAGTAGGACCTAGATGACAAGACACGATGTGTAGGTTTTTGTGTGCAAAACAACTTTTTATTTGCTTGTGACGCAGTGTTTAACACCTAATTCTGCATTTCATGCCACTAAAATGGTGCCTGCCTGACCTACTCCACTGGACATTTGGAACCGCCCGCGACCAACGGCGGAAAACATCGTGGCAGTAGGCGGCTGCATACACGGTGGACACAGCCATATGCTTACATTGCTGCCAGTGGAAGTCACGGGCCAATGGCTGTATCTGCCTGCAGTGACAACCACGTACAAGGCGGACGTGACCGACATGTTCTGCAAAATCCCTCACTTGACTCCTGAAACTGCTGCCAGCAACACTTCCATTACCCAGCTGCTGTGTGGTGCCTCTGGGAGAAATCATGCCATGTCCAGCAGGTGATAGGGCCCCTGCCTTCTCACCAGAGGAGTTGGATAGGCTGGTGACTGAGGTACTACCCCTGTATGTACAGCTCTAAGTGCACCAGCAGAGAAGGTATATGTGCCTCATGTGCACAGTTGTCTCTGTACTTCATCATCCTTTCCCTTCTCAAAGGCTACAATGTGCCAATGTGTGGCAGCTCGAATACTCATGTTCCTGTATTTACGGCCTTTGTGGCATCAATAAGCGAGTCAATGTGCATGTATTGGTGGCCACTGCCATATATTCAGTTCATTTGCATTGCAGTGTGCGTTTCTTGTGTTCCCTGATCCACCTTGTGTGTGATGCACATAACTTGGAGCCAGAGGTACAAAGCTTTTTGCACGTCGCAAACAGCAAATTTTGCTGTTTGCGACGTGCAAAAAGTACTTTGCAATGCACAAACCTCGTTTTGCGAGTCGCAATTAGGAAGGGGTGTTCTGTTCCTAAATGCGAGTCACAGTGCAATGCAGGATTGCTTTCTGACCGCGAACGCAGTCGTAAACCAATCGCAGTTTGCACCCTTTTAAAATGGGTGGTAACCCATTCACAAAAGGGAAGGGGTTCCCATACGACCCCTTCCCCGTTGAGAATGGCACTGCAAACATTTTGTCAGAGCAGGCAGTGGTCCTAAGGACCACTGCCTGCTCTGAAAAAATGAAACGAAAACATTTCCTTTTTCGTTTTTGTAATGCATCTCGTTTTCCTTTAAGAAACGGGCTGCATTACAAAAAAAAACTGCTTTATTAAAAAGCAGTCACAGACATGGTGGTCACTATCCCAGGGACACCATCTCTGTGAGGGCCGCCATTCGTAAGGGGGTCACAAATAAATATTCATGAGGTGGGCCTTTACGACCCCCTTGCGATTCGCAGATGGTGTCAGGGACACCATCCAACATTCCAAATTGCGACTTGCTCTGGCTCGCAATTTACGGGTCGCAATTCGGAATGTTCCTACATCTGGCCCTAAGTGAGGTGACATCACAGCCTTCCACTGACATCGCTTTCCTCTTGAATGTTGTATATGTGAGACAACATGTTTGAGCATGACAGTATTAACTGAGTATGCATGTTGTATGTGTCAGTTGTGAGTAATGTGAGATATTTGTATGTTGCCACAGAGGTTTTGTCACACATCGGCCCTTGCTAGACTGTTGTTTGTAAGGCATGTCATCATTCTCTCTGCCCTCTAGGTTCCCACAAACACCACATGCTAATTTGCTATTGGCTACATGATGGACTGTCATACATGGAAGTGTTTGGAATGGGGTGTCATGTAGGTTCAGTCTGCTCAGCCTGCAGAGACCAGGACCTTTCATATGTATCTCCCGGTATGGGTCCTAGTCTAGGCTACGGTGGAATCACTGTGTCTATGCAACTGTGGCACTGTGTCTACTTCCTGTACCAGAGCAGATCCTATCACATGGCCAGTATGAGTCTCTGGTGTAAAAACTTAGCCAGAATGCCTCTTTCCTTTGATCAGATTGGGAATGGGTACATAGGTGAGTTACTGATCTGTGACAGATGTGCACTTAGAATCATTGACAATGTGTGCATCTGACTCCTTACAGGTCCCTTAATCCCACAGCCCTGTTTTCACCTACATACAGATGATATTTGTCCTGTGTAGACTCATTACATAACTAATATTTCAACAGGGCAGACAGTGTGGTGATTTCTGGGAGACTATGATATCTGACTCAGTAGCTTGGTCACAAAACAGAAACTGATCAATGCATGCCTTTGTTTTTTAGATGCCATCTGTAGGATGGACACATATGTCCAAAAGCATGTTCAGTGGCACATATACATACCACAGAACCCCACCCCCTAAAGTGGCATGAGTTTGTATTTGTTATAGCAAATTTCCACACATGGACACAGTAGACACTTCCTGTACCTACCATGCCAGTCTCTTCATTGTTACCAATGTGTGATGTTTGAGTTTCTACTCTGCCAGTAGCCTGTAGTGACTGTATGCAGAGAATAATTCTCACAGAGTGTGAATCTCAGTGAGGTTGCTAAAGCATGTCCACAAGATGTCAGTAAGCCTACATAATCATTGTACAGCCTGAGCAGGGTGGTGGGATGGTTTGCAGATTGGGAAAGATTAGGAAATGTATGTCTGTAGGTAGGTCCCTGTACTTATTGGCTTTTACCTGTGAAATTTGGGGAGTGTTGACAAAATGGGAAAGTTCTAGCTTGATATAACTGACATGTATGTGACTGAACCATTTGTGATGAAACTTGTGAGCATGATCTCTTGATTTGTCTTTTGCATCCATGTAGGTCAACGCCCATCAAAAGAAAGGAATATTGAGAGCCATTGCCAAGAAGGTATGGACCCTAGGGGTCCACATCCGGTGGACCCGCTGCAGAAAGAGGTGGGATGACCGGAGACCCTGTACCCGGAAGATCATGAAGGCCCAGGTAGGGGCTGTCATCTCAATGTGGGTGGGTGCCCATTGGACCATGACCCCCCCCACCTATTGCCTGCATTCTGGTGGTGGCCTTTCCGGAGCTTGATTGGCATTTGAGGGCAGCACAGCAGACACAAGGAGTGAGTACAGGGCACATTCCTGCCTGTCACATTGCAAAATTATTGAGTGAGGTTCTGACTGTTCCACCAACAATTAGTGATCAGCCATGTGTCACACAATGGAGGAGAGATTGTTTGTGTTGTCATGTCATGTGTTTTGTACTGGACCAGGGACCGAGGAAAAAACTGGGTAGAATCCTCACAACCCCTGCTCTGAAAGGACCTCATATGGCTGTGTGAAGTTACCAATCATATACTGTTTTTTGTTGTGGTGTGTGTATGTTCCATGCAACAGTCCACTACTCCTCAGTGTTCCAGTCCAAAGGTAAGTAGGTAATTGTGAGAAAACAGGACTGATTGCAGAGGCCCCCTAACTTTTTGCCCCCATTTTCCACTTTATGCTGGTGTTTTCCTGACTCTGATGGTGCCCTGGGTACTGCTAACCAGTCCCAGGGCCTGTGCTCTGTGTAAAATCAATATGCAAATTAGGCTAATTATAACTGGCTAAGTTAACCTACCTATAAGTCCCTAGTATATGGTAGGGCATGTAGGTTTAGGGACCACAGCATAGGTGGTGCACACCTAGCTGCACTGCTGAGGTGCCCAGTGTCATTTTAAAAGCAGGCCTGCCTTGCTGGCTGCTTTTAAATTAAAGTTATATGCAAATTCGACTTTGGAATTAAAGGTAGTTCCAAAGTCTTAAACTACCTTATTTTTACATATAAGTCACCCCTAAGGTGTGCCCTATGTGCCCCTAGGGCTGGGTGCCATGTAACTATAAGCAGGGACTTTATAAAAATAGATTTATAAGCCCTGGTGAGGTAAAAACAGCCAAATTCGTTTTTCCCTCATTGAAGTAAATGGCCTTCATAGGCTAGAATGGGGAGACTTTATTTTAAATTTTAAAGTCTCCTTAAATGTTGCATACCAAGAATTTGGTATCAAATTAATTGTTGTAATAAATCCCACAACTTCCAGTTGTTGGATTTAATATAACTTGTTCAGGTAAAAGGTTTAGACTTTACCTAAAAAGTTGCCAATTTCAGCTCTGCATTGTTTTTGCTGCTGTGCTCTGATTGGCCAGCCTGCAGCAGCTTTTGCCAAGCTGCCTTGATGAGGTGTGAAGTGGCCTGGCTTCACACAAAGGAATGTGCTTGGGGGAGAGAATATCCCCTCAGCAGATGGTGAGGCAGGAAGGGGGAGGGCTGCCAAACTGGTCTTCAAAGGCAGAGAAGGACATCTGGAGCACCCAGCAACACCCCCACATCCTGCAACCCCAGACAACTAGGTCCCCCCTTGATTAGATTAGGAGAGGGCAGGAGAGGGGTGTGTTTATGATTTTTAGCCACACCAGTGGGTGGGCTCAGCCAGATGTAACCTCCAAAAATCAGATTCAGCCATGTTGGATTTTTGGAGAATGTTGCCTTTTGGGATGGATTTTTGCCACACTTCCCAGGAAGTAGTCATCACAGGGGGACGACCCTGTACCTGATTGGAGAACCAGGACCCCCCTGCTTTTCACCCAGGAGCAAGGATAAAACTGGCAGACCTGCCCCCACACCTCAGATCCCTGCCAGATTTCAAGAAGAAAAGAACTAAAGGAGAAGAAGGACTGCCCTGCTGGACCCCTGGCCTGCACCTGGAACCTGCACTCAGAAGGACTGCACCAGCTGCACACTTGGGCTTCACCACAAGAAGGACTTTGCCTGGCTTCAACTGGTTCAAGGAGGGACTCCCTGTTTGCTACAGGTGAAAAATTGCTATCCAGAGTCCCCCTGCACCAACTCCTGAAAAGTGACCAGCTGACCACTGTCCAGTGGCCAAAAAGGAGTTTGTGCCAGGTGCATTCTGGGAGTTGAAGTCCGCACCCCCCAAGGACCATCACAGAACTTCTGGACCCTTGGGGTGAGCTGTGGACCCCAAAAGAACCTTAAAAGAACATCTGGGTGAAGCCCCAGAAGTTTGGAAAAGATTTGAAAATTTTTGTAAAAAAGCTCCAGAGAGGGACCGACCCGCCGCGGAAATTCTAGCCGGCTTGCCTCAACCGCGACCCGGCCTGATTTGGTGGTTCGTCCCGGTAAAGAAAAATCTCCGAAAAAGAGACTAAGTCCGAAGGTAAAAAGTTGACCGGGACCTCCCAGCCATCGTATCCGAGAAGGGCTCCACGGACGTCGGATCAAGATCCAGGTTTACCCCGGTCGAAGGATTTTCATCTCGAAAAAACGACTAAGTCTGAAGGTAAAAATCTTCACCGAGGAAACCCACATCGCGTATCCGGACAAGGGCTCCAGGAGGTCGGATTCAACTGGCAGGTTTGTCCCGGTGAAGAAAAACTTAAAAATAAAGACTAAGTCAGAAGGTAACTTTTTAACCGAGGCCTCCCGCGACTTGTAGCCGAGTAGGGCTCCATCGCGGTCGGCCTGAAACTTTGACTTTGCCCCGGTCGAGGTGCAACCAGATGACCCGATTGGCGCTTTTTGTTTCTAAGCGCTAGAAAAATAATAATTCTTTAAAAATTCATATCTCCGGTTCCCTTTATCCGATTTTATTCGTTTTTGTGTCATTTTAAAGATAAAAATATAAACTATTTTTATAAATTGGTTTTGGATTTTTAAACTGTTTCCTGTGTTTTATTTAATTACTGTTTTGTGATATTTGAATGCTTTACACACTGTCTCCTAAGTTAAGCCTTGACGCTCGTTGCCAAGCTACCAAGGGTTGAGCTGGGATTAATTTACTGAGACCTAACTGTACCTAGGTGGAGGTTAGTGGCTTGTTGCTAGGTGTAGGTACCTACCTGCCCTTACCAATAACCCATTTTCCAACATTTTTGGTGGCAGCGGTGGGATCCTGTACTTGTGTTCAGTATCACGTTACAGTTTTGAGTAGAACAAATTAAAAATCCTTTAAATTGTCTTAGTGCAAAAAAAATTTTTTTAATTTTTTTTATTTTTATTAATTTGGATTAATTTAAATTATTGAATTTTTGTAATTTTTCTAAATTCTTGATTCCAATTTTTGCAAAAAGTTTTTGTTGACACAAAACTAGGGAACCATGGAGCTTGATCTGGCTAGCCTACCCACACTGACAGTAGTCCAGCTTAGGGGGTTGTGTACTGAAAGAGGGTTGCCTGCAACCACTGACCTCAGGAAGCAAATCCTGATCAAATCCCTGACAGCATGGGCTGAGGCCCAAGAGGTAGGCTCAGAGGAAGCTCCAGAGGAGGGAGAAAAAGGGGAGGATGCTAGCTCTAACCACTCAGGGGAGGGAAGGCATCTGAGCCTAAGTGAGGATGAGGAAGAACGGTTCTCAGTAAATACAGTCACTAGGGGCAGACCCAAAGCTAGTGGTGGGAAGGGGGTCCTTTCAGGAGGAGAGAACCCATCCATCAGAGAAAGAGAGCTGGAGGCCGAGCTAGCATACATAGCTTTGGAAGCAGATAAGCTGGCCCTAGAAAAGAAAAAGTGGGCAAACAAGGAAAAAAGAGATGGTGGCAGCGAGAAAGAAGCTGAGGTGTCCCTGGGTGGGGGGTTTTCCCCCAGATTACCCAAAGGGGTGGTTCCTGCCTATGTAGAGGGGGATGACATAGATAAGTGGCTGGGGGCCTTTGAGAGGGCCCTCCAGATGAGGAGAGTCAAGCCTCAGTACTGGGGTTCACTTCTTTGGGAGTTAGTTCCCAACTCTGGGAGGGATAGGCTCCTAACCATGAGTGGGGAGGATGCAGACTCATACCCCAGTATGAAGAGTTGCTTGACTAAAAAGTTTGGTCTGACCCCAGAGCAGTATAGGCTCAAGTTTAGGGACACCCAAAAGACAAGCACCCAGTCCTGGGTGGACTTTGTAGACACCTCACTTAAGGCACTGGAGGGCTGGATTATTGGTAACAAAGTAAATACTTATGAGGGGTTATACAATCTGATCATGAGAGAGCACATCTTCACCAATTGTACCCAAGAAATGTTACGCCAGCATCTAGTGGACTCTAAGCAGACCAACCCTAGAGAGATAGGGGAGGCAGCTGATGAGTGGTTGAGAACCAGGGTGGTTGTCAAATCCCAGGGGGGAGACTCCAAGAAGGGGGGGTCAGGTCCCCAAAAACCTAAGGAGGGAGGTGGTAAGCCCACCACAGTGACTCCCTCTGTACCCCAGAACCCTAAGGTGGAGGAGAGTAAATCCCACTCCCACTCTGACAAGCAGAGACAGGGAGACCCAGGGTTAAAAAATCTCTTGGACAGTAGGGCTTGCTTTGACTGTCAGCAGACAGGTCACTTCAGAGGAGATGCAGCCTGTCCAAAGAAGGTGGTTAGCACTGGGCTGTCCAGTGTAGCCAAAGAGGAGGACTCCTCAGATGATGAAGTCCTCCTAGCATTGAGCTGGGAAACAGGACCAGATGGTAAGCTGGTGATCCCTGAGGGTGGACCCCATTCAAGTGAATGGGATCCCTACCACTGGCCTGAGAGACACCTGTGCCAGTCACACTATAGTGAGTGACCGGTTAGTGACCCCAGACATGTATTTCCCAGGAGAGACTAGGAAAGTCAGGATAGCCACAGGGGAGGTCACCACCAAACCTGTAGCCATAGTGCCCCTAGAGAGGGAGGGTATCCTTGACTGGTTTAGGGTGGTAGTCAGTGCTGACCTCCCCCTAGATTGTATCCTGGGCAATGACCTCCCAGAGGTGGGTCTGGTCCCAGATGGGGCGGTCGCCCAGGGCGCCCCCCCAAAGCCAAAGTCCTGGGGAGTCAGTCCCTACAGTTAGGAGACAGGGGTCCCCAAGAAAAGGAAAGAAGAAAAGGAAGGGTAGGCCACTCTTAAAGAGAGTTCCAGGGAGCCAAAGGCCTTCTGCCCCAGTAGGGGGGGAGCCCAGAGTTGGCACTGGTGAGGCCTCCCCTGACCCTAAGGAAGTCCTGAGTAGTCAGGCAGCTTTCCAGATGCAGGGTGTTGCCCCTGCACTGACAGAAGGGACAGTGGAAGGAGGGTGTCTGCCACAGGAGGTGGTAGCCCCCCACTCTAGACAGCAAGAGGGGTGCCAGGACCCCAAAGTTGCCCCTAAAGCAGCTCAGCCACCTGTCAGTGGAGAGCTTAGGGTGTGGTTCTGGGTACTGACAGCTGTCAGTAGCCTCTGCTGGGTGCTAGCCTTCCTGGCAGCACTGTACTTGGCCTGGGAGGCAGACCCCAAAGCCAATAGCAAAGTATGCCCCCTGACCCTATTGGTCATGGTGGGGTTGCTCAAGTGTTGGGTGACCTCTTTGGGTAAGCTAGGTGTTGCCCTAGCAAAGTTAGGAGTAGGGGAGGTGGGCACCTCACTACCCAAGTTGGCAGAGAGAGAGGAGGAAGACCCCCCTAGAGGGAAGTTTCAGTTTGAGATGGGTCCTTTCATTGTTGGGGTGGGATCACTACCCAGAGGGAGTGACCCTGACAGGAGGATGTAAGGCAGAGTAGGCCCTGCAAAGGGACAGCCAGTTTTCTTCACTGTCTTCCTCGCCTAACAAGCCAGGAAGACTCTCCCAGGGTTGGGCTGAGTCTCCTGGGCGTGTGGGCTGGGGGGGATGTGTGAGAAAACAGGGCTGATTGCAGAGGCCCCCTAACTTTTTGCCCCCATTTTCCACTTTATGCTGGTGTTTTCCTGACTCTGATGGTGCCCTGGGTACTGCTAACCAGTCCCAGGGCCTGTGCTCTGTGTAAAATCAATATGCAAATTAGGCTAATTATAATTGGCTAAGTTAACCTACCTATAAGTCCCTAGTATATGGTAGGGCATGTAGGTTTAGGGACCACAGCATAGGTGGTGCACACCTAGCTGCACTGCTGAGGTGCCCAGTGTCATTTTAAAAGCAGGCCTGCCTTGCTGGCTGCTTTTAAATTAAAGTTATATGCAAATTCGACTTTGGAATTAAAGGTAGTTCCAAAGTCTTAAACTACCTTATTTTTACATATAAGTCACCCCTAAGGTGTGCCCTATGTGCCCCTAGGGCTGGGTGCCATGTAACTATAAGCAGGGACTTTATAAAAATAGATTTATAAGCCCTGGTGAGGTAAAAACAGCCAAATTCGTTTTTCCCTCATTGAAGTAAATGGCCTTCATAGGCTAGAATGGGGAGACTTTATTTTAAATTTTAAAGTCTCCTTAAATGTTGCATACCAAGAATTTGGTATCAAATTAATTGTTGTAATAAATCCCACAACTTCCAGTTGTTGGATTTAATATAACTTGTTCAGGTAAAAAGTTTAGACTTTACCTAAAAAGTTGCCAATTTCAGCTCTGCATTGTTTTTGCTGCTGTGCTCTGATTGGCCAGCCTGCAGCAGCTTTTGCCAAGCTGCCTTGATGAGGTGTGAAGTGGCCTGGCTTCACACAAAGGAATGTGCTTGGGGGAGAGAATCTCCCCTCAGCAGATGGTGAGGCAGGAAGGGGGAGGGCTGCCAAACTGGTGTTCAAAGGCAGAGTAGGACATCTGGAGCACCCAGCAACACCCCCACATCCTGCAACCCCAGACAACTAGGTCCCCCCTTGATTAGATTAGGAGAGGGCAGGAGAGGGGTGTGTTTATGATTTTTAGCCACACCAGTGGGTGGGCTCAGCCAGATGTAACCTCCAAAAATCAGATTCAGCCATGTTGGATTTTTGGAGAATGTTGCCTTTTGGGATGGATTTTTGCCACACTTCCCAGGAAGTAGTCATCACAGGGGGACGACCCTGTACCTGATTGGAGAACCAGGACCCCCCTGCTTTTCACCCAGGAGCAAGGATAAAACTGGCAGACCTGCCCCCACACCTCAGATCCCTGCCAGATTTCAAGAAGAAAAGAACTAAAGGAGAAGAAGGACTGCCCTGCTGGACCCCTGGCCTGCACCTGGAACCTGCACTCAGAAGGACTGCTGCAGCTGCACACTTGTGCTTCACCACAAGAAGGACTTTGCCTGGCTTCAACTGGTTCAAGGAGGGACTCCCTTTTTGCTACAGGTGAAAAATTGCTAACCAGAGTTCCCCTGCACCAACTCCTGAAAAGTGACCAGCTGACCACTGTCCAGTGGCCAAAAAGGAGTTTGCGCCAGGTGCATTCTGGGAGTTGAAGTCCGCACCCCCCAAGGACCATCACAGAACTTCTGGACCCTTGGGGTGAGCTGTGGACCCCAAAAGAACCTTAGAAGAACATCTGGGTGAAGCCCCAGAAGTTTGGAAAAGATTTGAAATTTTTTGTAAAAAAGCTCCAGAGAGGGACCGACGTGCCGTGGAAATTCTAGCCGGCTTGCCTCAACCGCGACCCGGCCTGATTTGGTGGTTCGTCCCGGTAAAGAAAAATCTCCGAAAAAGAGACTAAGTCCGAAGGTAAAAAGTTGACCGGGTCCTCCCAGCCATCGTATCCGAGAAGGGCTCCACGACGTTAAGAAAAACTTAAAAATAAAGACTAAGTCAGAAGGTAACTTTTTAACCGAGGCCTCCCGCGACTTGTAGCCGAGCAGGGCTCCATCGCGGTCGGCCTGAAACTTTGACTTTGCCCCGGTCGAGGTGCAACCAGATGACCCGATTGGCGCTTTTTGTTTCTAAGCGCTAGAAAAATAATAATTCTTTAAAAATTCATATCTCCGGTTCCCTTTATCCGATTTTATTCGTTTTTGTGTCATTTTAAAGATAAAAATATAAACTATTTTTATAAATTGGTTTTGGATTTTTAAACTGTTTCCTGTGTTTTATTTAATTACTGTTTTGTGATATTTGAATGCTTTACACACTGTCTCCTAAGTTAAGCCTTGACGCTCGTTGCCAAGCTACCAAGGGTTGAGCTGGGATTAATTTACTGAGACCTAACTGTACCTAGGTGGAGGTTAGTGGCTTGTTGCTAGGTGTAGGTACCTACCTGCCCTTACCAATAACCCATTTTCCAACAGTAATCGATCACTGCCTTAAGCCATGTGTCTGTGTAAATGTGTATGTTGGCATCTGCCACCCAGAAGCTTATTTTCTCAGTGTATGATGGTTGCTGGTGCCTCACAGCCATCTGTGATGTGAAGGTGTCCAACATATATGTGACAGGGCTTACTATGCTCTTTGTGTGCAGCATAGACCACAACATTCCCTTGATGTCAATTGACATGAATCATGTGCCCTCCCTGGTGCCACCATTCCTTGTACCTATGTTGATGGGATGATGTCTGCAGTCCCACACATATATGTCCCTGGCAGCCTGTGTGTGGAATAAGCCAATTACAGTGGGGGTACTTTTGATGTTGTGGCACATACAGGACTGTGTCTCCATTTTTTATTGGCTTACACATTCACTAATGCATCATGTCATGACATTTTGCATGTACAACTGCAGTAGCAATGAGGGACATGACAGGTAGGCCTAGAGTTTTTTAGCCACAATGTCAATATCTATGACCTTGATGTGGCGTCAGTTTGAAAAATGCGTTGCACATGTGTATAGACTAAGGTATGTGTCCTGACTGTTGGCATGCCTCATGGAGTGACTTGCAGGTATTTTTGAGACACGTGTATTTTGGAAAAGGCATTCATCCACAGACAGACATCTGGGTTTGCAAGACAAAGATAGGGATGATGATGTTGCTTCCCATTGGGCAACAGTTTGTAGGCCTTCTACAAGTCCTTGCAACTTCTGTGTCTCTACAACATGCAAAGGGCTAATGGCTTCTACTGATGCACTCAGAGTACGTCATTGTGGGGGGTGCCAGATCAGTGATGATTAAACTGGGGCTTGCTGATTCATTGTGTGGTATATTTTAGGGGCATCTCTCCTTGACATATTGCACATGAATTCTAAAGTGTTCATTTCCATGCCACAAATATAACTTGGTCAAGTGTACATTGTTGAGAGATTTTTCCAGTGTGGCATGGTATTTCCATGTCACGTTCTCCAGGCTATTGTACTTTTGTCATCAAAATGGCTAAAAATTTGGAGCATCATTTCTTATTTTGGGTAGGTCTTTATGTATGGGGCAAATAGATGTATGCATGAGCTTGTGTGGGATCTTTGGGAATGCACTTTGCATTGGCCAACAATTGTATGCCAACAGGTGACTGTGGTCTGCTCCATGAGGCAGAGATTTGAGGATGACAAGGTCTCCTAGTTGTTGAAACAGCTTCAGCCATGCAACTGTAGTTGTGTGAGATCCAGATTTTCCTGTGGGCAACTTATGATAAATAAGATAGAATGCATGTATATGGTATGGCCCATGTATCGGCCACTTAAAAGGAGTTTTTTTGCTGGGACCTATTTGACATCATGGTAAGGTCTGCTAATCTGAGCTGTTGTTCAAGTTTGATCATGGACATATGTGGACACTATTCCTCTTTGTATTGGCAGCATCAGCACTAATAAGTGGAGGAGAAGGGGCAGAGATGAGTGGGGAAGCATCTGGCCATGGAACCTTGGGTCAAGACACCACTGACACTGAGGGACCCAGTGGCCTGGAGGGTGAGGGGAGTGCATGGGGGAGACCGTATCTGCATCCTCAACATAATTTGAGTCTTCTTCCGCTGGACACTTCCTAGTGATGGCTGACCCATTGGGGCATCCCCTGTGCCATCCTTGACTGACAACCTGTTCTATCACCAATCTCCCTTTTGCTCCCCACCCAATTGGCCATGCCCACTCACCCAAGAGGCTGGGTGTCCCCTTTGCCACAGGCAATTCGCTCCAGCCTTTGTTACCCCTGCTTCCCTCAGGCAACTTGATGAGGGGCATGGGGAGGGGCACATACCGCCAAATCAGCACACCTTGGACCCCACAGCCCTGACCAGTTGTGGATGCCTACAAGCTGGGTAGCAGTATTATCACTTCAGAAACATGCACATCATGGGACCTACTCTGCAATGTCAGGCCTGGCCTAGGGGCACCCACTGACACACATCCCCCACCCGGGTACCCCACTACCATGCATAAGTAGTGATGATGGGCACTGTACTCCTCCCCTTGAGGCTGCTGTGATGCCCTCAAGTGCCCATGCAGCTCCAGATAGGCCACTGCAAGTATGTGGGCCATCAGGAGGGTCAGGGTTCGATGGGCTCCCCTTCCTCATTGGGTAGCCATCCCCAGCTGGGCCTCCACTGTCTTCCGTGCCCAGCGTCTCAGGTCCTCCCATCGTTTCCGACAGGGTCCGCACCTCCTTGGCGATGGCACACCATATACTCTTCTTTTGATGGGCACTGACCTGCAAAGAAAAACACACAGGAAATGGTATCAGTCAGACCATCCTGCCTGTTATACTTCTGGCCCACCATACCCCTTCACATTGCCATTTGCACACACACAGGGCCTAGCACACAAGCTGCACACTGCCCAGGGGACATCCACCCACCCCCCTACACAAACTTCACACAAACCACTCCATGCATTCCTGCACATGCATCGTGCTCACAGTGTACTCACCTGTTGGTCTGGAGGCCCATACAACAGTCCGTACTGGGGTAGGACCCCATCCACCAGTCACACGAGCCATGGTCAGTTCCAGACACAGGTCACAGCAGCACATGCAATGTAGTCCTCTCCTGTTGAAGGTCAGGTAGCAAGTGAGTGATCAGATAGAAAATGGCGGTCACGCCAGCGGCAGTGCATAGCGTCACAGCCGGCGTACATCACCATTGGCCACTGTACCCCATGGGGCCCAATGTTATCCAATGAGGAGTTGCACGCCGGTTCACGACCGCCTCCTGCAATTGCGCAGAACGTCAGTGGAATTACCTCACTTCCATCTGTCCCTCCACACAGGACAGGCAAAAGCTATCTCATGGGGAGGCAGGCCCTGGTAATAACTGCATCAAAGTAAAAAAAAAAAAATACATACAGGACAAATCCCACTTACCCATTACTTGTTAACATCATGCAATGTACTGTTGTATCTTCAATGTACAGTTTGTGACCGGCTCCTCACTCTTTTGTCCTTCAGACTGCAACCTCTGCGGACGAATAGGAGATGGAGACATACCCCTGTGTACAGACCCCTGGTGGACTTGGCAACAATGGAGGACAGGCACATTATCCTCACCTATAGACTTCACAGGGCCACAATCAAGAAGCTGGGTGCCCAACTGGAGCCTGATCTGATATCTGCTATCCGTCACCCAACTGGGATCCCCCCTCTTGTGCAAGTCCTATCTGTGCTCCATTTCTTGGCAACTGGTGAGAGTGAGCTTGGAAGCAGGAATATCACAGCCAATGTTCTCAATAGTGCTGACAAGTGTTGTCTGCCCTGATTAAACACATGTACAGCTACATTGTTTTCCCCCAGGTTGAAGATTTGCCCACAGTGAAGGCTAACTCCTATGCAATGGGACATATCCCCAACATAATTGGGGCAATTGATGTGACACATATTGCATTTGTCCTCCCCCGTCAAAATGAACCGGTGTACAGAAATCGAAAGAGTTTTCACTCCATGAATGTTCAGATGGTATGTTTGGCAGACCAGTACATTTCCATTGCAATTGCTAAGTATAATGGGCCTGTTCATGATACCTTTAGCCTGAGGAATAGCAGCATCCCAAATGTGATGGCCCAACTACAGAGGCACCAGGAGTGGCTAATAGGTGAGCCCCTGGTCCACCCAGTAGATGTTGGTGTATGGGTATTGTATGGGCCATATAGGATAGTGTGTGGCTAAATGTTGGCCCTCGATATTTGCAGGTGACTCAGGTTACCCCAACCTATCATGGCTACTGACCCCTGTGAGGAATGCCAGGACAAGGGCAAAAGAACATTACAATGAGGCACATGGACGAACAAAAAGGATTACCGAATGTACCTTTGGCCTCCTGAAGGCCAGTTTCCGGTGCCTCCATCTACCAAGTGGATCCCTGTGCTACTAACCCAAGAATGTCTGCCAGATATTCGTGGCATGCTGCATGTTGCACAACCTTGCCTGAGACGCCATGTGCCTTTTCTGCAGGAGGAGGAGGCTAGAGATGGCCGTGTGGCGGCAGTGGACCCTGTGGACAGTGAGGATGAGGTGGCAGAGGATGAGGATGAGGACAACAGAACTGCAGTGATTTGACAATATTTCCAATGACACACAGGTAAGACAGTGTTACTTCACATTTCATTGTCATTTTTTGAATTATCTAATGCACTGGCATGATGTTAATTCCCACTTCTATGCCCACTCACTGTACCCTTTGGTAACTCATTTGGCAGATGTTGGTGCCTCACTATCTCTCCTGGTGTGTTCACTGCAGCCAACTACAGGTCTTTACTATGTCAACATTACTGCTCAGTTGAATTGCAATATTTGAACCTTGTTAAACGAATACATACTTAAAACATTTGACATACTCCATACATCTATTTTTTCAAAGTGTGTTTATTTAAGTGCTAAGAAGAAGAGGGGCAAGTACAATGGGGTGGGGTGATGATGGAGGAAAGTCCAGGGTATTGTTCCAGTCTATTTGTAGCACAGGTGTATTGTCCAAGGGGACAAAGGAAGGAGAGCACTGGCAGTTCAAGGTGGACAGGGTGACATAGTGGGACACAAGGGTAACAATCAGGAGAGTCTCATTTCCTGGCTGGGGTCTTGGCAATAGTCTCTGGCTTCTGCCTGGATCGCAGGGAACATTTGTGGGCTGGTTCATTTTCTGCAGGGTGAGGAGTGCTGGTGGCCTGTTAGTCCTCTGGCAGGCCTCCTGTCCACTAGCGGCAGCGTAGGTGGAATGCAATTCAGATGTCTGGGGCCTGCTGTTGTGAGACTGCCTCCCTCATTTGGCCATGTCTGCCAGCTCCCCTGCTATGGAGACCATGGTGGTGTTGATGGCCTGCAAGTCCTCCCTGATCGCCTGGTACTGTCCCTCTTGCAGCTTCCTGTTCTCCTGCATGTTGTCCAGGATCTGGCCCAGAGTATCCTGGGAATGTTTGTATGCTCCCAGGATCTCAGAGAGTGCCTCCTGGAGAGTCGGTTCCCTGGGCCTCTCCTCCTCCTGGTGCACAGCACTCCTCCCAGTTTCCCGGTTGTCCTGTGCCTCTGTCCCCTGAATTGTGTGCCCACTGCTACTGAACCCAGGTCCCTGATTGTCTTGGGTATGAGGTGTGCCCTGGGGTCCCTGTAGTGGTGGACACACTGCTGATTGACGTGTCCTGGGGACAGAGGTATGGGTACGCTTGGTGCGTGCAGTGGTGGTGTTTCCAGATGGGGGAGGCTCTGTGGTGGTGTGTGACAGGGCCTGGGTAACCGGCTGTCCTGAGGTCCCTGGTGGGCCAGGTTGGTCATCCATATCCAGGCGACCAGAGTTGTTGTCATCACTGTGGGCCTCTTCTGTGGGGGGACTGGATAGTGCTTGCATATCTTCGCCACTGACTTTGGCTGGGGTACCTGTGGGGATGTAAATGCAGTGTTATTGTTTCTGTGTGTGACATATTGTGCATCAGTGGGTTGCCCACTTTGGTTGTATTTGCCCTGGTATCTTTCACTTGTATACGTTGGTGTATGGTGGGTTGATTAGTTCTCTCTAGTGTGCATGCTTTAGTGATGGGTGTCCATGCAGGTCTGTGAGTGGTGACCATGCATTGGTATGGCATGCAGGGCTTGGCATTGGGATGAGTGAGATGTGATGGTCGGGGGTGTGAGATGGTGGAGTGATGGGAGTGATGGTTGGGGTATGTGATGGCATGCAGGTATGGGGTGATAGCAGTATAGATTTGACTTACGAGAGTCCAGTCCTCCTGCTACTCCGGCCAGGCCCTCAGGATGCATGATTGCCAAGACTTGCTCCTCCCATGTTGTTAGTTGTGAGGGAGGATGTGTGGGTCCACTGCCAGTCCTCTGTACAGCGAGTTGGTGCCTTGCTGCAATGGAACGTACCTTCCCCCCTAGGTCATTCCACCTCTTCCTGATGTCGTCCCTTGTTCTAGGGTGGTGTCCCATGGCGCTGACCCTGTCCATGATCTTCCACCATAGCTCCATCTTCCTAGCAATGGATATCTGCTACACCTGTGGTCCAACTAGCTGAGGCTCTACCCTGATGATTTCCTCCACCATGACACTTAGCTCCTCCTCTGAGAATCTGGGGTGTCTTTGTGGTGCCCTGGGTGTTGTGTGAGGTGTAGGTGAGGGTCTGTAGGGTGATGTGTTGGGGTGTGTGATGTGGGGTGCGTGGGTGTTGTATAGGTGTAGGTGGTTTGTGGCTCTGGTTTTGTCTGTAGCCGTGGTGTCTGTCTTTTGTCAATTGTTTGTAATGGTAAAGGTTTGTGGGTAACGTGGATGTGTGTTTTATAGTGATGTGGGTATGTGGGTGTGGTGTGTATATGGGTGTCAGGGGTATGTTATTTAAATTGACCAAAGTGGTGTTGTTTTGTTTGAGTGTCTTTGTATTTTGAGCGAGCGGTATGTACCGCCAATGGTTTGCCACCGTTGAATGTCCGCCATGGTGATTTGTGGGTCGCAATGTGGTGGGCATTGTTCTGTTTGTGTAACGGTGTGGTTTTGATACCTTCAGTTTATCACTGACCTTTGGTGGGGCGGATTTCTGTGTGTGGCTGATAGTGACGGATTGGTGTATGTGTCGTAATATGGTGAACGGATATCTGCCGCGGTGGGGGTATGTTGGCGGCAGTCACTATGGCGGTAAGTGGGTTTTACCGCCAATGTCATAATGAGGGCCATTGTGTACTGTTATGTTATGGTAAATATTTAATCTTGTGTTGTGCAATGTGAGCATGCATAGTGTTGAGCCTGTCCCCCTGATGTGGCTTATTTAGTCCTGTGTTATGTATCAGCTTGAGTTTAGTTTGTGTGGACATGGAGATATGTGTGTTGTATGTGACAATTGTCCCTGGCCTGTAGGGAATGTGAGTAGGTGAGTTGTGTTGGTAGATGTGATGTTTGTGTGTTGTTGGTGATGTGTGGGACAATGATGTGTAGCCTTCACTGTCCCTGTGCCTGAGATGTGTGGCCATGTATTTTTGGGTAGTGTTGCAGTACAGAGTGAGTGAGCTACCAAAGGAAATGTATTGCGATTGTGAATATGTCTGTCTTGGTGTATGTTTCAGAATGTGTACGGGATGTGAAGTGTACTTGGTGCCTGCGGGGTGCCCCCTTTATGATGTGGATGACGGCACTATGATTTGTTTTTGAGCATTTTGATACAGGTAGGTGTGTGTACTTATAGTCAGTGTCATCCACAGCACCATTTGTTTTTCTCACCTTCAAGAATCATCAGAGGTGGCAGGACATGTGCAATGGGCTCCATGGTGGTGGCAGACAAGAAAGGCTGCCAGCTGGTGAGTGTCTCCCTTTATACAGTCCATTTCCACCTTCTGAGACATGTTGGTTGGACCGCCATGGTCACATTTACGGGCGCAACCTCGTAATAGGTCCGGCAGAAGCACAGTCTCTACCAGACTGCTGGTGCAGCCCTGTGACTGTGGCAGTCTTTGCAGCCTGGAGAAGTGGGCAGAACCATAGCCTTCCTTGCTCCATAGGCTAACATGACTCGTAATATGGCAGTCTGACTGCCATCCCGAAGGCGGTTGGACTGCCATTGCCGTCATGGCGGTCAAGAAACCACCAAACTCATAATGAGGCCTAAAGTGGTTTGTTGAGTAAACAAACAACTGGAGTGTACCATGCAATTGTTCCAGCATATTCATTTGGTGAGGAGAGTCCTGTGGGTGGGTTCTCAACTGCAAATGAAGATGGCAATTGTGTCATTGTGAACTTTAATAACTCTAAGAGAGCTTGCCTTTTGTTAACTGATTTGGCACTTGGGCAAATGAGCTCTTCAGGTATCCTAACATTTCTCATAGGTTATTTTTATAATCCCCATTTACCAAAGTGGTTAAGGTGATAGTTAGGCCCTCACTAATCCAACTGTCTCTAACATAGCACCTGTGTCCATTATCCGTATACCCCTTTCTATCAGATTTACTCTCTTTAGTAACCTAGAAAATGATTGACTACCTCTAGCTCACAATGTGAACTTGCCTTTTAGCAAGAAATGTAATTTAGTTCACACTGGGTCTGTTATCACTTTAGGGACCCAATTATGAGTCTGGCGGACTGAAGACTATCAGACTCGCGGTGGAGGTTTAACCGCTGCGGTGGTCCGACTGTCATATTTCAAGATTGGAGGTTGGTTACCGAAATTCAGCCCCTCCGTGCTGATTATAACTGGTTCAACCTCCATGAAAAGGCTGGCGGAGAACAAGTCCAAGGAGCCACGGGGGGCACCTGCACGGCCCACAACATTGTCAGTGCACATTCCAAAAGTGGTAGGGGGTCCCCCTGCGGGCCAGCATTCAATGCTGCCACACGTTTTCCACTTTGTTGACAAGGTTTACACTGGTCAGCCCAGTGGAAAACTCGAAATGGGGCTGGTGGGGAGCCGGGTCTGGCAGTTGGATTTTCGGACCGCCAAACTCTCAATCAGGCCCTCAATATTTTAAACTGGAACATAGTTGGGCTGGTTGGTAAAGCATGCTATGATAATTTCCATTATTTTTTACAGAAATGTAATATTGTTTGCCTTCAGGAAACATTTTTTATTTATGGTTATATTTCCTTTTTTGTTCCAGACAAACTGTTCAAATGTGGTTGGACCAAAGGTGGACTTCTTATTTTGATTGTCTTAAACATAGGTTGTAACGCCAAGGCGGTATATACCAGTTCAGGAAATTTGGCTGATGGTTTGCTACCTTTTTTCTAATTCCCCTCATCTACTTGTTCATTTTTATAATGCTTTTTGCCAGTCATGATCTCCCAGTCAAGTCCACGTACCAAGGGACTTTTTAGAAATGTCGCCAATTGACAACGGTGCAATAACCTTTTTTAATTTAGCTGACGATTTTAGTTTGCATCCCTGTCTCTGGGGTGGCTTTTTTGCACAGCACTAATGAGACTGTTTTATCTGACACACTGCACTTTATTCACACACCACGTGTGGAATTACCAAATGTGATTAACAATTAACAAATTTGATT
Source organism: Pleurodeles waltl (assembly GCF_031143425.1). Taxonomy (NCBI): domain Eukaryota; kingdom Metazoa; phylum Chordata; class Amphibia; order Caudata; family Salamandridae; genus Pleurodeles; species Pleurodeles waltl. The sequence goes on along the minus strand of NC_090449.1, from coordinate 684,680,507 downwards.
ATAAGTGATTTTAACTTATTCTCAACTAATTCTTTTTTATCTCATAGTTTTGCCTGTCCTGCCCTGGAAGGCAAAGATTGTTCCAGTGTGATTGATTATCTTTTCATTTGCTCTCCTTTGCTCCACTTACTTAAAAAATGTTAGGTATTGTGAGACCCTTAGTGACATCATACCCCTTGACAGCATCTTTCACATTAGATTTTGAAAGAACAAATCCTGTCTGCTTTTTTGTGGACAATGTTATAACACACATTCAATGGTGATGTTTTAGGTAGAACAAGGTCCTCCCTGATGCTTTTTTATGAGTTTATTAAAGACATTTCTATTTTTAACTTCAGTGCAATTGAACTAATTTGTAGAATTAAACAGTTCATCTCATTCCCCAATGTGACCCACATATCAATTATTACAATTATAAAATAATAAAAATTTGTTAATAAATCAAACTTTAAAAATGTAAAATATGAAACAAGTAACAATAATAAATATAGATGGTGATACCTACCAACACCACAATGTCCATAAAGAACTACATGAGATAATTGTTTACTAAATCATATATACAATCATTGGATGGTATAAACAAAACTAAACATATGAAACAGCTATATAGTATACACGCCATATAACAATATTTGATAATATATCAACCATCATTTATGCATTAGGTACTGATTTTAAAATATCCAAAGACTACACATAATCAGCACATTAAAGTGTACTCTTATAAAGTGCAACAAAAGGGCTCCAATTAATAAAAAAGTGCTTCTGTTCCAAAGGTTCTTTAGCGCCTTTTAATGCAGCCTCAAACTAATCGTCACTATGCAAACAATTGCTCCAGCTATACATACTTAGAGGAAGAAGACTCATATACTCCTTAGTTAAAATTAGACTATATAAACGCACTGTACACATTTATTCTACAGCATTAAACTAAACCACTTTGAATTGTATATGTCCAAAGACATTGGCTTTAAGATATCCATATCAAAGGCACGTAGAATCAGACTTCCATGTCCATTTGAAAAACTCTAATGATGTGAAATTTATTTAACATATTAATAAACGCAAGTTGTTGGATGTGTAGGTTAGCTGCTCAGTTTAAGATTGCATTCCTGGACAACTCTTTACTGATTTCAGAACCTAATTTCTCAGAACATCTCACTACTAAATTATCTAAATCATTCTCTAATTCAATCAAAAACATTTTAATGTTTTTAAATTCTAATATCATTTTGATTAAAGTGCAAGAGTTTTATTAATGGCCCTGCAGTAACTTGAATATTATTTGCTTTATTTTTTAGGAAAACTCTCTCAAATTTAAAGAAACTAGTTTAAGATATTTTATTTTCAGTTTACAATACCTAAATTGTGTGTAAAAGCATAGCTTTAAAAAGCTGGTTAACTACTGCCACACATCATTGTGCTACGTATTATTCATTCCATCCCTACGAACTTGGTATACATTAGGAATATATTAACATATAGATAAAAAAGTAAACATAGAATGTTAGCATAATGCAGATTTCAATTAATTGTGATACATTTAAATGTATTTTACAAAAAAGCTGTCAACCAAATCCCCAAATACACCCTACAAACCAAAGTAAAAATATATCAAATCATTTTTATCCTGAATAAACTTATAATGAAATAAATAACACTTAAAACAGTAATCAATTTAAATTATTTAAGAACAAATTGAAAAATAAGCCCCCAATAAAAACCAGAATTCTGTAAACCCAAGATTAAAAAATAATAACCAATTTAAAGTGCATTAACCCTTTAATCTAGCAACAAATACAATCAATGTCACAATGATATAAATAATGAAATGACTATACCACAGTGTAATGAACAAAATATTGTAAGTCTCTTAGTACTTCACACTTTAAATGTCAATATAATAATATAAAACTAAACATACTACTCACCAATTCCTCCAATAAAACCACCAATCAGAAAAAATGTACACAATACTATCACATTAAAAAAAAAAATCACAATAATAAATAAAGAAATAAACACAATACAATGATGTAATAAACTGTAACAAACATGATATGGCAAGCGATATTTAACTTCAATATCATTATAAATGCTTACAAAGAAAATATACTTACCTTCAACATTTTTGTCCACAGAGTGTTCGTAGTCACATCAATTAGATTATGAGATTATCGTCAAAAGATACTTATGACTGGATATTGAGGGAGGCACTAGATAGATAGATAGATAGATAGATAGATAGATAGATAGATAGATAGATAGATAGATAGATGGACAGACAGAGAAAAGACATGCTGCTCCACATGGTTAGTCTTGCTGGCGTCTCCTAGAGTTGAAGCACATCACAGTTTTCAACAGGGCTAATTTCTTGCTGGTGGGGCCTATGTTGGTCTGCATGTAGAAACAATGACTGCCCTTTGGGTAGCACTACAAGACTTTCTGATGCATATATCTGAGGTGTTGGTATTTGTGGCTTCCTAGGGTTGTGTTTACACATAGAATTTTCCTTTTGTGCATATCCATTCCCTAATCCCCTTGCTCCTTTACTGTTCTGTAGTGTATGTAGTGAGTTATTTGGTGTGATTAACATTAAAAGATTGACAATCCAAATGCCACATGTATAGTGCTTGGCAACTGTGTGTGAGCTTGTCATGTGATAAGGTATTTAAGCCTTTTCTACTGGATGATTCCCAGCATAGGTATGGCTTCATTGTAGCAGGCTACAGTACACTGGAATGTAAGCGAACAAGAGCCTCTCATGAGATGTGCCCCATAGCAATTTTGTCTATCATGAAAGCCACATGTTAACACATTGCAGTCTATTAGAATGGTTACAACATTAGCCCTTTTTAGGACATCATAAAGAGGTTTACAAATAGTGATTCATTATCCATGTAATCTTTATTGCCATGGATGACTTCAGCATGTATAGGAATTAGTAAAGTCTTGAGGTACATAATTTTACTTTCACTAAATTTTGTCGTTCAGAATTGATAATCAGATATTTAAACAAATGGACTTTCTCTACTTTTTATCTTCAGGTATTTTGCCAGACAGTGTGTTTTGTCCTGAGGAGGCCTACTGAATTATATTATGAGGCGAAATGTAATACATTGTTAGGGATTGTCAAATGCTGGCAATGTAATATGGAAAACTGAATTCATTCATACTGAACTGTGTTTTGTCCCCAAAAAATTGTCCAATGAATTAATTTGTGATGTCATCAGTTATGTCATAAATGATATCATAGAACATACTATGAGTGACATAACGTGTGAAGCCATAAGCAGTGCATAACATAACTGGTGAATTTCTGTGCTTTTTCTAGTTCAACATGCTAATGTTGTCACTGACTAATTCACCTAACTATAATATTACTTTATCCTTTGTTTTTTTCAGTGAATTTCTAAGGTATTTTTATAAAAAAATAAAAATAGATCTTTTTATCATACCTAACTATAACATTAACTAAATCTTTTTTTCCAGTAAATTTCTAGTTTTTTTTTTAAAGGTAAAGCAATACTTAATTACTGTACATCAATGCAACCCCCTACCACACATGGGTGATTGGCTGAAGAGCCATCCCTAAAAAGAAAAGGGAGGGGCCCATGTGGTCTCCTTCCCTGAGCCTCGTTAGACTCTGGGGAGCCCATCTCTGAGGGATGTGTTTTCTGAAAGGAGGGGGCATGAAGCCCCCTCCCCAGGTCAGTTTTGGCCCCAGAGACCCCATCCCTAGGGGCCTGGCATAATTTTCCTTTGCCACGGGGCACACAGCTTACCTCCTGGTGCTGACATCTGCCCCAGGAACCCCATTTCCCAGGGTCCAACATCATTATTAGAGGGAGGGCAAGTGGCCCTTCTCGTGAGCTGGTTTTGAGCCTGGAGAACGTCAGGCACACATACTCCCTCCCCAGGCTGATTTTGGCCCTGTGGACCTGATCTCCTGGAGACTGGCAATATTTGCAGTGAACTTCCCCAGCCATTTTCGAGCCCCAGGGACCCCATTGCTTGCGACCTGGTGATTTGCAGTGGGACAGGGCCCAACGCCTTCCTCCCTGGGATGATTCTGGCACTAGGGACCTGATCTCTGGGACCCAGCAACATTCTACAGGGGGAGGTGGGCCTTCAACGTCACTACCTGAGCCCCAGGGATCAAATCTCCCGGGGTCTGGTGACATTCTGCAAGTGGAGGGGTGCATGTGACCACCTTTCCAGGGCCGAATTCAACCCAGGGGAACCTATCCCCAGAGACGAGGTGACATTTTTAGTGAGATGGGGACTCATCACCCTCCTCCACAGGTGGATTTCAGCCCTGGGGACCCCATCACCCAGGGCTTGGCATAAATATTAAGGGGGCATGTGGCACCTGAGGCTGATTTCGGCATCAGGGTCACATTCCCCAGGGCCTGGGGACATTTTGTAAGGGAAGAAGGACACCCAACCCGCCTCTCTGGGTTGATCTTGGTTCCCGGGACCCTAATCCCCTTGAACTGGCACTGTGAAAGTTAGGTGTCCTGGTGCCCACCCACAGCACCCAACATACTGTTGTTGGGAGCCACAGGGGGAGCCAAGGTCCTACAGCATCAACCACCTTCCCACATCCCACAGGAGCCACCATTTCTTCTGCCCATAGGGAGCAGCTACTAAAGCTGCTTCCTGTGGGTGGGAGCAATATTTAGATCTTTGTTCCCAGCCCACATCACTGCGGGGAGGGAAACAGATCTAAAGTCCACTGCCAATGGGTGGGAGTGTTTTAGAACCTCTGGCATGCTTGGAGCCGACTTAGGGCATCATTAGGAGTTTGACAGTCTCATGGTAAGACAGCTTGGGTGGTGGTTGCCAAAAGGCCGCCATGTTGGCCATCCTACAGATGCCATTTTATGAGTTACAAAGCTAAGACCGCCAAAACCCCGCCAAAAGTCTGACACCGGCAGGACTCTGAAGGATTTCCATGCACAGGTGAGGACATCAGGAAGAGGTGGAATGACCTCAGGCGGAAGGTCCATGCCATGTCTGCCAGTCACCAGCTGGCGGTTCTCAAGACTGGTGATGGTCCCCAACCTCCTTCCCCAAAGTTCACATCATTGGAGGAGAAGGTCTTAAACATCCTGCATCCTGAGGGTTTACAGGAATGCCTGGGGGAGTCGAGTTGTGTAAGTCACTACACCAATAATGTCACCCTAAAGTTCTGTCTTGTATGCTCACTGATCACCTTTTGACATCTTACCAGTCAACCGACTCATCACTCCTGTCTCCCACTGTCCAAATACCCGTCTGGCATCCCACATGTCAACTGAACTCACCTGGGGGCACAGTGTCTGTGTATGGCATGGGTAGTACAGGGACTGACAGCACTACAACTCCCATCAGCCACTGTTCTACCATTAAGAAAAACAGACCAGTGTACCATAATGAAAGTAGCCTTGAATGTCAAATAAACAATCAACTAAACCCACCTGAATGCTCCACAATTGTACAGTCTAGGGCAATGACAGCAATGACAGCAATTCTATGGGTATCTGCTAGTACAAAATAAACAACACCCAGCCACAGCTGTATCCTCTGCTACACTGATCCTTCTATTGAAATATACTCACCTGGGTGAACACACATATATGCAGTGAGCTGTACTTGGTGTAACCTCACACATATGGTGAGGTATAATGGTTACTCCTAATTTGATGGACAGGTCTGTTTCCACTGAACATTGTGCAGCTGTCTGGTGACTCAATAATGAACTATTGCTAACTGGGAGGTAACATAAACAATAAAAAGCTACACAGCAGACCAGATATGAGACTATCAGCAGACATCCAACTAATAGGATGCTCTGACATCCTGTAGCAAGGTGTATGATATAGCAATTCTCTGTATCCCATATAGGTGTCCCCTAGAATTGATAGCAGGTGTAACTATCATATCAGGGGATTAAGCAGAACCTTCCTGTATATGGCTCAAAGCACATCTACCTGCCAATGTTTGTAACCACATGTTGCAATACTATCTGTAACAGTCTGCTTCACTACTTCAACAGGTCATCTTGCCACTGGAACCATGGAGAGGACACCTGAAACAGCCACTTCCCCTCTGGATGAAGCCCTCAGTGAGGAGTACACCTCTGGATGTGATGACAATGAGGACGACTCTGGCCCATCTGGGATACCTGGTCAGTCTACAACTGTCAGCCTCCTCTGCCTACATCGACTCCTCATATTGATTCTACATCCCAGGCACTTATTCACCCCTAAACCTGTGTCCCCAGGACAGTTAATACCATCATGTGCCTTCAGTACAGGCACTGGATTCACCACTAGAGAACACAGACAATGAAGGACCTGGCACCAGTGGGAGTGGGCAAACAGTGCCAAGGGCAGAGGCACATGGGGTAGGGGGCATGGGAGGAATGTTGTGGGCCAGTGGATTGAGACTGCTAGGGATACTACTGGCCAGGATACCATCTCCCAAGTTTTGGGAGCTTACCAACAGTCTCAAGACATGATGGGCCAGGTGCTTGCCATGAAGGGGCAGATGAAGCAGCTGCAGAGGGACAGCCACCAGGAGGTTATGCAACAGTGGGAGGCCCACAATGGCAACATGGCCTCCCCATCAGGGGTGCTGAGAGACATTAACATCACCCTGAGTAGGGTATGTCCACAAAAGCAGACCCCTTCCATTGGTCATATAACACCAGCCCTTTCATCATATGTGGCAGCCAGTGGAATGGAGGCCCTGTCAGGGGAAGAACATGCGTCAGATACCCCTGCCTCTGTAGCTGAACCCCATCCCCCTCACAAACGTGGATGTCCACCAAAACATCCAAGAGGAAAGATTACAACTACTGCCAGGAAGTGATCCTCTACTGATTGATTCCCCATGTGTGCCACTGATGCACCCTGCTGACTGTTTTTCACTCTCTATTTTCCAAAGGTACAAGGATCCTGGACTTGAGACTCCAAATGTTGCAGCAGCTACCCTGCTGATTACATCCACCATGATTGAACTTTTCACTGTTTGCACTTTTTGGTTTGTTTCCAGTCTTTTATTTTTCCTGTGCACTTGTAAATAACACCAGTAAACTACATATTATACAACGCATCAGTCTACTGATAAAGTTTTGTGCTCATGTTACCCCTACCAGTTGCTAGGGAAACTATCTTCCCTTCCAGGAATATTCTCAGAAGTCGTACAAGAATGTAAAACCACATATTATGGTTGAGAGTCATTTTACATCTACATAGAACAATGAATAGTGAAATTTCCTGCGTACACATGTTATTCACAAATGTGCCAAATATGTTCAATCCCATCTCACGTGTACTGTTGAATCTGGGTTCAGTTTACACACAATGATACAAATCGACAATCTTCAATCCTCATTTATAGCACATTCCTTTCCTGCATGTAGGTTGCCAACATGCAAATGATCACTCAATGAAGTACATCTTTGCATTGTTTTCCTTCAGCGTAGGTGTGAATAACTAACAACCCACAGACTACTTAAGTTAAGAACATGTCAGTTATTGTCTATCCAAATTTGCAAACATATTGGTTCAATATATCATCAGATAAAGCATTATCACATTCCCATACCATACATCCCATATGACCTTACCCCATGATACAGAGGTCAGTACAAATGTCCCCAGTCATGAAACCTTTCACTTACCATGGTCAGGTATCTGTAGGCATGCTACTCACCTATGCCAGTGATGACATACATGCACAGTGGCCTGCAATGAGGAAATTCAGTGACTGCTACATACAAGTAAGATAGTACCATTATCAAACCAATGAGAAGGTTGAGGTTATGTATTGCACAGAATGACATGTGTCATAGACACCAGACCACACACATGACACCATTATACCTAGATAACATGACACACAGGTCTATTCTTTAGAACAGAAAACTGCCATCCCACTGTCTTGACAGACTGGGGATGGAACTCAGACACCACCAATATAATGCCATACAGTATCGGTATCAATCCATGTCCACTTCACATGTAAGACCTGATAATCCCACCTGCCAGTGACACAATTCAGAAATGACCACATGAGAATGGCATTGTGAAGAAATCTGCATAGTAAAATTGTACAACAAGGTAGGAAATGGTAATAAAGACATGTCCTAAAAATAATGGTAACACAGGTTTGTGCATTGTGACATATGTTAATAAAGGAGATCACCACAATACTCCCAACTCCATGTACTATATTGCATGCACACCTGAGATATGTACTGCTAAGCAACGAGTGACCTGTCTGATGGTCATTCAAAGACCCTTCTCAAGCATCTTTAAGCCCCAATTACCTCACTCATTTAATCATTTTATAGAACAGCACACACCTAGAGTCTAGATGTCTCCACCTTCATCCTCATCACTGTCATCCTCACTAGGCATTTCTGTATCCTTATCCAGTGGAACTGCTTGCTCCCCCTCATCTGGGATGTATGTGATCTGACATCACAGGGCAATGTTGTGGAGCAGGCCACAATGATTTGACACACTTTGGTGGGTGAGTAGAGAAGGGCTCCACCAAACTTATCAATGCTACCATATCTTGTCTTCAGGAACCCATAAGTCTGCTCTACAACAAAGCTTGTCCTTCTGTGGGAGTCATTGAAGCAGACTCCCTTTGGCATGGTTGAGTACTTTACTGGTATCAACAACCAGGGATGGTTTCGGTAGCCAGAATCCCCTGTAAGGAATCGTTACATGTGTCTAAACATAAATCGTGTACATTCTTACATTTGGCAGCAGACGTACGATACTGAGACACATGACATATATTTCTTACCTTAATTTGACAAAAGGATTCCCTGTTTGAAAATAAGGGTTCAGGGCAGGGACAAACACCCACATTACAGACACAACACCCCAGGCTACCCTAAAACATATATTGGTGAACCTCCCAGTTCTGCAATCATAAGAGATATATGGAAAAATTAGAGTAACTTTATTATTATGATTTCAAATGCTAACAATATTTAATTCAGACAATCCAGGTATAACACATATAAATCCTACAGATTGTGAACACAATGTCCATAATTTCAAATTGTTACTGTCCTTAAGATACACATTGACATGAAACATAGAAAATAAAGTTCAGTTTAAAAAAACGTCATAAATCATCCAACTACACACCATTACTTCAATCAAACCACATTCATACCCTCATCACCACATACGTTAAAAACCTTCATCATGTGTCAACATGAAAATCTATTTCAAACTCTGACAAATTCCATATGTCATTAACATCATAGGATTGTTTCACTGGATTTAAAAAATCTTTAAAAAGTCTTGTGCGGCTATGAACTCAACATCTCTCTTTTATGGGTACTGACTTGGGTTTTCTTCTCGACGTGATTTCGGCAAGACTGCCTTCCTCAGTAGTAGCCATTCATCCTATTTTATTTTACTTTATGTTGCCTCTTGATATCTCATCTCTCACCAATTTATAATGGCCTGATCCTCCTCAGCCCAACTGTCTCCTTGGTGGATCTTCACTTTATATCTTAGAATGTTCAAATTCACCATTCATTGATTTTTCTCCTCCTTCCAACAGTCACAGAAGAAAACCTCAGATTTTATCTTCAGCACCTATGACTTACCGACCAGCCAGGCCTTCTATGTGTACTGTCATGTCATCAGCAGTGGGCCATTTCTGTTCCGCATTATGAAGGCATCACGGACTGAACCCGGGCACCTTGCACATACTCGTGAAATGTAGAGGTCCACCAAACAGACTACTTGGACATTTATGGAGTGGAAGTTCTTTCTGTTTGGATACACCTGTTCATTACCATGTGAGGGAATCAAGGCTACATGGGTACCACCAATGCCCCCCCACTACATGTGGGATGTGTACCAACACGTGAAAATCAGCCTTCACATGGGCCAAATCTTCATGCTGCGGAAATTAAATGTAGCTGTCCAGGTGTTTCAACAATGCTGACAGTACATCCTTCAAAACCAGACTGAACATAGGCTGGGACATCCCTACAGTTAGGGCCATGGTATTTTGGTAGGAGGCCGTGGCCAGGAATTGCAAGACTGACATAACTTGTACAATGGGTGGTATGTTATTGGGATGGCAAAGGGCAGGCATCAGATCTGGCTCCAAATGACGACAGAGATCCATGATTGTCTGCCTATCCAGGTTGTAGATCTTCATGACATGTCAATCCTCCATGGTCTTCAGGGCCCCTAGTGGATGGTACAATGGAGGCTGTCTGACCCTTTTCATGCCACTTTAACTATGTTTGAGAAAATAAGAAGGTATGTCTATCAGTCATTGTGTCCATTATTAGAATTAAAATACATGTCACACATAATACTTGGACATGCCATATGATATTGTAGAAACATGGTACACAGCACAGACCTAGGGAAATAATGGCTCATTACTGCAATTGCATCCCCTTTCCTCAATTATGCCTTGTAAATGGAACCCCATGTCACTAAAGGTCTCTGTGATATCGACATTCTTACTATGCTTCACATTTAAAAGGCACAAATACTATCTGTACCCAATTGGTATGAGGCTGCTGACTATACCACTAAAGATGCATTACTTTTATCTCATCAATATTACAACATGTCTATCAAATCTACATATACATACATGGTTAGTCACAGCCAGCACTAAAGACTATGGCGTCAAAATGTTTCACAGCTTTGAGGCAACTTTAAATTAACTTTTCCCATCATCTAAGGACCTTTAAATGGCAGCTGCCTGACCTACTATACTGGAAATTAGGAAATTACCTACATCTGCCGGCAGAAGTCGTCATGGAGGTAGGCGGATACTACGGGGGTGGAATTGCCATTTGGAGACATAGCTGCCTTTGGCGATCTTGGGCCCGTGGCGATGTCCGCCCGTGTTGACAGACTCTTAGGTGGGGGATGAAACCGCCATTTCAAAAGTCAGCTCTCAGTTAACACCTGACACTGCTGCTAGCAATCATGTCACACCCTACAGGTGAGAGAGACCCTGTCTTCTCACCTGAAGAGCTGGAGAAGCTGGGTGAGGGTAGCCCTAATGTTAGCCTATGAAAGGGGCAGGCCTCACAGCAGTGCAAAACAAATTTCGGAGTTTTTACACTACCAGTACTTGTAAACTATAAAGGTACATGTCCTGCCTTTTGTCTACACAGCACCCTGCCCTATGGGTTACCTAGGGCCTACCTTAGGGGTGAGTTATATGTAGAAAAAGGGGAGTTTAAGGCTTGGAAAATACTTTTAAATGCCAAGTTGAATTGGCAGTGAAACTGCACACACAGCCCTTGCAATGACAGTCCTGAGACATGGTTAAGGGGCTACTTAAGTGGGTGGCACAATCAGTGCTGCAGGCCCACCAGAAGCATTTAATCTACAGGCCCTGGGCACATATAGTGCACTTTGCTAGGGACTTATAAGTAAATTAAATAAGCCAATTGGGTATGAGCCAATGTCACCATGTTTTAAGGAGAGAGCATATTCACTTTAGCACTGATTAGCAGTGTTAAAGTGTGCCGAGTCCTACAGCCAGCACAAATGAGGTCAGAAAAAGAGAAGGATGAAGGCAAAAGGTTTGGGGGTGACCCTACAGAAAGGTAATTTCCAACAGTGATGCTGCAGCAAATTGAGGCCTTTAAAGAGACCATGCTGCAGAGTTTCAGTACTTTTCAGGCTCCCACTTATTCACCTTTGGGCCCCAAAGATTCACAGGGGCCTCTTGTCTGGTTACCAATGGCAGGTCATTCCCTACACCAACTGATCCCTTAGAATTTGTTCAGAATCCACTACCTGCTCCAGCACAGATGCCTGCTCCAGCCCCTGGACCTATGCCAGAGTTCCACACAGTGACATCACCAAATGAGGATCCAATTCTGATCAAGATGTATGAGCCTGAAACAACTTCAGCCTGATCAGGACATATGTCATGCTGCAAAATCATTCAGATGCAACCAATTGTTATTAAGCCGGGGTTTCAACTGATGCCTCCACTAAGGTGGTTGCACCAGCAGAGACTGCATTATCTTTTCAGCTGATACTCTTATGAAGGTACACCACAAGAGGGAGAAGATGATGGTGGGGCAGGTGGTTGTGGTCTTCCCTTTTAATATAATTATGATAGTTTTTATACTGTTTTACAAGATGCCATGATAATTCCATTACTATGGGGTTTGTCTCACCACTTGGGCCACTGATTGAAAAGATTGTATCGTTTGCAGTTGTGGTCCAGTTGTGACGTCCTAGATCTGTAGCTGTCTTCTGTTGAGACCAAAACGAATGCCCTTAAAGAAATTCTACAGCCTCAGTCTAAAACATCTGGTTGGTCACTTCACTTCAATGAGGACCTCACTGATACTATGATGAACACTTTGTCAAAGCCCTGAGTCTGCCTGCCAGTGACTAGACAGGTGGACAGGCATCACAGACCTGTGGCTGTGGACTCTGATTTTCTCACTAGACATCATACTACAGAATGTCTGGTGATAAAGGCTTTATCCATGAAGGTTAACCCTAATTCTTTCCCCAAGGGATTCTCCAAATGCAATAGGTATAGATGGGGGATGTCTGGAGAGATAACACCCTTATGCTCTTAGAGGGGCTGCAGAGGCAGTAAGCCTTGAGCGGAACTGAATATTACAGGTACTTGCAGCTGGGACATGCGTTGCGAAGGCACCTAGTGGACAGGTGAACAGATACAGGAAGTGACACTACTCGAGGACAGAAGCTTTACAGAACCACTCTCAGAGAAGGCAATCTCGATAATTTACAAGAAACTGATTAATTCATTCATTCTGGGAAGCTGAGGGTGCCATGGGAAGGGGACGTTGGTGCTCTTGACGATGAGGATTGTGCGGATGTTCTGAAAAGTGCCTGGAAAATAGCCACCTGAACCCGATTACACCTCGTACAACTTAGAATACTGCATATATTCTACCTGTCCTATGTGCACCTTCAAAAGATGGGTTATACTGCCTCAGAATTGTGTGTGCAGGGATGCGGGCCTGGGGTACCCTGGGTACCTTTTTCCATATGTTTTGGTATTGCCCCCATATACAGAATATTTGGGAAAAGGTTATGAGGGAAATTACTCGAGTTCAGGGATTACCGGCCTCCCGGGACCCTAGGTGGCTCCTCCTGAAGATAACAGGAGACTCATCATGGAAAGTTACCAATGAATATGGCTATGGCTTGCGGACGAATGTGGCTAGGGCTTTAGGGCTGTGTATGGCCCGAGTGTGTCAGAATGGGTCTCAGACATAGACTGGTGCCAAAAAGCAGAAAATGTGGTTTACCACAGCAGGGGATGCCTCAAGAAATGCGAGAAGATTTGAGGCTCAAGGATATCCAGTCACGGAACCTGAGGGATGGGGTCAGAGTGCAGAGAGCTGAATGGGTTATGGCTGGGTGGGAGAGAAGAAGGGATTGGACTGATAAGATAGGATCGGGGCTAAGGGAGATGCTATAAATGCTTAGCCTTTTTGTCAACTCAGTTATGGTCCTGGAATCTGATCTATATTGCTGTATAAAGATATTCATTATTTCCTTGTCTCATCCATTGTATGTCACGCATTGTTCAATAAAAATATTTCAAAAAGAAAAAAGAAAATCGCATTCTTTCACATTGATGCTGTGATACATACACAGGGATACAAAGACTTGCAAAAAGATACTTCGACATGGGCATTCCAACACATAATGCCACTGGATCCTGGGCATTAGAAAAGGATGAGACCACTGAAAATTAATAAAAAGGCAAGAGCTATAACACTGTAACAGAGAGGAGAAATTAAACACTTGAACATGCATAGGAGCACAAATACATGGGCAAAGAAAAAGGGGAATGGGGACTTTGACAAAGTCAAAAGGACCCGGTCACCTGGACTTGAACCCTAGGAAACAGGCACTGACATAATTATATTATAAAGAGCCACACAAAGTGAGACATGAAACTGGGGTACAGAAACAGGGACACAGGGTGCCGGGCATAGAACATTGGAAGCACACACTTGGACATACCAATATTGATACAAGAAGTGGAATATAGATGAAGATGCTTGGGTAGGGACATTGAAATGAGAATAAGGATAATTAGACATGTACACTGAGATACAGTTAATTAAATTAGATTATTAAGATACAATGAGACACCAATTCTGGGAAATAGATAATGGAATAGGGGCACAGACGCTTGTATAATGGCACTTAAACATGTACATTGGCTCATGGACACTGGCATAAAAAAGAAGGGTATGGGTACATGGGTATAAACAACCATTCGGGAAGATAGATAAATGTACACTGGGATAGATACACTTACTACCAGACAAAGTACCCCACATAGGACACAAAACCTGAGAAACACACACTGACAATGCAGCTCCATCCCAGGGACACTAATATTGTGTTGTGTGCCATAGAACATGAGCAGGACACCAGAATATTTACCCAAGGACATAGAGAAACACAGGCAGACAGAAATTCACAGGCACACATGCTCTCAGGAAACTATACCTGGGGGCATGGTTCTGTGGGTGTCAAATATGAGCTAAGGATAGCAGAACAAACATGATGACAAAAGTGGCATGGAAACCCAAACCTTAACCTAGGGGAACTGCCATTGATGCTGGAACATGCACAATGGGATGCAGGGACAAAAACATTAAACCAACATTGACATGTGGACATAGAAAAAGGGATGCTGAGACAATGGACACACAACACCTGTATTATCAAACTGTACATGGAGCGTATCTATAGACAATTTCGGAGTGAGACAGCCACAATGGCACTGGGACATGTTCACTAGGAAAATAACTTTTTAATACAGGTATTTTGTTAGCGATGCAGTAGACAGTGGCACTGAGATAACAGACAGTGGAATATATGGACACAGCATACATATACTTGGGTCAGTGAAACAGGAGCACACACTCACACATATGAACACTAGCCAACAAAGCACAACACTTCTTTTGAAGGCTCCAGGACCAAGGCATATGCAAAAGTAAGGCAATGCCCTTTTCCATCTCACGTAACATGAGCAAAAATACAAATATTAGGAAACAGTGAAAAGACAAACTCCACCTCTACCATTGGCAGGAATCAAACTCTTTGCACACTGAAACACAGAATGTTAGCAGAGTGCTGCAGCATTTATTTTATAGCATGTGGGCATGTAGGCTACTACGCAAGTATTTGAGCAGTCACAATGGAGTAAATGTCAAGAAAGCATCAATGTATAAAATCAATAATGCATGAACATCACTGTTCATAAGGGAAGGATTTCAAGTTCGAGAAACTTGAACATGTGAGAAAAAGGAATTCGATAGAAGAGCCCTTTTAGAAATGGGGTCTTTGGTTGGCAGTCAGGTTACCCCAGGTCCAAGCAAGGACCCTCACTCTAGTTAGGATAAAAGAGAATCACCCTCAGCTAACCCCTGCTTACCCCCTTGGTAGCTTGACACGAGCAATAGGCTTATCTTCAGAGTGCTAGGTGTAAAGTATTTGTACCAACACACACATTAATTCAATGAAAACACTACAAAATGACACAACACAGGTTTAAAAAAATCGAAAATATTTATCTAAACAAAACAAGACCAAAATGACAAAATTCACAATGCACAAGTCAAATTATCAATTAAAAAGCAAAAAGAGTCTTAATGTAGTTTTAAACACAACACTAACGATGTTAGCGTAAAAATGTACCTTGGGTGTGTCAAATATAACTCTACATGGGCGAGTCTGCATAAAAAAGGACTTGGAATGCGTCGTTTTCACTCATGGGCGAGACCTTGCGTTGTTTCTCCTTTAGTCGGTTTGGCGTGTGTCGTTTCTTCTCTCCGCAGGAGAGCGATGCATCAATGCAGTCAGCACTCGTGTCCGGGCTGACCTTGTGTAGTTTTTACACGCCCAACGGTGTTTGCGTCAGAAATTCAGCCACACGATTGTCCGAAAACCATGCAGGATGGGCTGCGATCTCACCGGCATCCATCAGCGATGCTGTGTGTTGTTTCTCCAGCCGCGGGAGTCGATCTTCTGGTCGCATTGCAGGCGAGCATCGATTTTCAGCCGCAAAGCCAGCGGCGTGTTGATTTTTCAGCCGCAGATCGGAGTTGCATCTATCTTTTTCCTGCACGGCGGTCTGTGCTTGGATTTCTCACTCTTGGGCTGCCTGCTTCTCCTTTCAGGGTCCCAGGAACTGGATGGGCACCTCTTGGCAGAGTAGGAGTCTCTCCAGAGACTCCAGGTGCTGACAGAGAGAAGTCTTTGCTGTCCCTGAGACTTCAAACAACAAGAAGCAAGTTCTAAATCAAGCCCTTGGAGATTTCTTCTCAAGATGGAAGGCACACAAAGTCCAGTCTTTGCCTTCTTACTCTGGCAGAAGCACCAACTGCAGGATAGCTCCACAAAGCACAGTCACAGGCAGGGCAGCTCTTCTTCCTCAGCTATTCAGCTCTTCTCCAGGCAGAGGTTCCTCTTGGTTTCCAGAAGTGTTATGAAGTCTGTGGTTTTGGGTGCCCTTCTTATACCTTTTTTGCCCTTTGAAGTAGGCCTACTTCAAAGGAAAGTCTCTCTTGTTTGTGAAATCCTGCCTTGCCCAGGGCAGGCCCCAGACACACACCAGGGGGTTGGAGACTGCATTGTGTGGGGGCAGGCACAGCCCTTTCATGTGTGAGTGGCCACTCCTCCCCTCCCTCCGAGCACAGATGGCTCATCAGGAAATGCAGACTACACCCAGCTCCCTTTGTGTCACTGTCTAGTGAGAGGTGCAATCAGTCCAACTGTTAAACTGACCCAGACAGTGAATCCACAAACAGGCAGAGTCACAGAAATGGTTTAAGCAAGAAAAAGCTCACTTTCTACAAGTGGCATTTTCAAACACACAATCTTAAAATCAACTTTACTAAATGATGCATTTTTAAATTGTGAGCTCAGAGACCCCAAACTCTATATGTATATTCGCTCCCAAAGGGAATCTACACTTTAATCATATTTAAAGGTAGCCCCATGTTAAACTATGAGAGGGACAGGCCTTGCAATAGTGAAAAATGAATTTAGCAATATTTCACTGTTAGGACATATAAAACACATTAATATACCTTAACCATACACTGTGCCCTTCTCTTGGGGCTACCTAGTATAAAACACATTACTATACCTTAACCATACACTGCACCCTTCTCTTTGGGCGACCTAGGGCCTACTTTAGGGGTGTCATACATGTAAGAAATGGAAAGGTTTAGGCCTGGAAAGTGGGTATGCTTGCCAAGTCGAATTCACAGTTAAAGCTACACACACAGACACTGCAGTGGCAGGTGTGAGACATGATTACAGAGCTACTCAGGTGGGTGGCACAGCCAGTGCTGCAGCCCCACTAGTAGCATTTGGTTTACAGGCCCTGGGCACCTCTAGTGCACTTTACTAGGGACTTACTAGTAAATCAAATATGCCAATCATGGATATACCAATTACATACACATTTGTGCAGAGAGCATATGCACTTTACCACTGGTTAACAGTGGTAAAGTTCTCAGAGTTCAAAAGCCAACAGCAACAGGTCAGAAATAACCGAAATAATAGGAGACAGGAGGCAAAAAGATTGGGGAGGACCCTGCATAAGCAAAAAAGTCCAACAAGCCCTAACTAGAGCGAAACTGTTCCAGGCTTGTGGTCCGTTTCATGGAGGACCTGGCCTGGCATTTCTGTCTGGACTGTTACCATAAAGAGTAGAGTCACAACTGATTTACATATGTCTTGCTCCAAACTGAGGAGGCATGGTGGACAAAAAACAATGGATTTGGATGCGGCCCAAGTGATTACTAGTGTCTGAGATTAATTCAAGCATTCCATCCCTCACCTTGTTGTTTTTACATAGAAAAGACTCAAACCTGCAGGTGGTATCCTTGCTTTTAGAAGCTGAGAAAGCATTTGATTCCTTTGAATGGTAATATATGCTGGAGGTATTGCATCGCATAGGTCTAGAAACATAATTTTTAAGCCTTGTCAAGGTACTGTAACTAAATCCCACCGCCGACGCAAAACTAACTCCATATTTATACTTTGGCGTTAGACCCTTCTAGCGCCAAAGATCTTGGAGTTTGCGTCATTTTTTAGCGTGGACACCTTCCTTGCGTTAATGATATGCAAGGTAGGCGTTCCCGTCTAAAAAATGACTCCGAGGAATGTGCGCCGTATTTACACTCCCGGGCAAAAATTACGCCCGGGAGTGGGCGGGTCAAAAAAAATGACATCCAGCCGCTTTAGAGTCATTTTTTAACTCCTGGTCAGGGCAGGCGTTAAGGGACCTGTGGGCTCGGAAGGAGCCCAGAGGTGCCCTCCCATGCCACCAGGGACACCCCTTGCCACCCCTGCCCACCCAGGAGGACGCCCATGGATGGAGGGACCCATTCCAGGGAACTGAAGGTAAGTTCAGGTAAGTATTTTTTTTTTTTTTTTGGGTGGCATAGGGGGGCCTGATTTGTGCCCCCCTACATGCCACTATGCCCAATGACCATGCCCAGGGGACATAAGTCCCCTGGGCATGGCCATTGGGCAAGGGGTCATGACTCCTGTCTTTGCTAAGACAGGAGTCATTTAAATGGGGGTTGGGAGTAAAAAAAAATGGCGCTAATCGGGTTGAGGCGAAAATTTTGCCTCAGCCTGACTTGCCCCATTTTTTGGCGCCCAAGCTCCATTTTCCCCTACGCCGGCGCTGCCTGGTGTAAGTCATTTTTTTTTACACACACCAGGCAGCTCCGCCGGCTAACGTCATTCCATAAATAAGGCGCCCGCATGGCGCTTTGAAATGGCGTTAGCCGGCGTTAATATTTTTGACGCACAACTGCGTTGGCGCAGTTGTGCGCCAAAAAGTATAAATACGGCCCTATGTATCTAGAAATGCAAAGGAATTAGTACAGAAAAACATTGTGGTAGCAGTAGAAGCACAAGCAGGTCTCTGATTAAAACTTGCCATGTCTATCATAGGACAGGTATTGCTGATCAAAATGGTGATCCTACCAAAATGTTTATATTTATTTGTTAATATTCTGCTAACACTCTCACATAAGTTCTTTCAGAAACTTCAACAAATGCTTATATGGCCTGTTTTGGGATTCAAACTCCATTTAAAATGGGATGAACCTAAACAGCCTACAAACATAGTGGCTGGGAGTGCCTGAACCCTACCTCTATTATTTAACTGTTGAATACCAACATGCAAAGCATTAGTTCACAGTTGGTAAAACCCTGACTCATGGCAGAGTCAAAAAGGCATTAGCCAGACCTCGCACATTGTCCAGTATTGTGGAGGAAAAGCTGTCATTGTGATGCACCGAGATAGATGTCATAGTGATCATGAACCGGACATGGTGAGATATTATTGGGCATGGGCATATCATACTCATCATTACTTAAAATAGATAAGACCTCCCATCCTTTCTTCTGTCTTGAAGTATGCAACAGTGTCAGTGGTGCAATAACTGGTTATGACTGTCTTGAGGTGACTTGTTCTCACATAGCACTTTTATCAGCTATCTGGACATTGGGGTCAAGTGGGCGAACATGAAATTGCATTGTTCCTTTATTATTTATTACCGTATGACACCGATTCAAAATGCTTACGCTTCCCTAAAGCCCCCGGAATTGGTAATGTTGACTAAGCTGATCAATTCCATGGTAATACCAGTAAATGTGTCCAGACAGCTATGGGAGATGGACCTAGGTAGACCTATACTAGGTGCAAATTGGAAATACTGCTGTGCATAGGTCAAAAATGTACAGGTTAGTTTTAGGCACTATTTAATGCATTTTAAGATGTTGCACCAAGTATACTGCATGCCAAACCACATTACGAAGTTCACTCTTTGCAGTCTCATCCACTGTAAAAAACGTAAAACAATAAATGTTGCCTTTCTACACATTACATGGAGCTGCCCTGCTATGACTGAGTATTTTACAAATGTATGCGAGGCAATAACTGGAATGGTTGAAATAGACATTAGTCCTTCTCCAGAAATGGCATTATTAGGGCTCATGGACAAGGTGCCTAAGACGGCATGCAGGCTGCTTGCTAAGGCCTTACTATTAGCAAAGCACTGTGTATCACTAGTAATGCAGTTTGATGGTCGCCATAGCACCTAAAGTCGAAACAAGGCTACAAATCAAGGAGTATTTTTACTCAAGATTAGAAGACAAGTGCGAGCTAACACACTTGATGATACACCCAAGAGACTATTTGGAATCGTAAAGATAATATGTATGGAACAAAGGCAGGGAACCAATTAGTAGTGCTATATGTTGAGGTAAAACATGGTGAACTGTATGAAGTGAGAATGTGAGTGTGCGGATCTTCAAATATTACTTATGGCTTTAGAGGACCAATGACATATGTACATGCCAGATGTTCTGATGTAAGGTGCACTGTGCACTGTGAATGCAATGGGCACTGAAACTACAAACACAATTTATAAAAGAAATATAACTGCAGCTCTGAACTGCTGTGTTCAAAGCTACAACAGGCACATTTCAAAGGAAACCATTTATAATGTCATCGAAAGCATAGTTTTAAAGTTAGTTAATTTAGCTTTAATAAGCTCATTGGCCCTCATTTCGACACTGGCGGTGGGTGATAAAGTGGCGGGAATACCACCAACAGGTGGGTGGTAATTACCGCTAAATTATGAGCATGGTAGTGCTATCGCCCATAGACAGCCAATGTACCACACTGACCGCCAGGGTGGAAACAACAGTCACCACAGCGGTGGCCACCTACAGCCAGGCAGAACACAAAGTACGCCCACCATATTTTGACACAGGAAACCACCCCCTTTGCCGGGGCGGTACCAACAGCATCAAAAGCCTGGCGGAAACAGAGCACAAAAGTCAAAGGACTCACCAATGGAGACACAGGGAAGAACCACGCCACCATGGAACCAGAACTGCAAGTTTTCCAGATGATCTTCTACGTTATGCTCCACCTGGAACACCAACGCCGGCGAAGAGGACGACGGTGAGTACAGCCGCCTAGCACACAAGGGAGGGAGGGGGGGAGGGAGGAAAACAAGAGGGACACACACACACGCACAACACACAACAGACACACACAACCAGCTGCATTACAAAAACAATTTGACCCCGAAAATCTGCAGAATAATGCAAGGACAACAGAAATTGACGGAAGTGATGGTAATCAGTTCAACAAAAAAAAAAAAACAATAATCTTATTTGGCCATGAAACAGATATGTACACTTGTATAAAAAAGGGACACTGCCCAGTTCATAGTTCAAAGGGCCCACATGGCCACAGGGCACAGTCCACGGCACAACTCGAATCCTTCCCAAATCCAAATAGAACACTGCAGGGGCATCAGTTGTCAAATAGGCAGGCACCTCAGGGGGAGGGGGGGGCACCTCACCCCAATGCGGAAACAACCCCACTGGTTCTGGAGGGGGCAACATGCCCATTGTTTTTTCCTGGAGGGTGCAAGGCTACAGTCTCTCAAGTGGGTGTCTTCCCCACTGGTTCTGGAGGGGGCAACATGCCCATTGTTTTTTCCTGGAGGGTGCAAGGCTACAGTCTCTCAAGTGGGTGTCTTCCCCACTGGTTCTGGAGGGGGCAACATGCCCTGTGCTTTGTTCTGGGGTGTACACCACCACAGTCTGGTGAGTGGGTGATTACCCCACTGGTTCCGGAGGGGGCAACATGCCTTGTGCTTTGTCCTGTGGATTGCAAGGCCACAGTCTCTGGAGTGGGTGACTTGCCCACTGGTTCTGGAGGGGGTAGCCTGCACAGTAGCCCCTGGAGGGTGGACCTACATGGCGTCCGCCGGCAGTGATGGCTGCACTGTGGTGGTGGTTGGGGGAGGCTCCTGGTCAGCCCCGGTACTCTGTGATGGCTGCACTGTGGTGGTGGTTGGGGGAGGCTCCTGGAAAGCCCCTGCTCTCTGCAATGGCAGCACAACCACGGCTGGCAGTGGGGGCCCTGTGACAGCTGGTGGTGGTGGCGGTGTTTGGCTCACAGCTTCCGCTGGCATAGAGTGTCTCTTTTCCTCCTGGTCATGGTTTGGGGATCCCTTACCCTTTCTGGCAGGGGTTTAGGTTATTTCCCTCTCTGCCTGGTAGTGCAGGCTCCTTTCCCTTCTTCACAGCCGGTGCAGGCTCCTTTCCCTTCTTCCCAATTGGTGCCGGTTCCTTCACCTTCTTCACAGCTGGTGCAGGCTCCTTCTTCCCAGCTGGTTCAGGCTCCTTCCCCATCTTCCCAGCAGGTGCATGTTCCTTTCAATTCTTCACTGCTGATGCAGGCTCCTTTCCCTTATTCACAGCTGGAGCTGGCTCCTTCCCTTTCTTCCCAGCTGGTGCCAGACTCTTTCCTTTCATCCCAGGTTGTGCTGCCTACTTCCCCTTCAGTATTATTGGTCTTGTATCCCTACCACCACGAGTAGGTGGTGCTACCACTGTCCCCGTGGACTGTTTGGCTGAGGTGCTGGGCTGGGTCCTTGCTACCCTGCCCATATGTGCTGGGCGGGGGAGGGGTAGGGAAAGGTCAATCATGGAAAGGAAAAGCTTTTTAGGTAAGTTGGGTGGGAAGAGGGAGGAGTAATGGGAGTGGAGGATGAGGGAGTGGTTGTCAGAGGTCTATATCTTCTGGATTTGGGTGCAGGTGCATGGGCTGTATGCTGTTGTGAGGTGGATGGCTGTTGGGTGTCTGAGTGCTTGCGTTTGTGTCCTTTAGGAGGGGGAAGGGACAGACACAGTGTGAGAGGACACACGGGACGTGTGCATGGATTTTGTGGAAGTGTTGCACAACCTGTCCCTCCAGGAATGTATTCCATTGCTGCATCTGGGATGCCAGCCCCTGGATGGCATTCACAGTGGTTGATTGCCCTACAGAGATGGATCTCAGGAGGTCAATAGCCTCCTCACTCTGGGCTGTTAGGGCTCACTGGGGCAGGGCCTAAGGTGATGGGCAAAGGAGATGCACACCCTCCTGGGTGAGAGGGCACGGGCAACTCGCTGGGAGGCTACTAGGAGGGTGGTGCTGGTACGGGGGTGGCGGCTGTACCTGCAGCTTGGGTGGTCACAGAGGTGTCCACCACAACCAGGGAGCTCCCATCAGAAGAGGAATCAGAGTCTGTGTTGCCCTCTCCAATCTCTGCCGTGGTGCTCCCCTCGCCCTTTGTCCCACTGTTTCCCTCAGCGTCGGTGGACTCTGCCTCCAGGGTCCTGTGGGATGCAGCTTCCTCTGTCACCGGTACCTCTGCTCCTCTGCCAGATGATGCTAATGCACATAAGGACAGGATGACAAAACAAGAAGGGGGAGAGACAAAGGATACACAGGGTCAATGACTGCACCATCACCACCGTTGGCGTACACAGCACCCTCATACAGGGAACAGGTCTATGCACTATGCAAGTGAATACTAACAAGCTAGGTAAGCAGTATTTTACATTCAAACCCCTAGCCACCAGAGGACCTACGCTGCTATGTCTGGCCTGGCTTATGGGCACCCAATGACACACAACCACCACCCAGATACCACCCCACCAGAAGTAAGTTGTAATGATAGCCACTGTACTCACCCCCTTGTGGCTGCTGTTATGCCCTCAAGCACCCATTCAGCTCAGGGTAGGCCACCACCAGTATGTAGGCCATCAGGGGGGGTCAGGGTCCAACAGGCATCCCTCCTTCGTTGGGAAGCCATCCCCAGCTGGGCCTCCACAGTCTTCCGTGCCCAGGGTCTTAGGTCCCCCACCGTTTCCAACAGTGGCTGCTCCGCCTGCCATAGGCCCCCAGGGTCCGCACCCCCTTGGCGATGGCACGCCATATTCCCTTCTTTTGATGGGCGCTGACCTGCAGAGGCAATGCAGACAAGAGAACACCTTTAGACAAACAGTGCAGCCTGTCACAGAAATGGTCCACCATGTCAGTTTGCATCACCATTGGCACACACATAGCCCAACTCACAACATGTACACTGCCAAGAGGACATCCACCCACCCCCCTTACACGATGCCTTCACACACAACTCCATGCATTCATGCCACATGCATCGTGCCCACAGTGTACTCACCTGTTGGTCTAGAGGCCCATACAGCAGTATGTAGGGGGAGGACCCCATCAACCAGTTGCTCCAACTCCTCAGAAGTAAAGGCTGGGGCTGTTTCCCCGGCCTCATGGGTCATGGTAGGCTCCAGACA
Source organism: Pleurodeles waltl (assembly GCF_031143425.1). Lineage (NCBI taxonomy): Eukaryota > Metazoa > Chordata > Amphibia > Caudata > Salamandridae > Pleurodeles > Pleurodeles waltl. The sequence continues at coordinate 684,656,292 of NC_090449.1, read as the reverse complement.
CAGGTCACAGCAGCACATGCACTGTAGGCCCTCTCCTATGGAAGGTCAGGAAACAAGTGAGGAATCAGATAGAAAATGGCAGTCACGTCCGCGGCGGTGCATACCGTCACCGCCGGCATAGATCCCCATTGGCCACTGTACCCCAAAGGGCCCAATATTATCCAATGAGGAATTGCACGGCGGTTCACTGACACCTACCGCCACGGCGCACAACGTCAGCGGTATTACCTCACTTCCACCTGTCCCTCCACACAGGATAGGGGATCGCCATTTCAGGAGGGGTGAACACGCCTATCGATAATTGCTGAGTCACAGGATAAATAGGCACATACTTTATAAATTGCACTGTCCCATAACATGTTTGCACAATGTGGACTGCTTTTGTGGCTCCATTGTTCAGTTTGTGACAACCTACTCACTCTTGTGTCGCTTAGTTACCTACCGCTGCAGATGAATAGGAGATGGAGACATTCCCATTTTGTACAGACCCCTGGTGGACTTGGCTACACTAGAGGACAGGCACATAATACTCACCTATAGACTGGACAGGGCCACAATCACATAGCTGTGTGCCCAATTGGAACCTGACCTGATATCAGCTAGTCTTCAGCCCACTGGGATCCCCTCTATTGTGCAGGTTCTATCAGTGCTCCATTTCGTGGCAATAGGTTCTTTTCAAGTGACAGTGGCCTTGGCAGCAGGAATGTCACAGCCAATGTTCTCAATCGTGCTAGCAAGAGTCTTGTCTGCCCTGATAAAACACATGTGCAGCTAAATTGCTTTCCCCCAGGTTGAGTATTTGGCCACTGTGAAGGCCGAGTTTTATGCAATGCAACATATCCCCAATATAATTGGGGTGATTGACAAAACACATATTGCATTTGTACCACCCCCGCCAGAATGAACAGGTGTTCAGGAATCATAAGAGTTTCTACTCCAGGAATGTGCATATGGTGTGCCTCGAGGACCAGTACATCTCCCATGTCAATACTAAGTATCCAGGGTTGGTGCATGATGCCTCTGTCCTGAGAAATAGCAGCATCCCAAATGTGTTGTCTCAACTACAGAGGCACAGGTCGTGGCTAATAGGTAGCCCTGGTTCCCAACCAGTATATGTTGGTGTATCCCTATGGTGTTGACCTAATAGGATAGTGTGTGGCTAAATGTTGTCCCTCAATATTTGCATGTGACTCTGGTTACCCAAACTTATCATGGCTGCTGACCCCTGTAAGGAATGCCAGGACAAGGGCTGAAGAACGTTATAATGAGGCACATGGGCGAACCTGAAGGATCATTGAAAGGACCTTTGGCCTCCTGAGGGCCAGGTTCAGGTGCCTCATTCAGACAGGTGGATCCCTGTGCTACTCACCTAATAAGGTCTGCCAGATAGTAGTGGCATGCTGCATGTTGAGCAACCTGGCCCTCAAATGCCATATACCTTTTCTGTAGGAAGAGGAGACTGGAGAAGCCCCTATAGCAGCAGTGGACCCTGGGGACAGTGAGGATGAGGAGGCAGAGGATGAGGATGTGGACAACAGAACATCAGTAATACGTCAGTACTTCCAATGACACACAGGTGAGATGGTGCAACTTCACATTTCTACGAATATTTGTGTATTCTGTGTGGCATTGGCATGCTGGCATTACCCACTTATTTCCCCTACTTACTGTTACCTATAGTTTATTCATTTTGCAGATGTTAGTGATATGACAACACTCTCCTGGTCTGATCACAACAGCCAGCTACAGGTCATTCATTCTATGCTCATACTACTTACAGTTCATTTGCAATGGTTGTAGCTGTTTCAATCAACACACATTTGCAATACATGAAATACTAGTAGTTGAGTTTTATCCAAGGGTGTTTTTTGTTGTGCTAATATATAGAGGGGAAAGTGCAATGGAATGGGGTGATGATGGAGGAAAGTCCAGGGTATTGTTCCAGTCTATTTGTAGTACAGGTGCATTGTCCATGGGGACAAAGGAAGTGGAGCAATGGCAGTTCAGGGTGGACAAGGTGACTGAGTGGGATACAAGGGAGACAATTAGGAGAGTCCAATTTCCTGGTGGTAGTCTTGGCAAGTGTCTCTGGCTTCTCTCTGGTACGCAGGGAACATTTGCGGGGTGGTTCACCTTCAGCAGGGGGTGGGGTGCTGGAAGCCTGTTGGTACTGTGGTGGGGCCTCCTGACCACTAGCAGCAGTGGAAGTGGAGGGCTGTTCAGATGACTGGGTAGTGGCAGGGTCCCACTGGTGTGCTGTTGCCTCACTCATGATACTGGCCATGTCTGCCAGCACCCCTGCTATGGAGATCAGGGTGTTGTTAATGGCCTGCAAGTCCACCTTGATCCCCTGATACTGTCCCTCCTGCAGCTGCCTGTTCTCCTGCACGTGGTCTAGGATCTGGCCCATTGTGTCCTCAGAATGTTGGTAGGCTACCAGGATCTCGGAGAGTTCCTCCTGGAGAGTTGGTTCCCTGCTCCTGTCCTCCCCATGGCACACAGCAGTCCTCTCAGTGTCCCTCTTGGCCTGTGCCTCTGTCCTCTGAACGGTGTGCCCCTGCCACTGACCCCATGCCCCTGATTGTTTTTTGTGCGAGGTGTGACCTGGGGTCCCTGTAGAGGTGGGCACACTGCTGATTGACGTGTCCTGGGGACAGAGGTGTGGGTATGATGGGTGGGTGCTGCGGTGTTGGCTCCTGATGGGGGAGGCTCTGTGGTGGTCTTGGAGTGGGCTTGGGTGACCAGCTGTCCAGTGGTCCCTGATGGGCCAGGTAGATCGCCATATCCTGAAGTCCAGAGTTACTGTCATCACTGTGGGCCTCTCCTGTTGGGGGACTGGATAGTGGGGCACCTCCTCTCCACTGATATTGGCTGCGGTACCTTGGAGATGTAAATTATGTATTATGCTTCAGGTGTCGGACATTTGTACTTCTGTAGCTTACCCACTATGGTTGTTGTTCCCCTACCAGCTTTTGCTTGTGTGTGTTGGTGTATTGTGGTTATGTTAGTTTCCCTATGCTGTGCATGCTTTGGTGATGAGTGTCCATGCAAGGCATGGAGGGGTGTCCATGCATTGGTACAGCGTGCAGGGCCTGGCATGGGGATTAGTGAGATGTGATGGTGGAGTGTGTGGGATGTGATGGAGTGTTGGGAGTGAGGGTGAGGGTGTGTGATGGCATGCAGGTATGACGCTGATGATCGTTTAAAGTAGACTTACCAGTGTCCAGTCCTTCTCCAACTCTGGAGATTTCCTCAGGATGCAGTAATGCCTCACAATTTACTCCACCATGACCCTTAACTCCTCCTCAGTGAAACAGGGGTGCCTTTGTGGTGCCATGGGTGTTTTGTGATGTGTGTTGGTGAGGGTGTGTTGGATAATGTGGTGGGGTGTGTGATGTGGAGTGCGTGAGTGGTGTGTGTGTCTAGTTGTCTCTGTGCTTTTCTTCTCAGTCTCGTGGAGGCAATAGTTGTTGGTGAAGGGTTGTGGGTAATGTGGGTGTGTGTTTTATAGTGGTGTGTGTAAGTGGTGTCTATATCGGTTTCAGGTGTGTGTCGTTTGAATTGGCCAATGTAGTGTTGTTTAGTATGTGGGTGTCCATTGTGAGCGCAGCGGTATGTATCACCAGTGGTTTACCGCCGTTGAATGTCTGCCGTGGTGATTCGTGGGTCATAATGTGATGGGCATTGTTCTGTTGGTGTAACGGTGTGGGTTTTGTGACTGCCAGTTTATCACTGACCTTTGGTCTGGCTGGATTTGAGCATGTGGCTGTATTCTGTCAGATTGGTGTGTGTGTCATAATATGGTGAACGGATATTCGCTAGTGCAGCGGTAAGTTGGGCCGTTGAATGCTGCTAGATCTAGGGGCCTAATTATGAGTCTAGCAGTCCAACTGTTGCACTGCCACTACAACTGTCAAGAGGCCACTGCCAAACTGGCAACCTCTCAATCACTGAATGACAAGTTCCTCGCTGGACCGGCCAGCACTGATAGTGCAGCGGCATTGGTTTAAGCTCTGAGAAAGAACTGAGGCCAATGCTGCCACAACGATGGTGCCGGCAGCACGCTCAGAATGTGCACTGTCTGCCATGGCAGACAGTGCACATTCTGAATGTGTTCACAGGGGGGCCTCTGCACTGCCCACAAAATGGTCATGGGCAGTGCAGGGGTCCCCATGTGGCCCCATTCCTGCCTTTCCATCAGCCTTTTCATTGCAATGACCCCGCCATGAAAAGTCTGGTGGAAAGGCACAGTGGTGCTGAAATCGCCACCGCCGTGCTTGACCACGACTTGCACCACTGCCAACCTATCGGGAACCTTGGTCCTGGAGGCTGTCTCCTGAGGGTCCGATGCCAGGACTGTAATCTAGCAGTCCAACAACCAAGATTGCGGCAGTCGGACCTCCACCGCCAGTAATGGCAGTCTCACAATCACTTACTCATAATGATGCCTTAAGTGCCTAGTGCCCAAAAGTAGGACTTAACTAATATATATGTTTGTATCTCACAGCTGAAAAAAAGAACAGACGCGTTTTGTACTGTGTGCTCTGTGAGTTCAATATGAGGCAAAGTGAGTTTTAGAAAAATGTGTTTGTTTCTACCCACTAGTCTGGACAGTAATTAATTCAGTTATGCTAAGCTCACCCTCTTTAAGTGATACTAACTAGCACCTTGAAGAGATATGAAATACGTTCCTGTTAAAGAACTGGACCTGTTGGCAGGAAGACAGTGAAGATTAATTGCTGGCTATTTTACTTGGACTTTTAGAAAGAGGAGTTAACAGGGACAAAGGTTGACCATTACAAAGGTATATTTATAGTAAAAAATGAGGTAATTGACACTGCCTTTAAACCATTCGCCATGTCTATAGCAGAACAGACCTGGTAACTGCCTTTTGGTGATGGTGCAAGAATGGCCTTGAATAGATTTTTTTCATAATGTATGTGGTTTTTAATAACCCCAGTGATTCTGAGAGGGTTTTTTCCAAAATCTTTGAAGCCCATGGTCCCCTCTTTGATGCATGTAGTTTTGTTTTGTTTCAATCATTACATTGTCATCCTTTTACAGCGCTAGTATGGGTATTTTTGTACTTTTGCTTTATGACTATATTGTTGTTTTGGTGCTGCTTAAATATTAAAATATGTAAAACACACGTATTTGCGAAAAGCATGCTGCTCCATGCCATTGCTACCCTGGTTCACACAGAATTTCTGAATAAAACTGTGTTTTATCTGATAAGCTACTAGCTTATTAGATTTGTGGGAGTCCATATTTTGTTCTTATCCTCAGTTCATAATGCAGAAGTCTCAACACTCTATTAAAATGCAACTGGCCAGAGGAATTGAAATGATGCAAGTGGAAGAAGTAGTATTATATAGCTTGGATGTGTTTGAGAAGGAGCAAGGGCTCATCCTTGCATAATAGCTCCAATATTGAATACCACAAGATTGGCATGGAAGCTCACTTATTTTTCTGTTACACATTGGGGCAGTAGTGTATCTGTGTGCTTCACAAGGGACACATCACAAATAATGAAAAACTGCCATGAGACCTTGACACGTGGTTCTGCTGAGAGAATGATTATATATAAAAAGGATTTTTTAAACTAACGGTGTGTTAATCCTATAACAGTACTCTGGGCATGCCAGTTAATGAAGGGGTATTCTGCAAATAAGGAAGCAAAAATATCATGATTCAAGAACATTGTGTCAAAAACATCATCAACAAATACTATGGAACATAAAATAGATAGTAGGAATATTCTGCTTTTTATAGTTTTTTTAGGTTTAGGCTTACTGTTTTTTTTTCAAATGTATATAATATTTATTTTTCTTTAATATAGGGGTATAACAGAAAGGCCCTCATTACAACATTGGCAGTAAATGCTGCTTACCACTGTGCTGATGGACGCCAACATACCGTGACCGCGGCGGTATACCGCTATGGGTATTATGACCCACATAGATAAATCTGCCACTATACAGACACCCACACACACACACTAACAAAACTACACCACATTGGACAATTCAAACTACACACACCTAACACACATACACACACCACACCCACACACACACACACAATCCAATATAAAACACACACATTACCCACAACCCCTTACAATGAAAAAAATATTGCCAACTGAGAGAGAGACAAGCCAGGAGCACCCACTGATCTGAGCCACATAACACCATCACCCATACACCATCCACACACCTCACAACACACACCCCAACACATCACCTCACACACCCTCACACATACCACTCACACTACACCCATGGCACCACAAAGACACCCCAGGTTCTCAGAGGAGGAGCTAAGGGTCATGGTGGAGGAAATCATCGGGGTAGAGCCACAGCTATTCGGATCACAGGTGCAGTAGACGTCCATTGCTAGGAAGATGGAGCTATGGCGGAGGATCGTGGACAAGGTCAACGCCGTGGGACAGCACCCAAGAACAAGGGATGACATCAGGAAGAGGTGGAATGACCTACGGGGGAAGGTGCGTCCCATGGTTACAAGACACAAGGTAGCTATACAGAGGACTGGCGGTGGACACTCACCTTCTCCCCCACAACTAACAACATGGGCGGAGCAAGTCTTGGCGATCATGCATCCAGCGGGCCTTGCAGGAGTAGCAGGAGGAATGGACTCTGGTAAGTCAAATCTTTACTATTCCCCCCCACCTCCCATCACAAAATCCTACCCCTACCCTCACCACCATCACTCCAATGGAAGGTGAAGTTACAGTGTCTTACCTGTGTGTCACTGGAAGTACTTTTGAATGAGTGTACTTCTGTTGTCCACATCTTCTTTCTCTGCCTCCTCTTCGTCATGGTCCACAGGCTCCCCCGCTGCCACACAACCATCTCCAGCCTCATCCTCCTGCAGAAAAGGCACCTGACATCTCAAGGCCAGGTTGTGCAACATGCAACATGCAACGATGATCTGACATACCTTCTTGGGTGAGTAATACAGGGATCCACGTGTCATATGGAGGCACCGGAATATGGCCTTCAGGATGCCAAAGGTTCTCTCAATAAGCCTCCTTGTTCGCCCATGTGCCTCATTGTAATGTTCCTCTGCCCTTGTCCTGGCATTCCTCACTGGGGTCAGTAGCCATGAGAGGTTGGGGTAACTAGAGTCACCTGTAAATATTGAGGGATACCTGTTAGCCAGACACTCACCCTTAGGGCCAAACCCACACCCATATACCTACATCAACTGGGTGGGGACCATGGGCTCACCTATTAGCCACACCCGGTGCCTCTGGAGTTGAGACATCACAAATGGAATGCTGCTATTCCACACGATAAAGGCATCATACACAGAGCCAGGATAATTGGCATTGACATGGGAGATGTACTGGCCCGCCAAACACACCATCTGCACATTCAGAGAGTGAAAGCTTTTTCTATTCCTGAATGCTTGTTCATTTCTCCGGGGGGGGGGGAGAAATGCAATATGTGTATACCATCAATGGCACCAATGACGTTGGGGATATATCCCAGTGCATAAAAGTCAGCCTTCACTGTGGCCAAATCCTCCACCTGGGGGAATTCGATGAAGCTGTGCATGTGTTTCAGCAGGGCAGACAACACTCTGGTCAGCACGTTGAAGAACATTGGCTGAGACATCCCTGATGCTATGGCCACTGTGGCTTGGAAGTAACCACTTGCCAGGAAATGGAGCACTGACAGGACCTGCACCAGAGGGGGGATACCTGTGGGCTGTCAGATAGCTGAAATCAGGTCTGGCTCCAATTGGGCACACAGTTCTTGGATTGTGGGCCTATCAAGTCTGTAGGTCAGGAAAATGTGCCTCTCCTCCATTGTCGCCAGGTCCACTAGGGGTCTGTACATGGGGGGATGTCTCCATTTCCTATTCATTCTCAGCGGTTGAACTCTAGGGTGAAAAACGGTTAGCAGAGGGTCATATTCACACATCTGTTAAAGTAAATATGCATTTCTTCCTTCACAGAAACAGTATGTGAACCCGAGAGTCAGTTGATGTGCCAATGTCTGCTGTGACGCAGTTAGGTTCCATGGCCTGTGCCCCCCTGAAATGGCGGCTGCCTGACTTGTGAGGAGAGACAAGTGGAAATGAGGTAATTCTGCTGGCGTTGTGCGCTATTACAGTCGGCGGTCGACGACTACTGCACAACTTCGCATTGGTTATCATTGGGCCCTATGGGTTCCAGGAGCCAATGGTATGTATGCCGGCGGTGTCGGTAAGCACCGCTGTGGACGTGACCGCCATTTTCTATCTGTTCACTCACTTGCTACCTGACCTTCAACAGGAGAGGACCTACACTGCAAGTGCTGCTGTCACCTGTGTCTGGAAGTGACAATGGCTCGAGTGTCTGGGGAAAGGGCCCCTGCTTTCACTTCGGAGGAGTTGGAGAGACTAGTGGATGGGGTCCTACCCCAGTACACTTTACTCTATGGTCCTCCAGACAAACAGGTAAGTACACTGTAAGCATGATGCGTGAGCCATAAATGTATGGATTTCTGTGTGAGTAAGCCTTGTGTAGGTGGGTGATCTGAGGGGGCCTTGGCAGAGTGCTGCATGTCTGGTGGTCAATGTCTGTGCGTAAGGGGATGGGTGGGCCAGGAGTGTAACAGGCCAGACGGTATGACTCATACCTTTTTCTATGCATATTTTTCTGCAGATCATCGCCTATCAGAAAAAGGGTATTTGGCGTGCCATCCCCAAGGAGGTGCGGACCCTGGGGGTCTTTGACAGGCAGAGCACCCATTGCCGCAAACGGTGGGAGGACCAGCGCCACAGGGCAAGGAAGATGGCAGAGGCCCAGCTCGGGCTGGCCTCCCAACGAGGAAGGGGTGCCCTTCATACCCTTCCCCCCTGATGTTCCGCATCCTGTTGGTGGCCTATCCGGAGTTGGATGGGCACTTGAAGGCATCACAGCAGCCACAAGGGGGGGGGGGGAGTACAGATTCAGATCATGACTTTGCGCGTGTTAAGGTTTTAACTGGGTGGGGGATGTGGGCTGTGGGTGCCCCTAGGTCAGGGCAAACATGACAGGGTAAGTCCCATGTTGGAGAGGCTCTGAAGCACTCCAACCACAATAGTGTTAGTGGCCATCTACTACTGGGCAGGGTCCTGTGGGTTTCAGGTGTGCAGCTAATGGCGTTAGGCATTGTACCCCATGGACTGGTGACTAGCATTGTAACTGGTAGTGCATGGCCTAGAGCATAGGGCTGATCCCTGTGTTTTGTGTACCCCAACGGTAGTGTTGCTGCTGGCATTGACCAAGTGTATCCTTTGTCTCCCCCCCCTTCTTGTTTTGTCACCCTGTCCTTATGTGCATTAGCATCATCTGGAGGAGGAGCACAGGTACCGGCGACGGAGGGAGCTGCATCCCATATGGGCATGGAGGCCGAATCCACTTACGGTGAGGGCACCAGTAGGACGGAGGGTGAGGGGAGCACCACAACGGAGACAGGAGGGGACACTACCGACAGCGACTCCTCCGATGGATGGATGCTCCCTGGTGGTGGCGGACACCTCTGTGCCCACCCCAACAACAGGTACAGCTGCCACCCGCATACCAGCACTGCCTTCCCAGCAGCCCCTCAGCATGTTGCCCGTGCCAGCTCACCTAGGAGGGTGGGCATCTCATTAGCCCCAGTTACCTCAGGCCCTGCCCCAGTCAGCCCTGCTGCCCTCAGTGAGGAGGCTATTGACCTCCTGAGATCCCTCACTGTTGGGCAATCAACTATACTGAATGCCATCCAGGGTGTAGCAGGGCATTTGAAACAAACAAATGCATACCTGGAGGGAATTCACTCAGTAGTGGCAGCCCAACAGAGAGCATTCAAGGCTCTGGCCTCCACACTGATGGCAGCCATTGTCCCTGTCTCCATCCTCCCCCCTCCAACTTCCTCTACCCGGACCCAATCCCTCTCAACCCCTGCCTATCCCAAGCACACCTTCAGACCAGCAATCACCCAAATCAACTCACAGAAGTGGCTCATGCAAACACAAGCACCACACTTCATCTCACAGGCACTCACACAAGCACAATTCCCATGCAGACACACCAACATCCACTGCCTCCTCTGTGTCACCCTCCTCCTCCTCGTCCTTCCCCTCCCAGTAGCATCTCCACTCACACCTGCATGCACTACATCCTCATCCACTACCTCCATCACCAGCACGCCTATCACTACACAGCCCTCACTGGCAGTCACCACCCCCACGTCCCCTGTGTCCTCTCCCACTGTGTTGTCGTAGTTTGGACTCTTGCTCTGAGCAAGACTGCTGGTCTCAGGATGACAGTACTTTCGTTCGTAGGTGACTAAGTCTCTTCCTACAACTATTTGTAACTGTTGTCCAAACCTTACCGGCTTACTAGCAGTACCTCACCGAAAACACAATAGTAAAAGGTGATTTGTAGCAGTCGCTTACGCATGGACTCAAAATACAATATCTCAGGGTTGTCGTGGTTAAACGGAAATTACCCTTTTCTCACAGATTTATAATGTCTCATACAAACAAAGGCAATAACACAGATGCAGTAAAGTTATAATAGTTTTTATTCAACATAACTGCAATTTGTGATAAGTTGCATGAACTGCAATGATTAGGATAATGAATATACCAAGCAACAGTATTGTAAAGAGGAGAGTCATTGTTATAAAGACCCCTACCATTATGCAATACAAGATAAAAATATATGGATATGTAAAAGATGGAATAAGCCCTAATACCCTAAGGAGAGTAGGTCTAACCTCCTACCTAAAAAGGAAGAGTTGGGTTCGTTAAACCTAATCTGCCAAAACCGTGTCCATGAGAGGAGCCCCCAACCCTCGTTACCTTGGAATGAGGTCTCTATCTCAGACTCCGCAGGGACACGAAGACTGGATCAGTGTCAAGATGACTGCAGCATCGGTATCAGCGATGGTGGCGATGCCCTCTGGTCGGAATCCCTCTGATTATCTGTCTAAAAGTGTGTTGTATTTATACAGATCTACAAGGTCCCCTGACATAAGTGTTATTCATAACAATAGATAACAGGCATGCTTGGGACGGCAATTAATATCAACAATCCCTCGAAAGTATAGAGAGGGAAAATCCCTAAGTGTGAATGCCTACTGTATGTTTGTCTTTCGTGCTTGATCTTGACGCCTTGGCGCAATGACACTGATAATAGAACCCATAACAAGTGGCCTAACTATAAACAAGGCCGCCATTTTAAAGGAAATAAATAATTAAATGGAATATGACAGAGCAAGCTAAGTAGGTTAAAAGTCACTGGGTGACGGGGGCACGAGTTTACAAGCCTAAGGCTAAGCTAACTCCTGTTATCCCGCTAAAACAAACTAGGATTCACTACACCCTCCCCATTGCCGTAACAGGTATGATGAAGGAAAGGAAACCCAAGCGCTAAAAAAGCTGCTACTGAACCAAAAAAGCCAAAAAACGAAAATGAAAACTCAAGCTAAAAAAAATTACGTAATGACAAAAATAAATGCTGTGTGTTAAAATACGTTTTTTTTTTGTTCTTTTTTTTTTTTTGTTAAAAACATTCAGAGATGTTAATATCAACCATGACAAGTATTGCAAACTTTCAGTTAAATTGCAATTTTTTTAGAACCGGGAACTGGCAAGCGAATTCCCCAAATTATGTGCTATATGCAGGATCTTGAAGAATGTCATCGAAGTCACCATTCAAGGATCTTAAAAATGAGTCAACATCGTCTGAAGTGAAATTGAGAGCTGGGCGGACAAACAGATCCACAGAGCAGAAGTGAGCCATATTCATCGGTGTATCGACACTCGCTGCAGCGTCCTCATCCATGTTAGTTTGTATAACAGAAGGCTCATAGGTGGCCTCGCGGAGCAACCTCAGTCTCAAGGGGCATGACCGTGTATGAACCCTCATCGGGGACATCAGCAGTTCGTGGTCCACAGGAGATGTTGGTGCAACAGCAAGACAGACCATAGGCAGATGTTCAAAGAGACACCATATGCAGCGGAACACCGGTTGTACACACCAGAGTAGAGGCCGGAATGACAATGACCAGTCAAACTCTAGTTCCACCAGCAAAGGTGTACCGAAGATCCGAACCATGCGTTCACAGCACAGCGGGGTTGAGGGGAGCGGCTCCATTGCTCTGTGTCGCTGGAAAAAAACAACCACCGCGAATCAGAAAAAATAGCAGTAGTAATCCGCCAATTAAAGCCAAAATAATTGGAAAGCCACCAAACACACTGGAAAAGAGAGAATGGATGGCTGATGGGATGACTCCGAAGACAGTCTGGAAGATGGACACGAAACCAGACCCGACAGCCTTAAAGAAATGAACAATCCCAGTGGTGCTTGAAGCATTGAATATTCTCGATACCAACTCTCCAAAGTGTATGGGGAAATCGGTATTTAAAAGGGATTGTATCTCGGCTGATGATCTCGCAACCTGGAGAGCATACGTCTCTTTTGCGGATGTCAAGGCGATCTGTTTTTGAAACAATAGCGCCTTCAGTCTACTCAACTTGTCATAGTTCACATTAATAGTATCAATGTGGGGCCACATTTCAGATACTTGTATCTCTCGTGTGGGGGGAAACAAAACATGGCCACAACACGTAACGACCTTCGTGACTGAGATTGCGTAGGCAATTCCAGGTCGCAAGCCGCAACAGCTGTCATCGCTCAGAAGAACATAACTCCCATTAGAAAGAACATGAAACACTGAGCGAATCAAGGGGACGGGAGTACCCTTCAGAAAACAGGCCAAATTTGCGACCCCCGCATTGCAAAGACCGTGAAGAGACACCTGTTTGCATATCATGGAATGACGAACATTAGTCTCACATTCACTTCCGCTAAGAAAGACCTCTTGTTCGCCGTTCAGACATCGATACTCAAAGGGCAACTCCCACTCTTCCTTAATAAAGCTATCTCCTAGCCGTTCATATCATCCCACTGCAAGATGTTTCAGGCAGCTTGAGAAACGAAACGTTGAAAACGGTAAATTAATAATGCTGTGTAAGAGCCAGATAGTTGAAGGACTCTCTGCTACCGTGAAGGGCAACTTATCTAATTTTTCTACTTGAAGCAAGGTGAAAAGAGCCTCTCTTTTAGCCATTGTCACTTGTTCCCCGGAAAAATTAAAAGCAGCGAATAGCTCACTCCCATTAAGGTATTTCCATGGAATGTGGCCACTTTTCAGCATCTGTAATGCCCAACTCAGCTGCATGATGGAACACAGCTGTGTTTGCCCATGATATAACCGAGACAAATCAGTCTGAGTGATATCAATAGCAGATGACACTATATTCGACAGGGAATAAATCCTGTTGGAAAGCGTGTTCATGCCATTGTCGACAACAGCCAATGTATTTTCTAAATTCTCTTTATCAAGTTGCCGTAAACGTGCAGCAGCCTCTATTTGAGAAAGTTTCCAAATTTCATTATACATGGCATATAAAAACCGTTTCGAGCATTGCTTTCTAGGACCTAATAGGAAATCTTGTAGGTCTATACTGTCAGAAAGAGTATTCAGGTGTTGTTTCACCGCTGTTAAGGTGTTCGTTTGTACCCATTGTTGGCACAGCTTGCCCACACTCTAAGTTGTAATTATACCAGCATGCTGACCTGACAAAAAGCGAGGGTCTGGTCTATGAATGGAAAAAACCCCTGAAGAGTTCAAAAAATGCCTTTGACACTCATCAGTATCGGTGGGCCATACCAACCATCTCCCGGGACTGAAAAATGAAGAATTATAGTCACCAGCCTTAACCAATGCATCCAGCCTTTCCTCAGAAACATTTAGAAAGTGTTGCCAATCTTTAAATTTTATCGGTGTAGGGATACTGGGTGTGTTTAGATACTTTATTTTAGCTAATCCCAGACATGATGTCTGCTCAACAGTGTCATTTAAAAAAATCATTTGCACAGGAATTAAGCAAGCTCGAAACAAAGCCTCCCTACCCTGTATCTGCCAATCTTGCGTCCCCCATACACTCTTCAAATCGATAGTGTTCTTCCAATATTCATAACCCTCAATTGAAAGTCGGGAAACAAAGGGATCTTAATAAATCAGTTTTGTATCTGTTAGCAACAGTTTTCTAATGTGTGTCTTAGGTAATTTAAAATAATAAGATTCAGCTTTTGTTGTATCATGCCCAGAAAAGTATGTGAATTTGTCACTGTAATACTTTGGACTCCCCACCCGTGGTGTTGAACAATGTTCCCATTGTGTGTAGTTAAAAAGAGGCCTATATCTAGTTGCACGGTGCAGGTAGTGATGTCCCCAATTATTATAACAGAACATTTCACCATAATTCATTGTAAAATCATATACATCATCACTTCCAAAAGCGGAGTAGTCCTTCATTTCAGTTAGCATGGAATCCACTGTTTGGACATCCCAATCATCAGAGACAACATTACGTGTAATAACATCAGACATAGAAATTTTGAACACGTATGGTATTTGAATTATCTCTGTAGGCCCGTATATATCGAACGGAACTTTGTCCCAAACAATCCCATCAGAAATTGGAATAGCTGTAATATTGACAGGGGACAAATCACGTCAGACCTTATGTGATGAATGATGCGGTGTTAAAATTACATCAACAGGCTCCACTGAGGAGCGATCAGCAATATAGTTACCATTAATTAGTAAAAAGAAAACAGTCACAAAACCAATCCATAAAAACAATGCAATAAATGTCAAACAGAACCAGAGATAGTTCCATGGATATATCAAATAGTTCTTTTTAAGCCATTGATAGAAGTTGCCACCTCTGGAAAATTTGTCAGTCTCAGTTAAGGATGAATCTGAAGAAAAATCATCAATGTCCACAAAATAGCCAGAGGAAGTCTCCGCAAACACAGGACTCATCGAATTCCCATCCACTGTTCGTGGAAGTTCATGATAGATGACGTTACCAGTCGTGGAAGTGTTCGTGTAAAATACAGCCAAATCCTGTAGCGGTGTGCTCTCCGAAGTTGTTACAGGAAACAACAAAAGTTCATTTTCCGCCCTCCCCATGGTCGAGGAAGTGTCTGGAACAGCAGCTGACATAGGGCCTCATTCTGAGGCCGGCGGGCGGCGGTCGCCGCCCGCCTGGCGGGAACCGCCATATGGCCGCTCCGCGGTCGAAAGACCGCGGAGGCCATTCTGGCTTTCCCGCTGGGCTGGCGGGCGACCGCCAGAAGGCCGCCCGCCAGCCCAGCGGGAAACCCCTTCCCACGAGGAAGCCGGCTCCGAATGGAGCCGGCGGAGTGGAAAGGTGCGATGGGTGCAGTTGCACCCGTCGCGAATTTCAGTGTCTGCTAAGCAGACACTGAAATTCTTTGTGGGGCCCTCTTACGGGGGCCCCACGACACCCCATACCGCCATCCTGTTCCTGGCGGGCACACCGCCAGGAACAGGATTGCGGTATGGGGTGTCGGAATCCCCATGGCGGCGCAGCAAGCTGTGCCGCCATGGAGGATTCCTGAGGGCAGCGGAAAACCGGCGGGAGACCGCCAGTTTTCCCTTTCTGACCGCGGCCAAAACGCCGCAGTCAGAATACACTTGAGAGCACCGCCAGCCTGTTGGCAGTGCTCCCACGGTCGTTGACGGGTCAGAATGACCCCCATAGTTGCATAGTCAGTAGTAGCGATGGTCATCCTACTATGTAGAGGGATGTCCTGTTGGGTAGTGAGAGGGGATCGGGAACCACCCAAGGGACCTCCTGGTCTACTGTGAAGAATCGGCCACATGGTGTAATTTGATGTCATCAATGGAGATGAATCTGTTTGATTTGGAATCAGACAATGGCGGAAGGATGACAGTCCTGGTGCCTTTTATCCCCAAGACCGGTACAGGTGCTCTGTATGCTGGACCAAACTCTTTTCTCACAGCGATCTTCTCACGAACCAGATCCCCAACGTTAGGAATCCAGCCAGTCGAAGTTTTCACCAAATCCCTTATTCCCAAGGTGGCAGCGCTTGCAGATGATTTATCATCACGGAATTGTTGAAGCTCCTGTAAAACAGCGAGACGTTCTTTTATGTCAAATGGTGTTTCTGCTGCCACCATACCAGGGGCATCAAGATCGGGAACATACATAGTTGTCCCAAAGAGAACCTCATATGGAGACTTGCCCCTCAAGGACCTTCTTGGCAGATTATTCAGTGCTCTCTGGACCCCATATAGGTGATGTAACCAACTACGGCCTGAACCTAATACTCGAGCTGTTAAGGACTGCTTTAGATCACGATTCCGCCTCTCCACGACCGAATTTCCTTCGGGATGGTTTGGTGAGGAGTAATGGAGTTCAACACCCATAGTCCTCATGGTGTCTCTGAAAGCCTTAGAGGCAAATGCAGGGCCCTGGTCCGAATGGAATGCTGCAACCGCATATGTACCGATAAAGATCAGCAAATCTTTTATAACAGTCCGGGCGTCAGCCGACCGCTGTGGCCATACCCACAGGAATCTAGAACAGGAATCTACAGCCACTAAAATGTATTTGTATGCACCATCAGGTTGCAAAGGACCACAATGGTCCAGGTACACACAATGGAGTGGTTTGTCTGACACTAAGAGAGATGTCTGCGGAGGGCGTCTGATATTCGAGCCCTTAATCTGCTGACAAATGTCACAGCAAAGGACATACTGTTTAGTCCGTCTGCATAGACCAGGCCACCAGCACCGTTGTTGTAGAATGGTGATAGTGGCCTGTATACCAGCATGTGCAGAAGCGACACCCTCATGTGCAGCTGTAATCAGTTCCAACCTTTGGTCTTCATTTGGGATCACTCGATCACCAACATCAGGAATTGTTGCAAAAGCAACATTCTGTGCACTGATATGATATGTGTAGTTCGTAGGGTATCCTTTCGGAAGGGGCTTGCCTGCAGCCGAGGCTTTCACGGCAATCAGTATTTCATTATCCAACCTCATCCGAGAACGAGTCACTGCAGCCACAGAAGCCGTAGCTACTGAAGCTTTGGTTGCTACGTCAGCCAATGTATTACCGGCAACATGTATTCCTACACGTTGGTGCCCCAATGTATGAACTACATGGACACATGGCAGCTTATCCTTAAGATCAGCCACCCTTCCCCACAATATTTTGTGTTTAATGGTTTTCCTTTTAGAATCTCTAAACCCGTTCAGTATCCAATGATTGAGGTATTCATTGTATGACTGGACGAAGTAATACGAATCACAGACGATCAAAGTCTGTGTTCCTGGCTCTGAATGTTCGAGCGCTAGAAGAATAGCCTTAAGCTCGGCCAACTGGGCTGTACAGTCCCCTAAGGTCTGAGTGTACGTGTTATGAGGATGAAAAACTCCGTCTTCCATTACCCCGCACACGGCTGCGCAAGCTGGCGAGTATTGATGTTTAGTACCCACAGCCGGTTGTGCCGATCCGTCAGTGTAAATGATGGTATCATAACTGTCTATTGGCAATATGTGTAGGGGAGCGGGGTACTCCTGTTCATACTGGAGAAATTCTTGTGTCTGAAGTCTTGGGTCAAACACATAATCAACATCAGTGGCGGTCAGAGATGTTGGCCATTGAATCCAGCGTGGATGCAATGCCTTAGCGTTAGGAACGCTCGCTTTAGTGACAGCCTCTAAGGCCGGAACCGGGGAGACAACAACAATGCGTTTCCCCTGGGCAAGCGGTCTCTCCTTTATGACGGCAATCTGAACTGCCGTCAGAATTTTTTCAGTAGGAGCAAAACGTTTTTCTGCATTGGAGTACAAATGTGATTTGTATGCTATTGGCACCGTGTCACCCTCATTAAATGTGACATAGGTAAATCCTAGGGCACCAGCTATTATTCTGATGACCAAATTCGTTTTATTGTCCCGTGTGTACAAGTGTCTAGCTTCTAGCATGTCTCGTTGTATGTCCCTTAGGATGTGTGTGTGTTCAATTGTCCATCGCCTGCTAGAATAATTGGGCTGAATTAAATCATATAGTGGCTTCACGCGTTCAGCATAATCTGGAATATATGTTCTGCCAAAATTAAAGAAACCCAGTAATGACTGTAATTTCTTAAGCGTGTTCGGAGGCTGTAGCTGAGCACACTTCTCTAGGCAGTGTGGGGCAAGGCTCTTCCCCTCATTTGATAGTTCATATCCTAGGAACAATACACTAAGAAAGGCTATCTTGCTTTTCTTAAAATTAAATTTATATCCGAAGGCGGCAAATCCCAAAATTATCCGATCGACCCTGGCAAGATGAATGTCAAGGGTGTCATCAGTGAGATAGATATCATCCACATATGATAATGCCTCGGAATCAAGCTCCTGTAATATTGATGTGACACGGGCCGAAAACAGTCCTGGGCTGTTTTTATAGCCTTGTGGTAAACGACAAAAGCGTTTCTGAGAACCATAGGAAAATGCACTTAGGTCTCTACTTTCATGTGCTAAATTCTGGCAGAAAAAAACATTAGATATATCCAATGTAGTTTTGTATTTTTTATGCACTATGTTATTAATTAGCGCTGTGCTGTGTGAATTTTGTATAGCATAAGTGCGTGCATGACTATTCAAGTGCCTATAATCAACCACTATTCTATATGAATGATCAGGTTTCGCAATGGGAAATAGCGGATTATTCATTGCCGATGTACAGGGCTCAATTACTCCCTGGTATTCAAGTTGTGACAGTATCTCCGTCACTGGAGCTCTTGCTTCATGTTTAACAGGGTATTGTGGCTGCGGGTGTGGCGTAGACCGAACGGGAATAACATGGCAAGGAGAGTCCTTGCCCCATCCTACATGATTACGGTATAATGCAGGTGCCTGTGCTAAAGCCCATTCAGCAGCTAATGCTCGTTTGTCTGTCTCCGGAACAAGATCGGAGAAAGAAGGCAAAATGACATCTTCCCCATGTGGGAGCATGCGGACATGTTCAGGTGGCCAGTCTCTCTCGGCCAACAGGATATCACTAGTAAGTTCATCCCAGAATATTACACTAATAATGCGTTCCACGTCTCCCTCTATCTGAATTGTTAAATCAAAAACCCGATCGGGTGGAAGTACGCAGCCATCCGCCGTTTCAACTGCGATGTAATCGCTAGTTGCTGTCGCATCCAGATGATCTTTCAGATTCTGGCGACATATCGTGACCTCTGCCGCGCTGTCCAACAGAGTCACTGCCCACTTCTTGTTCCTCAACAGTGTTCTCAATACTACTGGCATTTTTAATGGTCAGTGCAGCCACTTTTTTCTTTTTAAATTGTGGCTTTTGTTGAGGAGTCCTTTCTTCTTTTTTAACAGTAGACTGCAGCGAGTCTTTCTTTTCTTTCACGTATTCCGGACGTCGATCTTGACGGCCCCCTCTCTCGCTATGTCTATACGGTGCGTCCTGAAAGGAACGAGAAGGACGTGAATCAGTATATCTGTCTGGAGTTCTAATGTTATCCCTATTTCTGAGATTATATCTCCTTTCGGAGTACTCCGGATGAGGAGGATCAGCTCTTTTGTTTCTCCTATCCTTGAAATCTTTTTGTTTTTCCCAGTGCTTCTTAGAGCCCTCTTGTGCCTGCTTCGTACCTTCCTTATGGGTGGTACTTGGTATGTCCAATTTTTTAGGTTTGGCTCCCAGCCCATCCCGTCCTCTACTAGTATAGGTATCAGAGATTATTTTGAGTAGCTGTCTCTCTTGTTCCTGGTGTGGAGTTTCCCGGAGATGCTGGCGTATCGCCAGTGCTACTGCTTCCCCTTTAATATTACTCAATATTATCGAGGAGACGGCGTCAAAATTACGCATCAATTTCATCCCCAGATCTAGGGCTGGTGCAGCCCCATGCTCATTTTGTATTTGTTTCAATACTTCCGGCAAATTGGCCAGTGTAGGGGTACCATGCGTGGTAGTATAAACGGCAGCAAAGACTGTACCCCAAGTGGCACATTCATCAACCGAGGGAACCATCCCGAATGGCAAGCACATAGTGAGCAATCTATGTTTCTCCTGTGGCCCCGTATGGGGGAACACAGCTTCCAGCTGATTTGTTTTCTGAGCAATCCAGAACGGTATTTTTCTCGATCCGAGGGCACTTTACCCATAATGGTATGCACCGTTTGTGGATTAATCCCAGTAGCCAATTGATATCCACCAGCTACTGGCGGTGCTGGACGCGCTGGTGTAGTGTTCAATGTTCGCATTACGAACTGGACCAATCGTCTATATAATGCCATTAATTCATTATATAATATCCTTAAATCTACAAGCGGCATAGTCTGTATGCCTGGGTGAGGTGTATATGTGGCAAACATGGGCCACGTAGGCCCTTCATTACTTAAAGGACCTAGCCTCACCCGCCGCAGTATATGTGGTAGGGCGCCTTCAAACCAGTTTTGATGCTCCTGATATGTGAGCGATATTTCATGATACTGGTATGCTTCGTACCTTACGGGTACGTCCGCAATGTCATAAGTGTGAAATGTGTGCGTTCGTTGGTCAGCCTCAGGAAAGGCAACCCAACAATAAAATGTTTCCGTTTGGTATGCTTCAGTTGCTTCTATAATCAAAGTAACTTCCCCGCCCTCTTCTGTAAGGCCATGCGCTAATAAATGTTGTGTAAGTGCATGTCTAGCATTTGCAGGAATGTCTATGGTATTAGCCATAGTTGTTTAGAGAAACGGAACACCAAAATAGGGGAAGTTTTTCCTTTTGTGAGTTCGAGCTCGAACAACCTACAGCCTAAGCAGGTGTTACCTGTTTGGCTGAGGAGGATTCTCCCAAAGACCACGGACGTCTCCGTATAATGGTACTGAGGGTACCTGTTGTCTGTGAGACAGTGATAGTCAGGGTATCCGTAAATTAGTGCCTAAACACCATCCTTGGTGGCGCCATATCGTAGTTTGGACTCTTGCTCTGAGCAAGACTGCTGGTCTCAGGATGACAGTACTTTCGTTCGTAGGTGACTAAGGTGGTCATTCCAACCCTGGCGGTCCATGACCGCCGGGTTGGAGGACCGCGGGAGCACCGCCGACAGGCCGGCGGTGCTCCAATGGGCATTCCGACCGCGGCGGTAAAGCCGCGGTCGGACCGGCAACACTGGCGGGCTCCCGCCAGTGTACCGCCGCCCATTGGAATCCTCCAAGGCGGCGCAGCTAGCTGCGCCGCCGAGGGGATTCCGACCCCCCCTACCGCCATCCAGTTCCCGGCGGTCCGCCCGCCGGGAACCGGATGGCGGTAGGGGGGGTCGCGGGGCCCCTGGGGGCCCCTGCAGTGCCCATGCCACTGGCATGGGCACTGCAGGGGCCCCCGTAAGAGGGCCCCTAAATGTATTTCACTGTCTGCTGCGCAGACAGTGAAATACGCGACGGGTGCAACTGCACCTGTCGCACAGCTTCCACTCCGCCGGCTCGATTCCGAGCCGGCTTCATCGTGGAAGCCTCTTTCCCGCTGGGCTGGCGGGCGGCCTGAAGGCGGCCGCCCGCCAGCCCAGCGGGAAAGTCAGAATTACCGCCGCGGTCTTTCGACCGCGGAACGGTAACCTGACGGCGGGACTTTGGCGGGCGGCCTCCGCCGCCCGCCAAGGTCCGAATGAGGGCCTAAGTCTCTTCCTACAACTATTTGTAACTGTAGTCCAAACCTTACCGGCTTACAAGCAGTACCTCACCGAAAACACAATAGTAAAAGGTGATTTGTAGCAGTCGCTTACGCATGGACTCAAAATACAATATCTCAGGGTTGTCGTGGTTAAACGGAAATTACCCTTTTCTCACAGATTTATAATGTCTCATACAAACAAAGGCAATAACACAGATGCAGTAAAGTTATAATAGTTTTTATTCAACATAACTGCAATTTGTGATAAGTTGCATGAACTGCAATGATTAGGATAATGAATATACCAAGCAACAGTATTGTAAAGAGGAGAGTCGTTGTTATAAAGACCCCCACCATTATGCAATATAAGATAAAAATATATGGATATGTAAAAGATGGAATAAGCCCTAATACCCTAAGGAGAGTAGGTCTAACCTCCTACCTAAAAAGGAAGAGTTGGGTTCGTTAAACCTAATCTGCCAAAACCGTGTCCATGAGAGGAGCCCCCAACCCTCGTTACCTTGGAATGAGGTCTCTATCTCAGACTCCGCAGGGACACGAAGACTGGATCAGTGTCAAGATGACTGCAGCATCGGTATCAGCGATGGTGGCGATGCCCTCTGGTCGGAATCCCTCTGATTATCTGTCTAAAAGTGTGTTGTATTTATACAGATCTAAAAGTAGCCCCTGACATAAGTGTTATTCATAACAATAGATAACAGGCATGCTTGGGACGGCAATTAATATCAACAATCCCTCGAAAGTATAGAGAGGGAAAATCCCTAAGTGTGAATGCCTACTGTATGTTTGTCTTTCGTGCTTGATCTTGACGCCTTGGCGCAATGACACTGATAATAGAACCCATAACAAGTGGCCTAACTATAAACAAGGCCGCCATTTTAAAGGAAATAAATAATTAAATGGACTATGACAGAGCAAGCTAAGTAGGTTAAAAGTCACTGGGTGACGGGGGCACGAGTTTACAAGCCTACGGCTAAGCTAACTCCTGTTATCCCGCTAAAACAAACTAGGATTCACTACAGTGTCTGTAGCCCCTCCTCCCAAAGTACACCAGCACACACCCACCCAACAGGCATTTACCTCACAACAGCATCCATCCCATGCACCTGCACCCAAACACAGCAGAATGACACCTCCTACAACCACTCCCTCTTCCTTCACTCCCAAACCTTCACCCTCTCCTCGCCCCAGTGTCCCTAACAAGCTTTTCCTCGCCAACATTGACCTATTCCCTACCCCTCTGCCCCCATCCTTCACCTCGGGCCAGGGTGGCCAGAACCCAGCCCAGCACCTCATCAACCAAGTCCATGGCCACTGTGGTTTCTGCAGCTGTGAGAGGCTCCAAAGAGGCACCTGTCAGCCCAGCCAGTGGGCCACCAACACCTGCCAAGGCCAAGAAGGGTCCGCCACCTGGAAAGGACAAGAAGGGGCCAGCATCCAGCAAGGGGAAGAAGGCACAACCAGCCATCAAGGCCAAGTCAAAGACTCCAGCTGGCAGAAGCAAGCAGGCACCACCATCTTCCAAGGGCAGGAAGGGGTACAGAACACCAGCCATGGCACTTCAGCCATCCGAGGCTGCAGGTGAAGGCCTTGAGGCTACCACCACAACTGCCAGTATCTTCACCTGCACTGCAGCCAGCACCGCCACCAGCACTGTGGCCAGCACTGCCACCTGCACCGCCGCAAGCAGCACCACTGCCAGCAGTAGCAGCCCCAGTGGGCAGCCGTTCAAGCCTGCAGGTGAAGGCCTGGAGGCTACCACCACAACTGCCAGCACCGCCACCTGCACCGCAGCCAGCACCTCCACCTGCAAAGTGGCCAGCACTGCCACCGGCACCGCTGCAAGCAGCACCACTGCCAGCAGCAGCAGCCCCAGTGGGCAGCCGTCCGAGGCTGCAGGTGAAGGCCTTGAGGCTTCTGGCATACACTGAGCAGCCGTCACCACCGGAGAGCAGTGTGTAGTGGTGCCTACATGGGCTGCAGTGCGTCCTGGCACCTGCAAAAGCTGTCATTCTGACCCCCAGGTGAGAGACTGTGACATCTCCAAAAGATCTGCATCACAGGTCGCAATGCCCCCTCCAGAAACAGTGGAAGAAGGCATCCACTCAGCCCCTCCTTGGCAGGATGAAGCTCACTGGGCACAAGGCCCCCTCCAGAACCAGTGGAAGAGGCCATCCATTCACCCCTTCTTGCCAGGATGAAGCACACTGGGCACAAGTCCCCCTCCAGAACCACTGGAGAAGCCATCCACTTGACAGACTGTGGCCTTGCACTCCCCAGGAGCAAGCAGTGGGCAAACCACCCACTTGAGAGACTGTGGCTTTGCTCTCCCCAGGACCAAGCAGTGTGCAAACCACCCACTTGAAAGACTGTGGCTTTGCACTCCCCAGGAACAAGCAGTGGGCAAACCATCCACTTGAGAGACTGTGGCTTTGCACTCCCCAGGAGCCAGCAGTGGGCAAACCACCCACTTGAGAGACTGTGGCTTTGTACTCTCCAGGACCAAGCAGCGGGCAAACCACCCACTTGAAAGACTGTGGCTTTGTACTCCCCAGGAGCAAGCAGTGGGCAAACCACCCACTTGAGAGACTGTGGCTTTGCACTCCCCAGGACCCAGCAGTGGGCAAACCACCCACTATAGAGACTGTGGCCTTTTACTCCTCAGGACCAAGCAGTGGGCAAATCACCAATTGAGAGACTGTGGCTTTGCACTCCCCAGGACCAAGCAGTGGGCAAACCACCCAGTAGAGAGACTGTGGCCTTTCACTCCCCAGGACCAAGCAGTGGGAAAAGCACCCACTTGAGAGACTGTGGCTTTGCACTCTCCCGGAGCAAGCAGTGGGCAAACCACCCACTCGAGAGACTGTGGCTTTGCACTCCCCAGGACCCAGCAGTGGCACAACCACCCACTAGAGAGACTGTGTCCTTTTACTCCCCAGGACCAAGCAGTGGGTACACCACTCACTTGAGAGACTGTGGCCTTGCACTCTCCAGGACCCAGCAGTGGCATAGTACCATCTTCCAGCTGAGGTGCTCCCCATTCCGGGTCCCCATGAGGTGCCTGTGTGTTTTTGACGTAATGTCCCTGCAGTGTTCTCTCCGTATTGAGACAGGAGTCAAGTGTGGCCTTGGCCTATGTGTTCTGGCCCAGTGGGCCACAGACAATTTTTGAGTCAGCATTGTCCCTCCTTTTTCCAGCGTTCATGTTCCTGGTGTGTGAGAAGATACACCAGCATGGGGAACATCTGCTGCTCAGGCTCCATGGTGTCCTTGTTCTTCCTGGGGTGTTGGGTGTCGAGAGGTGAGTCGTTTCCCTTCAGTGTTCTGTTTCCGCCGTGCTTTTGATGGTGTTGGTACCGCCCCGGAAGGGCTGGCGGATGGGTGGGTTGTAATGCAGTGGGTGGTACATTATCTTCCACCTGGCTGTTGGCGGTTACCGCCGTGGTGTTTGTTGCTACCGCCATGGCGGTCGGAGTGTTAAAGTGGCTGTATGTGTTGACGGTTTCTGCCGTGGTCATGATTCCATTTTTTTTACTGCAGGCCTGTTCGCGGTGTTACTGCCGCTTTATCACCGACCGCCAGGGTTGTAATGAGGGCCATAGTTTTTAAATTAACTTATATGAGTTATGTATTGTTATTACAGGTATTAACATGATACTGTTTATTTCTATTTTTATTCTGGTTTATGTTCCTAATGTGAAATTTAACTTTTATTAATGTAGTTAGTAACTTTTAATTTATCAGTGGGCTGTTGAGTATGTAGGGGATTAGGGGTAGTAGTTAATATTTTTTTTTTAAATCATTGTTTTGTATTTTGATAAATAATTAAATGAGGCTTATTTATGCAAACTAGTTAATTATTTGATTGTTATTTTAATTATTTATTGTTTCTTAATTATTGGCAATTGATTGATCAGTTTAATTATGCAATTTTGGAAATGAGTTGCATATTTATAATATATTTTAATTTTAATTGTGGTATTTAATGATTAGTTTATTTATGCGTATATATATATATACACAATGTTTTTCAAATAATTTTAACTGTTGATTTTTAGAGGGCAATTCGGAAGGAAGAGAATTAATTTAAAATATCTTATCATTTTAATATTTCTTTATTGTTGAAATATAAAATTTGTATTTTTTTATTTAATAACATTTTAATTTTCTGTGTTCTATATAATTTTGAAATGTTTTTTCAAGTTTAGGAGTGGGAATGGTAAATGTAGTCCTTCCAAAGTCCCTTCAAAGTCAAACATATATATATATATATTGATATTATCAATGCAACATTTGTAATAAAATTATTGATGAGAAAACTGTGCATACCTTACGGAATGAGTTATAGTTACTTGAAATAACTCTAACAATAACAGCTGAATTTCTATGGTTGTGAGTGTGTAAATTCAGAACCTAACTTTAGGTTATTAAATGCCAACTCCTAACTATAGCATCCCTGTAACCTTTGGCGTTTCACTGAAAATATAAGTACATATTGACACACACACACACATATATGGAAATGACTAGAGACACACCTGTACTAGAACCCTCAACTTTCAGTGTAAAGGTCTGATGCCTTAACCGTTGTGCCCCAGGTGACTTCTTCCTGTGGTATTTTTTTCTGTGAATTCTTTGAATGGAGAGACCATTGCAATGACTATCTCTCACTCTCTCTCTCTTCCATCCCATTATGGGATGGAAGAGCGAGAGAGAGCGAGAGAACAACATGACCTTGGGAGGAGGAGCCTTAAGGCCCTTGCGGTCCTAGCCAGCTCCCTGCATCCTGTGAGAGCCAGCATTGCTCTCACAAGCAGGGAGCTGCTACCAGCGCTTGGCAAGGGTGCAAGTTGTAGTGAGTGGATGTGTGAGAGTCTGAGTCGGTCTTTGAGGGGGTAGGTGAATGTCTGAGTTGGTCTGTAGGTAGATGTTTGAACACCTGAGTGGATCTGTGAGTGGTTGCATAAGTGTCTAAGTGGGTCTGTGAGTGAGTGTGTGAGTCTCTGAGTCAGTCTGTGAGTGGGCACGTGAGTGTCTGAGTTGTCTGTGAGTGGGTTCTTTAGTCACTGGCTAGGTCTGTGAGTGGATGTGTGAATGTCTGAGTAGGTCTGTGGGTGAGTACATGAGTCTCTGAGAAAATCTGTGTGTGAGTTCATGAGTTTCTGAGTAGATTTGTGAGTGAGTGCATGAGTCTCTGGGGGGGGTCTATTAGTAGGTGCGTGAGCCTGAGTGGGTCTGTGAGTGTCTGTGTGGGTGTGTCAGTAACTGCATGAGTGACTCGGCCACAAAGCAACTGCACCTGTTTATCCAACAAGAGTCCAGAGTTTTGCACTAAATGTCTACCCAACTGAAGTACTTTCTACCTAGTTAATTAATTAGTGCTACCTCATCGGGTAAATGTCCAGTGTGTACACCACAGCTGCATAATGAACCATGAGGAAATGTCTCCAGGCGACCTTGTGTGTATTTAGCAATGTCATTGTTCCTCCTGCGTCTTTCTCCAGAATTCTGTGATAACATGAATCCTGCTACAGAGAGGCCAATCAGACTACAAAGATGTAAATCTCCACCAAACCAGGGCTCGTTCTCTTATTTATTTGACACAAGTGCTTCTTTGTTTTGTGGAGAAGTCCTCATGTTCCTCAGCGTCAAGAACGCAACACAAAAATCTGTGAAAAACACAATGGGGGTCCTCTTGGTAAGCTGTAGATCATCCTGGTAAAAGACAGGAAGACCGTTGCCTACTACTAAGTTCATTAGTGCGGGGAAAAGCAGGCAGAGGTTTAAGGTGATTTGCACATTTGCATACTTGTAGCACTTTAAAGGGAGACCCATGGACTATATGGGAGGGGGCAGCATGGCCCCACATTCCGGGCATATCTCGGCCCCAGGGACCCCATACCCTGGGGCCTGGCCTTCACTAAATAGATGAGGGGCGCCATGCAGCCTCTCTACTCGGGCCAATCTCGGCCCCTGAAACCCATGCCCTGGTACCTAACCTTCACCCAATAGAACAGGGGGCGGCAGAGCCCCCCAACACAGGAGTGTGCAATGGGACAGTGGGGTGAGCTTAATGGCCCCTGCAGTCCCAGCCTGTTCCCGCCTCCTGCCCAAGCTGGTATTGCTTTCACACACAGGGAGCTGCTAAACATGCAGCTCCCTATGTGTAAGAGCAATACTTTGATCTCTTTCCCCGCCGACATGCCTGTGGGCAGGAGAAGAGATGAAACCTTTACATCCAGCCGGTGAGAGCACTTTGACAACTCTGCCCTAACTTGGTGAGAACTGTCACATCTCCCACCAAATCAGAGCAAACAGCTCCTGAGGGTGGGTACCCTGGGATTTAGCAGGAGTCAGCCCTGGGGAGTGGCAGACCCCAGTGCCATTACTGTCTCAATGAGGGGAACAGCATGGCCCCCTTCCAACCATTAACTTAGCTGTGGGGAAGTGGTGGTCCCCAGGGTCAGGGGTTCCCAATGGACCCCCTTCATCATGTTATTTCATACCCAGGGACTTGGCAGTGCCCAGGGATGTGGGGGAGCTGCACAGGCCACTGCATACATTTCTGAATCATCAGCCCCAGGGAGGTGGCAGTCCCCAGAGCTGTGGGGGAGGCCATACAAGACTCCCCCATTATAAATATACATGATACCCCAGGGAGGTGGTGGTCTCCAGGGCAAAGGGGGGCCACAAAGCCCCTGCCACTTATTTTAGGATCATCACCACAGGAAGGTGGTGGTCCCTGAGGCTAATATAAGCCCTAGGAGGGGGTCCAGTATGCCCATGCGCACCTCTCCTTTTTTAATTTCTCAATGCCACCAGGACCTGGCCGACCCAGGGCAAAAGAAAAGAAAAAACAAGAAGACCACCCTTTTTGGAAAAAAAACCTCTGAAAAATCTCTGGATCCGTATCAGCAGATTTTTCTGAGATTTTAGTTTTTAAAACTGCTTTTTAGCAGGTCCGTGAGGGACCTCTAGAACAAGGTTGGGGGCTCAGGGTGCACCTATCCTATACGTTTTCTTTTGTTAAACTTTTTTTGTGGGACTCAAGGTGGCTGCCAACACTTCCTTGTGGAAGTGCTGGCAGCCAATCAGATATCATCATGGGGACAGTTTGATCAGCAAAGGATCTGCGTCCCTAGATAACTATTTTTTTAAACTCTAATATCTCAGACACTACTCAATGGATTTACACCAAATCACAAAAGTACGCTTTCTGGACCAAGAGTTAGCTTTCTGCAAAATGTCTTGTAATTCCATCCAGCGGTTTGGCCTGAAATCATGCTCAAAATCACTATGCGAAAATGGATGTGGACCCGCTTTTTTCCAGCAGCTGAACCACTAAAGTATAAGATTTGAAAACGTCCTGAAGTTTTCTCAAGAAGCTTCGAAGTTATTGGCAACACAAAAAATTTTCTTCCTTTGGAAACTGGGTTCTAACTATAACTACTTACCTGTGACCGCCAGTAGGTAATACATATATCATTTTTATTTTACATAATAAAAAAATCTTTAATTATGTAACCAATTTAAAATGTAGTATTTTTAAACACATCTTGTATATATATATATCTTCAGTCTTTTTGTCATAGAGACGATTTAATTTATTTGAGTTAAATGGTATCACTAAACATTAATAGCTGATACGTTTTGGTATATTGCCTTCCACGGGTCCTCATATAAATATCAGTGTCCACCAAAAATTAGCAGAAACATAAATGCATTCCAGAGCTGCTCTGCATCTAATTTCAATCAGCATGGTAACCCTGAGTCTGTCGGCGTATCTCGGGCAAGCGTGGGTAGTGCCAATTACAGACCAATATGCATAAAAGAAAAATCACAACTAACACAAATGACGGTGTTACACTTCATTTTGAAATGCAAGAGTTATGATAATACACAAGTAAATCAATAGCATGCAGCACAAAGCAGTACTCCTGGCCATTGAAAAAGCATGTAAATTAATAATTCTTGTAATTCTCCATAATAATGCCTAAACATTGAAACAGGAATACTTAGCAATGAAATGTCGCAATATTAATATAATTTATGACCCGGCAATCATCACGGATGCTAGCAAACTCGAGTCCAGTTTCAAATAATACTCAAATTGGTCAATAAATAATGTGAATTGTGTACCTAACAACTAGTATTATGTGGTCGGTTATTTATGTAGAACAGACTCACTAAATCCTCTGTTCAGTAAACTTATATAGTGTATAAAGTCTACGTACAAATTAAAATAAAATTTTAAAAAACTTTAAGAATGATAGTACATTTATATTAGGCCTGGCAGAAATTGTAATTAAGATGGGTTAATTAGAGTAATTTCACCAATTACTCATTACTCAGCTTGAGTAATTAAGAGTAATTTGGGGCATAAATCGTACCACAACAAAAGAGAAAGCCATTGACTGCAGAGGATTACCCTTTGAGTCCTGCAGCATATAGGGTGTCATTACAACCCTGGCGGTCGGTGTTAAATCGGCGGTAAAACCACCAACAGGCCAGCGGTAAAAAAAATTGAATCACGACCGTGGCGGAAACTACCAACATAGACAGTCACTTTAACACTCCGACCGGCACGGCGGTACAAACAAACATCGTAGCGGTAACCGCCAACAGACAGGCGGAAGACAAGGTTCAGCCCACTGTATTACAACAGTCCAATCCGCCACCTTTTCCGGGTGGATTCATCGCGAACAAAATCAGGGCGGAAAAAGGACTTGGAAGGGAAAACGCTCACCTCTACACACCCCACGAGGAACCAGGACACCATGGAACCCGAGCTCCAGATACTCCCAGCCTTTATCTTCCTGCTCCTCTACCAGGGACAACAAAGACGGCGGCGAGGACCACGGTGAGTACTGCACCTATGACACAGGGGAGGGGGGAGGGAAAAAACAGTGACACACACACACGCAAAACGCAACACTCCCACCCCCACCCCCACCCTCACCCACTACAACACACACACAAGTACATGTTGATACATTACATTTACAACCCCAACCCCCTGGAAGAATGCAAGGACAAAAGGAAATGAGTTGAATGTTTGTAATCTATTAAATAACAGTAATTAAAAATATATATATATTTACACTATAAACAAATATATACACCAAGAATACAAGTCCAAGGTATTCCACCATTATAGTCCGTGGACCACTGGGCCCAAAATGCATGGGCGAGGCCAACACTCAATACCCGATCAAAACGGAAAGAACACTGCTGGGGCATCAGATAGAAACACAACAGGCACCTCAGGGGGAAGGGAAGGGGGGCACCTCAGCCAAATGAGTGCACAACGCCAGATCCACCAGGGGGCTATATGCCCATTAATGTATCCTGGGGAGTGCAAAGCCACAGTCTCACAAGTCTTTCCAGTGGGTGGGTTGCCCACTGCTTTATCCCGGGGAGTGCAAAACCACAGTCTCACAAGTCTTTCCAGTGGGTGGGTTGCCCACTGCTTTATCCTGGGTAGTGCAAAGCCACAGTCTCACAAGTCTTTCCAGTGGGTGGGTTGCCCACTGCTCCATCCTGGGGAGTGCCAAGCCACAGTCTCTCAAGTGGATGCCTTACTCCAGGGGTTCTGGAGGGGGCTTTGTGCCCAGAGTGCTTCATCCTGCCAAGGACTGAGGTAGTGGATGTGATACTCCACTGGTTCTAGAGGGGGCTTTGTGCCCAGAGTGCTTCATCCTGCCAAGGACTGAGGTAGTGGATGTGATACTCCACTGGTTCTGGAGGGGCCCTTGTGCCCAGAGTGATTCATCCTGCTGGTGGCGGCCTCAGTAGCGTCGGAGGCTTTGGCGCTCATTGGCCTGCGGTGCTTGTGGCAGCGGTGTCCTTGGCAGTGATGCTTGTGGCAGCGGTGTCTTTGGCAGTGGTGCTGGTGTCCTGTTCATCGGTGCTTGTGGCGGCGGTGTCCTGTTCAGCGGTGCTTGCGGCGGCGGTGTCCTGTTCAGCGGTGCTTGCGGCGGCGGTGTCCTGTTCAGCGGTGCTTGTGGCTGCAGTGTCCTTGGCAGCGGTGCTTGTGGCTGCAGTGTCCTTGGCAGCGGTGCTGGTGGCGGCCTTGTCTGCTGTGCAGGTTTTCGCCGACTTGCCTGTTTTTCTGTGCCCCTTCCCCACCTTGGATGGTGGTGCAGCTGTCTTCCCACTCCCAACTGTACTCCTAGGAGAGTCTTTGGTGGTAGATGTTTTGCCTCTCTCCCACCGGGAAGTGGCCAACTTTTTGTGCTTTTGAGGTGGGGGACTGTCCGTGGTCTGGCTCCTTGGCACACTGGCTGCCCTGCTGTTTGGAGCACTCCAGAAGCCGGTTAGTACTGGCACCACTGTTCCCGCAGATGTTGTGGCTGAGGTGCTGGGTTGGAACCTGGAAAGGTGGGCCCTAGGGGACTGAAGGGGTGGGGGATGTGAGGGGAAGAGGTCAAGGTTGGACAGGAATACTTTTTTGGACACACTGGGACGGGTAGATGGAGGGGGTTTGGGAGTGGAGGAAGAGGTAGTGGTTGTAGGAGGTGTATGTTTGCTGACTTTGGGTGAAGGTGCATGGGCTGGAGGCTGTCGTGAGGTGGATGGCTGTTGGGTGGGTGT
The DNA here is from genome assembly GCF_031143425.1 of Pleurodeles waltl. Lineage (NCBI taxonomy): Eukaryota > Metazoa > Chordata > Amphibia > Caudata > Salamandridae > Pleurodeles > Pleurodeles waltl. The sequence continues at coordinate 684,624,126 of NC_090449.1, read as the reverse complement.
GTGGCTGCGTTTGTGTACCTTGGGAGGTGGGCTCACAGACACACTGGGAGAGGACACAGGGGATGTGTGAATGGTAGTGGGGGTGGTGACTGCACGTGAGCTGGGTGTGGTGGAGACGAGACTGGGAGGGAGGAGGGAGATGAGGAGGAGGGGGACACAGTGGAGGCAGTGGATGTTGGTATGTCTGCATGTGTATGATGCTTGCGTGAGTGCCTGTGGGATGTGTGGTGCTTATGTTTGCCTGAGCTTCCCTTGTGTGTTGACGTGTGTGCATGCTGGTATGATGGTGTGCTTGGGAGAGGCTGAGGTACAGGGGTTTGGGCCTCGGTGGAGGAAGTTGGAGGGGGGAGGTTGGACACAGGGACAATGGCTGCCATCAGTGCTGAGGCCAGAGTCTGAAAAGCTTGCTGTTAGGCTGCCTGACCAGAATGAATGCCTTCTAGGTATGCATTTGTCTGTTGCAACTGCCTCTCTACACCCTGGATGCCATTCAAAATGGTAGCCTGCCCAACAGTGAGGGACCTGAGGAGGTCAAGCAGGGCTGACTGGGGCAGGGGCTGAGGTGCCTGGGGCGAAGGACATGCCCACCCTCCTGGGTCAGCGGCCACCGGGCACATGCTGAGGGGCTGCTGGGAGGGCGGTGCTGGTAGGGGGGGGGGTTGCGGCTGTACCTTTTGATGCGGGTGGCACAGAGGGGCCCACCACTGCAAGGGAGCTCCCATCAGAGGAGGAGTCCATGTCGCTGGTTTAAGCTCCTGTCCCCGCCGTGGAGCTCCCCTCGCCCTCCATCCCACTGGTGAATTCTGACTCCTTAGTGTCACCCTTTAGGGCCATGTGGGATGCAGCTCCCTCCTGCTCCGGTGGCACTGCTCCTCCGCCTGATGATGCTAATGCATACACAAGAACAGGGAGACCACTAAAAGGGGAGGTAAGACAGAAGAAAGACATGTTGAGTGCATGCAATACCGCTACTGTTGGCGGACACTACAGACACAGAAGCCCCCTGCACTACGCTGTGCACTTAGAGTTCCCTAATTATTCACAGGGACATGGGGTACAAGGCGTATGCCCGATTGCTGCACACATGGAAGCCACAGGAGCCTGACTAGGTGTAGTAGGCTCTGAACACAGGTGGGGTGGGGTGCTACAGGGCCTGCCTTAAGAAGGGACCTTGCCTACTAAACTCGCCCTGGCCTAGGGGAACCCACAGCCCACCTCCCCCACCTAGACACCTCCAATGCGCGCTGAATCAGCAGAATGAGAGTGTACTTACCCCCTTGTGGCTGCTGTGATGCCCTCAAGCGCCCATCCAACTCCTGATAGGCCACCATCAGGATCCGGAACATCAGGGGGGTCATGATGCGACGGGCACCCCTCCCACGTTGGGAGGCCATCCCCAGCTGGGCCTCCGCCGTCTTCTTGCTCCAGCGGCGAATGTCCTCCCATCTTTTACGGCAGTGGGTGCTCAGTCTGTGGTGGACCCCCAGGGTCGGGAATTCCTTGGCGATGGCACGCCAAATATCCTTCTTCTGGTGGGCGCTGACCTACAGGAATAGTTCAGGTTAAAAGAAGAAAATATAACCGTCCGCACCGTCACAGTCATTGGCCCGCATCCCTACCCTTGCCATGACGCACATGCACTCACCGTCGTATCATGCACGCCTCATTCCCCCCCCCCCATCTTTCATCAACACCACTCCACACAGGCATTGCCCATTCGGTATGCTCACAGTGTACTTACCTGTCTGTCTGGAGGACTGTAGAGTAGCATGTACTGGGGGAGGACCCCATCCACCAGTTTCTCCAACTCCTCTGTGCTGAAGGCAGGGGCCCTTTGCCCAGACACATGAGCCATTGTCTCTACCAGACTGAGGTCACAGCAACACTTGCAGTGTAGGTCCTCTCCTGTCGAAGATCAGGTATCAAGTGAGTGAACAGAGAGAAAATGGCGGTGACGTCCGCGGCGGTGTGTACCGTCACCGCCGGCGTACATCGTCATTGGTTCCTGGGACCCATAGGGTCCAATGTTAACCAATGCAGGATTGCGCCGCGGTCTTTGACCGCCTACCGCAACGGTGTACAACACCAGCGCAGTTACCTCATAGCCCCTTGTCCCACATTACAGGTCAGGCAGCCGCCATTTAAGGGGGCCTCATGGCATTAATTTTGACTGCGTCACACCTATCTAGGCCTTGCTTAAACACTAATACAGCCATATATCGATTTTCAAACATTTTGGAATAAAGTTGTGTTTACGTATCTCAGTGTTGGTTGACTCTCTGCTCACTGTTCTCCTCCATAGAGCACGTCCGCTGGGGCAGGTGAGGAGATGGCGGCATCCGCTGGTGGACCTGTCGACAATGGAGGAGCGACATGTAATTGTCACATACAGACTTGATCGTACCACAATCCTGGAACTGTGTGCCCAGCTGGAGCCAGACCTGATGTCAGCTATCTGCCATCCCACAGGAATCCCCCCTCTAGTGCAGGTCCTGTCAGTACTCCATTTCTTGGCAAGTGGGTCTTTTCAAACAACAGTGGCCATTGCATCAGGGATGTCCCAGCCTATGTTCTCCAACGTGTTGTCCAGAGTGTTGTCTGCCCTGCTGAAACACATGAGCAGCTACATCGTTTTCCCTCAGGTGGAGGATTTACCTACAGTGAAAGGTGACTTCTATGCCCTGGGACATATCCCCAACATCATAGGTGCCATTGATGGGACACATGTGGCCTTGGTCCCCCCCCCAGCAGGAGTGAACAGGTGTACAGAAACCGGAAGAGTTAACATTCTATGAATGTGCAGATGGTGTGTTTGGCCGACCAGTACATCCGCCATGTAAATGCCAAGATTCCTGGCTCAGTACATGACGCTTACATTCTGCGGAATAGCAGCATCCCTTTTGTGATGGGCAACTCCAGAGGCACTGTGTGTGGCTATTAGGTGGGGACATGGACCCAATACAGTGTCACTAGGTGTCTGTGTCTGGGGATGTCCCTTAGAGTTAGTGTGTGTCTAACAGTTGTCCCTTGACATTTGCAGGTGACTCTGGTTACCCCAACCTGTCTTGGCTACTGAACCCCGTGAGGAATCCCAGGACAAGGGCAGAGGAACACTACAATGAGGCCCATGGGCGAACTAGGAGGATTATAGAAAGGACCTTCGGCCTCCTGAAGGCCAGGTTCCGGTGCCTCCATGTGACATGTGGTTCCCTATTCTACTCACCAAAGAAGGTGTGCCAGATCATCGTGGCCTGCTGTATGCTTTGCGACGACAGGTGCCTTTTCTGCAGGAGGATGGTCCAGGTGGAGGTGTTGTGGCAGCTGTGGAGCCTGTGGACAGTGAAGACGAGGAAGCAGAAGAAGAGGACATAGACAACAGGAACACAGTGATCCAGCAATACTTCCAGTGAGACACAGGTAAGAAGACAACACTGCCTGCTACGTCTGATTTCATTGTTCTACCTCTCATCTGTCTGTCATTTTCACCCAGTGTATAGACCCTGATTTGTCACTTTCCCCTTCAATTTTACAGATGTGGGTCCCACTGTGTGAACTCTGCTTTGTTTCCGCATGGACTAGAGCTGTGTGACATAGGTATGTTGACAATACATTGGATGTAGAATTTTTCCACAGTTATTGCAAATACACATTTTCGAAAGCATAGACTGACTCCAGAATGTTTTGTGATTTAAGGGTGCTTATTTAAGTGCTAAATAGTGGAGGGGGTTGTAAATTGGTCAGGGGTGATGGTGGAGGAATGTCCATTGCAGAGTCCAGTCTATTTGTCTCACAGGTGCATTGTCCAAAGGGGCATGGGAAGTGGAGCTAGGGCAGTTTAAGTATGGACAGGGTGACAAAGTTGGACAGAAGGATGACAATCAGGGTGGTCTCATTTCTTGGTGGGGGTCTTGGCATTGTTCTCTGTCTTTGTCCTGGATCTCAGGGGCCGTTTGCGGCGTGGTTCTCCATCTGCAGGGGGTGGGGTTCTGGTGTCATGGTCCTGTGGTGGTGCCTCCTGTCCACTAGCGCCGGCGGAGGTGGTGGGCATTTCATCGTCCAGGCTAGTGTCAGGGGCCCGTTGTTGTGCCACAGTGTCCCTCCTGGTGTTGAGGAGTTCCTTCGCACCCCTACAATGGTGCCCAGGGTGGAATTGATGGATTTGAGTTCCTCCCTGAACCCCAAATACTGTTCTTCCTGCTGCCGCTGGGTCTCATGAAACTTGGCCAGTACCGTTGCCATTGTCTCCTGGGAATGGTGGTAGGCTCCCATGATGTTGGAGAGGGCCTTATGGAGAGTGGGTTCCCTGGCCTGTCCTCCCCTTGTCGCACATCACCCCTCCCAGTTCCCCTGTGTTCCTGGGCCTCTGTCCCCTGAACCGTGTGCCCACTACCACTGCCCCAAGGTCCCTGGTGTTGTTGGGGTGGTGGGTTAGCCTGGGTTCCCTGTAGTGGTGGACACACTGCTGCTTGACGTGTCCTGGGGACAGAGGAATGGGCCCGCTGGGTTGGTGCTGTGCTGGTGTTTCCAGAGGGGGAAGCTCTGTAGTGGCCTGTGCCAGTGTGAGGGGAACCGACTGTCCTAAGGTCCCAGATGGGCCGGCTGGTCATCTAGATCCAGTTGGACAGAGCTGCTGTCATCACTGTGGGCCTCTTCTGTGGGTGGAGTGGACATGTCTGAACCCTCCTGTCTGGTGAAATTGGGTAGGGGTCCTGCAGGGGTATAAAGGCATGATTATTGCATCTGTATGTGCCATGGTGTGCAATGGGTGGGTCACCCTGTACCCCGGTGCTTCCATTCTTGTATGGGACCTTGTGCGATAATGGTCTAGAGGGGTGTATGGGTATGTGCAGTGGACATGCTTTGGTGATGGGTGTCCATGCTTTGGTGTTGCATGCAGGGCTTGGGTTTGGGATGTGTGGTTTGTGTTAGTGGGACATGTGTGAGGAGTTGGAGTGATGGGGGTGAGGTCGAGGGTGGGGGTGTGTGATAGCATGCAGGTAGGGTGGGGGGTGATGTAGTTAAGATTTGACTTACCTGAGTCCATTCCTCCAGCTACTCCTGCCAGGCCCTCAGGATGCAGTATAGCCAAGACCTGCTCCTCCCATGTTGTTAGTTCTTGGGGAAGAGGTGGGGGTCCGCCGCCAGTCCTCTGAACCGCAATCTGGTGTCATGAGACCATGGAACGCACCTTCCCCCGTAGATCGTTCCACCTCTTCCTGATGTCATCCCGTGTTCTTGGATGCTGTCCCACTGCGTTGACCCTGTCCACGATTCTGCGCCATAGCTCCATCTTCCTAGGTATGGTGGTGTGCTGCACCTGTGATCCGAATAGCTGTGGCTCTACCCGGATGATTTCCTCCACCATGACCCTGAGCTCCTTCTCAGAAAACCTGGGGTGTTTTTGCAGTGCCATGGGGTGGTTTGGGTGATGTGTGGGGTGGTGTGTGTTGTGATGTGTGGGGTGATATTTAGGGGGGTGTTGTGTGAGGTGCGTGGATGTTGTGTGAGTGATGGTGTTGAGTGCCTGTGGATGCTAGTGTTGTTTCTGGTGGTGTCTCTGTCAGAATTTTTGTCATAGGGGTTTGTGGGTGATGTGGGTGGGTGTTTTATATTGTATTGGGTGTGTGGGAGTGGTGTGTGTATGTGTATCAGGTGTGTGTATTTCGATTTGTCCAATGTGGTTGTGTTTTGTAAATGTGTGTGTATTTTGAGCGCGGCTGTGTGTACCGCCAATGGAATAGTGCGGTTGAAAGACCGCCGCGTGGATTCGTGGGTCGTGATAGTGTGGGCGTATTCCTATTGGGGTGACGGTAGAGGTTTTGTTATCGCCTGTTTATCACTGACCTTTGGTGTGGCGGACTTGTGTGTGTGTCTAAATTTTGGCGGATTCTGAGCTGTGGGTCATAATAGCTGTGGCGGAATGCCGCGGCCGCGTCGGTGTATTGGCGGTCTTCTGCACGGCAGTAAGCGGCTTTAACCGCCAATGTTGTAATGACCCCCATAGTGTCCTATTTTAGATGTGAGTGTGCATTTTGCATTAGGAAATTATGCTAAATGCTGGATTGCACTTGTCACATAATTATGCATAATTTTGAGTAACTTTGCATTAATTGTGAGTAATTATGCTATAGAGAATTACACGTTACCCTATATTTTTATGCCACCCATTGTTGGAAGGACCATAAATAGCAAAAACAAAAGTGCTTAGCTTCAGGAGAGTCTTGCTCTTCAGGACGTCTTCACTAACCACCTGTATGAAAAAACAATATGTAAAAACCTTCATAAATGTACATTTATTCTACTACATTGGCCTATGTAGTAATCTGATGAGGGTCAGTCAGTGAAATCTGTATTCGGTCGATATATGACCATAAGAGCATGCAATGAAAACCTCAATATCACTCAATAAAACTACATATGTAAATCAGACTTAAAAAAATTAGAATATCATAAAAGGAAAATTAGAAGACATGATAATTTATAAAGGCAACTGAGTGCCTTGTAGTAAACTACCTTAAAGTCCTCTTAATAATAAACACCTCAACTAAGGGCTTGTGTATGTTATAAAGAAATATGTTAAGGGTGCATCATCACTAACAGGCAGTCTAAACAAATGACTTATTAAGACAATAGAATTTTGCTAAGATGAATACTATACAGCTAGACATAAAAAGGTCATAAAATTATCCTACCTATGAGGTATATTTCCTTCTTATTCTTAGGTCAAAGGATTATAATTTATAATTTAGAAACACTAATGTCAAGAGTGGTCCAGAGCTTAAAAAAGCATAAAGTGCATCATATATTGACAAGAAACTACGTCACTGGGACAACGTGGGAGTGAGGTGAACCAAGAGCCTGTCACTGGGAATGCATCTAAAAAGCAGACAGTGTCTAATCTCAAACGTGTCAGAAAGAATCTGTGCTTAGGATTCAGTATCCACAATAAGTACTGTTCCATCCCTGCAGTAGCTGAAATTGTCACATATCGAAGAACCACTGCCATATGTAGGGATTTTGCTATTCTGGAATTTTCCTGGCCAACAGAGAATTTTTGCTTCACCACCTCCTTGACTGGACACCAATGGAACCTAGGGCGAGATGTAGTAAAATCAGATTTTGCGAATCGGAAATTGCGAGTCGGTGCGACTAGCAATTTCCAATTCGCAAAATCGGATGCAGAACGGTGTCTCAGACACCGTCTGCGAATCTCAATGGGGTAGCAAAGACCCACCTCATTAATATTAATGAGGTGGGTCGCATTTTGCGACCCCATTGAGATTCCCTGCACTCACAGGGATGGTGGCTTGCTGGAAACAGCAGACCTCCATGTCTGTGACTGCTTTTTAAATAAAGAATTTTTTTTTTTTTGTATGGCAGCACGTTTTCCTTAAAGGAAAACGAGTTGCAATACAAAAAAATAACGAGCCATTTGGTTTCGGTTTTTTAGAGTAGGCAGTGGTCCATTGGACCACTGCCTGCTCTGAAAAAACATTAATGGCGACATTCACAAAGCGGAAGGTGTCCCATGGGGTCCCCTTCCCTTTTGCGAATGGGTTACCACCAGTGTGACACTGGTGGTAACTGCGAATTGCTTTGTGACCGCGATTGCGGTCACAAACCAATTCTGCATCGCGGTGCGAGTTGCAAATAGGAAGGGAACACCCCTTCCTATGTGCGAGTCGAATTCACGTTTTGCATGGCCCAAACTGCGATTTTCACAGTTTGCCCCATGCAAAACGCTTCCTACATCTGGTCCCTAGTGAATAGAAGAGTCCTCAACCCGAGCTCACAAAAGGCTTGCTTTAAGTATGTAAGCCATGGAATAGCAACCATGTTACTTAAACTAAGGCAGTCCTCCAAAAGCTTGTGAGAAAGGCTGGTCTCAGGTGCAGCCCACAATTTCAGCCACAAAAGTAAGGGAGCCAATCTCACTTGATCCTTTAAGTAGCCCATGCCAAGTTTAAGGTCTGAAATTAAACTTGGTGCGGTTTTAGAAATGGCCAGGAGTCTGCACAAACATTTGTACTCCAATGACTGCAAGCTACCCAACTTGGCATAACCCTATACACCCGCCCTTTATGTCCCGGCTGAGAGGGCTTTGCTTCTGCATAACAGGATAATTTCTCTGATTAGCTTGTAGATTAAAATTTTTCGCAAAGCTACAAATCGCTTTGCAAGACACCACCAACTTCCGAGTTGTCTTGGTAGTTCACTTTCAAATTTAGGTTTCTAATGAAAGCAATAAAGGAATCTAATAGGGCCTGTAAACCATTGGCTGTACAGGCTACAAGAACTGGTTCATTTACATAAAAAGTATGAGAACTGGGTGAAACCCATTTTTTTTCATGACTAATTTCATTAAGTTTTATAAAACCAAATGTTTCAAGCTTGCCAACAGCCATACACTAAGGAAAAATTATTTCAGTTATGATCAAAGAAACATAAAAATTGCAGAGAAAGTTCCCCCACCTCACCCCACCACCCGACATGTGCATTAAGATACAAATCAGATATCATTGTGCACTCACGTCACCTGCGTTCCAACCACCTGTCCATAGCCTCTAATCTCATCATATAGTAATGAACACTCTGAGGAGACACAATGTAGTGTAATCCCTCTGTAATATACCCAACACTGCCAGATATTGTTGTGTTTTTTTAGGGTAACCTCTGTCCTGATAAACCACCACCTCCAAAACCATGCAGAGATCCAGACCTCTTTTCTATACCGTCGGGGAAGACAAGGCCTCTTCCTTCCATTCTCTAGCTATATCCCTTTTCTCCAGGGTCAGCCCCTGAGGCCGGAGTGTCCTTCTGTACCTACTGCCCCAATGTCATCCATAATGTGCAGGTGGGCCAGCTTCAGAGTTGTAGGTACCACCTAGACAGATCACACCATTCCAAAATCTACATAAGAAGGAGCACTCCTTAACCATGTGACTAAAGGAGCCATCCTTCATTCAATACTGCATGCATTGGGAAGAGTCTCCCATTCCTATTCTTCGTAGTTGATATCTAGTGTAGTAGATCCTATGAAGGTATTTAAGCTGTATGAGCCACAGGTGCTTCCTGAGGTGATCTCAGGGCATCACCCCAATCATCACTGTCAAGAGCACCAAAGTCAGCTTCCCAGGCCACGCGGAGGGCTGATAATGTGTTTGGGCTGTGTATGAGGGGGTTGCAGTATAATTTTGCCAACTTGTGATCTCCCAGGTCTTCCACTAGAAGCTTACCCTCCAGAGGGTTGTACTCTGGAAGGAAGTGAAAGCTTCTTATGTATGGAGCAAGTGCCTGGCGAATCTACAGATAGTGTTGAAATTTATTCAGTAGAGGCTGAACTCCTGCTGGTGCGCCTCAAAGACCAGTGTAACTGGGGGGAGGCCACAAAGCTGATCTCTCATAAAGGGAGTCTAGTAAGGGAGTGGTGCCCATCGTCTACTTCTCCACAGCCTATGCCAGATCCCCCAGTGGTCACACCATATTTATTAATGATGAGAAAATGGGAGGCAAAATAATAGGAGGTAACGTCAGCTGCCACAATGCATTGTAACAATTTGGCTAAACTTCAATGTGGGGACTGAGTGGAGATGGTTGTGTAGTTGATAGAGCAATCAGAGCAAAAGCACCATTTTGAAATTGTGGGTGATAAGGGACAGTGGTAAAAGTGACCAGGTCCGCATCTCCTCCCTTACACGCACCAAGTTCAACTTCAAATTGCGCACTCAAGATACACCAGCCATGGATATGAAATATTCGCCAAGATATTTGAAACCCTCAGTCTCCATTCATAAATCCAGAGTGCAGGTTCTCAGATAGGTATGTCCATTGATGGGGAACACTACACATTTGAAAGTGTTAATAAAGGGCTTTTCCGTCTTTCCAAAGAAACGCAACATCTGGAGGAGCCTCTACCCCATCTCCCCTGTATCTGTAAGAAAATAAATAGCAGGTTATCCGCATACAGGGTGACTCTGTCAGAGCAGTCTGAGCTCCACTTAAATCCTCGCACCTGTGCATCTGTAAGGAACCAAACCGCCAAGGGCTCCATGACCAGGAGTAATAAGAGTGTGGAAAGGGGGCACCCCTAAGGTGTCTAATGTTGAATCAGGAAAGGATCAGATATGTGGCCGGCCACCATGACTGCTGCTGTTTGGTCAATATACAGTAAACAGACATATCAGGAGCAAGAAGTCCCTGCTAAGAGAATCAAATGTCTTATCAATGTCAGCCAGTAATATCATGCACCACTCATGTGAGACAAGGGCCAGAGCACTGGACACATGATGAAAGCTGTGGCAAGTGGTCCTTCTGAGCATAAAACCGTCTTGGTCCGGGTGAACCAGATTAGATATATGGCATAGTAATCTATTTGCGCGGGCCTTTGTAAGGAGCTTGACCTCTAAATTAAGGAGGGATGTTCGGCGGTCTAAGGAATGCTCATCTGGTGGATGGCCGGGATCACAAATTCTGCATGACGCCAGTTTGTGGGAAGTGACCCATCCACATCGGCAGCATGTAAAACTTCCAGGAGGTGCTTCCCAAGTTTGGGCATATACCATTTAAAGAACGCACACTGCAGTCCTTTCAGCCCCGGGACCTTGCCAGATTGGAACCTGCAGAGGACTGCTGAGAGCTCAGCTTCCAAGAGCTCCTCATCTAGTTGGGCCCTTGCAGAGACTGATAGGGCTACAAGAGGCAAGTCGCCAACAAATTTGCGTATTTGTTCCTGGGGTAGGAATTCTCCCAGGCATTTACCTCTGTGAAGTGTGTTGGAAAGCTGCCTACAATCGCCTTGGGATCAAGGATCAGGGTCTCGTAGGATAGGAAAAATAGAAGGCCGGCAGGCTGTCTGGCATACTCTATATAATGAGTTACTGGACTTGTCACCCCATTGAAATATGCAGCTTTGCATCACCCGCCAGATCAATTTTGCTTCATCCATCAACGGTTGGTATAGTTGCCTGCTAGGCAGGTCCCAGTTGTCGTCATGCTATATGACCATCAGCATGAAGTCTGTGGTCCTCCAAGTCTCATATTTGAGACTCAAGGTCCCCCAGGTGTTGTGTCTTATGACTACGTTCTCTGGTACAAGAGTTTATGGGCCTGATTACGACTTTGGCGGAGGGATTACTCTGACCTAAATGTGACGGATATCCTGCCTGCCGAATTACGAGTCCATTATATCCTGTGGAACTCGTAATACAGCGGGGTGATATCCGTCACCTTTGGGATAGAGTAATCCCCTCCACCAAAGTCGTAATCAGGCCCTATGTCTTCCCAATGGATCACCGGCTTAAAGACCTCCCACCTCCAACAGGGTCATCATGGAATCCACCATGCCCACATTTAAAAAGAAATATTCCTCTATAAATTCCATGATGTGGGTTCTATATGCAAGGAACCAGAAATTCTATAGTGAGAGCCTCCAGTAGAAAGCAAATGGTGGGGGGACCAAGGTACACTGTCAAAACTATCGGAGAGTGGTCAGATACCAACATGTCAAAATTTCAGTGCCGGATGTTCTGTGTATATAAGAAGTGGCTACATAAAAATAATCATGGTTAATGAGAAATATGTCTACATTCTGAATCTAATGGGTGACGTACCCTCCAGGCATCTGAAAGCCCCTGGGTGGTCATTAGGGAAGCAAGCTTAGTCAAATCACCGGGCACCACAGTGTCGGGTGCACGCCATCTATCTGCCTGCCGGTTCATAACATCATTCCAGTCCCCACCACCACTGTCAGGCTGGTGGGGAATTCCCCCCACAAGCACACAAATTATAAGGTACCAGTGACTGCTGTGTTTCTGCCAAGGTGAACTAGCCAGATATTGGGGACCTGAAACAGGAGGTTCTGAAGTATAAGGATACAGGTACTCCTAGACCTCCTAATGAATCCTGCATGAAACATCCGGTAATAGCCATTTCTAGTAAGGCAGGGAGCTTAGTTGCCAAGGAGAAGAGTTTCTTGGAACATTGCAATATCAACCTCCTGTCTCTTAGCATATTTCAAAATTGCTCCTTGTTTGATCTTATCTAGTAGCCCCTTAACATTCCACAAGAAGCAGACATTACATGACTCACATAGCAGTAAGGCGTTGATATGCAGAGATGGTCTGTGCATACAAACAGGTAACAATAAACTTTCCCAAAACATTACCCCAAGTCCATACATCAAACAACTAGAAGTGCCTATCGCAGACTGCAGTGATAGATGGCTCCAACCGGGAGCCCTCAGCTTCACATCCAATAGCTCCCCATTCCGCATCTAATCCAAAACTAGTAGCCCTGGAGAAATGTATTGTTTCCCAGGGTGGTGGTACTGTTGACAAAGTGGACCTCACTGCTGTGTTTGCATTCAGTACAATTGTGAATGAACAAGCAAGGTACAACAAATCAAAGCAACCCCATGTATCAAAACCTTTTGCATTGATGCAGTAGTAAATCAGTGTATCTCGAGGATGATCATTCAGGATTAGCATTCTGTTGCACATTGCTCCAGGAGGGTCTGGAGTAGCTGTGCTGTTTTTGGGGCAATGTCATGGGATGCCTCCTCGTTTCTCTGTGAAAGGAATCAGAGTCAATGGAGAGTGGTGTATAGGGACACAGCAGCATTTTTTCATCCATCTAGTGCAACAACTCCTCTGGACTTTCAAAGAAGATGGTTTTACGATTGATGAGGACCTTCAGGTGACCTGAGAACAGGAGCATATACTGTAGTTTTAGATCACAGAGGCGTTGTTTGGCCACTGTAAATGGCTGGCTTTGTGGTACAGTCCTGGTCAAATTCAGAAAGATCATGATGTGGCTGGATTGATACATGACCTTGTCATGCTGGCGGGCATATTTGAGTATTGTATCTTTGTCCATGGCCTCAGTCTCACCCCCAGAGGAGGCTTCTGTGTCAAGGCCCTGTGGGCATGTTCCACTACAAAGCATCCTAAGAAGGATTCCACAGGGATTATGGAGTTAAACCACTGTTTTAGGAAGATGTCCATGGATTGTGTCTCACAACACTCCGGGAAGCCCACAAACCGCAGATTATTCTGGTGGGCCCTGCCCTCTGCATCTTCGAGGTCAACTCTATTATTGTGGCCTACATCTTGGCAACTTTCCACTGAAGGGTACTCACCCTGACTTCCACTCCAGATACATGCCCCTCAGCATCTGTAATACTATCCACCACACGTTTAAAGACTTGGCGGAGGAGCATCACTGTGTAGCCACGGCTCCTATCTCTGCATCAAGAGCACTGCATGACTGCACAATGGCCTTCAGAAGGGCAGTGTTATCTGGCGCTGTAGGCCGTGGGAGGCCAGGTCCCTATAGTGTGGCACCAGATGCGCACATTTGTCAATGGTGCTTTGCTTGATGGCTGAGGGCAGTTTGTCTTTGGTAAAATTTTTGTCGTCAGAGCAAATCCAGCCGAGAGCAGTGAGGGATGTCCTGACATGACCCGCCAAGCCCCTCCACAGGATCCATGAGGGTGGCACCAGCAGTTGGCCAGAAGGGATCCCACAAGGAGCGCAAGTCCACAAGGCTCAGTTAGGTCCAATAGTAATAAGGACCAAGGTCCACAAAGAAGAGTCCATAACCTACGCTTCTGGTGAGGAGTTATATGAGTTCAGTTCCCCACAGATGAGCTGAGAGCCAACTAATTCAGTATACATCAATCCACCCCTCACCAATCTTACTGCCTCAGTAGCACTGGGTGTTAACTCAACGTGCATGTCAATCAGACACCGCACAGTTTTGCTTTGGTGCAGCACACTGGGCATATGCCAGGCATCCCACTCCAGCCAAGCACATAAGATGCCAATGCTCTGTTCTCCCCATGGCTGCACACACTAGGAGTCAGTGCGGCACAAAGCATCAAGTTGACTTATAAGAGAGGGGGTGGGAACAATGCTTTAAGAATCCCAGGTAAGCAGTTACTTCTGCTGGTGCAAAGAAAATGCTCCAGAATGTGCCATAGGGAGTGAAGGGGTGAGGGGCCACTCCTGGCAGGCATCAGATGCCCCACTGGCCCCCACCAACTGACCCATCGAGCTTCCCCCAGCCTGGTATCAGGCAATGCATCCCTCTGACATAGGTTCCACCCAGGCCGCAGTTCACCTCATGGTCCCAGCAGGCCAAGGCCATGGGCATCAGTCCAGGGGGAGGGAAGGATGTCGGTGTGGCACAGTGTGGGCCACAGTACCGGGCCAGGCAATCTGGCACATGCTTCCTACTTGGGTGCACCGGCTCATCTGCACAAGCACAGGTGCTGTAGTCTGTCGGCTCTCCAGTCTAGCACAGGAGGAGGCTTGCAGGGGTGCCACAAGAGCCACACTTCATGATCCAGCCAACAATATACCTCCCCAATTTTTGGTAAGCTTTCTCCTTAGGCCGCAGCATGGCTGCACGGCCATGTGTAAACTGTTGCTGAGGGGGCTGCCGCAGATCGGTTTGGGCAATCTGCCTCCTGCAATTCCAGCCAGCACTGTTTGATCCACTGCGGGGAGGCTATAAGTGGGTGCAGTGAGGCAGGATGATGACAGATTCTGTGTTACCACTGGGAGCCGGGTTATAGTGCGTCTCCATATTTCAGGGCTTTGCCACCCTCCCCGAAACATGATTTTAGGAATGTCCTTGATGCGAGAGGATAGTGCCAAGTCTAGGGCATTAATGTAAAATATGAATAAGAAAGGTGCCAAGGTATAGCCCTACCTAACCCCTCTGGAAGCCCATATTAATAGGGTGCATTCACTGTTTTGAGTGTAACACACTTTCGTGGTAGTATCCCAATGTAGGCACTTGAGAAAGTCAAACAAAGGAGGGTCAGTTCTTGCCCAATCCCTCAAACTCATGCAGTTTCCCCTGTCAACCAAGTGAAAAGCACAGGAGAGGTCCATGAATGTCATATGTATGGCCCCCTTCTGGTGTGACAAGGATAAATTAAGCGCTTGTTCAACAGTGCCTAGCCCCGTCCAAAACCCATATTGAGCCTCTGACAAAAAAAAGAATTGGCAACAGCCCAATCTTCCAGTTTACCCCAAATTACTTGCCCTAATATTTTAACAGAGGATGAAATAGGGTGGTAAAAGACTCGGAGGATCGTATCTCCACTCTTGAAGATCAGCACTATAAGTGACTCCCTCCAGGAGTCAATAGGACTCACCCTTATGAAAGCTTAAAGTCTATTAGTTATTAAGGGAGTCCAAAAAGTAGGATTGTACCTAAACAAGTCCATATGGATGTACCTTCCCAGCCGAGGAACTCAGAATGGCCTTAGGAACATCTGCTACCTCCATGGAGTCCCTAAATTGTTGTTTAGCAGATGAGAGGGGCACAGAAAAATCTAAGGAAGGGGGCTGATCTAGCACCAGATTAACTGGGTCAAAGATTTGGGAGCAAAGGGAAGCCCAATCATTTGCCGGAATATGACATTCTATGCCTATAGCTGGGCATTCTGAAAAGAAGGGCAATTTACAATCTCCCAAAAGGCTCCACAGTCTGTTAAGTGGACTGCTGCTTCCAAGTCCTCCCAAGCTTTGGTTCTGACTTCCTTCTTTCTTATATCTAAAACACAATTGTATTCCTTTCCTGCTTTCCTAATAGCATCTTTATTGGGTGGGATAGTGTTGGTGGCCTTTTTGAAGAGCTTCGAGGGCCGCAGTACAATCTGAGTTAAACCATAAGTGAGCTGGTTTTCCTTTTAGTGTTTTTCCTCTCATTAACATATGTGAGACAGTTTTACAAACTAGAAAAAAGCTATCTCAAATTTTAACTGGGTCGACATCAGCAGAAAGACAGCACTTTATCTCCTTGTATGTATAAAAAATCAGATCTTTAAAGAATTTATCAGGTTCTATACGTTCTACTTCATATGAACCCCCTTGTGGTCAGAATATTGTAGAGGAAGTATATTTCTATACTCTGGACTGGTTTGCAACGCAAAAGAAAAACTAACAATGATGGGATTATGGTCACTAAATGGTGAGTGATAAATTTCGTGACCAGCAAGTTTGGAAACCAAATCTGCCAAGAGTAAGATAATATCTATTATACTACCTTTGCCTCTTCCAACAAATGTTGGAAGGTTAGTAGAGCCCAAGCCTTGCGTATCTGATGAAAAATATAAATTGTGAGCTAAAACAATTTGGTTCAAGGCTTCCTACATGCTGAATGTATAAAATGACTGATGTTTTTGCCTTGCCCATCCAAAATTCCACAAGCATGGTTTCTGCTAAGGGGACATCTAAGAATGTTGAACTTTTCTGACCAAATAAGTGACACCTGATTGATTCACTACAAATTAAATTGGCTATAGCTCTTTTTAGCACATTTATATAATAAACTGGTTGTGCTGAGAAATGGTTAAAATAGAAATTAATTATCAAGTTTGGCTGGGAAAAAATTAAAATCTGATAAAATGGGTTAGAGACCTAGGGCCAGATGTATCATCTGATTTTGCACTCGCAAACAGCGAAATCGGCCGTTTGCGAGTGCAAAATCGGGGTCTGCAATGCATCAACTACATTCGCAGACCAAAAAATGAAAATCGCAAAAATGGCAATTTCTGCGTTGCGACCTGGATTTTGCGAATCGCAATTTGCGATTCGCAAAATCCAGGTCACAAAGCAATTCTGCCAAAAATCGCAAATTGCGATTTTACGCAGAATGGTATTTTGCACTTGCAAAATACCATGACCTGCAACCAGGTGGTAGCCTGGTGCAAAATTTAAAAATGCAGTACAACTGCATTTTTAAATTAGATATGTAAAGCACACATGTTCTTTTGGCATGTGTGTACTTTACATGTGCAAAAAAAATAAAAAAAATTGGGGTGCAGGAGAGGGGGCCTTAGGCCCCCAGCACCCTGGCCCTTTGCTTTTCCCAAATTGCGATTTCTGTTTCCGAAATCGCAATTTGCGAAATGCAAAAAATTCACAGCTCTGGGCCAACAGGCCCATAGCTGCAAATGGGGCAAGTATTGCAATTTGCGATTCGGTAATTGCATTTGCGATTTTTAAGAAATCGCAATTACTGAATCGCAAATGTGATACATGGCCCTTTGCGAGTCGGTAATTGCGATTTCTTAAAAATCGGAATTACCGAATCGCAATGGGCCGGATTCATACATCTGGCCCCTAATCCTTGACACTCAAGTTCCTAACGACAACAGATACTAAGACAGCTAAACCCATTTTGCCCTTCCTGAAACTGATGGGATGGTTGCAGTACAAAAGTAATTAAAACTCTCTACATGAATGGAATCTAGAGTCCAAGTCTTGTGACAGCATATAATATCACAATTTTTGCTAAAAGATAATTAATCATCGTTATTCAGTTTCTGACAAATCCCCTCAATGTTCCAAGGAGGTAGCTGATAGCCAAGGGTTGTCTCAGCTGGTTTCTGATCCAACCTTGTGTTAGGTGCATTCTGAGAATGACTTGTAAACTCTGGGACAATTATAGGGGAAGCAATGGATGCAATGGAGTTGGAATTAGTTTGTTATAAATCTATTTCGAGGAGGCCTGATAAAGCATCAAAATGATTAGTGATAGAAATCAGAGCG
Source organism: Pleurodeles waltl (assembly GCF_031143425.1). NCBI lineage: Eukaryota > Metazoa > Chordata > Amphibia > Caudata > Salamandridae > Pleurodeles > Pleurodeles waltl. Next base: position 684,606,562 of record NC_090449.1, on the reverse strand, counting down.
TGGGCCAAAGGCATATGCAGGTTTTTAGGACCAGGTTTGAGCCAGGTAGAACTGATGGCTCTGAAGGGGGTTGGAGAATAGAAAAACTCTAGAGGAAGGGCATGCATTTTGATCTGCTGGTTCATTAGATAGTCCAGACATGACAACAAATAATCACCAGGTCTGGGTCCTTAAAATTGAGGATACGCAATCCCCTCTTGAGTTTTTAGATGACGGACCTACTCAACTCACCCTGTAGGCAATGATGATGTTATCTACAATGTTGGTTGACCACCCAGCATTTTTCTTGCACCATTGCACAGTTTTATGTATAAGGTTTTGACTGTTGTCTTGTACTCCATCCTTCAAAACGGAACCCCCTTCAAGACAATCACATATGGAGTACATTCAGGCAGAAGATATATATGGGCCAATTGGCCCCTTGATGCTGGTGATTACTTCTGTTGAATGTGGAGATAACTGGCCTCCTGTGCTTGGTCTGAGGCATCTTAAGTTAAGTAAACAACATTAGCACCATATGTGGCTATCCTGCTCGATTGATATGAAAGGGCAGCATTGACAGTATGGAGGGTTAAGTGATGCTGTAGAAGGGTGGCACGTAGCACCCCTGTGCTATCTGGCAAAGATTTGCTGTGTACCTCAGTCCAGGATTTATTTTTTTCCAACGGCAATCTAATCTGACCCAGCATATCTTACTGGAAAGACTTCAGCAAGGCCTCCACGCTTGCAAGAAAAGGTTTATCGCAAGTTTATATGGCAGAATTGAGATTGTCCATAGTAATGGGATTATTTACTATTGTCCAAGTGGGGCCAAGAAACGAGGGTCCGCCATCTCTACCTGGGCTGGCAAAATCCTGAAACAAGATCTTTTTGGAGGGGCCTACTTATTTTCCTTTCTCCTTGCTTCCTTTTACAGGGTGGTGGTTTATTGGCATCAGAGGTTGCATGGCCAGACCGAGTAGGCGCACTGTCGCTCAAGCTATCATACACAAAACATGAGTAATTATATTTGGCCCTTTTCTGCCTCTGAAAGATAGGGTCAAATGATGAGACATCCTTCTGGGCAATTTCCTCAAAGGCCACATTAGACTCTGTAACATACTTGCTGGGTTGAACCCCTAGTAACGAAGTTGGGTCTGTAATCAGCTTTTGCACTGCCTTTATGTGATCTTCCATCAGATCAGTGGAGATAGTCCCCATCACAGTGGTAAGATAAGAGGTAATAGAGAGGGTGGAAAGTAAACCTTTTCTCCCACCATACTTTGTAAAAGCCTCTTCTTTCCCATAAGTCAGAATCTCCAATAAAAATGAGTGAGCAGAGATATAATGCACTTCACAGTTAGCTCCTCTTGAAAAGAGTATGAGGCAAGACAAAATACAGTCACTAACTGTTAGACCTGTCAGCCAAAGGGGGTCTTCCTCAAAACCTTTTACCTGTTTGCCTCACATTTTAGCTTTATCTTTTTGCTGGCCTCAGGACTCTGAGTACTTTACCACTGCTGACCAGTTCTAAAGTGCATGGGCTTCTCCCCCAAACACGGTAACATTGGTGTATCCACAATTGGCATATTTATTTTACTTGTAAGTCCCTTGTAAATTGGTATGTCATATACCCAGGGCCTATAAAATAAATGCTACTAGTGGTCCTACAGCACTGATTGTGTCATCCACTTAAGTAGCCCTTTAAGCATGTCTCATTGCAGTTTCACTGAAACGTCAACTTGGCATTTTAAACCCCTTGCCAAGTCTTAAACCCCCTTTTATTGCACATAAGTCACCCCTAGGGCCTATGATATGTAAGTAAAAGACAGGACATGTAAGTTTTACATGTCCACGTAGTGGAAAACTCCCAAAGCCATTTTTCACTACAGTGAGGCCCACTCCTCTCAAAGGCCAGCATTAGGAATTCCTTAATATACCTTTAAGTATAATTTCTGATCAGAAAGGAGTGGCTACATCATGTTTGATATAATTGGAATGGTAATTATAAATCCTATTTACTGGTAAAGTCAGATTTCACATTACTATGTTAGAAATGCCACTTTTAGAAAGTGGTTATTTCTCTACTCTAACTGCTCTGCGTGCCTTGCAGCCTGTCTCCAATACACGTCTGGGGTGGGTGACAGCAACACTTTTTGAATTCCCTCTAGACAGCCACAATCATAGGAAGGTTTGGTGTTTCTGAGCACGCACCTGCATGTATCTGCATTCTGATGGCTCTTCCTGTGCTGGAAGGGTAAAGGGGAGCTGACACACTTTAATGAAGAAGTACCTGTCCCCACACAAAGGGCTGATTACCCCTACTGGAAGACTGAAGCCAGGGCTAGGAAGAAAAGACCCCTGTTCACCTCAAAGACCCTACCAAATCAGTACACTCCTGGACCTAGAAAGACCTCTGCCCGGAGTAAGGACTGCTGCTCTACAAGGGGTGCCATACTGCTGGACTGCTTTCAAAGAAGGAATACTCTCTGCCTTGATGAACTACCCTGCAGCCTGCTGATCTTTGTCCAGTTGAGGAACAACTAAACCCTCTCACATTACCCAGAGTGACTCCAAGGGCCTGTTGGCTTGCCCGTTGTTGTTCTGCAGTCTCAGGGACATCAATAGCTGCTGCAACCCTGCTTTTGCTGCTGGACTCTGCCATCTGTGACTCCTATCCATGCCTGAGGTGACAATCCAGCCATGGGCCTTGGAAGTGGGTTTGCAGCTGGCTTTTCTGCAAGAATTGACAAATCTGAGCCATTGCGCCACTTAGAACCAATGCAGTGCCCTCCAATGCTGGTGTATTGCCGATTTGACGATGATGCAGGACCCAACTGCAAGGTTGGAATACAACACATTGCATTAATCTCAACAGAGTTCAGCACTGATGCAGGACCCAATTGCAAGGCTTGATACTGATGCATTGACCTGGCTGTGCAGAATAGAACCAACTGATTGCCTCCACATTGCTCCTCAGCATCAATGCTTGCTCCATCCAAGGAACTCTATTAGCAGGCTATAGCCTGCACTTTGGATTTATTTTGGTCTAGCATAACCTCAAGTATCCTTTTAGCACTATTGACTTCTACACATTATTTTAAGTTTAGTCTTTATAAATGCATATCTCTAATTCCACTGCTTGGATTTTTCTAATTTGGTCTTATTTTACTCAGATCATTATTCTCTATTTTTCTAAACCTGTGTGGAGTCTTTTTGTGGGTTTTTTATTGTGTTACAGTGTTTGAGTGTTACACATGTACTTTACACATTGCCTCTTTAGATGAGCCTGCCTGCTCTGTGCAAAGCGACCAGAGCGACCAGGGGGTGAGCAAATTTTTACTCTGAGTGTGTGTCTAGCTCATGCTTCTACAGGGTGCATACTCTGATAACCATAAGCCCTAGTTCTAACACCAATCTTACTGTTATAGATGAACATCAGCAGGGAAATAGACCCAGGTTGCTATTATGAGCCAAGGCCAAGAGCTATGGCTCAGTCCAGCCTTGGCCATACATGGACAGGTGCAGACCACCCAATCTTTGCCTGGGCTCTGCCCGAGCATGTCCCTCATGTGTCCCATGGGTTGCAGCAATACAACCTGCTTTATAGTGATCCTCATGTTGTCCCTCCAGTCTGGGTGATGTAGTGTGAGAAGAAGTACAGGTGGCATCCAGCGGGTCATGGCAATACAATGCACTTTATAGTGCTTCACAGGTTGCCCCTCCTGTCTCCTGGGCAGTCTGGATGATGTTGTACGGGCCTGAGTACACATGGGGTTTGAGAGGCATAACGAAAGGGTCAACATGTCCAAACTACATACCCAAGTGTATGCTTAGTTCTTCTTCTGTGTTGAGTCGCTATGGCACCATAGTTTCCTATTCTATAATGAGCTTCGATTCCAACCTACTAAGTGACACTTCCCAATTTCCTCCTGTAGGAAAGTCCTTTTTTTTGCCTGATCACCCCCACTCTTTCTGGATAGGTACTGGTGGTTACTGACTCTTGGCTGTGCCCTGGGTACTGCTTACCAGTCCCAGGGCCAGTGCTCTGTGTAAAATGGATATGCAAATTAGGCTAATTATAATTGGCTAAGTTAACCTACCTATAAGTCCCTAGTATATGGTAGGGCATGTAGGTTTAGGGACCACAGCATAGGTGGTGCACACCTAGGTGCATTGCTGAGGTGCCCAGTGTCATTTTAAAAGCAAGCCTGCCTTGCTGGCTGCTTTTAAATTAAAGTTATATGCAAATTCGACTTTGGAATTAAAGGTACTTCCAAAGTCTTAAACTACCTTATTTTTACATATAAGTCACCCCTAAGGTGTGCCCTATGTGCCCCTAGGGCTGGGTGCCATGTAACTATAAGCAGGGACTTTATAAAAATAGATTTATAAGCCCTGGTGAGGTAAAAACAGCCAAATTCGTTTTTCCCTCATAGAAGTAAATGGCCTTCATAGGCTAGAATGGGCAGACTTTATTTTACATTTTAAAGTCTCCTTAAATGTTACATACCAAGAATTTGGTATCAAATTGATTGTTATAATAAATCCCACAACTTCCAGTTGTTGGATTTAATATAACCAGTTCAGGTAAAAAGTTTAGACTTTACCTAAAAAGTTGCCAATTTCAGCTCTGCATTGTTTTTGCTGCTGTGCTCTGATTGGCCAGCCTGCAGCAGCTTCTGCCAGGCTACTTTAATGAGGTGTGAAGTGGCCTGGCTTCACACAAAGGAATGTGCTTGGGGGAGAGAATCTCCCCTCAGCAGATGGTGAGGCAGGAAGGGGGAGGGCTGCCAAACTGGTCTTCAAAGGCAGAGAAGGACATCTGGAGCACCCAGCAACACCCCCACATCCTGCAACCCCAGACAGCTAGGTGCCCCCTTGATTAGATTAGGAGAGGGCAGGAGAGGGGTGTGTTTATGATTTTTAGCCACACCAGTGGGTGGGCTCAGCCAGATCTCTCCTCCAAAAATCAGATTCATCCATTTTGGATTTTTAGAGACTGTTGCCTTCTGGGATGGATTTTTGCCACACTTCCCAGGAAGTGGTCATCACAGGAGGACGACCCTGTCCCTGATTGGAGAACCAGGGCCCCCCTGCTTTTCACCCAGGAGCAAGGATAAAACTGGCAGACCTGCACCCACGCCTCAGATCCCCACCAAATTTCAAGAAGAAGGAACTACAAGGAGAAGAAGGACTGCCCTGCTGGACCCCTGGCCTGCACCTGGACCCTGCACTCAGAAAGACTGCACCAGCTGCACACTTGGGCTTCACCACAAGAAGGACTTTGCCTGGCTTCCACTGGTTCAAGGAGGGACTCCCTGTTTGCTACAGGTGAAAAATTGCTATCCAGAGTCCCCTGCACCAACTCCTGAAAAAGTGACCAGCTGACCACTGTCCAGTGGCCAAAAAGAAGTTTGCGCCAGGTGCGTTCCGGCCTGACTTCGTGGTTCGTCCCGGTAAAGAAAAACATCCAAAAAAGAGACTAAGGTGGTCATTCCAACCCTGGCGGTCCATGACCGCCGGGTTGGAGGACCGCGGGAGCACCGCCGACAGGCCGGCGGTGCTCCAATGGGCATTCCGACCGCGGCGGTAAAGCCGCGGTCGGACCGGCAACACTGGCGGTCACCCGCCAGTGTACCGCCGCCCATTGGCTAGCTAGCTGCGCCGCCGAGGTGATTCCGACCCCCCCTACCGCCATCCAGTTCCCGGCGGTCCGCCCGCCGGGAACCGGATGGCGGTAGGGGGGGTCGCGGGGCCCCTGGGGGCCCCTGCAGTGCCCATGCCACTGGCATGGGCACTGCAGGGGCCCCCGTAAGAGGGCCCCTAAATGTATTTCACTGTCTGCTGCGCAGACAGTGAAATACGCGACGGGTGCAACTGCACCCGTCGCACAGCTTTCACTCCGCCGGCTCGATTCCGAGCCGGCTTCATCGTGGAAGCCTCTTTCCCGCTGGGCTGGCGGGCGGCCTGAAGGCGGCCGCCCGCCAGCCCAGCGGGAATGTCAGAATTACCGCCGCGGTCTTTCGACCGCGGAACGGTAACCTGACGGCGGGACTTTGAGCCGCCCGCCAAGGTCAGAATGAGGGCCTAAGTCCGAACTTAAAAAGTTGACCGGGACCTTCCAGCCATCGTATCCGAGAAGGGCTCCACGGACGTCGGATCAAGATCCAGGTTTACCCCGGTCGAAGGATTTTCATCGCGAAAAAACGACTAAGTCCGAAGGTAAAAATCACCACCGAGGAAACCGACTTCGCGTATCCGGACAAGGGCTCCAGGAGGTCGGATCCAACTGGCAGGTTCGTTCCGGGGAAGAAAAACATCAAAAAAGAGACTAAGTCAGAAGGTAACTTTTTAACCGAGGCCTCCCGCGACTTGTAGCCGAGCAGGGCTCCATCGCGGTCGGCCTGAAAGTTTGACTTTGACCCGGTCCTGGTGCAACCAGATGACCCGATTGGCGCTTTTTGTTTCTAAGCGCTAGAAAATAATAATACTTTAAAAATTCATATCTCCGGTTCCCCTGAATCGATTTTAATCGTTTTTGTGTCATTTTAAAGATAAAAATATAAACTATTTTTATAAATTGGTTTTGGATTTTTAAACTGTTTCCTGTGTTTTATTTAATTACTGTTTTGTGATATTTGAATGCTTTACACTTTGTCTCCTAAGTTAAGCCTTGATGCTCGATGCCAAGCTACCAAGGGTAGAGCTGGGATTAATTTACTGAGACCTAACTGTACTTATGTGGAGGTTTGTGGCTTGTTGCTAGGTGTAGGTACCTTCCTGCCCTACCAATAACCCATTTTCCAACATAACTGGAAGCAGCGACGGGATCCTGTACTTGTGTTCAATATCACGTTACAGTTTTAGATAAAACAAATTAAAAATCCTTTAAATTGTCCTAGTGCAAAAAATTTTTTTAATTTTTAATTTTAATTTTTTTTAATTAATTTGGATTAATTTCAATTATTGAATTTTTGTAATTTTTCTAAATTCTTGTTACCAATTTTTGCAAAAAGTTTTTGTTGACACAAAACTAGGGAACCATGGAGCTTGATCTGGCTAGCCTACCCACACTGACAGTAGTCCAGTTTAGGGGGTTGTGTATTGAGAGAGGGTTGCCTGCAACCACTGATCTCAGGAAGCAAATCCTGATTAAATCCCTGACAGCATGGGCTGAGGCCCAAGAGGTAGAGACAGAGGAAGCTCCAGAGGAGGAAGAAAAAGGGGAAGATGCTAACTCTAACCACTCAGGGGAGGGAAGGCATCCGAGCCTAAGTGAGGAAGAGGAAGAACGGTCCTCAGTAGATACAGTCACTAGGGGCAGACCCAAAGCTAGTGGTAGGAAGGGGGTCCCTTCAGGAGGAGAGAACCCATCCATCAGAGAAAGAGAGCTGGAGGCCCAGCTAGCATACATAGCTTTGGAAGCAGAGAAGCTGGCCCTAGAAAAGAAAAAGTGGGCAAGCAAAGAAAAAAAAGATGGAGGCAGCGAGAAAGAAACTGAGGTGTCCCTGGGTGGGGGTTTTGCCCCCAGATTACCCAAAGGGGTGGTTCCTGCCTATGTAGAGGGGGATGACATAGATAAGTGGCTGGGGGCCTTTGAGAGGGCCCTCCAGATGAGGAAAGTCAAGCCTCAGTACTGGGGTTCACTCCTTTGGGAGTTAGTTCCCAACTCTGGGAGGGATAGGCTCCTAACCATGAGTGGGGAGGATGCAGACTCATACCCCAGTATGAAGAGTTGCTTGACTAAAAAGTTTGGTCTAACCCCAGAGCAGTATAGGCTTAAGTTTAGGGACACCCAAAAGACAAGCACCCAGTCCTGGGTGGACTTTGTGGACATTTCAGTAAAAGCACTGGAGGGCTGGATACAGGGCAACAGGGTAAGTACCTTTGAGGGGCTGTACAATTTGATTATGAGGGAGCACCTACTAACTAATTGTGTCCAAGAGAGGCTCCGCCAGTATCTAGTAGACTCTAGGTTGACCAACCCCAGAGAGCTGGGGGAGGCAGCAGATGACTGGTTAAGAACTAGGGTTAACCAGAAACCCCCAGGGGGTGATCAGAAAAAGGGAGGACATGGTTCTTCTCAGGGGGAGAACCAGGGGAAAGATGACAAAAAACCCAAAGAGTCCTCACAAGAGTCCCCAAAAACTTCTCAGGGAGGGGGAGCCCCGATCCAATTCACTTTTAAAGGGAAAGGGTATCAGGGAAAGAATTATGATCCTGCTAAAGCAGGAAAGTTTCAGGAGCTTGCTAAGGCCGGCAAGTGTTTTGACTGTCATCAGCCAGGACATAAAAGAGGAGATGCTATCTGCACCAAGAAGCACCCCACTGGTGGGCAATCCCAGGGGATTGCTAGTGTAGGGTTGGGGGTGGAAGTTGGCCCAGGGGTGGAATCAGGGTACACTGAGGTCACCTTAGTATCCGTGGGTGGGGTGGACATTGCAACTATGACCACCTTACCTCCCATCATGGAGAGGTATAGGCAGAGACCTAAAGTCAATGGGACTGAAGTGGAAGCTCTGAGAGATACAGGAGCCAGTGTGACAATGGTCGCAGAAAAGCTGGTTTCTCCAGAGCAGGTCTTACCTGGTGTCTTCCACCAGGTGACTCATGCAGATACCAGAACCAAACTCCATCCCATGGCTATGGTGAGTCTGGAATGGGGAGGTGTGACTGGCCCTAAAAAAGTAGCTGTAGCTCCTGCCCTCCCAGTAGAGTGTCTACTGGGGAATGATCTTGAAGCATCTGAGTGGTCAGAAGTGGAAAGAAGGGTCCATGCACAGATGCTGGACCTCCCTGAATGGGTGTGTGCTGTGACCAGGTCACAGGCGGCACAACAGGGGAATGCTGGACACTTGGACCCTGGAACAATGGGCCAAGCCTCCAAGAAAAAGAGAAAAGGCACTGGGTCTGGCTTGCCAGCCCCAACAAGTACAGAGGGTCAGGAAGAATCCAACCCTGAGGGGGAGGATCTGAACTCTGAGGGAGGGACACCTTCCCTGCAAACTCTGCCTGACTTGGCAGAACTGCAAGGGGCAGGTGGGCCCACCAGAGAAGATTTGTGCCAGGGACAAAGAGAGTGTCCCACTCTTGAGGGCCTGAGGCAGACTGCTGCCAGGCAAGAACAAGGGGATACCAGTGGTACCCACAAGGTTTACTGGGAGGATGGAGTTCTCTACACTGAGGCAAGGGCCCTCAAAAAAGGGGCTACTAGGAGAGTAGTGGTTCCCCAAAAGTATAGAGAATTCCTCCTTACCTTAAGCCATGATATCCCCTTAGCTGGTCATTTGGGACAGACCAAGACCTGGAGCAGGCTGGTCAACCATTTTTATTGGCCCGAAATGTCAGAAAAAGTCAGGGAGTTTTGCAGCTCCTGTGTCACCTGTCAAGCCAGTGGCAAGACAGGGGGCAAGCCAAAGGCTCCCTTGATTCCACTGCCAGTAGTTGGGACTCCCTTTGAGAGGGTGGGGATTGACATTGTTGGTCCCCTAGACCCACCAACTGCTTCAGGTAACAGGTACATTGTGGTGGTAGTGGACCATGCCACCAGGTACCCTGAGGCAATACCCCTCCGGACAGTCACTGCTCCCACAGTGGCTAGGGCCCTACTTGGTGTGTTCACCAGAGTGGGATTCCCAAAGGAGGTGGTCTCAGATAGGGGCACAAACTTTATGTCAGCCTATCTGAAAGCCATGTGGGAGGAGTGTGGTGTTACTTATAAGTTCAGCACACCCTACCATCCACAGACCAATGGTCTGGTGGAAAGATTCAATAAGACCCTGAAGGGCATGATCATGGGTTTGTCTGACAAACTCAGGAGGAGATGGGATGTCCTCCTCCCATGCCTACTGTTTGCCTACAGGGAGGTGCCACAGAAGGGGGTTGGATTCAGCCCCTTTGAGTTACTGTTTGGGCACCCTGTAAGAGGCCCATTGTGCTTGGTGAGAGAGTCTTGGGAAAAGCCTCTCAAGGAATCCAAGGAGAATGTGCGGGATTATGTACTAGGCCTGCGGTCTCGCATGGCTGAGTATATGAAGAAGGCAAGCAGAAACCTGGAGGCCAGTCAGGAGCTCATGAAGCTCTGGCATGATCAAAAGGCTACCATGCCTGAGTATCACCCAGGACAGCTGGTGTGGGTTTTGGAGCCCATGGCTCCTAGGGCACTACAGGCCAAATGGACTGGGCCCTATCCAATCCTAGAGAAAAAAAGGTGAGGTCACCTACTTGGTGGACCTTGGCACCCCCAGGAATCCTCACAGGATCCTACATGTAAACAGGATGAAACCCCACCAGGACAGGGCAGACATGACCATGCTGATGGTCACTGATGAAGGGAAGGAGGAGGAGGGTGAACCTCTGCCAGACCTCCTGTCCTCAAAGGCAAAAGATGGGTCAGTGGAGGGAGTGGTACTCTCTCCCAAATTGACAGATCAGCAACAACAAGACTGTAAGCAAGTCTTGGGACAGTTTGCTAGTCTGTTCTCCCTGACCCCTGGACTCACCAATTGGTGTGTCCATGATGTTGACACTGGTGACAGCTTGCCTGTCAAGAACAAGCTGTACAGGCTGTCTGACCAGGTCAAGGCCAACATCAAAGCTGAAGTGGCTAAGATGTTGGACCTTAAGGTAATTGAGCCCTCCGATAGTCCTTGGTCCAGTCCAGTGGTACTGGTGCCCAAAGCTAATCCCCAAGGTGGGAAGAAAGAATTAAGATTCTGTGTGGACTACAGAGGTCTAAATGCAGTCACTAGGACTGATGCTCACCCCATACCTAGAGCTGATGAGCTCATTGACAGGTTGGGGGCTGCCAAATTCCTGAGCACATTTGATCTGACCTCAGGATATTGGCAGATTGCCTTAAGTCCAAGAGCTAAGGAGAGGTCAGCATTTTCCACACCAGAGGGCCACTTTCAGTTCAAGGTGATGCCCTTCGGGATGAAAAATGCTCCTGCCACCTTCCAACGGTTGGTGAATAGAGTCCTATCTGGGTTGGAATCTTTTAGTGCAGCTTATCTGGATGATATAGCTGTATTTAGTTCCACATGGAGGGACCACCTGGTCCACCTGAAGGAAGTGCTTCAGGCCCTGCTTCAAGCAGGCCTGACTATCAAGGCAAGCAAGTACCAGATAGGGCAAAGTTCTGTTGTGTACCTGGGCCACCTTGTTGGTGGAGGCCATGTACAACCTCTCCAGCCCAAGATCCAGACTATCCTGGATTGGGAGGCTCCAAAAACCCAGACTCAGGTCAGGGCCTTTCTTGGCCTGACTGGGTATTACAGGAGGTTTGTTCAGAATTTTGGGACCATAGTGGCCCCTCTGACTGAGCTTACCTCCAAGAAACAACCCAAGAAGGTCATTTGGACCCCAGAGTGTCAGAAAGCTTTTGACACCCTGAAACAGGCTATGTGTTCAGCACCAGTGTTACTGGCCCCTGACTATAGCAAGGAGTTTGTAGTGCAAACAGATGCTTCAGAGGAAGGGATTGGGGCAGTGTTAGCAAAAGTTAATGAAGAGGGCCATGATCACCCAGTTGCCTTCATCAGCAGGCGACTACTCCCCAGAGAGAAAAAATGGAGTGCCATTGAGAGGGAGGCCTTTGCTGTGGTTTGGTCCCTGAAGAAGTTGAGGCCTTACTTGTTTGGCACTCACTTCCGTGTACAAACTGACCACAGACCTCTCAGATGGTTGATGCAGATGAGGGGGGAGAACCCAAAACTGTTAAGGTGGTCCATTTCCCTACAGGGGATGGACTTCACAGTGGAGCACAGACCTGGGACTGCTCATGCCAATGCAGATGGCCTTTCCAGGTTTTTCCACTTAGCTGATGAGGACTACCAGGGTGTAGGTTAGTACCCATCACCTTTCATCTGGGGGGGGGCAGTGTAGGAAAGTCATTTTTTTTGCCTGATCACCCCCACTCTTTCTGGATAGGTACTGGTGGTTACTGACTCTTGGCTGTGCCCTGGGTACTGCTTACCAGTCCCAGGGCCAGTGCTCTGTGTAAAATGGATATGCAAATTAGGCTAATTATAATTGGCTAAGTTAACCTACCTATAAGTCCCTAGTATATGGTAGGGCATGTAGGTTTAGGGACCACAGCATAGGTGGTGCACACCTAGGTGCATTGCTGAGGTGCCCAGTGTCATTTTAAAAGCAAGCCTGCCTTGCTGGCTGCTTTTAAATTAAAGTTATATGCAAATTCGACTTTGGAATTAAAGGTACTTCCAAAGTCTTAAACTACCTTATTTTTACATATAAGTCACCCCTAAGGTGTGCCCTATGTGCCCCTAGGGCTGGGTGTCATGTAACTATAAGCAGGGACTTTATAAAAATAGATTTATAAGCCCTGGTGAGGTAAAAACAGCCAAATTCGTTTTTCCCTCATAGAAGTAAATGGCCTTCATAGGCTAGAATGGGCAGACTTTATTTTAAATGTTAAAGTCTCCTTAAATGTTACATACCAAGAATTTGGTATCAAATTGATTGTTATAATAAATCCCACAACTTCCAGTTGTTGGATTTAATATAACCAGTTCAGGTAAAAAGTTTAGACTTTACCTAAAAAGTTGCCAATTTCAGCTCTGCATTGTTTTTGCTGCTGTGCTCTGATTGGCCAGCCTGCAGCAGCTTCTGCCAGGCTACTTTAATGAGGTGTGAAGTGGCCTGGCTTCACACAAAGGAATGTGCTTGGGGGAGAGAATCTCCCCTCAGCAGATGGTGAGGCAGGAAGGGGGAGGGCTGCCAAACTGGTCTTCAAAGGCAGAGAAGGACATCTGGAGCACCCAGCAACACCCCCACATCCTGGTGCCCCCTTGATTAGATTAGGAGAGGGCAGGAGAGGGGTGTGTTTATGATTTTTAGCCACACCAGTGGGTGGGCTCAGCCAGATCTCTCCTCCAAAAATCAGATTCATCCATTTTGGATTTTTAGAGACTGTTGCCTTCTGGGATGGATTTTTGCCACACTTCCCAGGAAGTGGTCATCACAGGGGGACAACCCTGTCCCTGATTGGAGAACCAGGGCCCCCCTGCTTTTCACCCAGGAGCAAGGATAAAACTGGCAGACCTGCACCCACGCCTCAGATCCCCACCAAATTTCAAGAAGAAGGAACTACAAGGAGAAGAAGGACTGCCCTGCTGGACCCCTGGCCTGCACCTGGACCCTGCACTCAGAAAGACTGCACCAGCTGCACACTTGGGCTTCACCACAAGAAGGACTTTGCCTGGCTTCCACTGGTTCAAGGAGGGACTCCCTGTTTGCTACAGGTGAAAAATTGCTATCCAGAGTCCCCTGCACCAACTCCTGAAAAAGTGACCAGCTGACCACTGTCCAGTGGCCAAAAAGGAGTTTGCGCCAGGTGCATTCTGGGAGTTGAAGTCCGCACTTCCCAAGGACCATCACAGAACTTCTGGACCCTTGGGGTGAGCTGTGGACCCCAAAAGAACCTTAAAAGAACATCTGGGTGAAGCCCCAGAAGTTTGGAAAAGATTGGAGAATTTTTGAAAAAAAGCTCCATAAAGTGACCGACCCGACGCGGAAATTCTAGCCGGCTTGCCTCAACCGCGACCCGGCCTGACTTCGTGGTTCGTCCCGGTAAAGAAAAACATCCAAAAAAGAGACTAAGTCCGAACGTAAAAAGTTGACCGGGACCTTCCAGCCATCGTATCCGAGAAGGGCTCCACGGACGTCGGATCAAGATCCAGGTTTACCCCGGTCGAAGGATTTTCATCTCGAAAAAACGACTAAGTCCGAAGGTAAAAATCACCACTGAGGAAACCGACTTCGCGTATCTGGACAAGGGCTCCAGGAGGTCGGATCCAACTGGCAGGTTCGTTCCGGGGAAGAAAAACATCAAAAAAGAGACTAAGTCAGAAGGTAACTTTTTAACCGAGGCCTCCCGCGACTTGTAGCCGAGCAGGGCTCCATCGCGGTCGGCCTGAAAGTTTGACTTTGCCCCGGTCCTGGTGCAACCAGATGACCTGATTGGCACTTTTTGTTTCTAAGCGCTAGAAAATAATAATACTTTAAAAATTCATATCTCCGGTTCCCCTGAACCGATTTTAATCGTTTTTGTGTCATTTTAAAGATAAAAATATAAACTATTTTTATAAATTGGTTTTGGATTTTTAAACTGTTTCCTGTGTTTTATTTAATTACTGTTTTGTGATATTTGAATGCTTTACACTTTGGGCCTGATTCTAACTTTGGAGGACGGTGTTAAACCGTCCCAAAAGTGGCGGATATACCACCTACCGTATTACGAGTCCATTATATCCTATGGAACTCGTAATACGGTAGGTGGTATATCCGCCACTTTTGGGACGGTTTAACACCGTCCTCCAAAGTTAGAATCAGGCCCTTTGTCTCCTAAGTTAAGCCTTCACGCTCGATGCCAAGCTACCAAGGGTAGAGCTGGGATTAATTTACTGAGACCTAACTGTACTTATGTGGAGGTTTGTGGCTTGTTGCTAGGTGTAGGTACCTACCTGCCCTACCAATAACCCATTTTCCAACATAATTGGAAGCAGCGACGGGATCCTGTACTTGTGTTCAATATCACGTTACAGTTTTAGATAAAACAAATTAAAATTTCCTTTAAATTGTCCTAGTGCAAAAATTGTTTTTAATTTTAATTTTTTTTAATTAATTTGGATTAATTTCAATTATTGAATTTTTGTAATTTTTCTAAATTCTTGTTACCAATTTTTGCAAAAAGTTTTTGTTGACACAAAACTAGGGAACCATGGAGCTTGATCTGGCTAGCCTACCCACACTGACAGTAGTCCAGTTTAGGGGGTTGTGTATTGAGAGAGGGTTGCCTGCAACCACTGATCTCAGGAAGCAAATCCTGATTAAATCCCTGACAGCATGGGCTGAGGCCCAAGAGGTAGAGACAGAGGAAGCTCCAGAGGAGGAAGAAAAAGGGGAAGATGCTAACTCTAACCACTCAGGGGAGGGAAGGCATCCGAGCCTAAGTGAGGAAGAGGAAGAACGGTCCTCAGTAGATACAGTCACTAGGGGCAGACCCAAAGCTAGTGGTAGGAAGGGGGTCCCTTCAGGAGGAGAGAACCCATCCATCAGAGAAAGAGAGCTGGAGGCCCAGCTAGCATACATAGCTTTGGAAGCAGAGAAGCTGGCCCTAGAAAAGAAAAAGTGGGCAAGCAAAGAAAAAAAAGATGGAGGCAGTGAGAAAGAAACTGAGGTGTCCCTGGGTGGGGGTTTTGCCCCCAGATTACCCAAAGGGGTGGTTCCTGCCTATGTAGAGGGGGATGACATAGATAAGTGGCTGGGGGCCTTTGAGAGGGCCCTCCAGATGAGGAAAGTCAAGCCTCAGTACTGGGGTTCACTCCTTTGGGAGTTAGTTCCCAACTCTGGGAGGGATAGGCTCCTAACCATGAGTGGGGAGGATGCAGACTCATACCCCAGTATGAAGAGTTGCTTGACTAAAAAGTTTGGTCTAACCCCAGAGCAGTATAGGCTTAAGTTTAGGGACACCCAAAAGACAAGCACCCAGTCCTGGGTGGACTTTGTGGACATTTCAGTATAAGCACTGGAGGGCTGGATACAGGGCAACAGGGTAAGTACCTTTGAGGGGCTGTAGAATTTGATTATGAGGGAGCACCTTCTAACTAATTGTGTCCAAGAGAGGCTCCGCCAGTATCTAGTAGACTCTAGGTTGACCAACCCCAGAGAGCTGGGGGAGGCAGCAGATGACTGGTTAAGAACTAGGGATAACCAGAAACCCCCAGGGGGTGATCAGAAAAAGGGAGGACATGGTTCTTCTCAGGGGAAGAACCAGGGGAAAGATGACAAAAAACCCAAAGAGTCCTCACAAGAGTCCCCAAAAACTTCTCAGGGAGGGGGAGCCCCGAGCCAATTCACTTTTAAAGGGAAAGGGTATCAGGGAAAGAATTATGATCCTGCTAAAGCAGGAAAGTTTCAGGAGCTTGCTAAGGCCGGCAAGTGTTTTGACTGTCATCAGCCAGGACATAAAAGAGGAGATGCTATCTGCACCAAGAAGCACCCCACTGGTGGGCAATCCCAGGGGATTGCTAGTGTAGGGTTGGGGGTGGAAGTTGGCCCAGGGGTGGAATCAGGGTACACTGAGGTCACCTTAGTATCCGTGGGTGGGGTGGACATTGCAACTATGGCCACCTTACCTCCCATCATGGAGAGGTATAGGCAGAGACCTAAAGTCAATGGGACTGAAGTGGAAGCTCTGAGAGATACAGGAGCCAGTGTGACAATGGTCGCAGAAAAGCTGGTTTCTCCAGAGCAGGTCTTACCTGGTGTCTTCCACCAGGTGACTCATGCAGATACCAGAACCAAACTCCATCCCATGGCTATGGCGAGTCTGGAATGGGGAGGTGTGACTGGCCCTAAAAAAGTAGCTGTAGCTCCTGCCCTCCCAGTAGAGTGTCTACTGGGGAATGATCTTGAAGCATCTGAGTGGTCAGAAGTGGAAAGAAGGGTCCATGCACAGATGCTGGACCTCCCTGAATGGGTATGTGCTGTGACCAGGTTACAGGCGGCACAACAGGGGAATGCTGGACACTTGGACCCTGGAACAATGGGCCAAGCCTCCAAGAAAAAGAGAAAAGGCACTGGGTCTGGCTTGCCAGCCCCAACAAGTACAGAGGGTCAGGAAGAATCCAACCCTGAGGGGGAGGATCTGAACTCTGAGGGAGGGACACCTTCCCTGCAAACTCTGCCTGACTTGGCAGAACTGCAAGGGGCAGGTGGGCCCACCAGAGAAGATTTGTGCCAGGGACAAAGAGAGTGTCCCACTCTTGAGGGCCTGAGGCAGACTGCTGCCAGGCAAGAACAAGGGGATACCAGTGGTACCCACAAGGTTTACTGGGAGGATGGAGTTCTCTACACTGAGGCAAGGGCCCTCAAAGAAGGGGCTACTAGGAGAGTAGTGGTTCCCCAAAAGTATAGAGAATTCCTCCTTACCTTAAGCCATGATATCCCCTTAGCTGGTCATTTGGGTCAGACCAAGACCTGGAGCAGGCTGGTCAACCATTTTTATTGGCCCGAAATGTCAGAAAAAGTCAGGGAGTTTTGCAGCTCCTGTGTCACCTGTCAAGCCAGTGGCAAGACAGGGGGCAAGCCAAAGGCTCCCTTGATTCCACTGCCAGTGGTTGGGACTCCCTTTGAGAGGGTGGGGATTGACATTGTTGGTCCCCTAGACCCACCAACTGCTTCAGGTAACAGGTACATTGTGGTGGTAGTGGACCATGCCACCAGGTACCCTGAGGCAATACCCCTCCGGACAGTCACTGCTCCCACAGTGGCTAGGGCCCTACTTGGTGTGTTCACCAGAGTGGGATTCCCAAAGGAGGTGGTCTCAGATAGGGGCACAAACTTTATGTCAGCCTATCTGAAAGCCATGTGGGAGGAGTGTGGTGTTACTTATAAGTTCAGCACACCCTACCATCCACAGACCAATGGTCTGGTGGAAAGATTCAATAAGACCCTGAAGGGCATGATCATGGGTTTGTCTGACAAACTCAGGAGGAGATGGGATGTCCTCCTCCCATGCCTCCTGTTTGCCTACAGGGAGGTGCCACAGAAGGGGGTTGGATTCAGCCCCTTTAAGTTACTGTTTGGGCACCCTGTAAGAGGCCCATTGTGCTTGGTGAGAGAGTCTTGGGAAAAGCCTCTCAAGGAATCCAAGGAGAATGTGCGGGATTATGTACTAGGCCTGCGGTCTCGCATGGCTGAGTATATGAAGAAGGCAAGCAGAAACCTGGAGGCCAGTCAGGAGCTCATGAAGCTCTGGCATGATCAAAAGGCTACCATGCCTGAGTATCACCCAGGACAGCTGGTGTGGGTTTTGGAGCCCATGGCTCCTAGGGCACTACAGGCCAAATGGACTGGGCCCTATCCAATCCTAGAGAAAAAAGGTGAGGTCACCTACTTGGTGGACCTTGGCACCCCCAGGAATCCTCACAGGATCCTACATGTAAACAGGATGAAACCCCACCAGGACAGGGCAGACATGACCATGCTGATGGTCACTGATGAAGGGAAGGAGGAGGAGGGTGAACCTCTGCCAGACCTCCTGTCCTCAAAGGCAAAAGATGGGTCAGTGAAGGGAGTGGTACTCTCTCCCAAATTGACAGATCAGCAACAACAAGACTGTAAGCAAGTCTTGGGACAGTTTGCTAGTCTGTTCTCCCTGACCCCTGGACTCACCAATTGGTGTGTCCATGATGTTGACACTGGTGACAGCTTGCCTGTCAAGAACAAGCTGTACAGGCTGTCTGACCAGGTCAAGGCCAACATCAAAGCTGAAGTGGCTAAGATGTTAGACCTGAAGGTAATTGAGCCCTCTGATAGTCCTTGGTCCAGTCCAGTGGTACTGGTGCCCAAAGCTAATCCCCAAGGTGGGAAGAAAGAATTAAGATTCTGTGTGGACTACAGAGGTCTAAATGCAGTCACTAGGACTGATGCTCACCCCATACCTAGAGCTGATGAGCTCATTGACAGGTTGGGGGCTGCCAAATTCCTGAGCACATTTGATCTGACCTCAGGATATTGGCAGATTGCCTTAAGTCCAAGAGCGAAGGAGA
The DNA here is from genome assembly GCF_031143425.1 of Pleurodeles waltl. Classification (NCBI taxonomy): domain Eukaryota; kingdom Metazoa; phylum Chordata; class Amphibia; order Caudata; family Salamandridae; genus Pleurodeles; species Pleurodeles waltl. The sequence continues at coordinate 684,588,002 of NC_090449.1, read as the reverse complement.
GGTCAGCATTTTCCACACCAGAGGGCCACTTTCAGTTCAAGGTGATGCCCTTCGGGATGAAAAATGCTCCTGCCACCTTCCAACGGTTGGTGAATAGAGTCCTATCTGGGTTGGAATCTTTTAGTGCAGCTTATCTGGATGATATAGCTGTATTTAGTTCCACCTGGAGGGACCACCTGGTCCACCTGAAGGAAGTGCTTCAGGCCCTGCTTCAAGCAGGCCTGACTATCAAGGCAAGCAAGTGCCAGATAGGGCAAAGTTCTGTTGTGTACCTGGGCCACCTTGTTGGTGGAGGCCATGTACAACCTCTCCAGCCCAAGATCCAGACTATCCTGGATTGGGAGGCTCCAAAAACCCAGACTCAGGTCAGGGCCTTTCTTGGCCTGACTGGGTATTACAGGAGGTTTGTTCAGAATTTTGGGACCATAGTGGCCCCTCTGACTGAGCTTACCTCCAAGAAACAACCCAAGAAGGTCATTTGGACCCCAGAGTGTCAGAAAACTTTTAACACCCTAAAACAGGCTATGTGTTCAGCACCAGTGTTACTGGCCCCTGACTATAGCAAGGAGTTTGTAGTGCAAACAGATGCTTCAGAGGAAGGGATTGGGGCAGTGTTAGCACAAGTTAATGAAGAGGGCCATGATCACCCAGTTGCCTTCATCAGCAGGCGACTACTCCCCAGAGAGAAAAAATGGAGTGCCATAGAGAGGGAGGCCTTTGCTGTGGTTTGGTCCCTGAAGAAGTTGAGGCCTTACTTGTTTGGCACTCACTTCCATGTACAAACTGACCACAGACCTCTCAGATGGTTGATGCAGATGAGGGGGGAGAACCCAAAACTGTTAAGGTGGTCCATTTCCCTACAGGGGATGGACTTCACAGTGGAGCACAGACCTGGGACTGCTCATGCCAATGCAGATGGCCTTTCCAGGTTTTTCCACTTAGCTGATGAGGACTACCAGGGTGTAGGTTAGTACCCATCACCTTTCATCTGGGGGGGGGCAGTGTAGGAAAGTCCTTTTTTTTGCCTGATCACCCCCACTCTTTCTGGATAGGTACTGGTGGTTACTGACTCTTGGCTGTGCCCTGGGTACTGCTTACCAGTCCCAGGGCCAGTGCTCTGTGTAAAATGGATATGCAAATTAGGCTAATTATAATTGGCTAAGTTAACCTACCTATAAGTCCCTAGTATATGGTAGGGCATGTAGGTTTAGGGACCACAGCATAGGTGGTGCACACCTAGGTGCATTGCTGAGGTGCCCAGTGTCATTTTAAAAGCAAGCCTGCCTTGCTGGCTGCTTTTAAATTAAAGTTATATGCAAATTCGACTTTGGAATTAAAGGTACTTCCAAAGTCTTAAACTACCTTATTTTTACATATAAGTCACCCCTAAGGTGTGCCCTATGTGCCCCTAGGGCTGGGTGCCATGTAACTATAAGCAGGGACTTTATAAAAATAGATTTATAAGCCCTGGTGAGGTAAAAACAGCCAAACTCGTTTTTCCCTCATAGAAGTAAATGGCCTTCATAGGCTAGAATGGGCAGACTTTATTTTAAATTTTAAAGTCTCCTTAAATGTTACATACCAAGAATTTGGTATCAAATTGATTGTTATAATAAATCCCACAACTTCCAGTTGTTGGATTTAATATAACCAGTTCAGGTAAAAAGTTTAGACTTTACCTAAAAAGTTGCCAATTTCAGCTCTGCATTGTTTTTGCTGCTGTGCTCTGATTGGCCAGCCTGCAGCAGCTTCTGCCAGGCTACTTTAATGAGGTGTGAAGTGGCCTGGCTTCACACAAAGGAATGTGCTTGGGGGAGAGAATCTCCCCTCAGCAGATGTGAGGCAGGAAGGGGGAGGGCTGCCAAACTGGTCTTCAAAGGCAGAGAAGGACATCTGGAGCACCCAGCAACACCCCCACATCCTGCAACCCCAGACAGCTAGGTGCCCCCTTGATTAGATTAGGAGAGGGCAGGAGAGGGGTGTGTTTATGATTTTTAGCCACACCAGTGGGTGGGCTCAGCCAGATCTCTCCTCCAAAAATCAGATTCATCCATTTTGGATTTTTAGAGACTGTTGCCTTCTGGGATGGATTTTTGCCACACTTCCCAGGAAGTGGTCATCACAGGGGGACGACCCTGTCCCTGATTGGAGAACCAGGGCCCCCCTGCTTTTCACCCAGGAGCAAGGATAAAACTGGCAGACCTGCACCCACGCCTCAGATCCCCACCAAATTTCAAGGAGAAGAAGGACTGCCCTGCTGGACCCCTGGCCTGCACCTGGACCCTGCACTCAGAAAGACTGCACCAGCTGCACACTTGGGCTTCACCACAAGAAGGACTTTGCCTGGCTTCCACTGGTTCAAGGAGGGACTCCCTGTTTGCTACAGGTGAAAAATTGCTATCCAGACTCCCCTGCACCAACTCCTGAAAAAGTGACCAGCTGACCACTGTCCAGTGGCCAAAAAGGAGTTTGCGCCAGGTGCATTCTCGGAGTTGAAGTCTGCACTTCCCAAGGACCATCACAGAACTTCTGGACCCTTGGGGTGAGCTGTGGACCCCAAAAGAACATCTGGGTGAAGCCCCAGAAGTTTGGAAAAGATTGGAGAATTTTTGAAAAAAAGCTCCATAAAGTGACCGACCCGACGCGGAAATTATAGCCGGCTTGCCTCAACCGCGACCCGGCCTGACTTCGTGGTTCGTCCCGGTAAAGAAAAACATCCAAAAAAGAGACTAAGTCCGAACGTAAAAAGTTGACCGGGACCTTCCAGCCATCGTATCCGAGAAGGGCTCCACGGACGTCAGATCAAGATCCAGGTTTACCCCGGTCGAAGGATTTTCATCTCGAAAAAACGACTAAGTCCGAAGCTAAAAATCACCACCGAGGAAACCGACTTCGCGTATCCGGACAAGGGCTCCAGGAGGTCGGATCCAACTGGCAGGTTCGTTCCGGGGAAGAAAAACATCAAAAAAGAGACTAAGGCCCTCATTCTGACCTTGGCGGGCGGCGGAGGCCGCCCGCCAAAGTCCCGCCGTCAGGTTACCGTTCCGCGGTCGAAAGACCGCGGCGGTAATTCTGACTTTCCCGCTGGGCTGGCGGGCGGTCGCCTTCAGACCGCCCGCCAGCCCAGCGGGAAAGAGGCTTCCACGATGAAGCCGGCTCGGAATCGAGCCGGCGGAGTGGAAGCTGTGCGACGGGTGCAGTTGCACCCGTCGCGTATTTCACTGTCTGCGCAGCAGACAGTTAAATACATGTAGGGGCCCTCTTACGGGGGCCCCTGCAATGCCCATGCCAGTGGCATGGGCACTGCAGGGGCCCCCAGGGGCCCCGCGACCCCCCCTACCGCCATCCGGATCCCGGCGGTCGGACCGCCGGGATCTGGATGGCGGTAGGGGGGGTCGGAATCCCCGCGGCGGTGCAGCAAGCTGCGCCGCCGTGGAGGATTCAATGGGGCGGCGGTACACTGGCGGGAGCCCGCCAGTGGTGCCGGTCCGACCGCGGCTTTACCGCCGCGGTCGGAATCCCCATTGGAGCACCGCCGGCCTGTCGGCGGTGCTCCCGCGGTCCTCCGCCCTGGCGGTCTTTGACCGCCAGGGTCAGAATGAGGGCCTAAGTCAGAAGGTAACTTTTTAACCGAGGCCTCCCGCGACTTGTAGCCGAGCAGGGCTCCATCGCGGTCGGCCTGAAAGTTTGACTTTGCCCCGGTCCTGGTGCAACCAGATGACCCGATTGGCGCTTTTTGTTTCTAAGCGCTAGAAAATAATAATACTTTAAAAATTCATATCTCCGGTTCCCCTGAACCGATTTTAATCGTTTTTGTGTCATTTTAAAGATAAAAATATAAACTATTTTTATAAATTGGTTTTGGATTTTTAAACTGTTTCCTGTGTTTTATTTAATTACTGTTTTGTGATATTTTAATGCTTTACACTTTGTCTCCTAAGTTAAGCCTTGACGCTCGATGCCAAGCTACCAAGGGTAGAGCTGGGATTAATTTACTGAGACCTAACTGTACTTATGTGGAGGTTTGTGGCTTGTTGCTAGGTGTAGGTACCTACCTGCCCTACCAATAACCCATTTTCCAACACCTCCCATCTTCAATTGAGGGATTCTAAATAACAAAGAATGTAAAAAGATTTCTGACAGTGTTCTATTTCATTAGGATAGTGGATTGAATGGTTCTTGTGTGTTCCAACACTCCATCACTCTTTTCTAGACAGCCTGGATAGTACTGCCTCTATAGTTTTACCCACATGTACCTAAAGAAACTGTTTTTGGACAAACTAGTCACATCCGGTATACTTGATTCATAATTTTTACAATGTTTGGCTCTTAAGGAACTGCTTTTGTTGGAGGTAACCCTGCAATAGTCTGTAGTTTCCCTAGAGAGCACCAGCTCGGAATTAAAGATGGGCCAGTGCTTATCTGATAGTTCTGGTAACTGCTTCACTCACTCAGGCCACTGACATCTTCAGTACTGAGTTAAGTACCTCTTTCTCTAAACCTTGATAGCATCACTGTTGTTGCTTCAATTACCCTTCTTATCTGTTGCAGTTTCGCATAGCCCACAAGAGTTCTCCAAAGGGCATACTTTGTGGTGTATCAGGTTCTGAGAGTGATTAATATTAGGATTTCGGAGGCTGTTTCCAGATGTACGTTTTCTCCCTAAATTGGTTTTCAATCTGACCCACTGACCTACACTATAAAGTAAAAAAATTCAACACTCACATTACTGATCTTTCCTCTGAACAGCAGATTCCAATTAATCAAATTCCGAGTCTCAACAACCATTCCAGTCCATTCATTGAACCTTTCCAAATTACAAAAATATGAGCAATGAATCTGATCCAGAACATGACAGGTTTACTAAAGGCATCAATTGTACCTAAGACCTGCTCCTTCTACCAGCTCATAAACAGGTTGACATAGCTGGGGGCAAAGCAGGTCCCTATGGCAATACCTTGAACTTGTTTGAACAGTTGATCATCAAACAAAAATGAATTACTAGTTAGGCAGAAATGTAACATGTCTAGCAGCAGCTTATTGTTAAAAAGGTAAAGCAGTGACCTAGCTCTTAGGATGTGGCCCCATCCCCAGTTTGTGTTTAATGCTTATATACAAGCTACTGACATCCATCACAATTACAAAAATAGTGTGTTCTTCTATCCTAGCTAGGGAATCATGTGTCCCTAATATATGATGGTAAGATCTCTCTATGGTAAAGTTACTGAAAATAAAAAAAGGCAAATTGGAAATACAAATATTTTTATGTTGAACAATAATGTAAATTTATTGTATATATTTACTCTACATGTAGACAGAATAAATAAAACACAGCACTTTTAAATTAATTTTGAATGAAAATGTAATTAATATAAGTATGTTAAATTAAATTAAGATTATTTTCCTGAAGTTTGAATTATAAAAGAAAGTCCAACCTAAAGAAACCCTAATTTTAACGTGCATAAATATTGATTAAAAGTGATGTATAGAATTATTTAAAATAATGCACCAAACTATTCCTAAATGTATTGTTATTTTAGTTTCCCAAATTTAAAGTAGGTTATTAAAATATGTCATAAATAAATAATACATATTTACTGGTTTTACATATTTTATGAGTTATGTTATATTTATATTTTTAATGACAAATTAATTTAATTGAATTTAACATTATTTCCTACAGGGTCCCTAACTCTATTATTTTGTAATGTATGTAATTAAGCTAATAGACACAGAATATATGCAACAGATGGTTCTAATTAGCAACAAAGTGTACTTTATTATCAACAATCACAGTGTGTCCTTTATATTCATGTGCACTGTCTATTATGGTCTGAGAGTTGATAGATGCTTTCAAGCTCACATTTTTCTTTTTCAAATGGTCTGGCCAATATGCTCTGGTACATAAAGAAATATTTCATTCTGTTAAGTGTCTGTGTAAAATGACCTGTGGGATTAATGAATTAGGAACATTTTGTTGTGTGATTTAAGGCCTGTCACTGGGCAATAGTAATGGAGACTCGCAGGCTGTAATTGTATTATAATATATATAGGGTTTTATTTAAGTTTTGTTGTCTGATGAATAACAGTTCTATAGTTCTTTTCTTGCTCTTTGGTTTTTCTTCTGTTTTCTTTCTTTCTTTTCTGTATTCTCATGTGGTCTTTACCCTTTTCTTTCTTATTTTCCCAGGTGATGACTCAGGAGGTGCATGGGGGAAAAGGAAACAAAATAGAAGACTGTTAGTGGGGAGGTAAGTATTACTACTGTTTTTATTTCCTTCTCTTCCTTTCCCTTCTTATCTGTCTGACTCTCCCCTCCTTTTCTTTCTTTTGTATCTTCTTTGTTTTCTTTTCCTTGTTGGTGTTGCACTCTTTCCCTTTCTTTACTTGTTTTCCCAGTTTTTCTTCCATTTCTGCCTCTTCTCCTTTCACTATCTCTGTGCTCAGATAAACAAAAAAAAGCGAGCACTCTCTTTTCCATTTGCTTTGGTTTCCTGCCCATGTTAATTCCTTATCATGTTTGTACCAACAACAAAACAAAATTATCCCTAAATAAACAAAACAAAAAATTCAACCGCAACACACTGGTGTTGTAAGGTATACGCGATGTCAAAATCCTAGGGGAATTTAATCCGTTTTCCCCAGTCAAATAAACAAAACCCCGGCAGCGGTTAAAACTATACATAAGCACAGTTTACTTTTAATCAATCGGTTACCCTCCTCCCACCATTCCCGATTTTATTTTCCTCCCTGTCCTGTTTACAGGACTGTACCTGATGAGGCCACGCTCTCTCCAGAGTGTGGCCGGTACGTATGCCTCGTCGCCTCCTGGTCGTCTGCCAGGGTCTCAGGAAAGTCGTCGGGCTGCTGTCTCCGTTATTCGGTCGGATCCGGCGTCTTCTTCTCTGCTCCGTTATTGCGTGTCGTCAGTCCGTAGAGAAAAACAATCCCCGAAGAATCTGCTAACTTCCTGGTTACACTCATCTTGGGTTTAAAAACCCCTCCTTTGGCCAAAGTTGACTCCTGATTGGTTGCGAGGACGTTTCCATCGGGGTCACTTGCTCCATCCTTGATGATGCCCCCGGGGTACTGTGGGGCCGGTTCTCTGATAGCCGGCCTGGCACAAGGCCCTTGTCTACTGAAGGTAGGTAGTAAGTGGATTTACTGAATGTCCCAGATAAACATACATTTTAATCGGCTTAGAGAAAGGTTGCAAAAACCGTCTATCTCATTAAACTGATTTAACTATTCATACTCACCCTTTACTAGTGCACATAATGCAGTTAATATTTAAGCCTTTTAGATCAGATTGTAAAGAGTAGTTATATACTTACTGATGTATCACCTTGTTCAGCTGGGTTCATTTTGAACATTCAGAAACAATTTCAGAGCAACTTGCAGAGAAGCAGAGTCACACTGTTTAATATAAACGTTTACAAAATCTTTTAACTCATACATATGTATTTTTCCCATTGTTATACGTAAAGGTGTCAATACATTATGTAATAAATAACAATGTATTATTACAATACAAAAGTATTTGTGAAACTTAAGGACTAAAAGCCTTTATTGAAGACTGATTCTTTCATTTGTCATTAACATTCTTTCTGTAAATGATAATAAATAAAAACATCTGTGTGATTAACAACTAAAACCAATGTTTAAGTATAGCTTCAATAATATCCTAAGGTGTGCTACACCTGATTTGGAAAAGATTATCAAAGACAATATCCAAATTTGGAGAGCAAACATTCAAACCATCATTGTTTGATAATGGTGTCCCACCTTTTGTTTACAATTTAACTCTCCCTGTTAGCTAATGTCTATATTGAGACAACTGAAGTTCATAGAAGATCAAGACTAATTTTAGCTCTTTTCTGACTTTTATATTTAATCTATCCTGCCAATATATACCATATAAATGTTCATAATATTTTGCAGAAAACAAGTGACATCACTGTGGATGTATTGTTTATATCATTTCTATCCATCCATTTATTTTGTAATAAAAGTTGGCATCAGTCATCTCCTTGTGGTATTTTTGTATGATCTGTAGTTCTTGAAATTATGATGCAGTTCCTGAAAACATCTTGCTGCTGGTGATTTTCCATTTTTAGACCAAATGGTACTTCCGCGGTCAGACCATCTGTGCTTAACATTCATTCCAACAGAGTAAATCCTACATGTACCCTGGTCAAATATGCACAATGTATGGTTTCATGGCTTTCGGAATGGTACAATTAGTTTAGGCAAACTAATAAAAGCAGATATGGCACTCTGTACTAAACATCTTGGTTCCTTCTCTCTTTAGAGCTGTTTAAAATTGGACATATGTTGAAAAAGTCGATATAATGCATCACCCATACTAGAAATGAATCAATAAATTCAACGGCTCATTTAAGAAGCTTTAAGAAAAATGATAAAAACATTTTTGAAACTTTTGAAAATATTATATAGACAGAGTTTAAATAACATTTTTTAATTTTGCAAACTGAAGAACTCGATATACGTGAGCATTAATCTATAATTCTTGTGATAGGTGGCATTATGAACTTAAACTGACTACTGGGGATCACAAAGCTAAAGTTGAAACACAATGAAGCATGGTAGAGATGTATCCTGTATTTTACAGCCATCATCCGCTGCTTAACACTCTGAATTCCTCCTCTCACAAGAAATTTCTCATCATCCTCATAATTTGGTTTATAGAGTAAATGCACAAAATAAAGATGTAAAAATAATTATCATTGTGTTACACCCCAAATAAATACTACCTCACTGCATCTTGTCCTAACATTGATAGATGCTGATGTTTAATCTCAGTCTGTTACCATCACACATGATGAATCAGAATATGAGTGTAGAGCAGTGGTTCCCAACCTGTGGTCCAGGGACTCCTGGGGGTCCACAAAGCCTTCCCAGGGGGTCCGCGATTGCTTAGAAAATGAAAACATACTAACAGATTAGGTCTCCAGCTTTCAGTAATGACTCAGTGGGGGTCCCTGGATTCCAGTTATGATTCAGTCGGGGTCACAGGGTTCCAGTTATAAAGTGCTGTCCACAGAAGTCAAAAGGTTTGAAACCACTGGTGTAGAGAATTCCACTTGTCATAACAATTCTTCTGTTTTTTTGGTTGACTAATGTTTATATATTTGGTGGACGACATGAAGAATGGGATTTGAGAGTGAGCTGAACAATTGACTACGGTAGGTCATCAGATAGAAAGCAGTCTTTTTTAGAAAAAGCAAGCTGGCACATTTTATGTATGTAAGTTTTACCAATGTTGGATCGTGTCATTATCATATACAAAAGAAAATAGATTGAGTGAATATTATGATTACCCCAGTGTAATATGAAATCACCAACAAAAATGTTGTTGTAGAAAACGGTCACTTGAAAGTTGATTCTGATCTGGCACTGGTATTGTGAACTTGTATTCAACAATTAGGCATTGTAATGTGGGAAACAATTCTGATTTTGCAAGCTTGCAGTGAAATGAATGTGCAAAAATTACAGCCATACTGCCTTCTATCTTACTTTTTAAATGAACGTCAAAGACAGAATAATCAGGCTAAATGAGTGAGTCAATGATGGCTTGAGATGTTTCATTAAGCCTGGCTTCAGCCAACATCATCAGGTACAAACCCACAGTGGCAACCTGATCTGCGATCTTGATCCAGCGTTTAAACCTTATAATGCTTGAGTGGACAGCATTTACTGAAAGAAATAGCCTTTATAAATTAGATCCCTCTGTCATTTGGAAAATTGATTTATTGTTGGCACAATTATTGCCAATTATGGTAAAAATGTTATAGCTGAAATGTAATCAATGTGTCAATAATGCAAATGTCAGATTCAGAACCAGGCAATGAAGTTACTAGTTAAGCAAAGCTCTAATACAACAAGTAGCTTTCTGTGAAATCTCTAAACCTAAAAATCAAAGGCCCAGTTTTATATCTCACTGTGTGAAAAGGGGGAGTAAGACACAATCATCAGCTATAGAGAAAGTAGGCCATATAACTGATCTACATAAGTATTCTCTCATTTATAAAAATAAGTAAAGTATTGTTTTAGAGTCACCAACCAATGGCACATCAGTCTTTCTTCTCTAAGAATTCAGTCAGGATCCACGGCTCACCAGTTCTCATCTGGATGTGGAAGAAAAGGAAAGGAAAATCTATCCTACCGGAATCACGACAATATCTGTTTTGCCTGTTAGAGGAAACACCGGGAGTTGGGGTAGATTTAGCCTAACCTTAGTCTAAATCTTTCCATCAAAGATATTGATCAGAATTGTTGAAGGCAATCTCCTGAAATGACTCTCATTAACATTGAAGTCTTGGCCTGCCATGGGAAAATCGCAACATGGTATACTACTTCCCTTTTGAACTTGTAGGTAACTAAATCAGAAGTGCAACTGAAAAGAGGAAGCATGTTGCACAAAATAGAACATCGCATTTAACTGATTAAGGAGATGAATTCAGGCCTACTTGTGAGGATCCCCCTAGAGTAATCCTGAACCCTGCTAGGTTTGAACCAGCTCTAACAAATTAGAAAAGTCAAACTTACGAGCAACAACTTTCATTTTGTTGAAAAACACAGTCGAAAAATAACCTGCATCAACTAATTTTCACTGCCATCACTCAAGCATTATCAACCTGTGTGCAAGTGTGTGCAAGTGTGTCCGTATTAAACGCAAAAGGCCAATACTCAATAGGTAGCATCCAATAAAACCCTGAGTATAAGTGAATAAAAGAACAACCAAATCCCACAATGTTCATGTGATCCATGAAGTAATTACATTTTAGAGAGCTCTCAACCTTTCTTTCCATCTACTATAGCCTTATAGACATGCCGTAGTGGGCTATACTGGCCATTAAAGGCGGCTCCAAAGATTAAGGCCCTAGCCAAAGGCGATAGCCTTTAACGAGAGAGGAGGACTTAATGCAAGTAAATCCCTGCTACGGAGGGGTATAAGGCTATTCAAGCATTCTGTCACTAGAGGGCAGAATTTTCTAAGAAACAAAACATAGGCATCACAGAGCCGGAGGGGAATGAAATATCCTCTGGTTCCTTGAGGCATTTATTCACAGTAACAGCTGTCAACAAAAATATTAGAAGGCTGGCGCCCCAGGCTTCTAACAGCCATTAGAAGCTCAGAGCTCTCCATTATTTTCAATGGAGATCCCAACATTCCAGTGCTCCACTAGTGATTACATATATGTAAATTCAATTACATAAATAACACCCTGGTAATATGCACAGAGTTGCATGCACTTTTTTCATTGGTGTTGGTATGATTATTTTCTATGCTTAAATAGTACATTAAGGTAAATTTATGCTTAATTGTGGCCCTGATGAAGTCAGAGGCTGACATGCCTTAACAGCAAAACACATGTTGGTTTGGTGTGTTTATGGAAAGGTGAGGGCTTATGAAATTGAAGAAGCCCCTTTGGATTCATTCTGGAGACCAAAATAAGGAAGTTTGGATCTTGACTGGACTTCACTTTTGAACTTTCTATAACCTGGGATGCTTGCGGGAGGGGGATTATTTTGTTAATGGAATACTTGTGGTATCACTCAAAGTGTCTGGTGGTCTCTTTTTCCTCCATTGCAGCATCATTTAGGGATTAATAATTCTGCATATGGATCTCGGACACATAGAGGAGTGTACCTTCAGTTCCTAGAAACCTGCTGATTGTTGATTGCTACAAAGCTAGTCATTCCTTAATAATAGCCCTGAAAAAGTAAATTGAAGGAAAGAACACAATTCAGTAGGAATGAATTTCCAAAACAGGGGTTCTCAGTAAAGAGAGGGACAAACTCAGGGAGCTTCACGTGGAGGTTTGGGTGTGACAAGCAAATTAAGGTTAGTTGAGTATAATTTACTAGTTAGGATGGATCAGTCCAGGATTAAAGACAAGTAGTTCAAGTTGAACCTTTATTTGATAGTAAAAACACGATTACTAGCTTGCAAAAACCTCTGCTTTTGTAACTGCAATTGTATTTATGTAGCGCTTACTACCCCTGACGAAGCATAAAAACACTTTTTGGCGAGTAGCATGCTACTCCGGAACACAAAAGGATTAGTGGAGAAATAGGATAGGGAAATATAAGTACAGTATTAGTATTAGTATTAGTATTAGTATTAGTATTAGTATGAGTTGATTTGAGCAGAGGATATGTGAGTTTGTTAGTAGGTTTGAATAGAATAACGAAGGGATAGAGGAGGGAAGAATCCAGATGTGTTAATTCGGAGTCTATAGTGATAGGATGAGGCTTGGTATGAGTAAAGGAGAGATGGAGGACAGAAGCGCCTGTAGAAAGGGGGAAATCATAGTACTAGAAGGAATTTTGGATGTGTCAAAGGTGAGATAAGTGAGGGAGAAATTAGTAGGGTTGTTTGGGAGATCATAGTAGTAAACTGAGGTTTGGGCTGAGCCAGGAGTGGTAAAGGAGGGAAGAGTTTAGGCATGGTTAATTTGGAGATCATAGTAGTAGAATGGTTTTGACATGAGTAAGGGATTGTGCATGGAGGATAGAATGCTAGAGATATAGGGTGATGGGGAGACAGTGTCAAGCTTACCAGAGAGTTTTCTTTCAATTTATTTATTTGGTTATTTTACCTCTTGTACAGTAGGACTAAAGTAATAAAAAATAGGTATGTAAATTCATAGTAAGGGAATATATGTGTAAGGAAAATAATAATGGATATAATATTTTGATATTTAAAGTTTTGTTGTATAAAGACAGACTTTCAAGATTAACAATAATTGACACTAATTAATTTGTGTACTTTTCTAACATTACTTTATCTTTCCTCAATTTTTAATAGCGAAATGCTTGCTGATAAAATAGTTTAAATAACATTTGCTCATTGTGATGGATGAAATGAAAGTAGGGATTCATAAGTATGTAATCTAACAACTTATCTAGGAACTATGCAATGACCTATGAACATGTTAAACATAAAATAATATACCCATACATATATATACATACACGTATACACATTCATTTTATACATACTTGTATATACATGTATGCATACATATACACACATACATACACACACATTTAAATGTGACTAAATATACATAGTGTTAAACAGGCTTAAAGAGTATGCACATATTTTATTATTATTATTATTATTATTAGTAATAATTATGAAACAGTAATTATACATATTCCTAACGAAAGGCACATATCTAGATAAATACACATAATCAGATTATAAATGTTTACCAACATAGGCAAAGGAAGTCCATTGATGTTTGGATATGGTTGTTATGAAGGAAAGAGACAATTCTTGAGTAGTCTTCTGAGGTCAGGATAGTTATCCGTGGATGTTATATTTGGGGGTAATAAATTCCATAGTTTGGCCGCTTGAACAGAGAAGGATGTACCACCTATAGTCTTTTTCTTGATTGGTGGGTTTAAGGCAGGGTGCCAATCTTGAGCGGAGGTTTCTTTGTTGAATGCATTTGGTGATTTTATTCCTGATAAAAAGCGGTCCTGTTCCATGTATTACTTTGTGGGTGATACAAAGCAGCTTGAAAGTGAATCTTCTGGCAACCAATGTAGTGCCCTCAAGGCAGGGGAGATGTGGGCTTGTGGTTTAGATGTATTTGCGTTGTAGTTTTTTCATAGTAGATAGAGATGATCCATGGTAGAGCCCATTGATGTAATCTAGTTTAGATAGTACAAGAGAGATAGAAGCCTTGAATTTGTGTGAAAATTCGAGGTGGGGGAAGATGCGTCACATGGTTTTCAAGGTGACCAAGCTTGATCGTGCTAATATGTCCACTTGGCCATTCATTGTTAACTTGGAGTTCATGGTAATTCCAAGGTTTTTAACTTCCTGAAATACTTGAGAAGGTATTCCCAGATCATCAGGCACAGTGGATCATAATTTGTCCAGTCACCACATGTGAGTATTTCCATTTTGGAAGCATTCAGTTTGAGATGACTCCAAGTCATTCAGTGATCAACGATTCTGAAGCAACTGACGATTTGTGAGTTTCGAATGTCTTTAGGGTATTCCAATTTAAAGAGTATTTGTGTGTCATCTGCATAGTTGTAGCATGTGAGTTGAAATTCATTGATCAGTTCTGGTAATTACATCATGTAGATATGAAAAGCATAGGTGAGATCATCGATTTTTGAGGGACCCCTGCTTTTGTGAAGTAGGGTTAGACGACAAAGGGAAGGATAGATGACATTTGTTCTGTTTTGAAGGTAGGATGTGATCCAGTTGAGAGCAGTTCCTTCTATGCTTCCTTCATGGAGTCTTTGAATTAGGGTGTCATGGTCAATAGTGTCAAAGGTAGCTGAGAGGTCCAAGAGAAGTAGTGCAGAAACTCCATTATGCTCACCTGTGTTTTTAAGGTCATCCCGGATTGCAATGAGTGCAGATTCTGTTCATCTTCCTTGGTGGAATCCAGTTTTTTAGTCTGAAAGTATGGGGTTATCTTCAATGAATTGTGACATCTGGGTGAACGCCTCTCATTCTATCAGTTTATCGAGGCAAGGTACATTTGTAATCAGTCTGTAGTTGTTGGATCCTGTGTGTCCAGATTTGTTTTCTTTAATAACAGGCATATGTCTGCCTTTTTGAGGTCTTCAGGAAAGGTTTTCATACTTAAAGAATTATTGATGATTCTTCTTACAGGTGTGGCAGCAAACATAGATGGAGAATGTTCTTGAAGATGTGTGCTAGAGAAGGGTCTAAAGGGCTGCTGGAAGACTTGCTTGGTTTAACCAAATCCATAAATTCACTTTCTGATATTTGTTTGAAGGCATGCAGATGCTGGATTGGCTTACTCTTGGAGGGGATTTTAGGAAATGGCTGGTGCTGGAGGTTTTCCTTTGTTTTAAATAGGAGTCAAATGTGTCTGCTTTAGTTGTGTAATGATTTGTCAGTTTGTCCGTGAGACTTGAGAAACGTGATAAGTTCCTTCTATGCATTTAGGTTCTCAAAATTTAGCAATTTAGCATTTTGAATTCTGTGAGTGGTACCTTTTTTAGCTTTTTTGATTGATGATTTGCATATTCTGTTAAGTTTGTATAGGTGAAGTTTGTCTTGGATGTTGTTTCTTTAAAGTCAGGTTCGTTGCAGCCTTCTGATTTGTTGTTTTATCTTTTTTTGTTCTATATTTCTCCAAGGTGCATGTTTTCTTTTGTCTTGTTTTTTTTTTGGAGTGGTATTAGGATATCGAAAGCTCCCTATAGCCATTCATAAAGTTTTGGAATAGAATTTATTGTGTCTAGGTCTGTGTGATAGGACGCAGTATGCCGGGCCGAGAGGGAAATGCCCTCGCACTTTGCGGCTTGCTGAGTTTGTGCAGGAAGGGGTGGAGCGCTTTCAAAACACCCCATGCCGGGAAGACAGAAGGAGTGCCTGTAAAAAGGAGGAGGACCGTAATGTGAGGAGGACGGTACACAGAGAACGGGAGACCAAATCGCAGCCAGGAGAAAAGAAGAAGAGGCACTGCCACGAGACGGGGTGTAGGAAAGTACCATCTTGCCTGGCATGTTACCCCCATATTTCACTGTATATATGTTGTTTTAGTCTATGTGTCACTGGGACCCTGCCAGGCAGGGCCCCAGTGCTCATAAGTATGTGCCCTGTATGTGTTCCATGTGTGATGCCTAACTGTCTCACTGAGGCTCTGCTAACCAGAACCTCAGTGGTTATGCTCTCTCTGCTTTCCAAATTTGTCACTAACAGGCTAGTGACTAAATTTACCAATTCACATTGGCATACTGGCACACCCATATAATTCCCTAGAATATGGTACTGAGGTACCCAGGGTATTGGGGTACCAGGAGATCCCAATGGGCTGCAGCATTTCTTTTGCCACCCATAGGGAGCTCTGACAATTCTTACACAGGCCTGCCAGTGCAGCCTGAGTGAAATAACGTCCACGTTATTTCACAACCATTTACCACTGCACTTAAGTAACTTATAAGTCACCTATATGTCTAACCTTCACCTGGTGAAGGTTGGGTGCAAAGTTACTTAGTGTGAGGGCACCCTGGCACTAGCCAAGGTGCCCCCTCATTGTTCAGGGCAAATTCCCCGGACTTTGTGAGTGCGGGGACACCATTACACGCGTGCACTGTACATAGGTCACTACCTATATACAGCGTCACAATGGTAACTCCGAACATGGCCATGTAACATGTCTAAGATCATGGAATTGTCACCCCAATGCCATTCTGGCATTGGGGGGACAATTCCATGATCCCCGGGTCTCTAGCACAGAACCCGGGTACTGCCAAACTGCCTTTCCGGGGTCTCCACTGGAGCTGCTGCTGCTGCCAACCCCTCAGACATGTTTCTGCCCTCCTGGGGTCCAGGCAGCCCTGGCCCAGGAAGGCAGAACAAAGGACTTCCTCTGAGAGAGGGTGTAACACCCTCTCCCTTTGGAAATAGGTGTGAGGGCTGGGGAGGAGTAGCCTCCCCCAGTCTCTGGAAATGCTTTGATGAGCACAGATGGTGCCCATCTCTGCATAAGCCAGTCTACACCGGTTTAGGGATCCCCCAGCCCTGCTCTGGCGCGAAACTGGATAAAGGAAAGGGGAGTGACCACTCCCATGACCTGCACCTCCCACGGGAGGTGCCCAGAGCTCCTCCAGTGTATCCCAGACCTCTGCCATCTTGGAAACAGAGGTGTTTGTGGCACACTGGACTGCTCTGAGTGGCCAGTGCCAGCAGGTGATGTCAGAGGCTCCTTCTGATAGGCTCTTACTTTTCTTAGTAGCCAATCCTCCTTCCTAGGTAGCAAAACCTCCTTTTCTGGCTATTTAGGGTCTCTGCTTTGGGGATCTCACCAGATAACGAATGCAAGAGCTCATCAGAGTTCCTCTGCATCTCCCTCTTCTCCTTCTGCCAAAGGATCGACCGCTGACTGCTCAGGACGCCTGCAAAACCGCAACAAAGTAGCAAGACGACTACTAGCAACCTTGTATCGCTTCAAACTGCCGGCTTTCTCGACTGTTTCCAGGTGGTGCATGCTCTGGGGTAGCCTGCCTCCTCTCTGCACCAGAGGCTCTGAAGAAATCTCCCGTGGGTCGATGGAATCTTCCCCCTGCAACCGCAGGCAACAAAAGACTGCCTCACCAGTCCTCTGGGTCCCCTCTCAGCACGACAAGCGTGGTCCCTGAAACTCAGCAACTCTGTCCAAGTGACTCCCACAGTCCAGTGACTCTTCAGTCCAAGTTTGGTGGAGGTAAGTCCTTGCCTCCCCACGCTAGACTGCATTGCTGGGTACCACGTGATTTGCAGCTGCTCCTGCTCCTGTGCACTCTTCCAGGATTTCCTTCGTGCACAGCCAAGCCTGGGTTTAACCTGCAGTGCACAACCTTCTGAGTTGTCCTCCGGCGTCGTGGGACTCCCTTTTGTGACTTCGGGTGGACTCCGGTTCACTTTTCTTCTAAGTGCCTGTTCAGGTACTTCTGCGGGTGTTGCCTGCTTCTGTGAGGGCTCCCTACGTTGCTGGGGGCCCCCTCAGTCTCCTCATCCAATTGGCGACATCCTGGTCCCTCCTGGGCCACAGCAGCATCCAAAAACCCTAACAACAACCCTTGCAGCTAGCAAGGCTTGTTTGCAGTCTTCCTGAATGGGAACACCTCTGCAAGCTTCTTCACGACGTGGGACTTCCATCCTCCGAAGGGGAAATTCCTAGTCCTCTTCATTCTTGCAGAACACCAAGCTTCTTCCAACAGGTGGCAGCTTCCTTGCACCCTCAGCTGGCATTTCTTGGGCTCCTGCCCACTCTCGACACTGTCGCGACTCTTGGACTTGGTCCCCTTGTCTTACAGGTACTCAGGTCCGGAAATCCACTGTTGTTGCATTGCTGGTGTTTGTTCTTCCCTCAGAATCCCCCTATCACGACTTCTGTGCTCTCTGGGGGTAGTAGGTGCACTTTACACCTACCTTTCAGGGTCTTGGGGTGGGCTATTTTTCTAACCCTCACAGTTTTCTTACAGTCCCAGCGACCCTCTACAAGCTCACATAGGTTTGAGGTCCATTCGTGGTTCGCATTCCCCTTTTGGAGTATATGGTTTGTGTTGCCCCTATACCTATGTGCTCCTATTGCAATCTACTGTAACTTTACATTGCTTGCATTACTTTGTTTTGCTATTATCTGCATAATTTTGGTTTGTGTACATATATCTTGTGTATATATCTTATCCTCATACTGAGGGTAGTCACTGAGATACTTTTGGCATATTGTCATAAAAATAAAGTACCTTTATTTTTAGTACTTCTGTGTATTGTGTTTTCTTATGATATTGTGCATATGACACCAGTGGTATAGTAGGAGCTTTACATGTCTCCTAGTTCAGCCTAAGCTGCTTTGCCATAGCTACCTTCTATCGGCCTAAGCTGCTAGAAACACCTCTTCTACACTAATAAGGGATAACTGGACCTGGCACAAGGTGTAAGTACCTCTGGTTCCCAATACAAGCCAGGCCAGCCTCCTACACGGGGAGCCGCTGGCATCTCAGAAACATCTCAGAAACAGTGAGACACTGCAACCCAGAAGGGAATCGCTACCAGAAGCCGAAGGATGGAGAGAACGTGCTGGAGCTGGCACGTTCTAGGAAGAACGTGGCCAGAGCAGGTACGGGGTGTGTACTGGGGATGGGGAGGTAATGAGAAGAAAACCGCTGACCGAACATGATAACACCTAATGATTAAAAAAGGGGGGTGGGGAAGGAGGTTAAAGAATACAACAAAAAGAAAAGGCAAGGAAGGCACGTGGTGAGAAGGGCACCACTTTACTAACCCCAGAAAGGAGAAACAAGGCATTAAAATAAGGACAGTATTGATGCATGAGATAAAACAGAAGAGAAGATCCGCTTAATATGAGAGGGAAAATTAAATCTACACTAACTACACTGGGAAAAAAAAAAGGGGAAATAAGGAGAATAAAACAAAAGATAGAAAAAGAAAAGAGAGAAGACAGGGAAGCAGGGGCGTCCATTACCAAGCAACGTACCTTCTAAAAAACTGCTTCTTTTTTCTCTCCCTTCCGGTTTCTTTGCCGGCGGAATTCTGAGAAGACCCAGTTAGGAAGAACCTGAAGAAACAAAACGAAGACCACAAAACAACAAAGACAATACCTGAGAAAGAGAGACAAACATAAGCACAATATAGAGAAAATAAAGCGTGGAAGAAATAAAAATAAAAGACTCCACGAGGAACTGGATTCGACAAGATCCTGGGCTTAATAATACCACCGCCGTGGAATTAGTCTGTGCATATCATCACGCTCCCGACTTCCGGGGAACCAGTATGAGACCCACCACTTCTCCTTCTCAGAAATTAATAACACCTCAATCCATTCCAAACAAACCGGTAGTAGGATCAAATCTAGAAAGACCGTCACCTAATTGTGCTCCCTTAAAAGAACCCCTGACCACTCCGCAGTGTTTCAACTGTGCAGAGTGGGGACACATAGCCCAATACTGTCCCCAAAGAAGGAATCAAGGTGAACCTATAGAGATTGGGATGACCAAAGGAAGGGTGTAATGGTTAGGCAATACCATGACTCAGTATTCCACCTTCCTCCTGGTGAATCAAGAAAGAAGACAGACATTAATAGAATCTGGATGTAGTCAGAGTGTTATCAACCATAAGTATGTCAAACCAGATCAGTGGATCAAGGGTGAACAAGTCATGATCACCTGTGCACATGGGGATAGTAGAAAATGCCCCGTTGCTATCATACAAATAAACTGGCGAGGAAAGGAAGAGTGAGTGGTAGTAGGAGCTATCCCGAGTCTTGTCGAAGAATTTATATTAGGCATGGATTATACCTCCTTCTCCAAACTTTTGGACAGCCTCCAGTCTACTCATCAGACAGAACCCTGGAGGAAGGAGGCCCCATTTTCGACATCAGAAATCAAAAAACAGATCCCAAGAAAACACTTAACTAGATCAGAAAAGCGAGAGCAAAAGAAGGCATATCAGATGGACACCAATAACGGTAATGGCTCTACTTCCGATTCCGCAAAACTGATTTGTTCCATTGCAGGACAATTCCGGCAAGCTCAGTGAGAAGATCCCACCTTAAAAAACGCCTGCCACGCTGCTCTTACAACAGAGCCCCAGATGGTAGGTCCAGATTTTCGGATTCACAATGACTTGCTATACCGCACGCTACCAGGAAATAGAAAACCCCAGTTGTTAGTTCCCCACAATTATAGAGACCAAGTCCTTCACCTAACATGCGGCGAAGGAGAAGGAGAAGGTCATCGGGGTAGAGATAAAACAGAGGAATATATAACCAAAGGTTTTATTGGACTGGAATATATGGTGATGTAAGAAAACATTGCCAACAATGTCCAAAGTGTCAGTTAGTAAATCCCTCTAGGGATCCTAAGACTCCTCTCCATCCATTACCAATTATAGAAACCCCTTTCACTTGGGTGGGTATGGACTTGGTAGGACCCCTGATTCCCTCCTCTACCTTTTAGTCCTGGAGATTATGCAACCAGATTCCCTGAAGCCATTCCCTTGGCAAGTATGACTACTAATAGCATGGCTCAAGCCATGATTGAGTTTTTCTCTCGAGTGGGCTTCCTGAAAGAACTCCTGACAGACCAGGGATCTCCTTTTATGTCAAGGTTAATGTCAGAGATATGTCATACTCTTAGGGGGTCATTCTGACCTCGGCGGTAAAAGGCGCTTACCGCCAGTCAGAAGACCGCCATAACACCGCCGCGGGCACGGGAAACCGCCACGGTCATTCTGACCCGCAACAGGCAAACCGCCAAAAACCTGACATCCACAAAAGTCCGCCACACCAACGGCCAGCGAAAAACTGCCGATGACCAAACCTCCACCGTCACGCCAACAGAAATACGTCCATTCCATTCCGACCCACGAATCCACGCGGCGGTCTTTCAACCCGTATTCCATTGGCGGTACACACCGCCGCGGTCAAAATACACACACAGCTCCAAAACACTGCCACATTGGACATTTTGAAATACACACACCTGATACACATACAAACACCACTCCCACACACCCAACACAATATAAAACACACACCCACATCACCCACAAACCCCTACGACCACCATTTATTGACTAAGGCCAGAGAGAGACACCACCAGCTAGTACAGAGCATTCACAGGCACATTACACAATCACTCACACAACATCCACGCACAAAACACCACACACCACCACACTCACCACACTCATCACCACAAACACCACCCCACACCTCATCCACACCACCCCATGGCACCCCAAAGACACCCCAGGTTTTCAGACGCTGAACTCAGGGTCATGGTGGAGGAAATAGTTTGGGTAGAGCCCCAGCTCTTCGGGGCACAGGTGCAGCACACCACCATTGCCAGGAAGATGGAGCTATGGCAAAGAATAGTGGACAGGGTCAACGCTGTGGGTCAGCATCCATGAAATCGGGACGACATCAGGAAGCGGTGGAACGACCTACGGGGGAAGGTGCGTTCCATGGTATCCAGACACAGCATCGCAGTGCAGAAGACTGGCGGCGGACCCCCACCTCAATCCCCAGAATTTACAACATGGGAGGAACAGGTCTTGGCGATCCTGCATCCTGAGGGCCTCTTAGGAGTAGGCGGAGGAATGGACTCTGGTAAGTCGAATCTCAACTACTTCATCCCCCCCCACCCAACGGCATGCCAAATCATACCCCCACCCTCCCCCCCCACCCCCATCACACATCCTCCTTGCTAATGTCTCACCATCACAACCCACCCATCCCAACACCAAGCCCTGCATGCGACCACAAACCATGGACACCCATCACCTAAGCATGCCCACTGCACATACCCATCCCCCCCCAAACCACCGTCACAACAGCTCCCACAAGGGAATGCCAGCACTGGGGTACACGGGCACCCACCAATTGCACGCTATGGCACACACAGAAGCAATAACCATACTCTTATACCCCTGCAGGACCCGAACGGCACGACACCGCCCAGGAGGGTTCAGAAATGTCCATTCCACCCCCAGAAGAGGCCCCCAGTGATGACAGCAGCTCTGTCTCCCTGGACCCAGATGACCAGCCCGGCCCATCGGGGACCTCGGGACAGTCGGTTCCCCTCAGACAGCCACAGGCCACAGCAGACCTACCCCCCTCTGGGAACACCAGCACAGCACCCACCCAGCGGGCCCATGCCTCTGTCTCAGGGACACGTCAAGCAGCAGTGTGTCCACTACTACAGGGCACCCAGGTTAACCCACCACCCCAACAACAACAGGGACCTGGGGGCAGTGGTAGTGGGCACACGGTCCAGGGGACAGAGGCCCAGGGAAACAGGGGAACTGGGAGGGCTACTGTGCGACAGGGGGGGGACAGGCCCAGGGAACCCACTCTCCACAAGGCCCTATCCTCCATCATGGGAGCGTACCACCACTCCCAGGAGACGATGGCGACGGTCCTGGCCAGGTTCCAGGAGATCCAGGTACTGCAGGAGGAACAGTTTATGGGGTTCAGGGAAGAACTCAGAAACATCAGTTCCGCCATGGGCACCATCGTTGTGGCTCTCAATCAGATTGTCAGCACATTGCGGGACCATGTGGCAACACAAAGGGCCGATGTCACTAGCATGGACCAAGAACAGGCTACCACCTCCGCCGGCGCTAGTGGACAGGAGGCCACGACACAAGAACAACAGGCCACCAGAACCCCACCCCCTGCAGAAGGAGAACCACCCCGCAAGCGGGGCCTGAGATCTAGGAAGAAGACAGAGTAGGATGCCAAGACCCCCGCCAGGAAAGGATACCCCCTGATTGTCATCCCACTGTCCCACATTGTCACCCTGTCCAACCTTAAACTGCCCCTGCTCCACCTTCCACAGGCAAATGGACAATGCACCTGTGAGACTGAAAATCTGGACTCTGCCATGGACATTCCTCCACCATCACCCATCACCGAATTGCAACCATTACCTAAAATTGAGCACTTTAATAAACACACTTATTGCACAAAAATAATCTGGAGTCTGCCTGTATTTTTGAACAAATGTGTTACACAGAACCGTGCCAAAATGTCCAGTTACATTGTGATGACAACATACCACTGTCACACAGCTGTAGTCCATGGGGAAACAAAGCAGAGGTCACGGAGTGGGGCCCACATCTCTGAAATTGGAAGGGAAAGTCACAACTCAGTTAACATACACTGGGGGGAAACTCAGACAGTAGAGAGGCAGGAGACTTTAAGTAAATGTAAAATGCCGGTGTTGATTCTTACCTGTATGTCATTGAAAATACTGCTGTATTACTGTGTCCCTGTTGTCTGTGTCGTCCTCTTCGTCTTCCTCCTCTTCACTCTCCGCAGGCTCCACAGCTGCCACAACACCACCATCTGGACCATCCTCCTGTAGGAAAGGCACCTGGCGTCGCAAAGCCAGGTTGTGAAGCATACAGCAGGCCACGATGATATGGCACACCTTCTTTGGTGAGTACATTAGGGATCCACCTGTCATATGGAGGCACCTAAACCTGGCCTTGAGGAGGCCGAACATCCACTCGATCACCCTCCTAGTACGCCCATGGGCCTCATTGTACCGTTCCTCTGCCCTTGTCCTGGGATTCCTCACTGGGGTCAGTTGCCATGACAGGTTGGGGTAGCCAGAGTCACCAATTAGCCACACACGGTGTCTCTGAAGTAGTTCCATCACGTAAGGGATGCTGCTATTTCACATGATGTATGCGTCATGCACTGACCCAGGGAACTTTGCATTTACATGGGAGATGTTCTGGTCAGCAAAACAGACCACCTGGACATTCATCGAATGATAACTTTTTCTGTTCCTGTACACCTGTTCACTCATGCTGGGGGGGACCAAAGCAACATGTGTCCCATCAATTGCACCAATGATGTTGGGAATATGTCCAAGCGCATAGAAATCAGCCTTCACTGTAGCCAAATCGCCCACCTCAGGGAAAACAATGTAGCTCCGCATGTATTTCAGCAGGGCAGACAACACTCTGGACAACACCTTGGAAAACATAGGCTGAGACATCCCTGATGAAATGGCCACTGTTGTTTGAAATTACCCACTTGCCAAAAAATGGAGTACTGACAGAACCTGCACTAGAGGGGGGATCCCTGTGGGTTGGCGGATGGGTGACATCAGGTCTGGCTCCAGCTGGGCACACAGTTCCTGTATAGTGGCTCGGTCAAGCCTGTATGTCAGTATGACATGTCTTTCTTCCATTGTCGACAGGTCCACCAGCGGTCTGTACACGGGAAGATTCCTCCATCCCCTCGCAAGTCCCAGCGGACGGTGCCTAGGAAGGACAACATGGAGCACAGAGTCAATCAACCCACAGGTACGTTCCCACAGCTTCCACAGTACACGATTCTAAATGCATTGAATGGCTTGTATGTGTGTTGATGCAAGGCCTAGGCATGTGTGACGCAGTAGAAATTAAGATATGGGGGCCCTTGAAATGGCGGCTGCCTGACCTGTGAAGTGCGACAGTGGGATGTGAGGTCAATGCGCTGGCGTGGCACACCGTGGCGGTAGGCGGTCGAAGACCGCGGTGCAAAGCCGCATTGGTTAACATTGAACCCTATGAGTTTCAGGAGCCAATAACGATGTGCGCCGGCAGTCGCGGTACGCCCCGCCGCGGGCGTGACCGCCATTTTCTATCTGCTTAATCACTCGATACCTGATCATCCACAGGAGAGGACCTATACTGCAAGTGCTGCTGTTACCTCGGTCTGGAAGAGACAATGGCTGCTGCGACTGGGGAAAGGGCCCCTGCCTTCACTTCTGAAGAATTGGAGAAACTCGTGGATGGGGTCCTCCCCCAGTATGCGCTACTCTATGGTCCTCCAGACCAACAGGTAAGTACACTGGGACCATGCTTTGTGGCCAATGCCTGGGTTGAGTGGGGTGAATGAAAGATGGTGGGGAGGGGAGCGAATGAGGCATGCATCAAACGACAGATGAGAGCATGTGCCACATGGCAAGGACGGGGATGGGGGGCCACTCACATCGAGCATGCAGAAGGTGATGATCTTTTATTTTCTCCCCGTGTACATGTCACATAGGTCAGCGCCCATCAGAAAATCGTCATTTGGCGTGCCATCGCCAAGGACGTCCGGACCCTGGGGGTCCACAACAGACGGGGCACCCACTGCCGGAAGAAGTGGGAGGACATCCGCCGCGGGAGCAGGAAGACCGCGGAGGCTCTGCTGGGGATGGCCTCCCAATGTAGGAGGGGTGCCAGTCGTACCTTGACCCCCCTGATGTCCCGGATCCTGGCGGTGGCCTACCCCGATTTGGATGGGCGCGTGAGGACATCACAGCAGACACAAGGGGGTGAGTACAAGCACATTCTGCTGATTTTGCGCACATTGGAGGTGTCTGGGTGGGGGAGGAGGCTGTGGGTATCCCTAGGCCAGGGTGATTTCTGTAGGCTAGGCCCCTCCGTTAGGCATGGCCCTGTGCCCCCGCCCCCCACCTCTGTAGGTTGCCTAGTACAGCTATTCATGGCCCTGTGTCACCTATGTGTGGAGTTGTCGTCCATAGGCTTGTAGGCCATGTCCCACGGATTGAGTAGTGTACCCCAAGTGCGCGGCGTAGTGCAGGGGGCTTCTGTGTCTGTCCTCTCCGCCAACGGTGTCGCCAATGCATGCACTCAACATGTCTTTGTTTCTCCACCCCCCTCCTTTTTTGGTGGTCTTCCTGTTCATGTGTGCATTAGCATCATCAGGCGGAGGAGAAGTGGCATCAGAGCACGAGGGAGCTGCATCTTACATGGCCATGGAGGGCCATGCAACTGACTCGGATTTCACCAGTGAGACAGAGGGCGAGGGGAGCTCTACAGCGGGGACACATGGTGACACCAGCGACACAGACATGTCCTCGGAAGGGAGGTCCCTTGTGGTGGCGGCAACATCCGCCACCCAGCGCACCAGCTCCGCCCTCCCAGCAGCCCCTCAGCCTTCGTCCCGTGCCCGCTCACCCAGGAAGGTGGGCATCTCCTTCGCCCCAGGCACCTCAGGCCCTGCCCCAGTTACCCCTGCTGCCCTCAATGAGGAGGTCATTGACCTCCTGAGGACGCTCATTGTTGGGCAGTCTACCCTTTTGAATGCCATCCAGGGTGTAGAAAGGGAGGTGCACCAGAGTAATGCATACCTGGAGGGCATTCATTCGGGTGAGGCTGCCCATCAGGGATCGTTCAACGCTCTGGCCTCAGCACTGACGGCCGCCATTGTCCCTGTCTCCTGCCTCCCTCCTCCAACTTCCTCAACCTAGTCCCACTACCCTGTACCTCTGCCTATCCCAGACACACCTACAGACCAGCCTGCACACACCTCAACACCCAAGGGAAGCTCATCCAGACATAAGCACCACACATCACACAAGCATTCACCCAAGCAACATCCACATGCAGACATGCCAACAGCCACTGCCTCCTCTGTGTCCCCCTCCTCCTCATCTCCCTCCTCCCTCCCTGTGACGTCTCCACTCACACTTACATGCACAACATCTTCAGCCACTATGTCCATCACCAGCACACCCACCAGAACACTCCGCACACGTGCAGTCACCACCCCCACTACCATTTACACGTCCCCTGTGTCCTCTCCCAGTGTGTCTGTCACCCCCTCTTCCAAACCACACAAACTCAAGCAGCCACCCACCCAACAGCCATCCACCTCACGACAGCCTCCAGCCCAAGCACCTGCACCCAAAGACACCAGACTTCACTCTCCTACAACCACATCCTCTTCCTCCACTCCCATACCCACTACAACTACCCGTCCCTGTCTTACTAAATTGATTTTCCTTTCCAACCTTGACCTCTTTCCAACAACTGACCCACCCCCTCCATCTCATAAGACTCCAATCAGCACCTCAGCCACCACAAAACCTGGACCTACAAAGACAATAGTCCAAGGATTTTGGAGTCCACCACCTTCAAGGCCAGCTACTTCGGCTAGGAGTAAAGAGACGGCCAGCCCACCCCCAGAAAAAAAAAAGCCAAGAAAGCCAGTGCCCGGCGCGACAGGCCAAAGACAGCAGGCTCCAAAGGCACTACCCTGGCACCGTCAGGGAGTGGGGTGCCACCTGGCACACCGCCAAAGGGAGGAAAGGGCCACAGACGAGCAGGGAAGGGTGGCAAGGGCAGCACGCCCGACAAGTCCGGCAGCAGGCGAGCTGCCCATGAGGGCCCCACCAGCCCCATTCCAGGTGTGCAGGAGGACACCCACAGGCCTGGCACAGCAAGCGAGAAGACAGATGTGCACGAAGGGCCCGGCAGCCACATGTCAGGTGGCGAGTGAAATCCATGTAATGGCCGGATCTGGTGACCTGGACACACATGTCAAGCACTGCTGAACAGGGCCCTTCAAGCCAAGCACCGCTGAACAGGGCCCTTCAAGTCAAGCACCGCTGAACAGGGCCCTGCAAGTCAAGAACCGCTGAACAGGGCCCTTCAAGTCAAGCACCGCTGAACAGGGCCCTTCAAGTCAAGAACCGCTGAACAGGGCACCGCCGTCTCAAGAACCGCTGAACAGGGCCCTTCAAGTCAAGCCCCGCTGAACAGGGCCCTTCAAGTCAAGAACCGCTGAACAGGACCCTTCAAGTCAAGAACCGCTGAACAGGGCCCTTCAAGTCAAGCACCGCTGAACAGGGCCCTTCAAGTCAAGAACCGCTGAACAGGGCACCGCCATCTCAAGAACCGCTGAACAGGGCCCTTCAAGTCAAGCCCCGCTGAACAGGGCCCTTCAAGTCAAGAACCGCTGAACAGGGCCCTTCAAGTCAAGAACCGCTGAACCGGGCCCTTCAAGTCAAGAACCGCTGAACAGGGCACCGCCTTCTCAAGAACCGCTGAACAGGGCCCTTCAAGTCAAGCACCGCTGAACAGGGCCCTTCAAGTCAAGAACCGCTGAACAGGGCACCGCTGTCTCAAGGACCGCTGAACAGGGCCCTTCAAGTCAAGCACCGCTGAACAGGGCCCTTCAAGTCAAGAACCACTGAACAGGGCACCGCCGTCTCAAGAACCGCTGAACAGGGCCCTTCAAGTCAAGCACCGCTGAACAGGGCCCTTTAAGTCAAGGACCGCTGAACAGGGCACCGCCGTCTCTGCACCGCTCCGCTGGGCCCTTCATCTCAAGCACCGCTCCGCTGGGCACCGCCGTCTCTGCACTGCTCCGCTGGGCCCTTCATCTCAAGCACCGCTCCGCTGGGCACCGCCGTCTCTGCACCGCTCCGCTGGGCCCTTCAACTCAAGCATCGCTCCACTGGGCATCGCCGTCTCTGCACCGCTCCTCTGGGCCCTTCATCTCAAGCACCGCTCCGCTGGGCACCGCCGTCTCTGCACCACTCCGCTGGGCCCTTCATCTCAAGCACCGCTCCACTGGGCACCGCCGTCTCAAGCACCGCTGGCCCATTGGCGGAAGGGGCAGGCCCACATCTGTGTCGGGCAGGGCTGCACGAAGCACTCTGGGCACCATGCCTCCTCCAGAACCAGTGGAGTCTGTAATCCACTTGTGAGACTGTGGCTTTGCACTCCCCAGGATGGCACAGTGGGCAATCCACCCACTGTAGAGACTTGTGAGACTGTGGCTTTGCACTCCCCAGGATGGCACAGTGGGCAATCCACCCACTGTAGAGACTTGAGAGACTGTGGCTTTGCACTCCCCAGGATTGAACAGTGGCCATGGAGGCCCCTCGTGGATCTGGCGTCGTGGACTCATCTGGCTGAGGTGCCCCCCCTTCCCTTCCCCCTGAGGTGCCTGTAGTTTTGCTATCTGATGCCCCTGCAGTGTTCTCTCCATTGGAGTCGGGTATCCTGTGTGGTCTTTGCCCATGTGTTTAGGCCCATTGGCCCACGAACAATGGCTGATACCCAATTTGGACAGGACCATTTACATATGTATATATAGTTATAGATGTTTGATATATTTTTTTTACTTAGCCGTACAATATACTTCAAATTTCATGGTCATTTTATTTTGTCTTTGCTTTCTTCCGGGGGGCTTGGGGGTGTCACTCTGAGTTTTTGCTCTGCATTGATGTGTATGTAGTTGTGGGTGAGGGTGAGGGTGGGTGTGTCGCGTATGTGTGTCCCTGTAATTTTTTGCCTCCCCCCTCCCCTGTGTCGTAGGTGCAGGACTCACCGTTGTCTTCTGCGCCGGCGTTCGTGCTCCTGGTAGAGGAGCAGGAAGACAATGGCTGGTGGGATGTGTAGTTCGGGTTCCATGCTGTCCAGATTCCTTGTGGAGTGTGTAGAGGTGAGCGTTTTCCTTTCGTAATGGCTGTTTCCACCGTGTTTTTATCGGCGGGGCTACCTCCCCGGAAAAGGTGGCGGATTGGTGGGTTGTGATAGGGTGGGCGGTACATTGTCTCCCTCCTGTCTGTTGGCGGTGACCGCCGCGCTGTTTGTTTGTCCCGCCGTGGCGGTCGGAGTGTTAAAGTGGCGGTCTCTGTTGGCGGTTTCCGCCAGGGTCAGAATTCCATTTTTTTTACCACCTGCCTGTTGGCGGATTGGCCGCCGCTTTAACACCGACCGCCAGGGTTGGAATGACCCCCTTAGTGTCCAACAAATACGGACATCCATATATCATCCTCAGACAGATAGTTTGGAAGAGCAATACAATAAAACTATCAAAACTCTATTGCGGAAAGTCATAAGCGAATCCGGTAGAAATTGGGATAGAAAATTACCATGGGTATTATATGCCATAAGAATACACACACAATCTTCCACTGGGCATAGTCCCTTTCAACTCTTATTTGGAAGACAACCATGGACTATGCTAGAAATGTTGGCTGAACAATGGGAGGAAACTGAGGAAGAAACAAAAGATGTACTCACATATACTAGTGAGCTAAAAGATAGCTTAAATACTGTATGGGAGGATGTACATAAACAGCTACAAGAGACCCAAATGAAACCGAAAGCTCATAACAATATGAATAGTAAAGTCCGCGAGTTAACGATAGGACACAAAGGCCCTCATTACAACCTTGCGGTCGGTGTTAAAGCGGCGGTAATACCGCCAACAGGCCGGCGGTAAAAAAAATGAGATCACGACCATGGCGGAAACCGCCAACATAGACAGCCACATTAACACTCTGACCGCCACTGCGGTAGAAACAAACACTGCGGCGATAATCGCCAACAGCCAGGCAGAAGACAAGGTTCAGCCCACTGTATTACAAGAGGCCTATCCGCCACCTTTCCGGGGCGGTACCAACGCCATCAAAAGCATGGCGGAAACAGTCTGTGGAATGGAAACCACTCACCTTTCAACACCCAACGAGGAACAAGGACACCATAGAGCCTGAGTTACAGGTCCTGCCCATGCTGGTTTACCTTCTCTTGTATCAGGAGCAGCAAAGACAACGGCGATGACCATGGTGAGTACTGCACCTAGCACACAGGGGAGGGGAGGTGGGAAAAGACAATGACACACACACGCAACACGCAACACCCCCACCCTCACCCACAACACCATACACACAAATACATGAAGCAACATTACCCTGTCACCCCCTGAAAGAATGCAAGGACAAAATGAAATGATTGTTATGAGTGTAATCATTGAAATATCAGATAGGCCAATTTAAAATATCAGTATATACAAATATGTACACCAACTACACAAGTCTGGATAGTAATGAAATCATTGTCCGTGGACCAGTGGTCCCAAAATACATGGGCAAAGCCCGCACATGATACCTGACTTGAAACTGAGAGAACACTGCTGGGGCATCAGATCGAAAATAAACAGGCACCTCAGGGGGATGGGGGCACCTCAGCCGGATGAACGGACGACGACCAAGCTCCACAAGGGGGCTCCATTCCCACTGCATTATCCTGGGGTGTACAAAGCCACAGTCTCTCAAGTCTCTCCAGTGGGTGGTTTGCCCACTGCATTATCCCGGGGAGTGAAAAGCCACAGTCTTTCAAGTCTCTCCAGTGGGTGATTTGCCCACTGCATTATCCTGGGGAGTGCAAAGCCACAGTCTCTCAAGTGGATGCTTTTCTCCACTGGTTCTGGAGGGGGCTTTGTGCCCAGAGTGCTTCATCCTGCCAAGGACTGTGGGAGTGGATGCTTTTCTCCACTGGTTCTGGAGGGGGCTTTGTGCCCAGAGTGCTTCATCCTGCCAAGGACTGGGGTAGTGGATGCTTTTCTCCACTGGTTCTGGAGGGGGCTTTGTGCCCAGAGTGCTTCATCCTGTCAAGGACTGGTGTAGTGGTTGTGATTCTCCACTGGTTCTGGAGGGGGCTTTGTGTCCAGAGTGTTTCATCCTGCCAAGGACTGGGGTAGTGGATGTGATTCTCCACTGGTTCTGGAGGGGGCTTTGTGCCCAGAGTGCTTCACATGATGTGTGGCAGGTCCCATTCCCTTACCTGGGTGTGTGTGCCACGAGGTTGCCTGGGAACAGGTAGCATGATACTCCATGAAGGCAGAGACACACTCCACCCTGCTGCGACTTCACCTGACACCTGCAGGTACAAACAGTGCTGGGTGTCGTGTATCATGTTGGCTGTGCAGGGTCCAGAACATCTCCTGCAGCCTTGGACGGCTGCCCACTGGGGATGATAGCCTTGTCAACTGTAGTGGCACTGTCTGAGCACATCGCGGGGCTGGTGGCGGTGGTTGCGGCGGTGCCTGTGGCGGAGATGCTGGCGGTGGTGAATGTGTCAGCACCTGTGGGGGGACACAGCCGGACGTCTCCTACAGCCTCGGACGGCTGTCCACTGGGGATGATGCTGGGGACTGTTGCTAAGGCAGCAGATGTGCAGGTGGCAGTGCAGGTGGCGGGGCAGGTGGCGGTGCAGGTGGCGGTGCAGGTGGTGGTGCATGTGGCGGTGCAGGTGGCGGTGTCCACCAGCGTAGAGGTTGCTGTTCTGGTTGCCAGAAGGGGTGACTCTTGTCCCTCAGCCGGTGGCTCTGTGCCCTGTCCTGACTTCCCCTTTGCCTTGTGTCACTTCCCCACCTTTGATGTCGCTGCTGGTCCCTTAGCACTGTCCCCTTTTGGCTTGGAGGAGCCCTTGCTGGGTGGTTGGTGCAGCTTCTCCCTCTGGCATGTGGGCACCTTCCTCACCTTGGCAGGTGGGGAATGGACTGATCCTTGGCCTCGCTAGGTGGCACACTGGCAGCCCTGATGGGTGTCGGCCGCAATGTGATCGGACTTGCTGAGACCACCGTGCTGGAGGATTTGGTGGCTGAGGTGCTGGGCTGGGACCTGCACAGCCTGGTCCTAGGGGAAGGACAGGGGGGGAGGTGTAGGGAAGAGGTCAATGTTAGCCAGGAAAAGTTTCTTAGACACACTGGGACGGGAAGATGGGGTTTGGGAGTGGAGGAAGAAGTAATGGTTGTAGGAGGTGCACGTCTGCTGAATTTGGGTGAAGGTGCATGGGCCGGAGGCTGTTGTGAGGTGGACGGCTTTTGGGTGGGTGTGTGCCTGCGTTTGTGTACTTTGGGAGGAGGGCTCACAGACATACTGGGAGAGGACACAAGGGATGTGTGAATGGTAGTAGGGGTGTTGATTGCACTTGAGTGGTGTATGGTAATGGGCGTGCTGGTGGTGGAGGTAGTGGGTGAAGATGTAGTGCATGCAGGTGTGAGTGGAGATGAGACAGGGAGGGAGGAGGAGGACGAGGAGGAGGAGGACACAGTGGAGGCAGTGGTTGTTGGTGTGTCTGGATGGGGATGGTGCTTGTGTGAGTGCCTGTGGGATGTGTGGTGCTTATGTTTGCCATGTCCACTCTTGTGTGTTGATGAGTGTGCATGCTGGTTTGATGGTGTGCCTGGGATAGGCTGAGGTACAAGGGATTGGGTCTGGGTAGAGGAAGTTGGAGGGGGGAGGCTGGACACAGGGACAATGGCTGCCATCAGTGCTGAGGCCAGAGCCTGAAATGCTCTCTGTTGGGCCGCCATGCCAGAATGAATGCCCTCCAGGTATGCATTTGTTTGCTGCAAATGCCTCTTAACACCCTGGATGGCATTCAGAATGGTTGATTGCCCAACACTGAGGGATCTCAGGAGGTCAATAGCCTCCTCACTGAGGACAGCAGGGCTGACTGGGGCAGGGCCTGAGGTGCCTGGGGCGAAGGAGATGCCCGCCCTCCTGGGTGAGTGGGCACGGGAAACTCGATGAGGGGCTGCTGGGAGGGCGGTTCTGGTATGGGGGGTGGTGGCTGTACCTGTTGTTGCGGTGGGCACATAGGTGCCCACCACCGCAAGGGATCTCTCATCAGAGGAGGAGTCGCTGTCACTGGTGTCCCCTCCTGTCCCCGTCATGGAGCTCCCCTCGCCCTCCGTCCCACTGGTGCCTTCTGACTCTGTTACTTCACCCTCCAGGGCCATGTGGGTTGCAGCTCCCTCCTGCTCCGGTGCCAACGCTCCTCCGCCAGATGATGCTAATGCACATAAGGACAGGGTGACAAAACAAAAAGGGCGGGAAAGACAGAGGAGACACGTGGTCAATGCCTGCAACACCATTACAGTTGGCGGACACAACACACAGGGAGCAGCCCTATGCCCTAAGCCATGCACTAATAGTGCAGGGGAAAAGCACATGCCCAAGGGGGACTCTATCTAGACCCATTTCATACACAGCTGGAACCCATGGGAGCCTGACTAGTGTAGAGGGCAAATATCACCTTTGTGGTTGGAGTGGGAATGAGCCTGCAAATCAATGGATCTACCTTTGTGCGTCTGCCCTGGCCTAGGGGAACCCATAACCCACCCCCCCCACCCAGACACCTCGTCAAGCGTGCAGAGTCAGCTGAATGAGAGTGTACTCACCCCCTTGTGGCTGCTGTGATACCCTCAAGCGCCCATCCAACTCAGGATATGCCACTGCCAGGATCCGGTACATCAGGGTGGTCATGGTGCGACGGGCACCCCTTCCACATTGGGAGGCCATCCCCAGCTGGGCCTCCGCCGTCTTCTTGCTCCAGCGATGCAGGTCCTCCCATCATTTCCGGCAGTGGGTGCTCTGTCTATGCTAGACCCCCAGGGTCCGCACTCCCCTGGCAATGGCACGCCAAATACCCTTCTTCTGGTGGGCGCTGACCTAGAGGAATAGTGAAGTAAAACTGGATGTTACTCTCCCGTACAGTTCTTCTCACACATTGGCCACAAACCTCCCACCATGTCAGAGAAAAACATACACTCACCATCCTCACATGCTGGCCTGTCCCCCCTCATCTCTTCCATCCACGACACTCCATATAGTCATGTCCCATCCACCATGCACACGGTTCACTTACCTGTTTGTCTGGAGGACGGTAGAGTAGCGTGTACTGGGGAAGGACCCCATCCACCAGTTTCTCCCACCCCTCGCAGTGAAGGCAGGGGCCCTTTCCTCAGACACTGTAGCCATTGTCGCTTCCAGACTCAGGTCACAGCAGCACTTGCAGTGTAGGTCCTCTCTTGTTGAAGGTCAGGTATCAAGTGAGGGAACAGATAGAAAATGGTGGTCACGTCTGTGGCGGTGCGTACCGTCACCACTGGCGTACATCGTCACTGGCTCCTGGAACCCATAGGGCCCAATGATAACCAAGGATGAATTGCGCAGCGGTCTTCGACCGCCTACCGCAACGCTGCACAACGCCAGCGCAGTTACCTCATTTCCCCTTGTACCTCTTTACAGGTCAGACAGCCGCCATTTCAGAGGGCCACATGGCAGGCCAACTAACTACGTCACACCTATTTAGGGCAGGAATACGGACAGACAAAGGCACATACAGATAATTTCATGATTGTGCTAAACTGCCTTGTGAAATCTATGTGGTGTATGACCCTCTCCTCCATAGGGCACGGCCACTGGGGCAGGTGATGAGATGGTGGCATCCTCCGGTTCACATACCACTGGTGGACCTGTCGACATTGGAAGACAGACACATCATTATCACTTACAGACTTGATTGTGCAACAATCCATGAACTGTGTGCCCAGTTGGAGCCAGACCTGAAGTCAGCTATCCGCCATCCCACAGGAATCCCCCCTCTAGTGCAGGTCCTGTCAGTGTTCCATTTCCTGGCAAGTGGGTCTTTTCAAACAACAGTGGCCATGGCATCAAGGATGTCACAGCCAATGTTCTCAAACGTGTTGTACAGAGTGTTATCTGCCCTGCTGAAACACATGCGCAGCTACATCGTTTTCCCTCAGGTGGAGGATCTGCCCACAGTGAAAGGTGACTTTTATGCACTGGGACATATCCCCAATATCATTGGTGCCATTGATGGTACACATGTGGCATTTGTCGCACCCCACGTGAATGAACAGGTGTACAGAAACCGGAAAAGCTACCATTCTATGAATGTGCAGATGGTGTGTTTGGCCGACCAGTACATCTCCCATGTGAATGGCAAGTATGCTAGCTCAAAACGCAAGACGCTTACATTTTGAGGAATAGCAGCATCCCTTATGTGAGGGGGCAACTCCAGAGGCACTGTGTGTGGCTAATAGGTGAGCCCAAGGTCCCCACACAGCTTAAATAGGTGTCTGGGTATGGGAGATTCCCTAATGTTTGTAGGATGTCTAACAGTTGTCCCTCGATATCTGAAGGTGACTCAGGTTACCCCAACCTGTCATGGCTACTGACCCCAGTGAGGAATCCCAAGACATGGGCAGAGAAACGCCACAATGAGGCACATGGGTGAACTAGGAGGATAATAGAGCGCACCTTCGGCCTCCTGAAGGCCAGATTCCGGTGCCTCCATCTGACAGGTGGATCCCTATACTACTCACCCAAGAAGGTGTGCCAGATAATCGTGGCATGCTGTATGTTGCACAACCTGGCTTTGCGACGCCAGGTGCCTTTGCTGCAGGAGGATGGGCCTGATGCTGGTCTTGTAGCAGCTGTGGAGCCTGTGGACAGTGAAAAAGAGGAGGCTGAAGAAGAAGAAAGAGACAACCGAAACAACATCATCATGCAATACTTCCAGTGAGACACAGGTAAGAGGATGTCACTGCTTCCCACATCTCATACTACTGTAGGACATAGCATAAATCTACCTTTTTACCTCTGTGTATGGACCTTGACATGTCACTTTGCCTTTCCATTTCACAGATATGGGTCCCACTTTGTGCCCTCTGCTATGTTTACTGCTGCCCAACAACTGTGTAACATTGGTATGTGAATATGTACATTGACATTGCTATATTTCTGAGAGGTTGCTATTACACATTTGTTGGAAAATGGGTTATTGGTAAGGGCAGGTAGGTACCTACACTTAGCAATAGGCCACTAACCTCCACTAAGGTCCAGTTAGGTCCAGTTAGGTCTCAGTAAATTAACCCCAGCCGAACCCTTGGTATCTTGGCAACGAGCGTCAAGGCTTAACTTAGGAGACAGAGTGTAAAGCATTCAAATATCACAAAACAGTATTTAAATAAAACACAGGAAACAGTTTAAAAATCCAAAACCAATTTATAAAAATAGATTATATTTTTATCTTCAAAATGACACCAAAACGAATAAAATTGGATAAGGGAAACCGGAGATATGAATTTTTAAAGAATTTTTTTTTTTTTAGCGCCTAGAAACAAAAAGTGCCAATCAGGTCATCTGGTTGCACCTCAACCGGGGCAAAGTCAAAATGTAAGGCCGACCGCGATGGAGCCCTGCTCGGCTACAGGCCGCGGGAGGCCTCGGTTAAAAGTTTACCTTCACACTTAGGGGGTCATTCTGACCCTGCCACGAATGACGGAAGCACCGCCAACAGGCTGGCGGTGCTTCAATCCCGTCGGATTGCCGGGGCCGG
Source organism: Pleurodeles waltl (assembly GCF_031143425.1). Taxonomy (NCBI): domain Eukaryota; kingdom Metazoa; phylum Chordata; class Amphibia; order Caudata; family Salamandridae; genus Pleurodeles; species Pleurodeles waltl. Next base: position 684,551,230 of record NC_090449.1, on the reverse strand, counting down.
CGGTCATCCGCCGTTTTTGCCCCGGCTGGGAGAATCCGCCAGGGCAGCGCTGCAAGCAGCTCTGCCCTGGGGATTCTGACCCCGGTACCGCCAGCCTGTTTCTGGCGGTTTTCACCGCCAGGAAGAGGCTGGCGGTAACGGGTGTACTGGGGCCCCTGGGGGCCCCTGCACTGCCCATGCCACTGGCATGGGCAGTGCAGGGGCCCCCTAACAGGGCCCCGGCCTTCTTTTCACTGTCTGCATGGCAGACAGTGAAAAGCGCGACGGGTGGAACTGCACCTGTCGCACCGCCGCAACACCGCCGGCTCCATTCGGAGCCGGCTCCTGTGTTGCGGCCTCATTCCCGCTGGGCCGGCGGGCGCTAACTTGGTTAGCGCCCGCCGGCCCAGCGGGAATGTCAGAATGGGGGCCGCAGAATTTTGCCCGCATGGCGGCCAAATGGCGGTTTCCGCCTGGCGGGCGGCGGTAGCCACCCGCCAGAGTTGGAATCACCCCCTTAGTCTTTTTTTCGAAGATTTTCTTCAGCGGGACGAACCTGCCAGTCCAATCCGACCTCCTGGAGCCCTTCTCCGGATACGCGATGAGGGAATCCTCGGTGGTGATTTTTACCTTCGGACTTAGTCGTTTTTTCGAGGTGAAAATCCTTCGACCGGGGTAAACCTGGATCTTGATCCGACGTCTATGGAGCCCTCCTCGGATACGCTGGCTGGGAGGTCCCGGTCAACTTTTTACCTTCGGACTTAGGCGGTCATTCTGACCGCGGCGGTCGGTGGTCGCCGCCTGCCAAGCGGTTCCCGCCGAAAGACCGCGGCGGCCATTCCGGCTTTCCCGCTGGGCCGGCGGGCGACCGTCAGAAGACTGCCGGCCGGCCCAGCGGGAAAGCCCCTTCAACAATGAAGCCGGCTCGGAATGGAGCCAGCGGAGTTGCAGGGGTGCGACGGGTGCAGTGGCACCCGTCGCGATTTTCACTGTCTGCACAGCAGACAGTGAAAATCTTTGTGGGGCCCTGTTAGGGGGCCCCTGCACTGCCCATGCCGGTGGCATGGGCAGTGCAGGGGCCCCCAGGGGCCCCACGGCACCCGTTCCCGCCATCCAGGTTCTGCCGGTGGACACTGCCAGAAACAGGCTGGCGGGAAGGCGGTCGGAATCCCCATGGCGATGCTGCAAGCAGCGCCGCCATGGCGGATCCCTGGGCCAACGGGAAACCGGCGGGAACCTGCCGGCTCCCCTTTTCTGACCGCGGCTTTACCGCCGCGGTCAGAATCGCCCAGGAAGCACCGCCAGCCTGTTGGCGGTGTTTCCGCCGCCCTCCGCCATGGCGGTCATGGACCGCCAGGGTCAGAATGACCCCCTTAGTCTCTTTTTTTCGGAGATTTTCTTTACCGGGACGAACCAGCAAATCAGGCCGGGTCGCGGTTGAGGCAAGCCAGCTAGAGTTGCTGCGGCGGGTCAGTCCCTCTATGGAGCTTTTTTTTACAAAAGTTGTCCAAACTTCTCCAAACTTCTGGGGCGTCTCCCAGATATCCTTTTGAGGTTATTTTGGGGTACACAGCTCACCCCAAGGGTCCAGAAGTTCTGAGATGGTCCTTGGGGGGTGCGGACTACAACTCCCAGAATGCACCTGGAGCAAACTCCTTTTTGGCCACTGGACAGTGGTCAGCTGGTCGCTTTCTTCAGGAGTTGGTGCAGGGGACTCTGGATAGCAATTTTTCACCTGTAGCAAACAGGGAGTCCCTCCTTGAACCAGTTGAAGCCAGGCAAAGTCCTTCTTGTGGTGAAGCCCAAGTGTGCAGCTGGTGCAGTCCTTCTGAGTGCAGGTTCCAGGTGCAAGCCAGGGGTCCAGCAGGGCAGTCCTTCTTCTGTTGTTCTTCCTTGTTGGATGTGGTAGGGAACTGCGGTGTGGGTGCAGGTCTGCCAGTTTTATCCTTGCTCCTGGGTGAAAAGCAGGGGGGTCCTGGTTCTCCAATCAGGTGCAGGGTCCTTCCCCCTGTGATTACCACTTCCTGGGAAGTGTGGCAAAAATCAATCCCAGGAGGCAACATTCTCTAAAAATCCATCATGGCTGAATCTGATTTTTGGAGGTTACATCTGGCTGAGCCCACCCACTGGTGTGACTAAAAATCATAAACACACCCCTCTCCTGCCCTCTCCTAACCTAATCAAGGGGGCACATAGTTGTCTGGGGTTGCAGGATGTGGGGGTGTTGCTGGTTGCTCCAAATGTCCTTCTCTGCCTTTGAAGACCAGTTTGGTAGCCCTCCCCCTTCCTGCCTCACCATCTGCTGAGTGGAGATTCCTTCCAACAGGCACATTCCTTTGTGTGAAGCCAGGCCACTTCACACCTCATCAAGGCAGCTTGGCTAAGCTGCTCAAGGCTGGCCAATCAGAGCACAGCAGCAAAAACAATGCAGGGCTGAAATTGGCAACTTTTCAGGTAAAGTTTAAAACTCTTTACCTGAACAAGTTATATTAAATCCAACAACTGGAAGTTGTGGGATTATTACAACCATTAATTTGATACCAAACTCTTGGTATGCATCATTTAAGGAGACTTTAAAAATTAAAATAAAGTCTCCCCATTCTAGCCTATGAAGGCCATTTACTACAATGAGGGAAAAACGAATTTGGCTGTTTTTACCTCACCAGGGCTTCTAAAACTATTTTTATAAAGTCCCTGCTTATAGTTACACGGCACCCAGCCCTAGGACTTATATGTAAAAATAAGGTAGTTTAAGACTTTGGAACTACTTTTAATTCCAAAGTCGAATTTGCATATAACTTTAATTTAAAAGCAGCCAGCAAGGCAGGCCTGCCTTTAAAATGACACTGGGCACCTCAGCAGTGCACCTATGTGTGCACCACCTATGCTGTGGTCCCTAAACCTACATGCCCTACCATATACTAGGGACTTATAGGTAGGTTAACTTAGCCAATTATAATTAGCCTAATTTGCATATATATTTTACACCGAGCACAGGCCCTGGGACTGGTTAGCAGTACCCAGGGCACCATCAGAGTCAGGAAAACACCAGCAAAAAGTGGAAAATGGGGGCAAAAAGTTAGGGGGCCTCTGCAATCAGCCCTGTTTTCCCACAACATTTGTGAAAGTACAGACTGACTACAGATTGATTTGTGATTCAAGGGTGTTTATTTCTGTGCTAATAAGTGGAGGGGGGTGTGCAATGGGCTGGGGTGATAGTGGAGGAATGTCCATGGTAGATTTCAGTCTCTTGGTCTCACAGGTGCATTGTCCATGGGGGCATAGGAAGGGAAGCAATGGCAGTTTAAGGATGGACAGGGTGACAAAGTGGGACAGAAGGGTGACAATCAGGAGGGTCTTATTTCCTGTTGGGGGTCTTGGCAATGTTCTCTGTCTTGTTCCTGGATCTAAGGGACCGTTTGCGGTCTGGTTCTCCTTCTGCAGGGGGTTGGGTGCTGGTGGCCTGTTCGTCCTGCGGCGGAGCTTCCTGTCCACTAGCGCCGGCGGAGGTGGAGGGCTGTTCATCGTCTAGGCTAGTGTCAGGGGCCCGTTTGTGTACCACTGGGTCCCTCATGGTGTTGGCCAGGTCTGCCAGAACCCCTGCAATGGTGACCAGGGTGGTGTTAATGGACTTCAAGTCCTCCCTGATCCCAAGGTAGTTTTCCTCCTGCAGCCGCTGGGTCTCTTGAAACTTGGCCAGTACCGTGCCCATGGTCTCCTGGGAATGGTGGTATGATCCCATGACGTTGGAGAGTGCCTCGTGGAGAGTGGGTTCCCTATGCCTGTTCTCCCCCTGTCGCACAGCAGTCCTCCCAGCTTCCCTGTTTTCCTGTGCCTCTGTCCCCTGAACCGTGTGCCCACTGCCACTGACCCCAGGTCCCTGATTGTCTTGGGTTGGTGGGTTTGCCTGGGTTCCCTGTAATGGTGGACACACTGCTGATTGACGTGTCCTGGGGACAGAGGGATGGGCCTGCTGGGTGGGTGCTGTGCTGGTGTTTCCTCAGGGGGGAGGGTCTGTGGTGGCTTGTGACAGTGGCAGGGGAATCGACTGTCCAGAGGTCCCTGATGGGCCAGGCTGGTCATCTTGATCCAGACGTGTAGAGCTGCTGTCATCCCTGTGGGCCTCTTCTGTGGGGGGACTGGATATGTCTGCCACCTCCTGTCCAGTGACATTGGGTATGGGTCCTGTTGGGGTGTAAATGCATAGTTTTAGTATCTGTGTGTGCCATCTTGTGAATTGGGTGAGTTACCCTCTACTCCTGTGCTTGCATTATTGTGTTTGCCCTTGTGTGATTGTTATTTTGGGGTCTGGGTGGGTATCTGTACTGGACATGTTTTGGTGATGGGGGTCCATGCATAGGTGTTGCATGCAGGGCCTTGGTATTGGGATGGCTGGGTTGTGATAGTGAGGCATATGTGAGGTGTTGGAGTGATGGGGTTAGGGGGAGGGTGGGGATATGTGATAGCATGCAGTTGGGGCGTGGGGGATATGGTAATAAAGATATGACTTACCAGAGTCCAGTCCTCCTGCTACTCTGCGAGGGCCTCAGGATGCAGTATTGCCAAGTCTTGCTCCTCCCATGTTGTTAGTTGTGGGGGAGGAGGTGGGGGTCCACCGCCAGTCCTCTGTACAGCAATCTGGTGTCTTGAAACCACAGAACGCACCGTCCCCCGTAGGTCGTTCCACTTCTTCCTGATGTCATCCTGTGTTCTTGAATGCTGTCCCACTGCGTTGACCCTGTCGACGATCCTCTGCCATAGCTCCATCTATTCTTACTTCACTTTTCCTCTAGGTCGGTGCCCAACAGAAGAAGAGGATTTGGCGTGCCATCGCCAAGGAAGTGCGGACCCTGGGGGTCTACCATAGACGGAGCACCCACTGCCAGAAAAGATGGGAGGACCTGCACCGCTGGAGCAAGAAGACGGGGGAGGCCCAGCTGGGGATGGCCTCCCAACGTGAAAGGGGTGCCCGTCGCACCATGACCCCCCTGATGTACCAGATCCTGGTGGTGGCAAATTCGGAGTTGGATGGGCGCTTGAGGGCATCACAGCAGCCACAAGCGGGTGAGTACAATTCTCATTCAGCTGACTCTGCGCGCATTACAAGGTGTCTGGGTGGGGGAGGTGGGCTGTGGGTTCCCCTAGGCCAGGGCAGACGTGCAAAGGTAGATCCATTGATGTGCAGCCTCATTCCCTGTCCAACCCCAAGGTGGTATTTGCCCTCTACACCTAGTCAGGCTCCTATATCTTCCAGCTGTGCATGAAATGGGTCTAGGGAGAGTCCCACATGGGCATGTGCTTTTCCCCTGCCCTGTCAATGCATGGCCTAGTGCATAGGGGGCTGCTCCCTGTGTGTTGGGTCTGCCAACGGTAGTGGTGTTGCAGGCATTGACCATATGTCTCCTCTGTCTTCCCCCCCTTTTTTTTTGTCACCCTGTCCTTACGTGCATTAGCATCATCTGGTGGAGGAGCAGTGGCACCGGTGCAGGAGGGAGCTGCATCCCGCATGGTCCTGGAGTGGGAAGTAACGGAGTCTGAAGGCACCAGCGGGACGGAGGGCTAGGTGAGCTCCACGGCAGGACAGGAGCAGACACCAGCGACAGCGACTCCTCCTCTGATGGGAGCTCCATTGCGGTGGCGGGCACCTCTGTGCCCACCGCATCAACAGGTACAGCCGCCACCCCCCCTACCACCACTGCCCTCCCAGCAGCCCCTCATCGAGTTTCCCGTGCCTGCTCACCCAGGATGGTGGGCATCTCCTTCGCCCCAGGCACCTCAGCCCCTGCCCCAGTCAGCCCCTCTGCCCTCAGTGAGGAGGCTATTGACCTCCTGAGACCCCTCACTGTTGGGCAATCTACCATTTTGAATGCCATCCAGGGTGTTGAGAGGCATTTTCAGAAAACAAATGCATACCTGGAGGTCATTCATTCTGGCCCAACACAGAGCATTTCAGGCTCTGGCCTCAGCATTGATGGCAGCCATTGTCCCTGTGTCCAGCGTCCCCCCTCCAACTTCCTCCACCTAGACCCAATCCCCTGTACCTCAGCATATCCCGAGCACACCATCTGACCAGCATGCACACTCATCAACACACAAGAGTGGACATGGCAAACATAAGCACCACACATCCCACAGGCACTCACACAAGCACCAACCCCATGCAGACACACCAACATCCACTGCCTCCACTGTGTCCCCCTCCTCCATGTTCTCCTCCTCCCTCCATGTCTCGTCTCCACTCACACCTGCATGCACTACATCCTCATCCACTATCTCCATCCCCAGTACGCCAATCACCAGACACCGCTCATGTGCACTCACCACCCCCACTACCATTCACACATCCCTTGTGTCCTCTCCCAGTGTGTCTGTGAGCCCTCCTCACAAAGTACACAAACACAGTCACACACCCACCCAACAGCCATCCACCTCACAACAGCCTCCGGCCCATGCACCTTCACCCAAATTCTTCAAACCTACACCTCCTATAACCACTACCTCTTCCTCCACTTCCAAACCCCCTCCATCTTCCTGTCCCAGTGTGTCTAAGAAACTTTTCCTGTCTAACATTGACCTCTTCCCTACACCTCTCTCCCTTCCTTCCCCTAGGGCCAGGCTGTCCAGGTCCCAGCCACCAAATCCTCCAGCACAGTGGTCTCAGCATGTCCAGTCACATTGCGGGCACCACCCATCAGGGCTGCCAGTGTGCCACCTAGCGAGGCCAAGGAGCAGGCTATTCCGCCACCTGCCAAGGTGAAGAAGGTGCCCAAATGCCAGAGGGAGAAGACGCACCTATCAGCAAGCATGGGCTCCTCCAAGCCAAAAGGGGACAGTGGCAAGGCACCAGCAGCAACTTCAAAGGTGGGGAAGGGACACAAGCCAAAGAACAGGTCAGGACAGGGCACGGAGGCCCCAGCTGAGGGACCAGAGTCACCCCTTCTGTCAACCACAACACCAACCTGTACAGCAGTGGACACTGCCACCTGCACCGCCACCAGCACCGCCACCAGCACTGCCACCTGCACATCTGCTGCCTCATCAACAGTCCCCAGCATCATCCCAAGTGGGCAGCCATCCGAGGCCGCAGGAGACGTCCTGCTGTGACCCACCACAGGTGCAGACACATGCACCACCGCCAGCACCTCCGCCACAGACACCACCGCAACCACTGCCATCAGCCCGCAACGTGCTCAGACAGGGCCACCACATCTGACATGGCAATCATCCCCAGTGGGCAGCCGTCCGAGGCTACAGGAGACATCCTGGACCCTGCCCAGCATACATGAGGCATGAGTCCCAGCACTGTTTGTACCAGCAGGTGGCAAGCAAAGTCGCAGCAAGGTGGAGTGTATCTCTGCTTCCATGGAGTATCATGCTACCTGTTCCCAGGCAATCTCGTGGCACATACACCCAGGTGAGGGAATGGGACCTGCCACACTGCATGTGAAGCACTCTGGGCACCAAGCCCCCTCCAGAACCAGTGGAGAAAGGCATCCACTACCTCAGTCCTCGGCACGATGAAGCAGTCTGGGCACCAAGCCCCCTCCAGAACCAGTGGAGAAACGCATCCACTACCTCAGTCCTTGGCAGGATGAAGCACTCTGGGCACAAAGCCCCCTCCAGAACCAGTGGAGAAAGGCATCCACTATCTCAGTCCTTGGCAGGGTGAAGAACTCTGGGCAGAAAGCCCCCTCCAGAACCAGTGGAGAATCACATCCACTCCCACAGTCCTTGTCAGGATGAAGCGCTCTGGGTACAAAGCCCTCTCCAGAACCAGTGGAGAAAAGCATCCACTTGAGAGATTGTGGCTTTGCACTCCCCAGGATAATGCAGTGGGCAAACCACCCACTGGAGAGACTTGTAAGACTGTGGTTTTTCACTCCCCATGATAATGCAGTGGGCAAAGCACCCACTGGAGAGACTTGAGAGACTGTGGGGGTTATTCTAACTTTGGAGGAGGTGTTAATCCGTCCCAAAAGTGACGGAAAAGTGACGGATTTACCACCAGCCGTATTACGAGTCCATTATATCCTATGGAACTCGTAATACGGCTGGTGGTATATCCGTCACTTTACCGTCACTTTTGGGACGGATTAACACTCCTCCAAAGTTAGAATAACCCCCTGTGGCTTTGTACTCCCCAGGATAATGCGGTGGGCATGGAGCCCCCTCGAGGAGCTTTGGCGTCGTTCGTTCATCCGGCTGAGTTGCCCCCCTCCCCCGAGGTGCCTGTTTATTTTCGATCTGATGTCTCTCCGTTTCGAGTCAGGTATCATGTGCGGGCTTTGCCCATGCATTTTGGGACCACTGACCCACGGACAATGATTTATATTTGTATATACTGATTTTTTATTTTGGCCTATCTGATATTTAATTGATTACACTTGTTACAATCATTTCCTTTTGTCCTTGCGTTCTTCTAGGGGCTGACAGGGTGTATATGTAATGTTGCTGCATGTATTTGTGTGTATGGTGTTGTGGGCGAGGGTGGGGGTGTTTCGTGTTGTGTGTGTGTCACTCTCTTTTCCCTCCCCCCCTCCCCTGTGTGCTAGGTGCAGTACTCACTGTGGTCATCGCCAGCGTCTTTGCTGCTCCTGATACAAGAGGAGGTACACCAGCATGGGCAGCACCTGTAGTTCGGGCTCCATGGCATCCTGGTTGTTCGTAAAGTGTCGAAAGGTGAGTGTTTTCCCTTACAAGTCCTGTTTCGGCCGTGCTTTTGATGACATTGGTACCACCTCGGAAAAAGTGGCGGATAGGCGTGTTGTAATACAGTGGGCGGAACCTTGTCTTCCGCCTGTCTGTTGGCGGTGACCGCTGCGGTGTTTGCAGTGTTAAAGTGGCTGTCTATGTTGGCGGTTTCCACCATGGTCGTGATTCCATTTTTTTTCCTCCGGCCTGTTGGCGGTATTACCGCTGCTTTTACACTGACCGCCAGGGTTGTAATCAGGGCCATAGTCCGACAGCATCAGATGGTATTCACAAAAACACCTGGCAGGACCCATATCATAAATCATCACATTCATGCTATAGATGGAAGGGTCTCCCGACAAAGACCCTACCGCCTACCCGAAGCCAGGAAGCAGATAGTAGAAAAAGAAATTACGGCGATTTTAAAAACAGGGCTCATTGAACCATCATCTAGTCCCTGGTGCTCCCCTGTAGTCCTAGTCCCCAAACCAGACGGATCTATCCGATTCTGTATAGACTTCCGACAAGTGAAATCCCTTTCCCACTTCAATACATATCCCATGCCTCAGATAGATGATCTCCTAGAGCGATTAGGACGGGCAAAATATCTAACCACTCTAGATTTAACAAAAGGCTACTGGCAGATTCCCCTAGAATCAAATGACATGGAAGAAACAGCCTTTGCACTCCCTCCGGGTTGTACCAGTTCACTGTATTGCCCTTTGGCCTTCATGGAGCTCCCTCCACTTTCTAGAGGTTGATTGATATTGTATTGCGACCCTTTCAAGCCTACTCCGCAGCATACCTAGATGATATTGTCATATATAGTGAGACTTGGGAAGATCATCTGAAACACCTGTCGCACATACTAAAAGCCCTTCAACAGGCAGGTTTGACAGCCAACCCGGAGAAATGTAACTTAGCAAAGAATACTATTAATTATTTAGGGTATGTGATAGAAAATGGAACCCTTAGGCCGCAAATAGAGAAGATAGAAGCCATTTCTCCTGTCCCAAAGACTGAAAAAGACGCTAGAGCCTTCCTCAGGATGCAAGGTTACTAAAGGGGGTTTATTCCCCATTTTTTTGATTGTGCATTGCCCAGACTTCCACAAATCCTTCCAGGTGCAAACCGATGCTTTGGATCAGGGAATAGGAGCGGTGTTGTCTCAAGAAGGGGACGCCGGACACTATCATCCCATTGCCTATATAAGTAGAAAACTCTTACCCCGAGAACAACATTATGCAACTGTCGAGAAACAATGCCTTGCTATTAAATGGGCTGTGGAATCCCTTCGCTACTATCGCCTGGGAAAGACCTTCACCCTCCTTATGGACCACACCCCTTTGACTTGGCTTTCCAAGCACAAAGAAATGAACTCTTGCATCCTACAATGGTTCTTATCACTCCAATCTTTTTCGTTTCAGATGCAACACTTCCTTGGTTCCCTTCTGACCAATGCGGATTTTCTATCCTGCTATCCATCTGATGGGTGGCTCGAACAGCCACTCCCTAAGGGGAGTGAATGTGATAGGACGCCGTCTGCCGGGCTGAGAGGGAAGTGCCCTGGGGGTACTTCGTGGCTTGCCAAGTCTGTGCAGGAAGGGGCAGAGTGCTTTCGGTAAAAAGGAGGAGGACTGAAACGTGAGGAGGATGGGTGCAGCGAAAGGAGACTAAATCGCAGCCAGGAGACAGAGGAATGCAGAGACAATAAGAAGAGGCGCCGCCTGCAGATGTGGAGCCGCTGGCTCATGGGGTAGAGCTACATCTCGGAAACAGTGAGATGCAGCAGCCCAGAAGGGATTCGCTACCAGGAGATGAAGGAGGGAGAGGAAGCGCTGGAGCCTGCCAAATTCTAGAAAGAACGTGGCCAGAGCAGGTACGGGGTTTATACTTGGGATGGGGAAGTAATGGGAAGAAAGCCGCTGACCGAGCATGATAACACCTAATGAATAAAAAAATGGTGGGGAGAAGGTTAAAGAATACAGTAAAAAGAAAAGGCACACTATCCTTAAGAACAAAAGCAAGGAAGGCACGTGTTGAGAAGGGCAGCACTTCCTAGAGACAATATAAGGACAATATTGACACATGGGATAAAGGAGAAAAGAAGATCCAATTAATGTGAGAGGGAAAAGTAAATCTACACTAACTACACAGGGGAAATAAGGAGAGTAAAAAAAGGATAGAAGAAGAAAGGAGAGAAGACAGGGGAGCAGGGGCGTCCATTACCAAGCAACTTACCTTCTAAAAACTGGGTTCTTCTTTCTCTCCCTTCCGGTTTCTTCATTGGAGGAATTCCGAGATGACTACCTGAATGAAAGAAAACCTAGTTAGGAAGAACCTGAAGAAACAAAACGAAGACAACAAAACAACAAAGACAAGACCTGAGAAAGAGAGACAAACATAAGCACAATATAGAGAAAAGAAAGCGTGGAAGAAATAAAAATAAAAGACCACATACCACAGCCTGTTACACCTTCTTTTATCCATTATTACTTACCTGTCAGAGTCTGTGTTGACTGTTAGTTGTGTTTCTAAGTCTTAAACATTGAGTTTGTCTCATGGTCGATAGATGGATGCATGTAAGGTGGTCTTGAGTGCGTTGGTGTGCGGTGTTTTATGGTGGAAAGTTACCAAATGGTGGACTGACCATGTGACTGGTGTGATGTTTTGAATAGTAACTAGTTGTGGGTTTGCAAAAATTATATCAAGGATGTTTCCACGATGTGTGTGGGATTGTGTACAATCTAATCTAGGTTCAATGTGACTAGGCCAGTAGTGATAGTTTTTGGATATAGCATATTGGGTTTGTCAAACCAAATGTTTAGGTCCCCAGAAATGCAGAGGTTCGAGTATAACGTTATAAGGTTTGCAACTGTGTCCTGAAATGTATCTGGGAATGTTGAATTCAATTAAATTCAATTCATCTTTATAAAAATAGAACCTTAAAACACATGATATACAATATAATTTTTAAAAGAATATAAAACCACGTCAAACAAGAATAAGAATTTCACATAAAAACATTTAAAAATTGGTGCAACTACGCCAGCAAATAGTACATTTAAAAAAAAAGACCCAACCCCACAGGAAACTAATTCATCAAATACAACCCGCAAGTAAAGATGGGCTGGGTGGCATTGTTAAAACCCCTTACTCTTCAATATAGGCAATAAGAACCTCTGTCTGAAAGGAGCATAACACTTGCAAAAGAGAGTAAAATGGAGCAGAGTCGGTGGAGAAACACCATCACATAGGCAGAAAGAATACTCTGGATCGTACTGGCCAAGCGGAAAGCACACATTTTATCTGATTGAACCAAATGAAATTGAGTAATAAGTGCCCTTTCCCACACATTTTGAACCAGCAATAAACAAAACTCTGACCCCCAGTGCATTCTAATCATTAAAAAGTAGTGCACAGACAGTTTCATTAGTTTAATGGATTCCCTTTTTACCCACCATAAGTTTAATAAATTCCTCCTTAACCCAGAGCTTACTGAATCCTCTTAAACACTGCGGGGAGTTAAAAATCTCTGGACGTCCCAAGAGCGAAGCGGTGTATTTAAGATATCGAAACCAAGGAATGATGTGACCAGAGTCACAGGCCAAAGAATCATGAATCACCTCCCTATTTAGGGAGGCACACACATTGGTCAAAACAGAAATTCAAAGAAGAAGTGTGGAAATCTTGATACTGTCTTCTACATACCCCAGGTCCAGTTCCTCATGCAAATAAAATCCAGGGGTAGTAGGCCCAACTCCTAGTAATCTGCTACAAAAATTATTCTCTTTTTTTGAGGCACCATGCTGCTGCAATATCCCCAAATAGGGGCCAGTACAATAAAACCGGAATGCACTTATGCCTATACACCTCGAGTAGGGGTAGAATAGGCTTGTCCCTAACCTGGCTGAAAAATCAAAAGTGGCACCCACTGCAGCATTAAAAGATGAACAGTGCCTAGAGAAGTAGAGGACCCAGAGACCTTTATCATCAAAGATCACCCCAATATAAGGGAGGTCATGCACATGGCTAATCATTTTACCCTTTATAGACACAATCCCTAGTTTGCTCTGAGACTTTCCACAAACCATATAGTGTGTTTTACCAATATTCACATCCAAATCTAGGTTGGTGATAAACTCTACAAAAGCATTTACCGCAGTTCATAGACCATTCATAGTGCGAACCAACAACACTGTATAATCTGCATAAACCAAAGCTAGCGCACTCTTCCCATTCATTTCAGAAACACCCTTACATCTATCCACTAAAAAGCCATGCAAGCCATTAGAATATAAAAGAAATAGCATGGGGGCAAGAATACAGCCCTGCCTCACCCCCATGTGGAGTGTGAAGGGATCTGTTCATTTTATCCAATATCTCACAGAAGCATTAGTACCAGAGAGGAGCTTTCACAAAAGCTAAACAATTGGGATCGGCAACCCCATCTTAGATAGCAAGCCACACAACTTCCAATGATTTACGCTGTCGAAGGCACAACTGATGTCAGAAAATGCCAAGTACATTTTTGTGATTGGATATTTGCCAGTCAGCAATAGCAGATTTAAACACTGTTTCTAGGTCTCCAACTCTTCCCTGAACCCATACTGCACTCGACTCATGAGATCATGTTCCTCCACCCAGGTCTCAATAGGTTGCAGAACAATGTAGCCTCACATTTTCACCAAATAATCTAACAGTGAGATAGGGTGATAACACTTGGGGTCACTAGGGTTCCTTTTTCTAAACACAGGCACTATGGAGGCAGATTTCCATGAAGAAAGGATCCCAGAAATCATGGCAGCGTTTTGTAAATTTACAATAATAGAAACACACATCTAAATGTTTCTTTTATGTAAATACATTGGAATAGCATCAGGCCCAGGAGCTTTATGTACTGAACTCTCCTGTAAGGTGACAACCCCCTCCTCTAGGCTAAACCTAATGGACAAACTCTGGCCAGAGTCACCTAAGTCCACCTCAACTTTCAGTTCCTTGAGCAGGGTTTTCGTAGCAGCATGGCACGTTTTATCAAACCACCCACTCTGGGACTTACAAGAAGACCCTACGCTGGACTTAATAATAGATCTAATGGGGCCTTTTAATCTTTCCAGTGCATCAATCACCTCTACAGCTGAAGAGTTTTCTGAAAAAAGAATCCCTGCAATCATGTTAAAATTACTTTTCACCATGGTTGCTAACACCTAGGTGATATCAACCTGGCACCAATGTACCCTGCAACCTTGATCCTTGGCTTCCAAACCAGTAGGACCCATAAAAGCTGGTAAAAGTTGGAGGGGAAGTCTAAAGCCAACACAAGAGGATTATAATTGCTGAGGTTCTGCATTTGGACCTGCCTTGCCGTAAAAGGTGGCTCAATGAAGCAGACACAAAAATGTAATCAATTGTAGTAACCTGCCAACAATCAGGATCCCTGATTTAAACACCAATCCAGAGGTATTAATCAACCATATCTCTAGAAGAGCATTAGTCACCGTCACACCCCAGCTATCCTGGGATAACTCCCTAGTAGTAAAACACTCCTCTCGATCAAAAGAATTGCCTGTGGTAGGGTAGTCATCAATCTTAGCATTAAAATTCCCTGCCACACTTACACAAAAAAATTTCAAAATAGATTCCATCCTTGATTTCAGTGTGTGCAGGGCAGAAAAAAGTACAGTACCTTGACATTCTGACTCCCACACGCCATTAAAAAAATTAACAAGTAAGACATTGTGGGGGTCATTCTGACCCTGGCGGCCGGTGACCGCCAGGGTCACCGACCACGGGAGCACCGCCAACAGGCTGGCGGTGCTCCCGAGGGCATTCTGACCGCGGCGGTTCAGCCGCGGCCAGAAAGGGTAAACCGGCGGTCTCCCGCCGGTTTACCACTGCCCTTGTGAATCCTCCATGGCTGCGGAGCGCGCTCCGCAGCCATGGGGATTCTGACACCCCCTACCGCCATCCTGTTCCTGGCGGGTCTCCCGCCAGGAACAGGATGGCGGTAGGGGGTGCCGCGGGGCCCCTGGGGGCCCCTGCAGTGCCCATGGCATGGGCACTGCAGGGGCCCCCGTAAGAGGGCCCCGCAAAGTATTTCAGTGTCTGCTAAGCAGACACTGAAATACGCGACGGGTGCAACTGCACCCGTCGCACCCCTGCAACTACTCCGGCTCAATTCTGAGCCGGCGTCCTCGTTGCAGGGGCATTTCCTCTGGGCCGGCGGGCGCTCTTTTGGAGAGCGCCCGCCGGCCCAGAGGAAATGTCTGAATGGCCACCGCGGTCTTTTGACCGCGGTGCGGTCATTCAGCGGCGGTACCTTGGCGGACGGCCTCCGCCGTCCGCCAAGGTCAAAATGACCCCCTGTATTTGTTAGGAAAGACCACCTAGACAATTAAAATGCCCTGATTATTACATCTGATATGGTATGCTCTATAGATCTTATAAATGCGAATGAAGGTCCCATTCCTTGGAATGATGAATTGTTGAGCCGAGGTCTGTAAAGGAGAAGAAAGTTACAGGAGGAAGTTGATGTCGGGTTGCATCTGAGGACCTCACAATCTTGTATGGAAATGTTTTCTGAGATTTAGTGCTTGTTTGAACATAATAGCAAGTCCACCTCCTCTTTTGCCTATATGGTTTTGTGTGATGGTCCGATGGCCTGGAGGAATAGCTTCGTACAACACTGGGGCCATGTCATCTCCCAACCATGAGACTGTTATGAATAGTAAGTCAGATTGTGTGTCAGTGAGCAGGTCGTAGATGTCATGCTTGTTTTTTGAGAGTGGTCAAGCATTTATGAGCAGGCAGTTTAGAAAATGTGTTTTGGTTGTGATGTAATTTTGTTTTCGAGAAGGGTGAGCAGTATACTTTGAGCCTGTACTAGGTGTGATATTAGTTGTAATAACTGTATATGGGTCACAGTAGTGTTGCTTTTCTATATTGTGTTCCTTGTCCAGCAGGCTTAGGAGGCATCTTTTTGGGTGTGTGTGTGTTGGTTGTGAGTTTGGGGGCTGAGAATGACATGATGAGTTTAGTTATTTTTGTAGAGTAGCCTTTTTATGTAATAGACACAGGGATGCACAGTTGTTAACAGTGGCATGTTATTTATTTTGTTTGCATCTGTTAAGAGTTGGAAGGAGTATGGGTTAGGGGTGGTGGAGGAGCATGTGGATCATGATCTAAGGCTCTAAATTGTGCAATGGATGAGAGGTGGTAAATTAATGTTGCTGTGTTGGAGTGTATGTGGTAGATGCTTGTGAAGAGTGAAACTATTAGAGTAAAGATTGGTCAGGATTTGTATACTTTGTCTAGTCATGAGGGTGGGAGTGGGTGTGACAGAAAGTATTATGAAAGTTTGTGTTATTTTGTTGTGCTGATGTGTGTGGCTTGTTTGGTTTTAGTGGAGTAGTGAGAGGAGATATTGAAGTAGTGGTTTCCAGTGAAGAAACTTGCATGAGAGTTACTGCTGGTGAGTGGTGTTTGAATAGTACAGGGGTGGTGGTGTGTTTTGGAGAACAGTGTACGAGGTATATTGGCGGGTATGGACAAGAGTTAAGAGAGTTTGTGTTAGATTTGATTGCGGGAAGAGGTAATATGTGTCGTGGAGTGTAGTGTAAGGATTGTATGGTTGTGTGTAATTGGTCAAAAGATTAGGAGGGTGTTGGCGGATGTTATGATGGAAGGCTGAGTATAGGTGTTGTCATGATAAGAACAGATCTGGTAGGAGCAAATAGAGGATAGTGCTGAGGTTTTGATTACACAGGGAGTTTGTGTCTAGATGGATGAAAGTTATGTAGAATGTGGCTTAGTGTTGTGTGGGTGATGTTTGGATGTGTTAGTGGTACTGGACAGAGTTGAGTTTGGTGAGAGATTAAAGGTGTCTTAATGTTGAAGTTGTGGTGGTATGTGTATAGGTATGGTATGTGGGGTTTTGTGGTTGTTGTTAAGACATTGAAATCTATTTGAGGTTTGTTTGTGGTGCACACGTTGGATGACTTTGCTGATATTGTATCTGGAGGGTGAAGGATGTGGAGGGTTTAAGATAGATGCTGAAAAATGGAGAATTGGGCAGAATTTCTGGCCATAGGTCAGACCTACTCTGGCCTGAACAGGCCCAAACAGACAACTGCCTTTGTCCTTTCCGCTCTTAGCCTTGATGCCTGGGCTGAGATGCCCTGAGCCCTAGGCTTAATTAGCCCTATCGACCAATGGAACCCTAACCAATCAGATTTCTAACCCTAAAAATCTTAGACAAATAATAACCCTAGCCCTAGTACCAAGCACAGCCCTAGCCCTGAGAGCCAATCACAACAGGAATCCTAAAAACTTTGGACGAATAGGAACCCTAGCTCTAGTACCAAGCACAGCCCTAGCCCTAAAAGCCATTCACAACAGAAACCCTAAAACGTTTGTTCAATAGGAACCGTAGCCCTAGTACCAACCAGAACACAAACTGTATCCCTTAAGCCAATAGAAATACTAACCCCAGCAACCAATGACAACAACATATGCAATAGCCAATAAGAACTTATATAAGTGCCACGTTACCTTAAGCCCAAGCCCCTGTGGTAGGGAGGAAAAAAGGTAGTGTTAGGGAGTCTTTGTGAAAAACTAGAAGGGAAATTTCAAGCAATCATGAGTAAAACAAACAGCAGTTTACAAGCACCAAGTTTAGCTGAAATACAGGGAGCTTAATATAAATAGGCACGGGTAGGAGAAATCAACTTTTTAACAAATAACAAGAATACACAGAAAGTCTGGGGTCTTACCAGTCTCCTAAGACTCTCACTCATTGGGTGGTGTTAGGGTGCAGGTAAAGTTGAGCTCCCAAAATGGAGGTGTCTGCCTTGGGGTTCCCTCCACAAACTTAAAGGCCCACTGCAGGTGTGAGAGGAGGGCTGTTGTAGTGTGAGTCTTGTTCTTCATGATGTAATTAGTTCTGTGCCCGAGCGTATGCATGTTCCGAGTGTGCTTGAGGCTGTAGTCAAGTTATTCGTTCATTTGATGTCATTTTGTTTGTGTTAAAAAAAGGTGCCTCGTGTAATTACTATGTTCAATGTGGCACGTGTAATGTTTAACTTTGAAAGTGTTTTGAACCGATTCGTGTTGTTGTTTTCTTCGGATAAATCAGTTGAGACTTTGTCCTGAGGACTGGTTGCAGGCTCTTTTTATCTACAATGGAAATAAACTTTTCAGATCTGTTTGTGTTACTGTGGAATTTATTACTTCACTTGGAGGACAATTTCACCACATATTTGGCAAAGATGGTTGGATTTGAATTGCTTTGGCAATTGGGGTTGATGTTAAAACCTTTTTAAAACAGAACATTTGGACATATTTGATTACTCACCAAAGTACCACCGGGGTGTGCCTATTTGTGCTTTTACGCAAAATGTTTCCAAGGTGTGCCATTTGTCCAGACTGGATGAGGAAGTTCAACAAGGACAAGTTGGAAGATTTGTCTGAACTAAAGGCCACATTGTTAAAGAATCAAGTTGTGTCTCAGGAATTATTTGATGAGAAACACAGAATTAAGGTTGTTAATTTTATGGTGGGTGATTGGGTACTTGTGAAAGTTCCTACGAGAGTGAGGAAAGGTCATTTGCAATTCATGTCTCCTGTACACGTTGAGAAAGTGTCAAAGGGTTCAGTGTTGTTGAAGAATAAAGGTTGGTGGAGTGAAAGAGGTATTATCAAAATCACTCCTCTTCAAGCAAGTAAAATAGGGGGTTATTCTAACCTTGGAGGAGGTGTTAATCCGTCCCAAAAGTGACGGAAAAGTGACGGATTTACCACCAGCCGTATTACGAGTCCATTATATCCTATGGAACTCGTAATACGGCTGGTGGTATATCCGTCACTTTACCGTCACTTTTGGGACGGATTAACACTCCTCCAAAGTTAGAATAACCCCCTTAATGTTTGCAGCCAAGAATGTTGATGCTTTGTCAAATTTTGCATTTATTGAGGACCTACACACTACAGGGAGTGCAGAATTATTAGGCAAGTTGTATTTTTGAGGATTAATTTTATTATTGAACAACAACCATGTTCTCAATGAACCCAAAAAACTCATTAATATCAAAGCTGAATATTTTTGGAAGTAGTTTTTAGTTTGTTTTTAGTTTTATCTATGTTAGGGGGATATCTGTGTGTGCAGGTGACTATTACTGTGCATAATTATTAGGCAACTTAACAAAAAACAAATATATACCCATTTCAATTATTTATTATTACCAGTGAAACCAATATAACATCTCAACATTCACAAATATACATTTCTGACATTCAAAAACAAAACAAAAACAAATCAGTGACCAATATAGCCACCTTTCTTTGCAAGGACACTCAAAAGCCTGCCATCCATGGATTCTGTCAGTGTTTTGATCTGTTCACCATCAACATTGCGTGCAGCAGCAACCACAGCCTCCCAGACACTGTTCAGAGAGGTGTACTGTTTTCCCTCCTTGTAAATCTCACATTTGATGATGGACCACAGGTTCTCAATGGGATTCAGATCAGGTGAACAAGGAGGCCATGTCATTAGATCTCCTTCTTTTATACCCTTTCTTGCCAGCCACGCTGTGGAGTACTTGGACGCGTGTGATGGAGCATTGTCCTGCATGAAAATCATGTTTTTCTTGAAGGATGCAGACTTCTTCCTGTACCACTGCTTGAAGAAGGTGTCTTCCAGGAACTGGCAGTAGGACTGGGAGTTGAGCTTGACCCCATCCTCAACCCGAAAAGGCCCCACAAGCTCATCTTTGATGATACCAGCCCAAACCAGTACTCCACCTCCACCTTGCTGGCGTCTGAGTCGGACTGGAGCTCTCTGCCCTTTACCAATCCAGCCACGGGCCCATCCATCTGGCCCATCAAGACTCACTCTCATTTCATCAGTCCATAAAACCTTAGAAAAATCAGTCTTGAGATATTTCTTGGCCCAGTCTTGACGTTTCAGCTTGTGTGTCTTGTTCAGTGGTGGTCGTCTTTCAGCCTTTCTTACCTTGGCCATGTCTCTGAGTATTGCACACCTTGTGCTTTTGGGCACTCCAGTGATGTTGCAGCTCTGAAATATGGCCAAACTGGTGGCAAGTGGCATCGTGGCAGCTGCACGCTTGACTTTTCTCAGTTCATGGGCAGTTATTTTGCGCCTTGGTTTTTCCACACGCTTCTTGCGACCCTGTTGACTATTTTGAATGAAACGCTTGATTGTTCGATGATCACGCTTCAGAAGCTTTGCAATTTTAAGAGTGCTGCATCCCTCTGCAAGATATCTCACTATTTTTGACTTTTCTGAGCCTGTCAAGTCCTTCTTTTGACCCATTTTGCCAAAGGAAAGGAAGTTGCCTAATAATTATGCACACCTGATATAGGGTGTTGATGTCATTAGACCACACCCCTTCTCATTACAGAGATGCACATCACCTAATATGCTTAATTGGTAGTAGGCTTTCGAGCCTTTACAGCTTGGAGTAAGACAACATGCATAAAGAGGATGATGTGGTCAAAATACTCATTTGCCTAATAATTCTGCACTCCCTGTAGTTGTGGTAGTTGCAATTCTGATGCATCTCATTTTGTAGATGTTTCAGAGCATGAAGCAGTGTGATATTTTCCTGCAGATTGTAGCCAGCTGCTACATCAAGCAAGTTTTGCAATTCATTTGCCCAACTCTGTTAGTGAGAAACGCAATGTAGGAATGCCTATCAAGTTTAAGGACTACTATGTTTCATGATTTTTTTTTTCTTTTGTAATAAAAAAAAAACATTCCATTAGGGGGAAGGTGTGTGTTTTATTATTTTAAAAGGGGGAAGGTGTTGTAGTGTGAATCTTGTTCTCTTTGATGTAATCAGTTTTGTGCCCGAGCGGGTTCGTGTTCCGAGTGTGTTTGAGGCTGTAGTCAAGTTTTTAGTTCATTTGATATCATTTTAGTTATGTTCAAAAAAGGTGTCTTGCGTAATTACTATGTTCAATGTAGCACGTGTAATGTTTAACTTTGAAAGTGTTTTGAACCGATTTGTGGTGTCGTTGTCTTGGTATAAATCAGTTGAGACTTTGTCCTGAGGACTACAGCAGCACAGGTTCCGGGATATTTTTACCTACAATGGAAATAAACTTTGTTTGTGAATCTGTCCGTGTTACTGTGGAATGTATTACTTCACTTGGAGGACAATTTCACAACAAGGTCTCAGGTTGCCTGGGAGCCAGGGAGCCAAGGGAGCCAATCACCAGTCTGGCAGCGGAGAGCCAGGTACAGCTCTTGATTGGGGAGTATATTCTCAAATACTCTGATGCCCTGATTTATCAACTTTTTTTATCAACTTTTTGCACCGCATTACCGTCATTTATTGATGCAAAAATGGCGCAAATTTACAAAACACAATTGTATTTTGTAAGTTTGCGCCGCTTTTGCGTCAAAAAATTACCGTAATGCGGCTTAATTTTTTTTTTAAATCAGGGCCAGAGTCTGGAGAAGTATAGATGTGCATTCTTTTTTATCTTGCCTCCTTGAGTCTTGAGGAGGTTGTAAAGCTCCTCAACCGTTCTCTCTGCCTTGATGTCGACCTGCTTGTCGAAGATGATCAACGTCAACACCTCAACGTAGGTATCAATCTCTACATTTATCTCCTATGGAGTCTCAATGGTTACCTGGTTGACAGTGAGTGTCATGGTGGCGTTGGACTCTTCGATGTCGATGGAGGTCTTATTCTTGACGCCGATGCACCATGTCTTGATGGTGAACTACGACGTTTCCTCAACAGTGAGTCATGGATGGACGGTGAACACATTAGGGTCGTACCTCTCCTCGACATCGATGTCCTCAACGTCGATCGGGACCTTGGCATTTTACAGCTGTTTTATGACAGGGACGCTCACAAGATACAGATGAAAGAGCTCTGGTAGAGAAATGAGCCTCTCCTCACTCTGAGGTCCCTCTTACAGACTATGGCCCTCATTCTGACCTTGGCGGGCGGCGGAGGCTGCCCGCCAAAGTCCCGCCGTCAGGTTACCGTTCCGCGGTCGAAAGACCGCGGCGGTAATTCTGACTTTCCCGCTGGGCTGGCGGGCGGTCGCCTTCAGGCCGCCCGCCAGCCCAGCGGGAAAGAGGCTTCCACGATGAAGCCGGCTCGGAATCGAGCCGGCGGAGTGGAAGCTGTGCGACGGGTGCTGTTGCACCAGTCGCGTATTTCACTGTCTGCGCAGCAGACAGTGAAATACATTTAGGGGCCCTCTTACGGGGGCCCCTGCAATGCCCATGCCAGTGGCATGGGCACTGCAGGGGCCCCCAGGGGCCCGCGACCCCCCCTACCGCCATCCGGATCCCGGCGGTCGGACCGCCGGGATCTGGATGGCGGTAGGGGGGGTCGGAATCCCCTCGGCGGCGCAGCAAGCTGCGCCGCCTTGGAGGATTCAATGGGGCGGCGGTACACTGGCGGGAGCCCGCCAGTGTTGCCGGTCCGACCGCGGCTTTACCGCCGCGGTCGTAATCCCCATTGGAGCACCGCCGGCCTGTCGGCGGTGCTCCCGTGGTCCTCCGCCCTGGCGGTCTTTGACCGCCAGGGTCAGAATGACCGCCTATGCCTGTTGTCTTCTCCTTTCGTTCGTTCCATGGAGGTGAACTTTTTCTTTTGTCTTTGAGGGTGCATGTAGGAGGCTGGCCTGGTGTGTGGTGGACACCTATGGTATTGACACCTTATACCAGGTCCAGGCAAGCCAGGACTCTCTAGTGGTAGCTGTGGTGAGCAGCCAAAAATGATCTAGGAGGATTGTGAAGCACTTGCAATACCCCAGTAGTCACACAGTAACTTATCACACATGAAAGAAACACACAGTGTTGCAAAAATAAAGATACTTTATTATAGTAACACCGAACTAGAATAATGTAGGCAATCCCCCCTTTCGGAAGGTATATACACACAAAATATACACAGGTAAGTACTAGTATTTAGCATAAAATCATTAGAAATAGCAAGAATTACCAATGGCCCTATAGGGGAGCCAAACCATATACTAAAATACTAAGGTGGTCATTACAACCTCAGCGGTCTTTTAAGAAGACCGCCGAGGGACCGCCGTGCGGAAGACCGCCAGTAGTGGCGGTTTGCCGCTCGGTGTATTATGACCGTTGGCTGCCCTCCGTCGTTTTTCCGACGGAGAGCCGCCAACAGCCATACTTGCGGGCAGCGGGGAAGTGGAGGTTGCTCCACCTCCACCGCCACGCCAACAGAACACCGCTGAGCTAATCATTCCTGTGATTCTGCATGGCGGTGTTCTGTTGGTGGTGTGGTGTTGGTGGAGCTGCCCCCATGTCTCCCGTCCCCTCCCGGCGGATCGACGGAACAGGTAAGTCGATCGTCCGTTAGGGGAGGGGGGTGTTGTGTGTTGTGTGGGTGCATGGGGGTGTGTGTCTGTGTATGTAGGGGGTTGTGTGAGTGCGTGTATGCTTGCAGGGGTGTTGCGTGTTTTGGAAATGTGTGCGTGTCTGTCTGTATGTATGTCTGTATGGATGTGTGCGCTGAATGTGTGAATGTGGGTGTACGTGTCTGAGTGTGTGTGTGTGTGGATGTTGGCATGTATGTCGGGGTGTGTGCGTGTGTGTGTTGGTGGTGCCTGCGTGCGTGTCGGGTGTGTATGTGTAAGGTAATGTCGGGGGTCGGGTGGGGAGGGGGGCCCTGCCACCCAGGTCTCCAGCCCAGCGGTCGTCTCCGCCCTGGCGGGCGGAACGGGGAAGCGGCGGATGACCACCATGGTCATAATACTAAAAAAAAGACCGCCAGCCTGTTGGCGGTCTTACCGCCGCTTTAACACTATCCGCCAGGGTTGTAATGACCCCCTAAATGCGAGAAAGGGTCCCCCACCAGAGGATTTAGAGTAGTTAGGAGAGTATGGAACACCAAGAAGTGAGTACCTTCAAGACCCTCAGTGACCGGGAGAGCAGATTTAAGTTACCTGGTCATCCAATAGGCTAACATGGGGACTTAGAATTGGAACAATGCAAGAAGAGTACCAGACTGGTGGAACCCAAAGGTAGATTCTGGATTAAGAGGGCCTGTAAAAGAAGGAGACAGAGTTCAGTCCACTAGGAGTGTCCATGCAGGGTAGGAGGCCTGTCAAAGAAGGAGACAGAGTTCAGTCCACCAGGAGTGTCCATGCAGGGTAGGAGGCAATACCCATGCTTCTGTGGGTGAAGATCTGGGATGATAGTAGTGGATGAAGGCTAGCTGTGAAGCCCAGGAGCTGCAGAGGAGTCTCTGAAGTCACCTAGGAGCTGTCCATCTGGGGTTGCCAGATTGCAGACAGGTCAAGAGGACTACCAACAGCACAAGCAAATGCTATTGAAGCTGTGGGAGATTTGCAGAGCTGAAGAGGACCAGCAAGGCTCTGGGGACTAGGCTCTTGGAGGGGAGTCTGGGCTGACCCTAGGAAGACAGGAGAGCCATAATAAGCAGCCAGAGTCCCTACAACCAACCCACTGGCAGCAGACACAGTTAGTCACAGTGAAGCCAAGGCAGCACACCTGAAGAGGAGTCTCCGATCACTGGAACAGCAGAGAGGAGACTGTCCTTGCAGAGGTAGAGTGCTGGCAGCAGGGGCTACTTAGAGGTTGAAGATCCCTCAGAGCAGGAGTCAACTATCCTTGGTTGCTGAAACATTCACAGTGAACAGGGATTCCATCCTGGAGGAAGAGGCAAGGGCTCACCGACTCCCAAGTAAGAGCTGAGAGGACCCAGAGGAACCCTCAGAACCACCACCTGTGTTGGAGAATCTTCGCAGGCCAGAGGACAGCAGATCTCATCAGCTGGACATTGTTGCCTTAGGTGCCTACGGATGCAGGAGAGTGCCTCCTGCACTTCAAGGGAGATTCCTTCTTGCTTTTTTGGTGCAGCTGAAGTCTTGCTGACCCCAGAGGATGCACAGCTGTGAAAATGTTGCAAAGTGCTGACAGGAGCCAAGGAAACAATGTTGCAAGGAGAGATTGTCTCATTGTTGCAGTCTTGTTTGGTTCCTGTGAAGGCCAGCAGCAGTTACGGTGACCAGGAGCAGAACGGTCATTACCATTCGCCACAAAGCCCTGGACTGGCTAACCTCCTTCCTCTCCTAAAGAACCCAAAGAGTTCGCCTCCCTCCTTTCCGGTCTACAGACACCAAGATCATCTGTGGGGTCCCCCAAGGATCCTCCCTCAGCCCCACCCTCTTCAACATCTACATGGCTCCTCTCACCAACATCCTCCGTCCCCACGGCATCACCATCATTTCATACGCTGACGACACCCAGCTCATCATCTCCCTCACTAGGAACGCAGCCAGTGCCAAGAATGACCTGCACGCCGGACTCCTCGACATCACCAACTGGATGACAGCAAGCCACCTCAAATTGAACTCAGAAAAAACAGAGTTCATCATCTTCGGCCCCAACAAGGCAACATGGAACGACTCTTGGTGGCCCACCACCTCGGACCACCCCCAACACCCACGCACGCAACCTTACTCATACTGGACATGACTCTCTCTATGACCCAGCAAATCAACGCCTGCTTCAACACCCTTTGCATGCTACGCAAGACTTTCAAATGGATCCCTTTAGAAACAAGAAGAACAGTCACCCACGCCCTCATAAGCAGCAGACTTGACTACGGCAATACCCTCTATGCAGGGACCACAGCCAAGCTTCAAAGAAAACTCCAGTGAATCTAGAACGCAGCCGCACATCTCATCCTCAACCTCCCTCGCCACAAACACATATCCAACCACCTCAGATCCCTACACTGGCTGCCCACAAAAGGATCATTTTCAAAATCCTTGTCCATGCTCACAAAGCCCTTCACGACATTAGACCGGCCTACCTCAATGAACGAGGCAACTTCCACATACCAACTCGACAGCTCCTCTCCGCCGACCTCGCCCTCGCTACAGTCCCCCATAGCCAACGCACCACCTCTGGTGGCAGATCCTTCTCCCACCTCGCTGCCAAGACCTGGAACTCCCTCCCCACCAAACTACGCAAGACCCAGGACCTCCTAACCTTCAGAAAGCACCTAAAAGCATGGCTTTTTGAGCAGTAACCAGACACCCCCAAGCCACCCCCTCCTCCCAGCGCCTTGAGACCCTACCGGGTGAGTAGTGCGCTTAAGAAATTATTTGATTGATTGATTGATTGATTGATTACAGAGGAATCCTGGTGGAGTCTTGCACGCCATATCTGGGGACCCACCTGCAAGGGAGTCCCTAAATAGCCCAAAAAGGCGCTTGGTCACTTTGCAAGGTGTCAAGATGGCAGAATCAACTGGCCACCGGGAAGAGCTCTGGACACCAACCCTGAGGTGGTGATGGACAGGGGTGTGGTCACTCAGCTTACCTTTGTGTAGTTTTGCACAAGAGCAGGGGCCGGTGGTCCCTGGAGTGGTGCAAACCAGATCATGCAAGGTGGGCACCAAATGTGCCCTTCCAAGCAAGCCTGTGAGGAGCCTACCCCAGCCTTGCAACATCTATTTCCAGGAAGAGGAGGTTGCACCCCTCTCCCACAGAAAATCCTCTGTTCTGCCTTCCCCTGCTTGAGTTGGTCAAGCAGCAGGCTGGCAGAATCCTGTCTGTGGGGCTGCAGCTGCTTGGCCTTTGTGACAGTTGATAGATTTAGGGTACTCTTATAAAAACATAGTTCACAGAGGGAATTATTCAAAAGGGGCATGTTTGGAAGATCAGACAAAGCTCAAACCAAGAGTGTGACCCCCCTCCTTCTCTCTCTATCTCTCTCTCACCTTCGCTCCTGTAGCCTTCCAGTCTTATTCCCTGCAGGTAATGTGCTCAGAATGGCCTGCTTAACTTTTATGAATGAACAAATGTTCAAATAAAATAGTGAAAGTTATATATGAAGTACACTATGCTTCTGTACTGACACAGTCAATGATCTTTGTGTACTCCCACGTAGGGCAGTACATCTCAGATTATGTATTTACTTGACACAGACTTTCATGGATTCACATTTGCAAATAACATTATGTCCCAGGCCTTGAATTAGCTCCTGTGGTGCATAGGGTGCAGAAAAGGCATTTCCAGTAGCATACAATATAACTAATGTATTGTCAAATACTTGATAATTTGTTCTAATTCCCTTTCCTCTACTAAGAAAGGAATTTTGCCTAGGGTGCAATATGTGTTAAGATTAAAAGACCTTTGTTAGATTATATATTATGGTAATTAGGGTTAAAATATGCATTTGCCTTTTATTTGATGCTGACCTAAAACATTTCATATTCGAGAAGCAAGCCTGACAGAGGTTTATGCGACCAGAGTGACCTTGTTTCTAGGTATTAAAAAGTATGCTTAAGAGAAATAGATTAGCTCTAGCATCTGGTGACATCTAATGTTGTGGTCATGTTTTATTACCTCTTCACTAATAGACAGGCATCCTTCAAGGTTTATAAATGCAGTTTTGAAGTAGGAGAGTGGAGCTTTAATGAAGTGCAGGGCAGGGCCTCAGGTACTATGCCACTCCTCTTGCATGGCCCTTTCAACAATTGGTTCTCTTCTGGTTCTCTTCTTCAATTGAAGGGTTACTTACAATCATCCACAGGAGAGCAAATTTATAGGAAATAATAGCATGACATACGTACAAAGTTTTTTTGCAGTCACACAGCCTGTGATTTACAAAACGCAGAGTTTGTGAGTGGAATAAACGTTTTAAAGAAATATCCAAGAGCGTTTATAAATCCGAAAAGTCTTTTTGATTAATAAAAGCTGTTTTCCAATCCATTATGCATCTTAGATAGTAGGCGGTGCAGACGAGGTGGTCCGCTTCTCTTATGAATTCGCAATGAAATGCATTTATGGTCTGCAATCGTAATTGTGCTTGCAAACCATTAATCATTTCCTGACTGTAAGCTGTGGTGGTCATCCACTTCCAAAAGGGAACAGATTCCTCTTTGGTAGTGGTGACTTCAGGGGAGCAGGAACTACTCCAAGAAACCAATGCCTAGGGGATACTGTTTCTTTAAATACAACTGCACCATTTCCAGAGCATGGGCTGCTTTTAGCAAAATGTTTTCCAATATGCAGTACAAATTCAGAGATGTAGGTCTGCAGTCTCTTGCTGCATTTACATTCACTCCTCCGGGGTTGGAAAATGCACATATCTAGCTTGTGAATGTGAGTAAAGCATCAGGCTCAAGGTTTCCGTATAGGTTAACAGTGATTTTTGTTTTTGCTAAAGCATGTAAAGAACTTTGCTACCTGAGTTTCATCAATAAATCAAAAATATTCAAATACAATGTTTCCTGATACCACATGCAGTATCTGATCGACGTATTCAGCTTGCAGTTCCTTCCAAAAACAGAAATGTATGCTGAAGTTGACATCCTGTGCACAGTTTAGGAGGCACACTTTTATGCGTGTTATGTCCAGAATGGGCTCCCTCCCAGGGCCAGCAGCAGTAGCACTGTGAGCAAGGAAATTGACTTTCACCGCCCCAAGAGCTTTTGGCATCTTTTATCCAATCATTGTCAATGAGATGTGGAAACCAGTGGGCGCGTGTTCGTCTTTAATTTCCACCTTCATTTGAAAAACATCTGGTGCATAAACATTATGATTAGTCAGACCATATGTTTTCTTTTCGGGACGTTGCACAGCTGAAGTTGCCTAGATGAGGGGAAAGGCCACATCCTGCATCTTTTTCATGTGTGAGGAAATCAGGCACAAGGCCTTGCAGCAATACTTTGTGATGAAATACATGTGTAAAATGTATTCCAAGTTTTGGTGCTGCACGCGTCAGTCAAATGAAACACCCCTCACAGTGTCAAAGATTTGCAGCAGGAACCAGATGCAAATAATGCAACCATTTAACAAGATTATTTCGGAAGACAGTAGTCGCCCTCACTACTCATCTTTTTTAACATCAAACTGATTATTGTGTCAGTAGAGCTTTTGTAAGAATAGTTTTTGCACGTAGGGCAGAATTATGGCTGAAATGTTTATTATGACCTTGAGGCCAGATGTTGTAACTCTTTTTAGGGTCGGAAACTTTGGAGTTGGTGACGAAAAAAAAAGGGTTTTCTTAGATGTAACAATACAGTTTTAGGAAAAGTTAAGCTTTACCAATTCCTAAAATGGGATTATAACTGGATATCTTTTAGGTATTCCGAAGAACGGTGTTTTGAAAGTCTCTGCAAATACCTTACCAATACCTCCTTTGTCTAAAGGTTGAAACCCTATTTCCAGTGGCAAACCATTAAAGCTACTAACTCCCAAGTTGGAGTGGTAAAAATACCAAGGGGACCCTTTTGAATTACTTCCCCATGTGAACTGCAAAATGCATTGGTGCATATTTAAGAGCCCTTAGCACCATTCTATCTCCACATTAGAGTCATTTTATTCACACTAATGTGGCGTTAGAAGCCCCAAAACACTGCGCCATATTTACAAAGTGTCGCTGACCCAAGGTACATTTTCATGCTAACAGCGTTGGTGTGTGTTTAAAACTACATAAAGACTCTTTTTCTTTTTAATTGATAACTTGACATGTGTATTGTGGATTTTTGTCATTTTGGTCTTGTTTTGTTTAGATAAATATTTTCTATTTTTTTAAACCTGTGTTGCGTCATTTTGTAGTGTTTTCATTTAGTTACTGTGTGTGTTAGTGCAAATACTTTACACCTAGCACTCTGAAGTTAAGCCTACTGCTCGTGCCAAGCTACCAAGGGGGTAAGCAGGGGTTAGCTGAGGGTGATTCTCTTTTACCCTGACTAGAGTGAGGGCCCTTGCTTTGACAAGGGGTAACCTGACTGCCAACCAAAGACCCCATTTCTAACATTGGTGATCAGCGGTTGGGATTTGGACTTGTATTTGTACTTGACATACAGTAATTAAGTGTACACTATTGCTTTGAGTTCAGACCACTACGTGACCACATACTACTTGTCTTGTGATTTTTGCTTTTCTCTTTGGGACTTTTTTGTGTTCTATTTCTCACTGATCTCTTGACTGACTTTTTTGAAACTTCATTTGGGAACTTGTTTTTCTGGCTTTGGAACTTTGCACTTGTTTTTGAATCTTCATCATGTC
The DNA here is from genome assembly GCF_031143425.1 of Pleurodeles waltl. Classification (NCBI taxonomy): domain Eukaryota; kingdom Metazoa; phylum Chordata; class Amphibia; order Caudata; family Salamandridae; genus Pleurodeles; species Pleurodeles waltl. The sequence goes on along the minus strand of NC_090449.1, from coordinate 684,521,500 downwards.
CCAAGCTCGAGATGCATCAGTTGGAACTGATTTTGACCATGAGAAATTGGAGAGTTATACCAAGGCTCAGTTGAAGCAGTTCTGTAAAAGTTTTGACTGTGCCATTAAGAGCTCATCCAAGAAGGAGGAGCTGCAAAAGGCGCTGAGTCCTTGGGTGACAGTCAAGAGCACTGAAGGGCACACAGATGATGAGGGAAATGAGGCGGAGGAAGAGTGTTCCATACACAATGGTATTGTGGGTGGGCCTGTTATGTCCAGGGAGAAGGTCTCCAGGGCAGGTAGCAGTGTCTCATCTAAGGGTCAGACACATGAGGAGGAACAGGACACACAGCCAGAGGGAGTTTACCAATTGGAGCTGGAAAAGCTCAAGATGGAGAGGGAAAGGGAGGACAGGAGGATGGCCATTGAAGAAAGGAAGATACTACTGGCTCATGAACTTAGCTTAAAGGAGTTAGATCAGAGGAGCCAGTCTAGTAGAGTTGGTGGCAGCAACAGTGCAGTGCAGCCTGAAAGAAGGGTACAGATCTATTGAGGGATTATAAGAGGGAGGATGATATATACTTGTGGTTCAAGCGGTATGAGTCTGCTCTCCACATGAACCTGGTCCCTGAAGCTCATTGGGGTGCGGCTCTAAGGAAGCACTTTGAGGTAGAGGGGAGGGATACACTGACAGCCTTAGGGGATGCTCAGAGTCTCACCTACACTATCATGAAGGTATGGTCTCACCCTTGAGCAGTATAAGGACAAGTTTAGGTACCCTAAGACAAAGGAATCCCAAACATGGTTGGAATGTGTTAATTCGTATTGCAGGTCACTGGATAGTTGGGTGAAGGGCAGTAGGGTAAGTACGTATGAGGGGCTTTTCAATCTCATTGCTTGGGAGCACTTGTACAGTTTATGTTTTCCAGAGCTGCACCAGCTCCTGATTGACAGCAAGTTGACTGATCCCAGGAAGCTTGCACAGGAAGTGGACCACTGGGAGAGCACCAGGGTTCAGAAGAGGTATGGGGTAGATCACGCCAAGGGTGGGCAGGGTCCCTCTCAGAAGAAAGGGGGGGTAAGGGTAAACAGGGGGAGTTCTCTAAAGGGCCCCAAACTGATTCCCAGAGTAAGGATTCCCAAACCCCAGTGAAAAGAAGCCATGGTTCTCCAAAGGGAAGCCAGTGGCAGGTGGTCCCCCACGTAAGTGCTTTGCATGTGACCAGGTGGGTCATGTGAGGGGAGAATCCAATGCCCCAAAAGTACACCAGCACCCACTGGTGCGCCGTCACAGGGTTTGGCCAGTGTAGTGCTTGGGGAGGAGTTGGTTTCAGGTGGGTGGGAACCAGCCTTAATGACTCTTGTCTCACTAGAGGACAGTGAGATGGTCCAGAGAACCCTAGTGCCTGACAACACTAAGAAGTACAGGCAGTGGGTGACCATTAATGGACAGAGGGTGGAGGCTCTGAGAGACACAGGAGCTAGCGTGACTACAGTGAGGAGTCAGCTGGTGTCTGAAGAGCAGATGGATCCCCGGGTACTTCACCAAGTAGTTGCAGTGGACAACTCAGAGTGCCTGTGCAGAGTGGCGGAGGTTCCCTTTGAATGGGGGGGGTCTCAGGTTCCTTGAAGGTAGCTGTGAGTCCAACCATGCCTGTTGATTGTTTGCTAAGTAATGACCTGGGGGATTCCCATTGGAAGGAGGTGGAACACAGGTCTCACTTGGAGGGTTTGCCTGGGTGGGTATGCATATCCGCCTGGTCAATGGCAGCCCTTCAGGATAATCAAGAGGCCCTGGAGCCTGAACCAGTGGCCCAGGGGACCGCCAAGAAGAGGAAGGGCAGAGGGTGCGGGAAACCGGCCCCAGAAGTTCCCACGGTCCAGGAGGAGGCAGAGCCTGAGGGTGACGCCCCGGAACCTACAGGGGAACAGGTGGCTGAACTGGGGGAGGTCCCTGAGCTATCACAGTGGCAGCAGGAAGGGGGGCCCACCAGAGAAACATTCTGTGCAGCGCAGAAGACATGCCCTACTCTGGAGGGTTTGTGGCAGCAGGCTGCAGACCAGGCGGCTGGCAAGGAGCCAGGATCACACCTGATTTATTGTGAGGATGACCTCCTGTATAGCAAGCCTAAGGTTCCTGAGCCTGGGTCAGTCTGTGTGCTGGTGGCACCCCAGTGCTTCAGGGCCTTCCTACTGGGGTTGGCCCATGATGTGCCTTTAGCTGGACATTTGGGGCAGGACAAGACCTTTGAGAGGCTTGTCACAGACTTTCACTGGCCCCTGATGCGCAGGCACTCAGATGCACATTGCAGGTCTTGTCAGACTTGCCAGGCAAGTGGCAAGAGTAGGGGTTAATGTAAGGCTCCCCTCCAACCTTTACCTGTTGTCAGTACTCCCGTGGAGAGGGTAGGCATTGACATTGTGAGGCCTCTGGATCCCAAGACAGCCATGGGCAACAGGTTAATCCCGGTCTTGGTGGACCATGACACCCGGCACCCAGAAGCCATTCCTTTAAGATCAATCACTTCCGCTGTGGTGGCTAGTGCTTTGATGGGGTTTTTTACCCACATGGGGCTCCCCAAGGAAGTGGTATCTGATAGGGTTACCAACTTCATATCCACGTACATGAAGTCTCTGTGGAAGGAGTGTGGGATAACCTAAAAGTTCACCACCCCTTACCACCCCCAAAGTAATGGTCTGGTTGAGAGATTCAACCGCACCTTGAAAGGCATGATCATGGGCCTGTCAGAGCCCTTGAGATAGAAGTGGGACGTCCTCTTTCCATGCCTTCTGTTTTCCTTCAGGGAGGTGCCTCAAAAGGGACTTGGGTTTAGTCCCTTTGAGCTGATTCATGGCCACTCTATGAGGGGACCTTTGAGTCTAGTGGAGGAGGCTTTGGAAAAAACTCCTAGTAAACCCCCCCAGGATGTATTCAGTTACATGCTGGCTTTGAGAAACCAGATGGCCTGCTTCAGGAGTCTCACACAGGAGAACCTGGAAGCAAGCCAGGAGGACATGAAATGCTGGAATGACCAGAATGCCACTCTAGTCGAGTTTCAACCTGGACACAAAGTGTGGGTGATGGCACCAGTGGAGCCTAGGGTGCTCCAGAATAAGTGGACTGGGCCATTTGAGGTGGTGGAGCGCAAGAGTGAAGTCACCTACCTGGTGGACTTGCGGTCTCCAAGGAATCCTTTAAGGGTCCTGCATGTTAACCGCCTCAAACCTCACTTTGCAACAGATGTTGGGGTAGAGGAGGGGAGTGAGCCTCTTCCTGACCTCCTGTCTGAAGGAGAAAAAGATAGGTCAGTGGAGGGATTGATCCTCTCCCCCTCGTTGACTGAGGAGCAACAAGATGACTGTCGCCACGTGTTGGGACAGTTTTCCTCACTGTTTTCCCTGATCCCAGGAGTCACACACTTGTGCACACATGATGTGAACACTGGGGACAGTACACCTATTAAACAGAAAGTTTACAGGGTGACTGACAGGGTCAGGGCATGCATTAAGGATGAGGTATCCAAAATGCTTGCCCTAGAGGTTATTGAGCACTCCAGCAGTCCTTGAGCCAGCCCAGTGGTATTGGTCCCAAAGTCTACTGCACTTGGTACCACTCCAGAACTTAGGTTCTGTGTGGACTACGAGGAACTCAATGCAGTCCGCAAGACTGACGCACACCACATCCCCCGAGCTGATGAGCTCATTGAACGGTTGGGAGCTGCCAAGTACCTCAGTACGTTTGATTTACCATCTGGGTACTGGCAGATTGCCTTAACTGAGGAGGCCAATGAGAGGTCAGCATTTCCTACCTCAGATGGACACTTTCAATTTAAAGTCACGCCATTTGGGATGAAGAATGCCCCTGCTACCTTTCAGAGGTTGGTCAACCAGGTGTTGACTGGGCTGGATGAGTTCAGTGCAGCCTCCCTGGATGACATTGCTGTGTTCAGTTCCACATGGGAGGAACACCTGCAACACCTATGAAGAGTGTTAGAGGCCCTGCAGAAGGCAGGCCTCATTATTAGGGCAAGCAAGTGCCAAATATGGCAGGGTTCTGTGGTACATAGGACACCAGGTGGGAAGTGGCCAGGTGGCACCCCTAGAGCCTAAGATTGACACAATTTTTGCTTGGGAGCTTCCCAAGACCCAGACTGACGTGAGAGCCTTTATAGGTCTCACAGGATACTATAGGAGGTTTGTCAAGGGTTATGGTACCATTGTTACCCCCTTAACTGAGTTGACTTTGAAGAAGCAACCCAGGAAAGTGATCTGGACAGAGGCTTGCCAGAACGCTTTTGATGCCCTGAAGGCTGCCACGAGCACACCACCTGTGCTGAAGGCACCTGACTACTCCAAGGAGTTTGTTGTGCAAACAGACGCTTCAGAGCATGGTATTGGAGCAGTACTCTCACAGCTTAATAAAGAGGGCCTAGATCAACCTGTAGCCTTCATTAGCAGGAGGTTACTTCCCAGGGAACGTAGGTGGATGCCGTAGAACATGAAACGTTTGATGTGGTCTGGGCTCTGAAGAAGCTAAGACCCTACTTGTTTGGGACTCACTTCTGAGTTCAGACCGACCACCGGCCCCTCAGATGGTTCATGCAGATGAGGGGTGAGAATCCAAAACTGCTGAGGTGGTCCATTTCCCTACAGGGGATGGACTTACGTTGGAACACCGTCCTGGTACAGAGCATGCCAATGCTGATGGTCTGTGCAGGTTCTTCCGCCTTAGTGATGAGAACTCCCATGAGGTTGGGTAGTTGCTCCCCACTTTCAGCTGGGGGGACACGTGTTAGACTTTTCATCCTTGGCGTGGTCTCCCTTAACTTTTTGCCTCTGTTTCCCAGGTTGTTGGTGTGTGCCGGACTCTATTTTTTCTGTTTTTGTTACTCTGGGCACTTTACAACTGCTAAACAGTGCTAAAGTGCAAGTGCTTCTTTACCAAATGTGTATGTAATTGGTTTATCCATGAAATGGCATATTTGATTTACTGGTAAGTCCCTAGTACACATGAGGTGCCAGGGCCTGTAAATCAAATGCTACTAGTGGGCCTGCAGCACTGGTTGTGCCACCTACACAAGTGGCTCTGTAATCATGTCTCAGACTTGCCATTCCAATGTCTTTGTGTGCAGTTTTAACTGTAAATTCGACTTGGCAAGTGTACTCACTTGCCAGGCCTAAACCTTCCCTTTTCTTACATGTCAAACACCCCTAAGATAGGCCCTAGGTAGCCCCAAGGGCAGCGTGCACTGAATGGTTAAGGTAGGACATATAGGGGGTCATTCTAAGTTTGGCGGCCAAATGACCGCTCCGTGGTCAAAAGACCGCGGGGGCCATTCAGACTTTCCCGCTGGGACGGCGGGTGCCCGCCAAGGGAGCACCCGCCGGCCCAGCGGGAAAGGCCCTGCAACACAGAAGCCACTGCAGGGGTGCGACGGGTGCAGTTGCACCCGTCGCGATTTTCACTGTCTGCTATGCTGGGGCCCTGTTAGGCACTGCCCACGACACCCGTTCCCGCCATCCTGTTTCTGGCGGTGAAAACCGCCAGAAACAGGCTGGCGGGAAGGGGGTCGGAATCCCCATGGCGGCGCTCCTTGCAGCACCGCCATGGAGGATTCTCCCAGCCGGGGCTAATCCGGCAGGAAACCGCCGGACCCGGCTGGGCAACCGCGGCTTTACAGCTGCGGTTGGAATACCACATGAAGCACCGCCAGCCTGTTGGCGGTGCTTCCGTGGACAGCCACCCTGGCGGTCTATGACTGCCAGGGTTGGAATGACGGCCATAGTAATGTGTTTTATATGTCCTGACAGTGAAATATTGGTAAATTCCTTTTTCACTGTTGCAAGGCCTGTCCCACTCATAGGTTAACATGGGGGCTACCTTTAAATCTGATTAAAGTGTAGATTCCCTTTGGGAGCGGATGGACATGTGGAGTTTGGGGTCTCTGAGCTCACAATTTAAAAACACATCTTTTAATAAAGTTGATTTTAAGATTTTGTGTTTGAAAATACCACTTTTAGAAAGTGAGCATTTTCTTGCTTATACCATTTCTGTGAATCTGCATGTTTGTGGATTCTCTGTCTGACTCAGTTTGACAGCTGGGCTGGTTGCACCTCACACTAGACAGTGACACAAAGGGTGCTGGGGTATAGTCTGCATTTCCTGATGGGCCATCTGTCCTAGGAAGCAGGGGAGGAGTGGTCGCTCACACCTGAAAGGGCTGTGCCTGCCCTCACACAATGCAGTGTCCAACCCCCTGGTGAGTGTCTGGGGCCTGGCAGGATTTCACATTCAAAAGAGACTTTACTTTGAAGTAGGCCTACTTCAAAGGAGAAATTAGGTATAAGAAGGGCACCCAAAACCACAGGGTTTAGAATATGTCTGGAAACCAAGAGGAACCTCTGCCTGGAGAAGAACTGAAGAGCTGAAGAGCTGAGGAAAAAGAGCTGCCCTGCCTGTGACTGTGCTTTGTGGATCTATCCTGCAGTTGCTGCTTCTGCCAGAGTAAGAGGGCAAAGACTGGACTTTGTGTGCCTTCCATCATGTGAAGATCTCCGAGGGCTTGATTTAGAGCTTGCCTCCTCTTGTTTGAAGTCTCAGGGACAGCAAAGATTTCTCTCTGCAAGCACCTGGAGTTTCTGGAAAGACCCCTACTCTGCCCTGTGGTGCCTATCCAGTTCCTGGAACCCTGAAAGGAGACGCTGGCAGCCTAAGAGGAAGAAATCCACACACCAAACGCAGTGTGGGGAAAAGATTGACGCAACTCCGATCTGCAGCTGAAAAATAGATGAGCCTCCAGCTTTGCGGCTGAAAATCGACGCTCGCCAGCAATGCAACCGAAGAATCGATGCACGGAGCTGGAGAAATGACTCACAGCATCGCTGACGGAGGCTGGGGAGATCAACCAGCGCCACGTGGTTTTCGGATAATCGTGCGGCTGGATTTCCGATGCACGCATCGCTGAGCATGTGAAAACAACACAAGGCCTGCCTGGACCCGAGACTGCTGAACGGATCGATGCATTGCTCTCCTGCGGAGAAAAGAAACAACGCGCCCTACCTGACAAAAGGAGAAACGATGCAAGGTCTCTCTCGTGAATGTAATCGACCCATCGCAAGCCATTTTTGATGCACACTCGCCCGTGAGGGGTTATTTTGGAGGCACCCAAGGTACATTTTCAAGCTAACAGCATTAGTGTGTGTTTAAAACTACATAAAGACTATTTTTGCTTTTTAATTGATAACTTGACTTGTGTATTGTGGATTTTTGTCGTTTTGGTCTTGTTTTGTTTAGATACATATTTTCAATTTTTCTAAACCTGTGTTGTGTCATTTTGTTGTGTTTTCTTTAAGTTACTGTGTGTGTTGGTACAAATAATTTACACCTAGCACTCTGAAGTTAAGCCTACTGCTCGTGCCAAGCTACTAAGGGGGTATGCAGGGGTTAGCTGAGGGTGATTCTCTTTTACTATGACTAGAGTGAGGGTCCTTGCTTGGACAGGGGGTAACCTGACTGCCAACAACCAAAGACCCCATTTCTAACAGGTCGCAATGCATGCACGGACGTCAGTGACACCGCATTTTGGGACTCAGGGAGTCGTGCACTTCAGCGAGGCTGCGGTGGCTTCAGGCCTGCGGGGTCGGTCTAGGTAATTGCACTCCTGCAGGGACCACGGCTTCAGTTGCAGGTGGCGTCACAGGATCTGACAGCGGTATCAGTTCGGGCATAGACCGAAGTTGGCGCACTTGTTTTTTCACCAGCTTTCACTTTTCCCGTGGCCCAGAACTGGAATAGGCACCACTTGACAAGTTAGAGTTCCCATCAAGTGAACACAGAGCCTGGTTGGTGAAGTCCTTGCTGTCCCTGAGACTTCTTAACAGGAGGCAAGCTCAGTCCAAGCCCTTTGAGAAACATCTCAAGCAAGATACACAGCAAAGTCCACTCTTTGTCCTCTCGAAGCCAGAAGCAGCAACAGCAGGCCAGCCCAGCAAAGTACACAGAGCAAAGGGGCTATATTCTTCCAGCTCTTCAGCTCTTCTTTTTGGCAGAGGTTCCTCTTGATCTAGAAGTGTTGTAAAAGTCTGGAGTTTGGGGTCTACTACCTACACTCATTTCTGTCTTGGAAGCAGGCAAACGTCAAAGGAAAGTCTCTGTTATTCACAAGATCCTGACTTGCCCAGGCCTGACCCCAGACACACACCAGGAGGTTGGAGTTTGCATTGTGTGAGGATAGGCACAGCCCTTTCAGGTGTAAGTGTCAGCTCCTCCCTCCCCACTGTAGCCCAGGACACTCATCAGGATATGCAGGCTACACCCCAACTCCCTTTGTGTCACTGTCAAGAGGGAATTCACCACAGCCCAACTGTCAGTCTGACCCAGACGTGAAATACACAAGCAGGCAGAGTCACAGAATGGTTAAGCAAGAAAATGCCCACTTTCTAAAAGTTACATTTCCAAACTGACAATATAAAAACCATCTTTACCAAAAGATGTATTTTTACATTGTGTGTATAGAGATCCCAAACTCCAGGTCACTATCTGCTCCCAATGAGAAACTGCACTTAAAAGATAATTAAAGGAAGTCCCCATATTATCCTATGAAAGAGATTGGCCTGGCAACAGTGAAACCCGAATTTGACAGTATTTCACTGTAAAACACATCAGTGTATGTCCTACTTTTAACAAACACTGCACCCTGCCAATGGGGCTACCTAGGGCCTACCTTAGGGGTGCCTTGCATGTACAAAACAGGAAGGTTTCAGCCTGGCAAATGGATACACTTGCCAGGTCAAATTGGCAGTGCAAACCTGCACACACTGACACTGCAGTGGCAGTTCTGAGACATGTTTACAGGGCTACACATGTGGGTGGCGCAATCAATGCTGCAGGCCCACTAGTAGCATTTGATTTACAGGCCCTGGTCACTTCTAGTGCACTTTACTAGGGACTTACTAGGAAATCAAATATGCCAATCAGAGATAAACGAATCATCAATACAGTTTACACAGAAGGCATATGCACTATAGCGCTGGCTAGCAGTGTTAAAGTGCCCAGAGTCCTAAAGCCAACAAAAACTGGTCAGAAAAATAGGAGGAGGGAGGCAAAAAGTTTCGGGACAACCCTGCAAAAAAGGGCCAGGTCCTACATTTATAAACACCAGTATATGCTGTACTTTAGTGTTTGAGTATGGTGGTTGTGAAAGAAAGAACCATCTCTTGATTAGTCTTCTGAAAATTAGGTAGTTATCCATGGATCTTATGTTTGGGGGTTGGCTGCTTAAACAGAGAAAGATGTACCTTCTATGGTCTTTTTCTTTTATGGTGGAATTTTGAGGTGAGGTGCCATTGTGGAGCAAAGGTTCCTTTGTTGAATGTATTTGGTGATTTTATTCCTGATGAATAGCGGTCCTGTTCCATGTATTGCTTTGTGGGTGATACACAGCAGCTTGAAGGTGGATATGCTGGCAACTGGTAACCAATGTAGGGCTCTCAAGGCAAGGCAGATTTGGACTTGTGGCTTTACATGCAGGAGTAGTCTGGCAGCAGTGTTCTGAATCCATTGTAGTCTTTTCATAGTTGAAAAAGATGAACTGTGGTAGAGGTCATTGGCATAATTCAGTATAGGTCATATGACAGAGACAGTATCCTGGACCATGGGTGTGAATCCCAGGTGGGGAAAGATGCATTGCTGAGTTTTTTAAAGTAATGAAGCTTGATCTTGCTAATTTGTCTACTGAGGATTCATTGATAACTTGGAGTCCATGGTAATTCCAAGGTTTCTTAATTTCTTAGATACTTTAGGAGGCAATCCCAGATCAGCGGCAGCATGGACTTCTGGTTTTATGATATTTATTGTTTTAACATTTCCATCTGTATTTATCCATATTTATTTTTTGGGCCATCGTATTTGCATTTATCCATATTTATTTTGTGTTCTGACAATAAATGGAGTCATTAAATAGTATATTTCCACATTTACTTAACTCTTAGACTTGCACTCATGAGTGGATGCTTATTGAATTTTAGCAAATTAAACAGCCACATAACAAATTTCTACACCCAGAGGTACATGTTAGTTTTGAACTATAAATATATTTAACATATGCCTGTATTTAAGGAAATCTCATCCTGTTTTTTAACTACGCATATAGGGGTTCATTTTGACCCCGGCGGACAGCGGAACCCTGACGGTAATACCGCCAACAGTCTGGCGGTGTCCTGCTGGCGTATTATGACCGTGGCACATTTGTCAGTAGAATGCCAGGCTGCAGCCGGGTGGTCGTAATCCACCAGGGCAGCGCTGCAGGCAGCACTGCCCTGGGCATTATGAGTCCCCAACCACCAGCCTGTCCATGGTGGTAAACACTGCCATGGAAAGGCTGGTGGTAAGACGGACTCGGGGTGCCCCTGTGGGCCCCTGCACTGCCCATGCACTTGGCATTGGCAGTGCAGGGGCCCCGAGGCACAGCCCCATCGCGCATTTCTCTTTCCAAATTACAGGCAGTGAAATGCGTGACAGGTGCTGCTGCACCCGCTGCACATCAACATTGCAGCAGTCTCTATTACGAGCCGGCTTCAATGTTGATATGACTTTTCCGTTGGGCCAGCGGGCGGAAACAGAAATAGGGGGCCAAGCATACCGCCAGCACTGGCAGTATGTTGGCTCCCGCGGTTTTGGCAGTCTTTTGACAAGACCGCCGAAGTCATAATGAGGGCCATGGTCTATCTGCTCAGCTTTTGCCTGGAATTCATGAAAGGCAGCATGGAGAGTCTCTCACAAGAAGCACAATTTTTAGTATTTTTCTGCTTTTAAAAATAAGACAGGAAATACATTGTCTTATGTACATATTTATTTGTAAAAATCTGTTCAAATGTAAAACTGGGAGAACTGGGGCCTGATTTAGATGTCAGATGTATTACTGCCAATCTGCTGCAGCGGAGAACTCAAAAACACTGTCAGGTTGACAGTGTTCCACCCGCTGAATTTAGATTATTGCGGCTGAGCTGCAGACCATCATGACGGAGTGCTCTGCTTAGCCTTCAGGCTGGTCAGTGTGCGCTGACCCAATTTAGATGTTACAGTTCTGCAGGGGGTGTGCTGGCGGCAGATTGCTGATGGAGGGAGACCATCGTGGAAGTCATTAAGCATTGTACAATGGCAGTGGCTAGTGCATATATGTAAGTGACACATACAGTGTACCTCAGCTATATGTGCCCACCTGCACAACACACACCACAACACACAACATATACACTATTATCAATTGCGATTACACAGGACATCTACATGCAGAAAACACACTTTGACATACATCCATGACACAATATACACACATCATTGATACTAAATATACATACAATACAACCACAACAACCAACACAATGAAACAAGCATGTACACAAACACACACACACAAAAGCACAATTGCACACATCACAACAATGGCCACCACACAACAATGGCATACATCTGAATGTTGCACTCAGCTACACAACACACAACCCAAAAAACACAACAGACATCAGAGCCAAATGCACGTGGCACACATATAGACATAACAAAATCACCCACTCCAGCTCCCTCCACCTTGACCAGCCAATTCAATCTCACACACACATACACTTACTGGCCCACATACACAACTTGACTCACAATATCACAGGTACAGGCTCACTTGCAATGTGCTCACGTAGACATGGTGACGAATTTGATGCCAAAGTTATTGTGATGTCAGCATTCAATTGGCAGTGAACACTGACACCGTGTCAACACCAGAGCAGTACGCGCTCTATTGGCGACAAAAATACAAAAACCCAGCACTCTCAAAACAACGTATTTTATGCATTGTGCTGATATGTTGTGGTTTAACCTTTTGCATTGCAGAGTTCAATCCTGAAAACTTATTTTTAATATGCTTACAAATACTGTTCCTTTGCAATGTATTGCTGGAGGTTTTCAGAGTGTGTTAAGGTGTGGCCCCTTTCCAGGGCCTTCCAGAGACTTTTCCTGCAACATGCCTGGGCGTGGTTCTGGGCTGGGCCAAGACTCTATAAAAGAGACCCAGCCCAACTCCCAGTGCTCACTATTCAGAGGTCCCGGTGCAGAGCAGCAGCTTCTTCCTGAGCTCATGTCCAGCGGCCTATTTGGATCTTCCAGTCTTCTGCCCTTCATCCTTCATTGGTGATCATTGTTCCAGGCGGTATGACATTGATTGGACTGTTCCGACACCGTTATTGAGAATTTTCATATTCTTGGTTTAATTCTTAAATGAGTAACAGATTAATTGCGCGCTACCATTTCTTGACATTTATATGGTAGTTTACAAATAGGAAAGATGAGCGATTTGTTTAATAAATATTTTACTTTGTTATTCATTGCGTACTACCATTTCTTGACATTGGCATGGTGGCTTAAGAATCAGCAAGAAGCGCGATTCGTTTTATGGTGTTTAAACATTGTTGTCCATTGCGCACTACTATTTCTTGACATTTACATGATGTTTTACGAATTGGCAAGACGCGCAACTCGTTTCACGAGGATTTAACTTTGTTGTGCATTGCGCGCTACCATTTCTTGACATTTACATGGTGGCTTAAGAATCGGCAAAAGAAGCGCGATTCGTTTCATTGTACTTTGATCTTGTTATTTATTGTGAGCTGTTATTTCTTGACATTTACATCGTGTTTTACGAATCGGCAAGACGCGCAATTCGATTAATGATGATTTGACTTTGATATTCATTGCGTCCTACCATTTCTTGGCATTTTACATGGTGACACTCGAATCGGCAAGACGCACGATTCTCTCCTCAAGTTTATTTCATGTTGTTTATTGTATGCCACTATTCTAAGATATTTATTATGTAATATTCGAGTTGACAAGTTATGTGATTTGTATGGTGTTTACTATATATATATATATATATATTTATATATATATATATATCTGCAATTTGTGTTGAAACATTTTAAGAGTACACAGAAGGCCAGAGTTTCTAGATGCAATATTGTATGGTCCTAGTATACATTCTCAAAACAGGATTTATATGACTGGTTTAAAATGTAGTCAGAATGTTTTTTCTGATTCTCATGTTAGGGAAAGTATTTGAATAAGAAAGTTTTCATTTAATTCATCTTGATTCCCTTACAGGTATCAGGGCATCTTGAAACTTAGTCATTTGAAAATTAACTCTTAGATTGTTCATGTTTTCAGAGTGACTAGGCTTAGAATCATAGTCTAGCATTGATTTTAGGAGATATAATTTTCATATTGTGTGTTCTAACCTTTTTCTTACTACAGGTCTCCTTCCCAGCTGTTCCCTTCCTAATCCCCTCTTCCCCTCTTGAACTCTCTCAGTCTTGTGATTTATCTATCGGAGTCTTGGAGCTGTTCAGTGGTGGACGTGTTGGGAACGTGCACAGACCCCGAGGATCTGGTGACTCTGACACACCGCAATAACAATTGTGTATTTGTGTGATATGTGTTGTGTACCAGTGTGTCCCCATCAATTTCTGACACAAATGTGTTCCCGAAATGTTAATGACAGAGGTATTTAAAAAAAAAACTACCTGTAGCATGTGTATTTCTGCAGAGGTCCTAAAACCATGTGAGTGACCACACAACGTACACAGATCATGCAGAACCCCTGCCTTTGAGTCCAGTGACGACGGGGTCATGTGTCCTTCATGATCCAGTGGCAACAGCAACGACAGGTAATGTCCAGTCAGGGCCAGTCCAAATTGGAAGCGGAAAAGTAAAAAAAGGTAGATTTTGTGCCCCTTCCTCCTCTAATTCTCCAACTTAGGTGTGGAGGTAGCACTGCCACAGTTGGATTGGCAGGAAGGCACATCGTAATCTGCCCGGGGGGAAAGAATGGCTGAAGTCCCACCTCCATCTCCTATCTCCAATGCCGCCATCAACGTGGAGATTCCTGGCAAAATTAGTGGGATTTGGGTCTTTACCTATGGTCCATTAACATCTAAATTGTGGGGGGGGCAGACCGCCAAGGTGGCAGGCGGGTTTTCTGATGGAAAACAGGCATCAGGACCATCACCACCAACATCTAAATCAAACCCTAAATCATACATTTTCCAATCACCATCTGTATTTTCAGTTTTGGAACCATTTAGTTTGAGATGGCTCCATGTCAACCACTGATTCAAAGGGCTCTGAGGCAACTGACGATTTCTGAGTTTCCAATGTCTTTGGGGCTTTCCAGTTTAAGGAATATTTGTGTGTCATCTGCATAGTTATGATGTGAGTTGAGAATCATTGTCAGTACTGATCTCATGTAGATGTTGAAAAGCGTGAGTGAAATGATAGAGCTTTGAGGGACCACTGTTTTGTGAAGTACGGTTTGGATGAGAAAGGGGCAGCATAGATGACATTTCTTCTATTTTGAAGTTAGGGTGCGATCCAGTTGAGAGCAGTGCCCTCTATGCCAGCTTCATAGATTCTTTGCATTAATGTGTCATATTCAACTAGGTTGAAAGCAGCTGAGAGGTCCAAGAGCAGTAGTGCAGCAAACCTGTGCCAGTCTACTGTGTTTCCAAGAAGGCGATGAGGGCTAGTTATGTGCCTCTTCCCGAGTGGAATCTTGCTTGGTAGCTTGAAAGTATGAAGTTATTGTCAATGAAGTATGACATTTGGGCAAATGCTGCTCTTTCTGTTTGCTCCATTTGTATTTAGTCAGTTGTTGTTGAGGCCATGTGGGTCCAGGTTTGTTTTCTTCAATAATGGGGGTATGTATGCATTTTTAGGTCTTCAAGAAAGATTCCCATTGTTCAAGAATTACTGACAATTCTTCTTACTGGTGTGGCAGCTGGTGTAGTTCAAATAATGTTTTTGAAGATTTGTGGTAGACAAGGGTCAGAAGGGCAGCTGTTTGTCCTGCTTGCTTTGACCAGATCCATAAATTCACTTTGTGAAATTTGTTTAAAGTAATGCAGAGGTTGGGTTATTCTACTCTGGGAGAGGATTTGGGTTGGTGCTGGTGGTTTCCCTTTGTTTCAAATAGGAGTCAAATGTGTCTCCTTTAGTTGTGTAATGATTTGTAGTGAATTCTTGAGTAATGGGATAAGTTCCTTGTGTAAATTTTGGTTTACAAAATTTAGTGAGAATTGTATAAAATTCTTTATTTGCACATTTAGCATTTTGAATTCTGTCTTAATGGTACCTTTTTTGATTGTTGACTTGTATATTCTGTTAAGTTTCTTGATTGCTGTTTGTTTTGAGCCAAGTGCATTGCAGCTTTCTAATTTGTTGTTTTATCTCTTTTAGTTCTGTATTTCTCCAAGATGCTTCTTTTCATTTGTCCTGTTTTGTTGTCCTTAGTGGTATTAGGATATCAATAGCTTCGTGTAGCCTCTCTCAAAGTTTTTGAACAAAATGTATTGTGTCTAGGTCAGTGTTGGATGTTAGTTATATTTCTAGTAATCAAAATTGAGTTTGTTCCCAGATGATAGGAAGATGCCTGTAAGGTGGTCTTAGGTGTTTTGCTTTGTGGTGTTTAAAGTTGGAAAGATAACAAATGGTGGTCTGATTGTGTGACTGGAGTAATCCGTTGAAAGGTAACTAGTTCTAGATTTACAAAAATGACAGACATCTAGGATGTGTCCAGTGATGTGTGTGTGTTTGTGGATGAACTGATGTAGGTTCAGTGTGTCTAGGTCAGTGATGATAATTTTTAGATGGGGCATATTGGGTTTGTCAAACCAAATGTTTAGGTCAACAAGAATGCATAGGTTGGAGTGTAGTGTTATAAGGTTTGAAACGGTGTCTAGAAATGTGTTTGGGAATGTTTCATTGCTAGGTGGTCATCTATAAAGGAGGAAGAAGCTACAGGAGGAAGTTGGTGTACGGTTCCATCTGGTGATGAGGGTCTCAGAACTGTGTATGGAAATATTATCAACATTGGTGAGATGTATTGCTTGCTTGAATATAACAGCTAGTTTTCCTCCTCTTTTGCCTATAACATTTTGTGGGACAGTTTGATCTCTTTTCCACTTTAGGATAGAGTTGAAGACTCACCTCTTTAAAAAACACTGCATCACAGAGCATTAACTATCCACAGTCCAACCTCCACTCCTATTTGTCATTGACATTAACCTTGTTTTTGAGCATGTACAACACTTCGCAGCCTTTTGGGTAGGTATGCACTAAAGAAATGCTGTATACATAAAAGCATGCATACACACATATGTACTGTTTTTTTAAATGAACATTTTAATTGCTAGCATATAAACCTTACATTTTATTTCCTTCTTTTTTTTTTGTGGCATACAATTTTAATTGAAGAAAATTTGCATTGACAAAAAGAAATACATTACCTTAGACACATACCAATCTAAACCAAGGACATAAAAAAGAGAAGAGCAGTCAACATTTTAGGGGGACATTCAGAGATCGAGCCTACATTACAGATAGAGTGGCATACAAAACCAGTCATTTAAAACAGGGAAAAAATCATTATGGTAATACCCTGTATGGCCAGGCGGGTCAGTCCAATCAATAAGCGAAGTGGATCTCATAATCACCTTAACCTGGTTCTACATTCATCATTATCTGAAATAGACATTCAAGAAAACACATATTGAGAAATTCATGCTACCATACCTTCAGGCTAGGAGCCCCCATTAATAACAAATATTGTGCCAGCACCAGTATTGCAAGAGAGATAGCAAAAAAGTAAATCCCTGCAATGACAATGTTAGGTGGGATTGAAGGTGAGTGCCCCAGTAAGATTAGCTTCAGGTCCCACACAATATCAACATGAAAAATTCCATTGACCTTCCCAAGTACATGGTCCCAATAGTTATGTATAGACATACATGCTGTGAAGATACAGATAGCTTCCATGCCATGGGTGCTCGCAAACATTTTCCAAGGGGACAAAAAGATGTGCCCGGGGGGCGCATTGATGCCAGGGCAGTGGCGGTCGGGTGGGGTAGCTGCGGGGATTGGTGGCAAGATAGGTGTAGGAGAAGCAAAGCTTATACAACATCTAGTGGCTAAAATAAACAATGGGAACCAGAAAACCTGGAATTAATCCCGGTTTACCCACTTTTCCAAATTGTGTGGTCCTAGGCAATTGTTTAATATCACTTCCCATCCTTTTTCTGCATTATCACATATAAGAGGACCTTGAAATACATGATTTTGTGGTGTGCGTTGCACCAAATCTGCTTCTTTGTTTCATGTAAGAAACTATAATGTTGTCCATGTATGATAGGAACCCAGGCCACCAATAAAGTGCACATACAAAGTGACTTGCCTCTTTAATTTACTATTGGTGCAGTTCTCAGGGTAAGGGGAAGGAATAGTTCATGTTTCCAAATTTATGTTCGAAAACTATCACTTTTAAATTAATACATGTCAATGCACTGATAAAACAAATTGCACTAAAATGAAAAAGTTCTGCATGTTAACTAAATACACTTTTTTAATTTTGAAGGGACTGTCTTAGTTTTACACTTATTCTGCAAGTTGTCTTTAAAAATGAAGGCGTTTCTAAAGCTAAATGCAGGAGTCCCAAGTTATTTCCTTTCTTCAACACCAATTAAGTTTGGAATAAATGATTCTGTGTCTTCTGTGTCTATTTAATATTTTTATTGTTACTGCGGAATCGAGCAAACAGCTGCCAAATGCTCCTGTTGCCCTGGGGGCCGGATATAAAGGTCAGAGGGGCTGCATGAGGCTCGCGGGCTGTACTTTGAGTATCCATGTTCCACGACAACAGCCCCTCACTGGAAACATTTCCAGTCTTGTCTCAGCTTCATGATGTATGAACAGTGAGGCGTGTAATAAAAGCCATTTATTCATACATTTAATGTGATGGCCCTTAACTCAAGAAACATTAAGGACACTCTGTACAAGGGAACTGCTGAGCTTGACATCATCATACATCATCAGTCATCCCCATCCCAAGATGCCGGCTCCACCTATCCATCCTTAGCTGAAATGAATCAGCCCTCCTCTTGAGCCCAACCGTTGAGATCACCCTGTGAGCCAAACTGATTTTGGCTGCATGAGGGCTTCCCATTAAATAATTTAGAAAGCTATTCTGGAAACAGCTAATCTCATTCAACATGATACTTGCTAGAAAATGCCAAAGTTGTAAATATATAAAAAAGCAAAGTGAAGAAGGGTGAACTATTGCTACATGATATCATAGGTGAAAAGTATGCCACCCTCAAACATTTGTCCCAGAGTAAAGAGCTTGGAGTCCCCCAAACACTCAACAAAACTATGATGGATAAAAAAGGCATATTTCAGTTATAAATGCAAAAAGAACAGATGAAGGATGGAATGCAGAGCAAATCAAACATTCACCCCAGTCACAAAGATATGGGTTTAATCCATTGTGTTTTTGCTCACCATGCCACCCTAGTTTGGAACCAGCCATATGCAAATCATTCTTGACCCTGTCCCTCATGGGAACAGTCCAGCCCAAACTGCCAAGCCAGGTCCTCACTGGACCGGAAACAAGCAACATGGGACCGGTTTCAGGGTTTCACCCTTTATCAGCCAGGCTAGCTTGAATCCAGTGGCACAGTGAGCAAGGGACGCACGTCTGGACATACCCTTCCCACTTAGGGCAACTTTAGCAATCTCAAAATCGTCCCACTGGGAATGGTGAGGGCTGCACTTTTTGGACTTAGGGACGCTGCCATGTAGAAAAACCTACAAGACCTATAGAATCTGGAGACCTCCAGCAGGCCCTCACCCCAACACCAGCTATACGCAGACCGACAAACTTATTTGTTGGAAGAAGTTTTATTACAATTTTTCCATGATATTTTACTACACATCTAAATCATAAAGCACTTCGAGTAAACTTTCAGACATATCTACAAAAACATAAAAACACATCCATGAGATACAATTTGGTAACCATAAATCATTCACTTATGACAGGATCCCTTTATTGGACCACACAAGTGAACCATACCTCACCTGTTTCTCTAGGAGGGGTGGTTGCCATGACTACACTGTTCCTTGTCCACACTCCCAGGGCTCCACCCCCCCTCCAAACACCAAACTGCCTAGGGGTGTAATGGGGCGGCCAGGAGTGGGAGCCCCATGCCCCCCCAGCGATCTGGGCTCCCTTACCCCTTAATTTGGTGTGTACACCAGCAGGTTGTCTCAGGACTTCAGGATCCTATCTCTGGTGTTCTCCCTTGGCCCCAGCCTTCGGGACCCCTCTGTTGTTTCTGCTTACTTTAATACCTCACTTTCCGCTAATACCTTCTTCACAACCTAAATTGAGGAGAGGGTGGGTGGGACAACAGTGCACCGTCTACAAGTCCAGCCACTGCGCTATCGAAGAGAAGGCTGAGCCTTCTTGGGGGGGTGCTTAAGTAGCCCCCCACCAGAATGCGGCGGCTGAAACCGACCGCCGGCTAACGCAGCCGCAATGTTCCTGCACCCCTGGACTTCCGCCTTCACCCCTCGCGAGGCGTGGGGGCGTAAGTCACAGGCACGCCTAATGCACAACTAGTGCATAGGGGTTCTTGGGCCTTGGCAGCCCCGTCTCCTAAAGGGCTGTGCCCTCCCATCTTGGGGGGCCCTTTTCCCTAGAATCCGGAGACCACCAGCAGGCCCTCACCCCAACACCAGCTATACGCAGACCGACAAACTTATTTGTTGGAAGAAGTTTTATTACAAATTTTTCCATGATATTTTACTTCACATCTAAATCATAAATCACTTTGAGTACATTTTCAGACATATCTACAAAAATATAAAAACACATCCATGAGATACAATTCGGTAACCATAAATCATTTACTTATGACAGGATCCCTTCCTGTCCTAAACCACCATTGGACCACACAAATGAACCGTACCTCACCTGTATACCTAGGAGGGGCGGTTGCCCTGACTACACCATTTCTTTTCCACATGCTCAGGGTTCTGCCCCCCCTCCAAACACCAATCAGCCTAGGGGTGTAATGGGGTGGCCAGGAGCGGGAGCCCCATGGCCCCCCCAGCGATCTGGGCTCCCTTACCCCTTATTCTGCTGTGTACATCCGCAGGTTGGCTCAGGACTTCAAGATCCTATCTCTGGTGTTCTCCCGGGGCCCCAGCCTTGGGGACCCCTCTGTTGTTGCTGGTTACTTTAATACCTCACTTTCCGCCACAAGGGCGACCAGGGTCCCAAAGGTCCTTCGCCCTCCCCACCCGCAAAAAGTCTGCGAGCGAAAAACCACATGTCGGAAATGAACTGGTAAGTACCGGCGTCAGACAAGTGCACCATATCCTTGTGAAAAATGCTAGAACCCTTCAAAAGTCTGTGCAGAATGTTCCATAAGCGCCCCGGACCTGGGCATAGTTTGGCCATTTCTGCATTGAGACGATGCACCAAGACATTAATTGTTCTTGATTTATTTCCTGAGCCCCACTTGCATCGAGGCACCATGTGAGACCAAGCAATGGCCGTGTTCAGGTATTGTTTTGCCAACTTCGTGATCTCCACAAATATCATTTCTCTCAGTGCCTTGCGGCCCATGCGCACCAAATCATTGCCTCCTAGGTGAATAATGATGAGATCCGGGAACTGGAGTCCCTCAAATCTCCTGGCCAAAGTGACGAGTTGTTGAAGTTGTGCGATTACCTTTCTGCCAACCCTGCACCATCGGAAAGCCACGCCTTGGCCTGCTGCCAGATTCGGCTCACTGAGCTGTCGCACCCTGTAGGTTGCCTGTCGAACAAACGAATGCCCCAAGACCCATCCTACATGTGGTGCCATTGAACTGAAATGAAAGAAAAATTACATGAGGAGACCATACTAAGTAACCAGCTTAACGAGGAATTATTGCTAGACGAATTCAGGCCTGATGTACCATCTATAACAATTAGAGGACCAGCGACCAATGCACTTCACCTCGCCACTGGCAACCCTATCGCTGGCTTCCAAGTAGCTGCCCCAATCCAAAAAGAATGGGAGGAGTATCCCCGTGGGTCCCCCCCACTGCCCTAAGAGATACCTTGAAAACCTCTGAGAATTGGTAGCGCGAAAGACATTCCCCGTTAGCGTGGATAAACAAAGCGGTAGACTCTGCCAGCGGCCGACAGACAGGTAGGACCTTACCAATTTTACCAGGCAAAGGAGAACCCATTAGCTGCGCAGAGTGTGATGCGGGCTCCTTTCTTAAGCTGGTCCATTTTAGACTTAAGCAGCACTATTGTCAAAAACTCTGGAATTAGCAGCACGTCTCCCCGCTGCAGCCCCCCTGCGTTATCGCTCTTGGAAGAGCCCACTAGTTCCCTGATGCGGAATGCACCATAGAAGGACACCGCGAATGCTGCTGCAAATAAAGCTGACTCAACCTGGGAGGAATACACCACGGGGAGACTGCGGAGAAGGTTCTCTAACAATACTGCTGTTATCGGACACCTTGAGTCTGGCTTAGCAGTGTCCCCCCTGGCCCAACCGGCTACTGCCCGCTTAATGATGAAGGTGTTTAGCTGAGAGTCCCTGTTCCTGAGTCTAGCAAAAAAACGGATCGTGGACAGGTAAGCTTTTGCGCAAGAGACTGGTCTACCCCTGTCCCTCAAATGTTGCAAAAAGGCACATAGAGCTGATTCTGAAAACATAACTGACATTTTTTGTGCATTCAAGAACAGCCTGTACTGGTGAAAAGCTTTCTCGTATGCCCCTTTAGTACGCGCTGCCAGAGATGTTGCTACTAAGACTGGGAGGGCGGGACATCAATCATCCCCAGAGATGCTGGGAACTCCCTCATCTTCCCAGCTGCCTGAGGGTGATACCGCAGAAAATCCTGCATCAACGAGCGAGATAAGGCATTAGCGGCATTGTTATACACCCCCGGTACATGCTTAGCACGAAATGTAATGTTGCACTTTAAGCAGGTTAAAATCAAGTGTTTAAGGAGGCGGAGTACCAAACGGCATGTAGCCCTTTGTCTATTGATGGCCTCCACCACAGCCTTGTTGTCGGACCAGAAGATCACTGACCTGTCCTTAAATTTCTCAGCCCAGATGGTGACGGCGACAATAATAGGGAAAAGTTCCAAAAAGGCTATATACTTTGTAAAGCCCTTGTTAACCCAGTCTATTGGCCAGTCGCCCTACACCATAATGGCCCCAAATTGCACCAGATCCCATGCTACCAGCAGCGACCATATATAACCCCAGAGTGGGGCTGGAAACCGCCAGATGAGGCCAGATTACTGCCCCGTTAAAGTCATGCAGAAAAACCTCCCACAACTTTAAGTCATCCCTGACTTCAACAGACAACCGGGTGTGATGGTGCTTCTCGGACAACCCAGCCATTGATCTAGCGATGGACCTTGAAAAAAGGCGGGCCATGGGAATAATTCTTACAGCGAAATTCAGCTGTCCTACCAGAACCTGCAACTGGTGCAAGGTGACTTTTTTCTGAGATAACATAACTTTGATGGAATCCTTGAATACCTGCAGCTTATCCCTAGGCAGGCGACACAGAGTCAATCTCAATCCCAAGGAAAGTAATGCAAGTTGCGGGCCCTTCTGTTTTATCAGGAGCCAGAAGAACCCCAAAGTCCTTAAACATCGCGGTCAAGGCCTGGTGTACCCACCCGCATTTCCCCGACCTAGGTGGGCCCAATACTAAGAAATCATCAAAATAATGTATGACATCCAGGTGCCCTGTGCGATTTGAAAAGATCCACTGCAGGAAGGTGCTAAACTGCTCAAAATAGCTGCAAGACACACTACAACCCATGGACATGCACTTATCATAGAAGTACCCTCCTTGGAATTGGAAACCTAGTAAATGGTAGTCTTCAGGGTGAACCGGGAGAAGTCTGAAGGCTGGTTCTATGTCAGTTTTTGCTAACAAAGCACCATGGCCCAAGGCCCTCAATTTTACCAAGGCCTGGTCAACAGTCGCATAGCGGACCAAGCCCAGCTGTGGATCGATAGCCTCATTCACCGATGCTCCCCAAGGAGCAGACAAATTATGAATTAGCCTGAACTGTCCAGGTTCCTTCTTAGGCACAACCCCCAAAAGAGAACAAAGAAAGCCTTTTCAAGGCGGGTAAGGGAAAGGGCCTGCCAATCTGCCCATGGTGCGTTCTTGTGATTACTGTCTTGTCACCACTCCTGGGTTCCTTAATATGGATACTAGGGGCCAGATTTAGCAACAAAGCAAATTGCGACTTGCAATTTGCGAGTCCGTGCGACTCGCAAATTGCAAGTTGCAATTTGATATGCAGAAAGGTGTCTCAGACACCTTCTGCAACTCGCAATGGGGTCGCAAAGACCCACCTCATTAATATTAATGAGGTGGGTCGCAGTTTGCGACCCCATTGCGAATATGGGCACTCACGGGGATGGTGGCCTGCTGGAGTCAGCAGACCACCATGTCCGTGACTGCTTTTTAATAAAGCAGTTTTTTTTCCATCTGCAACCCGTTTTCCTTAAAGGAAAACAAGCTGCACTTGGAAAAAAAAAACGAAACCTTTAGTTTCGTTTTTTTTCACGGTAGGCAGTGGTCCATTGGATCATCCTCCGTTGATGATCCAGGATATGAGTCCAGGACACGAACGCTGCCGCACGAAGACAGCCGGACACCCGAACCTCCGACTTCAGGAAACCTCTGCCTCCGCGCAATGTGCTCCAGGTAAAACTCCACCGCCACACGAATACAGCCGGACACCCGAACTTCCGACTTCAGGAAACTTCTGCCTCCATGCAATGTGCAACAGCATGCCGTCCGCCAGCCCAGCCGCTACGCTACCGAAGAGAAGGCCGAGCCTTCTTGGAGGGTGCTTAAGTAGCCCCCCACCGGTATGCGGTGGCTGGAACCGTCCGGCAGCTAACACAGCCGCAGCGTTCCTGCGCCTCTGGACTTCCGCCCTCACGAGGCGTACGCACAACTAGTACGTAGGGGTTCTTGGGCCTCGGCGGCCACGTCTCCTAAAGGGCGTGCCCTCCCATCTTGGGGGGCGCTTTTCCCAACACATCTGAAAACGAATCATCTGGATGAGTCCAGGATGGTGTGCTTCACATGCACCCTGCACCATTTTCTTACCCTCAATGCCCTGCATACCTCCAACTTTGCTTGAAATCACACATGTTTGTGATGGAACCTTCTAGAATCTGCAGGAAACCACCCAGCATTGTCACTTCTATACTGATAAAATGTTTGCCCCACTTTCAGCCTAAAAACATATTTTTTCAAACTGCATTTTTGGTCCCGCTTTGGTTCCCCCTCATTTTCGACATGTTTTTGGCTCTTCCCTGTCACAGGCACTTGGCCCACCTACCCCAGTGAGGTATCATTTTTACCGGGAGACCGAGGGGAACGTTGGGTGGTAGGGAATTTGTGTCTGTGTGGTGATCGCACACAGAAATGTGGGAAAAATTTGATTTTTTAGCTAAATTTGAGGCTTGCTGAGGATTCTGGGTAAGAAAACACTGGGGGATCCACGCAAGTCACATCTCCCTGGATTCCCTTTGGCCTCTAGTTTCCAGAAACGTTTGAGTTTCATGGGTTTCCATAGATGGCTGCGGAGCCCAGGACCAAAAACACAGGTGTCCCTGCAAAAACAGGTAGTTTTGTATTTGATAATTTTGATGTGCCCACATGGTGTTTTGGGGCATTTCCTGTTGCGGGCACTAGGCCTACCCACACAAGTGAGGTACCATTTTTATCAGGAGACCTGGGGGAAAGCTGGGTAGAAGGAAGTTTGTGGCTCCCCTCAGACTCCAGAACTTTGCAGCACCGAAATGTGAGGAAAAAGTGTTTTTATTTGAGCAAATGAATTGCTGTATACTCGTTCTACAATGAAAACCCACTGCAAGGTGCAGCTCCTGTATTGGATCTGGGTACCTAGGGGTCTTGATGAACATACAAGCCCTATATATCCCCACAATCAGAAGAGCCCAGCAGACATAACGGTATATTGCTTTTGAAAATCTGTCTTCGCAGGAAAAAGTTACAGAGGAAAACATGGAGAGAAATGGCGAGGGGGCTCATGTAGACATTGAAGTGTGTCGGGCTGAGTGATGAGCCTTGGGGTACGCCGCAGATGATCTCGGTGGGTTCAGAGCGAAACGGAGGGAGGTAAACTCTTTGGGAACGGTTAGAGAGGAAGGAGGCGATCCAGTCCAGGGCCTGGCCTTGGATTCCGGTGGAGCAGAGGCGGGTGATTAGGGTGCGGTGACAGACGGTGTCAAAGGCAGCCGAGAGGTCGAGCAGAATGAGGGCGACTGTTTCACTGTTGTCCATCAGGGTTCTGATGTCGTCAGTGACTGAGATGAGGGCGGTTTCAGTGCTGTGGTTGGTTCGGAATCCGGTTTGTGAGGGGTCGAGCAGGTTGTTGTCTTCCAGGAAGTTGGTCAGCTGTTTGTTGACGGTCTTCTCTATTACTTTGGCTGGGAAAGGCAGAAGAGAGATGGGGCGGAAGTTTTTCAGGTCGCTTGGGTCAGCCGTAGGTTTCTTTAGTAGAGCGTTGACTTCGGCGTGTTTCCAGCATTCGGGGTAGGTAGCAGAAGAAAAAGAGGAGTTGATGACGGTCTGGAGGTGCGGGGCGATGATGTCGTTGGCTTTGTTAAAGATGAAGTGCGGGCAGGGGTCTGAAGGGGCGCCGGCGTGGATAGAGTTCATGATGGATTTGGTTTCTTCCGTGTTGATGAAGGACCAGTTGATGAGGGTGATGGCTGTGGATGCCGGTTCGGTGGTGTTTGGTTGGGTCTGGTGTCCGAAGCTGTGTGGGGGTCGCTAATCTTGCGATGGAAGAAAGTGGCAAGGGATTCCCACAGATCCTGTGAGGGCGTGACGGCGTTGGCGTTGGCGCTGGGGTTGGAGAACTCCTTGACGATGCTGAAGAGTTCTCTGCTGTTGTGTCTGTTTTTGTCCAGTCTGTCGGTGAAAAAGTTCCTTTTGGCGGCGCGGATCAGGTGGTGGTGTTCGTGGGTAGCATTCTTGAGGGCGGTCATGTTGTCAGCGGTGCGGTCCTTGCGCCAGGCTTTCTCAAGGGCGCAACAAGATTTCTTTGATTCTTTGATGGTGTCAGAGAACCAGAGAGGTTTTTTGGTGTTGGTCTGTCGATGCGTGCATTTGAGGGGGGCAAGGATGTCTGCGCAGTTGGTTGTTGAGGTAGGTGGGTCCGGTGTAGTGCAGTGCTTTGTGTGCGTGGATCAGGAGCTTGAAGGTGATCCTTTTGTTGACGGGGAGCCAGTGCAGGCCTCTCAGGTGGAGTGTGATGTGGCTGCGGTGGGGGACATCGAGGATGAGTCGGGCCGAGGCTTATGGATAAAAAGTTATGAGGGCCTAAGTGCAAACTGCCCTTAGTAGCCAAAAAAAGACTTGGCACCTGAGGGGGAAAAGGCGCAGCAGCAAAGGGATTAAGGGAGCAACATCAGCAAATATTTTTTGAGATAGGTCCAGATTAGATGAAACATCCTCAAGGTCATAAATCTGGCCTTGGTACATGGTACTAATTAAACCAGTGTGGGGGAGCAATAGAAATCCCCTAGGGTAAATAATCTGAAAACATGAGCCTCAGAGGCCATGGTAGCCTGCCAAGAAACAAGCTAAATCATGACATAAGTCCAGATAATGAACCCCTAAAGCCGGTAGAGAAACACTGCCCCTGTCACAGGGTAATTGAAAAAAGTGTTTACTAAATGGGAATTTCCTGTGCCTCCAAATCCATTTCTGCCAACATGTTTTGATTTTATTGAAGAAGCCCTTAAAAAGGTAAGGAGGTATGCACCTAAAGAGATAGAGATATCAGGGAAGGATGATCATTTTGATTTACACCTCCCTATTAACCCTAGATGTAATTTGTTCCATTTATAAAAAACACGATTGACGGTTTTTGAATCTTACCAAAAATTATACTCAATGATCTCATCCACCCTTAAAGTCTCTTCTACAACAAAGTATGGTTTCAAATGCACCCACCTCTTATCTTGGGTGGGAGTAGTGGCATTTTTCAAGACCTGCTTTTTGGCGAGGTTGTGTTTATATCCAGAGACAAGACCGATTTCTCCTGCAACCAATTCTACTTCCATAAGGGCACCAACTGGGTTAGGAGTGAGAGTGATCACATTATCTGCATAAGCTAGAATTTTCAACTCAAGACTATGTACATTCAATGGACTAATAGCCGCAGATGATTAAGAGCGTGTTTACAAAGCTTGAAGTATAGTGAAAAAAAAAAGAGGGAAGAGAGGGCACCCCTGCCAATAGCCTCAGGTAATTTCATTATGCTCCAAAAGGCACCAGCGCGGAGAACTCTAGCATTCAGACCAACATAGATTTACTGAACTGGAGATATAACGCGAGGGCCGAATCCTGAGGCATCCATAACTGCCCTTAGAAAGTGCCAGGAAATCTGCTCAAAGGTATTTTTGGCATCTAATATTATTATTGCAATGGGGGGCCAATCAACTGAAGCAACTTCCAGGGTGGTAATTTCTGTGTCTCTGTTAATAGGTGAGGTTGTATCGCGCCCATGTATAAACCCATGCTGGTTCTGATTGACGAAACTAGAATTTGAAATGGATTGCCTATTGGCCAGAATCTGGGTATAAATCTTGGAGTTGGCGTTGATCAAGGATATCAGGAGATAGGATCCATATAGAGTCCTTCACTTTTTTAGGGAAGATAACAATATTGGTTACCCCCGCTAGCAGCCGGGGACCTGACACATGAATCAAAAGAGTTAAAGAGATAACAGAGGACAGGCATGGGAGAAAACCAGATCAAATTCTGAAGGAATTTGGTCCTGACTTAGCTAATTGACGGATTGCCCATTTAACTTCCAGCAACATGATTGGTTTTTCCAGTCTAACCCACTGTGTCAGACTCAGTTTACAGTGAAAATATGTGCATATAAGTTGATTAACAGCATCCACAGAAGCAAGACAGTTTTCTCAATAGAGATTTTGATAGAACAGCTAATAATTCTCCCTCATACACTCCTGGTCAATATCTTGTTTGTCTTTTTCATTAATGATCTTAGGAATAACATTAGAGCTTGCTCTATCCTTGACCTTAACAGAGAGTAGCTGACCCATCGTCTCATTATTTTCTAAGCTTGACAGTTGCTCAGCCTGAATTCTTTTAGTAACGCTATCTCAGTTACTTTTCAGAAGAGCAGTTTTCATGTAGAAAGTTGCTTTGAAAGTAATGTAGCCCTTTGCCAATTTTGGGCACAAGACTATGCTCAGTAAAGCTAGGAGAAGAGCACATTCCTGCCTCCACAGCACCGGATTCTTTTCACTGAAATGCTGCAAATTTTAGTGTGTGCCTCCTACAGAATGCCTTGAGTCTTTCCAAAATATAAATAGTGGCAGCAGAGCCAACATTGACCTATCAATAGACCCTTAGATGATAGTTCATTGAGTGAATAAATTCATCATTGAGAAGCTGTCTAAGCTTGAAAGCCCCGCATGTGATCTCTAAGATGCTGCCTCCCCCCATTGACTGAATTCGACATCCTCCGGTATGTGGAGTCTACCTATTTGTGAGCATAGTGTGATGTTGAAGTCCCCACAGATATCCTGAGGCTCAGGCTAGAGATGGAGTACGGCCAACAGAAAATAAAATGTAATTGAGACATCCTTGTTCCGACCATAGATTGGACATATGATAAACAATTGTCACAATGAGTCATAACCTGTTTAAGTCAGATTTATGTCTCAGCATAACCCATTTATCATCCCGCACCAGAAGGTCAACTCCCTTTTGGGACGAAGTAAAGCAATAAGTAGGCAGAGCTTTGTAGCCCAACTTCTTCAACAATGGAGTTTGTTCCCAGGAATAGTATGTCTCTTGAAGGCATACAATATGTAGTCTCAAGGTGCATAGTTCTACCCTTATTATCTTGTGCGTATTGGTTGCCTTTTGCCATTAATATTCCATTAGACAATATGCAGGTGCTGGCCATGACCCCTATCATGATTAGCCATTATCATTACATGTCCTTGTGGAGATGCTACCTGCCCAAGCACTTAGACACTGCAAGAAGTCCTCCTAAACCTACCCCCTGAGTTCACTTAATATGATTTTTATTCATTTGTTAGCCCACAAACCTCCTCACCCATAAATGTGATATTGACACACCAACCCATGTTAGAACTTTGATACCAGTCATCCCCAGACAAATCCTATGAGCCACCCAACGAATCAGACCCAAAAAAAGGCCATCATCCACTGATCCCAACCAGCTAGGTTATTCCAGATCATAGATAGCCACAGAGACTGACCTCTCCCAAGGTGCACAAATAACAGTAAGAGAAACAGTAAACAATTCAAGAGCATGAGTCCCATAAGTCAGTAAAGAACAATGAGCCCTCAAATACATTGCAAACATAAAGACAATATTGTATTCAGAAATAAAGAACACTCAAATCCCAAATGGCAGAGCGTGAAGCTGACCAGAAAATTGCCACGTAAGTTAGATATTGCCAGCAAAAATGTCAGATAATTTAATAGACATCTGCTTATGTAGCAGCTCTATGACCTTAGCTGCATTATAGCAAAAGTCAGACCGTACAAAAAACTCAGTTCTACAGGCTCTGATTGTAGACCTGGGATGGGCTGCCTGAAAGATCTCATGCCACAGTATGAAGTTAGCCACACATATGTGAATGGCCCAGGGAAAATGAACAGGCCCTCCCTTTTTGGGCAGATGAATTGGAAAGAGGTGTATCCTTAGGGTCCCACAGCAGCAGTTCTTCCTTTGCCTTAGAAAATTAAGGGTCAAGAATCCCTGACTGAAGACCGACATGACCAGATCCTCGAGTTGAGTTTTTGTCATAAGTCCGGTACCAGTGATTAACCTACTGCTGTTGCTGAAATTGTCACCAGAAGTTTCCTAATTTCTAGAAGACATCAAGACCTTAAGGCCCCTCCTTCCCCACATGACGAAGAGCCTCAGGATGACATACTTGGTGATCAGTGTCAAGCAGACTACCAGAATCTAAAAGTGAGTAGAAGGCTTCGGGTAGTTTCTGTATAATGAAGCCAAGGGCCAAAGTTTCAGTTTTACTCTGCTGTAGCGAAGATATCCTCATGCAAGGGCTCCAATTGTCATTGATTTGATCTGTTCCTCTCACAGGCACTAGGCTCACCACACAAGTGGGACAGCATTTTTATCGGCGGCACAGGTGGGGCAAATCTGGATCTGTGGATTTCAGAAGTTTTCAACACAAAAAAGGAAGGAAAATGCATGCTTTCAGACAAAATTGTAGATTTGCAGGGCATTTGCGGCGAAAAAAAACGAATGGGATCCACACAAGTCACATCATCTTGGACTCCCCTGGCTGTCTAGTTTAAAAAAAATTTACAGGTTGGCAAGATTTTCCTAGGTGCTGGCTGAGCTAGAGTCTAAATCAAAGAGCTACCCATATCAGAAAAATAGGGTCAGTTTTCGGTGGATAAATTTTATGCATTCATGTTGCATATTGGGCTCTTTCCTGTCATGGACACTAGGCCTACCTACACAAGTGAGGTACCATTTTTATCAGGCAACGGGTGAATGCCAGACAGAATAAATATTGTTTCTCCCCGTAGATTCCAGAACTTTCCATCACAGAAATATGAGGAAAAAAGTTTTATTTCAGTCAATGCTTGAGGTTTGCAAGTGATTCTGGGTACAAAAACACAGAAAGAGCCATGCAAATCAGCCTTCCCCTGATACCCCTACGGGTCTAGTTTTAAAAAATGTACAGGTTGGCTAGGTTTCCCTATGTGCAGGCTGACCTAGAGTCAAAAACCTAGAGTAACCATATCGGAAAAAAAGGGTGATTTGTTTCTGTCTTTTTTGTCAGAGTTTGAGGTTTACAAAGGATTCTGGGTAAAAAAGCATAGCAAGAGTCATGCAGGTCAGTCCACTCTAGATACCCCTAGGTGTCTAGTTTTAAAAAATGTACAGGCTGGCTGGGTTTCTATAGGTGCCGGCTGAACTAGGGTGCAAAATCTAGAGCTGCCCGCATAGGAAAAGAGAGACCGTTTTCAGTGGAAAAATTGATGAGTCCAAGTTGTGTTGTGGGCTGTTTCTGTTGCGGGCAATACGCCTACCTACACAAGTAATGTATCAAGGTGGAAAGAAGTTTGTGGCTCCCAACAGATTCACAACCTTTCCATCATGGAAATGTGAGGAAAATGTGTATTCTAGTTAAAGTTTGAGGTTTATGAAGGATTCAGGATAAAAAACCATGGTGAGAGCCACACAAGTCATCCCGATATCTCTAGGTATCTAGTTTTAAAAAAATAACAAGTTGGCGAGCTTTCTCTAGGTGCTGGCTGAGCTAGAGTTTAAAATCTAGAGCTAGCATTGGGTGAAAAAAATCAAGGCATCCATATTTTGTTTTGGGCCACTTTCTGTCCCAGACACTACGTCTACCCACACAAGTGAGGTACAATTGTTATTGGGAGACTTGGGAAGGATGTTTGTAGTTACTAACAGGTTCCAAAACTTTCCATCACAGAAATGTGAGAAAATTTAGTTTTTTTGTCAGAGTTTGAAGCTTGCAAGGGATTCTGGGTAAAAAAAACATGGTCAGAGCCATGCAAGTCAGCCTACCCTGGATACCGCTAGGTGTCTAGTTTTGAAAAATGTACAGGTAAGCTAGGTTTCCCTATTTACCGACAGAGCTAGAGTCCAAAATGTAAAGCAACCGCCATCAGAAAAAGACAGTCAGTTTTTGTTGGAAAAATTGAATATCTCCATGTTGCATTTTGGGCCGTTTTCTGTAGCTGGGACTAGGCCTGCCCACACAAGTGAGGTACCATTTTTATTGAGAGACTTGGGGGAAAGCCAGGTATGAGGAAATTTGTGTCTCCCTGCAAATTCCAGAATTTTCCATCACAAAAATGTGAGGAAAATATACTTTTTTTGTCAAGGTTGGAGGTTTGCAAGTGATTCTGGGAAGAAAAGTGTGGTGAGAGCCATGCAAATCAGCCCACCCTGGATATCCCTAGGTGTCTAGTTTAAAAAAATGTACAGGATGGCTGGGTTTCCCCAGGTGCCGGCTGAGCTATTTCCCAAAGTCTAGAGCTATCCACATTTAAATAAGAGAGTCAGTTTTCAGTGGAAAAATCAATGCATCCACGCTGTGTGTTAGGCCATTTCCTGTCATGGACACTAGGCCTACCCACAGAAGTGAAGTACCATTTGTATCAGGAGACTTGGGGGAGTGCCAGGTGAAAGGACATTTGTGGCTCCCAAATATTGAAGAACTTTTCATCACAGAAATATGAGGAAAAATGTTTTTTTTTCAAATCAAAACTTGAGGTTTGCAAGGGATTATGGGTAAACAAATGTGGTAAGAGCCATGCAAGTCAACCCACCCTGAATACCCCTAGGTGTCTAGTTTAAAAAAATGTATAGGTTGGTTAGGTTTCGCTATGTGCCAGCTGAGTTAGAGTCCAAAATCTAGAGCAACCCACATCGGAAAAAAAGTCAGTTTTCGGTAGAAAAATGTGATACCTCCTTTTTGTGTTTTGGGCCATTTTCTGTCATGGGGACAAGAACTTCCCACATAAGTCAGGTATAATTTTTATTTTGAGACTTGGAGGAATTCTGAGTGGAAGGAAATGTGTGTCTCCCCACAGATTCCAGAACTTTCCATCACAGAAATGTGAGGAAAATGTGTTTTAAATCTAAGTTTGAGGTTTGAAAGGGATTCTGGTTAAAACAGCATGGTGAGAGCCATGCAAGTCACCCCGATGCCTCTAGGTGTCTAATTTTTACAAATTAAAAGGTTGGTCAGCTTTCTCTAGGTGCAGGCTGAGCTAGAGTTTAAAAGCTAGAGCTACCCACATCGGAAAACGAGAGTTAGTATAGGTGGAAAAAATCAATGCATCCATATTATGTTTTGGGCCACTTTGGTGGTCATTCTGACCTCGGCGGTAAAAGGCGCCTACCGCCGGTCAGAAATCCTCCATAATCCCGCCGCGGTCGCGGAAACCCGCCACGGTCATTCTGACCCGCAGAAGGCAAACCTCCGAAAATCCGACCGCCACAACAGACCGCCAGACCAGCGGTCGGCGGAAAGGTGGAGGTGACAAAACCTCCACCGTCACGCCAACAGAAATACCCCCATGCCATTACGACCCACGAATCCACGCGGCGGTCATTCAAACGCGGTATTCCATTGGCGGGACACACCGCCGCGGTCAGAATACACACAAACGAACAAAACTCAGCCACATTGGACGATTTGAATCCCACACACCTGATACACATACACACACCACTCCCACACACACAATACAATATAAAACACCCACCCACATCACCCACAAACCCCTACGCTAAAAAATTCGTAAAGAAGGCAAGAGCGAGACACCAGCATCCAAAAAATAACAGCCACAGCCACTCAACACCATCACCCACACAGTATCCACACACAAAACAACACACACCACCACACTCAACTCACTTAAATACACATACTCCACCCCACACATCATACACACCACCCCATGGCACCCCAAAGACAACCCCGCTTCACAGACGAAGAACTCAGGGTCATGGTGGAGGAAATCGTTCGGGTAGAGCCCCAGCTGTTCGGCACACAGATACAATACACCAGCATTGCCCGGAGGACGGAGCTATGGCAGAGGATTGTCGACAGGGTGAACGCAGTGGGACAGCACCCCCGAAATCGGGAAGACATCAGGAAGCGATGGAACGACCTACGGGGGAAGGTGCGTTCCATGGTATCCAGGCACAACATCGCCGTGCAGAAGACTGGCGGAGGACCCCCATCTCAACCCCCACAATTCACATCATGGGAGGAGGAAGTCTTGAACATCCTGCATCCTGACGGCCTCGCAGGAGTCGGCGGAGGAATGGATACTGGTAAGTTGAAGCTTCAATACTGCTTCCCCCCCACCTGCATGCCAAATCATACCCCAACCCTCACCCCCATCCTCGAACCCCACCCTCACCCCCACCCCCATCCTCACCCCCACCCTCACCCCCACCACCATCCTCACCCCCACCACCATCCTCACCCCCACCCCCAGCACACCTATTCCCCGCCAATGTCTCACCATCACAACCCACACATCCCAAAACCTAGGCCTGCATGCGTCCACTAAGCATGGACACCCATCACCAAAGCATGCCCAATGCATATACACATCCCCCCCACAAGCCACCCTCACCAAAGCCCCCACACACGAATGCCAGCACTTGGGGACACGAGAACCCACAGATACACCCATATGCCACACATTGAAACTATAACCATACCTCTATACCCCTGCAGGACCCGACCGTCAACACACCGCGGCGGAGGGGCCAGAATTCTCCACACCCCCCACCCAAGAGGCCGTCAGCGATGACAGCAGCTCTGTCGACCTGGACACCGATGACCAGCCCGGACCATCGGGGACCTCTGGACAGTCGGTTCCCCTCACACAGGCCCAGGCCACTACAGCCCCAAACCCCTCTGGGAACACCAGCACAGCTCCCACCCAGCGGGCCCATGCCTCTGTCTCCAGGGCGCGTCAATCTGCGGTGTGTCTACCACTACAGGGCACCCAGGATAACCCACCACCCCAACAACAACAGGGACCTGGGGGCAGTGGTAGTGGGCACACCGGCCAGGGGGCAGAGGCCCAGGGAAACAGGGGAACTCGGAGGGCAGCTGTGCGACAGGGGGGGGAGGAGAGGCCCAGGGAACCCACTCTCCACGAGGTCCTCACCACCATCATGGGAGCATACAACCGCTCCCAGGAGACAATGGCGACGGTACTGGCCCGGTTCCAGGAGATCCAGGTACTGCAGGAGGAACACTATCGGGGGTACAGGGAGGACATCAGAGCCATCAACACCACCCTGGTTACCATAGTAGGGCTGCTGCAGGACCTCGTCAACAACAGGGCGGACACTGAACAACACCCAAGGGCCCCTGCCACTAGCCTGGACCAAGAACAGCCAACCACCTCCGCCGGCGCTAGTGGACAGGAGGCCCCCGCACAGCAGCAGCCCACCAGACCCCCACCTCCTGCAGGAGAAGAACCACCCCGCAAGAGGGCCCTGAGATCTCGCAAGAAGACAGAGTAGGATGTCAAGACCCCCGCCAGCAATGGATACCACCTGATGTCATCCCACTGTCCCACATTGTCACCCTGTCCATCCTTGAACTGCCCATGCTCCATCTCTCCACAGGCCTCTGGACAATGCACCTGTGTGACTGTTACTCTGGACTCTGCCATGGACATTCCTTCACCATAGCCCCCACCCACTTGAAACCACCCATCCCATTTTGAGCACTTAAATAAACACCTATTTTGCACCAAAATATCTGGAGTCTGGCTGTGATTTCAATAGATTGTAATTGACATGACAGTGCAAATATGTCCTTGTACATGGTGAAGTCAACAAACAGCTGCCACAAAGCTGTAGTCCATGGGGAAACGAAGCACAGGACTCGTAGTGGGGACCCCAGATCTGAAATAGGGAGGGAAAAGCCAAAACCCAGTCATCATACACTGGGGCAAATAGACAGGCAGCAGAGATGCTGGAGAGTAGTTAACATTTACTAAATTATCTTTGAAATGTTACCTGTGTCCTATTGGAAGTACTGTTCAATGATTCTGTCCCTGTTGTCTGTTTCAGCCCCGTCGTCTTCCTCCTCGTCACTCTCCTCAGGTTCCACCGCTGCCACAACACCACCGTCTCGACCATCCTCCTGCAGGAAAGGCACCTGGCGGCGCAAAGCCAGGTTGTGAAGCATGCAGCAGGCCACGATGATGTGACACACCTTCTTAGGTGAGTACATTAGGGATCCACCTGTCATATGCAGGCACCTAAACCTGGCCTTTAGGAGGCCAAAGGTGCGTTCGATCACCCTCCTAGTACGCCCATGGGCCTCATTGTACCGTTCCTCTGCCCTGGTCCGGGGATTCCTTACTGGGGTCAGTAGCCACGACAGGTTGGGGTACCCAGAGTCCCCCACTAGCCATACACGGTGTCTCTGTAGCTGTTCCATCACGTAAGGGATGCTGCTATTCCTGAGGATGTAGGCGTCATGCACTGACCCTGGGAATTTGGCATTTACATGCGAGATGTACTGGTGAGCCAAACACACCACCTGGATGTTCATTGAATGGTAATTTTTTCTGTTCCTGTACACCTGCTCCCTGTCTCTTGGGGGAACCAAAGCCACATGGGTCCCATCAATGGCACCAATTACGTTGGGAATATGTCCAAGGGCGTAGAAATCACCCTTCACTGTAGCCAATTCGCCCACCTCAGGGAAAATTATGTAGTTCCTCACGGATTTCATCAGGGCAGACAACACTCTGGATAACACCTTCGAAAACATGGGCTGAGACATCCCAGAAGCAATTCCCACGGTTGTCTGAAATGACCCACTTGCCAAGAAATGGAGTACTGACATGACCTGCACCAGAGGGGGAATCCCTGTGGGTTGGCGGATGGGGGACATCAGGTCGGGCTCCAGCTGGGCACACAGTTCATGGATAGTGGCACGGTTAAGACAGTAGGTCAGGATAATGTTGCGTTCTTCCATTGTCGACAGGTCCACCAGCGGTCGGTACACGGGAGGATTCATCCGTCTCCTCGCCCAACCCAGCGGACGGTGCCTAGGAAGGACAACATGGAGCACACAGTCAAGCAACCCACAGGTACGTACTCACAGCTAGCACAGTATACGATTCTCTATGCAGTGAATGGCGTGTCTGAGTGGCTATGCAAGGCCTAGGCCTGTGTGACGCAGTTGAAATTGAGCCATGTGGGCCCTGGAAATGGCGGCTGCCTGACCTGTGAAGTGTGACAATGGGATGTGAGGTCAATGCGCTGGCGTGGCACACCGCGGCGGGCGGCGGGCGAAGACCGCGGCGCAAAGCCGCATTGGTTAACATTGAAGCCTATGGGTTTCAGGAGCCAATGGCGAAGGGCGCCGGCGGTGGCGGGACGCACCGCCGCGGTACGCACCGCCGCGGACGTGACCGCCATTTTCTATCTACTTATCCACTTGCGACTTGAACTTTCACAGGAGAGGACCTATACTGCAAGTGTTGCTGTGACCTCGGTCTGGAAGGGACAATGGCTGCTGCGCCTGGGGAAAGGGCCCCTGCCTTCACTGGAGAGGAGTTGGAGAAACTTGTGGATGGGGTCCTCCCCCAGTATGCGCTACTCTACGGTCCTCCAGACCAACAAGTGAGTTTAATTCAATATGGATTTGGGGCCACTGGCTGGCTTGGGGGCCTGGCGGGGGGCCTGGCGGGGATGGGGGGCATGTTGGGCCTGGCGGGGGGCATGGCGGGGGGCCTGGCGGGGATGGGGGGCATGTTGGGCCTGGCGGGGGGCATGGCGTGGGGCCTGGCGGGGATGGGGGGCATGTTGGGCCTGGCGGGGGGCCTGGCGGGGATGGGGGGCATGTTGGGCCTGGCGGGGGGCATGGCGGGGGGCCTGGCGGGGATGGGGGGCATGTTGGGCCTGGCGGGGGGCCTGGCGGGGATGGGGGGCATGTTGGGCCTGGCGGGGGTCCTGGCGGGGGGCCTCGTGGGGATGGGGGGCATGTTGGGCCTGGCGGGGGGCCTGGCGGGGATGGGGGGCATGTTGGGCCTGGCGGGGGGCATGGCGGGGGGCCTGGCGGGGATGGGGGGCATGTTGGGCCTGGCGGGGGGCCTGGCGGGGATGGGGGGCATGTTGGGCCTGGCGGGGGGCATGGCGGGGGGCCTGGCGGGGATGGGGGGCATGTTGGGCCTGGCGGGGGGCATGGCGGGGGGCCTGGCGGGGATGGGGGGCATGTTGGGCCTGGCGGGGGTCCTGGCGGGGGGCCTGGCGGGGATGGGGGGCATGTTGGGCCTGGCGGGGGTCCTGGCGGGGGGCCTGGCGGGGATGGGGGGCATGTTGGGCCTGGCGGGGGGCATGGCGGGGGGCCTGGCGGGGATGGGGGGCGTTGGGCCACTGGAAAGGAAAATGCTGACAAACTTGAACGTGGTATTTCTCCCTCCCTGTACGTGTCACATAGGTCCGCGCCCATGAGAAGATCGGGATTTGGCGTGCCATCGCCAAGGAAGTCCGGACCCTGGGGGTCCACCATCGACGGGGCACCCACTGCCGCAAGAGGTGGGAGGACATCCGCCGCGGGACCAAGAAGACCGCCGAGTCTCTGCTGGGGATGGCCTCCCAACGTAGGCGGGGTGCCTGCCGTCAACTGAGCCCCCTGATGTTCCGGATCCTGGCGGTGGCCTACCCTGAATTGGATGGGCGCGTGAGGGCAGCACAGCAGACACAAGGGGGTGAGTACAAGCATTATCTACTCTGTTGTCGCGCAGTGGAGGTGTCTGGTTGGGGGAGGAGGGCTGGGGGTCCCCCTAGGCCAGGGCGATATCTGTAGGCTGGGCACCCCCGTAAGCCCCTGTGTCCCCAGCCACCACCCTCAGTAGTTTGTCAGTACAGCCATCCCTGGGCCGTGTCATCCATGGGTGCAGTTGTCAACTCTAGGCGTGTAGGGCATGTTCCACGGAATGCGTAGCGGACCCCAAGTGCGCAACTTAGTGCAGGGGGCATCTGTGTCTGTCATGTCCGCTAACTGTACCGGAGATCCATGTACTCAATATCCCTTTATTTCTCTCTCCCCCCCCCTTTTTGTTTGTCTTTCTGTGCTTGTGTGCATCAGCATCATCAGGCGGAGGAGAAGTGGCATCGGGGCAGGAGGGAGCTGCATCTCACATGGCCCAGGAGGGCCATGCCACAGAGTCAGACTGGACCAGTGAGACGGAGGGCGAGGGGAGCTCCACGACGGGGACGACTGGAGCCTGCAGCGACACGGACACGTCCTCGGAAGGGGGCTCCCTTGCGGGGGTGGCACCATCCGTGCCCCCCGCCATTACAGGTACAGCCGCCACCCAGCGCACCATCTCCGCCCTCCCAGCAGCCCCTCAGCGTTCGCCCCGTGCCCGCTCTGCCAGGAAGCCGGGCATCTCCTTCGCCCCAGGCACCTCAGGCCCTGCCCCTGTTACCCCCGCTGCCCTCAGTGAGGAGGTCATTGACCTCCTCCGAACGCTCATTGTTGGGCAGACTACCCTTTTGAATGCCATCCAGGGGGTGGAGAGGGAGGTTCATCGCAGCAATGCGTACCTGGAGGGCATTCATTCGGGTCAGGCTGCCCATCAGCGATCGTTCCAGGCTCTGGCCTCAGCACTGACGGCAGCCATTGTCCCTGTCTCCTGCCTGCCTCTACTAACTCCCTCCTCCCAGTCTCCTGTTCCTCTGCCTGTCCCACCCACACCATCAGACCAGCCTGCACACACCTCAACACCCAAGAGAAGCTCATCCAAACATAAGCACCACAGATCACGCAGACATTCACACACGCAACATTCCGATGCAGACATGCCAACAGTCACTACCACCTCTGTGACCCCCACCTCCTCGTCTCCCTCCTCCCTCCCTGTGACGTCTACACTCACACCTCCATTCACCTCACCATCAGCCAGTGTTTCCATCACCAGCACACCCTCCACTCCAGTCCGCACACGTGCAGTCACCACCCCCACTGCCATTTACACGTCCCCTGTGTCCTCTCCCACTGTGTCTGTCACCCCCTCTTCCACACCACACAAACGCAGCCACCCACCCACCCAACAGCCATCCACCTCACGACAGCCTATCCCTCCTGCACCTGCACCCAAAGACAGCAAACGTGACTCACCTACAACCACATCCTCTCCCTCCACTCCCATTCCCACTGTACCTACCACTCTCCATTGTCCCAAGAAGCTCTTCCTCGCCACTACTAACTTCTTTCCTGACCCTGAGCCCCCCCCTCCTTCTCGTCGGGGTAAGAAGAGCACCTCAGCCACCACCAGCCCTGCAGCCCCCTTGACAAGGGTGCAGGGGTATTGGAGCCCGCCAGCCCGCATGTCTGGATCTTCGCCCAGCAGCAAGGGGACAGCCAGCCCACCCCCTGGGAAGAGGAGCAGAAGGCGGAAGGGGCGCCGCAGGAGCCCGCCTTCTACATCCCCCCCGGACACCACCCAGAGACAGTCACCAGCCACAGCTCCAAAGGGAGGAAGGGGCCACAGGCCCACGACTAAGGAGGGCAAGGGCAGCAAGTCGGAGAGGTCAGGCAGCAGGCCTGCTGCCCAGGAGGAGCCCACAACCCCCATAGCCGCTGCCCCGGGAGGAACCGGCACAGCTGCCCCGGGAGAGCCCACCACCCCCATAGCCGCTGCCCAGGGAGGACCCAGCCCAGCTGGCCAGGAGGGCCCCACCACCCACAGCCCAGGTGGGCAGTGAAGGAGCACCATCCCCGCTGCCCAGGAGGGCACCACCAGGCAATTAGCAGTTGGCCATAGACCGTCCGCCGTCTCAAGAACCGCTGAACTGGGCCCTTCAAGGCAAGGACCGCTGAACTGGGCCCCGCCGTCTCAAGAACCGCTGAACTGGGCCCTTCAAGGCAAGGAGCGCTGAACTGGGCCCCGCCGTCTCAAGAACCGCTGAACTGGGCCCTTCAGGGCAAGGACCGCTGAACTGGGCCCCGCCGTCTCAAGAACCGCTGAACTGGGCCCCGCCGTCTCAAGCACCGCTGAACTAGGCCCTTCAAGGCAAGGACCGCTGAACTGGGCCCCGCCGTCTCAAGAACCGCTGAACTGGGCCCCGCCGTCTCAAGCACCGCTGAACTGGGCCCCGCCGTCTCACGCACCGCTGAACTAGGCCCTTCAAGGCAAGGACCGCTGAACTGGGCCCCGCCGTCTCAAGAACCGCTGAACTGGGCCCCGCCGTCTCACGCACCGCTCCGCTGGGCCCCGCCGTCTCAAGAACCGCTTAACTGGGCCCTTCAGGGCAAGGACCACTGAACTGGGCCCCGCCGTCTCAAGAACCGCTGAACTGGGCCCCGCCGTCTCAAGCACCGCTGAACTGGGCCCTTCAAGGCAAGGACCGCTGAACTGGGCCCCGCCGTCTCAAGAACCGCTGAACTGGGCCCCGCCGTCTCAAGCACCGCTGAACTGGGCCCCGCCGTCTCAAGAACCGCTCCGCTGGGCCCCGCCGTCTCAAGAACCGCTGAACTGGGCCCTTCAAGGCAAGGACCGCTGAACTGGGCCCCGCCGTCTCAAGAACCGCTGAACTGGGCCCTTCAAGGCAAGGAGCGCTGAACTGGGCCCCGCCGTCTCAGGAACCGCTGAACTGGGCCCTTCAAGGCAAGAACCGCTGGCCCTTTGGCAGACGTGGCAGGGCAGGATCTATCTCGGGCAGGGCTGCAGGATGTCCTCTGGCCAACTTGCCTCCTCCAGTGGCAGTGGGGTCTGTTATGGACTGTATGGACTGTGGCTTTGCTCTCCCCAGGATGGCCCAGTGGGCAGGCCACCCACTGTATGGACTGTGGCTTTGCTCTCCCCAGGATGGCCCAGTGGGCAGGCCACCCACTGTATGGACTGTTTGGACTGTGGCTTTGCTCTCCCCAGGATGGCCCAGTGGGCAGGCCACCCACTGTATGGACTGTTTGGACTGTGGCTTTGCTCTCCCCAGGATGGCCCAGTGGGCAGGCCACCCACTGTATGGACTGTATGGACTGTGGCTTTGCTCTCCCCAGGATGGCCCAGTGGGCAGGCCACCCACTGTATGGACTGTATGGACTGTGGCTTTGCTCTCCCCAGGATGGCCCAGTGGGCAGGCCACCCACTGTATGGACTGTATGGACTGTGGCTTTGCTCTCCCCAGGATGGCCCAGTGGGCAGGCCACCCACTGTATGGACTGTATGGACTGTGGCTTTGCTCTCCCCAGGACGGCCAAGTGGGCAGGCCACCCACTGTATGGACTGTATGGACTGTGGCTTTGCTCTCCCCAGGATGGCCCAGTGGGCAGGCCACCCACTGTATGGACTGTTTGGACTGTGGCTTTGCTCTCCCCAGGATGGGCCAGTGGTCATGGAGTCCCCTCGTGGATCTGGCGTCGTGTACTCAAGTGGCTGAGGTGCCCCCCCTTCCCTTCCCCCTGAGGTGCCTGTCCTATTTTCTTTCTGATGCCCCTGCAGTGTTCTCTCCGTGGAGTTCTTGTCGTGGGACTGGGCCTTGCCCCTTTGCACAAGACCCCTGTGATCCACGGACAGTGGTTGGACTACATTTAGTAGCTGTATATATTTTGTACATAGTTTATTTATTTATTGGGATTACTGGTGTACATATTTCAATATATCTGCCCGTTTATGATCTCTTCTTTTGGTCTTTGCATTATTTCGGAGGGGGGTGGTTTGTGGGTTGTGACAGTGATCTGTGGGAATGCATTGATGTGTGTGTTGTAGTGGGTGTGGGTGGGTGGGTGTGTGCCGGTAATCTTTTCCCTCCCCTGTGTCGTAGGTGCAGTACTCACCGATGTCTTCCACGCCGCCGGGCGTGCTCCTGGTATATGAGCAGGAATAGGAGTGCGGGGATGACCTGCAACTCTGGTTCCATACTGCCGGAATCTCGCGTGGAGTGCGTAGAGGTGAGCGTTTTCCCGTTCGTAGTCTGTTTCCGCCGTGTTCTTATCGGCGGTGCTCCCGCCCCGGAAAAGGTGGCAGATTGGTGGGTCGTAATAGGGTGGGCGGTACATTGTCTGCCGCCTGGCTGTTGGCGGGAACCGCCGCGCTGTTTGTTTGTACCGCTGTGGCGGGCGGAGTGTTAAGTTGGCGGGCTGTGTTGGCGGTTCCCGCCAGGGTCAGAATTGCATATTTTAGACTGCCGGCCTGTTGGCGGCTTGG
This sequence comes from Pleurodeles waltl, assembly GCF_031143425.1. NCBI lineage: Eukaryota > Metazoa > Chordata > Amphibia > Caudata > Salamandridae > Pleurodeles > Pleurodeles waltl. Next base: position 684,478,826 of record NC_090449.1, on the reverse strand, counting down.
CCGCCGCTTTATCACCGACCGCCAGGGTCAGAATGAGGGCCTTTGTGTCCCGGGCACTAGATCTACCCACACAAGTGAGGTCTTGTTTTTAATAGAAGACTTTGGAAAATGCTGGATGAAGGAAGTTTGTGGGTACCAGCAGATTCCAGAGATTTCCATCACCGAAATGTGAGAAAAATATGTTTTTTTGTCAGAGTTTGAAGTTTGCAAGGGATTCTGGGTAGAAAAATGTGGTGAGAGCCACACATGTCAGGCCCCCCTGGATACCCTGAGGTGTCTAGTTTTTCAAAATGTACAGGTTGGCTAGGTTTTCCGAAGTGCCAGCTAAGCTAGAGTCCAAAATCCAGAGCTACCCACGTTTGAAAAAGAGAGTTGGTTTTTGGTGGAATAATGTGATACATCCATCGGGCATTTTGCTTATCCACACAAGTGAGGCACCTTCTCTAATGGAAGACTTTTGAAAGCATATAATAGTAGAACATTTGGTATTATTATTTGGATTTCACTGCATTTGTGTCTTTCAATTGTCAGCTAGTGTATAAGAAGGATAACATTTTGAAAAACACCCTTCAAACCATACACCAATACAGGTACACACAAATTCAGAGATGCAGAAATAATCAGTGCTCCTAAACTCTGTGTCTTGTGTCCATTTCAGAAATACATAGGTTTCCTTCATACCCATTTTTCATTCTGCCTGTTTCGCGATAAGACTTGGGTAGTCATTATGAACATGGCGAGAAACACCGCTGACCGCCGTGGTGACGGGGAATAGAAAACCGCCATTGGTGGTGAACAGCACACCGCCATATAATGATGCCAAAAACAGAAACCTCCAAAAATTCTTGAACCTCCAGCCCCCGCCAGGGCCCTTGATGGTGGAAAGGCTGTACACCCCACCCTGCCACTGCAGAACAGACAGATCCTCCCCCACCAAATAATGATGCCCAAATCACCAGAAATGGGACCCAACAGGAAGAAATGCACACATTGGCAAGTTTGAAACCCACACACCTGACACAAATCCACAACACTATAAAACACTCACACACATACCCCAACAATCCTTTGCAACGCCAAGTGTACTGCAGATATTGAGAACAGTACATGCATACACTGTACACAACATAACAAAAGGCACACACACAGATACACAAAAGCACCCTCACCAATACATCCAGAACACCACAACCAGAACACCCACAATGGCACCTCCTAAGCACCCACGCTTCAGAGATAGGGAGCTAAGGACCATGGTGGATGAAATTCTCAAGGTCAAGCCACAAATCTTCAAGGCACAGGGCCAGCACACACCCATCAACAGGAAGATGGAGTTATGGCAGACCATTGTAAACAAGGTCAATGCAGTGGGAAACCATCCACGCACAAGGGACGACATCTGCAAGAGATGGAACGACCTGCGCGGGAAGGTGAGGTCTATGGCATCCAGGCACAACATAGCGGTACAGATGACTGGTGGAGGACCCCCACGTACACACCCTGACCACACCGACTGGGAGGAGAAGGTATTGGCTATCCTGCACCCGGCGGGCCTGACTGGACTCACTTGTGGACTGGACTTGGATACGTCATCTACAATTACTTCATATCGACCACACCTGTAATGCATGTACCACCCCACCCCTCCAACTACCACCAGGACCACTACCCCATCCTGGCCACAACATCCAAATCCAGTCACCCAGCATGCCCACAAACCCACTAACAGGCCCAAACCCCTCTCCCTGTGCACAGTCACCTACCCCTGCAAGGAATCATAATGGCACTACTGCACTCACAATGTACCTCCACATCCCATGCAAAATGAAAGGAAAATCCCACAATAGGCCCCTGCATGCCCATTTTGGGTAATAAAGTGCACAAAATATGGCAGAGTTGTGCATCCTTATTCAAATTAGTACATGTATCATACATGTCCATTCACCCCCACAGGCACCACCAGCCATGTCACCCTGATGGAAAGGTCAAGGAGTGCCAGCACCCAAACGAAGACAGAGGCCCCATTTGGGAGACTGGAGAGGGATGTATGGACAGTGAGGATCACCCTTGCCCGTCACACTGTCCTGGGCTGTCACCCTTCAGCAGCCCAACCCAGGACACCACTGACACCCTTACCACCCAGCTCCCACCATCAGCTCAGGCCAAATGACCCCATACCAGTGTCTCCAGGCCACAGACTGGTGGACCACATGTAGAGAAGCCAGAGTCACCACCAACTAACAGGAAGGATGATGATGTCCCCAGTGCAAGTCGGACTGCCAGACCTGTGCACGGGACACGGGCACGGGGGCTAGGGCCAGTGGTAGTGCATCAGTGGCCCAGGGGAAGGCCAAATGATGGATGCTGCAGCCCAGGAGGGGATCTCTGAGGTCCTGGGAGCATACCACTATACCCAAGACAGGATGGGCCAGATCCTGTCCGCCCTGGAGCAGAGTCAAAGGCTGCAGAAAGCCCAACACCAAGAGACCATGGAACAGTGGAAACAACTCAATGCCACCATGGCCACCATGGCCACCATTGCAGGGGTGCTGCAGCACCACTACTCAAGCCAGCCTGAGACCCCCCACAAACCTTCAAGCCCCTACCATTACCCAGGACACAGACCTGCCCTCCACATCTGTAGCACCAACTGGACTGGTGGCACTGGCAGGGGACACACAAGAAACCAGCACCCCTACCCGTGCAGGCCAGCACCAGTCATTCAAACATTCCCTCAGACCCAGATATAACACTAGAACACATGCCAAGACCAAGGCCCCCACTAAGAAGTGACTTTGACCTGAACTGTCTCCCAAGTAGGCCACTGTTCTACCATCTTGACCCACCAATAGCAGCATACCAACTTGCAAAGGACATATGGACCAATACCCACTGCAACCAATCGCTGAGCCCATTTACCTGGTATGGACATCCACCATGAGCCCACTCCCTATCACTGTACAGAGCACCTATGACATTGTGACACGTAATGAAACACATTTACACCAATTCGTATGTCCCCTGTCATTATGAATATTCAATTGTAAGTGTGAATGCATTTGCTAGTCAATTCCATATGCATACCTTTATTGCAGGAATGGTACCCCATGCACAACATCGTCTGGAGTAAACCAAAATATACACCAAGTTTGTTTCCATGGCACATGCCACCTCAGTCTTCAGGTAACAGTGTCAAGGACTACAGACACCACATCCCCAAACAAATGAGTCAGACAAACATTATGCAGTGCAGACAACAGCATCAGTGAACAGTACCTCCTAGTCACTGGAAGTATAGGTGGATCAGCTGGTTCCTGGAGGGGATATCTTCCCCCTCTTTATCCTCACCATCACTCCCCCCACCCCTCAGAGGTAGCATGTCTGGATGTACAGCACCCTCCTCCTCTAGTAGGGGGATAGCTCTCCTCACCGCCAAGTTGTGCAGCATGCAGCAGGCCACCACAATTCTATACATGTTTTCAGGGTCAAAGCACAGGGATCCCCAAAGAGATGGAGACAACCAGCCTTCAGGAAACCTATAGTGTGCTCAATCACCCTCCTAATACGTCCATGGGCATCATTATAATTCCTCAATGCATCTGTCCTGGTATTTCTCACAGGTGTCAGGAGCCATTGCAAGTTGGGGTAGCCAGAATCACCTGCAAAAGTGGGTGAAACAGGACTGTAACAAACAGTCATTACTTGCATACAGCCTGGCTGTCAGCTATGTACTGATCCAGTGTCATACACACTCACCTATGAGCCATTCTCTGTCCCCTTGGAGTTGTTCCATCATGCGTGGCACACTGCTGTTCCTCAGGACAAAGGAATCATGGACTGATCCTGAAAACCTGGCATTTACATGTGATATGTACTGGTCAGCAGTATACACCAATTGTATATTCATTGAGTGGAAGTTCTTTCTGTTCCTGTAGATCTGTTCATTCACTCTTGGGGGTATGAGAGGTATGTGGGTGCTATTGATTGCACCTATCACATGGGCAAAGGCATAGAATTCAGACTTGATGGTGGGGAGTTCAGCCCTTTGGGGGAACTTGACATATGTCTGCATGTGTTGTACACATTCATCCAGGAATTTGGACATGTTGAGGCTAAACAATGGCTGTGAGAAGCCTGCACCCATGCCCACTGTCACCTGAAATGAGCCCGTAGCCAAAAAATCAAGTACAGAGATCACTTGCACTTCAGTAGGAATGGCATGCTGATTCCGATTAGCTTGTCTCAGTACAGGATCCAGTAAAGCACATAGGTCCTGGATTGTTGTACGATTGAGTCCGTAGGTGACAATGATGTGACATTCCACCATGGTATCCAAATCAACAAGAGGTCTGTACACAGATGGGGCCATCCCACGCCACATGTGTCTGTACCTATGGGGAGGAAAGAACATGTATGTGGGACACACATACACATGCAAAACAAGTTGTGCATGAATAACTGGTGTACAATACGTAGGTTACACACACAAGCAATATATGATGTACAACTTTAGGGACATGTATGCAGTGATACCTCTGGTCTGATGTGTGGAACACACACTCATGTGGGCAGGCGACTAAGAGCTGGGATCTGAAGGCCCTGAATGGGGCCCATGACCAGGAAATATGTATGTGGTGCTAGCAAAATGGCAGCCTCCTGCCATCCAGATATGAAGGAGTAGAAGTGACATCATTCTGCTGGCGGTAGCTGTCATAGCGGAAGGCGGTGTTCACCGCCGTGCACCCATTCATTGGTTTACATGGTTGTCAATTGGGAAACTGGACCCATCATGATCACCGCCGGCGGTAACAGTGCACACCACCGTGGAGCGTATGCCACTTCGTCACCCCAATTTCACTTGACTTCCGAATTCCATGCATGCAAGTACTCCACTGAGTTTGCTACTGTGTCCTGACTCTGGTTACTCCAATGGCACAAGTCACAGGGGAACAGGCCCTGGCTTTCACCACAGAGGAGGTGGAGAAGCTAGTGGATGGGGTCCTACTCCTGTATGCAAAGATATATGGGCGACCAGAGGAGCAGGTGAGTTGGCAGTTGTCTTGCATGGATGTTGGTGATGGTGGCGGATGCCTGTATGCATGTGTGCTCGATTTGTAACTGCACAGGTGTAGGTTGTGTGGCACGCACTGGTAGTGTGGTGGTAAACTGATCATGTGAAGTTTCCGTCCCATAGGGGACTACATGTCAGCTGTATCAGATGGGCATATCCTAATGTCTGTTTTTCTCCTCTGTGTTTCCAATACAGGTCAGCGCTCATCAGAAGAAGGGACTCTGGCAGGCCATCGCCAGGGAAGTGTGGACCCTGGGGGTCTACAACCGACAGAGCACTCATTGCAGGAAGTGGTGCGAGGACCTGTGGCGCTGGGCCAGGAAGACCTACGAGGCCCAGCTGGGGAAGGCATCCCAACGAGGAAGGGGTGCCCGTAGGACCCTGTACCCCCTAATGTGCCGCATTCTGGCAGTGGCATGTCCAGATTTGGATGGGCGCTTGAAGGGAGCAGGGCAGTCACAAGGGGGTGAGTACCAACTATGTTTAATACCAATTTGATGGATGTGTTTGTGTGCTGTGGTATGTATGCTGTCTAGTGCCAGGCACTCTGACAAGTATGTTCCTGCAATCCGGTCCCCCATGGGCATGTAAATGGTGCAGGCAGGCATAAACAGTCACAATAGGCCCTAGGGGGTTGATCTACCTGTACTGTAGGAATCTTTCTGGACACATGGACTAGTGGGTGCATTGGCTGTCCATGGTCCCTCATGTGTGTAGTCCACACGGGTCATCAGGTCCGTGTGTGATGAGGGAAATTAGTTATATTCTGGGGTAGAGGCCACCAGTCATGGGCATTGTCATGATTCTTGTAGGTGCTGCATGCAGGTGTGTAAGCTGGATGAAAGTGTGTGTGCACGAAGTTTGTACATCCATTCATGTATTTACAGATTATTCTCATGTTTTGTCTCCCCATCCCTGTGCTCTTGTGTTCTTTGTGTACATCAGCATCATCTAGTGAGGGACCAGTGGCACTGGTAAGCGGGAATGCAACTACCATTGGCAGTAGTGAATCTGACACCTCCTCCGATAGCAGCTCCCTGGTGGTGGCAGACCCTAGTGGTCCCACTCATTCTGTGTCATCTTCCGCCACCCCCCATACCATCACCACCCTCACAGTTGATCCCCACCCAGTTGCCTGTGCCCACTCACCCAGGAGGGTGGGTATCTCCTTTGCCCCAGGCACCTCATCCCCTGCCCCATTCAGCCTGCTGACATCATGGAGGAGGCTATTGCCCTCCTGAGGACCATCTCTGTAGGGAAGACAACCATTGTGAATGCCATTCAGAGGCTAGCATCCTAGATGCAGCAATGCAATGCATACCTGGATGGCATTCTCAGTGCCACGTCTGGCCTGCAGACATCTTTTCAGGCTCTGGCATCCTCTTTGACTGCAGCCAGTGTCCCAGGTCTTTCCGTCTCGCCTCCTAGCACCTCTACCCCTTCCAGCACCCCACTCCCTTCACCCATCCCAAGCACACGTTCAGACAGCCATGCACACACCTCAACACACAAGAAGCACACAGAGAAACACAAGCACCACACTTCCTACCACAGGCACACACACAGTGAACATACGAAGGCACACACAACAACATCCACTTCCACCAGTGTATTCACCTCTCCCGCCTCCCTGTCTGTCACCTCAACATGCACACCCACAAGCACTGCACCCTCTCACTGCTGCTGCCCCCATTCTTGCAGTCACCACAACATCTGATATCCAGTCATGCACCCCAGACATCACACTTGCACTCACCACAACAACATTGACTGACACATGCAGCACACTCACCAGACCTGGAAACACCCAGACAACTTCCATTTACACTGGCAGCCTGTCTTGTCCCACTGTGTCCACCCCCCCTCCAAAGACACTCAAACGCTTTCAGACACCCACTCACCACACACCCACCACACATCAGCATACTGTACAGGCACCTGCATCCATGTCCAGCAAACCTACACCTGTTACAAGCACTCCCTCTACCTCCACTTCCACACCTTCCTTCATATCCACCCCAACTGCCCCTAAAAAACTTTTCATGTCCTGTGTTGACCTGTTTGAACCCACTGGCCGACCCCGTCTCATCTCTAAACGTGCCCATTTCCTGGCCCTGTCCACTCCTTCCTCGTCTAAGTCTGCTCCAGTCTTCCCTTCCCATTCCCGTGCCCCTTCCCCTGAGAGGAAGAAACCCTGTGCTGCCCCAGGTCCCTCTGCCACCCCCAGGCCTAGCCTGCTGCTCCACCTTCCAAGGGCAAATCCAAGCCCCCTCCGCCTCTCAAAAGTAAGCCCAAGCCCCCCTTCCAGGCGTAAGTCCCCATCCCCGCCACCCCTTGCCCCTGTTCCCTGAGGTACCTGGCTGCCCCATTTATGTCCCTTTACGGTGGAGTACCCTGTGCCCATGTGGGAGTCAAGTCCGGCCCATTTGGGCCCTTCAGGGTGTTTTTCATGGACTGGCCAATGGACATTCTGATATTACTTTTGTAATACAGTTTGTGTGCCCAGTGGTGCTGTTGGCACAATACGGAGACGTGTGACATCGTTTCATTGTGGGGGTGTGGTGTGCACATGTGTGTACCTTGGGCAAGTTTTATTTGCCTTGTGTCAGGTAAGTACCTCTTATTCTGGTGTGCATGGTGTGGGATGGTGGGAGGGGTTGGGAGTGCATTGCAGGGTGGGTGGGGTGGGTTGGGTGTGTTACTGTGCCCTTTCTTCCCACGTGTACTAGGTTGAGGTACTTACCGTCGTCGTCTTCGTCGGCGGTCACGGTTGTTGAGGTATATCGCAAGGAGCAGGACTGGTATTATTTGTAACTCTCTCTCCATGTCTGCTTCAGAGTGTTGTGTGTGCCTCCGATGAGTGTTTCCTTTTATTTAGTTCATTTCCGCTCCCGCTACGGAACTGACAGCGGTCTTGTGCTTCATTATTTGTTGGGCAGATGGTGCCTTTCCGTGGGCCTGTGGGCGGCCTCTTCCATTGTTGTCGGCACTCCAATGATGGCGGTGTGTGGATGGCCCGCTGGCTGTTTATCATGTGCTTCATTATTTGGTGGTCCGGACCGTCAGACTGTTGGAGGTAGTCACTGCCACCGCTGGCGGAGCAGTGATTGCCGCCATGTTCATAATGAGGGCCTTGGTCTATAATCGGAACTTAATGAAAGACCACTGTACAAAGTAGCACAGTTGTTGCTCTGGGTACTTTGGGTTCTAGGAGGACATACAAATGTTACCTAGCCCCTCAACCAAGGGTCTACTGGGCTCAATGATATATTGATTTTGTAAATCGGCCATTGTGACAAAAAGTTACAGATGAAAATATTGTCACAGATGCCCTTCTTTCCTACTCATTAACAATATTTCTTTGTTCCAAAAGTTATTTTCCTTGGAAAAACCTCGAGGGATCTACACATATGACCCCTTGCTAAATTTTGAATTGTATATAGTTTTTAGAAGTCTGTGTCTTTTCTCAATCACCCAAAATAGCGAAAATAGGCTACCTCTTAGAAAAATGCCAAAACTTTATCACAAAATTGGGTTTTCTGATTGAGCTCTGCCTCTTCCTGAAAGTTGAGAATATGGGAACAATTTCTCATAGATGCCATTTTTAGGAACCAAAGCAGAAGCTTTTATCTGGAGCACTTTTTCTCTATTTTTCTCGTAAAAACTCAAAATGTTGCTATATTTTGCCTATTTTCTCAGTCCTTTCAAGGGAACTCTGCAAATCCTAGACACCTTCAGAATCACTAGGATGTTAGAAAAAAGGACACACATTTGGTGTGTATAGCTGATGTGGACAAAACGTTATGGAGGCCTAACATAAAAAAATAGTCAAAAAAAGGATTCGCACAGGAAGGACTGGCAGCGAAGGGGTTAAGATCAAGCAAGCATTACATTTTTTAAAATGTCTTAATAAGAAGTTATGAGTACCCACCAGATGATTGAGACTATAGTTTAGATTGAACTCAGCTTTTTATGAAAGTGTCTGTGAGCAGATGAGTTTATAAACCAATAGAAGAGTGCATGTTATGTGTTGTAGCAGCGGAGTCACTGGTACACTTCTTTTTCTTTTGCCTTCTCCATGGCAGACTAGAAAAGTCTGATCAAAGTTTGTTTTTGTACAAAATTAGTGTAAGTGTAACAGAGATAATGTTATTCATTGAAGATGTATTAACTTAATTGTTAGGGAGATTGCATCACTACCAAACGGAATAGCTGCTAAGAATTAGAATGAAGTGGACGTCCCACTGGCAGGGGGCCCTCAGTGCATAATAGAGGATTGGCTTGGTGAATGCCCACTGCCTCCTAGTCTTTCGGTATGTGCTTTTAGCAAATGTAAATACTTTAGGAAGCAGCTTGGCATATGGTACTGTTCTGAACAGTTTCAAATTCATAATGAATTGTAGTTTTGCATTAATGTTTCTAATAAACATTTCATTGATTGATAGACTCATTTCTAAATCATAGGTAAGACCCTATCAAGACTAAAAATAATTCCTTTGCCACATGACCTTACTTTTTCTTCTGAATTGCAAGCACATGCAAATGCATTTTTTGATATCCACAGAAATATTTGTTTATCAACTCAATTTTGGCATACATTTAAGGAGCAGTGTATGGCTTTATAGTTATTGTTCTTTCCAAGAAAATCTGAGAACGAGTACACTATTCTGTTGGATCATACTAACATGTTGGAATACCAATTTTATACCTCTAACTCAAATGGGATTCTAGATAATTTGATGAAAGTGAAAGCTTTAGAGATGCGCTTTAGATGTGGTTGCCTATCTCTATAGCTTATTATAACAACACAAGGGCAGTGCTTCCTTTCCAAAGACTTGTCTGCCTCTGTGGGGTGCCTTCAAGACCTCCTAACAATTCCCTATGAGACTCCATCTTGGCTTCCTTCTCAGACACCACATTATTGAAGAGGCCTGATGAATATGTCACTGTCCTTTATGAGATCAAAACACCTTTGACTTATAGCAGAGACCATGTCTGCATTGTCTCATTTAAATCAAACAGGTCATCTTCTTGATTATATGATACATGATTTAGATCCCTTTGTCATTTGTATGTATCACAACAAAACTGAGCATAGAACACATTTTCTTTCACTGGCACCCAAAGTATTTTTTTGTATACATGGTTATCATTAAATGAAAAAAGTATGTTATTACTTACATTGTATGTTTGCATTAGTGAACACTGTGTTTTATAAAGTATCTAAAGCTCTGAAGCAGCCTCTGAAAGGTTTTGAATGGCACCAGCTTTCTTTGACAATGTGCATTTCTGAAGGCAGGGCCTGGCAGTGGAGTGGTGGGGCAGACGGAGGCATGTGTTTTCAAGATGTGTACAGTCTCAAAGCAATTCTTTACAGTGTGGATTTCTTCTCCCCAGGAGGCTTGGCTGTTGCCACCATTTTATGATGTTCTTTGTCTTGGATAGCATGGAGAGTGCCAAGAGGAGATGTTTTCCCACAGTTCTTTACAGCCAGTCTTGACTGAATGGAAGAAAGAACTTCAGGCACTGTTGGCAATTACAGAGCAGAATTTGAATCTGTTTTAGGATGTTGCATTTATGAAATAACAGTGTTTTTTGTACAACACTAGTACACAATTCATATTAACCACAGAGGTGGAGAACATAAGCCCTCATTACGACCCTGGAAGTTGGTGTTAAAGTGGCAGTAATACCGCCAACAGGCCAGCGGTAACTACCACGAAATTATGACCATGGCAGAAAGATCTCCGAAAGACAGCCAATCTACCACACTGACTGCCAGGGCGAAAACAACAGGCTCCACGGTAGTAGCCGCCTACAGCCAGGCGGAAGTTAATGTTCTGCCCACCATATTATGACCCTGGAAACCACCACCTTTTCTGGAGCCGTACCAACGACATCAAAAGCCTGGTGGAAAAACTGCACATAAGTGAAAGGACTCACTATTAGGGACACAGGGAACAACCACGCCACAATGGAGCCTGAACTGCATGTCTTCCCCATGATCTTCTACGTTCTGCTCCACTACGAACAGCAACGCCGGTGAAGACGATGATGATGAGTACAGCTGCCTAGCACACAAGGGGGGAAGAGAGTGACACACACACACACACACAAACCCCCCACAACACCATACATACAATCAGCTGCATTACAAAAACAATTTTACCCCATAACTCAGATGAATAATGCAAGGACAAAATGATTTAGCAAAAAGTGAATGTAATGAGATAAACACAGTATGAAAAATAAGTTAGGCAAGAAAATAGATATATACATATGTACAGAAAAAGGAACACAGCCCAGGCCACGATTTACGTAGTCCACAAGGCCACAGGTCAAAGTCCAAAGCCACACACGTCACCTGCTTCAACATGGAGAGAACACTGCAGATGCATCAGTTGGTAAATAGGCAGGCACCTCAGGGGGACAGTGGACTGGGGGGCACCTCAGCCGGGAGGTTCTTGATCCTGGGGAGTGTTGGGCATGTGGGTGTCTTACCCACTGGTTCTGGAGGGGGCATTGTGCCCTGTTCTTGATACTTGGGAGTGTTGGGCCACTGTTTCTCGAGTGGGTGTCTTGCACACTGGTTCTGGAGGGGGCATCGTGTCCTGTTCTTTATTCTTGGGAGTGTTTTGTGCATGTGGGTGTCTTACCCACTGGTTTTGGAGGGGGCAACCTGTCCTGTGCTTTTGATCCTGGGGAGTGCAAGGTCACAGTCTCTCAGGTGGATGCCATACCCATTGGCTTTGCTTGGGGCAGGCCGCACAGCAGCCCATGGAGGCAGGATTACATACCGTCCGCTGGGGGTGATGGCTGCACAGTGGTGGTGGTGCTGCTGGTGGGGGGAGGCTCCTACCCATCCCCTGCAACCTCGGACGGCTGCTCAGTGGTGGTGCTGCTGCTGGGGGGGAGACTCCTGCCCATCCCCACCAACCTTGGACAGCTGCACAACCATAGTTGGTGGTGGGGGCTCTGTCACTGTTCCTGTCCCAGGCCCCTTGGTCTTCCTGCCTGCTGGGGCAGGCTCCTTTGTCTTCCTGGCAGCTGGGGCAGGCTCCTTTACCTTCTTGCCTGCTAGTGCAGGCTCTTTGGTCTATCTGGCATCTGGTGCAGGCTTCTTCACCTTCAAGACATGTGTACTGGATCCTTTTCCACAATGCGTGGGTGTGGTAACGACTGGGCCCATGGACTGTGTGGCTGAGGTGCTTGACTGGGTTCTTACTACCCTGACCATACATGCAGGACTAGGGGTTGGGGTAGGTAAGAGATCAGTGGTGGATAGGAACAGTTTTGTAGGGACAATGGGGTGGGAAGAGGGAGAAGGAATCAAATCAAATCATTAACATTTATAAAGCGTGCTACTCACCTGTGCGGGTCTCAAGGCGCTAGGGGAAAAAGGGGGGGGGTTACTGCTGCTCGAAAATCCAGGTTTTTAGGAGTCTCCGGAATGCGGAGTGGTCCTGGGTGGTCCTGAGGTTGGTGGGGAGGGAGTTCCAGGTCTTGGCTGCCAGGAAGGAGAAAGACCTCCCACCCGCCGTGGAGCGGCAGATGCGAGGGATGGCAGCGAGCGGGAGGCCAGAGGAACGGAGGAGGCGGGTGGGGACGTAGAAGCTGAGGCGTCGGTTGAGGTATTCCGGTCCCTTGTTGTGGAGGGCTTTGTGTGCGTGGGTGAGAAGTCGAAAGGTGATTCTTTTGCTGACTGGGAGCCAATGCAGGTGTCTCAGGTGTGCGGAGATGTGGCTGTTGCGGGGTACGTCGAGGATGAGGCGGGCCGAGGTGTTTTGAATGCGTTGCAGGCGTTTTTGGAGTTTGGCTGTGGTCCCAGTGTAGAGGGTGTTGCCGTAGTCCAGGCGGCTCGTGACGAGGGCGTGGGTCACGGTTTTTCTAGTGTCGCCGGGGATCCAGCGGAAGATCTTGCGGAGCATGCGGAGGGTGAGGAAGCAGGCAGAGGACACGGCGTTGACTTGCTTGGTCATGGTGAGAAGAGGGTCCAAGATGAAGCCTAGGTTGCGGCCGTGGTCTGCGGGGGTCGGTGTGGTGCCGAGGGCCGTGGGCCACCAGGAGTCGTCCCAAGCGGATGGGGTGTTGCCGAGGATGAGGACTTCCGTTTTGTCAGAGTTCAGCTTTAGGCGGCTGAGCCTCATCCAATCTGCGACGTCCTTCATACCCTCTTGTAGGTTGGTTTTGGCGCTGGCGGGGTCCTTGGTGAGGGAGAGTATAAGTTGGGTGTTGTCGGCGTAGGAGGTGATGATGATGTCGTGCTTGCGTACGATGTCGGCGAGGGGGCTCATGTAGACATTGAAGAGTGTCGTGCTGAGCGATGAGCCTTGAGGTACGCCGCAGATGATCTCGGTGGGGTCTGAGCGAAACGGTGGGAGGTAAACTCTTTGGGAACGGTTTGAGAGGAAGGAGGCGATCCAGTCCAGGGCCTGGCCTTGGATCCCGGTGGAGCGGAGGCGAGTGATTAGGGTGCGGTGACAGACGGTGTCGAAGGCAGCCGAGAGGTCGAGGAGGATGAGGGCGACTGTTTCACCGTTGTCCATCAGGGTTCTGATGTCGTCTGTGACTGAGATGAGGGCGGTTTCTGTGCTGTGGTTGGTTCGGAATCCGGTTTGTGAAGGGTCGAGCAGGTTGTTGTTTTCCAGGAAGGTAGTCAGCTGTTTGTTGACGGTCTTCTCTATTACCTTGGCTGGGAAGGGCAGGAGAGAGATGGGGGGGAAGTTTTTCAGGTCGCTCGGATCAGCCGTAGGTTTCTTTAGTAGGGCGTTGACTTCGGCGTGTTTCCAGCATTCGGGGAAGGTAGCAGAAGAAAAAGAAGAGTTGATGACGGTCTGGAGGTGCGGGGCGATGGTGTTGTCGGCTTTATTAAAGATGAAGTGAGGGCAGGGGTCCGAAGGGGCGCCGGAGTGGATAGAGTTCATGATGGATTTGGTTTCTTCAGTGTTGATGTGGGTCCAGTCGTTGAGGGTGATGGCCGGGGGTGCGGGTTCGGTGATGCTTGGTTGGATCTGGTGTCCGAAGCTGTCGTGGAGGTCGCTGATCTTGTGATGGAAGAAGGTGGCGAGGGATTCGCACAAATCCTTTGAGGGCGTGATGGCGTTGGCGATGGCGTTGGGGTTGGAGAACTCCTTGACGATGCTAAAAAGTTCTCTGCTGTTGTGGCTGTTTTTGTCCAGTCTGTCAGTGAAAAAGTTCCTTTTGGCAGTGCGGATCAGGTGGTGGTGTTCGCGGGTAGCGTTCTTGAGGGCAGTCATGTTGTCAGCGGTGTGGTCCTTGCGCCAGGCCTTCTCGAGGGCGCGACACGTTTTCTTTGATTCTTTGAGTGTGTCAGAGAACCAGAGAGGTCTTTTGGTGTTGGCCTGTCGATGCGTGCGTTTGAGGGGAGCAAGGTTGTCTGCGCAGTTGGAGATCCAGTTCGTGAGGCTGAGGGCTGCGTCGTTGGGGTCGGTGGTGAGGGTGGGTTGGTTGGCGGCGAGTGCGGAGAAGAGTTGCTCTTCGGGGATCTTGTTCCACTGTTGGCGAGGGATGGGTTGAGTGCGGAGGTGGCGGGTCTTGCGTCGGAATGTGAAGTGGACACAGCTGTGGTCGGTCCAGTGTAGAGCGGAGGTGTGGCTGAAGAGGATGTGTTTGCTGGCGGAAAAGATAGGGTCAAGCGTGTGTCCGGCGATGTGGGTGGCGGTGTTCACCAGTTGCTTGAGGCCGAGGTTGGCGAGGTTGTCGAACAGGGCGGTGGTGTTGGGGTCGTTGTTCTGTTCCAGATGGAAGTTGAGGTCGCCTAGGAGAATGTGGTCCGGCGAGGCGAGGGCGTGCGGTGAGATGAAGTCGGCGATGGCGTCACTGAAAGGGGCGCGCGGTCCGGGGGGACGGTAGACGAGGGATCCTCTGAGGGTGGTCCTGGGGTCGGTGCAAATCTGAAAATGTAGATGTTCAGCGGCGAGAGGGGTGTCTTCGGTGGAGGTGGTGACGCTGATGGAGTCTTTGAAGACGATGGCGATACCTCCTCCTACTTGGTTGGTGCGGTCTTTTCTGGAGATCTTGTAGCCTTCGGGGATGGCAGTGGCGATGTCTGGAGCTGATGAGGCGTTCATCCAGGTTTCCGTGATGAAGGCGACGTCCGGAGCTGTGGAGTCCAGGAGGTCCCAGAGTTCAACGGCGTGCTTGTGGACAGAGCGAGCGTTGACCAGGATGCACTTGAGGTGGTTGATGGCACGTGGGCTGGTGGTCGTGGTAGTTGCGTGGTGGAAGATGCGTTTGCAGGAGTTACAGGCGAAGGGTCCATGGGTGCGTTTGGGGTGGGCTTGGCAGCAGGTGTTGGAGCGCATGGGGTTGAGGGCGTGGAGGGTGGTGGGGTCGTAGCGGGTCAGCGGGTCAGGAATGGGAGTGGAGGAGGAGGGAGTGGTTGTTGGGGGTGTCTGTCTGATGATTTTGGGTATAGGTGCATGGCCTGTATGCTCTTGTGAGGTGGATGGCTGTTGGGTGTCTGAGTGCTTGCGTTTGTGTACCTTAGGAAGGGGGGACAGACACAGGGGACGTGTGCATGAATGTTGTGGAGGTGTCTGCCAGTGAGGTGTGTGTTCTGCTTGGTGTGGTGATGATGCTGGTAGTGGATGATGATGTAGTGCATGGCGGTGTGAGTGTGGATGGAACTGGGAGGGAGGGGGGAGGAGGACGAGGGGGAGACACTGGAAATAGTGTATGTTGGTGTGTCTGCATCTGGATGGTGTTTTTGTGAGTGCCTGTGGAACGAAGTGTGGTGATTGTGTTTGCCTGTACCATTCTTGTGTGTTGTCTTGTGTGCATGCTCATCTGCCTGTGTGCTTGGGATGGGTTGGGGTTGAGGAGCATTAAGGACTGGGCAGTGGAAGTTGGAGGGGGAGGGTAGAAACAGGGACAATGGCTGCCATCAGAGAGGCAATCGATCTCTGTTGGGCCAATACAGAGTGATTTCTCTCCAGGAATACATTAGTTTGTTGCATCTGGGCTGCCAGCCCCTGGATGGCATTCAAAATGGTGGACTGCCCTTCAGAGATGGATCTCAGGAGGTCAATAGCCTCCTCACTCAGGGCAGCAGGGCTAACAGGGGCAGAGCCTGAGGTGCCTGGGGCAAAGGAGATGTCCACCTTCCTGGGTGAGCGGGCACGGGCAACTCGCTGAGGGGATGCTGAGAGGGCAGTGCTGGTACAGGGGTGGCGGCTGTACCTGTAGCTGGGGTGGTCACAGAAGTATCCGCCACCACCAGGGAGCTCCCTTTGGAGGAGTTATCTGTGTCAGAACTGCCCCCCTCAGTCTCCGATGTGGTGCTCCCCTCGCCCTCTGTCCCACTAGTGCCCTCAGCGTGGGTGGACTCTGCCTCCTGGGTCCTGTGGGATGCAGCTCCCTCCATTGCCGGTGGCTCTGCTCCTCAGCCAGATGATGCTAATGCACATAAGGACAGGATGACAAAACAGAAAGGGTGACAAAGGATACACATGGTTAATGGCTGCACCAACACCACCGTTGGCATACACAGCACCTCATGCACAGGGAATAGGCCTATGCAATATGCAATAGCACTAGCAGAGAAATAGTTAGCAGCCAAGGCATGGGGAGGGGCACACACCGCCAAATGCAGCACACCTGTGACCCACACAGCCCTGACCAGTTGTGGATGCCTACAAGCTAGGTAGCAAGATTCTTCATTCTGAACCCTAGCCACCAGGGGACCTATGCTGCAATATCAGGCCTGGCCTGGGGCACCCACTGACACACATCCCCCACCCGGATACTACCCTACCATGTGTAAGTTGTAATGATGGGCACTGTACTCACCCCCTTGTGGCTGCTGTGATGCCCATCCAGCTCTGGATAGGCCACCGCCAGTATGCAGGCCATCAGGGGGGTCAGGGTTCGACAGGCACCCCTTCCTCATTGGGCGGAAATCCCCAGCTGGGCCTCTGTGGTCTTCCGTGCCCAGCGTCTCAGGTCCTCCCACTGTTTGCGACAGGTGCTGCTCCGCCTGCCATAGACCCCCAGGGTCCGCACCTCCTTGGCGATGGCACGCCATATACCCTTCCTTTGATGGGCGCTGACCTGCAGAGGCAATACACACAGGAAAATTGAATTACACAAACAGTCCTGTCTGTTACACATATGGTCCACCATACCCGTTTCTATCACCATTGGCACACACATGGCCCAGTACACAACCTATACGCCGCCCACCATACCCGTTTCTATCACCATTGGTACACACATGGCCCAGTGCACAACCTATACACCGCCCAGAGAACATCCACCCACCCCCTTACACAAGGCCTTCACACACACCACTCCATGCATTCATGCCACATGCATCGTTTCCACAGTGTACTCACCTGCTGGTCTGGAGGCCCATACAGCAGTCCATACTGGGGTAGGACCCCATCCACCAGTCTCTCCAACTCTTCTGAAGTGAAGGCTGAGGCCCTTTCCTCAGTCTCACGGGCCATGGTAGGTTCCAGACACAGGTCACAGCAGCACATGCAGTGAAGGTCCTCTCCTGTGGAAGATCAGGTAGGAAGTGAGGGATCAGACAGAAAATGGCAGTCGCGTCCATGGCGGTGAATACCGTCATCGCCGGCATAGATCGCCATTGGCCACTGTAACCCATAGGGCCCAATGTCAACCAACGAGGAGTTTCCCGGCGGTTCCCGACCGTCTCCCACAACAGCACCCAACATCAGCGGATTTACCTCACTTCCCCCTGTTCCTCCACACAGGACAGGCAAGCACCATTTCATGGGGGGGGGGGTGGCCCTGGAAAATTGCTGCGTCACTTGTGAAATTAGGACATACTGGACAAATCACACTGACCCTGTAAAAGTTAACAGCATGCAAAGATCTGTCGTAGCTCCATTGTTCATTTGTGACCGGCTCCTCACTCTTTTGCCCCATAGATTCCTACCGCTGGTGATGAATAGGAGATGGAGACATACCCCCATGTACAGACCCCTGGTGGACTTGGCAACACTCGAGGACAGGCACATAATACTCACCTATAGACTTGACAGGGCCATAATGACTGAGCTGTGTTCCCAATTGGAGTCTGACCTGATATCTGCTATCCGTCACCCCACTGAGATCCCCCCTCTTGTGCAAGTTCCATCAGTGCTCCATTTCCTGGCATCTGGTCCTTTCCAAGTGACAGTGGACTTGGCAGCAGGAATGTCACAGCCAATGTTCTCAAATGTGCTGACAAGAGTGTTGTCTGCCCTGATTAAACACATGTGCAGCTTCATTGTTTTCCCCCCGGTTGAAGATTTGGCCACAGTGAAGGCCGAGTTCTATGCAATGGGACATATCCCCAACATAATTGGGGCGATTGTTGGAACACAGATTGCATTTATCCCCCCCTCGCCAGAATGAACAGGTGTTCAGAAATCAGAAAAGTTTCCACTGTACAGATAGTGTGCTTGGCGGACCAGTACATCTCCCACGTCAATGTTAAGTATCAGGGGTCGGTGCATGATGCCTTTGTCCTGAGGAATAGCAGCATCCCAAATGTGTTGAACCAACTTCAGAGGCACAGGGTGTGGCTAATAGGAGAGCCCTGGTTCCCACCCAGTAGATGTTGGTGTATGGGTATGGTGTGGGCCATATGGGATAGTGTGTGGCTAAATGTTGTCCATCTATATTTCCGGTGACTCTGCTTACCCCAACTTCTCATGGCTGCTGACCCCTGTGAGGAATGCCACGACATGGGCAGAAGAACTTTATAATGAGGCCCATGGCGAACCAGAAGGATAATTGAAAGGACTTTGGCCTCCTGAAGTCCAGGTTCCGGTGCCTCCATCTGACAGGTGCATCCCTTTGCTACTCACCCAGGAAGGTCTGCTAGATAGTGGTGGCATGTTGCATGTTGCATAACCTGGCCCTCAGATGCCATGTCCCATTCCTGCAGGAGGAGGAGGAGGCTAGAGATGCCTGTGTGCCAGCAGTGGACCTGTGGACAGTGAGGATGAGGATGAGGACAACAGAACATCAGTGATCAGACAATACTTCCAATGACAAACAGGTGGGAAAGTGTTTCTTCACATTTCAATTACATTTGTTTGAATTTCTGTGGCACTGGCATTCTGATTTTTCCCACCTCTTACTGTTCCGTCTAGCAATTCATTTTGAAGATATTGGTGACCTCACATATACTCCTGGTGTGATCACTGCAGCGAGCTAAAGGTCATTAATCCATGCTCATTTTCTGTACAGTTGAATTGCAATGTTTTGTACCTGTTTCAATGAATACATATTTCATATACATGACATACTCCAAACTTCTTTTTTTTCCAAGGGTGTTTATTGAAGTGTTAAAATATAGAGGGGCAAGTGCAATGGGATGGGGCGATGATGGAGGGAAGTCCAGGGTATTGTTCCAGTCTATTTGCAGCACAGGTGCATTGTCCAAGGGGACATAGGAAGGGGGGCAATGGCAGTTCAAGGTGGACAGGGTGACTGAGTGGGACACAATGGTGACAATCAGGAGAGTCTCATTTCCTGGCAGGGGTCTTGGCAAGTATCCCTGGCTTCTGTCTGGATCGCAGGGAACATTTGCGGGGTGGTTCTCCTTCTGCAGGGGGAGGGGTGCTGGTGGCCTGTGATTCCTGTGGCCGGGCCTCCTGTCCAGTAGCGGTAGAGGAGGTAGAAGGCTGTTCAGATATCTGGCTAGTGGCAGGGGCCCACTATTGTGTGACTGCCTCCCTCATAATATTGACCATGTCTGCCCGCACACCTGCTATGGAGACCAGTGTGTTGTTGGTGGTCTGCAAGTCCCCCCTGATCCCCTGGTACTGTCCCTCCTGCAGCCACCTGTTCTCCTGCACATTGGCCAATTGTGTCCTGGGAATGTTGATAAGCTCCCATGATCTCTGCAAGTGCCTCCTGGAGAGCCTGTTCCCTGGGCTTGTCCTCCCCCTGGCGCACAGCAGTCCTCCCAATTTCCCTTTTGGCCTGTGCCTCTGTCCCCTGAACCATGTGTCCACTGCCACTGACCCCAGGTCCCTGATTGTGTTGGGTATGAGGTGTGGCCTGGGGTCCCAGTAGAGGTGGACACACTGCTGATTGACGTGTCCTGGGGACAGAGGCGTGGGTATGCTGGGTGGGTCCTGTGGTGGTGTTTCCCGACGGGCGAGGTTCTACGGTGGTGAGTGACAGTGGCAGGGGAACCGACTGTCCAGAGGTCCCTGATGGGCCAGGCTGGTCATCTTGATCCAGGCATGCAGAGCTGCTGTCATCACTGTGGGCCTCTTCTGTGGGGGGACTGGATATGTCTGGCACCTCCTGTCCGGTGACGTTGGGTATGGGTCCTGTTGGGGTGTAAATTAGTATCTGTGGTAGGTCAATCAGATCCTGAAGACCAGAGTTGCTGTCATCACTGTTGGCCTCTTCTGTTGGGGGACTGGAGATTGCTGGCACCTCTTCTCCAGTGACATTGGCTAGGGTACCTGTGGGGATGTAAATTATGTGTTATGGTTTCTGTGTCTGACATATTGTGCATCCGTGGCATGCCCTTTTTGTTGTATTTGCCCTGGCAGCTTTCACTTGTGTACACTGGTGTATGGTGGGATGATTAGTTCTCTATAGTGTGCATGCTTTAGTGATGAGTGTCCATGCAGGGCTGTGAGGGGTGTCCATGCGTTGTTAGAGCATGCAGGGCTTTGCATTGGGATGAGTGAGATGTGATGGTGGGGTGTGTAGGAAGTGGTGGAGTGATGGGGATGAGGGTAAGTATAGGGGTATGTGATGACATGCAGGCAGGAGGGTGATAGAAGTAGAGAGTTGACTTACCAGAGTTCAGCCCTCCTCCTACTCTGGCCAGGCCCTCAGGATGCAGTATTACCAAGACTTGCTCCTCCCATGCTCTGAGTTGTGGGGGAGGAGGTGGGGGTCCACCGCCAGTCCTCTGTACAGCGAGCTGGTGTCTTGCTGCAATAGAACGTACCTTCCCCATAGGTCATTCCACCTCTTCCTGATGTCATCACTAGTTTTTAGGTGCTGTCCCACGGCATTGATCCTGTCCACGATTCTCCACCAGAGCTCCATCTTCCTAGCTATCGATATCTGCTGCACCTGTGCTCCAAATAGCTGTGGCTCTACCCTAATGGTTACCTCCACCATGACCCTGAGCCAATATTTATATGTAAAGATTAAAAAAAAAAAAAAAACATTGGGGTGTGGCTAAAATCCTAAAGAAGAAGACTGCCTAGTGCGGGGGCTGTAGGTCAGGGTGATACTGTTCTGATCCACAAAGCCGATGTGGCAGTTGTGAGGAGACGAGGTGCTGCCTAAGGTTGCTGCCATCTGGGGATCATGTGGAGCACATGTCTAATTATGAATACTATATTTGTTCAATGTTTTCACCTTGTGGCTGTCCACTCTGAATCACTTCCTCAATCACAGTGCTCATTTTGTATGTCTTTTTGGTGGAGTAACTCCCTTCTCCTACAGTGAGATGGTGTTTCTGTGATTGATGATTTGTGTCAAACTTCGAAATATATATATTTGAAACTTGCTTTTGTTTTCCATCACCTCCTTTTAAGTTTTGGAAATTGCCACAGGCTGGCATTGTGCAATGGAGTAATATTTACAAATGACTTCAATATTAGATTTTTCTAGCAATGCGCTTTATTCTATGGATGGTAACTGGGTCATGGATTAAGAAGTACAATTAATATTTCTCTGGTTCTTCAATATCAATATTACAATTGTGTTTGGGGAAGGTTTTTTTCCCATTTCGGTGGAATCACTGATACCTTGAATTTTGCTTATTGGGGTTATCCTAGACCTAAATGTCTTTCTGACATTTCTGGTAATTTCCAAATGGGTAAAAAAAGAAATTGAAGGCTTTTGAAAAAACCTTTTATGCCTTCTTATGCTATATCTACCAACGATAGTTGAGATGGGTTCATCAATAATGGAAGACCATCATATGTATGAACATGATATTTGCCTTCTGCAATTCCCCAGCCTATTTTCTATAATGAAATCTCTGATTTCTAGTGCTGCTAATAAAATGCTTTAGCTCAGTCCTCTTATTCATAACAAATCTACTCGTCGATTTTGTTGGACGTTCTTTGGAGAGAAATTAGGGTTCTTCAGCCATATGTTAAAGAAACTAATAAACTAATAAAAAGCTCTAAGCACTTGATGAAATGTAGTCATACATGAACAGAAGTGTCTCAGAAATGGCAAGCTACTATCGAGATGCAAATAATCAAATTGTTCTGCTGCAGAAGAAAGTTAAAATTCTTTGAAAAAAAATGCAGAAGATTTTGGGAACATGAATAGACTTAGGGCCAGATGTAGGAAACTAGCAAATTGCGACTTGCAATTTGCGAGTCTGTGCGACTCGCAAATTGCAAGTCGCAATTTGCTATGCAGAAAGGTGTCTCAGACACCTTCTGCGAGTCGCTATGGGGTCGCAAAGACCCACCTCATTAATATTAATGAGGTGGGTCGCAATTTGCGCCCCCATAGCGACTCTGGGCACTCACGGGGATGGAGGCCTGCATGTCCGTGACTGCTTTTAAATAAATCATTTTTTTTTTTTCCAAGTGTAGCCCGTTTTCCTTAAAAGAAAACGAGCTGCACTTAGAAAAAAAAAAACGAAACCTTTAGTTTTGGATTTTTTCAGGGCAGGTAGTGGTCCCTTGGACCACTGCCTGCTCTGAAAAATTAATTTTGGGTCCAGTCACAAAGGGGAAGGGGTCCCGTGGGGACCCCTTCCCGTTTGCGAGTGGGTTACCATCCACTTCAAGTGGATGGTAACTGCGACTCCAGTACGCGGTCGCAAATGGAATTGCATACCAATGCGACTCGCAAATAGGAAGGGAACACCCCTTCCTATTTGCGACTCGGAAATGCATTTTGCGAGTCGGTTCCGACTCGCAAAATGTATTTCTGCATAGTAAACACGCATTTGCGAGTCGCAAACGGCGATTTTCGCCGTTTGCGAGTCGCAAACAGTTTGCTACATCTGGCCCTTAATAATTTAAGGCCCAGATTTATGAAAAGTGGCTCTGCTCCTAGTGTAGTGCCACTTTTCTTGAGACCCTTAGCCCTCCTAATGCTAGCATGTGCGCGCCAAAAATAAAATATGGCACACCATGTCAGTAGTCTGGGGGAGTAGCATCATTATTTTTTACACTAAGCCGGCGCTTTGCATGACTAGCATCAAAACTTTTTACGCTAATCCTGCAAAGCACCCACAGGGCTATTGAACACAATAGCACACGTCAAAAATTGCAGATGCAAATGGCACAGAGAAATCTCATAGATTCCTTTGCACCGTGTTTACAGCACTCTGACACCGGAACGGCCCCCCCCTTGCATCCATTATGCCTGATACAGGCATAATGTGGCTTAAGAGGTTACAAAGTGGCACAATGCAAGCAGTGCACCACTTTGAAAATGTGGTGCAGTGTTTTTGCCCTTCCAACATCACGTTTGTGTAAAACTATTATGCTAATGTGGCGTTGGAATGGGGTTAGGCCACCATGAATCTGGGCATAGGTATTTATTGATTATCTGAAGAAAAAGAGATTAAGGATAATCGTCCACTTTCATTTCTTTTCTCTTTTCTTCTCACAATATTAGATTTATCCCCAGAACACTCAGGGTTCAGAGACTTTGCCATAGATATAGGCCACTTTTAAACCTAAAGGTGTTATTATTGTCGTTATTGAATTAACCGATCTGAACAGTCATCAGTGCTGTTGAACCAAAGAATTAATTGTGACAGTCACAAAGTATACTATCCTTAACACAGGATGAAGGATAGTGCTCACAGCTATGAATGCTTGCTTTGGTTTATTTCATCTATGTTACTTTAAAGCTACTCTGGGATTTTTCTAAAGCACTTAAAATGTATTGCTAATTGTGGAAAATATTTTATAGATACTTTTAGGTCTGCTTCGCTCTAAAATATTAAATGAGCTTTTATATCATATCTTTGATGTTGTCACAACATTGACAAAAAATTTCTCTGTTTTCTCATTCAGGTGTTGTGACTATGGGGGTCATTCTGACCCCGGCGGTAATTACCGCCATGGCAGAGGTTGGCGGTAGCACCGCCAACAGGCCGGCGGTGCTCCGCCGGGCATTCTGACCGCGGCGGTACAGCCGCGGCCAGAAGCGGAAAGCCGGCGGTGTACCGCCGACTTTCCGCTGCCCGTCAGAATCCTCCATGGCGGCGGAGCGCGGATTCTGACACCCCCTACCGCCATCCTGTTCCTGGCGGTTCTCCCGCCAGGAACAGGATGGCGGTAGGGGGTGCTGCGGGGCCCCTGGGGGCCCCTGCCGTGCCCATGCCACTGGCATGGGCACGGCAGGGGCCCCCGTAAGAGGGCCCCACAACGTATTTCAGTGTCTGCTTAGCAGACACTGAAATACGCGACGGGTGCAACTGCACCCGTCGCACCTTCTCACTCCGCCGGCTCAATTCTGAGCCGGCATCCTAGTGGGAAGGTTGGTTTGGCCTGGGCTGGCGGGCGGTCTTTTGGCGGCCGCCCGCCAGCCCCGGGCAAATCTCAGAATCACCGCCGCGGTCTTTTGACCGCGGTGCGGTGTTCTGACGGCGGTACCTTGGCGGACGGCCTCTGCCGTCCGCCAAGGTCAGAATGACCGCCTATATCTTGTCTACCATATAAAGGTGCATATTTTTCCTGGCTCGTCTAACCCCTTGGGTATGTTGTCACCATGCCCAACATTTTTGTAACCATGAAAGTACATTCCTCTATCACAATGTATTTGTCTTAAACTGTCTATTTTTTCCGTTTATATATTCCTCCAATCTTGTGTACCTTCTCCTCTCATTGTTCAACTTCTTGTTTTTTTCTTACATTCTATTTATTCCTGTCTTCATTATTTATTACAATTGTATGTTTACTCATCAAAGGCAGTCTGTATTTTGTTTCAAATATTCCAATTACCATGGCATTTATGATCCTACTCAAATAGACCATACCGTTTGAGCCAATATGGCAAAGAAATCGTCAGAATATGTTGATCAGTATTTCATCTTGGAAGGTGACTGTAATCAAAATATGGAATCACTGATCAGTTTTTTCCTGTTAATTGTATACCTTATAAGGTGCATGAACAATTTTGTTCCAAAATTGCTCACAGAGCATTAGTTGATTTGCGAAGTTTACATAATCCTGCAATAAGGGTACACTCCTTATACTGTTGTGCGCATAAGTTTCAATCTACATTGAATCATATATTTATTAATAAACCATTGACCCAAATTATGATTAGAGATGATATAGTTCAACTTTGATGTCAATGCTTAAATATGTGGATTTATTTCCAGTCCATAATAAACCCTCCAGATGGCGTTTTAATAATTTCTTTGCTATTTTACCTTACTTTTACTTTTGAATTTCAAGCATTTGTAAGCTCATTTTTTGATATGCACAGAGATACTGGTTCAGTAATTTTTGGGATGCCTTTAAGCAGTGGTGTGCAGGTAGCTTCATGGTTAATGTTTTTCTCAAGAAAATCTGAGAAAGAGTACAGAAGTTTGTTGGATCATATTAAGATATTGGAACACTAATTTTATATGTCTACTTTAAAAGAGATTCTAGATAATTTTGTTAAAGTTCAACTTGCAATTTAGAGATGGTTAAAGTAAAATCTGAGCTTTAGAGATGGCTTTACCTCTCGTCTAAAGTTTTGACTGTCCTACTAATTCCCTATGAGACTCAGTTTTGTCTTACTTCTCAGGCTCCAAATCATTGAAGAGGCCATTCGATTATGTCACTATGGTTTATGGGACTGTAACAACTTTGACTTATAGCAGAGACCTCATCTTCAGTGGCTCATTCAAATCAAATGGGCCATTTTCTTGAATATATGATAAATTATTTAAATCACTTTATTAATTTGTGTGTATCACACCAAAATGAGTACCAACCACATTTTCTTTCACTGGCAGTCAATGCATGTTTTTGTTTATATGTTATCATTAAATGAAAAATGAATGTTATTACTTACATTGTATGTTTGTATTAGAGACCACTGAGTTGTTTGAAATATCTGAAGCTCTGCCACAGCTTCTTCCACTTTTTAAATGCTACCAGCTTTTTGACAATGTGCATTTCAGAAGGC
The DNA here is from genome assembly GCF_031143425.1 of Pleurodeles waltl. Classification (NCBI taxonomy): domain Eukaryota; kingdom Metazoa; phylum Chordata; class Amphibia; order Caudata; family Salamandridae; genus Pleurodeles; species Pleurodeles waltl. The sequence continues at coordinate 684,452,632 of NC_090449.1, read as the reverse complement.
AGGGTATGGCAATGGAGTATTGGGGAAGAAGGGGGCATGTTTTTTCCCAAGATGTGTGTAGTCACAAAGCAATTCTTTACAGTGTGGCTTTGTTTTTAGATATTCTAGATAGATTGTATGGTGGTAATAACAGGAAAACCAGCTGAAAGCTAATAGGGAAAACACCAAACTGGCATCCTTGTGGCATAGTCAATAAGCTCAAATTTATATTGATTTGAACATCGTAAAGGAGTTTAAACATGCTGACAAGGTTTTGCATAACTCTTGGGTCTCTGTCATTGTTAATCATATAAACAGGATTTATGCCTTGAAGCAATAACTAAACCAGTGAATGTATTAAAAAGGTAAAACTCTTGGCTCTGTTTGGTTGTTTGTTATTCTTTTTCTCTCATTTGTCTAGTCTTTTATTTCCAAAACTCTAATTCAGTAGATAGTTCCTTTTAAAAAACTTCTGATTAGCCCCTTTCCTACACAGGGTAAAGATGCTACCTCATGCAAGAATTACAGACCTAGTCCATTACATTTGTCTTAAGTATTGGATTAGGAGACTGTGGGGCAGGGTTTATTTCTCCTACCTCTCTTTTTTGTGGTTTTACACTTTTTCATTGATGAACACAGATTATACAGTTTTTGCAAAACATATGAGAAACTGTTGAACCCCTGTTATTGTTGTAGGGCTCACATTTAGCCTTCATTTTAGCTTTCCTTTTAACTTGCTATACATGTGTTTATTCTAGGTAGGCATTGTCCCACTGTAGTCTGCATAATTAGTTCCAGGATCATACAATTAGAACACAATGCCCCTGGTATTTTGTGCTTATAGGAGACAACTCTTTCTCCCTAGACTATTTAAAGATGCTGCTCTGCACCGCTAGCATAGTACAATAAGGATGATGTTTTATTATTTCTACCACATCTCTGCTGAATTCGTTGAGAGGCACTTCACACTGAGAATATCGTGGAACTGCTGTGAGCTGTGACTGAGATGAAGTCCTGCTGGCCCCAACCTACATCCTGAGAAGAAAGATAGCTATGTAGAAAAGTATGCAGGCTGGCACACTTTGAGTAGTGCATTTATATTGCACTAGAACCAGCTTCTTGACACCTAATGCCAAGGTATGGGGTTAGATCATTCCAACAACTCTAGCAGAAGAATACTCCTGCTATGCTCTTTCTAGTGTAGAGGTAGTAGTGACAGGTACAACATTAGGAACGATAAACATGGTAGAATTGTTGATGTTTTACATCATTCTAAATACTTGTTACAATGATGTTTTTCATCTGCCTAATAATCACAGTTCATGTTTTGTCTACAAGGATAATATATTTTTAATAAATATTTGAAAATATGTTTTTGAATCTTTTCTTTGTGAATCCTTGGCCATGCAAAAGTGACAAATGAAAGGGTTAGACCTGTTTTCACAAATATTTGGGGAATTGAAGTGTTCACATTTAAGGTTACAGACAACATCTATTACTTTGAAAGCTTAGGGGTTTTAGATGTGGTACTGTGAGCTCACCTAATAAACAAACCTTTACTGATATTATAAGTAGATTCAGTCTCCATTCTGTGAAAGTTTTGTTGACCTAATACACAGTCCTATTAAATTCATAGGAACCGTATAACATGGCACTACCAGTATTCCAGATGTGGTATCTATTTAGTTGGTGTCCTGAGTAGTTTTCTTGCATGTACCCACAGCTCCTTTTTCACCTCTGTGCAGTGATGCCCATGTGGATAAGGATTTATCATCCTCCACTTTACAAGGAAGCACCTACTTATGTGTGTACGTGTGTGATCTTTTAAAGGATTGCTTCCATGTAGAGTTTCCTTTCTTTGAATGCCATTCATTAAATATGCCTCAACCAGTGAATATTGCTGTTAACTGCAGAAATGAAGTCACTGCTCATTTAACTAACAAAGGGCCTGCCGATGGCGGTAAAGAAGTTACATTCATGGTTGTCTTAGCAGACTATCCACCTTATCCACACACAAACAATTTAAAACAGAGTGAAACACATGCTCTATTAAACCATTTAGTTAACCTGTACCAGTATAAAATGTAGCCCTTCATGCTTACATTAACTATTGCCCCAGCAAGGGCTCTTCAATCTGGGCAGGCAGAATAAGCTGTAGCCACCAATAGTCCACTTGCTATTATTGCCATTAGGAGTTAAATCCCTACCAAATGTGAAGAGATTCAGGTTTGCATTGCACAAAAAACGAATCAGCTTGAAGCAGTGTTCCCCATAGGAAACCCCAAATTTAGAATTCTCACTATGTGCCTTCCATTTTGTATGGTTTCTCTTGTTGAGGAGTGTAATACATGGGGCAATGTGTTTGCTACCATTTATACCATTGCACATGGAACTACTTCAATTGCAGAGCTACTTGAATTTATTTAACAGATGCAGGCTGAACATGGAATGGCCCCTGTCCTGGATTTGGGGATGAAACTCATTGGCAACTTAGTTACAGTCTCTTCAATAATTTGAAGTAATTTCAAAGTGGATGCAGTTTCCTTGGCCTTAGTTCCCGCTGTAAATCTGGAACACGAGCTCCCTAAAACAAGTTCTGAAACCTATACATTTATAGGTCATGATAGTTAGAGAACGAGGCCTTACAGGCCACAAATGAAAGGCAAATCTGATTCAGAGTCTTCTAAAAAGTGCTGGGATAAAAATAAAGATAGAGCTAAAACTAAAACACGTAATGGATCTCTGCAACCGGAGTCGTCTGAAATTTTTTAAAATCTGCATAACCATGATACAAGTAAACAGCCTTGTAGGTATCAGTATTCTGATACATGTCCTTCTTGTTCCTTTTGGGACTTTGCAGACAAGTGGTCAGAGAGAGGGGTACGAGGTAACAGTGCTCTCAGCAGTAGAATCAGACCGACGGTTCTGAAGGCTATTACAGTGATGTAAGAACAGTCCATGTTAATCTGCTGCTCAATTTTACACGATATTGACTTAGAAGCATTGTCTTACACTGATGCTATTCATCTCAGAGATGATAATTTAAAGTTACATTTGGCCGAAATGAATCATATAATTCTGGTATTCACTGACCATGGCTAAAAATTCAAAGGTAAAATTGCCTTTCAAAATGTCCTGTTTTTGCGATATGACATATCAAGTGAAGGCAAAAGGCTAGCACGACATTTCTCAGAGAAATGTGCTCTTTTGAAACCTCCAAATTCCCCCCAAAAAAGCTTCAGCTGCTTTTGGGCTTTCTAAATGTTGGTAGAACATGCATACCAGATTATGCACAGTGAATTAAACCATGGTACAATTTGATTTGTCCTGATTTTTCTAATAAACATTGGACTGCTGAATATACTGATATTCTTAGAACCTTCCAGATATACATGTTTGAGTCTAAACTCTTACATACTTGTGTTAACACTACTAATTTGGTGATCCACATAATTGTGGGTTCCACTGGTTACACATTTGTTTTATTTAATGAAGGAGAAACAGTGCTAATTGGTTATAAAATGTATTTATGTTCCATTGCTGAAATGCATTTTGCATCAACAGAAATATTTTTGACTTTAGTGCAAACAGCTGTCGTGAAGGAATGTCCATTGGCTCAAGGGAAATGCATAATTTTTGTGTCTCCCTTTGCTGCCTTAGAAACTGTTACTAAGGCCAGTATTCCTAACACAAAAGCCTTACATCTAAGATGGATCCAATGGGTCACATCCTTAACAGCTTTTGATGTAGATTATGTCTTCACCCTACTTTGAGAGCACAGGAATACGTCCAGCAGAAACGAGAATGTAGGAGGCTGCCTCAGTTTATGATGTATACCTATGGTGTGGCACCCTATACTGATTGCAGGCAACCCTTTGTGATAGTGTTTAGGCATCAAGGTAGCAAAAGCTTGTTATGGGTAGCTGAGCAGAAGAGCTGAAGCTTATCCAGGAGGAACATAAAGCATTTGCAATACCACCGTATTCAGACAGCAACTCCCACACAAGAAAGAATCACACACATTTTGCAAAAATAAAGAATTCTTTATTACAGCACTGACTACTATATTAGCATTGGTATAGCTCCATTTTGGGATATGTACACACAACATATACACAAAATAACAAGCACAAATAGCATAAAATGTACAGGGCCCTATTGGAGGGGCAAACCAGTAAGTTGAATGTGAGTAAACCCAACCAAGGTAAGTGTGGAAGTTAGCTAGGAGCTGGGGAAGAATGACAAGGCCAGAAGTAGGTATAGCAAGTGCCCCCAGGACAGGGTACAGGCTGGTTATCTACCCAGTCATCCCATAGACTAACCCAGGGAATTCACGGTTGGAATTTATGAGTTTCAGGACCTTCCCAGTATACCCCGAAGAAACCCCAAGATAGGAGGAAGGTTGGAGGGTGTTCCCACCCCAGGGTACCCAAAAAACAGAAGTACCTACACCAAGGGACCCAGATGCATAGGGGTGAAAGGATGTCGCAAACCCTTGCTAAGGTCAATGGAGGCCTCCATTGTCCAGCTGCTGCTGCAACCCTGGACCAATGCCAGTGAGACCCAAGGACGGATTCTGGATGTATAATACCTAAGAAGGAAGGGGACAGAGTCCAGCACCCTCGGAGGTGCCTAGTTGGTGCAGGTGGTAATGCCCACCCTCCTAGAGGTAAAATTCCTACTGGTTGGTGAAGGAAGAAGTCCAGCTGTGGGAATCAGATTCTGCACAAAATCCTAGGAGTCACCTACAAGCTGACCCATGTCGGTCACTGGATTGCAGGAGGGTCAGTGACCAGTGAGGCCACCAACAAGCACAGCAAATGCAAGAAGGAGATGAAGATGGTTTTGCAAGTTTTAGAGGACCAGCAAGGTCCAGGAGACTCTACCCTTGAAGGCGAATCCGAGTTGTCCCTCAGCACACAGGGAGGCCAGAAAAAGTCATTGGATCCCATACAAGTGACCCACAGGTGATGGACACAGGGAGTCCCAGTGAGACCTCAGCAGTACAACAAAACGGAAGTCCCACAACACAGGAGCTGCAGAACGGAGGCTGATCTTCGAGTTGCAGAGGGCTGGAGGCTGGGGATTCTTGGTGCAAAGAGTCAACAAGCCTTGGCAAGAGCAACAGTTGAGGTGCACGGGAGTTCCAGTTCAGTGGCAGGAGCGGGGTCCACTGTCCCCCAAGTTGGTCAGAAGACAAGCAGGACACAGAGGAGTCTACAGAACTACCATCTGTTATGCAAAACCTTTCATTGTCCATGAGACAGCAGACCCAACCAGCCAGTTAACATTGCCTTGAGGTGCCTGTGGATGCAAGGGAGTGAGTCCTTCACTCCAAGGGAGATTCCTTCATTCTTTCAGGTGCAAACAGAGTCCTTGTGACCCTGGAGAATGCACAGCCTCGGATGTTGCAAAATTCTTGCAGGATGCAGAGAAACAATGTTGCAATGGCAGATTTCCCACCAGATGTAGAGTTGTTCTGGTTCTAAAGCAGACCAGTAACTGTTCCAGAGGCCAGGAGCAGAATATGTCTTGCAGAGCCTTGAGACCCGATAGATTATTAGCCATGCTCTAGAAGTCCTGATTGATTGACTGACAGAGTTCCTTGTAGATTATTGCTCAATAAATCTTAGGACCCACCCTCGGGGAGCCCATAATAAACCCTAAAAGGAGGTTGCTCACTCTCTGAAGTGACTCACCTATCAGAGGCCTAACCAGGCTGCTGCTACCAAGGGCCTCTGTCTATCTTGTTTCTAATATGTCAGAATTACCTGGCCACCTGTCAGAGCTCTGTGCACCTCCCTAGGGGAGGAGCTGGAAAGCAGGGAGGTCACTCCCCTGTCCTTTGTGCAGTTTCGTGCCAAAGCGGGAACCAGGTTTACCTGAAATGGTGCAAAATGGATTATGCAAGGAGGCACCAAATGTACCCTTCAAAGCAGTCTGATGGCTCACAGATGCCACCCCACACCAACTCTTAGACACTTTATACAAAGAGGGAGGTGGTCACACCTCCCCTTGCAGGAAATCATTTGTTCTGCATTTGTCTGCTTGAACAGTGTCTGTGATCTGAACAAGCTTGGGCTGGCAGCTAGACCCATAAGGCTGCACAGGCAGAACTGGGGGATCCTCTAAGGAACCTCTAGAATACAGGGGATCATGAAAGTAGCACTGGAATCAATGTAGTTACATGATTCCAACATTTTTGATACCAAACATGCCTAGGTTCAGAGAAGCCATTATGTAGTTGGACCACTTGTGCTGACCAGTGTCCACTACATTCGTTAATGTGGCTTTCCCACACTTACAAAGCACAGAGAATGAAGTGCTCATGCAGGAGTACCCTCACACTTAGGGACATGCACCCTGTCCTTGGGCTGAATGACCTACCTCAGGGGTGAATTATAGGGGTGATTCTAACTTTGGCGGGTGGCGGAGGCCGCCCGCCAAAGTTCCCCCAACAGAATACCGCTACGCGGTCAGAAGACCGCCGCGGTTATTCTGTATTTCCCGCTGGGCTGGCGGGCGACCGCCAGAAGGCCGCCCGCCAGCCCAGCGGGAAACCCCTTCCCACGAGGAAGACGGCTCCGAATGGAGCCGGCGGAGTGGGAAGGGTGCGACGGGTGCAGTAGCACCCCTCGCGATTTTCAGTGTCTGCATGGCAGACACTGAAAATCTTTTAGGGGCCCTCTTACGGGGGCCCCATGACACCCCTCACCGCCATCCTGTTCCTGGCGGTCACAACCGCCAGGAACAGGATGGCGGTGAGGGGGTCGGAATCCCCATGGAGGCGCAGCAAGCTGCGCCGCCATGGAGGATTCCTCAGGGCAGCGGATAACCGGCGGGAGACCGCCGGTTTTCCGTTTCTGATCGCGGCCATACCGCCGCGGTCAGAATGCCCTTGGGAGCACCGCCAGCCTGTTGGCGGTGCTCCCGCGGTCGTTGACCCTGGCGGTCAATGACCCCCATAGTCTCTAAGTGCAATTAAAGCGATATATGGCATGCCTTATATTGGGAGTGAAAGGGTGCATGCCCTATTTCATGCCGGCTGCAATGGCAGGTCTGCAGACTCAGTTTTCCTGGGCTGCCCTGTGTGAAACAATACATGCTGAAGCCCATGGGAGACCTCTGTTGTACCAATGTCCTGGGTACGTAAGTACCATATTTTAGGGACTTACATGGGTGCATCAGCATGCCAATTGTGGGGGGTAAAAGTACCATTTTAGCAAATTGTAGACAGAATGCACTGGCAATGGGGTCCTGGTTAGCAGGATCCCTGTGCACTATAGTCCAGGATATATTGATGCCAGGCAAAAAGAAGTGGGTGTATGTTGGAAAATGGGTTATTGGTAAGGGTAGGTAGGCACCTACACTTAGCAATAGGCCACTAACCTCCACTTAGGTCCAGTTAGGTCTCAGTAAATTAAACCCAGCTCAACCTTTGGTGGCTTGGCAATGAGCGACAAGGCTTAACTTAGGAGACAGAGTGTAAAGCATTCAAATATCACAAAACAGTAATTAAATAAAACACAGGAAACAGGTTAACAATCCAAAAGCAACTTATAAAAATAGATTATATTTTCATCTTTAAAATTACATAGAAATAAATAAAATCAGATAAGGGGAAAGGGAGATGTGAATTTTTAAAGAATTATTACTTTCTAGCACCTAGAAACAAAAAGCGCCAATCTGGTCATCTCGTTGCACATCGACCGGGGCAAAGTCAAAGTTTAAGGCCGACCGCAATGGAGCCCAGCTCGGCTACAGCCTGCGAGAGGCCTCAGTCAAAAGTTTACCTTCGCACTTTGTCGTTTTTCTGAAGATTTTCTTCAGCGGGACGAACCTGCCAGTCCAATCCGACCTCCTGGAACTCCTCTCCGGATATGCATTGTGGGAGCCCTCGGTGGAGACTTTTACCTTCGGACTTAGTTGTTTTTTCGAGGTGAAAATCCTTTGACCGGGGTAAACCTGGATTTTGATCCGACGTCCTTGGAGCCCTCCTTGGATACGCTGGCTGGGAGGTCCCGGTCAACTTTCTACGTTCAGACTTAGGCGGTCATTACAACATTGGCGGTAAAAGCCGCTTACCGCCGTGCAGAAGACCGCCAACGCACCGCCGCAGCTGCGGAATTCCGCCACAGCTATTATGACCCACATCTCGGAACCCGCCAAAATTCAGGCACCCACACAAGTCCGCCACACCAAAGGTCAGTGATAAACTGGCGAAAACAAAACCGACACCATCACGCCAACAGAAATACACCCACACTATCACGACAGACGAATACACGTGGCGGTCTTTCAACCGCGGTATTCCATTGGCGGTACACATTGCCGCGCTCAAAATACACACACTCTTGCAAAATGCAGCCACATTGGACAATTCAAAATACACACACCTGATACACATACACACACCACTCCCACACACCCAATACAATATAAAACACACACCCACATCACCCACGAACCCCTACTACCAAAAATTGAGAACGAAGCACAGAGAGAGACACCACCAGCAAGTACAACAGCATCCACAGGCACATAACACCATCACCCACACAACTTCCACTCACCTCACACAACACAACACTACATATCACCACACTTATCACCACACACACCACCCCACACATCACCTACACCACTCCATGGTACGGCAAAGACAGCCCAAGTTCTCGGAGGAGGAGCTCAGGGTCATGGTGGAGGAAATCGTTTGGGTAGAGCCACAGCTATTTGGATCACAGGTGCAGCACACCTCAATTGCAAGGAAGATGGAGCTATGGCGAAGAATAGTCGACAGGGTCAACACAGTGGGACAACACCCAAGAAATCGCGAGGACATCAGGAAAAGGTGGAACGACCTTTGGGGGAAGGTACGTTCCATGGTCTCAAGACACCACCTGGCGGTTCAGCGGACTGGCGGCGGACCCCCACCTCCTCACCCACAACTAACAACATGGGAGGAGCATGTCTTGACGATTCTGCATCCTGAAGACCTCGCAGGAGTTGGTGGAGGAATGGACTCTGGTAAGTCAAATCTTAACTATTACATTCCCCACCCTACCTGTATGCTATCACATACCCCCACCCTCGCCCTCACCCCTATCACTCCAACTCCTCACAAATGTACCAATATCACAAACCACACATCCCAACACCAAGCCCTGCATGCAACAACAAAGCATGGACACCCATCTCTAAAGTATGCCCACTGCACATACCCATACACCCCCCTAAACCATCATCACACAAGCTCCCACACAGAAATGCCAGCACTGGGGTACACGGTCACCCACCCATTGCACACCATGCCACACACAGATGCAATAATCATGCCTTTCCACCCCTGCAGGACCCCTACCCAACGTCACCAGACAGGAGGGTCCAGACATGTCCACTCCATCCACAGAAGAGGCCCACAGTGATGACATCCCCTCTGTCCAACTGGATCTAGATGACCAGCCCGGACCATCGGGGGCCTCGGGACAGTCGGTTCCCCTCACACAGGCACAGGCCACCACAGACCTTCCCCCCTCTGGAAACACCAGCACAGCACCCACCCAGCGGGCCCATACCTCCGTCCCCAACAACACCAGGGACCTGGGGGCAGTGGCAGTGGGCACACGGTCCAGGGGACGGAGGCCCAGGAACACAGGGGAACTGGGAGGGCTGCTGTGCGACAGGGGGCGGACAGGCCAAGGGAACCCACTCTCCACGAGGCCCTCTCCTCCATCATGGGAGCATACCACCACTCCCAGGAGACAATGGCAACGGTACTGGCCAAGTTTCAGGAGACCCAGCGCAAGCAGGAGGAACAGTATATGGGCTTCAGGGAGGAACTCAGAACCATCAACTCCACCCTGGGTACCATCGTAGGGGTGCTGAAGGAAATACTTAACACCAGGAGGGACACTGTAGCACTCCAAGGGGCCCCTGACACTAGCATGGACGATGAACTGCCCACTACCTCTGCCGGCGCTAGTGAACAGGACGCCCCGCCATAGGACCACCACACCAGCACCCCACCCCCTGCAGATGGAGAACCACCCCGCAAACAGTCCCTGGGATCCAGGAACAAGACAGAGCACGATGCCAAGACCCGCGCAAAGAAATGAGACCACCCTGATTGTCATCCCACTCTCCTACTTTGTCACCCTGTCCATAATTAAACTGCCCCAGCTCCACCTCCTATGCCCATACGGGCAATGCACCTGTGAGACTAATAGACTGGACTCTGCCATGGACACTCCTCCGCCATCACCCCTCACCATTTAACTTCCCCCTCCAATATTTTGCATTTAAATAAACACACCTAAAGCACAAAATTATCTGGAGTCTGTCTGTGATTTCGAAATAGTGTATTTGCAATTAAAGTGACAAAATGTTCTTGAAATAGTAATGTCAACATACCTATGTCACACAGCTCTAGTCGTTGAGGAATCTAAGCAGATGACACACGTTGGGACCCACATCTGTGAAACCGTAAGGGAAGGTGACAACTCAGTGACCATACACTGGGTGAAAACGACAGACAGTAGAGAGGTAGTAGTGTAAAAGTACATGTAGTAGGCAGGAATGTATTCTCACCTGTGTTTCACTGGAAATATTGCTGGATCACTGAGTCCCTGTTCTGCATGTCTTCTTCCTCTGCTTCATCCTCATCACTGTCCACAGGCTCCACAGCTGCCACAACACTGCCATCTGGACCATCCTCCTGCAGAAAAGGCACCTGTCGCCGCAAAGCCAAGTTGTGAAGCATACAGCAGGCCACGATGATCTGGCACACCTTCTTTGGTGAGTAGAATAGGGATCCACCTGTCATGTGGAGGCACCTGAACCTGGCCTTCAGGAGGCCGAAGGTCCGCTCGATCACCGTAGTTCGCCCATGGGCCTCAATGTAGCGTTCCTCTGCCCTGGTCCTGGGATTCCTCACTGGGGTCAGTAGCCATGACAGGTTGGGGTGCCCAGAGTCACCTGCAAATGGTGAGGGACAACTGTCAGACACACACTAACCTGTAGGGATAACCCCAGACAACCATTCCCACTGTCTTGCTTCCAGGGGCTCACCTAATAGCCACACACGGTGCCTCTGGAGTTGACCCATCACCAAAGGGATGCTGCTATTCCGCAGGATGTAGGCGTCATGCACTGAGCCAGGGAACATGGCATTCACATGGGAGATGTACTGGTCTGCCAAACATACCACCTGTACATTCATAGAATGATAACTCTTCCGGTTTCTGTACACCTGTTCACTCCTGTGGGGGGGGGGGGACCAAAGCCACATGGGTCCCATCAATGGCACCTATGATGTTGGGGATATGTCCAAGGGAATATAAGTCACCTTTCACTGTAGGCAAATCCTCCACCTGAGGAAAAACGATGTAGCTCCGCATGTGTTTCAGCAGGGCAGACAACACTCTGGACAATATGTTGGAAAACATAGGCTGGGACATCCCTGATGCCATGGCCACAGTTGTTTGAAATGACACACTTGCAAGGAAATGGAGCACTGATAGCACCTGAGGGGGGATTCCTGTGGGATGGCGGATTGCTGACATCAGGTCTGGCTCCAACTGGGTACACAGTTCCTGGATTGTGGCATGGTCAAACCTGTAGGTGATTATCAAATGTCGCTCCTCCATTGTCGACAGGTCCACCAGTGGTCAGTACACCGGAGGATTCCGCCATCTCCTCACATGTCCCAGCGGACGGTGCCTATGAAGGACAACAGCGACCACAGAGTCAAACAACTCAGAGGTACGTACCCACAGTTTACCCAGAACACCAATCATACACAAAAGGTGGCCTGTATGTGTGTTGAGACTAGGCCTAGGTATGTGTGACGCAGTTGGAAATTAGGCAATGTGGGCCCCTGAAATGGCGGCTGCCTGACCTGTAAAGTGGGACAATGGGATGTGAGGTAACTGCGCTGGCGTTGTACACCGTCGCGGTAGGCGGTCGGAGACCGCAGCGCAATGCTGCATTGGTTAACATTGGACCCTGCTTGTGACTGCTGCGGATGTGACCGCCATTTTCTATCTGTTCAATCACTCGATACCTGATCTTCGACAGGAGAGGACGTACACTGCAAGTGCTGCTGTGACCTCGGTCTGGAAGAGGCAATGGCTCGTGCGTCTGGGGAAAGGGCCCCTGCCTTCACATAGGAGGAGTTGGAGAAGCTCTTTGATGGGGTCCTCCCCCAGTACACGCTACTCTACAGTCCTCCAGACAAACAGGTAAGTACACAGGGAGCATGTTGTATGGGCTATGCCGTTGTGGAGAGGGCTGGATGTAAGAAGGAAGGGGGCAGAGTTCTGCATGCATGAAAGACGGTGGGTGCATGTGCCACATGGCAAGGGTAGGGATGGGGGCCACTCACTTTGACGGTGCAGTTGGTAATGAGTTCTCTTCTTCCCCTGTACATTTCATGTAGGTCAGCACCCACCAGAAGAAAGATATTTGGCGTGCCATCGCCAAGGACGTCCGGACCCTAGGGGTCTACCACAGACGGAGCACCCACTGCCGGAAAAGATGGGAGGACATTCGCCGCTGGAGCAAGAAGACGGCGGAGGCTCAGCTGGGGATGGCCTCCCAACGTGGGAGGGGTGCCCGTCGAACCATGACCCCCCTGATGTCCAGTATCCTGGCGGTGGCCTATCCGGAGTTGGATGGGCACTTGAGGGCGTCACAGCAGACACAAGGGGGTGAGTACACTCTCATTCAGCTGACTTTGCGCGCAGTGGAGTTGTCTGGGTGGGGGAGGAGGGCTGTGGGTTTCCCTAGGCCAGGGCGAGCTCCGTAGGCTAGGCCCCTCCGTAAGGCATGGACCTGTGGCCCCCCACCCCACCTCTGTAGAGTGCCAAGTACAGCTATTCCTGCCCCTGTGTCATCTATGTGTGCAGATGTCGTCCATAGCCTTGTAGGCCATTTCCCAGGAATTGCACTGTAGAGCCCAAGAGCGCGGCGTAGTGCAGGGGGCTTCTACGCCAACGGTAGCGGTAATCCATGCACTCAACATGTCTTTATTCTGTTCCCCCCCCCTTTTTGTGGTTTCCCTGTTCTTGTGTGCATTAGCATCATCAGGCGGAGGAGCAGTGGCACCGGAGCACGAGGGAGCTGCATCCCACATGGCCATGGAGGGCCACACTACGGACTCTGAATTCACCAGTGGGACGGAGGGCGATGGGAGCTCCACGACGGGGACCGGAGCTGACACCAGCGACACGGACTCGTCCTCTGATGGGAGCTCCCTTGTGGTGGCGGCAACATCTGTCCCCCCCGGATCTACAGGTACAGCCGCCACGCCCCCTACCAGCACCGCCTTCCCAGCAGCCCCTCAGCCTTCGCCCCGTGCCCGCTTACCCAGAAGGGTGGGCATCACCTTCGCCCCAGGCACCTCAGGCCCTGCCCCAGTCACCCTGCTGCCCTCAGTGAGGAGGCCATTGACCTCCTCAGGTCACTCACTGTTGGGCAGTCTACCATTTTGAATGCCATCCAGGGTGTAGAAAGGCAGTTGCCTCAAACTAATGCATTCCTGGAGGGCATTCATTCTGGTCAGGCGGCCCTTCACCGAGCCTTTCAAACTCTGGCCTCAGCACTGATGGCAGCCATTGTCCCTGTGTCTAGCCTTCCCCCTCCAACTTCCTCCACCCAGACCCAATCCCCTGTACATCACACAAGGGAAGCTCAGGCAAACATAAGCACCACACATCCCACAGGCACTCACGCAACCATCACACACATGCAGACACACCAACATCCACTGCCTCCACTGTGTCCCCCTCCTCGTCGTCTCTCTCCTCCCTCCCAGTCTCATCTACACACACACCTGCATGCACTACCTCTACAGCCACTACGTCCCTCACCAGCACACCCACCAGCACACCCGCTCACGTGCAGTCACCATCCCCACTACCATTCACACGTCCCCTGTGTCCTCTCCAAAGTGTTTCTGTGACGCCCCCTCCCAAGATACACAAACGCAGGCACACACCCACCCAACAGCCATCCACCTCACGACAGCCTCCAGCGCATGCACCTGCACCCAAAGTCACCAAACGTACACCTCCTACTACCACCACCTCTTCCTCCACTCCCAAACCCCCTCCAGCTACCCGTCCCAGTGTGTCCAAAAAACTTTTCCTGTCCAGCCTTGACCTTTTTCTCACACCTCCCCCACCCCGTCCATCTCATAGGTCCCGAACTAGCACCTCAGCCACAACATCTCCGGGACCAGTGGTGCCTGTAGTCACAGGTATGTGGAGTGCACCGGCCACCAGGACAGCCAGTGTGGCACGGAGCCACAGCACAGCCAGTCCCCCCCCGTGAAGCATCAGAAGTTGGCCGGTGCCCGGCGGGAGAGGGGGTAAACTCCAGCCACCAAAGCCCCTCCCAGGGGTCCCGGTGGGAGTGTGGACTCAGCTGTGACACCTCCCAAGGTGGGGAAGTTCCACAAGAAACCCGGCAAGTCTGGGAAGAGCAGCACGGCGGAGAAGATCGCCATCATCCCAGCTGCCCAGGAGGCCAACCCCAGCCCAGCTGCCCAGGAGGGCCCCACCAGCCCCAGCCCAGCTGCCTAGGAGGGCCCGCCAACCCCAACCCAGCTGCCCAGGAGGGCCCCGCCAGCCCCAGCCCAGCTGCCCAGGAGGGCCCCGCCAGCCCCAGCGCAGTTGCCCAGGAGGGCCCCGCCAGCCCCAGCCCAGCTGCCCTGGAGGGCCCCGCCAGCCCCAGCGCAGTTGCCCAGGAGGGCCCCGCCAGCCCCAGCCCAGCTGCCCAGGAGGGCCCCGCCAGCCCCAGCCCAGCTGGGCCATGAAGGACCGCCAACTCAAGCACCGCTGAACAGGGCACCGCCAACTCAAGCACCGCTGAACAGGGCAAGCATCGCTGAACAGGGCACCACCAACTCAAGCACCGCTGACCAGGGCAACGCCAACTCAAGCACAGCTGAACAGGACAAGCACCGCTGAACAGGGCACCGCCAACTCAAGCACCGCTGAACAGGGCACCGCCAACTCAAGCACCGCTGAACAGGGCACCTCCAAATCAAGCATCGCTGAACAGGGCAAGCACCGCTATACAGGGCACTGCCAACTCAAGCACCGCTGAACAGGGCACCGCCAACTCAAGCACCGCTGAATAGGGCACCGCCAAATCAAGCACCACTGAACAGGGCACCGGCAACTCAAGCACCGCTGAACAGGGCACTGCCAACTCAAGCACCACTGAACAGGGCACCGCCAACTCAAGCACCGCTGAACAGGGCACTGCCAAATCAAGCACCGCTGAACAGGGCACCGCCAAATCAAGCACCACTAGCCCATGAGCGGCAGGGGCACTGACGCAACTGGGACCGTCACGGGGTGAGTGATGCACTCTGGGCACCAGTCCCCCTCCAGAACCTGTGGAGACATGCATCCACTACCTCTGTCCTTCACAGGATGAAGCACTCTGGGCACCAGTCCCCCTCCAGAACCAGTGGAGACATGCATCCACTACCTCTGTACTTCACAGGATGAAGCACTCTGGGCACCAGTCCCCCTCCAGAACCAGCGGAGACATGCATCCACTACCTCTGTCCTTCACAGGATGAAGCACTCTGGGCACCAGTCCCCCTCCAGAACCAGTGGAGATTGTTATCCACTTGAGAGACTGTGGCTTTGCACTCCCCAGGATATGGCAGTGGGCAAACCACCCACTGTAGAGGCTTGAGAGACTGTGGCTTTGCACTCCCCAGGATTGAACAGTGGGCAAGCCACCCACTGTAGAGACTTGAGAGACTGTGGCTTTGCACTCCCCAGGATTGAACAGTGGGCAAGCCACCCACTGTAGAGACTTGAGAGACTGTGGCTTTGCACTCCCCAGGATTGAACAGTGGGCAAGCCACCCACTGTAGAGACTTGAGAGACTGTGGCTTTGCACTCCCCAGGATTGAACAGTGGGCTAGCCACCCACTGTAGAGACTTGAGAGACTGTGGCTCTGCACTCCCCAGGATTGAACAGTGGGCAAACCACCCACTGTAGAGACTTGAGAGACTGTGGCTTTGCACTCCCCAGGATTGAACAGTGGGCATTGAGCCCCCTCGTGGATCTGGCGTTGTGCACTCATCAGGCTGAGGTGCCCTCCCTTCCCTTCCCCCTGAGGTGCCTGTTGTATTTCTATCTGATGCCCCTGCAGTGTTCTCTCTGTTTTGATCTGGTATCGAGTGTGGGCCTCGCCCATGCATTTTGGGCTCAGTGGTCCACAGACTATAAATGGTGCAATACCTGGACTACTATTCTTGGTGTATATTTTGTTAATAGTGTATATATGTATATTTTTGCGTACTGCATTTTAATATATTACAATGGTTACACTCATTTCCTTTTGTCTTTGAATTCTTCCGGGGGGGTCGGGGGGTGTAACTATAATGTATAGATATGTATTAGTGTGTGTGTTGTAGTGGGTGAGGGTGGGGTTGGGGGTGTTGCGTGTGTGTGTCCCTGTATTTTGCCTCCCCCTCCCCTGTGTCGTAGGTGCAGTACTCACCGTGGTCTTCGCAGCCGGCGTTCGTGCTCCTGGTAGAGGAGCAGGAAGACTATCGCAGGTAGAATTTGGAGTTCCGGGTCCATGGTGTCCTCGTTCCTCGTGGAGTGTGCAGAGGTGAGCGTTTTCCCTTCAAAATTCCTGTTTCCGCCGTGTTTTTATCCACGGTGAATCCGCCCCGGAAAAAGTGCCGGATTGGCCTGTCATAATAGTATGGGCGGTACATTGTGTTCCGCCTGTCTTTTGGTGGTGACCGCCGCGCTGTTTGTTTGTACCGCCGTGGCGGTCGGAGTATTAAAGTGGCTGTCTTTGTTGTACGGTCGTAATTGCTCATTTTTCCGCCGGCCTGTTGGCAGTCTTACCGCCGCTTTAACACCATCCGCCAGGGTTGTAATGAGGGCCTTAGTCTCTTTTTTGGTGATTTTCTTCACTGGGACGAACCTGCAAATCAGGTCGGGTCGCGGTTGAGGCAAGCCGGCTAGAGTTGCCCCGGCGGGTCGGTCCCTCTATGGAGCTTTTTTTCAAAAGTTCTCCAAACTTCTGGATCTTCTCCCAGATGTTATTTTAAGGTTCTTTTGGGGGACCCCAGCTCACCCCAAGGCTCCAGAAGCTCTGAGATGATCCTTCGGGTTGTGGACTACAACTCCCAGAATGCACCTGTCGCAAACTCCTTTTTGGCCACTGGACGGTGGTCAGCTGGTTGATTTCTTCAGGAGTTGGTGCAGGGGACTCTGGTTAGCAATTTTTCACCTGTAGCAGACAGGGAGTCCCTCCTTGAACCAGTTGAAGCCAGTTAAGGTCCTTCTTGTGGGGAAGCCCAAGTGTGCTGCTGGTGCAGTCCTTCAGAGTGCAGGGTCCAGGTGCAGGCCAGGGGTCCAGCAGGGCAGTCCTTCTTCTCCTTTGGTTCTTCCTTGTAGGAATCTGATGGGGATCTGAGGTGTGAGTGCAGGTCTGCCAGTTGTATCCTTGCTCCTGGGTGAAAATCACGGGGATCCTGGTTCTCCAGTCAGGTGCAGGGTCCTTCCCCCTGTTATGACCCCTTCCTGGGAAGTGTGGCAATAATCAATCCCAGGAGGCAACATTCCTCAAAAATCCATCATGGCTGAAAGTGATTTTTTGAGGTTACATCTGGCTAAAAATCATAAACGCACCCCTCTCCTGCCCTCTCCTAATCTAATCAAGGGGGATCCTAGTTGTCCGGGGTTGCAGGATGTGGGGGTGTTGCTGGGTTGCTCCAAATGTCCTTCTCTGCCTTTGAAGACCAGTTTGGCAGCCCTCCCCCTTCCTGCCTCACCATCTGCTGAGGGGAGATCCCCTCCCACAGGCACATCTCTTTGTGTGAAGCAAGGCAACTTCACACCTCATCAAGGCATCCTGGCCAGGCTGCCAGAGGCTGGCCAATCAGAGCACAGCAGCAAAAACAATGCAGGGCTGAAGTTGGCAACTTTTCAGGTAAAGTTTAAAACTCTTTACCTGAACAAGTTATAATAAATCCAACAACTGGAAGTTGTGGGATTTATTATAACAATTAATTTGATACCAAACTCTTTGTATCTGTCACTTAAGGGGACTTTTAAAATTAAAATAAAGTCTCCTCATTCTAGCCTATGAAGGCCATTCACTACAATGAGGGAAAAATGAATTTGGCTGTTTTTACCTCACCAGGGCTTATAAAACTCTTTTTATAGGGTCCCTGCTTATAGTTACATGGCACCCAGCCCTAGGGGCACATAGGGCACACCTTAGGGTGACTTATATGTAAAAATAAGGTAGTTTAAGACTTTGGAACTACTTTTAATTCAAAAGTCGAATTTGCATATAACTTTAATTTAAAAGCAGCCAGCAAGGCAGGCCTGCCTTTAAAATGACACTGGGCACCTCAGCAGTGCACCTATGGGTGCACTACCTTTGCTATTATCCCTAACCCTATATGCCCTACCATATAATAGGGACTTATAGGTAGGTTGACTTAGCCAATTATAATTGGCCTAATTTGCATTTTGATTTTACACAGAGGACAGGCCCTGGGACTGGTTAGCAGTACCCAGGGCACCATCAGAGTCAGGAAACGCCAGCAAAAAGTGGAAAATGGAGGAAAAAGTTAGGGGGACTCTGCAATCAGCCCTGTTCTCTCACAGTGTACTACAACCAGAACCCAGCTTACTACAAAGAATACCTAGTGCTAAGCGAGATTTTGCTTCTAGATTTGTATGCTTTCATAATCTATACTGATGTTTCGGCACAGTCTGTGGTTAGTACTAGGTACAAGTTTCAGCGTTGTGTGCTGCAGTAGAAGGTGTCCTGAAAGATTATGTATTCCAAGCACAGAAAACATTTACAGAAACTTTGAGTAACAGTACACCTCAGCTGGCTGAATTAAAGGTTTGGTTTTGGCACTGCAGATAATAGATTCAGAAGTCCCAACACTGATAGCGTGTGATCCCTATTACTGCATTTAGTCCTTTAATGATAAATTTCCTTACTGGTGCTTAAATGAATTCAGAGATTCTAAAGGTAACACTATCAAGCATAAACTTCTGTGGGTGAAGGGCTCATGTGATCTACACATTGATTCATCAATGTGTTAACTGCTGCTCATGAGGGATTGGTGTCTGCCCATACCAGTGTGGTGGCTACAGTTTATTTATTACAGAAATGCTATTGGTGGTAGGGTCTTTATAAAGAGCCTGTAAAATGGCTCATTTACTGTGAAATGTTTTAACAAATTCAAAGATCCATCTTTGCATACCCACCCCAGACACCACTTTTACAATGTGTTTATTTAGAACATTGTGGACCATTCCATAGGGAAGGTGTCTTTAAATTTACCTTACAGGCTATTGATTCTTGTTCTCAATTTGTATGTGAGTGGCAACAGCTATCAGCTGAACCTTGATCTGTTATTAAAGATTTGCAAGTCTTTATCTGTACATATGCAATGGCAGCATTCTTCTCAAACTAGGCACCAGTATTCACCTCTAAGGCTCACCAGGATAACTTGGGTGTTTCTGTGCATTATCTGCTCCCGATTATCCTAATGGACTTGAATAACGTGCCTTAAAGCAGTTCTTAAAAGCTGGGGTATTAGGTTTAGGTTGTAGTTGGATTCATCTGTATGGAGTCTAGAAAGCATTAAATAATCAACCTAGACGGTCAGTGGGTGATCAGACACCCTATGAGGTGTATTTTGGGGTGCAAATGTGTGTTTCAGATCTTGATAACCCTGGCACAGTGGCAGCAGATGCACCCTTTGACAGCAATGAGCACTTTGCTGTTTTGCAGTAATTACAATAGTTTTAAGATAAGTGCTCAAATTTAAGTTCTAAACTTTCTGGGACTCACAAAGTGAAGGAGCAACCAGTGGTTTCTGTCTGGATTCAGAAAGTAGGGGATCTAGTCCATGAGAAGATTGCAGATAACAAAGAGTTTGGCCTGTCCTACCATGCACCGGGGCCTGTCCTTGCTGTTCAAGGTCCTCAAACTGTGATTTTGCTACCGCTTGCTGGTTGTAAATGGAAACAAGTTTCTTTTGAATTGATAAAGTTTTATCATGAATCCAGTAGGTAGTTCCTTGTCACCTCTCCATGCCCTGCATGAAATACCTCTACCTGTACTAAGTAGTCCTGATCTTTCTACTACCGGACTAGGGACTTTAGATTCTGAACTTTCCATTGCACCCATTGCAGGATGTGTTTCTCATGTGACTTTGCCATTTTCTAATGCTGTTCCTAGCATTTAGAGGCACCTGGCGACTCACCTTTGCCTGATGAGAGTCCTATTTTTACTCAGCCTGCCTCTGAATACTTTGTCAGCATTAATGATTTGCTCTCTCACTCTATGCAAAGCTCCTTAAATGGTGCTTGTTCTCTGTTCTTTTGGCTGAAACAAATGTATCTGATTCCTCCATTGTCTTACTGTTGGATTTTTCTTTCAATATTTCTTTCTTTCACTGGATTGGATTTGTTACAGTTTTCTTCCTGATATTCAATGGCCACTATCTCCCAGATCACTCTTCCCCAGAACTGGTAGCTGAGGTACTTACACCCCATTCTTCTTCACATAAGATTCTAAGAGACTTATCCATTGTGAACCTTACTGCATTACCTGTCCATGATGGTTTGTTTGTGATAAGGTCCCCTATGACATTTTTGGTCCTACAGAAACTTTGTTTTTAAAATTGCTATGGATGATGTTATAACTTCAGGTTCCTTTACGGATGAATGGGATGTTGTGACTGTTTCTAAAATGTAATCTGAACTAGAATAGTACTCAGTATTTGAAAATGAGTATTTGTTTTGAGTTCTGCACATTAATGTATTGTATCGTATTGCACATGTATTTATATAGCGCTTACTACACCTGACGAGGCGTTGAATCGCTTATCAGAGAGTAGCATGCTACTCTGGAACCCAGGAGGAATTAATGGTGGATTAGTATAGGTAAATAGGAGTAGAGCATTAGCAAGAGTTAATTTGAGCGGAGGATATGTAAGTTTGTTAGTTGGATTGACTAGAGTAATGGAGGAATAGAGGAGGGAAGAATCCAGAAGTGTTAATTGGGATGAGGCTTGGGATGGGTAAAGGAGAGAGGGAGGAGTATGTAGAAAGGGATTAAGGAGATCATGGTAGCAGAAGGGGTTTTGGATGAGTCAAAGGTGAGATAAATGAGGGAGCATTTAGTAGGGTTGTTTGGGAGATTAAAATATTAAACTGAGGTGTTGGGTGAGCCAGGAGCGGTAGTGGAGGGAAGAGTTTAGGAAGGGCTACTTTGGAGATCAAAGTAGTAAAATGGGTTTGGGATGAGTCATAGTGGGGATGGAGTATAGATCGATAGACACATAGTATGATGGGGAGACAGAGTAAAGCTAACAAGAGAGCACATTTTAATTTATTATTTATTTAATTTACTTATTTAATTGTATTTATTTTTATTCATTGTTTTCTCAAGTACAGTAGAACTAGAGTAATAAATAAACAGATATGTACACATAGTAAGTGACTATATGTGCGAGGAATATAATACTGGGTATAATAATACGAGACCTAGAGTTGTATTGATTCAACACACACTTTCAAGGTTTGTAATATTTGATGTTAATTAATAAGTGTACTTTTCTAACATTCATTATGGTGAAATTTTTTGCTATGACATATCACTAGTTGCACACAGCTAGTATTCCACAAACTGTTTATCTATACATTGTGGGAACAACGCCTGACACCACCTGTAGGTAGTTCGAAATTATATTTGAAACAGTTACTTCATTCCCTAGAAACCCAGTCTCCTATTATTATAAGATTATGCCATCCCCGCCAAAGAAAGATATGCTCATATAAACAAAATAGTTTTATTCTGATTCATTCATTTCTCATTTAGCCCTGAAGGGTTATGGTTATTGGAATAACAACATTGACCCTAAATCTATGTGGGGTACTCAACACTGGCAGAACCAGGACACTACTATTTTATTTAGGGCTTGTCTGATACCTCATCAAAGCCTCTTTTTAAACAAAACAGTGCAACAAACTACATTTTTAGATCAATATTTAATTTTATAAAGTGCATAGCTACCTCACCGGGATTTCCAGTAATCAACATATGAGGTAAAGTGTCTTGGCCAAGGTCTTTGGGAAAAGTTAGAAAAGCCATGTTTTTAAGAGGTTACGAAAAGTGCTAAGAGATTTGCACATTCTTAATGAGTCGGGCAACGCATTCCACAAGTTGGGACCCCAATAGAAAAAGGATTGACTGCCCTGACAGTTTGTTTTTTAATTTAGGGACCATGCAAAGATTCCAGTTGCTGGAATGAAGGGGCTACATGTCTTGGTTTCAGCAATGCTGAACATTTGTATAAGCCTAGCATTCCCTCTGTTGCATGGTTTACTAATTGACATCAGTACATTAATGTCACAGAAGAACAGCTTAATGATATGGTGCAGAATAGAACATATATTCTTCACTTTCCAGTTCAGATGGGTGGTTAATGTTGCAGGTTGATTTCAATGGCTGCAATTCACATTTTTCAAATGCTTCCAATGGGTTTAGAACAAATAGGTCAGACACTCAGTATATTAAGTTGCAACACTGGGGGGTAGTTACTATCTCTAGTGTAGGAAAGTTATGCCAGCTATGGTTAGAACGTTCCACCTTGCCAACATAGACCAATTATTTCCCCTTTCTGATGATTTGGATTTAAAGTTTTTTTTTTTTTTTTTCTGGGGATAGGTCTCGTCATTCCACATGTTTTAGATATGTCATTTTCAATGAAATTAGTCATCTTTCCCAACAAAATCCTGCTGAATGGTTGAGACATGTTGATAGGGAGAATTTGAAAAAGCCTTTGGTTGTCATCAATAATGGCATGACTATATTGTCAATTTGTATTTACTTGTTGAATAATATTGTTTAATCTGCATTCAATATCATATAAAATGGCACGTGTAGGCTGCATTATGGTCAGAATCACCATTGCAGCTTTTGTTTGAAAGAAACTGATTCATTTTTGCCTTATGATTTGAAACTGATGGCTCAAAAAGAAGCAACTCACACTATGCTTAATATAAAGTATTTAGAGAAGCTGCAATTTCCTGTTGCTGAGCCCCATCTGCTATTTGGCTCATTCATAATTTCTTTTCTCTGTCAACATTTAATTTCAACTCATGTATTAGACATTTCCATATAGGCAGATATGAAGCGATATGTACACATTTTTCACACAAAGGCTAGTCCCTCCCTTCTTGAAAATGGATGTAAGCACAAGAACAAAGAGGTTTTTGTTAGTCTACATGAGTGTGGAACTTCTTTGGGTCACTCCTTTGTCTGTGAAGAGATAACACCTCATGGAGTTTGTAATGAATCCATGGCTAATTCAGCGTGTAATTGGAAGGGTGTTCCTACACCATTGATTACACCTGCATTTTTGTTACTTTCAAATGGGAGTTACTTAATTTAAAATGATCAGACTTGCTGTGGAATGAAACCAGGTGTCTCTTAAGTAGTCACTGTTTCCATGGTTGTGACTTGATGCATGAATATCTTATATCCTCACACATTCAACTGGGGCAATTACTTTGTTGGCAAAGGTCCCTGTTTCACGAGTCAACCTTGATCAACTGAGAAAACTAAAACCCTTAGGGGCAAATTTATAAGCCTCTAGCACCACCTTGCACCACATTAGCGTAAATTGTTTTTACACTAATGTTGCCCAATCAGGCCCAAATCCTCACGCCATATTTAAAAGTGGAGCAATGCATGCATTGCGCAACTTTGTAACCCTTTGTGCTACATTATGCCTGCGGCAGGCATAACATATGCAAAGGGGGCGTTCCCCCGTTACGGGGTCCAAAAAATGGTGCAAGGAAATCTAGCAGATTTCCTTGCATCATTTTTACGGCACTTTTCAGAGCAGGCATTAAAAAGGTGCTTCTGTTATTTATAATGGGCACCAATGTACTCTGCAGGAGTAGCGTCAATATTTTGGCACTACCCCTGCAGAGTACATCAACAGCATCAATAAAAATGATGCTATTGCCCCCTACCCTGTGCACGGTGTGCCGTATCTTAGATACGCTGCACACATGGTGACGATAGGGGGACACTAAGGGGCTCAAAGAAAGTGGTGCTGCACTATGTGCAGCACCACTGTCCTTAAATAGGACCCTTATTGTTTCAAGAAAATGTAGCACTAATATCTGCCCGAGAAACTTTGATCTCCAAGTAGCTGTCAGAGTACCGTGGTTAGATCTCCTCAGGAGCAGAAGATAAATCCTCAGCCCCAACCCAGACTACTCGCAACAAAATAGAATCTCCGTTTTGAGCACTCTGGAGGGGGAAAGGGGTATGGGGTTTAGAGAGACTGCCTCAGAGATAGTGTTTCTTCTAATACTCAGTCTGCCATTCACTTCTTCTCTTAACTGGATAACAGCACCTGCAAAATTACAATTACAAATACAATTACTAGGGACACACTATTGTAACTACATCATTCACTTACATTTGCTAATGATTAGGTTCACTTAATAATTATTTCTCAATCTCTTACCCTGAGCTCCCTGAGGATTTTGCCCCTGTCTTTCTCTATTACTGTTGAATGATGAATAATATCAGTTTTTAGTAAATAGTTTTCCTAGAAGTTGTTCTCCATTTTTTATAGTGAAGATTAGCTTACTTCACAACCTTTGTGCTGATATATATATTTTGAGTTTGTTTGCACGTTCTTAAATAATATTGAATAGTTGCTATATATATATATAAGATCAAAGTCAAGTATGATAGTTTAATGTGTGAAGATTGTATTGCCTATTGTCTGTTTTATGTTTATCTTTTCTGTTAAGAATAATCTGTAAACTTTTTTAAACTCGTCGTATTTATATTCCCTAGTAAACCTTTCAAACTCTGATTGATAATATTCTTATATTCTTTGGATGTTCACAAGAAATACTTCCAGCCGGAAACTCATTCAAACACTTCAAAAACTTTCTGTCACTTCCTCTGCTTCTAAGCAATTAACTATTATTTGTAGTTAACTCGAATAGTCCATGAAATGCATGCGAAGCCAAGTTTGCCTCAGAAAACTTTAACCTCATAATGAGCATTCTCTCAACACATCTGGATTCCTGTCAGGTCACAGTTGAAGTGTGATGCAGTATAGCAGCGCGCGCATATCATAGCAATGAAATTGAGTGCAATGCTTAAATGCCAACTTAATGTTTAAACTTCTCATTGGCCTTCTTGGATTCCTTTCTTCTGCATTTTCCTTGCAACGTGAGTTGCACGACTCGACAAACTTTTCTCCAGGAAGGAAATCACTTTTTCCACTGTGGATACTTCTTTACCAGCACTCCAATAGCTTTTTCTGTACGTTTCGCTGTCATTACATGGCAAGTTTGAGGGTTCTTGACAGTAGCTCGTTTATCGTCTGAGGTACAATCACTGTTGTGCACTGAAACGCCACAGCATTTTGGTGAGGTTGCACACTGGGTTTTCAGTGCTTGAACTACCACTGGAGTGGAACACCTTTTTAAAGTGATTGGGTCTGGGTTTGTTTACATGTTTCGAATGTACTTGGAGTTATTCCACTTTCTTTCATTTGTTGTTCTCAAGCTTTTATGGAGGCATTGCAATTCTTTTGCCAGTCTTGATTGCTATTTTGATTTTATTTTTGTTTCTTCACAATGGATGTCCCACAACACATCCAAATGATCATGGAACTGCTGCACATCCTTCTGTGTAGGGAACGCATGATCGAGTATTTGACAGTGCCCTTGTTACAGGAATTAAACAACAATTGGTCTCTTTCCTTCTTCCCCTTGTGGATTCAGAGAGAGCAACCTGTGTTTTACTGTCTGTGGTTGTGTATGCACTCAATTTATGCCATGCTACGTGATTGCCCAGTCTACAAATATGAATCTACTTGTGCGTCCTTTGGAGTCGCATCAACTGTGTTGTCCTGTAAGAAATCTTCTTTTCCTGCAAGATGCCTAATATAAGCCACTTCCTCTGATGCCGGATGATCCTTCAGCCTAAGGTTTGCTTGGCATCGGCATCTTTTTCAAAGGCTGCACTCCTGGCACTATTGTCTTTGGCTTCTGCTGAATGGACTGGTAGGGACGATATTTATTCTGGATCTTGCTCTTCAGGCCTCTCTTGTTGCATTGTCTGCAGATACAGGTTCCTTCTTGGGCCCCAGTGATACCCAGGAAATGGATCTGGTGGACATTTTTGAGGCCCATTCTTTAGTTCAGGTGCCTCCAAGACTCTTTAATTGGCTTTGTGGGGTTTTGAATATTTTTTCATTTTTTAGTAATGTGTGTGATTTTATAATTTGACATTTTTCTAGGCCTTACAAAATGAAATGAAAACAAATTTGTAGAGCATACAAAATCCAAAGGTGTCAAAGCACTGAGCTGAAAGTAACCATCATCTACAGAAATCAGGGAAACACTAAGGACAGCGACTACAAAGAAGAGAACCACTTTTTAAGCTATTTTTAAACAAAATAATCTGATTCTGAATTGTGAGCAGGCAGAGTGTTCCAAAGCTTAGCAACAGCAACTGAGATGGAGTGTCCTCCCCATCTGGCTTTTCGATACCTAGGAATAATCACCTCCCTGCAGATAGATGATCTAAGAGTTCTGCATGGTATAAACAATTGAAAAAGAGAGTTAAGATGCCAGGGTTCTTTATGGTTCAGTGCAAGAAAAACCATGTACTGAGCTTTGAAAGTATCGACTTTCTAGCTGTAAGCCAGTCACGGGCAGGGATCCCATCCTTGACAGAGAGATGCTTAGGAACATTCAAAATGTGTAGGACAGCTGCATTCTGAGCCACTTGATGTTTGTTAAGAGAAGAAGTGTTGATATTCAGATACAGTGCATTACAATAGTCCAATCATGATGTAATTAGAGCAATAACTATAGGTGCATTTCCAAAGGAATGGAAGGAAAGATTTTTCTGAAAGTCCTAAATGGGGCTGAGTTACTGTCTCAAAGTATGTAGGAAAGTTGGGGAAGTGCAAGGCCAAGTGGCTAAAGAAATTGTTAGGTCTTCCCAAAAGGTGCAAGAGCCCCGACAATACGATTAGAGGGGAGTCTGCAGGCCTGGAAATACTTTACCTACAAACCAACCCTGCGATTTTGGGATAATCTCTGGTCCTTGGAGGTTCTGAAGGTATCAGCATTCTGTGCCAACAAAATTGTTTCAAGTGAGCCTAAATGGATGGGGTAAGTCAGAAACAGACCAGGGAGAATCTCTGCCGCATTGAGAATACAAGCTGTCTGAAGCTTCTCATCTTTAAAAAAATCAACTAAACGAGGCTTGTGGAAAAGTGTCTAGGCTAGGGGATACACAGTATGTAAAAGGGACGGTCTCAGCCAAATATATGTTAGAATATTGAGCATGTTCCTGTACATATCCTCTTTCCCAGATGTGCAGTTCCATTTACTGTTTTTAAAATTCAGAATTGCACTAAATTTCTGTTATGAAAGGCTGGAAAAAATGTCTGCACTTTTAGTCACTGAGAATATTTGCAGGTGTGAGGTAAGGTTTCAGAATTTTAATCTCCACTTTTTATTAGTTTATCTTCATTTTTATAAGTCTGGTTTTATTTTAAAACCTCTTTTTATAAAATATAATATAAGGCATTGAAATTAAACACTCGCACTTTTGGTAAATGTGGAATTTTTAGATTAAGTGTCTTAAAATTAAGTTTGGGGTAATTAGGCGATATCCACAGGTTTAAGACTTGATGGTATCCACTGTTGTGTGCACAGGTTAGGGTCAGAAGCATTTCATTGTGTTGCTAGCATTTGTAGGACCAATGGCTATGGTGAATCTCATGGGTTGCGGAATTTGATTGTTGGTGGGGTGGGGAGGTTGGGTTATTTTATAAAGTTTTAACCAAGCGTATTAATGTATTATTGTTTTAAAGACGTATCTAAACATTAATAAAAATCTTGACTCTTAAATTTCTAATGATGTGAAAACAAGTACTGGTGTGGTACGACTGACCTGTGAGTCAAAATTAAACGCGTTTATCAAAGATAATTCCAATATTTTTTGCAGACTTCACATGGATAGACAGCAGGCCACAAACATCCGGCCACCAGATATCAGGCCAGATGGAGTCCTGAGTTCCAAACACCAGCACTTCTGTTTTGTCCGCCTTTAGTTTTACAAAAATATCTTTTATCCAAATGCTGATGCTGGACATACACTGATTGAACTTATCCACCACAAAATGCAGATTATCCGGATTAGACACAATAATTTGTGTGTCGTCTGCATTAGACAAAACTGGAAAACTGAATGATCGCACTAACTCTGCAAGATGGGAAACATACAAGCCCGGGGTCACCTTACATGGAAGGCTAAATGCCTTTGCCTTGAATCCTCCAAAACTGACAATATGCAGCCTATTGGTAAGGACGGAGTGGAAAGGCTTATGGACAGTATCACTCACTCCATCTCAATGTAGTCATTGAACCATTCGCAGAGGCGAGATGGTATCAAATGCTGCAGACAAGCATGACCAGAAGAGCCACCCAACCCTGACATACCTGGCGATTAATACTCTCTGCTCCCACAATAAGCACCGTCTTTGTGCTATGGCCACTCCTAAACTCATTCTGATATGGGTTAAGGATGTCATGGGTGTCAATTAATTTAACCAACTCCTGATTCATGTACTTTTCAAATATCTTGACAGGTGTGGGCGACACAGAAATAGACCAGAAGTTTTTCCAGTCATCAGGATCGATGTATGGTCTCTGTAGGGAGGTGACAATAGCTTCCTTCCATGATCTAGGAAACATCCTGATTGCAGTGTAAGATTATAGACTCTTCAGGAATTATGCAAAAAAGTTTGGTGCCAGTTGTAGAATTTTAGGTGGACAAGAGTCAGGAGTCATCCTGATTTAATGATCATTGATAATTCCTTAATTTGCTGAACATTCATAGGGGGCAAAGCAGAGAGCAAAGAGGAACTGGAAACATTTGGGAGAAGCCTCAACAGAAAGTCTCTAACCAATAGAGACTTGTATAGTAAACATAGAGAATTTTATCTATGTAATCAACTGCTAATTGGTCACAGAGCACTTGGGGAGTGTTTATGGAGCAATGATTAGGAGGATTGGACAGCTCCTTTACCACTTTAAAAAGTTCCTTGGATGAATTACTCGCTGACCTGATTTTTTCGGTATAGAAATATGTTTTAGCTTCATCTATTACAGGCTTATTGAGAAGTAGGAGAGCTTTATGCTTCTCATTTTCTACAGGAGCTAAGTTTGCCCACCACGTCTTCTCCTTTCTGTAGCATTGCTGTCTTAGACTCTTAAGTTCTTCTGAGAAACAAGGCGCTGTATGTTTGCTTAAAGAGTTTAACTTTCAATGGCAACCCATTGTCCAAATCTGCCTTATCCTTCCTCGAAGTCCTTCTACTGTGTAGCCAAAAGAGTAGTAATTTCTGAGTGACAAGATTTTGAGCTTAGGTTCCAAGCCTACTGAGGTAATCCTGCTCAAATTCCTACAGGATACAGATTTAGATTGGGTGGGTCCCACATTTACAGCTGATTGCGGTGAAGTAAACCGTAAATGAAACAGCAAGATAAGCCCCTCAACTAAGGCAAAGTACATTATCAATAACAAGTCAGTCATAATTAGTATAAAATACCATCTAAGGAATGTCTGGCCATAAGGGCGGGAGAATTTACCAACTGGGAGATTCCAAAGTTAATCATAAGCTTAAGTAATAAGAAAAAGTATTTTCAAGAGGAATCTTCAAAATGGAAGGTCAAATCAACAACAATGGTGAAACTGGAGTCAATAAGAAAGGGTTCCATAATCAGACACCAAGCCACAGGGAAGTTAGCCCATGGCCCAGGTGGACACTACACAAAAAGAACATAGAAAGTATTATTCACAGAGAGTTTAAGCCTAAAAAGAGCCACCTCACAAACATCCAGTGTATTCGTTATCACTAATTCAAGTGTACAGTTAAAAGAATCCCTAAAAATAATTGCCAGTCCACCTCCCTTTCAAACCTGATGATCTAATCTGAAGATGACGTACCTCGGCGGACTGCCATGGCCAAATCAGGA
Source organism: Pleurodeles waltl (assembly GCF_031143425.1). Taxonomy (NCBI): domain Eukaryota; kingdom Metazoa; phylum Chordata; class Amphibia; order Caudata; family Salamandridae; genus Pleurodeles; species Pleurodeles waltl. The sequence continues at coordinate 684,422,533 of NC_090449.1, read as the reverse complement.
CCAGAGTTCTCTCTGGCCCATGTTTCAGTTACAAACAGTCCAAAAACAAATATTAGACTAAATCATTGATGTTAATTTTATGTTTAATAGGTAGGAGACTGTTCCTTAAGGTACAAGAGATCTTTCTGTTTTCATCAGGTCCTTTGTCTGTAATATTAGACTCTCCCCTTCTGTCCATAAAGGACATCCAAGTGGTGTCCAGCACATTAAAATGGAAGTTACAATCAGAGCAATGAAAGCCTATTTCAATGCCCAGCTTCAACTTCATACCAACCCCATCATACACTTAGGGCAAAGATCCAGTAACTGTGCCTGCGAGTATCATCTCACCCTAGAAAATATAGATTCAAAATCCAAACTGGCAGCATCCCTTGCCCCGTCCAGGCATGAACAGGTGCAGACGGATTTATCTTTGGTGTACCTTCAGTACACCATTGGTGAGGATGCAGAAGCATGCCAGATTTAAAGCTATGGCTTTGGCCAAGGAATGAACCCATAGAAATGGGGGGAAACGAATAAAAGAACTGGAGTCCAGCAACTCCTACTGACTAGTGGAGGCTTCCCTTCACTGTAATTTATGGAGCACACAAATGCCAGAGTCGTCTTGGAGCTAATTTCACTGCACAAAGTTGAAGGGAAACCTTGATTAGACAGAATATCATCAAAAACAAACAGCTTTTAATTAAGTACACATCAGGCAAAAAACGTAGCATCTAAAGCTAATGGTTAGCTACAATGAGCAGGAATTTACATTTTAAGCTTTTTTCTTGAAAAAAGAGGATTGGGAGGATGTCTAAGATGTTCTGGAAGATTGTTCCATAAAGGAGCTTGTGAATGGCTAAAGCTCCTGCCCCCAAATTTTTTAGTTTGAATTCAATCCACAATTATCTTTTGAGAGGTACAGTACCACCTGAATCTTTCCTTCAGATAATCTGGGCTCTCTTCAAATATTCATGCTTTATGATCTAGGCACAGTGCCTTTTACCTAACTCTCTTCATTACGGGAAGCCAGTGAAGTTTATGCAGTGCCTCTGTCAGTGGTTTTCACTTAGGGGCTTTCAATAGCAAACGGGCTGCTGCATTCTGTAGGTTTTGTATTTTTTTTCAAAGAATGCTGGTACATGGCCCAATAAAGTGCATTACAGTAATCAAGTCTTGACAATACTAAGGCGGTGACTTCTGATTTTTGAAATTCAAATGATATAAAAGGAAGCACCTCCTTCAGCATCTGCAACAGGAAAAAGCAAGAAGAGGTAAGTTTATTGATCTGCACCCTGAACAACAGTCTGGAATCAAAAAAGTATGCCTTGATTCTTAACTGATGCTACCGGCGAGGGTGGAGGACCAGGTTTCTAGGACTACCAAGTTTGTTACAAACATACATACTCTCTACCAAGAAAAAGGATTTCAGTTTTCACAGAATTCATCATCAGACTGTTAATACTCACCCAGTCCTTAATGGTTCCCAAGCAGCCATTACAACTCTGTGTAGTTTCCTCCTCATTCTTTTTAATAGAGACCATAATTTGTATGTCATCTGCGTATGCAGCTGGAGTAAAACCAAATAAATGGATCATTTTAGTCAGGGGTGCCGCATGGATATTAAAAGGTGTGGGACTCAAGGAAAAACCTTGAGGAACCTCACATGGCAAAGTGAAGGATTTAGATTAAAAATCCCCAAGGGCAACAATATGTTCTCTGCCAAAGAGAAAAGAGTGAGACAGTTCCAGTACAGTGCCTTCCACACAAATCTCTGCTGAAGGTGGCAACATACCAGCATGATTTAAGGTATCAAAGGCAACCGATAAATCCAACAGGATAATTGCTGCCTTGCCTCTATTATCTAAGATGTGCCTCAGCTCCTCTGTGGCTACAACCAGAGCTGCCTCAGTTATATGAGTAGGCCTGAATCCCAATTGAGCTGTATCAAGAGTATCATTCTCCTAAAGAAATGTATCTTTCCAGTATTTTTGCAGAATAAGGTAATCAAGGTATTGGCCGATAATATTTATACTGGCTTAATGGTAGACTGGCAAAGTAAATGTAATTAAAGTAATCATGAGAAAATAACTCATAAAAGCAGTGGAACAGTCTAAAAGTGCCTGCAATGGTACTGCAAGCATGAAGCTGCTAATTGTAGCCAGGCAACTCTAAAACTCGGTGCATGTGCCATACAAGGGATGAAATACAGGATTAGCACCACCTGAGCAAGACTGACTGAGCAAAGTGCAGGGAGAGCCAACCCAACAGGGCAGCTCCAACTTCAGGTGACAAGCACCAAATGGGAGCACAGACACACTGGAATGCCAGATTTAAAGCCCAGCCTCAAAGGGGGCATAGCTTAGGCCAAATAATGCACCTGTTTTCTTATGTTGTTAAGGTAAATAGCTATATCGGGTAGTAAGGGTGAGAGATGGCCGCACTCAGAAGGATTCGTACATAAATGTTGTATAGTCTGATGAGCAGGAAATGGTGCACGTGATCATATGCCCTACTACCCTTGGGCAACAATAATGTGTGATCAAATCACACACATAGTATTATACAAACAGAGATCACAGCACACAGTATACAATGTAAGACAGATGAGAGTCAAAACAACATAGTCATTGAAGGATAGAAATGAATAGAACAATCAAGCACATCGGTGTTCATATCTTGTCTCCATAGAAGAGTTCATTTATTCTGAACGAGCTGGTGTTCCATATAACAGGGAATAATTTTTCTATAACAAAAAACAGCCAACACGTGTTTCGTCACACCAGTGACTTTTTCAAGGCTGTAAACAAAACATATACATGTGTATTTAATTAGGCGTAACAAATCACTACATTACATGTTTCTGAGTGACACACGAAGTGATATGGTATATAACAAACTGTGCAAAGAAGATAACAGCTTCAAAGGAAGCTAAGAGAAACCAATACATATTTCTAAGGACATGGCTAAGAAGTTTCCAAAAGAAACAGAAGAACAGTGTATACCTAAAAGCCCAGATACGCAGATAGGTTAAGAAAAAGTAAGACTGACCCAATGCCCAAAAACGAAGGGAGATATGTGAAAAAGGGGGCCCACATGTGATATTAATAAGAAGTAGGTGCTCAGAGAATGAGGACTTAAAAAACAAGACGAAATGTGCAGAACAAGCAGTTCTCTAAACCTACCCGAAAATGACGGGAAGGTTCCATACCCGTAAAGTCAGATGCGTCTCAGCGATAGTAAAACGTCAGAGACACAGATAAATAGTCTAAAGAAAAAGGTATATGGATAAAAAAAGGGGGGTTTTATACAAGTATAGACCAACTATAGTCGCCAAAATTTCCAGCAAGAAGATAACGAAATAACCAGTGAAGTTAAACCAGTAAAATACCTCATATATAGTCCAAAGGTCATGCGAAGCAGTCCATCAAAAAAGAACCCTGGTAAGTCCAACACGTATGTGTCTAAGGAAACAGTAAGTTAAGCCATAAGAACGGGGGGAATAAGTAGAACAAAACGTCCGTTATAGTTATTCCAATAAATTGTCAATATTCTATTTTAAGGCGCGGGAGTTAAATTGGTATTAAAAATCACCGGAATGGTTAGAAATGTGAAAAAATACGTGTGCCCCAAAACAGCCAGCCCCAGGCGGTAGCTACACTGGAAGGTAGTTATAACGAAACCAAACACCCACGTGTGGGCGTCTAAGCCCAATTAATCATAATGGAGCACTCCAGAGGCGTTTATCGTGTGTTGTTCTTTAGCGCGCAGCTAAACCCGCACCTGTTGTCCAAAGGAAATACTAGAAAGATGTGCGGACTGGTGAGTTCTAATCAGTGTATTAATAGGCGGTGTAAACGCAACCCAAAAACCTCTTCGTAAAACAACGGAACGAAGAGACGCTGATATGCAGCAGCGGCGATACAATAAGTCGCGCAACACAAAGTATGCCAATCCCTCGCCTGTTTCAAAAAAGAGGAATGAGTATCCAGCTCACCGTAAGTCAAGAAACTACAGTCCGGCCGTGTGACGGCGTCTTTGTATCTGAAGCTAGCGGTAACATTGTGAGTCTGCTTAAATCATATGTAGCAAAGACCCACGTGACTAAAGTGGGCACCGAAACTGTGAAAGGACTAAGAAGTCCAAACCAACAAACGGGTATAGAAAAAATCGGTAAACAGGGGGAGCCATGTTCTATATACCATACTAAAGTCAGATGAAAGCCAATACAAAACGCACTCAGTAGCTAGACGGTAATAGTGCGCATACATAGAGTCTGAATCATTAAAGAAAAAAATAAAGGAATGGAGAAAAAAGGAGGGGCCCAGGTTCCCAAACCGGACCACTGTTCTATTGTATTTAGCGAATATGAGAGCATGTAGGGAATACAAAATGAATAATAATAAAAATTTAAAATAAAAATAAGAGGAGGAAGAGAGGGAAAAAAGGAGAAACAGAGAGGAGAAGCAGTAACAAGTGAGATAAAAAACATAAATAGTACATAATACACAGTAATTTGCGATGTGCATTTGGAGTAAAGTTAACAATCAAAAAACGGGGGGTCCGTCATTGTAGCTAATACATAGTATATCTTGTGATTGACAGACATTTGGGTAACAAACAGGTATACTGTTTTACACGTATTGCTAGCCAACCAGATGTAAAGAGGCTACATAGACGGAAATCAGGAGAGGGACCATAATACACGAGTCACAAATATCTAAAATATCTAAGTAGTCATGGTCATGTCAGTTAAGAAAGACATATAATTCCTTGTCCACATTAAGGCCCATTTCCACCGCTCTAAGTTTCAGGATCCATCTGGCTTCGCATTTGCGTAGGTCCAGAGTCCTATTGCCAAACCTTGGTGCTGCGGCGACATGTGAAATGCCAAAGAATTTTATATTACGAATGTCACCCTTACCATGCTTCTGATTAAAATGTGTAGCAAGAGGGTAGAGTTGGTTCTGGTTTCTGATGGCCCTAATATGTTCCTGTATGCGTTCTTTCAAGGGACGGATTGTACTGCCCACATATATTAGACCACAGACACAGATAATGCAGTACACTGTGTATTTGGTGTTACCGTTAATGAATTGTCTGATGTGATAAGTGACCCCAGTATTGTACGAGAAGGTCAAGGTTTTATTGAGGGCCATTGCACATGAAATGCAACAACCACATTTGTAAAAGCCTATAGGTGTGGTAGGCAGCCAAGTGTGTTGGGCGGTTTTGGTGAGCGGGGTCAAGAAACAAGGGCATAAGCGATTTCTCAGAGTTTTCCCCCGACTATGAACAATGGACGGAGTGCTGTGGATTACATTGGCTAATTTATCGTCCAAAAGTAGTAGAGGCCAGTGTTTTTTCAAGATCCGACTTACGGTGAGCTGGATACTCATTCCTCTTTTTTGAAACAGGCGAGGGATTGGCATACTTTGTGTTGCGCGACTTATTGTATCGCCGCTGCTGCATATCAGCGTCTCTTCGTTCCGTTGTTTTACGAAGAGGTTTTTGGGTTGCGTTTACACCGCCTATTAATACACTGATTAGAACTCACCAGTCCGCACATCTTTCTAGTATTTCCTTTGGACAACAGGTGCGGGTTTAGCTGCGCGCTAAAGAACAACACACAATAAACGCCTCTGGAGTGCTCCATTATGATTAATTGGACTTAGACGCCCACACGTGGGTGTTTGGTTTCGTTATAACTACCTTCCAGTGTAGCTACCGCCTGGGGCTGGCTGTTTTGGGGCACACGTATTTTTTCACATTTCTAACCATTCCGGCGATTTTTAATACCAATTTAACTCCCCCGCCTTAAAATAGAATATTGACAATTTATTGGAATAACTATAACGGACGTTTTGTTCTACTTATTCCCCCCGTTCTTATGGCTTAACTTACTGTTTCCTTAGACACATACGTGTTGGACTTACCAGGGTTCTTTTTTGATGGACTGCTTCGCATGACCTTTGGACTATATATGAGGTATTTTACTGGTTTAACTTCACTGGTTATTTCGTTATCTTCTTGCTGGAAATTTTGGCGACTATAGTTGGTCTATACTTGTATAAAACCCCCCTTTTTTTATCCATATACCTTTTTCTTTAGACTATTTATCTGTGTCTCTGACGTTTTACTATCGCTGAGACGCATCTGACTTTACGGGTATGGAACCTTCCCGTCATTTTCGGTTAGGTTTAGAGAACTGCTTGTTCTGCACATTTCGTCTTGTTTTTTAAGTCCTCATTCTCTGAGCACCTACCTCTTATTAATATCACATGTGGGTCCCCTTTTTCACATGTCTCCCTTCGTTTTTGGGCATTGGGTCAGTCTTACTTTTTCTTAACCTATCTGCGTATCTGGGCTTTTAGGTATACACTGTTCTTCTGTTTCTTTTGGAAACTTCTTAGCCATGTCCTTAGAAATATGTAATGGTTTCTCTTAGCTTCCTTTGAAGCTGTTATCTTCTTTGCACAGTTTGTTATATACCATATCACTTCGTGTGTCACTCAGAATCATGTAATGTAGTGATTTGTTACGCCTAATTAAATACACATGTATATGTTTTGTTTACAGCCTTGAAAAAGTCACTGGTGTGACGAAACACGTGTTGGCTGTTTTTTGTTATAGAAAAATTATTCCCTGTTATATGGAACACTAGCTCGTTCAGAATAAATGAACTCTTCTATGGAGACAAGATATGAACACCGATGTGCTCGATTGTTCTATTCATTTCTATCCTTCAATGACTATGTTGTTTTTACTCTCATCTGTCTTACATTGTATACTGTGTGCTGTGATCTCTGTTTGTATAATACTATGTTGTTAAGGTGTTCATGTGAAATTCAAGACTTGTTACACTTGCTTTAATGTAATCATTTCATCCGATTAAGGGGATTGCATTGTAGGACTAACATGTAGCCTTCATTTTAGCTTTCCTTTTCAACTTAGCTTCTTTTTCTGATGGTGGTTTGCACATGTTTTTCCCTTAATATGAGAATGTTCCACACATGCATTTATTCTTGGTAGGCATTGTCGCCCAGTAGTCTACACAATTAGTTTCAGGGTCATACAATAAGAACACAATGCCCTAGTTATTTTCTGCTTGTAGGATATGACTCTTTCTCCCTAGACTAAATAAAGATGCTTCTCTGCTCCTCTGGCACAGTATTATAAGGATGATGATTCAGTAGTAAGACAGCATCCAAGCTGACTTTGTAAAAGGCGTTTTGCACCAAGACCATCATGGAGCTGCTGTGAGCTGGGACTGAGATGCAGCCCTGCTGGCCCCAACCTTCATCCTGAGAAGAAAAATAGCTGTGAGGAAAAGTGTTCAGGCCTGCACACTTAGATGGGTGCATACTTTAATGCACTAAAGCTGGCTTACAAAAACCCAATGTAAAGTTATGGGGTTAAATCATTCCAACAAGTCTGGCAGAAGGGTACCCCTGCTACGCTCTATCTAAGGTAGGGGTACTAGTGACAGATAGGAGTAACAATGGGAACAATTGATATAGCTGAATTGTTTGTGTTTTCCATCATTCTATTAATGTTTATTACAAAGATGTGTCTCAACAGCTGAATAATCACAGCTCATGTTTATTTACTTGAATAAGATCTTTTCAAAAATAGTTGAAAATATAATTTCATATCTTTTCTTTGTGACACCTTGGCCATGCAAAAGTACCAAATCAAAGGGTCAGATCTGTTCCACAAATTCCTTGGGAGTCAGAATGTTCATGGTCAATGGTACCAACAATATCTATTTTCCTGAAAGGTTGAGAGTTTTAGATGTGGTACTATGAACTTGATTAATAAATGAACTTTTTTTGATGTGTTGATCAAGTTTTCCAATCTCAAGATGAGGAATAAGCCAACAATGTAATTTCTGTTTTTAAATGTAAGTAACTGAAACTATCAGCTTATATTGATGACATAATTATCTTTGTTTTCAATGCTGATAAATCTATACCAGTTACATTTAGTGAGGTTTCAGCCCTTTCACTGGTGTCATATTATTATGAGATTGATGCTGATAAAAGTGAAATTTACTTCATAAATAACTATTGTACCAGACAAATGTTTGAATTCTCTATTGTTATATTGAATTCTTCAGAAATAAAGTTCTTAGGGTTTTGGTTCACTAATTGATTTAGGGGAATGGTTAACCTAAATATTAAGGCTATCCATCATAAATCATATTCTCTTGTTTTTAATTAGTACTTCCTTTATTTGTCATGGCGGGGTAGATTGGACTCAGTTAAGATGATGCTGTCCTCATAATTCTATATATTAGTTCCATGATGCCTGGTAATAATCGCTCCTCATTTTTCAGAAAAAATGTTTTTTTACCCACATTTTTTAAATAAAATGAAACCAATAAATGTAAACTAAGTAAAACTGGAATTTACTTTGCAAATAAATAGTGTACCAGACAAATGTTTGAATTCTCTGTTGTGTACGGAATTCTTCAAAAATAAACTACTTAGGGTTTTGGTTCACTAATTCGTTTGGGGGAATGGTAATCTAAGTATGAAGGATATCCATCATAAATCATATTCTCTAGTTTTTAATTTGTACATCCTTTATATGTCATGACAGGGTAGATTGGACTCAATTAAGATGTTTTTATCCTCATAATTTGAAATATCTCAATGATGCCTGATAATATTTGCTACTCTTTTTTTCTGAAAAAATTATTTTTATCCACTTTTTATTAAATAAAAAGAAACCTAGAACACCTTTCAATAACTGTAAACTAAGTAATAAAAGGGAGGTGTAAATGTCAGTGACTCTCTTCCCTGCTTATAAAGTTCTTGCCTAAGAACATTTTTTTTAAGGATACCAAGAGAAAGTATGCTATTTACCCATTAAGTATTGATTTGGAGCACTTTCTGATATCTCCTCTTTCTATCAATGAGTTTATTTATTTTTCAGGTAGATGTCCCGGATAGTCAAATTGATCATTGAGTTTACTTGTAAACATTTGTTTTCTTATTAATTTCCTGATAATTCCTAGTGGGAAATGATTCTTAAATAATCATTTCAGAATAATTGACATGGTAAAATTAATGGAAGATCTATTTTTTGGATAAAAGAGGAAAATGCATAATGTCATTACCTTTATATGTTTCTAAGTTTCAAGTGAAATTTGGTTGTCCTAATTTCTTCAGGAATACTTTTCTGTCTTTTGTAAAGGTAATTTCAGACGCTTAAGTGTTGTTTGTGGTTGAATCCACTTCTGTTCATGGTGATCATTAATTTTCTCAGATTTATCATCCAGGTTTAAAACCTCTGCTTAATATAAATGTTTGGTCACTAATACTACTTCTTGACCTAAATCAAAGTTACAAATTCAGTGAGATTTTGATATTTCTTGGACTATGCTGCTTTGGAATAAAATTTTGTTAAATGTTCCTAACATTTGAAGGGCTGTGACTACCACTAAAACATTGTTTTTTATATCAACTTACTCATAGATCAAAGCTCTACTTATTCAATTGCTAAAATAAACAATATCAACTCTTGGTCTTGTAATTGGCTAAGTAGTAGGTTAATATATTGGTTATATATATGACCTAATATTTTTGCTTTTATGCATCAAATATGGAACCAGATTAATGTCATTTTTAGGTTAATGATTTATTTAAAATTACAAATGTTTTCATTCATAGTTTAATTGATAACCGGTCTTTCAATTGGCCATTCAACGGATCACTATCAATTTTAAAGTGTGTGTGATGCTGTTTGTTTTAACCGTAGATTAAATAGGGGATTTGGAACTCTTGGTTTATTAGCTTTGAATAGAGATTCATTATGGTTAACAATAACATAGTTTCTCAAAAACGTTAGTCATACCTATACTATTAAACATTTAAACATAATTTATTAGGATAGAATCTTTAACCTATTTGAATGATTGGTTTCTTAGTCTTATTAATATTTGAATTTTATTATGTGTTATTAATATTTTCTGATTATTATTTAGGTTTTATTAGCTAAATGTGTATTAAGGTATTGATTTATTTTTGTGTTTGAATCAGTCTCTTTGCATTTTAGTATATTATAACAGATTTATACCACATTTACATTTACATAATTTGAAGCAAAACATTTAAATGCATTTGAAGAATATGGGTAGTTCATAGCAATTGACGGGGTAATGGAAACCCATTTGCTACTTCATAGTGTTGTGCATCATCCAGTACAGAGTATTTTGGCTTTGAGTTACTTTTATTGGAATGTAAGTTATAGAGTTGGCTTGTCCTGTGATGAGTAGGTACGTAGACGTGGCATCTCAATCGGGAGTTCAGATGGTACATATTCATCTGAGTTATTTCAAAACAGTACACAAAGAGAACCAACAATATCATTAACGGGGGAAGCCTATACATGGGCTTAAGGGTAGGCAGACTGCAAGAGCATATTCCAATATCTTTCGGGGTAAGCTGGAAACAGCCACTACAGAACAGACCACTTGAGGAACATCTGCAGCGTGTCTAGTAGGTGGTGCATGGAGAGGTACATGCAGGAAGAAGAGTTGGTACACTGTGCATGGTTTCTGGTATCATGCGCATTATGTGATTCCTTCAGCTCACTCAGAGAGCCTGGCGATGTAATGCCTGTTTTTGTGGAAGTGCTTGGGAATGTGGTATGGAGGACCGGTAGTATGGTCTCCCATTTGGTGGCTATGGGGTATTTTCGAAGTCCGTAGCAATCTTCTCTATGTAGGGCTACACTTTTCGCCTGCACCCATACCGACATAGATTGTATTCCGGCCTCATAGCATGGTAGGTCCAGTGCTCCACACTTACGGGTGGTGAGTTTTTTTGTTAGAATAAGTCCCAGATCAAGGAAGGCGGGACGTAACTTTATAATTTTTAGCACAGTGGAAAAGAACCAGTACTCTGGCTTCTCATGTGAATGGGACATTCCTATTTATGCAACGAAACAGCCTGCACATCACCTAGTGCCAGTAGCATGTGCAATAAATCTGCAACAACTACATAGCAACAGGAGCACTCTCCGTCTGTGCAATTGAAGTATCTGTTAGTATTGTTAGTTGTGAGGTAGGCTCACTGAACTATACACACTGTAATACACTTTCAGCCAAAATCAGGTGTTGTGTGGAATCTGGGTGAGTCCCTCTAATAAAGTGGACGCCCCTTGTCAGTTAATTGGCACAGGCTGTCAGAGTCCTAGTGATTCTGGAGTGTTGTGAGAGGTGGGAGGTATGTTGTTGTCTATCAGCCAAAGCACTAGGGCCCTCATTCTGACCTTGGCGGTCTTTTCGCAAGACCGCCGAGTTACCGCGGCGGTATGCCGCTGTGCGCATTCTGACCGCTGGGAGCGTTCCGCCGGAAAACCGCCAGCAGCCACACTGGCGGTCGGCGGGAAAGTGGAGACTGGTCAACCTCCACCGCCACGCCAGCAGAACACCGCCCACAGAATTACGACCCACATTTCTGTGTGGCGGTCTTCTGTTGGCGGTCTTCTGTTGGCGGTCACCTCCCCATGGCTCCCGTCGCCTCCCGGAGGACCAACGCACAAGGTAAGTTGACCGTCCGTGAGGGGAGGGGGTGGGGGGGTGTTGTGTGATGTGGGCGTGCATGGGGGTGTGCGTGTGAGTGTGTAGAGGGGGTGTGTGAGTGCGTGTATGCGGGCGGGGGGTGCTGCTGTGTCTATGGGTAATGTGTGCTGTTCGGCAGGTGCGCATGTCTGCATGTATGTGTGCGGGTATGTGTCCCCGTTGTGTATGTGTGTGTAGGGGGTGTGTATATGTGCATGTTGGGGGTGTGTGCATGTCGGGGTGCATGTATGTGCATGTCGGGGTGGGGGTGGGGAGGGGGTTCGTACCACCTCTGGGGGGTGGCAGGGGGGTGGAGGGTGTGGGGGGAGGACTCGGGTGGGTAGTGGGGGGTGGGGGAGACCCCTATCAGTGCCAGGGAAGGAATTCCCTGGCCCCGATAGTGCTTACCGCCATGGTTCGCACGGCGGTTCCCGCCCGCAAGAAACCGCGGCGGTAGGCAGGGTCATAATACCCTTGGCGGTCTTGGGACGACCGCCGGGCCGGAGTGCGCAAACTCCAGCCCCGCGGTCATGACCGCCGTGGCGGTCGGAGTGGAGAAGTGGCGGTCGGTCGCGGCGGGGACCGCCGCGGTCAGAATGCCATTTTTAATACCGCCGGTCTGTTCGCGGTCCGACCGCCGTCTCTCCGCCGACCGCCAGGGTCAGAATGAGGGCCTAGGTCCCTACTCTGACAGAAAACATGTAAATAATGTATGGTGTGATGAGTGGGTGGTTCCTGGCTCAGGTCACCCCATTTCTGCCCTAGCTCTTCAATGACAGAGCAGCAAAGGAGGAAACTCCCAGGAGACAGACCAGTGGCCTCCATTAGGGCTTGGTATTGGGGGAGTTTACCATCGTCATAGACGTCTCCCACTTGGTGTGCCAAGCTGTAATTTCGGTTGCTGTTGTGGTGTGGTGTCCCCATGGCATTACCAATAGAGCGATGTCTGGTGCATTAGGGACTGTTGCCTTAGTGAGAAATAAGCATCTGCGGAAGGAACAGTAGGCTACACATATAAACAGAAGCAAGGCATGGGTGGCTTAGCACAGAGATGCAATAACTGTAATATGTTGGAAACATTCCAGGCGGGGGACTCCGTGGCTGAGTTGGTCAGGTGGCTCAAGGCCAATCATAGTGACACCCATTGTAGCTGGGATGCTAGGTAATTGTGTTCCAGATTCGGTACCGCAAATCCCCCCGATCAACTGGTCTATAGAGTTTAAAGAGGGTTACTCTACTTGAGATGTGTTCCAGATAAAGTCTTGGATGACTCGTTCCAAGGAACAAAAAAAGAAAGCAGGGATGTACAATGATAGGTTGCCAAAGTTGTATTGAAGTCGAGAAAGGGCAACAACTTTTAGAAGTGCTATTCATCTTTCAAATGACAGATGTAACATTTTCCGGTTCACCATTTGGGATCTGAGAGATGTGACAGCATGTGTGAAATTACAGTGGAATAGATCTGAAGTAGACCAATAAATCTGTACACCTAAATACCTAAAGGGGCTGGTCCAGGGCTGGGCATGGTGTCAGTGGAGATTTGGCAATTATCTCTAAGGTAGATGAGGAGATCATCTGCTTATAGGGACACAGCATGTGTGCCTTCCCCCATGGGTGTGCCCCAGTCACATCCCCCAGCATGTAAGGTAGCCACTAGTGGCTCCACAGCCAGTGCAAAGAGGAGGGGGGACAGAGGACATCCCTGTCTCATACCTCTGCCCACTGCTATTGAGTCGGAAATGAGGGAGCCTGATTTGTCCCTGGCTGATGGTAGCGTATAGAGCAGTGGTATCATTTTAAGGAGGTGGAGTCCCAGTCCAAACCGCAATTGTACTTGAAATAGGAAGAGCCATTCTAGTGAATCAAATGCCTTCTCTAGGTCTGGTACTAAACATCCCTCTTTGGGCCATAAGGCTGGGGCATATTTGAGTTAAATAAAATAATGGATGTTGTTCATGCCAGGAAAAACCTGTTCTGGTCTGTATGTGCTAGGTTTGGGACCAGAGGTGCTAGGCGTTCCACTATGATTTTGGCTAATATCTTGTAATATGAATGTAATAACACCAGCTGTTGGTACGAGTGGAGCCATACAGGGTCCTTATTGGCTTTGACAAGGAAATTAGAAAAGTGTTGCAGGGGGTGTTTTGGAGTTGGGTAGCTATAAGGGCTTCCTCATATAATGTTAACAGTCACAGAGCTAGAAATGAGGCATATGCTTTAAAAAATTGTGTGGGAAGTCCATCTAGCCAGGGGGGTTCACCTGCTGGTGAGATTGCGGATCACCTCCTTGATTTCTTGTAGAGTGATGGCTTCATCAAGTTCCACCCGCTGACCTGAGCTGATGGTGGGGAGAGGCAACGTGTTGAGGAAAGAGTCAATATTATCAGGAATGGCTATTGTGTTTGAGAGGTACAGGGTAGTGTAGTGGCAAACTTGTTCATCATGTATTTCCCACTGTGTGTAGGACAGAGTGTCGTTGGCCGTTTGCAGTGCAGAAGTGGGTCGATTAGGGGGATCCTGTCATATTAATCAGGCGAGTAAAGGCCTGCCCTGTTTGCTGTGGTATGTGTTTTGCCTGAATGAGTTGCATAATTAAAAAAACACCACCTTCTAGTAGCGTTGCATGTGCTCTTCTGGACTCTGATAGTTTTTATTTAGTGCTCGGATATCGTATAGCTTCATTTTTTAGGTGCAATAGCTGATGTTCCTTAGTGAGCGTCTCCCTATCTAACTGTCTACTCATGTTCCAAGTTAGGCCCAAGCAGTGTCCGCGTTTTTTAGTCGTGTTACTGTTATGGTCAAAGTATTCATTGATCATTTGGCCAACCGAGGCAGGGAAAGCTGGGTCTTCAAGTGTCAAGGGCTGCAAGAGCCAGGTAGGAGCGGGTGGAGGGTCTGTGTCCCAGTTTTGGTGCAGGTATTGGGAATATAAAGGAATATACCCTAGATTTAGTGTGTCAAAAGAACCTTATATCTAAGATGTTTCAATTCTGTGGCCAGCTTCTAAGAGAGGGTGCGTTAGAGGAGGCTGCAGTGTGAGGTAGTATCAAGCACGCTATTATAGTCTCCACCCAGTAACCAAGAGATCCCACTCCAGCGTGACAATGACTCAGAGAGTTGGCATAGAAAGGAGGCTTGATCAGTGTTTGGAACATAAATGCTACTAAGAAGAATGTGCCTTCCATCTAACCTGCCCAGTACTAATCCATAACAACCTTCAGGGTCTGTAAGCTTCTCCTCCATTGTAAAGGGGACCCCAGGATGAATCCAGATAAAGGCAACTCTGGCACAGGTGGAGTAGCCCATTGGATATACCTGGCTGCCCCAAGGCAATTGGAGTCTGGTGGCTTCTGGGCCAGTTAAATGAGACTCTTGTAGCAGAGCAATTAGATTATCGCTGTAGGTAGGAATAAATGGCATAATGCCAGAAAGTTGCATGGATACCACACATATTCTGGGACACTATTTTAACTTGTGTCATGTGTGTTGTGGCTTGTAGGCCTAAGACGCAAAGTCAGCATTGCTGGAGATGCAAAGTCAAGATCAGGTCGAGTTAGGGCACTAAGGAAGGGAGTAGTTTTGGGTCACCTGAGGAACAACAGGTGGGATGACTGAAAGCAAACAATATTTCTCATAACAATTAACATTTCAAATGCCAATAGATCAGCGCACTAAAACAAGTCTCTGCCCAAACCATACATCAGGGTAAATTAAGGGGGGATTGTCTTGCCAGGGAAAGGGAACTGCCTGATTTTCTTCCCGTGGGTCACCCTTCTGCTCTGGATCGATGTGGTTGTCTGCAACGTCATTAAACATCTACATGGGCATGTGGAGTTTTGGGCTAGTCAACTACTCAGTAGTGCAGATGCATGTGCGTGTTGATAGACGACCTTCCTTGGGCAGTCTTTAGAGATCATACATGCAGGGAACTTAGTGGTTGGGTGGATGATCTAGATAGATTTATAGCAGACATCCAGTATTGTTTGTGACACTTGATACAAGAGCAACTGGCTGAGACTGTATTACATGATGGTGTCAACTATTTGTGTGGGGTTATGCCCAGCAGGGGTGCCGAGTCGTGTTGAGAAGGCCAAGTGGTGGTGAAACTTTCCCTGCTAAAAGAGTGTGCATCATCCACATATGGGCTGGAGCTTTAAACAGTATCTATGAGGGAGATTGTATGTTCCAGAGCTCTACGGTGTTCTGAAATTATTTGTTCCAGGTCCAGAACCGTTTCCAGCATCTGACGGGGTAGTATTGAAGTATTTTTCATAAGTCACTGGCCGGGGGACTTTTCTAATTTTTAAGGAAGGTATTTAGAGTTGACAGTATGAAAGCAAGTCAACTCCAACCAGTTCCACCCCTCTTCCTGGCAATTGAAAAGGTGAGTATTGTCACCTGCTACAACTCATAGTCTGGCCGGAAAAGGTAGTGAGTAGGATATGTCTAATTCGCACAGATGGTGTTTCCCTGCCAGAAAGGAATAATGTTGTCTTTTAACAGCAATGGTGTAGTACGGAAACAGAATAATTCAAGCAGTTTCCACTCTTATTTCAGTGAGCTGTCTTTTTTCTCGTAGCACAGTCTTTTTCCCAGTAATATAGGAAGTGGATCACCATTGGGCAATGAGACAAGCCAGGGGGAGGTCTGCATGCCAGGACTCAATGGACTATTTCGATTGAGAAGAAATGTGAGTTATCCTCCTGATGTAAGATTTGAGATAGTATATACAGAGCCAACTTCCTACATTGGTGGATCAGCTGTGGGTTCTAAGACTTTGGGGGTCATTCTGACCTCGGCGGTAAAAGGTGCTTACCGCCGGTCAGAAGACCGTCATAACACCGCCGCGGCCGCGGTAAACCGCCACGGTCATTCTGACCCGCTACTTGAAAACCTCCAAAAACCCGACATCCACAAAAGTCCGCCACACCAAAGGTCAGCGAAAAAATGGCGATGACCAAACCTCCACTGTCACGCCAACAGAAATACGCCCATGCCATTACGACCCACGAATCCACGCGGCGGTCTTTCAACCGCGGTATTCCAATGGCGGGACACACCGCCGCGGTCAAAATACACACACCTTTACAAAACATCCCCACATTGGACAATTTGAAACACACACACCTGAGACACATATACACACCACTCCCACACACCCAATACAAAATAAAACACACACCCACATCACCCACAAACCCCTACGACCACAATTGCGAATCAAGGACAGAGAGAGACAGCACTGCTTAGAGTAGACCATCACACAGAGGCAAATCACAACATCACCCACACAATTATCACGCACAAAACACCATACACCACCACACACATTACACTCCACAAGACATACACCACCCCTCACCTCATCCACACCACCCCATGGCACCCCAAAGACACCCCAGGTTCTCTGACGCAGAACTCAGGGTCATGGTGGAGGAAATAGTCCGTGTAGAGCCCCAGCTATTCGGGGCACAGGTGCAGCACACCACAATAGCTAGGAAGATGGAGCTATGGCAAAGGATAGTGGACAGGGTCAACGCGGTGGGACAGCATCCACGCAATGGGGATGACATCAGGAAGCGATGGAACGACCTACCGGGGAAGGTGCGTTCCATGGTATCAAGGCACAACATAGCGGTGCAGAAGACTGGCGGCGGACCCCCACCTACTCCCCCAGAATTTACAGCATGGGAGGAGGAAGTCTTGCACATCCTGCATCCTGAGGGCCTCGCAGGAGTATCTGGAGGAATGGACTCTGGTAAGTCAAATCTTAACTACTACTTCCCACCCCCACCCCACCTGCATGCCAGCACATACCCCCACCCCCATCACACCAACTCCTTGCAAAAGGCTCACCATCACAACCCACCCATCCCAACACCAAGCCCTGCATGCGACCACAAAGCATGGACACCCATCACCAAAGCATGCCCACTGCACACACACATCACCCCCACAAGTCACCCTCACAAAAGCCCCCACAAGGGAATGCCTGCACTTGGGTACACGGACACCCACCCATCACACGAAATGCCACACACAGAAGCTATAACCATACCTTAATACCCCTGCAGGACCCGAACGCCACCACACCGCCACGGAGGGTCCAGAGATGTCCATCCCACCCCCAGATGAGGCCCCCAGCGATGACAGCAGCTCTGTCTCCCTGGACCCAGATGACCAGCCCGGCCCATCGGGGACCTCTGGACAGTCGGTTCCCCACAGACAGCCACAGGCTACAGCAGACCTAACCCCCTCTGGGAACACCAGCACAGCTCCCACCCAGCGGGCCCATGCCTCTGTCTCCAGGTCACGTCAATCAGCGGTGTGTCCGCCACTACAGGGCACCCAGGTTGACCCACCACCCCAACAACCACAGGGACCTGGAAACAGGGGAACTGGGAGAGCTGCTGTGCGACAGGGGGGGGACAGGCCCAGGGAACCCACTCTCCAAGAGGCCCTCTCCTCCATCATGGGAGCATACCACCACTCCCAGGAGACGATGGCGACGGTACTGGCCAGGTTCCAGGAGATCCAGGCACAGCAGGAGGAACGGTACATGGGGTTCAGAGAGGAACTGAGGAACATTGGTTCCGCAATGGGGATCATCGTCCTGGCCCTTAACCAGATAGTCACCACATTGCGGGACCATGTGGCACCACAAAGGGCCCCTGTCACTAGCCAGGAACAGGCTACCACATCCGCCGGCGCTAGTGGACAGGAGGCCCCCACACAACGACAGTCCACCAGAACCCCACCTCCTGCTGAAGAACAACCACCCCGCAAGCGGAACCTGAGATCTCACAAGAAGACAGAGTAGGATGCCAAGACCCCCGCCAGCAAAGGATACCCCCTGATGTCATCCCACTGTCCCACATTGTCACCCTGTCCAACCTTAAACTGCCCCTGCTCCATCCTTCCACAGGCATATGGACAATGCACCTGTGAAACTGAGAACTGGACTCTGCCATGGACATTACTCCACCCCCACCCATCACCGTCTTACAATCATGTACCTATATGTAGCACTTGAAATAAATAACTGATTGCACTTAAAATAACAGGAGTCTACTTGTATTTTTCACAAATGTATTACACATAACGGTGCAATTATGTTCAGTTACATTGTGATGACAACATACCAATGTCAATAAGCTTTAGTCCATGGGCAGTAGTCACGCAGTCGGTCATACAGCTCTGAAAAGGGAAGGGAATGTCACAATTAACCTAAAAGGAACTGGGGGGAAACACAGACAGTAGAGACGCAGGAGTCCTTAAGTAAATGTGAAATGGCGTGGTTGATCCTTACCTGTGTGCTACTGAAAATATTGTTGTATCACTGTATCCCTGTTGTCTGTGTCGTCCCCGTCGTCTTCCTCCTCTTCACTCTCCACAGGCTCCACAGCTGATACAACACCACCATCTGGAACCATCCTCTTGCACAAAAGGCACCTGGCGTCGCAAAGCAAGATTGTGAAGCATACAGCAGGCCACGATGATATGGCACACCTTCTTTGGTGAGTACATTAGGGATCCACCAGTCATAAGTAGGCACCTAAACCTGGCTTTCAGGAGGCCGAAGGTCCTTTCTATGATCCTCCTAGTTCGCCTATGGGCCTCATTGTACCGTTCCTCTGCCCTGGTCCGGGGATTCCTCACTGGGGTCAATAGCCAGGAGAGGTTGGGGTAACCAGAGTCACCCATTAACCACACACGGTGTCTCTGTAGCTGTTCCATCATATAAGGGATGCTTCTATTTTTCATAACATACGCGTCATGCACTGACCCAGGGAACTTGGCATTTACATGGGAGATGTACTGGTCTGCCAAACAGACCACCTGGACATTCATCGAATGATAACTTTTTCTGTTTCTGTACACCTGCTCACTTCCACTGGGGGGAACCAAAGCCACATGGGTCCCATCAATGGCACCAATGATGTTGGGGATATGTCCAAGGGCATAGAAATCACCCTTCACTGTAGCCAAATCATCCTCCTCAGGGAAAACAATGTAGCTCCGCATGTATTTCATCAGGGCAGACAACACTCTGGACAAAACCTTAGAAAACATAGGCTGAGACATCCCAGATGACATGGCCACTGTTGTCTGAAAAGACCCACTTGCCAAAAAATGGAGTATTGACAGAACCTGCACCAGAGGGGGAATCCCTGTGGGTTGGCGGATGGGGGACATCAGGTCTGGCTCCAGCTTGGCACACAGTTCATGTATAGTGGCTCTGTCAAGTCTGTATCTAAGTATAATATGTAGTTCTTCCATTGTCGACAGGTCCACCAGCGGTCGGTACACGGGAGGATTTATCCTTCTCCTCGCAAGTCCCAGCGGACGGTGCCTAGGAAGGACAACATGGAGCAGAAAGTCAAGCAAACCACAGGTTCGTTCACACAGCTTGCACAGTAAAAGAATCGCAATGCATTGAAAGGCTTGTATGAGTGGCAATGCACGGCCTAGGCCTGTGTGACGCAGTTGAAATTATGCCATGTGGGCCCTGGAAATGGCGGCTGCCTGACCTGTGAAGTGTGACAGTGGGATGTGAGGTCAATGCGCTGGCGTGGCACACCGTGGCGGTAGGCGGTCGAAGACCGCGGTGCGAAGCCGCATTGGTTAACATTGCACCTTATGGGTTTCATGAGCCAATGACGATGTGCGCCGGCGGTCGCGGTACGCACCGCCGCGGTACGCACCGCCGCGGGCGTGACCGCCATTTTCTATCTGATTAATCACTCGAGACCTGATCATCCACAGGAGAGGACCTATACTGCAAGTGCTGCTGTGACCTCGGTCTGGGAGATACTATGGCTGCTGCGACTGGAGAAAGGGCCCCTGCCTTCGCATCTGAGGAATTGGAGAAACTTGTTGATGGGGTCCTCCCCCAGTATGCGCTACTCTACGTTCCTCCAGACCAACAGGTTAGTACACAGGGTGCACGCTGAATGGGCTATGCCTGTGTTGAGTGGAGTGGATGTAAGATGGTGGGGAGGGGAGCGAATGAGGAGTGCAACGCACGACAGATGGGAACATGTGCCACATGGCAAGGTTGGGGAGGGGGGGCCCCTCACATCGAGCATGCAGAAAAGTGATGATATTTCCTTTCCCACCCTGTACATGTCAAATAGGTCAGCGCCCATCAGAAGATCGACATTTGGCGTGCCATCGCCAAGGACGTCCGGGCCCTGGGGGTCCACTACAGACGGGGCACCCACTGCCGAAAGAGGTGGGAGGACATCCGCCGCGGGACCAGAAAGACCGCCGAGTCTCTGCTGGGGATGGCCTCCCAACGTAGGAGGGGTGCAAGCCGCCAATTGACCCCCCTGATGTCCCGGATCCTGGCGGTGGCCTACCCCGATTTGGATGGGCACGTGAGGACATCACAGCAGACACAAGGGGGTGAGTATCAGCACATTCTGCTATCTTTGCGCGCAGTGGAGGTGTCTGGGTAGGGGAGGAGGGATGTGGGTAACTCAAGGCCAGGGCGCTTTCTGTAGGCTAGTCCCCTCCGTTAGGCATGGCCCTGTGCCCCCGCCCCCCACCTCTGTAGGGTGCCAAGTACAGCTATCCATGGTCCTGCATCACCCATGTGTGCATTTGTCGTCCATAGACCTGTAGGCCTAGTCACAAGAACTGAGTAGTGTACCCCAATTGCGCAGCGTAGTGCAGTGGGCTTCTGTGTCTGTCCTCTCCGACAACGGTGTTGCCAATGCATGCACTCAACCTGTCTTCATTTCTCCCCCCCACCCATTTTCTTTTTCTTCCTGTGCATGTGTGCATTAGCATCATCAGGCGGAGGAGAATTGGCATCGGCGCACAAGGGAGCTGCATCTCACATGGCCCCGGAGGGCCATGCAACCGACTCCGAGTTCACCAGTGAGACGGAGGGCGAGGGGAGCTCCACAACGGGGACCCGTGGAGACGTCAGCGACACCGACTTGTCCTCGGAAGGGAGCTCCCTTGCGGTGGCGGCAACATCCGTGCCCACCGCCACAACAGGTACAGCCGCCACCCAGCGCACCAGCCCCGCCCTCCCAGCAGCCCCTCAGCCTTCGCTCCGTGCCCGCTCACCCAGGAAGGTGGGCATCTCCTTTGCCCCAGGCACCTCAGGCCCTGCCCCAGTTACCCCTGCTGCCCTCAGTGAGGAGGTCATTGACCTCCTACAGACCATCATTGTTGGGCAGTCTACCCTTTTGAATGCCATCCAGGGTGTAGAAAGGGAGGTGCATCGGAGCAATGCATACCTGGAGGGCATTCATTCGGGTCAGGCTGCCCATCAGCGATCGTTCAACGCTCTGGCCTCAGCACTGACGGCAGCCATTGTCCCTGTCTCCAGCCTCCCTCTTCTAACTCCCTCCACCCAGTCCCAGTCTCCTGTTCCTCAGCCTATCCCATCCACACCATCAGACCAGCCTGCACACACCTCAACACCCAAGGGCAGCTCATCCAGACATGAGCACCACAGATCCCACAAGCATTCACACAAGCAACATCCAGATGCAGACATGCCAACAGTCACTACTACCTCTGTGTCCCCCTCCTCCTCGTCTCCCTCCTCCCTCCCTGTGACGTCTCCACTCACACCTGCATGCACACCACCATCAGCCAGTACTTCCATCACCAGCACACCCTCCATTACAGTCAGCACACGTGCAGTCACCACCCCCACTGCCATTTACACGTCCCCTGTGTCCTCTCCCACTGTGTCTGTCACCCCCTCTTCCAAACCACACAAACGCAGGCAGCCACCCACCCAACAGCCATCCACCTCACGACAGCCTCCAGCCCAAGCACCTGCACCCAAAGACAGCACACTTCACTCTCCTACAACCACATCCTCTTCCTCCACTCCCATACACACTGCACCTACCCTTCCCATTGCTCCTAAAAAACTTTTCCTCTCCAAAATTAACCTCTTTGCATCACCTGACCCACCCCTCCATCTGGTAAGAGTCCAAAGAGCACCTCAGCCACCACCAGCCCTGCATCTAATTTCACCATAATGCAGGGCTATTGGAGTCCACCAGCTCCTAGGGAAGGAACATCGCCCAGCAGCAAGGGGACAGCCAGCCCACCCCCTGGGAAGAGGACAAGAAAAATTAAGGGCCGGCGCGAAAAGCCTGAGACGGCTGCCACCTAGGAGAGTGGCCTTGCCCCGTCACCTGCCACATCATCTAAGGGAGGCAAGGGCCAGAGAGCTGCAGCGAAGGAGGGCAAGGGCTGCAGGGCGGAGAAGACATGCAGCAGGCGAGCGCACCAGGAGGGCCCCACCAGCCCCATACCGGGTGTGACGGACGACACCCAAGGGCCCAAGACTCCATCACAGGAGGGCCCCGCTACCGCAAGGTCGGAGGGCGACTAAGCGGGGAGTCTTGGCCAGGTCTGGCTCCCTTGAAAGACAGGACAAGCACCGCTGAACAGGGCCCCGCCGTGAAGTGCACCGCTGACCAGGGTCCCGCCAAGACAGGCACCGCTGAACAGGGCCCCGCCGTGAAGAGCACCGCTGAACAGGGCCCCGCCAAGACAGGCACCGCTGAACAGGGCCCCGCCGTCTCAAGCACCGCTCCGCTGGGCCCTTCATCTCAAGCACCGCTCCGCTGGGCCCTTCATCTCAGGCACCGCTCCGCTGGGCACCGCCGTCTCAAGCACCGCTCCGCTGGGCCCTTCCTGTCAAGCACCGCTCCGCTTGGCCCTTCGTCTCAAGCACCGCTCCACTGGGCCCTTCCTGTCAAGCACCGCTCCGCTGGGCCCTTCATCTCAAGCATCGCTCCGCTGGGCCCTTCATCTCAAGCACCGCTCCGCTGGGCCCTTCCTGTCAAGCACCGCTCCGCTGGGCCCTTCATCTCAAGCACCGCTCCGCTGGGCCCTTCCTGTCAAGCACCGCTCCGCTGGGCCCTTCATCTCAAGCACCGCTCCGCTGGGCCCTTCATCTCAAGCACCGCTCCGCTGTGCCCTTCCTGTCAAGCACCGCTCCGCTGGGCCCTTCCTGTCAAGCACCGCTCCGCTGGGCCCTTCATCTCAAGCACCGCTCCCCTGGGCCCTTCCTGTCAAGCACCGCTCCGCTGGGCCCTTCCTGTCAAGCACCGCTCCGCTGGGCCCTTCATCTCAAGCACCGCTCCTCTGGGCCCTTCATCTCAGGCACCGCTCCGCTGGGCACCGCCGTCTCAAGCACCACTGGTCCATTGACAGTGCCGGTTCTGTGTCGAGCAGGTGTTCACGAAGCACTCTGGGCACCATGCCTCCTCCAATACCAGTGGAGTCGGTTATCCATCTGATGGACTGTGGCTTTGCACTCCCCAGGATGGCACAGTGGGCAACCCTCCCACTGTAAAGACTTGTGAGACTGTGGCTTTGCACCCCCCAGGATGGTACAGTGGGCATGGAGGCCCCTTGTGGATCTGGCGTCGTGGACTCATGTGGCTGAGGTGCCCCCCTTTCCCTTCCCCCTGAGGTGCCTGTTGTTTTATCATCTGATGCCCTCTCCAATGGTATCCGGTCTCCTGTGTGGGCTTTGCCCATGTGTTTGTACACATTGGCCCACGGACTATGGATATTTAATGAACTGTGCAGGACTTATTGACTATGTTTATACTTTGCACTATGTTCATTATTTCTTTTGTATATTTCATATGGCATATTTACCATGACTCAATGAACCTATTTTATACATAAATTTAAAAGTTCATTTGAATTATGTCTTTGCATTCTTCCGGGGGGTTTGGGTGGTGTCACTCTGACTTGTTGCTCTGCATTGGTGTGTAGGTATTGGGGGGGGGTGCAGGGGGGTGGGTGTATCGCGTAAGTGTGTGCACGTAACCTTTCCTCCTCCCCCCTCCCCTGTGTCGTAGGTGCAGTACTCACCGTTGTCGTCTGCGCCGGCGTTCGTACTTGTGGTAGATGAGCAGGTAGACAATAGCTGGTAGGATGTTTAATTCGGGTTCCATGCTGTCCAGATTCCTCGTGGAGTGTGTATAGGTGAACGTTTTCCCGTTCGCAGTCTGTTTCCGACGTGTTTTTATCGGCGGGGCTCCCGCCCCAGAAAAGGTGGCGGATTGGTGAGTTGTGATAGGGTGGGCGGTACATTGTCTGCCGCCTGCCTGTTGGCGGTGACCGCCGCGCCGTGGCGGTCGGAGTATTAAAGTGGCGGTCTGTGTTGGCGGTTCCCGCCAGGGTCAGAATTGCATTTTTTGGACCGCCTGCCTCTTGGCGGGTTGGCCGCCGCTTTATCACCGACCGCCAGGGTTGGAATCACCCCCTTTGTATTTGCTAGACTACTCAGCCAATAGAGTTTGTATTTGACAGACTCCCAGACCATATACTCTTTATGGCTTCCCTGCACTTACAATGTCGAAGATTTTGCTTAGACACTAAAGGGTCATAGTGCTCCGGCAAACTATGTCCTCACCTATGGTGTAGTGAACCCTGCCTTGGAGCTGTAAGGCCTGCTAGAGGGGTGACTTACCTATGCCACAGGCAATGGGTTGTGTGCCATGTCAACTTAGTCATTTTCTCCCCACCAGCACACACAAGCTGTGAGGCAGTGTGCATGTGCTGAGTGATGGGTCCCCAGGGTGGCGCAATACATGCTGCAGCCCTTAGAGATCTTCCCTGGCCACAGGGCCCTTGGTACCTGGGTTACCATTTAGAAGGGACTTATCTGTGCGCCAGGGCTGTGCCAATGGTGGGGACAATGTTACAGTTTAGGGAAAGAACACTGGTGCTGGGACATGGTTAGCAGGGCCCCAGCACACTTAACTAGCATCAACAAAAGGCAAAACTTTAGGGGGTAACCATGCCATGAGAGGCGTTTTCCTACAGGGGTTGTGTGAGTAAATTTGGGGGTTGTGTCTGCAGGTAGGGTGGATGGGATGTGCTGCTTGTGGAGTGATTCATTGTCATGGTGTGTGTGCATGTGGTCTATGGGGTACATGTTTGGGGGTCTGATATTGTGGTGATGGTGCAAGCGAGGGCACTTGTGGCAAGATCTGAGACTGATCTAAATTACACTGCAGGTGTAATTGGTGTTCTGACTGTGAGGGGGTGGAGGTGGAGGAGTCAGTGAAGGGAGTGGATGTTGGCATGTCTGTATCTGAATGTTGTGTGTCTGCTTGGCGGTGGTGGCATTTGTGGTGCTTGTGTCTATCCTTGCATACCGTGTCTGCAATGTAAATGCATGTTGGTCAGTAAGTGTGCCTTGGATGGGTGAGGGGAGAGGGATGTGGGTTTGGGAACAGGTAGCTGGAGGGGGGACGGAAGAATTAGGGACACTGGCTGCCGTCAAGGAGGAGGCCAGAGATGGAAACGAACTCTGCAGGCTAGACAGACCACCATGAATGCCTCCCAAGAACACATTGGCCAGCTACATCCGGGAAGACTATCCCTGGATGGCATTCACAATCGTTGTCTGCCCAACAGAGATGGACCTCAGGAGGTCTATAGCCTCCTCATTGAGGGCAGCAGGGCTGATTGGGGCAGGGACAGAGTTGCCTGCGGAGAAGGAGATGCCCACCCTCCTAGGTGAGCGAGCATGGGCAACTGGTTTGGGAGCTAAAGGGAGAGCAGTGCTGGTAAGGTGGGTGGTGGACAAGGAAGATGCAGGGATGGTCCGCCACCGCCATAGAGTGTCCATCGGAGGAGGAATCAGAAGATGTAGTGGTTGATCCTGTCTCCCCTGTGGCACTCCCTCCACCCTCTGTCCCACTGGTCCCCTCAGCCCCACTAGTATTAGCCTCCTTGGTCCTGGGAGCTGCAGCATCCCCACTCACTAGTGTCCCTTCCCCTATGCCAGATGATGCTGATGCACACAAAGACAGAGGAGGAGAGGGAGGGTGGGTGTCAGAGAGAGAGAGACAGGGTGCAATTGATTAATGCCAGCACAACAGTCACACAGAGTAACTACAACAACTTCTGATGCCATGCCATGACACGCCATGCCCTTTACCTAAACATGCTTCAACATTAGAACACCATGGGGGAACCACCGCAATGCACATGTACATCGCTGATGCTGATACAGATGCAATCATTTACATAATGAGAGGCCTACCCGCAACACCTGCCCAGGACCTGCACTCTTCACATGTCCATAGAGACACACTGTTCCTGGACTACTGAACCAACAGAATCCTGCTTAGCTAGTTAGCACGCCAACTAGGCCATTGTCAAATAGCACAGTGACATCTTGGCCCACCCTACCTTACTACACATACAGTACCTGGCAGCTGATTGAGGACTCAATAGACATCACTCCAATCGCACCACTTAAAGACAGGACAGTCACACTGGCCTCACCTGCTGCCCCATACAACTGTCAGTACATGGGTAGGAACCCCATCCACGAGCTTCTCCAATTCCTCCTGGGTGAAGGCTGAGGCCCTATCTCCTGCAGGACGTTCCAACTTGGCGACCAGGTTCAGAACACACCAGCACACGCAGTGGAGGTCTTCTGTGCATGACTGTCAGGAGTCAAGTGAGCATGAGCACATGAAATGGCAGTTACAGCCGTGGTGGACATCACCATCCACACCAGCGGTAATCACCATTGGCTCCTGTCTCCCAGAGGCAACCATGTTAACCAATGAGGAGTTGCACGGCGGTTTAGATCGGCTACCGCCATGACGTGTTATGCTGGTGGGATAAGCACATTTCAGTCTGTCCAGAGTATGCAGGACAGCCTGCCACCATTTTACATGTGTGATGTGTATTCAGGGTGCATTTAGGTGCATTATGGGTGACATATCTTGCCCTGTGCACAGCTGATAATCGTCCACACAGTAAATGCTGCATATCATGATTTCTACTCCCTCCCATTTGCAAGTATAGAGGAAGGTTGAGGATGAAGAATACTCCGGTGTACAGGGCCCTAGTCGTCCTTGCCACCGTGGAAGAGCGACACGTAATACAGACCTATCATCTGAACCGATAGACCATTATGGATCTGGTGACCCAGTTGTAGCCCAAACTATTGCCTGCCATTCGACATCCCAATGCTATCCCTCCCCACAATATAGGTGTTGTCAGTCCTCCACTTCCTTGCTTCAGGGTCCTTCCAGATGACAGTGGGATTGGCAGCAGGGATTTCACTGCCCATGGTCGCGCAAGTCCTGAAGGACGTCCTATGTGCCCTGTTACAACACATGGCCAGCTACATCAGATTCCTACACCGTGCTGATTTTGCCACTGTGAAGGATGCCTTCTCTGATATGGCACATGTCCATCTTGGGATAGGGGCCATAGATGGCACCCACAATGCCCTGGTGCCACCCAGGAGGAGTGAATAAGTGTATAGGAACCGTAAAACCTTCTATTCCACAAATGTGCAAGTGATGTGTCTGGCTGACCAATATATCACACAAGTGATGCCCAGGTTCCCTTGGTCTGCGCATGACTCCTACATTCTGCAGCACAACACCGTCCCACACATGATGGCACCACTACAGAGGAACTGGGCCTACCTAATTGGTTTGTATCCCCACATATGTGTGCCCCTCTGCTCTGAACACTCTTCGCAACCTGCACTACACCCTCCTGATCCTGACATGGCTCTTACCTCTGTGCACACAGGTGACTCTGGCTATCCCAGCCTTCCCTGGCTACTGATACTCATGAGACATCCAACTACAGTTGCAGAAAACAGGTGCAATGAGCCCCACAGTAGTACAAGACGAGTAATTGAGTGGACCACTGGCCTGCTGAAGTGTCTGCACATCTCCAGAGGTGCCCTACTCTAAACATCACTGAAAGTGTGCCAGATCATTGTTGCTTGCTGCATGCTACACAATCTGGCCCTGAGACATCATATCCCATTGCTGGATAATGAGGAAGATGATGAGGAAGCAGCTGACTCTAGAGCAGAGCTGATACAACAATACTTCTACTGAGATACTGGTATGTGTCATATGTATAGTTTGAGTCCAGTTCCACTGTCTGCCTTGTGCCATGTTACCACCTGCTGTCTGGGTTAACTGGTGATATTGGAGATATGACTCTAGGTGGTTTGGGGGTTACATGTGGGCATGAGTTTGGTGGCTCATGTGCACAGGTCAGTGCTATTCTCATCCTTCTGTTGTGTTGCTGCACTTGTGACATCTATGTGCAGGACCATTGTTCCCTGAACTTCCAGATCCAGTGCAATCTGTGTGCTACACTAGGTGGTTTCCTGTGTTTTGCATTCTGTACTGGGATTTGACATTGGGAGGTGTTGCAAGAATACTGTTCGTGGCAGTGTGAACTGCCTAACATGTGGCTCTGTTTGCTGTGAGGTTGGGAACATGTGGGAGGTATGTCTTGCGAATGTGGGTTTGTAATGGCCATATGTTTGTGGACTTGACTTGCCATCTCTACTTTGGCTTCCTGTACTTACAGTGCATGTGTATTGATTTGGCATATGTGACGCCTATAGTGATTGATGTCCCTGTCTTTTTCTACTTTCAGTACATTGTTCCTGTTGCCTCCCTTGACACTTCTCTCCAGCCACTGCCTGCTCCGCTGTGATCCTCGCTACATATCGCTCCCCCTGTCCCTCACACATACATTGCAAGGGCAATGGGTTAACTGTTTCACATGAATGCCTGTATTTTTCGTGCTCATGACAATAAAGACGTAGGCAGTAATTGTGGTCAATGGTGTTTATTTTGGATGTACAAGTGCAAGGATTGATGAGTGGGTGATGGCAGGTGGGCTCAACAGAGTACTTGTGTCAGCTGTGGATAGTCAAGGTCCAGAATGGTGGCCATGGGAGTACTGAGACATGACAGTGGACAGTCAACAGGGTGCCTCAGTGACACATGATGGAGAATGTTCAGGTGAGGGTCACTTCCTGGCTGTGCTCTTGGTTTTGGCATAAGTTCTGGCAGGATGTCTGGTTGGACGCCCTCAATTGCATGGGGGCTCATCAGCTACAGGGTTAGGGGTGCTGATGTCCTCTGGGTCCTGAGGAAGGGCCTCCATTCCACTAGCTGCCGTTGACGTGGAGGGCTCAGAAGTGATGTGGGTAATGGAAGGGTCCTGCTGGTGGGAGATGGACTCACGCAGGATGGTGGTGAGCTCCTTCAGCAACAATGCCATGGAGGCCATGGTGGTATTGTGGGTCTGTGACTGCTGCATAGCCTCCTGATGGTATTCACTCTGCTGCCTCTGGCCCTCCTTCACAGTGACGAGGATCTGGCCCATGATGTCCTGGGTTTTGTGGTATGCACCCAGGACACAGTGATTGTGTCTGCCCCATCTGTTGGGCCACTGAACCCCTCCCACTGCCACTAGCACCCTGTGCCTGTGCCCTGGCACAGTGTGCCCACTTCCAGTAGCACCAGACCCTCCATTGTCTGGGTTGTGTGCCCTTGACTCTGGCGCCTGTACTGGGGGGCACACTTCTGATTGAGATGTCCCTGGGTCACAGGTTTGGGGTGGAGGAGTTGGATGAGGTGTTGTAGCCACATGGGGTGGGGAGTCCGGTGTGTCCAGGGTGGTTCTGCTGGGAGTGGACTGAGTCGCCCCAGATGGCCCAGGCAACTCACCCCCGTCCAGACATCCACTGGGGTCTTAATCATAGGGACGGCTGTCTGAACCTAGGATCCTCTTATGGGTGACAGTGGCAGAGTTACATGTGGATGGAAAGAGGGAGAGTTTGTATGTGGATCCGTAGTTGCCATTTCCATGGTGTGGTGCATGCAGTGGCTTCATTTGCTTCCCAGTGATGGCAGTGACAGCTGCAGCACTACAGACATTGATTTGGTTATGGCTACTGTGCCATTGTTTCCATGTGCCATGGTGGGTTGTGAATGGCAGTTGGCATTGCTGACACTGCCATGTGTTGGGAGGCAATCGTAGCAAACAGTAGGTGTGGGCTGTGATATGGTTGACCTTGCAGGTATCCTAATATGAAGTGCTACAGTGAATTTTAGCTGGGTGGGGTGTGATACTTTGTGTGAGTTGTGGTTCATCACATTATGTACATTATCCGTGCATTGGGGGTGTGTGTGGGTATGGTGGGAGAGGGGTGTTGTTGCATGCAGGGGAGGGGCATACGGTGATTGGGTGTGCAGTAATGTGGGATGAGGGTAGGCGATTGTTGGGTAGGCATGCTGCTCAGGATTGGTTGTTGTGTGGGGAGGTATTGTTGCCTTACCAGTGTCCAGCTCTCTGTCAGTTCCAGTAAGTCCCTCCGGATGCATGATGTCCAAGACTTTTTCCTCCCAGGATGTTAAGTCCAGGAGTGGAGGTGGGGGCCCACTGCCAGTCTTGTTCAGGGCGGTCCTTTGCCTGGACGCCATGGTATGGCGTTTTCTCCGTAGGTCTTTCCACCTCTTCCTGATATCCTCCCTTGTGTCCTCCCTTGTGTGTGGATATGTGCCCAGCTGAATTGACCCTGTCGACGATCCTCTGCCGTAACTCCGTTTTCCTGGCCAATGATGTTTGCTGGACCTGGACTCCCATCAGTTGAGGCTCAACTCTGTTGATCTTGTCCACCATGACCCGCAATCTATTGTCTGTGAACTTTGGATGCTTCTTGCATGACGCATATGGGGTTGTGTGCTGTGTGGGTAGGATGCAGTGCGGGGTGATTGATGATGTGGGGATGTCTGGTTGCGGGTGCTGGTGGGTTGTGGTGGTAGTGTGCGCAAAGTGTGCAATGTGCAGGTGTTTGTTGTGTATGGGGTGTCCTTCATGGCTCGTGTCTCTCAGACTGGTCCTGGTAATCACACAGGATTGTTGATGTGGGAGGGGTGGGGTTATATGGTGCTGTGAGCAGGTGTGTGTTTTGTGAATATGTGTTTCAGGTATGGGGTATTCGAACTGTCCGATAGGGTGTTTGCTACCATTGGTGGTGTGTTTCTGTACCACAGTGGTGTGGACCGCCGTTGTTTTACCACCGTGCATGTACCGCTGTGCTGGAAAATGACTTGAAATGGGGCGGTCGGAATGGGCTTGGCGTGGTGGGGCCGGTGTTTGATCAGTTGGCTTTCACCGTCAGACGTCTTGGCAGTGTTGGTTTTGTGGCTATGTTTTGGCGGTTTGTTCTTTGTGACTCGTAATACAGCAGTCGCTGTACCGCCACCACTTGCGGTATGGTGGCGGCATTTCTAATGGCAGTGTTGCCCAAAATCTGCCAAAGTCGTAACGAGGGCCATAATTCTTAAAATTAGATTTTATTTTACAAAACTAATAACCTGGTGGAATTTTAATAGATATAAACGTTGAGGGCATCCCAATTTGTGTTCTTATAATAAAGGCCATAGGAATGAAAATGTTCATTTTTGCAAAACCGACTCAGTCAAGATGTTTGTACATCTCATTGACAATCATGTTTTGAATGGAGAATGTGATCAGTTAATGGATCAACATACTAATAGGAATTCCAAGATTAGGTATGCTCCTAATGTAATGCATTGGATAGTAAAGAAGGGTAATTTACCAAGGAGCTTTAGTAGATTCTTGGAGAATGTATAACTCAGTCGAGAGTATATACTTTTTACTCTCAACATATCACATCATGTTCTATGTAAAAAAGTTGCTCTGCGTTTGGTAAATGCTGTAATTATCTCTATCTTATTTTCACGCCATGTTCTAATGTTCACTGACATTGACAATCTATCTGGACTTTTAAAGTCGAGTAGGTGAAGTATTAATCATTTACTGAAAAAATATATAACGCTTTTAGATAAAGAATTAAAACTGACAGAACTCTGACATTAATATGATTAGATATTCTTTCAAGTCTAGGGCCAAGAATGTTACAACTATTTACATTCTGTCAAAAGAAAAATAAGGATCCAAAATGGAATCTGCTGCCATCTATGATAAAAATTAAGAAGTTAGAACATGCATTTCATAACTCTAAGAACAAAGAATGCACGGACTAATTGATAAAATCAAAAATGGAATTCAGAAAAAAAATGTATGGGGCCTGAATGTTGTATTTTACTGAAGAGTAATGAGGAACACAAATCGGGATAGTTATCAGCTAATTACCTTAAAATAAAATGAAAACAAAATAGATAAGGATGGGAAATATATATTTAAGGATATGGATTTTTTGCTGATTTTACAAAAGATAAGATAACCCAAATAATGTTCCATCAAACTCTTTATAGGGCAGCTATTTCCTATATTTACAAGTAAAAACTAAAGGGCTCATTTTCAAAGAAATGACCCAGGGTGGAACTGCAAGCCAGCTTACTGGCCACGTGCTCCATCATTTTGAAAGTGCAAAGATCCGTCATATTTACAGAAATACAAGCCGTCCCTGTACTTTCCTCTGCGTTGGTGCACAAACTGCTACCTAGTCTCAATGCAGGCCCCCTTGCAGTGTGGTGAAAATATTATAGACCAATTTCACTACCTGATAATTCTAGGACAGAGTTAAATGTTATATATGGTGCCTCTAGAAATAGCACAGCTATGGCTGATATTACCTTGTTTGTGGGAAATGCTGTTTAAATGGATACAATCTGAATTTATGCTAGGCCCTTGTACGAGGATGGCTGATTTATGATGCCAGACTGCGTGGTTTTGGTTTTGGTAGACTGTCTTTATTGGTCTTTAAACAGTATATATGGTGAAGATAATGGATAGCTGTTGAGAATTGGTGGGTTGTGATGACATCCCCTTTCCGGACACTCTATCTCATCTTCTTCTTCCTTTATTTCTTCCAGGACCTCGCGGGAAGCGTGGGTAAACAGAAGAGAATAGATGCGGTAAGTGTGGGTTTGGTTCTGGTATTATTTATCTTCTCTTTTCCTTTCTCCTTTCTTGTCCCTGTCTTTTCTCTTCCCTCTCTTATTTCCCTCCCTGGTTCTCCCTTGCTCTTTCTCTTCTTCCCCTCTCCTGGCTGGCTTCTTTCCTGCCCTTCCCTCTTCGTTTACTGGTTGTGTGCTTGGTTCTTCTTTGCCCTTGTACTCGTCTTTTCGTCTCTCTTTGTTCGTTTCTGCAATATCTCAAGTATACGGGTTTCTCGGCTGTCTTGGTCCCTTTTCCTCTCTTGCATCTATTCCGTCTTATTGGCGCATTGTTTTCCCTGTATTTCTCTATGCAGCTGTGTTTAAGCTTGTTTCCTGCTCTGTGTCTCTATTTCCTCTCCCCTTCCTGTCAGTGGTCCCCATGTAGTGCCCGTTTCCTTTTCCCTCCCATCCCCAGTCTTCTTCACCTCCCGCCTCCCGCTTCCCGCTTCGTTCTTTCCCCGCCCCGTCTGCGCCTCTGTACCTGAAGTGGCCACGCTTCTCCTGAAGCGTGGCGGCTCAATCATAGGCTCCCCGGGGCCAGCGGTCTTCGGTGTTACAACGGGACTCCTCCGCTCCAGAATCCAACGTCGTTCCGCTCGTCCGGAAGGCGGTCTCCGTGGCTCCTCGGTCAGCGTCCTCTCGATCCGTCCAGTCCTCAGCGTTAGCAAGCTCTGGGTTATTCCAGCTCCAACTCCCGACCTCCTCCTCGGGAAAGGGAGGAATCCCTGTTTTAACCACCGCCAGGTCCCGTGGGGGCGGCAGCGGACCAATGAGAGAGCTGTTCACTCTGTTAGCTTCCGGGAGAAAAATGGCAGTGTCAGAACAAGCTCGAGAAGTGTGTGGGTTGGATCGGAGCGACCCATCACAGCCCTTAACATGGCCTAAACTGCAGTATTACTGAGATTTTTCAAGTCCCCCTCTCCAATTTAATGGTTTTAATGGTGTTTCTTATCTATATGTTCTCCACAATTCATCTCATCGATTGCCAAATCCCTCTCTCCTCCCTCTGACGACGCCAACACAGCAGCGCGCAATCTCAATGCATGGATCACCGAATGCGCCAACACTCTAGCCCCTCTCCGCGTGACATCAGCTAAACGCGTGCCCAAGAAAGCCAGCTGGTTCACCACCGAACTCCAGGAATCAAAGCATACCCAAAGACGTTTTAGAGAAAAAATGGAGGAACAGCCAAACCGCATTCAGGGCCACAACTACCACCTACTGATGGAAAATCAAGAACCCTAGGAAGGACTCGGTCCGGGAGCCCATCAACTCCTCCTCACACAACTCTAAGGAACTCTTCTCAGTCATCAACGAGTTTACAGACCCCCCCTCCGAAGCCACCAGAATCCACCCATCACCTGTGGATCTCCTTTTTCCACCTCAAGATCTAGGACATCTACAAAAACGTCCTCCCGGAAAATCCTGGCACCGGAATCTGTGACCAACCCACCACCACATAACCCACCCAGATCATCCACAGCTGGTCCACGCTCATTACAGAGGAATCAGTCAACATCATGAACAGCACCCACTCCAGCGCCCCCTCGAACCCCTGTCCACACCACATATACATCAGAGCCAGTGCATCCATCACCCCCAAGCTTCCTAACACAATCAACTGCTTCATGAGCACGTGCACCTTCCCTGAGGACTGGAAACATGCCAAAATACACCCTCTCCTGAAGAAACCTCCAGCCGACCCATCAGAATTAAAGAATTTCTGGCTCATCTAGCAGCTACCCTAACCCCGCCAAAATACTGGCGAAACCAATCATCAATGCACAACTATGGAATTTCATCAAGGCCAAGAACTCCCTGGACAGCTCCCAGTCCGGCTTCTGCAGCAACCATAGCACAGAGACAGCCCTCCTGGCCGCCACCAATGACATCAGATTACTCCTAGACCGTAGCCACACTGCAGCACTCATACTCCTCGACCTCTCAGCAGCATTCAACACGGTCTCCCACAGCACTCTGCACCACAGACTCCATTACATAGGAATCCACGGAAAAGCCCTGGAATGGATCCACCCCTTTCTCTCTGGGTGGATGCAGAGGGTCAGACTCCCACCCTACACTTGCAGACCCACAGGAGTCAACTGTGGAGTACCCCAAGGATCCTCACTGAGTCCCACACTGTTCAATGTATTCATGGCCCCTCTTGCTACCATCAACAGAAGCCACGGTAAGAACATTGGGTCATATGCTGATGACACTCAACTCAACATTTCCCTCACTGAAGACCCTGACACGGCCAAAAGGAATTTCCACTCAGGAATGGAAGCTGTCCCCACCTGGATGAGAGAAAGCTGCCTCAAGCTCAACTCCGACAAGACTGAGCTCATCATCTATGGAAATGCCACCTCAGTTTGGGATGACTTCTGGTGGCCCACATCCCTCAGCACCCCCCCTGAACTGACTGAGCACGCAAGCAACTTCTGAATCATCCTCCTCCCTATCCATGACCCGCCAGGTAAACTCTGTTTCCTCCTCCTGCTGGCACACACTCCGCAAACTTCAGAAGATCTTCAGATGGATCCCAGCAGACTGTCGCAGGACAGTTACTCACGCTTTAGTCACTAGCAAGCTTGACTGCAGCAACGTCCTCTACGATGTCACCTCAACCAAAAACATCAAAAAACTACAACTCATCCAGAACAATGCTGCCAGACTCATTTTGGACCTCCTTGCTGAGAACACATCTCCCAACACCTGAGGGCCCCCACTGGCTACTGGTCGAGAATTGAATCAGCTTCAAACGTCTCACCCACAAATACAAGGCCATACACAGTGCAGGACCAGTCTACCTGACCACGTCTCCTTCGACACCCCCGCCAGATCCCTCTGCTCCACCCAGATGGCTCTGGCCACCATCCTTTGCATCTGCAAAACCTCTGCCAGAGGACGATCCTTCACCTATACTGCAGCATAGAGCTGGAACAACCTCCCCCTGCACCTCAGACAAAGCCCATCGCTCACCATCTTCAGGAAGAATCTCAAAATGTGGGTCTTGGGCTGAGGCCTCTCGTACCTTGTGACTCTAATGAGTGAGTAGCCTCACTCTACAAACACTGATTGATTGATTGATTGATTGATATCTTTTGCCCTTTTACTGTTCTTTTTTGTACCCAGAGCATTCTTGGAAAGTGTAGGAAGATTGTGCTCTTTTTGGGGTTTTATATTTGCAGCTAAGGAAGTTCTCATCTTATCTTGATCGGGAATTCTTTAGAGAGTTAGAAGAACTTAAATGTTAAGTAATATGAGGTCTCACCATTAAATACATATTGTTGGAAGGAATAATCTATAGATTAGCATTTAATCAATCTTGGATTAAATCCAGAGATATCTGCTACTCTAGTTCATTAGTAAAATACATTTAATTCAGATGAGGCTATAATTACAGATACATATTTGGTGGCGACATTGTCCCTATTTTCCATTTTAAGGTAAATTAGACACTATAGGTGATGTTTATCTCTGGTATTAATTTCCCTTCCTGAATGTTATAAATTTAATTTCCTAAAATAATTTATTTTCAGAAAAATAGATGAAATGCTTTCAAGATTTAGGTGTGTGAGTGTTGGTAGTGTAGTATTTTTGTAAATTTATTAATACAATACACAAAATACTAAAACAAATGCATTTTACAGGATACACATTTATTAACAGTAATTATAACATAGGGTTGCACTTCATGCACTTCAAAATTAATATATTGGTTCTCTCATGGATAGTCCATTTCTCCTATTTTTTGTGTAACATTCCAGTTAGTGGCAAAAATGTGTATCAAACCACTGTTGGATCCCAGAAAACTATACATTTCTACAGAGTAAATAATATTCTGAATTCAGCAAGGAATCATTTGTGTAGATCCTTCAAAGTTTTCCTACAGAGAGTAACAGTTGAAATTAAAAAAATATTGAAATTGAGTTAAAAACAAACCCAGCTATTTGTGTCTACATTTTCATCTGTAACTTTATCTAACTATGACAGACTTTCAAAAGCATATACTGTTATGTCCGCAGGACCCTTCTGGTTGCACAGATTTATAGGACTTCACCAAGAACCGGAGGTCCCCAGAGCCAATAACTGAGTTATACCTTGCAATGTTTTTTTATTGTGTACCGGGTATATGGCAATTCATATGGTAAAATTTAAATAGTGAAAAGTAGGTATCAAGAAACCAACGTATTTCTGAAATTTGCAAAAGATATGGAGTTTAAAGCAGGGGTTATTTGCACATCTCTGAAGTTCTGGGTACCCATACCAGCATGTGAATTAGATGGTATCTCTAAATTACTTCTTTCTTACTCATTCGGAAGGTGAAAATGCAGAGGAATAGAATTGGTAATATCACTTGCTCTACTATTAGGTGTTCCATTAAGTCCCCCAACAAAAATGGTACATCACTTATGTCAGTAGGCCTGGTGCCCGAGACTGAAAATGACCCAAAAGCAACATGAATACATCAGATTTTTCCACACAAAACAGACCCATTTCTCGTGAAGTGGGTAGCTGTGGTTTTTGGGCCCAGCCTCAGCTGGCACCCAGGGAAACCTAACAAACCAAAACATTTTTGAAAACTAGATACCTAGGGAAATCCAGGGTGGGTGATTGTGTGTGTCTCACCAGGTTGTTTAACGCACAATCCCCTGCAAACCTTAAATTTTGACTATAACAACACATTTTTCTTTCATTTCTTTGATGGAATGTTTTGGAATCGGCACTGAGCCACAAATATCCTTCTACCCAGCATTCTCCTATGACTCCTGATGAAAATGGTACTTCACTTGCCGGCAACAGGAAATGGCCCAAAACACAACATGAATATATCAAATTTTTCTACGCAAAACAGACCTGTTTTTTTAAAAGTGGCTAGATGTGTTTTTTGGGCACTAGCTCAGCTGACATATAGGGAAACCTAGCAAACCTGTATATTTTTTAAAACTAGACACCTAGGGGAATCCATGATGGGGTCACCTGTGTGGCTTCAGCCACATGTTTTACCCAGAATCCATCCCTTCTTAACCTCAGAAATTGTCTAAAAAACACATTTTCCTCACAGGTGCTTACGACAGGGCCAAAAACGTCTAGAGTTTGAGGGGGAACCAAAGCGGGTCCAAAAGGGCAGGGTTTTTTAAAATACATTTTTAGGCTGACTCTGCTTTGGGCACCCACACAAGTGAGGTATAATTTTTATCGGTATGCTGGGTGGTAGGAAATTTGTGGTTTATTTCTGTTTTGGGAAGAATATGGAACAGAAATGCAAGGAAATGTGTGCTTTTAGTCACATGTTGAGGTTTGCATGGCATTGTGAGTAAGAAAATGGTGTTGGATGGATGCGAAGCACACCACCATGGACTCCTCCCGATGTCTAATATTCAGAATTGTCTGGCTGTAGTGGGTTTTTCCAGGTTCAGCCTACCCAAGCCCAAAAAGTGCAGCTGTTCACCATTGCAAGTGGGATGATACTAGGAGTTAACCAGACTCTCCTGGCCTAATTTGTAAAAACAACACCCAATAAAATCAAATTTCCTCGTGCTTGCAATTGGGGTGAAATACTTTACTCCAAAGGGAAGCAGAAGATTGTTTCCCAGTTTTTTGAGAGGGTGGGGCATGGAAATGCCCATGTCGGGCAACCCCCACTGCTACAAAAAAAAGTAATCCCTGTGGCTTAGTAGGCTTTCTGCCCCACCAAGGGGTGGGGAGCAGCTGGGATAATTGCTCCCATCTACCTCTCCAGGGGCAGAACGACTGTTTCCCTTTTTGGGTGGGGGACATGGACATGCCTATGTTGGGCTGCCCACACTTATACAAATGCAAAAAAGGAATCTCTGATGTCCAGCGGGCTTTCTACCCAACATGGGGTAGATGGGGATAATTGGCTCTATCTGCTCCATGGGGGTAGAAGGACTATTTCCCTATTTTTCAGGGGGACATGGTCATGCCCATGCTGGACAGCCCCCACCAATACAAATTAAATAAATGTAATCCTTGGTGTCCAGTCGGCTTTCTACCCCGCGAGGGGGCAAATGATGATATTTGTCCCTATCTGCCCCCTGGGGGAGGCAGAAAGACTGTTCCTATTTATGTCTGGGGGGTATGGGGGCATTGGCATGCCCATTGTGGACCGCCCCCCACCTCTCTTTTATTAAAAAAAAAAAATCCTGGTGTCTAGTGGGCTTTCGGCCCACCCCTAAAGGCAGATCAGGGTAATACCCCCATCTGCCCCCAGGAGGACAGAAAAGCTCTTCCTATTTGTGCCTGCCAATGTGGGGGTATTGACATGCCCATTGTGGGCATTCCCCCACCACTCTTTTATAAAACACAATCCCTGGTGTCTAGTGGACAATCTGCACCCGGGAGGGCAGATTGGGGAAAAAAAAAAACACCTGTCCCCTTGGGGAGGGGTGGAAGACTATTCATGTCTGAGGAGGAGTGGGGTCACTGGAATGCCCATTTTGGGCAGCCTCCACCCATATAAGTAACAAAAAAATCCCTGGTGTCTAGTGAGGTTTCTGCAGCCCACCCTCCCCCAGCTAACAGATCGGGGATAATAACCCCCATCTAACCCCCTCGGGGAGCAGAAAGACTGATTATGGCACAAAATCAAGGGGGAGCAAAATCCCTTGCCCAAGGGGCCACTTCCCCATCCCTGGTATCTAGTGGGTGAGCCCCCCTGCAGCAGTCCCCAAGCAGGGATCCACTAGGAAAGAGTACCATTGGAAAGGGGAGATACTCCCCTTCCCAATAATAAATTTCCTGTCACCTAGGTGCTCAGTGGGCTGAGATAGCCTCAAGAACACCTAGGCAGTGAAAGTGAAATGAGTCGATCAGCTCATTTCACTTTCATTTTTCAGTGAAATGATGTCAGCACACTATGGGCGCTGTTTGTCATTTCACTGAAAACTAAAAATAGCCTCAGGTGTTGGGAAACCTCTTTCTCAACTCCTGAGGCTGTTTTAAGAAAAAGCAAATCCCTCTCCTGAAAACAGCAGAGG
The DNA here is from genome assembly GCF_031143425.1 of Pleurodeles waltl. Lineage (NCBI taxonomy): Eukaryota > Metazoa > Chordata > Amphibia > Caudata > Salamandridae > Pleurodeles > Pleurodeles waltl. Next base: position 684,382,250 of record NC_090449.1, on the reverse strand, counting down.
GATTTGCTGGCCATCTGCAGAGGACGTAACAGTAACATCCTCAGCACACAACCACACAGATTTCTTCCCAGATGTGGGCTGCATAGTTGTGTGCTGTAGGGGAGGTCCCCCTTGAGAAAATGCATGCCAAGCCCCAGTGGATTTCTCCTTTCTATATTTCGTATCCATCCTTTGGTACCCAGTCTGTACCTCCATGATGTGTCTGTATCTGTCAGCCTGCTTCTCAAAAGCATGTTTCTCGGCTAAGGTCATATTGGCAGCTGAAACATGAGGAGAGCATGGTATTAAATACAGCAGTGGGTGGAGGTAGGATAGACATGCAATGTACACAGCATCCTCAACTGACACATGCTGTCCACCACACATTCCACAACACTGACAAACTCCAAATCTATGCTAACTTCCTACTTGCCATCTACAATATCTTGTACATGTCACTGGGGTAATGGCTATCCATTGTTGACCCTCAGGTCCCAGAGGTAAGTGGACTGCTGCGTCCTTGCTCAACATTTGTGTCATCATACTGATGAGGATCAAGTGACCCAACAAGTGTGGAATCCCCGTGGCATGCAATCCACCACTTTGACATCCATGGTGCTATATCAAGCCTTGGCCAGGCATTATGGTTGCGAGGTGGAGGTCATCTGATAGGTGGGCAGGAAACTTCCCACTGGCAAATCTAAGCTTTGGTAAAGCATCATTTATGTGTCTTTGGGTTAACACCTGCTCAGAGCATGTGTTACAAGGGGGCACACCTTTGCTCACAATGGTCCCACATGTACAGTTCAGGCTTAGTGCCCATATAGTTTGGCCAAAGACTGAACAGTGCATCTATGTTGTCTACAGATTTTGTACCTATTCCCCCATACCCCGTGCTTTGGTGTGCAAATTTTGTAATGCAGCACACACATGGTAGTTGTATGGGTGCCCTAAGGGGCACAGTAAGATTGGCACTTCACTGGATGCAGCTACAGAATTCCTATTTAATGAACAATATATGCACGCGCATGTCAGACATCCCTAAGTACTAGGTACACACTCAGCATTCATATTCTATGCACAAGTGATGTGATCAAGTTCACTCAAAAATATCATGATGGGTAGCCTATGTTGATAATTCTGCACACATCTAGCTTGGTACAAACCATAGACATCTACCACAACCATCTGGAGCAGAGTTGTATACTCATTGTGTACTCAACTGATTTTTGGCAAGCACAGTAAGTCTCCTTGCATGACCACTGCCTCACTTCAAATCTGAAGAATAGTGAGGCGCTGGTGGTGCAAGTGTCTCCTACATAAGCCCCCTAGAGACCTCAACACAAGTACATCATCTGTACCAGTTCCCGAGTAACTGAAAGCTACCTGTGGCACACAGTGCTTTAAAAAGTGCTGTGACAAATATGTTGTCAACAGGCATGCTAACCAGATGAACAGCAGCTCAGACACATATCATGATTGACATCAATGTACATGTGGGCATGCTTTTTGTTTACTAACACCCACAATTCTATAGCAGAACACGTTGGCACTTGTGCAACAATTGACTAATTCTCCATTCTAAACATAGCATTAGACATGGTAGCCATGTTGTAGGAGGCTGGCCTGGCTTATAGTGGGTACCTGGTGGTACTTACACCTTGTGCCAGGTCCAGTTATCCCTTATTAGTAGATTAGTAGTGTTCTAGCAGCTTAGGCTGATAGAGGTAGCTATAACAGAGCAGCTTAGGCTGAACTAGGAGACATGCAAAGCTCCTACTATACCACGTATATGATATAGCACTATGTCGTAAGAATCACAATACTCAGAGGTACTAAAAATAAAGGTACTTTATTTTAGTGACAATGTGTCAGAAATATCTCAGAGGATATACTCCCTTAGGAGGTAAGTAAAATACACAAAATATACACACAAACCAAAATCAGGTAAGTAAACAGTTAGGAAAGCAGTGCAAACACTGTAGAATACAACAGGATGCAATAGGCCTCGGGCAACACAAACCATATACTAAGAAGGTGGAATGCAAACCACTTAGGGACCCAAGGCCTAGTGTAGTGTGTAGAGGGTCACGGGGAGTGTAAGAAAACACTAAGGGTGTCTAAGATACCCCACACCAAGACCCTGAAAAGTAGGAGTAAAGTTACCCTACTTCCCCAGAAGCACACTAAAGTTGTGATAGGAGATTCTGCAAAGACCACAACAGACTGCAAAGCACTGAAGGTGGATTCCTGGACCCGAGGACCTACAAAAGAAGCGGACCAAGTCCAAGAGTCATGAAAGTGACCAGGGGGGCCAGGAGCCCACTAAACCCCGGATGAAGGTGCAAAATGACTGCCTATGGGTAGAAGAAGCTGAAGATTCTGCAACAACTGAAGATGCCAGGAACTTCTCCTTTGCACAGAAGATGTCCCATGGCGTGCTGGAGGATGCAGAGTTGTTTCAACGCAGAAAGACTGGAAACAAGCCTTGCTAGCTTCAAAGTTTGCAGTTAAAGAATATGGTTGCTGCCTGGGCCCAGGAAGGACCAGGATGTCACCCCTTGGAGGAAGAGACAAAGGGGGTGCTCAGCAGTACAGAGAGTCCACTCAGAAGCAGGCAGCACCCGCAGAAGCACTTGAACAGGGGTTCAAGAGAACTGAGCATGGCTGCCGTCTCAACAATACAAAGGACGGTCCCATGAAGCTGGTGGTCAACTCAGCAAGTTGAGCAATGCAGGACAGAGTACTGGGGATCTGGGCTGTACTGTGCATGAAGGATTCCTTGCAAAAGTGCACAGAAGCCCTAGAAGCTGCAGTTCATGCAGTAGACAGAATTACTGTCTGGCGTGGGGTGGCAAGGACTTACCTCCACCAAATTTGGACTGATGGACCACTGGACTGTCTGGGTCACTTGGATCGAGCTCCTATGTTCCAGGGACCACGCTTGTCAAGATGAGAGGGGACCCAGAGGACTGGTGAAACAGAGGTTTGGTGCCTGCGTTAGCAGGGGTCAGATTCCTTTGACCCATGGGAGATTTCTTCTTGGCTTCCAGTGCAGGGTGAAGGCAGACAGCCCTCAGAGCATGCACCAACAGGAAACAGTTGACATAGCCGGCAGGATTAGGTGCTACAATGTTGCTGGTAGTCTTCTTGCTACTTTGTTGCGGTTTTGCAGGCGTCCTGGAGCAGTCAACGGTCGATCCTTGGCAGAAGTCGAAGAGGGAGATGCAGAGGAAATCTGGTGAGCTCTTGCATTCGTTATCTGACGAGAAACCCACAGGAGAGACCCTAAATAGCCTTCAGAGGAGGTATGGCCACCTAGCCAGGTAAGCACCTATCAGGAGAGGTCTCACACCTCACCTGCTGGCACTGGCCACTCAGAGGTCTCCATTGTGCTCTCACACCTGTGCATTCAAGATGGCAGAGGTCTGGGACACACTGGAGGAACTCTGGGCACTAACCCTGGGGTGGTGATGGACAGGGGAGTGGTCACTTCCCTTTCCTTTGTCCAGTTTCACGCCAGAGCTGGGGCTGGGGGATCCCTGAACCGGTGTAGACTGGTTTATGGAAGGAGGGCACCATCTGTGCCCTTCAAAGCATTCCCAGAGGCCAGGAGAGGTTTCTTCTCTCAGGCCCTTAACACCTATTTCCAAAGGGAGAGGGTGTAACACCCTCTCTCAGAGGAAATCCTTTGTTCTACCTTCCTGGGACTGGGCTGCCCAGACCGCAGGAGGGCAGAAGCCTGTCTGTGGGTTGGCAGCTGCGGTATCTGCAGTGAAAACCCCGGAGAGCTAATTTGGCAGTACCCAGGGTCCATGCTGGATCCCTGGGGATGCATGGGATTGGCACCCCAATACCAGATTCGGCATGGGGGGACAATTCCATGATCTTAGACATGTTACATGGCCATATTCGGAGTTACCCTTGTGAAGCTACATATAGGTATTAACTTATATGTAGTGCACAAGTGTAATGGTGTCCCCGCACTGTCAAAGTCCGTGGAAATTGCCCTGAACAATGTGGGAGCACCTTGGCTAGTGCCAGGGTGCCGTCACACTTAGTAACTTTGCACCTAACCTTCACTAGGTGAGGGTTAGTCATATAGGTGACTTATAAGTTACTTAAGTGCAGTGTAAAATGGCTGTGAAATAACATGGATGTTATTTCACTCAGGCTGCAGTGGCAGTCCTGTGTAAGAATTGTATGAGCTCCCTATGGGTGGCAAAAGAAATGCTGCAGCCCATAGGGATGTCCTGGAACCCCAATACCCTGGGTACTTAGGTACCATACACTAGGGATTTATAAGGGTGTTCCAGTGTGCCAATCAGAATTGGTAAAAATGGTCACTAGCCTGCAGTGACAATTTTAAAAGCAGAGAGAGCATAAGCACTGAGGTTCTGGTTAGCAGAGCCTCAGTGACACAGTTAGGCACCACACAGGGAACACATTCAGACCACAAATTATGAGCACTGGAGGCCCTGGCTAGCAGGGTCCCAGTGAGACATATAAACACACTGACAAATAGGGTTTTCACTATGAGCACTGGGGTCCTGGCTAGCAGGATCCCAGTGAGACAGTAAAAACACACTGACATATACTCACAAACAGGCCAAAAGTGGGGGTAACAATGCTAGATGGAGGCTACCTTCCTACACATATCCTAACTCAGATGACGTCATCTCATTGGACACATATTACAGTTCATCACTGCAGTGCACACATCAGACCCGCTCACACAAACCCCTAGAATGACACATGTGACACACAAGGTGACACTTACTGGCTGCATCGGGGTCTTCAAATTGGGAATATTCTCCAATGGTTTAGGGTGGAGACCCACTTGCAATTCATGACAAGAAAACATAGCTTAGTGATTTTTGGACATTTCTGTGCATGGACAACAGTTTCACATTCAACTTGTTAAGCTGAGTAAGCAAGTCAACTTAGTGGTAGGTCAGAACAACTTCCAAACGTTATTCATCTGTCTGTGAGACAATGGGCCAGATAATGGAGACCCTGGTACCACGAAAGCAACACTTTCCCTGATGCTCCTGTGGTGCATTTCACTGCAACATATGTACATGGATTTGTCATGCAGCTGTTTTGTTACACTAGACCTCCATGTCCATATGGGTCAGCATGGCACAATATCATGCATCAGAGGGGCATGCAATGGTTGTTGCAGTGGCCATTCCATTGTAACACCCATTGCTGTTGATGCTGCCTCAGATGGTGAAGTCATCTTACTCATTATCAGTGCCAAAAGGATGACCACTGCCCAGGAGTGGTGTGAGCATAGCAAAGTGTTGAGGAATTCATTGATACATCCTTGTTTCTTCTTTCTAATATGTGTGCACCATTTCAAGGCACACATACTAGAGCTAAAATGCCATGGTAGTTTCCTTATGTTCACGTAGTTGTCGCTTCCTGTACATGAACTAAAATGCCATAGAAGTTTCCTTATGTTTACATAGTTGTCCCTTCCTGCAAATTAACTGAATAACATTACAGATGTCTTGCCAATACTGTGTGGGCAGCCATTGTCGCCATTGTAGACCATTTATGTCCAGGAAAGGGATACCAACCTGCGCATATACACTTCCCTCAACACAGACACACTTGTACTGTGGTCCAAGTAAGCCTGCATTGTTGCAGGCCTGTGAGTAATGTGCTAGTGCTGGTGCAGATGCAGGCCAGCCCATACTGTCCATAAAACGGGGCAGGCCTGTGGTACAAATTCAACACATGTGTGTCAGACAATAGAAACAATATGGGGTGTATGGGATACACAATGCAGAGAAAGAGGAATGTGCACATAGTATGGACCCAGTGCGTAGCTAAACTCTCTTAAATGCAGTTAGCCAAAGACACAAAGGGGCAGATTTAAGGAAAATAGTGCTGCACCTAGTGCATCGCAACTGTCCTTGCGCCCCTTAGCGCCCCCTTCTCCCCCACCATGTGTGCGCTGTATAACATACATGGCACACCATGGTGCAGGGTAGGGGGCAATTGCTTCATTTTATATAGATGCAAATGATGCACGCAGCAGGCGAAGCACCCAAAATTTGGCACAACTTCTGCAGAGTACATAGGTCCCCATCATATATAATAGTATGCCACCTTTTAACATCTACACTGAGCAGGCATTCAAAATGTGGGAAAAACTGGCACAAGGATATATAAAAGATTTCTCTGCCCCATTTATTTTACCCCTCCTACTGGGGTAGGCCGTCCTCTCATACATTATGCCTGGTGCAGCCATCATGTTGTGCAAGGTTTAACAAAGTTGCACTATGCATGCATCACACCAGTTTGTGAATATTGCACAGGGAAAATGGCACTTCAGCGCTGCCTTAGCATCAATTATGAATTACACAATGACAGCACTAAGGTGGTGCCAGGGGCTCTTAAATCAGGCCCAAAAAACCTGTCCTGACCCCTGACAAAACATGCTGCACTCAACTTTACATCTGCCTGTCATGCACAGGCAAATAAGGATGTTGCAATGCAAATGGGCTACTTACCAACTGGTTCACCAATTTGAATCCCAGGGGGTCCCATGCTATACAGTCAGCCCAATTGTGTTTCAGCTAGTGGTTGGTGCGCACAACTCTGAATATTCTGTGTAGGTGGTGGAGCACCTTGCCCCACCGCAGCTTCTGTGCCCCTGTCAGGAAGCCCTGTATTATGTGGCCACCCAAAACTAGCATCATTGAAAGGTAATGCTGCACCAGCCAGATTAACCCTCTCAGTTCATCTGCTATCATCTTTGTTGCCCTCCTTTTCCCAGACATTATGCAGTATGAGCTAACTGCAAATGTAAGAGCCTAAACAATGCAACCCATCTACCCTTAAATGCCCCAACAAACTATACTACTCCTAGACAAACACCCCAAAATACAATGACAAATACAGGACAAAAACACTACAAGACTGAAGAAAAATACAAAAAGCACACAACAGCAACTGGACACAGCACAAACCTCTCCAACAACACCAATCCTCCACCAGCACCAGCTCCACACACTCTCACACAGTCACAGACAAAAAGACTGTGAAGTGAAAGTGAAATCACTGTACCATCTATGCAGCCAGGAAGTCCTGTTTTATCACTTCCTGGGCCTCTGCATCACGTTTTGTGATATGTGTCATTTTTATGATGCATGACAGTCATGCGTCAATTTTCTCCCATTGAGGCTGACAAGGCCTCAAGCCTTGCGATTGACACTCAGGGGGCAGGTGTAATTTCTTTGATTAGCAAAGTATGAAGTATTGGTGTTTGCGTAAAAAAGTGGGAGATTTGACAGTCATGTGTGGTATTCCTTCCCATAAAGCCGTGGATTAGCGATTGACGCGCAGAGGCCAGGCTTAATTTTTTGGCACAGAGGGATATAGAATATTGCCATTAGCTTCCAAATTCTTGATGCATAATGGGAATGTGTGGATTTTGTTGGAAAGGCTGCCAGTGCACCTGGTTTCACATACCATGTCACAGGGGCTCTCCATGTATGTAGTCAGTATGATTTGGCTTCATGTGTGTGCTTGTGCATTCATCTCTTAACGGTAACATCGGTATATGTTACCATTGTGTTTGTATGTGTGTTTGATGCATGCGATTACTGATACTGTTTGCATATGTGCATGTATTGCTAGACTTTGTCCACATACATGTTGCCACATGCATACTAAGTGTGTACATATGTGATCTAAGATATATTTGTGGGTCTACCACATTGTAATGTCTGATTTCCAAATGTACGTTTAACAACAACACAGTAGATATGATGGCTATGTCCAATACATGGTAATACATGTCATACCCTTGGCAAATTGTACCCAGAGGATGCAGTGGACTATGGCAGGGTTGATTTAACATTACCCCTGGCAATGTGAGTGCATGTGTGTCCACAATGTGGTGTGGTATTAGGTTCTGGCTTCATGATGCTCTGCTACACATGTAACGTATAGTTCCCCATGCATCTATGATACATGAGCTGATATACTCACATGTGTCAATGAAGGTTGGTATGTGCTGTGTGTGTGGAAAAACATGTGTAGTGTCATGTGTGTAAAATGTGCCACAGTGGTGTGTTCATGGGATATACAACCTCACATATATACCTTACTGCATGGACACATGTTAGACTTTGTTAAATGGCTGTGTAGTCATATCAGTACCACCTATGGTTCTGTATGTGAGAACCCATCTGATGGTCTTTTAAGTCTGTCAATGATCATGTGATACAAATGCATTTTCATCAGTGGAAAGTTTACTTTTGTGCAAACTCCAATACACAATACCATGTCTGTGCCATTTAAGTGGTACATGTGTGCAGAGATATCAGACATGTGTGCATGTCACAAACTAGGTACTTACAATCAACCACAACATGTTTGTTATGACTGTCACATACAATGGCATACAATTGTGTAGCAGTGTTGCAGTCAGGCAATGATGGCAGCATAGTCATCATTACCACTGTGGGACTTTTTATGTCCACACAGACCCATTGCTGCATGTTTTGGGGCAGATTGATGGTGCTCCCCTCTTCTCAGTCCACTGTGCACATGCATCTGACCCCTGATATGTAAAGAGTAAATGTAGCCTCAGCATTGGAGTTAGAGGGTGCTGGGGGGATCTACCTTCATCATAATAGCTCTTTAGCAGAACAATGTACAGTCCCCTGCAGACTGACACATGCACATATGTGATCAAATGGCTTCTGATTTTCATTTTCTTTTGGGGTACTTGATGTCAGGTTTGCCCTATCATGTACAGAGGACTGGCTACTTGTACGTGTAGGACGTTTCATCATTTGGCATGGTCTGACAGACATAGTAATACATTTGCGGTAATTTCCATTTGCAGCTTGGTTAGGGCTTGTATCTCTAGTGTAACCTGTAATATTTGTACGACCCAGGGGACAGATGATGTCATCTGTCACTGACTTCTGTCAGAATAGTATGCATTGGGCAACTACAATATTGTGGTTGTAGCAAACATGAGTGGGTTATATACTGACCTAGGCATCCTCTCAACATCTGTTGGGTGATTACATGGTGACATTGTTGTGTTGCACAGTCAGTATTGGTTGATGTGTGTACCTTCTCCAACATTTACAGCATTTCTTGTTTGGGATAGATTTGGTTTTACAATTCTGGCATTCTTTAGCTGCTTACACTTTCTACACATCTTCTACTGCAACATTGTCCAGTCATACATTGACTGGATGCAACGTCTGACTTGTGTAATCTGAGGATGTACACATCTTCTACTACTGGCTACATGATAGTTTCCCTCCCATTTCAAGGGTTTGTGAGATTACATGACTTCCACACACACAACAGTAAACCTGCCACAGCACTTGTATAGTCTCAAGTCACCTCCCCATGTTGTATCTCCAATTGTCTGTGGGGTTCTCTCAGCTGTCCTTCCACTTCCTTTGTTGTACATGGGTTTGCACTAAATTCTGCATTCCACAATTTATCTCACTGTCACCATGAGTGTATCTTGTAGTGTGTGAAATCATCTCAGTGTAGGATTTTTGAATTGTCACATGTAACATATCTGTATCCTTCTTCACCCATACAATTTAGGAGGGGTCTGTGACATGTTTAGACATTACTAGACATGCTTGCATATCCCACACATGAGTGACATGTTGGAGACCTAGACATTTTAGAGAAGTGTGTCACAGTAGGTAATTTTTTCTTGGTCAGGCATGTGAGTGTCAATGAGAGGTGTGTTTTCATATATGGTGTGTGATTGCAGACCCTTTCCTACCGAGACCATTCACCCGTACATCAGTCTTCACATGTATATCTGGATTAGCTGTAGGCATGTGTCAAAATAGCATATCTGTGTGATAAGTGTGTATAGAATACACATAGGGAGTGGGACAGACTCTGCTTACATTCCACTCAGACATTCATTTGGTGGTGCATTCTCCCATTTTATTGTCAAATCCTGGCTATTGTCCATATGTATGGAAAATGGATCAGCACCTGTGAGAGAACAGGGCTGATTGCAGAGGCCCCCTAACTTTTTGCCCCCATTTTCCACTTTCTGCTGGTGTTTTCCTGACTTTGATGGTGCCATGGGTACTGCTAACCAGTCCCAGGGCCTGTGCTCTGTGTAAAATCAGCATGCAAATTAGGCTAATTATAATTGGCTAAGTCAACCTACCTATAAGTCCCTAGTATATGGTAGGGCATGTAGGTTTAGGGACCCCAGCATAGGTAGTGCCCCCATAGGTGCACTGCTGAGGTGCCCAGTGTCATTTTAAAGGCAGGCCTGCCTTGCTGGCTGCTTTTGAATTAAAGTTATATGCAAATTTGACTTTGGAATTAAAAGTAGTTCCAAAGTCTTAAACGTCCTTATTTTTACATATAAGTCACCCTTAGATGTGCCCTATGTGCTCCTAGGGCTGGGTGCCACGTAACTATAAGCAGGGACCTTATACAAATAGTTTTATAAGCCATGGTGAGGTAAAACAGCCAAATTTGTTTTTCCCTCATTGTAGTGAGTGTCTTCCATAGGCTAGAATGGGGAGACTTTATTTTTATTCTAAAAGTCCCCTTAAGTAACAGATACCAAGAGGTTGGTATCAAATTAATTGTTATAATAAATTCCACAACTTCCAGTTGTTGGATTTAATATAACTTGTTCAGGTAAAGAATTTTAAACTTTACCTGAAAAGTTTCCAACTTCAGCCCTGCAGTGTTTTTGCTGCTGTGCTCTGATTGGACAGCCTCTAGCAACCTGTCCAGGCTGCCTTGATGAGATGTGAAGTGGTCTGGCTTCACACCAAGAGATGTGCCTCTGGGAGGAGGTCTCCCCTCAGCAGATGGTGAGGCAGGAAGGGGGAGGGCTGCCAAAATGGTCTTCACCGCAGAGAAGGACATTTGGAGCAACCCAGCAACACCCCCACATCCTGCAAACCCAGACAATTAGGTGCCCCCTTGATTAGACTAGGAGAGGGCAGGAGAGGATTTTTAGCCACACCAGTGGGTGTGCTCAGACAGATGTAACCTCCCAAAATCACTTTCAGCCATCATGGATTTTTGAGGAATGTTGCTCCCTGGGATTGATTTTTGCCACACTTCCCAGGAAGTGGTCATCACAGGGGGAAGGACCCTGCCCCTGATTGGAGAACCAGGACCCCCCTGTTTTTCACCCAGGAGCAAGGATACAACTGGCAGACCTGCACCCACACCTCAGTTCCCTACCAGGAAGAACTACAGAAGAAGAAGGACTGACCTGCTGGACCCCTGGCCTGCCCCTGGATCCTGCATTCTAAAGGACTGCACCAGCTGCACACTTGGGCTTCGCCACAAGAAGGACTTTGCCTGGCTTCAACCGGCTCAAGGAGGGACTCCCTGTTCGCTACAGGTGAAAAATTGCTAACCAGAGTCCCCTGCACCAACTCCTGAAGAAAAGGACCAGCTGACCACTGTTCAGTGGCCAAAAAGGAGTTTGCTCCAGGTGCATTCTGGGAGTTGTAGTCCACACCCCCAGGGTCACCTCAGAGCTTCTGGATCCTTGGGGTGAGCTGTGGACCCCAAAAGAACCTTAAAGGAACATCTGGGAGAAAATCCAGAAGTTTGGAGAAGTTTGGAGAACTTTTGAAAAAAAGCTCCATAGAGGGACCGACCCTCCGCGGCAACTCTAGCCGGCTTGCCTCAACCGTGACCCAGCCTGACTTGCAGGTTCATCCCAGTGAAGAAAATCTCCAAAAAAGAGACTAAGTCCAAACGTAGAAAGTTGACCGGGACCTACCAGCCGCATATCCGAGGAGGGCTCCAAGGACGTCGGATCATGATCTAGGTTTGCCCCGGTCAAAGGATTTTCACCTTGAAAGTCCAAATGTAAAGATCTCCACCTAGGGCTCCCGCGGCGCGTATCCGGAGAAGAGTTCCAGGACTGACAGGTTCGTCCCGCTGAAGAAAATCTTCTGAAAAACGACTAAGTCCGATGGTAAACTTTTGAAGAGGCCTCCCGCGGGCTGTTGCCAAGCCAGGCTCCATCGCAGTTGGCCTTAAACTTTGACTTTGCCCTGGTCGAGGTGCGACCAGATGACCAGATTGGCGCTTTTGGTTTCTAGGCGCTAGAAAACAATAATTCTTTAAAAATGTATATCGCTGGTTCCCCTTATCCGATTTTATTCTTTTTTGTGTCATTTTAAAGATAAAAATATAATCTATGTTTATAAATTGGTTTTGGATTTTTAAACTGTTTCCTTTGTTTTAATTAATTACTGTTTTGTGATCATTGAATGCTTTATACTCTGTCTCCTCAGAGAAGCCTTGTCGCTCATTGCCAAGCTACCAAGGGTTGAGCTGTGTTTAATTTGCTGAAACTTAACTGGACCTTAGTGGAGGTTAGTGGCCTATTGCCAAGTGTAGGTACCTACCTGCCCTTACCAATAACCCATTTTCCAACAGCACCCATTGCTGCTCCACTTGTCTAGCAACCCTTAGCGCACTGCACAGCCAACATGTTTGTGCTATATTTAAGGTATAGCACACCATGTGGCAGGGTTGAGCTCAATGACGGTGCCGGTACATAACGCCATTGATGGTGCAGGCTCTGGTTCAAACTTTGGTTACTAACCCTGAATAGTCAATAAAGGTCCATTGATACCAATGGCATCCCCCCTTGTCACATGTGCTCAGTGCTTGCGTAGCAGCTACCCACCTGATATGTGACACAGTTTAGCTCCTATTTTTCTAATGCACCATTTAGAAACAGCCCCTACCTTATGTACACACCCCCGCATACTTCTTGCCCGGTGTTGGAATGATGTGGGGAAAGGGTTAGGATTTTGCACAATGCCTACTTAATGCCACATATATTTTGTGGTGCGAGGATCTAGTCCTTTGAGAGCCACATGACCGTGAGTTATGTGACACTGATATGTGGCATGCAGACGCTAGACCTTCTTACATCAAAACCTATGTTACAACCATCTTTGTAACTGTTGTGTTTCTTTCCTGCTCTCCGAGGTATGAGCAACATTCCAATGGTATATGTAGTGGAGCATGAGTAGACCATGGACAATCTGGTGTATAATTATTTATTCTTGATATTTACAAAGTGGTATTAGTTGTACAGTGTCTAGGTGTAGCAGTACTGTATAATTCGTTGTCTTCTGCGTACTCCAGCAGCAGTGTTTTGTAGTTCCCCCTGCACCTGCTGCACCATTGTCATCCTCTTCCTCATTGGAGACATCTACCAGTTCATCCCAGGGGACATTGATCCATATACATATGTTTTGCAGGATAGCACATACTAGTATCACCTTGCATATCAGGGGTGGTGCATACAACAGGCTTCCTCCTTTTAGGGACAGGCACCTGTACCTAGAGTTCAGAAGCCCAAATGTCCTTTCCACCACATTTCATGTTCTTATGTCTCCCTCATTGTATGCCCACTCTTCCACCTTTGTTGGGTTGCCAAAAGGTGTCATCACCCATGGCTGAATGCCATAACCTCGGTCTGCAGCAAAGGAATGAGAGTACATGTGCTGGTAATGCATATTTGATGTTTTGTATGTTCCACAGCAGATGTTAGTTTTAGGTGTGGTGGTGAATTAGACTTCCCTCTGGTATTGTGTGTGTTACTGTTTTGAGGGATGGTTGCATTGGTTTGTTATGATGGCCATTAATATCATGGGTTGTGGCTCAGGGACCTGGTAATTGTCAAAATAAATCTGAACTGACAGTTCAACCATGCCAAATATGTGGTGTGCTGTCCATATTTGAGGCTGTGTCCTATTGTCAGTGGAACCTACCACCATCTTGCACCACAATGGTGTAATTTATAGTGATACCATGGTAGCCATACAAAGCCAAACACAGGCCTCCATGTTACCATGTGGCACTACGCATGAGATGCAACACTTAGTGACCCTTTGTGGCAGATTATACCTGTGCCAGCCATCATGTGTAGAAGAGTGTGATTCACACAATTGGAGGTGTAGCAAAATAGGTGCAGAGGAATCTCCAATGTTACTATACATGATTTATCACAGACACTTTCAACACATGCACAGTGCAGGTGTTGGGACAGGGCACACCATATTTTTTCATGGGTCCTAATGTATGGTGCATGAAAGGTCACATATGTTCTCAATACTTCTATAGAGTCCTACTATGGCATCCATTATGTTGACAGTATTTGCATCTAAGCAGTGCCATGGTGGGCCGTTTCTTGTATACGGTGAACGCATGGTGACGTTAGGGGGCGCTAAGTGGTGCATTTGAAGTAGCATAGGACTAGTTGCACACTACGGTTACGTCAGGCATTTGTAGGTGATATGTAGTTGGTAATGGCAACACTTGGGTATCATTTGAGATTGGTGCCGCCGCTTGTATACCATGACAAAAGTGGGGATGTGCCTTTGCGTGACTTTCTTTACATTGACATGGCCAATGCCATTCACATAGCTGAGCTATTCATTGTTTGGTGTCATGTGTGTGGGCTCTCTATTAAGTTGTCAACTAGTGGACACTTGTAGTAGTTTGGGCCTTGCTTCTATATGCAAAGGGGACATAGCTCCACCTGTCCTTCATGTGGTGTGCCAGTCAGGTTGTTATATTATGTACATATGGGTGTATGTGTGTGTGATGTTCAATGAATGCGGTGTAGTGTGGCAAGTGGCATACGTGTCTACACATCTTTGTTCCCTTGCCCATGTGTGTTTAATGGTGTATGTCTTGTTTGTCCAGCAAAGTTGATGTGTTGTCTGTGTACTGATTGGTATGGTGGCTTACCTAGGAGTAGCTCATTGCCTTTTTGCCCATCCTGGAACCGCTCGTTGATGGTAGAATGCCAGAATATGTAGGCATCATGGACGCTTCCGGGATATTTGGCTAGGATGTTTGTGAAGAGACCACGGTGGTCCACATTGGCCTGCACATTTATCGAATCAGTGTGTTTTTGTGGCTCCTGTAGAGGTGTCCCGTTGCTGCAGGTGGCACAAAATGCACCCAGCATATCCAGGAACCCAGCAAATAGGTAGAAACCTTGCTTGATCTCCAGCTACAGTTGCTGGGTGATGCGGCTGGGTGTGAAGGGGATGATTGCATCTAGAACCTTTGGTAGGCAGGCAGAGAAGGATGGCTGAGAGATACCACCCACTTGTTCCCCCATTGTCTGAAATGATCCTGATACCAGCATATGGTGGACAACAAGGAGTTTGGTCATGGGTGGAATAGTTGTTCGAGTTTCCACCCTTGCTGTGATGTCTGGCTCAATGTGGTGCAGCAGGTGTACCATAGACTCCCTCTTCAGACAATAGGTTCTGATGACATCTTGATCCCTGAGCGCAAGGGTGGTTGTATGCTCTCGAAATACCCTCTCTCCCTTCCTTCTGCACTGCCTTTTTGGCTGCTGTGGTGATGTTTGGGGTTGCTGTACTGGTGCTGGAGGGATGCTGACAACGGCGGCATGTGCCAAGCTGGAACATTAACAGTTCCATGTTGTCCAGGAGTGGGCCTCATTTTAATGCCTGGTCTGACCAGGCATTAAAATTTGACTTAAATCAGTCTTTGCATCATTTTTTTGAACCGGTTCCTTTATGTGAGTTGTTTTAGCGTTGGGGTGTAACTATGGCGCTGGTGAGCTAGAGTAATTTGTGGGACGGGAACACCTTCCTTCCATATCATTGTCGCTAAACAATGTAAGGTGGGTTGGCACTCCCAAAAAATGATGCTAACTCAGATATTTTGACGCCAGACATCAAACTATAAATATGACAGTAGGTTAGCACCACTTTGGTGTCAAAAAAATGATGCAAAGGCAGCACAAATGTTTCTTAAATATGGGCCTGTATGTTTTGTGGGTGGGTATCTTTTGGTTTTGTGTATTTGTACTTACAGGGAGATTGGAAGATTTGTTGGGACACTGAATTTCATAGTATCCATATGTGTATTGATGATGGCTGGGAGACTAATAGTACATCAGGAGTATAATATCTGAAATAAACACACAAGAGTAGAATCCAAATGTAAAGTTAAAGGGAAATGAAGCCATTTGAACTGTGTGATACATTTTTGCAGCCAAATTCCTAAGGAATTCAGTTGCTCCTTTTCATAACTGATTTCTCCTTTCAATCATCTGTCTTTCTGTTGACGATAACTGGCAGTGTTTTGTATCAATATATGTCATTTGCTCTTTCTAAAACATGATCACAAACTAATATTGTCAATGTACTGTCAGATAGCCAATGCAGATGAGTAATATTTTCTGAAAAAATGTCAGGAAGGTCTATTACTGTTTGGCATGTTTTGTTAAGGGGAAAATGTGACCTAACATACTACAGTTAAATACAACCACTACTAACAAATAGTGTATCTTTATGGTCTGTGTAGCTCCACTATAACTGTACATGAAACATGAACTATAGTTGTTGAGGGTAAAGGTTGTAACAATGCTGCTGGTTTAGAATAAGAGACCTTACCATGAATACATGCAGCTAACTAATTGACAAAGCCAATAACAGTTTTATTAATTCTTGGCCACCAAAGCTAGTGAGCCACTAATTTCTTTCTGGGGGTCATTATGACCCCGGCGGTCGCTGTAAATGTGGCGGTAGTACAGCCAACAGGCTGGTGGTACATATCGCCACATTATGATATTGACACTGACCGCCATGGTGGTAGCAGCCGCCGGGCCGGAGATAACAATCTCCAACCCGGCGGCAGCTACTGTCCAGCCGGTCGCATTTTGACCCTGCCTACCGCCATGGTTTTCGTGGCACTCGTAACGCCACGAAAACCATTGCAGTAGGCCCTATCAGTGGCAGGGTGTTCCTTCCCTGTCACTGGTCGGAGGCCCACCCACCCCTCTAACACTTACCAGACAACTCCCCCCTCCATCCACGCTACTCCCTTCCAATTCCCCCATACACCTACACTTGCAGGCACACACCACACATACACACACTCATTCACACAGGCATACACACATTCATACACGCATGCATCCATCCAATCACGCACAAATCCGTACACACATTCAAACTGACACGCAGACATGTATTCACATTTCCATTCATACACGCATTCGCACCCATGCACACACACACATGCAAACAGCACTACACACACACAACGCATTCACGCACACACTCACACATTGATGCACACACAGCCCCACACACACACAACACCCCGCCCCCTACCCTGTCGGAAACCCGACTTACCTGCATCCAGGGGGACTTCGAGCCTGGGACGAGACGGGACGGGGCATTGCTACCGTCAACAGCACCCACCAGCAGAACACTGCCAGGCCATATTATTTTTCATAATACGGCTGCTGGCGGTCTACTGGTGTGGTGCTGCTGGTGGTAGCAGCACCATCTTAACACGATTTCCGCCCTTCTTGTGGTGGAAATCCAGCTATGGTCATATTATGGCGGACAGATGTTAGCTGCAGCAACGGTCTATTGGCGGCCATCGCCGCGGCGATAGGTGGCATTTACCACCATCGTCATAATGAGGGCCTATGTGTCTTTTTTTTTTTGAATATCCAACTACTGGAAAGTTATGAAACCAATTGATGACCTGTTCTTGAAGTAGTGGTTTTGGCATAAAAAACATCCTCATCAAATAATAATGTTTCTTTCCTTCTCCTGTTTATTGGGTCTTCTTATATCCAGGAATCTAGCTCAATTTCTCTTGACCTTGTTTTTGACCTCATTGGAATTTCAGTAGAAACAAAAGAAACAGTATCTCTTTGGGGAGTAGTTAAGGCCAGAATGCTGGGATGATCAGGCTTCACCTCTACTTCTTTCACAGGGTATGACAGAGCATCAGCCTTTCCATGTTGATTTCCAGTCTGTATCTGTGTTTCTAATCAAATCATGAAAAGAACAATGGCCACTGAGTATAACTTGTGTTAGGGTTGTCAGCCCTAGTGTGGTCTTCACCCAAATGTTGTCTACTCCCTTACTATTTTTATGAACTATTTTTTGGGCTTTAAGGCTCTGTGAACTTTATCTCTGCAAACCAGTGATAAAGTGCTTGTGCTCACTCACTAAAACATGGAAGAAATGTCTTACACCTGAGTGACATAATTAATGTAACTGTGAGTCCCTTCTAAATGGTATACCATATTCCCATGGCCAGTCAATTAAACTTACTGTGCCACCTAATAATGACCCTCTTAAAAAAGTCTCAGTCCTACCATTTGCAGTATGTATTGAGATTTAAAGTGCCAATTTGACGTGGCCACATAACCCATTTTCCAAACCTAAACCTCCAATTTTAATACATACAAGTGCCCCTAAAGTAGGCTCTAAAGTAGGCCCTAAAGGTGCACTGTATTTAAAAAGTTTGACGTGTACTTTTACTGGTAGTGAAAAACTAATAAATTCATTTTCCATAACTGCAAGGCCTAACTCTCACATAGGATAACATTGGGTTACCTTATTACATTTAATACGTGATAACTTTTGTTTGGGAGCGGATAGAAATATCATTTTTAATGTGTAAATATTGCAATGTAGGATCCTCCTTTATGGAAAAGTCAGATTTTAAGTCACAATTCTGAAATGTCACTTTTAGAAAGTTGGCAATGTCTTGTCCTAACCACTTGATTTCTATGGCCTGTTCCAGGGTCACATTACTAGGAGCCGAATGTATGTAATTTTTATCTCGTTACAAACAGCCCGATTTGCAAAATCTGGACACTTGCTACAAGAAATAAGCATTTTGCTATATACAAACCTTATTTTGCAATTCTGTAATCTGTTTATCAAATCGCAAAATAGATTTGCGAGTTGCTATTTGGAAGGGGGTGTACCAAGGGTGGCCCTTCCAAATAGTGAGTCGCTGGGGGATGTATGATTGTTTTGTGACCACAATTGCACTCACAAAACAATCACAGTTACCACCAATTTCAAATTGGTAGTAACCCCTTCATAAACGGGAAGGGGTCATGATGGGACCTCTTCCCCTTTGTGAATAAATGCAAAACATTTTTTTTAGAGCAGGCAGTTGTGCAGCATACCACTGTCTACTCTGAAAAGATGAAACTGAAATGTCTCTTTTTTCTTTGAGGAAGACGGGCTACATTGTTTTTTAAAACTGCTTTATATAAATAGCAGTCACAGGCATGGTGGTCTGCTGTCCACAGCAGGCCATCATCCCTTTGAGTGCAACCATTCCCAATGGGGCTGCAAATTACAACCTACCTCATGAATATTCATGAGGTGGGGCATGTGCAACTCCATTGGGAATCACAAACAGTGTGAGTTACATTACTGTACATTTGGTTTTGCGACTCGAAATTTGTGACTCACAAGCCCATGGTGTAGTTGGCAGTTGGCCATTATATATTTCTCCCAGACAGCCATACATTAGAGGGGCTAGGTATTGGTATGATGGATCATCCCAGGCAGGGTGGGAGGAAGGGCTGTGCACAGCCCAACTTGCACATAATTGAGGCATCTTGAGGTTACACACAAAGAACTTCACATTAGCCTTTTGTAAATACAGAAAGACTGGTTCCACGACAGGGAGGCAGGAAACTCCAGACAGTTCTGTGGGGTAACTATGTAACTGTCTTCCATTTCAAAGCTAGCCCCAGTTATAAAAATAGAATGCTTGGATCCACTCTTCAGTTCACTTCTAGACCTGCAGAAGGACTTTCAGAGGACTGCTCTGCTTGGTGCCTGAAGCCTGCCCTTGGCCCTCAGAAGACTGTCCTGCTGCTTGAGACTGCAGTTCTGCTTGTACCTAGAACTTCTAAAATGACTCTCGAGGCTAGTGGCCTGGCTTCCTGATCACAGGTTGAGGGACAGAAAAAGGCTTTAACCATCTGGAACCCACACCTAGACCAAGCATAATTCAGACATTACCCCTTAAATGCTGCCCCTCTAGTCCTGGACCCTTCAAGGTGGTGCTGAATGTGGCTGGACAGCCCAAATCCAAAACCTGGGACTTAGAAAATGTTCTGCCAAAAAAATACTCTAATAACCTGATAACCCCAAGTTTTACCTGCCCGCAAACCCACTCAAGGTGCATTTCGGTCAGCCTGACTTCCTGGTAGCTACTGTTACGTTCTTCTCTGTAGCATCAAATCCTATTCAGCTCCTCCTCTCTGGAAGGGTTTCTGGCTTCCTCCAGTCCTAGTTGGACACAGCCTGCAGGTTCACCCTGTTGGGGATTTTTGACTTTCAAAAAAGTGAACATAGAAATCTTCCCCTGAAACCTCATCCTCAATCTGCATTGCCTCGATGAATTTTATCTTCTCAGACATTTTTTTCTGACATTTCTTCTAAGTCCATAGGTAAGTGGAGACGAGGCCCATTCCGCTTTCAGTATCTGAACTTCACTCCATTGAGGTCAGTCATAAATTTCAACATTGCCCCACCAGTCGGGACTACATGTCTGTAATTGGCACATTAATCTTTTAGGTGCTCGATTTTACTAACAACCTTTAAAAATTCAAAACTCCGTTTCTACTGATTTGATTTTTTTTGTTTTGCTGTCAAACAATTTATTTGAATTTGCTTCATTTTTCTAAACTGGTGTGGGATAATTCTTGTGTTTTATTTATACTTTATTACTTTTTTAAGTGCTACATAAACATTTTGCACAAGGCCTTTAAGTTAAGCCTGAATGCTTTTATGCCAAACTACTAGAGGGTTAGGCACATAATAAATGAGTGACTTTTTGATGTTCACTCTGACAAGGATTGTGGCTGTTGCTTGAGTAGGGTTTTATCACCCTCAACCAACAACCCAATTCCTCAGACCTTGCACTTACACATTTCCTATGGTCTTCCCACACAGTGAATTGCCCTGTCCAAGTAATGTCTCCAGTGTACAAAACATCTCTTCTGGAGCCAAGTTCTTAGTTATTTATCAGGTAGCTTCATTTGGAACCTGGTAAAGCTTTAGGATAAAAGGTGACAAGATGCAATGCCTCAATTTCTGAATTCTGTCAAAGACAGACTAGTTCCTATGGAATAGGATGAGGCATCAGGTTCAACAATTAATGAAAGTTATAATTGAGGATGTTTTACAATGGGTGTAGATGTACAAGCAGTATTTAATGTATGTCCTGAAAGCCAGATCTTGCCAATAAAATAATTGTCCTTTCTTGGTAAGTTGAGTGATGGGTGCAATATTTGTTGAAACATCTTGTGTAAAAATGAGCAATTCGAAGAATGATATAGGTCCCTTGGATATTAGATGGTCAAAGCCAGTGACAACCTTCTTTCACCTTCATGGTATTGATGCCAATGTTACTGCTTGACATCTGCAATCCTAGGAATGAGATTTAATAATCTTTGAACACACATTTTTCAGCTTCAGCGTAATGGGAATTTTGTCTACGTTGTTTCAATACTTCTCTTACATAACCTCAATGCTGTTTGGGAGTATTAGATAATATCAAATATAATCTAGACAAAGAAACATGGAGCTAGCGACAAAATCATGAAAGATGTAATTAGCAAAATGCTGAAACATAGCAGGGACATTATCAAGATGAAAGGACATAACCAGGTAATTGTAGTGTACATGATGTGTATTGAAAGTTATATACTTACATACACACCTATGTAGAATTTGCTTTGGACTGAACACCCTCTCAAATTCAACATGGAAAATATCATTCGTGTCCTGAGCTGGTCTAATAATAAAGAAATTATTTGACGGGGGTACCATT
This sequence comes from Pleurodeles waltl, assembly GCF_031143425.1. Taxonomy (NCBI): domain Eukaryota; kingdom Metazoa; phylum Chordata; class Amphibia; order Caudata; family Salamandridae; genus Pleurodeles; species Pleurodeles waltl. The sequence goes on along the minus strand of NC_090449.1, from coordinate 684,360,590 downwards.
TTTGATTAGAGATCTTATTTAATTCATATTATACAAAGTCTTTATGCACCATTTTCTTTTTTTCTGGTTTTTGAGGAGGTGCCAGCACAATATGTATTCTTCTGTGAGAGTTAACAAATAAATCATTACGTGAAAAATGGTTGCATTAGAAATCAAGTCAATGATATAACAATAATCTCCATGACAAATCAATTAATTTCCCACCTTCTTGGGGAACAAATTAGGTACATCTTTATTAACGATGGGAATGCAATCATAGTCACCAGTCCTTTCTTTTTCCATGGGGGGTATCTGGGTTTTACACAAGTACCCTTGCCAAGACTATCAATAATTCAGTCCTGTTTTCTTGCATGCCTCAAATAGGACTTCAGTGGACAAGGTGCTGTAGGCAGAGTCAGGGTACTTAAACACCCATGGCAAAACACAAACGCTGTGGGATAGCGTAACTGGATGGACGGAATGCGGAACCAATCAAACATTCACCCCCAGTCACAGATCTGGGTTTAATCCATCCATTATTTTGCTCACCATGCCACCCCAGTTTGAACCCAGCCATATGCAAATCAGTCTTGACCTTGTTCCTCATGGGAACAGTCCAGCCCGAACTGCCAGGCCCTCCCTGGACCGGAAACAAGCATCCTGGGACCGGTTTCGGGGTTTCACCCCTCATCAGCCAGGCTAGCTTGAATCCAGTGGCACAGAGAGCCCGCGACCCACGTCTGGGCATACCCGGTGCACTTAGGGCGGCAAAAGCAAAGCAAAACACAAATGCTGTGGGATAGCGTAACTGGATGGACGGAATGCGGAACCAATCAAGCATTCACCCCCAGTCACAGATCTGGGTTTAATCCATCCATTATTTTGCTCACCATGCCACCCCAGTTTGAACCCAGCAATATGCAAATCAGTCTTGACCCTGTTCCTCATGGGAACAGTCCAGCCCGAACTGCCAGGCCAGGTTCTCCCTGGACCGGAAACCAGGATGCTTGTTTCCAGTCCAGGGAAGACCTGGCCTAGCAGTTCGGGATGGACTGTTCCCATGGGGAACAGGGTCAAGACTGATTTGCATATGGCTGGGTCCAAACTGGAATGGCATGGGCAGCAAAAAAACGATGGATTTAGGCCCAGATCACTGTACTGGGGGTGAATGTTTGACAATGTTCAGCATTCCATCCATCACTTGTTGTTTTTGCTTTGTTGCCCTAAGTGGGAAGGGTATGCCCAGACGTGGGTCCCGTGCTTCCCATGCTACTGGATTCAAGCTAGCCTGGCTGATGAGGGGTAAAACCCTGAAACCGGTCCCAGGATGCTTGTTTCCAGTCCAGGGAAGACCTGGCCTAGCAGTTCGGGCTGGACTGTTCCCATGGGGAACAGGGTCAAGACTGATTTGCATATGGCTGGGTCCAAACTGGAATGGAATGGGCAGCAAAAAAACGATGGATTTAGGCCCAGATCACTGTACTGGGGGTGAATGTTTGACAATGTTCAGCATTCCGTCCATCACTTGTTGTTTTTACTTAAACACCCATCTCAGATGACAGAAGATCGCCAGTTTTGGACAAACTTGTCTTTGTCCATGTCTACGTTTACCATAATATGTAGGTTCTCCTTTGACAAGGTTATAGGTATGTTACTAGTCATAATCATACCAAAGACTATGGGCCCTCATTACAACCCTGGCGGTCAAAGACCGCCAGGGCTGTTTTGTCGATTGCACCACCAACAGGCTGGCGGTGCAATCTTGGGAATTACCACCGTGCTGGAAGCGCCACGGTCGCACCGCCAGGACTGGCGGTTTTCCGCCAGGACTGGCGGTTTTCCGCCACGTTGGTCTCAGCGGATTTAATCCTCCAGGGCAGCGCTGCTTGCAGCACAGCCGAGGGGATTATGAGTCCCCCTCCCGCCAGCCTTTTCATGGCGGTAGGAACTACCATGAAAAGTCTGGCCGAAAAGAGAGTCGCGGGCCCCTGGGGGCCCCTGCACTGCCCATGCCTTAGACATGGGCAGTGCAGGGGCCCCCTGGCACAGCCCCACAAAGCTTTTCACTGTCTGCATAGCAGACAGTGAAAAGCGCGATGGGTGCAACAGCACCTGTCGCACCGCCGCAACACCGCCGCCTCCATTTGGAGCCAGCTCCCATGTTGCGGCCATCATCCCTGCTAGGCCAGCGGGCGTGAACTCGGTTTCCGCCCGCCGGGCCAGCAGGGAAATCGAAATAGCCACCGCGTGAGTGCGGCTGCATTGAAGGCCGCGCGGCGGTTACAACTTGGCGGAGGCAAGGTTGTAATGAGGGCCTATGTTACCACATGTGAACTTACCGCAATTACTTGTTTCAAGCAAGATATAAAATAGTAGTGGCCTCATTTCTGACAAGGATTGCAATTCAATCAATCAATCAAGGAATTCTTGTCCTCCGAGGGGTCTCCAGGCAATGGGGGTTGCTGCTGGCCTCATTTGGCTGTTGCTGGCAGTCCAAGAGCCAGGTTTTAAACTGCTTTCTAAAGTCGTTTAGGGAAGGGGAGGTGCGTAGGTGGTGGTGGAGGTCGTTGCAGGATTGGGCAGCGAGGTGGGACGAGGTGCGCCCTCCATAGTGATCGCAATGGATGCGAGGAACATGGGGATGAGCGAAGGAGGCAGAGCAAAGGTCTCTGGTAGGATGGTAGAAAGAGATGCAGTTGTTGATGTAGGTGGGTCTGGTGTTGTGGAGGGCTCTGTATTCGTGCACGGGGAGCTTAAAGAGACATCTCTGCTGGACGGGGAGCCAGTGGAGGGATCTGAGGTGTGGGGTGAAGCTGGTTCTTTTGGGGAGGTTGAAGACAAGTCTTGCTGCTGCGTTCTGGATGGTCTGGAGACAGTTCATATCTTTTTAGTGGTTCCGGCATAGAGCGCATTTCTGTACTTGACTCGACCGGAAACAAGGGCCTGGATGACCATCTTCCTGGTGGAGATGGGGATCTACTTGAAAATCCAGCATGCATGCAGAGGATGTGGAAGCAGGCATTCCTGGGTGAGGGCTTGTTCCCGAAGATGAGGATCTCTGTTTTGTCCGAATTTAGCATCAGGCAGGTGGCCCTCATCGAGAAGGCAATGTTGGTCATAGTATTCTGGAAGTTGGATCATGCAGTACTGTCTGAGAGAAAGAGAATGGCGTAGGAGACAATGCTGAATCTGTGGATATGTGTGATGTCTGTCAGGAGAGTCATGTAGATATTAGAGAGGGTTAAAGAGGGTAGGGTGAGGGAGGAGCCCTGGGGGATGCTGCAGATAATGTTTTTGGGTGTGGAGATGTAGGGAGGGAGGAGGATACTCTGGGTTCGGCCAGAGAGGAACAAGGAAGTCCAGCTGAGTGCATTGTTTTGAATGTTGATGTGGTGGAGTCTAGATATGAGGGAGTGGTGTGAGATGGTATTGAAGGCCGCAAATAAGTCGAGGAAGTCCAGGGCCACTGGTGCTCCTGGATTGAGGAGGCATCTGATGTCATCATTAGCTGAGATCAACACTGTTTTGGTGCTTTGATTGGACCAAAAACCAAATTGGGATGGGTCAAGCAGGTTGTTGTGTTCGAGGTAGTCCGTGAGCTGGGGGTTGATGACCTGTTCCAATTCCTTGGTGGGTAAAGGGAGGAGCAGATGGGGGGGTAGTTCTTGAGCTTGCTGGGGTCAGCTACAGGTTTCATGAGGAGGGGCTTGACCTTGGTGAGCCAGGAGCCTTGGATGGTGGCTGTGGAGTTGGAGGTGTTGAGGAGTTCAGTGAGTATGGCTCTGATGGATTCTCCTCCTTGGTTGTAGATATGGTGCAGACAGAAGTGTGCAGGGGATCCGGAGTGGATGAAGGCCATGATGGATAGAGTGTCCTTAGTGGTACACTGCTTCCATTTGGTGATCCTGGGAGGGGGAGTTGTGGGATGGGTGCAGGATTGGTTGGGGTCGGTGGGTTGGGGTCAAAGTTGCTCTAGATGTCAGTGATCTTGTGGTAAAAGTAGTCTGATAGTATGTCGCAGAGAGCTTGTGCGGGGTGAATGATGTTCTCTGTGGTTGCGGGGTACAAGAAGCACTCACCACCTACCCGGAGACATGCACCTGCCATGCCAGAGAACTCTTCAGCATCATCAGATAATTCTCCTGCCCCACTGCCACAGAGAACATGATTCACCCCTCAAAAGCCCTCTGCCCCAAGGACCCCATATACCCAGGATCAAACAGGTCCCGCTGTCCAAAAACAGAGAGTTAATCTCTGTTCCCTGCATGGACATACGTGAGCAGGGAACAGAGATGAAAGATTTGCTTCAGCAACCACGGAGCTGCTGTTAAAAGCAGCTCCTTGGTTGCTGAAGCAATGGGACTGCAGGGGAGTCCTTGAGGCCCCTACAGTGCTTGAGGATTCCCCCACATCCCCAGATAGTCAGTAAAGGGCAAATTATAACTTATTAAAAAAACATGTAGGGACTGTGGGTGGAGCACTTGAGGGCTCCCCGGCTGTCCAAGATAACCCATGAAGGGAAAAAATGTGGTTGAAAAAAAAAGAATAGCTCAATGTAAATGTCACATATTTTCACACTGAGCACTGAGGGTTCAAGACCAACCAGTCCATAAGAGTCTCTCTTTTTTTTTTAAAGTACAAATGTTTTAGGGTCGAATGAAAGGTGATTTTACTTTTTCAAAACAACAAATACATTTTTCTTTTTAAATTATACAGAAATATCTCATTCTAAGTATATCATACATCAAAGCCTAAGACAGTCTCTATCTCTCTCCCTCTAACTCTCTTTCTTTCTCCCTTTCAGTCTCGTTCTCCTTCTCACACACTCACTCAGACACTAATGCACCCAGTCACACACCCACTCAGACACTCACACACCCACTCACAGACCCATTAAGGCCCTTGTGTACCTACTCACAACCCCAGTCAGACACTTATGCACACACTCACAGACCCGCTCAGAATGACACACACACACTCAAAGACCCACTGACACCCTCATACACCCACTCACAAGGGTATGAGATTGGGAAGAGGAAGATGGAGGGGGAATGGAAGACGAAGGGTGACTGCCTTCTATCAGTGCAGAGGCCAGAGCCTAAAAGGATCTCTGTAGGCCAGCCAGTGGACTGTGAATGCCCTCCAGGAATGCATTGCTCTGTTGTATCTGAGTTGGCAGTCCCTCAATGGCATTCACAATGGTCGACTGACCCACAAAGATGCACCTCAGGAAGTCAATAGCCTCACTGAGAGCAGCAGGGCTGACTGGGGCAGGGACAGAGGTGCCTGTGGCAAAGGAGACCCCCACCCTCCTTGGTGAGGTGGCACAGACAACTGGGTGGGGAGCTAGAGGGAGGACAGTGGTAGAAATGGTGTGGTGGACAAAAATGGTGCTGGGGGCACCCCAGATGGGTCTGCCACCTCCAGGAAGTGTCCACCACCAGAGGAGGATTCCGAAGAAGATGATGCAGAAGATCCGGTCTCCCCGGTGGCACTCTTGTAATCCTCAAGGCCATTGGGTCTCTTGCTGTTGCTGGTCGCATCACTCCGGGCCCTACGCCAGCAGCATCCCCACTCAACTGTGCCATGTCTCCTTCACCTGCTGATGCTGATGCACACAAATAAAGAGAGAGGGAGGGAAGGATAGAGAGCAAGGGTTGTCATATTCCTTACATATACACATTTAGACATACACAATTGTAGGTGAACATCTCCAGGCTAGGCAATCCCTGTTGGCATTACACATATCCTACATCATGACACAATATGTTACAACTATCCACCCCTTAATGTCAATCCTCACACCCACATCTGATTCCAAGCAAGTTTGCACTACTGGAGTAATCCTATTGAACCCCTATAAAATCATGTCAGCATGCTACTCATGCCCTGCCACAAGTAGGCATATCAAGCAGACTCCAGAACATATCTCTCAATACTCCTGTCACTTATTGGAAGAGCAGGTGACTGATCACAACACATCATGCATGTCCTGAAGTAAAACCTGGCCAGTCCTTCTCAATTAGCAATGCCCTTGATAGTCTAGACTACCCTATTCACAGACCACACAGCACCTGCCATACATAGCACATGGCTGGCTGACCCCTATGCATATATGGCAACATGGGTACATGAACCGATGAAGCTAGAACAAGTGGGACTCCCATACAGGTGACAAATGATGTGTAGAATACAAGTCTGGAGTACTGGCATAGCATGACATACACACATTCAAGGAGGGACATCTGCTGACACAAAACACAGACACACCACGTCACTGCATAAATGTATGTGCAGCTACAATGACCTACAAAACCCACATGATACATCAATAGGCAATTAGTGAGTGCTGTCTAACAACAACTACACTTCAGACAGCCACAATTGACATCACAGGCCAACTACCATTTCACCTGACATGCAGTTACAGTTCCAGAATTTCACAGCATGAGTAAACCAACATCTTTCACACCATGCTGCCTAGTGAGTCCATGTATCTAACTCCAGACTACAAATATTGCACTAATAAATATACACACCATAATGACATGTACACATGATGTGCACATGAACCTACACGACTGCTAGAGTATGTACAACATTTCCTATTACAACAAATTTCTGCACAAGAAATAGTGGTTCAAATATACCATTATATCATGATCACTTAAGTGATGCTAAACATAATCCTCACCAGACTGGACACTTCAGTTAGGTCAATGGTAGCAAAGTCGGCCCACTTCATATGTTGTGTCCCCAAGTAACCATTGAGACATAATGTAGGCAGCATATTACCCTGTTTTCTAAGGAATTGGTAGGGCATTGCCAGACATAGCATTCACATAGCATATTGTATAAGGCAAACTCTGCCAAGGAACACACCTCCTCTAGAACCAACCAATTGGGACAGAGAAGAAATCCCCATACGTCAATCACATGGAAGAGCATGATGAGTCCAAATACACAAATCAGACACCCAACAGAGAATGTCCTATTGTTGCAACCTTCACATACACCATTGAAAGGAGATGAACAGACAATGGGAGTTCAGCAACAAACACAGATATGTACTGTCCTACATAGGGCAAAACTGTGTTGTAATTGGGATGGCAGCTTCACATGTAGTCCATACCTGAACCAGTATTAGTTATTTATTGATCCTATACCATATAAGTGAGTCACCCAGTTGACACAACAGGTGATCAGCACAGCTGGGAGTGGGCAGACACTTTGGTGCCACTAACTCTCATATGCAGATGAATGGGCCAGGTTAGGGTCAATGGGTATGGTGAAACACCAGGTCACATCCATAGCAATGGCAGGATGGGACCACACATGTGGCATTGACATTTGAGCATCTCCACATGCAGTCAGAATTAAGTCTTGATACAGGAGTCCAAAACGTACACATAGCTAACTATGATGGCAGATCCACATCTCTTACATTTACAAGGTGGTACGAACTAATTTCCACTAGTCTACAAATATTTCTCACCTACTACAATTTCACAGAAGCTACAGTGAGACAGCAAACCCCTTACAATCAGAGCCAAGTACGAGGAAACAGTCAGTCCCTATCCCCTTGTGTCTGCGGTGCTGCCCTCAAACGCCCATCCACCTCAGGGTAGGCCACCACCAAAATGCGGGCCATTAGGGGGGGTGAGGGTCTGATGGGATCCCCTCCCTCGCTGAGAGGACATTCCCAGATGGGCGTCTGCAGTGTTCTGGGCCCAGCGTCTCAGGTCCTCCCACCGGTTGCAAGAATGGATGCTCCACCGGCTGTGGAACCCAGGGCTGGCATTTGCTTGGTGATTGCATGCCAGATCCCTTTCTTCTGATGGGAGTTCACCTGCGTGGATAACAAAGACAAAAGGAGAAAGTTATGTACACATGCCCCATACCAACAGGAGTTGACACTACACAACTATAACAGCAAGTGAGCACAAATACCCATCCTCTCAACACACACACCTGTATGGTATGCCACATGCTACATATATGCATCTACTCCGATAACAGTTCACATACCTGAATCACCATCACACACATTACCAATCACACACGGTAGGGGCATTGGACTCTCCTTTTACTCTGGTTCCCCATATAGCTGTCCATACATGGGTAGGACCTCCTCCATCAGCTTCTCCAGCTCTTTCTGTGTGAAGGCAAGGGCCCTATTTCCTGCAGGATGTGGCATGGTGGCTCCCAGAGGCAGTATACAGCAGTTCACGCGTGGAGGTCTTGCTAGCAACAGTGTCATGAGTCAAGTGAACAAGACAACAGAAATTGGTGGTCACGGCCATCATGTACAAGACCTTCACTGCTGACGGTTGTCGCCATTGGCCGCAAACCACCATAGGCAGCAATGTTAACCCATGACAAGTTGCACAGCGGTTGAGACAGCCTACCGCCATGATGACTTCTGCCGGTGGACTTAGGTGTCTTCCAACTGTCCAGAACAGTAGGTCAGGCGCCTGCCATTTTGGGCACATGTACTTGATGCATGTGCTTAAATAAGTGTTTCAGACACCTAATTGTCCTGATATCTGTGTCACCCAATGTAGTGTCTTCATGGTTGTGCCACAGAATGGGCCAATCATGAGAGTAAGATTTGTTGAGCATAAATATATTTGTATAGTTCTATGTAGCTGCTGCGAGGTACATAGGTGTCAGATGACCATACGTTAATTTAATTACATATGTGTGATCAGTGCAGGACTGCACAGTCACCCACACTTTTCCTGAATCATATGTGTCATATGTCCAATCCAACTCACATTTCTGCCACTTTGCTGCAATGATGGTGTATAATGTGCATTTCTGTGGTCTGTATTGTTTGAGTCAGCACTTCTATGCACCCCCTACAGATGTCAGGTGTCTGCTACTATTCCATGTGCTGCTGACGTGTGCCTACTGCATAACTCATTGTACATTCTCTCTTATATACATAGATATCCTGCCATGAGGGAAATGAGGCAACCACACGTGTACCGTCCACTGGTAGACCTGGTGACCATGAAGGACAGGCATGTCATCCAGACCTATCGTCTGAATTGCCAGACCATCATGGATTTATGTAGACAGTTGGAGCCAGAACTGATGGTAGGCAAAATCACAATCCCTATTGAATACCTTGCATTGTTCAAGTGCTCTCAGTACTACACTTCCTAGCCACAGGGTTATTACAGAATACAGTAGCATTAACCCCTTAGCTGCTGGGCCTTCCCACAACCCCGTGCTGAGCCATTTTTTGGCTATTTGGGGTAGTTCGCACTTCGGCCTTCACAACGTTTTATCCACATAAGCTATCCATGCCAAATTTGTGTCCTTTTTTCCAACATCATAGGGATTCTAAAGGTACCCAGAGTTTGTGGGTTCCCCTGGAGAAGACCAAGAAATTAGCGAAAATACAGTTGAAACATTTCATTCTTTTTTTTTAAAATGGGAAAAAAGCACTGCAGTAAATGGCATCAACAAGGGGTTTGCGTGCTAAAATCACCATTTTCCCAGCTTTCAGGAACAGGCATACGTGAATCAGAAAAACACATTTTTCACACGATTTTGACATTTTACTAGAACATACCCATTTTTATTATTTTTTGTGCTTTCAGCCTACTTACAGTTAGTGACCGAAATGGGTGTGAAAACAATGCTGGATCCTGGACAGCTAAACATTTCTGAAAAGTAGATACAATTCTGAATTCAGCAATTCATCATTTGTGAAGATCCTACAAGGTTTTCCTACAGCAAATAACAGCTGAATTGAAACAAATATTGAAATTGAGGTAAAAAAACAGCCATTTTTCTCCATCTTTTACTCTGTAACTTTTTCCTATGACGTTAGATTTTTGAAAGCAATATACTACTACATCTACTGGACTCTTCTGCTTGCGGGGCTATATGGGTTTGTAGGTTCATCAAGAACCCTAGGTACCCAGAGCCAATAAATGAGCTGCACCTTGCAATGGGTTTTCATTCTATACCGGGTATGTAGCAATTCATTTGCTGAAATATAAAGAGTGAAAAATAGGTATTAAGACAACCTTTGTGTTAGAAATGGGGTTTGTGGTTGGCTAGGGTATGTGACTAAGCCAGGCAGAATCCAACCACTCTAGTCAGGGCAAGGGAGTTACACGTCCAAGATAACCCCTGCTCACCCCCTTGGTAGCTTGGAACGAGCAGTCAGGCCTAAACCGGAGGCAATGTGCAAAGCCTTTGCACAACACATGCAACACATGTGATGCAATATGTACACCACAAAGTAAACACAACACTGAGCTATGTAAAAATAAACTGTATTGCACAAAACATAATTAGACCAAACGGTATATGTCAGTAATACCCTACTACCTTAGCAGTTGTCAGAATGTTACACAGGTTACTAATACTCTGCAAGAATAAGCAGTTATCACATTAGAACACAGAAGTACTCAGGATTCTGTCACATAAGCAGTAGTCAGGAATCACAGTAAAGAAATAAATGCACTTGTCATAAAAGTGTAATAAATGCCTTTATCAGAAACATTATAAAATCATTATTAAAAAAACATTTGGCAAGTAATCAACACAAAACAACATGTCCGGGCCCTAAAAGGCACATCAGCAAGTATAAGGTGCAATAAAATACACAGGTTAACATACTCATTCACCATGTCCATCTTAGGAACATTTAAAGCCTTATGTTCTTTGAAAGTACCTGTTTTTTATGCGGCCAGGGCACCTATAGGGGCATGATGAGGACAAGTGTTCCCTGGCACTCCTTGTGCCAAAACTGGGGCTCAGTGTTGAATTTGGAAACAAAGAAAAAAGGGGGGTATGCACCCCTTCGCGTGAAATATCAGGCCCCTCCTTATCACGGTCTGAACGTGAACCTTTGGCTGGAGAACTTGAAAGAGCACCCGGTCTTCTGCTGGTTCTGGACTGACCAAGATAAGGGCGACCCTTTCTAGTAGCCACGGTGCTGCTTGACAGGAAAATGACTAAACAGACAGTTCTCCCCAGAAGGAGTCTCAGAGGAAAAAAAAAACAAATGTGGTGAAAACCTCTACACAGGAACTCCTGAAAAAGAGGAAAAACAAATAATGAAAGCAACTGGAACTGGAGAAAAACGCAAAGAAACAGGAGCTAGGATCACAACCAAGCGGAAGTGTTTGCAACGTAAAGAAGACCAGGACTGAAGGACTCATATACCAGGAGACAGGAAGTGACAAAACAGTAAAAAAGAGCAACACCATCTTGGATTGGGAAAGGCCTAATAGAAAAGAATAGGAAAAAAGTAGTAGTATAAAAGAAAAGGGCATGCTGGGAAAAATAACACTAAAAAGACAATATGGAGACCAGAAGAAAGAAAAGGCGAAGTGAAAAGAGAAAAATAATAGAAGAGGAGAAAGGAAGACGAGTTCCCCCCACCAGGTAAGGAAAGAAACATTTCAGGGAAACAGGCTAGAATGGCGGCACAATCGGGAGCATGAAACATGCTTTCTGGAACGCGCCACCAAAAAAGAAATACCAAAATGCCAGTCGCGGTAATGCCGGTTCTCCGATACTCAGAGTGACGGCCTGACCGCGGTTTGCAAAAGGGGTGCTGCGATAAACTGCGGCGTCACACTCCTAGGGCTAGCACCCAAACCAGGGTTGCTCCTGCCCCTGGGGGCCTGTGGGGCCAAAGTCTGCCCTCCCGGAGATGGGGGGGAGCCAAAAACAATGAGGTAACAACTGGAGTGTCTCGCTACTCTGGCAGTGACCGGGGGTAGAGGGGACGTTACCCTCATCCCCCCCAAGTCCTACTCTTCAGTGTGGCACTAGGATTCTGAGGAGACCTCTAATGAGGTCTCTCTCCCTCCTGGGGCCGCTTCCGTCCACTCGCCCGCACCCAATTTGGTGCGCAAGTGTTTCCCCGTCTCGCCGGGCTGCCGTGATGATCAGGCCAGGGTTGGAACCTGTTGGCGCCCGCGGGGCACTCCTTAGAGCGTTCTTCGCCCTGGGGGCATGGGAGGAGCGTGCACGCTCCTTCTTTGATTCCAGTGGTACCCTGTGGGTAATAGGGGCACCGTGATTCCGGCAGCCTCCCAACAAAGCTGTGCTGCGGCGGTGAGATCGGAAAAGCGATTACGAGCGCTGGGGGCAACTAAAATGAACCCGGGTTGCAGCAGTGACTCTACTTCACGGCCCTGCGCTAAGAAGGGCAAAGGAGGCACAGGAAACTGCTCTCCAGGTGCTACATATGAAAAAAAAAGCACTCCTCATACCGGAAGGTTGCAGGGATCAGGGGCCACAGCACCCTGCCCTTGGAGACAGAAGGCGGGAGGGAAGCACAGGGCTAGCAAGCCCACCAACAGGCCAGCACAAGGGATGCAGATGGTGGCAGTTCCTCCTAATGACCAGGCAGGCCACAGGTCAGCACAGCAGCATCAGTCCAAGGTGGGTCCTAGTGAGTCCTATTCAGCAACGTCCTGTGTCCAATTCCAAGTAAGTCTCTTCAGTCTGCATGTCTAAATTGTGTTGAAAATTCCCCTGTACTTATATTCAGTTTACAGTGTGTTTTACAAAAGAAGGGGAGAGGAGGTTCCAGACAGTTACAACTAGTCCTGGGAGGGCCCCATCTCTCCTCCAGCACAGGCTACAAACATCAGTGGGGGGTAAACAACCCTATTTTGTGTGGCCAGGGCAAAGCCTTAACAAATGCAGGTGTACCCTGCCTCTCCCTTCTCTTAGCCCAGGAAGACTATTCAGTATGTAGATGCACCTCTGGGAAACCTCCACCATCCCTGTGTACAGGCTGTCTGAAAAGCATGCACAAACCTAACTGTCACTCTGCCCAGACGTGGTTTGGAGTCAAGCTGCAAAACACCAGAGTCATAAGCAAAGAGAAATGCTTACTTTCTAGAAGTGGCATTTCTGTAATAGTAAAAAAGAATTCACCTACACCAGTAACCAGCATTTCTAACCACCATTACAACCATACCAAACATGCCTACGCTACCCCTCATAAATCAGACAATGGGGGTCATTACAAGCTTGGCGGGCAGCTACTGCCGCCCGCCAAGCGGTAACCGCCGTGCGGCCGCCAATGCGGCCGCACTCCCGCAACCCCATTACGACATCCCCGGTGGGCCGGCGGGCGCAAACCAAGTTTACGCCCGCCGTCCCAGCGGGGATGAGGCCGCAACATAGGAGCCGGCGGTGTTGCGGCCGTGCGACGGGTGCAGTAGCACCCATCGCGCTTTTCACTGTCTGCTATGCAGACAGTGAAAAGCTGCCCGGGGCCCTGTTAAGGAGCCCCTGCACTGCCCATGCCAGTGGCATAGGCAGTGTAGGGGCCCCCAGGGGCCCCAGGACACACCTTATCGCCAGCCTCTTCCTGGCAGTGCAAACCGCCAGAACCAGGCTGGCGGTAGGGGGTCATAATCCCCAGGGCAGCACTGCTTGCAGCGCTGCCCTGGTGGATTATCACCGCCGGGGCTAAGATGGCGGGAAACGTCTTAGCCCCGGCGGTGTGACCGCGGCGCTACCGCCGCGGTCGTAATACGGGTCTCCGTACCGCAAGCCTGTTGGCGGTACGGACGCCACATTCGTAATGACCCCCAATATCGCTTACACATAAGGCAGGGCATTTCCAATGCGATCCTATGGTAAGGCAGCACTCACAGCAGTGAGAAAGCAAATAGGCTGTTTGTCACTACCAGGACAGGCCATATTACTAGGCACATGTCCTGCCCTCTACATACATGGCACCCTGCCTGTAGGGTTAGCCAGGGCACACCTTAGGGGTGACTTACATGTGGTAAAAGAGGAGTTCTTGGCCTCGCAAGTAAACTTAGATGCCATGTCCCTGTGGCAGAAAACTGCACTAGCAGGCATGAGACAGGTTTGAAAGGCTACTTCAGTGGGTGGCGCAAGCAGCACTGAAGGCCCACTAGTAGAATTTAATTCCCGGCCCTGGGTATAGGAATAACACCTTTACGAGGGACTTATAGGTAAATTAAATATGCCAATTAGGTATAAGCCAATAATACCAAGGCCCGTATTTATACTTTTTTTTTCGCCGCATTTGCGCCGCTTTTTGACGCAAAACGGTGCAAACCTACAAAATACAATGGTATTTTGCAAGTTTGCGCCGTTTTTGCTTAAAAAAACGACGCAAATGCGGCGCAAAAAAAGTATAAATACGGGCCCAAGTTTACAAGGGAGTGCACATACACTTTAGCATTGATTAGCAGTGAAAGAGTGCTCAGAGTCATAACGTCAGCCAACAAGGGTCAGAAAAAAAGGAGGAAAAAGGCAAAAAGTTTGGGGAATGACCCTCTAAAAGGGCCAGGTCCAACACTTTGTATTTCCAAAATGGTCACAAGATAAGGTGTTGAGAATCATTGGTTATTTGCACATCTTAGAATTCCGGGGAGCCCATACTAGCATGTGAATTACATGGCATTTCTCAAATAGGCGTCTTTTTTACACACTGTCTTACATTTTGAAGGAAAAAATTTACAGAAAGACAAGGGGCAGTAACAAAATGTTCTGCTATTCTGTGTTCCCCTAAGTCTTCCGATAAAAATAGTACCTCACTTGCGTGGGTAGGCCTAATGCCCGTGACAGTAAACGCAATATGGATACATCACATTTTTATAAAGAAAGCTGAGGTATTTTTGGGAAAGTGCCTAGCTGTGGATTTTGATCTCTAGCTCAGCTGACACCTAAGGAAAACCTACCAAACATGTGCATGTTTGAAAACTAGACACCTAGGGGAATCCAAGATGGGGTCACTTGTGGGGCTTACACCAGGTTCTGTTACCCAGAATCCTTTGCAAACCTCAAAATTTGGCCATAAAAACACTTTTTCCTCACATTTCGGTGACAGAAAGTTTTGGAATCTGAGAGGAGCCACGAATTTCCTTCCACCCAGCATTCCCCCAAGTCTCCCGATAAAAATGGTACCTCACTTGTGTGGGTAGGCCTAGTGCCCGTGACAGGAAATGCCCCAAAACACAACATGAAAACTTCACATTTTCCCAAAGAAAATAGAGTTGTTTTTGCAAAGTGCCTAGCTGTAGATTTTGGCCTCTAGCTCAGCCGGCACCTAAGGAAACCTACCAAACCTGTGCATTTTTTAAAACTAGACACCAAGAGGTATCTAAAATGGAGTAACTTGTGGGGCTCGCACCAGGTTCTGTTACCCAGAATCCTTTGCAAACCTCAAAAGTTGGCCAAAAAACTACTTTTTTCTCACATTTCAGTGACAGAAAGTTCTGGAATCTGAGAGGAGCCACAAATTTCCTTCCACCCAGCGTTCCCTCGAGTCTCCCAATAAAAATTGTACCTCACTTGTGTGCCCATGACAGGAAATGCCCCAAATTACAACGTGGACACTTCACATTTTCTCAAAGAAAACTACCCTGTTTTTGCAAAGTACCTAGCTGTGGTCTTTGGCCTCTAACTCAGCCGGCACCTAGGGAAACCTAGCAAACCTATACATTTTATTAAACTAGACATCTAGGGGAATTTAGAACGGGGTGACCGGTGGGGCTCTCACCAGGTTCTGTTAACCAAAATCCTTTGCAAACCTCAATATTTGGCAAAAAAACTATTTTTCCTTACATTTCGGTGATGGAATCTGAGAGGAGCCACAAATTTCCTTCCACACAGCATTCCCTCAAGTCTCCCGATAAAAATTGTACCTCACTTGCTCACTTGTGTGGGTAGGCCTAGTACCTGTGTCAGGCATAGATCACACAGCGGTCATTGTTGGTCCTTGCATGAGGGCAACTGTTGACCCCGGGGTGATCCATTCCTGAAGCAAGCACTAGGTATAGGCACTCAAGTGGGGTAGGGTTTTTATCAGGACAGGTGGGGAAACACTGGGTGGTAGGAATGTTTGTGGATCCCAGCATCTTCCTGTAGTTTGTGTGACAGAAATGCTAGAGAAAATAGAGTTTTTATTCAACATTTCAGCTTTGCATGGTACTCTGGGTAAGAGAACTTTGGGGAATCCACACAAGTCACACCTCTGTGGACTCCCCCTGATGTCTAGTTTCTTGAAATGCCTGGTTTTGCTAGGTTTTTCTATAGGACCACGGAGGCCAGGACCAAAAACGCAGATGCCTGCCTTACAAAATCAGGTTGTTTTGTGATAGATAATTTTGATGTCTCCAAAATATGATCTGGGCAGTGGAATTTGGGGCTGAACTAAATTGGGGAGCTCCCAAGAGAGCACTCTCACTGTGCTTGCCGCCGCATGCAGCAGCCCTCTGGGTTGGGCTAACCAGCTATTGTCCTGCTGCTCAGACTGTGCTTGTGAAGGTACAGTAGGACTGACCTCATCACCTCCCTCATAATCACTGGACGAAGAGTTAACGAATGGGACTGAAAAATCACTCCAAGAGTCTGCGCCATTGACCTATGCCTCATATGCTGTCTCAGTATCTGCTGGCTCAGTCTCTGATCCTACGTCAGAGGTGTCCTCTATAACCCAAGTTAGGGCTTGAGCAGCAGTCATCCAACGAGATGCCCTCTCTGCTACTGGCTTAACTGTCGCTCTAAAACACTAGCCTGGGGGCGTGGCAAAGATGGCGCGTGAGCAGATGTGTCTTTGCGAGGTCCGCCGCCCGGGCCCTTTCAGCAGCATAGCGACCCCGGATCCTTGCTAATCCAGGTCCCCCTGAGCAGAGGGGAGCGGCGAGAAGGTGCGGTTGCCCGAAAGAGAAGTCGGACGGGTGCCCAAGGGCGTGTGGGGACTGCGGCACCGGGCCCTCCCGGACCTGGGCCGCGCTCGCTGTTGGCGGGGGCGGATTTCGGTGGTGCCGGCCGCTTGGAGCGGCCCAGCAGTTGGCGGCAGACCGAGGGGCCCGGCGGGGCCCGCTGGAGTGCCGGATCAAGCGGCTGGCGGCACAGCGGCAGGCAGAAGAGGTATGGGCCTGGAGGCCGCGACCTTAGACGCGTCCCGTGAGTTTTGGCCTCTGAGGCCGGGCAGCCATTCTGATGCCGGGAGCCGGCGGAGGGGACCCCGGTGAGAGGCGGAGGTAGCGGTGAGGTGTGGCCGGTCCGCCCTTGGGTCCCCGGGTGGAGGGGCCCCGCGGTGTACTGGGGCTCGCAGGGGCACGCTAGTCGGCGGGACAGTCGGCCCGCAGTGGTTCTGCCTGGGACGGGCCTGGGCATGTGCTGCATGGCGAGGCAGGGCCCCCGAGGCGCCAGATTGCAGTGAGTGCCCGCAGTTGTGGCCTAGTGGTGGGAGCAAGGAGGCAATGATTTTGCCGTCCTGGGCTTAGGTGGCTAGCACGAGGAGGCTACTAGTGAGAGGGGACGCGTTCACGAGACTTGAGCAGACGACGGGGAGATGGACAGTGATTGGAACCGGGTTTGTCACTGAGCTGGTGCAGGAGTGGACTTTTGATGGCATCCTCTAAACCCAAAAGAGACCAGTCAGTGAGGGAGATGCTGACCAGATCTCATCCGGCACAGAGCAGGCTGGCTGAGGGTCCTGCTTTGACAAGGGGATCTGAAGACCATGGTGAGGCGGAGGATGATTGTGGGGCCCCGGTCACGAAGGGTTTTCTCACCTCCTTGTTTGACTCGCTTAGGAGAGACTTGCAGGAGCTCCGAAGGGATATTTCCCAGGAGATGAAGGAGCTACGCGCGGATGTCACGTCGTTAGGAGAACGAATGGCAAATGTTGAGGACGGCGAGATCTCTCGAGGGGAAGAAGTGGAACACATCCAGCAGGAGCTAATACGTCTTTGTGAGCAACAGGACCTCCTACAGATTGCGGTAGAGGACTTGGAGAACCGGTCCAGGCGACATAACATACGCATCAGGGGAGCCCCGACCGGGGCAGAGACGGAGGACATTGGAGAGTTCGTCACCGCGCTGTTCCGCTCCATTTTGGGCCTAGACGATATGCAAGAGATCGCCCTGGAGCAGGTTCACCAAGCGGGCCGACTGGGGAGGACCGGTGATTGTCCGCCTGACATTCTAGCGTGTGTCCATAACTATGTAATTAAAGAAAGCATACTGCAGAGAACACAAAACCTCTCTGAGGTCCAGTTCCGAGGGCATGCGCTTCAGCTGTTTCAGGACCTCTTGCTGAGGACTTTGCAGATGTGACGGGAATTCAAACCCATTACTGAGCACCTATGGGCGAATTCCACGTCTAACTCCTGGGGCCACCCCTTCCGCCTTGTGTTCCACTGGGAGGACCGGCTGCGCCAGGTGAAATCAGTGCCAGAAGTGCACAGGATCCTGCACATGGAAGAGACGGAGCATGATGTTGGCTCACACAAAGAGACCGCTGCCGGGGACCACCCGCATTGGCGACGGAAGGAGAGGAAGAGGAAACAGCCGTGACCTTCCATGACAGAGCAAACGCTGGAAAGACAATCTGTACTGAGCAGTTTGGCCGCTGGGACCAATGCCTAAGTAGCGGGCGCCCGGGTACTGCTACAATGATCTGGGGTCGTTTCAGAATAGGCTTTGAGACTACTTGAGACGGGCTCGGGTGGTGGAGTTGATGAATTCCAAGTGATGAACTCGTGAGGTTCTGCTGCCCCTGTCAGGACTCCAGCCTCTTCTGAGATGTGTGTGAGAGGAATTGTACGTTTTAAGCACCTGTTATGCGCTATGGTTTTGTGTTGGTGTGCTTCCCCCAAAATTTTCATGTGCTTTATTATTTATTGCTGTCACTATATGTGGGAGCCGCCTCAGCGCCGTACCTGGCTCCTGCCCCAGAAAAGGGGTCCCCGCCTACAAAGCACGACCTGTTCAGCTCTACATGTCCCTTAAGTGTCTAAGCTTGAATGTCCAGGGGCTCAATAGTCCAACTAAGAGGCTGGCGATCCTATTGGGCCTTGAACGGTCTGGGAGCCAGGTCTGTCTTTTTGCAGGAGATGCACTTATTGTCAAAGGATACATATCGAATGGCTCAAAGTGGTTTCCCTGGCAGTTTTGGTCCTCAGCTCCCACAAAGCACGCTGGGGTGGTGATACTTCTGTCGAGGGCCTTCCCTGGGGAGGTCGTCGCCAGGATACATGAGATA
Organism: Pleurodeles waltl; assembly: GCF_031143425.1. NCBI lineage: Eukaryota > Metazoa > Chordata > Amphibia > Caudata > Salamandridae > Pleurodeles > Pleurodeles waltl. The sequence goes on along the minus strand of NC_090449.1, from coordinate 684,341,587 downwards.
AAGGGTAGGTTCCTGGCCATTAGGGTGCGGGTTGGGGCCTGTTTCTTTACTATCAGCTCTTTGTACGATCCTAACGCGAAGAAATCTTCATGAGGCAGGCCATCTCCCCAATGCTTACTACACCGGACAGGGCTATACTGGTGGGGGGAGACTTCAACTTGGTCATGGACAATGAGCTGGATAGGTCTGGGCATCGATTTGGGCAGACCAGGGCACTGACTATAGCGGGGCGACAGTGGTTAGCTGACTGTGACTTGGAGGACGTCTGGAGGAAGGCCCATCCAACGCTCAGGGATTATACATTTTATTCTGCTTCATCCAAGACGTATACACGTATAGATTTTTTTTGGGCCTCCTCGGAGTTCACCTCCCAGATTAGCGAGACCACAATCGAGCCTTGAGCTCTGACGGATCATGCCCCTATTACATTGGTAGCCTATCTTGACGTGGGATGAGTAGGGAGCCCGAGCTGGCAATTTAGGGATACCATACTGCAGAGTCGGGTAGCGGAGGAGACGCTGCGGTGCGCGATCATGGACTACCTTAGTTTCAATGATGATGGGAGAACCAGTTTGGAGACTTTGTGGGAGGCACTGAAAGCAGTAATCCGCAGAGAGGTGTTGTCGCTCTCGGCTAAAGACAATAAAGTGAGGAGAGAGCAGAGGGCGGTGTTAGAGCAAAAAGTGGCGCCGCTAGAACACTCCCATAAGCATACCAGCGCACCTAGAGTGTGGAGGGAGCTGGAGAAGGCGCAACAGCAGTTAAAGCGGCTGGATTGGGATAGGGCAGAGTAAGCGATAGTTCGGCTTAAACATAAATATTATACGGGGAGCAACAGATGTGGGAAACTCCTTGCGCACCAGTTGAGGGCGCAGCACTCAGCTACGGCGACAAAGATGGTACACTCCCCTTCTAAAGGGGAGGTGCAAATGGACGATCAAATGGCTGAGGTATTTGCTGAGTATTATAGGGAGCTGTACACGGTGGATGCGGGGAATGAGGTGGACGCCACCACCTTTCTTGCGGTTAGTAAGGTTACACCGCTCTGTGAGCGCGATGCATCCTCCTTAGACCAGCCCATTAAAGTGGAGGAGGTTATCTCAGCGATTTCATGTCTAAAGGTTGGGATATCCCCCGGCCCGGACGGCTTCATAGCACTTTTTTATAAAAAAAATTGCCCTGAGCTGGCTCCGCTTCTGGCCCGGCTCTTTAACTCCTTCCTGGTGTCCGGGGCTCTCACGCCTAGCATGCTGGATGCCACCATTGCGGTCATTCACATGCCTGCGGAAGGATCCGGAAGAATGTGGTTCTTATCGGCCCATTTCGCTCTTGAATATAGATGCTGAGTTGTTTACCAGCATATTGGCTCACCGCCTTAATCCTTACATGCCTGGCCTTATAGACCCGGATCAGGCGGGCTTTATACCTCATCGACAGTTCGGGGACAATACATAACAGCTTCTGCATTTAATTGATAAAACCAGCAGATCTCGTAGAGAGGCGCTCCTCCTCTCCATTGACGCAGAGAAGGTGTTCGATAGGGTCCACTGGCCTTATCTTTTTCAGGTGTTGGAGCGTTTTGGGCTAGGCCCAGTGTTTAGGGCCTGGATCCAATGCATTTATCGTGCACCTAAGGCCGCTGTCCGTGTTAATGGAACTTTGTCCTTGCTGTTTCCGATTGGTCCGGGGATGCGACAGGGGTGTCCGCTCTCCCCTTTGTTGTTTGTGCTGTATATGGAGCCTCTCGCCCAGCGCCTGCGCGATAACCCTCTTATCTCTGGCATCAAGTTTGTGGGAGACCACCACCTCATTAGTTTATATGCGGATGACGTGATTCTTACCCTAGCGTAGCCCATGGTCTCGCTGCCAGCTCTTATGGAGGCCCATAGTGAGTTCAGCCGGGTCTCTGGGTTTCGGGTGAATATGCAGAAGTCACAGGTGCTAAGCTTGTCTACCCTTCCGGAACATGAAGAAAGCTTGAGGGCCCGTTATCCTTTTATTTGGTCAATGTCGCAGGTACCCTACCTGGGTATTGAACTGGCAACTTCGGCCGTGAAGACGGCAAGCTTGAACTATGCCACATTAGCCCGGGAGATATTGCGGGATCTGGTGAGCTGGGGGAAGCATAAACTCTCTTGGCTTGGCAGGGTCTCCGCGGTGACGATGACGGTGCTGCTGCTCATACTGTACGTGTTTCAAGAACTCCCTCTGACTCCGCCGTCTCATACGATAGCGACCCTCCGGTCAGCGATCTTGAAATTTATATGGGATGGGAAACCGGCGCGGATCCCACATAGTGCCCTGTATCGTCCCAGGGGGAAGGGGGATTGGCGGTCCCCTGCCTCCTGCGGTATTTTCAGGCCGCCCAACTACGCTTTCTGCTGGAGTGGAGTAGGCCACACACTGAAAAGCACTGGTGCTTCATGGATCAGGCGGTGGCTGGGTCCCACATTTGGAAGGAGCCCTGGCTTCGATGCAGGCATAGGGTGCGGGGGCTCTACGCCTCCCACATCACAGGAGCGATGCTTCGGGTATGGGATGTGGGGGCGCGTAGGCTTGGTCTGACGACGTTCTCGTCTCCTATGTCACTGATCGGTGTGAATCCTGACTTTGCGCCAGGCCTGCAAGTAGAGAATTTTTGCCGCTGGTACGACGGAGGCTGCAAAATGGTGGGAAGCTTATTTGATGAGAATGGTGTGATCCCTTTTGATCAGATAAGGGAGACGTATGGATTGACTGAGGCAGACAGATTGCTGTATTATCAGTTACGACACTGGGCCCTCTTGCCGGCGAATAGGCCCTTGATAGATAGACCGCTTACCCTGTTTGAGAAATGGATACTGACAAAGAAGGATGAGAAACTGGTGATATCGGAATTGTATAGATTTCTGCAGGGGGTGGAACACCCGCCTAAATCCAAGGGACAGAAGAGATGGGAGAGGGGACAGAGACGGCATATAAGGTAGCTTCCTACTGGTACTATACCCCAGCAAGGGTGCACGCATAGGATCCCGCTAAGTCAGGCTTTTGCTGGAGGGGGTGTGGCAACACGGGGACACTTGTACATCTCCTCTGGCATTGCCCCAAGTTACAGAGGTTTTGGAAGAGTATCTTGGATGACATCGATAAGGTATTCCAGACAAAGATTCCTAGATTACCGACATATGTTCTATTGGGTTTACCCAACCCCCTCATTTTCCCCCTTCGTTCATTGGGAGGGCGAGAGATGGCCTTAGCTCTTAACACTGCGCTCCAGACGATCCTCGCCCTATGGGGCTCCGACAGGCTGTCAACGTATGCGTCCTGGCTTCAGAAGCTGTGGTTCATCTTAGCAATGGAGAAACTTACTCTGGCTTCTAGGCAGAGGGTGGGCGACATTTGTACTCTGTGGAGACCATTTCTCCTGATTTTGTCCACAGAATTTACTGAGCTGACGTGCCCAGCATATCTAAAAGGTCCTGGGGCTGACCAGAGATGTTTAGGGGAATGATTGGACTAGTGGGGTTTGGAGAGGGGCAGGGACAGTAGTTTGAAAGGATGATGAGATGGTGCGGGGGGATAGGGGTGGTACGGGGCGTCCAGACGGGGAAGTACAGTTATGTATTTATGTTATGTTTGTTTTTTGTTGCTAGCTCTGCTAGGATTCAGACTGTCGTAATATGCTCGCTTCGATTATAGTCCGTATGGGGGGGCAGACATGAGGAGGAAGGTGTCCTCCTATGTCATAGAAGCGGTTCTGTTAGGCCGCCTTTAAACATGAGCGGTAAGGGACACTATGATATGTAGATAGTCGAACGATTTGAAGGAATGATGCAGAGCTTTTGTAAATGTTTGTGTATGTTAAATACCAATAAACAGATTTGATCCATAAAACACCAGCCAATGTAGGCAGTCACAAAATTGCTGGTGGGTGTGTGTGTGATACCTGCAACAGTAGAGGTCACCTCACCTTCGCTTCTTCCCTGAATCAGCATGTTTTCTCACGACACTCAAAAAAACAAAAAAGACACACTATTACATCACCTTGTCACATACCAATCGTCAGTCTTTAGTGCCTCTAGCGCCCAGTCCAAAAATCATTATTGTTTCTCCCACTCCCATTACCTCCTCCTCCAAATCCCTCACTACCACCCAGCAAAAGTGCATTTCGTCTCCCCATAGCCCTCCTCGCACAAACATTTTATTTGTATTGTAGCGCAGGTAATGGCTGGCTTTACTAATCCACTCAGCTATTCACATATAATACAGTTTTGATCCTTTCAGTAGGCATATAAACCCTCTGTGCTACTTTATGGCATCAAAACTGCCACTAGAAAAAAATCAGATAATTCTCTAGCAGAAACAGAATCGCAAGATTTACTTGACTTTTTTATTGCCGATAAAAACTACAGTTGAAACGCATCAGTTGAAGTGTGCGCATTGCTTTGAAGACGCAAGCTGCAACTGCAAGAGAACTGGTTGCGAATATATATATATATATATATATATATATATATATATATATATATATATATATATATATGTTTGTGTGTGTGTGTGTAAAGAGATCACTTTTATATTTAGGTGTGGTTTTCCTTTAGGCCAGTCACAGCCCCCAAGAAAACCTCACACATTGACAAAAGTGATTGCTATATATATATATATATATATATATATATATATATATATATATATATATATATATATAGCTGTATCTACATAGATATATCTATATATAGATCTATATATTTTTTTAGCTGTATGCTTTCCTTGGGGGCCATCGTGGCTTCCAGGCAAATCATTCAGCTGCTTTTTTTTTTACATCCCTGGGGGAGCGCGTTCGGGCGTGATTAAAAACAAATATATGCCCCCGGGGGGGGGGGCTAACACTCCCAAGTGAAATCACTGGTGTCTAGTGGGGTTTCCTGGCCCTCGATCAGGGCTGCACTGCCATCGAGGGCCAGGAAACTGGTTAAGAATGGCCTCGTTTGAAAGGGGAGAGTCTCTCTTTTTAAACGAGGCCTTCCAGAATGTTGGGAAGGCCATTTGGGCCTGTTTTCCCTGCCGGAGCAGGAAGCGCCCACCAGGCCACTTCCTGCTCTGTGGAGAATACAAACAGTGATGTCAGCGTGCCTCCCTGCACGCTCACTTCACAAAGGGATGGATGGGGGGGTAGGGGGAGAGACAGAAGATCTTTGGTGTCTCCTGTTTTGTTTTTCATAAACAAAAAAAATCCTCCGATGCGATGCATCCGTGGATTTTTTAACCCCCCTTCCTGGTGTCGGCCACTGGTCATCACCCGCACCAGGGAGGTAGTGTGGGCGTCGGCCACTCCGACGCCCGCACTGTAAAAGTTAACAGCAAGAATGTCCCAGCCCATGTTCAGTCTGGTGTTTAGCGATGTATTGTGTGCTTTCTTGAAACACCTGGACAGCTACATCAGATTTCCCCAAAGAGGTGATGTGGCCTTTGTGAAGGTGGACTTTTATCAGATGGGACAGATTCCTCATGTGGTAGGGGCCATTAATGACACCCATGTATCCCTAGTCCCTCCCACTGTCAATGGACAGGTGTATAGGAACAGGAAGAACTATCACTCTATCAACATACAGGTGGTGTGTCTGGCAAACCAGTGCATCTGCCAAGTGACAGTGAAGTTTCCAGGGTCAGTGCATTAATCCTACATTATGTGGAACAGCAATGTCCCATACGAGATGGTACGACTACATACAGAGAGGGCCTGGCTGGTTGGTAAGTAGGCATTGTAATGTGTTCTTATATAATGTGACCTGTTATCACTATCTTCCCACTCACTGAACTTCAATTTGAGTAGTTCTACCATTCTGTTGAACTGCAGGCAGGTCGCTCCCCGCTCCGCCTCCCACGCTCCATCCCATTTCCTTTCTGCTGCCTTTTTTCCCGCCACTGGTTCCCTGCGGCCCCTCCCGCCTCCCCCTTCCTTTTCACTGTTTCCTTTCTGCTGCCTTTTTTTCCCACCGCTGAGTCCCCTGTGGCCCCTCCCGCCTCCTTCTCACTGTTTCCTTTCTGCTGCCTTTTTTTCCCGAAGCTGCGGCCCCTGCGGCCCCTCCGCCTCCCCCTCCTTCTCACAGTTTCCTTTCTGCTGCCTTTTTTTCCTGCTGCTGCGTCCCCTGTGGCCCCTCCCGCCTCCCCCCTCCTTCTCACCGTTTCCTTTCTGCTGCCTTTTTTCCTGCCGCTTCCCCTGCGGCCCCTCCCCCCAGCCCTCTCATTCGCCAGGCCCTCCCGCCTCCCATCTGCCACTCCCACCCCCCCTCCTCTTATGGCAGCTGCGGCGCGGTAACAGGGAGCAACCTTTGACCCTGCTACTGCAGGCAGGTCGCTCCTCGCTCCGCCTCCCGCACTCTATCCTGTTTCCTTTCTGCTGCCTTTTTTCCCGCTGCTACGTCCCCTGCGGCCCCTCCCGCCTCCCCCCTCCTTCTCACAGTTTCCTTTCTGCTGCCTTTTTTTCCCGCCGCTGCGTCCCCTGCGGCCCCTCCCCCTCCCCCTACTTCTCACCGTTTCCTTTCTGCAGCCTTTTTTTCCTGCCGCTGCGTCCCCTGCGGCCCCTCCCGCCTCCTTCTCACTGTTTCCTTTCTGCTGCCTTTTTTCCCGCCGCTGTGTCCCCTGCGGCCCCTCCCCCAGCCCTCTCATTCTCCAGGCCCTCCTGCCTCCCAACTTCCACTCCCACCCCCCCTCTTATGGCAGCCGCTGCGCGCCAAAGGCAAGCCCGTCTGCGCCCATCCGTGCCTGGACCGCGCCAGAACCCCTGGCCCCGGCAACAGCCACCCCGTCAGCATTCGCTATAATGCCGACACCCTCCGCGCACTCAACTCCAGCCGAGACACCACCTGTTTCCAGGCCTCCCCAAAGAACACGCACGGACCCTTCTCCTGCCACAACTGTGGCTTCACCTGCAACAGAGGCCACATACCTCCTAGGATCTAGATCAACCACCTCCGTTGCATACTCCTCAACACCGGCTCAGCACGCAAGCACGCCATCGAAGTCTGGGACCTGCTCGACTCCACCTCCCCGGATGTGGCCTTTCTAACCGAAACTTGGTGGAACGACTCCTCAGCACCCGACATTGCCACAGCCATGCTGAACGGATACAAAGTCTCGCGCCGAGACCGCACCAACAGAACCGGAGGAGGCATAGCCATCGTCAACAAAGCCACCCTCGAAGTAAAAACCAACCTGGAAGACTCCTTCAGCGCAGCCGAACTCCTTCACTTCCAAGGCCGCACCGACCCCAACACCACGCTCAGAGGAACACTCATCTATAGACCCCCAGGACCCAGGGCACCCTTCTGCAACGCCATCGCCAACCTGGCCAGCACCCACCCACTCGCCTCCACGGACTACATCCTCCTCGGGGACCTGAACTTTCCCCTCGAAAACAACAATGACACCAACTCCAGCACCCTGACCAAAAACCTTGCCAACCTCGGCTTCACACAGCTCATCAACACACCCACCCACTCAGCCGGTCACACCCTTGACCCCATCTTCTCCACAAGCAACCACGTCACCTTCAACCATACCTCCGAACTCTACTGGACCGACCACCACTGCATCTACTTCACCTTCAAGAAACAGACAGAACACCACCTCACCGAACAAACCACCACGCCGTTGATGGGGCAAAGTCACTGATGTTCAAATACCAACGCCCTAGCCCAGAATCCACCCATCAACCCCACCAACCCCGACATCGCGGCACACAACCTCAAGCTATGGATCAACGACTGCGCCGACCGCCTTGCTCCACTCAGAAAACCCTCCAAAAACCACATCAACAAAAAAGCTACCTGGTTCACCGACCACCTCCAAGCCTCCAAACGCCACTGCCGAAAACTCAAGCAAATATGGCTACTCGAACGCACTCTAGACAACCACACAGCACTCAAGCATGCCACACGCAAACACCACCAACTCATCAGGCTACCAAAAATATCCTCCTTCAAAACCCGCCTAGAAAACAACGCCTACGACTGCAAAGAACTTTTCAGCATCGTAAAAGAACTCTCCAACCCAAACGCCACTGTCAACGACATCACCCCCTCCCAAGAACTAAGTGACGCCATAAGAAGCGCCTTCCACTAAAAAATCACAGACATCCACGACAGCTTCAACTCCCATCACACTCCGGACGCTCCTACCCCACCCACCACGAACTCCACCCGCTCCAGCCGAGTCACTTCCTGGACCAACATCAGCGACGACGATACCCGCAAGACCATGAACTCCATCCACTCCGGATCACCATCAGACCCCTGCCCACACCACATCTTCAACAAAGCAGACACAGCCTACGGAAAGCCATCAACATCTCCTTCAAAACTGCAAGATTCCCGGAAAGCTGGAAACACGTCGAAATCTTTCCCGGTGAAGGTCATCGAGAAAATCGTCAACACTCAGCTCACTCGGTACCTCGAAGACAACAACATCCTCAACTCCTCCCAGTCTGGCTTCAGACGCAACCACAGCACCAAAACCGCCCTCCTCGCCGCCACAGATGACATCAGAAGCCACCTCGACAATGGAGAAACATCAGTGTAGGAAGTTGCCTCTGTGTGTACTATTTCAAAGTAAGAAATAGTATGCACAGAGTCCAAGGGTTCCCCTTAGAGGTAAGATAGTGCCAAAAGAGATAATACCAATGCACTATTTTGTGGTTGTGTGGTCGAGCAGTAGGCTTATCAGAGGGTAGTGTTAAACATTTGTTGTACACACACAGGCAATAAATGAGGAACACACACTCAAAGACAATTCCAGGCCAATATGTTTTTGTATAGAAAAATATATTTTCTTAGTTTATTTTAAGAACCACAGGTTCAAGATTTACAATCAATACTTCAAATGAAAGGTACTTCACTTAGGTATCATAGGAACTTTGAATCAGCAAAGTAGCATGTACAGTTTTGGCAAAAATGGCAATAAGCTATTTTAAAACTAGACAGAGTGCAAATTTCAACAGTTCCTGGGGGAGGTAAGTATTTGTTAATTTTGCAGGTAAGTAAACCACCTACAGGGATCAAAGTTGGGTCCAAGGTAGCCCACCGTTGGGGGTTCAGGGCAACCCCAAATTTACCACGCCAGCAGCTCAGGGCTGTTCAGGTGCAGAGGTCAAAATGGTGCCCAAAACGCCCCGGTTCCAGTCTGCCAGCAGGTAAGTACCCGCGACTTCGGAGGGCAGACCAGGGGAGTTTTGTAGGGCACCGGGGGGGACACAAGTCAGCACAAAAAGTACACCCTCAGCGGCACGGGGGCCGCCGGGTGCAGAGTGCAAACAGGCGTCGGGTTTGCAATAGGTTTCAATGGGAGACCCAGGGGTCTCTTCAGCGAAGCAGGCAGGCAAGGGGGGGCTCCTCGGGGTAGCCACCACCTGGGCAAGGGAGAGAACCACCTGGGGGTCGCTTCTGCACTAGAGGTTGGATCCTTCAGGTCCTTGGGGCTGTGGGTGCAGTTTACCAGGCGTCGGGTTCTTTGAAGCAGGCAGTCGCGGTCAGGGGGAGCCTCTGGATTCCCTCTGCAGGTGTCGCTGTGGAGGCTCAGGGGGGTCAACTCTGGCTACTCACGGGCTCGCAGTCGCCAGGGAGTCCTCCCTGTAGTGTTGTTTCTCCGCAGGTCGAGCCGGGGGCGTCAGGTGCAGAGTGGAAAGTCTCACGCTTCAGGCGGGAAACGTGGAGTCCTTTTAAAGTTGTTTCTTTGTTGCAAGTTTTGGTTTCTTTGGAACAGGGCCGCTGTCCTCAGGAGTTCTTTGTCCTTTTAGATGCAGGGTAGTCCTCTGAGACTTTAGAGGTCGCTGGACACTGGGGAGCGCGTCACTGTTGCAGTTTCTCTTGAAGTGGGGAGACAGGCCGGTAGGGCTGGGGCCAAAGCAGTTGGTGTCTCCGTCTTCTCTGCAGGGCTTCAGGTCAGCAGTCCTTCTTCGTCTTCAGGTTGCAGGAACCTGTTATCCTAGGTTCTGGGGGCCCCTAAATACTCAATTTAGGGGTGTATTTAGGTCTGGGGAGTTAGTAGCCAATGGCTACTAGCCCTGAGGGTGGCTACACCCTCTTTGTGCCTCCTCCCTGAGGGGAGGGGGGCACATCCCTAATCCTATTGGGGGAATCCTCCATCTGCAAGATGGAGGATTTCTAAAAGTCAGAGTCACCTCAGCTCAGGACACCTTAGGGGTTGTCCTGACTGGCCAGTGACTCCTACTTGTTTTTCTCATTATCTCCTCCGGCCTTGCCGCCAAAAGTGGGGCTGTTGCCGGAGGGGGCGGGCATCTCCACTAGCTGGAATGCCCCGTGGTGCTGTAACAAAGGGGGTGAGCCTTTGAGAAGAAGCACCTCCACCCAGTACAGGCTTTGTTACTAGCCACAGAGTGACAAAGGCACTCTCCAATGTGACCAGCAACATGTCTGGTGTGTGGCAGGCTGGCAAAACTAGTCAGCCCACACTGGAAGTCGGGTATGTTTTCAGGGGGCATCTCTAAGATGCCCTCTGGGATGTATTTCACAATAAAATGTACACTGGCATCAGTGTGCATTTATTGTGCTGAGAAGTTTGATACCAAACTTCCCAGTTTTCAGTGTAGCCATCATGGTGCTGTGGAGTTCGTGTATGACAGACTCCCAGACCATATACTCTTATGGCTACCCTGCACTTACAATGTCTAAGGTTTTGCTTAGACACTGTAGGGGCATAGTGCTCATGCACCTATGCCCTCACCTATGGTATAGTGCACCCTGCCTTAGTGCTGTAAGGCCTGCTAGAGGGGTGACTTATCTATGCCATAGGCAGTGTGAGGTTGGCATGGTACCCTGAGGGGAGTGCCATGTCGACTTAGTCATTTTCTCCCCACCAGCACACACAAGCTGGCAAGCAGTGTGTCTGTGCTGAGTGAGGGGTCCCCAGGGTGGCATAAGACATGCTGCAGCCTTTAGAGACCTTCCCTGGCATCAGGGCCCTTGGTACCAGGGATACCAGTTACAAGGGACTTACCTGGATGCCAGGGTGTACCAATTGAGGAAACAAAGGTACAGGTTTAGGGAAAGAACACTGGTGCTGGGGACTGGTTAGCAGGCCTCAGCACACTTTCAAATCATAACTTGGCATCAGCAAAGGCAAAAAGTCAAGGTGTAACCATGCCAAGGAGGCATTTCCTTACACAACCCCCTCCCAAACGAAGGAGGATGAGACTAACCTTTCCCAAGAGAGTCTTCATTTTTTAAGTGGAAAACCTGGAAAGGCCATCTTCATTGGCATGGGCAGTCCCAGGTCTGTGTTCCACTATAAAGTCCATTCCCTGTAGGGAGATGGACCACCTCAACAGTTTTTGACTTTCATTTGCATTAGCCATCTGAGAGGTCTGTGGTCAGTTTGAACTACAAAGTGAGTACCAAAGAGGTATGGTCTCAGCTTCTTCAGGGACCAAACCACAGCAAAGGCCTCCCTCTCAATGGCACTCCAACGGTGCTCCCTGGGGAGTAACTTCCTGCTAATGAAAGCAACAGGCTGGTCAAGGCCATCATCATTTGTTTGGGACAAAACTGCTCCTATCCCATGTTCAGAGGCATCAGTCTGCACAATGAACTACTTGGAGTAATCTGGAGCTTTCAGAACTGGTGCTGTGCACATAGTTTGTTTCAGGGTGGCAAAGGCCTGTTGGCATTCTACAGTCCAGTTTACCTTCTTGGGTATTTTCTTGGAGGTAAGTTCTGTGAGGGGTGTCACTATTGATCCATATCCCTTCACAAAACTCCTGTAGTACCCAATCAAGCCAAGGAATGCCCTGACTTGAGTCTGGGTTTTTGGAGCTACCCAGTCCAGAATTGTCTGGATCTTGGGTTGGAGTGGCTGAACTTGGCCTCCACCTACCAGGTGTCCCAAGTAAACCACAATTCCCTGACCTATCTGACATTTGGATGCCTTGATAGAGAGGCCTGCAGGGCCTTCAAAACCTTCTTCAGGTGGACCAGGTGATCCTGCCAGCTGGAGCTAAAGACAGCAATATCATCAAGATAAGCTGCACTAAAGGACTCCAAGCCAGCAAGGACTTGATTCACCAACCTTTGGAAGGTGGCAGGGGCATTCTTTAAACCAAAGGGCATAACAGCAAACTGATAGTGCCCATCAGGTGTGGAGAATGCTGTCTTTTCTTTTGCTCCTGGTGCCATTTTGATTTGCCAGTACCCTGCTGTCAAGTCAAAGGTACTTAAGTATCTGGCAGCACCTAGTTTGTCAATTAATTCATCTGCCCTTGGAATGGGATGGGCATCTGTCTTGGTGACAGAATTAAGACCTCTGTAGTCCACACAAAACCTCATCTCTCTCTTTCCATCTTTGCTGTGAGGTTTGGGGACTAAGACCACTGGGCTAGCCCAGGGGCTGTCAGAGTGCTCAATGACTCCCAATTCCAGCATCTTGTGGACTTCCACTTTGATGCTTTCCTTAACTTGGTCAGACTGTGTGAAAAATGTGTTTTTAACAGGTATGCTGTCTCCTGTGTCCACATCATGGGTACACAGGTGTGTCTGACCAGGGGTCGGGGAAAAGAGCTCAGCAAAAGGTTGTAAGACTTTCCTACAGTCAGATTGCTGTTGGCCAGAGAGGGTGTCTGAATAGATCACTCCATCTACAGAGCCATCTTTAGGGTCTGTGGAAAGGAGATCAGGGAGAGGTTCACTCTCAGCTTCCTGGTCCTCCTCTGTTACCATCAACAGATTCACATCTGCCCTATCATGAAAGAGTTTAAGGCGGTTCACATGGATCACCCTTTTGGGGGACCTGCTAGTGCCTAGGTCTACCAGGTAGGTGACCTGACTCTTTCTTTCTAGCACTGGGTAAGGGCCATTCCATCTGTCCTGAAGTGCCCTGGGAGCCACAGGCTCCAGAACCCAGACTTTCTGCCCTGGCTGAAACTCAACCATAGCAGCCTTTTGGTCATACCACATCTTCTGGAGTTGTTGGCTGGCCTCAAGGTTTTTGCTTGCCTTTTCCATGTACTCTGCCATCCTGGAACGTAGGCCTAGTACATAGTCCACTATATCTTGTTTAGGCTCATGAAGAGGTCTCTCCCAGCCTTCTTTTACAAGAGCTAGTGGTCCCCTGACAGGATGGCCAAACAGAAGTTCAAAGGGGGAAAACCCTACTCCCTTCTGAGGCACCTCTCTGTAGGCGAAAAGCAGACATGGCAAGAGGACATCCCATCTCCTTTTGAGCTTTTCAGGGAGCCCCATGATCATGCCTTTCAATGTCTTGTTAAATCGTTCTACAAGACCATTGGTTTGTGGATGGTATGGTGTGGTGAATTTGTAAGTCACCCCACACTCATTCCACATATGCTTCAGGTATGCTGACATGAAGTTGGTACCCCTGTCAGACAGCACCTCCTTAGGAAATCCCACTCTGGTAAAGATACCAATGAGTGCTTTAGCTACTGCAGGGGCAGTAGTGGACCTAAGGGGAATTGCTTCAGGGTACCTAGTGGCATGATCCACCACCACTAGGATATACTGGTTCCCTGAGGCTGTGGGAGGTTCAAGTGGACCCACTATGTCCACACACCCACTCTTTCAAAGGGGACCCCCACCACTGGAAGTGGAATGAGGGGGGCCTTTGGGTGTCCACCGGTCTTACCACTGGCTTGACAGGTGGTACAGGAGACACAAAACTCCTTTACCTTCCGGGACATGTTGGGCCAATAGAAATGGTTAACTAACCTTTCCCAAGTCTTGGTTTGTCCCAAATGCCCAGCAAGTGGAATATCATGAGCTAAGGTCAGAATGAACTTCCTAAACTCCTGAGGCACTACCACTCTCCTAGTGGCACCAGGTTTGGGATTTCTTGCCTCAGTATAGAGGAGTCCATCTTCCCAATAGACTCTATGGCGGTGATTCTAACCGCGGCGGGCGGCGGTCGCCGGCCGCCATGCGGTTACCGCCAAATGACCGCACCGCGGTCACAAGACCGCGGCGGCCATTCTGGCTTTCCCGCTGTGCTGGCGGGCGACCGCCAAAAGGCCGCCCGCCAGCACAGCGGGAAAGACCCAGCAACGATGAAGCCGGCTCCGAATGGAGCCGGCGGAGTTGCTGGAGTGCGACGGGTGCAGTAGCACCCGTCGCGAATTTCAGTGTCTGCTAGGCAGACACTGAAATTCCTTTTGGGGCCCTCTTACGGGGGCCCCGCGGCACCCCCTACCGCCATCCTGTTCCTGGCGGGAGACCCGCCAGGAACAGGATGGCGGTAGGGGGTGTCAGAATCCCCATGGCGGCGGAGCGCGCTCCGCCGCCATGGAGGATTCTCAAGGGCAGCGGAAAGTCGGCGGTACACCGCCGACTTTCCGTTTCTGGCCGCGGCTGAACCGCCGCGGTCAGAATGCCCAGCGGTGCACCGCCAGCCTGTTGGCGGTGCTACCGCGGTCATTCGCCCTGGCGGTTTTTACCGCCAGGGTTAGAATGACCCCCTATGTGTTCCAGTGATTTTTCCTTTGGTCTCTTCAGCAGCATGCTGCCTAAGGCCTTCAAGAGAGGGACATGTTTTTGCCCCTTACACAACTGTTCCCTTGTGGGTCCCCCTGGGCCTAGGAGTTCAACCTGATAAGGTTTCAACTCCATGGGCTCAGTTCCCTCAGAGGGCAGAACTTCTTCCTGAGAAGAGAGGTTCTCTTTATTTTGTTGTGTTGAAGCTGGTTCCCCAGTCTTCTTTCCTTTTCTCTTGGAGGGTTGTCCATTTTTCCAGGCTCCAACACCACTTTTTCACCCTGAGCCTTGCACTGTGCCCTTGTCTTGACACACACCAGTTCAGGGATACCCAGCATGGAGCATGGGTTTTGAGTTCTACCTCAGCCCATGCTGAGGACTTCAGGTCATTTCCAAGCAAACAGTCTACAGGGATATTTGAGGAGACCACCACCTGTTTCAGGCCATTGACCCCTCCCCACTCTAAAGTTACCATAGCCATGGGTTGTACTTTAGTCTGATTGTCAGCGTTGGTGACTGGATAAGTTTGTCCAGCCAGGTATTGACCAGTGGAAACCAGTTTCTCTGTCACCATGGTGACACTGGCACCTGCATCCCTCAGGCCTTCTACACTAATCCCATTAATTAAGAGTTGCTGCCTGTATTAGCATATTAGGGGGGCAGGCAGCCAGTGTGGCTAAGTCCATCCCACCCTCAGAGACTAATGTAGCTTCAGTGTGAACCCTGATTTGCTCAGGGCACACTGTTGATCCCACCTGGAGACTGGCTATTCCAGTGCTAACTGGAGTAGAGTTTGAAGTGGAACCTTTCTTGGGACAGGCCTTGCCTCCAGTTTGGTGTCCCTGCTGATCACAGCTACGACACCAGGCCTTCTTGCGATCAAAGTTTTTACCCTTGTACCCAAAATTGGATTGTGAAGAGGCTTTGGACCCTCCCTCCTGAGCAGGTTTTTGGTGCCCTGTAGAAGACTCTTTACTTTTTCCCTTGGATGTGTCAACACTCTTCCCCTGGGGAGTCTTTGTGACCCCTTTCTTTTGGTCACCCCCTGTGGAAGTCTTGGTCACCCTAGTCTTGACCCAATGGTCCGCCTTCTTTCCCATTTCTTGGGGAGAAATTGGTCCTAGGTCTACCAGATGCTGATGCAGTTTTTCATTGAAACAATTACTTAGCAGGTGTTCTTTCACAAATAAATTGTACAGCTCATCATAATCAAGTCAAGTCAAGTCAAAATAACTTTATTCGGCGTTTTGCCATAAAAGTATACATGCATACATAAAAGTCATCATAAAAAACAGTACTTATAGCATTCATAAAAAGCAAATCTATTAGATCTAAGCTTATCACCCAAGCTTACTAAAACAGTATAAGATAATGAACACTTATAAAAGCGTATATAATGATATAATGATAAGACAATGTAGTAATAAGACAATGCAAAATTTCTCTTAATAAATAGTCACATTACCAGTTCATATCGGTTTCTAATGGTGATAGAGGATTTAATAAAACTAAGAATAGAAATGCCCATTTGTTTGGATGAGAGGCTTTGAATGCCAGTCATTCCTTCTTTGTAGGAAGAAGTGTGCAAGTCACGTAAAATGGGTAATAAAAAGGATTTCCTGGGAACTGAATAAAGTTTACAAAATAAAATAAAGTGGCAAGTGCTTTGTTTCGAAAAGTTATCACAAGGGCATGGCGGTAGTGTTTTTTCCCACACGCATTTTATCGGGAACGCCACTCTAAAGTGGATCAGGTTAAATCTAAAGAGTACGAGTAAAGAGTATAAAGAAGGGGTCGGGAACCAGACAAAATAAGGTTCTAGCAAGTCTGATGATAGAATTTGTATGTATGAAATAAAAGAACTCAATTTCTCTGCCACTTGGTATCTAAGATTCATAACATGCTCTTTATGTCGAAGTTTAACAATTTCTTTCGCATTAGCTGGCAGGAGCTCTGGTTTGAGATACATATACTCCAAGTCCAAGTTTCGGAAGCCATTGTGAAAAAAATTTAGCCATGGAATTTTGTTACAGTTTGTCAATGTAATACAATCTTTTACGCAATCGTGTGTTAAAGTAGCCGCCGGATTTAACCATACTTTTATCCATAGCAAAAGTGGGGCAATATCTATCAAATCTGTGATGTAGCGGACTCCCAGTTCCTCATGGCATAAAATGTTTGCTATGTTCTTAGGTACCATAAGTAACCGATGAAGGAATTTATTCTCTGTGAGCTGTAGAATGCTTGGACTGGTATATCCCTAGAGACGGCCCCCATAAATCGCCGCCGAAACACATTTAGAGTTATAGAGCATGAGGATCTGGTGGACCGGTCTATGCCCTAGTCTGCGGGCAAAACGAAAGATTGCCTCAACATTTCTTGCCAGTTGTTGAAACTTAAAATTCAAATGGAATTTCCAAGACAGAGTGGAACTTAGATACAGACCTAGATAGCAAAAATGTTTTACTTTTGTCAAAGGGTTCCCCCCCATTCTAAAACATTTGGTACGAGTATTTTTAGGACCGCAGGTCCTAACGTGTGATTTTTTAAAATTAACTTTCAAATCAAGCTCTCGCGTGTGTGTTAAAAAAAGATCCAGGAGAGTCTGTAGACCATTAGCCATGCGGGCAATTAAAACAGCATCATCGGCATATAATAAAATTGGCAATTGTCTAAAACTCATCCTTGGGAAGTCCTTACCGTTTTGAACCAAACAATTATACAAGCCGTTTATGTACAGTAGAAACAAAAAAGGTGCCAGTGTGCAGCCCTGTCTAACACCTCGATTGGAAACAAGGGGGTTAGACCTTTCGCTGTGTTGTCCAAACTGAATTAAAATGGAGAGGCCAGAGTATAAGCGTTTGATCAAATCCAGCAAGTCTTGCTCAATCCCCATTGTATCCATTATGTCCCACAGTTTTGCTCTGTTCACCATATCAAATGCACTGGACAGATCTATAAATGCTAAGTGGATAGGTTCCCTTTTGGCAATAACTATTTACTGATGATAAGATGTAAATTTAGGGCCTGATCCACTGTGCCTAATCCAGGCCTAAACCCATATTGAATTGGCGATAAAATGTTTGTCCTTACAACCCAATCCTCAAGCCGGGTCAGAATGACACTCCCGAGTATCTTTGCCGTGGAGTCTATTAAAGAGATGGGTCTATAGCAGAAAGGGTCAAGCCTATTACCCTTTTTGAAAATCGGGACGATTATTGCCATCAACCATGAGGAGGGGATGGCACTTTGAATAGCACTGTTCAGAACATTTGTAATTAATGGAACCCACAGATCAGGTAGAGATTTAAATAGGTCCACCGGTATCCCATCGGGCCAGGAGCTTTCCTTGGTTTCATTTTAGTTATTGCTGCACTGATCTCGTGTGCCTCAAGTAAAATGCCGCTCTTAGTTGGATTTAGAGTAGCCGAACATGGGAGGCCACATACCTCTCCTCCATCATTAGGATTATTTACAGATTGAAAAACAGATGAAAAATGGTCTACCCAAAGCCCCTCTGGTATCAAACAGTCGTCGTCCCTATTTTCCTTTCCTGAGAAATATGGGTGATTAACCACCTTCCAAAATTGAGAGGGATCCCGTAATTCCGTCGCAGCCATAAGGTCTTCCCAAGCGCTAATGCGTATTTAATTCTTTCTCTCTTCAAGGGCTGATTTGTATCGGCCCCTGGCCTGTTTAATTAAATCCCGATTACATGGAGTAGTTTTGATCGCTGACTTTAGATCTCTATGGGCAGCCGTACAGGCAGAATTGAACCACCGTTGAGGTTTTGCACCTTTGGGATATTGGGTACACATCAGTGCCTCAGAAATAGCACAGCTTAAAGATTCAAAGGCAGTTATAAGTGGAATGGAGTGGATTGCAGGCACAAGCAAGTGTTGAAGTCAGCCTTATTTTGAGTTATAAGGTTCGCATGAAAAGTGTTAGGGTTTACCCTCTCCCACCTCATGTGAGGGCCATAATTTCTTTTAAACACCTCTTTCCCTTTATATGCTGTCCTAGGTAAGATTACTCTAGTTTTAAAGGATAATTTTATACTCAAAGGGTTATGGTCACTGGCACAGTGAGATTTAATTTTAAAATCCACTATTGAACGTAAAAGTGAGGAATTGATAAGAATAAAGTCGATAATGCTGCCATTAGTACTCCCTGTATAGGTGGGTATTTCTCTTATCTGACTGTTTGCCATATCCCTTGCAAAAGCAAGGTCAAATTTATAGATGAGGGTATTCAAGGCATTTCCTAAATTAGAGTGAATAAAATGAGTGAGTGACTCTCTGCCTTCTATAGCGGCACCACATAAGTGGGGTAATTCATACTTGCATAACTGAACATTAAAATCTCCAACCCAGATCGTATCAAATTCCCTGTCCTGGAGTTTCCCGGCAGAGTCTAGTTGGTCTGTAAGCTCTTCGAGACTTCCTGGCAGGGCAGCACTTGGAATGTTATTGTAAAAGTTTAAGAGTAAAATGTCTTTCCGTCCAGATATCGATAATAAAACTACCAAAAAAAAAGCAGAAGACCAAATCAATGAAACATCAATTTTTGGGAGTAATAATGACACAAGTACCAGAAGACCACCGCTTGCTCTGCCTGCTCTAGATGGAGTAGCTGGCTGAGACACGGAGTAGTAGCCGTCTAAATGGAAAGGTGCCGTAAGCCAAGTTTCTTGAAAACAAATGATATCAAAAGTGGATATAAACTCCAGCCATTCCAAATTTTCAACTTAAGAACGAAGCTCAGCAATATTCCAACTGATTAAAGATAACAATGCATTACTTTGCTGGGGCATTTTCCCAGACTTCTCAGTGATGGCCGTGTCTGTTATAAGATGTGGAGAGCTAACTAGCTCATCAGACCCTATGGGTGATTCCAAAAGTGTATGCACTCCCATCCGCTCTAATCATTTACACCACTGCCATGAATCCAACCATCCAGTGTTTTGACTGAGAAGTCAACAAAATCAACCCAGGTCTGGCCCGAGGATTTTTGAACCCCTGTGAACCTAATCCTTTACTCCTCAGTTGAGAATCCAAAGCCCTCAATCAGGGTAGCCTTCATGAGGTCATAGGATTCTGCATCTTTTCCAGAGAGTGTGTGGAGTCTATCCCTACACTTTCCAGTGAACATTTCCCCAGTGAGATTTGTTTACTTTTCTGGTTGCACAAGCCCTCTCAAAAGCCGTGAACCATTTGGTGATGTCATCACCATCTTCATATTTAGTTACAATCCCTTTAGGGATTTTTAGCATGTCAGGTGAAACTCTGACCCTATTTATGTTGCTGCCACCATTGATGGGACCTAAGCCCATCTCTTGTCTTTCCCTTTCTGTGGCTAGGATCTGTCTTTCCAAAGCCAATCTTTTGGCCAACCTGGCTAGCAGGAGGTCATCTTCATTGAGGCTTTCCTCAATGCTTCCAGAGTTGCTGGACTCTCCTGTGAGAGAAGCAGCATCTCTGACTATCACATTTGGAGTCAGGGTTGGAGGAACCCTGGTCTCCCTATCTAGGGTTGGAGGTGGGAGTTCCTCCAACTCACTAGTGTCCCCCTCTGTGAGGCCATCATCAGAGGGGTTGTTTTTAGCAAACTCTGCCAAGACCTCCTGGAGCTGTACTTTGGTAGGGTTTGAACCAGTCTTTATCTTTTTGATTTTACAGAGAGACCTTAACTCTGACATCCTAAGATGCAGGTAAGGGGTGAGGTTGAGTTCCATCACATTCTCTTCTGTAGTAGACATTTTGTTTCTAAAAGTTGGAATACTTTTTAATAATCTAAAACTATCTCTAGAACTTAATTCAAACCTTTACAAAACTTTTAATCTCTAAAAGAAATTCTAACAGGGACTAACACAAGGCCCTAGCAGGACTTTTAAAAATTTAGAAAAATAGCTCAAATTTCAAAAATCAGTTTCTAATGACAATTTTTTGGAATTTAGTCGTGTGATCAGGTATTGGCTGAGTAGTCCAGCAAATGCAAAGTCTTGTACCCCACTGCTGATCCACCAATGTAGGAAGTTGGCTCTGTATGTACCATTTCAAAGTAAGAAATAGCATGCACAGAGTCCAAGGGTTCCCCTTAGAAGTAAGATAGTGGCAAAAAGAGATAATTCTAATGCTCTTTTTTGTGGTAGTGTGGTCGACCAGTAGGCTTATTAGAGGGGAGCATTTGTTGTACACACACAGGCAATAAATGAGGAACACACACTCAAAGACAATTCCAGGCCAATAGGTTTTTGTATAGAAAAATAAATTTTCTTAGTTTATTTTAAGAGCCACAGGTTCAAGATTTACAATCAATACTTCAAATGAAAGGTACTTCACTTAGGTATCATAGGAACTTTGAATCAGCAAAATAGCATGTACAGTTTTGGCAAAAATTGCAATAAGCTATTTTAAAACTAGACAGTGCAAATTTCATCAGTTCCTGGGGGAGGTAAGTATTTGTTAATTTTGCAGGTAAGTAAACCACCTACAGGGTTCAAAGTTGGGTCCAAGGTAGCCCACCGTTGGGGGTTCAGGGCAACCCCAAAGTTACCACACCAGCAGCTCAGGGCCGGTCAGGTGCAGAGGTCAAAGTGGTGGCCAAAACGCCCCGGTTCCAGTCTGCCAGCAGGTAAGTACCTGCGACTTCGGAGGGCAGACCAGAGGGGTTTTGTAGGGCACCGGGTGGGGACACAAGTCAGCACAGAAAGTACACCCTCAGTGGCACGGGGGCGGCCGGGTGCAGAGTGCAAACAGGCGTCAGGTTTTCAATAGGTTTCAATGGGAGACCCAGGGGTCTCTTCAGCGAAGCAGGCAGGCAAGGGGGGGCTCCTCGGGGTAGCCACCACCTGGGCAAGGGAGAGGGCCACCTGGGGGTCGCTTCTGTACTGGAGGTCGGATCCTTCAGGTCCTGGGGGTTGCGGGTGCAGTGTCTTTACCAGGAGTCGGGTTCTTTGAAGCAGGCAGTCGCGGTCAGGGGGAGCCTCTGGATTCCCTCTGCAGACGTCGCTGTGGAGGCTCAGGGGGTCAACTCTGGCTACTCACGGGCTCGCAGTCGCCGGGGAGTCCTCCCTGTAGTGTTGTTTCTCCGCAGGTCGAGCCGGGGGCGTCGGGTACAGAGTGGAAAGTCTCACGCTTCTGGCGGGAAACGTGGAGTCCTTTTACAGTTGTTTCTTTGTTGCAAGTATTGGTTTCTTTGGAACAGGGCTGCTGTCCTCAGGAGTTCTTGGTCCTTTTAGCTGCAGGGTAGTCCTCTGAGGCTTCAGAGGTCGCTGGACCCTGGGGAGCGTGTCTTTGTTGCAGTTTCTCTTGAAGTGGGGAGACAGGCCGGAAGGGCTGGGGCCAAAGCAGTTGGTGTCTCCGTCTTCTCTGCAGGGCTTCAGGTCAGCAGTCCTTCTTCGTCATCAGGTTGCAGGAATCTGTTTTCCTAGGTTCTGGGGCCCCTAAATACTCAATTTAGGGGTGTGTTTAGGTCTGGGGAGTTAGTAGCCAATGGCTACTAGCCTGAGGGTGGCTACACCCTCTTTGTGCCTCCTCCCTGAGGGGATGGGGGCACATCCCTAATCCTATAGGGGGAATCCTCCATCTGCAAGATGGAGGATTTCTAAAAGTCATAGTCACCTCAGCTCAGGACACCTTAGGGGTTGTCCTGACTGGCCAGTGACTCCTCCTTGTTTTTCTCATTATCTCCTTCGGCCTTGCTGCCAAAAGTGGGGCCGTGGCCGGAGGGGGCGGGCATCTCCACTAGCTGGAATGCCCCGTGGTGCTGTAACAAAGGGGGTGAGCCTTTGAGGCTCACCGCCAGGTGTTACAGTTCCTGCAGGGGGGGGTGAGAAGCACCTCCACCCAGTACAGGCTTTGTTACTAGCCATAGAGTGACAAAGGCACTCTCCCCATGTGGCCAGCAACATGTCTGGTGTGTGGCAGGCTGGCAAAACTAGTCAGCCCACACTGAAAGTCAGGTATGTTTTCAGGGGGCATCTCTAAGATGCCCTCTGGGGTGTATTTCACAATAAAATGTACACTGGCATCAGTGTGCATATATTGTGCGGAGAAGTTTGATACCAAACTTCCCAGTTTTCAGTGTAGCCATCATGGTGCTGTGGAGTTCGTGTATGACAGACTCCCAGACCATATACTCTTATGGCTACCCTGCACTTACAATGTCTAATGTTTTGCTTAGACACTGTAGGGGCATAGTGCTCATGCACCTATGCCCTCACCTATGGTATAGGGCACCCTGCCTTAGGGCTGTAAGGCCTGCTAGAGGGGTGACTTATCTATGCCATGGGCAGTGTGAGGTTGGCATGGCACCCCGGGGGGAGTGCCATGTCGACTTAGTCATTTTCTCCCCACCAGCACACACAAGCTGGCAAGCAGTGTGTCTGTGCTGAGTGAGGGGTCCCCAGGGTGGCATAAGACATGCTGGAGCCCTTAGAGACCTTCCCTGGCATCAGGTCCCTTGGTACCAGGGGTACCAATTACAAGGGACTTACCTGGGTGCCAGGGTGTGCCAATTGTGGAGACAAAGGTACAGTTTTAGGGAAAGAACACTGGTGCTGGGGCCTGGTTAGCAGGCCTCAGCACACTTTCAAATCATAACTTGGCATCAGCAAAGGCAAAAAGTCAGGGGGTAACCATGCCAAGGAGGCATTTCCTTACAATCAGCCCTCATCCTCCTAGACCTATCAGCTGCCTTTGACACCGTCTGTCACCACACCCTAAAATCCCGCCTCCACGCAGCTGGAATCCAGGACCAAGCCCTCGAATGGACCACATCCTTCCTCACCAGCAGAACCCAAAGAGTCTGCCTCCCCCGTACCAATCCAAAGCCTTCAACATCATCTGCGGCGTACCCCAGGGCTCATCCCTCAGCCTGATGCTGTTCAACGTCTACATGGCCCCCCTCGCACAAGTGGCCCGCCAGTACAACCGCAACATCATCTCCTATGCCGAGACACCCAACTCATCCTCTCCCTCACCAAGGACCCGCACACAGCCAAAACCAACCTCCACGAGGGACTAAAAGCCATCGCCGACTGGATGAGAGACAGCTGGCTAAAACTGAACTCAGACAAAACAGAGGTCCTCATCCTTGGGCGCACCCCCTCCACCTGTGACAACTCATGGTGCCAGTCCACGCTGGGTCCCCCACCGAAACCCACCGACAGCGCACGAAACCTCGGCTTCACCCTCGACTCCTCACTCTCCATGTCTAAGCAGGTCAGTGCCATCTCCTCCTCCTGCTACACCACCCTCCGCATGCTTCGCAGAGTTTACAAATGGATCCCAACAGAAACAAGAAAAACAGTAACCCAGGGCCTCGTCAGCAGCAGACTCGATTACGGCAACGCCCTCTACACCGGTATTTCATCCAAACTCCTCCAACGCCTCCAACGCATCCAAAACGCCTCCGCCGACTCATCCTCAATATCTCTCGCCACTGCCACATCACCACCCACCTAAGAGACCTTCACTGGCTCCCCGTAAACAAGAGGATCACCTTCAAGCTCCTCACCCACGCACACAAGGCACTCCACAACACCGGACCATCATACCTGAACAACAGACTCAGCTTCTACACCCCCACCCGACATCTCCGCTCCACTAACCTCGCCCTCGCCTCCATATCCCGCATCTGACGCAAATCTTCTGGCGACAGATCATTCTCGTACCTTGCCGCCAAGACCTGGAACACCCTCCCGCCGGATCTACGACAGACCCAGGACCTTCTTTCCTTTGGAAAACTCCTCAAGACTTGGCTCTTCGAGCAGTAGCAGCACCTCCCCCCCGCCCCTTGAATCCCTCACAGGTATGTAGTGCGTTTTACAAATTTACTGATTGATTGGTTGTGTTCAGAGGTGACTCTGGCTATCTAAAGCTTCTTCGGATTTTGACACCTGTAAGGTATCCAGCCACGCAAGGGGGCCTCCGTTTCAATGAGGTCCACGGGATGACAAGACGTGTCATTGAACACATTTTTGGCCTCCAGAAGGCAACATTCAGGTGCCTGGATATATCTGGAGGTGACCTCCTCTACTTGCCCCACAAGGTTTGTGGCATCATTGTAGGCCGCTGCATGCACCACAATCTTACCCAGAGGTGTTGGATACCATTGCTAGCTGATAACGGTGAGGCAGCTGTACGTGTAGCTGCACATGGTGATATGGAAAGTGATGAAGGCCCAGAGAAAGAAGGAGCAGCTGACTGTAGGACAGAGCTCATCAATCAGTACCTCCAGTGACATACAGGTATGTGGGGTGGGCCTTTTCAAGTTTTGTCTGTGCACTATTAGAAGTGGATAACTGACATTAGACCTCCTGACCTTTGGCATATATGATGGTGTAGTGATGTCCAATGCCTATGTGTGAGTAGTGGAAGCAGACAGATAGAATGTGAAGTGTACAGTGCTAGTGGTTTACCTCTAACATGTATTGTAGCTACTAATTCCAACATTCTCTTCTCAAATGCATTGACCAGTTTAGACCTGGACTACCTGTATTCTTCTATTCCCATCTCCTCCCACCAACTGGATGTGGATTTCATCTGTGGATCTGCTGCCTAAGGCTTGAGGTATACATTGTCAGTAGTCACTGGTGATTGAGTACAGATTTGAGAGGGGTACATGAGAGACAGCCTGTTAAATGGATCATATGAAGGAACAGAGCCTGGTTTATATAGGTCCAATCTGGGTGCCCATGAATACGACTTATACTACAATAGTGATGCAGTCGATTACCAGTATATGTGTTTACAGTGTCATCTTGTCTTCCATCCTTATGGTACTCTCTGTCTTGCTTTAATTGCAGATAACACAACAGACTTTTTCCTGGTGTTGCTGTGTATTTCAACCTGACTCTCTGACATCTATCAGTGTAAATTACTGTTATCATTTGCGTCCTGCTGAGGGAGCCTCCGTCCGGGTACATTACACTGCTATTATGAATTGGGGGGCAGTACCAGACCACACTTGTGTAGAAGGACAAATGTTGCTGGACCATTAAACGCACATGTACAGTAGTTGGGTTCAAAAGTGATTTTTTGTGCAATTCAGTTTTGTGACATGTGAAATTGATGTGAAGAACATAACAAACAGGTGATGAGTGGTCTCATGGTAGATGGATAGATCTGAGTAGCTGCTACAACATTGGGTCAGACAGGTCCGGTGTCCCCTTGTACCAAAGGAAAATAGAGCTCTGTCTCAGTCCAGTCAACAGGGTCTGTCAGTGGCACACAAGGGTGACAAATCAAGAAAGGTTCACTTCTTGGCAGTGCGCTTCGTCTTGACATCGGCTCCAGACGGATGTCTGGATGGATGTCTACATTTGCTGGTGTGGGGGGTTCTTCAGCTACAGAGGGAGGGGTGTCTGAGGCTTGGCCTTCGAATGGCAGTGCCTCCATTCCACTGTCTGCCGCTGATGTGAGGGGGCAGATGTCATGTTGCAAGTAGAATGGGCTTGAGGGTGGGTTGCTAAACCATTCAGGGTGCTGGTTATGTCCCTCAGCACCCCTGCTATGGACACTATTGTGGCATTGCGTGCCTGCCACTGCTGCATGAGCTCCTGTTGGTATTCCCTCTGTGGCCTTTGATTTTCCCCCAACATGGTGATGATCTGGCCCATCCTGTCCTGGGAATTTTGGTATGCTCCCAGGACTTGGGAGATGGTATCCCGGTCAGTGGAGTCCCTTGGATTCCCCATCCTATGGCCCACATCATCCCTCCCACAACCCATGTCCCCAGGTGCCTATGCTCCTGGCACGGTGTGCACACTCCCAGTGTTAGCTGGATCATCACTTGTTGGGATGTCAAGGTCTGACTCAGGTCCCTGTACTGTGGGGCACACAATAGATAGAACAGTCCTTTGGCGACAGGTTTGGGGGCGCTTGCTGGGCTGTGAGGTCAGAACAAGAGGGGGGATTGATATGGGAAGGGTGAGGCTGGGAGTCGTCGACTGACCAGGTGTTCTGGATGGGCCAGGTAGGTTATCACTGTCCAGCCATCCAGGCGTGTTGTCCTCACTGGGACCTTCATCCTGAGAAGGGCTGGCAGTGTCTGGTGTCCTCTCCATGGATGCAATGGCATGGTTACGTGTGAATGGAGTGAGACTCAGAGTACAGTTGAATAAGTGTTTTTGGCTCCCTCTTTGTGAGATGCAGACAGCTAATTAGCATGATTCCCTGCAGTGACAATGACAGATGCTGCACCACATAGCTTGGCACTACATACAAGTCTGTGACAGGAGGACCATACTCCATGTTGGGTGCAGTCCTCAATGGTTAATACATATGGCACTGCTGATGGGTCTCTACTACTATTGGATACTTGACGTGACTATTCAACTCTGGTTCCTAGTGAGTATTCAGGCTTGGTAGTTGTCATACAATTTGACTGCACATTGCACCATGATGTCCCACTGGGAACACAGTATGTGGGCATGCAGGGTAATATTCCTGTCTCTGAATGTTGTGCATTTGCATGGAGCCTGGCATCTTACTTTCCATTTCAGGCTCAGTCCATTATGGGCTTGCGCCTTGAGACACTAACGGGTGAGTAGTGCACTTTACAAATGATTGATTGGTATGGATCAGTGTCTATTTGCAGTTGTCACTGAGCTGTATTTAGCCTTGGTTGCCATTGTGGTGAGCCACTGCATTGCTGTCATTGCCATGTACTGGTCCTCAGTCATACATTCTAGTTGTTGTAGATAGTACAATAGTGATACATGCATGAAAAATGACTTGATGTGCACATTGCACATTTTCGCATAAAAGGTTTGGTGCATTGTGGGAGTCGTAGTGATAGTATTAGGCTGTGCTATCTGTGCCCTTGCCAAAGGCTGTGTGGGCAGTAGCACTGTGTGGGGTGGTGGCTTGCAGAAGAGGGGCATTGGGTACTTGGCAGGTATGTGTAGGGGAACAATGAGTGAACTAGGGGGTATTTGGGCAGTGAGGAGTCATGCAAGACACGACAATTGTGTGACATTGACGGTGTAGGTACTCACCAGACTCCATACCCCAGGTATTCCAGTAAGGCACTCAGAATGAATTATCTCCAAGACCTTCTCCTCCCAAGATGTGAACTGTGGAGGAGGAGGTTGGGGCCCACTGGCAGTCTTGCGCATGGCTACCTGGTGTCTCGATGCCATGGAATGCACCTTCGCCCATATGTCGTTCCACCTCTTCCTGATATTGTCCCTTTTGCATGGATGGCTGACCACTAAGTTGACCCTGTCAACAATTCTTTGCCATAAAACTCCAATTGATGTTAGCTGGACCTGTGCTCCAAACAATTGTGGCTCTACCCTAACAATTTTATCCACCATGACCCTGAACTCATCGTCAGTGAATCGTGGGTACTTTTGTGGGGACATGATTGTGATTGTGTTGATGGTGTGGGGGGGAGTTCTGTATGGAAGGTTGCAGTGTTGGGTGATTGATGGGGTGTGGGTGGTGCATTGTGAGGGATGTGGTGTTGTCGTGAAATGTGTGTGCTCATTATGCATGAATTGTGTTTGATTAGCTGGTGTGTGATGTGTGTGTGCCTATAGAGTTGGGGGGGCTCTCTTTGTGTGCGGGGGTTTGATATATAGTGGTGTGTGCCGGGTGTACTGATGTGTGTCAGGTGTGGGGTATTCAAACTGTCCAATATAGTGTTGTGTTCTGTCAGTGGCGGTTTAGGACGGTGCGGCTCGAACAGCCAATGTTTTTCCACCATAGAATAACCGCTGTGGTGATTAGTGGGTGGATTTATGTCTCGCTGGCGATGCTGGTGGTGAAACCATCTCTTTCCTGCCGGCCAGTGTCCCGGGGTTTCATATTTTTGGCTGTTTTTTGGCAGTCTTCAGATGTGGATCGTAATATGGAGGTCGGTTGACTGCCAACATCGGGCTCTTTTGGCAGCCGCAAACCGCAGCAGTCTTCATAGAAGACCGCCAAAGTTGTAATGAGGCCCAATGTCATTAGCTCAAGCTTGAATTAGAGCAAGGCTCAGTTACACTGAACATGTTTGTGAAGAATTCCTCATTATCAATGACATACCATCTGTCAAAACAAGTCTTTTTTGCTGGGTCTAAAAGCGCCATTTGCATTGTTCCCTTTTATATTCTGTTTGACATTATGGACTCTTATGGGGCTGATTACTGTTTTATAAAATACATTAAACTGCTTCATGCCAACAATACAACTAAATCCATTATGGAAGAATTAACTGAGGTGATAAATGTGGTCAGAAATGTATTCCAAGGCTCTATGTTGATATTTTATGTGTTTAACATATTCATACATGACACTAATTTAGCTTGAAAGTCCCCAAAGGGGGCCTATCTTAGGTGCAGCATAGAAATAAGGCAGAGTACATGACTCCTAGTTCTCTTAGGTCCTATTTTTAGCTGCTTGAGACAGCCATAAAAAAGTCTTTTATTTATGAAAGTTTCATCTTTTTTTTTAACATATTTTAACAAAACACACAAAAACGACTTCTACCCCCACTACTCTTTTCTCCCCTTCCTCCCCCCTTCCGTATCTGCTCCTACCATCCATCCCCCATGACAATCTTTAAGACTTCCTTGACCATTGTGTGGGCTTAGATGTTGAGTTCGTCAATTTTATTTTGTCATTGATCTACTTCTTCGTGGGACTCAATTGATGATGATTCCAACACTCATGGGTCTGGCTCTTATCAGACGGTCCCATTTTCTAGCTGCCCCTATTGGGCCGCAGCCCCTCACTGCTTCTAGATGTAGGGCCCTTCCCTCCCCTTCCACCCATCTTAATAGTGCATCCCTCCATCTACTCAGGTGTGGTCCCCCATGATCCTTCCAGTGTAGTGTGATTTCTCTCTTTTCTAAAATTAATGCCAGGTCAATGTATTTATTTGTGACGTTTTTGGCATTGGGGCGGGGAAATTCTCCCGGCAAAGCCACTTTCGCGAGACATGCAGCCTCCATTCTGTCACCTCTACAATATTTTGGAACACTCCATCCCAATATTGCTTGATTCGTGAGCACCCCACAACATATGTGTGAGGCCTGCTTCCTGTTCAGTGCAATGGGAACACCCACTGTGTGCCGTTTTAAACATCGTGGCTAACTTCTTGGGCGTGAGGTATGCCCAGTGGAAGACAGAGAAACTAATCAGCTTGAAGCGAGCATTTCTACATACAGTATTGATGTGTGATATAATTCTGGTCCACTGATTTTCATCTATCGGTGCCTCTATGTCTCCCTCCCATGCTAGTCTTGAAGTGTCCACTGGGAGAAATGCGTCCTTCCTCAACGCTTTATATAAGGTAGATACGGCCTTCCTCTCCTTCACCAAAGGTGCAGATAGCCTGACATCCTGCGTGTGTGGGTGCCATCATTCCTTGTTTCCAATGGTGTTGTATGAGGGCTATCAGTGATCTGTGCATGAGAAACAACCCAGGAGGAACATCGAATTTTACTATAAGGGTTTCAAATGACAATAGCTCCCCATTGCCATACAGATCCCCCATTCTGGAGATATTGTACTCCGCCAGGCTCGATATTCCCATTAGTGCCTCGCCTTCTAGGACTGTGGTGAGCCCAATAATTGTTTTTTCCGGTGCATAAGGCAAGGAGGTTCTAGTGTGTTGTAAACTGCGTAGCCAGCAATTGCGCAGTGTGTGCATGTCTGGTTGGCTCATTGGGCTTTGCCCTCTGGGGTTCAACAGGATCCTAAGTAGGTCTTTTCCAGAGTTCTCTGATTGATGCCCCACTCTTGGACATGGAGTCGCCGTATGCATCTCCTGTGCGAGCCACTGTAACTGGCACGCCAGATAGTAGAGTTTCACATCAGGTGCTGCCATCCCCTCCTTGTCGGTGGGCTGCTGAAGTTTAGACAGGGCTACTCTGCGTCTGCCTGCCCCCCAGATGAAACCGACCATTATGGAGTTAATCTCCCGAAATAGGGAGCGAGGAAGAATTCATGGTAAAGTTGCAAAAAAGTATGTTAATCTAGGCAGGGCTACCATTTTAACCACTGCAATTCGCCCCACCACTGACAATAGGATCGTTTTTTCAGAACAGTACATCCGCTTTTAACCTCTGAATTACCCGACCCATGTTGCCCGCTAGTAGGTCCTCTGGCTTGTGGTATGTTTGGACTCCCAGGTATCGAAAGGTGGAAGCTATTCACATAAGACCCTGTGTATTTCCCACAGGTGGAGTGCCTTTTGGCAGCGGGAAATTATGAGATTACTGCCAGTTAATACGTAGCCCAGAGAGGTCCCAGAACTTCTCAAGCAGCTCCATCACACCTGCCAGTTTTTCCTCTGCGTCGTGGAAGAAGAGTACCATATCATCCGCATAAAGCGCTCTTCTGTGTGTCCGACCCTCAATATTTAACCCCTGGAATTAGTCACCCGTTCTCCCAGCTTGCACCAGAGGCTCTATTGCAATGGCAAATTATAGGGGTAAGAGAGGGCAACCTTGTCTGGCTCCTCTGCCCACCCCGTAAGGCTCTGATAATGTACGACCTGTTCGGACATGAACCGTTGGGTACCTGTGTAGTAGTTTCATCCACTTGAGAAAGCCCTGTCCTAAGCCCATCTGTTCCATCACTTGGTATAGATAGTCCCATCTAAGACTATCAAAGGCTTTCTCTATGTCAAACACTATGATTACTGCTTTCTGCATGTCTGGGGCCATCAGGAGTCCGTCTGCCCACGGCACTTTTCCCATGGCCATTACCTTCACTGCTATACTAATTTCTAGAGGGGAAATTACATCCTCCAATGCCAGACAGTCTGCCTTCGCTAACTGGGGAATTCAAAGCTCCTCCAGGTTCCTTAGTTGGGTGTGAGATGTGTCCTCCGCCAGAGAAGCATATACTAAGGAATAATAGTTAGCATTTATTTCTCCTTGCCTAAAGAGCAGGGCCCCCCTTTCATCCTCTATCTCCATCACTACAGAGTGCTGTCGGGGAGGAGTTGAGAGCCATGCCAGAATAGACCCCGCTTTGTCCCCTCTGTATGTATTCGGGTTATGTAGTTTTTATGATCAAAACATCTCAGTCTTTCTATTGCTACCGCAACCTTTTCCTTAGCCTCTGTAATCAAGGGGGACATTTCTCGGGCACCTTGTCTTTTCCGTTCCAGTGCTCTGAGTCTCTCTTCCCTGTCCCCAATTTCTTTCTCAAGGTTCTTTTTGACCCCCATCACCCCAGTCATGGATTGACCCCTGACTACAGTTTTGAAGGCCCTCCACACTAACGCACGAGAAGACGCAGTTCCCTTATTGTGCACAAACTAAGTCTGAATCATTTCGCCAATCGACTGCCGGAAGGCACCATCTTCTGGTGTTTCCACTCTTAGCCGCCAATCCGGTATTCAAGGCGCTCCCTGTGCCAGACTAGCTTTCTCAATAAAGGGTTATGTTCTGAAACTGTGCGGCAGAGGTACTCTGCAACATGGGCAATGCTATTGACTTTGGGTGATGCCACGAAGATGTCCAGTCGGACATGCAGCTCATGTAGGCTCGAAAAAAATAGTAATCCTGATCTCTGGGATGCGAATGTCTCCAAGAATCTTTGAAGCCCCAGTGTTGTTGCCAATCGGTAAATGCCTTGGCCATCGATGGGTAGGGGAGCACAGCAATGGGGGGTGCGATCTACCAAGTTTTGTGATAGAGACACAATTGAAATCTCTGCTGATAATAGTTGCCTGTGTGAGTTGTGGCCCTCGTGTATGCGCTAGCCATGCCAAGAAGGATCCCTGTTCCTGATTCGGGGCATAAATCCCTCCTATCATAATGTCTCTGCCCTCTAGTCTCACAGAGAACAAAATATAGCAGCCCTCTCCATCTATTATTTCATTCATTTTTTGGGAGGGGTACCCGGGCCGAATCCATGACAGGACTCGTCTAGTGAATTCTGAGTATGTTGTAGTATATACCTGCCCACGCCATCTCTTGGGTTATAGCTTTGGTCTCAGGGTCTGTAAGATGTGTTTACTGGATAATAGCTGTATGTATACCTGTCTCTTGAGTTGAGAGTAGACCTTATGTCGTTTAGCTATGCTATTCAATACACTGACATTCCATGTGAGGAAATTGTAAGTTGGGGGGTGTTCCATGTGGTATTCCTCATTGAAGAACACGTATCTTTCTGCATCTGTACCCTACGTCTGGAAGTCTTTAATAATGTACCCTTGTGTTTCAATAGATGTGGTTGAGCAGACACGCCCCTAGTGATCAAACATGTGTTTAATGAAACAAATACCCCAACATCCCAACTCCCTTTCCCCAGGACTGGCATCACAACCATCCCCATCCAAACTTTCAATAACGTTTCCAACTTTTCAAATAGGCGTTCAGTGCAAGAAACCAGGAGCAGACTCTGCTGAGCATGCCTCCCCGCCACTGATGCTCCAGGGTAGTTCTTTGTACCCCGGCCATTGTGTTGCAGATTGCTTCTTCGTGCCCTGTTTTCTGCATCTTCCGCTTCACCCTCCAAGGTTTTGAGGTTTTGAGGTGAGCTATCATTTCAGACATACTCATGTTGAGCTGCTGGCAATCTGGGGTGAAGGTTCAAAACGCTAACAGTCGTGGTAGCAGAGGAAGGTTTCGATCCATCGACCTCTGGGTTATCGAGTCAAAAGGTTCATCGACCTATCTGCGTCCCCTTGTAAGTTTACTTATTAAGGTTTGACGCGCTAACAAAGGTAAGAGAGGGTTTTGAGGCTACAGCTTTCAAACTAAGAATCATTGACCTTTATGTATAGACCACTAAAGGCCAGATGTATCAAAGCTTTTTGCATTCGCAAATAGTGCGAATCGTAAAATTCCACTGTATGCGAATGCAAAAATGCCTTACAGAATGTATGAAAGGCATTCGCAATGCAATTTCAAGGAATCGCTAAAATAGCTATTCCCTGAAATTGTGACTCCATTTAGAGAATCACAAATTGCAATTCCCTAAATAGAAAATCGCAAATAGGGAATACCTATTTGGGATAACCAGTGCACATGTATCATGCATTTCATAAATGCGAATTTGGCATTTAGGAAATGCAATTACAACGAATTGATGTTTGGTGGTAAGCATCTGCAATTTTTAAATATGCATTAAAATGCATTTTTATAAATGGCATATAGCGTACACATGCACCCAAGGCATGTGTGCGCATCATATGTCCACAACCATTTTTTTGGGGCTGCATCAAAGAGGGCCCTAGGCCCCCAGCACCCAGGTATTTACTTTACGTAATTTGCGAATTCCTAACAGGAAAATGCAAAACCATTCGCACCTATGGGCCTAGGGATTAATGGAGTCCCATTCCCTAATTGTGATTCGCTAATTGCGATTGCGATTTTTAAGAAATCACTATCACCGATTTACAATTTTCATACATCCCATTTTGGATTTATCAAATAGCGATTTCTTAAAATTCGCTATTTAACAAATTCAAACTGGGAGCTTGATACATCTGGCCATAAATACTCTAAATTGGACCTTTGAGTCACAAACCTCAAGTTATTCTGTTGGAACACTTTTTATTGATGACATAACTTCTGAATGCCAGGAAAAAGCTTGGTGTGCTACATGTGTAAGCCACACACACTTTCAAATCAGTTTTTTATGAAACTGACTAACACATCCTGGAAATAGTATCCTAGCAGTACTCCATGGTGAATAGAAAATGCCATACACATATTTTGAAGGAAGGCAATAAAGATGGGAAGAAAGAGAGAAATAAAAAAAGAGCAAGCTGAAACAGAGAAGGAGATCGCAAGAGAGATAAAGATAGAGAATGATTGAGAAGTCATTTTGGCAATTCCGGCATCCTTAATATATATGAAATGTTTCCAAATGTAATGGAAACAAAAAACTAAAAAGTCTGGGCTAGGAAATGCCTATTGAAGGAAACATAATCTATAGTTTTATTCTTACTTTCTTGGTATCAAATCATTTGCACACATTGTTGCCAGAAAAAATGCTTAAAAAGTTTAAATATGTTATAAAAACACTTTATAGGATGAAGGGCATTTAAGGAGACATATATATATGTTGTGGAAGAATAACCCCATCATTATCTGCAGGAGATAAATATTATACTATCCTAAACTGGAATCCTATAAAATCTCACCGATTACCACACGCTGCCATCTACAAATTGATTAAGAGATGACGATGACACAGATAAAGAAAGAAAACTTGTTTTCCTGATTTGTTTTATTTGAGTGAATTATTTTCCTAAAAATCAAATCCATGCAACAGCTTCCATTAGTAATAACTCCTATGTGTCTTTTCTTCTTACTCATCTTTCTTTACTAAACATTTGAATATATTGTTTCAATGTAGACATCTTAGGAAGCACAGAAAAAACTTGAAACATACACTTTGGGGGTGAGAGTTGGAGGCATTAGCCATTAAGCCACATGCAAATATGACACTGAAGTGCAATTCTTAAAAGTTATCCACCCAGCCTCATAGATGGCTCTAATATGTTACTAACTGATTTTGAAACTAGGCAAAAACCAGAAGAGACTGCCAAATAGAGGGACAGTGTGTGAGAGAGAAACAATAGCAAAATAGTATTCTAATTTTATGTGTGCAGGTTTCTATTCTGAGAAATTTGAAAAGATGTAACATATTATAAAAAAGGCATGCACATTTTGTAATATTGACCTTTTGCCCAAATGCCTGAATCTGAATGTGGTTACAGGAAAGAAAACTGAGTTGACTATAGAACTAACTAGGCCCATTGTGAGAAGAGTATGTGGGGCTTGTGCTTATCATAGTAGATGTCCACAGCACAGCCCCCTTGGGTTTGCCAAATCTTTATGCAAATCTTTTGGATGTCACGCTTCAGACAGTGGTGGAGCTGTTTACATGTTCAGAAGGGTACATACATGTACACCATTACCCCTCCATTTTCTGCTTTTTGAATACAATATTCTCACAAACTGAAATGGAATCTTGAGAAGAACATGAGTCCAATAAAATAGTGCCTCTGTAACTTCCATTTGCAGTAGTACCACCCGTTTTATGAATGTGTCCTCCTTTTCTTGCAAAGACGTGCTTTACTACTTTCTGTTGAACTTGAGAAGAGGAATCATTTCTTTGGTAGGCCCTTCCCAAGATCTTCAATTGGATTCTTCCATTGAGGCAATATTAGTATTTTCACATCTTTCTTAGAAACTCTTGGTTTTGGTCATAATAAATTAATGGTGTTTGGTGCTGTTTATGTGGTATTAACCGTTATCTCACTTACACCAATTAAGACAGCCATTCCATGTCAACTCAGTTCATGCTAAAGGCAAGTCTTGTATTGGATGTCTGTCAACAATCTAAAACTTAATGATGACAAAACTGAGGTATTAGTCATTGACAACAATCCTTCTCTTTTAAATGAAATTTGGTGGCCTAACTCTTTTGGGGAACATCCATGCTGTAAATCTTTGGTGAAAAGTCTGGGTGGTCTAATAGATAACAACCTTATGTTGGAGGCCCAGGCCAAG
Source organism: Pleurodeles waltl (assembly GCF_031143425.1). NCBI lineage: Eukaryota > Metazoa > Chordata > Amphibia > Caudata > Salamandridae > Pleurodeles > Pleurodeles waltl. The sequence continues at coordinate 684,305,638 of NC_090449.1, read as the reverse complement.
AAACTAGCCATCAGGTGCTTCGGCCCCCTAAGAACCCCCAGAAAAGCACTGAGTTTGTTACTTCTTTCACACAAAGAGGGGCACTACAAGGTTTGATTCTGTCATGTCCATACTATGGGAATTTACTTTATCCTGGAAGCCACCAATCTGTGATTTAAAAACTGCAGATGATCCAAAATGCAGTTGCTTAGACTCTTATGGACTACCAAAATATCACTCCATCTCTACTTCAGTAGCAGCATAATAATACAAAAAGGATACAGTTCAAGGGACTATGTATAGTACATCAGGGGTTGAACAGGTAGGGGCCATATTGTTGCAACATCTCTTAGGGCCAGATGTATGAAACTTTTTTGCACTTGCAAACGGTGCAAATCGCAAAATTCGACCGTTTGCGAGTGCAAAAAAGTGGTCTGCGATGCATGAAAGGCATTCGCAGACCAAAAATAAGAAATCACAAAAGTTGTGATTTTTTGCGTCGCGACCTGGTTTTGCGAGTCGCAATTTGCGACTAGGTATTTTCAGTAGGAAATTGCGATGCGCAAATCGCGACTCGCAAAATCCAAGTCGCAAAGAGATGCATAAAAAAATTGCAAATTGCGATTTTTCGCAGAATGGCATTTTGCACATGCAAAATACCAGGAACTGAAACCAGGTGGTAACCAGGTGCAACCTATATGAAGAGGCCCAGAATGCCTCAGACGCTTTTCAACAATGGCTGCACTCTACGTCATGGCGAGGAGGATGAGGATCTTAGCAGGTTTGAGGAGAGGGAGGAGGAGACAGGAGCGCATTTTCAGAGTGCGCATTACACTTTTTAACCTGAAAGAGGAGGAAATATATGAGAGGTATAGGTTGAACTCAGCCATGATACTTGATCTGATAGCTGAGCTACAACCCATACTGCAGCGCAGAACACTAAGGACTCACAGCATACCCACCCTTGTGCAGGTATTATGCTCCCTGCACCTACTCGCCTCAGAGAGCTATCAAAGGGTCATAGCAGCAGCTGGAGGGGTATCACAGAGTACCCTCTCCAGATTTTTCAATGCATTTATCAATGCCATGCTGAGCAAACTACACCAATACATCAGATTCCCCCACACCCCACAGGAAATACAGCAGACAAAAATTGAATTTTATCAGATAGCACAGTTCCCCCACGTCCTAGGTGCCATAGATGGGACACATGTGGCAATATGTCCACCATCAGCCACAGAGTATGTGTACCGCAACAGGAAATACCAACATTCAATGAATATACAGGTGATTTGCAATGCCTCCTACATCATTACTGATCTCGTGGCCAGGTACCCAGGAAGCACACATGATTCGTACATCTTTCGCCACAGCGGTATTCACACACGTCGGCTAGCTGGGGAGTTTGGTGAAGGATATCTATTAGGTATTGTCCCTCTGTACACTGGTGCATTGATGGCGTGCTGATGTCAGATGGCTCAGTTACTCATCATACCCTCTGTCCCTTCCAGGAGACAGTGCTTACGCAGTGCGCACCTACATGATGACGCCCTACCTCAATCCTGCAACACCAGCTGAACGGAGATACAATGCAGCACACAGGGCAACCCGCAACGTGGTGGAGCGCACATTTGGACTGCTGAAGAGTCGCTTCCGGTGCCTCCACAAAAGTGGAGGGGCACTACAGTACAGCCCAGAGACGACATGTAGAATAGTGGCTACTTGTACAATCTTGCACAATATAGCTACCACCAGGGGCATACCTGTAGAAATATGTGATACTGAATCTGATGAGGATGATGATCCCATACCACCCCTACATCCAGCAGACAGGACCAATGCAGCAGAGGGAAGGCAAAGGCATGCTGACATCACATACAACCATTTCAGACGTGAGTATAATTGACACAAATCCACTGACAACTGTACCTGTAGTGAAATAAATGTTTTACCTTAAGTCAGGCAATGTTCGTGTGAGTAATAACAAAAAAAAGAATAAGTGAGAAACTCAATACAATGAAGGACCTGAGTAAAGCACTATTACTTCATAGTGAAAACAGAAGTCCACTGGCAGTTGGAGTCATTTCTTTCGGCCATGCACACCACTCGGGTGCCCAGTTACATCACTGGCACCTCTATTGTCCGCCTCAGTGGCAGTGCCGTGCCTGGCACTGCGCCGTCTGGTGTCCACTGCTGGTACAGCTACACTGCTGAGGCTGGAACTGTCCTCAGTGTCCCCCAGTGCAAGCTCACTCGGAGTGGCTGACCTTGGTCCCATAATGTGTTCGATCACATTGGTGATCTGCTCCAGTCCATTCACTACGTCCCTGTTGCTGTGTGCTGCCTCCACTTGCGCAGCCACTGCACGAAGGGCAATCAGTGCAGTAGAATTTGCCACCCTGTTAGACGAACTACAGAAGCTGCCAAACATGTTATGAAATCTGCGCTCCTGTCTGCGCTGGCTCAGCCTCTCATGGCGCAGCTCCTGGCAGAGTTCACGGACAGCACTTGGGAGGTCCCTGGTGTCCTGTGATGCCTGCACCTGTCCCTCATGCAGCTGTACTATGTTGTTATTGAGGGAGTCAAGTTGGTGATGCAGGCCCACCATGTTGCGGTTATGTTTGCGCAAGTTCTTTTCTAATCCGAGGTTCCTCTTATTTTGTAGGCACTGCTGCTGCAACATAGCAGCTTCCAGCCCACCAAAGAAGGAGGGACCCTCACCTGCCTCATTGTGCTGTGCCCCAGAATCTGTCGCCATCCTGCGTGGTGCTGTGGTCTGATGACACCTGACCTCCTACATCTGGCTGCGCCTGCCTGTTGCTGATGGGGTAATTGGCCCTTCCTGCTGCTCATCTGAGTCGTTGCTGAGCTCTGGCAGTGGCAGTGCCCTGGGCCTGCGTCCGACAGTCGCAATGTTGAGGGACCTACTGGTGTTGGAATCGGAGGCCAGATGGGTGTCTGTCCCGCCTACCTGTGCTGAATCTGTGGCTGCTGGGCCTGGCCCACTTGCAACAACAATATGCAGCATGTCAGTTATGTATGTTACGTTTACGGTCAGACAATGGTAATAAAGGTACAGATACTTCTCTACACTGTGTTGTGTTCCTCTGGGTGTCACTCTACTTAAATACATTGTATGTGCTACTTTCAGCTCTGGGTTGTGGACTGCCATTCCCATAATGCATTGTTGTGCTGCTTCTAAGATGTGGACTGGACTACTTCTCACAATGTTTAACAATACTTGCTAATTCCTAAGGGGCTTTTGTGCATACACATATGGGGTTCAATTAAATTTTGTACTTACCTTGGCTGGTACTTGGTGTGCCGGAGGTGTCGATCTCTGTGACCCCTGTCACAGCTTCAGGGAGGAGTGTGGACTCGACTGCGTCCTCCAATGGTGTGGATGGTGCCTCTGTGGGTGGACCGCCTCCTGTGCCCCTGGCCTCCGCAAGTCTCCTTGCCACCCTCTCCTTCGCACGGGACCGCAGGTCATACCACCTCTTCTTGATCTCTTCAATGGAGCGCTGTGCCACTCCAATTGCACAGATTTTTGATTGTATTTCCACCCATAGTCTCCTTTTCTCACTCTCAGTCACCTGGAGTAAGCTTTTTCCAAATAGGCGGTCATGGATCCTGACCACCTCCTCAGTTAGCACCTCAAGCTCCTGCTCGCTGAATTTCAGCTTGCGCTTTCTTTCTCCCTTCTCCTGTGCTTGGCCTGGGGAATCCATCCCTGCTCAGGTGTGCTGGCTCCTTCTGAGTGCTGCTCTGTGTGGCTGGGCTGCTCTCTCTCAGGATGCTGGTTTGGGTGTGGCACCTGAAACTGCCTGGGATGACTCATTTCCTGCTGGTGATGTCATCAGGCTCATCCAGGTGTGCTTTCTAGAAATTTCTCGCAATTTGCGACTTTTTACCGATTCGCAAAAAAATTGCAATTTGCGAAAATTCTAATTGCGATTCGGTAAATGGGCCTCGCAAACCACAAATAGCAATTTTTAAGAAATCGCTAATTCCGAATCGCAATGTTGTTACATGGCCAATTGCGACTCGGAAATAGCGATTTCTTAAAAATCGCTATTTGCGATTCGCAAGCCAATGTTTTCATACATATGGCCCATAGTTCCCTATTGTCCTGGAAGATCATTGTGTTCTGCAACTCAAGGTTTACTCACTGTCCCCAAAAGCAACAAAGCCAGGAGAGCAGGACGTTCATTCTCGAATCTGGGCTCTAAACAATGGGACAGTCTACCAGTAGCACTCAGGAAGAAAAAGGATGAACTTAGTTTCCATAAACAGGTTAAGACATTTCTGTTGATCTAACATGTATAGAGTTGAAGCCTGACAAGACCCAGAGCACTGGGAGGCCATTAGGTAATAATGTGCTATAGAATTGCTTAGAATAGAAAAGCTTTGTATCTCATTCCAGGCTTAGGTATGTATGATTTACTCCTGTGCTTATTGGGGCAGTGCTACTGTCCTGCATTGTGTACTGCACTAACCTATAAAACACACAAGCTAACCTATTGTCATCTTATGCTAGAAAAACCTTTAAAAACGATGTGATTCATAAAGCATAAAAAAGCTAAAAAACGAAATCCCTAAACTTCTGTTTAGCAAAGGCTCTCTCCAGTAACCTATATAACACAACTAAACACGACCACTGCTACAAAAGGAAATCAGAAATCTGTGATGAGTGCTGTGCTGTGTTGATGAAATTTCTTCATCTGCTCTTTTCCTACATGTAGGTTTTGTATCACAAATGGGACCCATGTGTAGTGCGCAACCTTCAGTGAAAGAACAACTCCCATGTAGAACAGCACCCTCTTAGAATAATAAAGTGCTAACAGTGTACCACTACTCCTTTATACCTCTGCCACAATGAGCCACATGGTAAGAGGGTCAGGGTCCTGCTAATGCTAGTATACCACCAGCCTTCAGTTCACTTGAGATGCAGAGCCCGCTAATTGAACATGCCTTTCACATGAAATTCCAACAATTTTACTTCAACCCCTAATTTATTTGTAAAATTGAAAAGGTATGCACCAACGCCCAAGCTTTCATGAGTATTAGTCAAAAGGGTGCAAGCCGCAAAAGGGACAATGCCCTGCTTTGTACATTAGCCTTTGACTGATCGTCATGCACTAGATCTTGTTTTATAAAGGGGAAAGGAGTCCAGAAGGAGTCCCGAATCCGAATCCTCTCTTTGGGAAAGAGTTGAGTGCCATCTGCATCACTCACACCTTCCATGCTCCTCCTTCATTTTTCTTTCATATTCTGTGTGAGTGGCGCGTTATAGTTAGTGTTGCCTAGATAGTGACCTGAAAAAAGTGTGTTATGAGGTCGGCTACTTACAAAAATTTGAAGGTGGTGAATAAGTTGTAAATGAAATGTATAAATACGACTTTAACATTTTTAAAGTTTTGTATTTTAAACCTGGTTTGTATAGGGAAAGTACGTGTTCCCTAACTATAACTAAGCTTTAAACCTTTTTAGTTTTTTTCATAATATACAGGGAGTGCAGAATTATTAGGCAAATTAGTATTTTGACCACATCATCCTCTTTATGCATGTTGTCTTACTCCAAGCTGTATAGGCTCGAAAGCCTACTACCAATTAAGCATATTAGGTGATGTGCATCTCTGTAATGAGAAGGGGTGTGGTCTAATGACATCAACACCCTATATCAGGTCTGCATAATTATTAGGCAACTTCCTTTCCTTTGGCAAAATGGGTCAAAAGAAGGACTTGACGGGCTCAGAAAAGTCAAAAATAGTGAGATATCTTGCAGAGGGATGCAGCACTCTTAAAATTGCAAAGCTTCTGAAGCGTGATCATCGAACAATCAAGCGTTTCATTCAAAATAGTCAACAGGGTCGCAAGAAGCGTGTGGAAAACCAAGGTGCAAAATAACTGCCCATGAACTGAGAAAAGTCAAGCGTGCAGCTGCCACGATGCCACTTGCCACCAGTTTGCCCATATTTCAGAGCTGCAACATCACTGGAGTGCCCAAAAGCACAAGGTGTGCAATACTCAGAGACATGGCCAAGGTAAGAAAGGCTGAAAGACGACCACCACTGAACAAGACACACAAGCTGAAACGTCAAGACTGGGCCAAGAAATATCTCAAGACTGATTTTTCTAAGGTTTTATGGACTGATGAAATGAGAGTGAGTCTTGATGGGCCAGATGGATGGGCCCGTGGCTGGATTGGTAAAGGGCAGAGAGCTCCAGTCCGACTCAGACGCCAGCAAGGTGGAGGTGGAGTACTGGTTTGGGCTGGTATCATCAAAGATGAGCTTGTGGGGCCTTTTCGGGTTGAGGATGGAGTCAAGCTCAACTCCCAGTCCTACTGCCAGTTCCTAGAAGACACCTTCTTCAAGCAGTGGTACAGGAAGAAGTCTGCATCCTTCAAGAAAAACATGATTTTCATGCAGGACAATGCTCCATCACACGCGTCCAAGTACTCCACAGCGTGGCTGGCAAGAAAGGGTATAAAAGAAGGAAATCTAATGACATGGCCTCCTTGTTCACCTGATCTGAACCCCATTGAGAACCTGTGGTCCATCATCAAATGTGAGATTTACAAGGAGGGAAAACAGTACACCTCTCTGAACAGTGTCTGGGAGGCTGTGGTTGCTGCTGCACGCAATGTTGATGGTGAACAGATCAAAACACTGACAGAATCCATGGATGGCAGGCTTTTGAGTGTCCTTGCAAAGAAAGGTGGCTATATTGGTCACTGATTTGTTTTTGTTTTGTTTTTGAATGTCAGAAATGTATATTTGTGAATGTTGAGATGTTATATTGGTTTCACTGGTAATGATAAATAATTGAAATGGGTATATATTTTTTTTTGTTAAGTTGCCTAATAATTATGCACAGTGATAGTCACCTGCACACACAGATATCCCCCTAACCTAGCTAAAACTAAAAACAAACTAAAAACTACTTCCAAAAATATTCAGTTTTGATATTAATGAGTTTTTTGGGTTCATTGAGAACATGGTTGTTGTTCAATAATAAAATTAATCCTCAAAAATACAACTTGCCTAATAATTCTGCACTCCCTGTATATATATATATGTGTGTGTATATATAAATGTGTGTGTGTGCTTTTTACAAAACCCAAAGAGCAGACCCATTTAATTAGTCCATATTTTTTCACTTGTCCTCCACTGCTTGAAATGTTTGCAGACATTAGCTAGTTCTTCAGTAATAAAATTATAACAAATGCTAATAAGTGTGATATAGTATGAATGGTTTTCGAAACTTTTATTAGAAACATATTAGAAATATTTAGATTATTTGCATTCAATATGTACGTATCCACAATTAATTGCTCTGGAGAAACTCAGGGTTTGCCAGGTAACGTTACATCTAGGTACACAGTAACTTTAAGAAATATAATTTAGTTCAGCACTTCTGCTCATCCTGGCTTTTATAATATTATCTTTGTATTTTTTGTATTTCAAAGAGATGCATATTGCTCTTCCTCTGCCTTTTCTAGATAAGGCAGGCGCTAAAAGGAATACAAAGAGACTATTGTTGAAAATTACTGAGCAGATAATATTGTATGACATTGAGGTCGATCGTGTTATTTTGAGTAAGGAAAGCAGTTACATTTATGTAAAATCCGGTATAAATTAGAGAGACCCTAAGTCATTGGAGAATAACAAAGGGCACAATTATAAATATGCTAATACAGAGTCTGTCAATAAATGCCAGTCATTTATAAAAATGTATAATACTAAATATGCAAAAACATGGCTAAATACAGAACGCATTGTACAGAAAACTTTACTATTTTAAACCTGTCAGCGCAAAACTGTTCCTGTTCTTACAAAACTATTATGAAATGTACAAATATCTATTTTTTGAATGTGTGTACTTTTCTTAGTAGATACTGCAGCATAATTTAGTCAAAGCGCTGGAAGTATTAGGTGTACAATATCTATCAGAGTCTCAAACTGTTTTATTGAGACGGATAAATATCCTTTGATTCTAGTGTTGGGGCTGAATATCTGTAATAAAGTCAGTGTAAATATATCTCTTTTTCAATGTGAGAGATTATATATTGAGATATAGCATTCTGCAGTATGCGAGCACCTAACAAACTCTAAAAATTCTGTTGCTTTGTTTGACAAAGGGAACATTTCTGTTTACTCATAGCCTTCTTTTTTGCACATTAATAAAAACCGACTCTGAGAAAGAGCACAGCTAAAACCTGGCTCACAGTGTTTCCTTGTATTACACAGTGGCAGAATAGTTATAATAACATTTAGAGCTTTACTCATGCTATTTCGCATAAATCTTTTCGGACGTTTTTGCTTTTAAAAATGTGCTTGGAGCAGTCATGGAAGGGATTAAAATGGTATATCAGAATTGTTGGTGTCCACAGGTGCTCTGATTGGCCACGTTAAAGGGAAGTAGTCAATATTGATTGGCTGGCAACAACCTGCACAATATGTTGTAGCTGTAAAAAATGAAAAATGAATAAAAAATAAATAAAGGGGGAGGGTGAGCACATCATGATCCAAAGGGCGTTTGGAGGGGGGCCGAAGGGTACACTCAAATTGTTTGGCTGGGCACGACATGGACAGCATTTTGTGTGAGCCATTAAATAATCCAGTGTTGTTGTCCTCATTAAAATGTATTGTAGAGAATGGCAGGTTTTAATTGTCACAAAAATAGACCATATAAAGGTGATTGTGCCCAGTGAAAAACGGTGATCCTCTCCTGGGATTTGATGAACCAGTTGACTGTTGTACTATGCTACGTTTTTTTTAGCACAGAAGTGGCTGGTGTAGACACTGGTGTGGCTTGCAGTCATTGTTCTGTCATCCAACTCTGTGTCCCATCTCCCAGTTCTTATCTCATGCTTGTCTGTTGACAGCCTGGCACCTCTCCCCCAGCTAGCAAACATTTGAAACCTGATTACCGGGCGCAATGAGTGAGTTGAAATTAATGGCGACAGCCAAGTGGTGTTGGCATAGCCTTGTGGGTCCTGTGTGACTCCGCCAGCCCCAGTGACCTATGACGGTGGCAAGAAGACGCTTTGACACTGGGTGGGCCTGCAGATATCTCAACCACTGTGGTATAGCGGGGATGGAGATGGCTGCCTGTCCCGGCCTTCCATGAGCAGAATGGGGGCCATGCTTGCTCATCTGTGGTGAGTGATACCCTATTGAGCAAATGAGTGGATTCACGTCGTGACAGGAGCAGTAACAAAAGCAGTCAGAGAGCAGTTGTTCAGTGTACCTGAAGCTGAAGGTAGCAAGAAGAGTGGTGAGGAGCCACAACGTGAGTGTCTATACCTTAGGTGTTCCCTGTATTTCCCTTGACTTCCCATGTCAAGCTAAGGCCTATAGGAGCAAAAGTCTAAAGTGTGAGTGCTGCAAGGGGGCCTGGGAGGTCTGTAAATTGTGTAAATACTAGTATACACCAGAGGGAGACGAATCTCTTTCCTCAGTTGCAAGGTGCAAGTATAAAGGAGTAAGATAGAAGGGACGAGGTGCAAGTTACAAGATACAAGGGCACAACAACAGGAAAATGGACACGACCTGGGATGTGTTATATTGTTGGGCTTGAATCTTTGATTGCATCTTCGAATATCCCTCTACTAAAGTGCATAGATGCACTTGAGGAAGAAGTGGCTAAACCTTCCATCCTAGAGGAGGACATCTGTGTTTAGAGAGGTATTTAACAACTCTTTCCTGCTCCATTGGTTGATCTGCACCACCTGTTTCCATCATTCATGTCTGGCTTGTGAGGGGGTTCAGTAGAGGTTGTTCTTTATGCAGACTTCCTGCCAAATGACATACACATGAGTTCCTAAGGCACAGGCAGTGAATGAATCTAGCAGTAGTATTAGCAATTAGATAGGTAACGCTGGTATAAGGGGATGTGAAGAAACAGCTATTGCAGCGTGGCCCCTAAGGAAAGAGTCTAATGGCACAAGTTTCCTGCCACTTGATACTTGTCTGTATGTAGTTATCCTCAGCAATGTTCCACTCTTGTGTACCGATGTGCGTGAGTAACCTGAACAACTGAAAAAAAAAGTATGCTATTGGCTAATTAAGCATGCCAACTTTAACATAAGGGACTGAAGCACATTTTGATGTTAAGGAGTGTGGGGTGTGTTGGATATGCCAAGAAGAATTTTCCTGGAAATTGTATTATTATTAATTGTAAATATCCTGATTTGGCATGTTACATTTTACGTTTGAGGGTGGCTAATTGAGGTTAGTGACCTCCTGTACAGAGAGAAGTCAGTTCAGAGAGCCTGTAAGAGTATTTCATCGCTTTGCACCACTGGCAGGCTTATTCAACACTGAATGATTAGTCAAGTTAAATGTTGTGGAACTCAGCAGCCAGGAAATACTCCAGCCAGGTAGTTGATTCTGTCCCCAACCATCAGCCAGATAAGCAAAACAACCCTCCCCATTTGCCTGGCCATGAATATAGTCCAGTATTTGATCAGGACTTCAAAGCACAGGTGGGTCCATTTTCATCTAGAGTAACTTTGCACTCTCCCCAGAATATAAGGGGCATATTTATACTCTGTCTGTGCCGAATGTGCGTCAAACATTTTGACGCACATTCAACGCAAACCTTGCCCCATATTTAAACTTTGATGCCCAAGCCCGCGGATGTCAAAATCCCGCCGTGTGTGTCATTTTTTGGACGCAGGAACCCGCCTTGCATTAATCATATGCACGGTTGGCATTCCCGTCCAAAAAATGACTTAAACGGCCGTGCATCGTATTTATGCTTCCGGGGAAAAATGATGCACAGCCATGAGGTGGAGCCGGAAAATGACGCACAGCCCGATTGTATTTAATCAGAACACACAGAAGCAACAGCAGAGCAGCAAAAGGGAGACATGGAGGTGCTTCTCATCCAGCGTGAACGCAGACGCAGAGCCCAGCAACAACAGCAGCAGCTACCACAACACCAGCAGGGACCCCAAAGGCAGCGCAGAAGGCAGGAGAGAATATTCCGCACCAGAACAACCCTTCATGGCCTCAGGGAACATGACATCATCCAGAGGTACACGTTGAACTGGCAAGCCATTCAGCAGCTGCTGCGCAACATTGAGCCACAGTTGGCACCCACATTGCTGACACCCCGCAACATCCCAACAGAAACCAAGCTGCTAGCTGTACTTCACATGCTGGCAAGTGGCTCCTTTCAAAGCACTGGCACCCTGGTTGCCGGAATATCACAGCCATCATTTTCTGCCTTCTTGCCCAAAGTACTGGATGCCATCATTGGACTCACACCCCACCACATCTGCTTCCCAAACGCACTGCAGAAGCAGCAGGAGACAAAACAGGGGTTTTACCTCATCAATGGATTCCCACACATCCTTGGTGCCATCGACTGCACAAATGTACGCCTGGTGCCACCTGCTGCAACTGAACACCTCTACCGCAACTGGAATCACATATATTCCATCAATGTGCAGGCCATTGTCGATCACCAAGGATTGTTCACTAACATCGTGGCAAAGTATCCTGGGAGTGTCCATGACTGATTCATCTTCCGTCACTCTACCATCAATCAACACTTCCAGGATGGACAATATGGCAATGGACTACTTGTTGGTAAGTTCAGAAACATACTTATATACACACTGCACAACAACCCTCTAGGACACACAACACATACAACACGACAGCAACATGTGGACAGGTACACACTGAGGTCGTGACATCACTATCCATGTTTTATTGGTCTGCAGTGAACCTGTCACACATCTGAAATTAGTGTACAGTCTAATGTTAAGACGTCAATGATCACAACGAATGGAGAGGCTTGGCCAGTTGTCACATTGCAAAATGTAAGCGGCTCACAGATGTTTAAATTAATCCATTGCATAAGTCTAAAGGTATGGGATGTCCAGGGTACATAGATGCTAACGTGTTACCACCACTGTCAAAATGAATCTGTGTATGGAACTATCATCTCACCCCCAGTGAAGACACAGGGACATCTGTATCACAAGCCACAATGCTAGGAAGTGCACACTACTGCAAATACCCAAACATACTGCTGACAACCGGTCAGCAGGCAAACACTTGTTCAGCCAAGGAAACAACCCATTGCAGATGGTACATCCTACAAGCCTAGGAAGGAACACAACAATACAAAAGAGTCACAGACAACACAAAACAACTACTGCCATGCAAGCTGATATCAATAGGGCAAGCTACATCAACATGATCCCATTCATTTTCTTTCTCAGCTGATCAGGGGTATGGGATCCAGCCATGGATTATGACACCATTTGGCAACCCAAGCACTGCAGCAGAGCGTGCCTACAATGACGCACATAGGAAGACACGCAGCATAGTCGAGAGGACCTTCGGCATCCTCAAGTCGAGATTCAGGTGCCTCGACATCACTGGTGGCAGCCTCCTATATTCCCCAGAACTGGTCTGTAAGACCATTCTAACATGTGCCATCCTGCACAACATTTGCATACGAAGGAACATTCCCCTCTTAGAACCAGAGGCACACATGCCGGAAGAAGAGGAAGAGGAGGATGCTGGCCTGCAACATGAGGGGGAACAACAAAACACAGCTGCTGGAGTGCGTAGGCGCCAACATATTGTGAACAATTTCTTTTAAACCAACTCATCATCACCCCTGTATTAACTAATGTAAATAAACACTGATAATAATCACCATATCAGGGTCTGGCTAATCATTTTTGCTCACCTTTATCTCTAACTATCAGAATAATAGTGAAGCCTCATGGAGCATTGCTGATATACCGATCATGACATAGACATTTCCTGAGCAATTGTGATGCGTATCATACAACAGTCACATATACACACAATGTAAATTACATATATCCTGTACGTTTCACCTTTGAAGGGCAATAGCAGAGGACCACACCTATTTCACACATACATGTTGGCAACATGGCTCATCGCAGCATATGGCACACAACTAAGACACCATCAGTCACTAAGGGAAAAATGCCTCATACATGACACAGTGGATGTGCTATTGCATCGGTAACAGGAATGTATGACCAGACCCTTCACAGCAGTAAGTCGTACAGCACCTATCTTTGCAAGGACTATCTGTGACTAGAGTTCCATATAAGCAGAACATAGATGGCACAAGTGCCACACCTATGACAAGCACTGCGCACATGACATTCCATGTACATGTCAGGCCATTTCCTAACTTCTGACACACCCATGCCCCTGGTCTGAACCCACCTGTCTGAAGAGGCCCCTGGAATGGTAATGTGTGTACCCCGATATTCCCTCCTCTACACACACAGACTAACAATAGTCATCCAGTGTGCTACACCCTTTCCTATGTTATGCCATTGTCATAGTACACCTGACTGTATGGACGTCAGGTCAATTAATACACTGGCTTGTAGTTTCTATGCCCTGTTATCACCTGTAGATTGCTTCCCGTGTGAAAGGTACTGTTGGCCATTTGAACTCGGATCTCACCTACAGGACTTGTGAGAAACTGATGCAACACACACCTGTGATCATCTCCATGCACACCACCCATTTCAACATGCACTGCCCATGCAGATGATTGGAACAGCATAGAATTTGCCATTTTGTCAAATACACTGTTATGCATTGCTAGTATTTAAGCCGTGTAGCACAGTCCTTGGGTTTATGTGTCACCTTCAAAAACACAGGACAGACACAGTTTTCCTTGTCAACTGTCTTGTTCTTCTTCCGACCATTCTAAGTCAGACCACTGAGTATGTACCTTTGTATAATTGCAGAATCCTGATTGACCCTGCATCCTGTCAGCCTGACTGGCACCTGTCTGTGCATTACCCTAAAGGTCCCTTGTGGCTACATATGTACCACACTTGCGTTACCAAACCTCACATTCCTCAGGGGGTATTTTGTCAGGTGCTTCCTCATTGCATCCCCAAATACATTGTATAGCATCATCTGCTTTTTAATTGTACCATATTAGTAAAATTGTCTTTGAATACCAACATCATGGCCTATCCCTTGTCTGGGTCTCATGTATGCATGAACGACAAAGTGTGACAGTATACCAGGGCCGTACGCAGGGATTGGGTATGGTGCATCCAGCAGAACCAGCAACCTCAGATAATGTGCATGAAAAGTCCACACATGTTAGGACCCCGACAGTTCACATGCAGAATCACATTGCTCACAACATATTGATGGGCTGTGCGTGGTGAATAGCTGCAAGATTAATCAACACAGAGGCTATGATGTTCCCAGATGCAGTGGGAAGTTTTACAGGCCAACCTGTGTACAAATGTTGTAATGACACCTGCCGGAACTTGACTCCTGACATATGATCTCACTCAGCACACCAAGGTTGCCCTGTTGACAGTCTCATAAGACATCTGCAGTGACAGGGTGGGACAATCTCCGTGTAGGTTCTTATATCCTCATCGACTTTACTTCCATTGATCTCAGAAGGATACTCAGTAGATACAGGAATAGGCGCAACTGACTCATGATGAGACCTGGATGTAACTGTGACAACATACACCCCTAAAAAAACAACTACATTAGTAGCCAATGCACACACACTGAGCCATAGGCATTGAGGTACTGTACTTATGTGCGTCACCTTGCTATCCTCTCCTGACACCAAACATGCCCAATATGTGCAATACATATATGTAGGCCACACATGTGGTCATCTAGTGCATCAGCCAAGCGTGAGAATCATGTTAAGAACTCTGATGCCAAATTAATGCCAGTTGTTACCCATCTTGTAGGGTTTGGATGTGCTATGTGAGTGATACGACCTTTGTAGGCTGGCCTGCCATGTACTGCCTCAGGGACATTCAATGATCTGTATGATGATATGAGCTGTTACAAGTACAGTAGATGTAATGTCTGATTTACTTCTTGTGCCATTTCGCACAATGCAGTTCCTAATGTAATTTTTTGCCTTTGTCTTCATAGCTGCTAACAGGACACCCATCCAGGTCCGTGAGTTCCAGATGCGTTACCAGCATATCCTGCTGGTAGAGTCGGGGTACAGACGAATGGCCCGAAGATACAGGACCGAACGTGACTCCGGAGCCTGGAGGGCTTTCCAGCAGGGTGGCCCTACTTTGCCCACCACAGCCTCCACCAGCACGACCACCACTTCCACCCAGGTGGCACCACCCACGGCTGGGACTGTTGTCCCAACAACATCTGCAAGTGCTCCAGGCCCTAGCAGTGGACCACCTTCAGGGCAGCCTACAGGCATTGACAATACATGCCCACACACGTCCTCAGCTGGTACCCAGACCGCCCCAGCTGCTACAATTGACCCTGCAGCTTTTCAGGAAATGCAGGCCAAAATGGACTGTGTCCTCTGTAAAATTAGTCACCTGAGCCGGGATGTTCGCCATATGAACAGGCGTGTGCGGTCCATTAAGCGGACCCTCCGGAGGGCCAACCTCTAGACTTTGTTAATGGACATGATTCCCTTCTCTCCCTCCTCTTTCCTTGTTCTTATACTTAGTGGGCTTAGGGGGCTTAGTGTTAGGTTAGTATAGGCTGTTAGTTTAGTTAGTGTTAGTGGGTGGGGGGTCCTGATTATTTCTATTTTCTCTTTTTGAGTGTGTGGGTGGGTGGGTGGGGGGGCTATGTTGGAGTTCTTGTGCGTTTAGAAAAACAAATATATATATATATATATATATATATATATATATATTTGTTTAGTATAGGATAGTATGTGTTTAGGTTAGTATCTGTTGTCCTCCATGTGTCCCGTCTCATAAGGGGGGTGGAGGGTTGATGCTTAGAACGTTTCGTTACATGTAATAAGTAAGTTTAGCTTAGGTTAGTTAGGGACAGTTGTGTGTAATGAGTAGTTAGGGTAGATTAGGCTAGGTAAGACTTTTCCCCGAGTTTCCTCTTCTGTTATTAACGTTTAATAAATATGTAGTGAACCCTTTACAGTATGTGTAAAATGCTTGTTGATCAGGGCCTTGGCATAAGTGTACATGAATTTTGTTCTATTACATTTGTGTCCTATGCTACGAACAAATCCCAACTGAGCTGTAAGATTGGCAGCTACCCCAGAGCTACCTTGCAAAGATTCCACCATTCATTGCAACCACCAATCACAGTTACTATGGATCCCAACGTCTTTTTTCCATTACGTATGTTTTCAAAGTCACAAACAGTGCTTCCAGATTTGGTACTGGGAAACTGTTTTATGTCTGACTGCAGTGTGATGTTTAAGGAAACCCTTGTAAGGTGAGTGGTCGTAAGCACTCTTGTAGTATCGTGTTCATGACTCACAGACATCATTTGTGACACTGTTCAGCATGATTACTTATTGGATGTAAACTCAGACACCTTCCTTCATGCAGTTTTTTGACTGTTTGCTTAGATTTGTGGGCACTGTTATATGTGTTAGTATTGCATGGTGACAACATTTTGCTGCCACTATTTGATGGCTTAGATATCCCTTGAGGAAGCATTATTCTGTCCAAAACAGCATGATGGTGTATGGTTTCTCTTTTCATCAGATATTACCATCAGGAAGGGCAGAGTATGGTGCAATCCAGGCCACTGTGCATAGTTATCAGACTACATAATTTCAGGACAGTTGTATTGACAAGCTACGGAATTTGGCAGGAGGCACATTTCAGTTATCTACTGCACAGTTGATGTGTCACATTACACAGTGACAAAGGGGTTGTGCAAGTGCTATTTATTCAAAAGTGCTGTAGTGGTATGTGTACGTTGTCCATCATTGTGAGTCCATTATAGTGACATCTTCCATTGTGATCCTACACAAGTGGTAAAGGAAAATGCATTTGACATGCTGGGGTGATGTGTCAGACAGTGCAGAGGGACAGGATTTGCCAATGAGTAAGTGAGAGACAATCACTGGGCAGGATGACAAGATAAACAGGGTTTTGCAGAACAGTCATTGAGTACAGTTGTTGTAAGACTGGCATATTACTAAGCGCTGGACCTTGGTAATAGTTGGCCATGTGGCAGGGACTAGTGCTTCCGGGTACTTTTCCATGTGAAGGTGATCTGTTCCATGTCTTCTTCTTCTGATGTGTGTGTTGCCTCCTCTGTCCTTGGTGGTGGTGGTTGTGAAGGGGCAACACACGCCTCAGTGTTAGAAGACGTGAAGTCAGACATCCCGGTCGCTGCTACCTGTGAAGGTCTTAAGGGCAGTACTGCTGCAAGGAAGATCTACTAATTCTTAAGAATAGCAGCCACATCACGATGGTAGGCAGCCAGGTCGGCCCTGAGGGGGTCATGATTGCATTCGTGCATGCAGTGGAAGGTTTGGGGTGCGAGGTGTTGGGCAACTTCCTTACTGCAGTGGTGAATTCCTTGACAGTTTGTTGTAGTCCTTGCAGGATGAATGTTAGGGCTTGCATGGCTGCTGCCTGATCTGCAGATGACATAATGCACGAACGCACCCCCTCTAGGCTGGCTGCCCTAGTTTGCATCCCCACCCACACCTCCTTGGCCAGCTCCTGCTGTACTCTGACTACAGTTCTCTCAAAGGTCGTGCCTGTGTCGTCTGAGTCCTCAGCTGTATTGGAGCTGGCAGGTCTTACAATTGGTGTTGTGGGTGGCTCCTCTGTGATGGCTGCTTGTTCTGAGCTCCTCCTTGTGACTGAAGGTGGGGTCTGGAGGGTTCCAAGGACATCTTGGAGGGTATGGTGGCTAATGGTATTCCTGGACAGGCATATCCGCAGGAGATCCATCATCCTCTGCAATGAAATAGGGTACAATTAGTGTGTCTGTGTTGTGGCATTAGTGATGTGACATGCCTGCCTTGTGACGTTTTCACATTGTGTTCATTGCTCCAGTCTTTCAGATGGGCATTCTCCCAGGCCTATGGCCCACCTGTATGTCACATCTATTGTATTAAGTTATTAGACTTGTCGGCATCATCTCCTCTAGTGTTGTTTTAGGCCAAATAGTGAAGTGATACCTTCTTGTCCAACTCAACCCTCCGTCTACATCCATTCTAATGGCGAGGCCTTTCACTGGCTGTGGGTGTTCTGATGGCACTAGCAGCACACTTAACAATCTGGACCTGCACCAGTCTCTGATCTTTCACATCCACTTATATGTAGTTGACATGTAGCGTATCCAATGCATAGCATTGTTATGGCACAATATGGATGTTAGCACTGTTAATGTGTACAGCTGATGTTGGGGAATGTGTGGTACATTGGATTGGCCTGATAGTCGTATCAGTGTCCTATTTCCTCCTCTGACTGTGCAGGTGTATGTCAGTGACCAGTTACATGTGTCCTCCCCCTCAATGCTGTTGTCTGAGCAGTATGACATTTGGGATGTTGCATTGTGACCCAGGAACAGGATGGACCCTGGCATATGCAGCATGGGTGTGTCCTTAGTGCTGTGTAGCTCCTACTGTTGATGACATTGGCTGATGTTTGCTGCAACTATGGGCATTCACATTTGACAGGACTGGAGCCTTTGTCTTGTTTCAGGGGATTGTTGAAGTTGTCATCCTCAGCCCACTAATTTAGGTGTGTATGATCCATGGGGACGTTACTGCCATTGGCAACTTGAGCTGCACACAGAGCGGAGGTGGTAGTGGCAACTGTTGTCACTGTTACATTCCAGTTGTCGGTATGGCTAGAGGTTGTTAATTGGGCCCTAGTTAATGTAGGGGGTATAGTGGCTGATGTGTGCCAGGATGTCAGTTTGACGTTGTGGCCTTTCCTCCTGGCGTGGCTTTGCCTTTGCTCCATCGTTGGCATGGCAGTATGCCCCCATGGGACTGTTGTTGGTGTAGTGTTATGGTGTGCCCCAGCTTCTCTCTGTACAGGCCATGCCCCCATGCCATACCCCTTTACCCATGCCACTCCATGTATATGATGACTTCCATGCATTTTGTGGTCAGTATCCCCCCCTGCTTACAGTTGACATTAGTGCATTTTAATTCCCCATGTGACTTACCATGCATGTGCATTATCTCCTGGTACTCTGCGCTGTCCTGTCCTTGAATCCCTGTGACGATCTCCTCAGGGATGACGGCTGTGACCATCTCATCCATGTGGTCCAGGGCCTCCTGTGGTGCTGGACTCCCACCTCCAGTCCGCAGTGCTGCCTTCCTGTTCCTGCCCATCTTTTCCTTGGTCCTGCGCTTGCAGTCATGCCAGCGTTTCTTGCACCCGATGACTGTTCTGCGTACTTCTGCCACACTGTTGATCTTCTCAACAATTTGTTGCCATATTGCCTCTCTCCTACTGATTGGCAACTTTGAGGTGACAAACAGTTGGTGCTGGTGTTCCGTCACCTCTTTAACCAGAATTTCCTGTTCCTCTGCACTGAAGTGACACTTTCTTTTCTTCTTAAAACTGTCCTGGGTCTTGTGTGGGTCCTCCTGGCTGGTTCCTGGTCTGTTGTCATCTTCCTGGGGTCTGTACAGGCATCTAGGATCCATTTTGGCTCTCCTCTGCTGAAATGGCTGTGTTTGCGGGGAATTTTGATGCTATTGCATCAAAAAATGCTGCATATCCGGTGTGCTGGGTCTTAAATCGACCCACAGTCATTTCCGCCGTGTTAACGTTGTTTTGCTTTACGACTTGACGCTGCGGTGTTTGTAAAAAAAAATGACTTACACCTGTGGTTTGCACCACCGGGTGTCAAAGTATAAATTTGACGCCCGCACGGCGCACCGAAATGGCGTTAGACTGCGGTAATATTTTTGACGCAAAACTGCGCTGGTGCAGTTTTGCGTCTAAAAGTATAAATGTGGGCCTAAGTGTTATCACAGTTACAGAGGTGGGCAAATTGTTTCCATTAAGAGTTCTTTGCTGGAATGTAGCTGATCTTCAAACTAAATTAAACAACCTAGACTGGCTTATTTATGTGAATGATTTTCACATATGCCTTTTGAAAGGGACTTGGCTAACTCAACCAGCATTCTGCCCAGACTATGTACCTTGTTACTAAAGCTGATCCTTCTACCTCTGCCAGAGCATTTGGAAGATTACTGATCTGGGCTAAGATCTGTGATGTGAAACAATTAACAACTGTCACTTGTCTGTGAGGATGTTTTGTTTGAATCATTAGTGGAAGTTGGACATGAAACATTACATAAATATATTCTGTGGCATATAAGGAGTCTCCCATCCTTGTAATCATTGTGATCATTAGTTAGCCGAGAGTGGCATTAAACCCCTTGTCTTATAGGCAGTGCTTTAAATGGGCCGGTACTCTCCGGTACTGAGTACCGGCACTTTTTTTATTTTGAGAGGGAGAGTACCGGCATATCTCATGAAAAACGTAATACTATTAATTGGAGAGTACCGGCACTTCTCAGAAACAAGCAGGTACTCTGGTACAGAGTACCTGCACTTCTATTTTTCCATTTAAAGCACTGCTTATAGGGGTAGATAAAGTGTTAGAGAGAGAAGCAAGTTCTGAGTATCGGGAATCAAGCTTGATGATAGACGCTGTTGGAGACCACATCTAAAGAAGAGCAAGGCCACACTTACACATAGGGCATTTTCACATTTCACCAGCTGTTGAGGTCTACCAGGCCAAAGGCCAAACAGCAACACTTTATGGGGCTGAAATGTGTGTGGGGATACTCATATGTAATCTCTCTAGGTGTTCCAGAACATAAAGTCATATGATCATTATGTAAACTTCGACAGAGATCACCTTTAATCCCCTTGTTCATGGACATTCCTCTTTAAATGCATTGAGGTCTGTACTGGACTGCAACATCTCTTATTTTGGATTAGGTTGTGGGCCACTGAGGAACTGCATGCAAAAAGGGGATTCCTTAAAGGAGGTATTATCTTTTACTGGTACCACTAAGCTCCCATGGTTTCAACATATTTCAACATATTTGTTGAGGAAATGAAAGCGAAAACAGGTGGAGAATGCTGAAGGTGCTTGCACATCAACACAGGTTTAACAGATGTCCATCAGTAGTAGATGGAATTGTTTGACAAAAAGTTCCCTTTGATATATATGGCCTACTGAGGTTATAAAAATTGTATATGTCTTCAAAATTTCAATGACTGATGTAATTACACCTGGTGTTGTTTCTGATGACTGGGATGTTAAAACAGTTGATGCAATGCTTGCTGAGCTACAGGATTACACTGTATTTGAAAGTTATGTTGTATACATGAACACAGAGATGACCAACATCAAGTAAAGTATCCGAAGAGGGGTAAAAAAAGGCCCAACCACCAGTGCCCAGTGTGACCAAGAATAATCACATACGGGCGATTACATGTATCTGAAAGGTAACTAGATCCTATTATACTCGGCGGGATGCGCACAAAAGCTGGAGAATCATATTTGAAGGAGAGTGTACAGTATGAGAGTGACGATCATACTGAATGAGAGTGAAGGAGTGGGAAAGGCCTAACACCCGGTGGTGATAGTATGCTGATGACCTGAAAGACGGCAACCTTCCCAGTGGGTGCACCATGCCCTATCTGTGCAGAAAAACGATAATTAAAAAGTAATAAAATAAAATAAAATAAATAAGCCAGGAGAATGCCCCAAAAAGAAACTATTTCTGATTTAAAATTACGCAAGAAAGAAAGTGTATAGGTAGGTAAGTTAAAAAAATAACATGAAATAAAAGGTCAAATACCTTCAGCTATGTGGACACATGAAGATGAAGAGAAATGTAAGGGAGTCTCAAAAGTTGGTTTGGAAGTTGTGAAGCAGAAGTACAGCTCCTGATGAGCCAATCAAATGAAGTACAGGTAGCAAAGAGGGCTATGGCAAACCTAATGTAAAGGAAACAGAAAGAGCTATAAAAACTAGCTGGCACTGTACAAGTCGTGGTAAATGTCATTTAAACAGTGAAAAAAGGGAGAAAAAAGGCAAATCGTGTGAAACAAAGGTTATGAAAAGAAGCTGTAAACGAAGTCCTAACGTCCTAAGTTAGGGTATATGGAAGCAAAAACTGTAGGCTGCATAATTAAGAGGCAGGCAAACCAAGGGTGTTCCACAAAAAACTAACATGGAAGACGGAAGTAATGAATATAAATGTGTGGCACCCTCATAAGACCTTTATAGTTGGTGCTGTGCTATAATGTGCCCAAGGGTATATCATTGAAAAGAAGTACAGTGAGTCACATAGTGTATAAATAACTGTATAATAGTATACCACAAAAAAATATCATGGGGCAGTGAACTTATTAAGAAAAACGGCACAGCGCTGTAATAGTGTCAAGTCAAAAAAGAAAAAAAGGTGGCTGCGAGAAGAATGCGCTGGTAAACCACACGTTGCCTCCTTATGAAATGCATGAAAGAATAGTGAAGAGCCAGTCGCGTCGGAGAAATGGCCCAAATGCCGTCCGAGCGTGACCTACTCCATTTATAACGCGAGCATGCGGAGAGAGGGAGAGGTGGCGCTCATATAGCTAGCGAGTTCTTACCTGGTAAGTAATAGAAATCATACCGTGCCGGTCACGTTGGTATTTGTAAATGTGCCCTACCTGCGAGTGCGGAGGGTATTTAAAGACAAGAAACATGGAGGGAATGGATGTAAACACTAAAAAAGGACTAAGTAAATAGAACGAAGGATGAAACAAGTGGACCAAAATGGGGGCCATATTGAAGTGGTAACAACAAAGAATATGTATCCAAGAGAGTGCAAAGTGAGTAAGTGATGCATAGACCAACAAAAATGTAAGTACGAGTGAGTATGTTAGTAAGAGCATGAACAGTGGAATGACATGAGTCATACAATTTAACAAAGTTGATATAGGTTTGATGAATACCATGGTCCAAATGTACATATATTAAAGGCATTTGGTAGCGTCGTACGACAGAAAATCATTATAGAAAATATGCCAACTAGACATCTAATGAAGGCAAATAAGGAACATACATAGAGAAATATACCAAGTAAAAATAGACACATATTATATATCCAATGTAAGTGAATGTGAATATGTTAGTAAGAGCATGAGTGGTTATTTTTGTTAGCAACAGTCGAGTGACATGATTCATAAAGTTAACAAAGTAGATATAGGTTTGGTGAATACCATGGTCAACAGTTACAGTATGTTAAAGGCATTTGGTAGAGTCGTATGACAGAAAATCATTATTGAAAATTATGCCGACTAGAAATATAGTAAAGGCAAATAGGGAACATATATGCAGAAATTTACAAAGTAAAAAACAGACACATTGTTGCATAATCATGGCGGTATGTCCGACATGAGCAGTGAATTAAAGGAAGGTGTGCAAATCTTTAGCAATGTTAATCCCCTCCTCCACAGCTCTGAGTCTAATAATCCAGCTACTCTCTAGCTGTCTCAAAATTCGTGTAATGTTACCGACTCTGGGTAGTGTATTGACCACATCGATACCATGTATACTAATGCCTAGAACCTCTCGCTGTCCATGATTAGCGTTATAGTGAACCGCAAAGGGGTAGTTGACATTACTGTCACGGATAGCTCTAATATGTTCTTGTAATCTCTCTTTGAGTGGTCGAATGGTGCTGCCCAAGTAAATAAGGTTGCAAATGCAGATTAAACAGTAAACCACATATTTGGTGTTACAAATGATGAATTTATTAATTCTATATGTGACTGGCATATTGTATTGAAATGTCATCAATTTGTCTTTAATAAAACAACACATATTGCAATTTCCACATTTATAGGATCCATGTGGTGCTGTAGGTAACCAAGTCTCTTTAAAATCTGGTGGTAGGAAACTGTGACACAGATAGTTGCGTAGGGCAGGTCCCCTACTGTAGGTGACAATCGCTTTAGGAGGGAGACTTTTCTTAAGGTACCCGTCTGCTAGTAAGAATGACCAGTGTTTCTTGAGAATTTTGAAAATATTAGAGCTTAGTGCGTTGTAAGTGGTAATGACAGAGAGAGTTCTAGATGTATCACTCCTTTTGGTGGAAGAAACCAGTAGATCGGATCTTTTAACATGGTTGATTCTATTGTTTGCTCGTATCAACGTGTTGTGCGAGTAACCCCTCCGAATGAAACGTGTGTTCATTAGTTTTAGCTCTTCCTGAAAAACCATGTCTTCACTACAGTTTCTCCTAATCCTAGTTAGCTCCCCATAAGGTATAGCATTGATTTGTGCGGCGGGAAGTGAGCTTGTGGCGTGTAGGATGGAGTTACATGATGTAGGTTTCCTGTAAAGTTTAGAACAGATTTTATCACCTTTGATGTATAGGGTGAGATCTACGAAATTAACATGTGATGTGCTGTGTTCGCCAGAGAAGGTGACATTGAAGGTGTTAGTATTCAGATGATGTAAAAAGAGTTCAAATGAGCCAAGGCTACCAGACCAAAAAAGGAGGACATCGTCAATGTACCTGCCCCAATACAGAATGTATTGTGTCAAATCCGGTGGACACTCCCTCCATAAGTGGGACCATTAAAAAAAAACATGTATAGATTGGCAAAAGAGGGGGAAGATTTGGCCCCCATTGCAACCCCTTGAATCTGTCTGTACCATGTCCCATTATGCACAAAGATGTTATTGTCCAAAACCAATTCAATCAAGTCTAGAAGCATGTTCGAGTGTTCTAAAAATGAAACTTCGCGGGTGTCTAAAAAGTGCTGGATGGCATGCAGGCCCATATCCCGCGGTATACATGTATAGAGGGAGGTAACGTCTAGAGTTACTAACAGATGCCCATTCGTCCAATCAAAATCACTCAGTTTGCTGAGAAGATCTTTTGTGTCCCTGATAAAGGAAGAAAGGTTGATGACCAACGGTTGCAGAAATAGGTCGATATATTCTGAGATTCTTTCGGTCGGTGAACCAATCCCTGAAATGATGGGTCTACCAGGCGGAAAGAGACCTGGTTTGTGTATTTTGGGTAAAATGTATATGCAAGGGGAAGTTGGAGTAGGATTACACATGTATTTGAATTCTAAGTCTGTGATGAGACATCTGTCCCTCCAAAACGTTAATCTTTGTAAAATATGTGTGTTGACATTGGCCAGTGGGTTGTGTGATAAAGCTAAGTATGCGGTTTTGTCCTCCAATTGGCAATCTATTTCCTTGATGTAATCACATTTATTCATGATGACAATGTTGCCCCCTTTTTCAGCCTCTTTGATGATTATGTTTTTGTTGTTAATGAGAGAGTGTAGGGCTTCTCTTTCGGCAATGGTGATGTTGTGTGTAATGTTTGTGCGTCCTGAACGATACAAATCTTTAAGTCGATATAAGTCTGCCGTAACCCGTTTGTAGAAAATATCAATGACGTTGTCACTTCCTAGACTAGGTGTAAACTTGGAGGAGGTTTTGAGACCACTATCACTATGTGAGTAGGGATCAATGTCCAAGTCCAACACAATATCAGATAGAGAAGGAGACATACCCGACATCTGTTCTAGAGATAGGAGGGTCTGGATATCTTTTACATCTTTGATAGTTAGATTGCTGGCACGACATGCATCCGGCACATGGGAATCAGTCCGAGCAGGTCTGCCCTACATTTTTTTACAAAGTTTACACTTTCGAATAAATTTTAAAAGATTCACATGCAGTTCAGTAAAGTTAGGTAAAGAAGATGGCACAAAACCCAAACCTTTGCTCTGGATATTTCTTTGATGTGTACTCAGTTCAACATTGGTTAAATTAACAATTGAAATCTCATTGTTAATTTTTGAGTCAGAATGGATTACTTCTGATTGCGGGTGGTAGATCTCGTGGTCATCCCTTCTCTTTCCCTTGTTGTGTCTGTACGTTTTTCTCTTGCCTCTCCTGATGGATTTGTGTAAGATTCTTCCCTCCTGCGATTTAATGTTTGACCCTTTCTGTACCTTTCTAATTCTAATAAAAAAGGGGATTTATGACCGGTTGAAGTCATAGACTGGCGTATTGGATTACTGGAGTCACTTTCACTGATACTAGAGGTACTTGAGAGGTCTGTCTCGCTCGTGGAGTAAGTAGAGGTTGCACCCTCATTAGGTAAGTGTGGAAGAGCTTCATGTCTGTCCAATTTGATGTTGTCAAATTTACGTGAGTAGGTGAATACCCCCACACACTTATAATCTCCCTCATCTCTTTTGAGTTTGCGTATTTTTTTATCCTTAATATATTCTTGGTGTTTGAGTAGTACTTCCTTGAGTATCTTGTAATTTTTCTCTTTGGCCTCTGGTAAGTTAAAATCTTTGATTTATTTTTCTATCGCAAGAATATCATCAATTAGTTTGTCCCTTTTGGCACGTTCATCTCTGATTAATATGTCCATCATGCCAAAGGAAGAGGTGACTAAAAGGTGTTCCCACTCCTTAAGCAGTTCTGGACTAAGGTCTTCAAACAAGGGGAATAGGATGATACGTAGACCCCTGGGAATTTGTTTGTTATCTATGTATTTCTGTAAAATCGTGTAATCCCACCACCTTGATAACTCTTGTTTTTTTAGACGTTCAAGTTTCACAAACTTCATTTTTAGACCTTCTTGTTTTGTGGGCACTGAGTGGGTAGTGGAGAGACTAGTGCCCGTTTGAAAAATCTCTTCAAGTAGCGCATCTCTATTGTCATCAAATGTATCCATGTTGTATAATCACAAAGCAATAAATACAAAGAGCAACAAAGTAAATGAAATGTATGAGAAATACAATTGAATCACGGCGCTGAGTGCAAAAGCAGGCATTAAATCAATTAAATGAAAGCGAAAACAGGTGGAGAATGCCGAAGGTGCTTGCATTTCAACACAGGTTTAACAGATGTCTATCAGTAGTAGTCCTTTTCTTGTGCAAACATTAGTAATGGGTGCCAGGATAGACAAACACCTGCCACCTCAGGTGTCAAAGGATCACACACTGGAGCCAGTGAGTGGAAACCTAAACAATGAGAACACAAAGGCCAGGGCACACCCAACGTAAAGTATTCATGTAATATGTCCAAGTGGTGATTCAAGAATTGAGTCGAAGTCCAGGAAAACAGGTAACACAGGATATTTATTGCAGGTGAAAGCAAGTGGTCAGAGTTCCAGTCAGATGACTAAATACAATATAAGTCCAAAACAGCAAAACAGCCGACACGTGTTTCGTCGTCAAGACTTTGTCAAGGCCATGAAATAGATGAACATATATACCAATGCATGAAATGGAATGTGAACACAGAGATGACCAACATCAAGTAAAGTATCCAAAAGAGGGGGAAAAAAGGCCCAACCACCAGTGCCCAGTGTGACCATGAATAATCACATACGGGCGATTACACGTATCTGAAAGGTAACTAGATCCTATTATACTCGGCGGGATGCGCACAAAAGCTGGAGAATCATATTTGAAGGAGAGTATACAGTATAAGAGTGACAAACATACTGAATGAGAGTGAAGGAGTGGGAAAGGCCCAACACCCGGTGGTGATAGTATGCTGATGAACACAAAGACGGCAACCTTCCCAGTGGGTGCACCATGCCATATTTGTGCGGAAAAACAATGATTAAAAAGTAATAAAATAAAATAAAATAAATAAGCCAGGAGAATGCCCCAAAAAGAAAGTATTTCTGATTTTAAATTACGCAAGAAAGAAAGTTTATAGGTAGATAAGTGCAAAAAATAACATGAAATAAAAGGTCAAATACCTTCAGCTATGTGGACACATGAATATGAAGAGAAATGTAAGGGAGTCCCAAAAGTTGGTTTGGAAGATGTGAATCAGAAGTACAGCTCTTGATGAGCCAATCAAATGAAGTACGGGTAGCAACGAGGGATATGATATGCCTAATGTAAAGGAAACAGAAAGAGCTATGAAAACTAGCTGGCACTGTACAAGTCGTGGTAAGTGTCATTTAAACAGTGAAAAAAGGGAGAAAAAAGGCAAATCGTATGAAACAAAGGTTATGAAAAGAAGCTGTAAATGAAGTCCTAACATCCTAAGTTAGGGTATATGGAAGCAAAAACTGTAGGCTGCATAATTAAGAGGCAGGCAAACCAAGGGTGTTCCACAAAAAACTAACATGGAAGACGGAAGTAATGAATATAAATGTATGCCACCCTCATAAGACCTATATAGTCGGTGCTTCATTTTGCCTGCCTCCCATTTAAAAGTCCTAAATGACCTTATTTTTACATATGTCACCAATAAGGTGTACCCTTAGTGCCCAAAGGGTAGGGTACATTGTAAACTTAAGCAGTGATATTATAAACGATGTTTAATATGCCCTTGTGAGAGAAAATTGCTAATTTCGTTAATCCACATTGAGGTGCTGCTAGCTCCATTAGTTAACATGGAAGGCTTTATTACATTTTAATAAAGTCTAACTTTTGACAGGAGTGAGCTAGAACAGTCATTTAAAGTGTCAAATTAATAGATGCAATTGGTCCAACAACTTACTAAGGTTAGATGTATTATAATTATTGCACAAATGCAGTTTTACAACTGCTTCCCCAAGTTACCTAAAATCAGACCCGTAGCAACCTTTTCTGATTGGTCAGCCTTTGATGAAAGGCTGAGCCAAGCTTTCTTAATGAGGTGTGAAGTGGACTGGGCT
This sequence comes from Pleurodeles waltl, assembly GCF_031143425.1. NCBI lineage: Eukaryota > Metazoa > Chordata > Amphibia > Caudata > Salamandridae > Pleurodeles > Pleurodeles waltl. The sequence continues at coordinate 684,277,192 of NC_090449.1, read as the reverse complement.
GAGACCAAGGAGACATCTGGTGGGATCTGCTGCCAGCAGATGCCAGGACAGGAGGGGGTTGGGTAGCCAAACAGGTCTTCAAAGGCGGTAAGACAGATAGGACAGGAACCAGGCTCACTCCCACTTCCTGCACCCCAGCCAGATGGGAGCCCCTGTAATTGAATTAGGAGAGGGGATGGAAGGAGAGTGCAGGAAAAAGTTGACCACACCTGTGGGTTGGGTTAGCCAGACCTGAACCTTCAGAAAAAATGTTCTCCATCTTGAATTTTTGTGAAACAGTGCTTATGGAGCCAAAACATGCTACACTTTTAATGAGGTTGTCATGACTGGTAGTAGCATATTGTACCCAAATGGTCAGGGTTGCCCCCCTGCTTGCCAGCCCAGAAACCTGGATAAGTAAGGGAGAGCTGCTCAGCAACTGAGATCCCTTCCTGGAAACATCAAGAGAAGGACTACCACGCTGAAGCCCTGGTCTGCAGCACACGAGGACTGTATTAATAAGGACTGCTCCTGCTGCACCCTCTGGAATTCACAAAAGAGATATTTTACCTGCCTTCAAGTTTAAGGAGGGGACTCCTAGAAATCAACAGGTGTAAAAAACCTAATAGAAGTCATCTGCAAAAACTCCTCTATGAAAAGACCAGCTGACCAGCATCCAGTGGGCTTTTAAGAATTTGGCCAGATACAATATGGGAATTGTAGTCCTAACTCTCTGACTAACAAGTCCGAGCTTCTGGAACCTTGGCTGGTGTTGTGGACACTGCAAGACCCCAAAAGAAGATCCAGAAGTTTGGAAACATTTGGAGAATTCTTGGGAAAGAATCCATAGCATGATTGACATTCAATCTGGCAACATCGAAACGCAACTCGGCCTGAAATGTAGGTGTGCCCCTTCTAGAGCTCTGGAGCTCTTCACCATTGACGACGAGAACCAAGACCTCTAGGATTTCATTGAGGCCTTGCACTGAAGCAAGCCGCTGTCGAACTGCCAGCTGGCCTGCCGAGGAGACTTGCTGAACTTCAAGAGAAAAGGAAACAACAAAATGACTGAGAAGATAACATTTTGACCATGGCCTATCGCTCAGTGTAGCCCACCTGTGCTCCTTCGCGACAAAGGAGTCCTAAACAGTCATGCTGCTGCTGAGCAGCAGGGTGTCTCTATTGCACTGATAGAAGGGAGAGTAGAAGAAGGGTGTCGGCCAAAGGATGTAGTAGCCCCCAGTCTAAACAGCAAGAGAGGTTCTGGAAACCTACAGTTGCCACTAAAGCAGCTCAGCCACCTGTCAGTGGAGAGCTTAGGGCATGGTTCTGGATTCTGACTAGGGGTAGGTGGAGTTTGCAGAGTCGATATCCAGAGTGGATTTCCGCCTTGCACCTGTTTGTATTGCGTTTTACCTCAAACACAATGCACAGTACATTCTAACTGTCAAATTGAGTGCAAGCAGCACCATGTGTTTTATATTAGTGAAGCCATCTGGTTTTTTACTCTGTTTATGATGCTGTGCCTGTTTTTCTCATTCCTTAATAATCTTTTCAGTCCAACACACTTCGAATGATCTACCCCTCAGTATTTTTATTGTATTAGTATGTCTTTTTATGTCTATGCATTTTTATGACTTTTCATTTTTTTCATGCTTTTTGTGACTTTTTGTATTTTTGTTTAATTTTCTTTTCACTTTCTTAGTTATTTCTTCCTTACGTCTTTCTCCTAGTTCTTTTTTCTTCACCCCACCACCTGGCACTATGGCAGGGCAGGGTGGTGCCAGCGAACTGGGGTGTGGCAGGTGCCTCCGAACATCCTGCAACAGCTGTCTACCTTGTGTGTGGCAGCTCCGCCAACAGTCGAGCCCCAGCCCATCTGTGAAGCAGAGGTGGCAGCACTAGTTTTCTAGGTGCAGCACCAGCTCCCCTCCATGCTGGCAGCAGGTGGCAGGCCTTGCAGCAGATACCCTCTGCAGGAGCATCAGCTGCATTGGAGGATGGTGCACAGGTATGTTCAGTGCACCAACTGGGTCCAGCACAGCACCCAACAGCTGATGCACCACTGAGCAGATATCATCAACCGTGAGCAGGACCTGCTTGACCTGCTAAGCTTACAAATTCTGGGGTTCAGGGTATTAACTATATTATTATGTTTGTGTTCTACAATGCTAACAACTTTTCTGAATAGCATGCTACTCACACCCAGAGGTAAGTTACATTTAGTTTACGTTAAGAATATTTTTGTGTGATTCAGTTAGAGCTAGGCAGGTGCTCGGCACTACCTCATCGTACTCATCAGCGATCGCTTTGGCTGATTATTTAAGAAGTCATTGCAAGCAGATTCCTCTGTCCTCCTGTTACAATGTGAATTCCTGATATCAGTGAGTTAGTATTCTTTGTGGTTTACTTTATGTAGCTCGTACAGTCCCCAGCAATTTCACAGTGATGTGTAGTACTAATATGCATCTATGCATTGCAAAAAAGGGAGACTGAATTGGTCCAACAATGGGGTTGAGAAATGATAATAGAATCAAAGATCATTCATTGCAATGCATCAGTTCCAAATGTAGTTTTGTTAAGAACATTTGGAATAGGGATTTTAGGGTTAGTACAGTCAACTCAACAATAGTCGATACTAGTACCATAGCTGAACTGATTTAGATAAGAACAATGTTACTGCATTTACCTGTTTTAATAATTGACTGTTATAATAATTTTATGGTGATTATCTATACTACTAATCTATTTCTTTATGTTCTTTATTTCTTACATCAGCACCCAAGAAGAGGGGCAGCGGCGAGGTGGGTCCGGGAAGAGCTGAGGGTGGGGTGCCAGCCACCAGCACCTCTGCTGAGGGCTTTGCTCACTCCAGTAAGTCCTATCATTTATTATTAATATTTTTATAACTTTTACCTCTGCCAACTATTATACTACTTTTAATGTTGCCTTGTTTACTTTTTTATACTATCTCCTTTTTTCCAACTCCCCAATTCAATTTCTGTTTAATCCCTGTTACCCCTGCATTATTGGTTATTTTTTCCTTATTTCATGGGGTTTTGGTAGCTGAGTTTTTTTGGTCTGTCCTAGTCTGTACATTTTGTCTGCTTTGTTGGTAATCTTTCCCTCTCCCCCTATATATCTTGTGGTAATGTAAGACTAAGTACTGTGAAGACTGCAGGCCCAAGTAAGCTAGTATCATTAATAAAACTCAATATGTATGTTTATTGAGAAGGCTTTATTTTTCTTGCTCATGCTCTATCAGTTAACAAGAGAGTGGCCTTTGTCATGGACCACCAACCCCAACTTCCAATGTTGTGCTGTGTAATTCATTTTTACAGTATACCAGCAGTTCCCATGACAGTGCTGCATGGCTTGAAAATATGAGGCCCCATTGCATTTTCCAACCAACACCATATGTCTTTCATTGACCATTATTATTCTACCCCTTCATTGTACTTCAATGATTCAGACTCATCATGATCATAGACTAGTTAGCTCTACCCCTCCATCACAAAACACTGTGAACCAACAAAATGCTCAGAGTGATATATTTGATAGAAGATACTACAGTGGCAACTAAACTGTAGTGATGTATTGCGGTTGTATTTATTTATTTATTTTAAATTAAAGGGAGGCTTAGTTGGCATCCAAAAAATGCTTAATGGTTCTTTCTAGCCATACAGAGTGCAGCTGTCTCAAGTTTCACTGCAGGAGCAGAAGGAGCAAGAGGAGAAGCAGCTTCAGGGATTGGCGGTGCTAAGTCACATTGCTTGCTTATTGACAATCACTATTATACTCAGAAGCTACAAGGCGTTGTTGTGACTTGTGATCGTGAACAAACCAGTTTACCAGCTACAGCGGTGGTTGAGTTATGGCCTGTTGTATCTGCAACTCAGCAAAAGCTCACATAATGTACACTAAAAATGATGGAAATGGGAAAGAACAGAAGGGTAAAAGAAAGGATGGGTGAAATCAGTAAAAGGAAAGGATGCGTGGGTGGGAGAGAGGATGCATGGGTGAGGATTGGGTAAATGGATGGAAGGGTGAAAGGATGATTGAAAGAAAGGGCGGATATGGAATGGACGGGTAATGGATTGATAATTTTGGTTAAAGACTGGATGAGAGAAAGTAAACCTTATATCGTGGTGACTATAGGTCAATATACTTAGGAAGAATGAAAGGATGATTGAATAATTGCTTGGATGATTAAACAAGAGAGCTCTTATAGACAGGGGCATGCTGCTCAACCACTTAACTTAATTTTTTAATGGTTTGGTTGGTTTTATCAAATCTATAGTTTGTAGTGGGGGGTATTTTAATAGGTGTTCTTCTAATCCCTTGACTCACTGTATTTATTATGCAAGGCAGATATATATATTCCACCCATCATCATTCATCAACTTCCTCCATGCCCATGTAATTTTGTAACCCATGATCGAAAAACTGCAGTACCGTTCAATTTATCACTGCTGTGTTGGCTGTGCAATGTGCTTCTGCTTCAGTTAATGCAGCATTTACAAAGTTTTCAATGCATTGCAAACCAAACACACAAGGTATGTTTCCCTTCGCCCAATCAGTCACCTCTCTTAGTACTTCACTCCTTTATTCTTTCCTAAGTTCTTCAATCAAAACTTATCAAAAAAATGAAAATTGAAAATCCTTTTTTGGCATGTGCCACATTTTTATGGCCATGTGAATTGTTTCCAAAATATATTTGTTTCCAATAACAGATTCATTTTATGCCTGTTCAGATTTTTCTCTTTAGACTTTAATCTATTACAGTGGCTGACTAAGCCAAAGCTTAGGCACATGATGAATCCTGATCATTGACACCCCTCTATTCTTTAGCAAAAGCTCAACCTACCTACTTAATCCCGTTGCCTTACCTTGCAATGCAGTGTGGCAAGTTTCCTGCCCTTCCTGGACGGCAAATGAATTTGTTGGAAATAATTTGTGGTGGTGGGCGAGGCCAGTGAGTAAAGTGGGGCTAGTAAGGGCCTGGTTTTATTCCAAGTTTGGTGTAAGGGATACTCTGTGATGAACATGCCAAATAAAATCTATACAGCCTGTTCCTTTCCCTATAGTGCAGTGCATCATTTTCCCCACATGTACTTACAGAAAACAGATAATATATCTGCATTTTACATGTGATGTGTGTGACAAGGCATCTTATTTATTATTCATCTGCCTCTTTGGAGTCAGGGTGGAAATAAGTGAGTCATTTGGAGAAGACCATGGCCATTGGAATTAAAGATAGATAATTGTGAACTACAGTTGCCTCAGCTGCAGACAGGAACAAAGTACTTTAAGTGCTGGCTAGCATACCTCCATTAATTTGGCACAACAATTTGTACTCCATAGTGCATAATGTCTTACTCATAAATGAGAGGTATTTTTTTTTTTTCACTAAAAGTGTCTCTTTAGTTACTAGAAAAACCTTTAAAAGAAAAAAATAAAATCACTGTTTGGTTTTTAATCAGGTGTTAATCTGCCTTAATTATTTACTACCAGACAGTCAGTGCTTTTATTGCATTTATGTGAGGCATGTGTGGGTAAATAAATAAAATTTACCCTGTGACTCTCCTAATCAAAATCCGTCCCCTAGGGACAAATTCCAATGTCCCTAGGGGATCAGCAATCTTGTGTTTGCTGAGAGCACTGTTTACAATTCGTCTCTTTTATTTTTTTTCTCAATATAGCTACTCCTGCTGGTTGACCAGCACTACCCACCAGGTAGGAGAGAGTGGCCCATCTCTAGAGGCTGGAGAACACCCAAGGTGGGTAGTTATCCTGGAGGATGAAGAGGCAGAAATTGCTGCCTGTGACCCAGGACCCAGTTCATTAGCAGCACGGCAGCCCCAGCCTCCAGCCCCCAAGCCATCACATCACCGGTGCTGTCACCAGCTGCAAGGGCCCTGACTGCACCTGCTGCTGACCCCCATGCTGTGACAGGGCATTACTCCACTGTATCCTGCAGCAGATGGATGGTATGCCGGCTCACCAGGATCAAGTATAGCCTGGACCAACTCAGGACCCTGATAGATAGTGCCCTCTTCTGAGCCCTCATTTAATTGTTTGTTTTGGTGCGGGGGACTTTTTGTGTTTGGAGAGGGTGGGAAGGGAGTTGGGAATGGGTTTAACTTTGGACTTTCATTGGATGTTTTGGGGATGGGGCTATGTGTTTCAGGAGGGGGAGCTTGTTTTGGGTGGAAAGGTGGGTTTTCCTATTTGTTAAAATTAAATGGTGATTTTATTTTACTTCATTTGTGCCTCAAATGTTTACTTTGGTGTTTTAGTTTGCACTGCTGTCTATTACTGTAGCCTGTAAGTGTATGTCATTTACTTATACCCTTGCTCTAGTGACCACTAGGTGATGATTACATTTCCGATTTTACCTATAGAAACCTAGATGGAGACAAACAACATCTTCTTCTGTAGAGGTTATTTACTAACTAAAAAAGTTCATTTACATCCATTGTTATTCTCTTACCTGACTAGATGAAGTGAGGGCTGATATCTCAGTCTTCTTACTGAAGGTTTCTCCCAAGGTGGCATCTCAACTTTAGGGGGAGGTACAAGTAATAGCAGGCTAATGTGCTAATAGGTAAGACAGAATGTGCCACTCCCACCTAAGTCAACTCCCACTTTAGAATTAATCAAAGTGTCATCCATCACTGCCAACTAGATTGAAAGAAAACAGACAGGTATTGGGTCAAATATTACATCAAAACCTTGACTGAGAACAGACTACCACAATGACTGTATTTGACACACAACAAAGAAAACCTGATATGATAATAAAAACTAGTAACATCAACTTCTCCTGAGAAATGGGGATGCAGTATTTAAAAAATAAACTGAAATGAAATCCTTGAGTCAGGAGAAGTGGGCTCAGAGACAAGAGTGGTTGGACAAGGTGAAGTGTTTATGCAACACACAACACAAGGCCTTAATGATGATGTTGATGGGGCTGGTGTGGAATATTTCTCAGGTAATAGACAGTAATGCATTGTGTTGGTTTTGCTATCACCACATCCACCTCAGCAAGCCAGTGATTCATTTATGGTATAAAATGAAGTCACACCTCAATAGATCACACAGCCTGGGGGAAGAGGGTTAGGGGCTCAATGAATGGATGGGAAAGGGATTTTGCAGAATGGTGTGACAAAGACCACTGCATCCACTGAGGCGCCGCTTTTCTTGCACCCATATTGCCTCCCTAAAGCCACCATGTGTGCGCCATATTTAATATATGGCACACCATGTTGCTAGTTAGGGAACTAGTGGCAACATTTTTAGTGCTAGTTTGGTGCTTTGCGGAATTAGCATCTAAAATGTTGATGGCAATCCTGCAAAGCACATTGAGGCCCATTATAAATAATGTGCTCTGTGCAGGTGTTAAAAATGCCCAAAAAAATGGTGCAAAGAAATCTTTTTAGATTTCTTTGCGCCATTTTTTTGCCTCCCCCCCCCCCGAATGGGGGAACGCGCAGGCATAATGTGGGGCAAGGGGTTACAAAGTTTGTGAACCTCACCCGGCGACTTTGGCCTCGTTGAGCCCTATTAGCATTAAAAAAAAATACACTAATGTGGTACAAGGAGGTGCTAGGCCCTCTTAAATCTGGGCCTAAAGGTAATGTCTTCTAGGTTTGAAAATTGCAAATAATGAAGGATTGAAGTTAACCCATCCAGGTCTAAAAATTATGGTTGTTAAAATGAAAATGCTATGGCATTGCCGAATTGGACAGTGTATCTTCATTCTTTTTTTAGGTGTCTGACTGAACCCGTCTAGTAGGTAAGCTGGAGGGTTAAGCTTTCACCAAGTTTTGTTCGTGCAGGAGAGGACTAGGATAAAACCTGCGAATTAGTGTTACAGAGACAAGGAGAAGGACAAAAGGAAGCAAGGTAAGCTTCATGAGGAGTCAGGAGTGTACCAAGAAGACTAGGAGACAGAGGAAGAACATAAAGAGTGTCATGCTTGAGCCAGCAATGCAGTAAACACACACTCAGCAGCATTTCCCAAATCAACACACCTCTCTCCAGTCCATGGAGCTGAGTGAGTACTAGGCTTCAGAGGCTTCATCATTATCATGGTTTATCTTTGAAGTTGATAACTGTCTCCTTCTAGCTGTTACGGTAGTCCCACACTGAGTCCTTCCATCCTCCTCCTCCTTCTCCTGATTTTGAGTAACTCCGTCCCAGTCCCAAAGAGAGCGTGGTAGAACTGTGTAGTGCACTGCTGTTGAAGAACAAGTAGAGAAAGATAGTTGGAGTATTTTGTGTAGATTTGTGTTTAGTAACTAAAATGACTGATCTGATCTATGAGAAACTTGAAACAAGAAGTGGACCCTGCAAGTAAATGTGGCTAAGTTTGAAAGGCCAATCACTTTCAGGAAAACATTATCACCCATCAGCCCCCAAACATTTCAAATATTCAATATCAAGTTTCCACATTTATTGAATACCTCCCCCACTGTCATCCACCACTGACATCACCAAGCATCACTGCACATCTCAGTATATCAGGTAAAGAATGTCTTATAGTGTGGATCAAGTAGGGTGGCACAGACATACTCTATGGACAAGATAAGGTCATTGTGTAGCCTTGCATTACAAGTTAAGCGATAGTTTGTGCTCTCAACCAAGGCATGCACTTCTGGGTTTCCATTCACACCTCCGAGTGGGAACCTTTCAAACACCTTTTTTAGCAGGTCCTGTGGCAGATGCAACACCAGGATAGCTTGGCCTATCAAACCATCCTCCTTGCTAACTTCCTGTATGAAAACCTCAAAAGGGACCAGCAACTGAGTCAGGCAATTGCCTAGGCCCCATTTGTCTGCATCCATGGTCATAGTTTTCCTAATTATATCCCCTCCTCTTAAAATGACATAGTAATTGGTCTGTCTGTATTGCTCAAACAGAAGTGACAGCATATAATAGGTTGAGTTCCAATGTGTTGTTATCATGCTGAATAATCTGCAACTGTTTTTGGGCTTTAAAAGAATTGCTAAAATGAGTGCAGATTTGTCTGTAGGTGATTGGTATGTTGCTGACTATGGCCCTCATTATGACCCTGGCGGATGGCGGTATTTTGGGGCAATCCCCAAAATATGACATTGGTGGTTTGGCTCAAGCAAAACCGCCAATGTACCACTCCGTCCCCCAGGGCGGTAATAGCTGCCGGGCTGGAGACTCCAGTCTTAAGCCCGGCGGTGGCACTGCCCTACCCGAGGGATTGTGACCCCGCATATCGCCATGGTTTTCACGGCTTTTTTACCACCCGAAAACCATGGCAGTAGGTACTATTAGTGCCAGGGAATTCCTTCCCTGACACTGATAGGGGTCTCCCCATCCCCCTCCGTGAGTCCTCCCCCAGCCTCCCCCTCCCCCTCCTGATGCCCCACGACATACAAGCACACTCACACACCAACAGTCACACGCATACACACACACATACCCACATTTACCCACACAGGCATACCAACGTTCACACACACATCCACACACACCAACATACATACAAGCACATACGCAATCACACAACACAACATACACACACACTCACACCCATTCATACACACACACATTCCACATGCCACACACCTGCATGCACGCACACACAAACATGCACCCACAACCCCACACACACACACAACATCCCCCTCACTCCTCCTCTGTCGGAGCACCTGACTTACCTGCTTGCAGGGGTTCCTCTGACAGGAAACGAGACGTGGCGCTGCTGTCAGCAGCAGCGTCTTTCAGCAGAACACTGCCAGGCAGTATCATGGATCATGATATGGTCAGCAGCGGTCTACTGGCGTGGCACTGCTGCTGGCAGCAGCGCCACCTTACTGCCATCTGCCGCCATAACCTCAGCCGGAATTCCGCCAGCCTTCTGGTGGAATTCCGGCTACGGTCATAATATGGTGGATGGTAGGTAGCCGCGGCAACAGTGTTTTGGTGGCCGTCGCCGCAGCGGTAGGCGGTCTATACCGCCAATGACATAATAAGGGCCTATGTCTTCTTTTTTGAGAATGTCTTGCACAATTAGGTTGATGCAGTAAGCCAAACAGAGGACCCTGAAATATTCACTGTCTGCCATGGCCTTGACTATGTTACTGCCAATGTCTGTGGCAACAAATCCAATTCGGAGACCTATGGGTTGCAGTTAAACAAACACCTTGCTATTAAACTAATCCAAGATGTTTGCAGCTGTATGTGATTTCTCCATGGTGATCATGTCTGCTGTTGCATGTCACCAAACAATTTTAAAAATGTCTTCAGGGGCAAGACTTGTAGATAGCTTTTGCTTTACTCCCACAAAAGAGATCGAGTATGCAGTGATGGACAGGTAATTAGTAGCCTGACAACTTGTCCACATGTCTGTCAGGTGGATTGGGTGGATAAAATGTTGCTGCAAAGCTTGTCCAAACAATTGCAGCACTTCTTGGCAGAAACTCTGGCAAAAGAGGTCAGACTTGAAACCTTCCATTTCGGGCAGATGGCTGCCACACATTCTAAGAATACCACTCCTTCCATAAAAGAAAAAGGGAGGAGGTCCAGTGCTAACATTTTTGTCAGCTTCCCATTGTAGAAACGTGCCGTTGGATGGTTGTGGTCATAGGGTGCTTCCTGCCTAAACATGCCCATGATTGTAGCCTGGATTTTCTTATTTTGTGGGGCCAAATACGCAGGTGACCTTTGAGGTGTAGGTGGCAGTAGACTCAATGTGTGTTGTGGTGCAGTGATCATATATTGTGGTGTATCCATCCTGTGTTACGGTGAGGTCACTGAGGTGGGTGATTCTGGCACACTGCTTAGGGCAGCACAGATATATGTGAGAATATCACCCTCTTCTTTCTCACGTTCCACCGTGATTTGACCAGTTGTAGCTGATGTTTCCTGACTTTCCTCACCTTCATCACTGCAACCACATTCAGACATTTTTTAAGGTGCTCCTCCCACTGGATTGCATGATGATTTTCCATATGGGTCGCCTGGCCTCCAGTACCATAATGTGTACCGTGCTTACCTCAGCGAACACTTGGTGGCAAATGGAACACATCACAATGCTCTCCTCCTGTTTGCTAATTGTAAAAAGGTCCCAATCTGGGGAGAAGTACTTTCTTACTGGACCACTGCCAATGTCTGAAGAAGAACTGGAGGTAGGTGGGTGTGTCAATTGCCTCTCTGCAGTGTATACTTCTGCTAAGGTATGGATTGGTGCAGGTCTCTGCTGGGGCCTTACAAATATGAGAGCTAGCGATCCTGCCTGTTTCACCTCCATCGGAGCAGGTTGGATAGTACTACCGGACTCCTCTATGCCAGCTTCTAAAACAACTGGCTCATCATCATCCTTGTCATCATCCCCTTCCATAATTCTAAAGCTTTCTGGAACTTTTGTTTTCTCTTGCCTTTGCTGGTGTCTTCCGGAGTCTGCAGGGGTCCTGTCCATGTCCTTATTATCATCATCAACAGTGGTGCTTGGAGAAGAATGTAGAGTAGTACCTTACTTTTTCTTGCTGGAGATCTAGGAGTTATTGATTCTAAAAGAGAAGGCTCTTGCTTGGCAGGAAGCTCGTCCTCCTGTTCTGCTCCATCTTTGGAAAGATCTACTATTGCTGGCTGCGGCTGCTGTCCACTTTGCTCTGTTTCCTGAATCAATTAGGTACTACTTTGCAAAAGAGACAAAACCAATTCAACGTCACTGCTCGTCGGCCTTGCCATGATTGCATTGGCTGCCTCACAGACAGAAATGATCTGGGCTTAGGTTGGGTGGTGCTGTTAATGCACATGTGCTGCTCTCATGTTCCTTCCAAGATGCCTGCGTGGCAGGCACACATTTCCCAAAAAGATATTGTTGTTGGCATGCCACTGGTGGAAAATTATTTCTTCTCACTAACCATTTTCTTTGGAGCAACTTTCGTTGGGCCATCTGAGGCTCTCACTTGGCAGTGTCACTAAGAGGCAGAAGAGTTTGGAGGACCGAAATAACTGCACAGACCTTCTCTTTGGCAGTACTGCGGATGATGTTGTCGCGTAGACTATTCTAATGAGACTACTGGATTTTGAGCAGCAGAATCACTCGCGGTGTGGGAGACGAAGGCCCTTATTACAACCCTGGCGGTAAATCCCGCTTACCGCTGTGCTGAAGGCCGTCAAAATACTGTGGCCGCGGCGGAAATCCGCTAACGGTATTACGACCCACATCTTGTAATCCGCCACAATACAGACACTCACACAAGTCCGCCACACCAAAGGTCAGTCATAAACTGGGGATAGCAAAACCTACACCGTCATGCCAACAAGAATAAGCCCACACTATCACTACCCGTGAATCAACGCGGCGGGCTTTCAACCGCGGTAAACCATTGGCTTTACATACCACTGCACTCAAAATACACACACACTTACAAAACACAACCACATTGGACAAATCAAAATACACACCTGATACGCATACACACACCACACCCACACACTCACATCACTATAAAACTCCTACCCTCACACCCAACACCCCACAGATACCCCACTATCACAACCCACACATCCCAAAACCAAGCCCTGCATGTAACACCAATGCATGGACACCCATCACCAGGGCATGCCCAGTAGAGAGACTCACCCAGGCCCCAAAATCACCAATCACACAAGGGCCAAGGAAATAATGCAAGCACAGGAGTAAAGGGTAACTCACCCATTGCACAAGATGGCACAAACAGATACAATAACTATGTTTTTACACCCCAACAGGACTCCTACCCAACGTCACCGGACAGGAGGTGCCAGCCATATCCAGTCCCGCCACAGAAAAGGCCCACAGTGATGACAGCAGCTCTGCACGCCTGGATCAAGATGACCAGTCCGGCCCATCAGGGACCGCTGGACAGTCGGTTCCCCTGCCATAGTCCCAAACCACCACTGAACCTCTCCCCTCAGGAAACACCACCACAGCACCCACCCAGAGGGCCCATCCCTCTGTCCCCAGGACACATGAATCGGCAGTGTGTCCACCACTACAGGGACCCCAGGCAACACCACTAACCCAAGACAATCAGGGACCTGGGGTCAGTGGCAGTGGGCACACAGTTCAGGGGACAGAGGCACAGGACAACAAGGAAGTTGGGAGGACTGCTGTGTGACAGGGGGAGGAGAGGCCCAGGGAACCCACTCTCCACGAGGCACTCTCAAACATCATGGGAGCATACCACCATTCCCAGGAAACCATGGGCACAGTACTTGCCAAGTTTCAGGAGACCCAGCGGCTGCAGGAGGAACAGTACCTGAGGATCAGCGAGGACTTGAAGTCCATTAACACCACCCTGGTCACCATTGCAGGGGTGCTGGCAGACATGGCCAACACCATGAGGGAGACAGTGGCACACCAACGGGCCCCTGACACTAGCCTGAACGATGAACAGCCCTCCACATCTGCTGGCGCTAGTGGACAAGAGGTCCAACCACAGGGACAACAGGCCACCAGCACCCCACCCCCTGCAGAAGGAGAACCAGCCCACAAACGGTCCCTGAGATCCAGGCACAAGACAGAGAACATTGCCAAGACCCCCGCCAGGAAATAAGACCCTCCTGATTGTCACCCTTCTGTCCCATTATGTCACCCTGACAACCTTGAACTGCCATTACTCCACCTCCTATGCCCCCTTGGACAATGCACCTGTGATAGAAAGAGACTGGACTCCACCATGGACATTCCTCCACCATCACCCCAGCCCAATGCACATACCCCTCCACTGAATAGCACTTAAATAAACATCCTTGAGTCACAAAATGATCTGGAGTCAGTCTGTACTTTCACAAGTGTGTTATTACAAACTCTGATAAATAGCAATGTCAATGTTAATTTTCACATACCAATGTTTGACAGTTGTTGGGCAGCAGTAAACATAGCAGAAGGCAGAAAGTGGAATCCAGATCTCTGAAATGAAAAGCCAAAGTGAATTGTCAGGGTCCATACACAGAGGTAAAAAGGCAGAATCATGCAATGTCCAACAGTAGTATGATATGAGAGGAGCAGTGCCAGCCTCTTACCCGTGTCTCACTGGAAGTATTGCATGATGATGTTGTTTTGGTTGTCTATATCTTCTTCTTCTGCCTCCTCTTCTTCACTGTCTACAGGCTCCACAGCTGCCACAAGACCAACATCAGGCCCATCCTCCTGCAGTAAAGGGACATGTTGTCTCGAAACCAGGTTGTGCAACATACAGCATGCCACGATGATCTGGCACACCTTCTTGGGTGAGTAGTATAGGGAGCCACCTGTCAGATGGAGGCACTGGAACCTGGCCTTCAGGATGCCGAAAGTCCACTATATTATCCTCCTAGTTCACCCATGTGCCTCATTGTAGCGTTCCTCTGCCCTTGTCCTGGGATTCCTCACTGGGGCAGTAGCCATGACAGGTTGGGGTAACCATAGTCACCTGCAAATATTGAGGGACAACTGTTAGACACACACCAACACTTAGGGACTCTCCCTTACCCAGACACCTATTCAAACTGTGTGGGGACCTTGGGCTCACCTATTAGCCACACACTGTGCCTCTGGAGTAGGCCCATCACATAATGGATGCTGCTATTTCTCAAAATGTAAGCGTCATGCACTGAGCCAGGATACCTGGCATCCACATGGGAGATGTACTGGTCTGCCAAACACACTATCTGCACATTCATGGAATGGTAGCTTTTGCGGTTTCTGTACACCTGTTTGTTCCTGCAGGGTGGGACAAATGACACATTTGTACCATCAATGGCACCAATGATGTTGGCGATATGTCCCAGGGCATAGAAGTCACCTTTCACTGTTGGCAAATCCTCCACCTGAGGGAAAACGATGTAGCTGCGCATGTGTTTCAGCAGGGCAGACAACACTCTGGAAAACATGTTAGAGAACATTGTCTGTGACATCCTGGTGCCATGGCCACTGTTGTTTGAAAGGATCCACTGGCCAGGAAATGGAGTACTGACAGGACCAGCACTAGATGGGGGATTCCTGTGGGATGGCAGATAGCTGACATCAGGTCTGGCTCCAATTGGGCACACAGTTCATGGATGGTGGCACGATCAAGTCTGTAGGTGATAATGATGTGTCTGTCTTCCATTGTCGACAGGTCCACCAGGGATCTGTATACCGGAGGATGATGCCATCTCATCATCTGCCCCAGCGGATGTGCCCATGGAGGAGAAGGGTGAGCAGAGGGTTAGACACCACTTAGCTTGCACAAGGGTGTTTTGAACTATTGTGATGTAATCAGTGTGTGGCGCTGTCTGTCCGTATTCCTTCCCAAAAGTGCTGTGATGCAGTTAGTTGGCCTGCCATGTGGCCCCCTGAAATGGCGGCTGCCTGAGCTGTAAGGAGGGACAAGGGGAAAGGAGGTAACTGCGCTGGCGTTGTGCAGCGTCCCGGTAGGTGGATGAAGACCGCGGCACAATTCAGCATTGGTTATCATCGGGCCTTATGGGTTCCAGGAGCCAATGGCGATGTACGCCGGTGGTGAAGGTGCGCACCGCCGCGAGCATAAAAGCCATTTTCTATCTGTTCACTCACTTGATACCTGACCTTCAACAGGGGAGGACCTACACTGCTAGTGTTGCTGTGACCAGAGTCTGGAAGCGACAATGGCTACAGTGTCTGGGGAAAGGGCCCCTGCCTTCACCGCGGAGGAGTTGGACAACCTGGTGGCTGGTGTCCTCCCCCAGTACACGCTACTGTATGGTCCTCAAGACAAACAGGTGAGTACAGTGTGAGCATGATGGATGGGACATGAATGTATGGAGTCAGGTGGATGGAAGATACATGTGGGGGGGCTGTGGCCAGCATGTGAGGATGGTCAGTGTATGTGTTTCTGGGCCAGGGTGGGAAGTTGTGGCCAATGAGTAAGAAGAACCGGACGGAGGAGCTAAATCCATTCTTACTTCACTTTTCCTCTAGGTCAGCGCCCACCAGAAGAAAGGTATTTGGTGTGCCATCACCAAGGAAGTGCGGACCCCGGGGGTCTACCATAGGTGGAGCACCCACTGCCGCAAAATATTGGAGGACCTGCGCCGCTGGAGCAAGAAGACGGTGGAGGCCCAGCTGGGGATGGCCTCCCAATGTTGAAGGGGTGCCCGTCGCACCATGACCCCCCTGATGTACTGGATCCTGGCGGTGGCATATCCTGAGTTGGATGGGCACTTGAAGGCATCACAGCAGCCACAGGGGGTGAGTACAGTCTCATTCAGCTGACTCTGCACACTCTATGAGGTGTCTGAGTGGTGGAAGTGGGCTGTGGGTTCCCCTAGGCCAGGGCAAACTTGCTGGGTATGTCCATTGTTAGGCAGGCTCTGTGTCACTCCAACCCCAAAAGTGGTAGTGGCCATCTACACCTAGTCAGGCTCCTGTTGGTTCCAGCTGTGCATCAAATGGGCTTAGGCACAGTCCCCCATGGGCAGGTGATTTCCCCAAGAACATTTAGTGCATGGCCTAGTGCATAGGGCTGCTCCCTGTGTGTTGTATCCACCAAGGGTGGTGTTGTTGCTGGCATTGACCATGTGTCTCCTCTGTCTTTCCCCCCCATTTTGTTTTGTCACCCTGTCCTTATGTGCATTACCATCATCTGGCGGAGTAGCAGTGGCACCGGAGGAGTAGGGAGCTGCAACCCACATGGCCCAGGAGGGTGAATGTACGGAGTCTGAAGGCACCAGTGGGATGGAGGGTGAGGGGAGCTCCACGGCGGGGACAGGAGGAGACACCAGTGACAGCGACTCCTCCTCTGATGGGAGCTCCCTTGCGGTGGCAGGCACCTCTGTGCCCACTGCAACAACAGGTACAACCGCCACCCCCCTACCAGCACCGCCCTCCCGCAGCCCCTCCGCGTGTTTCCTGTGCCCGCTCACCCAGGAGGGTGGGCATCTCCTTCGCCCCAGGCACCTCAGGCCCTGCCCCAGTCAGCCCTGCTACCCTCAGTGAGGATGCTATTGACCTCCAGAGATCACTCACTGTTGGGCAGTCAACCATTCTGAATGCCATCCAGGGTGTTGAGAGGCATTTGCAACAAACAAATGCACACCTGGAGGGCACTCATTCTGGCGTGGTGGCCCAACAGAGAGCATTTCAGGCTCTGGCTTCAGCACTGATGGCAGCCATTTCCCCTGTGTCCAGCCTCCCTCCTCCAACTTCCACTACCCAGACCCAATCCCCTCTACCTCAGCCTATCCCAAGCACACCATCAGACCAGCATGCACACTCATCAACACACAAAAGTGGCTCTGGCAAAAATAAGCACCACACATCCCACAAGCACTCATACAAGAACCATACCCATGCAGACACACCAACATCCACTGCCTCCACTGTGTCCCCCTCCTCCAGGTCCTCCACCTCCCTCCCAGTCTCATCTCCACTCACACCTGCATGCACTACATCCTCAGCCACTACCTCCTTCACCAGCACGCTCATCACCACACACCGCTCACATGCACTCACCACCCCCACTACCATGCACACGTCCCCTGTATCCTCTCTCAGTGTGTCTGTGAGCCCTCCTCCCAAAGTGCACAAACGCAGGCACACACTCACTCCACAGCCATCCACCGCACAACAGCCTCCATCCCATGCACCTTCACCCAAACTCAGCAGACATACACCTCCTACAACCACTACCTCTTCCTCCACTCCCAAACCCCCTCCATCTTCC
Source organism: Pleurodeles waltl (assembly GCF_031143425.1). Classification (NCBI taxonomy): domain Eukaryota; kingdom Metazoa; phylum Chordata; class Amphibia; order Caudata; family Salamandridae; genus Pleurodeles; species Pleurodeles waltl. The sequence goes on along the minus strand of NC_090449.1, from coordinate 684,259,517 downwards.
CGTCCCAGTGTGTCAAAAAAAGTTTTCCTAGCTAGCATTGATCTCTTCCCTACACCTCCACCCGTCCTTCCCCAAAGGCCAGGATGTCGAGATCCCAGCCCAGCACCTCAGCCATAGAATCCTTGAGCACTGTGGCCCCTGCAAGTCCAGTGACATCGGGTGCAGCACCCATCAGGGCTGCCAGTGTGCCACATAGTGAGGCCAAGGATCAGCCTATTCCGCCACCTGCCAAGGTGAAGAAGGAGCCCACATGCCGTAGGGAAAAGCCACACCAACCACCCAGCAAGGCCTCCTTCAAGACAAAAGAGGACAGTGTCAAGGTCCCAGCAGTGACTTCCAAGGTGGGGAAGGGACACAAGCCCAAAGGGAAGTCAGCTCAGGGCACGGAGCCTCCGGGTGAGGGACTGGTGTCACACCTTCTACAAGACAGAACAGCAACCTGTTCGGCGGTGGCCACTGCAGCATTCACCGCCACCTGCACGCCACCTGCACGTATGCTGCCTCTGCTACAGTCTCCAGCATCATCCCCAGTGGGCAGCCGTCTGAGACTGCAGGAGACGTCCTGGTGTCTCCCTCCACAGGTGCTGACACCTGCACCACCGGCAGCATCTCCGCCGCTGACACTACCGCAGCCACCGCCACCTGCCACGCGACGTGCCCAGCCAGTGCCACCACAGCCGACATCAACATCATCCCCAGTGGGCAGCCGTCCGAGGCTACAGGAGATGTCCTGGACCCTGCACACACTACATGAGGCACCACAACCAGCACAGGCAGTACCAGCAGTTGGCAGGCTAAGTCGCCACAGGGTGGAGTGTGTCTCTGCCTCCATAGAGTATCATGCTTACTGTTCCCAGAAAATCTCATGGCTCAGACACCCAGGTGAGGGAATAGGAACTGCCATACCCCAGGAGCAGCACTCTGGGCACCAAGCCCCCTCCGGAACCAGTGGAGAACTGCATCCACTACCCCAGTCCTTGGCAGGATGAAGCACTCTGGGCTCAAAGCCCCCTCCAGAACCAGTGGAGAACAGCATCCACTCCAGAGACTGTGGCTTTGCACTCTCCAGGACCAAGCAGTGGGCAAACCACCCACTTGAAAGACTGTGGCCTTGCACTCCCCAGGAGCAAGCAGTGGGCATGGAGCCCCCTCGTGGAGCAGTGGCATCGTCCCATCATCCGGCTGAGGTGCCCCCCTCCCCTTCCCCCTGAGGTGCCTGTTTTTTGTCAACCTGATGCCACAGCAGTGTTCTCTCCGGTTTGAGGCAGGTGTCATTTGTGGGCTTCGCCCATGCTTTTTGGGACCACTGGTCCACGGACATTGAATGGAACAGTATATGGACTTGTGCACTTGCTGTAAATATTTGTATATACTAATCTTTTAAAATTATTTCGGCCTATCTGGATTTTCAATGATTACACTCATTACAATCACTTAATTTGGTCCTTGCGTTCTTCCAGGTGGTTACGGGGAGTACATGTCATGTTGCTGCATGTGTTTATGTGTGTGTTGTTGGGGGTGGTGGTTTAGCGTGTTGCATGTGTGTGTCACTCTCTTTTTCTTCACCCCTCCCCTGTGTGTTAGGTACACACTGTGGTCGTCACCGCAATCTTTGATGTTCCTGGCAGAAGAGGAGGTAAACTAACATTGGTAACACCTGTAACTCGGGCTCCATGGCGTCCTGGTTCCTCGTTGGGTATCGTGAGGTGAGTGGTTTCTGTTCCAAATACTTTTTCCGCCGTGCTTTTGATGGCATTAGTACCGCCCTGGAAAAGCTGACGGATTGGTGCCTTGTAATAGTGTGGGTGGTACATTGTCTTCCGCCTGTCTGTTGGCAGTTACCGCCGTGGTGTTTGTTTCTACCACCGTGGTGGTCGGTGTGCTAAAGTGGCTGTCTGTGTTGGCGGTTTCCACCATGATCGTAATTCCATTTTTTTAATCACCAGCCTGTTGGCGGTATTACCTCTGCTTTATCATCGACCACCAGGGTTGTAATGAGGGCCTAAGTCTTACCCACTGCGGGTGACACCTGTCACCCCAATCCGGGTTTTGCTCCAGTCAACTAGCAGTGCCTCATCTCTACCCAAAGATAGTGATGACTGGGCAGCCGAGCGCATGACATACTTGGCTTCCCAGGGAAGTCATGGTCACTCAGGTCTCATCCGTTTTTCTCATTTACAATCCACTCTCATATATAAATGACAAACAGAAGCAGTATATGTTTCAATAATGAGTTTAATAAAATGACTGCATCCTAGATAGCAAAGCGTGAGCTGCAATAACCAGGATGACACAACATGGCAGTATTAAAATTGTGACGAGAAGAGTGAAACATAAAAACAACGCTATCATATTGTCACTATAATCGATGGACTAATTCCTACCAAGGTTATGATCGAGCACAGCATGTTAAGCTCTAATTCTGCCCTTCAGGTTCCCCTGGGAAGACATCAACCCCCATACCTGAGCAAAGGCCTGCGGTCTGCATTAGCATCTGTAGCGAAGCATTCAGCAATCAACATACGGTCATGGTTCACTGGCTGGAATCTGCCTCTAATGTGTAAGGGACAAGGAAGTGTTTTCATAACAATACAACTGATGTTGTGAGAAAATGTCCTTATGTAAGGATGTGTATTTTCTATGAATCTTGGAGACTAAACTTCTACCACGTTCACCGGCAATGTACCGTTCTGTAGCCTTGGAAAAAGCACAGAGTGATCAAGAATGCCTTGTTTGAGAACAGAGTGCTGGCCTAGGCAAAAACAGTTAGATAAACGGAAAATAAAACAAGACCGTAAAAATGGTTACTGTAACAATAATAAAATGAAGTTGAATAAAATATATCTAGCTTAAAGTGCACAGCGGCCTAGTGTGTTAAAATAAAGTGCATGGACCTATAACTAAAATGGCGACACAACACCCTCCCCTTGTCGGTTGAAGGTGGTTCAAAGCCTAAAGCATATAAAATTGTTATTAAAAAGCTCAATCTAAGATATATATATAAAAAGCCATGTCAATTTTGACGAGTCGAAAGGACACATGAGCATTTGATGGGACAATATAAAACATGAGCATGTGGCATAAAACCGATTTCCAAAAGGCAAGTAAATTTTTAAACGTTCCAATTGATTCTTGGGCCATGGAGAACAGGAAATCTTCCACTTCAGCCACTGTTAATGTCAGAAAGTCCTCGCCAAGAAGGATCAAGGAGCAGTTGTGTTCCGTAGCCTCAGTCTCAGCCAAGGCAGCATTATGTGGTCTGCCCAGTGATGAGTCGTGAGCTACACCCTCCAAGAAGGGTAGCTGATAAATAGCTTCTCGTAGCAAGCTCAACCTCAATGTGCATGTCCGGTAATGAACCCTCAGCGAGAACATCAACAGATTAGCGTCCAATGTAGGCAAGCGCTGCTTCGAAAGACAGACTTCTAGTGCATGTTCGAAAGAGCACCTGAGGCACCGAAACACGGGCTGCACACAATGCAAGACCGGTCTGAATGACAAAGACCAGCCACATGCTCCAGGAGTGTTGCTCCAAAATACTGCATCATGCATTCACGACACAGCTGCGCCGATGGGAGCGCCTTCATTCCTCCTTGTTGCGGCGGGACAGTCATTGTGCATAAAAAATAGCGGCAGCAAAATGCCAGCTAATAAAGCCAAAGTTATCGGAAATCCCCCCAAAATACTAGAGAAGATTGAGTGGATAGCTGATGGTATTAAACCGAATATGGAGGAGAAGGTGTGAATAAAACCAGAACCAACAGCTTTAAAAAAATGTGTGATTCCAGTTGTACTGTGTGCATTAAATATTCATCCCACGAGTTCACCAAAGTGTCTTGGAAAGTTTGTATTTAAAAGGGACTGTATTTCTGCTGATGACCTTGCCACCTGAAGTGCGTAGGTCTTGCATGCACATGTAACGGCCACATGCTTCTGAAACAATAAAGCCTTGAGTCTGCTCAACTTGTCAAAATTCACATTTGAAGTAGCGATGTGAGGCCAAACGTTAGCTACCTCTTTAATTTTAGTGGGGGGGAAAAGTACGTTCCCGCAGCATGTAACGACCTTTGAGACCGAAACAACGTAAACTATTCTGGCTTGCATACCACAACAGTCTTCACCATTGAGGAGGACGTAGCTGCCGTTTGAAAGCACCTGGAACGTTGGGCTAATCAAGGGGAATGGAATTCCCTTCAGATAACAAGCTAAGTTCGCTGCAGAAGCGTTACACACCCCATGCAAGGACTGCTGTTTACAAACCATTGAATGGCTGACTGAAGTCTCGCATTCACTACCGCTAAGAAAGACTTATTTCATGCCACTGAAACATTTGTACGAGAAGGGAAGCTCCCACTCGTGGATGTACCTATCTCCCAGCCTTTCATATCTGCCTACCGGAATGTGTTTTCAACAGGAGGTGAATTGAAGTGTAGAAATAGGCAGATTGATGACCCCGTGTATTAGCCACTCAGCAGGTGGTATTTCAGCCACAGTAAAAGGCAACTTTTCTAATTTCTCAATATTAAGTTTGACATAAGTCACTTCTTTCTTAGCCATTAGTTGTTGTTGTCACGTTAAATTAAAGGAAGAAAATATGTCCCTCGCACTGACATGCTGCCAGGGACCGCAACACGCCTTCAATGTTTGAAGTGTCCAACCCAAATGCATAATGGACCATAGCTGACTTTGTGCATGATATAAGGAAGACATATCTGTTTGTACAATGTCTATAGCAGAAAAAAAGATGTTATTTAAAGAGTATATCAGGTCGGACCAGTGCTCAATTTGTAAATAAAAAGGTGTTGGTGCTAAAAGCTCTCCTCTTAAACATGCGGCTGCTGCAATTAAATGTGCGAGCACATAATACTGAGGCAGAGTAATCCTGAAGCCACCTCGGGCCTCTTCAATCCATTAACAGCCACTCCCCGCTCCTTCAGCTCTCTCTCGCAGCTTCCTGCTTTTCCCCTTTCTGACGCTTCTTCTTTTTTCTCTCCCTCCGTCTTTCCCACGTGTCTTTTGCTCAGAGTAAATGCTTGAGGCAGAAAACTAAGCGCTGGTGCTCAGCACCGGAAACAAAAAGCACAAATTAAGCACTGGGTCGGACAATGTATTAATCCCATTATCCACAACAGCTAATGCCTTTTTCAGATTTTTCTAGTCTATTTGCCTTAACCGGGCAGCTGCTTCTTGTTGGGAAAGCTTTCAAATGTAATTATATACTTCATATAAGAAACTCTTCCTACGGTGTTTGCTGGGGCCTAACAGGAAGTCCTGTAAGTCAGTGTTATTGTACAGGAGACTGAGGTGTTCTCTAACCGCATCTAGTGAGGAAGTTCTTAACCATTGCTGACATAGTTTCCTTACAATATGGCCCTTATTACAACACTGGTGGTCGATGATACCGTCAGCAGGGTGGTGGTAAAAAAAAATGGAATAACGACCATGGCGGAAACCGCCAACACAGACAGCCACTTTAACACTCCGACGCCACAGCGGTAGGAACAAACACCACTGCAGTAACCGCCAACAGACAGGCGGAACACAATGTACCGCCCACACTATTACAAGGCACCAATCCGCCAGCTTTTCCGGGGGAGGTACTAACCCCATCAAAAGCACGGCGGAAACAGGAATTGGAAGGGAAACCACTCACCTCTCGACACCCAACGCGGAACCAGGACGCCATGGAGCCCGAACTACAGGTGTTACCAATGTTGGTGTATCTTCTCATCTATCAGGAGTACGAAGGACGGCGGTGACGACCACGGTGAGTACTGCACCTAGCACACAGGGAAGGGGAGGAGGGAAAAGACAGTGACACACACACGCACACCCCCACCCACAGCAACACACACACACATATCCAATCACATCACAGATACACCCCGTCACCCCCGGAAGAAGGCAAGGACAAAATTAAATGAGTGTAACTAGTGTAATATTCGAACAATCAGATAGCTCAAGAGAACAGTAAATAAGCAGTATATACAGATATTTACAGCAAGTACACAAGTCCGTACACTGTCCCATTAAATGTCTGTGGACCAGTAGTCCCAAAAAGCATGGGCAAAGCCCACACATGACACCTGCCTCAAAATGGAGAGAACACTGCACAGGCATCAGGTCAAAAAAAAAACAGGCACCTCAGGTGGAAGGGGAGAGGGGGCTCCTCAGCCGGATGATAGGACAACGCCACTGCTCCTCCAGGGGGCTCAATGCCCACTGCTTGCTCCTGGGGAGTGCAAGGCCACAGTCTCTCAAGTGGGTGGTTTGCCCACTGCTTGGTCCTGGGGAGTACAAATCCACAGTCTCTCAAGTGGGTGGTTTGCCCACTGCTTGGTCCTGGGGAGTACAAAGACACAGTTTCTCTAGTGGGTGACACGTTCCACTGGTTCTGGAGGGGGCTTTGTGCCCAGAGTGCTTCATCCTGCCAAGGACTGTGTTAGTGGATGCTTTTCTCCACTGGTTCTGGAGGGGGCTTTGTGCCCAGAGTGCTTCATCCTGCCAAGGACTGTGTTAGTGGATGCTCTTCTCCACTGGTTCAGGTGGGGGCTCTGTGCCCAGAGTGCTTCATCCTGAAGGGACTGGGTTAGTGGATGCTCTTCTCCACTGGTTCTGGAGGGGGCTTGGTGCCCAGTGATGCTGCACCTGGAGTGTGGCAGTTCCCATTCCCTCACCCAGGTGTCTGAGCCACGAGATTGTCAGTGAACAGGTAGCATGATACTCCATGGAGGCAGGGTCACACTCCACCTTGCGCCAACCTAGGCTTTAAACTGCTGGTAGTGCCAGTGCTGGTGGTGGGGCCTCATGTAGTGTGTGCAGGGTCCAGGACCTCTCCTGCAGCCTCAGACGCCTGCCCACTGGGGATGCTGCTGATGACCGCTGTAGTGGCACTGGCTGGGCACGTTGCTGGGCAGGTGGCGGTGGCTGCAGTGGTGTCTGCGGCGGAGATGCTGGCAGTGCTGCCTGTGGTGCAGGTGTCTGTAGTATTGGAGGGAGACACCAGTCATGGAGCTCCTCTCGCCCTCCATCCCCTTGGTACCTTCAGACTCTGTACATTCACCCTCTTGGGTCATGTGGGATGCAGCTCCCTCCGTCTCCGTTGCCTCTGCTCCTCCGCCAGATTATGCTAATGCACACTATGACAGGGTGACAAAACAAGAAGTGGGGGAAGACAGAGGAGACACATGGTCATTGCCAGCAACACCACTACCATTGGCGGACACAACACACAGGGAGCAGCCCTATGCACTAGGCCATGCACTAGCAGTTAGTGGGAAAAACACCTGCCCATGGGGGACTATGCCTAACCCCATTTGTTGCATACCTGGAACCCACAGGAGGATGACTAGTTGTAGATGGCCACTACCACTGTTGGGATTGGAGTGCCACAGAGCCTGCCTAACAAGGGACCTACCCTACCAAGTTTGCCCTGGCCTAGGGGAACCCACAGCCCACATCCCCCACCCAGACACCCCATAAAGCACACAGAGTCAGCTGAATGAGACTGTACTCACCCCCTTGTAGCTGCTGCGATGCCGTCAAGCCCCCATCCAACTCCGAATATGCCACCGCCAGGATCCGGAACATCAAGGGGGTCATGGTGCGACTGACACCCCTTCCACGTTGGGAGGTCATCCCCAGCTGGGCCTCCGCCATCTTCTTGCTCCAGCGGCACAGGTCTTCCCATGTCTTGCGGCAGTGGGTGCTCTGTCTATGATAGACCCCCGGGGTCCGCACATCCTTGGTATTGGCACATCAAATACCCTTCTTCTGGTGGGTGCTGACCTAGAGGAAGGGTAAAGGATGAAAGGAAATTACTCGCCCCGTTCCTCATACTCATTGCCCACAACTTCCCAACCATGCCCTGACACACATACACTCACCATCCTCTCATGCAGGCCTCAGCCCCCCCATGTATCTTCCATCCACACCACTCCATACATTCATCTCCCACGTATCATGCTCGCAGTGTACTCACCTGTTTGTCAGGAGGACCGTAGAGTAGTGTGTACTGGGGGAGGACCCCATCCACTAGTCTGTCTAACTCCTCCGAAGTGAAGGTAGGGGCCCTTTCCCCAGACACTCGAGCCATTGTCGCTTTCATACTGAGGTCACAGCAGCACTTGCAGTGTAGGTCCGCTTCTGTTGAAGGTCAGGTATCAAGTGAGTAAACAGATAGAAAATGGTGGTCACATCCACAGCGGTGCGTACCATCACCGCCGGCGTACATCATCATTGGCTCCTGGAACCCATAGGGCCCAATGATAACCAATGCTGAATTGTGATGCGGTCTTCGACCGCCTACCGTGACGCTGCACAATGCCAGGGCAGTTACCTCATTTCCCCTTGTACCTCCTTACAGGTCAGGCAGCCACCATTTCAGGGTGGCACATGGCATGGCACCTAACTGCGTCACAGCACATTTGGTCAGAAATACGGACAGACAACGCCACACACGGATTTACTCACATTATTGCAAAAATACTTGTGCAACCTATGTGGTACATGACCCTCTGCTCACCATTCTCCTCCATCAGGCACATCCGCTGGGGCAGATGATGAGATGGTGTCATCCTCTGCTGTACAGACCCCTGGTGGACCTGTTGACAATGGAAGACAGACACATCATTATCACCTACAGACTTGATTGTGCCACAATCCAAGAACTGTGTGCCCAATTGGACCTGATGTTAGCTAGGTCGAAGGTCAGGTATCAAGTGAGTGAACAGACAGAAAATGGCGGTTACATCCACGGCGGTGCGTACCGTCACCGCCGACGTACATCGTCATTGGCTCCTGGGACCCATAGGGTCCAATGTTAACCAATGCAGGATTGCGCTGCGGTCTTCGACCGCCTACCGCGACGGTGTAGAATGCCAGCGCAGTTACCTCATATCCCCTTGTCCTACCTTGCAGGTCAGGCAGCCGCCATTTCAGGGGGCCACATGACATTAATATTAAGTGTGTCACACCTATCTAGGCCTTGCATACACACAGTAACAGGCACATTTCGGATTTACAAATGTTTGCTAATGACATGTAGTAATACCTCAGTGTTGGCTGACTCTCTGCTCTGTGTTTTCCTCCATAGGGCACGTCCGCTGGGGCAGGTGGTGAGATGGCGGCATCCTCCGGTGTACAGACTGCTGGTGGACCTGTCAACAATGGAAGAGAGACACGTAATAGTCACCTACAAACTTGATCGTGCAACAATCCATGAACTGTGTGCCCAGTTGGAGCCAGACCTGATGTCAGCAATCCACCATCCCACAGGAATCCCCCCTCTAGTGCAGGTCCTGTCAGTACTCCATTTCCTGGCAAGTGGGTCTTTTCAAACAACAGTGGCCATTGCATCAGGGATGTCCCAGCCTATGTTCTCAAACGTGTTGTCCAGATTGTTGTGTGCCCTGCTTAAACACATGCGCAGCTACATCGTTTTCCCTCAGGTGGAGGATTTGCCTACAGTGAAAGGTGACTTCAATGCCCTGGGACATATCGCCAACATCATAGGTGCCATTGATGGGACACATGTGGCCTTGGTACCCCCCGCAGGAGTGAACAGGTATACAGAAACCGGAAGAGCTACCATTCAATGAATGTGCAGATGGTGTGCTTGGCCGACCAGTACATCTCCCATGTGAATGCCAGGTTTCCTGGATCAGTGCATGACGCTTACATTCTGAGGAATAGCAGCATCCCTTATGTGATGGGGCAACTCAAGAGGCACCGTGTGTGGCTAATAGGTGAGGAGAAGGACCCTATACCCTGTGAATAGTTGTCTGGGGTTGTCCCTAAGGGTTAGTGTGTGTCTAACAGTTGTCCCTCGACATTTGCAGGTGACTCTGGGTACGCCAACCTGTCATGGCTACTGACCCCAGTGAGAAATCCCAGGACAAAGGCAGAGGAAAACTACAATGAGGCACACGGGCGAACTAGGAGAGTGATCGAAAGGACCTCCGGCCTCCTGAAGGCCAGGTTCCGGTGCCTCCATCTGACAGGTGGTTCTCTCTACTACTCACCAAAGAAGGCGTGCCAGATCCTCGAGGCCTGCTGTATGCTACACATCCTGGCTTTGCGACAACAGATGCCTTTTCTGCAGGAGGATGGTCCAGATGGGGGTCCTGTCGCAGCTGTGGAGCCCGTGGACAGTGAAGAAGAGGAGGCAGAAGAAGAGGATATCGACAACAGAAACAATGTTATCCAGCAATACTTACAGTGAGACACAGGTAAGAAGATGTCACTGCCTCGCACCTCTCATACAGTCGTTATTCCCATCAGATGTCTGTCACTTTCACCCAGTGTATGGACCTTGACTTGTCACTTTGACTTTCCATTTCACAGATGTGGGTCCCACTGTGTGACCTCTGCTATATTACCTCATTGACTAGAGCTGTTTACATTGGTATGTTGACAATGCAATCGACATTGCTATATTCCATAGTTCTTGCAAATACACATTTGTGAAAGCACAGACTGACTCCAGCTTGTTTTGTGATTCAAGGGTGTTTATTTCAGTGCAAAATAGTGTAGGGGGTTGTAAAATGGGCAGGGGTGATGGTGGAGGATTGTCCATGGCAGAGTCCAGTCTATTTGTTTCACAGGTGCATTGTCCAAAGGGGCATAGGAAGTGGAGCTAAGGCAGTTGATGGATGGTCAGGGTGACGAAGTGGGACAGAAGGATGACAATCAGGGGGGTCTCATTTCCTGGCGGGGGTCTTGGTATTGTTCTCAGTCTTTGTCCTGGATCTCAGGGACCATTTGCGGGGTGGTTCTCCTTCTGCAGGGGGTGGGGTGCTGGTGTTGTGGTCCTGTGGCGGTGCCGCCTGTCCACTAGCGCCGGCAGAGGTGGTGGGCTGTTCATCATCCAGGCTAGTGTCAGAGGCCCCTTGTTGTGCCACAGTGTCCCTCCTGGTGTTCACAAGTTCCTTCAGCACCCCTACAATGGTGACCAGGGTGGTGTTGATGGACTTAAGTTCCTCCCTGATCCCCAGATACTGTTCCTCCTGCAGCCGCTGGGTCTCCTGAAACTTGGCCAGTACCGTTGCCATAGTCTCCTGGGAATGATGGTACGCTCCCATGAAGTTGGAGAGGGCCTCGTGGAGAGTGGATTCCCTGGGCCTGTCCTCCCTCTGTCGCACAGCAGTCCTCCCAGTTCCCCTGTTTTCCTGTGCCTCTGTCCCCTGAACCGTGTGCCCACTGCCACTGCCCCCAGGTCCCTGATTTTCTTGGGGTGGTGGGTTTGCCTGGGTTCCCTGTAGTGGTGGACACACTGCTACTTGACGTGTCCTGGGGACAGAAGGATGGGCCCGCTGGGTGGGTGCTGTGCTGGTGTTTCCTGAGGGGGGAGGCTCTGTGGCGGCTTGTACCAGTGTCAGGGGAACCGACTGTCCCGAGGTCCCAGATGGGCCGGGCTGGTCATCTTGATCCAGTTGGACAGAGCTGCTGTCATCACTGTGGGCCTCTTCTGTGGGGGGAGTGGACATGTCCGGTGACATTGGGTAGGGGTCCTGCAGGGGTGTAAAAGCATGTTTATTGCATCTTTGTGTGCCATGGTGTGCAATGGGTGGGTGCCCCTGTACTCCAGTGCTTGCATTCTTGTGTAGGGCCTTGTCTGATATTTGGTTTGGGGTCTGTGTGGGTATCTGTAGTGGACATGCTTTGGTGATGGGTGTCCATGCTTTGGTGTTGCATGCAGGGCTTGGTGTTGGGATGTGTGGGTTGTGATAGTGGGACATTTGTGAGGTGTTGGAGTGATGGGGGTGAGGGTGAGGGTGGGGTATGTGATGGCATGCAGGTAGGGTGGGGGATATAATAGTTAAGATTTGACTTACCAGAGTCCATTCCTCCTGCTACTCCTACGAGGCCCTCAGGATGCATTATAGCCAAGACCTGCTCCTCCCATGTTGTTAGTTGTGGGGGAGGAGGTGGGGGTCTGCTGCCAGTCCTCTGAACTGCAATCTGGTGTCTTGAGACCACGGAATGCACCTTCCCCCGTAGGTCGTTCCACCTCTTCCTGATGTCATCCCGTGTTCTTGGATGCTGTCCCACTGCGTTGACCCTGTCTACGATGCTGCACCATAGCTCCATCTTCCTAGCTATGGAGGAGTGCTGCACCTGTGATCCGAATAGCTGTGGCTCTACCCGGACGATTTCCTCCACCATGACTCTGAGCTCCTCCTCAGAGAACCTGGGGTGTCTTTGCGGTGCCATGGTGTGGTGTGGGTGATGTGTGAGGTGGTGTCGGTTGTGATGTGTGAGGGGATGTGTTTGTGTGTGTTGTCTGAGGTGCATGGATGTTGTGTGAGTGATGGTGTTGTGTGCCTGTTGATGCTAGTGTTGTTGATAGTGGTGTCTCTCTCTGGGCTTCTTTCTCAATTTTTGTCGGAGGGGTTTGTGGGAGATGTGGGTGTGTGTTTTATATTGTATTGAGTATGTGGGAGTGGTGTGTGTCTGTGTATCAGGTGTGTGTATTTCGAATTGTCCAATGTGCTTGTGTTTTGTAAATGTGTGTGTATTTTGAGCGCAGCGGTGTGTACCACCAATGGAATAACGCGGTTGAAAGACCGCCGCGTGGATTCGTGGGTCGTGATAGTGTGGGTGTATTCCTGTTGGCGTGACGGTGTTGGTTTTGTTATCGTCAGTTTATCACTGACCTTTGGTGTGGCGGACTTGTGTAGGTGTCTGGATTTTGGCGGATTCCGGGCTGTGGGTCGTAATAGCTGTAGCGGAATTCCCCCGCCGCAGCGGTATGTTGGCGGTCTTCTGCAAGGTGTTAAGTGGGATTTACCGCCAATGTTGTAATGAGGGCCTATATCTGTTCTGCGGGGTCTCCGCACGCGGAGATTCTCCCCTCTCTTTTTTAGGAGTTTGTTGTTTTTTATCCATCTTATTACCCTCAGGTGCTTGCTTAGGAAAATCTTTATTCGATTTGCCCAGAAATTCTGGTTTAGATGGTCTGGCACCTAAGCTGTCTCGACCAATGCTCGAATAGGTCTCTGCGATAATCTTAGACAGCCTGCGTTCCTGATCCTGTTGTGGAACGTCACGGAGCTGCATGCGCACTGCAAGTGCGACCGCTTCCCCTTGATGGTTACTTAAAATGATTGAGGATACTGTGGCAAAATTGCCCATCAATTGCATTCCCAAATCTAGGCCAGGGCATCCCCGTATTCATCTTGAATTTGCTTCCACACCTCTGGTAAATTAGCAAGTGTCAGTGTACTGTGTGCGGTTGTATAGAGCGCAGCAAATACCGTGCCCCAGGTATTACAATTATCCACTGTAGGGACCATCCCAAAAGGCAAGCACATCGTTAATATTCTTTGTTTATTCTGAGGTCCCGTATGGGGAAATACTGCCTCCAGCGCATTAATTTTTTGTGCTAACCAAAATGGAGTTTCTTCACGTTTGGCGGTTACTTTACCCATGATCGAATGTACAGTTGCAGGGTTTATACCTGGTGTTACTGCATGTGGATGTGCTGGAGCAGCACATGCTGGGTTTGTATTTAATATTTGCATTACGAATCGTACTAATCGTCTATATATCGCTGTACATAAACGATGAACCTCAGCTACCGCTAAATTTGCAACTGCAGGATGTGGTGTCTAGGTGGCAAATAAAGGCCAGGTAGGACCATTGTTACTTAGAGGACCTAACCTTACTGTTAAGATTGTGTGGGGTAGGGCGCCAGCAAGCCAATTATTATGTTCTTGATAAGATAAAGGTATTTCTAAATATGTGTATGCTCTGTATTGTCCAGGCGCATTTGCAAGTGTATAATGATGAAATGTATTTGTGTTCCCATCAACTGATGGAAATGTGACCCAAGAATAAAAAGTTCTGTTGTATAAGCTGCATGGGCATCCACCACGAAGGTGACTGGACCCCCCTGGGGCGTTAGGCCATTTGCTAATAAATGTGTAGTCAGAGGTTGTCTCAAATTAAATGCTATTTGTATCTGCTGTGGATTCACCATTATAGACAGACTATAAGTTCAGAGAAGGCACACCAAATAAGCTTTTCCTTTTAAAGTTCAAGCTTGAACAACCTCCAGCTTCAGATAGAATAGCCTACATAGCTGGGGTGGAAATCTTCAGTACCACGGACGTCTCTGTATACGGTATTGAGGCGTCAATGTATATAATGAGGCAGAGATACTCTGGAGGACCCGAAAATTAGAGCCTGACCAAACGTTTGCGGTGCCATGTCGGGTAGGCTCTCATTATTCTAATGAGACTACTGGATTTTGAGCAGCAGAATCACCCGCGGTGTGGGAGAGTAGTTCTTACCCACTGCGGGTCACACCTGTCACTCCAATCGGGGTTTTGCTCTGGCCAACTAGCAGTGCCTCATCTCTATCCAAGGATAGTGATGACTGGGCAGCCGAGCGCATGACATACTTGGCTTCTCAGGGAAGTCATGGTCACTCAGGTCTCATCTGTTTTTCTCATTTACAATCCACTCTCATACATAAATGACAAACAGAAGCAGTATATGTTTCAATAATGAGTTTAATAAAACAACTGCATCCTAGATAGCACAGCGTGAGCTGCAATAACCAGGACAACACAACATGACAGTATTAAAATTGTGACGAGAAGAGTGAAGCATGAAAACAACACTATCATATTGTCACTATCATCGATGTACTAATTCCTACGTAGGTTGTGATCGAGCACAGTACGTTAAGCTTTAATTCTGCCCTTCAGGTTCCCTTGGGAAGACATCAACCCCCATACCTGAGCAAAGGCCTGCGGTCTGCGTTAGCATCTGTAGCAAAGCATTCATCAATCAGCATACAGTTGTGGTTCAATGGCTGGAATCTCCCTCTAACGTGTAAGGGACAAGGATGTGTTTTTATAACAACACAACTGATGTTCTGATAAAATGCCCCTACGTAAGGATGTGTATTTTCTATGACTGTTGGAGACTAAACTTCTACCACGTTCACTGGCAATGTACCATGCTGTAGCCTTGGGAAAAGCACAGAGTGATCAAGAACGTATTGTTTGAGAACAGAGTGCTGGCCTAGGCAAAAACAGTTAGGTAAATGGAAAATAAAACAAGACCGTAAAAATGGTTAGTGTAACAATAATAAAATGAAGTTGAATAAAATATATCTAGGTTAAAGTGCACAGCGGCCTAGTGTGTTAAAATAACGTGCATGGACCTATAACTAAAATAGCTACACAACAATGTGTCTCTTCTCTTGTGCACCTAAAAGAAAACAAGCAAGAAAAACATGTAGTTAATGAAACATGCTATTGTTGCAGGTTGAAATAATACAGACAAATGCAATCTTAGTTCAGTTGGTTACTTATATGATAAATACCAATTTAATCAAACATTGTAAAGTCAAACCATACCACCACACCATAAAATGTCATTCCAAATCCAACAGCACATATAGCTCTTTGCTTAAAGGAGACATCTGTGGATGTCAGTGAGGTGCATGGGTAAAAGGAATAAGCCTTAAAAAACCTATGACGGCAAGGTGGTCCCGGGGGAATGGAATAATCATGAATAAAATTAATTATACTGCTGATTCGTCTGCAGTGCGCCGCAGCCAGGGTGTCTGGTAGGAAATGGAATTCTCATAAACCTAAAGAAGCCGAATGCTGTAGTATACCTGTATACCTTTGGTGAATGGATGAATGGATGCAGGAAAGGATGTGGATTGATGGATGGGTAGATCAAGGCAAATTGTAGATTTAAATAAAATGAAATAAAGAATTAAAAAATTAAAAATATCTAAAAACATTTTTTTTTAAAGTAAATTAAAACACAAGACATTTAAAAAAAAATAACAACATAAGTCAAAATAAAAAATTAAAATAAAAAAAATAAATTTTAAATAAAATATTAAAATGAAAAACTAAAGTTAAAAAATATAAAACAAATAAAATAAAAAATGAAATAAAAAAAGAAATTTAAAGGTATTACAACAAAAAATTACAATAAAATATAAAATAGAAAATAAAAATTAATAATTAAAATATAAACTTAAAATGATCAATAATTAACAATGTTTATATGTAAGCCTGTGGCAAAAGACACACTGACGTGATGCACACAGTGGCTGTCAGCCACATAGTAAATTTACAGCGATGAACAAGGAGGCATGGCAAACAAAGAACACATGCATGCCTATGGCAAAGGAACACAGGCTGGATGGACAAATTGGCTGCCAGCCACACGGTCAACCAACAACAATAAGGAGCAAGGAGGCATGGGGAACAAAGAAGAACCCATGCAAGCCTATGGCAAAAGCCACACTGGCTGTATGCACAAATTGGCTGTCAGCCATATGGTAAAACAAAACAACAAGGAGCAAGGAGGCATGGCAACCAACTAGCACAAACAAGCCTACAGCAAAGGGACACTGGCTGGATGGCTAAAATGCCTGCCAGGCACATGGTCAAACAACAACAACAACAAAGAGCAAGGAGGCATGGGATACAGAGAATGAACACATGTGAGCCTATGGCAAAGACATTGGCTGTTTACACAAAATGGCTGCCAGCCACATGGTAAAACAACAACAAGGAGCAAGTAGGCATGGGAAACAAAGAACACTTGCAAGTTTATGACAAAGGGACACTGGCTGAGTGGGCAAATGACTACCAGCCACATGGTCAAACAACAACAAGGAGCAAGGGAGATATGGGGAACAAAGAAAGAACACATGCAAGCCTATAGCAAAAGAACACTGGCTGCATGCAGAAAATGCCTACCAGCCACATGGTCAAACAACAAGGAGCAAGGAGAACAAAGAAGAACACATGCAAGCATATGGCAAAGACACACTGTCTGGATGAAGAAAATGGCTGCCAACAACATGGTCAAACAACAACTGCGAACAAAGAGGCATGAAGAACAAAGAACACATGCAAGCCTATGGATATAGACTACACAAAAAGGCACCTGACCACAGGGCATGGAGAACAAAGACAAATGGTGATCGATGACAAACACACACTCACTGGCCATAAGAAGGCATGGTGGTATAACTGAACATAACACTAACATTAATTCAGCAATGCAAAACACAAAAATTAACTGAGCTATTAAAAATTCACAACAACAGTACACACATCCACCTATGCCATCAAATGATACTACTAAAAATATGCACCTTTTTCAAAAAAATGAAATACAAACAACATCAAACATTTTCAATTTAGTCCAATGCCATCCTGACCTAAATAACGTTTTAAAACATGTACCACTAAAATATTTATTTCATGTACTGATGACTACTAGTACTGGGACTACTGGCTAGATGGCCATTTGGAAATCGAGGCCACATAGTAAAATAATATTGCAAATGTTACAAACATGTAGAAAAGGACAGTTGTGCAACCATTATCCTTTCCAAAAGAGGAAAAAATCAATGAAATGCACATTAAATAACTAGGCCCCTACTTAAACTCCAGGCCACTTACCACTATCATTCTGTTACATCAAATTAAGTACAAATAAATATTGGTGCATGCCCAAGCAACCAAAGAACACCCCTATTTAATAGTTTTGGAACTTACTTGTGGAATTTCACAAAAACAAAGGGCCTCATTATGTGCTTGGCTGTTGGATGATCCTGCCGCCAAAATTGCAGGAAAGATGCAACCATCATAATGGTGGCACCCCCCCAAGTGTATTACCATGTTCATGCTGGGTTGACCAACAATAACTTTGTATTACGTGTTCCCGCTGGGCTGAGGAAGCCAAGCCTAATACCGTAGCACACCAGCACCATTGGAATGTGCACTGTCTGCAAAGCAGACAGTGCGCATAACAATGGTGCTGCGTGGGGGGGCCTGCACTGCCCATGCCATGGCCATGGGCAGTGCAGGGGCCCCTCTAAGGCCCCCAGCACTTGCTTTTCGCCATACTTTCCATGGCAGGGTTACTGCCATGGAAGGTCTGGCAGAAAGCTGAGTTATAATCAGCACGGTGGCGCTGAGTTCAGTACAATTCACACCGCCATGAGCCTATCTGGATTGATTTTCCTAGCGGTGACAGCAGTCTTCAGTTGGGTCTGCCCACCAGGGTTGTAATGTAGACAACCTGGAGTGTGGCGGTCCGACTATCGCCGCAAGTGTGGTGTCTGAGGACCGTCACACTCGTAAGGCGGCCCTACATCCTTACATCCAAAGATATATGCAGGCCACAGAGAGAGCGATCATTCCACCTCAAAATCCGAGTGAAAAGTGACCTTGAGATAGACAAAGCTCTGGGAGGAGCCTCCTTCCTGTTTGAAAAAAAAAGGTTTCTCAATCTAAAAATACAACTTGACGAGTCCATTGGAGAAGAAAATCCACTCAAAAACCAGAAGATCTACTCCTGGGGCACTTGCGCTAGTGAGCAGGACTGTTTTGGCCACCGTCATGGCCAAAAGCAGTGCAACTAAACACGAAGCATTGCGCGCAGAGCCGGAAACAGTGCAAGTGAATGTAAAGTCTTTCAGGCACTGGCTAGCCAACCCAGCCTTCCGTTCTTGAACAAACTCAGCTCTGTGCCTGATTGTGGAATTCGGGAATTCTGCACTACTGTGAGTAGCGCGAAGTGCCCAAATTCCACAAACTCCGCCAGCACAGTGGAGTTCACCCGGCCCTAATTCTGACAGCTATCTGTAGCCTCTGCTGGGTGTTCACTTTCTTGGCAGCACTATACTTGACATGGGAGGCAGACCTCATGGTCAAAAGCAAGCTAGGGCCCTCAACCTGCTGTTCATGATGGGGCTGCTCAAGCATTGGTGACCTCTGTAAGTAAGCTAGGTGGTGCCCCAGCAAAGGCAGGAATAGAAGAGGTGGGCACCTCACTACCCAGAATAGTAAGGGAGGAAAAACCAACAAACCTGTACTTAAGATGGGTCCTGTTTCTTCACTGTCTTCCTGGCCTGCCAAGCCTGGAAAACTCTCCCACGGTTGGGCTGAGTCTCCTGAGCGTGTTGGCCAAGGGGGAGGATGAGATCAAATGGCTTCTTGCAGATGTCCCCTCATATTTTGCCCCCATTTTGACTGATACTGGTGTTTTCTGACTCTGATTGTGCCCTGAGCTCGGCTTGCCAAGGTCAGAGCTCCGTTCAAAAGATATATGGCAATCAGTTGTAATTGCAATTTGGTACTGACAGTCTATCTGTAAGTCCCTAGTATATGGAAGGACATGTTGGTTTAGCAGACCAGCAGATTTAATGCACTGTTGCGGTGCCTGCTGTCATTTTAAAAGCCAGCACTGCTCTGCAAGCTACTTTTAAAATAAACCTATGACCGAATTTGACTTTGGAATTAGAGGTATTTCCAAACTCTTAGACTAACTTATTTTTACCCATGTCACCCCTTCTAAGGTCTACCCTAGGTACCCCAATGGTAGGGTACATTGTAATATTCAGCAAGGACATTATAAAAGATGTTTTATATTCCTTGGTGAGGGAAAAGTGCCAATTTCCTTTTCCTCATTATAGTGCTGCTAGCTCCATAGGCTAACATGGGAAAGCTTAATTAAACTTTTAAAAAGTCTAACGTTTGGCAGGAGTGAGCTAGAAATGTCATTCAAAGTGTAAAATTAATTCATATAAACAATCTTGCCATGGTTAGACTTATTATAACTATTGATGGAAAGTGGTTTTAGAACTGCTTCCCTAAGTTATCTAAAATCAACCCTGTAGCAGCCTCTTGTAATTGGTTTGCCTTTGATAAGCTGAGCCAAGCTTTCATAATGAGGTGTGAAGTGGCCTGCGCTGAGACAAAGGAGACATCTGGTGGGAGGAGATCTGCTGCTTGCACATACCAGGACAGGAAAGGGGGTAGGTAGCCAAACTGGTCTTCAAAGGGAGAAAGACAGGACAGAAACCAGGTCCACCCCCACTCGCTGCACCCCTAGCCAGAGGTGAACCCCTATAATCAAATTAGGGGTCTGGAAGGGGAGTGTAGGGAAAAGTCAGCCACAATTGTGGGTTGGGTTAGCCAGATCTAAACCTCCAGGAGAGATTTTCTCCATCTTGTATTTTTGTGAAACAATGCTTTCTGGGACAAAAATATGCCACACTTCTAAAGAAGTTGTCATCATAGAGGATGGAACCCTGTACCGCTCTAGACAGGGGTGCCTCCCTGTCTGCCCAAAAACCTGGATAATTGTGGGAGACCTTCCCAGAAACTGGGATCCATGTCTTGAAACATCAAGAGAAGAAGGACTACCTTGCTAAATCCTTAGCCTGCACCTCAAGAGGACTGCACCAGTAAGGAGTGCACCTGCTGCACATTCTGGGCTTCACAAAAGAGGTATTTTCATGCTTTGAAGTTTGAGTGGACTCCCCGAAAGCAACAGATATAAGAAAGTAACGAGAAGTCACCTGCACCAACTCCACAAAGAAAGGACCAGCTGACCAGAGTCCAGTAGATTTTTAAGGATTTGGCCAGGTGCATTGTGGGAAATGTAGTCCCAAATCTCCAAGGAACAACTCGGAGCATCTGGAACGTTGGGTGTTTTTGAGGACACTTCAACACCCCTGAAGGACGTTTGGAAGAAGATCCAGAAGTTTGGAAACACTTGGAGAATTTTGGGGGAAAAGCTCCATAAGTTGACCCACCCGTCATCAAAAGTCAAGCCAGCAATGTCGAACCACGACTGAACTCGGATTTGCTCCATTGCAAACCTGAGGCTCTTCACTAATGATGAGGAGAAACAAGACCTCTAGGATTTCACTGAGGCCTTGCGCTGAAGCAAGCCACCATTGTTGAACTGCCAGCTGGCCTGCTGAGGTGACTTGCTTGAATTTGAGTGTAAAAGAAAAAAAAGTGACTAAGAGCGAAGGTAACATTTTGACCTAGGCCTCCTGCTCAGTGTAGCCAACCTGCAGCCTTAAATTGTAACTTTCGACCAGTCAGCTGTTACCAAATAGCTGCGATTAGCGCTTTTCACTTTTTGTGGCTAGAAAGCACATTTTTACATTTAATCTTCAGAAATGTATATCCTGAGTTCCTTACGTTGGATGTTTGTCATTTTAGGGTCATTTGAATGGTGTTTGATTTTTACTGGGTATTGTGTTTTACTTATTTACTGTTTTGCTATTAAATGCTTTCTATACCTGTCTCCTACATTAAGCCTAACTACTCATCAGCTAAGGTACCAAGGGTTGAGCAAGGATTAATTTATTGAGATTTTTACTGGACCTTATTTGTGATTGTGGTGTTATTGTAGGTACCTACCTGCACCTATTAATAAACCACACTCCAACATATATCTAGACCCAATTATCTCTAACCTCTGTATTGTTAAAGGGTGATACCTTTCTCAACATGGGGAATTGTGAAATCATCCAAACATAACAGATATCATTTTTTTACTGGTATTCCAGTACACATGAAACATAGGGGTTGATTATGAGTTTGACGGACGATTTACACCACTTGCCGAACTTCCGATGGGGAGGTTGCCGACATACTGGCTACCTCCCGCCAGCCTCATTAAGAGTTTCCCGCTAGATCGGCAGGTGGAAACCTGAGTTTCCACCGACTGGTCTAGCGTGAAACAGCCTACAGCACTGTCTCCGGCTCGTAATCGAGCCAGCGGCAATGCTGTAGAGTGCAGAGTGCACCTGCACCCTCGTAATGTTCACTGCCTGCAAAGCAGATAGTGAACATTGCGATAGTGCTGGCCAGTGGTGCCCCTGCACCCGTTCTCTACCAGAATTTTCATGGTGTTGGTACCTCCATGAAATTGCTGGCAGAGAAGTGTGTTGTAATCCCCAGGGCAGCACTGCTTGCAGCACTGCCCTGGTGGATTAGGACCTCTGTCAAATCTGGACCGATGGGATCTCTGTTCCTAGCAGAGCTGGTGGCACGTCTGACAGGTTTGTAATGTGGCAGTTGGACCATCACATTGGTGGCAGTCTGACCGCCATCCGCAAGTCTGGCTGTCTAGTGACTGCCAGACTCATAATAAGGCCCATAATGTCTAGGTATGCAATAATGCAGTCGCAATTTAAGGAAGGTTAGGTAACCCTTCATGTGCAAATTACTCACAAGGGCAAGTTGCGGTTGTAAATTGCCTTGGTAATGTCCCTATTGAAATTAATGTGGTCAGCAATTTATTAAACTTTGAATAGAGTTTAAAAGAGTGTTTGATGGTAAGTAATTTTAGGCTCAGTACCTTAGGTGCTGTCATCTGTGATGTCATCATTAATGTCATCAATTATGTAATTAAGGATGTCATTTAAATGTCATGAGTGAAGTAATATATGATGTTATTAGCAGTGCAGGGGAGCAAGTTGCAGTTAGTTCACTAAAATATAGCTGTTCAACATATATATGTATATGTCTAAATTCACAAAAAAACTGAAGGTTAGAGGTACGTTATAGTTAGGTTCCGATTTTACACACTCACAACCATAGAAATTCAGCACTTATAGTTATACTTAGCAGAAGAAACTATTCATGCCCTAAGGTAACTATATATCTCACACCCCTACCATGCACAGTTTTCTCATCAATACTTTATTTTGCAAATGTTGCAGTGATGTTATCAATGATGTCGTAGAAGAAATGATGGCTGATGTAATGTGTTTGGTAATTAGTGCATGGCGAGGGCTTGAGTTACAGTAACTCTAGGGCACAGCTTATAGTTTCTTGTGATAAATATAACTATACCTGATGAATTTCTATCATTTTATGTGTGTAAAATGTGAACCTAACTACAATAACCCTGTAACCTTCATTTTTTTCAGTACTTTTTTTTTAACTTAAAGTAATATTTAATTACCATATGTTAATCCAACTGCTGCCATGCATGGCCTTCAGCTGTGCACGTCAAGGGATTGGCCAAAAGGCCTGTGGCTTACCCCCTGCATGCAGCCAACCCCACACTGTAGGTCTGTGATTGGGTTTATGAGTGGCAGTATGGGTGTGTGTAGTTGTGTAGGTGTGTAAGTGGGTGTGTGAGTGGGTATATGAATAGGTGTATGAGTGGTTGTGTGGGTCTAGGTGGCTGGGTGGGTCTGTGACTGGGTGTGTGAGTAGTTTGTTGGTCTGTGAGTAGGTGTATGAGTATGTGAATAGGTATGTGAGTAGCTCTGTGAGTGGGCATATTGTTTTAATTTAGGGAATGGATCTGCAGATCCATCACAGATTCACATGGGGGGACCATCCTGAGAGCTGCACAGAATCTGTAGATTCTCTTTGCACCATAAAAATGTTTTTGGATGATTTCTTGCCCAAGAGGGGCCCCTTTCAGACCCCTCCATCAGTCCCATGGTGTCAGGCCACCTCTATCCTGAGCCTTTCTATCAATTTTAGGTTTTATCTCCTCGAAACTCCGTGACTGACTGCTGATACACAAAATGCCAGCCTCTCTGTTTGCAGCCAGACAATCACAGCATTGCTGTTGGTGCGTGGATCCAAGGATCCACCACAGTGGTTCTGAGGTGGATCTGCGTCTTTTGATACACATGAATCTTATTTCTTTAATAACTCCACAACTACTGAACAGATATAAACCACATCACACAAGGCATTCTTCTTGGACCAAGATTTAGCTTTCTGCCAAATTTGTTTTAATTCTGCTCAGGGGTTCGGGCTGTTGTGTATAAAATTCCTACAGAAAATTGCATGGACAAAGTGCGTTTTGGGACACCCTTTTTCTCTGCCCCTACTTGACAAATCAAAGTGAAAATTTTCAGACAGCAGCTAAAGTGAGTGGCAATATAGTTTTGAAACTTTCATGAACATTCGTCATATGACGCCAAAGTTATTAGCAAAACAAAAAATGCTTTTACTATGGATACTAGGTCCAAAAGATAACTACCTACTGATGATATATATTTTTTCATACTCACTGAAAAAAAATATATAAAGGGATATTATAGTATGGAATTTTTTCAATATGTTACTTTACATTAGAAAATAAATCCTGCCTGGTATGTTTTTTTACTTTTTGACAGGATAGGGGACTAAGGCCATGATTTAAAGTTTGGTGGATGGGTTATTCCATCACAAATGTAACGGATACACTGTCCTCCGTATTACAATCTCCCTAGGCTATAATGGTATCGTAATACGGCCAACTGCATATCTGGCCCATTTAGGATGAAGTAACTCCCTCTGCTAAATGCTAAATCAGGCCCTTAGTGCCTGAATCAATGATATCATAGAGCATGTTGTGAGTGATGTAATATGTGAGGTTGTAAGCATTTCACAGTGAGGGGGCTAGTTGTAGTTAATTTAGGGCATGAGTTATAGGTACTTGAGATAACTATCAATTGTGAATTTCAGTGGTTTTGTTAATTTAAAACAGGATGTTTTAACTGACATTATCACCTATCTATAATGTTCCTTTAAACTTTGTTTTTTCAGTGAATTTCTAAAGTTTAAAAAAAATAAAAAGTAAGATATTGTTGCCGTACCATACTCTAACGTCAATTTAATATTTGTTTTTTCAGTGATTTTTTCTGTGTTTTATTTAATGAAAGATAAGACGTCCATTGCCATGCAGAGCATGGGGTTGGGCACCCAAACCCACGCTACTGTCCTGCAGGAACCAACGGCTGACAATGTGTTGTTACAATATAAAGGTATAATTTTTAAAGAAAGCAGATATATTGACTTTTAACATTTAAAAAGTGTGCTTGTGGGCCTTTTCAAGGGATCAGCATATCAACATATATAGAGCAGATCCATTGTTTTTATCAATAAATGACCAATGGTTTAATCAAACCTACATTTCAGAAATTCTCAGATTGGAATGTTAATAACAGTCATTGTCCTAATTGTTTTAAATAACATTTTGTCAAAGAAAAAAATTTCAGTGACTTTTTAAGGGGGGTTATATGACGGAACCACACATGGCATTACCACACATGTCTTTACAACATGCCCAATACAATGCAAGTGCCTTTAAAACACACTTCTTTACAACGCAGCCATTACAATGAAAATGAAAATGTGTTTTACCCATTTAAGTATAAAGATTTAATTGTTAGTATATATAGGGCCAGGTTTCTATAGAACAAGTGTTTTTTGTTTTGCTAATAACTGGTGCATTTGATGAGTCTTCCCAAAATTTTCCAAGAAAGTACAACACTCAATTCAGCGTCATCTGGAAAGTTTTGGGGTGATACGTCAAGCAGGGGCTGAGAAAAAGGGGGTCCCAGAATGCTTTTTTGCCATGCATTTTTCTGCAGGGATGTTGACCAGCAATAGTGCCGGAACCATTGGACGGATTTACACCAAATTTGGCAGAAAGGTAACTTTTGGTCCAGAAAGCACCCTTTCTGTTATTTGGTGTAAATCCATTCAGTAGTTTTTTAGTTTTTGGGAAAGTAAACAAAATCCAAATTTGTATATATGGGGAAGAGAATGCTCCGCAAAATGTCCAGATCTTGTTCTGAGATCTGATTGGCTACCAACATTTCAGCAAGGAAGTGTTGGCAGCCATGTTGGTACTCATCTTCAGCTTAGTCCCAGGAAATAAAATTTGAAAAAAGAAAAGGGGCAAGGGTAGGGACACCCTGACCCATTAACTCTGGTGCTGGGGTCACAGAGGGACACCCCCAGAGCAAAAACATTTTTTTAAACAGTTTTCTGCTGGAGATGCAGAGGATCCACCAAAAATGAAACAAAAGTGAAGACTCCCATGCTTGTTTCTGTGAGGCCTCTCAGTGAGCCAGGTCCACGGGGGCATTACAATTTTGAATTTGAAGGAGCCACCTGCCCCCCCCCCCACAGCCCCGGGAAATACCACCACCCCAGGGCATCAATAAAATATAATGGGGGGTCACTGCCTCCCTCCCACAGCCCCAAGGGACACCACCTCCCCAGGGCTTTAGAGTTAATAGAGCCAGAGGGCCACCAGGACCCCCCCTCTGCAGCCCCGGGGATCTCCACCTCCCGGGTCTTGAAAGTAAAAAGAAAGCAGGGTCCCTCCACAACCCTAGGGACAGCCATCTCCCCCAGGATTTAAAGTAAATAGAAGGCAGGGGGTTCACTGCCCCCCACAGCTCCGGGCACTGCCATCTCCCCAGGGCATCTAAGTAAATGCAATGCGGGTGCACACAGCACTCCTGCAGCCTTGGGTACCACAATCTCCCCAGGGCTGAAGTAAAAGAATGACAGGTGTCTGCTCCAGACCACTGGACCTGGGGAATACCACCTCCCTGGGGCTATGTTAAGTTGGAGGGGGGCTGCGCTGCCCCCCTTGAGAAGCCAATAATGGACCTGCAGAATGCCATTGCCCTGGGCAGGCTTCTGCTATGTCCTGCGGTGTCCAACCCAGGACATAGCTGTTTGCTTTGACTTGGTGGCAGCTTTGAGAGCTGCAGCCAAGTCCGAGCAAACACTCTGTCAAAGAGCTCTCACATGCTGGGAGCGGAGGTTTCCTCTGCTTCAATGTCCTCTGGGAGGCAGTCAAGGAAGCAGAGGAAACATTGCTTTAGAAGTTCCCTCTCTGTCACAGCAATGCTGGCTCCCCCAGGAGGCACGGGCCAATTGGGACCGCAGAGGCTTCAGATTGATCCCCGGGGGGCACCCATGTCACATGACTGGTCCCCAGAGGATAGGGTCCCGGGGGCAAAGATCGACCTGGGGAAGGGGATGTGCATACAAAATTGAATATTTAGGCTAGGCCCCCGGGAGGTGGTGACCCCAGGGCTGAGATTCAGTTTTAGAGTTTAGATCTGGCTGAGCCAACCCACTAGTATGGCTAAGCTTCCCTTAACACATCCCTCCTTAAACTAATCAGGGGGTACTTAGTTGTAGGAAATGGGGGAGGTCCAGTTGCTGTCTCAAAAAATGTCCTTCCCTTCTTTGAAGTTCAGTTTGGTTGCTCTTTCCCTATCCTATTCTACAGTCTGCTGAGGCTGATCTCTTCCCACCAGATGCTTCCTTTGTTTCAGCCCAGGTCACTTCACACATCTCCTGTGGCCCCCTGCGTCAGTTCTACACCAATCTTTTCATGGCGGTAAAACAACCATGAGAAGGTTGTCAGAGAACCATGTTGTAATCAGCAGGGCACGCTGAGGTCAGCACCGCCCTGGCTGATAGCAACCTGCACCCGCCGTCAGCCCGATGGAATGCCTGTCAACCTCATAATGTTACGGTCGGACCGCCACAACCGTGGCAGTCCAACAGCCACCACGAGTGTGATCAGGCCCTTAATCCTTAAAAATTCATATCTCCCGTTTCCTACTTTGGATTTTTGTCGTTTTATGGTGTAATTTTAAAGATAAAACTATAACATATTTTTATAAATTGGTATTGAATTTTTATTGTGTTTTGTGTTTTACTTATTTACTGTTTTGTTGATATTACATGATTTACACACCTGTCTCCTAAGTTAAGACTAAGTGCTCATTGCCAAGCTACCAAGAGTTGAGCCATATTTATCCTAGCTCCTGGGTTGGCAAGCAGGGTGGTGCTCCTGTCCAATCACATGTAGGCCACCACCCTCTTGAGTGACCACTACATGGGAAGTGTGGCAAAAATCAATCCCAGGGAGCAACATAATTCAAGATGGCAAAAATTTAATTTAGAGTTTAGAACTGGCTGAGCCCACCCACTAGTGTGACTACGTTTCCCTTAACATTGCACTTTCTAGCCCTCTCTTAATCTAGTCAGGAGGCATCTGGATGTCTGGGGTTGCAGAAAATGGGGCAGTTCAGTTGCTGTCCCAAATGTCCTTCCATCCTTTGAAGTCCAGTTTGGCTGCTGTCCCCCTATCCTGTTCTATTATCTGCTTAGGCAGATCTTCTCCCACCTGATGTTTCCTTTGCTTCAGCCCAGACCACTTCACACCTCATCAAGGCAGCCTGGCTCAGTTACATCAGTTATGTTAAAATCAAAAGTGGCAAGTTGCTGGATTTATTATAACTTTTAATTTGCCAGATTTAGCTCCTTCCTATGGAAAATAAGACTTTATTATTTTAAAATAAAGCCTCTCCATGTTAGCCTTTGGAGCCCATTCACTGTACTAGGGAAAAACAAATGTGGCTATTTTTTCCCTCACTAGGGCTATTGGCCTCTCTTATAAAGTTCCTACTTATAGTCACACTGTACTCAATGCTGAGAGCACTTAGGGCATACCTTAGGATGTCATGTATGTAGAAATAAGGTAGCTTATTTTTTTGCAAGTACTTTCTATTCCAAAGTTGAATTTTGGATTAACTTTAACTTAAAAGAAGCCAGCAAGGCAGTTCTGCTTTTAAAATGACTCTGGGTATCGCAGCAGTGCACCTATGGGTGTACTATCTACGCTGGCGTCCCTAAACTTACATGCCCTACCATATACTATGGACTTATATAGATAGGATGATACAGACAATTATAATTAGCCTAATTTGCATATTCCATTTTAAACAGAGCACTGGCCCTGGGACTGATGAGCAGTGCCCAGGGCACAGTCAGTCAGTAACCGCCAGTATCAGTCGAAAGGTTTGGGAGTGACCAGGGCAAAAAGGAGGACTTTCTTACAGGGATCCACTGACATCCCCCTGTTCTTGCCTAAAGGCAGTCTGCCTCAGGCCCTCAAGAGTGGGATGCTCCCTTTGCCCCTGGCACAACTCTTCTCTGGTAGGCCCACTTGCCCCTTGCAATTCTACCAAGTCAAGCAGAGCTTGCAGGGATGTGGGCCCCCCTCTGATGTCAGATCCTCCCCCTTAGGATTAGATTCTTCCTGCACCTCTGTAACCTATGGGGCTGGCAAGCCAGACCCTGGGTCCTTTATCTTACTTCTGGAGGCTTGGTCCATTGTTCCAGGGTCTAGGTGTCCAGCACTTCACTGTTGGGTAGCTTGTGACCTGATCACAGCACACACCCATTCAGGGAGGTCCAGCAACTATGCATGGACCCTTCTCTCCACCTCTGACCATTCAGATGCTTCAAGATCATTTCCCAGTAGGCACTCAACTGGGAAGGGCAGGAGCTACAACTTCTTTTTAGGGACAGTCTCACCTCCCATTCCAAGCTCACCATGGCCATGGAATGGAGCTTGGTTCTGCTGTCTACATAAGTCACCTGTGGGAATAAACCAGGTAGGAACTGCTCTTGGGAAACTAGTTTCTCCTCTATCCCTCAGAGTCTCCACCTCTGTCCCATTTACCTTAGGCCTCTGCCTGTACTTCTCCATGCTTGGAGGTTAACCAACCAGGGCTGCAACATTTACCCCTCATGCAAACACTAAGTTGACCTCTGTGTAACCTGAACTCATCCCTGGTTTAACTTCTACCCCCACCCCTACACTAGCAATCCCATGAGACTGCCCACAAGTGGGGGGCTTCTTGGAGAAGACAGCATCTCCTCTTGTGTCCAGGCTGGTGACACTCAAACAACTTCGCTGCCTTGGCAAGTTCCTGGAACTTTTCTGCCTTAAAAGGGCCATAGTGCTTCCCCTGATACGCCCTCCCTATGGAAGTGGCATGGCTCGGGGCTTCCCCGATGCAGGTTTTGGGGACTCTTGTGAAGACTCTTGATTTTTTAATATATCCTCCTTCCCTTGGGCTTCCCCTGGGAAGGACACTGTTCTCCTTTCTTCTGATGACTCCCTAGGGGTTTGTTAGTATGTGGTTTTCAACCATTCATCAGCTGACTCCCCCAGGTCCATGGGTTTGGACAACTTAGGGGCTTATTTATGAAAAGGTGCAGCGCCACTTTTCTTGCACTCCTTAGCATCCCCCTAATGCCACCATGTGTGTGCCGTATTTAATATACGGAGTACCATGGAGGCAGTTAGGGAACTAGCATCAGAACTTTTGACACTAGTTCAGCGCTTTGCAGGAATAGCTTAAACATGTTGGCTCTAATCCTGCAAAGCACCCAGAGGCCCTTTGTATCCAATGTGAGCCTCCAAATTCCTGCTCAGAACAAGCATTAAATCTCCTGGATTTCTTTGCACCGTTTTTTTGGCCCACCTAACGGGGATGTTAGAAATGGGGTCTTTGGTTGGCAGTCAGGTTACCCCGGTCCAAGCAAGTACCCTCACTCCAGTCAGGGTAAAGGAGAATCACCCTCAGTTAACCCCAGCTCACCCCTTTAGTAGCTTGGCACAAGCAGGCAGGCTTAACTTCAGAGTCTAGGTGTAAAGTATGTGTACCAACAAACACAGTAACTCAGTGAAAACACTACAAAATGACACAACACAGGTTTAGAAAAATAGGAAATATTTATCTAAACAAAAGAAGACCAAAACAACAAAAATCCAACATACACAAGTCAAGTTATTAATTTTACAAGCAAAAGAGTCTTAAATCCTTGAGAAAACAGTAAAAACACAGTTAGTGTTGAAATGTACCTGGCTAGCGCAAAATAACACGCACGGGTGAGTGGGTGTCGGAAAAGGCTAGCGATGTGTCGAATTCTCACCCGCAAGCGTAACCGTGAGTTGTTCTCCTCCTCCGGTCGGGTTGGCGTGCGTCGATTTTTCTCTCCGCAGGGACCGATGCATCGATCCCTGCAAGCATTCATGTCCGGGCAGGCTTCGTGTTGTTTTTTTCCCAGCAAGGATTGCATTGAAAATCCTGCCGCACGGTATCAGCAAAACCGCACTATGTGGGTTGCGACATTATCAGCCTCCGTCAGTGGGTGTTGCGCGTCGGTTCTCCAGCTGCCTACGTCGATCTTCCAGCTACGTTGCAGGTGGAGCATCGATTTCTGCTGCTGCTGCAGTGGTCTCTGCATGGATTTTCATTCTTGGTCTGACAGCTATCCTTGTTGAGGCCCCAGGAACTGGATAGTGCACCACTTGGCAAGGCTGGAGTCTCAGCAGAGAGTCCAGGTGCTGGCAGGAGAAGTCTTTGATGGCCCTGAGACTTCAAGATCAGGAGGCAAGCTCAGGACACATCCTAGAAACTTTCTTCACAAGCACGAATGCACAACAAAGCCCAGCCTTTATCCCCTTGCACAGGCAGAAGCAGCAACTGCAGGATAGCTCCACAAAGCACTGTCACAGGCAGGGCAGCACTTCTTCTCAGCTCTTCAGCTCTTCTCCAAGCAGAGGTTCCTCTGGATGTCCAGAAGTTATCTAAAGTCTGTGGTTTTGGATGCTCTTCCTATACCATTCTGGCCTTTGAAATATGCTTACTTGAAAGGAAAGTCTCTCTTGTTTGTGAAATCCTGCCTTGCCCAGGCCAGGCCCCAGACTCACATCAGGGGGTTGGAAACTGCATTGTGTGAGAGCAGGTACAGTCTATTTCAGGTGTTTGTGACCACTCCTCCTCTCCCTCCTAGCCCAGATGGCTCATCAGGATATGCAGGCTACACCCCAGCTCCCTTTGTGTCACTGTCTAGAGAGAGGTGCAAACAGTCCAAATGTCAAACTGACCCAGACAGGGAATCCACAAACAGGCAGAGTCACAGAATGGTTTCAGCAAGAAAATGCCCACTTTCTAAAAGTGGCATTTTATAACACAAAATCCCAAAACCAACTTTACTGAAAGATGTATTTTTAAATTGTGAGTTCAGAGACCCCAAACTCCACATGTCTATCTGCTCACAAAGAAAATCTACGCTATAATCATTTTTAAAGGTGGCACCATGTTAACCTATGAGAGAGATAGGCCTTGCAACAGTGAAAAACAAATTTGGCAGTATTTCACTGTCAGGACATCTAAACCATATTAGTATATGTCCTACCTTAAACATACACAGCACCTTGCCCATTGGGCTACCTAGGGCCTACCTTAGGGGTGTCTTACATGTAAGAAAAGGGAAGGTTTAGGCCTAGAAAGTGGGTACACTTGCCAAGTTGAATTGGCAGTTAAAATCGGCACACACAAACACTGCAGGAGCAGGTCTGAGCCATGTTTACAGGGCTACTATTGTGGGTGGCACAACCAGTGCTGCAGGTCCACTAGTAGCATTTGATTTACAGGCCTTGGGCACCTCTAGTGCACTGTGCTAGGGATTTACCAGTAAATCAAATATGCCAATCATGGAAATCCAATTACACATACATTTTACATAGGAGCACTTGCACTTTAGCACTGGATAGCAGGGGTAAAGTGCCCAGAGTAACAAAAACAACACAAACAGAGTCCAGCACACATCAACAACCTGGGAGATAGAGGCAGAAAGTTGGGGGGACCATGCCAAGGATGCCAAGACTAACAGGGGAATGCCCCTTTTACATACATTATGCCTGGCACAGGCATAAGGTAGCGCAAATGGTTACAATGTGGCAAAATGCACACTTTATCCTGTACTGCTCTCGTGTGAGACCAAACGTCTTGGTGAGACCCTTCTTCATGTTGAAGGAGGAGTCTATCTCCTCCTGTCATTATTCACCCTGGGCTTACCGTCTGTACTGGAGAGGGATGGTGAGCGGTCCCGGTTCCTGCAAGTCCTGCTCTGACTGAGGTAGGGGCAACCCCTTCCGGTAGCCACGGTGCTGTTGACAATAGAACGCCACCACAGTCCGTGCCCTCCAGAAGGAGTCCCAGAGGAAAAACCCCAAGGGGGAAAAAACCTCCAACAGGAACTCCCTGAAACAGAAGGAGGACACAAGGATTTAGAACTCAGGATCCTGGAAATCTGGAAGGCTGAAGACAGAACAAGAACGACTGGCGTCCAAGCGGAGACCAGACGGAGCGTGACCACCACAGCAGAAGTGTTGCAACACAATGAGAAGAAGAAATGATTCCCCTTATATAACCCTAGACAGGAAGTGCTAAACAGGAAAAGTAACACCACCATCTTGGATTGGGAAAGAGCTATAGCAAGAGATAGGAAATATACCCTTGTACAAAGGAAACAGATGCATGCAGGGAAGAAGGGAAGTGCACGGCATGCTGGGAAGGAGAAGGCATGGCTCAAAAACCATGCAGAAGGAAGAGGAAGGCCCTGAAGGCATGTGTCGGTAAATGATGCTGAGGGGGGGGGGTGCAGACACCCCACAACAATATCCGCGTTGCACGCCGTGCGCGGCGAGGACCGAGACCCAATTCTGGGCCTCCGGCCTCGCCGCATCCAAACAACAGCTCTCGGCCGGAGGAAAGGCCCGCCGCGGGCTCCGCGACCTCTGACACGGGCCGCGGCTTCCCTCACGGCACGGCCGGGAGACGCCGTGGCTTTCCCTGCCGCCCGGCTGGGAGGCACCGCGGTGGCCCGCTGCGTAACACCTCCTTCCCTAGGATCAGGAGCCTAACCCTCCCAGATGTTAGGATCAGAGCCCGTAGGAGTGAACCCTAATACTGATGCTTAACTCTACTCATACAGAAAGCCCTTTCAAAGGCTATCAGTCACTTGTCTGTGTCACCCCTTGATAAACAGGAACAACACCTTTGGATAGCCTGGCAAAAAAACACCACCACTGGCCACATCAAAGTCTTCTTTGCTGCCACCATCTTTGTTCTTCCCTTGCTCACTTTCTCTTCTCTATGGCCCACTTCTTTGCCTCTAGTGCAATATAGGTCAACTGGGTATCAAGTTCTCTCCCCCTGAGGGCCAGGTTGGCCCCTTCTGAAGGAACCCCTTACTCCCAACTAGCTCTAGGCAGGTCCCTGGTAACTGTGTAGAGAGATGACCACCCCCTTTCTTCCCATCACAGAGGTGTGGGAGTTCTCCCTCTTCTGAGGTTGGAACTGGCATCCCCCCACTCTTCTCCCACTGGAGCTTCTTATGAGCCTACTACCTGTGCCTCTGCCCAGGATGTCAGGGACTTAATCAGCTCATTCTTTCTAATGTTAGTTGCTGCTGGCAATTCCCTCCTACTACACAACTCTCTAAGCTGGACTACAGTGAGTGTGGGCAGGCTAGCCAGATCAAGCTCCGTGATATCCCTAACTAGTGTGTCACACAAACAAACTTTTGCAAAAATTGAATACAATTTTTATTTAAAAACTATACATTGAAATTAGTCTAAATTAAAAACAATTTTTTCACATGAACAATTTAGAGGATTTTTAATTTGTTTCACTTAAAACTGTATTGCGATATTAAACACAAGTGCTGGATCGCACCACTGCTCACTAAAAATGTTGGAAAGTGGATTATTGGTAAGGGCAGGTAGGTACTTACACTTAGCAATCGGCCACAAACTCCCACTAGGTCCAGCAAGGTCGCAGCAAATTAATCCTGGCTCCAGCCTTGGTAGTTTGGCAATAAGCAGTTAGGCTTAACTTAGGAGACAGGTGGGTAAAGCAGATGTGTAAAGCATTTGAAATCAACAAAGCAATAAAAATCCAAAACCAATTTATAAAAATAGATTATAGTTTTAACTTTAAAATGACACTAAAACAAAAACAATCCAATAAAGGAAACCAGAGCTATGATTTTTTTAAGATGAAGGCCCTCATTACAACCCTGGTGGTCAGTGTTAAAGCGGCGGTAATACCGCCAACAGGCCGGTGGTAAAAAAAATGGGATTTGGACCCTGGTACCGCCATCCAACTCCGCCACTTTAACACACCGACCGCCAGGGTGGTAATGGCTGCTGGGCTGGAGACTTCGGTCTCCAGCCCGGTGGCCATCACAATCTCACCCTCAAGATCACGACCCGGCCTACCACCATGGTTTTCGTGCCAAACTTACTGCCACGAAAACCATGGTGGTAGGCACTATCAGTGCCAGGGAATCCTTTCCCTGGCACTGATAGGGGTCTCCCTGCCCCCTCCCCAGAGTTCTCCCCCACCCTGCCCCCTCCCTCCCCTGCCCCCTGCACATATATACAGCCATATACACACATGCACACACACATACCCACCACCATCCGAGCATGCACACATGCATACCCACACACCACAACACACACCACAACACACACCAACATAGCTTGTCACACACATGCATCCACAACACACATCACTCATTCACGCATGCATCCAATGTGACTCATACCCACAGGCATGCATCCCAAAACATGCACACACACACCCCTACATACACACAACACCCCCCACCCCCCTCTCTGGTCAGAGAACCTGACTTACCTGCTTGCAGGGGGTCCTCCGGCTGGAGACGGTCCATGGTGCTGCTGTCAGCAGCAGAGTCTGCCAGCAAAACACTGCCAGACCGTAGCATTGCTCATGATATGGTCAGCGGTGTTTTACTGACGTGGCAGTGCTGCTGTCAGCAGCACCGCCTTACCGCCGTTCGCCGCCATGACCGTCAGTGGTGTTCCGCCAGATTTGTGGCGGAATACCATCTGCGGTCATAATACCCGCTGATGGCTGGTTGACACAGTGGCGGTATGTTGGTGGCTGTCGCTGTGGCGGTAGGCGGTAAATACCACCAATGTTGTAATGAGGGCCTAAATGTTTTCAAGTGCTTAGAAATCAAAAGTGCCACTCTGGATATCTGGTCGCACTAGACTGGGACAATGTCAAAAGTTG
This sequence comes from Pleurodeles waltl, assembly GCF_031143425.1. Taxonomy (NCBI): domain Eukaryota; kingdom Metazoa; phylum Chordata; class Amphibia; order Caudata; family Salamandridae; genus Pleurodeles; species Pleurodeles waltl. The sequence continues at coordinate 684,224,203 of NC_090449.1, read as the reverse complement.
AGGCTGACCGCGATGGAGTCCTGCTATGCTGCCCTGAGGGGATGCCTCAGTTTAAAGTTTTACCTTCACACTTAGGTGGTCATTATGAACATGGTGGGAAACACCGCCGACAGCCGTGGGGACGGTGAACAGAAGACCGCCATTGGCAATGAACAGCACACCACCATATAATGATGCGAAAACCAGAAACCTCCAAACATTTTGCAACCTCCAGCCACTGCCAGGGCCCTTGATGGCAGAAAAGCTGCACACCCCACACTGCCACCGCCAAGCAGACAAATTCTACGCCCTCCAAAGAATGATGCACAAATCACTGCGGCGGTTAGTGGATGTCGAACGACCATTTGCAGTACGGACCGCCAAGGCCAGCAATTGGACCCAACAGCAATAAATGCACACATTGGCAAGTTTGAAACCCACACACCTGACACACATCCAAAACACTATAAAACATTCATATACACACCCCACAATCCTTTGCATCGCCAATAGGACAACTGGGATTGAAAACACAACACGCAGACACTGAACGCAACATCACACAACTCACACAACCAAACACATAACAGCACCCTCAACATTAATCCTACAACACACCACCCACAACACATCGCATGGCACCCCCTAAGCACCCCCACTTCACAGATAGGGAGCTAAAACAATGGTGGACGAAATATTGAAGGTCGAGCCACAAATCTTCGGGGCACAGGTCCAACACACACCCATGGCCAGGAAGATGGAGTTATGGCAGTATATTGTAAACAAGGTTGACTCAGTTGGAAACCATCCATGCACAAGGGACGACATCCACAAGAGATGGAATGACCTGCGTGGGAAGGTGAGGTCTATGGCATCCAGGCACAACATTGCAGTACAGAAGACTGGGGGAGGACCCCCATCTATACCCCCAAACTACACCGACTGGGAGGAGAAGATACTGGCAATCCTGCACCCTGAGGGCCTCACTGGACTCACTGAAGGACTAGACTCGTGTAAGTCATCTACAATTACTTCATATCCACCGCACCTGTAATGCATGTACCATCCCACCCCTCCAACTACCACCAGGAACACTACCCCACCCAGGCCACAATCACTACATTCAGTCACCCTGCATGCCCACAAACCCATTAACAGGCCCACATCCCTCCCCCCGTGCACAGCCACCTACCCCTGCTAGGAATCACAATGGCACTATTGCATCCACAATGCACCTCCACATCCCATGCAAAATGTAAGGAACCCCCCACAATAGGTTCCTGCATTGACCGACAGGGAAATAAACAGCACAAAATAGGGCAGAGCTGTGCATCCTTATTCAAAATAGTATATGTCACATAGATGTCCATTCTCCCTCACAGGGACCACCACCCATGCCACCCTGACAGAAAGGCCAAGTAGTGACAGCGCCCCACATGGAGACAGAGGCCCCACTCAGGACACTGGAGAGGGATGTATGGATAGTGAGGATTACCCTGGTCCATCACACAGTCCTGGCCTGTCATCCTCCAGCAGCCACACCCAGGATACCACTGACACCCCCTACTACCCAGCCGCCAACATCAGCTCTGGCCAAACAACCCCACACCAGTGTCTCCAGGCCACAGACTAGTGGACCACAAGTACAGAGGCCAGAGTCACCACCAACTAACAGGCAGGATGACGATGGCCCCAGTGCAAGTGGGACTGCCAGACCTGTGCAGGGGACACAGGCACAGGGGGCTAGACTCAGTAGGAGGGCATCAGTCGCCCAGGGGAGAGGCCAAAGGATGGATGCTGCAGCCCAGGAGGTGATCTATGAGGCCATGGGAGCATACCACAATACACAAGACAGGATGTGGCAGATCCTGCCCACCCTGGAGCTGAGTCAAAGGCTGCAGATGGCCCAACATCAAGAGACCATGGAGCAGGAGAAACAACTCAATGCCACCATGACCACTATTGCATGGGTGCTGCAGCACCACTACCCAACCCAGCTTGAGACCCCACAAACCTGGAAGCCCCTACCACTGGCAAGGACACAGACCTGCCCTCTACATCAGTAGCAGCAACTAGACTCGTGGCACTGGCAAAGGACACACAAGAAACAGCACCCCTGCACCAGACACTCAAACAGGCCCTCAGACCCAGATATGGCACTGGAACACCTGCCAAGACAAAGGCCCCCACTAAGAAGTGACATTGACCTGAACTGTCTCCCAAGTGTGTCACTGTGCTACCATCCTCACCCCGCAATAGCAACTTAACAACTTGCAAGGGACATTTGGACCAATACCCACTGCCACCAATCGCTGAGCCCATGTACCTAGTACGGATATCCACCATGAGCCCACTCCCTATCACTGTACAGCGCACCAATGCAATTGTGACACCAAATTAAACACATTTACACCAAACCGTATGTCCCCTGTCATTATGAATATTCAGTTGTAAGTGTGAATGCATTTGCCAGTCAATTCCATATTTATACCTTTATTGTAGGAATGGTACCCCATGCACAACATTGTCTGGAGTAAACCAAAATGTACACCATGTTTGTTCTCATGGCACATGCCACCTTATTCTTCAGGTAACAGTGCCAATGACTACAGACACCGCATCCCCAAACAAATGAGTCAGTCAAACATTATGCAGTGCAGACAACATCACCAGTGAACAGTACCTCATAGTCACTGGAAGTATAGTTGGATCAGCTGGTTCCTGGAGTGGACATCTTCCCCCTCTTCATCCTCACCATCTCTCTCATCCCCTCTCAGAGGTAGCAGGTCTGGATGGAAAGCACCCTCCTCCTCTAGTAGAGGGATACCTCTCCTCACAGCCATGTTGTGCAGCATGCAGCAGGCCACCACTATTCTACACACCTTGTCAGGGCCATGGCACAGGGATCCCCCAGAGAGATGGAGGCAAGAACTCTTGCCTTCAGGAGACCTATTGTGCACTCCATCACCCTCATAGGACATCCATGGACCTCATTATAATTCCTCTCTGCATCTGTCCTGGGATTTCTCACAGGTGTCAGGAGCCATTGCAATTTGGGGTAGCCAGAATCGCCTGCAAAAGTGGTTGAAACAGGACTGTAACAAACTGCCATTACTGGCAGACAGCCTGGCTGTCAGCTATGTACTGATCCAGTGTCATACACACTCACTTATGAGCCAACCTGTGTACCCTTGTAGTTGTTCCATCATGTGTAGCACACGGATGTTCCTCAGGACAAAGGAATCATGAACTGATCCTGAAACATGGCATTTACATGTGATATGTACAGCAGTACACACCAATTGTATATTCATTGAGTGGAAGTTCTTCCTGTTCCTGTACACCTGCTCATTCACTCTTGGGGGGATGGAGCTATGTGGGTGCCATCAATGGCACCTATCACATGGGGAATGTTAGCAAAGGCATAGAATTCAGACTTGATGGCAGGGAGTTCAGCCCTTTGGGGAAACTTGACATATGTCTGCAAGTGTTGTACAAATGCATCCAGGAATTTGGACAGGACAAGGCTAAACATTGGCTGTGAGAACCCTGCACCCATGCCCACTGTCACCTGAAACTAGCCCGTAGCCAATAAATGGAGTACAGAGAGCACTTGCACTTAAGTAGGGATGGCATGCTGATTCCGATTAGCTAGTCTCAGTACAGGATCCAGTAAAGCACATAGGTCATGGATTGTTGTATGATTGAGTCTGTAGGTGACAATGATGTGACATTCCACTATGGTTTCCAAATCAACAAGAGGTCTGTACACAGATGTGGCCATCTCTCGCCACATGGGTCTGTACCTACGGGGAGGAGAGAACACATATGAGGGACACACATACACATGCAAAACATCTGGTGTATGAATAACTGCTGTACAATATGTTTGTGACACACACAAGCGATGTATGATGTAGAACTTTCGGGACATGTATGCAGTGATACCTCTGGACTGATGTGAGGGACAGACACTCATCTGGGCAGGCGAGAAAGGGCTGTGAATTGAAGGCCCTGAATGGGGCCCATGACCCAGAATTATGTAAGTGGTGCTAGCAAAATGGCAGCCTCCTACCATCCAGATATGAAGGAGTAGAAGTGACATAATTCCGCTGGTGGTAGTTGTCATGGAGGAAGGCGGTGTTCCTCGCAGTGCACCCACTCATTGGTTTACATGGTTGTCAATGGGGAACCTGGGCCTATCATGATTGCCACCGGTGGTGATGGTGCACACCGCCGCGGAGCATATGCCATGTAGTCACCCCAATTTCACTTGACTCCCAGATCCCGTGCATGAAAGTACTCCACTGAGTGTGCTACTGTGTCTTGGCCTTCACCACAGAGGAGCTGGAGAAGCTGGTGGACGGGGTCCTACCCCTGTAGGCCAAGTTATATGGGCGATCAGAGGAGCAGGTGAGTTGGCGGTTGCCTTGCATGGATGTGTGTGATGGTGGCGGATGCCTGTATGCATGTGTGGTCAATTTGAAACTACACAGGCATAGATTGTGTGGCAAGTACTGTGAGTGAGGTGGTAATATGATCCTGTGAAGTGTCCGTCCCATAGGGGACGATATGTCAGCTGTATCCAATGGGCATATCCTGATGTCTGTTTTTCTTCTCTGTGTGTCCCACACAGGTCAGCACCCATCAGAAGAAGGGACTCTGGCAGGCCATCATCAGGGAGGTGCGGACCCTGGGGGTCTACAACCGGCAGAACACCCACTGCAGGAAGCGGTGGGAGGACCTGCGGCGCTGGGCCTGGAAGACCTGCGAGGTCTAGCTGGGGAGGGCCTCCCAACGAGGAAGGGGTGCCCATCGAACCCTGACCCTCCTAATGTACCGCATTCTGGAAGTGGTATTACGGATTTGGATGGGCGCTTGAAGGCAGCACAGCAGCCACAAGGGGTGAGTACCAACACCGTTTCACACCACATTGATGGATGTGTTTGAGTGGTGTGGTATGTATGCTGTTTAGTGCCAGACACTCGGACAGGTGTCTTCCAGCAGTCCTGCCCCCCATGGGCCCGGAAATGGTTAGGGGCAGGTCTGACAGTTCATCAGGTCCATGTGTCATGTAGGAAATGAGTTTTATGCTTAGGTAGTGGCCACAAGTCAGGGGCATAGTCATGACTATAGTTTTAAGTGCTGCCTGTAGGCATGTAAGCTGGATGGGAGTGTGTGTGCACCAAGTATGTACATCCATTCAGGTATTTACAGATTTCTCTCATGTTTTGTCTCCCCACCCCTGTGCTCTTGTGTTCTTTGTGCACATCAGAATCATCTGGCGAGGGAGCAGTGACACTAGCGAGTGGGGATGCAGCGGCCCACGGTTCCAAGGAGGCAGAGTTGACCGACGCCAAGGGTACCAGTGGGTTGGAGAGTGAGGGGAGTACCACTGGGGAGGCAACTACCACTAGAGGTAGTGACTCTGATACTTGCTCCCTGGTGGTGGCGGACCCTAGTGGTCCCACCCATTCTGTGTCATTTTCCGCCACCCCCATACCATCACCGCCCTCCCAGTTGCTCCCCACCCAGTTGCCCATGCCCACTCACCCAGAATGGTGGGCGTCTCCTTCGCCCCAGGCATCTCATCCCCTGTCAGCCCTGCTACCCTCACAGTGGAGGCTATTGACCTCCTGAGGACCATCTCTGTAGGGCAGACAACCATTGTGAATGCCATCCAGGGGCTAGTATCCCAGATGCAGCAATCCAATGCATACCTGGAAGGCATGCACGGTGCCATGTCTGGCCTACAGAGATCTTTCAGGCTCTGGCATCCTCTTTGGTGTCCCTGGTCTTTCCATCCCCCTGCCAACCACCTCTACCGCTTCCAGCACCCCACTCTCTTCATCCATCCCAAGCACATGTTCAGACGGCAATGCACACACATCAACACACAAGAAGCACACAGAGAAACACAAGCACCACACTTCCCACCACAGGCATACACACAGTCAACATACAAAGGCACACATGACAACATCCACTTCCCCCAGTGTGTCCACCTCTCCCGCATCCCTGTTTGTCACCTCAACATGCACACCCACTAGCACTGCACCCTCAGTCACTTCTGCTGGCCCCATTCTTGAAGACATCACAACATCAGACATCCAGTCGTCCACCACAGACACCACACCTGCACTCACCACAATGACAGTGACTGACAAATGCAGCACACTCACCAGACCTGAAGACACCCAGACAACATCCATTTACACTGACAGCCTGTCTTGTCCCACTGTGTCTACCCCCTCCTCCCAAGACACTCAAACGTTCTCAGACACCCACTCAATACACATGCACCACACCTCAGCATACTGTACAGGCACATGCATCCACGTCCAGAACACCTACACCAGTTACAAGCACTCCCTCTACCTCCACTCCCACACCTTCCTCCATGTCCACCCCAACTGCCCCTAAAAAACGTTTCCTGTCTCGTGTTGACCTGTTCGAACCCACTGGCCCACCCCGTCTCATCCCTAAACGTGCCCATCTCTTTGCCCTGTCCACTCCTTCCTTTTGCTAAGTCCGCCCAAGTCCACCCTTCCCAATCCTGTGCCCCTTCCCCTGAGAGGAAGAAGCCCAGTGCTGCCCCAGGTCCATCAGCCACTCCCTCGATCCAAGCCCACTCCCCCACCTTCCAAGAGAAAACTCAAACCCCATCCACCTCTCAAACGTAAGCCCAAGCCCCCCAGACATAAGTCCCCACCCACGCCACCCCCTGCCCCTGTTCCCTGAGGTGCCTGGCTACCCCATTAATGTCCCTTTATGGTGGTATACCCTGTCCACATGTGGGATTCAATTCCGGGCCATTTGAACCCTTCAGGCTGTTTCTCATGGACTGGCCAATGACCTTATTTGGACATTCCGTTATTTATTTTGTAATAAAGTTTGTGTGCCCAGTGGTGCTGTTGGCGCACTATGGAGAAGTGGTTCATCATTTCATTGTGGGGCTGTGGTGTGCACATGTGTGTACTTCTTGTTCTGGTGTGTGTGATTTGTGATGGTGTGAGATGTTGGAAGTGAGTTGCAGGGGGGGTGGGGTGTGTGGGTGTGTAACTGTGTCCTTTCTTCTCTTGTTTACTAGGTTGCGGTACTTACCGTCGTCGTCGGTCACGGTCATGGAGGTATATTGCAAGGAGCAGGACTGGCATTATTTGCAACTCTCTCTCCATGTATGCTTCGGTGTGTTGTGTGTGCCTACGGTGAGTGTTTCCTTTTATTTGGTTAGTTTCCGCTACGTACAGGTCCGGCCCGGGAACTGACGGCGGTCTTGTGCTTCATTATTTGTTGGGCGGGTGGGGGCCTTTCCATCAGCCTGTGGACAGCCTCTTCCATCGATGTCAGCACTCCAATGCTGGCGGTGTGTATAGCCCGCTCCTGTTTCTCATGTGCTTCATTAATTGGCGGTCAGGACTGCCAGCCTGTTGGCAGTAGTTACCGCCACCGCCAGGAGAGTGGTGATTGCCGCCATGTTCATAATGAGGGCCTTAGTTGTTTCCTTAAACATTTCTCAGTGACTGGGATGAAGTCACAAGTTGAAGCTGACCATACTGGAGCCCTCTTCAGCTACACTGAGCAGGAGGCCTCGGTGAAACTTGGAAACCTTATCAGAGCTTTTCTTTCCCAACTTTAGATGACCCTCCTTAGCAAGCTGATTTTGTTGTGATGTCATCAGATTGCCTTTTCATGAGCCCCGGTCAAATCCTGGAAGTGTGGGGCTCCAGGCTTTTCAGCGGGGTGAACCTGCAAGTCAGGTCACAGTCGCCGTTGGTCGGCTTCACTCACGACGTTGTGTCGGTCCACTTATGGAGCTTTTTTACCAATGTTTCTTCAAACATAATGCCACTTTGTAAAAATGTCCCCTTCATGCGCACACTTTGTGTGGAAGGGGCGTTCAATGAGAGTTGCTGTGGACGTGCCAGAGCAACACCCATTGCATTTTGACGCTGCCTGAGATTTACTAGTTTCATAAACTTGAGGCAGCATCAAAATCTAACTCCACCCCAGAGGTGGTGTTAGCATGGGGCAAAGAGGAGAAATGCTTCCATGTCTCCTGTTTTTTTGCTCTTTCATTTTGTGCTGCAATCTGCAGCACACATAGAAAGAGCAAGCTTCATTTAAGATTGTTTTGTGCAGTAAGGTGTTCCTTCCTGCACAAAAACAATCTCCCACTCAACGCAGCCTTCATTTTACTGTGGTGAAAGGGTTGCTGCATTGACACCAAGGCAGCAAATCTAGCACCAGCGCAGGGGGAGACACAGGGGTGCACCATACCAGGCTCATTCCTGCATTTTGAAAAAACGGTACATGACGCTGCCAAATTTGACACAGCTCCACACACCAACATTTTCTATTAAATCTGACCAGTAATCTTTAAAAATACATATCTCTGGTTCTCTTTATTGGATTTTTGTTGGTTTGGTGTCATCTTAAATATAAAAATGTAATCTATTTTTATAAATTGGAGTTGGATTTCTATTGTTTTGTGTTTTACTTATTTACTGTTTTGGGAATTATAAATACAGACCTGTCTCCTAAGTTAAGCATAACTACTTATTACAAGCAACTAAGGGTTGAGCCAGGATTAATTTATTGAGGCCTTGACTGGACCCAGTGGGGGTTTGTTGTCTATTGCTAAGTGTAGGTACTTAACTCACCAATAATCCACTTTCCAACATCAAGTTATTTTTTTACATAATTTTTTATGTTATTTGACAGTATTTGAATAATCATGCCAAATACATATCTCCTAGAAGGTGATATGATTTTGTTATACCAGGCCAATATGGTGCTCTTTTTCCTTAATGTAATGTGTTTGTTCGGACGTCTTCAATTTTGATACTTTAGGGATTTAATCACCCTTCCTGCCTGAGTGAGCACCTTAATTTCGTGTGGACTGTGGAGATATATATATATATATATATATTTATATATATATATATATCTCAATCATCCCTTGATCTCTTTAGTAATTTCAAGAATGTTGTTATTAAAATTTAAATATAATCAGTGATTTCTGCAATTAAGTAATCAAGCTCAAGTTATAGTGAGTTCACTAAACCATAACTGCAGCTTTTCAGTGTGTTCTTTTAAAAAAAATTCACCGCTCATTCGAACACAAATATTAACTATTTCTTAATGTGTTAGGCATTTCAGATTCGGTAACATATATTTATCGTTACTCGTTTATTCATGTGTTAGGCATTTCATATTCGGTAATATATATTTATAGTTACTCGTTTATTCAGTATGGAAAAATATAAACTGGTTCGGTCATAATATATATGCATGCGTTTTGAACGTTTAAACAAATGTAAAAGTTATGAACTTTAGGTTTAAAAGCAAAATCTAAGGAAATCGTAATTGAACCAAATCAAGCAGAAAATGTATAGTTATCAAATGAAAAGTGATTGACAAAAATATTTGTGGAAAATGAACAAAGACATTGTGTATATTTATAAACAAAATCTACTATGCCTTTCTATGAAATACATTAGCTTTATGTGTGACAATGTGGGAGAGTGAAAATATATTTCCTTCTTTTACGGAACGAAACATTTTTAATATGTTAGATGCTTGAGATTCCAAGTTCTAAATCAATATTGACCTCTAGAAGCTTCAATAGAGCAGATTTATTTGATCCATAATGTACCAAATTCTGCGACTGCATCTCTGATGAGTAATATTGTCATTGCAGTGCAGGGAGTGCTGATGTTAAATTGTGTACATATCTGGTGAGCTGCCTGAATACACATTTAATATCAAGATATAGCATTACAGAATGGAAAAGGCGTACTTAGAGTTAGCCATGAAGGAGAGTGTCTGTTGAGCAAAGCTGGGCAGAGAACCTGATTGAGATCTTTACTGGAGTTCCATAGTCCCTCTGTGTCAGCGGTCTCAAGTACTCCCTCAATCTGACGGAATTGTGACCACTGTCTTTAGATGTGTGGAGGCTGCATACATCTGCATAGACATCTGCATGGAGATCTGCATTGACAGAGTGTTGTCTGTCGAGTAAGCAGTTTCCTGCTCCTAATCTGACTAATAGTGTTCTGTTGCCATGAGGGTGGCGGGATTGGGCTGAGCAGATTTAGATTTCAGCTTTCTGTTGACCTTATAGAAGTGGATTCCTGATGGCAGGCGTCTGTGACTGGACCCGCCCAACATGTCTGTGGCTATTGGATGCATGCTAACAGCACACACCTGATATCTTTTGACTGTTGATACCTGCATACCACACTATAAAACACACTCCATTACATTCCATGATCCTTTGACATTCCACTGCGCAACACCATTTTGCTGCTGAATTTGCCACACAGAGGTCAGGTTATTTTCTTTTTCTCCCTCTGTTAATTTTTCAGTTGTGTATTTGTTTTTCATTAACTTGTGGTCAGGGCCAATTGAATTATGTGGTGGGGGAGGGCCAAAGTATGTGTCAGAGTTAAGTAAATTATGCATTAAAAAAAACAAATTATGAAGCATTATGTGGCGCATTATGTGATAGTATTATCTCATTATTTTGTCATTTTAAAACTTGTTAACGCTCTCTGGGCAATAGTTGCACTTCATTAGTACTAGTTCAACATCTAAATGTAGCAATAAGTTAAAGAAAGGTGACCAGTCAACCTTTGCAAAGGGCCTTCCACTGCGTGGGGGCACATGTCACTGTGTTTTAGTAACTTTTGAACTGCTTGAGCGAGAAACAGCATTTTTTTTGCTAAAAAATCTGCAGATAATGCAGCAGATGGTAGATGTGGTGGCAAATGTGGCAAATCTGCAATTATGCGAAAATCACTGCAACTGCACAATTGCATAATTCCAGTGGTCTTGCTTGTGGGTCCTCTCTTACATTCAATTTTATTTACTCATAATGGCAGGAAGAGAAAAGCCACATTTTACAGTGGGAGAATTGTCAGTCATAGTGGATGAAGTCATTAGAGTAGAGCCACCGTTGTTTGGAGCCAAAATACAAAATACAACCATATCGAAGAAAAGGCAAATGTGGTTCAGAGTAGTTGACATAGTGAATGTTGTAGCAAACAACCTGCACACACAGGAGGACATTAAGAAGAGGTGGAATGACCTGCGAGGGAGGTTGCATTCTCTGGCATCCAAGAGTTACCTGGAGGACCAGAGGATTGGTGGTGATGCTCCCAAACCCCCCTTACAACTTTTTCCCTGGGAGGAGGTCTTGCCAAGTTCGTTTTTCCCCATTGTAGTGAATGGGCTTTATACGTTAACATGGAGAGACTTTATTTTCAAAGAAATACAGTCTTATTTTCCAAAGAAGGGACTAAATATAGCAAGTTTAGAATCAAATAAAAAGTTATATTAAATCCAATGACTTTCCACAGTTGAATTTAAATTGTACCTAGAGAGAGTTTTAGAACTCTTGCTAAACGTTACCAACTTCAGCCCTGCAGTGCCGTTCTCTGAATGTTCGGCCTCTGGCACCCTGAGCCAGGCTGCCTTGATGAGGTGTGAAGTGGCCTGGGCTGAAGCAAAGGAAGCATCAGGTGGGAGAAGATCTGCCTAAGTAGATGGTAGCACAGGATAGGTGGACCGCAGCCAAACTGGACTTCAAAGGAAGGAAGGAGATTTGGGACAGCAACTGGACTGCCTCATTTTCTGCAACCCCAGACATCCAGGTGCCTCCTGACTAGATTAAGAGAGGGCTACAAAGTGCAGTGTTAAGGGACACTTAACCACACTAGTTGGTGGGCTCAGCCAGATCTAAACTCTAAGATCACATTGTTGCCATCTTGGATTATGTTGCTCACCAGGGTTGATTTTTGCCACACTTCCCAGGTAGTTTTCACTCAAGAGGGTGGTGGCCTACATGTTATTGGATGGGAGCACCACCCTGCTTGTCACCCCAGGAGCTAGGATAAATATGGCATGTTGGAAAGTGTATTATTGTTAAGGGCAGGTAAATACCTTCACTTAGCAATAGGCTACAAACCCCGAATAGGTCCAGTCAGGGTCTCAAGAAATGAATCCCGGCTCAACTCTTGGTAATTTGGCAATGAGCACTTAGGGGGTCATTTTAACCCTGGCGGTCCAAGACCGCCAGGGCTAAAATGACGGGGGCACCGCCAACAGGCTGGCGGTGCCCCGCTGGGCATTCTGACCGCGGCGGTTTGACCGCGGTCAGAAGTGGAAAACCGGCGGTCTCCCGCCGGTTTTCCGCTGCCCATTTGAATCCTCCATGGCGGCGCAGCTCGCTGCGCCGCCATGGGGATTCTGACAGCCCATACCGCCATCCTGTTCCTGGCGGTTCGCCCGCCAGGAACAGGATGGCGGTATGGGTTGTCGTGGGGCCCCTGGGGGCCCCTGCAGTGCCCATGCAAATGGCATGGGCACTGCAGGGGCCCCCGTAAGAGGGCCCCACAAAGAATTTCACTGTCTGCATTGCAGACAGTGAAATTCGCGACGGGTGCCACTGCACCCGTCGCACCTTCCCACTCCGCCGGCTCCATTCGGAGCCGGCGTCCTCGTGGGAAGGTAGTTTTGCACTGGGCTGGCGGGCGGCCTTTTGGCGGTTGCCCGCCAGCCCAGTGCAAAACCCAAAATACCCTCAGCGGTCTTTCGACCGCGGAGCGGTATTTTGGAGGGGGAAGTCTGGCGGGCGGCCTCCGCCGCCCGCCAGACTTAGAATCACCCCCTTAGTCTTAACTTAGGAGACAGGTGTGTAAATCATGTGATATCAACAAAATAGTAAATAAGTAAAACACAAAACACAATAAAAAATCAATACCAATTTATAGAAATATATTATAGTTTTATCTTTAAAATGACACCATAAAAAAACAAAAATCCAAAGTAGAGAACGGGAGATATCAATTAAAAAAAATTAAGGGCCTGATTACACTTGCGGTGTCTGTCGGACTAAAACATTATGAGGTTGGCGGGCATTCTGTCGGGCTGACAGTGGGTGCACATTGCAATCAGCCAGGGTGGTGATGACCTCACCATGCCCTGCTGATTACAAGCTGGTTCTCTGACAGCCTTCACATGGTGGTTTCACTGCCATGATTGGGCAGTGCAGGGCTCTCCCTGGCAAGCACCCTATGCTGCTGGTGCCCCTGCGGGCAACAGATTTGCAGCCGGCTCTATTACAAGCCAGTGACAATGCTGCCACTACTTTCCCACTCGGCTGACCGGCGGAAACCTTGGTTTTCACTGGTCAGCCCAGAAGGAAAGTCACTGCAGTGGTGGAAACCCTGTAGAGAAATTGGTGGATGGGTGTTCTCATCTACCAATCACCTAATCGGGGCCAAAATGTTTTCTAGTGCTTAGAAACCAAAAGTGCCAATCTGGATATCTGGTCCCACTCAACCGGGGCAAAGTCAAAAGTTGAGGCCGACCGTAATGGAGCAGGAAGCCTTGGTTAAAGTTGTACCTTCACACTTAGACCCTCATTACAACCTTGGCGGTAAGTGCCGCTTCTCGCCATGCAAACTGCCGCCAACATACCATGACCGCGGGGTATACCGATATGGGTATTATGACCCACACATAGAAATCCACCACTGTATAGACACATACACACAAGTCCGCCAGCCCAAAGGTCAATGATAAACTGGTGGTACCAAAACCCACACAGTTACGCCAACAGAAATACGCCCACAGCATCATGACCCACGAATCACCGCAGCGGTCATTGAACCACGGTAAACCATTGGCGGTACAGACCGCTGCGCTCAAAATACGCACACACTAACAAAACAACACCACATTGGACAATTCAAACTACACACATCTGACACACTTACACACACCACAACCACACACCCACAACACTATAAAACACAGACCCACAACCCTTTACGACCCAAACATTTTGGCAAATGAGAGAGAGACAAGTCAGGAGCACCCATTGAATCTGAGGCACAAAACACCATCACCCATACACCATCCACGCACCTCACAGCACACATCCCATAACATCCCGCCACACACCCTCACACATACCACTCACACTACACCCATGTCACCACAAAGACACCCCAGGTTCTCAGAGGAGGAGCTAAGGGTCATGGTGGAGGAAATCATCCTGGCAGAGCCATAGGTATTCGGATCACAGGTGCAGCAGACATCTATTGCAAGGAAGATGGAGCTATGATGGAGAGTCGTGGACAGGGTCAATGGCGTGGGACACAACCCAAGAACAAGGGATGACATCAGGAAGAGGTGGAATGATCTACCGGGGAAGGAGCGTTCCGTGGTAGCAAGACACCAGGTAGTTGTACAGAGGACTGGCAGTGGACCCCCACCTCCTCCCCCACAACTGACAACATGGGAGGTGCAAGTCTTGGTGATCATGCATCGTGAGGGCCTCACAGGAGTAGCAGGAGAACAGGACTCAGGTAAGTCAAATCTTCACTACTTCATCCCCCACCCGACCTGCATGCCATCACAAACAACAACCCCTACCCTCACTCCCATCACCCCACCACCTCACATACAACCTACCACCACAACACACCCATCCCAATACTAAGCCCTGCATGCAACACCAAAGCATGGACACCCATCACAGACCTGCATGGACACCCATCACCACAGCATGCACACTAGTGACAATCACTTAGCCAAACCAAGCATAACTCACACAAGCCACAGCTGCCTTGCTAATAACAACCATGGAGGGAAACATATCCAAGCACAAGATGGCACACGCAGATACAATAACACTGCACTTGCATCACCACAAGACCCCCATCCAACATCACCAGAAAGCAGGTGCCAGCCACATCAGCTGCCCCCGAAGAGGTCCACAGTGATGACAGCAGCTCAGCATGCCTGGATTACGATGACCAACCTGGCCCATCAGGGACCTCTGGACAGTCGGTGACCAAGCCACAGTCCCAACCCACCACAGAGCCTCCCCCTCAGGAAACACCACCACAGCACCCACCCAGCAGGCCCAACCCTCTGTCCCCAGGACACGTCAATCAGCAGTGTGTCCATCACTACAGGGACCCCAGGCAACCCCACAAACACAGGACGATCAGGGACCTGGGTTCAGTGGCAGTGGGCATACGGTTCAGGGAACAGAGGCACAGGACAACAGGGAAGCTGGGAGGACTGCTGTGCAACAGGGGGAGGACATGCCAAGGGAACCAACTCTCCACGAGGCACTCACCAACATCCTGGGAGCATGCCACCATTCCCAGGAGACCAGATACTGGCCAAGCTGCAGGAGATGCAGCTGCTGCAGGAGGGACAGTACTTGGGGATCAGGGAGGACCTGAGGGACATCCACACCACCCTGGTCACCATTGCAGTGGTGCTGGTTTACATGGCCAACACCATGAGGGAGGCAGTGGCACACCAACGTGCCCCTGACACTAGCCAAACTGAAGAACAGCCCTCCCCCTCCGCCAGCGCTAGTGGACAGGAGGCCCAGCCACAGGACCAACAGGCCACCAGCAACCCACCCCCTGCAGAAGAAGAACCACCCCACATATGGTCCCTGCGATCCAGGCAGAAGCCAGAGAACATTGCCAAGACCCCCACCAGGAAAAAAGACTCTCCTGATTGTCACCCTTCTGTCCCACTCTGTCATCCTGTCCACCTTGAACTGCCATTGCTCCACTTCCTATCCCCCCTTGGACAATGCACCTGTGATACAAATAGACTGGACTCTACCCTGGACTTTCCTCCATCAGCAACCCAACCCATTGCAATAACCCCTACGCTTATTGCCACATAAATAAACACCCTTGGAACAAATTAAGTATGGAGTCTGTGAATTCTATGACAAATGTATTAGTTTCACAAACTGTAAACATTGCAAATCAAAAGTACTGTAATAATTACGTAGGTATGACCTGCAGTGGGCAGCAGTAAACACACCAGGAGCCAGAGTGGGGCACAGAGATCTGAAAATAGAGATGCCAAAGGGTACAGTAAGTGGCCATAGAAATAGGGAAATCAGGCTGCCATGTTCACTGTCAAACACAAAACTGCAATGGAAGGTGAAGTTACAGTGTCTTACCTGTGTGTCACTGGAAGTACTGTTTAATGAGTGCACTTCTGTTGTCTACATCTTCTTCCTCTGCCTCCTCTTCATCACTGTCCACGGGCTCCACCTCTGCCACACGACCATCCCCAGGCTCATCCTCCTGCAGAACAGGCACGTGGCGTCTCAAGGCCAGTTTGTGCAACGTGCAACGATTATCTGGCACACCTTCTTGGGTGAGTAGTACAGGGATCCACCTGTCAGATACAGGCACCGGAATCTGGCCTTCAGGAGGCCAAGGGTTCTCTCAATGATCCTCCTTGTTCACCCATGGGCCTCATTGTAACGTTCCTCTGCCCTTGTCCTGGCATTTCTCACTGTGGTCAGTAGCCATGAGAGGTTGGTGTAACCAGAGTCACCTGCAAATATTCGAGGGATACCTGTTAACCACACACTCACCCTTAGGGCCAAACCCACAACCATATACCTACGTCAACTGGGTGGGGACCATGGTCCATGGGCTCACCTATTAGCCACACCCTGTGCCTCTGGAGTTGAGACATCACATATGGGATGCTGCTATTCCTCAAGATAAAGGCATCCTGCACAGAGCCAGGATACTTGGCATTGACATGGGAGATGTACTGGTCCGCCAAACACCGCACATCCAGAGAGGGAAAGCTTTTCCTATTTCTGACACTTGTTCCTTTCTCCGGGGGGGAACAAATGCAATATGTGTACCATCAATGGCACCAATGATGTTGGGGATATGCCCCAATGCAGAAAAGCAAGCCTTCACTGTGGCCAAATCCTCCACCTGGCGGAATACGATGTACCTGTGCATGTGTTTCAGCAGGGCAGACAATATTCTGGTCAGCACGTTTGAGAACTTTGGCTGAGACATCCCTGATGCCGTGGCCAATGTCGCTTGGAAGGAACCACTTGCCAGGAAATGGAGCACTGACAGGACCTGCACTAGAGGGGCGTTACCTCTAGGGTTGCGGATAGCTGAAATCAGGTCTGGCTCCAACTGGGCACACAGTTCTTGGATTGTGGCCCTGTCAAATCTGTAGGTCAGGATAATGTGCCTGTCCTCCATTGTCACCAGGTCCACCAGGGGTTTGTACACGGGATGTCTCCATCTCCTATTCATCCTCAGCGGTTGAACTCTAGGGTGAAAAACAGTGAGCAGAAGGTCATATTGACACACATGTCTATATGAATATGCATTTCTTCCATTACAGAAAAAGTATGTGAACTTGTGAGTCAGTTGACGTGCCAATGTCTGCTGTGACTCAGTTAGGTGCCATGACCTGTGCCCCCCTGAAATGGCGGCTGCCTGACCTGTGAGGAGAGACAAGTGGAAATGAGGTAATTCCGCTGACGTTGTGCGCCGTTGCGGTCGGTGGTCGATGACAGCCGCCCAAGGTTGCATTGGTTATCATTGGGCCCTATTGTTTCCAGGAGCCAATGGTGATGTATGCCGGCGGTGACGGTACGCACCGCCGCAGACGTGACCGCCATTTTCTATCTGTGCACTCACTTGCTACCTGACCTTCAACAGGAGAGGACCTACACTGCAAGTGCTGCTGTGAACTGTGTCTGGAAGCGACAATGGCATGAGTGTCTGGGAAAAAGGCGCCTGCCTTCACTTCCGAGTAGTTGGAAAAACAAGTGGATGGGGTCCTACCTTAGTACACTTTACTCTATGGTCCTCCAGGATTGCTGTGTGTGTAAGACCTGTGTAGGGGGGTCTGAGGGGTCCTGGGCAGAGTGCTGCATGTATAGTGGTCAATGTATGTGCGTAAGGGGATGGAAGGGATATGGTGGGCCATGAGTATGACAGTCCAGGTGGTTTGACTAATGGCTTTTCTGCTGTATTTTTCAGAAGATGCAAAAACTACAGTTGATGGATGGAATGTAGACCAAATAAAACATTCACCCCCAGTCACAGATCTGGGTTTAATCCATCAGTTTTTTTGCTCACCATGCCATTCCAGTTTGGACCCAGCCATTTGCAAATCAGTCTTGACCCTGTTCTCCATGGGCACAGTCCAGCCCGAACTGCCAGACCAGGTCCTCCCTGGACCAGAAACAAGCATCCTTGGACCGGTTTCCCAGCAGCCCCTCAGCGTGTTTCCCGTGTCCCTTCACCCAGAAGGGTAGGCATCCCCTTCACCCCAGGCACCTCAGGCCCTGCCCCAGTCAGCCCTGCTGCCCTCAGTGAGGAGGCAATTGACCTCCTGAGATCCCTCTTTGTTGGGCAATCAACCATACTGAATGCCATCCAGAGTGTAGCAGTGCATTTGCAACAAACAAATGCATACCTGGATGGCATTCACTCTGGCATGGCGGCCCGACAGAGAGCATTCCAGGCTCTGGCATCCGCACTGATGGCAGCCATTGTCCCTGTCTCCAGCCTCCCCCTCCAACTTCCTCTACACAGTCCCAATCCCCTCAACCCCAGCCTATCCCAAGCACACCTTCAGACCAGCAATCACCCAAATCAACACACAGAAGTGGTTCAGGCAAACACAAGCACCACACTTCATCTCACAGGCACTCACACAAGCACCATCCCCATGCAGACACACCAACATCCACTGCCTCCACTGTGTCTCCCTCCTCCTCATTGTCCACCTCCCTCCCAGTAGTGTCTCCACTCACACCTGCATGCACTACATCCTCATCCACTACCTCTATCACCAGCACGCCTATCACTACACACCCCTCACTGGCAGTCACCACCCCCACATCCATGCACACGTCCCCTGTGTCCTCTCCCACTGTGTCTGTGACCCCTCATCCCAAAGTACACAAACACAAGCACACACACCAAACAGCCATCCACCTCACAACAGCATCCAGCCCATGCACCTGTACCCAAACACAGCAGACTGACACCTCCTACAACCACTCCCTCTTCCTCCACTCCCAAACCTTCACCCTCTTCCCGCCCCAGTGTCCTTTTCCTCGCCAAAATTGACCTATTCCCTACCCCTCCACCCCATCCTTCACCTCGGGTCAGGGTGGCCAGAACCCAGCCCAGCACCTCAGCCACCCAGGCCACTGTGGTTTCTGCAGCTGTGAGAGGCTCCAATGAGGCACCCGTCAGCCCAGCCAGTGTGCCAGCACCACCTGCCATGGCCAAGTAGGGTCCACCACCTGGCAAGGGCAAGAAGGGGACACCAGCTAGCAAGGTGAAGGAGGCACAACCAGCCAGCAAGGGGAACACAAAGACTGCAGCTGGCAGAAGTAAGGAGATACCACCATCTGCCAAGGGCAGGAAGGGGCACAGAACACCAGCCATGCCACTTCAGCTGTCCGAGGCTGCATGTGAGGGCCGGAAGGCTACCACCACCACTGCCAGCACCACCACCTGCACCCTGGCCAGCACCGCCACCTGCCCCGCCGCCAGCAGCACCACTGCCAGCAGCAGCAGCCCCAGTGGGCTGCCGTCTGAAGCTGCAGGTGAAGGCCTGGAGGCTACCATCACCACTGCCAGTACCGCCACCTGCACCGCCACCTGCGCCGCCACCTGCACCTCGGCCAGCATCGCCACCTGAACAGCGGCCAGCACCGCCACCTGCCCTGCCGCCAGCAGCACCACTGCCAGCAGCAGCAGCCCTTGTGGGCAGCCGTCTGAGGCTGCAGGTGAAGGCCCAGAGGCTGCCACCACCACTGCCTGAACTGCAACCTGCAGCACAACTGGCATCCACTCCCCAGGACCAAGCAGTGGGCAAACCACCCACTTGAGAGACTGTGACTTTGCACTCCCCAGGAGCAAGCAGTGGGCAAACTACCCACTTGAAAGGACTGTGGCCTTGCACTCCTCAGGACCAAGCAGTGGGCAAACCACCCACTTGAGAGACTGTGGCCTTGCACTCCCCAGGACCAAACAGTGAGCATGGTAACCCCTCCAGGCCAGTGGTGTTATACCATCTTCTGGCTGAGGTGCCCCCCATT
The DNA here is from genome assembly GCF_031143425.1 of Pleurodeles waltl. Lineage (NCBI taxonomy): Eukaryota > Metazoa > Chordata > Amphibia > Caudata > Salamandridae > Pleurodeles > Pleurodeles waltl. The sequence continues at coordinate 684,204,282 of NC_090449.1, read as the reverse complement.
CCCCATCCCCCTGAGGCGCCTGTGTGTTTTTGGCCTGATGCCCCTGTAGTGTTCTCTCCGTATTGAGGCAGGAGTCAAGTGTGGCCTTGGCCTATGTGTTTTGGCCCAGTGGGCCACGGACATTTTGGATTGGACATTGTCCCTCCTTTTGTATATATTGTATATACTGTTAATTTCTTTATGAACATATTTCTCAAAATTACTAATATTACACTCATTTTACTCCATTCCTTTTGGCCTTGCGTTATTCCTGAGGGTTACTAGGTGTAAATGTAATGTTGTTGCATGGGTTTGTGTGTATGGTGTTGGGGGTGAGGGTAGGGGTGGGGGTGTTGCCTGTTGCATGTGTGTGTCACTCTCTTTTTCCTCCCCCCCTGTGTGCTAGGTGCAGTACTCACTGTGGTCGTCTTTGCCGGCATTCATGCTCCTGGTGTATGAGAAGGTACACCAGCATGGGGAACACATGCAGTTCGAGCTCCATGGAGTCCTTGTTCTTCCTTGAGTGTCAAGAGGTGAGTCGTTTCCCTTCAGAGTAGTGTTTCTGCCATGCTTTTGATGGCATTGGTACCGCCCCGGAAAAACTGGCAGACTTAGAAACCTCTTCTGGACAGAAATGTTTGTCTCTGACCAAATCCTTGATGGAGCACTCCTTGGATAGACTGGGTGGGAAGCCTCAGTCAAACTTTCACATTCACACTTTAAAACTTTTCTAGAGCTTTACTTCCCCAACATCAGACGACCCTTTCAGCAAACTAATTTTGATGCAAAGTCATCTAATTGCCTTTCCACAAGACCCTGGTCAAATTCTGGAAGTCTGGAGCTTTTCAACGGGACAAACCTGCATGTGAGACCGGGTCACGGTCGACGTTGGCTGGCTTGACTCTCGAAATCTGGTTGGTCCACTTACAGAGATTTTTTCCAAAGCTGATCCAACCTTCTCTAAATTTCTGGACTTACTTCTAGAAGTACTTTTAAGGTCCTTCAGGTGTCCACAGCTCACCCCAAGGTTCTAGAAGCTCCACATTGCTCCTGAGAAAGATACAATGAGGTAAAATATATAATCCCATTGTAGATCCTCAAACCAAATATTTATATTGACAGAACATACTTATTAACAAGCCAGGCCCTTTCAGGTCCAGGTGGTGACTTTTGCAGGAGAATGCTGCTGTTTTCTAGCAGAAAGGAATCATGTTGATCTGGAAAATGCTCACACGTACTTGTCTGTTAAGCAAAGAATGTGCACATTGATTGAATTAAAGTTCTTCTGATTGCACTACACCTGTTCTCTCTTGTGTGGTGGCACCAAGGCGATATGTATGCCATCAATTGCTCCAACCAAATGTGGTATGCCACCAAAAGTATATGAATCTCCCTTCACATTGGAAATATTCTCATTTTGTGGAAACTGTATCAAGCTGTTGATGTCTCCTCATTGACAAAAGAAGTTCTTATAGCATACCACTGAAAGTTAGTTGCGACATGCCACTAGATATGTCCACAGAGTACTGGAAATACCCTGTGGCCACAAAATGGAGTACTGCCATAATTTTCACTAGGAGTGGGCAATAAACTCTCGTCCACTGGCAGAGTTTGCCGCTCCGTGTTGAGTACGGCAAAAACTCCCTTACCAACTGTTTGGCAGGGTTTACCAGCGCTCGCTCTAAAAATGTTGATTGCTTCTTAAACCTGCACACATGGTCATCCTTCCTCACAGAGGTGCTGTTCTTGCTTCTTTGTGTTGTCTGACGTTGCTCCCTTATCTTGTGCCACTCCTCAGCACTCAACAGTTCTCCTTCAGGCATGTGCTGCTGTTCTCTGCATGCTCAGGCAGCTGAAGCAGCAAAGGCAGACCCTTGCTTCAGCTCCATAAAGGTACTTGCTGTTCATTACTGTTCTTTTTTCTTCTTTTATTATTTATGATCCAACCTGCACTCCCTGCATATTGCCAGAGTGCCCCTCTGCCATGGACCCCTGCCCCCCAGTTGAGGATAGGTGGCATGTGGTATTAGTAGTTTGCTTGTCTCAATTTGGACAAGCCACACATCTCCTTGGCTTTCAGGCTTCAGACACCATCTCAGACTTTGCTTCAGCAGGCCTTTCACCCCATAGAGAAATGCCAGAATTCAAGTAAACTAGTCTAGGAGGATCAGTATTTTGGTCTCAGTGTAGGCTGAACACATCCTATGATCCTGTGCAAATCATGTAATAATTTCCCAAAGCCAATCTCTTTGTCTACAGTTGTGAAATTCATGGTGCAATTATTTACTGTGACTATGGTGTATCGCCTGTGAAATAAATAACTTAACTGTTAAAGTGATGTACATTGTGATGGTGTATCCATCACAATGATTTAGTGTAGGACTAGTTGCATAAGCAAATACCTGTGACAATGGCATCTCACAAATAAGTGTAATATTTGTGAAGCATGTGCAGTGCAGTAGGTAAGAAGGTAATTCCATTAAAGGGCTTGGGTACTGAAGTATTGCCTTGTGTGGTTGGTAGTAAACTGAAACCTCTCACTATTTGAAAGGTGTATTCAGGGGAGCAGTGCCATTTTTATGGGCTTACATGTTTACTGTAACTTGTGGTCATGTAAGGTGCTCCAAAACCTTTTTACACCAACTGCATGATGTTTGAGCCAGTAGGAAGTTATAATTTATAAATACAGTACAGGAGGAAATGTTAATGCTGTGGTGGCCTGCTCAGAGCATATTTGTACTTTACACATATCGTTTGTGTGCTTGGCTGTAAGCTGCACAATCTCTCAAAATTTAATTTGAAAGGTGTAGTCTGTGATGTGTTGGTCATATTTATTTTCTTTAAGGTGTACTTGTATAGTGCAACTGGTGCTCATGCAAGGCGCTCTGACTCAGGAGCATCTAGACACAGTAATCTGATCCAAGAGAAAGGTATGCCCTACCAGAGCTGACCAGGAAAACAACACATTGCTTTCTCATGAAGATCAGGGTAGGGCAGATAATCTTCAATTCTTTTGCTTTCTACTCCCCACTCATTGTATTTGGCAGGGATAATGGTGCTTATCCATCATCTGCCCCCTGGAGCCAGCTGATCCACGGGACCGGTCCTCAGTAATCTCATTATAATCTGTTCATTCCATCGCAAACACCCCAAACATTGGTCTCACAGTCACCTCACACATATTAGGTGAAGCAGGTGTTTGGCGATCTCATGCCCCAGGGGACATTTCATCACAAGACAAGACCTAAAGGCAACCGTACATATTGGGTGAATAGGGGTCTGTGCATTTCTCTGTGCCATGTTTTATCTGGATAAGTAGCTACCAGAAAATCAACTGGGCATAAATCTGCTGAACTTGAGGAATTTTTATTTAACTCCATGGAATTCTATCGAGTAAAACTCTGTGAGTTTCACCCAGGCCTAATTTTCACTATTCGTGTTAATGATATGGGATTTCTATTGTGAGGCAGAAGATCCGGCTCCAGCTAATGACATAAATCAAGAATAGTTTGCCTATTCAATCTGAATTCTTTGATAATATCCCATTCTTCCATGATGGCATGGTCTGGAAATGGTCTTAAAACATGAGGCTGTCATCTTCTACCTCTCCCTGGGTTCATATGTCTGCATTTAAGAAAAAAGAAAAATATTTCCTTAAATATGCAAATAATTTTTTTGATAATCAGCACGAATCTCATGTCATTCTATATGTTTTTGTAACATATCTGTACACAACATTTGTTAATCCCTTGGTTGCCAGGGATGTAAAGGTTACGCCCTCGTTTGCACTGCTCGTGTGCCGAGGGCATAACCGCTACGTCCTGGTATGGGGTCTCAGAGGGAGCGCCAGCGCTCTCCCCGATGGCCTTACACCCCACTTCCATGGGCAGGGATGGAAGAGGAATTGCCTCCCCTTCCCCCCTGCTACCCCGGACCCCCTGTGGCGTCTGACGAAGTCAGCGCGCTGACCTCATCAGAGGTTGCACTCTATGCGCTGGAAGCCAGCTTCCAGCTCGTATTTGAAGAGAAATGAAAAGCATTTTGCCTCCGATCACATGGAGGGGCGAGTGAGGCATCAAAGGAAAGGAAAGGCCTTTCTTTTCCTTTGATGTCTCTTTCTGCATTTCTGCTGCTTGATTGCAATCGTGCAGCAGAAATGCCCACTAGGCACCAGGGAGTTTATTTTTTTATGTAATTGTATAAGGGGAGCGGCCCCTTGGGCAAGGGTGGCTCCCCAGGAGGGCAAAATAATTTAAGGCCATTTCTGCCCCCCCATGGCAGATTGGCCTTTTTTCATTAGGCCGATCTGCCTTGAGGGGGGCAGAAACCCCTAAACACCACAGATCTTTTTTTTTTGTATATATATATCTATACATGGGGAGTGACCACTTAGGCAAGGGTCACTCTTCTGGGGGCAAAATTATCTTTAGGCTATGGGCCTATTTTTTTAGGCCAATCTGCCCGCAAGGGGGCCAGAAACTACTAGACACCAGGGATTTTTACTTTTTTGCATCAATTTCACGCAAGGAGAGCGGCCCCTTAGGCAAGGATCATTCCCCTGGGGGGAAAATTTATTTTAGGCCATTTCTGCCCTCCTTGGTGGGGGATCGGCCTATTTCTATTAGGCCGATCTGCCCCTGGGGGGCAGAAACCACTTAGTCGCCAGGGATTGGTGTGAGTGTATGTGTGTGTTTTGTTTGGGGGGCAGCCCTTTGGGCAAAGGTGGCTCCCCATGGGGGCATATTAATGTTGGCCATATCTGATCAGCTTATTTTTGGAAGATTTTTTTTTTCCACTAGGAGTGGCCATACCCCTACTTCAAATAAATGTCATCAAAGTTGTTCTATCCACCGGTGGGAAGATAGTGCAATTATCCCCCATCCACTCCCCTGGGGGGCAGAAAGCCTACTAGATGACAGGGATTTTATTTTAAAAATAGTCGGTCGGTGGCTACCAACCAGTATGGGGATGGGTATGCCCCCCCCAACTGAAGGGGTAACAGTATTTCAGTTCTCCCCCACACACTACAATATCTTATCCCATGGCAAGCAAGAGGACATTTGATTATTTTGGGCCATGAGAGCTTGTCTAAATCCCAAAATCGTCCCACTTGGAATGGTGGGGGCTGCACTTTTTGGACATTGGGATGCTGCCATGTAGAAAAATCCACAAGACATAGACACATCTGAAAACTAAACATCTGGCTGAGTCCAGGGTGGTGTGCCTCACATGCACCCCACACCATTTTCTAAACCACAAAGCCCTGCAAACCTCCAACTTTGCTGGAAATCACACATTTTCCCACATTTTTGTGATGGAACCTTCCGTAATCTGCAGGAACCCACAAAATTTCTACCACACAGCATTGTCGCATCTATACTGATAAAAGTTCTGCCCCACTTGTCAGCCTAAAACTGTTATTTTTCAAACTGCCCTTTTGAACCCGCTTTGGTAACCTCTCAATTTCGACATGTTTTTGGCTCTTCCCTGTCACAGGCACTTGGCCCACCTGCACAAGTGAGGTATCATTTTTACCGGTAGACTAAGGGGACCGTTGGGTGGTAGAAAATCTGTCCCGTTGTGGTGATCCAACTCAGAAATGCGGGAAAAATGTGAATTAATTTTTGCTACATTTGAGGTTTGCTGAGGATTCTGGGTAAGAAAACACTGGGGGACCATCCCAAGTCACACCTCCCTGAACTCTCTTGGGTGTCTAGTTTTCAGAAACGTTTGGATTTGGTAGATTTCCCTATATGGCTGCTGAGCCCAAGACCAAAAACGCAGGTGCCCCACCTTTCAAAAACAGGTAGTTTTGTATTTGATAATTTTGATGTGTCCACATAGGGCCTGATTACAACTTTGGAGGACGGTGTTAAACCGTCCCAAAAGTGGCGGATATACCACCTACCGTATTATGAGTCCATTATATCCTATGGAACTCGTAATACGGTAGGTGGTATATCCGTCACTTTTGGGACGGTTTAACACCGTCCTCCAAAGTTGTAATCAGGCCCATAGTGTTTTGGGGGTATTTCCTTTAGCGGGCACTAGGCCTACCCACACAAGTGAGGTACCATTTTTATCGGGAGACTTGGGGGAATACTGGGTAGAAGGAAATGTGTGGCTCCTCTTAGATTCCAGAACTTTTTATCACTGATATATAAGAAAAAAGAAATTTGGTCCACTTTTGAGGTTTGCAAAGGATTCTGGGTTACAGAACTTGGTGAGAGCCCCACAAGTCACCCCATCCTGGATTTCCCTAGGTATCTAGTTTTCAAAAATGCACAGGTCTGGTAGGTTTCCCCCGGTGCTGGCTGAGCAAGAGGCCAAAATTCACAGCTAGGCACTTTGCAAAAAACAGCTCTGTTTTCTTTGGGAAAATGTGATTCGTCCATGCTGTGTTTTTCGGGCACTTTCTGTCGCAGGCACTAGGCCTACCCACACAAGCGAGGTACCATTTTTATTGGAAGACTTAGGGGAACTCTGGGAGGAAGAAAATGTGTGGCTCCTCTCAGGTTCCAGAACTTTCATATCTCCGAAATGTGAGGAAAAAGTGTTTTTTGGCCACATTTTGAGGTTTGCAAAAGATTCTGGGTAACAGAACCTGGTGAGAGCCCCACAAGCCACCCCATCCTGGATTCCCCTAGGTATGTAGCTTTGAAAAATGCACAGGTTTGGTAGATTTCCCTAGGTGCCGGCTGAGCTAGAGGACAAAATCTACAGCTTGGCACTTTGCAAAAAACAAGTCAAATTTCAATGTAAAAATGTGATGGGTCCATGTTGCGTTTCCTGTGGAGGCATTAGGCCACGTAAGTGAGGTACCATTTTTATTGGGAGATGGGGGAACACATAATAGCAGCAAAAGTGTTATTGCCCCTTGCCTTTCTCTACATTTTTTCCTTCCAAATGTAAGGTAGTGTGTAAAAAAGACATCTATTTGAGAAATGCCCTGTAATTCATATGGTAGTATGGGCACCCTGGAGTTCAGAGATGTGCAAATAACCACTGCTTCTCAACACCTTATCTTTTGCTCATTTTGGATATACAAAGGTTTCCTTGATAACTATTTTTCAGTCTATATATTTCACCAAATGAATTGCTATATACCCGGTATACAATGAAAACCATTGCATGGGGAAGCTCAGTTGCTGGCTCTGGGTATCCAGGGTTCTTGATGAACCTACAAGCCCTATATATTCCGCAACCGGAAGAGTCCAGCAGATGTAACGGTATATTGCTTTAAAAAATCTGACATCGCAGGAAAAAGTTACAAAGTAAAGCGTGGAGAAAAATGACTGTTTATTTCACCTCCATTTCTATATATTTTTTTTTAGCTGGTATTTTCTGTAGGATCTACACAAATGACCCCTTGGTGAATTTAGAATTTTGGCTACTTTTCAGAAATGTTTAGCTTTCTAGGATCCATCATTGGTTTCACACCCATTTCTGTCACTACCTAGAAGGAGACTAAAAGCACAAAAATAGTGAAAATGGGGTATGTCCCATTAAAATGCCAAATTGTGTTGAAAAATGTGGTTTTATGATTCAAATCTGCCTGTTCTTGAAAGCTGGGAAGATGATGATTTTAGCACTGCAAACCCTTTGTTGATGCCATTTTCAGGAAAAAAAATCTCAAGCCTTCTTCTGCAGTCCTTTTTTCCATTATTTTTAAAAAAATGAAATTTTCGCTGTATTTTAGGAATTTCTTGGTCTCCTCCAGGGGAACCCACAAACTCTGGGTACCTTCAGAATCCCTAGGATGTTGGAAAAAAGGACTCTCATTTGGTGTGTGAAACTTATGTGGACAAAAAGTTATGACGGTCTAAGCGCAAACTGCCCCAAATAGCCAAAAAAAGGCCTGGCACCTAAGGGGGAAAATGCCTGGCGGCAAAGGCGTTAATGATGTTGGAAATTGATATAACTAATTTTTGACATGTCTAATAATCTTAAATGTGTAAATAATGCATTTTAAATGTATTATTTGCACATTATTATTTTCTAAAAATACCTGTCAACAGAAGTAAAAACGAAACCATGCAAATATTGCATTTAAGCACAGGAATGCAATACATAATATTAGGGAGGGACTTTGAATTCCGCTCTGCCTGCGGAGTTTGTGGAGTTTTGCCAGCTCTGCGTGGAGTTCCCAAAAACTCAGTGGAGTGGAGCACGGCAGATTTTTTCCTCATGCTTGCCAACTGCAGGTTTGCTAGCGCATGAAAACTGAAATAATGGAGCGGCTCCTGGCAAGATTTCTTAATGCGAGCAGTCACGGCAGGTCACTACCGCACATGTTGAGGAAGCTGCTATTCAAGTAGAACATGTACTTGCGGGGTGAAAAGAAGCAGCACCCTCTTGCACCGTGCATTGTGCTGCTTGTGCTGATTTCACAGCGTGGGGCAAACTCCTGGTGTTAAAAATCAGCACAAGCAGCATGACTAACTGCACGCCGCTGCTCACAGAACTCCGTGTAGTGTGACAGAGTTTTTTCTGCACTTCATGGAGTTTCGCATATAGAAGTCCGCTAACTCGGCCGAGGCCTACATCATATTGTTTTCATTTGGCAAAAATGAGTAATGTCTGCATTCTGTGTATGTAAAAAAACTAGCCACAATTTTGACTGGTGGTGATACACTTAACATTAAAAAATACACTATTCCAGAATCTAAAATGGTGGTTGCCTAACCTTGATGTCAGGAAATTTGCAAACATATGGCTGTTGGCAGAAGTTGACCACATAGTGGGTGTAAACGCTGCAACAGACAAGCCATAGGCTAACGTGTGTGATAACAATGTACAACAGCCAATGGATGTGTCTGTCTCCGTTGACGGTTACCTATACCGTGTACATGTATACAGCATTTGTAAAACAGAAATATAAACTAAACCACGGAATTATCACAGAAATGCACTACATAATACTGTTTGAATTTTACAACAATGAATAATGTTTGCATTTTGTACATGGAAACAAACTACTAGCCACAATTTTGAGTGGCGGTGCAGCACTTAAAATTAAACAAATACGCTCTCAGAATCTAAAATGGTGGCTGCCTGACCTTGCCGTCAGGGTATTTGCAAACATATGGCTATCAGCCAAAGTTGACTGCATAGGTGTAAGCTCCGTGATGGACACAAGCATAGGCTAAAGTGTTTAAGAGCAATGTACAACAACCAAAGGATTTGTCTATCTCCGTTTACGAATGCATGCATCATGTACATGTACACAGCATGTGTAAAAAAAGCTCACTTGCCTCCTAACACTGCATCCAACAACAACAACACCATTTTTGCTGCTGTTTCGTGTCTCTGGGAGCCAAGATGCCAGAAAGAGAAGGTGACAGGGACCCTAACGTCTTAGCTGAGGAGCTGGATATGTTGGCCATGGAGGTCCTGCCCATGTACAACCAGCTGTATTGCTCACCAGAGGATCAGGTACATGTTTAAAATGTAATTCTCACTAACCTGTGAGTTACTGAAACATAGGCTAGAATGTAACTTTTACTTCCAGAGTGAAGTGTAATGAATGGAGTGAAGTCAAATCGATATTGAAGCTATGCACAAAGTGATGTTTCTAAATGCTTCTAAATGTCAGGAAATTTAAATGAAAAGTTACCTTGAAGATTAAGATAACTCTCCATTTCCGTTTAGTCATATATAAAAGTGTTGCATTTACGAACTGTATGTCCCTTACTCACAGTAGCCAGTAGACACTGTGCTATAAGTATCAGTGAAAAATACAGCTGTATGTTGAAATGAGAAATGTGAATTGCAGAAATGTTATGAACTTGTGTGCATAAATATTTTCTGCCCTTTAAATGTATCCCATTTTCAAAATGAGTGTCTGTTTGTGTTCTACATATAACGGTGCAACATATGGCAAGAGGTATCTCCTGTGCTGCAAGTACATATGACATAGTCTCTCAGTCAGCCCTACAAATACATCCCATTCCTACACACACACTTGTTCATACATCGCTAAAGACTGTGCTCTCATGGCAGCCCTTTCATTGTGCCCTTAGTCATAGTATATGTTTCTAACTATAGTATCTGGCTCTATGGACATTAGGTATTAAGCCCATGGAGCTGGGTGTCAGTGGTTGTGGTAACAATCCACAAGTTGTTTAGCCTTTAGTAGCTCACAATGATTTGTACTGATCAGAAGTAGCTCTCAGTTCAGTGAATGTTTTAGACCCCCGGTGTAGATGATGTTAGTGTCCTGGATTTGTAAAATAAGCATCTAAAAAGTGATAAGAGTACTCAATAGGTCACTACAGATTTGCAGTTTCAAGTAAAAAGTAAAATTTAGAAAATATGTTGTACTAACAAAATAGAAATGCTTGAGACAGATTTATCAAAATAGTTACATCACATAAGCAAACAAAAAAAAATCGATATTTTTTTCGTATCTGTACAGGTCAACGGCCAGCAGAAAGATCATATGGAAGGGTATCATGAAAAAGGTGCAGACCCTGGGAGTCTACAACTGGCACAGCATTCACTGCAGGAAGAGGTGGGAGGACTTACAATATTAGACCAAGAAGTCATCAGAAGTCCAGCCCAGCCAGTCTTCCCAACATGGGAAGAACATGCACTGCACCCTGGCCACCTTAATGGTCCACATACTTGTGGTGGCCCATCCCTAGCTTGATGGGCAGTTGAGAGCCCAACAGCAGCATCAAGGGAGTAAGTTGTATTTTTTTTTTAGTTCTTATTGTTAGATAACTTTTTTGTTACAGCAACAAATTATGGTATCAACATAAAGGTTGACACACTTCCAACGTACAAGAAGTGTTCTGGAAGGTGTAAATGTTGCACAAGGTGTATGATTTATTTTGAGTATTGATTTGTGGAAAATGTCACCACTAGATTTGTGATCACTGCCAAAGGACTGTTTTGAGCAGACACATGCCTGCCTAAGAAAAACAGAGGTACTTGGATTTTTTATGTTATGAGAATCAGGCCACATTTTTTAATTGTTTCAGGTGTTATGTACTATCACACTTGTTAGGAGGTTATATTGGCTCCATTACAGGTGCCATAGGATACAATGCACTTCTAATACAGTGGATGTTCCAAACTTCACATTGGTGAGTTTGTATAATAAACAAACAATAGTGAGGATGTGATCCATAATGACTAGGAACAAGAGAAAATGGCAACACTTTTTAGCAAAAACATATCAAAAATATGTTTTTACTTCAAAATAATTTCAGTTCCTGTTAATAGTTGCAGATTGGCATAAAGCCTTACTCTTTCACCGATGTGCATGTAAGCAAGTCTGTTTTACAAACATGAATTTGGTCGGCAAACATTTTTAATGAAACAGACAGGAATGTGTACACATTAATGACAGAGTAACACATACCCAAAAACATTTTTGTGTCCTCTGTTATGTTCAGATAATAAATAAATATTGAAGAAAGAGTAAGTGAACGGGCCTTTTACAGTCAGACAAGGTACATGGTACAAAGGTTTCTTGCTACATATTGATTTTTGTGACTTGAGTTCACTATTCAAAACAACCAATCTGTAGTATTCAAGGGTGTTTAACTATTCTAGTAGAAATTTGAAATGTTTAAGAGGAATGATCAAAATGAATTTGGAGTAATGGTAGTAAATTAAAAAAATGTGAGCAGATAGGTCCTTAAGATGTTCCCTACATGTATGGGGTAATGGTAAAGTATACCTACGTTTTCAAGCCTTGAAGCAGGTGTAATGTGAAAACTAGGAATGTTTTGTAAAATCTCATGATCATTTTTCTTTGCACTGATCCAATGGAAATGTTGTATCTGTCTTTTCAGCATCTTCAGGAGCAGGTTGAGGGGTCATTGGTACAAAGGGGGAGGAGCTAATGGCCACTGTCTTTTGGTGGTGAGATGTCAGACACTGATGGACACAGTGGCATGGACAGCGAGGGGACTAGAACAGAGGCCACCAGCTCATCATCTTCTTCGTAAGCCTCTACAAGTGACTAGTCTCTAGAGGTGGTGGTCCCTACGGGGCCTTTACCATCTCCATCCTAGTCCCCACCCAGATTCCCATTTCCACCCTGCCTCTTGCTCCCCCTGCAGTTGGACAAACCCACCCCCCTAGAAGGGCTGGGGTCTCCTTTGAAGCAGGCACCTGCCCCATGCCCCACAGCTGCGCTCAGTGAAGAGTCTATTGACCTGTTACACAACATCTCTATAGGCCAGAATATATTTGTGAATGCCATCTAGGGCCTTAGTTGCCAAATGCAACAAATGGTTAATTTCTGAATGCCATTCATAGGTCAATGCCTGGCATGCAGGGATTGATTGTGAAAATAGCCTATGCACTGCCTGTAGCTCCCCTGGCTCAACTTTGTGCCCCTACTCCAGTCCCTTCTTCATCTCAAATTCCAACTCCCACCACAATCACAAGCACACTCACTTCTTTGTAGGCACCCATACCAAAAGACACAAGCAGCACACCCACAAATAAACACTACAACACAAAGAAACACAAACACCTATCCAATGTACACACTACTGATACTATATGCACAGGCTTCACAGTCACCCACACAATCATCACACCCACAACCACCACCACACCCACAGTCACCAAAATGATCGCCACACCCACAACCACCACAATACCCACATTCACCACAACATCCACCTCAACAGAATACCCACCAAATAGACTCACCCAAACACACCCCTACACACAAAACACCCACCAAACCCAGACACACACACTTACCTAAATACCTGTTAGACCACACACATTCAAGCATATACCAGACAAACATGCATCTGCAAAACATAGACCCATGCACTACATCAGCAGCAAACTCACCCCAACAGACACAGTCACACAAGCACACACACACACCACCAACCAAACAAAACTGCACACACTCACCCTAACAACAAACACCTTCCAAGAAACACACACACCCAAACATACACAACATACATCAGATCCACATGCACCTGCAAAACAGACATCACTTACTCCAGCTCTCTCTACCTCCAAAACCCATCCCTTTCCTATTCCTTCTCTTCCACTCGATTTACCTTCGTACCTGTCCCTGACCCTTGTGGGGGTCTGTGCCCACTATATACCCCTTCCTGAGGAGGTTTGCATTGTAATTAGGCGACAAGGTTGTGAGCAAAAACCCAACCATTGATGCTGTGCATCCTGTTTATTTGACATGTATACCATACTCGTTAAAATTTTCGAGAGACACATCTCATTTCTAAATCAAATGTTTGTCTTTTCACAAAGTTTATCCTGACATTAGTTTTTATTTAAAATTCATTGATTAATAACATTGTTAATTATAAAAATGTAAGTAAAATGAAATTCATTTAATTTATGGCAGTAAACAAAACACTTTTTTCATGACATTTGTATAGTGCATACACTAGTGATGTACATTTGATGGTCATTTTGGTGCAAGCACTCATGCTAAAGGACACTTACATCAAAATTAAACATGTTTCAATGTTTTTAACTTGCTAATACAGGTGTGTTTATTTTCAAATGATATGTGTTAATAATAAACACTCCAAAACACATAAATAAACTTTAAAATTGCCTTTAATGATATACAGACAATGCACTAGACAAGGGGAAAAATGACATCAATACATATATGAAATGTTTTACGTTTAGAAGCGACCCTGAATGTACATTTTGCGTAAACCAACTTGTTGCATTGTGTAGTGCAATTACTACATTTTTTTAAATGTATGTTGTCCAAATAATGTGTAATGCACAAGTATCTGATTTGATCAAATATACAGGTGTGTTTCTTTGAATTTCTTAAACTACTACATTACACATACATGCAGTTGACATTATTATACTATTGCTTGTAAGTATTTATTAAAAATGCATTAGTCCAGAGCTAGTGTAAATAGAAAGATCCTATGGTAACATTTAAAAAAAAGTCACTTACCTCGAATTGGTCAAATTAATTTCAAGCGCCTTCTTGTGGGAATGGGCAGGGGCAAATCTTGTTCTCCACACTCTGTGTCCCCAAAAACTCCTGTAAGACAGCACCCCCCCTCAGGTAGAGGGAGAGGCAGACGCATGGTGGCCCGAGACGGAGCACGGCAGTGCCCGCTCAGCGCTCACGAAACCCCCGTGAGGCAAGGCGGGGTAGGCAGCAGAGAGGGGAATGTGGCCCAGAGCACAGCCCAGGGCATAGAGGTTCCCTGTGTTCCTTTCCTGATATTCAGTATCTTGGTATCTTGGAGCTGGCAGGAGGTCACAGAGGGAGCACGTTTGGAGCTCTCTGGAGCATGGTATGGCGATTTGGAGGCTCCAAGCGCTGAAAGCCTGATGATCTGGAGGAGTTTCCTTCCCTCTGCCCCCCTGTACTTGTCCTCGAAGTGTGACCTGGCGCCTAGAAGCTAAGGGCTGGTGCTGGTGCTGGTGCCTGTGTGGAGAGGGGGAAGTGAGGAGCTGAAGAGAGAAGCTGCATGGTGCTGATTGGCTTCAGCTCCTGGCTCCTGTGAGATCTGCATCAGTGAATTGGTGCCTTCTAAACAGCGGTGGATGACAGCGACAGTGGCAGCAACAGTGGTAAGCAGCAGCAATTTGCAGTAGACTGTGCCGTAGACTGTGGCTGCAACTGCGACAGACTGTAAGCGGCAAGCGGTTGGCAAGTGGTTGGCAATTCAACCTGCCCCATCTTGTGATGAGCAGGAAGGGTGGGGCTGGAGAGTCCAGATTCTAGATTCCAGAGTACAGAATACAGAGTGCAGCAGTAGTCTCAGGGGCAGCGTCCGTCTGACCGGCTTCTGCACTTTTTTATTTTAAGGATCAGCGTCCTGTGCTCGACGTGATCTTCATGCATTGTTGCCAGCACTGGAGCCGGATCAGATGAGTCTGATCTGATGAGCTGAGCTGAGTGTTCCACAGGTTCATGTAACATTTTCTGGGCTCCTGCGCCCTCCCTGTGCTTTCTGCGCACCTCTCATTCCCAGATGTGAGACATTGGAGTTCACAAGTCTTGGCAGTACCTAGAGATTGGGCCCTCCTCTCTCTCTTCTCTCTTTACTCTTCTGTGAGCCAATTGGCGCAAGGTCACACAAGGCGAATTCAGAAGGAGGAAGTATAGCTGTAGCCTCTTTTGGTGGGATCCTTGTGCTGGCCAGCGAGTCATAATCTATTGGTCTTCCGGAGACCCACAACTCAATAATTTAATATTTTTAAGAGTAAACGGATACTCAGTGGACAGCTGGAGGCGATAGTTGGAGGGGAAAGCAAGTGCTGCACCCTTTGTGGGAGGAGGAGGGGTCCAGAGAGTACAAGGGAGGAGAGTACAAAGGGGTGAGAGCATAAAGGGGTGAGAAATGGGCAGACGGAAGGGGGGGTTCCCCCAAGATAATCTTAAAATCAATAAAACTTTAGACTGCTTTCTACAAAAGGCTGTTGGAGCCTTCGACAAAGAAATTGAGATAGCTGAGTGTTGCATATCTACCCCGGTATTAACGGCTCCTATTTCTCTATCTCCACCTCATTACAATTACCCCCACAGCTTTCATTGTCTCTGCAGCCCCAGTACACCCAGTACACGCAGTTAAATCTGGCCTTCCTACCAGCCGACCATTCAGACAATGCCCAGGAGATTCCCCCTGCGGTCCTGGATGAGGCCACTGAAACAGAACTTGCATTGTCATCACCGGGCCCTTTGGCTGGTGTACCAGCTCCTGAGCCAAAAGGAAAAATAAATCATGGTGTTATTAATTTAAGAAATGATTGAGCTTGTACTATGAGCTCCACAAATTCTGGACTTGAACCGGGTAATGATGGGTCCAAAAAAACACAGGAGAGTACTATTGGTCCACTGGCGATTGAGTACATAATGAGGAGCTCACTAGGAGGTTGTGTTCTATTGAACTCCGTTTAAAAGCCATTGAAGAGAAATTAGGGGGGTTTACCCAGTCCCGTGTGCCCGACACCACCCCAAGAGCTAATTCACAGCCCCATTGCCAGTATTCACTTCTGGGAAAATCTGCTGGCACTGGTGGCAATGCTCCCTCACATTCTGTTGAGGGCCCAACGTCACCCAAGGGTTGTTGCATTCATTCCTGTCAATTCAAGGTGGGTCAGAATGCCAGGCTGGGCCGCAATCCAGCGGAAGTCTGTCCCAATGATGTAGACATTGTTAATAGGGGAGCATGTGTTGCTGCTCCAATAACTAATTAAGTGTCTAAGATGCCTAAAGCTTCCAATATTCATGAGCATCAATCAGTAAGCCCTCCAGTGAGGGAGCAGGAGTCTAGTAGAACCAGAACTGATAACCATGGGTCTCAGTTAGAAGTTTTACATATACGCCCAGAATCTTGCCCGTATGTGCTTGTAATTACAAATGTTCCTAGGCTCCGAACAAATAGAGTGGAGACTTATATAGAGCTGAAAAAAGGTCATCCATTGGCTACATGTTAATGCTGAATTTGGTACCTTCAATATTAATTGTGTGGATGGTGGGTGGGTGGGTTTGGAGAGGGAGATTGTATGTTATTAACTTTGACTCACCTGCCCTGGTCCAACAGATTTTCTTAAACTCCTGCAGAGCTAGCCCCTTAGGTGTAGGTGTTTTTTTGTGTAGACTCTCAACCTTCTATCCCCCAGTACCTGAACTTGTCCTTAGTAGCTTGACATTTGACTCTAGAGGCTCCTCTTGTTTCAATGTGCACCATGTATCACAGTCTGAATGTAGCCAACCTCCGTCTTCCCTCCCAGACGTGGATTGACACATAGTTAAAGTTACACAGGGTATCCCAGGGATAATGGGGCCGAGATTAAATACTGGGGAGTGTGTTACTTCTAGAGATACGGAACTTGGGGAATCTAGAGTGAGCAGCCTGGGTGAAGAGTGGATTGCAAACGCAGACTCCATGGGCCCTACACAAATTGTACCGCTAGCCCAGAATGATACACCGGCCACCGTGTTTTGTTGGAACATGGCCGGTTCTGAATTCACTGGGATGTGCAATACCATTGGAGATAAAGACGTTGGGGGACCTAAAGAGGGCAGTTTAGCAGTAGATTTAATGGGCAATCCGATCTCTATGAGCTCCACACAGATTGCATCACAAGTCGAGGATGATGCACTATAAGCCCAGGATGATACGCTGGTTATAGTCCTTAGTTGGAATATAGCCAGGCTTGAGTCCAAAATGCGAATTCCAGACTGGAGCTCTTTTATAGATGAGCACAAGATATTTCTGTTCCAAGAGACATGGGCCCTAGAGCCCAAGCACAGATTCGGTTTTAGGAATTTGTGTGTCTCAGCGCGTAAGGTGACTTCTGGAAGACCCTCGGGTGGATTACTTATATGGGTTAATAGTTCCCTCAAGTGTCAGGTTGAGGAAGTGGACATGTGATGTGCCGATTTGCAAGGTTTAATATTATCCACCCAAAGAGAAAAACCCCTACTATTGGATTGGTGAATATAGATAGCAGGAGTGTGGGCAGTAACTGTGAGTCTGATGTTTTAACTGTGCTTGATAATATTGTATCCAGTAGATCCACTACCCATTGCATCTTTATCGCAGGGGATTTCAATGCTACTTTTGAGCTTTATTCTCTGACCAAAGAGCTTTACCATGACAAATAACAAACTGAATGTCAGGTGGGATGTTGTTAATTCCTCTCCAGGCTCCCATTCATCAAGATATATCCTTCTGGCAGACCAAATGGAGCATATGCTCCATTTACCTGAGGATGACAATAGGCTACTGGTTGCTCATATGGAATTATTCAACTCTTTGAAAAAACTTTTACTAAAGAAGCTGCTGCTAAAACAAGAAACAGGTGTAGCGAGAGGTGGTTCAATCATTCATGCAGGGAAGCCAAGCACAAATTATTGAGGGACCTGAGAAGTGGGATAAGAGAGCTAATAAGACAGTCAAGAGAGAGTTATAGGTGGGAACTTTCCAAGGCACGAAGAAGTTGGGAGGAGAAATGATGGGCTGCTCACCTGGAGGCCGCAAGAGCTAATGATGCCTCCAAGTTTTGGAAGCTGATTTCAAATGACTGTGGTGATTCCCGTCCCTTGCCTGGTACTTCAATTCTCCCGGCAGTATGGGTAAATCATTTTGGGTCACTTTACTCAGGGGTAAATTAACCTAATCTCAGGGAGCTGATCAGCATTAGGAAAATTGGTGTTCCTCCAATCAAGATTTCCCTAGCCGGAACTAAGGCAGAAATAGCTTCCCTCAATTGGAGAAAGGCCCGGGGTCTTGATAAAATACCTGGTGATCTTTACAAATCAAACCCTGATATCTGGGCCCCCTACTTGAACAGGGTTTGTAACGCATTTGCTGCAGGAGCACCTATTCCTTGCACATGGAGGGGAGCTGTGATAGTTCCCCTTTTTAAGAAAGGTAGTCCTTGCGACCCTTTTAATTATCATCCAATAAGCCTCTTCGACAACTTCTAGAAAACTTTTGCGAAGCAGATTTTGTTCCATTTAGAAGAGTGGATTACAGGGAGTGGGGCCATTTCTAATTTACAAGCAGGTTTTAGACCTGTGGTTAGCAGAATAGATCAAGTCCTGAGGTTTTTGGCAACTAAATGGAGGACTGTTGATATCGGAGGTGGAAACCTATATGTGGCCTTCATTGACCTTCGAGTGGCCTTTGACCTGGTATCCAGGAATAAATTATGGCTAACACTGACCAACATGGGAGTCCCTAAAGGTCTTTTGAACCTTATTGTCCAACTTCATAAAGGCACTTTTGCCCGAATCAGGAGTGGCAAGGATGGTGAATTAACAGATTCAGTTATTATTGAGAGAGGAGTAAGGCAAGGCTGTGTCATCGCCCCTACCCTCTTTCTTTTATATATAAACAGCTGCATTAAGTATTTAACTAATTGTAACAATGATTCATCTAGGCTGGCAGGCTTTGGCCTGGAAGTCAATGTCAGGAAAACTAAGTTTATGGTCTGCAGCTCGCAAAAGAAGAAAGTGAAAGCTAGCACATTTGATGAATTCTATTCCATTGGAAAGGGTCAATGAGTTCGATTGTTTGGGGATTAGGCTGATGGACTCAGGTAGATGGGATGCACATATCAGAAAAGGGGCACATATTATATGCCAAAGAGGAGGGGCTTTGGGACGTAAAGACAGAGCTGTAGATATCTCCCATTAAACCCCATTGCAGAAATCTACAAAGCTAAGATCTGGGGCACTGCACTGTATGGTGCAGAGCTATGGGGTTTTCAAAGACAGCTGGATGTCCTACAAATTAAAGAGAATGATTTTATTAGATATATAGTCAGGACGGGGGAAGGGTACCCCGATGATCCCCCTTAGACTTGATCTCGGGGTGATTAGCATCAAAGATGTAGTGGGTTTGAGGCCTCTCTTATATTGGATCCGCCTTTGGAGAACAGAGGAATTGAAACCTTTTCGCAAGGCAATCAAAGACCTTATAAGGAATCAATGTAGCTGGAAAAGGTCAGTTGGCTGAGGAAGATGAAATCAGTCTGGGATGGTTTGGGTTTCCCCCAAATTTGGGAGAGGCCCGAGTCAATCCCAGCTACTGCTATTTCACTGGTCAAACTGAGATATTGGGAGAAGGCCAACGAGCAGATTCTTCATAGTAACGGGTGGGCTCTTTAACATCAGAATTTTTGCTCGTCAAACAGGAGCCATGGCATGAGCAATTCCTAGATCTTCCAATACCTGCATGTGCCTGTGTTCTATTCCTTCAGTTCAGGTATGCTACTTTACCAGTTAACAGTTTTGCTGCTCAATGGTCACAGAATAGTTCTGAGGCCAATAAATGCATAACTGGTACTAATTGGTATTGGTGGTAAGTGCGGTTACCAAGTATTTGTCAGAAGCTTGGTCCATTCGCCATAGGCCTATTACAGTACCAGGTTTCAGTGTTTAGCCCGCATAATGGGCAAAGATCTATTTGGCTATGCAGTTTGGACAGGGCTTTAGAATAGATTTCTTTCAAACAACATGTGGGCAATCATCCTGTGTTTCTGCTATCTTATCACCAGTGTTAGCCGCAAAGAGTTATTTGTATGCATTTGTTTGGTTTTTGTGCCATTTTAACATTAATCTGGTATCTGTTCTAAGTTATGACATGAGCTTTTTATCACACTGTGCATGTGTCTTTAATGATTTGACTGTGCTTAAATTTGCTTCTATGACTGTGGAGGCAGTAGGCTCTCTTTGTCAAAGTATGTCATCTAAATTATTACGAAACTGTATCACTTTATAACATCAATTTAGCACTTTAAATCTTGGGTCGGGCTGTTTGTTTTTATCTTAATGATGGTATTATCCAGGAAATTTGAACCACCTTCCACAATTTTGCTAGCTTTTAAATATTTGTATTATTTTTTCATTGTGAGGCAGACGTTTTAGAAACCTTTGCATCTAAATATTAAGCTATGTACCGGGAATAATGGTGGATTATAGTAGGCTATTGCCTATGATTGACTTTTATTGCTAGTATTTGAAGGTTTTAGAGAAGCTATTTTTATTCTAAACTTTATTTTAAGTCAGTGTGAAAGCACAATGATAACAAATGCACTTTCTTTTTTACTTTTTTATGTGTAACTTTTATGACCTATGGTCGAAATAAAGTATGATTTGATTTGATTTCAATTCACTTACATTAGGTTCCAGAGATGATGGGGTTGATTTGTGTCCTGGTCAAGTAGCAGCAGCAGCAAAGGAAGGATTTATACGATAAGGTTCATGGTAGAAAGAGAAGTGCAAAGAAGAGAAAATGTAAGGTTCAAGCTTATATGCCTTCGAATCTGCAACTCAGGTGTGGAGGTTTAGATGTCACAGCTATGTCGGCTGGAACGCACTTCATGATTGACCCGGCTGTAAAACTGCCTGTGGTCCAGCTCCTCTTGCCTATGGCGCTGTGGTTGCAGGTGAAAAAATCTGGCTGTGACAGAGGTCTGCCAAAGGACTTACATCATAGTTGGCAGGTGGATTATCCAACAGAAAAACAGAGGTGAGACCAGATCCACCAAGATCTAATTCAATCCCAGAGTCATATCTTATCATAATGAGACAGCAATCATTAATATAGGGCATACTTTTATTATACCAAGCAAAGGGTTCCTAACAATGCTAGAAAAAAAATAGAACTGAGGCGGTCATTCTGACCCTGGCGGTCGGTGATAAAGCGGCGGCCAACCCGCCAACAGGCAGGCGGTCCAAAAAATGGAATTCTGGCCCGCCACCTTAACACTCCGACCACCACGGCGGGACACACAAACAGCGCGGCGGACAGGCAATGTACCGCCCACACTATCACAACTCACCAACAGGCAGGCGGCAGACAACAGGCAGGCGGCAGACAATGTACCGCCCACACTATCACAACTCACCAATCCGCCACCTTTTCCGGGGCGGGAGCCCCACTGATAAAAACACGGCGGAAACAGACTACGAATGGGAAAACGCTCACCTATACACACTCCACGAGGACTGAGAACAGCATGGAACCCGAATTAAACATCCTACCAGCTATTGTCTACCTGCTCATCTACCACGATTACGAACGCCGGCGCAGACGACAACGGTGAGTACTGCACCTACGACACAGGGGAGGGGGGAGGAGGAAAGCTTACGGGCACACACATATGCGACCCCCCCCCCAACTATCTACACACCAATGCAGAGCACCAAGTCACAGTGACACCACCCAAACCCCCCGGAATAATGCAAAGACATAATTAAAGTGAGAATCAAAATTTATGTATAAAAAAGGTTCATTGAAGTCATGGTAAAATAGCAATATGAATTGTAAAAAATCAAGTAAGAACATTGCGAAACCGATAAACATAGGCAATAAGTCCTGCACAGTTACTTAAATTTCCACTGTCCGTGGGCCAAAGTGTATCAACACATGAGCAAAGCCCACACAGGAGACCTGAGTCCGTTGGAGAGAACACTGCTGGGGCATCAGATGACAAAACTACAGGCACCTCAGGGGGAAGGGAAGGGGGGGCACCTCAGCCACATGAGTCCACGACGCCAGATCCACGAAGTGTCCACCATGCCCACTGTGCCATCCTGGGGAGTGCAAAGCCACAGTCTCACAAGTCTCTACAGTGGGTGGTCTGCCCACTGTGCCATCCTGGGAGTGCAAAGCCACAGTCTCACAAGTCTCTACAGTGGGTGGTCTGCCCACTGTGCCATCCTGGGGAGTGCAGAGACACAGGCCATCAGGTGGAGAACAGACTCCACAGGTAATGGAGGAGGCAGGGTGCCCCGAGTGCAGCGTGAACACTAGCTCGACACAGAACCAGCACTGTCAATGGGCCAGCGGTGCATGACAGGAAGGGCCCAGCGGAGCGGTGCTTGAGACGGCGGGGCCCAGCGGAGCGGTGCTTGACAGGAAGAGCCCAGCGGAGCGGTGCTTGAGACGGCGGGGCCCAGCAGAGCGGTGCTTGACAGGAAGGGCCCAGCGGAGCGGTGCTTGAGACGGCAGTGCCCAGCGGAGCGGTGCTTGACAGGAAGGGCCCAGCGGAGCGGTGCTTGACAGGAAGGGCCCAGCGGAGCAGTGCTTGAGACGGCGGGGCCCTGCGGAGCGGTGCTTGACAGGAAGGGCCCAGCGGAGCGGTGCTTGAGACGGCGGGGCCCAGCGGAGTGGTGCTTGACAGGAAGGGCCCAGCGGAGCGGTGCTTGAGACGGCGGGGCCCAGCGGAGCGGTGCTTGACAGGAAGGGCCCAGCGGAGCGGTGCTTGACAGGAAGGGCCCAGCGGAGCGGTGCTTGAGAAGGCGGGGCCCAGCGGAGCGGTGCTTGACAGGAAGGGCCCAGTGGAGCGGTGCTTGAGACGGCGGGGCCCAGCGGAGCGGTGCTTGACAGGAAGGGCCCAGCGGAGCGGTGCTTGACAGGAAGGGCCCAGCGGAGCGGTGCTTGAGACGGCGGGGCCCAGCGGAGCGGTGCATGAGACGGCGGGGCCCAGCGGAGCGGTGCTTGACAGGAAGGGCCCAGCGGAGCGGTGCTTGAGACGGCGGGGCCCAGCGGAGCGGTGCCTTTCTGCCCGGCGGGGCCCAGCGGAGCGGTGCCTTTCTGCACGGCGGGGCCCTCTTCAGCAGTGCCTTTCTGCACGGCGGGGCCCTCTTCAGCAGTGCCTTTCTGCCCGGCGGGGCCCTCTTCAGCGGTGCCTTTCTGCACAGCGGGGCCCTCTTCAGCGGTGCCTTTCTACACGGCGGGGCCCTCTTCAGCGGTGCCTTTCTGCACGGCGGGGCCCTCTTCAGCGGTGCTTGTCCAGTCAATCAAGGGAGCCAGACCTGGCCAGGACTCCCTGCTTAGTCGCCCTCCGACCGTGCAGTTGCTGGACCCTTCTGTGACGGAGTCCTGGGCCCGTGGGTGTCCTCCCTCACACCCGGGATGGGGCTTGTGGGGCCCTCCTGGTCCGCGCCCCTGCTGGCTGACTTCTCCGCCCTGCTGCCCTTGCCCTCCTTCGATGAGGCTCTCTGACCCTTGCCTCCCCTGGATGTTGTGGCAGGTGACGGCCCAGGACTTTGCTCCTTGGGGGCAGCCGTGTCAACCTTCTCGCGGCGGCCCTTGATTTTACGGGTCCTCTTTCCAGGGGGATGGCTGGCTGTCCCCTTGCTGCTGGCCGATGTATCAGTGCTGGGAAAGGGTGGACTCCAAAACCCGTGCACAATGGTGACACTTGAAGCAGGGCTGGTGGTGGCTGAGGTGCTCTTGGGACTCTTAGCAGATGGAGGGGGTGGGTCAGGTGGGGCAAAGAGGTTAAGTTTGGAGAGGTAAAGTTTTTTAGGACCGATGTAAAGGGTAGGTGTAGTGGGTATGGGAGTGGAGGAAGAGGATGTGGTTGTAGGAGAGTCAGGTGTGATGTCTTTGGGTGCAGCTGCTTGTGACGGAGGCTGTCGTGAGGTGGATGGCTGTTGGGTGGGTGGCTGCCTGCGTTTGTGTGTCTTGGAAGAGGGGTGACAGACACAGTGGGAGAGGACACAGGGGACGTGTAAATGGCAGTGGGGGTGGTGACTGCACGTGTGCGGACTGTACTGGAGGGTGTGCTGGTGATGGAAGTACTGGCTGATGGTGGTGTGCATGCAGGTGGGAGTGGAGACGTCACAGGGAGGGAGGAGGGAGACGAGGAGGAGGGGGACACAGAGGTGGTAGTGACTGTTGGCATGTCTGCATCTGGGTGTTGCTTGGGTGAATGCTTGTGTGATCTGTGGTGCTTATGTCTGGATGAGCTGCCTTTGGGTGTTGAGGTGTGTGCAGGCTGGTCTGATGGTGTGGATGGGATAGGCTGAGGAACAGGAGACAGAGACAGGGTGGAGGCAGTTAGAAGAGGGAGGCTGGAAACAGGGACAATGGCTGCCGTCAGTGCTGAGGCCAGAGCATTGAACGATCGTTGATGGGCAGCCTGACCCGAATGAATGCCCTCCAGGTATGCATTGCTCCGATGCACCTCCCTCTCTACCCCCTGGATGGCATTCAAAAGGGTAGACTGCCCAACAATGATGGTCTGTAGGAGGTCAATGACCTCCTCACTGAGGGCAGCAGGGCTAACATGGGCAGGGCCTGAGGTGCCTGGGGCGAAGGAGATGCCCGCCTTCTTGGGCGAGCGGGCACGGAGCGAAGGCTGAGGGGCTGCTGGGAGGGCGGAGCTGGTGCGCTGGGTGGCGGCTGTACCTGTAGAGGCGGGGGGGCCCGGATGTTGCCGCCACCGCTAGGGAGCTCCCTTCCGAGGACGTGTCGGTGTCGCTGGTGTCACCACGGGTCCCCGTTGTGGTGCTTCCCTCGCCCTCCGTATCACTGGTGACCTCGGTGTCTGTACCATGGCCCACCGGGGCCTTGTGAGTTGCAGCTCCCTCGTGCTCCGATGCCAATTCTCCTCCGCCTGATGATGCTAATGCACACATGCACAAGAAGATAAAGAAAAAGGGTGGGGGGAGAAATAAAAACAGGTTGAGTGCATGCATTGTCAACACTGTTGGCGGAGAGGACAGACACAGGAGCCTCATGCACTACGCCGCGCAATCGGGGTCCACTACTCAGTACTTGTGACTAGGCCAACAGGTCTATGGACAACAAATGCGCACATGGGTGATGCTGGACCATGGATTGCTGTACTTGGCACCCTACAGAGGTGGGGGGCGGGGCACAGGGCCATGCCTAAAGGAGGGGACTACACTACAGAAAGCGCCATGGCCTAATGTCACCCACAGCCCTCCTCCCCCACCCAGACGCCTCCACTGCGTGTAAAGATAGCAGAATGTGCTGGTACTCACCCCCTTGTGTCTGCTGTGATGTCCTCACGCGCCCATCCAAATCGGGGTAGGCCACCGCCAGGATCCGGGACATCAGGGGGGTCAAGGTACGACTGGCACCCCTCCCCAGCAGTGACTCGGCAGTCTTCCTGGTCCCGCGGCAGATGTCCTTCCTCCTCTTTCGGCAGTGGGTGCCCCGTCTGTTGTGGACCCTCAGGTCCCGGACTTCCTTGGCGATGGCACGCCAAATGTCGACTTTCTGATGGGCGCTGACCTATTTGACATGTACAGGGTGGGAAAGGAAATTTCAACATTTTTCTGCATGTTAGATGTGATTGCCCCCCCATCCCCAACCCTGCCATGTGGCACATGCTCTCATCTGTCGTGCCTTGCACTCCTCATTCGCTCCCCACCCCACCATCTTACATCCACCATACATAACCCAGGCATAGCCCATTCAACGTGCACCCAGTGTACTTACCTGTTGGTCTGGAGGACCGTAGAGTAGCGCCTACTGGGGCAGGACCCCATCCACAAGTTTCTCCAACTCTTCTGAAGTGAAGGCAGGGGCCCTTTCCCCAGTCGCAGCAGCCATTGGGGGTGATTCTGATTCTGGCGGGCGGCGGAGGCCGCCCGCCAGAATTCCGCCCCCATTATACCGCTCCGCGGTCAGAAGACCGCAGAGGGTATTATGAGTTTTTCCCTGGGCTGGCGGGCAGTCTCCAAAAGACCGCCCGCCAGCCCAGGGAAAAACTCCCTTCCCACGAGGATGCCGGCTCGTAATCGAGCCGGCGGAGTGGGAAGGTGCGACGGGTGCAGTGGCACCCGTCGCGTATTTCAGTGTCTGCAAGGCAGACACTGAAATACTTTGCGGGGCCCTCTTATGGGGGCCCCGCGACCCCCCCTACCGCCATCCTGTTCATGGCAGCTTTCCCGCCATGAACAGGATGGCGGTAGGGGGGGTCAGAATCCTCAAGGCGGCGGAGCGCGCTCCGCCGCCATGAAGGATTCCCCCGAGCAGCGGTAAGTCGGCGGGAGCCCGCCGACTTGCCGCTTCTGACCGCGGCTGAACCGCCGCGGTCAGAATGCTCGTGGGAGCACCGCCAGCCTGTTGGCGGTGCTCCCGTGGTCGGTGGCCCTGGCGGCCACCGGCCGCCAGGGTCAGAATGACCCCCATTGTCTCTTCCAGACCGAGGTCACAGCAGCACTTGCAGTATAGTTCCTCTCCTGTGGATGATCAGGTCTCGAGTGATTAAACAGATAGAAAATGGCGGTCACGCCCGCGGCGGTGCGTACCGCGGCGGTGCGTACCGCGGCGGTGCGTACCGCGACTGCCGGCGCACATCGTCATTGGCTCCTGAGACCCATAGGGTTCAATGTTAACCAATGCTGCTTTGCGCCGCAGTCTTCGACCGCCTACCGCCACGGTGTGCCACGCCAGCGCAGTGACCTCACATCCCACTGTCACACTTCACAGGTCAGGCAGCTGCCATTTCAAGGGCCCACATGGCATGATTTCTACTGCGTCACACAGGCTTAGGCCTTGCATTGCCACTCATACAAGCCTTTCAATGCATAGCGATTCGTGTACTGTGCAAGCTGTGGGAACGAACCTGTGGGTTGCTTGACTCTGTGCTCCATGTTGTCCTTCCTAGGCACCGTCCGCTGGGACTTGCGAGGAGAAGGATGAATCCTCCCGTGTACCGACCGCTGGTGGACCTGTTGACAATGGAAGAACGACATATTATACTTCGATACTGACTTGACCGAGCCACTATACATGAACTGTGTGCCCAGCTGGAGCCAGACCTGATGTCCCCCATCCGCCAACCCACAGGGATTCCCCCTCTGGTGCAGGTTCTGTCAGTACTCAATTTTTTGGCAAGTGGGTCTTTTCAGACAACAGTGGCCATGTCATCAGGGATGTCTCAGCCTATGTTTTCTAAGGATTTGTCCAGAGTGTTGTCTGCCCTGATGAAATACATATCCCCAACATCATTGGTGCCGTTGATGGGACCCATGTGGCTTTAGTACCCCCAAAAGACAATGAGCAGGTGTACAGAAATAGAAAAAATTACCATTCGATGAATGTCCAGGTGGTCTGTTTGGCTGACCAGTACATCTCCCATTTAAATGCCAAGTTCCCGGGGTCAGTGCATGACGCGTATGTCATGCGAAATAGCAGCATCCCTTATGTGATGGAACAGCTACAGAGACACTGTGTGTGGCTAATAGGTGACTCTGGTTACCCCAACCTGCCTTGGCTATTGACCCCAGTGAGGAATCCCCGGACCAGGGCAGAGGAACGGTACAATGAGGCACATGGGCGAACTAGGAGGATTATAGAACGGACCTTCGGGGTCCTGAAGGCCAGGTTTAGGTGCCTGCATATGACAGGGGGATCCCTCATGTACTCACCAAAGAAGGTGTGTCATATCATCGTGTCCTGCTGTATGCTTCACAATCTTGCATTACGACGCCAGGTGCCTTTCCTGCAGGAGGATGGTCCAGATGGTGGTGTTGTAGCAGCTGTGGAGCCTGTGGAGAGTGAAGAGGAGGAAGACGACGGGGACGACACGGACAACAGGGACACAGTTATACAACAGTATTTTCAGTAGCACACAGGTAAGAATCACCCACGCCATTTTACATTTACTTCTGGCCTCCTGCATCTCTACTTTCTGTGTTTCCCCCCAGTTCCTTTTCACTGATTTTTGACTTTCCCTTCCCTTTTCAGAGCTGTAGGACCCGCAGCGTGACTTCTGCTTTGTTTGCCCATGGACTAATGCTTATTGACACTGGTATGTTGTCATCACAATGTAAATGAACATTATTGCACCGTTATATGTAATACATTTGTAAAGAATACAAGCAGACTCCTGACATTTGAAGTGCAATTGGTGATTTATTTTAAGTGCTGCGTATAGGTCCATGATAGTAAAACGGTGATGGGTGGGGGTGGAGTAATGTCCATGGCAGAGTCCAGTTCTCAGTAGCACAGGTGCATTGCCCATATGCCTGTGGAAGGATGGAGCAGGGGCAGTTCAAGGTTGGACAGGGTGACAATGTGGTACAGTGGGATGACATCAGGGGGTATCATTTGCTGGCGGGGGTCTTGGCATCCTACTCTGTCTTCTTGTGTGATCTCAGGTTCCGCTTGCGGGGTGGTTGATCTTCAGCAGGAGGTGGGGTTCTGGTGGCCTGTCGTGGTGTGGGGGCCTCCTGTCCACTAGTGCCGGCGGAGGTGGTAGGCTGTTCGTCGTCCGGGCTGGTGACAGGGGCCCTTTGGGGTGCCACATGGTCCCAAGGTGGTGACTATCTGGTTGAGGGCCAGGACGATGGTCCCCATTGCGGTACCGATGTTCCTGAGTTCGTCTCTGAACCCCATGTACCGTTCCTCCTGCTGTGCCTGGATCTCCTGGAACCTGGCCAGTACCGTCGCCATCGTCTCCTGGGAGTGGTGGTATGCTCCCATGATGGTGGTGAGGACCTCTTGGAGAGTGGGTTCCCTGGGCCGGTCAACCCCCTCTCGCACAGCAGCCCTCCCAGTTGCCCTGTTTCCCCGGGCCTCTGTCCCCTGGACGGTGTGCCCACTACCACTGCCCCCAGGTCCCTGTTGTTGTTGGGGTGGTGGGTCAGCCTGGGTGCCCTGTAGTGGCGGACACACCGCTGATTGACGCGTCCTGGAGACAGAGGCTTGGGCCCGCTGGGTGGGAGCTGTGCTGGTATTCCCAGAGGGGGTTGGGTCTGCTGTGGCCTGTGTCTGTGTGTGGGGAACTGACTGTCCAGAGGTCCCCGATGGTCCGGGCTGGTCATCAGGTTCTAGGTCGACAGAGCTGCTGTCATCACTGGGGGCCTGTTCTGGGGGCGGGATGGACAAATCTGGACCCTCCTGGCCGGTGTGTTGGCGTTCGGGCCCTGCAGGGGTAAAAGAGTATGGTTATTGCTTCTGTGTGTGCCATGGCGTGCGATTTGTGGGTGCCCTTGTCCCCCAGTGCTGGCATTCCCTTGTGGGAGGAGTTGTGAGGGTGGTTTGTGGGGGGGGATGGGTATGTGCAGTGGTCATGCTTGGGTGATGGGTGTCCATGGTTTGTGTTGGCATTCAGGGATTGGTGTTGTGTTGGGTGGGTTGTGCTGGTGAGACATTGGCAGGGAGGATGTGTGCGGGGGGTTTGGGGGTGAGGGTGGGTGTGTGGGTTGGCATGCTGGTGGTTGGGGGGGGGTGAAGTAGTTGGGATTAGATTTACCAGAGTCCATTCCTCCGCCTACTCCAGCGAGGCCCTCAGGATGCAGGATGTTCAAGACATCTTGCTCCCATGCTGTGAATTCGGGTGGAGTGGGTGGGGGTCCGCCGCCAGTCTTCTGCACAGCGATGTTGTGCCTTGACACCATCGACCGCACCTTCCCCCGTAGGTCGTTCCAGCGCTTTCGGATGTCTTCCCGGTTTCTGGGATGCTGTCCCACAGCGTTGACCCTGTCGACGATCCTTTGCCATAGCTCCGCCTTCCTGGTTATTGTGGTGTGCTGCACCTGTGTGCCGAATAGCTGGGGCTCTACCCTAATTATTTCCTCCACCATGACCCTGAGTTCTTGGTCCGAGAACCTGGGGTGTCTTTTTGGTGCCATGGGGTGGTGTGGGGTGGTGTTTGTGGTGATAAGTGTGGTGTGTGTGGTGGTGTGTGGTGTTTTGTGCGTGGATGTAGTGTGGGTGATGATGTTGTATTCCTGTGTGTGTTGGGGTTTTCGATAGCTGTGCTCTCTCTCTCTCTCTCTCTCGCCTTCTCTCCGAATTTCTAGTAGTGGGGGTTTGTGGGTGATGTGGGTGTGTGTTTTATAGTTGATTGGATGTGTGGGTGTGGTGTGTGTATGTGTATCAGGTGTGTGTATTTCGAATTGTCCAATGTGGCTGTGTTTTGTAAAGGTGTGTGTATTTTGACCGCGGCGGTGTGTACCGCCAATGGAATACCGCGGTTAAAAGACCGCCGCGTGGATTCGTGGGTCGTAATGGCATGGGTGTGTTTGTGTTGGCGTGACGGTGGAGGTTTGGTCATCTCCAGTTTATCGCTGACCGCTGATGAGACGGCCTTCCGTGGATGTCGGGTTTTTGGCGGTTTGGCAGTTGTGGGTCAGAATGACCGTGGCGGTTTACCGTGGCCGCGGCGGTAGAATGGCGGACTTCTGACCGGCGGTAAGAGCCTTTTACCGCCGAGGTCAGAATGACCCCCTGAGTCTCTTTACCCAGCTGAGCAGTTCTAAAAATAATTTTTTTAAAACAAATGTTCATGCATAGGAAGTTGCAGCAAGTCTTAGGGCCTGATTTAGAGTTTGGTAGATGGTTTTATTCTCTCAGAAAAGTGACAGATGTCCTGTCTGCTGTATTATGATCCCATTACAGTAACCCATCTGCCAAACTCTAAATCAGGCCCAATGGGCTTGGAGCAATGAAGAAATTCCTCATCTCAGGTGGTTGTAATCAGAATCATGTGCATGTGTGTTGTATATATGTATATATATTTATGCTTGAAACACACAGACTGTTAAACTGTCCACATTCAGGACTAGAATACTGCATCCCTAATGAAAGGATAGGCAATGTGATGTTTATCTGTATGCTTAAAAAGACTTTGAATTTGCAAATTAACTGACTTTGGGAAGTGAAAGTACCAATTTACAACACACAAACATGCTTTGTGGTATGATGAATCTCAAAACACAAGTGACGAGCCACTGCAAGTTGCAAGAGCAAAGGGAGAGTCCCAGTGGCATCCATTTCTTTTGGAATTCATGCCTCACAATCATTTTTGCAGAACATGAAAAGGTTAGCGCCTCCCAAATAGAAGTGCTACTCATTTACAGAATGTGAGCTGTCAATATTTGGCAGCTTACAATATTCTTGTGCAGGCCAGGAAAAGTCCCATGCATGCTCTCTCAAATGTCTTGCTCACAGTGCACCACTTACTGATGCATTGTGACCTTTACTAGTTTTGGCACATTGCAAACGCAAATACTGGAATGAAGGTGTGTAATTCCATGTGTTAGACCTATGAGAGGGTGGTCTTTCCCCAAATGTTTTACCCACATACCACCATTTTTGTGCTGGAATCCTTTTTTGTTGGCTTTAGGGCTCTGCACATTATCACTGCTAACAAGTGCTAAATTGCGTGTGCTCACTCACCTAAACATGGTTTCATTGGCTTATACCTGATTGGCAATCCTAATTTACTTAAGCCCCTTGAAGGGTAGTATACCATGTACCCAGGACCTGTAACTTAAAAGCTACAAAAGTAAAACGTGTCCCGTATCTTCCTTTACAGCCTGAATGCAGTTTTAAACTGCCATGTTGAATTGGCACATAAACCCCCTTACCAAGCCTTAAATTCCCCTTTTATTCCATGTACGTCAGTCCTTAGGTAGGCCCTATGTAGCCCATAGGACAGGGTGCTATGTAAATAAAAAAGGTTGAACATATACTTTTAGGTTTTACATGTCCTGGTGGTGAAATAAATCCTATATGTGTTTTTCCCTACTGTGAGGCCTATCACATTTAATAAGTTGTGCTTTCCATTTGGAAATAGGTGGCTGCATCATACTTGAAACCATATTTATACTTTTTTTGCGCCGCATTTGCGTCGTTTTTTGACGCAAATTCGTCACAAACTTATTGCGCCGATTTTGCGTAAAAAAACGATGCAAATGCGGCGCTAAAAAAGTATAAATATGGGCCTTGGTGTCTTTGGAACTGGAGTGAAATACCCAATTCAATGGTAATGTCAGGTTTTAGATTACCATTTTTAAAATTGCACGGTTAGAAAGTTGCCATTTTTCTGTCCTCAGACCTTCTTTGCCTTTTATGGGGGCTGGTACATGAGCATGGAAAATAGCTTTACACCTTTTACTGTGTTTACAAATTTGTTTTAATTGGTTTTATGAAGACTACTCTTCCTCCAAAGTCAGTGTTTTTAGTGGTATTTTGGCACATTGCACAAAGCACTTAAATATTGGACATCCACATACAGCAGTCCTAACAGTGCTTGTGGGGAGCATTTATTCTTCTGAGACAAGTCTGATGGTCGGGGGCATTCTTTGGCATCTTTGACTACTCGGACGTGTTCAGTGCCAGTGGTCATTTTACCTTGCAAACTAGATGCAATAGTAGTTAGCGGTCTAGTTTTTAATCTGGCTACATTACTACAAAGGGCCGGTGCGTGGATGAAGCAGCTAGCTTTCAAGTGAGTAAGGAAACTCTACAACTTTTACTCTGTTTAAGGTTTTGTTTTAATTGTTTTTACTGAAGACTGATCTTGCACACTCAGGGGCATATTTATACTCCGTTTGCGCCGAATTTGCGTCGTTTTTTTCGACGCAAATTCGGCGCAAAACTAACGCCATATTTATACTTTGGCGTTAGATGCGTCTAGCGCCAAAGTATGGGCAAATAGCGTCATTTTTTTGCGTGAACGCCTTCCTTGCGTTAATGAGATGCAAGGAAGGCGTTCCCGTCTAAAAAAATGACGGCGACGCAAATGCGTCGTATTTATACTCCCGGGCAAAAATCACGCCCGGGAGTGGTCGGGTCAAAAAACCCCGCATTTGCGCCACTTTTTAACGCCTGGGTCAGGGCAGGCGTTAAGGGACCTGTGGGCTCAAAATGAGCCCACAGCTGCCCTCCCATGCCCCCAGGGACCCCCCCTGCCACCCTTGCCCACCCCAGGAGGACACCCAAGGATGGAGGGACCCACCCCAGGGACATTCAGGTAAGTTCAGGTAAATATACATTTTTTTTTTTTTTTTTTTTTGGGTGGCATAGGGGGGCCTTATTTGTGCCCCCCTACATGCCACTATGCCCAATGACCATGCCCAGGGGACATAAGTCCCCTGGGCATGGCCATTGGGCAAGGGGGCATGACTCCTGTCTTTACTAAGACAGGAGTCATGTAAATGGCGTCTGGGCGTCGTTTAAAATGGCGCAAATCGGGTTAAGACGATTTTTTAGCGTCAACCTGACTTGCGCCATTTTTAAGACGCCCTAACGCCATTTTTCCCTACGCCGGCGCTGCCTGG
Source organism: Pleurodeles waltl (assembly GCF_031143425.1). Taxonomy (NCBI): domain Eukaryota; kingdom Metazoa; phylum Chordata; class Amphibia; order Caudata; family Salamandridae; genus Pleurodeles; species Pleurodeles waltl. The sequence goes on along the minus strand of NC_090449.1, from coordinate 684,171,014 downwards.
TGTACGTGTTTTTTTTCCACGCACACCAGGCAGCGCCGGTCTGCTTGCGCCGGCTAACGCCATTCAATAAATACGGCGCCCGCATGGCGCTTCAGAATGGCGTTATCCGGCGCAAAATTTTTTGACGCTAAACTGCGTTAGCGCAGTTTAGCGTCAAAAAGTATAAATACGGGCCTCAGTGTTTTCACTGGTATTTTGGCACATTTCACATAGCACTTTAGTATTGGGCATTGACATACAAAAGCTCTTAACTCTGTCTGTGGGGCAACTTTGATACTCTGAGGCATTCTTTGACATCTTTTAACTACTAGGCTGTGTCCGGTGCCCATAGTCCTTTTGCCTCGCAAACTAGACGCCATCTTGGTTAGCGATATATATTTTTACTTGGCTGCAGTATTGAGTGGCGGCCGGTATGCAGATATGCTGCGGACATGCAGCAGATGCACACAGCAGGTGTGACCAGACAGATTGGGCTGGAGGAAGGGTTGCTATGATTATAACAAAAAAATGCTGAAAGCACGTTCACTCCAGTCATAATTCCAGGCAGTGTTAGCCTACTGTATTCTATCAATCTCTCTCATACCTACACATTTTCAGGGATGCTTGCCTATCGCTCACCCTAAATGGCAGCAGACTTTGAGCAGACCATGCCAGACATCCTGGTGGAACAAAGTCTCTAGGCAGCCACCTTAACATTATTAGGTGATTTGAACATTCATTTTGAGGACATACCATGTACTCTGGTGGTCAATGTTTTACGAGACCTCTCAGTGATTCATCTATCTCAGCTGGTCACCTCTCCAACACACAACAAAGGTCATTTATTGGACCTAGTTTTTATGAACAACTCCAATATGGCTGTTAATCCCCACCCCACCCCCAACAGTTGGCTGGATGAATCATTATTTGATTCCATGTTCCATTCCCAAAGTAGGAGAGTAGACATCTAAGGCAATATACTCTAGGATTACTCGACAATGGTCCTAACTGGACATAAGCAGTTGGGAACTTCCCTTACAGAATTCAGCGCCAAATCTAATTCAAGATTGAGATGTTTCTACAATCAATTAGAGGAATTAGAGCAATTAGAGGAATGGATTAGCACTGTTCTAGATGGACTAATCCCACTAAAAATGAGCAAGAAACCCCAGCCGCAGGCTAAAATCCAATGGTTCTCAAACAAGCTAAGACCATTAAACAAAGAGTGAAAAAGATGTGAAAGGGAATGGAGGGCTAATTATGAATACATTTGTAAACAGACCTATAAAAAGGCCCTGAAAAATATCAATATGCAATCACAGCGCCTGAATGAATGACTTTGCAGAGAGGATTATTTAATCCTCTAACTCCTCTAAAGAAATGTACACTATTTAAAAAATAAAATAAAACCAAACACATCAGATGCTGGGCCTCCCACCAGCAGAGGCATACTGAAAACAACATGCTAGTCACTGTCTTGGGAAAGTGAGGATCATCTATGATACCCGATCAACAGATTATAATAATAAAACAGCTGAAATGCCTACACTGAGCTTTCCACCTTCCCTAAATTAGATAAAAAGGCAGTCATCACCATTGCCAGCAGAGTTAAATCAGGTTTGACACTTGACCCTGCTTCATTTGATGTTTTTTTGAAAGGGGGATGTGATGTTGTCCAGTTTGATCAATATTTACAATTCTTCTTTGAAGTACTATAGCATACCTTCTGCATGGAAGCATGTCATCATACACCCCCTATTGAAGAACCATACACTGGATCCAGAGGTTGTTGAAAACTATAGGCCTATATTGTTACTTCCATGCACCCACAACATATTAGAGAAAACAATAAACAACCATCTCTAATAATTCCTGGAAGCTAACAATGTACTCCATCTCACTCACATAGGAATCCGTACAGACTACAGCACAGAAAAAGCACTCCTAATGGCCACAGAACACCACAGAAGATCTTAAAAAGGTCTTAGAGCAGGGTAGGTCAATGGCACTGATTTAACTTAATTGCTGCATTTGACAGGGTCTCTTGTCTCACCCTACTGTTTTTTGGAAGAAGTAGGGAGTAGAGGTAGCACCTTACAATGACTTGCATCATTTCTGGATAAGAGCAGTTTCAAGGTCAGTGAGAGACCTTTCTTCTCATCAAGTGATCAGCTAAAATGTAGGGTGCCACAGGGATCCTCTCTCTACCCTACGCTTTTTAATCTGTGCATCCATCCATTTTTTACCATGGTAACCTTCATGGACAATACACAGAATATTGTTCCTCTATCTACTGATGTAGGATATACCTTCTTTGAACTTAAGAGATGCCTGGAGAATGTTTGTTACTGGATGGGAGCCAGTGGCCTGAATCTTAATGGGGACGAAACAGAGGTCCTGGTAGTTTTTTAATAATCCAGTACTTTGGGAGCAACTTAACTTGCCTCCTTCACTAGGAAAATGCCCATCCCCGCAAGTTGGAAGTAAAAAGTCTGGGGATTAATCTGGATAAACAGCTTTCCATGACTTCCCACGTAAGGAAGGCTGAAGCTAGCTGCTTCGGTCTCCTTAGAGATCTAAGGAAGACTCTGAAATGGCTTCGAATGGAGACTCAAAGGACAGTGATTCAAGGATTAATTCTGTCTCACCTTGATTTTGGCAACTCCCTTTAGCTGGCCAGCCAAATGTTTGTCATTATAAAACTTCATATTATCCAGAATGCAGCGGCTCATATACTACTTGGTATTCCTAAAACTCAATCGGCACACGCACAACTCATGACTCTTCACTGGTTGTCAATAAACTGATGAATACAAATCATGGCACTATTCATCACACATAGGACAAAATATAAAGTGGGTCCACACATTCTTCATGAGTCACTCTACACCAGACTAATAGACATCTTAGGTCAAATAATTTAGGCCTTCTTGTTGTCCCCAGAGTAACGAGAGCTAGAGGCGGAGATAGATCATTCACGTATCTCGCACCAAAACTCTGGAACTTCTAGCTAGGACCGAAAGCACTGAGAAGCTTGTTTGCGTGGCCATGCGCTCTATAAGAAATGTGGATGGAGTAGAACAGAATGTCTGCAGCGTGTGGTGACTTTGAGTAACTGACAGACATTGTGAATTCCTCCCAGACAGTCAGTCACACAATAGAGGGAGTAGGTGTGCCTTGATGGGCCATCTGCTGGCAGGATGAGTGGCAGAGCTGAGCAGAGCCCGTGGTGCAGCTGTATGGAAAATGGTCTGCCCTCATACAAAGGACCTAATGACCTCACATTGTCACTGCAGCTAGCTTGGAGCCAGTGCAGGTGAGTCAGGAAATTCCATGCACTTGAAAGAACCTTTCTAGAAGCTTCTTCCATTTTCCAGAAGAAGGGCACCACGGAATAAAAATAGGACCTTCAAACCCACTATTCAGTTCACTCCGGGACCTGCAGAAGGGCGTACAGATGACTGATTGCTTCTGAGACCTGCTGTTCACTCTGCAAGACTGCTTTACTGTACTTGGAAGGACTACTTTGCTGCCTGGAGCATTTCTTGAATCCTCAGAGTCAAGCCCCCCTGCTGTTGAGCCCTGCATCTTCACCTCAACCGAGGACTACCAGAGTGACTCCAATGGCTAATTTGCCGGCCTCCTGTGCAGAACCACAGGGACACAAAAGGCTCCCACCTATTGTAAGCCTGCACCTGGACCTAGCCTATGTGAGCTATGAACCCCAAGAGGTGTCCAACCACTCATGATCCTTTGATTGTGGCTCTAAAGTGCCCCGATGGCCAAAGCCCAATACTGAGGACATTGGAAGAATCTGGCCAAAAACTGTCCTGAGAATCAAGAGGAAACCAGGACCAACCTACTTGCGTATCGGGCTAAGGTGAATTAGTGGTCATAATGACTTTGCATCGTCACCTGCTGCATTGTTCTCTGTAGCAGCAAATCCTTTTCAGTGCCAAAAGGGGTATCTGGCTTTGTGAAACTGTCTTCAGCTGTAGCCCTCTGCCTTGTTCTGCTGAACATTTTCAATTTCAGAAGTTAAGGAGCACATTTGTCAATGTTTCACAAAGTGCAGCTGGTCACCTTGCTGCACTGCATGAAAGGGAAAGGGCAGGAATGCACCATATTTAACATTACAAAGCTGTTAGACCTGACAGCCTTAAGGTGCTCTTCCCCTCAATGTTTTGCCTGCCTCCTTCCATTTGCACTTTACCACTAACCAGTGCTAAAGGTCTTGTGATCTCTCCCCTAAATCATGGTAACATCGGCTTAACCCCCAATTGGCATTTAACATACTTACAAGTCCCTAGTAAAATGCACTAAATATGTCCAGGGCTTGTAACTTAAATGCTCCTTGTGGGCCTGTCACACAGGTTATGCCACCTACTTAAGTAGCCCTTTAACCATGTCTCAGGACTGCCATTGCAAAGACTGTGTGTGCAGTTTCATACTGGCATTTTGACCTGGTAAGATAAACCTCTTGTCAGACCTAAACCTTCCCTTTTTGTTCATATAATTCACCCATTAGGGCGGCCCTTTGCCTTGTCTTGCTGGAGGTTTTCAACCTCCATTTCAGAAACTAAGGGGCACATTTATCAATAAATCATGCAGCGCAGTCAGTCACCTTGCTGTGCTGAGTGAAAGGGAAAAGGGAGGAAAGCACTGCATTTAACATAATATGTCTATTAGACCTGACAGCCTTAGGGGGGTCTTCCCATCAACTTTTTGCCTTCCTCTTTCCATTTCTTGACCCCGTTTTTGCTGGTTTTAGGTCTCTGTGCACTTTCCCACTGCTAACCAGTGAAAGTGCTTGTGCTCTCTCCCCTAAATCATGTAAACGTTAGCGCAACCCCAAATTTGCATATTTAATTTAACTACAAGTCTCTGGTAAACTGCGTTACATGTGCCCAGGGCATGTAAATTAAATGCTACTTGTGAGCCTGTAGCAATGGTTGTGCCACCCACTTAAGTAGCCCTCTCACCATGTCTCAGGCCTACCATTGCAGTGCCTGTGTGCTCAGTTTAACACTGACATTTCGACCTGGCAAGATAAACCTCTTGCCAGGCCTAATCCTTCCCTTTTTGTATATATGTCACCCCTAATGTAGGGCCTATCTGACCACAGGGCAGGGTGAAATGTATTTAAAAGGCAGGACATGTACTTTTAAGTTTTACATGCTCTAGTAGTGAAAAAAACCAAATTTGCTTTCCACTACTGCAAGGCCTAATTCTCCCATAGGATTATGTTGGGATTACATTAATGCATCTTATAAATGTATTTCCCAATCTCAAACAGATACGTTTGTCAAGTTTAATGTCTCTGAACTCACAATTTAAAATCACAACTTATGGTGAAGACAGATTTTAAATCACAGTTTTGAAAATGCCACTTTTACAAAGTTTACATTTTCTTACTTGAACAATTGTGTGCCTGTTGCCTGTCTCCGTTACACATTTGGGGTGGGGTGATAGCTGGGTTTAGCATTTCCTCCAGACTGCCACGGACAAAGGGGGCATAGGTGTGACTGATGGCCATCCTGGGCAGGATGGGAGAGAGGGGCTGACACGTACACCTGCATGGGCAGTGAGCTGCCTACACCAAGGGCTGCATACTCCAATGTAATGAGTCTGAACCCAGGGCAGGCAGGGAGGAACTCTGTGCACTTCAAAGGCCTTTTATGTAGTCTCCCCCACTTCAAAGGCACAACTGGGTATAAGTACTGGTCCTCTGAAACCACCATTTCAGTACATTTCTGGAACTGTAGATTCTCTGCCAGGAAGAAGGACTGCTGTGCTTCTACAAAGACTGCTACTTTGCTGAAATACTACTCTACTGGAGTACTGCTTTACTGAGCTGACCTGCTGTCCTCTTCCCTGGGAGTGAAAAGGACTGGACCTTTATCTCTACATCCCAGAACCAAGAAGACTAGCCTCATTTTTTCTGAAGTTTTAGGGAGATAGGGACTTCCAACTCACCTGCTAGAACTCCTAGCCCCATCTTCAACCAGCTCCTGACCCCCAAGGGCACCTAATGCAGTCTTGGGCCCTTAAAAATGGTTTTGTGACTCCTGAAATCAATCTTTTGAGCTCTTTGCAACCATGAAAGGGCCTGCTCGCACTGAAATTGCACCACTCACACAAAGAATCACTGCAAGCCTCTGCAAGTTTCTTTTTGCACAGCAAGCATCGCCGCTCGTGAGGCTCCAGTCTACAAGCCTGTGATGCTTGGCTAACTTTCTGTGCCACAGACCACCACCAGTGATGCTTTCCTTGCTCCCTTCGAATTTCTTCCAGGTGAACTGGACTCTTGGCTCAACTTTTTGGAAGATAAAACTTCAGCAGGACTCCATCTGACCCATTCTCCATTGCAGTTTGTCTGAACGAATTTCACAAGGTCTAGTGTGACCAGATAGCCCCGGTTAGCACTTTATGCTCTTAAGCACTATATTACACTTTAATCTTTAAAAATTAATGTCTCAACTTCTACCTAATGGATTTTTTTTCCGTTTGGTCTTGTTTTACTCATAAAATTAAGTTCTATTTAACAGGTGTGGTGTCTGTTGTGTGGTGTTTTCATTGTTTTACTGTTTGAAGAGTTGCACAAATGCTTGAAGTATTGCCTCCTAAGTTAAGCCAGACTGCTATGTGCCAAGCTAACAGAGGGGGAGCACAGGTTAGTTTATGGTGTGTATCTTATGTACCCTGACTGAGATTGTGGGTCCCGCTTGGACAGGGTGTATATTTCTGCCAACCAGAAACCTAATTTCTAACCATGGCGCACTCCTGTCCTTTTCTTGCACTGGCATCCTTTTTGCTGCCTAGCTCCAATGCAGGCACCCTTGTGCCGTGGTGCAAGCGTGCTTGCATTGCAGACAGTATTGTGTTATGCAGAATAAAATCCTCTGAGGCATTTTCCTCTTTCTATGTGTGTTGCAGGATGCAGCACACATAGAAAGGGGAAAGAATAAGGAGAAACAGAGCTATTTCTCCTCGATATGCCTCAGCTGTGGAGGCGTAGCATTTTGATGCATTCCCAGGTCTACCAGTAATGGTAAATCTGTGAATGTGCCAAAATCCATGGTTGGAAGCATGGGAAAACTCATGGTCCACCATGGAACACCTCCCTGGTGCATAGTAACGCCATGCAGACATTTGTGCTGCATTGAATTACTCTAGATTTATCAAGTCATGTAGGGCCACACAAGGTGGCCTTCCATGGTCTGATAAATCTAATTGAGTAGTTTCACCGCCTTGCACCCATTTGTGTTGTGTAAAGGTGTCACAACTATTTGATAGATATGCTCCTCAGTCCGAACACAGAAATCTTCACTGCAGCTTTGACTCAAGACTATCTGATGACAACACTTCCTCCTCGGACACCTCCTGCAGCCTCGCCCCAATGATCTTCACCTTCTCAGACACTTTCCTGCAGAATTTCTTCTAAGTCTGAAGGTAAGTGCTGACAGGGCCCAATGCACTTATTGTATCGGAACCACACTCCGTTGTGGCTGGCCATATTTTTCACTTTTACGTCATCTCAGACAACTTGGGCCCTGATTTATACGTTTTGATGCAAAACTGCACTAACACAGTTTTGCACCAAAAAGTTAAGCACCGGCTTGCACCATTTCTGTACACCAGCCAGGCACCATATTTATGGGATGGTGCAAACCGGTGCAAAGGGTAGGCTAGTGTAAAAAAAATGACAATAGTCGGGTAGGGCTGGTGGTATGGGAGAAGAGGGTTTTGCACCAAAAAATTACGTTAGGCAGGTAGGAGTAAAAAAAAATTACTCTAACCTGTCTAGAGTCATTTTCTGACGCAAAACCATCCATACCACATGACTCCTGTCTTAGAAAAGACAGTAGTCATGCCCACCACCCCAACGGCCAGCACAGGGGACCAGGGTCTCCTGGGCATGGCCACTGTACCCTGTGCCATGTATCGCGCCCATTTCAGGGTCCTCTATGGCACTTTAAAAAATAAAATAAAATACCTACCTGTTCTTACCTAGGATGGGGTCCCCATCCTCCGCTGTCTCTCTGGTGTGGGAGGGGGTGTCCCTGGGGCTTGGGGAGGGCACCTGTGGGCTTATTCCATGGTGGTCCACCATGAAAATAGATCCACAGGTCCCCTAATGCCTGACCTGACCCAGGCGTTAAATAATGGGACAAAGCAAGCTCTGCACCATTTTTTGACCCTCCTCTCCCCATTTTTGTACAGGAGTATAGATATGGCGTTAAGGCCATAGAGTAATTTTTTGCACGGGAACGCCTACATTGCATCTCATTAAGGCAAGGTAGGTTGCTATGTCCAAAAAATGACTTTAACTCCACAAATTTGGTGCTAGACAGGTCTAGCGCCAAAGTATAAATATGGAGTTAGTTTTGCACCGAAATAGAGTAAATAATAATGACACTAATTCAGTGCAAACAGAGTATAAATATGCCCCTAGGTGCCCACGGTTGGCACTTTTAGCCGCTACATTTTGCTAAAAGGACCAAAGGTGTCCCTACATCCCTGAGCATCATGAGACCTTAGTCCCCTTGGTGGTTCAGCCGTACTGGTCCCCCAGCCCCAGCTTGCAGCATCTTTCTAACTGGACGATTCCCTATAAAATAACATTAGGGCAGCTGATGCTGAAAAGGACCTCTGTACCCGGATGCCCCAGTGCCTCCCAAAGTGACCTGTTGGTTCTGCCTTGAACCTTGAACCTTACCCTATTCTTATCTCCAGAAAGACAGTCCTGTAAGTTATTGCTAAGTGCCCAAATGTAGTATATGTTCCTTTTCCCATAGGATAACATTAGGGTATCCAATGCTGAAAAGCGCCTCTGCACCTAGATGTCCCAGTGCCTCCCAAAGTAACCTGTTGGTGTGGCTTTGAACATTAACTATCCTCCAGAAGGACAGTCCTGTAAGTCATTGCCAAGTGTCCAAATGCAGTATATGTTCCTTTTCCCATAGGATAACATTAGGGCACCCAATGCGGAAAAGCACCTCTGTACCTGGAACACCCAGTGCCTCCTAAAGTAGCCTGTTGGTGATAGCTTGGGCCTTGCCCTATACTTACCTTAACTCCAGAAGAAAAGTCTTGTCAGCCGTTGCTAAGTGCATGAATGCAGTATGTGTTCCTTTTCTCACAGGATAACATTTCGGTGCCTGAAGCTGAAAAGCACGTCTGCACCTAGACATCCCAGTGCTTCCCAAAGTGAACTGTTGGTGCTGCCTTGGACCTTGCACTATACCTACCTTAACTCCAGAAGACTGGTCCAGTAAGTTGCTGTAAAGTACTTGTATGCAGTATATGCCTTTCCTCCATAGGATAATATTATCCCTTCAGGCATTGTACTAAGGGTCTAATTTTGATCTTGGTGGTAACAATCCCACTGTCACTCTTTCGTTAGATTCCCCGTCCATCGAGTTGGCCTTCCGCCCACCTGATTTAGATGTTCACGAGTCCATAAACGAAATACCGCTGTCACCGCCAGCGCTGACCACACCGCAGGCAAAAGCGGCTGGCGGTGGGACTCCAGCCCTTTTTAATGCAGACCAAATCATGAAATGCATTCCTACCAACCGAACTGTGGCAGTCAAGCCACCATGCCTGAGCTGGGGGTGATCGATATCGAAAAGCACACCAGTCAGGGAGCTAATTTTGTCATTATGGTTGCAGATTTCCAACATGAGCTCCCTCTGCCCCTCCTTGGTCTCCTATAGCTCAGTTATAACCTGGCCCATCAATCTTTGAGACTGTTGCACTGTTCCCAACACTTGGTAAATGGAAGTCTGGTTCAGATAGACGCCAGTGGCCTCACTTTGCTGAACCACAGATTCCCTCCCACAACCCAACACCTACTATCATGTACCCTGGAGGTAGTGTGCCCCATCCTACTACGCCCTAGCACAGTAGAGGTGGTGTTGGTCTTGTCTCAACAGCAGCCTAGACTGGGGGACACAGGATTGGTGTGAAGTTCCTCTGGATACAGGAAGCGGGGGTATCCATTGGCTGAAATGTGGTTTCAGTTGAGGTGGGAGGTATAGGTGTGGGTGGAGTGCAACTCACTGAAGCTGTCTGACCAGACAGAACAGATGGACCAGCCTGCTCCTGATTATCCAGACTTGCAGAAGTGGAGTCTTCACTGAAGACTTGATCCTGGTCTGAAGCAGCGGCATCTCGAGAAGCAGACAGGGGTCCAGGGGCCACTGGCCCTGGATTTTGTACCTGAAAATAATTTAGACAATAAGGAACTAAAATCAGGTTTGTACCTCAAAAGTGTCTTTAGCTACAAGCAAGGCAGCCTAAAAATGTAAAATCAGACTGATAGAATGATTAGACCTTTGTGAGATTTTCATTGTTTCACACAACAGGCTAATTTACACAGATGCAAACTCAGTGGTGATGTTGTAGAGATGTCCTGAAATTCAAATTTATATTTCTGAAGTGTACAGACATTCAACGCAACACACTAGTGAGTAGATGAGAGTACTAGACCATTCCAAGGCCTAGCTGGATAACAAACATTAGACCAACAATAGTTGAACTTAATAAGAAAAGTGGCATCGGTCATCATTTGGACAGTGCAAAGTAAATTGTATGAATAATATTTCTATTCAGCATGCCACATAACATGGTGTCAAATCTTGGATTCAACAGACTATGAGGTATGTAAGCAATTGCATTCATTCACTGTGGCTATGAGAAGGTGTCAGCATTCTTGATCAACACAACAACTGACATTTCTATACATAGCATGACATGGTGACAGTTAAGTGCAAACGGTTTTGAGACGTATGCACATATGGAAGTAAAGGAAGGTAGAGCAACATTGCATTGCACTATTGTTTTGTAGATACAAGAAAGGGGATCATGGTAGTTTTAGTCATCTGTTAACACCATAGACAATAGTTATTAAAAAGTGAGTTACACATATCTATTTCAATAACGTTAGTGGAGATGGACACACATTTCCAAAATTTACACACATATGGGCATGATGTGAATAGGTACAAATACCACTTACAAACACTATACCATCATGTGCAAATGGATGGAGTTTTGGACCTGTTTCTTTTTTTTTTTTAAACAACATACATTGAGGGAAAGCAAGGGACTAGGAAAATACAAGGGATGATCCATGGGGAACAACACACAATCTGACTAAACATATTGCACATTGTTTAAAAGAGAGACACAATCATGAGGCTAGTATCAGGAATGAAACAAGATATTTTGTTGAGCCACGTTTAGATATATCTGTTTTGCTAAGGGTGTTCAAACATTTTAAACTTAAGGGCATGACTCTGTTTATGATTGTTGAGACACTGCAACTTACCAGTCTCCAGTCCTCCTAGGGAAAGAGGTATAAGAGTCTGGGAGAGCTACCACCAGTCCCCTGGGCCTCCAGGTGATGTTTGGAGGCCAGGGAACAGACTCTTAACCAAAGGTCATTCCCCCTTTTACTAATTTCCTCCTGTTTGTGCAGATTCACTCTGACCACTGTTCTGGTTCACATTTGCCTTTTCTGAGATATGGTTGTATTTTGAACTTGCGCTCCAAACAATTGTGGCTCTACTCTAATGATTTCATCCATCATGCCAGACAACTCTCACTCTGTGAAACATGGATTTCTCCTCCCTGCAATAGTGAATATTTGTGAAAACAACTAGTGCCCAAAAAGATGAAGGCTAATCTAAAAAAGGTATTAGAAACAAAAAACACAAAGGGAGAGAAACACAAAAAAACTTGCCTCTTGTGTGGCAGTTCCTGTATACAAATGGTGTTCTGCAGTGTAATGACAAAGGATCATGGTCTGAAATGGAGTAATTTACAGTGTGTTTTGCTGGTGTTCACATTTGCCAATATGCAACAGGTGCGGGCTGCTAGTATCCAACCAATGGATACAACCATGGTACTATACTGAATGGGTTCTGCAACAGACTACCGCCATCATCGAACCACCACTGATACACCACCAACACAACTGTGTTGTCTAAATAGGCTTGGTGGGATCCCACCATCAAGACGGCAATAGAGTACTAATCGCCAGCATTGAAGTCTGCTGTGTTGGCTGTGGGGTGCAGCTGGCGTGACGGAGTACACTTCTCGGTGGTGGCTGACCCATCATAGATCTAAATAGGGTGAGTACCCGCCGTCAGCTTGATGTAGTACTTGGGAACACCGCCACAGTAGATTGGTGGTAAGAAAATCAAAAACGAAATCGGACCCTAAGTGCTGATTTTTCAAACGTGTGAAAATTCATAACTTGAAACGTACATACCTCAATGTGGAGATTTTGGGGCCTAAAGTTATATAAAAATAAGTGTTTTTTTTAAATAAATTGATGAGAATCTCCTTATTGAGTCGTGCGTATCATTTATTGACTGTGTGCATGCAGCAAATGTCTAACAGTCCTCTCTGATAGGGCTAAGGCTGCTTCACCATACTATCCACTAAAAGTAAGCCTCTGTCCGCTAGTAAGGGAACCCCTGAACTCTTTGCACAGTATACCTCATTTTTGTATACTATATACAGAGTCTCCTTCCTACAGTCCGTAATTGACTACAATGTTGATATTGGTAGCCTTTTCTGGGTATCACTAATTGAACCATTAGCTGAACTGTTGGCTGTATTGACCAGAGAAGTTAAAAGGAGGGAGTCTTCAGCTCTGTGCTCTCATAGTATGGGCAGTGAATGGGAAGACTGGGATACACCATCACTTAACTGTTTCTTTTTAGGGACTTCCTCATCTGCTATGATATTGCACTCTTGGGTACCACTGCCTCAGGGAAGTCTTCCAATACCATTTTTACAAAAAAAGGTTAGAATGGGGGGGGGACAAACCCTTTAATGCTCCCAAATGGCTTGACTTATTCCTCAGTGGATTTGACTTTGAGTTTTTAAATGCTCTTTGTGGCATTATTTTTCTAGAGTGCAGTTTTCTTGCTGTGATCTTTGGCTAAAAGTGAAACTGCATTGTGTGAGACAAATATTGCTTTTACTTCTATGCAAGGTTATGAGGCATCATATGTATTAGAATATTATAGGTGGACAGGAAAAATCAAGGGTAGTTAGGGTAAATTTAGATGTTTAAAAAGAGCCAAGCAGTCAGACCATTAGAAGAAAGTCAGAGGGGAGTGGCTAAGTGCCGCAAGAAGCCAGGCAGAATTGAATCTTCCTCTGTCTGGGTGCCCATGATCTGCCTTATATCCCCACCATCGCTGCTGAAGGGACCCATTTTCCACCCCAGTAGACAATGAGAGATGCAGTGTACCTGATACCAGCAAACCTGGAGCCTCTGGATGCAGTGACCCCTGAGGATCCCTCAGGCCTATCATGAGGCCTGTGCAGTGTGAAAACCCACAACGGCACCCAGCCCCTACATGAGTCAGTGGCTGGCCTGCCTGCAACCTCAACGGTGACGTCTGCCAGAGCCACACTGCAGGAGTACCCTCGTAGTCTGATGCTGCATCGACCTGCAACCTGGACTGCACCCATGCGATACAGTGCCTGAAGCGGGTCCACTTTCTGTGATGTTGGGTACTGAAGTGGTCACATGAGATGGATCAGCCTGAGCTGGGCAGTGCGAGGGTGGCCTTGTGGGCCCTTCTGCTCTCCAGCCCCACAAACTGAGCTGCTGCCTGGGCCTGGAGGCTGGTGAGATGGAAAACCAGATCATGCGGTAAGCACATTGGTCGCAACAGTGCCGGCACCTGCTTCTTGGCCATCACATCCTCTACCCCTCTGTTCCCCCCCCCCCTCACCTTATAAACATAAGGGGGGATGATGAGAATGATCTGATATCTGATCACATACCATGTCGGCAGGGGGCCTGGATTAAGAGCCTGTCTCTCAATTTGCCATCATTGGCCATATGGCGCTGTGTATGTGAATAACCAATGCTGACCGGGAGATGGGACTGCTCGTGCCTCTCTGACCGGAGACAGTGGGTGTGAGGTGGGTCCTTCAAGCACAGCGCATTGGGGCTCACTGTTGCCACCATTAAACACTGTCGCTCCTCTACCCCTCGGCACTCGCGGTTCAGCACCTCCCACTGCCCTGCTTCAGAGGACCACCTTATGACTCAGCAACCCATATCACTGGTGCTTCTGCTCGTGCTGCTCTCCTGCAGACCCTGATGAAGAACTAGGCGTCTGGTGGGTCAGAGCCACTAGTGATTAGAGTTTGAAAGCTCCTTCTACACACAGCCAATGGATAGGGTGCAATGGTGGACCGGGTACCTGGCCACCAGTGCAGCATACTGGTGGCACCACAAACTACCCAGAATCCAATCCCCTACCTTCCCCTATGACGCTGGCAACTGGTACAGGCCTCAAACTCGACCTGATCCTTGCGCCCATTGCAGATGCTAAACAGGATCTTACTGTCAATGTCAATGCTGTGGAGGTAGAGGTAGGGCTTCTTCGAGCAGATCAGCTAAAACTGGCTGATCATGTCACACATGTAGAACAAGAACTACAATAAATCCACCCTACACTCCATGGGCTGGAGGGGCAGGTCCACACACTCACAGCTAAGGTCCAGGCCCTTGAAGCACAGCCTGAAAATTTTGAAGGGTGCTCCCACCATAACAATATTCAGATTGTGGGATTCCCAGAGTAGTAAGAAGGCCCAACCCAGTACAATTTTTTGATTCCCAGTTGCAGACTATAGAAGTGCCCTCTCAACTGTCTGCTCATTTTTAGTCGAGTGTGCTTATAGGGTACCAGCATGTCACCCCTCAGAGGGAGCCCTTCCTACACCCGTTGTGGCCAGAGTAATGAATTATAGAGACAGAGAAGTGTTATTACAGGCCGCCCGTACCCCTGGGCCCATACATCATGAGGGAGCCAGAGTGTCTGTCTTCCTGCACTATACCATATTGGTGCAACATTGCAGGCCCTTGTTTCTTGGAGTGAAATGAAAGCTGTTACAGATCCTACTGTGCAACTTGTTCCTGTTTCCTGCGAAACCTAAGATAATGGCAGGCAACAAAAAGTACTTCTTCACGGAGTTGATGGATGCCTGGGGCTGGGTTGAACAACAATACTTTGAAAATTCGGCTATATTCTCTCCATCCCCCAAACTGCCTCTTGAAGCCCAAACAGCGTAGATATCGGCGCGAGATGCTGCACCGGCCTGGTACTGCAGTTCAGGGATCACGCACACTGGACCAGGCAAAGGAAGCCCATGCCCTGTCAGCAGCAGTTATGCTCTAGGCAGACTGACGTTCTCCCCCAGCCTCACCTATGGAAAACGAATTGCCAGACAAAGGGGGTCATTCTGAGCTTGGCGGGCGGCGGGAGCCGCCCGCCAAGCGGGAACCGTCAGAATACCGCTGTGCTGTCAAAAGACTGCTGCGGTTATTCTGAGTTTCCCGCTGGGCGGGCGGGCGACCGCCAGAAGGCCGCCCGCCCGCCCAGCGGGAAACCCCTTCCCACGAGGATGCCGGCTCCGAATGGAGCCGGCGGAGTGGGAAGTGTGCGACGGGTGCAGTTGCACCCGTCGCGATTTTCAGTGTCTGCTATGCAGACACTGAAAATCTTAGTGGGGCCCTGTTAGGGGGCCCCACGACACCCGTTACCGCCATCCTGTTCCTGGCGGTGAAAACCGCCAGGAACAGGATGGCGGTAAGGGGGTCGGAATCCCCATGGCGGGGCTGCTTGCAGCGCCGCCGTGGAGGATTACCTAGGGCAGCGGGAAACCGGCGGGACACCGCCGGTTTCCCGTTTCTGACCGTGGCTGTACCGCCGCGGTCAGAATGCCCATGGGAGCACCGCCAGTCTGTTGGCGGTGCTCCCGTCATTTTAGTCCTGGCGGTCGTCCACCGCCAGGGTTAGAATGACCCCCAAAGTCTCTATGCTGTCCGCCAACAGTATGTCTTCAGTGCCGCTACCAGTGATGACACTGCAGACACCCGATAATCTCTTGTAATGATGGCCATTAAAATTCTCTGAGCCTTCCTGTGGGGGTATATTAACATTACGGTATTCTTTTCTTCATCAATATTGGGTCCCCCAGACAGAGGCCGTTTCCAGTGCTCTGCTCCTTGTTTACCATAAGGCGTACACCCGCCTAGCTCAGAGGTGACTTTCATACATGCTGGTGCACAAACTGGAGCTCCTGGTTTATGGGACGCATTGTTGCTTTGTTGGGCAACCAATTGTTTTCAAGTGGCCCTGGGTTGGAAGTTGGAAGTATTGTTTTTACAGTTTATGTCTTGTGTGCTGCTACTCCTTTCTGTTTTAGGCCTGCTTTTGCTCTCTATGCATCCTCTCACCTCGCTCGGTGCACGTTGAAGTGCAGGACACCGTTCACCACTCGTTATCATGGCATTGTTGAATATATACTTAGATTGAATGTCTGGGGTTCAGGCACCCCCGGAAGAGACATGCTGTCCAACAATACATACGGAGACGAGGTTCACAGATTGCACCACTGCAGGAGACTCATCTTAATCAGGGTCAAGAATTGAGTCTCCAGAAGTGTTGGAGGGGTCAATGTTTTTGCACTAGGTACTTGGGCTTTGCCCAGGGCACTCTCATCTGGGTTCAACCGGGAGCGCCTTTCTGCCCCTAGCCATTGATATCAACCCAGAGGGTAGATATGTCTTAGTGGAGGGGCTGCTGGATGGGAGACAGGTCCTTCTGGGTACCATTTATGCCCCCAGAATAGCACAGTCAACCTTCTTTTTACTTATGTCTAGTGTCTTGATAAAGTGGGCTCAAATACCCTGGATATTGGGAGGTGACTTTAACTGTATAACTGACCATCGCCTCGACCGTCATACCCACTCCTCCTTTGTTCACCAAATGTTACTTCTGTGGCCCACTTTTCCCAATGGCTTCAGCATCGGTCTGTCCTGAATTGCTGGAGATCAATGTATCCCTCTGCTCTGGAGTTCTCCTACTACTCTCCCCTCAGGACTTATATGTCAGCTTAGACCTCATACTCTGCGACCCAGTCACTCTGCTGATCACGCTGGAGGTGGAATACTTATGCAAAATCTCGGATCATAATCCCCTACAATTGCAGCTGGAGTGGGGACCACCATTCTCCTCAGTCCCTACTTGAGGTCTCGGCATTCCAGGCAACAACAGTCTCTCATGAACTCATTAATAGACAATCGGAGCACATCCTCCTCAAAGTTAATAGATTGAGAGGCCACGAAGGTGGTAATCAGGGGCCATTGTATCTGAACGGTAGTTGGTGTTAGGGCCACCTTGCATAGTGACCTGATGAAACTCAAATCCTCTTTAAGTGCACTAGAAACTGCGGTGAGGCAAGACACTGTGAACCGAACAGCACAGACCACGGCACTCACCAAGTATGCACAATTGATGGAGCCACTACGTGGCTTTAATTTCTGTACTTATCAGGCCAAAATGCACACAGAGGAGGATAAGCAGAGCTGCCTGCTAGTATGGCTTCTGCGCAGAGCGAACACCCAATGCCTATTACAGGAATTAGGATCTCCCCCTCTAATGTTGCCTTAAATCAAACAGACATCCACAGGGCATTTATGGCACATTGTCGAGCTCTTTACGACCCCCCCACCTCAAGGCAAACAGTCTATAATTGACCACTTCCTCATCCCATAGGACCTCCTGATGATTACCTTACTAGAAAGAGACAATCTTAAAATAGCTCTTGCTATACAGGAAATTCGAGGTGGGATTATCGGAGAAGCCACTCTAAAAACACCTGGGTTGGACAGGCTCCCTATAGAGTTTTATGAGATATACGAAAGTTAATTACCCCCAAAACAACTAGAGCTATACCAGGTAGCACTCAAAGAGGGCCGTCACTTACCATCTATCAGAGTACCTGTTTGTTTCCATTCTAACACCAGGAGAAGAACCCCATGAGCTTACCCCCTACTGCCCCCTATCAATGCTGGGCTCATATCTAAGATTCTGAGTAAAGTCCTGGCCAGCAGCCTATATAATTGATGACACACCTGAAACACCCTGATTAAAATGGGTTTATTCCCAGTAGATCCACCACTTTAAACATATGCAGCCTGTATTGGGTGATGAAGCTTTCTTGGGTCTCGTGGCTTGCCTGGTGCTGGACTTTGAGGACGTTCGATACTGTCAGCTGGGACTATATGTTGTCGAAATTATTAGCTTTCGGTATCACGGGACATATGCAGTCTTGATACACCTCCTTTGGTGGAACCGACATGGGTGAAGATTGGCCAATGTGTCTCACCTTCCTGAAGGTGAGCAGAGGGACACGTCAGGGATGCCAATTGTCCCCACTATTATTTGCTTTAGCCATGGAGCCAGTGGCATAGTGGCTGGGGCAACAAGGACACAACTGGGGTATTGGGATGGAAGAGGAGCTTCATGCAGTTTTGCTATCCACGGATGACATGCTGATCTACGTCCGGTATATGCCAGAGGGCATTGCACAGATACAGAACACCTTACAGGAATTCAAAGCAGCATCTGACCTGCGTGTGATGTGGGGTAAGTCATCCCTATACCCCTTCAGTTCACACTGCCCTCTGTGCCAAAATACGGTAGACGAACAGCCCCCCGATTGGGAACCATGCACTTTCCAATAAATTGGAACAACTATTTATCATGCTATGCAAGACCTGGTAGACAGGAATTTAATGAGAGTTATTGCGTCCCTTGGTCACAGATGACATTGTGGGGCACATTGCCCCTCACAGTCCAAGGCCTGGTGTCACTGGCCAAAATGTTCATACTGTCCCACTACTTTACTACTTCAAGAACTTACTAGTTTGAATCCCATGGACCAACATCCATGCTTTACACTCAGCCCTGGGGAGGTGTCATTTGGAGTAACGGACACTGACGAGTTGCGCTCTGTAAGTCACAATTACCTGTACACACAAGGGGCTGTGAGGTGCACACAATTTCCAACAGTATTATTTCACTGCACAGTTGCAGTGGTCTGCTTGTGGGGTGCCATCTGTCAGAGCTGAGCTACCCACTGAGGTGCAAGCAAGCAACATGATCCTACAGTTCTTTCTCCCACACACTTCTCTCAGGAGGGGCTGAAAGCTTACTGCAAATTGCACACAACTGCTTTCTCAGCAGCTTACCTCTCATGCCACAAATATCTCCCTACTCCCCGGAGATTCTGATTCATGCTATATCCTCCTTTGGTGATATACTGAGAGACACAGGACTAGCTACTTGGAAGGATGCTGGAGTCGATACGCTAGGTGCGCTCTTCCAAGAGGGAGTGTGCATGACATTTTAGCAGCTAGGTGAGGAATACGAACCACCAAGTGGACATTTCTTGGCCTATGGCCATTTAATGGCTGAATTAGAATGGCTGTGGGATATCACAGATTTGGAGCTCATCTACCACCCTCTTACACATACCCTACACCTTATGGGGGGTGGGAGGAGACTGTCACCTGGCTTACCTGAGCTCTTGCACTTACTCCACGGGACCGGCTAATTGCATGCCGTAGAGAGTGAGAAGGGGACATGAGCAGAGACTTTACAGACAAAGAATTGGAGGATGCACTCTTATAGCCAGGGAAAGCTTCCCAAAATGAAAAGTTTCAATGCATCCAATTCAATATTCTCCACAGAGATTACCTCCCACCTGCCACTCTATCCTGCGTGTTTGGCTCCTCATCGACAAACCCTTATGTCAGCAGCTGGGAGTGGACATGATCTACATGTTCTGGGAGTGCGAAGAATCCCAATTGTTCTCGTCCACAGTCTCCACTGCATTGGGATAAACGACTAGTCGAACGTTAATGTGCACGAGGGAAGGAGCACTATTGAAATTGTTCCAATACCCAAAAACGGCAAAGGCCACATCCCGCTTCATAGATCTAGCACTAATAGTGTATACACTAGCTGCTATGAATTGAAAAGCCTCCCCCTTACCAGGCCTAGCTCACTAGTGCGCTGTAACTTTAAAATGTGGACGAGCAGAGGCAGTAGCGCTGCATTGTGAGGAAGCATGCAGCCTGGGTAAATACACAAAAGTAGCATCCTGGGAGACCTTACTCCTAGAGCGCCAAACGTACCTAGACGGACGAGCAACTAACCAACTATGCACAATTACCGAGACCCGTTTACTAATCACCAGTGCTTATTGCGTACACGGTGACCTTGTCCTGTAAAGAAGGCACACAGTGGCTATGTTTCACCTTACCACACCACAAAGTACACTTGTTATTGGTTGTTATTTGTTATTATAAACAGCAAATGAACCTCGTACTCCAGTAATTGATGCACATTCTGATATGTTCCCATGATTTCTTATTAATAACTAAGTACATTCCCATCGTAGTGCATATTATGACTGTATTCTCCATCTCTTCATGTTATTCTAATAAAAATGGTTAAACAAATCTCCTGGATGTTGAAATTAATGTCAACAGCAGTGGTGAGACCTCCAGGAACGAGGGGTCAGAACTGGTCACAGGAGCAATGCCACTTGCAGGACTTGTCACCAACTTCACTTCAACAACATAACCTGCAGATGCTGTCTAATATCAAAAGCAAGGAATTTTCCAGAAATAGGATTTCGACGGGCACAGAATTTAAAACAACTATTGTGTAGATCAGAATTTGTTGACAAACAAAAAATCTAAGCCACATTCTTGGACAGACAGCTCAGCTTTCACACCTGTCACAATTGTAACATTTATGAACTGGGACTTCACAGAACACTAAACATCAGTCTATCCACTGGACAACCTATACAATTTTCACAGTGAATTGACTGTAATGTCCTTTTTGCTATCTATATTATCCTCTGCCCTTGCAACAAACCATATGTTGGCATTACTATCGGATCCCTTCGAACCCCTTCACAAAAACACTACAGGAACATCAACAAGTTCTTCTGTGGACATCCACTCACAGAACACTTAGAGAATGTACATCCTCATAATAAAAGATTATTTTTTGCAGGTATTGAAATCACTGCCAAACCATCATGGGCAGGAAATTGAGAACTCAGATAACAGAGACGGGAAAGTGAATTAATTCTGAAATATCAAATGATCAATAAGGGCCTGAATAAGTTTGCTGAAATTCATTGTTGGGTTTATGAGGAGTAGAGAGATGTTATAATCTTTACTATAACAGATGTATACGTAGTACAGAGACCTTATGTTAATGAGGGTGCTGATCTCTAATGGAAACCTGTTCAGCTTTAGGGTTTCACACAATAACCATTTTCATTTTGACATGATTGGCTACTGTAAATGTGCTTAAGATCACCCCTTACAAAATCATATGGGCCTTACTTTGGGACACACACCTACTAAGTAGATGTTTGTATATTTGTTGTATATTTGGGCTGCGTGTACCGCCACACCCAGTCTTCCTCATGTACCATGAAGACCTTGTCTTTTGTTAATTTCTCTTTCCTACATTATTCTTATTTTCCTACTCTTCAGAGAATTTGTGTTTTTGCATAATGTATTACTATGAGGCCCTCTTGTGGGTGTGTGTACATATATAAACCATTGCACTTCTCGCCCGATTGGGATAACCATGGTATGATGGTCACTACTCTAGCATAAACTGCGGGCTCCTCCTCTCTTTTGAAATCATAGAGATGAAGGGAAATATTTGAGTATATATTCTGTTACATTCAGAAGATTCCAGCCATGATGACAGCCATTAATATATCCAGTCAGGATCCTCCGAGTAGATCTGTGATATTACACAGTGAAGCAGTCC
Organism: Pleurodeles waltl; assembly: GCF_031143425.1. Classification (NCBI taxonomy): domain Eukaryota; kingdom Metazoa; phylum Chordata; class Amphibia; order Caudata; family Salamandridae; genus Pleurodeles; species Pleurodeles waltl. Next base: position 684,149,340 of record NC_090449.1, on the reverse strand, counting down.
TTTTGGAGTTGAGTGTGCAATATATAGTGACCGGAATGTCGGTTCCTGACTTCTTGCCCTTAATTGTCTCAACTACTTCGAGTGGTCTATTTTAAGATGCCCGCCAAATTGTGCTACCTGTAAAATTTTGAATTGTGTTTTAATTTTGGTGCAGACTTCATAGTTCTACTACTATTTCTTCCAGTATGGAGAATAGGCACATAACAAGGAAATATATCACTTGGGTTTGCCCTGAATTTCAGAATAGCTAGTACCCGGCAAGGATGTGTAGTCTCCATTTTAATTCAACATGGCCCCTAAAATCACCTTAACCCTAAGAGGTATAGTTTTTTCCATACCTGTAGTCCTTATCACGTATCCATCACCGGTTGATCTTCACGGCCCGTGGTTACAACTGAGTCGGAGCATTATGCTTGCGAGGGACACCTGGGACTGAAAGACTGCATGAGGTATTTCTATTTATGGATATGGGGCTGCCCAAGTGCTTGGTATTTCTTAGCTGCCCTTCACCATGAATATGACTCTCCTGCCTGAGCCTTAGACTTCGTTTTTCCTTTCTGACTCCAAAGATTATTGTTCCCAGTTCCAGGACTGGCACGTAACTGGGGGGTTAGTTATTTTGTTGAATCTAAGTTTTTGGGCCTTGGGGATCATTGGATAAGGTTATTGCAGTATGCCTCCCACTGCCCCATGGACCGCGTTTTTTAATCAGGGATAAAAAAAGTGATACTTGTTCCCAGCATCCCCACCGAGACCCCATGCAGGTATTTCCCTTTGCTTAGTGTGTATCACTTCTGGTGTTTGTAGACAGTAGATCATTTGCGCAGCACTTTATAACAACCAATTTAATGTATTTCTGCTTGTCTCCAGATTTTAGAAACATTTTCTTCTATTTGAAACCTGATGTAGAATGATATTATACATTTGGTAAGCTGTGCCTTCTTTTTTCTTTTGGGTGCCTCTGCACCTTTTCTATACCTTATCCAACTTTTTGGTGACTTCTGGTCTTGGACTTCTGAGAAGCTTTGCATTACCTGGTTAAGGATTCAAGGTTCTCCCCCTGCACAATCACTATCCTTTGGGCGAATACAGGCACTCATTATTATTTTCAGATTATGACTGCTTGCCTCTTCTTTTTTAGTTATACCATGCTTGTTTTATGGAATCTAACTGGTATCTTTAATGATGAACCTTTGAACTTGGAACTATGCTCGATATTTAACATATATGCTGATTCTCATAACCTATAATTTGTGGGAATAGGGAATATGTATGATGTGATTACTAAAGTATAAAAATGTTGTGCATATATTATTTCTTATATATTATTCCCTTAATGATATTTGTAACTTCACATGCATTGGGACAATTGTTTATGGCATGGATTAGACCTGTTCCCATTATATGATGGGATCCATATGTATAACTGCATTTTCTAAAAACTATTCTTGCTAATATTTTCATTCTTTCATTATTTTTTTTTCTCTTCCTCTTTCTCTTTACCCTACTCACTTCTTTCTATATATTTGTATTTTACTTCCTTGTGGTTAAATTATGTCGTATATCATGGCCTATGGTTGGGTGTTGTGTTACTTTTGTTACTATTATATTCACTGTATATGTTTCTGTTATTTTGTCACTAATTGTTCTATGAATAATTCTTATTGATTAAACTCTATATCCAGCCTTGAAAAAGCCCCAGGCTTACTAGGACACTAGGGGATGAAACTGATGTTGGCTGTATGGTTGCATGTTTAAAGGGTTATTTGGAGAACAATAAAATAATTTATGAGATTTATCTCAATAAAGGAATTGATTTTTGCACGAATAAACCTGAGAGCCTGTACCTACTATTGGATTGATATAGGATCTAAATATTTTGGATTTTCAGCTTTTTCCTGTACTACTGAAATTTAGTGAGTTGTATGGGTTAGGGGTATCCCATTCTTCAGCACAGCTGATCGCCTAAATTATCCATTATTTAGACTTTCACCCCTGTGCTCCAAAACACTCGAATATAAGCACACTGTTGGCGCAGGGTGGTGCTGGTAATGCTTGGGCATAGCAGAAAGAAAAGCAACCACTTCCACACCTTCTCTGCACCTCATCGTCAGTAGACCATCTCCCAGCAGTCTGACTGTACCTGTTCCCCAACACCTACCCCTTCCCACCCAATCCTCGGCAAGACTGAGGGAGGAGGAGCTGAGTGGTTTTAGGCTTCAGTATGGTCCAAAATAGAGTGCTGATTTCAGGGTAAATAAAGTAAACCAAGCAGTCCCGCCTGGCACAAGGATGTCAACCGTCTTTCCAGGCCTCTGCGGCTCCCGGCCTCCATCCGCCATAGTGCCAAGTCACATCCTGTCACTGATTGCAAGTCAGCAGGCAGCTATGTTGGCCAGCCACCTGCCCTCTGTTTTTTGACAGCACTGAACCTTTTCTGCCACCATGACACAGAGATTGTGCGTTTATCATTGTAATAATACAACTTTAAATTAGGCCCTTAGTAATTTTCTTTAACGTAAGACCACTACAATATAATATAATGAATCCATAGAATTAACCACTATTTTACAGATATTAGAACGAATTTACTTTCAAATGTTAGTTCATCGGCTATATTGTTAACCTCTTGTTTAATACTTTAGAAATGTATTTGTTTTTTTTTGTTTCCTTGTTCTTGACCCCATATTGTTCTTTTCTTAATTTTTTGAATTTTGTGTGTTGTTTCCACCCTCTCAACTCTTGGAGGGAAGTATTGAGCGCATTCAAGCTACTAAAAAGTGAGTCACAGGTGCTTATAGAGTCTTGGACTCATCTTTGTTTGCTGTGGAAGCATGGGTATAGTATACAGAAGCATTTGCCCCTTTTTTTACTATATAATTCTAGAGACTTCCCCACACATAAACCCCAGAGGTGTATTTCACTCCAGATGCCAGTTAAAATTTTGGTCAATATATTTATGAACTCCCTGCAAAAACATTAACTTCTTCCTATGAGTTTGATGCAGAGAAGCACTTTTGAAAAGTCAGCTGTGCATGGTAGCAGTTCCCCAGTCCATTTACCTTCAGGACTACAACACCCAGGATTTCAAAGATTAGACAGCAATTGTGCACCCCATAACCTGTCATATATGCAATCAAGTCATAGAAGTGTCAATGCCATCTAAAGGTACACTGACTCAAGCTGTCCCAGTTTATGAGGAACATTCATCCTAGGATTGACCACTTCTCCAGACCTGAATAGTGTACCTATAAATCATTGTTTTCAGATGTGTTATTGTCATTGACTCAAACTATGACTACAACACCCAGAATGCATAAGGCTACTACACAAAACTACAGGAATGGAAACAGTGCCCATTTTGATGACTACCCTAATACATTTCATTGTGGGACTAGGGAGTAGAGTAAAAGCTTGTGCATGCAAATAAGGTGGTGTGTGTTTGGGCCCATTTAATGAACTAAGCAGAGCAATACTTGGTGCGGAGTGGTGAGTGACAGTTGAGGTTTTCTGCACGTGGACATGGGAGGATGAATATGTGAGGTGTCCTTGGTGATATGGTTGAAGTGGGTATTGAAATTGGTGTGAGTTGTTTGAACACATTTTAAGGTTTGCCTTCTACTGGTAAAATGTCTATGATTGATTTCAAGTGCAAGATATAATCCATATGATCTTTAGTCCAAACAGGTGCAGTCAGGTGTGACTCATGTTATAATGTTCTGCATGTCAGATTTGATTACCTTCCTTTTGTTGATTAAATCTCTCTTCTCTGTTTAATGTACAGACAAAAAGGCTTTTGGTATCTCCGGGCCTGAGCAGCTAAGATGGAGAATTTGTCCCGATATGCTCCCTGACCGATAGCGATAGCACCGGAGGGTGCAGTGTGCTGCAGCGCGGCAACATTAGAGGCATGTACAGAGGCATTGGAGTGCTGTTAGGAATCAAGAGGGCAGTTCAGGACTGATCCACATACCCCGGCTTGTGCAGTAAGTAAGGGCCACAGCCACCCCATGCTGATGTACTGTACCTAGCTGAGCCAGCCCAGGGGCCCAGAAAACAGCTAGAAGGCACACATTTTTAATGGCTGGGAGAAGTGAATGAAACTCCAGTCGCATTGGAGTTGGCAGGAGGCCCCCTAAGTGGCAGTTCAGGTCACATTTAAGGTCACAGATGAGCCTGGAGAGAGTCGATAGTGGCAAAACAAGGGCTCAAGTGGGCCTCCCCCAACAGGCCTGATTTGAAGATGGTCCACTCTGGTGGAAACTACAGAGAACTGGCGCACCCAGCAGTGGCATAGCCAAGGTAGATCAGCGCCACCAGACCTGGGGGCCAAAGGAGTAAGAGGGTGCGAAAGCCAATGGATCCAGAGAGCACTTACCCAGGTGAAATAGTGAGTTAGGGGGGGCACTGATGCCTGCTCAGCTCCCGTCCCCATCCTACAGCTTCTCTTCCCCAACCTCTTCTTTGCATGACCTACATACCTAATTGGAGGGGGCCAAAGGAGACAAGGCCTTTCCAAAACCATACTGCAAAATCTACCAGCAGTACGATATGGGGCTGCATCTCCCCCCGGCAGACTTTCTATGAATACCTGAGGTTCCTCAGCATGGCCTGGGCCACTACATAGGTGTTGAGGCCACAGAACAGCAGCCGGAGGCTGACTGCGTGTGCTGCTCAGCTGAATGACCCCTGAGCAAACAGGTTGGCTCCTTGTCGCACTGGGCATAAGTGATGACCCACAAAAAGCAACTGGCCACATACAGGGGCCTGATCACTCACTTCTTTTTTTCCTCACATCACAGCCGAGGGGCCTTCAGGGACCACACGTGATGAGCTGAGGAAGCCCTGCAGGGCCAAACTAAGATGGACAAATATACATTTTCAGACAGTATGTTGGTAATCCTCTAGGCTATTCAAGACTCCAAGCTGCACTGGGAAAGAAAATAGGGGAGGTTGGTATAGATGTAGTACTGCTTCCTCAAGATCTTTGCCAAACAGTGGACCACATGACCGACATGAAAGGGAGAATATTGAAGTTGGAGGACACAATGGCGGATATATCCTCAGAAGTGGCCCGTTTGACCCATAACACCAAAACGCTGCAAGAACATAAGGAGAATGCTAAAATTAGGGCCTACCATAATAATCTCCCCTTAATTGGCTTTCTGCAAGGAGTAAAAGGTTTGGCTCTGAAGACTTTCCTGGAACAATGGATCCGTTCATGGATAAAACCCAAAAGGCTATCCTGTTTCTTCTTCAGGTGAGCCCACAGAAAATTAGCCCAAAAGCCACCTCCTCGGTCCCACCCCACCTGTTGAAAACCCGCTTCTTGAACTATAGAGACCATGGTGCTGTCCTGAGAGGTGCAACAGTGAAAAGCCAATTGTTGTTCCATTCGGGGCACATAATGATTTTCCCTGATTATACCGTCACAATGAAAACTGTACAACCAGGTGAAACAAAACTTCTGTGCTATTCAAGTGTCATATATCTTCCTGTACCCCACCAGGCTGCGGGTAATTCATGACTCTATGTCTGTGTTTTTTGACAATTCCTAAGAGGTTTGGGCCACTCACACTGAGCAGCAGCCCCTACCTGTCACTCTGCTACAGAGATGGAAATTGGCTACTCCATCCATGACAACAGGCTGCAAGCTGAAGGGGCCAAGGGAGAAGCGTCACTGGAAATTGTCACATTGGATATAAAAGGGGCAATCAGACTTGAAGATCTCCATAGATTTCGAAGGGGAGCAAAGGGTCCAACCAGTGATCAATTGACCCATGCACCAGCTGAACTCTATTAAAGACAAAGAGATGGGTCCAGACTGTAACTCTGCTTCTGACTAAACGTTTTCTTTTCTGCACACCAGCACCACTATTTCATATGACAAATATGCTAGTCAAGCTTTCTCAAGGGGCTGTGGATGGGTGATTCGCCTAACCCAACTAAATACATCACTCCCTATTTGGATCTAGGATTAAGTTGGGATTTGACAAGAGATACTTCTTCAGGGTGGGAATTATAGGGTGGGGGCAGTTGGTGGTCTGGGGTTTGTTTTTATGTTGCAATTAATCACTTTGTTTAAGTTATTTGGTTGCTTGCTGAAACTGGCCATCACCAGACCCTCCCTTGCCGCTAGATTTGACTCTTTATCATTGCAAGGCTGGGCCCTTTGGGACCTCCCCAGTAGAGGGGGCAGACACCTCACAAAGATCCATTATGCCACTTCATTACCAACACCGTGAGGGCACACTTGGCCATGACTTGGAATGTCAGGGGTTTGTTAGGCTGGATTAAGAGGGGGGCTGTATTACAGTTTGCACAAAGGCAAAATCCTTCAATCTTGCTGCTCCATGAAACCCACTTACAGGGCCATACCTGCCATTTCTTATACCATAGGGGCTACGACAGGATGTACCACGTGGGCTACATAAAGGCTCACAGGAAGTGGCCATTCTTCTGCATAGGGTGCTGCCCCCTGTTAGTGACACTGTCACGCAGAATGATCAGGGCTGATATGTGATCCTTGAGGGCTCCATGGAAGGAATATCATACACTATAATCAGTATATATGGTCTACCAAACCCACAAAATTCCCACCCCGGCTACCCTTAGGAATCTGATTGCTTCTCTTTCCTGGAATGACAATCATAGGGGTGACTTCAACTATATCATGGCTCAGCAAGATTGGTATAGGCCCTCGAGACAGGGAAATGGCCAAGCAGAGTGGTCCATGAGGATGGGACTCAGTGACTTGTGGTACATTTGGAATCTGGGAAGACAAGACTACACCTTGACCTTTTACGCACTACATGATCTCATACTGCCCCGTGGGATTTTGTGCCATGCCCCGGTGATGGGTCAATTTGGTACCCCGAACAAAGAGGACCATCCCGTATGACATCTTAACATCTGGTTCTTATCTGAAGAACACTTTTTGAATGTCTGTCGTGCACGTCACATGTGTGCTGGTGGGTGGCCCCTTGAAGGGTGGAGCGCATAGCCTTTAAGGCTATGTGCGGCACCATGATGACTGCTGGTCGTCAGTGTTCCCACCCCCTCCCATACTCACCTCTTTTTTTTTTTTTATTACTTTTCTTTTATTGTTAATAACACAATATGGTACAAAGTCAGTGGGATCAGGGTCCCATCATTCGAAAGTAATTGCACATCAGTGATATTAGAAAACCAGAGAAGAAGAAAAACGCATAAGGCACAAACAAGGTATCAGTCGTAATATGAATACCTGAGGCAGAGTTCACTTCCAACATATTTTAGGCTATGTGGGGGGATTTAAAGAGGATAAAGATATAAGGATGAGGGGTAGGTTGTACCTGTTCAGGCGAGGGGACCGGGGAGTGCCACCTTGGGGAGCAAGGGATGTCGCTGCGCGGATAATGGGTGTTGTAGCTCATGTCAACTCTGTGGTCAGTTTCGGCTGGAACCAGGTGACTATCAGACGACATAGGAAGAAGGATCTATCATGGAGGTCTGTTTGGAGTGTTGCTGGAAGGCGACGTTCGGACTCTAGTGAGTATTTAGAAAGAGACGTGGGGATAGGGGACGAGGGGGAGAGAGAGAGAGAGAGGAGAGAAAGAAAGAAGGAAAAAGGAAGAGAATAAAGAAGAAACAGTAGGAAAAGGGGGGAGAAGGGGAAGAAGAGAAAAGAAGGGGAAGAGGGGAAGAGGAAAAAAGAAGAGAAAAGAGAAGAAAGAGAAGGGGAGATAAGGAGGGGGAGAGGGGGAAGAGTACAGAGGGAGGGGGAGGTACGGGAGCGAGAGTAGGGAAGCGAGGGGGAGAAGGGGGAATAGACGCATGTGGGGGAGGGGGGGAAGGGAAGGGAGAAGGGAACAGTGGTGGTTCTGGGTAGGGTACTATTGCCCCCTTGTAAGGAAGGGAGCCCATACCTGTAGGAATATTTGAGCTTGGTCTTATAAGTTATAGATGATCTGTTAATGCATAGCAGTGCGGATCATGGCTGTAATCCATTCCTCCGGAGTTGGGGGGGTCTCTGACCGCCAGTGTCTGAGTATGCAAATTTTTGCAGTAGCTAACGCTGTGTGCAACAGTCTCTTGTGTGGTCTAGGGAGGTCTGGTAGGGAGGTCGTATCTTGCAGAAGTATGAGGGCAGGGGGAAGTGGTGATGGAAGTGACATTACTTCAGCCAGAGTGGAGCTCACAGCATCCCAGAGTGGTCGTACTGTTGTACAGTTTACTAAGATATGTATCAGGTCACAGGATGTTTCTGGACATCGCCAGCAGTTCGCATGCGGGAGGAGTCCGGTCCTATGCAGTTTCGCTGGGGACCAGTGCCATTCATGTAAGATTTTGAAGAGGCAGAATTTCAAGCATGCTTCCCGGGTACCTCTGTCTAGTGCCTCTAGGATAGCTTCCCAATCATCTGGGTCTAGATCCTGCTGCAACCGGGTTTGCCACCGTAGACGTAGTTTGTCCATTAGCGGTTGGGAGTAAAGCCGTTGAATAATTAGATCATAGAGACCCGACATTACTCCCTTGTATTGTCCCCATTGCTGCAGATAGGCCACTATCGGTGAGGGCAGGGATCCCCGCAGTGGAGGTGTATTCCCTCGGGAGAGACAGTGCTTGAGTTGCATGTATCTCCATTCCTGGTTCGGGTGTAGGCCGAACTCCTCCGGTAGCTTGGGGAAGGGTTTGAGCACATCGTTCTCCAGGACCTGTGAGAGGGTGAGGATGCCTGCCTGTTTCCATTGCAGCCAATGGAGCACCTCGCCACCAATGCGTAGGCCACTGTTGTGCCACAGGGGCGCTTGGGCGTGTATGAGGGGGTGGACCCCAAACAGTCGGTGGGCCCTTTGCCAGGATGCCCTGGTCGCCGCCAGGATTGGGTTCACTGAGTTAGTGGCTGGGAGGTCTGCATGGTAGGGTCCACCGAGTCCTTCGTTCGCAGCCAGGAGTAGTTTTTCTACTGCTATCCACAAGGGGGGGTCTGGTATATTCAATAGTGTATTGGATAGCTGAGACATTTGGAGGGCTAGAGAGTAGTGTTCCACCGATGGGAGTCCCATTCCCCCGTTTTTGCGGCGGGTCAAAAGCTTGGCTGGTGATAGCCGTGGTCGCATTGTGCCCCACACAAATGATCTAATTAGTGTATTGATGCCTCTTAATGTGGAGAGGGGCACTTGTAAGGGCAGGAGACCTAGGATATAGGTGAAGCGGGGTACCGTCACCATTCTAACCGCTTGTACTCTGCCCCACATGGAGAGGCCTAACTGGGTCCATTTCGCAAAGTCTAGTTTCGCCCGCATGATGAAAGGGTCAATGTTGTCCGCCACCATGTGTGCCAGTCCAGGGTTGACAAGCTCTCCTAGGTATTTAAGACGTTTGGCGTCCACCGGAATGGGTAGCCTAGGAGTGCCGCTTTTGTGGTTACTCGCGATAGCGGGAGTGCCTCGCTTTTGTCCCAGTTAATACGGTATCCCGATAGGGCTGCAAAGTCCTCGATTACCTCTAATAGGGCCGGTATGGATCTTTCCAAGTCCGTGAGTGTTAAGAGGATATCGTCAGCGTAGAGATATATCTTGGAGGTGCCTTCGGGTGGTGGTAGGCCGGTTATGGAGGGGGAGGACTGGATGGCTGCCGCCAAGGGTTCCATTGCCAGAAGGAACAGGAGAGGTGAGAGGGGGCACCCCTGCCATGTGCCCCTTCGGATAAGGAAAGGGTCTGAGAGGAAGCCTCCGCAGTTGACTCTGGCCGCGGGTTGATCATAGAGCAGTCGTACCATGGAGATAATTTTGTTGCCTAGACCAAATCTCTCCAGGGCCGCAAATAGATAGGGCCATTCTAAGCAGTCGAATGCTTTTTGGCGTCTAAGGACAGGGCCAGCTCCGACTCCGCGGAGTCTCTGGACGCCCATAAGGTATGGCACAGGGTTCGTAGGTGGTTCCTAGACGTGCGGCCCGGTACAAACCCCACCTGTGTATAGTGTATTAAGGACGGGATTACTTTACGTAGTCTGTTTGCCAGGACGCTTGCTAGAATTTTGATGTCCCCGTTTAGTAGAGAGATGGGTCTGTAGCTGCCGCATAATAAAGGATCTCTCCCAGGCTTCGGTATGACAGCTATTGTGGTATTATTGGATATGGCCCCTAGTGTTTGTGTTTCGCAGGCTTCATTGATGGCTTCGCATAAGATATCAATCGCCTCAGCCCCTACCCATTTATAAAATTCTGCCGGGTATCCGTCCTCTCTGGGTGATTTGTGGTACGGGAGGTCAGAGATGACTTTATCTATCTCCTGTCTGCCTTCTAATAGGCTACGGCCATCGTCTGTTAGGGAGGGGAGGTCTAGCTTCTTTAAGAAGGTGGTAGCTTGCGCTAGGTTGGTTGTGGTTTCCGGCGGTGTCTATAGAATTGGGCAAATTCGTTTGCAATGGCCTGCGGGTGGGTCAGTATTTCCCCGGAGGGAGAGCGAATGGCTGGGATGGCTAGAGCGGCTGTTCTTTGGCGGAGTTGGTCTGCAAGCAGTCTTCCCGCCTTCTCACCCTGTTCATAGTGTCTCCCTGGGAGTCTCTGTAATGCAAATTCGGCCTGGGTGGTGTATAGCTCATTAAGGGCCATTTGGGCTTGCTCTAGACTTCGGCGGCCTGGAAGGGAGGGGTGTGTTGTGTATTGTCTGGTTAGTCTGCGTATGTCGAGTTCCAGAGCCGCTTGTTGCTCTTTTCTGTCTTTGTTCGCTGTCGCCGCATCCCGCATGAGCTGTCCCCGTATCGAGGCTTTGGCTGCGGCCCGCATAGTTCGAATTGAATCAACCGTACCGAGGTTGTCGTGGGCGAAAGTGGTCGCATGATCCTGTAGCTGCAACTTACCTTGGGGGGATCGATATCGATGGATCGCTAATCTCCAGGGTTTTCGGCCCGGGGATACCAGGCCTAAGCGGATGGCTATAAGGACTGGGGAGTGGTCTGAAAGGCCTCCCTCCAGTATGTCGTCCTCCAAGGTGTGGGCCACAAGGTTATGGGATAGGAGAAAGTAGTCGATCCGTGATTGGGTACCGCGCACCGGCGAGAGAAACGTAAATTCTCTGTCTGTTGGGTGAGTCAGCCTCCAGTGGTCAACCAAACCATTATCCGCGAGTATATCAGCCTGAATGGCCCTGTCTGCGTTGTTACTCGTGTCTAGAGGCCCCGTCCTGTCCAATGCTGCGTCCCTTGCTAGGTTCCAGTCTCCTCCTATAACGTAACAGGATGCCCCTATCTCGGTTAGAAGTCGATTGAGCTGGAGAAAGAAGAGGCGTTTGGGACCTGTTGGTGCATAGACTGACCCCACACAGAGTGTTGAGTCCCTGATTTTCAGCTTGGTAAATATGTATCGGCCCTCAGGGTCCGTCCACGATTTGATGACCGTGAAAGGGAGAGTTTTACGTAAGAGGATCGCCACCCCGCTTTTATTGGGACATTCTCCGTATCGGGGGAGGGTGGGGTGCAGCTAAACAGGACGGTTCCTACCCAGTCACGTCGTAGTCTATCCGATTCAAGACTGTCTAGGTGTGTCTCTTGTAATAAGGCGATGTCTGCCTGCTTAGAGTTAAGGTAGGATAGGACTTTCTTCCGTTTGATAAAGTGGGTAAGGCCGTTTACGTTCCATGATATCACCCTGAGGGGAACCACCGGTGCTCCCATCTGGTTGGGCATCCTCGTTTCCTGTGTCCGCCCACCCGGGGGTATGAGCTCGGGGGAGTGGGGTGGACTCTGTTAACTGAAGAGGATGTCGGGGGGGAGGGTGGGGTGACGGGTGCGTTGAGTACGAAGAAGAGTTGAAAAGAGAATAAAAAGAAAACAGTGGGGAAAGAAATAAAGAAGAAGGTAAAGAAGGGAGACCGGGATACGAGTCCCGAAGTACACGAACTTTAACCGGCGGGTCTAAAACCTAGGCCAACTGAGCTTCGACGCCGGGGGGGGGGGCGGCGCCCACGGGGCACCCCAGACCTCCGCGTAGATGCCTCCAGTCATGTCCAGAGGGGGGCGTTTGTGACCAGAGGACGGGGGGAGAGGGGAGGTCGCATAATGGCCGCGTCCCTGTGTGGGGGGGGGATGGGGGAAGCTCGAAGAAAGGACAGAAGCAGATGTTGTTGTTATTGAGGTCGCTTCCCCTTGGTTATTCTGAGGGGTTGTGGCATGTATATGCTCTGGGACTTAGCATCTGTGGTCTGTTCTGCTTTGCACCAGCGCCCATCATTATATCACTATTGCGTTTGTTAGTAAACCGGGGTCTAGAGCTCAAAGCCCAGTTCAGAATCATTTTGCCCCAACCCTGCCAGGGCAAGCCAGTAGTGTGCAAAGGTAGTGCGTCATTTCCCATATTTTCCAGAGGACATTATAGATCCTGATTCTAGATGGAAGAAGTGATATGGGATATGGTGAGTGTTACCCGACATGGAGGGGAGGGACGTTGAAAAACAAGAGTAAACGGGGGCCAGCAAAAACTATCACACTATCCGAACAGTCTAAGCAGTCCAAGGCGATTAAAGCCTTCCGGGGGGGGGGGGGGCAGTTCTCTGTGGTACAATGTCTGAAGAGTATATATTAAAATAGAGTACTCCTCATTTCTCTGAGTCAGGACTCTTTCGTCAAATAGTTCCTGTGTTTCCTGCAGCGTTTCTATGACAGTCTGTGGTTGTTGATATCGAGGGCTTGTAGGAAAACTGTGTCCGTGTTGGTTTCAGGTAGCAGGCACCTAGGGTTTCAGAGGGGATCGGTACTTGTCTCTGTCTGGCAGCTGTGTGTGCATCGCTACCGCCTGTAGGACTTGGCCCCTGTCATCAAAACTCTTTGTTAATGTCTCCAGGTCTCTGCCCCTGGTTTGGGGGTCTGTAGTAGGTCTTCCGTCGGTGTCCGGAGCAATTTCCGATTTGCCCATTCCCCTAGTTTGGTTCTGTGTGTCTTGGGGGGGGGTTGGGTTGTTGATTTCATGGGTTGTGTCGGGTCATGCAGCCCCTCTAGGAATGACTTAAGGTCCTCTGGGTCATAGAAGGTTTGTGACTCTCCGTTCTTAGTTATCCACATCCTGGCTGGCTCGAAGAGGCCGAATTTAACGTCCAGGTGGCGAAGGCGAGGGCGAAGGGAGAGAAAGGCTCTTCTTCGATCTGCTGTTTCTTTGGAGAAGTCTGCTGAAAGACGGATTTCGAGGGGACCGAGCCGGAGTGGGCCTTGCCTTCGGGATAACTGTAACAGTTGGCGGACCTGCCCGTGCCGGAGGAAGCAGGCTAGGATTGCGCGAGGACGATCTTTTCCGTTTTGTCTCTTGAGACCAAGTCTGTGCGCTCTTTGAAATTCCAGAGGGGGGTCGAATGTTATGTCGGCTAGTTTGGGAAGCGTGTCTCGCAGGTAAGAGAGGATATCTGTACCCTCAATGCCTTCCGGGAATCCAAGGAAGCGTATGTTGTTTCTGCGGCTTCGGTCCTCAAGGTCGGTTAACTTGCTACGAAGGTACAAGAGTTCCTGATGTCTGTCAGTCTGTAAGATCACTTGACTTTCCACAGCCGCTACTCGATGGTCCAGTCCGGAGATTTGTGTCTGGAAGCCCGCTATTTCTAGGCGCATGGATCTCGTTTCCGCTGTTAATGCTGATATGGCAGTGTCCATACCTTCCAGTTTGCGGCCTACTGCCGATATCTCCTACAGTATACGATCCATTGATGCTCCTTGAGTGTCTTCTGACATGGTGTCATGTGAGGGGAGTGGAGAGTCTGTGGTAGCAGGGTGTTTCTGTTGGTGAGGGCTTCAGAGAAGAGTAGTTGGCGAGCAGGTTTACACTATACTTTACCCGCCGTCTTGCCTCTGGGCATTGCGGGTTTCTCCATGCAGGTGAGGATCCAAGAGGGGTGCCTGTCCGTGCCTCAATGAGGGTGATCAGCGTGGGCGTGTGGGCAGCAGAGGAGAGAGGGTGGCGGAGGGGGGGCGAGGGGGGTTCAGAGTAGTTGGTGAGTTCAGGTGAGTACCTCTCCCAGTGGCCTCCTGGGAGGGCTGTCGTTGATGTATATATACGAGGGGAAGGATCTCGGTGTTGGCTCTATAGCGTTCAGCGTCCCACAGGGCTGTTCTGTGGGGAGAGGAGTTGTTTTGGAGCCGAGGTCCGATGTTATTCCTGGCTCTCTGTGCTCTTCATGCCTCGTTAGTTCTAGCTTTGTTGGAGGCTACAGTGGCTCTTCACTTTTCCTGTTAGTGTGGTATTGCTTCTTTTGTTGTTATGTTTGTGTTGTTCGTTTTCCTTTCTCTATCTTTTTCTCCTCTTTTTTTTTTCTTTTTTATTCCTTACTCCTTGCCCCCTCCTGTGCTTGCCCCTCTTTTTATTAGGTAGTGTTTGCTCCTTTGCTCTTTGCCTTCTCCTCTTCCCGTTGTTTTCCTCCTCTCTCCGCACTTTGCTATATTCCTCTCTCTCTCTCCTCATTCCCGGCCCCTCTCTCACTCATCCACCACCCTCATCTCCGTACTTCTCTCATCCTCTCTCACTCACCGGCTCGGCCCTCACCTCTCCATCCTCTCCGGGGCCTCTGTCGTTTCTCAGGGGGCCTTCTCTGAAGCAGGTAAGGCTGGGGTGTGGGGGTAGCCGTCCGTTGCACTCCGCTGGTGGTGAGGCCTCTTGTCGCCGCTCCCGTCACCCCCGGCAGAAAGGGGAAGGTTGGAGAGGCACCGGGCCACCTCCTGTTGTTGTTCTGGGCCGTGATGTTGGTTGGCTTCGTTCTGCCCCTCTGGCAGCGATCGATAGAGAGGAAGGGAGGGGGCAGGCGGTGTCTCGGCCTGTTGTCGGCTCCGGGGGCCGCAGATCAGCCACCGTCAAGGCGCAGGTAGGGACGGAGGGCGCGCTCCCCCACCTCGGGTTTCAGCGAGGGACGCGTCTCTCCATGTCGGGGTGATTCCTCACTCAAGGCCGTGGCTCAGAGGCTTGCCGTAGGCCTCAAGCCTGCTCCCCTTGCTCCGCCCAGCGCCTCCGGAGAGGGCGCTCCCCCGCGTCACAGATGTCGGCCGTTCGTCGTCTCCAACTCCTATGTCGGCCCCCGCTGCGTTCGGGGGTCCCCTGGAGCGCCTCCAGCGCCGCCGCCACCGCCGCGTGGCCCGCCGCCGTGCGGAGCTCGGCTCTCAGGCGGCCATCATGGATCGCGGCCAGACCACGCCCCTCCCCATACTCACCTCTTGTTGGCCGCCCTCCGGCTTTTCTCTGTGAACTGCTTATTGAGCGCTCAGTGTCCTTGCCAGCAATTGTGGTGGTTCCCTCCTTGCCATCAAGCACATTGGTTCTCCTGCTGCTACACATCTGTATCCTCTGACAACCTGCAAAAGACAATCAAAAGGCATTTTCCAAGCGGCAATCTATGCATTCTGGTAAAATGTAGGAATTGTACAAAAGTGAAAGGAAAAATTACTTAGCCAATGGAGTCTTGTTGAAAGGACTGGTGAAGTCAACCATTTTTCATTTGTTTCTACAAAGAAGAAAAACAAAACATATATTCATTTACAGCAAACATGAACAGAGTCATATTGAGGCAATGGAAGCAGATTTAAACTTAAGAACCATTATATGAACATTGATTCACTGTCAAAAATACTGATGTTTATTTATCTATCTAGATACGTAGAGCCTTTACACTTAAATTTATAGCATACAAAATTCTAGCCTACCAGGAACCAGCATCTAAAAAGGGAGAAGGGACATTAGAAACTGAAAAAGACGATCACCATTGCAAGGTGCAAATCTGGTGTTAGCCATGGTTAAGGCTCGTCCCTTCGTCCCAGTGGGGTCAGGTGTGACTATTCTTGAGTCCATTTGATTTGCATTGAAGTAGGGAATTACATTATGTCCATATCGCTCCTGCAAAAAGGTATCAGGCCTGACAATCTGGTTGAGAATTTGAGAACCTTCCCTGACTTAAATGAGGGTTCTCTGGACTTGGCCTGAATGCTGTGGAGGCGTGCAAAGCCACATTGAGTGGTACCTCCTGCTCCTATGTAGAGGGGATGGCATGTGAAAAATGGAGCTGTGTTACAGATCTAGAGGCATTAATACTGACACAGGAGTGGGGGGAACCAGAATAGGATGATAGATTTGATGCAAAGCAAGCTTGAGATAGACAGAAAAACTGTATTGCAGCTGCATTACCTCATTACTATGTAGTGCTATATACAGCCCAGGCCAGCCCGGATCACAAATCATTGCCCCCCAGTGGTTGACATTCCAACATCTCATCTGCTGACTTCTGCAGAGAGAACTGCCTTAGAACAAGCAATAACACTTGAGGAAGTGGGTGACCTGGTAGCATAACAAAACTCCAGGGAGCCACCGGCACCAGATGGTTACCTGTTGGTATAGTACTGTGTAAGAAATTGTGTGTGGCCTGCACAAGTAATGGGTCCACGTTGGTCTTCCATTGGCAACCAAAACATTCCATTGTGGTGCTTGACTCTATCAGGGTAGCGGAGCACAGCAGTCTAAGGTCTACTCAAGGGAAGTGGTGTGGGCTAGTAATCACCATTCACAGATACAACAATAATAACACTCATTAAATGATTGTTCATTCTGTGCTTATTTTTTTTAAAGCTAAAAAGTACATTTATTACACACACACTCTACTCAATAATGTGCAGCAATTTTCAAATATAGAAAGGTGATAGAAACACTTCTTGATGACATTGCGTAAACATTCTTGCCCCTCCCAAGCGGGGTCAACATATCACATGTCCCAGCATTAACTTGTCTCTAAATGCAATGATTGAACATAACTTAGAGTAAAAGCACTTAATACTGGCACCAACGTCAGTGGCTGTCAACCTCATTATCTCAGCAAAGAATGTCTCCCTATTAATAAATGCAATACGTAAATATTACCATGACTGAGAGCACTTGATACTGGCAATAAAGCATATCTACTTTAATCGAAAGTGACTGTCAATCTCATTATTTAAATACTGCATTCACCAAGAATAATGTCTTCATGTTTGAACCATTTGTGCATTCAAATACTTTTAACATGAAATATGCAATTAAAACATAGTCCCTAAAGGCTGTTGCATTGATACTCACAATACTGTACAATTACAATCTCTCACCCATAGAGGATGTTTGTGCAGCATGAGATCTTATGTTGATCCTCTTCAGGCCACAAGGATGCAGCCATAGACTCTGCCCCTAGAGGGTGCAGCATACCCTGCTGAAAAGCAAAAGCTTCAGCCTTGGGAATGCTGATCCTGAGCTGAGCCAGAGAAATGTGGCATCCCTGGATAACCCATAAGCTGTACAGATAGGGTTTTGGACTTTGAAGAATAGTTCTTTTTACACAGGTTACACTGTAAATCTGCACAATTCTGCTGTCTGCAGACCAAGGCAAAGCAAAGCTGTACTCTAAGGCAGCCTTTCGCATAAGTGTATCATGGAGTGCCACTGCAGACAAGACAGTAAATACACTGACTTTCCCTAAATGTGTAGACCACTATATAAGGCATAATCAAGGTCAATACCCAACCCGCTGGAGCCCCTTAAATGCCAGGCTACCTGTGTGCAGTGCCTGGGCTGGGAAGAGGAGTATTCCATGAACAGACTTCACACGCATGTACATTTGTATACTCATCTGTTCACATGCAACCAGCCAAGTGCATTTTACCCTTGCTGTGCTGCAGTGGCCTTATTTTAAAAGGCGGACACTGGTGTGATGCACGTGCAGTCCATTTGCCATGAGTTTACTGTGGGTCCGTCCCAGGTTATGAGGCTCCACCACAGTAAAGTGCCTAAAACCAGGTGATCATAAAATGAAAAATCTGAGGGGAATAGATGGGCAGAATCATCTTGTCACACACCGGAACCTCCACCCAGATATCCTCCTGCTCCTTCTTACCTCATTTACTGAAGCAAGCACCAAAGGTTCTTTTCCACCAGATATAGACCTGGCAACTCTGGTCGACATACTGAAGCTGGGCTGCCCACAGACCCAATGTGCAGCATACTAGCCCATCTCACTCACTATTATGGAAGTCAAACTTTATGCAAAGTTCCTAGCCGATTACCTATTACAGTTCACACCTTAGCTGGCCCACCTTGACCAATGCGACTTTATACCAGGATGCAGCACCAAACACTGTATCTGGAGGGTGCACCTGGCACTTGCCCACATGAAAGGCCTACAGGGCCCAGTCTCCCTTCTGATGAAAAAGCATTTGACACCATAAACCTATAGTTCATAGACAAAACCCTTACCAAGATGGGGGTTTGGGTCAAAATACTGAGTCTACGTTAGGGTCCTCTATGCTATTCCGCAGGATCAGGTGCATATTAATGGAGTTTTGTCTCCCAGGCTCTTCCTCAGGAGGGACATCAGACAGGGATGTCTCTGATCACCCCTTCTTTTTTGTATTGGTTATTGAGCCCTTGGCGGGTTTGGTTCCAGTTTTACACGCAGGTGTGGAGCTTTGACCAGGGACTGGGGATGGAGGATCGAATAGCAGTATACACAGATTATGTATGGCTGTTTCTCTCCCACCCTGTAGAAACAAGGCCTTAACTGAGTCACATTTTGGATACCTTTGGGGTGGTCTCCGGGCTGAGGGTTAACTGGTCCCTCTTGGTGCCCATTAGGAGCAACCGCCAGGATGAAATTTGGCATCTCCTGCTCCTGATACGCTGCCTTATATTCCTGTATCTTGAAATTCACATCTCCTGGGAACCAGGCCTTACCTGGAGCCTCTAACCCTGTCGCCTGGTACAGATGGCTCAGGAGGACATGGCACCTCAATTTTATGGCTAGTATACTCCTTTTTAAAATGATGATCCACCAGAGGTTTTTGTACGTCCTTCAGAACTACCCCCCCTCATCCCACAAACCTGGTTCAGTGAACTGGAGGCCGTGGGGCACAGATTTATATGGGGATATAAACCCGCGCGAGTGACCTGAAAGTGTGTTTAGTTGGTGTACAACTGTGGACTTGTCATGGCAGATGTTTGCCTGTACTATTGGGTAGTCCATTTGTTGACTATAGGTGTTTGGATGTGTGGGGAGTCGGGAGATCCTGCAGTCCACGGGGAGCTGTTTATTCTAGACTTGAATGCTGTCACAAGTATCTTTTATGGAGCGCCCATTTCAGCCTCCGCCCACCTCTTCCGAAGGTGACCTAAGTGGTGTTCTGCATAAGGAGAATGATGCTACGATGGATAGGTTGGGACCAAAAACTTACACTTGAAACCCCCAATGCGAGGGCCGATGGTTGACTCAAGAATCCAACTTATAAGGCTTCAAAGGTTGGGTCTCTATAGGGATATCAAAGCTTGGAAAGATGTGGGAGCAAGATCATATCAAGACCTTTCAACGCCTGTGTGAGGATTTCCAAATGTCCGCTTTCCAATTTTTCCGGTACCTGCAACTTTGCCATGCATTATATGAGTACAAGAGAAATTTAGAAGATGTCCCGGAGAATAATCCACCAGAGGCTCATTTGCTCATGGGGCCCCTGGGAAGAGGTGGGATCTCACAGATGTATAAAACCCTAGTATCAAATTCCCCTGGTCTGTTGTTGCCCCTGGGGGAGACATGGGAGGGGTGGAACACTGGATGAAACTGACTGGAGCAACACATGCATGGTGCCCCATGTCCTGGCTATATCAGCAGGGCTCCGGCTGGTGAAATTCAAATACCTTCATCAGGCATACCTAACACCCCTCTGGCTATGGAAGGTTGGTAACTGCACTTCCTCTGCATGTAACAGGTGCCAGGATCTCTGTGGGGATTTCTACCAAATGGTATGGCCATGTCTACTTAAACACATCACAATGGTCACCATATCTACTGTTTTGGGGACACATATTGAGGCACACCTTAGGATTGCACTGCTGGGCATATTGGAAGACATGGGAGGGCCAGGGGAGATAGGACCTTGATGTGAAAAGGCACTGTGGTGGCTTACAGAGACATAGCCAGACAGGGTAACTCACTGGCTGCCCCATCTATAACAACATGGACAAAAGGCATGGACTGGTGCGCCAAAATGGAAGAAATGATATATACTGCAAGGTTTGGTCCCCATAAATTTGAGAACACTTTGAGCAAATGGTGAACACGCTACGGCTTGGATGGTTGAGAATGGGATTGTTCAGACCTGAGTGCCTGCTCGTGGGTGAATATGGGGTTAGGGTAGTAGGAATTGATTTGCGCTTTGTCTATGATGCATACCTTAAAAGAGCAATTGTTTTCATTGTTGTTAACACAAATAAAGCAAAAAAAATGTTTCGATAAAAATGTCTTGAGAGCATTGTCACATCTAGAATGCCATGAAGAGTACCTTTACATCCTGAAATTACAGTTTTAATAACTCCCAATAGGCTCTTTGGAACTATGAAGTGGCACATTCTGGCACAAACGCAAAGTTGTGCTAATCATGCATCTTTTAGTACTTTTATTCTTTTGTTTTTGTTTTTTGCTTTGCTACCACATTTGTGTAGATGCATACAGAGCAATTGGATTACATAGGGACAGTACATCAACTACTGTCCTGTCGCATGACAAAGGGTTTTGCCTGTGACATCACATTTAGGTCCCTCCAATGTAGGTTTTGGCATTGTCTTGATGTAAACATATGGTACATATGCTGCTGTAGTTGTGGTTGGGCAGCAAACATTTTCCTAGATTAGTTTTCTTGAAGGGCTTTTTGTGATCTATTGCTTTGACAGGATTAATCTGGCCTTATCCCCGATTGTGTCTGTCTCTATACTTGTGCTTTAGATGCCCTAATTTAATGGGCCTCCTCTAAAATATTAACTAGACGCATGTGCTGGTTTATTCTTCAAAGGACAGATTATCCTTTCCTTAAGGATATCCACTTGTCACACTTTAAGTAATGTCCCCTTGGAACCCACATATAGTCTAACTGGGGACAACGGAATCACATAACATATTGAGGCCAATGTTTACTAGGGGCCTTTTAGTATGCACATAGTGAGGCTAATGTTTATTAGAGGCCTTTTAGTATGAACAATGCATTTTGTGAGGTCACATTTTGTTGCTTTGCAACATGTTGGAGTGTGTTTCTGGAATTCGTCACATTATCATGGCATGACAAGCATGGTGGAACAAATTTCAATGTTGAATAAGTCCATGTTATTGTTAGAAATGGGGTCTTTGGTTGGCAGTCAGGTTACCCCCTGTCCAAGCAAAGACCCTCACTCTAGTCAGGGTAAGTCACACACAATCCAAATTATCCTGTGCCCATCCTCTGGTAGCTTGGCACTGAGCAGTCAGGCTTAACTTAGAAGGCAATGTGTAAAGTATTTGGGAAATAAATCATACACTAACACCATATAGCACCAACAAAATACACCACACAGTGTTTAGAGAAATATATAATATTTATCTGATAAGATGCAGGTCAAAACAATTAAAATGCAATAAGTATATGTTGAGATATCGCTGGAAAGTGATATAAAGTGTCTTCAGTCTTTTAAAAGCAAACTTAGGCGATCATTCTGACCGCGGCGGTCGGCGGTCGCCGCCCGCCAAGCGGTTCCCGCTGAAAGACCGCTCCGCGGTCAAAAGATCGCGGCAGCCATTCCGGCTTTCCCGCTGGGCCGGCGGGCGACCGCCAGAAGACCGCCGTCCGGCCCAGTGGGACAGCCCCTTCAACAATGAAACCGGCTCGGAATGGAGCCGGCGAAGTTGAAGGGGTGCGACGGGTGCAGTGGCACCCGTTGCGATTTTCACCGTCTGCACAGCAGACAGTGAAAATCTTTGTGGGGCCCTGTTAGGGGGCCCCTGCACTGACCATGCCAGTGGCATGGGCAGTGCAGGGGCCCCCAGGGGCCCCACGGCACCCGTTCCCGCCATCCTGGTTCTGGCGGTGGACACCGCCAGAAACAGGCTGGCGGGAAGGCGCTCGGAATCCCCATGGCGGTGCTGCAAGCAGCGCCACTATGGCGGGTTCCCTGGGCCAGCGGGAAACCGGCGGGAAACCGCCGGCTCCCCTTTTCCGACCGCGGCGCAGAATCGCCCAGGAAGCACCGCCAGCCTGTTGAGGTGCTTCCGCCGCACTCCGCCATGGCGGTCATGGACCGCCAAGGTCAGAATGACCCCTTTAGTCTCTTTCAAGCACAAAGTACCTGGTTCGCGGGAAAAACCTCCGTAAAAAAACGCAGAGGAGGAGATGTGTGGAAAGGGTCTGCGTCGATTTCTCGGGCCACACAAGGCGATGCATCGCTTACTTTTCACAAAGGGAGAGCTGTGCGTCGATTTCCGATGCTCGTCTTGGATCCTCTTCAGGTTGCGGGATTTTCAGATGCCCTGGGGAAGATGCGTGGATTTCCTGTACTGGCAGGACAAAGTCACAGGAGCTGCGTCGATCCAGTGGGCGTTGCATCAAATTTTCTACTACACGGCAGGTGCTGCGTCGATTGCTCTCTGGAAGTCGGACTGCATCGTTCCGGCTCGGATGTGTGTCGATCCAGTGGGCCGTGCGTCGAATTTCCAGTCGCTACGCTGCCACTGCGTCAACCTTCTTGTTGTGAAGTCGGGCTGCGTCGTTCCAGTTCGGCCTGCAGTGACATTTTCTCTGCAGTATAGGGTGTGCGTCATTTCTGGCAGGCTATGCATCGAATTTTGCCGCACAAGAAGTCCTTCTTGTAGAAGTGAAGTCTTTTTGGTCCTGGGACTTCAGGAAACAGGGGGCAAGCTCTTTCCAAGCCCTTGGAGAGCACTTCTTCATGTCAGCCAGCGAGCAGCAAGGCATTAGGGCAACAGCAAGGCAGCAGTCCTTCACAGAAAGCAGACAGGTGAGTCCTTTGGGCAGCCAGGCAGTTCTTCTTGTCAGGATGCAGGTTCTGGTTCAAGTTTCTTCTCCAGGAAGTGTCTGAGTTGGTAGGGGCAGAGGCCCTGTTTAAATACCCAAATGTGCCTTTGAAGTGGGGGAGACTTCAAAGAGTGGCTTAGAAGTGCACATGGTACCCTTTCTATTCAATCCTGTCTGCCAGGGTCCCAGTAGGAGGTGTGGCAGTCCTTTGTGTGAGGGCCAGGCTACTGTCCTTTGACATGCAAGTGTCAGGCCCTCCACCCTCCCAGGAGCCAGGAAGACCCATTCAAAATGCAGATGTTTGCAAGTGAGGCTGAGTATCACATGTTATGGGTGTGTCTGAGTGAATGCACAAGGAGCTGTCAACTAAACCCAGCCAGACGTGGATTGTAAGGCAGAAAAAGATTTAGGTGCAGAGAAATGCTCACTTTCTCAAAGTGACATTTCTAAAATAGTAATATTAAATCCAACTTCACCAGTCAGCAGGATTTTGTATCACCATTCTGGCCATACTAAATATGAACTTCCTACTCTTTTCAGATCAGCAGCTAACACTCAAACAATGTATGAGGGCAGCCCCAGTGTTAGCCTATGAAGGGAGCTTGTCTCACAGCAGTGTAAAAATGAATTTAGATGTTTTACACTGCCAGGACATGTAAATTACATAGTTCCATGTCCTGCCTTTTGCCTACACAGTACCCTGCCCTATGGGTTACCTAGGGCATAACTTAGGGGCGTTTTAGGCCTGGCAACTACTTTTAAATGCCAAGTCAAACTAGCAGTGAGACTGCACACATGGGCCTTGCAATGGCAAGCCTGAGACAAGGTTAAGGGGCTACTTAATTGGGTGGCACAATCAGTGCTGGAGGCCCCCTAGTGTCATTTACTCTACAGGCCCTGGGCACAGATAGTGCACAATACTAGGGACTTATAAGTAAATTAAATAGTCCAATTGGGTATGATCCAATGTTACAATGGAGAGAGCATATGCACTTTAGCACTGGTTAGCAGTGGTAAATTGTGCAGAGTCTAAAAATCAGCAAAAATAGTATCTAAAAAGTGGAGGGAGGCAGGCAAAAGGTTAGGGGTGACCACCCTAAGGCTGTCAGGTCTAACATGTGTCCCCCCCCAGGTGAAAGTGGGGAGAGCTACTCAACCTCCTGGGAGCTCTTATCGCTAAGGCAGAAGTATCTGGAAAGACCATCAGCGTTGGCGTGGTCAATTTCCGGGCGATACTCCACCGTAAGGTCCATCCCCACCCCAAGAGTTTAGGATTTGCACCCCTCATCTGCATGAGCCATCTGAGCTGAGGGGCCTGTGGTCTGTCTGAACCCGGAAGTGAGTCCCAAACAGGTATGGTCTCAGCTTCTTCAGTGCCCGGACCAGAGCAAATGCTTCTCTTTCAATAGCAGTCCACCTCTGTTCCCGTGGTAATAGTCTTCTGCTAATAAAGACTACTGGTTGGTCTAAGCCCTCCTCATTTAGCTGTGCTAGAACAGCCCCGGTGCCATACTCTGAAGCGTCTGTCTGCACAATAAATTCCTGGGGGTAGTCAGGGGCCTTGACCACGGGGGCCACTGGCAATGGCCATCAGGTGTGGAAAATGCAGATCTCTCTTTAGCCCCCTCAGGCAAGGCGATCTGCCAGTACCCTGATGTGAGATCAAAAGTACTCAAGAACTTGGCAGCACCTAGCCTGTCAATGAGCTCATCAGCTCTGGGGGATGGGGTGAGCATCATTCCGTGTGACTGATTTGAGGCCCCGGTATTCCACACAGAACCAGAGTTCTGGCTTGGCACCGGGGGCAGCAGCCTTAGGTCCCAGCACCACAGGGCTGGCCCAGGGACTACTGGACTTCTCAATAACCCCTAGGGCCAACTTCTTGGAGACCTCCTTCATGATGCTGGCCTTCACCTTATCTGACAACTTGTAAATGTTGTTCTTTACAGGGGGACTGTCTCCCGTGTCAATGTCATGGACACCCAGATGGGTGAGTCCAGGAGTATGGGAAAACAGGGAAGAGAACTGCTCCAACAGCTCATAACAGTATCTTCCCTGATCTAGGGAGTCGGAGAGATTGACACCCTCCACTGACCCGTCACCTTCTTTGGCAGAGAGGAGGTCGGGAGAGGTTCACTCTCCTCTTCCATGCCCTCAACTGTCACAAGGAGCATACTGACCTCAGACCTCTCAAAATGAGGTTTGATTCCGTTATGATGGAGAACCCTTAGGGGGTGCCTAGGAGTCTTGAGGTCCACTAGGTAAGTGGCCTCCCCCTTCCGCTCCTTGATCTCACATGGGCCAGTCCAGTAGTCCTGGAGAGCCCTAGGCTCTACTGGCTCCATTACCCAAACCTTGTCTCCAGGTGAGAACTCAACCAGAGTGGCCTTCCAGTCATACCACTCCTTCATCCCCTCTTGACTAGCCTCAAGGTTACTCTTGGCCTGCTTCCAAAAGCTTTGGGTTTGGTTGCGGAGGGCCAGAATGTAGCTGACCACATCCTGGGGAGGTGTCTTAGAAGCTTTCTCCCAGCCCTCCTTGACTATGCTTAGTGGTCCCCTGACAGGGTGACCATAAAGAAGCTCAAAGGGCATGAACCCCACCCCTTTCTGGGGCACATCTCTATAAGCAAACAACAGGCATGGCAAGAGGATGTCCCACTTAAGCATCATGGCCTCAGGTAGGCCAGTGATCATGCTATTAAGGGCTGAATCTCTCAACAAGCCCATTGGATTGAGGATGATAAGGGGTGGTAAACCGATAAGTCACCCCACACTCATCCCACATGGACTTCATGTAGCAGACATGAAGTTTGTGCCTCTGTCAGACACAATTTCCTTAGGGAATCCCACACAGGTAAATATTCCCATCAGGGCTCTGGTCACCACTCGTGCAGTCACTGTTATCAGAGGGATTGCCTCTGGATTGTGGGTGGCATGGTCCACGGAAACCAGAATTAACCTGTTGCCCAAGGTAGTTTGGGGTCCAAGGGACCAATGATGTTGATGCCCACCCAAAGGGGGTGCCAACGGCAGGGAGTGGGATCGGGGGCTTTCAGCCTTTTCCCTGTCTTCCCACTAGCCTGGCAGGTAGGGCAGGCCCTGCAGAGGTTATCTGAGGATACCTGCATTCTAGGACAATGGAAGTGGGTGACAAGTCTCGCAAAGATCTTGTCTTGGTCCAAATGTCCTGCCAGGGGGATGCCTTGAGCCAGACCCAGTAGGAAGGCCCGGTAACTCTGGAGGACCACCAGCACAAGTGCTGCCCCAATGGCCGGAACCTTAGGCTCATTGTCAAGGAGATCATTCTACCAGTAGAGATGGTGATCGCCAGAGGCTTCACCAGCTGTGTAGGAGGCTGGCCTGGTTTGTAGTGGGTACCTTGGGTACCTACACCTTATACCAGGTCCAGTTATCCTTTATTAGTGAAATGTAGTAGTGTTCCAGCGGATTAGGCTGATAGAGGTAGCTAGAGCAGAGCAGCTTAGGCTGAACTAGAAGACATGCAAAGCTCCTGCAATACCACTTATAGTTACACAGTACGTATACACAAGTAAAGACAATACTCAGTGTTACCAAAAATAAAGGTATTTATTTGTGTGGCACAGTACCAAAAATATCTTAGAGACAATACTCCTTCTGGAGGTAAGTATTATACACAATATATACACCTGACACCAAAATTAGACAAGTAAATAGTCACGGAACAATGCAAACAATAGGAAATGCTGTAGAATGGGATGGGAGAAAATAGGTCTAAGGGCAACATATACCATATACTAAGAAAGTGGAATGTGAATCACAAATTCCCCCCTAGACAAGTTTATTGTGTGCAGAATCGCTGGGAGAGTAAGAATACAGTAAAGGTAAGTAAATGACCCCACCCCAGAGCCCAGAAAAGCAGGAGTAAAGTACTGCAAGTTTCCTTAGGACACTATACACCTCGTGATTGGGATTATGCAGTAACCAACCAAGTCTGCAAAGAACAACTGATGGATTCCTGGACCTGAAGACCTGCAAAAGAAGGGGACCAAGTCTAGAAGTCAAAAGAAGTTCCAGGAAGGACAGGAACCTCTGCCAACCCAGAAGAGGATGCAAAAGAAGAGTCCATGGTTAGTCAAAGACTGCAGAAATGCAGCCTAGGAAGATGCCAGTAGGTTCCTGCATGATGCAAAGGATGTCCCACGATGTGAAGATGGATGCAGATGTGATTTCATGTTAGAAGTCACCAACATGCCTTGGCTATGACAAAAGTATGTTTTGCATCAAAATGGCACTGAATGGACCCAGGAGGGACCTGGGGGCCTCAGCTCTGTGTGAAGGAAGAGGGGGCTGTCAGCACTTTAGAGAGCCCTCAGGGTGCCAGCCAGCACCCCCGGGAGTCCCAGGATCTGGGGACAAAGGAGGTGCAAACTGCGGTTGATGCAGCACAAAAAAGGAATGTCCCACGTCACTGGAGAACAACTCAGCGAGTTGAGCGTCTCAGGATGGAGTGCTGGGGACCTGGACCAGGATGTGCACAAAGGAAATTTGGCAAATAGTGCACAGAGGCCTCAGGACGTGAAGACGATGCATCACACAGGGGTACTATCTCTCTCTGGGAAGGCAAGGTCTTACCTCCTCCAATTTGTGTCAGCAGGTCCTCAGTATAGTCTATATCGATGATGTCCACACTCTGTATCCTTAGGAGCACGCTCGTCACTGTGAGAGGAGCCCAAGGCTATTGGTTGTTGTCTTGGAAGGTGCCTGCTGGAGCAGGGGAGTAACTCCATCACTCCACAGGGGATTTATTTGGTCCTTCTGGTGCAGGATGAAGACAGGGAGTCCTCAGAGCATGCACACCATGGAAACTGTTGAAGTTGCTGACTGGAGCTGAAGTTGCAGAGGAAACGTATCCCTTGTGGATACTTTTTGCTGTTTGCAGCAGTTCCTGGAGCAGGCTGCAGGTCATCCGAGGTCAGAGGATGATGAAGTTGTTGCAGAGGATTCCAGAAGGAAACTTGCAAGCAGAATCTGAAGAGAACCAACAGGAGAGACCCTAAATAGTCCTAAGAGGGGGATTGGCTACCTTATCAGGTATGGACCTATCAAGAGGGGTCTCTGACGTCACCTGCTGGCACTGGTCACGCAGAGCCCTCCAGAGTGACCACACACCTTGCAAAGCAAGATGGCTGAAGTCTGGGACACACTGCAGGAGATCTGGGCACCACCCCAGTTTTGTGCCAGAGCAGGGGACAAGGCGTCCCTAAACCGGTGTAGACTGGCTTATGCAAGTAGGGCACCATCTGTGCCCTTCTAAGCATTTCCAGAGGCTGGGGGAGGCTACCCCCTCCCCAGCATCTAACAGCTATTTCCAAAGGGACAGGGTGTAACACCCTGCTCTCAGAGGAAATGCTTTGTTCTGCCTTCCTGGGACTGAGCTGCTCAGACCGTAGGAGAGCAGAACCCTGTCTGTGAGGTGGCAGCAGCTGTAGCTGCAGTGCAAGCCTCAGGGAGCTGGTTTGGCAGTACTGGGGGACCATGGTGAAGCCCCAAGGATGCGTGGAATTGGCTACCGAATACCAGATTTGGAATGGGGGATAATTCCATTATCTTAGACATGTTACATGGCCATATTCGGAGTTACCATTGTGAACCTATATTTAGGTATTGACCTATATGTAGTGCAAGCGTTCAATGGTGTCCCCGCACTCACAAAGTCCTGGGAAATGGCCCTGAACTATTTGGGGGCACCTTTGTTAGTGCAAGGGTGCCCTCACACTTAGTAACTTTGCACCTAACCTTCAGCAAGTGAAGGTAAGACATATAGGTGACTTATAAGCTACTTAAGTGCAGTGAAAATGTCTGTGAAATAGTGTGTGCACTATTTCATGCAGGCTGCAGTGGCAGTCCTGTGAAAGGGTTTGTCTGATCTCCTTATGGGTGGCAAAAGAAATGCTGCAGCCCATAAGGATCTCCTGGAACCCCTGTGCCCTTGGAACCTAGGTACCATATACTAGGGACTTAAAAGGGGGGTCCAGTGTGCCAATTGAAATTGATAAATGAAGTCACTAGCCTACATTTACAAAGTTAAAAGCAGGGAGAGCATAAGCACTGAGGTTCTGGTTAGCAGAGCCTCAGTAACACATTTGAGCACTACTGACAACAAACACATTAGGCCACAAACTATGAGCACTGGGGCCCTGGCTAGCAGGATCCCACTGAGACAGACAAGACACCCTGACATATAGGTTTTTATCTATGAGCACTGGGGTCCTGGTTAGCAGGATCCCAGTGACACAATAAAAACACACTGACACACACTCACAAACAGGCCCAATTTGGGGGTAAACATGCTAGAAAGAGGCTACTTTCTCACAAGCTGCTTGGGCTGCGGCCTTTCACCTCAGACCCTCAAGGGTGGGGCATTCCTTCTGCACCTTGGCCAACTCTCTACTTGCCAGCCAGCAATGTCCTCTCCAGTTGGCTCAGGGGCCTCCTCCTCCTTACGGACCCCATCCGCCACAGTGGGAACATCTGAGGTGGGTTTCCCGTGCCTCTTGCCCTTCCTCTTTACAGCGATCTGGGTCATTGTTCCAGGCTCCAGACGCCCTTGACTCCTTTCCCGGGCAGCTAAGTACCTTGTGGTCATGCAGACCCACTCAGGCAAACCGAACATCTCCAAGTGGGATCTGAGCTCTACCGCCTTCCAGGCAGTATGATCAAGATCATTGCCTAACTGACAATCTACAGGCATGGCAGGATTCACAGCTACTTTCAGAGTACCAGATACCTCCCCCCTACTCAAAGGGAACCAGAGCCACCAGTAGGTGACTCTCACGATTGTCAGTAACTATGACTTGGTGGAATGTATTAGGGACTATCTGTTCTGTTGAAACCAGCTGACTCTTGACAGTAGTTATACTGGCTCCTGTGTCACGCAGAGCCTCCACCCTTTACCCTTCAATGGTGATCCACTGCCTATACTTTGAAGTATTTGCAGGCATGTGGGTTTCAGGCAGCAACTCTCTATCTCCCAGGATACTAGGGAAGCTTCAGTCTGCCCCCCCAAAGTTAACTGGGACTATCCCCCCCCGAGCGCTACACTAGCCAACCCAGGTGTCTGTCCAGTGGTGGAATGTGCTCTCTTGGAACACTGGGAGTCACCCTTAGAGTGTCCATGCTGGTAGCATTCAAAGATTTTGGGGATGAACTTCCCTCAATTTCTGTCAAAGAACCCTGGTTTCTTCCCAAATCTAGAAAAGGAATGGTTATCCCCCTCTAGGAATTGTTTTGGGGGCCTTTTGAGAGTTCCGTATCTTTAAGTTTCTCTCACCCCTCTTTCTTCTAGTGGGAACCCTGACCATCTTTGTGGGTGTCCTCCCCCCCAGATGCCTTCTTGGACACTCTGGTGCTAACCCAGAGGACCGCCTCCTCAGCAAGCTTCCTGGGATCAGTCAGCTTACTATTTACCAAGTGCTGGCGCAACTCTCTAAGGGCCAGATGTAGGTAGGAAAAGTTTTGTGAGTCGGAAATTGTGAGTCAATGCGACTTGCAATTTCCGACTCACAAAATGGGATCCAAGAAAAAAAGCAACAACAAATTGCGATTCGCAAATGATGTCACACCGCAGTTTGCGAGTCCACTTTTAGCGAGGTCGCTTTTTGCGACCGCGCTAAAAGCAAACTCGCAATTTGCGAGTCGGGTGTCGCAATTGGTGACTGCCCCGCCAATTGCATGCAGGTGCAGCATAACAGTTGGAAAAACACTTCCTGGCCCTTGCTGATGACATCAGAATCAGGAAGTCATCAAATACACCTGGGAGGAGGGAAGACCACACCCTTTTCAAACTGCTGTGCAACAAACAGGAGAGAGGAGCTGCTGCTACCATTGAAGACACAGGCAGTGCAGGAAGGAAAAGGAAACGCAAGTTTTCTGAAAAAGAACTTGAGGTGCTGACAGAAGAATGCTGCCAGCACCATGACCAACTTTTTGGCAAGGCAGCCCTGAGTGTCCCAGACACTGAGAAGAGGAAGATCTGGCTGCAAATCAGGAGAGGATCAATGCAATTGGGGTGAGCCACCGAACCCTGGATGAAATTAAAAAAAGGTGGTACGACCTGTGCTCCAGAACAAAGGAGAGGTTGGCAGAGCGCCTCAGGGAAATGAGGGGCACAGGAGGAGGCCCATCCACCATCCCACCACCCACAGCCATGGAGGAATTGGTGGAGCAGACACTGGAGCCTGAGGCTGTGTCAGGAATGGGAGCATTTGACACTTCTGCGCAAGGGACATCCAAAAGTGAGTACCATGAAATATGCATGTACACCTACAAATGCAGTATCCACACCCTCCCAGTACACAGCAGCAGGCTAGCTCCATGCCAGACTAGCAACCACCAGAATGGTGCATTATGGGCAATGTAGTACAGTAGTCAGCATATAGGCAAATGTTTATTATGAGGCATTCAACAGATGTTAGAGACTGACAGTATGTTGTCTATGTCCCACAGGTCTCCCACACGACACCCCCACCAGCCACACCATCCAGGGAGAAGACAGCAGGCCACAGGCAGTGCAGGAGGCTGTAGCAGCTATTCCAGGGCCCAGCATGACACCACCACAGTCCCCTCTAGAAGAAGTACAGGACATGGAGGAAGAAAACACAACCCCTGGCCCCAGCCACACAGTGAGACATCCAGAGCCAGCAGCACAACCGCATCACAGATGCAGATGCCAAGTCCAGGCGGTGCCCCGGGAGGAGCTAGGGGAGGCAGCAATGTCTGCAGTCGAGACATCCCTCCTTACCAGTCAGCGCCTGCAAACAAGGCAATTATGGATAATTTCAGGTGCATTGCACAGACTGGAAAATAATATGACACATGGCCTGGCTGATGTGACCTCACAGTTCACAAGACTAAATGACAATGCGCATGAACTTACACAGTCAATCCGCCAACTAGTGACGGAACTGGTGGCTGATCGACACAGCCCAAGGCGCCGGGAGCGCCACCTAGTTCAAAGATTTGACCGCATGGCAGCGCCCATTGGCCATCTTGCCACAAACACAACAGGCCTGTCAAGACGGACCGTGAGTCTGCAGGTCGAACTTGGCCACTTTGCAGGGGATGTGGCACGGGGACTGGGCTGCATTAGCCACGCAGTGGACATGTTGGAGGCCAGGCAGGTGGCAAGGGGCACAGCTGAGACCCCTCAGGACAGTGAGGAGGGGTCCACTATTAGCAGTGAGTCAGCCACTGACTCATGTGTACTAAGAAGTGGAAGTGCACGGCAGGGGTCAGCAGACCCACCTGGGACGAGCCATGCTGGGCGAACCAGGAGGAGGGTGTAGGGCAGAACACAGCAGGACTCATGAGGCACATACAGTTAATGTGTCCTCATCAAGGATGGACATGTGCAGCCCCTTACGGACAGTTATGTTCTTTCGACATTTGGTTCACAAATTGAAATGTTTTGTTTGTTCCACTACACAACTGGGCTCTTTTGTGTGACATTAGTGAGTGTGGTGACAGTTCCAACGTACCTTCCAAAGTATTGGGTTGCAATGTGGTCCCGTCTCTGTCTGCCTTGATTTGCAATGCTTCTATCTCCAGGCTGGCGATGTGGTAGCTCTTGCTCCTCATCCTCCGAATCTGGGTCTTCAGGGGTGAGATGTAGCCCACGTCTGGTGGCAATGTTGTGTAGTATTGCGCATGGGGCAACTATCTTGAATGCTGTTATTGGGGCGTACTGGAGCGCACCTCCACTTCTGTGGAGGCATCTGAATCTATCCTTTAACAGTCGAAAGGTCCTCTCAATGACATTTCTGGTCCGCCGATGTGCACTGTTATATCGCCTCTCATTCTCATTGCCAGGTGTTAGGTACGGGGTAAGTATCCATGATCTTAGCGCATATGCACTGTCACCTGTTAGGCAACAATAAGCAATGTTAGCAGGGCATGGATGGTTTCTACAGTGACCTGTGTGTATGGCTTCAGGGTGTAGTCAGCAATACCTAATAGATATCCGTCTCCAAACTCCCCACATTCTAGGTGTTGGTGTATACCACTGTGCCTGAATATGTATGAGTCATGTGTACTCCCTAGAAATTTGGCTACAATGTCAGTGATTACATTATGGGCGTCACATACCACCTGGATGTTCAGTGAGTGGGTACATTTCCCTTTGCGGAACAGATATTCCAGATTTGCAGGAGGGCACATTTTGTATATGTGTCCTGTCCACACACCCTATAACATGGGGGAAGTTGGCAATTCTGTAGAAGTCCAACTTGGTTTCTGCCTCATTCCTGGGTAGGTATATGTATCTGGACATGTGTGTGAGTATGGCATCTAGGAAACATCTGAGGAATCGTGAGAGTGCACTTTGGGATACCCCACCTGCCATAGCAATCACACCCTGATAGCTACCCGAGGCCAAGAGGTGCAGTGAGCATAGCACTTGCACATGTTTGGGGATGGCGCTGCCGTGCATAGTGTTGTGTTGAAGCTGCGGATTGAGTAGTTCAATTAATTCTAATATTGCTGCACTGCTGAGTCTGTATTTGTCATAAATCTCCTCCTCAGTTTGTTGGAAAAGTATCTGCCTGGTCCTGTCTCTGGCTCCTCCTCCTCCTCTGCTGGGCAGCATGGACTCCCCTCCTCCTTGCTATCACATATATTTCAGCCATGTTGAGTAACCCAGATGCCTTCTGGGTCTCCTTTTATACTTTGGTTCTGGTTACCACCTGCTCTGACTTAGTGGTAATTTGGGTGTGCAAAATGGGCTTTTTGCGACTAGTCGCAATTTGCGACTGGCTTTTTCATATAATTTGTGACTCGCAAATTGCGACTTCCTATTTGCGGGTCGCTATTTTTGGGAGTCGTTAATGGCTCGCATCACAATTTGCACTTCGGAAATGGGATTTTTGCATCCCATTTCCGATTTTGCAGTGTCGCAAATTGCTAATCGGGCCATTTGTGAATCGCAAAATTTTGCTATTTCTGGCCCTAAAAGAAATACTGAGCATATGCTCTCTCAGAATCAAGTCATATAACTCTTTGTAATCATCTACTTTGCTGCTCCGCACCCATCCATCCAGTGCCTTATTGGAGAAATCAAAACAATTTACCCAAGTTTGTGTAGAGAGTTTGGTGCTGTCCATAAACCTCTGACGGTATTTCTCAGGGGTCAGCCCAAACCTGGCCAGTAAAGCAGCTTTCATGGGTGCATAGATATTCTAATCAGGTGGAGTTGGGGAAGAAGTGTGTCCCTCCCCACTGCTGGTACATAAAACCACAAAGCTGCCCCCAATTGCTCCTCAGAGGTCCAATGGGCCCTTAGTGCAACTTCATAGGCAGCCAGCCACTTGTCAATGTCGTCTCCCACCACAACACTTGGCCCTACATTCTTGGGTATACAAACCTTTTTCTCCCCAAAAGGTCCTGCATGTATGCTACCACCATCACTGCTGGACTCAGACTGTCTCGCCTTGATCTCCAGCTCCTTGAGACTCAGTTCATGACCCAACAAAAGTTTCTTCTCAGCGAAGGCTCTCTCAGCTCCAATTTGCTTGGCTGCTCTCTCAGCTTCAGCCTGTTTGGCTTCTCCCTCTGCCCTCCTTTCCTCCTGTTGAGCCGCAATTTTCAACATTGCCATCTGTAATTGAAACTCTCTCTCCTCTCTCCTTTCCTCTGCAGTCAGGCCCTGATCAGCAACACTACTCCCTGGTTTTGCAGGGAGCACAATTGCAGTGGTAATTTCATCCACTGATGACAAAAAATCCTCTGAGGGGCCATCCTCTGGACCCTCCTCCTCAACATTCTCATCTGAATGGGCTTCTGCCCAGGCCCTCAGCTCCATCTGGAATTCCTCCTTCCTGGAGGCTTTCTGGGTTGGTACACCCATATCCCTGCAGAACGCCCTCAGCTGATTAACAGTGCAGGTCTCCAGCATGGCCAGATCAAAATCTTCATCTCCTGCTTGAGACCCAGCCAGAGACATGTTGAATAATGATTTTACTCAAAACAATTGTCAGGAAAAAAAATGAAATTGCAAAAAGAGATAAAAAATCAAGTTTATCTTTAACTGTGGGTAGGTAGTGAAATACTTAGTTACTGTATGTCACTGCACAAATACAAGTCCTATCCTCACTGCTGATCACCAATGTTAGAAATGGGGTCTTTGGTTGGCAGTCAGGTTACCCCCAGTCCAAGCAAGGACCCTCACTCTAGTCAGGGTAAGTCACACACAAGCCAAATTATCCTGTGCCCTCCCTGTGGTAGCTTGGCACTGAGCAGTCAGGCTGAACTTAGAAGGCAATGTGTAAAGTATTTGTGCAATAAATCATACACTAACACCAAATAGCACCAACAAAATACAACACACAGTTTTTAGAAAAATATATAATATTTATCTGATAAGATGCAGGTCACAACTATTAAAATCCAATAAGCATATGTTGAGATACTGTGTAGTCCACTGTGTAGTCTCCTTGTGCCTCTCCCAAAAATGTGTTTATGTATGCAACCTAGACATACGCTTATAATTTGCATAGATCTGCATATGTTTGGTAGTTTACAAAGCCCTTTAGGAGTGTGTATGAAAATCTTACAAATTCGGCTGTTAGGGAGGCATGGCTTGGCATCTGAAGATGATGGCCATGGGCTGAGCGAGCTCTGCCCTGCCACTTAAATCCTGTGAACATACTACCCTCAACCTACAAAATACCACCGGACCAAATGACATCCATGTCTAATGGGGTGCAGAACACTGCTCCGAGGGGCCACAGGAAGGGCTAGAAATGTACACCTGATGAAATCCTGGAGGAGGCCTAGGTAGAACTAGATTGGTGCTGGAGCTTATGAACGTTGAAGGGATCACAGTCCACGAGGCGCAAGGTATAGCAGAACACTACAGATTATTATGAGGCATTATAGAATGTCCCGGCCCCACACCCATTGGAGAATCACCGCCTGATAGGGTGAGACCTGATTGTGCTACGTTTCATTGCAAGAGGAGCTAGATTTTCCGATTGAAGTGGAGGAGCTGAAGCTAGCCCTACAGGATATGCTGGCATGGAAGGCCCCAATAATTTCCCGGCTGAATTATTCAAGCTCCAAGGCCTTCTTAATGCTCGACATGTTTTAAAAGGTCCTTTGAACCAGGACACTCTCCACAGACATAAGCGTAGCCACAGTGATGGCACTCTCTAAACAAAACTAAACCTGCAGAATGTGCATTATAGAGGCCAGTTTCATTATTTATCACAGATGCCAAGGTGCCGGCGAAGGTATTGGTCACCCGAATGGCCAAAGTGATACACCCCCTAAAATCCAGAGACCAAAATGTTTTTCTGCCGGCCAGGTGGACCAGACACGGTATTAGGAAGTTGCATAACGGGCTAGCATAGCCACAGAAAGTTTCCAAGCTAACATATATAGTTCAAATTGACTTCAAGAAAGCCTTCAACTTTGTTGAATGTCCCTTCCTTCATTGTGTGTTGCAACTCATAAACTTTGAACTGCAATTTACTGAGATACATCCAGCTGCCTTATTTATGAGGCTATGTGGGCCAGTGAGGGTGAACTGTGCCATGTCACGGAGATTCCCCATGAAAAGGGGTACTAGAGAGGGTTTGTCACATATCTCCATACCTGTTTGCACTGGTTATCAAGCCGCTGGCTGACTAGGGATGCTCAAGTAGGAGGACTGAAGTAGAAGGAAAGAGTGAAGTACTGATGTTCACACAGCGACTGAAAACATTGTTGCCCACACGGATTCACATCCTCACCTTGTATGTGGATGCTCAGGCGTGCTGGTTCAATGGGATGAATCCTCCCTTGTCCTACTGTCTGGCTCCCCTACTCCTCCAGTCCAGAAAGTCGAAGCCCTCAACTGCCTGTCTGGAACGTTCACCCATTTGGTGATGCTGGTGTCTCTGGACCCGATGCATACTGAGAACAAAACCTAGCTCCCCTACAATGCAAAATTAAAGCTCACATGGTGTGCTGGGGTACACACTCATTGAACGTACTAGGGCACAACGCCCTCTTTGAAATGATAACCCTCCCAAAACTATTGTACATTCTGCAAAACTATCCAGGTGCACATTAACACCTATGTTTGAGGAGGGAACCCCTCCAACGGTTGCCCGTAAAAAAAATTGACACAGGCACCATACGACGGAGAGCTGGGGGCAGTAGATGCCCAGTTTTACTACTGGTGTTGCAGCTATTGCCAAAAAATTATTGGCTTTTTGGGGACCGAGATAACTCGGCAATCGGAAACTGATTGGGTTCCCGGGATTCTCCCCTTTGTTGTGGTTCTATTGCACTGAGATGCCTCAACTTCTGCCCCATATCACTGCGGTTCCCATTAAATACTGGCACACAGCTTTGAAATAGATGAGTTGGGTCACAAAGGCCAATAGGGAGGCACTGTTATGGATGGGATTGTGGCTAACGTAATCCACACAGCTGCAGGTGTATCAGAAATGGGAGAAGCTGGGTATCTCCAAGCTGACTGATGTTTGGGCCCACAGACACATGGTGTTCTTCACACAAATATTTGAAGATTACAAGCTGCACCTGTCCCAATCCTTTTTGGACATTCAGTGGCAACATGCCTTGGAATATCTAGTGAAAGCCCTGACCCAATCCCCGACTGCAATCCATTGGAACCCAAGCTCACAATGGGAGTGATTGAGGCAAAAGGTGTATCACGTCTGTATAAGAAGCTAATCATAAATGTGTCAGACCCAGTGACTATACTGCGGGGACATGAGAGGTGGACATCGGAGAGAAGGATGAGGAGTACTGTGTCAAAGCAAAAATGGCAGCTAGACAACTGGTAATCCCAGCAAGACTTTGGTGGATCCAATTCAGATATATTCACCAAACCTACTACAGGCCAGGTACACTATGGCAATTGGGAAGGATGGCAAGTCTGGCGTGCCTCTGCTTCAGAGAAGTAATTGGCAATTGGATCCACACAATGGCCCTCATTCCGACATTGGCCGGCGGCGGTCGCCGCCGGCCTGTCGGGGGCCGCCAGAATACCGTTCCGCGGTCGAAAGACCGCGGCGGTGATTCTGACTTTCCCGCTGGGCTGGCGGGCGGCCGCCTTCAGGCCGCCCGCCAGCCCAGCGGGAAAGAGGCTTCCACGATGAAGCCGGCTCGGAATCGAGCCGGCGGAGTGGAAGCTGTGCGACGGGTGCAGTTGCACCCGTCGCGTATTTCACTGTCTGCAAAGCAGACTGTGAAATACATTTAGGGGCCCTCTTACGGGGGCCCCTGCAGTGCCCATGCCAGTGGCATGGGCACTGCAGGGGCCCCCAGGGGCCCCGCGACCCCCCCTACCGCCATCCGGTTCCCGGCCGGCGGACCGCCGGGAACTGGATGGCGGTAGGGGGGGTCGGAATCCCCTCGGCGGCGCAGCTAGCTGCGCCGCCTTGGAGGATTCAAAAGGGCGGCGGTACACCGGCGGGAGACCGCCAGTGTTGCCGGTCCGACCGCGGCTTTACCGCCGCGGTCGGAATGCCCTTGGGAGCACCGCCGGCCTGTCGGCGGTGCTCCCGCGGTCCTCCAACCCGGCGGTCTCAGACCGCCAGGGTTGGAATGACCACCAATATGTCTTGTCATAACTTCCTACTGGTCTAAGATCCTCCAAACAGTAGAAGAAGTGATGGGCATCCCACTGGGGGGAAACCGTAAAATTACTCTCCTGGTGATGTTTGCAGGGTGGGTTGGTCTTCGGGGTCAATGAACACTGGTGGTTATTGGTTGCATATTAGCTAAATGCGATATAGCAAGGCATTGGAAGTCAGGTTCTCCCCACCCCGGTAGTTCATGGAATGGTTGCAGGGTATGGACTACTGCTCCATAGCTCAGGAGGCGGTGTAGAAATCCAGTCCAAATAAACACACCACGGATTCGGGCGCCTGGAGAGAAGGTTTTCAGGTCTCTTGACATACTTTTCAGGCGGTGCTCCACAACCCCTGACCTCATACTTGACTACCTGAGATGTGTTCAAGGAATTGGGTGGATAGAGGCGGGGTCCAAGGGTCCATGCTACGTTTATGAATAGATATGTTTTATGATCCTGACGAAACCTGTGTAATATGCCAAGCATGTCAGGTCTTTCAGTTGTTATGAAACTAATAAAATGAATTTTAAAAACCTGTTGTTAGGTAAATCGGGCTTGCGGTGTTGTATACGACTGAGAATGGACTATTAGACATTCTCTGTTTAGCTCTTTTTTTAATATACATGCAAATAAAGAGGACACGAGATTGTAGAACTGCAGTCACCCCACGGGAAATTACAAAGCTCACTTGGCGATTTTTGCTTGCAGCTAAGAGTTTGCTGTGAAAAGTTAGTAATAGGAAAGCCTTTTTTCTAAAGGAGGTGTCATTCTCCTTGTTTTAGTTTGATTAATCTCTGTACATCTTGCCTTCCCTCACAGTTTCCATCTAATATTGTTTTTCCCATTACAAACCAATTGCTGTGACCCGGTCTATTAGCACCCTGGCATGTTGCATTACAGAAACTACCTTTTTAGTGACAAAGCATCCAACTACATTACAAACTCCGCGTTCCCACTACCATTTCCAGGGTGCATTATTCCTTAGTTAAAACACACACACTGGAGACTACTGGCTGCGACACATACTTCAGTACTATCGGAAAAAAATTGTTCTTTATGCGTTTCCGCATCATTTTCGACTCAGGCTACTTTATACCTGGGAGGCAAATTCTAGAAAACTACAAAAATAGCATGCAATCAATTTTACATGACAATACTATAATTATTTTTTAGAGAGTAGAACTCTGGCTTTGTAGTCTGTGAATTAATGTGCATATAAATATCATGCTACCTACATTGTGTTAATATATAACCAGTATAAGCATGAATGCAACTGTTCTGTTGAACATCAACCTATAATTCAGATACGGTGTTTTAAGTTACAACCTGCTGAGCTACCAATGGTGCAATCAGAGCAGTAGCACCGGGGCCAGAGGTGGGAACTGGCCCCGTTAGTCCTGTACCGACTATAGTTAGTTTTCAGATTGCCATTTCAGATATTTCCAAACACAGGGCCTCCATAGGCCTGGAATTGCGTTTACTTTTGGGACAGAGTGGGGGAAGAAGGGACATGGAGGGACAGAAGGTAAGGGGTGAATAGAGGAAAAGGATTAAAGAAAATGAGAGAGTGAAAGAAAGGAGAGGATGGGAACAAAACGCGACAGAATGGGAGAAAGAGTTAGGGGTCGAAGAAGAAAATCAAAAGGGGCAAGAGAAAAGAGAAATAAAGGGGCAGAATTAAGGATGCCACGAGAGAAGGGTAAACAGAGAAAAGGAAGAGTCAAAGACGGAAGGAGACAAAGAGAGCAAAAAAAGAGTAAGAGGTAGGGAAGAGGGCATGAATGGGTGGAAGGAGATGAGAGAGGCGTGGAGGAAGGGAAGAGAGAATTAAAGACAGGTAGACTGTGGAACTTGGAGATCCGAACGCAGGCATGCAGCTATAATTCGAGCCGCAGGTGCAGTGACACCCAGGTCCATGGGGTGATGTGCCCACTTCACGCCAAATTATATGTTTATTTTAATACAGGCCCGAGGCCCATGTTCTAGGCTACCCTCAGATTTGCCACTCCACCTCAACCTTTCGTCTTGCTGAAGTCCTTCATATTTGGGAAGTAGGGCATGGGTGGTTGACAGGCGACTGCTCCTCACATTTGAAAACAATACCCTTTTAAAAAAAAAAAAAAACGACTGTTCTTTTCCTGGGTATAAATATCTCCCACACACTCCTTTATTTCCCCCTGATAAATAAAGCAAGCAAAACAATGTAAAGGTAATGGATTTTGTCGTAATGCTAGAGCAGTCGGCATGCATAATTTGTGTTCTTATTCTTTGATTTGTGTTTATGTGTGTGGCAGGATCGTGAAGCACACCTTCCCTAGTCACTGGTTAAAACACGTGTATCTACGTAGGTCCAGGTAGTCGGAACTATTTTCGAAATTGACAATATCCGCACATGAAACATTCAATTGAACCCACATGCCAAATGACGGGGTGTGTGGGGGGGGGGGGGGGGGGGTGGGGGAGAGGAGGGAGGAGAGGTTGTAGAAAAAGTCTGACATATTGGGCCGTCCTAAACAACTTTCTGAGACTGAGCAAGCTTACCACATCAGACTGTAGAACCCCTCTTTCTTTTCCCTGAGAACAACGGCATAGGATGTGGTGTCATGCACACTGATGTCCGTTTGTTCCTCTCCTTGCTGTCCTGTTGTGGTACAGAATGTGACACGATCACTTGTCTGTGCTCACATGGCCTGGTAGTCATGTTAGGCTATGCCACTTCTACAAAGGGGTACAATAGCGCCTTCCAACTCATACTACCTTCCTGACTCCCACGATCTTACTGTTCTAAATTAATTAATGTGATCATGGAATGGGAATCCTGCAGGATGCCTGTCTCTACAGTACTAATAGCTAGAACTGGCAGGATGCAGAGTCAATGCTGCATGTCATGACAAAGTCCACTTCTGGTTTGGCAATGTCCCCAGTCAGTCTTGTACGAAAGCCTTACATATCAGACAGTGCCCCTTCTCCAGGATAGTAGACCTACATTTTAGGCACAGCGGGAGAGGCCATGCAGTTTGTGTGTTGTTGGAAGAATGCAATCATAACCGGAAACGGGTCTGGATTACATATTGGTACGATTGGTAGTGACTCCATGCCTCCAGATTTGCTCACTGAGCTGACAAGGGTTGTATCAGGCACATCAACTAACATTTAAAGGAAAATCGTCACTCTTTACAGTCGACAGACACATTCTAGCCCACAAAGACATGGAAGGCTAAACAGCTATTAACTTTTCAACAAAAAACTGTCCAAGGACAGTAGAGAATTTGAAGCTTTCCAGAAAGCTGGCCATGAGAGATGTCCGGATTGCCTTAGACAGCTTCTATGATTGGTGGTCTCTGAATTTGTTCAATTCTTTCAAAGTAATTTGTCATTCAAGACATATACCACGTGTGGTCTGGTGAAATATTTGATCTCATCGATAAACAAGCATTTGCAAAGTCAATAGGTCTGGCCTTGGCCACCAGCCTTTTGTTTTTGTCGATTCCTATTTTGTTCTGTCATGTTTTCTTGCAAAATGTTATTGTTGAGGAAGCTGCTGGGCACTCGTCAATCTAAAATTATTTGGTTGTAGCGCTCATAATGTAGTAGTCTCTGGCACCAACGGGACTATTATGGGTGTGGGTGTACTCCTTGTGAAAGGCAGCATGCTGAAATTCACGGAGAAGTCAGCCAATCACTGAAATGGCCTAAAACATTGTACCATGATGTATGCTGAAGTGGGTCGAAGAACAATGTGAATGGCACGACAACAGAAGAATGGATGAAGTCTGGCTGAAAACCCATGTGTTATACACAGAATTGTAGGAAGACCAAACAGTCTTCTTAACTACCATCAGACCTAAAAAAAGCCATTGGTCAGCATTGGCTACCAGCCTTTGCTAATGATTATTTTGTAATGTTTTCGTAAATCTTTTTATAAATAGAGAGAGTAGAAGATAGATAGATAGATAGATAGATAGATAGATAGATAGATAGATAGATAGATAGATAGATAGATAGATAGATAGATAGATAGATAGTTGCACAGCTAGATAGAAAGACAGAGAGATAGGCGGTTGCAGGGACAGTAATGGTACATATGTGGATAGCTAACTACAAAGGCCTAAACCCAGAGAGGGAGGGTTGTATAAAAATGGTTACATAGATAGATAGATAGATAGATAGATAGATAGATAGATAGATAGATAGATAGATAGATAGATAGATAGATAGATAGATAGATGGACAGGCAGGTGGATAGACAGACAGATAGACAGGCAGGTAGATAGATACACAGATAGGCAGACAGACAGAGAGACACGTAGGTAGAAGAGCAGGTAAATACACAGGTAAATAGACAGGTAGATAACAATAGACAGGCAGATAGGTAGTTAGGTAGACAAATAAGATTGTAATGATACATAGGTAGAAGATAGGATAGGAAATTGGAATAAATAGCACACCTTCAATTAGTAATATAATAGTTAAATGTCTATATAAGCATGACACACAAAAGCAGTGAAAGAAAGAAAACTATGCAGTCATACAGGCAGAATATATATACAAAACCTGTTATCAAGTATAACTATAGTCTGTTTAAAATACATACCATCATGACACAGAGAAGTTTAGGTATAAATGCACTTCATTGTGTTCATAGTAAAAAGTAGGTAACTTTATAAAGAACATGCAGGAAATTGGGTTATAGGTTGAGAGAGGTGCATGCTCCCCCCCAAGCAACAACCACAGACTTTGTCATGATGAACCAC
Organism: Pleurodeles waltl; assembly: GCF_031143425.1. Classification (NCBI taxonomy): domain Eukaryota; kingdom Metazoa; phylum Chordata; class Amphibia; order Caudata; family Salamandridae; genus Pleurodeles; species Pleurodeles waltl. Next base: position 684,106,173 of record NC_090449.1, on the reverse strand, counting down.
AAAAGTCACTAAATCAACCTGTGCTTAATCCTCTGGTTGCTTGGCATAAAGCAGTCAGGCTTAACTTAGAGGCAATGTGTAAAGCATTTATGTAGCACACAAACAGTAATAAAGTGACAACACAAAACAGTAAAATTCCCGAACCAATTTATAAATACAATATCATAAAAATGAGCAGAAACCAATCAGTAGAACCCAAGATACTATTTTTAAAGTTTTAGATAAAAATAGCACCTCAATGAGAAAGAAGCACTCACAGTCATCTGGTTGAGCTGGATCAGAGAAAAGTCACAAGTTCAAGCGGATCGCAATAGAGTGCTAGCAGGATACAGGGATCACATAAGTCTTGCTGAAAAGTTACCTCCTCAATTCTGGTGCAAAGAATTCTACTTGCTTTGTAGAGGACTGAAAGAAGAAGACTTTCGGAGAAAAAAACAGGTTGAGTATTGAAAACGGCCAATGCTGTAATGTGAAGAGATGGTCACCACTGGACCTTCACATTGGTTGATCGTTGTGGATGGTCATTGTCAATGCAAATTACAGGTCTCACATTAATGGTCATCGTGGGTGATCACTGTTCACTGTTAGTTTGAAGAGCAGGTCCTGCTGTAGCTGGATGTTGGTGTTTGTTGTAGGCAGCCAATATTTGTCATCAGCGGGGCCTTTTGGGGTTGAGAGGAGTGAAAAACATCTGTTTCTTTGCCAAGGGTCCAGGACCTGATGGGGCATCTCTTGGAAATCAGGACTCAAGCAGTGGCCAGAAGCTGGTCTCAGGCAAGACCAATTGGTGCTGGTCAAATAGGTAGTTGCTGGAATCTTGTTGTGTCCATGTAACTCACATAGGCGGTCAGCCAACTGACCTTTGGAGTCCCTTGGTTCAAGATGAGCAGCTCCAATCTTCTTTCTCCAGACAGCAAGGCAGTCCTTTCAGCAGAAAGGCAGTCCTTCTGGCCACATGGCAGTCCTTATTTTGAATCTTCTACAGCTCCAGGTGTGGTATGATAGTAGGTGTTAAATGTTCCATTTTTATAACTGGTCCCAGCCTTTGTGTTGGGGAATTCCTTGAACTATCCTTACAGGCCTGGTGTCAGGTTCCTTTTTGTATGCTGCAGGTAGAGCCGTTTGAAATGTAATTAGGACGGGGCAGCTCCTCCCCAGGCTTCAAGTCAGGAAGACCCTCTCCCCTCACACCTAAGCTTCCTTGTCTCACTTTCTAGAAGTAATACATAACCCACCACAGTAGGGCCATTCATAGTTGTGTGACACAGGACATTGGCTTAGAGGCACATTTGGTTTGGGAAGAAAAATGCTAAGTCTAAAAGTGGCATTTTTGGAATAGTAACTTCAAATCTGACTTTTACCATTAATGAGGATTTTATATCATAATTACAATCCGAGTGTAAACAGCATATCTCTACCTGCTCAAAGTTCAAATAGATTTTATTCGGCTGTTCTCGAGCCATTAAAGCATCTCTACCTGCTCCCAATCTAAAGCTAGAACTTAGTAAATACAGTAACCTAGTTTTGGTCTATAGGAGAGACAGCTGTATAGCAGGGAAAACTGATGTTAGGGGTTTTTCACTGCCAGGACATATAAAACTTGAATCCACGTTTCCTACTTTTTAAATATCATGCACCCTGGCCCATGAGCTATAAGGATCTATCTTGGTGGTGACTTATAGGTTTTCTAAAGAAGTTTTAGGCTAGGCAAAAAGTGTATTTGCCAGGTCGAAATTATAGTTTAAAAAATGCCTACACATGCTGCATGGACCAGCCTGTAGGCATGTTTTACAGGGCTACTTTACTGGGTGGCACAATGGGTACTGCAGCCCACTGGTAGCATTTAGTTTACAGTCCCTGGGCACATGGAGCGCCATTTACTGGGGCTTACAATTAAATTAAAGCTACCAATCAGGTACATTACAATCCTACCATGTTTTAGGGCACAAGTACTTTACCACTGGATAGTAGGGAAAAAGTCCATTGAGTTCTAATGCCAACATAAACAAGTTCAGCAAAGGAAGCCAAAAATCTGGAGGTGACCCTGTAAAAAGGGCTAGGTTCAACAGAACTGTTTCAAATGGACACATTCTGGTATGCTGTGAAACAGCAGCAGTCAGATACACAATAGGTACCAAAAAGAGAATTTACAACTTTAAAGCTGGAATGTGCCCTGTGCTCACATCAAATGTGTCCTGGTATTACATGAAGCTCTAAACACAAAGCCAATGATAAAGTAATGTTAAAGTAAAAGCAAGAACACTGCCACTGAAGAGAATTGCTTTGTGTTTGAATGTGCGCCTTACAATAGATTAAAATACAGTCACTCAAAGTGAAGTTAGCCAGTGGCTGAAGAAGGTTGACCTATTGCCCCATGCTATCTGCTGTAGTGGATGTTGGGCTGCAAAGCCAATTAAATTGCTGCTAATGCGTCCCTTTCTGGTTAATTTACTCACTCTAGGACTCGTTTTAGGCCAATGAATCTTTTGACCCCGATTAAAGACACCTTAGGACGAGATAACTAATCAACATGTCAATCAATATGTCAATAACGTCATCAATAAGACTCAGAAACCACCATGACCTTCCAGTCATGAACAACCACACCAGTTTAATACAATTTTTGTGATGTTTATTCCCCATTGATTACAATTCTACTAGCAAGTTTATTAGTCTCATAACCATGAAACACATCAGCATAGTCACAATATGGCAACTTGAATAAGATTTCAGCAAAGCGAAGATTATGAACATTAGAACATAGCGCGACGTCAACATAGGTTAACCTAGCAAAGCATCATTAGCGCATTATTCAACAAAGCATTGAATCAGTCATTTGTCTGTTTGCGTCTATCTTAGTGAACCCCTTAACTAACCTCAAATTAGCATTGGCATGTTGGGCTTCATGTAAAACAATTTAGTAACACCAATTTGGAAAACATCTAGCTATGGTCTCTGTCAAAAGAAGAAGTTGGTACCTAGAAAGGAAAGGCAAATAGACAATTACAATTTCATCATCATATAGTTACCCTCCATATTGGGTCAGCATACAGGGTCAGTCTTCGTCCTCAGGACATCAGTCGATTCGCTATCAGTCAGGGAATTCAGCAAAACGGGTAAGAAGGGACACTGCCCTCATAAGGAGGAAGAGTATAGAACGGGCAAAATAAGAGCAAGGATCGTTTGAAGAACCAAACAACAAAGTCTCTAAGCAGAGTGACAAAGTGTCTTGGTCATAGCAAAAGTTCGCAACGGCATCTCCTGAAGGCTCCTTGTGTCATAGGGTTTTATCCCTTTTATGTTGTACAGTTCCCTAATTTTCGATTGGATGGGGTCGATACCCCACTATCTCCATCCAATGGGGTTGGAATTATTTCATCAAATTTGTCACCCCATAACAGTTCTCACGAAGTTTATTGGCTCTTATGATTGACGTCTCCAGCGGGTAGAATGTCTGGTATGATTTTATACTCTTGTGGTCTTCTTCACATCTTTAGTCAGTAGGTCCCATTGTTTGTACCGGTTTAGGCAATATTGTACCTGCTCTAGTCTACAGTGTTGTATTTGGCAAGAAATGTTTCTCTGAGCAAGTCGAATTTCATGGGAACGGATATACTACGGTTACATTCATCCTCTAGCTTTTGGAAAAATATGAGTAAATGTCCTTCAGCAAGTCAGCACGCTGCACGTTAGAAAAACACATTTAATATGAAACCGGGCAGCTAGGCCTCGACTCATGCTAACTAAATCCTAATGATTTTTAGCAAAACCTTAACATGTAATTCTTAATACTAGGTAAAAATTATACAATAATATGTTAATTCTTCATTTTTAGTCAATTTCATTAATCATCGTATACATTGGTGGCCACTCCCCGTGGGCATATTTCAAGCGCACGTCTAGCAAAAACACATTAATAAATTTTCTATGCAGCATTATTATGCATTAGTTCATAAGCATTTTCAGGTTAATTTGTATATAAGTGCTACGCTCTCTCAGTCCCTGCTCTGATGACACTTGTCATCACACAAAACCTTTCCCTTCACAACCTTTCATTTTTCTTAGTACACGCATTTCAACTTCTTTCCCCCTGTGCGATTTTTCCCAGATTTCTTGGAACATTTTCTCTTTTTCCTTTTCCTCTTTTCTTTTATTGCGTTTTACCAGATTTCTTTTAATACTCTTATTAATTTTGCATGATAACCATAATCCAAATAAAAAAGTTAGGACAATTAACATACCCCTTATTATTTTGGCAAGTACCCCATTCCAAATACTACTAAACCAATTCCCTACTTTAGTAATTCCTTTTCCAACCCTTTCCCAAACTCCAGGTTCTTTCAGCTCCTTCAAATCTGTACTGTCTCTTGTTAGGTTAGCAAGCATACCTCTAATCTTCTTGCTATTATCTGGAATGAATGCACAACAATGGCGCTCATTAAGCATCTTACAGACTCTGCCACTCTTCGCTAAAAGAATGTCTAAAGCAAGCCGGTTTTGAAGAGTCATAGCCCTCTCCGCAGCAAGTTCAGTGTCCATCAGGAGTATAGCCCCTGTGAAGTTTGTCAGCATGTTATCCACAATAGTAGACAACCTTCGGATCTTTATGGAGTTTAAGATAACCCCAACTGAAGGAATTATGGCTCCAAATATATCACCTACGACAGCAGCCGCTGTCTCTCTCTTTTGTCTAGTATGATGTAATTCAGACATTTTAGGAAGTTGTTTTAAGTCATCGATTTGGTAAATCTTTGGGAAAACTATTCCCAAATAACTTGTCCCATACCATCCCTTTGGAAGACGGTAATAAGCATTAAGCCCACATATGTAATAGATCCCAGGGATCGCTGGATCCTGTCCATTTAACATGAACGTCCATTTACTCTGAAACAAAAACACATGTCTGCATTCACTCGTTCCCACAAATAAAGTGTTGTGATCAGATTTTGGCCTATATATACAAAGCCTACCTACATGTAATGCATCTATAGCTAATTTCCCCTGTGTCTTTATTGCACTATAAGCATAATCATTTGCAAACGTTCGCTTTTCTAAACCCCTTTCTAGCCTTTCCTTTAATGCTTTTCGTCTCTCATCAGTGTGATCTAAGAAGCTCTTCTCTACAGGTGTTAGTAAGCAGGTTAGATTATTGCGGTGCGCATAAGCTGTTCGAAATGTCAGTGTCGGCTCAAAGAAACCCCTAACTATTTTTACGTTATGTTCCTTAGCTAATTTGTTCAGAAACTCAATCACAGGTACAAAAGAAAACACTACATCTAAATTTGAGTAGAGGTATTGAACATGCTCTTGATCATAGAATTTCGTTAATAGCAAACTACAGCTTATCCCATATGTGAGTGGAAGACTATGATAAGTAACCCCTTCTTGTACTGAGGAAGGAATCTTTGTGCACACATAGCAATTTTTTGCATCCATTGTGTCAACATACTCATTCAGCAAGCGATAGAAGACATTAGTAGATAGTTCCCTTTTTGAATTAGTTCCCTCATGCAAGTACTTCGTATCTTGCTCAAACCTCTCCCATGGTGTTAGTGTAGCAGTTTCAGGAGTTGAAGCATTGTTAATCGCACTCTTATCCACCAATAGCATTCCCACAATCACACCTATAATTATTATTGCGCACACAATACCCAGAATAGCACTCAACCAACCATACATCCTACCCTTTTTGTCATTTCTATTGTTACCCATGATCTATAAAGAATCAGAGAGCAGAATAAGATAAAACAACCAATCAACTTGAGGATGATATAAAAGCTCTTTTTTTTTTTTTCTCGAGCAAAAGTCTCTTTCTTAGCAAGTATTTACAGCGTTTCACTCACTCCCAGGAACCTTTATCAAATCAGGTTAGCAGCTTGTCATAATCGATTTTTCAGAGTCAATTCAGGTTAACAGTGTCAAATCCTGTAATTTATCAGTCTCTTATCTCAGGTTTCTTTTTTCTCTATTTAATTTCAACTTAACACAGTCTCTTTCTATGATTGAATTCAGGTGCCGTAGTATTGACCTGGAATTTCTCAATCAAAACAGAATGCCAAGAATTCTTGTTGCCATTCAGCTAATGTTGCATATGCCCACTCAGGACCCGCGTACCTTCTGTTTGCAACTCTTTTTCTCTTCAGTTTGCGGTCACCTTGCAACTCTCCTTCACTGAGATCTTCTTTCCTGGTTGTATCAACTTCTTCCTCTATTGTTTCGTTAGTGATCACTTTCTTCTTTGCAGCTTGTGGCTCGGGCCAGTTATCTCCTTTAAGTGTTTTCTTTCCACTTGGCCTTTCAAGACGTTGAACAGTGCCCTCCTCTTGTACTATGGTGTTTTCTCTTGATGGATCTGCAAGCGGCTCAGGAGGAGTCAGAACACTTTGACCTTCTCCCGTCTCACCTCCTTCGCCTTCAGGGTCTGTTATGGGCTCGACTTCAAACTCGTATCCGTCTGCTTCTGGGAGAACCTCTCCTTGTCTCAGTTCTCCTGTTGCCTCGGCTGAGATAGGCTCACTGTCACCCCTCTGAATCTCGTTTGCTGTCTGAGTGACTAAGCTGTCCTCAGCGGGCTCTATTTCAGTCTCAGTTCCCCTTTGATTACTCTCCGGCCCTGAGACTTCCTTCTCTGCAGCTGTTGTTTTGGACAATTCAAGTTCCTCATCAGTTGGACACGTCACCTTCTTTGTGTGACTGTCATGGATCCAGTTAGGAAGACCTAGGCATTTCACAGCAGTAGTGGTTGTCAGAATTACTTGATATGGCCCCTTCCAATGTGGCTCCAAACACGACTTCCTCACGTGTTTCTTGACAACAACCCAGTCACCGGCTTTCAGGGTGTGACCTGGATCACTTATCGGTGGCAATGTAGTAGCTTCCACCTGGTGAGAGAAAGAGTGGACCACGTCAGCCAGACCCTTGCAGTAGTCCAACACCATATTATCCATGATATTTACAAGAGCATTTGCAGGCACTGTGGACAATCTCATAGCTCGGCCCATAAGAATCTCATGAGGAGACAGTCCTGTTTTCTTGTCAGGTGTGTTTCTCATTGACATCAGAACTAAGGGCAATGCATCTGGCCACTTCAAATTTGTAGCTGCGCACATTTTTGCCATTCTCGATTTCAAGGTACAATTCATCTGTTCCACTAGTCCTGATGCTTCAGAGCGACAGCTACAATGCAACTTCTGTTCAATGTACAATGCAGCACACAAGAGCTTAATCACCTTATTGTCGAAGTGTCTGCCCCTATCTGATTCTTAAGAGATCGGAAACCTGAAACGTGGTATTAACTCCCTAAGCAGCAGTTTTGCTACTGTGAGACTATCATTCCTACGTGTAGGGTAAGCTTAAATCCAGTGACTAAAAATGCACACAATCACCAACACGTATCTCAGACCTCCACACACACAGGCATCTCAATAAAATCCATCTGCATTCTGCTAAATGGACCTCCTGCTCTCCCAAAGTGGCTCAAATTCACCACTGTCCCTTTCCCCGCATTCATCTGCTGACAGATAATGCACCTGTGGCAAATAACTTCTGCAGCTTGTCTGAATTTTGGATTGAACCAATCTATTTTGAATAACCTGATCATTGTGTCTCTCCCAACATGTGCTTGACCATGGTAAAACCTCGCAAATTGTGACAGAAGTCTGTTTGGAGAAATCATTTTACCCTCCTCTGAAACCCATAAGTCATCAGATCTTTGAACGCATTGCATTCTCTGCCAGGTGCGTTTCTCCTCTTTGTTAGCAAGTCCCTGCAATGATTTTAACTTGTCTAATGTGTCAACTACCCTTAATACAAAATGTAAGCATGTTTCATTTTCAGTTTCAGGTAACAACTCCCACTGGTCTTGAAACGATATACAGTTCAATGCACAAAACCTTGCGACTTAATCTGCATATCCATTTCCCATTTCAACACGGCAATTTCAAGAGGTAACTGAATCACGTGCAACAAATCCTTAATTTTCTCATCATTTTTCACTGGTGAACCAGAAGAAGTCATGAAACCCCTCTGTGACCACAACTGGCCAAAATCATGTACAATTCCAAATCCGTACCTGCTGTCAGTATAGATAGTGACTTTCAGATTTTCAGCTGCGTGGCATGCCCTAGTAAGAGCAACCAATTCAGCCACTTGAGCAGAGTATACTCTTTCGAGCAAGGAAGCTTCTAAAATACCAGTGATTGTACACACAGCATATCCAGCTCTCAGTACTCCTACCGAGTCTCTCAGGCATGAACCATCAACAAAGATAATGTAATCATTTTCTTCCAATTGCACATCTTTAATGTCAGGTCTCGGTTTGGTGCACAGATCTGTTACCTCAAGATAATCATGTTCTACCTCCTCTGCATCATCAATGTCTGCGTTTTCAATAGGAAGTAAAGATGTCGTGTTTAACACGGTACACCTTTTTAAGGATACATTCGGAGACCCCAGTATAGTTGTTTAGTCTCGCAATTGTCATATGCTGTGTCTTTGTTCGGGTCAACAGGATTTCGACTGAATGTGGGACCATTACTGTTAAAGGATGTCCCATCACTATACCTTCACACTGAGTGAGGGTTTGACCAACTGCTGCAACTGCACGCAAACAACCCGGTAAGGCTGCTGCGACTGGGTCCAAAGTAGCTGAAAAATATGCTACTGGGCGGTTTGCACCTCCATGGACCTGTGTCAGGACAGACAAAGAACAAGCATCACGTTCATGACAAAATAGTAGAAAAGGCTTTGTGTATTCAGGCATACCTAAAGCTGGGGCCCTGCACATGCTTTCCCTCAGTTCCATGAATACCTTCATCTATTTCTCGGACATGGTTATGGCACCCGGGCCATCCTGAATTTCCTTGACAGTCAATCTCACCAGAGGTTTAGAGATAATCGGGAAATTGGGAATCCACTGACAACAGTAGCCCACCATACCCAAAAACATTCTAACGTCTCTCTTGGTTGTCGGGGGATTCATCTGCAATATGGCTGCCACCCTTTCTTTAGATATTTTTCTTGGCCCTTTCTCAATCAAGTGTCCTAAGTACTTCACCTCTTTCTGATAGTATTGCAGCTTCTTTGGGGATACTTTATGTCGGTTCTTTCCCAAATGATTCAGTAAGGCAATTGTGTTGTTCCTGCAGTCATCTTTCGCTCTGGACGCAATTAGCAAATCATCAATGTATTGTACCAGGGTCGAACTGAAAGGCAATTCTAATGACTCCAAGTCCTGCTTCAATATCTGATTGAAGATGGAAGGTGACTCAGAAAACCCTTGAGGAATTCTGCACCAACTGTAAACCTTGTCCAGGAATTTGAAACTGAAAAGAAATTGGCTGTCCTCATTAAGAGGCACCGAAAAGAATGCTTGAGACAGGTCCACAACTGTGAACCACTCTGCATCACATGGAACCTGAAACATGATTACGGCTGGATTTGGCACTATGGGACAACATTTTACCACAATCTCATTTATTTTCCTCAAGTCCTGAACAATTCGAACTTTCCCACAAGGCTTTTTCGTACCCATTATTGGTGAATTACACGGGCTGCTCATCACTTCCTTTAGAACACCTTGCTTTATAAAGTCTGCAATTATCTGCGTCACCTGTATAAGGACATCTTGTGCCATGTGGTACTGCAGTACCTGGGGAAACACTGCATTTGGTTTTATCTCCACTTTGACTGGTTCTACTCCTTTTGTTAGTCCCACTTCCTTTCCTGTCAGGTCCCACACTTTGTCTGTCACTGTTCCCTGTAATTCGGCTGGCAAGTCAGTCACTGTGAACATCGGCAACAGAGTTATCAAAGGGTATTCCTCATTTGCAGTCTCTATCTCTGATTCTGAAATCTGACCATCGTCCCCTTCATCATCACTGTTTGTCTGCACCTCAATTTCTTCATTGGAACAGGTAATTGAACACCTCATCTTGCACAGTAAGTCTCTTCCCAGTAGGGATACGGGACTCGAGTCACAGACTACAAATCTATGTAATCCCTGGAAGGTACCAATCTCTACTTGGACCAGATCTGTAATTGGATTTGTCAGGAACTGGTTTGCTAATCCTACCACCCTTATGGTATGCCCCGAAAGTGGCAATTTCAGAACCTCTGCACTTCTGACTGTAGAGAGCTTAGCTCCTGTATCAACTAGAAATGAAACCCTATGACCCATCACCTTTCCTTCTACATAGGGTCCCCTCTGATCTGCTTCTAGTGATGCTGCAAGCCTGCACTCCTCGCTGTCTGGACAATCATCCGACCATTCATCGTTTATTCCATCCTCACCACGCAATGGGAACTGTGGCACTGTATTGTTTTGACTCATTGTTTGACCTGTGACCTGTTGAGGAAGCATCACCTGTTGCTGTCCCATTGGAACTATTGGTATCTGCATTTGCTGTCTAGGTACCATGGGAATCTGCTGTTGTACTTGCTGCATTTGTGCTGGTTGAACACGCGGCATTTGCATTTGCTGCACGTGTTGAAGACCCTGCATCTGCACCATGTTATTCTGGAAGTTTGGATTTTGGCACCTCACTTTTGGACCCCTCACATTTTGAAATGTACTGACATCATTGCTTTGTTGAACAACACCATCCTTCACCACCATTGGGCATTCCCGCTTCCAATGCCCCACGCCCCCGCACGCGTGATATGGTGACACCTTTTTCATTCCTTGTACATCTTTTTGAGCCACAACAGTATTCAAGTCTGGACCACAGTTCACAAAACCTCCTCGACCTCTCGGTTGTACTTGAAACATGCCATTTCCCTGCGGTTGCTGTTGACCCATCTGTTGTATTCCATTTCCCTGCATCCCTGCTTGCGCTGCCTTAATTTGCATCACCATCACTTTCTCCTTCAACTTTCTCTGCTTCAATTCGATCTCATCACTACGGTATTTCGCATACTGCAACAGCTCATAAATCGGCTTCGCTTGCCAACTGATCAAATGATTCTTAATCATCTGGCAAATCTCTGGTCTCAGCCCTTCAACAAACCTGAACACAAGATGATTCATGTCTTTCGGTTCTATGACCTCAGTGCCACTGTAATGTTTGAATGCCTTCAACAACCTCTCATAGTAAGCATGTATTGACTCTTTGGCCTCTTGTGACGTTCGATCAATTTTCTGCCAATCAGTCACCTTTGGCGACACTTTCTGCTTCAAAAACTCAATCACTTTATGATAATACCTCATCACTTCAGAAGACGGTGCTCCAGTAACCTTGTCCCTTGCCGGCTCCTCTGTCGGCCAATCCACACCCCTCTTGCACTCAAGCCATAAGTCAGCTGGAACTATAATCTCAAACAGGTTATTTAAGTCTTCGCAGAGAAATTTCGCAAGCTTCACAAACCTGTCCGTCTGCTGGTACCATTCTATTGGCTTCTCCCTAAACCTGGGATAATCATTTGTGAATGACAGGATGCCACCCCTGGACCACAGTACATGGACCAGAACCCCTCCGGCAGTCTCCCTCATTGGCAACATCTTTATTGTCCCTGTATCCGGTGCAGATTTTGCCTGCTTTGGTTCCGGGCCATCACCTTTCTCTTTATCTCTCCTCTTTGCCCATCTGCCTTCCCACTTCTCTAATGCTCCCCAAATCTGAGCACTCTGCAGTATCTCTTTAAGATGTGCCTTCATCCCAATGGACCTCATGTGATCAAAGTCTTTAGGTTCAAAGTCTAGCCTATAGCTCCTTTTCAAGTGCTTAGTGTTTTCTATGTCTATGCCATATTTGTCTGCTAGGTTTGCCAATCTCTGATGCACCTTACTCACTTCCTTGGTTATTTTGGGGCACAGATATCTTAATTCTGCTTCTGTGTATGATTCTAATCTGTTCACCCCCATTGTTCCTTCTACTAATTCAGCAGCTTCTACGCCCAGTCTCACGAAATTCAGATATTCCTCTCTTTCTGACCTCTCCGTGGCTATTGTAGTAGTCTGTGGAGTGTTGAGCTTGTCTAACCACTCGTTAAATTGTTGCGCTGTTAAACCTTGCAACAAAACATTTTCAGATTGCACCATTGGTGTCTGCGTCGTATTTGTGCTCATTACTTATGGGGTTAGAGCTCCCAACCCTGCTTGCCACATTGTCTCCAAAGGAACCCGATCGGACTGAAATCCAACAAGGACTTAGACCTTTCAGCTGTCTGTTCTCCCTGGGTCAATCTCTGCATGTTTCCCATGGACCCTCCTCTTATCGCCTCCTGGGTCATTATTCCCTGATCACATACGCCAGGCTCAGCTTGCGCATACAGCGGTACTGGTGGCCCAACGGTAATTGGCAATGATATAGCAGCTGGTGGCTGTCTAACTCCCAAACCTTGTGGAGCATTAACTCCCATATCTTTATTCATCATCGGTGCTGTAGCTAATGACTGCAATACTGCAACAGAAGTGTAATTCGGAACTAGCTGTTGCTTCGGCTGGGGCAGCAATTGCAGAGTTGGCTCAATCTGCACTAGCTTTGATCTCGTGTATACTGGATCAGGCGGTACCATCAAACTCGTAGTCGTCTCTAGTACTGGGACATCAGGATAGAGCTTCTGAATTTGTGGTGGCTGCAACTGTATCTGCGTGTCTGGTGCAGAGGGTACACTGACACCATTCTGTATCAAAACTGTATCACTTGTCTGTACTGTATTTGTAATCCCCTTATTTTGTATCAGCTCTTCGGAACCCACACTAGTACTCTGTCCACTATCATTCATAGCGTATGGAGGCGGTCGATCATGTAACAACTGATTTAGAAACTCCTCATCATCTGAGTCATCTGCGTCTGCCCAAGACCTCTGAGTCTCCTTTGATTTACTAGAGCTTTAGTCTGTCTTACAGGTAGACTACTTTCCCTGCGTTTCGTCTTCTTGGGTTATTGCCGGAAATATTTTAAGTCTGTCAACTATTCCCCATCTCTACATCTTGGTCTCATTATCCCATCTAGCCTCAGCTAAAGTCTTTTCTGCTCTTTTTATTCTCCTTTCAAATTTCTGCTGTCTCTGTCGTATAGCCATTAAATCCCAGACCGATAATGCCTCATACTGGGCTGGTCCCGGAGGCGGTTTTTGCACACTTAACATCATTCACAAATTGTTCAAAATTCTTGTATTAAATGTTCCGTATTCTGGAAATGCTAAACATCCCTCCTTCTCTGTCAGTTTGCACCACTGCTTTATCCAAAGACATGGCGCGACTCCCTTCTCCTCCATTACGATATAAGCTGGAGTACCCTCAGGCGGTGTAGGCTCCCCCATACTCGCTGTAATGTATGTATCTCCCCTCAAGGCACTCTTTAGAGCCTTGAAAAACGTCATCTTTGCGTCTTTTATTTTGTTTAGAATATAATCAGGAAGTGACTTTAATTCCCCGAACACTCTTCACCCACCTTCTCAACCTATTGCCTCTCACGGACAGCTGCCAATCCGTCCGCGACCCCTCTCAGCAACTGACTTATCCCAGCGCGGCACCACTGACGTCACACTCACACACACTGCGGCTGACAAAGTCTTGCGGCTTGTCCTCCTCACACAAAAACTAATGCAATATATTGCTAGTACCTTTAACATCAAAAACCCAAATTTGCCGGTTTACTACAGGAAGGGTAACACAATCGCTTCAGAACTTTACAGAGATTTCACTTGAAGCCTCGGCAGCTACTCTCTCCTTTTCAGCTCCTTCACTCGCAAGCAGGATTCGACCCGCAAATCCTACTCTCGACTAGTCAATGGTTCGTTCTAGTGCACGTTAGAACTTGCCAAATCTCCATCGAAGGTTTCATTCACACAATTTGACTCAAACTCGAATTGTCAACCACGCCCGACTGACCTATGAAACCGCACAAATTACAACATAAACCAAGTGTCTCCCACACTTATCAATATACTCCGGAGGAGTCTTGGACCACAACGGGTCCGTACATCACCAAAAACCACGTGGTCAATTTTTTAGCACAAAGCGCCACATTCACATGAAGTTCGGCGACTTCCCTACTCTCATACTGTGGAGTACGCCCACTCCTACTAAAACAACATTACGTGGCCTAAATTCACACAAACTTCACAAGCCACCTGCAATATGCATAAGCTGGGCAAGCGCAAATTCCACACCATACATACTAAAACGCCGAGAACATACCCTACTCACTTAGGCAAGCTCCGAGATTCCAGGAAAGTCATGGGGAATTTAAAGACACATCATACCTCCAATTTGCATTATTCTGAAAAATACTTTTAAACAATTGTCCCTTGTCCTAGGGCCCCCAAAGGGCCTAAACCATCCTCTGCTACCAGAACTGCTAACGCGTCCCTTTCTGGTTAATTTACTCACTCTGGGACTCGTTTTAGGCCAATGAATCTTTTGACCCTGATTGAAGACACCTTAGGACGAGATAACTAATCAACATGTCAATCAATATGTCAATAACGTCATCAATAAGACTCAGAAACCACCATGACCTTCCTCCAGTCATGAACAACCACACCAGTTTAATAAAAATTTTGCGATGTTTATTCCCTATTGATTACAATTCTACTAGAAAGTTTATTAGTCTCATAACCATGAATCACATCAGCATAGTCACAATATGGCAACTCGAATAAGATTTCAGCAAAGCGAAGATTATGAAAATTAGAACATAGCACGATGTCAACATAGGTTAACCTCAGCAGAGTATCATTAGCTCATTATTCAACAAAGCATTGAATCAGTCATTTGTCTATTTGCGTCTATCTTAGTGAACCCCTTAACTAACCTCGAATTAGCATTGGCATGTTGGGCTTCATGCAAAACAATTTAGTAACACCAATCTGGAAAACATCTAGTTATGGTCTCTGTCAAAAGAAGCAGTTGGTACCTAGAAAGAAAAGGCAAACAGACAATTAAAATTTCATCATCATATAGTTACCCTCTGTATTGGGTCACCATACAGGGTCAGTCTTCGTCCTCAGGACATCAGTCGATTCACCATCAGTGGAATTCAGCAAAACGGGTAAGAAGGGACACTCCCCTCATAAGGAGGAAGAGTATAGAATGGGCAAAATAAGGGCAAGGATCGTTTGAAGAACTAAACAACAAAGTCTCTAAGCAGAGTGACAAAGTGTCTGGGTCATAGCATAAGTTCGCAACGGCATCTCCTGAAGGCTCCTTGTGTCACAGGGTTTTATCCCTTTTCTGTTGTACAGTCCCCTAATTTTCAATTGGATGGGGTCGGTACCCCACTATCTCCATCCAATGGGGATGGAATGATTTCATCAAATTTGTCACCCCATAACATTTCTCACGTTGTTTATTGGCTCTTATGATTGACGTCTCCAGCGGGTAGAATGTCCGGTATGGTTTCATACTCTCGGGGTCATCTTCACATTTTTAGTCAGTAGGTCCATTGTTTGTACCGGTTTAGGCGACCTTGTACCTGCTCTAGTCTACAGTGTTGCATTCCTCAAGAAATGCTTCTCTGAGCAAGTCGAATTTCATGGGAACGGATCTCCTATGGTTACATTCATTCTCTAGCTTTTGGAAAAAATACGAGTAAATGTCCTTCAGCAAGTCAGCACGCTGCACGTTAGAAAAACACATTTAATATGAAACCGGGCAGCTAGGCCTCGACTCATGCTAACTAAAGCCTAATGATTTTTAGCAAAACCTTAACATGTAATTCTTAATACTAGTTCAAAATTATAGAATAATATGTTAATTCTTCATTTTTAGTCAATTTCATTAATCATTGTATACATTGGTGGCCACTCCCTGTGGGCACATTTCAAGCGCACGTCTAGCAAAAACACATTAATACATTTTCTATGCGCATTATTATGCATTAGTTCATAAGCATTTTTAGGTTACTTTGTATATAAGTGCTACGCTCTCTCATTGCCAAGGGACATCTTTTGGAATCAATAGGTGAAATTTTGATTTCCAAAAAGTAAAATAAACACATTTGGGAAAATGGAACATTGGTACTGCATGGGCTTACTACTTCAAATGGTAAAGGAGTATAACTAGTAGGGATTGCAGATAGATTACTGATTACATTGGAAAATCCTTTAAATTGCTAAAATATCTATGAACAAATCAATCATGGACTGAAGTTTTGGGGCCTCATCCTCAGTCTCTTCCTTCTACTAGTCATCTTGGATTACAATGCCAAAGTGTTTTGGTTCATAACGTGCAGATCCACAAACTGAGCCTAAAACAAACAAGCTTGGTTAGAGGATGCAATTTTGCAAGTAATCTTAGCCATCAGAAAAACTATTCCCCTCCACACCATTAGGATTGACCTGCCCTCAGTGCCACCTAAGCCAAGCTAGGGCTAAGGATTGATATGGCTTTCCTATGACCTCAGAAGTGCCAATACTAGTTGCTTGCTACACATTCATTTGAAAGGTCTGATAAAGATTCCTTTCTACCTGACAAGAAAATCCTCTGTGACTTTTGTGCAACACATCAATTAACTCCCATTACTAACAGGCAGATAGTTAGAAGTGGTGTCTGGTGACAACTAAAAATGGTGGGTCACAATCCTTGGCTTCAATTCCAGTGAATGAGACTGACTCACTTACTTGCAGAGTTCAAGGGGTTCGCTCACACTTGCTTCAGTCAGTCTTAATCTCACACTTATTCTTACTCAGACTTAGGGGGTCATTTTGAGTTTGACAGATGGAAAACTCAATCTGCCAGACTCCCGACAGGGTGGCCGCTGCCTATGCTGTGACCTCACCAGCAGAGTTATTAAGGGTTTCCGCTAGGTAGGTTGGCAGAAACCAAAGTTTGTCACCCACTGGCCTAGCAGGAAACAGTCTACAGCACTGTGTCCGGCTCGTAATCGAGCTGGCTGGCATGCTGTAGCCAGCAGGGTGCAACAGCACCCCCACACTGCTTACTGTCTGCACAGCAGACAGTGAACATTGCAATGGTGCTGGGCAGGGGGGCCTCTGCACTGCCCATGCCAAGTGCCCCCGTGTGACCTCTGCACCTGTTCTCCGCTGGCCTTTCATGGTAGTGTTACCGCCATGAAAGGGCTGGCAGAGAACGAGGTCATAGTCCCAAGGGCAGTGCTACTTGCAGTGCTGCCCTGGCAGATTAGGATCTCTGCCACCACCAGATCGCTGGTATCCAAGATCCTGGCCGATCTGGCAACTCCCTGTTGTTATGTGGTGGTCGAACCGCTGCTGTGAGTGTGGCGGTCATAAGACCACCACACTTATAATCAGGCCCTTAGTCAAAAGTCACTTTTACTTACTCTCACTCAGTTTCATTGATTTGTGCAGTATCACCCATTCCGACTCAGACCCACTCAATCCCACTCATTCTAAGTGATTCTGATTGACTCAATCTCACTCTGACTCACTTAGTCTCATTTAGTTTCACTCAGTCTCACTCTCACACATTCTCAATCAGTCTCATTTATTCTCACATAGTTTCCCTGAGTCTGCCATTGGCTCACTTGTTCTCCATGATTCACTCAGTTCCATTCATTCTGATTCAGTCTCACTGTGAATCACTCATACTCAGTGTCACTCATTCCTGCTCAGTCCCACTCAGTCTCACTCATTCAGACTCACTCAGTCTCACTGTTAATCAGTCTTACTCATTCATAGTCAGCCTTAGTCATTTGCACTCAATCTCACTCATTCTCACTGAATCGCATAGTAATACTCATTCTGATTCACTCTGACTTACTCATACTCACTCAGACTCACTCATTCACACTCATTCGACTCAAACTCACTCAAACACAATCATTCTCACTCAGTCTGCCTCACTCACACACTGTCCCACTCTTCCCCACTCATTCACTGACTCACTAAGACTCACTCAGACTTGACTCACCCATGAAAAGACTGGTGGAAATCCAGTGTCGGGCCGCAGTGGGGCCCCTGCACTGCTCATGCCATGCCCCCCTGTGGCTTTGCAGACAGTGCACATTATGAGGGTGCTGGAGTGTTAGAATATTGGCGTTAGCTCCCTCAAAGTAGCAGAGACCAGCATCCTAACACTGTCCCAGCTGGTCAGCACAGAGGGAATGAGTATTACAATGTTTCCACTGGTCAGCCCAGTGGGAACATTGTACTACACTTGGGGGAAATGTCATAGCTATAGTGGTGGCTCCCACCCCAGGAGGTTGGCGGTCAGGTGGTGGGACTGCCAAACTCATAATGAGGCCCTACATTGAGAAGTTCTTAAAGATCCATTTCACTTTTGTAAGGCTGAAGCTACTGACTTACCAATTGCAAGCATGCCTTCTCATTCTAGGGCAAACCTCAAAAACATAAATGTTCTGTTCAGCAACCCAAATATTCTTCTGTGGAACACTAAATGTACCGACATCATTGCTTTGTTGAACAACACCATTCTGCACCACCGTTGGGCATTCCCGCTTCCAATGCCCCACCCCCGCACACGTGATATGGTGACACCTTTTTCATTCCTTGTACATCTTTTTGAGCCACAACAGTATTCAAGTCTGGGCCACAGTTCACAAAACCTCCTCGACCTCTCGGTTGTACTTGAAACATGCCATTTCCCTGCGGTTGCTGTTGACCCATCTGTTGTATTCCATTTCCCTGCATCCCTGCTTGCGCTGCCTTAATTTGCATCACCATCACTTTCTCCTTCAACTTTCTCTGCTTCAATTCGATCTCATCACTACGGTATTTCGCATACTGCAACAGCTCATCAATCGGCTTCGCTTGCCAACTGATCAAATGATTCTTAATCATCTGGCAAATGTCTGGTCTCAGCCCTTCAACAAACCTGAAAACAAGATGATTCATGTCTTTCGGTTCTATGACCTCAGTGCCACTGTAATTATTGAATGCCTTCAACAACCTCTCATAGTAAGCATGTATTGACTCTTTGGCCTCTTGTGACGTTCAATCAATTTTCTGCCAGTCAGTCACCTTTGGCGACACTTTCTGCTTCAAAAACTCAATCACTTTATCATAATACCTCATCACTTCAGAAGACGGTGCTCCAGTAACCTTGTCCCTTGCCGGCTCCTCTGTCGGCCAATCCGCACCCCTCTTGCACTCAAGCCATAAGTCAGCTGGAACTATAATCTCAAACAGGTTATTCAAGGCTTCCCAGAGACATTTTGCAAGCTTCACAAACCTGTCCGTCTGCTGGTACCATTCTATTGGCTTCTCCCTCAACCTGGGATAATCATTTGTGAATGACAGGATGCCACCCATGGACCACAGTACATGGACCAGAACCCCTCCGGCGGTCTCCCTCATTGGCAACATCTTTATTGTCCCTGTATCCGGTGCAGATTTTGCCTGCTTTGGTTCCGGGCCATCACCTTTCTCTTTATCTCTCCTCTTTGCCCATCTGCCTTCCCACTTCTCTAATGCTCCCCAAATCTGAGCACTCTGCAGTATCTCTTTAAGATGTGCCTTCATCCCAATGGACCTCATGTGATCGAAGTCTTTAGGTTCAAAGTCTAGCCTATAGCTCCTTTTCAAGTGCTTAGTGTTTTCTATGTCTATGCCATATTTGTCTGCTAGGTTTGCCAATCTCTGATGCACCTTACTCACTTCCTTGGTTATTTTGAGGCACAGATATCTTAATTCTGCTTCTGTGTATGATTCTAATCTGTTCACCACCATTGTTCCTTCTACTAATTCAGCAGCTTCTACGCACAGTCTCACGAAATTCAGATATTCCTCTCTTTCTGACCTCTCCGTGGCTATTGTAGTAGTCTGTGGAGTGTTGAGCTTGTCTAACCACTCGTTAAATTGTTGCGCTGTTAAACCTTGCAACAAAACATTTTCAGATTGCACCATTGGTGTCTGCATCGTATTTGTGCTCATTACTTATGGGGTTAGAGCTCCCAACCCTGCTTGCCTCATTGTCTCCAAAGGAACCCCGATCGGACTGAAATCCAACAAGGACTTAGACCTTTCAGCTGTCTGTTCTCCCTGGGTCAATCTCTGCATGTTTCCCATGGACCCTCCTCTTATCGCCTCCTGGGTCATTATTCCCTGATCACATACGCCAGGCTCAGCTTGCGCATACAGCGGTACTGGTGGCCCAACGGTAATTGGCAATGATATAGCAGCTGGTGGCTGTCTAACTCCCAAACCTTGTGGAGCATTAACTCCCATAGCTTTATTCATCATCAGTGCTGTAGCTAATGACTGCAATACTGCAACAGAAGTGTAATTCGGAACTAGCTGTTGCTTCGGCTGGGGCAGCAATTGCAGAGTTGGCTCAATCTGCACTAGCTTTGATCTTGTGTATACTGGATCAGGCGGCACCATCAAACTCGTAGTCGTCTCTAGTACTGGGACATCAGGATAGAGCTTCTGAATTTGTGGTGGCTGCAACTGTATCTGCGTGTCTAATGCAGTGGGTACACTGACACCATTCTGTATCAAAACTGTATCACTTGTCTGTACTGTATTTGTAATCCCCTTATTTTGTATCAGCTCTTCGGAACCCACAATAGTACTCTGTCCATTATCATTCATAGCGTATGGAGGCGGTCGATCATGTAACAACTGATTTAGAAACTCCTCATCATCTGAGTCATCTGCGTCTGCCCAAGACCTCTGAGTCTCCTTTGATTTACTAGAGCTTTAGTCTGTCTTACAGGTAGACTACTTTCCCTGCGTTTCGTCTTCTTGGGTTATTGCCGGAAATATTTTAAGTCTGTCAACTATTCCCCATCTCCACATCTTGGTCTCATTATCCCATCTAGCCTCAGCTAAAGTCTTTTCTGCTCTTTTTATTCTCCTTTCAAATTTCTGCTGTCTCTGTCGTATGGCCATTAAATCCCAGACCGATAATGCCTCATACTGGGCTGGTCCAGGAGGCGGTTTTTGCACACTTAACATCATTCACAAATTGTTCAAAATTCTTGTAAAAAACGTTCCGTATTCTGGAAACGCTAAACATCCTTCCTTCTCTGTCAGTTTGCACCACTGCTTCATCCAAAGACATGGCGCGACTCCCTTCTCCTCCATTACGATATAAGCTGGAGTACCCTCAGGCGGTGTAGGCTCCCCCATACAGGCTGTGATGTATGTATCTCCCCTCAAGGCACTCTTTAGAGCCTTGAAAAACGTCATCTTTGCGTCTTTTATTTTGTTTAGAATCTAATCAGCAAGTGACTTTAATTCCCAGAACACTCTTCACCCACCTTCTCAACCTATTGCCTCTCACGGACAGCTGCCAATCCGTGCGCGACCCCTCTCAGCAACTGACTTATCCCAGCGCGGCACCACTGACGTCACACTCACACACACTGCGGCTGACAAACTCTTGCGGCTTGTCCTCCTCACACAAAAACTAATGCAATATATTGCTAGTACCTTTAACAGCAAAAACCCAAATTTGCCGGTTTACTACAGGAAGGGTAACACAATCGCTTCAGAACTTTACAGAGATTTCACTAGAAGCCTCGGTAGCTACTCTCTCCTTCTCCGCTCCTGCACTCGCAAGTAGTATTCGACCCGCAAATCCTACTCTCGACTTGTCAATGGTTCGTTCTAGTGCACGTTAGAACTTGCCAAATCTCCATCGAAGGTTTCATTCACACAATTTGACTCAAACTTGACTTGTCAACCACGCCTGATTGACCTTTGAAACCGCACAAATTACAACACAAACCAAGTGTCTCCCACACTTATCAATATACTCCGGAGTCTTGGACCACAACGGGTCCGTACATCACCAAAAACCACGTGGACTATTTTTTAGCACAAAGAGCCACATTCACATGAAGTTCGCCGACTTCCCTACTCTCATACTGTGGAGTACGCCCACTCCTACTAAAACAACATTACCTGGCCTAAATTCACACAAACTTCACAAACAATCTGCAATATGCATAAGCTGGGCAAGCGCAAATTCCACACCATACCTACTAAAACGCCAAGAACATACCCTACTCAATTAGGCAAGCTCCGAGATTCCAGGAAAGTCATGGGGAATTTAAAGACACATCATACCTCCAATTTGCATTATTCTGAAAAATACTTTTAAACAATTGTCCCTTGTCCTAGGGCCCCCAAAGGGCCTAAACCATCCTCTGCTACCAGAACTGGTTAATTTACTCACTCTGGGACTCGTTTTAGGCCAATGAATCTTTTGACCCTGATTGAAGACACCTTAGGACGAGATAACTAATCAACATGTCAATCAATATGTCAATAACGTCATCAATAAGACTCAGAAGCCACTATGACCTTCCTCCAGTCATGAACAACCACACCAGTTTAATAAAAAATTTGCGATGTTTATTCCCTATTGATTACAATTCTACTAGAAAGTTTATTAGTCTCATAACCATGAATCACATCAGCATAGTCACAATATGGCAACTCGAATAAGATTTCAGCAAAGCGAAGATTATGAACATTAGAACATAGCACGATGTCAACATAGGTTAACCTCAGCAGAGTATCATTAGCGCATCATTCAACAAAGCATTGAATCAGTCATTTGTCTATTTGCGTCTATCTTAGTGAACCCCTTAACTAACCTCGAATTAGCATTGGCATGTTGGGCTTCATGCAAAACAATTTAGTAACACCAATCTGGAAAACATCTAGTTATGGTCTTTGTCAAAAGAAGCAGTTGGTACCTAGAAAGGAAAGGCAAACAGACAATTACAATTTCATCATCATATAGTTACCCTCTGTATTGGGTCACCATACAGGGTCAGTCTTCGTCCTCAGGACATCAGTCGATTCACCATCAGTGGAATTCAGCAAAACGGGTAAGAAGGGACACTCCCCTCATAAGGAGGAAGAGTATAGAACGGGCAAAATAAGGGCAAGGATCGTTTGAAGAACTAAACAACAAAGTCTCTAAGCAGAGTGACAAAGTGTCTGGGTCATAGCATAAGTTCGCAAACGGCATCTCCTGAAGGCTCCTTGTGTCACAGGGTTTTATCCCTTTTCTGTTGTACAGTCCCCTAATTTTCGATTGGATGGGGTCGGTACCCCACTATCTCATCCAATGGGGATGGAATGATTTCATCAAATTTGTCACCCCATAACAGTTCTCACGTAGTTTATTGGCTCTTATGATTGACGTCTCCAGCGGGTAGAATGTCCGGTATGGTTTCATACTCTCGGGGTCATCTTCACATTTTTAGTCAGTAGGTCCATTGTTTGTACCGGTTTAGGCGACCTTGTACCTGCTCTAGTCTACAGTGTTGCATTCCTCAAGAAATGTTTCTCTGAGCAAGTCGAATTTCATGGGAACGGATCTCCTATGGTTACATTCATCCTCTAGCTTTTGAAAAAATACGAGTAAATGTCCTTCAGCAAGTCAGCATGCTGCACGTTAGAAAAACACATTTAATATGAAACCGGGCAGCTAGGCCTCGACTCATGCTAACTAAAGCCTAATGATTTTTAGCAAAACCTTAACATGCAATTCTTAATACTAGTTCAAAATTATAGAATAATATGTTAATTCTTCATTTTTAGTCAATTTCATTAATCATTGTATACATTGATGGCCACTCCCTGTGGGCACATTTCAAGCGCACGTCTTGCAAAAACACATTAATACATTTTCTATGCTGCATTATTATGCATTAGTTCATAAGCATTTTTAGGTTACTTTGTATATAAGTGCTACGCTCTCTCATTGCCAAGGGACATATTTTGGAATCAATAGGTGAAATTTGGATTTCCAAAAAGTAAAATAAACACATTTGGGAAAATGGAACATTGGTACTGCATGGGCTTACTACTTCAAATGGTAAAGGAGTATAACTAGTAGGGATTGCAGATAGATTACTGATTACATTGGAAAATCCTTTAAATTGCTAAAATATCTATGAACAAATCAATCATGGACTGAAGTTTTGTGGCCTCATCCTCAGTCTCTTCCTTCTACTAGTCATCTTGGATTACAATGCCAATGTGTTTTGGTTCATAACGTGCAGATCCACAACCTGAGCCTAAAACAAACAAGCTTGGTTAGAGGATGCAATTTTGCAAGTGAACTTAGCCATCAGAAAAACTATTCCCCTCCACACCATTAGGATTGACCTGCCCTCAGTGCCACCTAAGCCAAGCAAGGGCTAAGGATTGATATGGCTTTCCTATGACCTCAGAAGTGCCAATACTAGTTGCTTGCTACACATTCATTTGAAAGGTCTGATAAAGATTCCTTTCTACCTGACAAGAAAATCCTCTGTGACTTTTGTGCAACACATCAATTAACTCCCATTACTAACAGGCAGATAGTTAGAAGTGGTGTCTGGTGACAACTAAAAATGGTGGGTCACAATCCTTGGCTTCAATTCCAGTGAATGAGACTGACTCACTTACTTGCAGAGTTCAAGGGGTTCGCTCACACTTGCTTCAGTCAGTCTTAATCTCACACTTATTCTTACTCAGACTTAGGGGGTCATTGTGAGTTTGGCAGATGGAAAACTCAATCTGCCAGACTCCCGACAGGGTGGCCGCTGCCTATGCTGTGACCTCACCCGCAGAGTTATTAAGGGTTTCCGCTAGGTAGGTGGGCAGAAACCAAAGTTTGTCACCCACTGGCCTAGCAGGAAACAGGCTACAGCACTGTGTCCGGCTCGTAATCGAGCTGGCTGGCATGCTGTAGCCAGCAGGGTGCAACAGCACCCTCACACTGCTTACTGTATGCACAGCAGACAGTGAACATTGCGATGGTGCTGGGCAGGGGGGCCTCTGCACTGCCCATGCCAAGTGCCCCCGTGTGACCTCTGCACCTGTTCTCCGCCGGCCTTTCATGGTAGTGTTACCGCCATGAAAGGGCTGGCAGAGAACGAGGTCATAATTCCTAAGGCAGTGCTACTTGCAGTGCTGCCCTGGCGGATTAGGATCTCTGCCACCACCAGATCGCTGGTATCCAAGATCCTGGCCGATCTGGCAACTCCCTGTTGTTATGTGGTGGTCGAACCGCTGCTGTGAGTGTGGCGGTCATAAGACCACCACACTTATAATCAGGCCCTTAGTCAAAAGTCACTTTTACTTACTCTCACTCAGTTTCATTGATTTGTGCAGTATCACCCATTCCGACTCAGACCCACTCAATCCCACTCATTCTAAGTGATTCTGATTGACTCAATCTCACTCTGACTCACTTAGTCTCATTTAGTTTCACTCAGTCTCACTCTCACACATTCTCACTCAGTCTCATTTATTCTCACATAGTTTCCCTGAGTCTGCCATTGGCTCACTTGTTCTCCCTGATTCACTCAGTTCCATTCATTCTGATTCAGTCTCACTGTGAATCACTCATACTCAGTGTCACTCATTCCTGCTCAGTCCCACTCAGTCTCACTCATTCAGACTCACTCAGTCTCACTGTTAATCAGTCTTACTCATTCATAGTCAGCCTTAGTCATTTGCACTCAATCTCACTCATTCTCACTGAATCGCATAGTAATACTCATTCTGATTCACTCTGACTTACTCATACTCACTCAGACTCACTCATTCACACTCATTCGACTCAAACTCACTCAAACACAATCATTCTCACTCAGTCTGCCTCACTCACACACTGTCCCACTCTGTCCCACTCATTCACTGACTCACTAAGACTCACTCAGACTTGACTCACCCAGTTTCACACACAGTAACATTTAGTTACACTCCCTGTAATTCTCCCTCATTCAATCATTCTCACCTTTACTCACTCTTTATATCACTCATTGCCCTCACTTTGACTCACTCCTTCACTGACACTCTCACTTTTACTCACACATATGCACATAGACACGCAGACATGCTCCATATACACATTCTCATAGACACAGACTCTCACACATACATATACCGTATTTCAACAGATTTTTAACTTACCTTGCTATGTGTGCAGGTCTTGCTTGGAGTCCTGATGCTTCTTTCAGCTTCATTCACTTGAAACTGAAACCTCAAACCTGCGCAGTCGCATATTCGAGTTTTCAGTCTCTGCTCATTCACCCCACCCTTTCCCAACTCTGTGACGAGTTGGGAAGGGCGGGGTGACTGGCTGAGTGACATGTAGCCACGGGCATTGCAGGGCTTAAGCCTGTTATGCCCGTGGTAAACTTTATCAGTGACAACAGGTCACAGATTGGGAGCAATTGAGGCATGCCAGGGGTCTGAGGCCAGGACTGCGGGTTTCACCAGCCCTGAATAATCTCTGATGGCTGGTGCAGGTACCTTTGTGCCCTTGTGCCAGACAGCAGACATTCTCTCTGGCAGAGCTGCCCAGGGCTGTATCTAGATGGCATTTTCTGTTTATACCAAGAGTGAATAAAAGATTATTCTTCACCCTTGGTATAACAAAGCAGAGGAAAGTAGCCCTGGAGCTCTTACTGGAAAACTGGCACTGCTGACTATGTTTAAAACAAATAGTTCCCTAATTGTGTGTTTCTGGAGTGTACTAAACTGGTAGAGGAAACAAATCAATTATTATTTCTCGGCTAACTTTAAAAAAATGAAGAGGTCTCTTGACTGTTCCTGTTCAGTCGAAAAACGACTTGTTTCTAGTAAAACACCATATTTATAAAGTGCGCTGAAACAAAGGAATATATGTAGTTTCTGTTTAATTAGTCGAGGTAAAGAGGCCTATATTGTTATGATATTCAGAGCCACAGGATGGCTTATGGTGTTTATTCAACGAAATACAAATTATTTCTTCAGCTGACGTTGAAAGAAATAGTATTTCCCGAAGTTAAAAGGCATTTTAGGTCATGATTCTGAAGACATGACTTTATACATGTACAGAAAGAAAAATTCCTAATGGAATGGTAGGAAATAGTCTTGTATTCAGTGCTTAATCTGTAAAGTAATAAGTGCCGGTATCCAAACATTGTGTTTAGAAGGTGCCGCCAGCGATACAGAAGGTCGTGGTACCGAAAACAAAGGCTGAGCAGTCTTGATTCACGTTTATGCATCTTTAATTCATGACCTGACACTCCCTGCTGGCAATCTCACTCATGCACGTTCTATTTTGTTTCTGCTTTCTCCATTTATCCTCTTTTCCCATCCGTCTCTTCCTCCTTCTTTCTTCCTTTAGTGTTCTGTCTCTTGGTCCGGACCAAAGTCTGAAAAAAAAAAATGAAGCCCTGCCGCCTAAAAGTGCGGGGGGGGAGGGGGAGTACCCAACCTGCAACCACTGCCGCAAATTAAGCACTGCTTCCATTCCAGGATGCTACGAAAGACGTATTTATCGTTGTATGGGAACATTTCACTCTTTTGACTTACTTGAAAATGCCTCAGTGGCAAGCACAAGATCAGAGTGAAGACCTCCAATCTCCGGCAGGGCCAGACAGGCCTTTTATTCACAGGTTGCTGGAGCCCTTCGTAGCCAGTTCTGAAAGCCCAGTGCCGCTCTGGTGCTTCTGTCATTTACTCCAGCTCCCCGAGGTTAACTGCAGAAACCACTGGAGGCTTCAAGAGAGAGAGATAAAAAGGAAGGCATTTGGGAGGTAGGAAAAAACGATCAGAGCAGGAGAAGAGACGAGAGACAAGTTTACCCAGTCCGGCTCCGGACTCCGGCCTTCTGTGCTGGGTCGCAGGCAGCCTACAGAGCACTCACAGCTTGAACATTCTGTTTCTGAATATTCTGCTTAGTAAATATCGTTTCACTTGTTTGGAGATGATCCCGGCGCTAGGATTTGACTAAGACCTAAATCATATTTGCTGCTATCATGTTAGCCCACGAGGGTGGGGTGGGGGGGCAGGACAAAAGCCTAATGGGGGAGGTGGAAAGAGACAAGTTTTTAGGCCCTTATTAAATTAAAGTAATTGGAGGCCTTTAGGCTTGCCGGAAGTTTATTCCAGAATTGGGCTGCTCTGATCATAAAAGCCCAACCTCCTTAATTAGCCGATGTCGACCGAAGGCTTCTTCCAAGGACATATTTTGCGAGTCTTTTTTGTAAGTGTATTGGGCCTGTGCCTTGGAGTGTTTTAAAAACAATGTTCAGGGATTTAAAAATGATCCTTTGCCCGACAGGGAGCATGTTAAAGGTACGAGGGTGTGAGTGAGTCAATAACCTGGCCCTTCCCCTGTACACAAGCATCACCAGATGTGCCTTTATTCTTTTTACAGGCTAATTGGGATGCCTATCTTTGTAATGCTCCTGCAACCTTCTAGGAAGAGGACGGGAGTGACCTCTGCCCTTTTGGAACAGAGCCCTTTTCTTTCCGGCTGCCTAGCAAGAGAAACACGACTATCCTGTAAGAGGAATACTCTATTGATGCCGAGACAACCTTGCTCCTGGAAAGGATGAACCCGATGTCAGAAACAAGCACCGAGGAACATCAAACTCTGCGGAATGCTCTACCACTATGAGTACCAGCTGCGAAGTAGGCTGGGAAAATAAATGTAGATGATGGAAAACGCCAGAAAGCCACTGTTACTGTGATCTGCCACACTCCAGGAGGAGTGTGGCTAGCCCAGGCACGTGGGCGTTTACTGGGGAAAGGTGGGGTTTGGGAAGTGGATGGTGGCAGGAATGAGAGCACTAGCCTTACAGAGGAGTCACCAGTTTGAGCCTAGAATTTTCCAAAGTTAGCAGAGCATAACTAAGTTTTGTAAATTACTTTTATTAGAAGAGAGTACAGCAAACGGTGGTGGGATAGGAGTCACCTATAGGACCTTTGATTCGCTCTACAAAAGGCTTTCAATACCAATTAGTAATAGTTGATTACTCTACACGATATCCTGAAGCCACTCTCTTAAGGGTTACCTCCTCTAAGGTTATTACCCAACACCTTATAGAGGTGTTCTCATGTATGGGATTTCCTCGTGAAATCCTTACAGACCAGGGTACTCCTTTCGTGTCCAAAATAATGAAGCAAGTATGTAAACAGCTGGACATTAAACACTTAACCACCTCCGTCTACCATCTCCAGACAGATGGTCTTTTTGAGAGGTATAACAGGAGTCTCAAGCTGACTCTAAAGAAAATGTTGTCTGGGGATGGAAAAACCTGGAACCAGTTACTTCCCTTTTCTTTTTTTGTACCATGGAACCAAGTCCAAAGTAGCTTAGGATTCTCCTCTTTCTAATTACTTTTTGGGTGATGACCATGTACACGCCTAGAGATTACAAGGGAGGTTGTGAAAAGGATGCAGAAAATGAGGCCAGTTCACTTCTAGAGTATACTAATCAGCTAAAATCCCAGAAAGGGAAACTGAGATTGTTGGCTCATGAGAACGTAGAAAGGATTCAACAGAAACCAACGTTTTTCTATGGCAAAGGAAAATGGTGGAGGGAACTAGCAGTTGGACATTAGGAACTAGTTCTCCGGCATGCAGAGGGGTCGCCAGTTTGAGCCCAGATTTTTCCTAACCTAGCGGGGAATTACTAGATTTTGTAAATTACTATTAATAGAATAGAGTACGGCATACGGTGGTGGGATAGGAGTCGTAATGAAGAAGTGGTCATTTCCCTCACAAGCCTTCCCTGTTTCACAAAACATAATCAAAAGGATGAAAACACTTACCTGTGGCTTTTAACTCTTCCTTCCAAGGGGTGCTTCATCCACGGTGGTACAAACCTCCTGACCCTGAGAAGAAGAGAAGAAAGATTACTTCCACTTGCATTACATGAAATCCGATAAAAGTAAAAAGAACCCAATACAAAATAATGTGTTGTTTCCAGCCTGTTATTTTAGGCTAAAACCATAAATTACATACCTTGTATTCACTTCTATATGTGACAGAGCCAATGCAATTCTCTCAGAGCATTAGAGGCGGACGATCTTCTTGGCCAATTCAAAGCTGGTTTTGTTGCAGAAACTTGAACTCACTGCAAACATTGTAATGAAAATTCAGGTGTCCAGCATAGCCATGCATTGCAGTAGTCCTGCCTGCTAAGAATCACACTTCTCACAATCAGTGGCTTAACTTGTGATGGTAACAACGGAAACATTTATCTTGGACTGCAGAGAAAACCAAAATAAGTACCTGCCTCTTTCTTGACATGCTGATCTAGAGTGAGATTGTCACCAAAACTAACACCTAAATTGTGGACTGTCTCTGGATGTTCAACTTCTGGTTTCTTGGACAGAGGCTAGAAATTTGAGGGAAGTTCCATTGGGATTGTTAAAGTGGACCAGCATAGAAATTCAGCTTTGTCCCCATTAAATTTTAAAGAAGTACGATCCAGCTATTTCGCTAAGTCACTAATGCCATCATTGGAACACCTTCAGGACAACCAGTTCATTACTCTCAATGCATAGAATCAATTGGGTATCATCTGCATAGCTGACCAGCATGATGTTATGTGGCTTGATGAGTTTTACCTACTGTCTCAAGTAAGTGTTAAAAAGGATAGGACTAAGAGCCTATCATTGTGGAACACCATTCTTGCCAGATTTCAAATCCGAGCAGTAAGGAGACTTAGAGACCACTTGAGATCAGTCTGCCAAGGAGGAACTGAGCCAGTCAAATGCTGTCCCTCATATACCACTCTTGGGCAATCTAGCCAACAAAATCTTATGCTGCACCACATGAAGAGCAGCTGGTAAGTCAAGCAATATCAGCACTATGGACTGTCCACTGTCCACGCTCATCTGAAGCTCTTCCTTAGCCAGTGTCAGAACTGACTCTGTCCTATGATCTGATCAAAATCAGAACAGTTCCTCCTCCAGGAGGCTTTGTTTTTTCAAATGGCAGGAAAGATTCTTGCTCACACAATGCTGAAGAATGTTTATTGGGAAAGGCAACTGAGTATCTGAAGGTCAGCAAAGTGTTTTTAAGCAGAGAGGTCATGGTAGTCTGTTCCCAAGAAAACAGAACCACACCAGATTCTAATGATTGGTTGCAAACTTGCCATAGAGGGGGAAGACGTTCCTCTGTTAGATCCTTACAGAAATTATAGAGTAATGGATCTTGGGGTGACCTAGAGTTGGTAGACAGCACAAGGGCTTTACAATTTTCAATGGTCAATGGTTCAAAGGTTTTTAGCTTGCTTAGATTGTTGGTGGGATTCTTAACAGGCTCATGATTTGCTATAGTGAATATAGGGCCAGATGCATCATTTTATTAAATTGCGATTCCCTAATTGCAATTCCCTGCAAATCGCATTTAGAGAATTGCTATTCAAATGTATGAAACTCATAGAGTTTCATTTTGCATTTCCTAATGGGTCGCAAAGTGACCTACCTCATTGATATTCATGAGGTTGTTCGCAATTTGCAACCTATTAGGAAACGCTAAAGTCAAATGGATGGTGGGCTGCTGGGCTCAGAAGACCACCATGTCTGTGATTGCTTTTAAATAAAACAATCTTTTTTTTTTTTTTTGCAGCCCATTTTTCTTAAAGGAAAATGATATGTGTTTAAAAAAGAAAAAGGAAAAGTTTTCTTTTCATTTTTTAAGAGTATTCAGTGGTCTGTGGGACCACTATCTACTCGTAAAAAAAAATTCTGCCTGCATTCACAAATGGAAAGGGGTCCCTTGGGGACCCCTTCCCAGTAGGTTGTAAAATGCAAATGTTTTGCGACTGCATTTCAGTCAGAAAACATTCCTGCATACCGCTGCGATTTGCTATTAGGAAGGGACGCCCTTGACACGCCCCTTCCTAATACCAAATCGGTATGTAGTCAGAATTCAAATTTGCAGTTCGGTAACAAGTTACCGAATTACAAATTGGAATTCAGATACCAAAATAAATTTTTGCGGTTACAAACGGCCTGATTGGGTCGTTTGCGACCGCAAAAGTGCATGATACATCTGTCCATTAGTCCCTATATCATCAATGATACTTTTAATCTTGCTGTCAAAAAACTTAGCAAGGTTATCACATAGCGCATGTGAAGGTTCAACGCCTGCTTGAAACAATCTGGATTATTCATCTTCCTCATAATCTCAAAGACCTTTCCAGCACTGTTGGGGCTTCAAGAATAGCACTTGCAAAGCGATTAGCCTTTGCCAGACCAACCCCCTTCTTGCAGTTATTGGTGGCAGTTTATAGGCACATTTTATCCTCCTCTGAATAAGATTTAAGCCATTGATGTCCAAGCTTCTTACAGTTTTGTTTATTCTCTTTTAGTGTAATAGAATACCACGGGCGGAAGGTCTGCTCTGGGTTTTCCGATTTGTTAATGGAAATTTTTCATGTAGCGCCTTTCCAATACTAGTAGTCATGGAAGCGTAGGTATCATCCACCGTTTTCTTGTTGTAAAAGATGTTCTCCAGGTCAAACAAATCTCCTGCCTTAGTTCTAATTAGTTTATGCCAGGCCCTTCCCTGTTTCACCCTAATCTTGTTTGTGTTGTGGAGATTAGACTTCACGATATTAATGTGGAAGTCCATCAGCGCATGGTCGGTCCAACACATGGGGACAACATTGTCCAACGCAATCAAATTCTCTGGGTTGAAATTAAGATCCATGGTGTGTCCACCTTAATGTTTGGAGCCCTGTATTAGTTGTTGCAGTTCCAGGATCTCAACAGACTCCTGCAGTTCTTTAAAAGGTAGATAAGTCACCCTCTGCCCACATGTTAAAATCCCCCAGCATAAAAAATGTGGTGTGTGTAAGTGCAAAATTGGAAATGAAATCAATAAGAGCCCTAAGTAAGGAGTGGTTGGGCTTGATGGTCGATAAACAAGAATGCTTGAGAAGATACAACCATTCTCAGCTTTCAAGGTAAAGGTCATTAGTTCAGAGCCCATTAATTCACATTTCCCATGTCACATTTCAAGGGTGGAACAATTCTACAGAATTATCAGGCACCTCATTTGTTTCCCGAGTTACATTTAGCTTTGATTCTGACAGCAGACTAAGGGCCTCATTATAAGTGTGGCGGTCCGAGGACCACCACACTTGTGTTGATTGTCAGACTGCCGCAACTTTGGCGGTCCGACTGTCCAATTACAACCCTGGTGGGTGGACTTGCCAGAAGACCACCGTCCCCACCAGGAACATGGTTTCCTATGCCATTACTGAGGTCGGGTTGTAACCAGCCAGGGTGGCGCTGAACTCAGCACTGCCTAGCTGATTACAACCCCTCTTTCTGCCAGCCTTTTCATGATGGGGACCCTGCCATGAAAAGACTGGTGGAAAGCCAGTGTCGGGGGCCACAGTGGAGCCCTTGCACTGCTCATGCCATGGTCCCCTGTGGCTTTGCAGACAGTGCACATTATGAGGGTGCTGGAGTATTAGAATATTGGCTTTAGCTCCCTCAAAGTAGCAGAGACCAGTATCCTAACACTGTCCCAGCTGGTCAGCACAGGGGGAATGAGTATTACAATGTTCCCACTGGTCAGCCCAGTGGGAACATTGTAATACACTTGGGGGGAATGTCACAGCTATAGTGGTGGCTCCCACCCCAGGAGGTTGGCGGTCAGGTGGTGGACTGCCAAACTCATAATGAGGCCCTACATTGAGAAGTTCTTAAAGATCCATTTCACACTTCCCATTCTAGGGCAAACCTCAAAAACATAAATGTTCTGTTCAGCAACCCAAATATTCTTCTGTGGAACACTAAATATTCAGGACAGCTTTGCATGGTAAATAGTTTTCTCCCTCTACTCACACATTACAACTCCTAAGCCTGATTCTGACCCCTCAGGGAAGTTGTTCATAATCCTCCACTTCTGCATTACTAATATTTTATAACAGATGACTGTCTTCTGGAAATAGTAAATGATGACTTCACATCATAGATGTTGACAACTTCCATCTGGACTCAAACAACCAACAGACACATTATCGACTAAAAGTTAATTGAGAGCAAGGCAACAATGACAGTAGAAATAAACCAATACATCTCAGGTTGACCGCATGATGCAGAGATTGCAGGGAGAGAAGGGGAGCAGGGTTTGAAGAAGCATAAGTGACAGAGGTGACTTCCATTTTGGACAAGATGGTGTTTATGTCTAAACTGAGGCCTGCGTAACAGATTAGGAAAACACATTTGAACACATCATAGAAATTTATTTCAAAAGCAACAACACTGTATAGGTATGTGCATGTGAAATCGAAACTTAAAAAACAGCTAGTTCATTGTTAATAATGAACAACAAATACAAATTCATAAAAATCTCCCACAAAGGTTATGAGGGGGCACATTTCAAACAGCAAATATAAAAAGCTGAAAAGATTAAATACAAAAAGTTTCTGAGTCAAAATGAAAACATAATGTAGTGTAAGATCTTTGATGAGAATCAGAGGCCACTATGTTTAATGGAAATGGTTGGAGAAACAGCACCCTAAAGGCTTGAAAATCTCTAGATTTTGGGCCCCATTATGAATTTGGTGGACAGAAAACTCTGTCTGACAAACTCTTGAGAGGGTGGCTATCGCTTACACACCAATCTCCCCTCCAGAGCTAATATCGGTTTCCTGCTAGGCCCACGGTTGGAAACCTAAGTTTCCACCCGCTGGCCTATTGGAAAACATGCTACAGCATTACCTCCGGCTCATAATCAAGCCAGCGGCAATGATGTTGCCTGCAGGATGCACCAGCACCCTCGCAGACAGTGAACATTGGGACGGTGGGGGGGCCTCACTGCCCATGTCAAGTGCATGGGCAGTGCAGGGCCCAACTGTGGCCCCCTACAGCTGTAATCCGCCAGCCTTTTCATGGCAGTGCTACTACCATGAAACAGATGGCGGAGAACGTTGTCATAATCCCCAAAGCAGCCTTGCTTGCAGTGCTGCCTGGGCAGATTAGGCTCTCCGCCACCGCTGGACTTCTGGGATCCAAGATCCTGGCGGTGCTGCGGGTCCATCAGGGTTGTAATGTGGCAGTTGGACCACTGCATTGACGGTGTCCAGACTGCCTCCATGAGTGTGGCAGTCTATAGACCGCCACACTGGAAATGAGGCCCTTTTTTTAAAAAGATGCCTTATTTGACAGCATAAACTCAAAATAATTCTGAAAAGTACAAGACAGGCAGTATCATGCCAAGATTTTCTGAATCCCACATGTAGATAGCCAATGAGTTTGCAGAATAATCTGTCATAGTAATACAAATATTTAACCTTTTGTCGGTTTTAGGTAATTAAGGACTGAAAGGTCTTGGAAATGGGCATCCTTAACTAAGTTTTGCCTTATTATTTTGTTGCATATTTTCTGGCCTAGATGAACCAATGCGTCTGATATACCACACATTGTAAATGGATGCCCGAATGTAAATATAGCTAGAATTAATGAGCCCTTCGCAGATTAAGGGGGCGTCGTTCGCCCCATGAGGCCCCTGCATTACCCATACACTTGGCATGGGCAGTGCAGGGGCTCCCATGGACAGCCCATCACGCTTTTCACTGCCGAAATTACGGGAAGTGAAAATCGCGATGGTTGCTATCGCACCGGTGTCAATTACGAGCCGGTGTCAATGTTGTGGTGAGTTTCCCACCGGGCTGGCGGGCGGAAACGCTATTTCTGCCCGCGGGCCCAGTGGAAAACTCGTAATAGGGGCCACAGAGGGACAGCCGCATAGGTGGTCATCCTGACGTGGGCCTTTGGCGGGAGGTCTCCGCCACCCGCCAAAGTCGAATTGAGCACCACAGTGTCTGAAAGGCTTTCATTGATTGAGGGACAAAGTGCTGTCTATCATCCTCCTCAAAGTTCCACAACCATCTTGACCTCCTTCACAGAATGAGCAGTTGGTGAAGAGGAGTGAAGCCGGACACCAAGAGATGACATTAATATATCAGGGTAGGCATAGGGGCAGCGAGGCAAGATATGGGGGGACAAACAACAAAACCAGTAGAGGTGGGTTGGGAAATAAAACACAAGAACATTTCTGTGGTCCAAGAGAACAAAATGGCATCGACCACTCTTTTGCTGTATTGGTGCTCTGCTGACCAAAGCTAAAGTGCTTGGGCTCTATCCCCTAAACATCATAATATTGGCTTATCATCAGTGGGCTTATTTAATTTACCTACAAGTCCCTAGTAGGTGGTACTATGTGTACCTAGGGTCTCTAAATTAAGTGCTTGTAGTGTGCCTGCAGCAGTGATTGTTCCACCCACTTAGGTAGCCCCTTAGCCGTGTCTCAGGCACATCATTGCAGAGCATATATGTGCAGTTTTACACTGCTATGTCGATCTGGCAAGATACATTTTACAGACCTAAACCTTCCATTTATATACATGTAAGTGACCCCTAAGGTAAGCCCTAGACAACACCAAATTTATGATAAAGTCCGATTTTAAAAAGCAATTCTGAAAATGCCACTTCTAGAAAGCTGGCATTTTCTTACTTCTGATGCCTATCTCTGATCAAATGTCTGGGGTGGGTGACAGTCAGGCTTTGTATATTTCTGCAAGACAGCCACACTCAAAGGGAGCCTAGGTGTGACTTGATGGGCCATCCTGGCCAGATTAGAGTGAGGCGCTGGACCCAGCCTCACTCACACCTTCATACCTGTATGGGCTGTGTTCTGTCCCCGCACAAAGGGCTGCATATCCACCTGTAGTCTGTAGCCAAGAGAGGACATCTGTGTGCTTTAAAGGCCTGTCTTTGTAGATCCCCCACTGCAAAAGCCCAACTGGGTATCACGAACGAGCTCTAACGCCACCATTTCAGTGCACTTCTGAACCTGCTAAAACTCTGCGAGGGGGAAGAACTGCTGTGCTAACGAAGGACTGCCATTCTTTTGGACTGCTGAGTTGCTGAACTCCTGTCTTCCTGTGCTGCCCTGCTTCTTTGCTGAACTCCTGTCTTGCTGGGCTGACCTGCTGCTCTCTTGCCTGGGTGAGAAGGATAGCACCTACATCATGACTTCCATTCATCCTGCTTCTGCACCTGGACTCTGCCATCTCTAAGTCTACCCTGCCAATTGATGCCAAACTAGTCTTGGACTCTCGAAAGTGGTCCTAAGGTGTTCACTCCAGGGGAAATGAAATATTGTCTACTGAACGTTGCATCTGTGAGCCAAACCAATGCATCACCTCGCCTGAAGGGTACATCCTCGAGCAG
The DNA here is from genome assembly GCF_031143425.1 of Pleurodeles waltl. NCBI lineage: Eukaryota > Metazoa > Chordata > Amphibia > Caudata > Salamandridae > Pleurodeles > Pleurodeles waltl. Next base: position 684,069,295 of record NC_090449.1, on the reverse strand, counting down.
AACAGACACATTCCCTCTGCAGCCTGGACTGGACCCATTGCAAAAGACTTTTTATCGCAACTGCATCTCACATCTAAGTACTGACAAATGGTCTTCATAACCTCCACTGCACAACGCGTTTCCCGGCGGAAGGTCCTCACATCTCCATTGATGGCAATCTAGATGATGACACAGAAACTCTGCATCACAGTGCCACTGCTCATCGGAACTGAAGCATCACCTAGACTGCCCAATGCAACCTTAACACCTGTCTTTGCATTGCAGGCCCCATCAACAAGACCCTCAACGTTAATGCATCAAGATCTCGCACCACAGCCTTGCCAAACCTGAGAACCAGAGCAACACCTCTGCTGTGCAAAACATCTTTATTCCAAATCCATTCCACAGTTGCAACCTCAGATTAAGGGTCTTTTTTTCAGTGTTCCTCAATGGGCCACTGTAGCCAGCCCACGCAACATTGAAGTCGCCTGAACCTTTGACTTTGTCCCAGTCTGGCTTACCCAGATAGCCACTTTTTAGAGTTTTACACTTCTTAGCAGCATTTATCCTTAAAACCTTTACAAATCACCATCTCAAGTTCTACTTATTGGATTTTTGTCATTTTAGTTGTGTTTTATTTATTAAAGTCAGATCCTGTTTTCTAACTTGTTGTGGTATCTCTTTGTGTTGTGTTTTTGTTGTTTTACTGTTTGAAGTATTGCACTAATATGTTACACACTGCCTTTAAGTTAAGCCTGGCTGCTCTATCCTGAGCTGCCTGAGGGTGAGCAAAGGTTCATTTAGGGTTTGCCTGACACCCTGACTAGGATTGTGGTTACTGTTTGACTAAGGTCCCCCAGTCAAACTACAGCCCAAATACTAACAACCAGTGAGTTACATGTTTAACTAAATGCAACAAAAAATAAAAAAAGATTCTTTGTGCCAATATATTATTCTATAACACAACTAAAAAATAGGGTAAACATATATTAGTGGTAATCATTGCAAGTCACATTTTAGTTGGCAACATAAAATACTCACAAAAATGGACATAAATAAACAAATTTAATATGAGGCTCAACACTGAGAAAGTTCAGAGAACAGTGAAAACTTCATTTATTTAATACTGTCTGACTTGAAGGAATCTAGCTAATAGTGGAGTATAATCCAAGCTGTTCTAAGACCCTCTGGATCAGTGGGCAAAGCTAGTGGTACTGAGTATGGGGTGAGGAGGATACATTCAGCACATTCTCTGCCTTCCATTTTGGCCCGCACAGGAATTCCTCCCAGCCCATGACACTGCCTGGTCCTTTGGGTGTGAAAACCGACCACACTGCAGCATGCAGTGATGGCCTGCCAAATATCAATCCATGTTACTTTGCTCAGCTGGGTTGAAAGATCTGAAAATATTTCTGGATAAACCCTTTTTCTATTATTCCAAATCATCTTGGTAGAAACCGGAAGCTTTCTGTTTTCAGTTCTCAGCCACGTAGGGGATTACTGGATTTAAAGGAGCCGCAAGATATAGCTGGATTGTTTAGCAGTCTTTGGATTGCTCAGAAAAGGCCTACGTCCTGTTTCTGCATGTCATGTCCAGTTTGTTGTGATGGATGTGATTTATGCCCTGACTGCTGACCTCTATGTCTCCATTTTGGAGTTCTCTGCCTACACAGCATGGTAGAAAATAAAAAGAGAAACATGTCTGCAGTTTATAAACTATCCCTTGTGTTGCGTGAAATTTTAAGTAATATAACTTAAAAATACATGTATGTGATTATGAAAGTGTCTCAAGATGACTCTCTATTTGTTATTATAATTTTGTTATCCATACAATACAGATGGGGTCTTGGAATATAATTAAAAACTGTAACTGTTCTAATGAATAATCTAGTAGCCGGTACATGCCCGGTCTTGGCCTGACAGCGGCTGGACTGGGCCAACTCCCTTTGACATTCCTCTCAGATAGTGGCAGATACCCCCCTTTTTTCTTCTCTCCTCTCTTTTAGTTTAGCTGTTATCTGTAACTCCGCCAGTCTGAAGCATGGGGAAAAGAAAGCATGTCTCAGACAAACCCCTACTCTCACCTCCTGCCCCAAGAATTTCAACTATTAATGGATTTTTGTCTCATGCTGTGAGGGTTTTCTTTCAAAGAGATCAAACTCATGGAGTGCTGCCTCTCCTTACAAAGGATGGTTTTCCTTCTCGCCATTCAAGCCTGACCATTTCTGTAGGTGACCTTTAAGCGTGCTTTGTGCAGCCTGATCTCAAGTGCCCCACCTGACCAAATGAGCCCTCTACTCAGCTGAGTTTGAGCACCTTTTCAGAGCCAGGTTTGTCAAACGAATCAGCACAGGCATCCTGCCACTGTCAGTGTTTGAGGCTGGTGAACAAATGTAGGTGGAGTTTTGCAAGCAGAGAACTGGTAGCAGTACTGTTAGAAATTGGGTTTTTGGTTTACAGTCAGGTTACACCCAGTTCAATCAAGGACCCTCACTCTAGTCAGGGTAAAAGAGAATCACCCTCAGCTAACCCCTGCTTACCCCCTTGGTAGCTTGGCAGAGCACTAGGCTTAACTTCAGAGTGGTAGGTGTAAAGTATTTGTACCAATACATACAGTAACTTAATGAAAACACTACAGAATGACACAACACAGGTTTAGAGAAATAGGAAATATTTTTCTAAACAAAACAAGACCAAAATGACAGAAATCCACTATACACAAGTCAAGTTGTCAATTAAAAAGCAAAAAGAGTCTTTAGTTTTAAACACACACTAACACTGTTAGTGTGAAAATGTACCTTGGGTGTGTCAAAAATAACCCAGCACGGGCAAGTGTGTGTCAAAAAGGGTTTGCGATGCATCGATTTCACTCACGAGTGAGAGGTTGAGTCATTTCTCCTTTCATCAGGTAGGGGCGCATCATTTCTTCTCTCTGCAAGGAGAGCGATGCATCGATCCGGTCAGCACTCTCGGGTACGAGCAGGCCTTGTATTGTTTTCACACGCCCAGCGGTGCTTGCGTCAGAAACATCTCCAATGTTTTCAGTGACCATAATGCTCTTCATCTACCCATTGATTATTCAATGATGGGCAAAAGGGGTACCTTGATGCATAAGTCTCTGGTAAAGGTTAAGGACTTGAGTAGATTGGTATGGAGACACACAGGTATTGCCTCCATTTTTTGCTCAGCTTTTGTCAGGCAATCAGACTAACATTCTAAACTGCCTCCCCCTAGAAATTGACAGACATCCGGTAGCCGACACCTTTGTATGTCTGGGATCTGCTACAAAAGAGATTGTCATGAAGAAGGTTAAAACAAATGACTCGGTGAGCTTCATGGTTTGATAAAGTGTACAGATTGTTGTGTAGGAATCTACACCTCAACCGGAGGAAATCACCAAAGGACAGGTTGTAAATTACCTACTACAGGAAAGATTATAATGTGGCTCTGATGGTGAGGAAAGCCAAGGTGAGAAATATGCTCTGGGATAGGCTGGTGCAGGCCTACTCCTAAAGACTATAAGGCCTTCTGGAATCTGATCAATAATTTCTCCCTGACAGATTCACCCAAGCAAATTTTAAATTGTAAAATTGCCGCGGGGGACTGGGAGAATCATTTTTGCACACACATCACCTAAGGATAGTACTCATGGTAACATGGTCCCTAATCTGTCCAATAATTCCTATTGAAATCTCTTTCTCTTTGGACAAGGTTATTTCAGCTATCCTACAAAGCACAGCTAATAAAACCCCTGGCCCAGATGGTTTTCCCAATGGATCTGTATAACATTAATTTCTGGGCTCAGTTGTTTACAAACTCTTTCAGCTCCTTTTGTGTGGCTGTGTTTCCAGAGTCCTGGAGTGCTGCTATTCTTGTCCCAGTCATTGAAAAGGGAAACAGACAGGATCCAACCTGTTACCATCTCATTTCCTTTTTAGACTCCTAAGATAGTGGGAGGCATCATTCTAAATAGGCTGGAACTTTGGGTCAATGAAAATAATGACCTGTCACATGTACAGTTTGGCTTTCAACAGGTTTTTGGAACCATAGGACAATGTCTTGACCTGCATCTCATAATCAGCATGTATAAACTGCTGAAACAAAGTGCCATGCATCTCACATTTATGGATCGGTCTAGAGCTTTCGATTCCATTAACAGATTCAAGCTGTGGGATCTCTTGACTGCTATGGAAATAGAGAGGGCTGTAGTACAGTTTCTGAAAGAATATCCATGACACAGTGAGATCTCGGAATAGTGGCAAATGCTCCAATTCTTTTAGTCTACAGCGAGGGGTTTGACAGAGGGAGTGTTGGCATAAATCCTGTTTTCAATTTATATCAATAAGCTAGAATCTGTCTTGATAAGTATAAATGTAGATGTTACAAACCTTAAGCACACATTGGTGTCTTGTTAGGTACAGCCCCAGTGGGCTTAAGGCTCTCATTGATGGTTGTGTGACATTTATGGAGAGCCTTAACCTCAAAACTACATTTGTAATGGTCTGTGACCCTAAGAATGCGAAGACTCATACTCTCAGAATTAAGGCCAAGCGTATTGTGAGAGTACAATCCTCTCCCTATTTAGGAGTCACTTTTAATTAAAACCCCAGCTGGACCTCTTGCATGGTACACCAATGTTCCTGCTTTACACATGCTATAGGCTCCACTTTTAATATCTCGGGATGCATATGGAATAAGCCCATCCTCCTGCCTGTAGAGATTTACAAGCGTAGATTTTCCCTATCCTGACATTTGGTGCTGCGATCCAGGGATGTTGTAATACTGGCAACTTGCAGGTGTGAGAAAACAGGATGCTCCATAGACTGCTAGGGGCTCCCCTCCAACGGCAATAATTTTAAGGTGCAGAAAGAGCTTGGTTTAGAGTAGGCAGAAGACTGTATAAAACTAGCCTCCATTTCACTGTGGTACTCTATTTGGTGCAATGTATAGGCCTCCATTTGCAGTGGTGTAATTGAGGATTGTCTGGCATGTACATTGGGTCCTTCACAACCATGGATAGAGTATAAACATACTAATCTATCTAGTTTTTGGAGATTTAGGGCCTGCTTACGAATTTAGCGGTTGACTTTGTCAACCGCCAGAGCCGGGGTGAGAAGAACTCAGTCGAGGTTGGCGGTCTCCCCACTGGCCCTATTACAAATTTCCCACTGGATTGACGGGTGAGAACCACGTTTCCTTCCCATCAGCCCAGTGGAAAAGGTGTGGTAGCATTGCTGCCGGCTCATAATAGAGCAGGAGGCGATGCTGCCACACCACAGACAGTGCACATTTCAAGGGTGCAGGGAAGGGGTGCCCCTGCACTGCCATACCATGGGAAGGGGGCCCCTGCATTGCCATGCCAAGGGCAGATGGTCATTACAGACTTAGATTTACAATAACATTACCTTACAAGTTAATGCCATTGTCATTTATAAATTGATAACTAGTCATTTCCTTGTAACTTAACTTTTGTGTTTTTTAGAAGGTCTTTCCATTACTTCAGGGAAGTTGCTTTCCTCATTTATTTCTCATTTAAAAACATTTTATGTTTAGATGCAATAGGATATTCTCCAAGAGAGGGATTGTAAGTTTGTGTCAACTTACTGTATTTACTACCATAGGAAATGTCAGTCTTAATTCTGGTGTTGTCAAAGCCTATCATATATAGCCCTGTTAATGTTTTAAATTTAGATAAAGCAATGTAGGCCATAACCTCTTTCAAAGTAATATGTCCAGTGTTAATTAATGCATGATCTAAGATTAGTCCTTGAGATTTGTGAATTGTAACAGCATAAGCTAAGTAAAACAAAATCTGTTCTCTGTGAATATATAAATCTCTGATAAGTAAGAACCTTGCTGATCCAAAACCAAATTCTGTTGGTTGTTGTATATGGTCAAATTATACACCAAAACATTCTATAGATATGTTAAAAACTCAAGTACATATCCCAAAGCTCTACTGACAATTCCCCGTGCCACATCTAATTTGTGGTGTAATATAACCTGACAATTTTTAAATAGATGCAAGTCTTTCTCCAATCCTGCTGTGTGTGGCACTGATTTTTCCATGTCCAGTAATTTAGTAGAGACTTCCTTAGTAATAGGACTGCATACTCTATGAGGGTCCAGGGTATCTTTACAAGATAGAAGTATAATTTCTTGTTGTTCAAGATGTAACATTTCATATTTAATTTAGAATATTCTGGTATAGTTATAGTTGCCATTAAACAAACAATCAGTATCTTTTTCCAAACCTGCAGTACGTGGCAGTCATTTTTCATATCTTTTCAAGGTAGAAGTATGTGCCCTCATTATGACATTAGCGGTAATTGCCGCTTACAGCCATGCTGATGGCTGTCAACTTACTGCCGCGCTGGTGAATATATTCACCATATTATGACACACCTACACCAATCTGACAGAATACAGCCACAAACGCAAATGCACTAGACCAAAGGTCAGTGATAAACTGGGGGCCCCAAAATCCACACCATTATGCCAACAGAACAACGCTCATCACATTATGACCCACAAATCACCACAGTAGACATTAAACGGCGGTAAACCATTGGCAATACATACCGTCGAGCTCACAATGGACACCCACAGACAAAACAACACCACATTGGCCAATTAAAACAGCACACACCTGATACCCACATACACACCACACATACACCACTATAAAACACCCACCTACATTACCCATAACCCTTTATCAACAACAATTACTGCCAGGAGATTGACACGAACAGCACAGAGACAAACAGGCACACACACACCACTCACACCCATACACCCCTCGCACTCCACATCACACACCCCAACACATTACCCAACACACCCACACCAACACACATCACATAACACCCATGGCACCACAAAGGCACCCCTGTTTTACTGAGGAGGAGTTAAGGGTCATGGTGGAGGAAATCGTCAGGGTAGACCCACAGCTCTTTGGAGCACAGGTTTAGCAAATATCTATAGCAAGGAAGATGAAGCTATGGCGGAGAATCATGGACAGGGTCAACGCAGTGGAACAGCACCCGAGAACAAGGGATGACAGGAAGAGGTGGAACGACCTACAGGGGAAGGTACGTTCCATTGCAGCCATACACCAGCTCGCTATACAGAGGACTGGCGGTGGATCCCCACCTCCTCCCCCACAACTCACAGCATGGGAGGAGCAGGTACTGGCAAAACTGCATCCTGAGGGCCTGGCTGGAGTTGGAGGAGGACTGGACACTGGTAAGTCGACTTTTAACAATTATCACCCCCCCCCATATGCCATCACACACCCTCACCCTCACTCCCATCACTCTACTACATCCCACACACTCCACCATCACATCACACTAATCCCAATGCCAAATGCTGCATCCTATACCAATGCATGGACACCCCTCCTTGCCCTGCATGGACACTCATCAACAAAGCATGCACAGCATAGTGAAACTATCATAACCACTATGCACAAGCAAAAGCTGGCAGGTGAACAACAACCATAGAGGGGAAGCTACAGAAGTACAAATGTCAGACACCTGAAGCATAATATATCATTTACATCCCCACAGGTACCCCAGCCACTGTCACTGGAGAGAAGGTGCCACCACCATCCAGTCCCCCAACAGAAGAGGCCCACAGTGATGACTGTAACTCTGGACTTCAGGATCTGGACGATCTTCGTGGCCCATCAGGGACCACTGGACAGTCGGTCACTCAAGCCCAGTCACAGACCACCACAGAACCTCCCCCATCAGGATCCAACACCACAGCACCCACCCAGCATACCCACATCTCTGTCCCCAGGACACGTCAATCAGCAGCGGGCCCACAGGCCACACCTCGTACACAAGATAATCAGGGACCTGGGGTCAGTGGCAGTGGGCACACCATTTAGGGGACAGAGGCACAGACCAACAGGGACACTGGGAGGACTGCTGTGCACCAAGGGGAGGACAGGACCAGGGAACTGACTGTCCAGGAGGCACTCTCCGAGATCCTGGGAGCCAACCAACAGTCCCAGGAGATGATGGGCCAGATTCTAGACAACGTGCAGGAGAACAGGCGGCTGCAGGAGGGACAGTATCAGGGAATCAAGGAGGACTTGTAGGCCATCAACCCCACCTTGGTCTCCGTAGCAGGGGTGCTGGCAGACATGGCCAACATCATGAGGGGGGCAGTGTCACACCTGCGGGCCCCTACCACTAGCCAGTCATCTGAACAGCCCTCCGCTGCTGCTAGTGGCCAGGAGGCCCCGCCACAGGACCAACAGGCCACCAGCACTCCTCCCCCTGTAGAAGGTGAACCACCCCGCACACATTCCCTGAAAACCAGACAGAAGCCAGAGACACTTGCCAAGACCACCCCAGGGAATTGAGACTCTCGTGATTGTCCCCCTTGTGTCCCACTCAGTCACCTTGCCCACCTTGAACTGCCATTGCTCCCCTTCCTATGTCCCCATGGACAATGCACCTGTGCTACAAACAGACTGGAACAATACCCTGGACTTTCCTCCATCATCACCCCATTCCATTGCACTTTCCCCTCTATATTTTAGCATAACAATAAACACCCTTGGATAAAACTCGACTACTAGTATTTCATGTGTTGCAAATTTGTATTGATTGAAACAGCTACAACCATTGCAAATTAACTGTGCATAGAATGAGCATAGAATTAATGTCCTGTAGCTGGCTGTTGTGATCACACCAGGCGAATGTGTTATATCACCAACATCTGTAAAATGAATATCCTTAGGTAGCAGTAAGTGGGGCAAAGAAGTGGGTCATGCCAGCATGTTAATGCCACACAGAATACACCAATAGTCATAGAAATGTGAAGTTGCACTGTCTTACCTGTGTGTCATTGGAAGTACTGATGTATCACTGATGTTCTGTTGTCCACATCCTCATCCTCTGCCTCCTCATCCTTACTGTCCTCAAGGTCCACTGCTGCCATAGTGGCATATCCATTCTCCTCCTCCTGCAGAAAAGGTACATGGCGTCTGAGGGCCGGGTTGTGCAACATGCTGCATGCCACTACTATCTGGCAGACCTTCTTGGGTGAGTAGCACAGGGATCCACCTGTCAGATGAAGGCACCAAAACCATGCCTTCAGGAGTCCAAAGATCCTTTCAATGATCCTTCTGGTTCTCCCATGTGCCTCATTATAACGTTCTTCTGCCCTTGTCCTGGCATTCCTCACAAGGGTCAGAAGCCATGATAGGTTTGGGTAACCAGAGTCACCTGCAAATATTGAGGGACAACATTTAGCCACACACTATCCTATATGGCCAACACCATAGGCATACACCAACATATACTGGGTGGGAACCAGGGTTCACCTATTAGCCACACCCTGTGCCTCTGTAGCTGGGACATCACATTTGGGATGCTGCTTTTCCTCAGGACAAAGGCGTGATGTACCGAACCAAGATACTTAGCATTGACATGGGAGATATACTGGTACACCAAGCACACCATTTGCACATTCATAGAGTGGAAACTGTTATGATTCCTGAACACCTGGTCATTCTGGTGGGGTGCACAAATGCAATATGTGTTCCGTCAATCGCACCTATTATATTGGGGATATGTCCCATTGCATAGAATCCGGCCTTCACAGTGGCCAAATCCTCAACTTGGAGGAAAGCAATGTAGCTGCACATGTGTTTGATCAGGACAGACAACACTCTTGTTAACACGTTTGAGTACATTGGCTGTGACATTCCTGCTGCAAAGCCCACTGTCACTTGGAAAGAACCATTTGCCAGGAAATGGAGCACTGATAGCACTTGTGAAAGAGAGGGGATCCCAGTGGGGTGACGGATAGCAGATATCAGGCCAGGCTCTAATTGGGCACACAGTTCTGTGATTGTGGCCCTGTCCAGTCTATAGGTGAGTATTATGTACCTGTCCTCCAGTGTAGCCAAGTCCACCAGGGCTCTGTACATGGGGGTATGTCTCCATCTCCTATTCATCCACAGTGGTAGGTATCTAAGGGACACAAGAGTGAGTAGGCTGTCACAAACTGATCAATGGAGCCACAACAGCAGTCCGCAATGTGGAAACATGTTATGGGACAGTGTAATTATTGAAGTATGTGCCTATTTATCCTGAGAGGGGGCAATAATCGATAGGCCTGTTCACCTCCCCTTAAATGGCTACAGCCTGTCCTGTGTGTAGGGACAGGTGGAAGTGAGGTAATGCCGCTGACGTTGTGCGCCATGGTGGTAGGTGGTCATGAACCACTGTGCAATTCCTCATTGGTTAATATTGGGGCCTATGGGGGACAGTGGGCAATGGTGATCTACGCCGACGGTATGTACCTCCACGGACGCGACCGCAATTTTCTATCTGATTCCTCACATGTTTCCTGACCTTCCATAGGAAAGTACCTACACTGCATGTGCTGCTGTGACCTGTGTCTGGAACGTACCATGGCCCGTGTGACCGGAGAAAGGGCCTCAGCCTTCACTTCTGAGGAATTGGAGCGACTGGTGGATGGGGTCCTACCCCAGTATGGACTGCTGTATGGGATTCCAGACCAACAGGTGAGTACACCTTGTGCACAATGCATGTGGCATGAATGCATGGAGTTGAGTTTGAAGGCCTTTTGTAAGGGGGTGGGTGGATGTCCTCTTGGCGGCATACATGTTGTACGCTGGGCTATGTGTGTGCCAATGGTGATGCAAAGGGGTATGGTGGGCCATTTGTGTGACAGGCTGGACTGTTTGTCTAATGGTGTTCTCCTGTCTGTATTGCCTCTGTAGGTCAGCGCCCATCAAAAGAAGGGAATATGGCGTGCCATCTCCAAGGAGGTGCGGACCCTAAGGATCTATGGCAGGCGGAGCACCCACTGTCGCAAATGGTAGGAGGACCTAAGATGCTGTGCATGGAAGACCACGAAGGCCCAGCTGGGGATGGCCTCCCAACGAGGAAGGGGTGGCCGTCGGACCCTGACCTCTGTGATGGCGAGCAGAATGGCGGTGGCCTATCCTGAGCTGGATGGGTGCTTGAGGGCATCACAACAGCCACAAGGTGAGTACAGTGGCTATCCTTATGGCTGGTGGGGTGGTATGCAGGTTGTGGTTGTGTGTCCTTGGATGCCCCTAGGCCAGGCCAGACATAGCAGTGTAGGTCCTCTGGTGACTAAGGGAAAAACAGCTTACTTAGCTTGTTAGTTTTCACTTCTGGTCAGGTCTGCGTGGGTCCCAGGTGTGCTGCAGTTGACGGTGTCTGCCCCTCCTCATTCCTTGGTGACTAGCCATTTGACTCACTGATAGTGCAATGCATAGTGCGTAGGCCTGTTCCCTGTGTGTGAGGGTGCTGTTTACACCAGCGGTGGTGTGGGTGCAGTCATTGACCCAGTGTATTCTTTGTCTCTCTCTCCCCCCTTCTTGTTTTGTCATCCTGTCCTTATGTGCATTAGCATCATCCGGCAGAGGAGCAGAGGCACCGGCGACAGAGGGAGCTGCATCCCACAGGACCCTGAAAGCAGAGTCCACCGACGCTGAGGGCACCAGTGGGATGGAGGGCGAGGGGAGCACCACAGCGGAGACTTGAGGGGACAACACAGACTCTGACACCTCCTCCAAGGAAAGCTCCCTAGTGGTGGCGGACACCTCTGTGACCACCCCAGCTGCAGGTAAAGCTGCCAACCATGCCAGCACCGCCCTCCCAGTAGCCCCTCAGTGAGTTGCCCGTGTCTGCTCACCCAGGAGGGTGGGCATCTCCTTCGCCCCAGGCACCTCAGGCCCTACCCCATTTAGCCCTGCTGCCCTGAGTGATGAGGCTCCTCCTTCATCTCTCACCCAGTTACGTCCACACCTACATGCACTACATCAATATCCACTACCGGCATCATCACCACACCAAGCAGAACACACACCTCACTGGCAGACACCTCCACAGCATCCATGCACGCGTCCCCTGTGTCTTCTTCCACCGTGTCTGTCCACCCCCCTCCTAAAGGACACAAACACAAGCACTCAGACACCCAACAGCCATCCACCTCACGACAGCATACAGCCCATGCACCTGCACCGAGATCCAGCAGATAAACACCTAAAATAACCACTCTCTCATCCTCCACTCCCATTACTCCTCCCTCTTCCCCCCCCAACGTACCTAAAAAGCTTTTCCTTTCCACGATTGGCCTCTTCCCTACCTCATCCTGCACGTATGGGGAGGGTAGTAAGGACCCAGCCCAGTACGTCAGCCAAACAGTCCACGGGCCCAGTGGCAGCACCACCTACTCGTGGTGGTAGGGATTCCAGACCAACAATACTGAAGGGGAAGGAGCCTGCACCAGCTGCAAAGAAGGGGAAGGAGCCTGCACCAGCTGGAAAGAAGGGGAAGCAGCCTGCACCAGCTGGTAAGAAGGGGAAGGAGCCAGCACCAACTACAAAGAAGGGGAAGGAGCCTGCACCAGCTGCAAAGAGGGGGAAGGAGGCTGCACCAGCTGGAAAGAAGGGGATGGAGCCTGCACCAGCAGGCAGAGGGGCGAAGAGCCTATTCACCCTGCCAAGAAGGGTAAGGGATCCCCAACCCATGACCAGGACGAGAGGAGGCAATCTACGCCAGCGGAAGCTGCCACCCAAACACCGCCAACGCTATGGTTGTGCAGCCATTAAAGGGTGCAGGGGCTGAGCAGGAGCCTCCCTCAACCACCACCACAGTGCAACCATCAGAGGATGCAGGGGCTGAGCAGGAGCCTCCCACAACCACCACCCCAGTGCAGCCATCAGAGGGTGCAGGGGCTGAGCAGGAGCCTCCCACAACCACCACCACCACCACAGTGCAGTGCTGTGCAGCCTGCCCCCACCAGAACCAGAGAGACTGTGGCCTTGCACTCCCCAGGCCAAAGAGCAATGGGCATGTTGCCTCCTCCAGAACCAGTGGGAAAGACACCCACTCCAGAGACTGTGGCCTTGCACTCCCCAGGACAAAGAGCAATGGGTATGTTGCCCCCTCCAGAACCAGTGGGCTTGTTCCCGCATCTGGCTGAGGTGTTCCAGGTGGAGCATGACATAGAAGATCATAGGAAAGACTTGCAGTTTGGGTTCTATGGTGGAGTGGTTCTTCCCTGTGTCTTCAATGGTGAGTCCTTTGACTTTTGTGCTCTGTTTCTGCTGGGCTTTTTTTATTTATTTTTTTATATAATTTTATTGTAGGCACTGCAAAATAACACAAAACCCAGGAGGGACCAAGGTCCCAACATTTGCAAACAATGGTACAAAATAAATCAGAGAATATAGGCAACGGATGGGACAATGGGACGTTGCCAATCGTATTTTGAAAACATATCACAATAATCAGAAAATCAAAAGAGAGAGAGAGAAAGAAAGGTCAGGGATAGGGAATAGGCAAAACATCGTGCTATAGGACATCTTTGGGGGGGGGAACGAGAGAGGATAGGGAGAATAAACAAGGTAATAGGGTGATGAGAGCATGAATACAAAGTCATCTGGCCCTCTGGGAGTACAGGGTTCACTCCTCCCTGTGTCGATATTCGAATTGTAAGCAAGTCTCAATACTTGTGTACAGTATGGCATCAAGTTTGGCCGGGTATCTTTACGTTGGAGGTCAGGCTATCAGGGTGATAGTATACGCCTGGGTAGTGTATTGCCAAAATAACAGATCAGTCTGGATATTGGGGCCTGGGTCCTTTAGCTTCTCTGCACAGTCCATGCTTGTGACTTAGTGTTCTTATGTTGACTCAAATAGATGGGCCTGTGACCGGAGCTTCCGAATAGGAATAGAAGAGACCAGGATCGTGTCCCTGATGGAACTGGGAGGAAAGAAAAAGAAAAAAGGGAGGAAAGAGAAAGAGAAAGAAAAAACTGATAAGGGGGAAGAAGAGTAATCCATCAAAGAAGAAAGAGAGAAGGGTGTGGAGTATGGGGAGGGGGGTGGAGGGAAAGTGGGGGAAAAAGGGGAGGGGAGGTGGTTTTGGGCAGCCTATGATCGTCCCCCGGTGAGGAAGGGGGCCCATACTTGATTGAATAATTGGTCTTGGTCTTGTAGGTTATAGATGATTCTTTCATGCATGGCGATACAGGTCATAGCTATGATCCATTCTTCCGGGGTTGGGGTGACAGCCGATCGCCAGTGATGTAGGATACAGATTTTTGCAGTGGCTAGTGCTGTGTGTAGCAATCTCTTGTGCGGTCTAGATAAGTCTGGGAGAGAGGTCGTGTCGTGTAAAAGTATGAGAGAGGGGGGAGGGGTGCCGGGAGTATCATGGATTCAGCCAGGGTGGAGCCCACCACGTCCCACAGTGGTCGGACCGTTGGGCAATCAGTTAGGATATGTTTTAGATCGCAGTATGTCTCTGGACATCGCCAGCACTTCGCGTGTGGGAGAAGTCCTGTCCTGTGCAGTTTTGCTTCGGACTAGTGCCAGTCGTGTAGGACCTTAAAGAGGCAAAACTTTAAACGTGCCTCCCGGGTACCTCTGTCCAGAGCCTCTAGGATGTCTTCCCAGTCCTCTGGGTCTTGTGTCTGTTGTAGTCAGGTTTGCCATTGTAAGCATAGATTATCTAGGAGAGGTTGGGAATAGAGCTGTCGGTAATTAGGTCATAGAGACCCGCCATAACTCACCTATGTTGCCCCCACTGCTGCAAGTAGGCCAATACGGGTGAAGACTGGGATCCCCATTGGATAGTCTCGGTCCCCTGACAGATGCAGTGCTTGAGTTGCCGGTATCTCCACTCTTGGTTCGGTTTAAGATTGAATTCTTCCCGTAGCCTGAGGAAAGATTTGAACGTGTCATTTTCCAGGATCTGGGAAAGAGTATGAATGCCAGCCCTCTTCCACTATGGCCAGTTAAGCACTTCACCGCCTATCCGAATTCTGCTGTTACGCCACAGAGGTGCTTGGGCGTGAAGGAGAGGATGGACCCCAAGCAGGCGGTGGGCCCTTCGCCAGGCTGCCCGCGTCGCCTTCAAGATAGGTTCACCGAATTGGCGGATGGGAGGTCGTCGCGGTAAGGCCCTCTGAGTCCTAAATTTGTGGATAGCAGTAGCCTTTCCATGGCAATCCACTGAGGCAGATCCAACACTTTGGACAAAGTGTGGGACAATTGGGACAGGTGTAGTGCAAGTGAATAATGCTCTACCGACGGAAGCCCCATGCCCCCATGGGAGCGGCGGGCTAGGAGTTTAGCGGGCGATAAGCGTGGTCGCATTGAGCCCCATACAAATGATCTGATGAGTGCATCTATGTTTCGTAGTGTATGAAGAGACACATGCAGGGGGAGGAGCCCCAGAATATAGGTGAAGAGGGGCACCGTGACCATCCTTACCGCTTGTACTCGACCCCACATAGACAGGCCCAGTTGACTCAATTTTGCAAAATCAAGCTTCGTCTCTGCAATGAGGGGATCGATGTAGTCCGCCACCATATGCACTAGGCCCGGATTGACTAGCACTCCCAAGTATTTGAGACCTTTCGGGGTCCAGCGAAATGGGAAGCCTAGGAGTGCTGCTGTTGTAGTCATCAGCGAGAGGGGGAGCGCCTCGCTCTTATTCCAATTGATACTGTAGCCGGAAACAGTTGCAAATCCATTGAGGACCTCCAGCAGAGCTGGTATGGATCGTTCTAGATCCGTGAGAGTTAATAGGACGTCATCGGCATATAGATAGATTTTAGAAATACCTACCAGTAACGTAAGGCTTGTGATGGAAGGGGAAGAGCGGATAGCTGCAGCAAGGGGCTCCATTGCTAGCAGGAACAAAAGTGGTGAGAGGGGGCAACTCTGTTGTGTACCTCTACGGATAGGAAAAGGGTCTGAGAGGAAGCCTCCACAGTTAACTCTTTCTGCGGGCTGATCGTAGAGTAGCCGCACCATTGAGATAAATCTGTCTCCTAGACCAAATCTCTCCAGTGTCGTAAACAGGTAAGACCACTCTATGCGATCGAATGCCTTTTTGGCGTCCAAGGACATGGCCTGCGCCTCCTCCTGTAAGTCCCTAGAGGTCCATAGGGTATGGCATAGGGTGCGCAAGTGGTTCCTAGAGGTGCGGCCTGGTATAAACCCCCCATTGCATGTGTGGATCAAATACGGTATGACTTTGCGTAGCCTGTTAGCCAGGATTTTGATGTCACCATTTAGGAGAGATATGGGTCGATAACTGCCGCACAGCAGGGGATCTCTCCCAGGTTTTGGTATGATGGCTATCATAGCATTATTGGATATGGCCCCCAGGGCCTGCACTGAACAGGCTTTATTCAAAGCCGCGTGTAGGATGTCAATTTCCTCTCTCCCTATCCATTTGTAGAATTCTGCCGGGAATCCGTCTTCCCCTGGCGATTTGTGATAGGGGAGGTCAGAGATGACTCTTTCTATTTCCTGGCTGCTTATTTCCCCTTCTAGGAGGCTGCGTCCCTCTCCCGACAGGGAGGGTAGGTCAAGGCCCACCAGGAAAGCTGTACTCTGTGCTAGGCTGGATATTGTCTCTGATGTGTAAAGGTGTCTGTAGAAGGACGCAAATTTGTTTGCGATAGCTTGCGGGTGTGTTAGTATTTCTCCGGAGGAGGCACGGATAGCTGGGATAGCAAGGGCAGCTATCCTCTGTCGGAGCTGGGCTGCCAGTAGACGCCCTGCTTTCTCTCCCTGTTAGTAATGTCTTCCTTGTAACCTCTGTAGGGCATACTCTGCCTGGGAGGTATATAGCTCGTTGAGGGCCATTTGGGCATGCTCTAAGTTTCGGCGCCCTGGGAGAGAGGGGTGTGCGGTATATTGTCTAGTGAGCCGGCAAATGTCAAGCTCCAGTGCTGCCTGTTTCTCTTTTCTGTCTCTGTTCACCAGTGCCGCGTCCCGCATAAGCTGTCCTCGCACCGAAGTCTTGGCTGCGGCCCACATAATTTGGCTAGAATCAACAGTGTCTAGGTTGTTTTGGGCGAAGGTGATTGCGTGGTCCTGTAACTGTAAGTTACCCTGGGGGGAACGATAGCGATGGGCTTCAAATCTCCAAGGCTTGCGGCATGGGAATACGAGGCCCAGGTGGATGGCTATGCTAATCGGAGAATAGTCTGAGAGGCCGCCTTCCAATATGTGGTCATCATGGGTACAGAACACGAGGTTGTGGGATAGGAGAAAGTAATCAAGTCGGGATTGGGTGCCATGTACCGGTGAGAGAAAAGTCAATTCTCGTTCTGTAGGGTGGGTCAGCCTCCAGTGGTCCACTAGGCCGTTGTCCAATAATAAGTCAGTCTGTAGGGCTCTGTCTGCATTATTACTGACGTCCAAGGGTCCCGTTCTGTCCAGTACTGCGTCTCTGACTATGTTCCAGTCCCCTCCTATTACATAGCGAGATGCCCCTATCTCGGTCAAGAGTCGGTTGATTTGTAGGAAAAAGATGCGTTTTGGGCCAGTTGGTGTGTAGACCGAGCCCACACACAGTGAGGAGTCACCTATCTTAATTTAACAAATACGTAGCGACCCTCGGGGTCAGTCCATGATTTAAGAACGGAGACGATGCAGTACTCATGGCCAGGACACCGCTAGCCCTCCAGAAACTCCTAACCACTTGTATAAATTACATGACAGCCCTGGGCCTCACAGTCAACCGTTCGAAAACGTTCATAATGAACTTTGGCAGAAAAACGGAGCAAGTCCTATAAAATCACTATTCACCTGGACAAGGTGAAGATAGCTCCCACCTTCTCATATTTGGGCATAATGTTCGATAAACAGGCCACTTGGGCACACTGCGTGAAAACAAAAAAAGATCAGATCATTAAAACAACGGCGGCCTTGAAGATCTTTTCCAAAAAACTAGGGGGGATCTCCCCGTCAAACATGGTAAAAATCTACAAAGCCAAATGTATCCCGGCGGCCACTTATGGAGCATGTATCTGAGGGTATACCAACTGCCATGCGATTCAGTTGGTGGAAAATGACTTCCTCAGATACCTGCTAATGGCACCAAATAGCACGTCATCATATATTAGCCATTCGGATCTAGGGGTCCACTTTGTAATTGATTTAATTAAGATACAGCCTCTATTATTATGGCATAAAGTGTGGACCTCTGAGCATACCGGATTAAACCAGGCCATACTATGCGACTGCATGAACCTAACACACTCGTTTAGAGTTCCCTGGCTGAGATATATCATGACCTTTTTTAAAAATATGGGCTGCGAAGCCTATTACCAAAACCCACAATCACTGGAAAAAATAACCAGGAGAGAATTGAGGGCTCTGACATTGAAGCACTTGGATGAACAGAGATGGGAAGTGGAATCAAAAAAACCTACAGTAATGTCTAACCAACTAATTCTGTCGACGGATGCAGTCCAGCCTTACCTAGTAAGCGTGGTAAACCCCCGACATCGATTTGTTCTTACAAGATTCTGCTTAAATATATTCCATCGGCTAGTAACCTTTCCGATTATGAGTGACTGGAGTACAGTTTTAAGAGCATGTCCATGTGATGCGAAAGCTCCCCAATATACAATGCATGTGGTCCTCTTTTGTAAATTTTATGATATACCAAGAAAACGTTTCTTATTGCCTTTTTTAAGATCGACTAATTTGCGTCAGTGCCGCGACGCGTATTTCAGCTTACAGATTTTATCCTCTATTGAAATGTGTGGAATTTTAGCAAACTTTTTATGTACAGTACTCTCTGTAAGGAAGTCTATGGGTGTACTGAACTAATTTTACTTGAATATCTGGAATCTCCGGTAAACTCCTCACTCTCTAGAAAATACTGTAATGGAACTCGATTTTGCACTGATGTAAATTTACCAAGTTTTATACACCTGTCCTTGAATGAATTAAGGATGTGTTTTATTACCTTCCTTATTTATTTATTTATAATTTTCTTATACATATTTATTACTAAATGTGCTATTATTTGATACTTTTATGGCTTGTTGAAAGTCGAACAAAGTCTGTTTGATGATGATGATGATGATGATTTAAGAACGGTATGGGGGAGGGTTTTACGCAGCAATATCGCCACTCTGCATTTTCTTGGGGTAGTCTCCGTACTGGGGGAGGGTGGATTACAACTAAACAGGGCGGTACCCACCCAGTCACATCGCAGTTTATCAGATTCCGGACTGTCTAGATGCATCTCTTGTAATAGGGCAATGTCAGCCTGTTTAGATTTGAGATAGGACAGAACTTATTTCTGCTTTATGAAGTGGGTGAGGCCGTTTACGTTCCATGATATAATCCGCAGGGGCACTGCTGGTACTCTGTTCGGATCAGACATTCCTGCGCCTTATAGAGACCTACCCGGGTGTGGGGGGCACTTGGGGCAGGGCAAAGAGGAGATGATGGGAGGGTTAGGGGGAGGAAGGATTGGGACTTGGCAAGGACTCTAGAGATGGGGAGGAGGAATAGGGAGAAGAGAGGGCGGAAGACAGAGAGGGGAAAGAGAAGAGGGAGGAGGAGATGGGGTAACTGGAAAGGGAAATTAAGAAAAATGAAAGAAAGAAAAATTCAAGAAAGAAAAAAGGAACAAAAGTCCTGATGTTCTTGGCCTGTAACCTGCGGGTCTAAAACCCAGGCCTATTGAGCTCCAGTGCCCGACCAGCGGGCCCCAGACCGAGGGAGGCAGTGCATGCGTGGCGACCCGGCCCCCATAATCTGGTTCTCTCATCTACGCACAGATCCGGGTAACATAAAGGGGGGAGGGGAGGTGTGGGACATAAGGGGAGGGCTGTGTGTAGGGTATGTGTGGCTCACGTAATATCTTATTATCTTATGTCCGAAAGCGTGCTGAAGTTGTATCTCGGGAAGGGGGGAAGGGGGGGAAGCCGGGGACAGTGCTGCGTGGGTCTGTAATGATTTTGGGAGGTAGCATCAATAACCTGGTAGAATGCGGAGGATGGAGCTGCAGAGATGACGTGTGTCAATTTTATTGAAGCCGGGGGGGAGGGTGTGGAGGTGCGGATGTATTGCCGTTAGGGAGAGGGAAGTACTACACTGCTATGGTGAGTTAATCAGATGCAATAATACATTGTCGTTCGTAGGAGACATTTACCAACCATCATTGAAAACAATCAAAATTAGAACAAATTTTTAACGGATGGGAATGGTGTAACAGTTCAAAGGAGATGCTTAATATATATTTAGAGGACAAACGGGAGTCAGGCTACTGAAAGAAGACATATTTCTACGTCTCTAAGAAAAGGGAAAACAAAGAAGAGTGTACTAAAACATGTGATAATAAGCAAGAATATTCAAACACTATCGAAAACAATCAGAGGCGATGGCCCCTAGTGATAGTATGTCTATGAGTTCACAAAATCAGGTACTCATCTCTCCGTTTCATCTTCTCCGCAGCGAGGTCCCTTTGGCGCATTCGTGACAGCCCATGGTCGACAATAGGGAGTGTCTTGAGGGGCACAATGTTTTCTCGTCCTCAGGTGGGGTCCATCGTGGGTTTCAAAGGGGAGCAGGATTTGTCTCTTTCCGATAGCTGTGTGTGCATCACCACAGCTTGGAGTACTTGGCCCCTGTCGTCGTAGCTTTTTGTGAGTCTCTCTAGGTCTCTTCCCCTGGTTTAGGGGTCTATGGTAAATCGCCCTTCAGGTTCAGATGCGGGTGCCGGGTGGCCAGTTCCCGAGGGTAGGCCCCGTATGTCCTGGGGGGTCTGGGCAGTCATTTCCATGGACTGGGTCTGGTCTTGAAGTCCTTCTAAGAATGCTCTCAGGTCCCTCGGGTTGTAAAAGTTCAGTGATTTTCCATTTTTTGTGATCCACATCCTGGCCGAATTTCACATCTAAGCGACGAAGTTGGATACAGAAAGATAGGAAGGCCTTCCTTCATTCTGCAGCCTCCTTGGAAAAGTCAGCTGATATCTGGATTTCCAGGTTACCCGATCGGAGCGGCCCTTGTGTTCGGGCCGTCTGTAGCAGTTGGCGGGCCTGCATATGTCGCAGCATGGAGACTATAATTGGACGGGACGGCCATTTCCGTCTTGTCTCTTGGGGCCCAGTCTGTGCGCCCTCTGGAATTCCAAAGGGGGATCAAATGTTATGTCCGTTAGTTTGGGTAGTATATCCCGCAAGTAGGAGAATATTTCTGCGCCTTTAACACCCTCTGGAAACCGAAAGAGGCGAACGTTGTTCCTGCGGCTCCTGTCCTCCAAATCTGTCAGCTTGCTACGAAGGTGCAAGAATTCTAGGTCTCTATCGGTCCTGGAGGCTACTTGAGTTTCCACTGTTGCCACACGTTGGTCGAGCCCGGATATCTGCGACTGGAAACCGACTATATCCAGGCGCATAGATCTTGGTTCCGCCGTCAGCGCCACCATGGCGCTGTCCATACCCTCCAATTTACGTCTCACCGCCAATATCTCCTGTAATATATGCTCCATTGTCGCGCCTTGTGTGTCGTCTGCCATGTTGGTGCGAGGGAGGGGTGGAGGGTCCTCTGCTGAGGAATGTTTCTGCTGGCAGAGGGCTTCAGAGAATAGTAGTTGGCGGGCTGGTTTACCCGTTGCTTTGTCTGTCTTCTTGCCCCTGGGCATTGCGGGTTCCCCCGTACAGGTAGGGCTCCAAAGGGTGTCTGAATGTGACGCAACAGATGCAGAGAATATTGCAAAAGGGAGGGGGTGGGAGGAGGGAGGTAGGTGATGAACAGTTTCGGGTGAGTGCTTTTTAGGGTTGAGCCTACGTCGCATGCGCTTGCGCATGCGTATCGCTAGCGAGACGCTTTAGGTATTAAGGAAGGGCTCGGAGCCCCGTCCATGTCACGTCAGTGTCTTTCATTGTCAAGTTGGCTTGCCTGTTAGAAACCGCTTCTTTTGATTAGTGGAAGGCACGCATACGTCATGCCTTTTCCAGTGGTTACCCCTCCTCGAGTGCAGCGACCAAGTACAGAAAACATGCAAGGCTTGCTGGGTTTGTGGACTACTTTTTCTCTGTTTTCGCAGCGTGATGTCGCTGGGCAGAAGTCCAGCGCTTGGCTTACTATCGACCTTGTTACTCAGTTAATTGCACTTTTGCCGATAGGTATTATTAGTGTGAACTGTAGCAGCGCAATCGCAGTGTTTTTTTTTTAATGCAAGAAAAATCCGGTTGGGAGTTTACAACTGTGAACAGCTGTAACTCCAACAAATGCGAGACCCTAGTGCATTACAAATGCTTGTTTAGCTTGCGGCAAGATCTCAGGGATCAGGACTCTGGGCATCTGGGCAGAGCGCAGATCCGGGCACAAGTACAGTCTCAGGCACTCCCCTGCTTTTCCAAGGAAGGGAGGAGGTCAATGCGGTAGCAAGTCTGGACGGTCGTTAATTGGAGATGTAGAGGCCAGAGATGTTCCCTGTGTAGGCACCGGCAGCTGCCCCACTCATCTGGAGGTTGTGGCACGTCTGGGGTCCTCAGAGGAGGGGAGCTCTGTGGTTCTCTGTTCCAAGCCGGGAAAGGGGCGGATCCTCGGTGCTGTCACCACTCCCCGTGGGCCGTCCAAACATCAACGTTGTGGCCGCCAGGAGAGGAGTCCACTAGGCACCGAGCGAGGGGGTTCGCAAGCACTCACCACCCCCACCGTCCAGAAAGAAATGAGGCGCGTCTTTTGTGTCCGTGCTCCTGGATGCTTGAAGCTGCGGCTGCCCCTCTCGCTGGGAGGTGTAGATGAAGAAACAAATGCCTTATTAGAAGGACAACCGTGTTGCGTCGCGCTTTTTTAGGGCTTATGCAGCGTTCCCTTCTCTTCTTTGCTCGCCTGTCCGAGAGAGCTTGTACCACCTGCCCCCTGGCAGTCCAAGAGTCTTATAAGTGTTCGATTTGGACAGGATTTCATTTTTTTTTATTATTATATTTTTTCCCCCTTTTTATTTTTTATTTTTAGGGATTTTTGTATTGTTGCAGTTGTTGATGTGTGGGGGGCAAGCGGGGGGCCACCAGCAATGCCCCCACTCCCCCAAAGGCAGCGGCGTTTCTGGAATCCCCAGGGGAGGGGCTCCACGGGTCCCGGTTCCTGTGCTGGGAGGGGGAAGGGTACCACGGCATTGTCGCCGCTCCCCGCGGGCCGCCCAGGCCCCGGTGCGCCCGTGGGGGCGGAGGTCCTCTGAACTCCGAGAGAGGAGGGGGAGGAAAGGAGCGAGGGCAAGCGGAAAAGTATCCAGGCGCCCGCTTCCCTCGATGGCCAGGGAAGGGCGGCGCGTCTCCCGGTCTGGGTCTTCTGCCTACTCGAGGCCCTGGCTTAGCTTCCTGCCGCAGGCCTCTGTGCCATCGTCTTTGCTCCCTGTGCACCCGCAGGGGGGAGCGTGCGTTCTCCGCGAGTGTCGCGCCGTCCGCATGTTGCAGATCCTCGGCGCTCATCTTGCTGTTGGTTGGGGGGCCTTCGGTGCACCCCCGGCGCCACCCCCCCCGGCCCACAGCCCGACGCCTGGCAGAGCTCGGCTCACAGGTGCCCATCACCATTCATGGCCAGACCACGCCCCCACTCTGCTGGGCTTTTGATGGCGTTGGTAGCACCCCAGAAAAGGTGGCAGATTTGTGTGTCAAGATATGGTGGGCCGTACTTTGTCTTCCACCTGGCTGTAGGCAGCTACCGCCGTGGTGACTGTTCTTCCTGCCCTGGCGGTCGGTGTGGTACATTGAAAATTTCCCTGAACGGAGTCCTGTGCATGGATTTCAGTCCTTGTTCTGTCAATTTCACTTTTCAAGCGCCCAGGGACTGGATACGACACCACTTGGCAGGGCAGGACTCTCAGCAGAGAGTCCAGGTGCTGGCAGAGGAAGTCTTTGATGGCCCTGAGACTTCAAAACAGGAGGCAAGCTCAGTTCAAGCCCTTAGAGATTCTTCTCAAGCAGGAATGCACAACAAGGTCCAATCTTTGTCCCCTTTCACAAGCAGCAGCAGCAGCTGCAGGATAAACCAACGTAGCACAGTCACAGGTCAGGGCAGCACTTCTCCTCAGCCCGTCAGCTCTTCTCCTTGGCAGAGGTTCCTTTTAACTCCTTGAAGACAATCTAAAGCCTGGGGTTTTAGGTCTACTACTTATACCCCTTTCTGCTTCTGAAGTAGGCAAACTTCAAAGGAAATTCTCTGTTGTTCACCAGATCCTGCCTTGCCCATACCAGGCTCCAGATGCACGCCAAGGGGTTGGAAACTGCATTGTGTGAAGGCAGGCACAGCCATTCAGGTGTATGTGACCACTCCTCCCTCCACTCTCGCACAGGTGGCTCAACAGGATATGCAGGCTACACCCCAGCACCCTTTGTGACACTGTCTAGAGGAGATGCATGAACATCTCAACTGTCAAACTGACCCAGACAGGGAATCCACAAACAGGCAGAGTCACAGAATAGTTTAAGCAAGAAAACCCACTTTCTAAAAGTGGTATTTTCAAACTGACAATTTAAAAAACAACTGTACCAAAATATGTATTTTTAAATTGTGAGTTCAGAGACACCAAACTCCACATTTCTATCAGCTCCCAAAAGGAAATCCATCAATCAATCAATCTATTTATAAAGCGCTCTACATACCCATGAGGGTTTCGAGGCCTGGGGGGGAGGGGGTGCTGCTACTGCTCGAAGAGCCAGGTCTTGAGGTGTCTTCTGAAGGTGAGCAGGTCCTGGATCTGTCTTAGGTCAAACAGGAGGATGTTCCAGATCTTGGAGGTGAAGTAAGAAAAAGATCTGCCCCCGGAGGATCTGCGCCGGATGCGGGGATGGTGAGGAGGGTGAGGTTGGCGGAGCGGAGTTGCCGGATGGGGGTGTAGAAGCTGAGTCTGCTGTTCAGGTAGGTTGGTCCGGTGTTGTGGAGTGCTTTGTGTGCATGGGTGAGAAGCTTGAAGGTAATCCTCTTGTTGACGAGGAGCCAGTGTAGGTCTCTTAGGTGGGGGGTGATGTGGCTGTGGTGAGGGATGTTGAGGATGAGTCGGGCGGAGGCATTTTGGATGCGTTGGAGGCGTTGCAGGTGTTTGGACGGGATGCCTGCGTAGAGTACGTTGCCGTAGTCGAGCCTGCTGCTGACGAGGGCCTGAGTTACTGTTTTTCTTGTTTAGGTTGGAATCCATTTGTAGATTCTGCAGAGCATGTGGAGGTTGTTGTAACAGGAAGAGGAGATGGCGTTGACTTGTTTTGACATGGAGAGGAATGAGTCGAGGATGAAGCCGAGGTTTCGTGCGTGGTCGGTAGGTGACGGTGGGTTGCCCAGCGAGGCTGGCCACCACGAGTCATCCCAAGCGGAGGGGGTGGGCCCAAGGATGAGGACCTCTATTTTGTCCGAGTTCAGTTTCATCCGGCTGCTTCTCATCCAGTCAGCGATGGCCTTCAAGCCCTTGTGGAGGTTGGTTTTGGCAGTGTGTGGGTCCTTGGTGAGGGAGAGGATGAGTTGGGTGTCGTCGGCATAGGAGATGATGTTGAGGTTGTGTTGACGGGCCACTTGTTCAAGGGGGGCCATGTAGATGTTGAACAGTGTTGGGCTGAGGGATTAGCCCTGGCGTACGACGCAGATGATGTTGGTGGCTTTGGATAGGAGCGGGTGGAGGCAGACTCACTGGGTTCTTCCGGAGATGAAGGATGTGGTCCAGTCGAGGGCCTGGTCTTGGATCCCTGCTTTGTGGAGGCGGTTTTTCAGAGTGTGGTGGCAGACAGTGTCGAAGGCAGCCGACAGGTCTAGGAGGATGAGGGCTGATGTTTCTTCATTGTCGAGATGGCTTCTGATGTCATCTGTGGCGGTGAGGAGGGCGGTCTCGGTGCTGTAGTTTCGTCTGAAGCCAGACTGGGAGGGGTCACGGATGTTGTTGTCTTCGAGGTACCGGGTGAGTTATGTGTTGACAATTTTCTCAATGACCTTCGCCGGGAATGGGAGCAGGGAGATGGACAGGAAGTTCTTCAGGTCTTTGGGGACCGCCTTTGATTTTTTGATTAGAGCGTTGATTTCGGCATGTTTCCAGCTTTCCGGGAATCTTGCTGTTTCAAAGGAGATGTTGATGACCTTACATAGGTGTGGTGCGATGGCTGCATCTGCTTTGTTGAATATGTGGTGTGGGCAGGGTTCTGATGGTGATCCGGAGTGGATGGAATTCATGGTCTTGCGAGTTTCATCGTAGTTGATGCTGGTCCAGGAGGTCAGGCGGTTGGGGCGGGTGGAGTTCGTGGAGGGCAGGGTAGGTGTGTCCAAGGTGTGAGGGGTGTTGAAGCTGTTGTAGATGTCTGCGATCTTTTGGTGGAAAGCGGTGGCTAGGGCGTCGCATAGTTCTTGGGAGGGGGTGATGTCGTTGACAGTGGCGCTGGGGCTGTAGAGCTCCTTTACGATGTTAAAAAGTTATTTGCAGTCGTGAGCGTTGTTTTCTGGGCGAGTATAGGAGGAGGATCTTTTTGCTAGCCTGATGAGTTGGTGATGGTTGCTTGTGGCGTTCTTGAGTGCTGTGTGGTTGTTAGGTGTGCGTTCGAGAAGCCATTTTTGCTTGAGTTTACGGCAGTTGCGTTTGGAGGCTCGGAGGTCGTTGGTGAACCAGGTGGCTTTTTTGTTGATTTGGTTGTTGAAGGGTTTCTTGAGTGGTGCGAGGCAGTTGGCGCAGTCGTTGGTCCATAGCTTGAGGTTGTGGGCGGCGATGTCAGGGTTGGTGGGTGGTTTCTGGGCTAGGGCATTGGTTAGCTGATCTTCGGTGACTTTGCCCCAGCGTCGGCGGGGTGGTTGCTCGGTGAGGTGGTGTTCGGTTTGTTTCTTGAAGGTGAAATGGATGCAGTGGTGGTCGGTCCAGTAGAGTTTGGTGGTGCGATTGAAGGTGATGTGGTCACTTGTGGAGAAGATGGGGTCTAGAGTGTGACCGGCAGTGTGGGTGGGTACGTTGATGAGCTGTCTGAAGCCGAGGTTGGCGAGGTTGTCGACCAGGGTGGTGGAGTTGATGTTGTTATTGTTTTCGAGGTGAAAGTTCAGGTCCCCGAGGAGGATGTAGTCCGTGGAGGCGCGTGCGTGGATGCTGGCAAGGTCAGAAATGGCGTTGCTGAACGGTGCAACCTGGGTCCAGGAGGTCTATAAATGAGCGTTCCTCTGAGGGTGGTGTTGGGGTCAGTGTGGATTTGAAAGTGCATGAGTTGGGCGGAGCTGAGGGAGTCGTCCAGGTGGGTCTTGACTTCGAGGGTGGCCTTGCGGATGATGGCAATGTCTCCTCCGGTTCTGTTGGTGCGGTCTCTGCGGGAGATCTTGTACCCATCCGGAATGACTATGGCGGTGTCAGGTGCTGAGGAGTAATTCCACCAGGTTTCAGTTCGGAAGGCTACGTCCAGGGTGGTGGAGTCGAGCAGGTCCCAGAGCTCGATGGCGTGCTTGCGTGCTGAGCGGGTGTTGAGTAGTATGCAGCAGAGTTAGTTGGTCTTGGTCCTGGGAGGTTTGGGGGCTCTGACGCAGGTGAAACTGCAGTTGTGGCAGGAGAAAGGCCCGTGTGTGCTCTTCGGAGTGGCCTGGAAGCAGATGGTGTCTCGGCCAGTGTTGAGTGTGTGGAGGGTGTCAGTGTTGTAGCGGAGGCTGGAGATGTGGCTGTTGCGGGATCCAGGGGTTCTGGCGCTGGGCGCGGTCCAGGTGCGGACGGGCGCAGACGGGCTTGCCCCTGGCACGACCGCCATTAAGAAGGGTAGGGGGAGGGAGGAGCAGCTGGGAGGCGGGAGGTGCGGGTGAATGGGGATGCGGGGGAGCGGGAAAAGGAGCGGGACAAAAAGGAGAAAAAAGTGAAAGAGGACAAAAAGGCCCGAAGTTAGAAAAAGTTAGAGAAAGGTCGAAAGAGTCAAAGAGTAAAGGTTGAAAGAGGCAAAGAGTAAAAGGTTGAAAAAGGCAGAGTAAAGGCAGAGAAAAGGCAGAAAGAGCACAGAAAGACCGACAGAAAAAAGAGGAGAAAAACCAGAGAGATACTCTAGCGGATCGGGTCAAGGAGGGCCTCGATCCCTAGAAGCAGCGAGGGCGGGGAGAGGGGGACACGGGCACGGCTTGGTGGTGCTGTGCATTTGGGGAGTGTATTACCTGCCCAAAACAGGTCAGGAGACACTCACCTTAGCGAGCAGCGACCGCCATTAAGAAGGGAGGGGGAAGGGAGGAGCACCTGGGATGTGGGAGATGCGGGCGAATGTTGGTGCAGGGGGCGGGGGAGCGGGAGAAGGAGCGGGAAAAAAGGTGCAAAAAGTGAAAGAGGGCAAAAAGTCCCGAAGTTAGAAAAAGTTAGAGAAAGGTCGAAAGAGGCAAAGAGTAAAGGTTGAAGGAGGCAAAGAATAAAAGGTTGAAAAAGGCAAAGAGTAAAAGCTGAGAAAAGGCAGAAAGAGCAGAGAAAGACCGACAGAAAAAAGAGGAGAAAAACCAGAGAGACACTCTAGCGGATCGGGTCCAGGAGGGCCTCGATCCCTAGAAGCAGCGAGGGCAGGGAGGGGTAGACACGGGCACGGCTTGGTGGTGCCGTGCCCGCGGGGAGTGTATTACCTGCCCAAAAGTGGCCAGGAGAAACTCGCCTTAGCACGCAGCGACCGCCATTAAGAAGGGAGGGGGGAGGGAGGAGCAGCTGGGAGGCGGGAGGTGCGGGCAAATGGGGGAGTGGGGGGAGCGGGAAAAGGAGCGGGAAAAAAAGGCACAAAAAGGGAAAGAGGGCAAAAAGGCAAGAAGTTAGAAAAAGTTAGAGAAAGGTCGAAAGAGGCAAAGAGTAAAGGTTGAAAGAGGCAAAGAGTAAAAGGTTAAAAAGGGCAAAGAGTAAAAGCCGAGGTAAGGCAAAAAGAGCAGAGAAAGACCAACAGAAAAAAGAGGAGAAAAACCAGAGAGACACTCTAGCGGATCGGGTCCAGGAGGGCCTCGATCCCTAGAAGCAGCGAGGGTGGGGAGGGGGAGACACGGGCACGGCTTGGTGGTGCTGTGAGCGCGGGGAGTGCATTACCTGGCCACGCCCAGTTATTTAAAGGCAGCCTCCATGTTAACCTATGAGAGAGATAGGCCTTGCAACGGGGAAAACCACATTTAGCAGTATTTTACTGTTAGGACATGTAAAACACATCAGTACATGTCCCACCTTTAACATACACTGCACCCTTCCCATGGGCTACCTAGGCCCTGCTTTAGAGGTGCCTTACATGTATAAAAAGGGAAGGGTTTAGGCCTGGCAAATGGGTACACTTGCCAAGTCGAATTGGCAGTGCAGCACTGCACACACAGACACTGCAGTGGCAGGTCTGAGACATGTTTACAGGGCTACTCATGTGGGTGGCACAATCAGTGCTGCAGACCCACTGGTAGCATTTGAATTACATGCCCTAGGCACCTGTAGTGCACATTTCTAGAGACTTACTAGTAAAACAAATATGCCAATCATTGATAAACCAATCACCAAACACAATTTACATAGAGAGTATATGCACTTTAGCCCTGGTTAGCAATGGTAAAGTGCCCAGAGTCCTAAAGCCAACAAAAACAGGTCGAAAAAATAGGAGGAAGGAGGCAAACATATTGGAGATGACCCTGAAAAAAGGGCCGAGTCCAACATCTGTCTTGTATCTTCTCTCATTTTATACTTTTCTAATGCATCACCCATTAAATCTCTAGAGTTTAGTGAGTATATATTGTAAAGTTCATAGATTTGCTCTAAGTGTTCATGTTTGATCTTTTCAAACTGTCCAATTACATTTTCATGTGCAAATGGCAGCTGAGTATGAGGGGATGAAGTAGTCCAATTTTGATACTGTATTATTTTTCAGAAGGTAAGAATTTGCCTTCTTCTAGTGCACACACTAATTTGTGAGGCTGAAACTTTCCAGATTTTGGTTGCTTTCTTATAATGGTTTGAAAAGGATACACAGTTTAAAATAATATGCGTTCCTATAAATTTAGATTCCTTCATTTCAGGGTATAACATCAATTTCCAAATTATTATGACTTTTACACAAAAGCACTAAGTTGTGGTCCAGTTTTGCAAGGCAGTAATTTCATACAATTTGTAATCACAAATATCATTTCAGTTTTCTACAATCAGGTAAATAGCTTGTTTTCTATGCTCAACTCAGTCATCATTTTCAGTTTTTTCAAGCAGATAAACAATTTTAGTTTGTTTCACATAATTAGTTCCTCTGCAGAAAATGCATATTTTATTTGGTATTTTAGAGATACATTCTTCAAATTCCAGGATATTAATTTGATAAGTGTGTACGTTGAGTCATCTATTTTCAGATGGATTGTGGGTGCAAATAATATCTAGACTTGCAGAATTTTCTGAATCAGCATCAGAGTTATGTTGTTTGTATGTATTGTGTAATAGAGTTAACTGCTGTTGGTTTGAGTGAAGTAGAGCATTCTTTATTTAGTCCAATTGAATTGCTGGGCCTTTAACAAAGTATAATGTGAATACAGGATTTATTATACTTGAACGATGGGTAGCAAGCATTTTAATATAGTGGATTGTAGAATTGTGCATCTCATTTTAAGGAAGGCTAAAGAATGACTTGTTGCTCTGTAATGTTCCTAAATGGGCAAGTGTCCAAATGTTGCAAAAATTTAACTTTACTTTGGATCTGTGATGGTTTCAATTTTGCACTAATGGTCGTCAGTTTTAGAACAGATATATTTTTGGTATTACACATAGAAGACCAATCCCATTCATTCACTGTTTTCTCCTTCTCTCCTAAAGTCATACTCAGAGAGCTGGGTAATATTTTTTTCTTACTTTTCCACAGTACCGTGTGACACTTCATAACAATGTCCTTCCTCTGTCATAGATAGGACCCACTTAACATATGGATGGTAAGTCTCTTGATAAAAGTATGGCTCCCAGCTGGAAAAATTCTGCAAGCTCCTCCAAACATATTCAAACATTTAGGGCCTCATTATGAGTGTGACAGTCTTCAGACCACCACATTCATGGCGGCGGTCAGGACCACTGCTGTTGCAGCAGTCCGACTGCCACATTAAAGCCCTGGCCGTCAGAACACTAGGGTTCTGCCAGCACTGCCAGGATTCTTGATCCCGG
The DNA here is from genome assembly GCF_031143425.1 of Pleurodeles waltl. NCBI lineage: Eukaryota > Metazoa > Chordata > Amphibia > Caudata > Salamandridae > Pleurodeles > Pleurodeles waltl. Next base: position 684,038,398 of record NC_090449.1, on the reverse strand, counting down.
AGGACTGGCGGAAATCGTAATCTTGCGGATTACGACCTTGTTCTCCGCCAGCCTTTTCATGGCATTAGCACTACCATGAAAAGGCTGGCAGAGAACAGGTGCAGGGGGCCACAGGAGGGTCCTTGCACTGCCCATGTACTTGGCATGGGCAGTGAAGGGCCGCCTTTGCCCAGCACTGTCACAATGTTCGCTGTCTGCTTTTCAGACAGAGAACGTTGCGAAGGTGCTGGTGCACCCTACGGGCTACAGCATTGCTGCCAGCTTGATTACGAGCCGGAGACCATGCTGTAACCTGTTTCCCACTAGGTCTGTGGGCGGAAACTGAGGTTTCTCCCCTCCAAACTAGCAGGAAACTCTTGATAACTCCAGAGGGGTGGTTGCCAAAAAGGCAGCGGCCACCCTTTTGGTAGTTTGGCAGACGGGCTTTCTGACCAACAAACTCTTAATTAGTCTCTTAGGGGGTCATTACAACATTGGCGGTAAAAGCCGCTTACCGCCGAGCAGAAGACCGCCAACACACCGCTGCAGCCTCGGAATTCCGCCACGGTCATTATGACCCACTGCTCGGAATCCGCAAAAATTCAGACACCCACACAAGTCCGCCACACCAAAGGTGAGTGATAAACTGGCGAAAACAAAACCTCCACCGTCACGCCAACAAAAATACGCCCACACTATCACGACACACGAATCCACGCGGCGGTCTTTCAACCGCGGTATTCCATTGGCGGGACACACCGCTGCGCTCAAAATACACACACTCTTACAAAACACAGCCACATTGGATAATTTGAAATACACACACCTGATACACATACACACACCACTCCCACACGCCCAATACAATATAAAACACACACCCACATCACCCACAAAACCCCTACGACCAAAAATCACGAATGACGTCCAGAGAGAGACACCACCATCAACAATACTAGCATCCACAGGCACACAACACCATCACCCACACAACTTCCACGCACCTCACACAACACACCACTACATATCACCACACTTATCACCACACATACCACCCCACACATCACCTACACCACCCCATGGCACGGCAAAGACAGCCCAGGTTCTCGGAGGAGGAGCTCAGGGTCATGGTGGAGGAAATCGTCCGGGTAGAGCCACAGCTATTTGGATCACAGGTGCAGCACACCTCAATTGCAAGGAAGATGGAGCTATGGCGAAGAATAGTGGACAGGGTCAACGCAGTGGGACAACACCCAAGAAATCAGGAGGACATCAGGAAAAGGTGGAACGACCTACGGGGGAAGGTGCGTTCCTTGGTCTCAAGACACCACCAGGTGGTTCAGCGGACTGGCGGCGGACCCCCACCTCCTCACCCACAACTAACAACATGGGAGGTCTTGGCGATTCTGCATCCTGAGGGCCTCGCAGGAGTTGGTGGAGGAATGGACTCTGATAAGTCAAATCTTAACTATTACATCCCCCACCCTACCTGCATGCTATCACATACCTCCACCCTCGCCCTCACCCCATCACTTCAACTCCTCACAAAGGTACCAGTATCACAAACCACACATCCCAACACCAAGCCCTGCATGCAACAACAAAGCGTGGACACCCATCACTAAAGCATGCCCACTGCACATACCCATACACCCCCCTAAACCATCATCACACAAGCTCCCACACAGGAATGCCAGGACTGGGGTACACGGTCACCAACCCATTGCACACCGTGACACACACAGATGCAATAATGATGCCTTTCCTCCCCTGCAGGACCACTACCCAACATCACCAGACAGACATGTCCACTCCACCCACAGAAGAGGCCCACAGTGATGACAGCACCTCTGTCCAACTGGATCTAGATGACCAGCCCGGACCATCGGGGGCTTCGGGACAGTCGGTTCCCCTCACACAGGCACAGGCCACCACAGACCTTCCCCCCTCTGGAAACACCAGCACAGCACCCACCCAGCTGGCCCATACCTCCATCCCCAGGACACGTCAATCAGCTGTGTGTCCACCACTACAGGGAACCCAGGATAACCCACCACCCCAACAACAACAGGGACCTGGGGGCAGTGGCAGTGGGCACACGGTCCAGGGGACGGAGGCCCAGGAACACAGGGGAACTGGGAGGGCTGCCATGCGACAGGGGGCGGACAGGCCAAGGGAACCCACTCTCCACGAGGCCCTCTCCTCCATCATGGGAGCATACCACCACTCCCAGGAGACAATGGCAACGGTACTGGCCAAGTTTCAGGAGACCCAGCGCATGCAGGAGGAACAGTATATAGGCTTCAGGGAGGAACTCAGAACCATCAGCTCCACCCTGGGCACTATCGTAGGGGTGCTAAAGGAAGTACTCAACACCAGGAGGGACACTGTGGCACTACAAGGGGCCCCTGACACTAGCATGGACGATGAACTGCCCACCACCTCTGCCGGCACTAGTGGACAGGACGCCCCGCCACAGGACCACCACACCAGCACCCCACCCCCTGCAGATGGAGAACCACCCCACAAACGGTCCCTAAGATCCAGGAACAAGACAGAGCACGATGCCAAGACCCCCACCAAGAAATGAGACCACCCTGATTGTCATCCCACTGTCCCACTTTGTCACCCTGTCCATAATTAAACTGCCCCAGCTCCTCTTCCTATGCCCATATGGGCAATGCACCTGTGAGACTAATAGACTGGATTCTGCCATTGACACTCCTCCGCCATCACCCCTCACCATTTAACTTCCCCCTCCAATATTTTGCATTTAAATAAACACACCTAAAGCACTAAAAGATCTGGAGTCTGTCTGTGATTTCGAAATAGTGTATTTGCAATTACAGTGATAAAATGTTCTTGAAATAGTAATGTCAACATACCTATGTCACACAGCTCTAGTCCATGAGGAATCTAAGCAGATGACACACGTTGGGACCCACATCAGTGAAACCGTAAGGGAAAGTGACAACTCAGTGACCATAAACTGGGTGAAAACGACAGACAGGATAGAGGTAGTAGTGTAAAAGTACATGTAGTAGGCAGGAATGTATTCTCACCTGTGTTTCACTGGAAATATTGCTGGATCACTGAGTCCCTGTTCTACATGTCTTCTTCCTCTGCTTCATCCTCATCACTGCCCACAGGCTCCACAGCTGCCACAACACTGCCATCTGGACCATCCTCCTGCAGAAAAGGCACCTGTCGTCGCAAAGCCAAGTTGTGAAGCATACAGCAGGCCAGGATGATCTGGCACACCTTCTTTGGTGAGTAGAATAGGGATCCACCTGTCATATGCAGGCACCTAAACCTGGCCTTCAGGAGGCCGAAGGTCCGCTTGATCACCCTCCTAGTTCGCCCATGGGCCTCCTTGTAGCGTTCATCTGCCCTGGTCCTGGGATTCCTCACTGGGGTCAGTAGCCATGACAGGTTGGGGCAACCAGAGTCACCTGGAAATGGCGAGGGACAACGGTTAGACACACACTAACCTGTAGGGATAACCCCAGACAACCATTCCCACTGTCTTGCTTCCAGGGGCTCACCTAATAGCCACACATGGTGCCTCTGGAGTTGACCCACCACATAAGGGATGCTGGTATTCCGCAGGATGTAGGCGTCTTGCACTGAGCCAGGGAACATGGCATTCACATGGGAGATGTACTGGTCTGCAAAACATACCATCTGTACATTCATGAAATGATAACTCTTCCGGTTTCTGTACACCTGTTCACTCCTGTGGGGGGGGGACCAAAGCCACATGGGTCCCATCAATGGCACCTATGATGTTCGGGATATATCCAAGGGCATAGAAGTCACCTTTCACTGTAGGCAAATCCTCCATCTGAGGGAAAACGATGTAGCTCCGCATGTGTTTCAGCGGGGCAGACAACACTCTCGACAATACGTTGGAAAACATAGGCTGGGACATCCCTGATGCCATGGCCACAGTTGTTTGAAAAGACCCACTTGCAAGGAACTGGAGCACTGATAGCACCTGCACTTGAGGGGGGATTCCTGTGGGATGGCGGATTGCTGACATCAGGTCTGGCTCCAACTGGGTACACAGTTCCTGGATTGTGGCACGGTCAAACCTGTAGGTGATTATCAAATGTCTTTCCTCCATTGTCGACAGGTCCACCAACGGTCGGTACACCGGAGGATTCCGCCATCTCCTCACATGTCCCAGCGGATGGTGCCTATGAAGGACAACAGTGAGCACAGAGTCAATCAACTCAGAGGTACGTACCCACAGTTTACACAAAACACCAATCATACACAAAATGTGGCCTGTATGTGTGTTGAGACTAGGCCCAGGTATGTGTGACGCAGTTTGAAATGAGGCCATGTGGGCCCCTGAAATGGCGGCTGCCTGACCTCTAAAGTGGGACAATGGGATGTGAGGTAACTGCACTGGCGTTGTACATCGTCGCGGTAGGCGGTCGGAGACCGCGGCGCAATGCTACATTGGTTAACATTGGACCCTGTGGGTCCCAGGAGCCAATGACAATGTACGCTGACGGTGATGGTACGCACCGCCACAGACGTGACCGCTATTTTCTATCTGTTTAATCACTCGATACCTGATCTTCGACAGGAGAGGATCTACACTGCAAGTGCTGCTGTGACCTCAGTCTGGAAGAGACAATGGCTCGTGCATCTTGGGAAAGGGCCCCTGCCTTCGCATCGGAGGAGTTGGAGAATCTCGTTGATGGGGTCCTCCCCTTAGTACACGCTACTCTACGGTCCTCCAGACAAACATATAAATACACAGGGAGCATGTTGTCTGGGCTATGCCTGTGTGGAGAGGGCTGGACGTAAGAAGGAAGGGGGCAGAGTTCTGCGTGCATGAAAGACGGTGGGTGCATGTGCCACATGGCAAGGGTTGGGATGGGGGCCAATCACTTTGACGGTGCAGTTGGTAATGACTTCTCTTCTTCCCCTGTACATTTCATGTAGGTCAGCGCCCACCAGAAGAAAGATATTTGGCATGCTATTGCCAAGTACGTCCTGACTCTGGGGGTCTACCACAGACGGAGCACCCACTGCCGGAAAAGATGGGAGGACATTCACTGCTGGAGGCTCAGCTAGGGATGGCCTCCCAATGTGGGAGGGGTGCCCGTCGAACCATGAACCCCCTGATGTTCAGGATTCTGGCGGTGGCCTACCCAGAGTTAGATGGGCGCTTAAGGAAATCACAGCAGACACAAGGGGGTGAGTACACTCTCATTCAGCTGAGTTTGCGTGCAGTGGAGTTGTCTGGGTGGGGGAGGAGGGCTGTGGGTTTCCCTAGGCCAGGGCGAGTTCCGTAGGCTAGGCCCCTCCGTAAGGCATGGCCCTGTGGCCCCCCCACCCCACCTCTGTAGCGTGCCAAGTACAGCTATTCATGCCCCTGTGTCATCTATGTGTGCAGATGTCATCCATTGCCTTGTAGGCCATTTCCCAGGAATTGCACTGTAGAGCCCAAGAGCACGGCGTAGTGCAGGGGGCTTCTGTGTCTGTCTTGTCCGCCAACGGTAGCGGTAATCCATGCACTCAACATGTCTTTATTCTGTCCCCCGCCCTTTTTGTTGTCTCCCTGTTCTTGTGTGCATGAGCATCATCAGGCGGAGGAGCCGTGGCACCGGAGCACAAGGGAGCTGCATCCAACATGGCCATGGAGGGCCACACTATGGACTCAGAATTCACCAGTAGAACGGAGGGCGAAGTGAGCTCCACGGCGGGGACAGGAGCTGACACCAGCGACACTGACTCCTCCTCTGATGCGAGCTCCCTTGTGGTGGCGGCAACATCTGTGCCCCCGCATCTACAGGTACAGCCGCCACCCCACCTACCAGCACCGCCCTCCCAGTAGCCCCTCAGCCTTCGCCCCGTGCCCACTCACCCAGGAGGGTGGGCATCACCTTCACCCCAGGCACCTCAGGCCCTGCCCCAGTCACCCCTGCTGCCCTCAGTGAGGAGGCCATTGACCTCCTCAGGTCACTCACTGTTGGGCAGTCTACCATTTTGAATGCCATCCAGGGTGTAGAAAGGCAGTTGCAACAAACTAATGCATTCCTGGAGGGCATTCATTCTGGTCAGGCGGCCCTTCACCGAGCCTTTCAAACTCTGGCCTCAGCTCTGATGGCAGCCATTATCCCTGTGTCTAGCCTCCCCCTCCAACTTCCTCCACCCAGACCCAATCCCCTGTACCTCTGCCTATCTCAATCACACCATCAGACCAGCCTGCACACACCTCACCACACAAGGGAAGCTCAGGCAAACATAAGCACCACACATCCCACAGGCACTCACGCAAACATCACACACATGCAGACACACCAACATCCGCTGCCTCCACTGTGTCCCCCTCCTCGTCGTCTCCCTCCTCCCTCCCAGTCTCGTCTACACACACACCTGCATGCACTACCTCTACAGTCACTATGTCCCTCACCAGCACACCCACCGGCACACCCCGCTCATGTGCAGTCACCACCCCCACTACCATTCACACGTCCCCTGTGTCCTCTCCCAGTGTGTCTGTAATGCCCCCTCCCAAGATACACAAACGCAGGCACACACCCACCCAACAGCCATCCACCTCACGACAGCCTCCAGCTCATGGACCTGCACCCAAAGTCACCAAACGTACACCTCCCACTACCACCACCTCTTGCTCCACTCCCAAACCCCCTCCAGCTACCCGTCCAAGTGTTTCCAAAAAACGTTTCCAGTCCAGCCTTGACCTTTTTCCCACACCTCCCCCCGGTCCATCTCATAGGTCCCGAAGTAGCACCTCAGCCACAACATCTCCGGGACCAGTGGTGCCTGTAGTCACAGGTATGTGGAGTGCACCGGCCACCAGGACAGCCAGTGTGGCACCGAGCCACAGCACAGCCATTCCCCCCGTGAAGCATGAGAAGTCGGCCAGTGCCCGGCGGGAGAGGGGGAAGACTCCAGCCACCCAAGCCGCTCCCAGGGGTCCAGGTGGGAGTGTGGACTCAGCTGTGACACCTCCCAAGGTGGGGAAGGGCCACAAGAAAGCCGGCAAGTCTGGGAAGAGCAGCATGACGGAGAAGACCGCCATCATCCCCGCTGCCCAGGAGGGCCCCGCCAGCCCCATCCCGCTGCCCAGGAGAGCCCCGCCAGCCCCATCCTCACTACCCGGGAGGCCACCACCAGCCCCGCTGCCCAGGAGGGCCCAGCCAGCCCCATCCCCACTGAACAGGGCACCGCCAACTCAAGCACCGCTGAACAGGGCAAGCACCGCTGAACAAGGCAAGCACCGCTGAACAGGGCACCGCCAAATCAAGCACCGCTGAACAGGGCACTGCCAAATCAAGCACCGCTGAACAGGGCACCGCCAACTCAAGCACCGCTGAACAGGGCACCACCAAATCAAGCACCGCTGGACAGGGCAAGCACTGATGAACAGGGCACCACCAAATCAAGCACCGCTGAACAGGGCAAGCACAGCTGAACAGGGCAAGCACCGCTGAACATGGCACCGCCAAAACAAGCACCGCTGAACAGGGCACCCCCAAATCAAGCACCACTAAATAGGGCAAGCACCGCTGGACAGGGCATTGCCAAATCAAGCACCGCTGAACAGGGCACAGCCATATCAAGCACCGCTGAACAGGGCAAGCACCGCTGAACAGGGCAAGCACAGCTGAACAGGGCACCGCCAAATCAAGCACCGCTAAACAGGGCAAGCACCGCTGAACAGGGCACCACCAAATCAAGCACCGCTGAACAGGGCAAGCACCGCTGAACAGGGCACCGCCAAATCAAGCACCGCTAGCCCATGAGCAGCAGGCCACCACCAGCCCCGCTGCCCAGGAGGGCCCAGCCAGCCCCATCCCCGCTGAACAGGGCACCGCCAACTCAAGCACCGCTGAACAGGGCAAGCACCGCTAAACAAGGCAAGCACCGCTGAACAGGGCACCGCCAAATCAACGTCACCGGACAGGAGGTGCCAGACATATCCAGCCCCCCCACAGAAGAGGCCCACAGTGACGACAGCAGCTCTGCACGCCTGGATCAAGATGACCAGCCTGGCCCATCAGGGACCTCAGGACAGTCGGTTCCCCTGACACAGTCACAAACCACCACTGAACCTCCCCCTCAGGAAACACTACCACAGCACTCACCCAGCGGGCCCATCCCTCTGTCCCCAGGACACGTCAATCAGCAGTGTGTCCACCACTACAGGGAACCCAGGCAACTCCACCAACACAGGACGATCAGGGACCTGGGGGCAGTGGGCACATGGTTCAGGGGACAGAGGCACAGGATAACCGGGAAGCTGGGAGGACTGCTGAGTGACAGGGAGAGGACAGGCCCAGATAACCGACACTCCACAAGGCACTCTCGAACATCATGGGAGCTTACCACCATTCCCAGGAGACCATGGGCATGGTACTGGCCAAGTTTCAGGAGACCCAGCGGCTGCAGGAGAAACACTACCTGGGGATCAGGGAGGACTTGAAGTCCATCAACCCCACCCTAGTCACCATTGCAGGGGTGCTGGCAGACCTTCTCAACACCAGGAGGGACACAGTGGCACACCAAAGGGCCCCTGACACTAGCCTGGACGATGAACACCCCTCCACCTCTGCCGGTGCTAGTGGACAGGAGGCACCGCCACAGGAACAACAGGCCACCAACACCCCACCCCCCTGCAGATAGGGAACCACCCCGCTAACGGTCCCTGAGATCCAGGAACAAGACAGAGAACATTGCCGAGACCCCCGCCTGGAAATAAGACTCTCCTGATTGTCACCCTGCTGTCCCACTTTGACACCCTGTCCACCTTAAACTGCCATTGCTCCACTTCCTATGCCCCATTGGAAAATGCACCTGTGAAACAAATAGACTGGACTCTGCCATGGACATTCCTCCACCATCACCCCAGCCCATTTTACAACCCCCTCCACTTATTTGCACAGAAATAAACACACTTGAATCACAAAACAATCTGGAGGCAGTCTGTGCTTTCGCAAATGTGTAAATGCAAAATCTCTGGAATGTGGCAATGTCAATGTACTTGTTCACATAATAATGTAACACAGCTATAGGCCAGCAGTAAACATAGCAGAGGGCACAAAGTGGGACCCAGACCTGTGAAATGGAAAGCCAAAGTAACAAGTCAGGGTCCATACACTGAGTGAAAATGACAGACTTATGCTAGCTCCAACAATAGTATGAGATGTGGGAAGCAGTTATATCTTCTTACCTGTGTCTCACTGGAAGTATTGCAGGATGATGTTGTTTCGGTTATCGACATCTTCTTCTTCTGCCTCCTCTTCTTCACTGTTCACAGGCTCCACAGCTGCCACAAGACCACCATCTGGCCCATCCTCCTGCAGAAAAGGCACCTGGCGTTGCAAAGTCAGGTTGTGCAACGTACTGCATGTCACGATTATCTGGCACACCTTCTTCGGTGAATAGTATGGGGAGCCACCTGTGAGATGAAGGCACCGGAGACAGAACTTCAGGAGGCCAAAGGTGCATAAAAAAATCCTCCTAGTTTGCCCATGTGCCTCATCATAGCGTTCCTCTGCCCTTGTCCTGATATTTCACACTGGGGTCAGTAGCCATGACAGGTTGGGGTAACCAGAGCCACCTGCAAATATCGAAGGACAACTGTTAGACAAACACTAACCCTTAGGGACAACCCCATACCCAGACACCTATGTCAACTGTGTTGGGACCTTGGTCTCACCTATTAGCCACACACAGTGCCTCTGGAGTTGCCCCATCACATAAGGGATGCTGCTATTCCTCAAAATGGAAGTGTCATGCACTGAGCCAGGATACTTGGCATTCACATGGGAGATGTACGGGTCTGCCAAACACACCATCTGAACATACATCAAATGGTAGCTTTTCGGGTTTTTGTAAACCTGTTCATTCCTGCGGGGGGTACAAATGCCCCATGTGTACCATCAATGGCACCAATGATGTTAGGGATATGTCCCAGGGCATAGAAGTCACCTTTCACTGTGGGCAAATCCTCCACCTGAGGGAAAACAATGTAGCTGCGCATGTGTAACAGCAGGGCAGATAACACTCTGGACAACACGTTAGAGACCATTGGCTGGGACATCCCTGATGCCATGGCCACTGTTGTTTGAAAAGACCCACTGGCCAGGAAATGGAGTACAGACAGAACCTGCACTAGTGGGGGGATTCCTGTGGGATGGCGGATAGCTGAAATCAGGTCTGGCTCCAACTGGGCACACAGTTCCCTGATTGTTGCACAATCAAGCCTGTATGTGATTATGATGTGTCTCTCTTCCATTGTCGACAGGTCCACCAGGGGTCTGTACACCGGAGGATGCCGTCATCTCATCACCTGCCCCAGCAGACATGCCCTATGGAGGAGAACTGCAAGCAGAGGGTCATCCAACACTGAGGTATCACAATGTGTTATTTGCTGAAACGTTGGTAATTCGCAATGTGCTGGTATCTGACTGTATTCCCGGCCTAGATAGGTGTGACGCAGTTTTTATCCATCCCTTGTGGCCACCTGAAATGGTGGCTGCCTGACCTGTAAGGTGGGGCAAGGGGAAATGAGGTAACTGTGCTGGCATTGTACACTGTCGCGGTGGGTGGTCGAAGACCGCAGTGCAATTCAGCATTGGTTAACAATGGGCCCTATGGGTCCCAGGAGCCAATAACGATGTACGCCGGCGGTGATGGTACGCACCACCGTGGACGTGACCACCATTTTCTATCTGTTCACTCACTTAATACCTGACCTTCAACAGGAGAGGACCTACACTGCAAGTGCTGCTGTGACCTGTGTCTGGAAGCGACAATAGCTACAGTGTCTGGGGAAAGGGCCCCTGCCTTCACTTTGGAGGAGTTGGAGAAACTAGTGGATGGTGTCCTCCCCCAGTACACGCAACTGTACGGTCCTCCAGACAAACAGGAGAGTACACTGTGAGCATGCTGCGTGGGCAATGCCTGGTTTGAGTGGTGCGGTTGGGAGATTCATGGGGGGGCTGAGGCCTTCATGTGCGGATGGTAAGTGTATGTGCATCAGGGCATGGGTGGGAACTGGTGGGCAATGAGTATGACGCTCCGGACGGGTGAGTAATGTCCTTTCCTCCTGTACCTTTCCTCTAGGTCATCGCCCACCAGAAGAAGGGTATTTGGCGTGTCATCGCCAAGGACGTCCGGACCCTGGGGGTCTACCACAGACGGAGCACCCACTGCCGTAAAAGATTGGAAGACCTGAGCCACTGGAGCAAGAAGACGGCAGAAGCCCAGCTGGGGATGGCCTCCCAAAGTGGAAGGGGTGCCCGTCGCACCATGACCCCCTTTGATGTACCAGATGCTGGCGGTGGCCTATCTGGAGTTGGATGGGCGCTTGAGGGCATCACAGCAGCCACCAGGGGGTGAGTACACTCTCATTCAGCTGACTCTGCGTGCATTACGAGGTGTCTGGGTGGGGGAGGTGGGCAGTGGGTTCCCCTAGGCCTGGGCGAACTTGGTATGCAAGGTCCCTTGTTAGGCAGGCTCTCTGGCATCCCAACCCCACTAATGGTAATAGCCATCTACACCTAGTCAGGCTCCTGTGACTTCCAGGTGTACAGCAATTGGGCTTAGGCCTCTTACCCCATGGGCATGTGAATTTACTAGGAACTGTTAGTGCATGGCGTAGTGCAGAGGGCTGCTCATTGTGTGTTGTGTCCACCAATGGTAGTGGTGTTGCATGCACTGAACATGTTTTTCTTCTGTCTTCCCCCCCTTTTGTTTTGTCTCCCTGTTCTTGTGTGCAACAGCATCATCTGGTGGAGGAGTAGTGGCACCAGAGCAGGAGGGAGCTGCAACCCATTTGGCACTGGAAGGTGAAGCAACGGACTCTGAAGCCACCAGCGGGATGGAGGGCGAGGGGAGCTCCACGGCCAGTGACAGCGACTCCTCCTCTGATGGGAGCTCACTTGCGGAGGCGGGCACCTCTGTGCCCACCGCATCAACAGGTACAGTCGCCACCCCCCCAACCAGCACTGCCCTCCCAGCAGCCCCTCAGCGTGTGTCCCGTGTCCGCTTACTCAGGCGGGTGGGCATCTCCTTCGCCCCAGGCACCTCAGGCCCTGCCCCAGTCAGCCGTGCTACCCTCAGTGAGGATGCTATTGACCTCCTGAGATCCCTCACTTTTGTGCAATCTGCCATTTTGAATGCCATCCAGGGTATTGAGAGGCATTTGCAACAAACAAATGCATACCTGGAGGGCATTCATACTGGGCAGGGGGCCCAACAGAGAGCATTTCAGGCTCTGGCCTCAGCACTGATGGCAGCCATTGTCCCTGTGTCCAGCCTCCCCCTCCAACTTCTACTACCCAGACCCAATCCCCTGTACCTCAGCCTATCCCAAGCACACCATCAGACCAGCATGGACACTCATTAACACACAAGAGTGGACATGGCAAACATAAGCACCACACATCCCACAAGCACTCACACAAGCACCTTACCCATGCAGACACAACAACATCCACTGCCTTCACTGTGTCCTCCTCCTTCACGTCCTCCTCCTCCCTCCCTGTCTCATCTCCACTCACACCTGCATGCACTACATCCTCAGCTACTACATCCATCACCAGCACGCCCATCACCACACGCCGCTCATGTGCAATCACCACCCCCACTACCATGCACACATCCCCAGTGTCCTCTCCCAGTGTGTCTGTGAGCACTCCTCCTGAATTACTCAAACGCAGTCACACACCCACCCAACAGCCATCTACCTCACAACAGCCTCCGGCCCATGCACCTTCACCCAAATTCAGCAAACGTACACCTCCTATAACCACTACCTCTTCCTCCACTCCCAAAGCCCCTCCATCTTCCCATCCCAGTGTGTCAAAAAAACTTTTTCTGGCAAAGTTTGACCTCTTCCCTTCACCTCCCCCCAGCCGTCCTTTACCTAAGGCCAGGCTTTCCAGGTCCCAGCCCAGCACCTAAGCCACCAAATACCCAGGCACAGTGGTGCCAGCAACTGCAGGGTCATCGAGTGCGCCACCCATTAGGGCTGCCAGTGTGCCACGTAGCAAGGGCAAGGACATTCCGCCACCTGCCAAGGTGAAGAAGGTGCCCACATCCAGGAGGGAGAAGCCGCACCTACCAGCCACCAAGGGCTCCGCCAAAACAAAAGGGGACAGTGGCAAGACACCTGCAGCACCATCAAAGGTGGGGAAGGGACAAAAGCAGAAGAGCACGTCAGGACAGGGCACGGTGGCACCGACTGAGGGACAAGTGTCACCCCTTCTCTCCACGACTACACCAACCTGTACGGCGGTGAACACTGCAACTAGCCCCACCACCAGCTCTGCCACCAGCATTGCCACCTGCACCGCCACCATCACCGCCACCTGCGCAGCCACCTGCACTGTCACCTGCACAGCCACCTGCAACTCCACCGACACGTCTGCAGCCTCAGCAACAGTCCCCAGCATCTTCCCCAGTGGGCAGCTGTCCGAGGCTGCAGGAGACGTCCTGCTGTGTCCCTCAACAGGTGATGACCTATGCACCACCACCAGCACCGCAACCACAGACACTGCCGCAAGCACCTCCACCAGCCCCTCGACATGCTCGGACAGTGGCACCACCTCTGACATGGCTACCATCCCCAGAGGTCAGTCGTCTGAGGCTGGATGAGACTTCCTGGACCCTGCCCAGATTCCATGAGGCATGACTTCCATCACTGTTTGCACCTGCAGGTGGAAGGCGAAGCAGCAGCAGTGTAGGGTATGTCTCTGCCTCCATGGCGTATCATGCTACCTGTTCCTAGGCAATCTCGTGGCACACACACCCAGGTGAGGGAATGGGACCGGCCAAACTGCATGTAGAGCACTCTGGGCACCACGCCTCCTCCAGAACCAGTGGAGAATCACATCCACTACCTCAGTCCTTGGCAGTATGAAGCACTCTGAGCACCATGCCCCCTCCGGAACCAGTGGAGAATCACATCCACTACCTCAGTCCTTGGCAGGATGATGCACTCTGGGCACCATGCCCCCTCCAGAACCAGTGGAGACTGTTATTCACTTGGGAGACTTTGGCTTTGCACTCCCCAGGATAAAGCAGTGGGCAAACCACCCACTGGAAAGACTTGAGAGACTGCGGCTTTGCACTCACTCCCCAGGATAAACCAGTGGGCAAACCACCCGCTGGAAAGACTTGAAAGATTGTGGCTTTGCACTCCCCAGGATAAAGCAGTGGGCAAACCACCCACTGGAAAGACTTGAGAGACTGTGGGTTTGCACTCCCCAGGATAACGCAGTGGGCAAACCACCCACTGGAAAGACTTGAGAGACTGTGGCTTTGGACTCCCCAGGATACAGCAATGGGCATGAAGCCCCCTCGTGCAGCAGTGACGTTGTGCGTTCATCCGGCTGAGGTGCCCCCCATTCCCTTCCCCCTGAGGTGCCTGTTTATTTTCGATCTGATGCCCCTGCTGTGTTCTCTCCGTTTCGAGTCAGGTATCTTGTGTGGGCTTCGATCATGCATTTTGGGACCATTGGTCCACGGACAGTGATTGGTACACTATCCGGACTTGTGTAGTTGGTGTACATATTTGTATATACTGAATTTCAAACTTTCACTATCAGATTTTTCATGATTACAATCGTTACAATCATTTAACTTTGTCCTTGCGTTCTTCCAGGGAGTGGGGGGGTGTAGATGTAATGTTGCTTCATGTATTTGTGTGTATGTTGTTGTGGTAGAGGGTGGGGGTGGGGGGATTGTGTGTTGCATGTGTGTGTCACTCTCTTTTCCCTCCCCCCTCCTCTGTGTTGTAGGTGCAGTAGTCACCGTGGTCGTCAACGGCGTCTGTCCTGCTCCTGGTAGAGCAGGAGGAAGACCAGCATGGGCAGTACATGTAGTTTGGACTCCATGACCTCCTGGTTCCTCATTGGGTGTCGAGAGGTTTCCCTTCTGTGTACTGTTTCCGTCATGCTTTTGATAGCGTTGATTCCACCCCAGAAAAGGTGGCAGATAGGCCTGTTGTGATACGGTGGGTGGTACTTTGTCCTCCGCCTGTCTGTTTGTGGTTACCACCGCAGTGTTTGTTTCTACCGCTGTGGTGGTCGTAGTGTTTAAGTGGCTGTCTACGTTGGTGGTTTCCGCCATGGTCGTGATTCAATTTTTTTTTCCGCCAGCCTGTTGGCGGTATCAACGCCGCTTTAACACCGACTGCCAGGGTTTTAATGAGGGTCTTTATTTTTTATCTTGCCCAGGCGGTACTGCAATAAAAGTTTGAGGGTAACCATCCTGAGACAATTTAATTTGTCTGTTATTCGTTCTTGGTCCCCGTGTTTTATGTTGTTGTGTGCTCATTCATGTTTCGCCATCCTTTCTGCTTCACTCCAATTTGGGATTACTTAGGAGTGTGATAGCAGTAGCCCGATGATGAAGCATGCCACAATTTTGAGGGTGAGGGCAGTTTTTACATAATTGGTGACTACCCATATTGGGTTTTATGTTGCACCGGTTGTTCCCTGTTCTTTAGTGTTTATGAATGAGATGTTGGGAGGTCGGGCAGGGTAACTTTTCCTCTCACCCCTTTATAGGTGGTTTTATTGATGCACCCATTCACAGACCCACTCAGACACTGACGCACCCACTCACAGACCCACTCAAATCCACTCAGACCTTAACACAGCCACTCACAGACCAACTCAGGCACTCATACACACACTCACAGACCCACTCAGAACCTCATGCAACCACTCAGACCCACTCAGACACTGACGTGTCCACTCATAGACCCACTCAGACCCGTATACACCCACTCAGATGCCTTCAGACCCTCACACACCCACTTTTATGCCCATATAGACACTCTCACACCCAGAGACATCCTCTCACACCTATTCTCACACGAAGAGAGACAGACTATTTGGATGTTCATGGTAGAGGGTTGTGTGGTTATAGGGGTTGACTTGTTATAGGGGTTGGCTTACTTGGGCCTGGCCCTGCAGCCAACTTCAGCTGTGCAGGCCTTTGGCCATGTGCAGCATCGGGTTGGGTTGTTATAGGGGTTGAAAGCCAGACCATGCAGCCATACTCCTCCGTCCATGGCCAAAGGCCCTGTGAGGTGATGGTTGGATTTATGTATAGTAATGAAAATTATATTATGTTAAAAAAAAAAATTAGAATTTCACTGACAAAAACAAAGTTTACAGTGACATTATAGATAGGAAGTAGAATTTAAAAAACCTTAGAAATTTACTGAAAAAAACAAAGGTTAGAGAGACTTTATAGGTGGGAAATATATATATTTTTTTAAACTTACAACTTCACTGAAAAGATCAAAAGTTACTGGGATGTTATAGTTAGATTTTGAATTTACTCACACAAAACCATAGGTATTCAGCAGGTGTGGTTAGAGTTCTTTCAAGTAACCACAACTTTAGTCCTAAGGTAGCTATAACTCGCCTCGTCGCCATGCACTGCTAATTACTCCAGATATTACAGCAATCATGACAACTTCTATAATGTCCTTAAAACTATAAATGAAACGTTAGCAGTCAAATTTCTAAAGAAAAAGCTGTGCATTGTGAGTGCATGAGTTATAGTTACCTTAGGCCACGAGCTATGGTTACCTGACATAAGTCACTTTTCAATTGGATTTGAAGGTGGAAGGATCACTCTCTTTATCTGCTGAATATATACCTTTGGATTTAAGGACTTTGTTTTTGTGATATCACACAAGTAATTCAAAAACTATTGTACTAGGGTGTTGTTTGTTTGCTTGGGAATGCACAAGTATTTCTTTGTACTTTTATATGAATTTTAAATGTCATTGTGGTGGGTGGCCTGGAGTTTATTTTTTTGCATTTCATTTTTCACATTTTATAAAGGAAAAATGTTGCACAATTCAGTACCTTTTCTCCATGTATGTTACATTTACAATATTCTTTTTTTTTTTTAAATATCTTTATTGAAATTTACAAAGGACATGGGAACAGTTGTACTCACAAAGTGTAATACACACAGCAATTACACAGAACAGCACTGAACAATCACAATGCGACGATCTTGCCACTTTTTTCCACTGGAAAATCCAGGACATATACGATGGATTCAAGAACCAAAGCCTGGACCCACTAGCACCATCATGTACCCCATGCCATCCCAGATCCTGAACCATTGGGCCCCTACCACCACAGAAGACATTCAGAAACTCAGGAAATCAATTTTCTCAAGGGCACCCTCAGTCCCATGCGCACATCAAATTTTCAACCTGGCCAGTGCCACCATCGCACCAGACCTCTGCTGGACTATCACCCGCTCCATCGAAACAGCCACCTTCCCATCCGCCTGGAAGCCCGCAGAAATCAACCCACTCCTAAGGAAATCCTCCACCTACCCAAGGGATATGAAGAATTACTGACCCATCTGTCGGCTCCTCTTCCCAGCCAAGGGAACTGAAAAGGCCATCAACATGCAACTCATGGAGTTCATCGAAGCAAACTGGGTCCTAGATCCCTCCCAGTCTGGATTCAGGAGCAAGCCCAACACCCAAACCCACTGATGACATCTACGCCATACTGGCCCACGGAGAAACATCCTCCTCGACCTCTCCGCTGCATTCCACACAGTCCCCCACTCCACCCTTTGCACCAGACACCACGACGCCAGCATCCATGATAAAGCCCTGGAATGGATTTGATCCTTCCTCAGTGGCAGATCCCAGAGTGTCAGGCTCCCATCATTCACCTTGGCACCCAAGGAAACTTGCTGTGGAGGTCCCCAAGGATCCTCACTAAGCCCAACACTTTTCAACATCAACATGGCCCGCTCGCCAAAATCGTCAGACAGCACAGCCTAAACATTGTATCCTATGCCAACGATACCCAACTGATCCTCTCCTTGACCAATGACCCATCAACAGCCAAGAGAAATTTCCACAACAGAATGAGGGCAGTCACCACTTGGATGAAAACCAGCTGCCTCAAACGCAACTCGGACGAGACAGCGATCCTCCTAATCGCTCCACCTCCTCTGCCTGGGACAACTCCTGGTGGATTATCACCCTAGGAAACACTCCCACCCCCATCTACCACACACGTAACCTGGGCATGATCCTGGACTCCACTCTCTCTTTACCCACCAAGTCAACATCTTCATTGTCTTGCTTACACACCCTGTGCCTACTTGGGGAGATTTTCAAGTGGTTCCCCACAGAGACAAGAAGGACAGTCAGCCACACGCTTGTTAGCAGCATCTAGACCACAGCAATTTACTCTATACCCGTATCACAAAAAACTTCCAAACAAGATTATCAGAGAATCCAGAATGCAGCAGCCAGACTCATCCCGGACGTCCCCCACTCCACACTCATTTCACCACCCACCTCAGAGACCTAAACTGGCTCACAGTCAACAAACACATCACTTACAAGCTACTGACACACATCTACAAGGCACTGCACAATATAGGACCAACCTACCTCAACCACTCCCTGACCATCTACACCTCCACCAGGCAGCTCCGATCATCCCAACTCACTCTAGCTGCAATCCCCAGAATCAGGGAGAGCACAGCTGCAGTCAGATCTTTCTCTCATATTGCAGCATGGAGATGGAACATGCTCCCATTCAACCTCAGACAGGCCACCTTGCTGAAGCAGTTCAGGAAGGATCTCAAGACCTGGCTTTTTGAGTGAGCAGCACCTTGAAACACCAGGGGTGATAAGTTGAGCTTTACAGGTGATCAATTGATTGAATGCCAATCAAAAGTCACAAAGTAGTATAAGCTAAGTGATCATCTTCAACTATCCACTGAGTTATACAGCAAGTTGAGTAGACACTGTGTGAGGGAAAACAGGGTACAGGGGAATGTGAGTGAAAAAAGATACCAAGGGATACTAAACAGATCAAGCACAGAATGAGCACCTCAGTAAAATTGGTCAAGTTAAAGTTGTGGACATGATGTACTGGTGGGAAAATAGCTCAGCCTTACTGGCATGTGACACAAGGGAGAAGATACTTAGGAACAGGAAAATTAAATCTGCAGGGAACTAGTTCCAGTACCTTCAGTTTTGGTGGGTTAAAGCATGTGAACTCTATGTATGAGAGGTAGCTAAGTAGGGGATGTCGTATTCTTTGAAATTTAGTGTTCATACCAGCTAGTTTGTGCCATTACGTGCCACAAGCGGGTAATTCATTGTGCCAGTGAGGGCAGTGCTATTTGTTTCCAAGCTAATCCAAACAGTTGCCAAGCGACTTGAAGCATATAGCTAATGAGGACCCAATCAGCATGTGTCACAGATGTGAGGTGAATGGGTGGGAGTCCCAAGATCACTGTAGGCCAGGTGGCAACAATAGGATACCCTACTAAGCTTTTATGTGACTTAAAACTTCTTTCCAAAAGGTGTTGATGAGAGCGCAGGCACACCAAATGTGTGTAAAATCACCTCTCTCCAGTCTGCAATGCCAGCAGACAGTTGATGCACCAGGGTAGATATCGCTATGTGGGTAGGTGGTACCGCTGGAACATGAGCATGTATAATTTTTCTTTCAGAGAGAGTCTATAATACGTTTTAGGTGTTGCTTGCCACAGGGTGGCCCAGTGCTTGGGTGTAATTTCCTCAGGGGCTTCCTTGTTCCAGAATGGTCGGTAGGGGTGCATTCGGGAAGGTGTGGAATGCTGGAGAATGTGGTATGCATAATATTCATTTATTTTACTCCGTGGTCTAGTCTTCCAGTGGGCCACCCAGGCAGTAGGCATAGTACTAGTCATCAGTGCTTGAAAGAAATGTCTCTGTGGTATGTTTTTTAAAACATAATTTAGGGCAGGGATGGCAATGAAATAAATCCAAACTGCTGGCTATTGTTTGTATTTCACATTTTTTCTGCAGTATATATGTGGGGTAATATTTGATGCCACAGGAGGTTGTGTGTTTTGTTGTTTGACAATGTGGCTGCTGGGTCTTTTTTGCAGCTAGCCATTGTGCCTTTAGCCGTAGGCTTGCATGTGTTCTTTGTCCTCCATGCCTCCTTGCTCGCTGTCATTGTTTGACCATGTCGCTGGATGCCATTTTGTGAACTCAGCCAGTGTGCTTTTGCCACCAGTTTGCATGTGTTCTTTGTTCTCCATGCCTCCTGGCTCACTGTTATTGTTTGACCAAGTGCTGGAGGCCCTTTTGTGCACCCTGCCAGTGTGCGTTTGTCATAGGCTTGCATGTGATATCTGTTGTTCATTGTAGTATATGTCTATTAAGAATATTATTATGATGAACAGCCCTTTATAATGGTGCATTTTCTGCATTTTTCGTTTGTACCTCCTTGCCTCCTAATAGGTTTCACAAAGTCCGGTAGTGCAAAGATCAGCAATTCATTTTCTTCTTTCTTTATTTGATTTTTTTTTGTATTATTCCATTTCACCTAGACCCCTGCCTGCCAATAGAGTAGGTGCACTGCACACACCAGCATCATTCATTTGTTAATAATTATTCCATTTCCCCCAGACCACCTTGTCTGCCATACGTGCACACTAACTTTCAGTTTTTAAGGATTATTCAATTTGCCAATGCACCTCCCTGACTGCCACAGGTGTCTCCTTTAGAAAAGATGCACATAAAGCAAAGAAATATCTGTGTGGTGCATCATCCAGATTGAAAATGACATTTTAAGTTATGGTGGTGTGGTTTGACTTTGAAGTGGTTGGATAAATTGGTGTTAATTATTATTACCCAAGTAACCATTCATACTAATATATATTGTCTTTGCCTATACAAATTCAAACTGCAAAAATGCCGTGTTTAGCTAAATTGTTTCTTGCTTGTTTGCTTTTGGGTGCATAAGAGACACACAGTAATGCCAAACAAAATGACTCTACAAAAAACATGTGACGTCAGTCCTGTAATCTATCCTGCTCGTGCACCTTAGTGTCACTGCCAAATGACAGCTTTTAGATGGCCCCAAAGAAAGGTGATGCCAAGAAAGTGGCCAAAGAGAAGAAGGAACTTTCTGCCACTGGCATGCCGACCACAACCTTCTTCGGGAGACCTGTGCCTGCCGTACCAGCCTATTGTAACAAACCTGGGAACAATACTCCAGCATCAACAATACCACTCCAACCTAAGCCCAAGCTCATATTTATTTTCATGGAAATGCAATCATGGAAATGCCAATGAGCAATGATGTGGAATTGGTTTTGTCCCTTTAGCAAAATAGTACCCAATCATTTCAGGAAACAGAGCAAAGTGGACACCATCCACAGCAAGCAATAATAGATCTTCATGAAGTTATAGTAGGACAGGAGGTTGAGGTTCTTTCCAACCAAGAACCTCTTCTTTAAGAAACCTTGGCTTCCAGATCTCCAACAGGAAAAAGGAAGGGCACTTCACCATCTTCTCTAAGCACCCCTTCTGATTATGATAATTTGGACATTAAGTGGTCCCAGCAGAGTCTTGGGCATTCCAGGAGAGGCAAGGGAAAAGAAATGTTCCTGAAAGACTTATAATTATAGGCAGGGATGAGGAGGAGAAGGATGATGATGACGATGAGCCAGCCAATGTGGAAGCTGGCACAGAGGAGTCTGACATTACCCTTCCTATTCAACCTGCTCTGAGGGATGTGGCACTGGTTGTAAGCCAGCTCCGATATATGTAAAGCCCCAGCTGAGACCTGTACTAACCCCCTAACTCAATATGCACCACAGACAGGCAATCAACAACACACCCACCTACCTCTACTTCTTCTTCAGGAATTGGCACTGGACCACTAAAAAAGCACTCTTCCCCAGTTTGGGACTTTTTACACTTAGCAACCAGAAGGAGAACATTTCTATATGCTCCATTTGATTTCCAACATGGGTGTTGGTTAGGTAAGCCTGGTAAACACTATGGCACAGGAGGCCAGATGGCCCATATGAAAAAACATCACACAATCTGGTGGGAGGGGCACCTTAAAGAATTGCTGAACATGGTTGTGGTAAGGGCGATGAGCCGGGAAACATCTGCTCCAATCACAATGGAAGGTCATTAGGGATAAGAGGGTAACATCTTTATGCAAAGCAGCCCTGTCCCCAGTAGTGTGCCAGCATCACCCACCTCTGTGACCTCAAAATGACACAACACCCAGAATCAGATGGAGACACCACTGCATACAGTGATTGACCCGAGATGCACATTGAGTCTACCTTCTCTTAATTCTCAGACGTCACCTTTATCAGTGGCCCCAGGAAAGAAGAAGATCCAGGCTACTATTATGGGATGTTTAGGCAGGAGAAGCCCTACGACCGTAAACCACCCAAAGGCACATTTTTACAACAGGAAGCTGGCTAAAATGTTAGCCTGGACCGCATCCATTTTTCGTATTTGGAAAGAGTGTAATTTTTAGAATCTGTGGCAGTCATCTTGCCGAAATGGAAGGTTCCAAGGCAGACCTATTTTGCAAGAGTTGCAGTTCCAGCACTCCATCATGATGTGCTTCAATAGGTTGGATAAGCTTCGCAGCAAAGTGCTGTTCACACTACTTGAAGACAGAAATATGGACCAGTTGTCAGGCAAATGATTGCGTGTGCACTGGATCTCTTTTGTATGGTTTATGCAACTTCTTTCAACGTGTCTCGTGCTGACAATACTTATAAGGGTGTTTGGCAGCATGCAACAGTAACCATGTTCACCATGGGAAAATCCCATATAGCTGCAAACATCTTGAATAGATTTAACAGCAAGGTTTGTGAATGGCTGCAACCCAGAGGTCTCAAAATTGGATTTGTTGCATGGGCAATGACAGTAATATAGTCAAGGCCATGGCAGATGGTGGATATTTCAGGGTCCTGTGTTTGGCGCATTGCATCAACCTAGTGGTGTAGGAGTTTTTCAAAAAAGAAGACAGCAACATACTGACCACCTACAGATGAATCTGCACTCTTTTCAGCCATTCTTTTAAAGCTCAGAAGCAGTTGAGGATTATTTAGTGTGCTAACAGTTAAACCCTCATACAGGAGGTGCCAACATATTGGAACACAACCTATTACATTTCGCAACATCTTTTTGAGCAACACAGACAGATAAATGACTGTGTCATTCAAACAGGTGGGGATGCAATTGGAAAAGCTATGACAATGGATGTGAACAAACGCGTGACACAGATGCTATTCCCTTTTGAGTATTTCACATGGGAAGTTACCAAGGAGGACAGCACAATAGGCTAAGCAATCCTGTTGTTGCATCTGCCACAGGAGTAGCTAAAGACTGTGTCTGAAAGGTTTACAGTCGCAGGTGTGAAAAAAAGGCAGAAGCATAAGCCTTGTTTGAGAACCTAATCCTTCTCTTGGTGTGTAAGACAAGGCTACAACATGACATCAGAGTTTTAAAGAGTACATCTGTGCCACACTACTTGATCTATAGTACAGCAAAATTCTGGCCACTTTCATTACTTTTTCCAAAGGGGATGTTTCAAAATACAAGAGGGGGATTGAGGAGCAAGCCAGAGCCCTGGAAGCAGAAATTACAAGAATCCCACTGTAACACCTAATTAAGCTGTAGATTGTTCGAGCTCGAACTCATAAAAGGAAAATACTTCCCCTATCTGGTGTTCCGTTTCTCTAAACAAATATGGCTGATACCATAGACATTCCTAAAAATGCTACACATGCACTAACACAACATTTATTAACGCATGGCCTTACAGAAGAGGGCGGGCTCCAGGGCAAAAAGGGCACTTCCCTCATAAGGAGGTATGGTGTAACATGGACAAATCTTAGGGCGAGGATAGTTTTAAATAAAGCAACAAGTCACCAAGCAGAGTGACAGAGTTTCTGGATAAAATCAATAGCATTCCCTACCTAATTCTAAATGATTCCCGGTGACATGGGTTTTTATCCCTTTTTAGTTGTACATTCCCCCAAAATTTTATTGGACATTTGTTATGCCCCGCTATCTTTAACCTATCATAAAACACATTAGGTCACCTAACTCTTCCCCCCATATTATTTTACAAGTCTTTGATTGGTCTCCATAATTGACGTCTTCAGAGGTGGCACGTCCGGTATGATTTCATCTTTCTGTAATTGTTTGCATATCTTTTGTTCAGCAGCTCCATTGTCTTCACCGATTTGAATAACCTTGTACATTACATTAATCTACATTGTTTTCATTTAGTTTTTAACATTTATTCTGCAAGCAAGGAAACGCTATGAGAATGGATCTAATATGGTTACATTCGTCTTCTAGTTTGAAGAAAAAGAACACCTACTGTTTGTTTGTCTTTGGTGCTTGATCTTGACGACTTGGTGGGGTGACACTGATAATATAACTCAGAACAAGTGGCCTAACTATAAACAAGGCAGCCATCTTAGAAGAAATAAATAATTAAATGGGCTAAGACAGAGCAAGCTAAGTAGGTTAAAAGTCACTAGGTGACGGGGGCACGAGTCTACAAGCCAGAGGCTAAGCTAACTCCTGTTACCCCATTAAAACAAACTAGGATTCACTACAGCACGTCCAGTATGATTTCATCTTTCTGTAATTCTTTGCACATCTTTTGGACAGCAGCACCATTGTCTTCACAGATTTGAATGACCTTGTAAATTACATTAATCTACATTGTTTTCATTTTGTTTTTAACATTTATTTTGCAAGCAAGGAAAGGCTATGAGAACAGATCTAACATGGTTACATTCGTCTTCTAGTTTGAAGAAAAAGAACATATGGGGTCATGTCCTTTTATTAGTCAGCACACTGAAAAATAGAAAAATATATATATGAGAGCCAAGCAACTAAGCTTCGGCTCATGCTAACTTAAGGCCTATGAGGATTTCAGCACAGATTCAATAACGCAATCATTAGCATAAACTTATTTAAACACAATATAAACATTTTAGTCATCATTATTAGTCTACGTATACATTGGTGGCCACTCCCTGTGGTCACATTTCAGGTGCACGTTTTAAGCAAAATTATTATTTTAGTTTCTATGCAGCATTTTCACACATTAATTCATAAATATTTCATGTTAATATAGATTATATAAGCTATGCTCTCTCACAACCATAGTACTTTTCTTTGCCCAAAAAAGAAAGATATAGCTAATGGGACATTATGTTTGTGTCTGATTTACCCTGCACAACCAATTTTAGTAACATGTAAGGTCAAATTGGAGATGAACCAGTGTGCAATGAAGAAGCCTCCACATTTCCTTCAGAACATTGGAAACAATGCCTGTCTCTCTCACATGCCTCTCCATGTTTTGCATCACCTAGCAGGGCAGCCCCAAAAGATCATTGATTTACAAGACTACCAGTGCCAATGCCAAATTCCAATGCCTTGTTCGAATCAAAGAGAAGATCCAATTTTTACCTATTACCATGCTAGGATTGGAAGAGGTAAATATTAACTATTGCACCAAGGAGTGACAATATATTATTGAGTGTTTGAGATAGATGATTGAGGATGTATGTGGTGGCAGACAGTGAGAGAGAATGTTCAACTAATGTGCAAACCTTTTTCTGATGATTTGCAATATTTAGGGTCGTATGGGTGATCATTTTTCCTGACTGTGATTGGCCTTTCAAACTTAGCAAAATTTACCTGCAGGGTTCATTGTTTTTTTCTGTTTTTTCAGGGACCAGACCAGTCACTTTAGTTAACAATCACAAATCTACACAAAATACTCAGATTCTTTTTCTCTATTTGCTTTTCAACAAGAGTGCACAACAGGGCTATCCTGCTCAGGTTAGGAGTGGGACGTAGTTACTTGGTCTCAGGAGGAGTATGAACGATCTCGGGGCAGGACAACCTCAACAGCCAGAAGAAGGAAGTTAGTGACTTTGAAGGGAAACCATTATTATGATGATAACATTGAAGACTAGTACTCACTCAGCTCTGTGGACTGGAGAGAGATGTATTGATTTGGGAAATACTGTGGAGTGTGTATGCTGCATTGCTGTCTCAAATGTTAAACTCCTCTGATGTTCTTGCTCTGCCTCTGAGTGTTCTTGGTACACTCCTGACTCCTCATGAAGCTTACCTTACTTCTGTCCTTCTCCTTGACTCTACAATACAGCTTCTGTTTTTCAATCCTCAGGCTTTCTCCTCTTCTGCATGAACTAGAGGCAAAAGCTCAACA
This sequence comes from Pleurodeles waltl, assembly GCF_031143425.1. Taxonomy (NCBI): domain Eukaryota; kingdom Metazoa; phylum Chordata; class Amphibia; order Caudata; family Salamandridae; genus Pleurodeles; species Pleurodeles waltl. The sequence continues at coordinate 684,012,338 of NC_090449.1, read as the reverse complement.
TTCCTGCTTACCTAACGGACAGGTTGAGCCAGGCACCCAAAAGTGATGGATATTCTAAGACGAATCTAGATGTGCTGTCCACTTTGTACAATACAATATAATTTTTCTTGTACAATTATAATTTTTAGAACTGGGTGGGTTTACATCTCTCCTCCATAATTTATATTTTTCAAACCTAGATGACAGAACATTTAGATATACACTCTCTTGGGTTGAAGGACTGCTTGCAATGCATTTAACTGAACTGTGTCATATTCCTTCATTTCCTTACACAACAGATTGATGATGGTGTGCTGCTCAGCGCCCTGATGAATATTGTCATTGTTTTCTGTAGTGTTTGTCTTTGTAACACCTTTCCCCAAATCTCCTTTCCCATCAACTCATCGAACCCCTAACTCTCCTCCTCTGGGCTGTGTGATTTAATGGAATGAGACTTAAATTGACACCATAAATGGATCACACCCTTCGTGGGGCACATGTAGTGAAAGCAACACATCCTCACTGCAGGATCTTTTTTAAATGAGCAATAGCACACACTGGCCCCATTTACCCACCCATGCATCTTTACTCAACATCATCATTCAGGCTGCATATTGTGTTATGCATACACTTAACCTTGTCCACTACACACCTGATCCCACTTCTCCTGACTCGAGGATTTAGTAAGTTCAATTTTCATTAAATACTAGCTTCCCATTGCTCAGACGTTGTTATTGCTAGTTTTGTGACCATATCAAGTCTTCCATATTGTGTGTCATTGTGGTAGTCTGGTCCCAGCCTTTCTAAAACTAGGATATAAATAATATAAACCACTAACTCTGTGTTTTTTTTAAATCTATATGCTTGTGATGGATAACCCTTTGATTAATTCTACAATTGGACACCTAGGTAGGAGTGAATCATCGCTTGTGATGTCTTCCTTGTTAGCACACTAGTCTGCTACTACTACTACCACCATAAGATGGCACCTTGGAAAATGCTGCAGTATGAAGACTGAGAGAGGTAGCAGCCCTAGCGTCACCTTTTTAGGTAAGAGAACTATGAGTGAAGCGAACTAATTTAGTTAGTAATTAATTACAACTGAAGATGTTGTTTATATATATCAAGGTTTTAGTAGGCAATATAGGCACTGGTAATATCCCCCTGATGGCCAATATAGTTACAGACAATAGTAGGACAAGAGTATAACTGACTGGCATGTACTTTTTAAGCAGATTTTTTTTTTTTAAAGGCTACGCTAAAAGACAGCAGTGCAAAGTAAAACACCAAAATAAAGATTTGAGGCTTAAAGTAAAATAAAATATTTCCATTTCATTTTTGACAATTGTAAAACCCTCCCATTTCACCCACAACAGGCCCACCCCTCTCCCCAAATGAATCACCCAGTCCCCAACCAAGTCCAAAGAAAAAGTCCAAAGTGTCCAAAGTGAAAAAACCCAGTCTCAATCTCTTTTCCTTCCTCTCCATCAACAACAAATGTCTCTCCCACCAAAACAAAAATTAAAAAAGGGGTTGAAAGAGGGTGTGCTCCATGTAGGTGTGGAGATCGTTGAGGGTTCCCTCAATCTATGCCACCCTGTGGTCCAGGCGATTGAGATGTTTTAGGATTAGTGGGGGGACAGCAGTAGTCTGACATGGAAAGGCTGCTACCAGCTGGTGGTGGTGCTGAGTAAGATGTTGATGCTGCGGGGAGGCTGGAGATGCTGGCAGCTGGCTGGATGAGCAGGGACCCAGGGTCAAGGCAGCTGCCTCATCAACCTCCTCTGATAGAGCAGCCAGCCTCCAGTACTCCATATGGATCGCTTTAAGCCTCTGCCGCCTCAGCTGGGCTGCTATCTCCTGGAGTCTAGGTGGCCTACCAGGAGTACTTATAGCAAGAAAAAAAATAGAAAAAGACAAATGTGTAAACAGTTCTCTGTGAAATCAATTTAGAGTGGCACAGTAGCAGTACATTGCTGGTCCTCTAGAGCCAGTGAAATTTGATGTGGGTGATTACAAGTCACCGGGACATTTTTTACCTACACATGATGCCTCACTGTAAATGACAAATGTTGAAAGGGTAACATTTTAACTGGCATGAATTCATTATGTAAGCCATAAAATATAAATCACTTGTCCAGAAAAATGTGGCTCATGCCAAAAATAGATTTTATTTTTTTTGCTGGGTGGGACAGAACTTAGGAAAGAACAAAGGATAGAAGTAGTAGGAGGTGATTGATTGGGCACTGTTAGGGAAGGGAACACATCTTGTTTTTTGGCTTGCAATGCATTGAAAACTTTGTAAATGCTGTATTAACTGAAACAGATGCATATTGCACAGATAACTCTATTGTATTGACAAATTGAACCATGCTGCAGTTAAGTCATTGCATGGGTGACTAAATGCCATGGCGGAAATGAATAATGAGGGTGGGAGAATACATAGCAGCCTTGCTTAACAAATACAGTAAGTGAAAGGAGTAGACAGGAAATTAAAATGCCCCGAACATTGAACCAAAGCTTTGATAACCAAGCAAAGCAAATGAAGTACGTGAACACAGCCCTCTCAAAAAGAGCTCCCTTATTTCTTCATCAAAGCAATTATCCATTTATCCTTTCAGTGTTCTATTCATCGTTTCATACCCACCATTTAAAATTTAAATTCTCTCATCCAGGCGTTTTAACCATTCCAATCAATCCATCCCTATATCCACCCATCCATTCATACATTCACCTATCCACCCTGTCAACCATCCTTTCATCCATCCATCCATTTATCCAGGCATCGTTACCCATCCACCCATCCTTTAACCCACCCAGGCATCCTTTCACCCATAAACCATTTCATCCATAATTCCAGCCACCCATCCATCTCTAATAACCCACCTATACATCTTTTAACTCAGTCACACATCCTTTCACACATTTACTATTTCACCCATCCTTTCTTTTAACCATCTATCCCTCTTTCCCTATTCTATCAACCCATCATTTGTAGTGTTCATTATGAGCTCTAGTCTGCTGAGTTACAGGTAGAAGAGTCCATTATGAACTCCCCTAATGTGGCTGTTAAAGCAGGGAGTTCACAAGCAATGCCCTTCCAATGAGTATACTAGTAATTATCAATATGCAAATGATATAACTTACCAACACCCATCCCTTTTGCCTCTGCTCCTGATCCTCCAACTGCAGCCGCTTCTGGTGCACTGGTGCTGCCACTGGCCCCAGCACTGGTGGTTGTGTGGCTGGAAAAAACATTATAGATTTTAGATGCCAGATATGCCTCCTCTTGTTATTTTTTTAGAATTAATTCAACAAGATACAACCAAAATAAATCACTACAGTTATATCTTCTTCTATCAGTTACTTTAGGAATGGTTAACTGTTAGAAAAGCCACATAGTGTTGTCAAGTCAACCGCAAATGTTTAGTAATGGAAGGGCAGAGCTAAGTCACTGAAGCACAATGAAGGGGTGGAATAAATGGTCAATCAGGGACATATGGTGAGGTCTTTGGTTGGAAAATGATATACTACAGTATAATTGAATAATACATACAATGCGACATCTGGATAGAGCACTGTGGCCATCGCCACTATCTCATTTTATTGTTTGAGCATGAGCAAGGAAAACAAAGACTTTTCAACAAAAGTGAGGAAAAGCTGACTTGGGAATGCAATCTTCATGGTAGAGTACCTGTCCTACAACCTGTCCTGTTATCCTTATAGGACCAGTCCACAACATGTATAAGGAGAGAGGGAAAGCTAAGCATACTAACAAAGAAGAAGAAAACTAAAGACTAGTACGGACAAGAGGAAGGCAGAAACATGAAATATAGACAAAATCCAAGATTATAGGAATTGAACAAACTTTAGATTGAATGAAGATGAGTAGGAAAAAAAGAGACATGCACAATAAAACAAGGACAACATTTTCTAAATGGGGAGAGGCAAAAGTTAGGAAAATAATAATAGAACAGGAGGACTTATTGGGGCCAGCACATCCACTGTATGCCGCACTGGTAGTGGAACCCTCATCTCTGCGACCCGCCTCCAATGTCCTCTTTTTCCTCTTGGGTGCAGAGGTCAGAAATAAAGAAGACAAAAAAAAGATAAGCAGTTCAGTTAATCTCCCAAAATATATTTTGACAGGCAAAAGAAAATGCAGTGAGATTTTACTTTTCAAAATAAGATCACCTTTAGTACTAGTATCAAATTAACCTATTAATTAAAAAAACCTAAGCCCTATTACAAATTTCCTAAACCTAAAATACATTTGGAACTACTAATGCATTGCAACAAAAAATCTTTGCTTCTCAACCACCTTTAATGGGCCTCCTCAGTCTCCCTTTTCAATGCATAGATGTATACTATACATCACTGGGAGACTGTGACTAGGACTGCATAAGCTACATAAAGAAAGGCACAGAGAAAAGAATTCTAACTTACTGATATTACTACTACTGCCACTGTATTGTTGACAGGGCAGAGGAGTCCGCATGGCTTCTGAAATAATCAGCCCAAGTAAGTGTTGACGAGTACAATTACGTAGCGCTGAGCACCTGGCTAGCTCAAATTGGATCACATAAAATTTATTATAACATAAACTTAACTTACCTCTGTGTGTCAGCACTGCTATTTGAAAAACAAATAGCATTGGGGAACACTCACAATAAATAAATAATTAATTCTTCACCAAGCCTCAACACCTCGACGACCAGGAGGTTGAGAAGGTCCTTCTCATGGGCCAGAATGCTCACCCAAATAATGCATCAACTGCTGCTTGGTGCGCTTGACCCCAGTGTGCCAATGCACACACTAGCACACCATCCCCCACAGCAGTTGATGCTCCTGCAGGGAGTAGCCACTCCCAGACCTGCTGCCAGCATGGAGGGTAGGTGGGGCTGCACAAAAAACACAAGTCCTGCCACCTCCACCTCATACAAATGGGACGTGGTTGCACCCCTTGCCAGCACTGATGACCACAAGGTGTGCAGTTAGTAGCTACACTGCCACTCCCTCTGCTGCCCAGCTCTGCCATTGCAGTAGGTGTGTAAAAAAAGGGAAGAAATAGGAGAAGGAAGGAAGAAAGAAAAATTGAGACATAAAGGGAAAATCAAAAGTCATGAAAAACAAAAAAAAGACAAAAATGTAAAATAGACAGCCGCAAAGGGGCACACTGATACAATAAAGGGAAATGAGGGGTGGATGAATCAGCTAGTGGTGGGATTGAAAAAATTAAGTTTGGATTAAAGAAACAGAAGAAAACAAAATGGCTGTGCACATGTGAACCACATGGTGCCATTCGTGTCCTGATATCAGCTAAAAAATGTGCATCACACTCCCAAATGTGAAAAATGTAGTTTGAATAAGTGTGTCAAGTAGTTCTGCCTGCTGGCGAATTACGTGGAAGCTTGCAGAGTTTTTGGCACGCTCCACCAAACTACTGCTTAGCAGAACTCCGCAAGATCTGCCCAGGCCTAATTTTAATGTGTATGATAATGTTGCTTATAATATTTTTTTCAGTAACTTTATTTTTTAGATTTCTCCCTGTGCTTTATTATGTGGAGATCTCTAGCCCGACTGTGTATTCTACCAGTGGAAAAATATATGGAATACTGAAAAATGTTAATAAATTAAAAAAACTATTAGACATATTTTTATGATAAATATTAATGTACATTTATTTTGTATATTTAGTTTAAATATACAGACAATTATTATGCAATAATACTTATTAAATATGATGTGTTACACGCAATGTATTTATATTTTAATAAGATATATTGTTACATTATTTTCATTTTATGATATGTGTTTATATTTTACCTATTTTAAATAATGCAAAATAATATTTTCTATTTGGTTTTACTTTAATTCCCTATCTCCAATATTTTGCACTGGAGGGCATTGAAATTCAAACCCTTGGCTATGTGTGGTGCTAAACTTACTCCTGCTGTGAGCTGGATTACTTTATTACTTTTTTGGAACATGTTTTGATGGAGCTGTAAAAGTATAGTTTGTGAATAGCTGTGAGATTACTCTTTTGTGGGTGGGTTGATGTGCCTCACTAAACCCCTCTGAGGCCCTCCCTAAAGCCCTCTCTACTCCTCCCTCAACCCCTCATGTTTATCAGTAAATACTTGCATCATTTTCTAGCCCTTCCACTGTGCCTCACCCTTATATTCTATCAAAACATACACTTACAGTTGTGGAGACCCCACTGTTTGGGGTGGAGATCTACGCATGTATAGGTACAGGAGAGGTGGAGGCGTAAACTCTGCACCTAGATTTGTCAACAGAATTTTATAGTACATTTTGCAGCACTACAAAATGTAGTTTGTGAATAGGCCCCAATATCTTTGAGGCTGAAAATATCTACGTGGGATTGTAGACATTTTCCAAAATTGCATTTCAGTTGGATAAACTATTCAATCCATTACCATTGAATGAAACTACTGTAACATCCATTTTTGTGCTATGTAAAAGTTAGAAAGGTTACTAAACATGCTGTAAATTCCATTAGAGACTGTCAGATTTGATGCTTAAACTTTTGATAACAAATTGTGCAAGGACTATGTTATTGTTTTTCCTGTTGCTGGCATCCAACAACATTAAGGCCCATATTTATACTTTTTTAGCGCCGCATTTGCGTCGTTTTTTTATACAAAATTGGCGCAAACTTACAAATTACAATTGTATTTTGTAAGTTTGCACTGCTTTTGCGTCAAAAAATGACGCAAATGCGGCGCTAAGAAAGCATAAAAATGGGCCTAAGTGTGATCATTCTTCCAGGCAACCCCCTACACCTTAATAAACAAACTTAAGCACATTAATTAAGTACACTAAGAGCTGCACCAGTACTGGGATGTTCAGATATCTAAGCATAAAAATTATTCATAAACATAATAAATGCATTACACTATATTATATTGTTAATAATTATTAACCTCCCAGTACATTAATCAGTGGAAACTTGTCTCAGTCATGGACTAACCTTACCCTGGATTGGTTTATAGTAAGGGTGGGCATAACTTGCATAATATTCTGTAGCATAATCATGCAAATTTACAGAAAAATTATAGAGAGAGTGTAATCTAGCATTTAGCTCTATTTGCCTCCTCTTGTCCAAAATCACACTAAATGTAACAGAAAATGAACAGCAACAGCCAGCAGCCATTCATGCTCAGCAACTTCTTTATTCATGTGCTTCTGCGGTAGCACGTGTGTGCCAAATTACTCATATTTACACAAATGGCCATCTTTACGTAATGTTTGGTAATTTTGCATCAAAAGAGTAATGTGAAATTACTCTGGTACTTTTTTCTGTAGTTTAAGGTATGCAAATAGCAGCAGATCCAGTCTTGTGGGGAAACTACAGGTCCCACCAGGCCCAGGGCCCCAAGAGGGGGACCCAGGCCCACCAGCAGACCAGCACTGACTCCTGCTTATAAGTGCTTTCATTCTCCCAAAGCATGAACCACATGTGGGCTGTGCCCGGGCCGCACCTGGCCAAGGGCAGGCCCTGTCCATGCCCATTGGAGCCCAAAGGAGGCTGGACTAGGCAACTCCCTGTATTGTTTGACTTATTTGATCGTCGAGGGCCCACCCTTATATTGAATATAGTATTACTGATGAGTAAAAGGAAGGTGGCAGAGGGCAGGGCTGGGGTGGGGCGTACGAAAAAATACAAGAAGCAGAAGCATGCAGCTAATAATTGTGTAATAGAAAGGATTGATAATCCCCTGGTTGAATGTGAGGAAATATTATCCTCTCCCCTGATAAGGTCCCTGAAGGCTCCAGCTAGCTAGGGTGCGTATCACAGGAAAATTCCAGAAAACGTGAGCCACAGGATTCAGCTCCCACATGGCGGGGGCAAGCTACCACCCACATTACCTCGGTATTGGCGGATGAGCCATTGTATGTTGATAATGATGTCCTTCATTGTAGAAATTACTTTAGCCCTTTAAATGATATTTAAATCCACATGATGATCCTGACATAGGTACCATGGCAGGTGTGGTAGTAGATGCAAATATAAACCCTACTATGTCTGAAGTCCAGTACACTTCCTACATACAAGATCTAAAGGGTGAGGTGACTGAGATTAAATCTATGGTAAATATCTTAACATCTATGGTTAAACAGTTACTGCCAAAAGATGCAATGACCATTTGTGATCATATCCATAGTTCCATGCACAGCTCTTCAGACCTCTTGGCTCCATTGCCTAAATCACCTCTGTCCACGTGCAATAAGAATCATACTTATGTAACCTGTCCCAGGACTGGGTACTGTAGACAGGTTCCCACATGTAATGGTCTGGGGTCGGTTAAGGAATGAATAGTCTGCTGTTGATTTTCCAAATCTGTGGATGATAAAGTTTCCTATCGTACACCCTACTGCTGATTGGTTCAAATCTAACAATACTGTCTACATGGTTAATGTGCCCAAATTACATCCAGAGGGCTTCCAGGAAAGGGGGAGAATCTGTCAGAAACAATGCGATTCATTGGATCCATCATGCAAGAGGATGTTACTCTTTGATATGTGAGGATATAATTGAGGCAGTTAGAAGGCCTGATCCTGATACACATTATGATATGATTGACATAACATTTAGGGACAAGAGTATGGTAGACAATTTGGTGGCCCTAGATGCTAGGACAAGTCCCCGTAGGCATTCTTGCATTCAGTTTAAATATCCTAGGCTTTTCGCGCATTGTAAAGTTCGGCTTACCCCCCATTTGGGGTGCAGCTCATCTGATTTAAATGTGAAAAACTGACTTGTTGTACTGCCTGGATCTCCTTTAGACCTACCATCTCCGGTTCCCCCTTCATATGACATAATTGGCTCTGGTATTGGCATTCCCCCTACCCATGACTTTGTGACTACCTACTCCTCTTTACCAGATAGATCTCATCAGTCAACTCAGGATCATCTAGCCAATTGTGGTGATATTACACGTATGGCCGGGGAAGATTCTCAATGTGTTGGGGTGCGATATGGTTCCTGGAATGTGGCAGGTTTAAGATCTGTTATCTCCCATCCAGCCTTTATTTCTTTCATTGAAGACCATGACCTCTGTCTTTTTCAGGAGTCTTGGGCAGTTGATCCATTGTTTCGGTCTGGCTATTTTACACTCCAGCACTTTCTAGTAATAGGGGCAGACCATATGGCGGTCTAATCACATGGGTCAGAAAATCATTAAACTACTGTATATCTCATTTATCCATTGACCTCCCTGACATACCAGGCATCCGGTTAGTGTTTGGGGCAAACGTGGACGTGATTATTCTTAACATCCATGCAAGAGGGGTAAGAGGAGCTTTGAGTTCTGATTCCCTCTTCATTTTGGAGACATTCCTAGGGTGCTTCCTATGTTCCCAGCACTTCAAAATCATTGTGGCAGGTGACTTTAATGTCACGTTCGAACCTCTTGACTGGGATGATCTTGGGTTTACTTGTGAGGAGTACAGGGCGTGGGCCGTCCCTTCCTTGGACATTCCACCCATTAAAAGGTGGTCAGAAAGTTGCCATCCAGCTAAAAACCTTTACTATTTATTTTGGGCTTAGAGCACTCAATGGCAGGACAAAATCTGACACAAAGGGTTGTGACACTTATAATAAGGTTAACCCCACAAGTAGAATCGACTATTGTTTACTTGATATGATAGCTTTTGAGAGAACCGAGAGTGATCATAATCCGCTGTCGGTCCAAATGTTTTCCCTGTGTAATCAAATGTCTACGACCAATATCCCCAGTATGTTATCATTAAGTATTAGTCTGGCTAATGATAAGCGCCACTTAAAGTGGAGTAAGGTATCAGCATGGCCGGATAATATAAGCTCTGGGAATGCTGCTCTGGGGACTTTATTGGTGTATTCAGAGGCGGGCCTTGCAACTACTGGTGAGCAAATAATTACATCTCATGCCCTATGTTTTGAGAGTATTGCGGCCCACTTCATAGCAGGTATTGACACTGGTGGTGGAAGGACTAAAAGGAAACATCATTGGTTCAACATGGAATGTCGAGCTTCAAATAAACTCTTGATCCAGGCCATCAAATCCAAGGATGCAGTTGCTATCTGTAAGTCCACTATTTGTAAAGCCAAACACAAGCAAGATGATAAGTGGTGGGCAGTACTAAATGATTCTTTCCATCAAAAGAACTGCACTAAATTCTGGTCTTTGGCTGTCCGTGGCCCCGATAATAGTGTATTGAGTGGTTCAACGAACATTGCTGGAGCAGAGTGGGTAGTCCACTTTAGCTGAAAGTATTTGGATGTTCATCTCAGTATACTATGAGAATCTGATAAGGTTTTGAGTACCACTATTGACCAAACTCCGAGCCCTTTACCGCTGAAATTGTACACTCTTTCGGATGTATTGCACTCACTAGGTACCTTAAAGCACAGCAGGGCATCTGGCCCAGATGGCGTTCCAGCAGATTTGGTTCTAACGGATATTGAAATCTGGTTGAGATGCATTACTATCACATCCAATGAAATACGGTGGGGGCACCAATTTTGAGTCGTGGAAGGGTGTTGTTGTAGTTCCCACTTTCAAAAAGGGTGATAGAGCCCTACCATGAAAGTATAGACCAATTAGCCTACTGGACTGTGTGCAAAGTGTTTTCTGCCACTGCCTTCTGGGGAAGATTCTGGACTGGATGTCAGAGTGTGATATCCTTAGCCCATTGCAAGCTGGCTTTCGCAAGAAAACTTCCACTGTTGATCAAGGTTTTAGGTTCTTGCTTCTATTTTGGAAGATGATTTTTATTGGTAAGGTGAATCTGTATATTGCCTTAGTTGATTTGAAATCCGCGTTTGACTTAGTGCCTCACAAAAAGATGTGGGTAGTTCTCTCTGGGATGGCAATCGTTTATCTATCTTGGCCTAATGCTATAAGAGAACATGTCATGGAAGCCACACATCGCTAAGCAGGTGTTGAAACAAAAGCAAATTAGAGGGGTTTTAATTAAGGATTTTGGCATTTCTTATAGTAAGCTGATTCATCCTGTACTCCAGATCTATGAAGCCAAGGCTGTGAGCTCTGCTGTTTATGGTGCAGAATTATGAGGTCATGCCAAAGCCCAAGAAATATCAACTGTTGAGAATACCTTCCTAAGAAAACTTGTCTCTGCCTGTAGGTTGTTGGAAGTTTGTAGGTCCCTCGTTGATCTTTGAATCCTTAGATTAGATACTCATTTGGCATTGGTTACTGCTGTTGCCAGGTTTCTTGGAGCAATGTGGATTCTTAGAGCAAAAAAATTATCTACACTAACATGTTGCATTTGTATAAATAATTATGTACTGAAAATGCTTATGAGGAGTATTTAGGTCTTCAAGTTTAAATCTTTTTTTAAAATGTGTTGTGATGATTTTATTCTTATATATATATATATATATATATATTTTTTTTGTATTTGCCATGCACTTTTATGGGCCGTGTGACTGAAATAAAGTCTCTTTGATGATGATGAGGATGATGAAGGTATTTTAAAGTAAATGTGTTTTAGAAAATTATTTTGACCTGTGGACAGCCGAAACTTTGATATTTACGTAGGTTTGTAACTGAAAATGTAATAATATTTTTGTGTTTTCAATTCTGCTAATACTTTCTGCGAAAGTGGTCAACTTAAAACAAGCTTTACCTGTACTAAAGATTTCCTATGAGAGTATTATTAAGTGTAACAATATAAAATCTCAGGATTTGAAGAATCATTCACATTTGTGATGGAATAACCCATCCCCTAAACTCTAAATTAGACTGTTGAGGCCTACTCATTCTCAGCTCATGAAATCTCGACTGGGAGAAAGTGCAAAATGGTTCTACCTGATTTGTAGTTTTTTGCAGCTGTGAAATATGAACTTTTTCCTCTGTGCGCTTTTGTCACTAAAACCATTGGCTTCATCTGGGCCTTATTCAATGGCTATCTGGTTTTGAGAGGATTTCAGTGAACATTTTTGGGATTATTTTGTAGCATTGCCACTCTGAGGGAATTGAACTTCCATTTCAGAGACTAAGGGCCTGATTTAGATATTGGCGGACGGGTTAATCTGTCAGAACCGTGATGGATATCCCGTCTGCCGAAATCTAAATCCCATTGTATCCTATAGAACATAGATTTTGGCAGACGGGATATCCGTTACTATTGTGATGGAGAAACCCATCCGCCAATATTTAAATAAGGCCCTACGTTAGAAGGTAAAATCTTTGTCTGAGACAAACCACTAAGGGACTCACAAGCCAACGGTCCAAAGACCACTGGATTTTGAATACTCGCGAGGGATGGTGTGATTGGAAGGGGGAGGCAGGTGGCAGCATTATGGTGCAACTGCTGGCCATACTTTTCTACCTGTCGACATAACAGGTGGACTGTGCCCATGCACCACATCGTGCACAGGACACAGTGCGCCCCTGAACTCCAAACTTTTTGGGGACACACATTGGCCCCTGCCTCACCCTCCATGAGGCTGTACACCCTGGGGCTCTCTGTTTTGGGCCTCTTACCTGCCTGATTGCCAAGCTTTCCATGGTGGTGGACATGGCGGTCCCAATGCTGGGACCTCCAACACTGGCCGCCATGTTCAGGAATATCATGGTCCCTGCTGCACTGCCTATGGTGGTCCACTGGTGGTCTTCTGACAGTCTGACCACCAAATATATAATCCAGCAGTTCGACTGCTAAAGTTGCAGCCCAACATACTGCCACCACTACCATGGCAGTCCACGGACCGCCAAACTCATAATGAGGCCCTAAATGTTTCCGACCTGCACTCCATTGTGGTCCGTCTGGAATCGCTCCTAAGTCCTGGTCAATGTCAAAGAATGACAATAAAGTTTGTGTTGTTACACCTGACATTCTTGGTGTGGTTTTCCCTTAGCTTTTGGCCTTCAGGCCTCCTGTTTTTGCTGACTTCATTTTGCTGGCCTTAGAATTCTGCATACGTTGTCACTAACCAGTGCTAAAGTGCATGTGCTCTCTCCTGAAAACTTTTGATTAGCTCATAACTGATTGCCATATTTAATGTACTTGTAAGTCCTTAGCAAAGTGGCACTACCTGTGCCTGGAGCCTGAAAATAAAATGTTACTTGTGGGCCTTCTACAATAGATAAAATGTTCTAGGAGGAATTATTTAGATTTTCAATCAAAATTAAATCAACAATTAATATTCTAGTCCAAGTGTATAGAGAAATCAAATGACAGCGCGTTTAGTCACAGAATAATACATTTTTTATATTCATCAAATTCCCAAAGAACCAAAGCAACAACCAAACACAAAATATATTTATATATATAGATATCAAGCACAGGCAACCACTCCAGTCCCACTACCTCCACATCAAGGGGACACCTGGGAGGCACCAACCTACTTATAGTCAAATATAAATACACAACTGAAGCAAGATGTTAATCAGTCCCATATGATGCCATATAAGCAATCAAGATCTTTTACAATACATTCCAGCAATTCATGCAATGTATTCCTGTACTGAGGGTGTATGGTCATTGTTTCAGTCTCTTGCGGCTCACTCAGTTGCTGAGATCATCTGCAGGACAACATATTAGGAAGAAACCAATTACTATTACCTTAATTGTTGCTCATTACTTCTTGGAAAGGATGACCTGTGCTGATATTTCATCAAGGTTCAAGTCGGGGCTGACTACTCCTCTCCATTCCAGTTAATGCAAACGGCTTCTGTAAAATGCAGCACACATAGAAAGAGGAAAAAACAGGAAGACTAAGGCCCATATTTATTCTTTTTGATGCAAATCTGCGCTAGTTTAATGCCGGCTAACGCCATTCCGACGCGCCAGCCAGGTACCTTTTTTATGGAATGATGGTAGCCGGTGCTGCTGCGCCTGGTTAGCGTCAAAATAAATTATGGTAACCGGGCAGTGGGGGCGAACGGAAGACTTGGGGTTGTGTGCCAAGGAATGGTGCAAGTCAGGTTAGAGTCAAAATTATTGGCTCTAAACTGACTAGTGCCATTTTTTGATGCACAACTCCCATGGAAATGACTCTTGTCTTAGCAAAGACAGGAGTCATGCCCCCCTGCCCACTGGCCATGGCCAGGGGACTTTAGTCCACTGGCCATGGCCAGTAGGCACAGTGGCATGTAGGGAGGCCCAGGTTAGGCCCCCCATGCCACTTAAAAAAAATTAAAAAAATACTACCCTTCACTTACCTGTACTCACCATAGATGGGTCCCCACCATCCATGGGTGTCCTCCCAGGGTGAGCGAGGGTGCCAGGGGGTGTCCCTGGGTGCAGGGAAGGGAACCTGTGGACTGCTTCCATGGTCTCCCACTATGGAAATGAGCCCACAGGTCCCCTAATGCCTGCCCTGACCCAGGCGTTAAAAAACAGCACAAATCCGGCTTGGCCCATGTTTTAAGGCCCGCCTCCTCCTGTGCATCATTTTGACACCAGAGGATAAATAAGGCGCACATGCCTTAGAGTCATTTTTGGAACAGGAACACCTACCTTGCATATCATTAGCGCAAGGTAGGTTTTCACGTACAAAAAATGGAGCTCACTCCATAACTTTGGCGCTAGACGGGTCTAGCACCAAAGTATAAATATGGAGCTAAGTTTGCACCGAATTTGAGTCAAAATAAATTACGCAAATCTGGGGCAAACAGAATATAAATATGCCCCTAAAGATATTTCTCTCTGTTGCGTCATTCTTATGCCACTCCTCAGGGGGCGTAGGAATCTGACACATTCCCAGACTTGTGAACCTGGGAATGAGTCAGATTCCTTCGGGGTCCATGGGGGGTGTTGTGTGGAAACACCCACAGCAACACCCATGGAGCGCCCCTTTCTGGCAGTGTCATGCATGAAAGGGGTCCATATTTACAAGGCCATGAAAAGCCACGCAAGGTGGCTTTCTGTGGCCTTGCAAATGTGGGCTGGCATACAAAGCCACCGGAGCACTTAAAAAAAATGATGATTCGGTGGCGCTGTGTGCCATGAGGGCCTTGTAAATGAGACCCCTAAGGGTTTTGCCAGGCCTAAACCTTTCTTTTTTTATACATATGTCACCCTTCAGTAGGACCTGGACAACCCTGAGGGCAATGGCAATGGGCTTTGTATTTAAAAAGCAAGAAATGTACTTTTAAGTTTTACATGTCCTCCTTGTGAAAAACGCTTACATTTGTTTTTTACAACTGCAAGGCCTACCTCACCCATAGGATAATCTTGGAGTTCCCTTCTTACATTTAATAAGCTGTAATTTCCAAGTGAGAGTAGGTAACCAGTTCATGTTTGATGCTTTTGGAACTGTAATGAAAAATCCTAACATATGGTGAAGTCGGATTTTAAATTACAGTTTTGAAAGTGACACTTTCAGAAATTTGGCATTTTAATGCCTTAGCCATTAAGTGCCTGTAGCCCGACTCTGGTCACATGACTGGGTGTAGCTGACAGTTGGGCTCTGTGCATTCCTTCTAGACAGCCACACACAATAGAGAGCTTAGGAGTGACTAGGTGAGCAACATTGGCACGACGGTACGGCAGAGCTGAGCCCAGCCGACTTACACTGGCATAGGCTATGCCCTATCAATACACAAAGGGCTGCATATCCTCTTTAGTTTGTCTGGAAATAGTGAAGGCAGGATGCTTGGAGACTTCAGAGGGAGACCTCTAGAAGCTTCTCCCCCAACTTCAAAGGCATATCTGGGTATAAACACTGCACCTCAGACACTATCTCTTCAGTCCATTTCCGGACCTGTGGATACTTTGCCAGAAAGAAGGACTGCTATGCTTATGAAAGGACTGCCACTCTGCTGGACTGCTGCTCTGAAGGACAGCTGCCCTGCTGTGCCGACCTGCTTTCTGCTGTCACCTTGCCTGGGTAAGAAAGACTGGACCTGTGTCTCTTGAACCCAGAACCCAGAGTGACTCCAAGGACTAGCTGGCTGACCTCCTCATCTGAAGCCTCAGTGACACAATAGGCTTCCAACAACCTTGCACTTATATCTGGACTATGTCATCTGTGTGTCTACCCTGCCAAGTTTTGCCACCCCAGTCCTCAACCCTTGGAAGTAAGGTTAATGTGATTTGCCATCCTATGTGGATTCAACAAAGCCAACACATCTCCTCTGCTGCATAGCACAAACCTGAGCATGACTGATGCATTGCTGCTTCTATGCAGATTGAACTCTTCACAAAGACCCCCACTGCAGCCCATCGGAACCTCTACAATGCGATGGATCCTCATTGCAGGCCCTTGCATTCCTTAACAGCAGCCTCAAAGACAATGCCGGACTCTGCATCGCAGCCTTTACGCTCTTCAGAGCCAATGCATAGCCCGACTGCTTGCTGCATCAAAACCGCACTATGCATCACTAGCCTCGTTGACTGGATCCTTGACGGTGACACAGGCCCTCACATCACAGTCTTACTGCATCTCAGAAATGATACACTGCTTTGGTTGTGTGATACATCTTCGGCACTGATCCTTGCAACACTCTGCAAACCAAGATTTAAGTTACACTGCTCAGCCAGCCTAACTGGCTCCAGGTAGCCAGCCTGTGCTCCACCGCAGTTGACCTGACCATATGACTTTTTCCCGCTCCAGTAAACCCAGATATCCAAATTTGCTGCTTTGTGCTTTTTTCCCTAACAGCTTTAAAATTTCATATCACTGGTTCTAGTGATCCGATTTTTGTTGTTTTGGCCTTGTTTTATTTATTTTAAAAAAGTTATATTTTTCTAACTTGGTGTGGGATCCCTTTTTTGGGGTGTTTTCACTTATTACTATTTGAAGTGTTGCACAGAAGTTAGGCCTAACTACTTTGTGCTAAGCTACTAGAGTGATGAGCTCAGTTTAATTTTAGCTTGGCTTGTACCTCACCCTGAAAGGATTTGTAGTTGTTACCTGACCAAGGTTCACTACCCAGTCAAGCAATAACTCAGCTTCTTACCGGTGCTTTATTTCTCTTGGCATTTTTTTATTTAAATTATACGAAATTCATATCTCCAGCTCCCCTACTGGGATATTTGTAGTTTTGGTGTTGTTTTACTTTTCATTTTTCTCCAGTGTTAGAAATTGGTTTTGAGATTTTATCATTTTAACTGCTTTGTTACAGCTAAATACTTCACACAGTTAATCCTTTCTACTCTGCATCATGCTAACAGATAGACCTAGGAGGAGGTCCATTATGCTGGGAGGGCACAATATTCCACCATTGTGGTATTAGGATCTACTATTTATACCAGAATCTTCCAGATGGCAAGTTGGCCAGAGCAGTAACAGTTATTTCCTCCCAGATTTTGTTTCGGAAACCTTTTTCCTTCCCCAATTGGGTGTGTACCTCTTTCAAAAATTGTGTTTTTTTCCCCACCTTCCTTTCTATTTCATGAATTGTCCACTTACTCTATCTAAAAAATTTTTTTTAGGACATGAGCATGCTAATGGGAGACCTGGGCCATGATTTAAAGTTTGACACAACCATGACGGATATCTTGTCTGCCGAAATATAGATTTCATAGGATATAATGCGATTTATATTTTGGCATATGGGATATCTATTACCATTGTGAGGGCATAACCCCTCCTCCTCTGAGTAGCTCAATGCTGCTGCTCCAGCGAGCTCAATCTTGCCAAGAGGGCATTACATTATAATGTGGTACTCTCTCTCTTTGACATTTCTACCCTTTCTAGTTCAATAGCGGTAGGGACCACAACCTCTACACAAATCAAACTTTATGACTGGGGGCAATCTATTTGTGGATGGCCACTTACTCTCTTTTGAGGAACTTGCTGTCAAATTTGCTCTACACAAATGTTTAAAAGTCCCTGTTTGATATCATGCACCATGAAATTCAAATTGATACAGTATTTTATATTACACAGACATACCTTTCTCCAGCAACCCCAAATAACCGCTTCCTGTAAGCAGTAGTCTCCTGCCCTTGTTGTTAAGCCCCAGTGACTGACTTCACACACATAGGGGGTCATTATGAACATGCCGATAAACACTGTTCCCCACTGTGGCGACGCTGAACAGAATCCCGCCATTGGCAGTGAACAGAAACCCACCATATAAAGATGGCAAAATCTGAATCTGTCAAAAATTTCCCAGCCACCAGTCACCGCCAGGACCTTGTCGGTGAAAATGCAGGACATCCCACCCGCCACCGCTGAGCACAAAAACAGCCCGCCCTCCAAATAATGATGCACAAATCACTGCGGTGGTCAGTGGGAAGTTGAACAACCATTGGTGGTACAGATCACCACAGCCAGCAATGGGACCCAACAGTAAGAATTGCACACATTGGCAAGTTTGAAACTCACACACCTGACACACATCCACAACACTATAAAACACTCACAGACACACCCCACAATCCTTTGCATCACCAATAGGACAACTGAGATTGAGAACTCCACAAGCAGACACTGAACGCCACAACAGACGAATCACACACCCAACCACACAACAGCATCTTCACCTAGATCCACACAACACACCACTCACAACACACACCATGGCACCCCCCAAGCACCCACGCTTCACAGAAAGGGAGCTAAGGACCCTGGTGGAAGAGATACTGAAGGTCGAGCCATAATTATTTGGGGCACAGGTCCAGCACACACCCATCACCAGGACGTTGGAGTTACGGCAAACCATTATCAACAAGGTCAATGCGGTGGGACACCATCCACTCATGAGGGACGACATCCGCAAGAGATGGAACAACCTACGTAGGAAGGTGAGGTCCATGGCATCCCTATACAACATTGCAGTCCAGAAGACTGGGGGAGGACCTCCACCAACACCACCCGACTACACTGATTGGGAGGAAAAGGTACTGGCCATCCTGCACCCTAGGGGCTTCACTGGACTCACTGGAGGAATGGACTTGGGTAAGTCGTCTACTCCATATCCATCACACCTGTAATGTAAGCATCAACCCACCCCACCCCTCCAACATCCAACAGGACCACTACCCCACCCAGGCCACAATCACAACATCCTGTCACCCTGCATGCCCACAATTCCACCAATAGGCCCAAATACCTCCCCCTGTGCACAACCACCTACCCCTGCAAGTAATCACAAGGGCACTATACCCCCCACAATGCACCTCCATCCTAAGCAAAATGCAATGGAACCTCACAAAGGCACCCTGCATGGCCCAAAAGTGGAAAACCTGCACAAAACAGCCCAGCCCTGTGCACCCCACCCGACTGTAACAGACATGTCCATTCCCCCCAACAGGCACCACCACCCATTCCACCCTGAAGGACAGGGCCGGAGTGGCAGTAACCCATATTGAGACAGAGGCACCACCCAGGACACTGGAGAGGGAACCCTGGACAGTGAGGAATACCCTGGCCCGTCACACAGTCCTGAACTGTCACCATCCAACAGCCCCACCAAGGACACAACTGACATCACTACCACACACCCACCAACATCAGCCCAGGGCAACCAGACCCACACCTGTGTATCCAGGCCACAGACTGGTGGAACACAAGGACAGAGGCCACATTCACCACCTACCAACAGGCAGGAAGACGATGGCCCCAGTACAAGTGGTACTGCCAGACCTGTGCAGGGGACACAGGCACAGGGGGCTAGGCCCAGTGGAAGGGCATCAGTGGCCCGGTGGCGGGCACAGGATAGATGTTGCAGCCCAGGACGTGATCTGTGAGTTCCTAGGAGCATACCACCATACCCAGGACAGATTGGCCCAGATTGTGGCCACCCTGGAGCAGAGTCAAAGGCTGCAGAGATCCCAACACCAAGAGACCATGGAGCAGTGGAAACTGCACAATACCACCATGGCCACCATAGCAGGTGCGCTGCTGCACATTGTCCCATCCCAGCCTGAGACCCCCACAGACCAGGAGGCCCGTACTACAGGCCAAGATACAGACCAGCCAACAACAGCAGCAACAGGACTGGTGCCACCATCTGAGGACAAACAGGAGAACTGCACCTCAACCCGTGCAGACCAAGACCAGGCACGAAACGGTTCCTCAGTCCAAGATATGGTACTAGAACACCTGCCAAGACCAAGGCCCCCTCTAAGAAGTGACTCTGATAAGAACTGTCTTCCTAGTGTTCCACTCAACCACCATCCACACTGTGCAATAACAACCCCAAAAACTGTAAATAACAGATTGACATATCACCACTCGCAACAATTGTTGAAACCATGTAGCCAATATGGACATCCACCAGTAGCCCACTCCCATCACTGTAAGGAGCACCATGACATCCCTGACACCAAATAAAACACGTGTTCACCAATGTAAATGTCCCCTGTCATTATGTTGAATCAAATGGAAGTGTGCATGCAATTCTCACTGAAATCATTTATTCATGTCTTCTTTGTAGGAATGGCATCCCACGCATAACATGGGGTTGTGTCAACATAAATCTCAAACAAGTTGTCCATAATATCACATGTCGCATGCAAATCTGGTCACAGCGACAATGTCTATAGACCCAACACGCCCATAGAGGATGAGGCATACCAACAGTATGCTACACAGACAGCAACAGCATCAAATAGTACCACTTAGTTACTGGAAGTACAGTTGGATCAGTTGATTCCTAGAGTGTGCATCTTCCCCCTCCTCATCATCACCATCACTCTCATCCCCTCTCTGAGGAAGCTGGTCTGGATATACAGCACCCTCCTCCTCCAAGAGAGGAAAAGATATCCTCACAGCCGCATTGTGCAGCATGCAGCAGACCACCACTATTCTACACACCTTTTCAGGCTCAAAGGCCAGGGATCCCCCAGAGATATGGAGGCAATATAATCTAGCCTTCCGGAGACCTATTGTGCGCTCTATCACCCTCCTAGTACGTCCATGGGCCTCATTGTAATTCCTCTCTGCATCTGTCCTAGGATTCCTCACTGGTGGCAGGAGCCAACACATCTTGGGGTAGCCAGAATCATCTGCAAAAGGGGGCAAAACAGGACTGCCACTGACAACCCTCAGTTGCAGACAGCCTGTCTGTCTGCTATGTGCCAAAAAGTGTCAGACACACTTACCAATGATCCATCCTCTGTCCTCTTTTAGTTGTTCCATCATGTGTGGCAAACTGCTGTTCCTCAGCACAAAGGAATCATGGACTGACCCAGGGAACATGACATTCACATGTGAGATGTACTGGTCTGCAGTACACACCGATTGAATGTTCATGGAGTGAAAGTTCTTCCTGTTTCTGTACGCCTGCTCACTTACTCTTGGGGGGATGAGAGCTATGTGTGTTCCATCAATGGCACCTATCACATGGGGAATGTTGGCAAAGGCATAGAAGTCTGACTTGATGGCAGGGAGGTCAGCACTTTGGGGAAACCTCACACAGGACAAGCATTCAGGAATCTAGACAGTATAATGCTAAACATTGGCTGTGAAAAACCTGCACCCATGCCCACTGTCACTTGAAATGATCCCGTGGCCAGGAAATGGAGTGCAGAGAGCACTTGCACTTCAGTAGGGATGGCATGCTGATTCCGATTAGCCGGGCTCAGTGCTGGATCCAGTAATGTACAAAGTTCATTAATAATAGCACGGTTGTGTCTGTAATTGATACTGATGTGATGCTCCACCATGATCCCCAAATGAACAAGTGGTCTGTACACCGATGGGGCCCTCCATCACCACATGGGTCTGTACCTAGAAGGAGTTGAGAACACATGTGAGGAACACACATACATCTGCCCAACATGTTAAATATTCAGCACTGCTGGCAAACAAGTCAATAACACATATGCATAGTAGGATGTTAAACTGGAGTGACATGTTCTCAATGATCCATCTGGACTGTTGTGGTGAGTAAATGTATATTTGTTCATGCCTACGGGGGTTGGGGACAATAGGCCCCTCATAGGGCAAATGAGAAATTTCTAACCGCGTAGTAATGGCCAAAATGTCTGCCCCATGTAATCCAGAAATGTTGTAGTGGAAGTGACTTCATACCGCTAGCGGTTGTCGTAATAGTGTGAGGCGGTGTTCACCGCCGTGTGACCATTTATTGGTTAACATGGTTGTCAATGGGGAATATTAGCATATCATAATGTCCGCGAGCAGTGACGGTGCACACTGCCGCAGAGCCTACCCCCATCTCATCACCCAAACTTCACTTGACTCCCGGATTACGTGCATGCAGGTACTCCACTGAGTGTGCTGCTGTGTCCTGACACTGGTCCTGGAAATGGCACAAGTGGCAGGGGAAAGGGCCCCGGCCTTCACCACTGAGGAACTGGACCCCTACCCTTGTTCGCCAAGCTCTATGGTCAACCAGAGGTACAGGTGAGTAGGTGGATTGGGGGCATGGATGTGTGTAATGGTGTTAGATAGCTGTAAACATGTGTGCATGTTTGACACTGTACAGTTGTGGGATTCATGACACGCTGCATGTGTGAGGTCCTGTTATGCTGTTATGAGTGTCCATCCATAGGGGACATATAGCCAGCTGTATCTAATGGACATTGTCTGACCTCTGTGTTACTTTTTCTGTGTGTCCCATATAGGTCAGCGCCCATCAGAAGAGGGGACTCTGGCATGCCATCGCCAGGGAGGTGTGGACCCTGGGGGTCTACAGCCACTGGAGCACTCACTGCAGGAAGCGGTGGGAGGACCTGCGGCAGTGGGCGAGTAAGAACTGCGAGGCCCAGATGGGGAAGTCCTCCCAACGAGGAAGGGGTGACCGTCGGGCCCTTACCCCCCTAATGCTCTGCATACCGGTGGTGGCGTATTCGGACCGGGATGGGCACTTGAAGGCTGCACAGCAGACACAAGGGGGTGAGTACAGAAACCATTGTATGCTTCCTTGATGGATGTGTGAGTGTGCTGTAGTATGTATGCTGTCTTTTGGCAGGGACTCTGACTGATGTCATTTTACATAATGGACCCCGTGGGAAGTTAGATTATAAGGGTCAGGTCTGCAGTACTTCAAGGCCTTCTGTGATGTTGGAAATGGCTGAGGAGCAGGGTTGTGGCAACTAGTCAGGGTCATAGCCATGTGCATAGCGGTAGGTGCTGCATGGTGGAATATTTGCAGGGAGGGTGTATGTGTGAACCAGTTATGTACCTCCATTCAGCTATTTACAAGTACCTCTCCTGTTTTGTCTCCCGGTCCCTAATCTCTTGTGCTGTCTGTGTACATCAGCATCATCTGGCGAGGGAGCTGAGGCACTGGCGAGTGGGGATGCAGCGGCCCACAGTTCCACGGAGGCAGAGTCAAGTGACGCCAAGGGAACCAGTGTGTTGGAGGATGAGGGGAGTACCATGGGGGGCAACTACCACTGGAGGTAGTGACTCTGATACCTCCTCTGATGGGATCTCCCTAGTGGTGGTGGACCCTAGTGGGCCCACCCATTCTGTGTCATCTTCCACCACCGCTATACCATCACCGCCCTCCCATTTGCTCCCCACCGAGTTGCCCGTGCCTGCTCACCCAGAAGGGTGGGCGTCTCCTTTGCCCCAAGCACCTCATACCCTGCATCAGACCAGTGCCTACCTGGATGGCATTCATGGTGCCGTGTCTGGCCTACAGAGATCATTTTAGGCTCTGGTCTCCTCTTTGACAGCAGCCAGTGTCCCTGGTCATTCCGCCCCCCCTCCAACCACCTCTACCCCTTCCAGCACCCCACTCCCTTCACCCGTCCCAAGCACACATTCTGACACACCTCAACACACAAGAACCACACTGAAAAACACAAACACCACACTTCCCACCACAGGCATACACACAGCCAACATACAAAGGCACACACACCAACATCTACTTCCCCCAGTGTGTCCACCTCTTCTGCCCCCCCTGTCTGTCACCTCTACATGCACACTCACAGGCACTGCACCCTCATTCACTGTTGCTGACCCCCTTCTGGCAGTCACCACAAAATCAGACATCAATTCATTCACCCAAGACACCACACCTGCACTCACCACAACGACTTTGGTTGACAGATGCAGCACACTCACCAAACTTGCAGACACACAAGCAACATACATTGACACTGGCAGCCTGTCGTGTTCCACTGTGTCTACCCCCAATCCTCCCAAGACACTCAAACGTTCCAAAACACCCACCCAACACACATCCACTACACGTCAGCATACTGTAAATTCACCTGCACCAATGTCACGCACACCTACACCTATCACAACCACTCACTCTACCTCCACTCCCACGCCTTCCTCCAGGTCCAACTCGATTGCCCCTAAAAAACTTTTCCTATCCCGTGTCATCCCTAAACATGCCCATCTCCTTGCCCTGTCCACTCCTCCCACATAACAGCCCGCCCCTGTCTGTTGTTCCCATTCCTGTGCTACCTCCCCTGTGAGCAAGAGACTCCGTGCTGGCCCAGGTACATCTGCCGCACCCCAGTCCAAGGCCGCTCCACCAGCTTCAAAGACCAGACCCAAACCCCCCCATCTCCCAAATGTAAAGCCAAGCCCCCCTCCTAGTTGTAAGCCCCCACCACCCCCTGCCCCTGTTTCCTGAGGTACCTGGATGCCACATTGTTGCCCCTTTAAGGTGGAGTACCATTCGCACTTGTGGGAGTCAAGTTGGGGCCATTTGGGCCTATCGGACTTTGAACTATGGACTGCCCATTGGGCTTCTGTTGGACTTCTGTTGCTTCTGGAGCTTAATAAAAAGTTTGTGTGGCCAATGTTGGTTTTGGCACACTCTGGATCCGTGGTAATTGTTTCTTTGTGGGGGGTGTTGTGCACATGTGTGTACTTTGGGCAGGTTGTCTTGGCCTTGTGTCGGGTAAGTACCTCTTGCTCTGGGCTGTATGGCTTGTGTTGTTGTGAGGGGGTGTGGGTGCTTTGCGAGGTAAGTGGCGTTGGTGGGTATGCAACTGTGCCCTTTCTTCCCTTTTTTTGTAGGTTGTGGTACTTACCATCGTCGTCTTCGTCGGCGGTCTCGGTCGTGGAGGTATATGGCAAGGAGCAGGACTGGAATGATTTGCAACTCTCTATCCATGTCTGCTTCGGCGTGTTGTGTGAGCCTCCAGTCAGTGTTCCTTATATTTGGTTTGTTTCCGCCTGGCTTTGCGTGGCGGTGGTTCCTGCCCCAGAATTGACGGCGGTCTAGTGCTTCATTATTTGATAGGCGGGTAGGGCCTTTACGTCGACCTGTGGGCGGCCTCTGCCGTTGTGGTCGGCACTCCTCTGCTGGTGGGGAGTAGTTTTCAGGCTGCTTGTTTTTCAGGTGGTTCATAATTTGGCAGCCCAGACCGATTGACTGTTGGTGGTAGTTACCGCCTCGGCCAGCAGAGCGGTCTTTCCTGCCATATTCATAATGAGGGCCATAGTCTCAGCCTGCCCACTCCTCAGGTTTTCTGGACAACAGTATAAACCTATTTTTTACCATCACAGCCATACCATTCCATACCATACCATTCCATACCATACCATTCCACTATATTGGTCATCCACAGCACTGGGAATATAGAATTACTCTAAAAAAATATTGGGTTGCCTTGACTTGATAACTGTGATGTGGCTTTAGCTAGTGCTGAACACACAACAAAGGGGAGTTTAGGAATGTAGCTTCAACACCTGGAGTTAGATAGTGCATGATCATCAGCTGGCTGGGGTGTTCATAATAAACCTCTGCTCTTAGCGTATACTAAAATATCTTCTCATATTTCCCTAATTCCATCAACACATTTGGTGACAAGATTAATGTGGAGAGAGTTGTGAAGTCCACTCAATGGCCGCAACTTAGAATCCTATCTGAATTTACTGCACGCTGTGTGATATTGCACAACATCTCATAACACATACAGAGTCAGGGAGACTTAAATCAAACAAACCTGAAGGAATCGACCCATACTATCTCCCTATGTATAGAACCAATAACACAAAAAGTATGAGGAGCTGCACCCAGGGGAAATTTCCTGGTGCTCCTTAACCTTGTCAAGCGGTCCAGTGAGGGGACGGACAAGGCGCACAGCAAGCGCCTCCTTTGATGTGTGTGTGACTATAAGGGGACACTCTTCCTCCTGGAGTTTTGGAGCAAGTAGCCTTTAGACTTGGGGCCTACGCTAGGTAGTTCCTCGCTTCAGGTAGGCTGCATCAATTCTCACAATATTTTACCCACACTCTTACTGAGTGTAGGACGTTTTTCTTTGTAATGCATGACTTTAAGGGATCCTAGGTCCTGAAGAATGCCCCTAGACCTTCCTTGGCTCATTGCAGAGGGCAGAAACATGTTGCCCATTTATTTTAAGGTAGGTGACCCAGTGAGTCCTTACACTCACAGAGGTGTCCCATCCCAGTTTTTAAACACACCAGCAGACACCATTATTAAAAGTCTACTTTTCACACAGGTAACTGCCTAGGTGTTTTTATATTTTACAGAGTTCAGCTGGATCCCATAATTTCCAGAAAGTAAAATATTTACGCACTCCCTCCCGTTCTTTTAACGGTGAGGTTGAGTCCGCCCAGGTGGCATTGTCCTACCTGGGTGGGGCTAGGTGGTCAAATGATGAAGCATGACACTGTATAGTGTGTGAGACCACCTAGTCCGTAAAGGAAACATCCCCCATCATCACTTCACGACCCTTCACAGCACCCATACACCATCCACTCACCTAGTGGGGTTAAGGTGCACCAGGAATTTCCCCTGGGTGCAGCTCCTCATTATAAGTGAACCCCATACTTTTTTGTGTTATTGATATTGCACAACAGTCCGAGAATCATACATCTGACGAGGCCTCAATTAGTATTGTGAATCCAGTTGTGAGCAGTACTAGTAAGGCATGTGTTAACAGGGAATAGCTAAGTGTTGATTATGCAAGTGTTGATTATACACAGTGAGGGTGAACTGTGTACAGCACATGTTTGGTGGCTAACAGATAGTGCATGTTCTCTATGTAGTAGCCATCCTTGAGTTCCCTCTTTGGTCCTGTGGGTAAATCAACAAAATAAGCTTAAAAGTGCACAGAATCCTCAAAAGAAAAGTGATGCACTGCACGTTCGGCAGCCCTTCTGGGGGATTTGGAAGATTCCCATTAACAGCAATTTGATTTGTAGTCCTGTTTTAACCCGATTTGCTGCTTTGTGTGTAAAGACTAATTTGGATAACTTGCGGTGACAGGCATACCTGCAACTGTCTACTCTTAACTATTACAGTGACAGGCACTCCCGAAATTGATAATTGAATTTTGCCTGTCCATTTGGAGCTGCATGAAAGGAATATCTGTGTTACGGTGGCAAGCTCACCTGTAACTTTAACTGCCTGTTATAAACTGTACAAGGTATTGAGTGACTTACGGTGAGAGACACACCTTCACCTTCTTTGGAAATTGATATAAATAGATTGTTACCAAAGGGAAAATACCTCCACAAGAGAATCTTATGCATTTCTTCTTGACTGTATGTAATTGGTGTAATTAATGCTCTTTTGTGTGTGTGTTGCATTCTGATATATTTAGTATAGCTTTTATAAGGATTCTAAGTTAGAAATACAAGATGCAGAATGTTGCATCTCATCATTTCTGTTAGGCAGTCTGGGCCATCCACCAATAATGTTGAATAAGTGTAAAAATGTTTTTATAAATTACGCAAGATTATGCAGCACAAATTGGAGTGTGGAGAGAACATATTTGTTATTATTACCCTGCTTAGGAGGAGACGGTCAAGGGGTTTTGGAGACACTTCCAGAACTGAGTGCAGATGATGCAAGAAATGTAAATTAATATGAGATTTGCATAGAAAAGCTTGATCACCATTACTTGCCTCAGATAAGTACAATAATTGAAAGATACCATTTTGGAATGAGGGAGCAAAGTAGTGCCGAAATGGTAGAGGAATATGTAACCAATTTTCAGGAAGTTGGTGCCTTGTGTAAATTTGTAGGAACAAAAGATGAGTGGATCAGAGATATTAAAGAGTAGCAGTGATAAGATCAGTGAGGATTTATGGTTTAATGATGAGCCACCCCGATATGAAGTCATACTCATAGCAAAGAGAGTAGTGCATATGTGGAAATGTGTGAAGGAATTGAATAATCCAAAGCAAGAAATGGCAAATGTAAAAACTGGTGAAACTATGTATGTAATTAAAGAAAGTAATAGTGGCAAAAATAATGAAAAGAGTAAATTTTGGGGGGAGTGCTTTAGATGTGGCAGGCATGGACACAAGACCAGTGACAGTGACTGCCCTGCCAAACATGTCATATGTAAAACATGTGGCAGTAATGGTTACTTTGCAAAGTGTTGCAGAAGCAAAGAAAAGAGAAACAATGGAAACATGGCACATGAAATTGTGCAAGACATGTGGTTTCAAGTAGATGATATGTCTTCTGCAAAAGGAAGTGTGTTGCAACTCTAAACATGAACATCCTTCAGATATAGTAAACATTAATGTCATAGAACTGTTAATCACATTTGATTCCTGCTCTCATTTATCCATAATTCTAAAAAAGCTGTTGGAAGAAAGGTTTGGTAATCAAACTCAACTGTGTGCATTGGGTATCCATCCAGATGGATATGGAGGGATCTCCTTTCAGATGGTGGATTACTTTATAGTAAAAATGGAACTTGGTTGTCACACCTGATAAGGGAAGGTTTATATCTCCCTTAAGGTAACGGTTTGATTGAATGGTCTCACCAATTGTTGCTACGGGTCAAATTAGATCCTAATTCAAATCCGCAGATCATTGTTAAAAAATTCAGCACCTCTCCGCAAACTTTGTAGAAGAGTTCCAACAATTGTTTCAGGAGACTCTAGGATGTTTAAAGGGTTACAAATATCATATAAAGTTAAAGAGAAATGCAGTTCCTGTTGTGGCCAAATTGTGATGCATTCCAATTAGTATGCAAAAGAAAGTGAGGAATGAAATTCAGAAGCTAAATAATTTGAAGGTGATTGAATCTGTGAGAGCCCCTGAGTGGTTAGCACTCATTGTTATTGCAGAAAAAGAGAAAGGGGGCATTTAACTATGTGTTGATTTAAGGGCTCTTAATCACAAAGTAATAGTGGACTAATTTCTACTTCATAATATAGGAGAGCTAGTGACAACCTTGGCAGGGTTAATAGTTTTACCACGCTTGATATGACTTCAGCATATCATGAAGTTGAATTAGACTTGCCCTTACAGGATCTGATAATTTTCATAACACAGATGGGGGCTCATAAATTAAAGAGGCTTCCTTTTGAGCGTATATCTGCAGCATTGGTGTTTGTATGGTTTCAGAAGTCTTGAAAGATCCTCATGGGTTAAGGTGTTAAAAGACAATATGCTGATTTTTGGTACAGATAATAAGGAACACGATGAAAGGGTACAATTGGCTCTTACAAGATTATTGAAATAATGTCTCACCCTAAAAGAAAAGAAATGTAAAGTGGGTAGGTTATCATGGTCACCTTATTTCAGGTAATGGTATTTTACTGAATGAAGAATTGGTGAACACCATAGTTTGACTAGAAGAATCCCAAAATAAGGAAGAATTATTATCATTTTTAGGAATGACAGAATATTATAACACTATTTTTTAAATTATTCAAATGAAACTATTCATTTGAGTCCTCTTTTAGGCGAAAAAGTTGAGTTTGTATAGTGTTGAATGAAAAATGAGTTTGATGAGTTGAAAAATGATCTTAAAATACCCCAATATTAAAACCATATGTGCCAGCAATGAAGCAATCATAGTGACAGTTTGAAAAGTTTGGGGGACAGTCCTTCGTCAACAGAGGAAGGGGGTTGAGGAACTGATGTCATGTGCTAGAAGTTTAAAGAAATGAGAAAATAATTACTTGGCTATAGAACAAGAAGCTCTTGGTATTTACTGTGCCTAAAATAAATTCAGAAACATTGTTTGGGGTACCTACTTTAAGGTTAGGTCAGTTCATAGACCTCCAAAAAAGATATTCATTAAAAAAAGGATTGGATGTGATTTCGGCTATGGTAAGGTGGTGAATAATTTCCTTACAAGATTTCAGCTTTGCTGTGGAATATGTACCAGGGCCCAATAATTATTCTGCAGATTGTCTTCCATGACTAGTCTAAGTATTACAGATGAGGATGATGAGGAGGAGGATGGTGGATTGCAAGAGGAGACTGTGAATGTGTGTGAGGTCACTCTGGCTTTTATCTCTGAAGAATAATGGTTAACTGAACTTAGGAAAGACAGACTTTTATGTGAAGTCTCAGATGCCATAAAGAAGAATAAAAGTAGAGGTCTTAACAAACCATGGTCTACAGTAAGAGATGAAGTGGTAGTTGACAAGGGCATTATTCTAAGGGGCACTAGGCTTATCCCTCCATTTAGTTCAAGAAGCAAACTCTTCATTGGCACACAAAGGTCACTTGGAAATAGTTAACACCAAGGAAAGATTGTATTCTAATTTTTGGTGGCCTGCTTTGGATACAGAGGTCAAAAGATGTGTGTGTGTGATTGCATTGAATGCTGCAATAGTGATAAGAATCTGTTCAGAAGGTGAATTTCAATGGTATGCAGAAGGTTGTCAGAACATCCATGGGAGAGTGATCAGTGTTTTTAAGAACACTATCAAAATGGATGATGGTAGGGTGTGGAACATGAACAGGGATGGAAAAGTGAATGAAATCCAATGCACTCTACTTGAACATGATGTGATTCTGGATTCTAGTCAAATTGACAAAGATTATGTTGACAGAAGAAAGAGCAGCAGGATGCATAAAGTTCAGTTTTACCTTAAAAACTTTGTTATAAACAAATAGTTATAACTCTTACAACAAATCTTTTTCATCCACTAATAAGTAGTGTAAAGTTTTGTAAATGTTTTGAAGATATGATAGATGAATTATTTATCAAAATGTATTTAATATTTTAAGCATTTACTATTTTGTGTGTTATATTAACATATGATGAATAGTTGAGTTTTGTGATATTCTTTTGGTAGGGAGAAGTGTGAAGTTGTGGCTTCAGCTCATGCTCAACACACAACAAGGAGGAGTTCTGGAATGTAGCTTGAATACTGGGAGTCACTTAGTGCAGGATCGGCTGCTGACTTGGGTGATTATAATAAACCTCTGTACTTAACTTATACTTGGAGAGCTTCTCATTTTTGCATGCTCTGATCACCTCAATAACCTTGCCCTCCTCCTAGCTAATCAAATAAATACCTATCACTGGAAGTCAAAATCTCCACCCCTGGTAGTAGCCTACAGTCAGGCCCTCTCAAAATTGACAGAGGCTGAAGGCTCAGCATTATGTGGGGGGGAGGCCAGCGGTCCCAAGAAGCATCCCCTAGCAGCACAATAGGACACACCTCTAAAGCACCTGAAGACAGCATTGACTGAGCAAGCCCCATCTAAAAATCATTAGTTAGACATGAACTGTTTCACAATCCAATAGACATGACATGCAGCATTCTCAGGTATCCCAACTTTTCTTGTAAACAACATGATAATCCAAAGTTCCACCTTTAATGTCAGCCCAACTCAACACACTAATCAATTCCTTCTTATACAAATGCTTTACCAACTCCACGATAATCCTGAATCAATTTTCCCCTCTTATTCACTCTCTTCCAGTTCATATGCAAATTTCACATAGAGGTTAAAAATATAATAAACACTGAGGCCTATATTTATACTTTTTTAGCCCCGCATTTGCGCCACTTTGTGATGCAAAAATGGTGCAAACTTGCAAAATACGATTGTATTTTGCAAGTTTGCGCCGCTTTTGCGTAAAAAAATGACACAAGTGCGGCGCAAAAAAAGTATAAATATGGGCCTGAGTTTCTGAATTCTGTGGTTACAAGTGAAGTATGTTGTGACCCATGATTAAATGCATTTATTATGCTGATGTCATGTGGAATAAATGGTTGTGTGACAGAACCACGCATTCTGGAACCACGCATGCCTTAACAATATGTGGTCGAACCACAACTGCATATTTTCCACGCATGACTTTACCATGCATGCCTTTACAACTAATTTCATTGTGAAAGCATGCTTCGTAAAGGCATATGTGGAAACAGCATGCATGGTTCTGTCATACAACTCCACTCTTAACCTAAAAAAGAAGACCAACCCCCCCCACCCACCCTGAGGACAAAAACTAC
The DNA here is from genome assembly GCF_031143425.1 of Pleurodeles waltl. Taxonomy (NCBI): domain Eukaryota; kingdom Metazoa; phylum Chordata; class Amphibia; order Caudata; family Salamandridae; genus Pleurodeles; species Pleurodeles waltl. The sequence continues at coordinate 683,980,306 of NC_090449.1, read as the reverse complement.
CCCAACCCAATATGTAAACTGCCCAGAGACCCCCGCCTGCCCTCAGTCCTAAAATCGTCCCCCACTCCTAATAAATAAATTACCCTAAAAAGCCCTCCCACCCACCCTAAGCCCTACAAAATAAACTACCCGGACCCCCTCCACACCTACCCCTAACAAATGAACTACCCGACCCCCAGTCTAAGCCCTAAATCCACACCACCACTAAAAACTACCCCCAAATTTTACCCCAACTCCACTTACCTCACTGCAACCTTTCCCACCCCAAAATATAAACTACTCCGCCTCCCCACCCCCAAAAAAATAAAATACCCCAAACCCCCACTGAATCTAAGCCCTAAAAAAGAACTACCCCAACGCCCCCACCCGCCCTGAGGCTCAAAACAACCCCCACCTCCAATAAGTAGACTCCCCAAACATCCCCACCTGTCCTGATCCCTATATCCTTACCCCACCCCTAAAACATAAAACTACCCAACCCCCACCCACACTAAGCCATAAAAAAACTACTTTAATCTCCCACCCCGCCCTAATATAAACTACCCCGAAAGCACTAAATCCAACCCCACTTACCGCACCACGTCCTCTACCGATCCTTCCTCTTCTCCTCCTGCCCTTCCTTGAACCTTCTCCACCCCTAAAAGATGAACTACCCCACCCTAAGTCCTAAAAGAAAATACTCCAACCCCCTACCTGCCCCTAAAAAATAAACCTGACACTCCCCCACCCACCCTAAGCCCTAAAAACTAAACTTCCCCAAATTCCCCACCCCCACCCCTAAAAAAAAGATTTGGCGCAAACCCCCATCTACCCTAAGCCCTTAATCTACCCCACCCCTAAAAACCACCCCAACCCTGCCCCAGCCGCCCCACTTACTTCGCTATGTCCTCTCTCGATCCACTAGACTGCTCTCTGACTTTTTATCTAGCTCAAACCACACATTTGTGTAGTTTTGCACATCCATGGTTAAGACAAAGAAAAAGGCAATCGTTCCGGCAAGCGTTGTTCCGCTTACATGGGAAACTTCTGCGTTGTTTAGGATGTTTCCCAGAATAAACAAGTCTTGCGTTACATTGTAGTTGAGCTCAAATTGTGCTTTACAATTGCTAACAGAAAATATTATGGGTGTACCCTTTAATGTTTAAAACACCAAAATGCAAATAAAATATGTTTGGAAAATAAATCCTACAGTGACCATAATAATAATAAATTAGCAACATGTTAGCATTGTTTGAACAGGTGATAAATATCACAGTAGGCTCCACTGAAACGATCTTCTAAACTATGCATTTACTGGGGTTTGGAGGAGCATAATGTTTCAACGAGCATTTAAAACTGTTACAGGACTCCCAGATTGCTGCAAGTGTACAGCAGCATCTGGCCAACACTTGTTTTTGTGTAATAAAAAAATTGTGAGGAGTCAGATAAACATATTCCTTTACCACAGTTTTGTCAGAATTCCTTCTTAACTTTAAGAGTGTTGGGCAACAGGGAAGAATATTTAAGGTTGGGCTTTGGCTTTCATTGATTCATGTACAATGAGCTTTGAGGCATCCCCTGTTCTTACAAACTTGATAGTATTGCTGATCTCTTTACTTCGTGACCTCACAAGTGGGTCTGTGAATTTGAACACCATTTCCTGATGGTTTAGGAATTAGTTAGTTTCTTTAATTATATAAATATACTATGCTATGTAGAAGTTACCTTTACAATGATCAGTTTTATCATTTAGCATATGATATTTGTTGGGTGTGATCATGAAGTTCCTCTAAATCCTTTGTGGTTTCTTGGTCATGTTGAAGAGTCCACTCACCAAATGTTTTTCTTCATCAAAGACAAACTCCTAAAGCAAGAGTCTCCTATTGCAAAACAACACAGAATTGCCCCAGCTTCACTGAATATGTTTGGATTCCTTTTCAAGACCACCAGGCTTTCCCTGGTGGAATTGAACAAGAAAATCATACATCAGAACAATTGATGTAAACAAGGTGGATTGTCTGAGGTACTGACCAATGGCTCAACATGAAAACGACTGTGAGCTAAAGGTTTCAACTTTCCAAGATTTCAGGTGCTCCATCTTTGGAAACATGGTGGTTACCCACTCTAAACACAGCGGGGTTACCACACATGTGTCAGCCAGGATATCCAACACATTTTTGACAGGGTATTCTATATACCAAACTTTTAAAAAGGCTCTGAGTAGTTCCTATATGCATCAAATAGCAACACAAAATAATTGAAGAGTATGAAGTAAAAGCAACAACTCTAGCTCCCCCTTCATCCACCACAAAGGAGCTCTGAGGGTGTGACACTGTTTTTCAGAATAGGGCTCCAATTTTACACTCACGACTCAAAAAGTATATGTTATAATTAGTGCTATTATAATTATTATATTTCAGCTTATATCTCTGGTAGAGCATTAGAATTTACAAAAATGATACAGCTCTGCCTACCTCACCTTGCACGCTAAGATGGAACATTCCTTAAGTTGAGCGGGAGTCTGTATTAGAATGTTGAGGTGAGGCAGACTGTCTGGTCGACTGAAGTGAAGAGAGTGAAGCTGCGAGTGGAGACCAATAAAGAACACTTCAACTGACCTCACTTTGTCTGTAATCATTACAACAGTATCCAAAACCAAGACAGATTGTTTGAGGAGGGTTCTGACTATCTGGTCTGCCGTGATATTTTGTTTTTGGGATCACCTGGTTTTTCTGACCTGTTACTGTGAGGGAGCCTCATAATTTTGGACTCACCCACAATACCCTAATGGTAAAATGGACTGCACATGTTTACCACCGGTGCCTCCTTATTAAGCAAAGGCTGCTGTAAAGCAGCAAGGATAGGAGGACCAGGGCTGCTTACACATGATCCTGTGTGCACAAGTGTGTACACCCATGTGAGAGCTGCTTGGGGAAGATTCCTGGCATATGCAGCTGCAGAACTGCATTTAGGTGGGCTGGTGCAGAAGGGACCATTCAGAGTGGGTGGTGACCAGGAGTAGGCCTTATGAGATACATGTGCACAAATGAGGGATAGTCAGTGTGCTTTAATGTTTTCACTGTAGTTACACATCATTAGAAGCCAATGGAAAAGGCTGGGCTAGGGTGCAATTCCAGTTCCCTATGGTCCACAGACTCTAGAGTCGCACCAATGTACACTGTATCTTGTATGAAAATAATAATGCATATGTTACAAAAGCATATTTGTACAGCTTATGGGTGATCCAGAAATGTAATCTTTCTCTGACTCAGCTCAGAATTAAGGCCAATTACTGCTCTGTCCAGCTGCCCAAGAATGGCCTTGTATCAATCAGCCAGCTGTCATTCCATGCCAAGAACCGGGCCTAAAAGGTCCTGAAAGAATGTCAGGGAAGAGGGGCTAAGGCTCTCAGAGCACATGTAGCAACTAACTCCTGGTTGATGCCATTTTGAGCTATCTCAGAAGTCTGTGCAGGAAGGTTGGAACAGGTCGGAGAAGTGATGTGGCACATCAGGATAGTCCTCAGATGCAGCCCTGCTGGACACTTCCACCCCACTTGAAAGGTCTTGCACAGGGTAGGGCTCGCTCTCTTGGCTGCACTTCCCTGCAGGACACTGGGACTGAAGACAGGCATCATTGACAACTGGTATGAAGAACCTCGACTGCCCACTGGGGAAAAGACGTTGCTCATGAATGACTTCAGACACCGAGAGGTGCATGCCAGGGCCAGGTGAACTGGCTCCATTACATCCCCTCATGATCAGTTGGGGAAAGACTGGGATCTGGTACAAGGAGGGTGTGCTGCCCAGAGGAAAAAAAGGACTACAAATGAAAGGATGGCACAGGGAGTCAGGGGGACTGTATCTTTAACAGAATTGGGGGTCTTTGAGGCCAGGAGACCTGATTAAAGTGCTCCTGGTGGCAAGGGCTCGCCACCAGGAACAAAATGACACTAATAGTGACCCAAAGGGCCCACAGGGCTCCCAGTTATGGCTCACAGAAGGTCCAGGACCTTTGACCTTTCTGGAGCGAGCAGTGAAGCTCATAGTGCTCTGCTGCTGCTCTGGTCTTGTTTTGCCATGTAGTTTGTTAGTTTATATCTCCCCTTGGGAGAGACAAGAATGATTACGCAATGTCATCCAAAAGTAATTCCATCAACTTGTGCATATTTGTAAATTGCTGCCTGGTAAGTAGTGTGTAAGTAATAAATGCACTTTTACTTTGTATAAAAAAGTGCAGACTGGGCAATCATTTATTGAGTGTTATCATGTGTGCTTGTAAATGGTGATTACTAGCTCATATCACCTCCCTCGAGTGAGCCTTGGACTGCTATGCAACGCTACCCTATGAAAGTCAAGCACTATAATAGAGTGTTTGGTTCCCACTGGTGGTCAAGTGTGGACCTATTACTTGTGCAGGCCATACAGCTAATGACCCACCCGCCAACAAGGATCTTGCTAGCGCGCCCGGTCCTTAATAAGTAAACTTACAAGGGGACGCATATAGGTGGGTGAACCTTTTGATTCGCATGTAGTAGTAACCAATGTCCATCAACAATCAATACACAAATCAATAATCATTGAGCAAGTCATTAATAAGCAGTTAATAGTGTCAAACATTTCATGAATAACCACAACTCAATATACGTTTTAGCAATTTTATTTCCCTATTAGTTACAATACTAATTCATGAGATTAATTCAAACTTTATTCAATCAATTCAAGATTAATTCATTAGTGAATACCAAAAACATAATCTAATCAGAACTTGAGAAAACAGGCAATCTAATGCTTTAGAATAAGCCAACATATGTACCCAAGGTGAGTACATCAACATGTGTAGCAGGGTTCAGAAAATCAGTCTGTCAATCATTTGTCATTGTATATGTCAACATCTCAGAATAGGAACCTCATCTAGTCCAGATTAGCATTAGCAGGTGGGACTTCATGCAAAACAATTTAGAACATGAATTTGGAAACCATCTAACTAAGAGAAAAACTATTTAAACAGCGCAGTTGGTACCTAGAAAGAAGATCATCATCGCATCAGGCTCTCAAGAGCAATGAGCCCAATGACAGAATCTCAAATCAATTTTGGCAAGGGTCTCTCCCCGATCATCTGCCCGTAACACCTCGCTATCAGTTCTGCATCTGCAGAAAAAATTTCCCCCTTTCCACCTGACATTATATCAAAGTCACCCAGACTATCCCCCAATTCCTAATTGGTTAATTAATCATGTGTTTATTTACATATCCAATGGATAAAACACACCAAATCTATAGATTCTAGTATTTCATGATTCTCAGACTGCTGATTGGTTCATTGTACGATGTCCTCACCATCTGGCTCATCAGGTATGGAAAATGTTGCATCTTCTCCTCCAGTCAGTGTCTCTATTGTTCAAGTCCTGGGGAAGTACATCCAGTCTGCTTTACATAGTCCTTGCTACAATTTTGATTCCCTCATCTCCCGTTCGTTGGTTCATCGCAGAAAATTCTAGCTAAGCAGGCTTTATGAAACAATGATCAGTTCAGGGTCAGTTCAGCACATTAGCTTCGCTACATTGCTTTATATTCAGCTCCTGCATGAGGCCTGGCAAAACTAGGCCACAACTTCGGCTATGTTAGCTCTACAATATTATGCAAAACATATGTTATATATCTCAATATGACTTACTACTACATTATTATTACGCATTTTCAACATTTCACATATTTTTTTTGTCATTTTTAATATAATTCGTGAATCTTGGTAACCACTCTCCGTGGCCACATTTTCAAACATGCACATTCATTTTCTATGTTATTTATTTCTATGTGTTTCTTATTATTCAAAATTCATAAACATTCATTAATACTTTTAATTAACATATCTGCTTCAGCAATCCCTCCTCTGATGACTAAATATGTCATCACACTACTATTACCATCAACATTTTCACAACTCAATTTCTTCAGTATTTTGTCTCCTTCTCAAATCTTCTCTATAAATTCTTTCCCTGTTTTGTTCTTCCCTCCTCTGATTATTTTTAGACATTTTCAATTTAATCTTTTTACACAATTTACATGAACCTCATAATCCTAATATGCAAGCAATCACAATTAATATTCCATGTATGATTTTTAATTATACACCATTCTAAATGTTACTAAGCTAATTTCCCACTGAAGCAAATCCCTTTCCAACCTCAGGATGACTCCTAATAAAGGAATCACTGCACCAAAGATATCTCCCACAACTGCAGAAGAAGTTTCCCTCCTCTGTCGCACATGATGTAATTCTGTTAATTTTGGAAACTTCAAGTCATCTATCTGAAAAATCTTTGGGAAAACTATCCTCAAATAACATGTCCCATACCATCCTCCTGGAAGACGGTAATAAGCATTAAGTCCACAAATATAAGAGATACCAGGAATCGCAGGGTCCTGATCATTCAGCATAAAGGTTAATTTACTCTGAAATAAAAACACATGCCTTAATTCACTCGTTCCCACAAATAAAGTGTCAGTGCGTGATTTTGGCCTATATATACAAAGCTTCCCTACATGTAATGCATCTAATGCTAATTTCCCTTACGTTTTAATTGCAGTGTAAGCATAATCATTCTTATAAGTCCTTTTCTCTAAGACTTTTTCTAAATTTTCTTTTAGTGCCTCTCTCTTGTCATCAATATGCCCTATTAATATCTTTTCTAAAGGTGTAAGTAGGCATGTGAGGTTGTTCTTGTGCGCATGTGCAGTTCCAAATGTTAGTGTAGGCTCAATGAATCCTCAAACTAATACTATATCATGGTCCTTAGCCACTCTACTGAAATATCTAATAATAGGAACAAACAAAAATACTAAATCATAGTTAGAATAAAAATACTGTATATACTCTTGATTATAGAACCTTGTCAGTAGCAGACTACAGCTTATTCCGTAGGTTAGTGGAAGACTGTGGGACGTAACTCCTTCCTCTACTGACGAAGGAATTTGCGTACACACAAGGCAATCCCTTGCATGTATCGTCTCAACATATTCATTCAACAAGCAATAGAAGATATTAGAAGCAAGTTCTCCTTGAGCATTAGTATAATCATGCAAATACTTCTCGTGTAACTTAAACTTCTCTAAAGCTGTTAGTGTAGCAGTCTCAGCTGCAAAAGTACGATTGACTCCTTTCACATCGAGAACAGACATTCCCACAATCACCACTATAAACAAGATCCCACACATAATTACCAATCCAACACTCATAAATTTACAGTGCCTAGCATTCCTAACTTGATTATTCAACTCAGTCATGATCTGTGAAGAATCAGTAAGCAGAAGTAACTCTTATATAAAGTGCAGTAAAAATAAAAAAATAAGGAACAATTCTCTCACTGTTCGGTCTCATATTCAGGAACTCTTTTTCCTTTTGCACATTCGATTAACAGCTTGTCACATCCGGCTAATGTCTACTCAGGTTATCAATGTCTCTTCTGGTTTATTTTCAACAGTCTCTTTAAGGTTTTTCAGATTGGTTCAACAATTCAACTTCTTGTTCACCTTCAGGTTACATCAAAGTACTGACTCTGAACCTCTCTATCAAAACAAAAGGACATAAACTTGTGTTGCCATTTATTAGTAGTTGCATATGCCCATTCAGGACCTGTGTAACGACGACTTGCTATTCTCTTTATTTTCAACTTTTGATCACCACTTAATTCTCCTTCACTCAATTCTTCTTTCCTCGTAGTATCCAATTCTTCCTCTATTGTTTCATTTATGATCACTTCCATTCTTTTCCATACTTGCAATTCAGGTCAATGATCTCCTTTTGTCGATCCTTCTGTCAATATTCTTCTCAGAATTGGACTCTTCTCTTCTCTATAGTGTTTTCTCTGGATGGACCTGCAACGGGCTCAGGAGGAGTCGGATCACTTTGACTTTGATCCGTCTCAACTCCTTCCCCTTCCTAGTCTGGCACTTGCTTTGTGTGCTTCTCAACACCATCTGCTTCTGGGAGAAGCCCTGATAAGCTAGACTCTCCTACTGTATCCGTGGAGATGGTTTCTTCCGCACCCTTCTGTAATTCTTCACTTTCGTCTCTTACAGGGGTAATAGAACCATCTTCCACAAGCTCTTGTTCAATTTCAGGCTACCTTGGTTCTTTTTCTGGTTCAGGTGTGACAACCTGTTTCGCTGTAGTTGGTGCTCTCAACAACGCTTCTTCATGATCTAGTGGACATGCCACTTTCTTCGTATGACTTGCGTGAATCCAGTTCGGGAGTCCTGCACACTTCACAGCTGTCGTAGTCGTTAGGACCACCGGGTAAGGCCCTCTCCAGCGTGGCTCTAAACACGTCTTGCGAACATGTTTTCGGGCAACGACTCAGTCGCCGGCTCTCAGATTATGCCCTGCATCGTGGATAGGTATCAGGGTAGTGGCCTGCACCTGCTGAGAGAAAGAGCGAACCCCATCAGCCAGACCTTTGCAGTCGTACAACACCATATCATCTGTAATATTCACAAGTGCATTGGCTGGAACAGCTGGTAATCTCATTGCTCTGCCCATGAGGATCATGTGGGGCGTTAGCCCTGTCTTCCTGTCAGGTATATTTCTTATCGACATCAAAAACAAAGGCAAAGCATCTGGCCATTTCAGATTCGTAGCTGCACACATCTTAGCAATTCTTCATTTCAAGGTACCGTTCATCTGTTCCACTAGTCCTGATGCTTCAGGGCGATAGCTACAAAGCAACTTCTGTTCAATGTTCAGTGCTGCACACAAGTTTAATCACCTCGTTGTTGAAGTGAGTTCCCATCTGATTCTAAAGAGATCGGATACCCGAAACATGGTATCAACTCCTGAAGTAACAACTTTCCTACTGTGAGACTGTCATCCTTTCTGGTGTGGTATGCTTAAATCCAGTGACTAAAAATGCACACAATCACGAACACATACTTCAAACCTCCACACGCAGGCATCTCAAAGAAATCCAATTGCATTCTACTAAATGGACCTCCTGCTCTTCCAATGTCGCTCAAATTCACTACTGTCCCTTTTCCCACATTTAGCTGCTGACAAATTATACAGCGATGACATACTGTCTCTGCTGCCTGCCTAAACTTGGGATTGAAACAGTCAATCTTCAACAACTGAACCATGGCATACCTCCCAATGTGGGCCTGACCATGATAATACCTGGCCTCTATTTGGCAGGACCATCTGATCTTCCTCAGAAACCCATATCTCATCATGCCTTTAAACACATTTTAACTTGGACCAATCTTGGTTCTCTTCCTTGTCAACATTACTCTGCAGTGTCTTCAATTCTTCTAAAGTATTGATCACTTTCAATGCAAAACGTGTACATGTGTTATCTTCTTCTGACATCAACTCCCACTTGTCTTTGAACGATATACAGTTCAATGCGCAATACCTTGCAACTTGATCCACAAATCCATTTCCTAGTGAGATGTAGTCCTGTGACTTTAGATGTGCACTGCATTTCACCATGTCAATTTCTTCAGGTAACTGTATTGCATGCAGCAATTCTTTTATTCTGTCGCCATTTCTTACTGGTGAACCAGTAGAGGTCAGGAAACCTCTTTGCGACCACAATCGACCAAAATCATGAACAATTCCAAATCCATATTGGCTATCTGTGTAGATGGTGACTCTCAATCTAGCTGACACATGGCACGCTCAAGTAAGAGCTACCATTTCTGCTACTTGTGCAGAATATACACCTCGAAGCCAAGAAGCTTCTAATATACCTGTAATTGTGCACACAGCATATCCTGCTCTCAATGTTCCTGTACCACCTCTGAGACATGAGCCATCAATAAAGACAATTTGATCAATTTCTTCCAATCGTGTATCTCTGATATCAGGTCTTGGTTTGGTGCACAACTCGGTTACCTCAAGACAATCATGCTCAATGTCTTCTTTTTTTTCAGTTTCAACAGTATCACTTGGAAGTAATGTTGCCGGGTTCAGCACTGTATATCTTTTCAATGGTACATTTGGAGCACCTAGAATGCTCATCTCATACCTTGTCAGTCTGGCATCAGTCAAATACTGTGTTTTTGTCCTTGTCAGTAAGATCTCAACAGAGTGAGGTACCATTACCATCAGAGGGTATCCCATCACTACTCCCTCGCATTGGGAAAGGCTTTGACCAACTGCGGTGACTGCATGCAAATAACCTGGTAAGGCTGCTGCAACTGGGTCCAAGGTAGCTGAAAAATAAGCTACTAGACGATAAGCACCTCCATGGACCTGCATCAAGACAGACAAAGAACAGGCATCACGTTCATGACAAAACAATATGAATGGCTTCGGGTAGTCTGGTATTCCCAACGCTGGAGCTCTCCACAAACTCTCTCTTAACTCAGTGAATGCTTTCATTTAGTCCTGATCTAATGTAATGGGATCTGTAACATCTTTATGTGTCAGCTGCTGCAATGGTTTGGCAATCTTAGCAAAATTTGTAATCCACTGATGACAATATCCTACCATTCCCAGGAACATTCTGACATCTCTCTGTGAAGTCGGGGGACTTCTCTGCAATATCATTGTAATCCTTTCTCTGGAAATTCTCCTTGACCCCTTCTCAATTTGGTGACCCAAATATTTCACTGACTTCTGACAATACTGCAATTTCAAAGGTGACACTTTGGCCCTCATTCTGACCCTGGCGGTCTTTGACCGCCAGGGCGGAGGACCGCGGGAGCACCGCCGACAAGCCGGCGGTGCTCCAATGGGGATTCCGACCGCGGCGGTAAAGCCGCGGTCGGACCGGCACCACTGGCGGGGTCCCGCCAGTGTACCGCGGCCCCATTGAATCCTCCGCGGCGGCGCAGCTTGCTGCACCGCCGCGGGGATTCTGACCCCCCCTACCGCCATCCAGATCCCGGCGGTCGGACCGCCGAGATCCGGATGGCGGTAGGGGGGGTCGCGGGGCCCCTGGGGGCCCCTGCAGTGCCCATGCCACTGGCATGGGCATTGCAGGGGCCCCCGTAAGAGGGCCCCTACATGTATTTCACTGTCTGCTGCGCAGACAGTGAAATACGCGACGGGTGCAACTGCACCCGTCGCACAGCTTCCACTCCGCCGGCTCGATTCCGAGCCGGCTTCATCGTGGAAGCCTCTTTCCCGCTGGGCTGGCTGGCGGTCTGAAGGAGACCGCCCGCCAGCCCAGCGGGAAAGTCAGAATTACCGCCGCGGTCTTTCGACCGCGGAACGGTAACCTGACGGCGGGACTTTGGCGGGCGGCCTCCGCCGCCCGCCAAGGTCAGAATGAGGGCCTTTATGTCCAAATTTTCCCAAATGATTTAACAGGGCAATCGAGTCGTAATTATACTCGTCCCTCGTTTTGGATGCAATCAGTAAGTCATCAATGTACTGCACCAGAGTCAATTGATACGGTAGTTCCAACGACTCCAGATTCTTTTTCAAGATCTGATTGAACAGAGACGGTGACTCCATGTACCCTTGAGGAAGCCTGCACCAGCTATAGACTCTGTCTAGGAATTCAAAACTAAAGAGAAACTGACTATCCTCATGAAGAGGCACAGAAAAGAAAGCTCGTGACAAATCAACCAATGTGAACCATTCTGCATCGCATGGAATCTGAAACAATATTACTGCTGGGTTTGGCACTACAGGGCAACACTTGACCACCATGTCATTCACTTTTCACAAGTCTTGCACAATGCGTACTTTCCCACAAGGCTTCTTCAAGCCCATTATAGGTGAATTACATGGACTGCTCAACACTTCTTTCAAAACCCCTTGTTTCAGAAAATCTCCAATTATCTGCGCCATTTTCATCAGAACATCTTGCGCCATGTTATACTGTGGAAGCTGCGGAACACCACATTCGGTTTCATAGTGATCTTTATCGGCTCCACTCCCTTGATCAAGCCCACTTCTTTTCCTGTCAGGTCCCAGACATTCTCTTGTACTGTTCCCTTCAAATCTGCATGCAATTCTTACACAGTAAACATCGGGAAAAACTCAATCAACGGGTATTTTTCATTAGTGACTTCATTCTCAATTTCAGGAGTTTGTTCATCTTCATTATCACTATCTGTCTGAAATTCTATTCCAGCAGTTGAACAACTAATCGAACATCTGGTCTTACATAACAAGTCCCTCCCCAGTAGGGATACTGGACTTGAGTCACAGACTACAAAATTAAGCAGACCCTGGAAGTTGCCAATCTCCACCTGTACTGGATCTGTGATCGGATTTATTAACTGTCTATTCACTACCCCTACAACCAGAACTGTTCTACCTGAAAAGGTAAGTTCGGAACTTCTGCACTTCTCACTGTAGAGTGTGTAGCTGCTGTGTCCACTAGAAATGAGACCCTATAACCCATCGCCTTCCCTTTCACAAAGGGTCCTCGTTGATCTACCTCTAATGAAGCTGCAAGCATACATGGCTCCTTATCCGAACTATTACACATCCATTCATCATTTATTTCATTCTCACTATTGTTAGGATGATCCTCGGACACAGTAAGGCTGTGATGATGCGTTTATTCAGCCACTGGTAGCATACACATAAACGGTGCCGGCCACCCCAGATGCATCCACACTCCTCGCCTGATCTCTCCTCAACCGTCGCCCCCAACATTCCTTCTCCCAGTCAACACTCACCATTCTACATTCCACGCTCGACGCCACACATCATTCCCCCAACAAATCTTAATACAATGTTCAATATACAATTGATCATGGATGAGAAACAGTTCAATATCAATTACAAAATTTTCAATCAATTTAACTATACATAGTAACATTTAAATCAATGCATGAAATTATATAATTAGTTAGTCACACCGTCATCCAAATAGGCAGGTGTCTTCCTTTCCCTTCCACTACGTCGTAACATACCATTCTCACAACCACCACTTTCTTCTGGAAAATTCACATCCACCACATCAGGAACACCCTCCATTAGATACCCATTACACTCCTCTGAACATCCGTCAACACTCTGTCCTCCAGACTTACAGATAGACAACCATCTAACATTCTAGATTCTACCATCATCCAACTGAACTACGTTTCTCAAACAATTTTCCTTGGCTCTGACCAACGTGGCCTTCCCTTATCAACAATCCCAGGGAACTTAACTTGGACACTTTGTCCCTATGACAATTTACACACACTGGACTTGACATCATGATACGATTTGGTACGCAGTTGATAGTCTCGCACCATGTCTCTCATTTCCTTATCCCATTTCACACCAAATTTCACTTGATTCCTTTCCATCAACCACCATGGAACCAAACAAGTGAACAGTTTCCTCCCTCTTAACAATTCAAAAGGCATTTTGCCAGTCACAAAATGGGGAGTCACCCTGTACGATGTAAGCATGTCCTGTACGGACCGTTTCCATTAAATACCAGATTTTAGAGCCAATTGTATAATTTCTTTAATTACTCTATTGAATCTTTCAACTAGACCATTCAAAGAAGGATTATATAAAGCAACTGTTGCATGTCTTCTACCATTCTGTTTCAAGAACTCTGACATCCTTGTAGAGGTAAATTGTACTCCATTGTCCGATACTAGAACTTCTGGTACCCCTTCCCTGGAAAACACACTCTCCAAAAATTCAATTACTGTCTCAGTAGAAATTTTGTTTACAAATTCCACTTCTGGCCATTTTGAGAAAGATCCTTCCAAGGATAGGGTGAGGGGATGCCTTTCTCCACTGGTTCTGGTGGGGGGCCTGTGCCTGGTGTGCTTCATCCTGCTAAGGATAGGGTGAGTGGATGCATATCTCCACTGGTTCTGGAAGGGGCCTTGTGTCCGGTGTGCATCATCCTGCCAAGGATAGGGTGAGTGGATGCTTTTCTCCACTGGTTCTGGAGGGGGCTTTGTGCCCAGAGTGCTTCATCCTGCCAAGGACTGGGTGAGTGGATGCTTTTCTCCACTGGTTCTGGAGGGGGCTTGGTGCTGAGAGTGCTTCATCCTGCCAAGGACTGGGTGAGTGGATGCTTTTCTCCACTGGTTCTGGAGAGGGCTTGGTGCCCAGAGTGCCTCATTCTGCCAAGGACTGGATGAGTGGATGCTTTTCTCTACTGGCTCTGGAGGGGGCTTGGTGCCCAGAGCGCTGCACAAGGTGTGTGGCAGTTTCCATTCCCTCACCTGGGTGTGTCAGCTACGAGATTTTCTGGGAACAGGTAGCATGATACTCCATGGAGGCAGAGACACACTCCAACCTGCGTTGAGTTTGCCTGCCAACTGCTGGTACTGCCAGTGCTGGTTGTGGTGCCTCATGTAGTCTGTGCAGGGTCCAGGACTTCTCCTGTAGCCTCGGATGGCTGCCCACTAGGAATGATGTTCATGTCGGATGTGTTGCCACTGTCTGAGCACGTCACGGGGCAGGTGGGGGTGGTAGCAGTGGTGTCTGTGGCGGAGATTCTGCCGGTGGTGCATGTGTCAGCACCTTTGGAGGGAGACAGCAGGACGTCTCCTGTAGCCTCGGATGGCTGCCCTCTGGGGACGATGCTAGGGACTGTTGCAGAGACAGCAGACGTGCAGGTGGCGGTGCATGTGGTGGTCCAGGTGGCGGTACAGGTGGCAGTGCAGGTGGCGGCATTTGCGGCATTGGCCACCACCATACAGGTTGCTGTTCTGTCTTGCAGAAGGGGTGACACCAGCCCCTCACCCGGAGGCTCTGTGCCCTGAGCTGACTTCCCTTTAGCCTTGTGTCCCTTCCCCACCTTGGAAGTCGCTGCTGGGACCTTGGCACTGTTCTCTTTTGTCTTGGATGATGGGTTGCTGGGTGGTTGGTGCGGGTTTTCCCTACGGCATGTGGGCCACTTCTTCACCTTAGCAGGTGGCGGAATAGGGTGATCCTTGGCATCACTAGGTGGCACACTGGCAGCCCTAGTGGGTGACGCCCGCAATGTTACTGGACTTGCAGGGACCACAGTGCTCGAGGATTTTGTGGCTGAGGTGCTGGGCTGGGATCTGGACATCCTGGCCCTAGGGGAAGTATGGGGGGTGTAGGGAAGAGGTCAATGTTAGCCAGGAAAAGGTTTTTAGACACACTGGGATGGGAAGATGGAGGGGGTTTGGGAGTGGAGGAAGAGGTAGTGTTGTAGGAGGTGTCTGTCTGCTGAGTTTGGGTGCAGATGCATGGGCTGGAGGCTGTTGTGAGGCAGATGGCTGTTGAGTGGGTGTGTGCCTGCGTTTGTGTAGTTTGGGAGGAGGGCTCCCAGACACACTGGGAGAGGACACAGGGGATGTGTGCATGGTAGTGGGGGTGGTGTTTGCAGGTGAGTGGTGTGTGGTGATGTGTAAACTGGTGATGGACGTAGTGGCTGAGGATGTAGTGCATGCAGGTGTGAGTAGAGACGAGACTTGGAGGGAGGTGGATGACGAGGAAGAGGTGGACACAGTGGAGGCAGTGGATGTTGGTGTGTCTGCATGGGGACGGTGCTTGTGTGAGTGCATGTGAGATGATGTGTGGTGCTTGTGTTTGCCTGAGCCACTTTTGTGTATTGATTTGGGTGAATGCTTGTCTGAAGATGTGCTTGGGATAGGCTGGGGTTGAGGGGATTGGGACTGGGTAGAGGAAGTTGGAGGGGGGAGGTTAGAGACAGGGACAAGGGCTGCCATCAGTGCGGAGGCCAATGCCTGAAATGCTCTCTGTTGAGCCACCATGCCAGAGTGAATGCCCTCCAGGTATGCATTTGTTTGTTGCAAATGCCTCTCGACACCCTGGATGGCATTCAGAATGGTTGACTGCCCAACAGTGAGGGATCTCAGGAGGTCACTAGCCTCCTCACTGAGGGCAACAGGGCTTACTGGGGCAGGGCCTGAGGTGCCTGGGGCGAAGGAGATGCCCACCCTACTGGGTGAGCGGGCACGGGAAACATGCTGAGGGGCTGCTGGGAGGGAGGTGCTGGTATGGAGTGGCAGCTGTACCTGTTGTTGGGGTGGGCAACGAGGTGTCCGCCACCGCCAGGGAGCTTCCTTCAGAGGAGGAGTCACTGTCTGTGGTCTCCCCTCCTATCCCCGTCGAGGTGCTCCCCTCGCCCTCCGTCCCACTGGTGCCCTCACCGTCAGAGAATTCGGCCTCCAGGCCCATGTGGGATGCAGCTCCCTCTTGCTCAGGTGCCAATGCTCCTCCGCCAGATGATGCTAATGCACACAAGGACAGGGTGACAAAACAAAAAGGGGAGGAAAGACAGAAGAGACACATGGTCAATGTCTTTAACAACTGCACTGTTGGCGGAGACAACAGACAGGGAGCAGCCCCATGCACTAGGCCATGCACTAACAGTTCAGGGGAAAATCACATGCCCATGGGGTACGGTGCCTAAACCCATTTGATGCACACCTGGAACCCACAGGAGCCTGACTAGGTGTACAGGGCCAGTACCACTTTTGGGGTTGGAGTGCCACTGAGCCTGCCTAACAATGGATCTACCCTGGCATGTCTGCCCTGGCCTAGGGGAACCCACAGCCCACTTCCCCCACCCAGAAACCTCATAAAGCATGCAGAGTCAGCTGAATGAGACTGTACTCACCCCTTGTGCCTGCTGTGATGCCCTCAAGCGCCCATCCAACTCAGGATATGCCACTGCCAGAATCCAGTGCATCAGGGGGTCATGGTGCGACGGGCACCCCTTCCACGTTGGGAGGCCATCCCCAGCTGGGCCTCTGCCGTCTTCTTGCTCCAGCGGCGCAGGTCCTCCCATCTTCAGCGGCAGTGGGTGCTCCGTCTATGAAAGACCCCCAGGGTCCGCACTTCCTTGGTGATGTCACACCAAATACTCTTCTTCTGGTGGGTGCTGACCTAGAGGAAAAGTTAAGTAAAAATTGATTTTACTCCCCCGTCCAGTTCTTCTTACTCATTGGCCCCAAACCTCCCACCCTGGCCCAGAAACACATACACTCACCATCCTCACATGCTGGCCTCTACCCCCCGTACCTTCCATTCACGCCACTCCATACATTCATGTCCCATCCTTCATGCTCACAGTGTACTCACCTGTTTGTCTGGAGGTACATCGTCATTGGCTCCTGAAACCCATAGGGCCCAATGATAACAAATGCTGATTTGCGCAGCGGTCTTTGTCCGCCTACCGCAACGCTGCACAACGCCAGCGCAGTTACCTCATTTCCCCTTGTCCATCCTTACAGGTCAGGCAGCTGCCATTTCAAGGGGGGGCACATGGCAGGGCAACTAACTGCACCACAGCAATTTTGGACAGGAATACGGACAGACAGCACAACACAACGATTACATCACGATTGTTCTAAACACTATTGTGCAAGCTATGTGGTGTATGACCCTCTACTCACCCTTCTCCTCCATAGGGCACGTCCGCCGGGGCAGATGATGAGATGGTGTCATCCTCCGGTATACAGACCCCTGGTGGACCTGTCGACAATGAAAGATAGACACATCATTATCACCTCACCTACAGACTTGATAGGGCCACAATCCAAGAGCTGTGTGCCCAGTTGGAGCCAGACCTGATGCCAGCTATCCGCCATCCCACAGGAATCCACCCTCTGGTGCAGGTCCTATCAGCACTCCATTTACTGGCCAGTGGGTCCTTTCAGACCACAGTGGCCATGGCATAAGGGATGTCACAGCCAATGTTCTCTAACGTGTTGTCCAGAGTGTTGTCTGCCCTGCTGAAACACAGCTACATCGTTTTCCCTCAGGTGGAGGATTTGCCCACAGTCAAAGGTGACTTCTATGCCCTGGGACATATCCCCAACATCATTGGTGCCATTGATGGTACACATGTAGCATTTGTCCCCCACGCAGGAATGAACAGGTGTACAGGAACCGTAAAAGCTACCATTCCATGAATGTGCAGATGGTGTGTTTGGCAGACCAGTACATCTCCCATGTGAATGCCAAGTATCCTTGCTCAGTGCATGACGTTTACATTTTGAGAAATAGCAGCATCCCTTATGTGATGGGGCAACTCCAGAGGCACTGTTTATAGCTAATAGGTGAGCCCGAGGTCCCAACATAGTTGACATGTGTCTGGGTATGGGGTTGTCCCTAAGGGTTTGTGTGTGTCTAACAGTTGTCCCTCGATATTTTCAGGTGACTCTGGTTACCCCAACCTGTCATGGCTACTGACCCCAGTGAGGAATCCCAGGACAAGGGCAGAGGAACGCTACAATGAGGCACATGGGCGAACTAGGAGGATAATTGAGTGCACTTTCAGCCTCCTGAAGGCCAGGTTCCGGTGCCTCTGGTAGGTGGCTCCCTATACTACTCACTGAAGAAGGTGTGCCAGATCATTGTGGCATGCAGTATGTTGCACAACCTGGCTTTGCGACGCCAGGTGCCTTTTCTGCAGGAGGATGGGCCTGATGTTGGTCTTGTGGCAGCTGTGGAGCCTGTGGACAGCGAAGAATAGGAGGCAGAAGAAGAAGATATAGACAACCGAAACAACATCATCATGCAATACTTCCAGTGAGACACAGGTAAGAGAATGGCACTGCTCCTCTCATATCATAATACTGTAGGACATTGCATGATTCTGCCTTTTTTACCTCTGTGTATGGACCCTGATCTTTCACTTTGTCTTTCCATTTCACAGATCTGGGTACCACTTTCTGCCTTCTGCTATGTTGACTGATGCCCAACAACTGTCGAACATTGGTATGTGAAAATGAACATTGACATTGCTATTTTTCAGAGAGGTTGCAATTACACATTTGTGAAAGTACAGACTGACTCCAGGTTGATTTGTGATTTAAGGGTGTTTATTTCTGTGCTCATAAGTGGAGGGGGCTGTGCAATGGGCTGGGGTGATGGTGGAGGAATGTCCATGGTAGAGTCCAGTCTATTGGTATCACAGGTGCATTGTCCTGATGGGCCGGGCCGGTCCTCTTGATCCAGGCATGCAGAGCTGCTGTCATCACGGTGGGCCTCTTCTGTGGGGGGACTGGATATGTCTGGCACCTCCTGTCCAGTGACGTTGGATATGGGTCCTGTTGGGGTGTAAATGCATAGTTATTGTATCTGCATGTGCCATCTTGTGCATGGGTGAGTTACCCTCTACTCCTGTGCTTGGCTTATTGTCTTTGCTCTTGTGTGATTAGTGATTTTGGGGCCTGGGTGAGTATCTGTACTGGACATGCTTTGGTGATTGGTGTCCATGCATTGGTGTGACATGCAGGCCTTGGTTTTGGGATGTGTGGATTGTGATAGTGGGGTATCAGTGGGGTGTTGGGGTGAAGTGTGTGAGGGTTGGGCTAGGACTTTGTGATAGCATGCATGTAGGGTGGGGGGGACATAGTAGTAAAGATTTGACTTACCAGAGTCCAGTCCTCCTGCTACTCCTGCGAGGCCCTCAGGATGCATTATTTAAAGACTTGCTCCTCCCATGTTGTTAGGTGTGTATCCAATTTATCGAGCTCAGGTCGCTCTGACAGCCCCAGGTTGCCTCTCGGGGGGGAAATCCCATCACCCCCGAAGGCTCCCCAGGGTTGGAATGACTAGATAATTCAAAATCTTCCATAATGACTGTACCCCCCTCGACTAACGCAACAAAAACCAAGCTGAGAAGCCTCCTCAGGTCTGGGGGGTATAATACCCTCCTTCGCCATGCCCCCATCTTGTGGGAAGGAAACACCTCGTCCAGCTTCTCCATCTGGGCACCAGAAGAAGAAGCAACCAATGGAAGAGCCCTAAAATATGCCGGCACGGACGGAGTCACTTTAATTTTGCCAATGCTTTTTTTCTGTCCAGAAGTGGCTTTCCTAAAGTCCTTCCCAAACTCCTCCCTGGCAGAACCTTTAGCCTGCAGTCTATCATCCTCACCCCCACCTTCTCCTCCTGAAGACAAGCTTAAGTCTTTCATTTTAGTTTTAGTTTAATTTTAATGCCACCGTCCTTTTTATGGGCTCCTCTCTTACCTCTAACCGAAATAGACTCTCTTACTGGCTTAGAGGATGAGAGGAGCCTGCTTGTTTCTGAGCTAGTCCTCCTGCTGGGATCCTCTTGCACCAAACCTGCCCTGCAGGACGCCACCTGCTCAGCCACCCAACTGGTGCTGACTCTTCCCGCAATCCCTTGGAGGGGAATGCGCATTGCTGCCTGTCGGCTCCTCCTGAGCTCCAGGTTGGCGCACGCCCAACCTGCGGCTCCAGCCGAGCAGCCACCGGCCGTCTTCTTGGGGCTAGAGCCCCCACACATGGGCCTGCAGGTAAGGCCCCGCCACTGCTGCGCCTTCGCCAGAGAGCAAAAACACTGCGCTCAGCGTCCTCCATGGAGCTCGGTAGGATGCTCAGCGCGTGTCACGTCTGCCGCCCCCCATGTTCCCCCTTTGCCTCGGAATCGCGACTTCTTCTCTTTCGCTTTTTTTCATGTTTAGCATATGGTCAATTTTCATTTATATTGGAGTGAAATTTCAACCAATTTTTTTTATTCTAATAGACTTTCTGGACACTCATATCAAATCAGGTTTAGCCATATTGCTGATTTTTTCTGTATCATATGATATATGCTCAATCGATTAAGGTGACATGCCTCAGAAATTTGACACCCAGACGTCTAACAGTTGGTCTGACTAGCAATATTGTGAGACACCTTCACTTTCCAAGGATAATGTCTACTGTATGCTAGTGAAAATGGGTTTATAGCTTTAATGTAAATGCATTGAGTAAACTCCAGGCCATCACTTGAATCAGGGTTGATTGGCACGATATTACTAGAGTTCAATGTTTAACCTACTTTTCATTTTTCAGCTTTGTATGTAAATGAAAACGAAAAAAGTTTGAAATCATAAAAACGAGTAACGTTGCTGCATTCATCCTTGTCTCACATTAATACATTTTTCAAATCACAACTACCTGTTGATCACATGACTCAATGATGTCTGTGGCCGCTTGTCTGGCAGTGTAACGCAACCAAAGAAAGGGATGGGACAAGGTTGTTGTGAAAAGGTCGAAAGACAGCTGGGAAATATGCTTCAAGCGGTAATACTAGCCCCATTGCTTTGTATATCTGCTTTTTTCCTATGCGCTGCTTACCTTGAAGCTGTAACAGTATGAAAAGATGATCTTCGGTTTCCGTAGGCATGATTCCCCATCCCCATTATTTCCAGAAAATAATTCTACGAAGAGGGACATTTCCGGAGGTGGGGCTCCAGCTAATTTGCCTGAAACAGGAATTTATATTTCTAATTATTCACAAGGGGCCTGATTACAAGACAGTTTTAACTGGCACTGTTGAGGTAGCACATGTTCTGAACACCTTTTACCAAACTATTATGAAAACAAAATTCTCAACCTTTGTGCACATTTGCTTTGTAGCAATTTGTTGGGCTAAGATTATGTAAAGTTGCCTTTTTGTGCTGTTGTCTTTTTGTGCTGCATTAGTGTAATGTTATTTTGTTTGATTGTACTGCAATTCTTGTGCCGTGCTCTATTTTTATTGTTTCGTTGTGCTGTTGCGTTTTATGTTTTAATTGTGGTATTACCTTGCTTTGTGTACGCTATTGTGTTTTGTTCTGTTGTTAACTTTAGATGTTTATGCAATCTCCACTATATTTCTAGACAAATGCTGCACATGCATGGAAAGTTCCCGTTACAAATAAACATTTACTCCTTTCTAAGATAGTAACATATCTCTGCTCCAGCTCTTTAACCGCTTAAGGAACCAGTCAGCTCAAAACTGTGACTGCTGTCAGTGCTCACTTTATGTGATATGGCTTGTGAAACCTAAACACAGGTTTAGTACTGCCTATTTGTGTGCCTGAATCCTCTGAAATGCTGTTGATTATATCATGGGGGTCTATTTAGCAAAGTGCCGGGACTAGAGGAAGAGTCAGCATACACTCTTTGACACCCAATGACGTCAGCATGTTGGTCAAACCACTGGCATAACAAAGGCCCCCCTTACCCTGTGAGTGCGGGGGCGAGGTCCAGGGAGCTCCCTCAGGACTGTGCATGGGCGTCGGGCACGAGCTCTTGATGGGTGGGGGCCCCTCCATGTACATTGTAAGGGAGGCCTCAAGTTTCGTTACATCTCTAGGTCAAACATCACCCCTCTGGCTCCCGAATAGCCTCTTATTCCTATACATCGGAAGAGCAAATAGTTTAAACAATAGGAAGTTAATGGGCATATATATCCCTGCTATCTTTTTTGTATTTGCAAGGGTCGTATGTGAATTACCATATGGCAATGCAGTGGCAGCTTCGCTGTCTGGCTACCCAATTGATGTCCACAAATTACATCAGTTTTAGAAGGAAATTAAGACTTGTTTTCGGCTAAATGTTTTTCCATTGTGATTGTCTTCCGTCCTGCATTGTTGCATGCTAAATGGTATACTTAAATATATTCACTGATGTATATTGTAGTTCGAAATTCATGATTGTGTTTAATTATAGTCACAATAAAATAAATTCAAGGCACATTTGAAAGATTTTGTAACGAAAGTAATGTTATTCAAGCAGAAACATATAAAAGATGGCAACGAGTCTAACTTCTCTGCATCATTCTTCATGTTTGAGATGTCCATGCTGCATTGTGCTGCTATGTATAGTTTTCCCAGGTGGCGTGTAGCCGTTCATACTGCAAGTGTTTCATTTAAAACATGCAAATGATTTCAAAGTGTCAAACGTACAATATCCTTTAAACGTATTGAACGTCTAAACTTAGACTCGTCATTATCACAATTATTAGCCCTATTGCCACGCCGTTTCATATTTCGATTTGCAATTTCTTTTGAAATCTTCATTATTCGTCAATTTAATTAATGAGACAGCACAAAAAACTGCGTACAAAATCATTATTACATGACAGTAATGAAGTCTACTTTCCTAGCAAAATTTGAATAGGCATTGAACAACAGTTCACTAAAATACATTAACACTGGGTCATCTGCTTTGCATTTTCAACAATATGCCTATACTTCCATGAAGGGTAATCTTAGCCACATTTTTTCATTGCAGTGAGTACATCTTTATCTTAAAATTCCAAATGTTTTTACAATGAAAGATAGTTAAGAACTAGACAATTATTTTTCAAACCCCATTGATTAATGACTTAGTCTATGACACAGAGAGAGAATGTAGAACAAAGGAGTCTATTATAATAATGTGCAGACATTAAACCATCTTCATTAATGGGTCTTTCGGATTTAGCTCAGCATAAAAATAAAATAGGCCATAAAGAAACTGAATAAATGTTAACTTTAGCTTCTTCAACATAATAGATGAAAAGGGAGAATAAACGGTTTATAAACCTAATTCACATATCTGGAATTTAAGTAAGTCAGAGTGGACGCCTGCGGTAGGTTACTGGTCAGTGTTAAGGCATGCATTGAGAAACATCTTAGGAAAGTTCGGTATCCTACCTCACGCAAAATAAGACATCTCACGTATTTTTGAACTCCAACATATAATTTGTGTAAGCATCCTAAACTCGCAATATGACGAGGTTATTAAGGCCTACTAAAGTGCAAACAGTGTTTTGCATCTATTTAGACATTATTGACCTGATTCACGAATATACTTAAGTGCAGCAAAGTTATAAGTGTGAAATCTCTGCACTCGTGGCGGTGTCTCTGCATGGCACACTACCTGCAGTGCGTTATGCAGAGATTCTGCCCTGAGTGTGGAAATTCTACCATGAATCCGGAGAGACTGTCATGAATGAGGAGACTCCACACTGATAGCTTTACTACATGTAAGTACCTTTGTGAATCAGGCCCTGTAAGTCTGCTTCACATTTCAGAGCGAACCAGTATATTTTTCAGGACAAAGTTCATCAGGTAATTCCTGATAAAACTTGTGGGTGGGGGACACAAGAACCAAACTGTTTGCCAATGTCAATGGGGTAAGGCATGCAGTAATATCACAGGGTTTATTTAGAGTTCATCAGCCAGGGAACTCCATTGCAAACATGACAAAGGGCCCTATCTGCCAAACTGATGTTCCCAATGCTTTACTTGGGTGAGAGGACTATCAGCTTTCAGAGGACGGTCAGAGTTCCATTAATGGAGCCCCCGTTGGCTCCACTGACAGAAGACTATCTTCTTATCTCAAGCCTGAGGGACACAACAGGCTTTCAACAACCTAGCACCTGCACCTGGACTCTGCCATATGTTAGTCTACCCTGCCAAGTGGTGCTGCTACATGGCACAATCCTGAGCAGAACGGACGCATCACCACTACTGACTGGATTGGACCCGTTACAAAGACCCTTATTACCTACGCAGCATCATCGGAAACACAACTGTGCAATGCATTTGTGGAACAGGTCCTTGCCTCCACAGTCAAAGGCAGTCTTGACTACAATGCTGGACTATGCACCACAGCCTCGCAGTTCCTCAGAACCAACAACAACTGCATCCTCGACACCAGACGTCACACTGCAAGCCCCATCAACGGGATCTTCGAAAATGATGTGACCCTCGCATTGCAGCCTCACCATTTCTCAGAACCAACTCATCACTTTCGCTCTGTGATGGATCTTCCACGCAGATCCTCGCAACGCCCCGCAAGCCGGAATTTAAGGTACTCTGTTCAGTGGGCCTAACTGGATCGGTGCAGCGCCACTTTTCTTAAATCAGGCCCTGAATATCTTCAGTTCGCCTAATTGGATTTATGTAATTTTGGTCTTGTTTTATATAATTAAATTGACTCTATTTTTCTAACTCTGTTGTGGGCTCCTTTTGTGTGGTGTTTTCATTGTGTTACTGTTTGAACTGGTGCACAAATACTTTACCCATTGCCTCTTAGTTAAATCTCACTGCTCTGTGCCAAGCTACCCGAGGGTTAAGCACAGGTTAATTTAGGGTTTGCTTGTGGCTTCACCCTGAAAGAATTGTGTTTGCTGCATAAGAAGGGTTTAATCCCCCTCAACTATTAACCACATTTCTGACACTTTAATAGCTTAGGCATCATTTCCTTAAACCACTGCAGATACACGGAACCTCCAATTGCTAAAAACAAAAAAAAGTGCTACATTAACTTTTTGTAACCCATGATTTATTCCCACCCACTAGTTCACTCTAGGCATCAACGTGACACATCCAAACACCCAATTCAGAATTTTTTTGGACTTGAGAAAGAACAGAAGAGAAGTGTACTTTTTTTCTATTACCTGAGAGGATCCCTGAAAGACCGGGCCTGCTCCTTTTTTTACTCACAGCAAAAAAGTGAACTCAAGGGCCAAAAGGCTGACCTCCTGTTCAAGCCACAGGGATACGACAAGGTACAAGAGGCCTTCCTTTCAACTGTCTACCTGACCAGTGACAACTGGAACTGGACTGGACCCTGCTGTTGGCCTCTGCCTGTTTCTAAGTACCTCCCCTGAGGTCCTGAGAAACTTTAAATGTGTAAGAAAGTGGTGAATTGGGACTTTAAGAACTAAGGGCTTAATTTGTATCCCAGCAATTGGGCCATTATTCTGCCAAGATGACAGAGTAAATTTCTGCTTCTCCCTGGTGGAGGTCCCAACTGTTCAATTTAAAAATGACAGCCAAACTAACTTGCTGTCATTTATCAAGCATTAGCAGGAACTGCCATCACAGAGGTGCAGCACATGTTAAATGCATATGCTGGGTGAATGTGTGGTTGTAAATGGTACAGTTTGAAAAAGAGGGAGTGCATTGCAGTGAATGCATGTTGAACGCATGTGCTGGGTGTATGTGTGACTGTGAATGGTCAGTAAATGAAGGATGTAGTGCTGTGCAGTGTGTGATATTTAATGCATGTGCTAGTATATGTTTACCTCTGAGGGGTTCAGCACACAAAAAATATACTGCTGTGTAGGTCATGTATTTTAAATGCATGTACTGGGTGTACGTGTGCAGTGGATGACAGTCTATGGGTTTCATTTTTAGAGACCCAAACCTGCATGTTGAACCATGAGGAGAGGAGGTAGAGATTCCCCTCAGACATATTTTTGTATTGCAGTTTTCCTGTAAGCTGGGTGGGACACACTGTAGAGGGACGCACCAGGCTTCCCCAGTACACTACAAAGGGTGCTCTTTGATTCAGTGAGAGATCACAAGGAAAGGGCCTGTACATATTTCAGGGAGGAGATCGGGCTGGTAAGAGAATCATAAAGAGTAGGGGTGGGGCCTGGGTTAACCTTTTGATAAACAGTCTCTGTGGCTGTTGTGGGGCTATCAGCTGTGAAGTCGCTCCTGCTGTGACAGACTGCTTTCAAGAGGAAGAGAGAGCAGAGGAGTAGGCACTCCAAAAGGTAGCAGCCCACCAACACAAACTTCAAAAACTCAGACTCTAAATTTCATTTGGTAGCTGGAAATGGACCATAAGAGTGTAAGTTTGAAACCCCAAATATTGTCATCTGCCAAGCAGCCAGAAGGGCTGTGTGAGTAAGGGTAGCTCAGCAAGATTTCTGCATCTGATCAGGACTCAAGGCCTGCTAGTTTCCCTTCTGGGTTAGAGGACATCATTCAGGGAATCCAAGACTACTTGCCCTGGAGCACTAGCCCGTCCTGCTTGCCAAGACTAGTGTTCCCCACGAGGAACTGGAGAGCTTTGGAGGGACCAAGGTCCAGTGGGGAGTCCTGTCGAGTCGACTCCCGTGTGAGGTATGAGAAATAATTGCTGCACTAATCTGTGGTTGTTTGTGTGCAGGATGAATTCATTTGCCTGAGGAGGGCCACTGTGTATTGACCCATGTGCATCACTGTGATGCTTGGGCCAGAGCCCATGTGTAATGAGAAGCCTGTGACCACCGTATGCTAGGAGGGGCCACAGTGAGAAGATTTCTGTGATTTGAGGACTGTAGGAGGGGACAGGCCCACACCGACTTTTCTGTGCCTAGTGATTCGGACATAGTGTACAGTGAGGATACGGTGACCCCATGTGGCAGAGGGGATCATCAGGGTAAGCAAGTGTGCAACCAGGTAGGAACTATTGCCTAAGAAGTGAGACCACCTTTAGAGCCCCTGTATATCATCATCAAGACTAGAGACAAGCATCAGGATCATCACATCCCCCCACTCCCCGCATACAGTGGGACAGACCAGAAACTTACCCTGCAGGGAGGAGCTGCCAAGAACCTCCGATCACTGCAGTGACGTACCTATGTGTGAGAAACTCTATGACCACTCAGTAGTGTCCGCTAGGCCGTGTGCAGTAAAACTGACCTAAATTAGCTGCTGCTGCTCCAAGTGCTCGCCAAAGGAGTGTACTCAGGAGCACCAGCTCCTCTGAGCCTGCAGGTGTGGGTAAGACTGATTTTAGGTCAGTCAGCCCCAGGAGACCTTGTTTGCTAGATAGCACTTCAGCGCTGGAAATCATTGACTTTAATATAGAGTCAGAGTGGACTTCTGAGACTCAGGCTACTAGTGGGGCTTCCCAAGGATGTTGCTACAACTGCATGAGGAATAACCACTATTGCTAGGAGCGAAGAGAAAGTTGGACCCTGGGGAACCACACTGAGGCACCTTAGAGTCTTGACCTCATGGGGACTGCGTTGTTGTTTGTGAATGTCATATTTCCCTTTGTGCAAATAGTGGTAAAATAAAAATGCTTCTCTCACAAAAGTAAGTATTTGGCTAAGCAATCACTTATTGCTGCTGCTCCGTGCATGTTGAGTTGTAAGCCTGCGTTGACCCCCCCTGTAACCACCTGCCTACAAACACCCCACCCCAACCCCATAGGAGCCTTGGACTGCTGAGACCACTCTATTACTGAGAGTTACATTCTGAAGCATTACTTGGCCCATTTGCTCAGGATTCATATTAGGTCAGGCCCAGGCCATCAAGAGTAAAAGGCTTCAACCCCCACAGTTGGGCCCAGTAACCCCTGTTTGCCCCATGGCTCTCTGAATGAAGTTCTGACAGTATTTGACATGGTTTGTGCCACATTAGATAATCTGCAGTACTTTTCAAAAATTCACTTTGCATATTTAGACATTCAGGCCCTATAATCTGATACTAACAAAAGGGTGGAGAGGCTACTTATAGGTAACCATATTGTGTGACCAGTGTTCCAGTCGAAATACACTCACATAAGGCCAATTCCTCATTCACATTAAAGAAACATTTGCAAGATCAAAGTGGCTCTTAGATACATGAGAACTGCCTGCCACCTAGAATGTGCTCACCAGTTTCCACATGTCAAAATGCTTTTGTAGGGGATCTGAAGGGTCCCAACGATAGTTCTGCTCCTCCTAAAGGGATGCTGTTGTCTTGCCCTGGCCTCCTTCCAAAGGTTCGCTGTAGGTTTAAATTCACAGAGCCAGTCGATGTAGTTGGGACAGCAGCTGTCAAAATGGGCACAAACATGCACATTATGCCCCCGATCTTTGGTGGAGCTAAGAACACCCAGCAGTGGTTGGAGCACACTCAGGCAATGTATTCAGGAGACGGCTGTGTTGCATCAGTAAAATGGCTTAAGTCTGTTCTTGTACATGATGCTACTATGTGCACATGCACAGCCGTTGTGTGCCAATTTCTATTTTCTATCACCAGATCTACGATTCGACAGAACACATTATGCTTCCTGTTTATTAACCAGATTGGTCCAATCGCATTTCAGACCTGCGCTTTCTGTGACCTGGACATTTCTTTGCTCTGTGTCTGTGCCAGTTGTATCACTTTAGCACAGTAAAATATTCTGGTCATATGAAATTGCAGTTTTCGCCTCACTGACAGTCATAGAGCAGGGAACCTAGGCACCAGTGCAAATGTATAGATGGAGACCTTCAATGGACAGCAGATTTCATATATAGTCACAATGTGCTGGTATTTCAAACCCTGTCTACTTTCCTCTGCAATATGCCCCTCATGCCCTTTAGCAAAATAAGTTAGTAAACTTTGAGTGCTTTTTGATCCCTAGAGGGACCCCAATATGTTTGAATGTTTTTCTGTCATACTAATGAATGGAAAGAGAAACACATGGCTCCGCACTTCCCTTGTTGTTTGAAGGGTATCGAAATATTGACATTGTGAATCTAAACTATATTTGTGTTCCCAATGACATTTTGATACATTGCATTGTGTTTTTTTTTTCTCTTGCCAACTGCTAAGTTTCACATTATAGGCGTTTTAATGTAAAAAAAAAAAGCGTTACATTAAATTGCAATGGTTTTGATGCTTCTAGTTGCAGTAAAACCACTTTGAAAATTGCTTTGAACAGTAACTTTTAATTGTTATCAAAATGTTTCTCATAAAGTAACCATTAATTTCGTATTAAATGAGGCAATCAATAAAACCGACAAAATTAAACTATGTACTAGAATTTGCAGAGTGAAGGAAAAGCAAACATAGCATCTGTGGTACAGTCATTTTCTGGGTCTAGGCCTTTAGCAGCAACTGAAAAAGATGTGTGTGTTATTTACTGTTAAGTTTCAGCTCAATTATTGTTAACTGGAAGGTAGAGCCAGCCCAAAGCGCATATCCTGAAAAATGACAAAGGGCCTGGTTGCGAGTTTGGTGGTCGTCCTGCCATCCCCCAGTGGCAGCAGTAGCAAGTAATCCATTGAGTCGGCAGTCTTTTGCCTGCCCTGTTATGATGCATGCAGTCTGAACTGCGGACTGCATCTGAGGAGTGTGTCCCGCCTGCGAAGCAATGGAGTGTAGTGCTTGCTATTCATACTCCGTCAAGACCACGAGTCCCTGCTGAGCAAATTACGAAAACACAGTGGCACTGGCAGTCCCCTTGCAGTGGTTCTATGGCAGCGCCATAACAGTGGTGATTAGATACAAGTACAACACACCTGATGTCCATTGGCCAAGTGCATAAACCTGGAAATCACTCTATAAAACACAACCCATTCCAGACCATCATCCTTTGCCAATCCACTGTAACACAGCCATTTGGACACAACATTTTGGTGAGAGAAGTCACCCCTTTTTCCCCATCCCTATGTCCACTCACCACATGCCTTGCCAGCACTTTTTTCTATCATCCCTTTGTGTATTTTTGGTTGCACTGTCATTGACTTTTATTAGGGGGTATGTCACAGCCCAGAAATCCACGTTCAGAGGCAGGCTTGGCAGTCATGGTAGATGAAAACATAAGAGTAGAGCCCTACTGTAATTGTTTGGAGCCCAAGTCCAACATACCACAGTTAACCAGAAAAGGAACATGTGGTCTAGAACAGTAGAGAGGGTAAATGCTGTAGGTTCCAGCTTGCATATACAGGAGGAAATTAGGAGGAGGTGGAATGACCTGAGGGGGAAGGTGCGTTCCCTGGACTCCAAACAACACCTGGGGGCCATTGGAACTGGTGCTGATTCTCTCAGCAACCCAATCAGATAGTTTCAATGGGAGGATAAGATCTTGCAGATCCTACATCCTGAAGGCTTGGCACAAATACCTGGAGGAGTAGACTGTGGTAAGTTACATCTCACAAACTGTCACAAAACCTCAATATCCTGTTTGATACCAATCCAGATATTTTTACATTGTGTTGTCTACCTAGTTTCCTAACATGTAATTCCCAAAGTATCAAAAAGGTTGTTTTTCAGTCTCAATGTGTATTGTTGCAAATAAGCTCATATGTATCAATTACCATCACATGCCACATGTTTTAATGGTTTCTGTTAGGTGTAGTCTCACAAGAAATCTCATTTCAGGACCCATGAAATGTATCAATAGGTGACTATATGGCCCATTCCAACAACATTTTGTGAACAGGTATGTTACACTAACCCTTTTGTAAGTGTTGGGAAGCAGAGATTGTAAGTACTACAACTACCATGAAGCCCTGTTTTTGCAACTCTGAACATATCCAAAGTGTGGTTTGGACCATTCTTACTTGTCTGACATCTCACAACTGATGTTTATATCTCAAGGAGTGAGCAATCTATATACATTGGTACACTCAGAGACATTTCTGCCTACTTCGCTTTATGTTGTCCTGGTCTCCCCAACTGAAACAATTGATGGAATGAGTGACACCATACAAAGTGTGTGGCCCAAATAGTTGCAAGGAATGAAGTTAACTCAGCTGGCTAGAAGCTACATGTGACCCACTGACTTTGCATTACTCACATGATGCCTAATGCCAAATATGCAACCAAGTTGTGTGATTGGATTGCCTGTTTATTACACAACTAGGCCTTGGCATGGTCAAATACACATGTTAACTCTCCCCTGTGTTGACTTGACTTGCCTGTTTGGGATATGTCACGCTCATCCCTCGAAACAAAAAACAGTACCTCAGGACACATAATAAGCTGTTTTTTTAAAAGTATACACATTTAACATCTACAAATGTCTTGTCAACAAGTTTAATACCACTGAAATATAGCTCAATAGTAATCTCTACCTATTTTGTCTTCTTCTAGGTTTCTACTTACTGTGTCACAAAAGATTAAGATGTAGATAACACACTTCCACCAATAACAATGTTCTCCATTTCACAACAGGTCTATCTGTCAGAGCACCTTGTCAGAGCTTGGACACAGAAGAGACACCCACTCGACCGCAAGACCAAGCCTTCAGGGATGACAACACTCCTGATGATCTGGATGAGGATGACTGTGCTGGTCCATCTGGTCAGCCTAGGCAGATGGCAACAGTGAGACCCAATAGGCCCAGAACCACACCTCCCATCCCAGCTACAACACTTCAGGCAACATCATCCACCACAACCTGTGCACCTAGCACAGTAGCGACCTTGGTGAACCCCCATACTAAATCCTGATGTGGAAATCACCGCCTCCGATAGAGGAGCCAGGAACCAATGGGAGTGGGTACCCTGGGCCAAGGGCACAGGCTTGTGGTGGTAGGTGTTGTGGGAGGGTAACTGTGGCTTAATAGAGTGAAACTACTGGGGCCACTCACACACAGGACACCATCGGTCACGTCTTGGGAGCCTATCAAGAGTCTCAAGGCATGATGGGCCAGGGATTCACTGAACTCCAGGAGCTGAAGTAGCTGCAGGGGGGCATACACCATCAGATGAAGGCCCATAACTCCAATATAGGCTCCCTAATAGGGTTGCTGATTGACATTTATACACACCTGTGCAGGGCTTTCCTAGCACCATCTACCTTTTCCTGTGATCCAACTACATCAGGACCATCTACATCTACTGCAGCCACAGGAAGGGAGGCCCTGCCAGAGGAAGACACACCTGCAGACTAGGCTGCACAGAGCGCTGCAAATTGTCCAAAAAACAAACTCTTCTGCGCTTTGCTGAGTACTGCAAACAGCAGTTCGTGCTTATTTTTAGAGCCAGGTGTTTGTCCCATGGTGGAAAATCAGTGCAAATGGATCCCTGTGCAGCGCAAGAGTGCGCTGATTTATTTCTGCCGCTCAAGACAATTTTTCTACTTTTTCAATAATCTGTGACCGCTCGCGTTGAGAAATCTCGCTGGGAGGTGGTCTTGAGTAAGATTTTCATTGCTCGCACTCACCAACTCACCGTTGATGAGCGCGAGGGAGGAAAAAACTCCGCTCTGCTCCATTACAAGGAGTTTTTCGGAACTCTGAGCTATAAGCGGAGCATGGAGTTGGAAAAACTCCGCAAACTCGGTGAGCGGAGCAGAGTTCACCATCCACCCCTACTGCAGAGGGGGCACGTACCAACAATTTATCAGGAGTTGAGGGTGACAAGACCCCCACCAAAAAGAAGCCTCAAACCTAATTTCTTCCAGTGTGTGTAACACAATCACTCTGTGGAAAATTCCTGGACCCATCTGCCTTTCTGATGACAGTAGTATTTTGGACATTAGACTCCAAATAATTTGGCAACTGCTACTATAGTTTCATTCACTACAACCGACTTCTTGACTTTTACTTTTTGCTGTTTGTTTTTCACAATGTTTCTTTTCTCCCTGTTCAATAAAATAAATCCACTAACCCGAAACTCATTGCCTGCTGTTGTATTTCTCAAATCTAGCAATGTGTTTATGTACTTCCATTTGAACTTGACAAAGAAATAAACATCCACTTGTGTAAGCATAGATATGTTGGATATATTCAATGCCTAGCTTAGGATCACAACCATGTCTTACCAAAACATACATACAAGTGTGTTCTTATATACCATCACTTTTACAAGACACCTCCAATAACCAGGAATTGTCAGATATATAGCAAATCAGACATGACACCAATAATCTGTGGTAGTGGTCACAATTTAATTTGCAGACTATTGGACCTGACAGCCTTAGGGTGGTCATCCCCCAGCTTTTTGCCTGCCTCCCTCCCTCCATTGTTCTGACCCTGTTTTCGCTGGTTTTAGGACTCTACCACTGTGCCCAGGACCTGTAAATTAAATGCTAACTAGTGGGCCTGCAGCATTGATTGTGCCACCCACACAAGTAGCCCCTTAACCATGTCTCAGGCCACCCATTGCAAGGCCTATGTGTGCAGTTTCACTGCCACTTCGACTTGGCATGTAAGACTTCTTTCCAAGCCTTCAACTCCCATTTTTCTACATATAAGTCACCCCTAAGGTATGCCCTAGGTAACCCATGGGGCAGGGTGCTATGCAAGTAAAAGGCAGGACATGTTTGTATGTGTTTTACATGTCCTCGTAGTAAAAAACTCACAAATTCGTTTAGCACTACTATGAGGCCTGCTCTTCCCATAGACTAGCATTAGAAATGCCTTCATATAGGGGCAGATTTGAGAGCCCCTAGTGCCTCCTTGCACCACATTAGCGTCATATTTTTTGATGCTAATATGGCCCAACAAGGCCACAAACGCTGCGCCAAATTTACAAAGTGACTCAATGCATGCATTTCAGCACTTTGTTACCCTTTGCGCTACATTATGTCTGCGCCAGGAATAATGTCTGCAAAGGGGGAATTCCCCCATTAGGGGGGCTAAAAAAAGAGATTTCTTTGTGTTTTTATTGGCACTTTTAAGACCTGTTCAGAGCAGGCATTAAAAGGAGGCTCACCATTGTTTACAATGGGCCTCAATGAGATTTGCAGGATTAGCCTAAGAAGTTTTGATGATGCCAAGGATGGCCATATCTTAGATACGATCCACACATGGTGGTGTTAGGGGGACGCTAAGGCATGCAAGATTTCTGAAAGGAGGAACCATGCCTAGTTAGGTATGGCCAGAATGGTAATAGAAAAATCCCGCTTTCTGGTGAAGTTGGATTTAATAATACTATTTTAGAAATGCCAATTTTAGAAAGTGGGCATTTCTCTGCACTTACTGCCATCTGCGTCTTACAGTCCTGTCTTCAATCCACATCTGGTCTTTGCTGGTTGACAGCTCCTCTTGTGCATTCCACCCAGACAACCATAAACACAGGACAGTCAGTCACATCTGCATTCATATGCCTGCTGAACAGTCTCCCTGGGCAGGAAGGGTGGAGGGGCTCTCTCTTACACTTCAAGGCCCTGTGGCCTGCCCTCACACAAAGGACTGATAACCCCCCTTTCAGGGATCCTAGCAGACAGGTCTGGGCGGAAAGGTTAACTTGTGCACTTCAAAACCACTCTTTAAGTCTACCTCACTTCAAAGGCATTTTTGGATATATAAACTGGGTCTCTGACCCCACCAAATCAGACACTTCTGGATCTACACCTGGACTCAGAGAGACTGCCTTGATGCCCAAATGACTCATGTGGACTGCTTTGCTAATGGACTGCTTTCCTGCTTGTTGCTCTGCTGCCTTGTGCTCCTGAGACTGCTAGAAGGACTCTGCCTTCCTCCAAATCTGCTTTCCAAGGGCTTGGATTGAATTTGCCTGCTGTTTCTGAAGTCTCAGGAAATCCTTGTGCGTCAAAAATCAACGCAATGCCTGCAGAGATTGACCCAGCACCTGCACCATGGCTCGAAAATCACTGCACGACTGACCAGAACGAAGCAGCGCCTGACTCGCACATGGAAGTTGACGCAGTGAATGTCTTGTGGCTGAAATTTTGTTGGATTACCTGCCAGATCAACGCAGCCTCTGCTCCTTTCTACAAGGGCGTCGAGAATTTTCAACGCATCGCCCCTAGCTGCCAAAATATCCCTACATCGCAGTGAGGAACCAAAGCTTCACTCCTGGAAATCGACACATCCCCTTGCAGCGTGGAAAGAAATGACACATCATCTGTGCAGCGCCAAAATGTCTAACGCAGCTCCTTATTTTTCAACGCATCTCCTCCTCTGCAACCCCCTTGCTTCGTTATTTTTGATGCATACCAGGTACTGTGTGTTACAACGATACAACTGATTCTTAAGGATTGAGGCTCATTTAAATCGTTAAAAAGTGATATCTCATCTTGTGCATATCAAATTTTGGTAATTTTAGCTTATTTTCTTTAGATAAATATTATCTATTTTATTAAACCTGTGTGGTGTATTTTTGAGGTGTTTTCACTGTGTGAGTTATTGTGCAAATACTTTACACATTGCCTTCTAAGTTAAGCCTTCCTGCTCTGTGCCAAGCTACCAGAAGGTGAGAACAGGATTGTGGTCCCTACTTGGACAAGGGTGTATACCTTTGCCAACTAGAGACCCAATTTCAAACACAGACCTTTGAAACACGGAAGGAGGGGCTACATCTGACATTTTAAAATTGAATAGGGAAAATACAATTGATCTATTTCAACAGCTGGAGCCATATCACCTAGCCCACAAGGGGAATCCCTCATCAATAACACCAATAAACAAACACATGTCAGTACTAAATTTTCTGATTACTGGATCATTCCAATCCATTTTTCTAATATCTGGTGGAATGTCAACAACAACTGTCTATGTCATGCTACAAGCACTTTGCTCTACAATTATGAAACACATCAACAGCTACAGAGACATAATATACAATCAGTATTTAGCCCATCAGAAGGGAGAACAACATGATTTTCCTCCACAAAAACATTTTGATGGAACACATGAAGGCTCACATTTTTTATTTTGACCACCACATGACAAGGAAGAAGTCCATTGGATGCCTCATAATTTTCATCCTATCACTGTGCACGCTGTCTTGGTACAGGATTTGTACACCCAAAATCTGTGTGTGCCATAACCAGGAACAACCATTTTCCGCAGTGTACTTCCAAACAGCATTATCTACCCACAGATGTCACAACTCAGAAATATCTAAATGACAATGCCATTGTGAAGGTACCTAAAACAGAACAAAAAGAAAATTAGCTGTCAAACCATTCAGATGAGACTATTCGGATAGTCAAATCAGTCCCTGCCAAACCATCAGAGCAATACAAAGCAACACAAACATAATGACCATGTGTCATAATCTTGTTCAGTAAACACCTTCCACCTGGATTACCCAAAGCTTGCCCTCCCTGATATTTTCCCCTAACATACTCCTCTTGTCATCACAACAAGAGCTGTTGTTTACAGTCCAAGTTATTACATGTCACAAAAATACTTACACGCATGAGAAGAAGTTGTTGTTGAGATCTTGATGCAAGTCAGCTCCTTCCTTTTCACCACTATCATCATCATTTGGCATTCCAGGATTCTCACTTGGTGGCACTTCAGAGTATCTACCATCTGCAATATGAGGGATTTTCCACCACAGGGCTAGGTTGTGGAGCATGCAGCAGGCCACAGTGATCTGACACACCTTCCCAGTGAATAGAGGAGGGCTCCCCCAGTTTGTTCAGACATTTAAATCTGGCCTTCAGAAGCCCAAAGGGCTACTCCACTGGCCCCCTTGTCCTTCCATGGGCCTCATTGAAGCAGACTTCTCTTGGGGTTGTTGGATTCCCCAGAAGGGCCAGCAACCATGGCCAGTTGGGATAGGTTGATTCTCCTACTTGGAAGACAGACATAAGTGCAACAATAGGTTACACACTTCCTGTTTATACTACCTGACATTACCAACACAAAGTTAGGACAGAACATTCTTACCAAAAAGCCAAGCCCGCGCTGGTTGTAGTTGTGACATCAACTGGGGTGCGGTGCTGTTCCGCATGACAAAGGAATCATGGGCTGATCCAGGGAACCGTCCACAGACGTTTGAAATATACAAATCGGCCAAGGAGACAACTCGGATGTTGATAGCATGGAAGTTCTTCCTGTAACGGTTCATTTGTTCCCTGGCTTTTGGTGGTACTAAGGCAATATATGTGCCATCTTTTATACACAACAGAACATTGCTTGTGACGTTCCACCACATATTGTCCCTGTGTATTGAATGGAACCAGTTGCCAGAAAATTCAGTACTGCCATAACAATCACAATTGGTGTGACACATGTGGTATTGGAGTTTTGAGGCAGAAGATCAGTCTCAATCTGATGTCATAGATCCAGTATGGTTTGCCTATTCAAACAAAACATATGGATGATGTCCCTTTCTTCCATGGTCTGAAGGGCTGGAAAAGGACGGTACAGAAGAACCTGTTGTCTCCTCCCTCTTCCAGGGTAACTATGCATGAATTGAAAACAGTATATGAAAGTTGTTCACAATGTCTACTGTAAGAAATGTGAAGAGTAAGCTAAAGCTCATGTGACAGTATGTAACTGTCATATAGCAATATATATGTATTACTTCAAAAGGCTTTTTTGTGCAACATCCCTCACCAATCCCCATTGTTGTCTCGACCTGGGTCTTGACCATTATTGTGCAAATAATACATCTTGGAGGTATCATTTGCACCACTTTTTAATAGACATTTGCATTTGGGCGAAATACTGTTCACGGCGGTGTACACTGCACCACGCTAATCAAGCCTATATGCACACTAAAGCACTAGACAAATTGAAACTTGAGTCAAAAGCAAATGGCAATGGATTTGTACATATTTCCACATGTAACCTCTCATTTTGAGTGGTTGTGACACAGTTAACAGTCACCAATACAGTACTTTCAGGTGCTAAAATAGCAGCCACGTGACCTCGCATATTGGATATTGTGCATCTGATGCTGCCCGCTGAAGTCAACCGCACATTAGTAAGTTAAGTCCACTACAAACACAGCCAAAGGCTAACATTGGTGATTGTGATGGTAGACGGTCAATGGCTGTGTCCTTATACGCTTATTACCATGTACGTCGCGTACATGTATGCTGTGGTTTGCAAAAATACCTCACTTCCCTCCTGACACTGCTGCTATCAGGCCTCCTCCATTAATAGCTTCTGTTTGCCACCTCTGGGAGCAAGCATGGCAGGACAAGCAGATGAGATGGCTTCTCAGCAGAGGCATTGGAGCTGCTGCCCGATGATGACCTTTTCCTGTATGGCCAGCTCTATGGCTCACCAGAGCAGCAGGTATCTATCTTGCATGCATATGTTACTTTACTTAACTCCATCATTTCCATTCCCACTGGCTACAATGTACCTCTGAGTTAAGATATTCAGTCTGGATATTGGTGTAAAATATTGTGGTTCTTACATGGGACAATAATGTCAGAGATTATCCAGCACCATACATTGTGTACTTAGAATCACCATTGGGATGTATGAGGCGTGGGAAGCCCTAAGTTCCATTTGTGGTGCATGTAGACATCTATGCATGTAACATTTCATGGTACCTATGCCATATTTAGTACTCAGGTCTTGCTAACTATGCAAACACATATCTGGCCTTTATAGCATGAGTTGTGAATGTATTCTGGATAAAGCAGTTAAAAATGATATTAGGCAGGTGTAAATTCCCACATATCACTCAGAGTAGATCAGGGCTCACCAAAATGTTATCTGCGAACTACCAATAGATCACAGACCTCTTCAGAGTGTCACACAGCCGTGAGCACACATATTGAATGGCCTCAAGCTGGTACGTGGAACTGTTGGAAATGTGATGTTCATGTGGGATTAATATGCTCTGCCTATAGGGAGCAAGGTCTGACAATGAGTTGTGCCCAGTCATAATCATGGGCCTTGCTGGGGCAGAGGTCATGTGGCAATACAACTGATGCCCAAAGTATTTTCCCTGTAGGTTCTTGGCTCCTTATCTATTCACTAAATGAGTTTGAACAAACAATAGTAGCCCTGATTACTTTTACATGGAATATATTTGGAATGGTGACTGAGGTAACCCCTTTGATATGATACTACTTTCCATTGACCCACATTGCCAATGTGTCTAATTTCATAATGACATTCCCCTTACACATACAGGTCTGGCTTCAATATCCCATAAGTCATGCTTGTAATGTACAGGCCAATTTCACATGTGTTGCATTAAGAGTGAGATAGTTGTTCTCTTCAGAAGAAGGTTTGATATATGAATCACATAGCTTTTTTTTACATCCAACCAATCAAGAAATACAATAGTATCCTTTGATGCCAATATATACTACACAAACTCTATCAGATGTAGTGTGATATTATGTTAAGTTGTCCACATGTCCCACATCACCAGAGAGGAAGCTATTGCAGGTCACAATGGAAGGGCTCCAGTGTGTCCCAAGTCATAGGATGTAGTCTGTACTCTGGTTCAAGGCTGCTTGGACCGTATGCATAAAGTCAATGGGCCAGGCTGTAAAGGTGTACAATAATGCACAAATAGTGTACTCTTCTAAATCTCACAATGGTGTGTCGTATTTCATGGTGGACCCCTTCACAATTCATGTATGATGTGCCTGGGCTACATGATGTTAATGTGCTGGCTTAGTCAGTGTAGGACATGGCCAGGGGTGAGTGTGGTCAGCAGATGACTGTCTAAGTGGATATTCATGTCTTTGTAGTGCTCAACATGTGAAAACTACACGTAATAGGTTAACTTTTGATTTATGCTTGTGCTATCTGTAGACAAATTGTGTAACAACAAAACAGATATCCAATTAATTACAGTGGCCTACTGTTGTTTACTCTCCTGTATCCGTACAGGTCAAAGCCCATCAGAAGCGTACCATTTGGAAGGCCATCACCTGTAAGGTGCGGACCTTGGGGGTCTATCGTTGAGGCAGTGTCCTTTGCAGGAAGAGGTGGGAGGACCTGAGGTGCTGGACCCAAAAGATCGTAGGTCCAGCTAGGAAGGTCCTCCCATTGTGGACAGGGCATGCGTCTCATTGACCCTCCTAATGGCTTGCATACTGGCAGTGGCACATCCAGGGCTTGATGGGCAATTGAGGACCCAACAGCAACTACAAGATGGTGAGTGCTGGCCAGAGTTGTCCTTGTTACATTAACAACTTTTTTTGTTACAGGTAGCCATTTGCCCAACAACATTGTGGGGTGTGCAATGTTGAATTAACTTGAAGAGTTCGGGATTGCATCGGTGTGGTAGTAGGTGCATGATGATGTGCTTTGCATAATGCCTTTATGACCAAGAAGCCAGCAGAGTCCAGTCCACTACCCATTTGCTGTTTTGAGCAGACATATGGCTGAGTAAAGTCAGAATTACCTCATGTTGTTTGATGTTCTGGGTGAAGGTTGTGCCAAACAGATCACTTGTCTTTATTGTGTCAGGGGTGATACTCTCTCACTACTGTGTCTCATGTGATGGTAGCCATATTACATGTGCCATATCTGTTTACTTTGGCTGCAGTGACTGGGCAACACTTCCCATTGATAAGTTGGGATTCATCAGTAACATGAGTGTGCAATCATCACTGGTGGTATCTGCATTAGTGCCTACATGTGGCTCAGTGCACCTTTCCCTGTTGTAATTTCATCTGCAATACAGTTTCACAATACATTCACTGACTGGTGACATGCACCAGGGAGTGAGATATAGCAATGTAGGGATCATCTGTGAGTGTCTGCACTCATTTTTTCAAACACCATTGGTGTTTTCTATACTAAATGATGCTGTGATGTGTCAATGACATGAAGTGTGTCCACCTCTTCATGTCATTGATATTCACTGCCACACAACACACTTTAAAGGTGTATTGGCTTTTAGGAATGCAATTTAAGAATGGTGTTTTCACCAGTACCAAGAGGCATTAGGGGTGTTCATAGGGCCATATGGATTATTATGATGTGTGCAATTGTAGTAGATATCTCCCAATGCATGGGCCATTATTCTATTCAACCTACTTTTCTATGCTTCGTGTGATATGTAGCGGAGCTACCTAAGTACAGCTTTCATTTTATTATCTTGACAATGGACATATGAGGAGGCATCAAGAGAAAAATAAGATCAATGTAAAATAAGCATTTGCGCGTGACAGTATTTCTGCTGCAGCTCTTCTCGCAGCTACATTGCTGAATGACTTGCCCATCATCACATCATGATGTTGTTTCAGGGAAATAAGCATTAGCTGAATGAATTCAGGGGCTTGTGCGGACACTGTGGAAATGTGCTGTTGTTGGCTATCATGTCTTGTGACATCAGTTCAGTATGGTATGCTACAAGGGCCAAAGTATACAAGGCAATCAATTGTCCTAGTAAATACATGAGGATGGAGTGTAGGCAAGTTAAATCACGGTGTAGGATCTTTTTGGTGTTATGACATCACTGTGATCAACTGTTTTCAACTAATGTAGCATGCATGTGTTCATGCTAATGTTGAAGCCC
The DNA here is from genome assembly GCF_031143425.1 of Pleurodeles waltl. Taxonomy (NCBI): domain Eukaryota; kingdom Metazoa; phylum Chordata; class Amphibia; order Caudata; family Salamandridae; genus Pleurodeles; species Pleurodeles waltl. The sequence goes on along the minus strand of NC_090449.1, from coordinate 683,939,008 downwards.
ATGTAGTGAACCATGCAACTGGAGTAATCTGTGCCATTCTGTAATGATTTGAGTTTGAATATGATGGTCAGAGGTGTTCACACAGATGCAATCAATCATTTTTTATGTGTCATTTCAGAATCATCCTGAGCAAGTGAAGGAGACAGGGCCAACGGTGTTAGGGAAGCAGCTGGCCATAGGGGTTCTGGTTATGAGTCTGCAGACACAGAGGGACCTAGGGAACTAGTGGCCGGAAGGGGGCCATGGAAAACGCAAGCTCAACATCATCGTCATCCAAAACATCTTCCAGTGGACACTCCCAGGTGGTGGTGGACCCCGCAGGATCTGTTCCTTCTTCATCCATGTCTGCCACCACCCTCCCTGTTGCTCTCCATCCAGTTGGCTGGCACTGCTCTCCTAAGTGGGGAGTCATCTCCTTTGTTCCAGGCAAGTCAGCCCCTGCCTCCCCCACTGTGCAGAGTGAGGAGGCGATTGACCACCTGAGGACCATCTCTGTGGGTCAGACTGCCATTCTGAATACCATCCATGGGCAAGGCAGCCATCTGCATCAGATGGCAGCCTACCTTGAAGGTATTCACAGAGCAATGTGTAGCCTACAGAGATCTTCTCAGGCTCTGGCCTCCTCCCTCATTGCAGCCTCCCACCACCCCCAACCTTCTGCCCCTCCTCCCCACCTCTTCCCCATTCCAATACCCTATTACCACACCTGTCCAAAGCACACACAGACATTTACACACACCCACTCATACAGACCCAAGCAGCACATCTGCAAATAGGCACAAACATAAACAGGCATGCAACCAAACAGCGAGACACCACACTCACCACCCCCCCACAAACACCGCCACCATCATCACATCCATATCCGCCACTGACAACACCACATCAACACACTCACACCACTCCCTCTTCACATCCCCACACAGCACCGATAACAGTACACACACATGCACACAACATACAACCTCACCACCACATCCACAGCCAGCACATACAACACCACACCCACATGCACCCACATCAATCCATTCTCATACCACCCACAACCACACACCCCTACACCACCACATTAACATCCACAATACCCACACCAAGCACATCTACCGCAACAACATCCTCAGATGCAACGCTCCCTTTGTACACACCTAAGAAAAACAGATGCACACAATCCAGCACCCAACAAACACCACATATAGAAGACACACCCATACTTGCCTCACATATATCTAACATACATGCACCTTTACCCTCAACAGACCCAAGTACATCAGACTCAGTAACTCCCTCTCCCTCCATGACCCCACTTCTTTCCATTCCCGCTTCTAAGTTCCCTATTGAAGATCCTTCTTTTTCACTGGCCCTAAACACCCCCAAACCTCCACCCTCACTCCCAAGGAGGTTCCTGCCCCTCCCACACCCCAGACCACCTCTTCCCCGTCCAAAGTCACCCCTATTGCCCACCCATCTGCACCTTCCAGGTCCCAATTAACCCCTGCAAAACATTTTTCTCGGTTTCTACTTCCCAATTCCCCCCTTCTAAACGTGAGTCCGCACCTTCCTCTTCCCAACCCACAACTTGCCATACTAAGCACACCCTTCCCAAAGATCCCCTTCCCAAATGAGACCTTGGAGCTGCGTGCCCTGCACAATGGATGCCCCTTTGTGAGGAGGTTACCCTGGTGTGCTCACAAAATGTATACTTGGACTGGCCTTTGGCCATTGCAGTTTCTAAAGATTTTTGCTGAAAGGGAAAATAAAGATCCATTTGTTTTGGAACATATTAGCCTTTAATTTACTTTTCCATAGCTATGTTTGGAAACCTACCAATGTTGCATCAGTTAGATTGTGACACAATGTCATTGTTTATACACAATATGGCAGGCTATGCCACACATATGTTTTCTGGGCAGGCATTCATCATGGGTATGAGCACTTGCCCCACCTAATGTCTGTGCTTTGATACATATGGATGTGGGACTGCATGTGTATTATTTTCACCCTGTTTGGTGAACAATATGACCAGGTTTGTATGGACTTACACAGGTCAAGGGGCACTGTTCCGTGGATGGATATGTGGGATGCAACCAAATTTGACCAGACAGTGATTTGAATGATATTTCAAATGGTAATGGTTTGAGCTTGTCTTGTGCAATGCCAACCTCATTTGGCTTGCACTTCACACTATGATGTATGTTGGACATATGCTGACTTTGTGCAAGTTAGTCATTTGTTTACACCTGGAGGGTGGTTGGTTGTCATGGCTTTTGTCTTCTTTTTGTGACATGTGTTCATTGTTTCGTGTGTACCTTACACCTACTTTAGTTGTATGTGAAGAATGCAGTTACTGATGTGTTTGTTTTAATAACTTGCACTTACACATTGCAAACATATGCATGGCACTTGGTGAGGCTATTGATTGTTCTGATATACTTAAAGCCAGGGGACCTGTGTGCAGAGATGTTTTGGGGTATGGCAAAGTGGATTGTGGCCTAGGGACTCAGACTTTTGTGGGGCGCCCTGATTGAGCCAACCCTGTTCTACAGAGACTGTTTCCATGATGACCTTGCAATGCTTTTGAGGCAGATTGTTTAGAATTTCATTAAAAAAAGAAAAATGATGTGCCTGTTGTGTGAGAGCCTAGTGCAGTAATTTTTCAGTGAAGGGGTGTTTCTGTTTCATGCAACTTTCTTACTTAAGTTTATTTTCTATCAATACTAGACCAAGGTTATGAGAAGTTGTAGGGTATTGCAATGATTATTTGCTGTGATGTTAGTGAGGACTTGCTGTTGTGTTACAGTGTTGCGGACACACATCAATGTCACTGAAAATTAGTTGTGCTCACATTTCAAATTCAAAAGAGAATGTCTATGAAGTGTTAGTGAAATGGCCAAAGAGGGCATCAAAGAGTTAACTGGGGATCATACATTAGAAGTTACCACATACATTTACCACAAAGTAATTACCATGCATGTAGCATTACCATGCATGCCATTACAACGAATATGCATTTGCAATGAATCTCATTACCATGCATGTCATTACCACATATTTTAGGTGTAAGTATATAGGTAAGTATATTGGTAAATATTCTGGGATAGTTTATTTATTTTTAGGACAGTTGAGGTAATTTGTAACTAATAAAAATAATAAATAAGGAGTATGGGGTGGTTAAGTGCATTAATACTAAGGTATTTAAATAAAAATGTACAATAGCTTTTAGATAATGGATGCAAAGAATATAGGGGTATAGAATAAGGAAGTGTATTCATTCTCAGGTATTTTTAAATACCAGAGTATTCATTTTTATAATAAAATAATTGCTAATAATATTGATTAAAGTGCAACGTAATTTTAAAAGCTAACTTTTAGGCATGAGATGCAAGGGGTATAGCAGTATGAGGGTGGGGAAGTGTAATAAGTCTCAGGTATTTTTTTCAAGTACTTGCAAATTACTTTGTTAAATATATATCATTGCTAATGGTATTTATTAGAAAATGCTAAGTATTTTGCAACACTAAGTTTTAGGCATGGATTCAAGGGATATAGTGGTATTGTGTTGCTGAGTGTATTAATTCTCAGGTATTTGATTAAATACCTGAGTATTAATTTATATACTAATTAAATAAAACTGTTTAAATAAATTAAAAATATTTCATGAGTGAATGCTGTTTCTATAAATGTGGAATAATTATATATAGGCCTTCATTACAACCCTGGCGGTCGGTGTTAAAGCGGCGGTAATCCCGCCAACAGGCTGGCGGAAAAAAAAATTGAATCAGATCATGGCGGAAACCGCCAACATAGACAGACTCTTTAACACTCCGACCGGCGGTAGAAACAAACACTGCGGTGGTTACCGCCAACAGACAGGCGGAAGACAAAGTACCACCGACTGTATTTCAAGACGCCTATCAGCCACCTTTTCCGGGCCGGAACCAATGCGATCAAAAGCACAGCAGAAACAGTACACAGAAGGGAAACCACTCACCTCTCGACACCCAATGAGGAACCAGGACGCCATGGAGCCCGAACTACACGTCCTGCCCATGCTGGTGTATCTTCTCATCTACCAGCAGTACGAACGGCGGCGGCGACAACCACAGTGAGTACTGCACCTACAACACAGGGGAGGGGGGAAAAGAGAGTGACACACTCATGCAACAAGCAACATACCCACCCCCACCCCCACCCTCACCCACAGCAACATACACACAAATACATGCAGCAACATTACATATACACCCCCTCGCCCCCTGGAAGAACACAAGGACAAAAGGAAATTATTGTAACCAGTTTAATCATGAAAAAGCTGATATTCAAAAATCAAAAATCAATATATACAAATATGTACACCAACTACACAAGTCCGTATAGTGTACCAATCATTGTCTGTGGACCACTGGGCCCAAAATGCATGGGCGAAGCCCACACTCGATACCTGACTTGAAACAGAGAGAACACTGCTGGGGCATCAGTTTGGAAATATACAGGCAGGGGGAGGGGGCACCTCAGCCAGATGAACGCACAACGTCACTGCTGCACGAGGGGGCTCATTGCCCATTGCTGTATCCTGGGGAGTGCAAAGCCACAGTCTCTCAAGTCTTTCCAGTGGGTGGTTTGCCCACTGCTGTATCCTGGGGAGTGCAAAGCCACAGTCTCTCAAGTCTTTACAGTGGGTGGTTTGCCCACTGCTCCATCCTGGGGAGTGCAAAGCCACAGCCTCTCAAGTGGATGCCTTTCTCTACTGGTTCTGGAGGGGGCTTTGTGCCCAGAGTGCTTCATCCTGACAAGGACTGAGGAAGTGGATGTATCTCTCTACTGGTTCTGGAGGGGGCTTTGTGCCCAGAGTGCTTCATCCTGCCAAGGACTGAGGAAGTGGACGTATCTCTCCATTGGTTCTGGAGGGGGCTTTGTGCCCAGAGTGCTTCGTCCTGCCAAGGACTGAGGAAGTGGATGTGATTCTCCTCTGGTTCTGAAGGGGGCTTTGAGCCCGGAGTGCTTCATCCTGCCAAGGACTGAGGTAGTGGATGCCTTTCTCCACTGGTTCTGGAGGGGGCTTTGTGCCCAGAGTGCTTCATCCTGCCAAGGACTGAGGAAGTGGATGTATCTCTCCACTGGTTCTGGAGCGGACTTTGTGCCCAGAGTGCTTCATCCTGCCAAGGACTGAGGAAGTGGATGTATCTCTCCACTGGTTCTGGAGGGGGCTTTGTGCCCAGAGTGCTTCACGTGCAGTATGGCTGTTAAAATTCCCTCATCTGTGTGTGTGTGCCACGAGATTGGCGAGGTACAGGTAGCATGATACGCCATGGAGGCCGAGACATACCCCACACTGCTGCGGCTTCGCCTTCCAACTGCAGGTGCAAACAGAGATGGAAGTTATGCCTCATGGAAGCTGCCCAGGGTCCAAGAACTCTCCTCCAGCCTCCGACGACTGACCACTGGGGATGGTAGACATGTCAGCAGTGGTGCCACTGTCCGAGTACGTTGCGGGGCCGGTGGCAGTGCTTGCGGAGGTGTCTGTGGCGGCGGTGCATGGGTCAGCACCTGCTGAGGGACACAGCAGGACGTCTCCTGCAGTCTCGGGCGGCTGCCCACTGCGGAAGAGGCTGGGGACTGTCGCTGAGGCTGTAGACATGTCGGTGGCGGTGCAGGTGGCAGTCGTGGTGGCGGGGCAGCTAGCGGTGTTCACCGCCGTACAGGTTGGTGTGGTTGTGGACAGAAGTTGTGACACTGGTCCCGCAGTTGGTGCCACCATGCCCTCTCTTGACCTGCTCTTCTGCTTTTGGCCCTTCCCCACCTTTGATGGTGCCGCAGTTGTCTTGCCCCTATCCCCTTTTATTTTTGCTGAGCTCTTGGTGGCTGGTAGTTTCAGCTTCTCCCTCCGGGATGTGGGCACCTTTTTCACCTTGGCAGGTGGAGGAATGTCCTTGCCCTCACTACGTGGTACGCTGGCAGCCCTGATGGGGTGGCGCACTCGATGACCCCGCAGTTGCTGGCACCACTGTGCCTGGGGACTTGGTGGCTGAGGTGCTGGGCTGGGACCTGGAAAGCCTGGCCCTAGGTGAAGGACGGGGGGTGAAGGGAAGATATCAAAGTTTGCCAGGAAAGGTTTTTTAGGCACACTGGGATGGGAAGATGGAGGGGGTTTGGGAGTGGAGGAAGAGGTAGTGGTTGTAGGAGGTGTACGTCTGCTGAATTTGTTTGAAGGTGCATGGGCCGGAGGCTGTTGTGAGGTGGACGGCTGTTGGGTGGGCGTGTGCCTGCATTTGTGTACTTTGGGAGGAGGGCTCACAGACACACTGGGAGAGGACACAGGGGATGTGTGAATGGTAGTGGGGGTGGTGATTGCACGTGAGCGGTGTGTGGTGATGGGCATGCTGGTGATGAGGTAGTGGCTGAGGCTGTAGTGCATGCAGGTGTGAGTGGAGACGAGACAGGGAGGGAGAAGGAGGATGTGGAGGAGGGGGACACAGTGGAGGCAGTGGATGTTGCTGTGTCTGCATGGGGATGGTGCTTGTGTGAGTGCTTGTGGGATGTGTGGTGCTTATGTTTGCCTGAGCCACTCTTGTGTGTTGGTGGGTGTGCATGCTGGTCAGATGGTGTGCTTAGGATAGGCTGAGGTACAGGGGATTGGGTCTGGGTAGAGGAAGTTGGAGGAGGTAGGCTGGATACAGGGACAATGGCTGCCATCAGTGCTGAGGCCAGAGCCTGAAATGCTCTCTGTTGGGCCACCTACCCAGAATGAATGCCCTCCAGGTATGCATTTGTTTGTTGCAAATGCCTCTCAACACCCTGGATGGCATTCACAATGGTAGATTGCCCAACAGTGAGGGATCTCAGGAGGTCAATAGCCTCCTCACTGAGGGCAGCAGGGCTGACTGGGGCAGGGCCTGAGGTCCCTGGGGTGAAGGAGATGCCCACCCTCCTGGGTGAGCGGGCACAGGACACACACTGAGGGGCTGCTGGGAGGGATGTGCTGGTGGGGGGTGGCGGCTGTACCTGTTGATGCGGTGGGCATCAGAGGAGGAGTCACTGTCACTGGTGTATGCTCCTGTCCCCGTCGTGGAGCTCCCCTCGCCCTCCGTCCCACTGGTGGCTTCAGACTCCGTTGCTTCACCCTCCAGGGCCAAATGGGTTGCAGCTTCCTCCTGCTCTGGTGCCAATGCTCCTCCGCCTGATGATGCTATTGCAAACAAGAACAGGGAGACCACAAAAAGGAGGGGAAAGACAGAAGAAAAACATGTTCAGTGCGAGCAACACCACTACCGTTGGAGGACACCACACACATGGAGCAGCCCTCTGCACTATGTCATGCACTAACAGTGCCTAGAAATTTCACCTGACCATGGTTTACGAGGCCTAAGCCCAATTGCTGCACACCTGGAAGTCACAGGAGCCTCACTAGGTACAGATGGCTATTACCACTAGTGGGGTTGGGGTGCCACATAGCCTGCCTCACAAGGGACCATGCCTACCAACTTCACCCTGGCCTAGGGGAACCCACTGCCCACCTCCCCCACCCAGACACCTCATTATGCGCACAGAGTCAGCTGAATGAGACTGTACTCACCCCCTTGTGCCTGCCGTGATGCCCTCAACCGCCCATCCAACTCCGGATACGCCATCACCAGGATCCGGGACATCAGGGGGGTCATGGTGCGACGTGCACCCCTTCCACGTTGGGAGGCCGTACCCAGCTGGGCCTCCGCTGTCTTCTTGCTTCTGCGGCGCAGGTCCTCCCATCTTTTACTGCAGTGGGTGCTCCGTCTGTGGTAGACCCGAGGGTCCGGACATCCTTGGCGATGGCACGCCAAATACCCTTCTTCTGGTGGGCGCTGACCTAGAGGAATTGGTACGGGGAAAGGAAATTACTCACCCGTCCGGACCGTCATAGTCATTGCCCACCAGTTCCCACCCATGCCCTGATGCACATACACTCACCATCCGCACATGCAGGCCTCAGCCTCCCCCCCATGTATCTTCCATCCACACCACTCAAAACAGGCATTACCCACACAGCATGCTCACAGTGTACTCACCTGTTTGTCTGGAGGACCGTACAGTTGCGTGTACTGGGGGAGGACCCCATCCACTAGTTTCTCCAACTCCTCTGAAGTGAAGGCAGGGGCCCTTTCCCCAGACAGTGTCTCCATCGTCGCTTCCAGACATAGGTCACAGCAGCACTTGCAGTGTAGGTCCTCTCCTGTTGAAGGTCAGGCATCAAGTGAGTGAACAGACAGAAAATGGCGGTCACGTCCGTGGCGGTGCATACCGTCACCACCGGCGTACATCGTCATTGGCTCATGGGACCCATAGGGCCCAATGTTAACCAATGCAGAACAGTGGGCGGTCTTCGACCGCCCACCGTGACGATGTACAACGACAGCACAGTTACCTCATATCCCCTTGTCCTACCTTACAGGTCAGGCAGCCGCCATTTCAGGGGGCCACATGGGATGGATAAAAACTGCGTCACACCTATCTAGGCCGGGAATACAGACAGATACCAGCACATTGCGGATTAATAACGTTTCTGCAAATAACACATTGTGATTCCTCAGTGTTGGATGACTCTCTGCTCGCTGTTCTCCTCCATAGGGCACGTCCGCTGGGGCAGGTGATGAGATGGCGGCATCCTCCGGTGTACAGACCCCTGGTGGACCTGTCGACAATGGAAGAGAGACACATCATAAGCACAAACAGACGTGCAACAATCCTGGAACTGTGTGCCCAGTTGGAGCCAGACCTGATGTCAGCTATCCGCCATCCCACAGGGATACCCCCTATAGTGCAGGTCCTGTCTGTACTCCATTTCCTGGCCAGTGGGTCCTTTCAAACAACAGTGGCCAGGGCATCAGGGATGTCCCAACCAATGGTCTCTAACGTGTTGTTGAGAGTGTTGTCTGCCCTGCTGAAACACATGAGCCTCTACATCGTTTTCCCTCAAGTGGAGGATTTGCCCACTGTGAAAGGTGACTTCTATGCCCTGGGACATATCCCCAACATCATTGGTGCCATTGATGGTACAAATGTGGCATTTGTACCCCCACAGAAATGAACAGGTGTACAGAAACCGGAAGAGCTACCAGTCGATGAATGTGGAGATGGTGTGTTTGGCAGACCAGTACATCTCCCATGTCAATGCCAAGTATCCTGACTCTGTGCCTGACGCTTACATTTTGAGAAATAGCAGCATCCCTTATGTGATTGGGGAACTCCTGAGGCACCGTGTGGGGCTAATAGGTGAGGCCAAGGTCCCAATACAGTTGACACAGGTGTCAGGGTATGGGGTTGTCTCTAAGGGTTAGTGTGTGTCTAACAGTTGTCCCTCGACATTTGCAGGTGACTCTGGTTACCCCAACCTGTCATGGCTACAGACCCAAGTGAGGAATCCCAGGACAATGGCAGAGGAACGCTACAATAAGACACATGGGCGAACTAGGAGGATAATCAAATGCACCTTCGACCTCCTGAAGGCCAGATTCCGGTGCCTCCATATGACAGGTGGTTCCCTATACTACTCACCAAAGAAGGTGTGCCAGATCATCATGGTCTGCTGTATGCTGCACAACCTGGCTTTGCAACGCCAGGTACCTTTTCTGCAGGAGGATGGGCCAGATGGTGGTATTGTGGCAGCTGTGGAGTCTGTGGACAGTGAAGAAGAGGAGGCAGAAGAAGAGGATATCGACAACCGAAACAACATCATCATGCAATATTTCCAGTGAGACACAGGTAAGAAGATGTAACTGCTTCCCACTTCTCACACTATTGTTGGAGCTAGCATAAGTCTGTATTTTTCACTCAGTGTATAGATATTGCAATTACACATTTGTGAAAGCACAGACTGACTCCAGATTATTTTGTGTTTGAAGTGTGTTTATTCCTGTGCAAATAAGTGGAGGGGGTTGTAAAATGGGCTAGGGTGATGGTGGAGGTATGTCCATGGCAGAGTCCAGTCTATTTGTTTCACAAGTACATTGTCCAAAGGGGCACAGGAAGTGGAGGAATGGCAGTTTAAGGATGGACAAGGTGACATAGTGGGACTGACGGGTGACATTCGGGGGTTCTTATTTCCTGGCGGGGGTCTTGGCAATGTTCTCTGTCTTGTTCCTGGATCTCAGGGACCGTTTTCGAGGTGGGTCCCTATCTGCAGGGGTTGGGGTGCTGGTGTCCTGTTGTTCCTGTGGCAGTGCCTCCTGTCCACTCGCGCTGAGGTGGAGGGCTGTTCATCGTCCAGGCTAGTGTCAGGGGCCCGTTGGTGCGCCACTGTGTCCCACCTGGTGTTGAGAAGGTCTGCCAGCACCTCTGCAATGGTGACCAGGGTAATGTTGATGGACTTCAAGTCCTCCCTGATCCCCAGGTAGTGTTCCTCCTGCAGCCGCTGGGTCTCCTGAAACTTGGCCAGTACTGTTGCCATCGTCTCCTGGGAATGATGGTAAGCTCCCATGATGTTGGAGAGTGCCTCGTGGAGATTGGGTTCCCTGGGCCTGTCCTCCCCCTGTCGCACAGCAGTTCTCCAAGCTTCCCTGTTATCCTGTGCCTCTGTCCCCTGAACCGTGTGCCCACTACCACTGCCCCCAGATCCCTTATTGTCCTGTGTTAGTGGGGTTGCCTGGGTTCCCTGTAGTGGTGGACACACTGCTGATTGACGTGTCCTGGGGACAGAGGGATGGGCCTGCTGGGTGGGTGTTGTGGTGGTGTTTCCTGAGTGGGGAGGTTCAGTGGTGGTTTGTGACTGTGTCAGGGGAACCGACTGTCCAGATGTCCCTTATGGGCCGTGCTGGTCATCTTGATCCAGGCGTGCAGAGCTGCTGTCATCACTGTGGGGGGACTGGATATGTCTGGCACCTCCTGTCCGATGACGCTGGGTATGGGTCCTGTTGGGATGCAAATGCATAGTTATTGTATCTGTGTGTGCCATCTTGTGCAATGGGTGAGTGACCCTCTACTCCTGTGCTTGCATTATTGGCGTGGCCCTTGTGTGATTGGTGATTTTGGGGCATGAGTGAGTCTCTGTACTGGACATGCTTTGGTGATGGGTGTCCATGCATTGGGGTTACATGCAGGGCTTGATTTTGGGATGTGTGGGTTGTGTTAGTGGGGTATCTGTGGGTTGTTGGGGTGATGGGTGTGAGGGTAAGGGTGGTGGGATGTGATGGCATGCAGGTGGGGTGTAAGATTTGACTTACCAGAATCCAGTCCTCCTGCTACTCCTGCGAGGCTCTCAGGATGCATAATTGCCAAGACTTGCTCCTCCCATGTTGCTAGTTGTGGGGGAGGAGGTGAGGGTCCACCGCCAGTCCTCTGTACAGCAATCTGGTGTCTGGATACCACGGAATTTACCTTCCCCGTAGGTCATTCCACCTCTTTCTGATGTCATCCCGTGTTCTTGGATGCTGTCCCACTGCGTTGAACCTGTCAACAATTCTGTGCCATAGCTCCATCTTCCTTGCAATGGATGTCTGGTGCACCTGTGATCCGAATAGCTGTGGCTCTACCTGGACGATTTCCTTCACCATGACCCTGAACTCCTCCTCAGAGAATTTGGGGTGTCTTTGAGGTGCCATGATGTGGTGTGGGTGATGTGTGAGGTGGTGTTTGTTGTGATGTGTGAGGGGATGTGTTGGTGTGTGTTGTTTGAGGTGCGTGGATGTTGTGTAAGTGATGGTGTTGTGTGACTGTAGATTCTGGTGTTGTTTTAGGTAGTCTCTCTCTCTGGCCTTCTTTCAAAATGTTGGTTGTAAGGGTTTGTGGGTTGTGTGGGTGTGTGCTTTATATTGGATTGGGTGTGTGGGAGTGGTGTGTGTATGTGTATCCGGTGTGTGTATTTAGAATTGTCCAATGTGGTTGTGTTTTGTAAGTGTGTGTGTATTTTGAGCGCAGCGGTGTGTACTGCCAATGGAATACCATGGTTGAAAGACTGCCGCGTTGATTCGTGGGTCATGATACTGTGGACCTATTCCTGTTGGCATGACGGTGTCGGTTTTGGTATCGTTAGTTTATCACTGACCTTTGGTGTGGCAGACTTGTGTGGGTGTCTGCATTGTGGCAGATTCCGAGCTGTGGGTCGTAATACCTGTAGCGGAACTCCACGGCCGCAGTGGTATGTTGGCGGTCTTCTGCACGATGGAAAGCGAGATTTACCGCCAGGGTTGTAATGATGGCCATAGTTTTTAAACATTTAAATAATATAAATACAACACATTTGCTTTTATTATTAATTCATAAAAAAAAAAGAGGCAACACTATGGGCCTTCCTTCGAGTTTGGTGGTGGCAGCCGTCTACGCGGTGACCTCCCCGCCTGTGTCATTAAGATACAAATCTGTGGTTCCACTGCTTATGTCCTGTGCAATGATAGACGGATACGAATGTCAAATTATTGTATTGCTGATAAGGGGAACTTTGTTGTCAGCTTGCATGATGTTTTACAAAATCTAATAAAATTTGTAGGAAAAAAGTATGTACAAATATTTAATAATTTATTAAAAATAAAAATTATCTGTAACATTTAAAAAATATTTTTAACACATTTTCCCATGGATTGTCCTTTCTTCATTTTTATTTTCATCTCTAATTTATTCGGTTGTGCATCGGTTTCTACAGTCTATAGAGGATTGAGGTGGTGATCGGAAGCAATGAAGAGCTGCGGTCAGGTAAGAACAATTTAATTTACTTTTTAAATGCATATAGGTGGCTAACTTTATTGCAAGGATAAAGAGGGAGAGGTATTTAATATTAAGTAGGCTGCTGTTTTATTTCTATGTTTTTAACACATTTTCATTCTCATACATGTTTCTAAAGTATGGTCACTTAGGGATGTTTGGATTTGTTTTTTAAATCGGTTAAGTACATTAGTAAATACTTCCTTAAACTTAGTTTAAAAAGAATCAACATTTTACATTTTTTTTATGGTGTTTTGATAGTTCAAAAAGACATCAAGCAGCTGGTGGAAACAGACCAGAACATGTTGTTGGTGTTCATCTGGATTTTGGTTTCTTAAAATTAAACTTTTTGGGATTTTGGAAAGAGTATTTTTTAACTTTTGAGGATCATTTTTTCCTTCCTTTTCCGTTTTGTGCATGTACATCAGATTTCTGCAAGGAAGGAGCACACCTCATTTTTGGAACAGTTTTTTCGAGTGGCATTTTGGATGACCCTTTTTTTAAAAAATGTCTGCATTTTTTTTTTTTTTTAAGAATTGCATTTTTACCGCCACACATTTCTGGAGTTCTGGGCTTTGTTTTGGATGTTGGATACTTGAAATGTCGAACACTATTGGTGACATGTTGAGGTAAAATGTTACCAAGATTTAAAAAAGAAGACACCTGCAGGTAGGTGGAAAATGTTTTATAAAACTTAGAAAAAAATATTTTGAATTTAAAAGTGTGTTGAGGCAAGCAATGGCACAGTGTGTTGGAGTATGTTAGTAATGTAAAACATAGGCAATGTTTTCTAGGTTGTCTGATGTACCCATGAAAGAAATACCTTTGATTTTTGCCAATAGTATTTCTGATATTTTCTTGTTTTTTTAGAAACTCAGGGGTTCAGACCTGTAAAGGATTGTGCAATTCTCATGCCCTGAAAACTGTGATCCTTCTTCAAAATGCCTAGATAATGATATAGGTTTGGGTGGAGTTTGCCAAATAGATTTGTTGAAGGAGTTGTGCCATCCCTCAATGGCATTGTTAGTGTTCGCACCTCCCTTTAAGAAGGTCACATTGCAGTTCCATCCATCAAAATGGAACCTTGGCTTCCTCCTGTGACCTGACCTGCTTAGGTGGCCAATCCATGTGTCCTCAAAATAATTTAGTAATGGTGCCAATTTCTCTTTGTTTTGTGTAAAATAGTCAGATTTAGTAATTGCTGTATAGAATTTGTCTACACACTCAGGAACCACAAGGCAGTAAGGTTTTGTAGTTTAAATTGAAACTTAGTGTCTGACATGTAATCCTAAATGTAGGATAATTTTTGGAATTTTACTCCAATATGCCTTTGAAAAGTGGAAAAAATACCTTGAACTTGGGTGCATTTTGCAAATTACGTTAATCACTTTTATTTCAAAGTCCATTATCACTTTTCTAGCATTTTTATTTACCATTTTGCTTTTTATCACCGTTAGAAATTCAGCATAGTTCGAGGATTGTCAGTGAGTTATCTGTATACTAATGGTACTGTTGTATTATTTATTTGAGCATGAATAGTGTATATTTTGGTGAATAGATGAGGTGTGGATTTAAAAGTACTATCCATAATCCAGACATCACTATTCTCGAGCATTGGTAGGTTATGAGATGTGCCATTTATTAATATTATTTGTAAGGGTTTTCGTTGTCATGCAATAGGAGAGTTTCATTAGTGAAAGTATTAGGTCTGGGGGAATATTAATATCAGAAAAGGTTTGTGGGGTGACACATTGGGGATTACTTTCCTGTTTTTGTCTCTGGATCATCCTTCTAAGAATTGGAATTGCGCACATACTACTGGCCACATGCATGGGAATGTTTTGTGATGCCTCGTTCAACACAGGACCACAGGATTCATTGGAGCTGGATGCTAGATATTTTATTTGTTGTATATTTTCTCTTCTATCCCCATTGCAAAGGTTGAGTGGTTATGCTCAGAGGTACTTTCAACAGTGTTACCTAGAGGTACCGCTCTGCCTGTGCAATGGGATGAAAATATTGTACACATCTCCAATGACTCCTGGGCTCAGTCAATCTATCCTTACCATAAAGGTAGCCACTATATTTCAGGAGTTTATTTTCTCTTCTTGATTTGACATACGGTGCTTGCAAGGCTGCAGCCATTATTGTGGATTCTGTTGAGAAAAAAATAAAAAATAAAAAGTTTATATGTTTTTTGCATTGTTTTCATTTTTGCACTCTGTTGCATAGCCTTTTTGGAAAAAAATGACAATGGTTTTAATTATTTTTTGCTACCTGTGGAGAAAGTGATATGTTTAGATACCTTGTTGAAAAAGTGAAGTTGCATTGTTTGTTAGCGCTTTTATCTAGGAAAAAAAAAATTTTGTTACATAAAGAGAAATGCAATGTCAGATTTATTTACCTGTTGTATGGTCTGTTTTGGTACTTTAGGAGGAGGTCTGGGATGTTGGAGTTCTGGCTTTATTTAGAGAATTCAGGTGAGTTTGGAAATTCTCTGTTGGAGGGTTTCTGTTTCTGGAGATAAAAAACATTATATATAGAATTTGTTTTATACCTTTTGGCATTGTTCTCCTTTTATTTCTGGGTATTATCTATTTTTTCTGTTCACTTACTTCAAACGTGTTGCCTTCTGATGATTTTATTTTGTTATGTGGAGAATTTCCTGGTTTTCTCTTTTTTTTGGCTTTCTCCTTAGTTGTGTGAAAAAAAACAAGTAAAAAATGTTTTTTTTTTCTCGTATTTGGTTCACCCACAGCATCACTCTCCAGCACCTGCCATGAGGGGCTCTCCTAGCAGAGTTAGAATAATAAATCAACCCCTGTCACTGCCCAGCACCTGTCCTGAGGGATGTCCCCAGTGGGGTTAGAATAGTAAATTAGCTCCCCTGTCACTGTCCAGCACCTGCTCTCAGTAGAGGACCTTAGTGTTGTTAAATTTGTATTTTAGATATTGGTAAAATGTAGTTAAAAGTTTCTCAGATTACTGCAATTTTATAGAGTACAATGCAAATAATTTTTGTGGATGGGCTATCAAAATCTGTGAATTAAGAGGCAGAGCCAATCAAGATGGCTGAGCGGACATAATCCACTTAGGCGTCGCTGCAACAGGACAGCAAGCCAAGGTTCAGAAGCACTTACGGTGCCCCAAAAGATACCTTCTCGGAGGAGGGGGGAGAACCTTGTGAGCCCCCACAGCCCTGCAGCCATTCGCTGCATGAGGCCGCAGCTCCAGAAGGCCCTACCACTGAAAGCAGATCTACCTGCCTATGGCCTCCCCCAGTCACACTCCCTTGCATAACATTTTAACTTTCCACAAAGTACATCTAGAGGCCTGACCTTGACATGGCAGACTAACTGTGAGGACACAAGGCAGAAAGCTGAAAAAAAATAGGTAGACATTGCTTTGCCTGCTAATGTGAATCCGTAATATTTGACCTACCGAATAGTGTGCCTAGATCCTGTACATGTAAGCACCAAATATGAAGAGGTAGTTCCAGGTTTTAGGGATGAGCAGCGATCAACACACCAGAGCATGAGGCCTCAGCCAATCAAATGGCCACAATGCTTTAAAGACCTGCGGATCCACAGACTCCATGGAGTCTGTGGATCTGCCAACAGATCTAGCAAATAAAACAATGTGCCAACAAAAAACATGTTTGTGACTACCTAGTACAACCCCCTCTCCCTATGGTGAGAGTGAAAGGTGAGGGAAATTTGGGTGGATGCGGTCTTGGGGCAGTTCACAGGGAGGGCTCAAGGTCATTGGCTGAGTGGTAGCCACAAAACCCCATACAGTGCTAATGAGAGGGTGGCATCCAACACCATCTGTGGGACATCAGAAAGAACAAACATGTCTAGACAAAATCCACCTGCCAGCTGCCTTTCTAGTGAGCGTCAGCGAGATTGTGAATATTAACTACTGTGCTGGGACACAACTACGCTGCTCCTCTTCCTCCCCACCAGGCACATCACCTAGTATGTGTGACAAACTCAGTGCTAACAAAGAAACACCAGCTCAACAGAGGGTCTAGCTATTTCGCACCAGTGGAGATATGAGATCCTACCCCAGTCACCCCTATCAGGGAAAACATGTCTCTCACAAAAAAGGTTTACTAGCCTCACTGAGAGACTTTAGACAGGAACTGAGGGAGGAACTTAAGGCAGACCTAGCTTCCTTCTTTGACACTCTCTTAAGGCAGATCTCGATGGGAAACTTACCTCCTTGCAACACGGTCATTTGGGGCACATGTGTAGTTGATCTAGACGCCAAGATCACAGATCTCAAATGGTGAACCAAGCAAATGGAACATTTGACTCAGACCCTCAAAACACAGTTGCAGACATCCATCCTGAAATGCGAAGATCTAAAAAAAGATTGAGACGTGATAACATTACGATCACAGACCTGGAGGACGGGTCGGAGGGCCGCGATCTTGAAGCCTTTGTCACAGGCCTATTCTCAGAACTGCTAGGAAATGAGTCACTTGAGGTGAATATAGAGAGAACACATCGGGTAGACCTCCCGGCAACAAGGGAAAGGAAACATCCCATTGACATTCTAGGATACCTGCACTATTATAGGGTGCAAGAGGCCATCCTCCAGGCAGCCCAAAAGACAGACTTATTCATGATCCAGGGGTCTGCTTGCTCCCTCTATCAAGATGTAGCTCCTTTAACAACCCAAGGCACCATTTCTGCCCCATGACCAACAAACTATAGCAAGAAAAGGTCAAATACCGATGGACATATCCATTTGTCCTGGCCTTCGATCTCTGCAAAAAAGCACACTGTGTCGCAGAAGCCGTAACCTGGCTCGGTATTCCAGTCCCAGAAACACAACAACTAGGGGCAATTTGGGGAAGCCTCAGAGCTAGAAACAGAACCAGAGGAACTCGACCCGCAGAACAATGGCTCTCCCAGCATCGACCTATACAACACAGGAAACGCTAACCCTCTGTGGTTGGAAACATATCTACAGGACATATTTCACAGAGGCTATAATACTAGGGGTTTCACTGAAACCACACTATTCAATTAAGGGAGATTTCATATGTCACCTATCGATAAGACACACTGACCACAGGTTGAAAGATGACAAAAGCAAAGCGATCTGTATTTCTGTCCACTGGGAGACGACCTCAGGGCATCTCTCCAGGTTCTTTGGGTACTGTGTAAAGGATGCCTTACTTTAAAGTCTTCTTTCAGGTAGGTTATGCATGTGCTGACCTAAAGATACCTTGACTAATGTTTGCTTCCCTAGTTTTGCGTCAGAGGTAATAGACCTATACACCTGACATGATTTTGTGTGTCAGAAGGGACCCGTTGTCCCTTAAGTTCTAGGTGGAGGATTTTGGTTTTTAGACTCATTGGTACATGGATGGTAATCTTGCAGGGTGGAGAGAGGGAGGAAGGAATCTATTAAGACCACAGACCTCTTTGATGGAGGGGGAGATAAAGCAAGGGGGAACCTGGGGATAAGATATATGGGTGGACCCTTAATGAGGCTTCGAGTACCTAAAGTACTATGGTGATTACCACCCTCACATGGAATATTAAGGGACTAAGTGGCAAATTTAGGAAACGTGGCACTGCACACTGTGCACTGCCATTTTTCTTGCACCCTTTAGCACCCCCCAACACCACCATGAGGGCGCCGTATTTAAAATATGGTACACCATGGCGGTAGTTAGGGGACTAGTGTCTGAATTTTTTACGCTAGTCCAGTGTTTTGCATGATTCATGTAAAAAATTCTGACACTAATCCTGCAGAGGACCCAGAGGACCATTTTAAGCAATGGAAGCCATCTTTGACTGCTTGGCTATTCTTCACAAGCAGGAATATACCACAAAGTCCAGAATTGTCTTCCTTCAGGCAGAATCAGCAACTGCAGGCCGACCTAGCAAAGCACAGTCAGAGGAAAAGGGGCGGTACTTCTCCAGCTCTTCAGCTCTTCTCCTAGGCAGAGGTTCCTCTTGAATCCAGAATTAATCTGAAAATCTGGGGTTTTGGGTCCACTACTTATACCCCTTTCTGCCTTTGAAGTTGGCAAACTTCAAAGGAAAGTCTCTGTTTTTCACAACATCCTACCTTGCTCAGGCCTGGCTCCAGATACCAGGGGGTTAGAGACTTCACTGTGTGAGGGCAGGCACAGCCCATTCAGGTGTAAGTGATCACTCCTCCGTCCTCTATAGCTCTGATGGCTCATCCGGATATGCAGGCTACACCCCATCTCCCTTTGTGTCACTGCCTAGAGGGGATTCACAAACAGCCCGACTGCCAGTCTGACACAGCCTAGGAGTACACAAGCAGGCAGAGTCACAGAATGGTTTAAGAAAGAAAATGCCCAGTTTCTAAAAGTAGCATTTTCAAACTGACAATTTAAAAAACAACGTTAACAAAAGATGAATTTTTTAATTGTGAGTTCAGAGACACCAAACGCCACATTTCTATCTGCTCCCAAAGGGAAACTGCACTTCAAAGATATATAAAGGCAGAACCCATCTAAACCTATGAGAGAGATAGGCCTTGCAACAGTGAAAAACAAATTTGGCAGCATTTCACTGTTAGGTCATATAAAACACAGCAGTACCTGTCCCACCTTTAACAGACACTGCACTCAGCCCCTTAAGCTACCTAGGACATACCTTAGGGGTGCTGTACATGTATAAGAAGGGAAGGTTTAGGCCTGGCAAGTGGGTATACTTGCCAGGTCGAATTGGCTGTTTAAAACTGCACACACAGACACTGCAGTGGCAGGTCTGAGTCACTTTTACAGAGCTACTCATGTGGGTGGCACAACCAGTGCTGCAAGCCCACTAGTAGCATTTGATTTACAGGCCCTGGGCACCTCTAGTATACTTTGCTAGGGGCTTACTAGTAAATCAAATATGTCAATCATGGAAAAGCCAATTACACATACATTTTACACAGGGAACACTTGCACTTTTGCACTGGTCAGCAGTAGTAAAGTGCCCAGAGTTCCTAAAACTGAAAAAAACAGAGTCCAGCACACTGAGAAAACATGGGAAGCAGAGGCAAAAAAGACAGGGGAGACCACGCCAATGATGCCAGGTCTAACAGTATGTAATGTAATAGTATGTATTATGACATTAAATGTAATCTATATTTGCTTTTCAGATATCTACTTATATTTGAAGAGGAACAGAAGATGGAATGCTGAGGTGAAACAAATTAAGACGTTTGCATGTGGATAGGATCCATAAACTAGGCCACCAATTAAATTTTTTAGTGAAACTGGCATATGGCACTTGATACAACGAGTGACCATGTCTTCCAGTTTTAGTGAAACAGCAGGAATGGTAACCATCTGCTCAAGAGGTAAGGGTCCCATCAATTGTCCAGCTGATAATGATGATGATGCACCACCTTCCTTCTCCCTTAGCACGTTGTGATATGTCCTTCTATGTATTGCTTTCAGGTGTTTCCAAATCTTCACCATACTGCTTAACAGCTTTTGCTGCATATATTGCATCGGACATATTTTAGAAAGAACTGTCTTTTCTCCTGAAGGGATGGGGAAATATTTTCAAACGTCAGAGTAAATCTTTGGAGGTGGTAAGTCTTCTTCTTCTTCTTCTTCTTCTTCTTCTTCATCCTGCTCTTCCCCTTCTCTTCTTTCTTCAGCAGATAGCATCTTAACTGTGAAACTCTCTTCTTTTGAAGGAAAGCCAAAAAAATGATGGAACTGTGGTTTTGAGTCTCTCTCCAGAGAGATGTGAAACCCAAATAATCAGTGATGTCATTTGAGATGTCATCAATGATGTCATCAGTGATGTCACTGACCACGATATGAGTGATTTAATATTTGAGGTCATAAGCAGTGGATTGCAGGGGCATCTGTTATAGTTAGAGTGGATAGGTAAAAGTGTTGAATTTCTATGGTTTTGTGTGTGTAAAATCTGAGCCTACCTATACCATCCTTGTAAACTTTCCTTTTTTCAGTATGTAATACCCAGTGGCAGTCACCACCGGGAAGTTATAGTAGGGCAGTATTTCCATAGGAAATGGCTCTTGTGGGTGGCTAACAACTGTTATGCCATTCAGCGAATGTTCATCAAATTTTCCAAAAAAGTGTTCTTTTTTGCTCAGCTTCTTCATGCAAAGTTAAAGGGTGGCCAAGAAAAAGGGGAGTCCCAAAACATAAAATCCCATGAAATTTCAATGGAGATTTTTGGACTACGCTACACACAAAATAGCTGAATGGAATTACACTAAGGGCCATATTTATACTTTTTGACGCAAAACTGCGCTAACGCAGTTTTGCGCCCAAAAAATTTGCGCCGGCTAACGCCATTCTGAAGCGCCATGCGGGCGCCGTATTTATTCAATGACGTTAGCCGGCGTTAGCCGCTGGCGCTGTCTGGTGTGCGTTAAAAAAAAACGACGTACACCAGGCAGCGCCGGCGTAGGGGGAAAATGGCGTATGGGCGTCCACAAATGGTGCAAGTCAGGCTGAGGCAAAAAAATCGGCACAACCCGATTTGCGCCATGTTTTTACGACGCCCATCCCCCATTGAAATGACTCCTGTCTTAGCAAAGACAGGAGTCATGCCCCCTTGCCCAATGGCCATGCCCAGGGGACTTCTGTCCCCTGGGCATGGTCATTGGGCATAGTGGCATGTAGGGGGGCACAAATCAGGCCCCCCTATGCCACAATTTTTTTTTTTTTAAAATACTTACCTGGACTTACCTTAATGTCCCTGGGGTGGGTCCCTCCATCCTTGGGTGTCCTCCTGGGGTGGGCAAGGGTGGCAGGGGGTGTCCCTGGGGGCAGGGGAGGGCACCTCTGGGCTCATTCTGAGCCCACAGGTCCCTTAACGCCTGCCCTGACCCAGGCGCTAAAATCCGGCGCTAATGCGGGTTTTTTAGACCCGCCCACTCCCGGGCGTCATTTTTGCCCGGGAGTATAAATACGACGCATATGCATCGGAGTCATTTTTTAAGACGGGAACGCCTACCTTGCATATCATTAACGCAAGGAAGGTGTTCACGCAAAAAATGACGCTAACTACATAAACTTTGGCGCTAGACGCGTCTAACGCCAAAGTATAAATATGGAGTTAGTTTTGCGTCGAATTTGCGTTGAAAAAAACGACGCAAATTCGGCGCAAACGGAGTATAAATATGCCCCTAAGGACTTCACTACGAGTTTGGCGGTCTTACCACTGGACCACCATGTTGGCAGTTCCAAAAAGACTGCCATGTTGGCAGTCTCCTATATCGTCCTATTACGAGTTATACAGGCAGGACCACCAACCAAAAAAGCCAGACCAACAGTGGGGCTGAGGCCAGAAATGAGGTGGTCTGACATCCAGCACCGACAGAACCATGACCAACCACTGACCGTATTACAAGTCCTAATTCGCAGTGGCGGACACCCATGGTAGCCAGCCAATGGTGGTCAAAACCACCCGGGTCTGCTGATACCAAAGTAAGACACAACACCATGGGCACAAGGGAGGACATCAGGAAGAGGTGAAATTATCTCAGGGGCAAGGTCAGTTCCCTGATCTCCAGGCACTATCTGCAGGCCTCGAAGACTGGCGGTGGCCCGCCCAGTGCCCATTACCACTCTGTCCCTGAGAGAAGGTCTTGGCCATCCTACATCCTGAGGGCTTGACAGGAATACCTGGGTGAGTTGAGTCTGGAAAAATGTCACCAAAATGCTAGGTCATGCATGCACACTGCCCACCTTGTGCCACCTTCACTGTCCCTCCACTCAGCCAGCCCATTGTCCCCTACCCCAAAGACCACTGATTGTCAACTACCAATTGAAATGTACTCACCTGGTGGATAACATTTGTACAGTGGCTGTAGTACAGGGACTGACAGGACTACAACTCACTTCAGGCACTGTTTCTAGAAAACCAAACACCAACATTGTTCTCTTGTCCAAACACCCCCGTGCCTCAACTCCCTATGGAAGTATATTCACCTGGGGGGATAACATTTTTACAGTGGGTGTAGTACAGGGACTGATAGAACTGACAAGGCCAGGGAGCTCTGTCACTGTTACTCCTTCAGCTAGCCCTGTGTCCCCTGCAATAAAGACTCCTGTTTGTGAACTCCCAATTGAAGTGTACTCACCTGGGGGATAACATGTGTACCATGGGTTTAGTACAGGGACTGACAGAACTACCACTCACAGCAGGCACTGTTCTGTAACTCTAAAATCCATGCCAGTGGTCACTTGCACAAAAACATTTGTTAGTGAACTCCAAATTGAAGTGTGCATACTAAGGGGAGATTATTGGTCAAGTTTGTGTACTAGAGTGAATGATATGATGGCACCTCACAGCAGGCCGTGTTTCTGCATATACATATGCAAGTACAGTGTTCCCTTCTCCAAAGACCAATGCTTGTCAATTCTCAGATGAAGCTAACTTACCTGGGGGGATAACATTTGTCAAGTCATGAGGAGTAGTGAGATTGAAAGGACTGCAACTCCCAGCTGCACTGTCCCTCCACCTCCAAACACCAAACCAGTGTTCTCTCCTCAAAAGACCCATGTGTCTTAACTTTCCATTGCGTTGTACTGACCTGGGAGGAAAGCATTTGTAAAGTGTGTGTAGTACAGGGAGTGACCTGACTGCTAATTCCAGGAGGCCCTGTTTCTTGGAAACAAAACAACACAGTGTCCTCTTGTCTAAGGACCCCTGTATCTTAACCCTCAATGGAAATCCACTGACATGTGAGGATACCATTTGTACAGTGTGTATAGTACAGGGAGTTATATGACTGCAACCCACAGTTTAGTCTCTTACCATTACTGCAACCACCAGTCCAGTGTCCTCTTCTTCAAAGACTATTGTTTGGCAATCACTCATGAGGTGTACTCACCTGGGGAAATGACATTTCTCAAGTGTATGAAGTAGAGGGAGTTGTTGTAATTTAGTAGCGATTAGATTAAGCATTAGCAGAAGACATCTTGTATTTAGCAACTATTGTGAACATTTTGCGGAATCCATTTTGTATTCATGGCAGTCATTATCTCTGCCACATGCTGCCATGTGCTCGCCATGTGCTCTGTCCTACCTTCCTGTAAACTGCTCTTGAAAATCTGTCTAGTGACAAGTTATATTTAGCATCTCCCACTTTGCACATGCCCAGTAAGGTCTGCAGCTGTTAGTAATTAGTAACCGACAATAATGTGTCTACTAGTCCTTGAAACTGTTAGCCCCTCCTACCTGTCGACTGTGCATTTCTATATGACCTTATATGTATATAAGTCTTGCTTCTATAACTATACCACCTTCTTTTAGCCCCTGCGTGGGTATAAAAGGACCATGCTCTCTTAGTTCAGTGTGCTACTTCAAACATTACCGAAGGGTGCTGTTTGAACTGTGGTACCACCTTATGATGTTTAATAAACTTTGTGTTTTATTTCAGTTTCTGTGCCAACTTCTTCCTATATGGTCTGAGGACTTTGTGCAGAGAAGGGCGAACCCCTTGCACTAGTAGGCCTTGCTGAGGCTTACTTCAACAAATTGGTGCCCGAACAGGGACTCATCGGCGACTCAGACGCCCGACGGATTGGTCGCGACGAAGGATTAGGATCTCACTGCGGACGATCAATGCCTGAGGAGACCCGAGTCATGGCAACCACAGCGTTGATCATCCAGGTGGCGCCGGTCCTAGACTGAGAACCTTTTTGTTCATTCATCGTGCAGTGACCATTTGGTTGATTTTAGAACTTGGCAGTTGGAACCTGGACGCCCTGTGATTGGTAAGAGCCGTTTCACGGCACTTGCTGTGGGTGTTGATGCCTTTGTTTCACCACTAGTCGCTATGCTTTTGGAGTGGCTCATGATTTTGGTTTGCTTTGGAAGGAGAGAGGCTTTCTCCATCCCACGGGATGCAGATAATACATGGAGAATTAGTGCATAATCTCTTGACTGCATTGACATATCCAAAGAAAATAGCTATTGTGAAATGTAGTGCACACAAGAGAGGGACCGATAAGATAGGGCAAGGTAATGCCCTTGGGGGCGCGTAGCATGTGAGACTGCGATGCAGCGAAGTACTACTTCTATGTATGTAGTGAAGTCACAAGCTGAACATTGGCATAATGTTAGACAAGACGTGTTAGATATACAGAAATCTGCTTCTGTGAAAGAACGTGAGCAATGGTCTGAAGAAGGAGAATTGGATGATGAGGGCTGTTGGTGGAATAAGCAGATGGATAAATGGAAATTGCCTATAGCTTTTGTACAACCTATGGTTCAGATGGCACATGGGCTGGCACATGTTGGAGCTTCAATAATAACGAAGTTGCTTATTCAAGTTTGGGAGCATCCAGAAATTTCCAGTACAGCTAAGAGAGCAGTACAGTCTTGTTTGATCTGTTTACGATACAATCCTGGAAAAGGGACACGAACTCCTGCGGGAGGGTTTGCTACACCAACTGCACCTTTCGAAGTTCTACAAATGGTTATATTCAGCTTGAACGCTGCAACAATTTAAAGTATGTCTTGGTGGTGGTATGTGCCTTCAGTAAATGGATAGAGGCGTACCCCACAAAGGATAATACTGCCATTACCACAGCAAAGGTGCTTTTGAAAGAATTTTTCCCTAGGTTTGGTGTTTGCAGACTTTTATGGAATGATAACGGACCTCATTTTGTTGGGGAAGTTATTAAGTATGTCCTAAAAGGATTAGGGATCAAACAGAAGTTCCATGCGGTTTTCCACCCACAATCAGCAGGGTTGGTGGAAAGGTATAATGCTACTTTGAAGCTGAAGGTAGCGAAGATACAGGCTTCCACATCTTTAACTTGGCCGGATGCATTACCCTTTGGCATTATTGTCCAATAGGTCAGTGCCACACTCTCGAACAGGCCTTACCCCCTATGAAATAGTATTTGGAAAACCAATGAGCATTTGGGGAGTTCCTAAGCCTAATTCTGTATATGATGTACCTTGTGTCCTGATGAATGATTATTTGGCACAGTTAACCGACAATTTGGTTTCTATTCATCAACAGGTTCGAGAAGCACTTCCTGACAGATCTACAGGTGAAGGCCATGAACTCCGACCTGGTGACCAGGTGATGATTAAGTTCTTTGAAAGATCAAGCAGCTTGGAACCAAGGTGGGGAGGCCCAGAGCAGGTGCTCCTTGCGACAAGGACTGCAGTTCGAGTGACAAACCGAAATAATTGGGCCCATAGTACTCACTGCAAGAGAGTGATACCTGCCTTGGTGGAACCTGCTGTGCTGACCGATCATCGAGAGATTTTGACTACGGAGAAAGGCCGTGCTATATCACCTGACGAATCTGCAGAGTTCTTCCCGGGCCATACGATTTCTGGAGTGTTGAGACATAATTTGAGACGGAGGAAAGAATCTGTAGTGCTGAAAAAAACTGGTTGAGCTACCGCCCTGGGTTAGTGAAATGGAGAGCCAATGTGGCAGGGGGGGGATCAGCCATGCATTAGAGTAGTGACACCCGTCTTGACCCGTGGTGAAGAAATCAGCAGTTGCCCAGGGATAAGAGCTCCAACGATTGTTTTTAATTAATTTCTGGAAGGGTTGATTATCACTGTTGCTAAAATGAATAACAAAGTGATCATTAGTACTATGGGTTTGTTGTTGTTTTGGTGGTTATAGCAATAATCACCTGGTTTGTTGAAAAGACGGCTCCTGCTCGTGTGTTTTGTGTTGCCACTACTCCAGTGCCAGAGGATCACTATTACTTTACGCTTCCCTATCAGGAGCAGAAGCACCGTCAATCGTACTTCAATAATAGTTTCATTCAGATGTTGCAGCATACTCATAATGCCATAAATACTACTAACTGTTGGGTATGTGGAATGATACCTGCGCATCAAAAGAAAGGAGGAACACCTTTCATTCCTCTTCCTTTTTCACACAAGGGCTTTTGTCAAGCTTGGTATATGCTTTTGTTTGCATCTGGAAAACGTACAGAGGGCGGACTTCTTTTTCGCCTTAATAAAGTATGCTACCAAGACAAAGATGGGTATCCCCAAGCCAAAGGAACTAAATGGGAATGGAAAGAGTATCAACCTGACAATGTTTCAATACCATGGGGGCCATTACAACATTGGTGGTAAAAGCCGCTTACCGACGGGCAGAAGACCGCCAATACACCGCCGCGGCCGCTGAAATCCGCCACAGCTATTATGACCCACATCTCGGAATCCGCCGAAATTCAGACACCCAAACAAGTCCGCCACACCAAAGGTCAGTGATAAACTGGCGAAAACAAAACCTCCACCGTCACGCCAATAGAAACATGCCCATGCTATCACGACCCACGAATCCACGCGGCGGTCTTTCAACCGCGGTATTCCATTGGCGGTACACACCGCCGTGCTAAAAATACACACACATCTCCAAAACACCGCTACATTGGACAATTTGAATTACACACACCTGATACACATACAAACACCACTCCCACACACCCAACACAATATAAAACACACACCCACATCACCCACAAACCCCTACGACCAAAACTGATTGAAGAAGGCCAGAGAGAGAGAGCACAGAATAGACAACCCCACCACATAGAGGCACACAACACCATCACCCACACAACATCCACGCACAAAACACCACACACCACTACACATCACAACACTCATCACCACATACACCACACCACACATCACCTACACCACCCCATGGCACAGCAAAGAAACCCCAGGTTCTCCGAGGAGGAGCTCAGGGTCATGGTGGAGGAAATCGTATGGGTAGAGCCACAGCTATTTGGATCACAGGTGCAGCACACCTCCATAGCTAGGAAGATGGAGCTATGGCGAAGAATAGTCGACAGGGTCAACACAGTGGGACAGCACCCAAGAAATCGGGACGACATCAGGAAGAGGTGAAACGACCTACGGGGGAAGGTGCATTCCGTGGTCTCCAGGCACAACATCGCGGTACAGCGGACTGGTGGCAGACCCCCACCTCCTCCCCCACAACTAACAACATGGGAGGAGCAGGTCTTGACCATTATGCATCCTGAGGGCCTGAAGTCAAATCTTAACTATCATATCCCCCACCCTACCTGCATGCTATCACACACCCCCACCCTCACCCCCTCCCCTATCACTCCAACTCCTCACTAATGTACTAATAACACAAACCACCCATCCCAACACCAAGCCCTGCATGACACAACAAAGCATGGACACCCCTCACTAAGGCATACCCACTGCACATACCCATAACACCACCCCAACCATCATCACACAAGCCCCCACACAGGAATGCTAAGCACTGGGGTACACGCTCACCCACCCATTGCACACCATGACGCACACACATGCAATAATCATGCTTTTACACCCCTGCAGGACCACTACCTAACGTCACCAGACAGGAGGGTCCAGACATCTCTACCCCACCCACAGAAGAGGCCCACAGTGATGACAGCAGGTCTGACCAACTGGATCCGGATGACCAGCCCGGACCATCGTGGGCCTCGGGACAGTCGGTTCCCCTCGCACAGGCACAGCCCAACACAGACCTTCCACCCTCTGGAAACACCAGCACAGCACCCACCCAACGGGCCCATACCTCTGTCCCCAAAACACGTCAACCAGCTGTGTGTCCACCACTACACGGAACCCAGGATAACCCACCACCCCAACAACAACAGGGACCTGGGGACAGTGGTAGTGGGCACACGGTCCAGGGGACGGAGGCCCAGGAACACAGGGGAACTGGGAGGGCTGCCGTGCGACAGGGGGCGGACAGGCCAAGGGAACCCACTCTCCACGAGGCCCTCTCCTCAATCATGGGAGCATACCACCACTCCCAGGAGACGATGGCTACGGTCCTGGCCAAGTTTCAGGAGACCCAGCGCCTGCAGGAGGAACAGTATTTGGGCTTCAGGGAGGAACTCAGAACCATCAGCTCCGCCCTGGGCACCATCGTAGGGGTGCTGAAGGACATACAGAACACCATGAGGGACACGTGGCACTCCAAGGGGCCCCTGACACTAGCATGGACGATGAACTGCCCACCACCTCCGCCGGCGCTAGTGGACAGAATGCCCCGCCACAGGACCACCACACCAGCACCCCACCCCCTGCAGACGGAGAACCACCCCACAAGCGGTCCCTGAGATCCATGAACAGGACAGAGCACAATGCCAAGACCCCCGCCAAGAAATGAGACCACACTGATTGTCATCCCACTGTCCCACTTTGTAACCCTGTCCATATTGGAACTGCCCCAGCTCCACTTCCTATGCCCATATGGGCAGTGCACCTGTGAGACTAATAGACTGGACTCTGCCATGGACATTCCTCCACCATCACCCCTCACCATTTTACCACCCCCTCCAATAATTAGCACTTCAATAAACACCCTTGAAGCACAAGTCAATCTGGAGTCAGTCTGTGATTTAGAAAATGTGTATTAGCTATGACAGTGACAAAATCTGTTCTCAATAGTAATGTCAACATACCTATATCACACATCACAAGTCCATAAAGGATGCAAGCGGATGACACACGTTGGTAACCATACCTGTGAAACCGTAATGGAAATGTACAACTCAGTTACCAAATACTGGTTGAAATTGACAGACAGGATAGAGGTAGAAGTGTGAAAGTACTTGTAGTAGTCAAGAAAGTGTTCTCACCTGTGTGTCACTGGAAATATTGCTGTATGACTGAGTCCCTGTTGTCAATGTCTTCTTCCTCTGCTTCCTCCTCATCACTGTCCACAGGCTCCACAGCTGCCACAACACCGTCATCTGGACCATCCTCCTGCAGAAAAGGCACCTGGCGTCGCAAAGCAAGATTGTGAAGCATACAACAGGCGATGATGATCTGGCACACCTTCCTTGGTGAGTAGAATAGGGAACCACACTTCGTATGGAGGCACCTGAACCTGGCCTTCAGGAGGCCGAAGGTGCGTTCAATCACCCTCCTAGTCCGCCCATGGGCCTCATTGTAGCGTTCCTATGCCCTTGTCCTGGGTTTCCTCACTGGGGTCAATAGCCATGACAGGTTGGGGTAACCAGAGTCCCCTAATAGCCACACCTGGTGCCTCTGGAGTTGACCCATCACATAAGGGATGCTGCCATTCCGCAGGATGTAGGCGTCATGCACAGAGCCAGGGAACATAGCATTTACCTGGAAGATGTACTGGTCTGCCAAACATACCATCTGTACATTCATCGAATGATAACTCTTCCGGTTCCTGTACACCTGTTCACTCCTGTGGTGGGGGGACCAGAGCTACATGGGTCCCATCAATGGCACCTATGATGTTAGGGATATGTCCAAGGGCATAGAAGTCACCTTTAACAGTAGCCAAATCCTCCACCTGAGGGAAAACAATGTAGCTCTGCATGTGTTTCAGCAGGGCAGACAACACTCTGGACAACACGTTGGAAAACATAGGCTGGGACATCCCTGATGCCATGGCCACTGTTGTTTGAAATTACCCACTTGCAAGGAAATGGAGCACTGATAGCACCTGCACTTGAGGGGGGATTCCTGTGGGATGGCGGATTGCTGACATCAGGTCTGGCTCCAACTGGGTACACAGTTCCTGGATTGTGGCACGGTCAAACCTGTAGGTGATGATTAAATGTCGCTCCTCCATTGTCAACAGGTCCACTAGCGTTCAGTACACCGGAGGATTCCGACATCTCCTCACATGTCCCAGCTGACGGTGCCTAGGAAGAACAAAAGCGACCACAGAGTCAAGCAACTCAGAGGTATGAACCCACAGCTACACAGAACACGAAACATAATCCAAAAAGTTGTCTGTAAGTGTGTTGAGTCCAGGCCTAGGTATGTGTGAAGCAGTTGAAAATGAAGCCATGTGGGATCCTGATATGGTGGCTGCCTGACCTCTAAACTGGGACAATGGGATGTGAGGTAACTGCGCTGGCGTTGTACACCATTGCGGTAGGCGGTCGAAAACCTCTGCGCAATGCTGCATTGGTTAACATTGGACCCTATGGGTCCCAGGAGCAAATGACGAAGTGCGGTGGCGGTGATTATACGCACCGCCGCGGACGTCACCGCCGCGGACGTGACCGCCATTTTCTATCTGTTGAATCACTCGATACCTGATCTTCGACAGGAGAGGACCTATACTGCAAGTGCTGCTGTGACCTCAGTCTGGAAGAGACAATGGCACGTGCGTCTGGGGAAAGGGCCCCTGCCTTCACTGCACAGGAGTTGGAGAAGCTCGTGGACGGGGTCCTCCCCCAGTACATGCTACTCTACGGTCCTCCAGACCAACAGGGGAGTACATAGGGTGCAAGTTGTATGGGCTATGCCTGGGTGGAGAGGGCTGGTTGTAAGAAGGAAGGGGGCAGAGTTCTGCGAGCATGAAGGACAGTGAATGCATGTGCCACATGGCAAGGGTAGGGATGTGGGCCACTCACTTCGACGGTGCAGTTGGTAATGACTTCTCTTCTTCCCCTGTACATGTCATGTAGGTCAGCGCCCACGAGAGGAAGGATATTTGGCGTGCCATCGCCAAGGACGTCCAGACCCTGGGGGTCCACCAGAGACGGAGCACCCACTGCCGTAAAAGGTGGGAGGACATTCGCCGCTGGAGCAAGAAGACGGCGGAGGCTCAGCTGGGGATGGCCTCCCAACGTGGGAGGGGTGCCTGTCGCACCATGACCCCCCTGATGTTCCGGATCCTGGCGGTGGCCTATCCTGAGTTGGATGGGCGCTTGAGGGCATCACAGCAGACACAAGGGGGTGAGTACACTCTCATTCAGCTGACTTTGCGCGCAGTGGAGGGGTCTGGGTGGTGGAGGAGGGCTGTGGGTTTCCCTAGGCCAGGGCGAGTTCCGTAGGCTAGGCCCCTCCGTAATGCAGGCCATGTGCCACTCCACCCCACCTCTGTAGAGTGCCAAGTACAGGTATACATGCCCCTGTGTCATCTATGTGTGCAGATGTCCACCATAGCCATGTAGGCCATATCCCAGGAACTGCATCTGTAGAGCCCAACAGCACGGCGTAGTGCAGGGGGCTGCTGTGTCTGTATTGTTCCCCAACGGTAGCGGTAAGCCATGCACTCAACCTGTCTTTCTTCTGTCGCCCCCCCCCCCTTTTTGTGCTCTCCCTGTTCTTTTGTGCATTAGCATCATCAGGCGGAGGTACAGTGGCACCGGAGCATGAAGGGGCTGCATTCCACATGGCCATGGAGGGCCACACCACGGACTCAGAATACACCAGTGGGACGGAGGGCGAGGGGAGCTTCACGGCGGTCACCGGATCAGCAACCAGCGACACGGACTCGTCCTCTGATGGGAGCTCCCTTGTGGTGGCGGCAACATCTGTGCCCCCCACTTCTACAGGTATAGCCGCCACCCCCCCTACCAGCACCGCCCTCCCAGCAGCCCCTCAGCCTTCGCCCCGTGCCCGCTCACCCAGGAGGGTGGGCATCACCTTCGCCCCAGGCACCTCAGCCCCTGCCCCTGTCACCTCTGCTGCCCTCAGTGAGGAGGCCATTGACCTCCTCAGGTCACTCACTGTTGGGCAGTCTACCATTGTGAATGCCATCCAGGGTGTAGAAAGGGAGTTGCAACACACTAATGCATTCCTGGAGGGCATTCATTCTGGTCAGGCTGCCCATCATTGAACCCTGCAATCTCTGGCCTCAGCACTGATGGCAGCCATTGTCCCTGTCTCTAGCCTCCCCCTCCAACTTCCTCCACCCAGACCCAATCCCCTGTACCTCTGCCTATCCTAAGCACACCATCAGACCAGCCTGCACACACGTCAACACACAAGGGAAGCTCAGGCAAACATAGGCACCACACATCCCACAGGCACTCACACAAGCATCACCCACCTACAGACACAGCAACATCCACTGCCTCCACTGTGTCCCCCTCGTCGTCGTCTCCGCCCTCCCTCCCAGTGTCGTCTACACTCTCACCTGCATGCACTACCACTACAGCCACTAGGACTCGCACCAGCATACCCACCACCACACCCCGCTCACCTGCACTCACCACCCCCACTACCATTTACACGTCCCCTGTGTCCTCTCCCAGTGTGTCTGTGACGCCCCCTCCCAAAGTACACAAATGCGGGCACACACACACCCAACATCCATCCACCTCACGACAGCCTCCAGAACATGCACCTGCACCCAAATCATCAAAAGTTACACCTCCAACAACCACCTCCTCTTCCTCCACTCCCAGACCCCCTCCAGCTACCCGTCCCAGTGTCCATCAGAAACCTTTCCTGAGCAACGTTGACCTCTTTCCCACCCCCTCCCCTCCAATTCATAGGTCCCGTACTAGCACCTCAGCCAAAAAATCTCCGGTACCAGTGGTGCCTGTTAGAGATGTGTGGAGTGCACCGGGCACCAGGGCAGCCAGTGTGACACGGAGCCAAAGCATAGCCAGTCCCCCCCTGTGAAGCACCAGAAGTTGGACAGTTTTCGACGGGATAGGGGGAAGACTCCAGCCGGCAAAGCCACTCACAAGGGTCCCAGGGGGAGTGTCGACTCAGCTGTGACTCCTCCCAAGGTGGGGAAGGGGCAGAAGAAAGCGCCAAAGTCTGGGAAGAGCAGCACAGCGGAGAAGGCTGCCATCATCCCCGCCGCCCAGGAAGCCACCGCCAGCCCGATCGTCACTGACCAGGACGCCACTGCCAGAGCCAGTGCCCAGGAGGGCAGTCCCATCGTCACTGGTCAGGAGACCACCGCCAGAGTCAGTGCCCAGGAGGGCAGTCCCATTGTCACTGGTCAGGAGACCACCGCCAAAGTCAATGCCCAGGAGGGCCCCGACAGCCACAGCCCCGCTGGTCAATGAGGGACCGCTATGGCAAACACCGCTGCACAGGTCAGAGACAGCAAAGTCAAGCACTGCTGAACAGGGCAAGCACCGCTGAACAGGGCAAAGACTGCCATGGCAAGCACCGCTGAACAGGGCAAAGACCGCCATGGCAAGCACCGCTGAACACGGCAAGCACCGCTGAACAGGGCAAAGACCGCCATGGCAAGCACCGCTGAACAGGTCAGAAACTGCAAAGTCAAGCATCGCTGAACAGGGCAAAGACCGCCATGGCAAACACCGCTGCACAGGTCAGACACTGCAAAGTCAAGCACCGCTGAACAGGGCAAGCACTGCTGAACAGGGCAATGACTGCCATGGCAAACATCGCTGAACAGGTCAGAAACTGCAAAGTCAAGCACCGCTGAACAGGGCAAATACCGCCATGGCAAGCACCGCTGAACAGGTCAGAAACTGCAAAGGCAAGCACCGCTGAACAGGGCAAAGACCGCCATGGCAAGCACCGCTGAACAGGTCAGAAACTGCAAAGTCAAGCACCGCTGAACAGGGCAAAGACTGCCATGGCAAGCACCGCTGAACAGGGAAAGCACCGTTAAGTCAAGCACCAGTAGCCCATGTGCAGCAGGGGCAGTGACGGAACTGGGACCGTCACGGGGAGAGTGATGCACTCTGGGCACCAGTCCCCCTCCAGAACCAGTGGAGAACAGCATCCACTACCTCAGTCCTTAACAGGATGAAGCACTCTGGGCACCAGTCCCCCTCCAGAACCAGTGGAGAACAGCATCCACCACCTCAGTCCTTAACAGGATGAAGCACTCTGGGCACCAGTCCCCCTCCAGAACCAGTGGAGAACAGCATCCACTACCTCAGTCCTTAACAGGATGAAGCACTCTGGGCACCTGTCCCCCTCCAGAACCAGTGGAGACTGTCATCCACTTGAAAGACTGTGGCTTTGCACTCCCCAGGATGAAGCAGTGGGCAAACCACCCTCAGAAAAGACTTGTGAGACTGTGGCTTTGCACTCCCCACGATGGTACAGTGAGCAAACCACCCACTGAAAAGACTTGTGAGACTGTGGCTTTGCACTCCCCAGGATGAAGCAGTGGACAAACCACCCACTGTAGAGACTTGTGAGACTGTGGCTTTGCACTCCCCAGGATAAAGCAGTGGGCAAACCACCCACTGAAAGGACTTGTGAGACTGTGGCTTTGCACTCCCCAGGATGGCACAGTGGGCAAACCACCCACTGTAGAGACTTGAGAGACTGTGGCTTTGCACCCCCCAGGATACATCAATGGGCATGGAGCCCCGTCGTGGATCTGGCGTGGTGCTGTCATCCGGCTGAGGTGCCACCCCTTTCCTTCCCCCTGAGGTGCCTGTTGTATTTCGATTTGATGCCCCAGCAGTGTTCTCTCCGTTTCTGGTCAGGCATCTGATGTGGGCCTCGCCCATGCATTTTGGGCCCAGTGGTCCACGGACATTGAATGGTGCATACCTGCACTACTAATCGTGATGTATATTTTGTTAAATGTGTATATATATATCTGTATATATTAGCTTACTGTATTTTGATACATTACAATGGTTGCACTCATTTCCTTTTGTCTTTGCATTCTTCGGGGGGGTTGGGGGTTGTTACTGTGATGTTTGGATATGCATTGGTGTGTGTGTTGTAGTGGGTGAGGGTCGCGGTGGGGGTGGGGGTGTTGCGTGTGTGTGTCCCTGACTTTTGCCTCCCCTATGTCGTAGGTGCAGTACTCACCGTTGTCTTCGGCTCCGGCGTTGCTGATGATCGTAGAGGAGCAGGAAGACTATCGCAGGGAGTATTTGGAGTTCCGGCTCCATGGTGCCCTCCTTCCTCGTGGAGTGTTTGAGGTGAGCGTTTTCCCTTTGAAATGGCTGTTTCCGCTGTGTTTTTATCCACGGTGAATCTGCCCCGGAAAAGGTGGCGGATTGGTAGGTTGTGATACTGTGGGCGGTACTTTGTCTCCCGTCTGTCTGTTGGCGGTGACCGCCGCGCTGCTTGTCTGTACCGCCGTGGCGGTCGGAGTGTTAAAGTGGCTGTCTTTGTTGGCGGTTTCCGCCACAGTCATAATTCCCTTTTTTTTTCGCCGGCCTGTTTACGGTCTTACCACCGCTTTAACACCGTCCACCAGGGTTGTAATGACCCCCCATATGTCTTCACAAATATAAGAGACTCTGACAAGAGAGAACAATTTGTGATTTCTGTTACAAAACCTAAAGCATATTTATGATAAATCACCCTTACTTTTCTGATAAGAACTCTTTGGCCAATGAATGTTTTATTACTGAGGATGTCTGGATAAATCATTTTAGGAAAGTTTTCTGCTCTGAAACTTATGAGAATTCGCATGTGGCAGTTACTCCTGCTACACATTTTATTCCAGATTTTAACTTTAAGGCCCTAAATATTATTTTTGATCTCCATGAGGTCAAAGGTGCCATTGATAGATCAAGGCAGGGAAAGGCCCCTGGACCCGATGGGGTTCCTGTCGACCTTTTTAAATCAGAAATTGAGCTCTGGGGCCCTTTGGTTACAAATGTGTTGAACAACGTGGTAACTAGTAATGTGCCCTCTTCATGGAAATCGGCTATTATTGTTCCCATCTTTAAAAAAGGTAATAGACAAGACCCCTCTTGTTACAGACCAATCTCCCTTATTGATTCAACGGCAAAGATTTTAGGTAGTGTGATCTTGTCCCGTTTAGAAGATTGGGTAACAGATGCCCAGATTTTATCTCCCATCCAATTTGGTTTTAGACCCGGTGTGGGCACAGTTGAGCAAGTTTTAAACTTACAATTGATACTTAATAAATATGTGTCTGTTAAGAAAGAGTCCATCCACATGGCTTTTATCGATCTAACCAGTGCCTTTGATTTGGTTAACAGATCCAAGTTATGGCAAATCCTAGAAGTTCTAGGGTGTGACCCGGCTCTATTGGAGCTTATTAAACGTCTACATACAGACCTAACGGTCTCTGTTCAGGTCGGCTCATCTGGGCAGAGAACCCCTCCTATTCCGTCAACCAGGGGCGTAAGGCAAGGATGTATTTTAGCCCCTTTTCTTTTCTTGATTTATATAAATGGGCTCTATGATTTTTTGGTTAAACAAGCAAAGGATGTACCGAAGATGGGCCAAAGATTACTTCCAGTTTTATTATATGCGGATGATGCAGTTTTAATTGCTCGTACTGCAAATGGCTTACAGGGCTTATTGGACATGTTTTATGAGTTTATGTCGAGCCTCGATTTGAAGGTCAATTACCCCAAGACTTTTGTCATGACCTGTGGCCCACGTAACACAAAATCCAAACAATTTACTATGGGAGGGCATTCTCTTATTAAGGTCAAAGATTTTTGTTACCTAGGCATGCATTTGAGTTCCTCTCTGTCCTGGAAGACTCATATTAATTTTAAGCTCCAACAGCTGATAAGGAACACCGAAGCGATCTTTCGCTTCTCTAATAAACTAGGCCATAGACCCCCCGCACATATGAAAACTCTGTATAATTCTAAGTGTACCGCAGCTGTGCTCTACGGAGCAGGCGTCTGGGGCTGTGTAAAGGTACCATCTCTCCAGAGGGTCGAAAATAAATTTTTGCGAAGATTACTGTTGGTTCCAAAATGTACTGCAAATATCATCTGCCACGAAGAACTTGGTCAGTGTTTTTTGGAGGATAGGGTTTTTTTGGCGCCATTATTGCTTTGGATTAGATGTTGGCTAAACCCAATGGCAAAATTGGTCCAAGATTGTATTTCCGAATGCTTACAATTGGAAAATTCAAATAGGATCCCCTGGCTTATGTTTCTACGAAACTCTTTTGAGAATTTAGGTCTTAGATATATGTTTGATGAACCTCACCTATTAACTATAAATTCTAGGTCCGTTCTGAAGGCTACTTACTCCGAGTACATATCAGACCTGAGATTTTACAGTTCTCTGAAATTAAAATCCTTTGATTCCTATTCTCAGGTTGTGACAGCCCCATGCCTTGAACCTTATCTGACCTGGTTTTCCAGTTTTAAGATACTTTCTTTTTTAACACTTTTTAGACTTAATTTAATTCATTTTAAAGTAGCGTTTCCTGAACCATGTTTTTGGAAAAGGGATTTACCTCTTTGTCCCTGTGATTCTAGATCAACCCAGAGTACTTTGCACTTTTTTCTCTTTTGCCCTTTTTATGCTGCTCCTAGAGGGGTTTGCATTTTACCCACTTTACGTTCTGTTAGACCCATCCATTACAAGGAAGCTTTAATATATTTTCAGAGATTGCCAGATAGACAAATTTGTCATTTTGTATTAGATTTTGTTACAGCTTCTTTAAGCATTAGGAAAAGGCTCATTTCATTTTAAATGTATATGTATGTATAGTTTAATATTGTAAGTTAATCTTTGTATTCTGTTATTGTGATTTTTCTTATGTTATGAGTTTTATTTGTTTCTTTTATGAGATTTTAGACCGGATGTTTACGTAATGTTTTAGATATGGTACTATTTTATTCTTCTATCTATTTACTGTAACGTAATTATTGTGTGGTATTTGTGTTTTTGTCTGTACTTTTATGGCATTTGCCGAATAAAGTTTTGTGACTGACTGACTGGCATATTTATGTATACATAGCATTGGGCGAATTCCAGTGGGGACAAGCGATTGTACCTTGATTTTAACTATTGAGGGTATAAATAATAGTAGTTTTACAGCTTCACATAATACATATTTTGTTTGTGGTAACTATGGATATTACCAACTAGCTGTTGGGTGGTCAGGTGTGTGTTATGTATCTTTTCTATTACCCCCTGTGTTTTTGGCACCTGCATCATTTCACTGAGATTTTAAACTGTTCAATGACATCATTAAAAATAGATATAAAAGGACAATAAGTACAAATGTGGCAGACCAAACAGACACTAGCCTGCAAAAATATGTTGATTTTAGTTTAGGTTTGTTCTCCTTTGTGGGTGCTGCGTTAAACAGTAGGAAAGTGAGACGATTGACTAGGGTTGTGGAAGCTGTTACCAATCAGGCAGCTCTGGCACTTGGGAATATTACTGAGGAGCTCCAAATTGCGAGGATTGTAGCGCTCCAAAATCGTATGGTACTAGATGTGAGATTAGCTGATCGAGGTGGTGCATGCCGCATCATCGGTAGTAGTTGCTGCGTTTTCATTCCAGATCACTCACCTTCAGTATATGATGCAATATCTAAATTGCATAAAATTGCTGCAGAAATTCACACAGAGAGTGGTACTTGGACTTTTTCTGGATGGTTTTGGGCTCTTGTTTCCACTTGGGGCTGGAAACTACTGACTATCCTGTGTGTAATGATTGCAATATTTTTCACATGCTGTATCTGTATTCAGTGTGGTCCAATGTTCTGCTCCATGTGTATTACTGCTTGTATGTCCACCAAAAGAAATATTACAGAAATGAAAGCACAACACATGTTAGATAAGGAAATAGCTGAAATGATGAGCATAAATATACAAGCTGAATATTTAGATTATCTCAGAAAGATGAATGTCTTCAGCTAATGCTGAAAGGGTTGTCTGTTGTAATTTAGTAGCGATTAGATTAAGCATTAGCAGAAGACATCTTGTATTTATCAACTATTGTGAACATTTCGCGGAATCCATTTTGTATTCATGGCAGCCATTATCTCTGCCACATGCTGCCATGTGCTCGCCATGTGCTCTGTCCTACCTTCCTGTTAACTACTCTTGAAAATCTGTCTAGTGACAAGTTATATTTAGCATCTCCCACTTTCGCACATGCCTGGTAAGATCTGCAGCTGTTAGTAATCAGTAACAGACAGTAATGTGTCAACTAATCCTTGAAACTGTTAGCGCCTCCTACCTGTCAACTGTGCATTTCCATAGGACCTTATATGTATATAAGTCTTGCTTCCATAACTGTACCACCTTCTTTTAGCCCCTGCGTGGGTGTGAAAGCACCATGCTCTCTTAGTTCAGTGTCCTACTTCAAACAGTACCGAAGGTGCTGTTTGAACTGTGGTACCACCTCATGAAGTTTAATAAACTTTGGTGGTCATTACAACCCTAGCGGTCGGTGTTAAAGCGGCGGTAAAGAATTTGCAATTTCGACCGTGGTGGAAACCGCCAACTAAGACAGCCACTTTAACAATCCGACCGCCACAGCGGTACAAACAAACAGTGCGGCGGTCACCACCAACAGGCAGGCGGAAGACAATGTACCGCCCACACTATTATGACAGGCCAATCCGCCACCTTTTCCGAGGGCGGATTCACCGCGGATAAAAACATGGCAGAAACAGGAATCCCGAAGGGAAAAAGCTCACCTCTACACACTCCACGAGGACACCATGGAACCAGAGCTCCACATTTTCCCAGCCTTTATCTTCTTGCTCCTCTACCAGGAGCACGAACGCCGGCGGAGAAGACCACGGTGAGTACTGCACCTACGACACAGGGGAGGGGGGAGGCAAAAAACTGCGAAACACAAATGCAACACCCCCACCCTCACCCACAACAACACACAAACAATGCATATCAATACATCACAGTTACACCCCCCGAGACCCCCGGAAGAATGCAAAGGCAATAGAAAATGAGTGTAACCATTGTAATATATTAAAAGCAAGTATGCAGGAATATATATATACACCATGTACATAATATATACCAAGCATAGTAGTCCAGGTAGTGTTCTAAGAAAGTCAGTGGAACACTGGGACCACATGGTATGGGCGAGGCCCACACAAGATCCCCGACCATGACGGAGAGAACACTGCAGGGGCATCAGACAGCAACTAAACAGGCACCTCAGGGTGGGAAGGGGGGGCACTCAGCCGGAGGAGTGCACGAAGCCAAACCAACGAGGGGGCCACATGCCCACTGTTCAATCCTGGGGAGTGCAAAGCCACAGTCTCTCAAGTCTCTACAGTGGGTGGTTCGCCCACTGTTCCATCCTGGGGAGTGCCAAGCCACAGTCTCTCAAGTCTCTACAGTGGGTGGGTTGCCACACTGTTACATCCTGGGGAGTGCAAAGCAACAGACTCTCAAGTGTCTACAGTGGGTGGGTTGCCCACCGTTACATCCTGGGGAGTGCAAAGCCACAGTCTCTCAAGTGGATGCCTTCTCCACTGGTTCTGGAGGGGGCTTTGTGCCCAGAGTGCTTCATCCTGCTAAGGACAGAGGGAGTGGCTGTATCTCTCCACTGGTTCTGGAGGGGGCTTTGTGCCCAGAGTGCTTCATCCTTCTAAGGACAGAGGGAGTGGATGTATCTCTCCACTGGTTCTGGAGGGGGATTTGT
Organism: Pleurodeles waltl; assembly: GCF_031143425.1. Classification (NCBI taxonomy): domain Eukaryota; kingdom Metazoa; phylum Chordata; class Amphibia; order Caudata; family Salamandridae; genus Pleurodeles; species Pleurodeles waltl. The sequence continues at coordinate 683,898,251 of NC_090449.1, read as the reverse complement.
GCCCAGAGTGCTTCATCCTGCTAAGGGCTTTGTGCCCAGAGTGCTTCATCCTGCTAAGGACAGAGGGAGTGGATGTATCTCTCCACTGGTTCTGGAGGGGGCTTTGTGCCCAGAGTGCTTCATCCTGCTAAGGACAGAGGGAGTGGATGCCTTTCTCCACTGGTTCTGGAGGGGGCTTTGTGCCCGGAGTGCTTCATCCTGCTAAGGACAGAGGGAGTGGATGTATCTCTCCACTGGTTCTGGAGGGGGCTTTGTGCCCAGAGTGCTTCATCCTGCTAAGGACAGAGGGAGTGGATGCCTTTCTCCACTGGTTCTGGAGGGGGCTTTGTGCCCAGAGTGCTTCATCCTACTAAGGACAGAGGGAGTGGATGTATCTCTCCACAGGTTCTGGAGGGGGCTTTGTGCCCAGAGTGCTTCATCCTGCTAAGGACAGAGGGAGTGGATGTATCTCTCCACTGGTTCTGGAGGGGGATTTGTGCCCAGAGTGCTTCATTCACTCTGTGACGGACTCAGTTGCGTCAGTGCCCTTGCCGCTCATGGGCCAGCGGTGCTTGAGATAGTGGTGCCCTGTGCAGCGGTGCCTGAGATGGCGGTGCCCTGTGCAGCGGTGCTTGAGATGGCGGTCTCCATTGCAGGGTCTCAGCTGCTGGTGGTCCTTCATGGCCCAACGGGGCCTTTGCTGCCGGTCCTTCATGGCCCAACGGGGCTTTTGCTGGCGGTCCTTCATGGCCCAACGGGGCTTTTGCTGGCGGTCCTTCATGCCCCAACGGGGCTTTTGCTGGCGGTCCTTCATGGCCCAACGGGGCTTTTGCTGGCAGTCCTTCATGGCCCAACTGGACTTTTGCTGGCAGTCTTTCATGGCCCAATGGGGCCTTTGCTGGCGGTCCTTCATGGCCCAACGGGGATTTTGCTGGCGGTCCTTCATGGCCCAACGGGCCAACAGGGCTTTTGCTGGCGGTCCTTCATGGCCCACCGGGGCTGTTGCTGGTGGTCCTTCATGGCCCAACGGGGCCTTTGCTGGCGGTCCTTCATGGCCCAACGGGGCTTTTGCTGGCGATCCTTCATGGCCCAACGGGGCTTGTGCTGGCGGCCTTATCCTGGGCAGCTGGGCTTGTGCTGGCGGTCTTGTCCTGGGCAACTGGGCTTGAGCTGGCGGTCTTGTCCTGGGCAGCTGGGCTGGTGCTGGCGGTCTTGTCCTGGGCAGATGGGCTTGTGCTGGCGGTCTTGTCCTGGGCAGCTGGGCTTGTGCTGGCGGTCTTGTCCTGGGAGGGGGGCTGGTGCTGGCGGTGGCCTCCTGGGCAGCTGGGCTGGTGCTGGCGGTGGCCTCCTGGGCAGCTGGGCTGGTGCTGGCGGTGGCCTCCTGGGCAGCTGGTCTGGTGCTGGTGGTGGTCTCCTGGGCAGCTGGGCTGGTGCTGGTGCTGGCGGTGGCCTCCTGGGCAGGGGGGATAATGGCGGTCTTCTCTGCCGTGCTGCTCTTCCCAGACTTGCTGGGTTTCTTGTGGCCCTTCCCCACCTTGGAAGGTGTCAAGCTGACTCCACACTCCCACCGGGACCCCTGGGAGCGGCTTTGGTGGCTGGAGTATTCCCCCTCTCCCGCCGGGCAATGGCCAACTTCTGATGCTTCACAGGTGGGGGACTGTCTGTGCTGTGGCTCCGTGCCACACTGGCTGCCCTGGTGGCCGGTGCACTCCAGATTCCGGTGACTACAGGCACCACTGGTCCCGGACAGGTTGTGGCTGAGGTGCTGACGGACGTGGTGGGGGAGGTGAGGGAAAGAGGTCAAGGCTGGCCAAGAAAAGTTTCTTAGGAACACTGGGACGGGTAGCTGGAGGGGGTTTGGGAGTGGAGGAAGAGGTGGTGGTTGTAGGAGGTGTACGTTTTGTGACTTTGGAAGAAGGTGCATGCGCTGGAGGCTGTCGTGAGGTGGATGGCTGTTGGGTGGGTGTTTGCCTGCGTTTGTGTATCTTGGAAGGGGGCGTCACAGACACATTGGGAGAGGACACAGGGGACGTGTGAATGGTAGTGGGGGTGGTGACTGTAGGTGAGCGGGGTGTGGTGGTGGGTGTGCTGGAGAGGGACATAGTGGCTGTAGATGTAGTGCATGCAGGTGTGAGTGTAGACGTCACTGGGAGGTAGGAGGGAGGAGGGAGACGAGCAGGAGGGGGACACAGTGGAGGCAGTGGATGTTGGTGTGTCTGCATGTGTGTGATGCTTGCGTGAATACCTGTGGGATGTGTGGTGCTTATGTTTGCCGGAGCTACCCTTGGGTGTTGAGGTGTGTGCATGTTGGTCTGTAGGTGTGCTTGGGATAGGCTGAGGTACAGGGGATTGGGTCAGGGTGGAGGAAGTTGGAGGGGGGAGGTTAGAGACGGGGACAATGGCTGCCATCAGTGCTGAGGCCAGAGTCTGAAAAGCTCGGTGAAGGGCCACCTGACCAGAATGAATGCCCTTCAGGAATGCATTTGTTTGTTGCAACTGCCTCTCTACACCCTGGATGGCATTCAAAATGGAAGACTGCCCAACATTGAGGGACCAGAGGAGGTCAATGGCCTCCTCACTGAGGGCAGCAGGGGTGACTGGGGCAGGGCCTGAGGTGCCTGGGGCTAAGGTGATGCCCACCCTCCTGGGTGAGCGGGCACGGGGCAAAGGCTGAGGGGCTGCTGGGAGGGCGGTGCTGGTAGGGGGGTTGGCGGCTATACCTGTAGTTGCGGGGGGCACAGATGTTGCCACCACCACGAGGGATCTCCCATCAGAGGACGAGTCTGTGACGCTGGTCTCAGCTCCTGTCCCCGCCGTGGAGCTCCCCTCGCCCTCCGTCCCGCTGGTGAATTCAGACTCCGTAGTGTCGCCCTCCAGGGCCATGTGGGATGCAACTCCCTTGTGCTCCAGTGCCACTGCTCCTCCGCCTGATGATGCTAATGCACACAAGAACAGGGAGACCACAAAAAGGGGGGTGAAGACAGGAGAGAGACATGTTGAGTGCATGCATTACCGCTACCGTTGGCGGACACGACCGACACAGAAGCCCCCTGCACTACGACGCGCTCTTGGGCTCCACTGTTCAATTCCTGGGAAATGCCCTACAAGGCTATGGACGACATCTGCACACATAGATGACACAGGGGCATGAGTAGGGGTCTGATTACAACTTTGGAGGAGGTGTTAATCCGTCCCAAAAGTGACGGCAAAGTGACGGATATACCACCAGCCGTATTACGAGCCCATTATATCCTATAGAGCTCGTAATACGGCTGATGGTATGTCCGTTACTTTACCGTCACTTTTGGGACGGATTAACACCTCCTCCAAAGTTGTAATCAGGCCCTAGGTGTACTTGGCACTCTACAGAGGTGGGCTGGGGTGCCACATGGCCTGCCTTACGGAGGGGCCTTGCCTACGGAACTCGCCCTGGCCTAGGGAAACCCACAGCCCACCTCCCCCACCCAGACACCTCCACTGCACGCAAAGTCAGCAGAATGAGAGTGTACTCACCCCCTTGTGTCTGCTGTGATGCCCTCAAGCACCCATCCAACTCCGGATAGGCCACCGCCAGGATCCGGAACATCAGGGGGGTCATGGTGCGACGGGCACTCCTCCCACGTTGGGAGGCCATCCCCAGCTGAGCCTCCACCGTCTTCTTGCTCCAGGGGCGAATGTCCTCCCATCTTTTCCGGCAGTGGGTGCTCCGTCTGTGGTAGACCCCCAGGGTCCGGACGTCCTTGGCGATGGCACGCCAAATATCTTTTTTCTGGTGGGCACTGACCTACATGAAATGTACAGGGGAAAAAGAGAAGTTATTACCAACTGCACCGTCAAAGTGATTGGCCCCTATCCCTACCCTTGCCATGTGGCACATGCATTCACCGTCTTTCATGCACGCAGCACACTCCCCCTTTCCTTCTTACATCCAGCCCTCTCCACACAGGCATAGTCCATACAACATGCTCCCTGTGTACATACCTGTTGGTCTGGAGGACCGTAGAGTAGCCTGTACTGGGGGAGGACCCCATCCACGAGCTTCTCCAACTCCTCCGATGTGAAGGCAGGGGCCCTTTCCGCAGACACTCAAGCCATTGTCTCTTCCAGACTGAGGTCACAGCAGCACTTGCAGTGTAGGTCCTCTCCTGTCGAAGATCAGGTATCGAGTGATTCAACAGATAGAAAATGGCGGTCACGTCCGCGGCGGTGCGTACCGTCACCGCCGGCGCACATCGTCATTGGCTCCTGGGACCCATAGGGTCCAATGTTAACCAATGTAGCATTGCGCCGCGGTCTTCGACCGCCTACCGCAACGGTGTACAACGCCAGCACAGTTACCTCACATCCCATTGTCCCACTTTACAGCTCAGGCAGCTGCCATTTCAGGGGCCCACATGGCTTCATTTCCAACTGCGTCACACATACCTAGGCCTAGACTCAACACACATACAGGCCACCTTTTGTGTATGATTGGTGTTCTGTGTAAACTGTGGGTACGTACCTCTGAGTTGTTTGACTCTGTGCTCGCTGTTGTCCTTCAGAGGCACCATCTGCTGGGACATGTGAGGAGATGGCGGCATCCTCCAGTGTACCGACCATTGGTGGACCTGTCGACAATGGAGGAGCGACATGTCATAATCACATACAGGCTTGACCGTGCCACAATCCAGGAACTGTGTACCCAGTTGGAGCCAGACCTGATGTCAGCAATCCGCCATCCCACAGGAATCCCCCTTCAAGTGTAGGTGCTGTCAGTGCTCCATTTCCTTGCAAGTGGGTCATTTCAAACAACAGTGGCCATAGCATCAGGGGTGTCCCAGCCTATGTTTTCCAACGTATTGTCCAGAGTGTTGTCTGCCCTTCTGAAACACATGCAGAGCTACATCGTTTTCCCTCAGGTGGAGGATTTGCCTACAGTGAAAGGTGATTTCTATGCCCTGGGACATATCCCCAACATCATAGGTGCCATTGATGGGACCCATGTGGCTTTGGTCCCCCCGCAGGAGTGAACAGGTGTACAGAAACCGGAAGAGTAATCATTCGATGAATGTACAGATGGTATGTTTGGCAGACCAGTACATCTCCCATGTGAATGCTAAGTTCCCTGGCTCAGTGCATGACGCCTACATCCTGTGGAATAGCAGCAACCCTTATGTGATGGGTCAACTTCAGGGGCACCATGTGTGGCTATTAGGTGAGCACCTGGAAGCAAGACAGTGGGAATGGTTGTCTGGGTCTGGGGTTACCCTACAGGTTATTGTGTGTCTAATACTTGTCCCTCGCCATTTGCAGGTGACTCTGGTTACCCCAACCTGTCATGGCTACTGACCCCAGTGAGGAATCCCAGGACAAGGGCAGAGGAACACTACAATGAGGCACATGGGCGAACTAGGAGGGTGATCGAGCGGACCTTCGGCCTCCTGAAGGCCAGGTTCAGGTGCCGCCATATGACAGGTGGATCCCGATTCTGCTCACCAAAGAAGGTGTGCCAGATCATCGTGGCCTGCTGTATGCTTTATTAATTGGCATTGCGACGACAGGTGCCTTTTCTGCAGGAGAATGGTCCAGATGGCGGTGTTGTTGCAGCTGTGGAGCCTGTGGATAATGAAGACGAGAAAGCAGAGGACGAAGACATGAACAACAGGGACTCAGTGATCCAGCAATATTTCCAGTGAGACACAGGTAAGAGTACAGACCTGCCTACTACATGTACTTAAACACTGCTACCTCTCCACTGTCTGTCCTTTACACCCAGTGTATGGTCACTGAGTTGTCACTTTCCCTTACGATTTCACAGATGTGGGTCCAACTGTGTGACATCTTCTTTGATTCCTCATGGACTTGAGCTGTGTGACAGAGCTATGTTGACATTACTATTGAAAGAGCATTTTGTCACTGTAATTGCTAATACACTATTTCGAAATCACAGACAGACTGCAGATTGTTTTGTGTTTTAAGTGTATTCAAGTGCTCAATATTGGAGGGGGTAGTGAAATGGTGAGGAGTGATGGCGGGGCAATGTCCATGGCATAGTCCAGTCTATTAGTCTCACAGGTGCATTGCCTAAATGGGCATAGGAAGTGGAGCTGGGGCAGTTTCAGTATGGACAGGGTGACAAAGTGCGACAGTAGGATGAAAATCAGGGTGGTCTCATTTCTTGGCGGGGGTCTTGGCATTGTGCTCTGTCTTTGTCCTGGATCTCAGGGACCGTTTGCAGGGTGGTTCTCCCTCTGCAGGGGGTGGGGTGCTGGTGTGGTGGTCCTGTGGCGGGGCGTCCTGTCCACTAGCTCCGGCGGAGGTGGTGGGCAGTTCATCATCCATGCTAGTGTCAGGGGCCCCTTGTAGTGCCACAGTGTCCCTCCTGGTGTTGAGTACTTCCTTCAGCACCCCTACGATGGTGCCCAGGGTGGAGCTGATGGTTCTGAGTTCCTCCCTGAAGCCCATATACTGTTCCTCCTGGAGGCGCTGGGTCTCCTGAAACTTGGCCAGTACCGTTGCCATCGTCTCCTGGGAGTGGTGGTAGGCTCCCATGATGGAGGAGAGGGCCTCGTGGAGAGTGGGTTCCCTTGGCCTGTCCGTCCCCTGTCGCACAGCAGCCCTCCCAGTTCCCCTGTGTTACTGGGCCTCTATCCCCTGGACCGTGTGCCCACTGCCACTGCCCCCAGGTCCCTGTTGTTGGGGTGGTGGGTCATCCTGGGTTCCCTGTAGTGGTGGTCACGCAGCTGATTGGCGTGTCCTGGGGACGGAGGTATGGGCCCGCTGGGTGGGTGCTGTGCTGGTGTTTCCAGAGGGGGGAAGGTCTGTGATGGCCTGTGCCAGTGTGAGGGGAACCGACTGTCCCGAGGTCCCCGATGGGCCGGGCTGGTCTTCTAGATCCAGTTGGACAGAGGTGTTGTCATCACTGTTGGCCTCTTCTGTTGGTGGTGTGGGCATGTGTGGACCCTCCTGTCCGGTGACGTTGGGTAGGGGTCCTGCAGGGGTATAAAAGGATGGTTATTACATCTGTGTGTGTCATGGTGTGCAATGGGTGGGTGAGCGTGTACCCCAGTGCTTGCATTCTTGTGTGGGAGCTTGTGTGATGGTGGTTTAGGGGGTTGTATGTGTATGTGCAGTGGGCATGCTTTAGTGATGGGTGTCCATGCTCTGTTATTGCATGCGGGGCTTGGTGTTGGGATGGGTGTTTTGTGATGTTGGGACAAATGTGAGGAGTTCGGGGTGAGGGTGGGGGTGTGTGATAGCATGCAGGTAGGGTTGGGGATGTAATAGTTAAGATTTGACTTACCAGAGTCCATTCCTCTGCCTTCTCCTGCGAGGCCCTCAGGATGCAGAATCGCCAAGACCTGCTCCTCCCATGTTGTTAGCTGTGGGTGAGGAGGTGGGGGTCCGCCGCCAGTCCGCTGAACCACCAGGTGGTGTCTTGAGACCACGGAACGCACCTTCCCCCGTAGGTCGTTCCACCTCTTCCTGATGTCCTCTCGATTTCTTGGGTGCTGTTCCACTGCGTTGAGCCTGTCCACTATTCTTTGCCATAGCTCCATCTTCCTTGCAATGGAGGTGTGCTGCACCTGTGCTCCGAATAGCTATGGCTGTACCCGGACGATTTCCTCCACCATGACCCTGAGCTCCTCCTCAGAGAACCTGGGCTGTCTTTTCCGTGCCATGGGGTGGTGTAGGTGATGTGTGGGGTGGATTGTGTGGTGATCGGTGTGCTGATATGTAGTGGTGTGTTGTGTGAGGTGCGTGGAAGTTGTATGGATGATGGTATTGTGTGCCTGTGGATGCTGTTGTTCTTGCTGGTGGTATGTCTCTCTGGCCTTCTTTCTGAATTTTTTGGTTGTAGGGGTTTGTGGGTGATGTGGGTGTGTGTTTTATATTGTAATGGGTGTGTGGGAGTGGTGTGTGTATGTGTATCAGGTGTGTGTATTTAGAATTGTCCAATGTGGTAGTGTTTTGTAAATGTGTGTGTATTTTGAGCGCGGCGGTGTGTACCGTCAATGGAGTACCGCGGTTGAAAGACAGCTGCGTGGATTCGTGTGTCGTGATAGTGCGGGCGTGTTTCTGTTGGCGTGACGGTGTGGGTTTTGTTTTCGCCAGTTTATCACTGACCTTTGGTGTGGCGGACTTGTGTGGGTGTCTGAATTTTGGCGGATTCCGAAATGTGGGTCATAATAGCTGTGGCGGTTTTCCTCGACCGCGGCGGTGTGTTGGCGGTCTTCTGCACGGCGGTAAGCGGCTTTTACCGCAAATGTTGTAATGACCGCCTTTGTCTTTTATTTCAGTTTCTGTGCCAACTTCTTCCTATATGGTCTGAGGACTTTGTGCAGAGAAGGGCGAACCCCTTGCACTAGTAGGCCTTGCTGAGGCTTACTTCAACAGAGTGACATGATTGCTAAGGCCCAAAGCCCTGCCTCACAAATTCTAAACACAAGCCCAGTGCACACTTGTCCAACTACCCCTGTTTGTCAACTCACAAAGGAAGTTTACTCCCCTGGGAGAACAATATCTGGCTGCTATTGGGAACTAGGAAAGTGACCTGAATGTAAAGCCCCTTGGGTCCTGGTTTGCTAACTCCATTCACCAGTCCAATGTACACTATCCCCAGTGTATCTGTCAGTAAACTTCCGAAGGAAGTTTGGTCAACTGGTGGGATACCAATTTTCAAGAGTTGGGAAGTAGAGGGAGTGACCTGACTGCAACTACCAGGACGCACTGTTCAAGTGACTCCAAATAGCAGAACAGTGGTTACATGCCCAAAAGCCCTTGCATGCTAACTCACAATTGAAGTTTACTCACCTGGGAGGGACCCAGATACATATCATGCTCAACTCAGAGATATGGCTAGCCACCCAGCTCCATCTTGAACTGCTGAGCCAAGATGAAACTATTGGTGACACAAAGGATACCCTACCCAGTGTGCATTGTAAATTATCAATTAGGCCTCAAGATGTATCACCTGAATGGTATTGGCTGCAGACACATTCACAATGCACTGGCCACATGATGACTCCAGACACATGTACAACAAACTCCTGCTTTGACCTGCATAACATTCAACTAGGCCTTAAAATGGTCAAAACCACATCTTGCCCAGCCACTGTATTGTAAACCTCTGCCCATCCTCCCAACTATCAATGTACTGCTAAATTCTGCAGCTGTTGGACTTTTACTGACTTGGCATACTTCACAAAATGTCAGCTCAATACAACCAATAGGATGGATATCTTTTTTACAATCGGATCACCTGCAAATCAACTATGTACACAAGCTGTTTAAAATGTCCCTGTTAACTTTTGGAGGTAGATGTGGCAATACCACCAATAACATTGTATCTGTTACATCAATAGGTGGAGATACCACTGGCCAGACAGAGCCCACAGACGAGACTGCCACCATCCCCCAGAATGAAGCCCTCAGTGAACATGACACTCCCGAAAGTCTAGTGCTGTGGCATCTACTCCAATGATTTCATCAACCATGACTGAACCCTTCACTTTCCTTTTCAATCACACCCCAATGTCAGTTTATGCACAAGTGTTCAATAAATCCACCTATCACAAAGTATGTGTCTGTCTGCTACTGTACCAATTGTTGCTATGTAGAGATGTGAAAGCATGTGAAACAAATGATGAAGACACAAGATACTAGTGCAAGGAGTGGTGTGTCACAGGAAGAGTGCCTGCTAAGGATAATGACACACACACACAAACACATTGCTACAAGTGTCTAGTCACACCAAACATTTTGTTGCACCATACAGCACGTAGGCTGTCTGTTAGACCTGACAGCCTTAGGGTGGTCACCCTCAACTTTTTGCCTGCCTCCCTCCACTTTTTGACAGTGTTTTTGCTGGTTTTAGGACTCTGCACAAGTTACCACTGCTAACCAGTGCTAAAGGGCATATGCTCTCTCCCTTAAAAAATTGTGAAATTGGCTCATACCCAATTGGCTTATATAATTTACTTATAAGTCCCTAATAAAGTGTACTACATGTGCCCAGGGCCTGTATATTAAATGCTACTAGTGGGCATGCAGCACTGATTGTGCAACCCACATAAGTAGGCCCTTACCATGTCTCAGGCCTCAATTCGACTCAGCATTTCAAAGTACTTGCCAGGCCTAAAACTTCAATTTTTCTACATATATCACCCCTAAGATAGGCCCTAGGTAACCTATAGGGCTAGGTGCTGTGTAGGTAAAAGGCAGGGCACGTGCCTGTGTAGTTTATATGTTCTGATAGTGTAAAACTCCTAAACTCGTTTTACACTGCTGTGAGGCCTGCTCCTTTCACATGCTAACATTAAGACTACCCTCAATACTGTTTGAGTGGTAGATTCTGATTGAAAGGAGTAACAAGGTCATATTTGGTATGGCCAGAATGGTAATACAAAATCCTGCTGACTGGTGAAGTTGGATTTAATATTACTATTGTAGAAATGCCACTTTTAGAAATGTATTTGCACTTAAATTCTTCTGTGCCTTCCAATATAAGTTTGGCTAGGTTAATTGACAACTCCCTTGTGCATTTCACTCAGACAGCCCCAAACACAGGATTCTCAGTCACACCTGCACACATGTGCATACTGAATGGTTCTTTCTGGGAGGGTGGAGTGCCTGACACTTACATGTCAAAGGACAATGCCCTTCCCTCACCAAATGGACTACCAAACCCCCTACTGGGACCTTGGCAGACAGGATGGAACTGAAAGGGGACATTGTGCACTTCTAAGCCACTCTTTGAAGTCTACCCTACTTCAAAGTCACATTTAGGTATTTAAACAGGGCCTCTGACCCTACTAAATCAGACACTTCTGGATCTGAACCTGCAACCTGTCAGGAGGAACTGCCTGGCTGCCCAAATAACTCACCTGACTGCTTTTCTGCAAAGGACTGCTTCCTTGCTGTTACCCTGCTGCCTTGCTGCCCTCTGGCTCTGCTGAGAAGTGCTCTCCAAGGGCTTGGATTGAGCTTGCCTCATGTTTTCTGAAGTCTTAAAGCCAAAAAAGACTTCATCTCTGCAAAGAACTCCTTGTGCGGCGAAAGTTCGATGCACAGCCTACCAGAAACGACACACAGCCTGAATCGTGGTGTGAAAATCACTGCATGCCAAACTGGAGCGACACAGCCCGGCTCCCCAAGTGGAGATTGGCGCAGCACGAGAGTTGTGACCGGAACCTCGATGCACGGCCCAGTGGATCGACGCATAGCCCAGCCAGAATGACTTATGCCGACTTCCTGCAAGAAGAATCGACGCAGCGCCTGCCGTGCGACATAAATTTCCCTGCATCGCCCATCGGATCTACGCAGCTCCTTTGAATTCATCCTGCACACCCAGGATTTCTCCACATCATCCCTGGGAAGTCCAAATACCCCGCAACCTGAAGAGGACTCAAGCCTGCATGCCCAAAATCGACACAAAGCCCTTGCTGCATGGAAAACCATTGACGCATCGTCTGTGTGCGCCCAGAGAAACCAACGCACACCTCCCCGTTTTCCATGCACCTCCTCCTCTGCGGCCCCTTGCGGATAATTTAGACACACACCAGGTACTTTGTGCTTGCAAGAGACACTTATTGCTTTTTAAGAACTTAAGACTCTTTTTATCATTTTTTAAAGTGATATTTCCACGTGTACTTATCAAATATTGATCATTTTGACCTGCATTTAATCAGATAAATGTCTTATATTTTTCTAAACCTGTGTGGTTTATTTTTCTGGTGTTATACTGTGTTATTGCATGATTTATTGCACAAATACTTTACAAATTGCCTTCTAAGTTAAGCCTGGCTGCTCAGTGCCAAGCTACCAGAGGGTGGGCAATGGGTAATTTGATTTGTGTGTGACTTACCCTGACTAGAGAAAGGGTCCTTGCTTGGACAGGGGGTAACCTGACTGCCAACCAAAGTCCCCATTTTTAACACTGTCCAAATGTCTGGGCTGTCAGAACCAAGAAGGGCTGACTCATAACGGGACAGGGTAGATATCCGAATCTACCTTCTCCCAGACCAGAGAAAGGAAGGGTCTTGTCAGACATTGTCTTGTTGAATAGGCACAAAGAAGTAAATGGTGTCACCAAATTGAGCCTTATCACATAACAAAACCAGGTAATCCAACATCACAAAATCCAAGATCCAGACAGAGGGCAGTATAACAGTCCCTAATCACAGGTCCCTCAACATCCAATGGCCATGCATCTGGTTGTATGATAAAGATATATATCAGTGTTCTGGCACAGGCAATGTGGCCTGCAATGTGGAAACACATCAAGGCTACATACAGGTCATACAAGAATAGTGTTTAGCCTATGTAAAGGGTGAATGCCTGGTGTGCACTTGCAGACAACATGTTTCATGGCCATATGTTCACACACATGTAGCAATGGGTTCACCACAGCGCACTAGACAAGTACAATGTGCACTTCAGTCATTCCACCCACACACTGTCCAAGCTGGTTTGGCTCAGATCTCATACACCCCAAATCTGGGACCCACATTACCTGGAACAAACCATGTTAACTTCTATGTCACAACAGCATCAGATACCTGCTAATGTCACATCTCTGAAATGCCCACATGAGGATGTACAAAGACAAAAAATGGGCATAGTTTTGGAAACATACTTATTACACAAACCACATAGCAAGCATCTGGACAATCAAAGTAATATCATCATGGTGGAAATATGTCAGAGGCTAACTCTTCAAGCACCCATTGGCTCAATATTGCTAAACATCAGCTCCCTAGTGTAATGGCAAGACACTCAACTCTACACATTCAGACATCTACAGTAATGCATACAGTCACAGTCATCACATCACATGACAGACTTACACTCATGAAAAGTAGTTATTGTTGAGATCCTGCTGCAAGTCCGCTCCTTCCTCTTTACCACTGTCATCCTCACTTTGCATTTCAGGAGGCTCATCCGGTGGCACTGCAGGCTCCCCCTCATCTGGGATGCATAGGATGTTCCACCTCAGGCAATGCTGTGAAGCATGCAGCAGGCCACAATGATTTTACACACTTTCCCCGGTGAGCAGGGAAGGGTTCCACCAGTCCCGTCCAAACACCTACATCTAGCCTTCAGGAGCCCAAAAGCATGCCCAAATAACCCGCCTTGTTCTTACATGGGCCTCATTTAAGTGAACTTACCCTGCCTAATCGATTCCTTTGCCGTGTCAACAACCATTGATGGTCTGGATATGCCGAGTCTCCTGTTAAGGAATGGGACGTATGTGCAACTTGGAGTCCCTCATATCAGTAAATCCACAGCAGACACTGCACACACACAAACAGTACAGACGTTACTTACCATCCAGCCAGGACCTCTCTGGGTGCAGTCAAGACATCAGCTGGTGGATTGTGCTATTTCGTATAATGAAGGCATCATGGACTGAACCCGGGAATCGAGATGTAGAGGTCCGCCAAACATACAACTTGGACACTGATGGAATGGAAATTCTTTCGGTTGTGGTATACTTGTCCATTGGCATGCAGTACTAACATGTGTGCCATCAATAGCCCCCACCACATGTGGGATGTGTGCAAAACCACAAAGATCAGCCTTCACATGGGCTAAATCCTGACGTCAGGGAAATTGGAAGTAGCTGTCTAAGTGTTTCAACATTGCTGAGAGGACATCCCTCAATACCAGACTAAACATAGGTTAGTACATACCACCATTTTGGGTGACTTTATTGTAGTGAATCCTAGTTCTTTTATTGGGATAACAGGAGTTAGCTTAGCCTCGGGCTTGTAGACTCGTGCCCCCGTCACCTAGTGACTTTTAACCTACTTAGCTTGCTCTGTCTTAGCCCCTTTAATTATTTATTTATTTTAAGATGGCTGCCTTGTTTATAGGTAAGCCACTTGTTATGATTTACATTATCAGTGTCACCGTGCCAAGGCATCAAGATCAAGCACCAAAGACAAACAGTAGGTGTTCACACTTAGGGATTTTCCCTCTCTATACTTTTGAGGAATTGTTGATATTAATTGCCGTCCCAAGCATGCCTGTTATCTATTGTTTAGGAATACACCTACATCAGGGGACCTTGTAGATCTGTATAAATACATCACACTTTAGACAGATAATCAGAGGGATTCCGACCAGAGGGCATTGCCACCATTGCTGATACCGATGCTGCAGTCGTGTTGATGCTGACCCAGTCTTCGTGTCCCTGCGGAGTCTGAGATAGAGACCTCATTCCAAGGTAACGAGGGTTGGGGGCTCCTCTCATGGACACAGCATTGGCAGATTAGGTTTAACGATCCCATCTCTCCTTTAGGTAGGAGGTTAGGCCTTTTTTATTAGGATAGTAGGGCATCTTACATCTCATATATCTTTTCTATGTATTGCAAAATGGTGGTGGTCTTCGTAACAATGACTCTTGTCTTCACAATACTGTTACTTGCTATATTCATTACCCTAATCATTGCAGTCCATGCAACTTATCGCAAATTGCAGTTCTGTTAAATAAAAAGCTATTATAACTTTACTGCATCTGTGTCATTGCCTGTGTTTGTATGAGACATAATATATCTGTGAGAAAAGGGTAATCTCCGTTTAACCACGACACTCCCTGAGATGTCTTATTTTTGAGTCCATGCGTAAATGGCTGCCATAAATCACCTTTTACTATTGTGTTTCTGGTGAGGTGCTGCTAGTGAGCCGGTGAGGTTGGGATAACAGTTGCGACTAGTTGTAGGAAAGACACAGTCGCCTACAAACAAATGTACTGTCATCCTTAAATCAGCAGTCTTGCTCAGAGCAAGAGTCCAAACTACGACATGGCGCCGCCAACGATGGTGTTTAGGCACTAATTTACGGATACCCTGACTATCACTGTCTCACAGACAACAGGTACCCTAAGTACCATTGTCCGGAGACGTCCGTGGTGTTTGGGAGAATCCTCCTCAGCTGAACAGGTAACACCTAATTAAGCTGTAGGTTGTTCGAGCTCGAACTCATAAAAAGGAAAATACTTCCCCTATCTGGTGTTCCGTTTCTCTAAACAGCTATGGCTAATACCTTGGACATTCCTGCAAATGCTAGACATGCATTAACACAACATTTATTAGCACATGGCCTTACTGATGAGGGCGGGGATGTCACTCTGATAATAGAAGCAACTGAAGCATACCAAACAGAAACATTTTACTGTTGGGTCACCTTTCCTGAGGTTGACCAAAGAACGCACACATTTCACACATATGAAGTTGCGAACGTACCTGTACGGTACGAAGCATACCAGTATCATGAAATATCGCTCACATATCAAGAGCATCAGAACTGGTTTGAAGGCGCCCTACCACATGTACTACGAAGAGTGAGGTTAGGTCCCTGAAGTAATGAGGGACCTACCTGGCCTATGTTCGCCACATATACACCTCACACAGGCATACAGAATATGCCGATAGCAGATTTAGGAGTTTTATATAATGAATTAGTGGCATTATTATATAGACGATTGGTTCAGTTCGTAATGTGAACATTGAACAAAACACCAGCGCGTCCTGCACCACCAGTAGCTGGTGGTTATCAATTGGCTACTGGGATTAATCCACAAACAGTGCATACTATTATGGGCAAAGTGCCTATGGAACGGGGAAAAAAACTGTTCTGGATAGCCCAGAAAACAAATCAACTGGAAGCTGTGCTTCCCCATACGGGACCACAGGAAAAACATAGATTGCTCACTATGTGCTTGCCGTTTGGGATGGTTCCCTCGGTGGATGACTGTGCCACATGGGGTAACGGTCTTCGCTGCCATATATACTACCACACATGGTACCCCAACACTTGCCAATTTACCAGAAGTGTTGAAACACATACAAAATGAGCATGGGGCTGCACCAGCCCTGGATTTGGGGATGAAATTAATGCGTAACTTTGACGCCGTATCCTCAATAATACTAAGTAATATTAAAGGGGAAGCGGTAGCACTGGAAATTCGCCAGCGTCTCCGGGAAACTCCAAACCAGGAACAGGAGAGACAGCTACCGAAAATAATTTCCGATACCTATACTAGTATAGGACGGGATAGTTTGGGAGCCAAACCGAAAAAATTGGAGTTACAAAGTACCGCCCATAAGGAGGGTACGAAGTAGGCACAAGAGGGCTCTAAGAAGCGCTGGGACAAACAAAAAGATTTCAAAGAAAGAAGAAATAAGAGAGCTGATTCTCCACACCCGGAGAACTCCGAAAGGAGGTATATTCTCAGAAATAGGGACCACATTAGAACTCCAGACAGATATACTGATCCACGTCCCTCTCGTTCCTTTCAGGACGCACTGGATAGACGTAGCGAGAGAGGGGGCCGTCAGGATCGACGTCCGGAATATGTGAAAGAAAAGAAAGACTCACCACAGTCTACCATTAAAAAGGAAGAAACAACTCCTCAGCAAAAGCCACAGTTTAAAAAGAAGAAGGTGGCAGCACTGACAGTTAAAAATGCCAGTAATATTGAGAACGCTGTTGCGGAACAAGAGGTGGGCAGTGACTCTGTTAGACAGCGCGGCAGAGGTCACAATACGTCGCCGGAGTCTGAAAGATCATCTGGATGCGACAGCAACTAGCGATTACATCGCGGTTGAAACAGCGGATGGCCGCGTTCTTCACCCCGATAGGGTTTATGATTTAACAATTCAGATAGAGGGAGACGTGGAGCGCACTATTAGTGTAATATTTTGGGATTAACTTACTAGTGATATCCTATTGGCCGAGAGAGACTGGCCACCTGAACACGTCCGCAAGCTCCCACATGGGGAAGATGTCATTTTGCCTTCTTTCTCCGATCTTGTTCCGGAAGCAGCAAAAGAAGCCTATGCTGCTGAATGGGCTTTAGCGCAGGCACCGGCACTATACCGTAATCATGTAGGTTGGGACAAGGAGTCTCCTTGTCATATTATTCTTGTTAGGTCTACACCCCAACCGCAGCGGCAATACCCTATTAAACATGAAGTAAAAGCTCCGGTGAAGGAGATACTATCACAACTTGAGTACCAGGGAGTAATTGAGCCCTGTACGTCTGCGATGAATAATCCATTTTTCCCCATTGCAGAGCCAGATCATTCATATAGAATAGTAGTTGATTATAGACACTTAAATAGTCATACACGCACATATGCTATACAAAATTCACACAGCACAGCACTGATAAACAATATAGTGCGTAAAAAATATAAAACTACATTGGATATATCTAATGGATATTTCTGCCAGAATTTAGCACATGAAAGTAGGGACCTAATTGCATTTTCATTTGGCTCTCAGAGACGCTTTTGTCGTTTACCTCAAGGCTATAAAAATATCCCAGGCCTGTTTTCAGCCCGTGTAACATAAATTTTGCACGAGATTGATTCAGATGCATTATTCTATGTGGATGATATCTATCTCACTGACGACGCCCTTGACATTCATCTTGCGAGGGTCGATCGGATCATTTTGGGATTTGCAGACCTCGGTTATAAATTGAATTTTAAGAAAAGCAAGATAGCCTTTCCTAGTGTATTGTTCCTGGGATATGAGCTATCAAACGAGGGGAAGAACCTGGTCTCGCACTTTCTAGAAAAGTGTGCTCAACTACAGCCTCCGAACACACTTAAGAAATTACAGTCATTACTGGGTTTCTTCACTTTTGGCAGAACATACATTCCAGATTATGCAGAATGCATCAAGCCACTTTATGACTTAGTTCAGCCCAATTTTTCTAGCAGACGATGGACGATTGAACACACACATATCCTTAGGGACATGCAACGAGACATGCTAGAAGCTAAACACTTACACACATGTGACAATAAAAGAAACTTGGTCATCAGAATAATTGCTGGTGCCCTTGGATTTACATATGTCACCTTTAATGAGGATGACACGGTGCCGATAGCATATAAATCACATTTATATTCAAATGCTGAACAACGTTTTGCACCTACAGAAAAGATTCTGACAGCAGTTCAGATGGCCGTCATCAAAGAGAGGCCACTTGCCCAGGGGAAACACATTATTGTTGTCTCCCCGGTGCCGGCCTTAGAGGCTGTCACTGAAGCGAGCGTTCCAAACGCTAAGGCATTACATCCACGCTGTATTCAATGGGCAACGTTTTTGACCGCAACTGATGTCGATTATATATTCGATCCAAGACTTCAAACACAAGAATTTCTCCAGTATGAACAAGAGTATCCCGCTCCTCTAAATGTTTTACCACTAGACAGTTATAATACTATCATTTATACTGATGGATCAGCACAACCGGCTGTAGGTACTAAACATCAATACTCTGCAGCTTGCGCAGCCGTGTGCATAGTGATGGAAGATGGAGTTTTCCACCCTCACAATACCTACACTCAGACCTTAGGGGACTGCACAGCCCAGTTGGCTGAGCTTAAGGCTCTTCTTCTGGTGCTCGAACATACTGAGGCAGGAAGCCAGACTTTGATAGTCTGTGATTCATATTACTGCGTCCAGTCATACAATGAATATCTCAATCATTGGAAACTGAACGGGTTGAGGGATTCTAAAGGGAACACCATTAAACACAAAATGTTGTGGGGGAGGGTGGCTGATCTTAAGGATAAGCTACCATGTGTCCACGTAGTTCATACATTAGGACACCAACGTGTAGGGATACATGTTGCCGGCAATACATTGGCTGATGAAGCGGCCAAAGCATCAGTAGCTACGACTTTGGCTGCAGTGACTCGTTCTCTGACGAGGTTGGATAATGAAATACTGATTGCTGTTAAAGCTTCGGCTGCAGGCAAGACCTTTCCGAAAGGTTACCCTACAAACTATACTTACCATATCAGTGCACAGAATGTTGCTTATACAACAATTCCTGGGGTTGGGGATCAAGTGATCCCCAATGAAGACCAGAGATTAGAGCTGATTACAGCCGCACATGAGGGTGTCGCTTCTGCACATGCTGGTATACAGGCCACAATAACAATTCTACAGCAACGATACTGGTGGCCTGGTCTATGCAGACAAACTAAACAGTATGTCCTTTGCTGTGACATTTGCCAGCAGATTTAGGGCTCTAATATCAAACGCCCTCCGCAGACATCCCTCTTAGTGTCAGACAAGCCACTTCAGTGTGTGTACCTAGACCATTGTGGTCCCTTACAGCCTGATGGTGCATACAAATACATCTTAGTGGCTGTGGATTCCTGTTCTAGATTCCTGTGGGTATGGCCACAGCGGTTGGCTGACGCCCAAACTGTTATAAAAGATTTGCTGATCTTTATCGGTACATATGCGGTAGCAGCATTCCATTCAGACCAGGGCCCTGCATTTACCTCTAAAGCATTCAGGGACAACATGGGGACGATGGGTGTTGAACTCCATTACTCCTCACCATACCATCCCGAGGGAAATTCAGTCGTGGAGAGGCGGAATCGTGATCTAAAGCAGTCCTTAACAGCTCGAGTATTAGGTTCAGGCCGCAGTTGGTTACACCACCTATATGGGGTCCAGAGAGCACTGAATAATCTGCCAAGACGGTCCTTGGGGGGAAAGTCTCCATATGAGGTTCTATTTGGGATACCCATGTATGTCCCCGATCTTGATGCCCCTGGTATGGTGGCAGCAGAAACGCCATTTGACATAAAAGAACATCTCACTGTTTTACAGGAGCTTCAACAATTTTGTGATGATAAATCATCTGCAAGTGCTGCCACCTCAGGAATAAGGGAATTGGCGAAAACTTCGACTGGCTGGATTCCTAACGTTGGGGATCTGGTTTGTGAGAAGATCTTTGTGAAAAAGGAGTTCGGTCCATCATACAGAGCACCTGTACCGGTCTTGGGGATAAAAGGCACCAGGACTGTCATCCTACCACCATTGTCCGGTTCTAAATCGAATAGATTAATCTCCATTGATGACATCAAATTACACCATGTGGCCGATTCTTCACAGTAGACCAGGAGGTTCCCGATCCCCTCTCACTACCCAACAGGACATCCATCTACATAGTAGGATGAACATCACTGCTACTGACTATGCAGCCATGTCAACTGCTGTTCCAGACACTTCCTCGACCATGGGGAGTGCGGAAAATGAACTTTTGTTGGTTCCAGTCACATCTTCGGTGACCACCCCGTTTCAAGATTTGGCTGTATTTTACACGAACACTTCCACGACTAATGATGTTGTCTATCAAGAACCTCCACGAGCAGTGGATCAGAATTCAGCAGGTCCTGTGTTTGCAGAGACTTCCTCTGGCTATTTCATTGACATTGATGATTTTTCTTCGGATTCATCCTCAACTGTGTCTGACAAACTTACAAAAGTAGTAAGCTGTATTGATGGCTTAAAAATAACTATTTGATCTACCCATGGAACTATCTATGGTTCTGTTTGACATTTATTGCATTATTTTTATGGATTGGTTTTGTGACTGTTTTCTTTTTGCTGATTAATGGTCACTATATTCCTGATCGCTCCTCTGTGGAGCCTGTTGATGAAATTTTAACACCACATTGTTCTTCACGACGAGATTTGTCCCCTGTAAATATTACAGCTATACAGATTACTGATGGGATTGTGTGGGACAAAGTTCCATTCGATATATACGGACCTACAGAGATTATTCAGATACCATACGTGTTCAAAATTTCAATGTCTGATGTTATTACACCTAATGTTGTCTCTGATATTGGGATGTCCAAACAGTTGATTCCATGCTAGCTGAAATGAAGGACTATTCCGCTTTTGGAAGTGATGATGTATATGATTATACAATGAATTATGGGGAAATGTTCTGCTATAACAATTGGGGATATCACTACCTACACGTACCACTAGATATAGGCCTCTCTTGAACTACACACAGTGGGAACACTGTTCGACACCACAGGAGGGGAGTCCAAAGTATTACAGCGATAAATTTACATACTTTTCCGGGCATGATACAAGAAAAGCAGAGTTGTATTATTTTAAAATACCTCCGGCACAAATTAGAAAACTTTTGCTAACAGATACAAAACTGATTTATTCAGATCCCTTTGTTTCCTGGCTCTCGATTGAGGTTTACGAATATTGGAAAAACACTATTGATTTGAAAAGTGTATGGGGAACACAAGATTGGCAGATACAGGGTAAGGAGGCTTTATTTCGGGCATGCCTGATTCCTGTGCAAATGATTTTCTTAAATGAAACTATTGAGCAGACATCCTGCCTGGGGTTAGCAAAAATTAAAGCTCTGAACATGCCCAGTATCCCTACTCCGACAAAATTTAGAGATTGGCAACACTTTCTTAATGTCTCAGAAGACAGGCTAGATGCAATGGTTAAGGCTGGTACCTATAATTCTTCACTTTCCCGTCCCGGCAGGTGGTTGGTATGGCCCTCCGACACTGACAAGTGTCAAAAGCGTTTCTTGAACTATTCGGTTTTTTTTTCAATTAACAGGCCTGACCCTCGCTTTCTATCAGGTCAACATACAGGTATAATTACAACATAGAGTGTTGGTAAGCTGGCCAAACTACGACATGGTGTGTCGTGGGTCATAATGTGGTGGGAGTTGTTCTGTTGGTGTAACGGTGTGGGTTTTGATACCACCACTTTATCACTGACCTTTGGTCTGGCGGATTTGTGTCTGTGGCTGTATTCTGTCAGATTGGTGTGTGTGTGTCATAATATGGTGAACGGATATCCACTGCGGTAAGTTGGCGGTCGTCAGCGTGGCGGTAAGTGGGATTTACTGCCAATGTCATAATGAGGGCCTATGGCTCATGTAGGCATTTACATCAATTCAATGGAATAAAAAGAAGTTGACAGCATACTAGATCACCACAACAAATTACATTTTGATACTAAGGCCCTCAATACGAGTTTGGAGGGTGGCGGAAGCCACCTGCCAAACTTGTACCGCCGCTCGACCGTCAGTGCGGCCAGAACACCTCCGGTCCTATTACGAGTTAACCGCAGGGCCGGACCTGCGGTGAGCAGGACCTTAACATTGACGCCGGCCCGTAATCAAGCCGGCTGAAAAGTGGTGGTGCAGTGGGTGCAGCGGCACCCGTTGCCCCTTCCACTGGCAGTAATTCGGGCAGTGGAAAGCGCAACGGGGCTGTCCATGGGGGTCCCTGCACTGCCCATGCAGTCCAACCACCATGAAAAGGCTGGTGGATTGGGGAGTCGTAAACCCCAGGGTGGCGCTGCATGCAGCACCACCCAGGCGGAATATAACCACTGAGACTGCCAGACTGTTGACTGGCAGCAACCTGTTGCGGTGTCTGCGGTCTGACCGTGAGGGCTCTGCCACAGTTGTAATGTGGCAGTTGGACCATCACAACCGCAGCGGTCTGACCATCACCACGAGTCTGAGGGTCTTAAGATTGCCAGACTCGTAATGAGGGCCATAGTGTGAAATGGTGAATGACAAATGCATAACACTTTGACATATGTGCATATATGGAAGAAAAGGGAAGATGGGCAAGATCACATTCCACATTCCAGTATTGTTTTCTAGAGACAAAAACAGGACATCATGGTAGGTATTGTATTTTCTAAATACCATTGACAATACTTGTTAAAATGGGAACTAAACAGACCTATTTAAATATCTCCAGTGAAAATGAACACACATTTACAATATGTGCACACATATCTGAATGATGTAAATAGGTGAAAAAAGAACTAACAAGCACAATTCCTTCACTTACAAGGAGTTTGGAGCCTGTATTTTAAGTACAACAACATACATTGAAATAAAGCAAGGAACTAGACACACAGGAGGGAGGATCCATAGAAAACACAACAACGACAATACATTTTGAGCATAGTTAGAAAGAGTGATATAACCATTATGCTAGTAATTCGGATTTAAAAAAAGCTATTTTGGACTATTATGTTTAGATATACATGTTCAGATAAGGTTCTTGCAACATTCTGAACAGCTAACTTAAGGGCAAATATTCGATTGGTGATTATGAGACATTACTAAGTCCAACTTACCACTCTCCACTTTACCAGGGATTCCAGGCAAGCCTTCAGGAAGTAAAATCTGCAAGACCTTCTCCTCCCAGGGAATCATTTGTAATTGGGGGCTGGGATTATAACCACCAGTCCTCCAGGCCTCCAGGTGATGCTTGGAGGCCAGTAAGCACATTCTTCCTCACAGGTCATTCCACCTCTTTCAAATTTCCCTCTGTGTACCAAGATTGTTGGATACCACACTCACTCTGTCTACTATTCTGGACCACATTTGCCTTTTCTGATATGGTTTTATATTGTACTTGTGCTCACAAAAATTATGGCTCTACTCAAATGATTCCAACCACCATGACAGACAACTCTCTCTCTGTGGAGTGTGTATTTCTCCCTCCTGCCATTGTGATTAAATGTGAAAATACACAAATGGCCCAAAGATGAAGAATAATAAAAAAATATACTATTAACAAAAAACACAGTGGGAAAGAAACTCAGATAAAAACCTGGCTCCTTTGTGACAATTTCTGCTGGATCACGATCTGCTGCAGTGTGATGGCAAGGGATCATCGTCTGAAATAGAAAGTGTTTTACAGTGTGTTTTGTGGATGTTCACAACAGGTGTGGGCTGCTAGCATTCAACCAATACCCACAGCCACAGTACTATTCTGAACCGGTCCGCGAAGCACTCCCCCCATCATGGGATGCCACTGATACAGCGCCAGCACAACTGTGTTATCTAAATATTCTCGGTGGAATCATGCCATTAAGACAACAATGGTGTACTGATCATAGGCATTGGAGTCCGCCAAGTCAGCTACAGGTTGGAGCTGGCATGATGGAGTACATTCCATTGTGGCAGTCTACGGCTCAGCCATAATACATTTAAATACAACGGGTGGAACATAGTTGACTTGACAGACTTTTTGGGTCTGCCACCAAAGTGGCTTGGTGGTAACACCATTGTGATCTACATCAGGCCCAAGGTCTTCTCCATGTAATCTCTTGTCTGCATAGGCCTTCATTTTCTTTTTACGATCCAAGTCTTTTGTAAAGGTTTCTTATTCAGATCTCGATCTTGTGCTGGTCAATTGAGGTATATTGGTCATTATTCTTCTCCCCAACATCAACGCTGCAGGACTTTCACCTGTGGTCGAGTGAGGAGTTGAACGGTAAGCTCATAGGTAGAGTTCAAGACAGTCTTGAGGTTGAGCTTTTCTAAAGCAGCAAGCCGAACTGCTTTCCTTAATGTACTAATGAAATGTTCAACAAGGCCATTAGCCTGTGGCCAAAGAGGTGTGCTTTTCTGATGCTTCATATTAAGCAGATTAAGAAAGTCTCTGAATTCTTGACCTTTGAAAGATTAGCCATTGTCAGATTTTAAAATCAAAGGAATGTTCCTTGACGCAAAGATGCCATTTAAACTCTCAATTACCTTTTTCCTGAGTGATAGATGAGAGATTCTCTACAAAGAAGAAAAATAGGAGTATTCATCCATAATCACCATCAGGTGATATCCATTATCAAGTTGACCGAAAAAGTCAACAGCAATTCTCTCCCATGCTTGCTTTGGCCACTCTGACATGTTTAAGGGGTATTAGGGTGGCTTTCGATGTCAGGCTGTTGCACAGGTGAGAGACCTTTAATTATTTCTCAACTCTTTCACCAAAATTGCGAAACCAAACTCGATCTCAGAGTTTATTTTCTGGAAACAATTCCACAATGTCCTTCATGGGCCACTTTAATTATCTGTTGTGGCAGACTCTCTAGAATGACAATCCTTGAGCCCCTAATGATAATACCTTCTTGTGGCACAGACAGTTCATGTTTGGCATTTTCAAACTTCTGTTATTTACCATCACTGGTAAGAGGTCGAGTATGTTGGATTTATGACTGTTGTACTGTATAATCATGTCCTTCAGTTTTAAAATGTTACTATCTTGACTCATTGCAGTGACAACTTGCTCCAACAAAGTTGAAGTGGGCGTGTTTGATTTCATAATGAAATTTATGTAGGCATCAGCTGTCTTAGAAGAGTTACCTGATACTGTATAAGCAATTTGGAGAAGTAGTCAGCAGTGTTTTGAGCTTTTGAAGGATGATGCACAAATGTGTAGTTGTACTCGTGTAATCATAGACTCCAATGCTCAATGCAAGGAGGCATCTTAACCTTTGGATTACAGAGATGGTCAGCAATGCTTAATGATCTGTACCAAACAAAAACAAATCTGTATAGGAACATTTGAATATGTTTGCAAACCACCAATACTGCTGAAATCTCTTTTTCAGGTTTTTAAGAAGCACGTTGTCTAGGACAAACTCCTGCTTGCAAATGCCACAATATGTCTTTGAGCATTTGAGTGTCTGTATTGTGCAAGGATTGCACCCACCCTGACTGGACAGCTCCCTTATGTAGTTTTGGATCAAAATATGCCATTTCAGTTGCATTCTCAAAAGCTTGTTTGATTATCTTACATTCATGTGACCAGTGAAATGAAACATTTGTTTTCATCAACTCTCTCAATGGAGCACTCACAGTGGAAAACTCTTGTATGTATCTGGAACAGTAGCTGGCCATGCCAAGGAATGAGAACATGAAGACATCTTGTGGGGGACTGGCAGTTGAAAGCGTTTGTACTTTATCGGGATCTATTGTCATGCCCCCATCAGAAAATATATTACCAAATAATTTTTGATTTGTCTTACTGAATTCACATTTCTCAGCGTTCAGTGTTAAACATGCAGCAACAAGAAAATGACACACTTGCTTGACAGTTTTATTGTGTTATTTCTGTGTAGCTTCAAAAACTATGATGTCATAGTTGAAAGTATTCATGATAAGTTGGATGATATGTCGAACAACATCTTGAAATATCTCTGCAGCTGATGACACACTGAAGCTGAGTCATTTGTATAAAACAGAACACTATCTGTAGAAAGGCTTGTAATGTACCTGTAATTCTCCTCAAGTTCCAACTGATGATATCCTTCATTTAAATCAAGGTGAAAGAAGGCTTTTTACACCATTCAATTGTGTTATGTCAGCAATGTGTGAACCTGGATGTTGTTCTCTTTCAATTGCCTTGTTCGCTTGATGCATATTCATGCAGATGTGTACTGCTGCTGCACTGCCACATTGGGAGAGATCCATGGTGTCGACCAGTAGAACGCCTAATGATATCATGCTTAAGTAATATTTTGAGTTCCTTTCCAACAGCTTGTTGTAAATGAAACACAATTCTTCTGTGTCTTGGTGCAACTGGACAGACATCCTGAGTAAAATGAAATTGTTATTTCATAGTCTTAAGTTGTCCAAACCCATTAAAACAATGAAGGGAACTGACTTACTATTTTGTGATGAGCATTCCTGATGTAGTTCACTGAGTTCAATCCCATATAGGCAGTGGTACTGAAACCGAGTAAACATGCACTTGACGCTGTACCTTGAAACACTTGGATAGGCATTTGTATTTTTGTTTGTGTGTGTTTCATAGTCGCTATGAATGACCAATAGCGCCAGTCATAGCAATGGGGATTGTTCATTATATTTCTCCTCAGGCATAATATTTATCGACACACCACTGTTGATGATGAAAAGTGTAGAGTAACAATTCCTTTTCAGTGTAATCTTCAGACAATGTTTGATTGACTTTCATGCTTTTTCATGGTGACTTTTATTTGACTGGTATTTCACTTCACAAGTGTATTTCTTCACAAGTGGCCAGTCGAACATGTGAGTATTTCTCTGAGTGATATTGCATCGATATTGCACATCTTCTTCAGTGATATTGCATTGATGGACAATGATATTGCATTGATGCACATTGATATTACATTGATGCACAGTGATATTGCTTTTATATTGCACATCTTCTTCACTTTGACTTGATACTGTTACTAACAAATGTTTTGATGAGGATTTAGATGATGATCGACTTGGTGTGGTGTTGATTTGTCTCAACTGGTGTCACTTGGCCTTGTGGGTATATGTTGAGTGTCCCTTATGGAATATTCGATCAGCATTTTTGTCGTCCTGCTGTGACGCACTTACTTTTTCCTTTACCTTGCAAGCTATTACAAAATGGTTTTCCTTGCCACAGCCTTTGCATATCTATTGAATAGTGGGACATTTACCTTTGTGTGGAAACAACAATTTACACATGAAACACAACTCCTTTATCCATGGAGACATCACCTTGTGTCCTTCAGCTTTGTTTTTTTGCTTGTTTTTCATGTTCATGACTGACTCACTTTGGGCACCTCCGGCCTCTATGTCAGCAGCTTGTTGATCAGTATGATTTTCAGTTCTGCCAGCCATGAGAACTCAATCCAGACTAAAAGTTTCTCTCAGCACTCGTCTGAATGAACCTGACACGCATCCATCAACAACTCTGAGACGCATTGCTTCTTCATCATTAAATTAATTGATTCCTCAGTGTTTCACCAACTCGTTGTTGTTCTTGACTGAAAATGTACCTTTTGTAATCTACATTAAGCATTGAATGGAACTTGAGATTCAAGGCTTCTTTAATTTGACGTTTGTAACTTCACTAGCTTGCAGCATTTTCTTTATGACTTCTTTTACACCATCACCAGCAAGATTTTTCAGGTACTTCTTAATCTTTCTGTTATCTCTTTTTTCTAGCACATCTGCTCAATCATCAAATGTCTCTATCCAAGCAGTCCATCTATCTCCAATATTTTGCATTTTGGCAGTATTGAATGGTGGTGGTGGTTTCATGAAAGCAGCAGCATTGTGACCATGTACAGGATTGGTTGATGCTGCAACTGGATTTCTCTTCCACTCTACTTGACGGTCTTGGGGAATCTGCACACCACCTCTGAGATCTTGTGACGTGCTAGCCTCTGGGTCATCTTGGACAGTCTATGGAATTTTGACTTCTTTCTTAGTCTCAATTAGAGCCCTTCACTTTCTGGAGACTTCTGAAGTTGTGTTAAGCTACCACCTGGCAGCTTTGATGGTATACCACTTCAGGTATTGAACAGCTCAGAAAGCACAACCCCTGTGCTTCTTCTTGGGTCTCCTCACCCTTTGCTGAGGACGTAGAGTTCTTCTGCCCAAGGCTCCTGCAAGTGTGCCCGAGTGCCGCTTCCGCCGTCCCGTAAGTTTGTTTTTCAGCTTTTTTTCGCTTTTCTGCGCCTCGCCGCCGGCGCTTTTTGCCCCATTGTGCCCCCCTGATTGCTGTCTCCCCGTTCGTATTTAGTGCCAGTATTGTGTCCATATTGTGTTTTTTCCTGCATTTGTGACTGTTTTTGCCCGATTTCTGTGCCTTTCGCCCCTTGTGCGCTCCTCGACCCCAGCCGCTGCTTCCCTGCGGCCCCGCCCCCCTCGCGCCCCCATTTGCCGCTCCCTCCCGCCTCCCGCCTCCCAGCTGCTCCTCCCTCCCCCCTCCCTTCTTAATGGCTGGCGCTGCGCGTCGCCAGTGAGCGAATTCGGACCTGGTTCAGGTCCTGAACTCGCCCTCACGACCGCAGCACCAACCTGCTGCCTTCTGCCTCTGCCCCACGTCAACGCTGCCGTCTGCGTGTTCGAGGCCCTCCTCCACCCGCAGGCATCCTCCTGCGCCTCATCCCTGGTGGCTAGTGGGCTCACTTGACCCGAGTGCCGCTTCCGCCGTCCCGTAAGTTTGTTTTTCAGCTTTTTTCCGCTTTTCTGCGCCTCGCGGCCGGCGCTTTTTGCCCCATTGTGCCCCCCTGATTGCTGTCTCCCCGTTCGTATTTAGTGCCAGTATTGTGTCCATATTGTGTTTTTTCCTGCATTTGTGACTGTTTTTGCCTGATTTCTGTGCCTTTCGCCCCTTGTGCGCTCCTCGACCCCAGCCGCTGCTTCCCTGTGGCCCGCCCCCCTCGCGCCCCCATTTGCCGCTCCCTCCCGCCTCCCAGCTGCTCCTCCCTTCCCCCTCCCTTCTTAATGGCTGGCGCTGCGCGTCGCCAGTGAGCGAATTCGGACCTGGTTCAGGTCCTGAACTCGCCCCTCACGACCGCAGCACCAACCTGCTGCCTTCTGCCTCTGCCCCACGACCACGCTGCCGTCTGCGTGTTCGAGGCCCTCCTCCACCCGCAGGCATCCTCCTGCGCCTCATCCCTGGTGGCTAGTGGGCTCACTTGACCCGAGTGCCGCTTCCGCCGTCCCGTAAGTTTGTTTTTCAGCTTTTTTCCGCTTTTCTGCGCCTCGCCGCCGGCGCTTTTTGCCCCATTGTGCCCCCCTGATTGCTGTCTCCCCGTTCGTATTTAGTGCCAGTATTGTGTCCATATTGTGTTTTTTCCTGCATTTGTGACTGTTTTTGCCCGATTTCTGTGCCTTTCGCCCCTTGTGCGCTCCTCGACCCCAGCCGCTGCTTCCCTGCGGCCCGCCCCCCTCGTGCCCCCATTTGCCGCTCCCTCCTGCCTCCCGCCTCCCAGCTGCTCCTCCCTCCCCCCTTCCTTCTTAATGGCTGGCGCTGCGCGTCGCCAGTGAGCGAATTCGGACCTGGTTCAGGTCCTGAACTCGCCCCTCACGACCGCAGCACCAACCTGCTGCCTTCTGCCTCTGCCCCACGACCACGCTGCCGTCTGCGTGTTCGAGGCCCTCCTCCACCCGCAGGCATCCTCCTGCGCCTCATCCCTGGTGGCTAGTGGGCTCACTTGACCCGAGTGCCGCTTCCGCCGTCCCGTAAGTTTGTTTTTCAGCTTTTTTCCGCTTTTCTGCGCCTCGCGGCCGGCGCTTTTTGCCCCATTGTGCCCCCCTGATTGCTGTCTCCCCGTTCGTATTTAGTGCCAGTATTGTGTCCATATTGTGTTTTTTCCTGCATTTGTGACTGTTTTTGCCCGATTTCTGTGCCTTTCGCCCCTTGTGCGCTCCTCGACCCCAGCCGCTGCTTCCCTGCGGCCCGCCCCCCTCGCGCCCCCATTTGCCGCTCCCTCCCGCCTCCCGCCTCCCAGCTGCTCCTCCCTCCCCCCTCCCTTCTTAATGGCTGGCGCTGCGCGTCGCCAGTGAGCGAATTCGGACCTGGTTCAGGTCCTGAACTCGCCCCTCACAACCGCAGCACCAACCTGCTGCCTTCTGCCTCTGCCCCACGACCACGCTGCCGTCTGCGTGTTCGAGGCCCTCCTCCACCCGCAGGCATCCTCCTGCGCCTCATCCCTGGTGGCTAGTGGGCTCACTTGACCCGAGTGCCGCTTCCGCCGTCCCGTAAGTTTGTTTTTCAGCTTTTTTCCGCTTTTCTGCGCCTCGCCGCCGGTGCTTTTTGCCCCATTGTGCCCCCCTGATTGCTGTCTCCCCGTTCGTATTTAGTGCCAGTATTGTGTCCATATTGTGTTTTTTCCTGCATTTGTGACTGTTTTTGCCCGATTTCTGTGCCTTTCGCCCCTTGTGCGCTCCTCGACCCCAGCCGCTGCTTCCCTGCGGCCCCGCCCCCCTCGCGCCCCCATTTGCCGCTCCCTCCCGCCTCCCAGCTGCTCCTCCCTCCCCCCTCCCTTCTTAATGGCTGGCGCTGCGCGTCGCCAGTGAGCGAATTCGGACCTGGTTCAGGTCCTGAACTCGCCCCTCACGACCGCAGCACCAACCTGCTGCCTTCTGCCTCTGCCCCACGACCACGCTGCCGTCTGCGTGTTCGAGGCCCTCCTCCACCCGCAGGCATCCTCCTGCGCCTCATCCCTGGTGGCTAGTGGGCTCACTTGACCCGAGTGCCGCTTCCGCCGTCCTGTAAGTTTGTTTTTCAGCTTTTTTCAGCTTTTCTGCGCCTCGCCGCCGGCGCTTTTTGCCCCATTGTGCCCCCCTGATTGCTGTCTCCCCGTTCGTATTTAGTGCCAGTATTGTGTCCATATTGTGTTTTTTCCTGCATTTGTGACTGTTTTTGCCCGATTTCTGTGCCTTTCGCCCCTTGTGCGCTCCTCGACCCCAGCTGCTGCTTCCCTGCGGCCCCGCCCCCCTCGCGCCCCCATTTGCCGCTCCCTCCCGCCTCCCGCCTCCCAGCTGCTCCTCCCTCCCCCCTCCCTTCTTAATGGCTGGCGCTGCGCGTCCGCGCAGCGGGCGCGCCGCTGGCGCGCCGGAGGCGCACCAGAGGCAAGCCCGTCTGCGCCCGTCCGCGCCTGTACCGCGCCCAGCGCCACCCCCCCTGGTCCTCGCGCCTCCCGCGCCCACTTCTCGGCCGAAGAGCTCCGCGCCCTCAAACCCGGGCCCTCCACTGAATGCTTCCGGGCATCCCCGAAGCTCACTAAAGGACCTTTCTCCTGTCGCACCTGCAACTTCTCCTGCACCAGAACGACGAATCCAACTACAAAAACTTTCAACCCCAATCACCTGAACTGCATCCTCATCAACACCCGCTCCGCACGAAAACACGCCATCGAGCTCTGGGACCTGCTCGACACCACTACACCTGACGTGGCCTTCCTGACCGAAACCTGGTGGAACGACTCCTCTGCTCCGGACATCGCCATCGCCATACCGGACGGATACAAAATCACCAGAAGAGACCGGACCAACGGGATCGGCGGCGGAATAGCCATCGTTCACAAAGCCACCCTCAAAATCCACACCCACTCGGACGACACCCTCAAAACAGCCGAACACCTCCATTTCCAGATCCACACGGACCCCAAAACAACCCTCAGAGGAACCCTGATCTACCGCCCTCCAGGACCAAGAGCCCCCTTCAACGACACCATCGCAGACCTCGCAAGCTCCCACGCCCTAGCATCCACTGATTACATCCTCCTGGGAGATCTCAACTACCACCTAGAAAATACTTCCGACGTCAACACTACTTCACTGACCTCCAACCTCCTCAACCTCGGACTCCGCCAACTAGTCAACACTCCCACCCACATCGCCGGACACACCCTGGACCCCCTCTTCACCTCAAGCAACCACATCGCTTTCAGCCACACCTCCGAACTCCACTGGACCGACCACCACTGCGTCCACTTCACCTACAAGAAAATCACAGAACATCACCGCATCCAGCCACCTCCCCACCGCCGCTGGGGCAAAATCACCCAGGACCAACTGGCCAGCACCCTCCCCAACAACCCTCCACCCGACGCAACCGACCCGAACACAGCCGCCATCAACCTCCATCAATGGATCCTCGACTGCGCTAACACCCTCGCCCCCCTAAAGAAACACACCGCCATCCAAGGAAAGAAAAAACCAGCCTGGTTCACAGATGACCTTACAACCTCCAAAAGCATCTGCCAGAAGCTCAAAAAGAAATGGATCCAAGATCGCACACCCGACAACCTCGCCACCCTCAAAAACGCCAACCGTGAACACCACCAACGGATCCGCGTCGCCAAGCGCACCCATTTCACCGAACGCATCAACAACAACGCCCACGACTGCAAAGAACTCTTCGGGATCGTGAAGGAACTCTCAAATCCTAAAGCCAACTCCAACGACATCCCGCCCTCCCAGAAACTCTGCGACGACCTCTCCACTTTCTTCCACCAGAAAATCGTTACCATCCACGACAGCTTCAACTCCAGCCCACCGCCAGACCCCACCCCCGGCGTCTCCTCCCACGACTGCCGCCTCACCGCCTGGACCCACGTGGACGATGCAGAAACCATAACAACCATGAACACCATCCACTCAGGCTCCCCTACGGACCCCTGCCCTCATCATGTTTTCAACTCGGCAAACGCCACCATCGCCCCCGAACTCCGCAAGATCATCAACCTCTCCTTCTCCTCCGCCACCTTCCCGGACAGCTGGAGACACGCAGAAATCCAACCCCTTCTCAAGAAACCCAAGGCTGACCCCAACGACCTCAAAAACTTCCGACCGATCTCTCTCCTCCCTTTTCCAGCCAAAGTCATCGAGAAGATCACCAACTCTCAGCTCACCCACTTCCTCGAAGACAACTCAATCCTGGACCCCTCACAATCCGGATTCAGACGAAACCACAGCACTGAGACTGCTCTCCTCGCCGCCACAGATGACATCAGACTTCAAATGGACAAGGGCGAAACCTCAGCCCTCATCCTCCTCGACCTATCCGCCGCCTTTGACACAGTCTGCCACCGCACCCTACTGACCCGCCTCCAGGAAGCTGGGATCCAAGACAAAGCCCTCCACTGGATCTCATCCTTCCTCTCCGACAGAACTCAGAGAGTCCGCCTCTCCCCGTTCCGCTCCAAAGCCTCCAACCTCATCTGCGGCGTCCCCCAAGGATCCTCCCTCAGCCCTACGTTGTTCAACGTCTACATGGCCCCCCTCGCCAAACTGGCCCGCCAACATCATCTCAACATCATCTCCTACGCCGACGACACCCAGCTCGTCCTCTCCCTGACCAATGACCCGCTCACCGCCAAAACCAACCTCCACGAGGGACTTAAATCCATCGCCAACTGGATGAACATCAGCCGCCTGAAGCTCAACTCCGACAAGACGGAAGTCCTCATCCTCGGGCGCACTCCCTCGGCTTGGAACGACTCTTGGTGGCCCTCCGCCCTTGGTCCCCCGCCCACCCCTGCCAACCACGCAAGAAACCTCGGCTTCATCCTGGACTCCGCCCTCACCATGTCCAAACAGGTCAGCGCCGTCTCCTCCTCCTGCTTCAACACCCTTCGTATGCTCCGCAGAATCTTCAAGTGGATTCCAACAGAAACCAGAAAGACGGTGACCCAGGCCCTCGTCAGCAGCAGACTTGACTACAGCAACGCACTCTACACAGGCATCCCTACCAAAGACATCAAACGACTCCAACGGATCCAAAATGCCTCCGCCCGACTGATCCTCGACATACCCCGCCGATGCCACATCTCCCACACCTGAGGGAACTCCACTGGCTCCCAGTAGACAAGAGGATCACTTTTAAACTCCTTACCCACGCTCACAAGGCGCTTCACAACACCGGACCCTCCTACCTCAACACCAGACTCAACTTCTACACCCCAACACGCCAACTCCGATCCGCCAACCTCGCCCTAGCCATCGTACCCCGAATCCAGCGCAAGACCTCCGGCGGCAGATCCTTCTCTTTCCTCGCCGCCAAAACCTGGAACTCTCTCCCCACTCCGCTACGCCAGACCCAGGACCTCCTCACATTCAGAAGGCTCCTCAAGACCTGGCTCTTCGACCGCTAAACAGCCTCTCCACCCCCCCCCCACCTCAGCGCCTCGAAACCCTAACGGGTACATAGCGCGCTTTATAAATACTATGATTGATTGATTGATTGATTGAAACAATAGTATGCTTTGTTGTCAATTGTTCTGCCAGCCAGCTCTCTTTTCTGTATCTGTTTGTGACTGCCCTTAGTGTTATTACTCTGTTAGCTTTATATTGCGTAGTAGTGCAGTACCTCTCTGTATGACCTTGCTAGCAGGTTCTTTGACAACAAGGCATAGACTTCTAAGTGAAGCTTTCTTTATCTTCAAACGCTTCACACCTACTGGAGTTGTGCTTTGTCTCAACGTACACCCAACATTGATTCTGCACTTCAGCGGAGGCACTCGAGCAGTTTCCTTGGACCACAGCAAACTCTCTAAGAGAGTGTTGTTAATCTTCGGGTTACATATCCCCTATCTTGATGCCAGTTGTAGCATCTTTCTAAGCCTGGGTACCCACCAATGAATATGCCACAAATGGAGCTATGTATTACACATCCTTATTCATCTATGTGTAACAGCAAACTCAACATTCTAAACCTGCATTCACTTCACCACGTTCTAACAATCATGTCACAGTTCAACAGAGTCCCTCTCCCCTATTTATGCTGAATTCATTTTTATTGGCATTAGGACTCTGTGCAGTTTATTCTGACTAGATAGTGGTAAAGTGCTTGTGCTCTCTCTCTTTCACAGGGTAAACCTGGTATACAGCTAATTGGCATGCCCCTAGTAGATAGTACTACATGTACCTATACCCTGTAAATCAAATGCTATTAGTGGACATCGGCACCCATTGTGCCACCAACAAAAGTTGCTCTGTAAAACATTTCTCAGGCCTGCCACTGCAGATGGAAGTACAGTTTTAAGCTGCTATTTCAACATGGCAATATAAACCTTTTTGCCAGGCATACACCTTACTTTTTAGTACTTACAAGTCACCCCTAAAGTAGGCCCTAAAAGCTCACAGTGCAGGGTGCATAAAAAAACCTAGGATATGTGTATTTACGTTTTACATGTCCTGACAGTGAAGAAATCCTAAAGTTTTTTTTCACTGTCACAAGGCTACCATTTCTATAGACTAACATATGTAAATGTACAAAACCATAGAAAATCAACTGTTATACATAGAGCTATTTCTAGTAATTATAACTCATGCCCTAAGGTAGCTATAACTTGCACCCCTGCCAAGCACAGTTATCTAAGAAATAATTGTACTTAAAATGTTATAGTGACATTATCAATTATGTTATCAAAGATTTCATGAGTGCTGTCGTTTGTGGGGTAGTTAGTAGTGCATGGCAAGGGTGCAAGTTATAGTTACCATAGGCATGAGTTATAGTTGCTTGAGATAACTATAACAGCTGAATTTCTATGCTTTTATACGTTTAAAATGTGAGCCTAACTAGAACATCCCAGTAACCTTGTTTTTTTAAGTGAATTTCTATGTTTTTTCAATTCTATTTCCTAACTATAACATCCCTGTAACCATTGTTTTTTTCAAATATATATATTTTTTAACATAAAATAATTTTAATTACTATACATTAATTCAACCTCTGTCACGCATGGCCTTTGGTCATGCACGTCTAGGGTTAGGTGCAGGGTCTACCCCCGATAACCACTCAACCCTATTTCACACACGACCTGTGGCTGTGTGTGCAGGGGTTGACAATGGTGTTTGGCCTGCAGCAAGGCCTTACAGACAACTACCCTATAGCCACCCAGAGAGTTTTTCTACACTGAAATGATATACTTAGAATGATATATCTCAGGACAAATTGAAAAGAAAAATGTATCTGTCAAATACAAAGAGCGCAACAACATTTCGGTATATACCTTAAATATTTGAGTATGAAAAGTAATTAAGGCAGGAATGTGACTACTAACACACCTAGACTGGAACTTCAACCTTCTGGGTGAGGGCCTGAGACCTTGAATTCTAGGTCACAGGTAACTCTTTGCTATGCAGTTTCCAGACTTAGGCCCTCATTATGACTTTGGCAGTCTTCCTTGAAGACCGCCAAAGCCACGGGCACCAGGAGACTGCCAGTGCTGGCAGTCTCCCGCCTGCCACATCACAGGTACTGCTGGATTTCCACCACACTTTGGGTGGAAATCTGGCAGTAGTCATGCTGGTGGGTGGAGGCGCTCTGGCGGTTCTACTACCGGCCCCGCCCCAATAGGAGGACTCCACCAGCCATATTAAGACCAATAATAGAGCCTGGCAGTGTCCTGCTGGCGGGGCGCTGCAAGCAGTGGAAGTGGCCCATCCCATTCCCATTCCCTGACAGTCGACCTTCTCCCTGACCCAGATAATGTGATCGTCCGACAGGGGAGGGCGTTTGGAGGGTGGGGATGTAGTGTGTGCATGTGTGAGTGTGTGGTGTCTACATGTGTGTATGACTGTGTGTGCGTGGTTGTATGCGTGTCTGTGAGTCAATGTGTATGTGTGTCTGTAAGTCAGTCTGTATGCGTGTCTGTAAGTCAGTGTGTATGCGTGTCTGTATGTCATTGTGTATACGTGTGAGTATGCGTGTTTGGATGGATGTGAGTATGCATGCATGAACGCGTGTATGTTTGGAGTTGTGAATGCGCGTATGAATGGAGTTATGAATGTGTGTATGAATGAAGTTGTGAATGCGTGTATGGATGTTGTTGTGAATGCGTGCATGTAAGTGTAGGTGAATGGGTGTATGCGTGGTGCATGTGGGTGTCTGTGTGTATGTATGTGGGGAGGGGGTGGGGGCACTATGTCAGTAAAGGGGTTTGGGGGGTGGCTAGAGGGGATGAGGGGGGTCTAATGCTTTCTGGGGGTGGTGGAGCTGTCTCCCGGTGATTGGGAAGTAATTCACTGTCACCAGTAGCCCTTCTACCATGGTTTTCATGGCAGGGCTACTGCCAAGGAAACCATGTCAGATGGCCGGCTCCTAATACCGCTGGTGGTCTTCTATGGGCTGCCGCTTCAGAGATGATCACCTCCGGCCCAGTGGTTCACCACCATGGCTGTATGAGTAGAGATATGGTGGGTTGGCAGAGGCAAACCCACTACACTCATAATGTGACGGTCTGCACCTCCAGCCTGTTGGCGGTGGGACCGTCACATTTACCCTGTCGGTCAGAAGACTGACACAAGGTCAAAATGACCACCATAGATATGACATTCAATTCAAGATTTTGATGGCAAAAAGACGTAAATGTTCCATCACTAGGAATGTTTAACAGTCAAAACACTAGTAAATAAACAGACACACTGCCATGGGATAACAGGATTTGAACCTTCAACATACTGAGTGACAGTCCAAGAGTTTTATCAGTATGCCATTTGTGAGTCTGGTCTGCTCTGCATCAAAACCGAACCATAACATTTGAACCAAACATCTTACTTGTGTGCCGCTTTGAGGTTATTGTATGTAGATGCTATTGTTATTGCAATATTCTCTCCATAGAATGACTTCAAAGCGGCACACAAGCACGATGCTTAGTGCCAGGAGAGGACAGTGGGGTAGCCTGAAGGCCCGTGTGGCCCTCGTGGGCTCCCTGCATCTTGCGGGAACTGGTACAGCTCCTGCAAGCAAGGAGCTCCTTTAAATAGCAGTTCTTTGCCTGTGGGAGCAATGTTTTCATGTCTTTCCCTGCATGTATATTTGTGTGCAGGGAAACAAGTGAAAACTCCGCTTTCTACAAGCAGGATCTGTCTGACAGCTCTCGCTTGCAGAAAGTGAAGTTATGTTTGCTTTTGCTTGGTGGGAGCTGTCAGCTCCCACCAAGCCAAAGGAAACAGCTACCTCCATAGGGTGGGCACCTCAGGAGGTAGCAGGAGCTGGGCCAGGAGGGGGCTGGTGGTTTCCAAGGCCAACTATGGCTTCCCCTCTATCTTTGAATTTAACCACAGGGAGGTGGTGGTTCTCAGGGTGGGGGATCCGTGATGGACCCCCTTCTCATATACTAGTTTAGTCCCTGGGAAATGGTGGTCCCCAGAGCGGGGTGGGTCCATAGGACCCCACCCTATCTTCTGATGTTATCCCAGGAAGGTGGTGGTCCCTCAGGCACAAGAGATCCTCAGGACCCCCTACTAAATTTGTATGTTGCCCCAGGGAAGTTGTGGACCCCAGAAAGCAGTGGGGGCACGCACGCCCCTGCATTTATTTCAGTTAATTTGCCCCGGGGAGGTGGTGGTCCCCGGGACGGGGGCTGCACGGAACCCACATATTCATTTAACAACTTTTGCCCCTGGGAGTTGGCACTCACCAGGGCACAGATGGGCCCAGCAGGCCTGCCTGTATATATAATAAGTAGCACCCTGGAGAAGTGGCAGTCCGGGGGTTTTCATAAGCCCTATGCACCACCCTCATATTTTTTTACTATGCCCCTGGGCCCTGGCCCATCCGTGGGCAAAATAAAATGGAAGCACGTGAGACTGTGCTTGTTTTTTGTTTTTGTTGAAATCACAGCAAAACTTGTGGACTTGCTGCGATTTTCGCCGTGATTTAAAAAAAAATACTTTTAAGCCATTTGATGTCCCTGGTGAGCCCCTGTGCCAAGGCTAGGGGGAACAGTATTATGCCCCTTTTCTTTTGTTTTACCCTTTTCTCAAAATTGCTGTCAACACGTCCTCATTGAAGTGTTGCCAATGAATCAAATTTCTGCACAAGACTGAGAGTATATCGCAACGCCTTTGCGCCTCCAGATATACAAATTTGGTTTTCTTTTAATATTTAAAAACCTACTAAATGGATTTACTCCAAATAACAACAAGCACTGTTTCTGGACCAAGACCTACCTTTCTGACAAATTTGGTGTAATTCTGTCCAGTAGTTCAGGCTATAGTCATGTCTACAATCCATATGAGAATTAAAATGCACTGTTTTTGAACCCCACCCTTTTTCTCGGCCCCGCTTGACAGATCACCCCAGAACATCCTATGCACAACTAGATTCTCGGGCACACCTTTTTGTGAAATTTTTTAGAAGATTCATCAAACGGTGCTAAAGATATAGGCAAGTCACGAATCGCTTTCTCAATGGAAACTAGGTCCTAACTTCAACTGCCTACTGGCAACTGCCATTAGGTAGTGCACACACACACACGCACACACATGCAATTTGAGGGTGTAGGGGTGATTAGAATTTGCAGGTGGTAAGGGTAATTTTAGAGGTGTTGAGAGTACTTTTGGAGTTTTGGGCTGGTTAGTGGAAAGGGTGGTAAAGGTAATTTTCAGGTTTAGGTGTGTATATATAGATATGGGTGTTGAGGGTAATTTTATGGTTTGGGTCTGGGAAGTGAGAAAGGATGATAATGGTAATTTTAAGGTTAAGGCAGATAGATAGATAGATAGATAGATAGATAGATAGATAGATAGATAGATAGATAGATAGATAGATATGGGTTTTCCTTACCTTCGTATACTTCCCATGCATGGTAAAACCATGCATGGTAAAGCCATCTAAGTGGTGAAGGCTGTGTGGAAAAGCCATGCATGATAAAGGCATGTGTTTTTTGTCATATAATTTGCAAAAAGCAGCACAAAGTGCTATTTGCACTGAGAAAAGGTCCGTCTCGAGTGCAAAATGCCTTTTGAATTACAGTAACTACGCTTGCAAGTGTCTGTGCCACTCTGCGTCACTTTGAGTTACTTTGCTCGAGCAAAAACAATTAGTAAATGTGGCCCAGTGTTATTAAAGAGCATGCTTTCACTTCATCTGCTACCTCTAAGTGAATACTATCATGAATTCCCAAATCACTGCATTCTAACTGCAACTAATAGCAATTTCTCTTTGATGCATTTGCTCTTGATTTCATGGCATGATCCTGTTTAGGTTTTAGTTTTCAAAGCAACCTTTTAGTCTACAGTTATAATCACCCTCTTGGGTTTTGGAAAATATTTATATAACATATTTTTAAGGATCCTGAGTTGAAGTCCAGCTAAAGCCACATCTTTGAGTGGCACCAAATCTAACTTTACACTCGTCACATGTTTTTTCCATTTTATTTATTTATTGCTTCAGCTTACAGGTGTATGTCATACAATATAAAGCACTAATCAGAAAATACTATTAAAGATTTAAAATGCACAGTATACGATATATCTTGTAGTGGTTGGTATAGCTCGTGTAATTTCAGGTCGGGTAATTCCACAAAATTACCAAAACCTTACACGAAATTGCACACACAAATCTTGCAAAGGTCCCTTTAGGGGACCTTTAAAAATTCAACTTTCAAAATGTAATTTCAAGATGATTTCCTGTTGCTTGCATTCAGATTTGCAGTTTTGCA
This sequence comes from Pleurodeles waltl, assembly GCF_031143425.1. Taxonomy (NCBI): domain Eukaryota; kingdom Metazoa; phylum Chordata; class Amphibia; order Caudata; family Salamandridae; genus Pleurodeles; species Pleurodeles waltl. Next base: position 683,857,955 of record NC_090449.1, on the reverse strand, counting down.
TTTAAAATTTACCCGAAGGGTCCACTTGAATACAAAAATCTACCTGAAATAATTGTTGACCTCCCGCATTGAAGGAACTACAACTATCGTTTAAAATACTGCCGTTCACATTCCGCCTTATAGCTTTGCACTCAGAAAATTACCAAAACAGTCCGGTCAGGTAAAATATCTACGCAGAATGGTGGTGTGTTAAAAAATGACACAAACAGTACATCTCATGTTAAAGTTTTTCCCAAAATTAAGTGATGTGAAGTATTGGCGTAATCCCGGAAATGTTGTGTGAATTTTGATAAATGAAATTACCTGAAATGTGCCAATTACTCTGATGTAATTAAAGCTTCGCCCAGGCCTATTATCTTCTCTCTGTGTACAATTCATCTCATGTTATTTAAAATGCTTACAGTGATGTTACAAATAATAAAAATGTGTTGTTTTTTTCCAACTTGCCTCATTAATGAAATGAATGCAATATTGTGCCGGTGAGTAAATTGGTTCATCAAGTGAGTGGACACATGGAAAACAGACAGCTTGCAATGCTTGTGGAGATGTAATGCATGACCATACTTTGGTCATCCATTTTCAATTACTGTAAGGTTAGAGCTCCAGCAACTATGTCTAAAGCCCTGCAAATAGTTCTCATGAAGTTGAGATTCGGTTGAGCTGGAGAAGTTTCAGGTGTCTCATGGCTTGGTTTCCTTGAATGCAGATTAGGTAGTGATTTGTTTGTTCAATAGGTGTTCTTCAATGCATTATTTAAATATGAATTTAGGGCAGTGAGTGCCCTAGGCAGCTAGTGGCATGTATCCACTGGCCCAATTACATCCTTGTCCATTTCAAATGAGTCTTCATTATCCTTTCAGTTTCTACTGCACCTGGGACTTAGAGAGATTGACTTGCAGGTGAAGGCTAGGGCGCATTCCTCATCAAGCTAATGTTGTGTGCTGCTGTTTGTTAGAACAAGAGGTAGAGTTTGGTCTTCGAGATCATGCTCTTTGTGGACTAAAGCAGTTATAATAATGTTCTTGCTTAAAATAATGGGGGATTTTGGGTCGATGCTTTGTGTGCTCAAAACGGGCACTGATTCACATTGGTCTCCCATTACTTGAGATGAGTGATGCAGATTGTCCCTTATGAAGATTAGTTGCTCTTCTGACATCACTGTGATTACCGATGGGGCTTGATCTATGCCTGCTGAACTCAATGAGTGGTTTCTCTGGGTCAGTAGCCCTGGGTCAGTGGCCCAGGGTAGATGGTATCATTAACCTGCGTTGCTAAGCTCTCACATTTGACATAGTGGCACATAATTGTTTTGGCCGTTACAGATGGCTCTCATCAAGTTCAAGATAGATGGGGAGGCCCTTCAAGCTCTTGAAGAAATGGTGTGCAAGAAGTCTCTTCTTTTACATCAAAGGTGTAATGGCCTGCATGCCAAAAAGAGATACTGTGGGCTTTTGCCGTATGGTGACTCTTGGACTCTGTCATGTACTCCTCATTCTTTTCTACTCGCCCACCCCCTAACAACATGATAGCAGTCATGTTTGTAATAGTGCCATTTACTTTGTGGCTCACAATGAACTACTGGCTTTAGGTCATTAAATGGAATCTGTTGGAGGTTCAGTTCCATTGAGGAGATTGCTTGTTTGGCCTGAAGTTTTAGCCTTCACTTCTGCCTGGTGACAAACATGGTTCCAGAATAAAACTGGTCATCAATGCCACAGCCCAAATGCAAGTTCACTTTGCATAAAGGAGGGTAGTTAGGATAGGGTATGGTGAAAGATGGATTTCAAGTTGATGGCTAGCATGAAGAGAGAAGCTTTTATTGTAGGCTGTTGCTTTTGGATTCTGCTGCAGGTCTGCTGCAGACTGCTGTTATCTGCTAATGGCAGGTGAGGACTTGATTGTCAAGGTTGCCTAACCTGACTGCGCCCGTGTGAGGACTGCTGAGCCACTACCTTGCAGGAGGATCTGCTGGACAGGACAAGAGAGAGGGCATCTTACTGCAGAATGTGGGTGCAAGCCACACCAGGGCCACCTTCACCAGGGCGCTTACCACCGACCCACTCCTGCTGCATGGTCACAGACATCACCTGTCCCCACACTACCCAGCAATGTCTTCCAGGAGTCTGTGTGAGGAAAGTCAGGAGATGTAGGCAAACCACACAAAGCACAGGAGGGGGTGGACCACTGCTTGGGGTATGAGGGCATGTACTCTCTTCCGCAGCAGTTTGCTGTACTGTACTACTAAGGCTTGGGGTCTTCTTTACTCCCACTCCTGCACTCCAGGAAAAACCTCTATTCTTAGTGCACTGGGTTTTACCGGGCTCATGGCTAATGGTAGGCGTAACTTGCATAATTCTGTGTAGTGTAATCAATGTAATTATGTTGTACAACCCAAATATTCTGGGATAATATGAAGAATTATGTGAAAAGAGTATTTCTGCATTCAGTCCTATTTTCTTAGTGGAAAAATTCCCCCCTTATGTCCAAAATGGACATGAAAATGCGTTTTGCACTAAGAAATATCACTAAATGCACCAAAGCATGAATAGCAAGTGCGAGTAGCAGTTTGCAATCAGTAAATGTGCACTTGGGGTGGGATTTCACCCTAACATACTCCCAGCTTTTGGTACTATTTTCAAAACATAAAATGCACCTTTGCATAAAAAATTGATGCAAAGGTGCATTTTGCTCTAAGAAAGGGAGCTGAATGTAAAATAAAATTAACAGTGAGCTCAGGCAGCTGCTCACGATCACTAAATGTGCCCTTGCAGTAGGATTGTTTCCTACAAGTTACTCTTAAATAAACAAGCGGGTGTAATTACATTATTATCGGTAAGTCTGATGAAAGAATAATACAGAATTACCAAAATCACACAGATTACTTCAGAGTAATTTAAATTCTCCCCAAGCCTAGTCATCACACTCTCGTTTATATTTCGTTTTTGTAACTTTTATCAGATTTCATACACCGAGAACACCCTGAGACGGGCAAGTGTTATGTGGCAATGCTGTGGGCTTACATTTAAACTGACATTTAATGCAAAACAAAACCTCAGCCTACACATAAATGATATGTTAGACCAGCCTGTCTTAGGGTGGTATCCCACCACACATTTTGCCTTCAGTCCTCCAGTTTTGCTGAAATCATTTATATTGGCCTTAGGACTCTGCACACTTTACCTCTACAAATCAGTGATAAAGTGTTTGTGCTCGATCCTTTAAGCCTGCTGAAGTTGCCCTCCATTCAATTGGCACACTTCATTTACTTGTAGATCCCTAATAAAGTGGCCTGAGTGTGCAGTTTTTAAACTGTAATTTCAAACCTGGCAAAATAAACCTTTTGCCAGGCTTCAACCTTCTTTTTTAATACATGAAAGTTTCCCCTAGGGTAGGCTCTAAACAGCCATAGGGCAAAGTGCATTGTATTTTTTTTAATGATCTTTATTGTGCTTTGTGATGAGACAAACAATAACAGTGCTGTATGTGGAAATAGGAGACATTTTGTGGTGGATCAAATATTCCATCAATAAGATAATTTTAACACATTTAACCCCACTCACCCCACCCAGCTCTTGGGGAAGATGTTTCATTCAACAAAAATCTAAATTAAAGTTATCCAACTCTTTGGACATGTACAGTATTAGGCAGGTGACAGATAGGTGTCACAGTACAGGGTTGTCAAAGGTCGGGAAGCCTGGCCGAGCAAGCCTGGAGATTGTCTTCCAATTTATCATTACTACAGACATGCTTCATGCTCACCTCATCTGCAGTGGCCCATTCGGTGACATCTCTGAGCCAGTCGACTTCTTCAAAGACATGTACCCAGTCCCTCTCTGTCATAGGGTCCAACAATAATCCCTCCCATCTAGCCTGAATCAGGAATGGTTTCTTTGGTAAGTCTTCACGTAATACCCTATATAGATGTGATACAAGGTGTCACTCCCCAGCCATCTCTATTAATGTTATAAGAGTTGGAGAGTTTAGTGGGGCTTCAGGAAATGTGGGCCATATCTCTCTCACCGTGCCCCAGAGTTTTTGATATTGCAAGAACTGACCTGGGCCTATGGCAAGGGATTCGACTGCCTCGGGATACATGATAAAGTGCCCCTCTGGGTATAAATCCCCTAGTATATGACAGCCTCCATCTTTCTACCGTTGGATCAACATGAAGTCCGCTATGTTATGGAAAGGTTGCAGTATCCAGAGGAGCAAGACTGGAGAACGTGGGGCCCTTCGCAGCTCCCTTCTAATGAGCCCTTCTCAAATTTGATACACTTGACGTATCAGCTAAGGTGTATCATGGGGGACTTGAGAGACACTCATCAATAGTGCTGGAAGAACTCCATCTGCATGAGAGTTTTTCAGGAGGTTTTTTCCCAAGGAGTTCTCTGTGGCTAGCCATGAGACAACGTGTTGTAAATGGGCTGCCATATAATAAAGTTCCATGCAAGGGAAATCAACACCCCAGTGGGAACATGGTCTCTTTAACGTGGAGAGACACACTCTCCTGTTCTTGCCCGCCCATAAGAAGTCAACTAAGTCATCTTAAAGGAGGGACGTGGGATCATAAAGAATGTACCTTTAAGGACATATAAGCATCTTGGGAGTAATATAATTTTTGAGATGGCCAGTTTCCCCATAAGGGAGAGAGGCAAGCCTCTCCAGAAACATATGGAGACGTGTAGGCCTTGGACTACTCTCCCAATGTTAGGCTCCAGAAAGGCCTCCTCTGTGGGTGCCAGGCAAATTCCCAAATATCGGATGTCTTAATTCCCAGGGAAGCCCTACTGAGGGAAGATCATCGAGGGGAGTACCCGTCAATGAGCCCATAGGATAGAGTCAGGACTTGGAGAGATTAAGCCACAGCCCGGAGATTACCCGAAATTGCTACATAAACTTCAGGAGTATGAGCACGGAGTAGGCTGGGCAACAAAGATATATTAGGGCACGTCTGCATAAAGGGAACCACATGAGTGGTCTCCTGTATAGCAATGTTCCAGGGATCCATTGTTTTACAAAGTCTGACAGCCAGGGGCTCCACTGCAAGTGCAAACAGAAGTGGTGAAAGAGGGCAGCCCTGCCCGGTACTCCTGCATAGATTGATCAAGCCAGATACCTCTCCGCCAGAGCACACACCGGCACAAGGGTGTGTACATAGGAGTTGGATCCATTGTATGAATTTGGGCTCCATCACATCCAGCTCAGAGAGTCAAACGCTTGTTCGACATCCAAAAGAGCAAGTGCCAGCTTGTCATCCCGACTTTGCTAGGTGTGATATACCTGGGAGAGCCGTCTCAGATTATGCAGTGTACTTCTCCCAGGGATAAACCTCTATTGGTCTGAGTGTATTAGGGATGGGAGGTGCGAAAGAAGATGGGCCGCCAGAATACTACTGAGTATCTTCATGTGCTCTCTCTGTAGCGCCCAAGGTCTGTTCATGTTTCTGTATACCTCTTTCAAGCTGCTGTTGGTCGCCATATGTTGTCTTAAGGCAGTCTCCACGAAGGATGGATTTTATCGCCTCTGTTAGAATGTGGATTATTGGTAAGGGCAGGTAAGAGCAATAGGCCACAAACCCCACTAGGTCCAGTCAAGGTCTCAATTAATTAATCCTGGCTCAACGCTTGGTAGCTTTACAACAAGGAGTTAGGCTTAATTTAGGAGACAGGTGTGTAAAGAATTTAATATCGGAAAAACAGTAAATAAGCACAACACAAAATGCAATAAAAATCAGATAATTTATAAAAATAGATTTTATTTGTATCTTTAAAATGATACCAAAATGACAAAAAAACAGTAAAGCCTGGGTCAAAGTTTTACCTTCACACTTAATCGTTTTCTTGAAGATTTTTTTCTCGACCGGGACAAAGTCACAAGTCGAAACTGACCTCGCTGGACATCTCTTCGGATACACGTCGCGGGTGCCGTTGGTCCAGGTTTCTACATTCAGACTTAGAAACTTTTTCGGGATGGAAATCTTCGTCTAGGACCAAGTTAAAAGTTGAAGCGACCTCAATGGAGTCCTCTTCGGATCCACTGCACAGGAAGCCTCAGTCAAACCTAAACCTTCTGGCTTAGAAACTTTTTTGGAGCTTTTCTTTCCCGACGTTGTACAACCCTCCTCAGCAAGCCGATTTCGATGCAAAGTCATTGGATTGCCTCTTCACAAAGCCCCCGATAAAATCCTGGAAGTCTGGGGCTCTGGAGCTTTTCATCATGATAAACCTGCAAATCAGGCCAGGTTGCGGTCGACGTTGGCTGGCTTGACTCACGCTATCAGGTCAGTCCACTTATGGACCTTTTTTTTAAAGCTGCTCCAAACTTCTGGATCTACCTCCAAAAGTACTTTTAAGGTCCTTCAGGTGTCCACAACTCACCCCAACATTCCAGAAGCTCTGAGTTGCTCCTTGGGGGTTAGGAATCCAACTCCCAGAATGCACCTGGTTCAAATCCTCAAATGTCCACTAGTCAATGGTCAATTTTTGCAGGGCTTTATGTAGTGGACTATGGTCAGCTATTTTTCTACCTGTAGCTTACAGGGAGTCTCTTCTTGGAGTAGTAGAAGACAGGCAAAGTATTTTCTTGGTGAAGCCTAAAGTGTGCAGCTGGTGCAGTCCTTTTGAGTGCAGTGTTCTGGTGCAGGCCAGGGGTCCAGCAGGGCAGTCCTTCTTCTTCTTGTCTTGCTCTAGTAGGGATCTGAAGTGTGGGGGCAGATCTGTCATATTTATCCTTGCTCCTAGTGTGGCAAGTAGGGGGGTGCTACTGTTCAATTGCGTGGAGGCCACCACCTGCTTGAATGACCACTTCCTGGGAGGTGTGGCAAAATATCTGTCCCAGGGAGCAACATTCCTCCAAAATCCAAGATGGCAAAAATGTAATCTTAACAGTTTAGCTCTGGCTGAGTCCACCCTTGAAGGTTCCCTTAACACTCCCCTTTCTAGCCCTCTCCTAATCAGGGAGTGCCTGGTTGTCTGGGCTCTGCAGGGAATGGGGGAGGTACAGTTGGTGTCCCAAATGAACTTCATCCCCTTGAAGTCCAGTTTGGCTGCTCTCCCCCATCCTGTTCTACCATCTGCTGAGGCAGATCTCCTCCCACCAGATTCTTCCTTTGTTTCAGCCCAGGCCACTTCACACCTCATCAAGGCATTCTGGCTCAGGCTGATACAGGTTGACCAATCAGAGAAGGGCGATATGGGGCTAAAGTCTTTCCATGTACATGTTATATTCAATTCAAGAGTGGCAAGTAGTTGGATTTATTCTAACTTTTAATTTGATACTAAACTTTCTACACTTAGCTCTTTCCTATGGAAAATAAGACTTTATTATTTTAAAATAAAGTCTCTCCATGTTAGCCTATGGAGCCTATTCCCTACAATGGGGAAAAACAAATTTGGCTATTTTTCCCTCGCCAGGGCTTATAAAACATATTTTATAATGACACTCCTTATAGTTACACAGCACCCAACGCTGGGGACACTTAGGACATACATTAGAGGTAACATATGTAAAAATATGATAGCTTAGGACTTTGGAAGTACTTTTAATTCCAAAATCGAATTTGGGATTAACTTTAACTTAAAAGTAGTCAGCAAGGCAAGCCTGCCTTTTGAATGACACTGGATACCACAACAGGGCACCTATGGGTGTACTACTTATACTGGGGTCCCTAAATCTACATGCCCTACCATATACTAGGGACTTTTAGGTAGGTTGGTACAGAGATTTATAATTAGCCTCATTTGCATACCCATCTTAATCAGAGCACAGGCCCTGTGACTATTTAACAGTGCCCATTGCACCATCACAGTCAGAAAAACACCAGTATGAGTGAAAAATGGGGGCAAAAGTTAGGGGGCTTCGGCGATCAGCCCAGTTGTCCCACAGCCTCCCTGTCCATAGCCTTGCTGCCTGAGGTGCCCCAATTCTCCTAGAAGTAGTGTGTTAATGGATCTGTGATTAAAGCTGCAAAGGGGGGATCTGTAAGAGCCTCTGCGCCGAGTCGCCGGAGTGGTATTGCAGGTCTACCGGCAATTTTCACAAGCACCAGTCGAACTGGGGAATGGTCTGACAAATATCTAGATAAGTGAGATATTCCGGAGACTAGAAGTGCTAGGGTGTCAGAAACCAAGCAATAATCCAATTGACTCTGGGTGCCTTTTGTCTGATGTATAACAGGAAAATTGTTTAGTATGTGGATGTCTGTTTTGCTTTACTTTTGACTGAGCCAAGATTTACACACTGAAAGGAGTCGAAAAGATTCTCTGGAATGCGCTTCTTAATCCATAGAAGACAGTTATTATAGCTTTTTGCAAGATTCGGGAAGGAAGGTTTGAATAGTAAAAAGTGTACTTTCAAAATGTGCAACAACAACGTAAGACCATGTATAAAGAATCTTCAATCTATGAACAGCAAATATATACATGCAAGGATACAAACATTTATATTGATATATAGATATATATTCATACATAACCAAAAGCAAATAATTACTAAAAATTCATCACCGTAGGGTCTGTCAGATGCTTCATCTTTCTCATGCCAGCAAGGGGATGACCCTGTTCAACTGCGAGAAAGAGATCTCCACCCTCACGGGACAGATGTGAGGCATTTGACGTCCAATCCTGATAGAGGTCTCGGGATTCACCGCTACTGAGCAGGGACACCTTTTTATATCTTAAGGAACCGGAGAAGGGCTTTTTGGAAAAACTCCTCCCATAAAAAAGAAATATTAAAAAATGCTGGCGAATGTAGGTCAGAGTTGAAAGAAACAGGTTGGAACTTGCCAGTTTCCCTAATTGTCTCTCTCAAGGCCAAACCGTTCCCTGCTTGCACTAAAAAACATCAGTTGGGTACATTCTTAACGTGCTGATGGCCTAATTACTCCATATTATGTCCCAGTTCTAGGTGATAATATGTCCCAGCTTCTCGGTGAGAAAAAAACACGCAGAAATAGAAAACACGTTGCATAACATGTTTGTACGGAAAAATACTCGCATCTTTAATGTGGCAGTAAAGCTAAGCTGAACACAAAATGGAGTCTAGGCTGAATACAAAATGGAGTCTATAACCAGTGACCATTAAAGTGACAGTGGGCAGCAAAGCCAGCTGCAAAGTGGTGTGACACGACATCAGTGGTCAACACACAAATATCACTACAGTGTCTAACTCGCCAGAGGTCACCAAGGAGTAATTCACACATTAGGTCATGTAATGCCCTTGTCATATGAGGTTTGGTGTGCAAACGGGGTAGAACATGGTTAAGGTTGCAGTTTAAGACACAGCTACAATTCCCTGCCAGAATGATATTGCCTGCTAAATATGGGGAGGTGGCCTGTGCTATATTAGAGTAAAAATCCACACAATAATTTTTAGATGCATATATATTAATGAGACAAACCTCCCATCCATGTAGGCTACCATATAGGGCTACATAGCGACCCTCCAGATAAAGAATATGATTCCGATGGGGGAAAGGACCCCCCCCCAGGGGCTACCCAAATTATTACTCCTTGGGCAAAACCAGAGTAGGACATGGCATATAGCTGTCCTCTCTACTGCTTCAAAAAGGGAGAATGCAATTTCCCCTGATATGGGTTTCTTGTAAAAATGCAATGGATATCTTCTAACACTTTAAGTAGGCAGGACCCCTTGAGAATTTGTCTAGTTGGGCATTACTGCAGACATTCCATGTCATAAACTTAGCAGTGTTGTAGCACCATCTATAGATAGGTATACTTCTTCCCTTCCCTCCAAGTATGGGAGTGCCATGTCATTAAAGCCCCATAGGGACTGCGGTTTTGAGGTAGTGATTGTGTCTGTGGTGCACAAGAGCAAGATACAACATCCCATTTCAACAATACCATTAACCCATTATAAAAACCCAACTCCCTCCTCCCCTTGGGCAGCAGTGCCACATCCACCTACCCAGTGCTTTGGCAGTTGGAGTATGGCAACAGCTGCCCCATTTCCCGAAACAAAAAAAGCTAATTAGATCAAATCCGAAATAATGCAAAATAATGATATGAATTGCTTTGCTAGAGATGTGGACTCAAGAGAGGGTGCAAAGTCAAACACACTCAAGCTCCCTCACCATATCACACATCTCTGTCCTAAAGCATCCCATCATTCAAATCTAGCATTAGGATACACATTGCATTTTACAATGGTATTAGCCATCCGGGCTCTCCCCGATAAACTATGCTTCTTGCTGGATTGTATGTTCAAATTAATATTTATCTTAGATGGGTGACATTTCATCCAGTCTAGCCACAGGGAGGGCTGTGTTCTATACTGTTGGGCCATAGACCCGGGATGCTGAGTATTCACTGTTCACCAGGTAAGACTTTGAAGTTATTCCATGCCTGTGCCATCACTAGCTGTGTCTGATGCTCTAGGATGTTGTTGAAAGGACTCTCTAGGGCCTGGAATCATGTCTGTGGATCAGAGCGTTCCAGGGCATACCACAATCTTCCCTGAGCATCCAGTGTCTCTCAGGTTTTTTCATTGTCTTCCTTTTTGACTGGAACAAGTAGATTGCCACCGTGGGTGAGAAGTCTGCTGATCCACATTCAGACCAGAGTTTTGAAGGAGAGTTTCCAGCCAGTATTTAGCCTCAGTGGAACTGAAAAATAACAGAGTTGACCCTCTTTGTTGGACCCTAAGTTTTGCTGGAAAGAGGAGGCTATATTTCAGATTAACATCATGCATTATTTTCTTGACAGCTATAAAAATCTTTCTTTGTTCTTGCACTCGTTCGGTGTAATCTGGCAATATGGAGATGGGCTTTCCCTGGTAAAAAAGGAGGGTATTGTGCCCGGATGAATTGTACTGTCGCATCAGAGTCGCAATAGTTGAACAGGCGGGCAATAATAGCACATGGAGGAGCCCCCGGTTTCAGTGGTGGGACTAGTGCCCTGTGGGTCCTCTTAATTAAGAAAAGCTTTGAAAGGCTTTTCAGCATAATGATTGTTGTGTTCCACTCCTCTAAAAATAGATCAGCAGATTGTCCCTCCACCCTCTCTGGAAATCCCACAAAACAGAGGTTATATCTTTGGGAGCATCCCTCGGAATCCTCAATGCGTTCATCCAAGCGCACTGTCTGTTTCTGCAATTCTGAGACAATGGTACGCAGGCAGTGACCCTCTTGTTGAAGTGTGTTTATTTTCTGTTCTGTCATGTCTACTGGGTCCAATACTTTGTGTAAGTCTGCATGAAGCAAATTGACATCCCGCTCTACTGCTTCTATTTTGTGTACCCCTTCATTTTTGGGACCTTGAATCGCAGCTAAAAGATCTGCCAGGGAAGGAGTACAATTTGCCATTTATGTGACTGGTACTCCGGGGTTAGGATCCGCCTCAATCTCCATCCAGGTAGAGGATTGTACTGGGTGGGCATAATTGACAATTCTGTTTGTCTGTGCTGTTTTTGAACACTTCTCCTTTACCATGATAACGGAATTGGTCCGGGCACAGCCTTACTCTGAGGCATCAGTACTATAGTTATTCCAGGGGGTTGGATACCAAGGTGGATGGATATTCACACAAAGAGAGCAGCAGCACCCAGTGTGGCCCCCACAAAGGCAGGAACACAGATACAGTCTATGTTGTTTTGTTGGGATTCTAGGGCCATACCACTTCGCAAGGGTGCATCACAGTACTTATGGTCTCTTCTGAACAGGTGCACAGATCAATATATCACTTTTACCTCGAGCATGGGCCACCAGCAGAGCTATAGCAAGTATCAACAGGCTCTATGCATTGCCCTGGACTAAGGGTGCCCCGCATGGAAGCAGGCGAGGGCAAAGGGACAAGCTCTGCCATGTACTCAGCAAACTGGAGGGTGCAGGGTCTGGCACATCAGTATATATGTTTGCCACCCTGAGTGTCTTTCCATCAGGAGGATAATGAAGGAGCCTATTAGGGGGAAAATAACTAGGGGCCAGGTTTGCCAGATCAGGCCCTGATTACATTTTGGGCAGGTGAATGCCGGCTTTGTTGCTCCCTGACGGCTTTCTCACAGGATAGCATTATTATTCAGGGAGTTGGATTGCCGTTCCAAGGGCACTAGCACCATGAGTCCTTAGGTAGAGATCACGACAATTAGTAGGGCCAGCTTAGCATTTGGGCAGATTCTGTAGGGGGTACCCTCAGCACGCAAGGCCTTAGTCTGCAGAGGTCTCTGCTTCTCCCACAGTGTCCACAGGCGCACCACTCAGAGTAGCCTCACCTAAAGGCTGCAGTACTCCTCTCCCACCTGTCCCCTAGGGTGAAGCTGCACCTGGTGGGCTCTGGGGCAGTCGTGTGGCTGCTCTCACCGCAGAGGCCGGGGTCTCCAGGATCTTCACAGGGGCAGAGAGCATCACCTGCCAGGTTGTCCAATCATCTGCTACTCTTACGGACTGCTTGGCAACTCATCTCCAGCCGGATTCGCCCCCCAAGAGAGCTGCCGATCGGGCCCACATCTCCCAAGTTTCAAGGCTGGTGAGTCTTTGGGGCCTGTCTCCAATAGCTTCTCCCCTGCAACTTAGCAGGTATATTAGTACACGTGGGAATTGGATGATCAGAAGCAGGTCAGGATTCAGCAGGATTTGTTAGTAGTGAATGGGAGCTCGCAGAGGAGCGTCTATTTGGCCATCTTGGATGGCCATGCCCCCCCCCCAGTGTACATTGCTTGTAAAAAGTTGAACATGTACCTTTAAGTTTTACATGCCCTGGTAGTGAAAAACTTCACTATTTGTTTTTCACTATTGTGAGGCCTACCTCTCCTATAGAATAACATTGGGTTAACTAATTAAACTTATTGAGGGATACCTTTCGATTGGGAGCACTTCAAAGGCACTGGCTCAGCTCACACACAAAGGACTTCACACTAGCCTATTGTGCTCCCAGATAGACTGGGACCAGGGCAGGGAGGCAGGAAATTCCAGACACCTCTTTAGGGGAAAACTCCAGAAGCTTCTCCCACTTAAAAGTGGGCACAAGTTATAGAAGGCAAATCTCAGACCCAGTGTTCAGTACACTCTTGGACTTGTGGGTAGTACAGAAGAAGGAAACCCTGCTGCTCAGCTACGTGAGGCCTGCCTTGCTTGCTGAGAAGGAAGACTACACCTGCACCCTTCATACCAGGTTGAAGTGTCTTAAAGGGTTAGCTGCCTGACAAGTTCTAAGCTACAGGACACAATGAGCTCCAGATGACTCCCTGTTTCTGCCAGGCTGACGTGGTTCATTGGACCAGCCTTGACATGCAACTGGACCTGCCTGAGCTCTGCTATCTTCTGCTGGACAGACCCTCCAGGATTTTGCAGCACCAAAATGGGAATTTTGTGGTGCACGTCTGCATTTTTTGTGGCATGTTATTTTATTTACATTGACCATAGCTTGTAAATCAGCTGTCATAATGCAAACTTGTACATGTAGAGCAGCACACCAACATGTATGCATCACTGCACAGCTGTAACATCTTTTTCTTCTTAGGAATACAGGACACACCAGGTTGAAGGTATGGCAATCACAAGAGGAAATGAAAATCTCCCCGCTACAAGTATTACACAAATTGTTTCAAAGGAAGGACAAGCCAGGACCACTGGAATTATAAGATTTTGGGGCTTCAGTATTTTCCCCAAAAATATCAATTTGCATAATTTGCCACATAATCCATCATCTTCTCCATAATGTGTAAATTTTAACAAACAATTATTTACAGCTCAAATGTATGAAAAGTTACTAAAAAGCAGCAACACACGTTGCTGCACAGTGGAAGGCCCTTCTCAAAGGCTGACTGGTCTCCCTTTGCTGCTTTTAGCTGTTTTTGAGGGTCAAACTGGTACAAATGAAGTGAAACCTTGTTCTAGAAAGTACTAAAGTGTAAAAATAACAAAAATATCAGGTAATTCTTTCACAAAATTTGCTACATTAGGCTATATAATTTGCCTTATTTTGCTAATTTACTCCACCTGCCACATAATTTGGTCCTCCCTTCCCACATAATTCCAGTGCCCCTGCGCATAGCATGCTCTGCAAAGTAATTCCCACAGCAGAGATGGGTAACAGTAGGGGGAATGCCTGTGTTGATTTGTAGCTCTCCTCGGACAGGTTAGGAAATTAAAAGTAGACTTTAGGGGGATCAATGTGGGGTGTGGGGCTACAAGGATGTGAGAGCATTGCAATTGGAGGAGAACAGGGTCTACAGATGCCTGTAGGGCTTGCCTGCCAGCTCTCCTAATTTTTATATTCATGAGGAGCTGGGGCTTGCTTATGTGGAGGATTCAATTAATCTTGCCCCATTGTTATGATGGTGTTTGATCTGGGGAAATCCGCAAGTGGCTCATAAAGGGGAAATCATTGATACACCCCAGAGCCATATGTTAGAACAAAAAGACATTTCCTGTTGTAGACTTCGAACTGTGGACCAATTGGTTTTCTATTAACAGAGAAGGTCAGATTAAATAGAAACCTAATTGAAATGGAATTGGAAAACGTCTGTGTCCGCTTAGATGGTCCCTGTCCCCAGCTATCTTTAGAATCAAATGTAATACTTATGTAGGGCAATTCATGCGTTCTAATAATGGGTTTTCGCTGACAGGCAATACTACAACACTAGAGGTTTGTGAAGCACAGGCCATAAAACAGGTCTTAGATTGATTGGTTTCAAGATTTAATTTTGACACGAAGTCAACAAAGGAATCCAACATCATTTTGAGTCCATTACTGTTTCTTGCCATTAAACCGGCATCAGCAGCATACAATAGGACATCCTGAATGTCTAGCCATAAATGTATAATAAAAAAAAGTATGGGGGCAAGGACTTGACCCTTTCTTACACCATGGGAGATATTAAAATAGCTGTGCATTCACAGTTGATAACATATCTAACAAAACCTTTAAAAATCACAGTGAATGGCATGTAAAAAAAAGTGACAATGAGTAGGTCAACTCCCAGACTTCCCAAAGCTTGTATCTCACCACACAATCAAAGGCACAGGAGAGGTTGATGAAGGCCAGCTAGATGGAGCTTCGTTAAGTGATGGTATATAATAACTGACCAGTGAATGGAGATTGAGACACTGCTCCAATGTATCAAGGACCTTCTGGAATCCATACTGCACCTTTGAGCGAATTTGATTTTTTGTCCATCCATGAAATCAGGTGATTAAGCACTACCCTCCCCATGACCATCACAACTGAGTCCAGTAACAAAATTGCTCATTAGCAGCTGGAACTGGCAGGATACCCTTTCTTAAAGCTGGGAACAATAGTGGCACATTGCCAGGAATGCAGGAACTCAGAAGCACACACAGCATTAATGTATTTGGTAAGTAAGAAGGCCAACAGGTCTCGGTTAGCATTGTAAAGGGCCATGGGGAAGCCATCTAGCCATTTTTTGGCAGGGCTAGCAGAAATGGCTTTAAGAGTACCTATGGTAAAGAAAATTAAATGTCAATGTGATAGAGGGAAATATGGGTGTTGAATGATGTAGCGGAAGTTATAATGAGATTATAAATTGTTTGAAAATGATTCCCTAATGGTCTGAGCTAATATTTGTACACATACTATTATTATTACCATTCTGCAAATCAATGTTGTTTATAATGTGCTAGAACATACAAGTGTTTCTGCTTTTACATGCAGAAACCAGGTTATGCCAGTTATCGGCCTGAACTTCCAACTTCCTCTCACACAGGGCCGTTTATAGGTCCTGTGACAATCCGCAATCAGATGCCTATTTTCTGGAGTAGAATGAAGAGCCTCCCATTTATTTGCTAGCTACAAGATTTGTCACACCAAGAGGGGTGAATTTCAGGCCTGGTTTTAGATGGGATGGATTTAGTAAAAACGTCCTTAATTACACACCACAGCCTGTTGGGCACTCCTGGAAACTGGAAAGACAGCTGAGAATCAAAACCAAATGTTCTAAGCACAACTTCTTTGTATTCTTGATCATGTTAACTAAGCGCCAAACTACTCTTCTCCTCTTATCATGTGGTAAGTAGCTCACAGACAGAGCCCTAAGCTTGTCATTACTAATCCCAAGCACCTTTAAAGAAATGGTCAAAGCATTATGGTCACTAAAAACAGAAAGAATATTCCACAAACCCATCAATAACCAGGTTCTTAACGGAAAGCAAAATAAATATGCAATCCATAGTAGTGGCATGCCTCACTCCCTTGTAAGTAGCAGCTGTGGAGTGGGATGAACTGGCTGTCACCATAGGATTACAAAGGTCAAGGGAAAGCAGATAAATTAAAGCTCACGCTAACCTTCAATCTTGACCTTGGGTACCTTTTCTACCCAAGAGCTCTCAACCAAATTAAATCAATTATCCAAGGGAGAATTCCAAAGTTTGGCATCAAATTTCCTGGCTAGAATCGTAATGGACCCTGAGTCATCCTCTGCATTTAGTTGCTAATAAGTACATTAATGAAAGCAAACAATGTAGCATAGTCAGCGATGCTTGTGTGAAATTATCATTATAAAAAGTAATAATAAAAACAATAACATTTTACAACCAAGGTAAATGAAATGCTTGGATCAGGCTACACTCACAGGGAATAGAACAAATGAAACATGGGAGCTTGTCTTGAACCAGACATCAAGCCCTGCTTTGGCATGACTAAAGGCACCAGGAATAGCAACAACAGAGAAAACAGAAAAGAACATCACTGAAAACATTAGTTGTAGCCCACGGTTCCTGCAGTAGAACAATATCATATGCCTGAATACATTCCATGTAATTTTCCATGGCTTGATGAGTTTGAATACCGGCTATATTCCAACTCAATAGTTTAACTTTTCCTAGGGTCCTGGGAACAGCCAGATTAAAAGGCTCCTTCAGCATTACAGGCTCAGAACAGTTTCTTAAGTCAAAAGAGCTGGCGGGCACACTGAGGATAAAATGGAAACCGCCGTGATGATCCCCGGCCTCAGAGGGTTAGACCTCCTGAGGTAAGTCAATAGTTGGTATGTCAAGCAACACTAAAATGTCTATTGGTGAGAGGCAAAGCGCAGGCAGGTCAACTGGGCTCAAATGCAGGTTCGGGCCTGTAATGTCAGTAAAAGTAACTCAATAACATAAACCTAATCCCAGAAGTATCGAAGAGATCAGGGCATGGAGCCTGCAAGATATTTGCCACAGTGGCTAGGATTTTGAAGTTAACAATATTGCAGTAACGAGAAAAATATTTACCCAAGGGGCCCATCCAATCCACTTGGTGAGCAAAAAGAATATGTTTAAACAGCCTGCCCTTGCCTATAAGGTGGGTGTGAAATCAATGTGTGACCTTATTTATAAGCTGACCTGTTGTCTCATTATCATTTTGGCCCAATCTCAGAACATTAGTCAAAATTACTACATACAGACAGACATTTGGTGGCAAATGACAAGTAGGGGTATCACCTTTCTCTTTCCTCCAATAGGTGCTGTCAAACAGACAGATAGATGTACATGACATAGGAACAGAGGAGGCACACCCTTGGGGGCCATTGGTAGACACTACTGTGGGGGCAGGCAAAGAGACCAATGAATCTAAGGCAAAAACGGCAGACATAGGCACTTGATCCTACAGCCCACCTGCCACAGAAATGTTAGGAATGGTGGTACTAACTGTGGACTGCTCAGCAGCAAGAGATAAGCCATGGCTGCCATCCCCAACCTAACCAGGACCCAAGTAAGCAAGTATAATTTCAATGGAGTCCACCCACTTCACTAAAGGGCTGAAGCTGTTCCTGACAGTCTTTTTAAAGTGTTCTCACAAGTCATTAACTAAGGTGTTACTAAAATTGTCCATTTAGTCCTGGAAGCCTGGAAGGCAGGAGTTCTGATCCATTTGTCTGCCTTCTTTCCCAAATAATGGGGAGAGGTCAGATCTGAGTCCACAAGATACTGATGCAACAAGTCAGACGTACAATTATTCAAGATATGCTCTCTCAGAATCAAGTTATAAAGGATTTCATAATCAGTCACCTTACTGCCATGTAACCAACCTTCTAGGGCCTTCACACAACAGTCCACAAAGTCTGTCCAGTCCTGTGATGACTCCTTTCTGGTCTCTCTGAACTTAAGTCTATGCTGTTCAATGGTTAGGCCCTGACCATCCAAAAGTGCAGTTTTAAGAACCTGGTAATTATCTGCATCATCCTCTCTGACAATAAGAAGTATGTCTCTACCTTTGCCAGAGAAGGATAACCAAAGGATAGTAGCCCACTGTACATGAGGGACCCTACGAACTTTACAGGCCCTCTCATGTGCAGCAAACCACTTGTTGATGTTGAGAGAGCGTAGCTTATATAATCAATATTAATATAAATTGCTCATTAATTAATGTATAATAATGATGAGTAGAAAATGTTTTAAAATGCTTTGCTAAAACGTGCGCTTGAGAAGTGCCCACGGGGAGTGGCCACCAATGTATACGGGGACTAATAAAACTGATTAATGATTATGAAATATTTACTAAAATGAGATTTTATACTAGTATTGAAAGGATATATGTTAGACTTTTGCTAATAAATCACTAGGCCTTAGTTAGCATGAGTCGAGGCCTAGCTGTCTGGCTCTCATATTAAATGTATTTTTCTAACGTGCACTGTGCTGACTTGCTAAAGGACATGAACTCTTGTTTTCTTCAACTAGAAACTGAATGTAACTATAGTAGATCCGTTCTCATGAAATTCATATTGCATGTAGAAACATTTTTTGCTAAGTACAACAGTGTAGATTAACGCTATGTACAAGGTCGCCGAAACCGGTACAGACAATGGAGCTACTGACAAAAGATGTGCAAAAGACCACGAGAGGATGAAATCATACCAGACATTCTCCCCCCTGAAGACGTCAATCATAAGGACCAATAAAATACGTGAGAACTGTTATGGGGTAACAAATTCAATGACTAATATGAAGTTAATTGGGTAGAGATAGTGGGGTGCAACCCCTCAGCCAATTAGATTTTAGGGGAATGTACAACGAGAAAAGGGATAAAAACCTATGACACGGGGAGTCACTAGAAGAGAGGTTAGGGAAATGCTATTGATTTGATCCAGACACATTGTCACTTTGATTGGTGACTTGCTGATTTACTTAAAACCATCCTTGTCCTTAGATTGCCCGTTTATACTTTACCTCCTTATGAGGGAAGTACCCTTTGGCCCTTCCTGCCTGAGCTGAGTTCCTGACTGATGGTGAATCGACTGATGTCCTGAAGACGAAGACTGAACCTGAGTGCTGACCCCAAGTGGAGGGTAACTATGACAATGAAATTGTAATTGTCTGTTTGCTTTTCCTTTCTAGGTACCAACTGCTATCTTTTGACAGAGACCATAGCTAGATGTTTTCCAAATTGGTGTTTCTAAATTGTTTTGCATGAAGCCCAACATGCCAATGCTAATTAGAGGTTAGGATAGGGGTTTATTAGACTGACGCAAATAGACAAATGACGGAATCTACGCTTTGTTGAACCAACGCGCTAATGACACTCTGCTGAAGTTAATCTATGTTGACGCCATGTTATGTTCTAATAATTGCATTTCTTGCTTTGATGGAGTCTTATTCAAGTTGCCAGATTATGACAATGCTGATGAGCGTTTTGCTATTGAGATTAATAAATTCGCTATTAGAATTGTAATCAATAGGGAATAAATATCACTAAAATTACTAAACTGGTGTGGTTATTCATGACTGAAAGGTCATGGTGGTTTCTGAGTTTTATTAATGTCTTTGACTAAAGTGAATTACATTGTTATAGTGAATATTGATGACATTATTGACATATTGATTATTATGTTGACTAGCTATCTCGTCCTAAGGTGTCTTCAATCAGGGTCAAAAGATTAATCGGCCTAAAACGAGTCCCCATGTGTATCAATTAGTCATAAAGGGACGCATTGCAGTTCTGGTAGCAGAGCGACGGTTTTGGCCCTTTGGGGGCCCTAGGATGGAGAATCATTGCTTAATTTTATTTTTTGAGATAATGCAAATTGGAGGTATGATGTGTTTCTAAATTCCCCATGACTTTCCCGGAATCTCGGAGACTGCCTAAGTGAGTTGGGAATGTTCTCGGCGTTTTAGCATGTGTGGTATAGAATTTGCGCTTGCTCAGCTTATGCTTGTAAAGTTTGTGTGATTAGGCCAGGTAATGTTGTTTTAGTAGGAGTGGGCATACTCCGCAGTATGAGAGTAGGGAAGTCGGCGTACTTCATGTGAGTGTGGCGCTTTGTGGTAAAAAATTATCCACGTGGTTGGTTGGTGATGTACGGACCCGTCGTGGTCTAAGACTCCGGAGTATATTGACAAGTGTAGGAGACACTTGGGTTTATGTTGTAATTTGTGCGGTTTAATAGGTCAATCGGGCGTGGTTGACAAGTCAAGTTTGAGTCGAATTGTGTGAGTGAAACCTTTGATGGAGATTTGGCAAGTTCTAAAGTGCACTAGAACAAACCATGGACAAGTCGAGAGTAGGATTTGCGGGTTGAATTCTGCTTGCATATGCGGGAGCTGAGAAGGAGAGAGTAGCGGCTGAGGCTTCAAGTGAAATCTCTGTAAAGTTCTAAAGCAATTGTGTTACCCTTCCTGTAGTAAACTGGCAAATTTGAGTTTTGTGGTTATAGGTGCTTACAATATTTTGCATTACTTTGGTGTGAATCCAGTGTAAGGAGGATAAGCCGCAAGACTTTGTCAGCCCTAGTGTGTGTGAGTGTGACGTCAGAGGTGCCGTGCTGGGATAGGTCAGTTGACGAGAAGGGTCGCACACGGATTGGCAGCCGTCCGTGAGAGGCAATAGGTTGAGAAAGGTGGGTGAAGAGTGTTCTGGGAATTAAAGTCAATTCCTGATTACATTCTAAGCAAAATAAAAGATGCAAAAATGAAGTTTTTCAAGGCTTTGAGGAGTGCTTTGAAGGGAGATACATATATTCTGGCAAGTGATGGGGAGCCTACACCGCCTGAAGGTACTCCAGCTTATATTGTCATGGAGGAGAAGGGGGTAGCGCCGTGTCTTTGGATGAAGCATTGGTGCAAATTAACAGAGAAAGAGGGATGCTTATCGTTTCCAGAGCATGGAACGTTCAATACGAGAATCTTAGAGAATTTAAGGTGGATGTTAAGTGTTCAAAAACCACCTCCGAGACCAGCTCAGTTTGAGGCATTAGCAGTCTGGGATTGAATGGCCATACGACAAAGACAGCAAAAATTCGAAAGGAAAATGAAAAGGGCAGAAAAGACTCTAGCGGAGGCTAGATGGGACAATGAGAGCAGGATGTGGAGAAGGGGAATAGTCGACGGACTCAAACTGTTTCCAGCCATAACACAGGAAAATGAGGCGCAGGGAAAGAAAGCCACCTATAAGACGGAAAAGGGCTCTAGAAAGCCTAAAGAGACTCACAGATCTTGGGTAGATGAAGATGATTCAGATGATGAAGAGTTTCTTAATCAGTTGTTACATGATCGCCCGCCACCATATGCAATAAGTGACACTGCTCAAAGTACTAGCGCAGGTCCTGGGGATCCGATACAAAGCAAGGGTGTCCCGAGTACAGTGCAGACAAGTGATTCAGTTTTGATACAAAATGGTGTCAGTGTACCCACTGCACCAGACACTCAGATACAGTTGCAACCTCCGCTGATACAGAGGATTTATCCAGATGTCTCAGTTCTAGAGACAAATACGAGTCTGATGGTGCCGCCTGATCCGATATACACGAGATCAAAACTAGGGCAGATTGAGCCAACTCCACAATTGCTGCCCCAGCCGCAGCAACAGCTGATTCCAGGTTACAATCCAATAGCAGGACCGCAGTCAGTACCTGCACCAGCCACGGTGAGTCAAGCTTTGGGAGTTAGTGCTCCACGGGGTTTGGGGCCAGGTCAGGCACCAGCTGCCATATCGTTACCAATTACTGTTGGTCCACCAGTACCGCTGTATGCGCAAGATAAGCCTGGCGCGTATGATCAAGGGGTGAGGACCCCAGATACGATAAGAGGAGGGTTCACAGGAACTCCCGACCAATGTCACCAAGAGCACAAGCAGCAGAAGGACTTAGATCTTTGTTAGACCTTAGTCCGATTGGGGCTCATTTGGAGGCAATGAGGCAAGCAGGGTTAAGTGTGTTGGCCCTACAGACAATGAGTACAGAGACATCACAGGCGCCATTGATGCAGTCAGGAAATATTTCATTGCAAGGCTTTTCCGTGCAACAGCTGAATGAGTGGTTAGGAAATACTAACGCTTCACAAACTACTACAGTGACCGCAGAGAGGTCAGAGAGAGACAAATATCTAAACTTTGTGAGACAGGGTGTAGAAGCTGCAGAACTGGTGGGAGGGACAATGGGGGTAAGGAGATTAGAGTCATACACAGAAGCATAACTGAGGTATCTGTGTCCCAAAGTCACTAAAGAAGTGGGCAAAGTGCACCAGAGGTTGGCAAACCTGGCTGACAAATATGACATAGACATTGAGAATATTAAACATTTGAAAAGAAGCTACAGATTAGACTTTGACTCGAAAGATTTTGATCACATGCGCTCAACCAGAATGAAAGCGCATCTTAAGGACCTTCGGCAAAGTGCGCAAATTTGGGGAGCCTTAGAGAAGTGGGAAGGCAGATGGGCAAAGAAAAGAGATAAAGAGAAAAGCAATGGTCCGGAACCAAAGCAGGCTAAAGCCGCTCCGGACACAGGGACAGTAAAAATGCTACCAATGAGAGAAACAGCCGGAGGGGTTTTGGTCCATGTACCGTGGTCTAGAGGTGACATCCTATCATTCACAAATGATTATCCCAGGTTGAGGAAGAAACCGATAGAGTGGTACCAGCAGACAGATAGATTTGTAAAGCTTGCAAAATGTCTCTGGGAGGACTTGAATACCCTGTTTGAGATTATTGTGCCACCTGATTTATGGCTTGAGTGCAAGAGAGGTGTGGACAGGCCGACACAAGAACCGGCAAGGGATAAGGTGACTGGAGCACCATCTGAAGAGGTGATGAAGTACTATCATAAAGTGATTGAGTTTTTGAAGCAGAAAGTGTCACCGAAAGTGACTGATTGTCAGAAAATCGATCGAACCTCACAGGAGGCCAAAGGGTCGATTCATGCTTACTATGAGAGGCTGTTGAAAGCATTCAAACATTACAGTGGCACTGAGACTATAGAACCGAACGACATGAATCATCTTCTGTTCAGATTTGTTGAAGGGCTGAGACCGGAGATTAGCCAGATGATTAAGAATCATTTTATCTGTTGGCAAGCAAAGCCGATTGATGAGACTACAGTAACGAGATTGAGTTAAAGCAGAGAAAGTTGAAAGAGAAAGTGATGGTGATGCAGATTAAGGCAGCGCAGGCAGGAATTCAGGGAAATGGAGTACAGCAGGTAATACAGCAGCAACCGCAAGGGAATGACATGTTCCAGACACAGCCAAGAGGTCGAGGTTTTGTTAACCGCGGACCAGACTTGAATACTGTTGTGGTTCAAAATGATATGCAGGGGATGAAAAAGGTGTCACCATGTCGCGCGTGCGGGGGAGTGGGACATTGGAAGCTGGAACGTCCAATGGTGGTGCAGGATGGTGTTTTTGAACAAAGCAATGATGTCGGTACATTTCAAAATGTGCGGGTCCAAAATTGAGGGGCCAGAATCAAAAATTCCAGAATAACATGGTTCAGATGCAGGGGTTACAGCCCATGCAGCAGATGCAAATGCCGCATGTTCAACCGGCACAAATGCAACAGGTGCAGCAGCAGGTTCCCATGGTAGCAAGACAGCAAATGCAAGTGCCTTTAGCTCCAATGGGACAGCAACAGGTGATGCTTTCTCAACAGGTCACAGGCCAAATGAGGAGTCAAAATAACACAGTACAACAGTTCCCATTGCGTGGTGAGGATGGAATAAACGATGAATGGTCGGATGATAGTTCAGACAGTGAGGAGTGTAGGTTTGCAACATCCCTAGAGGTAGATCAGAGGGTTCCCTATGTAGAGGGCAAAGTGATGGGTCACAAGGTTTCATTCCTGGTTGACACAGGAGCTATGCGCTCTACAGTCAGAAGTACAGAGGTTCCGAAGTTACCACTTTCGGGGCGTACCATAAGGGTGGTAGGAGTAGCAAACCAGTATTTGACAAACCTGATTACAGATCCGGTTCAAGTTGAGATTGGCAACTTCCAGGGACTGCATACGTTTGTGGTCTGTGATTCTAGTCCCGTATCCCTATTGGGAAGAGACTTGTTATGCAAGACGAGGTGCTCAATTACCTGTTCCAATGAAGGGATTGAGGTGCAGACAAACAGTGATGATGAAGGGGACGATGATCCGCCTATAGAGTTAGAAACGGAGACCGTAAATGAGGAATACCCTTTGATAACTTTATTCCCGATGCTTACAGTGACTGACTTACCACCTGAACTGCAGGGAACAGTGACAGAGAAGGTGTGGGACCTGACAGGAAAGGAAGTGGGACTGATAAAAGGAGTAGAACCAGTTAAAGTGCAGGTGAAGCCTAATGCAGTGTTCCCACAGATACCGCAGTAACACATGGCACAGGATGTTCTCATCCAGGTAGCACAGATAATTGCAGACTTTGTGAAGCAAGGGGTTCTGAAAGAGGTGCTGAGCAGCCCGTGTAATTCACCAATAATGGGTTTGAAAAAGCCATGTGGGAAAGTTTGAATTGTGCAGGATTTAAGGAAAATAAAAGAGAATGTGGTAAAGTGTTGCCCCACAGTGCCAAATCCAGCAGTAATCATGTTTCAGGTTCCGTGTGATGCTGAGTGGTTCACAGTTGTGGACTTGTCTCAAGCATTCTTTTCGGTGCCTCTTCATGAGGACAGCCAATTTCTCTTCAGTTTCAAATTCCTGGACAAGGTATACAGTTGTTGCAGAATTCCTCAAGTTCTGAGTCACCTTTCATCTTCAATCAGATATTGAAGAAGGATTTGGAAGCATTAGAATTGCCTTTCAGTTTGACACTAGTGCAGTACATTGACGATTTGCTGATTGCGTCTAGGACAAAAAATGACTGTAAGTATGACACAATTGCCTTACTGAACCACTTGGGAAAGAACGGACATAAAGTGTCCCCAAAGAAGCTGCAGTACTGTCAGAAAGAGGTGAAGAACCTAGGTCACTTGATTGAGAAGGGCTCCAGGAGAATATCCAAAGAAAGGGTGACAGCCATACTGTAGATGAATCCCCCGACAACCAAGAGAGATGTCAGGATGTTTTTGGGAATGGTGGGCTACTGTCATCAGTGGATTCCCAATTTCTCGATTATCTCTAAACCATTAGTGAAACTGACAGGTAAACAGGTTCAGGATGACCTGGGTACCATAGTCTTGTCAGAGAAAGAGATTGATGCATTCATGGAGTTGAGAGAGTGTATGTGCAGGGCACCAGCTTTAGGTATGCCTGACTACACAAAGCCTTTTCTACTATTTTGTCATGAACGTGATGCTTGTACTTTGTCTGTCCTGACACAGGTCCATGGAGGTACAAACCACCCAGTAGCATATTTTTCAGCTACTTTGGACCCAGTCGCAGCAGCCTTACCGGGTTGTTTGTGTGCAGTTGTAGCAGTTAGTCAAAGCCTCACACCGTGTCAAGGCATAGTGATGGGACATTCCCTAACAGTAATGCTTCCACATTCAGTTGAAATTCTGTTAACCCGAACCAAGACTCAGCATATGACAAATGCTAGGCTGACCAAGTACGAGACCATTATACTGGGGTCTCCAAATGTTTCTCTGAAGAGATGTACTGCATTGAACCCGGCAACTCTACTTCCTGTTGAAAATGCTGAGATTAATAATACTGAGGAAGTAGAACATGATTGTCTTGAGGTAACATAACTATGCACCAAACCAAGACCTGACATTAAAGATACTCAGTTAGAAGAAAATTATTACATTATGTTTGTTGATGGTTCATGCTTACGAGACTCAATTGGAGTACTGAGAGCTGGATATGCCGTGTGTACAATCACTGGTATTCTAGAAGCCTTCTGGCTCGAAAGAGTGTACTCTGCACAAGTAGCTGAATTAATTGCCCTTACAAAGGCATGCCACATAGCTGAAAACCTGAAAGTCACTATCTATACTGACAGCAGATACGGATTTGGAATTGTGCATGATTTTGGCCATTTCTGGTCACAGAGGGATTTCATGACCTCTTCTGGCTCACCAGTGAAAAATGGCGAGAAAATTAAGGATTTGTTGCATGCGATTCAGTTACCTCTTGACATTGCCGTGGTAAAATGCAATGCTCATGTTAAGTCACAAGACTTTGTGTCAATGGGAAACGGCTATGCAGATCAAGTCGCGAGGTTTTGCGCATTGAACTGTATATCGTTCAAGGATCAGTGGGAATTGTTACCTGAAACTGAAAATGAAAAATGCTTACATTTTGCATTAAGGCTGGTTGACACATTAGATGAGCTGAAAGCACTGCAGGGACGTTCTAGCAGAGAGGAAAAATGATCCTGGCAGAGAATGCAATGTGTACAGAGAGCTGACGACTTATGGGTCTCAGAGGAGGGAAAAATGGTTTTGCCAAACAGTCTTTTGTCACAGTTTGCAAGGTATTACCATGGTGGAGCACATCTAGGGAGAGACGCAATGATCAGGTTGTTCAAAATCGATTGGTTCAATCCGAAATTCAGACAAGCTGCAGAGGTTATCTGTCACAGGTGCATCATCTGTCAGCAGATGAATGCGGGGAAAGGAACTGTGGTGACTTTGAGCCACATAGGGAGAGCTGGAGGTCCATTTAGCAAGATGCAGATATATTTCATTGAAATGCCTGTGTGTGGAGGCTTGAGGTACGAATTGGTGACTGTGTGTGTTTTCAGTCACTGTATTGAAGCTTACCCTACACGTAGAAATGACAGTCTCACAGTAGCAAAGCTGTTGCTTAGGGAGTTAATACCACATTTCGGATTCCCGATCTCTTTAGAATCAGATAGGGGAAGACACTTCGACAATAAGGTGATTAAGCTCTTATGTGCCGCATTGAACATTGAGCAGAAGCTGCATTGTAGCTATCGCCCTGAAGCATCAGGACTAGTGGAGCAAATGAATGGTACCTTGAAGTCGAGGATGGCAAATATGTGTGCAGCTTCCAATATGAAGTGGCCAGATGCATTGCCCTTAGTGCTAATGTCAATGAGAAACACACCTGACAAGAAGACAGAACTATCTCCCTATGAAATTTTGATGGGTCGAGTTATGAGGTTGCCCGCAGTACCTGCAAATGTTCTTGTGAATATCATGGATGATATGGTGTTGGACTACTGCAAGGGTCTGGCTGACGTGGTCTGCTCTTTATCTCACCAGGTGGAGGCCACTACACTGCCACTGATAAGTGATCCAGCTCACACTCTGAAGGCCGCTGACTGGGTTGTTGTCAAGAAGCACGTGAGGAAGTAGTGTTTGTAGCCATGTTGGAAGGGGCCATAACAAGTAATTTTGACAACAACCACAGCTGTGAAATGTGCAGGAGTTCCAAACTGGATACATGCCAGTCACACAAAGAAGGTGACGTGTCCGACTGATGAGGAACTTGAAGTGTCCAAAACAACAGCTGCAGAAAAGGAAGTCTCAGGGCCAGAGAATATTCAAAGGGGAACTGAGACTGAAGGAGAGCCCACTGAGGACGGCTTAGTCACTCAAAGTGAGTTCCAAAGGGGTGATGATGAGCCTATCTCAGTTGAGGCAGCAGGAGAACTGGCACAGAGAGAGGTACTCCCAGAAGCAGACGGATTTGGGTTTGAACTCGAGCCTGTAACAGACCCTGAAGACGAAGGAGAAGGGTCAGAGGGAAATCAAAGTGCTCTGACTCCTGAGCCGCTTGCAGGTCCATCAAGAGAAAACACCATAGCACAAGAGGAGGGTGCTGTTCAACGTCCTGAAAGGCCAAGAAGAAAGAAAACACATAAAAGAGATAACTGGCCGAAGTCACAAACTGCAAGAGAAAAAGTGGTCCCTTGTGATACAATAGAGGAAGAAATCGACACAACCAGAAAAGAGGATCTCAATAAAGGAGAGTTGCAGGGTGAAGGCAGACTGAAAAGAAAAAGAGTCGCAAACAGAAGGTACGCAGGTCCTGAATAGGCGTATGCAACGTCAGCTGAATGGCAGCAAGAATTCTTGGCGTTTTGTTTTGATCGGGAGGTACGACACCTGAATTCAACCTTAGAAAGAGACTGTGTTGAAATTGAAATTGAAATTAAAAGCTGAGAAGCTGAGAAAGAGACTGTTAAATTACCGGATGTGACACTGAAAACCTTAATTGACTTTGAAAACCGATTATGACGAGCTACTAAACCTGATTTGACAAAAGGGTCCTGGAGTGAGTAAAACGCTGTAAATACTTGCTGAAGAAAGAAAGAAAATTCTACTGAAAAAAAAGGAGAGAGTTTTATATCGTCCTCAAGTTAATTGTTTGCTTTTTATTATTCTGCTATCTGATTCTTAACAGATCATGAGTTACACCAAAAGTAATAGTAAGAAAGGTAGAGTGTGTTGTTGGTTGAGTGCTATAATAGGTATTGTATGTGTAATAATAATTATCGGTGTGATTGTAGGAATGCCATTGGTGCATAAGAAAGTGACTAACAAAGCTTCAAATCCTGAGACTACTACATTAACACCATGGGAGAAATTTGAGCAGGATGCAAAATACTTACATGCAGGAACTAATTCAAAAGGGGAACTTTCTACTAATGTCTTCTATCGCTTGCTGAATGAGTATGTTGGCACAATGGATGCAAGAAATTGTTATGTGTGCACAAAGATTCCTTCCTCAGTTCAAGAAGGGGTTCTTATCATAGTCTGCCCCTAACATATGGAATTAGTTGTAGCTTTCTATTAACAAGGTTCTATAATCAAGAGCATGTGCAGTATTTTTATTCTAACCTAAACGTAGTGTTTTCCTTTGTGCCTGTGATTACATTTCTGAATAAATTAGCTAAAGAGAATAGCATAAAATTTGTTAGGGGTTTCTTTGAGCCCACATTAACATTTGGTACA
The DNA here is from genome assembly GCF_031143425.1 of Pleurodeles waltl. Classification (NCBI taxonomy): domain Eukaryota; kingdom Metazoa; phylum Chordata; class Amphibia; order Caudata; family Salamandridae; genus Pleurodeles; species Pleurodeles waltl. The sequence continues at coordinate 683,828,944 of NC_090449.1, read as the reverse complement.
GCTTATGCGCACCTTAACAATCTAACCTGCTTAATAACACCTGTAGAAAAGAGCTTCTTAGATCACACTGATGATAGATGCAAAGCATTAAAAGAAAGGCTAGAAAAGGGTTTCGAAAAACGCACAATTGCAAATGATTATGCTTACACCGCAATAAAGACACAGGGCAAATTAGCAATAGACGCATTACATGTAGGTAGGCTTTGTATATATAGGCCGAAATCTGAGCTTGACACTTTGTTTGTGGGAACAAGTGAATGTAGGCATGTGTTTTTGTTTCAGAGTAAGTGGACATTCATGTTAAATAGACAGGATCCATCGATCCCTGGGATCTATTATATATGTGGGATTTAATGCTTATTACCGTCTTCCTAGAGGATGGTATGGGACATGTTATTTGGGAATAATTTTCCCAAAGATCTACCAGATTGATGACTTAAAGCAAATTCCTAAAATGTCTGAATTACAACATACTAGACAGAAGAGAGAGACAGCGGCTGCTGTCGTAGGTGACATATTTGGAACCATAATTCCTTCACTAGGGGTTATCTTAAACTCCATAAAGATTTGAAAGTTGTCTACTATTGTGGATAACATGCTGACAAACTTCACAGGGGCTATACTCCTGATGGATACTGAACTTGCTGCACAAAGAGCTATGACTCTTCAAAACTGGCTTGCTTTAGACATTCTTTTAGAAAAGAGTGACGGAGTCTGCAAGATGCTTAATGAGCTCCATTGTTGTGTGTTCATACCAGATAACAGCAAAAAGATTAGAGGTATGTTTACTAACCTAACAAGAGATAGTGCAGATTTGAAGGAGCTAAAGGAACCTGGAGTTTGGGAGAAAGTTGGGAAAGGAATTACCAGAGTAGGAAATTGGTTTAGTAATATTTGGAACGGGGTTCTTGCAAAAATATTAGGGGGTCTACTGATTGTTCTAATTTGTCTATTGGGATTATGGTTATCATGCAAAATTAGTGAAGGAATTAAAGAAATCTGACAAAACGAAACAAAAGAAATGAAGAAAATGAAAGGGAGAAAATGTTCAATGAAATTTGGGAAAGCTCACATAAGGGGAAAGATGTTGAAATGAGGGCTATGAGGAAAGTGAGAGGTTGAAGGGAAAGGTTCGTGTGATGAGGACCGTCATCAGAGGATGGACTGAGAGAGCGTAGCTTATATAATCAATATTAATATAAATTGCTCATGAATTAATGTATAATAATGCCTCATAGAAACTGTATTAAAATGTTTTGCTAAAAGGTGCGCTTGAAATGTGCCCACGGGGAGTGGCCACCAATATATACGGGGACTAATAAAACTGATTAATAATTATGAAATGTTTACTAAAATGTGATTGTATACTAGTGGTAAAAGCGTCCCTTTATGATAATTTATTACACATCAGGACTCGTTTTAGGCCAAAGAATCTTTTGACCCAGTTGAGAGACACCTTAGGATGAGATAGCTAATCAATATGTCAGTCAATACATCAATAATGTAATCAATATTTATTATCACAATGCATTTCACTTTATTCAAAGACATTAATCAACTCAAGACACCACCATGACTTTGCAGTCATGAATGACCACACCAGTTTAGTAGAATTTTATGAGTTTTATTCCCTATTTATTACAATTCTAAAAGCAGATGTGTTAATCTCAAAACCAAAACACTCGATAACATTGTCATAATTTGGCTACTGGAATAAGACTTTATCAAAGCAAGGTAAGCAATTAATAGAACATAACACAGCGTCAACATAGATCAACCTTCAGCAGAGTGTCATTAACGCGTCAGTTCAACAAAGCATAGATTCAGTCATTTGTCTATTTGGGTCGGTTTAGTGAACATCTGTCCTAGCCTCTAATTAGCATTAGCACGTTGGGCTTCATGCAAAACAATTTATAACACCAATTTGGAAAACATCTAGCTACGGTCTCTGTCAAAAATAAAGCAGTTGGAAGGTGCCTTCTTGGAGCAGGGGAGTGACTCCGTCACTCCACAGGAGATTTCTTCGGTCCTTCTGGTGCAAGATGAAGACAGGGAGTCCCCAGAGCGTGCACACCGTGGAAACTGTTGCAGTTGCTGACTTGGAGCTGAGGTTGCTGAAGAAAAGTGTCGCTTGTAGACACTTTGTTGCAGTTACGGCATTTCTTGGAGCAGGCTGCGGTTGATGCAAGGTCAGAAGAGTCTGAAGTTGTTGCAGAGGATTCCTAAAGGAATCTTGCAAGCAGAATCTTAACAGAACCTACAGGAGAGACCCTAAATAGCCCTCAGAAGGTGATTGGCTACCTTATCAGGCATGGGCATATCAGAAGGGGTCTCTGATGTCACCTGCTGGCACTGGCTACTCAGAGTCCTCCAGAGTGCCCCCACACCTTCCAAAGCAAGATGGCTGAAGTCTGGGACACGCTGGAGGAGCTCTGGGCACTACACCTGGGGTGGTGATGGGCAGGGGAGTGGTAAATCCCCTTTCCTGTGTCCAGTTTCCTGCCAGAGCAGGGCGAGAAGGGGTCCCTGAACCAGTGTAGGCTGGTTTATGCAAGGAGGACACCATCTGTGCCCATCAAAGCATTTCCAGAGGCTGGGGGATGCTACCCCTCCCCAGCCTGTAACACCTATTTCCAAAGGGAGAGGGTGTAACACCCTGCTCTCAGAGGAAATACTTTGTTCTGCCTTCCTGGGACTGAGCTGCCCAGACCCCAGGAGGGCAGAACCCTGTCTGTGAGGTGGCAGCAGCTGTGGCTGCAGTCCAAACCTCAGATAGCTGGTTTGGCAGTACTGGGGTCCATGGTGGAGCCCCCAGGATGCATGGACTTGGCTCCCCAACACCTGATTTGGAATGGGGGGACAATTCTGTGATCTTAGACATGTTACATGGCCATATTCGGAGTTACCATTGTGAAGCTACAAATAGGTATTGACCTATATGTAGTGCACGCGTGTAATGGCATCTCCGCACTCACAAAGTCCAGGGAAATAGCCCTGAACTATGTGGGGGCACCTTTGCTAGTGCAAGGATGCCCTAACACTTAGTAACTTTGCACCTCACCTTCAGCAAGTGAAGGTTAGTCATATAGGTGACTTATAAGTTACTTAAGTGCAGTGAAAATGGCTGTGAAATAGTGTGTGCACTATTTCACGCAGGCTGCAGGGCAGTCCTGTGTAAGGGTTTGTCTGAGCTCCTTATGGGTGGCAAAAGAAATGCTGCAGCCCAAATGGATCTCCTGGATCCCCAATGCCCTGGGTACCTAGGTACCATATACTAGGGACTTAAAAGGGGGGTCCAGTGTGTCAATTGAAATTGGAAAATGAAGTCACTGGCCTACAGTGACAAATTTAAGAGCAGAGAGAGCAGAAGCACTGAGGTTCTGGTTAGCAGTTGGACACAGTTAGGCACTACACAGGCATACACATTAGGCCACAAACTATGAGCACTAGGGTCCTGGCTAGCACGATCCCAGTGAGACAAGCAAAACACACTGACATATAGGTTTTTCTCTATGAGCACTGGGGCCCTGGCAAGCAGGATCCCAGTGACACAGTAAAAACACACTGACACACACACTCTCAAACAGGCCAAAACCATTCTAGAAAGAGGCTACTTTCCTACACTCTCCCTCTTGAGACACTTCTTGGCATAAAACATTGTTGGAGTGACAAGGTGGATCCATTAACTGTAGAAACCCTATTAGATTTAAAACAGGCTGTGTCTGATTGTTAGAAATAAGTTTGCTGGTTCGCCAGGGCATGCACGTAGGCCAGGTAGAATCTACCCACTCTAGTCAGGGTGAGGGTGTTACACACTCAGGATAACCCCTTCTCATCCCCTTGGTAGCTTGGCATGAGCAGTCAAAACTATCGCAGAGGCAATGAGCAAAGTATTTGCACAACACACACAACATATGTGACGCACTTTTCCCACCACAAAGGAAACACCAAGTTATATCAAAGTAAACTGTATTGTACACAGCATCATTAGACCAAACACAACATGTCATTAATATCCTACATGTCAGAGCATTACACATGTTACTAGTACTCTTTAGAAATAAGCAGCAGTCATAATAAAACACATAGGTCGGATAGACCCATAGGTTAGTGGTTATCCTGCAACATAAGAACTAGTCAGGTTGTCTTTATTACTAAAAGAAATGCACGTCAGCATACACATAATACTATGAATGCCCAAATGTCCTCCGGAATGCACCTAGTAAGAAAACTGTTCCCTAGTGCATAGGTCCTGTAACAAGACGTACCCGACAATCAACATCTCTCCTAAGGCTACAGTGCACCTGCGGTTGTTTCAGGGGAACTACAGTTCTGGCAGACTCCGCCTGTTGAGCCCCAGAGCTCCTGTGCGCCTGGTCCCCTAAATATTGTAGTCCTCAGCAGGACAGGGCCTCTGGGGAGGACTCCGCCCAATCCTGCGAGGGGAACGCAACTCAAGGCCCCAAATAAGGCAAGGGAAAAGGGGGAAGCCCTTTGTGGGCCTCCAAAACAAAAGCCCTGAAAAAGGGGAGGGGGGAACCACTACCCATGAGTATGTGGCTCAACACACCAGTGGCCCTCCTCCATAGGTAAAGGGCTGTCCGGGGCCACTACTTGTCCGGAGCCCTCCAACGACTGCAACACGGCACACGGGGAGCGAGTACCCCTCACAGCACTCCCTCTCCAGAGGCCACTCACTCCATGCTGAGGAGCGCTTCATTCACCAATGCGGATGGCCAGCTCCTCAGTTTCTCCACCGTCCTGCCTCATCGGCAGGCAGACTTGCCTTCTCCCAAGGCTGCAGTGGTGAGAGCACAAAAGTGGGTGCCCGTCGGGGCCCCGGGGGCACTCCTCTCGATGCACTTTGCCCCAGGGGCACCACCAGGAGCCCTTTTGCTCAAATCCTCATCTTCCTGTGCCCTATGGGCACACTGAAAAGCATGTTCTTGGGTATGCTCGATCTTGGCAGTCCACCCGGGCTGTGGCGGTGATTTCTCCCTCGGGGAGATGCAGCGAGCGCTATCATACACAAGAGATACATCAAGTAGAGTGCTCCTTCCTGCACTTTTACGATTAAAGTAAAGTGCTCATCTTGGCGCTTCCAGGAATCAACATCAAAGCGCTCCTTTGCTGAGAAGCACCCAGCCCCTGGAGACAGGAAGGGGTAACACAGGGCTGCAAGGCCCAACAAACAGGCCAGGGCAAGAGTTGCAGACAGTGGTAGTTTCTCCTAGTAACCCAGTAGGTCACAGGTCAGCACAACAGCAGCGGTACAAGGCAGTTCCTGGTAAGTGCTTCCAGCAGCGTTCTGTGTCCAATTCAGTAGTCCATTAATGTCTAACATTGTGGGGGAAAGCCCCCTGTACTTGTACTCAATTTCACAAGGCAATTTTAATGAGGGGGAGAAGAGGTTCCAACCAGTTACAATTGGTTCCAGGAGTGTCCCTTCTCTCCTCCAGCACAGGCTCTAGACGTCAGTTGGGGGTAAACAAGCCCTTTGTGTGAGGACAGGGCACAGCCTTTACAGATGCAGGTGTGCCCGCCTCCCCTTCTCCCAGCCCAGCCAGACCATTCAATATGTAGATGCACTTTTGTAGCACCTCCAACTTCCCTTTGTACAGGCTGCTTGAAAAGTATGCACAAAGCCCGGCTGTCACTCTACCCAGACATGGATTGGAGTCAAGCTGCAAAACACCAGAGTCCTATGTACAGAGAAATGCTCACTTTGTAGAAGTGGCGTTTCGATAATGGTAATTAAAAATCCACCTACACCAGTAAGCAGCAGTTCTCACTACCATTACAACCATACCAAACATGCCTACGCTACCCCTCAAAAATCAGACAATACCCTTCTAGACATAAGGCAGAGCATTTCCATTGCAATCCTATGAGTAGGCAGCACTCACAGCAGTGAGAAACCAAAGAGGCTGTTGTTACTACCAGGACAGACCACGCCACAAAATAGTAGGGAGCTAGGGACAGCTGTCTCTCCTTCCAGGTCAAGGGGGTTTCCCTATACCTGGTTTCCCCACCTTGAATCGGTACCCTTGTGTAGGACTGGAGTTATGGGAGAGTCATCCCCCTCCTGCAAACCCCTCTGTGGAATCTTCTGCACCCCCATATGCGGGGTGATACTACTGGTCAGAAAAGCTTGTGGGCCACTGGTTCCAGTCCCCATTTTCTCCTGCACTAGGGGATCCTCTTCAGTGGATGCCTTCCTGACATAGCCTGTTTCATCCCTAGGGCCACCTCGGGGTGCTTTCCAGGGATTGCAGCAGACATAGGACCATCTAGAACCTACACCCTCCCCACTCTGAAACCTCTCTGGATTAACTAAGTTCCCTCCCTGGGTCCCCCAACGGGAGCCTTTCAGGGACTGCGGCAGGGCACAGTACCATCTAGAACCTGCACTCTCCCCACTCTGAAACCTGCCTGGGTTAATCTGAACCCTCTCCACCCTCTGGTGGGGGAACCTGAGCCATTCCCTTTTGGGCCACTCCCCAGTGCCTTACCAGCTCCTCTAGCACTCAGCCAGAGGTTGGCCTCCTTTGCAAGTTCCCTGCGGTCAGATAATTTACTCTGCAACAGGTGTTGGAGTAGCCTTGGAAAACAGCAATGGAACATCTGCGCTCTGACAATCAGATTGAAAAGCCGTTTATAAGTGTTTGCTGTGCTACCTTTCACCCATCCTTCTAGTGGTTTGCAACAATCCTCCACAAACTTCTCCTAAGAATGGTGAGACCGCTTCCTGCTGCCTCTGAACCTCTCCCTGCATGCTTCAGGAGTGAGATTATACCTTATTATCAGGGCCTCTTAATGAGGAAATACTCCTGCTTGTCACTCCCTTCTAAAGGCAGTAGGGCATCCCTCCTCTCCTCAGGAATAGAGCTCCCCAGGCCAGTCCCCCAATGCCTTCTCAGAGATCCTGCGCACAACCAGAGCTTCTTCATACTCCCTCAGCCAATGACATATGTCTTCCCTCTTCTTGAATCCAGGCACCAGGTCTGTGGGTAGGTAGGGATTGTGTTTAACACTACAATCAATTATGCTGCCACCACTGGACTCCACCTGCAATGCTGGTGAGTCCAGATTTGTCAGACTGCGCTCTAGAGTGAGTCTTTCCCTGAAAAAGGCCCTTTCAGCCTCAGCCATCCTCTCCTGGACTAAGGCCTTTGCCACCTCAGCCCTTCTCTCTTCTACAGCCAGCTGGGCTAGCTGTAGCCTCAGGCCCCTCTCTTCCCACCTATCTCTGAGCTCCTCAGGTGACAGGGAATGGGAGGGGGCACTTCTTCTAAGCAAGGATCCAGTATGGGACTCCCTATCTATGGGTTCCTCTCCCTCTACTGGCGTCCCTGGCAAGTCATCTTCTTCTGTGTCAAACTCTCTGGGGTCACTGTCCTCCTGGGGTGTGGGCTGACGGCCCCCCCACTCAGAGTCCTCACTACTCTCATGGTCCTCTTCAGGGTCACCCTCAGAACCATGACCCCCTGGCCCTCCTTTACTGTTACCACTCAGTGTGCCTCCTGAAAATTAAACAAGGCTCTCCTAAGGTCCCCCATATCGGATTCTCCACATACAGGTATACCCCTCTCCCTGCAGAATCCCTTTAACTCCTCTAGAGTGTAGTCCCACAACTCATCTATGTCAAAGGTAGATTCCATTTTGATAAGAGCAAACAAAGGTGTAAAACAACAAGAGTCCCAAGTGCAACTATATGACACAGGAGTAAATCAAATTGACTTGTTTGAGTGTACAGGAAAATAAAAAAAAAGAATTAGAGCATGCAAATCGTGGTGCAACAAAGAGTCACAATGGTATTGTGCAAGCGCAAGTCCTATCCTCACTGCTGACAACCAATAACCTACATGTCTATCTGACCTATGTGTTTTATTATGACTACTGCTTACTTCTGCAGAGTACCAGCAACCTGTGTAATGTTCTGACAACTGCTTGAGTAGCAGGGTATTACTGACATGTTGTGTTTGGTCAAATGATGTTGTGTACAATAGCAGTTTATTTTTATGTAACTTGGTGTTGTGTGACCTTTGTGGTGGAGATAGTGTGTCACGTGTGTTGTGCAAATGCTTTATGCATTGCCTGTGGGATAGGCATGACTGCTTGTGCCAAGCTACCAAGGGGGTGTGCAGGGGTTATCCTGGGTGTGTAACCCCCTCACCCTGACTAGAGTGTGTAGGTTCTGCTTGGCTTAGGTGCATACCCTAGCCAACCAGAAACCCCATTTCTAACACTGATGCAGAGCTTGCTTCAGCCCTAGTAGTGGTCCGACCCAGTGGAATGTCAGTAATGCCCCTGTTGTCCGTATTGAGCAACAACCATCTGTCAATCAGCTGGATCTCTTTATCAATAACCTCCACAACCTGTTAAAAAAAGCCATCCAATGTAGTATTGTTTCTCCATCTACAGACCTCAGCCCTTCAAGCTTGCACTTTCCCATCATAAAAGAATGGAGAGCAAGAAGTAATAGGAAGGATAGAAAGCCAAAATAGCCAAAAGTAAAAATCCCAAACACATTGAATAAGGGACACAAGTGCCACCAAATCGCAAAGTCACAGGCAGAAATAAGTAACGTCACCTAGGCTGAGGTCCACAATGCGGAACAGCCAACAAGGGTGAGCTCGGTCCGGCCTCGCCTAGGACTACTCTTGGCCCAGTCTTCACCCAGACGTGCAAAGGCCGCCCCCGCAGGGGGCATAAAGGGCTGGCGCCTTAACGGCCGCCTTGGCCCGGAAGGGACCGGTTAAACCGGTTTGGGGAGGGCGCACCTCAGCAAAGGAGCGACGCACCCCCCACCCCCTAGGGCGACCATCAGGTAGGGGGGTCAGATACGACCCAACCAATGGTGGGGGGTTTGCAGTTTTCAAACCCCCCAATAGAAACTTTGCAGGTATGTTGAGGGGAGGGCAGAGGAGGCATTTAAGGCGAGCGTCCTGCAGGCCCCCCAAATCGGGACCATCTGGGGCAGGACAACGCGCCAGTCTAAGAAGGATTCACCTACTACCTCTGACCGGCGGACTCACCTACCTTTCTTCTCCGAGGACGCGTTGCACTCCGACCTGCATCGAGTCGCGGCGGCATCAGACCTGGTGGAGCCCCGGGATTCACCTTGCCAGTCGGGCCGGTATCTTCGCTGCGGCCCCGCCTCCCAGAACCGGCGGCATTGTGGTGAGTGTCTCGGGGGACCGCGCAGCAGCGCGACGCGACCCCGGGCACTGCCAGTAACAGGTGCGGAGACGAGCAGCAACAGGCGGCTGCCCTCCCGTTTGTTCCGGGGCGGGTGAATGCTGCTGCTCCATACTGCAGCGCCAGCGGCTCTGCCTAGGGGGACCGCGCTCTTGCGCGACGCGACCCCAGGCACCACATTTTACGAACCGGCACCGAACGTGCATCTCCTCCAGGCAGCACCGGCGCCATCGCCTAGGGGGACCACGCTCACAGCGCGACGCAACCCCTGGCACCACCAGCCGAGCCGGCGACACGTTCCCAGTGTGCCGGCAAGCACAAGGAGCTGCCTCGACGTCCCGCAGCCGCCGGGAAGCACTCTTCTGCTCCGGGGACAGCGCATTGCACATGATGCGACCCCAGGTGTTGCCTGGATCACTCCCGGAGGCAGCTGCTTCCCTTTTTGCGTGGGCACGGCTGCGCACCAAGTGACGGACGAGACCCTCGCTCCTAAAGAATTTCCTGGTACTCCAAGTGGGTAGTCAGAGACAGCGCAGCAGTGCGCCTCGGCGCTGTGGTGTCCCAAACTCAAAACTCTTGCCACTGACCAGCAGAACAACTTTATTTGGGCGTCTCCAGGGGACCGCGCAAAAGGGCGATGTGACCCTGTTTAGAGCGCCCCCTCCTCCAATTACAAGTTTAACGTCGGAAAGCGGATAAAGGCAAAAGCAGTTTCGACACAACCTGGAGCAGATGTAAGTCAGCTGACTTCGTTTTTTTTCACCAAAATTAGTTTCTGCTCCCAGGGGACCACGCAAAGGCGTGACGCGACCCCGCATAGAGCTAAGGAGAGACAGGCGCCTCAAGCCAAGTGCACTATTGAGCAACTTCGCTGGTGGAACAGTCAGTGACAGGAGAAGCAATACACAATGGAGGAGGACCAGGCAGTGGAGCAGCTGGACGATTTGGAGAAAATGATCGTGCACATGAGGGTGGAGGCAATGAGACGGGGCAAAGATTGGCTGCGTGCCAAGGTGGAAGACAAGAGCAGGGAACCCACAGAGCGCGATGGGGACACCACAGCGCCGCCAGGGCTGTCAGACAACGCAGCTGAAAGAGCCTCGCTCCCACCACAGAAACCGGGTAGGCGGAGATCAGAGAGGAAGCAAGCGAATAAACCAACCAAGAAGGCAAGGGTCGTGATCCAGAACGCAGAGGACGAGGCAGCTGCGACACCAGTGGACAGCAGACTGAGCGCGCCTGCAGAGGGTGAGCATATAAGCGCAATTATCAAAGAATGTTTTAAGTCACTTGCGCCACTGCTGCTGCGGGGTATGGGGCAGGGTCAGCCATAGACGGGACCCAACCCATAGGCAGACAACCAAACACCCCAGAAAGTACCTTAGAGCCCCCCCTCCAAGCGACCCCTTGACGGCATGGGGCACGGCGGCAAAGGGTGGAAACCCTGCACCCAGTGCGGGTATCCCACCTGAATCATACACAAGACCGTCACTGAGCCCTCCCTCCATGACAACCAGAGCAGCAGGCCTTGCAACTGCCATCCCACTCCCAGTGAAAGAAAAAATATGGCGAAAGGAATTTATAGATATTTTCACATTGCTAGAAATCCAGCTGGATGGCCTAGACCTCACCGTATGCGACAAGAAGGATGATGATAGAAGGGAAAGGAAGAGGGCTAGAAAAGAGAGAAATTTTGAGAACTGGCTAGACGCATTTAGAATAATGGCCTGCGTCATAGTAGAAAAATTCTCACACTGCGCAGCGGATCTCTGGCTTTATGAATCCAAGATACACGAAGCACATCGCCAATTCCCCGGGGATGCCTGGCTAGAGTATGATAAAAGCTTTAGATTAAAAATGCAAGCCCACCCAAAAATGGAGTGGAACCAAGAGGATGTATCTAGCTACATCCACAAAATGATGGTCGCAAGGGAAGTTAACGCTTGGGCGGGTAGAGGGGACCAGCCCTTTTGGAACAGCTATAGCAAGGGGAAGCAGGAGAAATATAAAGCACCCCATAGGCACAAAACATGGCACAGCGCGAAACCACAAGGCGAGAAGGGACCACAGGCCATATGTTGGAAATTTGACACTGATGAGTGTTCTTGGGGGCAGCACTGCAAATTTAAACACAGCTGCTCCGCCTGCGGGGGAGAACACCCAACATCCACTTGTAGGAAAAACAGACACAAGTCAGACAGGAAAGAAAAGAAAAAGAAACATTAGGGTCCACCCCCCCCACCAGCCTGATGACCAATCTGTTGAATTTCAAATTTGCCAAGTCGCCAATCATTACAAACACCCTGAGGAAGCTAGCCAACGCATACCAAAATAAACGGGACGCAATCACACTAGTAAGAGGTTTTGAGGAAGGTTTCATAATACCAATAACGGGACAGATAGATGGGGGGACCCCAAAGAATTTTAAATCTGCCTCAGAGCCCCCCCAGGTCATCCAACAAAAAATCAACAAAGAATTGAAGCTGGGTCGGATCGAGGGCCCACTCCTCCCCCCCCCACCCTAGAGACCTCATCATCTCACCACTAGGGGTGGTACCTAAGAAAGAACCTGTCCAGTTCAGACTAATACACCACCTTTCTTACCCAGAAGGCACATCAGTAAATGATAGAATCCCAGAAGAAGCGTGCACGGTGGGATATGCCACTCTAGACGACGCAATTGACATAATCCGAGCAACAGGCAAGCGGGCACTTCTGGCTAAGGCGGACATTGAATCCGCATTCCGGCTACTGCCAGTGCATCCCGACAGCTTCCACCTACTAGGTTTCTAACACAAAGGGCAGACATTTATAGACAAGGCAATGCCAATGGGCTGCTCCATCGCGTGTGCATATTTCGAGCAGTTCAGCAAATTTCTAGAATGGGCACTCCACGCCAGGCACCCAGCGGGGGGAAAAATGCACTACTTGGATGATTTCCTATTCATAGGAGGGGCAGACGATGGTACATGCGCTAGCCTCCTGGAACCTTTGCAAACATTAACAGAAGAATTGGGAGTCCCTCTAGCTAGGAAAAGACGGTAGGGCCAACCACCTCACTCGTATTTTTAGGCATAAAATTGGACACGGTCGCAGGCACATCCAGGCTCCCACGCGAAAAAGTAACTGGGCTGAGGGCAGACATCAAGACCATGCTAGGCAGACAGAAAGCAACGCTAGGCGAGTTGCAGAGCATGGTGGGCAAACTTAATTTCGCCACCAGAGTCATCCCAGCAGGCAGGGTGTTCGCCAGGCGCCTGAGCCGGTTGACAGAAGGGCTGCGCGAGAAACACCATCACGTGAGACTTGGAAGTGGGGTTAAAAGAGACCTCTCCATGTGGTACTCGTTTCTGGAGGAATTCAACGGCCAGCTCATCTGGAGAGAGGGCTGGGTAGTAGCAAGGGAGATCTCACTGTTCACCGACGCCGCTGGTGGCTGCGGATTTGGGGCCATCCTGGGGATAGAGTGGTGTGTGGCAAAATGGCCACACAGGTGGCTGGAGCTAGGGATCACCAGGAACATCAATTTCCAGGAACTATTCCCCATAGTAGTAGCCCTAACAATATGGAAATCTCAGTTAAAATTTTTGAAAATAACCCTATGGTCAGACAACTTAGGAGTGGTCATGGCCATAAACAAAGGGTCCGCATCTTGCCACAACACTCTGAGATTACTAAGGCGACTAGTCTACATCCAGCTAAAATACAACCTGGACATCAGGGCCAGGCACGTAGAGGGCACAAGGAACTCATGGGCGGACGCCCTTTCTCGTTCCCAGATGGACAGATTCAGAAAACTCGCGCCCGAAGCAAGCCACAGGATGACACCCTTCCCAGTAGAGCTATGGGAGCTAGCAGAGCAGACCTGTCCATACTAGTACAGAGTGCATTCACGCCAGAGACACAGCGGAGGCATGACAAGTATACCAGGGTTTTTATGGACATTGGGGGCTTAGAGTCTTTAACTGACTCTGCGGCAACCAGGCGTGCAGCAGAGCATTTCATCCTCTGGGCGTTTAAACAGGGGAAATCAAAGTCCTGGGCACAAGCACACCTGGCGGCAGAGGCCCACCATTCTAAACTACAATTGGGCAGTGATCCCACTGGCTCGCATTATATAAAAACAGCTATGAAAGGCTGGAAACGCTTAAAGGGGCACAAAAAAGACACCAGACACCCCATTGATTTCAACAAACTAACAAAGTTAATAGATTCCCTGCAGCTGATAGCTGAGAACCGGTACGAGCAGCTACTGTTCAGGGCAGCCTTCACCACAGCTTTTTTCGGGGCATTCAGGGTGGGCGAGCTGGTGGCAGCAGCCAAGTATTCAGGGGGCAATTCATGCTTGCAGATTGGGGACTGTCAGTTAGAACCAGACGAGGTGCGGCTAACCTTTAGACGATCCAAAACAGATCAGCTGGGCCAGGGCACTAGCATTACATTAAGGAGCATAAACCAACCAAAGTATTGTCCCGTGGACAACATAAGAGAGTATTTGCAGGCACGCCCTGCCGGGCTAGGCCCCTTGTTCAAACATGCCAACGGGGACCATCTGAGCAGGTTCCAATTCACTGCGGTCATGCGGAAAGCCCTAGGGAGGGAAGGTTTCCTAGCAGCGGATTTCAGTTCCCATTCATTTCGCATCGGGGCAGCCACCACAGCAGCCGCCCTAGGTCTAGAAGCAAACGCAATCAAAGCAGTTGCTAGATGGCGGTCCAATGCTTTCAAGGGTTACATTCGCCCTCACCTATTGTGACGGTATCTTGTCATTTCAGGGGTGGGGGCACCCCCCAAACTCACATGGATCATAGGGCACTCATTCATATCCAGGCTGGAAGCATGGTGGAAGCGGAACAGAAAGTTGCACTCAAAGGACAGACCCGGAACCACGATCCAATGGTGGGGTTTTCCAGGCATGAGATGGGCACAGCTCCAGACTACCATGGACATTTTTTTAGACTCCTCTAAGGAACACTCGGATATGATAATCAAGCACCTGGGGGGCAACGACCTGACCACGCTGGGGAGAAAGACACTCCTCAACAACATTAAGGAGGTGTTAGGGAGCCTTTCCAGGCGGCTGGGAAACACCACCATCATATGGTCAGAGCTAATCCCCCGTATCACTTGGCGCGGGGCAACTTCGGATAAGGCGGTGGATAACTCCAGGAGAAAGCTGAACCTTGCAGTCGCAAAGTACTGCAAATACAATGGTTGGGAAAGTATCCGCCATGGCCTGATCCACCCCAGGAGACCAGAGCGCTATGCGCCGGACGGCGTACATTTGTCAGAAGAAGGGTTGGGCATCTTCTGGTCCAACCTGGCGGCAAACATGGTTTAAAAAAAAAAAAATATATATATATATATATATATATATATATATATATAAAAGGAGGGGAGCTGCCAGGAGACGTGAGCCTCACTGGCAGTGTGGCGGAAGACAGATAAAGTTTTACCAAAAAATCATTGGAGGACACACCTAGTAAGGGGGTGTGCGAACAAAAAGCCACACACCTTGGGATGCCTCACGGCAGGGTGTAAGGTGGCAAAGTAAGGGGGCTAAGCGGAACACGGCACTCGCAGCCCAGAACCGCCATGTCGGATGGCAGGGCAGTTAACACAACAGGTAGCGAGTTGGGCCTATTTCCAAGATCGGAAGGCTACCCCCCAATAAACAACACTGGTAAAACAAACACTGTCGGTGAGAGCCTTTCCAATAAAAGGAAAGTGGGACTGCCAAATTCAAAGGACAAAAGGACGCAGGACAAAGGTAGGCCAGGACTCGAAGGCCACCAGTCACTCATGACAAATTGTGAAAAATGGAGAACCTAGACGTGTAAAGTGGAAAATCTAAAGAATTCACAAGATAAAAGTTATGTGACATATGTACTAAACGCTTGTTGATCAGTGACCGGTCTGCATAATCATTAAATATGTTAACATTGGGGAAGTCACACAATCGCTTGTCCACACTAATAAAGCGGCCAATTGATTCCACTATACAAATGTTGCCAAAGTATTTTTGTATGCTAAGAATTGCACGGGCTGTATTGCATGTCAAGTGGTTGTTATTGTCTGCTCTGTAGTGTGCCAAGTGCGGGAGTTAGTGCAAAGGCCGCCCCCGCAGGGGGCATAAAGGGCCAGCGCCTTAACGGCCGCCTTGGCCCGGAAGGGACCGGTTAAACCGGTTTGGGGAGGGCTCGCCCCAGCAAAGGAGCGACGCACCTCCCACCCCCTAGGGCGACCATCAGGTAGGGGGGTCAGATACGACCCCACCAATGGTGGGGTTTTGCAGTTTTCAAACCCCCCAATAGAAACTTCGCAGGTGTGTTGAGGGGGGGGGGGCAGAGGAGGCATTTAAGGCGAGCGTCCTGTAGGCCCCCCAAATCGGGACCATCTGGAACAGGACAAGGCGCGCCAGTCTAAGAAGCACCACCCTCCCACCCCAACGAAGAGGCATACAGTTGCAATGACGGACAAGGAAGGCGGAAGACAAATAAAGTTTTACCAAAAAATAATTGGAGGACACACTAGTAGGGGGGTGTGCGAACAAAAAGCCACACACCTTGGGATGCCTCACAGCAGGGTGTAAGGTGGCAAAGTAAGGGGGCTAAGTGGAACACGGCACTCGCAGCCCAGAACCGCCATGTCGAATGGCAGGGCAGTTAACACGACAGGTAGCGAGTTGGGCCTATTTCCAAAAGCGGAAGGCTACCCCCCAATAAACAACACTGGTAAAACAAACACTGTCGGTGAGAGCCTTTCCAGTAAAAGGAAAGTGGGACTGCCAAATTCAAAGGACAAAAGGACGCAGGACAAAGGTAGCCCAGGACTCGAAGGCCACCAGTCACTCATGACAAATTGTGAAAAATGGAGTACCTAGACGTGTAAAGTGTAAAATCTAAAGAATTCACAAGATAAAAGTTATGTGACATATGTACTAAACGCTTGTTGATCAGTGAATGGTCTGCATAATCATTAAATACAGGGAGTGCAGAATTATTAGGCAAGTTGTATTTTTGAGGATTAATTTTATTATTGAACAACAACCAT
The DNA here is from genome assembly GCF_031143425.1 of Pleurodeles waltl. Taxonomy (NCBI): domain Eukaryota; kingdom Metazoa; phylum Chordata; class Amphibia; order Caudata; family Salamandridae; genus Pleurodeles; species Pleurodeles waltl. Next base: position 683,812,690 of record NC_090449.1, on the reverse strand, counting down.
GTTCTCAATGAACCCAAAAAACTCATTAATATCAAAGCTGAATATTTTTGGAAGTAGTTTTTAGTTTGTTTTTAGTTTTAGCTATGTTAGGGGGATATCTGTGTGTGCAGGTGACTATTACTGTGCATAATTATTAGGCAACTCAACAAAAAAAAATATATACCCATTTCAATTATTTATTATTACCAGTGAAACCAATATAACATCTCAACATTCACAAATATACATTTCTGACATTCAAAAAAAAAAAAAAAAAAATCAGTGACCAATATAGCCACCTTTCTTTTAAAGGACACTCAAAAGCCTGCCATCCATGGATTCTGTCAGTGTTTTGATCTGTTCACCATCAACATTGCGTGCAGCAGCAACCACAGCCTCCCAGACACTGTTCAGAGAGGTGTACTGTTTTCCCTCCTTGTAAATCTCACATTTGATGATGGACCACAGGTTCTCAATGGGGTTCAGATCAGGTGAACAAGGAGGCCATGTCATTAGATTTCCTTCTTTTATACCCTTTCTTGCCAGCCACGCTGTGGAGTACTTGGACGCGTGTGATGGAGCATTGTCCTGCATGAAAATCATGTTTTTCTTGAAGGATGCAGACTTCTTCCTGTACCACTGCTTGAAGAAGGTGTCTTCCAGGAACTGGCAGTAGGACTGGGAGTTGAGCTTGACTCCATCCTCAACCCGAAAAGGCCCCACAAGCTCATCTTTGATGATACCAGCCCAAACCAGTACTCCACCTCCACCTTGCTGGCGTCTGAGTCAGACTGGAGCTCTCTGCCCTTTACCAATCCAGCCACGGGCCCATCCATCTGGCCCATCAAGACTCACTCTCATTTCATCAGTCCATAAAACCTTAGAAAAATCAGTCTTGAGATATTTCTTGGCCCAGTCTTGACTTTTCAGCTTGTGTGTCTTGTTCAGTGGTGGTCGTCTTTCAGCCTTTCTTACCTTGGCCATGTCTCTGAGTATTGCACACCTTGTGCTTTTGGGCACTCCAGTGATGTTGCAACTCTGAAATATGGCCAAACTGGTGGCAAGTGGCATTGTGGCAGCTGCACGCTTGACTTTTCTCAGTTCATGGGCAGTTATTTTGCGCCTTGGTTTTTCCACACGCTTCTTGCGACCCTGTTGACTATTTTGAATGAAACGCTTGATTGTTCGATGATCACGCTTCAGAAGCTTTGCAATTTTAAGAGTGCTGCATCCCTCTGCAAGATATCTCACTATTTTTGACTTTTCTGAGCCTGTCAAGTCCTTCTTTTGACCCATTTTGCCAAAGGAAAGGAAGTTGCCTAATAATTATGCACACCTGATATAGGGTGTTGATGTCATTAGACCACACCCCTTCTCATTACAGAGATGCACATCACCTAAAATGCTTAATTGGTAGTAGGCTTTCGAGCCTATACAGCTTGGAGTAAGACAACATGCATAAAGAGGATGATGTGGTCAAAATACTCATTTGCCTAATAATTCTGCACTCCCTGTATGTTAACATTGGGGCAGTCACACGATCACTGGTCCACGCTAATAAAGCGGCCAATTGATTCCACTATACAAATGTTGCCAAAGTATTTTTGTATGCTAAGAATTGCACGGGCTGTATTGCATGTCAAGTGGTTGTTATTGTCTGCTCTGTAGTGTGCCAAGTGCGGGAGTTAATATGCCAGGGAGCATCCCACACTGATTGTGTAAATATCACAGTGAGAATGTGTCCCTTCCTCCTCCAGCAGGCAGGTTTCCTGGCAGTTGGAGTCTCTTGATGGCAGCAGATTTGGTCCCCAACATAGCAGGAGACTCTCAAGTGCTAAATATCACATTGAGGATGCGGCCCCTCCTCCTCCAGCAGGCAGTTCTCCTGGGGCTAGCAGTCCCTTGATGGCTGCAGAGTCAGCGTCCAGCGCAGCGGGAGACTGTCAATTGCTACAAAGCTCCGTGATAGTTGCATCCCCGCTTCCTCTAGGAGGCAGGTCTCCTGGGACTTGCAGTCCCATGATGGTTGTATATTCGGGCACTTTGCAAATTAACTGCTAATTAGCATCTCTTGCTATGTTGTTACTGACACCAGCTTTGAGAACTAAACACCTAGGTTACACAAACTGATATTGATGACATACCATTTATTGTTATTAGGGGTTATTTGTGTCTCTTAACCTTGTAACGATCAGCGTTGCACTCTTTATTCCGCAGCATGTTAATAAAAAACAAAAGCGTAAAACGTCAGGACTTGAGGCGCTTGCGCTATATTTGTTTCCTTACTTGACCAGCACCAAAGAAAACTCACTGCAGAATAAACTATGCGTTTTCATCGAAAAGTCAAAGCAAACAATGAAACCATTCCTTAATATTTTAGATCCGATTGGAACATAACCATGTTTGAACTTTGTGGCTTGCTCAAATCCAACACAGGAATACAAGCTATGAATGATTGTTCCCTATGACATAACAATTCCAATGCCGTGACCCCTGGTGTCTTGTAAAACACAGTAGAACAATAATTGTCATTTCTTTCCACACAATGTGTCGCAGCTGACAGAGGTCGGTATTAGTTGCATGACCTCTGGCTTTTACTCAAAAAGGAAATATCTTTCCACAAGTTCGGCGGTGAAAATGTTAAATAAAATCAATGCTGTCCACGCTTTGTGGCTTCCGAGAGGCAAAGCCAATTTTTGTGCTCTCAAGCATTTGAAACGAGAAAGATATAGATCTGATGTCGCTGCTGCTGCAACGGATGTGCTAAGCACGGGCAATATGAAAGTAATGTAATTAGATGAACCCATAGCTGCCAAAAGTAAAACCTCCTTGAAATGTGTTGTGCAGGTCATGGAAAAATGGAGGTTTGTATAATTAATTGCGTTTTGGCAAAATGCTGTACTACGAAGTTTCCACATAATCAGAGGTGATCTGTTTTGTATAAAATGTGTATAGGGAGAAGCAAGGAAAGATTATGGCTCCATTAGGAATATGGGGTTGCAATGCCTGGGGTATACCTGTTTGCGGCGGCATCCACACCGCCTCCCTGTGTACAGATGACGTCATCGTGTATATAAAAGATGTTTGTGACGTAATAGTCGATATCACCCACATCCTGGACGATTTCAAAACCCTCTCCGGGTAGGGGGCAATTGTGCTAGGACTTGCCTGTTCCTGTTACATCCAGACTGTCCCCAGAATATCATTCCAGTTGGCACTCATGCCATTAGGTGGGAGCCGCGCATTTTCCGATATCTGGGCATTGATATTGACCACAAAGACCCAAGATTTAATATCTGGCAACCTCACGAAGGCGAGGCCTTCTTTGCAGCCTCAGGTTACCTTCTGGTGCTCCCTCCCTCTCACAGTGCAGTGCCGGGGGACCCTCTCTGAAATGGTGATGTTGCATGGCTCCTATACTACTTCACAAATTCACCTATTGGTATTACTCATGACATATATCATATACTGAACGCGATGCTGGGTGGCTTAGTATGAAACAAAGGGAGGCATAGAGTGGTCCTTTCCAAGCTGCAACAACAACTGAGAGTGGTGGCCCCAGTGTTTGAACACTATCATATGACAGCGCACTTCCAATGGCCCACATATGGCTAGCTGTGGGCAACTTGATGGAAGTGTGCCTGGGGACGGAGACTAGAGCAATAAACCTGTTGCAGGAATTGTTCCTTGGCGGTCGGTACTGCTCGTGACCTCTAATAGCCTACTTCGGGTGGCATATAAGTGTCATTGCAGGGCACTGCTGACCACATCTGGTATACCATTGTACACACCTGAATTCCCCCTGCGCTGTTTTCAGCTTTCCAGGCAACTACTAGTCGAGAGGGCGTTGTACTCTGGGAATCAGTAGGAGTGAGTACCTTAGGTGACAGTTCATGACGAGGCTCTCTTCCCATTTACCTTATAGACAGAAGTAACAGGACTCCCGAAGGGTGCAAAGAGAGGCAGGAATTGAGGAGGAAACCCTTTGTAGCTGTGTGGGACAAGCTCCTCTCCACTCTTTAGTGGACCCTTCATGGCGATGACAACTCTGCACTACCTACTACAGCATGCTTCACAATGACAGAGCTGCTCCCATGCATTTTGCTCCACTACCCAACCCCCTCCCCACCTGAACACCCCTTCCTGCAGAGTGGACAGACCAGGGCATAAGTGCTCCTACACTGCTTCGCTGTGCCAAGACGCAAGTGCCCCGGGGTAGTCATCACTCAATCCTTCTCACCCCCCGTGGTTTGTCACCATATCTGCATCACAGTCATACTAACTATTTGTAAAATGGGATTAAAGGCCTGCAGTTCAATTTGTGTTGAATTGGTTCTGAATTGCTACACCATCATAATTCATTAATATGTACTGCTATTATTAATAATGCAGTACAGTCACAACAGTGTATTTGTACATTTGTGAGCTTTCTAATATGTGGGCTAACTCCTTTTACTATACATATCTGAAATCCATGTCTTGTGGCAAACACTGGATCCGCCAGCATTTACCATTGTGAAACACATAGGCCCTCATTAGAAGTCAGATGGGATAGGTTGAAATCTTAGCACATGTGGTAAAAACCATTATCCGAGGATGATATATTTACCACATCTGGTAAATACTTCCTAGTTTTCAAGTTACAAATGAAGCACAACTTGCTAAATCACTATTTAACACTCCAATTCCACGTTTTTACCTTTTTAATTGGTCTTTTCACCCCAGATAAATGTAATCTCGTTAGACCTGCCTGAATCTATTACGGCAATGGTTCTCAACCTGTGGCCCAGGGACCCCTGCGGGTCAACAATGCCTCTTCAGGGGATCTGCGACTGCTTAGAAAATGAAATAATATTAACAGATTAGGTTCCAGTAATGATAAAGGGCGGGTCCACAGAAGTCAAAAGGTTGGGAACCACTGTATTAGGGAAAACTGTGAGGGTATGATAATTATCAGACAACTTTGTAAGCGTTTGGACAGGGATCAGAATATAGCCCTGACTTCTAATGAGGACCTTAGAATGGGAGATGTTGACGGCACCCGGTAAATAGCCTAAACTATGATGATAGTATTTACCTGGTGCATTAAATATCACACCCGATTTCAGGTGACTCAAAATCAGGGGTATATTTACCAACCACAAACGGTGTGTCACTTTTTGTGACTCACTGACGGCACATCGTGAAGGCTCATATCTACAAGGCCACACAAAGCTACTTTTTATGGCATTTCATGGCCTTGTAATATGGCTTAAAGCAGTGCAGCACAAGTCACAGCGTTGCCTTACACTGCACGAGGGAGGTGTACAATAGGTGTTGTGGTGGATGTTCCCACGCAACACCCATATGAAGCTTTAGAGAAATTATTGAATATGATCTAATACATCATATTGGATGAATTTTACCTTTTTTCACATCCACTCTATTCAACAAGTGCTTCAAGTTAATTTAAGGTCTAAAGAAGTACTGCCAAATCCCCCCCAATACAACTACACTGATGCTCCCTAAAAGCCTATGTGATAATTAGGTTATGCGTTGTCCTCCCAAAACCACTAACAATCAACACTACACCGCACCTGACTGAAAGGAATCCCTGTCTTAGATCAGCACAACATGCATGCTATCACCATTGTGGACAGACTGGAGGACAAGAGTTGTAAAGAGGAATATGATAAGCCTTCTAAAGCTATGCAGTCAGGTTCTGGGATAAGACTCTACCACTGGAGGAAAATATCTCTTTTGTATGGTCACCACCATTTTTTTTTATTGGCTAATGCTGCTGTTTTAGTGCTTCTGAGCACTGGGCATTGCTAACCAGGCTCCAGTGCATGTGGTCTGATCCCTAAAATATGTTGAAATTGGCTATGCTCCTGACTGACATAGTTAACTTACTTATAAGTCCCTAGAATATGCTACTAAAGTGTATCTAGAGCCTGTACTTTAAATATCACTGGTAAACGGCAGCACTCATTGTGGCACCACTAAAGTGGCAATGCAATGCATGTCTCCAGGCACGCACTGCAGTCTGGGCATGCTCTTTTACAACATCCAATTGGACCTAGCAAAACAAACTTCTTCCCAGGCCTAAACCTTCCTTTTTAACACATATAAGTCACTCCAAAGGTAGGCCATATATGACCAAATGTCAGGGTGCATGGCATTTCAAAAGTAGTACATGTGTATTTTCTGTTTAAAATGTCCTGACAATGAAACATGTCCAGCACTGCTTTTCACTATGGCAATGATGGCTCTCCCATAGAAAATCACTGGAACACATTATAACACCTTATACTACTTAACTTCAGTTTGTGAATAGCTAGAAAAATTATTCAAATAGTCAAAGGCTAATTTAAATAGTCAATTAATATCCAACAGATTTAATATCACTGTTTTGAAAATTGCACTTTTAATAAGTTGTCATTTTTGTGCAGGAGCCAAATGTGTCTTTCGCTAGTGTTCACTGTCACCTTGTAGCTGAATGGCTCCTTGAATAAGTGTTAAGTAGCTCTTATAGTTGAGACAAAGGGAGAGTGATTGACCTTTTCTTGACAGGATGACCACCCGGGCTGTGCCCAGGAACTGAATTAACTTCAATTGATACCTGCCCCATAAAAGACAGATGTACCTTAGGCCTGCCCCTCTATTGTCCTGCTTGCCAGCCAGGCTCCACTCCCAAGGGTGGAGCTGCCCTGAGAACCAGTTTTGACTTGCCACAAGAGGCAGTTCACCAATGATCACAGCTACAGCCCTGGATGGCTACAGGGAGCCCTGCAAAAGGCTCTGGCATGTTGTTTTTTTCCTGTAGGGAAGGGTACTGTGGGATAGTCTACTGTAAAACCCACAGGAAGTGCTGCAAAAGAGGGTAGGGCCACCCCTGGGAACATTTACCCCATCGGTTAAGGAGTAGCCAGGAGTTTCCCCAACCCAAGAGCTGGCCCTGGGCATTAATGTGGCACCTGCAGTACCCTTCTCAGAAAACTGCTGGACCTGTTGAAGACAACATTTTCTGTTGTGACCTGTGAGAAGACTTCTTAGGACTAGACCTGCTCCCACTTGTCCCAAGAAGTGGGCTTCAAGGGATGGCTGGCTCACCTGTTAATCTTCAGTGACACAAAAGATTAAAGAAGTCCATTTCATGAAAGGTGTAGCTGACCATTTCCAACTAGACATTTCCTGGCCCTGCTTGTGGCATCTACTGGAGTGACCTCTGACCCTCTCAGTGCTGTCCCTGAGATCTTGGAACCCTCAGATAGGTGTCAGAGTGTACTCCTCCCACCTTACTGTAAGAGTTGGAACTTAGAAATGTTTTCAAGACTTTTTGTCTGGAGAGCCGACACAGGACCAGGACAAACCTGCCAAGTCAATCCGAGAAAGGTACCTTGCAGCTTGATCAAAGATTCAGGTAGCTCCAACCTGGTGTTTTTTCACAGCAGCAAATCTGTTTCTGTGGACATCACTGAGAAGATATCTGGCATTGTGAAGCCCTGTTCGGCATGGCTGCTCCACTGGAGCAATCGGAGCTTCCAAAAAAATGACTAATTCTGAAGGTACAAATCTTCACAGGGTGAAGGTGTCAAAAGTATCTAGCCAGCAAGGGAACATCCTTGGGCACAAGTATTGAAGTTCTCCTTGTCACCTAAAATGCTGTCTGCCTGACAAATGTTATTGTAGTTGGATTTTAGGATTCATCACGGCATAGAATATTCTGTCTCCACCATGAATAATCATGGAGCAAGGGCCCTCAGAGACTGACCTATCATTAGGTCCACCTAACTTAGGTGGAAGGAATGGTGAGTTTTCAGTGCCTGTTACCACCAGGAAAACCCTGGTATTAAGGGGTAGTGAAAACTGCAAGATACTCCTCTCGTCTTGGGTGAGGACTCCCATGGCAAGAGGAGAAGTGCAGTTTTTTTCAAAAAGAAAATCTTGTTTTAGGATTTTCTTCTTGAAAAAACAAAAAAGTAAACAGAGTGATACAGGACTTTGTCCTGCTGACAGAGTCCTGCACCAAACAGAAAAATGCATTGACAAGAACTGCTGTGACAATGGTTCCTGCTAATGCGTTACAGATGACTGCAAGCTTGACGTTCATTTATTAATTTGGCGGGCTGCCCCTCTACCAGGGTGACAGAGTAATTTACTCTGCTGCCCTGGTGGAACAATGGGCTGTCCACCCAATATTAAATCAGCCGCTCAGTCAGACAGTAACATTTCCAGTCAGAACAAACCAGGTCTCTGTATCCAACACAGCTCCACCGTGCTCAGCCTTAAAACTTACCCTTGTCCTGTTGTAGTGAAACCAGTTGCCTACAGTTGTGCTTTGCGCTTTTTGGTGCTATTTTTATCTAAAACTTTGTTACTCTTGTGATATGCCATTCCATCCTGGACGATTTCAAAACCCTCTCCGGGTAGGGGGCAATTGTGCTAGGACTTGCCTGTTCCTGTTACATCCAGACTGTCCCCAGAATATCATTCCAGTTGGCACTCATGCCATTAGGTGGGAGCCGCGCATTTTCCGATATCTGGGCATTGATATTGACCACAAAGACCCAAGATTTAATATCTGGCAACCTCACGAAGGCGAGGCCTTCTTTGCAGCCTCAGGTTACCTTCTGGTGCTCCCTCCCTCTCACAGTGCAGTGCCGGGGGACCCTCTCTGAAATGGTGATGTTGCATGGCTCCTATACTACTTCACAAATTCACCTATTGGTATTACTCATGACATATATCATATACTGAACGCGATACTGGGTGGCTTAGTATGAAACAAAGGGAGGCATAGAGTGGTCCTTTCCAAGCTGCAACAACAACTGAGAGTGGTGGCCCCAGTGTTTGAACACTATCATATGACAGCGCACTTCCAATGGCCCACATATGGCTAGCTGTGGGCAACTTGATGGAAGTGTGCCTGGGGACGGAGACTAGAGCAATAAACCTGTTGCAGGAATTGTTCCTTGGCGGTCGGTACTGCTCGTGACCTCTAATAGCCTACTTCGGGTGGCATATAAGTGTCATTGCAGGGCACTGCTGACCACATCTGGTATACCATTGTACACACCTGAATTCCCCCTGCGCTGTTTTCAGCTTTCCAGGCAACTACTAGTCGAGAGGGCGTTGTACTCTGGGAATCAGTAGGAGTGAGTACCTTAGGTGACAGTTCATGACGAGGCTCTCTTCCCATTTACCTTATAGACAGAAGTAAGAGGACTCCCGAAGGGTGCAAAGAGAGGCAGGAATTGAGGAGGAAACCCTTTGTAGCTGTGTGGGACAAGCTCCTCTCCACTCTTTAGTGGACCCTTCATGGCGATGACAACTCTGCACTACCTACTACAGCATGCTTCACAATGACAGAGCTGCTCCCATGCATTTTGCTCCACTACCCAACCCCCTCCCCACCTGAACACCCCTTCCTGCAGAGTGGACAGACCAGGGCATAAGTGCTCCTACACTGCTTCGCTGTGCCAAGACGCAAGTGCCCCGGGGTAGTCATCACTCAATCCTTCTCACCCCCCGTGGTTTGTCACCATATCTGCATCACAGTCATACTAACTATTTGTAAAATGGGATTAAAGGCCTGCAGTTCAATTTGTGTTGAATTGGTTCTGAATTGCTACACCATCATAATTCATTAATATGTACTGCTATTATTAATAATGCAGTACAGTCACAACAGTGTATTTGTACATTTGTGAGCTTTCTAATATGTGGGCTAACTCCTTTTACTATACATATCTGAAATCCATGTCTTGTGGCAAACACTGGATCCGCCAGCATTTACCATTGTGAAACACATAGGCCCTCATTAGAAGTCAGATGGGATAGGTTGAAATCTTAGCACATGTGGTAAAAACCATTATCCGAGGATGATATATTTACCGCATCTGGTAAATACTTCCTAGTTTTCAAGTTACAAATGAAGCACAACTTGCTAAATCACTATTTAACACTCCAATTCCACGTTTTTACCTTTTTAATTGGTCTTTTCACCCCAGATAAATGTAATCTCGTTAGACCTGCCTGAATCTATTACGGCAATGGTTCTCAACCTGTGGCCCAGGGACCCCTGTGGGTCAACAATGCCTCTTCAGGGGATCTGCGACTGCTTAGAAAATGAAATAATATTAACAGATTAGGTTCCAGTAATGATAAAGGGCGGGTCCACAGAAGTCAAAAGGTTGGGAACCACTGTATTAGGGAAAACTGTGAGGGTATGATAATTATCAGACAACTTTGTAAGCGTTTGGACAGGGATCAGAATATAGCCCTGACTTCTAATGAGGACCTTAGAATGGGAGATGTTGACGGCACCCGGTAAATAGCATAAACTATGATGATAGTATTTACCTGGTGCATTAAATATCACACCCGATTTCAGGTGACTCAAAATCAGGGGTATATTTACCAACCACAAACGGTGTGTCACTTTTTGTGACTCACTGACGGCACATCGTGAAGGCTCATATCTACAAGGCCACACAAAGCTACTTTTTATGGCATTTCATGGCCTTGTAATATGGCTTAAAGCAGTGCAGCACAAGTCACAGCGTTGCCTTACACTGCACGAGGGAGGTGTACAATAGGTGTTGTGGTGGATGTTCCCACGCAACACCCATAGGTTTTGATGCATTACCAGATTTAGAATCTGTAAACCAGGGTATGTGTCAAAACTGTATGCCTCCCAAGGGGGGATAGTAAAACGAGGTGAAATATCTTTATTTCCCTTCGTCGTTTCCTCTTTCCATGTGTGCTGTTTTCTGCAGCATACATAGAAAGAGGAAAATGCCTCTCTGGATTGTTCTTGTGCAGGAAGACGTCCCTTACTGCACAAAAACAATCCTGCTGACAATATATAAACCCTTGCACCATGGTGCAAGCATGCCTGTGCTGGCGCTAAGCAGCAATTTGTGAGCAAGCACAGGGGAAAAAGACAGAAATGCACCGTATCTTGTAAATACTGTGCATTTCTGTCCTTTCTGCGCCATGGGACTTGTAAATATGCCCCTTGATGTCTTAGAATGAAGGTAAAATAGCCATTTGACATCTTGCGAGTAGACCCTTTTTATGGGTGAGCACAAAGTGCTCCGCCCATTCTGTAATCTTTCTTTGGGCTTGAAACCACGCCCATGCCACGTCAGTCACTTACATTGGTTTGTGGGCTTGCCTTTTAAAATCCGCTTGCTTTAATTTGTGAAAGGCATGCATATGTCATGCCTTTTCCGGTGTTTAGCCCACCTACACAGCACCGGTAAAGTACCAAAAACATACAGGGTTTTCATCCTGGAGTCCGGACTACTTTATCTGTTTATTTTACATAGCGCGATCATGCTGCGTTTGTTTTGTTTTACAACGCTAATAGCTCTAACTCGAACAAATGCGAGACCCGTTGCATTGAAAATGCTTGTTTTATGTTGTTGTGTGTTCCTTGTAATATTCCTAAAACGGAACAACAGAGTTATAGCAGAGTATAAATTTAAAATGAAGCTTTAGAGAAATTATTGAATATGATCTAATACATCATATTGGATGTATTTTACCTTTTTTCACATCCACTCTATTCAACAAGTGCTTCAAGTTAATGGCAGTGAAGTCTCTATATTCAAATTTTCCCGATGACAATCATAGACACGCACATAAGTCCCTGGGTTCCTCCTGCCGATTTCAAGGCGTGCTTCTCTGTAATGAGCAGTGACTCGAGTTGCAAGTGATTATGTGCCTAATCCGATGTGTTATTAGGGCAGCCGAAATGAAGGTTGCCATTTTTGCCCTTTAAATAATCAAAAATTAAATGTGATAATCTGATCTCACTTCTGTACTGAAGAGAGTAGGCTTAGCCCAATTAACATTTTGTACGTTAATTGGACGAAATTAAAACTGAAGCCGTGACCCTAGTCATGTTAGGAAATGTTTTTATGAATTATATTTCACCTTAACGTTTGACTGGGGGAGGGTTATTTTAATAATCTTTTTTTTTATCGTGATTTCGTTTTTCTTTGAGTCGTACGAATGGAGGAAAATAGAGCTCAAGTCTCCAGTGGATTTAAATATATTTTGGTTACCCCACTATGATATATGGGGACATATTTATAAGCCTCTAGCACTACCTTGCGCCACATTTGCAGCACTTATTTTTTGACGCAAATGTGTCGTTATAGTGGTAGTTTCCACAACCCATTTTTACAAACTGGTAAAATGCTTGTGTTGCTTCACTTTTTAAACCTTGCACCACATTATGCCCGCGCCAGACATAATGTTTGCAAGCAGGGCATTCCCCTGTTAGGGGGGCTGAAAAAATGGCACAAGGAAATCTTGTAGATTTCCTTGAGCCATTTTTTTCGGCACGTTTAACGCCTGCTCAGAGCAAGCGTTTAAAGGGGGCACACCATTGTTTAGAATGGGCCCCTGTGCACGCTGGAGGAGTAGCACCAAAATGTTGGCGCTACTCCTGCAAAGTACATCCATAGTGTCATAAAATGACTCCATTGCCCCCTACCCTGCGCCATGGTGTGCTAAGTTTTAAATACATCGCACACTTGGTGGCGGTAGGGAGGGCGCAAGGAAAGTGGCGCTGCACTGGGTACAGCACCACTTTCCTTAAATATGCCACACGGTTTTTAAGAATGATATATTTGGGATTAAACCAAGGAAATTGGTCCATTTGGATTTATTATTAGATCAACAAACATGTTTTTTTTTAATTTTCCAATTTTGCTTTCTTGTCACATCCACTATTTCCACCGGCTTTTCTGAAGAGTGCCTTGCATTCAGTAACCCTATTAATTTAAGGTCTAAAGAAGTACTGCCAAATCCCCCCCAATACAACTACACTGATGCTCCCTAAAAGCCTATGTGATAATTAGGTTATGCGTTGTCCTCCCAAAACCACTAACAATCAACACTACACCGCACCTGACTGAAAGGAATCCCTGTCTTAGATCAGCACAACATGCATGCTATCACCATTGTGGACAGACTGGAGGACAAGAGTTGTAAAGAGGAATATGATAAGCCTTCTAAAGCTATGCAGTCAGGTTCTGGGATAAGACTCTACCACTGGAGGAAAATATCTCTTTTGTATGGTCACCACCATTTTTTTTATTGGCTAATGCTGCTGTTTTAGTGCTTCTGAGCACTGGGCATTGCTAACCAGGCTCCAGTGCATGTGGTCTGATCCCTAAAATATGTTGAAATTGGCTATGCTCCTGACTGACATAGTTAACTTACTTATAAGTCCCTAGAATATGCTACAAAAGTGTATCTAGAGCCTGTACTTTAAATATCACTGGTAAACGGCAGCACTCATTGTGGCACCACTAAAGTGGCAATGCAATGCATGTCTCCAGGCACGCACTGCAGTCTGGGCATGCTCTTTTACAACATCCAATTGGACCTAGCAAAACAAACTTCTTCCCAGGCCTAAACCTTCCTTTTTAACACATATAAGTCACTCCAAAGGTAGGCCATATATGACCAAATGTCAGGGTGCATGGCATTTCAAAAGTAGTACATGTGTATTTTCTGTTTAAAATGTCCTGACAATGAAACATGTCCAGCACTGCTTTTCACTATGGCAATGATGGCTCTCCCATAGAAAATCACTGGAACACATTATAACACCTTATACTACTTAACTTCAGTTTGTGAATAGCTAGAAAAATTATTCAAATAGTCAAAGGCTAATTTAAATAGTCAATTAATATCCAACAGATTTAATATCACTGTTTTGAAAATTGCACTTTTAATAAGTTGTCATTTTTGTGCAGGAGCCAAATGTGTCTTTCGCTAGTGTTCACTGTCACATTGTAGCTGAATGGCTCCTTGAATAAGTGTTAAGTAGCTCTTATAGTTGAGACAAAGGGAGAGTGATTGACCTTTTCTTGACAGGATGACCACCCGGGCTGTGCCCAGGAACTGAATTAACTTCAATTGATACCTGCCCCATAAAAGACAGATGTACCTTAGGCCTGCCCCTCTATTGTCCTGCTTGCCAGCCAGGCTCCACTCCCAAGGGTGGAGCTGCCCTGAGAACCAGTTTTGACTTGCCACAAGAGGCAGTTCACCAATGATCACAGCTACAGCCCTGGATGGCTACAGGGAGCCCTGCAAAAGGCTCTGGCATGTTGTTTTTTTCCTGTAGGGAAGGGTACTGTGGGATAGTCTACTGTAAAACCCACAGGAAGTGCTGCAAAAGAGGGTAGGGCCACCCCTGGGAACATTTACCCCATCGGTTAAGGAGTAGCCAGGAGTTTCCCCAACCCAAGAGCTGGCCCTGGGCATTAATGTGGCACCTGCAGTACCCTTCTCAGAAAACTGCTGGACCTGTTGAAGACAACATTTTCTGTTGTGACCTGTGAGAAGACTTCTTAGGACTAGACCTGCTCCCACTTGTCCCAAGAAGTGGGCTTCAAGGGATGGCTGGCTCACCTGTTAATCTTCAGTGACACAAAAGATTAAAGAAGTCCATTTCATGAAAGGTGTAGCTGACCATTTCCAACTAGACATTTCCTTGCCCTGCTTGTGGCATCTACTGGAGTGACCTCTGACCCTCTCAGTGCTGTCCCTGAGATCTTGGAACCCTCAGATAGGTGTCAGAGTGTACTCCTCCCACCTTACTGTAAGAGTTGGAACTTAGAAATGTTTTCAAGACTTTTTGTCTGGAGAGCCGACACAGGACCAGGACAAACCTGCCAAGTCAATCCGAGAAAGGTACCTTGCAGCTTGATCAAAGATTCAGGTAGCTCCAACCTGGTGTTTTTTCACAGCAGCAAATCTGTTTCTGTGGACATCACTGAGAAGATATCTGGCATTGTGAAGCCCTGTTCGGCATGGCTGCTCCACTGGAGCAATCGGAGCTTCCTAAAAAATGACTAATTCTGAAGGTACAAATCTTCACAGGGTGAAGGTGTCAAAAGTATCTAGCCAGCAAGGGAACATCCTTGGGCACAAGTATTGAAGTTCTCCTTGTCACCTAAAATGCTGTCTGCCTGACAAATGTTATTGTAGTTGGATTTTAGGATTCATCACGGCATAGAATATTCTGTCTCCACCATGAATAATCATGGAGCAAGGGCCCTCAGAGACTGACCTATCATTAGGTCCACCTAACTTAGGTGGAAGGAATGGTGAGTTTTCAGTGCCTGTTACCACCAGGAAAACCCTGGTATTAAGGGGTAGTGAAAACTGCAAGATACTCCTCTCGTCTTGGGTGAGGACTCCCATGGCAAGAGGAGAAGTGCAGTTTTTTTCAAAAAGAAAATCTTGTTTTAGGATTTTCTTCTTGAAAAAACAAAAAAGTAAACAGAGTGATACAGGACTTTGTCCTGCTGACAGAGTCCTGCACCAAACAGAAAAATGCATTGACAAGAACTGCTGTGACAATGGTTCCTGCTAATGCGTTACAGATGACTGCAAGCTTGACGTTCATTTATTAATTTGGCGGGCTGCCCCTCTACCAGGGTGACAGAGTAATTTACTCTGCTGCCCTGGTGGAACAATGGGCTGTCCACCCAATATTAAATCAGCCGCTCAGTCAGACAGTAACATTTCCAGTCAGAACAAACCAGGTCTCTGTATCCAACACAGCTCCACCGTGCTCAGCCTTAAAACTTACCCTTATCCTGTTGTAGTGAAACCAGTTGCCTACAGTTGTGCTTTGCGCTTTTTGGTGCTATTTTTATCTAAAACTTTGTTACTCTTGTGATATGCCATTTACTAAACTCATATTTAAATGATATAACATATTATTTTCTTGATTTGTATGTATTCTCTCTAAATTAATAAACAATATTATCATTGTTTAATATATAATTGTTTTAAGATATTACTCAAATAACATAGCTGCAATTCATAACCATTTAGAAAAGGTCTGTAAATGCGGTTCTTTTAATGTACTATGCTATCTTACATCAGATAGATATTGGGAAAAAGTTTGATGGGGTAAGATTTCCTATTGTAACTCAAGTCCAAAAAAATTCAGAAAGTGCAAAATAATGCTATTGTAACAATAGTCCCATAAAAGTGGGAAACCGCAAACCTAGGGGTAAAGTGCAGGGGACAATATTGACTATTCTAGCTCCACTCCCAAGAACATTGGGGAAAGTGCATAAATAGATGGGGCAACATACTATATTCTAACTCCAGTGTCCCAAACAGCGGGGAAAAATAGAGCCAGAAGGACAAAAAATACTATTGTAACTCCAGCCCAATAAAGTTTGTGGAAAGTACATAAATAAGTGGGTATTAATGTCCTATTGTAACTCCAGTCCCACAAACAATTGGGGAAACACAAAATTGTATGGAAAAGATTTACTATTCTAACTACACCCCCACAAACATTGGGGATGTTGGAAAAGTGTATGTGATAAGACTTACTATTCTAGCGCCAGTCCCATAAACATTGAGGGTAGTGCATAAATAGATGAGGGTATATAGTATATTTTAACTTTACGGCACAAACATTGGGGAAAGAACATAAATGGATCTAGAAGGGTAAATATAATAGTCTTTTTTTTCGTTGAAAAATGTTTATTGAATTTTATCAGAACAAATAATGAAGAACATTTTTTAAAAAAGTACATTAACTGCAAGGATTAGGATCCCGATAAATACTTAAGAAGGATGACAACCATAACTTACATAATCATATTTGTATAGTAATGATGACTAATACCCTAAATAAAAACATAAACGGGCTAATGTAATAAATCGAAGAACAAAGTATTATAGGATTTATAATACATTAGAGTTTCTAATATAGGAGTCAAGCGTACACCACATTGTCGCGTAGGCTCTCATTATTCTAATAAGACTACTGGATTTTGAGCAGCAAGATTGTCCACGGTGTGGGAGACTGAGTTTGACCCACTGTGGGTGATACCTGTCGCCCTAAATCCGGGTTTTGCTCCGGCTAGCTAGCAGTGCCTCATCTCTACCAGAAGATAGGGATGACTGGGGAGCCGAAAGCATGATATATTAGGCTTCTCAGGGAAGTCGTGGTCACTCAGGTTGCACCCGGTTCTCTCATTCACACTTCGGTCTCATATATAAATGACAATAAGAAGCAGTATGAGCTTTAATAACTGGTTTAATAAAACAACTGCATTTTAGATAGCAAAGCGTGAGCTGCAATAACCAGGACAACACAACATGACAATATTAAAATGGTGATGAGGAGAGTAAAGCATAAGAATAATGCTATCATATTGTCACTAGGATTTATGGACTATTTCCTATCTAAGTCATAATCTGAGCACAGCATGTTAAGCTCTAATTCTGCCTTTCAGCTTCCCCCGGGAGGACATCAACCCTCATACCCGAGCAAAGGCCTGTAGTCTGCATTAGCATCTGCAACAAAGCATTCATCAATCAGCATACAGTCGTGGTTTCCTGGCTGGAATCTCCCTCTTAACGTGTAATGGGACTAGGAAGTGTTTTTATAACAACACAGCTGATGTTCTAAGAAAATGTCCCTATGTAAGGATGTGTATTTTCTACGAATGTTGGAGACTAAACTTCTACCACGTTCACCGGCAATGTACCAAACTGTAGCCTTGACTGAAGCACAAAGTGATCAAGAATGTCTTGTTTGAGA
The DNA here is from genome assembly GCF_031143425.1 of Pleurodeles waltl. Classification (NCBI taxonomy): domain Eukaryota; kingdom Metazoa; phylum Chordata; class Amphibia; order Caudata; family Salamandridae; genus Pleurodeles; species Pleurodeles waltl. The sequence goes on along the minus strand of NC_090449.1, from coordinate 683,795,124 downwards.
ACACTGTGTTGGGCTAAGCAAAAACCGTTAGATAGATGAAAATAAAACAAGACCGTAAAACTGGTTATTGTGAAAAATTAAAATGCGAAGCCGAATAAAATATATTTAGGTCAAAGTGCACAGCGGCCTAGTGTGTTAAACTAACGTGCATGGAGCTATAACTAAAATGGCTACACAACAACATGTTAGGAGCAAGCATAGAAGCATCCTTATCCCTACGGCTACATATTAGTGAATGGTGACCATGTCTGAGAAAAGTTATCTAGTCCCACCAGGCATTAACAGATATTGCAAAAACAACAAGTGATGGACGGAATGCCGAACATTGTCAAACACTCACCCCCAGTCACAGATCTGGGTTTAATCCATCGTTCTTTTGCTCACCATGCCACCCCAGTTTGGACCCAGCCATATGCAAATCAGTCTTGACCCTGTTCCTCATGGGAACAGTCCAGCCCAAACTGCCAAGCCAGGTCCTCACTGGACCAGAAACAAGCATCCTGGGACCGGTTTCGGGGTTTCACCCCTCATCAGCCAGGCTAGCTTGAATCCAGTGGCATGGGAAGCACGGGACCCACGTCTGGGCATACCCTTCCCACTTAGGGCGACAAAGCAAAAACAACAAGTGATGGACGGAATGCCGAACATTGTCAAACACTCACCCCCAGTTCGGTCTGGACTGTTCCCATGAGGAACAGGGTCAAGACTCATTTGCATATGGCTGGGTCCAAACTGGGGTGGCATGGTGAGCAAAAGAACGATGGATTAAACCCAGATCTATGACTGGGGGTGAGTGTTTAAAGGTAGACATTAGTTTGTACAAGAGTGGCTGGGAGAAAACTTGCAATATTACACATCCAAATTGATTTCCATTTAACAACAGCAGAACGACAATCTTTGAGGTAAATTAGCAAAAGGAGCTAGAATAGTGTGAGTTTTTTATATACTTTAGAAGCTTTGTGTCCTGACTGACTGAAAAAGCTTATACAAAATTCCATATTTGATATCTCTGACAATGGTAGTAAATTGTTATAAGTGTTTTGGATAAACAGATTGGTTTTTAGCTAAACTAGTTCGTGATTTAGCTCTGGTAGACCCTTTGTGCGCCGATCACCACTCAGGGTAAGACTATACCTATTTCTCCAAATGTTTTAACTCTGCATCACGCGTTTTTTAACATTGTATAACTGGGGAAGAGACAGATCAGGTATACACTCAAACTCTTTATCTGTTGAATGAGTTTCTTTTTTTTGGCCTAAATTTAAGCAGCCTTCCAAAAGAGCGGCCACGGTCTCTATTAATGCAAGAAAGCTGGGTGGCAGCCATGCAGGTGGCGTTAGAGGAGATTTTCCAGAGGAACATGGGTACAGCTTCCCGCTTTACTGTTTGGGGGCTTGTAAGGCCTTTATGTGGGGAGGAGGCTTCCTATACAGCCCAAGTGACTAAATTCAGACGAGAGGAAATCACTGCCCTGCAACATGATTTAGAGCAATCTTGTAGGGCAGATTTGGCTTTTCACACATTAGATACCGAAGCTAATTTAGAGGCAAGAGGCCAAAGACTCAAGGATTTCTTTATTTCTAGAGAACCACTTATTCAGAACTCTTGCTTTCAGCAACTATATGAGGAGAGTGAGCACGCAGGACAAATTTTGGCCTGGTCGGTCTAAAAGGAACAAAATGAGGGGGCATTCAAATCATTTTTTGATGAAAAACAGAATCACACTGTGATGGTTGTGGATCAGATCCGCAAGGTCCTCTTGGACCACTATGTGGGGACCTTTTCACAGTGGCCTGGGGGGCTTTAGACTACATGCCCAAAACAACCTAGTGGTAGAGAGCAGTCGCCAACATTCGTGTGATGCCAGTATGTGCTTTAAGAAGAGCAAGCGGGTCCTGCAGTACGAGGACCTTTTCACGGTGACCGGGGGGCTTTGAACCACATGCTCCAAACAACCTCATGGCAGAGAGCAGCCGCCAACATTCCTGTTGTGCCAGGAGGCGCTTTAAGAAGATCAAGCATGTCATGCAGCACGGGGACATTTTCACAGCAGCTGGGGGACATTGGAATACACACCCCAAATAACTCTGCGGCAGTTGTCCCAAACAACCTCATGGCAGAGAGCAGTCGGGCATGTGCCTGGGCAAAGAACGAGGCAATATTGCACTCGTCTTCACCCATCATTGGCTGGAAGATGCCACCCCCCCCCCCTCTGTCCTGGTGGCCGGAAATCTGAGGAAGCAATCTACATATCAGTCACAGGTGAGGTGCATACATATATGTTTGCCTACCATAGGAAAGAGGAAAATTGGTGTGCCAACTTCAAATGGAAGAATTCAATCCCCAATTCAACTGTCAATCACTATCTCTCCTCAGTCATGGGAATTATTGAAATGGAGCTGGTGCAATTAGAAGAAAGGTTAGGGGTGGTGCAAAAAATGGCCCAGAAGCCTCCTTTAGAGCCATTAGTTATAATTGATAATGTTAAAGCCCTCTCCCCTTCTGCTCTGCACACCAACATTGCCTCAAAAGCGCTTTCCTGTGAAGCACGGGAGGTCTTCAACTTGATATGCAGACATCTGGCCCTGGGTTAGAGATTATGGACAAGGATAGCTCCCCATTATTGAACTCTCCCCCTATTAAAAAGAGACGTGAAGTAAAGTAAAAAGAGAGCTACCCAACAGGGCAAAAAAGAAATAAGACCATTCAGATGGAAGCTTATAAGTCAAATCCAGCGTTCGAACATACTCCATCATGATGCCTGAATATGTGAAAGGATCTGTTGGACGGATTGGTCCTTAAGATAGATGCCATGTTAAAAGCCTTCTGCATCTCCCTTGAGGAAAAAGTTTCAAATATATTTTTAGCTAGGAAGGACCAGCTGCTCTGCGCACGTACACAAGTGGTTCAGATACCATTGTCAGAGGGAGAATCATTGCAAGTAGCTTCACCTCACATTATTGATGTGCATACTAATGTGATTAACCCGCAAATAGCTGATGTGAGGAAGGTTGGCATCTCCAGGTAAGGATATAGGAACATACACACCAAGGAATTAGAATCCGGTTACCTCGGATCCCCCCTCAGCTAGTCAAGAAGGCATATTGCACTTGCCACCAGTAGGTACATCATATGTTTTGAACCTTGAAAATGTACCACCCAGCACCGAGTGATAGGGAAGATACAGCTGCCCTGATAAGAAAGTGTGCCAATTGGCTACGAGCAAAATCAGGTCATCAAGGGGACTTAAATAGTAGAATTTTGCATGCCAGAAGGGTAAAGTGGGTCAGAACATCAAGGAAAAAATCCAAAGGGAACTGTATTGTAATAAATTTTAGAGATCCAAGGCTTGTTTAGTACTTGTTAGCAAACTTGAATTACCTGAACCAATTGATAGAATTGCAGGGGTGAATTTGAGATCAGCCACTTGTTTTTATTTCTTTGACCCCTAATTTTTCCTAAGCCAGATTCCAACATGGTTTATGATCATGCAGTTTTCTTGCCATCTTTATTATACTTTCAAAATGTCCCCGCATCAAATCGCTTCAAACTGTTGGTGATCTGAATACAAATGACTGACTTGTGGAGAATGACATACTGCAGGTACAAAAGGACCGAGATGTGGCAGGCAAATCGATACATCCAGATCATGGCCTTATTCTTACAACTCTTGTGTCTCCAAATAATCGTGATCTTAGAGTATTTGGATACACTCAGAAGGACATTAATGGTCTATCTCTGGCCACTTGGAATGTTGCTGGTGACGCACTAACCTCAAAAATCCAGACTGGCTAACTTTCATCTCCTCCTTTTACATTAGCTGTCTGCAGGAAACTTGGATGAAGGAACCAATCCACATAGATGGATATCTAGCATTATGCCAATCAGCTCTGGTGTAACAAGCAGGGAGATCTGGGGGGGGAGGGGCTAAGCCATTTTTGTTTCCCTTCAAATACCATCTGTTAATGTATTATAAACTCCCTTCCAATTAAGTATGATTTAATGTTTTCTTGTGAGGCCATGGTGGTTAACATTCAAGATGTCTCCACTTTTATAGGAAGCAACCTGGGAGCACTATAGATTTTATATTAATATGCTTAGATGCTCTTCACCTCATTCAAGATTTTGAAATTATCTCGAATTGTAGCAGTGAGCACAATCCTGTAAGCATTATTTGAAAATATAAGATAAGGCCAATTACAGAGAATTTTAGTTATAAATTGACAAATGCCAATAATACAGGCCTGCTAATAAAATGGCGGAAGGTTGACCATATGAAATTTAATTAAAAAAATAATTAAATACAACTTTGAATCTATCTCTACTTTCCTATCAGAAACATCCAATCATACATTTGGAATTCAAGAGTTTGTGCATTTATGTGGGTCCATCTCCACTGGAATAACTACTAACAAACCTTTTGCAGCAGTTCTTGAATATTGTTGGTTTAACGCAGCCTGCACAGCAGCACATAAACACTTGAAAATTGTATTAAAAGCAGCACCTCACTCTTCCACAGAGATACAAGCCCCAAGACGCCACTGTAAGGCTATACTAGACGAGAGGAGAACAGAAATCAGGGAAAAAGCATGGCAGGATTTATTAGCACTCACTCAGCTCAAGGATAGCTCCAGGTACTGAGAAATAATAAATCAACTGCTTTTCTCCGGTCAGGACACTCCGACAGTAGAATGCCTGATTTCAAAAGGCAAATGGGTACGTCACTATACAGAAGTTTCCAGCCTAAGGCAGGATGATCCCACATGGGCAAAAATCCAAATGGCCCTGATAATCTGGAACCTGTACTAGAGGCCCTCACTCCACCCATAGAAATAAAGGAAGTTTTGGTGGCTATCAATCAGTCCTCGGCAGGGGAAGATGCCCAGTCCAGATGAGGTGCCGGTGGACTTATTTAAATCAAATACGGAATTCTGGGGGCCATTAGTCGCAAATCTCATGCAGAGTGCGGTGATGGGTAACAACCCTGAATCTTGGTGCTCTGCTATAACAGTTCCAATTTTTAAGAAGGGGGACAAGCAATCTCTCCCCCGTTACAGACCAATCTCCTTCATCGATTCAACTGTAACAATCCTGGGACGGGTGACCTTGTCATGTCTAGAAGTTTGGGCCTTAAGAGAAAATGACTGTTTTAAGGGCACAATTTGATTTTAGACAGGGCATAGGCATGGTGGAACAAGCCTTAAATGTCCACCTTATTATGAGTAAATATGTGCTACCAAAAAAATAGGGCTGTCCATATGGCCTTCATTGATCTCTCAAGCACTTTCTATTTAGTTAATCAGGAGAAACATTGGGATATAATGGAGGATTTGGGGGTTGATTTGAAACTCCTCAATTTGTTGGAGCGACTACATTATGATGTGAAAGTCACTGAACAAAATGTCCTACTAGGAAAAAGAACACCCTAGATATGCTCGATGAGAGGTGTAAGGCAGGACTGTATCTTTGCTCCGTTCCTTTATGTCAATGGAATTAACAACCTTTTAATAAGGCATGGTAAACATTTGCCAAAGATGGGAGAGAATCTGCTGCCATTCCTCTTGTATGCAGATGACACAGTAGTGACTTCTCGCACGGCAAATGGGCTCCAGCATTTAATGGATCTTTTCCTAGATTTCGTGCAGGACCTGGATCTTAAAATAAACTTTGCCAATTCTTATATAGTGACCTGTCGGTCTTTAAGCACCAAAACAAAGCATTTTACAATGGGTGGAACAGTGTTAAAAAGGTTACAAATTCTAGCTACCTAAGTATGATTTTAGCTCCTTCCTTTCATGCAAATCCCTTTTTCTGATGAAAACCCCACAATAAGGTAGGAATATTGAAGCCATTTTTTGATTTGCACAAAAACTGGTATATAAACCAGTACCTTACATGATAACTCTATATAAATCAAAATGTATGTTGACTGTCCTTTACAGGGTGGGGTCAGAGGGTTCTACAAAGGATGGGGAATGGCCTCATATACTGAATGTTGACTGTACCTAAAAATACCACTAACTTTATCTGCCATGAAAAGTTGGGTTTACAATATATGAATGATTGGGGTCTCCCCTCTTCTTCTTTGGATTAAATTCTGGAGGAACTCTGAAGTAAGCATGGTTAGAGAGTGCATGACTGTTTGTCTAGCCTTTAACATTAACAGGATCCCACGGCTCGCTTACCTAAAACTGTCCTTCAAAAACCTGGGCCCTGGTGATATGTTTTCCATCCCTCAAAACCTGGAAGCTAACTCCAAAGGGATTGTAAAGCATTGCTATAGGGAGGTGTCCATGTGTAATAGAGCGGCAATTGCACAGAAGATGAAGACAGTTAATTTTTACATTCAAATTTTGACAACTGGGTATGTAGAGCCCTATTTAGCATGGATAGTTCAGGGTACCAATCCTATTTGACCATCTTTAGATTGAACCTAATTCACTGCAAGGTGGCTTTTCCAACACTGTGTAGTTGGCAGGAGGATTTTCTTCCTGCCACTGTGATTTAAAGGCAAAACAGAACACATGCCAGTTTCTACTTTTGTGCCCCATTATTCCTTGCCCCAAGATCAGCTTTTATACAGCTAGTGCTACACACTGCACACGTTAGGCACCTTGTGAAAGCAATGGAATATTTACAAAAACTATGTACTCCGAGCTAAATTTTGTTAGGTCAGTACTAGCGTTTAGGCAAAAGCTATGAATTAATTTCTTTTTCTTGTATCTTTAACTAGTTTTTATTTTATCCAGGTAATCAGACACCTATTTTTAAAATGGGGCAGTGCGGCGGGTGCAGCAGCACCTGTCGTGCATTTCACTGCCCAAAATTCAGGCAGTGAAATGCACGACGGGGCTGTGCATGGGGGCCCCTGCACTGCCCATGCCAAGTGCATGGGCTGTGCAGGAACCCCCAAGGGGGCCCGAGTCACTCATTCCAGCAGCCTCTCCCTGGTAGGCTGGCAGAATGTAACTCATTATCTGGAGGGCAGCGTTGCTTGCAGCACTGCCCTGGCAGATCTGAAATGCTGCTGCAGCCACCGCCAGGCTGCCTGGTGGAGGGATCCTGGTGGTGGCGGCATTTCCACCGTGGCTTTTCAGCCACGTTCAGTATATGGCGGTCTGGGCCGCCATGCAAATGGCGGTAATGACCACCACCACCGCCGGCGTGGCGGTCCAGACCGCCATGTACTTAATGAGGGCCTAAGTGTCCTATCCTATAATACTAATTGTATTTCAAATAGCATGCTGCTCGCACTCAGAGGTAAATTAGGTTCACTTGATGTTCTACTTGTTGCTGTAAGGACTCGCTTGAACTCATTATTTAAGAAGTTATGCTGACTCCTCTGTCCACCTGTTACTAAATTAGTAGCACTGTGGTAGTAGTAGTAAGTAATATACATCAGTGAGTTCTCTGTGTCTTTCTTTTTATATAGCTCGTACAGTCCCAAGCAATCTTCCAGTGATGTATGCACGCATCTATGCATTGAAAGGGACACTGACTGAATTTACCCATCAAAGGAGGTTGGGAATGTGATTGTGAAGTAAAGATCATTAGTTGCAATGCATCAGTATTTTTAAATGTAGTTTAGAAAATTTGAAATAGGGCTTAGGTATTTCTGTAGCTGAGTTCCTCTTGTTTCTGCACTAATCTGTAGCTTAAGCTTTCTTGTGCTTAGTTATGCTATTTCCCCTCTCCCCTATCTTTACTATACCCTGTGGGATGGTACTGTAGGACTAAGACACTAGATAGGTAGTCTACTGTGAAGATTGCAGATTTTGCAGACCCAGGCAGGCTCTTCTATGCTTGTTTTTAGAGAAGTTTTTCTATTTCATGCTCATTCTCAAATGGCGAGAGAGTGGCCAAGGTTATGGTGTACTGCCCCTCCCCCTATGCTATGTTGTGTTATTCCAGTAATTTTGATGACAGTGCAGCATGGCAGTAAAATAGTATGAGGACGGTCCCATTGCATTTGCCAAAATTGCCAACCAAAAATAAACCATATGTCCTTTATTGACCAATCTATTCTACCCATTCATTGCTTTTCAAATGATTCAGAGTCATCATCCAATCTCTGCCCCTCCATTAAGATTGGCTTGATGACTGGCTCTTCTCACATTGTCAACTAGCAAAATGTGCAGAGTAATATTTTAGATGCGAGATAATATACTGCAAACTCAACTGTAGTCATGTGTTGTGGTTGTATTTTGTTAAAAAACGGGTGAGGTGTATCGGGCATCTAGAATGGCTTCCATAATGGATTTACGCCTGTTCAAATTTGACATTCATCATCTTTCAGTTTCAACTACAGTGACTGACAAAGAATAAGCTACCTTTTCCCTGTACCTTACCCTGCCGCAGCAAACTAAGGGCCCGATTTAGAGAATGGCGGAAGGGATTATTTTGTCACAAATGTGACAGATATTCTGTCTGCCGTATTACAAGGTATGGTATGGCATACAGAATATCTGTCATATTTGTGACAGAGTAACCACTCTGCCAAACTCTAGTCTAAATCAAGTTTCCTTTTCCTTCCCTTACTGCCAAGCAAATGTATTTGATTTAAATAATTTGTGTTTGAAGGTGAGGCCAGGAAGTAAAGTTGGATTAAGTGTCTGTGAATCTGTGTTTTGTGGATGGGATGCTCTGTGACAAACGTGCCCAATAAAATCTGTCTACCCAGTTCCTTTCCCTGTACTGCAGTGCATTGTTTTTCCTACTGTCTGCTTACACCAGAGAGGATATCTATAATTTGCATGTTATACATGACATGTGTGACGTACAGTCATCATCTGCCTCTTTGGAGTCAGGGTAGAATTGAAAGCCATTTGGAGAAGAATATGGCCATTGGGATCAAAGATACTTTTTGTCCATTGCAGCTGGCTTGCTGCAGAATGCAGAGAGTAGCAAATTTGTGCCCGATTCGCTAGCTAGCATGCTTCCAGTCATTTAGCACAACAAGAATAATATACTTGTACTCCATAGTGGATGATACCTTACTCATTTAACAGAGTTATTTTTATTTTTTCCACATAAAGGGCCTGATTTAAGGAAAGTAGTGTTTCACTCAGGGCGCACTACTTTTCTTGCACCCCTTAGCGCCCCCCTAATAACACCATGTGTGCGCCATGTCTAAGATCAGGCACATCATAGCAGTAGTTAGGGAAACTAGCATCAACCTTTTTGATGCTAGTTTGATGCTTTTCAGGACTGGCGTCCTAAATGTTGACCCTAATCCTGCAAAGCCCAGTGAGGCCAATTGAAAACAATGGTGTGCCCCTTTTAATGCCCACTCTGAAATTTCTATGATTTATTTGTTCCATTTTGTTAGCCCCCATAAAGGGGAACACCTCCTTTCCCAAGGTGCCTTCTTTATGGTAGTGCTAGTGCACTAACAGGAAAGAAAACACTGTGAGATCCCACTCCCACCTAGGTGATCTCCAACTGTAGGATTAATCAAAAGGATCATAGGCAAAGGGGTTAAAGGAAAAACTGAGACGAAGTAGGTTATACATATACATTCATATTATAGCTTTAGAAAGACTGAGGACAGACTACTACCACCATGACATATCAACAGTATCACATAACAAAAACTAGCAATAATAAATTATTCAGATCAATGGTGAGCATGGAATTTGAAAACCAAAGCTATGAAATCCTCAAGTCAAGAAAAATGTACTCTAAATCTGTAATCTCTCGAGTCGACAAGGTTAGGTGTTTTATTTATATGTTACAAAGGCCTGAATGATGATGTTGACCTTGGGGAATTACGTTCTTTCTTACTTATACATGGTTGGGTAAGTGGGGCTGGTGTGGGCTATTGCTCAGATAATAGAAGATCTCGCAGTGAGTTGGTATCACATTTAATCACATACGCTCCATTAAGTGTGCAATCTATTTGATGTAATTTAAGCCCAACCTCAATACATCACACAGCCTGAGGGAAGAGGGTTAGGGGTTTGATGAATGGATGGAAAAGGGGATTTGGGGAAAGGTGTGACAAAAACAAACAAAATACAACAACAGTATTTATCAGGGCAGCGAGCAGCACAACATCATCGATCTGTTGTGGAAGGAAATGAAGCATTGAATATAACACAGTTCAGTTAAATGCATTACAAACAGTCGTTCTGCTTCAGAGACCCAAGTTAGAGATATCTAAAATGTAAGTGATGTAAGTTTGAAAAAATCAAATTACGGAGGAGGAAGCTGAACCCACCCAGTTCTAGAAAATATGATTATTAAAAGAAAATGATACTGTATTGCCAAATTGTTATGTGCGTCTGCCTTCACCTCGGAATGTCAGTCACTCTTGGGTGCCAGTTTGAACCCGTCCACTAGGTAAGCAGGCGTGTTGAGCACAGCTTTTGCCTTTCATTCATGCAGGAGAAGAGAAGGCCTGTATCTTGTAAAACAGAAACTGTATTTTAGAGTCAAGGAGAAGGACAGAAGAAAGGCAAGCTTCATGTGTAGTGTACCAAAAAGACTCACAGGCAGAGCAAAAAACAAGAGGATTGAGAGTTTCACTTTTACCACCAGTGCAAAACACACACTCATCAGCCTTTCCAAAATTAACACTCCTCTCTCCATTCCACATAGCTGAATAATAGGCCTCAGAGTCAAGGTTTCCATTTGAAGTCATTAACTCCTTCTTTCTATCTGATGATGTGATAGTCCCTCCCTGAGTCTTTCCATCCTCCTCTTAACTTTGAGTAAGTCCACCCCAGTCACGACCCAAGCAAAATAGACACGTAGTTCACTGTTGTTGAAGAACAAGAAGAGAAACAGAATTGCTGTATTTTGTATAGATTTGTGTTTGTTAACTAAAGTGACTGGTCTGGTCTCTGAAGAACCCACATAAAGGAGTGGCCATACAGGTACATGATTGCTGAGTAAGTTTGTAAAGGCCAATCACCATCAGGAAAAATGATCACCCTTCAGGCACCAAACATTGATTAAAATCAAATTCACCATTAATTTAATACCCTCCCTCACTGTCTGCCACCATATAAATAAATCATCACTCACAATCACACACTCATTCTTGCAATAGTTGTAGTTAGTTACAGCTAAGTCTTCCAATCCAAGCACAGGGTAAGTTAGGTACACAATTGTATCTTTGATTCAGGCAACACATTGGAATTTTGTATTAGCACTCTTGTAAATAAATGATCTTCTGGGGCAGCCCAGCAAAAAAGGATAGATATACAAAGGAGGCAGGCAATGTCTCCAGTGTCAGGAAGGTATTGTGGAGACTTCTTTATTGCATACTGGTCCAACTCCAAACAAGTCATATATGTGACTAAAAATGGTAGTGCAGCATAAATACGGCCCAAACATAGTGTTCCACTAGCTACTTTATATTTTTTGGTGAAGAAAGAAGTTCAGTGGGAAATAAATAATCAAAATGTTCTTTGGTGGCATTGGCATAGTCAGTTCAGGAAGTAGATTTTTGAGCGTTTGAGGTGAGAGTTGTCCTTCTAACTGTAACAACTGTGCCAGCCTCACTGAGCAAACAATCAGCAGATACACTGTCTACAGGACAAACCAGATACTTTATTGCAAGCCTGCTGAGCTCTGGCCATTAGCAAATCTTCTCATACAAATATAGCAATGGGTTGTGATCCACATAGACTTCTTTGGGTTCTCCATGTAGTCCTGGAACATCCTCTGAATGGTCATTGGTGCTGCCACTTGCTCAACCTCTTTTGCCTTCTCCTCTGAAATAGACTCAACACCTATTACTTGAAACCAAGCCAATGCAGAGGTTGGGTCTCATTCTTCTGTTGCTATTGCTGTCAGTGTTCTTGCTGCTGGTGTTGGCTGCTGTGAGACAAGGCTGTCCTTCCTGGAAGTTGAAGGCGGCACCCCGGAACTGCGGGGTGGGACTTTAAAGGTCCAGACGTTCTTATTCCAGGTCTCCGGCTTATTCAACAATTTATCTCTTGTATTTTGAAACATCCCCTTCAGAAAAAGGAAGGAAAGTGGGTAGACATTTTTTGTACAGTGGATCAAGTGTTGAGGCACAGATGTACTTTTTGGACGAGATTATGTCATTTTGCCACCTTGTATTACGAGCCAAGTGAAAGATTGAGCTCTCAACCAAGGCATATGCTTCTGTGTTTTTGTTCACACATCGGAGTGCAAACCTTTCAGATACCTTCTTTTGCTGCTCCTGTAGCAGATGCAGCAATGGAATAGTTTGGCCCATCGTACTGTCCTCTTTGCTAAGGTCCCATGTGAAAACCTCACCTGTATCAGGCATTTTACTAGGCCCCATTTGTCCGCATCCAAGGTCAAAGCTTTCCTAATCATATCCCCTCCTCTTTGACTGTCATGAATGTTGCTAAAACAGATGTTGCAACATGTAATAGGTCGAATACCAATGTGTTGGCATCTCTTGTATCAGGGATTTAACTGGTACTCTCTTAGCACACTGAATAATCCTCAACTGCTTCCGGGCTTTAAAAAATGGTTGAAATGAGTGCAGCTTCTTCTGTAGGTGGTCAATATGTTGCTGACTATGGGCTGATTATAAGTTTGGCGGTGTGACCGTCAGACCACCAAACCCACGGGGATGAGGCTGTTGTCAAGCCGATGACCTCACTGCATCATATTACAATTTTTCCTTTGAGCTGATTCGCGGAAACATTGTATTACTACATTTCTACTGGTCAACTCGGTGGAAACAATGCAGTGGCATTGGCCTCGGCTTCATAAGGAGCAGACAATGTGCATTCTGAGGGTGCTGGCATGGGGGCCCCTGACCTGGCTATTCGCCAGCCTTTTCATGGCAGAAAGTAGAGTCGAGATCAGCATGACGGGACCTAACTCAGCACCGCCGTGGCTGGCCGTGACTCCAACTACCACCAAACCTTCAGAAACTATGATCCTGGCAGTGGCAGCAGTCTCCTGGCAGTCCGACCACCAAAATTGTAATCTGGCAGTCGGACCGCCAGAAGTGCAGGGGTCTGATCTCCACTGCAGGTTTGGCCGTCCTTAGACTGCCAAACTCATAATCAGGCCCAATGTCTTTTTTTAGAAAGTATTGCACAACCAGGTTGAGTCAATATTTCAAACACAGTACCCTGAAATATCCACTGTCAGACATGGCCTTGACTACGTTACTGTTAGCATCCACAGCAACAAATCCAATTCTGGGACCTCTGGAATGCAGCCATTCAGACACTTTCCTGTTAAATTTGTCCAAGGTTTGTCTATGGCGAACATGGCTACTGTTGCATGCCGCCGAACGCCCCTTAAATTTCTTTTAGGGCCAAGACCTGTAGATAGCTTTTGATTTACCTCCACAAAAGAGATCCAATATGCAGTGATGCATATAATAATCAGTCACCTGAAAACTGGTCCACATGTCTGTCATCAGGTGCATAGTGTGAACAACACTTTGCTGAACCTGAAGAGCTTGTTCAACCAATTGGAGCATATCATGATCCAGTGCTAGAACAGCAACTCTGGCAAAATAGGTCAGACTTGGAACCTTCTATTTTGGGAAGATGGCTGCCACAACTTCTAAGAATCCCATTCCTGCCACAAAAGAAAAAGGAAGGAGGTCCAGCATTAACATCTTTGCCAGCTTCCCATTGTAGAAATGTGCCATTGGGTGGTTGTCGTCTTAGGGCCCCTCCTGCCTCAACATTCCCCTAATAGTAGACTGGATTGTTTTCTTTTCTAGGCCCACTGATGCAGGCAACGTTGGAGAAGTATGTGATGGTAGATTCAATGTGCATTGTGGGGCAATCACTGTACGCTGTGGTATCTCCACCTGACTCTGAGTCAGGGTGATTCTGGTGCACTGCTAGAGACAGGACTGCTTTGCATGAGGATGTCACCCTCTTCTTCCTCATCATTACCTTGCTCAGGTTTTCCAGCTCTTCACCACCACAACCACATTGAGCAATTTCTAAAGTGCATGATGTATTTTCATATGGATTGTTTAGCCTTCGGTACCATGATGCAAACCAGGCTTACCTTGAATATCACTTGTGTGGCAAATGGAGAATATTGCAATGTTCCCCTCCTATTTGCTAAGCATAAAAAAGACCCAAACTTTCCGGGCCACTGCCAATGCCTGAAGAGGAATTGGAGGTAGGTGGGTGTATCATTGATTTCTTCTTTGCAGTGCATACTTCTACTGAGGTGGAGGTTGGTGCAGGTCTCAGCTGGGGCTTTAGAAATATGGGAGCTGGTGGTGCTATCTATGCCACATCCCTTTGGAGCAAGTTGAATAACAATGTCGGACTCCTCTGTGCCAGCTTCCACAATGACTGGCCATCTTCGCTGTCCGTCTCATCATCCCCTTCCTAATTCTAAAGCTTTCAGGAACTTTTCTTTTTCCTTGCCTCTCCTGCCATTTCCCGGGTCCTCTCCATGTCCCTAGCATCATCATCATCAGAAATGTTGCTTGGAGAAGATAGTGGAGAAGTACCCTTCCTTTTCATCGCTGGAGATCTGGGATCCAACAATTCTAAAGAAGGCGGTTCTTGCTCAACAGGAAGCTTGACATGCAAGGTGCACGGGTAAATGGAATAAATCTTTGACAAACATATGGCAGGCAAGGTAGTTTGAAGGAAAAGGAATAATCATGAAAAAATATCTAAGTACTTTTCATTAAAATCATATTCTTAATATACAAAAACTACCATGATCCTATTAAACTGATATCGCATCCATCCATGCTAGCCTCTGGCAAAGGCACCCTGTCTGGACACACAAAATTGATGCCAGCCATATGGTCAAACAACAACAGCGAGCAAGGAGGCATGGAGAACAAATAACACATTCAGGTCTATGGACAAAGACTACACAAAATGGGCCCTGGTCACATGACATGGAGAGCAAAGAAAAATGGTGGCCGATGACAAACACATAAGTGCACACACACACACTGGCCTGAAAAAGGAGGCATGGTGGTAACACTGAAAAAAATACTAGCATTAATTCAGTGTTGTAAAACACTAACATTAACTGAGCTATAAACAATTTACAACAACACACATCATCCTACGGTATCACATATTACCCCACATATACACTTTTTGCAGAATAAAATGACATAAAAACAATAGCCAATATTTTAATTTAATCCAATGCCATCCCTGCCATAAAGGAAGTTTTAAAATCATATTCCACAGAAACATTTCTTTCATGCACTGATGCCTACTAGTACTGGGCGTACTGGCTAGATGGCCCGTTGGATGTCTAGGCCCCATAGTAAAAAGGGTACAGAACTGTGCAACATTTTTAGTTTACAAAAGATTAAAATAAATGAAAAAAATAACTAGGCTCCTACTTAAACTACATCCCACCCACCACAATAAAATTTGAAAATCAAATAAAAGTACAAAGAAATACTGATGCACGTCCTATCAAACAAACAATATCTTTATACAATAGCTTTTTAACTTACTTGTGTGATATCACAAAAACAAAGTCCTTAAGTCCAAAGGTATATGTCCATCAGACAAAGAGAGTCTTGAAATCCAAGCGAAAAGTGACCAGGAGATGGACAAAGCACTGGGAGGAGCCTGCTGGACAGAAACAATACGATGGAGTCTCTGGGACACTTCCTTCCTGTTGGAAAAAAGTAAAAAAATAAAAAGGCATCTTGTACTAAAAAGCAACTTGAACTGTCCTTTGGAGCAGAAAATTTACTCAAAAACTTATTTTTGAGTAGATGTAGCTGCTTCTTGAGTAGAAATGTACTCGAGGTCCATTCATGGTTGTGAGTGGCACTGAATTGGCATCGTCATGGCCGGAAGCCACATGAGTGGACATGAAATCTTGTGCGTGCTCACTAGCAGCTTGAGAGTATCGGGGCACTCATAAGCGCCAAAAACAAATCTACCGTGCATGAATGGGAAAAAAATACGCTTTGCGGCGGATGGCAGAATTCTGGAACTACGTGTGATTCCGCATAGTGTGAAGTGCCCGAAGTATGAAAACTCCACCAGCGGACTGGAGTTTTTTGCCCTGGCCGACATGAAAGACAGAGGCGTAGCACTTTCACAAATGTGGTAGTATTGTCAACCAGCTTGCCTAGATTGGCTAAACGGTGCCTTGAGTGAGAGTAGCCTGACGAATTGCTTGTACCTTCAAGGTATTCTCAACAAGGTGGATGTCCATCTTCCTACCTTTCTAACAATCCAGAAATTGCCGAAAGGTTCCCGATACAAGTTCCCGTATATTTTTATTAGTAAATTTATGAAACTCCAAGATTAGTGCCAGTTCCTGTTGCTACACCCCTTGATGCTATAAAGGGAGTGTGGGCTTGTAGTCTTTTCCATGAAATGGAATATCATCGACTAGTGGGAAAGGGCAGGCTTCTCTCGGTGCAGCAACTTCCTATTAGCTCGGCACATAAAGTCCTGCGGACAAGTGACTGCAGGCAACTCCAACATATTGCCCATCCTTGCACTTTCCTATCTTCAAATCAGTAATTATTTATGTTACTATACAAGGGTATCCAGTCTAGCCAAAGAACATATCAGCAAACCCCAATTCATTAGAAAGCTCATTGGATTGGGCAATTGGTACCGGGTACTTTATCTCCATTTACAGGAGTTCGCCACTTCCACAGCATTGGATTCAATTTCACACATTACGGAGGGCAAGATCGACTACTTTTCTTGGGAATGGTACAACCTTATGGCCCATAAAGCCGTCCGAGGAGAGAACTTTAAAATAATGGCCTTCTACTCTAAATGGACACTCTACTACACCCTGCATTGCCTTCAGCAAATGTCCCAACCTCATCACCGGTATGCTTTTGATGTGGGCATTCACGAGGTGATTGGCACCAAATTGGGGTTTTCTGTCCAGCATTATCCACCTTTTTGGCCAAGATCTTCACTTCAATTGGGGAAAACTACACATGCAAATTATACCAGATTTGCAGGGGGAATTACTAGGGATATTGACTCCCAACTGCCATTCAACATTAAGTCAGCAGCTGTATTTCTTTGTTGGGTCCCTAGTCATTAAGGCCCATATTTATAATTTTTTAGCACCGCATTTGTGTCACTTTTTTACGCAAAAGCGGTGCAAACTTAAAAAATATTATTGTTTTGTAAGTTTACGCCGCTTTTGTATCAAAATATGACACGAATGCAGTGCTAAAAAAGTATGAATATGTGGGCCTAAGTCTTTAATTCTCCCAAAATGGAAGTCCCTCATTGCCCTTATTTTTGAAGCGTGTGTTTTAAAAATGCATCAAGTTAAGTGATGAGAGGAACTTTATGTACAAAGGGTTACGGTGTTGAAAAAATTCAAGGGACTCTGGGACAATAAAACAGTTGCAGCTGATTCTCCCTAGTTTTTTTCTCATTTTTTTATTTTTTCCTTTTTTCTTATCTTTTCCTGTTTTAATGATTGTTGAGCTTTTAATTGTGGACTAAGATTGGCGATCAAGTTCTTTGTACTTCGGCCCACACCTATGTACAGCGATTGATAAGAATTAGGGCCTGATAATGACCTTGGCGGAGGGGATTACTCTATCCCAAATGTGTCGGAAATCCTGCCTATCATATTGCAAGTTCATTATATCCTATAGAACTTGTTACACAGCAGACGGGGTACCCGTCATATTTGGGACAGAATACTTCCCTCCGCCTAGGTCATGATCTGGCCTTTAATGTATTAATTGTAATCAACTGCTTGATGCCTGATTTTCAATTTAAAAAAAGCATTTGGGATAGAATTACACAACAATTAATACTTAGAGAAAACTGATTGAGGGAGATGGTATTTGGCTCTTGATTCAGTAAATGAGTAGAATGAACCTCCTTGGCAAATATCACGAATATGATAAATATCAGCTTTAATGATCTGATATTAATATCAAATTTGTCATTAAAAGATAGTTGTGTAAGTTTAGTTGCATGTCGAATGGGTGAGATTTTACTAAACCTAGTGTTTGTCATAGTTATAAAAGCAGGAAAAATAAAGGGCTGTAGGAGTTTGTGTTTCAATAGGATCCATTTAGGAGCATGTATAGGGTCAATGCCTTGAAACCATGAGGAGCTTTGGGCAATGAGGAAGGACGTATGATATTTCTTAGGATCAGATAACCAAACACCACCTTCATTCTTAGGAAATTGTAAGAATTTAGGGCCAGATGTACAAAGTATTTTTACAGTTACAGTCACAAACAGCCCAATTTGCACAGTCAGGCTGTTTGTGACCAGAAAAATGCTTTTTCTAATGTACAAAATGCAATTTGGTAAGTTGTTACCGGACCGCATTTTACATTTGTGATTCAGTATTTGGAAGGGCGTTTTTAGGGCATTGCTTCCAAATACAAATTCCAGTCGCAAAACAGTTAAAAACTATTAGTAACTCATTTGAAAAGGGGGAGGGCTTCCAAGGGACCCCTTTCCGTTTGATGATTAAAAGCAGGCAGTGGTCCCTTGGATTGCTTTATTAAGAGCAATCAAAGACAAGGTGGTTCTGCTCCGGCTGCAATTCCTAATGGGTGGCAAATTGCAACCTACCTCATTAACATGCATGGAGTAGGCCTATTCGTGGCCGACAATGAATTGCTTATGAAACTCAAAAGAGTTGCATACATTAGGAATACTGATTTCCTAATTGCGAATCAGAGAGAATAGCAATTAGGAAATTAGTATTACCAATGTTAATACATTTGCCCCTCTATACCAATGTGTGCAGGTTTGTTATTCCAGATGAGCTTTTTAAATAATTTGTATACTTTAAGAAAGAAAGTGGAAGAGAAACACATTGGTAACATAGATAAAAATTTAAAGAAATTGGAGAGTACTAACCATTTTAATCACTTCAATAAATCCCTACCAATTCAAGTGAAGAGTTGATTTATTAAGCTTTTCTTTTGTATTAGTAAGCATCTTGGAACACTTAATTTCAATTATAGAATTGGTTGAATAAGAAAACTTAATACCTAGGTACTTTAGAGAGGTAGAGCTCAATAGGTTGTACATATCTGCTATCATAGTGAAAGTACATAATATATTTAGAGGGAAAAATTGTGTTTTATTGATGTTTAGAGAATAACCAGAGATAGTAGCTTATTGATTATTAACATGCAGTATAATAGGTGCTAATGTGGTAGAATGATTGACATATAATAAATAACACATCATCAGCATAGGTTGAAACATTTGAAACAGTATCCTATAAAACTCTTCCAGTGTAGTCTTTATTATTATGGAAAAGCATAAGAAAAGTTAGGACCAAAATTAAAAAACTTCTAATGTTCATAACAGGAATTGCTGATTTACCTTATCAAATGCTTTTTCCCAGCTTCTAAATGCTAATAAACCCACTGGACATTTAATTTTATCAGGCAAAGATGAGATATGACACAACTGTTGGATGTTATATGCAGCAAGTCTTCCTTACTTAAAACCTGTTTGTTCTGGTTGTACATTAGAATTGAGCGAAGTTTTTAGTCTGTTTACTAGAATTTTGGGATTAGTTTTATAATCCTGATTAATGAGAGATATTGGGCGATAGTTGAAAACTAAAGTAGGATCCTTGTCTGGTTTCAGAAGAACAGTAACAATGGTTACTTTAAAAGAACCATCCACCATAGAGGTTATCTGGAATTCAGTAAATAATGGATCTGAGGTAAATGTAATTCTTGCAGAAAATTATCAGTAATGTCATTACGGTTATCCACAGGCTTGTCAAAAGGGAAGAGTAAAAGGACAGGAGTTCTTGTGACATCACTTCTGTTTTAAGAAGTAAAGTACCATCAGGTTTCTTAACAGCTTGTATTTTATTCTTATTGTTTTCAATACATGAATAATTAACTAGTAGTCATCCAGATTTATTAGAGTAAAATTGTAATTTGATTTTTTTTAGAGACAAGCAAACCTGCAATCCACAAATGGAGAGGAAATTGCAACAATCTAAGAGTGTAAGATTTACTTATTTAACTCCAGACTCACAATCATTGGGGAACGTATGTAAAAGGCATTGGGAGATTGTCAAAGAAAATATATAAATCATATGGTACCAAAGATACTTTCCTATTTCAGAATACAAGTGCATTTATTCTTTAAACAATTGGGGGGTTACATATGTTACTGTTCTGGACAAATGCAGAAACCCACAATATATGTGAAAATAATTATAAGCTCCAAAATCTTAGAAATTAAGTTTCTCAATCAATTTATTGGGGCTTTCATGTCCCAAATGACATACACCATCATGAGTAGGGGGAAACAAATAGTTGGAGCACCCCACAACCAACTAATAACACTATCACAAAGCCCCAAACTATACCTTCCAAAAGAGACACTGGACCTCAAGTAGGTTCACCTTCAGTTTCCAAGAGCCAAGGCTAAAACAACACAAAGTTCCTACATATCCAAAGCTGAAGAACAACAACAAGAGTTGGGACTGTATGGGACATTCTATTCAGGACATCACAACGGACACAAGATGCTTTGATGTACCAGTCAAAAAATTTACATCCAAGAGATCTTGCTGAATGTCATGTCAAAATCGGTTTCTGGAATCAATCAGAAATTGGCAGACTTAATATGATAACTCAGGTAAAAATCCTTGCGGCTGTAACCTATAAAGACTGCACCTGTGCCCCTTAGATTCACAAGATTACAACAATCACAGATGTTCTGACCTCCTTAAATTAAAAGTAAACCTGGATGCCCCAAGCTGCTAAAGGGATCTAGACTCTCTAGTACAATCAACTCATGAATGCGTTAGGACTAGTGACCACAGCAACAAGAGCTCAGCAACATCAGATACAGGGAGATATTACTAACAGATCATCCAAACAGACGTGTAAGGCAATCTAGCTAATGAGGTCCCTAATTTAAGTGAGAGCCTCCCCTGTAACTTTCAACTACTGCCTCCAGAGCAACTAGGGAAATCAATGACACAAAAACAGAGGAAGAGCAGAGTAAGGCCAGAAACCTAATAAAAATAGCTTAGTAACAATCCCCTGTTCCAGAGCAAGCAAAACGGCTGACAATGTAACAGAGCTCAGTGAATAGCCTATGCAAACGGAAAGTCAGACTGGTAATGTCCTGTTAAAGAAAAGTATATGCTACCCCTTGTGTGACAAAAAGCCAGGGACAACATCTTGAATTAGTACTTCCCTTCAAGAATGCCAGCCCTTTACTCCAGCTCGTACCTCAATCCCTATAGTCTCTAGTTTCTTAATGGAACCAGTTTCGCTGAGTAGGTGTCAAAGTAAGGAGTCTCAATTCCATCAATACCTAAGGCAACCATTGAAGAAGACCTAGAAGGATCCACAATGGATCACTCTCTACTCTGGCCTAGTCCCGCACATCAGCTGTCACTAGCCCTTTCACAAATTCACCGGGCCTTTTTCAAGCCTGAGAAAAACCTACTAAGGTTCCTCCCAGTCTAGGGCCAAATAATATTAACCTCATGGCCCCTTAGCTGGTGGTAATCAAGCAGGTTTCACTCCAGAACACCAGTCCAGGGGTGGACACAATATTCTTACCCTTGGTAACATCTCAAAGCTTGTACAGGTGATTCCATCCCTTGAAAAGATGTCAACTGCAGATATTGGATTCGTTGAGTTCTTCTCACCGAAGAAAGACGACTCGCAAGAGTCCACCCCTGTGACTTGGGCCACTAGCCTGTTGGTCAGGAAAGTCCTCAAGGAAATTTTTTTTTTCTGATCTGAGGAATCAAAATTTGCAAGCCTCTCCCAGTAGCCTACCCAGCTCTACTTGCCTCACTGGAAGAGCTTATCTCGGCTTGAGGCCAAAAAGACAGAAAGCAAGTACACTCAATTCTCAGCAACCCCATTGATAAAATGGACCCCTCCTCTCGCCTGACTTTGCTGATACAAAAATCATATTCCCCAATCAACAAATAGAGCTCTGTTAAACTACAATTAGGCTCTCTATCAGTAGCCTTGCATGACAGCAGCCTCCCCTGAAACCCAGAAGCACAGTACCCTGTCTAATGTCAGGGCCAAATTCAACAGTAGCCATGAAATTCATGGAATATAAACAGCGTGTCATAATAAGCAGTTGATAAGTCTTGGAGGGCAATCTCAAATTATTTTTCTATAACAGGCATCTTGGCCACTCCCTATGGAATGTTTTGTTGGCTACTTTAGCC
The DNA here is from genome assembly GCF_031143425.1 of Pleurodeles waltl. Taxonomy (NCBI): domain Eukaryota; kingdom Metazoa; phylum Chordata; class Amphibia; order Caudata; family Salamandridae; genus Pleurodeles; species Pleurodeles waltl. The sequence continues at coordinate 683,773,002 of NC_090449.1, read as the reverse complement.
TAGCAATCAAACAAAAGAGATTTGGCCACCAAAAGAGGGGACTGGAATGTTCATAGCTGCGCCACTCAACCTGGAAATTGAGTCAGACGATAACGTTTTAATAGTCAAACTTCAGAAATGGCACAGCGAAGCTAAGAGATCCCTCCTTCTAATCAACCTCTATATCCACACAGACTCTCGTGCAAGGAAACTGAAACCTTTATACTAGCTAGCCTACAAGACCCAACATTCCTGGAAACATAGTCACAGGTGACTTCAACATGAGCCTGCTGTACCCTTTTACCTTGGAGGATCAAACACTACAACAGGACCTCCTCTGGCCAGTCACTACACACCCTGTCATATTGCAAGTAGTAGAACCAGGGACAAAAGGCTGTGACATTGGTAAAAGACGTTGTAAAAGGTAAAAGATCTTGAATTCCGTGGCCTAAGAGTACTAAATTGTAGGTACCAACAAGACACTCAACCATTGTGGTCCTATTATCAGGCTAGCGCGCACTCCACAATTGATTACAAGGCAGTACGTCTATCCCTAAACCACCTAATCGCTTCATATCATATAAAAATAAGTGGAAAATGACCATTGGCCACAGAATATAGAGCTTAGTACCCAAAGCCTTCGCTACCAGTAGGCAAAATCCTTGCCGGGAGATCAAGTCACAACAAACTACAGAAACCTACATTGGTCGTACAGCACAGTTGAGTCAACTCGGGCCACTGATTCCACCAGGCATTGCTTTAACATTTACACAGGTAATTAAGTGCTCACTCTTTACAGGAAATTATTCAAAACTTGCTCAACTAAAAAAATGTTCAAGGTTTCACCAACACAAAGAGCACTTACAAGACATAAAAAGGATCAAAACAAGTGACTCATTCTGCATTTTAAGGAGGAACCGCAATAGAATTCTAGGGCAGGCCAGGAGGCAACCAGGGAATCGTGTGATCCAACCAACCTGGAAATCATAAACAAAAGATACCAAAGGGGGATTTGGGAGGAGAAAATAACAACAAAACAAAGTCTCTGGGTAAAAAGCACTGTGCCTTAGTAAAAAAAAAAAATCAAGAGAATTCTGGAGAATGGTCAATATCTGACAGGGCCCAATCAGTAGTCTCAGCTTCAAACTTAACAGAATCAAGCTGGCTTGACTCCTTGACTAAGCACTAATTCACCACCAGCAACTACTGCACCTTTTAGCCAGGTGCCAGGTTGCAAAGCACCAATAAGAAGCTCTACAAACCCAGATTACCTTGCATTTAACTTCTCTGATGAGCAGTATGTATATCTATTCGAAAGAGCAGACGAGACGGGGTGCAAGGTCCAAATGGAATTCCTCTAGCATTGTACAAGATTGACACCAATTTTGGGAGGCCAGCCTCTTTGTAGTTTTTCCACTGCCCTCCAACTTGATACTATCCTGGACTTATGGAAAGGTTCCATGATTTATTCCATTGTCAAAGGAGCAGATCGTCATCAACTGGAAAACTACTGCCTAATTGCGCTCTTGGACACTGAGGTAAAGCACTTTGCGGGCTTCTTTTAAGGAATCTATTGGTTTTGAAGGAAGAGAAACATATTATCCCTTCTAACCGCACAGGATTTGTACAAGGGGATGGCACGGCAACTAACATTTTATCCCTCTCAGTAATCATGGACAGGCAAAACTGATTCAGCAACCAATTTACCTCTTCTTTGTGGATTTTAAATCAGCATTCGCAGTGTGCAGTGCACCTTTGCTGGAAAAAACTGGCACACTGGGGAATTCCTGCCTGCCTCCTAAAAGCAATACAGCTGTTATACTGGGGCACCTGGGTAAGAGTGAAAATTGGAGACAGGTTCTTTCTGTCAAGGAAAATTGAAATCTCCAAATTCTAAAGCAAGGTTGAGTACTTGCGCTCTACTTATTTAATCTTTTTCTAGTTGACTTAACTCTGGCCCTGAACAAAGTAAATGCACACACACCCTAAACTAGGTGACATGCATCTCAAAACATTTGTACGCAGATGATGTGGTACGTCTAAGCCAAACCAAAATCAGCTTGCAACATCTCATTCTCAAGTTATCATACTGTTCGACAGCCAATGGAATTTTGACCAAGATTATGGAAGTGAGCAGGAAGATACAGAAAACACACAAGTGGTATCTACAAGGCCAACAACTGGAGCCAGATAGAACACACCAATACCTAGGAGAACTACTCAATGGTAAGGGTTCCTTCCTCCACCATAGGTTGGACCTGCAGAGGAAAATAAATAATCTACTCCTTGAATTTAGCACCCTGCAGACATCACTAGGAAGCCCAAATTACTTGCTCCTGCTAAGGGTAATAGCACAAAACCACCCTCGAGTATTGCCTACTGTAGTGAGGCAGTAAGATGCAGAGATGCAGCAACCTCAGTGCTTTTCCGGCTCAGATAAGAAAAGAGTTTGGTCCATTAAATTAACCAATGGCAAGGAAAAGAGCCTACATCAAAGTGTGGAAAAGAATAAAATCACTGACCACTAACCGATTGTGTCAAGCTCTCTAGGAAGAATTTATAAAAAGCACAAATGTGCCATCCTGACAGTATCTAGACCTGGCAATTGATGATCTGGCTGTTGGATCCCTATGGGAAAGACCTCTGTTTCTAGACCCTTTCAAAAACGTGATCAATGGTGCTATGAACAAAACCCCTGTATTAGTAGACAAAGAGGCCCTCTCAGCCAGATCTCACATCTCGAAGATGTCAAATGAATATATGATTCTTAAACACCAGCATTATCTAGAAATGGGCTGGTCCAGGTAGCTAAAAGAATCCTTCATCAGGCACAGTTTTGGCCTTCTCCCTGGTCTTGCTCATGCAGTGCCCCGGCATTGGGACTCTAAAATCATCCACTGTAGACTGTGTAATGCTGGGGAAGAAAACATTATTCATTTAGTTTGCATCTGCCTGGTGCTGCTGTATGAGAGGAGGAGGCTTCTTGCTGGTACTCTTTACCTAGTGAGTCATTCGCTCATGCAGGCAAGCTGTGATTGCTTGCTTTAAGGCAATGGACATCTCTTTGAATTGTAATTCCTCCAACTTTTTCAAGACTGCGGCAAAAAAAAAAACAATCCTAGAGAGTTTCACTATTTTAAAATGCCTGGCGTACCTCTGATTTCCTCCCTCTTTCCTTATGGTTGCAGGTGATTGCTATTATTGTAAATGCTATGAGCCTTTTGAATGTATGGATATTTCTTATGGAATAACATGTAGCGGTTTCTTTTAAAATGAGCTAATGTTTGGCACGGTTTTTAATAACTAGTCAAAATAAATCACTACTACTGCAATCAATTTATTTAAAAAATGTATAATAAAAAAAAATCAAACTATAAAAACAATCCAATAAACCTAAAATGTATTATAAAAAAAAAGAACCCCCAAAAAACGTAAATTACCCTAATATTAAAACACAGTCTACCAAAGGCCCCATAAACTTCAAAATCTGTAAAACAACATATTTATTAAAATCACTATAAAATGCATGAACCTCAATAATTACAAACACAATACATAATATATACTATAATTTAAAATAAAACAACCCAGCCAATCACTGTGGAGGTCCTGCAGTCATGGTGGGGATCCTAGACTTATGGTGGGGGCTCTGCACTCGTGGAGGGACCTACTTAATGAGTGACTGCATTACAGAGGCTCAGCCATCAGTGTGTGCCCTGTTCCACGATTGCAGGCCTCCGCCACAACTGCTGGGCTTCTGCCATGAGGGAGGAGGCCCTTTGTGAATACGCCCTCTGTATATACCTTAGTTAGCTTTTTCCATTTCTTGGTAATTACCTCCAATTTCCCTCATGTGAAATCTACCAAGACCCAACCCCCAACTTTGTCCTCTGGGTCTCCTGAGTGTGGAGGTACTTTCTATCCATTCAGGATGCTCACAGGCCACAAACTCTGAACAATATATTCTGGAAATTTAAAAAGGGTCTGCAAGCAAAACGCTAGTTTAGGGCATTGGTCTTTTGCCACCACAGATATCACCTCTGGCTCAATTGTTAATATACCACAACAATATAATTTTACCTTCTAGAAATCCTCTGGCATCTATCACTGGATGTCAGATCTCTCTCACCCTGATGGGCTGGTTGCGAGGTTTCACTAAAATGATGTTTGCCAGGTTTTTAGGACTTTTTTCCCCACAACATGGGAATTTCTTCCAGTCTCCTTCAAGCAGGGAGATATTCCTGTCAAGAATTAATGTCTAACATTGATAATTTCATAAGCTTGGGGCACCTGAAATGTATGGATTTTCTAAGGATCATCTATGACCATAGGCAATAAACTGAGTGCAGTGCATTTTGGAAATACCTGTTTTTGGACACAGATGTCAGGCCTCGATTGTATGTAAACATACAGCAACCATATATTTTTAACATCTGAGGTTTATATAACTGGATACCAGACCCCTTTCCCTGTCTGGCTGTCCAGGACATGTCAAATTTTCAATATTTTTTTACAAAAACATGATGGTTTCCTTCAGTCTTTCTCAAACAGGATTAAATCCCTCCAAAGGCTTGACACAAATCTATGCTCTTTTAAGTGTTCTGAGTATGGGGCTATCTATCAGACATTGGTGCATTTTCGATAGCTTTGAGCAGGGATCCACACTTAGGACACCAGGAACTTTTTTGATGGGAGTGATTCCATAGGATACGTCTGTAATATTTGGGCACAGGGTCAGTCAGCACATAGGGAAATCTACCAACCCAAGACATTTTTAAAAAATAGACACTTAATGGTATCAATGGTGCTGTCACTGCATACATCCCAACACATTTCACCACCCAGAATTCCCTGCAAATATCATAATATGGGTGAAAAGATCCTAATTTCTTCCCTTTTATGTAACAGAAAACTCCAGAAAGTCAGACAAATAGCAAAGGTCCTACCTTCCTATGTTCCCACACTTCTCTTGCTAAAAACAGTGACCCACAATTGTCCGGGCCTATTGCACGGGACAGTAATAGGCCAAATTGTGATCATGTAAAGAATACATTGACTCTATCTTGACTTTACAAGGCCTTTTCCTGTCATTTCCAATATGACGAATACAGATGTGAGCTACTGTATATATTGGTGGTCTACACATGGTACTCTGGGTGGTGAACGTTGTGGCTGTTACACTTGTTATGAAACTTTCCATCACAAGTGTGAGGAAATAATTTTTAACCAATGTTTGAGCTGTGCAGGGAATACTAGGTAAGAAAAAGTGGATTTGTTGACAGTCACACTACCTAGGAGTTGTTTGGGTGTCTTGTGTTCAGAAATGTCTAGCATTGATAGGTTTCTGTAGGTGCCAAAGACTCATAGCCAAGAGGGTTTTGTCTGTGCACCAAGAAGGAGCTGGTTACAGCTTGAATTTTTCAAACAGCTTCCTGGCTTGCATGAGTCCAGTGAAAGACCATTGAAAAAAGCCAGGTAATGTTTGGATTTTGTTTTTGAGGCAGCTAAGAAAAATCTAAACAGGGGCTTCTCCCTGAGGTGACGATGTGTATCTGTGTGTGTGCCCCAGCAAGGTGCCAGGCATTGTTTGGATTTTATCTTTGAAAATTCTGAACACTATCTGGCTTCTTGCTGGGTTTGCACAACTGAGTGTCTGAGCCCCAGAAAGCAGGCAGACTGTGCTTGGATATTTTAAAGAATACCCAAATAGAGCCTGTCTCCTTGCTGGAGCACAGACATACATCTATTTCCTCACCCAATGATTTTCTGGACAGAGGAGCTTATGGGAATAGAGGGGGAAGGACTAGGAATAATCCTAGTCCACAATCCTAGTCTAGATCCTTCAAATGCTTGCCTCTTGTGTCTTCTCGGTGGGGGCTAACTCATTAGGGTGGGGGAGAATTGCACCACTGCTTAGAGCCAGCAGATGCAAACATGAAAAATAAAATTATAATATAACAATTTTATTATCATTTCTTTTTTCATTATTCATTGCTGTCACTGAGTCAAGTCTTGAAGACAGGGCCATCCTGATGGACAACACAAGGGAGGAGCAGTGGTGGGCACTGCAAGTGTGCATGTTGGTTTGGGTGGCTGTCTTAGAACTGCTAAACTGATATGCACATGGAGATTAATAAGCTGTCTGAAACTGAGTCAGGAAGTGGGGAATGGAGGGGAGGAATTAGAAATAATCATGGTACATATCCTTCTAATTCTTGACTACTGTTTAATTTATTCTGTTAGTGCGTTGGTAGGGGTTGTGGAAGGCATGATGTGAGGAGCTTAGTTGATCCTTCAGCTCTCTCTCCTACCAACAGAAAAAGTGAGCTGAGGTGGTATGCTTGAGTAGTGAGGAGCTGAGAGCAGTAATAACTGCCCTTAGCCCCTCCTATAGACCCATCCATTGGGAGGATCTATGAATTGGTTAATTTACTGTAGCATAATTATGCAAAAGTACATCAAAATTAGGTGAGATTACATTGAACTACACTAGGTGCGTACCCTAGCATTTAGTGGTATTTTCTTAGCACAAAAAGTACTCTAGGATCCAAAATGGGTCTGAGAATGGATTTTGCACAAAGAAAATATTGCTAAATGCAACAGAACATGAACAGCAGCAGCCAGCAGTTACCCGCTGAATGTGTTCTTCCTGTGTTCTTACGGTAGGATGTTTGTGCCAAATTACTCACAATTACACAAACAGGCATAGTTGTGTAATTCGTGTTAATTTTGTACCACAACAGTAATGTGAATTACCAAGATTACTCCAAGAGACTATAATCAAAACTTTTCCTAGGTCTACCACTCACCAGTTCGATCTTTGGGTGAACCTAAGGGGAGCTGAGAAATCCCTCCCAGACCCACACCATATGTATGGGATTTCTGGACACCCCTGGCTGCCCAATGACATATACATACATCACAAGGCTATACTAGAGACACCCTGTCATGAAGTATATAGATATATATCTCAATAGGGCAGCAAGGAAGTTAAATTGTAAAATATATTAGTATACAACATTTTAACAGTAATACTTTTGACAGCAAGAAAAAAACTACCTTCAGTGCTACATCCACAATGTTTTTACAGTCACAATAAATGTAACACAACATTTTATTACAATACTATTTAAGACTCACTGTACCATATGTCTGGCAATAGTGGAAGTAAATTGTCAGAACGGATAAAAACAGTATGATGGTGTGACAAAATGGGTTGTTGGTTGACTGGGGTGGTTGCCCTGGTCAAGCAACAGTGGGGGTGAACCTCAAAAGTCACTAAATTAACTTGTGCTTAACCCTCTGGTTCACTTGGCACAAAAGCTTTACTTAGAGGCAATGGGTAAATTATTTATGCAGCACACAAACAGTAGTAAAATGAAAACACAAGATACAAACAAATCCCACAAAATAAAAAAAATAAAGTCATTTTTAATAAATTATTTGACACCAAAACAACACAAATCTAATCAGCAGAACTGGAGTTATAAATGTTCAAAGTTTTTAGTAAAAACTAGTGCCTAAAATATCAAAGAACCAACAACTGACATCTAGTCATGCGATAATGGGTACAAGTCAAAAAAATGAGACCACTGGGATGGAGTGCAGCACAGATACAAGAGGTAGATTGAGCCTGGTCAGCGCTAACCTAAAGAAATTCTGGAGAAAAAGTTCTGAGAAGGTAAAGATTTAATGGGCAAGGCTGCAAGCAGTGTCTGAGGAAGAAGAGACATGTAAGTTTTGGATTTTGGTTATCTGGGCACCTCCTTTAACACCACCACCAAGGGTCCAGGAGTGGAGGTGACCTACTTGGGGTATTAGGACTAACTCAGGCTAGGTTCAAATGAGGGTTCAATATGGTGAGAGCCTGTTATGTCCCTGTGGCTATGAACAGGAAGCCAGCAAATTAGCCCTTGAAGTCACACTGGTAATCCTGGGTTTAGGTAGAGAAGCAGGGCTCAACAGAAGAGCTGGCCTCTGAGGGTTCAAGGCAGGCTCCAGGCAGCAAATCAGCCTTGTGGGGTACACAGAAGGCCTCAGCAGCAGGCCATCCTCTGAGAGTCCTTCCACAGGTCCAGTAGGGGAACTGGAGAGTTTGTCTGTGGGCCTTATTATTAAATTGTGTGCCTTCCTCTATGTGGGAAATGTTTTCTCTGTGAAGTGCTTAGAATTTCCTGACTTACCTGCCCTGGCTCCAAGCTGGCTGCAGAGATCATTCAGTAGTGGCTTAGCAAAGACAGGAGTCATGCCCCCTTGCCCAATGGCCATGCCCAGGGGACTTTTGTCCCCTGGGCATGGTCATTGGGCATAGTGGCATGTAGGGGGGCCCAAATCAGGCCCCCCTATGCCACAAAAAAAATCGGGAAAAAATACTTACCCGAACTTACCTTTACTTCCCTGGGATGGGTCCCTCCATCCATTGGTGTCCTCCTGGGGTGGGCAAGGGTGGCAGGGGGTGTCCCTGGGGGCAGGGGAGGGCACCTCTGGGCTCCTTCCGAACCCACAGGTCCCTTAACGCCTGCCCTGACCCAGGCGTTAAAAAACGGCGCACATCAGGCTGTGCGCCGTTTTTTAAGGCCCACCCCCTCCTGTGCGTCAAAATGACGCCAGAGTATAAATAAGGGGCACAGGCCTTAAGGTCATTTTTTGGAAGGGAACGCCTACCTTGCATATAATTAACGCAAGGCTGGTTCCCCCTTCCAAAAAATGACGCACATGGTGGAATTTTGACACCCGCGGGGTCGGGCGTCAAAGTATAAATATGGGGCAGGGTTTGCGCCGATTGTGCGTCAAAATTTTTGACGCACATTGGGCGCAAACAGAGTATAAATATGCCCCCAAATGGCTAAAAATAGGAAAAGGCTTAGGGGTGGCTTAAATGCAATGAAAGGGGAGTTTAAGACCTGGCAAGGAGGTTGTTTCGCCAATTTGACCTGGCAGTTTTAAACTACATTCAGACTGCAGTGGCAGACCTGGAACATGTTTTAAGGGGTCACTAAAGTGAGTGGCACAATGAGTGCTGCAGGTCCACTACTAGTATTTTATTTATGGGCCATGGGTATATGGCATAACAACCTACAAGGGACTTAAAAGTAATTTAAATATGCCAATCAGGTGTAATCCAATTAAGCCATGTTAAAAGGAGTGTGCACAAGTACCTTAGCAAGGGTTAGCAGTGGTAAAGTACACAGACCCTATGACCAACAAAACCAAATTACAGCAAAAAATGAAGTTCGACAGACAATAAGTTTGGGGGAAGGCTACCCTAGAGCTGACAGGTCTAACTGATGACATTTGTAAGACTACTTATTTTATATTTCATAGGTGTGGGGGCATTGACCTCAATTATTTGGGACATAGGCCATTTTGCCTCAACTGTGTTTTGGACTTTAATAATTGTGGAAACCTCATCAGGCTAAATATAGTTTCATGTATTTAGAGATTAATCATTTACAGCGCAATACTAAATAATATGTAAGAAATGTATAGTTTCATGCTGTTCTTGAGCTTTCAGCACCATAACTGCCAATTACAGTGGTGATGGGTTTTTGGTGCAGGTATGATGAAAGACAGAATCCCCATACCAAAACCCATAGAGTAGTAATTTTTCCTTAAAATGGGTAATAACCGTACAGGCCTGAAAAAAAGAGTAATTTTTCCATATCGGGTTCTCCGATCATGTGGAGGGAAATGCTGTATGCTCTAAGCAGGAAGGTCAGTGAGGGATGGACAGCATGTAGGATCAACATGGGATTGAGGCAGTCAAAGGGGAGCATAGTCTATGCCCTTGGTGGTGCTCTAGGCATTGGACGATGCTGGGCTGTGCTCCTGTCCCTGCAGTAGTTTCATTGAGTATAGAAGCACACTTGGTGAAACATTTCCTGGTATCTGTGGGCCTGGAATGAATTTATCCTGAGACACATGACTACTCATGACTGCCTGAAGCACTATCCCATACAGAGTTAGAACTTCAGGTCCAAAATAGGTATTTTAGGTTGTCTCTGGCAATTATCTAATGTGGGTTAATAAGCAATTGCATGTCCTGTGCCAATGAGTGTGCTAATTGGTTCTGAGGAACAAGGACTTAATTCTTCTTGAAAAAGAGAAATTTGGAGCAACTCAAACATTGAAACAATCTTTCTTTATGATTGTCAGTGGAAAATCCATCTGGTAAAATCAATTGGGAAATGCATCCCCTCCTGCCCTTTTCCATGGTAGGGGAGAAGAATATAAGGCTGCCGCTGCTGGGCAGCATCCTCCCTTTACTTCCAATACTCCCACTTTTTTTCTGTACTTCTGCAAACACCACCCCAATCATACTTACCTGAATTCAGAGCATGTTGTAAATAGGAGGGTTGAACCCCATGGATACATGGTAAAACCAGATTCACAAAGTTTGTCCCCAATCCACCACTTTAACTCATACTGGATTGATATTGGTGCACTGCAGAGATGCTGGCATGAAAAGGAAATTCTGGCTTCTTGGTATCTCCACACATATATCCAATGAACTCATAATCGGCCCCACATGTTTATCCACTATTAACAAAGAGTATTGAAATAGTATGTCAGAAAAGAACATAGTTGGTATTTATTTACATTTTTAACATTAAATTGAATAAATATGTATTTTGGAAATAATCACATAAGTCAATTTATTTCAACATTATTTAACAACATTATAATTTTATTTTAAGTTCCTGACAGCATTATTTTATTTGGGAAGGTGTTATAGTTCCAGTGGATGGCCATGTGTGGTGTTGGACGTACTTGTGGTCTGAACTGGAACACATTTACTTCTGTTTTGTGAAATTTCTGGCTTTAGTAACTTTAGAAATGCATTTTGTTAATGAGGAATGGCCTTACTCTTTTGAGGGGGGTTTCCTTAAACCTCTCCATAGACTTCCCTAAACCCCATTACTCCTCCCTAAAACCTTCCCATTTCGAAGTAGATATTTTCAATTTTCCATCCATTCCCCTTCGGTCCCTCTCACATTTACTAGTATGTTTTAAACGTACATGCATGGTGTGTGCATTTCCCAACAGAAAATATTGGAGTGATGGAGATTTACACATGTAGGTTTGTGAGCTAATGTATGCACTACTGTATGTAATACAAAATGCAGTTTGTAAATCCAGTGCAACATTTATATGTTTAGATTGTATCATTGTTTATTAGAAAGCATTTGTAATAGCTACAAATATATGTATATTTTTCTTTCTGATAGATAAACGTGTTTCAAGCCTGTTCGACTCCCTCCAAATTGTTTTGTGTTACAGCTCTCACTGTATACTCACCTTAATTATTAATCAGATTATTCAGTTCAATCTTAACTTTGGTAACACTACAGTTATGCTTTATCCAGAGACTTTGCTAATGTTTTCTCAAGGAGTTTGAAGGAGCTCTGCTGCTGAATAAAGATATTGTTCTCTTTTCATTATAAATGCATAACTACTTATCAATCCACACAAATATGCTTTGAGAGAATCCAATACTATAGATTCGTCAGCCGTAGTGTTCATGTTACATCTGTTTACAGATTGAAAAGATCCTGACTCAATGGTGCAAAGCCTAACATTTTTAACAATTTCTGCAAGTTTTTTGATTATAAGTAAAGATCTTAAAAATAAGAAAAACTAAAAAACTCTATCTTTAAGTTACTTTCATGAACAGGAGCTTAGAAATTATACTTCCTTTCATATGTATTTTTGATTTTCTCTTTAAAAAATAAATACATTGATCCAAGGTTAGAGTGTCTTTCCAAAATGTAATGTGTTTGTAATATTGAAAATATTGTATTTGAGGGCACATTGTCCTGCAAAACTCTTCTTATGTTGTATTAGGAACATGGACATTAACCAATACAAAAATATTCTTATTGTAAAAATTAGTTGTTGCTATTACAAACCTCCCACATCATCTTCAATGATATCTAGTACAGCATCTTAGTTATGCACAATGGATTGACACCTTTACCTTGAGAATTATCTGTACAGCACAGCGATGTCACATCAAAAGTGATTTTATTCTTGGTGGGAATCAGGCGATGTTGAGATCATGATAACCAGAACAGATAAGTCTGGAAGGTAGGCAGTTGCTAGTTTGAAGAGCCAAAAAGCTTGCAATACCAGACCCTCTTTCTATGGCCCTAAAATCAATGACATCATCCACTTCCAAGTTCTTACTAAAAACTTTGCTGCCTTACAAGCCTCTTATATTATAGGGGAGAGTTAAAAGTTCCTATGAATGAGGTATTAGACAATTTTTCAACTCAAACCTCTGACAGGAGTAGTGAATGCAGACACTATTTAACATCTATGGGAATGGACTGGAGAATCATCACCGGATGGAGGAAGAGGGCTGGGGATAACAGGAGTTATAATTAATGTTGTATAAAATATATGCTAAGTACCCAAGACATAACTACTTGATGCTTTATAAAACCAGTAGCAATCTAATCTACACAGTAAATTATTTACCCATTTACATGCCACATCAATCAGCAGTTGTTATTCCATTGACAAAGCACCAAATGTTTAGATTTCCCCCATAAGGGGACCATTGATTGCCCCAAAAACATTCCTGTACTCTGAGGTCAAGTTGGAACATTGTAGTATGGAGAGATGGTAGGTCGGAGAGATGTAACCATCATGGCGGGGGCATCCTTCCCACACCTTTGGCGGTTGGCTTGTCTGACTGCCAAACTCATAATGAGGCCCTTAGATTCTGCATCCATTAAAATCACACTGGATGCTTTTAAGGCAGAAAACAGAATAGGAAGTTGGGAAGAAGCTGGAGTCCAATTTAAGACAGTGAAGAAAGTATTACTGCATTTTTATTGTGAAATTAAAACAGTGGAATCATCTTGTTGCCATCATAGGTGAATATCAACAAGAATACCTGGTTATATTAACCTTAATTTAGTAAATGGCAGAATAGTTAGCTGCAGCAAATGGTCTGGAAAGCAAAAGATTATGGGCCAGATGTACGAACCGGTTTGCATAGCGCAAACTGCAAAAATCGCAGTTTGCGCCATGCAAAACGGCCATCGCAATGCACATTCCCATTTTGCAAGTCGGTGCCGACTCGCAAAATGAGAATGTGACTCGCAAATAGGAAGGGGTGTTCCCTTCCTATTTGCGACTCGCACCGCAATGCAGAATTGCTTTGTGTCCGTGAAAGCGGTCGCAAAGCAATTCACAGTTAGCACCCACTTGAAGTGGGTGCTAACTCATTCGCAAAAGGGAAGGGGTCCCCAGGGGACCCCTTCCCCTTTGTGAATGTCACCCAAAATATTTTTTCAGAGCAGGCAGTGGTCCAATGGACCACTGTCTACTCTGAAAAAACGAAACCAAATGGTTTCATTTTTTCTTTTGTAATGCAACTCGTTTTCCTTTAAGAAAAACGGGCTGCATTACAAAAAAAAACTGCTTTATTGAAAAAGCAGTCACAGACATGGAGGTCTGCTGTCTCCAGCAGGCCACCATCCCCGTGAGTGCAGAGAATCTCAAGGGGGTCGCAAATTGCGACCCACCTCATTAATATTAATGAGGTGGGTCTTTGTGACCCCCTTGAGATTCGCAGAAGGTGTCTGAGACACCATTCTGCATACGATTTTGCGATTCAGAAATTGCGAGTCACACCGACTCGCAATTCCAGATTCGCAAAATCACATTTTGCTACATCTGGCCCTATGCAACATGTAATTTTGTTAAAGAAATAAACCCCCCTAGCAATAAAGTCAAGGAGGTAAAGGTGACCTTTCAGATGTATTTTGAACATAAGTATTAAAAACATCTGTTGTGCAGGGCTGGAGGCACCCAAGAATGGCGGAATAACCTGTAAATCCCAACACTGTCAAAAGTAGTTTGGAATAACCCATAAAAATACAGGGAATTAAAACATCTATGTTACATTCTTAAAAGGGCATGCCTCTGAAAACCTATCATAATCCATGAACGTCAATCTTTCTTCAGTTCTTTTTGTTGGAAAATGTGATTACTTCTTGTAAGGAAATGCCTCCTTGGCATGGTTGCCCCCTGACTTTTTGCCTTTGCTGATGCTATGTTTACAATTGAAAGTGTGCTGAGGCCTGCTAACCAGGCCCCAGCACCAGTGTTCTTTCCCTAACCTGTACTTTTGTATCCACAATTGGCAGACCCTGGCATCCAGATAAGTCCCTTGTAACTGGTACTTCTAGTACCAAGGGCCCTGATGCCAAGGAAGGTCTCTGAGGGCTGCAGCATGTCTTATGCCACCCTGGAGACCTCTCACTCAGCACAGACACACTGCTTGCCAGCTTGTGTGTGCTAGTGAGGACAAAACGAGTAAGTCGACATGGCACTCCCCTCAGGGTGCCATGCCAGCCTCTCACTGCCTATGCAGTATAGGTAAGCCACCCCTCTAGCAGGCCTTACAGCCCTAAGGCAGGGTGCACTATACCATAGGTGAGGGTACCAGTGCATGAGCATGGTACCCCTACAGTGTCTAAACAAAACCTTAGACATTGTAAGTGCAGGGTAGCCATAAGAGTATATGGTCTGGGAGTCTGTCAAACACGAACTCCACAGCACCATAATGGCTACACTGAAAACTGGGAAGTTTGGTATCAAACTTCTCAGCACAATAAATGCACACTGATGCCAGTGTACATTTTATTATAAAATACACCCCAGAGGGCACCTTAGAGGTGCCCCCTGAAACTTAACCGACTATCTGTGTAGGCTGACTAGTTTTAGCAGCCTGCCACAAACCGAGACATGTTGCTGGCCCCATGGGGAGAGTGCCTTTGTCACTCTGAGGCCAGTAACAAAGCCTGCACTGGGTGGAGATGCTAACACCTCCCCCAGGCAGGAATTGTCACACCTGGCGGTGAGCCTCAAAGGCTCACCTCCTTTGTGCCAACCCAGCAGGACACTCCAGCTAGTGGAGTTGCCCGCCCCCTCCGGCCAGGCCCCACTTTTGGCGGCAAGGCCGGAGAAGATAATGAGAAAAACAAGGAGGAGTCACTGGCCAGTCAGGACAGCCCCTAAGGTGTCCTGAGCTGAGGTGACTCTGACTTTTAGAAATCCTCCATCTTGCAGATGGAGGATTCCCCCAATAGGGTTAGGATTGTGACCCCCTCCCCTTGGGAGGAGGCACAAAGAGGGTGTACCCACCCTCAGGGCTAGTAGCCATTGGCTACTAACCCCCCAGACCTAAACACGCCCTTAAATTTAGTATTTAAGGGCTACCCTGAACCCTAGAAAATTAGATTCCTGCAACTACAAGAAGAAGGACTGCCTAGCTGAAAAACCCCTGCAGAGGAAGACCAGAAGACGACAACTGCCTTGGCTCCAGAAACTCACCGGCCTGTCTCCTGCCTTCCAAAGATCCTGCTCCAGCGACGCCTTCCAAAGGGACCAGCGACCTCGACATCCTCTGAGGACTGCCCCTGCTTCGAAAAGACAAGAAACTCCCGAGGACAGCGGACCTGCTCCAAGAAAAGCTGCAACTTTGTTTCCAGCAGCTTTAAAGAACCCTGCAAGCTCCCCGCAAGAAGCGTGAGACTTGCAACACTGCACCCGGCGACCCCGACTCGGCTGGTGGCGATCCAACACCTCAGGAGGGACCCCAGGACTACTCTAAGACTGTGAGTACAAAAACCTGTCCCCCCTGAGCCCCCACAGCGCCGCCTGCAGAGGGAATCCCGAGGCTTCCCCTGACCGCGACTCTTTGAATCCAAAGTCCCGACACCTGGGAGAGACCCTGCACCCGCAGCCCCCAGGACCTGAAGGACCGGACTTTCACTGGAGGAGTGACCCCCAGGAGTCCCTCTCCCTTGCCCAAGTGGAGGTTTCCCCGAGGAACCCCCCCTTGCTTGCCTGCAGCGCTGAAGAGATCCCGAGATCTCTCATAGACTAACATTGCGAACCCGACGCTTGTTTCTACACTGCACCCGGCCGCCCCCGCGCCGCTGAGGGTGAAATTTCTGTGTGGGCTTGTGTCCCCCCCGGTGCCCTACAAAACCCCCCTGGTCTGCCCTCCGAAGACGCGGGTACTTACCTGCAAGCAGACCGGAACCGGGGCACCCCCTTCTCTCCATTCTAGCCTATGTGTTTTGGGCACCACTTTGAACTCTGCACCTGACCGGCCCTGAGCTGCTGGTGTGGTGACTTTGGGGTTGCTCTGAACCCCCAACGGTGGGCTACCTTGGACCAAGAACTAAGCCCTGTAAGTGTCTTACTTACCTGGTTAACCTAACAAATACTTACCTCCCCTAGGAACTGTGAAAATTGCACTGTGTCCACTTTTAAAACAGCTATTTGTGAATAACTTGAAAAGTATACATGCAATTTTGATGATTTGAAGTTCCTAAAGTACTTACCTGCAATACCTTTCGAATGAGATATTACATGTAGAATTTGAACCTGTGGTTCTTAAAATAAACTAAGAAAAGATATTTTTCTATATAAAAACCTATTGGCTGGATTTGTCTCTGAGTGTGTGTACCTCATTTATTGTCTGAGTGTATGTACAACAAATGCTTAACACTACTCCTTGGATAAGCCTACTGCTCGACCACACTACCACAAAATAGAGCATTAGTATTATCTCTTTTTGCCACTATCTTACCTCTAAGGGGAACCCTTGGACTCTGTGCATGCTATTCCTTACTTTGAAATAGCACATACAGAGCCAACTTCCTACACTTCTCTAAACGAGAACAGGGTTACACTCTACAGTGAATCATATTTTAAAGCTTGATAAAGATCTTTCAGAGTGTGAAAGCTACCACCCTATTTTCCTCTGGAAGTTGACTAAAATATTTTAACTACAGTGAATCTACACTAAGATCTTCTTAAACCAAAAATGATCAACAAATTGTTATTCCATTGAGAAGATTAAACATCCATTGCATTGGTTGATAGTCTCCTTAGTACTGGCTGTCACTACTTCACCACCATTAGCATTAAACATTGCTTATTTTTTCAACCATGTAAATTTGGATTATTTATATACTAGCTTGAGCTATATTGGCTTTAGTGGTAGGCTCATCTCTGTACCCCAGGCTCTGTGTTATGCTTCTGCTAGCGTCCAGGTCAACAGAAATCTCATAGCTGGTTTTTAAATTGAGTAATGTACCTGACAAGGCTGCCTTCTTTCTTTTCTGTTCATTGATTTTTATAATCAGCCTCATACTCAGCATTTCTTATTTTCATATCATTTACATCAGTGGGCAATAAGCATTTATGCTGACGTTTTTTTTAATCACTGTCTAACTGCCACATGCACACAAGCTGTCATAGACAAATTTGTGGAAAGCTGATGATATGAAGTCAAAATTCCAAGTCATACATGTATAGCTTTTTTTGTTTTAGGCCATTCCCATGCATCGGAAGAAAGATGTGTTATCTAGGATTCTGGTAACTGCTGGTCAAATTTCACTCATTGAGTAATTGTGAAAGCCATAGTTGGAAGTGTAGCCCAAACAGCTTTCAAAGTGTTAGAGTTCCTACCTGTTGTGTGCAGACAGGTTGTTGTTTTTTGCTCGCAATATTTTGCATTAGGTGTGAGTCAGCGATTGTGTGAGAAACAAGTGTCATACGATTGCAGCTGCTGAGAGAAGTGAGTGTGACGCGCTGTTATTGACAGACAGTATCAAATTGCTACTGGTTGAGAACAGCTTGTGGAAAGGATTGTGGGATTGAAATTACTTCCTGATTTGAACTAAAATGATTGTGGTTAGTTAAATTTGTATAAAAAATACATTTTTCAAGGCATTAAGAAGTGAGTTAAGAGGAGATGTTTATTTTCCAGTTAAAGAAGATGAGGAAGCCCCACCTGAAGGAACCCCAGCTTATGATTTGTCATCAATATAAGCAGTGTCTGCAAGCGTATTGCTTAAACAATGGTGTAAAATAACTGAGAAAGAGGGTGCATTAGTTTTTCCTCATTATGGAACCTTTAATCTGAGAGTGTTACACAATTTTAGGAGAGTGTTGTATGAGTCGAAGCCTCCTCCAAGACCAACACAATTTGAAGCACTTAGGATTTAGGAACTTATTGCAAGACAGAGATGAACAACAAAATTTGAGATTAGAATGCAGAAAGCCATTACAACATTAGCGGAAGCTAGATGGGATGAAGAACAGAAAATATGAAGATTAGACATATTAAATGGAGTGAGAATGTTTCCCCCTAGTACAGAAGAAGGTGATGGGAATATAAAACCTAAGACTTGTAAGAAACACACAGCAAAAGCCGAGCAAACAGAAGAAAATGAGGATAAAAAGACAATCACATACGACAGTGATTTGGAAGATGACGTCATAAATCAGCTTCTGATGAACTGCCCCCCACCATATCATTCAGTTGAGGCAGAAACAAGTAAGTAAGCAGTACAGAATAAAGTCCTGAATGTGCTTACTTATCCAGTTGCACAAATCCCGAATCAGACAGTTCCAGGTACACCAGTTAATTCAGTGACACAAATGCCTTAGATTTATCCTTCAGTTCTGACTGTTAACACAGCACAGTCTATTTCAAGTCTAGTTGTAAATCAAGCAATATCAACCCCAGTTATGAATCAGATAATGCCAAGTGCTAATGTGAATCAAGCAGTGTAGACACTTAACATAACTATACCTGTGCAGAATTTTAAATAGAATCAGCCTATTCCTATGTTTACGCCAGTGCATACAATGTCAAAGTCTACCCTGAATCAAACAGAACAGTCTTTCAGTACTGTTTTAAAAGGTCAAAGTACTGGAATGACAATTCCAAAGAGTCGGACAAATTTGATGTGTCCGATGCTCTAACAGTTCCCATGACTATAGGTCCAGTTGTTGTAGACTTCAGGTAACCCTGGAAGCAATGCTCATTCAATGAATGTTTCAGCAGTTCCTGAAACACCAGCTGCATCTACTGGGATATCACCAATTGGTATGCAGAGATCAGGTCATTCAAACAATTCAGAGATGGAGAGATCAGCTGCTTTTGGTCCATTTTTGACTGTTACATAAATTGCAGAACCTAACCAAATGATAAATCAGGCAGGACTAGTTCTTGATGCAAGGTTTCCTCAGGGAACCCCACTTCCTTACATGCCCACACCAGATTATGCGTGTACATTGCAGCACCCTCCAAGATGTGCCCCAGAGAAGAAATAATAGTTTGCAAGGTCTTTCAGCACAACAGTTGACGGATTGGTAAAACGATTTGAGCCCATATGGTCAAACAAGTTCCACAAATGGCATGGTTAGATCTGAAGAGACATCAGAGAGAGGCAAGGCAGTGAATGTGCCCAGATTGAAAGTACAATCAAGCAAAATAATTCTGGGAATGCTTGATATCGAGCATTTGAAAAAGTACACAGAAGTTGAATTGCGTTTCATCTGAGAACTCTGAAGTGGACTTAGACAAATCTAAACCCCTGTAGAGAAGTCACAGATTAGAGTTCAGCACCAAACACAATATTAACATGAGATCACCTGGACTGAAAATGCACATTAAGGAATTAATTACATACATTCAAACATGGGGAGCTTTAGATAAATGGGAAGGCAGATGGGCAAACAAAAGAGATCAGAAAATAGCAAAGCAGAATTTGTCTCTGGCAGGAGCAAATCAAGCTGAGGACAATGTAAAAATTATGCTTATGTGAAAAATATCAGGGGGAGATTATGTGTATGTACCATTGTGTAGAAGTGATATAATGTTATTCACTAATGATTACCTGAGGTGGAGAGAGAAACCAGTGGAATGGTATTAGCAGCCAGAAAGGTTTGTGAAACCTTCAAAATAGTTGTGGGAAGATCTGAATATGTTGTTTGACATTGTAGTTCAAGCTGACTTGTGGACTGAGTGCAAAAGAAGTGTTGATTGGCCAGAACGTGAACCTCCAAGAGATCAAGTAACAGGTGCACCATCTGAAGAGGTGATGAAAAACTATTGTAAGGTAATTGAATTTCTCTAGAACAAAGGCCCATATTTATACTTTTTGACGCAAAACTGCGCTAACGCAGTTTTGCGCCCAAAAAATTAGCGCCGGCTAACGCCATTCTGAAGCGCCATGCGAGCGCCGTATTTATTGAATGGCGTTAGCCGACCGGCGCTGCCAGGTGTGCGTGAAAAAAAACGACGTACACCAGGCAGCGCCGGCGTAGGGAAAAATGGCGTTTGGGCGTCCCAAAATGGGGCAAGTCAGGCTGAGGCAAAAAAATCGTCTTAACCCGATTTGAGCCATTTTTTTTGGGCGCCCAGACGCCATTAACATGACTCCTGTCTTAGCAAAGACAGGAGTCATGCCCCCTTGCCCAATGGCCATGCCCATGTGACTTATGTCCCCTGGGCATGGTCATTGGGCATAGTGGCATGTAGGGGGGCACAAATCAGGCCCCCCTATGCCACAAATTTTTTTTTTAAAAATACTTACCACAACTTACCTTTTCTTCCCTGGGATGGGTCCCTCCATCCTTGGGTGTCCTCCTGGGGTGGGCAAGGGTGGCAGGGGGTGTCTCTGGGGGCAGGGGAGGGCACCTCTGGGCTCATTCTGAGCCCACAGGTCCCTTAACACCTGCCCTGACCCAGGCATTAAAAAGAGGCGCAAATGCAGGGTTTTTTGCCCCGCCCACTCCCGGGCGTCATTTTTGCCCGGGAGTATAAATACCACGCACATACCTGGGAGTCATTTTTTAAGACGGGAACGCCTACCTTGCATCTCATTAACGCAAGGATGGTGTTCACGCCAAAAAATGACGCTAACTCCATGAACTTTGGCGCTAGACGCGTCTAACGCCAAAGTATAAATATGGAGTTAGTTTTGCGTCGAATTTGCGTCGAAAAAAACGACGCAAATTCGGCGCAAACGGAGTATAAATATGCCCCATTGTTTGGCAGAAGATTGACAGGATAGAATAGGAATCTAAAGAGTCTATCAATGATTATTATGATAGATTGTTGCATGCTTTCAAATAGTATAGTATTAAAGTGAACATAGAGCCGAAAGATATGGGTCATTTGGGTTAAGATTTGTGCAAGGATTGAGGCCAGACATTAGTGCAATAATTCAGTAGCATTTGATTTGTCGACAGAAAAAACCCATAGATGTTATCCTGCTGTATACAAGGTACTAAAGTGATGAAATCGAATTGAAGCTGAAAAAGTTGAGGGAAATGCTGGTGGTGATGCAATAAAAGGCTGCACATAGAGGAAGTCAGAGCCCACCAATGATGGTGAATACAAGTGGACAGTAAGGTGTGCATCAGCAGGTTAACAATGTGGTTCAGTCTAGAGGTACAGGATGTGGTGTTCAGGTAGATCAGAGTGGAAATTTGGTTGATGCACAGTCGTTGAAGACAACAAATCCATGTCATGCCTGTGGAAGTTTTGGTCGTCATTGGCAGAGGGAATGTCCCTATAACAATGTGAATAATTTGGTACAGAATGTTGGAGTTGCTCAGACTAAGGTAATGACCAGGTTCAAATTTAAAGAGTTCAAAGACCCCGAATTCTGAATGTTCAAGTGTCTACAGTGCAACAGATGCAGATAACTCAAGCCCGATGACACAGCAGCAGGTTATTGTTCCTCAGCAAAACATGAATCAGGAAGTGAATGCAAGCCTGAATCAATTGGCAAATGCGAACAAGATAGCTTCATAATTTCCATTAATTGTTTTGAGTGATGAAGAATTCTTAAAAACTTTCCACAGTGATAGTTCTGATGTTGAGGATTGCATGTTAACTGCATCCTTAGAGATAGATCAACTTTGTCCCTGTGTAAATGCCAATGTTATGGGACACAATGTGTCATCCTTGGTTGACACTAGAGCTACATGTTCTTCTGTCAGAACAGGAGAAGTGTCATATTTGTCAGTATCAGGAAGGAGAAATCAGGCTGTAGGAGTAGCAAATAAGCATACCACATTGGACAATTCAAAATACACACACCTGATACACATACACACACCACACCCACACACCACAACACTATAAAACACACACCCACATTACCCACAAACACTTACAACATGAAATTTTGAAGAAGGCCAGAGAGAGAGATTAGCAAACACAACACCAGCATCCACAGACACACAACACCATCACTTATACAACATCCACGCACCTCAAACAACACACACCAACACATTCACCCACACATCACAACAGACAGCACCCCACACATCACCCACACCACATCATGGCACCTCAAAGACACCCACGTTTTCTGAGGAGGAGCTCAGGGTCATGGTGGAGGAAATTATCCGGGTAGAGCCACAGCTATTCGGATCACAGGTGCAACACACCTCCATTGCGAGGAAGATGGAGCTATGGCAGAGAATCGTCGACAGGGTCAATGCAGCAGGACAGCATCCAAGAACACGGAAGACATCAGGAAGAAGTGGAACGACCTACGGGGAAGGTGCGTTCAGTGGTATTCAGACACCAGATTGCTGTACAGAGGACTGGTGGTGGACCCTACCTCCTCCCCCACAACTAACAACATGGGAAGAGCAAGTCTTGGCAATACTGCATCCTGACGGCCTCGCAGGAGTAGCAGGAGGACTGGACTCTGGTAAGACATATCTTTATTACCATGTCCACCACACCCCACCTGCATGCCATCACATACCCCCACCCTTACCCTCACTCCCATCACTCCATCATCTCACATATGTCCCACTATCACAACCCACACATCTCAATACCAAGGCCCTGCATGCAACACCTATGCATGGACCACCGTCACCAAAGCCTGCCCAGTACAGATACTCACACAGACCCCAAACTAACTATCACAAAAGGGCTAACACAACGATGCAAGCACAGGAGTAGAGGGTAACTCACCCATTGCACAAGATGGCGCACACAGATACTAAAACTATGCATTTACACCCCAACAGGACCCATACCCAACGTCACCGGACAGGAGGTGCCAGACATATCCAGTCCCCCCACAGAAGAGGCCCACAGTGATGACAGCATTTCTGCACGCCTGGATCAAGATTTCCAGCCCGGCCCATCAGGGACCTCGGGACAGTCGGTTCCCCTGACACAGTCCCAAACCTCCACTGAACCTCCCCCCTCAGGAAACACCACCACAGCACCCACTCAGCGGGCCCATCCATCTGTCCCCAAGAAAATCAGGGACCTGGGGTCAGTGTCAGTGGGCACACGGTTCAGGGCACAGAGGCATAGGATAACAGGGAAGCTGGGAGGACTGCTGTGCGACAGGGGGAGGATAGGCCCAGGGAACTGACACTCCACGAGGCACTCTCCAACATCATGGGAGCTTACCATCATTCCCAGGAGACCATGGGCACAGTACTGGCCAAGTTTCAGGAGACCCAGCGGCTGCAGGAGGAACACTACCTGGGGATCAGGGAGGACTTGAAGTCCATTAACAACACCCTAGTCACCATTGCAGGGGTGCTGGAAGACCTTGTCAACACCAGGAGGGACACAGTGGCACACCAACGGGCCCCTGACACTAGCCTGGACGATGAACAGCCCTCCACCTCTGCCGGCGCTAGTGGACACGAGGCACCGCCACAGGCCCAACAGGCCATGGGCACCCCACCCCCTGCAGAAGGAGAACCGCCCGCTAACGGTCCCTGAGATCCAGGAACAAGACAGAGAACATTGCCAAGACCCCTGCCAGGAAATAAGACCCTCCTGAATGTCACCCTTTTGTCCCACTTTGTCACCCTGTCCACCTTAAACTGCCATTGCTCCCCTTCCTATGCCCCATTGGACAATGCACCTGTGAGTCCAAGAGACTGGACTCTACCATGGACATTCCTCCACCATCACCCCAGGCCATTTCACACCCCCTCCACTTATTTGCACAGAAATAAACACCCTTGAATCACCAAAAGATCTGGAGTCAGTCTGTGCTTTCACAAATGTGTAATTGCAAAATCTCTGGAAGATAGCAATGTCAATGTACTTGTTCACATTCCAATGTTACACAGCGGTAGGCCAGGAGTAAACATAGCAGAGGGCACAAATTGGGACCCAGATCTGTGATATGGAAAGACAAAGTGACAAGTCAGGGTCCATACACAGAGTGAAAAGGGCAGACTTATTCTAGGTCCTACAATAGTATGAGATGTGGGAAGCAGTTGCGTCTTCTTACCTGTGTCTCACTGGAAGTATTGCACGATGATGTTGTTTCGGTTGTCTACATCTTCTTCTTCTGCCTCCTCATCTTCACTGTCCACAGGCTCCACAGCTGCCACAAGACCAGCATCAGGCCCATCCTCCTGCAGAAAAGGCACCTGCCATCGCAAAACCAGGTTGTGCAACATACAACAGGCCACGATGATCTGACATACCTTCTTCGGTGAGTAGTATAGGGAGCCACCAGTCAGATGGAGGCACCGGAATCTGGCCTTCAGGAGGCCGAAGGTGCGCTCGATTATCCTCCTAGTTCGCCCATGTGCCTCATTGTAGGGTTCCTCTGCCCTCGTCCTAGGATTCCTCACTAGCCATGACAGGTTGGGGTAACCAGAGTCAAATCTAAATATCGAGGGACAACTGTTAGACATCCTCCAAGCATTAGGGAATCTCCCAGATAGCAAATTAAACTGTGTGGGGACTTTAGGCTCCCCTATTAGGTGCCTTTGTAGTTGCCCCATCACACACTGTTGTTTGAAAAGACCCACTGGCCAAGAAATGGAGTACAGACAGGACCTGCACTAGAGGGGGGATTCCTGTGGGATGGCAGCTAGCTGACATCAGGTCAGGTTCCAACTGGGCACACAGTTCCTAGATTGTCGCACGATCAAGTCCGTAAGTGATAATGATGTGGCTGTCTTCCATTGTCAACAGGTCCACCAGGGTTCTGTACACCGGAGGATGCTGCCATCTCATCACCTGCCCCAGCGGATGTGCCCTATGGAGCAGAACGGTGAGCAGAGGGTCATACAACACTTAGGTATCACAAGGTTGTTTTGCAAAAACGTTACATTTTCTCTATGTGCCTTTGTCAGTCCATATTCCTGGCCTAAATAGGTGTGACACAGTTATTTGGCCTACCATGTGGCCCCCTGAAATGGCGGCTGCCTGACCTGTAAGGTGGGACAAGGGGAAATGAGGAAACTGCGCTTGCGTTGTACACCGTCGCGGTAGGCAGTCGAAGACCGCAACGCTATTCAGATTGGTTAACATTGGGCCCTATGGGTTCCAGGAGCCAATGACGATGTACGCCGGTGGTGACGGTATGCACCGCCGCGCACGTGACCGCCATTTTCTATCTGTTCCCTCACTTGATACCTGACCTTCAACAGGAGAGGACCTACACTGCAAGTGCTGCTCTGACCTGTGTCTTGAAGCGAGAATGGCCAATGTGTCAGGGAAGAGGGTCCCTCCCTTCACTTCGGAGGAGTTGGAGAAACTAGTGGATGGGATCCTCCCCCAGTACATACAAATGTACGGTCCTCCAGACAAACAGATGAGAACACTGTGAGCATGGTGGATGGCACATGATTGTATGGAGTGTCGTGGATGGAAGAGGGGGGAGGGGGACAGGCCAGCATGTGAGGAAAGTGTGTGTATGTATATCTGGGCAAGGGTGTGAGGTTTTTATGCAATTTGTGAGAAGAACTGTATGGGAGAGTAACATCCATTGTAACTTCACTTTTCCTCTAGGTCAGTGCCCACCAGAAGAAGGGTGTTTGGCGTGCCATCGCCAAGGGAGTCCGGTCCCTGGGGGTCTACCATAGACAGAGCACCTACTGCCGGAAAATATGGGAGGACCTGTGCCGCTGGAGCAAGAAGATGGCAGAGGGCCAGCTGGGGATGGCCTCCCAACGTGGAAGGGGTAGCTGTCCCACCATGACCCCCCTGATGTACCCGATCCTGGCGGTGGCATATCCGGAGTTGGATGGGTGCTTGAGGGCATCATGGCAGCCACAAGGGGGTGAGTATACTCTCATTCAGCTGACTCTGCACACTTGACAAGATATCTGGGTGGGGGTGGTGGGCTGTGGGTTCCCCTAGGCCAGGGCAGACGCGCAAAGGTAGATCCATTGATTTGCAACCTCATTCCCACTCCAATCCCAAAGGTGGTATTTGCCCTCTACACTTAATCAGGTTCCCATGCGTCCCAGCTGTGCATGAAATGGGTCTAGACAGAGTCCCCCTTGGGCATGTGCTTTTCCCCTGCACTGTTAGTGCATTTAGTGCATAGGGCTGCTCCCTGTGTGTTGTGTCCGCCAACGGTAGTGGTGTTGCATGCACTGACCATGTGTCTCTTCTGTCTTTCCCCCCCATTTTTTGTTTTGAAACCCTGTCCTTGCATGCATTAGCATCATCTGGCAAAGGAGCAGTGGCACCGGAGCAGGAGGGAGCTGCATCCCACATGGCCCTGGTGGGTGAAGAAACAGAGTCTGAAGGCACCAGTGGGACGGAGGGCGAGGGGAGCTCCACGACGGGGACAGGAGCATACACCAGCAACTCCTCCTCTGATGGGAGCTCCCTTGCGGTGGCGGGCACCTCTGTGTCCACCGCATCAACAGGTACAGCCATCACCCCCACTACCAGCACTGCCCTCCCAGCAGCCCCTCAGCGTGTTTCCCGTGCCCGCTCACCCAGGAGGGTGGGCATCTCCTTTGCCCCAGGCACCTCAACCCCTGCCCCATTCAGCCCTGCTGCTCTCAGTGAGGAGGCTATTGACCTCCTGAGATCCCTCACTGTTGGGCAATCTACCATTTTGAATGCCATCCAGGGTGTTGAGAGGCATTTACAGCAAACAAATGCATACCTGGAGGGCATTCATTCTGGCCAGGCGGCCCAACAGAGAGCATTTCAGGCTCTGGCCTCAGCACTGATGGCAGCCATTGTTCCTGTGTCCAGCCTCCCCCCTCCAACTTCCTCCACCCAGACCCAATCCCCTGTACCTCAGCCTATCCCAAGCACACCATCAGATCGGCATGCACACTCATCAACAAACAAGAGTGGACATGGCAAACATAAGCACCACACATCCCACAGGCACTCACACATCCACATGCAGACACACCAACATCCACTGCCTCCACTGTGTCCCCCTCCTCCATATCCTCCTCATCCCTCCCTGTCTCATCTCCACTCACACCTGCATGCACTACATCCTCAGCCACTACCTCCATCACCAGCACGCCCATCACCACACACCGCTCATGTGCACTCACCACCCCCACTACCGTTCACACATCCCCTGTGTCCTCTCCCAGTGTGTCTGTAAGCCTTCCTCCCAAAGTTCACAAACGCAGGCACACACCCACCCAACAGCCATCCACCTCACTACAGCCTCTGGCCCATGCACCTTCACCCAATTTCTGAAAACGTACACCTCCTACAACCACTACCTCTTCCTCCCCTCCCAAACCCCCTCCATCTTCCCATCCCAGTGTGTCTAAGAAACTTTTCCTGGCTAACATTGACCTCTTCCCTACACTTCCCCCCGCCCTTCCCCTAGGTCCAAACTGTCCAGGTCCCAGCCCACCACCTCAGCCACCAAATCCGCAAGCACAGTGGTCCCAGCAACTCCGGTCTCATTGTGGGCGCCACCCGTCAGGGCTGCTAGTGTGCCACCTAGTGAGGCCAAGGAGGAGGCCATTCTGCCACCTGCCAAGGTGAAGAAGGTGCCCACATGCCAGAGGGAGAAGCCACACCTACCAGCAAGCAAGGGCTCCTCCAAACCAAAAGTGGACAGTGGCAAGACACCAGCAGTGACATCAAAGGTGGGGAAGGGACAAAGCTGAAGAGCAGGTCAGGACAGGGCACAGAGACTCTGGCTGAGGTACCAGAGTCACCCCTTCTGTCAACCACAACACCAACCTGTACGGCGGTGGACACTGCCACCTGCACCGCCACCAGCACCACCACCTACATGTCTGCTGCCTCAGCAACAGTCCCCAGCATCATCCCCAGTGGGCAGCCATCCGAGGCTGCAGGAGACGTCCTGCTGTGTCCCTCAACAGGTGTAGACACATGCACCATCACCAGCACCTCCACCACAGACTCCGCCGCAACCACCGCCACCAGCCCCGTGACGTGCTCAGATAGTGCCACCACAGCTGACATGGCACTCATCCCCAGTGGGCAGCCGTCCGTGTCTGCAGGAGACATCCTGGGCCCTGCCCAACATCCATGAGGCATGACTCCCAGCACTGTTTGTACCTGCAGGTGGCAGGCGAAGTCCGAACAGGGTGGAGTGTGTCTCTGCCTCCATGGCGTATCATGCTACCTGTTCCCAGGCAATCTCGTGGCACAACCACCCAGGTGAGGGAATGGGACCTGCCACACTGCATGTGAAGCACTCTAGGCACAAAGCCCCCTCTAGAACCAGTGGAGCTTCACATCCACTACCCCAGTCCTTGGCAGGATGAAGCACTCTGGGCACGAAGCCCCCTCCAGAACAAGTGAAGATTCACATCCACTACCTCCGTCCTTGGCAGGATGAAGCCATCTGGGCACAAAGCCCCCTCTAGAACCAGTCGAGAATGACTTCCACTACCTCAGTCCTTGGCAGGATGAAGCACTCTGGACACCAAGCCCTCTCCAGAACCAGTGGAGAATGACATCCACTACCTCAGTCCTTGGCAGGATGAAGCACTCTGGGCACCAAGCCCCCTCCAGAACCAGTGGAGATTCACATCCACTACCTCAGTCATTGGCAGGATGAAGCACTCTGGGCACAAAGCCCCCTCCAGAACCAGTGGAGATTCACATCCACTACCTCAGTCCTTGGCAGAATGAAGCCCTCTGGGCACAAAGCTCCCTCCAGAACCAGTGGAGACTGTTATCCACTTGAGAGACTGTGGCTTTGCACTCCTCAGGATACAGCAGCGGGCAACACACCCACTGGAGAGACTTGAGAGACTGTGGCTTTGCACTCCCCAGGATACAACAGTGGGCAACCCACCCACTGGATAGACTAGAGAGAATGTGGCTTTGCACTCCCCAGGACCAATCAGTGGGAATGGAGCCCCCTCGTGGAGCAGTGGCGTCGTCTGTTCATCCGGCTGAGGTGCGCCCCTCCCCCTCCCCCTGAGGTGCCTGTTTATTTTCCATCTGATGCCCTTGTAGTTTACTCTCCGTTTCAAATCAGGTATCTTGTGTGGGCTTCGCCCATGCATTTTGGGACACTGATACACGGACAATGATTTGATTAATATCCGTACTTGTGTAGTTGGTGTACGTATTTGTATATACTGATTTTTTAAATTGCCCTATCTGATTTTTATTGATTACACTTGTGACAATCATTTAATTTTGTCCTTGCATTCTTCCAGGGGGCAAGGGGGTGTATATGTAATGTTGCTGCATGTATTTGTGTGTATGGTGTTGTGGGTGAGGGTGGGGGTGTTGCATGTGTGTGTCACTCTCTTTTCCCTCCCCCCTACCCTGTGTTGTAGATGCAGTACTCACTGTGGTTATAGATGGCGTCTTTCCTGCTCTTGATACAAGAGGAGGAAGAGCAGCATGGGCAGGACCTGTAGTTCGGGCTCCATGGCGTCCTGGTTCCTCGTTGGGTGTCGAGAGGTGAGTGGTTTCCCTATGTCCTGTTTCCGCCATGCTTTTGATAGCGTTGGTACCGCCCCAGAAAAGGTGGTGGACAGGCCAGTTGTGATACAGTGGGCGGAACCTTGTGTTCCGCCTGTCTGTTGGTGGTTACCGCCGCAGTGTTTGTTTCTACCGCTGTGGCGGTCGGAGTGTTAAAGTGTCTGTCTATGTTGGCGGTTTCCGCCATGGTCATGATTCAATTTTTCCGCCGGCCTGTTGGCGGTATTACCGCTGCTTTAACACTGACCGCCAGGGTTGTAATGAGGGCCAATGTGCCAATAAAAATAGGTTCATTAGAAGATAAGCACTAATTTATGGTTTGCAATTCAAGTCTAAAAATCTGTTAGGACGTGACCTGTTGTGTAAGCTAAACTGTTTCATTGGCTGCACATCCAAAGGAATAGAAATACAAACAAATGAGGAAGAAGATGTCCCCTGTAAAATTGCAGAATAGTACCCATTTATCTCGCTGTATCCAGTGATGACATGTAATGGCCTACCCAAAGAAATAAGAGAGACAGTTTTTCCTGAGGTTTGGGATTTTTCAGGAAAGGCTATAGGACTCATAAAAGGAGTTGAGCAAGTAAAAAATAACAACCAAATGCAGTGTATCTGAGTATACCCTCTCAACACGATACCTGAGTTAGTTGCAGGAACAACACCCTTGATTGAGAGTCTTATTGAGCAAGGTGTTCTGTAGGAAATTTTGGGAAGCCCTTGTAATTTCCCTACTTTGGGAATATGGAAGCCCAAAGGAAAATACTACATAGTTTAGGATTTAATAAAAGTGAACAAGATTGTTGTTCCATGTTGTCCTGTGGTACTGAATTCAGCAGTGATTTTGTTTCAGATAAGGTTTACGGTTCTTGATCTGTGCCAGGCATTATGTTCCATTCCCTTGCACGAGGAAAGCCAATTCCTCTTTGCCTTAAATTTGGCAGTCATATAATAACATGGTGCCATACTCCTCAGGGGTATATGGTTTCACCAACAATCTGAAATCAGATTTTGATGAAGAACTTGGAGTCCCTTAAAATACCCTACCATTGGTTCTTAGTGTAGTATATTGACGGCATTTTGGTTGCGTCAAATACTCCAGAAGCCTGTAGAAGAGATACCATAGCTCTCTTAAATAATTTAGAAGAAAATGTACATAAAGTTTCCCCAGCAATGTTGCAGTTCTGTAAAAATAGAAGTTCAATACTCAGGTTATCACATTGAGAAAGGTGCAAAGAAGGTGTCCAAAGAGTGAATTTCAGCATCATGCAGATGACTCCTCCAGTTACCCCGAGGTAAGTCAGAATGTTTCTGGGAATGATTGGCTACTGCCACCAATGGATTCTGAATGCTTCTCCTTTGTCCAAGCTCTTACAAAGGCAAACACACAAGGATGTGTCTGATCCGGTACCATTTGATGATGAATGCATGCGCGCCTTCACTGAGCTGAGAGGAAGCTTATGCCGAGCCCCAGCTCTGGGAATGCCTGATTACAACAAATGTTTTTCTTTGTTTTGCTTTGAGAGGGATGGATGTGCTCTCTCATTTTGACACAGTTACGTAGAAATGCAAACAAGCTTGTGGCATGTGTTTCAGCCACACTTGATCCTGTCGCTGCTGGCTTGTGCTGCTGTCTATGAACCATGGTTGCATTAAGCGTCAGTGTTGAGCAGTGCAAGCGCACTGTTATGGGCCACCGACTCAACATTTCAATCCCCCATTCAGTGGAGATTATGTTAACTCCTACTAAGATCTAATACCTAACCAATGCACATTTGACCCATTATGGACAGATTATTAGGGGCGGGCAGTGTTTGTGGAGCCGCACTACACAGAACTCAGCAAAGTGGTAAAAAACCTCTGCTGCACTATGCGGAATTCAGAAGGCAGACAGAGTTTTCCTGTCGCGCCTGTTCATGTTGTGTGGAGTATGTTCCCGTATTCAAAATTGTGTGTGAATGGCACCACGGGATTTGCATTTTTGCAATTCTCCACCCTTCTAATTAATCTACCCCTCATTATTATTTATTGTTTTAGTTGTCTTTTTGTGTCTGTGTATTTTTACGTTTTTTTCATTTTTTGTGCTTTTTGTGACTTTTGCATTTTTATTATTATTTCCTTTTACTTCCATAGTTATTTCTTCCTTCCTTTTCATCCCACCTCCCAGGGACATGGCAGAGCAGGGAAGTGGCGGCAAACAGGGGAGCGGCAGCTCAAGGCCTCCCCTCAACAGCCAGCACCAGCCACCTGCATTGTGGATGGGTGCAGCGCCAAGGGGTGCAGCCCCAGCCCATCTTCTGTAAGGCAGAGGTGGCAGCACTGCTTTTCAATATGTGGTGCCACCTCCTCTTCATGCTGGCAGCAGGCAGTATTCCTGGCAGCATTTACTCCCTGCAGGAGCATCGGCTGCATTGTGCAGGTGTGTTTGGTGAACCACCCAGGTCCAGCACACCACCCAGCAGCTGACCCACCGCTATATGGATATCATCGACCGCGAGTAAGACGTGCTTGACTTGCTGTAGAGATTCCAGGACTTTGTGAATATTATTTATAATATATTATTTATAATATTGTGGTTTTGTTCTACAATGCTGACTTTTTTCCGAATACCATGCTGCTCACAATCAGAGGTAAGTTACGTTTAGTTTACGTTCCTCATCGTACTCGTTGGTGCTTGCTTTGGCTGATTATTTAAGAAGTCATTGCAGTGCAGACTCATCTGTCCTCCTGTCACCTTGTGAATTAGTGATATCAGTGTGTTACAGTTCTCCGTGACTTTCTTTATGTAGCTCTTACAGTCCAAAGTAATTTCACAGTGATTTGTAGTACTCGTATGCATATACGCATTGCAAAAACTGAGGCTAAGTTGGTCCTTCAAGGAGGTTGAGAAATGAGAAAAGAACTAGAGATCATTTATTGAAATGCATTAGTTCCAAATGTAGTTTTTGTTAAGAAAATTTGGAATAGGGATTTTAGGATTAGTGTAGCCAACTCAACGATAGTCGATACTAATACCATATGCGATCTGATTTAAATAAGTATAATGTTATTGCTTTTGCCTGTTATAATAATTTAGTGGGGATTAACTGTTCCATTAATGTATTTTTTATCTTCTTTTTTTCTTACATCAGCACCCAAGAGCAAGAAGTGGGGCAGCAATGAGGCGACTCCGGGAAGAGCTAGAGATGAGGTGCCGACCCCCAGTGCCTCTGCTGAGGGCTCTGCTCACCCCAGTAAGTCCTATTATTTATTATTAATAGTTTCCTAACTTTTACCTCTGCTTACTGTTATAGTACTTTTAATTTTGCCTTGTTTTTGTTTTATGCGGGCTCCTTTTTTCCCAGCTCTCCTAGTCAATGTCTGTTTAATTCCTGTTATCCCTGCATTATTGTTTTTTCTGTATTTCGTGTATTTTTTTGGTAGCTGACTTTTTTTGGTCTGTATTAGTCTGTAGATTTCTTCTGCTTTACTGGTAATGTTTCCCTACCCTATATATCTTGTGGTACAGTAAGACTAATAACAGATGTTTGGTATTCTACTGTCTACTGTGAAGATTGCAGGCCAAAGTCAGCTAGTATTATTAATAATATTCACCATGTATGTTTGTTGCGAGGGATTTCTTTTTCTTGCTCATGCTTTAACAGAGAGAGCGGCATTGGTCATAGACTCCCCCTAAACCCCAAATGTTGTGTTCTGTAGTTCACTTTTAAAGTATATCAGCAGTTCCCATGACAGTGCAGTATGGCTGGAAAAAATGAGGTCCCACTACATTTGTCAACCAAACATAATATATATTTAATTAACTATTATTATTCTTCCCCTTCATAGCCCTTCAATGATTTAGACCCATCATCATCATAGGCTATATAGCTTTGCCCTTCCGTTATTGAAAGTTTTTGGTTGGCTTCACCTTCTGGATTTTCTAACATTGTGAACCAACAAAATGCCAGGAGTGACCTTTTTGATTGAAGATACTGCAGTGGTAACCAAACTATAGTGATATATTGCAGTTGTATTTTTTTTATTAAAAAGGCATATCTTGCATCTAAAAAATGTATAATATTTCCTTTTAGCCACACAGAGTCCCGCCAGCTTAAGTTCCACTGCAGGAGCAGAAGGAGCAGGGGGAGAAGCGCCAGCAGGGACAGGCAGTGGTAAATCACATTGCTGGCTTATTGACATAACTATTATACCCACTAGCTACAAGGGTGACATCATGACTCGTAATCGTGAACCCTGCTTTACCACCTACTGCACTGTTTGAGTTGTGGCCTGATCTATCTGCACCTCAGGAAAAGCTCACACAATGCAAACTAAAAATGATGGCTTGATGGAAACGGGAAAGACAGAAGGTTAAAAGAAATGATGAGTGAAATGAGTGAAAGGAAAGGATGCATGGGTGAAAGGATGTGTGGGTGAGTATCGGGTGAATGGATGGAAGGGTGAAAGGATTATTGAAAGAAAAGGTGGACAATGAATGTATAGAAAATGGTTTGAAAAATTTGGAGAAAAACTGGATGAGAGAAAGCAAAGCTTAAATCATGGTGGCTATGAATGAATATATCTCGAAAAATGAAAGGATGATTGAATAATTGCTTGGATGATTAAACAAAGGAGCTCTTATTTTGAAGGGCATGCAGCTTATCTACTTCACTTACTTTGTTTTATGGCTATCAAAGCTATGTTTCAAAGTGGGGGTATTTTAATTTGTGTTCTTCTTATCCCTTCACTCACTAAATTTGTTAAGCGAGGAAGATATGTATCACACCCATCATCATTCATCAACCCTCTCCCTGCCCATGACATTTAACCACCCATGGCCGAAGAAGTGCAGTAGGGTTCAATTAGTGACAGCAATGTCGGCTGTACAATGTGCATCTGCTTCAGTTAATGTGGCACACAAGGTGTGTTAGAAATGGGGTCTTTGGTTGACAGTCAGGTTACCCCCTGTTCAAGCAAAGACCCTCACTCTAGTCAGGGTAAAAGAGAATCACCCTCAGCTAACCCCTGCTTACCCCCTTGGTAGCTTGGCAGAGCAGTAGGCTTAACTTCAGAGTGCTAGGTGTAAAGTATTTGTACCAACACACACAGTAACTTAATGAAAACACTACAAAATGACACAACACCAGTTTAGAAAAATAGGAAATATTTATCTAAACAAAACAAGACCAAAACGCCAAAAATCCACCATACACAAGTCAAGTTATCAATTAAAAATCAAAAAGAGTCTTTAAGTAGTTTTAAAAACACACTAGCGCTGCTAGAGTGAAAATGTACCTGGTGTGCGTCAAAAATAACTCTGCACGGCGTTACTTGAGTCAAAAATCCAGCCGCACGATGATTTGAAAATCCCGCAGCGCAGGTTGTGATCTCCCAGCCTCCGTCAGCGATGCTGCGCGTCGTTTCTCCTGCTCCGTGTGTCGATTTTTCGGTCGCGTTTCCTGCGAGCGTCGTTTCTCAGCTGCGGAGCCGGCGGCGCGTCGGTTTTTCAGCCGCAGATCGGATTTGCATCAATCTTTTCCCCGCACGGCGCTCTGTGCGTGGATTTTCTTGTCTTTAGGCTGCCAGCTTCTCCTTTCAGGGTCCCAGGAACTGGATGGGCACCACAGGGCAGAGTAGGAGTCTCTCCAGAGACTCCAGGTGCTGGCAGAGAGAAGTCTTTGCTGACCCTGAGACTTCAAACAACAGGAGGCAAGCTCTAGATCAAGCCCTTGGAGATTTCTTCACAAGATGGAAGGCCCACAAAGTCCAGTCTTTGCCCTCTTACTATGGCAGAAGCAGCACTGCAGGAAAGCTCCACAAAGCACAGTCACAGGCAGGGCAGCACTTCTTCCTCAGCTATCAGCTCTTCTCCAGGCAGAGGTTCCTCTTGGTTCCAGAAGTGTTTCTAAAGTCTGTAGATTTGGGTGCCCTTCTTATACCCATTTTAGTCTTTGAAGTCACCTTTCTTCAAAGGGGACTCACACCTACTTGTGAAATCCTGCCTTGCCCAGGCAAGGCCTCAGACACACACCAGGGGGTTGGAGCCGGCATTGTCAGAGGCAGGCACAGTCCTTTCAGATGAGAGTGACCACTCCACCCCTCCCTCCTAGCAGAGATGGCTAATCAGGAAATGCAGGTTACACCCCAGCCCCCTTTGTGTCACTGTCTAGTGCGAGGTGAAAAACAACCCAACTGTCAAACTGACCCAGACAGGGAATCCACAAACACGGCAGAGTCACAGAATGGTTTAAGCAAGAAAATGCTCACTTTCTAAAAGTGGCATTTTCAAACGCACAATCTTAAAATCAACTTTACTAAAAGA
Organism: Pleurodeles waltl; assembly: GCF_031143425.1. Lineage (NCBI taxonomy): Eukaryota > Metazoa > Chordata > Amphibia > Caudata > Salamandridae > Pleurodeles > Pleurodeles waltl. The sequence continues at coordinate 683,737,189 of NC_090449.1, read as the reverse complement.
TGTATTTTTAAATTGTGAGTTCAGGGACCCCAAACTCCACATGTCCATCTACTCTCTAGGGGAATCTACACTTTAATCATATTTAAAGGTAGCCCCCATATTATCCTATGAGAGAGACAGGCCTTGCAACAGTGAAAAACGAAATTGGCAGTATTTCACTGTCAGGACATATAAACCACATTACTATATGTCCTACCTTATCCATACACTGCACCCTGCCCTTGGGGCTACCTAGGGCCTACCTTAGGGGTGCCTTACATGTAAGAAAAGGGAAGGTTTAGGCCTGGCAAGTGGGTACACTTGCCAAGTCGAATTTACAGTGTAAAAATACACACACCGACACTGCAGTGGCAGGTCTGAGACATGATTACAGAGCTGCTTATGTGGGTGGCACAACCAGTGCTGAAGGCCCACTAGTAGCATTTGATTTACAGGCCCTGGCACCTCTAGTGCACCTTACTAGGGACTTACTAGTAACTCAAATAGGCCAATCATGGATAAACCAATTACATTCAATTTACACGGAGAGCATATGCACTTTAGCACTGGTTAGCAGTGGGAAAGTGCTCAGAGTTCAAAAGCCAACTGCGACAGGTCAGAAACAAATAGGAGGCAGGAGGCAAAAAGACTGGGGATGACCCTGCATAAGCAAAAGTCCAACAAGGTGTATTTCCATTCTCCTACTCAGTCACCTCTCTTAGTACTTCACTCCTTTATTCTTGCCTAAGTTCTTGCATCCTAGCATTAAAAAAAAATGAAAAATACATTTTTGGCATGTGCCACATTTTCAGCTTCCAAAACATTTTTTATGGTTTCTCATAACGGATTTATTTTATGCTTGTTGAGATTTTTCCCTTTAGACTTTTGTCTATTACTGAGTGAACAAGCCCAAGCTTAGGCACTGAATCAATTATCATTTTCACCCACCTAGTCCCTTTGCCTTACTTGTAGTAGAGAATGTCAAGTTTCTTCTCCTTACTGCCCAGCAAATTAATTTGCTGGAGATAATTTGTAGTGGTGGGTGAAGCCACTAGGTAAGGTGGAACTAGAAAGTGCCTGATTTGATTTCAAGTTTGGCGTAAGGGATACTCTGTGACGAACGTGCCAATTACAGTCCATATAGCCATTTGGTTTCTCTGTAGTGCAGTGCATCATTTTCTCCACCATCTACTTATGGCAGGCAGGATAATATTTCTACATTTTATAAATGAAGTATGTGACGTAGTATTTTATTTATTAATCATCAGCCACTTTGGATTCAGGATCGAAACAAAATGAAAGGCATTTGGAGAAGAGCAGGGCTATGGAATTAAAGATAGATAATTGTCAACTACAGCTGTGTCAGCTGCAGACAGTAGCAAAGTACCAAAGTACTGGCTAGCATGCCTCCATTCATTTGGCACAACAACTTGTACTCTGTAGCGCATAATGCCTTACACATAAATGAGAGGTAATTTATTTTAATTTTTCGACTATAAGTGTCTATTTCGTTACTTGAAATGCCTTTAAAAGAAAAAAAAAAACATAATTTTTTTTAATCTGGTGTTAATCTGCCTTAATTATTTCCTACCAGACAGTCAGTGATTTTATGTGAGACATGTGTGGGTATAGAAACACAACTAGCCCTGTGACTCTCCTAATAATAATCACATCAAATTCTGATGTCCCTAGGGGACCAGCAATGTACTGCTACTGTGCCACCCACTACTTACTTTTAAAGAAGTGTTTGCTCAGAGAATTGTTTATAATTTGTCTTTTGTTTTTCACCCACCAGGCAGGAGATAAAGGCGCATCTGTGGTAGCATGGGCTGGAGAACATCCAGGCCAAATAGCTGTGGCTGATGGTCCTAGAGGATGAAGAGACAGAGGGGGTCATTCTGACCCTGGCGGTCGGTGATAAAGCGGCGGCCAACCAGCCAACAGGCCGGCGGTCCAAAAAATGCAATTCTGACCCTGGCGGGAACCGCCAACACAGCCCGCCGCATTAACACTCCGACCGCCACGGCGGAACAAACAAACAGCGCGGCGGTCACCGCCAACAGCCCGGCGGGAGACAATGTACCGCCTACCCGATAACGACCCACCAATCTGCCACCTTTTCCGGGGCGGGAGCCCCGCCGATAAAAACACGGCGGAAACAGACTACGAACGGGAAAACGCTCACCTCCACATACTCCACGCGAGATTCCGGCAGTATGGAACCCGAGTTACAGGTCATCCCCGCACTCCTATACCTGCTCCTGTACCAGGAGCACGCCCGGCGGCGCGGAAGACATCGGTGAGTACTGCACCTACGACACAGGGGAGGGAAAAGATTACCGGCACACACCCACCCACCCACACCCACAACAACACACACATCAATGCATTCCCACAGATCACTGTCACAACCCACAAACCCCCCCCTCCGAAATAATGCAAAGACCAAAAGAAGAGATCTTAAACAGGCAGATATATTGAAAAATGGACAGCAGTAATCCAAATAAATAAATAAACTATGTACAAAATATATGCATCTACTATATGTAGTCCAACCACTGTCCGTGGACCACAGGCGTCCTGAGCAAAGGGGCAAGGCCCAGTCCCACGACAAGAACTCCACGGAGAGAACACTGCAGGGGCATCAGAAATAAAAAAGGACAGGCACCTCAGGGGGAAGGGAAGGGGGGGCACCTCAGCCACTTGAGTACACAACGCCAGATCCACGAGGGGACTCCATGACCACTGGCCCATCCTGGGGAGAGCAAAGCCACAGTCCATACAGTCCATACAGTGGGTGGCCTGCCCACTGGGCCATCCTGGGGAGTGCAAAGCCACAGTCCATACAGTCCATACAGTGGGTGGCCTGCCCACTGGGCCATCCTGGGGAGAGCAAAGCCACAGTCCATACAGTCCATACAGTGGGTGGCCTGCCCACTGGGCCATCCTGGGGAGTGCAAAGCCACAGTCCAAACAGTCCATACAGTGGGTGGCCTGCCCACTGGGCCATCCTGGGGAGAGCAAAGCCACAGTCCATACAGTCCATACAGTGGGTGGCCTGCCCACTGGGCCTTCCTGGGGAGAGCAAAGCCACAGTCCATACAGTCCATACAGTGGGTGGCCTGCCCACTGGGCCATCCTGGGGAGAGCAAAGCCACAGTCCATACAGTCCATACAGTGGGTGGCCTGCCCACTGGGCCATCCTGGGGAGAGCAAAGCCACAGTCCATGCAGTCCATACAGTGGGTGGCCTGCCCACTGGGCCATCCTGGGGGGAGCAAAGCCACAGTCCATACAGTCCATACAGTGGGTGGCCTGCCCACTGGGCCATCCTGGGGAGAGCAAAGCCACAGTCCATACAGTCCATACAGTGGGTGGCCTGCCCACTGGGCCATCCTGGGGAGAGCAAAGCCACAGTCCATACAGTCCATACAGTGGGTGGCCTGCCCACTGGGCCATCCTGGGGAGAGCAAAGCCACAGTCCATACAGTCCATACAGTGGGTGGCCTGCCCACTGGGCCATCCTGGGGAGTGCAAAGCCACAGTCCATACAGTCCATACAGTGGGTGGCCTGCCCACTGGGCCATCCTGGGGAGTGCAAAGCCACAGTCCAAACAGTCCATAACAGACTCCACTGCCACTGGAGGAGGCATGTTGGCCAGAGGACATCCTGCAGCCCTGCCCGAGACAGATCCTGCCCTGCCACGTCTGCCAAAGGGCCAGCGGTTCTTGCCTGGAAGGGCCCAGTTCTGCGGTTCTTGCCTTGAAGGGCCCAGTTCCGCGGTTCATGAGACGGCGGTCCCCAGCGGAGCGGTGCTGGAGACGGCGGGGCCCAGTTCAGCGGTTATTGCCTTGAAGGGCCCAGTTCAGCGGTTCTTGCCTTGAAGGGCCCAGTTCAGCGGTTCTTGAGACGGCGGTCCCCAGCGGAGCGGTGCTGGAGACGGCGGGGCCCAGTTCAGCGGTTCTTGCCTTGAAGGGCCCAGTTCAGCGGTTCTTGCCTTGAAGGGCCCAGTTCAGCGGTTCTTGCCTTGAAGGGCCCAGTTCAGCGGTTCTTGAGACGGCGGTCCCCAGCGGAGCGGTGCTGGAGACGGCGGGGCCCAGTTCAGCGGTTCTTGCCTTGAAGGGCCCAGTTCAGCGGTTCTTGCCTTGAAGAGCCCAGTTCAGCGGTTCTTGAGACGGCGGTCCCCAGCGGAGCGGTGCTGGAGACGGCGGGGCCCAGTTCAGCGGTTCTTGCCTTGAAGGGCCCAGTTCAGCGGTTCTTGCCTTGAAGGGCCCAGTTCAGCGGTTCTTGAGACGGCGGTCCCCAGCGGAGCGGTGCTGGAGACGGCGGCCATTCTATGGCCAACTGCTCATTGCCTGGTGGTGCCCTCCTGGGCAGCGGGGATGGTTCTCCTTCAATGCCCACCTGGGCTGTGGGTGATGGGGCCCTCCTGGCCAGCTGGGCTGGGTCCTCCCTGGGCAGCAGCTATGGGGGTGGTGGGCTCTCCCTGGGCAGCTGTGACGGTTCCTCCCTGGGCAGCGGCTATGGGGGTGGTGGGCTCTCCCTGGGCAGCTGTGACGGTTCCTCCCTGGGCAGCGGCTATGGGGGTGGTGGGCTCTCCCTGGGCAGCTGTGACGGTTCCTCCCTGGGCAGCGGCTATGGGGGTGGTGGGCTCTCCCTGGGCAGCTGTGACGGTTCCTCCCTGGGCAGCGGCTATGGGGGTTGTGGGCTCCTCCTGGGCAGCTGTGACGGGTCCTCCATGGGCAGCAGGCCTGCTGCCTGACTTCTCCGCCTTGCTGCCCTTGCCCTCTTTAGTCGGGAGTCTGTGGCCCTTTCCTCCCTTTGGAGCTGTGGCTGTTGACGGTGGCTGGCTAGTGTCCTGGGGGGATATAGAACCCGGGCTCCTGCGGCGGCCCTTCCGCCTTCTGCTCCTCTTCCCAGGGGGTGGGCTGCCTGTTCCCTTGCTGCTGGGCGAAGATCCAGACATGCGGGCTGGTGGGCTCCAATACCCCTGCACCCTTGTCAAGGGGGCTGCAGGGCTGGTGGTGGCTGAGGTGCTCTTCTTACCCCGACGAGAAGGAGGGGGGGGCTCAGGGTCAGGAAAGAAGTTAGCAGTAGCGAGAAAGATTTTCTTGGGACAATGGAGAGTGATAGGTACAGTGGGAATGGGAGTGGAGGGAGAGGATGTGGTTGTAGGTGAGTCACGTTTGCTGTCTTTGGGTGCAGGTGCAGGAGGGATAGGCTGTCGTGAGGTGGATGGCTGTTGGGTGGGTGTGTGGCTGCGTTTGTGTGGTGTGGAAGAGGTGGTGACAGACACAGTGGGAGAGGACACAGGGGACGTGTAAATGGCAGTGGGGGTGGTGACTGCACGTGTGCGGACTGTACTGGAGGGTGTGCTGGTGATGGAAACACTGGCTGATGGTGAGGTGAATGAAGGTGTGAGTGTAGACGTCACAGGGAGGGAGGAGGGAGACGAGGAGGTGGGGGTCACAGAGGTGGTAGTGACTGTTGGCATGTCTGCATCGGAATGTTGCTTGTGTGAATGTCTGCGTGATCTGTGGTGCTTATGTTTGGATGAGCTGCTCTTGGGTGTTGAGGTGTGTGCAGGCTGGTCTGATGGTGTGGGTGTGACAGGCAGAGGAACAGGAGACTGGGAGGAGGGAGTTAGTAGAGGGAGGCAGGAGACAGGGACAATGGCTGCCGTCAGTGCTGAGGCCAGAGCCTGGAACGATCGCTGATGGGCAGCCTGACCTGAATGAATGCCCTCCAGGTACGCATTGCTGCGATGAACCTCCCTCTCCACCCCCTGGATGGCATTCAAAAGGGTAGACTGCCCAACAATGAGCGTTCGGAGGAGGTCAATGACCTCCTCACTGAGGGCAGCGGGGGTAACAGGGGCAGGGCCTGAGGTGCCTGGGGCGAAGGAGATGCCCGGCTTCCTGGCAGAGCGGGCACGGGGCGAACGCTGAGGGGCTGCTGGGAGGGCGAAGATGGTGCGCTGGGTGGCGGCTGTACCTGTAATGGCGGGGGCACGGATGTTGCCACCCCCACAAGGGAGCTCCCTTCCGAGGACGTGTCCGTGTCGCTGCAGGCTCCAGTCGTCCCCGTTGTGGAGCTCCCCTCGCCCTCCGTCTCACTGGTCCAGTCAGACTCTGTGGCATGGCCCTCCTGGGCCATGTGAGATGCAGCTCTCTCCTGCCCCGATGCCACTTCTCCTCCGCCTGATGATGCTGATGCACACAAGCACAGAAAGACAAACAAAAAGGGGGGGGGAGAGAGAAATAAAGAGATTTTGAGTACATGGATCACCGGTACAGTTAGCGGACATGACAGACACAGATGCCCCCTGCACTAAGTTGCGCACTTGGGGTCCGCTACGCATTCCGTGGAACATGCCCTACACGCCTAGAGTTGACAACTGCACCCATGGATGACACGGCCCAGGGATGGCTGTACTGGCACACTACTGAGGGTGGTGGCTGGGGACACAGGGGCTTACGGGGGTGCCCAGCCTACAGATATCGCCCTGGCCTAGGGGGACCCACAGCCCTCCTCCCCCACCCAGACACCTCCACTGCGCGACAACTGAGTAGATTATGCTTGTACTCACCCCCTTGTGTCTGCTGTGCTGTCCTCACGCGCCCATCCAAATCAGGGTAGGCCACCGCCAGGATCCGGAACATCAGGGGGGTCAGTTGACGGCAGGCACACCGCCTACGTTGGGAGGCCATCCCCAGCAGAGACTCGGCGGTCTTCTTGGTCCCGCGGCGGATGTCCTCCCACCTCTTGCGGCAGTGGGTGCCCCGTCGATGGTGGACCCCCAGGGTCCGGACTTCCTTGGCGATGGCACGCCAAATCCCGATCTTCTCATGGGCGCGGACCTATGTGACACGTACAGGGAGGGAGAAATACCACGTTCAAGTTTGTCTGCATTTTCGTTGCCAGTGGCCCAACATGCCCCCCATCCCCGCCAGGCACCCCGCCAGCCCCCCCGCCAGGCCCAACATGCCCCCCATCCCCGCCATGCCCCCCGCCAGGCCCAACATGCCCCCCATCCCCGCCAGGCCCCCCGCCAGCCCCCCCGCCAGGCCCAACATGCCACCCATCCCCGCCAGGCCCCCCGCCAGGCCCAGCATGCCCCCCATCCCCGCCAGGCCCCCCGCCAGGCCCAACATGCCCCCCGCCAGGCCCAACATGCCCCCCATGCCCCCCGCCAGGCCCAACATGCCCCCCATCCCCGCCATGCCCCCCGCCAGGCCCAACATGCCCCCCATCCCCGCCAGGCCCCCCGCCAGCCCCCCTGCAGGCCCAACAACGCCCCCATCCCCGCCAGGCCCCCGCCAGCCCCCCCGCCAGGCCCAACATGCCCCCCATCCCCGCCAGGCCCCCCGCCAGCCCCGCCCCGCCAGCCCCCCTGCCAGGCCCAACATGCCCCCCATCCCCGCCATGCCCCCCGCCAGGCCCAACATGCCCCCCATCCCCGCCAGGCCCCCCGCCAGCCCCCCCGCCAGGCCCAACATGCCCCCCATCCCCGCCAGGCCCCCCGCCAGGCCCAACATGCCCCCCATCCCCGCCAGGCCCCCCGCCAGGCCCAACATGCCCCCCGCCAGGCCCAACATGCCCCCCATCCCCGCCATGCCCCCCGCCAGGCCCAACATGCCCCCCATCCCCGCCATGCCCCCCGCCAGGCCCAACATGCCCCCCATCCCCGCCAGGCCCCCCGCCAGCCCCCCTGCAGGCCCAACAACGCCCCCATCCCCGCCAGGCCCCCGCCAGCCCCCCCGCCAGGCCCAACATGCCCCCCATCCCCGCCAGGCCCCCCGCCAGCCCCCCCGCCAGGCCCAACATGCCCCCCATCCCCGCCAGGCCCCCCGCCAGCCCCCCGCCAGGCCCAACATGCCCCCCATCCCCGCCAGCCCCCCCGCCAGGCCCAACATGCCCCCCATCCCCACCAGGCCCAACATGCCCCCCGCCAGGCCCCCAAGCCAGCCAGTGGCCCCAAATCCATATTGAATTAAACTCACTTGTTGGTCTGGAGGACCGTAGAGTAGCGCATACTGGGGGAGGACCCCATCCACAAGTTTCTCCAACTCTTCTCCAGTGAAGGCAGGGGCCCTTTCCCCAGTCGCAGCAGCCATTGTCCCTTCCAGACCGAGGTCACAGCAACACTTGCAGTATAGGTCCTCTCCTGTGAAAGTTCAAGTCGCAAGTGAATAAGTAGATAGAAAATGGCGGTCACGCCCGCGGCGGTGCGTACCGCGGCGGGGCGTACCGCCACCGCCGGCGCACTTCGCCATTGGCTCCTGATACCCATAGGCTTCAATGTTATCCAATGCGGCTTCGCGCCGCGGTCTTCGACCGCCTACCGCCACGGTGTGCCACGCCAGCGCATTGACCTCACATCCCATTGTCACACTTCACAGGTCAGGCAGCCGCCATTTCGAGGGTCCACATGGCTCAATTTCAACTGCGTCACACAGGCCTAGGCCTTGCATAGCCACTCATACACGCCATTCACTGCATAGAGAATCGTTTACTGTGCAAGCTGTGAGTACGTACCTGTGGGTTGCTTGACTGTGTGCTCCATGTTGTCCTTCCTAGGCACCGTCCGCTGGGTTTGGCGAGGAGAAGGAGGAATCCTCCCGTGTACAGACCGCTGGTGGACCTGTCGACAATGGAAGCACGCCACATTATCCTGACCTACCGGCTTGACCGTGCCACTATACATGAACTGTGTGCCCAGCTGGAGCCCGACCTGATGTCCCCCATCCGCCAACCCACAGGGATTCCCCCTCTGGTGCAGGTCCTGTCAGTACTCCATTTCTTGGCAAGTGGGTCATTTCAGACAACAGTGGGAATTGCTTCTGGGATGTCTCAGCCCATGTTTTCGAAGGTGTTATCCAGAGTGTTGTCTGCCCTGATGAAATACATGAGGAGCTACATCCTTTTCCCTGAGGTGGGCGAATTGGCTACAGTGAAGGGTGATTTCTATGCCCTTGGACATATTCCCAACGTCATTGGTGCCATTGATGGGACCCATGTGGCTTTGGTTCCCCCCCAAGAAAGTGAGCAGGTGTACAGGAACAGGAAAAGTTACCATTCTATGAACATCCAGGTGGTGTGTTTGGCTGACCAGTACATCTCCCATGTCAATGCCAAATTCCCTGGGTCAGTGCATGACGCCTACATCCTAAGGAATAGCAGCATCCCTTACGTGATGGAACAGCTAGAGAGACACCGTGTATGGCTATTGGGGGACTCTGGGTACCCCAACCTGTCGTGGCTACTGACCCCAGTAAGGAATCCCCGGACCAGGGCAGAGGAACGGTACAATGAGGCCCATGGGCGTACTAGGAGGGTGATCGAACGCACCTTCGGCCTCCTAAAGGCCAGGTTTCGGTGCCTGCATATGACAGGTGGATCCCTAATGTACTCACCTAAGAAGGTGTGTCACATCATCGTGGCCTGCTGCATGCTTCACAACCTGCTTTGCGCCGCCAGGTGCCTTTCCTGCAGGAGGATGGTCGAGACGGTGGTGTTGTGGCAGCTGTGGAACCTGTGGAGAGTGACGAGGAGGAAGACGACGGGGCTGAAACAGACAACAGGGACAGAATCATTGCACAGTACTTCCAATAGGACACAGGTAACAATTCAAACATAATTTAGTAAATGTAAACTACTCTCCTGCATCTCTGCTGCCTGTCTATTTGCCCCAGTGTATGATGACTGAGTTGTGGCTTTTCCCTCCCTATTTCAGATCTGGGGTCCCCACTACGAGTCCTGTGCTTCGTTTCCCCATGGACTACAGCTTTGTGGCAGCGGTTTGTTGACTTCACTATGTACAAGGACATATTTGCACTGTCATGTCAATTACAATATTTTGAAATCACAGCCAGACTCCAGATAGTTTTGTGCAAAATAGGTGTTTATTTCAGTGCTCAAAATGGGATGGGTGGTTTCAAGTGGGTGGGGGCTATGGTGAAGGAATGTCCATGGCAGAGTCCAGAGTAACAGTCACACAGGTGCATTGTCCATAGGCCTGTGGAGAGATGGAGCATGGGCAGTTCAAGGATGGACAGGGTGACAATGTGGGACAGTGGGATGACATCAGGTGGTATCCTTTGCTGGCGGGGGTCTTGACATCCTACTCTGTCTTCTTGCGAGATCTCAGGGCCCTCTTGCGGGGTGGTTCTTCTCCTGCAGGAGGTGGGGGTCCGGTGGGCTGCTGTTGTGCGGGGGCCTCCTGTCCACTAGCGCCGGCGGAGGTGGTTGGTTGTTCTTGGTCCAGGCTAGTGGCAGGGGCCCTTTGTTGTTGTTGAGTGTCCGTCCTGGTGTTGATGAGTTCCTGCAGCAGCCCTACCATGGTAACCAGGGTGGAGGTGAGGGCTCTGATGTCCTCCCTGTACCCCCGATAGTGTTCCTCCTGCAGTACCTGGATCTCCTGGAACCTGGCCAGTACCGTCGCCATCGTCTCCTGGGAGCGGTTGTATGCTCCCATGATGGTGGTGAGGGCCTCGTGGAGAGTGGGTTCCCTGGGCCCGTCCCCCCCCTGTCGCACAGCTGCCCTCCCAGTTCCCCTGTTTCCCTGGGCCTCTGCCCCCTGGCCGGTGTGCCCACTACCACTGCCCCCAGGTCCCTGTTGTTGTTGGGGTGGTGGGTTATCCTGGGTGCCCTGTAGTGGTAGACACACCGCTGATTGACGCGCCCTGGAGACAGAGGCATGGGCCCGCTGGGTGGGAGCTGTGCTGGTGTTCCCAGAGGGGTTTGGGTCTGTAGTGGCCTGTGGCTGTCGGAGGGGAACCGACTGTCCAGAGGTCCCCGATGGTCCGGGCTGGTCATCAGTGTCCAGGTCGACAGAGCTGCTGTCATCGCTGACGGCCTCTTGGGTGGGGGGTGTGGAGAATTCTGGGCCCTCCGTGGCGGTGTGTTGGCGGTCGGGTCCTGCAGGGGTATAGAGGTATGGTTATAGTTTCAATGTGTGCCATATGGGTGTATCTGTGGGTTCCCGTGTCCCCAAGTGCTGGCATTCGTGTGTGGGGGCTTTGGTGAGGGTGGCTTGTGGGGGGGATGTGTATATGCATTGGGCATGCTTTGGTGATGGGTGTCCATGCTTAGTGGACGCATGCAGGCCTAGGTTTTGGGATGTGTGGGTTGTGATGGTGAGACATTGGCAGGGAATAGGTGTGCTGGGGGTGGGGGTGAGGATGGTGGTGGGGGTGAGGATGGTGGTGGGGGTGAGGATGGTGGTGGGGGTGAGGGTGGGGGTGAGGATGGGGGTGGGGGTGAGGGTGGGGTTCGAGGATGGGGGTGAGGGTTGGGGTATGATTTGGCATGCAGGTGGGGGGGAAGCAGTATTGAAGCTTCAACTTACCAGAATCCATTCCTCCGCCGACTCCTGCGAGGCCGTCAGGATGCAGGATGTTCAAGACTTCCTCCTCCCATGTTGTAAATTGTGGGGGTTGAGGTGGGGGTCCTCCGCCAGTCTTCTGCATGGCGATGTTGTGCCTGGATACCATGGAACGCACCTTCCCCCGTAGGTCGTTCCATCGCTTCCTGATGTCTTCCCGATTTCTGGGGTGCTGTCCCACAGCGTTGACCCTGTCGACAATCCTCTGCCATAGCTCCGTCCTCCGGGCAATGCTGGTGTATTGGACCTGTGTGCCGAAGAGCTGGGGCTCTACCCGAACGATTTCCTCCACCATGACCCTGAGTTCTTCATCTGAGAAGCGGGGGTGTCTTTGGGGTGCCATGGAGTGGTGTGTATGATGTGTGTGGTGGAGTATGTGTAGTTAAGTGTGTTGAGTGTGGTGGTGTGTGTTGTTTTGTGTGTGGATATTGTGTGGGTGATGGTGTAGTGTGCCTCTGTGTGATGGTGTTCTATGATCGCTGCTGTGTCTCTCGGTGCTTCTTTTTGGATTTTGGTCGAAGGGGTTTGTGGGTGATGTGGGTGTGTGTTTTATATTGTATTGTGTGTGTGGGAGTGGTGTGTGTATGTGTATCAGGTGTGTGGAATTCAAATCGTCCAATGTTGCTGAGTTTTGTTCGTTTGTGTGTATTCTGACCGCGGCGGTGTGTACCGCCAATGGAAAACCGCGTTTGAAAGACCGCCGCGTGGATTCGTGGGTCAGAATGGCATGGGCGTATTTCTGTTGGCGTGACGGTGGAGGTTTGGTCACCTCCACTTTTCCGCCGACCGCTGGTCTGGCGGTCTGTTGTGGCTGTCGGATTTTCGGCGGTTTGGCTGCTGCGGGTCAGAATGACCGTGGCGGATTGCCGCGACCGCTGCGGAATTATGGAGGATTTCTGACCGGCGGTAAGCGCCTTTTACCGCCGAGGTCAGAATGACCACCAGAATTTGCTGCGTCTAACCAAGGACCCAGTATATCAGCAGCTCACCAGCCCCAGCCTCCACCCTCCCGGCTATTACATCGCCAGCACCGCTGCCACCTGTCAGGGGCCCTGACTGCACCTGATGCGGTCCCCTTCTGCTGTGACAGGGCATTACTACAGGGCATCCTGCAGTGGATGGACCGTATGGAGAGCCGGCTTGCCAGGATCATGCAGAGCCTCGACCAGCTCTTGGCTCAAATAGACAATGCCCTCTTGTGAGCCCTTTAAATTTTTTTTGCTTTGGTGGGAGGGACTTGTTGTGGGTGGAGAGTGTGGGGAGGGAGTTGAGACGACCGGGTTTCACTTTGGTCTTTCGTTGACTTTTTGGGAATGGGACTATTATTTTAGGGACAGGGATGGGCCTGTGTGGGTAGAAAGGTTAGGGTTTCTTATTTGTTAAAAATAAGGGGGAATGTATTTCACCTCATTTATGCCTCAAATTTGTATTTTGGTGTTTTAGTTTGCACTGTTGAATTTTGTTGTAGCCTGTTTTTTTTAAATCTGCTTAAATTAAAAAAGAAGTCTACGTCATTTACTTATACCCTTTCTCTACTGCCCTCTGGAACTATATTGACCACTAGGCGATGGTTACAGTGCCTATTTTGTCTATAAAAACCTAGATACAGACAAACATCTTCTTCGGTAGAAGTTACTTACTAATTAAGCAAATTCACTTAAATCCTTCTCTTACCTGAATGGATGAAGCGAGGGCTGATACCTCAGTCTTGTTACTGCAGGGTTTTCCCAAGGTGGCATCCTAACTTAAGGAGGTGGTAGTAGTAATAGTAGGCTATCTGGATAACAGGTAAGACACAACTGCAGGATTAATCAAAGGGTTATCCATCACTGTCAACTTTATTGAAAGAAAACAGAGAGCTAGTTGGTCATATATTATATCATAACCTTAGGAAGGCTGAGACCAAGCTACTGCAATTACAGCATTTGACACACAACAAAGAAGACCTGATATGAAAATAAAAACTAACAACTTCTTCTGAGCAATAGGGAGCTGGTATTTAAAAAGTAAACAAAGAAATGAAATCCTTGAGCCAAGAGAAGTGGACTCAGAGTCAGGAGTGGTTGGACAAGGTTAAGCATTCACGCAACACACAACACAAGGCCTTAATGATAATGTTGTTGGGCCGGTGTGGAATATTGCTCAGGTAATAGAAGGTCATGCAGTGAGTTGGAGTTGCTTTCACCACATCCAACCCGGCAAGTGTGTGATTCATTTATTTATGGTATCAAATTAAATCACATCTCAATATCTCACACAGCTCGGGTGAAGAGGATTAGGGGCTCGATGAATGGATGGGAAAGGGCATTTGGGAAAAGGTGTGACAAACACAAACAATACACAAAAGACACCACAACAATACTCATTGGGGTGCTGAGCAGCACACCAAATCAATCTGTTGTGGAAGGAAACAATGAAGTGATAAGTATGACACAGTTCCTTTAAATGCATTGCAAACAGTCCATCTGCCCCAGAGAGACCCAAGATAGTATATCTCTAAATGTTATGTCTTCTAGGTTTGAAAAATACTAATTATGGAGGAAGGAAGATAAACTACCCAGTTCTAAAAGTTATGTTTACAAAAATGAATATGATACTCTATTGCTAAGTTGGTTGGTGCATCTCCATTCTTCTTGGAATGTCCGTCACTCTTGGGTACCTGACTGAACTCGTCTGGTAGGTTATCTAGAGTGTTGATCTTTCTCTATGTTTTGCACGTGCAGGAGAGGACTAGGAGAAGGCAGCAGGGAAGCAACGTAAGTTTCATGAGGAGTCTGGAGGGTACCAAAAAGACTCAGAGGCAGAGCAAGAAAATAAAGGGGAGTTTCACTATCGAGTCAGCACTGCAGCAAACACACACTCAGGGGTTTGTCCCAAATCAATTCACTCATCTCAAGAGCTCAGTGATTACTAGGCTTCAGAGTCTTTGCCATTATTATGATTTCTGTTTGAAGTCAATGACTTTCTCATTCTAGCTGTTGAGAAAGTCCCGTCCTGGGTCCTTCCATCCTCCTCCTCCTGGTCCCAGTCCCAAACCGAGAGAGGTAGAACTGTGTAGTGCACTGCCGTTAAAGAACAAATAGAGAAAGAAAATTTTAGTATTTTGCGTAGATTTGTGTTTGGTAACTAAAGTGGTTGGTCTGGTTTCTGAGGAACCAGAAAAAAGGAGTGGACTCTGCAGGTAAATTTCACTAAGCTTGAAAGGCCAATCACTTTTAGGAAAAAATTACCACCCATCAGCCGCCAAACATTGCAAATAAAATGTTTAATTTCCTCCCTCCCTGTCAGCCACCACATACATCATTAATCATCACTCATAGTCACTCAATATATCACCACTCATTGGTGTAATAGATAGTAGTTACCTTTTCGTATCCAAGCATGGTGCTTGATTGATACAAAATATTATTCCCTCTTTGATGGTAGCAACACATTGGAATTTGGCATTGGTACTGGCAGTCTGTTAATCAATGATCCTTCGGGGCAGCCCTGCTAGATGATGGAGAGAAAGAAAGAAGAAAGGAAAAAAAGAAAGAAAGAAAGAATAAAAAGAGAGAAAGAAGTTTAACAAGAAACAATTAATACGTTCTATGATGTCACTGGCATGCTGAGTCTAGGAATTAGAGTTCATCCTCAAACTTAGGTGGGTCACCCAAAAATTGGTCAGAAAAAAACACTTGATTCTGACCAATCATCCTCTTCCTCCTCCTTTGGTGTTTAAGAAACAGTGTAATAAGGTGGTATAAAATGCTGGTTCATTTTGATCATGGTTAATCTCTCTACATTTTGAGTTAAGAGACTGGTTCTTCTCACTGTATCAACTGCACCAGCTGCACTGAACAGACGTTCAGTAGACAAGCTTGCTGCAAGACAAGCAAGATATGTTATTGCCAGCCTGCTGAGCTTTGGCCATTGGCACATCTTTCCATACTATTACACCTATCGGGTTTGATCCACACACACCTTTTTAGGGTCTCTAAAGTGTCATTGGTGCAACTACTTGCTCAACCTCTTTTGCCTTCACCTCTGCACTGGACTTAAGACCTACCACTTGAAACCAAGCCAATGCAGAGGATGGGTCTGATTCTTCTGATGCTGTTGTTGCTGGTGTTGGCTGCTATGAGACAAGACTGCCCTCTCTAGAAGCTGATGGAGGCTCCCCAGATCTGTGAAGTGTGACTCAAAGTTCTAGAAGTTCTTCCAGTTCTACAGCTTGCTCAACAATCCACCTCTTTTATTTTGAAACATCCCCTTCAGAAAAAGGGATGAATGAGGAAGGAATATTTTTGTAGTGTGGATCAAATAGGGTGGCACAGACGTACTCTTTGGATGAGATAATGTAATTTTGCAGCCTGGAATTACAAGTCAAGCAATAGCTTATGCTCCCAAACAAGGCATGAGCTTCTGGGTTTTCGCTCAGAGTGCAAACCTTTCGGACAGATTCTTTAACTGGTGCTGTGGCAGATGCAACAAAGGGATAGCTTGACCCACCGTACTTTCCTCCTTACTAGCTTCCTGTTTAAAAAGCTCAAAATGGAGCAGCTTCTGTGTCAGGCATTTGACTAGGACCCATTTGCTTGCATGCATTGTCATAGCTTTCCCAATTGCATCCTCTCCTCTTAGAATGACATAGGGGGTCATTCCTACATTGGCGGGCGGCGGGCGCCAGCCGCCAAGCGGGAACCGCCACTTGGCCGCTCCACGGTCAAAAGACCGCGGAGGCCATTCAGACTTTCCCACTGGGCCGGCGGGCGCCCGCCAAGGGAGCGCCCGCCGGCCCAGCGGGAAAGGCCCTGCAACATTGAAGCCGGCTCCGAATGGAGCGGGCGGTGTTGCAGGGGTACGACGGGTGCAGTTGCACCCGTCGCGATTTTCACTGTCTGCTATGCAGACAGTGAAAATCATGCTGGGGCCCTGTTAGGGGGCCCCTGCACTGCCCATGCCAGTGGCATGGGCAGTGCAGGGGCCCCCAGGGGCCCCACGACACCCGTTCCCGCCATCCTGTTTCTGGCGGTGAAAACCGCCAGAAACAGGCTGGCGGGAAGGGGGTCGGAATCCCCATGGCGGCGCTGCTTGCAGCGCCGCCATGGAGGATTCTCCCAGCCGGGGGTAATCCGGCGGGAAACCGCGGGACCCGGCTGGGTGACCGCGGCTGTAACGGAATGCCAGATGAAGCACCGCCAGCCTGTTGGCGGTGCTTCCGGTGACCTCCACACTGGCGGTCATAGACCGCCAGGGTTGGAATGAGGGCCATAGTCATTGATAGGTCTGTACTGCTCAAACAGATGTTGCAACATAAAACACATTCAATTCCAATGTGTTGGCACCTCCTGTATCACTGCTTTAACGGGTACTCTGTTACCACACTGAATAATCTGCAATTATTTCTGGGCATTTAAAGAATGGATGAAAATAGTGCAGATTTTCTGCATGTGGTCAGTATGTTGCTGACTATGGGGGTCATTACAACATTGGCGGTAAAAGCCGCTTACCGCCGTGCAGAAGACCGCCAACACACCGCCGCGGCCGCAGAATTCTGCCACAGCTATTATGACTCACATCTCGAAATCCGACAACATTCAGACACCCACACAACTCCGCCACACCAAAGATCAGTGATAAACTGGCAAAAACAAAACCTCCACCATCACACCAACAGAAATACGCCCACACTATCACGACACACGAATCCACGCAGCGGTCTTTCAACCGCGGTATTCCATTGGCGGTACACACCGCCGCACTCAAAATACACACACTTCTACAAAACACCGTCACATTGGACAATTCGAAATGCACACCCCTGATACACATACACTCACCACTCCCACACACCCAATACAATATAAAACACACACCCACATCACCCACAAACCCCTACGACCACTATTACAGAGAGAAGGCCAGAGAGAGACACCACCATCCACAAACTAGCATCCACAGGCACTCAACACCATCACCCACACAACTTCCACGCACAAAACACCACACACCACTACATATCACCACACTTATCACCACACACACCACCCCACACATCACCTACACCACCCCATGGCACGGCAAAGACACCCCAGGTTCTCGGAGGAGGAGCTCAGAGTCATGGTGGAGGAAATCGTCCGGGTAGAGCCACAGCTATTTGGAGCACAGGTGCAGCACACCTCCATTGCAAGGAAGATGTAGCTATGGCGAAGAATAGTCAACAGGGTGAACGCAGTGGGACAACACCCAAGAAATCGGGACGACATCAGGAAGAGGTGGAACGACCTACGGGGGAAGGTGCGTTCCGTGGTCTCAAAACACCACCAGGCAGTTCAGCGGACTGGCGGCGGACCCCCACCTCCTCCCCCACAACTAACAACATGGGAGGAGCAGGTCTTGGAGATTCTGCATCCTGAGGGCCTCGCAGGAGTCGTGGAGGAATGGACTCTGGTAAGACAAATCTTAACTATTACATCCCCCACCCTACCTGCATGCCATCACATACCCCCACCCTCACCCTCACCCCCATCACTCCAACTCCTCACAAATGTCCCAATATCACAAACCACCCATCCCAACACCATGCCCTGCATGCAACCCCAAAGCATGGACACCCATCACTAAAGCATGGCCACTGCACATACCCATAACACCCCCTAAACCATCATCACACAAGCCCCCACACAGGAATGCCAGCACTGGGGGAAACGGTCACCCACCCATTGCACACCATGACACACACAGATGCAATAATCATGCTTTTCCGCCCCTGTAGGACCACTATCCAACGTCAACAGACAGGAGGGTCCAGACATCTCCACCCTACCCACAGAAGAGGCCCACAGTGATGACAGCAGCTCTGTCCAGCTGGATCTAGATGACCAGCCCGGACCATCGTGGGCCTCGGG